>NC_087344.1:116175285-121175285 GCF_030014295.1 Loxodonta africana | reverse complement strand
TAAAATGCATCAATTGGTCTCAACCCACCTGGATCAAAGGAGAACGAAGAACACCAAGGACACAAGGCCATTACGAGCCCAAGAGACAGAAAGGGCCACATGAACCAGAGACTACATCATCCTGAGACCAGAAGAACTAGATGGTGCCCAGCTACAACAGATGACTGCCCTGACAGGGAACACAGCAGAGAACCCCTGAGGGAGCAGGAGAGCAGTGGTATGCAGACTCCAAATTCTCATAAGACCAGACTTAATGGGCTGACTGAGACTGGAAGGACCCCGGTGGTCATGGCCCCCAGACCTTCTGTTGCCCTAGGACAGGAAACATTCCCCAAGCCAACTCTTCAGACATGGATTGGACTGGACGATGGGTTGGAGAGGGATGCTGGTGAGGGGTGAGCTTCTTGGATCAGGTGGAAACTTGAGACTATGTTGGCATCTCCTGCCTGGAGGGGACATGAGAGGGTGGAGGGGGTTAGAAGCTGGTGAAATGGACACGAAAAGAGAGTGGAGGGAGAGAGCGGGCTGTCTCATTAGAGGGAGAGTAATTGGGAGTGTGTAGCAAGGAGTATATGGGTTTTTGTGTGAGAGACTGACTTGATTTGTAAACTTTCACTTAAAGCACAATAAAAATTATAAAAAAAAAAAAAGAGAGAGAGAGAGAATATGAGGGATCTGGGCTTTTTTTTTTTTTTTAGGAAACCCTGGTGGAGTAGTAGTTAAGTGCTACAGCTGCTAACCAAAGGGTCCGCAGTTCGAATCTGCCAGGCACTCCTTGGAAACTCTATGGGGCAGTTCTACTCTGTCCTATAGTGTCGCTATGAGTCAGGATTGACTCGACGGCAGTGGGTTTGGTTTTTTGGGGGTTTGGACTTTTTTAATTTTTCAAAAAGACTTATCACTTTGAGTTTTTTTCCCAAATAAACATAATCTTCTTGACTGTGATGTGAAATGCTCCATTTTATCAGCCTACTTCAAGCGATTCAGCTTATGAACATAAATGGTCTCTGGCTTTTGTCATTAGAATATGTTGTTCAAGTGTACAGTACGCAAACACGATGTCCTGAAACCATTATGAACAGGATTCTTTCCCTCTTAATTCAGTAAACATGTTTTAAGTAACTTCCATGAGGCTGGTACAGGCCAGGGATGCTCTCTGAGAATCATTGTCCAACTAGAGGTTTGTAGTGATACCTGTTCTAATCCTACCAATTAATAATGGCTTGCGCTTAAGAGCCAGCTGGCTATGGTCCCTCCTACCTGATCTGTATACCTAGAATAGGGAATACTTATTGGTTGTTATGGATTGGATTGTGTCCCCCAAGAAGATATATATGTTGCAATGCTAACCCCTGAACCTGTGAATGTGACTATTTGGGGAAATAGGGTTTTTCTTTGCAGATATTATCAGTTAGGTTAACGAAGTCATACCAGAGTAAGATGGGTCCAAATCCTACTCCCTGCAGAGTGATATCTTGTAAACAGAAGAACAGACAGAGAAACAGAGTCACACACAGGGGGAAGGTGGGTGTCATGTGATGACAGAGGCAGATGCATCTACAAGCAGCAAAAGAACACCAAGGGCTGCTGACAGCCACCAGAAGCTAGGAGAAATGCCTGGGAACAGTTACTCTCTCAAAGCCCTCTGAAAGAATTAATACAGCCAATATCCAGGTTTGGGCTTCTAGACTCCAGAACTGTGAGACAATAAATTTCTGTTCTTCAGAGCCACTCAGTTGGTATTTTATTAAGGCAGCTCTAGGAAACTATGACACTGGTCATGTGGGAGATGCTGTATAGCACAGTGGTTACGTGCGCTGCTTGAGTTCAATTCCCATATCTACTGCTGCTAGGTGAACTAGGGAAAACAGTTTAACCTTGAGAGTAATAAATACAAAAGAGTTAGCCTATAATGCTTACTATACTAAGTGGGAGCTATTATTAAGACCCTGCCTTTGTTGTGAGTTGCTGTGAGTTGATTCTGACTCATGGTGACCCCATGTGTGCAGAGCAGAACCGCTCCACAGGATTTCCAACTCTGTGACCTTTCAGAAGCAGATCCCCACGCCTGTCCTCTGAGGCATTTCTGGGTGGGTTCAAACTGGCAGCCTTGCTGTTAGTAGTCAAGCACTTAACCACTTTTAACACCCAGGGTTCCACCCACCGGAATCATTAAGTACCCAGGCCAAGCCTTCCTCTGGCAGTCTCACAGGGAGCTCACAACTCTCCTTGGTGACTGTTCTCCTACTTCGGCGGCCCAAGTCATTCTCTACACTACCACCTCAGCACCTCACAGCCCCTGCTGATGCTGCTACACCATGCCAGGGATGCCACCGATAGGGCTCTGAAGCCTGTTTGAGGTATGTTGAAGTCTTGAGTTTGGTATATAGACCAGCCCCTTTCTGGATGCTTGCTATACACAAGACTTCCTTGACTATTTTTCCTAATGTTTCCACATTAGTGTTTCCAAAATTCTGATTGATGTCAAAGGACCATTGACGTCAAAGTCACCAGGGGAGGCTTGTTAAAAACTCATATTCCTCAGATTAGCTGAGTCAGAATCTCTGGGGGTGATGGCCAAATTTTTGAATTTTTACAAGCTCTTCTTTCTATGCATTATAAAGTTTTGAGAACTATTGTTGTATATCGGGTTTGAAATACAAACATTAACCAGTATGTGATATGTATCTGATGAATTAAATTGTTATTGGAAACTACTGCAGTATCTTTAACATAAAACTGTGTACACTATTCTATGTATTTTTTTAATATGCTCTTGCTGTCATTAAGTGGAAGAATGCCTGCACAACACAGAAAAACCTCTGGCCAGTTTGCTTCCTTTAAGATGAAAGAATTGGTACTAATATACAATCGAGGTCCATAACAGCAAGTGCAAATAGTCTACAGGTGCAGCCTAGTGGTTGGCACATGAGCACTGCAATCAGCAAGACCAGGGTTCAAATCCCTGTATGGATATACTTATTACCTGTGTGACTTTCAATTTTTTTAACCAGTCTGTGCCTTGGTTTTCTCACCTGTAAGATGTAGTTACTAATACTGACCTCACAGATGTCTTGTAAGGGTTAAATGAGAAAAGGTAGGTAAGGCATTTAGTACAGTACATAGTACCCATTGCCATCAAGTCGATTCCAACTCATAGCGACCCTATAGCACAGAGTAGAATCGCCCCATAGGGTTTTCAAGGAGCAGTGGGTGGATTCAAACTGCCAACCTTTTGGTTAGCAGCCGTGGCTCTTAACCACTTTACTACCAGGGTCCTCACAGTACATAGTAAACATGTGTTAAAAAGTTATTATTTCCAGATGAGAATCATTCCTGATAGCTTCTGAAATAAACCAAACAACTCCCATCTGAATAAAATTTTCAAGATTTTAAGCAGGCTGATAACTGCATTGCCTTCTTTCTGGATACCATGACAGTGTGATCTGCAAACCACCATGGAAAAAAGCAAAATAAGTCAAAATAGGCAGATATTCTATGAGATAATTCTAGGGGAGAGCCTGAGGAAAGGGTGGCAAAAACAGGAGTATGAGATGGAGCCTTGAAAGAGGGAACAGATTGAGGACTTCTGACCAACATGGCACCATAGACAGAAGCACCATGCCGTCCTTCCACAGCAAAGACCCAAAACACTAAGTAAAACAGAGACAAACGTCACTTCTGGAACCTGAGGTGCCAAATGAAGAGATAGAGATCTCAGCCAAGCATAGAATGGAAGAAATTGACACAGGGTGGACCGCGAGGATAGATATGTGTGGAGGGCCCGGTTAGCTAACGCAGCACAGATCTGCCATCCTAGACTTCAGTCAGGGATTGGCAGACAGGGAGCATGGGAAAGCAGCTTCGAGGAACTCCCAGCCGGGGACAGAACACCTGGTAACCAGCAATATACGGTTTCCCACCCCCATTCTCTCCTGCTGCTCTACCTCGGAGCTCCCTGGCTGGCCACCATGGTTCGGCTGGCCAGGAAGTACAGCATCCATGCCGCTTGGATTCGCCCCACTCATGTCAGAGATGAGTGGGCAGGGAGTACAGGAAAGCAGCTTCATGAAGTTCCCAGTAGGAGACACAGCACCTGGTAACAATCCCCCCTTCTTCACCCCCCTTCGGCTTCCTCTGCTTCCCACCAGCCACAGTCTCTTGGCCAGGAGGCATCTGCTTTGGCCTCGGGCTGCTTGGATTCGGCCTTCCCACACTGGCCAGGCAGCTGAGCTGGTGTTGGTTCTTTCTGTCTCTTTTGGTTTCTTCTGTGCCTCCTACCACCCCCCTCTCCTTTCTCTGGAACACCTGGCTCCATATGCCATCTTTGCTTCTTCTTTTTTTTTTTTCTTCGCTTCTTCTTGAAAGGCTGTGAAGCCATGCTCGACTGGGGAACCACGCTCTGGCCCACAACACCACACTGGTGGGATCCCTGAGGCTTTTTTTTTTTTTTTTTTTTTGTCTGTTTCCTTGTTTTGTTTTGTTCTGTTTTGTTTCTTTTTCTTTTTGCAGCTTGGGAGCCCCTTCTAGCCAGGCTACACTGCACAGCTTAGGAGCCAATCCCCCAATCTGCACAGCCACATAGGTGGGATCCCTGGGGGCATTTCTTTTTTTCTTTTCTCTCTCTTTTTCCCCTTCCGTCTGTCTTCATTTCTCAGATCTCATCTCTTTACACTTATCTTCTTTTCCTGTCTCCTGACTACCTGGTGCTGTGTGACATCTATACCTTCTCTGGCCAGGCTATACCGTGCAGCCTGGGTGCCACTTCCCTGGTCTTAGTAGCCCCACTGGTGGGACTCTGGGACTCCTGAGGCTTTTCTTTTCTTTTCCTTTTTTCCAAATTTTTATCTAGTTATTTTTCTCTTTCTTTTTCCCTTTTTATTTTTCTTTTTTGCTTTTCTCCATTTCTCAGTTTCTCATCTCTCCACTCTAATGGCAAGCTCCCTTAGCGCTCTTTTTTTTCTCTCATTCTTTGCTTGCTTGTTTGTTTTTTGCCTCCTGTTTTTCTCTCCTCTCTCTCTTTCCCACACCCCTATTAGCTCCACACATCACAACCTCCCCCCTCTTTCCTGCCTACCTGTACCATGCACTGCAGGCAAGGCCTACTGGAACCTACCCAACACTGATTCCTGGCCCGCCCTGTCAGCCTTAGTGCATGCCACAAACAACTCTTCCCAGCCCCTCCCCTTCAGCTGGACCTGCCCTGCTGCACCATAGCTGCATGACTAGCCCCACCCATTGGACAAGGAGGTGAAAAGCATCATGACTACAGATGAGAAAAAACAAGGAACACATAGCCCACCTGCTCAGACATAACCAAATAAAAAAGCAGGATGAAACAAACAAATCTACAATCAAGAAATGAAGAAAATAACTACTGAATGTCCCAAAGACAGCAAACAATATCTAAACATATTTAAAAAAAGGACAGGATGGGTCCAGTAGGCTTCCAAAATAAAACACCAGATGACTTTCCAGTAGAAGAAAAGACACTAGAACTACCTGACAGGGAATTCAAATCTCTAATATTTAGAGCAATCCAAGGGTTGAAGCAGAAAACAGATAAAAATGAGAAAAAAAATAGATAAATTTTTGGAAAAAGCAGACAAATTCATGGAAAATACAGACAAAAAAATGGAACAATTCATGAAAGTAATACAGGAACAAAATGCCAGAAATAAATTCACAACTAGAAATCATACAAAAACAACAACTAGAAATCCAAAAGATAAATGAGATTTCAGAAATGGACAGTGTCATAGAAGGACTGAGTAGCAATTTGAAATGATGAAAGATGGTATTAGTGAGATGGAAGACAAACACTTGGATACAACACTGTCTGAGAAAAAATCAGAAAAAAGAATGAAGAAAAATGAAGAAACCCTGAAAATTATGTGCGATACAATCAAAAGCAAAAATTTGCAAGTGATTGGAGTTCCAGAACAGGGAGAGAAAATGGAAAACACAGAGAGGATCATTGAAGAATTGCTGACAGAAAAATTCCCTAATATGAGTGATGAAAAGCTGACCATCCAAGAAGCTCAACGAACCCCATACAGGATAGACCCCAAAAGAAAAACACCAAGGAGTATCATAATCACACTCGCTAAAACCAAAGACAAAGAAAAAAATCCTGTGAGCAGCTCGAGAAAAACAAAAAGTTTTACATACAGAAGAGAAACAATAAGGCTAAACTCTGATTATTCAGCAGAAACCATGCAGGCCAGAAGGCAATGCGATGACATATATAAAACCTTGAAAGAATAAAATTGTCAACCAAAAACAATATATCCTGCAAAACTTTTGTTCAAATATGATTGTGAAATTAGGACATTTCCAGATAAAGAGAAATTAAGGGAATATGTAAAAACCAAACCAAACTTAAAAGAATTATATTAAAGGGAGTCCTATGGTCTGAGAACAAACAATATCAGACCACAGCCTGAATCTAGGACACAAGATTATACCAGCCAGATACCAACCTAGGAAATGAACTCTTAAGGACTATGCAAAGCCAAAACAATTGCAGCAGGAAACCAGAGAGAATAATCTGTACATGACAACAGCATCAGAACAATTAAAGAGGGAATAAATGGTATAGATATAGAACTCTCTCATGGAGAGGAAGGCAAGGCAATACCAAGTAATAATAGACTGGTGCAAACCTAGGAAGATAAGGGTAAATTTCAAGGTAACCACAAAGAAAGTTAACAAAACTACTCATCAAAATAAAGAAGAAAAACATAAAGTCTCAATAAAATTAAAATCTACAAAAACAAAAGAAATGAAAAAGAAACCCACAAACGAACTCAGTACAGGACATTATGCTGAATGAAATAAGTCAATCACAAGACGACAAATATTGTATGAGACCACTACTGTAAAAACTCATGAAAATGTTTATATACAAAAAGAAATCACATTTGTTGGTTACGAGGGAGGGGAGGGGTGGGAACGGAAAAACACTGAATATACAAAAGATAAGCTATAACTTTGGTAAAGGGTAGGACAGTACACAATACTGGGGAAGCCAGCAAAACCTGTACAAGGCAAGGCCATGGTAGCTCCATAGACACATCCAAACTCCCTGAGGGACCAAATTGCTGGGCCGAGGGCTATGGGGACCATGGTCTCAGGGAGCATCTGCTCAATTGGCATAACAGAGTTTATAAAGAAAATGTTCTACGCTCTGCTTTGATGAGTAGCACCTGGGGTCTTAAAACGCTGTGAGCGGCCATCTAGGATACTCCACTGGTCTCACCTCATCAGGAGCAAGGAATAATGAAGAAAACGAAAGACACAAGAGAAAGATTAGTCCAAAGAACTAATGGACCACATCTAACACAGTCTCCACCAGACTGAGTTCAGTACAACTAGATGGTGCCCGGATACCACCACTGACTGCTCTGACAGGGATCACAATAGAGGGTTCCAGACAGAGCTGGAGAAAAATATAGAACAAAATTTTAACTCAAAAAGAAAGACAAGACTTACTGGCCTGACAAAGACTGGAGAAGCCCTGAGAGTATGGCCCCAGACACCCTTTCAGCTCAGTAATGAGGCCACTCCTGAGGTTCACCCTTAAGCCAAAGATTGAACAGACCCATGGAACAAAACAAGACTAAAGGGGCGCACCAGCCCTGGGCTTCCCAAAAGGGAAGAAGACTCTCGGCGTTTCTCAAGCTGAAAGAACTGAAGAAAAAATTCAAGCCTGGAGTTGCAATAGTGAAGGATTCTATGGGGAAAATATTAAACAATGGAGGAAGCATCAAAAGAAGATGGAAGGAATACACAAAGTCATTATACCAAAAAGAATTAGTCAATGTTCAACCATTTCAAGAGGTAGCATATGATCAGAAACCAATGGTACGGAAGAAAGAAGTCCAAGCTGCACTGAAGGCATTGGCGAAAAACAAGGTTCCAGGAATTGACGGAATATCAATTGAGATGCTTCAAGAAACAGATGCAGCACTGGAAGTGCTCACTGATCTATGCCAAGAAATATGGTAGACAGCTTCCTGGCCAACTGACTGGAAGAGATCCATATTTATGCCTGTTCCCAAGAAAGGTGATCCAACCCAATGTGGAAATTATAGAACAATATCATTAATATCACATACAAGCAAAATTTGGGGGAAGATCATTCAAAAACGGCTACAGCAGTATATCGACAGAGAACTGCCAGAAATTCAGGCTGGATTCAGAAGACAATGTGGAAGCAGGGATATCATTGCTGATGTCAGATGGATCCTGGCTGAAAGCAGAGAATACCAGAAGGATGTTTACCTGTGTTTTATTGACTATGCAAATGCACTCAACTGTGTGGCTCATAACAAATTATGGATAACATTGCAAAGTATGGGAATTCTGGAACATTTAATTGTACTCACGAGGAACATGTACATGGATCGAGAGGCAGTTGTTCAGACAGAATAAGGGGATACTGAGTGGTTTAAAGTCAGGGAAGGTGTACATCAGGGTTGTATCCTTTCACCATACCTATTCAATCTGTATGCTGGTCAAATAATCGGAGAAGCTGGATTATATGAAGAAGAATGGGGCATCAGATTTGGAAGAAGACTCGTTAACAACCTTCGTTACGCAGATGACACAACCTTCCTTGCTGAAAGTGAAGAGGACTTGAAGCACTTACTAATGAAGATCAAAGACCACAGCCTTCAGTATGGATTACACCTCAACATAAAAAATAAAAAGAAAACAAAAATCCTCACAACTGGACCAATAAGCAAAATCATGATAAATGGAGAAAAGATTGAAGTTGTCAAGGATTTCATTTTGCTTGGATCCACAATCAACAGCCATGAAAGCAGCAGTTAAGAAATGAAAAGACACATTGCACTGGGCAAATCTGCTGCAAAGGACCTCTTTAAAGTGTTGAAAAGCAAAGATGTTACCTTGAAGACTAAGGTGCACCTGACCCAAGCCATGGTATTTTCAATCACATCATATGCATGTGAAAGCTAGACAATGAATAAAGAAGACTGAAGAAAAATTGACGCCTTTGAATTGTGATATTGGCAAAGAATGTTGAATGTACCACGGACTGCCAAAAGAATGAATAAATCTATCTTGGAAGAAGTAGAGCCAGAATGTTCTTTAGAAGCAAGGATGGCAAAACTGCATATTACACACTTTGGACATGTTGTCAGGAGGGATCAGTCCCTGGAGAAGGACATAATGCTTGGTAAGGTACAGGGTCAGTGGAAAAGAGGAAGACCCTCAACGAAGTGGATTGACAGAGTGGCTACAACAATTGGCTCAAGCATAACAACGATTGTGAGAATGGTGCATGACCGGGCAGTGTTTCGTTCTATTGTGCATAGGGTTGCTATGAGTCGGAACTGACTCAATAGCACCTGACAACAACAGAAACAACAACATCCCTAGGGCAGGGAATGGAAGGCAGGAGGGAACAGGAAAACTGATAATAGGGAACCCCGGCTTGAGAAGGGAGAGTGTTGACATGTCGTGGGGTTGTTAACCAATGTCATACAACAATGTGTGCACTAATTGTTTGATGAGAAACAGTTTGTTCTGTAAACTTTCATCTAAAGTTCAATAAAAAAAAAAAAAAAGAGGGGACAGATTTTCTCAATAAATACTTCTAGAGTACGTGTACCAACAAAAATTCTTGCCTGTGGAGCTTATATTCTAGTGCAGGGAAGAAGACAATAAACAAATAAATTACTAAAATATACAATATGTCTGATGATGAAATGTGCTATAGAGAAAAATAAGCAAGGAAGGGGAATGTGTTAGTCATCTGTTGTAACAGAAATAGCACAAGTGGATGGTTTTAACAAAGAGAAGTTTATTCTCTCACAGTCCAGTAGGCTTAGAAGTCCGAATTCAGGGCACCATCTCCAGGGAAGGCTTTCTTTCTCCGTCATCTCTGGAGAAATGTACTTGTGATGCATCAGTCTTCCCTTGGTTGGGAGCATCTCAGCCCAGGAACCTCAGGTCCAAAGGATGAGCTCTGTTCCTGGCACTGCTTTCTTGGGGGTATGAGGTCCCCCAGTCTCTGGTTACTTCCCTTTCCTCTTATCCTGGTGCTGCTTTGTTGTTGTTATTGTTGATGTTAGTTGCTGTCATGGATTGAACTATGTCCCCCCAAAAAATATGTGTCAACTTGGTTAGGCCAGGATTCCCAGTATTGTATGGTTGTCCTTCATTTTGTGATTGTAATTTTATGCTACGTATGATTTTCTCTCTCAAGAGATAAAAGGAAAGGGAAGCAAGCAGAGAGCTGGGGACCTCATACCACCAAGAAAGCACCACCAGGAGCAGAGTGCATTCTTTGGACACAGGATCAGTGTGCCTGAGAAGCTCCTTGACCAGGGGAAGACTGAGGACAAGGACCTTCCTCCAAGGCCGATAGAAAGCCTTCCCCTGGAGCCAAGACCCTGAATTTGGACTTGTAACCTACTAGACTGAGAAAATAAATTTCTCTTTGTTAAAGCCATCCACTTGTGGTATTTTTGTTATGGCAGCACTAGATGCCTAAGACAGTTGCTGTCAAGGCTATTCTTACTGATGGTGACCCTATGTGTGCAGAGTAGAACTGCACCATAGGGTTTTCAAAGCTGTGACCTTTCTGAGGCAGATTGCCAGGCCTGTCTTCCAAGGCACCTCTGGGTGGGTTCGAATCACCAATCTTTTGGACAGTAGTCAAGAACGTAACCATTTGCACCACCCATGGACTCCTTCTTCTATCACAATACTCATCAACTTTGTAATTAGTACTTGATTTGCTTATCTGTCTTCCCTGATAAACAGTAAACTTCATGAGGGCAGGGCGTTGTAGATCCTCATAAAACATCTGTTAAATTAATTGGTTGATTGATTGAAAACCCAAAAACCAAAACCCAGTGCCGTTGAGTCGTTTCCGACTCATAACAACCCTATAGCACAGAGTAGAACTGTCCCATAGAGTTTCCAAAGAGCACCTGGCAGATTCGAACTGCCAACCCTTTGGTTAACAGCTGTAGCACTTAACCACTATGCCACCAGGAATTGAATTGAAGCCAAATTTATTTTTTAACCATGGGTCTTTCTTTCTCCCTAAATTCTGAATTGCAAGAAAAAGTACATTAGGCATCATCTCAAAGAAAAAGAGAAAGGACATAAAACAGTGTATGCTTTCTGATCATCTCATACCTCTCCCCATTAACATGTACCCACAAAAACACTTTACACAATTGCTTTCATTCCTCTCATCCCCCCTCAAAGGAATATAATTTCTTTTTTTTTTCAATTTATTCTCAATTTCATAATTCAACTTAATAACATTTATTAAGCAATTTCTGTGTGCCAGGCAAAGTCATTTTAAAATCTTTTGTTTAGGAGTTCTTGTATAAGCAAAGCATTACTGAAGAAGAAAAAAGTAGGAGGCCTCACACTCACCAATCTCAGAACCTACTATACATCCACAGTAGTCAAAATAGTCTGGTACTTGTACAACAACAAACGCACAGACCAGTGCAACAGAACTCAGAAGTAAATCCATCCGCCACCTCTGACAAAGTATAGAAATTCAGTAAATGGGAAAGAGACAGACTCTTTAACAAACAGTGCTGGCAAAATTGTATATTTGCAGAAAAATGAAACAAGATCCATACCTCACACCATACACAAAAACTAACTAAAAATGAATCAAAGACCTAAAAGTAAAACCTAAAGTTATAAAGATCATGGAAGAAAAAATTGGAACAATGCTAGGGGTCTTAATACATGGCATAAACAACACATCAAACATAACTAAAAACTGTACAAACAGCAGAAGATAAACTAGATAAATGGGAGTTCCTAAAAATTACACACATTCTCATCAAAAGACTTTGCCAAAAGCGTAAAAAAAAGAACTTACAGACTGGGGAAAAAAAAAATTGACTATGACATATCCAACAAGGGTCTAATCTCTAAAATTTACAGAAAACTTCAACAATCCAACAACAAAAAGACAAATCATCTAGTTAAAAAGTGGGCAAAGGATATGAACACTTTGTCAGAGAAGATATTCAGGTGGCTAACAAACACATGAAGAGAAACTCGAGATCATTAGCCATTAAGCCAAACTAAAACCTGTTGCCATAAAGTTGATTCTGACTCGTAGAGACTCTAGAGGACAGAGTAGAACTGCCCCATAGGGTTTCCAAGGAGCATCTGGTGGGTTTGAACTGCTGACCTTTTGGTTAGCAGCTATAGCTCTTAACCACTATCCCACCAGGGCTTCAATTAGTCATTAGAGAGATGCAGATCAAAACTACAATGAGATATCATTTCACCCTAGCAAAAATGGCACTCATCCAAAAAAACAGAAAACATCAAATGCTGACAAGACTGTGGGGAGATTGGAACTCTTATGAACTGCTGGTGGAAATGTAAAAAGGTAGAGATACTGTGGAAAATGGTATGGCACTTCCTTAAGAAGTTAGAAATAGAAATGCCTTATGACTCAGCAATCCCACTACTAGGTATATAGCCTACACAAATAAAAGCTATCATATGAATAGATATATGCACATCCATGTTCATTATAGCATTATTCACAATAGCAAAAAGATGGAAATAACCTGAGTGCCCATCAATATATGAATGGATAAACAAAATGTGGTACATACACACAATGGAACACTACACAATGATAAAGAATAACGATGAATCAGTGAAACATCTCACAACATGGATGAATCTAGAAGATATTATGCTAAGTGAAATAAGTCAATCAATAAAAGGGCAAATATTGTATGAGACAACTGTTATAAAAAGTCAAGAAAAGGTTTACACACAGAAAGAAACATCCTAATAAGAGCCATTGCATGAATAGATATATATGTACACCCGTGTTCATTGCAGCACTGTTCACAATAGCAAAAAGATGGAAACAACCTAGGTGCCCATAGACAAATGGATAAACAAATTATGGTACATACATACAATGGAATACTACGTAACAATAGAGAACAATGATGAACTACAAAATATCTCACAATATGGATGAATCTGGAGGGCGCTATGCTTAGTGAAATTAGTCAGTCACAAAAGGACAAATATTGCATGAGACCACTATTGTAAGAACTCAAGAAAAGGTTTAAACACAGAAGAAAAATTCTTTGATGGTTACAAGGGTGGGGAGAGAGAAAGAGGGAAATTCACTAACTAGATAGTAGACTAGAATGATCTTAGGTGAAGGGAGAGGCAACACGCAGTACAGGGGAAGTCAGCACAACTGGATTAAACCAAAAGCTGAGAAGTTTCTTGAACAAAACCAAACACTTCAAGGGACAGACTAGCTGAGGCTGGGGTCTGGGAACCATGGTTTCAGAGGACATCTAGGTCAATTGGCATAACATAGGTTAGTAAGGAAATGTTCTGCATCCCACTTTGGTGAGTGGCATCTGGGATCTTAAACGTTTGCAAGTGGCCATCTAAGATGCAACAATTGGTCCCAACCCACCTGGAGCAAAGGAGAATGAAGAACACAAAAGACACAAGGAAAATATTAGCCCAAGAGACAGAAATGGCCACATAAACCACAGACTCCACCAGCCTGAGACCAGGAGAGCTAGGCGGTGCCCAGCTACCACCAATGACTGCCCTGACAGGGAACAGAACAGAAAGACTCTGACAGAGCAGGAGAAAAGTGTGGCGCAGAACTCAAATTCTAGTAAAAAGACAAGACTTAGTGGTCTGACTGAGATTGGAGGAACCCCCAAAGACACGGCCTTCAGATGCTCTGTTAGCCCAGAGCTAAAACCATTCCTGAAGCCCACTCTTCAGACAAAGATTAGACTGGACTATAAAACATAAAATAATACTCATGAAGAGTGTGCTTCTTAGTTCAAGCAGGTTAAAAAAAAAAATCTCTGTTGCTGTCTAGTCAATTCCAACTCATAGCGACCGTACAGGACAGAGTAGAACTGCCCCATAGAGTTTCACGGAGCCCCTGGTGAATTCAAACTGCTAACCTCTTGGTTAGCAGACATAACACTTAACCACTATGCCATCAGGGTTTCCAGTTCAAGCAGGTACACAAGACTAAATGGGCAGCTCCTGTCCAGAGGCAGGATGAGAAGGCAGGAAGGGACAGGAGCTGGTTGGATGGACACAGGAAACCCAGGGTGAAAAAGGGGAGTCTGCTGTCACTTTATAGGGATTGCAACTAGTGTCACACAATAATATGTGCATAAATCTTTGTGTGAGAGAAAGAGAAAATCACTAACTAGATGGTAGACACATGTTAACTTTGGCAAAGTGGAAAGGCAATACACAATAAGGCGGATATCAGCACAACACAATCAAGGCAAGGGAAGACACTGAGGTGTACACAAGATTAAAAGACAACCATGGTAAATACTATAACATATACAATCCTGCAAAGTGTTAGAGTGAGTATGGGAGTATATACACATCCATGTATAGGTTTGACTATGATATTTCTACATATATATTTGTATGTGCTGCATGTATATTCATATATATAATAGAGCACACAGGGTGCAGAATCATGGAAACTTCCTAGACAGAACCAAACACTACACGGGACTGAATACTGGGCTTGAAGGCTAGGGACCATAGTCTCAGGGGACATCTATGTCAATTGGCATAATCTAGTTCATAAAGACAATGTTCTACATTCTGCTTCGATGAGTAGCATCTGGGGTCTAAAAGCTTGCAAGCAGCTCACCAAGATACAACTATTGGTCTCTTTATGTCCAGAACAAAGGAAAGTGAAGAAAACCAAGGATTCAAAGAAGCAATTAGCCCAGAGGACTAATGGACCACAACCTCTACTAGCCCAAGACCAGAAGAACTAGATGGTGCCAGGCTACCACTCCCAATCCCTTTGACAGATCCCAGTTAGAGTGGGAAAAAATGTAGGACAAAACTCAAATTCATAAAAAAAGACCAGACTTACATGTCTGATAGAGACTGGAGGAACCCCTGAGACTATGGCCCTTAAACACCCTTCTAATTTGGAGATGAAGCCACTCCCAGAGATAAATTTTTACCCAAATACTAGGCCTATAAAATAAATGATAACAACCATGAGGAAATTTCTCCTTAGAACAATCATCTACATGAGACCAAAAAGGCAGTATTTGCCCAAAAGCAAAGATGAGAAGGCAGGAAGAGGCAAGAAAACCTGACGAATGGAAATGGGGAACTCAGGGTGATAACAGGGAGACTGCTGACAAGTTGCAGGGATTGCAACCAATGTCGTGGAAAAATTTGTATATAAATTATTGATTGGGAAAATAATTTGTTCAGTAAACATTCACCTAAAGCAAATAAAATATTCAAAAAAGATTTTTTTGCTTTTTTTTTTTTTTTTTTAATATTCCTGTCATGAGTTAGGAGACCCTGGTGGCATAGTGATTAAGAGCTATATAGCTGTTAACCAGAACGTCCGGCAATTCGAATCCACCAGGTATTACTGGCACCTCTATGCCTTTAATTAAATAAGGTTCTTGCCTCTCACTGGTCAAGAATGAACAGGTAAGGCACAGAGAATTTTCCGCACAAGCAAAGCTTTACCGAAAAGGCTTGCAAGTGGAGATGAGGAGAACCTAGGCAACACTTACCCTCCGCCCCCCGTCTCTCAGAACAAAGGATCTGCATGGGTTTTTACAGGGTTTTGAAGTGAGGGGAGGGTGGAGATTTATGTTTATTCAAAGGTATAGGTGAGGTTTTCTGGGAGGTGGCCCGTCTGGGCAGGGATATGGTAACTACGGTGCTGGCACAGTAGCTTTCTAAGATGGCTTTAGGACAGCCCCTGTCCCTGCGGCTTCTGGGATTCGTAGCTTCTGGGACTTATTATGGGGTATAGCGCCTGTGCAGTCCCTCCCGTGGTGCCGGTTCGATTCTTGTCTCGGGTACTTGTATCAGGCAGAAGTCCCCCGTCAGACACCTTGGTCACCTTGTGGATGTCTGTGCATGCTCCAGGGACCAGATCAGGTTGGTCCTTCTGAAAAATATCTTACAAGGGAGTACACTGTTCTTTCCTTATCGCACATTCCAGGATGGGGGTTTTGCATTATTAGCCAAACACACAGTATTTTAAGTAAGTTCCAAGTGGCAGGTATTGCAGGACTCCTTGCCTAGGGGCTCAGTCCCTGTTTCTTCCCTGTCTCAGAGGCACTCCTTGGAAACCCTATGGGGCAGTTTCACTCTGTCCTCTAGGGTTGCTATGAGTCGGAATTGACTCAACAGCAATGAGTGGGGTCGTGAGGTAGGAGCTAACTGTAATAACAATGCAAAAAATTAGATAAGATTTTAATTACAGCAAGTAAAAAGACAAACTAGGCTAATAGAAATGCATTTGGTGAATCCTGTTGTAGGGAAAAAACATCACAAACTTTAGTAAAGCCAAAAGAAAGTTTTATTTGGCATATATTCAAAAAGGGAAAAGTGAGAAACGGACAAGCATGCTGCCAGAGCCATGTCTGCAAGAGTCCAGAGATATTACAAAGAGATATTACAGAACAGGCAAAAATGGGAAAGTGGACAAGCAGCTGCTAGAGCCATGTCTGCAAGAGTCCAAGGAAATATTACAGAACAGACAAAAGTGGGAAAATGGACAAGCATGCTGCCACAGCTATGTCCAAGGAATATTATGGAACCATCACTATATATTAACATTACAAATGTCCAAAACCACTGAAAGCTTCACCTTTTCAGAAACTGTGATCCTATGTTTTGAATCGTCTTTCTTAACGATCTTTGGTACGGGAGGGTCCTCTTTGGTCCAACAAATTTTCTATTCGCTAAATGCTAATAGAAAAAGATAAGTGTGGAAAGTCTTTTGTGTCCTGGTTAATTGGCTTATGTGAAAGATTCTCTAAAAGATATTTTTCAAGATTATCTTAGCTATGTCTTTACACCTCAGAGCCTCGTCGATATGTCCTTGTAAGTCCTTGTGAGCCCAGCTCCAGCTGGGTCACATTCTCTATGCTCAAGGACAGGGAATAATGATGTCAATATTGTTTTCTAAATCAATCCTCAAAAACAAGTTAGGGATCTTTGAGTTGATTGCAACACAAAAAGGGATTCAAATTGGCTTAAATGCAAGACTTCACTGGCTCACAAATTTTAAAAGGCCAGAGGCTGTCTCATTCATGGTTTATTCCAGAGCTTCATAGAGTCACCAGGTTCTGGCTCCTTTGGGATTTTCTCGGCTGCACCCTTTAAAGGACAGCTTGTTCTCCTCAGCTTCCCTCAAGGTAGCAGCTATTCCAGGCCTCACTTCTCCACCACACTATTCAGAAGAGAAGGTCTTCAGCCTGCTTTCACAAAAAAGAAAGGAAGTCTCCTTTTCAAGAGTATCCTTCCCTCCAACCCTTGCAAAAGAAATTTTCTCCCCTCTCAGTGACCCTAATAGGGTCAGATGCACCTCCTGAAACCAGCTGCGAGCCCAGGGAATGAGATCACTGATTGGTTTAACCCAATTACAATCCGCCTCTGGAGCCAGAAATGGTGTCCATTCCACGCAAGCTACAAAGCTGAACAAAGTAGGAATCCCTTAAAAGAAAACCAAAGACTATTGGAGAAATGAAGAAATTATATAACAAAGAAGCAATCAACAAATGCTTATTACACAGGTGAATCAACTTTTCCAAAGCAGCACTCAAACATTTGTTCACATCATATGAAAAAATAAGTCATTACCCTTGAGGAGTTATAAAACCTGTTGCTGTTAAGTGAATTCTGACTCACAGCCATCCTATAGGACAGGGTGGAACTGCCACCTAGGGTTTCCAAGGATCAGCTGGTGGATTTGAGCTGCCATCCTTTTGGTTAGGAGCCAAGCTCTTAACCACTGCATTACCAGGGCTCTTAAGGAGTTATAGAACCCGTAATTCTTACAGCTAGACAGAATTGTAGAGATAAAGCCCAGTCCAACTCCCTCATTTTATAACAACTAAGGCTCATGTCTGTCAGTTTGTCATACTGGGGGGGTTTGCACGTTGCTGTGATGCTGGAAGCTATGCCACCGGTATTCAGATACCAGCACGGTCACCCATGGAGGACAGGTTTCAGCTGAGCTGCCAGACTAAGACAGACTAGGAAGAAGGACCCAGCAGTCTACTTCTGAAAAGCATTAGCCAGTGAAAACCTTATGAATAGCAGCAGAACATTGACTGATATAGTACTGGAAGATGAGCCCCCCAGGTTGGGAGGCACTCAAATGATGACTGGGGAAGAGCTGCCTTCTCAAGTAGAGATGACCTTAATGACATGAATGGAGTAATGCTTTCAGGACCTTCATTTGCTGATGTGGCATTACTCAATATGAGAAGAAACAGCTGCAAACATCCATTAATAATTGGAACCTGGAATGTACGAAGTATGAATTTAGGAAAATTGGAAATTGTCAAAAATGAAATGGAATGCATAAACATCGATAACCTAGGCATTAGTGAGCTGAAATAGACTGGTATTGGCCATTTTGAATTGGATAATCATACAGTCTACTACGCTGGGAATGACAACTCGAAGAGGAATGGTGTTGCATTCATCATCGAAAAGAATATATCAAGATCTATCCTGAAGTACAACGTTGTCAGTGATGGGATAATATCCATACACCTGCAAGGAAGACCAGTTAATACGACTATTATTCAAATTTACGCACCAACCACTAGGGCCAATGATGAAGAAATAGAAGATTTTTATCAGCTGCTACAGTCTGAAATTGATCAAACATGCAATCAGGATGCATTGATAATTACTGGTGATTGGAATATGAAAGTTGGAAACAAAGAAGGATTGGTAGTTGGAAAATATGGCCTTGGTGATAGACTCAATGCTGGAGAACAACTGATAGAATTTTGCAAGACCAACAATTTCTTCATTGCAAATACCTTCTTTCACCAACATAAACGGTGACTATACACATGGACCTCGCCAGATGGAACACACAGAAATCAAATTGACTACATCTGTGGAAAGAGACGATGGTAAAGCTTAATATCATCAGTCAGAACAAGGCCAGGGGCCGACCATGGAACAGTCCATCAATTGCTCATATGCAAGTTCAAGCTGAAACTGAAGAAAATCAGAGAAAGTCCACAAGAGCCAAAATATGACCTTGAGTGTATCCCACCTGAATTTAGAGACCATCTGAAGAATAGATTTGATGCATTGAACACTAGTGACCAAAGACCAGATGAGTTGTGGAATGACATCAAGGACATCATACATGAAGAAAGCAAGAGGTCATTGAAAATACAGGCAAGAAAGAAAAGACCAAGACAGATGTCAGAGGAGACTCTGAAACTTGGTCTTGAGCATCGAGCAGCTAAAGCAAAAGGAAGAATTGATGAAGTAAAAGAACTGAACAGAAGATTTCAAAGGGCGTCTCGAGAAGGCAAAGTAAAGTATTATAATGACATGTGAAAAGAGCTGGAGATGGAAAAACAAAAGGAAGAACACGCTTGGCATTTCTCGAGCTGAAAGAACTGAAGAAAAAATTCAAGCCTCGAGTTGCAATAGTGAAGGATTCCATGGAGAAAATATTAAATGATGCAGAAAGCATCAAAAGAAGATGGAAGGAATACACAGAGTCATTATACCAAAAAGAATTAGTTGACATTCAACCAATTCAAGAGGTGTCATATGATCAGGAACCGACGGTACTGAAGGAAGAAGTCCAACCTGCTCTGAAGGCATTGGTGAAAAACAAGGCTCCAGGAATTAATGGAATATCAATTGAGATGTTTCAACAAACAGATGCAGTGGTGGAGGTGCTCACTTGTCTATGCCAAGAAATATGGAAGACAGCTTCCTGGCCAACTGACTGGAAGAGATCCATATTTATGCCTTTTCCCAAGAAAGGTGATCCAACCGAATGTGGAAATTATAGAACAATATCATTAATATCACATGCAAGCAAAATTTTGCTGAAGATCACTCAAAAATAGCTGCAGCAGTATATCAACAGGGAACTGCCAGAAATTCAGGCCGGTTTCAGAAGAGGACGTGGAACCAGGGATATCACTGCTGAAGTCAGACGGATCCTGGCTGAAAGCAGAGAATACCAGAAGGATGTTTACCTGTGTTTTATTGACTATGCAAAGGTATTCGACTGTGTGGATCATAACAAACTATGGATAACACTGCGAAGAACGGGAATTCCAGAACAATTAATTGTGCTCATGAGGAGCCTTTACATAGATCAAGAGGCAGTTGTTTGGACAGAACAAGGGGATACTGATTGGTTTAAATTCAGGAAAGGTGTGTGTCAGGGTTCTATTCTTTCACCATACCTATTTAATTTGTATGCTGAACAAATAATCCGAGAAGCTGGACTATATGAAGAAGAACGGGGCATCAGGATTGGAGGAAGACCCATTAACAACCTGCGTTATGCAGATGACACAACCTTGCTTGCTGAAAGTGAAGAGAACTTGAAGCACTTACTAATGAAGATCAAAGACCACAGCCTTCAGTATGGATTGCACCTCAACATAAAGAAAACAAAAGTTCTCACAACTGGACCAATGAGCAACATCATAATAAATGGAGAAAAGATTGAAGTTGTCAAGGATTTCATTTTACTTGGATCCACAATCAACAGCCATGGAAGCAGCAGTCAAGAAATCAAAAGACACATTGCATTGGGTAAATCTGCTGCAAAGGACCTCTTCAAAGTGTTGAAGAGCAAAGATGTCACCCTGAAGACTAAGGTGCGCCTGACCCAAGCCATGGTATTTTCAATCGCATCATATGCATGTGAAATCTGGACAATGAATAAGGAAGACCGAAGAAGAGTTGTCACCTTTGAACTGTGGTGTTGGCAAAGAATATTGAATATACCATGGACTGCCAAAAGAACAAACAAATCTGTCTTGGAGGAAGCGTGGCCAGAGTGCTCCTTAGAGGCAAGGATGGCGAGACTGCGTCTTACATACTTTGGAGATGTTGTCAGGAGGGATCAGTCCCCCGAGAAGGACATCATGCTTGGCAGAGTACAGGGTCACCGGAAAAGAGGACGACCCTCAACGAGGTGGATTGACACAGTGGCTGCAACAATTAGCTCAAGCATAACAACGATTGTAAGGATGGCGCAGGACCGGGCAGTGTTTCGTTCTGTTGTGCACAGTGTTGCTATGAGTCGGAACTGACTCAACGGCACCTGAGAACAACAACAACAAAGGCTCGAAAAAGTGAAGTAACCTGCCCCAAGTCACACATCTGTTTAGTGCCATCAAAAAGAACCCAGTTGGTTTTATTTCTAATCTAACACTCCTTCTAGTATGCCATTACTACACGTTTTTAACCTCAAAACCATGTGATTTGGCATTTCTGTTATTCTATATATGTAGAGTTTATTTGCAGAGTATGTATATTGGGTTTGTGAGAACGAGGTAGGTCGGAAAGAGCAATTTAAAAAAAGAAAACAAAAGAGCAATATTAATATCTTTTTCATTTTGTTTTAATTCACATAGTTATTAACCTTAATAGCGAGAATTTTTTCAGAGCTGAAAAAATATGACACCAGGACTTTGATAATATGCATCCATATAGTAGCAATTAGGCTTATAAATCCTGTTCCCAGGCCTGGGCACCTTTTGGAGAAAAAACAAATTGCTGGCTCTGCTCTCAGCAACTGGTGTCTTTGAGACCTGCTAAACAATGTTCCTTTTTAATGGCTTTGGTTTGAGGCAGCACTCCTCAGAGTACAGAGAGAAAGAGCCATCCTGGTCAATTTTGTAAAATCACAGAACAACCTGGCTCTGAGGCCTGTAAACTCTCAAATAGGTCACAGAACTGCCCAGCATTTTCATTTCAGGGCAAACCAGCCAGCAAGGGTCAACTGTGGGTGTGGTAAGAATGGACAATGGTCAAGGAAAGACCCGACTAAAACCAAAAAGTCCCCCACCCAAAATTCTCCTGCAGGCCTGGCAAATCCACCCATTAGTCATCTCACCTCCTCCAGGTGAGAGTGTATTCGAAGGCCTCATTCAAAGCCATTATTTGCCAGTGTTGTCTCCACAGGAATTAGTTAATTGAACTTTTTCTTACGCTGCTCCCCTGCCCAGATTCTTCCCTGTCTCAACCTCCTCCAGGCCTTCCTCCACCCTTTGGCCCAAATTCTCTCTTGAAAATTAAGTTAGATTGTGTAATTCTTCTGTTTAAAACACTTCAATGACTCCAAATGCTTATAGAATAAACTCTGCCCTATTAAGGTGACCCACAGTTTCCAGGGCCCACTATCCATGATTCCTTCTATGCTCCCCCCGGAGGGCACGTCTCAATCCACCTTCACTTTCATGCATTCCTACCTCTGTTCTAGTTTTCTACACCTAAAAAGCCCTTTTCTGCCTTAACTATAGACCAAAAAAACCAAACCCACTGCCATTGAGTAGATTCCGACTCATAGCGACCCTATAGGACAGAGTAGAACTGCCTCATAGAGTTTCCAAGGAGAGCCTGGTGGATTTGAACTGCCGACCTCTTGGTTAGCAGCCATAGCACTTAACCACTACACCACCAGGGTTTCCCCTGAACTATAGAGCAAAGCTTAATCAATTCTTAAGGCCCAAGTAAAATAGTATCTCTTCTCTCAGTTTCCCTAGATAATTTTCCTTTCAACATTCCCTTTAACATTGTATTTTAATTGTTCCTTCACCACTTGGTCCCCTCCAGGGCAAGGACTGGGTTTTACTCACCATTGTGTAGCCCCACATTGCAGAGAGTAGATGCCCGATGAATATTTGTGCAGTTGGATTGATTTGAGTCACTTAATGTCTTTCTTACCTTTAAGGTAGATTCAAACCATATCTAGGTCTAGGTTCAGCCTATATCTTCAATCAGCCTGGTTTCTCCTTCTCTCTGACTCAACAACTATAAATTCAGCTCCAGCCCTACCTCCTGGGACCAAATATGAACTGAGTCAGGAGACTTACAGGCCACATTCCAGACCTTTGCCCTTAGTCCAATCTTGTACTTTCTCATTCATTCAAAAAACGTCTGAAAGCCTACTTTGTGCCAAGCCTGGGTTAAGTGCTAAAGAAATAAGGAATAAATAGGTTGTACAACTTGAAGAATATAATCAATGCCACTGAATTTTATAGGTAGAAATTGTTGAATTGGTGTATGTTCTGCTGTGTATATTCTGAACAAAAACAACAAAAATAAAATAAATTTTAAAAAAAGGAAAAAGAAGAATGAATAAGAAATGAGCCTTGCCTTCAGGGAACCCACAATCTACTTAGAGGAGATAGGTAACTAGGCAAACCTTTTAGGACTCCCCTTTATCATATTGTACCCAATCCTCAGTCTTTCTGCTCCATTCTTGTCATTGAGATTCTTTCTGCCTTGATTCCTGTTCCAGAAGCCCCCACTCCCTTTCCACACTGAGATCTTTCAATTCCACTGCCAGGACAAAAGACTTGTTCCCAAATTTCTTTTCAGTATGACCAGCCCTCCTACAAACCACTCTTTACGGAACAAGGAAAAAACAACTTTTTCACAGAACTCAGAACTCACTTGATCTATGATTCCAGGATTCTTTGAACCTAGCTCTGAACTCTGGCACCCAATACAGATCATAATTGGGTTCTACCACCATTCTTTAACTTATATTACATAAAATTACCTGGGAATCCAACTTAAAATGGCCATCCCCAGGATCTATCCCCAGATATTCTAATCTGTTTGTATTACACGCCTCGTAGGTGATTTTGAAGCAGATGGTCCAGGAACTTTGAGAAACACTGTTCTAAGATCCTGAAACCCTGGTGGTGTAGTGGTTAAGTGCTACGGCTGCTAACCAAGAGGTCGGCAGTTCAAATTCACCAGGCGCTCCTTGGAAACTCTATCGGGCAGTTCTACTCTGTCCTATAGGGCTGCTATGAGTCGGAATCCACTCGACAGCAGTGGTTTGGGTTCTAAGATCCACGGGTTTCTTTGGTCTTGGAATCATCTGCACTGTCTGTGTCTCACCCCACTACCACCACAATCTTGAAACCTAAAAACCTTCACTGGATGGGCTAATTCCAAAGGAAGTGGAATTTAGACAGCAGAGGACCTACTCTACATGACCATCAGCCTTAATTTTTTAATACTATCATCTCCAAAGTCTGAATCATTGGGCATCCTCTACCTATTAGGGCCTCTTGCTGCTTTATCTTTATTTTTAATGCTAATTACTTGCATGTACTCTGACCTATTTCCATTACCAGTGGGACACCATGTTTTTCCCACTAATACCTAAAACTCAGTCATTCTCTCAACCACTTACCTACTGCCCCTACCTAACTAGATTTGTCTCCAGGTTCCAGCCCTCCCCACCTGGTCCATCCACATGTAAGTTATTGTCTATGTCTGGTCAAATTCTCAAAAACCCCAGTCTGTGGTCATATTTTCTTTTTCTGAAATCTCATAGCACTGATTATCTATAGTGCTCATTAACACTTCTTATGGATAGTCTTGTACCTATATCCTATCTACCCAAATAGACAATAAATTAATATTACCGAGTATTTGTGGATTAAGTAATCACAAAGGCCCTAACTTTGCAGAACACAAAACAAGAAATTTATAATAAAGGTAAAGGCCCCCCCAAAAAAAATCCACTGCCATCGAGTTGATTCCGACTCATAGTGACCCTGTAGGAACTGGTATTGCCAGAAATGTCTTTGCATTGAGTCCCCAGGAAGAAGAGGTTTTCACTATCATAATATTTCCTATTTATTGAGTACCAGTTATGTGCAAGGCACTGTACTAGCTGTATCACATGTCTTTCCTCTGATCCTCACAACCTTCTTATTAAGAAACTGAGGCTCAAGTAAGTCCAGGAATTTTCTTAAGATGACATAGCTAAAAACTGAAAGAGCTAACAACTCAGGGTGTCTCCAAAGTCCATAACCTTTCTATTATATCACAAATCAAGGAACTAATTATCACTGCCTCCCCAATTTTTCCAGAGCTCCCTATTCCCTTAAAGACTCTATCTAACATCACCTGGAAATTTCTAACAGGTTCAGAAATTTGTAAGAAAGGAAAAGAGTTTTTCTTTGGAATAATCAGGGATTAGCATGCAATTGAGTATATAGAGCAGGAAGGGAAATTTTTCTGCACAACAGCAGTATGTCTCCCTCTGTGCAACTCTGTCCAGTACTAAACATAAAACAAAATGAACTCTGGACATTTTAATGTTATTTTCTTTTTGGAGAATCTGACTTCCTCTTAATAGGACAGGAAAACAGACCACTGAGCAGACTGCCGCATGGTGGCTTTATGGCTGAGCTTCTGTAGTTTGTGTCAGCTTGAAAGATTCCCTGGCCCCTTTCCTAACTGCAGGGGCTGCTCTCGGGATCATGGCTGGTTGACCAGCCTTAGCTAAAGAGCACCTAGGGCCATGCTAGCCAGAACATCCGCCTGGCCAGACAGCTGCAATGGACACCAAGAATTAATTAATTGATGCCAGGGGGAGTTGTAAGCTTGGGATGAGGGCACCACACAGGTTGGAAGCAGATGCAACACAAGCTCAGAACTCACATTCCTTGGCACTCAGCTGCCATGTGGAGTAGTGGTGAGTGCATTGGGTTTGGAGACACAAGGCACAGGTCTGGCGCCATGATTTTGGGTTTTGCTAATCTTTCTGAGCCTAATCATCTGTAAATGAGAAGAATAATCCCTGCACTACTCATTGCACAGGTTTTGTGAAACTCAAATACAGTGTTTGTACGTGAAAGCTCTATAAAGACTATCGTTAGGTTAAATGCTCCTCTCAAGCACTACCATTTCAATCCATACTCTCCCAACAAGCATTTATCATATTTTACTGTTACTGCTTTCTTAATTATCTTTCTTTACTAGAATGCAAGTACCATAAGGGCAGGGAACATGCCATAAGGGCAGGGAACATTGTTCATCACTGTCTCCAAATATCTACCACAGTGCTGGGCACTTGGTTGGTGCTCAATAAATATTTGTGGGGTGATGATTTCGTTTGTGAACGTCTTATGTCACGGTAAAACAAATCCTGTGTCATCATCACTGTCTTAATTTGTCTCTGTTATTATAAGCTATGTTTCATTAACTAAAAGAAAACTACCAATCAGACCCAGTCCTGGTCCTCAAAGAATTTATAATCCAAAGGGGGAAAAATGGGCAAATGAAACCTCAGGCAACAAATAATGCAGTAAATGCCAGTTCTACCAGATCCCCCTTTTTATTTCCCTTTCATATCTTTTTTCAGGGAATTGACCTCTGGGGTAATTCCTAACATCTTAAAACTGCAAGTTTCTGTATGTCCAGACCATGGACTGCTTAGTATGACCAGATGGGCTATTTTCAATACAGATTTAATCTGGTTGATATCCTAAACTTTTCTGTGTGGAGGAGTGACTAATTCCTGAAAGCTCTGAGAACCAGAAGTAGGCAGATGTGGAGGATGGGGACAGAGGTGAAGCAGAGAATCCTCCTGTACATCCCAGTGGAAATATGTATCCAGACTCAAAACTTAAAAGCAAGGCTCTATCATGTACTAAGACCTCCACACAATGAGAAAAAATTGAAAGCAAATATATAGCAGAGGTTCAATGCCTTAATATGTTTACCAAAAAAAAACCTGTTGCTGTCAAGTTGATTCCAACTCAAAGTGACCCTATAGGACAGGGTATAACCACCCCTTAAGGTTTCCAAAGAGCAGCTGGTGGATTCAAACTTCTGACCTTTTGGTTAGCAGTCATGGCTCTTAACAACTGTGCCACCAGGGCTCCTTGACATATTTAAAAAAAAAAAAAACTTTGCTGAGGAAGAAGTCAATTTCAACTCATAGTGACCCTATAGAACAGGGTAGAACTGCCCCACAGAGTTTCCAGGGAGCACCTGGTGGATTTGAACTGCCGACCTTTTTGGTTAGCAACCGTAGCTCTTAACCACTACGCCACCAGGGTTTCCTTAATATATTTAGTACTTTGAAATTATAAATGTTTCCTTGTCTGCTTTTATGTGAAACAAGTGTGAAGACTGACCTAATATATAAGCAAGCTATCAGGGGCTTCTTTTGAGAGGTATTTTTCTCTGGGTGAGGGATCAACAGGAGAGAGAAGGACAGGGGCATCATGTGTTACAGAGAAGCTTGGGAACACTTCTGGCAAGGAAGGGTTAAGTGAAGTTTTTATCACTACAGAGAGAGGTGGGCAAGGGAATGTGAAATGGTGAAACAACAAGCTGGGATGTCCAATAGATAAGGCCTCCTAGTCTACTACTAACAATTGATGAACTGGTCTACCTGCAGTAGTTAGGTCTGAAAAGATAGATTGTAAAAAACCAAAAACCAAACCCAGTGCCATCAAGTTGATTCCAACTCATAGCGACCCTATAGGACAAAGTAGAACTGTCCCATGGAGTTTCCAAAGAGTGCCTGGTGGATTCAAACTGCCGACCCTTTGGCTAGTAGCCGTAGCACTTAACCACTATGCCACCAGGGTTTTCAAGATAGATAGTAGAGCCCTTTAATCATGTCTAATACATTTTTTTAACGAAAATAGACAAGTATATGAGGAAGAATTGACCCCTTTGAATTGTGGTGTTGGAGAAGAATATTGAACATACCATGGACTGCCAAAAGAACGAACAAATGTCTTGGAAGAAGTACAACCAGAATGCTCCTTAGAAGCAAGGATGGCGAGACTGCGTCTTACATACTTTAGACACATTGTCAGGAGGGATCACTCCCTGGAGAAGGACATAATGCTTGGCAGAGTACAGGGTCAGCAGAAAAGAGGAAGACCCTCAACAAGGTGGATTGATGCAGTGGCTGCAACAATGAGCTCAAGCATAACAACGATTGTGGGGATGGCTCAGGACTGGGCAGTGTTTTATTCTGTTGTGCATAGGGTCACTATGAATCAGAGCTGACTCGACGGCACCTAACAATGACAACAATATGAGGAGTAAAACTTCCACTATATTCATTATCAAAAAGAATTCTGAGAATGAGCTTCTTGGATCAAGTAGACACATGAGACTATGTTGGCATCTCCTGTCTGAAAGGGAGATGAGAAGGTAGAGAGAGGATCAGAAGCTGACTGAATGGACATAAAAAGAAACAGAGGAGGGAAGAAGTGTGCTGTCTCATTAGGGGGAGAGCAATTAGGAGTATATAGCAAGGTGTTTATAAATTTTTGTATGAGAGTCCAACTTGTAAACTTCCATTTAAAGTGCAATCAAAATTTAAAAAAGCATTCTGAGAATGAAGCTCAGTATTACTTACCTGCTGAAAATTAATTTTAAGCATTTATCTGGAATAAGTGCCTATGGTAAGCACTTTGGGGAGTAAGATAGAGACTGAAAGAATAGATATTGGGGGCAATATCTATTCTCCCCCTTTTTCCACAGCTGGGCTCAAGACCACCAAGACTGAAGACTGCATTTCCAGCCTCCCTTGCAGCTAGGTGTACACATGTGACTAACTCTATCAGTGGGATATAAATAGAAATTTCACATAGCAGCTCTCAGGAACCTTCCTTATGAGGAAAGTGGTACACATCCTGAACCCTTCTATGGCTCTTCCTTCATTTCTGAACCAAAGATGCTACCATCTTGGGTCAAGAGGATGAGGACCACACTCTTGAGATAAAGCAGCAGTGATTTGGAACGAGCCTCAGCCCTGAGGAATTTTAGAGCAAGAGTCACTACTCCAGCTCTGAACTGCCTACCTTCCAACTTTTACAGGAGAAATAAACAGAATTCTATCTTGATCAAACCACTGTAATTTGGAGATTTTCTGTTACAATTGCACCTAAGCCTCATTGATATAGAAAATGTTCAGGAGACAAAAGTAAATAAGAGACAGTTCTCAACTATAAGAAGTCTCATAGACTTTAGAAGGATGTGCGTAGTATACACAATACACATAAATTCGTAAAGAGCAGAAAATTATGAGCGTCACAAGAGAGATTGAACAAAATATTATGGTTGAAGAAGGGAGCAATAAAAGAGAAAAAAATCACTTCTGGTGAGGGAAGGAATCATGGCTCGGGTGACACCTCAGATGTGCCCTGAAAGAATAGAATTTTGATAGATAAAAATAGAGGAAAGCCAAACAGGCAGAAGAAGCAACATTACAAGGCATGAAATTGGAAAAGCATGAATTGTATTCAAGGAATATTAAGTTATTCAGTTTAACTGGAGTGCAGATTGTAGGTAGTGACCCTTACTGATCAGTCTTTCTATTTTCTTATCCTGCTTTGTTTGCCTCAATGGCATTTATCAATATCTGACCCTACATTACATTGACTCTATATCGCCTATTTATTTTCTAGAATAACTAGAACAGCAGTTGTCAAATTTTTGGTCTCAGGATCCGTTTACATTCTTAAAACTTATTGAGGATCCCAAAGAGCTTTAGTTTGTGTGGGCTAAATCTATAAATATTTACTCTATTAGAAACTAAAATTGAGAAATGTTTAAAATATTATTAGCTAATTTTAAAATAACAAAAGTAAATCTATTATATGTTAACATGAATAACATTTTTACGGAAAAATTTTTTTCACACAAAATAATTGAGTTGTGTTGCTTTACCTTTTTCCAACTCTCCTTAATATTTTGTTTAACAAAAGACAGCTGCATTCTCACGCCTGGTTCTGCCTCCAGTCTGTTGTGATATCATATACCATGCAGCCTCTGGAAAACTCCACCGTACACTCATGAGAGAATGAGGATGAAATGGCAAATAATATCTTAGTATTTTTATGACAATAGTTTTGATTTCACAGACACCCTGTTAGAGCCCCAAATACCCCTACTGTCCTTGCAGCATACTTTGAGAACTGTTAAACTAGAATGAGGGCAGAGACTATGTTTAGTTCGTGTTATATTCTTGACATCTAGACCACAAAATAGGCCCAGCATATAATAGGCACTCAATAAGTACTCATTAAATGAATGAATGAGTGAAACTGAGGCTATATTGTGAAACACATTGAGCAGCAGACTAATGTGTTCGGACTTGCACTAATTGACAGGGAACCAATAGAAGTATCTGAGACAAAGACAACAATCTAATTAATCTGACCATGCCAAAGAGGAATGCCTGGACAGAAAAGCAACTTTGAGACAGAAGTGCTAAATAAGATGCTCTTGGTCTAGTCCAGATGAAAAATTGTGAGGTTCTGAATGAAGACTACATAAATGGAAAGAGGACAGAAGTGAGAAAGTATTGGAAGCAATTTATTAGCACTCAACTGGAAATTCATGAATCTACTAGACTGGCCATTAGCTGTCTATGTAATCTTGGGCAAGTCAACCAACTCCTTGTTCAATAACACTTTATCAGTGTCTTAGTCATCTAGTGCTGCCATAACAGAAATACCACAAGTGGATGGCTTTAACAAAAAGAAATTTATTTCCTCACAGAAAAGTAGGCCAAAAGTCCACATTCAAGGTGTCATCTCCAGGGGAAGTCTTTCTCCCTTTGTCAGTGCTTGAAGAAGGTCATTGTCCTCAATCTTCCCATAGTTGAGGAGCATCTTCAGGCACAGGGACCCCAGGTCTGAAGGATGTACTCTGCTCCTCATGATGCTTTCTTAAGAGAGAAAAAGTGGTGCAGGCCACACCCCAGGGAAACTCCCTTTACATTGAATCAGGGAGGTGACCTGAGCAAGGGTGGTGTTACAATCCCACCCTAATCCTCTCAACATAAAATTACAATCACAAAATGGAGGACAACCACACAATACTGGGAATTAAGGCCTAACCAAGTTGATACACACATTTTGGGGGGGACATAATTCAATTCATGACTATCAGTAAAATAAAATATTATATGAAATATGGATTGTCACTTTCTTTTCAACTACTCTTAAAATACTTTGCAGATGATAGAGTTGTATCACTAAATCATTAATTTTAAATGTTAAAAAATCTTAATTCCTTGTTGCTAATTATTCCTGCGTTTACGGATGCTAAAGAGTCACTAGCAATGCTCTTTAAAAGATGAGAAAATCAACATTAAACTTCAATATTAGTTGAAGTATTTGCTTGTGGAAAAATAATTACTATTTATTAAAGAGGCCTTTCCTCATATTTGTTGTTGTTGATTTTGTTTCTGCTGAGTCTCTATTTTTTTCCTGTATTTTATTTTCATGAGTAGGATAGTTTGTCTCCTTTGCGGTTACCTTATTATTTACACCTATTTTCTAAATTTAAAACTAACTTTTATTTCTTTGTATCTCCATATTTTTCTCTCCATGTAGAAGGTCTATGATTACATTTCTTAGTCCCTCTTTATTGTTTTAATGTTGTCTTCTTTTATATAATGACATCGCTGTTACCCTGTTTTAAGCCTTTCTTTTCTTTTTAATCTTGCTTTGTTTTTTTAATTTCCCTGTCTGGGTTGAATTCTGAATGCTCTGCCCAGTGTTCTAGTCTTTGGCTGATACCTGATATTATTGATTTTCTAACCAAAGAACTCCCTTTAGTATTTCTTGTAGTTTTGGTTTGGTTTGTGCAAATTCCCTAAACTTCTGTTTATCTGGAAATGTCCTAATTTCACCTTCATATTTCAGAGACAGTTTTGCTGGATATATGATTCTTGGTTTGCAATTTTTTTCCTTAAATTTTTTAAATAAGTCATCCCATTGCCTTCTTGCCTGCATGGTTTCTGCTGAGTAGTCCGAGCTTATTCTTTTTGGCTCTCCTTTGTAGGTGACTTTTCGTTTAACCCTACATCCTCTTAAATTTCTCTTTTTATCTTTGGTTTTGGAAAGTTTGATTATAATATGTAGTTGTGACTTTCTTTTAACATCAACCTTCTGTGGAGTTCGATGAGCATCTTGAATAGATATCTTCTCATCTTTCATGATATCAGGAAAGTTTTCTGCCACCAAATCTTCAACAATTCTCTCTGTATTTTCTGTTATCCCTCCCTGTTCTGGTACTCTGATCACTCGTAGGTTATTTCTCTTGATAGAGTCCCACGTGATCCTAGGTTTCTTCATTTTTTTTTTAATTCTTTCATCTGATTTTTCTTCAAATGTATTGCTGCCAAGTGATTTATCTTCAAGTTCAGAAATTCTGGCTTCTACTTGCTCAATTCTGCTCCTCTGACTTTCTATTGAGTTGTCTACTTCTGTAATTTTATTGTTAATCTTCTGAATTTCTGATTACTGTCTACAGGTTTTTCCAGGTTTTTAAATTTTTCATTATGTTCCTGAATAATCTTTCTAATTCCTTCAATTGCTTTATCTGTGTGTTCCTTGGCTTGTTCTGCATATTGCCTCATTTCCTTCCTGATGTCTTGAAGGGTTCTGTATATTAAACTTTTGTATTCTGCCTCTGGTAATTCCAGGAATGCACTTTCATCTAGAAGATCTCTGGATTCTTTGTTTTGAGAACTTGTTGAGGTGATCATGGTCTGTTTCTTTATGTGCCTTGATATTGACTGTCATCTGCGAGCCATCTATGAGTTATTGTATTAGTTTGTTTGCTTACTGTGTCATAGCTTCTTGCTTTGTTTTGTTTTGATATGCCCAAATGGATTGCTTGAGTGAGCTAGCTTAATTATTTTCACCTTTGGAGCTCTGGTGTCCTGTCCCCAGATGGCTAGAGCTGTTATCAGGTATATCAGTCTCGGAGTCCATTCACTTGTCTTGTATGAATTCAGCTCTGGTGTCCAGGTAGTTGATCATTAAGTATGTGGTACAGGTTCTGTCCACAGTCTTAGAAGCTCGGGGTGATTGGTGTAGGTAGCAGTATCTGGTTGCAGCAGGGGGTCACACTCTGAATAAAAAGGCCTTTAACTTATGTAAATCTCAAGCAATTCCTATGGTGTAGTTATTTTCCATATTTTGCTAATTGGGAGAGATTAAGAAACTTACTCAAAGTCACACGCCTTTTAGTAAGTACTATAGTCAAGAGTCAAATAGAAATACCTATTTAACTATAAAACCTATGGTATTCCCAGCATATAAAAAGTACCTCAAGAAAATTGAGGTACTGTTCATATTTGACTACATTGTTATCAATTCAGAAGCCTGGATTGACAGGAAGAAAAATATCGCACATGCTAAAGCAAACTAATTACCACCTTAATTAACCTGGAAATTTCAGAGAAAATTAGATTCCCTAAGATTCAACACAGAAGAAAAAATGTCTAGGTCCAGATAATTAAAATGTATAAGAAACTATGAGAAGAAGTGGAGGAGAAAGAAAAGAGCTTGGAGAAAATTGAGGGAGACAAAAGACAGAAAAAAGATAATCATCTCATTTTACATCCAAACCTGAGCACACTACTGAAATAGAAGCAGGCTCTGGTCTTCATCATTTCTTTGTGCACTTCTGCCTGAGTCAAATTACGGTCTGCTCTGGGAATAAGTGGTATGTGTTCTGAGGTAGTTACCAGATCAGCAGTGGTACAAGTAGTACTGCTAATAAAAATTATTCCAACTGTCTGACTCAGATGTTAGCTAAGATTACAACTCCCAGTGGCCATTTGGTTGAAAGGATTTCATAATAATTTTCAGGAAAGCCTTTAAAGTTTATATTCCATCTGAAGGAAAAGAAAGGATGCATTTGTTTTCTGCTCTAAACCGGAAACTGGCTTCACTTCAAGAAGCTTGCACAGAAAGAACATTTACCTGTGTTCTCTTAAAAGGTATTCCTCATTGCATTCCTCTTCTGTCCAATTTCCCAGCAATTGTTTGAAAACCAACCTGGTAATCTTTTCTAACCCACTTTTACAGTCGTATGTTCTGAAATTATGACATGACAGTTTATTATACTTTCACAGTATCCGAGATACATCACTAAACCCACTGGTTATTTATTCACTCAGTAAAATTTGCTTGAGAGCCTACTATGTGCCAGGTAGTGTGTTGGGTACTAGACAGCCAAAAACAAATAAGACAGGTCTTTACCTTCAAGGGGAGAGAGATGGGCAGGTAGATAGCTAACTACCACACAAGTATTTCATTAATGTGTTCATTGTGTTGTTGTTATTAATTGCCATTTAGTTGATTCCGACTCATGGTGATCCCACATGTGCAGAGTAGAACTGTTCCATTTAGGGTTTTCAAGGCTGTGACCTTTTGGAAGCAGATCAGCAGGCTGTCTTCCAAGGAGCCTCTGGGTGGACTCAAACCACAAACCTTTGCTTGTAGCCAAGCACTTAACCATTTGCACCACCCAGGGACGATGTGTTCATATTATCAACAAATATTTGAGCAGCTACTATGTTCCAGGTGTTCATAGTAGATGCTGGGAATACAGTGATAAACAAAAACCTATTCTTTACCCTTTAGGTAATGCTATCCAGGTAAAATGAAGATAAATCAAAAGGAAAAATAGAAGATTAAAGATCAGAAAGAAATAGGCATTCTGAAATGAGCTGTGTGGGAATAAATTGAATTTTACCTAGGATAAAACTATACGTTTGGAAATGGAATGAAAGAACATGAAGAAGGCAGACAAGAAGACAAAAACTAGAAGAGAAGAAGAGGAGTACTCTGAAAACTCTGCCTGCTGAATTAGCAGCCTGAGAACATCCCCATCTGACTCTGAGGAAGCAGGCCAACCAAGGTTACGGTGTTCTTCTCCTTTAAAGATTTCTCCATGAGTTGCCTTAATGCCAGAAAATTAGCAGTGTGTTTATGTGACAATCATGCGTAGGCCTTCAGGGCTGGGGACAGAGGGAAATGGTGGTTACTATCAGAATGTAAAATTGTCCTAACATAATGCTTTGGTGAGAAATACCAACTGCTTTTTGGAAGCATCCATTCACCCACTGATTTTGATTCCAACACAGCACCACTTTCTGTATTTACTAAGCTTCAGCCCTCCACTTATTTCATTTGAGTAATATTCTTAATTAGTACAAGCAAAGAGTCCTTTATTTTCTCTGAAACACTGCCAAACTAAGTTCTCCCCTCAGCAAGGGGAAACTTAATTAACATTTTGTTAATTTCTAGAGCTGTTTCAATTTGCCCTTCTTTGGGATTTCCACCTGCTCTGAGAAAAAAAATGTTCATAGGTAAAGAATACAGTAGATCAGGCATAAAAATTAACATGGAACTAATCCAATTCTCAGGGTAATTCAGGGAACCTAGACTGTTTTGAAAATTATTGTGGCAGGATTGTATACGAAGTAATAACCTATATATGATAGGGTAGGGAGGAACATGAGATAGCCATGCAATCCCTTAGTTTTCCCTATAGCTCTCACCTCCATGTTATATCTTGGCTTCTGCTACTCCCAAAAAAGCTAGACCATAGATGAAATGTAAATAGAAATGAAAGAAGTTAATTTTTAGTTTTTAGGCTTCCAAGGTCCTGGGATCTAGCATAAGCAATAGATTTAGAAGACTATTTAGCTAGCCATCCCTTCCATTTCTCCCCAGCCCCATAACAGGGAAAGAAAATAAAACCTTTATGGACTGGAGGAGGCGACATTAGTTTGGAGAAAAAACAAACCAATTAGAAGTGATGTAAGAGTTATTCTATTGCCCAACCCACCTAGGAACTTGTGGGATGAAAGGGAAATGGGTCTTACTTTAAGCCTGAGGATCTAAGACAGTCTTCAGTGAGAAGGCCCTCGGTGCATCAGTTTCCTCAGACATAGAGAGGAAACAGTCAACTACATGTCAGGGCTAGAGAGAGCCCCTGAGTCCCTGAGCAACATAGCGGAGCACCTAAAATTCCCAGGCCCGGCCCTGAAGGGAACACGGAAGTTAATGGTGAGAACTGTAGCCCCGAGGGTCCCACAGTATAGTAGGCAGAATTTTGAAAAGTCCTCAAGACCCCCACCCTTTGTTGTACATACCCTGTAAATCCTCTTCCCTTAAGTGCGGCCAGGATTTGTAAGTATGATGAGATTTTATCCCAGTAAAAAGTTACACTATATGGCAAAGGTGAGGGGATTTTCAGATGTAATTAAAGTCCCTAATCAGTTGACTTTGAGTTAATCTAAAGGGAGATTATCTTGGGTGGGTGTGACCTAATCAGGTGAGCCTTTTAGAAAACTTTTAAAAGACCTGACCTGAATGGAAAGATTCTAAATGAGAGAGATTCTCCTGCTGGCCTTGAAGAATCAAACAGCTAAGTATGAAAGGGCCATGTGACAAGGACATGAGGGAAGACCTAAAAGCTGAGAGCATTCCCCAGCCAACAGCTAGAAAGAAAATGTAGACCTCAGTCCTACAGCCACGAAGAATGAATTCTGCCAAAAACCTGAGTGAGATTAAAAGGAGATTCTTCTTCAATCAAGCTGCCAGATGAAAATGCAGCCTAGCAACACCTTGATTTCAGCCTTAGAAGACACTGAGCAGTGGATGCAAATAAACCATGCCTGGACTTCTGCCCTACTTCTGTGCAGGTAATAAATAAATGTTCTTTAAGCTGTTACGTTGTGGTCATTTGTTAAACAACAATAGAAAGCTAGTACACACATTCAGAAATGAGAGGATTCAGAGATGGGGTATTGAGGCTAAGGACTCAATGAGAAATAGTTGACAGCCCTCCACATGCCAGCATGGGTCAAGGCGTGCAAGGCTCAGGGGGCAAATACTTTCTCAGGGGAAACCAACAAAGACTTAGACACTTTCTGACTGAGATATATATCTCCCACCTATTTAGGATTTCCACCATTCCCCAGGCAAACCTTAGCAGCAACCCCAGGGACAAGGAAGTTGGGGGATAGGGGAAAAAATGTTGAAAATCCTGAATTTGGCTGAGCTTAAATCTAAACTGTGTAAGAAACATCCCAGAAGTTTCTGAGTTTATTTCTAGGTAGTTGGATTAAGATTTGTGCCTCAGGCAGAATGGGGATTCAGGCTGAACATTTATGCAGGGAGGAAGAGGTTTCATTTTTAGAGTCAAGTTTGTGGAATATAAAGTTAAATCCACTACGTCATCTTCTACTGGAGTTTTGCATCAATGGGCAGAGCCATACTGGAGAAACACAGACCCAAGGGTAAAAATAATCTCGTTTCCAACCTTGCTACCTTGAGGAAATCTGTTTAAAATTGTAATCAAAAGCAGCCTTTAAAAGTAGACCCAGAGAACCAGACAAGGATGCCCTTTATCAGCACTCTTATTCAACATTGTGCTGGAAGTCCTAGCCAGAGCAATTAGGCTAGACAAAGAAATAAAGGGCATCTGGATTGGCAAGGAAGAAGTAAAATTATCTCTATTTGCAGATGACATGATCTTATACACAGAAAACCCTAAGGAATCCTCCAGAAAACTACTGAAGCTAGTAGGAGAGTTCAGCAGAGTTTCAGGTTACAAGATAAACATACAAAAATCACCTGGAATCCTCTACATAAACAACAAGAACATCGAAGAGGAAATAACCAAATCAATACCATTCACAGTAGCCCCCAAGAAGATAAAATACTTAGGAATAAATCTTACCAAAGATGTAAAAGACCTATACAAACAAAACTACAAGGTACTACTGCAAGAAACTAAAAAGGACCTACATAAGTGGAAAAACATACCTTGCTCATGGATACGAAGACTTAACATTGTAAAAATATCCTTTCTACCAAAAGCCATCTATAGATACAATGCACTCTTGATCCAAATTCCAACGACATTTTTTAATGTGATGGAGAAACAAATCACCAACTTCATATGGAAGGGAAAGAGGCCCCGGATAAATAAGGCATTACTGAAAAAGAAGAACAAAGTGGGAGGCCTCTCTCTGTCTGATTTTAGAACCTATTATTCCGCCACAGTAGTCAAAACAGCCTGGTACTGGTATAACAACACACACATGGACCAATGGAACAGAATTGAGAACCCAGACATAAATCCATCCACATATGAGCAGCTGATATTTGACAAAGGCCCAGTGTCAGTTAATTGGGGAAAAGATAGTCTTTTTAACAAATGGTGCTGGCATAACTGGATATCCATTTGCAAAAAAATGAAACAGGACCGACATCTCACACCACGCACAAAAACTAACTCCAAATGGATCAAAGGCCTAAACATAAAGTTTAAAATGATAAAGATCATGGAAAAAAAAATAGAGGCAACATTAGGAGCCCTAATACAAGGCATAAACAGAATACAAAACATTACTAAAAATGACAAAGAGAAACCAGATAACTGGGAGCTCCTAAAAATCAAACACCTATGCTCATCTAAAAACTTCACCAAAAGAGTAAAAAGACCACCTACAGACTGGGAGAGAATTTTCAGCTACAACATCTCCGACCAGTGCCTGATCTCTAAAATCTACATGATTCTGCTAAAACTCAACCACAAAAAGACAAACAACCCAATTAAAAATTGGGCAAAGGATATGAACACGCACTTCACTAAAGAAGACATTCAGGTGGCTAACAGATACATGAGGAAATGCTCTCAATTATTAGCCATTAGAGAAATGGAAATTAAAACTACAATGAGATTCCACCTCACTCCAACAAGGCTGGCATTAAGCCAAAAAACACAAAATCATAAATGTTGGAGAGGCTGTGGAGAGATTGAAACAATTATGCACAGCTGGTGGGAATGTCAAATGGTACAACCACTTTGGAAATCGATTTGGTGCTTCCTTTGAAAGCTAGAAATAGAACTACCATATGATCCAGCAATCCCACTCCTTGGAATACATCCTAGAGAAATAAGAGCCTTTACACGAACAGATATATGCACACCCATGTTTATTGCAGCTCTGTCTACAATAGCAAAAAGAAGGAAGCAACCAAAGTGCTCATCAATGGATGAATGGATAAATAAATTATGGTTTATTCACACAGTGGAATACTAAAAAAAAAAAAGAATACTACACATCGTTAAAAACAGTGATGAATCTGTGCAACATTTCCTAACATGGAGGAACCTGGAAGGCATTATGCTGAATGAAACTAGTCAGTTGCAAAAGGACAAATATTGTATAAGACCACTATTATAAGAACTTGAGAAATAGTTTAAACTGAGAAGAAAACATTCTTTTGTGGTTACGAGAGTGGGGAGGGAGGGAAGGTGGGAGGGGGTATTCACTAGCTAGATAGTAGATAAGAACTGCTTTAGGTGTCAGGAAAGACAACACACAATACAGGGGAGGTCAACACAATTGGACTAAACAAAAAGCAAAGAAGTTTCCTGAATAAACTGAATGCTTCAAAGGTCAACAAAGCAGGGGCAGTGGTTTGGGGACTATGGTTTCAGGGGACATCTAAGGCAATTGGCAAAATAAAATCTATTAAGAAAACATTCTGCATCCCACTTTGAAGTATGGCGTCTGGGGTCTTAAAGGCTAGCAACCAGCCATCTAAGATGCATCAATGAGTCTCAACCCACCTGAATCAAAGGAGAATGAAGAATGCAAGGTCACAAGGTAATTATGAGCCCAAGAGACAGAAGGGGCTACATGAACTAGAGACTACATCATCCTGAGACCAGAAGAACTAGATGGTGCCCGGCCACAACCTATGACTGCCCTGACAGGGCACACAACAGAGAACCCCTGAGGGAGCAGGAGAACAGTGGGATGCAGACCCCAAATTCTCATAAAAAGACCAGGCTTCGTGGTCTGACTGAGACTAGAAGAACCCTGGTGGTCATGGTCCCCAAACCTTCTGTAGGCCCAGGACAGGAACCATTCCCAAAGCCAGCTCTTCAGACGTGGATTAGACTGGACAATGGGTTGGAGAGAGATGCTGATGAGGAGTGATCTACTTGCATCAGATGGACACTTGAGACTGTGTTGGCATCGCCTGTCTGGAGGGGAGGTGGGAGGGTAGAGAGAGTTAGAAACTGGCAAAATGGTCATGAAATGAGAGACTGGAAGGAGGGAGTGGGCTGACTTATTAGGAGGCGAGTAATCGGGAGTATGTAGTAAAGTGTATATAAGTTTATAGGTGAGAGACTGATTTGATTTGTAAACTTTTACTTAAAGCACAATAAAAAAAAAAAAAAAGTAGACCCAGAGACTTCCAGGGTAAGATGACAGAATAAAGCCAGAACACAGAAACTTCCTCTTCCCAAACCTAACAAAATGAACACCAAATAAAAATGTTTAAAACCAGCAACACTCAAAGGAAGGGATATAATTTTTGAAAAGGGTGACTAGGCAAAGAAAAATATACCCTCTCCTCACTTAACAACATGGTTAGTTTCCAAAGACCAGGTTGTTATACAAAATCGGTGTTATGCAAAAATGGAGGATGACAACATCAAATCTCAAAATGGCGGATGACTACATCGTTACATAACTGCCAAATTACATCATTACATAACTGCGAAACCACTGAGAATCATGGTCCAGCCAAGTTGACACATCGAAGCCAGCGTTACTCTCATTTCCTACCTCCTGTTCGTTACTGCCAGACATACATGTTAGTGTGCAAAAGAGTCAGATAGTAGGTTTTTTACTATTATTATAAATGCAAAATGTCATATAATGAGATAGTCGATAAGTGAAGAGAAGATGTAGAAGTTTCTGGTAATCAAGTTATGATTCCTCCCCCGCACTCTCCTCTCACCCTCTGCCACCTCCCACCCAGTCCTCAAATAATACATGAGACAAAAGGCAAAGTGACAAATTTCTGGGGAAAATTCACTAATTTCCAAAACGAGGCAAGAAGTAAATTGAGAAAACAAGTAGCAGTCAGAGATATACCCAGAAGACCCCTTGAAAAGAGAATCTTCTTCACTCTAGGCTCATCATTTTATTCTTCCCAGCCAAAAGAAAGAAAGTGATGAAGGATTCTATCCAAAATATGTAAATAACAACTAAAAAGCTATAGGAAAGACAAGAAACCCAATAGAAAGACGGATAAAATTCATAAACAGATGTTTCACAGGAAACAAAAAATTGCCAATAAATATGTAAAAAGATGCTGAGCTTCGTTAGGAATTGAGGGAAAGTGAGTTAACACTGCAATGAGATGTTATTTTGCACCCAACAGATTGGCAAACGTTATATGACAATAATATGTATATGACAATAATAAGCGTGGGTAAGGAGTGAAGGAATGGGGATTCTTATAAACGTCCTGTGAGGGTGTAAATTGTTACAACCCCTGGAAAGCAATTCAGCACTGTTTTAGATGTTAGAGGCAACTATACCACATTTGGGTGTGCTGCTCTGATCCAGTTACCAACTAGCCCTAAGGCTGCTGGATTTAAGCAGGGCTCAGGGCCAGAGGGAAATCCTGGTGGTGTAGTGGTTAAGTGCTATGGCGGTTCAAGTCCGCCAGGTGCTCCTTGGAAACTCTATGGGGCAGTTCTACTTTGTCCCACAGGGTCGCTATGAGTCGGAATCGATTCGACGGCAGTGGGTAGTGAGTTCAGGGCTAGAGAAGTTTCTGCAGAAAGTTTGGGCTTTGATGAGCTCCATGCTTCACCCACCACTTATTCCTTGGGACCAATAAATCCAAGGGCACGCTAAGTGTCTGTGGTAACTAATGACACAGTATGGAATCTCTGACAAGCTTTATAAAAGTATCACAAGCACAAACCTTTAGGGTCTTCCCCTGCTGATATAACACCTTTTAAAGAAGAGCTCCGGACCTGTTATTGGGTCTTACCTATACCAGTTGCCATGCAGTAAATTCCAGCTCATGGTAACTCCATGTGTGTCAGAGTAGAACTGTTCTCCAGAGGGTCTTTTTGTTTGTTTGCTTGTTTGCTTGTTTGTTGTGCTTTAAGTGAAAGTTTACAGATGAAGTTAGTTTCTCATACAAAAAATTATACACACATTGCTGTGTGACCCTAGTTGCTTTCTCTCTCTTATGTGACTGCATACTCCTCCTTTCCACTCCAGATTTCCCATGTCCATTCAACCAGTTCCTGTACCCTTCTGCCTTCTTATCTTGCCTAAGGACAGGAGCTCCGCATTTAGTCTCATGTTCTTGAACTAAGAAGCACACTCTCCACGAGTATCAGTTCGTGAGGAATATTGGTCTGTAATTTTCTATTCTTTTTTTTTTTTTTTTTTTTGTGGTGTCTTTACCTGGTTTTGGTATCAGGGTTATGCTGACATCATAGAATGAGTTTGGAGTATTAGGTCTTTTTCTATGCTCTGAAATACCTTTAGTAGAGAGTGGTTTTAAATCTTCCCTGAAAGTTTGGGAGAATTCTTCAGTGAAGCCATCAGGGCCAGAGCTTTTTATTGTTGGTAGTTTTTAATTACTTTTTCAACCTCTTCTTTTTTTATGGGTTTATTTAGTTGTTCTACTTCTGTTTGTGTTAGTTTAGGTATGTTGTGTGTTTCTAAAACTTTGTCCATTCCCTCTGGTTTTCAAATTTGTTAGAGTACAATTTTTCATAGTATTCTGTTATGATTCTTTTAATTTCAGTTGGATCTGTTGTGATATCACCCATCTCATTTCTTATTCAGGTGATTTATCCCTCTCCTGTTTTTCTTTTTTCAGTTTGGCCAATGGTTTATTGATTTCGTTGATCTTTTCAAAGAACAAGCTTTTGGTCTTATTAACTCTTTCAATTGTTTTTCTATTCTCTATTTTTCTGCTCTACATTTTTTTTTTTTAATTTATATTATTTGCTTTCTTCTGGTGCTTGGGGGTTCTTTTGCTGCTCTCTTTCTATTTGCTCAAGTTGTAGGGTTAATTCTTTGATTTTGGCCCTTTCTTCTTTTTGGATGTGTGCATTTATTGGTATAAAATGACCTCTGAGAACTGCTTTTGCTGTGTCCCAAAAGTTCTGATAGAATGTATTTCCATTCTCATTTGATTCTATGAATTTTTTTATCTCGTCCTTAATTTCTTCTACAGCCCAGGAGTTTTTGAGCAAGGCGTTGTTCAGTTTCCATGTGTTTGATTTTTTTTTTTTTTCCTTGCTTTTTCTGTTATTTACTTTTATGGCTTTATGGTCAGAAAAGATGCTTTGTAATATTTCGACGCTTTGGATTCTGTCAAGGTTTGCTTTATGGCCTAATATGTGGTCTATTCTGGAGAATGTTCCATGTATGTTGGAAAAGAAAGTATATGTGGCTGCTGTTGGGTGGAGTGTTCTGTATATGTCTATGAGATTAAGATTGTGGCATTTGGATCTTTTGTGTCTTTACTGAGCCTCTTTCTGGAAGTTCTGTCCTTCACCGAAAGTGATGCGCTGAAGTCTCCTACTATTATTGTGGAGCTATCTATCTCTCTTTTCAAAGCTGTTAGAGTTTGTTTTATGTATTTTGGAGCCCTGTCATTGGGTGTGTAAATATTTATTATGGTTATGTCATCCTGGTGTATTGACCCTTTGATCATTGCGTAGTGTCCTTTCTTCTCCTTTGTGGTAGATTTTACTTTAAAATTTATCTTGTCAAAGATTAATACTGCCACTCCTGCTCTTTTTTGATTGTTGTTTGCTTGATCTATTTTTTTTCCATCCTTTGAGAGTTAGTTTGTTTGTGTTTTTATGTCTAAGGTGTGTCTCTTACAGGCAGCATATAGACGGGTCATGTTTTTTAATCCATTCTGCCACTCTCTGTCTCCTTATTAGTGCATTTAGTCCATTTACATTCAGGGTAATTATTGATAGGTATGAATTTAATGCTGTCATTTTGATGTCTTTTGTGTGTGTGTGCTGTTGACAGTTTCTTTGTTCCACTTAATTTTCTGTGCTGAATAGCTTTTCTTTATATATTTTCTTTCCTCTTTTTCACTGTTGTTGATTTTGTATCTGCTGCATCTTTATGTTTTTCTTGTTTTTTATTTGGATGTGTAGAATTGTTAGTTTCCTTTGTGGTTACCTTAATACTTGCCTCTATTTTCTGAGTTTAAACCAATCTTTCATTTCCTTATATAGCCTCGAATTCTTCTCCATATGAAAGATTTATGACTACATTTTTTAGTCCCTCTTTTTTGTTTTAATGTTGTTCCACAAGTATCGTTTTGTCTCATAGTCCAGTCTAATCTTTGTCTGAAGAGTTGGCTTCAGGAATGGTTTTAGTTCAGGGTTAACAAAGAGTCCAGGGGCCATGTCTTCCAAGGTTCCTCAGGTCTCAGTCATACCATTAAGTCTGGTCTTTTTACTAGAATTTGAGTTCTGCACCCCACTTTTCTTCTGCTCCATCAGAGACTCTCTGTTGTGTTCCCTGTCAGGGCAGTCATTGGTTGTAGCCAGGCACCATCTAGTTCTTCTGGTCTCAGGCTGATGGAGTTTCTGATTTATGTGGTCCTTTGTGTCTCTTGGGCTAATATTTTCCTTGTCTCTTTGGTGTTCTTCATTTGGCTTTGCTCCAGGTGGGTTGGGACCAATTGATGCATCTTAGTTGGCCCCTTGCCAGCTTTTAAGACCCCAGACATCACTCACCAAAGTGGGATGCAGAACATTTTCTTAATAAGCTTTGTTATGCCAGTTGACTTAGATGTCCCCTGTAGCCGTGGTCCCAGACCCCCGCCCTCCAGAGGGTTCTTAATGGCTGATATTTTTTTGGAAATAGATCACTAGGCCTTTCCTACAAGCCACCTCTGTCAAACCTCTAACCTTTCAATGAGCAGCTGAGCATGTTAACCATTTGCACCATCCAGGGACTCTGCTGTTGGGCCTGTTGTGTTGCTAGGTGTGGTTGAGTCAGTTCCGATTCATAGCGGCCCTATGTAAAATAGGACAAAACTTTGCCCAGTTCTGCCTCATCCTCACCATGATAGCTATTTGAGCCCATTTTTGCAGCCACTGTGTCAGTCCCTCTAGTTGAGGGTCCTCCTCTATTTCACTGACCCTCTACTTGACCAAGCATTATGTCATTCTCCAGCAATTGGTCCCTTCTGATGATGTGTTCAAAGTACGCAAGATAAAGTCTCACCATCCTCATTTCTAAGCAGCATTCTGGCTGTACTTCTCCCAAAACAGATTTGTTCATTCTTCTGACAGTCATGGTATATTCAATATTCATCACCAACACCATAATTCAAATGCATCAATTCTTCTTCAGCCTTCCTTATTCATTGTTCAGCTTTTGCATGCATATGAGGCAATTGAAAATACCATGACTTGAGTCAGGAGCACCTTAGACCTCAAAGTAACTTCTTTGCTTTTTAATATTTTAAAGAGGTCTTTAGCAGCTAGATGGGCCTGATTGAGACTAAATGCTTGAACAAGACCTCAGATTCTCGTCATGAACCATGTGTTATTTATTCCAGTGTTTCAGTTACCTATTGCAGCATAAAACTGAGTAGATTAAAAGAAGTCCAATAATATAGTTCTCTATGCAACAATGAGAAAACCCATTGCCACTGAGTCAATTTTGACTAATAGTGACCCAAAGTATGAATCTAGGAAAATTGGAAGTTGTCAAAAATGAAATGGAATGCTTGAAGATAAATACCCTAGGCATCAGTGAGTGGAAATGGAAAGGTATTGGCCATTTTGAATTGGACAATCACATAGTCTACAATGCCAGGAATGACAAATCGAAGAGGAACAACATCACATTCATTGTCAAAAAGGACATTTCAAGATCTATCCTGAAATACAACACTACTGATGATAGGATAACATTCATACACCTACCAGGAAGACCAGTTAGTACAACTATTATTCAAATTTATACACTGCCTCAGTTATCTAGTGCTACTATCACAAAAATACCAGTGAATGGCTTTAACAAACAGAAATTTATTCCTTCACAGTCTAGGAAGCTAGAAGTCCTAACTCAGGGTGCCATCTGCAGGGGAAGGTTTTCTCTCTGTGTCAGCTCTGGGGGAAGATCCATGTCATCAATCTTCACCCGGTCTAGGAGCTTCTCAGCTCAGTGACCACTGGTCCAAAGGATGCGTTCCCCTCCTGGCTCTTCATTCTTGGTGGTAGAAGGTCCCTCTCCTCTCTTCTGGATTCCCTCTTTTATATCTCAAAAGAGATTTATTCAACAAACAACCTAATCCTGTAGATTGAGTCCTGCCTCATTAACATAACTGCCTCCAATTGTGCCTCCTTAACATCATAACTCATAGCAACCCTATAGGACAGAGTAGAGCCACCCAACAGGGCTTCTAAGGAGAAGCTGGTGGATTCAAACTGCCCATCTTTTGGTTAACAGCTGAGTTCTTAACCATTAACGTCATAGAGATAGGATTTACGACACATAGGAAAATCACATCAGATCACAAAATTGTGGACTACTACACAATACTGGGAACCATGGTCTAGCCATACACATTTCTGGTGGACACAATTCAATCCATAACCTTCCACTCTTTGGCCCTCCAAAATTCATGTCCTTGCCACATGTAAAACACTTTTGCCCCATCATATTGTCCTAAAACTCTTACATCAACTCCAAGTCCAAATTCCATCCTGGGGCAAAATTCCTCTTCGTCTGTGAAATCTAGAATACAAGTTACCTACTTTCAAAGTACAACGGTGGAATGGGCACAAGGTAGACATTTCCATTACAAATGGGAGAAATTGGAGGGAAAGAAGTGATACAGGCACCAAGAAAATCAGTAGAACACATTACATTAATTCTCAAGGCTTGAAAATAATCCTCTGCTGTCTGAGATCATTTAGGCAATGACCCTACCCTCCAGATGTTGGGTGTTGGCCACACTCTCCAGATTCTGGATACAGGCCCCTCAGCCCAGGGCTTCAGTTTTGCCTTCTAGACCCACTGGAATGGCAACTCTGCTCTCTTGGCTTTTGGTGGCTCCGTTCTCCTAGCCCATCTGAATGGCAAACCCTACCTCCTCGGCCCCAGCAGGCCCTGTTCTTTTGCCCCTTGGGCATGGCAATTTTGAGCAGTAGATCTGGCCACATCCTGCTGGCATTCATGAATGGCAGATCCACATACCAAACACTAATGCCAAAGATAAAGAAATTGAAGATTTTTACCAACTTCTACAGTCTAAAATTGATCAAACATGTGATCAAGATGCATCGATAATTACTGGTGATTGGAATACAAAAGTTGAAAACAAAGAAGGATCAGTAGCTGGAAAATATGGCCTTGGTAATAGAAATAACGCCTGAGATTGCATAATAGAATTTTGTGAGACCAACGACCTATCAATTGGAAATACTTTTTCAATAACATAAATGGCAACTATACACATGGACCTTGCCAGACACAATACACAAGAATCAAATCGACTATATCTGTGGAAAGAGACAATCGATAAGCTCAATATCATCAATCAGAACAAGGCTAGAGGCTGGCTGCAGAACAGACTATCAATAGTTCATATGCAATTTCAAGTTGAAGCTGAAGAAATTAAAATGAGTCCACAAGAGCCAAAGTACTACCTATATCCCACCTGAATTTAGAGACCGTCTCAATAATAGATTTGATGCATTGAACATTAATGACCAAAGAACAGATGTGAGATGACATCAAGGACATCATACATGAAGAAAGGAAGAGGTCGTAAAAAGACAGGAAAGAAAGAAAAGGATGTTGCTTATTGACTATGCAAAGGTATTTGACTGTGTGGATCATAACAGATTATGGGTTACATTGCAAAGAATAGGAATTCCGGAACACTCAATTGTATTCATGAGGAATCTGTACATAGACAAAGAGGCAGTCATTTGAACCAGAACAAGGGGATACTGTAGGATTTAAAATCAGGAAAGGTGTGCATCATGATTCTATCCTTTCACCATATTTACTCAATCTGTATGCTGAGCAAATAATCTGAGAAGCTGGACTATATGAAGAAGAACGCGGCAACAGGATAGTAGGAAGACTCATTAACAACTTGTGATATGCAGATGACACAACCTTGCTTGCTGAAAGTGAAGAGGGCTTGAAGCACTTACTGATGAAGATCAAAGACTACAGTCTTCAGTATGCATTACACCTCAACAGAAAGAACACAATAATCCCCACAACTTGAACAATAAGCAACATCATGATAAACAGAGAAAAGATTGACATTGTCAAGGATTTCATTTTATTTGGATCCACAATCAACTCCTGTGATGGTGAAGATCATGTGTCACTTGGCTGGGCCATGATTCTCAGTGTTTTGGCAGTTGTATAATGTTGTGATCACTTCCCTGTCAAAATTTGATATGTGATCACACCCAATGATGGAATCTGCTGAGTGGTACCTTCAGGGCGGGGCCTATGGCAGCTCACCGCCCCCTCAGCCTTCATCTCTCTGCCTTCCACAGCCTACTTCCTTCTTGCTTGCCTTGCCAAGGTTTTTGGCTTGTTCTGGATCCAGCAGCTGCCTCTTGTCTGACTCTGGTTCTAGGGACTTGAGCTAGCAGCTTACCTGTTCATCTTGGGATTTGTTGATCTTCACAGCCTGAAGCAAAGACTTCACAGAAGCAAGAGTCCTGCTTTCCAACCTGCCAATCTTGGGTTCACTAGCCCCTGCAGCTAAGTGAATCAGGAGAAACCTTGTGGTCTTGCCTGCTGACCTTGGGATTCCTTGACCTTCATAGCCTGTGAGCGGGAGCCCTGCTCTCTGACTTGCTGACCTTGGGTTCACTAGCTTCTGCGGCTCCATGAATTGGGAAAGGCCTCTATCCTGATCCACAGACTAGGGACGTTACAACCTCTACAATGCTGTGAGCTGTTTCCTTTACTGTTTTGCTTCTCTACAGAATCCGGATTAAGACAATGCCCATGAAAACAGCAGAGAAGAAATCAAAAGACGCACTGCATTGGGCAGATCTGCTGTAAAAGACCTCTTTAAAGTGTTGAAAACAAAGATGTCGCCTTGAAGACTAAGGTGCGCCTGACCCAAGCCATGGTGTTTTCTGTCACCTCATATGCATGGGAAATCTGGGCAATGAGTAAGGAAGAGTGAAGAACTGATGCCTTTGAATTGCGATGTTGGCGAAGAATTTTGAAAATACGATGGACTGCCAGAAGAACAAACAAATCTATCTAGGAAGAATTACAGCCAGAACGCTCTTTAGAAGGGAGGATGGTGAGACTTCTTCTTAAGTACTTTGGACATGTTACCAACATGACCATCCCTGAAGAAGGACATCATGCTTGGTAAAGTAGAGGGTCAGTGAAAAAGAGGGAGACCCTAGATGGATTGACACAGTGGTTGCAACGACAGGCTTAAAACATAACAACCATTGCGAGGATGATGCAGGACTGGACAATGTTTTGTCCTGTTGTACTTAGGGTCACTATGAATCAGAAGATGGCATGTAACAACAACAGAAACAGAACTTCCCCATGGGGTTTCCACGGCTATAAACTTTAAGGAAGCAGACTGTCACATCTTTCTCCCGCGGAGCAGCTTGTGGGTTAGAACAGCAAACCTTTCGGTTAGCGGCCAAGTGCTTAGCTACTGTGCAACCAGGGCTCCTTCAATAATGGGAAGGGAGAGATATACTCAAACAGTTATTTTTGAAACCCACGATTTTTAAATTACATTTATAGAATGCAATAATTCAATACCAGGAAGTACGTTTTGCCTCAATTTTCAAATAATTTCCAGATACTTACTGATTTAAATAATTTCTTCTATGAATTGTAGGAATGGGTAACTGTAGGAACAATAGGGATGAACTACAGATAACATATTTCCTATATAAATCCTGACTTTCCCAGAATTAGGATAATTGAGAAAATTTTGGAATACAGTTATTCCGAGATCATAATGCAAACTCACGTTAGTGTTACTGCTTAGTCTCAGGTGAATTCTTGCTAGAATAGCAACCTGACAAACCTTGGCTGCAGAGGAAGATGTTAAGGACCTCTCGTCTCTATCGCATTTCACTCTCAGCTGCACCTTCCCCCAGATAGTCATAGAGATGAACCACCTAAGAGTGCATTTTAAAGAAAAGGAGATGAAAAGAATAACAACAACAAGAACTGAACTCCCAGTCCCCGGAGATGAGCTATGTTTCCCTTTGCATTTCAGCATCTGGACGGCAGATTCATGCTACATCTGTACAGCCAGACATTTGCTGGACTGTGTGAACAGAGCAAACCAATTTACTCAGGAGTTACCCTAACCACCAAAAAAAAAAAAAAAAATTATGAGATTTCCGGATAATATTTAGAACATTTAGCCGAGTTTCAAAAATGTTCCCGAACACACCAGTCCACGAAGCAAGTAGTTCACTGCCATTTCCCCCACCCCATAAAATCAGCAGAAATTTTTATCGCTCTATAGGGGTTAAAAGCTCGGCTGCTGTCTTAGGCTAGGTTCTCTAGAGAAGCAAAACCAGTAATGCGTATAAATATAGAAAGAGAGATTTATATTAAGGAAACAGTTCACGCGATTGTAGGGGTTGGAGCTTCCCAAGTCCTTGGATCAGGAAAGAGTCCTTTCCCAATTCACAGAACAGCAGAAGCTGGTGAACCCAAGATGAGCAGGTTGGAGAGCAGGGATCCCGCTCACAGGTTGTGAAGGTCGAGGAATCCCCAAGGTCGGCAGGCAAGCCTGCAAGGTTTCTCCTGAGTCACTTAGTTACAGGGGCTGGCGAACCCAAGATAGGTAGGTCGGGGAGCAGGACACTTGCTCACAGGCCGTGAAGATCGGCGAATCTCAAGATGGACAGGTAAGCTGCTACCTCAAGTCCCAGGAACCAGAGGTCAGACAAGAGACAGCTGCTGGATCCAGAACCAGCCAACAACCTTTCCAAGGCAAGCAGGAAGGAAGTAGGCTGTGGAAGGTAGAGAGATGAAGGATGAGGGAGTGGTGAGCTGCCACAGGTCCCACACCACTAATACCACTGAACAGATTCCATCATGGGGGTGATTACATATCAGATTTCAACGGGAAATGATCACAACATTATACAACTGCCAAAACACTGGGATTCATGGCCCAGCCAAGTTGACATACAATCTTAACCATCATAGCTGCTAACCAAAAGGTCGGCAATTTGAATCCAACAGTTGCTCCTTAGAAACCCTATGGGGCAATTCTATTCTGTCCTATAGAGTCTCTATGAGTCAGAATCTACTGGATGGCAAAGGGTTTGGTTTTTTTTTTTTTTTTTTGGTATAGGTAGATCTTATCCTGTTCTGGGATTCATCTAACAGAGGTTACATATGAACTATTGCAGATCACTGCAGCTGTTCAAATAATTCCTGCTTCAAGTCAATGAAGCCAAGATCATGGCTTCTGTCCCTTGGTGGATCAGGCAGCAACTCTCTGTTCTTTAAGCAGAGACTTTATCCCTGACCCTCCAGAGAACATCCAACAGGTACTATCAGAACCAATCTCATTACCTTGCTTGCTTGGCTCCTGGCCCCCTTTAAGGAGCAGAAATAAGAGTCATTCAAAACCCATTCTTTAGTGTTTGATTCACAACTTATCTTCCTATGCTTGTAATTGATCATTAAATTCTTGATTTCATTCTTGGGTCAGGTAGGTTTTTCTTGAACACTTTGTCTTCTACCCCTCTCCCGGAAATATAAAAAAACCCTTCCTCTTTCAAGATCCCGCACCATTTCCTCCCTCTGCACCACTGTGACAGCATTTGCCACGTTGCCTTGTAGTTATGGGGCTCCCCTTCTACATCTCAAATTCCCTGGGGCACTATGCTTTGTTCACTTTAGGGAACCCAGTGCTTAATATAATACTTGGCACATAGTAGTTCCTCAATACACGTTTCCTGAATGAATGACCTGGCATCTTGGCTATAGCCCTAGATTATGCTTTTCAATTTAGCAAAAAGCTAAAAAGCTAGGTTGGGACTTTTTACTTAGACACTGGCTGCCTGGAGTTCCCTTAGCAGCTCATGCCAGCTACAGAGCCTTCTGAACAAAGGAGTATGACATTCTGCTACTCCCTACTGACCACAGCCAGACTTGTCCCACCCAGTAATCCTTTTCTCTATCCCAAGGGAGAAATAAATATGTTTCCTCAGACACAAAGGGACAAGGTAACACAACACAGAAGAATAAGAGCAAATCTATCTCTACTATCTGAAATACAGTTCTAAACTTGCTATCTGATCAGCCAAAGACCACATGCTCAGTTGAGCATCTACCAAGCAGTAAGCACTAAGCTATGCTTTATATACATCACCTCATTTAGCCCTGTCAGTCCTATGAGAAAGATATTATTTTATAGATAAGAAAACCTGTTACCCCTTGCCATTGGGTCAATTGCAACTCATAGCGACCCTATAGGACAGAGTAGAACTGCCTCCTACGGTTTCCAAAGAGCAGCTGGTAGATTCAAACTGACAATCTTTTGGTTAACAGACGAGCTCTTAACCACTACGCCACCAGGTCTCCACATATGAGAAAACTGAGGGTCATCAAATTTATGTAACCAGCCAAAGACAGCCTAGCTGAGTAAATGGTGTGGTTGGAATTCGGACCTAGGTTTGTCCAATTCCAATGCTAATGTCAATGCTATTTTTACTATACCAACCACTAACATATTAGAATGGTCTTAAAAATTGGGCTCTATCAAGTCAACTTTATGGACACTCTCGAGAGAATAAAAAAAAAAAAAAAATCTCCAAGAGAGAAGACACCAAGACAAGGAAGAAGAGTAAGACTTTGCAAATTTAAAAAAAAAAAAAAAACTTTTTTTTCAAAGGAATTTGATTGATGACAGTTAAGACATTTGTAGCAATGCAAAATATTGTAACTCTGGATGAATTGGATTAATGACAGTGAGATATTTTAATGAATCTTATTAAGAGTCCAAATAATTAGAAAAATCAGCCTGGCCTTCATAAATAAAAATCTCTAATTTAAAAAAAACAAAAAAAAAATACTACTCGAACAAAAATAACACTACACAAGAACAAAGAGTTAATTATAAAATTGTAATAGTGTGTCTTGCCCTGGTTTTTCAAGCACACAAACTGTCTCATTAGTTGTTATGAATATTAAGTAATCCAGGCCAGAAGTGATTAGCGTGCAAACAACTGTGCAACACAAAATGTTCTCCTACAATCAGATGACTGAGTGAGATTAATCAGAGAAACATTTTCACTTTCAGATAATCTTCAAATACTTATCTAGAGAAAGTGTTTCCTTGATCAAATGACAGATAAGAGTACAGACAAAATTTACATGAGGAAAAATTACATTTAAGGAAGAGCTGGAGTTTTACTATATAAATTTGGGCTCCTTAATCTAGCTTCAAGTCCCCTATGATTTGACTCCTCTTCCCCAATTCTCCTTCCCAACCACCACCATCTGACAGCCTTGATTAATTGCCAGCCATTTAAACAACAAAAAAAAGGTCCCCTCACACATTCCAACCACACTGGCCTGCTTTTGCCTCCTCAAACGTGTCAGCTCTTTCCCATGTCAGAGCCTTCACACCATGCCCCTTGCTTGGTTCCTCCTCACCCTTCAGGTCTCAGCCTAAGAGTGTTACTTCCTCAGAGAGGCCTTTCCTAACCACTAAATGTAAAGACAATCTCCCACCCTATTCCCTCTTGTAAGACCCATTTTTTTTTTTTTGACTCTCATTATTTCTATTTTATTCTACTTTGCAAAAGAAGAAATGGGCTCACTCAGAGAGTTCATATGATTTGCCCAATGCCACACCGCTCCTAACTAATAGAGCTGAAGTTCAAACCCAGATCACACAAAAGGCAAAATGGCATAAACAAGATTCCATCTTTATAGAGATACAGATGCAAGTAGTTCAGAACTAGAAGGTAATATGCAAATACAAGAAAATTATGTTGAGGTGATAAGATCATATGAGTTTTCTTAATTTAAAAAAATTGTTATTTTTTTAAAACATTTAATGGCTCTTCATGGCCACTTTTCTCTGTTTAGGGAAGTGGTGGTTTGTCTCCGGTCCACTGCTAAGCCATCCACTCAGCAGCTGCTCCTCCTGTAGAGCGTGTGCTCCTTCCCACCCCTCCAAGCCCACTGTGGACCTCTGCTGGGCCAAACTCCCCCTAGGCAGATTGCACTGCTTTCAAATAGGTGTCAGCTCAGAGATGACTGTGGGCCAGGCCTCATATCCTTTTACTCCCCCATTCTTTGATCCTCCACTAAACCGACAGATCAAGTTTTACTAACAGGTTAGGTCTAAAAAGAAATTATAATGTGGGGTGAATGTTTTTTAATCACATGCTAAATATGACTGCCAACGAAATGCATAGAAAAGTCAAATCCTCCACAGTGGTGTCCTATTGGTTATATCCAAGCTCCTAATCTTGCTCTCCTGTCTTCTTCAAATCTCCAGAGGGGGCTTCTCCAACCCCCTTCAGAATAACCTCACCTTTCACTCACTGGGAATTGGTCTGACTTAGAGTGCATTCTCCAGTTCCTCACCCATCCCAGCTCTGAGTAATCTGTGGGATACTTTCATCAGAATATTTCCCTACATCTTAATTATCCAATCTAGAACATCATCACTGGGGACTGCTCCAAGGCAGTTCAGGGAGGTTTTGTGGTTTCAGGCCAGGCTTTTTGAAGGTGTCCCCAAAGACTGTGCTAGTTTGTCTTCCTGATTATCCCGTACATACACATTCACCCCCAAAGACAAATATTGTCTCAAAGTCAATAATCCCAAATCTGCATCACTTCCTGGCTCTGCCCAGCAATTTGTGATAGCAAATTTGCATTATTGCGCAATGTAATGGCAATTCCTTCTGTACTTCCTTTTACTTTCATACTCTGCCCCCAGGGTTTACCAATGAACAAGGAACACCTAAGAAACAAAAGCCATTAAACCAGTTGCTGTTGAGCCCACTCCAACTTTTGGTGACCCATGTGTTTCAGAGTGGAACTGTGCTCCATAGGGCTTTCAATGGCTGATTTTTCAGAATTGCCACGACTTTCTTCTGAGGCACCTCTGGGTGGACTTGAACCTTAAACCTTTCAGTTAGCAGCCAAATGCCTTAGCGATTCATACCACTTAGGGACTCCATACAAGGGTTTAGAGACATTCTATCAGATAGGGCTCAATGATGGAGGCAAAATCACTATGACTGGTATAGAACAAGAGGGTTTTTATAATCATTAAACCTCAGACAATTGCAGGAAAAGGCAGGGAAGTAGAAGCCTAGAAGGGGAAGGCTAGAGGATCCAAGAAAAGTCACTATCCAGGGTCCATGAATAGGAACAGTGAAAAGCAACGAAAAGCAGTTGCCTTTGTATCTGAATTAGTATGGTGAAAGGACACAACCCTGACAACACCCTTTTTTTATTTTAAACAATGCAGTTCCCCCTTGCTCTGTTCAAATGACTGCCTCCTAGTCTATGTACAGGTTCGACATGAGCACAATTAAGTGTTCTGGAATTCCCATTCTTCACAATGTAATCCATAATTTGTTATGAGCCACACGGTCAAATGCCTTTGCACAGTCAATAAAACACAGGTAAACATCTTTCTGGTATTCTCTGCTTTCAGCCATCTGACATCAGCAATGATATCCCTCACTCCACATCCTCTTCTGAATTGGGCTTGAATTTCTGGCAGTTCCCTGTGAATGTACTGCTGTAATCATTTTTGAATTATCTTCAGCCAAATTTTACTTGCACGTGATATTAATGATATTGTTTGATAATTTCCGCATTCTGTTGGCTCATTAGCCATAACACCCCGAAAAGTGTTAAATTTTAAAATTGTAATAAGTAAGCATCCTTGTTTTATTCATTATTTTAATAGTAATGCCTCTAGTAAGTCAGTGCTAAATAGATAGTATTTATTAAAATAAGAAAGCTTCCTTCAAAGATTTTTAAACACCAAAATAGTATAACCATATTTGTGTTTAAAAAAAAAAAATGACCTGTATCCTTCCTTGCAGACTAGCCTAGTAAATTCTGGATTCTTTATTATAAGAACAGCAGTATCACCAATGTTGACCCTATCAAATACACATGGGTTCAGCAGAATTCTAAGGTAACTCCAATGATCCACATCCTTGTATAATCTGCTCCCATTAAGTATGGGAAGGACCTGTGACATGATATCATTTCATTGATTAGTTTACATAATGTGCCACTAGAAATCAAATCCAAATCCATTGCCGTTGAGTCAATTCCTGCTCATGACAGCCGCATTTGTTACAGGGTAGAACTGCTTCATAGGATTTTCTTGACCGTAATCTTTATGGAAGCATATCACCAGGTCTTTCTTCCATAGCTGCTGGGTGAATTTAAACCACCAACCTTTAGGTTAGTAGCTGAGCACTAGCCATTTGTGCCACCCAGAGACCTTTGTTACTTGCCAGCAAAACCAAACCAAACCCGTTGCCATCGAGTCAATTCTGACTCATAGCAACCCTATAGGACAGAGTAGAATTGCCCCATAGAGTTTCCAAGGAGCACCTGGTGGATTTGAACTGCTGACCTTTTGGTTAGCAGGTATAGTTCTTAACCACTATGCCACCAGGGTTTCTGTTATATGTCATAATTGACCTTAAAAAAGGGGAGTTTATCCTCAGTGAGCCTGGTCCAATCAGGTGACGCCTTAAAAGGACTGGGGTGCTTCCTAGCAAAAGAGATTCAAAGTGTGAGAAGGATTCAACACAAGAGTCCTTATTGCTGGCTTTGAAGATGGAGGGGGCCACATGGTAAGGTAGGTGGCTTCTAGGAGCTGAAAGTGACGACCAACTGACAGGCACTAAAAACACAGAGATTTTAGTCTTACAACCACAAGGAACTGAATTTGTCAACAACAGAATGAGCTTTGAAATAGATTTTTCCCCAGAGCCTCCAGAAAGAAATGCAGCCAGCCAACATCCTGATTTCAACCTGGTGAGAACCTGAGCAGAGAACCCAAGCACACAGTGCCCAAGCTTCTGACCTACAGGCTGTGAGCTAATAAACAGGTATTTTTGTAAGCTGTTAAATTTGTGATAATGTGTTATTCATGAAAAGAAAAAAAAAATACACAATACCTGAGTGAACTTTTACATGTTCCTTAACCTCTCTGAATATATGTAAAATGGGGATATTAACTACTTGCAAGGTTGTGGTGGAGATTAAAAGAAGTAATATAAGTAAAATGTTTTCTGCGGCATGTTTCACATGTCACTCAGTAAATTTTGGTATCTTTATTATAAGAATAGCAGTATCACCAATGTTGACCTTATCAGGGGAGTCCCCTGGGATAGGAGTGAAGCAGCTATTCCACAGGGCTCTAATTCACAAGGATTTAACTTCCTCTGGTAGGCAGAATAATTGCCACCACACATGTTCACAATTACATAGGAAGGAGAAATTAAGGTTGCAGATGGAATTAAGGTTGCTAGTCAACAGACCCTGTGATTGGCTGATGAGACAATTAAAAAGATATAAGGCTGATTTGGGGTGAAGATGGTACAGTGTAAAGGGAAAGGGCTGTAACACTAATGTAGCAATATCAACACCAGCCTCCCTCCTAGAAAATAGACCAAGTGGGAACTTAGTGCACAAAATAAAAAACACCAGTCAACTATCCTTTTGTGGGTTTTTCAGTCACTTGCATTTATATATAATGGAATATCAAAGAATATTGATTTAGATGCCCCTAGAGAAGAAAGACATAAAACACGTGAAAGGAAAAGACTTTAATATTAATGAAAGAGATAATAGCTAATATTTATTGAACATTCATTCTGTGCCAGACTGTGTGCCAAGTGCATTACAAATAATATGAGTTAATTAGGATTAAGATGATTAAAATTAAGAAAGCATTTAAATGTATAACAGTCCTTAATGATCACAGTTGTTTTTATCAAAATGTTATTTTAACTCTCTTTTAAGCTATGGCTGAGGTGTTTGGAATCAGAGGCTACTCACATCTATTAAGGACAAATTTAGGCCAGGGTTTATTCCACACATCATTTTTACCATTTGTTAAATGGTATGGAATTCCACAAGCCTAAAAGTGTTGTGGAAACCCTGGTGGTGTAGTGGTTAAGTGCTATGGCTGCTAGCCAAGAGGTCGGCAGTTCAAATCCACCAGGCATTCCTTGGAAATTCTATGGGGCAGTTCTACTCTGTCCTATACGGTTGCTATGAGTCAGAATTGACTTGACGGCAGTGGGTTTGGTTTTTGGTTTAACGGCGTTGCTTAGGAACTAGAAATCAGCAAAGAAAAGCATTCTAAAAGGACGTTAGGACTACAACAATTTAACAAGTTCTTCAAAGACACAATCCAACACACTTTAGATAAGTGTATCAGGTCTAAAATCTCAAAAATCTCCCTTTAAATGCCCTAACCCTTAGGGTTTTTTAGGTTAAGAACCATGCCCAAAATAACCATTTCTTAAAATTAAGTTCACAGTGTAGTACAGCCATGAGAAAAAAGAATGGCATAAAATTAAAATAAAGCTAAGAAAGGATGGGGACAACAAGAGGACTGTTGAGTTATGCTCATGGCAGGAAAAAGGGATAAGAACACTTGGGAGCAGAGAGTATAACACAACCAGTCATTTATTCCATTCCATACAAATATTAGAATATATATTAAACATCAGGCATTATATTAGATGATGAGGATGCAGTGATTAATTAGACACTGTTCCTGCTCTCAAAGAGCTTACACTCTAGTAGGGTAGAGGGGAATATGACGTGAAAAAGGTAACACTGAATTATTCATCTACCATTTTGCTTCAATAAAATGACAATGGGCTTTGTTCTGCATAGGGCCTCTCATACCCAACAGCTCTTCTAAGAAAAACTACCCAGTAACTGGCTGTAGATAAGGCAAGCTTAGGCTGGCTTGTTTTGTGTCACATGAACCTGTTCCACCACATCCAGGCAGCTCCAGTCAGAGAAGGGCATTTAATACAAAGGCATCTCATCTACAGACAGGCTGCAAGAACTAAAGCTAACAAGATGCATACAGAAAGGCCAATGGAGCAAAAAGAAAGTCACAGTTTTAAGGAAAATGAAACAATGGGTAAGCAATGCTATGAGTTAATATGAATCTAGCACAGAAGGTAAGGAAGTCAAATTGGTAAGAGGAAAAGATGCAAGAAGAGACATTTAGGAACCTTAGCAGAGTAATAGGGACCAAATTTACCCTTCTACCTAAAACAATCAGAAAATAGACAAATATATTAAACAATGGTTTTCAATATACTGACCATCAAGCAATGAAGGACATTAACACCTGAGGTGGGAAAGAAACAAGGTTATCCCATCAATTGCTCCAGCTTACTTTCTGGAAAGAGCTTCCAGGCCACAGCACAAGGACAGGAAACCCAAGTGGAGTCTGGTAGACTCCCTGAGTTGAGGAGGAGACAGAGCTGGGCAACCAGAAAGGATATGGCAGCAAGAGCTCAAACACACACACACACACACAAAAATAAAAAATAATAAAATAACAGTACCAGACAAGACAGAGCTGCACAGACTGTGAACTCCACAGATCTGCAGAAGGTTCTCCTCAAGTATTCAGTTGAGTACCAGTCAGCATGAAGAAACTACCTGAAGTTGAGGAAAAAACTACCAGGAATTATTAGAGGTAAAAATATCTGGTACTCATACAGATCCAGGAAGAGTAGCTCTTTCCATAAGCCGGACTGGAAGAAAAAAAAAAAAAACCTTGTAATTCATATGGCAACAGAGTACTCAGAAGGGTCTTCCCTCAAGAGTTAGAAAAATTTAGCCCTAGGCTGACCAGTACTTTGATCCTTCCTAATAAAGATTAAAAGCAAGACTCAAAAGGATAAAACTGTTTCCCAGCAACTTAACTGCATCCCAGAATAAAGACCAAGAATATTTACAGAAATATGAAAATATTCAACACCCAAAACAAGGGAAAATTCACAATGTCTGGGATCCAATCAAAAATTACCAGGCATGCACAAAAAAGGTAGGAAAATATGATCTATGGAAGGAGAAAAAGTAATCAATCAAAACTGATAGAAATTATAAAATTAGTAAACAAATACATTAAAATGGTTGTTATAACTGTAATACCTATGTTCAAAAAGTTAGAAGAAAGACTAAACATGTTAAGTGGAGGCACGGAAGATATTTTTTAAAGACCCAATTAAACTGTAAAGATAAAAATTTCAGTGTTTGAAAAAAAAAGGAAACTACTGGGTGGAATATTCCAGAACTAAAGATAAATGAACTTGAAGACTGGATTAAAAAAATGAAGGCCCGATTATACACCGCCTACTAAAAACCCACTTTAAATACAAAGACAAAAATAGGTTAAAAGTAAAAGGCTGGGAGAAAATATACCATGTTAACACTAACCAAAAGAAAGCTGGAGTGGCTATATTAACATCAAACAAAGTAGAGTATAGAACAAAGAATATTACCAGGGACAAAAATGGCCATTTCACAATGATGAAGGGATCAATCCCTCAAAGGGCATAATATCAAAAATATTTATGCCTCTAATAACAGAACTTCAAAACCCATTCAACAAAACTGATAGAACTACAAAAAGAAATAAGAAAATTACAAATTATAGTCAGAGATTCCACTATCCCTCTCAATAACTGATGGAAGTTGTTCACAGAAAATTAGTAATGATATAGAAGACATAAAGAACACTATCAAACCAATTCAACCTAATTTATATTTATAGAATACTCCACCCAACGACAGCTTCAAGTGACCACAGAACATTTATCAAGATAGGCCACATTCTGGCCTCCATACCTCCTTTACCATGAGATGAGAAGAACTGGATGGATCCCAGCTACCATTACTGAACATTTTGAGTAAAGATTCTGTAGAAGAATTCTGAGCAAAAGGGGAGAAATGCTGAACAGAATTTCAAATTCTCATGGAACCCAGGCTTCTTTGGGGCTATGGAGGCTGAATGAACCTCTGAAACTATTGCCCTTGAGATAATCTTTAAACCTTGAACTGTAAATGAAAAATATCCCCTAAAGTCTTCTTAAAACTAAACAATAGTTTAGCTTAACTAGTAAAGAATGTCTGCTTTGAGCTTTGTGCTCTTTAAAGATCTATCTATATGGGATTGAATTGACAAAAGCAACTCAGAAGCTTAGATATGAAATTTAGGGGGCAGTGAATTTATGTTAATTGGAGAGGAACAACTCAGAAAAGGAGAGTGAGAATGGTTACACAACTCAAAGAATGTAATCAATGTCACTAAATTGTACATGTAGAAATTGTTGAATTGGTATATGTTCTGCTGTGTATATTCTGAACAACAAAAATAAAATAAATTATTTAAAAAAAAAAAAAAGACCACATTCTGGGCCATAAAAGATGCCTCAATAAATTTAAAAGGATTCAAGCCATACAAAGTATATTCTCTAACCACAAAAAAATTATAAGTTAAAAACAGAAACTATGAAAAATTCCCAAATACTTGAAAACTAAGCCGCATCCAAATATACCACAGGTCAGAGAAGACTGAGAGAAAATATTTGGAAACCACATACTTGATAAAGGAATTGTATCTAGAATATATAACCAAAAAAAAACCAAACCCAGTGCCATCGCATTGATTTGGACTCATAGTGACCCTATAGGACAGAGTAGAACTACCCCATTGAGTTTCCAAGGAGTGCCTGGCAGATTCTAACTGCCAAAACCCTTTGATTAGCAGCCGTAGCACCTAACCACTGTGCCACCAGGGTTTGCAGAATATATAAAGAACTCTCAAAACTCAATAATAAGAAAATAAAACAGCCCAATAAGAGTGAAAGATATTCACAAACACCTCACCAAAGAAGACTTACGAATGGCAAGTAAGTACATGAAAAGATGCTTAACATCATTAGTCATTAGAGAAATGCAAATTAAAACACCAATGAACTACACTGTTTCTGTTGCGTGCTGTCAAGTCGGTTCTGACTCCTAGTGACCCTACACTACGATGGCTAAAAAATTCAAATCTGAGGGGCGGGGCCAAGATGATGGAATAGACAGATGCTTCCAGTAGGCCCTCTTTACAACAAAGACCAGAAAAAACAAGTGAAACGAGTATATTTATGACAAGCTAGGAGAGCTGAGCAGCAAAGGCAAACTCAGAAAACAAACTGATGGGCAGGGGGAGGAAGAGATGGTTCAGAAGCAGAGAGGACTTACCGGACCTGAATCGCATCAGGCACCATTCCCAGAGCAGCAGCAGCATGCTGGTACTAGCGTTCGGCCACAGTTTCCTCAGGGAGAAGCAGCCAGCCACACAGCCTACTCACACCTCCGGCACCAGAGAAGAAAAGCAGTCTCAGCAAAATCTAAGTACCTGTGTATATTTTAACGCATCTTCCCACCCCCAAGCTGGCTTCAGTGGCTGAATTCTCTAGGCCTGAGATAGGCACTGTTGAGTGCTCAGAGCCATCCTCCTGGCCTTGGAGAAAGAAAATGTTTTCATTTGGGGGAAAAGATAATTTGCTACCTCCACTAACTGGGGGAGCTCAGGACAGAAGCAGCTCCTGTCAAGGCATAAACGGTTGGTGAACTTTGAGCACCTTTCCCCTCTGCATGGACCTATGTGGGCCTATTTCAGGAGAATAGACCCTCGTTGGCAGACTCCAACAAATTCAGCTGTGCGATGGAGAGGTGGGAGTTTGATGTTTGACATTTCTTTGCCTATTAAACAGGGTCCTTACCTACTCACATCAGAGGCCTAAGGACTGGTAGCTCCACTCAGATCACCCAACCACCTGTGACAGGGGTCCAGGGATAACTGGTACCTCCCAGTCCTTACAACCAAAAGCATTGGGTGCCCATAGTCTGTCTGCAGAACCCATCCACCTGCAAGATCTAGGGAACAGGGTTGCACTTTCCTCAGAGACACTCGGGGGTTGGTTCTCAAACCCCTACCTTGTTCAGAGTGTAACCCCTGCCACAACCAGATACCACTACCTACACCAATCACCCCTGCCGCTCTAAGACTGTAGGACCTCAACTGAAGAAATTAGAAGTACCACATACTTGATGATCAGCTACCTGGACACCTGAGCTGAATTTGTACAAGAAAAGTGAATGGACTCCTAGACTGATGTGCCTGATAACAGCTCTACCCATCTGGGGACAGGACGTCAGAGCTCCAAAGGTGAAAATAATCAAGCTAGATCACTCAAGCAATCCATTCGGGCATATCGAAACAAAACAAAGCAAGAAGCTATGACACAGTAAGCAAACATAAACTAATACAATAACTTATAGATGGCTCAGAGACAACAGTCAATATCAAGTCACATAAAGAAACAGACCATGATCACCTCAACAAGCTCTCAAAACAAAGAATCCAGGGATCTTCTAGATGAAAGTGCACTTCTGCAATTACCACAGCAAGAATACAAAAGTTTAATATACAGAACCCTTCAAGACATCAGGGAGGAAATGAGGAAATACTCAGAACAAGCCAAGGAACACACAGATAAAGCAATTGATGGGATTAGAAAGATTATTCAGGAACATAATGAAAAATTTAATAACCTAGAAAAACCCGTAGACAGACAGTAATCAGAAATTCAGAAGATTAACAATAAAATTACAGAAGTAGACAACTCAATAGAAAGTCAGAGGAGCAGAATTGAGCAAGTAGAAGCCAGAATTTCTGAACTTGAAGATAAATCACTTGGCAGCAATACATTTGAAGAAAAATCAGATGAAAGAATTAAAAAAAAAATGAAGAAACCTAGGATCACGTGGGACTCTATCAAGAGAAATAACCTACGAGTGATCAGAGTACCAGAACAGGGAGGGATAACAGAAAATACAGAGAGAATTGTTGAAGATTTGGTGGCAGAAAACTTTCCTGATATCATGAAAGATGAGAAGATATCTATTCAAGATGCTCATCGAACTCCACAGAAGGTTGATGTTAAAAGAAAGTCACAAATACATATTATAATCAAACTTTCCAAAACCAAAGATAAAGAGAGAAATTTAAGAGGATGTAGGGTTAAACGAAAAGTCACCTACAAAGGAGAGCCAAAAAGAATAAGCTCGGACTACTCAGCAGAAACCATGCAGGCAAGAAGGCAATGGGATGACTTATTTAAAAATTTAAGGAAAAAAATTGCAAACCAAGAATCATATATCCAGCAAAACTGTCTCTGAAATATGAAGGTGAAATTAGGACATTTCCAGATAAACAGAAGTTTAGGGAATTTGTACAAACCAAACCAAAACTACAAGAAATACTAAAGGGAGTTCTTTGGTTAGAAAATCAATAATATCAGGTATCAGCCAAAGACTAGAACACTGGGCAGAGCATTCAGAATTCAACCCAGACAGGGAAATCAAAAAAACAAAGCAGATTAAAAAGAAAAGAAAGGCTTAAAACAGGGTAACAGCGATGTCATTATATAAAAGAAGACAACATTAAAACAATAAAGAGGGACTAAGAAATGTAATCCTAGACCTTCCATATGGAGAGGAAAATACGGAGATACAAAGAAATAAAAGTTAGTTTCAAATTTAGAAAAATAGGTGTAAATAATAAGGTAACCACAAAGGAGACAAACTATCCTACTCATGAAAATAAAATACAAGGGAAAAATAGAGACTCAGCAAAAACAAAATCAACAGCAATGAATATGAGGAAAGAACAATATATAAAGATAATCTACTCAGCTCATAAAATTAACTGGGAAAAAGAAACTGTCAACAACACACAAAAAAGACATCAAAATGATAGAACTAAATTCATACCTATCCATAACTACCTGGAATGTAAATGGACTAAATGCACAAATAAAGAGAAAGAGAGTGGCAGAATGGATTAAAAAACAAGATCCGTCTATATGCTGCCTACAAGAGACACAACTTAGAGACACAAACAAACTAAAGCTCAAAGAATGGAAAAAAATATATCAACCAAACAACAATCAAAAAAGAGGAGTGGCAATATTAATTTCTGACAAAATAGACTTTAAAGTTAAATCCATCAGAAACGATAAGGAAGGACACTATAGAATGACTAAAGGAACAATACACCAACAAGATAAAACCATATTAAATATTTATGCACCCAATGACAGGGCTGCAAGATACATAAAACAAACTCAATGAAAAGTAAGATAGCTCCACAATAATAGTAGAAGACTTCAACACACCACTTTGGTGAAGGACAGGACATCCAGAAAGAAGCTCAATAAAGACACAGAAGATCTAAATGCCACAGTCAACCACCTTGACTCACAGACATATACAGAACACTCCACTCAACAGCAACCAAGTATACTTTCTTTTCTAGTGCACATGGAACATTCTGTAGAATAGAACACATATTAGGTCATAAAGCAAGCCTTAGCAGAATCCAAAACACTGAAATATTGCAAAGCATCTTCTCTGACCATAAGACCATAAAAGTGGAAGTCAATAACAGGAAAAGCAGGGAAAAGAAATTAAACACTTGGAAACCGAACAGTACCCTGCTCAAAAAAGACTGGATTATAGAAGACGTTAAGGATGGAATAAAGAAATTCATAGAATCCAATGAGAATGGAAACACTTCCTATCAGAGCCTTTGGGTCAAGTGAAACCAGTGCTCAGAGGTCAATTTATATCAATAAATGCACACATCCAAAAAGAAGAAAGGGCCAAAATCAAAGAATTATTCCTGCAACTTAAACAAATAGAAAGAGAGCAACAAAAGAAACCCGCGGGCACCAGAAGAAAACAAATTATAAAAATTAGAGCAGAACTAAATGAAATAAAACACAGAAAAAACAATTGAAAGAATTAACAAGATCAAAAGCTGGATCTTTGAAAAACTCAACAAAATTGATAAACCATTGGCCAAACTGACAAAAGAAAAACAGGAGAGGAAGCAAATAACCTGAATAAGAAATGAGATGGGCGATATTAAAACAGACCCAACTGAAATTAAAAGAATCGTATCAGATTACTATGAAAACTTGTACTCTAACAAATTTGAAAACCTAGAAGAAATGGATGATTTTCTAGAAACACACTATCTACCTAAACTAACACAAACAGAGGTAGAACAATCAAATAGACCCATAACAAAAGAAAAGATTGAAAAGGTAATTTAAAAAACTCCCAACAAAAAAAAAGCCCTGGCCTGAATGGCTTCACTGCAGAGTTCCACCAAACTTTCAGAGAAGAGTTAACACCACTACTACCAAAGGTATTTCAGAGCTTAGAAAAGGACAAAATACTCCAAAACTCATTCTATGAAGCCAGCATATACCTGATACTAGAACCAGGTAAAGACACCACAAAAAAAGAAAATTACAAACCTATATCCCTCATGAATGTAGATGCAAAAACACTCAACAAAACTCTAGCCAATAGAATTCAACAACATATCAAAAAAATAATTCACCATGACCAAGTAAGATTCATACCAGGTATGCAGGGATGGTTCAACATTAGAAAAACAATTAATGTAATCCATCATATAAATAAAACTAAAGACAAGAATCACATGATTTTATCAATTGATGCAGAAAAGGCATTTGACAAACTTCAACACCCATTCATGATAAAATCTCTCAGCCAAATAGGAATAGAAGGAAAATTTCTCAACATAATAAAGGGCATTTATTCAAAGCCAACAGCCAACATTGTCCTAAGTGGAGAGAGTCTGAAAGCATTCCCCTTGAGAACAGGAACCAGACAAGGATGCCCTTTATCACCGCTCTTATACAACATTGTGCTGGAGGTCCTAGCCAGAGCAATTAGGCTAGATAAAGAAATAAAGCACACCCAGATTGGTAAGGGAGAAGTAAAAGTATCTCTATTTGCAGATGACATGATCTCATACACAGAAAATCCTAAGGAATCCTCAAGAAAACTACTGAAACTAATAGAAGAGTTCAGCAGAGTATCAGGTTACAAGATAAACATACAAAAAAGAACATCGAAGAGGAAATCACCAAATCAATGCCATTTACAGTAGTCCCCAAGAAGATAAAATACTTAGGAGTAAATCTTACCAGAGAAGTAAAAGACTTACACAAAGAAAACTACAATACACTTCTGCAAGAAACCAAAAGAGACCTACATAAGTGGAAAACATACCTTGCTCATGGATAGGAAGACTTAACATTGTAAAAATATCTATTCTACTGAACACAGTCCATACATTTAACGTAATTCCGATCCAAATTCCAACGACATTCTTGAATGAGATGGAAAAACAACTCACCAAATTCATATGAAAGGGAAAGAGGCTCCGGATAAGTAAAGCATTACTGAAAAAGAAGAACAAATCGGGAGGCCTTACTCTACCAGATGTTAAAATCTATTATACCACGACAGTAGTCAAAACAGCCTGCTAGTGGTACAACAACAGATACATAGACCAATGAAACAGAATTGAGAATCCAGACATAAATCAATCCACATATGAGCAGTTGATATTTGACAAAGGCCCCCGAAAAGTTAAATGGGGAAAAGACAGTATTTTAACAAACGGTGCTGGCAAACTGGATATCCATCTGCAAAAAAATGAAACAAGACCCATACCTCACTCCATGCACAAAAACAAGCTCAAAATGGATCAAAGACCTAAATATAAAATCTAAAATGATAAAGATCATGGAAGAAAAAACAGGGACAACGTTAGGAGCCCTAATACATGGCATAAGAAGTATACAAAATATTACTGACAATGCAGAAGAAAAACTAAGTAACTGGGAACTCCTAAAAATCAAACACCTACGCTCAACCAAAGACTTCACCAAAAGAGTAAAAAGATTACCTACAGACTGGGAAAAAGTTTTTAGCTATGACATTTCTGATCAGCGTCTGATCTCTAAAATCTACATGATACTGCAAAAACTCAACTGCAAAAAAACAAATAACCTAATTAAAAAATGGGCAAAAGATATGAACAGACACTTCACTAAAGAAGACATTCAGGTAGCTAACAGATACATGAGGAAATGCTCACGATCATTAGCCATTGAGAAATGCAAATCAAAACTACAATGAGATTTCATCTCACTCCAACAAGGCTGGCATTAATCCAAAAAACAGAAAACAATAAATGTTGGAGAGGCTGTGGAGAGATTGGAACACTTCTACACTGCTGGTGGGAATGTAAAATGGTACAATGACTTTGGAAATCGATTTGGCACTTCCTTAAAAATCTAGAAATATAACAACCATATGATCCAGCAATTCCACTCCTTGGAATATATCCTAGAGAAATAAGAGCCTTTACACGAACAGATATATGCACACCCATGTTTATTGCAGCACTGTTTACAATAGCAAAAAGATGGAAGCAACCAAGGTGCCCATCAATGGATGAATGGATAAATAAATTATGGTATATTCACACAGTGGAATACTATGCATCAATAAAGAACAGTGATGAATCTGTGAAACATTTCATAACATGGAGGAATCGGGAAGGCATTATGCTGAGTGAAATTAGTCAGTTGCAAAAGGACAAATATTGTATAAGGCCACTATTATAAGAACTCATGAAATAGTTTAAACAGAGAAAAAAATATTCTTTGATGGTTACGAGAGGGGGGAAGGAGGGAGGGCGAGAAAGGGGTAGTCACTAATTACATAGTAGATAAGAACTACTTTAGGTGACGGAAAAGACAACACACAATACAGGCGAGGTCAGCACAACTGGACTAAATGGAAAGCAAAGAAGTTTCCAGAATAAACTGCTTCAAAGGCCAGCGTACCAGCAGGGGGGTTTGGGAACCCTGGTTTCAGGGGACATCTAAGTCAATTGGCATAATAAAATCTATTAAGAAAACATTCTGCATCCCACTTTGAAGAGTGGCATCTGGGGTCTTAAACACTAGCAAACGGCCATCTAAGATGCATCAACTGGTCTCAACCCACCTGGATCAAAGGAGAATAAAGATCACCAAGGACACAAGGTAATTATGAGCCCAAGAGACAGAAAGGGCCACATAAACCAGAGACTACATCCGCCTGAGATCAGAAGAACTAGATGCTGCCCGGCTACAACCAATGACTGCTCTGACAGGGAACACACCAGAGAACCCCTGATGGAGCAGGAGAGCAGTAGGATGCAGACTCCAAATTCTTGTAAAAAGACCAGACTTACTGGTCCAACTGAGACTAGAAGGACCGGGTGGTCATAGCCCCCAGACCTTCTGTTGGCCCAGGACAGGAACCATTCCCAAAGTAAACTCTTCAGACAGGGATTGGACTAGAAAATGGGTTGGAGAGGGATGCTGGTGAGGAGTGAGCTTCTTGGATCAGGTGGACACTTGAGACTATGTTGGCATCTCCTCCCTGGAGGGGAGATGAGAGGGTAGAGGGATTTAGAAGCTGGCAAAATGGACATGAAAAGACAGAGTGGAGGAAGGGAGCAGACTGTCTCATTAGGGGGAGAGTAATTGGGAGTATGTAGCAAGGTGTATATAAATTTTTGTGTGAGAGACTGACTTGATTTGTAAACTTTCACTTAAAGCACAATAAATTAAAATCTGAGCACCCCAAGAGACAGTGAGGATATGGAACAACTGTACTCTCATATACTACTGATAAGAATGTTAAATGGTATAACTGCTTTGAAAAAGTGTTTGGCAGTTTCTTAAAAGTATATGCAGAGCACCAACCCGTCCCTCCACAGCAAAGACCCAAAAAACTAAGTAAAACGCAGACAAACGTCAGTCCTGGAACCCTAAGCGTCAAATGAAGAGATAAAGAACTCAGCCAAGCAAAAAATGGAATAAGAAACTGAAGAGAACAGAGAGTGAGGACAGATGGGAGCAGAGGTCCCCTATCAGTTAACGCAGCTCAGATTCACCATCTTGGAATCCTGTCAGAGATCGCTGGACAGGGTGTATGGGAAAGCAGCTTCACAGAGCTCCCAGCAAAAAAACAGAGCACCCAGTTGCCAGTAATAGACTTTCCCACACAGGACCCTTCTTCCCCCTGCTCAGCCTCCACTGCTTTTCAGTGGACTGAGCAACCACAGCCCAGGAGGTACTGGCACCATGCTGCCCGGATTTATCCCACCCACATTGGCCAGCTTCTTTAGTGCCATTTCTTTGTTGCTGGTGTTGTTTTTCAGCTTTTCATTTCTTCTCTACCTCTCTCCTCTGCCCCCACATTTCTCTCAAACTCCTGGCTCCATGTGCCATCTATGCTTCTTCTTGCCAGGCTGTAAAGCACAGATAGGCTGGGGAACTGCTTCCCTGGACTGTGGCGCCACGCTAGTGGGATTCCTGGGGCTTTCATTTGTTTGTTTTCTTTTTTGTTTTTCTTCATTTCTCGGTTTCTCCTCTCTCTCTACTTACCCTCTTTTCCTGTCTCCTGAATACCTGGTGCTGTGTGCCATCTCCACTTCTTCTAGCCAGGCTATACTGCACAGCTTGAGAACTACTTCCCTGGTCTGCACAGCCACGCTGGTAGGATCCCTAGGGGCCTTTTGTTCTTTTTATTGATTTATTTAATTCTTTTTCTTTTTCCCTTTTTGTTTTTCTTCATTTCTTAGTTTCTTATCTTTCTACTTTCCTTCTTTTCCTGTCTCCTGAATACCTGGTGCTGTGTGCCCTCTCCACCCCTTCTAGACAGGCTGTGCCCCAAGGCCTGGGAGCCGGTGGGATCCCTGGGGGCATTTTTAAAAATTTTTGTTTATTTATTTTGCCTCTTTTTCCTTTCTGTTTTTCTTCATTTCTTGGTTTCTCATCTCTCCACTCCAATGGCAGGCTCCTCCAGTGCTTTTTTTTAGGGGGGTTCTCCTTTTTCTCTCTCCTCTTTCTTCTTTTCCATATCCATCTTTGCTCCACACATCACATCCTCCCCCTTCCCTCCTGCCTGCCTGCACCATGTGCTGAACATTGCACCCCAAACAGCACAGACACAGCCTACCAGAACCTGTGCTGCACTCAACACTGGCTTGCTCTGTCAGCCCCAGTATGTGCTACAAACAACCCATCACAGCCACCTCTCCTTCAGCTGGATCTTCCCCACTGCACCATAGCTGAGTGACTGGCCCTGCCCATTGGACAAGGAGGTAAAAAGTATCGTGCCCACAGATGAGCAAACAACAAAGAATGCATAGCGCATCTGCTAGACATAACCAAATAAAACAAAAAAGCAGGATGAAACAAAAAAATCTACAATCACTAAATGAGTAAAATAACCACTGAATGTCCCAAAGACAGCAGACAATATCAAAACATATTTTTTAAAAAAGACAGGATGGTTCCAGTAGGCAGCCAAAATAAAACACCAGATAACTTTCCAGCAGAAGCAAAGGCACCAGAACTAACTGGTAGGGAATTCAAATCTCCAATATTCAGAGCTATCCAAGAGTTAAAGCAAAAAGCAGAAAAAAATAGAATAATTCATGGAAAAGGCAGACAAATTCATAGAAAATACTGACAAAACAATGGAGTAATTCATGAAAATAATACAGGAACAAAATGTCAAAATAAATTCACAACTAGAAATCATACAAAAACAACAATTAGAAATCCAAAAGATAAGCAACAAGATTTCAGAAATGGACAGTGTCATAGAAGGTCTGAGGAGCAGGTTTAAAACAAAGGAAGACAGGATCAGTGAAATTGAAAATACTTGGATACCACATTGTTTAAGGAAAAATCAGAAAAAAGCACTAAGAAAAATGAAGAAACTCTGGGAATCATATGGGATACAATCAAAAAGCAAAAATTTACAAGTGATCAGAGTTCCAGAACAGAGGGAGAAAACAGAAAATACAGAGAGGATTATTGAAGAATTGCTGACAGAAAACTTCCCTGATATCATGAATGATGAAAAGCTGACCATCCAAGAAGCTCCATGAATCCCATATAGGACAGATCTCAAAAGAAAATCACCAAGGCATTTCATAATCACACTCGCTAAAACCAAAGACAAAGAATCCTGAGAGCAGCTCAAGAAAAACAAAAAATCACATACAGAGGGGAAACAATAAGACTAAGCTCTAATTACTCAGCAGAAACCACACAGGCAAGAAGGCAATGGGATGACATATACAAAACCTTGAAGGAAGAAAATTGCCAACCAAGAATAATATATCCTGCAAAACTCTCTTTCAAATATGATGGCGAAATTAGGACATTTCCAGATAAACAGAAATTAAGGGAATATGTAAAAACTAAAACAAACTTACAAGAATTATTAAAAGGAGTCCTTTAGCTTGAGAACAAACAGCATCAGACAACAGCCTGAATCTAGGACCCAAAATCACACCAGCCACATACCAACCTAGGTAATGAACTCTCAAGGACTATTCGAAACCAAAAGATTTGCAACAGGGAACCATAAGGGTTAATCTGTAAATGACAACAACTTCAGAACAATAAAAGAGGGAATAAATGGTGTAGGTATAGAGCTTTCTAATGGAGAGAAAGGCAAGCCGATGCCAAGTAACAATAGACTGGTTCAAACCTAAGAAGATAAGGGTAAATTTCAAGGTAACCACAAGAGAGTTAATAAACCTAGTCATCAAAATAAAGAAGAAAAACATAAAGTCTCAGTAAACAAAATCTACAAAAACAAAAGATTTGGGAAAAATCCACAAACAAAAGGAATTCAGCATAGGAGAGTAAGAGGGGCAAGGAAAACATCAGCACCCACTCAGAATCCCAAACAAAATCTACAAAAACAAAAGAAATGGGAAGAAATCCACAAACAAAAGGAATTCAGCATAGGAGAGTTAGAGAAGCAAGGAAAACATCAGCACCACAAAAAAAAAAAAAAAAAAAAAAGCATTACAAAATCACACAACAAAGTCACACCTATCAATAATTACACTCTACATAAATGGCCTAAATGCATGCATAAAGAGACAGAAAGTGACAGAATGGGTAAAAAACAGGATCCATCAATATGCTGTCTACAAGATACACACCTTAGAAACAAAGACATAAATTTATTAAAAATCAAAGGATGGAAAAAAATATATCAAGCAAACAGCTACCAAAAAAGAGCAGGCATGGCAATACTAATCTCAGATAAAGTAGACTTTAAAACAAAATCTACCATAAAAGACAAAGAAGAGCACTGTGTAGTGATTAAAGGGACGATCCATCATGAAGATATAGCCATAATAAATATCCACGTGCCCAATGACAGGGCTCCAAAATACATAAACAAACTCTAACAGCACTGAAAAGAGAAATTGACAGTTCCACCATAATAGTAGGAGACTTCAAAACTTCTAGGTTACACTTAAAGATTTGTGCAAATGAATGGGGGCCCCTCTTGTTTCCCTTCCAGGCCAGAGAACAAGAGCAGTCATTAGACCCCTATGTTGCTCAGCACAAAGCCCCTTACTTCAGCCAGATACCTGTGCCTGCTTCAATACCCCTATGCAGCCCTGCCATCTAGGACTGTAGGTGAGAGCCTGTACCACACATTCAGTGACTGACAACCTGGACACCTGAGCTGAATCCACACAAGAAAAGTAAACAGACTCCTGGGCTCACATGCCTACCAGCCCTCTAAACACCTGGTGAAGGACGTGAGAGCTTCAAAGATTCCAATAACCAAAGTAGCTCACTTTGTCATAACAAAACAAAAAAACAAAAAGCTAGGACACAGTAAGCAAACATCCAATAAATAAATACAATAACTTATTGATGGCTTAGAGACAACAGTCAATATCAAATCACTTAAAGAAGCATATCAAGATGTCTCCAGCAACCGACCAAAACAAAGTAACAGGAAACCTTCTGGAGGAAGAGAAACTTTTGGAACTACTGGAGGTATATTTCAAAAGATTAATATACAGAGCTCTTCAAGAGATCAGGAAGGAGATCAGGCAAAACTCAGACCAAGCCAAGGAACACACAGACATAGCAACAGAAGAATTCAGGAAAGCCATACCAGATCAGAATGACAAATTTCACAGACTGCTAGAATCTATAATAAAATTTCACAATTAGACAACTCAATGGAAAGTCATAGGAGCAGAAGTGAGGCAATGGAAGTGAGAATTAGTGACATTGAAAATAAAGCACTTGACACCAATTTATTTGAGGAAAAATCAGATAAAAGAATTTTAGAAAATGAAGAAATCTTAAAAATTACGTGGGACTCCGTCATGGATTGAATTGTGTCCCCCAAAAATACCTGTCAACTTGGCTAGGTCATGATTGCTAGTATTATATGATTGTCTACTATTTTGTCAGCTGATGTGACTTCTCTATGTGTTGTAAATCCTCTCACTGTGATGTTAATGAGATGGATTAACAGCTGGTATATCGATGAGATCTGCAAGATTAGTGTCTTAAGCCAATCTCTTTTGAGATATAAAAGAGAGAAGCAAGCAGAAGGACATGGGGACCTCATACCACCAAGAAAGCAGTGCCCGGAACAGAGCACATCCTTTGGACCTGAAGTTCCTGTGTAGAGAAGCTCTTAGTCCAGGGGAAGATTGATGATAAGGACCTTCCTCCAGAGCTGACAGAGAAAGCCTTCCCCTGGAGCTTATGCCCTGAATTTGGACTTGTAGCCTACTAGACTGTGAGAAAATAAAATTCTCTTTGTTAAAGCCAAAAAAAAAGTTAAGTATATATCTACCATAGGATAGTAATTCCACTCCTAGTTGTTGATTTGAGAGAAATGAAAGTCTGTGTCCATATGTATAAAGACTTGTACATAAATGTTCATACCAGCTTTATTTGTAACAGCCAAAATCTGAAACAAGCCAAATGTCCATCACCAGATGAATAAATAAACAAAACGTGGAAGAGCCATGTAATGAAATTTTACTCATCAATAAAAAGAATAAACTATTAGTATACATAATAACACGATGAATCTCAAAATAATTATGCTGAATGATAGTAGTCAAAGAAAAAGTACATACTGTATAATTCCATTTATATAAAATTCTAGAAAATGCAAATCCATCTATAGTGACAGAGAAGAGATCAGTGATTCCTGGTGTCAAAGGGAGATGCAGTGAGGGGTATGAGGGAGGGGTTACAATGGGCATGAGGAAACCCTTGGGGGTGATAAATATGTTCATTCTCTTGATTGTGGTGATGGCTTTACAGGTGTAACATGTCAAAAGTTACTACATCATATTCTTTAAATATGTAGAGGCTGTTGTATGTCAATTATTTCTCAAAAAAGTTGTTTAGAAAAGAAAAGGACACACCAAGAAAAACAGAGACTGAGTCAAAGTAGTGATCTGTCAGTAGAAGGGAGGCCCACAAATTCTTCCCACATAGGACCTCACAGACACCATTTATTCTATTTATTTATTCTATTCCTGTGAGATCCCTTTCTTCCTCATTGCTACATATGTCTTTACAACAAAGCTTTACCCATAGTCTACAGTTAACCTGATTTCTTAAAACCAAGGATCCAAAAAAAAAAAAACTTTCTGTGTGGAACTAGAAGTTCAAAGCAGGTCAGCAGACCCTAAGGGTGTGATATAGTTGATTAATTTAAGTGGATTCAGGTTTCTAACCCTAAAAGAATTCCTAACTGAGAAGCATAAGAACTTGAAAATGTGAATGAGGAAAGCACTGGCATGTAGGCATTTGCTGAACTATTGTAGATCTTTATAGAATCAAGGTGAACCCCTGAAGGATCAAAAGAAAAAATACATAAAAATGATGTCTTAACTTCCCAAATTTGAAAAGAGTAGATTCGGTAACTTTCAAATCATGAGTTTGACATCAATTCAAGGAAGAATTCCAGAAGGTAGAAAATAAAAAAAAGTATTGTCTTAGTCTCTTAGCGCAGTTATAAGAGAAATACCACAAGTGGGTGGCTTTAACAAACAGGAATTTATTCTCTCACAGTTTAGGAGGCTAGAAGTCTGAACTCAGGGCACCAGCTCAAGGGGAAGTATTTCTTTCTATGTTGACTTTGGATAAATGTCCCTGTCTCTTCAGCTTCTATTCCTTGGTTCCTTGATGATCTTTTCCCCTCTGTTTGTGCTTCCTTCTCTGTGCCTAATCTGCTCTTTTTATATTTCAAAGGTAATTGGCTTAAGGCATAGTCTGTACTGATATAATCTCATTAACATAACAAAGAAATTCCTATTCTCAAATGGGATTACACCCACATGTATAGGAGTTTAAGATTTACAGCACATATTTGGAAGGGACACAATTCAATCCATAACAAGCTTTGTAAGTACATGCAAAAGGAAACAGCTGTCACTAACAGGCAACACGGAGCCGGTTATAGCAAGTCATAGTACTCTGAAATAATTTCCTATATGACAGAATTTACATTCTGGAAGATAAGCAAAATATCTTTCTCTCCCTCTGACTAAATATTGGTTTTTCTCCAGGATTCTGTCTTTAGCACTGAGTGGAGTTGCCAATTTGGTAAAACGTAATCCAGGAGCTTCTAAGAAGAAATATACGGAGAAAGCCTGCCCGAAAGTGAAAAAAACACAGAGGAAAACAGAGCTAAACAATGAAATCAGACACAGTTCAGATAATACTTGAGCCCCTGGATCTCCAGTTCTACGTAAGGTGAACCTATCCCTGACTTTCTAGTTGTTAGCCAACAAAACCCCCTTTATTTCATTTATTTATTTATGAACTTATTTATTTATCCATATGTTTATTTGTTTTAATAAATTGACTTGAGTTGAATCTTTTGTCATTTGTGATCATAAGTCCTTATTGATACAAACATTCAGTGTAATGTCTAGATCAACAGTTATCTCTCCACACTTTATTTTATCAGACTTGATTAGAAGCATTGTGAATGATTTTGACATTGGCTTTTAAAAAATACATTGTGCATTCAAACCAGGGTGACCAGGATGGTAAAGAATCTGCAAACAAAGCTAGATGAGAGGGAACTGAGGGTATTTACTTTCCTGAAAAGAAGACATGATGGCTGCCTTCAAATATTTGAGAGGATCTCGTGTATAAAAGGGAATAGATTTATTCTGAAAGTGTCAATGAGTAAAAGTTAAAGGAAGGCACATTTCAGCTTAATCTAAAGGGTTTTCCAATGATCAGAGTTGTCTGACTATACAATGAGCTTCCCTCTGAGGATATGGCCTCCTGGTCACTAAGAGTCCAAGCAGAGGCTGAAGCACTGCTCATCTCTGAAAGATGTTGAAGAGGATATATGTCATCTCTGGTCCTTTCTACAATAAGACTGTGGATATATTACTCTGATTACTTTTACAGAGAAGAATAACCCCAGGGAAAAATTCAGAAAATATTTACTGTTACCTATGTGCCGGGAGCCATTTGTCTTAATACTTGTTCCCCACATCACTCCATCCCTGGTAATATGGCATCTCTGCTAGGCTAAAACCATTCCATTGCCATAACTCATACACAGTCCATAAAGATGTACTGCTTGACTTTTGCTTATAAGTATAATCAGTTTAGGAAATAAAATAAAGTTCCTATTTATTTTCCATACCAGATTTGGGAAAAGGCTTAAACGACTCCCCAGTCTATAATCCAATTTTTTCCCAGTATATAACTGAGCAGCTTAGAATCTATATCAGACATTGTTGACTGCCTACTCAACAGCTGTTCTTTTCTTGCTAAGACAACCCTGATTTCGTTAGAGCAGAAAGGTACTCAAACCTCAGTGGATGAATCATGCATTCTTCCATAAATATTTACTGACTACCTCCTATGTGCCAAGCACTCTTCAAGACTTAGAATACAAGTCAAAAAACAATCTCCTGTCCTTTTGGAGTTTCCATTCTAGTAGGGAAAGACAGATCATAAACAATAAATATAAAAAATAAGTAAATTATATGCTATGTTAGAAGGTCATGGGTATTGCTGGAAGAATAAAAGTAAAGCAGGGTACAGGAGGTAGGAGTACCAAGGGTGGAGGTGAGGAACATGTTGCAATATTAAATAGAGTGGTCAGGGTAGCCATATTCCCATTCCATCCTTCCCTCTATCATTATTGACCAATCACCCAAACAGAGACTGAGGAAACTAAGAGGCAAGTCCCTGGGGAAAGGAAACAGAAACACAGAAGGAACCAAAGGGCCGCAGTGAGGGGAGGAGGAAATCCAGAAGAGAGTATTCCACAGGAGGGACAAGGAGGTCTTCCCTAATGACCATAATACAGGTCACTTCATGGAGTAAGCCCAAGTGTCTCAAAGAGCTCACTCTTCTTGAGTCGGTAAGTCAAATCAAGCAGAGCAACCATTTTTCAGAGTTGGACCAGTCCACCAGGTTGGAAGAGGTATGATTCAAACCCAAAGTAAAGCACCGATTTTTTTTTTTTTTTACCTTCTCAACAATTTTTTATATGATGGACTGTTAAAAGACATTGTTAATAATAAGCTGTAACACACCTCCTTCCACAAAAATGGCAGAGTCTTGGAGTTACATAAAGTGGCCATGCAGGAAACTCAGCAGATCGGAACATTTTGCTCAAAGCCCTCCTGGTTCCAGCCTCCTTACAACAATTAGTAATAGGATGCCTTTTGAGTTCTGATGTGAATGCCTCCCACAGTTCTTTTACTTTCCAAGGGATAATTTTCCCAAGAGGAAAAAAATAAACCTAATTCATAAAAGGTTCCCCCCCTCCCCCCGCCCCGCCTTCTGCCAATGTTATTCCCTCAAGGAAGAAGCACAGCTTTGTCCAGCTAAGAGGACAAAAATTAAGAAAAAAAAAAAGAATCACCTGAAAATCCCAGATTAGGTCAGACATCTTGCCTACTAACACACATAATATAGCCTCTTGAAAGATTTAATAACTTTTCTTCAATAGGCTCCAGTATATTGCTATCACAATAATCCCTTCAGGAAAAATCAGTAATTCTAGGGTTTTCCTTGCAAAAAGAAACCTGCTCTTTGCCAGTTCCCAGCGCTCATGTCTCTGACCCCCATGGTTCTCTGGTCTTTCTATATCATTATTTTTCAATGCTTCCTTTACTGTCCTAAAATGGAACTCATTAAAAATTATAACCTACTACATACGCATCAGGATTGGAGGAAGACTCATTAACAACCTGCGTTATTCAGATGACACAACCTTGCTTGCTGAAAGTGAAGAGGGCTTGAAGTACTTACTGATGAAGATCAAAGATCACAGCCTTCAGAATGGATTGCACCTGAACATAAAGAAAACAAAAATCCTCACAACTGGACCAATAAGCAACATCATGATGAACGGGGAAAAGATTGATGTTGTCAAGGATTTCATTTTACTTGGATCCACAACCAACACCCATTGAAGCAGCAGTCAAGAAAAAAAACGTCTTACACTGGGGCAAATCTGCTGCAAAAGACCTCTTTAAAATGTTGAAAAGCAAATATGTCACCATCAAGACTAAGGTGCACCTGACCCAAAACCATGTTATTTTCAATTGCCTCCTATGCATGTGAAAGCTGGACAATGAATAAGGAAGACTGAAGAAAAATTGATGCCTTTGAATTGTGGTGTTGGAGAAGATTATTGAATATACCATGAACTGCCAAAAGAACTAACAAATCTGTCTTGGAAGAAGTATAACCAGAATGCTCCTTAGAAGCAAGGATGGCAAGACCACGTCTCAGATACTTTGGACATGTTGTCAAGAAGGATTAGTTCCTGAAAAAGGACATCATGTTTGGTAAAGCAGAGGGTCAGTGAAAAGAGGAAGACTCTCAATGAGACGGATTGACACAGTGGCTGAAACAACAGGCTTAAGCGTAACAACGATTGTAAGTATGGTGCAGGACCTGCAAAGTTTCATTCTGTTGTATGTAGGGTCGCTATCGAGTCTGAACCAACTCGATGGCACATAACAACACATATAATTTTTTTTTATTACAAAAGAATGTAATGCCTGTCTATAATCCAAAGGGAAATGAAAAGAATGGAATTTATAATAAAATAATATGAATGTCAATAGGTGACTGCTCAGATACAACTGTACCAGAACACACAGTGAAGGAATCAATTTATCCACACCTGGAATCAATGGGAACTCAACAACTATAAATGCAGACTAATTGAAGCATATTGTGTTGGTGATTTGAATGCCAAATGCAGCATGGCCATTGGGTAATGTGGTTTTCCAAAATGGGGAACGACCCTTGGTAAATCTCCAAATAAATCAAACGTACACTTCCTTCAATTTACATAGTAGCTTTGTTTGTGGAAATTTTTGTCAGTTTTAAAGCCATGCAAAACATACTCTGAGGTTGTATGTAAAAGGTAATTAGGTTCTAGACTCATAATTGTAAACAAGTTTTTCACCTACATAAATAACTACTACACCACCACACCACTAGGGCTCACAGATAAAAGGGAAGCCCTGGTGGCATAGTGGCTAAGAGCTATGGCCGTTAACCAAAATGTCCCCAGTTTGAATCCACCAGCTGCTCGTTGGAAACTTTATGGGACAGTTCTACACTGTCCATACACTATAAGTCGAAATCAACTTGACGGTCAAGGGAAGAGAATTTCAAGACACATTACTCTCTTCTGTTCTTTTTCCCTATCTCCTTGGTCAAGAATGGCAGTGAACTGGCTTTTCTTTAATTCTCATACATTATGCTTTCTCTATACAATGGGGACTCCTCTATAATATGAGTTTTCTGTGCTCAGTTAGTGATGTGTTAAATGGGAATTAAAGTAATTTAACAAACTCTTTCTCTCCACAACACCTGGCTCAGAGGTCAAGTGCTACCTTGTCTTTATCTGGGAAAATAAGCCCTGTGGTTTCTCTTTAGGGCCCAGCTCTTTGAAATAAAATGACTTAAGGGGGAAAATAAAATGTATCCGTTTAACATTTGCAAAAATATTAAGCCAAGAATCTCTGTTTTCCTGGTTGATTTTCAGAATTTCATAAATAACATGTTAAGCAACTAGCACAGTTCAGTAAACAGTAGGTAAACATATTAGGTTCCTTCTCTTTGAGCAGCTGATATTATATTGTTGTTGTTGTTGCTGTTAATTACTGTCAAGCAGCCTCCAATTCATGGTGACCCCATGCACAGCAGAACCAAATACTGTCAGCCCAGAGTCATCCACATGATGGGTTACAGATCGGAAATTGTGAGCCACAGTGTTTTCATTGGCTGATTTACAGACGTAGATCACCAGGTCTTTCTTCCTAGTCCATCTTAGTCTAGAAGCTCCACTGAAACTTGTTCAGCATCACAGCATCATGCAAGCCTCCACAAGAGGTGCACTGGTCAGGAATCAAATTCCGCTCTCCCACTGAACCACAAATGCCCCGTGATATTAAATGTTGTTCTTGTTGTCAGGTACTGTCCAGTCAGTTCTGACTCATAGTGACCCTATGTACCACAGAACAAAACACTGCCTGGTCCTGTGCCATCCTTACAATCCTTGTTATGCTTGAGCCCATTGTTGCAGCCACTGTGTCAATCCATCTCGTTGAGGGTCTTCTTCTTTTCCATCGAGCCTGTACTTTACCAAGCATGATGTCCTTTTCCAGGGACAGATCCCTCCTGACAGCATGTCCAAAGTATGTAACATGTAGTCTCGCCATCCTTGCTTCTAAGGAGCGTTCTGGTTGCACTTCTTCCAAGACAGATTTGTTCATTCTTTTGACAGTCCATGGTATACTCAATATTCTTCGCCAACATCACAATTCAAAGGCTCAATTCTTCTTCTGTCTTCCTTGTTCATTTTCCACTTTCACATGCATATGATGCTATTGAAAATACCATGGCTTGGGTCAGGCACACATGTCTGTCAGTTTGTCGTACTGTGGGGGCTTGCATGTTGCTGTGATGCTGGAAGCTATGCCACCACTATTCAGATACTGTCAGGGTCACCCATGGAGGACAGGTTTCAGCTGAGCTTCCAGACCAAGACAGGCTAGGAAGAATGACCCAGCGGCAATCTACTTCTGAAAAGAATTAGCCAGTGAAAACCTTGCGATGTTATATAGAAAAATCTTACTTAGGCATGTTAAGCAGTGCTCAGGATTATGTATAGAATAAACCTACTTTTTTCTTTTCCAATTAATTTTTCATTACATACAAGATTCTGAAAATCAAGCAGAGAGCCTGCATATGACAATTCAGGGATGAAATTAACTCGACTCCAGACCGCTTCCTGAATCCTAGTTCTATATCTTTTCCTGAATAGCCTACCAGATCCTCAGACTCAGCATTTCCAAAACTGAATCCATTCACCTTTCCCCAAAACTAGCTGTATTCGTTTCCTGGGGCTGCAGCAACAAGCCACAAGTTGAGTGACTTAAAGAAATTTATTCTCTCATAGCTTTGGAGGCTGGAAGCCTGAAATCAAGGGCTTGACAGGGCCATGCTCTCTCTAAAAACTCTAGGAGAGAATACGTTCCTTGACTTTCTCCTAGCTTCTGATGTTGCTGGCAATCTTTGGTGTTCCCTAGTTGTAGATGCATCACCCCAACCTCAGCTTCCACCGTCACGTGCCTGTGTGATTGTGTCTGTGTCTCTTCTTATAAGAACACCAGTCATACTGGTTTAGAGCCCACCCTAATGACCTCATCTTAACTTGATTACATCTGCAAAAACTCCATTTCCAAATAAGGTCACATTCGTAGGTAAGGACTTCAATGTCTTTTGGGGGAGACACAATTTAACCTATAACACTAGCTTTCCTTCCTTCCTGTCTTCTTTTTATCAGTAATAGAAGCTGAGGCTCAGACAGCAATTCTCAAACTTTCTTGGGTCATGGCACCATTAGTGACTTTGTAATTTTTTCACTAGAACAAAAGAAATGCTTATTTATTAAGTAGTTAAGTCCAAACAACTTAGAAAGTATAGATGACCTAACAACTTAGTTACCATTTGAAAAATAATACACGTAAGTTTTTTTAAATAATATTTTACTTCATTCTTTAAAAAACCCATTGCCATTGAGTCAATTCCAACTCAAAGCAACCCTATTGGATAGAGTAGAACTGCCCCATAGGGTTTCCAAGGTGTGGCTGGTAGATTCAAACTGCAGAACTTTTGGTTAGCAGCTGAGCTCTTAACCACTGCACCACCAGGGCTCCTCATTCTTTAAAAGCTACAATTAATAATGAGATAGATATATGTATCTATTGAACACTACACAACTTCTGAAACCTTGGAATCAGATTGGACACCACTTCTCTCTTTTCTAGTTCCACACTGATTTTCACACTGTACTTGCTTTTCATCACACAGCCACCAAAATTCCAGCTTTGCAAAGATATGACTACACCAAAAAGAATGCACCATTAAGATACTGACACTGTGAACCTCATCAAGCTAATAGTTTGTGCAGTGTCCAACATTTGTACAGTATGACTGCTGTGTCCTGGATTGAATTGTGTCCCCCCAAAAATGTGTGTTTCAGTTGGGCTGGGTCATGATTCTCAGTATTGTGTGATTTTCCTATAGGTTGTAAATCCTGCCTCTCTGATGTTAATGAGGGAAGATGGGCTGTAGTTGTGTTAGTGAGGCAGGACTCAACCTACAGGATGGGATTGTGTCTTGTGGCACTCTCTTGAGATAGAAAAGAAAGAAGTGAGCAGAGAGACAGGGGGACCTCATACCACCAAGAAAGCAGTGCCAGGAGTAGAGTGTATCCTTTGGACCTGGGGTTCCTGTACAAAGAAGTTCCTAGTCCAGGGAAGACTGATGAGAAAGCTAACAGAGAGAGAAAGACTTCACCTGGAGCTGACACCCTGAATTTGGACTTGAACCTATAGCTTTTTGTTAAAGCTATCCACTTGTGGTATTTCTGTTATAGCAGCACTAGATAACTAAGACAGACTGTTTCCCTGGAAAATTTAAAATATCCCACAACATCCCTTGGAATTCACCTCAGTTGCAGTTTGATAATGATGGGGTTAGAATGAGAGGAACATGCTGCAGTAGATCATTTGCAGTAATGGCCCCAGCGAATCTCTCCTCCCCTCCTCCCCGTACCTGTGACCTTGCAATGTCCCTGTCACACTGACTCAGGCTGAGGGGACATTAGCAAATGTAACACAGGCAGAGGCTGAAAAAGTGTAAGGGTGTCTCTAGTTTCCTAATGCTGCTGTAACAGAAACACCATAAACCGGTGGCTTTGAAGAACAAAAATTTATTTTCTCACAGTTAAAGAGTGCAGAAGTTCACACTTCTAGCTTACAGCTCTAGCTATAGGGGAAAGCTGTCTCTGTCAACTCTGGGTAGATATTCTTGTCCCTTTCAGCTTCTGTAGCCTCTGAGGTCCTTGGTTCCTGGTGATCTTCATGTGGCATCTATCTTCCCCATTTTGTGCTTGCTTGCCTCTGTGTCTGATCTGCTCTTTTTATAGCTTAGAAGTGAGTAGGTTTAGGACACACCCTGCACGAGCATGGTCTCATTAATATAACAAAGAAAACCCTATTTCTAAAAAGCATTATATCCACAGGTATAGGGATTAAGATTCCCAACCCATATTTTGGGGGGACACAATTCATAACAGTGGGCATTGGGGGTACTCTCTCTTGCTGTTAGAAACCTTTCTGCCACCATGTGAAAAGTCCAAGCGAGCTCCCTGAAGGATGAAAGACCTGGTGGAGAGAGACCCTACTCATACCAGCCATCCTTACTGAGACTCCAGACATGTGGGTGAGGCTACCCTAGACCATCCAGCTCCAGCCAAGCCAACCCAGACCTACAGAGCTGCCCAAGAGACCCACAGAGCTGCCCAAGAGACCCACAGAATCATGAAACATAACAAACGATTTTTTGTTTTAAGCCACTACATTTTGGGATGATTTTTAGGCAACAAAAAAATGGGTTGATACAATGCTAAAACATTGGGGTTTATACTTAGGAAATGGAAAGCCAATAAAAGAATCCATTTCTTAATTAAGTTGACTATTTTTTTTATGGTTATTAAGTAGATGAATGCATGATCATTCAATTGTTCCCTTGGAATGTGACCCCATCTCACAGACTCAGGAACAGATCCTGAATTTCATAAACATTTCATCGTGAACAGTATCAGATAATTAGCATTATTTGCTTGAGCCACACTTCCTAAAATTACAAATGTAAATGATCAGTAATGAAGCCTGTTGTAAAGGAAAATGTGAGATTTAATTTGGCTGTCAAAATTTGACAAATAGAAAGTCTGTTACAAAGTACAATAATGGTCTATTGAACCAGAGGTCAGACTTCTGATCACTACAACCACAGTTGGCCAAAACCCAGCAGCAAGCTCAAAAACAAATGGAAATGGCTTCACAGTGGCAGAGAGGTGTCTAACCAGCACCATCTGGAAGCTGTATTTTGTTGCTAATCAGAGCCATTCCCAAGCAAATACTCATATAACGTATCAGGGTCTCAGAAGAACCAGAATACACTGATCATCAAAAGGAACGTTTCCAATAGGGAAGCAGGCCAACAGTCTAAAAAATACAGACATAACCTTGAAAGTTATGCACACAGGAGCTGTTTGCAGAACATTACCATTCCATAGCACAAAAAAATATGTTCTTTATATGGATGAGACTGAGTCATCAAGAAAAAGTCCAAAGCTTTTTTAAATAAACTGAAGATTCTTCAGTAAGATTTCCACTAAGAACAATATTAAAAAATAGTACAGACTCTCAAAGTGGGAAATGCTAGCTATGTGGAAAATTCCCCTTCCCAAGAGCCATTGCAAATGATTGTGATTTTGGCATCTCTGTGAACTGGAGGTAACTCTGTGCACCAGAGTGCCCTGAGCTTATTATCTGTGGCTTTATTCTGTGAGTGGGAGAACTCTCCCATTCCTCAATGGCCCCAGCATGACTAAGGCACTGGTTCTCCTCAGACAGCATTTCCAGCCTCCTGAGAAGGCGATGGAATGGTGCAAGGGAGGAACAGGACTACTATTGCCTCAGAGGGGCCCACAGTTTAGCTCCTTTCTGACCAGGTGAGAGTCTGCAGAGAAGGGGGGTCAGTAGACACAGATCACCAGGGGCTCTGGTCCTATGAGAGATGTCCCCGCGAAAGAGTCTGGCTAGAAAAAGCTAAACCAATGCTAGACCTTCTATCAGTGACCAAAACCTTACTCACCTCACCATGGAAACTCTGATGACAAAAGCAATAGAGCAAGCACCAGCCACCTTAACCAGAACAAAAATACAGCCTGTTGTTGTTAAGATGCCATCGTGTCAATTCTGACTCATAGCGACCCCATGTGACAGAGTAGAACTGCCCCATAGGGTTTACTTGGCTGTAATCTTTATGGAAGCAGGTCACCAGGTCTTTCTCCTGCAGAGTCACTGGGTGGGGGCAAGCCACCAACCCTTTTGGTTAGTAGTCAAGAGCTTAACTCTTTGTACCACCAGGGCTCCTTAAACACAGCCTACACAGAGGCAAAATGTAACTAACTCATTTTTATTTACATTTTACAAAAGCAGTTATAGAAGCTTTAGAAAATACAGATGAGGAAGGAAGGAAAAAAAGAGAAAAGGGAGCAGACTATATGCATATTTAACAAAAGAGTTACTATGCAAAATGCCATATTGGAATCTACTTTTCTTCATTTATCAGTATGGTATGATCATAGACAAGACTGGGCAGTGTTTTGTTCTGTTCTACATGGGGTCAGTATGAGTTGAAACCAACTCAATGGCAGCTAACAACAACAACAAAATCCATGGGATCATTTTAAATGGCTATATCGTATCCAAATTTATAGTATACTTTTTTAATCTCGTGTTTTTGGGTACCCTTTTCTTTTTCTTTCTGTTTCTTGGGGTGTCAGGAAGTGCCAGCTCAAAACCAGCTGAGCAACAGAGGGGAGTCACACTTATGGAAATCAAAACATCAGCCTTATTTCTGATAAGAGCTGGAATGGATGGTGTGGCTGATACGTGCAGCCCAATGAGACTCCCAGCACATTGATCTAGAATTAAGCAGAGTTTCCTACACAGGCATAGGCAGAACGGCCCCTGTGAAAAGGCCTTCCCCGTAAAAACCTACCACTTGACAGGAGTCAGTGAGCCCACGTGCTCTCTGCAGGCAGGCAAATTCAAAGTGGGAGAGCAGAGGGGAGAACCCTGGCTCACCAACACAACAAGTCACTCCTTTTCCCCTGCATGGGGTGTGTAGTGAGAGCAGTATCAGAAGTATTAGAGGTCGCTGTGCCTCCACACAGAAACAGAATGCCAGGCAAGAGGAGGCTACCCATCCAACACCATTTTATAAGCAAAGTTTCTTAAATTTACACCTTTCTATAGGAAACCCTGATGGCGTAGTGGTTAAGAGCTACGGCTGCTAACCAAAGGGTCGGCATTTCGAATCCGCCAGGCGCTCCTTGGAAACTCTATATGTGGCAGTTCTGCTCTGTCCTACAGGGTCACTGTGAGTCCCAATCTACTCTACGGCACTGGGTTTGGTTTTTTGGTTTTTTATACTTGTACGCTCTTATGCGTATGAAAGCTGGATAATGAAAAAGGAAGATCAAAGGAGAACTGACACACTTGAATGGGGGCGTTAGCGAAAGGTATTAAATACACCGTGGACTGCAAGAAAAACAGTAAATCAGTCTTGCAGGAAGTACAGCCAGAACGCTCCTTAGAAGCAAGGATCTTCTGGCATACTTTGCACATGTCGTCAGGAAAGACCAATCGCTAAAAAAGGATATTGTGTTTGGTGAAGTGGAGGGTCAGTGAAAATGAGAGAAATCCTCCATGAGACGCAACAAGGTGCTTAAGCACACGAACTCCCGTGAGGATGGCACAGGACAGGATAAGGTTTTTGTTCTGTTATACATAAGGTTGCCATGAGTCACAGCTGACTCAACAGCAACTAACAATAACAACACACTTGTCCTGTTATTTTCTTAAGACACATTTCTAGAAGTGGGGTTACTAAGCCAAAGCTAAAAGCATTTCTAAAGCTTTTCCTCAATGCTAGGAGGCTGCAGAGCAAGGCTGTACAGATTTACATTCCCACCAGTAACGGATAAGGACTTGTTTCCTCACACCCTTTGCTACTGAGATAGGAAAAAGTGATATCTCACTATTGGCTTGTTTGCGTTTTCTTGATTACTAAAAACCAAAAAACCAAACGCAGTGCTGTCGAGTCGATTTCGACTGGTAGCGGCCCTATAGGACAGAGTAGAACTGCCCCCATAGAGTTTCCAAGGACTGTCTGGCAGATTCCAACTGCCAACCCTTTGGTTAACAGCAGAGCACTTAACCACTACGCTACCAGGGTTTCTTCTTGTTTACCGGTGTGGTTTAAACGTTTTGTTTTTTTTATCTTTTTTCTTTCCCATTTTCTAAATTTTTCATTTGCTCTTTGACGATTTTTCTCCTACAGTTTTCATTTATTCTTATTCATTTATAAGATGCAAAAATATTTAAGCAAGTCACTCTTCTTAATCTTAGAATTGTGACTCATTGGGTGGCAGTTAGAATCATAAGCCTAACAAAGCATGATGTTGAGAGTGATTATTTCCATATTTATTGAAACTTTTACTTAAGCCAAAGCAAGGACATATTTAGAGACCTGTTTTGGAAGAGGCCAATACCTATAAACCACAGAAGAGCCTAGACTTAACATCTTCCAGATGCACTGACATTTTTATTCCAATTTTTAAGAAACTGAATGATTACTGATCCAGAAATTTCTAACATTAATAAAAAAAAAAAAAAAACCTGCAAGCATCTGGTGTCTCATGTACACGATGTATACTCAGTACACAAAAATCTGAAGTTTCAGGGGAAAAAACTGAGAGAGTAATTATTTATTCTCTTTATAAAAAGATAACCACTGGAAACTTCCAATATGAACCTACTGACTGAGGCAAGTACACTGTTAAAAAGATTGAGCTCATGCAGACATTACAGAATTAGCAGAGAGTTCCCAGGATGTTGATCCAAAATTTGCCAAGGCTATGTACTTTATGGAAACCCTAGTGGCGTAGTGGTCAAGTGCTACGGCTGCTAATCAAAGGGTCCGCAGTTCAAACCCACCAGGCGCTCCTTGGAAACTCTATAGGGCAGTTCTACTCTGTCCTATGGGGTCGCTATGAGTTGGAATCGACTAGACAGCACTGGGATCTATGTTTTGGAAGCCCTGGTGGCACAGTCATTAAGTGCTATGGCTGCTAACCGAAAGGCCGGCAGTTCAAATCCACCAGCAGCTCCTTGGAAACTCTGTGGGGCAGTTCTACTCTGTCCTACAGGGTCGCTATGAGTTGGAATCGACTCGACGGCAGCAGGTTTGGGTTTTTTTTGTTGTCCTTATCTACTTTATATTTTTAAGAATTAAAATTGACTATCGATAAACAGTTTTTCTTTAAATGACTTTTCCTAGATTATTCAATATTTTTGTAAAATGTCTTAAAGTAATAGATTGAACAAACGCTAGTAAACAATGCCTTGGCAAAAATGTCCTTACTCTATTGAGAGAATTTCGATTGTTAATGGCAACACGTGCACTTTGAAACCTGCCAAATCACTGGATTTTAGAATTCTAGAATTTCTGCTACTATACACTCTCCCGAAGTCATCCCTCCATCACTTTTCTATTTCTCCCCAAAACTTATCAATGCCTATTAGAGCCCTCCTCATTCAACACCATGCATTAATTCAAAAAGCATCTTTTAAGAAAAAGCTGACAAATGTTACTGAGAATTTAGTATGTGCTAGATTAAGAGCCCCACCGGAGCCCCACCGCCTGTCAATTTGTTGTACTGTGGTGGCTTGCATGTTGTGGTGATGCTGGAATCTATGCCACCAGTATTCCAGGGCTACCCAAGGTGCAGAGGTTTCAGCAGAGCTTCCAGACTGAGACAGACTAGGAAGAAAGGCCTGGCAATTTATTTCCAAAAATTAGCCAATGAAAACCTTATGGATCACAACAGAACATAGTCCAACTCACATGCTTTGGACACATCATCAGGAGGGATCAAATGCTGGAGGAGGACATTATGTTTGGTGAAGCAGAGGGCCAGTGAGGGCAAGGGATACTCTCAGGGAGATGCAATGGCACAATAGTCGCAACAATGACTCAGACATGCCAGTGATCTTGAAGATGAGGCAGAACTGGGCAACATTTTTGTCTGTTGTACATAACGTCGCCATGAGTCATAATCAACTTGATAGCAGCTATCTATATAGATTAAGTAAGAGCTAAGGATACAAAGGCAAAAAAATATAGTTTCTAATCTCAAGGAAAATATAGCCTAAAGTTTATGGTCTGAGGGAGGAGATAGTTAGCCTATATCTTATACAGGAGGTGAGATAGCCAGGTAACACAACAACAGAGTTCATTGTGATATACTCAAGTACTGATTGCTAAGACAGCACAAGGGAGCAGCCACTAACTGAGGGTGAGGGAGTTTGCTCTGTACTGAGTACTGTCAAGGAACAGAAACCAGTTGCCTTTGAGGCGATTCCAAATCATGGTTACCCCATGTGTGTCAGAGTAGAGCTCTGCTCCATAGGGTTCTCAGTGGCTGCGATCTTTCAGAAGTAGATCACCAGGTCTTTCTTCCAAGAAGCCTCTAGGTGGATTCGAATTTCCAACCTTTCATTTAGTAGTGAGTGCTTAACAATTTGCACCACCCAGGGACTCCATTCATAAGTACAAAAAATAAACCCAAACAAACACATTGCCATCGAGTCAATTCTGACTCATAGTGACCCTATAGGATGGAGTAGAACTGCCCCGTAGGGTTCCCAAGGCAGCAGACTGCCACATCTTTCTCCTGAAGAATGGCTGGTAGATTTGAACCATTGACCTTTTGGTTAGCAGTGACCAGTAATTGCTGTATGTTTTCCATTATTCTCTTTTCTAAAGGAGGGTTTTTACTGTAGAGATGCTGTTCCTGCTCCACCATTGTGTATAAGAAAAAGGAAGGGCCAACAGTTGGTCTTTTTAATTCATAGGTCACTGGACCACAAGAAGCCCCCTTTGGACACGATGGAGCAGAGTGTGCAACATCTGGAGATCCTGAACTTTCTGCCGCTGCCAAAACTGCATGGGTCTTTGTGTTGCCTCCTATGGGGAAAGGATAGTGTGTTCTATATAAGGGAAGAAGGGTGAATAGATATTTTGGAACTAAAAGGAAGGACTGTGGAGGAGACCAGCTAGCTATTCACAAAAACTGGAGGGTTTTTGTTTTGTTTTGTTTTGTTTTGTTTTGTTTTGTTTTTTCCTCCTGGCACACTGCTAGACTATGCTTCCCAGCTTCCTTATGGTTAGACACAGCCATGTGTCTGAGTTCTGGCCCATGAAATGTGGGCAAAAGCAGCAATTCTGCTGCTTCCAGGCCTGGTCCATTTAACCTCTGACCCATGACTCTCCATGCCCTTTACCTTTCAGTGGGCTAGAGTGGAGATGACTTGGAGAACTTTGGGAAACATGGTTTTAAGATGGTAGAGCCGAAAGGCCACTGTATTAGTTTCTTAGGGCTGTTATAACAAAGTACCACGAACTGGGTGACTTATAAGAACAGAAATTTATTCTCTCACTGTTTTGGAGGGTAGTAGTCTAAATTCAGAGCCCTGGTGGCACAGTGGCTAAGAGTTTGGCTGCTAACCGAAAGGTCAGCAGTTCAAATCCACCAGCTGCTCCTTGGAAACCCTATCAGGCAGTTCTACTCTGCCCTGGAGGGTCGCTATGAGTCGGAATCGACTTGATGGCATCGGGTTTGATTTTTGTTTGTTTTTGTTTTAGTTCAAATTCAGAGTGTTGGCAAAGTAATGTTCTCTGCAAAGGCTCTAGGGGAAGATCCTTTCTTGTCTCTCTCAGTTACTGGCAGCCCCAGGCGTTCATTGACTTGTATCAGCAAAACTCCAATCTCTGCCTTCATCTTCACGTGACTGTCTCCCATGTGTGTCTGAGTATGTCTCTGTGTATCTTCTCTCTTTTATAAGAATATGAGTCCTACAGGGTTAGGACCCATCGTACTCCATTGTAATGTCATGTTAACCGATAGCATCTTCCAAGACACTGATTCCAAACAAGATCACATTCATAGGTACCAAAGGTTAATTAGAACTTCCACATAAATTTTGGGGGGACGCAATTTAATCCATAACAGTCATCCTCTAGGAGTGATTGCCTTTGACAATCATCTGAGCAAAAAAAATAGACTTTAATTGACTAAAGCTCCTGAGATTTTGGGATTCATCTGTTACAACCTCTAGGTAACCCTAACATATGCACAGGCAGAGGGAAGGGCACAGGCAAAGAAAGGAAGATAAATTAGACGACATAGCCTGAGGAGAGAGAGGACGTGCATCTGCCTGAAATGTAGACACACAGGGAGCGTGCCAGAAGATGAACTGAAAAAGACCCTCTGAAAAAAATTAATAAGGGTTTTGAATACTATATAAAAACAACTGTACTTTATCCTGTAGAAAATGAGGACCCATCGTGGGCTTTTTTTTTTTTTTAATATCTTTAGTTTAAAACTGCTCTGGTAAATGCTGCCAACCATGTGCCTTTTATGAGACAACTGAGAATCCAAATGTTCCCCCAGAACTGAGAATATGAAGTGTAATCACCAGGCTGACCACAGCTTTTGCAGTCTGTGAAAGCTGCAACTCATATCAGAAGGGATCCTGCCAAAATCACTAAGAAAACCGAAAATCAATAACCATCAAAGAAACACTCAACTTGTAAGATTTGCTTCTTTATCAAATTGTGGTGTGTCTATGTGTGCATTTGAGAGAGAGAAAGTGTGCGTGTGAGTGTATGTGTGTGTGTGTTTTGTTTGTTTTCAGGTAATGAATGATACTCATTAAACACAACAAAATTTGAAAAGAGGATTCAATTAAAGCCATATTTACCAAGCTCCTTCCATGAGGCAGGTGTTGTACTAGGTGCCTATGAGGGAGAGATTAAATAAGTGACTGACCAAACCTCAGATCCCTCAAACTAATACATAGATGAATCAGGAAGCAACAGTACACATGCCATTATAGAAATAGGACCCACTAACTCTATAGGGGGTGGGGGAGAATCAGGGATAACCGAAATTCCTTAGCAGGACTCTGAAGTTGGTTGATCCGGTCCAACCTACCTTTTCAGGCTGAATTCCACTGCTTTTCTACACATAATTACTTGTTCTTGTACCTATCCTGTGCTTTTCCACCTCCATGCCTTGCTGTCTAGTAAAAATCCTCTTTCCCACAGCCACACATTATTCAAGATACCTCTAAGTTTCCCTCCATGAAATCTTTCCTGGTCCCACTGGGGTGGACTCTCTCCCTTCTCTGAAGTCCCTTTGGTTCTCTCTCTTGAGAAGTTACCATCCTCTACTTTGCATTATAGCTATTTCCTCTCTTCCCTGGTCTCATCTGATCTCCACTTTAAGCCCCCTGAGGATCAGTTTCTCAGTTGAAGGAAGTATTTTAATTCATTTTTTATATTCTCAGTGCCAGGTGAAGCATCTTATATTTACTTAGTAAATGTTCAATAAATGTTTTCTGAATGTTATAATTTCACCCCAAAATCACTTCCTGCAGATACTGACTCTCTACACGCCAGTAGTCACTGCAACCCACTCTTTGGTCCAGAGTATTACTTGTTGTGTGATGTGTGATATTTTCTTATAGGACAGGGATAATTTTCTAAGAGGATTCAGTGATAATGAACAGGGAGAGTAAAAATAGTGCTAGATCCCATGTTCCAAATAGTGCCTACTTGTATCACAAAAATTAAGACCAACCAATGAGCTCGCCAGTTAGAAAAGATTGAAAGCTCTAGGTTTTCTTTACTGTAAAACAATCCTTAAAATGTCACATCGGCATTTTCTCTTAAACAATAGAGCAAGGAGAAAATGAGCAATTGCCTCCTTTTCCAATATCAACACCATTAGCAGATGGTATTGACATGAGGGCAGCTGGGTGGGGAGGAAATATTGACTATCTAGAGTGTTCCCACACTGGTGCAATAAGAGAGCTGGAAGCTTAATTACAAAGACAAATCAGCATTATTCAGCCTGGAATGGTCAAAGCCAAAAGTAGAAATGATCAATGTCTATAAAATATTGAAGTATACAGAATTTGTTCACTAAGATCTGGAATATAAATAAAGGAGATATACGCTTGAAGTTTAAGTAGAGAAGTTTAGGGTAGACAGAAACATATACACGTTTTTTCTAAGTGAGGTAAACTTTTTTGTTGTTGTTAGGTGCCATCGAGTCAGCTCCAAATTGTAGGGTCCTTATGTATTTTTTTATATGTATAACAGAACAAAATGTTCCCCGGTCTTGTGCCATCTTCACAATCATTACTATGTTTGAGTCCACTATTGCGTTATTGTGCCAATCCAAGGAGTAAACTTTGTCTTTGTTAAATTAAGAGACAGGCCAGACACAAGTGAAAACACAAATAAATGCATGAATACTGTCTCCATAAAGTGTATGGATCATGGATTTTTATGGGAGCGATCCCCAACTTGTTGAGTTATGGGGTCCCTGAAGCACTGCAATTATTATAAGGAGACCTTAAATAAATCTACACACCAAGTCTTGTCTATGGATTGTACAAAGGATATGCCCAACACATATGTTCTACCATTTGACACAAACACGTAGATACTTTACTGATGAGTAAAAGAATGCCAGACAGTTTGGGGAAAGCAAGCAGGCTGTCTAGGAAGGACCAAATCCCATGGGAGATGCTGGGAAAGGACTCCTATTCTTCAGTGGAACACATGATTGATGGGGAGGACTATGGTGGGAGCACAGGCTTTGAAAGGCCTGAGTAAGAGGAGAAAGGGGTAGAATCAGCAAGATGTGTAAGTTGTGTGATGACCAATGGACCCTCTCAGATCTTCAGGAAAACTACTACATTCATGAAATTCTGTATATGGTTACATTTTTTGTGGAAAATGATGAAGGAGCTGAGCTTCTGGATTTGGTGCAAGAGTCATCCTAGACAGCAACAAGTGAGTGTGGAGGGAAGCATAGGGAATTAAAGAGTGAGAAACTCAAAAAAAATGATAGGCAGCATTTTGCCAGTAAAAGGCCCTGAAAATGGAGGTCAAGCCAAATTTAACCTTACCTCAAATGATTTGGGTCCCTTGGAAAATATCTAAGTTTCTTATATAAATTCACTGAGGAGTATTCCTGAATCCTCAGACGCTCTTTGCCATTATACATATTGTCTCAGTTGATGAAATAATGCAAGTAGTTCTAAAAAAAAAAAAAGTTTTACATTTTAAAAAATCAGTCCTTACACTACAAGAATTAAGAACCAGGGGTGGGGGTTTGGGAACCCTGGTTTCAGGGGACATCTAAGTCAATTGGCATGATAAAATCTATCAAGAAAACATTCTGTATCCCACTTTGAAGAGTGGCATCTGAGGTCTGAAATGCTAGCAAGCAGCCATGTAAGATGCATCAGTTGGTCTCAACCCACCTGGAGCAAAGGAGAATGAAGAACACCAAAGACACAAGGTAATTACGAGCCCAAGAAACAGAAAGGGCCACATAAACCAGAAACTACATGAACCTGAGATCAGAAGAACTAGATGCTGCCTGGCTACAACCGATGACTGCCCTGACAGGGAACACAACAGAGAACCCCGAGGGAGCAGGAGAGCAGTGGGATGCAGACCCCAACTTCCTGTAAAAAGACCAGATTTAATGGTCTGACTGAGACTAGAAGGACCCAGTGGTGATGGCCGCCAGACCTTCTCTTGGCCCAGGACAGGAACCGTTCCCAAAGCCAACTCTTCAGACAGGGATTCGACTGGACAATGGGTTGGAGAGGGATGCTGGTGAGGGGTGAGCTTCTTGGATCAGGTGGACACTTGAGACTATGTTGGCATCTCCTGCCTGGAGGGGAGGTGAGAGGGTAGAGGGGGTTAGAAGCAGGCGAAATGGACAAGAAAAGAGACAGTGGAGGAAGGGAGCAGGCTGTGTCATTAGGGGGAGAGTAATTAGGAGTATGTAGCAAGGTGTATATAAGTTTTTGTGTGAGATACTGACTTGATTTGTAAACTTTCACTTAAAGCACAATAAAATTATTTTTAAAAAAATTAAGAACAACTGTTTTCAGAGCGTTGGCCTGTTATGACTGATGTCAAAAGTAACATAAGGTTGTTAGCCTTATCAAAGAGGGAACGCAGAGCTGAGCCCACCACAGGTCTGTGAAACACCATGTAGGCCACTGTCTTTGCTGAGAGCATCTACTGACCACATCCTGGCCCCATGTGCTATTGGATAAATAAGAATGCTGGTCACAAGGAAGGCCCAGAATAGGTGTAAATGGTCAGAGCTTTGATCAAAGCTTCTACCTTCCCAATGTCTATTCTTAGGATACAATCTAATATTTATCAATGTGCTGACTTAGAACAAGTTAAGTACTGTGCTACACACTTTTCTGGCATTACTTCATTTAACCCTCATAACAACCTATATGAAACTTGCTATTATCCCAGTATTAAAACAAGGAAACTGAGGCACGGAAGTACCCGAAATTGCACAGCTAATAAGTGGCAGAGCCAAAACTCAAACCCAGGTTAATCTGACTGCAAAGCCCAAGAGCATAACCATTAATAAATCAATTAATCTGCTGCTAATTGAGTGTCTACAACTGTACAAAGCACTGAGATAAGCATTATTAGAAAATATTACATAAATTACATTTAAAACGAATCTTTCTCTCAACCCTTTCTTAAGCTTATAATAACTTTTGAATTTTTTTTTTTCTAATCTGGAATTTAATAGAAGCACTTTTTAGTCCTGCAGTGCGGTTGATTATGGATTGATTAATTTTGTGTGGCCTTTCTAGCCGTGGTCTTATAAATCCCGCCCAGGTGACTGTGTGATAAGGTAATTGTGGCCCACCAAGGGGATTGGTCAGTTTTGCCTTAAAAAAGAGCCAATTTCAGAGCAAGAGAAGGATCCTACCACCACCGAGGAAGAAAAGCCAGGAGCAGAGAGTGAGTCCTTTGGACTGGCGATTCCTGAGCTAAAAGACTCCTGGAAGCAAGAGACCAAGAGAGAGAGCAAGCTGTAACCCTGAAGCTGCTGAGAAACAGTGGCAGGAGACACCTGACAGCAGGAGATGGCGCGGTGGGCTTCCTGGCCCCCAGAGAGAGAAAGCTGAGGGCCAGGGAGAAGCATGCCTGCCAGCACGCCTGGGAAGCGGCTCTCCTAATGGAAGAACTGTATCCTGAGTGTTTCTGAACCTGAATTTTAACCTGTTACTTCCCTAATAAACCCCATAATCATGAGTATGGTCTTTAAGTTCTGTGTGGCCATTGCAATGAATTGTCAAACCCAGCAGAAAAGTAGAGAGTATTATGGGAGGAATGGTTGGTGTCAGAATTAGTAAATATGGCGGACAGAGGAGGCTTGTCTGACCCTCATCTCATAGGAATCAGCCTAGGACTGTTAGTCTTGGTTCTCCTTCCCCCTTAAGGGGTTGCAGGAGGTCAGACACCTCCCCCAGGCCATTTTTACAAGTCCCAATACTTAAGAGCTCACAATTCTCTTTATAGCAATTGAGGATATCATTTACATTTACGTATCTTATGTTTTAATTTCAAATTTGATTTTAAATGTAGACTTTCAATTACTGTGTTCTCAGGGAACTCCTAAACTTATTAAGATATAAATTTGACATAATTTTTTTCAGTTAAATACCTTTTTGATAAAAATCTTAAGTAAAGTTTATTATTTTTCATATTTGTTGTTGTCAGCTGCTGTCGAGTTGGTCCCTGACTCGTGGGGACCCCATGCATAGTGGAACAAAATGCTGCCCCATCCTACGCCACACCCTAGAACAGTTGGGGATCAGATCATTATGATCCCCATATTGAAAACTGGGTTTTCATTCATTGATTTTTGGAAGTAGATCACCAAGCCCTTCTTCCTATGCTGTCTTAGTCTGGAAGCTCCACTGAGACCTGTTCAGCATCATAGAAATACGCAAGACGCCACTGACATAGTGGTGGCTGTGCATAAGTTGCGTTGGCTGGGCATTAAACCTGGGCCTCTGTATGGAGGTCAAAATTCTACCTCTGAACCACCGATTTCCTGTTTTTCAAATTTACCGAATAGATAAAGACAAGAAAAAAGCCTGAGTGGGGGAAATGTGTACTGAGGGGACAGGAAGGACAATTTATGTCTTGTAGTGAAAAGTAGTAACAAAATTACAAACAGCAGCTAATAGAGTACTGGGTAAAAGAGAAAGAAACTCCAGGGCTGTGAGAATGATGTCTAGAACAAGCAATGAGGTTCCACCTTCTAGTCCAGAGTTTAGGGTTAGTGTTAGAAAGGATTAGGTCTCAGGGTTAGGGTTCTCTGATGGCAGGAATCATACATTATTCACCTTTACATTCTTCATCATATGGCAAAATGTAGATATACGCAATAGGTGCTCAATAAATGATTTTTGAAGTTAAAAGAAAATGGATATTTGTGGGAAATATTTTAGCAGGAGGGATTAGAAGGGAAAAGAGATAGGCCAGGCACATGATGTAGCTGCTCGTTAGGTGCTATCTTGTCGATTTTTTACCATAGTGATCCAGTGTGACAGAATAGAACTGCTCCATATAGCGGCTCAATGTGACAGAGTAGAATTGCCCCCTAGAGATTTTTTTACCTATGGGGCAGTTCTACTTTGTCATATAGTGTCCCTCTGCGTCAGAATTGACTTAATGGCACTCAACAACAACGTTTACAAGAACAGATGGCAAGGTCTTTTCTCCTCAGAGCCACTGGGTGTGTTCAAACTGCCAACCTTTTGGTTAGCAGTCGAGTGTTTAACCATCGCACCACCAGGGCTCCTTTGATATGGCTCAGCTACAGGCTTATCGGGTACAGAGTCTGAGTGTCCAAGACCTTCTCTGGATTATCAAAGGAGCAGTGTTTATATGAAGGTTCATTTCCAATGTCGATATGCTTACTTAATTCAAAAAATGCTTATATTTTTCCCATGGAAATAAAACATAATGAAAACTGGGTATTTCCACTCCATCCCGCACCAACCTGATTTTTTTCTTTTTCTTTTTTTTAATTCCCCCCCTGCCCCCCACCCCCGACTAGCTGGTGATTAACTTTTCTTAAATAGAGAGAAATCTTGTTCATTTCCAATTCTCCTTTTCTGATCTCTGCCTTCCTACCAGCTTCAAATATTTGAGTTTTATTTTCCAGCTTGAAAGCTCTTTTTTGAAACACACACCTAGGATTTATATCAGTCTCAGTTCTGACTAGAAATGCATGGTCAGCTTCACTTGATATCTAGCATTATCGGAATTCTGATGTAATTAGAGGTCAGACATTCCTTCGACACCACCAGAATTCTTACATAGAAACCAAAACCAAACCCACTGCTATGGGTTTGACTCATAGCAACCCTATCAGACAGAGTAGAACTGCCTCAAAGGGTTTCCAAGGAGCAGCTGGTGGATCCAACTGCTGATCTTTTTGGTTAGCAGCTGTAGCTCTTAACCACTATGCCAGCAGAGCTCCACAGGGTTTACCAAGGAATGGCTGGTAGACTCAAACAGCTGACATTCTGGTTAGCAGCCAAGTTTTTAACCACTGTGCCACCAGGGCTCTCACAGATATGTATAGCACTACAAAAATCTTTTCACTTCATATAGTACATTTCCCTGGAAGAAACCCAAAAATTTTCGCAATTGAGATGCATAGAACACCAATAAAATAAAGCCATCGCCTCAAAGCTTTTGGGAGTGAGAAGAACTTCTGGTCTGGGACAAAGAGTCCAGAACTATGCATCTGGGAAAAGTACCCTGAGGTCCTTCAAACTCCAAATTCCATCTGAAATAATCAGCAGGATCTCTTGTGTGGACACAGTGTCAGCTTACATGGAAAGAGATACAGAAAGGGAGACTTCACAGAAGAACAAGATGGTGCCCGGCTAACACCACCAACCACTTTGATAGGGATCGCAAGAGACAGTCCTGAACAGAAAGGGAGAAAAATGTAGAACAGAATTCAAATTCACAAAAAAAGACTGGACTTACTGGTCTGATAGAGACTGGAGGAACCCCCAAGACTATGGCCCCCTACACTCTTCTAACTCAAAACTGAAACCACTCCTGAAGCCCACTTTCCAGACAAGATTAGACAGCCCTATAAAAAAATAATATATGTGAGGAATGTGCTTCTTAGTTCAATCAAATATATGAGACCAAATGGGCAACTCCTGTCCAAAATCAAACGAGAAGACAGGAAGGGACAGGAACTGGATGAATGGACACAGGGAACCCGGGGCAGAAAGGGGGAGCTTGCTGTCATCATTGTGGGGATTGTGGTTGTCACAAAACAATATGTACATAAATTTTTGAATGAGAAAAAAAAAGGGGGGGAGACTTCATTAGAACTGAGGAGTGATCAGAGAGGAATGAAAACCACTAACCCAACGGCTAGATGTCACCCAGTGATTTTTCTAACAACTGTTAATAATGAAATCATAAAATCACAGAATCTTAGCATTGAAAGGAGGTGTTAACATATCATCAAGGTTCTAAAGGAAAACAATGCATCAGATATACTACTATCCATATTTTGCTAAATCATTTCCTACGTTTAATGAGATATGTTTGGAGATAAGGAAAGAAGACATGAATTTAGCATTTTTTCAGTTGTTGGCAATTTTACTTCCAGCTTGAATTAAAAAACAACTTGCCAAAACCCCATGAAGTATAGTATGAAATATTTAAGAAGATTGTTATTTGGGAAATTCTGATAAGCAGTTTTTTTTTTTTTTTTTTTTTAATGTTTAAGCATCTGTTTTGAAACTGATTTTAGACAACAGAGAAGACAAGGTTAACAATCAGAAGGAAGAAAATAGAAAATATCACATGTACACTACTTCTTTGTCAAATGATGAAAACGAAGGTCACAAACATGTGTCCCTGCTGGTTCTAGTGCCCATAGTGGGACCTACGTACATAGGCCATCTGCTTAATCCTTCCAGCTCTACTAAGCAGATGGAGGCAGGTATTTTTTTCTAACATGTCTCCATGGCTTTATATCAGCTAAATTCCTAAAGACTACTTTTCCCCTGGAGTCTAAAGTTTTATTTAAATGATGTGATCTTAGATCACCACTTCCCAAGCTTACATCCATGAGTCAGTCATTTTCTCATTTTGGTTCAATTATCTAAGGCCTTTCACCTAACACAGGGAAAAATGGCCCTGATGAGACTCTTGGGGAGTAATGTGCAGCCTGCCTGGGGGAACAGGCTTTAACAATTATGCCCTCCTTTAAAAATGCACCACTTATGTCTTTGAGATGAAGCAAGGCATGAAGCAAATCACAACCATCATCATGTAACATGGATTATCTGGGAGAGTCCAAATATCATTTATTGAAATATAGTATTAAGTGTCTGATAGGAGCTTGGTTAAATAAATTGTGATATATCATATATACATCATACAGCTATGCAGCAATTTAAAAGATGTTGTGGAAGAATATGCAGTGAAAATGTTTGTACTGTGTGGCTAGGTCAGAAGCCAGGTTACAAAACATTATTAGAGTATAATCCTGATTTTGTAGGAAAAAAAAAAGGGGGGGGGGCTAGAAAATGTACAACAAAATAATAATTAGTTATATTTGGGTAGTAATTACCTGCACTTTTTTTTTCTTTGAACTTTTCCTTGTTAACTTTTTTACAAAAAAAATTAAGTGGTTTAAAAATAATTGTAAAAGGAAAATGCAGCAACTGTCAGCCATTAGCGTAAAATGCTCTGAAAAAGAAAACGTTGCCATGTTTCCTATAATCTTCAGTTGAAGCATCTTTTTTATGGTCTTTGAATTTGTTCTTACCCTTCCTTCTATCCAAATCTGTATTATTATCTATTGCTGCATTAAAAAAAAATTACCCCACAATCTAATGGCTAAAAGCAGCACACATGGAATATCTCACAGCTTCTGTGGGTCAGGAATCCATGAAAGACTTGTGTGGGTCCTCTGCTTCATGGCCACTCACAGTCAAGATGTCCATCAGGGTCTAAAGACTCATCTCAAAGCTCAACTTCCAAAATGGGAGCAGGATCTACTTCCCAAGTTCACTGAGTCATTGTTGGCAGCATTTTGTTCCTCATAAACTACGAGACTAAGGGCCTCAGTTCTTCATATTTGTTGGTTCGAGGTTGCCCTCAGTTCCTTGACACGTGGGCCTCTCTCACATGGAAGTTTGCTTCATCAAAGCATCAAGCCAAGAAGGCAATAGAGTCTGTTAGCAAGATGGAAGTTACAATCTTATGTAATCTGATCACAGAAATGACAACCTTCGGCAAATTCTGTTGCCTAAAAGCAAGTCACTAAGTCCAACTCATTCAAGGGGAGGAGATTACACAAGAGTACGTATACCAGGAGGCAAGGATCTTTGGGACCATCCTAGAAGTTTGCCTACCACGTCATTCTTTTCAATTAGTTCCTTTCTCTGATACACCTTACAGTCAATTATTCTCTTTTACATTTTTCTATTTCTCTTCCTTCCTAGTCTATAAATTACAAAAATACACCAAAAATCAAGTCTTTTGTTTTACACCTCAAAGTTTTTAGATAAAATAAATAATTTTTAAAATCACCTTTTTTTGATACCAAATTGCTGGCTCTTGTGTGTGTGTGTGTGTGTGTGTGTGTGTGTGTCTTGGAAAGGTCTTATATCCCTTTAAAGGGAAAAAGAAAAACTCTATCACCGTGCTCTTTATAATACCAATAAGCTGATTTTAAAAACCTAAACTTTCTGCATATATAAATTATGATAGAGTTATCAGATGGAATAATATGGAATCATCAAAATCATGTTGTAGAAGAACATTTATGACATCAGAAATACTCTGTATTTTTGAATGAAAAAAAATCAGAATCTAAAAAAAATATAGAGTATGATCCCAATTTGTCAAAATATATAAGTAAATGGGAATCCAACTGAAAGTACGCACACCAAAATATTAACCTATAGAGTCACAATGAGTCAGAATTGACTTGAAAGCAACGGGTTTGGTTTGGTTTGGTTTGATATCTGGGTATTAAAATTTCAAGTGATTTTTTTTCTTTCCACAATATTTTTAGAACTTGAATATTTTATTAATTACTATGTTATTTTCTTCTTTCTCTTCTTTCAACAAAGCAATATTTAAAATTAACATTGAAAAACAAAAAAAACATTGTTACTAAAATTTAATTAATACGATTTAATGAGACCAATATTATACACAAATTCCTAATAGAATCTTTGATTAATTCTTATAATACTAAATGATTCTGAAATTCAAGTAATACAAATGGATTTTAAAAGATGTGTAAGAGTGGAGAATGTTATAACGATCTCACACAGTGAAGAGAATATTATCTGTTAAAACTAAGAGCAAAATGGAGCATAAATGCTGCAGAATCCTTCCAGATGAAATTTCTTTGGGGCCTGAGATGGGTGGAATAAAAATTAATAAAGTCTAAAATTTTTTTTTTAATTTTTTCACATAGTATTGTCTATTGTATGAAGGGAGGTACCCTATTAGCTCTAAATTCTATTTGTTAGGTGGGAAACATAAAATCCAAGTTAGCATACAAAATTTTCCTGTTTGAGAACCCCTGAGGGAGCAGGAGAGCAGTGGGATGCAGGCCCCAAATTCTTGTAAAAGGACCAGCCAGACTTAATGGTCTGACTGAGACTAGAAGGACCCTGGTGGTCACGGTCCCCAGACCTTCTGTTGGCCAAGGGGACAGGAACCGTTCCCAAAGCCAACTCTTCAGACAGGGATTGGACTGGACAATGGGACAGAAAATGATACTGGTGAAGAATGAGCTTCTTGGATCAAGTAGACACATGAGACTATGTTGGCACCTCCTGTCTGGAGGGGAGACGAGAGGGCAGAGGGGATTAGAAGCTAGCCAAATGGACACGAAAAGAGAGAGCAGAGGGAGGGAATGTGCTGTCTCATTAGGGGGAGAGCAATTAGGATTATATAGCAAGGTGTCTGAGAGGCTGACTTGATTTGTAAACTTTCACTTAAAGCACAATAAAAATTTTAAAAATTTTCCTGTTCACTGTATTAAATTATATTTTTAAAAATTCCAACAGTATTTTCTAGTTTACTTATTGGATTTATTTGTACATGCTTTAAACTTTTGGTACAAGTTGCTTGTCGAATTTTCAGTAAACCAGCCTCCTTCCATTTTTGTAACTTTATGGAAAGCAGACAAAAAAAAAAATTAAAACAGAAAGCCCATCAACATTAAAACATCACCAAGAAAATACTGCTGTATTTCAGACTGAGCATTCACCACAGCATCAAGTAGATGAAATTTATTGCTAATAAATAAATATATATATATATATATATATATAAAATGAAAAGGAGGAAAATTAAAAGATAAATCTCCCAAAGCTTACTGAAGACAAAGTTAGCCAAGTGAAATTGTCTAACCACTCTGTTTTCATAAATAATATCAATTTTATGATCTTTCTCATGCTTCCATTTCTATAACCACTGCTTTATCTTTAATACTGTTCCTTTTCTGATTAAAAAAGTAATACATAATCATTTTAGAGAATATGGAAAATAGACAAAGACACAAAGAAGAACACAAAAGTCACCCACTATTTTACAACCCATGTTTTATTCAAAACTTTTATCATTTTGTATCAGATGAGCTTTATGCTACATTTGTAAATCATTTGATGTAATTTTGGCATGACACCTCTATGCATTGCAACAGTTTCTATAAAATAGGAAAAGGAACAATAAAAATAAGGCAGTGGTTATAGAAATGGAAGCATGAAAAATATCATAAAATTGACATTGCTTATGAAGAGATTGGTACTATTACCTTTTGTTTATGTTTTTTGCTAACAAAAGGGGGTCCTGCTGAGTATAAACTTATGTGGTCTTCTTTTTTACTAAATATTGGACTATAAACATTTTCTCATGGTACTAAATGTCTTTTGAAAACAGCATTTTAACACTTTCCATCATGCTTGGACATTTGGATTATTTCCAGTATTCTGTTTCCATAAATAACGCCAGGGTGATCATCTTTGTATCCAAATCTTTATTCAAGCATTCAAAATTTTTATCATTTGTATCAGATGCACCTCAAGCTACGTATGTAAATTAATTGATATAATTTTGGCAGGACGCCTCTATGCATTGTGGATGGTTTCTATAAAATAGGAATCATAAAACAGAATTATCTGTTTCTAAAACTTAAAAACTCACCTTTTCTAACTATCTGCATATAGAGTCATTTTAGGGGAAAATTCCTTGATCATTATTGAACTATTCAGGTTTTCTACTCATGTTGAATCAATTTTGGTAATTTATTTTTTCATGAAAATTTATCTTTTATCTGTATTTCACTGGTGAAATTTCTTTTTAAAATGGAGCAGACTGTTGCTGTCAATATTCTAGTTTTCAGTATATTTCAAGGTAATTTAAATGGGAAAGTGATGGAAGGCAGATTAGGTACCTGTAGCTAGCTGCTGGGGCCCTGGTGGAGCAACAGTTAAGAGCGCAGCTGTTAAACAGAAGGTCGGTAATTCAAATCCACCGGCCACTCCTTGGAAACCTGTATACTCTGTCTTATAGGGTCGTTATGAGTTGGAATCAGTTTGATGGCAATGGGTTTGGTTTGGTTTGGTTTGGTAGCTAGCTGCCATCCTATTCAAAATCCTCTCTTACAGCTTTTGAAAACTCAGTCTCTGCCTGGAATAGTATCAATACAATAATAATTTTATTAGATATTTACTATGTGCCAGGTACTACGCTAAGTGTGTTAGGTAGATTAATATAATCCTTTCAAGAACCTTACAACAAGAAGGTATTTTCCTCATGTTCAAGATGAGGAATGAAATATTGGAGAAGTTAGGCAGCTTATCCGGGCTGTGGCTGGTGTGGCACCCAAGTCTGTACAACTCCAGCCCTTTTTTCTTAACCATTATGCAATATTATCTCTCATTGTGAGCCATTTTTCTCTATCATTCTTCAATGTATTACTTAATTTGATATATTTACATGAATTAACAATTCCACCTGTTACAGAATATGAAAGAATTGGAAAGAAAACAAGAGGAATCCGAGCCTATAATATGTGGAAGGCTCTACCACCACGCTGCAAAGGGGATAGGCTTAGAAAACCCCAGAATTTTCCAAAAACTGAAAATGTTATACATCCCACAAATTTTCTTGTCAAAATTAAACTCTAAGTGCAAGCCTTGTTCTGTCGTACCTCAAGTGATATAGCAATGATATTTTACTTACATAACTACCTTTATATCTTAGAGCCAAGAAATTTACAGCAACACAGATATCTCAATGTATACAATGTTTAAAAGAAATGCCATTATATTATCTACAATTTTGAAAACAAAAAAGAAAACATCTATTATGAGAATGGCTGAACTAGTGCCTCACCAATCAAATAATCATGGACAAAATTATACTCATTAAGAGTCAGTGACTAAAAGAACGGAAGAAAAATAAGCATGCATTTAAATCCGACCTTAGAATGAATAAAAGGAAATATCACTATCGTTTAGCATCGCTTGTAAAATCCAATTTGGAAAGTAAATATGTAATTCATTGAGAAGATGCTTTGGCATGGACACAACAGCCTATTCATTCCCTAATGTGATTTTTCTATAGCCTTTGCATTGAGATCCTCTATAATAACATGGAGGAAAAAAACAGTTGCTGACAAGTAATTCCAACTCATGGTGACCACGTGTATGTCAGAGTAGAACTGTACTCCACAGCGTTTTCAATCCCTGTGATCTTCAGGAAGTAGATCGCCAAGTCCTTTTTTTTTTTTTAGGCATCTCTGGGTGGATTCAAATGATCTACATTTGGTTCGTAGCTGAGTGCTTAGCCATTTGTGCTACCCAAAATCCATTGCCATTGAATCAATCCCAACTCATAGTGACCCTGTAGGACAGAGTAGACCTGCCCCATAGGGTTCCCAAGGAGCAGCTGATGAATTTGAGCTGCTAACCTTTTGGTTAGCAGCTGTAGCTCTTAACCACTGAGCCATCCAGGCACTCCTATAATAATGAAGTTAGCTTAATAAAATTCTTTCAAGGTAATGATCATTTGCTAGGAACAAAGGATTTTTTTAAAGGAAAAGTAAGAAAATTGGAAGGCCTCAATCATCCAATAAGAGAAGTAAAATACAACTGAAATAAAAACACAGTGGATGGTTTCCCACTTGCTGAGTTCCAGATGAAAGCAGCCCTGATGGTGCCATATCACCAAAGCTCCACAGAAATGTGGAGAGAGGAGTGTCCAAACAACTTGCCTCATACTACACAACTCAACAATTAATCTTGAAGCTTACTTTTACTTGATGTCTCCAAAAATAAAATCCTCTAATGCAGATGGTTTTGTCTTGAGGCAATAGTTTCTGCTTGGGTTATATTGTTTGGTCCTATGTCCAGTAGTTCTTTTCATCAACTTTGCCATAAGCCTCAAGCAAAGATGATGTTAGCTATTTCTTATCCATTATACTACCAATTTGGTATCAAAGGAAAGCACGGTTGCGCAGATAAAGAAAAAATAGTTTACTAATCTATATAAATATGTTCTGGCTAGCTACTTGGGCGTCATGCCACAAAAGGCTGGATGGGTTTTTACCAAATTGGAAAGTATGTTTGGGTTGGTGTGACTGTTAAATATAGACTATTTGGTAGCAACAAACATTGTAGATTGGCACGCTCAACATGTATTCCAGTTTCCTTGTGTTATGCCTTCTTACACTGTGTTGTTTATGTTGTTAGGTGCGGTCAAGTCAGCTGTGATTTATAGTGACCCAATGTATAACAGAACAAAATGTTGCCCAGTCCTATACCATCCTCACAATAGTAGGTATATTTGAGCCCATTGTTGAAGCCACGTGTCTATCCATCTGCCTCTTTTTCACTGACTCTCTCCACTTTAACATAAAGAAAACAAAAATCCTCACAAGTGGGCCAATAAGCAATAACATGATAAACAGAGAAAATGTTAAATTTATCAAGGATTTCATTTTACTTGGATCCATAATCAACGTCCATGAAAGCAGCAGTCAAGAAATCAAATGACACACCCTTCTAACTTACAACTGAAGATGCTCCCAGAGGTCATCTTTCAGCCACGTAAAAGACAGGCCTATAAAGTGAACAATAACACCCAGGAGGAACACGCTCCTCAGAACAATCAACCGAATGAGACCAAAAGGGCAACATTTGCCAAAAAGCAGAAGGGGCAGGAAAACTGGGCAAAAAGAAACAGGGAACCCAAGGTGGAAATGGGGAGAGTACTGACACATTGTGGGGACTGCAACCAATGTTACAGAATAATCTGTGTATAAATTGCTAAATGAGAAGCTAATCCGCTCTGTAAACTTTCACCTAAACCACAAAGCAAAGATTTCAGGTTCACCCAAACTTAAAAAGCAAACATCTCACTTTGAAGACTAAGGTGCACCTAATCCAAGGCACGGTATTTTCAATCACCTCATATGCATGCAAAAGCTGGACAATGAATAAGGAAGACCAAAGAAGAATTGATGCTTTTATGGTGTTGGCAAAGAATATTGAATATACCATGGACTGCCAGAAGAAGAAATATGTCTTAGAGAAAGTATAGCCAGAATGCTCATTAGAAGTGAGGATGGTGAGACTTCATCTCGCATACTTTGGACACGTTGTCAAGAGGGACCAGACACTGGAGAAGGGCATCACGCTTGGTAAAGTAAAGGGTCTTATACTAAAGAGGCAGAAAACAAAACAACCTTTGCCAGTTTCCCTCACAGCTACTGGTTCCGGATATGATTTAAGTCCTGCCAGTCATATGCACTCAAGACTTAAATTCAGAGCTAAGTTAGTGGTGAGAGAGGCAGGGCATGTGGCATCGTTCTTGCTGGTACAGACCAGAGCAGAAGTGGCATGGCCCCAGATTTGGCACTGATTTAGCAGGAACAGCTTCCTGGCCAGAGCAGCAGTTCCCTTAACCCTCCAAAAACCAGATACCATTGAGTTAATTCCCACTCTTAGCGATCCTATGTGTGTCAGAGTACAACTGTGCTCCATACGGGTTTGTTTCAGTGGCTCATTTTTCACAAGTAGATTGCCAGGTCCTTCTGATCCAATGCCTGTGGGTGGACTCGAACCTCCCATCTTTCTGTTAGCAGCTAAATGTATTAACCATTTGCACCTCCCAGTGACTCCATAGTTCCCTGAGCAGCCGATTTTGACAGCAAGGCTTTGGAAACTCATCTTAGTGTCTGCCTTCTCAGGTTAGAGACTTCTCTTCAGCTCTTCTAACAATTTGGGGGCCCTTTTAATAATCTATTATAAGTCCCTCTCTGCTTAAAATCACTAGAGCAGATTCTATTCTTTCTAAATGAATCCCAGCTAATAGGATAATTTATATAAAATTTGGTTTAGAGGGTCCAAGGGACAATGAGAGGTCCAAGAGCATCAATCAGGAGAGACACTCTCTCAATGGCAATTGAGACTGATGCTCAAAGTAGAAACTGAGATGAGCCATAATCTTCCAGATGCCAAAAAAAAAAAAAAAAGAAAAATGTAACACATAGATAGGCTCCTATGACTGCCTATCAGGAGAGTATGGCCTCTCACGGGCTACTGAAATTCAAGCCCAATTGGGAGATACATGTCATATCTAAAAAACATTGTGGACAGAGAAAACAAACAAGAGTGTGTAAATGAGCCCCAAATCAGTTATGTTAAGAAATCTAACAATAGTTCAAGTCTGTCATTCAGCCTCTAATTGTCCATGCTATTTCTGGAACCAAGCCCTAAGCTCTGGAGATGATGAAAGCCTTTTTATCGAAACATCATGAAGAATTTGGACATTTAAAATGAAATTAGTGCTTAAAACTGGGCTTTTCAGCAGATATACCCAGTTGCTGTCATGTCAATTCTAACTCGGCAACACCATGTGTGTCAGAATAGAACCATGCTTCATAGAATTTTTAATGGCTGGTTTTTCAGAAGTAGATCATCAGATCTTTCTTCTGAGGCACCAGTAGGTAGACTCAGACCTCCAAACTTTTAGTTAGCAGCCAAGTGCAGTAACTGTCTACACCACCCAGGGACTCCCTCAGGAAGTATGCCTGTTGCCGTCCAGTCAATCCTGACTCATGGTGACTCCACGTTTTACAGAGCAGAACTGTTCCATAGGGTTCTCTTGGCTGTAATCTTCAGGGGGAAACCCTGGTGGTGTAGTGGTTAAGAGCTACGGCTGCTAACAAAAAGGTCAGCAGTTTGAATCCCCCAGGCACTCCTTGGAAACCTTATGAGGCAGTTCTACTCTGTCCTTTAAGGTCACTGTGAGTCGGAATCAACTAGCCCGCAATGGTTTTTCTTTTTTTTTTTTAATCTTTAGGGAAGCAGATTGACAGGCTTTTTTCTGCGGTGCCACTGGGTGGGTTCAAACTGCCAACCTTTAGTTACTCAGCTGAGCACAAACCATTTGTGCACCCAAGGACCTTTTTCAGTAGACAGGAAATTCTCTAGAAGTCATTGATTTCTTTTGACTTCCCCTTTGCTTTTCCATTTCATCTTTGCTATTCTCACCATGAGCCTCCATTACACCAAGACCAGTTATAAAGCCAAAAGACAATTATTCCAAATTGAGGGTGTTAATTTGTGATCAGCTGCTTCTCTCATGGGTAACTCTGCTTCATACAGCAGCGGGAAATCACATAGTCTGTGTAACGTAGAATGAGTAGTGTGGTCTATCAGAAAGCCAGTTCTGTATTATTATAATTACAGAAAACTATTAAAATTCCAACATAAAAATCTCTTGGTGCTCAACTTGTCTTATTTATTCAGGCAAAGAGCAATTCACAATGCACTGCTTGAAACTTATTTTAAAAACTTTTGGAGCTATGAATGAGATTTGATGGTTTTTAACGTACCAATTTAATTGTTTCTAACAAGTGTCATTTAGCTATAGTTAATGAGTTTCCCAAGCAACATCAGGAACTATACAGCTAATACACAATAAATAAGAGGAAATATCCTATGATAAAGACAAAGTATTGTACCTCAAAAGATCAGTAAGTTACTTAAAGATAAAAAATATCAGAAAGAGGAAAAAGTTCATTGAAGTAACAGTTGTTGAAATAGTAATATACAAATCAATATCTGGCCAGAATTTTATCTCAGTACAGACAAGGTCTTCTCACAGCATGAACAAGTCACATAAGATTGTTTACTAAATGCAAAGAAGAGCTGCCTAAAAGAAGCTCAACTTGTTAATATTTATTCAAGCAAAGAACAACTGAATTCACAATTAACTGCCTGAAACTTATTTAAAAGTTCTGAAGTTATGAATGAGATTTGAAAGTTTTTAATGTACCTATTTAATTTTATGCTTGGTATGAAGCCATCTATAACTTTCACAGGATATTAACCATAATCACCTTTGCAGCACTTCAGTGCTCAGTCATTTCTTCGCCTCTCGGTCTACAGGAACCTTGGTTCGTTTTGTAGAATCAGGCTTTCGCTCTGAATACTCTCCACGACCAAATGATATAAACCCCAAGGTTCTGAGAAGCTTTCTGGATATCAAAGACACTTTAGCTCTCAAGGGGCTGTTGTTAGTGGGAGCACAGATGAAAATATGAGCTCAAAAATCAGACTGGGATAAATCAGAAAGAATGATAAGAATATAACAAATACCTGATTTGCTGTTCAGGTTCACAGAAGAAAATGGGCTTGAGGTAGCAGCCAGAGCAGGCAATGCCACCTACTGGTCAGCCACGTCAGGGGAAAAAAAGCCTAATGAGTTCATTTCTGCCATTTTGGGCAACTTGGGTTTCTGGAGAGTAGGGAGATCTGAAAGAGCATTAAGTCATCTGGAGGAATTTTCTGTAAGCTAACTAATTTATTTGAAAGGATTAAACCAAGGTGACTAACAATATCTATCATGAAAGTAGAAAAGGAGAGCCACAGACATACTCCATAGAATTTTAGAATGCTTACTCTTTAAACTGCCACCTGTCTCTATTTCAGTCTATCTTCCTGTTTCAGAATTTCCCTAGACCTCACTTAAGACAGCAATTCAATAAACATGTCCCAATTACAAGTGAATATCTGACCTGCTGCAAAGGAACATGACTGATTTTATTTTTTAAATCACTATAGTTATAAATAATCTTATTACAGAGTTAATACTAAGGGAGCCCTCACCAATACTCCCTGTTCATTAACTGGCAAGTTAATATGTTGAAATTGATCATTTTTATGGATAGGAAAATATTGAGTAGGGAATACGTAAAGGGAATTTATAATCATCTCCATAAACTCACCCTCTTTGGCATACAAATTAGAGTTTTAGTCCAGAAATGGGCCTTCTGAAGCAATATAGCTTCACAATTCGTTTCTCAGATTCAAGTATCTCAGGGTTTTAACGTGGTTAATGATACGGCTCCATGCTCCATGAAACCTCAAATGCTGATACCACACGGTATTTGATAACAAGGTGCTGTGTTTTAAAATTTCTGTTTCATAGAATTAAAAAAAAAAAAAAGGCGTAAAGAAAAATGGCAATATCCCCTTAAAAGTTCTCTGAAACATAAACTAAACAATAATGACCCCAGAAAATAAAATACAGCCCAAGTCAAAGCAATTAAGCCACCAAATCACTTTAACCAGAAGTTAGAAGGCTTTCTAAGGCCAGTCTTCATGGCCCACAAAATGATCAGAACCTTTCTTTTCTTTTTTTTTTTTAATTTTAGCCAAAGTTGGGACCCTTGTGGCACAGCAGTTAGGAGCTATGGTGTGCTACAGCTGCCAACCAAAAGGTGGGCAGTTCGAATCCACCAGCCACTCCTTGAAAACCCTAGGGAGCAGTTCTACTCTGTCAAACTTGCAGGAACTTGTTATGCTAGTTACAACAATCTTCAAAAAAAAAAAAAATCCCAGACTTGATTACTACTAAATACAATTTTGAACTTAAATTTTATAACCCACACCACTAAAATCCTTCATTATATGGTTTCTAACCTAAAATCCAACATTTAACCACTTAAATCTACTTCTCCTTGGCCTGACCTCTGTGGAGCTGTTCTCTTACTCAGGCTGAGGACGGCAGTTAACTGAATCTATAAATTTTGTTCTCCTGGCTTCACTCCCCTCCACAGCTTTCTTTGGTTGAGTGACTTAGAACATTGCTCTGGTAAGGTATTAACAGGACCAGCTTTGGAGAGAGCACAGGACTTAATGCCAAAATTGGGTTCAAATTCTGTCTTTACCATTAGCCAAATATGTGTTTTTGAGCAAGTTACTTAATTTCCCTGGACTTGTTTCTTTGTCTTTTAAATGGAGATAATCATTACTTATCTCAGGAGGGTGCTGAGGATTAAGTCAGGTGACCCATTTCCTAGGACTGAGTACACAGTAAGCACTCAACAGATGTTTGTTAAACTTACTCATCAATACCTGGTTTTGAGTGCTTATTATATATCAGGCTCCATGCTAGGCTCCATGCTAAGGGCTGGGGATTCAAAGGTGAGAAAAACAGAAACAACCCCATCCCCACAAAGCTGATATTTTAGAGGGGAATAACATAGAATAACAATTACAAATAGCAATGGGTTACAGTGATGCAAACAGTTAACGTGCTCAGCTGCTGACTGAAAGGTTGGAGATTCAAGTCCACACAGAGGCCTGTTGAAAGAAAGGCCTGGCAATCTTCTTTTGGCATCGAAGCCATTGAAAACCCTTTGGAGCACAGTTCTACTCTGACACATATGAGGTTGCCATGAATCAGAATCAACTCAACGGCAACTGGTGTTTTACAATGGAAACAAACAAGGCCTGAGATAGAGAATACAGAAAGAATAAAGGAAAGACAGCAGTCAAGAAAGCTATCTCCAAAGAAGTGGAATTTAAGCCAATAACTGAAGTTATCAGTACCTAGTTACACAAAGAATAGAAGGAAAGGGGGTCAAGGCTGCCAAAATAGCAAATGTGAAAGTCAGAGGAAGGTCAGAGCTTGGAAGTGAAAGAAAATTCACTGTAATGGTAGCACAGAACTGGGGGGTTGGGGGAGGTGGTATGAGGTCAGGTTAGAGATGGGCAGAGTTTTGGAGGCCACAGTAAGGAGCTTGAATGGGAGTGATGCATTTAATGGTAACAGGTAGCAGGCAGGGTCATTCTCCAATGTCTCTATAGGACAGGGTAGAACTGCTCCATAGGATTTCCAAGGCTGTGATCTTTACGGTAACGGACTGCCACATCTTTCTCCCTTGGAGCGGCTGGTGGGTTTGAACTGCCAGCATCTTGGTTAGCAGCCGAGCACTTAACCACTGTGCAATCAGGGCTTCTTATCTGAACCACAGGGGCCGGGATAGAAATTCTTTTACGAAAACTACTTTTTCAAGGCTAAATTCATTTATGAGATCTTTAAGTTTTAAAAGTCATATTATTTCCACTATATTTTTAGGTGACTTATAATAATATAATAATAAACCACAAATTGTGTTTTACACTCTACCCCCTATAGGAAGGGGCCCTACCGAAGAGGAAAATCCATACAAGTAAAATCCAAGTAGCTATTCTATAATCGAAACACCCATTGAAGTTACTCTCATGGAGAGAGGTTAACCTTATCATGCATGTCAATTCTATTCTACGGAAGCCAAAAATGTCCTTTGGAAACCATTAACAGGAGCATCATCTGCAAAACTAGAGGAAGATAACATACCTATCAAGGGTAAAATAAATAGCTGATATTTATTTGTATTAACGGCAGCATCAAACTGCGTATAAACTAAAGCAAAACCATTACATGGGTCTAACCCATAGTTGGAGCCCTAGTGGTGTAGTGGTTAGGAGCTCAGCTGCTAACCAAAAATGTCATCAGTTCAAATCCACCAGTTGCTCCTTGGAAGCCCCATGTGGCAGTTCTACAGGGTCACTAAGAGTCGGAACTGACTTGGTGGCACCTAATAACGATCCATAGTTTGCAAATGAGGAAGTCTATTCCTCTAAGATAACAAATTCTTCCAGTATTGTTGTTGTTGGTAGCCACCGTAGAGTTAGCACCCCACTCATAGTGAACTGATCCTATGATCCAACCATTGTGATCCATAGGCTCTTCACTGGCTAATTTTTGGAGGCAGATCACCAGGCCTTTCTTTCTAGTCCATCTTAGTCTGGAAGCTCTGCTGAAACCTGTTGAGCATAACAACACAAAAGCCTCCATTGACAGACAGGTGGTGGCTGCATATGAGGTACATTGGCTGAGAACTCAGGTTTCCCACGTGGAAGGCAAGCATTCTACCACTGAACCACCAATGCCCTCTTATTCTAATGTAGCAAGTTACATTTAGAAGATGGCCCACTTTGTAAAAGAAATTCTATTGTCACATATAGCTTTTTTCCTTACATCCATTTTAGCACTTACCTAATTGCATTAGAGATCTTTTTTGTCTTTGCTTATCCTGATAGATTTTGAGTTCTTGATGTCATATCTATCTATCTACCCTAGTGCTAGGGCCTTCATAGACCTCACAGGAAAAGGCTATAATTCACCTCCATTGGAATCACCTGGAAGACATGTAAAACATGCAAATTCCTGGACCCCACCCCAAACATACAGAATGAGCACAATATTTCTAGGGATTTTTAAGAGCTCTGATAGGACCTTCAAACTGTATCAAGAAGATAATTAACCTGGACATCTAGGTCAATTGGCATAACATAGTTCATAAAGAAAATGTTCTATATTCTACCTTGGTGAGTAGCCCCTGGGGTCTTAAAAGCTGGTGAGTGGCCATCTAAGATACATTTATTGGTCCAACCCATTTGGAGCAAAGAATGAAGAAAACCAGAGACACAAGTAAAATATTAGTCCAAAGGGCTAATGGACCACATGAACCACAGGCTTCACCAGCCTGAGCCCAGAACTAGACGGTGCCCAGCTACCATCACTAACCACTCTGACAGGAATCACAATAAAGGGTCCCAGACAGAACTGGAGAAAAATGTAGAACAAATTTCAAATTCATAAAAAGACCAGATTTACTGGTCTAACAGACACTCTGACACCATGCTAACTCAGAACTGAAGCTACTCCCAAAGTTTACCTGTCAAAGATTAGATGGGCCTATAAAACAAACAGTAGCCCTGGTGGCACAGTGGCTAAAGTACTCAACTGCAAACCAAAAGGTTGGCAGTTTGAACCCACCAGCTGCTCCGCAGGAGAAAGATGTGTCAATCTGCTTCCATAAAAGTTACAGCCTTGGAAACCCTTGGGGAATCGAACAATAACACACATGAGGAATGTGCTTCTTAGATCAATCAAGTATACCAAGACCAAACGGGCAATGCCTGCCCAAAATCGAAGACAAGGAGGCAGGAAGGGGCAGAAAAACCGGACAAATGGAAATGGGGAACCCAGGGTGGAAAGGGAGAGAGTGCTGACACATTGTGGGGACTACAACCAATGTCACAAAATAATGCGTACAAATTTTTGAATGAGAAACCAACTTGCTCTGTAAATTGTCACCTAAAGCATAATTTAAAAAAAAAAAAAAAAATCCAAAACCCAAAAGGAGTAAATACCTAAGGGCTATAGGCTGGTATTTCTTCAAGTTATTTACTCACATTATTATTTATTATTTGGAATCTAATGTCATAAATACTGGTTGAATTAAGGGAGTAAAGGCAAAAGTGTCACCCTGGGTAAGCCTCTACTTATAGCAGAAACATCTTACACTATTTTGTCTTAGGGATAATTAAAGAGTATTGTAGCAGTGCATATCTCATATGTTTTTACTGAAATCTAAGCAAATAATTTTGGGATTTTAAAGCTAAATGGACCTTAGAGGTCATGCCTTGTAGAAAATATGTTAAGAAAAATATACTAAAGATATGTTAAAAAACAAAGACCTGAACAATCACGTTATTTCCATCATTTATTTAAACAAAATTAAAAAGTCTAAAACTCAAAACCCCAAGCCCCTTTGTTTTGGTTTGGTTTTGTTTTACTTAAGGATGAAGCCATTCAGCACCTTTTCATGAAAAGATTTTTATTATAAGGAGCCACACTTTAAATATAAGAAATATTATAACTTATATTTAACTAATATATTATAGAAATATTATAACTAGTATTATAATTATAACTTTACAAATAATTGACATTTTGATCAACACTATGAAATTTGAACACCTACAGATGTTCAGTGTTACTATATAGAAATACAGCAAATAATACATTTTAGAATAGTATCAAAATACAATTTACAATATATTAACAGACATCCAAAATTCAATCTCAAAAAAATTTTTAGTGTATGCTATGATTTTTATAAAAGATAAAATTTTTTTCCCCAAAAAATAGAATATTTTGTGTCTGTAGCAATACAATTACATGAAACAAACTGTTCAAAATAAAAAAATGTTTATTTAAAACTATAGAATTTTTTTTAATTTCTCCTTTTCACTACTGCTTAAAAAATATCTCTGGCTATACAACTTAACGTCTCCAGTTGAAACAAAGATGTCGTATTCAACTTTCACCATCATAGCAGAGAACTGTGAGTCACTTCTTAGAACTCAGTTTTCAGTTAATAGGATAGGAACAGGCTGAGCCATTTTGTACACTTCACAATTTTAAAAACATTTTAGAACCATGATTTGTGTAGGGGCTTGTAATTACTCAGGTATCTTCTTCAACTGTTTCGAGAAAACAATAAATGTGCATTTTCCACAGGACACTAAATACTTGCAGCTGTGAGTTGAATAGCACCTATCTCTTTATTCCCTAATAGCTTGAGTAAAACACTTAACTGGCCTTCTAACCTATTACCTCCATCAAAATAATAGCAAAGCTACTAGTGCCCATGTATTTTTAGATGTATCAGAGAGAGAAAGGGATATTATATCATCAGTCTTTTGCATCTTTGGTGAATAGCTGTGATCTATTTATAAAAACCTTTGTTCTTTTGAAACCTCCATTTGCAGATGAAATTCATTTTGCTACTGTCTTAGTCATCTAGTGCTCCTATAACAGAAATACAAGTAGATGGCTTTAACAAAGAGAAGTTTATTTTCTCACAGTAAGTTGGCTGAAAGTCCAAATTCAGGGGGCAGCTCCAGGGGAAGGCTTTCTCATCAATCTTCCCCCAGACTAGGAGCTTCTCAGTGCAGGGACCCCAAGTCTAAGGGACATGCTCTGCTCCGGGCACTGCTTTCTCAGCAATATGAGGTCCCCCCTTGTCTCTCTGCTCCCTTCTCTCTTCTATAGCTCAAGAGATTGCCTCAAGACACAATCCAGTCTTGTAGGTTGAGTCCTGCCTCACTAACACAACTGCCGCTCATCCTCCCTCATTGACATCATAGAGGCAAGAGTTACAACATATAGAAAAATCACACGATACCAGGAATTATGGCCCAGCCAAACTGATACACACATTTTGAGGAGACATAATTCAATCCATGATAGCTACCATGCATGGTAAAAATGATAATTAAAGAAGACCAGGAGTCTCTCCAGAATTGGCAAAGGCCTAGCAATAACATGGGCCTAAAACAAGTGTGATTCACTTGGAAAAAAATGTCTATTTGCTAAAGTAACAGGTGAAAATATTATAAATTATACATCATGTGAAAAATTAAGTTTTGTCTCTTCAGTTAATTATCAGTCACATTATAATGCTGGATATAGCAGCTCCAAACAGGAGTGATTACTGCCTTTATGATTGAATTCTTAAAGGATTTCACATCATATATTTTGGAAACATCACAGGAACATAAAATGTGCCTATTTATAATCATCAGAATGTGTACATGTGATGAGGACAGAGTTGTGTTCAAGGCCACACTGAGCCCAAGTTCAATCAGCATCTGCATTCTCTGCCACAATAAAAGAAAACACATCATGTGCTCTTTGTGGCCACAAAAAGAAGATGCTGCTTTATATGAAAGGAAATTAAAAAAAAAACCTCATCCTTGACTGGAAAAAACTTTCACACGACAAGAGAAAACAAACGAGTCCTTCTGAAAATATCCGGTGGTACCAAGGAAATGTTTTTTTTTTTTTTTTAACTTGGCTCAGCATATCAGCAGGAGGGAAGCCAGCACTTGTAGGTTATGTGATAAAACAGACCCTGCTCCTTTTTGTGCACTGAGAGTTACAAAAAGGTGCAAAGCCCACAAATAGATATATTTCCAAGTATGGAAATAAAATGTCATAAAGAACTGGCCTTGCTACCAGTTTAGCAAGAAAGATGAGAGATAAGGATGTTTCAAAGCAAAATCTATTAGTATATAAAGCACCTGGGCCCAGCCAAAGCCCTTATTAAAGATAACTGCCCATTTAATGCTAAAGGTGGAGCACTGTCCTGGTGGTGCAGTGGTTAAAATGCTTAGCTCCTAACCAAAAGGTAGGCTGTCTGAACCCACCAGCTGCTCCCTGAGAGAAAGATGTGGCAATCTGCTTCCAGAAAGCTTAAACCAAAACCAAACCAAATCTGTTGCCATCAATTCCAACTCATAGCAGCCCCTTATAGGACAGAGTACAACTGTCCCATAGGGTTTCCAAGGAGCAACTGGTGGATTCAAACTGTCAACCTTTTCAGTTAGCAGCCAAGCTCTTAACCACTGCACCACCAGGGCTCCCCATAAAATTACAGCCTTGGAAAACTTATGGGGCAGTTCTCCTTTGTCCTATAGGGTCACCATGAGTCAGAATCAACTCAATGGCAATGAGTTAAACGAGTATAATTACAGCTGTACATGGATATGGGTACCTTACGCATAAAAATTCTAGAAAGATCATTGTGGGCACGGTCACTTTGGGAATATGACCTTCAGTTAATCACAGAGAATCAACATCAAGTGTCAGTCCTCATGCATGCCCAAAAAGGAAGGAGAAACTGACATTCACCAATAATAAACAATGACTCATCATTTCAAATCTAACATCTGGTGCCAAGAAAATTTTGTTGTTGTTTAAATATTTCTGTGGGATGCTTTAAATCATCCAATAACTTTCCCATCCCTAAAAATATCAGTTCTTTTTTTTTGTGTCCTTCTAAGAGAGATGGTATTAAGAATTAAGAAGTATTTGGGGATCTCCAAGAGAAATCCACTAAGCAAATACCAATGAATTACAAACTGAGCTGGATCCTATTTTCAAATGGCAAGCGCAATAATGAGACAATCCACATTCTATAAGCTACTTTTGTTACACAGTAATGGCTGAAACAGCTTCTCTGTGCAATTTTCAGATTAATCAGACAAAGAAAATCAGCTTTATAGCATTAAACTTGCTATGAGAAAGACGGAGTGGATGGCAGTAAAACTAAAGTTTCACCAGAAAATAACAGAATTATTTAAGCAATAACCCAGCATGAAAAGGGAACTACTTCTGACTTCTTAGACGACATCCCTCACAGGTTATTATTTATGATTACTGTGGTAGAACATAGCATTTTTCTTCTAAAGCTTTAGAAGAACACTTGGTCACACCATGCTCTGCCTTATTTAATGATTTATGTAGAAACCATTCATTTCCATTTTCTCTTACATCTGTAAAATGTCAAATAAGAGTGGTAAGACAATTTACCCTCAATTTTCTCCATAAAGTAAGGTTCTGGAAAGTGTGTATAAGAACTCTAAAATAATAGGCTAATAGATTTTCTCAATTCTCCCTTTTCCTTATTCCACTGAGGGGAAGGGGAGGATCTATTTCTGATATTATCTCCTCTAAAGTTTAAGGGTTCTCAAACATAGATACTTTCTAAGTAAATATCTTTCAAAAGAAAATTCTGCAAAGACTATAAAACCTTCCCTGGAGCGTTTATAAAACGTATTGTAAAAGTAGCTATGAGTGAAAGATGAAATAATGTTTTAAGAACTACTAAAAAATCAAATGTAAGTGGTTCTCCTCATCCTGCCTCTTTTTCACCCTTCTTCCACACAAGCAAAATACACACTCAAAGGCAGCACAATAGATTTCACTATAAGTTTTAAGGGCAGTGACAAAGAAGCAAAAGAGAAAGTCAATCAATTCTTGTTGTACAAGTAGGGAAAGTGGGCCATAAATCAAGAGGCCGTAGGAATCTCCCTCACCTTCCTCAGTGAATCAGAAAGAATGCCTCCAAACCCATAACAAGCATAATTCACATATCATTTCCTGAACATATCCTGTTCAAACTAGTATAAACAAAATTAAGGTGTCACAAGGTAAATTATACTCCAATCCTAATTTTCACTGCATTAATATTTACAAAAGAATTACAGAACTACTGCAACAACATTGCACTGCAACAACAATGTGCAATTTTCCACATGTATGTGGAAAACAGTGTGGGTGTTAATAGGGAACAAAATCATCATCTATCTAGAAATATTCCTTAAAATTGCCTTCAAAAAAAAACTTCTGAATGAATATTAAAATTGACCATAATTTCAAGTAATTTATCTTAAGCATACTACATAAGCAAGTGCATTAAAAAGGACTCAGAAATCAAAATTATATTTCAAAGAATGTACTCCATACAAATAACTAAACCAGAGTTCATAAAGGTGTACAAAACCAGATCTTCTAAGTTGATGTTTTGTTGTTGTTTTAATAAACAATGGTTCATCCTTCAGAGACGGATCATCACATCATAATCGTCCTTGTTTGGCATCACCAACAGCTCCCCAAACATCAAAGACAAATTCATCTGGGAACGCAAAGTCTCCAAGAGTTTCGTCAAGTGCCACAGCAAATTCATCTGGATTAACTTTGTCCTTTCCAGCTTCAAACATTGTGGTAGCTATCAAAAGTAATGTGAAGAAATTCATGATAAATGAGATAAGCATCAGACAACTGAGAGAAAATGCTTTCTAGAAGTAACATGCATACATATTCTAATGCAAATTTAAAAAATTATACCCTCTATCATGTCTCAAAGTAGCAAAGATATTTTTTAACAACCTTCCCACTGTACCCAGGTTTGAGGCTGCTACCACTGCCCTCTCCCTCACCCTGGATCCCATCATCCTTGGGATACCTGTGGGTGGAACATGACACCCTGAAAGAAGGCCTGTCACTAACCGTGGCAGGAAACTCAGGGTATGCTCCTTCCTCTACCTCCCCAAAGTCACTAGCTCTCCAGGTCCCATCCACCAGTTCCCTACCCCCAGCTATGATGTAGTCTAGTCCTCCTTCCCCAATGAAAAAAGTCAAAGGATTACAGCTTGTTTTGGGGCACTCAAACTAGGAAAGGGAGGGAAACATTTATATACTCATGAAATTAAGGCCCCTTTTCTGAGCCCTTCTGCAATTTGGATAAAAAGTAACAGTGGTGCCTTTGTTCTGTTTTTCTGCTAAGCTGCCTGAGCTCCACTGTTTACCTCCAGAGAGTACACATTCCCACGGGACCTGTTCCTGCTGGCTGGGAGCCCATGAGATTCAGTGGGTTCTTGCTCAGCCCGCAATGAGCACCAGCGACCAGGAAGAGAAACTGTGAATGTGATTTGGGACTTGGGTAAAGTTCACTCCCCAAACCTCTAGATAAAAGGGAACACTAAACCCAAGAGAAAAGCTCCAGCCCCTCCTTCAATTACAGATTAAGGCCCTGGTGGGTAGTGGTTAAGAGCTCCACTACTAGCCAAAATGTTGGCAGTTTGAATCCACCAGCCACTCCTTGGAAACCTTATGGGGTAGTTCTACTCTGTCCTATAGGGTTGCTATGAATCAGAATCAACTCACCGGCAATGGTTTTGGTTTTTTTGGTTAATCAAAGGTTGCATGATTTCTCTGAAAATGAGCCACAAGATCTGGTCTTTCAGCTAAAATTCACTAGGCCTCTTAAGAGCTTTTCCCTTCTCAGGCACTTCAGTAATAACACAAGGCTGGGGGGAAAGGGGAAGAGATGACTTATAGCAGAGCATCGCCAGTCAGAGCAGAAGCTAGGTGGGGTTGGGGTAACCTAGCGCAGGGGTGCAAGCCTAAGCAAGGTGAAGAGGGGCACCCTGCTGTGGAAGGGGGTCCAGGTGTGGTGAGGAGGACATCGGGAAAGGGGTTGGGGGAGGCAGGCCAGCAGCCACAGTGATGAAAGTGTTTACATACAAGAGAATTGATCACATAAATACAAGTACTGAGAATAATGACAGCCAGGTTTGTCACTGTCGGAGAAGGACAAATAGTGAAAGGGAAAAAAACTGAATCAACCCCATGGCATTGAACTGGAATTGTAGACATCAGAAGGGTTAAAAAAAAATACATATACGCACACATATTCAATAGAGAGAAGAAGTTTTAATATATAGATATAGGACAATGGGTTGGAGAGAGATGCTGATGAGGAGTGAGCTACTTGTACCAGGTGGACACTTGAGACTGTGTTGGCATCTCCTGTCTGGAGGGGAGATGGGAGGGTAGGGAGGGTTAGAAACTGGCAAAACGGTCACGAAAGGAGAGACTGGAAGGAGTGAGCGGGCTGACTCATTACGGGGAGAGTAAATGGGAGTATGTTGTAAGGCGTATATAAGTTTATATATGAGAGACTGACTTGATTTGTAAACTTTCACTTAAAGCACAATAAAAATTATTAAAATATCTATATATATATATAGATATATAGATATAAAAGCATACACATATTCTTAGCTCAGTCCACTGAGAGGACTGAGAGCAAGACACCCCAATAGCAATGAGCACACAAAGCACCTAGATCTTGGCTTTTAGTAGAAATATTATTCTCTACTAAAAGGAATCAGAGTTCCCTGGAGAAACGGCTGATTTCAGGGCTGGAACAGGCACAGTACAATAGAGCCAAGAACATTTAGTGGCAGCAAGTGTCAAGAAGTGATGAGAACATGTGAAAAGGTCGTAGAAGTCAGAGTGAAAGGGCTCCCAATGACCACATCAGGGACAATACGAGCATCAAAAAGTGATGGAAACAGATTATAACCCCATCGAATAAAACAGAAAACTATGAATCCACACTGAAATAGATATAGATGGATGGACGGATGAACAGATAGATAGATAGATATGGAAGGGAATAAGTTAGTTTGATGAAGAACAGGATGCTTAAATAATTTCAAAATATCTCCTCCCCAAACAATTAATTACAAAGAAATAACTTTACAGTTGAGAAGTAAGATATGGTTCCTCCTGGTCTTGTGGAAAACAGCAAGAGGGAAGCTGCATACTTGTGTTGGAAATGTTATATGTAATACTGCACTCCATAAATCTTTTAAAAATCAATAATCTGCTATATGAATTCAAAAAAATTAAGACTGGAGCAGGCATTTTGAATTTTTGCCGATGAATAAAGTATAAACATAGTTTTAAAAAATCCTTACATGAGAAATAAGTATAATTTTATTCCTTTCTATAAAAGATTGTATCTCAGATTTAAGAGAAAAGCAAAAGAAACTATAGCAAAATTAAGTAATTTTCAGAAAGTTATTTCACATTATGATAATGATAACTACTAAAATGTGTTTCACCTGTTAACTATGGTAAATCTCCAATACACTGCAATCATATTTAATGCCTGAATACAAACTGGCAAAAAATAATCTACTAAAAGAGTAGAATTTTTTTCTTTTTTTTACATATAGCAGCTAAGTGCTGACCTCTAGTGGTCACTGAGACTAAATTTTTATATCCAAAACCAAAACCAAACCCGTTGCCGTTAAGGCTACTGATCTATTTTTCTATTACTGAATTTTCTCAGTATTGTTGACAAACTTATTTTGGTGATTAAGGCCAATCTATATTTTTCCATTAAGTTTTAAACTATTTAAACAGCGATTTTAAGTATAAAATATTACTACATAGTGAAAATCTTGGTATCAGTCCCAGGGATTAAATCTCAGCTCTTTCTTGTTAGCGGACTTGGGGCAAGTTACCAAACCTCTCCAAACCTCAATTTTCAAAGCTGTATAATGGCACATAGCAGGATTTAGGTAAAGAGTAGTCATTATCATTGTTAATTTAGCCACTAAATCTGTAACTGTATCTCCTTCTATGGACAGTCCTCAGCACTTATTTTCTCTAAGACTTATCATAAATATCAACCCGTTTCAAGCAACTCACACAACAGTCAAACATAAAAAAAAAACACAGCCAGTGTAGAATATGTTTTATTTTTGTTTTTTTAATGAACATCTATTTCCAAAACTTCACTGACTTTATCTGAGGATGACTTTGTATAGTATTCACTGTCTTGAATTTGCTGAATAAAGACAGTCATCCCAAAAAGAAATGTAATTATCTCTATAAAAACTCCATTGCTGTATACTTTTAAGACGGCAATAGAAGATTTTATAGGAAAAAATAACTTAGAAACTCATTCATATTTCCTTCCTGCACATTTCTGGATGTCTTAATAAATCAGAAATGCTAAGGCTGCAAAGTTGCCAGGGTGTTCTCCAAACTCCTAAACTGGCACCATCAGAAAATACTGTTACTCTATATACAACTTTCACACAGTTCCCTTAAATATTCAAGAAGAAGTTTATATTTTACAACTTTCCATTAAGTTAGATCAATTCCATATAAAGGTTAACGGAACTCCACATCTTCCAGAATTCCTTCCTCCTACTCCCATCCTCCATGGGTAACATCTGAGATCATTTATATTGGCATTGGATCCACTGAAAAATCATAGTTTGCAACCTAACTTTACAACCAAACACAGCACCTACCTTCAGGGTTACTTCCTAAATAAACTTATTTGAATTATTTTCCATTTCCAATTAGCAGATACATCCCAATATCTTGGTTGAGGATGTGTTTTATTTTTAGTCATTTTATTGTCATCTTTTAACATTTTTTTAATATAAAGTTACATTAACAGCTACAGAATAATGTGATGTCAATGTGATTTGAATTAAGAATTAACATTTCTGAAAAGTAAGAAAACTGGGAATACAAACAAGTAAATATATTCATCTCTTAAACCAGTATTACTACTTGGGATTTACGTTTCATGCTAATCATATTTGAATGAGAGAAACTCCTAAGTGAACAATGGCTGACATTCTTCAAATAATTACTTTCCTTACTCTTTACCTCCCTAGGTAACTGATCTCATTGCTAATCAGTGCATAATGGTAATGACTTTTCATGTCAATTGGAGGAATTTCCGACATGATTAATTAATTTTACAAGAGGATTACTAGCTAATTTATAAGAAATTGTGAGGAATGTTTAGAGACCTAAATTTGTCAGAGTAAAAGAAAACTGTTAAAGAACCATTGCTTAATTCGCTTATAACTATTTATACCATGGTCCAATGCTCTGCCCTATATAACTACATTTTTTATAACAGAGAGCAAAACTAATTTATTTAACTATCCCCAATTTATAATTAAATAACTGTGAGTCCTATACCCAAAGTTAAGTTCTACGGTTGGGTACTGTTTTAAGTTCTCATCTTTCAAAATTGTGGTTCTCCTAAATTTGAGCTCACTAAGACTCAGCAATTAATATATTAATTCCTTAAAAAAAAAAAAAAAATTCCTTAATCTTGTAATATTCATAGTTACATTATTTAGAATTTCTCAGCTGAATGGAGATGTATCATATTACTTTTCCAACAAATACTACCTAGTTAACCTAAGTTTAAGAGCACTGCCATTTCTAAATCACCTTTACTCTCATTTGCATACTCATTTGCATAACTGTCACAGGCTCACATGGTTTGTGTAAATCCCTATATTTTTCCAAATGCAAAAGACCTGGAGTGAAAAGCTGTAAGACACTTTCTACAGGATTAGTTCAGCTTTACCTTCTTGTCTGAATGGAGAATGATCTACTATATGCAAATTTTGTATTTCACTTCAAGGAGCTAGAAAAAAAATACCAGTTTTTTTTTTCTTTTTTTTTCCCAGTTACAGACATTACCTCTAAAACCAACATACAAATTTTATTTTAAAAGTTCAGGCAGGCAAGAAAAAATAAGAACAAATTCCATAAGGAAAAATAAAGATCGAGAATGGAAAAGAGAAGGAAGAGTGAGCTTCAACTACTGTACCTAGTAGCGAGCAGGTAAATGAAATAGTCCAAGTTCTTGACTTTAAAAAATGTATTAAATACAAACACACACACATATGCACACATACATGGATGCATGCAGGCACAAATCCCACCACTGCAGTATCCATTTACTCCGTTTCCTACCCACCATCCACCTCCCCTCCTTAAGGGAATATTTATCTTGATTCCTCATGGAAGGGGCCAAGCCTTTTCTACTTACAACCCTTGTATTTTGGGGACACTCAGAGTAGAGCATGGGACCCAGACCTAACTATCCCTCTGTCCTCAGCGACTGGCTCAAGTGAGTCAATCAGACCAATCAGAGACAATCCCTGGCATTTTGTCTGAATGACTTGGAAGAGTCCGTCACTCTTTCCCATTAGCTTAAAGCCAAGAGAATTATACTGTAAAAGTTGGAGCTATGGTAGTCATTTTGCAACCATGAGGGAAAGGCTGAAGCTGCCAGGGGACACCATAAACCTGTGTCGAGTCTGACTCGTAGCAACCCCAAAGAACAGAGAACTGTCCCATAAGATTTCCAAGGAGTGACTGGTGGATTAGAACTGCCGACCTTTTGGTTACCAGCCAAGCTCTTAACCACTGCACCACCAGGGTTCCAGGGGGACACCATGGGGGCCTTAAATGAAGCCAGAGTTGAGAGATGGAGGAAAACCACAACCAAAAGACACCTTGACAACTCTGGACCCAGGCATTCTTAAAGCTAAGATCTACTTTGGACTTTCGAGTTATGTGAACCAATAAATTTCCCTCTTTTTTTTCTTCTTAAGCCGGATGGGGTTAGATAGAGTCTTAATTGATAAATCAACTTCCTGATGTTATCATTCTCAGATGTTCACTCAAAGATGTTCAAAGATCAGATTTATAAAGACGCTGACAATAAAAGATAATAACAAACACTAAAAAAAGAGGTATTCAACTTACATCAGAACCAACTTATAAACAAGTCGAGGAAAGAGAACCCCATCCTAAAGTGGGGTATATGTACATAGAAATTCAACTACTTAACTTCCCTTATCAGTACACATCAAGTATGTTCTTTTTCTTCATATTTCTAATTCACTGCTCACAGGGTTTTAGTAATCTTATTAAGTGATACAGGATTTTAATATAATAACTATGAAATTTAGTCAATATAAATCTGACGTATCACATAATAATGCCATTCTTATGGATCATTTATAAAGTTCTTTCAAATATATATTTTTAAATCCACATAACAATCCTATGAAATAGATATTATATTCACATTTTGTAGGTTAAGAACAAAAATTTAGAAAAGTTAACTTGGCTGTAAGACTTCACAGCTAGTAAATGGTATGGCAAGGCATCCTTTACACTATTCTTTATTATCTTTATTTTCATTATTCTTTTTTCATCACTCCATAAATACCCTATCTTGAAAAGTCTACTTGGCTATGAATGCAAACAAGACATAAGCATTAGGGTCCATCAAATTAAGGGATATAAGACTTTTAATAAGAGTAAATTCTTACCCAAATCAGAATCTCGAATTCCCATGTACAATTCAAGCAGGTCATCAATTTTTTCAATTGCCTTTGTTTCAGTTTCAGATGGCTTTACGAAAGGAGAGAGAAAACATTTTCTTACAATAAATTTTTTTTAATGTCATGATATACACAGGGGCAAATGTGATGCAGAATCAGTCCATGGTTGTGTACTTCAGCTGATTTTAATGGAAACGTATCTAGAATCTGCTCTGTACTCAATACAAATCAATACAGCACATACTTATTTTAGCATCAACATTAAGTGTTATGGATCCAAACATGAAAAGTCAGTGGACACAGCCCCAAGTACCTAACAATCTAGATGAGGAGACAGATATGAATATAATAATTATGCAGCAATAATAAGGGCAATTTTAAATATATATATAAAGTACATAAGCATCACAGGAGAGAAGCAAATCAAAAGGGTTTCAGAAAGATGATGATGTAAGAACTGCATTTTCAGAGATGAACAGTTGTCAGATAAGCAGGTGAGGGTACTGCAGGTAGAAAGCAATTACATCTAGGTGAGGTCGCAGAGCCTGACAGAGATTTCAGCACGCTACAGGGTCTGCAGGAAGTCCGGTGCGACGGCCAGACAATGAGGGGTCCTATATGCCATGAGATGGGCTTTAGTTTCTATCGTGCAGGTCAGGGGCTCCAAAGTTTTTTTTATGGTTAGCCCAATAGTAAAACATTTCTGAACACATACCATTATTTACTTTTTAATTTTTATTTTACTACAGATACTTTTTAAGTTTTATTTTACTACAGATATTTTTTAATAAACTACATACATGTATTCCCACAGTGACGTTTACATTAGGTTGTTATGTACCATCAAGTCAATTCTGACTTACAGCAACCCCATGTGACAGAGTAGAACTGCCCCATGGGATTTTCTTGGCTGTGATCTTCACAGAAGCAAATCACCAAGTCTTTTTCTGCTGGAGCCTATTATGGGTGGGTGCAAATCAACTTTTTGGCTAGCAGCCCAATGTTTAACCATCAAGTACACAAATACAGAAACTTTAAAAGAATGATGTATAAATATTTTTAAAATAACATATTTTATGTATTTGTGGTACCAAAACACTATTATTAAAAATAATTTTAGTGAAAACATGACTGAATGTTTAATGGTATATGTTCAGTTTATACTGATAGTTGGTTTTAAATGGTTTCATACCTGAAAAGAAAATTGTCCAAAGATGCTAAATACACAACTGCAGGTACAACTGTAGAACTCACGATTATATTATAAAAAATTCATATTACTTTTAAGGCTGTCATAGATATGTGTTGCTTTGAATCTTCTAAATTTATTAAAATCATGGGTTTTATTGCAGAAAATATATTTTTTACTTTCTTGAGGATATTTTAGTATAACTTTCTCACATTTTTATTTACATAAGCTAAGCCTTAAAAAGTATTAATGGACACAATGTAGACCTCTTGCTTCATTACAGTGTATCTTGAATTGTCCATGTAAAGCAATAGGCTATGTAAAGTAACCCAGGTATTTATCTGTATATATCCAGCTAGACTGCAAGTTCATCCTATCATCAGTACACATACACAATTGGCCACCAATATTTTACCGTTCTACCTCCAAAATAACTTCTGATCTTTTTAACCTCTTCTCCAACCGCATTCTGATTGCTTTGGATCAGCCTTCATCTTTTCTAATTTGCAGTTTCCTAATTTGTTTCCCTGCCTACAGTCTTCACCCTCTCCAGTCCACCCTACCTAACAACCCACTCCCTCAAACCCATTGCCATTGAGCCGACTCCAACTCATAGCAACACTAAAAACTAAGAGATTTTTCGAAAACACAGAATCAACTGCGTTGCTCCCAATTCTTATACGGTTCCCATTATCCACAAGGCGCTCACATCCTGACCTCATCTATACCTCCAGCCTTATCCCTCCCCACCAAGTACCTCCAGCACCCAACACTCCAGTCTCTGTGGAGGGCTTACAAGGTCCCCATGTCCACGCCTAGAACACTCTTCTCCCCATTGTTAATCATCTCAGGCGTTTCTTCTGCAGGAGCGCTCTCCCTGACCTCTCGGCCTTTGCCACCTCATCAGCAGCTGATCGTCAACGCCCTCCGTGTGACACAAATATATCATATACATACTTCCTTTAACCCTTATCCCACTGTTGTAGTAGCTTCTTTTCATGCCTCTCTCCCTTTAGAGAAATAGTAGCCTATTCATCTTTGTATCACCATCACCTGGATTGTGCCTGTTTCAACAAACACATATTGAATAAATTATGAGACATGGAAGTGAAGAATCTTCCACAGTTTTCACAATTTGTTCTAAGTTATAAGGCAGTGATTTATTTCAAATGCTATAAATCCTTTAAATCCTTTGGCATTTGAAATTAGATTATAAGTAATTTGTATCAAATTTAATATTAGCACCAAACTAGCTTTTTCCTTTCGTTGTGAGCTATTTTTAATTGCCCTATATAATGAAATAGGCTAGGAAAATAGGAATTGATTTTAGACATTTACCCTTGAGTAAATTTTTCCTACCTCCCCAGACAAGATCTTAAGCTACTTCTTTTCATCCCATCACCTTACACATAGCAGGAGCTCAACAAATATTTATGGATCATGTTAACTATTAGAAGATGACCCTCCTCCTGTGAGGCGTGGGTTCGTCTTGCTGACCCTGCTTCCTTTGCAAGCTATTTTAAGGTCTATGTCATGTTCCTTCACAGCCTTGACAGGAAAGCAGAGTTGGTGTTTGGTGTTTTCCTAGCTCCCCACTGCCAGTCCCATTTACTGTTCTTCCATTCTCTTGTAAATTGTTTTCTTCCACTGAGGTTTGTTCATTGACTCGCTACGCTTGTATGGCCTTCAAAAGATGCCAAGGACTGTTCTAGGTCCTCAAGAAGTTAAGACCAGAAGTTACTGCCCTGGGTTTTTTCACATACCTCATTTTTCAAAATGCTTTTTGCTCTACCAGGTCTCTTGGTTACCATTTACCACCAAATCAATCCTTTCACTCACCCAGGATCAAGGTACCTGGCTCATAATCTTCCTCTGGATTCCTGAAAACTGATAGCATCCTGGGTGACTCAAATATTCACAAGGACAGCCTTGGCCTCATGGTTCCTTGAGTGTCTCTGCTCCAAAGAACCACTGCCATGAATGATCCTGGGCTTTGTCACCCAACAAACTCTGGAAAACAGCCACGTAACTTTTCACCTGCCTCACTCCTTTGCTCTTCATACACACGAAGAGTCCTAGTCCAGTATTACAAATAGAGAGACTAGAAGTACCCGATGCCTGGGCCTCTGCCTTCAGGAGCTCTTGAGCCTCAGATGCTTGCCCAACCTCCTCTCTTCCTACAGAATCACCTCATCACCACTGTCTTTACTGTTGTGAGCAAATTTGCTGCACTGCCACCCCTAACCTCAGTTGGCCTCTTCTTCCACTCTTCTTTCCTTCCGCTTTCTCTTCTCCTTCTGGTATTCTTCACTCAAACACTGACATTGTGGTTATTAACTGCCATCAAGTTGGTTCTGACACAAGCCAACCCCATGTATAACAGAATGAAATATTGCCTAGGCCTTTGTTATCTTCATGATTGTTGGTATGCTTGTTGCCATCACGTCCATCCATCTCATTGAGGGTTTCCTTCGTTTTCATTGGCTTCTACTTCACCAAACATGATGTCCTTTTCTAACTATCGGTGTTTACTGGTGACATGTTCAAAGGAAACAAGCCAAAATCTCACCATCCTCACTTCAAAGAACATTCCAGTTGTACTTCTTCTAAGATTGATTTGTTTGTTCTTTTAGCAGTCCATGGTATATTCAATATTCTTCACGAACACCACAGTTGGAATACACCAGTTCTTCTACTGTCCTTTTTCACTATCCGCTTTCACATGCATATAAGGCAATTGAAAAGGTCATGGATACAACTAATGAATCAGAGCAATCCTTGCTTTTCTCAAGCTAAAATGAACCATTAATTCAGAAAAGATTTGAGTTCTTTTGATGTACCCAGGTACTGTTCTAAGTGCTGGGGATATACTTCAGTGAACAAAACATATAAGCTAGTCAGTAGACAAAAGGTAAACAAGTAAAGGTATAATGAGTCATATGATATTTAGTACTTTAAAGAAAATTAAGGGTGGGAAAGACTGTACAGTGGGAAGGGTGATGGGAATTGCTATTTATACAGGATATTCAGAGAAGGCTTTTAGATAGCTGATACTTGAGCAGAAACCTCAAGAAGGAGAGGGCCATGCAGATAAATAAGGCAAGGCAAGGCCTTCAGGTAGAGGCAATGCAAGTACACAGACACTGAGTTGGGGATACAGGTGGAGTGTTTGGGGACAGCAAGGAGGCCAACATGGCTAAAGCACAGGGAACCAAGGGGAATGACAGGAAATGAGAGAAATAACAGGAATTACACAATTTTGGTCAGTATGAGAACTTTAACTTTTATATTCTGAGTGACATGAGAACCCACTGCAGGGTTTTGAACAGAGAAGCAACAAAATCCCCTCCTCCGCCCCCTCGCCCACGCCCTTGTATTTTCAAAGTATCATTCTGGCTGCCATGCAGAGCCCAGACTGAAAGAGCAGGGTAAAGGCAGAGGCAACAAGTAGGAGGCAACAGCAATATCCAGATGCCAGTGCCTTAAGGCAGAGTGGTGGGGGCAGAGGTGGTGAGAAGCGTTGGTTGTTGTATATCATGGGGGTACATCCACTGGAATTCACTGATGGAAAGCATGTGGGACATGAAAGAGAAGAGTCAAAGATAACTACAAAACGTTCTGCCTGAAGGGATTAGAGTTCAGGAATATAAACTTTCATTAACTAAATCTCCTGAAATATGCTTACTTCTGCAGGTGGCCCTGAGACTTTTTTCTTGGCTCCCAGAGATCTTCGGTTGACTTCTTTTAAGTTTCTAAGCCAGGCAATATGTCTATAGACTCTAGAAAAAGTTGTCTGCAGATAGCTGAGGACTGCTAAAGATCACAGTCCCTATGCACTTAGTTTCTATGTTTCCTTCTTAAATGCTTTCAATGATTTTCAGACTGTTTCATTAGGCAGTGAATTAAAATTCATGCTTTAGTTAGAATGTACATATGGCTTTTTATTTAACTTTGTGATTTTACCTTTATTTCCAGCTCTAATAAACATGATCATCCATATATTTCCAAACAAAATAGGAGTTAATTGACTATAACATACCACTTCTTCCACAGTGGCAGGACCTTTTGATCTCAGTCGAAGTGTCCCCTTTCCAGTATCAGTTTTTCCTGCTGATGACTTCCCAGCTTTTGATCTCGGCTCTATTTCTATAAACATACAATGAATGGGAAAAGGTAAATACATTCAGAAAGAATTCCAACAGGTTGCTGTAAAAGCTAATGTAGTTTCCATCACAAAATTTATCTACAATTATTGCAGCAATTTTATTGATAAAAGATATACCTTTTTATAGAATTTCTCAAAACAAAATAAATCCACCCTCCATCCATTATTCTCAGATGGGAGTCTCTAAATGAGTACTGCCTATGAAAAGAAAAGTTAATATGTGAAAAATACTGATGGAAAAGTCTGGAATTTATAAGAAAGAAACCATAAAAAGAACAAATAAAACAGTTGGTTTTATTATAAGGCTGATATATGTGATAGTTAAGGTTCTATGTCAACTTGGCTGGGCCATGATTTTCAGTAGTTTGGCAATTATGACATAGTCTGGCAGTTATATAATCATGTAATCACCTCTATGATGAGATCTGCTATGAGCAGCCAATCAGTTGAAAGGAAGTTTCCAGGGGCATGGCCTGCATCCAATATATATGGACTTTCTGGCAAAGCTCACTGGCTTTTGCTCTACTCTGGATCCTACACTCGGCTCCTCATCATCTGATCTCCAGTTCTTGGGACTGGAGCCAGCAGCCTGCCATCTCACCTGCTCGTCTTGGATTTATCAGCCTCCACAGCCCGAGGGCCAGCAGCCTCCCTACTGACTTGCTGATTCAGGGGTTCATCAGACCCTACAGCTACATAAGTCAGGAGAAGCCTCCAGCCTACCACCTGACCCACAGACTTGGGAATATACAGTTCAATGGGTTTGCTTCTCTAGAGGACCCAGCCTAAGACAATACAGGTGGTAGGAAAGCAGAGGTAAAGGTTCGGCTGGACTTCATCCAAGTTGTGAAGATGGGAAAGAGTCAAGTCCCAACAGAATGGAGGAACAAAGTAACTAATAATCAAGTACCTACCTTCTGATAGATGCTTTATGTACAAAATTCCATTTAACACTCATACAACCTACGAGGCAAGTTATTGCCCTGGTTTTACAGATAATGAAATTGAACTCAGTAAGAAGCAGAGCTGGGATTCAAATCCAAGTCTTGTGATCCCAAAGTCCATGTTCTTTCCTCAACCACACCCCACCATGTAGAAGCACAAGGGATAAATTCAGAAATGACATACTGAGAGAAGCAGGGTCCTAAAGATAAAGAGGGAGGCTAGGAACAGGTTCTAAGGAAGGCATTCCCCACAGAAGACAGAGAAGAGGGAGTGAGAGTTCACAGGAAACCACACCTTTCCTTATGCTTAATTTTTGTGTTTTTCCAAAGCACCAAGAGTCATCCCTCCAGTTCACTCAGTAACATCAATGAGTGAAAGAGTAGGGTGAAGACTGAGGATAATCAATGTCATCAAGAAACCTACCCAGTATAATCTGTCTTCCCATATAGATTTCTACAGAAAATGAACTGCTTGGCCAACACATTCATTTTGATTTACCATCACATATCTGTTTCTAATTATAAAGTAATACATCGGCATTCTGACTTACCGACAAGTCTTACAAGTTTGGTGAGTATGACATATTCCTGTAAAATTTAAAAACTCTAGATATACCAAAAAAACTAAAAGCTTTCTAGTACTTACAAAGCTAAAGACCCAGATTCTGAAAGTGGGGACTTCATACAGGTATTGTAATCCCTGCTTGAGAAGTCAGCTGCCCTCCCAAGTAGATGCCTCTGTCTTATCTTGCTCTTACCTACAACACCAGTAGCTAGAAGAAAATGTATGTAGAACGGAAGTGGGTTTTGTTTTGTTTTTACCTTTATGTATTTGTCAAGCCAGCTTGTCTCCTAGAGTAATATCTCAAAACTAACCACTTGGTGGCACCAAAGCAAAAGTTAAATTTTAAGTTCTAGCTTGAAACCAGCTCCAGAGAGGTTATTCTCACTGCTAAGGGAACATTAGCCACGTTTCCCTATGATTCTATGGTTGAGGTACATAAACTAACCTATTTATACATGAAAACAGGCAGGCTGGTCCTGTTCACCCACAGGGGAAAAAAGTTCAGTGTTTTTTGAATGTTTTGAAGATTATGAACGTTTTTAGTCTGGCCTACTTTGTCCCATCAACCAGGTCAAGCCCTAAATCACTTCACAAGAATGGATTTGCACGAGGCCTTTCTTGGTGCCAAATTATGAGAGGGAAGAGGCTTCTACAACAGACTTTGATAATGAGCCTGCAGCTAGCTGATTCACTAAACTCCCAAGTCCTCCTGAAAAGCGTACAGACTATGTGTCCACCTAAGGCACAAGAGCACTCGGCTCATAGGTGCACAGATACTCCCAGAGTTGGGTTGTATGGCACCAAGAAGTAGTCCTGTTTGCTCTAAACCCTTTTATGGTAGTTATATCTGCTGCCATAATTATATAAGGTAATAATAAAGTGCACGAACTGACTAAATGAGTGCAAGGGGAAAAACTTATTGTTGCTATGAAAACTAGGTTGACTGCTTTGCAGACCTACAAAAGTGGAAAAACATACCTTGCTCATGAATAAGAAGACTCAACATAGTGAAAATGTCTATTCTACCCAAAGTGATCTACAGATACACTGTGATCCTGATCCAAATCCCAATGGCATTTTTTAATGAGATGGAGAAACAAATCACAAACTTCATATGGAAACGGAAGAGGCCCCAGATAAGTAAAGCATTAATGAAGAAGAACAAAGTGGGAGGCCTCACACTACCTGATTTTAGAACCTATTATACCGCCACGGTAGTCAAAACAGCCTGGTACTGGTACAACAACAGATACACAGACCAATGGAACAGAATTGGGAATCCAGACGTAAATTCATCCACCTATACCAAAAAAGTCAAACCCATTACTGTCAAGTCAATTGCAACTCATAGTGACTCTACAGGACGGAGTAGAACTGCCCCATAAGGCTTCCAAGGAGCACCTGGTGGATTCAAACTGCAGACCTTTTGGTTAGCAGCCATAGCACTTAACCACTACGCCACCAGGGTTTCCAAGAGCAGCAGATATTTGGCAAAGTCCCAAAGTCCGTTAATTGGGGAAAAGACAGTCTCTTTAACAAATGGTGCTGTCATAACTGGATATCCATCCAGAAACAAATGAAACAAGACCCATACCTCACACCATGCACAAAAACTAACTCAAAATGGATCAAAGACCTAAATATAAAATCTAAAATGATAAAGATCATGGAAGAAAAAAATAGGGACAACACTAGGAGCCCTAATACTTGGCATATACAGAATACGAAACATCAATAATAATGCACAAACACCAGAAGACAAACTAGATAACTGTGAGCTCCTAAAAATCAAATACTTATGCTCAACCAAAGACTTCACCAAAAGAATAAAAAGACAACCTACAGACTGGGAAAACATTTTTGGCTACGACAAATCCTATCAGCATCTAATCTCTAAAATCTACAAGATACTGCAAAACCTCAACAACAAAAAGACAAATAACCCAATTAAAAAATGGGCAAAGGATATGAATAGGCACTTCACCAAAGAAGACATCTGAGCAGCTACCAGGACACATGAGGAAATGCTCACAATCATCAGCCATTAAAGAAATGCAAATCGAAACTACAATGAGATACCATCTCACCCCAACAAGGCTGGCATTAATCCAAAAAATGCAAAATAAATGTTGGAGAAGTTGTGGAGAGACTGGAACACTTAAACACTGCTGGTGGGAATGTAAAATGGTAAAACCACTTTGGAAATCGATTTAGCACTTCCTTAAAGAGGCAGAAATAGAAATACCATATGATCCAGCAATCCTACTCCTTGGAATATATCCTAGAGAAATAAGAACCATCATGAGAATAAATCTATGCACACCTATGTTCATTGCTGCAGTATCCACAATAGCAAAAAGATGGAAACAATCTAGGTGCCCATCAATAGATGAATGGATAAACAAATAGTGGTATAGTCACAGAATGGAATACTACAGAACGATAAAGAACAATGATGAATCTGCAAAACATCTCATAGCATGGATGAATCTGGAAGGCATTACACTGAGTAAAATTAATCAGCCATGAACAGACAAACATTGTATGAGACCACTGTCATGAGAACTCAAGAAAAGGCTTGAACACAGAAGAAAACATTCTTTGATGGTTATGGGGCGGGGGGGGGAAGGAAAGGGGTATTCACTAACTAAATAGTAAAAACAAAAAACCAAACCCAGTGCCGTCGAGTCGATTCCGGCTCATAGCGACCCTATAGGACAGAGTAGAACTGCCCCACAGAGTTTCCGAGGAGCACTTGGCGGATTCGAGCTCCAACCCTTTGGTTAGTAGCTGTAGCACTTAATCACTACACCACCATGGTTTCCAACTAGATAGTAGATAAGAATTATCATAGGTGAAGGGAAGGACAACACACAGTACAGGGGAAGTCAGCACAACTGTACTAAACCAAAAGCTAAGAAGTTTCCTGAATACAACCAAACACTTTGAGTAGCAGAGGCGGGGTCTGGGCACCATGGTTTCAGGGGACTTCTAGGTCAACTGGCATAACAAATCTTATTAAGATAATGTTCTGCATCCCATTTTGGTGAGTGGCATCTGGGGTCTTAAAAGCTAGCCAAGTAGCCATCTAAGATACATCTATTGGTCCCAACCCACCTGGAGCAAAGGAGAATGAAGAACACCAAAGACTCAAGGAAAATATGAGCCCAAGAGACAGACAGGGCCACATAAACCAGAGATTCCATCAGCCTGAGACCTCACCAACTAGATGGTGCCCAGCTACCATCAACGACTGCCCTGACAGGGAACACAACAGAGTCCCCGATGGAGCAGAAGAAAAGTGGGGTGCAGAACTCAAACTCTAGTAAAAAGACCAGACTTAATGGTCAGACTGAGACTGGAGGGACCCCAGAAGACATGGCTTCCGGACCCCTGGACTCTCTGTTAGCCCAGAACTGAAACCATTCCCAAGGGCAACTCTTCAAACAAAGATTAGACTGGACGGCAAGACATAAAACAATACTCACGAAGAGAGTGCCTCTTAGCTCAAGTAGACACATGAGACTAAATGGGCAGCACATGTCCAGAGGTGAGATGAAAAGGCAAAAGAGGACAGAAGCTGGTTGAATGGACACAGGACATCTGGGGTGAAAAGGAGGAGTGTGCTGCCACATTACAGGGAGAGCATCTAGGGTCACATAACAATGTATGTATAAATTTTTGTATGAGAAACTAGAACTGTAAACTTTCACTTAAAGCACAATAAAAAAAAAAGCAATTAGATTGACTGCTTTGCAAAAAATAAAGATGAGTTGCTGAAAAAAAACTGGTGTGGTAAGATGACTCTAAGAGATAAGGAAGAATATCTTTTACAATCTGGGATTTCACATAGATCATTTATTGAGTATATTTAAATTCTTGTCTTCTTTTAAAAAACGAAATATAACACAAAGACAATGCATTATGGTGTGGTTTACAAAAGAAAGACTTCACAGGACCCCTATTTATATCCTCTACTCAAAGAAAGGCCTTTTATATCAAAAATAGGTAAATTAAAATGTTTATATATAAAAGTATCATTCTTTATGATGTCCCATTTTAACTGGCATTGTCAACGTTCAGACCAACTCCTAGCCTCTGCTATATTCTGAAGTTTAGAATGGAGGGAAGGGAAAATGAAAGGGCAGAAAGATGGCTATCTATCTCACTTTTCAATCAAACAACCACTGTGTGAGTCCTAGGGAAAGAAGGTGGGCTGGCAAAGCCCAAGGTGCTGTTTTCAAAAGGGGCACATGAAACATGGTTTGGATGCCCCAACTGACAAAGGGTGACACACTGGGAAAACTGGAGTTCTCCCCACTTTTGCACAGATAGGGCCTTGTTCTGGTCCCACGATGGCCCTTGTTGGCCTGCAGCCTGGAGCATCACTGTCATAGAGCAGGGGCAGGGACCATGACTTCTGTGGGAGGTGGACTCAGATGGACACAGCTCTACCCAGCTCTTGTTCAGTGGACAAGAGATGGCCCAAAAAGACTGGGATGCTTAGGAAACACAGTGGGTCAACAGGTGTACCTAACAGAATCAGACTTCTTTTGAGGACCTCAGACACCCTTCAGAACATCTACAAACAGTAATAAAGGGGTAACATAGCAGATGGATGGCAGTCTTGAATGAAAAGTAGGTGGAAGGAAAAAAAATTAGTGACATTTTGGTCACAGAAAAGAAATAAATCACTTGGAGTTCAAATCAGTGAGATAAAAGTTCTAACATTTCCCACTAGATTTCACCTGAAAGTATAGATCCCTTTTTCTTTTTCTGACATCTCAAAAAGATAGTTATTAACCTGTCCCTTACAAAATGTCTTGAAAGGTCTTTACTACTGAAATCTGATCATCTCTACCTTCACACGCAGCTGTTCTCCAATGCGGTATCATAAAGCCTGTAAGTTTATCAATTGCATTCTATTAACAATGGTTTTACCCCACAAGAAAATTAATATTTTGGTTGAATCTGTACTGTTATCTATAGTCTCATGGTTAAGAGCATGGACTTTGAAATCAGAGCACCTGGGTTAAGCCCTCCGCTCCTCCATATACAAACTGTGTAAACTTGTGCAATACCTCCTTATCTGTAAAATGAGAAAAGCACCTAATTACAGCATTGTTTTAAGCATTACAAGGGATAATGTATGAAAGGAGCTTAGCCCAGTGGCCTGGCCCATATTAATATAATGCTGCTGCTAGAGTCTGTAATTTGTTTCTGCTGGTACATTTCAGCCTGTCAAAAGAAAAATCTGTTCTTCCCGCACCCTCCCCACAAAACCATTTGCCTTGGTTTTCATTCTGAAAATGAGGAATATGCAAAGGGCCCTCTTCAAATGTTCAGAAAGTTGTAACTTCGAATACCAGGGGCAAATGTCTCTCTATTCTGTTTATCTTTTCTAGAAAACAAGCAAATTTTCTCCTTCAGTTTAGAGGAGGGCAACTGGCTCTCTTATTACTACTCCATTTCAACTTTCACCAAAATGGCTGAGCTTAAGCCCAGCACCTCATGGGAGCACTCAGTAGTGGAGGCCCTCTGGTGTCCATCTTATTGGTAGGGAGGATTCAAATGGAAGGGGAAGGAGAAGGGCCCACTGAAGAGCCAGAGAACTGGAGAGTGAAATCCCTGGTCTCTGTGATCTCATCCACCCCTCACCTGGCAACACCTCCTACTAGGGTTACATGATACCATGTAGGCAAGTGACCAGACCCCTTCATTAACCACCCATAGAAAAGTGAACTAAGCTACATCACCAAACTAACTGATCAGTTTTAGAAATTTCTGTCGTCAAGTTACCCAGCATCAAGAGAAACATCAAAATGATGGCCAGCTGTCAACTCAGACAGTTTTGCAGAATGTATGCCCCAATGACCCTGAGCTTTGCAGGCACAAACACGCTTACATTTTTCAGTGTTCCGAGTTGGTCTAAACCTCAGGGATTGATTCACACTAACCAAATTCACAAGGAACAGGCATCATCACATCACAAAGTGAGGATGGTATCAAATGTTCCTATGCTTCATCCTCATGATCCTGAGGGGGAAACTTCATAGGGAAGATGATGTCCAGAGACCTGAACATCCAGAGCTAAGACGGCAAGGCTAAGTGGGAAAGAAGACAGGGAAAGGGAGGGGAAAGTGTTCTGGGCCATGGATTCAGCAAGTGAGAAAACACCAAAATCAAGGAGTGGAGAGTATATGTTTCAGAGCCCTCCAGATGGGTGACTCTCAGTTAGCAAGAGCTCTAACTGTCCTGGGAATTATTCACTAGAATCTTTCTTATCACTGGGTCCTGTGGGAATGAGACAACAGGAGTTTGCTTGGTGAGCCTGGCACCAAGACTTATGCAAATTCTCCTAGGCCAAGGTTGCAAACAGACAGCTCACCGTTACATGTGATCCACAAATACATTTATTGGGTTTGCAGTGTTCTTTTTTTTGTTTGTTTGTTTTGTTTTTTTTTAATTAGTTACCAGATTTTAAACACTGGGTGATTTCTGATAAAAATTCGAATTTCAAGTTGCTCTTGGAGACAGACACATTCTTACAGGGCAATAAGAGGGTCAACAGCTCTACCTGGGGCCTGCAGCTCTCCAGGTCCCACGGACCTCACCTGTCCCTGTTTTTCTTGCAGTAGGATTAGGTTACTGCTTGGCCCCTGCAGGCATCAAAAGTTCTGACCTTTAACCTAGACTCTAGGAAGGCTTGGTCAATATCCCTTATCCCAACAGAGTATGGCTCTCTCGTGACCAGAATAACTATGGCCCCAAATCCAGCGCCTGCCTCCCATGCACTGCACTGAAGAAGTACTGTAATCCTTGCTCTCTGAATCTGCACTTTCTAGGGTTCATGCAGACCACCATGGTCTTCGGGTAATATACAAAATAACTGAAAACTACTATGTTTTGGCTTACTTAGCTTGGATTACCCACTTGAACTAGGCAATCCACCCTGGGAACAGACGCTAGTAACCCAGTCTGTATCAAATCCTTTCCTGCCCTCATCTTCAGACCTTCTCTCAAGGCATGTAAGTTTCCTCTACCAATGGCTACTATCAACCATTTCATGCCATTTCTTATACCAGTGTTAGGAAACCCTGGGTGGTGCAAACAGGAAAGGGCTCGACTACCAGCCAAAAGACTGACAGCTGGAACCCACACAGAGGCTCCTCAGAAGACAGGTCTGGCAACCAACAATACTAGTGTGATTATTAGAGTGTGATTGTATTTCAAAGGAATAAATACACACACACACAATAATTCATCTAGGCACAGTGATGTAAATCATCTGGGGAAAGAAAATTTAAAGGTAATGTCTTTTTTAACTGAGCGTTTAATATGTTCCAGGTAACAGCTAATGTCTTCATATGCTCTCTTATTTAATCCTCACAATATTATTATGAGATAGCTATTATAATTATTATCCTAATTTTATTATTTAGGAAACCAAGGCTTAGAGAAGTGAAATAGTTTCACCAAAGTCATAGGCAACTGGAAAGTGGCTGGAATAAAAGGTCAGGCAGGTCTACTCTGGAACCACTACCTGATTTTACCTTCTATTAAAGACTTTGAGTTACCAGGGGTAATAGGCATTCACTGGTTGCCTTCCCAGTAACCCCTTGTCATTTAGGGATCACTGTAGTTCAGGGAGGAGCCCTTGTGGCATGGTGGTTAAGCGCTCAGCTGCTAACCAAAACGTCGGTGGTTTGAAACCACCAGCTGCTTCATGCGAGAAAGACGTGGCAGTCTGCCTCTGTAAAGACTTATAGCCTTTAAACCCTACGGGGCAGTTCTATTCTGTCCTATAGTGTCAGTAGGAGTCAGAATAGACTCGACAGCAGTGAGTTTGATTGATTTGGTTGGTTTGGTGATTCAGGGAAGCAGATTGCTCCCAGCTGTAGGGGTGGGAAATACGAATGGGCCAAGCCAACTGATCCTCTTCACTGGTGATTGTTTCAGAGGTGGGCATGTGACCTAAGCTGGTACAGTCAGAATTAATCTCAGAACTCTTGCTGGAAGTTCTGAGACAAGAGCACCCTCCTATTCTTCTCTATGCGAATATGGAAGGAGATGGCCCCAGAAGTTGCTGACTGCCACCTTGAGAACCTGAATCCTGAAGATGATGCTTTGGGCAGCAGAGCAGAAAGAAAAGGCAAGAAACTGGGTTTGGATCACATTATGTGGGAGCCCCTGCATGGCTCAAGCAGTTAAGTGCTAGGCTACTAACCAAAAGGTTGGTGATTTGAGCTTGCCCAGAGGTGCCTCAGAAGAAAGGCCTGTTGATCTACTTTCAAAAGGTCACAGCCATGAAAACCCTATGGAGCCAGTTCTACGCTGAAGCACATGGGGTTCAACATTAGTTGGAATTGACTCAACGGCAACTGATTTGATTTTTTTTTTTTTTCCTAGATGGAGTCTTGCTAATGCTAGCATCATTCATGAACCACTGATTTATAAGATACTCTTTTGTGCTTAAGGCAGTTTGGTATGGTTTTCCACTATGACTGAAAGACACCTCACTAATACTGTGTCTAAACTATGAAGCAACCTATCCAGAAAGACCTTTCCATGCTTGCACATACACAAATGGCACTGTCCATAAACAGCTTATATGATCGTCTCCCCACATCCACCTCTAACGCGCGCACACACACACACACACACACACACAGCTTTCAGAAGAGTTGACAGAAAACCTAGCTTGGGTCCCAAAATTTAAAATTTTAACTGTGCATTCCTTTATCACAAACATTTTCCTATATGTTAAATGGAATTGCTTATCTTTTTCTAAGAACATACTCTGGCCAAATTTTGAGCATAATTTGTTAGATCCATTTTCTTATAATTACATGACAATTCCCATTGTACAAATACTCTTGGATCAGAATATATATTATCTGCATAATTGCTGTTTTCCTAATAAAGTACATTATATTCATACTATTCAGTCATATTAAAGGAAGCCGTTTACATTTTAGCATAATTTTTTATTCCTTCATCCCACATTGCTAGTTTAAGCACTAAGCTTAAAAACAGTTTAAAAATGTTATCTACCTGTCATGAATTCCAAATGCTTCTTAAAACACATTATAGTTCTAAGAAATCAGTCATTGTTTAGGATAACGGTCTTGGGAAAAACAGCTTATAAAGTTTTCTGTATCATAAATAGTTATACTAAAGTTTATAATAATTTCACTTTTCTCAGATTAAAAATATGAGCCCAGAAATATTTTAAATGAAAGTTTAAAACTAGAGTAGAAAAGAATACATATTTACATATCCAGCTGAATCTTTCAATTGAAAACACATTTATCAGTCACATTCGGTATTCATCCAACACTTCTGCCACACGCCACAAAAGAACTTCACTCTTCATTTATCTTCTCCTACAGTACCTTTGTGGTAAATGCCAAACCAACGTCTAGCTAGATACAAGGAAACCAAAACGAACTCTATTACACAAAAAGATGATTAAGTGACATGCACTACCCAAAAAAAATCTGTCATTGTGAGCACTTCAAAACTTTGCCAGAATTACACGAATAACAGTGCTACTGTCAGAGAAAACGCAATGTATCTAAAACTGATCTTCTCTTCCCTGACTTTCCTCCAAACCATTTCTATATCCTACTGCTTCATTTCCAATTACAGAATCACTGTTATCCCAGCTCCTAGATGAAATCTTGGGAGTGACATTTGCTCCTTCCAAGCCTACTCTCCTATCCTCCTCGTTCCCTTCATCAAATTCTACCCTCCATTCTTTGCAATACCACTCAGGCTTTTTTTTTAAAATCCTCCTAATTACCACTGCTTCTCCTAACCCACCACACCTCCTAACCCCAGCCGTTATCATTTATTCCTGGACTGTTGCAAAAACCTCCTACATGGTTTCTTCTCTAATCAAATATAGCCCACATTGGTCTTCCAGGCTTGATTTCCAAAAATCAATTTCATCATGTCATTCTTCAGTTCCAATATCTAAATGAGTCCCTATTACCTACTAAAGAAATTGCAGATTCCCTACCCAGTTTTCAGAGCTTCTCTTAATACGGCCTTGAGCTGCTTTTCTAGCCTGACTTGCTGCAGCCCCTGCAAGGCTAAGCTCTTCATGGTACTGAAATTCTCCTTCCACGTCTATATTTTCCTTTCTATCCTCCAAGGCCAAGTTCAACTGCAATCTTCTCTAGGAGTCTTTCTCATCTAGTCCAGCCTACTCATATCTTTCCCTTCTCTGAGCACCCATTTAAATTTCTGTAGTGGATTAAAAAAAATTTTTTTTTATTGTGCTTGGGATGAAGGTTTACAGAGCAAATGAGTTTCTTATTAAACCATGATACACATATTGTTTTGAGACATTGTTGCCAACCCCACAACATGTCAACACTTTCCCCTTCTGGACCCTTGGTTCCCCACTTTCATTCATCCAGCTTTCCTGCCCCCCTCTGCCTTCTCATCCTTGCCCCTGGGCTGGTGTGCCCATTTAGTCTCATATACATGGTTGAGCTACATGTATTATTGTTTTATGGGCCTGTCTAATCTTTGGCTGAACCTCAGACGTGGCTTCAATACTGAGTTAAAAGGGTATCTGGGGGCCATACTCTCAGGGTTTCTCCAGTCTCTGTCAGACCAGTAAATCTGATCTTTTTTTGTGAGTTAGAATTCTGTTCTACTTTTTCTCCAGCTCTGTTTGGGACTCTCTATTGTGACCCCTGTCAGAGTAGTTGGTGGTGGTAGCTGGGCACCATCTAGTTGTGCTGGACTTGGTCTGGTGGGGGCTGTGGTAGTTGTGGTCCATTAGTCCTTTGGATTCATCTCTCCCTTGTGTCTTTGGTTTTCTTCATTCGCCCTTGCTCCAGATGGGGTGGGACCAGTGGAGTATCTTAGATGGCCACTTACAAGCTTTTAAGACCCCAGGCACTACTCATCTTAGTAGGAAGTAGAACATTTTCTTTATAAACTATAACAATTGAGCTAGATGTCTGCCAAGATGATGGTACTGTGTCTATGAAACTTCCATGACCTTGCCTTGGTCAAGCTGTGCTGACTTCCCCAGTATTGTGTACTGTCTTACCCTTCAACAAAGCTACCACTTATCTATTGTCTAATTAATGTTTTTCCCTTCCCGCCCCTCCCCTCCTTCATAACCATCAAAGATCGTTTCTTTCTGTGTGTAAAACTTTTCATGAGTTTTTATAATAGTGGTCTCATACACTATTTGTCCATTTGTGATTAACTTATTTCACTAGCATAATGCCCTCCAGATTCACCCATGTTGTGAGATGTTTCACGGATTCATCGTTATTCTTTATAGTTGAGAGAATTCCATTGTGTGTATGTACTACAGTTTGTTTATCCATTCATCTGTTGATGGGCTCTGAGGTTGTTTCCATCATTTTGCTACTGTGAATAATGCTGCAATGAACATGGGTGTGCATATGTCTATTTGTGTGACAGCTCTTATTTCTCTAGGATACATTCCTAGGAATGGGATTGCAGGATCGTACAGTATTTCTATTCCTAGCTTTTTAAGGAAATGCCATATTGTTTTCCAAAATGTTTGTACCATTTTGCATTCCCACCAGCAGTACGTAAGAGTTCCAAGTTCCCCACAGCTTCTCCAACATTTGTTATTTTCTGTTTGTTTTGATTCGTGCCAGTAATGTCAGGGTGAGATATGTCTTACTGTATGTATTTGCATTTCTCTAATGGCTAGTGATCACTAGCATTTCCTCATGTGTCTGTTAGACAACTGAATATTTTCTTTGGTGAAGTGTCTTTTCATATCTTTTGCCCATGTTTTTAATTGGATTATTTGTCTTTTCGTTGTAGAGGTGCTGGATTTTCCTATAGATTTTACAGATTAGACCTTTGTCAAGTATGTCAAAGACAATTTTTTTTTCCCAGTCGGTAGGTTCTCTTTTCACACTTCTCTTGAGCATACATGTTTAATTTTTAGAAGATCCCGGTTATCTAGCGTATCTTTAGTGTTTGTGTATTGTTAATTATGGTTTGTATCATATTTATGTCATGTATTAGGGCCTCTAGCATTGACTTTATTTTTTCTTCTATGATCTTTGTAGTTTTGGGTTTTATATTTAGGTCCTTGATCCATTTTGAATTAGTTTTTGTGTATGGTGTGAGATATGGGTCCTGTTTCACTTTTTTACAGCGGACATCCAGTTTTCCCAGCACCATTTGTTAAAAAGACTATCTTTTCCTCATCTAACGGACTTTAGGCCTTTGTCAAAGATGAGGTGACCGTAGGTGGATGGATTTACATCTGGGTTCTTGATTCTGTTCCATTGATCAATGTGTCTGTCATTGCACCAGTACCAGGCTGTTTTGATTACCGTAGCTGTACAGTAGGTTCTGAGGTCAGGTAGTACAAGGTCTCCTACTTAATTTCTTTTTCAATAGTGCTTTTCTTATCCGGGTCCTCTTTCCTTTCCATATAAAGTTAATGATTAGTTTTTCCATCTTGCTAAAGAATGCTGTTGGTATTTTGAATGAGATTGCACTGTGTTTGCAAGTAGTGGATTTAAATTTTTATTTTACAATGCCAGATATAAGAAACTTCTAACTGAATCCGACTTTGAGCCCCTATTCTACAAGTTTGGTAGGAAATTCGGCCTTGATTTTGTTTTGGAAGTCTCTCTCCTCCTTCCAGGATCCAGAAGTCTGATGTTGTGCTCAGTCCATCATAGATCCTGCCCTGCAGCTCTATATACAAGTCAGCATGTCCACAGGGGCGCTTTCACATCAGATTGCTCTAATATCCCTATATTACCCTATCAGGCATCCTGTCACCTCACAGGGAATTACATGGGAATGACAGGGATTCTGGTCCCTGATAATGGTGGGACCACCTGTCCCATACTTTCCTGTCCACACTTTCCTCTTCAGGGAAGTTCTTCCCAACTTCACCACTTCTCCCTGCCCCCAACACTCTCCAAGCCTTAAAATCCCTCCTAAACTTGGACAATTCAGCTCTCAGCTGAATTGTACATTGTTTAAATATGTATTACAGCACTTACCACAGTCTGAGTTATGACTTATGTTCTAAGGAGGCAGTAACACAGAATGTTTAAGAGCACAAGTCTTGCGAGCAAAAAGGACTGCATATCAGCACTTCCCATCTACCACTGGGTGACCTATGCAATTTATTTAACTGCCCAAACCTCAGTTTACCTATCCAGAAAACCCTCACAGGAATATCATGAGGATTAAATCCAGCCATAATAGCAGTAGTCCCAGTAGCAAAAGCTTACATTCATGTAGCACTATGTGCCAAGCGGGGCCCTAGTGGCTCATTGGTCAAGCGTTTGGCTGCTAACCAAAAGGTCAGCAGTTCCAATCCACCAGCTGCTCCTTAGAAACCCTATGGGGCCATTCTACTCTGCCCTATAGGGTTGCTATGAGTCAGAATCAACTCAACAGCAACAGGCTTTTGGTTTGGTATGTGCCAAACACTATTCTAAGCACTTTACATACATTAACTAATCTAATCCTCACAACACTTTCTGGATAAGTCATCAGGCACAAAGGGGTTAAGTAACTAGCCCAAGATCACACAGCTAATAACTAGCAGACAGAGGAATCAAACCCAGGCAGTTTGACTCATAGTCTATGCCCTTAACCACTACACTACATTACTTCTAATAAGCACCCAATAAATAATAGTTATCATCATTAACAATAGAATTTCTTGAGTCTTAACTTACATCTCTTTATATAAACTATAAGCTCCTGGGGGACAGCAAGTATACTAACTCATCTGTAACAGTTGTTAGAGAGCCAATTCCAGAGGCTGACTATGCAGGTTAGAATTCCAGCTCTGTCACTCACTAGCTATAAAACCCTGGGTAAACTGCTTAATCTTTTTGGATGGTTGAGAGAATGAAATGAGTTGATACTTAGAAAGTGCTTAGAAAAGTGAATGGCAGTATTTAGAAAGGTGAATGGCATCTACCATTACAATACATAATATATTTCATTATCTGAGATGTGATATCATTATTATCATTTGTCCTTTCAGAATCTGGAAAAGTACCAGGGTTCTCAAAAAATAACTGCAAATCACCAACCCACCTACACTGAGCACTCCTGTTTCATGTGAATTTGTCTTGTTACTAAAATTACTCCTTAAAGAAAAGGCTACACCTTCATAATAACAGTAATAATAATATAAGTCCTTAACACTTACAAAGTGCCAGGGACTGTTCTATGCTTTTTTCGTGTATTTAATCATTTTGTAATCCTCACAACTGGCTGATGTGGTAGATACTACAATCATCTTCTCTTTTATATGAGGAAATCCCGGGACAGAAAGGTTAAGTAATGCACCAATGTCACATTATCACACAGCCAATACGTGGCAGAGTCTACATACTTAACTATTGTGCTTTGTTGTCTCACTTGTAACTTTTTTTTATATTCCCCAGTATATCTGGAAGAATTCAGTATATATAAAAAAGTCCCAATAAATATTTATTGGTTGAAACTTTTTCACTAGAAATAGTATGAATATTTTTTAAGAGTTGTTTTAAATATTTTTAAAATGTTTGAAATGTCTATCAAAAAAGTCATACGAAAGTCAAAAGCTGAAGTTTATCTCTTAATATGAAATAGGCTTAGCCTGTAAAGATGAGTGCATCAGTTAAGCTGAATCACAAAGATGAGGTCCGAGTTTTCCAGCTGTGAATGACTCAAAGGACTAAGAGGTCCTTCACATACTTAACATCCTATTCTGGTGGATACATAGCACAGAAATGAACCCTCTAAAAGAAGACACAGTTTAGAGATCTGTTACAAAATCTAACCTCAAAGAAAGATTATAACTGCTTTAGGAGATAAACTTTTTCTTTTAAGTTCCTTTTGAACCGCTAAAACACTTACAGAAATATTTCAGTTCTCCCCCTGCAAACTTCTTTCCATAAAGGGCTGCAATTAAAAATTACAGAAGTTCTTCAGGATAAATGAAGTAGAGAGACTCATGTAGGAAAAACTGAATCAAAGCATCACGGATTTGATTGTTATTTCTCTGCAATTAAAAGGCCTCATAAGGAAACAAACAAGTTGGACTAGTCTGGTCATAGTCATTTAAATGGAAGAGCAGATTTTCATAGCTTTGGGAAAATTGAGGTTTACAGGGCAAACTCTGCAGGGCTGATCTCATCGTGGAGACATGCTCCTTTTCATTGGCAAAAGGGGAAAGGAAGTGAGCCATGCCCTAAAAAATATCACTAGAGACATTCCAGCTGATACTTGATAAGGGCTGGGAAGGTTGCCATCAACTCATGGCTGGAAGAAGGAAAATTTGGATCAGAAAGCAGCTGACTAGGAGAAACCATGTTAGGTATGTAGCTTTCCCACTAAACTACAAATTTTCAACAAGGGAGTCATTTAAACCAATGGCTTTCACATTTTTTTTTTTTTACTATGACCCACATTAAGAAATATATACATAAATATACACAAACATATATATAAAACTGAAATACACGTATATATGTAACTGAAACAATACCCTTACTACACACAAAGCACTATGATATTTTCTATTCTATTCTGCTTCATGTTCTGAACACACTGGTTGAGACCCGCTAGTTTGAAAAACTAATGACTCATAAATCCAGCTTTCTAAACCCTAATTTCCAATACTCACCTACCTTTTACACATTTACAACTGAACTGTCCCACAGATTTCAAACTCACAGTGTCAAAAATTATAGTTATAATCTCTCTTTCCTATCTCCTCACTCAAATCTACTTATTTTCCAATATTCCTGATCTCAAAGAATGGCACCACACTCCAGCCTTTACCTAAGCCACAAATCTGTGGGTATTCATTTGCAATCTTTCTTTCCTTTGCCTCTACACTCAGTGGGTAACCAATTATATCTTCTTAGCATTGGGTGGTATTCAAGTAAACGTTTAACAATCAGATCTCCGGGGAAAAGAGCCCTGTTTGCAGTGTTTGCCTATTTCTGCAGTGTAAATACCTCTACCATAGCCAATTTCAAGTAACCAGCCTGAAGCTATTGAATGTGAGTTGGGAAGAGATGTGCACAAATGGTTCCCGCACACCACTGTCTATCCCTCAGAACCATTTCCTTCTCTCCATACCCACTGGTACTGCCTTAATTCAGGCCTTCATCTTCTTTCTCCTAGATTAGCATAATAGAATCTTTATGGATCACCTGACCTCCATCTCATATTCCACCCCTTCATCTGACACAGTGTCCAAAATATCTTTCTAAAATCAAAGTCTCATCATGTTACTCCCCTACCTAAACACCTTCAATGGTTTTCCATTGCTACTCTTTACCTTTATATAGAGGGCACTTGATAGTTTGGTCCCTATCTACTCTTCAGCTTCATCTCCTGTCACACCGCCATCATAACCTCTATTCTAATCACAATGACATACATGGTATTCCCAAATATATCATGCTGTTCCATACCTATGCACCTTTGATCATTGTGTTCTCGCTCTCTAAACAACTTTCCCCAATTTGTCCACCTAGCAAGCACCAACTCATCTTTCAAGATTCAGCTAAAATTTCCTCTCTGGGGAGCTTTTCTTGAACTTCTTAAGTAGATTTGATGCCTCCCATTTTTTTACCACTGCTATATTTTAGCACCTTTTATATATTTTAGTACCTTTTATTGGATCTACTTCTTTTCTTATCCATGTCCTTTCAGTAGACATAAACTTGTTGAGGGCAAAACTTGATCTTATTCATCTTTGAACCAAGCAGGTAGCATGGTGATGGTATATAGTAAACTCTCACTAAACGATGATTTATTATCCCAAGCAACTACCACAGTAAGACCAGAATATACTAATTGTTTGATAAATGTCTGTTGAATGAAAACATATCAATATGTTCTTGCCATCTGCCCAAAGCCATTGAACTGCTAAGATACCCAATAATCACCTTCTAGATTGTTAAAAAAAAAAAATTAGGGAGCCCAAAATCTACTCCCATAATCAAATAACTTGTTCTGTAATTTCTTCTTCCCTACTGGCCTCCCACTAGACCGTGCACTCCTCAAAAGACAGGAGCTATAGCTTAGTCTTCTTTCTTAGTGTCCTCTGTATCTTACAGAGTTATCTGGAACACAGAAGATCCTCAATAAATATTTGTGTAGTACATAAATGAAGGTCCTTTCCTGAAGTACAGTCCAGAAGCTTTGGAACTGTGGCCCCCTCCAAATCTAATGGCCAACACCAAGAAAAACGTGGCTTTTCTCTTTCCCTGAAAGAAAGTTCCATTGTGTCATGGTCTGTAGGTAATATACTGCCAAATACCTATCTATATGGCACCCAACACATAGCAGAAAAATAAACCCCTTAAGGCCAGACACCTAAAATCAACTGTATCCATCCTGATACAACTAGACTGAAAGCTATCATGCATGGCTAGAGTCAGATTCAAAATCAAGAGAAAACCAATACTTCTCTGCCTGTAGAACAAGGTGTAACAGCTTGGGAGAGTTGACAAAATGGACATCTTCTACATTTTTCCTACCTTCACTGTTAGGTGTGATTTTGGGCAGGCCTAACAATCATTTGGAGCCCTGGTGTTGCATTGGTTGGGAGCTACGTCTACTAACCAAAAGGTCGGCAGTTCAAATCCACTAGTTGCTCCTTGGAAATAATTATAGGGCAGTTCTACTCTGTCCTGTAGGGTTGTTATGAATCGGAATTGACTCAACGGCAACGGATTTGGTTTGGTTTGTTTTGGTATCAATCACGTAGCCTGCCTTCCTCACTATCAAGATTGGCACATGACCTAATCATCTCCCTCCTCTCTTCCAGGAATTTAAATATTGAGTGGAGTGACATGAAGACAGAAAATAATTGGAGGGAGTCAATTAAGTCAGTACCATGAAGGGTTCCTGGTACACATGTCCCTGGAATGGACTTAGATCCTGACCTTCTCAAGGCCAATTCTATCCTGGTTTCTGACTCACATGGTAATCTTCCAATAAATTCATTTTTCCTTAAATCAGCCAATTTTATTCTGTTGCTCTCAGTCAAGAATCTTGACACACATTGTGGTCTCTGGAAGTTGGGTGTGGCTAATGGTGGACCTAAAATAAGGAAATGGGAGCAGGCAGTAAGGGTTCTCCTATCCACTGATGAGAATTTGTGTTCATAATCCTTATTATGCAGTTGCAAAACAGTTATTTTACACTATTCCCTCTTGTATTTTGGGACATAGTTTACATGCCTCCCCAGCCTAAATCTTTAGGAAGATATCAAAATACTGGTGTGTATTGACCATTCCTGGCAACTTTTGGTAAGATCCTGGAAATAACTTAGCTTCAGCTAAAGTCTGAATACAGAGAGAATAAAATTGTGCCTCAGTTAGTTTGGCCCTTTCTCCTGGTAGCAATCCAAGATGACAGAGAGTCGAATAATCATTAACTATAAAATCTGAATTTTTGGCCCCAAGCCAAAGATAATCTAGAAAACACAAGGAAGGAAGGAAACACCGCAAAAGAAAAGATTAGGACCAAGAGAAGCCAGGAGAATTGAAGGAAGCCTGATTCCCCAAGTATCTTCTGATACATACTCCCTCCCTGAAAAAGAGCTAAGGGCTGGGATGAAGCTAGGGTATGAGGGACAAGTTAGCTTTGCCTTTATCCCAGAGGCAAAAAATAAACAGCAAAATTAGGGCTGGAAAATGGGCAGAGCACCAAAGCCTACTTCTAAGAGATGCCCCCCTCACCCCACCCAGGCTAGGGCCTAGAGTCAAGGATCAACCCAGAGTGGAAATGTATATAGACCAACAGCCTGAGTTGAACTGTCCTACAAACTTTGGCAAATAAAATCCTATCATTACTTCAAAAGCAGTCTCCTAGCCTCCTAACCCACATCACCACCAGCATTTAGGATGATAAAATAATATCCCCATTAGAAAAATCTAACCTAGTGTCCTCTCAACATGCCCATGGAATTCATGGGAGGCAACAAAGAGCAGGTTCAACAGTAGCCAGATCTATAAGGCAAGGGACTCCATCAACCATCCACACATGTGCCTCTAATGTTGAAGGAAAAAAATCTAATCATAGAATTAGCTAGTACTAACCAGTTGCCATCGAATCAATCCCTACTCACAGTGACTCCAAGTGTGTCAGAGTAGAACTGTGCTCCATAAGGTTTTTAGTGATTGATTTTTTTGGAAGTAGATTGCCAAGCCTTCTTCTGAGTACCTCTGGGTAGACACGAACCTCCAATCTTTCAGTTAGCAGATGTGTACATGAACCATTTGCACCAGCCAGGGACTCCAATCATGGAACCAAACCAAAAACCAAACCCACTGCCATCGAGTAGATTCTGACTCATAGCAACCCTATCAGACAGAGTAGAACGGCCCTCATAGAGTTTCCAAGGATCGCCTGGAGGATTTGAACTGCCGACCTCTTGGTTACCAGCCGTAGCACTTAACCGCTACGCCCCCAGGGTTTCCAATCATGGAACAGTAGTGGCTAAATACAATGGCCTGTATGACATCCAAGACTATTATCAACCTGACATCCAAGTCAAGGTGTATCAGCAACTTTGTACAGACAGACAAGGAAAAACTGGAAAAGTACTGACTCTAGGAATTAAATTATGTGGTGGAGATATACGTGCAAAGAAATTATATTTCTTGAGTTGCACTAAGAGAATGATACAAACAGTTAAAATAAGAATATTTATTTCAAACAGCCTACACTATCAGTTGATACTCTGCAATACCTGGGGACTTGGGTTATCAAACTCAGCCATTTCAGAGGGAGCTGCTGGACAGAATCCTGAGCTCTGTCCGTCTTCCCATGTGAGATCTCTCACAACCTTGGGTCAATAGCACTGGCTCCTAGAGTGGTCCCTCCAGGAGCAGCACTAATATAAGGCATCCTTTTCTTACATCTTCTGTGAAACTTTGTCTCCCAGAGGTAATATAAGCTATACTGTATTTCTACTAAATGGCACTGAATCATTTGGAAGTAGAGAAAAATTTTCAATTCTTTATGGTGAGGGTCTGTTCCTTGCTTGCTAAAGGAGAGAAAACTGTGATTTCCCCAGACCCTCTCCATTCGTCCTTCATTTTTATTAACTGCCATGAGAAACCCTATTAGAAACAAACTACTGTGAGAGCTGGAACTCAGTGGGACTGCCTTGTTCTTCCAGGTCTCGCAAGTTTTCCGCCTTTGACAGGGTGCAGTCTTATCACTTTCCTGTCTCTCTTTTTAGTGGAAAATGTTTGAGTTTTCCTTCTCTGACAGGTTTCTGCCTTACACGGGTTCCAGTTTTTGCAGGCTTTACTGTATAAGGAATATTTATTTCTGTGAGCAGAGGGAAGAACATAGGGTGGGTGGAGTTGTGGATGAGTAATGGCAGGCCTGGAATGATCCTGCTGAAGATATTTTAACACTGATGAGCACTAGGCCATTATCTGTGCTCATTAAAATAGTGCTGGGTAGTGAGAGAGAGGCTGGCACATTTTCCTGTGGAGGAAATGGCCCTAGGGGTTTGAACAACAGTTGGGATACAGCTGCCATGGCTAAACCTAGGCAAGTATAGATGTCACACCAAAGCTGAAGTAATTTCATACCATCCCATGCTGCCCAATTTAAAAGCCAGTGAAGGAAAACTATCAGTTAAGGAAGTCTTTAAAATAGATAATTATTTTAAATACCAATTCCACACGTAACTAAAATTTTTGTTGTTGAGGTCCATGAAAGGCAGTTATTATGGTGTCAAGAGCTCAATCAACAATTGCACTGCTCAGCAACATGAGTGAAATACACTGTGTTGTTCTTAGAGGGTAGAACAGGCACACCAAATTCAAAGCCACTAGATGATGGACTTCTTGATTCCAAATTTTTTTTTTTTAGAAAACATCCTGTATAAGTCAAGTCCTTTTACCTTTGTCTTTCTTTAATAGTTCTTTTCCTTATAAGCATTTTTGTTTGGGTCCATCATTTTCTGTGTTCCTGATATGTTAGATAAGGAGCTACACTAATGGCATGTGGCACCACAACACACATTTCCCTCAGAAAGATAAGCCAGAGATGGAAACATTCCACATACAGAGAGAAAAACACACATACACTCACCAAATGCCTTCTTAGGTTCTATTAACTTCAAGGTAAACAGCTCCTCTTTTTTTAATTCCTTTAACTTCTTAGCAACATCATAATGACGCCATCCAACGATATTTTCTCCGTTTATGGATTCGATATGATCTCCCACACAGATTGTTTTAACTGAGTCAATAAGGCTACCATCTTTGATACCCTGAAAGAAAGAAAATTAACTATTACACCTAATATAAAATAGAACCGTATAACATTACTTTTCATGCTCATAGTGTACTGTATACAATGTACTGACATATTAACAATGCAGTTCAAGGCTCTGTTAAAGATGGAAGACTAAGAAACAAAAGACAACCATCTTACCTCCATCTCTTCCTCTTCCTTATTATTCAGAATTCAACCTCCATCTTGGTCCCGCCTCCGCTATAAAGCTTTCCCTGACATTCCCCAACCTCCCTCCCCAAACAGGGCAAGGCGCACCTCTCATGTGCTACAGTACTTTTTCTACTTGTGCTGCGCTCTAAGCTAAGCACTTTACATTTGCTATCTCATTTAATTTTAACAACCTTTATGAGACTCTCATGTCACAGGTGAGAAAAATCAAGGCTGGGGAAGATCAAGTAACTTGCTGAAGTTCAACATTTATTGTTGTTAGTTGCCATCAAGTAGATTCCGACTCATGGCAACCCCGTGTGTGCACAGTAGAACGGCTCCATAGGATTTTCAAGGCTGTGATCTTTCAGAAGCAGATTGCCAGGTCTGTCTTCTAAGGTGCCTCTAGGTAGGTTTGAACCACCAACATTTTGGCTAGTAGCCAAGTGCTTAACTGCTGCACCACCCAGGGACTCCTAGGCTCAACATACTATACTGCAATTGTTCATTTATTTCCCAGTCTCCATTACTAAACTGTGTTATCCTTAACTGTGTTATCCTTGGGGTCATTCACTATTGTATGCCCTGCACCTAGCACAATGCTTGCCATGGAAAAATCCTCCCATAAATGATCTTTGAATCACTTCAACATGAGGCGCATTACATAAGAATAGAGGTTGAGTTTTTCCTACTGGCTACGTTTTCCAAAACCTCAACTACAAATGCAAAGACTCAAAGAATGGTAAACCTTAGCTAAGACTGATACCTAACAAGAGATAGGTGTGGTTACCATTTTAGGAGCCAGAAAGGGTGATTTTATGTTATCATTTTTTATTTATGTAGATGAGGACAACTTAGAACTCAAGGAGAAACTTCAAGTTGATCTTTCTTAAATTTTTCTTACTTCTGTACACCACATCCAAAGTGTAAAGTCTCAAAATAAGGCCTAACTCACCAAGACAGCACCAAAAATTTCTGAAAGGACCTTTGGGATAAGAACTCCAGGAAACACTGCAGGAATAACCTCCCTACAGAAGGATCTACAAGCTCTTCCACAGTAGTGAGGAGTTGGGCAACATGAAGGCGACAACCTGCCTCAGGAGTCACAGGATACTTCACAGGGATGAACAGATAGAAATACTAGGGGTTGCTGCTAATGTGTAATAAAATTAAACATATTCTCCACCTTGCTTCTGAATCAGCAAGGTGATCCTTCTGTCTGGGAGTTATAAGACAAACTGATCTCACGTACCTAAGCATCTCCATCATAATGTTATCAGGAAAAAAAAAGTTCTAAGACACTTAACTGGAAATGTTAGTCACCTTTTAAATTTTTAAGTTATTATATGCCGAAACTCATAGTTCATTTCTTTTTACTCCAAAATTTTAAGAATATTTCTGTGTTCATTGCCATGGTAACTGTTATGTCATTGCTTTACGCAAATGACTCAATTATGCCATTTCAAACAGAACATATTATTTTATCACCACTAAGAGTTAATTATAAAGCAAGGAAACCATGGCTTTCAAAATCTGACATTATTATAAACCTGTATTAGCCTTATATACCTAACAGAAACAAATAATGGTAACCACAACATACCACTAGTACAACTGGAGTTACTACACTGTCAGAAAAATAAACAAGGTCAAATGAAAGACTTGTGTCTAAAGAAAAAAAGATAAGAATTCTCTATTAAGTACTCTGTTACATAACCATTCCTAAGCCATTAAGGGAATTCAAAAAAGTCTATATTTGATGTTTTTCTTAATTTGTATTCCAATACAATAAGTTGTATTCCAATTTATTCTTTAATTTACTATACTGTACAAATTTCAGTGCCCAGCTACATAATACTTTCCATTTCTAAGACTGTTATAATTTTATTTAAAGTAAGAATTATATGGAAACCCTGGTGACGCAGTAGTTAAGTGCTGTGGCTGCTAACCAGAAGGTCGGCAGTTCGGTTCCACCAGGCGCTCCTTGGAAACTGTATGGGACAGTTCTACTCTGTCCTATAGGGTTCCTGTGAGTTGGACTTGTTATAATTTTATTTAAAATAAGAATTATATAGAATTAATAAAATGAAAGACTTTAAAGACATGTATGAACCTTATCAGTGAATAAAAGAGCAGAGTAACAGGAACCTAGAGTTGCCTAGGCCTATGAGTAGTCACAGAAGTCACCAGAAGGGTGTCCAGGCACAGGAAAGAAAGGCAGTTACCAGAAGTCAGAACAGGCAGCAGGGCAAGGATCCAGATGGGCAAGAGAAAAGTCAAAGCATGTATTATCAGAGGCAGCAGATGAGGATCTGGGATGGGAGACAAGATGATATAAGAAACCTAGAGAAGAGCATCGTAAAATGAACTAGACATAGAGGCAAAGTCGAAAAATTTGAATATACATTCTGTGGGCTTCCTGAGCCTTACTCTTCTAAGTGTATAGAATAAAGCATGAAGTAGCAATTAAGTTTCTGAAATCTAATGTACTTTGATAATCATTTCATAACTTGCTTAAAGAAACAAAAAAACATTGCCCTCAAGTTGATTCCAGCTCCTAGCAACCCTACAGGACAGAGTAGAACTGCCCCATAGGGTTTCCAAGGAGTGACTGGTGGATTCAAACTGCCGACCTTTTGGTTAGCAGCTGTAGTTCTTAACCACTGTGCCACCAGGGCTCCCATAACTTGTTAGAGATTAATAATATTGCTAAACATGGTACTCAGGAACAAAGGGTTAAAAGAGATGAATTAATTCTATATATTTACTAGGTCACTTATATCATTCTCTATTAACATTTATGAACTTTCTCTTACCTGGTTTTCCAATTTAACACTGCATAGGGCAGAAAGGACTTTTTACTAAATGTTTTTTGGTAGACAGACTTTACAACATTAAACAAACCTAAAGGTTCCCAACCATTTCAGATCATCCCTAAAGGTTCCCAGCCATTCCAGATTATTATTATAGTATCTTCCAATGCGTTCATCCCATATATTTATAGAACTCTATCTTCTCATCACAGACATCGGCAGAGCTCTAGTATGGCATCCTGCCCTCCTCAAAACTTTGAGCACAAGGCACAGTGGTTGTTTGAGCCATATGTCCTGCAGTCATTACCACAATTTTTAGATATATGCTGTTGACCCTTTGTGGTGTAATGGATTGCTTTTCGTGTGGCCTTTTCTAGCCATGGTCTTATAACTCCCACCCACATAATTGGGTGGGACAGTGTGACAGGGTAATTGTTGCCCACTAAGGTGATTGGTCAGTTTTACCATCCCACTGGGCTTGAAATGAGCCACCCTGGAGGCAGGAAAGAGAAGAGCCCACAACCACTAAGGAAAGAGAGACTGGCAAGAGATGGCATAGTGGGCTTTCCAGTCCATGGAGCAAAAGAGCTGAGTGTCTCTGGGCAGTGACTGAGGGCCAGGAAAAGCCTACGCTTGACCCAAAAGTTTGGGACTTGCTAGCCTCCACAACCGTGTGAGCCATTCCTTTACACTGGTTTATGAGTTCTGTGAGACGCTGAAGCAAATTAGGGAACCCAAAGAAGGGAGAATACTGAGAGGAGAGGGAGTAGTTGTTAGTGATGATGGAGTGGTACAGCAGCTTGGAAAAGTTGGGCATTTGGGACATCTTTGACCTCTGCCTCATAGGAACCAACTTTGTGCTGATCCTTATAAAAGAAATTATTCCAACACTATTCCCAAACCTTGTTCATAATAATAAATTAACATTCATATAACAATTCTAAATATTGTAAACAGTTATATCATTTAATCCTCACAACAACCCTAAAATCCTTGCCATCTAGTCGATTCTGACTTATAGGGACCCTGTAGGACAGGGCAAAACTGATCCATAGGTCTCCCAAGGATATGATCTTTATGGAAGCAGACTGCCACATCTTTCTCCTGTGGAGTGGCTGGTGGGTTTGAATCACTACCTTTTGGTTAGCAGCTGCGTACTTAAACACTGGAATATTTGATATTCCATTTAATGAATGAGGAAATCAAGGGACAATGATGGCTTGACCAAAATAGCACAACTACTAAACAACAAAACTGGGTCTCAGACTGGGGTGGTATAATTATAAAATATCATGCCCTTTCCACAAAACACTCAGAATCAGACATACCTAACTACCAGGATCAAACGGCTAGTTAAAAAAAGAAAGAAAAGGTCAGGTCTAGAACCCAAAGTCTTCTGACTCCAAGGCAGCGTTTGGGGTAGAGCTATCCAAAATGATCTATCACCTTTGAACTGAGAAACTTCTCTGAGTTATTTTTGTTATTTCTGCTGAAGCTGTTCCTCATCTACATCATGCTCTCTAGATCTTAGACATTACCTATTTTCTTAGATAATCACTTCTATTCCTACTTTATATCCCTCTGTTCATAAATTCAAGCTATGGGTCCCCTGTCCTCTTGGCCTCCTACATTTCCATCCTTGCAGTTGCTTTGCTGCTGTTACTTTTGTTGTTAGGTGCCATAGAGTCGGTTCCAACTCATAGCAACCCCATGTACGACAAAACAAAACACTGCCTGATCCTATGCCATCTTCACAATCGTTGCTATGTTTGAGCCCATTGTTGAAGCCACTGTGTAAATCCATCTCGCTGAGGGTTTTCCTCTTTTTTGCTGACCCTCTGCTTTACCAAGCATGACGTCCATTCTTCATGGACTGGCCCCTCCTGATAACACATCCAAAGTATATTATGTAAAGTATCGCCATCTACCCTTCTAAGGAGCATTCTGGCTACACTTCTTCCAAGACAGATTTGTTCGTTCTTCTGGCAGTCCATGGTATATTCAATATTCTTTGCCAACACCATAATTCAAAGGCATCAATTCTTCTTCAGTCTTCCTTATTCACAGTCTAGCTTTCAGATGCATATAAGACAATTGAAAATACCACAGCTTGGTATTTAAAGCCAGCATTACAAAATGGTAAAAAACTGGTGAATCTGGATAAGGGGTTCTTTGTACTATTATTGCAACTTTTCCATAATTTTGAAATTATTTCCAAAATTTTTTTTTGATGGTATCAATCTTGTATACAGTATGATATTCAATTCTCTTCTAAGTAGAACCGCATGTTGGCAGTTTGGCGTATGCTCCACTTTCTCCTTTGCCAACATGCTCCCTGTCTCCAGAGGGATAGTGACTAGTACTCTGCGGCAGGTACATGTCTCACACAGCATTAAAAAAAAAAAAAAGAAACACAAGCTTTAAACATCAGAGGACAAGATCTAGAAAATCCACGTATGTTTGAAAACTTCCAAGCCCTTCTCTGCTAACATTAGAAAGGCATTGCTGCATGTGCCTCATGTCCTGAGCTTCCCTTGGATAATCCCACATGACTTTCCCAACTCTCGGATTTTCCATTTGGTCACCCTCTCAACCTTCAGCACAGTCAAATCTTTTGCTGAGCTAAAAATAGCCAATTTATCAAGTGGGAAGTTAAATAAAGCACCATTTACAGTTAAGCAGATAACTTTCCCAAGACAGTTTCTTCAATGATGACAATGCAGAAGCAAATTAGGAATCGGGATAAAAAAAGGCACGAAACTTGCTCTGTGGCATGAAGTTTAGCACTAATTCTTAGTTAAGTGGTTAGGAATGCTGGTTTTGGAGTCAGATCACTTGGATTCAAATTCTGAATTTGTCCAGTTGTGTCACTTTGAGCAAGTTACTTGACCTTCCCGGCCCTGATTCTGCATCTGCCAAAGAGGGGTTGCTAATAGTATCTAAAAAAAAAAAAAAAATAGTGCCATCTACCCTGGGATAAATCTCACAGACATAATGCTGAGTAAAAAAAAGCCAGAAACAGTAGGGCACATAATGCATGCTTCCACTTATACACAGATGAGCAAGTGAAACTCTGGTGATGGAGGTCAGATAGTGGTATCTTTGGAGGGTGAAGAGGATTGACAGGCAAGGGACAAAAGGGAGCCTTCGGGGTGGTGGAAATGTTCTAAACCTTCATTTGGGTATTGGTTATACAGATGTGTGTATGTAAACATTTATTGAGCTATACATTAAAAATTTGTGCATTTTAACTTGAAAGATTAGATAGGAAATTTAGGGGGCAGTAAGTTTATGTTAATGAGGATGGAACAACCCAGAAAAGGAGAATGAGAATGGTAGCACAACTCAAAGAATGTAATCAATGTCACTGAATTGTACGTGTAAAAATGTCGAATTGGTGTATGTTTTGTTGTATATATTCTGAACAACAAAATAAGTAAATTTTTTTTTTTAATCTGTGCATTTTAACCATTAGTTACACCTGGACAAAAAGTGAAAAAAAGAAAGCACAGTACAAACCAAAAAGAATTATTGCCAAGGATTAAATGAGAAAACATAAACAAAGTTCTTAGTACCTGGTGAGTACTTGATATGTTAGCTGTTGTTATTATTACAACTACTTATTACAATAATACAACTGTTATTGTTAAGAGGTAAGCCTGTGTTTCTTTTTACCACTCCTCAATTCTCACAATTTTTCACACCATTTCCAAACTTCTTTTCCTTGCCTTTACAGCTCTATACTGATGTTTACATTTTTAAAAAGGAATTTTTTGGTTCAGATAATTTTGAAGAGCATTTTTAAAGAAATAAATAAGGTTTAACCAAAAATATATGCAGTTGGAAATAATCCTAAATGAATGAAAATCAGCAAGGAAGCCATCAGATGTTAATAAACTGCAAGAGCTTATATGGGACCAAGACCAGACTTTCCTTTTCAATAAATTCTAAATCCTAGAGGAAGTTTAAACTGAAGGGAAGAAAGTCAGTAAGATGATGAACAGATATGATATATTAGAAACATTTTAAGATGAAAGTGAAACATTACCAGTCCATCCCTTGCTGCTGAGGGGCTCTTACTCTTGAGACCATTTCTAACTTTCTTTGACATGGTAGCTTTTCTTAAATGTTACTCTCAGTTAGGTCACACAGTTCTATTTTGTTTTTCTTAAACTTACCTTTATAAAAGCATACCCAATGCCATTATCTGTAATGGTGAGACCAAGTGAATCCTCAGATTTATATACATTTACTTCTTTTTTAATTCCTTTCACATGGGCAAATATGAAATCTTCAAGGCCTATTTGTACTCCTAAGAGTCTTCTCATGTCAACTTTTGGTGTATTTAAAGTACAGTACAAAATCTGCAAAAAGAAAAAAAAAAAATTAAGGTCACTTTCCATCAGGAAAATATTCCGGTCATTAATTAATTTATTCAATAAATATTTAGTGAATGAAACAGCACCCAATTTATGATGTAAGTGGTTATATCATAAAATATGTTTACATGTTGGTTAGGAAGAATCTGGGACATATTTTCTTTTAATAACATTAAAACCAAACAACAACAACAAAAAAAACTTCTTGCTGTCAAGTAGATTTCAACTCAGAGCGACACTACAGTACAGGGTAGAATTGCCCCAGAGGGTTTCTTATATAAACAAACTGCCACACCTCTCTCCTGTGGAGTAGCTGGTGGGTTCGAACCTCTCCCCTTTCAGTTAGCAGCCGAGCACTTAACCACTGCACCACCACGGCTCCTTTTAATAACATTAAGTAACATGCATTGGGGAGCTCTGGTGGTACAATGGTTAAGCGCTCAGTTGTCAGCCAAAAAGTCAGCAGTTCAAACCCACCAGCCACTCCATAGAAGAAAGAAGCGGCAGTCTGCATTCATAAAGATTACAGCCTCAGAAACCCTATGGAACAGTTCTACTCTGTCCTGTAAGGGTCGCTATGAGTCGGGATTGGCTTGACGGCAATGGGTAGCATGTATTGTTTCCTATAGGCCAGGCTTTGTGCTAAGCACTTTACATATTTATTATCTCATCTAATCCTCACAATAAATTTATAAAGTACATTATTATCCTCATCTTGCTGTTGCTAGGTGCCATTAAGTCAGTTCTGATTCATAACAACATATGTATAACAGAACAAAATGTTGCCCAGTCCCGTGCCATCCTCACAATTGTTGCTTTGTTTGAGCCCACTGTTTTAGTCACTGCATCAATACAACTTGTTGAGGGTCTTCCTCTTTTTCACGGGCCTTCTACTTTACTTAGCAATAGGAAATTGAAACCTAGCAAGATCAAGTAATTTGCCTAAGGTCACAAAGCCAGTACTTGTCAGAGCCAGGATTCAGCAACATCAAAGAGGCTTAAACTTCTGTGTTACATACCATTTACAATACTGAAACAAAATGTTGCATTCCCAAAGGTAAAATCATGATACAATACTACAGTGAAAATATAGACAAGGTTATCTTTAAAAACTGGTCATTGCTTTTTTAAAACATAAGGAAAATTTTATTTATCTTAAATTCTACTGCTTGAGAAAAGCAATTTAATTAGCGAGATGTTACAGTAAAAGTGTTTTAAACCTAAAATGGACCTTAAACCCAAAGCCCGTTGCCGTTAAGTCGATTCTGACTCATAGTGACCCTAAAGGACAGAGTAAAACTTCTCCATTGAGCTTCAAAGGCTGTAAATCTTTCGGAAGCAGACTGCCACATCCTCCTCCTGTGGGTCAGCTGGTGGGTTCGAACTGCTACCTTTCTGTTAGTAGCCGACTGCTTTAACAACTGTGCTACTAGGGCTCCTTAACATGGACCTTAAAGATTAATTAATCCAATCCCTTAATTTAAAAAAAAAAAAAAAAAAGAGGTAACAGCGGTCTAGAGATCTTAAAAAGCAATTTGTCCAAAATCACATGGTGGCAGAAACAAAACAAAAAGAAACTGGAACCATGAAAAATCTCCACAAGAGATTTTAAAGGAATTTCTTATGTTTACCAAATCGTGATTTAGGCTAATTTTCCTTCAAAAATATGACTCATTTTACTAAAACTCGCAGTGCCACTCTTAAGCTTGTCAACTGTAACTTGAGTAATTGCGGAGCCCAAATAGAAAACTACAGAAGAGGATGAGGAGAGGAAGGTTGAGAACATGTCACTGGTTAAATGATTAAGTTCAACAAACATCTATTGAGCACCTTAAAGAACATCTTAATATGGTTGTTGCTAAATAAAACTTTTTAAATTTTTTTTATTATTAAATAATATTTGCTGCAAGTATTGCTAGCCCTTCCTCCACCCGTGTCTTCAGCCCTCACTCGCAACCATCTCTCTCTCTCTCTCTCTCAGTTTTAAACCATTCCCAACTGTCATTCAAACCTTGAGCCTTAACGTATCCATAAGTCATGAAGTTCAGAAACTGGGTGCAGTTACTACTTTTTGAACTGCTTTTGAGGCCTTATCCAAATGGGTCTGAGTTGAAAGGGCTTTGTAAAATAATATGTCTAGTATGCAAGCCAGGTTTTGAACCAGAGACTAAAGATTCAATGATAAATAAGACACATCACCCGTCCTTGACTCACAATTTACAGGGAGAAGCAAACACGTGAACAGACCATTTTAGTACAAAGCCATAAGCTCTAGAGCAGAAATACGCACATGGCTTCACAGGAGCCTGAAAAGCAAGCATCTAAAAGGTAGCTGATCCAACTTCGATTGTTCAGGGAAAGCTTTCAGGAGATGACACCCGTTCCTGAATCTTACGCAGGATTCAGCTGAGTAAAGGAAAAGGGGGAAGACATTCCAGCCAACGAAAACAGCTTTTCAGAAAGGCCCATGTGGTATAGCAAATTGTTCCTGGTATTTCAGTACAACTGAGGCTCAAAGTGGGTAGAGAGATGAGCAGTATTTCCTGGGCTGGAATTAACTGAACTGTGAAAAATCAATGAGAGAAAGAAAAAAGCATGGGTTCATATGAACCTCTCTTCAACAATAATTTCACTGTATGTCCCTAGTACCATATTATACTGTTCTGTGTATATTATGGGATACAGTAAGTAAGTATGTTGATATCACTGGGAATCAGAATTTTCAGCACGGACGAAAGAAGATTTAAAAAAAAAAATTGTCATCAAGTCGATGTCGACTCATGGGGACCCCACATGTGTCAGAGTAGAACTGTGCTCTACAGGATTTTTAATGGTGGATTTTTCATGAGAGGATCACCAGGTCTTTCTTCCAAGGTACCTCCGGGTAGACTCAAACCTGCAACTTTTCAGTTAGCAGCCAACTGGCTTAACCATTTGTGCCATCCTGGGACCCCATGAAATTGATAGAGTTACATAAAAGTACTAAAGTCTGGGAGGCGAGGTCAAGATGGCAGAGTAGTCAGATGCTTCCAGTGGTCCCTCTTACAAAAAGGACCTGAAAAAACAAGTGAATCAATTATATATGACAATCTAGGAGCCCTGAACATCAAAGGCAAAGTTCAAGAATCAGAATGAGTCACATGGGGAGAGAGAGATGGTTCAGAAGCAGCGAGAAGTGGCCAAATCAGACCCAGTGGGAACCGGCACCCTGCAGGCCAGATCCTCGGGCACAAGTATAGTGAACCATGCAGTGTTGTTCGGGATGTGTTTTCCACATCGGGAGAGACCGAGTGACGGAGAGTTCACTCACGCCTCCAGAATCAGCAAAAAGCGGCACTCTCGTCAAAAGATAAATACGTGCATCTAATCTACCACGCAGACCAAAAAAATACCCCTTTGGAAAAAATTCTCTCTCATTTAACTGACCCCTCCCTGTTCTGCACTGGGTCCCAAGCCGGCTTCAGAAATAGCCACTTTAGCTGGGCTGGAAGTAAGACCTATTGTGCGCCCTAAGCCATCCTCCCAGCCTCGGAGAAGGAATAAATTAACAAACGGGACAAAAAAAAAAAAATCTGCTGGCTTCCCTAAGCTGGGAACTCAGGGCAGAAACAGGGCCTTTGCCTAGGCACAGGCACAAGTGGTCCACAGCCTTTGAATGCCTTTCACCCCTGCGTAGACATGTGTAGGCCCATTTTAATAGCGTAGGCCCTCATTAACACAGTACAACAGTGTATATACCTGAAGTCTAACTTCAATTGTTTCAGCTGCATGGTGGAGAGGCAGGTTCGTAACATTTGATACCACTCTCCGTATTAAGCAGGGTCCTCACCTACCCATATCAGGGGCCTGAGAACTGGTGGCTTCGCCCATGCCATATACCCACCATTGACGGGGGTCCAAGGTTAAGTGATGCCTCCCAGTCCTTACAGCCAACAGCACTGGGAGCCCATAGTCCATCTGCAAAACCCACCCACATACGCTCTCTAGGGATCAGGGGCACACTTTCCTCACAGATACTCAGAGGTGGATGTCAGTCCACTGTCTTGTTCAGCGTGTGACCCCCTACTACAGCCATATACCTGTGCCTACACCAATCACCCCCACTTGTCTAAGACTGTAGATGAGAGCCTATACCACACACTTGGTGACCAACTACCTGGACACCTGAGCTGAATCCATACAAGAAAAGCAAATGGACTCCTCGGTTCCTTACCTAGTAACAGCTCTAACCACTTGGTAACAGGACGTTAGAGCTTCAAAGGTGCCAATAATCAAACTAGGCCTCACAAGCAGCCTATATGGGCATATCAAAACAAAACAAGAAGCTAGGACACGGTAAGCAAACATCAAATAAATAAATACAATAACTTATTAATGGCTCGAAGACAACAGTCAATATCAAATCACATAAAGAGGAAGATCATGACAGCTTCAGCAAGCTCTCAAAACAAAAAATCAAGAAATCTTCCAGGGGAAGAGAATTTCCTGGAATTACTGGTGGCAGAATACAAAAGATTAACATACAGAACTCCTCAAGAGATCAGAAAGGACATCAGCCAAAACACAGAACAAGCCAAGAAAGGCATAGATATGGCATTAGAGGAACTTAAGAAGATTAAAGAAGAGTATAATGACAAATTTAATAGGCTGCAGGAATCCAGAGAGAGACAGAAAACAGAAATTCAGAATATTAACAATAAATTTTTAGAATTAAACAACAGAAAGTCAGAGGAGCAGAATTGAGAAAATGGAAGGAAAAATTAGTAAGATTGAAGATAAAACATTTGACACCAAAATATTTGAGGAAAAACCAGATAGAAGAATTTTAGGAAACCCTAAGAATTATGTGGGACTCTACCAAGAGAAATAACCTATCAGTGACTGGAGTACCAGGACAGCAGGAATAAGAGAAAATGCAGGGAGAATTGTTGAAGATTTGTTGGCAGAATATTTCCCTGATATCGTGAGAGATCAGAAGATAATCTATCCAAGATGCTCATCGAAACCCCCACAAGGTAGATTCCAAAAGAAAGTCACCAAGACATATCATAACCAAACCTGCCAAAAGCAAACATAAAGAGAGAATTTAAAGAGCAGCTAAGGATAAATGAAAAGTTACCTAAAAAGAAGAGTAAATAAGACTAAGCTTGGACTGCTCAGCAGAAACCATTCAGGCAAGAAGGCAATGGGATGACATATATAAAGCCTTGAAGGGAAAAAAATGCCAGCCAAGAATTATGTATCTAGCAAATACGAAGGTGAATTTAGGACATTTCCAGATAAACAGAAGTTTAGGGAATTTGCAAAAACCAAACCAAAATTACAAGAAATACTAAAGGGAGTCCTCCAGATAGAAAATCAATAACATCAGAAAACAACCCAATACAAGAACACAGAACAGAGCAACTAGGTATCAGCCCAGATAAGGAAATCACAAAAATAAATCAAAGCTAAAATGCTCAAAACAGGGAAACGGAGACATCACTATGTAAAAAAGAACAATATTAAATCAGAAAATAGGGACTAAAAAGTGTAGTCATAGATCTTTCAATGGAGAGGAAGTCAAGGCAATATAAAGAAATAAAAATTTGGTTTAAACTTAGAAAATAGGGGTAAATATTAAGGTAACCAGAAAGGAAACTGACAATCCTACACATCCAAATAAAAAACAAGAAAAACATAAAGACTCAGCAACTACAAAAGCAACAACAATGAAAAAGAAGAAAAGGAAATGCATAAAGAAAAATGACTCAGTACAGAAAATTAAGTGGAACAAAGAGACTGTCAACAACAGAAAAAGATATCAAAATGACAGCACTAAACTCATAAAAAAAAAAAATCAATAATTACACTCAATGTAAACAGACTAAATGCATCAATAAAGAGACAGACAGTGACAGAGTGGATTGAAAAAAAACACGATCCGTCCATATGCTGCCTACAAAAGACACACCTAAGACTTAAACACACAAACTAAAACTCAAAGGATGGAACACAAATACATCAAGTAAACAACAATCAAAAGAGAGCAGGAGTGGCAATATTAATTTCTGACAAAATAGATTTTAAAGTAAAATATACCACAAAGGATAACGAAGGACACTATATCGTGATTAAAGGGTCAATATATTTTTTATATCAGGAGGACATAACCATAATAAATAATTACGCACCCAATGACAGGGCTCCAAAATACATGAAATAAACAGCATTGAAAAAAGAGACAGACAGCTCCATCATAATAATAGGAGGCTTCAACACACTACTTTCGGTGAAGGACAGAATATCCAGAAAGCAGCTCAATAAAGACAAGGAAGATCTAAATGCCACAACCAACTTGACTTCATAGACATATACAGAACACTCCACCCAACAGCAGCAAAGTATATTTTCTTTTCCAATGCACATGGAACATCCTCCAGAACAGGTTATAAAGTAAGCCTGAACAGAATCAAAAACATCAAAATAATACAAAGCATCTTTTCTGACAATAAAGCCATAAAGGTAGAAATCAATAACAGAAAAGGCAAGGAAAAAAAAAAAAATCAAAGACAAGGAAACTGAACAACACCTTGCTCAAAAACTACTGGATTATAGAAGAAATTTTAAGGCCTTAATGAAGAAAGAAATTCACAGAATCAAATGAGAATGAAAACACTTCCTACCAGAACCTTTGCAACACAGCAAATCAGTGCTCAGAAGTCAATTTATAGCAATAAATGCACACATGCAAAAAGAAGAAAGGGCCAAAATCAAAACATTAACACTACAACTCCAACAAATTGAAAGAGAGCAACAAAAGAAACCCTCAGGCACCAATTAAGAAAGCAAATAATAAAAATTAGGGCAGGATTAAATGAAACAGAAAACAGAAAAACAATCAAAAAAGTTAACAAGACCAAAACCTCGTTTCTTGAAAAGATCAACAAATCGATAAACCACTGGCCAAACTGACAAAAGAAAAACAACAGAAGAAGCAAATAACCCAAATAAGAAATTAGATGGGCAATATCACAACACACCCAACTGAACTTAGAAGAATCATAACAGAATACATGAAAAATTATACTCTAAGAAATTTGAAAACCTAGAGGAAATGGACAAATTTCTAGAAACACACTACCTACCTAAACACAAACAGAGATAGAACAACTAAATAAACCTATAACAAAAGGTAATTAAAAAACTCTGAACAGAAGAAAGCCCTGGCCCGGATGGCATCACTGGAAAATTCTACCAAAATTCCAGAGAAGAGTTAACACCACTACTACTAAAGGTATTTCAGAGCATAGAAAAGGGTGGAATAATTCCAAACTCATTCTCTGAAGCCAGCATAAGCCTGTTACCAAAACCAGGTAAAGACATCATAAAAAAAGAAAAGTACAGACCAATATCCCTCATGAACTTAGACGCAAAAATCCTCAACAAAATTCTAGCCAAAAGAATTCAACAATATATCAAAAAAAAGAAAAAAATTCACCATGACCAAGTGGGGTTCATACCAGGTATGCAGGGATGGTTCAACATTAGAAAAACAATCAATATAACCCATCACATAAATAAGACATAAGACAAGAACCACATCATCTTATCAATTGATGCAGAAAAGGCATTTGACAAAGTCCAACATGCATTCATGATAAAAAAAAAAAAAACTCTCAGCAAAACAGGAATAGAAGGGAAATTCCTCAACATAATAAAGGGCATTTATACAAAGCCAACATCCAACATCATCTTAAATGAAGAGAGTCTGAGAGCATTCCCCTTAAGAATGGGAACCAGACAAGGATGCCCTTTATCACCACTCTTATTTAATATTGTGCAGGAGGTCTTAACCAGAGCAATTAGGCTAGGAAAAAAAAAAAGGCAACCAAACTGGTAAGGAAGAAGTAAACGTATCTCTATCTGCAGATGATATGATCTTATTCACAGAAAAGTCTTAAGAATCCACAAGAAAGCTACTGGAACTAATAGAAGAATTCAGCAGATTATCAGGATACAAGATAAACATACAAAAATTGGTTGGATTCCTCTACACCAACAAAGAGAATGTCAAAGATGAAATCATCAAATCAATACCATTTACAGTAGTCCCCAAGAAGATAAAATACTTCGGAATAAATCTTACCAGAGACATAAAAGACCTATACAAAGAAAACTACAAGACGCTACCGCAAGAAACCAAAACAGACCTACGTAAGTGGAAAAACATTATCTTGCTCATAGATAGGAAGACTCACCATTGTGAAAATGTCTATTTTACCCAAAGTGATCTGTAGATACAATGCAATCCCAATCCAAATTTCAACAGCATTTTTTAATGAGATGGAGAAACAAATCACCAACTTCATATGGACAGGGAAGAGGCCCGGGATAAGTAAAGCATTACTGAAAAAGAAGAAAAAAGTGGAAGGCCTCACACCACCTGATTTTAGGGCTTATTATGCCTCCACAGTAGTCAAAACACCCTGGTACTGGTACAACAACAGATACAGAGACCAGTGGAACAGAATTGGGAATCCAGGCATAAATTCATCCACTTACAGAGCAGCTGATATTTGACAAAGGCCCAAAGTCCATTAAATGGGGAAAAGATAGTCTCTTCAATACATGGTGCTGGCATAACTGGATATCCATCCAGAAAAAAATGAAAGACCCATACCTCATACCATTCACGATAACTAATTCCAAATGGATCAAAGACCTAAATATAAAATCTAAAATGATAAAAATCATGGAAGAAAAAATAGGGACGTTAGGAGCCCTAATACATGGCAAAAACAGCATACGAAACATTACTAACAATACACAAACACCAGGAGAGAAACTAGATAACTGGGAGCTCCTAAATATCAAACACTTATGCTCATCCAAAGACTTCACCAAAAGAATAAAAAGACAATTGACAGACTGGGAAAAAGTTTTTGGCTACAACAAATCCAAACCAGTATCTAATCTCTAAAATATATAGGATACTGCAAAACCTCAACAACAAAAAGACAAACAACTCAATTAAAAAATGGGCAAAGGATACGAACAGGCACTTCACCAAAGAAGGCTTTCAGGAGGGCTACCAGATACATGAGGAAATGTTCACAATCATTACCCATTAGAGAAATGCAAATCAAAACTACAATGAGATACCATCTCACCCCAACAAGGCTGGCATTAATCCAAAAAACAAAACAACACATGTCGGAGAGGTTGTGGGGAGACTTAGACACTTAGACACTGCCAGTGGGAATGTAAAGTGGTAAAATCACTTTGGAAATCAATTGGTGCTTCCTTAAAAAGCTAGAAATACAACTACCATACAATCTAGCAATCCCACTCTTTGGAATATCAAACCCACCAAACCAAACCCACTGCCGTCGAATCAATTCCAACCCATAGCAACCCTATATGAGTCTTTGGAATATATCCTAGAGAAATAAGAGCCCTCACACAAACAGATATATGAACACCCATGTTCACTGTGGCACTATTTACAACAGCAAAAAGATAGAAACAACCAAGGTGCCCATCAGCAGGATGAATGGATAAACAAATTATGGTATCTTCACAAAATGGAATACTGTGCAACAATAAAGAACAATGATGAATCCATGAAACATAACATGGAGGAATCTGGAAGGTTGTATGCTGAGTGAAATTACTTAGTCGCAAAAGGACAAATCTTATACGAGACTACTATTATAAGAACACAAGAAAAGGTTTAAACACAGAAAGAAATACTCTTTGATGGTTAGGAGGGTGGGGAGGGAGGGGGAGGGATATTCACAAATTAGATAGCAGATAAGAATTAGTTTCGGTGAAGGGAAGGCCAACACAATACAGGGGAAGTCAGCATAACTGAACAAAACCAAAAGCTAAGAAGTTTGCTGAATACGACCAAACACTTTGAGGGACAGAGTAGCAGGGACGGGGGTCAGGGGACATGTAGGTCAATTGGCCTAACAAAGTATATTAAGAAAACATTCTGCATCCCACTTTGGTGAATGGCACCTGGGGTCTTAAAAGCTAGGGAGCGGCCATCTAAGATGCATCACGTGGTCTCAACCCACCTGGAGCAAAGGAGAATGAAGAACACCAAAGACACAAGGAAAATATGAGCCCAAGAGACGGAAAGGGGCACATAAACCAGAGACTACATCAGCCTGCAATTGGAAGAACTAGATGGTGCCTGGCTACCACCAATGACTGCCTTGACAAGGAACACAACAGAGAATCCCTGATGGAGTAGGAGAAAAGTGGGATGCAGTCTTCAAATTCTAGTAAAAACAGCAGACTTAATGGTCTGACTGAGACTGGAGGTACTCCAGAGGTCATGGCCCCCAGACACTCTGTTAGCCCAAAACTAATACCATTACCAAAGCCAACTCTTCAGACAAAGATTAGACTGAACTATAAGACATGATACTGGTGAGCAGTGTACTTCTTAGCTCAAGTAAACATATGAGACTATGCGGGCAGCTCCTCTCTGGAGGCAAGATGAGAAAGCAGAGGGGGACAGGAGCTAGCTGAATAAAAAAAAAAAAAAAAAGACAAGGGAAATACAGGGTAGAGAGAAGGGATGTGCTGTCACATGGTGGGGAGAACAACTAGGGTCACATAACAATGTGTGTATAAGTTTTTGTATGAGAAACTGACTTGAATTGTAAACTTTCACTTAAAACACAATTAAAAAAAAAAAGTACTGTAGTCCTGAATTTTAATTAGAACTATAAGTATGAACTTAGAATGCATTTTCTCTTTTTTAAAAAAATAATTACTACTATTTCCTAGCTGTGGTAGACATGGAGATGAGCTGCCCAGATCCCCCTTCAAGGAAAGATCTCGGTAGCACAAAATCTGCCTCAGCTGCAGAGAGCCTCTTCACCCAAGTCCCTTCCCAGAGCAAATTGCATTCAATGACTGAGACAGAAATACAAAGCCCTGGCAATCTCGGCCAGACAGGAGATAACTCTGAATGACAATATTCACTCCAGAGATCCCTGATGGGTCAGCCAAAGCTTTACAAGTCAATTTCCACCTTTGTTCAATCCTGCCTCTTCTCCCTTCCTTTCACAGATGTCTATCCGTAAGGATTATCCTGCATAACAAACTTCATCTCAGTGTCTGCTTCCAGAAAACCCAACCTACAACACTAGCTTAGTTCACTGAAAGACCCAGAAACAATGACCAACCCAGTAGTATGACCACCTAAAGTACCCAATATTTCTAAATACCATTTTCCACTAAAAGAAATGGGGCTCATTTCAGGAATTGGAACACGGAATTTGCAAAATGAGACTAAAATGTCTTGTCATGCTAGAAAGCAAGGAAATTCTCAGAAACTACTGAGGTCATGTCAAAATTATTCAGAAGCCAATTTGAAGAGGCTACTTCTGGCTAAAGAAGGACAATTTGCACACCAATAAGAACAATAATTACAACGGGCTGAAATATGTCAAATATATTTGAAACAATGAATTAACACCAATACTCTTTTTTAAAAACTGCATTGTTCACCTTTGGGGGATGTGAAGGATCAGCTCATTACTTTGAAAACTAATAAAGAATGAATCAACATTTACCTTGAGCTATGAGTCGGAATCAACTCAACAGCAGTGGGTTTGGGTTTTTTTGGTTTTGTCTACACAGACGATGCCTCAGAGTAATCAAATAGTTATAGAAGAATTCTAGCTAATAAATAAGTTATCATTATTTTGCAATTCTTTTTGAAATAATAGATCTAGGCAATGATCATTAATGGCTGCTAACATTTCAAAAGAAAGACAGCCAGACTTTAGGTACCACCTGAAGGAAGTACACAACCTCATCTATAAAGTACTCTTGCAGTACTTTATAAGAAAACAAAAACAGGTTGAATCTGATTAAGCCTCTGCTCTGAATACCAATTTACAGAAGACACAGGAGACAGAGGAACATATTTAACAACTCCACAGGTATCAATCAGCAAAATTCAAACCATGGGAAACTCTAGAAAATAAAATGATTTCTTCAATAAATAAATGGCAAGAGAAAAGCATTTTGAAAAAGGGGAAGAGCTGAACCAATGTCAATAGCTACCTGCCTCTGAACTTAAATGAGGTAAATAAACTATAAAATGGAGGGGAGGGTTAGTTAAGAGACATCCACTGATTGCAATAAATGGACTTTATGTGGATCCTTATTTGAACAAACTGTAAAAACATGATTTATGGGAAAGCTGGAAAATTTGTTGTTGGTGATTACATGTAATTATGGTATTCTGATTATGCTTTTTTTAAATAGTCTTTATTTTTTAGAAATATATACTAAAACGTTTATGGATGAAATGAAATACGATATGGAATTTGTTTTGAAATAAGCTGGGGGAGGTGAGTGGGGGAGATGCGTTGATGGAAAAGATAGGCCATGAGTTGATAACAGTTGAACCTGGGTGATGGGTACACAGGGATTCATTATACTATTTTTGTACGTATCAGGAAATTTTCCACAATAAAATTTTGTTCTTTTTTTAAAATGTTGTAATCAAAAGGGTTTTTCTGTTAAATCAAAGGTTATTATCAAAATTTATAAAAACTTTAAGTAATGAATTGTATTTATTATCATAAGGTGGGGCTGAAGCTTTGGATTTTCTTTTTTTCTCAGTGTCAGGCTGTTGTTAAGTTACAGACTTACAAAACTTTGGAGCAGAAAAAACACAACAGCTCTAGCAGCTTGGCTCTCACTGCTATAGGATTAAAGAAAGGCTCAGGCAGCCAGCAAAGTGCAGACCAAATCCCAGAGGTGTGTGAAAGGAGCCGGCTAAGGACAAAAAGGCGCCAGGGTACAAAATACTGAATGCCCAAAAAGAAAAACTCCTCCTCCCTCCCCTTCCTCTTTTCACCCGGTCAGGGGTGAGCAGAGTTGATGGGTAGGACTTTAACTTATTCTGTGTTCCTGGGGAGCCCTGGTGGTGCAGTGGTTAAGCACTCAGCTGCTAAACAAAAGGTTGGCAGTTTGAACCCACCAGCTGCTTTGTGGGAGAAAGGTGTGGCAGTCTGCTTCCCTAAAGATTTATAGCCTTGGAAACTTATGGGGCAGTTCTACTCTGTCCTGTAGGGTCACTATGAGTTGGAATGAACTCGATGGCAATGGGTTTGGTTTTTTTGTTTGTTTTTGTGTTCCTGCAGGGCAAAATATATTTGGCTTTGCAGATAAGTTTTGTAAATATTCTCTCGTGTAAGAACTATATTATTCCATGAAAGGAAAAAAAAAGTCATATAAACCAAGAATGGCTCCTATTTCTGACTTTACTATGAAACCAATGACTTAGTCTACTAAAAAAAAAAAATCAATTGGAGGCACATACATAGAAAACAATTTTTCTGACTTCCTTTCTCAAAATAATGGAAAGTGAACCACAATGAAATACTATATCACTCCCATTAGAATGCCACTGAACAAAAAAATGGAAACAATAGGTATTGGCAAGGTTGTCAAGAAACTGGAACCCTCGTTCATTGCTGGTGGGAATGTAAAATGGTACAGCTGCTGTGGAGAACACTTTGGTGATTCCTCAAAAAGTCAAACCAGAACTACCATCTGACTCCACGATTCCAATCCTAGGTATATACTCATAAGAAGTGAAGGCAGGATCGTAAAAAGAAACCTGTATATCAACGTTCATTCCAGCACTTTTCACAACAGCCAAAAAGTGGAAACAACCAAAATGTCCATCAACAGATAAATGGATAAACAAAATGTGGTATGTACATACAACGGAATTTACTCAGTTATAAAAAGAAATGAAGTCTTGATGCATGCCACAATATGGATGAATCTCAAAAACATTATGCCAAACAATATTACATCAGTCACAAAAGAACAAGGACTGCATGATCTCACTTATATGAAATAAGCAAGTATATAGAAACCAATTAAATTATAGAGTATTATAATGACATGTGCAAAGACCTGGAGATGGAAAACCAAAAGGGAAGAACACGCTTAGCATTTTTCAAGCTGAAAGAACTGATGAAAAAATTCAACCCTCAAGTTGCAATACTGAAGGGTTCTATGGGGAAAATATTAAACGAAGCAGAAAGCATCAAAAGAAGACAGAAGGAATACACAGTCTCTATATCAAAAACAACTGATTTTGATGTTCAACCATTTCAGGAGGTACCATATGAGCAGGGACCGATGGTACTGAAAGAAAGGTCAAAGCTGCACTGTAGGCACTGGTGAAAAACAAGGCTCCAGGAATTGACGAATACCAACTGAGATGTTTCAAGAAACAGGTGCAGCACTGGAAGTACTCACTCATCTATGCCAAGAAATTTGGAAGACAGCTACCTGGCCAACCAACTGGAAAAGATTCATATTTATGCCCATTCCCAAGAAAGGCAATCCACCGAATGCAGACATTATAGAGCAATATCATTAATATCACACACAAGTAAAATGTTACTGAAGATCACTCAAAAGTAGCTACAGCAGTATATCCAAAGGGAATTATTGGAAATTCAAGACGGACTGAGAAGAGGATGTGGAACCACGAATATCGTTGCTGATGTCAGATGGATCATGGCTGAAAGCGGAGAATACCAGAAAGATGTTTATCTGTTTCATTTACTATACAAAGGCATTTGACTGTGTGGATCACAACAAATTATGGATAACACTGCAAAGAATGGGAATTCCAGAACACTTAATTGTGCTCATGAGGAACCTGTACATAGATCAAAAAGCAGTCTCTTGAAGAGTGCAAGGGGATATTGCGTGGTTTAATGTCAGGAAAGGTATACATCAGGGTTGTATCTTTTCACCATACCTATTAAATTTGTATGCTAAGCAAATAATCTGAGAAGCTGAACTGTATGAAGAACAGGGCATCAGGATTGGAGAAAGACTCATTAACAACCTGGGTTACATAGATAACACAACCTTGCTTGCTGAAAGTAAAGTGGACTTGAAGCACTTACAACTGAAAATCAAAGACCTCAGCCTTCAGTATGGATTACGCCACAACATAAAGAAAACAAAAATCCTCACAACTGGACCAGTAAGCAACATCATGATAAATGAAGAAAAAATTGAAGTTATCAAGGGTTTCATTTTTCTTGGATCCACAGTCAATACCCATGGAAGTAGCAGTCGAGAAATTAAAAGACACATTGCATTGGGCAAATCTGCTGCAAAAGAACTCTTTAAAGTGTTGAAAAGCAAAGATGTCACCTTTAGGGTAAGGGGCACCTGACCAAAGCCATGGTGTTATCAATTGCCTCATATGCATGTGAAAGCTGGACAATGAATAAGGAAGACTGAAGAAGAATAGACACCTTTGAGTTGTGGTGTTGGTGAAGAATATTGAATATACCATGGACTGCCAAAAGAACGAACAAATCTGTCTTGGAAGAAATATAACCAGAATGCTCTTTAGAAGCCAGGATGGCAAGACTACTACGTCTCACATACTTTGGACATGTTGTCAGGAGGGATCAGTCCCTGGAGAAGGACATCATGCTTGGTAAAGTAGAGGGTCAGCAAAAGAGAAAAGACCCTCAATGAGATGGACTGACACAGTGGCTGCGACAATGGGCTCAAGCATAACAATTGTGAGGATGACACATGACTGGGCAGTGTTTCATTCTGTTGTACATAGGGTCACTAGGAGTTGGAACTAACTCGATGGCACTTAACAACAACAACGACATAGAAATCAAAAATTATCGGTGGTTACCAAGGATGGGAGGGAGGAGTTTTTGCTTAGGGGGCATTGAGTTTATGTTTATGGTGGTGGAATAATTTGGAAAAAGACAGTAATAATGGTTGTACAACATGAAGAATATAGTCAACAATCAATGTCACTGAAATATACATATAGAAATTTTTGAATTGGGGAATGTTTTGTTACGTATAAATTCACCAGAATTAAAAAAAAAATCCTGGCCAATAAAAAAGGGGGGAGGAGAGTGAGTAGAAAAAAGCAATAATGAGCAAAGGTAGTTTTCTCCTTGGTTTTTCTCATTATTGTTGTTTTGAGTTATTTTCAGTGAATCTGTTAATAGTCATACTGAATCCCAGACATCACTAACGTAAAAACAACTTACCAGTTAGACAGGAAATACAATCTTAAAACACAATGACAGGTAGAGGAAAGGCCCCCCCAAAAAAATCTCACACAAACGGAACTTCTAGTTAACTAAACTTCTTCCTTCGTTTCCTTTTTAATTCTTCATATGCCTCACTGCAGAGCAAATATTAGATTTCCTGTAGGTAGAACCTTTTTCCAATGTGTTTCCTCCTCTGCAGAATTACAATCCATTTCAGGCAGCCAAAAGTTGGCAGGCAAGGGATCATTTTTTCTGCAAAGAGTGCAGTAAGTTACATCCTTCAGCGAAGAGCTTCAAGTTGCCCCGTGGGGAAGTTGTTTTGAAAACCTGCAAGAATGTAATGGTGCTGGGAAGTAGAGAAGGAGCTCCCTGTAACAGCAGGAAACTAAAGCTTCATGACTCCAGATCAATTCTTCACGTCAGAATAAAAACCTAACGCTCATGCAATTGCAATACGCACCTGTCTTACATCTGTAAGTATGTGATATAGGTATAGAATTTCAAATATCCTCGTAGATAGATACTATATTTTGAATTGAAAAATAGGGGAGGAAATGATACCCTACTTTCTAAATGCTTACGAAGTTCTTGCTCATTCATCCACTCACCAAAAACCTATTAAGCACTTGCTTTTTGCCAGGCTTTGTACTGGGCACCAAGTGTACAAAGGTGAATATGACATTCCCTATACACAAGGAACTCCCAGGCTGGTAGATGCACTACCAAAGTTGCATGAGGTAAAATACAGCCTATTATAATAAAATCCATGAATATTTAAATCAAAGGGAATCTCAAATACCTTGTCTTAGTTATCTAGTACTGCTATAACAGCAATACCATAAGTGGGTGGCTTTAACAAATAGAAATGTATTTATTTTCTCACAGTTTAGGAGGCTAGAAATCTGCATTCAAGGTACTGACTGTAGGAAAAGGCTTTCTCTCTGTCAGCTCTGAAGGAAAGTCTTTGTCTCTTTTAGCTTCTGCTCCTAGGTGATCTTCATGTGGCTTGGCATATCTCTTCCTCCATCTCTACTTCCTAGCTTGCTTGTTTAATCTCTTTTGTATCTCAAAAGAGATTGATTTAATACATACCCTACATTAATCCTGTCTCATTAACAAAGACAATCCATTCCCATATGGGATTATAACTACAGGCATAAAACCAAAACCAAGCCCATTGCCTTCAAGTCAATTCCAACTCATAGCAACCCTATAGGGCAGAGCAGAACTGCCCCACAGGGTTTCCAAAGAGCAGCTGGTGAATTCAAACTGCCAACGTTTTGGTTAGCAGCCACAGCACTTAATCACTGTACCACTAGGGCTCCAACCACAAGCATAGAGGCTAGGATTCACAACACATATTTTGGGGGTACACAGTTTAATATATAACATACCTACTGTGAACTTTCCTAGCTTCACTCACACAGTTCCCCTAATTCAAAATCTAAAATGCCTGCCCACCCATCCCAGCCCTATGTCCCTGTCTATTGAGACCCTGGTCCAGGTGACTACACAGGTGAAATGAATAACTCTTTTCACTTTGCTCACATAGTATGAATCTAGTACCTTATTTAAGTGTCTGAGTCACTTTGTCTTGTAGTCCAATTGGCTTAACATACATACCTGTCATTCTCACTCTGCTGAGTATTACTGTTAGTACTAAGATTACTCTTAGTAATCTTTCTCTCTCCTACAAGGTCTAACACGGTGCCTTGCCCAGTTCACACCTGAATAACATTTACAGAGCACCTTCACTGACTTAGGAGTCCTTGGGTGGTGCATATGGTTAAGTCACTCAGCTGCTAACCAAAAGGTTGGAGGTTCAAGTCCATCCAGAGATGCCTTGGAAGAAAGTCTTGGCACTCAACTTCTGAAAAATGAGCCATTGAGAACCCTACAGAGCACAGCTCTACTCTGACACACCTGGGGTTGTCATGAGTCAGAGTCAGTGATGTAAACTCATTTACTGGTTTCATTTACTTCATTTCATACAACATACTAGATTTTATTACCCCCATTATGTAGATGAAAAAATTATGACTTTATCCAGTTAACACATCTAGTAAATGTTTAAATGTTAAAAGAAAACGCGATAGGAAAAAAGAAATAACGAAGTCATATTATCAAAGTTCCTTTAAGAAATATTGCTTCCAGGGTTAAGTATGCCACATAAAAGGCAGCCAGATGAAGTACAAGAGGACTTAACATCTTTTTTTGCGCTGCTGATCCACAATCAATACCCATGGAAGCAGAAGTCAAGAAATCAAAAGATGCATTGCATTGGGCAAATCTGCTGCAAAAGAACTCTTTAAAGTGTTGAAAAGCAAAGATGTCACCTTGAGGACTAAGGTGCACCTGACCTGCACCATGGTATTTTCAGTCGCTTCATATGCATGCAAAATCTAGACAACGAATAAGGAAGACTGAAGAAGAACTGATGCCTTTGAATTGTGGTGTTGGTGAAGAATATTGAATATACTGTGGACTGCCAAAAGAATGAACAAATCTGTCTTGGAAGAAGTACAACCAGAATGCTCCTTAGAAACAAGGATGGTGAGACTACGTCTCACATTCTTTGGACATGATATCAGGAGAGATCAGTCCCTGGAGAAGGACATCACGCTTGGTAAAGTAGAGGGTCAGCAAATAAGAGGAAGACTCTCAAAGAGATGGACTGACACAGTGGCTGCAACAATGGGTTCAAGCATGGCAACAGTTGTGGGGATGGTGCAGGACCGGTCAGTGTTTCGTTCTGTAGTGGATGGGGTCACTACACTTGGAACTGACACAACGGCACCTAACAACAACAACAACAAAGGGAATAAACTAAACTAAAATTTAAAGGTTAGGAAAGCAAGCTCATGGTAAGAAATAACACAATATAAAGACAATTACCAATTCACTATATATAGCCTTTCCGGTGGTTTTCATTATAAAATGAATTCAACACCTTCTCGGGTACCTACATTTGGTGCTTTTCCCTGCATCATTCATTTTCATGAGACAGATGGAATAGTCATGACTATTTCCTTTTCTAGAGCAGCACTGTCCAAGAGAAATACAATATGAGCCCCACAAGTAACATTAGCAAAAGGAAAAAAAGGTGAAATTTAATATAATCCATTTATTTAAATTATTTAACCCAGTATATCCAAAACTTTGTCATTTCAATATAAAAGATGTAAGACATTTTACATTTTTTGTATTAAATCTTCAAGATCTGGTGTGTATTTTACCCTTACATCTTAATTCAGACTAGTCACATTTAAAATCCTCAGTGGCACCGTATTGGGCAGCTCAGTTCTAGAATCTCATGTCTTTGTCAATCTTATACTTTTCCATCTCCACACATCTGCTCATGTTATTCTCTTGGCCAAAACTGAACCTAAGTTCTAAACTCAATCTTTTCTATTCAGTAAGGCCTCTCCAAATTATTATATTTTCCTTTATTATCTCTCCAGCCTAACATTATTTCTTCCTATTCTATATACCTACTGGATTCCATACCTCTCTTGTGGGGCTTACCACATGCTGCCTTGTAAAGGTAGGGAGTTTGTCTTTTTATCTTTGTGTGCCTATCTCTGTACCTTATCCATAGGGACAGATGGATTAATCAAAGGAGAAAGCTATTGTTCTTTGGTACAAAATGATGGAGAGTTTTGAATCATTATTATTTTGCTGGACGTCAATTTCTACAGCACCCATTCCTCTACCCCCTGATATTCCTCTTGCAACCTCTCCTTCCCCATTTTAAGCCATAAGTTGGTTTGGATGTGAGAGAAACCATCCTCAGTTCCATTGAGAATGAATCCTGATTAGAGTTAAATCAGTTAATAACTAATTCCTCATCCAATTTGAGCCAATACAATTCAGGAGAGAATTTGCTGGGATTTCTGGGGAAAGAATCTTTTTTTCACAGAAGCTACTAAAAAGGTTGCTCTCTCTCAATCTCTGGATGATATGGAGTCTAAAACTACTGCAACATCACTACAAACATTAGAAGAAAAAGCCTGGGGGCAAAGCTGACACATGGAGGAGGGCAGAGTCTCTAGATCAAGTCTTACCTAAAGACTGTAGGCAATGGGCACTGGAAGTTGTCCACCCTTTTCCTAAAAACAGAATTCTTGTTTTACTTGGTATCTACACCTCCCCCTGTGCCTTGGAGAAAGATGACTCACATCACATGGTCCAGGGATAAAACCAAAAAACCCACTGCCGTCGAGTCGATTCCGACTTATAGCGACCCTATAGGACAGAGTAGAACTGCTCCATAGAGTTTCCAAGGAGCACCTGGCGGATTCAAACTGCCGACCTCTTCTTTAGTAGCCATAGCACTTAACCACTACGCCCGCCACCAGGGTTTCACGTTCCAGGTATACTGGGACAAAACTTGACTAGTTTAAGTCAGTCAGGTATTTCCATTCCCCTAATTTAGGAATAGGCATGTGACCCAATCCTGGCAAAGAAGACATGGAAAGAAGATGTCCAGGAAGCTTCTTGAGAAATATTTTTTCATCCCTAAGAAAGAAACACAGGAAGAGACTATTCCTTTCTTCCTCTGGATGTTGCCATTTCTGGATGTGATCTAGGCACTTCCACTGCCATCTTACTAGCAGGTAAGGAAGATACAAATGCCAAGAATGACAAACAGAGATGGACTAAACCTAGGTCCTTAACGACATTTGTGAGTTGTACTGTCAACCAACTCTGGAGCCCTCTTTTATGTGAATTAATAAATTATCTTGTTTTAGCCAGTTTGAGTAAGTAGTTTTCTGTTACTCGCAGCTAAAACCATTCCATTTGGTGCACAACTCTACCTCTGGAATTTTTAGGTATATGAGCCAATAATGTCATCATTTTGGGTTGGATTTTCTGTTACTTTCAACTAAAATATTCCTAACTGATAAAATCATTATACCTCGTAACTTCGTAACTCTTCACAGTTTAAAAGTTCTTCCTACCTACTAGCTCATCTACCACCGTCTGATGAGGAGGCTTGCATGTTGCTATGATGCTGAACAGGTTTCAGCGGAGCTTCCAGACTAAGACAAACTAGAAGAAAGGCTTGATGATCTACTTCCAAAAATCAGCTAATGAGAACTCTACAGGTCACAACGGTACTACCCAATGAGATCACTGGAATGGTGCAGGACCAGGCAGCTTTTCTGTCCTGTTGTGCATGGGGTCTCCACAAGCTGGAGACGAACTCCACGGCAGCTAACAACAACAACTGGTTCACTTAATCCATAAGAAATATCTTTGAGGTGCATGGTGAAACGTGTTACTTTTAATGCACTGAAGTATCATGGCATCATTACCCTAATTTCATATCCTATTCCTTGTAGAAAAAAAATCAGGTAATGCCTCTCCCTTACTTCCAATATCAGCAAAACAAATGGATCTCTAAAGAGGAGCTATTTTATTCTCCTAATGGTTGTTAAAAACAAAGGGAGGGGGAAAGGGAAAGAAAAACACAGACTAAGAGGTAAGAGACCTGGGATCTACTCCTAATTCTACACTCCTTGCTCAGTGAGCTTGGTGCAGTCATTTGACCTTCCCAATTCTTACGTAAACTGTGGCATCAGTAAAGCTTGATCTGCATTACAGAATTGTTGTAAAAATTCAAAAAAAGTCTACATAAAATGAAAAGTACTTCGTAAATGAAAAAATCCTATTTAAAGGTTATTATTATTCCTAGAATATGAGTGTTTCTTGAGCAATAATACTTATACCTATGCTTGACAACTTCTTAAATTGCATGACTTTTCCTAATGATACCAGGTTTTCCTCCTTTTTAATATCAAAAGGGATGGATTTCATTTTCCCCTATCAAGTATTGCTATGCATTTATATTTCAATTCCTACTTTTCTCAATATTTTCAAGTTCTTGTCACATGGTTATGATTAGTCATTCTTGAAACTCAATATGGTTAGGATGATAAAAATGTGAACCATTGCATTGAACCATTAATATTGCTTTTTCTCTGATGGCACCATTATATATTCCACAAATGTGTTTAGTGAATAACGGTTAAATATATCATTTGTCTCATTATCATTTCAGAAAATACTCTGGTCTACAAATAGGTTAACAAATCTCTCCGAAAACATATCAAATTAATTTTTGTTAAACTCCAGGAAGTCCATTTCCAACTTTCTTTTGTCCAACGCTTTCCTTAAACAGGAACTGAGTTGGCCAAAGCATTCTGCGTGTTCCAAAGATCTCTGGAAGAAATTACAGGATTCTGTAGCTGGAATCACATTATTTGTAGATGTGACTTTAAATATAAGTGACAGGAACAGTTACCTCTCATGGTTATTTAAAGTAGCAGTATTACTAAATATTTTAATACAATTACTTTCCTACATCTCAATATACCCCAAGAACCTTGTTTCCTTGCTACATTTTATCTACAATGAGCACTGTAAAACTATCACTCAATAAATAAAAAATAATAATAAAGAGGAGAAAGCACATAATAATACACCTAGTAATTAACAAAACTGTGCTTTTATCAGGAGTTAACACCACATCTTCACACACAAGAAAACTACTTGGATTATGTTTCCTTTGTTGATGAGCAAGTTTTTACCTAGGCAGTTCTTATTATCTAAGTCTCAAAAACTTTCTTAATGAGAAAAAATATATATATATTTTACCCCTTTATTGTTAAATGCCCTTAAAATTGCCATTAAAAAATAAAAACCTGAAACTAAGAACAAAATAATTATTGGGGGAAAAGTAACCCACTTACCCTGAGGGCTCAAACAAAAGGGAACAGTCCTAGACAAGCCAGTGACAGAATCACAAGAAACACTTCAAAGATCTCTGAGGGTCTTGTGCTATGCGATTCCCCAAAATATCTGGCAATATTGTATCAAGAAACTTCTAGAATTGGGCAGTCAAGGGGCTTCCTGATAAGATACCACCCAGAAGAGCAGCCAGTCCCCACCCTTTTAAGGCTCTGTCATTCTTATACTCATTATTACTTATAGAATCTATATTTAATATGAAATTAAATACCTGACATCAAAACTCAAAAAAGAAAGAAAGAAATTTATAGAACTATTCTTCAACTATATTCATAACGTGGGGCACCTGTTCATCCCTCTTAGTTACACACAGTTTGGATACTGGTTCCCATTTCCAATAATGTGAAAACAAACCAAGGAGATGAGGTCTGCAAAGATTGAAAAAAAAAAAAAATTCAAAATTAAGGTCCAAGAAACATTTGCTGATTACTCACGTGTCCCAGGTACTTTCATCTTGCCATGTTACCTCATTTAATTCTTACAATAACTCTGTATGAGAGGTATGATTATACCCATTTTTTTTTACAGATTAGAAAATAAAGGCTTAGTGAAAAAGAAAAGCAGCATTTGGTGCAACTGGGACTCCAACCCTAGTTTTCCAATTCCAAGCTCTTTTCCCTACCGAGTTGCCTCTTTAACACCTAGTATTGCACAGGGACACCTAAGGTCCTATGCAGACACTGGAACACTTCCTACCTCAACTAATCCTTTTGCGTCGGGCCATGAAGGCAAGTATCACTATGCCCTGTACAGAGGAGAAAATCAGCTCAGATCTGCTAAGTGATTTGTCCAAGATCTTATAGGTAGTGGATGACAGAGTCAGACTTTTCAGCTTTTTCTGACCTATAATACTGTAGCTGTGATGTAGATATAAACTCAGCTTTGAATTTAAAACTCCTAGAAAGCAGAGTATAAAGTTTTATACTCTATATAATGCATAAACCATCCACTTACTAAAAGAAGACCGCTTGCAAAAAGCTATTTGTAATTGGACTTTAAAAGTCAAAATATTAGATGATTAATAAATATCAAAATACCATTAACACATTACTGTTCAATTTGAATCACTGTATCTAAGTAATTTTGAAATTATTTCATCTAGTTATGTAATTTTAAAACTGACTAGTTACATTCATTTTTGTACTGTAAACACAGTCATTTAAAATTTCATGCCTATTGTTTTCCCAGGGTAATACATGTACTAAATTCTAAGGTTTGTTTTAAGATAGACACTATTTTATATACACAGTGCCTCTGCCCTCACCTTGTCAATGGCTAACAGTCATCGAGAAACGTGTGTCAGAGTTTGGAAAAGATAAAAACTTGGCAACAAGACAGAAATTTAGAAACTCAATACTGTATGCTCTATTTAGATCTTCATGAGGATATTATATAAAGCCCTGCCTCGAACTGTGTAGAACTTTCTATAAATGAATCACTTCTAAATTAGCTACCCTGGGTCAGCAGTGGCAAGTCTTAAATAAAAAGTGAATCATCCTTTGTAGTCTTCCTTCTCCGGTACAACTACTTTTTTTCAATATTTTGAATGAGTAAAATAATATGACAAAAATACTTTCATCCAAAAAAGGGAAAGATACAGTCAAATCCATATTGTTTAATCCACCAGATGATTTCCCAGAATAACCAAAGGAATATTTTCTTTTGTTAACAAAATCTAATCAAACCAACTATGTATCAAAGTAAATCAAAATCCCAAATTAATTCTTGAAACACAGAAAGGGTTAATAGGGACAGATTTTGGTCTTGCCTTTGTAGATATTACATAGACACTTTACCAAAGAATAAATCAAATGCATATTGCTATATATATCATCCTCTCCCACAATATTCCTCCAGTCAGATGAGATATCTGAGCTTTGCCCTAGTCTAATAATGCTGCAAGGTTACATGACAGTTTTAAAGACATCATAAATCACTGCTAGTCCCCCTTGTCAGGTGCTGTCTCAAGTTTTCCAGCTTTCTGAGCCACTTTCTTAAAAGCGTCCTCTCGTTTGACAGTTAAAATGAAAGAGAACTTAAACAGCGCAAGGAGAAAACGTAACAAGGTGGCATTTTACATCTTAGGGCAATGTGGTATGGTGGTTTAAGAGACATAATAAATTTTCTAAATTATAATTATTAGCAAACAGACTTAGGAATTAAGCTTTACATTTTACCAAATAAATACACAAATATAATTTGTAAAATACCAGATCTCAAGCATCCTTAAACAAAAATTTTAAAATTTGTCCTTGGCAGCATGCTCATGTAGCACTGTGTCCGTATTAGCCCAGGAACCAGGCTTACAACTCCTAAAATGAAAAATGTACCAAGAATGTGATATTTAAAAGTCACCCAAATAAATCATGGAAAATTAGAAAGTAAGCATGGTGAGCCACTCAAGTATCAAGATGGAGTGATGGGAGAGAGTGATCTACTCCTCACTATTCTCTAAAACAGAAACGTTGACAGAAAAAGATGAGCTCTTTGTGAAAAAAATACGGACCATACGAGAAACTCTCAAACATCTTGAGACAGAGAGAATCAGAAAAATTGAGACTGATTCTAAACTACAATACCTGAAATAACATTAAGAAAACATTCAACAGAGTTCCCTAGGTGAGGAGCAAGAAAGGCTCTGGGGTAGAGGTGGGGGAAGGGGTTTGAAACAAACTCACCACCTACATTATTCTTTAGGAAGTTTGAGAAGCAGTAAGAAAATTCACTGACAGGTAAGGTAGGTTATCTAGTCTTAGTTATCTAGCGCTGCTATAAAAGAAATACCACAAGTGGATGGCTTTAACAAACTGAAATTTATTTTCTCACACTTTTGGAGGCTAAAGTCTAAATTCAGAGTGCTGGTTCTAGGGGAAGGCTTTCTCTGTCTATAGGCTCTGGAGGAAGGTCCTTGTCTCTTCAGCTTCTGCTTCCTAGTTCTTTGGAGAGCTCCATGCCTCTTGGCATCTATCTCTGGCATCTACCCCATCTCTACTCTGCTTGTTTGCTCAATCTCTTTTATCTCAAAAGAGATTAACTAAAGATACACCCTATACTAATCCTGCCTCATTAAAATTACAAAGACAAAGACAACCCATTCCCAAATGGGATCATAACCACAGGCGGAGAGGTTAGGATTTACAACACATATTTTTGGGGGGGACCCAATTCAATCTATAACATGTCACTCTTTGGACCTCAAAAATTCATGTACTTGCCACCTGTAAAACACATTCACCCCATCACATCAAATCCAAGTCCAAAATCTCATCTTCTGAATCATCTAAATCAAATATGGGTGAGACTTCAGGTGTGTTCCATCCCGGGGCAAAATTCCTTTTCATCTGTGAACCCGTGAAATCTAGAATACAAGTTGTCTGTTTCCAAAGTACAATGGTGGAACAGGCACAAGGTAGACACTTCCATTACAAATGAAAGAAATAGGAGGGAAAGAAGGGATAACAGGCACCAAGCAAGTCCAAAACCCAGCAGAAAAATTTACATAGCACTCAAGGCTTGAAAATAATCCTCTGTTCTCTGAGATCACCTGAGCAATGGCCCTACCCTCCAGACGCTGGGTGTTGGGCATGCTCTCTAGATCCTGGGTAGAGGCACCTCAGCCGAGGGATTCAGCTCCACCTTCCAGGCCCTCTGGGATGGCAACTCTGCTCCCTTGGCTTTAGGTGGCCCCATTCTCCTAGTCCACCTGAGTGATGACCCTACCATGTCAGTCCCCCATAGACCCTATTCTTCTGCCCCTTGGGCATGGCAATGCCACCCCCTCAGCTCTGGGTGGCAACCCCATACCCCTGACACACTTTAACGGCAGACCCCACACTCCAGAACAGAGCTGCAAAGATCCAACTCTTTGAAATCTAGGAGGTGTGGCCCTGCCTTCTGAGATTCAGGAGACCCTGGCTCCACCCTTTGTGAAACTGCGAAGGCCCTACTTCCCATGCTGCTTCCAACAATTCTGCTGATCTCCAACTGCTCCAGGAATAGTTCTTTTCTTTTCTTGGAGGACAACAGATGTAGCTTCTTTGGCCCGTTTCCTGCCTGTAGAATTCCAAGAGGCAGTCAGCCTTCTCTCCTTTAGTTCTTTCTCTGACCCCTTCAATCCAAGCTGATGGGTTTTCTGCTATGGTAGTTGGTTAGATCCATCAGTCACAGGCTTAATCTCTTTAACAATGTTCCCTGGAAAACATTCCAGGACACATTTCCTTAGTTTGTACAACAGAGTTTTCCAAATCTTTAAGTTCTGTTTTCATTTTGCCACAATTCAGTTTTAAGTCCATCTCTTTCCTCTCGCATTTTACTATGAGTGGTAAAGAGAAACCATTTGGCCCCTTTAAGATCTTGCTTAGAAATCTCCTCAACCAGATATCCCAGTTCATCATTTACAACTTCAACCTTCCACCAAACATTTGAACATAATTCAGAAAAGTTCTTTGCCACTGCATAAAAAGCATCACCCTTCTTCCACTGTCCAATCACATGCTCTTCATTTTCTTTTAAAGCCTCACCAGAAGCACATTTAACATCCACAGCATCATGAACATAACAAAAACAATCAGTTCCCAAAAGGGATTATAACCACAGGCACAGAGGTTCGGATTTACAGCACATATTTGGGGCGGGGGGTCCATAATTAATCCTTAGCTGTGCCTAAATGCACAAGAGAAAAAAAAAAAAACAAGGGAAGGTAACCCTAAATCTGGAGAGTGTGTGAGGATTCTTCTGGGCTCCAGGTTGCTCCAAGGATAGAAAGAACAGAGGATGGGAAGGGTAGAGAAGAGCTGCCAAAAATAGAATTCTGTCACAGGCTGGGAGATACTTAGGCATAGCCTTGGCTGAACGACTCTCACCTTTGCTTGGACTTGTTTATTACTAGTTCCCAGCTTCCCACTCTCACTAAGCAGCTTCTTCCCACCCTCTGCTTGCCAACATCACTGCTATTACTGCCAAGGGATTAGAGTGAGCACAGCACTTACAGAAGAGGGGGAGAAGATCTAGCAGGGTCGGGAGGCTTCCTGAAGAAGCTGGCAGGCTGCATCCTCAACTCCCAGAAATGCGTCACCAAGCCAAAGCTAGGACAAGGAGTACCACAGTCTCCTGGCTCCAGGCTTGGTGCTGACGCTGTGTCCTTACTACCCGCTTCCATTTTTATGACTACACACTCACTTCCCCACCCTCTCCTGCACATACTATAATGTGAAATCTTCCTATTGCCCAGAAAACTAGATTATGTGTTGTTGGTACTTAATTAGCAAAGGAATTAGAAACTTTATCACATCACATTTTTCTTCTTTCTCCTTTTCTAATAGGCAATTTGATTATAGTTAGGCTGACTCCAGGTCCCAGTTTACCCCTGTTGTCCCAGTGTAATTATTAATAGCGTCTCTTTCACTCTCTGAAGTATCTGGGTTCAGTGTATAAATTATATGGTCATCTATTTATCAAAAAATATATATATGTATCATGTACCTCCTATTAAGCTGAAAGAAAATGTAAGCACGTTCCCATTTCAGGATGCTGAGAATAAGACAGCAAGGAACAGGAGGGAAATCATATGATTCAGATGTTGAGGATAGGCAGTGGTAAAGTTCCTCCTCTATCCCTTGGCATTCACGCAATCTTCTCCAGATGAGAGAATATCAGTGCCCATGACCTGAGTGTAATTACCAAGATTCTAGGAGACTTAATGAATGTGTGGTTAGTGGAAAATTAGCTCTAAAGGTTCAGTGGGGGGTGAGGTTACAATAGCAGAATTATATGCTGAGACAAGGTTCTCTCACAATTACTCATTTGAGTACTTCTCTCTCGAGTACTCTCACAGGTACTCTCTATGCCTAGAAATATGATACAAAGACACAGATGTATTACTAAAGAGTTATTTCTGGCTCACGAAAAATAACCATTGGCAAATACAACAGAAAACAATTCTGAATAAACCGGCTTCTTTAATATTTCTCAAGTTTACCTGAGATCTTTGACTATGCTGACTGAAACCGTTTATCAAGTTCATAAATAATTTTCTTGAAGAAGCCCTCATCGGGAAAGCCCAGATTAATTACTATAACATAGAATTCCACACTGAGGTAGTTCAGTTTTAGAATCATGTAGAGAGACATACTTTTAAGTTAGTTTCATTATTTTCTAGGATTAGTCAAAGGATGGAAGAACAGTGCACAGACCTAGAATAGAAAAATTCCAAAGAAACATGGCAAAAACATTGTCAAGCATCTTTTTTCAGGGGAAGAGAACCAACATTTATGGCACCATTGTTCTAGACACCTATCATGCTATTTCATTTAATTCTCATAACAACCCTATAAGGTAGGTATTATTTGCACATTTTCCTGGTGATAAAATTGAGACAAAGAGAGGTTAGAGCCTACAGAAGGTTGCATCTAGGAAGTGGCATCTCCAGGAATCAAACCTGCCACCCTGCCCCCGCAACCCCTCCTCCCCATCTGACTCACCTCGAAGCCTGTGCTTTTCTATTCTGCCTAACTCCCCACTGCCACAGGACCCTGTTAAGTAGCCACAGCAGCATGTGATGCTTCAAGATATTAGAAAAGCTCGGAACATCACAAATTAACTAACTACATCTTCCACTCTGTATAATTACAATCTTATAAGACTGATCCTAGAACTAGAGTACAAAACCAACTGGAGGTCTTCTCATTTTCCTTTCTTGATACTTTCCCATTTCTTACCTACTAACTTCACAATGTAGAGCAATTACTTAACCTCAAGCATCAACGTGTAAAGCAAAGATGTGGAAGACTATGATACTGGTCCCCAGAAAAGAGTTTGAAACTTTGTGGGAGCCTTTTTGGTGGTAACCCTGGTTATGTGACATCACTGGCATTTGGGGGAGGCAAGGGGAGACTGAGATACTATGTGAACTGCAGTGCTCAGAGAAGTCCAATTCAATGAAGAACTCTTTTTGCATTCCACATGACTTCCAAATGCCCTAACAGACATTCATGTTGGGTGGGGGAAAAAAAACATAAGCATAGACCCTAACTCTGTGTTGTTGCTGTTAGTTGCCATTAGGTCACCTTTGACTCATGACAACCTTATATACAACATACCAAAGTACAATGTCACTTGATTATGTGCCATCTTCAAGACTGCTGGCATGTTTGAGTCCATTGTTGCAGCCACTGTGTATTTTAAGTGCTTTCCAACCTAGGGGGCTCAGGTCTTCCAGCACTATATGTGACATCATCCTGTTGTGATCTATAGGGTTTTTATTGACTAATTTTCTGAAGTAGATTGCCAGGGCTTTCTTCCTAGTGTCTCTTAGTCTGGAAGCTCTGCCGAAACCTGTCCACCATGGGTGACCCTGCCAGTATTTGAAATAAGTAATATAGCTTCCAGCATCATAGTAACACACAAGCCACCACAGCACAACAAACTGACAGACGGGGTAGAACTCTGTGTTACAGATAAAATATTTTTTGTTCTGAAATTTCTTGGATTCCAATTACCATCTAAATCAAGGAAAGACTGTACTTTGTGCAGAACCTTACCAAGAGTTGTACACTATTTCAGAAAATCAAGTCACTGACAGCAATGCGAGTCACATTGTTTTCAATATAATACATTTGTATCAGTCTGCTTCCATTGTTGCATTATGGTGATTCTATGAACATCTACAGATATTACTTATCCCTTGTTTCAAAACGTCACACATAAAGAAAAAGAGTCAACAGAATTCAGCTGAATACTGTCTTGTTCTTATTCCTTTTAAATCTAAATTTATTCATGGTAAGTATGTACAAGCACCTGACTATTTCATTATGTCTTCTAAGATAGTTTTCCCAAGTATTTACATATTAAAATACTTATTTGTTATAAATTACTTTCCTTTGTTTCTCTGTAATATTAGAAATAAGGAATATATTAATTTTTAAATTATGTGCATAGATAGGTAATATTGTTTAAATTTTTATATCAGGATAGTAAAGGTGATATTTCAAAATACTTGTTATTCTGGACTTTGGGTTCCATAAGATTAAGAACCACTTGTGAAATGAAAAGAGCATGACCTTTGGATTCTGACAGACCTAGAGTCAAAGACGTCCCTCTGGACTGTATGACTTGAATAAGTTATTTTCACTCTCAGTTCCAATTGCCTCATCTATGGACCATAATAGTGACTGAGGGTTCTGGCAATAATTATCATTCCAGATAAGATAACACAGGTTAAGTGGCAATAGGAGGTACTCCACAATAGTTCCCTTCTTGATTCTCAAGATAGACTTCCCCATGGAGGCAGAGCCAAGACGGCACTATAGACAGAAGCACCATGCCATCCCTCTGCAGCAAAGACCTGAAAAAGTAAGCAAAACAGATACAAATGTCAATCCTTGAATCCTAAGCATCAAATGAAGGGATAGAGAACTCGATCAAGCACTGAATGGAATAAGAAACTAACAGAGAACACAGAATGAGGAGAGCTACAGAGTGGAGGTCCCCTACCAGCTAACACGGCACAGATTCACCAACTTGGGCTTCAGCCACCAAGAGCAGCAGACAGGGAGTACAGAAGGCAACCTCATGGAGCTCCCAACAGGAGACTGACTACCCACTCCACACATTACATCCTCTCCCTTCCCTTCTGCCTATCTGCACCACATACCAAGCGCTGCACCCCAAATGCCACCAGTACAGGCCACCAGACCCCATTCTACACTGCCCCCAGCCCCACGCCACTGGCCCCAGTACATGCCGCAAACAATCCATCCCCACCCTTCCCCTCCCACTTGGACCTACCCTGCTGCACCATAGCTGAGCAACTGGCCCTGCCCACCTGGACAAGGTAGTAAGAAGTATCATGCCCACAGACAAGCAAGCAACGAAACACATCCAGTCTGTCTACCCAGACATAACAAAATAAAACAAAAAAGTAGGACAAAACAAATCTACAATCAATAAACGAAGAGAATACTGAATGTCCTTGAGACAGCAGACAATATCAAAACATACAACATACTTAAAAAAGAAAAAAAACAGGACAGGACAGCTCCAGAAAGCGACCAAAATAAAACCACCAGATGACCTCTGGTAAGAGAAAAGGCACTAGAACTACCTGATACGGAATTCAAAACTCTAATATTCAGGGCCCTCCAAGAGATGAAGGAAAATGCAGACAAAAATCAGAAAAAAAAGACAAAATCATGGAAAATACAGACAAAATCACTGAAAACACGGACAAAGCAATGGAACAATTCAAGAAAACAATACGGGAACAAAATGTCAAAAAAAAAAAAAAAAACAAGAAGTCATTCAAGATAGGCTTCCTTCCTTACCTACCTTTACATAAAAGCAGGAAAATTAAAATAGGAAGGAGGAACGTACAAAGAATACAGAAGCAGAAGGAAAGTCACAGGAACCATGACCAGCACCTAATACCTAATCACACCCAGAACACAGTGGCTAATATCAAATGTGAGAAGCTTCAGGAGGATAAATTAAGGTTCTGGCCCTAGATCACGAAGGATATAGTGTTAACACCAATCACAAAACCATTACTGCATTAATGTAATATATGGATATGTAAATTGTTTCAAAAATGGATATAGAGTTATCATTCCTCAAACCTGTTACTTGTATCCTTTGAGGCCATTTTAACACTGTAATTTATTTAAGAACCTGTGACTTTTACTCCCTCAGACGCACATCCTGGATTTTAGCCATTAAAAAAAAAACAAAAAATTACAACAGTTCCTCTGCATGTGCTTTATCTCCAGGGAGATCTTTATACACAAAGCAAACACAGTTTCTGAATCCTTGATTTCTTAAGCCTCTTAGCCACTACTCATGGAGGATCAGGTATAATTCTAAAAATACATTCTATTTTTTATCACTGATGAACTCTAAAGTCCCTTCTTGCCTTTCGCTCGTCCATAGAAGCCACAGGACCTCCCTGGTAGTAGTCATGTCCAAGCTTCAGCTTCCTAGTCCACATTTTAATCACCCAAACCTCAGAATACTCAGCACACCCCACACATCAAGGGTAGAGTTTCTAAAATGAGTGAGGAAGGCCTCCAAAGAACCAGTAACTGATCCATTCACCCTCAATGGACTGTTCCTATTTTATCTCAGCAAGCCACTGCCCAAAGTGAATTTTTAATAGGTTACTTCTTTCTGAACAAGTAGTTTCAAGTTTCAAAGAACACCTTTGATTACCTCAGAGGAGATACCAAATTACCAAGCAATACACTTGATGTTGGAAAAGCAGAAAATATACCTTAGCTTCTAAAAAAAAAATTATCTCAAGTTTCTATTATTGTGTCTTACTGAATTATATACATGGAGCTCTGTTTTCCAAAAGTCTTCATAGAGTTCAAAACTGCCTCATCTTCATTGTTTCATTTTGACAAGGAAGGCTATTAGCACTTTAGGTTTTCTGTTTGTCTGTTTGCTGCAAAAAGAAGCTTTATTGTTTCCACTCGGTCCAGGGCTTGGGAGATGGTTCCATGGTGGTTAAAAAGCTGCCTCTTGGCTGAAGGAAAAGACTCAGGCAGAAGCCTCCACATGCTGTGGGTTCTGTCCACACAGACCCCCATCTCTGTGACTTTTTGGAAAGCACTTCAGTTTTAAGCTTTTTGTTAAGAATTTCTTTAACAAGAAGTAATTGATTTCTAAATGACCATTTAAACACACTAAGGTCTCTGCCATTCCGAGGATTTCTACTGTCCATTCACTCACAAAGTAGAGAGAACTTTCACTGTTTTATTTAGTTTTTTAGTAATAAGAAAAACCACCTCTAACTTAAAGTCTTCTTTTTTTTCCTGGTTTGTGGTACCACATTTTCCTATGCAGTTATAGTTTGGCCTTTATGGAATCACCATTACATGCTAGGTACATACACTGAGCAGTAAATGTACACGTGGCTAAAGACCACAGTGGATCTGTCATCACTGTACCAATCAGATTCCATCTCACCCTTCTTTAACCTCTGTTGTTGTTGTCAGGTGCTGTCGAATCAATTTTCGACTCATAGCGACCACACGGGATGGAATAGGCTGAAAACCTTACATGACCAAATCGCCAGGACTTTCTCCTATGGAGCCCCTGGGTAGGTTTGAACTGCAGACCTTTCAGTTAGCAGCCAAGTGCTTCATGATTGTGCCACCAGGGCTCCTCCCCCCATTTGCATATTACATGTCAATGACAGCATTCATCAGATTCCACCTGGTATTAAAGATATATGTGGAGAAACTAATAGAAGAGTTTGGCAGAGTCTCAGGTTATAAGATAAACATACAAAAATCACTTGGATTCCTCTACATCAACAAAAAGAACATCGAAGAGGAAATAACCAAATCAATACCATTCACAGTAGCCACCAAGAAGATAAAATACTTAGGAATAAATCTTACCAAGGATGTAAAAGACCTATACAAAGAAAACTACAAAGCTCTACTACAAGAAATTCAAAAGGACATACTTAAGTGGAAAAATATACCTTGCTCATGGATAGGAAGACTTAACATAGTAAAAATGTCTATTCTACCAAAAGCCATCTATACATACAATGCACTTCCGATCCAAATTCCAGTGTCATTTTTTAAGGTGGTAGAGAAACAAATCACCAATTTCATACGGAAGGGGAAGAAGCCTCGGATAAGCAAAGCATTACTGAAAAAGAAGAAAAAAGTGGGAGGCCTCACTCTACCTCATTTTAAACCTATTATACAGCCACAGTAGTCAAAACAGCCTGACACTGGTACAACAACAGGCACGTAGACCAATGGAACAGAATTGAGAACCCAGATATAAATCCATCCACGTATGAGCAGCTGATATTTGACAAAGGCCCAGTGTCAGTTAAATGGGGAAAAGACAGTCTTTTTAACAAATGGTGCTGGCATAACTGCATATCCATTTGCAAAAAAATGAAACAGGACCCATACCTCACACCATGCACAAAAACTAACTCCAAGTGGATCAAAGACCTAAACATAAAGACTAAAACGATAAAGATCATGGAAGAAAAAATAGGGGCAACCCTAGGAGCCCTAATACAAGGCATAAACAGAATACAAAACATTACCAAAAATGATGAAGAGAAACCCGATAACTGGGAGCTCCTAAAAATAAAAGACCACCTACAGACTGGGAAAGAATTTTCAGCTATGACATCTCAGACCAGCGCCTGATCTCTAAAATCTACATGATTCTGTCAAAACTCAACCACAGAAAGACAAACAACCCAATCAAGAAGTGGGCAAAGGATATGAACACACACTTCATTAAAGAAGATATTCAGGCAGCTAACAGATACATGAGAAAATGCTCTCGATCATTAGCCATTAGAGAAATGCAGATTAAAACTACGATGAGATTCCATCTCACTCCAACAAGGCTGGCATTAATCCAAAAAACACAAAATCATGAATGTTGTAGAGGCTGCGGAGAGATTGGAACTCTTATACACTCCTGGTGGGAATGTAAAATGGTACAACCACTTTGGAAATCTATCTGGCATTATCTTAAACAGTTAGAAATAGAACTACCATACAACCCGGAAATCCCACTCCTCGGAATATACCCTAGAGAAATAAGAGCCTTCACACAAACAGATATATGCACACCCATGTTTATTGCAGCTCTGTTTACAATAGCAAAAAGCTGAAAGCAACCAAGGTGTCCATCAAAGGATGAATGGGCAAATAAATTGTGGTATATTCTCACAATGGACTACTACGCATCGATAAAGAACAGTGACGAATCTCTGAAACATTTCATAACATGGAGGAACCTGGAAGGCATTATGCTGAGCGAAATCAGTCAGAGGCAAAAGGACAAATATTGTATAAGACCACTATTATAAGATCTTGAGAAATAGTATAAACTGAGAAGAACACATACTTTTGTGGTTACGAGGGGGGGAGGGAGGGAGAGAGGGAGAGGGTTTTTTTACTGATTAATTAGCAGATAAGAACTGCTTTGGGTGAAGGGAAGGACAATACTCAATACATGGAAGGTCAGCTCAACTGGACTGGACTGGACCAAAAGCAAAGAAGTTTCCAGGATAAACTGAATACTTCAAAGGTCTGCGGAGCAAGGGCGGGGGTCTGGGAACCATGGTTTAAGGGGACTTCTAAGTCAATTGGCAAAATAATTCTATTATGAAAATATTCTGCATCCCACTTTGAAATGTGGCATCTGGGGTCTTAAATGCTAACAAGCGGCCATCTAAGATGCATCAATTTGTCTCAACCCACCTGGAGCAAAGGAGAATGAAGAACACCAAGGTCACACGATAACTAAGAGCCCAAGAGACAGAAAGGGCCACATGAACCAGAGACCTACATTATCCTGAGACCAGAAGAACTAGTTGGTGCCCGGCCACAATCGATGACTACCCTGACAGGGAGCACAACAGAGAACCCCTGAGGGAACAGGAGATCAGTGGGATGCAGACCCCAAATTCTCATAAAAAGACCATACTTAATGGTCTGGCTGTGACTAGAGGAATCCCGGCGGTCGTGGTCCCCAAACCTTCTGTTGGCACAGGACAGGAACCATCCCGGAAGACAATTCATCAGACATGAAAGGGACTGGACAGTGGGTGGGAGAGAGATGCTGATGAAGAGTGAGCTAATTATATCAGGTGGACACTTGAGACTGTGTTGGCATCTCCTGTCTGGAGGGGGGATGGGAGGACAGAGAGAGTTGGAGGCTGGCAAAGTTTTCACGAAAGGAAAGACTGGAAGGGCTGACTCATTGGGGGAGAACAAGCGAGAGTAAGGAGTAAGATGTATATTAACTTACATGTGACAGACTGACTTGATTTGTAAATGTTCACTTGAAGCTCAATAAAAGTTAATAATAATAAAAATATATATATATATGTGTGGATGCCTCCACAAACAACTGTCTTTTTTTCCCACAAGACCAGAAGGGCTGGATGATGCCTGGCTACCATTACTGAACGTTTTGATCAAAGCTTCCATAGAAGAATCCTGATCAAAAGGGGGAAAATGTAGAACAGAATTTAAAATTCCCATGGACTCCAGACCTCCTGGAGCCATGAAGGTTGGAGGAACCCCTGAAACTATGGCCCTGAAATAATCTTTAAACTTTAAACCAGAAGCATCCCCTGAAGTCTTCTTAAAACCAAACAACAGTTTAGCTTAACTAGAAAAAATGTCTGCCTTGAGCATTATACTCTTTTAAGAACTATCTGTATGGGATCAAACTGACAGCAGCAACTCGAAAGATGAGATAGGAACCTTAAGAGGCAGGAAATTAATATTAATGGGGGAGGAACAATTCAGAAAAGAAGAGCAAGAATGGTTACACAACTCAAAAAATGTTATTTATGTCACTAAATAGTATATGTAGAAACTGTTGAATGGGTGTACTTTTTGCTGTGTATATTCCCAACAATAACAAAATAAACAGACTTGTCTTAGCTTCCTTTTACTATCACCATCCCTATATGCTGTGAACTCTATGAGACAGGTGCCATCTTAGTTATCTTTTTATGTCCTTTGAAACCTTTTATAAGGCCCTCACACGTTTTTAATTAAGTGCAGACTCTAACATTCAAGCTGGAAAAGACCCTGGACAGCCTCCTTTAATCCAGTGGTTCCCAAAAACACATCTACCAACTGATAACTAACTGGCTGCCTAAGGATATCAAGGAAACTTTTAAAAATTCAATATTCTCAGGCCCTACCCCAAATCCACAGGGAATGGGCCCAGAAACCCGCGTTCTTTAAAAAGATCACTAGGTGATTCTGAGATGCAACTAATTTGGGAACCACTGGTCTAATCTACCCAACTCATATTACATATGAGAAAACTAAAGCCCAACAATCTGAAAGACTTGCCCAAAATTGGTTAGAGAAGTGAACAGAAGAGCAAAGGTATCAATAAAGGACAAGGGAAAAAATGGAAATTACCTGGCAGAGCTCTTTAGAATGAAATAACAAAGATAAACATTAACCAATTAGAACATTATTAATTACAGTTAAGAGCTTTTTATCACAGAATAAAATAAATGGCAGCTTTTTAAAAAACATATCAGCACATTTTAAAGTATGTACCTTGGAATATTGGTTTAAGGAGCATTATACAGAAAAAAGAAGTGTGATAAATGAGAAACACCAAATTTTTTTTTTTTTTTAGAGAAATTCTCAGAGCCTTTAATATGTATAGTTGGCCCTCTGTACCCCTGGGTTCTACTCTGTCTTACTGGGTTGCTATGAGCCAGAACTGACTCAACAGCACACAACAAAGACAATAGTAACATCATCATTAACCTCATTCTACAGCCAAGGAACAGAGTCAGAGAGCAGCCAATAACCTGCACTCCCAACAGTAAGCTATACTGAAATTCAATGCTTCCAGGCAGGAGGGAGGTTTAAGAGTATACAGCACACAAAAGATGGAAATGACCTAAAATGTCCATCAACAAATGAATGGATGAGCAAAATGTGGTACGTACATAAATGGATTACTACTCAGTCATAAAGAAAAATGAAGACCTGATACATGCCACAGCATAGATGAACCTTGAAAACATTATGCTGAGTAAAATAAGTCAGACACAAAAGGACAAATACTGTATGATTGCACTTACAAGAAATATCTAGAACAGGGAAATGTATACAGACCTAAGGTTATTATTGGTTACCAAGGGTGGATGGAAGGAAAGGGGGAAACTCACTGCTTAGGAAATGCTGAGCTTCAGTAAAAGTACAAACAGATGGTTGCACACATGATGAATACAATTAATGTCACTAAACTGTATATGTGAAAAATGTTGAAATGGCAAATGATTTGTTACATATTTACCATAATAAAAAATGAAAAAGAGGATATAGCACAGAGGAAATACTGAGCACCCATATAAATGATGTAGGGTTGCCCAGCAAAAAGTATAAACACTCATATGTTCTCCTCCAACTTGGCAATAGCTCCTAGGCCTGTTTTTCTTACAATGCAAGAAATGTATATGCAAAAAAAAAAAAACTTCACATTATAAGGGCTGAGAGATTAATGAATGCCCATTGTACTCAGTCTGGCTGTTATTTGTCACTGCCTCGAGCAGCACCCATCTCAGAGCACAAGGACTAGAATGTAAGCTCCATGCAGGCAGGGATTGTTGTCTATCCTGTTCACTGATGTATCCTTAGATTTGGAACAGTGACTATTACAACGTTGGTGATCAAAAATTTTTAGTGATCAGTCTGAGACCAGAAGAACTAGATGGTCCCCAGCTACAACCGATGACTGCCCTGACAGGGAACACAACAAAGAACCCCTGAGAGAGGAGGAGCAGTGGGATGCAGATCCCAAATTCTCATAAAAAGACCTGACTTAATGGTCTGACTGAGACTAGAATGACCCTGGAGGTCATGGTCCCCAGACCTTCTGTTAGCCCAAGACGGGAACCATCCCTAAAGCAACTCTTCAGACAGGGATTGGACTAGGCTGTGGGATAGAAAAGGATACTGGTGAAGAATGAGCTTCTTGAATCAAGTAGACACATGAGACTATGTTGGCATCTCCTGTCTGGAGGGGAAATGGGAGGGCAGAGGGGGTCAGAAGCTGGCCGAATGGACACGAAAGAAATAGAGAAGGGAAGGAGCGTGCTGTCTCATTAGGGGGAGAGCAATTAGGAGTATATAGCAAGGTGTTTATAAATTTTTGTATGAGAGTCCAACTTGATTTGTAAACTTCCACTTAAAGTGTAATAAAAATTAAAAAAATTTTAGTGAAGTTTGAGATGAGTGCCTTCTACTAAAAAACTGCATTATAATCACTCTCGTATCAATTCATAATATGTAAAATGATAAAATACACTTTTTTATAGGATAAACAGCTTTTAATCAAGGTCTTTGTCATTATCTTTTTCCAACACTTGCTTCTCTATACACATAGCAGGACGGTATCTCCCCAGTAACTTTCTTTTAAAGAATTAAAATTCAGCCAGCATTTTTTTTGAGATGTAGTAAGGAAGCAGCTGGCCCTGCCAAGGGCATGCCTGAGAGGGTTTATTAGGGGTTAAAAGCTCACAATAGTTCTAGCCATAGATTCAGAGAAGCCTTTAGAGGGCTCTGGCAGGAAGCAGTCACTACACTATGTAGATAACTGATACATAAAACATAGGACTTTTTTAAATGGGCTAGAGTCTATTACAATAGGAATATTACCGGTATTTTAAAAGGTAAGACTTTTCCTACTTGCCCTGTTAATTGTATTAATTTATTTGTTCAATAGAAAAGAATTTAAAAAAAAAAAAACTTATCTGATTAAGCTTTAACACAGAACTATCAATTTACAATAAATACTGATGCTAGGGGATGTTAACGTACACTACAAGAATGAAACCAGAGAAATACAAGTTATGGGAAACTCTACAGGGTGATCTGATTTTTTTAATAAATAAATTGGAAGTGAAAAAAAACAAGATGGAGGGGGAGCCTGTGATTTTAAAAGACCCAAAATATATTTTAAAGCAGTCAAAATTAAATTAGGGTGTTTAGGAAAGTGCACTGAAGTGGTAAGACTATAAAGAAAATAAAGAATTCATTACCACAAAAGTCAGTGGTTACTCTTGCGGGGCAGATAGGAGGGAGCAAAGGAAAGGTTCTAGGGTGACTTCACAGAGTCCTTGGGTGGTGCAAGAGATTAACATGCTCAGCTGGTAACCAAAAGATTAGAGGTTCAGGTCCACCCAGAGATGCCTCAAAAGAAACGTCTAGTGATCTATTTCCAAAAAATTAGCCACTTAAAAACCCTATGGAGCATAGTTCTACTCTAACACACATGGGGTCATCTTAAGTCAGAATGACTCGACAACAACTGGTGGTGGTGGTAGGGTGGCTCACAGGGTTCTATCTCCGGACATGGGTGTGGTTACACAGACGTTCAACTCACTCCCTTTCTTAGTTACCTAGTGCTGCTCTAACAGAAATACCACAAGTGGACGCTCTAACAAAGTTTAGGAGGCCAGAAGTCCAAATTCAGGGCACCAGCTCCAGGGGGGAAGGCTTTCTCTCTCTGTCGGCTCTGGGGGAAGATCCTTGTCATCGATCTTACCCTGGCATTCTCAGAGAGCTTCTCAGCACAAGGGCCCCAGTCCAAAGGTCATGCTCACTTCTTTCTTGGTGGTAATGAGGTTTCTATCTCTGCTTGCTTCTCTTTTTGTTTATCTCTTATAAAGATAAAAGGTGATACAGATCACACCCCAGGGAAACTCCCCTACACTGAATCAGGACTGTGACCTGAGCAAGGGTGTTGCATCCTAATCCTCTTTAACATAACCTAATCTTGCCTCATTAACCACAGGCAGAGATTAGGATTCACAACACGTAGGAAAATTACGTCAGATGACAAAATGGAGGACAACCACACAATACTGGGAATCATGGCCTAACAAAGTTGACACACACTTTGGGGAGGCATAATTCAATCCATAACACTCTCTAAACTATACATTTGTTTTATGTGCTTTTCTCCATTTATTTTGCATTTAATAATAAAAACTTGTTAAAAAGAAACGGGAGATGTGATAGAAGAAATTTTGGCAAAATGATGATAACTGCTAAAGCTGGACACATGGCAGTTTATTACACTGTTCTCTTTACTTTTGCATGTATTTAAAGTTTCCAGAATAAAAAATTTAAAATAGTTTTACTGTGTACTAATTGCCAGTTTCTGCCCAGAACAGCTCTCATTCTTATGGAGGAAACTGCCAAGTAAATCAACAATTACCACTCAGTTTGATAAGAGTAATGGAAGCTCAGAGGAGAGGCATGTCATTCAGTCCTGGGGTGGAGGGAAAGCTTTGCGTAGCGACTCCCAGGTCATGCAGAATAAGTAGGCATTAACAGGGGAAAAGTAAGAGAAAGATTTTCAGGCTAAGGGGAGAACACATAAAAGTCACAGAGAACTGCAAGTAGCTTGATGTTCTGGACAAGCTATGGAAGATATCTGCCATTTATATTCCCCCGATTCAAGAGGCCTCAGAATACCTGCCATGCCCATGGACCTCTCCTGTGGACTCCTTACCCACTGTTCACCTGCCTTTGCACCACGTAATCCTGTATGTTGGACCAGAGTTGTGCCTCTGACCACAGCCCATGGTTCCTGTCCCATGTACTATACCATGACTGGCTGACACAACAGAAACTCCCTGAAGGAGTTTGGATTTGAAACACACAGAGGGGGATATAGAGAGTAGAGAGGCAAAGAAAAGAAAGTCACGAAGACAGGAGGCACTAAGGGAGGGACTTTAAAAAGCAAAGTCAAGAGGATGAGAGGAGATAATCAGTCAAAAGCAGAGTAAGTAGAAGAGAGAGAGGATGAGATGTAGGGTAAAGGACAAGTAGACTTGTTCGTTCTCCAGACTCCAGAGCGATGGCTTTAACCAAGACAGCATGAATGCTTTTCCAGTTTTCCATGGAACCTGAGCAGCTATAGAGGCTGTCCTGAGCTTTCTTATTGCCCTGTATAAACAAAAACCTGTTGTTGTCAATTCCAACTCACATAACCCTACAGGATAGAGTAGAACCGCGGCATGTGGTTTCTAAGACTGCCACATCTTTTTCCCATTAAGTGGCTGGTGGGTTTGAACTGTAGACCTTTTTGTTAGGTTAGCAGCGAAGTGCGTAACCACAGTACCACCAGGGCTCCTTATGGACAACTCATACTTGCCCTTTGATGTTATGTAAATCTGTCCTCACTTCGAAAGAATTGAACCAACCCCTATTCCAACAAATCCTTCATCACAATCACCTTTACTTCCTGCATGTGTGGCTTTTAAATCACTGAAAAATCTACAAGCCTTTTCTTACACTAAACAAACCCACTGTCAATGAGTCGACTGTGACTTGCAGTGACCCTAGAGGATAGAGCTGAACTGCCCCATAGGATTTCCAAAGCTGTAAATCTTTATGGAAACAGACTGCCACATCTTTCTCCCACAGAGCTGCTGGTGGTTTTGGTTAACAGCCAAATGCTTTAACCACTGCACTACCAGGGCTCCTTCTTGCACTGAAGTAAGGCTAAATAAGAATTGTTTTGTTTTGATACGCCCAAATGGGTTGCTTGAGTGAGCTAGCTTGATTATTTTCACCTTTGAAGCTCTGACGTCCTGTCACCAGATGGTTAGAGCCGTTATGAGGTATATCAGTCTAGAAGTCCATTCACTTTTCTTGTATGGATTCAACATCTGGTGTCCAGGTAGCTGGGCACCAAGTGTGTGGTACAGGCTCTGTCCTACATCTTAGTGAGGCAGGGGTGATTGGTGTAGGTACTAGTATCTGATTGCAGCAGGGGTCATGCTCTGAACAAGGCAGGGGGCTGAGAATCATCCCCCGAGTGACTCTAAGGAAAGCGCATCCCTCTTCCCTAGAGCATACAGGTAGGCGGGTTCAGCAGACGGACCATGGGCACCCAATGCTTTTGGCTGTAAGGACTGGGAGGTACCAGTTATTCTTAGACCCCTGTCGTGGGTGGCTGGGTGACCTGAGTGGAACCACCAGTCCTTAGGCCCCTGATGTGGGTAGGTGAGGACCCTGTTTAATAGGCAAAGCAGTGTCCATTATCAAACACCGACCTCTCCACCACACAGCTGAAGCAGTTGCAGTCTGCCAATTCTCATGAAATAGGCCCACACAGGTCCATGCAGGGGGGGAAGGTATTCAAAGTCCACGGACCATTTATGCCTGGACAGGAGCTGCTTCTGTCTGGAACTCTCAGGTTAGTGGAGCTGGCAAATTATCTTTTCCCCCAGTTGTGAATTTATTCCTTCTCCAAAGCCGCGAGAATGGGTCTAGGCACTCAACAGGACCTATCTCAGGCCCAGGGAAATCAACAGCCTCTGAAGCCAGCTTAGGGGTGGGGGTGGGGGAGGGGACGCAGTAAAATATACGTAAGCTTTTGCCAAGAGCACCATTCTGCTCTGGTTCCGGAGGTGTGAGTAGGCTGTGTGGCTGGCTGCATCTCCCTGAGGAAACTGTGGCCAAATGCTGCTACCAGCCCTCCGCAGCTGCTTCCAGGAATGGTGCCAGAGGGATCCTGGTGATTCAGGTCCGGCAAGTCCTCTTCACTTTTGAACTGTCTCTCTCTCCCCCTACCACTTAGTCTGTTTTCTAACTTTGCCTTTGATGTTCAGGGCTCCTAGCTTGTCATAACATAATCCTCTCACTTGTTTTTTCGGGTCTTTGCTGTAAGAGGGATCGTGGGAAGCATCTGGCTATTCTGCCATCTTGGCCCCGCCTCTAAATAAGAATTGTATGTGCCTGTTCCAACTTACCTACAAATTCGACTTAAAGACATATTTGTTGGGGGACATCTAGGTAAACTGGCATAGCATAGTTTATAAAGAAAAATGTTCTACGTTCACTTTGGTAAGTACCATATGGGGTCTTAAAAGCTTGTGAGCAGCCATCTAAGATACATCTATTGGTCCCATCCCAAGTGGAGGAAAGGAGAATGAAGAAAACCAAAGACACTAGGAAAATATTAGCCCAAAGGACTAAAGGACCAAATGAACCAGAGACTCCACCAGCCTGAGACCAGAAGAACTAGATGGTGCCTGGCTGCCACCACTGACCACCCTGACAGGGAACACAACATAGAGTCCCAGATGGAGTGGGAGAAAAGTGTGAAGCAGAACTCAAATTCATGTAAAAAGACCAGAATTAATGGTGTGACAGAAACTGAAGAAACCCCCAAAACTATGGCCCCCAGATGTTCTGTTAACCTAGAACCGAAACCATTCCCAAAGCCCACTCTTCAGGCAAAGATTAAAAAACCCAATTCCGTCAAGTCGATTCCGACTCATAGCGACACTACAGGACTATAACACAAAAAATAACACACGCGAGGCATGTGCTTCTTAGTTCATTCAGATATATGAGACCAAATGGGTAGCTCCTGTCCAAAAGCAGGATGAGAAGGCAGGGAGGGGCAGGAACTGATTGAATGGACTCAGGGAACCCAGGGTGGGAAGGGGGAGTGTGCTGTCACATTGTGGGGATTGCAACCAATGTCACAAAACAATGTATATATAAATTTCTGAATGAGAAATTAATTAGAGCTGTAAACCTTCACTTACAGCAGTTAAAAAAAAGACACACTTAGGAACTAATATCATTCATAACCTAAGGACTGCCTGTATCTCCATCTCTTGCAAACTTCAAGAGCCTATCATATCCACTCAGGTGGAAGCAGGTGAGGGAAGAGGAAGGGGCCAGTCATTGGGCTATGCAATAGCAGGGACTTGAAGGGGAGTCTGGCCCTGCCCAGGGGTTCGGACTTTATCCTAGGGTTGTTCACACACCTGCTTCAGGGGATCTCCAACACAAAGGGAAATGGTCTTATCCATTTATTACCTTCCATATGACAATGAGGTCTATAAGCTGGTTGGATTCTCTTCCTGCTTCTCAAAATGAGTCTTGAGTTTCCTCATATAAAACTGAGGCTGATCCTCACGAGGGGATATGAAGCATACAAAATGATGGTAATATATTTAGAGCTTCTCAGATGTCACCACACAATTCCAGAAAATACCATTATGTGCAACTTAAACATTATTTATAAAAAAAAATCTAATGAATGAATGGTTGCTTGTTGTCCTGCTTCATAAAACACAAGTCAGGGATCATTCCTCTGCTGAAAAAATTCTGAGTTATTCTTGTTTGCCTACAGAATAAAATCTGTACAGCTTCAAGGATATTTGATATCTTCAGCTTCATTTCCTACTATATCCATTATCTACTTTTATTTATCGAACTTTTATGAAGTACCTAAACCATCTAGGGGTGCTAGTGCATGCTGCGAATGAGATTTAAAACAAAACAAAACTGTTCCAGTCCTCGAGGGTAGATGAATAACTAAATTCAATTCAGTGTGCTAAATTCAGGGAGGAGGTGACAGCTGAGATTTGAAAGGTGAGTAGGAGCTATTGGAATAAAGAAGTGAGAAAAAGCAAAGAGGAAAGGTACAGCTAAATATTCTGGAATGCAAAGAGAGGATTGTTGGGAGATGACACTGGGGCAGTAGGCACAGGACAGGACTCAAAAGGCAGGCAGGAAATATACAACATGCAGTTTTGCTGGGGCATGGAGAGAATGCAAAGGAGCTAACCTCAGAAAAGACAGGTTCTGGAAGGTATTTAATATTATGCTTAGGAGTGTAGTGGGGATTGTAAGCAACTGGAAGTGCTGGAAGTTTGTTGAGTAGATGAGTATGATCAGGTCTGTGCTTCAGGAAGATTAATCTAAAATCAAAATATTAAAAGAGAGGATGGGTGGAGAGAGAGAAACAATATTCAGGGTGGCTCTTTAGAATCTGCATTATAATAGCCAGCCAAATAAATACACCAGTGACAATTGTCAATGCCCTCCTGTCAAAGACCACCAGGAATTCACACCTATAGTTTACTGCTCCTTCCAACAATGGAAACCCATGTGTGTAGTAAAGAATAGCATTAATTTAATCCCCAAAATGTGGAGACTGATCCAGTCCTCACATTCCTACTTCTCCATCCTTATCGCCAGCTGCCCTTCCCCCCCCCCCACCCCCACACAGCACTTCTCTCTGAACCTAGCCACTGGAACTATTCAGAGCTCACAAGTTAAAAGGACACTGTCCTTCAGATGGGAAACCTTGGTGGCATAGTGGTTAAGCACAACAGCTGCTAACCAGAAAGTTGGCAGTTCAAATCTTCCAGGTGCTGCTTGGAAACTCTATGGGGCAGTTCTACTCTGTCCTATAGAATCACTAAGAGTCAGAGTTGACTCGATGGCAGTGGGTTTGGTTTTTTTGGATCCTTCAGATCAGGCTGCCAAACAGAAAGACACTAGCTGCAAGTTTGGGGAGTCCACATGACATCCCAACCATATGACTTGCTGGCCCAAATTTCAGACTGGTTTCCCACTACTCCTTCAGGATGCCAGCTGCAAGCTCAGGATTCCACATGGCACCCTTACTTTCTGACCTCCTGGCTCCCACTGCCTCTTTGGGTTCAATAATTCACTGGAACGACTCACAGAGTAGATACCATACTTGTGGTGCAACAGTTAAATGCTTGGCTGCTAACCCAAAGTTCCGTGGTTCAAACCTACCAGCTGCTCTTTGGGAGAATGATGTGGCAGTCTGCTTTTGTAAAGATTACAGCCTTGAAAACCCTACAGGGCAATTCTACTCTGTGCTATAGGGTTACTATGAGCTGGAATCAACTTAACTTTGGCAGTGGGTTTCATACCATACTTATGGCTACAGATTATACCCAAAAAAGATACAAATGAAGAGATCCCTAGGGCAAGATCTGGGAGGTTTCCCAACACAAAGCTTCCATATCTCAAGGAATGTGCTACCCTGCCAAGATCAGGTGTTCATATTAACCAGGAAGTTCTCTGTTCAGGGCTTCTGTCAGCCAGTCCTTAGTAATAGGCTAAATCATGCCTCCTGAGGCTAGTTGATATCAGCCTCCCAGGCGAGTCTTTTCTGGTCTGGCCAGCCCCTACTTATCAGCACAAAACTTTCAGGTTTGGCCTGAAAATCCCAGACCAAGGCACTCCAATTACTTCCAGGGTTATTTCTCCAGAGCCAAGGACTACTTACTTAGGCCCTTTACCCCACACCATGTCTCAGTAAGAGAATTTTAGAAAGAATTTATCGTAGGATTTTCTTTTGTATTAAGTGTTAAGTGATTCTGGAGAGAGTTCAAGGAAGTGTTTGTTCTGGATTAGATGCTGTTACAGACCAAAATCCAGTTACTATCAAGTCGATTCTAGCTCATGGCGACCCCACATGTGTCAGGGTAGAACTCTGCTCCATAGGGCTTTCAATGGCTGTGATCTTTCAGCGCCAGATCTTTCTTCCAAGGCAGCTCTGGGTGAATTTGAGCTGCCAACTTTTCGTTTAAACTGAGCACTTAACCATGTGCACCACTCAGGGACTCCAATCCATCTATAAGGTGGAAAAAAACCGATCAAAGCTAAAGCTGTGATTGGTAAAGGAGAAGCAGTCACTCATATTAGCCAGGATAGGGGGATGCCTGGTTATTTTATAGTTTGGACAATGTTCATATTTTTGTCTGCGTTTAGACATAATTACAAAGTGGTCTTGTTTTCATTTTGCTGTATCACAGTCACAGAGTGGCCTTGTCTGATGTTGATGTTCTGTGAAATTGTTTATGGGGAATTGCTGAAGAAAATGCCAAGCCTTAGCCAGTTCTCAGTATCAGGGACTGTTTTTTTCTTCCTCATACATTTTCATCTCAGTTTTGCTGACCTTGCTTTGGAGTCCTTGGAGCTTGATGGTAAAATTCACTCCAAATTCCTAATTCCTTCATTTTGTTGTGGGTTTTTGTTTGCTTTTCCTAGGTGGCGGAGGGCAGCTACGTACAAGTCAGTGAACCACATTTTGCTGTATTTTTCCCAGGTTGTCCACTTGTAAAAAGAGAAAAACGCAGTTCTATTTGCCAGTTATCTGCATTGCTGGAAAATGTTAAGTCTGCAGAGCATTTCATATTCTTCAGAAGTGCCACATAAATACAGAATATTGACTTTCATAAGAGCTAAGTGTTTGTGCCAGCGAGTTAAGAAAAGAAGGCAGTTTCTGGGAAGCCTCACAAGGCAGCTCCCCCCACACTATAACTCATTTAGCAAGTGAGTACCAACATTTCTGGAATTTGTAGCAATGCAAGTATCTGACATTAAATAATTCTTTTACTTAGTTTCCCAGACTCTCCATACTACACCCTCTTAATCCTCCTTCAAGATAGGAGTGATTCTTCTCACTCCTACCCCCCCCCACATAAAGGCTAGTCTCCCTCTTTCCTCACACTACAACATAAAAAAATTGACACCTAAAAAAAAAAAATTAACACCTACCTAAGACACCAGTACTATAACCAGTACTAAAGCTTTACATTAATGATACATGATTTTTTTTTACCATTATTAGATCATAAATCAGAAGCATAAAGAAAAGAGCGATGTGAGTGTAGATGATAAAACCCCTTTCCATGATGTTCAGCCAGTTACCACAAAATGCTCTTAACACAGGAATACAAATTTTAACATACAGTGCTGTTGGGAGGTCTCCAAATACATACACACACCTGAAGGAATCAGCTCATGCAGTTTTGGAGGCTGGCAAGTCCAAAATCTGTACGACAAACAACAGGCTGGAAATTCCAACACTCTTGTGTCTTAAAGTAGTAGGCCAGGGGCTGGAAATTCTGGCATGATATCTATGTTGCAGTCTTGAAGCAGGATCCTTTCCCCGTGGGAAGTCTCAATTTTTACTCTGAAGGCTCTCAACTGATTTGATGAAGCCCACCCACGTGATGGAGGGTAATCTGCTTTACTTAAGGTCAACTGATTTAAGTGTTAAACCAAAAAAACAAAAACCAAACCCATTGCCGTCGAGTTAACTCCAACTTCATAGACTGATATTTGACCTAGCCTGATGTTTGACCAAACAACTGGCACCATAACCTAGCCAAGTTGACACATGAAATTATCACAAATGGCAACAAACAGTTTGTCAAAAGTATGCAGAACCATAATGTTATGCTTTATGCAGCAAGCTACAGAATGATGTAAAAACCATCATACAATTTGTCTTCTAAAAAAGTTATTTCCTACTGACTAAAGTCTAAACTTTTTAGCAAGGCACCCAAGGCCCTCTGACATTTGGCCCCATCCAACATTTTCAGCCTCATCTCCAACTATATCATCTCTTCTTGTTACTTTACCTGTCACACTTAAGAATTAACTAACCATTCTCCCAATGAGCCAGGTCGGATGATCTCATGCCTCCTTTCTCTCCTTAGTATTTGTTGCTATCCTAGCATCTCTTTTCTCCGTTCTCCTGTTTCTCCAGTCAAGATCCTATTAATCTTCAAGTCCAGCTCAAATCCCCCCCTTTTTTTTTTTATTGTGCTTTAAGTGAAAGTTTACAAATCAAGTCAGTCACTCATACAAAAACTTATACACCTTGCTATGTACTCCTAGCTGCTCTTGCCCTGAGAGCATTCCTCCTCTCCACTCTGTATTCCCCGTGTCCATTCAACCAGCTCCTGTCCCCCTCTGCCTTCTCTTCTCACCTCCAGAAAGGAGTTGCCCACATAGTCTCATGTGTCTATTTGAGCCAGGAAGCTCACTCCTCACTAGTATCATTTTCTGTCTTATAGTCCAGGCCAATCCCTGTCTGAAGAGTTGGCTTTGGGAATGGTTCCAGTTTTGGACTCATAGAGGGCCCGGGGACCATAACCTCCAGGGTCCTCCAGTCTCAATGCGATCGTTAAGTCTGGTCTTTTTATGATAATTTGAGGTCTACATCCCACTGTTCTCCTGCTCCATCAGGGATTTTCTGTCCTGTTCCCTGTCAGGGCAGTCATTGGTGGTAGCTGGGCATCATCTAGTTCTTCCAGTCTCAGGCTGATGTAGTCTGTGGCCCTTTCTGTCTCTTGGGCTCACATTTACCTTGTTTCTTTGGTGTTCTTCATTCTTTGATAACGATACATGATTTCAAGGTCTGTGTTTGTGAGGATTCTCTTGTTCAACAAATATTTCTTGAGCTCCAACTATGTTATTTGTACAGTACCAGGCCCTTGGTGCTACACTGGTAAACAAACAGCCAGAATCTTTGCAATTATGGAGATTATATGTGTATAGGGGTAGTGGGGAGAGATAGGCAATAAACAGAATAAGTTAAAAAAAAAATTAAGTGGGAAAGGAGGTTGAGGAATAGGAGGAGTTACGATTTTAAATAGGATGATCACTGATGACCTCACTGAGACGTGACAATTGAGCAGACATACAGGAGGAGGAGCATTTTGCAGGACGAACATCCTGGCAGAGAGGATAGCCAGTGGGAAAACATTAAGGCTCTCATGTTCAAGGAATAGTGAGGAGGCCAGACTGGCTGGAGCACAAGGAATTATGTTAGAGAGGTAACAGGGCCTGCAGGCCATCATAAGGTTTTGGAAATTGCTCTGAGTGAAACGGAGCCATCAGAGAGTTTTGAGCAGAGAGATGAGATAGACTACAAAGGGGCAAGGGCAGAAGCAGGGGGATCAGTAAGGAGGGTACCACAATTATCCAGACAGTGATGACAAAGTCTGAATGAGGGTGACAGAGGTGGGATTAGCAAGATGAGGTAAGAATCTGGATGTACAGTAAAACCTGTGAGATGTGGAACTCAACAGGACTACTTTGTTTTTCCAAGTTTCACAAGTTTTCCACCTTTGATAGGGTACAGTCTAACCACTTTTCTATCACTCTCTATTAGCGGAAAATATTTGAGTTTCTCTTCTCTTACAGGGTTCCACCTTACACAGGTTCCAGCTTTCACAGGTTTTACAGTATTTTGAAGATTAAGTCAAAAGGAGTTGCTTATTAATAGGCTGTAGCTATGACATAAAGAGAGGAGTTGAGGATGACTCCAAAAACTCTGCTCAGAGGAGGATGGACTTTCCATTAAGGGAGATGGAAAAGACTAGGTTTAAGGGAAAGGAGGAGGAGATGAGTTAGTTTTAAACATCTCCATCTTAATATTCAACAGGCAGTTGAATACAGAAGTATAGATTTCAGGAGAGATGTGCAAGCAGGAGATAAATTTGGCAGTTATCTCAGTGCCTAAGCCAGGAGTCTAGATAGGGTCATCAAGGAAATGAAAACACATAAAGAAAAGCCCCAAAGACTGAGCCCTGGGAACTCCCACATTAAGAAATCAGGAAGAAGAGGAGAAACCAGCAAAGAATAATGAAAACAAAAATCCATTAGGTCAGAAAAAAACCGAGTGAGGGTGCCATCCTGGGAACCACGTGAGGAAAACACTCCAAGGAAAATGGAGTGATCACCGGGCCAAAGGCTGCTGGGGATCAATTAAAGTAAGGATCAAGAATTGATCACTTGATTTAGCAACCCCAAGATCTTCGATGAACTTACTTAAGTACAATTTTGGTGGAGTGGTGGGACAAAAACTTGGTTAGAGAAAGTTTAAGAGGAAAGAGATTAATTGGAGATGGCACCTTTCTAAGAATTTTGCTACAAATGAGAAGTGGAGTAGTAGCACAGGGGTAGGGACAGGTGTCAAGAGAAGGTTTTATTGTTTTGGGGCTTTTTTGTTTTGTTTTTTGTTTTTAAGAGAAATAACAGCATCATGTTTGTATGATGAGCATAGGGCTTGAAACTAAAATCACAATTCTTATGTTTTCTGTTTCCCAAGTACGCTGCTTTATTTATCAACAGAGTTGGAGCTATACCTACTTGCTTGATTCATTCAATGAACTATTCAGCATCTACTGTGCCGTTATGACAGAAATATCACAAGTGGATGGCTTTAACAAACAGAAATTTATTCTCTCACAGTCTAGGAGGCTAGAAGTCCAAATTCAGGGTGCCAGCTCCAGGGGAAGGCTTTCTCTGTTGGCTCTGGTGGAAGGTCCTTGTCATCAATCTTCCCAGGGTGGGGAGCTTCTCAGGCGCAAGGACCCTGGGTCCAAAGGATGTGCCCTGCTCCCAGTGCTACCTCCTTGGTGGTATGAAGTCCCCATGTCTCTCTGTTGTTTCTTTTATATCTCAAAAGAGACTGGCTCAAGACACACTCCAATTTTGTAGATTGAGTCCTGCCTCATTAACATAACTGTCAATAATTCCACCTCATCAACATATAGAGACAGAATTTACAACACGTAGGAAAATCACATCAGATGACAAAATGGTGGACAATCACACAATACTGGGAATCGTGGTCTAGCCAAATTGATACATATATTTTTGGGGGACACAATTCAATCCATGACATCTATCATACACAAATGTGATCCCTGGGGGCACAGTGGTTAAAGTGCTCAGATGCTAACCCAAAGATCCGTGCTTAGAAACCACCAGCTGCTCCATGGGAGAAAGACGTGGCAGTCTGCTTTCGTAAAGACTTACAGCCTTAGAAACCCAATGGTGCAGTTCAACTCTGTCCTATAGGGTCGCTACGAGCAATGCTTCACACCAGTTCTTCCTGGTTAAAAAAAATCACATCTGAGGAAGCGACACCGGAACAGACTTGAATTTTGTAAATTTGGGTGAACCAGAACCATAACCAGAATGGAAAAAAATCACAGGTCAGAGCCCTGCTAGAAACTTAATCTCCCTTTTAGAAAAAAGGGCAGTGTACGTGTTGCACAGCAACCAAATCTTTTGCCCATGGGATTTTGTGCAGAAATAATGGCACCCTGCTCAAAGATGGTGGCCGACCATGCCACTTTGAATGTGTGTCACTTTCCTCAGTCCTGCCAATAATCCAATCTCATGCATTTGGCTCCTGAAAGGACTCACTACAGAACACCTCTTCCAAGTCTCTCATTCATGGGCTTCAACCTGTAATTTTTCCCATTCTTGTTGTGGTTCCAGATCACCTAAATTTTTAAAGGTTGGGTCTGCTCCAGTTTTACTTAATTGGCCATGACTGAACTAGTTCAAAGCCCTGGCTATGAGCTGGAATTAACAGCAACAGGTTTGGTTTCACTTTGGCTGCTAACTGAAAGGCTGGTGGTTCAAACCCACCCAGCAGATCCTCAGGAGAAATACATGGTAATTTGCTCCCATAAAGATTACAGCCTAGAAAACCATATGAGGTAGTTTTACTCTGTCACATGGGGTCGCTATGATTCAAACTGACCGGACAGCAACTAGCAACATCATCATACACAAATTAATATAACCAAATCAGAAATGAATTCTATACAAAAATGAGTCTAATTGAGTTTTCAGTTTCTGAATATGTAAAGCTTCTAACTACAAAATTGATTTATTTCTAAAAGAGCTCTTTTAAATTATCTTTTCCTATAATCCTACCACATAACAGGGAATTAGGTTAAAATGACATGGTATGATCTACTTGTCAAACAACTGCAATGGTCAAATATTCAAAACGCCCTTTCAACAAATTTATGTGATTACAGCCAAAGAGTTTAAAGATCAATTCATTTATGTAACCCAAATATTTTAAAAGATGGTATTAAGCTTTCTGTAAAAGTATCCCTGCATTTAAATTGAGTCAAGTGTTCCTTTAGACAAGATTAATTTTCTTTACTTTTTACTGAATTGCTCATTTAGTTCCTTTGAAAAAGACATCAGATATAAGGGATTTTTGCATAATTGGCCATCTGTTTCAAGGTAATCATAGTAGACTGCACCCTGCCTTGCTATCATTTAAATCTTAAGTGATTCATAAGCTTCATTAGCTTCCTCCTTCAGGGACCATGGAATAGTTGTAATCCACGATTGTCAGTATCTCAAGAGCACCTTTTTGAAGCAATAAACATTTCTGTGTTTGAGTCTGAGGCTTTAATTGAAAACACCATTGTCTAAGCAAAAAGAATTTTGAAGTTTTTCCAGATTTGTATAAGGAATTTGAATGCTTATAGCCATCTCTCTAGAGAAAAGGCAGATCCATTTATGAGTTAACTGTGTATTCAATCCTACTAATGAGAGGGGAAAAAACTTTGTTTTGACCCCACTGATATCTCAAAAATTATTTACACCACTATGCACTTTGCTGGGGGAATAAGATGGGAAATGAGACCTCACTGATGTGTATTTTATTTTAGTAAATTATTGCTGTTTCAAAATTAACTACTTAGTTACTTATGACATACTGTACTATGATGACCAAAACTTTATCCTGGATATACTTATTAACTCTTTTTAATCCACATGGAAAACTTGCGTTAATATTGGTTTTATACATAAACATACACATATTATATACAATAAAAATTACTTATGAGCTTTGATATAGCACATCAAAATACATTGTTTATTATCTTGGAATTTTATCTTGCAAGTCAGTGCACTGAAAGCTGAAAATATTGAACACAGCTTCCGAGCTATTGCTCAGAGACTCTGGAAAACTTGGGAAACAATACAGATTCATAGATTTTGGAGTCAGAAAAAAAAAAAACCCAGGTTTGAATCCAGGCTCTGCCACTTACTACAGGTAATTTGGGGGGGGGCGGATGCTCTGAACCTGAAAGCCTCAGTTTTCTCTCTGTAAAACAGGGATATTAGACTGAGAGAAGTTAAGAAGCTTGTCTGAAGCAAAACAGGTAGTGTCATGGATTGAATTGCATCCCCCCAAAATATCTGTCAACTTAGCTAGGCCATGATTCTTAGTATTGTGTACTGTCCACCATTTTATGTGATTTTCCTATATGTTGTAAATCCTATCAGTATGATGTAATAGCAGCAGTTATATGGATGAAGTCTACAAGAGTAGGTGGTGTCTTAAACCAATGTCTTTTGAAATATAAAAGAGAAAAGCGAGCAGAGAGATGTGGGGACCTCATACTACCAAGAAAGCAGTGCCGGGAGCAGAGAACGTCCTTTGGACCTGAAGTTCCTGTGCTGAGATGCTCCCAGACCAAGGAAAGACTGAAGACAAGGACCTTCCTCCAGAGTGGACAGAGAAAGCCTTCCCCTGGAGCTGAAGCCCTGAATTGGGACTTTTAGCCTACTGGACTGTGAGAGAATAAACTTCTCTTCGTTAAAACCATCCACTTGTGGTATTTCTGTTATAGCAGGGCTAGATGACTAAGACAGGTACTAAGTGGTAAAGCCTAGATTCCCAAGTTTATTAGTCACCAAGCCCTGCGGCTAGTTCCCTAATGACGACCTGCCCACCTACCTACCCTAGAGAAGATCAAAAGGAAATTTTTTCAGTGAAAGTTTTTTGAGATTGCAAGGTCCTGTATAGGGTCGCTATGAGTCGGAATCAACTCCACTGTAACAAACGTAATGTATTATTTTTACTTACTACTATATATCAATATAAGTAATTCGTAAAATGGGTTTGTGCTTTGCCCTTTAGTGCCTGAGAACCCTGAAAGAACAACTATTACACTTCTAGCTCTCTTTCATCTCTTCTTGGAATTTTGCCTTGACCTCAGTTTCACTTGAACAAACCTGATAAACAACATTAAAGAACAGAAATCTAAATGCTGCTATGTGCCACTCACTGAAAGGAGGGTTACTGCATGCCTGGCAGGCCAGGGCAATACAATCTTGTGCTTTTCCTAGAAATAAAAGACAAAACATTTTCTTGGGCTAACTTCTCACACATAAATTTGCAGTTCACTTGGGTACACGTAAAGTGGTCACATAAACGTCCACACTGAGGAAGCATAAACGTGCTTTCGAGATCACGCCCATTGCCAAGCACTAACGCATGCGTTCAATCTAATTAAAGAAAATTTCTGTCCCTTTTCAAGGGTATGATGTAAAATTTAGAGCTGATTTCCCCCATGAGAATTTTGTTAATTAGTCTCAGGTAGTTAAGTATATCAACTATCCACCCTTGGAATAATAAACTTCTTGGAAATAACCACCAAAGGGTTGCTGGTGTCGATACCGGAAATGGTAGATGAGGAGCAAAGTGGGCCTCGGTTTGATATCATCTGGAAGGCACTTTGATTTTTCCCTCTTACTCTGGGGCGATGCCAAGCGCAACCCCCTTACTCCTGCGGAAGAAACAGGAGAGTAAAGTCCAGATGGGGGAGGGCGTTGATTGCTCACAACCTGCCCGGCTGAATCCCGGCCTCAGAGAGCAAACTCAGACGCAAGAGGAAGAAAGGTCGCCCCTGGTTTCCCAGAGGCCGGATCTCCGAGCATGAGGGTGTGACTCGCCTTCTCTTCCCACTGCCCCCTGGGAAGTTCCCGACCGACTCCACCCGCATCCGATTTCGGGCTCCGGGAGGCACCGCCCAAACTCCCCAGGCCACAACCGAAGCCGACGCGGCGTGTCCGACAGGCAGGGAGAGGGAGCGGAGGCTGCACACCTGGCCCCTTACCTCCGACGGCGAAATCTCAAAGGCGCCCGCGATCTTGACATAGAGCTCCTGGATGCTGGAGAAACCCTCCACTCTGCCTGTGGCGCTGCCGTGCGCCAGCTGCGTGTGGAAAACCAGCCTGCGTACGGGAACCTGGTCCGGGAGACTCCCGCCGCCCGCCCCCGGCTGCTCGCTCTCCACCAGCTGGGCAGTCTCCTTGGCTTTGGCTTTCTTCTTTCTCAGCAGCCCCAGGGGCATCTTGCCGGATTGAAGGAGCGGGATCACCTGTGCTGCGACCGCCTTCTTCTCCGCCCGGCGCTACGGACTTTGCGCTCCTGGCCTGGGGCCTCCGCGCAGGTAAAGGCCGCCGCCCGGCCAATGGCAGAGGCGCTTCCGCCTGGCAGCGCCCGTTCGGGGCTCCTTCCCCCACCCGGAGGACCCAGAGCAGCCGTCCGCCCTCCCTCGGAAAAGAAGGAAAGGTGGGCACAGTTCCGCACCTCCCAGCTTCTTTCTTTAAAAAATGTTTCCATTTCCGTAAGGGCCTCGGGATGCTGAAGCTACAAAACACACGTCTCAGAAAACAAACAAGCACTTCTGGTGCTTTTCATAAATTCATGAGGCACGCATGTTTCGGCCGGAGACCTTCCTGTCTGTACAGTACGTCTAGGCCAATGGGGATAGGGATTTAAGTAGAACTCAGCCTTCATCTGCTGTCTCTGCGCCTTACACCCTGTAGGGCAGAATTGGAGGGAAAAGTCACATAATCTTGAGATTGCTGCCGCATTAACTTTATGGTCAGCACCCTCAGCTAGGCCTTCAACACCTCTCAGTAATCCTTCTCCCCGCCCCCCCGCAGCTTTTTCTCCTAAACCGTTCCGCAGTCTCCCAGAGCCCTTTACCCCACCTCCGCCCTTCTCTGTCTCCGGAGAACCCTGACTCTATGGAAAAGATGGAGGCCATTATGTGTGAATTGTGAGTCCCTTAATACCCAACTCCTTGTCCGTAACTCCAAGGAGACCTGGTGGAACAGTGGTTAAAGCGATAGACTGCTAAGTTCTGTGATTCAAAACCACCAGAGGATCCGGGGAAGAACGATGTGGCAGTCCGCGTCCACAGAGATTTATAGCCTTGGAAACCCTATGGGGTCACTGTGAGTCGGAATCGAGTCCGCGGCAGTGAGTTTGGTTTGTTTTTGGTGTCTGTAACTCCTTCCAGCTCCTTTCCCCAAACTCCCAAGAAATCTCTTTTCTTTTGGCCTTTGGTATGATCTCCTTCGCCCCTCTTCAGGGATCTCTATTTTTAAACTACTTGTTGACTCTTCTCTTCCTCTTTTCCACATGATGCCACTGGGGGTCCACAAATTCAAACATCTTTGACTCGAGGTGGTTCCCTCTAGCTACATTTCCTCAACAAAGCAAAACAGTCTCCAATTGCTGTAGTTCCTAGCTTCCCTTTACTCTTAGACTCACTGTGATCAGAAGTTGCTCTGATTATGGTCAGCACTTTTTAATCACCAAATAAATAATTTTTTCAGTCCGTATTTTACTTGACATTTAACAACATCTATCTCTGTGGACCATTTCATTCTTCTTAAACTTTGTCTCTTTTGGCTTCCTTTCCTCCCACCCCACCCACCTTGCCAACTGGTTCTCCAGAAATTGTGTTCCCCAAGGCTATTTTTCCTTGCCTCCTTCTTTTTCTGTCTGCTGTCCTTGAATGATCACATTTACTGTCTCGGATTCAACAAATGTTGACTACCAAATTTATATCTCCAGTTCAGTCCACTAGAAAGGCAATGTACAACGCAGAGCTCATCATTGCCCCTAAACATTTTGGGGCAGGGGGGGCAGGGGGGAGAACTCCTGCTTTCAGTAAATAGGACTACCATGCACTCAATGGCCCAGACCACACACCTGTGAATCATCATACCATGCTTCCTTTTCCTTCACCTCTCACATCAGTTCAGTCCTGAAAAATCTTTATCAAATTAAGGTTAGCAGCTATACTTAGGAGAGAAGTCTGAATTCTTAGGATAACTCTTTAAACGTTGTGTTTTATATTTCTATGACTTAAAAAATATAAATACATATATATAAACATTCTGGAACATCTGGGTGACTACCTGATGATGGAATACTGCCTCAGGATCTCAGGACTAGAAATTGCTATTGTGTTTGTCATTGCTATGGCACCAAATACTTTTATTGTCTTGGGTTAATGAAGGCCAGATAACTTCACAATGAATTGTATGAATAAAGAACTCAAAGAAGTTTGAAGAGAAGTAAAAGAATAAATCATAGCATCATGGCAGGGCTACCACTAGCATATAGGGCACCTTTATGCAAATTAGGAAAAAGCACCCGCTCAAAGTAAATGATGTAAAAACAGGTGTACCAATCTGGGTAGGTGCAGCATCTTGCTAGGCTGCATGGCTTGGTAAGTTTCTCGAGCCAGACTTAACTCCCACTTATCCCCTGAGATAGGCACCTTTGGCAGTGTACAGACTGCCTAGCACCCTAGATAGAGTCAAATGCAAAAGAAGCTGAGTCATGATTATCTGTCAGTACCAGTTTCACGTACAAGAGGCAATTTAGATTCAGCTAAACGTCATTTGGAGTCCCTGGGTGGTACAAACAGTTAACACCCTCAGCTACTAACCAAAAGGTTGGAAGTTCCAGTCCACCCAGAGGCACCTTAGAAGAAAGACCTGGCAATCTACTTCCAGAAAATCATCCGTTGAAAACCCTACAGTTCTACTCTGACACACATGAGGTTGCCATGAATCAGAATGGACTTGACAGCAACTAGTTTTTTAGTGTCAGCAGCTGGTGGTGATGGAAACATCATCTGCTGTATTAAAATAATGTTCACTTGAATTGTATTCACTTTAGTTTTATTGAATTTTTTTGTTTGTTTTATGATTGTAGAAGACCTTTTGTACCTAGATTTGTTTGTACATATTTAATAAACCTTTTGAGGAAAATAATTTGTAAACCCTAAGAGCCTGTGTGTTGTAATGAGTTAATTGCTTAATATGGCCCTTTTAGCCACCAGGTCTTTGTGACTCACACACAGTGATTAAGTGGGACTATGCAAATAAGGCATATGGGACCTGTGATGGTTGGGGTTATGTGTCAACTTGGTTTGGCCATGATTCCCAGTATTGTGTTGTTGTCCTCCATTTTATGTGTTGTGGATTCTGACCTCTGCATGTTGATGAGGCAGAACTGGTATAGGGTGTGTCTTGGGTTGCAGCCTTGCAGGAGGGTGTGACTAAAGCCCCACCCTTACGAAAGTTACTCAGTTCCCTGGAGTGTGGCCTGCATCTAAGATACATATGTGTGTCCTGGCCAGGTTCTCTCTGCATCTGGATCCTTTGTCTGATTCATGATCAGTTGATATCTCCAGAGGCCTGCTGTCCCACCTGCCGATTTGATTTTGAGGTTCACTGGCCCACACAGCCACTTGGGCTGGGGGTACGGGGGAGTGGTGCTATCATGTGACCTGATTCACCATCTTCCGCAGCCTTGTGAGCCAGCAGCCTGTAGTCTGAACTGCTGGTTTGGGTTTGTCAGCCCCTGCAGCCACATGGGTTAGGAGAAGCCTACACCTGACCCACGAATTTAGGACTTGCAGCCTTCACAACCACATGAGCCATTTCCTTCATACAGTTTGTGAGTTCTGCGAGGCGTTGCAGCAAATCAGGGAACCCAGAGATGGGAGGAAGAGTACTGACGGGAAAGGGACTAGTTGATGTTAGTGATAAAGGAGCTGTACAGCAGCTTGGAAGAGTTAGACGTTTGGGATATCTTTGACCTCTGCCTCATAGAAACCAGCTTTGTGCTGATCCTTATAAAACAAATTATTCATTTAGCCTGGAAGGATTATTTTTTCCTTTAGAGGGAGTTCATGACTGCTGTTTCTATTTCAGGACCATCTCTTGAATCTCCTGCCCTCCATCCCCACTGTTACTGCCTTAGCATACATCCTTTTCACCTACTGGCACTTTGCCTCTGCTCTGGCACCCTACAAGCCATCATCCCATCTGCCAGACCAATGTCGTGCTGTCATCCCTTCGATAATGTTCAAATACTGGCTTCAGATATCCCTCCACCTTTAAAAGAGACCTTTTGACAATTTAGGGAAGGATTCAGGCTTTCTCCAGAGCACTAAAAGAGGAGCAAATCCCAAAGGCCAGTGTGGTGGTAGCACTAACAACAGTACCATGCCAAGGGGAAGATAAGGCTTATGAAACAAGTCAGTGATCTGGGGTCAAGAGACTTATCTCCACCAAGAGACTTTTCACTAAAGGGAAATGGCAACTTTTCTTATAATTCTGTAAAGAGATGCAATAGAAGAAGAATATGACTTGGCTATTCTGATGTAGGGAAGAGCTTTCAGAGATCAGTTTTTACTAGTAAAACAGGGGCCAGGATGCAGGAAGGAGTGAATGTTGCAAAAGTGAAAGTAGCAAGAATTAATGACAGTACAGATGAGACAAATTGTTTAGAGACAGATAAAAAAAATTGAAAATACTGCAGTAAAGCCACAGATAATTCTAGATGGAGCTAAGCATTTAAGGAGAAGGAAAAGAGGGGGGAAAAAGGTCACTATGAGTTGGCATAGACTGGACAGCAACAGGTTTATGGGTAGGTAACTAGCAAAATAAGTTCTGTTGGAAGTTAAAGGATGGAGGTGAATATCTAGAGTACTAGGTGCCAATAAACTTTCTCAACATAAAAGTTTTCAAACTACGGCAAAGTTGAAAGCATTTTACAGTGAACACCCGTATATTCATCACCTGTATAGTCTACCGTTTTTACATAACTTGTTTTGTTACATACCTGTTTGTCTCTCCATCCCTCTACCCATCCATCAATTTTTTTATATTTTCTCTACCAAAGTAAATTGTAGATATCAGTAACCTCCCCCTAAATGCTTCAGCATGCATGTCATTAACTAGAATTTAATTGCTAGCAAGTTTTAAAAAATTAAATCTGACAATAAACAAGTTAGAAGACACTATTACATTGAAATAGGACATGAAAAAGACATCATGTTTGGCAAAGTAGAGGGCCAACAAAAAAAGAAGGAAACCCTCAATGAGATAGCTTAACACCATAGCTGCGACAATGGAGTCAAACATATTGATGATCATGAAGATGGCACAGGACCAGGCAAAATTTTGTTGTTATTCATAGGTCGCCATGAGTTGGAGCTGACTCATTGTCAGCTAACAACTAACATCACATTGAGGTCAGCCAACAAACATTTTCAGAATACCTTCTACCAAGCTGTGATTGGATAAAGATGATTAAGACAGAATCCCTCCACCCATGGAACTCCTCATCTTGGAGAGGGTGAAAACAGATCATCACAATAAATTGTGATAAGTATTATCAATATCTGTATGAACAGCGTGATCAAGGAGGGTGTGAAATTAAGAAAAACTTCAAATAGAAGAATGCCTTTGAGCATGTGTCAAACTATCAAAGAGGGCAAAAGTATTGGCATAGGATCGGAAAGTTAAATTCCATAACCTCTCAAGGCCCTTTAATTTCTAATCCTATTTTTCCTTGCCTAGAAAGTGAAAGTTTCTCTCAAGGTCTACTTGAAGTCCCACTTTTGCTGTGAGATCTCACTTAAAGAATCGACTATTGTCACTGCAGGAAACATGGTACACTCAGATTAAGATATCTGTTGATGACTTAATAAAGGGACTGGGCAGGTGGTGATCAGGGTATATCCAGAAGATATAGTATAGTACCTCAAAGTCCAAAGAAATGGAGTAGAAGGAGAAAGTTCTGTAGAGAGAACCACCTTAAGAGGAGCTGTGGCATGTGGTTGAAGGAACCAGCCAGAGTCTATCTAGAAGGAAAGCAGCTGAGGAAATGAATAGCCTTACCCAATATTATGCATGGACTCAGGAGGGAAGGGTCTCTGCTCTGGCCCTCCTCCACCCCACAAGGCGAAGAGTCCACAGGGCCACGTGGGCATGGCCACCCAGAGCTCATGTGCTCCCTTCTAAGACCATGCTCCGGATACCTAGGATCCTGGATTTCCCTGCCCAAGTGACCCAGGCTTGTTTCCAGGACCTGAATAGGCTTTTGCTGGTGTGTGCATCCCTATGCCCGAGCGATAGCCAAGGAGCAGCTCTTTGGGGGAGGGAGATTGAAGGAGAGAAGGCAGGGCACAGAACAGACATGGAGGAAAAGAATGGGGAAGGCTGCAGGCAGAGGCCTGTTTCTCCCCACATCCCTATGTTCCAGTGTAGAACTCTGAGGAATTGGGGAACTCTACATTTGAACTTGGTGTTTCAGGTCATTATGAAGATAAATTGGCCAAAGTGGAAGGCTAGAAAATATTTGACAGTTTGTTTTTAAACAATTAGTTTTAAATATTTAGGCATATAGTAGATGGGTCTCCATTTGTACTCTTGTCCCAGTCCTGCAAATGTGCCTAACCTGACCTCATTCCCTCCTTTCCCTCAGATCAGGGTAAACCAGGCTCAACAATGGCTGAACTAAACCAGAGGCCAGAGGGAAGGGAGCCTCTGTTAATATGGCCCAGACTGCAGGTGCCTCCAGGAGAGACTGAGGAGGGTGAAGGGTGGATCTAGAAGCTATCTGGCACACCAGCCCATCTAATCTCTCACTTTCCTGAATTCCTAATGCATGTGTATTGCACTAAAAACAGTTCTTTACAAAATAGTTTTTTATTTGCATGTATGCTGACTTTTTTCACATATGTAATTTGTCTCCCAAGGAACTAGACAGTTCCTTGATGGCAGAAACCATGTTCTCTTTGGTATCCTCTTCAGGTCCTTGCATGGTGTTATATATAAAAAATAGATATCAGTAAGTATTATTAGATAAAATAAATTGACCTTTATTACTACCCAAAATGAATGGAGTAAGTGCAACGACTCAAAATATTGTCTCCACTTTACAGTTCAACCCAGTCTATCAATCTACAGTATTTCCACTCAGTGGCATTTGATGTTTCTAACAGCCTAAAAGTATTAACTATGCATCACACATTAGTGAATCATTAAAAAAAAAAAAAAAATTCCAGGGTTAAATTAATATCACCTTATATGTTTGTCAAAAGCAATTCTATTATGTTTATAGAAAGCATGCAGTCATCAAACAAGTAATAAGATACATTTACTAGCTTGTTTTCCCTCCTTATGATGTCTAACATTAGTTCTGAAGAGATACACACTGATCACTTTTCATTCCCCCACCCCCACCCCCAAATATGTATGTATCCAGTAAGCAAATGCTTGGGAGAAAATAAACACAGGATTTGTTAAACCATCTGCAGTTTTCCCTAGGACTAAAGATAGCATGTTTTATAGTTGCATGGCAACAATGAACAACTGAAGATCTCAAATGGGGAAGAAAATAACCCTTACTTAGCTGAAATTCAAGCAACTTTTGTTCGCAATAATTGGAAATAAAGAAGTGGACAACGGGAAGAAGAAAAAGTGATGAAGTGATATAATAGAAAAGGTAAGTTATTTATCAATAATAGCCAACTTTTATTGAGTACCTATTGTGTATCTGGCTTAGTGCTCAGTATTTTATGTGAGTTATGTCATCTATATATACTTGGAAGAAACCCTCTGGCATAAAGTCCAAATTATTTACATCTTCAAAGTTATGGTAAAAAGTATTAAAGAGGCAAGAACAAGTGTGAACAGTAAGCTAATTTAACATAAATTCTTCTGTTTATCTTAGCTGTCATCTAGTTGACTCATGTCTCATGGGGGCCCCATGCACAACTGAACAAAGGAAGCGCCACCTGGTCCTGCACCATCCCCAGAATTGGTTGGGGATCAGACCCATTATGATTCATTTGGTTTTCATTGCCTGATATTTGGAAGTAGATAGCCAGGCCCTTCTTCCTAGTCTTAGTATGGAAGTTCCAGTGAAACCTGTTCAGCATCATAGCAACATGCAAGCTTTCACAGACAGAAGGGTAGTTGCCATGCATGAAGTGCATTGATGGAGAATCGAGCCCAGGTCTCCCACATGGAAGGTTCTACCACTGAACCACCACAGTCACCTTAAGTTCTTCCACAGGTATGTAAATATGGAACAGCTGCATGGGATTTGGAGGGCAGCTATTTTACCTTGCCTTTTTTTTTTTTTCATTTTACATTTATTCAAAAAGTCATGTATTTTATCATTCAATGATTATATACAAAAGTCAAGATAATAATAGTAATTGGTTGACATATAAGCCTTTGGAAACTTTCAGAATTAGGCAAATAATTTTCTTTTATGCAGAACCCAAAATAATAGAGTAAAACAGATGTTTTCAATGAAAAGAATAATCTATAGTTTTTTGAAGATAATTGCTACAGTGATTTTAAGGTCCAGAGATAACAATGACAAAAAGAAATATAATTTCTTGAAGACAAATAAACATCTCATGTAAGAGTAGAAATTCTGGAATAATTCTATCAGAGCAAAAATATGAAATCTGGGAAGGGTCATGCTACTTTCCATTTGCTGAGGGAAAAATGTGAAAGATTGTCAGCACCTGAAAGGCATTAGCTGGTGATAAGATAATTTTCTCCGACTGTTCCATTTTAAGTTTGAAATAAATGCAAATCATAGGTTCTCAAACAAGGCCAAATATTTTTTATTTTGTTTCTTAGTTTTATTGGAAAAATCATGTAGATAAATGTATCCAAAAATATTTTTGCCGCATTTGGTAATTATTTTTAGAACACTGAACTTAACCAGTGGGTTTTTTCTTTTTTCTTAATTAAGAATTCGACATGAAAACTAATCGTTATAAATACAACCTCTGTAGTTCAAGATAACATAATTCAGGTTTTGCTGTAGTTTTAGCAAAGACGGGGTTGAACTTTATATCTGCCAAGCAGAATGCATACAACTTTGATTTTACATGGCATAGAGATAACCTGAAAATCTAAATGGGGTTTTTCAGTGGGCATCCTGAATTGTACTTTCCTTTAAAAAGACAAATATTCCACAGGACTAATGGCTCGCTTAAACCACAGCCTTTTCTAGCCTGAGACCAGAAGAACTAGATGGTGCCCAGCTACCACCACCAACCATTCTGATCATGGACACAATAGAAGGTCCTGGTTTGAATGCGAGAAAAATGTAGAACAAAACTCAAATTCATTAAAAAAAAAAAAAAAAAAGACCAGATTTATTGGACTGATAGAGGAATGCCCAAGACTATTGCCCTAATATAACCTTTTAACCTGGAACTGAAGCTATTCCTGGAGGTCACCTTTCAGCCAAGTAATAGATTGGTCTATAAAATAAAATATCGAAGTTGTCAAGGATTTCATTTTACTTGGATCTCCAAACAATGCCCAAGGAAGCAGCAGTCAAGAAATCAAACAATGTATTGCACTGGGCAAATCTGCTGCAAAAGATCTCATTAAAGTGTTAAAAAGCAAAGTTATCATTTTGAGTACGAAGTTATGCCTGACCCAAACCATGGTATTTTCAATTGCCTCATACGCATGTGAAAGCTGGACAATGAATAAAGAAGACCAAAGAAGAATTGATGCCTTTGAAATATGGTGTTGGCGAAGAATATTGAATGTGGTATGGACTGCCAGAAGTACGAACAAATCTGTTTTGGAAGAAGTACAGCCAGAATGCTCCTTAGAAGTGAAGATGGTGAGACTTTGTCTCATGTACTTTGGACATATTATCAAGAGGGACCAGTCCCTAGAGGAGGACATCACCCTTGGTACAGGGTCAGCGAAAAGAAAGAAGACCCTCAACTAGATGGACTGACACAGTGTTTGCTGCAATGGGCTCAAACACAGCAACGACTATGAGGATGGTGCAGGACCGGGCAGTGTTTCTCTCTGTTGTACTAGGATCATTATGAATCAGAAACCACTAACAGCAACAACATAAAATAAACAATAACACCCATGAGGAATGTGCTCCTTTAAACAATCAATTATACGAGAACAACCAGTCAACATTTACCCAAAAGTAAAGATGAGAAGGGAAGGAGAGGCAGAGAAGCTGGATGGATAGAAGTAGGGCAGGCAGAGTAGAAATGATGAGAGTGCTAACACATTGTGGGGATTGTAAACAATGTCACAGAACAAATTGTGTATAAATTGTTGAATGGGAATCTAATTTTCTACGTAAACTTTCACCTAAAGCACAATAAAATTTTTTTTTTAAAGTCAAGTAAGCAAATTGAAATAGTGAGTTTATATATCAAAAAAAAAAAAAAAAGGAAAACATCAGTGATAAGGGAATTTGTAGGGCTAGTGGAGAGTCAGTATAATTTCTTACACTTTCCAAAACTATTATAATTGAGGAAAGCTGTTCAGAATACCAATTAAAGAGCATGAGCTTTAGCGTAAGAGATGTGGCTTCAAGTAATCGTGTTGTTATGTAGTAGTAGTTAACTATGATCTTGGGAAAACCATTTAATCTATGTTGGCTAATTTTTTCATACTTAAAGATATTTCTGACAGTTAATATGAGGATTATGTGAAATAATGTTTGTAGATCAGGTGGCATAGTACCTAGCACATAATAAATGATTAATAAAAATTTGTTATTAGTGCACAATCACCAAAAAACCAAACCTGTTGCCATCAAGTTGATTCCAACTCATAGCAACCCTATAGGTCAGAGTAGAACTGCCCCACAGGGTTTCTAAGGAGCAGCTGGGGGATGCGAACTGCTGACCTTTTGGTTAGCAGCTGAGCTCTTCACCACCGTACCACCAGGGCTCCATTAGTGCACAATAAAAAAAAAAAAAAACTCGTGGCTGTCGAGTTGATTCTGACTCATAGCGATCGAAAAATGAATGACATTTTCTAAGCTCCTGTAGTACTTTCTCAATCAAGTAGGTGTGTTCTGTGTTCAATAATAGTTTAAATATGGCGTATTTCACTGAACTCTTAAACTTTGAAAATAGGCTATCTGAACATGGTATCTATTTAAGTTATTCAAAGTAATGAATTAAAACTTTATTCCAAGATTTTTGTACTAAGAAACGTTAGCTTAAATAGTGAATATAAGTTATGAGAGAAACGTTAAAAAAAATTTTGCAATCTAATCATTTTAAAATATAATTGAAAATTTCCATAATTGGTATGCTAATCACCACATTTTTATCTGTTCATTAAATCAAGTTCTCAAGTATTTCAAGTTATAAACTAAACCTGAAAGTAATCAATCTTTCTTCATGATACATTTAATACTAATTCAGAATAATTTCCTCCCAGATTGTTTCAATTTATAGTGTTTTAAAAACATTTGGCATTACCTACCTCCTTGGACATATTTCTTAAAAAAAAAATTAACAAATTAACTCCACAAAATGTCTACTATTTAAATTATTCAGTATGTAATTCAATCCAACAAACATTTATTGAGAAATTTTCTATAAGGTATTATCTAAATGATGGAGAATAGACAATTTCCAACAAAAGCCTACCTAAGTTGGAGATAATTATAAGTGTTAGTTATACAGGGCAAATTATAATAAGCTCTACAAGGAAATAAGCAGAAAGAGAAAAAGGATAGATCTGATCAAAGAGATCAGGAAAGTCTCACATCTGAGCTGTACCTTGATTTTGTCAGATAGAGGGTGGTAGTAGAATGGCATAGGGACCACATGAAGAAAGAAATTGTTAGGGGCTTCCTTTCCTGGAGACGCCAAGCACTAGTAGGTATTTACGGCTTACTTACAAAAGCGCCAGGGGTTGTAGTTTCAAGATATAAAACTAAAAAAGCAAGTTGATACCAGATTATAAATGATCTCGAACACAGAAATGTGAATTTTATATTGTAAGCAATTGATTATAATAATAATGTGGTTAATGCCAAATACCAGACAAGCAATAAGGAAGCCTAGTCCATGCTCTACTACCATTTAGCTTGTGGGAAGGTCACTTAACAGCTCTAGGAACCAGTTCCCTCACTTGTTAAAAAAAAAAAAGAAAAGGCAAAAAATAAAAACTGAGAGTTGGACCAGATGATCAAAGATTCCTTTAAGTACAAAAGTAATTACGATTCTATGATTCAATACAAAACTTTGGAACTACCTTAACTTATTATCAGTATTACTTGAAAGGTGAAACCGGACTATCCCTATGTAAATAGAAAATTTAGAATGCTACTATCCTTGTGATTGTTGAAAAAGTAAAAATAAATTTATAACAATGACCAAAAAAAAAAGGGAGAGAGAGAGTAGCTTTTGAGACTGCTTATATACAACCAAGCCATTTGGTTCCTTGGTTTGGAGGTTTAGGGTCATGATTTCATGGAATATCCCAGTTTGTTGGCATAATAATGTGTTTAGTGCTTCTGTTCTACCTTCTAGTTCTTTGCTTAGTGCCTCGGGCTTAAAAGCTTGCAAGTGGTCATCCAAGGCACAACAACTGGTCTGTATTTGTCTGGAACAACAAAGGAAGAAGGAGAGTCAGAAATAGGAGGAGGATATGGAATGTGTGGCTAACCGCCTCCTTTGCCATGGGACCAGAGAACTGGATGGTGCCTGGCTACCATTACTGAACATTTTGATCTAAGATTCTACAGAAGAATCCTGATTGAAAGGGGAAAAATGGAGAACAGAATTTCAAATTCTCATGGACTCCAGACTTTCTGGAGACAAGGGGACTAGATGAACTCTTGAAACTATTGCTCTGAGATAATTTTTAAAACTTAAATCAAAAATATCCCCTGAAGTCTTCTTTTTTTTATTGTGCTTTACATGAAGGTTTACAGAGCAAATTAGTTTCCCATTCAATAGTCTATACACACATTGTTCTGTGACATTCATTGCAATGCCCTTAACATATCAGCATTCTCCCTATTACCACCCTGAGTTCCCCATTTCCATTCACCTGATTTTCTTGCCCCTTCCTGCCTTCTCATCTTTGCTTTTGAGCAGACGTTGCCCTTTTGGTCTCATACAGGTAATTGTTCTAAGGAGTACTTTCCTCATGGGTGTTATTGCTTATTTTATAGGACTGTCTATTAGTTGGCTGAAAGGTGCTCTCCAGGAATGGCTTCAGTTCCAAGTTCAAAGGGTGTCTAAGTGTCATAGTCTCAGGAGTTTCTTCAGTCTCTTCCAGACCAGTAAGTCTGGTCTATTTTATTAATATACATTTTGTTCTACATTTTTTTTTCCCACTCTAACCCAGACCTTCTATTGTAATCCTGGTCAGAGTGGTCAGAAGTGGTAGCTGGGAATCATCTAGTTCTTCTGGTCTCAGGCTAGTGGAGGCTGTGGTTCCTGTAGTCCATTAGTCCTTTGGACTAATTGTTTCCTTGAGTCTTTGGTTTTCTTCACTCTCCTTTGCTCTAAATGGAAAGAGACCAATAGTTGTATCTTAGTTGGCCGCTCACAAGCTTTTAAGTCCCCAGACCCTACTCACCAAAGTAGGATGTAGAATGTTGTATTTATGAACTATATTATACCAATTGATCTAGATGTCGCCCAAGACTATGGTCCCTAGCCTGCAAGCCCAATAACTCAGTCTCACAAGGTGTTTGGCTGTGTCTAGGATGTTTCCATGACTGTGCCCAAGTGTGCTCTATTATATGAATAAATGTGCAGCACATACAAATATGTATGGAGAAATATCCATAGGCAAACCTACATATGTATGTGGGTATACTCCCATACACCCACTCACACACATTTAGCATATGTATCTACTTATGTATCCCCTCATAAATTTTTGTTATTACTGTTGTTGCAGGATTATATATGTTACAGTATTTACTGACGTTGCCTTTTATTCTTGGGTATCTCTCAGTATCTTCCCTTGCCTTGGTTATGTTGTGCTGACTTCCCCCAAGTTGTGTACTGCCTTTACCTTCACCAGAGTTAACATGTGTCTACTCTCTAGTTAGTGATTTTTCCTCCCTCTCCCTTCCATCCCTAGTAACCATCAAAAAAAGGTTTCTTTCTGTGTGTAAACTTTTTCTTGAATACTTGATTATTGTATAGTGGTCTCATACAATATTTGTCCTTTTGTGATTGACTTATTTCACTCAGCATACTGTCCTCCAGATTCATGCATGATATGAGGTGTTTTGCAGATTCATCGTTATCCTTAATCCTGGATAGTATTCCGTTGTGTATATGTACCACAGTTTGTCCATCCATCTGTTGATGGGCACTTAGGTTGTTTCCATCTGTTGCTATTGTGAACAATGCTGTGATGAACATGGGTATGCATATGTCTATTCATGTAACAGATTGCTAGATCGTATGGTATTTCTATTTCTAGCTTTTTAAGGAAGCACCATATCATCTTCCATAGTGGTTGTGATTGTTAGAGTTGTGTGCCAACTTGGCTGGGCCATGATTCTCAGTGGTTTGGTGGTTCTGATGTAATTTGGCAGTCTATGATGATGTGACTACTTCTATGATGAGATTTGATATAACATGGTCACCTCTGTGATGGGATCTGCTATGAGTAGCCAGTCAGTTGAAAGGGAGTTTCCTTGGGCCTGTGGCCTGCATCGAATGTAAGTGGACATTTTGGCAAGGCTCATGGGCTTTTGCTCGCTTGGAATCCTGTGGCTGGCTCCTGTTTGTCTGACCTCCTAGTCTTGGGACTTGAGCTAGCAGCTTACCTGCAGTCTTGCCTGCCAATCTTGGAATTTGTCGGCCTTCGCAGCCCTGCTCTCTAACCTGCCACCCTTGAGTTTGCCAGTCTTTGCAGCTATATGAATTGGGAGAAGCCTTCAGCCTGACCCACGGATTTTGAACGTTCCAGCCTCTACAACCACATGAGCCATTTCCTCGACATGAGTCTCTCTATATAGATATTCATATGCTTTACTGGCTTTGTTTCTGTAAAGAACCCAGCGTAAGACAGTGGTTGTACCATTTTATGTTCCCATTTTATATTTTATGTACATAAGAATTCCAATCTCCCCACAACTTTGCCAGCATTTGTTGTTTTTTGGATCAGTGCCATTATTGCCAGGGTGAGATGGTATCTCATTATAGTTTTGATTTGCATCTCTCTAACAGCTAATGATTGTGAGCAGCTCTTCATGTGTTAGCCACCCAAACGTCTTCTTTGGTGAAGTGTCTGTTCCCGTGAAGTCTTCTTAAAACCAAACAGTAATTTAGCTTAACTAGTAAAAAATGTCTGCCTTGAGCATTATGCTCTTCTAAGTGACAACAGCAACTTGAAAGATTAAACAGGAACTTTAGGGGGCAGTGAGTTTATGTTAATGAGGCAGGAACAACTCAGAAAAGGAGGGTAAGAAGCATTGCACAACTCGAAGAATGTAATCGATGTCACTGAACTGTACGTGTAGAAATCATTGAATTGGCTTATGTTTTGCTGTGTATATTCTTAACAACAACAAAACAAAATTTAAAATATATATATAAATGATTGAGTTTTGCTGATAGCCGACGCTAATTTTTTCTGAGGATTAAACCAAATATGTTTCCCAAAAGAAGTTTATTTTTGAAATAATTACCCCATTGAAAAGCAACTCCTGAAACATACACAGCAGCATTCCATTATTAAATAAAAATGATACGTGTGGGACTGGGCCCAAGTAATGACTAGTTAATAAAAGAGGAAAAAGCAAGGGTCTGAGTCTGCACAGTATGCTAAGACCAGCCAGAAGTGGTTGGCTGCTGCCTCACATCCCACCCAGGGAAGGTCCTGATAGACATGGTGAGGGGAAATCCTCCCAGAGTGCAGGACTTCAGGTCGTTCACTGGAGTGTCCCCTTTGTGCAAAAGGAAAGGTGGTCTGGGGTACCTCAGGTATCTATTTGCTTTGGCCACATTCCCAAAGTGGGTACTCTGGCTGATGACATAAGTTGGGGGAGGGTCAAAAACAAGGCCCCTAACTCAATTACTGAGTTTAAGGACTGGAGGAGAAGGAGCCCAAGCATACAGAGCCCCAGGCATCACCTAAACACAATTGATGATTCCCGTCTGCTGCTTCCTGACCAAATAACTCTTTTGTCAGGGTTTCACCTTTAAATTCTTAGTGAAAATCAGTACTGGGAGAAGTAATTCATCAGCTCAAGGGTTTTGGAACAGAAGGAGGAGAAATGAATGTCCAAGGACAAGCAGTCAGTCAGCATATGTTTTCATCCATACCTCTTACCAACGAGGCTTTTGCATTGCCCTGGTAACACTCTGCAGTTATCAGCATCTGCAGCCTGGGATGTTGCCTCAATTTTGCCAGGGAAGCTGCAGGTAATGACTGTTACAAGGTAATGTTGGAGAAAGGAAAGAGCAGAACTTAGAAAGCTTTCCTCCAACTAATCCTCTCACTGCTGCGTCACCAACCCTGACACACAAGCCGTTTAAGACAGCCTTAACTCTCTACAGGGTTTCTCTAGCTCTATAGTTTCTCTAGGGTTGATTATGTCAGAGAGAGCTTGCACCTCATGCTGCTGTCTATCTTGGCCAGGCAGTGGAAACCCTCAAATTCTCAAGACTCCAATGCCTGGCTCATAGTTAGCTCTTAAATGTTTAATTAATATTGAAAGATAAATCTTGGCAACTGAGGCCTGAAATTAGGATTCTAAAAGTCCACGTTCAAACGAAGGAGATGCTGTGACTAATGAGAGCTAACATTTACTATTAAGCCTGACACTATTATAAGTGCTTATTTAAGTGAGGCAGTACATGTAATTAAATGAAACAACTATTATTTCCTTCTGTGTTCTGAGTGGGAAATAAGAAAAAGAAGCATCCTTCTTTACTATAACAACATATAATTTAACTGCTCACTATGTTTAATGATTTACTTAATAGAGCTAATATCTTCCAAATACACTTAGTCAAACAATACTCTGATTTTTTTCTGGAAAAAGGTAGGTGGTTTTAGTTTTTTGAAAATATATTTTCAGAAAAAATAGATTTTCTGACTTTAAACATTGTACACACACACCACTTACTGCAAATTAATTTTCTAAGCATTTCTAATTTTCTTAAGAGAACAGTTATTAGATTATTTCCTGGCTGCTGCTGCCTTAAGGATACTGTAGAAGTATGTGGCCCCATTTATTTATATTACAGAAGCACTCTTTGAACTGAAATAAAAGTTATAAAAAGGACACTTACCCAAAAGTCTATGAGTTCCAACAAGCTACACATAAATACTACATACAGTCTACTAAAACAATGATTACACCAAGTACTTATAAATGAAAACCACTGAAGATAACAAATTAGGAAATGTACTTCTCCCCACATTGTATTTGTGCTCACTGATGATGACACTAAAATTTTAAAATACTATGAAAATAGAATTCAGACAGACAAGTTTTAAGGGTATTTTGTTTTCTCATGTATAATCCTGAAAAGAATGGTTGTGATAATGCTGGCAAACAGAATGGAAATTTTTTAAAAGTATTGATGGTGCTTCATTTAGAAGTTATCTTCCTTGCATTCAAGGCAAAGCACAAGAAAATTAAGCTCACTCAAATCATTTCTGGACTAATAGTCTAAATAAACCTAATGAAAATTTAAGACACGTCTATGTTTCTGACTAAAATGCTCAGCTTTTATGTAAGGCCTTCGTAAAGTCTTTGGCTTGTAAGTTCAACTTTTAAAAATGTTCCCATTACCAACTAATGGGCTTGCTACAATGATGTATAAGCAGAATGTGAAGGAAATCTGACTGTTATTGTCACAGTTGATGCAGGCCTTCAATATGATAAATTTAATATGAATTCACTTTCCTGTCTACAATTATCTTAAATTCCAAGGAGAGAAAACTCCGTCTACAAATTCATTGAAATAACGGTCTTTTACTGGAATTTGTTCATGACTAAGAAAGCTATATCTATTGCTCTTCCAACAATAAAAGAATGGGTTAAAACTTTCCAGTCAATAACTTAAAAGTAAAATTCAACAAATTTGCAATTAAGTTTTAAATCTTAGCAGTTACTGCATTTATATTCTTATGAGAATACCTATGAATATTTTTCAAACTATAGAACTATTTCACTCACGGTTGTTGATCATGAAATAAATGTAGTGGAGTAGTATTAGAAAAAAAATTAATAAACTAGAATAAAATAGAAAATATTAGCGTTATCTCATCTAGGAAGGGTAAGCGATGGTTTATGAAACTTACACACATACGTAAGGAGTCCTGGTGGTGCAAAAGTTAAATGCCGGTTAAACTTTGCAGGAGAAAAAAACCTGGCATTCTGCTTCTGTAAAGATTATAGCCTAGGAAATCCTATGGAACAGTTCTACTCTATGAGTCGGAATTGACTCCATGACATACAACACAACAATTCATATATTTAGTATATATTTTTACAGGTAAGTATGTATCAGCTTGCATTCAACTACCAAACTAAAGGTTAGTGGTTTGAACCCAGCAGCACCATGGAAGAAGGCCCTGGTGATCTGCCAAGAAAACCCTATGGAGCAGTTCTACTCTGTAACACATGGGGTCGCCATAAGTCAGAATCCACTCAGTGGCAACAAGTTTGGTTTTTGAATATACAGTCATGCATTGCTTAAAGTTCAGGATACTTTCTGTGAAACAGGTTATCATGTGATTTGGACATCGTGCAAACACTATACTTAGTAAAGCTATGTGGGATCCAGTAGTGTACCTGCTATTGACTAAATACCCGATACTGTACACATACAATACTGTATTTCAGCTAACATATCTGGCAAGGTAATATAGGTTATACATGTACTGTACCACTATACAAGGGAGCCCTGGTAGTGCTGTGGTTAAAGCGCCTGGCTGCAAATCAAAAGGTGAAAGGTTCCAACCCATCAGCTGCTCCAAGGGAGAAAGATTTGGCAGTCTGCTTCCACAGCTTTGGATATTCTATGGGGCAGTTCTACTCTGTCCTATAGGGTCGCTACAGGGTCATCACGAAGATGAATCCACTGACTCTTACTGCAGTGGGTGGCTGGGTACTACTACATGCCTGGCAGCGCCAGACATCTGCTCCAAGACCTGGGTCCCTGCTCCAGACGCCTCCTCCCAGCCCACCCTCAGAAGCCCACCCATCTTTCCAAGATCTCGGGTCCACGTAGGAGTGCTCACCTCCCACCGGGTCACCCAACTGATAGCTCTCAGCATCCAGACACTTAGGCCCCAGCCTGCTCGCCCAGAACCTTGGTTCCAGTTCCGACCTCCGACCCTGGCCTGGCGCTGGAAGCAATCCTGCATCCTGTATGCCTTCCCAGAGTCCTGGTTCCTGCAGCGGGCCCGCTACTCACTGCTGGGGATCCCTGGAACGCGGGGCTCGGTCCTGGAGGTGCAGGGTATGCATGGACCCAAGAAGCCCCCAGGGCCATGGGAGAAGTGCCATGAGTCACTCCGCCCCCAGCATGGCTTGGCCAAAAGACATAGATACACACGTGTTGGGTGTGGGAAGCTGTTGCATTTACTACCATCAGTTATGTTGTCTGCTTCCCTAATCTCAGATAGGGATTTCTGAACTCTATCACACAGCCTTATGGGACCATGGATGTATATGCAGTGAGCTCACTTGAAGGGAGTTAAGAGGCACAAGTCTATAGATATATATACAGATGTAGATCCAGATATACAATAAAGGTATATGATATAGATCTATAGATACGGATCAAACTATATGAAATTATCACTTTCATAGGCCAAAAAGTTGAGTATCTACAATTCCATATGGTTCAAATTAATACATATACACATTCACACACAAATACAAGCAAATGGATTAGTGTAAAATGTATTCCTACTTGGAAAAAAAAAATCACTTCTAAACATTACATGTTGTCAGGTGCTGTGAGTCAGTTCAGACTCATAGCAACTCTACATATAACAGAAAGAAACACTGCCCATCCTGTGCCATCCTCACAGGTGTTATGTTTGAGCCCATTGCTGCAGCCACTGTGTCAATCCATTTCGCTGAGGGTCTTCCTCTTTTTCACTGACCCTTTACCAAGTATGATGTTCTTCTCCAGGGACTGATCCCTTCTGATAACATGTCCAAAGTATGTGAGACAGTCTCTCCATTCTCTTTTCTAAGGAGCATTCTGGTTGTACTTCCAAGACATTTGTTCATTCTTTTGGCAGTCCATGGTATATTCAATATTCTTCGCCAACACCACAATTCAAAGCTGTGCAGTAGATTTGTTGTTGTTGTCATTGTTAGGTGCCATTGAGTTGATTCCAACTCAGAGTAACCCTATGTACAACAGAATGAAACACTGCCTGGTCCTGCACCATCCTCACAATTGTTGTTATGGTTAAGCCTGTTGCAGCCTCTGTGTCAATCCATCTCATTGAGGGTCTTTCTCTTTTCTTGCCTACGCACTACTTTACCAAGCATGATGTCCTTCCCCAGGGCCTGATCCCACCCGACAACATGTCCAAAGTATGTGAGACAAAGTCTCACCATCTTTGCTCCTAAGGAGCATTCTAGTTGTACTTCTTCCAAGATAGATTTGTTCATTCTTTTGGCAGTCCATGCTATATTCAATATTCTTCTCTAACACCACAATTCAAAGGCATCAATATTTCTTCCTTCTTCCTTATTCATTGTCCACCTTTCACATGGATATGAGGAGGTTGAAAACACTATGGCTTGGGTAAGACGCACCTTAGTCTTCAAGGTGATGTCTTTCCTTTTCAACACTTTAAAGAGACCTTTCGCAGCAGATTTGCCCAATGCAATGGGCCATTTGATTTCTTTGTTACCAGGTACTTGGCATGACTAGTATTGGCCAGTTGAGACAGAGCACTCACAGTGGTGTATTCTTTACCTGGCTTCCTCCCCTACAATGTTGTACTGTCTTTTGCTGGACTTCCTCCTCCTCAGCTTTGCATTTGAACCCTGCTTTTGCTTGGAGGTTATTTGCAAACCCCATGGGCCTGTGTAGTATGATTAAGAATGCTGCTGATGTAACTTGTATGAACTTCCTATTTGTAAAACCCTTTAAAAGTAATTTGCCTGCCCAACCTTGGCAAGCAGTCTTGGCAGCAGCAGCTCCGACTGACTATTTTCTTGTACAATGAAATAAACGTGCCTTTCCTGTTCTCCCACCTCAGTCTCTTGTTTATTGGCCAATAAATAGGATTCATGCCAAGTAAGAACCTGGGGTTTCCACCCGGTAACACCTATACAACAACGAGGCTCCAACTCCCCTCTGCTGAGCTTCATGCATTTCAAAAGGGACCCACCTTAGTGCCTTAGAACCACAGTAACACCTCAGCTCTGAGGTTCAGAGGCATAACAAGTGGCCGGCATGCCATTTTGGCCAATGATAATGAAAGTATTTACAGCCATCTATAAGTAAACATAAACTACTTGGTTCAGACTTTTTACAATAGTTACATATTCATAGTAATTTTTAAAAATATTTAGATATTAAGCATACTTAAAACATTTAAATTGAATTGCCCTCAATAATTAGAATTATGTATTGCTCTTTGATTTAGCGTCCTCACTTCTCTGAAGATATTTTAAATCAATAATATGTATATATTTTTCAAACATTTAAAACAAAAGCCTCTGTAAAGAAATTATTGAGATTCACAAAGCACATGTGACCCAATTTTTTTCTTTTAGTTACACGTAGGTCTCGAACTAATTATAACCAATTGTAATTATTTAAATTAAAAATAAAATTAAAATGTTAAAAAATAAAATCAGTTCCATATCAGGGAATTAGTAAAGATTTTCCAATGTCATTAAAAATAAAGTCATGCAAAGGCCCAGTGTCAGTTAATTCAGGAAAAGATAGTCTTTTTAACACATGGTGCTGGCATAACTGGATATCCATTTGCAAAAAAATGAAACAGGACCCATACCTCACACCATGCACAAAAACTAACTCCAAGTGGATCAAAGACCTAAACATAAAGACTAAAACGATAAAGATCATGGAAGTAAAAACAGGGGCAACGTTAGAAGCCCTAACACAAGGCATAAACAGAATATAAAACATTACCAAAAATGACAAAGAGAAACCAGATAACTGGGAGCTCCTAAAAATCAAACACCTATGCTCATCTAAAAACTTCACCAAAAGAGTAAAAAGACCACCTACAGACTGGGAAAGAATCTTCAGCTACGACATCTCCGACCAGTGCCTGATCTCTAAAATCTACATGATTCTGTCAAAACTCAACCACAAAAAGACAAACAACCCAATCAAAAAGTGGGCAAAGGATATGAACACACACTTCACTAAAGAAGATATTCAGGCAGCTAACAGATACACGAGAAAATGCTCTCGATCATTAGCCATTAGAGAAATGCAAATTAAAACTATGATGAGATTCCATCTCACTCCAACAAGGCTGGCATTAATCCAAAAAACACAAAATAACGAATGTTGGAGGGGCTGCGGAGAGATTGGAACTCTTATACACTGCTGGTGGGAATGTAAAATGGTACAACCACTTTGGAAATCTATCTGGCGTTTTCTTAAAAAGTTAGAAATAGAACTACCATACAACCCAGAAATCCCCCTCCTCGGAATATACCCTAGAGAAATAAGAGCCTTCACACAAACAGATATATGCACACCCATGTTTATTGCAGCTCTGTTTACAATAGCAAAAAGCTGGAAGCAACCAAGGTGTCCATCAATGGATGAATGGTTAAATAAATTATGGTATATTCACACAATGGAATACTATGCATCAATAAAGAACAGTGACGAATCTGTGAAACATTTCATAACATGGAGGAACCTGGAAGGCATTATGCTGAGTGAAATTAGTTAGAGGCAAAAGGACAAATATTGTATAAGACCACTATTATAAGATCTTGAGAAAGAGTATAAACTGAGAACACATGCTTTTGTGGTTATGAGAGGGGGAGGGAGGGAGGGTGGGAGAGGGTTATTTACTGATTCGTTAGTAGATAAGAACTACTTTAGGTGAAGGGAAGGACAATCTTCAATACAGGGAAGGTCAGCTCAACTCGACTGGACCAAAAGCAAAGAAGTTTCTGGGATAAACTGAATGCTTTAAAGGTCAGCGGAGCAAGGGTGGGGGTTTGGGGACTATGGCTTAAGGGGACTTCCAAGTCAATTGGCAAAATAATTCTATTATGAAAACATTCTGCATCCCACTTTGAAATGTGGCATCTGGGGTCTTAAATGCTAACAAGCGGCCATCTAAGATGTATCAATTGGTCTCAACCCACCTGGATCAAAGGGGAATGAAGAACACCAAGGTCACACGGTAACTATGAGCCCAAGAGACAGAAAGGGCCACAGGAACCAGAGACTTACATCATCCTGAGACCAGAAGAACTAGATGGTGCCCGGCCACAACCGATGACTGCCCTGACAGGGAGCACAACAGAGAACCCCTGAGGGAGCAGGAGAAGAGTGGGATGCAGACCCCAAATTCTAATAAAATAAATAAATAAATAGACCAGACTTAATGGTCTGACTGAGGCTAGAAGAATCCCGGCAGTCATGGTCCCCAAACCTTCTGTTGGCCCAGGACAGGAACCATTCCCAAAGACAACTCATCAGAGATGGAAGGGACTGTACAATGGGTTGGAGAGAGATGCTGACGAAGAGTGAGCTACTTGTATCAGGTGGACACTTGAGACTGTGTCGGCATCTCCTGTCTGGAGGGGAGATAGGAGGGTAGAGAGGGTTTGAAACTGGCAAAATTGTCACGAAAGACTGGAAGGAGGGAGCGGGCTGACTCATTAGGGGGAGAGTAAGTGGGATAATGGAGTAAGGTGTATATAAGCTTATATGTGACAGACTGACTTGATTTGTAAACTTTCACTTAAAGCACAATAAAAATTATTAAAAAAAAAAATCATGGCAATACAAAATTAGAATTCCTGGCCAATGGCTAATTTTCTTAATATTTAGACACATCACACTTAATAAGACAAATTATTAAATGAGATGACCCGTGTCTATAAACCAAAAACCAAACCCAGTGCCACTGAGTCAATTCTGACTCATAGCGACCCTATAGGACAGACTAGAACTGCTCCATAGAGTTTCCAAGGAGCGCCTGGAGGATTCAAACTGCCGACCATTCGGTTAGCAGCCATAGCACTTGACCATTATGCCACCAGAGTTTCCCGTGTCTATATACAATACTAAATAAATCATTGTTTAAAACTTGAAAAATAAAGGAAGATATATAAATTCCTCATGACTAATACTTCAAGATTCTAACTTTAAATAAAAATAGCATATTTGAGTTCCATTCTGAAATATTTAAAATATCTTCTTAAGTTACATTATTTTGGTTAAATGACCTTGATACCATAGTAAAAACCAACAAAATAGTTTATATCTTATACATTTTGTTGTTTATAAATCTACCTTTTTTTCTTGTGCCAAAACAGAGATGACGCCGCTTAATATACTCTCTTCAAATTTTAGAAGAATAAACCTAAAAAGCCTAGCAACTAATATTTTGAATAATATTAAAGCCTCATTATTGGGTTCCAAATTTTAAATTGGATTCCAATTTTAACTTCTGAATAATTTTCTTCAAAATTTATGCATCAAAAATTCTGGAATAAAGGTAAAAAATGTATAACTATTCTTTTTGTGTAATTACTATTGTGAAGTTGGCTTTGTTAATTTTCAAGGTTGTTTTTTTATTAAAATAAGTGAATGTAATTTATAAAAGCCACAGTAAAATATAATTTCTGCATCTGAGAGGGCTATGTTTCTAGAACCATTGTGATAGGAAAATGATTAGCCAAAACTTCAGTTGTTATGGAAAAAAAAAAATAGATTTAGAGAGAACACTAAGAAGTCACTTTTTAGGTTCACAAAAATAAAGATTGTATTAAATAAGGAGAATGACAGCCTACATATTTTAAATTAATAATAATAAATATTAGGACTTTCAGTCAATATGGCACCTTAGATATACATACTGCAAAGGCCTCCTGACAAAAAGACTCAAGAAACTAGGTAAAACAGACAAAAAAAAGCAACCTCAGAACCACAGCATCAGACAGAGAGTTGAAGAAACAGATGGAGCATTGATTGGAGGGAGTGGCAGAGTGAAGCAACCAGGAAAACAGAGATTCACAGACTGACTGTGCCCGGCCTGCCAGCCAGCATGGAGCGTACGGCCATTTTGGGATGGCAACAAACAGCAACCCAGAGTGAGGAACCCAGGAAAGCAACTGTAAAGAGACAGAGCTGGCGGCAGAGATTCTGTCCAGACAACCTTGGAAAGAAATAAGGTGGGCAGGAAGTAGCCAGGAACAGGGCACCCAAGAGGGGAAAGCTTGAGAATGGTATAGCTTTGAAACAGGTGAACCATTGTGAAGTGCCTCTAGAGCAAGTGAAACAGACTACATCATCTGAGCCTTAGAGAAGAAGAAAGTGTAGACAGGGACTGTACAATTGCAGGGGTGTAAAGAGGAGAAACAGTGGGGAGGGTGAGAGCTCCAGTCCCTCTGGTGAGTGCAAGAAGGGAGGGAGCTAGGCATTTATGCAGGGTCTGCTTGTCAGTGGAGTCACCCAGCCATTTATATGGGAGCCACCCAGTAAAAAGTCAGACTATAGTCCCCTACCCCCCAACTGAGAACTGGCCCTGTGCAAGCAGTCACCCCACCTGCAATCTGCGTTAGCTTGTGTCCTGAGGTGGAGGTAGTTGGAGCCAAGGCAAGCAAGCCTGGCCCTGCCCACAACCCCCTCCCTGAGGCACAGGAGGCCCACACAGATGTGGATGCTCAAGCCCAGCCCCACCCACTACCCCATGCCAGAAGTGCAGGCTGCTGATACTTGCACTCACAGGCCTGCCACACCCATCACCCTGTCTCTGAGATGCAGGAGGTCCTAGCTGATGCAGCCAAGCCCAGCCACTACCCCTCCCTGAGGAGCAGGTGGCCCGCTTTGAAGGGAACAAGCCTGGCCATGCCAACCAACCCCTCCCTAAGATGCAGGAGGACTATGCTGATGCACACAAATGTGGACATGACTGTCACCTCCTTCTGGAGGTGCAGGCTGCTTGTACTTGCCCACACAAGCCCAATGGTGTACACCACCCTCTCCCTGAAATACAAGCAGTTTGCACTTGGGTGCATAAGAACGGCCATGCCTACAACCCCCTACCTGGGGCACAAGCAACTCTCATTTACATGTGCAAGCCTGGCCCACCCACCTGGTGACTGGTGACCTGTGAACCCTCATCCCAGCCATCCAGCAATTAGCAGTGTGCACACACGTGCACAACCCAGTGACTGATGAGAACAATCCTGCACCTGTACTACATTGACTAGTTGAACATACACATCACCTCATCAGCAACGCCAACTCACATCCTGACAGACACAATCTGTACTTCCACCAAATGATGATCAGAAGATCCTAGTGCCCATATCCAATGTCCAGCCAGCTGCAACATTACGCATCTCACACCCAAACAGTTCCTGCCGGCCATCTGTACTTGCACTGAAATCCTTTGATACAGTACCGGTTACTGAGATGTTAATTCATGCATGAACAGTGGGCCTACCCCATCTATTTGAGTATCACTCCCTCAGAGTGGATCCAGAAATGTCCTGCCCTGACCTCCAAAGAATGCACTAACTGCTAGCACCAACCTGTAAGGACTCCACAGTCCCACAAGGGCTATGGAGGGGCCCTGACCACCCAACATCTGACACTTATTATCACTCAACCTGGTAAGGAAAGACAAATAAGCATAACCACAGAGGACCTGCACATGAATGAGACTCACCATATCACTAGTGAGAGGAAATCATGCCCAGCCAACAGGGACCACCAAAGTTACACATACCCGGAATCACAAAACAACAACAATTAAAATAATATAAAGGAAGAAAGACATTCTCAAGTGAAAGAGAAGAAACAAAGCTCCAGATACATCAAAACAAATTTAAAAAAATCAGCACAAAACAAACATACAGTCAATAAAGAAACATATAAATAAATAAATGAACACCTTAATGCCTCAGTGGCAGCAGATGATAACAAATCACATGAACAAACACGATTAGATGGCTCAAAAAAGTGAGAAAATAAAGGGGGAGAAAACCTTCCTTAAGGAAGAAAAGGTAACAGAACTACCTGATAAGGAATTCAAAAGTCTTATATATAGGATCCTCAAGGAGATCAAGTAAAGCACAGACAAAACCCTTGAAGAATTCAGAAAAACAAAATGACAAAATAGACAATTAGAAACCATACAAAAGCAACAACTGGAAATCCTGAAGACTAAAACAATATATCAGAAACAGATAACTCAACAGACAAACACAGAAATAGAATTGAAGCAACTGAAGAAAGAATCAGCAAAAGAAAGGACAAATCCCCTGATACTAATCTGTTTGAGGAACAATCAGAAAAAAGAATGAAGAAAAATGAAGAAAGCCTAACAGCTACATGGGACACTATCAAGAAGAAGAATTTACACTTATTTGGAATTCCAGAAAAGGAGGAGAGAAAAAAAAAAAAAAAAGCAGAGAGAGAATTTTTTAATATTTACTGACAAAAAACTTCCCTAATATCATGAAAGATGAAAAGATTTCTATCCAAGAAGCTCAATGAACCCCACAGAGGATAGACACCAAAAGAAATTCACAAAGACATATCATAAAGTAAGTTTCCAAAACAAAAGACATAGAATTTTGAGCGCAGCCCATGAAAAACAAAACATCACCTACAAAGGGGCACCAATAAGACTAAATGCTCATCTCTTGGCAGAAACCGTGCAGGCAAGAAGGCAGTGGGATAACATATATAATACCCTGAAAGAAAAGAAATGCCAAACAAGAATCACATATCCAGCAAAACTGCCTTTCAAATATGGTGCTAAAACTTGGACATTCCCAGATGAACAGAAATTAACAGAGTTTGGAAAAGACAGACCAACTTTATAGAAAATATTAAAGGGAGCCCTTTGGACAGAGAACAAACAACATCAAACAACATCCTGAGATTAAGACACACGACAACACCACCCAGATACCAGCACAGACAAATAATTCTCAAATGTAAAATAAAGATGTAAAACTGAAAACAGGGTAACAGAGATGTCAATCTTTAAATGACAACAACTTCAAAACAAAAAGAGGAAATATTGTAGTTATACAATTTCCATATGGAGAGGAAATCAGGCAATATTAAGATACAAGCTTAGAAAGAAAAAGGTAAATATCAGATTAACCTCAAAGAAAATTAATAAATCTACTCAACAAAATAAAGAAGGATAAAAAAGACTCAGCAAACACAAAATCAACAACAAAGGAAACTAAATGAAAAATCCATAAATAAAAAGAACTCAGCACGGAAAATTAAGGGGAACAAAGAAACTGTTAACACCACAATAAAAAGCATAATGAAATGGCAGCAGAAAATTCATACCTATCGTTAATCACACTGAATATAAGTGGTTTAAATGCCGCAGTCAAGAGACAGGGAATGGTGAATGGATTTAAAAAGACATGACCCATCAATATGTTGTCTACAGGAGACACACCTTAGACACAAAGACATAAATAGGTTAAAAAAATCAAAGGATAGAAAAAAAAAAATCAAGTAAACAGAAACCCAAAGAGAGCCCGAGTGGCAATAAAAGTCTCTGCTAAAATAGACTTTAAGTCAAAACCCATTTTAGAGATAAGGAAGGGCATTATATAATGATCAACTCACCAAGAGGACATAACCATAATAAATACTTATGCACCTAATGACAGAGCTCCAAAATATATAAAACAAACTAACAGAATTGAAAAGAGAAAGAGACAGTTCTACATTAATAGTATGAGACTTTAACACACCACTTTCAATGATGGACAGGAACAACTAGAAAGACTCTCAACAAAAATATGGAAGATCTAAATAACACAATCAACCAACTTGGCCTCATAGACATATTTAGAACACACCACGCAACAGCAGCACAGTACTCAGTCTTCTCCAATGCTCATGGGCCATTCTCCAAAACAGATCATATTTTAGTTCACAAATCAAACTTCAATAAATTAAAAAACATCACAATTCAATACACAGTATCTTCTCTGACCATAATGCCATAAAACTAGAAAGAACAAGGAAAAAAATTTTTAAAAAGGAAACTGAATAACATCTTACTTTAAAACTATTGGGCAATAGAAGAAATAAAAAATGAAATAAAAAAATTCTTAGAATCAAATGAGAATGAAAACACAACGTACAAAACCCTTGCACATAGCAAAAGCACTGCTCAGAGAATTTATAGCAATAAATCCACACATCAAAAAAGAAGGGCCAAAATCAGTAGCTTATCTTTACAACTCGAATAGAAAAGGAGCAGTAAAAGAAGTCCACAGTCACCAGAAAAAGGAAATAATAAAGATTAGAGCAGAAATAAATGAAAATGAAAACCGAAAAACAATAGAATCCACAGGACTAGAAGTTGGTTCTTTGAGAGGATCGATAAAATTGACAAACCACTGGCCAAATTGACAAAGGAAAAAAATGAGAAGATGCAAAAAAAAAACCAAACCCGTTGCTATCAAGTCTATCCCAACTCATAGTGCCCCTATAGAACAGAGTAGAACTGCCCCATAGGGTTTCCAAGGAGTGGCTGGTGGATTCCATCTGCCGACCTTTTGGTTAGCAGCCAAACACTTAACCACTGCACCAACAAGGCTCCAACTAACACATTACAGGTAGAAAATTTGGATAGACCCGTAACAAAAAAAAAATTGAAGGTGTCATTAAAAAAAAAAAAAAAACCCAACAACAACAACAAAAAACCCCAGCCCAGATGGCTTCACTGGAGAATTCTATCAAACATTCAGAGAAGAGTTGACACAAATTCTACTTAAACTATTGCAGAACATAGAAAAGGAAGGAATACCCCCTAACTCATTCTATGAAGCCCACATAACCCCGATACTAAAGCCAGGAAAAGATACTAAAAAAAAGAGAAAGGTCTCAAATAGCTAAAGCAATATTGAAGAAGAAGGACGAAATATGACGCCTCTTACTTTCCAATCTCAACACTTACTATACAGCTGTGGCAATCAAAACAGCCTGGTACTGTTTCAATGACAGACACATAGACCAATGGAATAGAATTGAGAACCCAGAAGTAAATCCATTCATCTGTGAGCAGTTGATCTTCGACAGAAGGTCAAAATTCATTCAATGTGAAAGAAACTGTCTCTTTAACAAACGGTGTTGGCAAAACTGGATATCCGTATGTAGAAAAATGAATCAGGACCCATACCTTACATCATATACAAAAACTAATTCAAAACGGATTGAAGACCTAAATGTTAAAGCTAAAACTGTAAAGTTCCTGGAAGATAACATAGGTTCAAAAGTAGGGGACCTAATTTTTGGCATTTATAATCTGTAAAACAAAATTAAAAATGTACAAATGATATAAGGTAAATTAGATAACTGGAGCCTCCTAAAAATGAAATACTTAATGTACTTCAAAAGACTTTACCAAGAGAGCAAAAAGAGAATCTATAAACTGGGAAAAAAACTGACAAAGACATATCTGATAAGGGTCTAACCTCTAAAATATATAGAAAACTCCAACAACTCAACAACAAAAAGACAAACAATCCAATCAAAAAATGGGCAAAGAACATGAACAGAGAGTTCACCAAAGAGGACATCTGGACAGCCAAAAAATACATTAAAAGTTGCTCACAGTCATTAGCTGTTAGAAGGATGCGAATCAAAACTTATACCATCTCACTCCTGCAAAAATGGCAATGATCAAAAAAAAAAAAAAAAAAAAACCATAAAACAACAAATGCTGGTGAGGTTGCGGGTGAATTGGAACTCTTATACATTGCCGGTGGGATTGCAAAATTGTACAACCACTGTGGAAAACAATATGGCACTTCCTCAAAAAGCTAGAAATAGAAATACCATATGATCCAGCAATCCCACTCCTAGGTATATATCCTAGAGATATAAGAGCAGTGACGTGAATAGACATATGCACACCTACATTCACTGCAGCATTATTCACAATAACAAAAAGAAGGAAACAACCTAAGTGCTCATCAATAGGTGAATGGATAGACAAATTGTGGTACATACATGCAGTGGAATACTATGCACCTATAAAAAATGAGGAGTCCCCGAAACATCTTAACATGGATGAATCTGGAGGACTTTATATGAGTGAATTAAGTTAATCACAAGAGGACAAGTATTGTATGGTCCCACTTTTATAAAAAGTCAAGAATAGATATACCCACAGAAAGCAACACTCTTTGATGGTTACCAGGAGTGGGAGGGTGAGGGAGGGAGAATCACTTTCTAGATAGTAGACACTCATTTTTGGTAATAGGAAAGGCAATACCAATATGGGTAAAATCTGCACAACTTGTCCAAGGTAAATGAAGACACTAAGAAGTAAACAAGAACAAGCAGCAATTTTGGTAAATGTTTCATTGACTATGCAAAGGCATTCAACGGTGTGGATCATAACAAATTACAGATAACATGGAAACCCTGGTGGCGTAGTGGTTAAGTGCTACGGCTGTGAACCAAAGGGTCAGCAGTTCAAATCCACCAGGTGTTCCTTGGAAACTCTATGGGGCAGTTCTACTCTGTCCTAAAGGGTCGCTATGAGTCGGAATTGACTCAATGGCACTGGGTTTGGCTTTTTTTTGGTATTGCGAAGAATGGAAATTCCAGAACACTTAACTGTGCTCATGAGGAACCTTTACGTAGATCAAGAGGCAGTTGTTCGGACAGAACAAGGGGATACTGATCGGTTTAAAATGAGGAAAGGTGTGCGTCAGGGTTGTATTCTTTCACCATACCTATTCAATCTCTATGCTGAGCAAATAATCCAAGAAGCTGGACTACATGAAGAAGAACATGGCATCAGGATTGGAGGAAGACTCATTAACAACCTGCGTTATGCATGACACAACCTTGCTGGTTGAAAGTGAAGAGGACTTGAAGCACTTTGTAATGAAGATCAAAGACCACAGACTTCAGTATGGATTGCACCTCAACATAAAGAAAACAAAAGTGCTCACAATTGGACCAATGAGCAACATCATGATAAACGGAGAAAAGATTGAAGTTGTCAAACATTTCATTTTACTTGGATCCACAATCAACAGCCATGGAAGCAGCAGTCAAGAAATCAAAAGACGCATCACATTGCATCACGCTGCAAAGGACGTCTTTAAAGTGTTGAAGAGCAAAGATGTCACCTTGAAGACTAAGGTGTGCCTGACCCAAGCCATGGTATTTTCAATCGCATCATATGCATGTGAAAGCTGGACAATGAATAAGGAAAACCAAAGATTAATTGATGCCTTTGAATTGTGGTGTTGGCAAAGAATATTGAATATACCACGGACTGCCAAAAGAACAAACAAATTTGTCTTAGAAGAAGTACAACGGGAATGCTCCTTAGAAGCAAGGGTGACGAGACTGTGTCTTACACACTTTGGACATGTTGTCAGGGGGGATCAGTCCCTGGAGAAGAACATCATGCTTGGCAAAATACAGGGTCAGCAGAAAAGAGGAAGACGCTCAAAGAGGTGGATTGACACAGTGGCTGCAACAATGAGCTCAAGCATAACGATTGTGGGGATGGCGCAGGACCAGGCAGTGTTTCGTTCTGTTGTACATGGGGTTGCTATGAGTTGGAGCCGACTCGACGGCACCTAACAACAACAACATAATATACAATTTTGCAACAAGAATAACAACAACCAAAAAAATATTCTGCGTGGTTACATAGGTTGACATGTATGCACATATGTGTATAAGGCGGCACATGTGAGTATATGGGTGTGCAGGTATAGGTACATTTGTAGGTATATGTTTATACGTTTATGTGTGTTTCATATGTATTCATATATATAATAAACCTCATAGGGGGCACAGTTACAGATTCACCCTAGACAAAACCAAACACCTCATGGGATTGGTTTATTGAATTTGAAGGCTTGGGACCATAGTCTCATGGGACAACTTGGTCAATTGGCAAAACATAGTTCATAAAGGTAATGTTCTTCCTCCTAATTTGGTGAGTAGTGTTTGCAGTTTTAAAAGCTTGCAAGCGGCCATCTAAGATGCAACTATTGGTCTCTACTCATCTGGAACAAAAGAGAATGAAGGAAACCAAAGACTCAAAGAAGAAACTAGTTCACAGGACTAATAACCCACATGAATCATGGCCTCATCTAGCCTGAGACCAGAAGGGCTAGATGGTGCCCGCCTACCACTACCGACCGTTCTGACCAGGAACACATAGAAGGTCCTGGTTAGAATGGGAGAAATATGTAGAACAAAACTAAAATTCATAAAAAAAGACTAGACTTACCAGACTGAGAGAGGCTAGAGGAAAACCTAAGACTATTGCCTTAAGATACCCTTTGAACTTGGAACTGAAGCCACCCTTGACGATCACTTTTCATCCAAATAATAGATTGGCTTATTAAAAAAAAAAAAAAAACAACCAAAAAAACCCAGTATCACCCATGAATATTGTGCTCCCTTAAATAATCAACTATATGAGACCAAACGGTCAAAATTTACCCTAAAACAAAGATGATATGCTAAGGAGGGGCAGGGAAGCTAGATCAAGGGAAACAGAACAAAAAGAATGGAAATAATGAGAGTGTTGACATGTTGTGAAGAATGTAACCAACATCATGGAACAAGTTGTATAAAAATTGTTAAATGGGAACCAATTTGCTATGTAAACTTTGACCTAAAACAATAAAATATTAAAAAGTAAATATTACATAATTTATTGCTTACTGCTTCCTGTACTGGGATCCACAGAACTTTAAAACTATACCAGGCATCCAAGATCTTGTTTGAATTTAAAAACAACATTTAAAAATAGAAAGTAATTCCATAATTTAAAAAAATAGAAATTTAAAACTCTACTTTTACATTCACTGATTCAATATTCAACAATTAGTACTTACTAGCTACTACAGCATTATCAATATCTATTAAGACAAGAAAGAAATTGGTATACTGTTTTTGTAAAGTTAGGTCAATTTTGAAGCCCTGGTGGCGCAGTCACATTAAGGGCTCGGCTGCTAACCAAAAGATCAGCAGTTCAAATCTATGAGCCGCTCCTTGGAAACCCTATGAGGCAATTCTACTCTGTCCTATAGGGTTCCTATGAGTCAGAATCGACTCAACGGCAATGGGCTTGGTTTTGGTTTATGTAAATTTTGCTACTAGAAGAAAAATCTACTTTAAAAAATTTTACTTTTTTTATCCAGAGATTACCCATATATTTTATCTATATTATTTCATCTGGGGGAAAATGTTTAATCAAGCAAAGTTATTGTAATAAATGATAATGTTTGGTTTAAATCAAAACCACACCCACCACTCTGACTGACACTTTTTAGCTCCAGGTCCTTAGACTTGTGAGAAAATTTCCATGATGTTCATGCTTCCCTAGGGACTTTTAACTGTCATTCAGAGAAATGAAGCTATAAAGAAATTATAAACGATTTTGATGAGTGTGATTAGTTGAATTCTCAGGCACTTTTTCAGGGATATTCCATTTGCAACAAAAATATATGGTTATTCCCAGAAATTCCATTCCTAGGTATATATTCAAGGGAACTGAAAATATACGTCCACAAAAAAATTATACACAAATTTCATAGCTGCATTATTCATAATAGCCAAAAAGTAGAAACAACCCAATACTCATTAACTAATGAATGGATAAACAAAATGTGGTATATCCATACAATGGAAAATTATTTGGTCATAAAAAGAAATGAAGCACTGATACATGCCACATCATGGATGAACCTTAAAAACATCATGCTAAGTGAAAGAAGCCAGACACAAAAGTCATATATTGTTTGAGTCCTTCTATATGAAATGTCTAGAATAGGGAAATCCATAGAGACAAAAGTAGATTAGTCGTTGTCAAGGGATGGAGGAAGCAGGGAATACAGAGTGACTGTTAATGAGTATGGAGTTTCTTTGTGAGGGGATGAAAATGTCATGGAATTAAAAAGTGGTGAAAGTTACACAACTTTGTGAACATACTAAAACCACTGAATCATAAACTTTAGAAGGGTGAACTCTGTGGTATGTAAATTATATCTTAATAAAGCTGTTTTTTAAAAAGTATATGGTTATTGTAACCTATTTATATTAAATTTCTAAAAGAAGATTTCATGTTCTGCTAAAAGGTGATAGGATCCAGTATACCTAGTATATACATGACTCAACCTCCAAAATTACTGTTCAATGAAAAACTTTGTTTCAAAACATCATTCAAACTAGTTATAAAACAGAAAACAAAAACAAAATAAATTTTAAACGTAAATATATTTAAAAAATTAAAACACCTAAGAAATGCAATCTATACATGTGAAAAAGTAAAATACTTATATGCATAACAAGTAGTAGCAACATTATCCATAAGCAGCAGTTACAGTGTTTATTTTTCCCATATTTTTGTTTAAGACCATACTGGTAGTTTATTACTTTTAGGGAAATTGCATAAGGTACATACAGCATATTATGAGTAAGTTACAGAAGACTGTATAATTGGAAAATTAATTCCAAATAAGAGCATTTCCCCTGAAAACACATTCATTGTTAAACAAATTATTTTAAACTAGAGGACAATAAAATGAACCTATAATTTATTAAGTCCAAGATATATAGTCAACTTGCTTAAAATTACATATGGCATTTTAAAAACAGCCTATTTCTAAAATATCAGTAATTCAGGCAACTGGGATTTCCATAGGAGATAAACTTCCATTAATTTCCTTTTTATGAAGAAAAGGTCTATATTATGAATATTGCGACTATGTTATTAAGAAATGCTACAGCATACTTTAAAAATCAAAATGGTGAAACATATGCATCAGGATATTCTTTTACCAGGTACCAGCCCTATACCAGCACTTTAAAAGGTGATTTAAATCTAGTTAACCACATTTCCAAATTACTTAGGTTATTAATCTTCTCTTAAAATACATACCATACGCATAGTTTAGTTAAGAATTATAATTTCCATTATAAATGGGAACCTATCATACTGATAATCTAAAGATGTAAGAAATAAAGTACTTAGATAGTCTAGTACTTTATTGAAAATATATATGGAAATATATATACTGACTCCACAAAAACAACTTGTACACATAAGCAAAATACTAAACATTTCTGATTTGGGAAAAATGAAATAAAATACAGTGAGTGGTTTTCTCTGAATTTCTAACTGTAAAAATCCCTTTTGCCTATTTATATGACCCATCTCTATTCATGCAATTTAATGAGCCCTCAGAAGAATTTACATGTCTTTATACAGAATTCACATCTACTTCGGTAAACTGCCAGTCCTTTTATATTTTCAGTGCCTTGTCAAAATATGGGTAACAAAGTTCTTCATTCTATGAGGCAGGAAGATGTTTCCTAAGTATTTCTTTGGATGATGAGGATATAGTATCCGGGAAGGACACCTCAAATTCTATTAGAAGGTCACCACGTTGGTCAGGATTTTTTGGAAATGGCAGCCCATATCCAATAATTCTTCTCCTCATTCCAGGTTTCACAATATCATTTAATGACATAGGTATGGTTCTTCCATCCATTGTTGGTACATTAATTGAGCAGCCACACAATGCCTAAAATGGATCAAATGAGATAAAATTAACAAACTTCAAAACTTAGAAATCTAAACAAAAAAATTACCAGGTGGTAAAGGATGTTACCACTAAATTTTTAAGCTCTAAAAGAATCAGTGGTTATAAAATGTTCTCCCCAGTCGAAAATCTCTTCAAGATATGCATTATCAGATATGTTATTAAAAAATACACAGGACAGGAAAGGAAAGGATGTCCTTCATATAGCCATGGAATAAAGTTGATAGGTTTGAGACTACTATTACAACATTCAAGATGCAGGAATGGAATGGAAGAGAAGAGGGAGAAATTCAGAGCTGGGAAGAACAGGATAGAGGCAGCTATCTACTTCTCTGGAGGGAAAACTTTGGGACAGGGAGATATTGTTTTATTCAACAAATCTTTACTGAGTGCCTACTCTATGCCATGCATTCCTGTTAAATGCTTAGCATATAGGCACCATTGACATAGACTCCACCTTAAGAAGAGCACAACCTACTGGAAGAGACATATAAGCAAACTAGCAAATGTAATACAGCACAATGCTGGCATGGAGGTATGTGCAGAGGTCTTTTGTGAGAGGATGGGCACCTGACTTACCCCTAGCTTTTGGGAGTACAGGATGCTTAAGCTAAACAATGGACCAGTAGCAGGTATTGGGGCAGAATGAGGAACAATACTGTTCCACAGGGTAGAACTCAAACAATGACACAGATATGTAATAAAAGAATGATAGAGCAAGCCTAGGGAAATGCATTTCGGGGTAGAAAGCAGGTTAAAGCAGCCTTCTATTTTAAGCTAGAGTTTAGACTTTATGGTAGATGCTAAGCGGAGCCATTTAAAAAATTTAAGCAGGGAACTGACACGACCAGATTTGCAGGATTACAATCCAATATGAACTATCCCAGATGAACCCAGTGCCCTCGAGTATAGTGTCTAAAATACAGTAATAACTCATATATTAAGACAGTACCCTTATTAATTATCTTGTCTTTTAATATGTTTAATATTTTTGCTTGTTATACAATTATAACTCCAAATTAACTATTTTGGAAAAATCTAACAGATGCACTAAAATGATGAGATTACCAATGTAGATTTCATAAACCACACTTGTAAAAACAGAGTAGAATTAACACAACATAAGGCACCATAGTACATAATCCAGTTGGCACTTAAACTTGACACTTAAATTGTTAACATAGGTAATTAAACTTAGAAAATAAAACCTCATCCATAAAAGAGGTATAATAGTAGTACAACCTCAGAGAGTTGTTAGGAAGATTAAAAAATTAATATGTAGTAAACACTGAATAAATGTTAACTATTATTTAGATAAATTCCCTAAGACCAGCTGCATGATTATGTTTGGGCTCAGAATTCCCAGGTTCTACAAACTTACCTCTCGTAAACTAATTTTAGCATTATAAATTATATTTGATCCATCCCTTTTAAATTTTGGGTGATCTTTATCTTTAATAATAAAAACGACGTCTGCTGGAATACTATTTGGTGTTTCATCTCCTTCTCTTGGAAAAGTAATTTTGGTGCCTTCTTTCCATCCTTTTTTAATCTCAATGGTGAGAATTTTGTCCTCAGATCTATAACTCCTTCCATCAGGATTTAACCTTTTTCGAGAAATCTTCATTCGTTTGGTACAGCCACTATATATTTCTTCAAGTGATACTCTAAGTTCATGAATAACTGGAGGATCTTGCTTGAGGCGGGATGGTCCCACAGAATTCCTGTCTCTTGGATATCCATTCATGCTGAATCCAAAGGCACTAAAAGGGTCCCCATCTACTTCCATATCTTCAGAATCTCTACCACCAGCCATTCGCCTTCCAAAGAAAATTTCAAAGGGGTTGGAACCTCCAAAAAATGCTGCAAATGTGGCATGAGGGTCTCCATGAAAGGTGTACCGGAAGGTACCACCTTGTCCATCAGTACCTCCTGCTCCTCCTTTCAACCCTAAATAAAAGAAATAAGTGTGATTAGAAAAGAGTTCACAACCCTTGAAAGTTAAACTTTTAAAAATGTTATTGCAAATAATGTTGGCCAACTTAGGTTACAATTTATTAATATTGGCCAGAAAGGACATTATAATTAATAAAAACAGCTATATAACTTCTGATGATTCCATCCTAAGTTAAATTTTTAGCTTTCAAATCCTTCCTCCAAATCCTTAGATTTAGTCATTATTCATTCCTGGTAACTGTCACAACAGTAAAAAAAGAAAAACAAAATAAAATCAGGAACCTATCTTATAAACTACTGGTTTGGCATACTGAGATGTCAGTTAAAAAGTCTTCAGTTACCAATGCAAGATGCAGAAACTAAATATATACGTGCCATTATAATCAGTAAGTACAATCAATAATATAGAATACCAAATTCATACTAAACAGCTTTGGTAATTAACCCAGATAACTTTTACTCTGTACTGTTTAAGAATTAAAATAGCGTTCTTTCTGTGGCAGAAAGAGAAAAATATTCTAATAATGATGACACCTCATGAGACTATTTTTTTAGGCAGTAAAATGGTTAGCCCTATTCTAGATTCCATTAATTTCAGCAGTAGGTAAAAAGAAGACTGAAATCAAGAGCTGTAAACCCTCAAGACATATAAGGCCTTTGGACTGGTTATTTCTGTCTGGATAACCCACTTCAGATAGCTATATACTAACCCTCTGACACTACCACATTGTCAAATATACTTATTTGCTTTAATGCTCTACTAAACGATATGTAGCTCACAGAAATCGCATATTTGAAACTGCATTTTCTACTACATGCCAAGGAAATATTTCTACTAAAACCCACAAAACTGTAGTGATCTTTTAAGTGGGCAATAATGGCAAGGATTGATATCATTACAGTATCAGCAAGGTTCCTGAGTGAGCCTTACAGGCATTCCTGACCAAGGAAACAAACAAAAATTATAAACCTAAAAATTATACAACCATGAAAAATTTAAGAGATTAAAGTAGGGGATTCCATTATCTTCCAGTATGTCCAAAAAGTGAGTAATTTGAGGGAAGGAAATATATTTTATTCGTTTTTGCATTGCTCATGCATACAGGGCAGAAACATGATAGGCACTCATGTTTATTGAATGAAGGAAATGAACCAATTCTTAATATCCTCCTAAATCAAACCAAAAAAGCTGTCTTGATTGTCAGAATAGAGAAGGCAGAAGCAAAAGCATTGTGTGTGTGTATGTATATGTGTGTATGTGTGTGTATATTTTTTTTCACACATACACATGTGAGAGATTTAATAATTAAAAGTTTCACTGAAAGCACTCAATATGCTTTCAAATAGACTGAGTTTTGCATGTCTTGCTTTATATTTGGCTCCTTCCATTAAAAGGCATACCTTCTCTCTCTCTCTTTGATCTAAGAAAGGCTCAGCTGATGTCTAAAATTCACCTCCATCATGAATAGAAATCTAAAGGCATAGAAAGAGACCTAATAATCTGATAATACTCAAAATATGAACTGAACGATATAGTCAAACAGCACTTAAGGAAAAATCCATGTAGAAACAGAATGACAAGTATAAGGTAGAGAAGAAATACTAGCATGTAACTCATACAAAACTTCCTTTTATAAATTTCAGAGGTATAATTATGATAACAACTCCCAATGTTAAAAAGTCAGTGATTTTTTTTAATGGTAGGATATGTATATAACTCAAGGTCATGATGATATGGCTAAACCAATTCTTAAGTTATTTCAATTGTTTTATCTTTTATCCTATATTAACAGAGTATAATAATTTAACAGCGTTAATAAAGTAATTTGCCCACTCTAACATTCTATCATACAAAATCTAAACGCTTTTGAACCCATAATGGAATCATGAAAAGAAAATAATATCGTAAGCTATTATATCATGGGTTTAGGTTTTTCCTAAAACCCCTTTCCTACTCTCTAAAAATGATAACTCAATCAGGATTACAGAATCCCTGAGAAGATTCACAGTCTATCTTAAGTGACTTATTTATCAAAGTTGACAAAATGCCTCCCATGCAACTTTGAGGTTTTCCTAGACACTAAACACTCAACTGCGTAGCAAAAGACAAGGCTATTATAATAGGGCAGAGAAATCCTACCAAAATTCATGTCATTATAATAAGACATGAATGATTACATAAGTGTCACTTGCATTGCTTAAAACTTGAATAATGATAGGTGTGTCATTAACTGTATAAAAAACTGTATAGTCAACTCTTAATTACCTATATTTCGATTGCTTATAGAAAACTGTAATATTCAACTGGATTTCCTCAAATAATATACCCAAAATGTTTTCTAGACACCACTACCACTTTGTATGATTGAGGAATGCACTCTGGAATCAACGTTAACCTATGCTTTAGCAGGACTGCTATTATTTAAAAAACAACCAACCAACCAATCTGCAATCCAAACAAACATGTGTTTGGGATACTATGTATAACAATGAATTCCCCTAGTTAGTTTAGTTAACTATAAGTTTATTAAAAAGCAAAACACTGGGAAAAAATAATAACATTTTAATAACTTACTTTAAGGAAATCTAGTATATAAAAAACCCAAATTGATAGCAAGGCTTATAGAGTTACTAAAATGAAACTCTTTAAACAGGTTTTGATTAAAAAATATCAAGTTTACTTACATATTTTAGAAATGCATAATAAATAATGGGAGTCGGTTGATTAAAAAGTGAAAGAACAGAAGCAAGCTAGTATAAACATTAATATACTAAATAAACGTTTGATCATATAAACACTACCTTTCAGTATTTAAAATAAGTCAGTGAGTGAACAACAAAAAAAGAAAGGCATAAAGAAAGAGAAATGTTACAGAACTAGAATAAATACCCAACTATAAGGGAATGTTATTGAAAATCTTTTAACGCAAACTTCAATTAACATCCACGGAACCATTCAGAATTAAATCTAAGACTTTTGGGGAGGTACTGATTCAAAGTTTGATTTTAAATTTCTGTAGTTCTATGTTTTCAATGACTCAATCGTGGATAAAATGCCTCCGCAGTTTTTAAACAGCTATTTTTAAAATAGTTTTGTTTATTACAGATCATAAACAAAATCACCCATTGTAAACATGCAAGTCAATGATTTTAGTAAACCTAGAGTTGTGCAACTATCACCACAATCTAGTTTTAGAACATTTCCATTAATGCAAATTGTTCCCTGGTGGCTATTTGTAGTTAATCTCCACTCCCACCACCAACTCTAGGCAATCACTAACCTTCTTTCTGTCTCTATAAATTTGTGTTTTCTAAACATTTCATATAAATGGAGTCATACAATACATAGTCTTTTACATCTAGCTTCTGTCACTTAGCATAATTTTTTAGTTCCATCCATGTTGTAGCAAGTCTTATTAAATCAGCCTGTTTAATTGCTGAATAGTCTTCCAATGTATAGATACACCACATTTTATTTATCTATTCACCCATTGACAGGACTTTTGGGTTGTTTCCAGTTTGGGGCCATAATAAATAACGCTGCTATGAACATTCACATACATGTCTTTGTGTGGACATATGTTTTCATTTCTCTTGTGCAGATTCCTAGGATTGGAATTTCTGGGCCATATGGTAAGCTTAAAACATCTCTATATTTATTCAACTTATTAACCCAAAACTTTAAATTGTGGATATGAGAGATGTTCGGAACATAAATAAACTAGACTACTGGTTCTCTATGAGTTGGAATCGACTCGACGGCACTGGGTTTTGTTTTTTTTTTTTTTTTTTGGTTTACTGGTTCTCTTAGTTCCTAAATATCTAAATTTAGCATGTCTGATTTATACTCTTCTAAATTCCTGATTCCCTATTCTCACTGCCCACTGTCCCAGGCTTCAAGTCTTAAAATAGAGTATAATAATTGAAAAAAAGAAAAAAAGTATATCAGGTAAATTAGTAGTGGCTTCACAGTCCTAAAATCCAGTGTTTTATTACTATTAGGGAAGCAGATAGAACAGTGGCTACAGAACAAGGCCTGCAGGTACAGCAGATCAAGGAAAGGCAAAGAGAAAAAATGTCTTCCCATGCTTTCACAATGTCCTCAAAGAGGAATTTTTTAAAGAATTAATGAGATGTTCCGAGTAAAGAGCAAATAAATATAACACTTTTCTCTGGAGAAAAATAACTTTCATTCAACCATATTTTCAAGTGGCCTATCACTAGAGAATGACATTTCTGAATATACTTCTATGCTTTAAAAAGCCTATTCTCTCACTCTTTCCTCTTATTGCTTATAGCAGTTCCTGAGTCAAAAAAGGAAAAAGATTGATCCCAGTTTAGTTTTTAAAAAATTTGCTCACTAATGATGATCAGTAAACATTATACTGGAGAAATAGCACTCAAGAAAAGCATTATTTGAGATAATCTTTAAACCTTAAACCAAAAATATCCCCTGAAGTCTCCTTAAAACCAAACAAGAATTCAGCTTAACTAGTAAATTGAACATTGTGCTCTTTTAAGATCTATGTGGGATCAAATTGACAATAGCAACTCAAAAGATTAGACAGGAAACTTAGGGGGCAGTGAGTTTACATTAATGGGGGTAAGGAACACCTCAGAAAAAGAAGGTGAGAATGGTTGCACAACTCGAATATAATCAATGTCACTGAATTATACATGTAGAAATTGCTGAATTGGTGTATGTTCTGCTGTGTATATATATTATTAACAACAAAAAAAATAAGACAAATTACATATAAAAAAAAGAAAAGCACTATTAGGAGGTAATGTTAAACCAAGAAAAATGTACTATCTGGTGACTTGAAAATTATGAAGATAAATATACTAAATAAACACTGAATACTATGGCTGAGTCATAGCCAAACTTGAGCTAGCAATGCAATGTGGCCAAATACCTTAGATTCAAAGCAGTGGCTGGCTATCTGCTATTCTATGGAAAGTTATAGTGTTACTCTATGTGGATTTCTCTATAAAAGGCAAAATATTATTTTCAGAAAGAGTAGTATATTGTTGGTAGTATCTAGAAGTCTGCTTAGCACTTCAGGTGAACCAAATAATGGTATTTTCCATGGTTTGGCCATGGGGAACATGGTATATACAAGCAGAGTTGAACTGCCCACTATTTGCTTTTTTCAATATTTACTTTGTAAGAACCTGACACTGAAGGGCCTTAACACGCCAAAATCAGCAGCATAAATATCAGCAAGGCCAAGTTTTGAAAATTACAGCTAACTACAACAAAATCCTCTGTACACAATCACGCTGCTTGTCTAAATTTAATATTTTTAATTCAAATGAGCATAGTCACTGCTTGACTGCATTTTTAAGGATATATTTCTAATTAAGAAAATGTAACATTAAATGCAATAAAAGAAGCAAAGGGATATAAAAAATTTTTATAGTCATAACGATTTAAAAGAAAACATTTTAGGGGAACCGTTAATAATGAAATAACATTCTTCATTCAAACAGTTGATAATCCTAGAATAGAAATTAAATTTTTTAATTAGCAATTTTAAAATATTTACTTTAGCAAAGAAATATCCTTATATATTCTAAGAATATAAATATTCTTATATAGTCTTACAGCTACATTAACCAGAGTGCTTTCTGAATTTATATGGAGATGGACAAATTTGATTAAAAATCCGGAATGATAAAAGGATAAATTTTAAATTACCCTCATTTGCAGTGTTCAACTAGTTCCTGATCTCACAATGCAAGAAATAAAAGTACAGCAGGGAGAGGAAAGGGAAGATGTCACGCTTTACTCTCTACCTAGACGGTAAAATCTCAAAAGAAATGTTACCTAAAAGTAAATTAAAAATTGTTCTAACTCTAGGTGGCCATTTTAGGTTAAAAATTGTATTTTTGAAAACATTTTCTTGGCACACAATTACTGTTTACAATTAAGCTAAAAACTTGTTCTGGTATTTTATGACATCAGGAAAATTCTTTCCTCTCTAGGCAAAATGCCAAAAACAACTAGAGGCTAAATGCCTGGGCCTTCTGCTTCTAAGGGAAATGGTTCTATCTTGTTCAGTCTGAACTAGCTTTGATAAGAAAGGCAAAAAAACTTTTTTTTGTTTTTGTGAATAAAATATAAACTGCCCAGGATTTAAACTGCCAATCTTAAGGTTTTAAATGATTAAAGGCTCTTTATTGGTTCTGGGAGGAAATCCATTAGAAAACAAAACAGGTTGCATAAGACTTCTGACATAATTCTTAATGGGTATGGGAATTTAAGGTCTCTTTAAAATACACAATGTTAACATCATAACTCTAAGGGTAGAATATGTATAATACAAAATGCTAAAATAAAAAAAGGCAGACAAGTACATTTCATTCATACCTATGCAATACCCATTCATATGATCTAGAATGAAATCTTGTTTTTATCCATTATTTGTCTTTCTAATTTTGATATGTCCAAGAATCCAATTTAATGATAACTAGAAAGGCTGAGAGAGGGAATAAAAAAGACGGAAAGATACAGAGGCGAAGAGACAGAATAAACAGAATACTTACCTTCTTCCCCAAACTGATCATATATTTCTCTCTTTTTAGGATCACTCAATACTTCATAAGCTTCTGCGACCTCTTTAAATTTTTCCTCTGCCTGAGGAGATTTGTTCTTGTCTGGATGAAATCTGAGGGCTTGTTTTCGGTAAGCCTTCTTAATATCTTCATCTGAAGCTCCTTTTTCAATTCCCAAAATGGAATAATAGTCTTTCCCCATTTCGAATGCCTTGAAATGAACTTAGATTTCCCTTTGTAAAAGAAAACAGCGTCCCCAGTCTTAGCAATATAATGATTCTAAGAAAAATAAACCAAGCTGGGTATTTTAAAAGTTAAAGCAAATCGGCAATTCTGCCAGCTATCTTAAGGAAGCAAGCAGACAGCGTTTCTGTATTTAATTCCTTCCCCAACAGCTCACTTACAGATAAATATACACTACACAGGAGACAGCCTCCTTCTAGATCCTCCCATTTTCACTACGTGTCTCTGTACTTTCTAGAACAGCAAATGCTACAGGACGTCACTTCCCCAGCTGCCTCTAGTCAAAGTACTGAGCTACGTTTTCTCCTCCTTCACAATTAACTATTCATTTTCCTTCTGGCTGTATCATTTTTATTTCCTTTCTAAGAGGTCAAGTGGATAAAGGAACCACTGTGTCTGCACACAATGCCTAAATTACATATTTATTTACTCCATTGTAGGTGAAAAAGCAACAAAAATGTATAGCTATTAAGCATCTTATGTTAAAATAAATTATTATGAAAAAAAAGGCATGTTTGAAATTATTTTATGAATTTCAAGTTTTTCAACACTAAAATTTGGTTTGTTTACATTAACATTTTTAAATAATTTGTGTCTTTTTCCAAATTCCTGGGGTCTATAAGTCAGAAATGCCAGAAGTCAATATAACAATTTTTTGTTGTAAAAAGGATATGTATCATAAAATTTAAAACCAATATTTTAAAACAAGTAAAGGACTTAAACAAGATTTTAGTTAGCTTTTTGTAGTACACAAAAGTTAATAGGTCTAACAAACCAATGTTTATTTGTGAAAACTTAATATGCAAATTTAGTTACTTCAACTAAAACAGAGTGAGATGTCCCACCCCTACATCACTGTTTAAGGAAATTTTGAGCAGCAGGAATGCTAGGAGAACAGTATCAGGTTACAGACAGTACCCATTTGTGTTTCTTTTAAGACCTTAACTGGATTAACTTAAAATCTAAATATACTATTTAAACCCAAACCCATTGCTGTCAAGTTGATCCTGGCTCATAGTGACCTACAGCACAGAGAACTGCCTCACAGGGTTTTCAAGGCTGTAAATCTTTAATGGAAGCAGACTGCCACATCTTTCTCCCATGGAGCAGCTGGTGGGTTTGAATGGCCAACCTTTTGGATATCAGCTGAGTGCTTAACCATTGCACCACCAGGGTTCCTCTAAGGGGGAGTATTATGAGAAATATTTTTTCTTTTAAAACACAGTTTTCCTAATTATAAATATAAATATATACTCATTGCAGAAGATTTTGGAAAACACAGAAGGTAAAAGAAAAATCTATCATACCATTTTAGGTAATCTTTCCTAAATGTTAGTATATTTCTTTTATGAATTTATTTTCTTTTACAAATTTCAAGTTTTTCAATACTAAAATTTGGTTTGTTTATATTAACATTTTTAAATAACTTGTGTCATTTCAAAATTCCTGGGGTCTATAACATTTTTTTTTTTTATAACATATTTTCTTTTATAACATGCCAGAAGTCAATATAACAATTTTATGTCGTAAAAAGGATAGGTATCATAAAACTTAAAAGCAATTCCAGTGCAAGGATCATCATACAGAGTAAAAGTGTAATAGAAATCACCTACTCTACAATGGATTTCCTTTAGATATTCATTACGAAACAGCTTTACATTAAAAATCCAGCAGTTCTTTCTGAATGTTTATCCTTGTGCATTTTGATATCTATGATTTTTTATTGTACTTTAGATGAAGGTTTACAGAGCAAATTAGTTTCTCATTAAACAATTAATATACATATTGTTTTGTGACATTGTTCCCCAGCCATACCACATGTCAACACTTTCCCCCTCTCGACCTTGGGTTCTCTGTTACCAACTTTCCTGTCCCCTCCTGCCTTCTAGTCCTTTCCCCTGGCTTTGTGTGCCCCTTTAGACTTGTTTGGTTTTATGGGCCTGTCTCAGGAGTGACTTCAATACTGAGTCAAAAGGGTCTCCAGGGGCCATACTTTTGGGGTTTCTCCAGTCTCTGTCAGATCAGTAAGTCTGGTCTTTTTTTGTGAGTTAGAATTTTTGTTTTACATTTTTCTCCAGCTCCGTCTGGGGCTCTCTATTGTAATCCCCGTCAGAGCAGTCACTGGTGGGCGCCAGGCACCATCTAGTTGTGCTGGACTCAGTCTGACATCTAAGATTTCTTATTTCTAAAAACTCCATACTTTAACAACATCTTGGTATTAAAAATTCATAAAATCTATCTAGCCTACTTACAGGTTACAGAAATTGGTCATCTATTCAGCAATTTTTTTAGTCCTACCAAGGAACATTCAATGTCAAAAAAAACAACAAAAACTTTCAAATCCAAAAAAACTTTAGACAAAAACACTAACATCCAATGTCATGTGAAGAGTCCTATTTTCAAAAAAGCATATTGCCAGGTTGGGGTCCACTGCAAGGATCATCATCTATAGTAGAGTAAAAGTATAATAAAATCACGTAGTCTACAATGAATTTCCAAGGGAATTCCTTTAAATAGTCATTATCAAAGGAACTCTGATATTACTATGAAAAACCTCAAATTGTTCTGGTGGGTAAAGAATCTTATTTGATTCAGCAATATATTTTCAGAGAGTTAGAAGTACTGTCAGGACTTGAGATATTAAATTGTTAAAACACACACACACGCACGCACAAATAAAAATCAATAAAAGGTAGAACCCAAAGACTTAGCCTTTCACATTTGTGAGAAATGTATCATGTATTAACTGATGGAAAGAAATATGGCTCTCCGAACATAAAGAAGGGTGATAGGGATTTTCATATTTCTCCAAATATCACAGACAAAACAGAATTACAGTGGTAAAGTTGAAATGCAAGAATTCATCTCAACTTGGAAATTTTAAGTTAATACGGAAAAATATAATTTTGATTCAAGGCTATTAAATAATAAAATTACAGATTATCAAATTCTTATGGAATCCAGATTCTCTGGTACCATGAAGGATAGATGAACCCTCCAAACTATTGCCCTGAGATAATCTTTAAACCTTAAACCAAAAATATCCCCCGAAGTCTTCGTAAAACCAAACAATACCGTATTTTACACAAATAACATGCACCTCCTACGTTTGCTTGCCCACTGTACCCTCCCCTCAAGAGTTATTTTTGTAAGCACCACTATGCCAATATTTTTTACATGTTGCTGTAAAAAAAAATTAGCACAGCTCACTTATGAAATACCTCACAGAGGAGGGCACAGTGGGCAAACGAATGTAGACGGTGTGTGTTATTTTTTTAAAACTGTACTAGTTTTAGCTTAACTAGTAAAGAGTGCCTGCCTTGACAATTATGCTCTTTTAAGACCTATCTATATGGGATCAAATTGGCAACAGCAATTAAAAAGACTAGATAGGAACCTTAGGGGGCAGTGAGTTTATGTTCATGCGGGAGAAGCAACTCAGAAGAAGAGGGTAAGAATGGTTGTACAACTCAAAGAATGTAATCAGTGTCACTGAACTGTGCATGCAGAAAATGTTCAATTGGTGCATATTTTGTTGTATATATTCCAAACAACAAAAACATAATTAAAAAATCATTTAAAAAATTTCATCTGGCTAGGTTTTGGTAAAAAGAGCAGCTACTTGCACATTTGTAGTTTTGTAAGGCTTTGTAAATAATTCTTTAAAACATTTGGCAATAGTTATTAAGACACTAAAAATAATTTTAAAAGTCCTGAAAATACCCCTCTGAAAATTTATCCTTAGAAAATAATTTAAAGAAAAAATTATTATACAGGTAGTCCCTAACCCAAGACAGGGTTCTATTCGGACAACTTCATTATAAGTTAGTTCTGACATAAGTAAAATACTTCTTCTATTGTATTTTATTTTTTGGTTTTCATTATTTTTGCTTTTTGTTATCAGTGTTTTTATAAATCTGATCTTTATCTTTGGGGTTGGAAACATTATATATAAACTAACAGATATGTTTTAACATTGTATTTACTACATACTACTGATGATAAACCCAAAAAACCTCAAGCCAAACCTGTTACCGTAGAGTCAATTCCTACTCGTAGGAACTCGATAGGACAGAGAACTGCCCCAGAGGGTTTCCAAGGAGCAGCTGGTGGATTCAAACTGCTGACCTTTTGGTTAGCAGCCGAACTCTTAACCATTGTGCCATCAGGACTCCATTGCTAATGATAAGATGTACAAAAAACAGATGGTTTTAAGTGCAGTTTATAGTAACTCAAATACGTCTTAAGTTGGGGTATATACAAATATACTCATGCAATTAGAAGCAACAGGGTAATGGATCAACTATGATAATTACTAAAATTACATAGTACTTCAGAGACATTTTACTATTACATCTCCTTTTTCAGACTGAGTTGTCTTACTTCTTATTGGTTAAAAATCTATTAGGTATCGCTTTAAATTAGAATTTGCTCATCCAAGTTGTATGAGATGAATGTAGGGTTTTTGTTTTTTTGAGGAGGGTGGTGCAGAGGAGAAAAATAGTCATCCCTCTAAAATAACTACCATGAAAAAAATGGAAAAGTATGTAAAGGGAACGACAGTGGCAGCCTTCAGGGAAAATGGAGCAGAGAAGAGCAGTAAACAAAGCTCATGTATTACAAGTGTTTTTTTAAAAGTAAAAACAAACAAAAAAACTACATGATAGTCTATTCGAAACACTACTTAGAAATCTCATAAATACCTGCTTATTTGATGTTACAGATATATGTATGTGTGAAAGAACATCAGATGAGAACAAAAATCAGCTTGGGTTAGTAATGATTTTTTTCCCTTAAATTTCTTTAAGGCTGCTATAGTATTTTTAACAAAAATATGAAATTACTGTTTGCATTTTTAAATTTTCACTTTACTACTCAAATACTGATCAGATTATTCCATGAAAACACAATTTTATTTCCTTTATTAAAAAGTAACTTTTAAATATTTACAATTCACACCATCATGTTCTCATTTTGGGGCAGGTGTGTTCATCTCTAAAAGAAGGCAAGTTACAATGTATTTTAAAGACATGATTTTAATTTTTTCAACCACATTAACAAACTTAAATGTATTTATTATTTTGTTTATCAAAGTTAATAGCAATAAAGCTTTTGTGGTTCATAATTATTTTGGGGAAATGTGCCACTGTATTTTAGGGAGACATAGGCCAGAATTAAGTAAAAATCCTAATATTTACGTTTGATTTCAACAACTTTAATCAAGTTTCTTTACTTGGGATATCATACTTTAATAATAAATAGAGAAATTATTTCCATGGAAGCATGAGTCCTTTTTGTTTTTACTATCATAGTTATAAGTATGAAAATACATTTAGATAACAAGATGGCAAACACAAAAATCTAAAAATATATCTAGTCAGGCAACTGACGCCATTTTTATCTTCTGCTTTATTCATAGACAGTAAAATAAAATGTTTTATCCAATTTACAGATCATTTCTCGTTTATAATAATTTAGTACAGAGGAAAATAGCATTCCTTCTAGAGCCTTAGAAGAAATTACTATTAAATTTTTCAATAATTGAGGACATTTGTCTGTTCTTGCCCTTTTATATAAGCGAGATTATACAATATTTGTTCTTTCATGATTGACTTATTTCACTCAGTATAATGTCTTCAAGCTCCATCCATGTTGTAGCATGAGAGCAGAAGAATTGGATGGTGTCCAGTTGCCATTACTGAACGTTTTGATCAAAGATTCTATAAAAGAATTCTGATCAATAGGTTAAAATGCAGAACAGAATTTCAAATTCTCTTGGAATCCAAACTCCTGAATCCATTGAGGCTGGACGAACCCTTTAAACCTTAAACCCTGAGAAATTATTACCCTGAGATAATCTTTAAACCTTAAACCAAAAATATTCCCTGAAGTCTTCTTTAAACCAAATAATAGTTTAGCTTAATTAGTAAAGAGTTCTGCCTTGGGCATCAGGCTCTTTTAAGGACTATCTATATAGAATCAAATTAACAATGGCAACTCAAAAGATTAGCTATGAAACTTATGGGGTAGTGAGTTTATGCTAATGGGGGAGGCACAGTTTAGAAAAGGAGGGTGAAAATGGTTGTACAACTTGAAAAATGTAATCAATGTCACTGAATTGTACATGGAGAAATTGTTGAATTGGTGCATATTCTGCTGTGTATATTCTCAACAACAGCAACAGAAGTAAAATAAAATGATTTTTTTTTAAATTGAGGACAAATGATTTCTAACATTTTACCCATGCACCTGTTGAAAATGTTTTCTGCCAATATTTAACTCTTAAATAGGTCACGCTTAGTCCTGAAATTTCTCATGTAGTGGTTGATATTAGAAAACTATGAGTTCCATTCCCCTATACTTCTTTTATTTTTTTCTTTAATCAATTTTTTAATTGTGGTGAGTATATATACAGCAAAAATTCGCCATTTCAGCACTTTGCATGTACAATTCAGTGACATTAATTACTTTCACCATGTTGCTCCATACTTCTTATTGAAGAATTAATAAGCAAATAAACTGAAGCTCTTTTATACTTTGTTTATAGTATTTTAGTTAAATATGAAATCTCAAACATAAGTATTGTCGTGGATTGAATTGTGTCCCCCCCAAAAAATGTGCATCAACTTGGCTAGGCCATGATTCCCAGTATTGCGTGGTTGCCCTCCATTTCGTGATCTGGTGTAATTTCCCTGTGTGTTGTAAATTCTAACCTCTAGGATGCTAATGAGGCAGTATTAGAGGTAGTTATATTAATGAGGCAGGACTCAATCTATTGGATTAGGTTTTATCTTGAGTCAATCTCTTTTAAGATATAAAAGAAAGAAACAGCAGAGAGGAGAAAGACCTCCTACCACCAAGAAAGAGCTGGGTGCAGAGCACGTCCCAGGATCCCTGTGCCGAGAAACTGCTAGACCAGAGGAAGGTTGATGACAAGGACCTTCCCACAGAGTTAGCAGAGAGAGAAAGCCTTTCCCTAGAGCTGGTGCCCTGAATTTGAATTTCTAGCCTCCTAAACCGTGAGAGAGTAAATTTCTCTTTGTTAAAGCCGCCCACCTGTGGTATCTCTATTATAGCAGCACCAGATAATTAAGACAAGTATGTAATGTGGCTATGAAATTTTCTCAGGTGGCATCAGGGAATATTGATAGTGTAGTTGTTAAAAGCAAGATTTTGAAACCGGACTGTCTGGGTTAGAATTCTGGTGCTACCACTTATTCGCTGCATGGCCTTAGACTTAACCACTCTGTGCTTCAGTTTAATCTGTTAAATGTGATTAATATTGATACCTACTTCATAGGATTGTTGTAAGAATTAAATAAGTATGTTATGCATTAAAAGGGATTGGCACAAGTAAGGGCTTTATAAGTGTCAGATATGATTATGATGATCTCATAAACTATACTCTGAAAAGAAAACTTTGCAAGGGACATGATCTTAGAGTATACCGGAAATCTTTGGGGTGAATCTGGTAGTTTCTTTAATGCTTCATGCAAAGTAAAACTTCCTGAGTAAAGGGAGACTCTTTGTCAAGCTCCAAGTAGCAGTAAAATAGTTTGTGTAGCTTAAAATAATAAAATTGTATGTATATGTCATTCTATAAATTTTAGTTTTTTTATGTGTATTATCTTTGACATTAACCTTCATGAGTTAGCATCTGTGAACTATGCCATGAACAATTTTTTTCTAGAAACAATTACTATACTGTCATGGGTTGAATTGTGACCCCCCAAAATTCGTGTCAACATGGGTAGGCCACAGTTCCCAGCATTGTATGGTTGACCTCCATGTTGTGATCTGATGTTAATTATGTGTTATAAATCCTAGCCTCTATGCCTGTGGTTATGGTCCCATTGGAGAGTGAGTTCTCTGTTATGTTAATGAGGCATTATTAGGTTATGCTAATGAGGAGTAGAGTGGGATGCACCACCCTTCCTTGAGTCATACCTTTTATCTTACAAGAGATAAAAGGAGAGAGAAGCAAGCAGAGACACCTGACTACCACCTTTGCACCTGGGGTTCCTGTGCTAAGAATCTCCTAGACCAAGGGGAAGATTAATGCCAAGGTGCACATAGATCTCCAAGGAACGCCAGGCCCGCAGATGTTGAAAGGAGGCAAGAACCTTCCCCCAAAGCAAACAGAAAGAGGAAGTCTTCCCCTACAGCTGGCACCCTGTATTTGGACTTCTAGCCTCCTAAACTGTGAGACAATAAATTTCTATGTGTTAAAGCCATCTACTTGTTGTATTTTTGTTATAGCAGCACTAGGTAACTAAGACATGTACCAGATTATAATAATTCATATTTACAAGCATAAACACACAAAAGCTGTCCAACTAAGAAAAAATCACTCTTTCCAAACAATTAAGCAGGTTAATATTTGCTACTTTTTCATCCTGATTCTCTGTAAAAACTTAGTATCATTAAAACTTCACATAGGCAGCATTCATTATATTTCAAATCCAGTGTTTATATTGTTAAAATGTATATCTTTGTCTCTGCCTCATATACCTCAGTCGTATTGAATTATTTGAAATTTGCCTAGGGAAAACGATTATTTATCACTGAATTTTCAATTCCTGTTATAGGTCTAGCATACAAAGGCTATAAAAGTCTAAAGGCTAAATTAAAGATTAAGTAAAGACTGACTTAAGAATTTGAATATGTACTTGGCTTCTAATCTTAGCTCTACCACTTAATAGGTAAATAACTTAGGCAAATAATTTAATTTCTCTGAATTCCTAACTCACAAAGTTTAATGTGGGAGTCACAAGATAATACACATGAAAGAACTAAGATTTATATAATGACATATACATATAACTTATTTTCCTTATTCTAAGCTATACAAATTATTTTGCTACCACTTGGAAGTTGACAAAGAGTCTCCCTTTGCTTAAGAAGTCTTACTTCACATGAAGCATTAAAGTAACTATTAGATTCACCCCCAACGAATTCAGACATACTACAAGATCACGCCCCTTGCCAACTTCCCTTTTCAGACATTCAATTCTTAATTTTAGTATTTTCTTAGACTAGTCTTAGGAAACCCTGATGGCATAGTGGTTAAGTGCTATGGCTGCTAACCAAAGGGTCGGCAATTCGAATCCACCAGGCGCTCCTTGGAAACTCTATGGGGCAGTTCTACTCTGTCCTAAACGGTCGCTATGAGTTGGAATCGACTCGATGGCACTGGATTACTGGGTAGTCTTTTCTTAGACAGTGTTAAAAAAATAACTGTTCTGTGTCTTGCCTATAATATTTATATAGTACTTTACAGTTTATAAAACATTTCCATATGTTTTCTCATGTGATTTATATATGTACATACATATCTGATATTTGAACTAGTGATAAGATTTCAAAGAGCTTTTCTATAGCTCGCAATTTAATAATTAGCTTCAATATTCTTAACAATACTTAAATAGACATTGTTCCAATACTAATATAAAATTAACGAGCCTATGCTGTTTCTATTCTAATATTTGGCCTGCTTTTTATATAATATGTCAATAATTACACATAATAAAACTATTGGTCATCTAATAATGGAATATATCTTATCCTCTACATCTTATTCAAGATCAAGTTGAAGCTGAAGGATATGAAAACAATCCACAGACCCAAAGTACAACCTTAAGTTTAACTCACCTGAATTTAGAGACCATATCAAGAATAGATTTGATGCATTGAACACTAATGATGGAAGAAAGACCAGTTGTGGGATGACATCAAGGACATCATACATGATAAAAGCAAAAGGTCATTAAAAAGACAGAAAAGAAAAAAAAGACCAAAATGATGTCAGAACAGACTGAAACTTGCTCTTAACACAGAGTAGGTAAAGTGAAAGGAAGAAATGATGAAGTAAAAGAGAGGAACACAAGATTTCAAAGGCTGACTTGAGAAGACAGGGTGAAGCATAGCAATGAAATATGCAAAAACCTGGAGTTAAAAAATCAAAAGGGAAGAATATGTTCAGTGTTTCTCAAGCTGAAAGAACTGAAGAAAAAATTCAAGTCACAAGTTACAGTATTAAAGGATTCTATGGACAAAAAATTGAATGACCCAAACAAAAAAAAAAAAACAAAACACTGCTGTCAAGTCAATTCCAACTCATAGGACAGAATAGAACTGCCCCATAGAGTTCCAAAGCTATAAATACTCACAGAAGCAGATTGCCACATCTTTCTCTGTCAGAGTGCCTGGTAGGTTCAAATCAATGACCTTTCCATTACCAGCTGAGCACTTAAGCCACTGCGCCACTAGGGCTCCAAAAAGCATCAAAAGAAGATGGAAGGAATACACAGAGTCACTGTAACAAAAAGAATTGGTTGACATTCAACCATTTCAGGAGGTAGTATATAATCAAGAACTGATGACACTGAAGGAAGAAGTCCCAAGCTGCACTGAAGGCATGGCAAAAAACAAAAGTCCAAGAATTGACGGAATACTAACTGAAATATTTCAACAAACAGATGCAGCGCTGGAGGCACTCACTCATCTTATGCCAAGAAATTTGGAAGACAGCTACCTGGCCCACCAACTGGAAGAGATCCATATTCATGCCCATTCCAAAGAAAGGTAATCCAACAGAACACAGAAATTATTGGACACTATTCTTTTTTATTTACTCATTAATATCACACGCAAGTAAAATTAGCTGAAGATAATCCAAAAACAGTTGCAGGGGACAGCCGACAGGGAACTGTTGGAAATTCAAGCCAGATTCAGAAGAGGGTATGGAATGAGGTGTATCATTGCTGATGTCAGACGGATCTTGGCTGTAAGCAGAGAATACCAGCAAGATGTTTACTTGTGTTTTATTGACTATGCAAAGTCATTCAACATTATGGATCATACCAAATTATGGATAACATTGTGAAGAATAAGAATTCCAGAGCACTTAATTGTGCTCCTGTGGAACCTGTATATAGACCAAGAGGCAGTCATTGGAACAAAACAAGAGCATACTACATGGTTTAAAATCAGGAAAGTGTGCATCAGGGTTGTATCATTTCACCAAGTTTATTCAATCAGTATGCTGAACAAATGAGAAGCTGGACTATATGAAGAAGAATGAGGCATTAGAATTGGAGAAAGACTCATTCACAAACTGTGATATGCAGATGACACAACTTTGCTTGCTGAAAGTGAAGAGAACTTGAAGCACTTACTGATAAAGATCAAAGACCGCAGCCTTCGGAGTGGATTACACCTTAACATAAAGGAAACAAAAATCCTCACAACCAGACAAATAACCAACATCATGATAAGTTGTCAAGGATTTCATGTTATTTGGATCCACAATCAACACGCATAGAAGAAGAAGTCAAGAAATCAAAGGACAGATTGCATTGAGAAAATCTGCTGCAAAAAGTCTCTTTATAAAGTGTTAGAAAGCAAAGATGTCACCTTGAGGACTAAGATGCACCTGACTCAAGCCATGGTATTTTCAATCGCCTCACATGGATGTGAAAGCTGGACAGTGAATAAGGAAGACCAAAGAAGAATTTATGCTTTTGAATTATGATGTCGGCAAAGAATATTGAATATGCCACGGACTGCAAGAAGAATGAACAAATCCATCCTCAAGGAAGTACTGCCAGAAAGCTCCTTAGAAGCAAGGATGGCGAGACTTTGTGTCACATACTTTGGGCATGCTGTCAGGAGTTACCAGTCCCTGGAGAAGGACATCATGCTTGGTAGTAGTCAAAGAAAAGAAGAAGAGCCTCAAAAAGATGGATTGACACAGTGGCTACAACAATGGATTCAAACATAGCAACAATTGTGAGGATGGCACAGGACCAGGCAAAGTTTTGTTCCGTTGTGCATGGGATCACTATGAGTAGGAACTGACTTGATGGCACCTACCAACAACAATATCTTATACTTTCCTAAAACACCTTCAAGCACTGATACTTCATTATTATAGATCTCAGTAGAGCAAATTGCTTGGTGTAAATCTGAAACTCAGACTAAATTCTCATTCCTGTGGAAAGGCTTCAGATTTCAAGCATAATTGTTAAAATATCTGTCTTAGTAATCTAGTGCTGCTATAACAGAAATACCACAAGTAGATGGCTTTAACAAAGAGAAACTTATTCTCTCAGTCTAGCAGGTTACAAGTTCAAATTCAGAGCATCAGCTTCAGGGGAAGCCTTTCTCTCTCTGTCAGCTCTAAAGGAAGGGCCTTGTCATCAATCTTCCCTTGGTCTGGAAGCATCTCAGCCCAGGAACCTACCTCAGGTCCAAAAGACTCACTCTGCTTCTGGTGCTACTTTCTTGCTGGTATGAAGTCCCCAAGTCTCTCTGCTGGCTTCTCTCTTTTATATCTCAAAAGAGATTAGCTTAAGACGCTATCTAATCTTAAAGATCTCATCAATATAACTGCCACAAATCCATCTCATTACATCATAGTGATAGGATTTGCAACACATGGGGAAATCACATCAAATGACAAAATGGTGGACAATCACACAATACTGGGAATCATGGCCTAACCAAGTTGACACATATTTTGGGGTGACCCAATTCAATCCATGACATTCCACCCCTTGGCCCCCCAAAATTCATCTCCTTACCACATGTAAAACATATTCACCCCATCATATCATAGCAAAAGTCTTAAATCAACTCCAAGTCCAAAATCTAAAAATTCCTCTTCATCTGTGAAATCTAGAATACAAGTTATCTGCTTCCAAAGTATAAAGGTGCAACAGCCACAAGGTAGGTATTTCTATTACAAAAAGGAGAAATTGGAGGGAAAGAAGGCATAACAGGCACCAAGCAAGTCAGCAGAACATATAAGCCCTCAAGGCTTGAAAATAATCCTGTTTTCTGAGGCCATTCATACAATAGCCCTGCCCTCCAGACTCGGTATTGGCCACACTCTTCAGATTTAGAGTGGAGGCTCCTTGGCTCCAGGGTTAAGCTCCGCCTTCCAGGCCTGCTGGGATGGCAACTCTGCTCCCTTGGCTTTAGGCACACCATTCTCCTAGACCATCTGAGTGGCGACTTAACCCTTAGAAACATCAGAGGCCATGGCTCTACCCTTTGAAACCCCAGAGGTCCTGGCCATACCTTTTGAGACTGACACAGCTCAGCTTCCTGTGTTCCTTGTCTCTTTAGCTTCTGCTTCCTGGTTTCTTGGCCTCTTGGCTCCTCACGCCTCATGCCCACATCTGCCCTGCTGGGACAAGTGTTCCAACACTCCATAGCTCCACCGATAAGTGCCTGGAGGCACTCCATTCTACCAGTAAACTTCGGCCAGAAGGCACTCAGCTCTATTGTTCTGTGGGTCAGCAAGCCTAGCTCCACTGGTAAGCACCCAGAGACACCACACTCCACCAGGAAGCCTCCAGAGCACAGGCACTCAGCTCTCTTGCTCTGTGGGTGGGCTCCAGAGCTGTCTGGCATTGGTCTCCTGGTTTTACTGCTGCCGGTTCTCTGCTGCTGCCGGTTCTTTGCTGCTGCTGGTTTTCTATCCGTTCACAGTTTCAAAACCGCTTCCACATTTTAGGTATCTGTTAAAGCAGCACCTCACTCTTGGTACCAAATTCTGTCTTAGTCATCTAGTACTGCTATAACAGAAATACCACAGGGGATGGATTTAACAAACAAATTTATTCTCGTACAGTCTAGTAGACTACAAGACCAAATTCAGAGTATCGGCTTCAGGGGAAGCCTTTCTGTCTCTGTCGGCTCTAGAGGAAGGCCCTTGCCATGAATTTTCCCTTGGTCTGGGAGCATCTCGGCACAGGAACCTCAGGTCCAGAGGATGCACTCTGCTTTCAGTGCTGCTTTCTTGCTGGTATGAAGTCCCCATGTCTCTTTGCTTGCTTCTCTCTTTTATATCTCAAAAATTTTGGCTTAAGACACTACCTAATCCTGTAGATCTCATCAATATAACTGCCACTAATCCATCTCATTACATACTGTAATAGGATTTGCAACACATGGGGAAATCACATCAAATGACAAAACGGTGGACAACTACGCAATGCTGGAATCGTGGCCTAACCAAGCTGACACAAATTTTGGGGGGACACAATTCAATTCATGATAATACCTAAGAATTTTGTCATAGTTACAAATGTACTTTATCTTTAGATAAAAATAAAACAAAAATTTTGAAGTGATTCAGTTCTTATCCCATCTAGGTTAACAAATAGAATATGCACATGTAAGCAAGTATCTTTAAAACATTACACCTTATCGACTTAAAATTAAGTTGTGCTAGAAATCCTACTTTTTTTTTCTTACCTGTAAACGTTCTTCTTTAAGCAATTACACTAGTTTGGACTCGTATTTGGAATTAAGCGGTCGGTAGCATCTGAATGCCCATTTTATAGCATGATAGCTACTACAGAAACTTGTTTAAAAAACTGTCGTTATCATAGTATACATTCCCCATAAATAACCTCAATCATTCCACAAATATGTATTGAGTGATTACTATGTGTCAGACAAAGTTTTAAAAAACTGTAAACATGACAGACGACATCCTTGCTCTCATTCAACTCTTATTACAGCGCTGGGAGACTAATAAACAAGCAAATGAAGGGATAAGATAATTTCAGAGAGTTTTAAGTCCTTTAAGGAAAACAGTGCTACTAAGATACAGATTGATGGTGAGGGGCTACTTTAAAAAAAAAAAAAAGCTATGGTAAATAGGAAAGGTCTCTCTGTCTAGTTCTGCCTCAGAAATTATACCAAGAATTCAGCACTAAGATGGGAAGCTATTTTGGCTATGGCACAAGGAGCCAGTTTAGGTACTACACTTTTAAAAAGGTACAGGCTGATTATAATGCTTTCAGGAAAGCAGATGGCCTGGTAAGGAGCCTTTAAGCTATGTGTAATATCTGATTTGTGAAAAGATAGGCATGAAGGGATGGATGAAGAAACTGCAGCTATTTCATGTGGCAAAGACTTACTGTTTATAAACAGGACAGTTTTAAAAAATATTTTAAAGAATACCATCTGCTAAGCAAACTAAGGTTGTTTCATGTGGCATAAAGGAGTAAAACTAGGCCAATGAATAGAAAGTAGAGGGAGATAAATTTTGGTTCCTTTGAAGATATCACTTTCTGAGTCCAATATGTCCAAAAGCGGAGAGTGATGAGTTTCCTATCACTGAAGGTATTCAAGCATTTGCTAGACAACCATTTTGCAGATACACTGCACAGGAATAAAAAGTAATGAATGGGAAAATACACTTCTATTTTGGCTTTCTTATCATCCCCTAAAACTCATCACCTTTCCAAAACTTATCACCTAAAACACTAAGACAAATGATAAAGGCTGTTAGTGATTTTAATATACTGAAGGAAAAAATTTCTTTCATGCTTATTTGAAAGCAGCAGTAACCAAGAAATCATTGCAGCAGACAGCGTAATTTTGATTTCCATACTAGAAATACATACTTGGCTCACTGTTGCAAAAACCAATGACCTTATGGCTTACAAAGTCTGACATGACCTGACCCTACTATTTCTGGGATGTCATCTCCTGCTACTTGTCACCATGAACACACTGTTCCAGCCACACTGGCCTCCTTCCTGTTCTAGTACTTGCCAGAGATGCTTCTGCCTTAGGCCCTTTAGTTTAACTGCTCCCTCTCCTGGAATACTTTTTCCTCTCATATCCAAATCTTTGCCCAAATCTCATCTTCTCAACAAGTTTCACTCTAAATATCCTCTTACCTGCTCAATACTTTGTCTTTTTTCCCCATAGCATTTATTACTTTCTATCATACAGCATAAATTATTTTTGTAGTTTTTACTGTGTCTCCCCTTCCATCAGAAAATAAGTTATCATACAATATAAATTATTTTTGTAGTTTTTACTGTGTCTCCCCTTCCATCAGAAAATAAGTTCCATGCAGACAGAACTCTGTTCTGTTGTAAGATCTAATGTATTCTGAACACCTGCCTTGGGCAGTAGCCAGGTACATAGCAAGTGCACAACACATGTTTTAAGTGAATGAATGAAGGGACTGCACGTTTTACTCCAATAACTTTCTACAAGGTTCTTAAGTTGTACTTATTATTTTCTATTTAGATTTTATGCTCATTCTTAAATTTATTTTAGCTGCTGAGGTTAAGAAAAACTGAATATGTGATCAACAGCTTAAGAATTTATTTCTGTAGAAAAATTGAATGTTCTAGTTATAACTATTCTCTGGTTTTAATTAATTTAGACTAAAAATCATTTTTTAAAAATCTAATATTGTTTTTTCTCTACCTGAGACCTATTTGACTAAAAGTTGATCAGCATATCCAAACACCTCTAATGAATATAGTATAGATTTTTTTTGGTGTGAAGAGTATACTCTAAGGATCACTTGCTTCAAAATCACCAGTTACCCCGGAATCTGCATTTTTAACAAGAATCCCTACGGATTCTAATACACACTAAGCAACGTGAGAACTCCTAAAGAGTGGTAGCAATTAGCACACTACCTACAAAAGGAAAGAACAATTTCATAAGCTTGGTTAACTTAAAACAGAAGGAATCAGTGCTAAACCAATCAAACTCTTCGGATGTTAATAGGGTCTGAAGTAGTACCTCTTTAATGTTGGAGGGACACAAGCAGGAATGTTTCATCAGTGATAGACAACTACGATAAACATCAAAGACTTCTGAATGAAAAAGATCCCTAGAAAGGGAAAAAAAATCTATATGGGAAATATACTCCAAAAATGGTTTATGATGGGTATGGAAAAGACTGCTAGTTTTACCTAAATAATGTAGTTCCCAACTTATGGCAAATATGAATTATGACGAACTACACATAATGACCATCTCTTCTTTTTTTACATCTTATCATTAATATGTACTACTTACAATATTGTAGTGCATAATTTGCTAATGTTATCATTCTGAGATGTTCGCTTGCAGATGTTCAATGTTATGACTTATAAAGATACTGATAACAAAAGGCAATAATACTGAAAACTAAAAAAAAAATGAGGTATTCAACTTATATCAGAACTGACTTAATGGAATCTTCTGGAACAGAACCCCTTCCTAAGTTGGAGATTACCTATATTTGTTTTCCCCTTCTCAGAAATAGAACAATCAATTTCCTAGCCAGGCACATAAACACCCAAAATAAGACTACATCTCCCAACCTCCCTCAAAGCCAGATTCGGCCTTATGATCAAGCCCTGACCAATGGTCTATAAGTACAATTATCATGTGTGACTTCCAAGAAGTTCCTCAAAGTGGGGTTACTTTCTTCACCTTTTCTCATTCCTACAGACTGGAATTCAAAAGTGATGCCTGGAATCCAAACAGCTTGGACCATGACAAGGCCACACGCTAAGGATAGGAAAACTGCAACAAAGAGGAGCCTCGATCCCTGATGAGTTCATGATGCTGCCACCCTACAAGCCTTGAAAGCTATCTTCAGGCTCCTATTCCATAAATAAACTTCTACTTCTTTCTTTATTTTTTTTATAATTTTTATTGTGCTTCAAGTGAAAATTTACAAATCAAGTCAGTCTCTCACACAAAAACTTACATACACCTTGCTACATACTCCCAATTACTCTCCCCCTAATGAGACAGCCCGCTCTCTCCCTCCACTCTCTCTTTTAGTGTCCGTTTTGCCAGATTCTAACCCCCTCTACCTTCTAATCTCCCCTCCAGGAAGGAGATGCCAACATAGCCTCAAGTGTCCATCTGATCCAAGAAGCTCACTCTTTACCAGCATCCCTCCCAACCCATTGTCCAGTCCAATCCATGTCTGAAGAGTTGGGTTTGGGAATGGTTCCTGTCCTGGGCCAACAGAAGGTCTGGGGGCCATGACCACCAGGGTCCTTCTAGTCTCAGTCAGACCATTAACTCTGGTCTTTTTAAGAGAATTTGGGGTCTGCATCCCACTGCTCTCCTGTTCCCTCAGGGGTTCTCCATTATGTTCCCTGTCAGGGCAGTCATAGGTTGTAGCTGGGCACCATCTAGTTCTTCTGGTCTCAGGGTGATGCAGTCTCTGGTTCATGTGGCCCTTTCTGTCTCTTGGGCTTGTAATTACCTTGTGTCCTTGGTGTTATTCATTCTCCTTTGATCCAGGTGGGTTGAGACCAATTGATGCATCTAAGACAGCTGCTTGCTAGCGTTTAAGACCCCAGATGCCACTCTTCAAAGTGGGATGCAAAATGTTTTCCTAATAAATTTTATTATGCCAAATGACTTAGATGTCCCCTGCAACCATGGTCCCCAAACCCCTGCCCCTGCTACACTGGCCTTCAAAGCATTCAGTTTGTTCAGGAAACTTCTTTGCTTTTGGTTTAGTCCATTGTGCTGACCTCGCCTGTACTGTGTGTTGTCTTTCCCTTCACCTAAAGTAGTTCTTATCTACTATCTAATTAGTAAATACCCCTCTCCCACCCCCTCCCTCCCCCTCTCGTAACCACAAAAGAATGTTTTCTTCTCAGTTTAAACTATTTCTCAAGTTCTTATAATAGTGGTCTTATACAATATTTGTCCTTTTGCAACTAATTTCACTCAGCATAATGCCTTCCAGGTTCCTCCATGTTATGAAATGTTTCACAGATTCCTCACTGTTCTTTATCGATGCATAGTATCCCACTGTGTGAATATACCATAATTTATTTATCCATTCATCTATGGATGGGCACCTTGGTTGCTTCCGTCTTTTTGCTATTGTAAACAGTGCTGCGATGAACATGGGTGTGCATATATCTGTTCGTGTAAAGGCTCTTATTTCACCAGGATATATTCCGAGGAGTGGGATTGCTGAATGGTATGGTAGTTCTATTTTGAGCTTTTTAAGGAAGCACCAAATCGATTTCCAAAGTGGTTGTACCATTTTACATTCCCACCAGCAGTGTAGAAGTGTTCCAATCTCGCCCCAGCCTCTCCAACATTTATTATTTTGTGTTTTTTGGATTAATGCCAGCCTTGTTGGAGTGAGATGAAATCTCATTGTAGTTTTGATCTGCATTTCTCTAGTGGCTGATGAGCGTGAACATTTCCTCATGTATCTGTTAGCTACCTGAATGTCTTCTTTAGTAAAGAGTCTATTCATGTCTTTTGCCCATTTTTCAATTGGGTTATTTGTCTTTTTGTAGTTGAGTTTTTACAGTATCATGTAGATTTTAGAGATCGGATGCTGATAGGAAATGTCATAGCTAAAAACTTTTTCCCAGTTTGTAGGTAATCTTTTTACTCTTTTGGTGAAGTCTTTGGATGAGCATAGGTGTTTGATTTTTAGGAGCTCCCAGTTATCTAGGTTTTCTTCTGCATTTTTTTTTTTTATTAACTTTTATTGAGCTTCAAGTGAACGTTTACAAATCAAGTCAGACTGTCACATATAAGTTTATATACACCTTACTCCATACTCCCACTTGCTCTCCCCCTAATGAGTCAGCCCTTCCAGTCTCTCCTTTCGTGACAATTTTGCTGGCTTCCAACTCTCTCTACCCTCCCCTCCCCCGTCCAGACAGGAGATGCCAACACAGTCTCAAGTGTCCACCTGATATAATTAGCTCACTCTTCATCGGTATCTCTCTCCTACCCACTGTCCAGTCCCTTTCATGTCTGATGAGTTGTCTTCAGGAATGGTTCCTGTCCTGGGCCAACAGAAGGTTTGGGGACCATGACCGCCGGGATTCCTCTAGTCTCAGTCAGACCATTAAGTATGGTCTTTTTTGAGAATTTGGGGTCTGCATCCCACTGATCTCCTGCTCCCTCAGGGGTTCTCTGTTGTGCTCCCTGTCAGGGCAGTCATCGGATGTGGCCGGGCACCAACTAGCTCTTCTGCTCTCAGGATGATGTAGGTCTCTGGTTCATGTGGCCCCTTCTGTCTCTTGGGCTCTTAGTTATCGTGTGACCTTGGTGTTCTTCATTCTCCTTTACTCCAGGTGGGTTGAGACCAATTGATGCATCTTAGATGGCCGCTTGTTAGCATTTAAGTCTTCTGCATTCTTAATAACGTTTTGTATACTGTTTATACCACGTATTAGGGCTCCTAACGTTGTCCCTATTTTTTCTTCCATGATCCTTATCATTTTAATTTTATACTTAGGTCTTTGATCCATTTTGAGCTCGTTTTTGTGCATGGAGTGAGGTATGGGTCTTGTTTCATTTTTTTGCAGATGGATATCCAGTTATGCCAGCACCATTTGTTAAAAAGACTGTCTTTTCCCCAACTAACTGTTTTGGGGCCTTTGTCAAATATCAACTGCTCATATGTGGATGGATTTATGTCTGGATTCTCAATTCCGTTCCATTGGTCCATGTATCTGTTGTTGTACCAGTACCAGGCTGTTTTGACTACTGTGGCGGTACAATAGGTTTTAAAATCAGGTAAGGTAAGGCCTCCCACTTTGTTCTTCTTTTTCAGTAATTCCTTATTTATCCAGGGCCTCTTTCCCTTCCATATGGAGTTGGTGATTTGTTTCTCCATCTCATTAAAGAATGTCGTTGGGATTTGGATCAGAATTGCATTAAATGTATAGATCACTTTTGGTAGAATAGACATTTTTATAATGTTAAGCCTTCCTATCCACGAGCAAGGTGTGTTCTTCCACTCATGTAAGTCTCTTAGTTTCTTGCAGAAGCGTATTGTAGTTTTCTTTGAATAAGTCTTTTACCTCTCTGGTAAGATTTATTTGCAAGTATTTTACCTTCTTGGGGGCTACTGTAAATGGCATTGATTTGATGATTTCCTCTTCGATGTTCTTTTTGTTGGCGTAGAGGAATCCAACTGATTTTTGTATGTTTACCTTGTATTCCGATACTCTGCTGAACTCTTCTATTAGTTTCAGTAGTTTTCTGGAGGATTCCTTAGAGTTTTCTGTGTATAAGATCATGTCATCTGCAAATAGAGATACTTTTACTTCTTCCTTGTGAATCTGGATGCCCTTTATTTCTTTGTCTAGCCTAATTGATCTGGCTAGGACCTCCAACACAATGTCAAATAAGAGCAGTGATAAAGGGCACCCTTGTCTGGTTCCCGACATCAAGGGGAATGCTTCAGGCTCTCTCCATTTAGGGTGATGTTGGCTATTGGCTTTGTATAAATGCCCTTTATTATGCTGAGGAATTTTCCTTCTATTCCTATTTTGCTGAGAGTTTTTATCAAGAATGGGTGTTGAACTTTGTCAAATGCCTTTTCTGCATCAATTGATAAAATCATGTGATTCTTGTCTTTTGTTTTATTTATATGATGGATTACATTAATTGTTTTTCTAATGTTGAACCATCCCCTGCATACCTTGTATGAACCCCACTTGGTCATGGTGAATTATTTTTTTGATGTCGTTGAATTCTATTGGCTAGAATTTTGTTGAGGATTTTTGCATCTACGTTCATGAGGGATATAGGTCTGTAATTTTCTTTTCTTGTGGTGTCTTTACCTGGCTTTGGTATCAAGGATATGGTTGCTTCATAGAATGAGTTTGGTAGTATTGCCATCTTTTTCTATGCTCTGAAATATCTTTAGTAGCAGTGGTGTTAACTCTTCTCTGAAAGCTTGGTAGAACTCTGCAGTGAAGCCATCTGGACCAGGGTTTTTTTTTTGTTGGGAGTTTTTTGATTACCTTTTCAATCTCTTCTTTTGTTATGGGTCTATTTAGTTGTTCTACCTCTGTTTGTGTTAGTTTAGGTAGGTAGTGTGTTTCTAGGAATTCATCCATTTCTTCTTGGTTTTCAAATTTGTTAGAGTACAATTTTTCATAGAACTCTGATATGATTCTTTTAATTTCATTTGGATCTGTTGTAATATTGCCCATCTCATTTCTTATTTGGGTTTTTTGCTTCCTCTCTTGGCCAGTGGTTTATCAATTTTGTTGATTTTTTAAAAAAAACAGCTGTTGGTCTTGTTAATTCTTTCACGTGTTTTTCTGTTTTCTATTTCATTTAGTTTAGCTCTAATTTTTATTGTTTTCTTCTGGTGCCTGAGGGTGTCTTTTGTTGCTCTCTATTTGTTCAAGTTATGGGGATAATTCTTTGATTTTGGCCCTTTCTTCTTTTTGTATGTGTGCATTTATTGATATAAATTGACCTCTGAGCACTGCTTTTGCTGTGTTCCAACGTTCTGATAGGAAGTCTTTTCATTCTCATTGGATTCTATGTATTTCTTTATTCCATCCTTAATGTCTTCTATAATCCAGTCGTTTTTGAGCAGGGTATTGTTCAGTTTCCAAGTGTTTGATTTCTTTTCCCTGCTTTTCCTGTTATTGATTTCCACTTTTATGGCCTTATGGTCAGAGAAGATGCTTTGTAATATTTCAAGGTTTTGGATTCTGCTAAGGCTTGCTTTATGACCTAATATGTGGCCTATTCTAGAGAATGTTCCATGTGCACAAGTTGGTTGACTGTGGCATTTAGATCTTCCATGTCTGTATTGAGCTTCTTTCTGGATGTCCTGTCCTTCACTGAAAGTGGTGTGTTGAAGTCTTCTACTATTATTGTGGAGCTGTCTATCTCACTTTTCAATGCTAACAGAGTTTGGTTTATGTATCTTGCCACCCTGTCATTGGATGCATAAATATTTAATATGGTTATATCTTCTTGGTGTATTGTCCCTTTAATCATTCTATAGTGTCCTTCCTTATCCTTTCTGATGGATTTAACTTTAAAGTCTATTTTGTCAGAAATTAATATTCCCACTCCTGCTCTTTTTTGATTGTTGTTTGCTTGATATATTTTTTTCCATCCTTTGAGTTTAGTTTGTTTGTGTCTCTAAGTCTAAGGTGTGTCTCTTGTAGGCAGCATAAAGACGGGTCTTGTTTTTTAATCCATTCTGCCACTCTCTGTCTCTTTATTGGTGCGTTTAGTCCATTTACATTTAGGGTAATTATGGATAGGTATGAATTTAGTGCTATCATTTTGATGTCTTTTTTGTGTGTTGTTGACAGTTTCTTTTTCCCACTTAATCTTATGTGCTGAGTAGAGTATCTTTATATATTGTCCTTTCCTCATATTTGTTGTTGTTGATTTTGTTTCTGCTGAGTCTCTATTTTTTTCTTGTATTTTATTTTGATGAGTAGGATAGTTTGTGTCCTTTGTGGTTACCTTATTATTTACACCTATTTTTCTAAATTTGAAACTAACTTTTATTTCTTTGTATGGATGTATCTTCCTCTCCATATGGAAGGTGTATGATTACATTTCTTAGTCCCTCATTAGTATTTTAATGTTGTCTTCTTTTATATAACATCGCTGTTACTCTGTTTTTTTATTTTTTATAATAATTTTGCTTCATCTTTTTGGATTTCCCTGTCTGGGTTGACTTCTGGTTGCCCTGCCCAGTGTTCTAGTCTTGGGTTGATAAGTGATACTATTGATTTTCTAACCAAAGAACTCCCTTTAGTATTTCTCATAGTTTTGGCTTGGTTTTTACGAATTCCCCAAACTTCTGTTTATCTGGAAATGTCTTAATTTCACCTTCATATTTAAGGGATACTTTTGCTGGATATATGATTCTAGGCAGGCAATTTTTTCCTTCAATTTTTTAAATATGTCCTCCCATTCCCTTCTTGCATGGTTTCTGCCAAGTAGTCCGAGCTTATTCTACTTGGCTCTTCTTTGTAGGTGACTTTTTATTTATCCCTCACTGCTCTTATAATTCTCTTTATCTTTGGTTTTGGCAAGTTTGATTATAATATGTCTTGGTGACTGCCAAGTAGTCCGAAATTATTCTAATTGGCTCTCCTTTGTAGGTGACTTTTTGTTTATCCCTCACTTATAATTCTCTGTTTATCTTTGGTTTTGGGAAGTTTGATTATAGTATGTCTTGGTGACTTTCTTTTAAGGTCTACCTTAGGTGGAGTTTGATGAGCATCTTGGATAGATATCTTCTCATCTTTTATGATATCATGGAGGTTTTCTGCCACCAAATCTTCAACAATTCTCTCTGCACTTTCTGTTATCCATCCCTGTTCTGGTATTGCAATCACTCGTAGGTTATTTCTTTTGATAGAGTCCCACATGATTCTTAAGGTTTTTTTTTTAATTCTTTTATCTGATTTTTCTTCAAATACATTAGTGCTAAGTGATTTACCTTCAAGTTCAGAAATTCTAGCTTCTACTTGCTCAATTCTGCTCCTCTTTCTATTGAGTTGTCTACTTCTGTAATTTTATTGTTAATCTTCTGAATTTGATTGCTCTCTGTCTATGGATTTTTCCAGTTTATTAAACTTTTCATTATGTTCCTGAATAATTTTTCTAATCTCTTCAGTTGCTTTATCTGTGTGTTCCTTGGCTTGTTCTGCGTATTGCCTCATTTCCTTCCTGATGTCTTGAAGGGTTCTGTATATTAAACTTTTGTATTCTGCCTCTGGTAATTCCAGGAATGCACTTTCATCTAGAAGATCCCTGGATTCTTTGTTTTGAGAGCCTGTTGAGGTGATCATGGTCTGTTTCTTTATGTGACTTGATATTGACTGTTGTCTCTGAGCCATCTATAAGTTATTGTATTAGTTTATGCTTGCTTACTGTGTCATGGCTTCTTGCGTTGTTTTGTTTTGGTATACCCCTGTGGGTTGCTTGAATGAGTTAGCTTGATTATTTTCACCTTTGGAACCCTGACGTCCTGTCCCCAGATGGCTAGGGCTCTTAGCCAGTATATCAGTCTAGAAGTCCATTCAGTTTTCTTTTATGAATTCAGCTCAGGTTTCCAGGTAGCTGAACATCAAGTGTGTGGTATGGGCTCTGTCCTACAGTCTTAGAGGGGCAGGGATGATTGGCATATATACCGGTATCTGATTGCAGCAGTGGGTCATGCTCTGAACAAGGCAGTGGGCTGAGAACCAACCCTGAGTGTCTCTGAGGAAAGCGCATCCCTGTTCCCTAGAGCATGCAGGTGGGTGGGTTCTGCAGACAGACCATGGGCACCCAAAGCTTTTGGTTGTAAGGACTGGGAGGTACCAGTTATCTTTGGACTTCTTTAGCGGGTGGCTGGGTGACCTGAGTGGAGCTAGCAGTCCTTAGGTCCCTGATGTGGGTAGGTGAGGACCTCGTTTAATAGGCAAAGCAATATCAAACATCAAACACTCACCTCTCCACCACACAGCTGAATTGGTTGGAGTCTGCCAACAACGGTCTATTCTCCTGAAATAGGCCCACACAGGTCCATGCAGAAGGTAACGGTACTCAAAGTCCACAGATGGTTTATGCCTGGACAGGAGCTGCTTTTGTCCTGAGCTACCCTAGTTAGTGGAGCTAGCAAATTATCTTTTCCCCCAATTGCAAATTTTTTCTTTCCCCAAGGTCGGGAAGATGGCCCTAGGTGCTCAACAGTGCCTATCCGAGGCTCAGAGAATTCAGCCACTGAAGCTGGCTTGGGAGTGGGGGGGCGCGGTAAAATATACACAAGTACTTAGTTTTTGCCGAGAGCGCCCTTCTTCTCACATTTCAGAGGTGTGATTAGGCTGTGTGGGTGGCTGCTTCTCCCTGAGGAAACTGCAGCCGAATGCTAGTAGCAGACCACCACCAGCACCGCACTGGGAATGGTGTCTGAGGGCTCCCCATGATTGAGGTCCGGTATCTCCTCTCCACTTCTGGACGGTCTCTTCCTCCCCCTGCCCCTGAGTTCATTTTCTAAGCTTGTCTTTGAAGCTCAGGGCTCCCAGCTTGTCACAAATATATTCGTTTCACTTGTTTTTTCAGGTCTTTGTTGTAAAGAGGGCTTGCCGGAAGTGCCTGTCTATTCTGCCATATTGGCTCCGCCTCCCTAAACTTCTACTTCTTTAAGCCATTATTATTTTGAGGTTTCTGAAATTCATAGCCAAATTCAACTCTAATACACTGGACAATGTTACTTAGTCTCTAGATGTCTGTTTCCTCATCTGTAAAATAGGCTCATATTTTGCAACATTATGAGAAGATCACAGAATATACTGGTGTTAACTACTGTACCTTGGGATTCTAGTGTAAGAATTCTATTGGGTTAGAAGTGCGTAGAGCTCTTTATTACCTTTATGACTCTATTATCGAGAAGAAATATATTCAGCTTTATTCACGTTTTCCCATTCATTGCCTTTTCCCTGTATAAATCTAAATATATCCCTTTGAATAGAGCTAACAAATTAAATGTAGTACAAAAGACAGTGAACAATTAACAGCCAAATAAGTGTTATTTAACTATTACAGGAGTTAAGGTACAATCATGGCATAGAAGAAAGAGCACCAAACTTGGAATGAGAGCATCTGGTTTCTTAGTAGCTATCAGAGCTCTGGAAAAGTCATGTATTTCTCTAAGCCTCAATTCCCTTATCTATAAAATGGATATCATCACCTACCTCGTTAGATTGTAATAAACAATGAGAAACTATGTGAAAGGATTTTACAAAAAGTAAAATACAACACAAATCCTAGCTATCTGTGGAGTGGTGGGAATGAAAAGGATTCAGGAAAGAAGAATGTCTTGAAAGAGTGTTAGAATTTAGAAAGGAAGAAGTTTGAGATTTGAACCAGGAATAAAAAGCCCAGGAGCAAAAAAGCATTTGATACAGCAAAAAGACCGGTCAGGTTAAGGTTCAGGATTTACAAGGTTCTAGCCTTGGTAAGCTGACAGAAAAGAGTTATGGTCAGATTTTAGAAGGCTGTTTTGTTTTTGTTCTTGAAAATATATGCAGCAAAACACACACAAATTCAACAAATTCTACATGTACAATTCAGTGACAGTGATTACATTCAAGTTTTGTAAACATTTTCACTCTCATTTTTTGAATGGTTCATCCACCATTAACATAAATTCACTGCCCACCTCCCCCGCAAGCTTCCTATCTAACCTTTTGGGTTGCTGTTGTCAATTTGGTCCCATATAGATAGTTCTTTAAAAGAGCACAACGCTCAAAGCAGACATAGAAAGCTTTGAATGTCATTTTTTGATATGTGCTCCTTCATGCTCTTCAAAAAGTGCTAATTCAGTAGTTTGGTTTTTGAAACAAACTATTTAAAAAGCTCGTTTCATTTCTTAAATATAAATTTATTTGGAAGCTAGTGAATTTTTTGGTTGTTGTTGTTCTACTCTCAGTAAATTAAAGGGTTCTTAACAAAGTTTAATAATATTTGTAAACTTCCAGGAGCTTCAATAAAAGGTCAAACTAACCTAAAAAGGTCCATGTTATTGTTACTCCCAGAAAGTTCGTTTGGACTCATAGCGACCCCATGTACAACAGAACGAAACACTGCCCGGTCCTGCACTATCCTCACAATCATTGATATGTTTGAGCTCATTGGTTGCAGCCACTGTGTCAATCCATCTCATTGAGGGTTTTTCTCTTTTTCACTGGCCCTCTACTTTGCCAAGCATGATGTCCTTCTCCAGGGAATGGTCCCATAGTAACAAGTCTAAAGTATGGGAGATGAAGTCTTGCCATCCTCTATTCCAAGCAGCACTTTGGCTGTATTTCTTCCAAGAGAGATTTGTTCGTTCTTCTGGCAGTTCATGGTATACTCAATATTCTTTGCCAACACCATAATTTAAAGGTATCATTTTTCTTTGGTCTTCTTCATTGATTGTCCAGCTTTTGCATACATATGAGGCAATTGAAATTACTATGGCTTGGGTCAGGTGCAACTTAGTCCACAAGGTGGTATCTTTGCTTCATAACACCTTAAAGAGGTTTTTTGCAGCAGATTTGCTGAATGCAATACATCATTTGATTTCCTGACTGCTGCTTCCCTGGGTGTTTGTTGTGGATCCATGTAAAACGAAATCCTTGACATCAAACTTTACTCCATTTATCATGATGTTGCTTATTTGGTCCAGTTGTGAGGGTTTTTGTTTTCTTTATGTTAAGGTATAATTCATACTGAAAGCTGTAGTCTTTTATCTTCTTCTGTAAGTGCTTCAAGTCTTCTTCACACTGCAGGTTGTGAATGAGTCTTCCTCCAATCCTGATGCCCTGTTCTTCTTTATATAGTTCAGCTTCTTGGATTATTTTCTCAGCATACAGAATGTATAAGTATGGTGAAAGGATGCAACCCTTATGCACACCTTTCTTGATTCTAAACCATGCAGTATCCCCTTGCTCTCTTCGAGCCTCTTGGTCTATGTACAGGTTCTACATGAGTACAATGAAGTGTTCTGGAATTCCCATTCTTCGAAATGTTATCCATAATTTGTTATAATCCACATAGGCAAATGCCTTTGCATAGTCAATAAAACACAGATAACATCTTTCTGATATTCTCTGCTTACAGCCAAGATCCATCTGGCATCAGCAATGATATCCTTCGTACCACATCCTCTTCTGAATTCAGCTTGAATTTCTAGCAGTTCCCTGTTGATGTACTGCTGCAACTGCTTTTGAATGATCTTCAAAAAATTTTACTTGTGTGTGATATTAATGATTTTGTTGAATAATTTCCACATTCTGCTGGATTACTTTTCTTTGGAATGGGTACAAATATGGTTCTCTCCCAGTCAGTTTGCCAGGTAGCTGTCTTCTAAATTTCTTGGCATAGATGAGTGACTATCTCCAGTGCTGCATCCACTTGTTGCACTTTTGGTATTCTGTTAATTCCTGAAGCCTTGTTTTTTGCCAATGCCTTCAGTGCAGCTTGGAATTCATCCCTCAGTACCATCTGTTCTTGATCATATGCTACCTCCTGAAATGGCTGAACATCGACCAATTGTTTTTGGAATTGTGACTCTTTATTCCTTCCATCTGCTTTTGATGTTTCCTGTATCATTCAAAATTTTGCCCAGAGAATTTTTTCTTCAGTTCTTTCAGCTTGAGAAATGCTGAGTGTGTCCTTTCCCTTTGGATTTCTATCTCCAGGTCTTTGCACATTGCATTATGATACTTGGTCTTCTTGAGCTGCCCTTTGAAATCTTCTGTTCAGGTCTTTTATTTCATCATTTCTTCCTTTCGATTTTGCTACTTATGCTCAAGAGCATGTTTCAGAGTCTGTTCTGACATCCATTTTGTTCTTTCTTTCTTTCCCGTCTGTCATGGATTGAATTATGTTCCCCCAAATATCTGTCAAACTGGCTATGCCATGATTCCCAGTATTGTGTGATTGTCCATGATTTTGTCATCTGATGTGATTTTCGTATATGTTGTAAATCCTGCCTCTATGATGTTAATGAGGTAGAATTAGCAGCAGTTACGTTAATGAGGCAGAGACTCAATCTACAAGATTAAATTTTGTCTAAAGCCAATCTCTTTCGAGATATAAAAGAGAGAAGTGAGCAGAGAGGCATGGGAACCTCATACCACCAAGAAAGCAGTGCCAGAAGCAGAGTGCATCATTTAGATCCGAAGTTCTTGCGCTGAGAAGCTCCTAGGGGAAGACCGATGACAAGGACTTTCTTCCAGAGCCAACTGAGAGAGAAAGCCTTCCTCTGGAGCTGGCGCCCTGAATCTGGACTTCAAGTCTCCTAGACTGTGAGAGAATAAACTTTTGTTTGTTGAAGCCATCCACTTGTGGCACTTCTGTCACAGCAGCACTGGATAACTAGGACACTGTCTTTTTAATGACCTTTTGCTTTTTTCATGTATGATATCCTTGATCTCATCCCACAGCTGGTCTGGTCTTCAGTCATTAGTGTTCAATGCATCAAGTTTATTTCTGAAATGGTCTTCAAATTCAGATGGGATATACTCAAGGTTGTAGTTTGGCTCTCGTGGACTTGTTTCAATTTTCTTCAGCTTCAACTTCAACTTGCATATGAGCAATTGATGGTCTGTTCTACAGTTGGCCCCTGGCCTTGTACTGATAATATCAAGTTTTTCCATTGTCTCTTTCCACAGATATAGTCAATCTGATTCCTGTGTTTTCCATCCAGTGAGGTCTATGTGTATAGTTGCCGTTTATGTTATTGAAAAAAGGAATTTGCAATAAAGAAGTCGTCGGTTTTGTAAAATTCTATCAAGCAATCTCTGGCATCATTTCTATCACTGTCCTAGTTATCTACTGCTGCTATAACAGAAATATCACAAGTGGATGGCTTCAATAAACAAAAATTTATTCTCTCACAGTCTAGGAGGCTAGTAGTCCTAAAACAAGGTGACAGCTCCAGGGGAAGGCTTTCTCTCTCTGTTGGCTCTGGGGGAAGGTCCTTGACATCAATCTTCCCCTGGTCTATGAGCTTCTCAGTGCAGGGCTCCGTGTCCAAAGGATAGGCTCTCTCCCAGCTCTTATTTCTTGGTGGTAGGAGACCTCCCTGTATCTTTGCTCACTTCTCTCTTTTATATCTCAAAAGAGATTGACTCAAGACACAACCTAATCTTGTAGCTTGAGTCCTGCCTCATTGACATTATAGAGGTAGGATTTACAACAAATGAAAATCACATCAATGGACAATCACACAATACTGGGAATCACGGCCTAGCTAAGTTGACACACATTTTGGGGGGGATGAAATTCAATCCATAACAATCACCAAGGCCGTATTTTCCAACTACCAATCCTTCTTCTTCGTTTCCAACTTTTGTATTGCAATCGCCAGTATAAAGGCCCATAAGAAGAGTCTTATCAGTCATAATTCTCCTCAGACTATTTTTAATATTATGTTAATTTCCTAGTAATTTATTACTATAATTATATTAAGAATTCCCAAGAGCTTTTAAGTTTCGATACTGTATTCCTGCTACTTGATTTTATAATATTTTCAGTGCACAAAGTCCTACCATAAAATGTACGCATTTAATTTTATTGATTTGTCTTTACAAGAAAAATATTTCAAATAAAATTCAAATAATTAAAAAGTACATCTCTTTTTCTTAAAAGTAAGGTAAAATAAAATTATCTTAAGAAGTTTATAAAAATTAGGGTTGTCTGGAGACAACTAGGAATCAGAAATATTGTATTTTGCTTTTTAAAAAATCATTTCCTTTTTTGGGAACCTAGAACTAATTTTTTTCTAACTGTAGTGATATTAAAACGTATTCTAATAAGAGAGCCTAGTAACGGCACTAGGTTTTTTAGTACAACTAGCCCTTCTTTTACAAAAAGTCACTGAAGAGTTTACCAAAGGACTAGTAAACGTGCAGTGAGCTGATCTCAAGCTTTCGTAGAATTTTGAAAGCATTTAAAATATAGTGCTACTTACACTACTTTTAAATATTGAACCAGATAACCAAGGAAACTACAAAATCTCTAGATCATTTAAAATGGGTCTTGATAAATTGATATTTGATTATAAAACTGATTACGGCAAAAGATCATATACTCTAGAGCAGCACTGTATGACAGAAATACAAAGCAAGCTACAATATGAGCCATAAAACACAGGTAAACATCAGAAGGGTCTTAGGGCCATAGTCTCGGGAGTTCCTCCAGCCTCTGTCAGACACACTAAGTCTGGTGTTTTTTTTTTTAATTTGATCTTTCATTCTACATTTTTCTCCCATTCTGTTCTGGACCCTCTGTTGTGATCCCAGTCAGAGCAGTCATAGTGGTAGCCATCTATTTCTTCTGGTCTCAGGGTTGTGTAGGCTGATGTTCATATGGTCCATTAGTTCTTTGGACTAATTGTTCCGTTGAGTTTTTGGTTTTCTTCACTCTCCTTTGCTCCAGACAAGAAGAGACCAATAGTTGTCTCTTATATGGCTGCTCACAAACTTTTAAGACCCCAGATGATACTCATCAAAGTAGGATGCAGAACACTGTCTTCATGAACTGTGTTGGGCCAATTGACGTAGATGTCCTGAGTCTATGATCCTTCACCTTTGAGCCTAGGAACTTCATCCCGTGAGCTGTTTGGTTATGTCTAGGGACTTTCCATGACTGTACTCCTTGTGTGCTCTATTGTCTATATTAATATACATGCAGCACCTACAGTTATGAATGTAGCAATATCTACAACCAAACCTACATCTGTAGGTGGGTGTGCTCCCTTACACACTCCCACACCTTTTTAGCATACCTATCTACCTATGTGGAGCCCTGGTGGCACAGTGGATAAGAGCTCAGCTGCTAAACAAAAGGCCAGCAGTTCGAATCCACCAGCTGCTCCTTAGAAATCCTATGGGGTAGTTCTACGCTGTCCTTTAAGGTTGTTACTAGTCAGAATTGACTCCATGGCAATGAGTATTTTTTTTTAAACTACCTATGTATCCATTCGTAAATTATTATTTGTTAATACTACTGATAATAATTACTGTAACCCAAAAAACCAAACTCGTTGCCATCGAGTCGATTCCAACTCATAGCGACTCTACAGGACTGAGTAGAACTGCCCCATACAGTTTCCAAGGAGCACCTGGCGGATTTGAACCACTGACCTTTTGGTTTGCAGCTGTAGTAATCAACCTCTATGCCACCAGGGTTTCCAATAATTACTGCAGTTGCTCTTTATTCTTGTGTTCCTCTCAGTGTCTTTCTTTGCCTTGATAATGTGCTGACTTTCTCCATATTGAATACTGTCTTTTCCTTCACCAATATTAACACGTCTTCTAGCTAAATTCTCTTGCCACTGAGTTGATTCTGACTCACAGCGACCCTATAGAGCCACCCTATAGAGTTTCCAAGGATGCAAAACTTTATGGAAGCAGGTTGCCACATCTTTTTCCCATGTCTTCTATGTAGTTAGTAATTTTATCTCTTTTGCCCTTCCACCTTTGGTAACCACCAAAGAATGTTTTTTGTTTTTCCTGTGTGTAAACCTTTTTTTTTTTTTTTTTAAATAATAGTGGTCTCATACAATATTTGTCCTTTTGTGATTGACTTATTTCACTCTGTGTAATGCCCTCCAAATTCATCTATGTTGTGAGATGTTTTGCAGATTTGTTATTATTCTTTATCATCGCATAGTGTATGCTGCATTATGTGTGTGCATCACATTTTACCTATTCATCCATCAACAGACAATTAGATTGTTTCCATTTTTTGCTATTGTGAATAATGCTGCAATGAACATGGGAGTGCAAATGTCTGCTCATGTCACAGCTCATTTCTTTAGTGTATATATCTAGGAGTGGGATTGCTGGATCATATTCGGTTCAGTTTTCAGTTATGGTATTCTATTTCTAGCTTTTTAAGGAAGTGTTAAACCGTTTTCCATAGTAGTTGTAACATTTTACACTCCCGCCAGCAGTGCATAAGAGTTCCAATCTCCCCACACCCTCTCCAACATTTGTTATTTTCCTTTTTTTGATTAATGCAATTATTGTCGGGGTGAGATCCTATCTCATTGTAGTTTTGATTTGCATCTCTCTAATCGCTAATGATTGCAAGCATTTCTTCATGTGTTTGTTAGCCACTTGAATGTCTTCTTTGGTGCAGTGTCTGTTCATATACTTTGCCCATTTTTTAATTGGATTTTTTGTCTTTTTGTTCTTTAGGTGTTGAAGTTGTCTTTGAATTTTAGAGAAAATTTAGAGAAAAAAATTTCCCAATCTTTAAGTTCCAACAAGATGCTGTTGGAATTTTGATTGGGATTGCATTACATCTATAGATCAATTTGGGTAGTATTGATGTTTTTACAATGTTAGCTCTTACAATCCATAAAAATGGTATGTTTTTCCATTTATGTGGGTCTCTTTTGGTATCTTGCAGTAATGTTTTGTAGTTTTCTTTGTACGGGTCTTTTATAACCCTGGTTAGATTTATTCCTAAATAATTTATCTTTTGGGAGGCTACCGTAAATGGTATAGTTTTCTTGATTTCCTTTTTGAAGTTCTCATTGTTGGTGTAGAGGAACCCAAATGGTTTTTGTATATTGATCTTGTACACTGCTACTTTGCAGAATCCTTCTATTAATTCTATTAGCTTTCTTGTGGAATCTTTGGGATTTTCTATGTATAGGATCATATCATTTGCAAATAGGGATAATTTTACTTCTTCGTTAGGAATTTCAATGTCCCTTATTTCCTTTTCTTATTGCTCTAAATAGGACTTTCAGGACATTGTTGAATAAGAGTGGTGATAAAGACTATCCTTGTCTGGTTCCTGTTCTCAAGGGGAGTGCTTTCAGTCTCTCTCCATTGAGAATAATGTTGGCAGTTGGTTTTATATAAATGTCCTTTATTATGTTAAGGAATTTCCCTTCTATTCCTATTTTGCTGAGAGTTTTTATCAGGAGTGGGTGTTGGGCTTTATCAAATGTTGATATAGACGATCATGTAATTCTTTTATTTACATGGTAGATTACATTGATTTTCTGATGTTGAACCATTCTTGCACTCCTGGTATGAATCTCACTTGGTCACGATGTATTACTTTTTTTTTGATGTGCTGTTGAATTCTAGCTAGAATTTTGTTGAGAATTCTTCTACCTATAGTCATGAGGGATACTGGTTTGTAGTTTTCTCTTCTTCTGTGGTGACTTTCCCTGGTTTCATTATCAGGTAATGCTGGCTTCATAGAATGAATTCAAGGGTATTCCTTCCTTTTCTATGCTCTGAAATAGTTTGCGTAGTATTGGTGTGAGCTCTTCTCCAAATGTTTAGTAGAATTCTCCAGCGAAGCCATCCAGACCAGGGCTTTTTTTAATTGGGAGTTTTTTGTTTGTTTTTACCTCTTCAATCTCTTCTTTTGTTATGGGTCTGTTCACTTTTTCTGCCTCAGCTTGTTAGTATAGGTACATAGTATGTTTTAGAAATTTGTCCATTTTCTCTACGTCTCCAAATTTGTTGGAGTAGAATTTTTCATAGTATTCTGTTATGATCCTTTTTATTTCAATGTCTGTTGTAATGTCACCCATCTCACTTTTTATTCCGGTTATTTGCTTCTTTGGCTTCTCTTTTGACAATTTGATTACTAGTTTGTCAGTTTTATTGATCTTTTCAAAGAACCAACTTCTGGTCTTGTTGATTCTATTGTTTTTCTGTTCTCTGTTTCATTTATTTCTGCTCTACTCTTTATTTCCTTTCTTCTGGTGACTGTGGGCTTCTTTTGCTGCTTTCTATTTGTTTGAGTCATGGGGTTAATGTTTTGATTTTGGCCCTTTCTTCTTTTGTGGTGCGTGCATTTATTGCTATAAATTGGCCTCTGCATGCTGCTTTTCCTGTCCCAAAGGTTTTGGTGTGTTGTGTTTTCATTCTTGTTTGATTCCAGGAATTCTTCCTATTACCCAGTAGTTTTTAAGCAAGGTACTATTCAGTTTCCATGTATTTCATTTTCTTTCCTTGGTCTTCCTATTTATAGTGTTGTGATCAGAGAAAATGCATTACTTTCATATTTTGGATTTTATTGAGGCTTGCTTTATGTCCTAAAATGTGGTCTATTCTAGAGAATGATCCATATGCATTAGAAAAGAATGCACAGTTTGCTGTTGATGACTGGTGTATTCTGAATATGTCTATGAGTTTGAGTTGGTTGGTTGTGGTATTTAGATCGGTAATTTCATTGAGTTCTTTCTAGATGTTCTGCCCTTTACCGAGAGTAGTGTGTTAAAGCCTCCTACTATTAATGTCAAACTGTCTATTTTTCTTTTCAATGCTGTTAGAGTTTATGTATTCTGAAGCCCTGTCATTGGTTGCATATATATTATGGTTATGTCCCTCTTATGGATTGAATTGTGTTCCCTCAAAATGTGTGACAAGTTGGCTACGCCATGATTCCCAGTATTGTGTGGCTGTCCTCCACTTTGTGATCTGATGTAATTAGGTGTTGTAAACTCTAACCTCTGTGATGTTAATGAGGCACAATTAGAGGCAGTTATGTTAATGAGGCAGGACACAATCTACAGGACTATGTTGTATCTTGAGTCAATCTCTTTTGAGATATAAAAGAAAGAAGCAAGCAGAGGGGAGAGGGACCTCCTGTCATCAATAAAGGAGCTGGGAATGGACCACATCCTTTGGATCTGGGTTCCCTGTGCTTAGAAACTCCTAGACTCATGGGAAGATTGATGACAAGGACCTTCCCGCAGAGCCGACAGAGAAAGCCTTCCCCTGGAGCTGGCACCCTGAATTCAGGCTTCTCCTAAACTGTGAGGGAATAAATTTCTGTTTGTTAAAGCCATCCCTTTGTGGTATTTCTGTTACAGCAGCACTAGGTAACTATGACAGTCCCTGTGGTGGATTGACTCTTTAATCAGTATATAATGTCCTTCCCTTATCTTTTATGGTGGATTTTGTTTAAAGACTATTTTATTGGAGATTAAAATTGCCATTTCTGATCTTTTTTGGTTATTGTTCGCTTGATATGTTTTTTTTCCATCCTGTGACTTTAGTTTATTGATGTCTTTGTGTTTAAGGTGTCTCTATTGAAGACACATATTGGGGGTCTATTGAAGACACCATACTGACGGGTAATCTTTTTTTTTTAAATCCGTTCTGCCACTCTGTCTCTTTACTGGTGCATTTAAGCAATTTACATTCAGTGTGATTATTGGTAAGTATGAGTTTACTACTGTCATTTTGTTGTGTGTGTGTGTGTGTGTCTTTTTTTTTTTTGGTGTTGATGGTTTCTTTGTTCTGCTTAATTTTCTCTGCTGAGCTCTTTTTGTTTGTGGATTTTCATTTCTTTCATTGTCATTGATTTTGTGTTTACTGAGTCTATGTTTTTCTTCTTTTTTATTTTGATGAGTTTTGTTAACTTTCTTTGTGGTTACTTTGAAATGAGACTGCTTTAAACTTAGGAAGAAAAAGGTAAATTTCAAGGTAACCATGAAGAAAGTAAACCCACTTATCTGGAATTCCGATCACACATAAATTTTTCCTCTTGGTAGTGCCCCACATAATTCATAGACTTTCATTTTTATTCATTCCTTTTCCTGAGTTTTCCTCAAATTGGTGTCAAGGGATTTGTTCTCTCTTTTGGTCGTTCGGTCTTCCATTGATTCATTCAGTTCTACTCCTATATTCTTGAATTGAGTTGTCCATTTCTGAAATTTTGTTAGTTTTTTGGATTTCTAGTTGCTGTTTTTGTATGGTTTCTGATTTTTTTTTTTTTTTTTGGTCTTTTTGTTTTTATATTGTTTTCCTGAATTTTCATATTTATTTGTGTTTTCCTTGATTTTGTCTGTTTTCCTCAATCTGTTTCTTGATCTCTTGGAGAAGCCTATATATTAGTCTTTCAAATTCCTTATCAGGTAGTTCCATTACCATTTCTTCATCTGGAAAGTTTTCTGGTTCTTTATTTTGGTCATTTCCTGGACCATCTTGTCCTGCTTCTTTATGTGAGTTGATATTTTCTGATGTCTCCGAGGCATTAACATGCTTTTTGTGTTTGTTGCATCTTTGTTTTGTTTTGATATATCTGTGTAGGCAGGGGATACATGCTACTCTGGCCACTAGCATGGGTGCACTGGAGCTCTGACCACCTTTCTCCAGGTGGATGGGGCAGTGGCTAGGTATGTGAGTGCAGGTCTCTTTCCTGGTCTTGTGGGGTAGCTGAGGATGTAGCTGGCATTGCTGGCGAGATGATGTGTCTGTCCATGGGTGCAGGGAGCATTCTCACTGGTTGCTGGTTTTGGAGTTGTATGTGTGCACTGCCAATCACTGGGTGGTCAGGCTGAGGGTGCCCAGGTCATCAGTCACTGGGTAGGTGGTACAGAAACTCTCATCTACAGTCCCAGCAGGCAGGCAGGGCTGCAGAGGGGTGGCTGGAGTGAGTACAAGCCTCCGGTTGCAGAGGGTGGTGGCGGTAAGTAGGGTTAAGCAGGGTGGATGCCACCAGACCACAAGTGCCTGCTAAGAAGCCATGCCCCTGTCCACTAGAGTGCAATACAGGGGAGTGTATGCCACTGATCCTTGGACCCCTGGCACAGGTGAAAGAAGGAAGTAGGACATACAACTGTTCTGCAGGACACAGGCATGGGTGGCTGGGTGTAGGACTGGGCACGTACAGTTCACTACCTCCTGGCACCAGTGGCTGGGTGGAGCAGCAGGCACAGCCGGTGTGAGGGCCCCCAGTGTGGGCAGCTGGGTGTAGAAGAGAGTGTCATTGGTCCTTGGGCTGCTGGCACAGTTGGCTGGATGGAAAGGGGGATGCTGCCAGTCCCCAGGCCCCCAGCTGCTGGCAGCCAGGTGGAGAAATGGATACTGCCAACCTGCAGGTCTTAGCTTGGGTGGCTGAGCTTAGGAGTGGGCACCACCTGAATGTGGGTGCCCAGCACGGCTGAGTGGGTAGAAGAGGGGATGCCAACAGGATAACGGGCTCCCAGCACAGGTTGGTGGGCGAAGAAGCTGGCATCACCAGATCGCAAGCCCCCAGTGCACTTGGGTGGGCAGAAGAGGGGATGCCACTGGTTCACAGGCTCCCAGTGCAGGTGGTTAGGCAGAGGTGGGTGCAGCCAGTCCATAGCTCCCTGGTGCAAGTGGCTGAGCAAAGGGGCAGGTGTCACCTGTCTGTGAACCCCTGACTCAGGGGACAGGGCAGTGGTGGATGCCACCAGACCATGATCGTGTGCGGCGGGGAGACCGATGGGTGGCATGGGGGGAACCACAGGTCCGTGGGCCTCCTGCCTGGGGGGCTGGTGGGGTGTGGTGGGTAAGATGAGTGCACTTTACTTTAGCAGGGCGGGGAGCACTCCTGCCTGGCTCTGGACTTGGGTGCAGAGTCACTTCTGCTTGGCTGCACCAGGTGATGGGGGCTACGGCTGAAAACGTGGCCTGCTTTGTCTCAATATGGCCACGTTGTGTGTGTTCGGCTGGCTGGGCACCAGTGATTCGTAATTCTCCATGTCCACGGTTTTTGTACAGTCTCTCCTTCCACTTGGCACTTAGTTCAATTCTTCAGCCTTGCCTTTGATGCTCAGGTTCCAAAACTGTCATCTTTATCCAATTCACTTGTTTTCTCGGGTCTTTAAGAGGAACATTATATGGCATCTGGCTACACTGACATCTTGGACCACCTCATAACTTAATTTTAAATAGAAGAATTCTAATGTTTCAGTTTTTAATATTTTTGAAATATAGTCTTTTGATTATCTAGACTAAATCATCAACTGAAAGCAACAGTCATGGGACCTTACTGTGTTATACTTTTATGTGCCACGAAGGATAAAATAGTGTTAAGGTATGGGCCCCGCCCTCAAAGAGCTGATAATATGGTTTGAGAGGAAACATTAAAAAATCATGGGTTAACTATCAGAAAAACAGGGAAATTTATGAGTTATAATATATAAACTCTTTATTTTCAGATGTTTTTATTTCTTCTAGGTACAGGACTTTTTCAAAATGACTACAGCAATGCTTTTACAAGTTCAAAAGTTTTGAATAGCCTTTGGAGACAGAATCAGCTACGAAAATTCATTTTTGGTACTTTATATCAGGAATCAGCAAACTACTGTCCACAGGCCAAATCTGGCCCTTCTGCTGTTTTTGTAAATAAAATTTTATTGGAGCACAGTCACACTCATTCATTTACACACTGTCTATGGCTGCTTTCACCACACAGTGGCAGAGTTGAGTAGTAGTTCCAACATAAGACTGTATGGCCCACAAAGCCTAAAATATTTACTACCTGGCCTTTTATAGAAAATGTTTGTTGAACCCTGCTTTATACAAATAAATCTTCACTGGAAGAAGGAAGAGGGCAGCCTGGAAAAGTACAAAACACAATAAAATTGTATCATATCTGGTAAGCTTTTTTTAAAACTATGGTTTTCCAAGAACTCAAAATAATACCTTTTGCTTGGCTGATGGTGAATAAAACCTGTACACTGATTTTCATGCCTGCTGAGGGGAATAATTACAGTATTTGGGGGTTGTGATGTTTATCAAAAAAAGGCCACGTGTCTCAAAAGGCTGAGAAGACCATTTAATAGTCGTACTTTTATACTGTCTAGGTTGACCATCCCATCTAATTTATCAGTCCTGGGTATATATGACATATATGACTTTGGCTGTTTCCCAAAATTAAATTCACCTTCAAAGTGTAACGATTTGCCACTACTGAGAATCTTCAAAATTAGTTATAATCAGTTAAATTTTCTTCCAAGAGTTGTTACCGTTTTCAGAAACAGTAACAAGTACACAGGTGCCTGAGATGATGCCTTTGAAATGACATTTTTCAGTATGCAAAAAATAAGTGGGGTGTGTGTGCCTGTGTGTGTGTATTCCCCTTTGCCACTCCAGGTGTTCTTCACCTAGTTACTTCTGCTTTGAGAATCAGCCTCTAGTTGGGCTGCTCTGATCTCCAGCCTAGGTTAGGTTCCTCTGACCTTCAGCTGCCACATATTTCTCTACACCTTCCCTCTTCTCACTTATCCCCCTGCATAGCTGTTATGTTTGCTTATGCTTTCCCCACCGGGTTGTAACTACTAATTAAAGTACAGAATGTAAGAACTACCGAAGGGAAACATGAGTTGTTTTAAACATGTTTATAACCCTCTTAATTACCCCTTCATCTATGCTACTTCTATACTTGGTAAATTTTACTATTACCTAAGACTGCATTCCTAATCACTACTGTACTTTATTTATTTCTCTAGTTAATTCCCCAGCTAAAATGTAAGCTCATTGAGGGCAAGTTTCATTCAATTTTTGACTCCCCAAAACCTAGCACAATATTCAATTAAATGTGAAAGAAAATGTCCAGGAACAGACATACATTCTGAACTGGACCACAGGAAAGGTGCCTTAGCTGGAGATCAAGATTTATAAAGGATCATAATACAAATGGTATTTTAAAGTGTGGCAGAGGATTAATTTTTGGAGAGAATCAAAGAACCTTAAGATTACCAGCATTTAAGGAACACTTCAGAGGTTATGGTGCAAATGGTTTGCGCTCAACTACTAACCTAAAGGTTGGTGGTTTGAACCCACCCAGTGGCACTATGGAAGAAAGACCTGGCAATTTCCTTCCATAAAGATTACAGCCAAGAAAACTTTATGGAGCAGTTCTACTCTGTAACACATGCAGTCACCATGATGTGGACTTGACTCGACGGCATTGGGCTTTAATGAGCACATCAATCAAGAGAACTCAATGAAAAAGACTGAGAAAGATCAGAGACCAATCAGGTGAGAAAGGTATAGCAAGCATTGCTGGTTACATACCAAATAACCATTCTTGTCTTCTTAGTGGCTAATAGAACTCTAATTTCTTCTAGGAATAAAGATCTCAAAGAAGGTAGGAGCACCAGTCCCTGGGTAATGACTCATGGTTGGTTTAATTCTATTACAGTAGTAGTAATCCTATTTGCTTTTGTCAAATGACTGGTGCAGTGTGGAAATGTGACATGGCTCTAGCCAATGATATGTAAGAGAAATGTTCTGGGGAACTTCTGAGAAAGGTTTTCCTCGCTATGAATAGATATTCAACCAAGAGAAATCCTAGCACTCCCTCCCTGTTATTAATGAAAATACGATACTATCTTACAACCCTGAAAGTAGACATCTGTGACACAATGAGAATGGCAAAGTGTGAATGGCAGAGTACAAAGACAGCAAGAACCTGGGCCCTTGGTAGCATTGTTGCACCTCAGAATCAATTTGGGGGGCATTAATTATTGGGTATCTTATTAAGAGATAACAAATACCCCTTTGGATAGGATGTCATTTTTTATAGGCTATTCCGTTACTTGCAGATGAAAACATCCTAATACCCCTGGTTTTCCAAAATCAAAAGGAGTTAAGTGTTTCGTGAAGGATATGGGAAAGTCAGCAGGATGAAAGGCAAGTATCCACAGGAGTGAGAACAATTTTGGTTTCAATGGTAATAGCTAATATTACCATAACCCAAAAAAGCACTCCAAAAAATATTAACTACGTGCAAGCATTATTCTAAAAACTCCACACTTAATCTCGTTTAATTCTCTCAATTCTATGAAGCAGAATTGTAAGCAATAAAATCAACAGCTAGAATGTAGTGAACACTAAGAGAGGGGTATGAAAACAGAAATGGCAAATTTAAACTACATTTCAAAAAATTTGTCTGTGAAGGAAAGAAAACAGAGTTGTAATAAGGGAAGGATAAAGAATATTTATCCACAAAGATTGCAGAGACGAGAAAAAAACTACAGAGGAAGGTGAGATACAAAAATGCTACGATACAAAAGAAAATATTTGCTTAAGTGATGCCTCAGAGAAGATGGTGTAGTATCAAGAGTGTGAGTAGGTGAGATGTGAAGAAAATTGGACGTGGGCTCTGAAATCAAAAGGAAATAGTTAGGAGCAAATTTATATATTTGAAAATAAAAGAACTAGGAAGATCAAGAAGTTCAGAGGTGTTACCAATGCTCTGTAAAAACAAAACAAATTAAGAAGGACATCCACTACTAAAGAGTTGAGAATGAAGTAGGGAGTTTGACGAGAATGATGATGGTTTGGCACAGCAGCTATGGGAAATGAGAAAGAAACTGATCAGAGACAAGTGAAGTATTACTAAAATCTCACTGATGACCCAGATGAAGCCAGGAACTATAATGAATAAACATTCATTTCATCACAAGTATTTTATTAAGGACCATCCATATGCCAAAGCACCTTTCTAGGTGCTAGGGATACAATGTGAAGAAAAATCCCTGCCCTCATTGGAACTTACATTCTAGTGGAAAAGACATTTATAAAATACTATATAATATACTAGATGATACTAGGGAGACGGTACTAAGAAAATAAGGTAGGAATGGGGAATAGAGGAATTACAATTTTAGGTGGAGTGTACAGAAAAGACTTCACAGAGAAAGTGCCATTTGCACAATGACTTTGTCTTAGGCTGGGTTCTCTAAGAGAGGTGCAAAACTAGTGAAGTGTATATACTAATACACACAGACAGATTTATTTCAAGGAAATGGCTCACACCGTTGTGGAAGCTGGAAAGTCCCAAATCCAGGGGTCAGGCATCTGGCCGGAGGCTTCTCCTCACTCACGTGGTTGCAGGGGCCAATGAATCCAAACTTAGCAGGTGAGGCAGAAGGCTGCAGGCTCACGGGGTTGCAGGAGCTGGCAAATCCCCAAATCTGCAGGTCAGATGACAGGTTGCTGGCTCACGTCCCAAGAACCAGCAACCAAAAGATGAAGAGTCGGTTGCAGGATCCAGAGAGGGTGAGCTTTACCAGAACATCAATATACATTGGATGCAGGCCACACTCCCAAGGGAACTCCCCTTTCAAGTGATTGGTTGCTCATATCAAATCAGAAAATGGGAAGATGATTACATAATACCTACCAAACCACTGAGAATCATGGCTTAGCCAAGTTGACACATAACTTTAACCATCACAGGTACCAACAAGCAAAATGAAATTCAAAAACTTTAAATAACTTGGCAAGATGACTTAGAATGCAAATGGTAAATTAAAGTATGGCTTTTTTAAAGTCTATTCTCTTCTTACTAGACACTCCTTCTCAGGAGCATTTGAACTGAAGAGTTGTGGATTTAAGGGATGGGCGCACTGAAAGACAAAGGTGACTTAAAAAAAAAAAAAAAAAATGAATGGTTGTCACTCTGACTCATAGCAATCCTACAGGACAGAGTACAATTGTCCCATGGGGTTTCCAAGGAGCAGCTGGTAGACTGGAACTGTTGATCTTTTGGTTAATAGCCAAGCTCTTAAACACTGTGCCACCAGGGCTCCACAAAGGTGTCTAGGAGTTCAGAATTGTTGATATAACTGATGAAGTAAAGTGAGAAAGAAACAGAGACTGAAAGAAGAGGGAAGTGGCAGAAGACTAGAGAAATAGGTAGAGTACATTGGTAAGCAAGCTAAACTGAGGTCTTCTTAAGAGAGGAGAATATCAAAGTCAAGATTTTTATTGTTGGGATAGTCTGGATGAAGATTAGATGTATGCTGTGGTCATGAGTATGGAGGGGATTGCATTTTGAGTGGCCAAGGATTAAATTACTCAGTGTTTAATAGCATATATTATGTGGCATGGATTATTTTATACACTTGTGGATCTTACACTCTGGAGTGTAGACAATAAACAAGTAAACACTAGAACTTTGATGTGTACAGAGTTTTAAGGCCAGCACAGGCAGAAGCACTCAGTGGTATCTGATACGAGATGAAATGCCATGGTTGTGGCCTGGCCAGCAACCTGAGGCCTTTACTCAGGGTTACAGACAGAACATTGGTGAATATGTAACAATCAGAATGACAATCAAGATGACAATGACCAGCATTCATGAGATTACTTCAAATAATTTAATATAGTCCAGGGTCACTGTGAGTCGGAACTGACTTGAGAGCAGTGAGTTTGGTTTTTGTTTTGGTAATGGGTTAGTGTCCCCCCAAAATTCATGTCCACCTAGCACCTCAGAATGCAACCTTATTTGGAAATAGGGTCTCTGCAGATATAATTAGTTAAGGATCTAGGGATAAAATTATTCTAGTTTAGGGTGGGTCTTAAATCCAATGACTAGTGTTCTACACAACCAGACTACTCCTTAGAAGCAAGGATGGTGAGACTACATCTCACATACTTTGGACAGGTTATCAGGAGGGATCAGTTCCTAGTAAAGGACATCATGTTTGGTAAAGCAGAGTGTCAGCAAAAAACAGGAAGACCCTCAACGAGATGGACTGATAAAGTAGCTGCAACAATGGGCTCAAGAATAGCAACAATTGTAAGGATGGCGCAGGACCAGGCCATGTTTCATTCCGTTGTGCACAGGGTCGCTATGTGTCAGAACTGACTTGATGGCACCTAACAACAACAGTGTCCTTATAACAGAAGAAGGGGACACAGAGACACAGGAAAAAGGCCATGTAAAGACAGAGACTGATTACGGTTAGGCTGCCAGGAGCCGAGGAATGCCAAGAACCATCAGAAGCTAGACAAGGTGGATCCTCCCCTAGAGCCTGTGGAAGGAGTACAGCCCTGCTGACAACTTCATTTCAGACTTTCAGCCTCCAGAACTGCGAGAGAATACATTTTTGTTGTTTTAAGCCACTTAGTTTATGGTACTTTGTAATGGTAGCTGTTGGACACTAGAAGAAAAGGTTGAATGATCTGATCATTAAGTTTCTACCATTGTGACACTTCAACCCACTGCTGAATAAATTACAGACTATTATGCCTTTGATGCAAATAACTATTTCAAACAAATACAGAGTCTTTGCAAATGGATTAATGGTTTCATTTAACAATCGTTCACTAAGATAGGCTCCATAAGGGTAGGGATATTGGTCTGTTTTATTCATTGCTATAACTCTAGTACCTAGAACAATGTCCAGTACTTTACTGAATTAAATGATATTAATGAATCAGTAAGCACATCCTAAATGCCAAGCATTATATTAGTCTCAAAAGTAAATAAGACAGTTTCTGTCCTTGAGTAGTTTACCACTTAAAAGCTCTAACTAAAATTTTTTGATCTTCACTTGTATCAAAAAAGTACATAATTAAAGAGCAAGGTTAAGAATCTAAACCTAACATCTGTCCTAAAAAAAGGGAGTTTACTGTAAGCTTCATATACTCTAAAGTTAAAAAAAAAAAAAAAAAAACCATTATACCTTGAAAATTTGTTGCTACAATTAAATAACGTGGTGTAAACAAATTGTGGTAAATCATGGGAAAATAATCTCAGATGCTTTAAAAAATTTAATTTTCCTTTCCTTCTCAAGTACATGTCACTTTAAATACATAAAAAAATTGAAGTGAGAATATCAATGTGAAGCAACATAAATGAACAGAATTAGAAGGCAAATTCCAAAGAGATCACTACTATAAATAGAGACACAGAAACGTCAGGACAGGGAAGCAAAGTTCTCCCCCCAAAAAAAACAGCAACAAAACTATATCCCAAGGAGGTTTTACCTATCATCAGTTTAGTTTTTCACTGGCAAAAATCCTCAATCTTCTAATAATGTATTTCTAAAAGGAAATTTTCTAGGTAAAAGTAGTCATCCTGGTTACAAAAATCAAGAATGTTTTTGGTTCTGCACAGATTCTTCTTCCTAAGCAGGGTGCAGAAAATTTCCATCTGAAGGAACTCAATCACTGCTGCTTTGGGGAAAAGGTATTTCCTAAAATAAAGAGCACTGGATTAGGAATCTACTCTTAGCCCCACAACTACCTTGTTACTTTGTACAAAACAAACAATCTGCGTCACTGTTTCCTCCACCATAAAATGAAAGATACAGATTACAGATGATCTTCAAGGTCTTTCCATGTTTTCTAAGAAAAATTTAAGTGAAGCTACCTTTCAGTACCATCTAATTGCAAAAGCTCTCATCATTCATAGCCATTCATCAAACAATTTGTCAAGCTCCAACCTTGTAAGAAAAAATGATAAGTAAAATAAAGAATTCAATTTGGAGCTTATTAAGTTTTACCAACATAAAAGCACTAAATCATACTGGACAAACCAAAAAACAAGACCCAGGCCTTGCCCAATCCTCTTCTACAGACAAGAAGGGAGAGAGGAATAAACAAGATCCCTGTATTCAGGACATTTACCACTATCTAGGTGGGAAAACAAAATTCAATTCAGATTAATTTTCTAAACATCCACTAGGTACTTCTTGTATAACAGGGCAGTTTTCAGGCTTTACTGAGCATAAGAAATCAACTATGGTTTCTTTTTTTTTTTTTTTTGTAATAATAGTAATAAATTTCTCTATACATGATTTAGTAGGTCTCAAGTGGGATCCAGGAATCTGCATTTTTGGAAAGCATACCAGGTGACATGACACAGGCGGCCCTTGATTAAGAAACACGATCCTAGGTCCTACCCTAGATCAACAAAAAGTTGACAAGGTTCAAAAATAGAAAATGTTTCTAAATTTGAGTTTTTCAAGACTATCTAGAGAACAAATTTCAAGGCATTAAACATAAGCAAAAGTCTGATAGAGCACGTAGATTTCAATGGTTCTCAAATGTGGTCTGCACTTTAAGATGAACCAAAGAAGCTTTTACAGATACAGATATAGACCAATTAAATCAGTCTCTGGGAGTAGGGGTTGGGGCTCAGCCTTAAATTTTTAAAAAATCTCCCTGTAGCGAGGCAGACAAGCACTGAGTTAAGTAAAATGTCACTGGGATTGGTTAGTCAGGTTAAGTTTCATGAAAAAAGATGATTTTTCAAGCCAGATCTTTATTTGGCTAAAAATTTAAGGAAAAAGATAAAATTAACAGAAGACTAAAAGGACTGATATATAAATAAATATATGACCAACATGAGGGGGGTAAGATTTTGATCACAAAATAAAGGGACAATAATAACAGTAAATATGAATTTATTTTGGTTTTGAGGCAACATTCAAAACGGAAGTTTTATAGAAAGCTGCACAGATACATGCCTGGAAATGAATTTGGGGAGTAAGTATAGGACCAATTACAAGCAAATTATGAAACTATACGTGTATGTGTTTAAGGAGTTAAAGCACTCAGCTGCTAACCATAAGGTCAGTGGTTCAAACCCACCAGCTGCCCTGCAGGAAAAAGATGTGGCAGTCTGCTTCTGTAAAGATTTATAGCTTTGGAAACGCTATGGGGGATTCTACTGTGTCCTATAGGGTCACTATGAGTCGGAATCAACTTGACAGCAGTAGGTTCTGGGGTTTGTTGTGTGCTTATAAATGTACACGCTTTTGGGTATATAGTGTGGAATTTTACATTACTAGAATACATGCTATAAAATTAGCTAAAATCACTAAAAAAAACTGGGTGATAAGTGACAGTTTTCCAGACAGACGCTTTCAGTAGTTCCAAATTCTCAACCTTGCATTATTACCTAAAGCAATGAGAAACTGGGAGTATTATGGCTCACCAGCAGGGGCAGGGTGCCCTAAAGGTTTCTCACTAAATATTGACATTTAATTTCCTATATATCCTATGCCCCCACGTGTCTGTCAGTTTGTCGTACTGTGGGGGCTTGGGTGTTGCTGTGATGCTGGAAGCTATGCCACTGGTATTCAGATACCAGCAGGGCCACCCATGGAGGACAGATTTCAGCTGAGCTTCCAGATTAAGACAAACTAGGAAGAAGGACCCGGCAGCCTAATTCTGAAAAGTATCATACATCATACATGAAGAAAGCAAGAGGTCATTGAAAAGGCAGGAAAGAAAGAAAAGACCAAGATAGATGTCAGAGGAGACTCTGAAACTTGCTCTCAAACGTCGGACAGCTAAAGCAAGAGGAAGAATTGATGAAGTAAAAGAACTGAACAGAAGATTTCAAAGGGCAGCTCAAGAAGACAAAGTATATAATGACATGTGCACAGAGCTGGAGATGGAAAGCCAAAAGGGAAGAACACGCTCGGCGTTTCTCAAGCTGAAAGAATTGAAGAAAAAATTCAAGCCTCAAGTTGCAGTACTGAAGGATTCCATGGGGAAAGTATTAGACAACGCAGGAAGCATCAAAAGATGGAAGGAATACACAGAGTCATTATACCAAAAAGAATTAGTCGATGTTCAAACATTTCAAGAGGTGGCATATGATCAGGAACCGACAGTACTGAAGGAAGAAGTCTAAGCTACTTCAAAGTCACTGGCGAAAACCAAGGCTCTGGGAATTGATGGAATATCAACTGAGATGTTCGAACAAAGAGATGCAGCACTGGAGGTGCTCACTCGTCTATGCCAAGAAATATGGAAGACAGCTTCCTGGCCAACTGACTGGAAGAAATCCGTATCTATGGCTATTCCCAAGAAAGGTGATCCAACCAAATGTGGAAATTATAGAACAATATGATTAATATCACACGCAAGCAAAATTTTGCTGAAGATCATTCAAAAATGGCTGCAGCAGTATATCGACAGAGAACTGCCAGAAATTCAGGCCGGTTTCAGAAGAGGACGTGGAACCAGGGATATCATTGCTAATGTTAGATGGATCCTGGCTGAAAGCAGAGAATACCAGAAGGATGTTTACCTGTATTTTATTGACTATGCAAAGGCATTCCACTGCCGGGATCATAACAAACTATGGATAACATTGCGAAGAACAGTAATTTCAGAACACTTAATTGTGCTCATGAGGAACCTTTACATAGATTAAGAGGCGGTTGTTCAGACAGAACAAGGAGATACCAATTGGTTTAAAGTCAGGAAAGGTGTGCGTCAGGGTTGTATTCTCTCACCATTCCTATTCAATCTGTATGCTGAGCAAATAATACGAGAAGCTGGACTATATGAAGAACAACAGGGCATCAGGATTGGAGGAAGACTCATTAACAACCTGCATTATGCAGATGACACAACCTTGCTTGCTGAAAGTGAAGAGGACTTGAAGTACTTACTAATGAAGATCAAAGACCACAGCCTTCAGTATGGATTGCACCTCAACATAAAGAAAACAAAAACGCTCACAACTGGACCAACGAGCAACATCATGATAAACCGAGAAAAGATTGAAGTTGTTAGGGATTTCATTTTACTTGGATCCACAATCAACAGCCACAGAAGCAGCAATCAAGAAATCAAAAGACCCACTGCATTGGGTAAATCTGCTGCAAAGGACCTCTTCAAAGTGTTGAAGAGCAAAGACATCACCCTGAAGACTAAGGTACCCCTCACTCAATCCTTGGTATTTTCAATTGCATCATATGCACGTGAAAGCTGGACAATGAATAAGGAAGACCGAAGAAGAACTGACACCTTTGAATTGTGGTGCTGGCGAAAAATATTGAATAAACCATGAACTTCCAAAAGAACGAACAAATCTGGCTTGGAAGAAGTACAGCCAGAATGCTCCTTAGAGGCAAGGATGGTGAGACTGTGTCTTACATACTTCGGACATGTTGTCAGGAGGGATCCATCCCTGGAAAAGGACATCATGCTTGGCAGATTGGCAGAGTACAGGGTCAGCGGAAAACAGGAAGACCCTCAATGAGGTGGACTGACAGAGTGGCTACAACAATAAGCTCAAGCATAACAACGATTGTTAAGGATGGCTCAGGGACTGGGCAGTGTTTCGTTCTGTTGTGCAAAGGGTCGCTATGGGTCAGAACCAACTCAATGGCACCTAACAACAACAATATATCCTGTGATGCTGCATTATATCCCCTATGATCCCAGCCAAAAGTCAGATCCAGTAAAGTAGACAGGATGCCAACAGATGTGTACAGCTAGCCAAACAGTCTATATCGAGGCCTCTTCCATGATAGAGTAAGGATGTTTTTTCTCTCATTAGGTTGGGAGAAGCCTGAGAAGTTAGGTATGGCGCTTTAGCAAACCCTAAATATTACTCCACCTTCACTGAAGTGGTCCTAAAAAGCTGAGAAAATTTATATTTTCACAAAGAATCTTTGTTTCAAGCATTAATTGTTCTAAAAAATTAACCTATAAAGAATTAGCCATTCTACTCATAATTCTCAGAAGAGTCTAATCTATAAACCCTTGTGATGGGCTATTTTGCACAAGAATCCAATATGCAGAGACTAACAGTACAAATACTATCACAGATGCTGTGTGGGAATACAGGGGGAAAATTAATAAATTCTATCTTTAGCTTGAAGACACCTGTAATCTAGTTAATGATGTGCACTACAAACATATAAAGCCTCCAACAATATATTGGGAAAATAACATAAATCATCAATTTTATACACACACACAAAAAACATAGAGCACTATATACTTTAATAAGGCATATTACTAACAAATACAATTAACAGTAGAAAAAACAAGCCTATATCATTTTACACAATATACATGTTTGTTAGATTTTTTTAAGTTAAATCTGTTTTTATTACCTTACTTTAAGAGCTGCCTTCCCACGAAGAATTTTGGCTTAAGTCTTGGGAAAAAAAAACTACTGCAAATATTTTTAAAATACAAATATAAAATACTAAGTTGTGAACCATACCCTAAAAATTACAAAGAAATATATCTCGCTAATTCATGTTTCATAGATTTAGCACTCATTTACTCATCAAGTATTTTCGAGCACCAACAGTGGTAGCTCAAACTTTAGATGCTGCCTCGGTTCAAATTCCAGCTCTAACACTTACTAACGTGAACCTTGGACAAGTTAGTTAACCTATCTGTGCCCTGGCAAAATGGGGATATTAATAGAACCTATCTCATAAAGGTATTATGAAAATAAATGAATTAATACATATTTATATTTTTTAAAGCACTTAGGACAGTGCCTAGTATACAGCATTAGCTATTGCTTTGTTTCAGAGTGTGGTATGCAGCACACACACACAAAATACACATCCCCCACCATTATGGACTTACAATCTATTGAGAATTCCAAGTAAACATAAATGATATTACACTATAAGTACCATGATATGGTATAACAGAGAAAACAGGCATCTCTAAATTTGGGGAGTTCTGGACAGGCTTTCTGGAAAAATAGGAATTAAACAGGCAACAGGAAAATGGAATAGGTGAGATGTTCCTGACAGAGAAAAAGATCATGTGAAAGTCCAGGGGCTCTATGGGGATGGCAAGGATGGTAAAAGGCTGAATTTAAGACAAATCAGTGGTCATAAACAACACGACCTAGTAATCTGGAGTCTTCTAACAGTCCTTCAATCAGAACACTCGATCAAATTTGACAGTGAAATCAGAGAAGAAATTTCTGGTAACTCAGAGTGGGATGAATACGGCAATTTCTGAAATGGAAACAGAAATCACTGTGCAAAAACATGACAATTTTTATTACCTTCCACTGTTTACTTCATTTCAGAAACAGATTAAGTTGCCCTCTCCTTTTGGTATGCCAGTGAAAGGAAGAAAAGTTATGTGACTTATCAGAGGGCACATGAACCAGGATTAAAGTCCACAGTCCTTTCCACTATACCAGGTTGCCTCCAGTTGGAAACACTGGTCAAAACTGTTATTTTCCACAATGTTCCAAAGTTATATTAGCATTAACAACTTTGTCCTTTATAATTCAAATACCTCCTGCTTCCATTCACACCTTAGGTTGAAATGGAATCCTAGAAACTCAGTTGGAAAGGAGATGAAAGTCAGTAAGACCTACCACCCACCTAATGAAATGATTGAATATCCTAACATTTGGGGCCATCATTTTAATTTGAAGAGGTCCCTTTCCTCCTCATATCTAACCCACAGGTATTGTGGCTGTGCACGGAAAACAATGCAGGCCTGGCTTAAAAGGCAGATAAGATGGAATACAGCATGAAGTTACCAGATCCTTCTGCCTAAGTACTGTCAGGGGGTAGGCAAGTGCATAAGGTGATGCAGGAAGCCTGTAAAATGTTGCCACACTAAAATGCCAGTTCAAAAAGTCATAAGTAACTGTTTTTCTCCAATAGTTATAAATAAGAATCTGTCAATATTTCTCAGATTTAACAAATCCAATAATGAAAAGCTGTGCTAAGAAAGAATAACTCAGTCATTTTGGTAACCAATAAATCAGAAAGTAAAAGGAAGAAACTTGCTAACTACTCTTTTCATTCTATTACTTGGCAAATTTACACGCTTCCGGCTGGGCTTCTTTCTATAAACACAAAAAAACTGACTTTTGCTTCATCCTGAGGATGAAATATGAAATACCTGTCAGAAGTTAATTTTTTTAATATTAAAGGAATTAAAATATTTTAATTTTGTAGGTTGTTGCCAGAGTTCTAACAATTAATTCTAAAGTTTCTATAACGACTGCGACTAGTATAAAATGTAATTCAGCAGGATACTTAGCTAATCTCTCAAAACACAATAAACCAATTTTAGATTAGCCATGATACACCACTTTTAAGGAGAATTTCATTGCAAAGGGGAATAAACCCTTAGTCAAGGAAAAGTCTGATTTCATGCTATAATGAAACTGGTTAGAGTAACCAGCAAGTACAAATAGCTCTGAGGAGACTGGGTGTACTCACAAGTAATACATGATTAGCCTCACAAGTAATACATGATTAGCATAATCAAAAGTCACTGGTTTCAGAGCTTTCCCACAATTCAATTGCTGCTGCAAGATCCTGAATTTTACCAAAACTATGATTTGAATATAGCTGTTTAATCCAAAAAATTTACAGAAGTACAGTATTATCCTTTGCTGATCATAAAATACCAAATTCTGAATTATATATTTAATAATACCAATCTGCATTTGCATGGCACTTTATGGTATCTGTAGAGTTTACACACAGATATCTCATTTGAGGATGGCAAGGTAGGTTGTGATCATTATGTAGATGAGGAATCTGAGACACAGAGAATAAGTCACTTGCCCAAAGTCACAAAACCAACTAAAACATACAGGCAAATTTTTTCTAATATTAATTCATCCAACAAATGCCTAAAGTGCCTACTCTAGGGACTGATAAATGGTGAAAGAGAATGGCAAAGTCCCTGCTCCTCAGGAGTTTACATTCTAAAGAGGGATGAGAGACAACTAAACAGGTAAATACATAGAACATAGGATAATTTCAGATAGTGATAAATGCTATAAAAAAGACACGGTAATAGAATACAGTGATTGCAGAATGGCAGAACCACAGTGGTTAGAGAAGGTCTAAGGAGGTAACATCTGAACTACTAAGGCCTGAATGATGAAGACAAATCATCCATATGAAGGTCTTGGAAGAGCATTCCAGACAGGGGGAAAATGCAAGTGTAAAGTCCTAGAGGCAGGAAGGATCTTGGTTGGACAGCAAGAAGGTCTGGTAGCTGGAGAAGAATGAAAGGAAGGAGAGACAAACAGGGGACTTATTACGTGGAGCCCTTAGGACACTATGCAGATAGGATTAAAAGTACAACTGGAAGGATACAGATTGGATGATATGATTTATGTTTAAAAAAAGTCATCCAAACTGCTTATGAAGAATGAATTGCAGCAGAATCAATGAGAGGCACTTCAGGTACTTAAAAAGTTCTTGTTACAGATTATTCCTTGGAGAACATTCTTGGAGAGTAGCACATGATGCGTCTTACTTTTGAAGCAATTATATATATGTGTGTATATGTATTATATACTTTTCTGTACAAAATTCCATAAATTTTTTAATAAAGTAAATTGCAGCAATGTAACCGTAGAAACTGAGAAACCAATTAGAATGCTACTGTTAACAGCCCAGATGTGAGGCAAAAGTAATTTGGACTAAAGTGGGAGTAATGAAGGTGAAAAGTTATGGAATTGGGAATATAATTTGCCAGTATGGTCAATAGGCCCCCCTGGTGGATGGATGAAGAAGCAGGGCAGGAATCAAGATCAATCAGAGGTTCTAAATGCAGGGCGACTTTGCCCCCCAGGGGACATATGCAACCTCTGAAGACATTTTTGGTTGTCACAACGAGGTAGAGGGTGCTACAAGCAACTAGCAGGTGGAAGCCAGGGATGCTACTAAACATACTACAGTGCACAGGACAGCCCCTACTAACAAATTACCAATAGTGTCAAAGCTGAGAAACCTTGATCCTAAACGGTTCCCATCCTAGAATACCCGTACTTCCGCGAGAATTAAAAAAAAAAAAATTAGAAATGGTCTACCTATCTTCAAAACTTAAAGACAACTAAAATAAACGTGGTGTACATGGGAAAATATTTGCTTTGGGGGTAAATTATATCACTCTGGTAACACTGGTGATCGGAAGGTCTGGCTGGTATATAAAATATGAGAAAACCAATTACTGCTTAATATATGCCATCTGTTTGATGGGTAGGCTTTCTCAAGATACAACAGAAAAAGTTCTCTTTGGCTATACCAGTCAACACTACTATGCTTAATCTATATCCCAACTAGGCTTAAACCTACATATTCCGAAACATTCAGTGCTTTTCCAAATACAAATCCCATAAAAACTTAAAGGAATGTCTATAAACAGTAAAATCAGCACAAATAGATGACTGGAGGGAAATGATAGCCCACTTGTGTCTACGTGCCTGTAACTTTAATTATCTGATTTGTTTGGGCCTTGACCAAGTGGACACATTCATTTTACATAACAAGAACAGAACTGCAGCATACTTTTTTCAGAATTACTGTAAAACCAGCAATGCGAAAATACTCTCTTAAATCCAGTTCACAAGAGACAAAATGCCACAAAGCTGGGAAAGCTCCTTTTCCGTTATTCTTTGTTATCTAATTGCAAAGAATTTTAGGGGTAAATCGCTGTGATACACTCAAGGAAAAACAGAATAAGCACCCTAAATGAATTCCTGAAACTACAAAATGATTACTACTAAGGCAGTAAATTACGTGCCCCGATATGCTTTGGAAAGTCTGGAGAAATGTCTGGAATTACTTGGTAACTGAAATAAAAAAAAAATAGACAACAGGAAACACAAAAATCATCTAGCCCTGAGGTCAGGAGGTCGGAACAACGATTCAGAACATTACCTTACATTTGAGTTCCCACAGGTTGGGACTGGGCAGGAGCTGCTTCTCCAAAGCCGCAAATTCGATTTTGGACAATCTCCTGACGGATGGAGGGAAGAGAGGTGCTGTTCTTAATTTTAAGGACCTCAAGAAAACTGGCCAAGGCCACATCCAATATACTAGGTTACTAAGTCTGGTTAACACTTAATTCTAGAAACAATATTCAAAAAACAAAAAATAAAAAGGAATCACTGTTATAGCTTCACTCACCTTATTTAAACAAAAGCTTTGAAACCAGCTTAAAAACAAATATGCCTCCAGGCTGAATTCATCACCAATTGTGATAAAACTAAAAGATCTGAAAGTCTAGAAGTAAATTACAGGGGCACTTTACTACCCTGAGAATCATGCTGGGTTCCCGCTAGGCCGGGCAGACGTTTCCCGGAGCATCACTGCGCGGCGTCCCGGGCGCGCTTCTCCGACCCGCCCTCCGGCTGCAGCGCTCTCGAGACACTGTTGCGTCGCCCAGCCAGTCGACGTCACGCCCTTCCCCAGGGATACGCAGAATGACCCCCGCCAAAGACTCATCCTTGCGTCGGCGACCGAAAAAAACTACTACTTTTTTATCTTCAGGCATTCCGAAACCCAAGGCCAATCGCGGCCGCAACATCAGTCTTACTCACTCCACAAGAACAAACTCCCAACTTAGACACAACAATCCGTAGAAAACAAACGCGAAAATATCCCCTGTTCTCGCGAAATCCTAAACACAACTCCCGCGACATTTCTCTCCCTCGTCCTTCTCAGCCCCACCCCCAACACCAACTCGTTGCCTCAGATATATCGCGAGATTTCTTTCTCAGTGCCCGCCCCTTTACGGCACGATGGTCGCACAAGAATGTGGTACAGGCTCGACGGCCGCCATTTTCTTTCTTTCTTAGCAGTTAGCTTAGAGGAGGTCTCTGCGAAGAAGCGGCAGCGGCCACTGTAGGGTAACCATGGCAGACTATTCAACGGTGCCTCCACCCTCCTCGGGCTCAGCTGGTGGTGGCGGTGGCGGCGGTGGAGGAGTGAACGATGCTTTCAAAGATGCGCTGCAGAGAGCCCGGCAGGTAAGCCTGGACCGCGCGGCGGGATCCCGACAGCTCACGGTACTTGGCCGCTGGCTGAGTAGGCCGCTGCCTCTTGGCGCATGAGGAAGAGTCAAGCGATGACCTTCTGGCCTCCGAAATGTGAGGCTACTCCGGTTTTCCCACGTCGTTATATCGGTTGGAGACCAGAACCTGGTTTTGTGTTTTTAGTGTCTAAGCTACTTAGAACCCACGCGTGCTACACAAAATGGCTTTAGGTCTTTTCTCTCCTTTCTACCGCACTCGCGCTTCTCCAAGGAGTTAGTTTAACCTTCCGTTTTTCTCAGAGTGAACATCATCTTCCGTGGGATAAAGCGCGCGTAGTTTCACACAGTAGTGTGGAAAAATAATGAGTTTGAGAAAGGAGTAAGGTCTGCTATCAGGAGCCGTAGTAAGGGATTTGTCATTAAAGCATACTTTACAGCTTCCAACTCTCTTTAGCTCTCTCTCTCAATTAAAGGATCTATGTCATTCACCTTTACACCTACATGGAAGAGACTTAGAGTATTAGTATCCCGAGACGGAATCCTTCCTCTGGGCGGGATTTCCGTGTCACTCAGTTCTCTACCAGTCTTTCCCCCATTATTTCTCAAAATGGCCTCAGGCTCATTATACCCGAAGTTTCAATTTGAATCTGCCTCGCTGTTCAGAGTTGTAAACTGACCAGACCTCTTTGTACCGCGTAGGTGCGTTCATTTGCCCCGAAGGCACTTCTTTCCCAAACTAAAGCTGTGAAAAAAGTAGTACACCATAGTGTTAGGAGAATGATAATCACCAATTTTCTAGTGTGTTTTGATTGCATTAGGAGGTCACTTCTTTAACTTGTTTTTTTATTCTCCAGGACGATTAAAGGATCGTTTGAATCAAAAGCCGAATTCATAAAAAATATACGTATAGCCATTTATAATCAGAAATATTTGGGAGAATCAGCAAAAGGTCATCGTTAATACTAATTCTGGGTTTTTTCACCTAAGTATTTACTACTTAAGAACATGCTTAAAATAACAACATAAACGTTTATGTAACTGTGACAGAAATTCTGTTAGTGATTTTATTATTTATTCAGGTGGGAAGAGTCAGCAGAATTATTTTATTCAATCAACATATTGATGTAATTTGTGCTACATGCCGAATCCAGATGCTGGAGATTTTTTTATGTGTAAATTGAGCCTCTATGGGGCAGTTCTGCTCTGTCCTATAGGGTCGCTGTGAGTTGGAATCACCTCGAGGGCAGTGGTCTTGGTTTTGGTTTTGGAAATTGAATCTGTGCCATCTAGGAAGCTGTAGTATAGTAAGGGAACCAAATGCAAATGAATAGTAGTATCTGATTAATGCTGTCAGAGTAGTAGACAAAATATGGGTGCTGTTAGTTCATGCACTTGTTCTATAAGCATTTATGGAGATCCAACTAAGAGTCAGGCAAGCACTGTACAGGGCATCAGGGCACCTAACTGCCCAAGTAAAGGGGTGATATTTGAGCAAGGCATTAGAGAATGTGTGTTTGACCAGTGGAGAAAAGAACCAACATGTGTAAAGGCACAAGGATTTTGCAATGACAAGAACCTAGGAGTGGAATCACTGTAGGAGATAGTAAGGGTGGAAAATGAGGTGAGAAGAGGTACAGATGAATCTGAGATCCAAATTGTGAAAGACCTTGAATTGCATGCTTTAGTTGAAAATTGGATTTTTTTGTGTGGCTGAGTTATAATTTCCTGAGTAAAGCTAGTCTTTTTAAATATAGAAATTATTCTGAAAGTATGTAATTTCTTGTCTTCTTTGTATGACATAGGTTAGCTGCCCTCATGCCTTTGCTGTGATGATTTAAAGGTTTCTTTATAAAATCCATCTTAAATCTGAGATTCCCAGTTGTTGAATTACCCATTTTTATTAATTTGAGGATGCCCCTATAAGTCATAGCTGTTTGTCTAAATAAGTGTGGAATAACTAGGGAATAGTACTACTTTGACTGAAATAAGTTAGGTCAGTTATCAGAAATACTGTTCACTCATCTGTGTAAAGAGCATATTATATTTTCAATATCCCCGACTAACCTTAAATTTCTTTTATCCAGAGTGTAAAACAATGTTTTTTAGGAGGAAGATGCATAAGAACAGCTTCTTGACCTCAGGGAGCTCGAGAGGTGTTTTATGAATGAGGGTGCTATTGGCATTTTTAACTGGATGGTTCTGTTATTTGGATATTAGGTTCTGTGGTCCCTATGTAGTAAATACTGGTAGTATTTACCTGATTTTTGTATTCTGATAATTCAGGTGGAGTTGCTGATCTTCTCTTTTTCAAGAGAATTCCTGTTAGTCTATTTTTTTATGTGAAATTTCCAAATTTTTATAATACTCTGGACAAAATCTAGCAGAGGGGCACCAGATTGCTTCCCTAGTTTTGGGTTTCCAACCTCTACACTTCAAAATTTCATTTTTTTGTAGATTTCAAACTGTAACTCCAGAGGGTGAGATTAGGATTTTTTTTAGTTAGGTCTTTGTTGATCACTCATAAAAAGAAGTGTAAATGAAATGTTGGTGGTTTGAACCTACCTAGGAGTTCAGTAGGAACAAAACTGGGCAGTGTGAGACTAGATGAATAGAGGGGTAGATCAAAAACTGAGCAAGAATACGTTGTTTCCATCCTTTTCCTTCAAAAACCCATTGCCCAGGAGTCAATTCCAACTCATAGCGACCCTATAGGGCAGAGTAGAACTGTCTCATAGAGTTTCCAAGGAGCACCCGGTGGATTTGAACTGCTTACCTTTTGATTAGCAGCCATAGCACTTAACCACTGCCACCAGGGTTTCCTTTCCTTTTAAACAACTGTTAAATTAATAGTTAAGTACTTCATTACTCTTTATCCTCTTCCCTAATATTGCAAAAGTGAGTCAGGCTACAATATATTTTTTGGATGGTAGGAAAATACCAAATGGAGCTGTTGGTTTTTTATTACCATCTCTGCATTGAAAACTACATTTGGGTATGGTTTTTTTTTATTATTTTGTCATAGGATAGGAGAGGCTTGATTGTGGTAATAAGTGAAGATTCCTTTGTTCTAGAGAGAGGATTTGAAGGTTAATGAAATGATGGCCTGGTAATATTTCTGGTGTTCTCCACCCCTCTTATACAATTCTAGTCCATGAGAACTGAATCCTTCTGGACCCTACCTTCTGGACCCTACCCGTAAAATGTACTAAATATTTAATTGGGTCAATAAACATCTAACAAATTAATGTAGTAATGAAATTTTGTTTTTAAGATAATTCTGTTCTTTCAAAATTTATTTCTTGACTGCCTATAATATGGGTAACTTTGTACTAGATCCTAGAGATACAAAAACAGAGACAGGCGCATTTTTCACTAGTAGAATGTGTGTTTTTGGCTAGGGTGAATAAAAATCTGTTAAATTTTTTTGAATAAATATTTGAAGTCACAATGTGGACCCTGCTTTGTAGTTGAATTACAGTGTGTTGATTTGTTCATAACAGCTGGCAGCTTATTGAGGATACACTATATACTAGTTTCTGTGCAAGTATATTTGGTATTAATTTATTTAATCCTCACAACATTCCTATGAGGTAGGCCTAGAAACTGTATTTTATACAGATAAGGTAAATGAGGCACAGGATACTTGAGAAAATTAGGCAAAGAGTAAAAAGCAGGTGGGCAGTAGAACCAGCAAGATTACAGCCTTAAGCAGTCTGATCCCAAAGCTTAGGCAAAACATGCAGTAGACTGAAAATTAGGAGATAGGCATTTTGGGCATTTAGGTAGTTTATGTCTCTTCTGGTAATCGCCTTATTATTGTTATTATTTCAATCTCTGAAATCAGGCAGTATGACTAAGTAATCTTTTCAATTTACTTTTAATTCTGAAATTCTTGGATTCTGAGAACGGTCCATGAAGAAAGTGAAAATGCTAATAAAGTAAGTGAAAGCAAGAAAAACTCATTTAAGTAGAATCAGGTCCAAATGGAAAGCTTGAATTATTACTGTGGGTTAAAATCAAATAAAGTTAGGGATTACCTACAATTAATTCTGAGGGCCTAATAAGGATTGTATACTTAGAGGTTAGGAATTATTGTTTATCTTAAATTAATCCTCCTTGTAGTGGCCTAGGAAATACACATATTCTGTTGATCTTGGAGAATTGATCCAGCCTGTGTTGGTATTTTTACTAAAAAACTCTTTAATGTAATTATATCATTTCTGAATTTTTGAGCTAGTGTTAATGGTTCTTTTGAGTGGATTAAGTATCAGGCTGCATTTTAATTTGGATAGTTTTCAGACTACTGAATTTAAAAAAGCCAAATTCATTGCTGTAGAGTTGATTCCAACCATAGCAACACTACGGGACGGAGTGGAACTGCCCAATAGGGTTTTCAAGGAGGGGCTGGTAGATTCGAACTGCCTGACTTTTGGTTAGCAGCCTGAGCTCTTAACCTCTGCACCAGAATTCAAACCCATTGCCATCGAGTTGTTTCCAACTCATAGGGACTCTATAGGACAGTAGAACTGCCCCATAGGGTTTCCAAGGAGTGAGCTGGTGGATTTGAACTGCTGACCTTTTGGTTAGCATCCCAGTGCCTTACCACTGCATCACCAGGGCTCCTGTACCAGAATAAGGAGGTATATGTAAGTATCCTTTGTCTGTGCAAAAGTTCCTTGAAATTCAAGAAGTGCTGCTGCTCTGCAAACTTGTAGAGCATTTGTAAACCCTAGGAGGTATTTACAGCCTAAACCATTTTTCTTTAATTAGTAGTGCTGTTTTCTCTGATCTGAATGTTAGAACATTCAGTTCCTAATGAACATTTCAAATACTGAGCGCTTTAAGATTTAGGGGTAGAAACACAGTTGTTTTCAGGCGCGATTAGGAAAACTTACAGGAAAGAAATAAGATTTGAATTAAATGATGAAAGATACAAACAGACTTTTGATTGAGAAAGTGAAGAATGGCTGAGGAAGTTTAGATTGACTAGAGTTTACAAAGTCAGCAAAATCAAACGTGTGGAGCTCTCTTTATCAAGCGCTATATTTTATTATACTTAGTCCTAATGCCCATTATGGTAGTTATTTGTATTTATAGATGAGAAAAGGGAAATCCAGGAGCCCTAGGAAGTACAGCTAATTTATGGAAACTGATACGTATTGGACATAAGACTGAAGTCCTTGAATTTGCCCTTCCACCCAAACCAAACCCGTTGCTGTCAAGTCACTTCCAACTCATAGCAGCTCTACAGGACAGAGTAGAGCTGCCCCCATAGGGTTTCCAAGGCTGTAAATCTTTATGGAAGCAGACTGCCACATCTTTCTCCATAGAGTGCCTGGTAGGTTCAAACCACCCACCTTTGATCACCAGCTGGGCACTTAAACCACTATGCCACCAGGGCTCCTCAAATTTGGCTTTACCCTCTCCATTTTCCTGATAATAAGGCTTGATGCAGTTGAAATAGTTTTATGTCAGGATCTCCATTTTATTTACAGTAAGGAATAATCCTAGTAAAGCCATTATGATTATTGAAGATGGGTGATGGATAAACTGGAGTTCATTACATTATTACAGTTTTGAGTATTCTTGACATTTTCTGTGAAAAAAAAAATTAACCAGAAAACCAAATTTTGATGATAGTAACTAGCATGGAGCTATATATAAATTTAGAAACAAGGGATTGCCCCAAGTTGAAGGCATTTGGCACCAGATAGAGATGACCACCATTTACTTGCTATGTGTCCTCCGGGATTTTTTCCAACTGTAAAATGAATCTACTTCACTGAGTATTCTATCTCAGGAGGTAGTTGTGGTGATTCAATGAAAAATAAGTATAAAACGTTTATTATAACGTATAGTGTAGGGGATCCAACAGAATGCAGAAATTACCAAATATCATTAATGTAACACACAAATAAAGTTTTGATGAAGATGGTTCAAAAGCAGTTGCAGCAGTACATCGACAGGGAACTGCCAGAAATTCAAGCTGAATTCAGAAGAGCATGTAGAACAAGGGATATCATAGCTGGATTTTGGCTGAAAGCAAAGAATGCCAGAAGAACGTTTACTTGTGTTTCATTGACTATGCAAAGGGTTTCGACTGTGGATCATAACAAATTATGGATAACATTGCAAAGAATGGGAATTCTGGGATGCTTAATTGTACATAGATCAAGAGGCAGTCCTTAGAACAAGGGGATACTGCATGGTTTAAAGTCAAGAAAGGTGTGCATCAGGATTGCATTCTTTCATCCTACTTATTCAGTATATGCTGAGCAAATAATCCGAGAAGCTGGACTGTATGGAGAACAAGCATCAGGATTGGAGGAAGACTCATAACCTGCAGATAACACAACCTTGTTTGCTGAAAGTGAAGAGGACTTGAAGCACTTACTGATGAAGATCAAAGACTATAGCCTTCAGTATAGATTATACCTTAACATAAGGAAAACAGAAATCCTCACAGCTGCACCAATAAGCAACATCATGATAAACGGAGAAAAGATTGAAGTTGTCAAAGATTACATTTTCCTTGGATCCACAATCAACACCTAGGGAAGGAGCAGTCAGGAAATCAAACAATGTATTGCATTGGGCAAATCTGCTGCAAAAGACCTCTTTAAAGTGTTAAAAAGCAAAGACATCACTTTAAGGATTAAGGTGTGCCTGACTCAAGCCATGGTGTTTTCAGTCACCTCGTATGCATGTGAAAGCTGGACGATGAATAAAGAAGACTGAAGAAGGATTGATTCCTTTAAATTACGGTGTTGATGAGGAATGTTGAATGTATCATGAACCGCCAAAGGAACGAACAAATCTGTCTTGGAAGAAGTCCGGCCAGAATGCTCCTTAGGAGCAAAGATGGCAAAACTTCATCTCCCTTACTTTGGACATGTTATCAGGAGGGACCAGTTCCTGGAGAAGGACATCATGCTTTTTAAAGTACAGGGTCGGTGACAAAGAGGAAGACCCTCAACGAGATGGATTGACAACAAGCAGTGGGCTCAAGCATAACAGTTGTGAGGATGGCTAAGGACTGGGCAGTGTTTCGTTCTGTTGTACATAGGGTCACTACGAGTCGGAAGTGACTCGATGGCATCTAACAATAACAGAAGAGTGCTTCATTGGTAGCGCTTAGAAATACTTTTTTTTTTTTTTTTTTTTTTACCAATACTTAGTTCCATTTCGTGTTTCATAGAAAAATGCATTAATGTCCACTGGTTGTGTGCTACTTATGACTTGAGGCTGGTTTTTCTTAAGTGATGTTTAGTCAGGTGCAATTACTTACCCCACTCTAAATTATAAAATTTTTAAAGTGACGTGACTTTAATAGGATTACAGTCCTATAGCTGAGGTTTTTTTTGGAGGTACAGCTCCCCAGGCTCCTGCCTCCCTGCCTCCCCCATGTTACTTTGAAGCAACACTGTCCAATAGAAATACAAGCCAGGTATTTGTATTTAACCCAGCATATCCAGATGATATCATTTCGACATGTGATCAGCGTAAAAGATACTTTACATTTTTTGTTTGTTCTAAGTTGTCTATATATCCAGTGTGTATTTTAACACTTAAACCGCATCTCAGTTTGAACCAGCCACATTTCAAGTGCTCAATAACCACACGTAGTTGTGGCTGCTGTATTGGATAGCACAGACTTAGGGTCCTACAAGGTGTTCACATTCTCTGTACTCAACATACAGCTTTTGAAGGATAAAAACCATGGAGAAAACACAATTAGAACACAGGTTTTCTTCAAAGCTATTTGGTCAGTCTATCTTCTAAAGATTTCTAGCCGATTACTTCTTTGTTGGTTCTTATAGGGGTGTATCAGAAGCTTAATTGCAGGTGATGATTGATTGATAATGCCCTGAAATATTAATAAACCAAAAAGCCAAACCCACTGCCGTCGAGTTGATTCTGACTCATAGCGACCCTATAGGACAGAATAGAACTGCCCCACAGAGTTTCCAAGGAGCGCCTGGCAGATTGAAACTACCGACCTTTTGGTTAGCAGCCATAGCACTGAACCACTACACCACCAGGGTTTCCAGCTTCAATAGTAGCAGTAAATTGATCTGAGTTTAATTTGTCTTTTTATCAAATTAATACCATTATGTAAATATTTAGCATATATATGAGTTAAGAAGTAAGGATATATACTGTTGAATGTAATACGTAATAGTTTGTGCCATTCTTGATGATGAAGGTGTGGTTTTTATTTGTTTGTTTTAAGATTGCAGCAAAAATTGGAGGTGATGCTGGTACATCACTGAACTCAAATGACTATGGTTATGGGGGACAAAAAAGACCTTTAGAAGATGGAGGTAAGTTATACCAGAAGTATTTTAATTATCTTATACAGTGTTTAGCTGAAGGGATTTTTCAATATTTTTCAAATGTTTTTATTGAAACATTACTTTAATCATAAGGTTCCTAAAATTGTAAGATTTTTGTTAGCCTCAAAGGGAAAGGAAAAAAAGAGAGACCTGAACAAGGTAGGTAAAGTTTGGGTCAGCCAGCAAACTTTGTCTTATTAAGAAGCAGTTCAGTTTTCTCTCTTAGGATTGTGCCAGATTGATAGTTTGCACAGACTTATTGTTAATATAATGGAAAAAAAAAAACAAAAAAAAGAATTGTTTAGGAGACATCTCACTAGTTTTTCTCATCATGCATAAATGAATCTTTGTATGCTATGTTTTCATGATTTTGCTATTTCAGATTTCATTTTAAAGGTTGAAGTTTCTATAGCTTGCTACTTCAGCGTGTTGCAGGTTATACCACTTTTTATGTTTTGTTTGTTTTAGTATTTTGTGTTTCAGGTTTAACTTATAACAGTGGATTTACAGTGCCTTGTGTTTTTTTTTTTAATGTCGAAGTTCCGAACTTAGAAGTATGCATGTAATTTTTCTTTTAGGTTTGATATATGAATTTTGATACATTTTCTTTTTGCCCACTTTTTTGTTTGTTTGTTTTGTTTTTTGTTTTTAAAGAGGATTCTTGAGCTTATAGAATGTATTAGTAGCTTTTTGACCAGGAGTACTTGGTTTCCTTTCATTTAAGTGTCTTTCATATTTATAGTGAGGTTTTTAATATACAAAAAAAAATGAGCTAATGATGCTTCAGATGTTGTATGTAATGTATTCTTTTTATTTTATGTGTAGATGGCTCTTGGACAAGTCCGAGCAGTACAACACACTGGGAGGGAATGCCCTCTCCTTTTAAAGGCAGGAATTTTTATTTATTACCTGTGTTTAGTATGTAAACGTGAAATAAACCAGTGGATTCTTGAAATGGACACAAATATTTCTTGGATTATGTGTCTGAATTTTTGCTGCACAACATTCTGATGTTTAATTATTTACATTTGAAGGGGGGAGGAGAATAGTACTTTCAGCTACAGGTTGTCTCTTTTAAGGTATGCATTGTATTTACTCATCTGTGTAAAGGATTCAGAGGAAGGTAGTCATGTAGTTGCTTTGAGTGTTTCTGCTGAAGTGTTTTGCTGCGAAACGTTTGGTTAGGAAAATTCAACAGTTTAGATTGCGATTGCCTTGTAATGTGAATTTATTTTTTGCATAGCTTTGTGGTCACTGTCAGATACACTCAACTTCTGATATGTCAGATTTTCACATTTTGATAGCTTTTTTCTTTCTTCCAATCTTCAGTTCCTACAGTGGAAGCATCATTAGCCTTTAGCATGTGATATTTTTCTAGTAACGGATCTAAATACTTTCTTAAATCATTCAAAAGTGCTTAACGTACATTAAGGTCAGTGCTTTGATACAGTCAAAAAAGTTTTTTTTTTTTTTTTAAATGTCTGTGCATCTTTAAACATGAAGAGAATGAAAACGTAATTTTTTTAGACTACTACAAGTATGGGTTGAGTTTTGGCAATTTCTGTTCACATGACAAACACTATCATCAGATAAGTCAATAAATGTTATATTAATATTTAATTTTGTTTGGGGGGAAACTAAGTCTTAAAATTATACTTACTGGCAAAAAAATTAAAAAACTCTTAATTTTGCAGATCAACCAGATGCTAAGAAAGTTGCTCCTCAAAATGACTGTAAGTATTTAAAGCTGGGTTAAAAACTAACCAAATTTTAATATCTAAAGTCTGTAAATAGTCTTCTAGAATGTCTAGCCTGAATTTCTTTGTAAATGCATACCTTTATTTCCTACTTCTGCAACCTCTCACTTTAATTATGGCCAGGTATATTAGTAAGATTTGGTGCTAACTTACCTTACACGTTCAGTTTATTTAACTGCTTCAATTCTTAATCTATGCTTACACTACATGAAAAAGGAAAGTGTTTTACTCTATTCTATTGCTAATAATCTCCATCCTTCTTTTCCATTTTGCTCACTTTCAATGCCGATTTAAGAATTCTATATAAAATTTTGTTCTCTTTGATGTATTTTCTGTGTGTCATGAACAGATTTTACAATTGTTCAGTAAGATTGTATTGTTAAAATATATAGGTGTGAATTTAAATTGCAAATTTACATTTTATCTTTAATTTTTTGGTAGCTTTTGGAACACAGTTACCACCAATGCATCAGCAGCAAAGGTATAGTCAAAAGATTTTCAAAAAATGTTTTGTGAGTTTTCATTTAACTGTGTATAAACACAACTAAGTTGTTGTTGTTTAGAGCCATCGAGTTAGTTCTGACTCATGATGACCCTATGTACAACACAACGAAACACTGCCCGGTCCTGCACAATCCTCCCAGTTGTTAATGTTTCAGCCCATTGTTGCAGCCAGTGTGTCAGTGCATCTCGTTGAAGATCATTCCGTTTTTCACTGACCCTTTACCTTCCCAAGCATGATGTCCTTCTCCGGGAATTGGTCCCTCCTAATAATTTTTTTTTAATAACATGTCTAAAGTATGTGAAATGAAGCCTTGCCATCCTCTAAGGAGCATTCTGGCTGTACTTCTTTCAAGACAAATTTGTTCATTCTTGTGGTAGCGCATGGTATATTCAGTATTCTTCACCAGCACCATAATTCAAAGGCATCAGTTCTTCAGTCTTCTTTATCCATTGGCCAGCTTTCACATGTGTACGAGGTGATTGAAAATACCATGGCTTCGATCAGGTTCACCTTAGTCCTCAAAGTGACATCTTTGCAATTTAACACTTTATAAAGAGGCCTTTTGCAGCAGATTTGCTCAGTACAGTCTGTTCTTTGATTTCTTGTCTGTGGCTTCCATGGATATTGATTGTGGATCCAAGTAAAATGAAATCCTTGACAACTTCAGTATTTTCTCCATTTATCATGATGTTGCTTGTTGGTCTAGTGAGGATTTTTGTTTTCTTTCTGTTGAGGTGTAATCCACACTGAAGACTGTAATCTTTGATTTTCATCAGAAGTGCTTCAAGTCCTCTTCACTTTCAGCAAGTAAGGCTGTGTCATCTGCATATTGCAGGTTGTGAATGATTCTTCTCATCCTGATGCCTCTCCACCTTCTCTGTTTATTTACTCAGCATACGTATTGAATAAGTGTGATGAAAGGACACAATCCTGATGCACACCTTTCCTGACTTTAAACCATGTAGTATCCCCTTTTTCTGTTCAAATGACTCCTCTTGATCTATGTACAGATTGCTCCTGAGTACAAAGTATCCTGGAATTCCCATTCTTTGCTATGTTATCCATCATTTGTTGTGATCCACACAGTCGAATGCTTTGCATAGTCAGTAAAGCACTGATATTCTGTTTTCAGCCATGATCCATCTGACAGGAATGATATCCCTTTTTCCACGTCCTCTTCTGAATCCAGCTTGAATTTCTGGATTCCCTGTCCATGTACTGCTGTAGCCACTTTTGAGAAAATTTTACTTCCTGTGACATTGATGGTATTATTTGGTAATTTCTGCATTTGGTTGGATCACCTTTCTTTGGAATAGGCATAAATGCAGTTCTCTTCAGTCAGTTTGCCACATAGCTGTCTTCCAAAATGTCTTGGCATAGAAAAGTGAGCACTTTCAGCACTGCCTCGGTTTGTTGAATCATCTCAGTTTTTATTCCATTAATTCCTGGAGCCTCGTTTTTCCCCAGTATCTTCAGTGCAGCTTGGACCTCTTCCTTCGGTACCATCAGTTCATGATCACACACTGCCTTCTGAAATGATTGAACGTAGACCAGTGGTTTTTGTTATATTGACTCTGTATTCCTTCCATCTTCTTTTATCGGATTTTTCTTCAAATATTTTGGTGCCAAGTGCTTTATCTTCAAGCTCACCAGTTCTGCCTTCTACTTGCTCAATTCTGTTCCTCTGACTTTCTATTGAGTTATCTAATTCTGTAATTTTATTGTTAATCTTCTGAATTTCTGATTTGTCTCTCTATGGATTCTTGCAGCTTAATAAATTTTTCATTATGTTCTTGAATAACCTTTTTAATTTCTTCATTTGCTTTATTGGTGTGTTCCTTGGCTTGCTCTGCATATTGCCTGGTTTCCTTCCTAATATCTTGAAGTGATCTGTGTATTAATCTTTTGCATTCTGCATCCGGTAATTCCAGGAAGGCGCTTTCATCTAGAAGATCCCTTGATTCTTTGTTTTGAGAGCTTGTTGATTATTTTACCACTGAAGCTCTGATGTCCTGTCACCAGATGGCTAGAGCTATTACCAGGTATATCAGTCTAGGAGTCCATTCACTTTTCTTGTATGAATTCAGCTCAGGTGTCCAGGTAGCTGGTCATCAAGTGTATGGTACAGGCTCTGTCGTACAGTCTTAGAGGGGCAGGGGTGATTGGTCTAGGTACCGGTATCTGGCTGCAGCAGAGGATCATGCTCTGAACAAGGCTGGGGACTGGGCATCATCCCCGAAATGTCTCTGAGGAATGCGCGTCACTCTTTCCTAGAGTGTACAGGTGGGTGGGTTCTGCAGACAGACCATGGGCACCCATTGTTTTTGGTTGTAAGGACTGGGAGGTACCAGTTACCCTTGGACCCCTGTCACGGGTGGCTGGGTGACCTGAGTGGAGCTGCTAGTCCTTAGGCCCCTGATGTGGGTAGGTGAGGACCCTGTTTAATAGGCAGAGTGGTGTCAAACATCAAACACCGACCTCTTCACCATACAGCTGAAACAGTTGTAGTCTGCCAACAAGGGCCTATTCTCCTGAAATAGGCCCACACAAGTCTACGCAGGGGGAGGAGGTATTCAAAGTCCACAGACCGTTTATGCCTGGACAGGAGCCGCTTCTGTCCTGAGCTTCCCAGGTTAGTGGAGCTGGCAAATTACCTTTTCCCTCAGTTGTTAATTCATTCCTTCTCCAAGGCTGGGCGGATAGCTCCAGGCAGTCAACGGGGTCTATCTCAGGCCCAGGGAAATCAGCCACGTAAGCCGGCTTGGGGGTGGGGGGGTGCAGTAAAATATACACAAGTGCTTAGCTTTTGTGGAGAGCGCCATTCTTTTCTGGTTCCGGGGGTGTGAGTAGGCTGTGTGGCTGGCTGCTGCTCAGGAAACTGTGGACTAACCCTACTACCAGCCCACCACAGCCACTCCCTGGAATGGTGCCTGAGGGACGCCGGCAATTTAGGTCCCACAACTCCACTCCTCTCCACTTCTAAACCGTCTCTGTCTTCCTGTGCTGCTCAGTTTGTTTCCTGACTTTGCCTTTGATGTTCAGGGCTCCTAGCTTGTCATAGATGTAATCGTTTGACTTGTTTTTTCTAGTCTTTGTTGTAAGAGGGATCAACGGAAGCATATGGCTATTCTATCTTGGCCCCACCTCCTCCATCTTCTTTTGATGCTTCCTTCATCCTTTAATATTTTCCCAGTAGAATCCTTCAGAATTGCAACGCGAGGCTTGTGTTTTTCCTTCAGTTCTTTCACCTTGAAAAAGCCAAGTGTGTTCTTCCCTTTTGGTTTCCTAACTCCAGGTCTTTGCACGTTTCATTATAATACTTTGTCTTCCCCAGCCACCCTTTGAAATCTTCTCTTCAGCTCTTTGACTTTATTTCTTCATTTTGCTTTAGCTACATGACGTTCAAGAGCAAGTTTCAGAGTGTGTTCTGACATCCATTTCGGTCTTTTTTTTCTTTCCTTTGTTTTTAATGACAGCGAAGTTCATGTATAGGGAATTTGTGTCTGCGTATGTTGTCGTATATGTGAAGAAAATGACTTTTTGTTTGTTTGAGTGAGATATATTTATAAATTGGAAGGATAGGTGGAATTAGCCAGATTGAGATAAACTGTTGGAGCCCTGGTGCCACAGTGGTTAAGAACTTGGCTGCTAACCAAAAGATTGGCAGTGTGAATCCACTAGCTGCTCCTTGGAAACCCTATGGGTCAGTTCTACTCTTTCTTATAGGAGTTGAAATCGACTCAATGGCAACGGGTTTGGTTTGGTTTGGTTTCAGGGTGAATTAGTATAACTCTTAACATGACATTCCTTGAACTCCACCCCCAACTCCTTTTCAGTTACATGCCTTCAGACTGTTCCACACACCATCCCCTCCTTACTTGATGTGTCACCTTATTTAAGATAGTGAGTTTACTCAGATGATAGACTGTATTGAGTATTTTGGCTATGAGTATATACCTAGAACCTTAATTTAGGCAATTAGGAGCTTAAATTAAACTTCTGGTTTTTATTAGTAGAGGACATTTTGTATGTAAACAAACTGTTCTTGTTTCTGGTGTTTCTTAGCAGGTCTGTAATGACGGAAGAATACAAAGTTCCAGATGGAATGGTTGGATTCAGTAAGTAACCTAATTTTAAAACTTTATTAACATAATCAAAAGAGACTTCACAATCTTTCAACTGTTTTTTTATTTTTTAAAACTAGTAATTGGCCGAGGAGGTGAACAGATCTCGCGCATACAACAGGAATCTGGATGCAAAATACAGATAGCTCCTGGTACTATTTTTTTCTTCATATTTTTAAAGTAATTTGAAAAATAGCGTAATTAATGTTTTTTAAGATGCTAGTGAAAATGATACAACCTGTTAATTTTTTCTTGATCTAAAATTTTTTGGTTTTTTTAATTGTAGACAGTGGTGGCCTTCCAGAAAGATCTTGTATGTTAACTGGAACACCTGAATCTGTCCAGTAAGTATGACAGTCTTAAAAACCGACTTGCAGTTATAACGTAAAGGTTCTTTGAAGTTTGTCTTAATTGCTGCTTTCGCCGCCCCTTCCCTGAAACTTTCCCAGCTTCTTTCAAGTTTATGTGCTTCATGCTTTTATCAGTTAGGGTTCCTCATCTAGACCATAAACCAACCAATCCTGTTGCCGTTGAGTCCATTCCGACTCATAGCAACCCTAGAGGACAGAGTAGAACTGCCCCATAGGGTTTCCAAGGAGTGGCTGGTGGATTTGAACTGCCAGTCTTTTGGTTAGTAGCCATAGCTCTTAACCACTACACCACCAGGGTTTCATCTAGACCATAGAACACAGAAAAGGAATAAAACTGACTGTGTATCCACTTTAAACTGTACTTAAGGAACTGAATGTTGCTTGTAAAGAATACATAATCATGTCAGCTGATTTCCCCTAAAACTCATCACCGTTAACCTTGAGTGGACCTTTGTATTGCCAACATTTTTCTGTATATTCACTCTTTTTCAAGACTTTTTGATACTTTATCTCTCCCCTCCAAATCTTAAGCATCTTCACTTATCACAAATTTTAGCTTTTCTGAAAACATAGAAGCAATCCTAAGAAACGTTTCTGCCTTTGCCTGCCGATAAATCTACTAGCCTGCCTTCATTGAGTACATACAGTACTCAGATACTGCCTTTGTTTTCATGTGCCTAAGGCCAGCTCCTCCTTCATACTGAAGGACATTGTCCCTGCAGTTGAACTGTCTCTTCTGTGTAATTATTTTTCCCATCTCTACTAAAAAATTTCTAGCAGCATACAAACTTGTTGGAAACATTTTCTCTGCCCCCAGTCCATAACAAAAACTGTCCCTCATTGGTGTTTCTCTACTCCCTTTTACAGTAAAACTCCTTAAAAGACATGGCTAAACTTTCTGTCATCTGCCTTTTTGTTTTTCCATTTTCTGTTGCAGTCACGCCAGTCAGGCTTTTATTCACACCATTCCATTGAAGTTGGCTCTTGTTAAGGCCACAGATGACCTCTCCACATCAGTCAGCCTAATAGCAGTGTTTGACACAGTCGACTACTCCTTCCTTGAAATACTTGATTTATTTTGCCTCAGGACAGCTATCTCACTGGCTGCTCTTCCTCAGTCTCTCTTAATTCTGCTTTATCTGGACCCTCAACATGGAATTGGCACAAAATTCAGTGCTCACAAGGTGTATCTATACACACGCCTTAAAACCAACCAAACCAAATCTGTTGCCATTGAGTCGATTCTGACTCCTAGTGACCCTGTAAGACAGGGTAGAGCTTCCCCATAGGGTTTCCAAGGAGATTCAAGTTGCCGGCCTTTTGATTAGCATCCAAGCTCTTAACCCATAGTGCGACCAGGGCTCCTTAGGTGGATCCATGTAATCTCATGGCTTTATAGACCATAAATTTTGTATATTTCTAAATTTTTTCTTCAGCCTTGATCTCTTTTCTAAATTCTAGATTTGTATATCCAGCTGACAACTCAGTTTCTTACTTCAATGTCTTTTAGACATCACAGACTTTAGATAATTCAAAATAGATTCCTTTATTTTCCTTCTACCCCCATCTGCTTTTTTTCTTCATTCACCATACTTCAGTATTTGGCAGCTGTTTTAAAACTATCTTTTTCTCATTCCGCATTTATCTGTGAGCAACTGTTGGTCATCTTTCCTTTATAATTTATTGGGAATCCAGCCCCTTCTTGCTACTTTATACTGTCACCTTAGTCCATGGCACCATTTGCTTGTATTATTGCATAGTTTCCCAAGATAACTTGATTATTTTTACCTTTGTCCCTAGTTGTTTTTGTTAGGTGCTGTTGAGTCAATTCTGACTTACAGCAACCCTGTAGGACAGAGTAGAACCGCTCTGTAGGGTTTCCAAGGCTATAATCTTTACTGGAGTAGGTTGAGGTCTTTTCTTCCACAGAGCAGAGCAGCTGGTGGGTTCAAATTCCCAACCTTTGAATTCACGACCAAGCACTTAGCCGCTGCACCACAAAGGCTCCTTCTTAACCCTAATGGCCTAGCCATAGTGAATCTTTTAAAAAAATGTAAAACAGTTCACATCACAGCTTTGCTCAAAGTCCTCTCATGGCTTCCGCATTTGGTTAATAGTAAAAGTCAATGGTCTGGCCTACCTGTCACCTCTCTGACTTTATTATCATTCATCCCCCAACTCACTCTGTTCTAGCCCCATTAGCCTTCTTTATAGTCTTTCAGCCTATCGAACATGTTCCTCATTTATACTTCATGTTTCTTCTCCCTGGAACAATTTCCCCCGATATTTCCATAGTCACTCCCCAACTTCTTTGAGGTCTTGCTTCGAATGACTCCTTATCACTAAGACCTTCCATATCTGTTTGTGTAAAATCACCTCCCTTCACACAGATTCTGTCTACCTTACCCTGCTGTGGTTTTTCTTTATAGCACTTTCTAAATGACGTTTTATTTGATATGTTATTTTTACTTAATGAAGTTATATGCCATTCTAGCAGGAACTCTAGTCTGTTTTGTTGTAACCCCATTACCTAGAAGAGTGCCTGACATATGGTTGGCATTTCTTGAATGTTTGTTGAATGAATAAATGAGTTAACACATGGCTGAGCAAAGTGGTGCGATTTAAAAATGTAAATCGTCTTCTTAGATGAATCAGCTTAGTTGTGAGATAACTTTAGAAGTAGAGTGTTACTACTTAGGAAATTTAGACTGTTCTCCAAAATGTTAAGAATTGTGTATTTAGAAAATTTATTGCATAATTTCAGAAGTTTTGAACCTTGATGACATTTTCTTTTTAATAACAACATTGTTAAAGTTTAACTTTAAGCCACTTAATCCTGAGTTGTGTTGGGAGGGGTTCCTGAATGTATTGTTTTATATTTCCTCTTTGGATAAGCTTTCTGGTATGTTGTAACTCACTACTTGAATATTAATTTGTTAACAGATCAGCAAAACGGTTATTGGACCAAATTGTTGAAAAAGGAAGACCAGCTCCTGGCTTCCATCATGGTGATGGACCAGGAAATGCAGTTCAAGAAATCATGATTCCAGCCAGCAAGGCAGGATTAGTTATTGGGAAGGGAGGAGAAACTATTAAACAACTTCAGGTATTATGCGTGTATAATAAGTGCTTTTAGTCTGCTTCGATGCCAGTTTTCCCCCAACCTCTCATTTGCTGATGTATATGGTTTCTACAATTGTTAACAGGAACGGGCTGGAGTTAAAATGGTTATGATTCAAGATGGACCTCAGAACACTGGTGCTGATAAACCTCTTAGGATTACAGGAGACCCATACAAAGTTCAAGTAAACTTAACTTTATATTTATAAAAAGGGGGTTGGGATTGGCTGGCAAAATGGGCAAACCATGCATGAATAATTAAAATGTTTTGAGACATGCTTTCTAAATTTGCTAACTTTTTTTTTTACTTCAGCAAGCCAAGGAAATGGTATTAGAGTTAATTCGTGATCAAGGTGGTTTCAGAGAAGTTCGAAATGAGTATGGGTCAAGAATAGGAGGAAATGAAGGGATAGATGTAAGTAAAAATATCTATTATAAAAATAGTTGCATGCTAATCCATAAATAGTGTCCATCTGTTTTGTGTTAGATAGCCATTTAACATTTTATCCATTTTCCCACTTTCTACCATAGAATACAGAAGTATATATTTTCTATCTTATTGCTCTATTTGGTAGAAACCTAACATCAAAATAAATTTACTTCAGTTGATTTGATGCAGATTAATTTTCAGGAAGTATGTGGCTGTCTTAATACTTAACTCTTCTTTGTATAAGGTCCCCATTCCAAGATTTGCTGTTGGCATTGTAATAGGAAGAAATGGAGAGATGATTAAAAAAATACAAAATGATGCCGGTGTTCGAATTCAGTTTAAACCAGGCGAGTACATTACTTAATCTAAGTGTTGGTGGCAATAACAATTTGTTTTGGGGGGGTTTTTTACCTTTGATAGCCACACATTTAATGTTTAATTAATGAATTTTTGCTTGCCTGTTTTGAAGATGATGGAACAACACCGGATAGAATAGCACAAATAACAGGACCTCCAGACCGATGTCAGCATGCTGCAGAAATTATTACAGACCTCCTTCGAAGTGTTCAGGTTTGATAGAACATTTTCATGGTTTTATTTCCATTTGTAAAGTTTTCATCAAATCTGAAAGTCCTCCCTTATATTTTTATATTATCCTGCTTGATGATGCTTTATTAATTGCTAGAAGGTTTAAATTGCTTTGAGGTAGGTATCTTGGAGCAGGAAGAGGTCTACATAAGTGCCTTGCTATACTCACCCCAGTATAAGAAGAATGAATGCTTGTTACTATTTGTTAACTATTTGGGCCAAGTTATCTCTGAACTTCTGTAAATTTCAAGTTCAAGTATATGAGAGTTGGAAAAGCAGATATGTAATAATTTCAACATGGAAAGTGCTTATTTTTATGCTGACTTTGTTCTTGTCCTTCCCCTCCTTAGGCTGGTAATCCTGGTGGACCTGGACCTGGTGGTCGAGGGAGAGGTCGAGGTCAGGGCAACTGGAATATGGGACCACCTGGTGGGCTACAGGAATTTAATTTCATTGTACCAACTGGGAAGACTGGATTGATAATAGGAAAAGGCAAGTATTTTAAACTTGGTGTTTTAATGTATGGTGAAAATTTTAGCACGTTATCCAATTTTTCTGTTTTGTTGCTTTTGTAAACAAGTGGCAATGGTTTTTCTTAAGCAGAATTTTAGTAGAAAACTATTTAGAAACTAAAACGTAAAAGAACATTTTCAAATAATCAAATTAAAAAAATGTGGAATTTGGATCACATAGAGTATTGGGACCAAGAGTTTTAAGTGTTAGTGTAAGAACCATTTTGACCTAAAAAGTAGTTTTTGTTTTTGGTGTTTTTTCCTTGCTTTCATGTTTTTAAATTTTTGAACCTTTATATTTGCTTCTATTTTGCTTGTAAAAACATTTATTTGAACCAAATATTTCGGTAAGTTGTCAATTTTAAAGCTGGGATTTCAAGAGAAGCATGAAGTACTTCATATAATTTGTTTTGAAGTGTAGAATAAATGGATAATCTTAACAGAATTTTGTCAGATAGGATACTGACCAAAACTTTTTTTATAAGCCCATTTAATTGTGACCGTTTTCTTTTGAGTGGCTTCTCTTGTATCTTTTGAATCTTTAGAGAAATTACTGTCTTTTGATTTTAGGAGGTGAAACTATAAAAAGCATAAGCCAACAATCTGGTGCAAGAATAGAACTTCAGAGAAATCCTCCACCAAATGCAGATCCTAATATGAAGTTATTTACAATTCGTGGCACTCCACAGCAAATAGACTATGCTCGACAGCTCATAGAAGAAAAGATTGGTGTGAGTATGCTTTTAACTCCTGATTTATAGCGTAGACACTGTTGGTTAAATAAGATATGAATTCACATCCACCTGTCAGTGCTACAGAGAACGTACAGTTTTTAGTCTGAAATTAAAGGTTTTATGACGTAACATATACCAAAAAGAGGAGAGGGTTCCAACAATAGAAAATCTAATATGCAGTTACAGGTGTTCAGAGCTTTACTTTTGGTTTATAGTAAGGAGGCTTTCAGTGTGGGTAGACAAGAGAGTGGCATTGCCTGCAAACAGGACATCAGGGTTGGTGAGGGGTGTAGAAGGAAATAGTTAAAGAGAATTTAATATTTATTAAAGGCTTACTATACCTGACCCTGGTGACATAGTGGTTAAGTGCTATGGCTGCTAACCAAGACGCTGGCAGTTCGAATCTGCCAGGCGCTCCTTGGAAATTCTATGGGACAGTTCAGCTCTGTCTTATAGGGTACTGTGAGTCAGAATTGACTCAACGGCAGTGGGTGTTGGGTTATACCTGACCCTGGTGCAGCAAAGATGAATCAGATGCATCCTCCACTCTAGAATAGAAGTTTGCAAATCCTGGTTCTTGGGCTGGCTCAAAATCTTCTGGTTTTAAAATGCAGATTACTTGAGTGCCTCCCACCCCTACACACACCCCTCTGCTGCATGTAACACAACATACTGCAGACAGTTCTGATTTAGGATCTCTGGCTGGGGCCCAGCATCTAATTTCAGAAAGCTGTTCCAGGTGATTCTGATACACAGCCAAACTTGGAAATTTTTCCTCTGGAGAGGTTTCCTGATGGTATTGCAAAAATGTATGAAGAGTCTTGACCATGCTTTTTCGTAAATGAGTCAAATAGTGCTTTATTGAGTTCAGTCCTTTTACTGTAAAGAGTTAACAAAGTATGAGGGATCATCTTAAAATTATTAATAGTACCATGTTTTTTACAAATAACATGGCCACACATACAGCCTGTAGTGCACCTAGGGAAATAACGTGCAGGAGGGTTTTGCGCAGATGGCCAAAACTGTATAATGTGCACATTGTTTGCGTAAAAATCAGTAGATAGGATTTTTTTAGGGAAATTCTTGGTGCTCCCTGTGCTGTGAATGGGGTGCAGAATACCTTTGTGTACAAAAAACACTTTTAAAAATGTACACAAACATTCTAATTTCTGTGATGTGAACAATAAGTATAGTTGTTCACAAAATGAAGAAAATGTAGATTCAGTAATGGCAGAGGTTGATGTCAAAGCAGAAAAATAAATGGCACATCTTGGTTTTGGATACTATTAGCCTGACGTAACATGCATGGATCAGGATTTATGTTGGATTAGTGGGGAAGTAAAATAGGTTGTTTAGTGGTTAAGAGCATGACTCTGGAGTCTGACTGCGTGGGTTAACTCCTGTCAACTCTTTCCTGGTTGTATGACCTTGAGGAAGTTACTAGGTTTTTCTGTGCCTTAGTTTCCTCCTCTGTAAAATTAGAATAATGGTACCTACCTTACTGAGTTGTAGTTTTGGGGAATAAATGAGTGAACGTGTGTGTACACGTGCATGTTATCACTTCAAAAAGCGCCTGGCACATATAACCCTATAAAATGTTGCTACTTTTTCAGTAGTATTGTTTTGATTGGGAAAGGATGTATCATGGATAATGGAAAAGATAATGCCAGCAATTGGAGAGTTAAAGAAATATGTTAATAAGAGGGAGTTTTAAAGTCATGACGTTTAGTCTTTTTATTTTGTAGTGAGAAAATTGACAAGCAACTGTGGTTTAAACATTTTAAGCTTCTAATTTATAGCGTAGACACTGTTGGTTAAATAAGATATGAGTTCACATCCACCTGTTAGTGCTGCAGAGAAGGTACAGTTTCTAGTCTGAAATTAAAGGTTTTATGAAGTAATATATACCAAAAAGAGGAGGGGGTTCCAACAATAAAAAAGAATTGCATGAAGTTTGTTTCAGGACATTTAATTTGATGGTCTTTGCAAGTTGGATTATCAAAAGAGACATCAGCTCAGCATTATTAATTACGATGTCACATGATAAGGGCATGAAACCTCCTTATTTATTGAATGCATTATAGAGGTAATTTTGATGCTATTTAGAAAGTTATGAGAGATGAAAGGCAAAGGAGAAAAATGATTTTAAATTCTTGGTCTAAATGGGGTTCCAGTGACAGAAGCAGAAAAGGTTGCAAAGAGAACCATTAGCTTGTTTGTGAAAGAGTTTAATTACAGGTAAAGTGTTCAGTACAGACAGTTGCTAGGTTACAAATGAGATCACTTCCTAAGTGTATCTTTTAGTAGAATTTGTAGGTAAATTAGAAGAGGTGCGTACAGTTCTTATTTAGCCTTACTTTAGTGCAAGAAAAGCCTTGACGCCTTTTCAGTGATTTAAAAGCTGCACATGCTGCAAGCGAAGGTGATTGTGCTGAAGAATTTGTCACGAGTAGGGGTTGATTCAGTTGTTTCAAAGTGAGGGTAAATTCACATAACATCAAAGGGCAAGTATGAGTTGTCCTTAAATCCGACGTTTGTAACCTGGGGACTTATTGTAGTTAGTTTGCAATATAGGACCTAAGCGATTTGGGGAGTGTATTATCGAGACGGTTATTTCATTGATGTTAGGATAGTATAGATGCAGACAAAGAGTTGCTGATACAGACTTGGTATTTGATGAAGCTGGTGATGAAGTAATAAAAATAAGAATTATAAAAGGAAAGGCAAATAGTGTTTTAATAGAATAGAGCCAAAGGCAACATTTCGTTTTTTGTTAATGCTGTTGATTTTAACGAATTTTACATGTTTTATTAATAATGGCAGAGTTAAGATTGCTTTGTAATAAGAGTGAGGAAAGAAAGGTAAACCTAAAACTTAATTGCTTGTAACTGTATAAGAGGATAGAAATGGAAGATTATTTGGCCATTGGGTTGTTTAATCATTACACTATTTTTCTGATTTTTTGTATGTTTTCCTTCCTTTTTGCAGGGCCCAGTAAATCCTTTAGGGCCGCCTGTACCCCATGGGCCACATGGTGTCCCAGGCCCCCATGGACCTCCTGGGCCTCCAGGGCCTGGAACACCAATGGGGCCGTACAATCCTGCACCTTATAACCCGGGACCACCTGGCCCTGCTCCTCAGTAAGTATTTGGTTTTGTTCTGGGCTTTTCTCCCAAAGATTCTAACTTTTGGTATATTGGTATATTTTCATATTCCTTTTATGTTTTCAGTGGTCCTCCAGCCCCATATGCTCCCCAGGGGTGGGGAAATGCCTATCCACACTGGCAGCAACAGGCTCCTCCTGATCCAGGTAAATGATGCACTTCATTCACGGATAATATGTATTGTTACATTCTCAGATTTTCGAGTGTTGATTCTACATTGTGTGTATTGTCTGCGCTTATCACTCTTTCTGCCAAGAGTTAGGTACTGGTGAATAAGACTGACATTAAATATGGTTTCTGCTTTCGTGGAAGTTTTTTCTGTCTGCATTTGGCTTTTTCATATTGGTTCAGCAGAGTGCGTAAAGCCAAAACCTACAGGAAGAAATACAGTTTTTTAAGTTTTTGGTACTAATAAAATGTGCAGTTTGTTAATTGTGACATAATCCTTGACAGAATGGTTAGTGCATTTATAAAATTACGTGAGATTCTAATGGAGTGTTAAATTCTTGGGTATTAAAGTTTCAAATTCTCAAATAAGATACAGCAATCTGTTCTAGTATTTCCTGCTAAGGCAGTGTCACATATTAGCAAAAATAGGCCTATATTCTAACATGCCTGTGTGTAGTAAGTGTTAGAATTCTAAAATACATTGTGTAAGGTATTCTGTTCACATCTGAATTTCATGTATACTATGAATCAGAATTGACTTCACGGCAGTGGGTTTGGTATTTGGCTTATTCTACTCTTGCATCTCCCTCTACCCGTAGTTTTCTTCCTATCTTGGTCACAGGGGCATTCATTGAAACCACTCTATTTATGATGCATTTTCTTTTTTCTTTTTGTTGTACTTTAGGTGAAGGTTACAGAACTAGATTGTCATTAAACAGTATACATATTGTTTTGTGGCATTGCTTACCAACCCTACGATATGTCGACACTCTCCCTTCCTCAGCCTTGGGTTCCCCATTACCAGCTTTCCTGTCTCCTCCTGCCTTCTAGTCTATAGTCTCGTTTTGTTTGATGGGCCTCTCTAATCTGGCTGAAGGGTGAACCTCAGGAGTGACTTCATTACTCAGCTAAAAGGCTGTCCGGGGGCCATACTCCTGGGATTTCTGCAGCCTGTCAGGCCAGTAAGTCTGATCTTTTTTTGTGAGTTACAATTTTCTACAGTTTTCTCCAGCTCTATCCGGGACCCTCTATTGTGATCCCTGTCAGAGCAGTCAGTGGTGGTAGTCGGGTACCATCTAGTTTTGCTGGACTCGGTCTGATTGAGGCTGTGGTAGTTGTGGTCTGTTAGTCCTTTGGGCTACTCTTTCCCTTGTGTCTTTGGTTTTTCTTCATTCTCCCTTGGTCCAGATGGGGTGAGACCAGTGGAGTATCTTAGATGGCTCCTCACAAGCTTTTAAGACCCCAGATGCTACTCAGTAAAGTGGGATGTAGAACATTTTCTTTATAAAAAACTATGTTATGCCATTTGAGCTAGATGTTCCCTGAGACCATGGTCCTCACAGCCCTCAGCCCAATAATTTTGTCCCTCAGGGAGTTTGGATATGTCTCTGGAGCTTCCATGACCTTGTTTTAGAGATCCAGTTTCATTTTTATTTCACCTACTACCTAACTGGAAGGCAGTGGTGGTTCAGTGGTAGAATTCACACCTTCCATCTGGGAGACCTGGATTCAGCTCCCAGCCAATGCACCTCAAGCACAGCCGCCACTTGTCAGTGGAGGCTTGCCGTGATGCTGAACAGGTTTCATCAGAGATTCCAGACTAAGACAGGCCTGGTGATCTGCTTCTGAAATCAGCCAGTGAAAACCCTGTGGTGCACAATGGTCTGATTCTGTTGTGTGTGGGGTTTCCATGAATTGGGGGCCGACTTGACCAACAGCAGCAACTGTTACTTCCTACCTTTTAGGTTTCTCACTGAAGTAGTTTCAGAGAAGGTACACAGTTCAGTATAATCCAGTGGATTCCTTTTGACACATAGTAAACTTTTCTCCCCCAAAAAACATACACTCACAAACCACAGTAATTGATTTAAATGAATTGTTTTACTGAATTTGATTTAATTTCGTAGGAAGTGTGCCCTTTGGAATGTTACGACACAATATGACAGCCACCAGACAAGTCTCACTTCCACTCATTCAACAAACACCTTGAGCTGTGCTAGGAGCTGAGTATGCAAAAATGGGTTTACAGTTATAGCAGAAGAGTACACTCCTCGTGTTAGTAATAAGGACTCACAGGGAACTAAAAAAAAGAATGGCCAAACATGACTTAGTATATGTAATAGTCTAAAAGTTAGTTTTTAAAGAACTTTTCTTTCACTCTTTTTAATAAGGTAATTGGGATGGGGAGATGAGACAGAGGAATGAGGTTTAAGCAAAGTAAAGAGGAGGAATTATATTGGGTAATTGTATCTTCCAGGATTGTACCTGTGAGCACTATTTGGGTAGGTGGCATGATGGAAAAAAATGATGAGAATAAGGAATTGTCTCTCTATCATAATCTCAGTATCCCCCATGGAGTACTAGTACTAGTATTCACCACTGTAAGAATTAGTTAATGAATATGGCTTCTACCATTGCCTTTGGGAGAGAAGCAATTCATTTAACTAAAAGGTATCAGCTAGTTGGCCCTGCCCAGATTTATGATAGAATTACCAAGTCTCTTGCTTAGAGTCAGATATTGCTTTGTTGTCGATGTTCTCTGGACTGAAAATCTGTTCCTGTGAAAAAAATTAATGGGCTCTTAGATTTGGAGACAATATTTTTATTCAAACCCCAGATTTTCTATCACTAGTATTTGTGTAACCTAGGGAAATCACTTAATCTCAGAGCCTAGACTTCTAGAGGCACACAAACCTGGAGGAGTCCTAGTTCTACAACTTCCTAATTAGGGGATGTCAAGCAAGTTTTTAACCCCTTCAAGCCCATGTATGTAACTATTGTATGGTTTTCATACATCAGTAATAAAAGTATTGCTTCCTAAAGTGTTTTTATCTCAATTTCTCTAGGCAGATATAATGTTAAATGAAATATTTATATTTATTAGTACATAGATCATGACACTATTGAGACATGTAAATATCCAACACTGATCAGTTGAGAAAGGTCTAGAGGGCAACCTAACACCTTGTTATGATTTTTTTCCCCCTAGAAATCCTTTTTTTCTTAAACTTCACTAACATTTATTAAGCAGCTGAGACTCACTCTCATTTGGAATGAAGACTACACAGATCACACATAGATACAGGCTCTGGATAAGGAAATTACATTCTCTGGGCACACAAACTGATAAAAATCTAACTATAGTACCAAATGATATTCCTAGTATAAATGGCAGAATCATCAAGAAGATTTCTGATTTCTGACAGTTCTTACAGTTTTCACACATCAGTTGATTCGTAAGGATGTGCGAGAGGTAGCCAAGTTCATAGGAAGTATAATGTGCCCAAAGGCCCAGACGAGAGAGCATGGTGACTTCTGAAAAGTGTTATCTATCTATTGTAGCCAGAGCTTAAGAGTGTTGGAGAAATAGCGTCAAAAGGACACATGAGGCTAGAATGGAAAGGATAAGCCAGGGGATCCAGGTCCATGTGGTACTGAATGATATGCTGTGCTTAAAAGCTTTGACCATCCTGTAGACTCTTACAGCATAAAGGAAGAATTTCAATTAAGGCAGTGACTTCAAGTTTATGTTTAGGACACTCACTGTCATGAAACGTAGCTAATCTCTTAATTCTTTTCCAAGATTTACATGTTATCTCTGCATTGAAAACAAGACAGAACAAAGTTCATAATTCTAGAATGATTGTTTTTCTCGTACTGGTTGACCCCTAGAAGTCTTTTCCTTTAGTCTTCTGCTACAGAACTTTTGTACTTACAGTAGAGCCAGTTTAGAAACAAAGGGGGTACAGAATGGTTTGAGACAAAGCATTATATTTGGAGCCAAAAGATTTTTGTTCAAGTCCCAGCTCTGTGCTCACTAGTTGTGTAACCTAGGGAAGTCACTTAATCTGAGCCTAGGTTTTTTGTAATAAAAGGTAATGGTGATAATGAAAATCATAAAAGAATTGCAAAAGTTTTTATTCATTCTTTTTTATATACAGTTCATTTTTTATTCTAAATAAATCGCCAGAGAGCTGGTTTTTTGTGATTATGGTCTTCAGATGCAAACCTTTAACTTGTGTTTGTTCTAGCTAAGGCAGGAACAGATCCAAATTCAGCAGCCTGGGCTGCTTATTACGCTCACTATTATCAGCAACAAGCACAGCCACCACCTGCAGCTCCTACGGGTGCACCAACCACAACCCAAACTAATGGACAAGGTAAGTGTGGTAATGAAAGAACACATTGTGTTTGGAATTATATATGAAGTGCATTACTGCATGATACCCAAAATTTCTAACATAACTTTAGTAAGCACAATTTTCTTTTGTAAAGTTACTTTGAAATAATTTCAAACTTTCATAAAAGTTGTAAGAACAGTAAAAAAAAAAGAACAGTACCCAGTAGTTAATGTTTTATCCCCGTTTGCTCCATCATCCTCCTTATCGTATCCAGTATCATTAGTCCTAATGATAATTGTAAAGAATACAGGCCTTTCATTCTATAGCTTGACTGTCAACCTAGACCCCTTCAATTTTTTCTCATGACCAAATGCATATGCTTACTGGGCAGGATTACCTTAGAAATAATTCTGTTCTCTTAACACTTCAGAGGTCATATGATATTGGGGACCTCTTCTACCCTAGAGTTGGCAACCTTGATCACTTGTCATGTTGGTGTCTGCCAGGCTTCTGTACCATAAAATTATTTTTCTCTCTGAAATTGATTAGTATTTTCTAGGGAATCTCAATACTGAGATGATGCCACTATCTTATCAGTCTTAGCCTTATTGATAACTTCTACCTGATTCAGCCACAACTGATGGTAATTTTCTGTTTCCGTCATTTATTTTACTTTTTATTTGGCATTTTACATTAAGGAAGAGCTTTCCTTTTCTTCCTCATTTGTTTGTTTATATCAGCATGGGTTCCTTTTTTATTTGAGAGGTTGTATTTTCAAATTATTTTTATTGTTTATTATTTTATTGATCAAATTTTGCTAGATTAGTCCATTCAGGTATATCTTCAGAGTAGCTTCTGTATCCTTTTGACATGTCGCATCATTCTTTAACTACTCCCTTACTTTCTGTTAAAATATTCTAGGCTTTTTTTGTACATTCTGGGCTCCAACCCTAGAATCAGCCATTTTTCCAGAGAGCCCAGATTTCGTTTAGTAATATTTAGAATACTTAATTTAGAAACAAAACTCATGGTGCTCAGTATGCTCATTGTTACTGACATATAATTGCTACTAGCTGTGTTTAGTGGACAGAGCTAGGAAATATATGTACTTAAGTGCATACATATATATATATATATGTATATATATATATATATGTATAATACACAAACAGCTATAACTAGTTCTATATCTGAGTGTGTGTGTGTGTATACTAAAACCATATGTTCATATCGGTATCTGTAATTTCGTTCCTACACTTGGGAAAGGGCCAAATTGCCTTTAAAATTTTTTAATTTTTTTTCCACCCCCCCTCTTGGACAAGGAGATCAGCAGAATCCAGCTCCAGCTGGACAGGTTGATTATACCAAGGCTTGGGAAGAATACTACAAGAAAATGGGTATGTTATGCATTTGTTTCCTTGTACACCTAATTAAATTGAAATATTTAGTAAATACCCACATTACAAGGTTGAAGATTTTTATAAAAACATGTTTGTACCATGTTTTCATTACCTTGGGCTTTTTTAATCCATTTATTTTAAAAATCTTGAGGTGGAAGTAATTGAGCAAGAATGCATTCTAAAATCACTGGACTTTCAGACATACCAAGGTCACTCTGTCTGTAACTGCATTTGTCAACCAGTTATTAATTGAACCTAGAAAGTGTCTCACTGGCACACATGGCATTCGAATATTACCTACACTTTTGTCAAAGACAGTTAATACATTAGACTAAATGACATAAGGTTAAATTCTAGAATGCCAAGCAAAAGTTAGTGGTGTGTAATAGCATTATTTTTATTGCAAAATAAGCAGGTAAGAAGTGACTTAGAGTGACAGAAAGTAAATGGCTAGATAATATTTGCATATCTGAGAAAAGAAAAATAAGTCACTTGGGAAAGCCATTTTAGTTCAGTAACTATAAAGCATATACTACATGTTAAGCATGGTGATAGGTGCTAAGAATGCAGTTAATTGTGCACATGTCAGCTATGAGCCCTGCCCTACTGGTTGGTTATTATATTTTAATGGAGGGTACAGTTGTTAAATGATTTGTAAATACATTATTTAAAAGTGCTGTGAGGGAAAAAAAACTGTGTCTTCACTGATGTTTCACATGTAGAGATGAGAAAAGGAAGGTTACACAACTACAAAGTGGTAGAATCAGGATTTGAACTTTAAAAGGGTCTGAGTCCCCAACCTGTCTCCCAAATTTGCCTTTTTAGGGACCTTTTGCAACCTGATATACTTCCAGACAAATATTTTTTAGATGCTTCCGGCTCATAGCGACTCTATAGGACAGAGTAGAACTTAGCCACTTGAAAATTTTTAACACAGAGAACACTAGCTTCAAGTTACCACATTTACGCCACAGCCAGTTGTGACAAATGGAGTTTAAACAGATAACCTTGCCCATCCTTCATAACCATAGAAAGTATCTGTAGGTGGTAGAATTTTATCATAAGATACAGTCTACTTGTGGCTCTCAGTATAAATTTTAGTATGATTTCTTTGCAAAGAATTTTACTTTCCACAGAAAATTTTTCAGGAGGAGATGATTTCATTCAGATTCTTTCTTGTGTAAAAGTACATACACATGGTGAAAAAAGTGTTCCACACAGCTGATATTCTTTTTAAAGAAAATGTTTTTTTCCTGGTAGAATGGCTTTCCAGGAAAGTCGTGCTGAATGTTATTCGTGAGTCTGTAACATTCATGTTTTTTGTGGCCCGGTTTATCTCAGGCAAGTCTACAATAGCTAAATTCTGTGAAAATAAACTTCTTTTTTTAACTTCAACCTCAAAGTAGTATACTTTAATTAGGATGAGCATGTGTTTGTAGTCCAAACAATACACTTTTGAGAATGAATGAAGATGCTTTTGATAACTATGCTGTGACATCTTAATGGTCAGGACCTCTGGTCACCTTAACTGTAATGAAATAATATCACTAGTTTAAAGAGTTGAGCATGAAGCCATTAGCCCCAAGTTGTATTTTCACAAAGGGTAATATGCCAGAGATGTTTCCTGCATTCTTATTAAAAATGGGTAAGAACAAAGGCCTGTTAATGGACTTAGGTAATTACTGAGGGACAAGTTTGAATTATGTGCTTTATTTTTTCTTATTTCTTTGCACTGTGGCCGTTAATAAATTTACTGTCTATTTAGCCTTTTTAAATATTACTTGTCCAGAAGGAGTGGGCCCGTTGAATGTAATCTGCAAAATCTTAAACTTTCTATTTACAGTTTAAGGGTACACAGTTGACCTTGCCTTTCTTTAATTTTTCATTTTCTGCTATTCGCTGCTGATTACTCTCTAAAATTTTTATTTTTTTAATAATATGCTGGCTGTTAAATCCTCTGTGAGGAAAGGTGATATAAAAATAACTCTTAAATAATCCTTGTTTGACTGAAGATCCTCCTTTCCCATCCCAAGTCACCTTTTCTGTTGTGTTTTTCTATAGTACTTTAATGATCAAGTGTTAATTTTATGAGTAAAGTGGGACAGTTGGAGGATTCCTTTTCATATGTAAATCTGAAAAGGAACTGTCAGGTAATTTAGTCCCTGGATGGTACAAACTGTTAATGGGCTCATCTGCTAACCAAAAGGTAGCAGGTTTGAGTGTGCTCAGAGGGACCTCAGAAGAAAGGCCTGGCAGTCTGCTTCCCCAAAAATCAACCATTGAAAACCCTGTAGAACACAGTTCTCTGACACACATGGGGTTACCATGAGTTGGGTTGAATTGACAGTAACTGTTTGTTTAATCTTGTCAAATCTTTAATAAGTGCTTTTCATGCTATTATAGCTATGAGAGGGTCAACTTATTTTTTTCCAGGAAAATTTCATTTGTAAAAGATTGGTTCCTTAACTGCTCTAATTTCTTTTAGGTACATAACTTGTCCTCAAGATCTTTTTAAGATAACTACAAATAAGGGAACTTAAAGCATAAAGCTGAGATAGTTCAGTCAGAGTAGAATTGCCCCATAGAGTTTCCAAGGCTGTAATCTTTATGGAAGCAGACTGCCACGGCTTTTTCTTGGGATATATTGTAAATCTGTAAGTAAATATCGGTGCCCTGGTAGTGCAGTGGTTAAGAGCTAGGCTGTTAACCAAAAGGTCAGCAGTTCACATCCATAAGCCATTCCGTGGAAACCTTTCTGTGAGGTAGCTCTGCTCTATGTGTAGGGTCTGGTTTTGTTTTTTAAATATGTAAATATTAGGTAATGTTCTGCTAAAATGTAAACTATTTGACATTGAAACTTTGTGAACTGAGGAGAGGAAGAAGGGGGAAAAGTTGAAAACATGCCTGAAAAGGGTAGGGTACAAAAGCCAGAAGAAAGTCAAGTAGTAGATGAGATGATGAGATAGGAAGGGTTCTTTCTCTAATTTCAGCTGGGCAGAATGGATCATGATTGGAAGAATGGAATGAATTTTTCTTTGAGTGTCGTCAAGATTGGAATATCAAATGTTTGCAACTTACCTACCAAGTGTTTGATTTTATTAGAATTTCACCCATTTACTTTAAGGTTTGCATAGGGATATTTGGGTTTGGGGTCGTTTTTCAGGAAATATTTGAATCTGGTGAATTAATGTGTCTTGCTGTTCCTACCACCTTACAGTGTTATTTTGCCTCTAAAGTGAAGTGCCCCTTAAAGTGAGGTTAGTTCCTTTTTTAAATCTGAAGTGAAAATTGTTACTACCTTCACCAGGTTTGGCCTCAAGTCAGCAGGTTTTCATTTGTACAGTTTTGCTAAGAGATGCTGTATGGTTTTATTGCTGTTTAGCACTTCTTTAAATACTTAAACCTGTTCAATATTCACGTAAATTGTATCATATCTCCTCATAAGATTGAAATGTTAAACTCACTTCCTCTTTGAAAAGTTATGGAAAACAAAAATAATGAGAATTTTTCTATAGTATATGGGCTTTCTCTGTGCTGTTACCTAAAGAAGAGAGGTGTTTTCATATATTTTTAAAATTAATAGTCATAAATCTTAAGTTGACCAGTTACGTGATGGTAATAGACTACTTTCTGAAACTGTAGAAGTTGCTTTGTTGGCAACATCTGACAAACATACAAAACAGCTTCCTATATGTCTGCTTTCGTATTTTTTGTCTACCTATAATAATTATTTCATAGAGCTGTGTCAATTGCAAACTAAACAAGATGCTGCTGAAATTATGAAGCTCAACAGGAAAACACATACTCTCTTTTCTCCCTGAACAGGAAAACATACTCTCTTTTTCTCTCCAGTATGTTTTTGAAAATTTTTGTACCTTCAAAAAATTGGAAAAAAGAATAGTGAACCCCCATATTTATGCCTTCTGCCCAGATTGACCATAATGTCATCAGTACACAGTGCATATTTAAATTTTCTTGGTTGCCACAAAAAATGTCTTCTGTAGCTATTTGGTGTATATTGTTTTGTTTTAATTTAGAACTTAATTCATGTTCATGAATTGCATATGGTTGGTGTATCTCTTTGGAAACCCTGGTGGCGTAGTGGTTAAGTGCCAAGGCTGCTAACAGAGAGGTCGGCAGTTTGAATCCGCCAGGCACTCCTTGGAAACTCTATCAGGCAGTTGTACTCTGTCCTATAGGGTTGCTATGAGTCGGAATCGACTTGATGGCAGTGGGTTTGGTTTGGTTGTTTTGGTTGTGCCTCTTCAGTCTCTTACTTCAGAAAAGTCTTCCTGCCTAGAAAAAGGCCTGCTCGTGAAAGTTGTTAAGTTTTATGTGTTTCATTGATCTTGTTGCTTAGAACCTCTTCGTTAATTGTTCTTTATGTCTTTGTTAGGTTATTTTAATTAAAATAATGCTGTACTCAGTTTTTTATTAAAAGATATCTTGCCTGTTTCTATATACGTATAACTTATAGTTTACTGACTAATCAACGGGAAACAAAAATCTTGGTCAGATCTTCTTAAGCTTTTAAAATTTTTTGTTTGTTTCTCAGAAATGTTTCTTTTCCTATTTCTCCATTGAGGATTGATTTGTATTTTAAAACATGTAATAAAACAGATCCAACTGGGTAAGAGGCCAAAAGAATATAATGGGTTTGTCCCTCCTCCTTAACTGTCTGTTTTTCACCACCAGGGAACCATCTGAAGGTTTATAGACTACTTACTTGAAGCACTTTCCAAACACATTTAACACATTAACAGTTTGAGTTGAATCAAGATAATGCCTGAGTCTTTACCTTCCTTACTTAAAGCTATGTGGATTGTGTGGTTTTGTTTTATTTTTGTTAATAGTGATGCTCTAGAAATAAAAGTTATGATTGCTAAAAGACAAAAAGGAAGTGAAGAGCGTTCTGACTTTTTTTTTTTTAATTACAGGGTAGTTTTCTGATACTAATGACTATTTAAACTAAAACAGGAACATTCAGACCCTCTGTACTTTTGTCTTTGTAACCTGTACTTACGGTGGATATAATTTTGTATTAAAATTTAGGGGGTTTTTTTTAGGTCAACAAGGGCAGACACAAGATTATTCAAAGGCTTGGGAGGAATATTACAAGAAGCAAGGTATTGTTTTTATTAGAAATGAGATTCTTTTGGGCCATTAATTGTGGTTACAGCAACAAAGTTGTTCTGTTTTCTCGAAGGTCAAGCAGTTCCTGCTCCTACTGGGGCTCCACCAGGTGGTCAGCCAGATTATAGTGCAGCCTGGGCTGAGTACTATAGACAACAAGCAGCCTACTATGCCCAGACAAGTCCACAGGGAATGCCACAGCATCCTCCAGCACCTCAGGTATAATAAATTTGTTCATTTGTTGTTTTCTGCATGTTTGCTGTTTGTCTGTTTGGGAGTATGTTTGCCTTTTTTAATTTTTACCTGGCAAAGTATAACCATCCAAATGAAGTTACTCTGGTGTATTGTTTGGGGTTTTTTTTTGTTTGTTTGTTTATTTGTGTATTATTACACTTTCTGGCATCTGAGTGCTGAGTATTGCGACAATGCCTTTGATTTTAAAAATAAATTTTCTTCCCCCAGGGATTTGAAAATCATGCAAGAAGCCACCACCATTTATATTAACCAGTTTTTCTTTCTTAAAGGATTCACTCCTGAGTTAGCTCCATTTAAAGGATTTTCTTTAACTTTTTGTGTATTTCTTATGTATCTCTTCTGCACAGGGCCAATAATAAGAAGTGGACAATACAGTATTTGCTTCATTGTGTGGGGGAAAAAAACCTTTGTTAAATATATGGATGCAGACGACTTGATGAAGATCTTAATTTTGTTTTTGGTTTAAAAAATAGTGGTTTTTTTTGTTTTGTTTTGTTTTTTTGGTTTTTTTTTTTTTTTTTTGGAAAATGTACAAAATATCTATCACTACTGATAGGAGGTTAATATTTCTGTGTAGAAATGAAAATTGGTTTGTTTTTAGTATTTAGTGTAGATGTACACATTCCAGCAAATGTATTTGCAACTATTATGTGGTCGATGCTTTGTGATATAAATGTACTTTTTCAATGTATACTTTCACTTTTAAAATGCCTGTTTTGTGCTTTACAATAAATGATATGAAACCTCCTGTGTCGGTAAGTTGGATATGTGGGTAATTAAAGGATTCATAATTTCTTAGCAATGATAAATTAAGATACATATACACAAATATAAGCTTTCCCCATGAAGTACTAATTGAGTTTTTAAACACTGGCATGTTTTTTCCCCCTTGCAGTATAGTAGTAGATTGGAGTATCTTTTCCATTTATTGTATTTGGCTGTTTCGGCACAAGTAATCCTGGTATCTTCATTTTTGTTTTTTTTTTTTTCTTCTGTTTGATTAAGAACTGCATGTGTGTATGTACAAATGATCTTTTGGCATACTTCCATTGCATTAACAGTGAAATTTCCTTTTATACATGACCACTGTTTCAGACCTGTACTGCTGCTATAACAGTTAACCTTTCTATTCTTAATTTGATAATTACTTGATTTCCAAGACTGTTTTAGTATAACTAATTTTAAACAGTTTTCGGATAGTGAGTATGAAGTCTAATAAGAACAGTTTTTTTTTGTTTTTTTTTTTTTTTGGTGTAAAGCTATTCTTTCAATGTGTACAATGTTAGTGTGTTTCTTTCTAAATTTAGGGTAGAAAAGTGAATAGTATGCAAAAATATGGCTACATTGCATCTACCATTGAAACAAAATGGGGATAAAAACTTTCAAGCTTTTTTTTTTTTTTCATTTTGCAGTATAGATAAGCTTTGTTTTGTAAATGCACAAGTCCAATCATTGAATCAACTTAATTTTTTTATGTACTTGAAATCATTTTATTACTCTTTAACACTCATGCTGAAGTTCTGATATTTTGTTGAAATCCATTGTTTTTACTCTTTGCATATTTGTTGGCTCTTTGCATATTAATATATTAGACTACATGCAAATACAGTCTGTCTTGCCATTGTCTGTTGAAGTGCAGGTTTGATCCAGCCAGTATAGAACTAGCTCTGTAGGGGTGAGGAGGACTGTGCTGTGTATCATCCTTGATTGTGTTCCTTCAAGGAGCATTGCACTGTAAGTACATCAGAATGACAAATTGATGAACTGCAACAGTATCTTTTTGTCAATGTTCCACATAATGCAAATGCCATACGTTGTGTGAATATTATGTTGGAATACAGTGCTGATATCTTGGAAAACCATAACTGCTTCTTAATTTAACATAGATTAATATGTAGGTCTGTATTTTATTTTTAAGTGAGCTTAATGGGTAAGTATTTTTGATATGCTTTAGCTATAGCTAAAGAAAACTGATCATTAACAAAGTTAAATACTGTTACTCGCTGGTGCTCCTAAAGTAATTGTTTTTCCATGTAAAGTATGCATATCTTGTATATTAATATGAAAGATTTGAAATGTATCAGACAGAAGTGGTTTTCAGTTTGCAGATAATAAGCGATGTAGCGGTTTTAATGCCATTTCATAAATATATGTCAGTTCTTTGATAGGGAGCACCATTTGTTGCTTTGAATATACTTTAAAAGGAAGATGTACAAGGACATAAATGTTGAGATTACCTACAGGGTGGAATGTAGCAGTACAGTTCATTATAGCTATTTAGAAATGTTTTTGATTGTTTTTATAGAACCTGGAGTGACTTCCCTTACCCATATTTAGATCCAGATATGTAGTTTTAGTTTGAAATTAATAGTTAAGGAGTTAGTTATCTATCTCTAGAGCAGGGTGTTGACTTGAACAATTTCAGAATTTTGCATGATACTGCTTTATAGATGACCTTTTAGGAAAGTGGTGCGTTTTTTAAACTTAAAAAATAGTTCAGTTGGATTCAGTATCATAATTCACAAAATGGAGGCTGTTGATTTTGATTCATTTAAGGTTTAAAATCTTTATTAATTGCAAACAGTGCAATTATTTATACTTCACAGTGCCTTCCCAGACCTTCCACCTTAGGTTCTGCTGCAAAAAGCAACAGGTAAGCACAACCTAAGGAAATATATAAATAAATATTTCAGTACATTAATGTTGTCCCTGTGAGATTTTTGTGGTTGTGTATTCAAAAGCAATCTGCAACTGCTTCCCCAATATGTATTTTGTTCTTTATGCTACCATTTCAGTGGAAAGTCTGTAAGTTGTTAAAGCAACTGTTTACATTTCTGGGTAATGTTTTTGTTTTTTTTATTAAAACAAAGAAATGAGTAGATTGCTGCTGTAATTGAACTACATCCAAATCTTTTCGTAATCTTTTCCCAAGTATAGAAGAATTGTTACAATTAAGAAAGGGCAATTATGTAGTTTTCAAGATTGAGGAAATCATTTGGTCAGAAACTTCAACAGCCTTCACAATCTGTTTATATGATTGACAGGATATTTTCTTTGCCCTCCAAAGCTATGGATTCTTTATTTTTTCTTGAACTACAGTAATTCAGTAAGGACATTGTGGGTCAGAGTTTTATTATGATTTTTTTTAAAAAAGATAATTCAGTTTTCATAACTTTTGTATATGCTTAAAAGGAAAAAAACTTAAAAGGAATACTGGCAGGATGTTTTGATAAAAGGCATGTGCATCAGTGAACTGTTAGCTGTGTAGCAAATAAGCTTTCATAATCTGTATAGCAGTCAATATTTTTCTGATTTATAATACTTTATAATACTGACACTGCATTTATTTTTTTGCCAGTTTAAAATGTTTGTGTGTTCTTACTGAGAATTTTAGCTGGTACTCTTTTGAGTTAAGATGAATGTATTAAAGCAGCATCTTAACAGTTTTGTTTATTCGATTTCTAAAATGTGCTGATCCTTTTAAAACTCCTGCTTATCTCTACAACAAAGAAAAATATTCAAAAATACTGCCTTCATTTTCACACACAGTGCTGAAGATGCTGCAAGCACCAAATCATAGCTCATAAAATCAGGTCCTGAGATAGTTACCCATAAAGAGGAATCCTTTGAGTGTATGCCATTGGTGAGCCGATGAGCATGGACCATAGAAGGGCTCAATGTAGAAGGTAAAATTGGCAAATCATAATTGAGAAATATGAAATGTATTCCCATACATAATATGGTATAGGGTATAATGTACCTGCTTTTGATCACTTTTCATTTTAAAGTACTATTCAGTTGATCTTAAATGTTCCATGAATTGTTACAATTTTTTAGGTACCGACTGCACCACATTTGTGTGTGTGTGTATGTGTGTTTTAATAATCAATGATAGGTATGTTAAAATTGATAATATAAAAAGGCTCTTTGAATCTTAAGAGCCTGTCAAGCTTTGGTTAGTTGTAGTTTGCATTTTTATAATAGAAAATATAAATGAATGCTAATAGATATTGGGGCATTATTCTGTCTCAGAATTTTTTTATTCATTACCATAAGCCTTCACTGATAATACAGCATTTTTTAAATGGCGCTAATCTTAACCTTGAAATAAATGGAAAGCAGAAAAGGTGAGCCAGTTGATTTGAATGCAGTAGATGTTAGGAGTGTTAGAAACAATGTTTAGATTGAAATTGAACTGATTTATATAGCACTTAAATTTGACAGTTTTTGTTTTTTTTTTTTTAGACCTTAGTGTGATACTTAGAATTTTTATGGTTTGATGTTTCTTTTAGAAGTAAGAAGTATACTTTTATTTTTTAATTACTGAAAACGGTTTTAATACTAAAACTAGTGATTTGATACTAGCAGTTTATAAAAGTATATCCTTAAACAAATATCTCCGTAGTTAATTTTTAAGGATGGGTTCGGGTAGGAGTAGTGAAGTACCTTCGGAGGAAAATAGGAATATAGTCAGAAGTGATAACATTTCGTTTGTTTGAATACTTTGCCAGGAAAACCAGTACTACCTAGAAAGTTACCTGTTGTATAGAATGATGATGTAGAATTTACAGTTCAGTGAGGATGTCTAATTTTTATTTTCTGCAAATTCTGCCACATTTTAAAATGCATCTTAATAACTAAAGGTAATTTTGATTCTAAAAATAACTTTATTTTTTGTTTAGTATGTCACTTGAGTTTTCCTGCCACAATATAAAAACTTTTGAGGGATTTTTAAATTGGTGCTTTTAAAAAGCAAGTAAAATCCCAGTTTTTTATTTTCTTCAATGATACCCCTATTAGAAGCTCTAAAATGTATTTGCGCATATATATATATTTTTTCTTATGCATGCTCGATGCATTTTCGTCCTGAGAAAAGCACTCTCTACAGAAACTACCCGTGTGTAAAAAGAAGATTGGCTTAAAATGGCTACTGTGATGGGAACAGTGTCTTAGGGAGATGCAGCTTGGACTTGAGGTAAATTGAATACTTTACAAACTGGTTTAGAGCTTGCTTTAATGGTATTCTATGTAAAAGAACACATGATGGCTGTAATTTTGTATCGATTATATGGTTTCTTCAATAAAAAAATAAATGTACATTGATGAATTAAAAAGTGTTTTGTCTCTTTTCTACATGTAGTACTCGGTAAAAAGAATTTTCTGTTTACACTTCACTATTTTTCATTTAATGTGTGTGCAAAATCTTTTTAATTCTAATGATAAAGGGGGAAGCATCTGCCTTCTCAAGCCTTTTTTTTTTTTTTAATATAGAAGCTACTTTATTTTGGGTTTATATTATAAAATAATTGTCTTCTAGAATATTAAAATATAAAACAACTTGATAATAGATCATGGTAGTTAATTATTTACAAATTCTTTTTAAAGACCAGAATTTAAAACGGAAGGTTGTGCCATTTTTTCCTAAATCAAATCCTCTTTAAGAAATTTTCCTTTAAGTTTTAATTATGTTGAAAGTGTTTTCTCCTGCATGAACTATTCATACAAAGTTTTCTTATTACAATATGATTTGTTCAGGCAAGATAACATCAATTTGCTTTAGAAATTTCATTATACATTACACACATTTTAAAAATACATATTTAATACTTAGAACATTTAGAACTCTGTATAGACAGTGGTTTCTCTCACATTTTCTCTGGCAATTTCTGAAAATCATACTTTAAATTTGTTTTTGTTTTTTCCCATGTTTCCTCTTTTCTATTAAAAGAATTAACTCTCCTTATTTCCCCTCTCCACCAAAATATATCTGCTTCAGAAAGACTTTGAAACTACAACAACCAAAAGGATACACTACTCAGGAAAAAAGCCCACTCGAATTGATAGAGTCCAAATTCACTCAGTATCTATTTCATACTAATTTTAGGTAAATAGCCCATAAATGCCATTGTTTCATGCAAAATAATGCATTCTATTTATTTTTAAAACATAACGATGTAGACTCTGATGGGGAGTACACAGCCTTTTTAATAGGGTCCAGTAAAATAAATGAATAAATTTCCCAATTCCCTGTTAAATACACATTTATTGACTGCTACTGCATGATATGGCGATGAATCTGGTGCTTATTTGTAAAGTAAGTACGTTTTCTTTAGAGGAGCTTGTGTTTTGAAGACTGTTACGAAAAAGAACAAGAAGTCAACACAGTGGCACTTCTGGTTTTCGTTTTTGGCCCCGCCACAGAAAAGATGGATGTAATAAGAAAGTTGGAGAGCGAGAAAGTTCCAGGGGGAGGGTTAGGAAGGGAACTAGTAGTCGTCAGCTAAAAAAGAGAAGAAGAGATGTGATTTTTTTTTTTAAAGGGAATTTCTTTTTAAATACAAAAGTCAGATTAAAAGAGTGATTAATTCTTACTTTCAATGGTAAGAATACATGTACTAGCTGCAGAGCCTTTATTGTTGACTGCTTTACACATATACTCTCCTTCATCTTCTGGGAAAGTTTCTGGTAAGTAAAGGCAGTAGGTTTCTCCTCTTTCAATATATTGATAGTCTTCTCCATCCTGCAGTATTTCTCCTTCAAACCACCATGTGATTTCTGGTTTGGGTTCTCCTGTTACTTTAACAGTAAATCTTACAGGCTCACTGTCTACAACTGATGTGTTTTTTAGAGGCTTCTTGAACCATGGAGCTCCTGATCTGGTTTGCTCTTCATCTTCAATAGTGGAGCCATTCATGATGCTTCCCTCATCATCATCATCCTCTTCTCTTTTCTATTAAAATAAGTATATTCAAGTTGGCATTTATAATAGCATTTTTTTCAGAGCAGTATCCAAAGTGAATTACATTACAACAAAATTGAGATAGTAGTTTAGTCAGAATTCTGAAGGTAAATGTTTTTTTAATTAAAGAAAAAGTATGCTTACTATAAATTTTACATAAAAAAGAGTCGTTAAGGCATCTGGAAGATAAAGGATATATAAGCCTGGTACCTTCTGCAGTGCTGCATCAATTTCCTTCTGTTCAAACTGCATACGTAGGAACTTTTGTTCTTCAATTCTTCTTTGTTCTTCTTCTTCTCTAGCTTTAGCCATTTGTTCAAATCTAGCTTTCATATTCACTTTATGAGTAAATGGAGCCTCGCTTTTTTTTGCAGGCTTGATATCTACATCTTCTTCCTTCAAGAAAGTGGGCCAAGAATAACAATAACTTATTTTCTAGAAACCATCAAAAACTAAAACATTAATAGATCTGAACGAGATGTTTACAGGTTGCAAAACATGTTTGGTAATGCTTATTTGTGCTATGCTACAGACACGCAGATAGTCACTGTCCCTCAAGTCAGGAAGATGACAAAGTTGATTTGTGAAACATTTTCTTAATTCCCTTCCAACATAAAGTTCACGCAATATTACTGGGGTCCCCGGCTTTGTCTTTATTTGCCCAACCCATTCAGTGTTGATAGCTGAATAATAGAAAAAGATTAGACTGACTATACATTGTAACTATTATTAAGATATCCCCTTCTTCCAAGAGTTTCCATACCACTTTTTGCACTCCTACATAATAGGGTATGAATGTAGCAGAGTTCTGTTTTTTTCATATAATGATTTTTTTCCTCATCCTAATAAAACTGCCCTTGAGAGATTGATTCCATCCAACGAATAATTTCTTGATGGTCAAAATGTCAGGAAACGGTGTTTACAGGTCGAAAAACAGCAGGGAGGGACAACTGTTAAAAGAGGCCATGGCTGGAACGAGAGGTCACTGGTGAAATATTTGAGTTATTTTTTTAAGAATGAGAGTTGGAAGCCATGGAAATAACCAAAGCAGTAATTAAAAGCAGAGTTTCAGCTGCCTAATAGCGTTTTTTTTTTTTATTATTATTATTTAATAGTGTGAGTCTAGGAAAAACTCAACTTGGTGATGGGTCACTGATGGCCTTCAGGAGCAGTTTTAGTAAAGCAGGGTCAAATAGCAGGAAGCAAGAAGTTAAGATGAATGTAGTTATAGTTTCTAAAGTTGTAGTTGATGGTTTCTAAACTAAAGCTTCTGTGATACGGAAATTCTACCGTTTATATTTCACAATATTGTGGGAAAATTGATTCAGGATATAACTTAAATAAGGGAACTTTTGAAACAAGCTGTGAGCTAAGTGCCTATAGAGGAAAAATCTTGGTTCATGGATGTTTTAGCATCAGTTCGAGAGTTGTACTTCAGTTCCAATAAATGGAGTAGGAGGTAGAAGATAGTTTTTCTGGTTCTCCTGAGTCAGATTTTTATTTGACTTAAAAGTGTTGTAAGATAGCAGAACATCAGACATAGCCAGATGCCTGATGTGTAAATTATTTTATGCCATCACTCCCTTCAAAAGATAAACATAAATGCCTGACTAGTTACTGCTAATGAATGGTGCTAATACAGTTGTTATGCTTAAAAAACAAAGTGCAAGTTAAACAGTGGTTTGCTTACTGTAGGTTTATGTCTTTTCCAAAACTTAAAGGGGAAAAAGACCTCTTTGTTCACATTATATACATTTTTACTTTTTGTTTACCAAATGAATCTCCAAGATAGGATATTCCAGCAGGTTCTTTAACTACTGTTCTGACTAAATAGTTCCCTCCCGCTTAACAACATTCCTTCCGGATTTTAGCATAAAAGTTTACATTCTTAAGTTATTCATTTAGCTACTTCATACTTGCATTTAGAAAAATAAATTTGGGTAAGTAAAAAATTCCTCATGAGCTAACTGGGAGGAAGTTTATGAACAGTTTAATTTGTTACTATGTATAATTGTTGCCCTTTTTTGAATCCCTGAAAAGTCACGTTAAAAATGTTTCCAGGGGTCTCAACCCACCTGGAGCAAAGGAGAATGAAGAACACCAAGGTCACACGACAACTAAGAGCCCAAGAGACAGAAAGGGCCACATGAACCAGAGACCTACATCATCCTGAGACCAGAAGAACTAGTGGGTGCCCGGCTGCGATCGATGACTGCCCTAACAGGGAGCACAATAGAGAACCCCTGAGGGAGCAGGAGATCAGTGGGATGCAGACCCCAAATTCTCATAAAAGGACCATACTTGATGGTCTGACAGACTGGAGGAATCCCGGCGGTCATGGTCCCCAAACCTTCTTTTGGTACAGGACAGGAACCATCCCCAAAGACAACTCATCAGACCTGAAAGGGACTGGACAGTGGGTAGGAGAGAGATGCTGATGAAGAGTGAGCTAATTATATCAGGTGGACACTTAGGACTGTGTTGGCATCTCCTGTCTGGAGGGGGGATGGGAGGATAGAGTTGGAAGCTGGCAAAATTGTCACGAAAGGAGAGACTGGAAGGGCTGACTAATTAGGGGGAGAGCAAGTGGGAGTACGGAGTAAGATGTATATAAAATTATATGTGACAGACTGACTTGATTTGTAAACGTTCACTGGAAGCTCAATGAAAGTTAATTAAAAAAAAAAATGTTTCCAGGAAAGGAATCTTAGGAGTCACGTAAAATGGAGCGATCTTTCTCAGGTAACATTCTTAAAAGAGCCCCAACACATGAATCTTAAAGACAGTACAATTATGCAGTGAATTTGAGATACAAGAAAGGAAGAGAAATGGTTTCAGAGTATACCTTACTGGAAAATATAACTAGAAAGTCAAACACTAAAGCTGTTACGTGGTTTAAATACCAAATGAGTGGTACAAATTAAGCTCTACTGGAGTGAGGATGGAATTCTTTGATTAAGGAAGGTTTCATTTATTATCTTACCTATATGGTTTGTAGGGGTAGAAATGACTGCTCTGAGGTTTCACTGCCTTTAACAAAAAGGCGCAATATATTTACCTCTCTAAAGACTCAATCTCCACTGATTTTCTGACCATCTATTAAATGTTATTCTCTGATACTATTACTTGCCTTCAAACTGTGAACTTTCTGGATGACTTCATCTACTCGTGTAGTATGCATAAAGACTGGATTCTGTATCTCCTGAACTAAGGGTCTGCATTTTAGACTGACTTTAACCACGAGTCCCTAGGCGGTTCAAGCACAGCTGAAGGATTGGAGGTTGATGTGTAGCCAGAGATGCCTCAGAAGAAGGGCCTGGTGGTCTACTTCCAAAAAAAATGGCCATTGAAAGCCCTGTGGATCACAGCTTACTCTGACATATGTGAGGTCACCATGAGTTGGAGTTGACAGCAACTGTTTTTTTTATTTTTACATAGCTATAGATTTCACATGTCCAAAACTATTCCACCTCTCCCCATCTCCTGAATTCTCTGTAGCATCATCTCGTTTCCCTGGTAATCTGGAAGTAATGTTAGGCTCCTCAGCAACCACCTTCTTCTGCCCATAAGCAACTTGTTACTCAGTTCTGTTGAAGCTAGGTCTGTTTTTCCCCCCTGGAACATTGTAATACTGCCCTAACTTCATGCCTTCACTTTCCTCCAATTCATCCTCCATGATTCCAGAATTCTTTGGTAAACAAACCTTTTTAACTGCCCTGTGTTAACACTGTTTATAGTCCTTACAAGGATTAAAAAGGCCCTTCATCGATTAGCCACAACCTACTTTTACATCTCATTATCCTGTCACTCCTTATTCTATGAATATTGCATTATAGTCCTTTGAACCTTTTTCTACTCAGGTAAATATTTAAAACCTCCATGTTTGACTCACATTGTTCCCTCAATCTGGAATGCTTCCCCTATTTAACTGCAATTTTTATTCAACCTCCACATTTGGCTTAAATGTCATTTTCTCAGCCCCGTTAACACTCCCCTAGGCATAGTGACTTCATCCGGTATGACCTCATACACTAAATACGTACTGTTACCGCACTTACAACATCTATTGCTTTCATACATACCGCATTACGCTGACTTTCTTGAGGGCAAGCACTATCATATTCACTTATTTGTCCCCAAAACTTTAGCACCAGGCCTGACATAAGAAACATTAAAAAATGGGAATGGCATTCACTTTTGGCAATGACTAAAAGGTTTATCTACATATCTACAACTAATCGAGGCCTCAAGTCCCTACAAGCTTCAGTCAGATGCACACCAAATTGATGGATATCATCTGGATGTTCCACAGCATCTCCATTTGTCTAAAACAGCTCGTGAGCGCTCTTCCTCTTGTATTCCCGTGTTCCCTTATGTATGTCCAGTCCCTTTGATTCCTTCCTCTCCACCACCATCCCAAATCCTGTTTTACATCCTACGCACTAATTTATCCTTTCCATTCCAGGCCGTACCTGACCGCCTTGTATAAAATATTAACTCATACTCCCTATTCACCTTTGCCTTGCTTTACTAATCTATGAAGTTTTATTTATAGCCACCCAATATGTGTTTTTCATTCCACTACCCTGACCCCACTTGTTATATTGTAAATGCTACAATGTAGCATCTACATCACCGATGTAGTTCCAGTGTCAAGAATAGCCTCTGGAACAGAGTATGCATCCAAATAATTTTTAATGCATGTATCTAAAATCATCTTTAGCTTCAGCATGGTCTAGCTCTAAAAATGCTTTTTGATAACATCACTCCTTTCTTTAAAAAAAAAAAAAAATCCCTTCAATGCACACCTACAAAACAAAGTTACATGGCATCTAAGACCTTCCATGGTCAGTTTAGCTGTGCATGGGTATCTTTTGCTGTTCTGGGCCTTGCACTCTGCTCACCTAATATTGAATTGCTTATAGTCCCAAGAATTTGCATGGAGTTTTTGCATTTTCCCACGCCTGTTTTGCTAGTTGACTAAAGAAGATGACTTTTTAGAAGAATATAGATTAAATGCTGTTAGATACTATAGAATGGCAACTTCTGGCAGAAAAAAAAAAATTCAGATCATATTTAAACCAATATTCGTAACCATGGAAATAGTCATTAAGCTAGAAGCTAGGTCTGTTTTCCCCCCCTGGAACATTGTAATACTGCCAAATCATCTAGTGATTGCCTCTTCATTTTACATATGGAGGTATGCACTTCAAATTCTTGTCCTCTGCATTCTGCCACTGAATTATTAGTGTGACTCTGAGCAGATCGTAGAGGTTTTATGGGCATCATCTTTAAAACAGGAATACTTTACGGAGTTTAACTCTAGCTTACTCTGGTTCTACTGATCCAAACTAAAACGGGCTAGTTAATTGAACTGTTTTTGTTAAAAAGTAAGTCTTTTGATGTTCACTATAGGTTTTAACGGAAACCCTGGTGGCGTAGTGGTTAAGTGCTACGGCTGCTAACCAAAGGGTCGGCAGTTCGGATCTGCCAGGCACTCCTTGGAAACTCTATGGGGCAGTTCCACTCTGTCCTATAGAGTCGCTTTGAGTCAGAATCGACTGAACGGAGCTGGGTTTGGTTTTGGGTTTTTTTTATAGGTTTTAACACTGAAAAAGTTATTTAGAAACAATGCTGGAGTCGGGAAGTCTTTCAAAGTCCCTTTAGATCATAATATGTTTTTGTTATTTAGTTCCCAACTTATTATATACATCCATGATTAAGTACAAAACTTACTTCAAAGCAGGGCTTGGAAGTGGTTCTAACAACTCCCCAAGCGATGCTAATGCTGCTGGTTAGGGACCAATTCTGAGAACCACTAGTACAGCAGTGGTTCTCAAAGTTGATTATACATAAGACTCACCTGGGAATCTTGTTAAAATGTAGATTCAGTATATGTAAGGTGGAAATTCAAATGCTCAGCAGGGGTTCAAACCAGAACAAACTGGTTCAAAGGCCTGTTTCAAGCTAGTGTTATTGTCATTAAGGTACCATTGAAGAAAGAAACCCAGTGCCGTTAAGTTGATTCTGACTCATAGTGAGACTATAGGACAGTAGAACTGCCCCATACGGTTTCCGAGAAATGGCTGGTGGATTCAAACTGCTGACCTTTTGGTTAGCAGCCTGATCCCTTAACTGGTGCACCACCAGGGCTCCTGTACCATAATTATGTGAAATATAAAGTAATGTACCTCATGAAAATTTTCTGCTTCTCGCTCTTTAATTTCAAGGTCAATTGCTCTTCTTCTTGCCCGTTCTTCTTCTATCTTCTTCTGTATTTCTTTTTCAGATAACTGTCCAATTTTTTCAAACTTGCTTTTTAGATTTTTTGCTTGAATAGACCCACTCCTTTTTAATTTTATTAATTCTTCATATTCCCTGCTAAGTTCAAAGGTTTCACTTTCTTCCTCTTCCTTCAAAAATATAAGATTTTCACATATTAAATACCAATATATCACTTCATACAATAAACCATCCAGAAAGTGTGCACTATTTCTTATTTGAAGCCAAACATAAATAACCTCCTCAAATAAATTCCTAAATTTACTGATTGGTGCTACACATTTAAGACTTTATATAACATTCCATTTAAAACATTATTTTGTTAAGGAATATGGCTCAAAACCACATTTAACATTCCACGATAAACTGCTAGAACTAAAATATGTATGGCAAGATTAGCTTTTACTAAGAATTATGGGAAGATCTTTGTTTAGGGGAAGGCCAAGAAATAATATTGAAAGAACACCGGGCTAGGAATCAGACATGAATTCTAGTTCTGGATCTGATACTGCGTGACCCTTTGCCTAGTCGCTTAGTCCACTGGTCATTATTTTTTTGTCTCTAAATAGAGCCAGAGTATCCTTAAAATTCCACCTGTCTTTGGTTTTATTGTAGTCTAATAAATATCACTCTTCAAAACTTTAACTGAATTAACGAATTTCTATAAATGTATTCTGGTAGAATGCCTACAACATTTCTCTACATATCACTTGTATCCTCAGTTATATATTCTGCCAAAAAAGATAGAAAAGGAGTCTTGTAATATTCAGATTACTTTCCCTTTTCTGCATTTATTACTACTAGTCCTTTGTAGGAGCCCTGGTGGCACAGTGGTTAAGAGCTCGGCTGCTAATCAGCAGTTCAAATCCACCAGCTGCTCCTTGGAAGGGCAGTTCTACTCTGTCCTATATGGTTGCTATGAGTTGGAATCAACTCAGTGGCAATGGGTCTAGTCCTCTGTAATATTTCTTATGCTAAACCCTAATCCCACTATATAGAGTGGTAATATATGACACTTATTCCTGGTGTCCTTTTCCTGGAGAAGACCTAGAGTTCTAGGCAGAGTAAGGAAAAAAGGCAGTAGGGTCATAATGGATGATGTGACATAAGGCTTAATTCCTTGGCTCAACCAAGGGGGAAAACAAAACTTGTTTATACTACCTCCACTTTTTTAGTCTATGTGGGTGAAAATATGTAACTCCTGAAATACCAGAAACAAATTTATGATAGAGGTACACACATCACAATGGTTTCTAAATCATTTTGATAAAATAAGTGGTTGAACTAATTATCTACACTCTAGGTAATTTTGGAATTGGCGTGCTACTTTGCTCGAAAACTCTCAGACATACTGAGACAGTCAAATAGCACCAGAATGTCTTACTGACAGGTACACACTGTCATGTATCAATTAATTACATCTCAGTAATATACTAAATTATATTCTACTTTAGATGATGGAAACCCTGGTGGCATAGTGGTTAAGGGCTATGTCTGCTAACCAAGATGTCAGCAGTTTGAATCCACCAGGTGCTCCTTGGGAACTCTATGGGGCAGTTCTACTCTGTCCTGTAGGGTTGCTATGAGTCAGAATTGACTCACCGGCAACAGGTTTTTGTTTTTTTTTTTTAGATGTTAGTTTTCCTAGCAATTCCTAGAGAATTCAGTTTCAGTATCCTTTATAAAATAAATGCTATTGAACTTTTTTTTTTTCATGGATTTTTCCACAACATATTGATGGAATTTTACACATATATATTTATGTCTTTATATTTACACAGTATTTCTATCCTCAGGGCCAGCTACATAATTTGCAGGACTCCTACCAGGACGGAAGTAAATGTCTCCTTTCCACAGGCCTGCCACCCCAACCCATGGCAAACATGCAACTTTCAAGGAATTGCAATTTATGAGTAGGAATGCACTTAGTTTCTAGATCAGGGGCTTGCAAGAAGCCCCCATCAAGTCACCTGCCAATTGTGTCATGGCACTGTCAGCCCAAGGCTGAGACAGCTACTACCTTGCTTTATCCAACCCTCACTACACACATGCTCAGACCCCTGGACCTCCCCCTACTCCTCTAAGAAACCCCAGGTGGAGGGTGGCAACTTCCAGGGGCTCGGGCAACAGGAAGTGAGAAATGGGCTGCTAAGAACCCATCCTGAGCAGTCAGAAAAGCAACAGGAGGCAGGACATCACTTACAAAATAAATGCAATGCCCTTCTCAGCTTGGGGTCCTGTGTGGCTGCACAGGTTGCATTTCCATGAAGCTAGCCCTGTATATTCCATATTTGTGTGTGTGAGCATGTGTCTGTGTGTGTGTATTTAATTCATTTCAATACTAGAGAAAGCATACTAAGATTTAATTCAACAGTATCAAAATTTCGTCTTAGAATAATTTAGTAAATTATTCAAAGATTTGCCAAACTCCAATGTTCCTATTAGCATCCATATTATTCTTGTAGTTTTATTTTGATTAAATTTATCGGCTTAATTCTACTTGTCTCAAGTAAAATAAGCATAAATGGGTACATTATATACTGTAGAACAGTAGTTCTCAGTCATGGTGTATCCATACGTAATTGTGAGATGTATTTAAAAAAGAAATATTTGCTTTAGATAGTGTGGTAAGACCTCAGTCACTTGCAATCTTGTTATGCTTTTTTAAGCTAGCAAGGAAGGAATACAGTGATAGCAGGCTAGAATGTGCACACAACTATGCTAAAACCTGTACCAGGGAAATGCCTCATACGAGTATGTTGCATATGCTTTACGTGAATGATAATACAAGGTTACTGTAAGGCAATATATGTAAAATGCTTAGTTTAATAAATATTTGTGGAACCTAAATGGGTGTTTCTTAAAAATCTTACCTCTCCCATTTCTTGTCTCAGTTGTTCAAATTCTTGTTTCTCCATTTCTAGCTTATGCTTCCGCTCCTCCTCTGTTCGCCGTTTGTCTTCTTCCATTTTTTGTTTTAATAATTGTTCAAAATTAATTTCTAGTTTTCCCGGTGTAAGAGATTCTTGAGAGATTGTTTTATACATCTCTGGGGAGTCATCATCTATTACCTGTTTAAAATAATTCTTTTATTACTCTTGCCAGAATTATACATACTAACAAGGTAATGGAAACCCTGGTGGCATAGTGGCTAAGTGCTACAGCTGCTAACCAAAAGGACGGCAGTTTAAGTCCACCAGACGCTCCTTGGAAACTCTATAGGGCAGTTCTACTCTGTCCTATAGGGTCTCTATGAGTCGGAATCAACTCGACGGCAGTGGGTTTTGGCTTTTTTGGTAACAAGGTAATACTTCTTGTAGAAAGTGGGATTACTTAATAGAAAAGTTCCACATTCAACTAAAAATCAGGAGATCTAAATTCTCCTCAAAAATATAAAGCAATAAACAAGGGAGGAATTATTAGAAAATGCAAAACTGAGGTTTTTTGTATTTACAGAGGAAATGTATCCATCTAGTCTACATTCCCTTGAACATAAAGAACACTGACTTTATTTATGCTATGAGTAATTTGAATTAGACCTTAAGATTTTCTAATATTGAGAACATTTTTATAATTGCATTAAAATTAATCTTCACATTGGCAATCAAAATAGAGCATTTCAGTTAAATCCTGGTCTTACCTGAATGAGTCAGGTGACCCATCATGATTCCTTCATAATCAGGCAAAAATCAGTCTTAATGCTATGATTTTATTGTACTGAATTATTTGCTATCAGGCTAATTTTACAGAAATAATAATAGTTAATACTTACTGAGAGCGTACTTTGTACCAGGTACAGTTCTAAGCACTGTAGTGATTATTTAATCCTGTAATCCTACGAAGTAGATATTATTAACATCCACACTTTACAGAGGAGGAAACTAAGGCATTGAAAAGCAACTTGTCCAAAGTCAACATAAACAGTAAGTGGTGAAGCTGGGATTGAAAACCTCAAGAATCTTTTTTTTTTTAATAAGTTAAACTGTCTTTTTGTAATTTCAAGAAAACTATTTGACCATGCCATCTAGCTGTGATTTTGGGCAAGTTATCTCATCTTTCTTAAATCTGAGCTTCCTTATCTGTGACAACTTTCATAGAGTTGTCATGAGGATTAAATAAAGTTTAAAACATTTAGCAGAGTGCCTGATACCATGGTAAGCTCGCAGATGGTGATTTTATTATTATATTATCATCTGCATAAAGGCAATTACTAAATTGCAAATAGAAACTTTGCTTTTAAGTTGCTGATTTGGAATACATTTTACCATAGGAAACAATGAGCTAATTCTGTTTTCTGACCCCCTGAAGGCATATTACACATAAACCTCTGGCCTGAATTGTGACCCTGTGGCTAAAACAGCGGTGAATGAGAGAGACGAGCGGTAATTATTTATATATATTATATATATATGTATAAAATGAAATTAACATATTTTACACAAATAACGAGTCTTTCTATGTTTATTTGCTACCATGCTCTCCCCCTGCAGGGTATTTTTGAAAGCACACAATGCTTATTTTTTTAAATAAAAAACCTGTTGCCATGGAGTTGATTCCGACTCATTAAAAAAAAAAAAAAAACCATTGCTGTCAGGTCCATTTTGACTTATAGTGTCCGTATAGGACAGAGTAGAACTGCCCCATAGGATTTCCAAGAAGCTCCTGGTGGATTTGAACTGCAACCTTTTGGTTAGCAGCCATAGCTCTTATCCACTACACCACCAGGGTTAGCGATCCCATAGGACAGAGTAAAACTGTGCCATAGGGTTTCCAAGGAGCAGCTGGTGGATTGGAACTGCCAACCTTATAACCTGTTGTGGTCGAGTCTATTCCGACTCATAGCGAACCTTATGTTTCTACATACTTAAAAAAAAAAAAAAGGCATAGCAGTGCTTATGACAATACGTGGAGGCGGAGGGAGTGGTTGGCAAACAAAAGTAGAAGGTACATGTTATTTCAATAAAAATATGGTAGTGTACTTGGCCCTGAATAAGAAAACAACATAAATGAAGGAAGCTTCTTTTTCCTGTCCTGATACATAAATGTCTCTAGGACATTTTTAAATAGATGAAACTTGGTTTTGGTTTAATGCAATTTCCCCTCTCTGCACTTTTCCTCCTAATGAATCATGGTAAAAAGGCAATTTAGTAGAGTGAAAAATTGGAGGCAGGTTGGTATTAAAATCTGCCCCCAGGATTAGGTTTCCTAATCTTCACAGCTATTCTCTTCTACCACTTCTGAAAATGTTCTCTAAAAATTAAATGCTTTCACAATGTTTACAGGGTTTCTAGGTAGGAACCATTTGTGAATCAGGGGTTACCTAATACACACACAAAAAACAAAACCTGTTGCCCTCAAGTCCATTCCAGCTCATAGTGACCCCACAGGACACAGGAGAACTGCCCCATAAGGCTTCAAAGAAGCAACTGGTGGATTTGGTTAGCAGTCAGCAGCCCTTAACCACTATGCTACCAGGGTTTCCAATATACACAAGATAGTTTTAATTTCACTTATTTCACAAATATTTATTGGAGGTCTGTTATGCTAGGCATTGTACCACGTGCTTGATAAACAAAAGAGAATCTCACTGAGAAAGACAGCCAATAAGTAATAACAATACAGGCAGTCCCTGGGTTACAAATGAGATCTGTTCCTAACTATGTCTTTAAGAATTTGTAGGTAAGTCGGAACAGGTGCATATGGTTCTTATTTATCCTTTAGTGCAAGAGCAGAGCCCTGGTGGTACAGTGATTAAGCGCTCAGCCACTAACCAAAAGGTGGAGGTGGTTCGAACCCACGAGCCACTCCGCAGGAGACAGATATGGCGGTCTGCTTCCATAAAGATTTATAGCCTTGGAAGCCCTATGGAACAGTTCTACTCTGCCCTATAGGGTCACAATGAGTCGGAATCAGCTCGACGGCAATGGGTTTGGTTTTTAGTTTTATTCAGTGCAAGAAAAGGCTAGAGGACTTTTCAATGATTTAAAACCTGCACCTGCAGCTAGTAAAGGTGATTATGATCAAGAATTTCTTGCAAGTAGGGGCTGGTTCAATCATTCAAAGTGAGGGCAAATTTATATAACATTAAAGAGCAAATATTATTTGTAAATCTGACGTTCATAATCCAGGGACTTACTGTACAGCATTAGTGCTAGGCTGAGAGAGTACTAAGTGCTATGAGAATACACAGAAAAAGCATCTGTCTTCAAGTTGTGTCATCTGTAAAAGCTTCCCAAAGAAAACTGAATGGATGAACAGGGGATACAAGAGCATAAGGAAAGAAGAGAGCAACATGTTTCAGGCAGCATTTGTGAAGGCACAAGAAGTGAAAGCACAGCACTTTGAAGAGATAAAAAGAAATTTAGTACGCCTGGTACAAAGGTGGCAGGTAAAGGAAGAATCAAGAAATTAAGCTGGATAATATACAAAGGCAAAATTATAAAGGAATGCATTTTTTAAAGTTTTTGGATTTTTGCTTAAAGGGAATGGAAAGATATTAAAGCAAAATATGGTAGTAACAATGTAACAATGCAAGTAAATTACCTTTTTTTTTTTTTTGTAAAGATCACTCCTGGCTTTACAGAGAAGAATGAATTATAGGTAAGAAAGCAAGTTAATTAGGAGTTGGGCCCAGGCAATGCATAACAGTAACCTGGATTATAGTAGTGGCAGTGGGAAATGGAGAAAAACTGATAGATTGTAGAATGATTTAAGAGGTAGAATAAATGAGATTTAGTGACTGGATGTGAGGCATGAATGAGAAAGTGGAGGTGTTTAAGGCTCTGTTTTGAGCATCTGCATGGGGTGATGAGGTCAAACACTTGAGGCTCACTGAGAAGTAGGAGGAAAACCGGGTTATGATATCACTGAAGCCAATTAAAATGTTTCAAGAAGAAGATGGACTGTTCAAGTGTCAGACTGCTTGAAAATAAAGTCTGTTAGATAACTGTACATTTTACAAACATAAAAATAGTGTAGTGTAGGAAATATAACTTTGTGGCATAATTAATTTGGTATCAATATCCAGGAGTGATGAGTGAGTATTTTGTAGAGTTAAATAATTGTGGTTAAATGACTTTGGTCATTTAATATATTCTGGATAGGATGAAAATTGAAAACAAGGAAAAGCAGGAAGGAAAGACTGAGGGAGACAAAAGAGGAGAGGGGAGGGACGGAAGCTCCCTGCTTCTCTATAGATACTAAATTCTGGAAAACATGTCTTCCCAAAGAAGGAAGACAATATTCAATCATCTATGCCAGAGATGGCAATTTAATTAGAACCTTCTCAGAACTGCATTGAAGCAAACACCTTCAACTGACTGGCATTATGCCATAGAAGAATTTAAAATTTATTTGCTATTCCTACTCTTGGCAAAATCCCAGAAACAACAGGGTATTCCCCAAGGTCTAATGATTTCTATTAACATTCTAAAAAGCTGAATCCTAATGGGGCATTCTCCAATTAGGTTCTGTCTTACCATGCTCCTCCTTGCTTCAGCAAATGCCTTCTTTTCTTCCTCAATTCTTCTTCTGGCTTCTTCTTCTGCTTTTCTTTTTTCGTCTTCTCTCCTCTGCCTTTCTATTTCTTCAAAACTGAGTTTGAGTTTACCAGGGCGGTATTCTTTAAAAAATTTTTCTGTGTCTTGGTTTTCCTCCTCTTCCTTTACCTAACAAAGACACTATTAATTACTAAAAACTGAGAATCATCAAAGACAAGAATGAATTACAAATCAAAGGCACAGAATTATTCACCTCATACAGGAGTGTTTTTAGCCCTTAATATGCTAGACCAAAATCTTCCTTTTAAGGTCTTACATGATAAAGTCTTGTATGATTAAGTGTTCAAATTTGGAGAAATTCCAAAGATTTACTCAAGTTAAATAAAACTTCTCAAGCAAGTCAAAATTTTTAAATAGATAAGATGGAGGATTAAAAAATAAAGAAGTCATTTAAGAGTTCCCTTAAATATTAACTCTCCCAGAATAAACAAAAAGCTATATATACTTAACCACTGGTGGCATAGTGGTTAAGTGCCACAGCTGCTAACCAAAGGGTCAGAAGTTCAAACCCACGAGGCACTCCTTGGAAACTCTATGGGGAAGTTCTACTCTGTCCCATATGGTCGCTATGAGTTGGAATCAACTCGACAGCAACAGGTTTTTTTTGAAATATATATAAATAATTTAAATTGAGGTTCAGGTATACTTACCAATAGTTTATTTCATAGTAAAAAAGGTTTTCATTTTGTAATTTTCATGGAATTTTTACTATGAACTATGGTGCTTTTCCATATATTAATCAGATAAAAGATTATTATCTGGAACTAAAACCAAAATAACCAAACCCTACTTTGCATAAAATTCAAATTTTATAATTTTATTAATTAAAATTTTAATGCAATATTAACCAAAATGTGTGATTTTATTAATTAATGATACTTCTGTTTCTTTTTTCATTAAATTGAACCACCAGTGATACCTGAAATGTATAGGTACTGTACAAGTATAATTATCCAAAAGTAATAAAATTTTGAAACAAATATGTATAGAAAATTAAAATTTTAGAGATATAATTCTTAGAATATCAGTAATCAGAGCTGATCAAGAAAGTTCTGGTAACTTTTAAAATTATAGATGTTCACTTTTAAAATTCTTTTAATGAGATTGGAATCAGTGTTCTATTATTTCTGGTTTTATTTTGTATCAATAGATCTATTAATATCATAATAACAATAAGCATATTTAAAGCACTTAATATATACCAGGCTCTATTTTAAGCGCTTTTTAAGTATTAACCCTTTTAATCTTTATAACAACCTTAAAAGTAGGCACTATTGTTTTCACCATTTCACAGCTGAGAAATTAAGACAGAGAGAGCTAATTAATATGCACAGTTAATAAATGGTATACTCATTGGTGTAGTGTCAATTCCAAGTCAGGGCAACCCTATGGGACAGAGCAGAACTGCCCCATAGGGTTTCTAAGGAGCGGCTGCTGGATTCGAACTGCTGACCTTTTGATTAGCAGCCAAGCTCTTAACCAATGCGACATCAGGGCTCTGAGAAATAAATGGTAGATCCAAGAATTATCTGAACCTAAGAAGTCTGGACTCAAAATCTATAGTCATAACCACTATGCTGTATGCACATATATATACAGATACACAAACTCGCATGGCAAACTGCATATTCCATAGTTATTTTGATATGTTCAAACATTTGAAAAGCTGAACTGAAACACTAAGTGTACACTTATTATTAGACTTGAAAGTGTGCTGCACTCATGCCATTATATACAGTGCAGGCTGAACTAACAGATGAAGAGAAACCAGGTTCAATGAGTAATCATTTCACATATTTATAACAATTTATAGGAGCCCTGGTGGTGCAGTGATTTAGAGCTCTGCTACTAACCAAAAGGTCAGCACTTAAAATCCAACAGCCGCTCCTTGGAAACCCTGTGAGGCAGTTCTACTCTGTCCTATGGGGGCACTATGAGTCAGAATCGACTCAACAACAATGGGCTTTTTAATAAGAATTTATAAGACAAAAAATGAATTTTTAGGCATATTGGGTAAAATGTCCCCAAAAGGAAACGAGAAAACAATATAGATGCATTTTATGTATGCAATATGAATACATTTTTGAAATCAGGCCCTTTTCTATAGAAAGTCTCAAATTTATAGGGATGAATTTAGATTCATTCTAATGAATGTAGAAAAACCAGCTACCTTCCATAGTATTAAATAAAAAGTTAAAAAATGTTTTTACTGAAAATAATTCACCATGACCAAGTAGAATTCACACCAGGTATGCAGGGATGGTTCAACATTAGAAAAACAATCAATGTAATCCATCGCATAAATAAAACATATGACAAGAACCACATGATCTTATCAATTGATACAGAAAAGACATTTGACAAAGTTCAACACGCATTCACGATAAAAACTCTCGGCAAAATAGGAATAGAAGGGAAGTTCCTCAACATAATAAAAGGCATTTATACAAAGCCAACAGCCAACATCATCCTAAATGGAGAGAGTTTGAAAGCATTCCCTTGAGAATGGGAACCAGAAAAGGATATCCTTCATCACCACTCTTATTCAATATTGTGCTGAAGGTCCTAGCCAGAGCAATTAGGCTAGAAAAAGAAATAAAGGGCATCCAAATTGGTAAGGAAGAAGTAAAAGTATCTCTTTTGGCAGATGATATGATCTTATACACAGAAAACCTGAAAGAATCCACAAGACAATTATTGAAACTAATACAAGATTTCAGCAAAGTATCAGAATACAAGATAAACACACAAAAATCAGTAGGATTCCTCTACACCAACAAAGAGAACTTCAAATAGGAAATCACCAAATCAAAACCATTTACAATAGTCCTCAAGAAGATAAAATAGGAATAAACCTAACCAAAGACATAAAAGACCTATACAAAGAAAACTACAAGACACTACTGCAAGAAACCAAAAGAGACCTACATAAGTGGAAAAACATACCTTGCTCATGGATAGGAAGACTCAACATTGTGAAAATGTCTATTCTACCCAAAGCAATCTACAGATACAATGCAATCCCGATTCAAATTCCAATGGCATTTTTTAATGAGATGGAAAAACAAATCGCCAACTTCATATGGAAAGGGGAGAGGGCCCAGACAAGTAAGTATTACTGAAGAACAACAAAGTGGGAGGCCTCACACTACCTGATTTGAGAACCTATTATACGGCCACAGTAGTCAAAACAGCCTGGTACTGGTACAACAACAGATACATAGACCAATGGAACAGAATCGAGAGTCTAGATGTAAATTCATCCATCTATGAGCAGCTGATATTTGACAAAGACCCAAAGTCCATTAACTGGGGAAAAGACACTCTTTAATAAATGGTGCTGGCATAACTGGATATCAATCTGCAAAAAATGAAACAAGACTCATACCTCACACCGTGCACAAAGACGAACTTGAAATGGATCAAAGACCTAAATATAAAATCTAAAATGATAAAGATCATGGAAGAAAAAATAAGGACAACTCTAGGAGCCCTAATATGTGGCATAAACAATACAAAACATTACTAACAATGCACAAACACCAGAAGAGAAACTAGATAACTGGGAGCTCATAAAAATCAAACACTTATGCTCCTCAAAAGACTTCATCGAAAGAGTAAAAAGACAACCTACAGACTGGGAAAAAAAAATTGGCTAAGACAAATCTGATCAACATCTAATGTCTAAAATCTGTAAGACAGTATAAAACCTCAACAACAAAAAGACACAATTTAAAAAAAATGGTTAAGGGATATGAACAGCCACTTCAAAGAAGACATTCAGGCAGCTAACAGATACATGAGAAAATGCTCATGACCATTAGCTATTAGAGAAATGCAAATCAAAACTACAATGAGATACCATCTCACTCCAACAAGGCTAACATTAATCCAAAAAACACAAAATAATAAATGCTGGAGAGGTTGTGGAGAGCCTGGAACACTTATACACTGCTGGTGGGAATGTAAAATGGTACAACCACTTTGGAAATCGATTTGGTGTTTCCTTAAAAAGCTAAAAATAGAATTACCATAGAATCCAGGAATCCCACTCCTTGGACTATATCCTAGAGAAATAAGAGCTGTCACACAAACAGATACATGAATATCAGAGTTCACTGCAGCACCATTCATAATAGCAAAAAGATGAAACAACCTAGGTGCCCAACAATGGACGAATGGATAGACAAATTATGGTATATTCACGCAACGGAATACATGCGCAATGATAAAGAACAACAATGAATCCAAGAACAGCTCATAACGTGGAGGAACCTGGAAGGGGTTAAAAAATAATTATGCTGAGTGAAATTAGTCAGTTGTAAAAGGACAAATATTGTATAAGACCACTATCATAAGAACTCAAGAAAGGGTTTAAACAGAAGAAAACCTCCTTTGATGGTTAGGAGGGTAAGGAGGTGAAGAGAGGGGTATTCACTAACTAGGTAGTAGACAAGAATTATCTTAGGTGAAGGCAAGGACAACACACAATACAGGGGAGGTCAGCACAACTGGACTAAACCAAAAGCTAAGAAGCTTCCTGAATACAACCAAACACTTCAAGGGACAGAGCAGCAGGGCCAGGGGTCTGGGGACTATGGTTTCAGGGGACTTCTAGGTCAACTGGCATAACAAATTCTATTAAAATATTCTGCATCCCACGTTGGTGAGTGGTGTCTGGAGTCTTAAAAGCTAGCAAGTGGCCGTCTAAGATACATCAATTGGTCCCTACCCACCTGGAGCAAAAGAGAATGAAGAACATCAAAGACACAAGGAAAATATGAGCCCAAAAGACAGAAAGGGCCACATAAACCAGAGACTTCATCAGCCTGAAACCAGAAGAACAAGATGGTGCCAGGCTACCACCGATGACTGCCCTGACAGGGAACACAACAGAGTCCCTGACGGAACAGGAGAAAAGTGGGGTGCGGAACTCAAATTCTAGTAAAAAGATCAGACTTAATGGTCTGACTAAGACTGGAGGGACTCCAGAAGACATGGCCCCCAGACTCTCTGTTAGCCCAGAACTGAAACCATTCCCGAAGCCAACTCTTCAGACAAAGATTAGACTGGACTATATAAAACGATACTTATGAAGAGAGTGCTTCTTAGTTCAAGTAGATACATGACACTAAGTGGGTAGCTCCTGTCTGGAGGTGAGATGAGAAGGCAAAAAGGGACAGGAGCTGGTTGAATGGACATGGGAAATCCAGGGTGGAAAGGAGGAGTGTGTTGTCACATTATAGGGAGAGCAACTAGGGTCACATAACAATGTATGTATACATTTTTGTACACTTGAACCGTAAACTTTCACTTAAAGCACAGTAAAAAAAAATTAATTAAAAAAATGTTTTTACTGAGAACCTACAGACTGGGAAAAATTTTTGGCTATGACAAACCCAACAAATGTCTAATATCTAAGATCTATAGGAAAATCCAACACCGCTACAACAAAAAGATAATCCAATTAAAAAATAGGCAAAGGATATGAACAGACACTTCACCAAAGAAGACATTCAGGCAGCTAACAGACACATGAGGAAATGCTGGCGATCACTAGCCATTAGAGAGATGCCGTTAGATCACGACTATAATGAGATACCATCTCAAACTGACATTACTGGCTTGAAACAAAAAAAAAAAAAACAGAAAATAACAAATGTTAGAGAGGCTACAGGAAGATTGGAACTTTACGCACTGCTGGTGGGAATGCAAAATGGCACAACCATTTTGGAAAACGATATGACACTTCCCTAAAAAGCTAGGAGTATTACCATAAGATGCAGCAATCCCACTCCTGGAAATATATCTGGAGAAATACCCGCTGCCGTTGAGTCGATTCCAACTCATAGCGACCCTATAGGACACAGTAGAACTGCCCCGTATGGTTTCCGAGGAGCACCTGGTGGGTTCGAACTGCCGACCTTTTGGTTAGCAGCCATAGCTCTTAACCACTATGCTACCAGGGTTTCCTCTGGAGAAATAAGAGCCAACATACAAATAGACAAATGCACACCCATGTTCATTGCAGCATTATTCACAAAGCAAAAAGATGGAAACAACCTAAATGCCCATTGACAGATGAATGGATAAACTATGATACATACACACAATGGAATACTATGCAAGGATAAAGAACAACAATGAATCTGCAAAACATCTCACGACACGAATGAACCAGGGGGTATTATGCTGAGTAAAATAAGTCAATCACAAAAGGACAAATATTGTATGAGGCCAAGATTATAAAAACTCATGAAAAGGTCTACACACAAAAAGAAACAATCTTTGGTGATTACAAGGGAGGGGAGGAGTGGCGATGTAAAACATTAACTAGACAGTAGATAAGTGGTAACTTTCGTGAAGGGTAAGACAGCTTGCAATACAGGGGAAGCCAGTACAACTTCACTGAAGCAAGGTCATGGAAGCTTCATGTTATTGCTGTCAAGTGCCGTCGACGTCGAGGCAGCTTCAACTCATAGCGACCCCACGTACCACAGATCGAAACACTGCCCAGTCCTACGCCATGCTCACAATCATTATGCTTGAGCCCACTGTTGCAGCCATTGTGTCAATCCATCTTGTTGATTGTCTTCCTCTTTTTCGCTGACCCTGTACTTTACCAGGCATGATGTCCTTTTCCAGGGACCGATGCCTCCTGATAACATGTCCAAAGTATGTAAGACGAAGTCTCGCTATCCTTGCCTCTAAGGAGCATTCTGTTGTAGCTCTTCCAAGGCAGACCTGTTCATTCTTTTGGCAGTCCATGGAATATTCAATATTCTTCGCCAACACCACAATTCAAAGGCATCAGTTCTTCTTCGGTCTTCCTTCTTCATTGTCCAGCTTTTGCATGCATATGATGCAATTGAAAATATCATGGCTTAGCGCAGACGCACCTTAGTCTTCAAGATGACGTTTTGCTTTTTAACACTTCAAAGAGGTCTTTTGCAGCACATTTGCCCAATGCAACACATCTTTTGATTTCTTGACTGCTGCTTGCATGGGTGTTGTTTGTGGATCTAAGTAGGATGAAATCCTTGACAACTTCAATCTTTTCTCTGTTTATCATGATGTTGCTTACTGGTCCAGTTGTTAGGATGTTTGTTTTCTTTATGTTGAGGTGTAATCCATACTGAAGGCTGTAGTCTTTGATCTTCATCAGTAAGTGCTTCAAGGCTTCTTCACTTTCAACAAGGAAGGCTGTGTCATCTGCATAACGCAGCTTGTTAATGAGTCTTCCTCCAATCCTGATGCTTTGTACTTCTTCATATAGTACAGCTTCTCTGATTATTTGCTCAGCCTACAGACTGAATAGGTATGGTGAAATGATACAACCTTCATGCACACCTTTCCTGACTTTAAATCATGCAGTATCCCCTTGTTCTGTTTGAACAACTACTTCTTGATCTATATACAGGTTCCTCATGAGCACAATTAAGTGTTCTGGAATTCCCATTTATCACAATGTTATCCATAATTTGTTATGATCCACACAGTTGAATGCCTTTGCACAGTCAATAAAACACAAGTAAACATCTTTCTGGTATTTTCTACTTTCAGCCAGGATCCATCTGACATCAGGAATGATAACCCTGGTTCCACATCCTCTTCTGAATCCGGCCTGAATTTCTGGCAGTTTCCTGTCGATATATTGCTGCAGCCACTTTTGAATGATCTTCAGCAAAATTTTACTTGTGTGTGATATTAATAATATTGTTTGATAATTTCTGCATTTGGTTGGATCACCTTTCTTGGGAATAGGCATAAATATGGATCTCTTCCAGTCAGTTGACCAGGTAGCTGTCTTCCAAATTTCTTGGCATAGACGAGTGAGCACTTCGAGTGCTGCATCCTTTGTTGAAACATCTCAATTGATATTCCGTCAGTTCCTGAAGGCTTATTTTTCACCAATGCCTTCAGTGCAGCTTGGACTTCTTCCTTTAGTACCATCGGTTCCTGATCATATGCTACCTCTTGAAATGGTTGAATGTCGACCAATTCTTTTTGGTATAATGACACTGTGTATTCCTTCCATCTTCTTTTGATGCTTTCTGCCTCGTTTAATATTTTCCCCAAAGAATCCTTCACTATTGCAGCTCAAAGCTTGAATTTTTTTCTTCAGTTCTTTCAGCTTGAAATATGCTGAGCATGTTCTTCTCTTTTGGGTTTCTATCTCCAGCTCTTTGCACATGTCATTATAATACTTTACTTTGTCTTCTCAAGTCGCCCTTTGAAATCTTCTGTTCAGCTCTTTTACTTCATCATTTCTTCCTTTTGCTTTAGCTACTTGACGTTCAAGAGCAAGTTTGAGAGTCTCTTCTCACATCCATCTTGGCCTTTTCTTTCTTTCCTGTCTTTTCAATGACCTCTTGCTTTCTTCATGTATGATGTCATTCCACAACTCGTCTGGTCTTCAGTCATTAGTATTCAATGAGTCAAATCTATTCCTGAGATGGTTTCCAAATTCAGTTGGGATATACTCAAGGTCATATTTTGACTCTCGTGGACTAGTTCTAATTTGTTTCAGTTTCAATTTGCACTTTCTTAGGAGCAATTGATGGTCTGTTCCGCAGTCAACCCCTGGCCTTGTTAGGACTGATGATATTGAACTTTTCCATTGTCTCTTCCCACAGACGTAGTCGATTTGATTCCTGTGTATTCCATCTGGTGAGGTCCACGTGTACAGTTGCCATTTATGTTGGTTAAAAAAGGTATTTGCAATGAAGAAGTCATTGGTCTTGCCAAATTGCGATCTCAGGCATCGTTTCTATCACCAAGGCCATATTTTCCAACTACTGTTCTTTCTTTGTTTCCAACTTTTGCATTCCAATCTCCAGTGATTATCAATTCATCCTGATTGCATATTCCATCAATTTTAGACTGCAGAAGTTGGTGAATATCTTTAATTTTTTCATCTTTGGCCTTAGTGGTTGGTGTGTAAATTTGTGTGTAGGCATATGGATATTATTACTGATAGCATTGTACTTCAGGATAGATCTTGAAATGTTCTTTTTGACAATGAATGCAACACCATTCCTCTTCAAGTTATCATTCCCAGAATAGTAGACCATATGATTGTCCAATTCAAATGGCCAATACCAGTCCATTTCACCTCATTAATGCCTAGAATATCAATGTTTATGCATTCTGTTTCATTTTTGACAATTTCCAATTTTCTTAGATTCATATTTCATACTTTCCACATTCCGATTATTACTAATGGATGTCTGCAGTTGTTTCTTCTCATTTTGAGTTGTGCTACATCAGGAAATTAAAAGCTTGACTCCATCCACCTAATTAAGGTCAACTCTACTTTAAGGAGGCAGCTCTTCCCCAGTCATGTTTTGAGTGCCTTCCAACCTGGGGGGCTCATCTTCTGGCACTATATCAGACAATGTTGCTCTGCTATTCATAAGGTTTTCACTGGTTAATTCTTTTCAGAAGTAGTCTTCCGGGTCCTTCTTAGTCTGTCTTAGTCTGGAAGCTCAGCTGAAACCTGTCTGCCATGGGTGACCCACTGGTATCTGAATACTGGTGGCATAGTTTCTGGCATCACAGCAACATGCAAGTCCCCACAGTACGACAAACTGACAGACATGTGGAGGTGAAGCTTCACAGACACATCCAAACTCCCTGACAGACCAGACTACTGGGCTGAGGGCTGGGGACCATGGTCTCAGGGAACATCTAGCTCAAATGGCATAACATAATTTATAAGGAAAATGTTCTACATCCTACTTTGTTGAGTACTGTCTGGGGTCTTAAAAGCTTGTGAGCGGCCATATAAGATATTCCACCGGTCCGCCTCATCTGGAGCAAGGGAACATGAGGAAAACCAAAGACACCAGGGAAAGGTTAGTCCAAAGAACTAATGGACCACAACTACCACAGCCTCCACCACTCTGAGTCCAGCACAACTAGATGATGCCCAACTACCACCACCAACTGCTTTGACAGGGATCACAATAGAGGGTCCTGGACAGAGATGGGGAAAAACGTGGAACAAAATTCCAACTCACAAAAAAAGACCAGACTTACTGGTCTGACGGAGACTGGAGAAACCCTGAGAGTATGGCCCATGGACACCCTTTTAACTCAGTACTGAAGTCAGTCCTGAGGTTCCCCCCTCAGCCAAAGATTAGACAGGCCCATAAAACAACAGGAGACTAAATGGGCACACCAGCCCAGGGGCAAAGGACGAGAAGGCAAAAGGGGACAGGAAAGCTGATAATGGGGAACCCAAGGCTGAGAAGGGGCGAATGTTGCTACATTGTGGGGTTGGCAACTGATGTCACAAAACAATATGTGTATTAATTGTTTAATGAGAAGCTAATTTGCTATGTAAACCTTCATCTAAAGCACAATTTAAAAAAAAAATGTCTTACCATTTGCCTCCTTGCTTCTTCAAAAGCTCGTTTCTCTTCTTCTAAACGTTGTCTCGCTTCCTTTTCAGCTTGCCTCTTTCGGTTTTCTTGTCTTTGTCTTTCCAATTCTTCAAAAGTTAGTTTCAATTTTCCAGGAGAAAATGATTCCTTTTTTGCCTCACTTTCTATTTCATCATCCTAAGAAAACATAAAAACCTATCTGTTAATCATAAGGGGAAATGCTGCTAACTAACTTAACTAAACTGCTTAGATTTGTTCCTTAAAAAAATTTACAATGACCTCGGTTTTAAAAGCTAGCAAGCAGCCGTCTAAGAGTCATCAATTGGCCCCAACCCATGTGGAGCAAAGCAGAATGAAAAACTCCAAAGGCACAAGGAAAATATTAGCCCGAGAGACAGAAAGGGCCACATAAACCAGAGACTCCATCAGCTTGAAGAACTAGATGGTGCCAGGCTACCACGAATGACCGCTCAGACAGGGAATACAACAGAGACTCCCTGATGGAACAGGAGAAAAGTGAGGTGCGGAACTCAAATTCTAGTAAAAAGATCAGACTTAATGGTCTGACTGAGACTGGAGGGACTCTAGAAGACATAGCCCCCAGACTCTCTGTTAGCCCAGAACTGAAACCATTCCCGAAGCCAACTCTTCAGGCAAAGATTAGACTGGACTATAAGACATAAAATGATACTTGTGAAGACAGTGCTTCTTAGCTCAAGTAAATACCTGAGACTAAATGGGCAGCTCCTGTCTGAAGTGGAGATGAGAAGGCAAAAAGAGACAGGAGCTGGTTGAATGGACATGGGAAGTCTGGGATGAAAAGAAGGAATGTGCTGTCATATTATAGGGAGAGCATCTAGGGCCACATAACAATGTGTGTATAAATCTTTGTATGAGAAACTAACTTCAACTGTAAACTTTCACTTAAAACACAATTAGAAGAAAAAAAGGGGAGGGGGGAATTTACCATGACCAATGAAAGACACTTTGCTTCCTTCAGAGATCGTCGTTGTTCTTCATATCTTATTCTTTTATCTTCTTCATACTTAATTCTTTCTTTTTCTTCTCGTTCTTTTTCTAGATCCTCAAAATTCTTTTTTATTTTTCCAGATATTTTGTGTGATTTGACAGGTACTACTGTCACAAGTAGCGACTCATCTCCTTCCTATTTTACAAGATAGATAATTAGTACATTTCTTCTTAACCAAAATTTAGATTTCACAGGACTTTACCTCCATCATTGGTGAATTTCATTATATTGCTATCAAGTATTATGAGAAACAAAAATTTATTTTTTTACAGATTATTATTAAATATTCCTTCCTCTAAATTCATTGTATGTTAGGAGTAAATCTTACTGAAATCTATTGCTGACAAACTTCAAGGAGCATCCTATATCCTAGAATATAGTGTTAACACAACCGTTGAGGTAGCAAAACTACAGTGACAGTGCCTGAGTTTAGTTATCTGTGCTCTAATCAAGCCCACAAAAGGTAACATGCACCTGAGAGTATTCTAATTTCTAAATCAGTTTGATGGTGGATGAATGCAGTTAATTAAAACAAACCAAAAAATAGCTTCTCTATATGATTTTCCTGCCCATGCAAGCTTTTAAATACTTACTATAATTAATATTTACTGAGAAAAAGTAGTGTTTCTAAATGATTTATTAAACACTTATAAGTGAAAATCTTCAGTGTTTAATCCTGTTAAAAAATTTTAAACATTTGTTGTTTTTTTAAATTCATTTTCATTAGTTCTATTAAATAATCTGTTGTTGCCTCTGAATTTTTTTCAAAAATAAAGTGAAGAACTATATGCTCCTAAAATAAAACTGCTTCCAGTTTACGTGGCTGTAATTTTAGGTACACCATCAAATTGATTGGTTTTAATTATCTCTGTTAGATAAAAAGGAATGACCAAAATATCTGTGGTTGTTGAACATTCCTTCATGGTAGTAGATACTGCTCACAGGTACTAGTATGTGATAACCAAAACAAAAACTGTCAGGAACTCTGAGGAAGACGTCAAACGATGAAAAAGAAAACTGAATTTTTTAAATGTTAGTTTTCAACAATCTAAACTGTTAGTAACAGCTCATGAAATATAGTCTTGCCAGAGTATCTCAAACTGTGACTAATGAGACTTACCTTTCTAATCTAACCATGAAAGCAAAAGCATACTTTAAAAACACTTCAGCTATAGTGTTTGAAAGTATAAAAGTAGGATCTTGCTTTGTGAAACATTTCTTTTTTTGTTGTTATTGCTATATTTATAATTAAAAGAGTAAAATTCTTTCTTCCAATTTTTTTCTTAAATTAAAAGATAATTTGTGAATCAGATAATTTTAGGTGAATGTTTCATTAAAGGAAATTTCTGTTTACCTCTGATGCTGATTCAGTTCCCGTATTGTTTATGTCCTCAATCTATTGAATGAGAATTTCATATCATTACATTACATTGGATTTTTGCTGGTAAACATATAATTGAAAAGTAATTTAGTTGTGACTTATAGTAATTATTCAAATTTATAATTTTTTAAATATTTTTGTTGCTCCAAATTAGCCAACTATTTTCCTTTAAATGGAGAGTGAATCTTATAATCATTTTTGTATTTTGGTATCAGTATCAATATCCAAGGAACAACATATTAAGAAAAAATTAAAATAAAGCCTACCTTTGTAATTTTGGAAATTAAATAATGGACCACACTCTTACGAGCTGTGAGCTTATGAGCAGCAATTATTAACTTAATTAGCAATTTCATCTGAGATACACCAAAACACTCCCCCATTCTCTGCCTCCGCCCCAGTAAAGGAAAACCTATCATTAATAATCAAATAATTGTCATGGTTATATTAAGTATATGGCAAAAATATAACTGATAGAATAAGTGGGCTGAAGGGTATAGGTCTTCACATGGACAGTTTAGAAAGGAAAATAATTCTGGTAGTTATAATGTTTGTTCTATATTTTAACCAGATTTAAGTTGAAAAGGCCCTCTTTCTAAAGGAGAGAGTTAAATTTGGCCATTACTCACAAGAAATGTCATTTAGGCTAAGTAGAGAGGCAGGCTAATGTACTTAACAAACTGAAAAATGAGGGAAGATTAGTGATTTAAATAAGTCAATGTTGTTTTGAGATCTCAGGGAAAGGAAACACAAGCCATGGGAACGGTTATAAAATAAAAATTCAGATTGTTTACTGTTTTAAATTTATTTTTAAAGCCAATGAAAGAGTCTGGAAGTAGTTTGTTCCTCAGCGGTCGAAGGAATTTTGTTGTACCCTGGTTCATACTAGGAACTGAGCTGGCTAAGCCCCTGCTCTCTCATCATCCTACTTTTTTCTTCTGTGTTTTCTGTCAAGGAAGAAATTATACGTCTTAATATAATACATGCTTTCTTGAAAAATATTCTGAAGGCAGATATTGAGAATGTACAGAAGAGAAGTTCTAAATTTCTTGACACCGAATTCTTTTTCTTGCCGCTATAACCTTCCTGAGTTTTTATTACCTCTATGGTAAAGACAATAAACTACACTTGGAGTTAGTGGGGGGTTTTGTTTGTTCTGCTTTCTTTTTTTGCTCGTTTTAAACCGTTGCCAAAACAACAAAAGAGAAGAATTTTTTTTCCCTATTGATTTCGGTAAACAAGAGAAAAGATTAAATTTGTGTAAGAGGCCAAGGGCACCAGTATATTCAGAGAACTGAGATATTCAGAAGTTCAGTTATAGTGTTGGCTTTCAGAAGCAGTCACTGAAGAGCTGCTTCCCAATTTTCTCTTTTGCTTTATGAAAAACAAAACATCTTTCATTCCTTCCCAAATCAACTTCTTTTTTTCCCCTTTTCAACATCTCCCTCTCGCACCAATAACTTCATCTCTTTTTCTAATTTGTTGGATTGTAATCTTGCCCATCAGGGTATCCTCAAAGATAACCAAATAATACCAAACCAAGATTCTCCCCTATATGTCATTGTAACCTGTAAATTTCCATCAGTCCTTAAACTAGCCCAAGCCAGATGTGGCCCAGCCCGCATGCACAGAAGGCCCACCTGTGACCGGTAATTGACCTCAACAGAGGACACAGCAATAGATGGAACGAATCAGAAGGAAACTTATCAACCTGGCCCTATTCTGAAGTGAGTGGTACAACAAGAACCACATCACCTTCTGTTTCCTGGCTGCCTTCTAGAATTTGCCACCCAAATCACATATAAACCCCACTTCCCCATGGCTCCAGGAGTTGCATCTGAGGAACTTCCTCCTGGCTCCTTGCTCTGCACATTGCAATAAAGTTACATTCTCTTTTTCAAAGACCAGCACCCAGATTATTGACAAATCTGAGCACACCAGACAGAATTCAACTTCCCTGGTTCAGTAACATCATTGATCTTTGATTCTATCATCTAGTATATGAAATATGCCTATTTTTAATTAATTATAAGATGATAGAATCTCAGAAATGGTAATTAGAGGTTACTCCGAGACACTCCTTGACAATCTATGCCATAGTTTATTCCTCATATTCAAATATAGGAAACGCTGGTGGAATTGTGGTTAAGAGCTATGGCTACTAACCATAAAGGTCAGCAGTTTGAATACACCAGGCATTCCTTGGAAACCCTATGGGGCAGTTTTACTCTGTCCTATACGATCGCTATGAGTCTGAATTGACTCGATGGCAGTAGGTTGAGGGATTCAAAGATACACTAAATTATACTAGATTTGAATGGAAAATGTACTTGATTAGGTTTTAAAATTAGACTTTATATTTTCAAGGTGAGATTATTATTAATAGTTTGTTTTGCTCTACGTACATATTTATTTAATAGGTCAAATACATCGTTAACTGGAATTCTACAGCATCCTGCCATGTAACGTGTAGGGTTACTACAAAAGTAGCTCTCAAACTTTTTTCACGACCTTATTTTGTTTCTGTCTCTCTCTGATTATTCTATATCTTCATCATATTCAAACTCACCTCTTCGAAACACAGTTTTTCTTTGAGAAACCACTGCCTACATATTCAGCTCTTGAAGTTGTGGTACATCTGAAAATCTAGAGAGTAATCAGTGCTGAAAGAGGATGCAAGACTTAAAAGAAGTAGACTAAGCCCAGGTACATACTCACTATTTGCCGCCAAACACCAGGCTGTTTATAATTTATTCCCTTGTAAAATTTCATTGTAAAAGAAATACATCTTTGATGACTAGAGGTGGCAGCAGTAAAATATATGCCATCCTTTCTTCAGATTAAAAAACCCATTGTCGTTGAGTCGATTCCGACTCATAGCGACCCTATAGGACAGAGTTGCCCCATAGAGGTTCCAAGGAGCGCCTGGTGGACTCAAACCGCCTACCTTTTCATTAGCAGCTGTAGCACTTAACCACTACATCACCAGGGATTCCTTCTTGAGATAAGGAGGTACAAAGTAATAAAATACAGGAAGTTTCCATTCTTTTCTACAGTTCACCAGGTATATGTCATCATTTGCCACTATACAAACGGTTATCTGCAAAGTCAGGGTAAATTAATTTCTTTTGCATGCAAGTATGACATATGCTTTGATTTGATTGTCACTTTTCTTTTTAGAAACATAGTGGAAACTATTTTAGTGGAAACTAAAGGGAGCATAGCAAATAGATTTAAGGCACTTCAAAAGTAGGCAAAAAGCCAAGCACAATCTCCCAATAAAAAATTGTTTTTAAAGAGGCAGTATATTGTGAAGACCATGCTATGGTATTTGTTAAAAAATTGCTGAGAAATGGAGGTGAAACTAAAACAGTTTGATGATTTTATCCATAAGAAATATTGGTTAGGTGAAATATTAAGTATTTATAGCACAATGACTTTATACCAGGCACTGTTCTAAGCTCTTTGAATTTATTATCTCATATAATCTCATTAACAACTCGAGTAGCTAAATACCATTATTATCTCACTAAGTTAAATACACTGATCATCTCTTTCGATCTTACAATGTAGACCACGTTGCAATACATAAACAACATACTGCCATCTTTTCAACTCTACCACTACAAATAATTTAAATGTAAAACAAATAAAGGAACTTCCATGAATTTATCAGTACTTTGATTTATACAATGTAATTATGACTATTAGACATTCAAGTTTCTATATCATTATAATCATTAATACTTTTGAGAGATGAGCTTTTTCAGGCAGTTAGATCAGAGTCTTGGGTATTTTTTAAATACTTATCAGTTTCTTGTTCTCATGCTCTGATCTAAAATGTATGGAAATTTTAAGTTTATTAAGAGGATATATAAAAACATAGTATTGATGCTTTTCTCGTTCCTCATTTATCCTGTGTGGCTGTAGGAACCAGTAATGACTATATGAAGGAAAGAGCTGTCACACATTTCTCTGACTACTATTCCCCAACTTAAAAAAAAGTTAACAAGCTAGCCATTATTAAATACAACGTGATGTAATTCATATCAAATTACTGAGTAGGAAGATGTCTTAATTATGCCTTAATATTTATTGATTGCTTGGTAAAATAGAGGGTCAGCAAAAAGAGGAAGACCACCATGAGACAGATTGACACAGTTGACTCAATGGACTCAAGCATAGCAACAATTGCGAGAATGGCGTGTTTTCGTTCTGTTGTGCATGAGGTCGCTATGAGTCGGAAACTGCTGGACGGCACCTAACAACAACAACAATCATTGATTGCTATTCAAAGACTAGCATTTTGTTAGGTGCTTGTGGATACTTTAAGGAATGTGAACAGTGTAAGAAATGTGGGCAAGATAGGTTGGTAAGTAACGAAAGTCATCTCAATATTCAATCTTAAAATAGGTAATTCTTCCCTTATCCTTCAGCATTTGATATTAAATATTTGTGCTTAAGATCTTGTTTTCAGGTTTGTTGTTGTTAGGTGCCATCGAGTCGGTTCTGACTCATAGCGACCCTACGTACAACAGAAGGAAACACCGTGGGGTCAAGCATGCGCCAATCTCAATCGTTTTCAGATAAGCGGCTATTTAATAAGCTTCTGTTGTATTAAAATATTTTAATTAGGCAACATACTGATTAGTTTTACTTTGCACAATTAGTTTCTAAAGCAAATACCAACTTTATATTTAGTGTATACCTGCTCAGCCTTTTTTGCTAATTCACGCTGTATTTTCCTCTTCTCTAACATATCCTGCTCAATTCTGCGTTTTCGTTCCTCCTCCGTTCTCTTCCTTTGTTCCTCTTGTCTTTGTTTCTCCATTTCAGCAAATTTACCTTTAACAGTTCCTAAAAATATATGAAAAATGTTTGATATTTTGCTGTTTCCTTTTTTGCAATTTTATTTACAATGTACTCCATGAGTTTCTTACCTGTTAGCTTTGGGACGTAAGCCTTTTCTATTTTAGAAGATACATCTTCCTCATCATCAGAAGCAAGCATTTCTTTAATCTAGATGGTTAAATAAATTAATATGAACACATCTCCAAATATTAGACAAAATTATATGCAGAGCTTGAAATTAGTTTATAAGGTAAACACAGAAAATTATTTGAATTATGGTTAATATGAAATGTGGTTAATGTGAATAATAAATTAAATTAAAAATATAAAAATGAATACTTGCACAAGAATAAAATAAAATAAAATAACCTCCTGCTTTCTCCTGTTCCATTCTCTCTCTCTAATATATTGTTCTTTTCTTCTTTGCTTTTCGTCTCTAGATCTCCTTTGGTTTCTTTCTTCCCTGGCTCTCTGCATGGCTTCAAACTTATCCTTTACATCACCCTTGCCAAGTTTTGGCACATAGGTTTTTGGGATAGGTTTAGATGAAGAAAGCAGAATCTTTGTTAGAAGACAATAAAAAGAAGAAAGTTTAAAAAATAAGATAGGAAGAACTTAGGTGATGATAGATCAGAATAAGCAATATATAAGAAACACATTGAAACAGAAAACATAAGTGAGTTTGAAAGTTTTGTTTCGACCATCAGAAACTTATTAGATATTTGTAAAGCCCAAGTATGAAAAATAAAATTATGGGAAAATACCAGAGTATAAATTCTATTAATATATAGTGAAGAAGTCCAATTTGGGGATGAATCCCACAGAAGTTAAAGGTCAGTAAAATAAAATATTGAATATAAAATTTTAATTAAAAACAATTAAAAAATTTTTATGGCTCTACTCCATTATTAAAAATTAAGATTTGACCTCACTTACTTAAAAGGTACCAAGACTAATTTAGATGAAATTAGGTGGAGTTTAAACAGAGCAAAAGGTTAAAGCATAACTCATATACTGCCTTCTTGCTGTCTTCCATACCTGATATGAGCAAAACTGAAGGCCAGTCCTTCATTCCTCATTTCTGGCTAAGGTGCATCATGGTCTTTGTGCACAAGTAGTGATTTATGTTCTTACTACTGCTATACTGCCCATCTAGAGCTTCCTTAAACCAACATTAAAAATTTGCAAGACGGTTATACAATTTCAAATAGAATGAGCTTTAAGAGGAAAATTTCCAATTGGCAAGAGAGCTTCCCAAAGAAGGGAGAATCTGGTAGAAGGCTGTGGAAAAGATCTTCCACCACTTGAAATCCAAGAAAGCAAATTATTTTCATTTTTTTCTTGAAAATTAAACTGATCTCTAAAAGAAGTTTTAGTAAATAAAATTTCAGTACAGCAGAACACCAAACCATTTCTCCTAGTGATAATGGCAAACTGATTAATCTGTGGCACACAATGAGCCAGCCCGTATTTTTTTATTAAAGTTTTATTGTGGTAAAAATATATATAACAAAACATTTGCCAATTCAACATTTTTTACATGTACATCCAGTGAGATTGATAGCGTCCATCATGTTGTGCAGCCAGCACCACTATCCATCTCCAAATTATTTTACCACCATGAACAGAAACTCAGTGCCCCCTATGCAATGACTCCCCTTTCCCCTTCCTTCTACCCGTGGTAACCACTAATAAATTTTGGTTTTTATAAGTTTGCCTATTCTAGATAGCCATATAAGTGGGATCATAGAATATTTGTCCTTTTGTGACTGACTTTTTCACTCAGCATAACTTTTTCAAGGTTCATCCATGTTTTGGTATGTATCAGAACACCGTTTATCTTTATGACTGAGGGATATTCTACTGTATTTATGAACCACATTTTGTTTATCCACTCATCTCTTGATGGGCATTAGGTTATTCCCACCTTTTAGCTACTGTGAGTTGCTCTGCATTTTATTACCTACTTACGGCGTGTATATTAACCATTTAAAGTGTCTTTTTGTTTGTTTATAAACTTGGGGCATCAGTAGCTGAGCTTTTCTTAATACAACTTTCAATAACGACAGACAAGAGCCAGAAGAAGACTAAGAGAAGTTTTATTGAAGCTATTGGAAGGAGTAGCTAAGAAAGATCCTCATCAGAGGGTGAAGTATCAGTTTCTTCTGTGAGTATAGATGACATCCAGTTTTTGTTTTTTTTAAATACTGAAAAACTGTACTTTATATTCTCTAGGTTGATTTACATTCCATAATATACAGTAAGGACATTAGATTGTCTCCTCCTAAACTACTACACAGCCTTTGGTGAATATCTAGCTGGAATTTATGGATATAAATAATTTCTACAACTTATCAAGATCATTTAAATTGGTACTCAAGACGCTGGTCATCACATCCACCTTACTATTATTCACAAACCCAGTAATCATGCTTCCTAGATTAGAGCTGAAATGAAAATACTGACTCTGAGATCGGACTGAATTTCTCTTTTTATGTTTTATATCTTGTTTCTATGTTGTTAACTATGAACTTCTAAATACGACCCTTCCAATAGCTCTACAGTCAATCCTACATTTCCTCCACTTACTTTTTTTTTTTTTTTAATTTTGAGACTTACCTCAGCCTTTTGGGAAATATCATTCATTTTTGCTCTATGTGGTCTTCAGGCAATTATGAAGTGTTGTATATTTTTGCACCTGAAAAAAAATTTTAGTATTTTGTAAGAATTAAAAAAAAAAAAAATTGTTTTTTCTGTGAAAGTCTGCACAGCAAATTTGGTTCCCATTTAACAATTTCTATACAAACTGTTCAGTGACATTAGTTATATTTTTTACAATGTCTCAGTATTCTCTTTGTGTTCTGGTTGTTCTGCTTCCAGTACTCTGGTTTCTCTGCTCACTTATCTTCTCATCTTTGCTTTAGAGTAATTGTTGATCTTTGGGTATCATATAGGTGGTTTTTTAATGGAGCACCATACTCATGGGTAATATCCTTTATTTTGTGTGCCAATCTGTTATTTCTCTATAAGGTGACCTCAGGAGATTGTTTCAGTTCAAGGTTTAAAGAGATCTCAGAGTGAGAGTCTCAGGGAGCACTCTAGTCTCAACTGGTCCAGTAAGTCTTGACTTTTTTTTTTCCCAGTCACACATTTTTAATTTGACACTTGAAATTATAACAAGTTTAAATAGATGCAAAAGATATAATTTCTGGCATAATATAAATACTGACATTTTGGAATGAAACTCTTATATCATTCTTTTAAATGTATCCAATAGAATGTATATACCACAGCAATTTGATACTCAGCATCAGCCTTGTAAAGTACAAAGTAGCTCTTCTTTATCAGTGGGAAATTTCACATCATTTTTTTTTTTCTTTCCTTGAACTTATATTTCATTCCCTTTCCTGCACAGAATTTTTTTTAACTTTTATTGAGCTTCAAGCGAACGTTTACAAATCAAGTCAAACTGTCACATATAAGTTTATATACCCCTTACTCCATACTTCCACTTGCTCTCCCCCTGAGTCAGCCCTTCCACTCTCTCCTTTCGTGACAATTTTCCCAGCTTCCAACTCTCTCTATCCTCCCATCCCCCATTCAGACAGGAGATGCCAACACAGTCTCAAGTGCCCACCTGATACAAATAGCTCACTCTTCATCAGCATCTTTCTCCTACCCGCTGTCCAGTCCCTTCCATGTCTGATGAGTTGTCTTCGGGAATGGTTACTGTCCTGGGCCGAGAGAAGGTTTGGGGACCATGACCGCCGGGATTCCTCTAGTCTCAGTCAGACCATTAAGTCTGGTCTTTTTGTGAGAATTTGGGGTCTGCATCCCACTGATCTCCTGCTCCCTCAGGGGTTCTCTGTTGTGCTCCCTGTCAAGGCAGTCATCAGTTGTGGCCGGGCACCAACTAGTTCTTCTGGTCTCAGGATGATGTAAGTCTCTGGTTCATGTGGCCCCTTCTGTCTCTTGGGCTCATAGTTATCGTGTGACCTTGGTGTTCTTCATTCTCCTTTGATCCAGGTGGGTTGAGACCAATTGATGCATCTTAGATGGCCGCTTGTTAGCATTTAAGACCCCAGACGCCACATTTCAAAGTGGGATGCAGAATGTTTTCATAATAGAATTATTTTGCCAATTGACTTAGAAGTCCCCTTAAACCATGGTCCCCAAACCCCCACCCTTGCTCCGCTGACCTTTAAAGCATTCAGTTTATCCCAGAAACTTCTTTGCTTTTGGTCCAGTCCAGTTGAGCTGACCTTCCATGTATTGAGTATTGTCCTTCCCATCACCTAAACCAGTTCTTATCTACTAACTAATCAGTAAAAAACCCTCTCCCACCCTCCCTCCCTCCCCCCCCCCGTAACCACAAAAGTATGTGTTCTTCTCAGTTTATACTATTTCTCAAGATCTTATAATAGTGTGGTCTTATACAATATTTGTCCTTTTGCCTCTGACTAATTTCGCTCAGCATAATGCCTTCCAGGTTCCTCCATGTTATGAAATGTTTCACAGATTCTTCACTGTTCTTTATCGACGCATAGTATTCCATTGTGTGAATATACCACAATTTATTTATCCATTCATCCGTTGATGGACACCTTGGTTGCTTCCAGCTTTTTGCTATTGTAAACAGAGCTGCAATAAACATGGGTGTGCATATATCTGTTTGTGTGAAGGCTCTTATTTTTCTAGAGTATATTCCGAGGAGGGGGATTTCTGGGTTGTATGGTAGTTCTATTTCTAACTTTTTAAGATAACGCCGGATAGATTTCCAAAGTGGTTGTACCATTTTACATTCCCACCAGCAGTGTATAAGAGTTCCAATCTCTCCGCAGCCTCTCCAACATTTATTATTTTGTGTTTTTTGGATTAATGCCAGCCTTGTTGGAGTGAGATGGAATCTCATCGTAGTTTTAATTTGCATTTCTCTAATGACTAATGACCAAGAGCATTTTCTCATGTATCTGTTAGCTGCCTGAATATCTTCTTTAGTGAAGTGCGTGTTCATATCCTTTGCCCACTTCTTGATTGGGTTGTTTGTCTTTTTGTGATTGAGTTTTGACAGAATCATATAGATTTTATAGATCAGGCACTGGTTGGAGATGTCATAGCTGAAAATTCTTTCCCAGTCTGTAGGTGGTCTTTTTACTCTTTTGGTGAAGTCTTTAGATGAGCATAGGTGTTTGATTTTTAGGAGCTCCCAGTTATCTGGTTTCTCTTCGTCATTTTTGGGAATGTTTTGTATTCTGTTTATGCCTTCTATTAGGGCTTCTAATGTTGTCCCTATTTTTTCTTCCATGATCTTTATCATTTTAGTCTTTATGTTTAGGTCTTTGATCCACTTGGAGTTAGTTTTTGTGCATGGTGTGAGGTATGGGTCCTGTTTCATTCTTTTGCAAATGGATATCCAGTTATGCCAGCACCATTTGTTAAAAAGACTATCTTTTCCCCAATTAACTGACACTGGGCCTTTGTCAAATATCAGCTGCTCATATGTGGACGGATTTATATCTGGGTTCTCAATTCTGTTCCATTGGTCTATGTGCCTCTTGTTGTACCAGTACCAGGCTGTTTTGACTACTGTGGCTGTATAATAGATTCCGAAATCAGGTAGAGTGAGGCCTCCCACTTTCTTCTTCTTTTTCAGTAATGCTTCACTTATCCGAGGCTTCTTTTCCTTCCATATGAAGTTGGTGATTTGTTTCTCCATCACATTAAAAAATGAGATTGGAATTTGGATCGGAAGTGCATTGTATGTATAGACGGCTTTTGGTACAATAGACATTTTTACTATGTTAAGTCTTCCTATCCATGAGCAAGGTATGTTTTTCCACTTAAGTAGGTCCTTTTTAGTTTCTTGTAGTAGTACTTTGTAGTTTTATTTGTATAGGTCTTTTACATCTTTGGTAAGATTTATTCCTAAGTATTTTATCTTCTTGGTGGCTACTGTGAATGGTATTGATTTGGTTATTTCCTCTTCGATGTTCTTTTTGTTGATGTAGAGGAATCCAAGTGATTTTTGTATGTTTATCTTATAACCTGAGACTCTGCCAAACTCTTCTATTAGTTTCAGTAGTTTTCTGGAGGATTCCTTAGGGTTTTCTGTGTATAAGATCATGTCATCTGCAAATAGAGATAATTTTACTTCCTCCTTGCCAATCCAGATGCCCTTTATTTCTTTGTCTAGCCTAATTGCTCTGGCTAGGACTTCTAGCACAATGTTGAATAAGAGCGGTGATAAAGGGCATCCTTGTCTAGTTCCCGTTCTCAAGGGAAATGCTTTCAGGCTCTCTCCATTTAGAGTGATGTTGGCTGTTGGCTTTGTATAGACGCCCTTTATTATGTTGAGGAATTTTCCTTCAATTCCTATTTTGGTGAGAGTTTTTATCATAAATGAGTGTTGGACTTTGTCAAATGCCTTTTCTGCATCAATTGATAAGATCGTGTGGTTTTTGTCTTTTGTTTTATTTATATGGGGGATTACATTAATGGTTTTTCTAATATTAAACCAGCCTTGCATACCTGGCATAAATCCCACTTGGTCATGGTGGATTATTTTTCTGATATGCTGTTGAATTCTATTGGCTAGAATTTTGTTGAGGATTTTCGCATCTATGTTCATGAGGGATATAGGTCTGTAATTTTCTTTTTTTGTAATGTCTTTACCTGGTTTTGGTATCAGGGAAATGGTGGCTTCATAGAATGAGTTAGGTAGTATTCTGTCATTTTCTATGCTTTGAAATACCTTTAGTAGTAGTGGTGTTAACTCTTCTCTGAAAGTTTCGTAGAACTCTGCAGTAAAGCCATCCGGGCCAGGGCTTTTTTTTTGTTGGGAGTTTTTTGATTACCGTTTCAATCTCTTTTTTTGTTATGGGTCTATTTAGTTGTTCTACTTCTGATTGTGTTAGTTTAGGTAGGTAGTGTTTTTCCAGGAATTCATCCATTTCTTCTAGGTTTGCAAATTTGTTAGAGTACAATTTTTCATAATAATCTAATATGATTCTTTTAATTTCAGTTGGGTCTGTCGTGATGTGGCCCATCTTGTTTCTTATTTGGGTTATTTGTTTCCTTTCCTGTATTTCTTTATTCAGTCTGGCCAATGGTTTATCAATTTTGTTAATTTTTTCAAAGAACAAGCTTTTGGCTTTGTTAATTCTTTCGATTGTTTTTCTGTTCTCTAATTCATTTAGTTCAGCTCTAATTTTTATTATTTGTTTTCTTCTGGTGCCTGATGGATTCTTTTGTTGCTCAGTTTCTATTTTTTCAAGTTGTAGGGACAGTTCTCTGATTTTGGCTCTTTCTTCCTTTTGTATGTGTGCATTTATTGATATAAATTGGCCTCTGAGCACTGCTTTTGCTGTGTCCCAGAGGTTTTGATAGGAAGTGTTTTCATTCTCGCTGCATTCTGTGAATTTCCTTATTCCCTCCTTAATGTCTTCTATAACCCAGTCTTTTTTCAGGAGGGTATTGTTCAGTTTCCAAGTATTTGATTTCTTTTCCCTAATTTTTCTGTTATTGATTTCCACTTTTATGGCCTTGTGGTCTGAGAAGATGCTTTGTAATATTTCGATGTTTTGGATTCTGCAAAGGTTTGTTTTATGACCTAATATGTGGTCTATTCTAGAGAATGTTCCATGTGTGCTAGAAAAAAAAGTATACTTTGCAGCAGTTGGGTGGAGAGTTCTGTATAAGTCAATGAGGTCAAGTTGGTTGATTGTTATAATTAGGTCTTCCATGTCTCTATTGAGCTTCTTACTGGATGTCCTGTCCTCCGAAAGTGGTGTGTTGAAGTCTCCTACCAAAATTGTGGAGGTGTCTACCTCACTTTTCAGTTCTGTTAAAATTTGATTTATGTACCTTGCAGCCCTATCATTGGGTGCATAAATATTTAATATGGTTATATCTTCCTGGTCAATTGTCCCTTTTATCATTATGTAGTGTCCTTCTTTATCCTTTGTGGTGGATTTAACTTTAAAGTCTATTTTGTCAGAAATTAATATTGCTACTCCTGCTCTTTTTTGCTTATTGTTTGCTTGATATATTTTTTTCCATCCTTTGAGTTTTAGTTTGTGTCTCTAAGTCTAAGGTGTATCTCTTGTAGGCAGCATATAGACGGATCATGTTTCTTTATCCAGTCTGAGACTCTCTGTCTCTTTATTGGTGCATTTAGTCCATTTACATTCAGCGTAATTATAGATAAGTATGTGTTTAGTGTTGTCATTTTGATGCCTTTTTATGTGTGTTGTTGACAATTTCATTTTTCCACTTACTTTTTTGTGCTGAGACATTTTTCTTTGTAAACTGTGTGTTCCTCATTTTCATAGTATTTGCCTTTATGTTTGCTGAGTCGTTACATTTTTCTTGGTTTTTATTTTGAGTTACGGAGTTGTTATACCTCTTTGTGGTTACCTTAATCTTTACCCCTATTTTTCTAAGTAAAAACCTAACTTGTATAGTCCAATATCACCTTGTATCCCTCTGCATATGGCAGTTCTATGCCACCTGTATTTAGTCCCTCTTTTTGATTATTGTGATCTTTTACATATTGGCTTCAATGATTCCCTGTTTTGAGCATTTTTTTTTTTTTAATTAATCTTAATTTGTTTTTGTGATTTCCCTATTTGAGTTGATATCAGGATATTCTGTTCTGTGACCTTGTGTTGTGCTGGTATCTGATATTATTGGTTTTCTGACTAATTTCCTTCAGTATTTCTTGTAGCTTTGGTTTGGTTTTTGCAAATTCTCTAAGCTTGTGTTTATCTGTAAATATCTTAATTTCACCTTCATATTTCAGAGAGAGTTTTGCTGGATATATGATCTTTGGCTGGCAGTTTTTCTCCTTCAGTGCTCTGTGTATGTCATCCCATTGCCTTCTTGCCTGCATGGTTTCTGCTGAGTAGTCTGAACTTATTCTTATTGATTCTCCCTTGTAGGAGACCTTTCTTTTATCCCTGGCTGCTTTTAAATTTTTCTGTTTATATTTGGTTTTGGCAAGTTTGATGACAATATGTCTTGGTGTTCTTCTTTTTGGATCAATCTTAAATGGGGCTCAATGAGCATCTTGGATAGATATCCTTTCGTCTTTCATGAGGTCAGGGAAGTTTTCTGTCAGCAGATCTTCAACTATTCTCTCTGTGTTTTCTGTTATCCCTCCCTGTTCTGGGACTCCAATCACACGCAAGTTATCCTTCTTGATAGAGTCCCACATGATTCTTAGGGTTTCTTCATTTTTTTTAATTCTTCTATCTGATTTTTTTTCAGCTATGTTGGTGTTAATTCCCTGGTCCTCCAGATGTCCCAGTCTGCATTCTAATTGCTCGAGTCTGCTCCTCTGGCATCCTACTGTGTTGTCTAATTCTGTAATTTTACTGTTAATCTTTTGGATTTCTGAATGCTGTCTCTCTATGGATTCTTGCAACTTATTAATTTTTCCACTATGTTCTTGAATAATCTTTTTGAGTTCTTCAACTCTTTTATCAGTGTGTTCCTTGGCTTTTTCTGCAGATTGCCTTATTTCATTTCTGAGGTCAGCCCTGATGTCTTGAAGCATTCTGTAAATTAGTTTTTTATATTCTGTATCTGATAATTCCAGGATTGTATCTTCATTTGGGAAAGATTTTGATTCTTTTATTTGGGGGGTTGTAGAAGCAGTCATGGTCTGCTTCTTTATGTGGTTTGATATCGACTGCTGTCTCTGAGCCATCACTAAGATATTGTAGTGATTTATTCTATATTTGCTCACTGAGTCTTATCTTGTTTTGTTTTCTTTCAATATACGTGGATGGGCTACTAGATTGTGCTGTCTTGATTGTTGTAGCCCTTGACTTACTTATGACCTATTACCAGCTGGTTTGGGCTGTTACCAGATATCTATGCTTGAGTCCATTCACTATTCTTGAGTAGAATCTGATTTTGGGTCAAGTGTGTGATGCACCCTGTCACCTATCCACCTTGAGAAGTAGTGGTGATAGTTGTGTGCACCAGATTCTAGTAGCAGCTGGGGTTCACACTCCAGGGGGGGCAGGATGCTGACAGGCTTCCCCTAAGTGTCAGTGAGGTAGGTGTGTCTCTATTCCTAAAGCACCTTGGTGGGTGGGCTCTGCAGCTGTACCTTAGGCCCCCAATGCAAGTATCTCTACAGATTGGCAGGTGTCATCCTCCTTAGACCCCTAAGGCAGGAGGCTAGGGTCAGTGAGGGCTCTGTTGAATACGCAGAGATATCAGACCTGGGAAACTTGTCTTTCCAGTATATCTGCTAAAAAAAAATGCAGTCAGATCCCTATCAGAAATGCCTTTGCATTATAATAGCCACCTTGTTCCCTGTAGGGATGAAAGCCCGAGACTGTGGATCACATATGCTTGGCTGGAGCTGGTTCTGTGTTTTTAGTCCAATTAGGGAAGGATTTTTGGTCCCTGGGTTTTTTGTGGTTGCTTCTCTAAGGAAAAGAAAAGCCGCGGAGCCGTTCTCCCTCTGGATCAGGAAATTCCAATGTTAATGAAGCCGCCTGGGAAGGGGAGGGGAGCGTTCAGAAAAACAGGAGAGAGTAGCACCCCAGAATATAGACAAAGTTACTTATCTCGCTTGGGATGACTGTTTTATCTGAGATTCCCAAGGGGCACGTCACCTGTGTGTGCTGGCTGGGTAGAGATTGCCCCCGAGGGTTAGGCCCGCGTCCTGTACTTGCACTGTCTCAGAAGCCGCGGTCAGTTCCTCCGCTGCCAGTCCAAAGCCCAGCGTCAAGTTTCCCCGGCTGGGATGCCGCACTCCTGGCTCCAAAAACAGTCGCTGCCTCCCGGTGACTTCTCCTCCCACCAGCCGCATGGCCGCGCCGTCTGTGCGGACCGGCTGGGCCCCCCCCAGATCAGTTCAGGGGGCTGGGCCTGCGCCCCGTTTGCACCGTCACAGGATGTGGTGCTCAGCTCCCCTGCGCCCAGTCCAAAGCCCCGTGCCAAGGTTCCCTGGCTGGGACGCTGCACTCCCAGCTCCAAAACCAGTCGCTGCCTCCCGGCGACTTCTCCTCCTGCCAGCCGCGTCGCCGCACCGCCCGCGATGACCGGCTGGGCCCCCTCCCTAGGTCAGTTCAGGGGGGTAGGTCTGCACCTCTTGTTTGCGCCGTCACAGGATGCTGTGCTCAGCTCCACTGCATCCAGTCCAAAGCCCGGCACCAAGGTTACCTGACTGGGACTCTGGCTCCAGGCTCCGAAAACCGTCGCTGCTTCCCCGTAGTTGTTCGTTCTCGGTCTCTGTCACTCAGGTCAACTCTTTAAATCTGTGTTTGTTGGTCAGGGTTCGTAGATTGTCATGTATGTGATCGATTCAGTTATTTTTCCAAGTTTTTGTTGCAAGAGGGATCCGAGGTAGCGTCTACCTAGTCAGCCATCTTGGCCCCCTCCTCCAAGTCTTGACTTTTTAAGAATTTGAGTTCTGTTCCTCATTTTTCTCCTGCTCTTTTAGGGTCAGTCTACTGTGGCCCTGATCAGAATTGTCAGTAGTGGTAGTCTGGCACCATCTAGTTCTTCTGGCCTCAGGGTAGATGAGCCCATGGCTTGTGTAGGCTATCAGCCCTGTAGACTAATTTCTTCTCTGGGACTTTGGTTTCCTTTATAAGACTTTTCAATAGCTTAATTTTTACTATTTTAGTAGATATCATAATATGCTATGTATTCTTGTAATTAGAAAAGGATATTAATTACTCTTCAAAAAATACTAACAAATGCCAAGCAAATAATAAATTATTACAATATTTAGATGATTTTCAATTCCTTTTCCCAGGATTCAGGGTGTAGAAAGTACAAGGCTTATGGTGTTAAAAGATCTCTTTAGGGTATGGCCAAGAATAACTTGGTGAAGATATCATGTGCACTTAAAAAGTTTGTGTATTCTGTGACTACTGGGTTAAATTCTAACTAGATCAAAGTGATTGATGGTAGTATTTGGATCTTCTATGTCTTTACTAATTTTAATCTCTTTGGTTTGTTTTTTTGGCTAACTCTTCTATCATTCTCTAACTTTAATTCTGTCATTTTTGTTTCATGTAATTTCAAACTTCTTTAAGGTCATACATATTAATATTGCCATGTCTTCCTGAAGAATTGACCCTTTCATCTATATTAACTTTCCCTCTTCTTATCTCACTGTCCTGAAGCCTACTTTATCCGATATTAATATAGCCACACCAGCTTCCTTACGTTAACACAGTGCATGGAATGTCACTTTCTATCCATTTGGTTTCAATCTATCTGTATCCCTATATGGAAAGTGTATTTCTTGGGTACAGCAACATAATTGGACCTTGTTTTAAAAAAAAAAAAATCAATTCTGATAATGTCTGTCCTTAGATATTAATAGATAGATGCAGTGTTTAGTCAATTAATATTTAATGTAATTATTGGTCTCATTGGATTTGGGGCTACCATTTTAATATTTGTTTTTTGTTTGTCTACTTTTTTGGTTGTTATTGCTCCTCTATACTCTTTTCCTGCCTAGCTTTGGATTAATTGAATAATTTTTAGAATTTTATTTTATCTATTGGCTATTAAAGAAAAAAAAACTTCAAAACAACTCTGTTGAGGTATAATTGATACACAATAAATGCACTTATTTAAAGTGTTCAAATTGATAAGTTCTGACATATGTATGTACTCATAACACCTTCACCACAATCATACCATAAATATATATAGCACCCCCACAAGTTTCTTTTGGGAGTGCTGTATATATTTATTACCTTAATATATATACCTCCCTCCTATCTCCTTGCCTCCCCCACAATCCGAGGTAGACAAGCTTTCTATCACTGTAGATTAATTTACATTTCCTAGAATTTCATATAAATGGAATCATACAGCATATATTCTATTGTCTGGCTTGTTTCACTCAGCATAATTATTCTGAAAAATAGATTCATCCATTTGGTTGCATATATCAACAGTTAATTCATTTATTAATGAATAATATTCCATTATAGAATATACTACAATATATTACCATATTTTATGCAAATAATGCAACCTTCTACATTTGGTTGCCAACCACATTTTCACAAGTTCCGCTATGCCAATTTTTTTTCACATGTCGCTGTAAAAAAATTAGCACAGTGTGCTTACAAAAATACCTTGCAGGGGAGGATGCAGCTGGCAAACAAATGTAGAAGGTGTACATTATTTGCATTAAAATACCGTAACCATTCATGTACTGGTAGACATTTGAGTTCTGTTGCTTTACAGTAATTGTTGCCCTTTTGGTCTCTTATTTTTCTAGTTATTGTCTATTACAAACAAAACTGCTATGAATATTCATGTACAATTAGTTGTACAGGCAGTCCCTGGATTACGAATGAGTTCTGTTGGTAAATCTGTCTCAAGTCAAATTCTTACGTAAGTCAGAGCAGTTAGGTACGGTTCATATCTAATGTCAGTTTGTATGTAGCGTACCTTTCTACGCATAAAAACTTCCAGATACACTAAAACAGATACACAGAAAAACTTTAAAGAAACACTTCCAGATACACTAAAACATCTTTAAATGATGATACAGTAATGTTTTGATGTGCATCACAAAGTACTGTTTGTTTGTTATTACAAGCCATTGTATGTACCTCAGATTTTTAATACAATAGGTTTTATGGGGTTGGTTTGTAACTACATGTTATATGTAAATCGGACATTCATAACCCGGGGACTGCCTGGATAGATATATGCTTTTATTTTTCTGGATAAGTAAAGTATAATGGCTGGGCCTTATGGTAGATGTATGTTTCACTTTTTAAGAAATTTCCACCCAGTTTTCTAAGTGGTTGGACCATTTTACATTTCCACCAGTAGTGTCCCAGAGTTATACTTTCTCTACATCCTCACTAACCAGTTGGTATGGTCAGTCTTGTAAACTTTAGACATTGTAAAGGTGTGTAGAGGTATCACATTGTGGTTTTAATTTATATTTACCTAATGAGAAGTATTCCCTCCTCATTAGTTTTCTAGAAGAGCTTGTATAGAGTTGGTATTATTTCTTCCTTAATTTATATTTACCTAAGGCTTGGTGGTGCAGTGGTTTAATTGCTCAGCTACTAACCAAAAGGTCAGCGGTTTGAACCAACCAGCAACTTCACAGGAGAAAAGATGTGGCAGTCTTCTTCCTAAATATTACAGCCTTGGAAACCTTATGGGGCAGTTCTACTCTGTCCTACAGGGTCACTATAAGTCAGAATGGACTTGATGGCAACAGGTTTTTTGGGTTTTGAATGACAAATGATATTGAGCATCTTTTCATGTGTTTATTTGCTAGTTGTAAATTTTCTTTGGTGAAGTGTACAAATTTTTTGCCCATTTTATTACTGGGTTATTTGTTTTGTAATTGAGCTTTGAAATACCCTATGTACCCTGGATAAAAGTCCTTTATCAGATGTGTGATTTGCAAAGATTTTCTTTCAGTATGTGGCTTGTCTTTTCATTCTCTTAACAGTGTCTTTTGAATAGCAGTTTATTGCTAGTATATAGACGTACAATTTATTTTTGTATACTGATCTTATATTTTGCAACCCTGCTAAAGTAACTTATTAATTCTATTAACTTTTTTATAGAGTCCATCAGTTTTTCTACATAGACTATTGTGTAAACTGTGAGAATAGTTTTACTTCTTCCTTTCCAATTTGTATGCCTTTTATTTCTTTTTTCTGGCCTAACTGTACTAGCTAGAATGTCCAATACAGCATTAAAGAGAAGTGGTAAGAGTAGACATCTTGGCTTATGTTCCTGATCTTAGAGGAAAAACATTCGATCTTTCACCACTAATTATGATGGTAGCTGTAGGTTTTTCGTAGATACCCTAATTAGATTAAGTCTCTTTCTATTTTTAGTTTTTCTGGAGTAATTATCAGGAATGGATGTTGGAATCATGCTTTTTCTGTATCTACTGAGGTAATCATATGGGCTTGTTTAGTTTGTTAATATAGTGTATTACATTAACTGATTTTCAAATGTTAAATTAACCTTACATTCCTGGGATAAACCCCAGTTGGTCATGATGCAATATTCTTTTAACAGATTGTTGAATTTGATTTGATAAAATTTTGGTAAGAAGTTTTGCATCTGTGTTCCTGAGGGATATAGGCCTATAGTTTTCTTGCAATGTCTACTTGTGATATCACAGTAATGTTCCTCTCATAGAATGAGTTAAGAAGTATTCCCTCCTCATTAGTTTTCTGGAAGAGCTTGTATAGAGTTGGTATTATTTCTTCCTTAAATGTCTGCAAGAATTCCCCGGTGAAGTCATTGGGGGCTTTAGTTTTCTTTGTGGAAAGGAGACAATATGATAGAGTAGGTGGGAAATGAATCCATGTAAGTTACTAAATAGGTCCTAACATGTGTTGTTTAGTGGGTCTGTGAGTGCTATAATCAGCTAACTAAATAAAAGCAGGTCATGCATGGATGAGAGTGTGTCATGAACCAAGGATTATAAGTAATCTATGTGCCTCCTATAAGAATAACAAATAGCTCTAGTTGTGTTCTCTTAACTATTAGGTATTTCTTCTTGTATAACCAACAAAACATATCTTTCATTTTCATAGCTTCTTGAATCTTATTTTTATTCATTCTTGTTATCACCTAAATTTTAATAGTCAAGATTAATGTTTCTTGCAAATTTTCTCATGTATTACATCACTATTTCCACTGCCCCCATACTGATGCAAGCCTTTAACACTTCATACTTGGATTGCCACAATTTATTAGTCATACCTAAACCCAAATTCTAGCTCTGTTGTTTCTGAGTTTTGATTTGGTGAGATAACGTATGTGAAAACCTCTAGAATAATACCGAACATTGTTGTTGTTGTTACGTGCCATCTAGTCAGTTTTAGCTCATAGCAACCCTATGTACAATTGAACAAAACACTGCCAGGTCCTGCCCATCCTCATAATCATTGCTATGTTTGAGCCCATTTTCGCAGCCACTGTATCAATCCATCTCACTGATGGTCTTCCTCTTTTTCACTGACCCTCTACCAAGCATGATGTCCTTCTCCAGTCCCTGCTGATAACCTGTCCAAAGTATGTGAGACAAAGTCTCACCATCCTTGCTTTTAAGTAGCATTCTAGCTGTACTTCTTCTAACACAGATTTGTTCATTTTTCTGGTAGCCCATGGTATATTCAATATTCTTCGCAACACCATATTTCAAAGGCACCAATTCTTCTTCAGTCTTCCTTGTTCATTGCCCAGCTTTCACATGCATATGATGCAATTGAAAATACCATGACTTGGGTCAGGCGCACCTTAGTCCTCAAAGTGACATCTTTGCTTTTTCACATTTTAAAGAGGTCTTTGGCAGCAGATTTGCCCAATGCAATCCATCATTTGATTTCCTGACCGCCACTTCCATGGGCATTGATCGTGGATCTAAGTAAAAGAAAATCCTTGACAACTTCAGTCTTTTCTCCATTTATCATGATGTTGCTTATTGGTCCAGTTTTAAGAACTTTTGTTTTCCTTATGTTGAAGTGTAATCTATACTGAAGGCTATAGTCGTTGATCTTCATTAGTAAGTGCTTCAAGTCCTCTTCGTTTTCAGCAAGCAAGACTGTGTCATCTAAATATAGCAGGTTGTCAATTAGTCTTCCTCCAATCCTGATGCCACATTCGTCTTCATATAGTCCGGCTTCTTGGATTATTTGCTCAGCGTACAGAATGAATAAGTATGGTGAAAGGATACAACCATGACACATACCTTTTCTGATTTTAAAACACAGTATCCCCTTGTTCTGCTCAAATGACTATCTCTTGGTCTATGTACAGGTTCCTCATGAGTACAATTAAGTGTTCTGGAATTCCTATTCTTTGTAATGTCCATAATTTGTCATGATCCACACAGTCAAATGCCTTTGCACAGTCAATAAAACACAGGTAAACATCTTTCTGATATTATCTGTTTTCAGCCAAGATTCATCTGACATTAGCAATGATATTCCTCCTTTCACATCCTCTTCTGAATCCGACTTGAGTTTCTGGCAATTCCCTGTTGATGAACTGCTGTAACCATTTTTGAATTATCTGAGTACTTAACATTCTGAGGTACTAATAATTTTGATTAATTTCATTACTCTTGGTCTCCCTGACTATAATTTACCCTCTTCATAAAACCTACATTTCCATACCAGTAAGCATATAAACACGTATAACTTGTGTATTTTTAAAAAGAGTAATACCAAAGGGTATGAGAAGAACTTGAGTAATCTCACATGGAATCATAGGGACTGATAATTTTAGCTGAATTAATTGGCCAGAAGGAAACTTAAGAAGCCTCCACCACCACTACCAGCTTCCCCCTCCCTACCCCCACCACCAATGAAATGAACAGAAAATTGAGTGGCTTGGTGACAGTGAAGAATTAGCCTGTCAAGGGTAGTCCTGGAGAATAAATGAATCAGCTAACACTCTTAATTTAATTTTTCAAATCCTCAAATTATATCTTGGCTTATTTATAGATTCAGAATAAAATAAGATCAATTTTTTAAATATACAATGAGTAAAACCACTTAAAATAGTTTTTTAAAGGTCATTCTAGTATTCTGTTCATTTTCAAAGTCAGTAAAAATTTGAACTGTATTAGCCTTAACTATTTTTGGTTAAAATATAAGCAAGCAATTAGAACTTATAACTGCTGACAGTTTATTCTGTTCTGCCATTTGAGGATAAAAAATTGTAGCAAAATAAGTCATGACCATTTTCTATTTGGTGGTTTATTAGCTTTTTGTATTCTGGAATTACTTTTAAGATGTAGATTGCAACACTTAGGATTCTTACTCTTAAACAGTTTTATGTTGGAGGAAAAAAAATCAAAAATCAAGAGAATAAATATTCACAAGATTGCTTTGTGGATAATTAAGAAGAGACGTGACTCTTCCTGGAATAAACAGTTTAGCTAGCTCAATGGTCTATCTATGTTAAACTAAATTTAAAGGTATGAATTTGACTCCATTTGGCCTATGAACTGCACTCCAAAGAACTCTTTTCCACAGTCATTGATTGTATTGTCAGCCTAAATCCACTATTTTGAAAGTGCATCCTTTGATGACAATGTGAATAAAATTAATGACAATGTTAATCTAAGCTAACATTTATTGAGCCTTTTTTAATGTACCAAGCAATGTGCCAAGTGGTTAACATGCATTATTTCCTTTACGCCCCATGACAACCTTTTAAATACTATTACCAAACCCTTCCTCATAAGTTTTGAACCCCATCATTTTAAAATTGGATAAAAGCATTAATACGAGAATAATATCTTGGAGTTTATTTAATAGGATTTGAAATCTTCTTACAGATGGGAAAACTGAGACTTAGAAAAGTCACATAACTTGCCCAATGCCACATAACCAATGAGTCAGTCTGACTACAGAGTCTTTACAGAATCTGCATTCTTATCCATTATATTATGCTGATCGGTATAATATCAGTACAACTGGGGTGGGGCGTAACATCCAGCTTGTAAGGTTTTACCTGTGCTATAATCAACAAAACTTTTCATCTAATTACTTGAGAATGAATATCCTAATGGCAATGTTTCCGTTTATTGCTGATTTTTCAAAAACATTAAGAAGGCCACGATGGTGGAAGCAGCACTGGAGTTAGAGGCGGAAACACTTGGCTATGGCTTCTGCTGAGGACGTTTATTCACCGTGCAGTCTCAAACAAGCCAGTTAACTTCTGTGAACTTCAGTTTCATATGTAAAAAAGGTATAATTTTTTTCACTCTATTGCCAAATAAAATGGACAGTTTCCTCTTTCTGATCTTCATAGCTACATCTGACACTGTCAATCACTCTTTTCTTGAAATTCTCTTCACTTGGCTCCAAAACATCATTTTCTCCCTATTCATTCATGTCACCAGCCACTCCTTCCCTGTCTCCTTTGAGGGCTTTTTGCCTCTCTCCATCTCTTAGACGTTGTTTGCCCCCAGGTTTCAGTTTTTGCTTTTTTCTTCTCTTTTTTATACTTTTCTTTAGTGGTTTAATATACACTGGTAGTTAAAACTATCTTGTTAGCCTCATTTCTATCCACTTCTCCTTCTCACTGTATCGCCCATACTGAAATACTGGCACGCCTCAAGCCTTTGCACAGCCGGCTCCCTCGGCTTAAATGTTCTTCCCATGTCTTTATTCCTGTTTCACTGAGCTAATTCGTCCTTGTCCTTTAGTTCTTACATAAATTGTCATTTTCTTCTGTAAGTCTTCCTCGACTCCACAACACTAGGTTAGATGCCTTTCCTATGTGCTGCCATAACACCCCAATTGTAGCATTTACCATAATATGCTGTAATAACCCACTTTCTTGACCATGTCCTCTATTAGAGTGTGAACTCTCTGACAGTAAGCTGTATTTTGTATACACTGTATCCCAGCAGCTAGCATGTGCCTGGCATACAGAAAGAATATATAATAATTGTTTGCTGAATGAGAAATCCTGCCAACTTCAAGGCGAGGTACTTTATAAACAGTTAAGTGCTGTGTGGATATATGTATGATCATCCTTATGCAGAGTTACAGGCTAAATAGAATATGTCATTGATTACATAAATACTTCTTAAGCATCTACTATGTGTCAGGCATGAGGCATTGGTGGTTCAGTGGTACAGTTCTTGCCTCCCATGCGGGAGACCCAGGTTTGAGTCCCTGCCGATCCATCTCATGCACAGCCACCACCCATCTATCAGCGGGTTGTGTGTTGCTGTGATGCTTAACAAGATGGACTAGGAAGAAAGACCTCGTGGTCTACTGCCTAAAATCAGCCAATGACAGCCCTAGGGGTCACAATGTCCGATCTGCAGTGGATTGTGGAGATAGTGCAGCATCGGGCAGTGTTTGATTCCATCGTGTATGGGGTCACCATGAGTTGGGACCAACTCCACAGCAGTGAACAACATGTGCCAGGCACTCTACTAAGCACTGAGAACACAACAGTGAATAAGACGGACACTGTTCCTGTTCTCATAGAGCTAAGTCTCTTGGCAAAAACTCTCAACAAAAGGTTTGGATCAGTATTTTTAAGTGGCCCAGCCTGCTTTACTATCTGCAGGCACAGGTAGGGCTTCAACATCAACCATACCTGATAGCCTAAGATCAAAAAGACTGCCACTCTCAATCCACATCCTGCATTTCTCTTATTTCCATCCAGATTTTCAACTGTATATCTGGTAGACTTTATGCTCCCTTCTCAGATTATAGGGGATCGGTTCCCTTTCAGCACCAGGCTCATTGCTTGTTAAATAATAAACTGTAATTTAAAATAAACCTCAAAACCATCATGGGAAGATATTCAGTATCCATGCAGTAATCATCAAAAATGACAAGTCTGAAAATCTCCTGTTCCTTTGGCTCAACTTTTATTCTCTTAATGAGCTGTTTATACTATATTAAAATCTTCTGTTGGTAATATATGTAAAAAGCATTAAACTCTCCCACTTTCATGCTTTTTACATATATTATCAGTCAACATTTCATTAATCTATGAACTTGTCACATTTGCTGCTTTATTTAGCACAGAAGCCCCAGCTCTTCCTCCAATTTCATATAGTTATGCTTACCAGAAAGACTCGTTTATATTTAGTATTCATGTGTATCACTATCAAAATGAGAAGGCTATAAAATCCAAAGTATTCACTGTAAACAGTTTTTTCCTACCTCAGAATCCTGATAAACACTTTCAAATTATCAAACCTTTTCAATAGTTACCAGAGTCTAAGTGTGATGATGACATAAAATTAGCTTGTTACTACAGGGCAGTTATTTTAACAGAGTTTGTTCTTCAAAGCTCTTAACTGATACATATTATCAGAATAATGATTTTAAGCATACACTATTATTGAAATTAGGTTTAAAAACTTCCAGAGTAACTTCTAGCCCTGATCCTTTTGATTTCGTGCTGTAGGGTAATACTGTAGGCCACATTCTTTCTGCCTTCATCCAGGTCCACCAGCTGTCCACTCATCTACTTCAATCTCTGCCTCTCTGCATTCCCTAACACTAGTCTATCACTCCAACTCTGAGGACATTAACTGCATGGTACATCATAGATCAGAATTAAAATTCTCATTTGGGCTTGCAAGCCCTTCTGCAGGTTCCTTCAGACTCTGTGTTCCCTATCTCCTCTCATTCTTTGACCTTCCACCTGTTGTTGTTCATTGCTGTCTTAGTTATCTAGTGCTGTTCTAACAGAAATACCACAAGTGGATGGCTTTAACAAACATAAACTTACTCTCTCACAGTCTAGGAGGCTAGAAGTCCAAATTCAGGGCTCCAGCTCCAGGGCAAGGCTTTCTCTCTCTGTCGACTCTGGGGGAGGTCCTTGTCATCAGTCTTTCCCTGGTCTAGGATTTTCTCAGCACAGGGACTCTGAGTCCAAAGGATGTGCTTCATTCCTGGCTCTCTTTTCTTGGTGGTAGGAGGTCCCCCTGTCCCTCTGCTCACTTCTGTCTTTGATATCTCAAAAGAGACTGACTCAAGGTACAGCCTAATCTTGTAGATTCAGTCCTGCCTCACTGACATAACTGCCTCTAATCCTGCCTCATCAATATCATAGAGGTAGGATTTACAACACACAGGAAAATCACATGGGATGACAAAATGGTAGACAGCCACACAATCATGCCCTAACTAGTTGACATACATTTTGGGGGGGACACAAATCAACCCATAACAGTTGCCATTGAGTCAGCTCCGACTTATGGTGACCTTATGTATGAGAGTGAAATGTTGCCCCGTCCTGTGCAATCTTCACGATTGTCGGTATGTTGGAGTCCACTGTTGTGGCCATTGTGTCAATCCATCCCACTGAGCTCTACCTTGTTTTTGTTGGCCCTCTGCTTTAGCAAACATGATGTCCTTTTCTAGCAATTGGTCTTTCCTGATGACGTGTCCAAATTAAGTGAGTCAAAGTCTCATCATCCTCACTTCTAAGGAACATTTTGGTTGTGCTTCTCCTAAGACTGATTTGTTTATTCTTTTGGCAGTCCGTGGTATTCAATATTCTTCACCAATACCACATCTCTAATGCATCAATTCTTCTTTGTCTTCCTTTTTTATTATTCACCTTTCACAGGCATATGAGGTGATAGAAAAGACCATTCCACCTAGACAAGTAAATTCAACAGCCTTTTTTCACCTCCAAGACTATTCCTAAGGCACTTCTTTACCAATGAAGTATTTTTCAAAACTAATTACAATAGAAATGGTGATTTTCTCCACTTCACCTTAAGCATAAATCCTTTTTCTTCTTCAGTCTCTGAGACTTTCAAATGTGCTTAGTCTTCCAGATGTAGTTAATATAAGCTTTCAAAATGTTTTTATATTGTAAAATATCTCAGATATATTAATCTAACTGATCTTCTTTATTTAGCTTTTTATTACGGAAAATTTCAGACATATACAAAATTGTTGTTGTTAGCTGCTATCAAGTCAGCCCCCAACTCATGGCAACCCCATTAAAACGGAACGGAACACCACCTGGTCCTACACCATCCCCATGACTAACTGTGGATCAGACTGTCATGATCTACAGGGTTTTCACTGGCTGGTTTCCAGAAGTACATTGCCAGGCCTTTCTTCCTAGTCCATCTTAGTCTGTTCAACATCAAAGCAACATAGAAGCCTCCACTGACAGATGAGTTGTGGCTGTGCATGAGATGTACTGGTCAGGAATCAAACTCTGGTCTCCTGCCTGGAAGGTGAGAATCTGCCATACAAAATTAGAGAGACTAATATAACCAACTCCCAAATATCCATCGCCAAACTTCAACACCTATCAGTCTTTCCATTGTCTTATTAAAGAATAGAAAGTCCCCTTTATTTATTTTGTGCAACATCTATTTTAGCATAACATACAAGTACTTTCTACCCAGAAACCCATTTAAATCATACACCTGCTGCACTCATAGTAACTCCTAGTTACTATGCAGCACATCTTCCTGTCTCCTCAGAAATATACCCACAATCAAAACCCATAACTCTTGCCTTTTATTCTCTCTTGGGAAAACTTTAAAGTAACAACTCACTTAAAATTTTTTTTGATGAGTTTTCATTTGATGAGGTCATTAATGAAACTAAATTATATATACAAATAAAATGTAAGAACTTTTTAAAAACTGTACAACAGAGGAGACACCTGGAAGAGCCTCTATACTGAATAAAGGAGATGGATGGAAACTAATAATTGAATCCCTATTATGTGCCATACTCTATGCATGTTATTTCATAGATTCAAAGCTGATGAGTATAACAGAACTAAGAATAAATGGAAAAAGACGAAGAAATTAAAGCTGAAATGAATAAATCTTATTTGTTTATTCAAGCAACATTTATTGAACATTTTCTATAATGCTCTAGCTACAGTGTAAGGCACTACAATATAAACAAAGGTGTATAGATGTATGGAGGGCATAGTCTAGATGGGATAAAAAATAGTTACCAAAAATATAATAAGGCTTACACATTTAGTTTGGAAAATGCTTTATCTAGGTAACATCTGAAAGTTTGTGATATATTAAAGAAAATACCCTCACTGGAAGAAAAACAGTGGTGATTCTCAAACTTTTTGGGTTCAGGATTTTTATGCAAATAATGCACGTCTTCTGCATTTGTTTACCAGTCGCAGCCTTGCCCTTCAAGGCACCCTCACAAGTACCACCAGGCCAATTCTCTTCCACATGTTGGTATAAAAAAAAAATTAGCATAGCTCACTTATGAAAATACCTTGCTAGGGGTTGGGCAGGGCCAGCAAACGAATAGAAAGGTGAGTGTTGTTTGTGTAAAAATGCGATATATGGATTATATCTATAGATATTCAATGTTTAAGAAATCAAAAAGGAAATATTACAAATATATATTCATTCATTTAAATTAACAACAGACCCATTATATACAAGCAAAAACAAAATTTTTATGAAAAATAACTATATTTTCCAAAAATTAATTAGTAAGAAGAGTGGCATTGTTTTATATTTTTGCAAATTTCTTTAATATCAGGTTTAATAAAGGACAGGTACAACTACTAACTGTTCTGATCAGGGACACAAAAGATGGACCTTGATAGAACAGGGGGAAAATATAAAACAGAACTCAAATTCTTAAAAAGTCCAGACTTACTGGACCAATTGAGACTAAAGAAACCCTTGAGACTACCAACTTCAGATACCCTTTAAACTTTGAACAAAACTACTCCTGGAGGACATCTTTCAGCTCAAAAACAGATAAAATAAAATAAACAATGTCACCCATGAGTACTGCACTCCTCTAAAAAATCATCTATATGGGACCGAACAGTCAATGTCTACTTCTAAGGCAAAGGTGAGAAGTAAGGAGGGGAGGGGGAAAGGAAACTAGATTACAGGAGAAAGAACTACCACAATGGAAATAATGAGAATGTTGACACATTGTGAAAAATGTAACCAATGTTACTGAACAATACAGAAATAGTTAAACGCGAACCTAATTTGCTGTGTAAACTTTCACTGAAAACACAGTAAAATATTATTCTTTAAAAAAGAAAGAAAATAAAAAATTTCATTAAAAATAAAATCAATATTCATGCTCCTATATTTAAAAAAAAAAAAGGACAGGTACATTCTCATATGTGCTTCAATATTCAAATTACAGTGGTATAGTGTTTTGGATGTAGTATATGAATATGACCTTATACAGATTAGCTGTTGGATAAGAAAGGACTTCGTGGACTCCTGAATAATCTTGGGGACCCCCAAGACTGAACACTCCCTCACTGTATTTTAGAATGCTAAATGAAGATTTGTTTTGAACAGTTCCTATACTTAGCGACCTGAATGCCAAACGGTTTTACTTCTGGAATCTCACAGACTTCTCTCAGTCTAGCATTAAGTGATTAAGTCTGAGCAGGCAGATGCACTGTCCTTGGCCACCTTCAAGGGGCAGTAGTGGCACAACAACTCAGCCTCATTGAGCTTTTCCAATGTTTGAGATCCCAGGCAAGCCAGTTAAGTTGTTAACAAAGATAAGGACAGAAAACAATGACCAAAAGATAAGGGTGAACACATGGCTCATCAGCAAAAGTTTGCTCAAAATAAACAAGGCTGGGATGATAAAGGGATTTGGTAAAGCCATTCCAGCATATTAAATATTCAAATTAAATGAAGACAACCAAATATCCACCAGAGGTTTCAGAAGAACTATTGTGATATTACTATAGTCTATACACAATTTATCAAAAAAGATGTATCTTTTTCAAATTTCCCATATCAGGCCTGTATTTATGTATTGTATTTTCATGAGAAGGAGAATCTACTATGAGCCAGATATCATGTCTGGCAACGAGATACAAAACGAATAAGAGATGGTGGGAAAAATAGAAGGGACCAGCTGATTATAACACAAAGTAGTAAGTGCTATACTAGCAGTGTATATGTATTTATATACTGAGTAGAACTGCCCCATAAGTTTCCAAGGAGTGCCTGGTGAATTCGAACTGCTGACCTTTTGGTTAGCAGCCATAGCAGTTAACCACAACACCACCAGGGTTTCCATATATATATATATATGGACTATATATATATGACTATAGAAATGGGTTTTGGGTATAATAACATGGAAAAGACTGTGGTGGGGTTAAGGAAAAAGCTGAGGTTAAGGAAGGTTTCACAGAGATGGTGACCTTTGCGTTAGCCTTGAAGGATAAGTAGGATTTCACAAGCTAGAAAAGGGGAAAGGCATCCAGGCAAAAGAATCAACGTGAACAAAAGCACCAATGCCTGAAGAACCATTATAGGAATCTATAATCTGTCCAGTGAATCTATGATAAAACTAGAAAGACAAGCTATGGACAGACTGGGACGATCCCTAGATGCCACATTAAGGAGAAGCTTAAACTTGATCCTACAGGCAATGAAGATGCAGCAAGGGATTTTTTAAGCAGAAGAGTGACGATCAGATATGTATTCTAGAAAGGAAAAGAGAGACAGACTGGTAGCAGTGCAGAAGCTAGAGTAAAGTGGGGAAAGACTAGAGGGAGGAGAACAAGTACAACGGTCTCGGCAAAAGACAATACGGGCCTGAACTGGAACACTGGCAATAAGAATGAAAGGTTGGGAGAGACATTTTAGAAGTGGAATTAACAGGACGTGGTGACCCATTCAACCATTTATTTGACAAATAATTAGTAAGCCCCTACTATATGTCAGGGTTGGAGACCCTGGTGGCATACTGGTTAAGAGCTATGGCTGCTAATCGAAAGGTCAGCAGTTCGAATCCACCAGGTGATTCGCGGAGCTCAAGGTCTTCTGGTCGCTAGACCCCGTATTGCTCCTTATCTGCACAGATAGTAAACTTGCTACTTTCTGTTTTCCTCGCAAAAAAAGAAAACGAGTTCAGTTTTGGACAGGTTTTACTTCCGGGCAGGAATACATTTTGGGTCTGATTACGCACAGGTTAAGAATCATGGAATTTCAGAGCTCTTTATATAAGGACCTTAAAGATCACTTAGGCCCCTTCATTTGCCATAGCAAACTAAGGCACAAAGAGATTTAGTGACTTTCCAAGGTTACAAACTGTTTAGTAGCAGAATCAGGAGCTAGACTCCAGGTTTCTTGAATATGAGGCAACTACACATTTCACTCTATCATTCTCCATTTTTACCTAATTTTTAAGCACATGAGACTTTAAAAGGGTATTTATATATAATATGCCCAAAGGTAACACTAATATTGGTGTCACCTGGCATAGTAATAGTGAGATAGGCTTCATGAAGTTTTCAAAAATGACTTAATGGCCTGATAAAATATGCTTCAAGCATAGTTGCTACAAAATAATTTCCAGGTTGGGCAGTATAATGAGATTCAAGCTGTGAGAAAATATATACATCAAAAGTATAATAAAATACTAAGGACAACAGATCTATATTAAAATATGTGTGCTAATATTACTGTTCTAGAAGTTGACTGGACCTATGTTTGGCCTCCAATTTTTGTAAATTTAATTAGTTTGCCTTGATATTTTAGATATGCAATTAAGATAGTACAAGAATAGCAAATAATTTGGGAATCAAAAAAAGAATTTTAAATCGTAGCTCTCTATCACCTACAATAACTATTTCATTGTGTTAACATATCATCATCTCCTTCTTCAAGGAGAACAGAATTGTCAAGGCAGTGACAGCTTTGAAGTCAGCGTATCATTGAACTCAAGCACATTCTTGGTCTCAACTTACAGAATGTTTGAAATGGGATACTTAACTGTACACTTAACTGGAACCAAAAAAAAAAATTCTTTTGAGCACCATAAGAAGTGAGCCTAAATTTTCATCTTTTTTTGACTTGTACAAGAAATAAAAATTTAAATATAATTCTATTACATTTAATTAATCAAGGTTGCAACCTTATACTTTAAAAAAAAAAACTACAAAATCTGTCATAACCCTCATCACAATTCAAAAATCTGAAATGAGATCCTACTGCACCTATTTGAAGCAGTGAGATTTCTTCTCCTACTAATACACAACTCCTCACTGACAAGAAGAATCTTAATTTCAACCTGCCCTACCATTCTTCTGTAAGTATAGTTTATAATACCTTGCATTCATATGACTGCATGTGATACCTTTCAAAGTACATTCATCACACTGTGAGTCACTGAAAAGTAAGAACTGTGCTCTTTTTCTCTCTATATTCTTAGTAACTCATACAGCACCCAGGACATAGGACAAGCTCAATACATATTTAAGAGTAAACGAATGACAAAGAAGTAACAGGAAAATTGATCCAACATCGGCCCAAATTAGACTTATGACTGATACCTCCAAAAGGAGTGCTGATGATATATATGCACCATATAATAATGATAATAATGGAAAATAAAAATAAAATGAGGGTGGGTTTAGGTTAAACTAGGTATCATAAATAACCAGAAACTCTGGGCTTCAGGAAGTTGGCTTCTCAAGCAAACGGATGTGGTAATTAAGGGAGGAGTCTGGGCTTGTTTGCACCTCTCTGCAAGCGGAAGATGGCCTTTCACTGAAAGATAGAGCTAGGAATGGGAAGACCTAGGCCTCTGGCTCCAAAGAAATTGGTGGGGTGAGAAGGCAAAACAGTAGCTAACCCCTTTATGGTTAAGCTCTAGGGGCCTGACAAAATCTCTTCTAAACATTTCCAGGATGGGGAGAGAGTAGAATCATTTAAGAGATCCTGGGAAAGATTTCTTTCCCAGAAATATCTCCTCTATGCTACCTAAAATCCCACCAGTTAAACTATTTGGTTTGTTTTGGTTAGCAACACATGGTCCCTTCCAGCTCTAGTTGACACTTAACAATTAGTGTCAATGAATGGTAACTTCTTCCCCACTCTCATGATCACATTATTTAGGAGATTTGCTAACCAAAATAAATTTACAACATTTAAAGTCCAGGTTCATAATGCCAAGTCCAGCAGACTTTCTGTCATAACCTGGCTTTAGACTTGCCCTAGTACTTAGATCATGGAACTGCATGCTCAAGAGCTTAGGATCCGACTGGTAATGTCACTGAGTAATAACTAGGTATAAACAATAGGGAATGTGGAGACTATGTCAAACTGGAGTACATGTGCCCCATTTAAGGAGGCAGCCACTATTTAGTTCTATAGTTACTATGCAGGAATATGGACCTAGTTTTGCTCAGATATTCCAATTTTTCAAGGGTGGCTGGAAATCCACATTTTTATTAAAAATGTTCTGATTTTTAAGCAGGTCTGTGGTTGGAAGTGGCTTTTTTGGTTGCCAGTTTAAAAAAAAAAAAAAATTTTTTTTTTTTTTTAGTTTTTAGCCCCTGATCTACCTGTCTTCTAATCTGAGAGCAAAAAGGGAGAGATGGCAAGGAAAAAGAGGAGAAAGAAAAAGAACCACCCATTGGACACCTGACTATATGGCAGACAGTACATCAGATATTCTCATGTATGTTGTTTCACTGAGATGTCACAATGCAAGGAAAAAAATCCCATGCGTGGAAAAAAGACTTAGAAGGAAATATATCAAAATACTAACAGTACCCATACCCACTGCCATCGAGTTGATTCCAACTCATAGCGACCCTATAGGACAGAGTAGAACTGCCTGAGTTTCCAAGGAGCCCCTGGCGATTCGAACTGCCGACCCCTTGGTTAGCAGCCGTAGCACTTAACCACTATGCTACCAAGGTTTCCATACTAACAGTGGGTATGTCAAATTTTAAAGCCCCCCTTTTCCATTCTCCATAATTTTTAACCACAAATATAACATGGGTATATTAATTTTTAATGTGAGGATGGTGCAGGACCAGGAAGTGTTTAGTTCTGTTGTACATAGATTTACTGAGTTGGAACTGACTGGATGGTACCTAACAACAACGACGACATACTAATTTTATGATTAAAAACATTTATAACTAAAAATTAAATAAGTTGGATTTGGGGGTAAAGAACCACTCACTCTATAGCGTGGAAAGTACATCACCATAACTTAAGCCAAACTATGAACTGGATATTTAAATTAAAAAAAGACAACAATTTTAAGTATATCTAAATATAAGTATGCAATTACAACCCAGAAGAAAGAAGCTACACAGGTAATGTGGACCACAGATCAATTAAAAAAGAAGTATGTGAAACCACTAAGAATTTTGTAGGTCAGCTTTCCATTAAATCATGAAATAGTCTACCAAGATGGTTTTGTGTGTGTGTGTGTGTGTGTGTGTGTGTGTGTGTGGCCTACATACTATAAAATGTATTAAGAGTCCTCTTTCTTCATATAAACTTTTAAACATCTGCTCATCTCTTACATATTTTTTTACATTTATTGCAGTTTTCTTTTAGTCATATACAACCCTGAGTATTTTTATTTAAATAATACTTTTCTTTGCCTTTTGGGTATTTCCAAAGATAGCTGGTAGGTTTTACTTTTTTCCTAAATGAAGTGTGTCATTTCAGGCCACTCAGGGTTCTAAGTAATCTCAGTCCCCAATTAATCTTTTCCAAATATACACACTCAGTTTTCATTCTGTTCACAAGTGAAACCCTAACCTAAATACATCAAGGAAAATTTCAGCGGAAAAAAACTGTTCAAAAACCTAGATAATGCATTCCTTTCTTGATGCTAAATATAGTCATCTCAACATGACATACGTTTTGACAATGATCAGTCTTACATATCAAATTTTCAAAAATAGCATAGATTTCATTTTAAAGTGAGCAGGAAAATTTGCTATTCACTACATTTCAGTTTAAAATACATTTAAAAGTGTGTATCTTCTAATAAAACTGAATTACATCATAGTTGTAATGAAGAAAACTGAAGTTAAAAGAATTTTGTGGTTTTTGATTAGAACTCTTTAAAGTTGTTGCAGATGAAAGACAGAATTGCACCAATTTTTCCTTAAATTATTCCTAGGAAGCAGGGTCAAAATAAAAATATCTTCAAAAACGGATTGGTAATAACTATAAGGAAGAATCTTAACCAGCTACATTAGATAATCAAAGTTCATTTATACTGAATATCCTTCCCCAAGGACCTCTTTCCCTCATTTAATTAATTATGCATTTTTCTACCTTACCAATACCCCCTAACTCAAAAGAATTTCAGAGCTTTAAGTACATTGAGTCTTCTTATGCAGTAATTTATCCTGTAAATGGATAGTATGGGGGGGGCGTTGGGGGGGGGGTTATGTGGTCCACTTAATAATGTATGACTAAGATGGTATAAATACTTAAGTTTACCTAATCGCACTATCCAAGACATAGTTCTGTTGTGAATGGCAGGCCAATAGGCCTCTGTTACATAAATCCATTGACAAAATTTAGCTGATGAATAATGCTGCCATTGCTCTGCTCATGCAACTAATTTCTTTTTTTTATTATGGTTTACTTCTTTTCTCTACCTGCCTCCTTCCCAAGGACAGACATTTTGTTAGGACAGACCCTTATGCTATTTTTACCTTGTTATCTCTCTCTCCAACTCTCAGGGCACACTGTAGACCTTCAATAAACCTCAAACGAAGATCTGAGAGTCACTGCAACAATCAACTAGCCTCTCAACTTTTTTTTTTATACAAATGCCAAAAATAATACATCTTTAGCATTCGTAGTGCGTTTCACAGTTTACAAACACAATTGGAATGGCTCGCCGTTTTCAAAAAGCAAATAGACATGGGAGGTCTCAAGAGGTGGCTATATTCTTCAGTCACTTCAACTTTCAGCTCTATCTAGCTCCTCCACCTCAGGCAGAATCAGGAAAAATAAATAGTTTGGAGGGAGGGCGTAGATGATGAGCTGTTGAATTACATTTCACTCCCCTGCCTTCACACTGTCAGATCAAGAATGATCCCTCTTAAAAATAAGACACTGCAGCTGAGACCCAGTCCCCGGCGGGCACGTGGCGGGGGTGCTCCTTCCCAGGAAAACTGTGAACTTTACCTGCTCGGATCCCAAGGGAACAGCAGAGGGACTAGCACCCACTCCACTCACGGAGGGCTCCTTTCCTGCAGGACCGTAACTCAACGGTCAAGGCGCAGGCGGAGAAAAACCAGGGCAGCGGGGTAAGAAAATCGCAACCAGAAGCCAGAGGCCGGTTAACGCCGAGAGCCAACGAAGCAGACTCGTCCGCACTCGCAGAGGCCGAAGGTCGCAATTCCGCGGGCCAATTCGCTCCGGCCGGGGACCAGCCCGTAGCCACAGCTGGATGGAGCCCGACCCGTACCGGTCCTGCAGCTGAGCCCATTCAGGAGACCGGGAACGCGTCCCTGCAGCCTCTGTACCCAACCAGGGCACCCGACACCTTTGTCTCCCGCCGCCCCAGCCTCACGTTCCCCCACTCCTCTCACCCGCCAGGAGCCGGCTAGAAGCGATGTCCTCCTTGGCGCACGGAGGGGCTGTGTGCGTCCAGCGCCTGAGGGCCGGCAGGGGTCTGGGCGCTCCGGCTGCTGCCGCTGCTGCTCCAGCTTCTGGGAGCCCTCTGGCTGCCGCCGCCGCCACGGTCTCCAGCAGCAAGTTTCCATAAAAGTCCTGGTGCGCAGCCTGTTCCTGCATTCCAGGCGGGCCCAGCGCCGGCTGCAGCTGTTCCAAAACACAAGGCCAGTTCCCCACCCCACCCCCCCACCTCCGCCGAATCGCCCGGAGAGGGGTGAGGAGGCGAGGAGGAAAGCAGGCGAGGGGGACGGTAGCGGCTGCCAACTTTTCACCAGAACCTGCCTGTCGCCCGGCACTCGGTCCCTGAACTGACGCTCTTAACCATGGGCCGTCCTACACTTCGGGCAGGGCCCGGCGAAGGGAGGCTGCCTCTCCTCTGGGAAAGAAGGAAGCTGGAATGGTCTTCATTAGGAGGCTGGAGCTGGCTGTCGCCTACCCACAACCCGTTTGCCCTGGGGCCCACGTCTCTTAGCTATTCTACACGTCCTGGTTTCCAATCAAGAAGCCAAGTCACTACATTATAATTCTCTTTATTGGCAAGAGTGCGAGGCATCAGTTCGGGAACATTTCATCTATGTATTGCTCTTCCTTTCTTGCTTCCCCTGTCTTTAACTCCAAAGAGATTGGTTGATAAAGTGTTAAAAAAAAGATGAAATAAACGAATATATATAATCTTTTTTTTCCCCTTTCTTCAATTGAACGCAAATCTCTGATGTCTCTAAACCATAAGGGCATGTGCAAAAATTAGGCACCCCCAGTCCTTTACAACTCGTACTGCCACTCGGTCATTCAACCCATTGGAGGTAGTACTAAAGTCTGAAAAATGCACATCCAGAGGGGACATGTTCCAGTGTGGGAGATCTTTAATTCTTCACTACATGCAAAAATGAAAAGACAAAAAACAAAACCAGTGACAAGATAACCACTTCCAACTTTCAGCCCTGGGCAGGTAGCTGTGCTCAGGTTATGCAAGGATGTCCAAAAGATCTCCTGCTCTTAAATATAACTCTGCTTTCCCACCCCACCCCCACACATCTATTTGCTCAGGATGGAAATTCTTTTCCAAGGGACAAAGCCATTCATTCCTCAATGAGAGAAAAGCTCTAAATTGATAAGTTATTTAAATTTGCTCCAATACAGAAAGAGGGACTGGATGATCTAGCTCACCGCTTTGCTCCCTTCAATACCATCCCTGATGTGCTTCAAACACTGAAAGGGACAGGGAGGAAGCAGGGAGACCAATTGGGAGGGCTCCACAATGTCTTAGTTATCGAGCACTGCTGTAACAGAAATACCACAAATGGATGGCTTTAACAAACAAAAATTTATTCTCTCACAGTCTAGGAGGCTCACAGTTTGAATTCGGGGTGCTAGCTGCAGGGAAAGCTGTTCTCTCTCTGTTGGCTCTGGGGAAGGTCCTTATCAATTTTTCCCCGGTCTAGGAGCTTCTCAGTGCAAGGACAACAGCTCCAAAGGACTCACTCAGTTTCTGGTACTTCTTTCTTGGTGGCATGAGGTCCCTCTCCTCTCTGCTTGATTTTCTCTTCTACATCTCAAAAGAGATTGACTCAAGGTACAGCCTAGTCTTATAGATTGAGTCCTGCCTCATTAATATAACTGCCTCTAATCCTGCCTCATTAACCTAATAGAGGTTAGAATTTACAACACATAGGATAATAACAACAACAAAAAAAAAAACCTGTTGCCGTGGAGTCAATGCTGGCCCATAGCCACTCTAGAGAACAGAGTAGAACATCAGCAGCTCACATAATGGTGGACAACCACACAATATTGGAAATCATGGCTTAGCCAAGTTGACACACATTTTGGGGGAACACAATTCATAATTTTCCATTCTTTGGGCCCCCAAGTTCACTCCTTTCCACATGTAAAACACATATCATCCCAAAATTCTTAAATCGACTCCAAGTACAAATGCCAAATATTCCTCTTCACCTGTGAAATCCAGAATACAAGTTATCTGCTTCCAAAATACAATGGTGGAACAGGCACAAGGTAGACATTTCCATTATAAATGGGAGATAATGGAGGGAAAGAAGGAATAACAGGCACCAAAGAAATCAGCAGAACACTTTACATTAGCTCATAAGGCTTGAAAATAATCCTCTGTTCTCTGAGACCATTTAGGGAATAACTCTGCCCTCCAGACTCTGGGTGTTGACCACACTTTCCAGAATCTGGGTGGAGGCCCCTCGGCCCAGGACTTTGGCTCCGCCTTCCAGGCCCACTGGAATGGCAACTCTGCTCCCTTGGCTTTGGGTGACCCCATTCTCCTAGTCTGTCAGAGTGCTGACCCTGCCCCTTTAGCCCTAGCAGGCCCTGTTCTTCTGCCCCTTGGGCATGGCAGCCCCACTCCCTCAGCTTTGGGCAGTGGATCCAGCTCCATTTCCCTGGCACTTATTAATGGCAGCCCCACACTTTGGAACTGAGTTGGTGAAGATCTGACTCTTTGAAACCTAGAAGGCTGTGGTCCCACCCCTGGTTCTGCTGCTGCCATTTCTCTGCTGCTGCTTCTTGGTGTATGTGTCATCTCTGGCGTTATGGCCCTCCTCGTTTGCTTCTGAGCCCTCAGCAGAATTGTCTCTGATGTCCAGAATTCCACCAACAGTCTCTTCAAGGCAATCTACACTATTACTATTAGGCACTTTAAAACTTTTCCAGCCTCTACCCATTACTCAATTCCAAAACCACTTCCACATTGTAGGTATCTGTTACAAGCAGCACCCCACTCTCCTGGTACTAGATGTCTTAGGCTGGCTTCTCTAGAGAAGCAAAACCAGTGAAGCATATCAATATACAGAGAGAGAGAGATTTATATCAAGGAAATGGCTAACGTGATTACAGAGGCTGGAACGTCCCAAGTCTGTGGGTCAGGCTGGAAACTTCTCCTGACTCACTTAGCTGCAGGGGCTGGTGAACTCAAGATAGGAAAGGCAGACAGCAGGCCTCTGGCTCACAGGCTGTGAAGGCTGATGAATTCCAAGATCAGCAGATAAGCTGCTAGCTCAAGTCCCAAGAACTGCAGATCAGATGAACAGGAGCCAGCTGTAGGATCCAGAGTGAACAAAAGCCAAAGAACTTTGCCAAGTCCATTTATATTGGATGTAGGCCACACCCCCAAGGAAACTCCCATAACAGGTCTCATCATGGAGATGGTTACATTACATCATCTCATTATGGAGGTGATTATGTCATTACATAGCTACTAAACTACACAGTAACTGCCAAACCACTGAGAATCACAGCCCAAACTTAACCATCACACACAATAATCAGGATGAGAGGTAATGTGAAGGTAGTGAGAAATGGTCAGATCCTTGGTACTTTTTTTTTTTCTTGGTACATTTTCAAAGTAGAACTGGTAGGATTTGGTATCAAGTTCAATACGAGGTGTGAAGAGAAGTTTTTGTCCTGAGGAACTGGAAGAATAGAGTTGTCATTTACTGAGATGGGGAAGACTGGGAAGAGAAGGCTTAGGCTGGGGCAGTCAGGAGATCAATTTGGACATACTAAGTTTGAGAAGACTCTAAGAAACCTAAGATATACCAGTATGTATATATATTCCTTCTATACATATTACGAATTGGTTGGGTTTGTTCTCAACCTTGGTTATGCTAGTTGCATGTTATTAAAATTACATAAATATTACAAAAAGGAAGAAAAATAGAGCCAAAATAAAAAGTTATAGTTTTTATATAGATTGCTAGAAAAGGACATCACGGTTGGTAAAGTAGAGTGTCAGGAAAAACAAGGGAAACCCTCAAGGAGATGGATTGACACAACAGCCGAAACAGTGGACTCAAACATCATCATGAAGAGGGCACAGGACTGGGCAACATTTTGTTCTATTATACACAAAGTCACTGTGAGTTGGAGCCACACTGACAGCAACTAATAACAACAACAATAGTTTTTATGAAAGCTTAGTTGAATGCTTTGGAAAGATAAAAGCACATAGTATGAAAACTACCATCAAGCTAAGGGTGAGGAAGACAAGTGTAAAAACTTAAGTACAACATATGTAAAAATCTAAGGGCATTCTGCACTCATTGCTTTTCATATGTTTAAATTTTTTTTCCTTTTAAAATTAAGAGAAACTGGAAATCCCAGATGATGATTTTGAGGTGTTGTTTATCCAACAAAGATATTTCAGAATACTGAGCAGACCCATACTCCAATAAAGGCATAGACTCTACATTAAAAGATTGACCAAAGAATACATATTCATCTAAAACTAAAATGTCTAAGTTATCTATTTATAATTTATTATGATTCTTTGCCATGGTAGCCAGTCACCAAGATGTCCCAAATGATCTCACCTCCTGGTAACTCATACCCTTATGTAGTTCCCTCCCATACTGTGTCAGGACTGCCTGTGTGACCAAGAGAAATGGCAGAAGTGATGGTATGTCACTTCCAAGGCTAGGTTTATAAAAGACATTTTAGGTTTTACCTTGCTCTCTCTTGAACTGCTTACTCTGGGGGAAGCCAGCTGCCACATCTAAAAGACACTCAAGCTGCCACGTTGAGAGGCCCATGTAGCAAGCAACTAAGGCTTCCTACAATAGCCAGAGAGGGACTGAGGCCTCCTGACAACAGCCGTGTGAGTGAGAGGATCTTGGAAACTAATCTTCTAGTCAAGCCTTCAGATGACTGCAACCTCAGGAGAGAACCTAAGCCAGAACCACCCAACAAAGCACTCCTGGATTCTTGACTCTCAGAAACTGTGTAAGATAATTTTTGTTGTTTCAAGCTGCTAAATTTTGGGAAAATTTTTTATGCGGCAATAGGTAATCAATGCAGCTGCTTTAACCTACTTTTTTGGTTATCCATCTTCTATCACATTAAGCACTTGGTCCTTTTTAAACTTCTGGGCTCCACTCTCTTGTACAGAGTCTTACTAAGTAAGCGAATTAAACAAAATTCTGGAAGTCATATATTTTAAGTACTTTCAAATGTCAAAGTGCTTCTCTATAGTCAAGTGCTATGGTGTTTATTTCAACACAGGAAATTATAAAAGTTTTGTAATTTTCTATATATAAATGTACTTTGTGAAAGGTATCTGTGACACACATAATAAATAGTTACAAGCAAAACGCTGAGGTAGTATTTGATGTACCCGTTGCTTTGCTGTGGCTTTTAAGTAAAGATAAAAAGTGTCATAGAGGGAAGGTTTGCTTTCCCCCTCCACCTCCATACTGGATTCCAGCCCTTCCCTGCCCAAATGATGGAGGTTACTGAAGGGGTCGCACTGTTCAGACATAGAAAAAGCCAACGATAGAACATCAGCAGACAAAAGAGCTTGTGCCGCCTGATCAAAGATGCCAGTAGCATAAGGAAAGAAATAGATCAAGGCGGAAGAAGTGGCAGGGTAAAGTATTACAGAGTGCAGATACAGGAAGAGACACTGCAGAAAAGAGTAAAATAGATGTCAAGAGCGGGATAAGAACAGTAAAGAATACAATAGATAAACAAAGTAAATTTATAAAGGTTTCCAGTAAAGCCCTACAAATACTGTAATAGGACACTGAGACACTTACAGGGAAGTATTTTAAACAAGCCTGAGAACCAAGAGACATTTAAAGTGCAAAATACTAATTCAGGTGGTGGGATCAAAGAGGATGGCATGGGACAACAAAGAGTATTGCAGATAATGACAAAGAAAACAGAAGATGAGATTGAGATGCTGATCTAGTTTCCCATTCCACCTCCAACCCTATATTCTAGCTAAGATTCAACTCATGTTTGCATAGTTTGCTAAGTAATATACTTCAGTTGATATGTTTACTAGTTTAAATATGTATAACTACATACATTTATCTATCTATTCTATACATATATAATTATTCTAAAATATTCCTGTTCACTAAAGTCCCAAATTAAGACTTTTATTATACGGGAGAACCTTTTCAGCCTTACGGTGACTATAATGGCGTCCAGGGAGCATCCCCACCTTTACTATATGTGCCAGAACCCTTACCAGGAAGAGGCAGGGAAAGGAGGTTCAGCCCAGGTCTGAATACGGATGGATGCATATACATCAATACAAGAAATTTATGTTTGATGGCATTATTCATCAAAATGCTTTAAATTTTTAATTAAAATGCAAATACTTTGACTTTATTCATCACAAAAACTGTCTTTTTTCCTGGGTTAGTACATAAAGATAACATACTTTTACATTCAAATTCAAGGCTTCTGCAGTTGTCTGTGTTCTCTATGCCTGTACATGTGGTACTATGGGGACTGAAAGCTCCCATAGGGTTGGGCCTTATGAGACCAGTGTGACTGTCATGGATTGAATTGTGTCCCCCCAAAAATATCTGTCAACTTGGCTAGGTCATGATTCCCAGTACTGTATGATTGTCTACCATTTTGTCATCCGATGTGATTTCCCTATGTGTTGTAAATCCTATCATTATGATGTAATGAGAAGGCTTATAGTGGCAGTTATATATTGATGAGAGCTACAAGATTAGATAGTGTCTTAAGCCAATCTCTTTTGAGGTATAAAAGAGAGAAGTGCACAGAGAGACATGGGAAGCTCATACCACCAGGAAAGCAGTGCCGGGAGCATAGCACATCCTTTGGACCTGAGGTCCCTGCGCTGAGAAACTCCTCGACCAGGGGAAGATTTTTGACAATGACCTTGCCCCAGAGCCAACAGAGAGGGCGAGCCTTCCCCTGGAACTTGTGCCCTAATTTCAGTCATCTAGCCTCCTAAACTGTAAGAGAATAAATTTCTCTTTGCTAAAGCCATCCATTTGTGGTATTTCTGTCGTAGCAGCACTAGATGACCAAGACAGTGACCTTGCAATTATATATAATGTTTATAATATTTGTTTATAATTTGTTGTTGTTAGGTGCTATTGAGTTGGGTCCTACTCACAGGGACCCTATGTACAACGGAATGAAAGACTGCCCAGCTGTGAGCCATCCTCAAAATCTTTGATATGTTTGAGCCCACTGTAGCAGCCACTGTGTATAATAAATGTTAATTATAAATAATGTTTAAAATATTCAATACAGGGCTTGCTTGCTCTCTGGCCTGTGGGTAGGCGGCTACCTGGCGCCAGGATGCTGTCGTGATAAGAAATCCTGTTATCAAAACTGACTCCAGAAGAGAGAACCTAACAGACCACTTACAATGAAAGAAATTGAGAAAGTTATTTAAAAGCTACCATCTTCAAAACACCAAACCCAGATGGTATTACAGGTGAATTCTTTTCAACTTTCAAGGGAAAGATGATTTTGGTAACATTTAAATTGTTCCACAGCATAAAAAAGGAAAAATCAAAGATTTCTTTTACAAAACCAACAGAATACTGACATCGGAACTTGACAAAAATAGTACTAAAATCAAAAACTTGAACTGTTATAGTGATGTGTAATTTTAAAGTAAAATATTAGCAAATGGAAAAAATATTCAATACATTAGCAAGATGTACATAAGATCACTATTTTATTGGACAGTAATAGAAATACATCCATGTGACTTACGGTGGTTATTTTGGCTGAAGAGCCGGTGTTATTTTTTTTTTACCATAGTGTTTTACATGAATTAATGAGTACAGTCTTTATATTTAGGAAATCGAAACATTCACTGATATCAGCCAAGTGAAGTTAATACATGGTTGTCCTCAAATGAACCAAAACAATAATATAACATAATCACTACGCACAAAAGAAGGATGTCCTTATTTCCATTAATCTCAGATTATAAAAATTATGAAGTCCCACATACAGAGATTTTCTAAATTTGATTTATCTAACCAAAAAACAAAACTTTTAAATTCAGCCTAATTCTTATAATCATTTTGAAATTTACATTAAAAATAATCTCCTAATACATATTCACATTAAGATAAAAGCAAATGGATTATGAATATAATCTAACACTTCTTTCAATGAAAGGTCACAGAGAAATACATTAAATGTTATTTTGGCATTCCTATTTCCTAGGCTTAAAGAAATGATAAAGAATCCTTTTCTAACGTAAATAATCATTCCTTGGGTAATTAAGTAGAAAATGTTACATCTTCAGGCAAGAAAAAGTCTAAATTTTTTTTTATAGTCAGGTAATTTAACAAATTAATAGAATCATAGTAAATGGATGCAAATAACAAATGACTTTATGAACAAGAGAGAAAGTTCTTTGGAAATGACTCTAACAGTATGGAAAACTTGACTTCTTTTAAAAAGGTATCTCATCTTGACATTTAATAAACATACTGTTAAGCTTCAAGAAGAAACAACTAGCCTTTTAGTTGAACAAAAATATAGGAAAACCAAAATTAAAAAAAAAAAGTAGAAATACTACGTATAAATCACTTGAACATTTATCTTTTTCCTTCCAGAAAACAGAAGAGAAAAACCCATTTTCTTAGAACTAATTCAAGGCCCTCCTAAAACTTGCACATGGAAGTGGATGGTAGGACTCAAGGTGGCAGTGACATTTTTCTGATAACACCACGGTAAGCGCTAAACAGTGTTTCACTGTAAAAGGCTCTAGACTAGTTTAACCATTTTTTTTTATTATTAAAGCATTGGTTTTGCTGTTTAACACAATTTTAAGGCAAATGGAAATTGGTATATATGTATTAAGTATCCTTCTGCTATCAGAAATGCTCTTTTTAGAGACTTAAAGTTTTCTTCTCTTACAATAGAGGTTTTTCCTGTACTTATTGCCCTGAAATCCTATTTGGTCACTCTCGTCCCTTTTGTCAAAGGTCACAAAGAAAGCATCTTGCTAAAGTCATTGCTACTGAACTGACCAGAAACCATTCAAACTTCAAGCACTGAGTTTAACAAATCAACTTCCTAAATAGAGACAAAATTTTTTTCAAAGGTAAAATGTAAAAGGGAAAAATAATACCTCTGGAAAGCCATTTGTCTTATCTAATGAAATAAATTCCCCAGTGCTACCTTAAGTAGAAGCAGCATCATTAAATAGTGCAATTCTTCAAAACTGATTTCAAATTGAAAAATGAAGTTTGCTTATAAGCTTTGCCTATAAACCACAGCTTAAAACATTTACCCCAAAAATGAGTAAATTAACATAAGCAACAACTGTCTTGCCTATGTAGTAATGGGAATGTGTTTGTGCACTTGTGTGTGTACGAGTATGCATCATTCAAGGTCAACGGTACCTCAACAACAAAGTAAAAATACTAAATTAAATGTAAAACATTACATAATTGAATTTTTAGTTTTGGTACATCTAATGATACTCCACCAATAATAAGAATTATGAATAGCTAATTAGTAAATAAGTATATACGCAAGAAAAGTCAAAGAGCTATATACCCAAAAACTTTTAGAGCAATACTTCATATTAATTAGCTTTATGATGTAACCTACATGTTATGAAACATATGCAAACAAAAGTTTGGAAGTTCATGTTTTGTAACTAATATTACATAAATGTGGCAATACAACTATTTAAAACCTTAAAAGATTGTTTTTTTCACTGTTAATTTTCTATTCCTTAATCAGAAACTAGGCACTTTAATCTGAAATGTATTTTTAAAAATCTATTTCATATCCTTCTGGGTAATTAACTTCTAAAAGGAATGCAGCCTACTTCAGGAGCAAAATTAACAAATCCAATCCATTCATATATTGAATCAGCCACTCCAAGTAAGTGGTATATGATTTAGACATAAAATTAATGCAACTCTCAAAGTGTCTAATATACTCTGAAGAAGAACCTTACTCATAAACAACATTTCATACGTACATTCATCATCAAGGACAGGAAATATACTTCCATAGCATTAAAAATATTTTTGTTCTATATTCAAGGGAGAAAAACACCCACTTTAAAACCATACTAAGATTCAAAGCATCAATATTTTTAAAATGTGGTCATAATATGATAAACTCCCAGGATGCTAAATTCTCTGTGGGAGTAATGAAAACTCAGTTTTGTAGAAGGGGAAAGGAGAAATTATTTTACTGTACCAAGACTAATAATACCATCACATTCTGGGAGACAGTCTCGAGACTATACAGAAAAAATTTTAATTGCCTTAATTAATGTTATATTTTCAATCAATCAACGTTCAAGGGAAAACTGCACTATAAAAAAATAAAAGAAAGTTCTTCAGTTTCTCTGTTGTAACTTGGAAGCCCAGCAGTAATATATTTTGGAAACTGCAGTAAGTCTAATTAAAAGCTGTAACTTGTAAACTTCTCAGTGTTAACTCATTTAAATGTTTCATAATGATACTCTGCCATCACAATTTCCTTAATTCAGTTACATAAGCAAATGCACAAGCAATATTCTAAGCAGTACATATTAAACGCCGCTACTGCCTGAACTTGGTTATACAGATGATTAACTTTACCAACAAAAACACATTTTCAGGCAAAGGTAAGTATGTTGACACTAGGAGGAATATGTTCTTACGCGTGTGAGCCACAAAGGTCTTGGCTAAAGTATATATTTTCTAGGCACAAAGCATAAAAACAAAGCTTTTTGTGAATGATATTGGACATTTCAGACAGCTTCAAGAAGACAAACCAATTAACTGGCAAGTATTGGCTTCAATTCAAGCAACATTTCTGGGAAATACACATTTCACAACTTGAATTGTTACCTACAGATTGTAAAAAACCGCTCTGGATATGCTACACAGGGATTCAATGACAGAACTTCTGCCTAAGTACAGTACAGCCATTCATTCTTTACTAGATTTTTTTTTCTCCCTGAGTCCACATTAACCAATTCTGTTGATTTTGAAATACGTGTTACAAAATCAACAGTTACTTTAAAGTATAGCACACTCAAATTATATGATTCTTAAGGTACTTATTGCACTTTGGCTTCCAACAGCCCGCTGGACATAAAGTGGTCTTGACCACTCACACAGCTACTTGCATGTCTCAGCGCATCTGCGCCGACACAGGCCATTAACAGCTCCGTGCGGCGGCTGAGGAGCCGCATGAGGTCTTCCGTCACCGTCTCTATACTTGAATAGCGAACTTTCTCGAAATCAAAAATGTCTTTCAGAAAGAAAACAACTTGACTCTAGAAAATGAACACAAAACAAATTGGCATTTATTACAACAAAATTATATTCAATCTAGAGTTAATACTGTACCGAGCACTGAATGAGGAGTAAGGCAATCTGAGATCCAGCACTACGGAAATGACTTCCATATCTCATGGAGAAGGGAACTTTAAGCACGTGATTTAATAACCTTCTTTGGGTCTAATTTTCTTTTTCTGCAAAATAAGGGTAATACTACCTGTCCTGTTTACTACTCAAAGCTCAGAAAAAGATTCAAAAAAGAGTATAAGAAATGACTGTGGATCCTTAATGTACTCTATAAATGTAAAAACCAAACTAAACCCATTGCTGTAAAGTTGATTTGAACTCATAGTGACCATATAGGACAGAGTAGAACTGCCCCCATAGGGTTTCCAAGGCCGTAATCTTTATGGAAGCAGAGTGCCACATCACTCTTGTGGAGGGCTGGTGGGTTGGAACTGCCAACCTTTCCATTAGCGGCTAAGCACCCAACCACTGCTCCACCAGGGCTCCTTGTATAAATGTAAGGGGCTATTATTATTTCTTTCACAGTAACTGAGGTTTGCAGTGTTACCTCTGAGCACTGATACTGCTTTAAGACAGATCAGTAAACTATTTCCAATAATGAGGAATTAAGAATTCCTAAATGCATGTTTTTCTATACATAAAAGATAAAAATAATTTCTGGTCTCAAATTTTAAATTGGTGGAGGATATTGAAGGATATTTCATTTCAGTATGCTAATACGTATGCTTAAAAAAAAAATACGTATGCTTAGTGACTATTAATTCTCAGGCTGCTATGTCATGATGGAAAGAAAAGTAATTCCAAAGAGCAGAAAATTGAAATATCTAATTTCTATTCTCCAGAAACTAAACGTTCCCAAGTACTCAGAATGCACATTTCATAGGTTCACTGGATTTTGGATCTGGAAGTATCCTTAGCAGTCAACCCGTAAAGTTCCCTCATTTTATAGATGAAGAAAAGGAGGACCAAAGAATGACTCGTCCACATTCAGACTGCTCATTAGTGACAAACTTGATTTCCAGTCCAAACTTTTTCCGCTAAAACATATACCTTCCATTTGGGAGGTAAAGTCAACTAGTCAAAGATTAACATGTTTTGAATAACAGCAAATAAACACTTCCTAAACTATTTACACGAATGCTACATAAACAGCTCATAAACATAATAATTTAATTTTTAAAAATAAAGGGTAAAGTAAAACATCCAAACTGTCCAAACATCCAAAATTTTCACATTTATACTCAATTATATTTACTTTTATTTGTTCCTTGAAATTCAGCTTAACCCCAAAATTATGAAAGAGCAAGGCTTTTCTTGGCACTTTGCCAGGCAGGAAGTTCTGTAATGAACTATAACTTAATTATTAGGACAATTTAAACTGCCGACACTGGGGTACAACTTTAAATGCCCAGGTTGCTTTTCACAACTTGGATTTTATCATCCACATTACCTTGAACCAGAATTTATCTCTAAATTACCACGTTTGTGTTATAAATTTCAAAAGTACTTGGACATGAAGAACAAACTATAAGAAGTAGCAATTTGATTGTAACATGGCAATACCATCCAAGAACATATTCATTGCAGAAGGAATTGATAAGGTGAATGGTCTAGCTGAGTCTACTCCAGGCTAAAGCTTCAAATCTATAGAGTATTGGTCCTGGTCCATTGACATTACACAACACTGAATTTATGTGACTTTTATAACTTTATCTTTAAATAACATTCTTCTTTTTCTACAAAAACAATACAAAGACTTAATTTCTTCTTAGCCTAGAATAAGATCAATGATTCAACGACTGAACATACCTTAAAGAAGCAACATAAATCATAAAGAGAATTTCTAGGCCCCAAAAAGCCCCAGGCTAGCACAGGGCTGATGTGCTCACAAATGGCATAAAAATGGGCAAAAAATCCATCTGGGATCTGTTGGGAAGTAAAAGAGAATCAAGTTATTTTTACCTTGCATTTGCTTTCTCTAGTAGAGAAATTGAAATTGCTAGCTGTCATGTGGCCAGCTCTTTTTTGAGGGTAGACCAAACAGTCAATGAAGAGCCAGTCTGTTGAGAAAGTTAATAAACTTCCACATAACTTTTAGAGTTGCTAAATGTTTTATGTAGATTTCAATAGCCTAGCCAATAGTTTCAAATATGCGGAGAAGCATTATTTCTTAAAAGGCGTTTTTCACCTCTTAAAAATACTTTACAAAAAAACAATCATATCAGTGTTGTAACCAAGCAAAGCCAAGAATATTACAGTGCACCTTAGCAATATAATTTTTAGGATTAATAAGATACCATAGTTTCAGTTATTAAAAAGCCCTGTTCAATCATTTAACTGAAAAAGACTAAAATGATTTTTAAATGATTAAGTACACAGTTATTCTTACTAGAATCCTAATCTTCAGTTAAGAAACCAGATATTATTTAAGCATTTAATTGTATAATTCCCTCTTCTTGTAAAACAGTGTTATATACAACTGTGTTTTATGAAATTCTCTAAGTTTATTAATGATTTTCTGAATTTCTTTTGTTAAATAACTTATCCTGCAGGACTCGTCATACAGCATCGACTGAGGATAACTATACGTTTAGCTTCTGTCTCTTGCAGGAGTTGTTTTCTATTTCACAGTCTCCAAAAACAATCTTCTAAACCTTAATTTAACAAATATATAACAGCAGCAGTTACCATTTAATGAGTACCCATTATATTCCAGACAATGTGCTATGTCCACATAAAATTTAATAAAACATTCCTGTAAAAGTAGGTCATGTTAATATAATTTTATGCATGTAAAAAGTAAGACTTCAGAGGGGTTAAGTAACCTACCCTACATCACACACAGCTAGTTAGTGAAGGCCCAAAAGTTACCAGGGATGCACTGAGGTTATTCTAGTTTAAGAGATGTTCTGCATATATTAAAATTATAAAGTCTTTATAGACTCTAAGTATATTAGGAGTTCAGAGGAGACAGAAGTTAGCGTGGACTGAATAGAAGAGACAAGCTTCACCAAGGAAAAATGTGAGCTGAGCTCAACAGTCAGTAAGATTTATTTAAGTACGGAGGATGGAGTATGGCATTCCAGGTATAGAAAAAAACTCTCCAAGATGTGAGACATATATGATATCTGTATATACAGAAAGACTAACCTGAGGCACAAGATTTATGTTAAGATGTAGGAAATAAAGTGAGATATAATAATAATGTTTTTATTATTATCATTATAAGCAACTACCATTTATTACACTTGATTTTGATATCTCATTTCATCCTTACAGCAGACCTGTGATGTAGGAATTAACTCCATCTGGCATATGAGAAAACCGAAGGTCAGATGACGCTCAGTAACTTGTCCACAATCATGTTTGGTAGGGTGAGAATCAAAATTAAGTCTACAAGTCTCCAAAGTTTGTTCCCTAAAACCTATACCAGTGGTTCTTAACCATTAGAGTGTATAATAATCATTTAGGGAGCTAGTTTAAAATATAGACTTTCTGAAATAATTTATAACAAGAACTATTGAGGCACAGAGTCTCTGGAATTATTATTAACAAGGAGCTGCTCAAGATTCTGTGAAGACTATGCTCTGGAAACACTGCGCTTGTCTCAAAGTTATAGTGTCAGATTGAGAGATATGGATATGATAAAATAAACAACAGGAAGTACTATAGGCCACTGGGAAAAGAATAATTATAATAATAGCTAACACTTGCATAGTGTACTACGCCAAACACTTTTCTAAAACTTTACACATATCAAATCAAAGCACTTCACGTGTATCAATCATTTAATTCTCAAAAAACCCTATGAGGTAGGTACTATTACTATTCTTTTTATAGAGATGAGGGAAATGAGGCACAGAGGCATCTTGCCCAAGTGGCAGAGAAGGGATCTGGACCCAGGCAGTCTCACTCCAGAATATGTAAAGTAGTACGCTGACAGCAGTGTTAGTGGGTGAGAGGGGATAGAGGCATGGAGCTTGGACACGGGGTGAACTTTGAAACTTTTTTTTGTTTTTGGTATAGGCTCTAAATTGAATAATGCAGCGACTAGAATCAAATCATTATTTCTCGATTTGATTCCACTATATTAAACCATTTTTTAAAATCTTAGTATCAATAACTGGAAGAAAAAAAAATAACAAACATAAAAACCATTCCTGAAGCCCACTCTTCAGAAATAGATTAGACTCAACTATAAAAATACAAAATAATACTCGTGAAGAGTGCTTCTTAGTTCAAGCAGATACACGAGACCAAATGGGTGGCTCCTGAAAAGGCAAGAAGAGACAAGAGCTGGTTGGGTGGACACAAGAAACCCGGGGTGGAAGGGGGAGTATGCTGTCACATTATAGGGATTGCAACTAGTGTCACATAACAATATATGTATAAATTTTTGTATGAGAAATTAACTTGAGCTGTAAACTTTCACCTAAAGCACAATAAAAAAAAATCTATTAGAAGTGCTTCCAACCTTAAATTCTCCTCTCCCACTTAGTGGAAATCTCATGCATGCCTAATACTTGCTGTACTGAACTGTACAGGCAGGTAAGGAAAATGAAGAAGGCAGTCAAAAACGGAGATGCCAACCCAGCACCATTAAGTCATTCATCTAGCTTGAGTGACAGTCTTCTTATCAGCTGCCATCGCCACATGTGAACTGATTCATATTTCTTTGACAAGACTTTCCAATTAACAATACAGTCTAGGGCATAATGAGTTTTACCTTCATCTGCTGCCTTTTCTGTTTCAGTACTGACCAACAACTTGAAGCCACAGCCTACATATGCAGAAGAGAAAAGCAAGATTTAAATTTACAATTATATAAGCTTTTACTTTTAGAAAACAGTGATTTTTATTAGAAATTCAAAATTTATAGCCTTAAAAAGCTCAAAACATTAACTACTAATAAGAACTAGTCCAGGTTCCTTATATTGTTTGTAAATATTAATGAAAAAGAGTTTCATTTTTATAAATTTTAAAATTAAATACAAAGCCACTAAAGAAAAAGGTTAAGCCCTGGTACCAAGGAGCTTGGTAATTAAAACTCTGCTCCTAAGGAAAAAAGTGAAAATGTATGTACACAGAGGTACATATCCAAATAAATATTTTATGTGTAACAACGAAGACAAAATAAGTAGTATTTTTTCTTCAAAACAGTACCACTGGAACGAATTTTGGGAAGAACTAAACAGTTTCATTCAAATAAAGAACTAAAAACATATAACCATAATGACAGGGACAAAAGCACACAGTGGCTCCTGAAGAAATCTCATCCTACTCCGGCATGACCCACTTCAGCCAAGGTCACTTTGTCAAGTCAGTTATGAAAATGGAAAACATAGCTTTTATGATTAAAAAGTCCTAATAAGTAAGGAAAACATGAATTTATTAGCAATGCTTTAAAATTTAATAGTCAGGAAGTTCCAAAATAATTGTGAAATAATCTACTGGAGCATTTTTTAAAAGGCACTCAAACTTGAAACATGATATCCATCCTACCTACTTACAGGTAGATGCTTAATGCTCATAAAAAGCAATATCAAAAGAGATTTGAGTAACAAATAGAACAGAAACTGAAAACATTCAAAGTATAGAATATAGTTTAAACCTGTTTTATTTTTGCACATGTCTATTTTTTCTCCACTAATCTTTAATAGTATTTGGGAGCTTGAGTCTCCAAATTTTCCTCTTAAAATATGTATATTCTCATTTTTTACTGTAACTTTTATATTTCCATTTAATCATTCTGCTTTACTAACAATTTTTTGTTAAGCCTGAGCTAGTCTGAAGCCTGAGTTTCTTTTGAGACCTGAAGAAATACTGAGTCCTCCAGGTTAAGGCTGGGACTGATGAAAGGGCAAATGAGGAGAAGTTCACGTGAAGGGGTTATACCACACACATCTAATCCTAACATCCAAGGGTGAACTCTGTTTCCACACTAGTCATTCTACAGGCAGATGTATAACCTTCCCAGTTCTGACCACTTTTCATCAAACTTAAATGGTTGAGAAAGGTAAACCACCACTTACGGTTTCTTTGAAGGAGGAGTTTAGCCAGCGATTATTTACTACATTCTGTATGGACGTGGGTGGGTTTTCTAAATCTTCAAAGGAATCCATTAATATAAAATCCAGAACAACATCATAAAAATTTAGATTTTTCACCTGCAATAAATTATAAGAGTTAAACAAATAATTTTTATATAGAGCTGAAATAAAGTTTGAGTCAGGGCTTTATCCTTCAAAACTGCAGGGTTTTTTTTAGTTGAGTCAAGAGATTACATTACTGCAAAAAAACAGGGAGAGGAGAGACAAATACCAAAACCCATCATCACCAGAAACTATACTTCACACAGTGCCTACTCCTTCCTAAATTCCTTCAGGTGAAATTAATCTCTGGCTCCTATCTGTTCTGGGGTCCTTTGTTCATATTTCTGTTATAACATCCATAATGCTCATTCTGCTTTGTTATTTAGTTATGAGTATATCTACCAACCTATCCCACCAGATTATAAAACCTCTTGTTCTCTCATGTGCTGTACTAGGTTCTCAGTCTTCTATAATAAGCAGAGCAGAGCTTACAGTCTAGTAAGGAAAACAGATAGGGACAAAATAATTCTGCAAATATGCAATCACAAACTGTGATAAGCACAATAAGGGAAAAAGTACATGGTGCTATGAGAGCTTATGATGAAGATTCTGATCCAGCCTGGATGTCAGAGAGGGCTTTCTTGAGGGAGCGAGGCATCCCAGGTAGAGGAAATACCTGTCAAAGACTTTAAGAAAGAACACAGGGTGTTGAAATCAAAGAAACTGAAAGTGTGCTGCAGCTCTCTGTGGCTAAGGAAAAGGAAGAAGGCCAGATCCTGCAAGGTTTTATGGCTCATGTTAAGGATTTTGGTTTCTATCCTCACAGTATTTGGGGACTGAGGATCAGCGGGCGGGGAGAGAGAGATGATCAGATTTGTAGCTTTTAAAGATCATTCTGGCAGCAATGTAGAGTACGGAATGGAAGGGGAAAGAGTGAATCCAGGGAGTGGGGCAGTAGGCTGAAAATACAAAGACTACTGAGATAGTCCAGGGGAAAGACTACAGCTGCTTAGGCCACGATGGGGATAGCAGGAATAGGAAAACATCCAAAGATATTTAGTTCAAACTGACAAAACTTAGAGGTGGATATGATAAAGCGGATGAAGCCCAGGGAGGTGTGAAGGGTGAGCCCTAGGTTTCTGGCCTGCTGGCTGGATGTGATTCCATTCCCCAAGTGAGGGAATGCTGGACAAGAGAAGATCATGCCTCCGTGTCTTTGAACCTCCTGTTTTCTCTGCCTAGAATGCCTTCTCACCCCTTGTAAATGCCTACATTGCCAACTATTACTCCACTTTCAAAAGCCAGTTCAATCATTATGTCTTCTATGAAGCCTTAAAAGACTTTTCCTAAAAGACTTAACAGCTCCCTTCATTGTGGTCCCTTTGTACCTCATGCATAAACCTACATTACCTGCATTATTACAATGTAATGTATCTGTCCACTGAGGAAACTGATTCCCTACTAGCTTATGAGATCCTTAAGGAACATAACAAGGAACTTAACAAGGTACTTAAAACCAAAACAAACAAAAAAAACCAAACCCACTGCCATTGATTCATAGCGACCCTATAGCACACAGCAGAATTGCCCCATAGTGTTTCCAAGGAGTGGCTAGTGGATTCGAACTGCCAGCCTTTTGGTTAGCAGCCAACCTCTTAAACATTGTGCCACCAGGGCTCCAACAAGGTATTTAAAAAACAAGGTATTTAGCAAATATTAAATCTTCATTACATGTTTCTTTAATGTCTGTTGATCTTCCTATGTTATTCCTATTCAATACCTTCCACAGGCCACCACTACCACTCTGCTGGGGCCTGACCAATGACTTTTGGATAGAAAGAAGCAGGGAGAAAAGGAAGGCTTTTTCCAAAAAAACAGTTTTTTTCAACTGGAATTCCAATGTATAGACTGCAGTTGCTACTGTTTGTGAGTCTGCCAGAAGATATATGTTACCTTAACACCACATTATTGGTTTTACTGTCATTTAATAAGGACAAGGTAAAAATGGCCTCTACTCATGTAAATGTTATATGCAAATAATTAAGGAAAATAAATATTATAACAATTTTGAACTTACCCCTCTAGCAGCAAGTTCCATTTCAGTACTATCCCAGTGATCAGTCTGCTCTAAAAAATAGATCATTTCATCAAAAACGTCTTCAAACTTCTTTGGATTCTGCAGAAGAAAATATATTTTAATTTTAAACTCAATTTATAACAAGGTTTAGGCCTATAAAGTAAATAAGTTACTCTTCAAGTAAGTTTCTTGGATCTTAATTCTATTAGGTAACTGAATTAAAATACATCTCAAGGTATGCCAAATTCATTTGGATTAATATTCTGTTGTTCCAATATTTTACAGAAGCCAAAATTAACAATGTTAGCAAAATGCCATAAGCACACTGCTTATGACAAATATGTATAAGCTTATACAAATATGTATAAGCCCTGGTGGCACAATGGTTAAAGCAATCAACTGCTAACCAAAAGGCTGGTGGTTTGAAACCACCCACAGCTCTGTGAGAGAAAGGTGTAGCAGTCTGCTTCCATAGAGATTTATAGCCTTGGAAACCCTAAAGGGTCACTATGAGTCAGAATGGACTTGATGGAGGTGGGTTTGGTTTTTTTTGTTATTTGAATTGGTCCTTAAGATGAAAATTGGTTACAACAGACAGACAATATGTGATGCTTTAGATTCAGTTCTGTTCCTTTCGGAGAACTACAGTTCACATCACCAGGCTTAACTGCCATGGGAAGCCAAGAAAGCAACATAAGATTTACACTGAAATTGCAAATAGTTACTATCACCTTCCACTTATTTAGCACTTTATTTTCTAATTTGCTTTCCCATTTGTTATTTATTTAATCATCATAATGATCCTCTGAGACAGGGTAACATAAATATAACTCTCCCTATTATACAAATGAACAAATTAAGGTTCAATGGAACTGGGTGTGAAAACCAGGAGTGTGTAAATGGATCCAAAGAAGGCCTGATTTTTTTTTTTTTCCCTTATCATCTGGATACACCTTGCATAAAGAAAATGGTTCCTTACAATCTTAACGAAGCTTTTATTATTGCTTCTGCCCTATTCAATCTCATGAGGGTTCCTAGAATCCTCTTAATGAACAGGATTGAGAGAGGTCAGAGAGAATGTGTTAATAATAATGACAATAATAGCTGTAGTAGCAGATCTAATGATGATTCTCACCATGATATTCAAGTCTTTATGGCACATTGGAAATGACTTATGAGAAACAACTTGGTCAAAACTGTGTGGACTTCACAGAAAGAAAATAACTCAACCCAAGTAGAAATCAACGCTGTTTGAGTTACTTATTTTTAATCTATGCACCTTTGCAACCATCTACAAAACTTTTTGTTCTATTAAAATTTTAAACATATTTAATCTTCAGTTGAATAGAAATAACAACCATAAAAAATGTGACAAAACAAGTTTACCTTTCGTGCTTTCACAATTAAAGCTGACAAAATTTTCCTTCCACTCTCAGCAAGGAACATCCTGTTGGCTGTTTCTGAAAGAATTACCTGCAAAAAACAAAAACAGCCCCAGTCAATGAAAAAAGAGACCTATAATTAATTTGAATTCACATCAGACTTTATAACACATCTATGCATAAATAACCCTAATACAGTTAGTGCACTGTATGTGGTACTATTTCAGCAGGCCAACCACAGAGAAAACTGTGACTTACTAAAATAAAGACAGCTCTTGAAATCTTTAATAAAAAAAAAATTAAAAGGTAAATCCACATTTAATTCTGTTCAACAAAAGATCAGAAAGCCTAAAATAAATTTTACATAGCATCAAATACAGGAAAACAGCCATTTTTGTTGTTAAAAGACCTTATATCAGTTTAAGAAATAAAAGATTTTACTGATTCAAATAAACGATGTAGAACACATACTGATTGACAATAAGAAAGACGGTTTTTATTTTAAGCAGCCATTTGTATACACAGCATCAAAATGTCTCATTGTGACGTGTGGTGGACCTGGAAAGCCATGGGAGAGCACAATGACAAATGAAAGGAAGTAGCAGGGAGGAAAACTAAAGTTAATAGAGTCTATATTAGCCGTTAGGAATAGGGATAATAAAAAGCAAGGAACTACCCTGTTTCTACGCAGCTGGACTCTACAGTATGAGCGTGGGAATGGATGAGTGGCTGGTTGAAGGCACTTAGTTAAAAAAAAAAAAAAAAAAATACCTGAAAAGCCTGTCGAATACAGTGAAGTTTGGCAAGAAAATCACTGTCTCCGAGGCACTCCAACATTTCAGTTCTATGTAATAAACGGGAGAAAATCGTTAAGCTGGATTCAAGATCAAGCCTACTACATATTTGGACTCAAACAAGGCTTAACCTCAGGACCGTAATATAAAACACATGTCTCCTCCATACTGACAAAGTCAAAATGTGTAAAAAAAAAAAAATTTAACTTGGACCTAAAAATATATTTCTCCCTCTTCTCCTGAACATTTTTAATAAACATCACACAAACATAGTAACAGCACCTTTATATTTTTCATAAAAACAGGCAAAACAAAAAAGGTACCTAAGTACTCTTGAGTAAATTTTTCCTTCTTCAACTAAATGCATGGCTTCTTCATAAAAAGGGCAGTGGCAGAGAGACTCTAGACTGTAGGTATGCCGTACTTCCCTGTGCTCTGCAAGCTAAGAAAACAGTGGGTTAAGATAGACTGAACTGATAAAAGAAGAAAAACTATAAAAGACAGAAAATAGGATTTTGCTACTGTCAAAACATACTAAATTGACTAAGCCATGAAAATCATTCAATAAGATTTATAGCTAGTAAGTTCTGAATTCACTTTATTTCAAAATTCAGTTGTAAAAAAGAGTAAAATTTTAAAACAAGCTTAGTTTATTTTGAATCCAACTAGTTAAACCCATATTGCATAGAGAAAAGCAGTATCTTACAGCTCATCAACAAGAATAACTGAAGGTGAAGCATTAAAAAAAAAAAAAATGGATTTTATTACCCAAAGAGTACTTAAAAGTATTACAACTCATGATTGTCAATGGAAAAAAAAAAAAAAAAAACTTTCTACAAAGTCATTGCAATAAGCTTAATTTGCCTATTCTAAGAAATATTTTCTTACATGTAACTTGATTAACCTTTGTATAACTGAAACACAGTCATGCTTCTCTAGTAAGCATAACAACTCTACAAATGCAATTTCAGTCTCCTGACAGTTCATTAGAAAAGAACTACAAACACTATAGAGTAGCCAGCTAAGCAAAAAATCTTTGGAGTTATTTGATTTTTCAGTACCAGATGATCCATTTAAATGGCACTCTGTATATATACATTTTTAAAAAACACCCTTATTGAGATGTAATTCACATACCATAAAATTCACCATTTTAAAGTATACAATTCAGTAGTTTTTAGTCAACCTCCATCCCGCCCTGGACCTTGGCAACGACTAATCTACTTTCTGTCTCTATGGATTTGCTTATTCTGGAAATTTCATGCAAATGGAATCAAACAATATGTAGCCTACTGCATTTGGCTGCTTTCACTTAGCATAATGTTTTCAAGTTTCATCCATGACGTAGCATATATCAGTACTTCATTCCATTTTATTGGCTCAATACAATTCCATTGAATGGATATGCCACGCTTTCTTTATCCACTCACCAACTGATGGACATTTGGGTCATTTCCACTCTTGAATTATCGTTAATACCAGAAAACCAAAAACCAAACCCACTGCCATCAAGTTGATTCTGACTAATAGTGACCCTATTGGACAGAGTAGAACTGTCCCACAGGGTTTCTAAGGAGTGCCTGGTGGATTTGCACTGCCAGCCTTTTGGTTAGCAGCCACAGCTTTTAACCGCTACGCCACCAGGGTTTCCTATTGTTAACAATGCTGCTATAAACATTAGTATACACGTTTTTATGTAGACATATGTTTTCAGTTCTCTTGGATGTATAACTAGGAGGGTCATGTGGTAACTCTATGTTTAACTTTCTGAAAACTGCCAAGTTGTTCTGCAAAGCAGCTGTACCATTTTCCATTCCCACCAACAATGTATGAGGGTCCTAATTTCTCCATATCATCACTAACACTTATTATTGTCCACCTTTTTTATTGTAACCATCCTATTGGGCATAAAGTGGCTTGCATTTCCCTAATAATTAACAATGTTCAGGATTTTTTCATGTGCCTATTGGCTATGTATATATCTTCTTTAGAGAAATATTTACTCAAATCCTTTGCCACTTTGAAATTGGGTTCTTTGTCTCTTTATTATTGAGTTTTAAGAGTTCTTTATATTTTTTAGATATAAGTCCTTTATCAGATGTATGATTTCCAAGTATTTTCTCCCATTGTTACCTTTTCATTGTCTTGTTGGTGTCCTCTGAAGCACGAAAGTTTTTACTTTTGATACAGTCCAACTAATCAATTTTTTCTTTTGTCACATGTGTTTTTGGAGTCATAGCTAAAGAAACCATTGACTAATCCAAGATTATGAAGACTTAAACCTATGTGTTCTCCTAAAAATTTTATAATTTTTAACTCTTATATTTAGTCTGTGATCCATTTTCAGTTAATTTTTATACATGCTATACCGTGGGGGGTGAGGAGGGGAGAACCTCAGTGTTTTCCATGTGGATATCAGGCTGTCCCAGAATCATCTGTTGAAAAGACTGTTCTTTTCCCCATTGAATTGTCTTGGTACCTGTCACGGATTGAACTCTGTCCCCCCAAAAATGGTGACAACATGGCTAGTTTATGATTCCCAGTATTGTGTGATTTTGTCATCTGACATGATTTTCCTACGTGCTGCAAAATGCTGCTTCTGTGATGTTAATGCTATGAGATTAGCGGCAGTTATGTTAACATGGCAGGACTCAATCTACAAGATTAGGTGGTGTCTTTTTATTTTTTTAATTGTATTTTAGATGAAGGTTTACAGAAACTAGTTTCTCATTAATTAATACACATATTGTTTTGTGATATTGGTTGCCAACCGTATGACATGTCAACAGTCTCCCCTTCTTGACCATGGGTTTCCCATTACCAGTTTTCCTGTCCCCTCCTGAGTTCTTGTCCTTGCCCCTGGGCTGGTATGCCCATTTAGTATCATTTTGTTTTACGGGTCTGTCTGATATGTCTGTCAGTTTATTGTACTATGGAGGCTTGCATGTTGCTGTGATGCTGGAAGCTGTGCTGCTGGAATTCAGATGCCAACAGGGTCACCCATGGTGGACAGGTTTCAGCTGAGATTCCAGACTGAGACAGACTAGGAAGAAGGACCAGGCAGTCTATTTCTGAATAGATTTAGCCAGTGAAAACCTTATGAATAGCAGTGGAACACTGTTTGATATAGTGCCTTCAGGTTGGAAGGCACATACTCAAAAGACGACTAGGGAAGAGCTGCCTCCTCAAAGTACAGTTGACATTAATGATGTGGATTGACTCAAGCTTTTGAGACCTCCATTTGCGGATGTGGCACGACTCAAAGGGAAAAGAAACAGCGGCAGACATCCATTAATAATCGGAATGTGGAATGTACCAAGTATGAATCTAGTAAAATTGGAAATCATCAAAAACGAAATGGAATGCATAACATCCATATCCCAGATATTAGTGAGCTGAAATGGACCGGTATTGGCCATTTCGAATCTGACAATCATATGGTCTACTATGCTGGGAATGACATCTTGAAGAGGAATGGCATTGCATTCATCATCAAAAAGAACATTTCAAGATTTATCCTGAAGTACAACACTGTCAGTGATAGGATAATGCCCATACACGTACAAGGAAGATCAGTTAATACGACTATTATTCGAATTTACACACCGATCGCTAAGGCCACAGATGAAGAAATTGAAGTTTTTACCAGCTTCTGTAGTCTGAAATTGATTGAACATGCAATCAGGATGCATTGATAATTACTGGTGAATGGAATGTGAAAGTTGGAAACAAATAAAAAGGACTGGTCATTGGAAAATATGGCCTTGGTGATAGAAACAAAGCCAGAGATAGAATGACAGAATTTTGAGAGACCAATGACTTCTTCACTGCAAATACATTTTTTCACCAACATAAACAGCAACTAAACACATGGACCTCACCACATGGAATACACAGGAATCAAATTTACTACATCTGTGGAAAGAGATGATGGAAAAGCTCAATATCATTAGTCAGAATAAGGTCAGGGGCTGACTGTGGAAGAGACAATCAATTGCTCACATGCAAGTTCAAGTTGAAACTGAAGGAAATTAAACAAGTCCATGACAGCCAAAGTACAACCTTGAGTATATCCCACCTGAATTTAGAGACCATCTCAAGAATAGATTTGATGCACTGACTACTGATGACCAAAGACCAGACAAGTTGTGGAATGACATCAAGGACATCATACATGAAGAAAGCAAGAGGTCATTAAATAAAAAGCCAAGAAAGAAAGAAAAGGCCAAAATGGATGTCAGAAGAGACTCTGAAACTTGCTCTTGAGCATATAGTAGCTAAAGCGAATGGAAGAAATGAAGTCAAAGGGCAGCTCGAGAAGACACAGTAAAGTATTATAATGACACGTGCAAATAGCTGGAGATAGAAAACCAAAAGGGGAGAACACGTTCGGCATTTCTCAAGCTGAAAGAACTGAAGAAAAATTCAAGCCTTGAGTTGCAATAGTGAAAGAGTCCATGGGGAAAATATTAAACGATGCAGGAAGCATCAAAAGAAGACGGAAAGAATATACAGAGTCATTGTACCAAAAAGAACTGTTTGACGTTCAATCATTTCAAGAGGCAGCATATGATCAGGAACCAATGGTACTGAAGGAAGAAGTTCAAGCTGCACTGAAGGCATTGGTGAAAAACAAGACTCCAGGATTTGATGGAACATCAACTGAGATGTTTCAACAAATGGATGCAGTGCTGAAAGTGTTCACTCGTGTATGCCAGGAGATTTGGAAGACAGTTGCCTGGCCAACTAACTGGAAGAAATCCATATTAATGCCTATTCCAAAGAAAGGTGATTCGATGGAATGTGGAAATTATTGAACAGTATCATTAATATCACATGCAAGCAAAATTTTGCTGAAGATCATTCAAAAGTGGCTGTAGCAGTATATCAAGAGGGAATTGCCAGAAATTCAGGCCAGATTCAGAAGTGGAGGTGGAACGAGGGATATCATTGCTGATGTCAGATGAATCCTGGCTGAAAGCAGAGATTACCAGAAAGATGTTTAACTATGTTTTATTAACTATGCAAAGGCATTCGACTGTGGGGATCATAACAAAGTATGGATAACACTGTCAAGAATGAGAACTTCAAAACACTTAATTGTGCTCATGAGGAACCTGTACATAGATCAAGAGGCAGTTGTTCAAACAGAACGAGGGTATAGTGTGTGGTTTAAAGTCAGAAAAGGTGTGTGTCAGGGTTGTATCCTTTCGCCATACGTGTTCAATCTGTATGGTGTGCAGATAATCTGAGAGGGTGGACTGTATGAAGAAGAATGGGGCATCAGGATTGGAGGAAGACTCATTAAAAACCTGCATTATGCACATGACACAACATTGCTTGCTTAAAGTGTAGAGGACTTGAAACACTTACTGATGAAGATCAAAGACTACATCCTTCAGTACGGATTACACCTCAACATAAAGAAAACAAAAATCCTCACAACTGGACCAATGAGCAACATCATGATAAACAGAGAAAAGACTGAAGATGTCAAGGGTTTCATTTTACTTGGATCCACAATCAACACTCAGGGAAGCAGCAGTCAGGAAATCAAACAACATATTGCATTGAGCAAATCTGCTGCAAAAGACCTCTTTAAAGTGTTGAAAAGCAAAGATGTCACCTTGAAGACTAAGGTGTGTCTGACCCAAGCCATGGTATTTTCCATTGGGTCATATGCACATGAAAGCTGGACAATGAATGAGGAAGACCAAAGAAGAATTGACGTCTTTAAATTGTGGTGTTGAAGAAGAATATTGGATATAATATGGACAGCCAAAAGAACGAACAAATGTGTCTTGGGAGATGTGCAACCAGAATGCTCCTTAGAAGCAAGAATGGCGAGACTTTGTCTTATGTACTTTGGACATGTTATCAGGAGAGATCAGTCCCTGGAGAAGGACATCATGCTTGGTAAAGTACAGGTCAGGGAAAAAGAGCAAAGACCCTCAATGAGGTAGATTGACACAGTGGCTGCAACAATGGGCTTAAGCATAACGATTGTGAGCATGGCGCAGGACTGGGCAGTGTTTCGTTCTACAGTACGCTATGAGTCGGAACCAACTCAACGGCACCTAACAACAACAATTTTTGGCTGAAGGGTAAACCTCAAGAGTGAATTCATTACTGAGCTATAAAAGTGTCTGGGGGCCATACTCACGGACTTTCTCCAGTCTCTGTCAGACCAGTAAGTTTGGTCTTTTTTTTTTCTTTGTGAGTGAAAATTTTGTACTACATTTTTCTCCAACTCTGTCTGGGACCCTCTATTGTTATCCTTATTACAGCAGTCAGTAGTGGTAGCTGGGCACCATCTAGTTGTGCTGGACTCAGTCTGTGGTAGTTGTGGTCCATTAGTCCTTTGGATTAACCTTCCCTTGTGTTTGGTTTTCTTCATTGTCCTTTGCTCCAGATGGGGTGAGACTAGTGGAATATCCTAGATGGCTGCTTACTAGCTTTTAAGAACTCAGACACAACTCACCGAAGTAGGATACAGGGCATTTTCTTTATAAACTATGCTATGCCAATTGGACTAGATGTTTCCCGAGACCATGGTCCCCACAGCCCTCAGCCTAGTAATTTGGTCCCTCAGGGAGTGTGAATATGTCTATGGAGCTTCCATGACCTTGCCTCGGACAAGTTATGCTGGCTTCCCCAGGACTGTGTACTGTCTTACCCTTCATCAGAGTTATCACTTATCTATTGTCTATTTAGTGTTTTTTCCATCCCCACCTCTCCCCTCCCTCATTACCATCAAAGATTGTTTCTTTTTGTGTGTAAACCTTTTGAGTTTTTATTGTAGTGGTGTCATACAGTATTTGTCCTTTTGTGATTGACTTATTTCATTCAACATACTGCCCTCCAGATTCATCTATGTTGTGAGATGCTTTGCAAGTTCATCATTATTCTTTATTTTTGCATACTATTCCATTGTGTGTGTGTACCATAGTTTGTTTATCCACACATCTGTTGATGGTCACCTAGGTTGTTTACATCTTTTTGCTATTGTGAACAATGCTGCAATGAACATGGGTGTGCATATGCCTATTCATGTGACAGTTCTTATTTCTTTAGGATATATGCCTAGGAGTGGGATTACTGGATCATATGGTATTTCTATTTCTAGCTTTACAAGGAAATGCCATATCATTTTCCAAAATGGTTACACCATTTTGCATTTCCACCAGCAGTGCATAAGAGTTTCAACCCACCCACAGCCTCTCCAACATATTATTTTCTATTTTTTTGATTTGTGCCAGTAATTTCTCTAAAGATTACTGATCGCGAGCATTTTCTTATGTATCTGTTAGCCACTTGAATTCTTCTTTGGTGAACTGTCTGTTCCTCTGCCCATTTTTAAGTTGGGTTATTTCTCTTTTTGTTGCAGAAGTGTTGGATTTTCCTGTAGATTTTAGAGATAAGACCTTTGTCAGATCTGTCATAGTCAAAAATTTTTTCCCAACCTGTAGGTTCTCTTTCTAATCTTTTGGTGAAGTCTTTTGATGAGCATAAGGGTTTAATTTTTAGAAGATTCCAGTTATCTAGCTTATCTTCTGGTGTTTGTGTATTGCTATAGGTTGTGTTTTAAGTCAATCTCTTTTCAGATTTAAAAGACAGAAGCAAGCAGAGAGACATGGGGACCTCATACCACCAAGAAACAAGAGCCAGGAGTGCACGTCCTTTGTACCCAGTGTCGCTAGGCTGAGAAGCTCCTAGCGCAAGAGAAGACTGATGACCTTGTGCACCTTCCTCCAGAGCCCACAGACAGAAAACACCTTCCCCTGGAGCTGGCACCCTGAATTCAGACTTTTAGCCTCCTAGGCTGTGAGGGAATACATTTCTCTTTGTTAATGCCATCCACTTGTAGTATTTCTGTTACACCGGCACTATATAACTAAGAGAACACCCCTGTCAAAATCAATTGACTAGGGAAACAATTCCATTTACAACAGCATCTAAGAGAATAAAATACCTAAGAATAAATCAAACCAGGGATGTGAAGGACTTATACAATGAAAACTATAAAACATCATTGAAAGAGATTAAAGAAGCCTTAAATAAATGAAAAGATGTTCATGGATCGGAAGGCTTGTTGTTGCCATTGTTGTTAGGTGCCATTGAATCGGTTCTGACTCATAGTGACCCTATGTAGAACAGAATGAAACGCTGCCAGGTCCTATACCACCCTCATGATTGTTGTTATGCGTGAGCTCATTGTTCCAGCCATTGTGTCAATCCATCTTGTTCATGGTCCTCCTCTTTTTTGATGATCCTTCACTTTACCAACCATGATGTCCTTCTCCAGGGACTTGCCCCTCCTCATAACATGTCCAAAACATGTGAGATGAAGTCTTATCATCCTCCCCTCTAAGCATTCTGGCTGTGCTTCTTCCTAGGAAGATTTGTTTGTTCTTTTGGCAGTTAACGGTATATTCAGTTTTCTTCAGCAACACCACAACTGAAAAGTGTCAATTCTTCTTCGGTCTTCCTTATTCATTGTCCAACTTTCGCAAGCACATGAGGTGACTGAAAACACCATGGCTTGGGTCAGGCACAGCTTAGTCCTCAAAGTGACACCTTTGCTTTTTAAAACTTTAAAGAGGTCTTTTGCAGCAGATTTGCTCAATGCAATATGTTGTTTGATTTCCTGACTGCTGCTTCCCTGGGTGGTGATTGTGGATCCAAGTAAAATGAAATCCTTGACAAGTTCAATCTTTTCTCTGTTTATCATGATGTTGCTTATTGGTCCAGTTGTGAGGATTTTTGTTTTCTTTATGTTGAGGTATAATCCATACTGATCTTCATCAGTAAGTGCTTCAAGTCCTCTACACTTTCAGTAAGCAAGGCTGTGTCGTCTGCATATCGCAGGCTGTTAATGAGTCTCCCTCCCATCCTGATGCCCCATTCTTCTGCATATAGTCCAGATTCTCGAATTATTTGCTCAGCCTACAGACAGAATAAGTAGGGTGAAAGTCATTAATGTTCGACGCATTGAATCTATTCTTGAGATGGTCTCTAAATTCAGGTATGATGCACTCAAGATTGTACTTTGGTTCCTGTGGACTTGTTCTAATTTTCTTCAGCTTCAACTTGAGCTTGCATGTAAGCATTTGAGGATCTGTTCCATAGTCAGTCCCTGGCTGTGTTCTGACTGATGATATTGAGCTTTTCCATTATCTCTTTCCACAGATGTAGCAGATTTGATTCCTGTGTATTCCACCTGGCGAGATCCACGTGTACAGTCACCATTTATGTAGTTGAAAAAGGGTATTTGCAATGAAGAAGTCATTGGTCTTGTGAAATTCTATCATGTGATTGCCAGTGTTGTTTCTATCACCAAGGCCATATTTTCCATGATCAATCCAAATCACCAGTAATTACTAATGCATCCGGATTGCATGTTCGATCAATTTCAGACTGCAGAAGTTGGTAAAAACTTCAATTTTTTAATCTTTGGCATTAGTGGTTCGTGTGTAAATTTGAATAATAGTCATATTAACTGATCTTCCTTGTAGGCATATGGATATTCCTATCACTGACAGTGTTATACTTCAGGATAGATCTTGAAATGTTCCTTTTGACGATGAATGTAACGCCATTCCTCTTCAAGTTGTCATTCCCAGCACAGTAGACCATATGATTATCCAATTCAAATGGCCTATACCAGTCCATTTCAGCTCACTAAATTTTAATGCCTAGGATATCAGAGTTTATGCACTCCATTTCATTTTTGGCAATTTCCAATCTGCCTAGATTCATACTTCAAACATTCCATGTCCGATTATTAATGGATGTTTGCAGCTATTTCTTCTCATTCTGAATCGTGCCACATCAGCAAATGAAGGTTCTGAAAGCTTGATGCCATTCACATACATTAAAGTCGACCCTACTTTGAGGTGGCAGCTCTTCCCCAGTCATTTTTCGTGTGCCTTCTAACTTGAGGGGATCATCTTCTGGTACTATATCAATGTTCCACTGCTATTCATAATGTTTTCACTGGTTAATTCTTTTTAGAAATAGTCTGTCAATCCCTTCTTCCTGGTCTGTCTTAGTCTGGAAGCTCAGCTGAAACCTGTCCACCATGGGTAACCCTACAGATATCTGAACACCAGTGATATAGCTTCCAGCATCACAGCAACACACAAGCCCCACACTACGATAAACTGACAGATTCGTAGGGTTGGAAGGCTTAATATCGTTAAAATGCCAATACTACTCAAAGCAACCTGTAGATTCAGTGCAATCCCAATCAAAATCCCAACAGCCCTGTTTACAGAAATAGAAAAACAAATCCTCAACTTTGTATGGAATGGCAAGAGGCTTCACAAAGCCAAAGCATGTTGAAAGAGAAGTACAAAGTAGGAGGACTCATACTTCCTGATTTTAAACCATACTATTTTTTTTTTTTTTTATACAGCTATAGGAAACCTTGGTGTGGTGGTTAAGTGCTACGGCTACTAATCAAAAGGTCAATGGTTCAAATCCACCTAGGTCCTCCTACAAAACTCTATGGGGCAGTTCTACTCTGTCCTATAGGGTCGCTATGAGTTGGAATCAACTCGACAACAATGGGTTTTTTTTTTTCACAGAGACAGTAATCGAAACAGCCTGGTACTGGCATAACAATAGATACATAGACCAATGGAATAGAACTGAGAGTCCAGAAATAAATCCACACATTTTTTTTTTTATGGATAACTCATTTTTGACAGGGGTTCTAAGTCCATTCCATGGGGAAAGAAGAGTCTCTTCAATAAATGGTGCTGGGGTATGTATATACAAGTTCATGTGCACTGCAAATATATTCATATATGTAATAAACTACATAGAGGGCATAGTTATGGATACTTGGTAGATGTACTCAAACACCTCATGGGATTGGTTTTCTGTGTTTGAAGGCTTGGGACCATAATCTCGTGGGACGACACGGTCAATTGGCATAATATAGTTCATAAAGATAATGTTCTACATCCTAGTTTGGTGAGTAGCATCTGCAGTCTTAACAGCTTACAAGTGGCCATCTAAGATACACTATTTGTTTCTATTCATTTGGAACAAAAGAGAATGAAGGAAACCAAAGGCTCAAAGAAGAAACTAATCCACAAGACTAACAGCCTACATGAACCACAGTCTCATTTAGCCTGAGACCAGAAGAACTGGATGGTGCCTGGCTACTACTACCGACCATTCTGACCAGGCACACAACAGAAGTTCACAGATAAAAAGGGAGAAAAACGCAGAACAAAACTCAAATTCCTAAAAGCACCCAAACTTACTGGAGCAAGAGAGACTAGAGGAACCCGAGACTATAACCCTAAGGTATCCCTCCGAATATCGAGCTATAGCCACTCCCGGTGGTCACGTTTCATCCAAATAATAGATTTGCTTTATAAAATAATATCACCCATGAATACCGTACTCCCTTAAATAATCAAATATACGAGACCAGTTACCCTAAAACAAAGATGAGATGCTAAGGAGGGCAGGAAAGCTAGATTAATGGATATAACGAAAATAATGAGAATGTTGACATAACGTGAAGAATGTAACAAATGTCATAGAACAAGCTGTACAAAAATTGTTAAATGGAATCTCATTTGCTATATAAACTTCCACCTAAAATACAATATTTTAAAAAATAAAATAAAAATAACTGGTACTGGGAAAATTGAATTTCCATAAGCAGAAAAATGAAACAGGATCAAAGCTTCACACCATATATAAAAACAAATTCAAATGGATTAAGGACCTAAATGTGCAAACTAAATCCATATCAGTCTTAGAATAAAAAGCAGGGGGCAATGGTGCCAGGCCCAGCTTTTCAAATGAGTTATCTAATATACTAACAAAAGCACAAACAGCAAAGGACAAAATAAATAAGTGGGACTTCGTAAAAACTAAAAACTTCTGTTCATCAAAAGACTTGACCAAAAATGTGAAAAGGCAAGCTACCGACTGGGAGAATATCTTTGGAAATCATACATCCAACAAGAATCTAATAATCAAAATATATATAAAACTTGGACAACAAAAAGACAACCCAATCATAAAAAGGGCAAAGGACATGAATAGACATTTCACCAAAGATGACATTCAAGTGGCCACCAAAAACACTAAAAGATGCTCAGCATCATTAGCCATCAGAAAGATGCAAATTAAAACCATAACAAGATACCATTTCACTTCCAATAGGATGGTTAAGTTAAAAAAAAAAAATGTTGGTGAGGATGTGGGAAATTTGGAACCCTTACCCATCACTGGTGGCAATGCAAAATGGTACAGTCATTGAGGAAAACAGTGTGGCAGTTCCTCAAAGACCTAAAAACAGAACTACCATGCTGTTGTTGTTGTTAGGTGCCGTCGAGTCAGTTCTGACTCATAGCGACCCTATGCACAACAGAACAAAACACTGCCCGGTTCTGCGCCATCCTTACAATCGTTGTTATGCTTCAGCTTCTCATTGCAGCCACTGTATCAATCCACCCCTTTGAGGGTCTTCTTCTTTTCCGCTGACGCTGTACTCTGCCAAGCATGATGCCCTTCTCCAGGGACTGATCCCTCCTGACAACATGTCCAAAGTATGTAAGACACAGTCTCGCCATCCTTGCCTCTAAGGAGCATTCTGGCTGCACTTCTTCCAAGACAGATTTGTTCGTTCTTTTGGCAGTTCATGGTATACTCAATATTCTTTGCCAACACCACAATTCAAAGGCGTCAACTCTTCTTCAGTCTTCCTTATTCATTGTCCAGCTTTCATACGCATATGATGCGAATGAAAATACCACGGCTTGGGTCAGAAGTACCATATGACCTAGAATTTCCACTCCTAGGTATATATTCAAAAGACTTGAAAGCAGAGACTCAAACACAGACTTACACATCAGTGTTCACTGCAGCACTATTCGCAACAGCCAAAAGGTGGCAACAACGTAAAAGCCCATCAACAGATGAATGGATAAACAAAATGTGGTACATACATACAACGGAATACTACTGAGTAAGTAGGAGAAATGAAGTCTTGATATATGCTACAATTTGGATGGAGCTGGAAGACATTATGCTGAGTGAAATAAGTCAATTACAAAAAGACAAATATTGTATGGCCTCACTCACATAAAAAAAAAAAACAATAAAAGGCAAGCATACATAGAACAAAGTTTATTAGTGGTTATCAGGGATGAGGGGGTGGGCCAAAGGGGTAGGCCTAAGGTGATGGAAATATTGCACTGATTAAGGGTAGGGTTTCAGAGCCAATTATTATAATTGCTGCCAATAAGTTGCACACTTATAAAAAGCTGAATTGGCAAAAGTTGTATGATAGATATATTTACAGCAACAAAAAGAATAACTGCTGAGGCTATTTACGTACAACCAAAAACTTCATGGGATTTGGTTTCTTGGTTTGGAGGTTTAGGGTCATGGTTTCATGTGATACTCTAGTTAATTGGCCTAATAACATGTTTAGTGCTTCTGATCTGATCTACCTTCTACTTTGTTGTGTAGTGCCTGGAGTCTTAAAATCTTACAAGCGGCCATCTGAGGCACAATTGGTCTCTATTTGCCTGGAGCAACAGAAGGAGAGTCAGAAATAGGAGGAGGATATGGAATTTATGGCTAATCACCTCCATGAACAACTGCCTCTTATGCCATGAGACCAGAAGAACTAGATGGTACCCAGCTACCATTATTAAATATTTTGATCAAAGATTCTATGGAACAATCCTGATCAAACAGGGAAAATGCAGAAAAACTTCAAATTGCCATGGACTTCAGACTTCCTGAAGTCATAAAGGTTGGATGAACCCTTGAAACTATGGCTCTGAGAAAATCTTTAAACCTTAAACCAAAAATGTCCCCTGAAGTCTTCTTAAAAACAAACAGTAGCTTAACCAGTAAAAAATATCTGCCTTGAACATTATGCACCTTTAAGAACTACCTATATGTATTCAAATTGACAAGGGAAACTTGAAAAGATTAGATAGGAAGCTTAGGGGGCAGTGAATCTAGGTTAATGGGGGAAGAACATTTCAGAAAAGGAGGGTGAGAAAGGTTGCATAAGTCGAAGAATATAATCAATGTCACTAAACAGTATGTGAAAAAACTATCGAATTGGTGTATGTTTTGCTGGTATATAGTTTGCTGTGTATAGTCTTAACAACAACAAAAAACCCTTATGGATCACCAAAAAAAAAAAATCAATTCACCATAAATGAAACGGTTTATTTCTGGACACTCAATTCTATTCCATTGATCTAAATGTCTCTTCTTATAATACTACGACGCACTCTTGCTTACTGCAGCTCTGTAGTAAGTTTTAGAACTGGAAAGTGTGGGTTTTCCAACTTTGTTCTTCTTTTTCCAAGACCATTTTGGCAATTCTGGGTCCCCTGATTTTCCATATGAATTTTAGGATCGGTTTGTCAGTATCTGCAAATATGGAAGCTGGGAGTATCCATTTGGAGAGTGTTACCATCTCAACAATATTAGGACTTCCAATTCATGAACATGGGATATTTTTCCATTTATTTAGGTTTTCTTTGATTTCTTTTCATAAAATTTTATAATTTCTAGTGTTCAAGTCTTACACTTCTTTTGTTAGATTTATTTTTTAATATTGTATTCTTTATGATGCTATTGTAATGGAATTGTCTTTTAGTATTTAATTTGCAGATTGTTCATTGCTAATGTATAGAAATACAATTAATTTTGTATATTGACCTTGTATCTTGCAACCTGTTGAACTCATTCATTAGTGTTAGTAGTTTTCTAGTGAATTCCTTAAGAATGTATAAAATCATGTCATCTGCAAATTGAGGTAGTTTAACTTCTTTTTTCCCAATGTAGATGTCCTTTAGTTCTTTTTCTTATATAATGCCCTGGTTAAAACTTCAAGTACAGGAGGTGGGGCCAAGAAGGCAGAGTAGTCAGACTCTTCCAGTGAACCCTCTTACAAAAAAGACCCAAAAAAACAAGTGAAACGATTATATTTATGACAAGCTAGGAGCCCTAAACATCAAAGGCAGAGTCAGAAAACGGACTGAGTAGCAGGGGTAAGGAGAGACGGTTCAGAAGCAGAGAGGAGATGCAGGACCTGAATTGCTGGGAACCCTCAGGCTGTGATGGGCTGGTGGTAGTGTTCGGCGGCAGTCTCCTCAGGGAGGAACAGCCAGCCACATAACCTACTCATACCTCCGGACCCAGAGAAGAATGGCGCTCTCAGCAAAAGCTAAGTACCTGCGTTTATTTAACTGTGCCACCAGCCCCTAAGCCACCTTCAGTGGCTGCTGATTTCCCTGGGCCTGAGGCAGTACTTGCTGCGTGTCCTGAGCCATTCTCCTGCCCTTGGAGAAGGAATAAATTCACAATTGAGGAAAACATAATCTGCCAGCTCTACTACCCTGGGAGCTCAGGACAGAAGCAGCTCCTGTCCCGGCATAAACGGTCCTTGGACTTTGAACAACTTTCCCCCTGCATGTACCTGTGTGGGCCTGTTTTAGGAGAAAAGGCCCTTGTTGGCAGACTACAACTGCTTCAGCTGTGCGGTGGAGAGGTGCGTGATGTTTGATAGCACTTCGCCTACTAAACACGGTATTCACCTACCCACATCAGGGGCCTAAGGACTGGCGGCTGCACTAAGGTCCCCCAGACACACACGACAGGGGTCCAAGGATAACTGCTACCTCCCAGTGCTTACAACAAAAAGCACTGGGTGACCATGGTCCATCTGTGGGACCCACCCACCTGTGCACTCTACAGAACAGGGATGCGCTTTCCTCACAGACACTAGGGAGACAGTTGTTAGCTCCCTGCCTTGTTCAGAGTGTGACCCCCTGCTGCAACCAGATACTGGGACTTACACCAAACACCCCTGCCCTCTACGACTGTAGGACAGAGCCTTAACAACACACTTGGTGACCAACTACCTGGATACCTGAGCTGAATCCATACAAGAAAAGTGAATGGACTCCTAGGCTCATATACCTGGTAACAGCTCTAGCCATCTGGTGACAGGACGTTAGAGCTTCAAAAGAGAAAATAATCAAGCTAGCTCACTCAAGCAAACTATTTCAGCATATCAAAACAAAACAAAGCAAGGACCTAGGATACAGTGAGCAAACATAAAATAATTAGTACAATAACTTATAGATGCCTCAGAGAAAACAGTCAATATCAAATCACATAAAGAAATAGACCAAGATCGCTTCAACAAGCTCTCAAAACGAAGAATCAAGGGATCTTCTGGATGAAGGTGCCTTCCTGGAATTACCAAGATAAAAAAAATGCTCAAAACAGGGCAACAACGATGTCATTACATAGAAGACGACAACATTAAAACAATAAACATAGTAAGTAAAAAACTAAGAAACATAGTCATAGATCTTTCATATGGAGAGAAAGACAAGGTGATATAAAAAAATAACAGTTAGGTTTAAGCTTAGAAAAACTGGGGTAAATAAATTAAGGTAACCACAAAGGAGACTAACAATCCTACTCATCAAAATAAAACATAAGAAAAAAATAGAGACTCAGAAGAAACAAAATCAACAACAACGAAGAGGAAAGCACAATATATATATAAAAACTTAAGTGGGAAAAACAAACTGTCAACAACACACAAAAAAAGACATCAAAATGACAGCACTAAACTCATAGCTAGCCATAATTAACGCTGAATGTCAATGGACTAAATGCACCAATAAAGACACAGAAAGTGGCAGAACGGATAAAAAAAACATGATCCGTCTATGTGCTGGCTACAAGAGACACACCTTAGACTCAGAGACACAAACAAACTAAAACTCAAAGGATGGAAAAAAATATATATCAAGCAAACAACAATAAAAAAAGAACAGGAGTAGCAGTATTAATTTCTGACAAAATAGATTTTAAACTTAAATCCACCACAAAGGAAAAGGAAGGACACTGTATAATGATTAGAGGGACAATATACCGGGAGGAAATGACCATATTAAATATTTATGCATCCAATGACAGGGCTGCAAGATACATAAAAAGAACTCTAACAGCACTGAAAAATAACATAGACAGTGCCACATTTATAGTAGGAGACTTCAACACACCACTTTCAGTGAAGGACAGGACATCAAGAAAGAAGCTCTGTAAAGACACGGAAGATCAAAATGCCACAATCAACCATCCTGACCTCATAGACATATACAGAACACTCTACCCAACAGCAGCCAAGTATGCTTTCTTTTCTAATGCACATGGAACACTCTCTAGAATAGACCATGTATTAGGTCATAAAGCAAGCCTTAGCAGAATCCAAAACATCAAAATATTACAAAGTATCTTCTCTGACCATAAGACCATAAAAGTAGACATCAATAACAGAAAAAGCAGGGAAAAGAAATCAAACACTTGGAAACTGAACAATACCCTGCTCAAAAGTGACTGAGTTGTAGAAGACATCAAGGATGGAATAAAGAAATTCATAGAATCCAATGAGAATGAAAACACTTCCTATCAGAACCTTTGGGACACAGCAAAGGCAGTGCTCAGAGGTCAATTTATATCAATAAATGCACACATCCAAAAAGAAGAAGGGGCCAAAATCAAAGCTTTATCCCTACAACTTGAACAAATAGAAAGACAGCAACAACAACAAAAAAAAACCCTCAGGCACCAGAAGGAAGCAAATAATAAAAATTAGAGCAGAATTAAATGAAATAGAGAATAGAAAAGCAACTGAAAGAGTTAACATGACCAAAAGCTGGTTCTCTGAAAAAATTAACAAAATTGATAAACCACTGGCCAAGCTGACAAAAGAAAAACAGGAGAGGAAGCAAATAACCTGAATAAGAAATGAGATGGGCGATATTACAACAGACCCAACTGAAATTAAAAGAATCATATCAGATTACTATGAAAAATTGTACTCTAACAAATTTGAAAACCTAGAAGAAATGGATGAATTCCTAGAAACACACTACCTACCTAAACTAACACAAACAGAGGTAGAACAAGTAAATAAACCCATAACAAAAGAAGAGATTGAACAGGTAATTAAAAAACTCCTAACAAAAAAAGCCCTGGACTGGACTGCTTCCCTGCAGAGTTCTACCAAACTTTCAAAGAAGAGTTAACACCACTACTGCTAAAGGTATTTCAGAGCATAGAAAAGGGTGGAATACTCCCAAACATTCTATGAAGTCAGCATGTCCCTGATTCCAAAGTCAGGTAAAGACACCACAAAAAAAATTACAGACCTATATCCCTCATGAGGAAACCCTGGTGGCGTAGTGGTTAAGTGCTACAGCTGCTAACCAAAGGGTTGGCAGTTCCAATCTGCCAGGCGCTCCTTGGAAACTCTACGGGGCAGTTCTACTCTGTCCTATAGGGTCGCTATGAGTCAGAATCGACTCGATGGCAGTGGGTTTGGTTATCCTTCATGAACTTAGATGCAAAAATCCTCAACAAAATCCTAGCCAAGAGAATTCAACAACATATCAAAAAAATAATTCACCATGACCAAGTGGGATTCATACCAGGTATGCAGCGATGGTTCAACATTAGAAAAACAGTTGCTGTAATCCATCATATAAATAAAACAAATGACAAGAACCACATGATGTTATCAATCAATGCAGAAAAGGCATTTGACAAAGTTCAATACCCATTCATTATAAAAACTCTGAGCAAAATAGGAATACAAGGAAAATTCCTCAATAAAGGGCATTTATGCAATAGTCAACATTATTCTAAACGGAGAGAGTGTAAAAGCATTCCCCTTGAGATCAGGAACCAGACAAAGATGTCCTTTATCACTACTTTTATTCAACACTGTGCTGGAGGTCCTAGCCAGAGCAATTAGGTTAGATAAAGAAATAAAGGGCATCCAGATTCATAAATAAGAAGTAAAATTATCTCTATTTGCAGATGACATGATCAAATACACAGAAAACCCTAAAGAATCCTCAAGATAACTACTGAAACTAATAGAAGAGTTCAGCAGAGTATCAGGTTACAAGATAAACATACAAAAATCAGTTGTATTCCTGTACACCAACAAAAAGAACATCAAAGAGGAAATCACCAAATCAATACCATTTACAGTAGCCCCTAAGAAGATAAAATACTTAGGAATAAATCTTACCAGAGATGTAAAAGACTGATACAAAGAAAACTACAAGATGCTACTGCAAGAAACCAAAAGAGACCTACATGGGTGGAAGAACACACCTTGCTCATGGATAGGAAGCCTTAACATTGCAAAAATGTCTATTCTACCAAAAACCATCTATAGATACAATGTTATTCCAATTCAAATCCCAATGACATTTTTTAATGAGATGGAGAAACAAATCACCAACTTCATATGGAAGGGAAAGAGGCCCTGGATAAGTAAAGCATTACTGAAAAAGAAGAACAAAGCGGGAGGCCTCACTCTACCTGATTTTAAAATCTATTATACAACAACAAGAACAACATACCACCCCAGTAGTCAAAACAGGCTGGTAGTGGTACAAAAACAGATACATAGACCAATGGAATAGAATTGAGAATCCAGATATAAATCCATCCACATATGAGCAGCTGATATCTGACAAAGGCCCAAAGTCAGTTAAATGGGAAAAAGACAGTCTCTTTAACAAATGGTGCTAGCATAACTGGATATCCATCTGCAAAAAAATGAAACAATACCCATATCTCACACCACGTACAAAAACTAACTCAAAATGGATCAAAGGCCTAAATGTAAAATCTAAAACGATAAAGATCTTGGAAGAAAAAATAGGGACAACTCTAGGAGCCCTAATACCTGGCATAAACAGTATACAAAACATTATTAACAATGCAGAAGAAAAACTAGATAACTGGGAGCTCCTAAAAATCAAACACCTATGCTCATCCAAAGACTTCACCAAAAGAGTAAAAAGATTACCTACAGACTGAGAAAAAGTTTTTAGCTATGACATTTCTGATCAGCCTCTGATCTCTAAAATCTACATGATACTGCAAAAACTCAACTACGAAAAGACAAATGACCCAATTAGAAAATGGGCAAAGGATATGAACAGGCACTTCACTAAAGACGACATTCAGGTACCTAACAGATACATGAAGCAATGTTCACGATATGAACAGGAACTTCACTAAAGAAGACATTCAGGTGGCTAACAGATACATGAGGAAATGGTCACGATCATTAGCCATTAGAGAAATGCAGATCAAAACTACAATGAGATTTCATCTCACTCCAACAAGGCTGGCATTAATCCCAAAAACACAAAATTATAAATGCTGGAGAGGTTGTGGAAAGACTGGAACACTTACACACTGCTGGTCGGAACATAAAATGGTACAACCACTTTGGAATCAATTGATGCTTCCTTAAAAAGCTAGAAATAGACTTACCATACGATCCAGCAATCCCACTCCTTGGAATATATCCTAGAGAAATAAGTGCCTTTACATGAACAGATATATGCACACCCATGTTCACTGCAGCACTGCTTACAACAGCAAAAAGACAGAAGCAACCAAGGTGCCCATCAACAGATGAATGGATAAATAAATTATGGTATATTCACACAGTGGAACACTATGCATTGATAAAGAACAATGATGAATCCGTGAAACATTTTGTAGTGTGGAGGAATCTGGAGGGCATCATGTTGAGTGAAATTAGTCAGCTGCAAAAGGACAAATATTGTATGCAACCACTATTATAAGAACTCAGAAAACAGTTTAGACAGAGAAGAAAATATTCTTTGATGGCTGTGAGAGCGGGGAGGGAGGGAGGGAGAGGGGATAAAAACTATTTTAGGTGAAGGGGAGGACAACACACAATGCAGGAGAGGTCAGCACAACTGAACTAAACCAAAAACAAAGAAGTTTCCCGAATAAACTGAGTGTTTCGAAGGCCAGCGTAGCAGGGGCAGGGTTCGGGGACCATGGTTTCAGGGGATATCTAGGTCAACTGGCATAATAAAATATATTAAGAAAACATTGTGCATCCCACTTTGGAGAGTGGCGTCTGGGGTCTTAGACACTAGCAAACGGCCATCTAGGATACATTAATTGGTCTCAACCCACCTGGAGCAGGGGAGAGTGAAGAATGTCAAAGACACAGGGTAATTATAAGCCCAGGAGAGAGAAAGGGCCACATAGGCCAGAGACTATATCAGCCTGAGACCAGGGGAACTGGATGGTGCCCAGCTACAACCAATGACTGGCCTGACAGGGAACATGACAGAGAACCTCTGAGGGAGCAGGAGAGCAGTGGGATGCAGACCTCAAATTCTCATGGAAAGACCAGACTTAATGGTCTGACTGAGACTAAAAGGACACTAGCGGTCATGGTCCCCAGACCTTCTGTTAGCCCAAGACAGGAATCATTCCCAAGGCCAACTCTTCAGACAGGGATTGGACTGGACTATGGGATAGAAAATGACTCTGGTGAAGAGTGAGCTTCTTGGATCAGGTGGACACGTGAGACTATGTTGGCAGCTCCTGCCTGGAGAAGAGATGAGAGGGGAAAGGGGGTTAGAGGCTAGCCGAATGATACGAAAATAGAGTGGAGGGAAGGAGTGTGCTGTCTCATTAGAGGGAGAGCAACTGGGAGTATATAGCAAGGTGTATATAGGTTTTTGTATGAGAGGTTGACTTGGTTTGTAAACTTTCACTTAAAACACAATAAAAAAATTTCTTAAAACAAAAAGCAAATCACTAAAATGTTGGTCTAAATTCTCATTTTAGAATAAATCTTGCAGAAAGAAATTTTTGACAAAATTCCCAAAAACTTTTTAGAAGGGTTCAGAAAAAGATTAATATTTAACTAGAGCTGGCATGTTACTTCAGAAGCAGAGGTCAGTAATATGGTTTAATCCCAGCACATATAAACTTGCAATTTACCATGAAAAAGAGTCTTTTTTGCTACCTGAAACTTGATATTGTTTCTAAATTTATTCTTTCCTTCAAAAGGGCACATTTCAAAGGCTAATTTTAGTATTTGCAAAAAGAAAAGTAATATATTGGTTTATACCAAACCATCATCCCACCTTATGAGTTATCTCCCATATTTCACAAGTACCATAAAAATGACCATAGAAGAAATCAAACAAATCAATAACAACAAAAACAGACAAGATAAATAAATCCTACAGATGAAGTAACTAGTGAGAACCATGTTTCAGAGTTAGCTCAAGACTTCAAACACCCTAAGTTACTTCTCTTGCCCTCCACAAGGTGGCAAGGGACTGGGCCTTATCTTCCTTTGCAGGTACTGATTTTGCTGAATGTGAAGTAATATTTTTAAAAGCTCTAGTCCATTAGTCCAGATAAGGAAGGGCCTCTGAACAACCATGAAAGAAACGTCTAAAGTTCTGAAACTATTATTAGTAGGGGCATGAAATAAGCTAAGTTCAAATTAATAGGGAAAATTTTTCACGTTTATATTTTCCTTTCAATCAACCATCTGAAATGACAAATAGGAGTTACAGTTTGTTATGGATTGAACTGTGTCCCCCCAAAAATATGTGTTGGGATCCTAACCCCTATACCTGTGGATGTAATCTAATCTAATGTAATGATCTTCCATAATGCAATCTAATCTAATATAATCAGTTAATTGAGGTCATACCAGTGTAGCGAAGATCCTAAACCAAATCACTTCTGAGTTTACAAAGAGTAGCATTGACAAAGAACAAGCAAGTGCATACTGAGGAAGACAAAAGCCATGTGAGGATCTCTAAGAAGCCACGGAATGCCTGGGGCTACTGGCAGGGAAGGAATCAACACAGCTGAGACCTTGATTTGGACTTCTAGCTCTAGAACTGTGAGAAAATAAATTTATGTTCTTTAAAGCCACCCATTTGTGGTATTTCTGTTATAGCAGCACTCAGAAACTAAGACAATTAAAGAAAGCAGGCTGTTACTTGTTTGTGTCCTCTCACTTACTTTCACTTACTAATAGAAAATAAGTAAAAAAGAGAATAAATCCCTAATACTCACCTTCCAAGATGGCCCTCAATGATTCTTTCTTCCTGGTACTCATACTACCCCATCCTACACTGAATAGGGCTAACCTGTGTAACCAATGTTGTGTTAATATTGTGGAAATGATGGAATGTGATTTCTGAGGCTAGGTCGTAACAGTCATTGCTTTCACTTGCTCTTGTCTTGGATCACTCCCTTTGTGGGTAGCCAGGTGCCCTGTTATGAACGTACCCAAGTAGTCATATGGAGAAGTCCACGTGGTGAGAAACTTAAGGTCTCCTGCTAACAGGAGGCACCAACTTGCCATTCCTGTGAGCTATCTTGGAAGCATATCCTCCAGCCCTAGACAAGCCTTCAGATGACTGCAACCCCAGTCAACATCTTGACTACAACTTCACAAAAGACTTCAGACCAGAGCCACCCAGCTAATTTACTCCCAAATTCCTAACACACAAACACAATTAGATCACAAATGTTTATTGTTTTTGGAAGCCACTAAGTTTTGGGGTAATTTGTTTACCAGCTATTGGAAACAGTAAGAGCAGAAGACAGACATACAAATTTCCAAAAAATGAAAAGTAAATGGAACTGTGTGCACAGATGAAACAGATGAGGAAGTCATAGCCCAGAATAAGTTCACACAGTCGAGGAGGAGACACTGGCATCATACCCAGAGCCTCAAGGAACACTAGGCCTGGAATTGGGAAGTATGACGGCAAGACTGAAGAAGAGGAACCGAGAATAGGAGGTTACGTGAAAATCTGCCTCCAAAACAACTGTAACAGTCCCACATCCCATTCTACTCCTCCCTACCCCTTTCCTTTATCCTTGAGTAGGCAGGTTGGTAGAAAAACAAATTTTTAACCAGAGAACATTTCTCTTTAAAAACTATTTAAACAAAACAAACAAACAAAAGCGAACCTGTTTAAATTCTGTGGGGAGAGTAAGTCTACTAGGGGCAGTGATGAGCCTTCATTCAAATCCAAGTGCCCTCTGCCTCAGAAGAGTGATTTCCAGACAACTCATCCCAAAGAAAAGCTTGCCAGTTAACAAGCTTCAAAGAAGTCAACTGAGCCCCGTGGGCCTTCCTGTTTGTCTATACATAAGAAAGACAAACACATAAAACAGTATGCAAACCGGCATAATCTAAGAAAAACCAATGCAGTCACCTCTTAAGCTTTCAAATTTAAAAAGAAAACCATCAGCACAAGAATGAAAGTGCAAGATAAACAGACAAACCTGACCAAAGAAGAAATAAGATAATTTGAGAAAGTGAAGAGAAATTTTAAATAGTAGATGGAGCCCTCTCTTTTCAGATTATGATGATTCTAAATGTTTACCCTTATCACTTTGTATATTATTCTGGATTGCCACAAACAACTGCTGTCAAGTCAGAGATGGCTATAGCAAAAGCATTCCAAGCTTCCATTTAGAGTATAAGTAGAGGGATATTAGGAGACCCTGAGTGTTGCAAACGCTTAATGTGCTTGGCTGCTAACCAAAAGGCTGAAGGTTCAAGTCTATCCAGAGCCACCTCTAAAGAAAGGCCTGGTGATCCACTTCCAAAATATCAGCCACTGAAAACCCCATGGGGCACAGTTCTACCCTTGACACACATGGAGTCAGCATGAGTCAGAGTCAACTCACCTGGCAACTGATTTTCTTTTTAAAGTACACTAATTATAAGAAATAAAATTTTCTTTCAGCAAAAACACAATAATAATAATAAAAAGAAATAGAGTTTTCTCTTTAAAAAAAGATTCTATAATTTATATATTAAATACACAGGCACACTTCAGAGTGATAATTCTGAAGTGTGCCTGTGTATTTAATATATAAATTTTCTTTCAGCAAAAACACGATAATAATAATAAAAAGAAATAGAGTTTTCTCTTTAAAAAAAGATTCTATAATTTATATATTAAATACACAGGCACACTTCAGAGTGATAATTCTAAGAAAAATTGAATCTGTAGCTAAAAACTAATCTCTCTGCAGTATTAGTTTCTACCTATTAAATGACAATTTCTTTAACAGAGAGAAGGGATAGAAGAATACAATATAGTGGTAACCTAAGATTAAAAAGTCACTTCAAACTTTGAAAACATTATACTCAGTGAAAGAAGCCAAACACAAAAGACAACATATCGTATGATTTTATATATATGAAATGTCCAGAATAGGAAAATCTTTCAAGACAAAAAAGATTAGTGGTTGCTAGGGCCTAAGAGGTAGGGGGGAATGGAGAGTGACTGCCAGTGGGTATGGGATTTCCTTCTGGGGTGATGAAAATGTAATGGAATTAGAAAGAGGTGATGATGGCAAAACTCTGTGAATATACTAAATGTCACTGAATTGTACACTTTAAAAGGATGAATTTTATGGTATGTAAATAATAAGGCTGCTACAAAAGAAAAGACTTTTCAGGAAAAAGACTATGGTTCCAAACCAATGTTTGACAAAGCTTATATAGGAAAATCTTGTCAATTTCTGTCACAAATAACTGACCTATCTTAGAGAAAAGCCTATGACAGGTATTGTCTTCATCTAAATAGGCAAGAAATCTTTCTGGTAATTCTGAATAAAGCTTTCAAATGATCAAAAACTGTTAAACTTCCCAAAGAGTTCTGATTTTATTTTCTTAATAAATTTCCTCATTAAAATACTTTCCTGTAATGTAAGTGCTGAGCATATAGTAAATACAATTAAAATATTTTAGCAAGTATTTCTTACAGCAGAAAAGAGTTTACTTGGAACATTCACATTCTGAGATCACACACTTACACCTCAGAAGTATTCCTAAAACGTTTTGGGAAATAGAGCTCTTCTTATGAATATTTATACGTTCTGTTTCTGATAAGGATTTTTTTTAATTTCCTGAACTTTTGAAATTTAAACAATAAATTTAGAGTGAGTACAGTGAACACTTGGCAAAGTATTTCTTAGAGTTGCTTATAAGAAAGAAACTTTCATACATTTAGATATATTGTTCCTCACAAGAGAAATAATGCAAAGTGAATAGCAATTCCTCTTCTTACAAACCATCTTGGACATTACAGAACAGAGAGATAAACATGTCTACATATAAACAGTAAAAGGAAGAGTAAATGATGCTCCCATGGAACAAATGGATATATTCTGTCTATATAAAACTCCCAAATCCAAAAATATATGGAAAAATGTAAACAATTCACAGGGGACATCTAGCTCAATCGGCATAGCATAGCTGATAAAGAAAATTTTCTACATCCTACTTTGGTGAGTAGCGTCTGGGCTTTTAAAAGCTTCTAAGTGCCCATCTAAGGTACTCCAATGGTCTCACCCCATCTGGAGCAAGGGAGAATGAAGAAAACCAAAGACAGAAGGGAAAGAATAGTGCAAAGGACTAATGGACCACAACTACCACAGCCCCCACCAGGCTGAGTCCAGCACAACCAGATGGTGCCTGACTACCACCATTGACTGCTCTGACAGGGATGACAATAGAGGGTCCCAGACAGAGCTGGAGAAAAATATAGAACAAAATTCTCTCTCACAAAAAAAGACCAGACTCACGGTCTGACAGGGCTGGAGAAACCCTAACAGTATGGCCTCCAGACTCCCTTTTACTTCAGTGCTGATGTCACTTCGGAGGTTCACTCTTCAGCCAAAGATTAGACAGGCCCATAAAACAAAACGAGACTAAATGGGCACACCAACCCAGGGGCAAGGACAAGAAGGCAGGAGGGGACAGGAAAGCTAGTAAGGGGAAACCCAAGGTCGAGAAGAGGTGAATGTTGACATGTGGTGGGGTGGATAGCCAATGTCACAAAACAATATGCATATTAATTGTTTAATGACAAACTAGTTTCTGTAAAACCATCTAAAGCACAATAAAAAAATGTAAACAGTTCAGGAGATGATACTGTAAGCAATGACTAAAATATACAGACATGTACTGTATAACGTCTGTTCAGGCAATGTCTGACTACACCTATGTCCATGGTCCCACAAGGTTATAATAAAAAAAAAGAAAAACCTGTTGCCGTTTACTCCATTCAGACTCACAGCGACTCTACAGAACTGAGTAGAACTGCCCCACAGGATTTCCAAGGAGCAGCTGGTGGATTCAAATCACAGACCTTTTGGTTAGCAACCGAGCTACCGCGCCAGCAGGGCTCCTAAGGTTATGATAGAGTTCAGAAATCCTGATTAGAGAATGGGACGTAGTGGATTAAGACAGTCATGACAGTCCTCAAAAAACAAAGAAAAAAATTCCCCAAGCTGTTAAAGGATCAGGTCCACTGAAACCTACAAGGCTAATGAAAATGCAAGAGGGACCTATATCGGATGTGCAGAAATTGCTAATGATGTGGACTGAAGACCAAACACAAAAGTGAATCCCTCTCAGCATGCTGAAAATCACTGCTAAGGAACAAAGCTTGTTTGAGATGCTTAAAGAAAAAGCAGAACCAGACTTAGTGTTTAGTCTAGCTTTTGGTGGCTCGAACATTTCAAACAATATTTTTCTTTGCATAATGTGAAAGTGAGTGATGAGTCTGTGAGTGCCGATGCAAAGGCAGCAGCAGAATTTGTTGAAACCTTATATAAACGAACTGCAGAGGGAGATTATTTGCCCCAGCAAATTTTTAATATGGAAGAAACCTCCTTATTCTGGAAGTGAATGCCTAAAAGGACCTTCATCCGTAATATGGTGCTCGCGCAGCGTCCAAATCACATAACTTCCTATTTCACAGAATGTATTATGGATGTTAAACATCACATCACTGTACACACACAGAAAAAAACTCGAGAGGATGGAAGATGATGGATCAGTACTACTTTTAAAAAGGCAGAATCAAGACTTAGAGTACAGGGTATTAGAATAATAAAGATTTTCACCCTATAGAACAAATCCACACATTAGATATAGATGGGTGGTACTATTTACATGAAGGAAAAACAAACAGAATCTAATATCCAAAATCCACCATAAAAATTGAAGTATTTTAAAATAAAATTGGCCACATGCAATTTCTAAAGTTGTTTTAAGTAGAAAAACATTGTAAAAAAGATGACTACTTTGTAAGCATCCTCTCTTTGGGTACAAAATTTAAATCTCAGTAGAAGACAATTTACACATGAACTTATAATTCAGTGATCACCATTGTTTATACATTAGTACATTTATTATCTAGCCTGTTTTTCTCTGCCTATATACTTATATAATATACCACATACATTTCTTTTTTTTCTTTTTACAAAACTGTAATCATACTCTATCAAAAGCTTTACAACTTACTCTTTTCACTTAACATATGTATTTTCTCACATCATGAAAAATTACTGAGAACATGTTTATAGCTCTATATTTCAAATTAAGTATTAATCCAAATTAAAATTGAACTTCATCCAAATTAAAATTGAACTTCAACCAAATTAAAATTTTTTGTGCATCCAAGGGCTTTATCAACGAAGTGAAGACACAACCTACAAAATGAGAGGAGATATTTGGAAACAGTATATCTGATAAAGGTTTAATATCTAGACTACATAAAGAACTCCTACAACTCAACATCAAAAAAACAAATAACCCAATCAAAAAATGGGCAAAGAACCCGAATAGACATTTCACTAAAGGAGATACACAAACGGCCAACAAGCAGATGAACAGATATTCAACATCATTAGTCATTCCCCCAAAAAACGGCGGCTGTTGAGTCGATTCTGACTCACAGTGACCATATAGGACAGAGTAGAATTGCCCCATAGAGTTCCAAGGCTGTCATCTTTACGGAAGCAGAATGCTACATCTTTCCTCCACAGAGTGGCTGGTGGGTTTGAACTGCTGACCTTTCAGTTAGCTGCTGAGCACTTTAACCACTGCACCAACAAGGCTCCTTTTTTGTTAGCCATTGTTGTTGTACTGTGAAGTCAGTTCCAACTAACAGCAACTCTATCCACAAAAGAATGAAACACTGTCTGTTACTGTGCTATCCTTACAATTGTTGTTATGCTTCAGCCCACTGTTACAGCCACTGTGTCAATTCAGCTTGTTGAGGGTCTTCGTTAGTCAGTAGAGAAATGCAAATCAAAACCATGAGATTCCACTTCACACCCACTAGGAGGGCTATTATCAGAAAATTGGAAAATAACCCGTATTGGTGTGGAAGTGGAAAAACTAAAACTCTTATCCACTGCGGGCAGATTATAAAAAGGTGCAGCAGCTGTGGAAAACAGTTTGGCAGTTCCTCAAAAAGTTAAACAGCATTACCATATGACCCAGCAATCCCACTCGTAGGTATATACCCAAAAAGTTGAAAGCAGGGATGCAAACAGATACTTATACATCATGTTCATTGAAGCACTCCTTACAAGAGATAAAAGGTAGAAACAACCCAAGTGTCCATCAACATAGGAGTGGATAAACAAAGTGTGGTACAGCCACACAATGGCATATTTTTCAGCCATAAAGAGAAATGAAGTTTTGATACATGTTTTCACATGGATGAACTTTGAAAACATCATGCTGAATGAAATAAGCCAGACACAGAAGGACAAATATTGTATGATCCCACTTATTCGAAATGTCTAGAATAGGCAAATACATAGAGACCAAAGTTTATTAGTGGTTACTAGGGACAGATGGGAGGGGGAAATAGGGAGCTGCTGCTTAAGAGGTACAGAGTTTCTGTGAACAGTGATAAAAAAAATTTGGAACAATGGTGATGTTTACAGAACATGGTGAATCTAATTGATACCACTAAGTAGTATACCCATAAAAATTGTTGAAACGGCAAATATTCTGTTATATATATTTTATCACAAATAAATAAATTAAAAAACTGAATACTTTCAAATACAAATCTTTGAATCTGATCACTTGTTGGAACAAATATCTAGAATTTACCATTTCTGAACTAAAGAATCTGAGCACTTTTTAAGGCTCTTGATATAAGATCACAAATTGCTTTCCATAAAGATGCTAATTTATATGCCTCACTCATAATCTACAGAATATAAAAGTGCTCATCTAAAGTATATATTTACATGTTCACCTCCCTGAAGAGACTATAAGCTCTTGCAGGAAGGGACTATGTTATATTCATCTTTGTATTCCTGGTGTCTACCACATGGCACAGGCTAAGTAAATGACTACTGAACTGAATTACAGCATAATATTAACACTGGACTCTCCAGCTGAAAAAGAAAGAGAAATCCTCATTAGGAACATGGATGCCCTACCTCTGCAGCTGAAGCAAATGAATCGGCTGATGCAATGTTCAAAGTGTCTCGCAGGCCAAAGTCACTTACATTCTCCTTCACGGTGATATCTGTATCTTTATCTTAAAAGTAAAAGATGAAAAGTTCAGAAACTGATATTTCATATTCTACAGATTTTATCTTTACTCCACTGTTTATTTAGACTCTTGGGATCTAAAAGGAAAGCAATACAAATTAATGTGATATAATCTGACAAGACTCTCAAAGTGAATTCATTGTCTAACTGATTCTGAAACACTGCCAAGCAGAGGAAAAAGTGCTATACAGCAAACATTCATTTTTTAATTTTAAAAAGGATTAAAATTAATTTTTGATTAAAAAGACTTTTGAGTATATAACAACTTAAATTGGTATATAATAACTGGAGTTGGATTATCTACCACGTATGGTAAAATGAGCAAATACCTGAGCTGGTTTGAAACAGCAATTTAGTTACAAGTGTGGCCTTGTCCAAACTGGAAGAAGTGGTTAGATGCATTCAAATCAACTGAATTAATAATATAAAATATGGTCTGGCTGGTCATTTATGATAAGCTGACTAAGACAATTCGAGAAGATATTTGTTAGTTCTTCACACTTTAAGACCGACTTTAAAAAATTGAAGGGCGAAAATAAATCAGATCTAGGTCTCTGATATTTACTCTGCTTATATGAGGGTCAAATGTAACTGCACCAAAGATTTTAAAGGGCTGAAAAAGTTTAAATACATGTAGAAATGGTTAATCTGGCCACACTGAGACAGGCTACCTATTAAGCATTCTTACATTCTGAATGTGAGTGTGACTCTCATTCCGTATTATTATTAGGAATCTAATTGTTAATGTTAAAATTTCAAATAAATACTATATTTGTTCCCACATATCAGTAAACTGTAGCCAACAATTCATATACTTCAAATTCATCACAAGAATGAAAAAGCAAAGAACAAAATGCATACAGATTTTTCTTATTTTGATTCTCAATCTGTTAAAACTGTCAGACACTTCCTCTTCCTCAAAAAGAAATAGAAAGCTCTTTGGCTTTCATTCATCCAAATTTCCATTCTATCACTTTTCCCAAAATAAAGTGTATTACCTTTACCAGAAATCTTTTAAGTTGTGTTTAAAACCCTTGAATATCAGAAAACACAGACATTTGTAACTCTATATAGGAAATATAGTTTTTTTTAAAAATCCAAACCATTCATTTACTTTAAACTCAAAAGAGTTTTGCAACCAATTATACTCTAAGTTCTGCCAAGCAGAATACAGAAAAAGTCAAAATTGGTACATGGTTCATTCCTACTAAGTGTCAAAAACACTCGTACGAGAAGCATATTTTTTTCCTACTTTATTTTTGGTGGGGCCAGATTTGACATTTTAACTACTTAGCTTTCAACTTTAAATTATAATTGTCTTCAATCCTTTAAAAATACCTAATTTGTCAACTTAAGGTCCTTCTACTACAAAGTGACTATTAATGGGACAAAATCTGAGGTTAAATTATTTTAAGAAACAGGTGTTTTTAAAGAAATTTTTAATTTTCCATTAAACTTGAGAATAAAACCACGTAATTGTCTTACTCTCATAAATAGCTACAAAACTGACATTTTTGGACACTCTAATGTTCCAAAAATTTTTCCATAATTCTCTTTTCACTGTATGTTATTATTTAAAAAAATACAAACATGCACCTTCAGAAATTAATTATTTACAAAATGTTATTGGTATTTACAACCTTCAAAACTTTAGCTTCATAAACATTTTCCATTCTTAGTATTAATTGCACCAAAAAAACAAAAAACACACAATACAACTTCCATTATACCAAAGTATTTTTAAAGCAGGATTTAATTTATAAGTCAATTTAGTGAAATCTTGGCTTCATATGCCTTTCGCTAAGTTCAGAGTAGACCACAGACATTTATCTTGTGTCACTTTACCTTTCAGACATTACCCATGAGCTGTTAAAAGTCTGTTTTACTTTAAACAATCAACAGTAACCAGCCATTCAATGTCATCCAGATCAGTTATCATGGCTGTACTTTATTTAAAAAAAAAAAAACTAACAAAGAAAAATGGCTCAGTTCCAGAGGGAACCAGAGACATTTACTCATTAAATCTATCTCCATAAACCACAGACCATACCGCTTGTATCAGTGATTGTTATGATTCCTGGAATGGCAGCTTAATAATTATGAAGAGAAATAATACATCTGTTTTTTAGATAAGCCAATAAAAAGTATAAAGAAAGAATTTGGGGCAATATCCTAAACTAACTGCTTTTATGCATCCAATTAAAATTAAAAATACTCTTTTAAAAAAGTATCAAGTCTTGATTAGGTATTGAAAGACAGGGACAGCATGGAAAACTGAAAATCAAAGGGTTCGTCTTAGTCAATACTTTCAGATAACTTCTTACCAAATATTTCTTAGCAGAAAAACTGCTCAAGCCACAATGAGATATCATTATATACCTATGAGAATGACTAAAATTTCCTATTTTTTTTTTTGGCAAGAATGTACAGCAGTGGAAACTCACACACCACTGGTGGAAATGAAAATTAGGAAAATCTCTTTGGAATGTTTGGCATTATCTACAAAGTGCAAGACTGCATTCTCTATGACCCAGTAATTCTTCCCTTGGGTATGTTTTATAGAAATGCATGCTTATATGCACAAGCACATTTATAACAACACTGTTCATAACAGCCCCAAAATGGAAAAAAAACAAATTGTGGTATATTTGTACAATTAAATACTACACAACAATTAAAGTGAATTAATTGCAGAGAATGGTCAGGAAAAGACCAATCACAAGATAAAGACATCACGGCTGGTAAAGTGGAGGGTCATCAAAAATGAGGGAAACTCTCAATGATGGATTGACACAACAGCCAAAACAACAGACTGAAATATACCGACCATTATGAAAATGGAACAGGACCAAACAAGCTTTCATTCTGTTATATATAAGGTCACCACGAGTCAGAACAGACTCAACAGCAACTAACAACATACAAGAACACAGAAAAATCTCACAATATACTGAGAGAAGAGTTATATGAAGGCTTTTATTCATATAAAGTTCAAAATAGGCAAAACTAAACTACAGTGATCAGGGCTACAAACTTAGGTGGTAAAACTACAAAGAAAAGCCAGAAAGTAATTAGTATAAGCCTCAGGCTAGTTGTTAGTTTTGGGGTGGCTGGGAGGGTATTAACCGGAAGGGAACACAAAGGGACCTTCTGGGGATCTGGCAATGTTTTATTTCTTGATCTACGTAACAGTTACACAACAGTGTGGATAAATCACTGTACATTTTGTTTTGTGCACTTTCCTCTAAGGGTAAAAATAGAAAGAAAGAAAACAGTAGTGACTATAACATTTAGGCCCCAAATGACTGAGAGCAGAAAAGGTACAATCAGAGCTTTGGGGTGGAGGGAGAAAGGGTTAAGACAAAGAAGGCTTTCTGTATTTCAATGCTAGCAGGCAAGGAAGCTGTTATATTCTTATTAGACTTTGATTTTATTCCCTAATTGATGAAGCATCTATAAAGTTGCTCGGTTCAAAGAGTCAAAAGAGTTCATGAGTCTGTTAAGTGTAAGAGCAAACTGAAAATAATTTATGTACGCCTTGTAAGAGAATACTACTACTACTGCTATCAGCAGCAGTATCAGAGTAAAGTTTCAAGCATATACTACTTGCAATCTTCTGTTCTCCTAGCTTATCAAGCTTTCTTTTCTATTTAGTGATTAGTTTAGAATACTAAGTGGGGGTATTTAGGCAGGGATAATAAAATACTTGCAGGAAGGAGAAGACATAAAAAGTGAGGGATGGTTGCTATTTAATGATGACAATAAAAGTGTGATGAAATTAAAATAAACAGTTACTGCACACTTGCTATTTGCCAGATAACAAGTCCTGTGCTTTACATACATAATCTCATTTAATTCTCACAACTGCCCTTTAAAATAGGTACTAATATTTTTCCCATTTTATAGCTCAGGAAGCCAAGGCACAGAGATTAAGTAACTGGCTTAAACTCATACAGTTAAGCAATGGAGTGGCAGGATTCAAACCCATGTCATCTGACACTGGACTTCATGATATTGAACTATGAAGCTATGGTGTTCACCATGGTAGCCACTAGCTACCATGTGCCTACTGAGCACATGAAATGTGGCTGGTAAGAACTGAGAAGTGCTTTCAGTGTGAAATACACAATGGACTTCAAAGACAGAGTACCAAAAACTAAAAATATCTCTAATAACTTATGTGGATTACATGTTAAAATGATAATTTATATTTTCAATATTCTGGGTTAAGGAAGATATATTAAAACTAATTTTACCAATTTCTTTTTACTTTTTTTAGGCTATTACAAAATTTAAAATTACATCTGTGGGTTGCATTATATTTCTATTTGACGGCACTGCTAGAGCATTTCTGTCCCATATCTTATCTATAATCCAAAGAACGTACAAGTTCTTTGAGGATTCAGACTCAACTCACATTTTCTGAGTGACTACTATGTGCCCAGGAACTCTGCTAAGTGCTTTCACAGATTATTTTATTTCATTTAACACATGTAAGTGTTAGACAAGAGTAGCCTAATTATGTGCAATGAATGTTTTATTGTAAGTAAAACAATAATAACCAAAAAAAAAAAAGCTATTTTCTAACCAAAATCTTCAATAGCACCTCTGGTTTTCAAAACTTTCTATAACCTCTGTCCACCCTACCTATCCAATGTTATTTTCTATTCATTACAAAAAGAACCCTTAGCTCTGACAGAGTGTATATTCACTATATTCCCCCTTGCCATGTTGTTGTTGGGTGAGGTTGAGTTGATTCTAACTCATAGTGACCCTATAGGACAGTGTAGAACTGCTCCAAAGGATTTTGTAAGCTGAAATCTTTAGGGGAGCAGATCATCAGGTCTCTTCTCCTGAGGAGAGGCTGGTAGATTCAAATCAATTTGCAACCAGGGCTCCTTCGTGCTTACCATAGAGTAATACAGTGAGCAAAAGCTTGGGCTTTGGAGTCAGCCAGTCAGTATTTGTATCCCAGCTCTGCTACTTATTTTCAAAGCAAATTGGGGATACTAATACTGACATCATAAAGCTGCTGCAAGGATTAAATAAGAGATTTGTGGAGGCACAGTCCTTGACGAAAATAAGTGTTAAATAATTTTCACTGCAATTGTTATTACTGCTATACACATTCTTTTAACTGGTCTTCCTTGTAGGTATATGGATATTACCCTATCACTGACAGAGTTGTACTTCAGGATAAATCTTGAAATTTTCTTTTTGATAATGAACACAAAGTCATTCCTCTTCAATTTGTCATTCATGGTATAGTAGACCATATGATTGTCTGATTCAAAATGGCCAATACCAGTCCATTTCAGCTCACTAATGCCTAGGATATACATCTTTATTCATTCCATTTTTGACAATTTCCAGTTTTCCTAGACTTATACTTCATACATTCCACGTTCCAGTTATTAATGGATGTTTGCAGCAGTTTCTTCTCATTTGGAGTCACACCACATCAGCAAATGAAGGTCCTGAAAGCTTGACTACATCCATATCATTAAGGACGACTCTACTTTTCTACTTTTAGGATGCAGCTCTTCCCCAGTCATATTTTGAGTGCCATCCAACCTGAGGGGCTCATCTTCCAGCACTATATCAGACAATGGTCTGCTGCGATTCATAAGGTTTTCACTGGCCAATTTTTTCAGAAGTACACGGCCAGGTCCTTCTTCCTTGTCTTAGTCTGGAAGTTCTGCTGAAACCTGTCTACCGTGGGTGGCCCTGCTGGTATTTGAATACCGGTAGCAGAGCTTCCAGCATCACAGCAACACTTAATCCACCACAGTAGGACATACCGACAGAAACGTAATATCCACATGCCTACAAGGAAAACCAGTTAACATGACTATTATTCAAATTTACAGCAACCACTAAGGCCAAAGATGAAGAAACTAAACATTTTTACCACCTTCTGCAGTCTGAAATTGATCAGACATGCAATCAAGATGCATTGATAATTACTGGCAATTAAAATGCGAAAGTTAGAAACAAAGAAGGAGGAATGGTAGTTGGAAAATATGGCCTTGGTGACAGAAACAACACTGCAGGCAGCATGATAGAATTTTGCAAGACTAATAACATTTTCATTGTAAATGCTGTTTTTCAACAACATAAACGGCAACTATACACGTGGACATTGCCAGATGGAACACACAGAAATCAAATCAACTACACCTGTGGAAAAAGACAATGGAAAAGCTCAATATTATCATTCAGATCAAGGCCAGGGACTGACTGGAACAGATCATCAATTGCTCATATCCATATTAAAGGTGAAGTTGAAGCAAATTAGAACAAGTCCATGAGAGCCAAACCACAACCCTGAGTATATCCCATCTGAATTTAGAGACTGTATCTAAAATAGATTTGATTGCATTGAACACTAATGACCAAAGGCCAGACGAGTTGTGGAATGACATCAAAGACATCATACATGAAGAAAGCAAGAAGTCAGTAAAAAGACAGGAAAGAAAGAAAAGGCAAAAATGGATATCAGAAGAGACTCTCAAAGTTGCTGTTGAATACAGAGTAGCTAAAGTGAAAACAAGAAATGATGAAGTAAAAGAGCTGAACAGAAAATTTCAAAGGGCATCTACAGAAGACAAAGTACTATAATGAGATGTGCAAAGACCTGAAGATAGAAAGCCAAAAGGAAAGAACATGCTTGGCATTTCTCAAGCTGAAAGAACTGAAGAAAAAATTCAAGGCTCGAGTTGCAATAGTGAAGAATTCTACAGGGAAAATATTAAATAACACAGGATGCATCAAAAGAAGATGGAAGTAATACTCAGTAATCTACTTACTAAAAAGAGCTTGCTAAAGTTCAACCATTTTAGGAGATAGCCTATGATCAAGAACCAATGGTACTGAAAGAGGTCCAAGCTACACTGAAGGCACTGGTGAAAAACAGGGCTCCAGGAAATGACAGAATATCAATTGAGATCTTTCAACAAGCAGATGCACCACTGGAAGTGCTCACTCATCTATGCCAAGAAATCTGGAAGACAGCTATGTGGCCAACTGACTGGAAGAGATCCATATTTATGCCTATTCCAAGGAAAGGCGATCCAACAGAATGTAGAAATTATCAAACAATATCATTAATATCACACGCAAGTAAAATTTTGCTGAAGATCATTCAAAAGTGGCTGCAGCAGTACATCAACAGGAAAAAAAAACAACAGGAAGCTGCCAGAAATTCAAGCCGGATTCAGAAAAGGACATGGAATGAGGGGTATCATTGTGGATGTCAGATGGATCCTGGCTGAAAGCAGAGAATACCAGAAAGATGGTTATCTGTGTTCTGTTGACAATGCAAATGCATTCAACTGTGTGGATCATAACAATTTATGGATAACATTGTGAAGAATGGGAATTCCAAAACACTTAACTGAGCTCATGAGGAACCTGTACACAGATCAAAAGCTGGTTGTTTGAACAGAACAACAATCATGAGGATGTCTCAGGACCAGGCAGTGTTTCATTCTGTTGCACACAGATAGGGTCGCTCTGAGTGTGAACGGGACCTAATAACACCACCACCACCACAAGGATGCATTCTTTTATTTACCTTTTTTTTTTTTATTTTATTGTGCTTTAGGTGAATGTTTACAGGTCAAGTTAATTTCTCATTAAAAAATTTATACACATATTGTTCTGTGACATTGGTTGCAATTCCCACAATGTGACAGTACACTTCCCCTTTCTAGCTCAGGTTCCCTGTGTCTATTCGTCCAGTAACAACACATTCTTTACTCAAGACTTTCACTCCTCTTGCCTCTTCTCCAGTCTACAAACCTGTCTCCTTCTGCTCCCTTACCTCATGCTACAAAGGCAACCAATATTTTCTTTCAATCCTCAGTTAAAGTACTATTCACTGCAAGCATTCTCCCAGAATTACCTAACCACAATAATATCTCCCATCTCTGAACATTTGTTGCTTCTATGTAAGGCAGTATAGCAAAGGCATTAAAATCATGGGTTCTGGAAGCCGACAGCTTGGGTACAAATCATGACTCTACTACTTATTAGCTGTGTAACGTTGGGCATGTTTCTTGTATCTGCTCCATGCTTCAGTTTTCTCATTTGTAAAATGGAAATAAGATCTACCTAATAGAGTTGTGTGAGGATTAAATGAGTTAATATTTCAAAGTAAACACTCAGTAAATATTAGCTATTAATATTAGTTAAAGGTAAGTGTGTACCATTTAATAAACTGTCTGTATTTTTATTTAACTATTGCCTGAATATCCAACCTGTTCGCCCAGCTGAACTGAGCAACTGAGTAGAGGGACTTTCTCATCTTTCTTTTTCTGGTGGCCCCTATGGTTCTCAGTAGGGCACTGAACATGCTATAAACACTTAAATATTTGTTCACATAAAAGAAATAAAACCTGTTATCTCTATTTTAAAGTGTCTGTCATGTATTTTCTCTGGGTCATTTTGCCTGTAATACGACTTTTTAACTTGTTCTTAAAGCCTTGCCAAATTTCTTGTTTCAATTGCCTTGCCCCTAAATTCATTAAACTTATGATACTTTCTTGTAAGCCTAAAATATGCAGCTTAAGCTTAAGGCCATTTGGTGAATCATCATTAACCTTGTAAATGCCTAAAAGAAAGCATTCCACATAAATGAGTAACTAAAAATTAAAAAATGAGCCATAAATTACCACATTGGCTCTGGTGAAATAGCTTTTTTTTTCCCAACATTTTAAGTAAAGAAATCTAAAATTTAAAAAAAAAAAAAAAAATTTTTTTTTTTAACCCATCTCAATCACCCAGAACTTTGAAAATATTCATGCACAGATATAAACTATGTTCTTCCTTGGAAGAACACTGACACTATAATGTTTACTTTTAACTAAACAGTTACATATTTTAGGCCAAAAATCTGACTGGATTCAAGGCTTCTTCCTTTCACAATCCCATAATTCACATACTACTCGAGTTTTTTTCCAAAGCAGAATTTGCCCGCAAAGTTAAAAAAAAAAAGAAGAACAAAAGAAAGAAAACAGAAGACACTTCAGCCCTGGATCTATTTCCTTAGACCAATCCAAGTAGGTTTTCTATGTGTCTCATTTTTGCCATCCCTAGGCACATTCTATTTTCTGTCATTTAGAAGGCATCAGGTCTATTTTAACCTCAGCAGACTCTAGTGGAGATTCCAAAGATGCCACTCTTCTTTTAAAATCCAGGCTGTCCACTGGGATTTTATAACACCAGCAAGAAGAGGAGGCCTGCCAAATGTCTCAATGTCATCTGACTTTTATGTCAGCAGCTATTCTCCAGATGAATTTAGTAGTTTAAATATGTCTTGGAACGTTGTCCTTTCTATGGTTTTATTAAAAATGGAAAAGTTCCTGCTGCCGGCAAGACAAGCCATTTTCCAAACAGTCTGCTATAATCTGTTTAAATAATCAAGCCTCTAGAAAACTACCTCTGCTCTTTGTGTATCTTATATGACTATCCACCCCATCCATACTGTGGAATGTTTTTTCCTGATTTGTTTTAAAATGTTATAGTACAGTTTGAGAGAAAGAATAAAGACAAATACCATAATTAGAAACAATATAATTTTGGAGAGTGAAAGAACTAAGAGAACTGAGACACTGCATTTTCTTGATTTTTCCCCCAATATGCCTTAATACTGAAAAGAGTAACAACGAAATCCACTGAAACAAAGAAAGGAAAACTGGCCAGTTCTTGATGAGTTATTACTCATACAGTTTTGCCTACATAAAATGATAATACATGTAACAAAACAGCCCAACACAATGACATGCACCCAAAAAGGAGATTTCTACTACAGCTGCCTCTGGCCTTCCCTATTTATCAAAACTTCTTATATACCATGATTGGCCAACATAACAACTGTGATTCCTAACTGGGAAATGCAGCTGCCAATACAAACTGAGCAACAGAAGAAAAGGGAAAGGGGGGCAACTCACATTCTAAATGAGTAACACCATTTTCTACCTTTTTGGATGAGAAGAAAGAAGTGACTGGGTTAACCCAAAGTGGAGCAAGAAGTAATTAAGGGGTCAAGTTAGGTTTGCAGTTACAGAGACTTTAACAGGGCCACTAGGTACAGTTAGTCACTCTGTACACTATACAAACACATCTGGCCAAGGGAGCAAGCAGGGACAGAAATCCAGCCCATATCCTGGGGCTGTATCTTCCCAGAACGTGAACCTTTTTCCTAGCACAAAGGTGCCTTCCCCAGGGGACACAATGGCCCAGAGGATGCACCTTTTTCTAAATCATACAAAGACTCTGTATGGGCTAGAGAAGGCGCTGGACTTAGAGACCCAAGCTAAGACTTAACATGAATACAAAATAGGCAAAAGCAAGCATCAGGAATTTCCCTTGTCTCTGGGATCCGAGCAGTGTTCATTATACTACTTTCATCTCTGAATCTATTTTGACTTGCATATAATACCAGCTTGTGGTATTATTAAATAATTCAAAATTAATTAAGATGATGAACCTTAATGAACGGGAGGAAATGACTAGGTCAAATTTCTCCTATGTTCTGTAATTTGCGGTCTGTATATTTAAACGTCTGAGTGTATAACTTAAGCGTATAATTCATGTCATCCCTAAAAATAAACCCTCAGGGAGTTTATCCTCCAATCACAGTGATTCTGCAGGAAAGGAAGAGGACAAGGTCTTAAAGCATCAACTCTGGACTGTCTGACATTTGACTCAACATGATAGGCTGAGGTATTTCCTCTTGCTGCCAAGCTCATTCAATATTTCTAAATGTTCTATTTGGCTGCTTACCAAAAAAATAAGCATAACGTCTCTCTAGTGGTCAGGAGGTCCCACTTTATAGCTTCTCTTATTCTCTGCCAGAGAATTTCTGCAGTCAGTACTAGGCTGGAAAAGAGCTCTAATTTTCCCTGAGATGATGTCTCACTGCCTTAATGAAATCCTATGCATAAAGGAGCTGAAAGAAAAAATGGATAAAATACTTAATTTGTACCAGGCACTGTTTCAGAACCTCCTTCAAACACATAGATTTGATTATGACTTTTTATAATTCTCAGTGGCTCCCTTTTACCTAAAGGTACAAAATAAGGAGCTTCATGATTTATCTCCTGCCCACCTTCCTAGATTCATCTCTCACTACTCTCCTACATTTGTTGTGTTCCCAAGACATATCAAACGACTTGCAGTTCCATACGAAGGCACCACTCTGCACCTTGATCCATGCTGTTTCCTCTGCTTGGAAAGCCCTTTCCTCAAGTGTCTTCCTGGTGGCCCGTCTTTTTCAAGCGTCATTCCTTCTGTGAAGCCTTCCCTGAACCCCCAATGAATAGTTACTTTCCTTTCTTTGGTGTTTCCACAGCACTTGTTAAACATGTTATTACAGCCCTTAGTACACTACTGTGCTCCAGAATTTTTTAATGCCTGTCTCCAAAGCTAGGCTGAGTTGCCTAAAAGCAGGGATGAACTTTTCTTCATCTCTGTTTCTCTTGTGCCTTATACCATGTTTAACATATACTAGGCAATCAAATATTTGTTAAATAAATATTCCAGACCTAAATTCTATGAGTGTTCTGTTCAAAAAATAGATTATGAAGGGGCCTAGACACATATCTGAAATAGGCAAAGCAATGCTTTTAAGCTAGAAAAATTCCTGGTTTGTTTTTAAGGCCTAAATTTGTTCTTACACATCAGTATAAAGGAATCTCAAAGTCCTTTGCTTTAGCCAAAAAAACAACATTTATCAAACTTAGGGCCTCAGAGCTTCCTGTTAATACTGCTGCTACAAATACATACTAGGTCTTACCAAAAAAATATAAGCATACAATATCATAAAGCCCAATTATATTTAGAAGAAAACTTCTCTCTTTTGTATTTCATTGGTAGGATAATAGGCTTGAACTTTATTAGTGTGAACAATATCAATTAAATAATGTCCCCAAGAAACTGTGAACAAGCTTCATTTGCTGTTAATCAGGTTTATTTTTAAACTGGTATTAAATTCAGCAGCTTGGTCCTGCCCAAATAGCCTAACCAAAGTAAGTATATTCTTGTTTGCTGAACGTACTGTTACTGAAATAAATTGCCAAAGCATGTAATGACACATGTGACAATAACAGAAATCTCTTCAAGTATAAACCACTCCTTGGTGTTAGGTTCTCATCCCATATTCCACCAATCTCTCATTAGTTGTTGCGACCAACTAAAGTCTGATTTTTACCAAAGTAATTCAGACAATAACACCTGTTTCTGCTTAATGTAAAAGATACAAATATATGATTTATTACATAATATTGATATTTACAAAAATTACATATACAGCATATATGTGTATTATGAATCAAAATAATAAAACAAACATTTGTGAATCTATCACCCGTTTACAGTCACTTTAAAAGCTTATAAAATTACTTACTTCTTAAGGAAAAACAATGTAATCATGAAGAAAAACAATACCTCTTACCTGATACTCACTGATATTTGGGTCTCCAAGTGAATTTCATAGGTATTCAGATATTTCAGCAGAAAATACCAGCAGACAGTCAAAGAACTAACCCACCTGTCCCAAACCAGATCTGTTTACTTTCAAGTTCTTATCTTAGGCTCTTAAACAGGCTGAGGACACTTCAGTTGTGAGGTATGGGAAAGAATGGAGGTGGGGAGGAAAAGTTAAAAGAAGGATCTTTTGCTTCGTGGAAGGAACTTGGGCTTTAAGAAACATCTCAGTATTGAGGTACATACTTATATTTTCTAATCACCTCATAAGAGTAAGTCTTAACTGGCCAATCAGACCATAGCAACCTGAAGACAGAATCTTTTACCTTTATTTCATCTGAATCACATCACACAAGACATACAGTAAACCATTAAACAAATCCTCACAAACTGATTTTCAAGCTATATTTGCTCAAGCAGTATTCATGAGTCTCTTTGCCATTAATGCTGCTTTATCTTACTGGGAGGCTACAGTAATAGGGACACAGTCCTTGATTAGGTATAGTGGGACAGCAAGAGTCTCTATTATCCAAAAGGTTGGCAGTTCAAACCCACTCAGAGGCATCTCAGAAGACAGCCTGGCAATCCGCTTCTGAAAGATCACAGCCTTGAAAACGCCATGGAGCAGCTCTACTCTGTACACTTGGGGTCACCATGAGTCAGAACTGACTCCACGGCAACTAACAACAACAACAACAGCTAACTTATGGTCCTGCTTTTTACAGAGCTCTCCTCAGAGGTAAAAAAGGCTACAAGAATCTACCCAGAGAAGTAATTGTGAAGGAAAAAAAAAAAAAAAGGCCTAAGGATTGGAAAGAGAGAAACTAAAATGAAAATGTTATCATTTTCTATGTAATGATTTAGAAAATCAAAAAGAACGTATGACAAATTACTGGTGGTAGAACTAAGGAGAGTCAGAAGGGTTGTTGATAATATTCAAATGCAAAAATCAACATTTTAGATACCAGCAATAAACAATTATGAAACGTAAATTTTAAAAACTTCATTGGATTTGGTTTCTTGGTTTGTAGGATTAGGGTCATGGTTTCATGGGACATCCCAGTTACTTGGCCTAATAACATGTTTAGTGCCTCTGTTCTACCTCCAAGTTCACTGTGTAGTGCCTAGAGTCTTAAAAGCTTGCAAGGGGCCATCCAAGGCCAAGAATCAGTCTCTATTCACTTAGAGTAACAATGGAAGAAGGAGAGTCAGGAATAAAAGGAGGGTATGGAATGTGTGGCTAACTGCCTCTATGAACAACTGCCTCCTTTGCCATGAGACCAGAAGAAAAGGATGGTGCCTGGCTACCATTACTGAACATTTTGATGGAAGATTCTATAACATAATCCTGATCAAAAGGGGCCTGGAGCCATGAAGGCTGGATGAACCCCTGAAACTAAGATAATCTTCAAAACTTAAACCAAAAATATCCCCTGAAGTCTCTTAAAACCAAACAGCAGTTTAGCTTAACTAGTAAAAAAAAATCTGCCTTGTGCATTATGCGCTTTTAGAAACTGTCTATATGGGATCAAATTGATGACAGCAACTCTAAAGATTAGATAGGAATGTTAGGGGGCAGTGAATTTATGTTAACGGGCAGTGCCTTAGTTATCTAGAGCTGCCATAACAGAAATACCACAAGTGGATGACTTAAACAAAGAGAAATTTATTCTCTCATAGTTTAGGAAGCTAGAAGTCCAAATTCAGGGTGTCAGCTCCAGGGGAAGACTTTCTCTTTCTGTTGGCTCTGGGGAAGCTCTTTGCATCAATCTTCCCCTGGTCTAGGAGCTTCTCAGCACAGGGACCCCTAGTCTAAAGGATGTGCTGTGCTCCCAGTACTTCTTTCTTGGTGGTAAGAGGTCCCATGTCTCTCTGTTCGCTTCTCTCTTTTATATCTCAAAAGAGATTGACTCAATATACAACCTAATCTTGTAGACTGAGTCCTGCCTCATTAACATAATAGCCTCTAATCCTGCCTCATTAATATCATAGAGGTAGGACTCACAACACATAGGAAAATCACATCAGATGACAAAATGGTAGACAATCACACAATACTGGGAATCATGGCCTAGGCAAGTTGACACACATTTTTGGGGGACACAATTCAATCCATGACAGGGAGGAACAACTTAGAAAAGGAGGAAGAGAATGGTTACACAACTCAAAGAATGTAATCAATGTCACTAAATGGTACACATAGAAACTGTTGAATTGGTGTATGTTTTGCTGTATATATTCTCAACAGCAACAAAATAAATAAAATTATATATAAAAAAAGAAAATGATAAATTTTAAAAAGATATCATTTACAATGCCAACAAACCTATAGGGGACCTAGGGATAAAGATATGAAAGACCCTTATGGAGAAAATCATAAAACATTAAAGATATAAAAGATTTAAATAAATTAAGAATCATACCATGCTTACAAAAAAAGATTAATATTATGAAGATATAAATTCTCCCACAAACTAACCTATAAGCGCAGTGGAATAATCAAAACCCCACGAAGGTTTTTCACGAAACTTGACATGTTGTACTACACTTCATGTGGAAAAGCAAAGGGCTAAGAATAGACATCACTGTTCATCTGTCAGTTTGTCTACTGTTGTCTTGTGTGTTGCGATGATGCTGGAAGCTATGCCACCAGTATTTGAAATACCAGCAGGGTCACCCACGGTGGACAGGTTTCAGTAGAGCTTCCAGACAAAGACGGACTAGGAAAAAAGGCCTGGTGATCTACTTCCAAAAATTAGCCAATGAAAACCCTCTAGATCACAACAGAATATTGTCAGATATAGTGCTGGGAAACTTGGGTTTGATTCTCGGCCAATGTATCTCATATTCAACAACAACCCATCTGTCAGTGGAGATTTTTGTGCTGCTATGATGCTGAACAGGCTTCAGTGTAGCTTCCAGACTAAGACAAGCTAGGAAGAAAGGCCTGGTGATCTACTGTCAAAAATCAGCCAAGGAAAACTGTATGGATCACAATAGCCCTATCCGCAACTAATCACGGGAAGGGCACAGGATCAGGCAGTGTCTTCTTCCGTGTACATGGGGTAGCCACGAGCTGGGAGCTGATTCAATAGCAGCTAACAAAAATATAGTGCTGGAAGATGAGCCTCCTAGGTTGGAAGGCACTACATGGCTGCAACAATGAACTCAAACATGCCAGCAACCACGAAGATGGTACAGAACTGGCAATGTCTCATTATGTTGTACATAGGGTCTCCATGAATTGGAGCCAACTCAATGGCAACTAACAACAAAAGGATAGTCAAGGCGATATTTAAAAAAGAGCATACTGAACAAACTCACCCTGGCAGGTGTTAAGACTTACAGAGTTATAGTAATTAAGACATTGTGAAACCAATACAGGAACAGACAAAAAGATCAGTATAATGAAATACAGAGCTCAGAAAAGATACACAAATGAGGAATCTTGATCAACAACAGAGAAGGTATTTCAAATCAGCAAGAAAAGGATACATTATTCAAAAAATGGTACTGAGGCAACTAGTTTCTCAAATTATTTTCGAAATTAATATATATAAAAAATCAACTCCAGGCATATTAAAGGCCTAAATATGAAGAGAAAAACTTTAAAACTTTCCAAAGAAAACACAGAAAAATTATCTTTGCACTTTCTTAACATTTTCATGTCTACTGGTATATTGGAAACCCTGATGGTGAAGTGGTTAAGAGCTATCACTGCTAACCAAAAGGTGGGCAGTTCAAATCCACCAGGCATTCCTTGGAAACTCTAGGGGGCAGTTTCTACCCTGTCCTATACAGTTGCTATGAGTCGTAACGGACTCAGCGACAACGGGTTTGGTTTTGATATATATAAGTACCGTTTACATTTCCCACCTCTGTGGTTTCTTAGTATGCTTTTGTACCCCTTATAAAGCATGCCGGTGTCAGGGCTGGGACTCTTGTAACTGCGTAACCCGGGAGGAAGTTCGTTGGTGCCACGTTGCTGTGCTAAGAAGTTATTGCAGGAGGTGCTACAGCCAGGAAGAGTGGCTGTGGATGACTTTTGTCTCTTTTGCCCTCTGTACAGAGAGATAAGGCTTTTAAGTAGATTCACTGTTTCCTTTGTCTTTTTAGGAGCCCTGGTGGTGCAGTGGTTAAAGCAATTGACTGCTAACCAAAAGATCAGTGGTTTGAAACCACCAGTGACTCCTCAGGAGAAAGATGTGGCAGTCTCCTTAGATAGGGATTTACAGCCTTGGAAACCGTATTGGGTGGCTATGAGATGGAACTGACTGGAAGGCAGTGGCTTTTTGTGTTACTGGGAAGGTGTGGTTTTCGGCATTAGGCACTATTCAAGTTGGAATCAGGTAATACTTAAGTGAAAAACTTATTTTTAGGCGAGATGCAACGTAAACACCCATTGTAGCACCTTTGACATACTGCGTGTATGTTTTCTGCAGTCCTTTAGGATCTATCTTCTGGTTTCTGAGCTCTAAGTACTTGTTTTGCAGTAAGAAGTAATTTATTGCAGTGGTGATGTTCCCACGGCAGCACTTCCTTTTGGGGCTTTATTTTTACAAGAGGCTGGAATTATGCAATGTCTCCCCTTGTGTATCCTCATAAGTTGGTCTGGGGGTGTGATATTTGTATTATCCTGGTTTTGCTGATCCTGGAATTACCTTTTCCTGAAACACTTCTTTTTTTCAGAAATGGAAAAATACATGGCTGAACAAGCTTTAGAAATTCTCTACCTGACAATGCCTCATTCTACCTATCTTACCTTCAGAGTCACTGGCAATTATGTGTATCACATAATATTTATAAAAACCATCTTATTACATAACAAACGATTATTAACACTCAATGATTCAGCACACATTCCATTAGCGAAAAAAACAAAAAGTTACAAACGTAAAATAATTCAATCTGGAAAGCACAAACCATAAAGGAAAAAAGCTAATAAATGTGGTAACATTAAAATTAAAAATACTGATATACAACCAGACAGACCTAAACGAAATAAGAATATGAGAAGAAGGAACTCTGATATACTACGGATAGGAGTTTAAATTGGTACAAATACTCTAGAGAGCAATTTGGCAGTATCTACTAAAGCTGATGACCAGCACAAGTGACAATCAATCAATTCTACTTCAAAAGCAGTAGCTGTCATCCTTGTTTGTCCATAACTCAAAGTAAGAAATGTATACTGAGACCCAGTTTACATATCAAGATAGGTAGATGACAGATAGACAGAATGCACCACGACATATATATATATAAATATTTTTAAAGGTTAACTGCAACCCACTACACTGATTTCATGGCTCACTAATGGATCACAGCCACTAGTTTAAAAACCACCCAGAAGAACATCTGTAATCTACACATGTAAGTATGTTCACTGAAACATTGTTTGCACATGTATATACAAGATAATGACCTCTGGAAAGGGAGAGACCGAAGAGACACATGTAAGTATGTTCACTGAAACATTGTTTGCACATGTATATACAAGATAATGACCTCTGGAAAGGGAGAGACCGAAAAAAAATGTTTATAGAGTTCTGCAAGTATATCTGCAATAACAGAGTTCTTCATCTGAAAAACTCTGAAGCACGTAGGGCAAAAATGTTAGCATTTGACAAAACTTTTTAAGATATTCTCTACACTTTTCCTTATGCCTGGACTTTGATTCTATAGAAAAGGAAAGGGCATGGGAACTTTATAAAAAAAAAAAAAAAAAAACTTATAGCTATTCAGGATTGAAGAAAAAAAGGAAAGAAAGAGAAAGGAGGAAAGTGATCAAATTGCTAGCACTTTCTGCAGTTTTCATACAGAGAAAAAAACTTACTGGTAGCAGTGCTCTAGCTATACATGTAAGGCTGAAATGCAAACAGGCTCGAGCCATACGTTTTATTTCCCTCTTGTATTTTTTGAAGAAATTAGTTCTGGTTATACTTATACTTCTTTAAAAATACAGTTCTGTATTTAATAATAAAGTGAAATTATAAGACTAATTTATTCAAACTTAGTGTAGAAAATCTTAATGTCACCCATCTTGTCTATCTTATCCATCATTCACCTGTCTATTCATATACCTATCATTCAAACCTCTTAAATAGAAATGCACATGAGAATCACCAGCCAACCTATAAAAACACAGATGACTGAGTCCCAAACTCAGAGTTTCAAACTCACTAACCCTGAATGGACCCTAGGAACCCATGTTGTTTGAAAGCTAAAAAGTGATCTTGACAAACACCCGGGTTAAGACCCACAAACCTACTGAGTATCTATACTGTACTACATTTAAAAGAATACAAGAATTAAATATGCCTCTGCCCACAAGGAGCTTAAGGTCTAATGTAATGGAATAAATATGTTAATAATTATAATGTACTTTCAAAAGTAATCAATGCCATTGAGGAAATCATTAAACCTCTCCATAGTATTTCCCGTGGGAATTGAAGGACATCCTCTAAGAAAAGCTATACTGGTTTAACATGTTGTTTTCTTCACCTTTGCATAAGCTCCTCCTTGTGGGAAAAGAACTTAACTACTTTGAAACAAAGAAGAAGGATCAGTAGTTGGAAAATATGGCCTTGGTGATAGAAATGATGCCAGAGAGCACATGACAGAATTTTGCAAGATGAATGACTTATTCATTGCAAATACCTTTTTTTAACATTTTTATACATGTGGACCTCACTGGATGGAAAACGCAGGAATCAAATAGACTACATGTGTGGAAAGAGACGATGAAAAAGATCAATATCATCAGTCAGAACAAGGCCAGGGGCTGACTATGGAACAGACCATCAATTGCTTCTGTGCAAATTCAAGCTGAAAGCAAAAGGTCATTAAAAAGACAGGAAAGAAAGAAAAGACCAAAATGGATGTCAGAAGAGACTCTGAAACTTGCTCTTGAACGCTGAGTAGCTAAAGTGAATGGAAGAAATGATGAAGTAAAAGAGCTAAGCAGAAGATTTCAAAGGGCAGCTACAAAAGACAAAGTAAAATATTATAATGAAATATGCAAAGACCTGGAGTTTGAAAACCAAAAGAGAAGAGCATGCTTGAAATTTCTCAAGCTGAATGAGCTGAAGCAAAAATTTAAGCCTGGTGTTACAATTCTGAAAGATTCTGTGGGCAAAATGTTGAACGATGCAGGAAGCATCAAAAGCAGATGGAAGGAATACACAGAGTCACTGTACCAAAAAGAACTGGTTGACGTTCAGCCATTTCAGGAGGTATCATAGAATCAAGAACCGATGATACTGAAGGAAGAAGTCCAAGCTACACTGAAGGCACTGGCAAAAAACAAGGCTCCAGGAATTGGTGGAATACCAATTGAGATGTTTCAAAAAAGGGATGCAATGCTGGAGATGCTTACTCATCTATGCCAAGAAATTTGGAAGTCAGCTACCTGGCCAACCAACTGGGAAAGATCCATATTTGTGCCTATTCCAAAGAAAGATGATTCAACAGAATGTGTAAATTATCATTAAGATCACATATAAGTAAAATTTTGCTGAAGATCATTCAAAAGTGGATGCAGCAGTATATTGACAGGGAACTGCCAGATATTCAAGACAGATTCAGAAGAGGACGTGAAACCAGGGATAACATTGTAGATGTCAGATAGATCCTGGCTGAAAGAAGAGAATACCAGAAAGACGTTTACCTGTGTTTTATTAACTATGCAAAGGCATTTGACTGTGTGGATTATAACAAATTATGGATACCATTGTACAGAATGGGAATTCCAGAACTCTTAAATTATGCTCATGAGGAACCTGTACATAGATCAAGTGGCAGTCGTTCGAACAGAACAAGGGGATGCTGCATGGTTTAAAGTCAGGAAGGGTGTGTGTTAGGGTTATATCCTTTCACCATACTTATTCAATCTGTATACTAAGCAATAATTAGAGAAGCTGGACTAAATGAAGAACACGGCATCAGAATTAGTGGAAGACTCATTAACAATTTGCAATAAGCAGATGACACAACCTTGCTTGCTGAAAGGGAAGAGGACTTGAAGCACTTACTGATGAAGCTCAAAGAGCACAGCCTTCAGTATGGATTATACCTCAGTATAAAGGAAACGAAAGTCCTCACAATTGGACCAATAAGCGGCATCATGATGAATGGAGAAAAGACTGAAGTTATTAAGGATTTCATTTTACTTGGATCCACAATCAACGCCCACGGAAGCAGCAGTCAGGAAATCAAATATTGTATTGCACTGGGCAAATCTGCTGTAAAAGAACTCCTTAAAGCAGGGGCTGGGGTCTGAGGAACTTGGTTTGAGGGGACTTCTAAGTCAATGGGCAAAATAATTCTATTATGAAAACATTCTGCATCCCACTTTGAATTGTGGCGCCTGGGGTCCTAAATGCCAACAAGCGGCCATCTAAGATACATCAATTGGTCTCAACCCACCTGGAGCAAAGGCAAAGGAAGAACACCACGGTCACGCGACAACTAAGAACCCAAGAGACAGAAAGGGCCACATGAACCAGAGACCTACATTATCCTGAGACCAGAAGAACTAGTTGGTGCCCGGCCACAACTGATGTCTGCCCTGTCAGGGAGCACAACAGACAACTCCTGAGGGAGCAGGAGACCAATGGGATACAGACCCCAAATTCTCATGAAAAGACCATACCTAATGGTATGACTGCAACTAGAGGAATCCCAGAGACAATGCTCCCCAGAACTTCTGATGGCACAGGACAGGAACCATCCCCGAAGACAAATCATCAGGCATGAAAAGGACTGGTCAGTGGGGGGGAGAGAGATGCTGATGAAGAGTGAGCTAATTAAATCAGGTGGACACTGGAGAGTGTGTTGGCAACTCTTGACTGGAGGGGGGATGGGAAGATAGAGAGAGAGGGAAGATGGCAAAACTGGCACGAAACGAGAGACTGAAAGGGCTGACTCAATAGGGGGAGAGCAAGTGGGAGAAGGGAGTAAGATGTATGTAAACCTACATGTGACAGACTGATTGGAATGGTAAATGTTCACTTGAAGCTTAATAAAAATTAATTAAAAAAAAAAAAAAAAACTCCTTAAAGTGTTAAAAAGCAAAGGTGTCACTTTGAGGACTAAAGTGCACCTGTTCCAAGCCATGATATTTTTAATTGCCTCATATGTCTGTGAAAGCTGGACAATGAATAAGGAAGGCTGAAGAAGAATTGACGCCTTTGAATTATGGTGTTGTTGAAGAATATTGAATATACCATGGAACTGCCAGAAGAAAGAACAAATCTATCTCGGAAGAAGTACAGCCAGAGTGCTTCTTAGAGGCAAAGATGGCAAGACTTCATATCACATTCTTTGAACATGTTACTAGGAGGGAACAGTCACCAGAGAAGGACATCATACTTGGTAGAGGGTCAGCGAAAAGGGGGAAATACTCAATGAGATGGATTGACACAGTGTCTGCGACAGTGGGCTCAAACATAGCCATATCATGAGGATGGCGCAGGACTGGGCAGTGTTTTGTTCTGTTATACATAGGGTCAATACTTGACGACACCTAAAAACAACTGCAAGGATCTGCCTCTTGGTGTGCATTACTGCTCTCATTCTTACAGAGAAAAGTCTGGTCTGCAAACCCATCACTTTTTGCTGGATCTCATTCTCTTGAGTTGGATAGAGTGTTGGCAAGGATTGTAAGGCAGACAGGGAATCCCTATGCAGCTGGCTGGGTAAGTGTGCTAAGAATTTGCTCTGCATTCCCAGCTCCTCTCCAGAAAAATTTTTTGAAGGAATGGAGGAAATTATAGGAAGCCATACTATATCCTTCAATCCGGCCATTAGGAGAAAAAGTTCAAAATAAAGTTACCACTGTTTTATAATCAATACCTGGCTCTTTTTGTGTGTTATCAATTTACTCAGAGTCCAGAGAGTGAGAGATGAGTCTGTAAATTGTACTCCATAGCATCAAAAATGCCATTATCAAGGAACAGAGAAAGGTATAAGAGATTTCTCTGGCTTAAAAAATCAGAGAATACACGGAAGAAGTATGCTCGAATAGGGTTGCAGAAAAAAATGGTTCAGAGCTTGCTGAATCATGCAAAGAAACAGCATCGGCAAAAGAATGGAAAAATAAAAACAAGGAACACTTAATAAACACAGGGAGTTAATCACAGTATTAAAATCTTAGAGAATTTCAGTTGTGGTAGAGACCTTGTTCAGTCTAACTGGCATATGGGGGAAACAGTAACAAAACAGGTTGGAAAAGGGATGAGAGCCTGTGAGTGACAAAATAGAGAGCTGTGCACCAACAGGAAACCCTGGCGGCGTAGTGGTTAAGTGTTAAGACTGCTAAACAAAGGGTCGGCAGCTCAAATCCACCAAGCGCTCCTTGGAAACTCTATGAGGCAATTCTACTCTGTCCTATAGGGTCGCTATGAGTCGGAATTGACTCGATAGCACTGGGTTTGGTTTTTGGTTTGGTGCACCAAGAAGCTAACTCCAGGAACAATGTGGAGATGTATTAAATGGGGTGAAAGACTGGAGGCAGGAACCCAATTAGGAGATTATTAAAATAGTCTGAGCAAAATATAATGCAGGTGCAGAGAAGAAAGTGGATGAGAACTATATCATGGAGGCAGAATTGACAGAATGCTATAAATAATTGGATATGCTGGAAAGAGGAAGTATATCCATTATTATTTTTTGTTTTCCTTCTATGCATATGACAAGATCAGGGATCAAGGAAATAATATAAACTAAATCTACTTTTCCAACCCTTCAGATGACATTTTTCTTTTCTAACAAAGAAAGTAGTGTCTTTTTAAAATTTCTCAAATAAATAACTTTAAACATGGCTTAAATATCTTATTTCACTAAATACAAATTTACAGTGTTATTATAAAAAATATCAAATTCATTCCCAGAAAAAAATTAACGTTACTTAGATGATATGATTTAACAATGCCATTGTAAAGCAAGTTATGAACACGTGACACCCATTTTACTTGTAACAATGCAATTTTTAAATAATCTTAGGACAAGCCTTTTCAAACTGCTGGAATGTAACTGTCGTAATGAATAGATAACAAGTGTTTTGATTCCCTGGGTGGTACAAATGGTTAATTGCTCTGCCACTAATCAAAAGGTTGAAGATTTGAGTCTACCCAGAGATGCCTCAGAAGAAAGGCTTGGCAATCTACTTCCAAAAAATCAGCCACTGAAAACCCTATGGAGCATAGTTCTACTCTAACACTCATGGAGTTGACTTGAGTCAGAATCAATATGATGGCAGCTAGAACCAGAAAACAAGTGTTTACTATGTGCCTATGCCAAATGCAATATAAGCATTAACTCATTTAATCCTCACAGTTATATAAAGTTCATCCTAGTATCTCCTTCTATCTTACAGATGAAGTCTGAGTCTTAGAAAGTTCAAGGCTTGCTCAAAGTCTCATAGCTAATAAGAATGGTAGAGCTAGGACTTAAACTCATGTTTGTTTGATTCCAAAGTCCATGTTCTTAACCACTAAGATATACTGTCTTAATTGAAATCATATTGAAGTTTTTGGTTGGGATTTTAAAAATTACAATAATAAAATTATAATTTATTAATTGTAATTTAATAATTCTCTGGAAAACAAACTACGAATAAACTTAACACGTCTAGATGCTGTTAGCTAGAAGAACCTGCATGGTAATGGAAATTTATACTAACGTGATTTTAAATCCCTGTGTATGAACTCCAAGCTCTTTTGGAGTCTGAGTTACAGTAGCAGGTGTATACAGAACATGCCAGAGAAAACGTGTTGACCTAAATTTAACTCCCAGTGCTACAAGCAGTACAGAATGGCATTTATGAGTCAGAGGCATCCAATACGTAGATAAAAAGTGTGCCCTCTAGTGATTTCAACACCCCATGTTTAACACTAAACCTCTTAGTAAGTAAGGAAAACTTTTCATTAGCAGAGAACTAATTCAAATCTTTGTTTCATTTGTTTGTGACTGCTGGACTCCTAATATAAGCTAAACAGAACAAATAACTACTGTTTGAGCCAGGAATAAACTTTTAGTGCCATAACAGCTTAGAGGTATATTCAATAAATGACTCACTAATTCAGAATTGTTAAGGAAATGCCGGCATAAAATACGACAAAAAACAAATCAGAGAATACAGGCTGGTTACATTTTATGTGAGGAATGCATTCCTTAAAATATAATTCAAATCCTGCCTAATTCAAAGCTATTTTCTTATAGAAATAAGTGTCAAGATGGGTTGAAGTAGCTTACAACAAATGTTCTGTCTTTCTCCTTTCAAGAATACTTTTAAAGCACAATAAATGACTATAAACCTGGTTTAAGTATGCTTTTAAAACAAAAATACTTGTGGTATCACTATCACCTCCTCCCCAAACAACAGAAGCTGTTTCCTACTGTAACACAGATGATAGCTTCACTTAGAGGTGCATTTTGGGGTTGTGATTTTAAAGCCAGGTTGCCAGAACGTCTTCATTTTAAAAATAAAAGTGCTCTTGCTTTAATGTTGCTCTTTTTTTTTTTTAAATCAGCATTAGCGCTAATATTTCTAGAATGTTCTGTTAAATTTATAGCAGGAATACTCACGGTTATTTGATCTTCTTTACAGTCTGCATCACATTTAATTTAGTGACAATGTGGATGACAGTGTTACAGAATATTAAAAAACATTTTAAATTTAACAATGAGAGTAAATATAACAGCACAGTAATCACCAAACCACTTGCAGAAGTTCTCATGCATGTTAACAGTGGAATGGTTCATAGGATATTAACAAAGGATAACAAGTATTTCTTGTTAGCAGCTCAAGTGGCACCACCATGTGGCCACAGGGTAAATGTGGATTATAGTGCACCTGGCCTGCCAGCTTTGAAATTAAATTCTTGATTAATTAAAAAAAAATTTTTTTAAGATCTGCATTATTTAAAATCTTTAGTATAAAGTGTTATTTTGCACTATTTCAAATTCACAAAAATTCACTTACTTAAAATTAGCTTACCAGCAATGATACTGCATTTTAACAACTTTATTGAAGTATAATTTACATATTACAAAATTCACCCATTTTAAGCATACAATAGTTCTAGTACATTTATAGAGTTGTACCACCATAACCTCAATCCATGTTTTAAAACTATACTGTATGTTTTCCAAAAAATATATTTTATTAACTTCACCTTTTTAACTAAAGTAACCCAAATAGCTCACAAATACTGACAACTCAAGTTTCTTGGACCTGCTATTTTTTAAAAAAGAGAACACATATTGTTTACTTGCAATATACACATTGTTATCTGAAGAATGCTAAGGCCATTTTAAACTTGCTCAAAGAACCCTGCATTCTGAGAGGACTTATAAAGTTCTCCTATAATCTTGTCCATAATGTTAACTTGGCAAATTATCTTTCCATAGATAGTTGTTGTTGCTGTGTGCCATTGAGTCGATTCAGACTCATAGCAACCTCATAGGACAGGGTAGAACTGCCCCATAAGGTTTCCTAGGCTGTAAATCTTTATGGGACCAGACCGCTACATCTTTCTCCCTCAGAGTGGCTGGTGGGTTCGAACTACCAACCTTTTTGGTTAGCAGCCAAGTGCTTTAACCACTGCACCACGGGACTCCTTTTTAGAGGTAGCACTAACGTAAAATTAAGTACCAGTCAAACCAAATCCATTGCCGTCAAGTCAATTCCAACTCATAGTGACTGCCCCATAGGGTTTTCTGGGCTGTAATCTTTATGGTAGCAGATGTCCAGGTCTTTTCTCCTGCACAGTGGCTGGTGGGTTAGACCCACCAACCTTTCGATTAGCAGTTGTGATAGTTAAGACTGTGTGTCAACTTGGCTGGGCCATGATTCTCAGTGGTTTGGCAGTTATGATATAGTTTGGTAGTCACGTAATGATTTAATAACTTCCACGATGAGATCCGATATAACATAATTGCCCCCATGATGAGATCTGTTACAATGTAATCACCTCCATGATGAGACCTGCTATGAGTAGACAATCAGTTGAAACAGAATTTCTTTGGGGTGTGGCCCGCATGCAATATATGTGGACTTTCTGGCAAAGCTCACTGGCTTTTGCTCCGCTCTGGACCCTGCATTCGGCTTGTCAGCATCTGACCTCCAGCTCTTGGGACTTGGGCCAGCAGCCTGCTGTCATATCTGCTGATCCTGGATTTGTCGGCCTTCACAGCCTGTTGTCTGACCTGTGGATCTTGGGTTTGTCAGCCCCTGCAGCTATATGAGTCAAGAGAAGCCTCTAACCTAATGCCTGATCCACAGACTTGGGACTTGCCAGTCTCTACAACTGTGTGAGCCATTTCCTTGAGATAAATCTCCCTCTACATATGTACGTGTTTGTGTGTGTGTGTCCCCCAAATATATATATATATATACACACACACGCTTCACTGGTTTTGCTTCTCTAGAGAAGCCAGCCTAAGACTGCAGCCTAGTGCTTTAACTGCTCTGCCACTAGGGCTCCTTAAAATTAATTATAAAACAAAACCAAACTCATTGCTGTCAAGTCAATTCTGACTCATAGCGACCCTATAGAACAGAGTAGAACTGACCCATAGGGCTTCCAAAGAGCAGCTGGTGGATTCAAACTGCCAACCTTTTGGTTAGCAGAGAACTAAGTACAGCCCTGTTTAAATTTTGAATTCCAAATTAGTGAAATAAGATTTGCTGAGGCACTAGCAATATAGGAGTCCCAGTAAAACAACCAAAAGATTGGTGGTTCAAAACCACCAGCAGCTCTGCGGGAGAATAATGTGTCAGTCTGCTTCCATAAAGATTTAGTCTTGGAAACCCTATGGGGTCACTATGAGTCAGAATCAACTCAACAGCAGTGGTTTGGGTTTTGGTTTTGGGAGGCACTAGCATACTCAAAAAAAAAAAAAAAAAAACCTGATATGTGCGTTCCAAAACAAAGATGACCCGTAGGTGAGTATAAAACCAGTTGCGACTCTTTGACACTAAATACCTACCTGCAAAAAAGCTCAGCGTAACATTTCTAAGAATGTCAATTGGTAATAGCCTCTTTTGAAAAAAAAAAAAAATGACTACATTTTCCTAAATTACCAGTTAAGTAGACAAATACACACACATTTTGGCATGATGTATTTTAAATTATGATCTTTATGATCAAGATGAAAAAACGTGGAATTGGTTGAATTTATAGCTGGTTGACACAAAGTGTCTTAATGATTCTTCGAAACCTAATGAATGTTGTCATGCCTCAAGTCTCTGATTTTGGCCCTGTCCACTTAAACATTTTTTATTATTGTTTCCAATGAGACTATTGATGAGACACTGAGAAAAGTAGTGGCACAAAACTGAGAGGGATAATTAATACACTAATTATCAAATCAAAATCTAAAACTATCTTGACACATCAGAACAATGACTCAGCAATAACAATTTAGTAATAAAAATAAATACAATGTTTATAAACCTAGGGTCCAAAAAACAACTGTACAGGAAAAAAATGAAGGAAGATGTAGCTTAGCCATAACAAATCTCTAACAATAATAAAGAAAAACAAGTTTTCGTTAACCATAAACTTAACATTAACGACTTTAGAAAAATTAATGTAATCCTTAGGGACTGTTACAATTACATCTAAAGTGTAAGTGGCTGAACATAGGCATCTCCTTTCTTCCCAAAGATCCATTAAAAATGACCAAAAAAAATTTTTTTTTCATGAAGAAAATTATAGTATCATTGGAAAACAAGAAAGGGTATCAGTGGACTAGAAATTTTAAAGAATATCTTGAAGTTGGCAAATACAGGATCAGACAGGTGGAATAAGAACAGAAAAGCAAAGCCGAAGACACGCAAGGTAAAATGCTGGTCTTCCTGAGGGTGCCCAGAGAAGCTCCAAATTCCAAGCCAATACACCTTGGTACCCTTTTCCTAGCACTTTACGGAAATGATTATATAAAAGCATTATTTCATTTAATCCTCATAATTCCTTTATAAAATAGGTAAAACATATGCCCATTTTGCAGAGGAGGAAGCTCAGACTTAGACAAGTTAACATAATCACACAGCCGGTAAGAGGTAAAGCTAGGCTTTCAATTCAGTAACTCCGAATCCAGAGTCTGTGCTTTTGGCTTTATGCAGACACAGGCCAAACGGCAACCTGGCAGAGTAACTCATTAAAGCTTAGCTGACACAGCAGGGCCCTCCTCCTTTACTTCAGGTAAATAAGTAGCTGGACTCTTGTTCTTGGATTAAACCTCGGTAACTTCTTTCTACAAAATCCGTGAGATCTGCCTAGAGGGCCCTGGTGAATTTATTAAAACCTGTGGGAGAAGGAAAGATGCATCGGGTAACTCTAGGTCACCACGTATCTATGCAGGAAGGAAAAAATTAAAAAGTAAAGGAAAATCCACCATTAGAAATAAGTTTCCTTATTTTGGCAGCTGTAGGGTTACCACAATCCTATAGGAAGCTTTGCCAGTATGCCACAAAAAATTCACAGCAATCCTCCCATTCAAAGATGTCTGTTGTATATAAGTGATGAGGCAGTATAGCATGGTTCTAAGACTATGGATTCTGAAGCCAGTTTGTGGGTCCAAAGTTAGGTTCTGCCACTTAATAGCTATGTGACCCTGGCAAGTTACTTAATGTCTCTTTGTCTCACTTTTCCCACCTAAACTATGGGGATAGTAACTATTTTTTTTTAACTAGCATTTATCACATAAGAGCTGTTGTGAGGATTAAATGTGATAATCTTTACTTAGAAGAGTTCCTGTTATAGATTGAATTATGTTCCCCAAATATGCATTGTAATTCCTGACCCTTATATTTGTGTATGTAATCCCATTTGGGAACAGGGTTTTCTTTATTATGTTAATGAGACCATATCAGTGGGATGTGTCTTAAACCAATCACTTTTTAGATATAAAAAGAGCATGTTAAGAACAGAAGCAAAGAAGCACAGATGGGGGAAGACAGATACCACGCCACATGAAGACGGATAAGGGACCGAGTAACAGAAACTGAAAAGAGACACAAGGACCTGACATTCCCCGAGAGAGGACAGAGATAGAGCAAGCCTTACCCTAGAGCTGATGCCCTGAATATGGACCCCTAGCCTCCTAAACTGAGAAAATTAATTTCTGTTTGTATTTCTGTTATAGCAGCACTAGATAACTAAGACAGTTTCTGACGCAGGGAATGAGCTATGATGCATATAACCTGAATCCGTAGCCGTTGAGTCAATTCTGACTCATACCGACCCTATAGGAGGGAGTAGAACTGCCCCATAGGGGCAGTTTCCAAGTAGCGTCTGGCAGGTTTGAACTGCCGACCTTTTGATTAGCAGCTGTAGCTCTTAACCACTACACCACCAGGGTTTCTGTGATGCATGTAAGTACTTAACGAAGGGCCTGATACATGGAAACATGCAAACAATGGTAGCTGTCATGAATTGAATTGTGTCCCCAAAAAATATCTGTCAACTTAGCTAGGTCATGATTCCCTTGTATGATAGTATGATTGTCTACCATTTTATCTTCTGATTTGATTTCCCTAGGTATTGTAAATCCTATCACTATGATGTAATAAGATGGATTAGTGGCAGTTATATTGATGAGGTCTCAAGATAGTGTCTTAAGCCAATCTCTTTTGAGATAAAAAAGGCAGAAGCAAGCAGACAGACATGGGGACCCCATACCACAGAGAAAGCACCGCCAGGAGCAGAATGCGTCCTTTCGACCTGAGCTTTCTGTGCTGAGATGCTCCCAGACCAAGGGAAGATTGATGACAAGGACCTTCCTTCAGAGCTGACAGAGAGAGAAAGCCTTCCCCCGGGGCTGATGCCCTGAATTCAGACCTGTAGCCTACTAGACAGAGAGAGAATAAATTTCTCTTTGTTAAAGCCATCCACTTGTGGTATTTTTGTTATAGCAGCACTAGATGACTAAGACAGTAAAAAAAATTAGATATTAAGCACAAGTGGAAAACACACAGATTTGATGACTGTTAAGGAATCCTCTAGCCTTGAAAGCATAAAAAATTCTTAAGGAAAAAAAATTAATTTCATCAAATTAGACAAAGTAAATTCTAAAACAATAAAGCATTCATTGAAATCATATCAATACTTAGTTTAAATTTAACCCTGAGCCTTGAAAGGCATTTTTTAGGGTCTCTTGATTTATGACTACTAACTATAAGTTGCCTTTCAATAATATAAACTGAGTGTGTGAAATGAATTTGGATTTACAGAATGAGGAGAGTTAACTAACTTCTTGCAATTTTGATTAATATCAAGTAACTTAGATACTTCAGACATGTTATCAGGAGGGACCATTCCCTGGAGAAGGATATCATGCTTGGTAAAGTAGAGAGTCAGCGAAAAAGAGGATGGACCCTCAGCGAGATGGACTGACCCTGTGGCTGCAACAAAAGGCTCAAACATAGCAACGGCTGTGAGGATGGTACAGGACGAGGCAGTTGCTTTGTTCTGTTGTACATAGGGTCACTATGACAAGTCTCAGAGGCTCTCCCCTCTTTATATTCACAGTTAATTCCCACTTCTTTTCTTTTGTCACTTAACCACTTTTCCCTTTTCTAGTTGTTCCATTCCTATTTTTCATCTGAGTTCTCTGAAAGTTCCTTTCTCTGTTCTTCCTCCTATTTACTATCATAAATACAAGGAGCCCTGGTGGTGCAGTGGTTAAGCACATGGCTGCTAACTGAAAGGCTGGCAGTTTGATCCCACCAGCTGCTCTGAGGGAGAAAGATGTGGCAGTCTGCTTCCATAAATATTTACAGCCTTGGAAACCCTATGGGGCAGTTCTACTCTGTCCTATAGGGTCACTATAAGTCAGAATCAACTTGATGGCAATAGGTTTGTTTTTTTTAGTATGATAAATACCATTCTAATAAAAGTTACAAGAGAAACTGCAGAACGAAACAAATAAGGCTTGACAAAATATGTTTGTTGACATGAATACTGTCTACTTTTTTCCTGGCCTGAGATTTCCTAGGTATGTCATAACTTTATGCTAACAACAGAGAGGAATCCTTGGGTAGTACAAACGATTAAGCACTTGGCTGCTAACCAAAAGGTCAGCAGTTCAGATCTACCCAAAGGGACCTTGAAAGAAAGGCCTGGTGATCTACTTCCAAAAAATGTGCCACTGAAAACCCTATGGAGCACAGTTCTACTATGACAAAGGGTTACCATGAGGCAGAGTCAACTTAACAGAAGAGCAACTAGTTAATAGAAAAAAAACTATGAAAACATGCTCAAGTTTTAATGAATATTTTTAGTGACAATAATGGTATGAAAAAGCAAAGACCAAACTTAATGGAAAGAGGTTATATCACCCTGATTATGATATATTGACAGTAACTCATAATTCTAATACAAACAGAATCTTTTTATTTAAATTCAAAATATACAGAGATGTAAACATCTCAAAATGCAGCCACTACCAGTGCTTCATGTTCAAAAATAAATTTGGAAAAAATTAATAATTTTTTTTCTTTATTGGAAAGCAACAATTCTCCTCATAATAAAAAGACTTAAATTATTTTTGACAAAAAAAGATGTACTATATTTTTGCCTTATTTCATTCTTTGGCTGCAATTAGAGAAGTCCAGGAGTCATTTTAATCATTTACTCCTTCCAAGACTTCACTTAAGAAGTCTTCTTAAAGTTCTTTTCTCTTAAAAACAGGAAACAAAGGTAGTGGCACATAATAATATATGTATTGACTACTTACATCAAAAGCTAACCTGTAATTAAAGTGAGGCCCAAGAAGTACAATTTTTTTAAATAGTTTAAATGCATGTCATGAGCTACATGCACGTTTCTGAGGTGGTGCATACCTGTACTATTTTAATATTACTGCTTTTTTTTTTTCCTTCCTCTAGTACTTTCACTGAGGTTGTTTCGTTTAGAATGTATTTTTAAAGTAAACTGATGATCTTTAATATAGCATGTCTTTGGCATAAAAGGACATGTCTTGATAACAAGCATGTCACAGTACCACCTACTATAAATACTTAAATAATACCTTAAGGGCATTAAGTTCACTTGAAAACTAAAACTGAAACTTAAAAACCCAATAAATATGACAATTTTTTTCTCTTGGATCTTTCCTAAAATATCTAATCTATTAAGACATAAGACACTTAAGCAGAAGATTCTAAGAAAATAAAAGAAAATCACATATTTTAAATGTATACATTTCATAAAAAACATTTAAAATATCCATCTTACCAATATCATTAGCAAGTGAATTAGGATCAGATGCCCCAAGGGTGGCTTCGAATTCCTCTTGAAGACGATATGCTCTTTGCAGCAGAGCTTCAAGTTTATGGATAAACTCAGAACTAATAATATCCTAGCAGGAGAGAAAAAGTACACAGAGCAAATATTAGATTCTAATGTTAAAATTCCAAACATTTTCCATTTTTAAATGAAAGGCAGGGAAAGTGAGGGATATTAAAAAAAAACTAGTGTTGGGCGGTAGAAAGAATACTGCAGTAGAAGTCAGGAAGATTAGGCTTTATCCGGGTCTTTAGTAAAATCATCTCAGTTTTCAAGGGATTCAGTTTCTTTTTGTCAGATTTAAGAGTTCTCAAAGTGTGGTCCCTGAAACAGCAGCATCAGAATCAACTGCAAACTTGTTAGAAATTCAGGATCCAGCGACCCACCCCAGGCCTCCTGAGCCAGCAAGCCTGGGGATAAGACCCTCAGCTCTTTGTTTTAACAAGCCCTCCATGTGATTCTGAGGATACTCAACTTTGAGAACTACTGGCCTAGATAATTAATAAGGAAAAATCTTTCAGTTTTATCTCTATGTGACTTTTACAAATATAACAGCACTTAATTAAACCCAAAGTACAGAACAGATTTTCAAAAGTTCCTATAGAAATCACCTCTGCATATTCTATGTATCCTAGGAAAGTCAGGAAACTTGATGATGCACTGCAAATTTGGTGTTTAACAGCTAAGTGAACAACAACAACAAAAAAGAAATACACTACATAATCCTGAGTAGGGAAGGAGTTCTATTCAATGCCACAGAAACCAAGTATACTGAACCAATAGCTAAAATAGTCTGATTCTTCTAATACTATGAAGATCACTTTAAAATAAATTACCCTTACATCTACATTTTCTTCAGCAATGGCATCTCCTGCACCCAGTTTAATGGAACTACAACTTGCTTCATCTTCAGCCTGTCTGTTACGAAAAGTTAGAGCTTGTTCCCATCGACGCAATGCCTCTTCAAACAATTCCATTCCTAAAAATCGAGAACAGAACAACTGTGAATAAGCAAAACCAATACCAAAATAAAATCCTTCGGGTCTGGAATGTTTTCATACAGTTATCCTTGGTGGCAGAGTCTGACTATAATTTTGGTTCTAAAGAAGAATTTTATACTTATATCACTTCATAGTAGAATCTTAATTTCCCAATATATCCTGGGCCTACAGTTCTAGTCAACCAAAAATGAGAGAGAAAACAGCCGATGTTACTATTTTCTTTCAATGTAATTCAAATGTATATGGTTCTTGGGATTCTTCTAAAACAATGCTATGAATTGATCAGAAATAGAATAAAAATAGCTCATTTTGATAGTCAAATGACTATCTTTTAAGCTATCCCCCTAAATTAAAAAGAAAACTGATAGTAGAAAAAAGTAACGCATTTACCAGAAGCCAGCAGCTTTAGAAGAGGTTCTAAGGAGAGAGAAGAAGGAGCCAAGGCGAAAGAGCAGAGAACTCCAGAATAAAGTATTTTCCACCATTTTTTCCCCAAATAGTGCCCTAAATTATTATGATGCCACTTTGTGGATTTGGATGGATAACTGTTGCACCAGCATTAAGAATCCATAAGACTACTGGAAAGACCAGATTATAGTTCAAGTAGGAATTCCATACCCCTGCCAACCGAAAGCTTTTATGGGAAAATGAGTATGTGCTTCTTTTTCTCCAAATAAAAAAACAGCTTATAAAAATAATTATACATTTCAAACAAAATCAGAATATTTAAAAACTTCAATTTTTCTAGACATATAAATGAAAAAGATCTATGAAAGCTGTTTAAGAATCTGAGTAAGTCATTCTCAAGATGTTTTTAAGGTACCCCAGTTAAAAAAAAGACTCTATTAAAGAAGCCCTCTCCTCTAAAACTCATGAATATTTCAGTTATCTAGAGAAACTATAACCTAAAACAAGATGTTCTCACTCCCTGAAGTTTCTCTAGCTTTGCTCTATTTATTTTAAATTCTAACATTCAATATTCTAACAGAAGCTGTGAATGTAGGTTTACTAGATACAGCGAGAATAATCTAGAATCACAGAGAGCTTAATTGTCCAGAGATCTTTGGAAAAGGTGGCAGAGAACTACTCTTACATCTTTCCCTACAGGCAGGAGTACATACTGTGATACCTCTAGAGATAGTAGTCTTTAACTACCTCTGGAGTATGGGAATGCATTCAGAGGCTCACAGTCCTTCTGCCAAATTATCTTCCCTTTACTTTGAATTGTTCAGGGCCACAGTAAAGTTCAAGGACATCAAGCTTGGCAAAGTACAGGGTCAGCAGAAAAGAGGAAGACCCTCAACGAGGTGGACTGACACAGTGACTACAACAACGGCTCAAGCATTACAATGATTTTAAGAATGGTGTAGGACCAGGCAGTGTTTCGTTCAGACTCCAGGCAGTTGTGCGTAGAGTCGCTATGAGTCGGAACCGACTCGACGGCACCTAACAATTGTTGTTAGGTGCCGTCGAGTCGGTTCCGACTCATAGTGACCCTATGCACAACAGAACGAAACATTGCCTGGTCCTGCACCATTACAATCGTTGTTATGCTTGAGCTCATTGTTGCAGCCACTGTGTCAATCCACCTCATTGAGGGTCTTCTTCTTTTCCTCTGACCCTGTACTCTGCCAAGCATGGTGTCCTTCTCCAGGGACTCATTCCTCCTGACAACATGTCCAAAGTATGTAAGATGTAGCCTAGCCATCCTTCCTTCTAAGGAGTATTCTAGTTGTACTTCTTCTAAGACAGATTTGTTTGTTCTTTTGGCAGTCCATGGTATATTCAATACTCTTCACCAACACCACAATTCAAAGGCATCAACTCTTCTTCAGTCTTCCTTATTCATTGTCCAGCTTTCACATGCATATGTTGTGATTGAAAATACCATGGCTTGGGTCAGGCGCATCTTAGTCTTCAGGGTGACATCTTTGCTCTTCAACACTTTGATGAGGTCCTTTGCAGCAGATTTGCCCAATGCAATGCGTCTTTTGATTTCTTGAATGCTGCTTCCGTGGCTGTTGATTGTGGATCCAAGTAAAATGAAATTCTTGACAACTTCAATCTTTTCTCTGTTTATCATGATGTTGCTCGTTGGTCCAGTTGTGAGGATTTTTGTTTTCTTTATGTTGAGATGTAATCCATACTGAAGGCTGTGGTCTTTGATCTTCATTAGTAAGTGCTTCAAGTCCTCTTCACTTTCAGCAAGCAAGGTTGTGTCATCTGCATAACGCAGGTTAATGAGTCTTCCTCCAATCTTGATGCCCCGTTCTTCTTCATATAGTCCAGCTTCTCGTATTATTTGTTCAGCATACAGATTAAATAGGTATGGTGAAAGAATACAACCCTGACACACACCTTTCCTGACTTTAAACCAATCGGTATCCCCTTGTTCTGTCCGAACAACTGCCTCTTGATCTATGTAAAGGTTCCTCAGGAGCACAATTAAGTGTTCTGGAATACCCATTCTTTGCAGTGTTATCCATAGTTTGTTATGATCCACACAGTCAAATGCCTTTGCATAATCAATAAAACACAGGTAAACATCCTTCTGGTATTCTCTGCTTTCAGCCAGGATCCAGCTGACATCAGCAATGATATCCCTGGTTCCACGTCCTCTTCTGAAACCGGCCTGAATTTCTGGCAGTTCCCTGTCGATATACTGCTGCAGCTTTTTTTAAATAATCTTCAGCAGAATTTTGCTTGCATGTGATATTAATGATATTGTTCTATAATTTCCACATTCGGTTGGATCACCTTACTTGGGAATAGGCATAAATATGGATCTCTTCCAATCAGTTGGCCAGGAAGCTGTTTTCCATATTTCTTGGCATAGACGAGTGAGCACCTCCAGTGCTGCATCTGTTTGTTGAAACATCTCAATTGATATTCCATCAATTCCTGGAGCCTTGTTTTTTGCCAATGCCTTCAGAGCAGGTTGGACTTCTTCCTTCAGTACGATCGGTTCCTGATCATATGAAATCTCTTGAAATGGTTAAATATCGACTAATTCTTTTTGGTATAATGACTCTGTGTATTCCTTCCATCTTCTTTTGATGCTTCCTGCATCATTTAATATTTTCCCCATGGAATCCTTCACTATTGCAACTCGAGGCTTGAATTTTTTCTTCAGTTCTTTCAGCTTGAGAAACGCCAAGCGTGTTCTTCCCTTTTGGTTTTATATCTCCAGCTCTTTGCACATGTCATTATAATACTTTATTTTGTCTTCTCGAGAGGTCCTTTGAAATCTTCTGTTCAGTTCTTTTACTTCATCAATTCTTCCGTTTGCTTTAGCTGCTCTACGCTCAAGAGCAAGTTTCAGAGTCTCCTCTGACATCCATCTTGGTCTTTTCTTTCTTTCCTGCCTTTTCAGTGACCTCTTGCTTTCTTCATGGATGATGTCCTTGATGTCATTCCACAACTCGTCTGGTCTTCAGTCACTAGTGTTCAATGCATCAAATCTATTCTTTAGATGGTCTCTAAATTCAAGTGGGATATATTCAAGGTCATATATTGGCTTTCATGGACTTACTCTGATTTTCTTCAGTTTCAGCTTGAACTTGCATATGAGCAATTGATGGTCTGTTCTGCAGTCAGCCCCTGGCCTTGTTCTGACTGATCATATTGAGCTTTTCCATCGTCTCTTTCCACAGATATAGTCAATTTGATTTCTGTGTGTTCCATCTGGCGAGGTCCGTATGTATAGTCGTCGTGTATATTGGTGAAAAGAAGGTATTTGTAATGAAGAAGTCGTTGGTCTTGCAAAATTCTATCATTCGATCTCTAGCCTTGTTTCTATCGTCAAGGCCATATTTTCTAACTACTGATTCTTCTTCTTTGTTTCCAACTTTTGCATTCCAATCTCCAGTAATTATCAATGCATCTTGATTGCATGTTTGACCAATTTCAGACTGCAGCAGCTGATAAAAATCTTCCATTTCTTCATCTTTGGCCCTAATGGTTGATGTGTAAATTTGAATAATAGTTGTCTTAACTGGTCTTCCTTGTAGGTGTGTGGATATTATCCTATCACTGACAGCGTTGTACTTCAGGATAGATCTTGAAACGTTCTTTTGACAATGAATGCAACACCATTCCTCTTCGAGTTGTCATTCCCAGCATAGTAGACTATATGATTGTCTGATTCAAATGGCCAATACCAGTCCATTTCAGCTCACTAATGCTTAGGATATCAATGTTTATGCATTCCATTTCGTTTTTGAAGATTCCCAATTTTCCTAGATTCATACCTCGTACATTCCAGGTTCTGAATATTAATGGATGTTTGCAGCTGTTTCTTCTCATTTTGAGTCATGCCACATCAGCAAATGAAGGTCCTGAAAGCTTTACTGCATCCACATCATTAAGGTCGACTCTACTTTGAGGAAGCAGCTCTTCCCCAGTCATCTTTTGAGTGCCTTGCAACCTGGGGGGCTCATCTTCCAGCACTATATCAGACAATGTTCCACTGCTATTCATAAGGTTTTCACTGGTTAATGCTTTTCAGAAGTAGAAAACAACAACTACAGTAAAGTTGTTGTTTTTTTTTTTTTTTTTTTTTAGTATGCATTTCCATCAAAGGGAATACAGCCTTGTTTGTCAAAGGATTTTATAAAAAATAAAAAGACAACCTACAGATTGAAAGAAAACTTTCGGGAACCATATATCCAACATGGGTCTAATATCCAAAAAACATTAAAAAAAAAAAATCCAACTCCTTAGGGGGTAGTGAGTTTATATTAATGGGGAAAGGAACAACTCAGAAAAGGAGGGTGAGAATGGTTGCACAACTCAGTGAATGTAATAATCAATGTCAGTGAATTGTACGTGTGGAAACTATTGAGTTGGTGTATGTTTTGCTGTGTATATTCTCAGTAAAAGCAACAAGAAAAAAAAAACTTCTACAACATAACAAAAAAACAAACAACCCAATAAAAAAATGGGCAAAGGATCTGAAAAGACATTTCGCCAAAAAGGATAATCAAATGGCAGCATGCACACGAAAAAACAGGCAACATCATTAGCATTAGAGATGCAAATCAAAACTACAACCTACAACGAGATAACCACCTTATCCCTATTAGACTGACAGCAATTAAAAAAAACAAAAACAACAGGTGTTGGCAAGGTTTTGGAGAAACTGAAACTCTCATCCATTGCTACTGGGAATGTAAAATGGCACAAAACCCGTTGCCATCAAGTCGATTCTGACTCATAGTGACCCTATTGGACAGAGTAGAACTTCCCCGTAGAGTTTCCAGAGCTATAATCTTTACAGAAGCAGATCACCAGGTCTTTTCTCCCTTGGAGCACCTGGTAGGTTCACACCGACGACCTTTCAGTTAGCAGCCAAACTCTTAACCATTGTGCCACCAGGGTTCCTTATAAACTGATACAGCCACTATGAAAAAGTTTGTTGGTTCTTCAAAAAGTTGAGCACAGAACAACCATATGATCCAGTAATGCCAATCCTCGGTATATACCTAGAAGAAGTGAAGCAGGAATGGAAACAGGAAACCTATTCACCATTGTTCATTGCAGCACTTTTCACAATAGCTAAAAGGTGGAAACAACCCAAGTGTCCATCAACAGATCAATGAATAAACAAAATGTGGAATATACATACAATGGAATACTACTCAGCCATAAAAAGAAACAAAGTCTTAATGTATACCACAACATGGATGAACCTTGAAACCACCACACAGAACGAAGTAAGTCAGTTGCAAATGGACAAATATTATATGATCTCACTTACATCAAAGAGGTAAATATATAGAAACCAAAGATTATTAGTAGTTAATAGCAGTGGGAAGAAGGGAGAAAGGGGAGTTTTGGCTTAGGGAACATTGAGTTTATATGTTAATGGTGGTGGGAACAATTTGGAAAGGAAAGCAAGAATGGCTGCACAACTTGACGAATGCAGAAATTGTTGAGATACCTACCATACGTTTTGCTACATATATTTTAACAATAAAATAAAACAAAAAGATAGCTTAAAATAGAATAGAAAAGAATAGGGAAAAACATTTGAATCTTCTGATTCAGCATTAAGTTTATCTAGTTCTTCTCCAGGGCTCCAGTGAGGTTCCCTAGACATACTCATGCCAAGCCAAGAGGAACACTGAGATGTGAAACACAAATCCCTCTCTGTTTAAAACCTTCCCTGAGTATAAGAAGAATACAAATGTTATCTAGATAAAACAGAACAGGAAGTGTATTCCAACAGATTCATTAGATAAGCAGTAACAGATCAGGTCAGGTAGGTGTAGTAAACTGAACAATGGACCCCAATTATATCAGGTCCTAATTCCTGAACCATGTAAATGTTACTTTACAAGAAAAAAGGGTCTTTGCAGATGTGAATAAATTAAGGACCTTAACATGGAGAGAGTATCTTGGGTTATCCAAACCCAAACAAAACCCTTGCTGTCAAGTGGATTCCAACACAGTGATGCTATAGGACAGAGCAGAACTTGCCCCATAGGATTTTCAAGACTGAAAATCTTTACGGAAGCAGACTGCCACATCTTTCTCCTGAGGAGTAGCTGGTGGGTTCAAACAGCCGGCCTTTTGGTTAGCAGCGAAGCGCTTAACCACTGTACCACCAGAGCTCCCTTTGGATTATCCAGTGGGTCCTAAACCCAATCACAAACGTCTTTATAAGAGAGGCAAAGAGAGACCTGATATACACAGAGGATATGTGATTATGAAGGCAAAGAGTGAATGATGCGGCCACAATCCAAGAAATGCTGGCAGCCATCAGAAGTTGTAAGAGGCAAAGAACAGATTCTCCCCTAGAGCCTCCAGAGGGAGTATGGCCCTGTAGATGCCTTGACTTTGGCCTGGTGATATTGATTTTAGACTTCTGGCCTCCAGAGCTGTGGAAGAATAAATTTCTGTTGTTGAAGGCCCTAAATTTATGGTAATTTGTTACAGTAGCTTCAGAAAACTAATAGTGTGGGTTATATTATGTAAACAGAGTTTCACAGATGAAAGAACATTTTAAAATTATAGCTGTTTCCATTAGAACAATACAATGTTTTTTAGTTTCAAATTAAATGTGGGTATAATATCTTAGAACTTGGACATGTTATTCCTACCCATCAAATATAAGTTCTCAGGAGTGGTCACAGGAATATTAACAAGTTTAATATCATCTTCATCTGCTTTGTCCCAGGAATTAGAGTTGCCACAAGCACAGCTATGACATGAATTGCCACTCTGGACCTAAAATTAAGATCAACAAAAAGTTACTTCAAAATCTCTCTTGTGATAGCATTTTGTGATCTTTTTTATTTACAATTATTTACAGAAATCCTATGCCTACTAAAACAATCCATGTAATTTCCATCTGAAGAACTAATTCTGATTTTAAATTCTTATTATATCCAATCAAACTTAGGAGCCCTATGAATCTAAATATGCTAAACTCAAAAGCATGCAAGAAGAACAATATTCTGAACATAAATCATTTCCATCAAAAATCATGCAATTATTTTTATATTGCTTACTTTTTTATTATTTGCTTATAAATTTTAACCATACCTACTTTGATTTGAGCTAATTTTCCTTTCAGAATTTTTTACAATGCTCTCTGTGAAATGATAACTAAAACTGAAAAGCCTCCTCTATCATATTTGTACACACTCTTCTCTAGCAGGTCTATAACCCAATGATTTCAATCGCCTCTAAGCAGATGTCTCCCAAATCTACCTCCAGTTTTGTCCACGTTTGAGACATCTAGGCTCACATTTTCATCTGCCTATTTGGATGGGGTGGCACAGTAGTGAAAGTGTTTGATTGCTACCCAAAAGGTCAGCAGTTTGAATCCACCAGCCACTCCTTGGAAGCCCTATGGGGCAGTTCTACTCTGTCCCATAGGGTTGCTATGAGTTGGAATCAATTCAGTGGCAATGGGTTTGGCTTTTTTGGTTTGTTAGGTGACTGCACCTGGCTCCTCTGCTGGCATCTCAAACTGACTGTATCAAAAAGGAGCTCAGAATGAACCCCTGAAACTACTGCCCTAAAACTTAAATCAAAAATATCCCCTCAAGTCTTCATAAAACCAAACAATAGTTCAGCTTAACTAGTAAAAAATGTCTGCCTTGAGCATCAGGCTCTTTTAAGGACTATCTCAATGGCACTGAGGTTATATGGGATCAAAGTGACAACAGCAACTTCAAAGATTAAATAAGGACCTTAGGGGGCAGTGAATTTATGTTAATGGGGAGGAACTATTCAGAAAAGGAGGGTGAGAATGGTTGCACAACTTGAAGAATAATATATGTCACTCAATTGTACTTGTAGAAACTGTTGAATTGGTGTTTTTTTTTTTATTGTGTTTTAAGTGAAAGTTTACAGTTCAAGTTAGTTTCTCATACAAAAATTTATACACACATTGTTACGTGACCCTAGTTGCTCTCCCTATTATGTGACAGCACAGTCCTCCTTTCCACCCCATATTTTCCATGTCCATTCAATCAGCTCGTGTCCCTTTTTGCCTTTTCATCTTACCTCTGGACAGGAGCTGCCCATTTAGTCTCACGTAGCTACTCAATGGCAAGGGTTTGGTTTTTCTGGTTTGTTAGGTGACTGCATTTAGCTCCTCTGCTGGCATCTCAAACTGACTGTATCAAAAAGGAGCTCAGAATGAACCCCTGAAACTACTGCCCTAAGACTTAAACCAAAAATATCCCCTGAAGTCTTCTTAAAACCAAACAATAGTTTAGCTTAACTAGTAAGTAAGAAGCACTCTCTTCATGAGTATCATTTTATGTCTTATAATCCAGTCTATTCTTTGTCTGAAGAGTTGCCTTCAGAAATGGTTTCAGTTCTGGGCTAACAAAAAGTCTGGGGCGAATTGGCATATGTTTTCTCTTTGTACTCTCAACAAGGAAATTAATTAAAAAAAAAAAAAAGGAGCTCAGATCTTTTCAACAAAAACTTCCTCCTCTAAAGTCCACTAACAGTGCTTTCATCCCCATAATTTCTCAAACTAGGAAATACAAAGTCATCTTTGACTTCTTTTCCCACACTTCTCATATCCAGTTGCCAAGTTTTTTGGAAACTGCTCCCTCCTTTTCACTCCTGTAGTCATGACCCTAACTCAGGCACTCCTTATCTGATCTCTAAAGCATTCAGTGGATTCCCAACTGCTGGCTGAAGAAGCTTTTGACCTCCTTCATCCCCAGTCCACCTCACAATAGGCTGACTGACTTATCTTTCTAAAACACAACTCTAATCATGTTATTCCCCTGCTCAAAAGATTTCAAAAGCTTCTCACAGTCTAGAATAAAAGTTGAAAATCTTTAAACTGGCATTCATGATCTTCCGTGATTTGATTCTTCTTTGACTTATTTCTCCAATCTTTCATCCCACTGCACTTTTTCATTCATCAAATACACTACAGTGAAACCTGTATCTCTAGGACTTCGCTAGTGCTCCTCCCTCTGCCAGGAATGCTTCCCAAACTGCAGTGAGGGTAACTTTGTTTGTAAAATCCAGGCAGAAATCTGGGTTCACAACCCTGGCAGAGAAAAGGAATGACAAGGTCAGCTAAGGCAAATACAGTCAAGTAATTCTAAAGACTTCTTAACCACACTATTATCATGAAACTCTTTTTCTCTACCTCTCATTGTTATTGTTGGGTACTGTTGAGTGGATTCTGACTCACAGCGACCCCATATGACAGAGTAAAACTGCCATAGGGTTTTCTTGGCTGTAATCTTTAGAGAAGCAGACGCCAGGTCTTTCTCCCATGGAGCAGCTGGGTGGGTTTGAACTGCCAATCTTTCGATTAGCAGCCAAGAGCTTAATCATTGTGCCACCAGGGTCTCTACCTCTACTCAGGAAAAACAGCTTCAACTTTCAGCAGAGAAAATTCAGGACAGAGACACCTCTTTGACACAGAGTAAGTCTGGGTTATAAAACAGGCTATATTTCATTCCGCTCAATTTCACAAGAGTTGAAAGTCTAGTCTTTGACTACATGTTCCTACTGAGAATAGGTCTTCTTAAACTTAGCATATTTTTAGGCAATAAAGAATGGGGCCGCTATATATTCCAATGAAATACAGAAGCAAAGTAAAGAACAGAATATGGTGTTCTACAAATAGTGTTTTAAAAAAGGAAATACATAGTGATATAGGCAGACGATCTCTGGAAGTATGCATTAGAAACTGGCAATGGTGTTTCTCTTCGAGGTGGGGAATTGAGTGGATCAGGAACATAATTTTCACTGTACATTCTTTTGACTCTTCTGAATTTAGTAGCAAATACATATTCTACCTATTTTTTAAATTAATTTTTAAACTATATTATATTTAAACAAATACTAACTTCATTCCTCACTTATCAGTCAATATTATATTAATGGCCCAAAAAGGAGGTCAGGAATCCCACGCTGTCCTCTGAAAGCCAAACATTTACCTAAGCAGACTCATCAAGTGATTTTTGTGACCTACCACAAAGTCTGGCTCCAGCTTCCAGCTTTTTGAAGAACATTTAGTTTTGTTTTGTTTTTTAAAAGATATCTAGTTTTGAAGCAACACTTCCACATCAACATCATTCTCACAGGACCCCATGGGGCCAAATCACTTACACAAAGAAACTTGGAACCAAACTGGCTGAAGAGTTAGCAAATGAATAATTTTGCTTGTCTGAAGAAAGCAGGACCAACCAAATGATTTTGTTTTTTTAATTATACTTTAGATGAAGGTTTACAAAGCAAATTAGTTTCTCATTAAACAATTAATACACATATTGTTTTGTGACATTGGTTGCCTACTCCACAACATGTCAACACTCTCTCCTTCCAGACCTTGGGTTCTCCGTTACCAGCTTTCCTATTCCCTCCTGCCTTCTCGTCCTTGCCCCGGGCTGGTGTGCCCATTTAGTCTCATTTTGTTTTATGGGCTTGTGTAATCTTTGCCTGAAGGGTAAAGAATGTCCAGGGGCCATATTCTCGGAGGTTTTCTAGTCTCTGTCAGACCAGTAAGTCTGGACATTTTCTGTGACTTCGAATTTTTTCCTACATTTTTTGCCAGCTCTGTCCGGAACCCTCTATTGTGATCCGTCAAAGCAGTCGATGGTTGTTGGTAGCATATGATTTCTTAATGTTCTTGCCTCGCTAAAAGCTTTGATTTTATGCCATTTAATCCAAGAGATAACAATAGCTATCTAAACTAACTTAGAAGGAAAAAAATGTTTATTTTACTTACAGAGGCCAAACTCTGCACAGAACCTGAGTATTTACTGAAAAGTCCTCCATTAGCATGGTTATAAGACTGAGATCCTTTGTCCTTGGCGGAGCTCAAAGACAATGTCAAATTTTGTCTACTGCTGGAACAACTTGAAGCTATCAAACAAACACATATTAAAAGTATCGATATTTGCAATGATAAATTTCAGGTAAAATTTCAAAGTTTATATTAATTCAAAAAGCTTCTGATTCCAAAACAAACATCACTGAATTGTGTAAATTACTAAATGTACACCATTATTAAAATCTATACCTCTGCATAATGTTTTTAACACTGCAAAAAATTTGCTTCTGAAATGAAGAGCAAAATATTCACGTAATTAACCAGGGCAATATTTGAATGGTCTATTTTAATCAGTACAAAAATTATAACTATGAACCTTCAAATTATAAATTTAACAAAATATAAGCAACTCTTTCCTAAATTAGATTTAAACCCTATCCATATTGCATTGTGTTACAATTGGTTTTTTGTTTTGAATATTTTATTGTGGTTTGGGTGCAACTCGTTTTTTGTATTTCTTTCTCCCATACCCATTGATCCATTCTTCTAGGGCAGATATCTTATTATGTCTTATATATTAAGGTACTTCTGGATTCAAATCTACTTATAGGTTATATAACTCTAGGAAGTCATTTAACTTTTCTACATCTCAATTTTTCTTATCTACAAAACAGGGGTGATAATATAGAATTACAGTCCTAATTCATGTGACTGCTATAAAGGTTAAATAAAGCATCGACTATATAGCACTAAGCACTGCACCTGACAATTAATAAAACCTCAATAAGTCTGAGCCATTATTATTGCAATGTTTAATGTACCTGGTACAAAATAGTCACTTGCTAAATATTTGCTGAACAAAAGAATCATAAACGTATATGATATATTAAATAATAATAATAAAAAAGAAATCTAGCATACTCAAGAAATTATTTTTACTGATATAACCTGGCAATATATACCATATTCCTAACAAAATCACAGATCCTTTAAAGGCCTGCAATTATATTCCTAGAGCTTTATATGCTAAAGCAAATAACCAGACAAATACCTACAAAGGTATATGCAAAGCAAGAAAATACAAACATCATAAAGGGAACAATAGGGGAATGTCCAAATAAGTTATCATACATTTGCATAAAGTTAAAACTAGGTACCCATTAAAAATGATAGCACAGAGTTATATTAATCAACCTGGAAAGACATCCTTATATTCTGTTAAATATTTAGAAGTAGATAACAAAAGGTATGATCACAATTTTACTTAAAATATATAAATCATTTACTTACATAAAATCTAAATTTTTATCTCCATATGATACTTAAATGCAAGTATAAATGAATAGATATATGCCAAATTATTATAGTAGTTATTTCTGAGTAGCAGAATTTCAAGTCATTTTAATTTTTTTCTGTTTGTTTATCTGTATCTTTCTAAAATGACTATCTATTATTTATGAGTTAAATATTACGAAAGGAAATTTAGAGACTCACTGCACTCTAGTTATGATTTACACATAAAACTTTCTTTGTAGGCTTAATTCAGCTATTTCTACATACCTTTGTCTGATGCTGCTTTTCTAGTGTATTCAAGTATGAGGTGCTCTGGTTCCCAAGGTAACGTTTTTCCTTTTTTCTTTCCACGTCTTCTTCTAAAGTGATGAGCCAGAAAAATTACAGATACAGCACTCACTGCAGTTACCACAAACAATTTTTTAATCCCTGGTGAAAATTTGATCTGGAAAAGATACAGTTAAGATTGAAAAAAAAAAATTATTTCATGTTAACTTAAAATAAGGACTTGAGAGCTAAACATATTCATAAACTAATCTATTTCTAAATACTACCAAGAGAAAATAATTTTACTCTTTCAGTGATACCTAGCCCAATTTGATTTTTAACAATAAATTAAAAATGTAACAATTCACTATCTACTGCTCTGAAGTCACAGAATAACTTAATCCCATTAATACTATCTGTACAACTAATGACGTAATTCATGCTCTTTTATTATCTGGCTGAATCATGGCAAGATTTTTAAATACAGGAATGAATGAATCAAACCTTTAAATTAATCTTTTTTTTTATTATCTGGAAATCTAGGCAAACAGAATTTAACTCAGTTTTTAAATACTGTCTGTTATGAAATGAATTGTGTTCCCCCAAAAGTTATGCTGAAGTCCTAACTCCTGAAGCTGTAAATATGACCTGTTTAGAAATAGGGGTTTTCTTTGTTATATTAATTAGGTTATACCAGAGTAGAGTGGGCCCTACATCACTTCTGGACGGTGTCTTATAAAAAAAGCAGAATAGATACATTCTATTCTATAAATACAAGAATACAAGTATGTACTAAGTACCAACATCAGAGCAAGACACACACACACACACACACACACACACACACGGCTAGGAGGGGAACATGTCTGAGGATCATCTACAAGCAAAGGAACACCGAGGATTGCTGGCAGTCACCAGAAACTAGGAGAGAGGCCCACAGCAGGAATCAACACTGCTAAAACCCTGATTAGACTTACAGCCTCCAGAACCGTGAGAAAATAAACTTCTGTTCTTTAAAGCTGCCCATTTGTGGTATCTTTTGCTACAGCAGCATTAGGTAACAAAGACACTGTCTAAGGAAGCCCTTTTATTCATGAATTATTCAACAAACATTTACTCAGCACCTTACAGTGTCCTAGGACTATACTATGATTTAAAAGCTTGTGGCAATTCCATTCAACGAGCATACATTAAGTGCCTTCCATGGATCAGGATGTACCAGGGATACAAGAGGACACAGATGCTGCTTCCCTCAAGCTAACTAGTAACAGAAACAGATACACTGGCAAATAATTACACTATACAGGTAGTCCCCAACTTACGATGGGGTTCTATTCTGATGACTCCATCGTAGTAAGTCGGTTCTGACTTAAGTCGAGTACCTACTTTTTTTTGTTTTCGTTATTATTGCCTTTTATTATCAGTATCTTTATAAATTCAATCTTTGTCTTTGGGGGTTGGCATCAGCAAATTACATGCTGCAGCACTGTATGTAGTACCTATTACTAATGATAAAAATAGGATGTACAAAAAAAAGTGGACAGTCATAAGTACTGTTTGTTGTAACTCAAATATGTCCTAAGTTAGATACTACCTGTATTGTGGTATATACAATAATACTAGTATGTACTAGTACTAACATCACGGCAAGTGGTAATTAACTTTGTCTTAGGGGACAGAAACTATTAATCATCTAAAATGCAGAAACCCACTGCCGTCGAGTCCATTCCGACTCATAGCGACCCTATAAGACAGAGTAGAACTGTACCATAGTTTCCAATGAGCGCCTGGCGAATTTGAACTGCCAGCCTCTTGGTTAGCAGCTGTAGTACTTAACCACTACGCCACCAGGGTTTCCTAAAATGCACAGGAACTCTAAAATAAAGCTATAGGTGTGGGGATGTGGAATGCTGCAGAGAGTGTCACTTCTACCCTTACAAAAACAAAGTCAGACAAACAGCAAGTTCTCAACTTTCTTGAACCCATAAGAACGCTGAAATCATAGGGCAACCAACCGGCCCCCAAGCTGATGAGACACAGGTATTTGTAGGGAGAAATAAGACACAAGCAGTGCTTATAGGGACAAGATGCAGCAGGATATCAGTACGAAGAGTTCAGCTAGTATGACTGGCAAATTGAGAGAGAATGCGTATGCACTCGTAAGACAGGGTGAAGCCTCAAGGGCTGATAACAACAGGGATAATTCACACCTTCTTGCATGTTTTATCTTCACAAATCTCATCAGGCACTCAGAAAAAAACTGGGAGACCCGTAACAGGGTGTAGAACTGAGGAAGGGAGATGGCAGCCTCTGTGTACCAGAGCCAAAAGTATACCAGGATGCTTCTTCTCTGTCCCCTCTATGGAACAAAAGCCATAAAACTGATACAGCTTTAACTTTACATGAAAATTTATACCATTATATCCTTCTATTAGAAAAGAAGAAAGGTATCACATCAGTAATCTAAGCTTCTACTTTAAGAAACTAGAGAAAGAAGAGCAAATTCAAACCAAAGATGAGACGGCCCAAGATGGTGGTTTAGTCAGACATGCCATGCCGTCTCTCTACAGCAAAGACCTGAGAAACCAAGTTAAACAAATACAGATAACAATCTTGGAACCCTGAACAGCAAGCAGAAGGGTGAAGAATTAGATGAAACACCGAATGGGAAGAAGAAACTGAGTGAAAACAGTGAATGAAGTGATTTACGGATTATAGGCACGCTGCCACTCAGCCTGGCACAGCATGGCCACGTTGAGACAAAGCAAGCAGCATTCCTAGGTGAGAAGCATGAGAAAGCAACTTCACAGAATTCCCATTAGGAGACAGAGTACTAAGAGATAAACCGAGAAAGCAAAGTGAGGAGAACATGAACCGGATCTAAGGAGGGAAAGTACAGGAAGGCAGGTGAGGGCTCTAGGATCCAGGTGACCACAAGCAGCGAGGGAGCCAGAAAACAGGAACAGAACTCACCAACAGCAGTCCCTGATCGTTTGGGCAGTTGCTGCCCAGAGAGTGGAGTATCCATAGGGTAGCAGCTGGAGAGTCCAGACCCCATCAGGATAGCCCCCCTTTGCATCTGCTCAGGGACAAGTCCTGACAACTGGCTACACTCAGTGGGGAGTTCCCTGGTGCCCATGCTGGCGACCAGAGGAGCACACTCCTCCCCTACCCTAGGGTTAACTGGCAATGTGCTTGGCCCACCTGCTTGGCAATCAGCGGTACCCTGTTGACCTGGTCCACTGGCAGTCAGCAGTGCACACTCGCGTGCTGCCAGACCAGCAACCAGTACAGCATGCCCACCCCAGCTGCCCCACCTGCCCAAGACTGACTGCCGTGAGGCAGTGGTCAGACATGACTCCACCTCTAACCAGCCATCCCTCCCAAGGCACTCTCTACTCCTCTGCTGATTTCAATAATTCGTTGCAATGGCCACAGCGAACTCACATACAATATTCATGATTATGGGGCTTATCAGGGAAGTAAAAGGTTACAATTCAGGATCAGAAACAACTAAGGATACAGTTCTTCGATTAGGACAGCCTCTTTTCAGCCATGCCTGCAGGCAGGCCTCTTTCTGGCCCTCAGCCCCCTGGCCCGGCCTCTGCCATGCTCTGGCAAGTGATATAAAGCACTTTAGCTCCACCAATAAGTGCCCGGAGGCACCATACTCCACCAGTAAGCCTTGGCCCAAAGGCAATCAGCTCTCTCACTCCATGGATCGGCAAGCCTACCTCCACAAACAAGTGCCGGGAGCTACCCCACCGTGCCAGCAAGCCTCCTACCCAAGACACTCAGCTCTCTTGCTTCATGGGTTGGCAACTCTAGCTCCGCCACGTGCCTGGAGGCACCCCACTCCACTAGCAAGCCTCCTTCTTGAAGGCTCTCAGCTTTCTTGCTCCATGAGCTGGGAAGTTCACTGCCTCCTGCTGATCTCCTAGTTCTGCTGTCTCTGCTGGTGCCATTTCTCTGCCACTGTTTCTCACCATCTTGCCATCTTCAGTGTGACAGCTCTCTCTCTCTCTCTGTCTCCTGGGTCTAGGAGGGTCTCAGCACAGAGATCCTGGGTCTAAAGGAGGCGATCTGTTTCCATCTCTTCTTCTTGGTGGTTGTCAGGTCCCTCTGTACTCTGGGATTGGCTCTCTTCTAAGCCCAGCAGAATGGCAGAACTGACTAATCCTCTCATTAGGTTTCCACACACCTTATTTTTATGGTCCCACCTCCACAAGGGTGCCAGGCACTTTGTTTGCATTATTAGCAACCTGTCCAATCCCCTTGGTGGGCCACAAGTACCTTATTTACATAGTCTCACCCAATCTTTTCATGGGAGTTACATGACCAGGGCTGGAAAGGCCATACAAAAGCGATCCATCCCACTATACAAGAATAGAAAGAAACTCCTCAACATAATTAAGCGCATATATGCTAAACTGACAGCCAACATTATTCTCAATGGAGAAAGATTGAGAGCATTGCTCTTGAGAATGGGAACAAGGATGCCCATTATTACCACTCTTATTTAATACTTTACTGGAAGTCCTAGCTAGAGCAATGAGGCAAGAAAGGCAAATAAAGGTATCCAGACTGGAAAGGAAGAAGTAAAACTATTTGCAGATGACACGATCCTATACATAGAAAATTCCACAGAAAGTTACTGGAACTAATAGAGATTTCAGTAAAGTGGAAAGGTACAAGATCAACACACAAAAATCTGCTGGGTTCCTCGACACTAATTGGAGAACTCTTAAAAGGAAATGAAGAAAACAATATCATTTACCATAGCCCCCCAAAGGATAAAATATCTAGGAATAAACCTGGCCAGGGATATAAAACATTTACACAAGGAAAACTATGAAACATTACTAAAAGAAACCAAAAGAGAACTACATAAATGCAAGAACATTCCATGCTCATGGGCTGGAAGACTTAACATTATGAAAACGTCAATACCACCCAAGAAGATCTATAGATATAATGCAATCCTGATCCAAATCCCAAAAACGTTTTTTAATGAAACAGAAAAACTAATCTCCAACTTTATATGGAAAGGAAGGAGGTTCCAAATAGCTAAAGCAATACTGAAGAAGAACAAAGTAGGAGGCCTCACACTTCCCCATCTCAAAACTTACTATACAGCCACAGTAATCAAAACAGCCTGGTACTGGTTCAATGACAGACACATAAACCAATGGAATACAACTGGGAACCCAGAAGGAAATTCATACATCTATGAATGAATTTGAGGTTGAAGTCCATTCAATGGGGAAGAAACAGTCTCTTTAACAAATGGTACTGGCAAAACTGGATATCCATTTGCAGAAAAATGAAACAATCCATACCTCACGTCATGTACAAAAACTAACTCAAAATGGATCAAAGATCTAAATGTTAAAACTAAAACTATTAAGTTTCTTGAAGATAACTGTCTTGGTTATCCAGTGCTGCTATAACAAAAATACCACAAGTAGATGGCTTCAACAAACAAGTTTATTCTTTCACCGTCTAGCAGGCTAGAAGTCCAAATTCAGGGCATCAACTTCAGGAAGAGGCTCTGAAGAAAGCTCCTTGCCATTAATCTCTCCTGTTTTAGGAGCTTCTCAGTGCAGGGACCTCAGGTCTAAAGGATGCCCTCTTCTCCCGGCTCTTATTTCTTGGTGGTATGAAGCCCCCTGTCTCTCTGCTGGCTTCTCTCTTTTATATCTCAAAAGAGATTGGCTTAAGACACAACCTAATTTTGTAGATCCCATCAACATACCTGCTACTAATCTACCTCATTAATGTCATAGTGATAAGATTCACAACACATGAAAATTACATCAGATGACAAAATGGTGGACAATCATACAATACTGGAAATCATGGCCTGGTCAAATTGATACACATATTTTTGGGGGACACAATTCAATCCATGACAATAACATAAGGACAAAACTAGGGGACCTAATTTTTAGCATAAATAGCCTGTCAAACACAAATAAAAATGCACAAACAACATAAGATAACTTAGATAACTGGGACCTCCTAAAAATTAAATACTTATGCTTATCAAAAGACTTTACCAAAAGAATAAAAAGAGAACCTACAGACTGGGAAAAAATCTTTGGCAACGATATATCCGATAAGGGTCTAGTCTCTAAAATATATAGAAAACTTCAACAACTCAGTAACAAAAAGACAAACAATCCAATCAAAGGATACAAACTGATACCCGACCAAAGAGGACATGCAGTTGGCCAACGAATACATGAAAAGATGCTCATGATCGCTAGCCTTTAGAGATACAAACTAAAACTACAATGAGATACCATCTCATCCTTGCAAAATCACAATGATCAAAAAAACAATAAATGCTGGCAAGGTTGTGGGGAGACTGGAACTCTTATACACCACTGGTAGGACTGTGAAATGGTACTACCACTATGGAAAACAGTATGGCGCTTCCTCAAAAAGCTGGAAATAGACATACCTTATGATCTGGCAATCCTATTCCTAGGTATATATCCAAGAGATACAACAGTAGTGACATAAATGGACATATGCACACCTATATTCATTGCAGAATAATTCATAGTAGCAAAAAGATGGAAACATTCTAAGTGTTTATCAGTGGATGAATGGATAAACAAACCGTGGTACATACATATAGTGGAATACTACACAACTATAAAGAATAGCGAGGAGTCAATGAAACAGCTTACAACATGGATGAATCTGGAGAACATTATGCTGAGTGAAATAAGTTAATCATAGAAGGACAGCTACACACAGAAAGCAACGTTCTTTGATAGTTACTGGGGAGGGGAGGGAGGAAGAATCACATTGTATAGACATTTGTTATTTTTGGTGATAGGGAAGGCAATACCAAATATGGGTGGTCTGCACACCTTAACCAAGGTAAATGAAGACACTAAGAAGTACAAAAGAAAATGGGGCAATTTTGGTAAATACATATACAATTTTGCAACAACACTAACAACCGAAAAATATGTACATGGTTACATAGGTAGATATGTATATGTATATAGGAAGGCATATGCGAGTAAACGTATGTGCATGTATGGGTGTATCTGTAGGCATATGTATTTACATGTTTGTGTGTGCTGCAAATATATAACAAAGCACATGGGGGAACACTTATAGAGACTTTCCTAGACATATCCAAACAATTAGCAGGGTTAAAGGTCTTAGGACCATAGTCTCTTGGGACATCTTAGTCAATTGGCATAACACAGTTCATAAAGATAATGTTTTACATCCTAGTTTGGTGAGTAGTGTCTGGGATCTTAGAAGCCTGCAAGCGACCATTTAAGATACAACTATTGGTCTCTACTTGTCTGGAGCAAAAGAGAACGAAGGAGACCAAAGACTCAAAGAAAAAACTAGTCCACAGGAGTAACAGCCCACATGAACCATTGCCTTTTCTAACTTGTGATGAGAAGAACCAGATGGTGCCTGGCTACCACTACTCACCGTTCTGACCAGGGACACAATTGAAGGTCACAGATAGAATGGGAGAAATACGTAGAACAAAATTCAAATTCCTAAAAAAGGCCAGACCTACCAGACTGATAAAGGCTATCGCCCTAAAGCATCCTTTGAACTTGGAACTGAAGCCATTTCTGGAGGTCACCTCTCAGCCAAATAATACGTTGGCTTATAAAGTAAACAATATCACCCATGGGTAATATGCTCCCTTAAACAATCAACTATATGAGACCAAATGGTCAACATTTACCCAAAAGCAAAGGTGAGAAGGCAAGGAGGGGAAGGGAAGCTACATCAATGGAAACAGAACAAACAATAGAAATAATGAGAATGCTGACACATTGTGAAAACTGTAACCCCAAAGTCATGGAATAATTTGTTTAAAAATTGTTAAATGGGAATCTAATTTGTTGTGTAAATTTTCCCACAAAACACAATATTAAAATATTTTTTAAAAATTCAAACCAAAGAAAACAGAAGGTAGGAAGTAATAAAGATTAAAGCAGAAATCAATGACATGGAAAACCAAATCAATAAAATGAAGAGCTGCTTCTCTGAAAAAAAAAAAAAATGAAATTGTTTAATCGCTAGCCAGACTGACCAAGAAAAAGAGAGAAAAGACACAAATTAATATTACCAGAAATAAAAGAAGAGTTATCATTATAGACCTCACAGATCTAAGAAGGATAAGAGGATTATTGTGAACTACTCTATGCCCATAAATTCAAAAATTTAGAAGAAAAGGACCAATTACTTGAAAGACACAAACTAAGAAAATTCACTCAGGGAGAAATCTGTAACATGAATAGTGCTGTATCTATTAAAGAAATTGAGTTTGTAGTTAGAAATCTTCCAGCAAAGAAAACTGCAGGCACAGATGATTTCATTACCAAATCCTACAAACATGAAGGAAGAAATAATGTCAATTCTACATAATCTCTTCAAGAAAATAGAGGAAACACTCCCCAATCATTTTACGAAGGCAGCATTACTATTAATACCAAAACCAGACAAAGACATTATGAAAAAGAGACTATAGGCTAATATCACTCACTGACAGATACAGAAATCCTCAACAAAATAATAACACAGAGAATCCAGTAACACATAAAAAGAATAATATGTGGGGTCCAGTGAGGCATATTCTAGGAATGCAAATCTGGTTTCATATTAAAAAATCAATGTAATTTATCATAATAACATATGAAAGATTAGCCATAATATCTCAACAGATGCAGAAAGAGCATTTGAAAATACTCAACGTTCAACTCTCAGCAAATCAGGAACAGAAGGAAAATTCCTCAGTCTGATAGAGGGCATACATAAAAACCTATGGCCAAAAAAAAACTGCAGTAAAACATGAACTTAATGGTGGATGACTAAGGGATTTTCCAGTAAGATCAGGATCAAGGTAAGGATGTCCTCTTACCAACATCGTAATGAAAGTACTAGCCAGTGCAGAAAGGCAAGAAAAAGAAAAAATATATATATATACACTGGAAAGGAAGAAATAAAACTGTCTCTATTTGCAGATGACATGATTGTCAATTATACTTCAATAAAGGTTTTTAAAAATTTTTTCATTCTACACATAAATCCAAAAGAATTGCCCATTTTCTGTATGCAGATTTACTTCCACTTGTCATTAGCATTTAATCTCAGTGACTACGATCTAACTTAAAAAAATTAAAGCTATTCTGATTCTACTTTTCTTCCAAAACCACTTAAATTCTTCCAAGACTATCATAAATAACTGGAGCATTCAAATACCATCTCAGATTTTTTCCATTCACAAACTATAAGAATTATTCTCTTTAGTACATCTCTTTAGTAATGTCTCTATGATAGTCATTACCTAAGTTTTTATTTCTTTCCATTTCTACATTTTTTTCTTCTGGAATCATACCTCATATTGGTAGCAACCAAATGAGATTTGGGAGGAAAAAAATCAGTTCCTTTAATATGAAGACAGAGATCTGATAATAAAATTAATTTAAAAAACAGTACTATTATTAAGAACACCTTTTCACTACATTTTATAAGTTGGCATGACCTCATTATCAAAAAGAAAATATTCTTCTTAGGCCAAACTTAAATATTAGTATTTAATGGATGGATAAATGCATATCAAAAAAATCAAGACCTCCACTAAAGAATGTAATCTATTAACACATGCCCAGTCACAGCTAAGTGAGCATGAGTTATTAAATTGTCGGTTCCACTATATCCTAGGTGCCCTGGTGGTGAATGGTTAAGTGTCTGGTTGCTAACCAAAAGATTGGCAGTTCAAACCCACCCAGCAGCTCCGTGGGAGGAAAACCTGGCAATCTGCTCTTACGAAGATTATGGCCTAGAAAACTCAGTTCTGTCACATGGGGTCTCTATGAGTTGAAAATTCACTTGACAGCACCTAACAACAACTATATCCTAGGCACTGAAGTTAGAGAGATAGTAAGAGGCATAAATACAAAATTAAAGCTACTCTGTAAGATAGATAAGGTGCTATTAATAGCTTAGAGCTCTTGTTTCATGAAAAATGAATTTTTTTCCCCAACAAAAAAAAAAGACAAATTTTCCAAAGAAAGATGTTTATCGTAAGAAATCTAGCCAACGGAAGGTTTGAAAGTCTCTAATATTACTCCTGCCTATCACTTCTCATTTTGTTACTTATTTTTCCCAAGAAGAAAAAATATTATGTCTTATATCATTGCCTGGAGCACTGCATATATAGCATCTCAAAATCACAAAGTTCAGAGGGGTTTTTGAGGTGAAATAGTCCATTTCTTTATCTCTAGACAGAATAAAAACTAGATTGTTGTTCTATTAATTCAACATTAATGGGCTAGAGATTGAGGACACAAAGTGAGGAATTTGACACTGTTCCTTGTGCTCAGATTTCACAATCCCCCCTACTCCATAACCTGATGTCATTGTTAAAGGCTTTTGTCAAGTTTTCCCTCCTCAACTAATGTTCTCTGGAACAAGAAAATAGTCATTTCGTCAAATACAAGTCTCTTGCTCCAATAACTTTATTTCCCTTTACTCAGCATAAACTTATTGCTACAACTAAGTTGATCTGTTCCCCAAACACAGTACTCACCACACCTTTTTGCAGGGGTGGAGAGGCTCTGTTCCCTCCTCGATTAGGGCCAAGGCTATGTCTATATCTTGCTTACCAATTTATATCCTGACTGGAACATAGTAGATGCTTAATACATGTTGAACAAATCTCTCTGATAACTAGAACATGTCACATGCAAACTGTAAACGTTGGGCATGCCTCTTACTGCCTCCAAATTTCAGTTTCATCACCCGTCAAATGGGAATAATAATATCTTCCTCATAGGGTTGTTGTACAAGAAGATAACATATTTAAAGCAATGCTCAACACACAGTAGACAATCAAAAAATATTGGCTTTTATTATTTAACCTTCCCTTACAGACTTAACTTTTTTAAATGAACTTTTCATTTTGTAATAATTCTAAATTTAAATAAAAATTAGAGATAATATAGTTTTCATATACCCTTCACTCAGCTTTTCCTAATAACAGCATTTATATTAACCATGAATGATACTCTTGTCAAAACTAAGAAATTAACATTTAAAAAAAAAACCAAACCAACCTGTTGCCATAGATTCAATTCCAGCTAGTAACCCTATAGGACAGAGTAGAACTGCCCCATAAGGTTTCCACAGAGCAGCTGGTGGATTTGAACTGCTGACTTTTGGGTTAGCAGCTGAATGCTTAACCACCACGCCACCAGGGCTCTGAAATTAACATTAGTGCAATATTATTAACTAAACTCCAGACTTTATTCCAATTTTACCAGTTTTTCCACTAATATCCTTTTTCTATTCCAGGGCCTAATCTAGGATATCACGTTGCACTTGGACAGATTTTATTTATTTACTTTTTTATTGTGCTTTACATGAAGATTTACAGAGCAAATTAGTTTGTTATTAAACAATTGATACACATATCGTTTTGTGACATTGGCTGCCCATGCCACGACATGTCAACACTCTCCCCTTCTCGACCTTGGGTTCCCCATTACCAGCTTTCCTGTCCTCTCCTGCCTTCCCATCCTTGCCCCAGGGGTGGTGTGCCCATTTAGTCTCATTTTGTTTTATGAGCATGTCTAATCTTTGGTTGAAGGGTGAACCTTGGGAGTGACTTCATCACTGAGCTAAAAAGGTGTCTGAGGGCCATACTCTTGGGGTAGACAGATTTTATTTTAAAATGCTTACTTAGTTAATTCTTAGTCTTTCTCGCAGAACTCTCGGAATTCGAAGAACTCAACTAAATTACTTATCACCTCATGTTTGTGGTTTCCAACTGAAAAACAGTGCCTGCTTGTATGAACATGATACACACTAATATACCAAAGTAATTGTTAAGAATACCACAGAGACAAAAGACACTTAGGTATTTTGTTACACTATGTATTCATTAAATGAAAGAAATGCTTAAAAAATGTATTATTCCTTAAATAAATGACACAGGGCAATGACACAGGAGCTAACACTTTTTTTTTTTTTTTTAACTGCCAACCTACACCCTTTGAAAAGGAGCTAACACTTATTGGCACAGGACTAGGCAGTATTTCATTCTGTTGTACACAGGTTGCTGTAAGTTGGAACCAACTCAACACCAACTAACAACGAGAATACTTCTTGGAGTGCTCACTCATACTTACAGTGTGCCAGGCACTGAGCTTTTCACCCTAGGAGTCAGAATCAACTTGACAGCACTGGGTTTACAGACGATAAAAACTGAGCATTAAAGAGGTTAAATAGGTTGCCCAACATCCACAACGGTGGAACAAGGATTTAAATGCATTAGAAAAGGCATGATTAAATCAATGCATGCTGTGTATCATCTACTGAAATTACTTTGGCCAAACTGATGGCATATCATACTTTGTCATTAATAATAACTGAACTGCATCTAACATGAATTGCCAATTTTTGGAGGCTGATCTAATGTACAAAATATCTCGTACATGTCTTTTTTCATGAAAAAATCAATCCAATTCTGAAGCAGCAGAGCTACCTAAATAAGAATTCTGAGATTTTCTTCCACAGCTCTTTCTTGACCCTTTGATTTTATTCAAACTGTAGTCGTAGATGATACAGTCATGTGCCACATAATGTCCATTTAGGCAACATCCAACTATACATATGTCCATGGTCCCATAAGGTTTTTTTTTTTTTTTTTAAAAGGGAAAGAAGCTCTCCTTTTGTTTATTACTTCCCCCTAATGGTTTTAAGGAAACCCTGGTGGTGTAGTGGTTAAGTGCTACGGCTGCTAATCAAAGGGTCAGCAGTTTGAATCCGCCAGGCGCTCCTTGGAAACTCTATGGGGCAGTTCTACTCTGTCTATAGGGTTGGTATGAGTCGGAATCGACTCAACGGCACTGGGTTTGTTTGTGTTTTTTTTTTTTTTTTTTGGTTTTAATGGTTTTAAAAGTCCCAAATCCCCAAAGTGAAGGAGCTGGGGGCTCCAGGGCGTGTCCCAATCCCCCCAGTGCCTCCTCCTTCTCCACCTCCTCCTTGCTTCATTCAACCCAGCAGACATGCAGCGTTTCACTCCTGGCACAGGGTAGCACCTGCCGCAGCTCCTTCATTCATGTTGCGATGCTGGCAGGGACGCCAGCAGGGCCTGGGGCATTCACGGGCTCCCAGCTCCAGGTCAGCTGCACATGATCAGGAAGCGGTCACACCAACAGAGTGGTGGCAGCCCGGGCCACCACCACCAGCCACGCTTTCAGCACCTGCACTCCCGCTCCCTGTGGCCACCTCTATCGGTCTATCAGTCTATGGACACAGCCTCCGCTGGGCCCAGATGCTCACCAGGCAAGGCTGGCCTCTTTCATCTAGTGGATATAGCACTCGGCTTTGTCTGGTGGGCTCCCATAAGGGTTTTAATATAATAGGTTTTACAGGATTTAACTATGGATTGTACGGGGACTGTCTCTGGATAATATGGTGTTCACATATCCAAATTACATAACATCATATCTCACAGAACATGTAGTAAATGTTAAGTGACACATACGTATACATTAATAAACGAGCATGGCAATGTTCCAATAAAACTTATTTATAAAAACAAATTGGTAGCTTTGACTTGGACTGCTGACTCTGGTTTGTTGACCTATCTGAGGACATTCCATTGTATGGAATTGAGTTTGGGATATTAACTACCATGACTTAGAGTACAGGATATATCTTAAAGTTTATCTGCAATAACAAAATATTCCACAGAATACTGTTGGAAATTCAGGAAATTCTTTCTAGGGTTAAAAGGTAGATGGTATAGTAGAATAAGTATAGGCAAAGGATATGAAAACAATTCACAAAAGAAGAAATATAAAACTGTAATGAAGGTTTTTTTTAAAAATAAAACACAGTGATTTCTACACCATGAGAAAACAGGCAATGTCGAAAATTACTGGTATGTATAAGTATAGCCTACCTGGAGAGCAATTTAGCAATATATTTAAAAAAGCATTCAAACGGTTGATACTTAATACAAATAGCCCTTAAACCTATGAAATGATGTTCAACATAACTCATAATAAAAGAAATAAAAATTTAAACTATGCTGATATACCATTCTCACCTATCAGACTGGCAAAAATTCCAAAAGTCCGGAAGTACATAATGATACTATCACTATGCAGGGCTATTTAGCAATAGCTATCAAAATTAAAACGCATTTACTCCTCGACCCAGAAATCCAAAATCTAAAAATTTATCGCATACCAATTCCTGTATGACTTCAGGTATATCAAGCTTATTTACTACAGCACTGCTTGTAACAGCAAAAGATCAGAAACAACCCAAATGTGCACATAGAGAAAGATTATGCAGCTATAAAAAAAAAAAATTACATACGCTAATACGGAAAGATCTCCAGAATAGATTTTAAATGAAAAAAACAGGAACAGAAGGTACTCTGCTCCCTTCTGTAATAAAAGGAAGATGATAAGAATATATAATTGTATGTGAAATCTTGAAGATACTCAAGCAATCCAAATAATCACCTACAGGGAGAAGACGGGGATTGGGAATGAGCAAAACATCTTCATGTATGTGTGCACACATATGAGCACGTGCTTTTAATTTTTAAACTATGTAAATGTATTATTAGTTATTCAAAACATAAGTTTTAAATAATAACATTACTTTAGAATCTTTGTAAGGATTAAACAAGTTTGTAAACGTCGTCTAACGTAAAGTGCCTAACATAGTTCCTTACAGACAGTAAAAACAAACAAACAAACGAACAAAAAACCCGTTGCCGTCAAGACGATTCCAACTCATAGCAACTATAGGACAGGGTAGAACTGCCCCACAGGGTTTCCAAGGAGTGCCCAGTGGATTCAAACTGCCAACCTTTTGATTAGCTGCCATAGCTCTTAAGCACTACCCAACCCAGTGCCGCACTACGGCACCAGGGCTTTCCTTTACAAACGGAGAAAAAAAAAAAATTTTTTTTTTCATCCACGGGGCACTCCTTGGAAACCCTGTGGGGCAGTTCTATACCCTGTCCTATAGTTGCTATGAGTTGGAATCGTCTTGACGGCAACGGGTTTTTTGTTCGTTTGTTTGTTTGTTTTTACTGTCTGTAAGGAACTATGTTAGGCACTTTACGTTAGACGACGTTTACAAACTTGTTTAAGGTCCTCCTATATCCTCTTAGTACTGTTTTAAAATATCATCCAAATGGTTTAATTAATTGACAGATAGATAGATGAATAAATAAATTTCCAAGCCCTTTGACTCAATATTTTCATTTCTAGTAATCTACCCAAATAAAAACCTCAAAATGGAGACAAAGATTTATATATGGATAACAGTGAACTGTTGAAACAATCCAAAAACACAGTAGAGGGATATTCAATAAACTATGGTACATCTACATTTATAAAACATTTTTAATGACATAGAAAAATGCTCAAAATATACAACTTTACAATTTTAAATGTGGGTAGACAGAAGGGGCAGGGTCAAGGGGGCAGAGAGATACATGCAGAAATAAATGACCTAAAGAAAGTACAACAAATAAGTTTTTATAGAGGGGTTATGAGTAATTTTAATTTTCTCTTTAACTCTTTTCTATATTTTTCAAATGCTCCTCAATAAGCAGGGAATCCTGAAAAAGGAAAGGAAAGGAAAAAAAAGAAAGAAAATGGGTTTCAGGATCAGAATTCAAATCCTATACTAGCTATGAGACTTTTGATAAGTTACTTAAGCTCTCAAATCCTCCTGATACATAAAATGGAAAAGCTATCTAAATTGCAGAGTTGTTTTGAGGATTAGGAACATTTTATATACATATATATACACACACACATACATATCTAACATAGTGAATACTCCATAAAAAGAAATTACTATTATTCTAACACACCTTATCTATGCAACGTTCTCTCCCAGATACTTAAAATTATACCGTATTTCATCAATCTAAGGTAATACTGATTTTAAGATGCAAGCAGGTTTTAGAAATGTTGAAATGTGAAAAACGTTCAACTTAGGCTAAGAAATTCAGTACATGTTTAGTGAACTAAATGCTACTTTCCACAGGTTATCTTTTAATTTAGTATAATGGAGAGCAAATTGTATTACAAGCAAATATTAAAAATAAAAGGATTATGATAGTGGGAACAGTTCTACTGGAATACCAAGTCACTGAAAAGAATTGTAATGGGCTCTAAATTTACTTGAGATAGAAACATCCCCTTTAAGAGTCATGAATATGATAAATAAAAAAGGAATAAAAACTAAGTTTTTAACAACTTTAATAAACATTTCTAAATTTAAATACTGTTAGCAAAATATGCTGTGTAGCATTTACACTTGAGCAATAAACTTATTCAACTTCATGTGTGTCTTTTCATTTTTACCTGGGAGAGAGAATAGTACCAAGAGAGAGGAAGATCAAACACTCTTAGTGCTGCTGTCTTCAAGGAAAACTGTGATTTGCTGACTGTTTCTTCTGACATGACTCCTCTTCCTGTCTTTATTAAAAGAAACATAAAAACGCTATCAGCCACAAAATTTTCCAACTAGTTTACCATACTCAAGATATAAACTGAAACTTTAACTCTACCTGCTTTTCTTTTTTTTTTCAGTTAATTATTCATGATATTATACCTACCTGAAGAGAAATAACTACATTTACTTGAGCATAAAGTTTATTTATTAATCAATAAAACAGCAAAAAAGAAAATGAGCTAGATTAAACTTTGAGTCCAGGTAGTAAATTTTCCATAGAAAATTGCAAGTTCTAAATTTTTTCTTTCCTTGTTAAATAAAGTTTATCAACTTTTAAATAGTAATTTAAAATCTACTTTCCTTCATAAACAGTGAGGGCGAAAAATCTGAAATCACAGGCACACAGGACTTAAAAAGGAACTTGAGAGCTCATTTAACCTCAGAATTCAAGCATTTGTTCTCCTACTGTCCCATTTTAAAGATCTTCAAAGAAATACTACATACATGTGATATAATTTTTATATTGCTTTAATGACTGCTATTTCTGCATAGTGGTTAAGAGTTCGGCTGCTAACCAAAAGATCGGCAGTTCAAATCCACCAGCTACTCACTGGAAACCCTATGGGGCAGTTCTGCTCTGTCCTATAGGGTCGCTGTGAGTAGGAACCAACTCAACACCACACAACAACAGCAATTTCTATTGAAAGTAGTCCCTGGGTGGTACAAACAGTTAAGTACTTGACTACTGGCTGAAGGTCTCTGAAGACAGGCCTGGTGATCTGATTCTGAAAGATCAAAGCCTTGAAAACCCTAGGAAGCTATTCTATTCTGCCAACATGGGGTTGCCATGAGTGTAAACCAATTCCAAGGCAACCAACAACAACAACTTCTATTGAAACCAAAGAGAGAAAAGTCAGTTATCTATAGGAAAGCAGCTGTCACTCAAAGAGAGGCTCTTAAAGCAGTAGAACCTTGACAGAAACATGATGGTTCAGGGTCTGCATCTCTGCTTTGTAGAGCCAGAAACTCAATTTTATCATCAGTGTACACAGCTGGACATACGCTAGATAAATTCACATAATACCAATGTATAAAGCCCACTGCTGTCAAGTCTACTCCATAGGGCTTCCAAAGAGCAGCTGGTAGATTCGAACTGCCAATCTTTTGATTGCCAAGCTCTTAACCACTGCACCCCCAGGATTCCACCAACATAGAAACCAACTGATATATGTACTGAATAAGTCAAAAGGTTACCTGGTGACCATGGAATTAAAGTGTCGTGAGGATATTTCATCTAGGCTAAGGAAAAACTAGAACTCTCTCTGGTGCACAACAAAATTCAACACCTTTTTTCCCCTTGAATAGTGCTGTATAAAAATTACCAAATTCTTACAGGTTGAGCTCTCTTTTTCTAGACTCCATGTAGATCATCCCCTTTTATTAACACTCCCTTTTTTTTCAGACAAGAATCAATATCACTAACTAGGTAGAAGTTTTCTTTCAGATCAACCACACTGACGATTTCAAAAAAAAAAAAACAACACTGCCATAGAGTCCATTTTGACTCATGGCAACCCCATGTGTTACACAGTAAAACTGCTCTATAGTTTTCTTGGCTATAATCTTTACAGAAGCAGATTACCTGCTGGTCTTTCTCCCATGGTACTGCTTGGTGGGTTTGAATTGCCAACCTTTAGGTTTTAGTGTTGGGTGCCTTCGAGTTGATTCCAACTCATACAACCCCACGTGAGAGAGCAGACAGAGGAGAACTGCCCCATAAGGTTTTCTAGGCTGTAATCTTTACAGGAAGGAACCCTGTTGGCACAATGGTTAAGTGCTTAGCTGCTAACCAAAAGGTCAGCTGTTCAAATCCACCAGTGGCTCCACGGAAGAAATAATCTGGCTATCTGCTCCTGTAAAGATTACAGCCCAGGAAGCCGTGTGGGGACAGCTGTACTCTGTCATAGAGGGTTGCTATGGGTTGGAATCAACTCTATGGCATACAACAACAATCTTTACGGGAGCAGATCACTGGGTGTGCCTTCTGTGGAGCTGCTGGGTGGGTTAGAACCACCAAACTTTCAGTTGGTAAAAAATACTGAATATGCCATGGGCTGCCAGAAGAATGAACAAATCTGTCTTGGAAGTACAACCAGAATGCTCAGTTGGTAAAAAATACTGAATATGCCATGGACTGCCAGAAGAATGAACAAATCTGTCTTGGAAGTACAGCCAGAATGCTCCCTAGAAGCAAGGATGGCGAGATTTCGCTCGTGTACTCTGGACATGTGATCAGGAGGGACCAGTCCCTGGAGAAGGATATCATGCTTGATAAAGCAGAGGTTGAGCAAAAAAGGGGAAGACCCTCACTGAGATGGACTGACACAGTGGCTTCCAAAAATGGGATCAAATATAGCTACAATTGTGAGGATGGCAGGACTAAGGCAGTGTTTCATTCTGTTGTACATAGGGTTGCTATGAGTTGGAACTGACACAATGGCACCTGAAAACAACCAAAAAACCAAAAACCAAACCCAGTGCCGTTGAGTCGATTCCGACTCATAGCAACCCTATAGGACAGAGAAAAACTGCCCCACAGTGTTTCCAAGGAGCGCCTGGTGGAACTGGTTCGTACTGCCAACTTTTTGCTTAGCAGCTGTAGCACTTAACCACTACGCCACCAGGGTTTCCAACCTGAAAACAACAGTCAAGTCAAATCATTTGCACCACCAAGGGACCATGTTTTATGACTAACCTTGGGTATTTCCCAAGTCACCTGAGTCACATTCTTAAAGCAATACCTCTTTAGGGTGTGTTAAGGCTACTGACACTCCCTTTATAATGATTCTTATTAGTGATACCCTCAGAGTGTAAACATGAGCCCCACGTGTAGTTCTAATTGAAGTAAATTTATTCTAACCAACAAACCATGATATAAACATATTACTGAGAAATCAAAGGAAACCAAGAAGAAGCAGTTAAATGAACGAGAATCACTCTGGGGTCCTCTGGGGAATGAGACTAGGAGTGTAGGGCCGGCCAGGGAATGGCTGCTTTTCATTGTAAGTGCTTCTATATTATTTGATTTTTAAAACTGCCTACATGTATTATTTTTAAAAATGCTCAACTAAAAGAAAAACAATTACAATTATTCTTCTCCTTGCCCCCTGAAATTGACAACTTTTTTTTTTTGAGAAGCATTTTTGCTTATTAGATTTTGGCTCACTAAGCCATCTATACTACCACATTAAAAAGCAGTAATACCAAGAGCAATTTGCCCAAAGTAATTTTTTTCCATAATAAAGCATTCCAAGTTTGTAAGCAGGGAAGACAGAAAATTAAGCAAACAATCCAATTTGCTGCATTGCTTTTCTTAAATGAATTATGAGAAATCTCTACTTTTGCATTATAACTATCTCATTCCTTTTCATTTTTAATCACTGAGGAAATGACTCCAAACCTAAGACAATATAAGGTTTAATTACATAACTTTAAATTAAAAAATCAGTCATTTCAGTTGCTATCAGAATTACGTAAAATAAACGCAAATTTCATGATTTCTCAAATTTCTAGATGGCATCTAAAACATCAGAAACATTGTATTGTGTAATATTACTCTCTTCTCTCCATTCCAACCACTGGATGGTTGAAAACAAGTGTCATAAACAGTTTGCTTCCTAAACACCCTAAAAATTACATTCTACAACATCCAAAAGCCACCCCCTGCTCAAAATCACTCCCATCCAGACAGAAACTCGGACCACACCAGCTGCCCCACCTCCAGCAGCATAGACCCTCCACCGAGCTCTCCTGTACCGGCTTTCCTTTTTCTTTTCCTTGCAAGGAGGCCGGAAAGGGAGTCCCTTTCCGCCTGGACCCTCACACTGGCTCGGGTCGGTAAAGGCTAGGGGGGCCGCGAGCCCAACCCAAACAGGGCTCCCCTTGTGCGCCTCCCTCCTGCGTGGGGGAGCCCTCCCGATTTCGACTCTTCAACACCCCGAGTCCCTAGGGCTAAGGCCGGCAATCACGGACCGCGCCCCGCGGGTTTAGCTACCCACCCGCCCCCATGGCCCGCCCTCGTCCACCCGCGTACCTGGTTCTCCAGCCCAGAGGGAGCTGTCCGTCGCCGGCTTCCCCGCCGCTACCGGGCGATGAGTAGCTGTCTGGCACCCAGAGGCGGAGTCCTTCCGGGGTCAGGAGAGGGAAGGTGGAGAGAAAGTGGCAAGGACCTGCTAGCCTTTCAGCGTGAGGTGCTACGCGTGAAGCAGCTCCCGCCATTTTTGTTTAGGGCAGAGGCTTCCACCTTGACAGATAGATTTAAAAATCCTAAATTTGAAGAATTTTTTACGGAGCTTTCAAGAATTACTGTCTTAGTTTGCAACCTATTGGGAATCAAGGACGGTTCTCCGAATCTGATGAAAACTATGGAAAGTTTTCCCAGAAAAATTCACATAGACATGCTCATACATTATTATTTTTTAAAGTACAATGTTCAGACCCTCGAAACTAATCCATGGATCCTAGATTGAGATCTTATGCCACAGACCCTCGGCCCTCAAACGAATGAATGTTAAGAGGCATTCCAATTGTTTACTGACGATGCAGTTATTGATTTCAATTCCCCTTCGGCTTTTCTCCACGTTTGCCCTAAATCGGGCAAAGAATAGTAAACCTGGTCAATTATGAAGGGTTATGTGGAGTAGTCGCTGCTCTGAGGTTCAGTATAATATACAGTAAACCGATGGAAGGGGAGTAGGAAAGAGAAAAAGCGCCAACAAAAAGCAAGATGCTGTTTGTTTCTGCATTCCTGAGCCAAACCATTCTCCCAGAACTGCTGATTTAAGAATTCCATTTACTTAACATATCTGTGATGAAAAGCCAAAATAATTTTGTAAGGATGACTGAAACAAGAGAGCAGCTGTTACTATTCCTATCTAGCAAATAAGAACGAACTACCCTGTTTTCAAAATTCCCGTTCAGCCAAATGGAAACCAGAGGAAATGACAATAGCAATGTGTGACATTACTGGATGAATAATAACTGAAAGTGCACTAAGTTCTATGTGAAAATATTATGCATTTATAAAGTAAATGGAGCCCTTGAGATTGAAAGAACCTGGAATTTGTTAGGCTAATTTTGTTTATTTCCCCAGTCTCAGCTCTGCCGCCTCCTCCCTATTTTCCACAACTTTCAGATATTGAGCCTAAAGGGAAGAACAGTAATAATGATGACTACCACTAACATTGCTGATGTCAGATGGATCCTGGCTGAAAGCAGAGAATACCAGAAAGATGCTTACCTGCATTTTATTGACTATGCAAAGCCATTCAACTGCGTGGATCATAACAAATTATGGTGAACATTGCGGAGAATGGGAATTCTGGAACACTCAGTTGTGCTCATGAGGAATCTGTACATGGGTGAAAACACAGTTGTTACAACAGTAGAAGGGGATACTATGTGGTTTAAAGTCAGGAAAGGTGTGCATCAGGGTTGTATCCTTTCACTATACCTATTCAACCAGTATGCTTAGCAAATAATCTGAGAAGCTGGACTATATGAAGAAGACTGTGGCATCAGGATTAGAGGAAGAATCATTGAATACCTGTGTTATGCACTTGACACCACCTTGCTTGCTGAAAATGAAGAGGACTTGAAGCACTTACTGATGAAGATAAAAGACTACAGCCTTTAGTATGGAGTACACCTCAACATAAAGAAAACAAAAAGTCCTCACAACTGGACCAATAAGCAGCATCATGATAAAAGGAAAAAACATTGACGTTTTCAAGGATTTCATTTTACTTGGATCCACAATCAACACCCTTGGAAACAGCCATCAAGAAATCAAATGACATATTGCATTAGCCAAATCTGCTTGCAAAAGACCTCTTTAAAGTGTTAAAAAGGAAAGATACCACTTTGAGGACTAATGTGCGCCTGACCCAAGGTATTTTTGATTACCTCATATACATGGGAAAGTTGGACAATAAATAGGGAAGACTGAAGAATTGATGCCTTTGAATTATGGTGTTGGTAAAGAATATTGAATGTACCACGGACTGCTAGAAGAACAAACAAATCTGTCTTGGAAGAAGTACAGCCAGAGTGCTCCTTAGAAGAGAGGGTGGTAAGACTTTGTCTCACGTACTTTGAACAAGTTATCAGGAGGGATCAGTCCCTGGAGAAGGACATCATGCTTGGTAAAGTGGAGGGTCGGCAAAAAAGGGGAAGCCCCCCAATGGGATGAGCTGTTACAGTGGCTGCAGCAATGGGCTCAAACATAGCAATGATTGTGAGGATGGTGCAGGACCAGGCAGTGTTTCGTTCTGTTGTACATAGGGTTGTTATGAGATGGAACTGACTCGACGGCACCTAGCAACAACACCACTTGAAACAACTTTCCTAGAAGCATCATCTCCTTTAATCCCATAATAAACACTATCAAGAGATATTATTACACAGTGGGTATGAGTTTTACTCTTTAACAGAAGAATAACAAGTATCACATTTTATTTATTTTTCTAAATCAAACGTAATTTGTTCCAAGCCTTTCTTCTCCTTGGTTGGTAGAGTATTCACTCTTAGTCATTACTGGGTATATCAGTTAGGATGCTATTGGCTTCAAGTAGCAGAAAACTGAATAAATAATTTGGACAGGGTATTCCACATATATGCGGTAAGTGGATGTAAGTCTCATATTTGGACTTGATGCCTTCTGCAATCCTGGACCAGGAAAAAAAAAATGGAGCCCGAACTAATTCTAAAGGCCTATCTTTCCCCAGATAAAAATTGTATAGGGTTGCTATGAGTCAGAATCGACTCAACAGCAGTGGGTTTGCTTTATTTTGTAATGCTCATGCAACTAGGGAGTAGTGTTTATGGGGCAACACCAGTTGTTTCACCTGTCCACATACTGCAGAACTTGCTACAAGCACCCATCAGTGAATTTTGGGAATTCTATATGCACACTCTGGAGTGCTGGTGATTCAGTGGTTAAGCATTTGGCTGTTAACCAAAAGGTCAGCAGTTAGAATCCACCAGCTGCTCCCTGGAAACCCTGTGGGGCAGTTCTACTCTGTCCTATAGGGTCACTATGAGTTAGAATCAACTAGACGGCTATAGGTTTGATTTCTTTGTTTTTGGTTTATATGCAGACTAGAGTCCCTAGGTGGTGCAAACAGTTCAATGCTCAGCTACTAACCAAAAGTTTGGCAGTTCAAGTACATCCAAGCGTGCTGCAGAAGAAAGGACTAAGAGATCTACTTCTGAAAGATCATAGCCATTGAAAACGCTATAGAGTAATGTGACACACATGGGATTGCCACGAGTCAGAAGTGATTCTAAGGCAACCCCTTAATTTTGGTATATGCATACTATTAAAACAATGTAAGACTTTCTCTGCCATTTATTAGGTTCATGGTCTTAGGCAAGGTAATTACCCTCTTTATGCCTCAATTTGCTTGTGGAGATGTTTGGAAGACAAATGTAAAAATACTTGTAAAGCATGAAAATTCTTATCTAAGTTTTTAACCTGGACCTCCACGGGGTCTGAGGGCAGAACTGTATTTCAATATAACTGATTTCCTTTGTAATCCCATGTATTTTATTTTATGAACATAGAAACTTTATTTTGAGAAGGGATTCATAGGTTTTACCAGACTGCCAAAAGGGTCATGGCACAAAAAAAATTAATAATTTAGAACAATCCTGGCACGTTTCTAAAACAAATGCAATATTAAATGGGACTTTTCCATGTCTTTTGGCTGAAGCTCCAAAGATGGAAAAATAGATGCCAAGTGTTACAGATTGAATTGCGTCCCCCCAAAATATGTGTCAACTTGGTTAGGCCATGATTCCCAGTATTGTATGGCTGTCCTCCATTTTGTGACTAAAGTAATTTTCTTCTACATTGTAAATCCTAATCCTGCCTGTGATTAATGAGGCAAGATTGGATTATGCTGAAGAGGATTAGGGTGGGATGAAACACCCTTGCTTAGGTCATATCCCTGATCCAATGTAAAGGGAGTTTCTCTGGGATGTGGCCTATACCACCTTTTATCTCACAAGAGATAAAAGGAAAGAGAAGCAAGCAGAGAGTTGAGGACCTCATACCACCAAGAAAGCAGTGCCAGGAACAGAGTGTGTCCTTTGGACCTGAGGTTCCTGCATGGAGAAGCTCCTAGACCAGGGCAAGATTGATGATAAGGAACTTCCTCCAGACCAGACAGAGAAAGCCTTCCTCTGGAGCTGATGCCCTGAATTTGACCTTCTAGTCTACTACACTGAGAGATAAACTTCTGTTTGTTAAAGCCATCCACTTGTGGTATTTCTGTTACAGCAGCACTAGATGACTAAGACATCAAGTACCCTGAGCATTCTAAAAAGGGACACTGGGCCATCCATACAGGGTATGCTAGAAAAATGTGAAGCCCGTATAACAATCCTCATTCCACACCTACCTCCAATGGGTGATATGGTGGAAGTGACCAAAGAAGACCAGAGAATGAAAATGCCTATCTGACTGTGCATTTTTCCTCTCTGCCCTCAGAATTGAGGAGAGGAAAATGCTTATCCCACCTGTAATAGATTGAATTGTGTCCCCCCCAAAATACGTGTTGAAATCCTAACTCCTGTACCTATAAATATGACTCAGTTTTGAAATAGTTTTTCTTTTCTGATATTAATGAGATCATACCAATGTATGGAGCCTAAACCTAATCATTTCTAACTTATAAAAAGAGCAGAATAGATACGGAGACACATACAAGGAGAAGACAGATGTCAAGGAACACCAAGGAACTCCCAGGACTACTGACAAGGAAGGACTTCCTCCTAGATCCTAGACTTCTAGACTCCCAAACTGTGAGAAAATAAATTCTTGTTCTTTAAAGCCACCCATTTGCAGGGGTATTTCTGTTATGGTGGCGCAACCATCACCTGTCTGTCTGTGGAAGCTTTTGTACTTCTGTAATGCCAGACACATTTCAGTGGAGCTTCCAGTCTAAGACAGACTAGGAAGAAAGGCCTGGTGATCAGCTTCTAAAAAATCAGCCAATAAATACCCTGTGGCTCACAATGGTCTAATCTACAACCAATCGTGGAGATGACACAAGACCAGGCGGCATTTTGTTACATTGTGCATGGGGTCACTGAGTTGAGGATGAATTCAAAGAGAGGCAATAGCTAAGGTAACTAAGATATCACCTCAACCCTGACTTAAGCCAAGCTGACTCAAACAGCTCGAATTCTGTGCCCTGGAGTTATGTCACCTGAAAAGGTCTAAAGTCAATAGATGATCCAGAGCAGACAGAGAGGACTGCAGCAGAAATGGCCTGTACTTACAGAGTTTGGCAAGAAAAGTTTTCCTTTGTGTCATTTCAATGCCACAGAAGGTAGCCAGTCTTGAATTACCTTAAAAGTTTGTATCTTCAAACCAGGGGCTAAGTGGACAATCTAAATGTTTAGCTACAAATTTTTTTACCAGCGCAAGGATGGCAAGACTGTCTCTCACATACTTTGGACATGTTATCAGGAGAGATCAGAATCTGGAGAAGAACATCATTCTTGGTAATGTAGAAGGCCAGCAAAAAGGGGGAAGACTCTCAGTGAGATGGGCTGACACAGGGGCTGCAACAATGGCTCAAGCATAAGCAACGATTGTGAGGATGGCACAAGACCAGGGAGTGTTTCATTTTGTTGTACACAGGGTCGCTGTAAGTCGGAATTGACTCGTGGCACCTAACAACAACAGAAAATGAAACAGTGAAAGATCTGTAGAAAAGGGGGCAGTCGTTAAAGAACCCACAAGGGGCCCAGCAACAAAAAGGCTAGCATTTAGGAGTGGTCACATTTCCTAAAATCAGATTTTAACTGCATTAGTTAGGTATAGCTGATATTTTATTTAGGATATTTGGGATCACTGTTCACTCAAACAAAATATTTGGCCAAAGCATTTCCTTAGTTATTGGTGGAATCAGTACTTATTAAGTGACAACATTAAATCTGACCAATAGTAAGTGCAGTATTATGAGGACTTAAAAACAATTATATCGTCTAAGTAGATGAACACTAAAAGTTCTAATTATTAATTCATATCTAATTAACTGATTAATATAATTAATTAATTCATAATTGATTCAAAACTAACAAAAAATTCGTATCTCCAATGGCCTTTTCCATTAACTTCTTTTTTGTGTCCTTTAAGTGAAAGTTTACAGCTCAAGTTAGCTTCTCATACAAAAATTTATACACATATTGTTATGTAACCCTAGTTGCTTTGTTTATAATCTGACAGCACACTCCTCCTTTCCATCCTGGATTTCCTGTGTCCATTCAAGCAGCTCCTGTCCCTTTCTGCCTTCACATCTCGCCTCTGGACAGGTGCTGCCCATTTAGTCTCATGCATCTACTTGAACTGAGAAGCACACTCTTCACGAGTATCATTTTATGTCTTATAGTCCAGTCTATTCTTTGAAAAGTTGGCTTTGGAATGGTTTTAGTTCTGGTTAACAGAGAGGACAGAGGCCATGTCTTCTGCGGTTTCTCCAGTCTTAGTTAGACCATTAAATCTGATCTTTTTACTAGAGTTTCAGTTCTACACCCCACTTTTCTCTCGCTCCATCAGGGACTCTGTTGTGTTCCCTGTCAGGACAGTCATTGGTGGTAGCCAGGCACCATCTAGTTCTTCTAGTCTAAGACTAATGAAGTCTCTGGTTTATGTGGCCCTTTCTGTCTCTTGGGCTAATATTTTCCTTGTGTCTTTGATGTTCTTCATTCTCCTTTGCTCCAGGTGGGTTGGGACCAATTGATGCATCTTCGATGGCTGCTTGCTAGCTTTTAAGACCCCAGACGCCACTCACCAAAGTGGGATGCAGAACATTTTCTTAATAAACTTTGTTATGTCAATTCACCTAGATGTCCTCTGAAACCATGGTCCCCAGACCCCCATCCCTGCTACTCTGTCTCTCAAAGTGTTTGGTTGTATTCAGGAAATTTCTTAGCTTTTGGTTTAGTCCAGTTGTGCTGACCTCCCCTGTATTGTGTGTTGTCCTTCCCTTCACGTAAGATAATTCTTAACTACTACCTAGTTAGTGACTACCCCTCTTTTTACCTCCCTACCCTCGTAACCATCAAAGGATGTTTTCTTCTGTTTAAACCTTTTCTCGAGTTCTTATGATAGTGGTCTTATACAATATTTGTCCTTTTGCGACTGATTAATTTCACTCAGCATAATGTCTTCCAGGTTCATCCATGTTGTGAGGTGTTCCATGAATTTGTCATTGTTCTTTATTGTTGCATAGTATTCCATTGTGTGAATATACCATAATTTGTTTATCCATTCATCCATTAATGGGCACCTAGGTTGTTACCATCTTTTTGCTATTGTGAACAGTGCTGCAATGAACATGGGTGTGCATGTATCTGTTTGTGTGAGGGCTCTTATTTTTCTAGGATATATTCCAAGGAGTGGGATTGCTAGATCGTATGGTACTTCTATTTCTAGCTTTTTAAGGAAGCACCAAATCTATTTCCAAAGTGGCTGTACCATTTTACATTCCCACCAGCAGTGTATGTGTTCCAGTCTCTCCTCATCCTCTCCAACATTTATTATTTTGTGTTTTTTGGATTAATGCTAGCATTGTTGGAGTGAGATGGTATCTCATTGTAGTTTTGATTTGCATCTCTCTAATGGCTAATGGAAGCCACCAGGGTTTCCAAATGATCGTGAGCATTTACCATGTGTCTGCTAGCCGCCTGAATGTCTTCTTTGGTGAAGTGCCTGTTCATGTCCTTTGCCCATTTTTTTTATTTGAGTTATTCGTCCTTTTGTTGTTGAGTTTTTGCAGTATCTTGTAGATTTTAGAGATTAGACCTTGATCGGATATGTCATAGCCAAAATTTTTTTCCCAGTCCGTAGGTTGTCTTTTTACTCTTTTGGTGAAGTCTTTGGATGAGCATAAGTGATTTTTAGGAACTCCCAGTTATCTAGTTTCTCTCATGGTGTTTGTACATTGTTAGTAATGTTTTGTATTCTGTTGATGCCATGTATTAGGGCTTCTAGCATTGCCCCTATTTTTTGTTCTATGATCTTTATCATTTTAGATTTTATATTTAGGTCTTTGATCCATTTTGAGTTAGTTTTTGTGCATGTGTGAGGTATGGTCTTGTTTCATTTTTTTGCCTGGATATCCAGTTATGCCAGCACCATTTGTTAAAGAGGCTGTCTTTTCCCCATTTAACTGACTTTGGGCCTTTGTCAAATATCAGCTGCCCGCATGTGGATGGATTTTTGTCTGGACTCTCAATTCTGTTCCATTGGTCTATGTATCTGTTGTTGTACCAGGACCAGACTGTTTCAACTACTGTGCGTGTATAATACATTCTAAAATCAGGTAGTGTGAGGCCTCCCACTTTGTTCTTTTTCAGTAATGCTTTGCTTATCTAGGGCCTCTGAGGTTCTCGTCTTTTGTCTTATTTATGTGATGCATTAATTGTTTTTCTAATGTTGAAACACCCCTTCATACCTGGTATGAATCCCACTTGGTCTTCGTAAATTATTTTTTTTATATGTTATTGGATTCTATTGGCTAGAATTTTGTTGAGGATTTTTGCATTTATGTTCATGAGGGATATTGGTCTGTAATCTTTTTTTCATGGTGTCTTTACCTGGTTTTGGTATCAGGGTTATGCTGGCTTCGTAGAATGAGTTTGCGAGTATTCCATCTTTTTCTATGCTCCGAAATACTTTTAGTAATAGTGGTGTTAACTCTTCTCTGAAAGTTTGGTAACATTCTTCAGTGAAGCCGTCAAGGCCAGAGCTTTTTTTTTGGTTGGGAGTTTTTAAATTACCTTTTTAATCTCTTTTGTTATAGTTTATTTAGTTGTTCTACCTCTGTTTTTGTCAGTTTAGGTAGGTAGTGTATTTCTAGAAATTTTTCCATTTTCTCTGGGTTTTCAAATTTGTTAGTGTACAATTTTTCATGGTATTCTGTTACGATTCTTTTAATTTCATTTGGGTCTGTTGTGATATCACTCCATTAACTTCTAAAACCCAGCAGAGTCCCCAGAAATACCTCAGAGCCTCATTTCAAATTTACAAATGCTATAGTTTTTTATAGGCATACAGGTCATTGTATCTGTGTTCTCATCATCCATAAGTGTTTGAGAGGACCCCTCTACAAACCAACTAAGGCATCTAGAATGGAAGAGTATGGTTCTAGAAGTTAATTTAGACTATCTACTCAGAGTACCATTGTCCACACACACTCAAATATTGTAGATTCAGTTCCTTACAATGTTAAACACAGAGCAAGCATATGACCCAGCAATTTCTCCCAAGTACATATCCAGGATAAATGAAAACATGTGTGCACACAAAAATCTGTACTGAAATATTATTCATAATAGCCAAAAGGTAGAAGCAACTCAAATGTCATTAACTGATGAATGTATAAGCAAAATGTGGTGTAGTCATATAATGGAATATTGTTAAGTCAAAAAAAGAAATAAAGTACTGATACATGTTACAACATGGATGTCAGGAAAGAACCTTCAAAATGTTATGCTAAGTGAAAGAACACAGTGGCAATTATGCCATTTATATGAAATATCCAGAACAGACAAATATATAGTCAGAAAGTAGATTAGTGGTTCCCTAGTTTAGGGCTGGGAGGGTTGGAGGAAATGAGAAGTGACGGCCAAAGGACATCATGTTTGCTAACTCAGAGGGTCAATGAGGGAAAACCCTGAATGAGTTGGGTTGACACAGTAGCCTCAACAATGGGCTCAAAAATATCAAAGATCACAGAGATGGTGTAGGACTCGGCAACGTTTCATTCTGTTATACATAAGGTTGCCAGCAACTAACAACAACAACCATCAGAGCCCCGAAACATACGAAGCAAACACTGACAGAATTGAAGAAATAAACAATTGGAGATTTCAATACACCACTTTTGATAATGAATGGAACATCTAGACAGAAGATCTATTAAGGAAATAGAGAATTTGAACAACACTATAAACTAGCTAGACCTAACAGACATATATAGAACACTCTTTCCAACAGTGGTACAATCACGTTCTTCTCCAGCACACATGGCTCATTCTCCAGAACAGATCATACGCTTAGTCACAAATAAGCCTCGGTAAGCTCAAAGAGATTGAAATTTTGCGAAGTGTCTTCTCTGATCACAATGGAATAAAGCTAGAAGTCAATAATAGCAGGAAAATCAGAAATTATACAAATACATGAAATTAAATAACACATCATAACAAGTGAAGAGACTGACTCAGTTATAAAAAAAATCTCCCAACAAAGAAAAGTCCAGGACTAGGTGTTCACGGGAGAGTTCTATTAAATACTTAGAGAAGAATTACACCAATTCTTCTCAAATTTATCCAAAAAATAGAAGAGGAAGGAATATATTCTTTAAGTCATTTTACGAGGTCAAATTTACCACGATAACAAAGTCAGGCAAAGATACCACAAGAAAAGAAAACTGTAGACCAATATCCCTTAGTTAGATAGATGCAAAAATCCTCATCAAAATACATACTAGCAAACTGAATCCAGGATATTAAAAGGATTATGCACCGTGACGAAGTAGGATTTATCTCTGAAACGCAAGAATGGTTTAACAGAAGAAAATCAATCAATTTAATACACCATATTGAAAGAATGAAGGAAAAAAATCACCTGATCATCTCTATTGATGCAGAAAAGACATGTGACAAAATCGAACACTTTCATGATTAAAACAAAACAAAAATGAATAAAAAAAATAGAAATAGAAGGGAAATTCCTCAGTATGATACAGAGTATTTACAAAAAACCAGAGCTAACACACTCAGTGAAAGGTTTCCCCTTTAGACTGGGAACAAGACAAGGTGTTTGTTTCACTACTGCTATCATCATTATACTGGAATTTCTAGCCAGAGAAGTTAGGCAAGAAAAAGAAATAAAAGGTACCTAAATTGGAAGGATCAGCTTGACGGCACTAGGTAGGTTTCTAGGTTTAAACTGGAAGGAAAGGGTAAAACTATCTCTATTTGCAGATGACATCATTCTAAATATAGAAAACCCCTAAGAATCTACAAGAAATCTTCTGGAGTTAATGAATTCTGCAAAGTTGCAAGGTACAAGATCAACGCACAGAAGTCAGCTTGGTTCCTATCCACTATTAATGAAGAATCTGAAGGAAAATTAAGAAAACTATTTCATTTACAATATCATCTAAAAGAATAAAATAGCTAAGAATAAATTTAACTAGAGAGGTGAAAGATTTGTACACAGAAAACTATAAAACAATACTGAAAGAAATTAAATAAAAAATTAAAGAAGACCTAAATAAACGGAAAGGCTGCATGTGTTCATGGATGGGAGACAATATTGTTAAGATGTCAAAAGCCGTCTATAGATTCAATGCAATTCCCATCAAAACTCCAACAATCTGTCTTACAGAAATGGAAAAGCCAATCCTCAAATTCCTATGAATAGCAATGAAACAGGCTTCTTAGCCATATTGAAAACCCCAATCAACACCCCTTCCCCTCTCTCTTTGTCTTGCTAACCACAAGCTTGTTTTGAGCAGGAAGTTGCAGCAGGTAGTGGCTCTGTCCACTGACTAGCCCTAGTTACACCTTGAAGCATGCACAGATTAAAATCACGTCCTTCAACTAACCCCCCCATCCCCAAGTATAGGCATGGGAGGACTAAAGGCAGAAAGTTCTGGGTACTAAGCCCAACCCCCTGATGCCACTGGAAACAAAAAGCTCCCCAGCCCCCTTAGTCAGGGAGCAAGTGGCCTTATGGTCACCAGGCCCCATGCACTCCTTGTACGTGCAGATAATAAACTTGCCACTTTCTGTTTCCATTGTAATCAGTGTCCGTCTTATTTCAATCGACTAATAAAACAGGACAAGAACCTGAGTGGCGTTCGGTTACAGCAACGGACCCCAAATAACTAAAGCAATCTTGAAAAAGTAGAGCAAAGTAGGAGGACTCAAACTTCTCAATTTCAAAATATATTATAAATCACAGTAATCAAAACAGCCTGGTATTCGTATAAGGATAAACATACAGACCAATGGAATAGAATTGAGAAATAAACCCATATATCTATGATCAATTGATTTTTGACAAGGGTGCTGTTATGGATTGACTTGTGCCCCCCATAAAATATGTGTTTGAATCTTAACCCCTATACCTGTGGATATAGTCCCATGTGGGAATAAGATTTCCTTTGTTATGTTAATGAGGTCATATGGTTAAGATGTGTCATACACAAAGCATGTCTGAGATAAAAAAAAAAAAAAGCAGATTAGGAACAGACAAAAGTGAGCACAAACTGGGCAAGATAGATGCCACCTGACGATCCCCAAGGAACCACGGAAGGCTGGGGCTACAGAAGCTGAGACAAAGATTTTAGCCTAGAGCAGAAAGAGGGCATTTCCTCCAGAGCCAGTGCCCTGAATTGGGACTTCTGGCCTTCTGAACTGTGAGAAAGTACATTTCCATTCCTTGAAGCCAGAATTTGTGGTATTTCTGTTACAGCAGCACTAGATAACCAAGACAGGTGCCAAGTCCATTCAATGGGGAAAGAATTGAAAACCACGGTCAACACCCATCCTCCTTCTTTATCTTGCTAACCATGAGCTCCTTTTGAGCAACACCGAACTGGCCCAGGCTACACTTGAAGCACGTGCCTATTGAAGAGATCACATCTTTCAACCGACACTGGACCCCTGGACCTGATTGTCACTAGAAAGAAAGATATCTCCCAGCCCATGATTTCACCTGATTCCATTTTAGAAGGGAGGGATCCCACTGCACGCACATCGGATGGAAGATGATTTAAAATCCGGACCTCCAAATACGGGTATGGGAGGGGATAAGGGCAGAGAGTTCTGGGTACCAAACCCAACCCCCGATGCCATTGGAAACAAAAAGCTCCCCAGCCCCCTCAGACTGTGAGCACGTGGTTTCTAGACACCCCCCCCCCACTTTAGCTTCTTGTATATGCAGGCAATGAACTTGCCACTTTCTGTTGCCCTTGCAATTAGTGTCCGTCTTATTTCAATCCGCTAATTAAGGCAGGACAAGAACCTGAGTGGCGTTCAGTTACAGAATTAGCCTCTTCAACAAGTGGTGGTGGGACAACTGAATCTCCACAAGCAAAAGAATGAAAGCTGGACCCATAGCTCACACAATATACGAAAGCTAACTCAAAATGGATCAAGTACCTAACTACAAGAAATAAAACCACGAAACTTTTAGAAGAAAACATAGGGGTAATGCTTTCACACTTAGTTTTTAACAATCAACAAAATTGATAAACTGGACTTCATCAAAATTAAAAACTTTTGTGCATCGACACACTTTATCAAGAAAGTGAAGAGACAACCTACAGAATGAGAGAAAATATTTGGGAACCATATATTTAATAAGGGTTTAATACCCAGAACACTGAAGAAGTACTGCAACTAAAAGACAAAAAGTCAAACAATCTAATAAAAAAAATGCGCCAAGGGCTTAAATAGATATTTCACCAAAGAGGGTATACAAATGGCTAATAAGTACATGAAAAGATGCTCAACATCATTAGTTGTTAGGGAAATGCAAATCAAAACCACAAAGAGATACCACTTCACCCCCACTAGCATGGTTATGATAAAAACCAAACAAAACAGGAAACAACAAGTGGTGGAGAGGCTGTGGAGAAATCAGAACTCTCATTATCCTTTGCTGGTGGGATTGTAAAACAGTTCAGCCACTGTGGAAAACAGCTTGGTGATTCCCCAAAAAGTGGAACAATTCCACTCCTAGGTATATACCCAAAAGAAAAACAAGAACGCAAATAGATACCTGTATACCAGTATTCATTGCAACATTACTGGCAATAGCAAAAGGTGAAAACAACCCTAGTGTCCATCAACGGATGAATGGATAAATAAAACACGCTATACCCATAAAAAAAAAAAAAGACTGATGGTGATTACATGTTCAATGAAATATTATTCATAAAAAGAAATGAAGTTCTGATACATGGTACAACATGGATGAATGCTGAAAACATTATGCAGAATCAAATAACTCAGATACAAAGGGATAACATATTATATAATCTCACTTATTTGAAATATCTGGAATAGGCAAATACATAGAGACCAAAGTTTTTTTGTGGTAACCAAGGCCTGGAGAGTGAGAAAAATGGGGAGTTTTATTGCTTAAGCAGTACTGAGTTTCTGATTAATCAAAACAAAACAAAACCCAAATCTGTTGCCATCAAGTTGATTTCAATTCATAGCAACCCTAGTGGACAGAGCAGAACTGCCCCATAGGGTTTCCAAGGAGGGGCTGGTGGATTTGAACTGCTGACCTTTTGGTTAGCAGCTGAGCTCTTAACTACTGTGCCACCAGGGCTCTGAGTTTCTCATCAGCATAGTGAAAAACATTTGGAAATGGGTAGTGGTGACAGCTGCGCAACACGGAGAATGTAATTAATGTCACTGAATTGTATACGTAAAAATGGTACGCCAGTGTTCATAGCAGCATTATTCACAATAGCCAAAAGGTGGAATCAACCCTAGTGTCTATCAACATATATGAATAGACACAAAAAATATGGTATATACCTACAATGGAATTTCAGCTACAAAAAGGAATGATTTTCAAAAGCAAAGACGTTTTCTGAATGAACTGAATGCTTCCAAGGCTAGCATAGTAGTGGTGGGGGTTTGGGGACCATGGTTTCAGAGGACATCTAGGTCAATTGGCATAGTAAAATCTATTAAGAAAACATTCAGCATCACTTTGAAGAGCATCATCTGGGGTCTTAAACACTAGCAAACGGCCATCTAAGATACATCAACTGGTCTCAACACACCTGGATCAAAGGAGAATAAAGATCACCAAAGACACAAGGTAAATATGAGCCCAAGAGACAGAAAGGGCTGCAAAATCAGAGACTACATCATGCCGAGACAGCAAGAACTAGATCGCGCCTGGCTACATCTAAAGACTGCCCTGACAGGGAACACAGCAGAGAACCCCCGAGGAAGCAGGAGAGCAGTGGGATGCAGGCTCCAAATTCTCACAAAAAGACCAGACTTCATGGTCTGACTGAGACTGGAGGAACCCCAGAGTTCATGGTCTGCAGACCTTCTGTTAGCCCAAGACAGGAACCATTCCCAAAGCCCACTCTTCAGACAGGGATTCACTGGATTATAGGATAGAAAATGATATTGGTGAGGAGTGAGCTTCTTGGATCAAGCAGACACATGAGACTATGTGGGCAGCTCCTGTCTAGAGGGGAGATGAGAAGGCAGAGGGGAACAGAAGCTGCCTGAATGGACACAGAAATAGAGGGTGGAGAGAAGGAGTGTGCTGTCTCAGGTGGAGAGCAACTAGGAGTATATAGCAAGGTGTATATAAATTTTTGTATGAGAGACTGACTTGATTTGTAAACTTTCACTTAAAGCACAATAAAGATTTTTTTTAAAAAGGAATGGTTTTGCTACAAGCTACAGATGGAGGAATCTTGAAGACATCATGATGAAGCATCATGCTGACATAAGCTGTACAAATATTCTATGATTCCACTTATCTGAGATATCTACAATAGGCAAATTTATAGTGACAGAAAGTAGAATAGAGGTTACCAGGTGCTTGGAGGAAGGGGTTATTGTTAGTTGCCAGTCCAGTCAATTCTGACACATGGTGACCCCATGTGTGCACAGTAGGCTGCTTCATAGGGTTTTCAAAGGTGTGACCTTCAGGAAGCAGACTGCCAGGACTCTCTTCAAAAGGTACCTCTAGGAGGGTTCGAACCAACCTTTCAGTGAGTAGTCAGGCACTTAACGAAGGACTCAACGGGAATTTATTGTTTAATGGATATAGAGTTTCTGTTTGGGATGACAGAGATCTGGATATAGTAGTGATGGCTAAACAACACTGAGAATGGACTTACAAAAAACTGAAAGCAGTTGCCCTTGAGTTATTTCTGACTCATAATGACCCTATAGGACAGAGTAGAACTGCTCTATATAGTTTCTTTTCAGAAGCAAATTGCCACATCTTTCTCCCGTAGAGCGGCTGGTGGGCTAGAACCACTTACCTTCTGGTTTGCAGCTGAGCACTTAACCACTGTACCACCAGGGCTGTGAATATACTTAACGCCGCTGAATTGTACACTTAAAAATGATTAAAATGACAAATGTTCTGTAACATATTTTACCACAGTAAAATCTGAAAATACATTATTGCCATTTTTATATCAAGAAATTAATGCTTAAACAGATTGTGAAAGGGTAAAAGCTGTAGCTCTGAGGCCAGAGAACAATCTAGATCATGTGTCTTACTGCATCACCTCAGTACAGGCAGACCCCAGATTACCAACGAGTTCCATTCTTAACCTGTCTTTAAATCAAATTTGTATGTAAATCTGAACAGTTAGGTATCTAATGTCAGTTAGTCAATTGTTTGTCTTAGTGTATAATATTTAGTACACCTTTCTATGCATAAAAAACATTAAAGAAAAACTTTCAGATATGCTGAAACATCTTTATCTTTTCTTAAATTGTGCTTTAAGTGAAAGTTTACAAGTCAAGTCAGTCTCTCATACAAAAACTCATAACCCAGCCAAAAAAACTCATACACATTGTTATATGGCCCTAATTACTCTCCCTACAATGTGACAGCACACTCCCTCTCTCCACCCTGTATTTCCCGTGTCCATTCAACCCACTCCTGTCCCCCTCTGCCTTCTCATCTTGACTCCAGACAGGAGCTGCCCACATAGTCTCATGTGTCTACTTGAGCTAAGAAGCACACTCCTCACCAGTATCATTCCATGTCTTATAGTCCTGTCTAATCTTTGTCTGAAGAGTTGGCTTCGGGAATGGTTTTTACACTACAACATCTTAACATAATAATAATAATAATGTTTTGATGCACATAGCAAAGTAGTGCCCATTTGTTATTACAGACAATTGTATGTAGCTCAAATTTTTAGTATAATAGGCTTTACAGGGTTTGGTTCATAACAAGCTAAGACAGACATTTATAGCTCGGGGACTGACTGTAGTTATCAGAATGCTATGCTGCTCCAATAAGAAGGGTATGTTCCATTGGGAAGTATTTACAGCAAACTTAAAATATATAGTAGACAACACTGATGTTTTTCTAGTACAATCTTAGGTAAGTTTGTTCTAAAGTTACTTTAAAATACAGAACAAGAAAATTAAAATCAAATTACATGAAAACAAGAGTTTATATTTTGTACATTTGGAAATGTTGTAACACTTCAATAGTCTTGAAAAACATGCCATTTCTAAATTTAATAAAAACACTAAGAGCTGCATCTACAGCTTATATATTTAAATGATGGGATTTTTTTTTTTAATTTTTATTGTGCTTTAAGTGAAAGTTTACAAATCAAGTCAGTTTCTCACACAAGAACTTATATACACCTTGCTACATACTCCCAATTGCTCTTCCCCTAATGAGACAACCCACTCCCTCCCTCCACTCTCTTTTTGTGTTGATTTCGCCAGCTTCTAACCCCCTCTACCCTCTCATCTCCCCTCCAGGGAGGAGATGTCAACATAGTCTCAAGGGTCTACCTGATCCAAAAAGCTCATTCCTTACCAGCATCCCTCTCTAGCCCATTGCCCAGTCCAATCCCTACCTGAAGAGTTGGCTTTGGGAACGGTTGCTGTCCTGGGCCAACAGAAGGTCTGGGGGCCATGACCATCAGGGTCCTTTTAGTCTCAGTCAGACCATTAAGTCTGGTCATTTTACGAGAATTTGGGGCCTGTATTCCACCGCTCTCCTGCTCCCTTAGGGGTTCTCTGTTGTGTTCCCTGTCAGGGCAGTCATCGGTTGTAGCTGGGCACCATCTAGATCTTGTGGTCTCAGGATGATGTAATCTCTGGTTTATGTGGCCCTTTCTGTCTCTTGGGCTTGTAATTACCTTGTGTCCCTGGTGTTCTTCATTCTCCTTTGATCCAGGTAGGTTGAGATCAATTGATGCATCTTAGATGGCCGCTTGCTAGCATCTAAGACCCCAGACGCCACTCTCGAAAGTTGGATGCAGAATGTTTTCTTAATAGATTTTATTATGCCAATAGATTTAGATGTCCCCTGAAACCATGGTCCCCAAACCCCGCCCCTGTTACACTGGCCTTGGAAGCATTCAGTTTATTCAGGAAACTTCTTTGCTTTTGGCTTAGTTCAGTCGTGCTGACCTTGCCTGTATTGTGTGTTGTATGTTTCCAGTCATCTAAAGTATTTCTTATCTACTAACTAATTAGTGAAGACCCCTCTCCCACCCCCCCTCCCTCCCCCTTCTCGTAACCATCAAAGAATATTTTCTACTCTGTTTAAACTATTTCTTGAGTTCTTATGATAGTGGTCTTATACAATATTTGTCCTTTTGCAACTGACTAATTTCACTCAGCATAATGCCCTCCAGAGTCCTCCATGTTATGAAATGTTTCACAAATTCCTCACTGTTCTTTATCAATGCATAGTATTCCATTGTGTGAATATACCGTGATTTATTTATCCATTCATCCGTTGATGGGCACCTTGGTTGCTTCCAATTTTTGCTATTCTAAACAGTGCTGGAATGAACATGGATGTGCATATATCTGTTTGTGTAAAGGCTCTTATTACTCTAGGATATATTCCAGGGAGTGGGATTGCTGGATCACATGGTAGTTCTATTTCTAGCTTTTTAAGGAGTGCCAAATCGATTTCCAAAGTGGCTGTACCATTTTACATTCCCACCAGCAGTGTATAAGTGTTCCAATCTCTCCACAGCCTCTCCAACATTTATTATTTTGTGTTTTTTGGATTAATGCCAGCCTTGTTGGAGTGAGATGAAATCTCATTTTAGTTTTGATTTGCATTTCTCTAATGGCTGATGATCGTGAGCATTTCCTCATGTATCTGTTAGCTACCTGAATGTCTTCTTGAGTGAAGTGTCTGTTCATATCTTTTGCCCATTTTTTAACTGGGTTATTTGTCTTTTTGTAGTTGAGTTTTTACAGTATCATGTAGATTTTAGAGATCAGACGCTGATAGGAAATGTCATAGCTAAAAACTTTTTCCCAGTCTGTAGGTAATCTTTTTACTCTTTTGGTGAAGTCTTTGGATGAGAATAGGTGTTTGATTTTCAGGAGCTCCCAGTTATATAGTTTTTCTTCTGCATTGTTAGTAATGTTTTGTATACTGTTTATGCCATATATTAGGGCTCCTAAAGTTGTCCCTATTTTTTCTTCCATGGTCCTTATCATTTTAGATTTTATATTTAGGTCTTTGATCCATTTTGAGCTTGTTTCTGTGCATGGAGTGAGGTACGGGTCTTGTTTCATTGTTTTGCAGATGGATATCCAGTTACGCCAGCGCTGTTTGTTAAAAACACTGTCTTTTCACCATTTAACTGTTTAGGAACCTTTGTCAAATATCAACTGCTCATATGTGGATGGATTTATGTCTGGATTCTCAATTCTGTTCCATTGGTCTATGTATCTGTTGTTGTAGCACTACCAGGCTGTTTTGACTACTGTGGTGGTGTAATGGGTTCTAAAATCAGGTAGCGTAAGGCCTCCTACTTTGTTCGTCTTTTTCAGTAATGGTTTACTTATCCGGGGCCTCTTTCCCTTCCATATGAAGTTAGTGATTTGTTTCTCCATCTTATTAAAGTATGTCTTTGGAATTTAGATTGGAATTTTATGAAACATATAGATAGCTTTTGGTAGAATAGACATTTTTATAATGTTAAGTCTTCCTATCCATGAGCAAGGTATTTTTCCACTTATGTAGGTCTCTTTTGGTTTCTTGCAGAAGTGTCTTATAGTTTTCTTTGTATAAGTCTTGATTTATTCCTAAGTGTTTTATCTTCTTGGGGGCTACTGTAAATGGTATTGTTTTGGTGATTTCCTCTTTGATGTTCTTTTTGTTGGCGTAGAGGAATCCAACTGATTTTTGTATATTTATCTTGCATCCGGATACTCTGCTGAACTGTTCTATTAGTTTCAGTAGTTTTCTGGAGGATTCCTTAGGGTTTTCTGTGTATAAGATCATGTCACCTGCAAATAGAGATAATTTTACTTCTTTCTTGCCAATTTGGATGCCCTTTATTTCTTTATCTAGCCTAATTGCTCTGGCTAGGACCTCCAGCACGATGTTGAATGAGAGTGGTGATAAAGGGCATCCTTGTCTGGTTCCTGATCTCAAGGGGAATGTTTTCAGGCTCTCTCCGTTTAGGATGATGTTGGCTATTGGCTTTCTATAAATGCCCTTTATTGTATTGAGGAATTTTCCTTGTATTCCTATTTTGCTCAGAGATTTTATCACGAATGGGTATTGAACTTTGTCAAATGCCTTTTCTGCATCAATTGATAAAATCATGTGATTCTTGTCTTTTGTTTTATTTATATGATGGATTACGTTAATTTTTTTTTCTAATATTGAACCATCCCTGCATACCTGGTATGAATCCCACTTGGTCATGGTGAATTATTTTTTTGATATGTTGTTGAATTCTATTGGATAGAATTTTGTTGAGGATTTTTCCTTCTGTGTTCATGAAGGATATAGATCTGTAATTTTCTTTTTTTGTGGTGTCTTTACCTGGTTTTGGAATCAGGGTTATGCTGGCTTCATAGAGTAAGTTTGGTAGTATTCCGTCCTTTTCTATGCTCTGAAATACCTTTGGTAGTAGTGGTGTTAACTCTTCTCTGAAAGTTTGGTAGAACTCTGCAGTGAAGCCATCTGGGCCAGGGTTTTTTTTTTGTTGGGAGTTTTTCAATTACCTTTTCAATCTCTTCTTTTGTTATGGGTCTATTTAGTTGTTCTACCTTTCTTCGTGTTAGTTTAGCTAGGTAGTGTGTTTCTAGGAATTCATCCATTTCTTCTAGGTTTTCAAATTTGTTAGAGTACGATTTTTCATAGTAATCCGATATGATTCTTTTAATTTTAGTTGGTTCTGTTGTAATATCGCCCATCTCATTTCTTATTTGGGTTATTTGCTTCCTTTCCTGTTTTTCTTTTGTCAATATGGCAATGGTTTGAATGATGAGAATTTTGAAAACTACAAGACAATTATTATCCATCCAAGTTAGAGAGTCTATCTTACACTTTTTTCATTATTTTCAAATTCATTCATCCTGTTCAGTAACAGGTTTATTGATTTGTTTATTTGCCATGTACTGTGCTGAATGCTGGAAATTCTAGGATGAATAAGAAAAGTCCCTGCTGACAATTTGGTTCAGGAGATGGAAAAGTGAACAAACCATTACTATGTATGATAAAGACGTTACGATATATGATCAACAGTATGGTAGCACTAAAAGATATGGTATAGAATACAAGGATGTGCCCACACTGATTGGGAAGGATGGAGAATGCTTACCCTAGGAGGTGATCCTTGAAAGCTGAGTGGTGTTCATTTTAGGAAAAAGGGCAAAGGGCAAAAGGGCATTATGGACAAAAGGAAAGCAGCACTATGTATGAGAGGCTCAGGCAAAGGTCTTGCCTTATGGGAGAATGGAATGTAGATAAGATAAGCTTGAGGACAGGGTATTTGATTGGGTGTAGCAAAAAACAATGTGGGAGGAATATATTAGAGTCTAACTAACATTAGGAGGGACTAGTGTGTGGCAATCCAGGTGCCTCTTGGGGCACACAATTTAAAGAGGTACAGTAAGTCCCTGGTTAAGAACGTCCAGTTTATAGACAACTCTTACTTAAGAACAGACTGCCATAAAGCCTACTGTATTAAAAATTTGAGTTAAATACTTAAAAATGCACACAGTATTTTGTAACGCTCATGAAAACATTGTGTAGCTTCAGTGGTTAGCTGGATCCAGGAAGGGGAACCCTGTTAGCCTTTTTAAGTTGGATCACAGTACCATTAACTTTGTATTTGGCTTAAATTTTCCTCTTATTTACCTTCATAACTAAAGTAGAGGAAATGCTTTTCCATAGTGTTGTAACGTTAAAGTAGAGAGAATATATTTTCTCGTTTGTTTTAGTCTCTAGTCTTTGGAAAATGGCGCAGTTTCTGCTCAAGATATGGCTGAGCAGGCTGTTCCACTCTTAACAAACACCCTAATGCCTTACAACATGTTTTCTCCTATTCACAATGGGTAATTGAGAGCTTGACGTAACTAATGCCATAATAATGCTCTAAGTAATCTCTAAATTTTTTTTTTTTATTGCACCAGCTGCACGGGACTCTTCCAAAGGTGTGCAGAGCTCTCTCAGCTCCTGTGGCCTTGGTTTCTCTTCTCTTCTTCTTTTGAGAAATGGCCTTCAGTCTGCAAGACAGCAGCTAGAAAAGTTGCCTGACATTTTTAACCTGCAACTTTCTTTCTTGCTCCCTATCTCAGGCAGAGTGGACTTGACAGAACAGTTCCACTACCTGAGAGAGATTCTTGTGAGTTTTTTCAGCCCGTTACAAACATACTGATTAGAGTCCAGATGTCTGACATACATAACTTTAGTTTAATAAAGAGTTTCTTGTAGTTGTTTTGTGATGTATAAGACCATCCATGGGCTATGTGCTCGAAAACGTTAAGTTACCCTGAACTTGCCCGTATAAAGCTCTCCTGCTAGCTCTTTAGAATCAGATGAATTTGGGGGAAATTTAACCCCCTCTGTCTCTTGAATACTGGTGTTCAATATAGCCCTCTTGCTGCATACCTCCTTTCTCCGTATTGGCTTTGCGGCAGGTGGCTCGAATCCGCGGTTTGCGGTAGCATAACTCATGCTTGTAAAGCGTAAATCCAATGCAAGTACTGGTGATGCAGCAAAAAAAAAAAAAAAAGGAAAACTGTCACGAGTAAAAATAAACTGGGAATAATAAAGCAATCGAAAAGAGGTAAAACACCACCAGTCATGCATTAGGCTACAGCCGGTCAATGATTGGAACAATTTTAAAGGAGAAAGTGAGAATAATGGAGCATGTGAAAGGCTCTCTCCGATGAAAGCTACGATTATTACTAAGCAAGACAGTGATTTAATTATTGAAATGGAAAGGCTACTGATAATTTGGTTAGACTATCAAAATCGGTGTAATATGTCTACTAGCCTTACTTTAGTGCAAAAAAAGCCTTGATGCCTTTTCAGTGATTTTAAAAGCTGCAGGTGCAGCAAGTGAAGGTGATTGTGATGAAGAATTTGTTGCAAGCAGGGATTGGTTCAATCATTTCAAAGTGAGGACAAATTTACAAAATATTAAAGTGCAAGGTGATGCAGTCAGTGAGTGCCAATATAAGTGCCACGAGTAATTTTCCTGAAATGTTGAAAAAAATTATTGAAGAGAGCGGTTTTTTTGCCAGATGAAATGTTTAATGTAGATGAGACTGGCTTATTTTGGGAAAAAATGCCCAAAATGACCAATATTTCAAAAAAGGAAAGAAATACGCCAGGGCATAAGACATCAAAGGGTCGACTAACATTATTGGTTGGGGGTAATGCATCTGGAGATTGAAACCTCAAGCCTTTGCTTGTGTGTCATTCCCTAAGTCTCAGGGCACTTGGCCATACCGTTAAGGCATCTCTTCCCATTCTTTGGAGGACAAACACAAAGGCTTGGGTTACACTTGCCATCTTTGAAGATTGGTTCTTGAATCATTTTGTCCCTGCTGCTGAACATTATTGCTTGGCCAATAAAATTCCTTTCAAGACACAGGGAAAATATCAATCCAAAGGACTAATGAACTACGTGAACCACAGCCTGAGCCCAGAAGAACTAGATGATGCCTGGCTACCATCACCGACTGCTCTGACAGGGATCACAATAGAGGGCTCTGGACAGAGTGGGGAAAAAAAATATAGAACAAAATTGAAATTCAAAAATAAAGACCAGAATTACTGGTCTGACAGAGACTGGAGGACTCCTGAGACTATGGCCCCTGGACACCCTGCTAACTCAGAGCTGAAGACACTCCTGAAGTTTACCTTTTAGCCAAAGATTAGATGGGCGTATAAAACAAACAGTAACACATGTGAAGAATGTGCTTCTTAGTTGAATCAAGTATATGAGACCGAATGGTCAACACCTGCCCAAAAGGAACAGTGAGAAGGCAGGAAGGGACAGAAAACTTGGACAAATAGACTCAGGGAACCTGGAGTGTAGAGGGAAAGGGGGAGAGTGCTGATACATTTCAGGAATTGCAACCAAAGTCACAAAGCAATGTGCATAAATTTTTGAACAAGAACCTAATTTGCACTATAAACTTTCACTCAGAACACAATAAAATAAAAAGGAAAATGCCTTTCAAGACTCTCCTTGTGCTTGACAACACACTCAGACATCTAAGACTTTAGATGTTCCTCATCCCAATGTAAAGGTCATATTTTTGCCCACTAACACCACATCACTACTTCAGCCAGTAGATCAGGGAGTCAGAGCCGCCTTTAAGGCCTATTATTCATGGCAGACCTTCTCACATGCAGTCAGAGCTAACCAGGACTCTGGAGGAATTTTAACATCTATGATGCCGTCAGAAGCCCTGGTGGCATAAAGGTTAAGTGCCATGGCTGCTAACCAAAAGGTCTGCAGTTCAAATCCACCAGGTGCTCCTTGGAAACCGTAGGGGCAGTTCTACTCTATCCTATCAGAATTGACTCAACAGCAATGGGTATGATGCCATAAAAAATATTGTTAATTCTTGGGATGAAGTGAAGCAGTCAAATATGAAAGGAGTGTGGAACAAATTGTACCCCAACGTGTGCGTGCTTTTCACGGGTTTACAGCTGACAATATTTCCAAAGCCAGGTAAGTTGTGATTGATATTGGTAATCAACTGCAGTTAGACATCAGTGAAAATGATGTTATAGTTACTTGACTCCCATGCTGAAGAACTAACCAATGAAGAGCTTATGCAACTAGAGCAGCAGATGATAGTACTTGAGGAAGAAGACTAGGACCTAAAAACTCCAGAATTGAAAAAGTTTTTGACCAAAGAGTTAGCTGAAAACTTTCCTCTCATTGAAGCAGGGATGACAAAGTCAGAGGAGCAAGAGTCTAACACAGAAATAGAGAGGTTTACCCGAGTTTACTAAACAGTTACTGAGGGCTTCAGCTGCTAAGGCCATTTATGCTGAGAAAAAGAAAAGTTCTGTACAAACCTCCCTTGATGCCGACTTTAAGAAATTGACTCCAATAGTAAATGCCCCCCTCCAGCAGTAGACTCAAATCCCAACTTTCCAGCACCAGGCGCATCATCTTCAACAGTAGCCATCTCTCCATCACCTTCTTCTGCATCATCCGATTATTGATGTTATCATAATGTCACCTCACAAATGCCCCTTCCCAGTATGCAAGAAGACATCGATTGAACCAGAATGTTAACCTTTAATAAGGATCTTTTTTTTTTTTTGTATCTGAACTGTTTTAGGAACTGTTTAATTTTTTTTACAGTACTGTATACCTACACACATATACACATACAGATTCTCTGTCTTCAGTACAGTGCCAAATGTAGTTACTGTACTGTATTATTACATTTAAGATGTTTTAGTGTATTTGGAAGTGTTTCTTAAGTGTTTTATATGCATAGAAAGGTAAAATACATACCATATACTAAGATAAACATTTGACTAACTGATGCTAAATAAGAACTGTATGTACCTGTTCTGACTTAACTACAAATTCAGCTTAAAGACGGTCTTAGGAACAGATCTTGTCTGTAACCCGGGCACTGTACTCACTCTCAGGTTCCTGCAAATTCAGGGTTCTTAGATGTTGCACTTAGGTACCACATTTGCCTGATCTTAGGCCCTTGTTCAGAAAAATGGCTCTTTGGGACAAGGAGGAGTCACTGAAGAGTTACATGATTGGACTTGTGTTTCAGAAAGAGTTTGTTTAGAAGTGTAGCATTGGATTAGAGGAGACTGAGACTAGAGTCAGAAAGACATGTTAGAGAACTATTAAAATACTCCAAGTAAGAATGAAAAAGAGCTGCACAAAGGAGCCTTCCTAGGTTTTATTACCCATGTAGTCAGTTGCCAAGCCTATTGATTTTATCTCCTATATAGCTCATTTGGAAACCCTGGTGGCGTAGTGGTTAAGTGCTATGGCTGCTAACCAAAGGGTTGGCAGTTCAAATCCTCCAGGTGCTCCTTGGAAACTCTATGGGGCAGTTCTACTCTGTCCTATAGGGTCACTATGAGTCGGAATCGACTCGACGGCAGTGGGTTCTTTTTTTATAGCTCATATAATCATTTCTACTGCCATTGCCCTAGTTCAGGCCATTACCTTTCCTGGAGTCTGCAATAGTTGGCCTCCACTTTATTACTGTCACTGCCATCCAAATCATCTGTCTAAGTCTTATCATGTTGTTCCCTTTCTCAAAGTTCTTTATAGAGCTCTAGAAGCGAACTTAACAGATAAGGTCACTGTCATAGATTGAATTGTATCCCCCAAAATTTGGATAGGCCATGATTCCCTGTATTGTGTTATTGTCCATCAGTGTGTCATCTGATGTGATTTTTCTATGTGTTGTGAATCCTACCTCTATGATGTTAATGAGATGGGATTAGTGGCAGTTACGTTAATAAGGCAGGACTCAATCTACAATATTAGGTAGTATCTTAAGTCAATCTGTTTTGAGATATAAAAGAAAGAAGTGAGCAGAGAGACATAGGGACCTCATACCAAAGAAACAAAAGCCAGGAAAATAGTGCGTCCTTTGGAACCAGGGTCCCTGCACTGAGAAAATCCTCAACCAGGGCAAATCCATTGCCCTATTCTCACTGTCATTGACCAGATTCAGCAGTAGAACCTCAGGAAGCTCTATAAGGGCAAGAAGTACAAGCCCTCGGATCTGTGGCCCAAGGAAACACGTGCTATATACCACAGGCTCAACAAGCCAGAGAAGAACCTGAAGACCAAGGAGCAACAGAGGAAGGAGCAACTATACCCACAGAGGAAGTATGCAGGCAAGGCCTGCACATCTTGATGTCAATAAAACACAAACTGGCTAGGGGGAAAAGCACAATCAGAAAATGGGGTTGAATAGACAGCTTCCCAAAGAAGATATACAAATGGCTTAACCAGCACATGAAAAGATATTTGGGGTCATTAAGGGAAATGCAAATCAAAACTACAGTGAGATACCACTTCACCTTGACTAAGATGGCTATGGTAGCAAAGTAAAACAAAAACACCCAAATGGAAAACAACAGGGGTTGGTAAGGACATGGAGAAATTTGAACTTTTATCCATAACAACAGTTTAGCAGTTCCTCAAAAAGTGATATATAGGATTACCATATAACCCAGCAATTCCATTCCTAGGTATGTACCCAAAATAATTAAAACCAGGAACACAAACGTATTCTTGTACACCAGTGTTCACTGCAGCATTATTCACAATAGCCAAAAGGTAGAAACAACCTAAATGTCTGTCAACAGATGAATGGATAAACAAAAGTGGTATATCCATACAATGGAATATTATTCAATCATAAAGAACTATGAAGTTCTGATACATGCTACGACATGGATGAATTCTGAAAACATTACACTGAGTGAATATTTTTATTTTTTATGTATATATTATATGTGTATAAATATATTTGGAAACCCTGGTGGCGCAGTGGTTAAGTGCTATGGCTGTAAACCCAATGCTCGGCAGTTTGAATCTACCAGGTGCTCCTTGGAAACCCTATGGGGCAGTTCTACTCCATCCTGTAGGGTCGCTATGAGTAGGAATCGACTCGACGGCAACGAGTTTTGGGGTTTGGATATATACTTACTTAAAACAACAGAAATTTATTGTTCTAGAGGCTAGAAGTCTGAGACCAAGGTGCTGGGAGGGTCATACTCTCATTGAAGCCTCTAGAGAAGGATCGTACCTTGCCTCTTCCAGCTTCTGGTTACCCCAGGTTTCCTTGGCTTGTAGCAGCATAACTTCAAGCTCTGCCTCCCATCTTCACACATGGCCGTGTTTCCTCTGTATCTGTGTCCATGTCTCCTCTCTTCTTCTTATATGGACCCCACTCACATTGGATTACGAATTTACCCCGCACCAGTATGGCCTTACTTTAGCTTACTAATTACTTGTACAAGCACCCACTTCCCAAATAAGGTCACATTCTGAGGTCTCTATTGGCAAAAAATTGAACGACGCAGGAAGCATCAAAAGCAGATGTAAAGAATACACAGAATCACTGTACCAAAAAGAATTGGTCAACATTCAACCACTTCAAGAGGAAGCATATGATCAAGAGCTGATGATATTGAAGGAAGAAGTCCAAGCTACTCTAAAGGCACTGGTGAAAAACAAGCCTCCAGGAATTGACGGAATACCAATTGAGATGTTACAACAAAGGGATGCAGCGCTGGAGGTGCTCACTCATCTATGCCAACAAATTGGCATTTGACTGTGTGGATCATAACAAATAGTGAATAACATTACAAAGAATGGGAATTCTAGGACACTTAATTGTGCTCATGGGGAACCTACAAATAGACCAAGAGTTAGCTGTTCAAACAGAACAAGGGGGATACTGTGTAGTTTAAAGTCAAGAAGGGTGTGTGTCAGGGTTGCATCCTTTCATCATTTTTATTCAAAATGTATACTGAGCAAAAAATTCAGGAAGCTGGACTATATGAAGAAGAACGAGGCATCAGTATTGGTGGAAGACTCATTAACAACCTGTGTTATGCAGGTGAAACAACCTTGCTTGCTGAAAGTGAAAAGGACTTGAAGCACTTAGTGATAAAAATCAAAGACTACAGCCTTCAGTATGGATCACACCTCAACATAAAGAAAACAAAAATCCTTACAACTGGACCAACAAACATAAATAGAAAAAAGGCTGAAGTTGTCAAGGATTTCATATTACACAATCAACACCCATGGAAGTAGTCAAGAAACCAAATGACATATTGCATTAGGCGAACCTACTGCAAAAGACCTCTTTAAAGTGTTGAAAAGCAAATATGTCACTTTGAGGACTAAGGTGTACCTGTCCCAGGTCATATCGCCTCATACGTATGCAAAAGCTGGACAATGAATATGACAGACCGCGGAAGAATTGATGTTTTTGAATTACGGTCTTGGTAAAGAATATGGATGATGCCATGGACTGCCAGAAGAGCAAACAAGTCTGTATCAGAAGAAATACACCCAGAGCACTCCTTGGAAGTGAGATCTCACATACTTTGAACATATTATCAGGAGGGACCAGTCCTTGGAGAGGGACATCATGTTTGGTAAGACAGAGAGTCAGTGGAAAAAAAGGAAGTCCCTGGACGAGATGGATTGACTACAGTGGCTGCAACAATGGGTTCAAACATAACAGCTATTATGAGGATGCTGCAGTGTTCCATTCTGTTGTACACAGGGTCGCTATGAGTTGGAACTCACTTGATAGCACCTAAACAACAATAGTAAAGGCCTAGATTGCTTTAAAGAGTCTGTTGGTATAATTACGGACGTCAAAAGCAATTCCAGTGATAGCTCAGAAGGAACTGAGGAGAGTTGCAGAGAAAGCCCCCATTGTCTTACGGAATACATATAGCACCAGCAACAGAATGTTGCTAGACACGTGGATGTTAACGTGCTTCAGGTGAGTCTATAAAAGAAAATGAGGAACATGGGATTGGACAACGGAAGAAGAGTGATGCTTCTCATGTAATGGCAAAGAATTTGTCTGAATTATGTTCAAATGTTTGGAGGAAGGTGGAAGTTGTAAGTGATGAACTTGGATATTTGGTTAAGGAGTTTTCTAAGCAAGGTCTTAAAGGAACCGCACGGGTTGTCCTTGCTTCTTATAGTAAAGTGTGAAAGGAAAGAGACTTAAAACTGAACTGTGCAAAATGAAAACAGAATTTAAAGATTTGGAGAATTCTGTTGTACAAACTAAGGACACACGTCCTAGAATGTTCACCAAGGAAAACTATAAAAGAGATTAAGCCTGTGACAGGTGTACCTAACCAACTACCACAGCAGAAAATCCATCAGCTTAGATTGAAGTGGGCAGAGAAAGAATGAAAGTAAAGAATGCTGTCAGCTTCTTGGAATTCTACAGGCAAGAAAACAGGCCAAAGGAGCTGTCTGTTGTCCTCCAAGAAAGGAAAGGACCATCCCTGAAGCAGTTGGAGAGCAGCAGAACTGTTAGAAGGAGCACAGGAAGCAGGGTCTTCTCAGTTTTTAAGGGTGGATTGAACTCTGTTTCCTCAAAATATGTGTTGCAATTCCTAACCTCTTTTTTTTTTTTATGAGTGTGGTTATAATCGCATTTGGGAATGGGTTGTCTTTGTCAACCCACGTCAGTATGTTAACGAGGTTAATGAGGTCGGTATGTTAATGAGGAAGGATTAATGTAGGGTGAACCTCGAGTCAATCTCTTTCGAGATATGAAAGATATTAAATGCAAGCTAGTAAGCATAAATGGAGGAAAAGAGATTCCAAGCCACATGAACATTGCCCCAGAATAGACGCTCAGAAGAGACGAGGACCTTCTCCATGGCCAATAGAGAAAGTCTTCCCCTAGAGCTGGCGCTCCGACTTTGGACTTCTAGCCTCTTAAATGGTGACAAAATAATTTTCTGTTGTTAAAGTCACCTATTTATGATATTTCTGTTATAGAAACACCAGATAATTAAGACAAATGGTTAATGCCCAGAAAAATTTCAGAGTTTTCAGTGACTTAAAAGGTGCACATGCAGCCTCGAAGGTGATTGTGATGAAGAATTTGTTGTGAGCAGAGGTTGGTTCAATGGTTTTCAAAGTGAGGGCAAATTTACATTACATTAAAGGGCAAGTCCGAGTTGTCCTTAAGTCGGAAGTCCCTAACTCGGGGACTGCCTATATATTCAACATTTTTCACCAACACCATAATTCAAACGCATCAATTCTTCTTTGGTCTTCCTTACTCCTTGTACAGCTTTCCCACGCATATGAAGCAACTGAAAATACCATGGCTTGGGTCAGGTGCACCTTAGTCCTTACAGTGACATCTTTGCTTTTTAACACTTTAAAGAGATTTTTTTTTACAGTAAATGTGCCCAGTGCAATAAGTCATTTGATTTCTTGACTGCTGTTTCCCCGGGCGTTGATTGTGGATTTAAGTAAAATAAAATTCTTGATCACGTCAATATTTTCACCGTTTATCATGATGTTGCTTATTGGTCCAGTACTGAGGAGTTTTGTTTTCATTATGTAGAAGTATAATCCATATTAAAGGCTATAGTCTTTAATCTTCATCAGTAAGTGCTTCAAGTTCTCTTCACTTTCAGCAAGCAATATTGTATCATCTACATATCTCTGGCTGTTAAACCTTTCTCTAATCTTGATGCTGTGTTCTTTTTCGTATAGTCCAGCTTCTCAGCATGCAGATTAAGTATGGTAAAACGATACAACCCTGACTCACACCTTTCCTGATTTTAAACCACACAGTATCCCATTGTTCTGTTGGCCTATATGCAAGTTCCCCATGAGCACAATTAAGTGTTTTGAAATTCCCATTCTTTGCAATGTTATCCATAATTTGTTATGATCCATACAGTCGAAGGCTTTGGCATAGTCAACAAAATACAAGTAAACATCTTTCTGGTATTCTCTGGTTTCAGCACAGATTCATCTGACATCAGCAATGCTTTGCCTGGTTCCTCGTCCTCTTTGAATCTGGTGTGAATTTCTGGCAGTTCCCTGTTTTGGTACTGCTGTAACTGCTTTTGAATGATCTTCAGAGAAACTTTACTTCCATGTGATAGTAATGACAGTATTCGGTAATCTCCGCATTCTGTTGTGTCACCTTCCTTTGGAACAGGTGCAAATATGGATCTCTTCCAGTCAGTTGGCCAGGTAGCTGTCTTCCAAATTTCTTAACAAAGATGAATGAGTACTTCCAGTGTTGCATTCGTTCATTGGAACTTCTCAATTGGTATTGAGTGCCTTGTTTTTTGCCAACGCCTTCAGTGCAGATTAGAACGCTTCGATATCATTGGTTCTTGATCATATGCTTGCCTCTGAAATGGTGGAATTTCAACCAGTTATTTCTGGTACAGTGGCTCTGGGTATTCCTTCCGTCTTCTTTTTTTTTCTAATTTATTTATTGTGCTTTAAGTGAAAGTTTACAAATCAAGTCAGTTTCTCATACAAAAACTCATGCATACCTTGCTATGCACTCCTAGTTGCTCTCCCTGTAATGAAACAGCACACTCCTCTCTACTCTGTATTCCCCATGTCCATTCAACCAGCTTTTGTCCCACTATGCCTTCTCCTGTCGCCTCCAGACAAGAGTTGCCCACATAGTCTCATGTGTCTACTTGAGCCAAGAAGCTCACTTCTCACCAGTATCATTTTCTGTCTTATCGTCCACTGTCTGAAGAGTTGGCTTTGGGAATGGTTCCGGTCTTGGGCTAACAAGGGGTCCAGGAGGCCATTACCTCCGGGTTCCCTCTAGTCTCAGTCAGACCATTAAGTCTGGTCTTTTCATGAGAATTTGGAGTCTGCATCCCACTGCTCTCCTGCTTCCTCAGGGGCTCTCTGTTGTGTTCCCTGTCAGGGCAGTCATCAGTGGTAGCCAGGTACCATCTAGTTCTTCCAGTCTCAGGCTGATGTAATCTCTGGTTTATGTGACCCTTTCTGTCTCTTGGGCTCATCTTTACCTTATGTCTTTGGTGTCCTTCGTTCTCCTTTGCTCTAAACGAGTTGAGACCAATTGATGTATCTTAGATGGCCACTTGCTACAGTTAAAGACCCAAGACACCACTCACCAAAGCGGGATCCTTCCATCTTCTTTTGATGCTTCCTGTGTCGTTCAATATTTTGTCCATAGAATCCTTCAATATTGCTACTGAGGCCTGAATTTTTTCTTCCATTCTTTCAGTTGCATAAATGTCAAGTGTGTTTCTCTCTTTTGGTTTTCTAACTCCAGGTCTTTGCACATTTCATTATAATACTTTACTTTGTCTTCTTGTGGTGCCCTTTGAAATCCTCTGTACATTATTTCTTCCATTTTCTTTAGCTACTCTACATTCAAGAGTAAGTTTCAGAGTCTCTTCTGACATCCATTTTTGTCTTTTCTTTCTTTCCTGTCTTTTTAATGACCTTTGCTTTCTTCATGTATGATGTCCTTCATGTCATCCCACAATTCATCTCGTCTTAAGTCATTAGTGCTCAATGCCTCAAATCTATATTTGATATGGTCTCTAAATTCAGGTGGGATATATTCAAGGTTATACTTTGGCTCTTGTGGACTTGTTTTAATTTTCTTCAGCTTCAACTTGAACTTGCACATGAGCAATTGATGGTATGTTCTGGAGTTGGCCCCTGGCCTTGCTCTTACCGACGATATTGAGCTTTTCCCTTGTCTCTTCCCACAAATGTAGTCGATTTGATTCCTATGTATTCCATCTGGTGAGGACCATACGTATAGTCGCTGCTTATGTTGGTTCAAACAGGTATTTCCAAAGAACAGGTCATTGGTCTTGAAAAATTCTTTCATGCAAACTTCAGTGTCATTTCTATCACCAAGGCTATATTTTGCAACTTCTGATCCTCCTTCTTCGTTTCCAACTTTTGCATTGCAATTGCCAGTAATTATCACTGTATATTGATTGTATGTTGGATCAATTCCAGACTGCGGAAGTTGGTAAAAATCTCCAATTTCTTCATCTTTTGGCATTCATGTTTGGTGCATAAATTTGAACAATAGTCGTATTAACTGGTCTTCCTTGTAGGTGTATGGGTATTACCAGTGTTGTACTTCAGGTTAGATCTTGAAATGTTCTTTTTGATGATGAACATGAAGCCCCCTTCCTCTTCAGTTTGTCATTCCCAGCATAGTAGGCCATATGATTATCTGATTCAAAATGGCCAGTACCAGTCTTCTTCAGCTCACTAATGCCTAGGATATCTATTTTCAAGTGTTCCATTTCATTTTTGTAGAACTTCTAATTTTGCTAGATTCGTACTTCGTACATTCATGTTCTGATTATTAGTGGACGTTTGCAGCTGTGTTTTCTCACTTTGAGTGGTGCTACATCAGCGAGTGAAGGCCCTGAAAGCTTTACTTCATCCACATTATTAACGTCAGCTCTATTCTGAGGCAGCAACTCTTCCCCAGTCGTATTTTTTTTTTTGAGTGCCTTCCAACCTGAGGGGCTCATCTTCCCACATTATAATGTTTTGGTGCTATTCATAAGATTTTCAGTGGCCGGTTTTTTAGAAGTAAATTGTCAGGTCCTTCTTCTTAGTCTGTCTTAGTTTGTAAGCTCTGCTGAAACCTGTCCATCATGGGTGGCCCTGCTGGTACATGAAATAGTGGTGGCATAGCTTACAGCATCACAGCAATACGCAAGCCACCACAGGAAGACAAACTGACAGACGCATGGTGGAAAGAGATGCTGCAGCATATATTGGGGGTGTCCTGTTGCCACAAGACACCAGGAAGGAAATTATTTTAATGATCATTCCTTTGTCTCTTTTTATCCTAAAAAAATTTAATCAGAAGCTCCATTATTTCCTACCTGTTCCTGATGGAGACTGAGCATCTGAAACAACATTTGAGTACATGATCCCCATACTGGAGACCAAAAATTTAGAGGTGATAGGACAGATTGGAACTGGTAACGTTTAACAATTGTTATTAATTTAACTGTTTTTGTTATCATTTATTAAACAAGCAATGGAATGAATCTAACAATCACATGAATTGGAAGTCAAGTCTCTCTTAATCCTCTAGGCACTGGGCAAATACTCGCGTTTCAATAAATATTTGATCTTTTTTATTTTGGCTTAGAAGAAACTGGTAGAGATGAATTCCTTCTTTGCAGATGTAAAATGGGGGAAACACAATTGCCTCCAGAGATTCCAGGTGCTAAGAAGTTGGGTTAAGAAAAAGGAGAGGAGAGTACTGAATTAACTGAAATCTAATATTTCTTTGCATAAGGTCGGAAACCTGAGGCCCTTAATGCTGGTTTGTGCAATGCACGGAAACAAGGCCTTGTAACGGCTGTAGTGTGACTGCGGAAGAGGGAGCCAAAGCGTGTAAAAGCGAAAAATGTCTAGAGTCATAAACTGCTTCGCACGTACATGCTCCCTGTACAGGCAGCTAAGCTACCTTTGAAGTACCAGCTGCAAAGGCGGCCTGAGTCTCAGCACCTGGTCCCGGCTCGTTGCCCGCAGCCCCGCCCCTGGGTCGGGCTCTCCCAGAAGCTCCGCCCCTTCCCGCCCTCCCGCGGCGCCCGAGACGCCTGCAGCGAACCGGGAGGCACCGGAAGGAGCGGCTGCTGCTGCGGGAAGTGGAGGGTTCGGGAGGTGGGGACCCCGCGGGTAGGGCTGCGGAGGCCCCGCTGGACGTGACGCCGCTCCTTTCCTAGGCTATAGAGGAAAAGAAGAGCTCGTCGGGGAGCGGCCGCAGGCCACTGTTGACTGCGCAGGCGGGGCCCGCGGGGAAGGCCGTGGAGGTGAGCGCGGCGGTGCTGGGAGGGGCGCGGGGCCGAAGGGCGTCTCGCCAGCCACCGGCGGCCGGTCTAGGTTCTTGCTCCGGAGGCTGCGGCTGCTGCCGCGGCCTCTCATTCTTAGTCCGGAGAGGCGGGGCGGTGCGGTCGGGAAGGAGGCCTGGGCTCCTCAGTGCCCTGCCTAGCAGGGTTGAGCCGGTGGCCTCCACTCCGGGGGTCAGGGCAGGACTCGAACCCGCGGTTGATTTGAGGAAGGATCTGGAGGGGACGCTTCCCTGTGAAGCATGAGGCGGGAGGGGTGAGGCGAGCCCGGGAGAGGGGCTACGCTCCCTTCCTCTGTCTCCCGTATCCGGGTCGCCAGCCTCCCTTGGTGGGCACCGGCTCCTGAAAGTCCCGCAGCGCGCCAGCTCCTTGGTTCAGTTTCGCTTTGTGGCGCAGTTGGGGTCGCCGTACCGTATGGTGCGGCCCTGTTACTCATTGTTATGAACGGGAAAGCCAGGGTGTCATTGTCCCTGGAATTTTTTCTTCCACCGATATTTGATACTGTTTCAAAGGTTACCGCTTACCGTCTGTTTATCTGCAGCTTTTGTTTGAGTCAAATTTCCATAGTGCGTGGTTTCCCAAACCTTTACTCATAGATATTTCTTAACTCTAAAACATTCTTCATATGTATATTTTACAAGGTGCAAGTTGAGCTATTGGACGAAATTCTTCTAGGTGTTTTGCACTCAACTTAAGTATTTTTAGAGTTTATATTCTCATATAATCGCTATTACGCCTGGAAAATTGAGCCAGTGGGGGACACCCTGGCAGGAACATAGATTCTAAATTGAGAATGAATTTTACCTCAAGGATCCCCCGGTTTCTTGCTTAGTAAATACGTGGAATCTTACAGTTCCGTAGTTTAATCAGATTATTTTTCCTTTAAGAAAAATCCGTTTTGAAAAGTGATGAGGCAGTCCAAGTTATTTCTGGTTTAGACAGAACGCTGGTATCACCTGGAAAGTCTGACCAAATTGTTGTAATAGGCTATTTGATTTAAAGCTAATATAAATATCGTCAGTGAATTCACCCTATTAATACACGTAAGGATAATAGTAGAAATCTTATTGAAGGACAATACTGATTTTAAGAAAAAGGTTATAGTAATAATCTGAGAAGCTGGACTATACGAAGAGGAACATGACATCAGGATTGGAGGAATACTGACATATTGCATGTGAACCCTGGACAATGAATAAGAAAGACTGAAGAATTGATGCCTCTGAATTCTGGTGTTCACAAAGAATGTTGAATATACCATGCACTGCCAGAACAAACAAATCTGTCTTGGAAGAAGTACAGCCAGAGTACTCCTTAGAGGGGAGGATGGCGAGACTTCATTTCATGTAGTTCGGACATGTTATCAGGAGGGACCAGTCCTGGAGAAGATCATCATGATTAGTAAAGTATAGGGTCAGCAAAAATGAGGAAGGCACTCAACCAGATGGATTGACATAGTGGCTGCAACAGTGGGCAGTGGTTGTGAGGATGGTACAGGACCTGGCAGTGTTTTGTTCTGTTGTACATCGAGTCAAAACTGACTCGATGGCACCTAACAACACAACAGTAGTTACACTATCCTAGAAGCTTTCTGTTATTTCATCTACTTTGGTAGGATTGAAAAAAAGGACAGTACAAAAAATACTACAGGGATGAAATATTTGACCTCCTGCTGCTTGCAACAGGCATAGTATATTGCTTCTTATTTTTTATGTAATTTATTGCTAATTTTCTGGTTATTGAATTTTTTTTTAATTGTGCTTTTTTTTAGGTAAAAGTTTACAGAGCAAGTTAGTTTCTCATTAAACAATTAATACACATATTGTTTTGTGACATTGGTTGCCAACCCCGTGACATGTTAACCCTTTCCTCTTCTCAGCCTCGGGTTTTCCATTTTCATTCATATGGCTTTCCCGCCCTCTCTTGCCTTCTTGTCATTTCCCCTGGGCTGGTGTGCCCATTTAGTCTCATATATGTGGTTGAGCTGCATGTGTTACTGTTTGTTATATAGGCCTGTTTCATCTGTGGCTGAAGGGTGAGCCTCAGGAGTGACTTCAGTACTGAGTTAAAAGGGTGTCCAGGGGTTTCTCCAGTCTCTTGGGGTTTCTCCAGTCTCTGTCAGACCAGTAAGTCTGGTCATTTTTTGTGAATTAGAGTTTTATTCTACATTTTTCTGTATTTTTGTTGGAAACCTTCTATTGTGATCCCTGTCAGAGCAGTTGGTAGTCGTAGCACCATCTAGTTGTGCTGGACTCAGTCTGGTGAAGGCTGTGGTAGTTGTTGCCCGTTAGTCCTTTGGACTAGTCTTTCCTTTGTGTCTTTTGTTTTTTTAATTCTCCCTTGCTTCAGATGGAGTTGGTGGTCATTGGAGTTTTTTATAACCTATCAACAAGCAAATCTTTTTTTATATAACAGCATAGTTTAATGGCTTTAGATAGTAGTAACTAGATCATTTTAAATACCTGAAAGTCAGAGTTCAAGAGGTGATGATTCTTATATTTATGTACTACCATTGGAATTTTCAATGACCTTTCACATATAATCGTATTTCATTCTCACGGCAGTCATCTGAGTTAGGTATGCCAAGAAGTAAAGTCTTTCCCTCCCTGACAAAAGCCTTTGGAGACTGTGTAAGGATCAGAATTTTCTTAAATCCTGAAATAATTTTGGTGAGGCAGCCTTTGAAATAAAATGGAATGCAGATAGATTTAAGATCTTGGAGCAGTGTGAACTATAACATTTAACAGGCCCTGGACTCCTTGCAAGAAGGCGAAGTGTATAAAATGGTGAAAGATTTTTGGTGATAACTATGAAATGTCATTTATAATAAAGAAAGGAATAAATAACAGCTTTACTTCTTGAGTTTTTAAACTCTTTTTAAAAGTCTATATGTGGTTGATCTTATCAATTGATGCAGAAAAGGCATTTGACAAAGTCCAACACCCAATTATGATAAAAACTCTCACCAAAATAGGAATCGAAGGAAAATTCCTCAACATAATAAAGGGCATCTATACAAAGCCAACAGCCAACATCACTCTAAATGGAGAGAGCCTGAAAGCATTTCCCTTGAGAACGGGAACCAGACAAGGATGCCCTTTATCACCGCTCTTATTCAACATTGTGCTAGAGGTCCTAGCCAGAGCAATTAGGCTAGACAAAGAAATAAAGGGCATCCGGATTGGCAAGGAGGAAGTAAAATTATCTCTATTTGCAGATGACATGATCTTATACACAGAAAACCCTAAGGAATCCTCCAGAAAACTACTGAAACTAATAGAAGAGTTTGGTAGAGTCTCAGATTATAAGATAAACATACAGAAATCACTTGGATTCCTCTACATCAACAAAAAGAACAACGAAGAGGAAATAACCAAATCAATACCATTCACAGTAGCCACCAAGAAGATAAAATACTTAGGAATAAATCTTACCAAAGATGTAAAAGACCTATACAAAGAAAACTACAAAGTACTACTACAAGAAACTAGAAAGGACCTACTTAAGTGGAAAAACATACCTTGCTCGTGGATAGGAAGACTTAACATAGTAAAAATGTCTATTCTACCAAAAGCCATCTATACATACAATGCACTTCCAATCCAAATTCCAATCTCATTTTTTAATGTGATGGAGAAACAAATCACCAACTTCATATGGAAGGGAAAGAAGCCTCGGATAAGTGAAGCATTACTGAAAAAGAAGAAGAAAGTGGGAGGCCTCACTCTACCTGATTTCGGAACCTATTATACAGCCACAGTAGTCAAAACAGCCTGGTACTGGTACAACAACAGACACGTAGACCAATGGAGCAGAATTGAGAACCCAGATATAAATCCATCCACATATCAGCAGCTGATATTTGACAAAGGCCCAGGGTCAGTTAATTGGGGAAAAGATAGTCTTTTTAACAAATGGTGCTGGCATAACTGGATATCCATTTGCAAAAAAATGAAACAGGACCCATACCTCACACCATGCACAAAAACTAACTCCGAGTGGATCAAAGACCTAAACATAAAGACTAAAACGATAAAGATCATGGAAGAAAAAATAGGGGCAACCTTAGGAGCCCTAGTACAAGGCATAAACAGAATACAAAACATTCCCCAAAATGACGAAGAGAAACCAGGTAACTGGGAGCTCCTAAAAATCAAACACCTATGCTCATCTAAAGACTTCACCAAAAGAGTAAAAAGACCACCTACAGACTGGGAGAGAATTTTCAGCTATGACATCTTCGACCAGCGCCTGATCTCTAAAATCTATATGATTCTGTCAAAACTCAACCACAAAAAGGCAAACAACCCAATCAAGAAGTGGGCAAAGGATATGAACACGCACTTCACTAAAGAAGATATTCAGGCAGCTAACAGATACATGAGAAAATGCTCTTGATCATTAGTCATTAGAGAAATGCAAATTAAAACTACGATGAGATTCCATCTCACTCCAACAAGGCTGGCTTTAATCCAAAAAACACAAAATCATAAATGTTGGAGAGGCTGCGGAGAGATTGGAATTCTTATACACTGCTGGTGGGAATGTAAAATGGTACAACCACTTTGGAAATCTATTTGGCGTTATCTTAAACAGTTAGAAATAGAACTACCATACAACCCAGAAATCCCACTCCTCAGAATATACCCTAGAGAAATAAGAGCCTTCACACAAATGGATATATGCACACCCATGTTTATTGCAGCTCTGTTTACAATAGCAAAAAGCTGGAAGCAACCAAGGTGTCCATCAGCGGATGAATGGTAAATAAATTGTGGTATATTCACACAATGGAATACTACGCATGGATAAAGAACAGTGACGAATCTGTGAAACATTTCATAACATGAAGGAACCTAGGAGGCATGCTGAGCGAAATTGGTCAGAGGCAAAAGGGCAAATATTGTGTAAGACCACTATTATAAGATCTTGAGAAATAGTATAAACTGAGAAGAACACATACTTTTGTGGTTACGGGGGGGGGGAGGGAGGGAGGGTGGGAGAGGGTTTTTTACTGATTAGTTAGTAGATAAGAACTGGTTTAGGTGATGGGAAGGACAATACTCAATACATGGAAGGTCAGCTCAACTGGACTGGACCAAAAGCAAAGAAGTTTCTGGGATAAACTGAATGCTTTAAAGGTCAGCGGAGCAAGGGCGGGAGTTTGGGGACCATGGTTTAAGGGGACTTCTAAGTCAATTGGCAAAATAATTCTATTATGAAAACATTCTGCATCCCACTTTGAAATGTGGCGTCTGGGGTCTTAAATGCTAACAAGCGGTCATCTAAGATGCATCAATTTGTCTCAACCCACCTGGATCAAAGGAGAATGAAGAACACCAAGGTCACACGACAACTAAGAGCCCAAGAGACAGAAAGGGCCACATGAACCAGAGACCTACATCATCCCGAGACCAGAAGAACTAGTTGGTGCCCGGCCACAACCGATGACTGCCCTGACAGGGCGCACAACAGAGAACCCCTGAGGGAGCAGGAGATCGGTGGGATGCAGACCCCAAATTCTCACAAAAAGACCATACTTAATGGTCTGACTGAGACTAGAGGAATCCCGGCGGTCATGGTCCCCAAACCTTCTATTGGCCCAGGACAGGAACCATTCCCGAAGACAACACATCAAACATGGAAGGGACTGGACAGTGGGTAGGAGAGAGATGCTGATGAAGAGTGAGCTATTTGTATCAGGTGGACACTTGAGACTGTGTTGGCATCTCCTGTCTGGAGGGGGGATGGGAGAATAGAGAGAGTTGGAAGCTGGCAAAATTGTCTCGAAAGGAGAGACTGGAAGGGCTGACTCATTAGGGGGAGAGCAAGTGGGAGTACGGAGTAAGGTGTATATAAACTTATATGTGACAGTTTGACTTGATTTGTAAACGTTCACTTGAAGCTCAATAAAAGTTAATTAAAAAAAAAAGTCTATATGTAGTTATAGGAGGATTTTGATAAGTAGGAATGCTCCAGAGTCTAAGATGAGTATAGTTGGTGTCATGGATTGCATTGTATCCCCCCAAAATATCTCTCAACTTAGCTGGGCCGTGAGTCCCAGTATTGTGTGATTGTCCACCATTTTATGAGATTTCCCTATGTGTTTTAAATCCTGTCACTATAATGAATTGAGATGGATTAGTGGCAGTTGTATTTATGAGATATACAAGATTAGATAGTGTCTTAAGCCATTCTCTTTGAGATATAAAAGAGAGAAGCAAGCAGAGAGACAGGGGGACCTCATACCACCAAGAGGGCAGCACCAGGAGCAGAGCGTGTCCTTTGGACCTGGGGTCCCTGCACCTGAGAAGCTCCTCGACAAGGGGAAGACTGATGACAAGGAATTTTCCTTCAGAGCTGACAGAGAGGGAAACCGTCCCCTGGAGCTGACACCCTGAATTTGGACTTGTAACCTACTAGCCACGTGTCTGTCAGTTTGTCGTACTGTGGGGGCTTGCGTGTTGCTTTGATGCAGGAAGCTATGCCACCGGTATTCATGGGTGACCCAGTAGGGTCACCCGTGGAGGACAGGTTTCAGCTGAGTTTCCAGACTAAGACAGACTAGGAAGAAGGACCCGGCAGTCTATTTCTGAAAAGCATTAGACATTGAAAACCTTATGAATAGCAGTGGAACATTGTCTGATAATAGTGCTGGAAGATGAGCCCCCCAGCTTGGAAGGCACTCAAAAGATGACTGGGGAAGAGCTGCCTCCTCAAGTGGAGTTAACCTCAATGACATGGATGGAGTAAAGCTTTTGGGACCTTCATTTGCTGATGTGGCATGACTCAAAATGAGCAGAAACAGCTGCAAACATCCATTAATAATCAGAACCTGGAATGTACGAAGTATGAATCTAGGAAATTGAAAATCGTCAAAAATGAAATGGGACACATAAACATCGATATCCTAGGCATTAGTGAGCTGAAATGGACTGGTATTGGCCATTTTGAATTGGACAATCATATAGTCTACTATGCTGGGAATGACGGCTCAAAAAGGAATGGTGTTGCATTCATCGTCAAAAAGAACCTTTCAAGACATGTCAGGAGGGATGAGTCCCTGGAGAAGGACATCATGCTTGGCAGAGTACAGGGTTAGTGGAAAAGAGGAAGACCCTCAACGAGGTGGATTGAGACAGTGGCTGCAACAGTGAGCTCAAGCATAACAACGATTGTAAGGATGGCGCAGGACTGGGCAATGTTTCGTTCTGTTGTGCCTAGGGTCACTGTGAGTCAGAACTGACTCGACAGCACCTAACAACAACAACCTACTAGACTGAGTGAATCAATTTCTTTGTTAAAGCCACCCAGTTGTATTTCTGTTATAGCAGCACTAGATGACTAAGATAGTTGGTTTAACTGTCTATAAAATACAGCATGAGTTATGCACAATATGGAATATGTATATTAAGGAGAATGCATGTGTAAGAAACAATGTGTGTATCAAAATAAATGTCCTTTTGAAAAGTTAAGACTAACAAGTAGGTCAGTATTTGTGAGGCTACCAGGCAGGGGCCTTTGGAAAAAAAAAATGAAACATGATTTCTGCCCTCAAGGAACTTATAGTCAAGCTTGTAGTCAAGTAGGGTAGTTTTGTTTTTTTTTTTTAAATGAATTACAGTAAGTGTCTTGTGATGCTACAGAAGTTCTGTAGGAATTTAGGTGAGGGAGACTTACTTATGGTTGTAGCTTGATGAAAATGACATTTGAGTGAGCGAGCTTTGAAATTTGAAAGGTTTTTAATATATGGATATTAGAGAACATTTGTAATGGGAACAAATTAACAGGTTCCTGGGAAGGCGCCTTAGTTATCTAGTGCTCCTGTAACAAATACCTCAAGTCAGTGGCTTTAACAAACAAATTTATTTTCTCATTGTTTAGGATGCTAGAAGTCTGAATTCAGGGTGCTGGCTTTAGGGGAAGGCTTTCTCTCCCTGTTTGCTCTGGGGGAAGGTCCTTGTCTCTTGTCTCTTCAGCGTCTGTTCTTGGTGATCTTCATGTGCCATAGCATCTATCTCCCCAGGCTCTGCTTGCTTGCTCTGTGTGACCTGCCCTTTTTACCGTGTCCCAAAGGTTCTGGTAGGATGTGTTTTAGTTTTCACTTAATTCTGTGAATTTCTTTATTCCGTGCTTAATTTCTTATATAACCCAGTATTTTTGAGCAAGGCATTGTTCAGTTTCCATGTGTTTGATAGTTTTTTCCTTACTTTTTCTATTATCGATATCTGCTTTTATGGCTTTATGGTCAGAAAAGATGCTTTGTAATATTTTGATGCTTTGGATTCTGTTAAGGCTTGCTTTCTGGCCTAATATGTGGTCTATTCTAGAGAATGTTCCATGTGCATTGGAAAAGAGTATACTTGGCTGCTGTTGGGTGGAGTGTTCTGTGTGTGTCTGTGAGATCAAGTTGGTTGATTGTGACATTTAGATTTTCCGTGTCTTTATTGAGCTTCTTTCTGAATGTTCTGTCCTTCACCTAAAGCAGTGTGTTGAAGTCTCCCACTAGTATTGTGGAGCTGTCTATCTCTCTTTTCAGTGCTGTTAGAGTTTGTTTTATATATTTTGGAGCCTGTCATTGGGTGTGTAAATATTTCATATGGTTATGTCCTCCTGGTGTATTGACCGTTTAATGATCATATAATGCCCTTCCTTATCTTTTGTGGTGGATTTTACTTTAAAGTCTATTTTGTCAGGGATTAATATTGCCATTCCTGATTTTTTTTGATTGTTGTTTGCTTGATGTATTTTTTCCCATCCTTTGAGTTTTAGTTTGTGCCTTTGAGTCTAAGGTGTGTCTCATATAGGCAGCATATAGATGGATCATGTTTTTTTAATTCGTTCTACCACTCTTTCTCTCTTTATTTGGTGCATTTAGTCTGTTTACATTCAGTGTAATAATGGATAGGTATGAGTTTAGTGTGTCATTTTGATGTCTTTTTTTGTGTGGTGTTGACAGTTTCTTTGCTTCATTTAATTTTCTGTGTTGTTGTTTTTCTTTATGTATTTTCTTTTCATCTTTTTCGTTGCTGTTTTCATTGTATATGCTGCATGTTTAGTTTTTCTTGTTTTTTATCGTTTTTCTTGTTGTTTATTTTGATGTGTAGTTTTTATTGTTTTTCTTGTTGTTTATTTTGATGTGTAGGATTGTCAATTTCCTTTGTGGTTACTTTAATATTTACCCCTATTTTTCTAAGTTTAAACCAACCTTTTATTTCTTTATATCTCCTTGGCTTCCTCTCCATATGAATGATCTGTGATTATATTTTTTAGTCCCTCTTTTTTGTTTTAATGTTGCCATCTTTCACATATTGACATCTTTTACGTATTGATTTATTTTTGTGACTTCCCTGACTGTTGACGTCTGGTTGTTCTGTCCTGTGTTCTAGTCCGGGGTTGTTATCTGATGTTACTGATTTTCCAGCTAGAGGAGTCCCTTTAGTATTTCTTGTAATTTTTTTTGGCTTTTGCAAATTCCCTAAACTTGTGTTTATCTGGAAATGCTCTAATTTCGCCATCATATTTGAAAGACAGTTTTGCTGGATGTATAATTCTTGGTTGGCAGTTTTTTTCAAGGCTTTATATATGTCATTCCGTTGCCACCTTCTCTGCAGGGTTTATACTTTTTAGTCTGAGGTTAGTCTTACTGACTTCCCTTTGTAGATGACTTTTTGTTTATCCCATCTGCTCCTAACATTCTCTCTTTATCTTTGGTTTTGGCAAGTTTGATTATAATATGTCTCGGTGACTTTCTTTTGGGATCTACCTTGTGTGGGGTTCAGTGAGCACCTTGGGTAGGTAGCTTCTCATCTTTCATGACATCAGGGAAGTTTTCTGCCAACAAATCTTCAACAATTCCCACCATGTTTTCTCTTATCTCCCCCTGTTCTGTTACTCCAATCACTTGTAGGTTATTCCTCTTGATAGAGTCCGACATATTTCTTGGGGTTTCTTCATTTTTTGAAAATTCTGTTGTCTGATTTTTTGTCAAATGAGTTGGTGTCAAGTGCTTTATCTTCAGTCTCCCTAATCCTGACTTCCATTGCCTCAGTTCTGCTCTTATGGCTTTCTGTTGAGCAGTCTTATTCTGAAATTTTATTGTTCATCTTCTGAATTTCTGTTTGCTGTCTCTCTGTGGATTCTTGCAGCCTGTTAAATTTGTCATTATGCTCTTCTCTAATCTTATTAAGTTCCTCTAATGCTATGTCTGTGCGTTCCTTGGCTTGTTCTGCATTTTGTCTAATCTCTTCCCTGAAGTCTTGAAGAGTTCTGTGTATTAATCTTTTGTATTCTGCCTCTGGTAATTCCAGGAAATTCTCTTCCTCTGGAAAATTTCTTGATTCTTTGTTCTGGGAGCTTGTTGAAGCCATCACGGTCCACCTTGTTTATGATTTGATATTGACTGTTATCTCTGAGCCATCAATATGTTGTTATATTTATTTATTTTATGTTTGCTTACTGTGTCCTAGCTTTGTATTTTGGTTTGTTTGATAGGCCCAAATAGGCTGTTCGTATGAGCTAGTTTGATTATTGGCGCCTTTGAAGCTTTAATGTCCTGTCATCAGGTGGTTAGATTTGTTACTAGATATGAGCCCAAGAGTCCACTTACTTTTCTTATATGGATTCAGCTCAGGTGTCCAGATAGTCACCAAGTATGTGGTGCAGGCTCTTACTTATAGTCCTAATGGGTAGGGGTGATTGGAGTAGGCACAGGTATTTGGGTGCAGCAGGGGATCACACACTGAGCAAGGCTGCCCCCAAATGCCTGGGAGGAAAACGTGTCCCTTTTCCCTAGAGTGTGTAGGTGAGTGGGTTTTGCAGACAGACTATGGGCTCCCAGTGCTGTTGGCTGTAAGGACCAGGAGGCACCACTTATTCTTGGACCCCTGTTGCAGGTGGCAAGGTGGTGTGGGTGAAGCCACCTGTCCTCAGGCCCTTGATGTGGATAGGTGAGGACCCTGCCTAATGGGCAGAGCAGTGTCAAATGTTGCAAACCTGCCACTCCACCATATACCTGATACAGTGACATTAGGCTTCAGGTACATACCCTGCTGTACTGTGCTAATGAGGGCCTATGCTGTTGAAATGGGCCCACACAGGTCTATGCAGGAGTGAAAGGCATTCAAAGTCCTCTCATGCCTGTGCCTAGGGAAAGGAGCTGTACCTGCTCTGAGTTCCTGGCTTACAGAAGCTAGCAGATTATTTTTTCCTGTTTGTTAAATTGTTCCCTCTCCCAGGCCAGGAGAATGGCTCAGGGTGCATAATAGACCCTACTTCTGGCCCAGGGGAAGTGGCAGTTGCAGAAGCTGGCCTGGGACCCTGAGCAAGGCGGGGAGGGAGGAGGGAGAGAGGTTCTTCTCAAACAGGGTGTTTTTTGATCTGCGCATTAGGTTAGACTCTTGTACTTTTGCCGGTTGAGGGCTGCTGCTTGCTGGTTCTGGAGGGTTGAGTAGTCTGTCCACCACTGTGTCTCTCCTGATGTGCAAAACACGTCCTGAACACTACTGCTTACCTCACCACGCTTGTCAGCTGATCTGGCCAGCAGGGTGCTGGTTCCCACCAGGTCAGGTCTGGCAACTCCTTGCTACTTCTGAACCGTCTCTCCCTCCCCCTGCCACTCAGTCTGATTCCTCACTTTTGCCTTTGCTGTTGAGGGCTGCTAGATTGTCATATATAATTGATTCAGTTGTTTTTTGACATCGTTGTTGTAAGAGGGGCCACCAGAAGCGTCTGACTACTCCACCGTCTTGGTCCTGCCTCCTCTAATCTGCTCTTTTTATATCTCGAAGGGGATTGGCTTAAAACACACCTTATACTGACATGAAAACCATTTTCAAATGGGATTATAACCACAGTATAGGGGTTAGAATTTACAACACATATTTTTGGAGGACACAATTCAATTCATAACAGAAGGTATAAGTTATATTTGAGGAAGGGTTAGTAGAATAATTTGACGGGTAATAACGGTTTACACAAGTTAGTAAACCAAAACCCATTGCAGTCAAGTTGATTCCAACTTACAGCGACCGCATAAAGTTTCCAAGGAGCGACTGGTGAGTTCCAACTATGGATCCTTCAGTTAGCCCCTGAGCTCTTAACCACTGTGCCACCAGGGCTCCATATAAGTTAGTAGTAGGAAATAAAAAACCAAATCAAACCCACCGCTGTTGAGTTGATTCTGACTTATAGCAACTCTATAGGACAGAGTAAAACTCCATAGTGTTTCCAAGGCTGTACATCTTCACAGAAGCAGACTTGCCTCATGTTTCTCCATGGAGTGGCTGACAGGTTTGAACCACCGACCTCTTGGTTAGCAGCCAAGTGTTTTAATCACTGTGCCACTAGGGTTCTTTGTAGGGGATAAAGAAGGGCCAAATTATGAAAGACATCATTGAAAGTATTTGATCAGAAGAGGTATGTGATCCACATGAACACAGAATAAGCAGTAATTAGAAGAGGATTAAAACTAGGAGACCACTTGGGTGGCTTTTGTTGTTGTTAGATGCTATTCAGTCAGTTCTGATTCATAGCAACGCTGTGTGCAACAGAATGAAACACTGCCCTGTCTTGACCCATCCTCACATTTGTTGCTATGTTTGAGCTATTGTTGCAGCCCCTGTGTCAGTCCATCTCCTTGAGGGTCTTCCTCAAGATTCGCTGATCCTCTGCTTTACTAAGCATGATGTCCTTCTTCAGGGACTGATCCCTCCTGATAACATGTCCAAAGTATGTGAGACAAAGTCTCACCATTCTCAGCTCTGAGGAACACTCTGGTGGTACTTCTTCTGGCAGTGCATGGTATATTCAGGATTCTTTGCCAAAACCATAATTCAAAGACACCAATTCTCCTTTGGTCTTCTTTATTCATTGTCCAGCTTTCACATGCATATGAGATGAGTGAAAATATCATGGCTTGGTTTACACGCACCTTAGTCCTCAAGATGACATCTTTGCTTTTTAACACTTTAGAGAGGTTTTTTGCAGTAGATTTGCCCAATGGGATATATTGTTTGGTATCTTGACTGCTGCTTCCATCGGGGTTGATTGTGGATCCGAGTAAAATAAAGTCCTTGACAACTTCAGTATTTTCTCCATTTATCATGATGTTGTTTATTGTGAGGACTTTGTTTTCTTTGTGCTGAGATGTAATCCATCCTCAAGGCTGTAGTCTTTGATCTTCATCAGTAGGTGCTTCAAGACCTCTGTGCTTTCAGCAGGCAATCTGCATATTGCAGGCTGTTAGTGAGTCCTCCACCAATCCTGGTGCTGTGTTCGTCTTCGTATAGTCCAGTTTTTTACATGGGTGCCTCTAGGTTAAGCCAGGAGCACTGGTGGCCCAGTGGTTAAGAGCTTGGCTACTAACCAAAAGGTTGGCCATTCAAATCCGCCAGCTGCTCCTTGGAAACCCTATGGGACCCTTCTGCTCTATCCTGTATGGTTGCTATGTGTTGGAATCGACTTCATGGTTAAACCAAATCTTGGCAGCATCACTTCTATGACTCTTGTGGTTTCTCTGAAGTACTGCCTTGAAAGCAGACCTTGAGATAAGGCCATGGCTGCAGGTGAGATCTCAGGGAGCATAAATGAGGAAGGTAGGTACGAGAACCCAGTGCCGTCGATTCTTAGTAGGTAGAGTGAGTCAAAAACTAAACCAAACCATTGCTGTTGTGTTGATTCTGATTCCATGTTTTACAGAGTAGAACTGCTTCATAGAGTTTTCTTGGCTGTAATCTTGGCAGTAACAGGTTGCCAGCCCATCCTTTTTGCTGGATGGGTTTAAACTGCCAACTGTTAGGTTAGTAGTCAAGTGCAAACTGTGCTACCCAGGGCCCTAAAATGATTCAGGGAAGGGAGAAAAGCCAATAATGGATGGACAACTAGGGACTTAATCCTGTGTTTGTAGACCTGCCTCAGAATTGTACTACCAAATGAAAGGAAAACTAGGGTGTTTTCCACCTGCTCCTAGCCCTCACTGATTGAGACTGTGCTTGAAATACCTTCATTTCTTCCATTTGCCCTGGCTAGGACTGAGCAAGCTACTGAGGTTCTGGAGAACTTAGAGAAGCAGGGAAGTGGTTGAAGGGGGAAGCTGTCAGTGCCTGGAAATTGTCCATACCAGCTACAGGTGAACACTGAGGTGAGCTGTAGGGTTATGGGGACCAGGTATCAACAATGTCTGTTACATTCTCCTTGAATAATCCAGATGTGAAATAAAAGCCTCAATTTAGGTGGAGACCTAGAAGAAATGTGAATTGAGGAGAGGTGATAAAGAAGCAGTAGAATTTGGAAACTGATAGATAATAAAAAATGAGAGAATCTAAAATAGCAATAAAGAATCCAGCCCAAAATATTAGTAGTGCCAAGGTTGAGAAACCCTGGTCTAAGATATGATCCTTGATCTCAAGAAACTGGCACTCTAAAATTAATGCAGCAATAATATTAGCTGCTGTTATTTATTGAATGCCAGCATAATCTAGAATTAGATTATGTTTTAGATTATTTACGTAAATCGCTGTAACTCTTTGTAGTGTGGCGTGGGGATGGAGATTGTAGTATTTTCATTTTAGAGACAATGAAATCAAGATCCAGAAGGATGAGAACAGATAGATTGCAGGTAGAGAAAGTTAGGAGACTCTAAGTTTCTCTTAATAGAATTAATAGGACTCTCATTAATTTGACTGTTAAGGGTCAATGGGACATGTTGCCAAGATAAGGAAAGTGAAAATGGGTTTGTACTAAATTTCTTTTTATATCTTACGGTTTGCATGAAAATTAAGATTTATTTGGTGAGGATTTATAGGACTTTTTTTGTGAAATCTTTGTGGAGATTTGAGTTTGTTTGGAGTTTGTGTTAGACAGAGTATTTGTTAAGAGGTTAAAGGACAAGAAACAATTCTTTCAAATGCTGCTTAGCTGATTTCATAGGTTAAGAAGCCTCCACAAGCAGTTACTACAGCTTAGATTGATTTAGAGCGAAATAAACTTTTCTGTTTGCTATTGCAGTCTCTTAAATAAAAAAATTTTGGCCTTTTATTAGGTGCAGTTTTCCTTCTGTGTAAATATGGAAAGGTAAAGCATAAACTTACTAAAGCATTGCATTTTTGCTATTAAAATGATTCTAAAGCCTACTATTTAAAATAGCACCTTCTGGACTAGTCATATTAATTGTAGTGGTGGAACCATAGTCTAAGTTGAAACTCCTGATACAAATCCATTTTTTTATAATCAAAGAATCCTAGAATTGGGCTTCCAGTGCAAAATGCTGTTCTTGGGAACACCGGTAATAGTTTGTCATTCAATCTCTGTGTGTAACAACGATGGGGAACATCTTGCTTACCAAGGTTATATCTTCCAGTTTTGTATTGCTCTAATTGTTGATAGTTTGTATTTTAACCAAAATTTTTGCCATTGATTGAATTTCTTACTTCCAGCCTTCTTCAGCTACAAATGTATCAAGTTCCCCAACCTTTGCCTTTCGCTGGATAAACATCCACACTTCTTTGAGTTGTTCCTCATAGTAGCTAACATTTATTGAATGCTTACTGTGTCACTCTTTTCAAAGCACTTTATGTGCATGTATATAATCCTTCCCAAAACTCCATGAGGTAGATACATATAATTATCTCAGTTTTTCACATGAGGGAACTGAGGCAAAGAGAAGTAACTGTGCCCTGGTGACAAACCTGGGAGATAGTGGGGCTTGGATATAAACCCAGGTAGCCTTGCTTCAGAACCTTTATTCTTAACCATACTGTTGTCTTATACAGTTTTCAAATCCTTTATTTTAAGATGTTCTTGTTTTGTTATAGCTTTTAGTATTCCTCTTATATAAAATATTCCAAGTATAATCTGTTTAGCTTCTAAGTACAGTTAAGACTGGATGCTGTTTTTATTTGGAAACCTATTGTCCTGTTGATAAATTGCATAGGAATCATCTTACATCTTTTCAGGTCTAGAATCTAAACACTGGTCTTGATTTAGACAGTAGATTCTGTTCTTATTACATTTCATTTTGTTTTAAATAATTTTTCCAAGTAGTTTATTTTTTCTCTTATAAAACATTTATTTTTTTATAAGTTAATAGTTAGGTTTCACATCTGTGTGTTTTATATTTTCATCCAGATTTTTGTTAAAAATATTGAATGATGTTGCCACATGCTAGTAAAGACCTCCTTGTGGATTTATGCTAATATTTTACAAAACTATTAAATAGCTACCCATCCTTCTGAAATTATTTTTTTCTGTCACCTAAATCTGACTCTGCAGATTGCTTTTTGGAAAAGACTAGGCAATGGAATGCAGATAGTTTCTCAGTATTAAAAGGTTCTCATTAGGTTACCAATTACGTCTTGATGTGTAACAAAAATAGTAATAGCACAGGTCGCTATGATTTTCCTAATTATTAAAATTAAAAAATCTGCTGTTCTGTTATTATGATGGCAGGACAGGGTTTACAGGCCTGAAACTTGGAGATATACTGCTAAAAAGTTTTCCCCCTTAAAATTAATATCAGAAGCAGTTTTGAATGTACTTTAACACAGGAAGGCATTTGGGCCCTAAAACTGTACGTCATAGAGCATAAATGCAATCATTTCAATTTTCAGTTGGTGTTATTGGCATCCAGTAATGCATTTGAAAATTTCAAATTGTCCAGTTAGGGTAGATAGAGGAAAAAGCTACTACGTATAAGATTACGAAAATGAGGGACAAATTGAGGTCAAATTATGGAAAGCCTTAGTTAGCATGGAAAGCTTGAATTTGCTTTTACTCATTGTCGATTCCCACCCTGTGGGTCACAGGTTTCTAGAGGAATCTCAGAGTTTTTGCATGGGATTTACATCTGTAGACTGAACAAATAGTTTTTCCATATATAACCATTTTTATTGCCTTCCTGTCGCCTGTATCTTTTCTAATGTTCATCTTCTAAAGTCTGATCTTTACACCCATCTTCCTTGACTAAACTATTAAGACCAGAAGAGAAAACATTTATGCCTTCTTTCTTTGGGTGTACACTCTGAGAGAAGAAATTGAAGTGGCTAAGAACGCCTGCTGTTGTTTGTTTCTGTCGAGTCAGCTCTGAGTCATGGTGACCTCACGTATAACAAGATGAAATGTTGCCTGGTATGTTTAAGTCCATTGTTGAGGCTATGGTGTCAGTTCATCTTATTGAGGGTTTCCCTTGTTTTTACTCATCCTCTACCAAACATGATGTCCTTTTCTAGTGATTGGTCTTTTTGTTGATGATGTGTTCAAAGTAAGCAAGATAAAGTCCTGCCATCCTCGCTTCTGAGGAACATTCTGGTTGTATTTCTTCTAAGACTGATTTGTTTGATCTTTTGGCAGTCCGTGGTATATTCAGTATTCTTCACTAACACCATGATTCGAATGCATCAGTTCTTCATTCTCCTTTTTCGTTGTAGCTTTTGCGTGCATATGAGGTTATAAAAAAAATTATGGCTTGGGTTAGTGCATCTTAGTTATCAAAGTGACGTCTTTGTTGTTTAAAACTTGAAAGAGGTCTTTTGCAACAGATTTGCCCAGTGCAATATGTCATTTGATTTCTTGACTATTTCCATGGACTTTTATTGTTGATCCAAGTAGAATGAAATCGTTGACCGGGTCTGAAGTAGTAGACTGTCAGTACATCTTTGTCAAGTGAGGGAATGAAAGAATGACTTTGTTATAGTGAATTAACTGAGTAAAACCAAGTAACTAGAATATTAAGGGCCTTCTGTTTTGATAGTGTTGTGTTTAATCACGGGGAATACTAAGTAGCCTTAGCAAAAATTGATAGCTTTTATTTATGTGTGCTAATTCTTACTAAATTGTGTATACTTTAGGTATCAGAAAAGGAACAGCAGGACGGAGAAAACTTACTATAATCTTTATTTTTTGCTTGAGACTTAAAAATAGAATAATTAAAACATTATTGTATAATTGGAAGTTCCTTTCCAGTCTCGTTCCCATTTCCTCTTTCCTTTGAGGAAACATTCAAAGTACATAATCTTTCAGACTATATTTTCATACTTTTGCAGTCGCTGTGTACATTGAGATACAATGTGTTATTTTGCACGTTTTAAATTGTTAGCTTAATGGTATCATACAATATGCATTATTCAACATCTTGCTTTATTTTTGACATTGTGTCCTTTAGATCTGTTCCTGCTGATAAGTTATCTGCTCAACTCATGCAGTTAAATTGTTATGTAGTGTTCAGTCATATGAATGTAATACCATTTAAATTTAAACATTCACTCTTCTACTGATGGACTTAAAACATTTTTATAAAGTGAGAGTAGAGACACTAGAAAGCCATGAGAAGGAGAATATTTCAATTTCAATAGCAAACAAGTTATGTTTCTAGGAGAACATGAAGTTTAAATGCCTTTATTATTTAAAAACAAAAAACCTCATTGCTGTCAAGTCAATTCTGGCTCATAGCGACCCTATAGGACAGAGTAGAACTGCCCCGTAGGGTTTCCGAGGAGCGCCTGGTGGATTTGAACTGCCGACCTTTTGGTTAGCAGCTGTAGCTCTTAACCGCTGCATCTCCAGGGTTTCTACCTTTATTATTAAATAAATAAAAATAAGAGAACTCAGTACTCATCTTAAGAAATTTTGAAAATAAAATCAAAAGCAAGTAGAGAGGGGTAGATTCAAGCCAAAACTGGATTTAATAGAATTGGAAATGGAACAAAACAAAAATTCTGGAAGGGATAGATAAACCCCTGTAGGAGGAAAAAACAAAAAAAGGAATATACAAGGTTAGAAATGAGACACGAAACACCATAACATAGGATATGTTGTTGTTAGGTGCCATCGAGTTGGTTCCGACTCATAGCAACCCTATGTACCATAGAACGAAACTGCCCAGTCCTGCGCCATTCTCACAATCCTTTTTTTTTTTTTGCTTGAGCCCGCTGTTGCAGCTACTGTGCCCCATCTTGTAGGAGAGCTTTAATGGAATCTTATGCAAATCTCCTGAGAATTTTAAAGACAATGCTATGATGCCAAAAACCCGTTGCCATCGAGTCAATTCCAACTCATAGTGACCCTATAGGGCAGAGTAGAAACTGTGCCATAGGGTTTCCAAGGCTGTAATCTTTATGGAAGCAGACTGTCATAATCTTTTTCCCACAGAATGGCTGGTGGATTTGAATCGTTGACCTTCGGGTTAGCAGTTGAGCATTTAACCGCTGTGCCACCAGGGCTCCTTGCTATGATGCCAGAGTTGAAAATTGAGAGGAAATGGGTGATTTTATAGCAACATATAAATCAGTAAAATTGATCCAAGAAGTGAAAAACTTACATTGACCAATTCCCATGAAAGCATTGAAAAGATGATTGAAGATCTATCCTTGAAAGAGATAGCACAGCAGATGGTTTCACAGCTGAGTTTCATTTATTAAGAACAGATTGTTGTAGTTAATAACAAGCTACTTTTTGTTATATAGAAGATGCAAAGTTACTGGATGCATTCTCTGACACAAACATACTTTAATCTCAGGACCTAATAAAAATGCTGCCTAAAAAGATCATTCTCACTTCTGCCTATAAATGAAGAATTTCTCAATGAAGTATTAGCCAGTGGAATCTAGGTATGAATCGACAGACTAATGATACATTATGACCCAACAGGGAATATTCCACCAATGCAAGGATCATTAAATATCAAATCTGTTAATAGATGTTATCAGAAATGAAACAAGGAAAATGGTAAGTAGGTGCTGACAAGTCATTTGATAAAATTCATCAAGACCATTTCTAATGAAAGCTAAGTAAATTAAGAATAGAAGGAAATTATAGCAAGTAACTTAAATGGAAAAACACTTAATATTATGAACCTGGCTAATGGAACCTGATGCTCAGAATCACCTTTGTATACAACATTTTTTGGGGGGGAGGGTCTAATAAATGTACTAAAACAGTAAAATTAAATAATTGATGTTAATATTAGAAATTAAAAGAGAAAATTGTCATGTTTTTCAGCATATTCAGAGAATAGCCAAGCAAACTATGAAAAGGAATAGTGAGCATGTATATCTTTTTATATCTTAAGGATATAAAAATATTCCATATAGCCTCTGTAATCAGATTAATATGATTTTGGCAAAGACAGATAAGTGAAAGAACACAATAAAGAATCCAGAAATCCATTATATGTGTGAATTTAATGAAGAATGAAGGTAATATTAGAATTCAGTGGGAAGTAGATAGGTTATTTAATAAGTGGTACTGATACAAATGTCTACCTATATGAAAGAAAATAAAATTGGGTTCCTATCTTAAATCCCAGCTGGCTTAAAGCCTTGTAAAAATATTTAAAGATGTTCTACAGATACAGCCATCTGAAGAGGGTGAAGGAAACCTTAAGATGAGAAACCTAGAAGCTCTAACAAATGTATTTGATTATATAAAAATTAAAACTTTTTTTATGGTAAAGGATACCATCAAAGAGTTAATAAACAAAACAGTAAATTTGAAAAAAATATTTGCGGTACAGAAGACTGAGAATTAATTCTATAATAAGCAGCCCAAAAGAAAAAAAGGCAAAAAATTTAAAGAAGCAATTAATAAAAGAGCAAATCAAAGAGACCATAAAAGTCATCGAGAAGAAATTCAAGCTCATAGGTTGTCAGGGTAATACAAATTAAAATGCTAATGAAATATTATACCCATCAAATGGTAAAAAAAAATTACCCATTGCTGTAGGGTCACTCTAAGTCAGAATCAGCTCAATGGCAGTGGGTTTGGATTTTTTTATCACTGGCAGAGATGTGCAGAAAATGGTATTTCTGTACATTGTTTGTAGAAATATAAGTTGTTATAGCCCTGTTGGAAAGTAATGTGGCAAAATCTATTTAAAAAATTGACCCATTAGATTATATATAACTAGAAACCAGTTGCCATCAAGTTGATTCTGACTCATGGCGACCCCATGTGTGTCAGAGTCGAACTATGCTCCATAAGATTTTCAGTGGCTGATTTTTTGGAAGCAGATCGCCAGGATTTTTTTCCAAGGTGCTTTGCCTCTGGATGAAATTGAACCTCCAACCTTTTGGTTAGTAGCTGAGCGTGTTAACCGTTTGCACCACCCAGGCACTTCAACAGTGTGTTTAATGGCAAAATGTGGAAACAAAGTAAATGTCCATTGATAGGAGAATTGATTGAATAATTTATGGAACGCATGCATCATGGAGTGTCGGGTGTCCACAAAAAGTTGACAGAGGGATACCCCTTAACTATTGAATGAGAAAAGCAGGACTCAGAAAAGTGATAAAATGGTTACATGTTTGGTAAACAAATAATGAAAAAGGCCATTTTATTTCTCTGTATCTGTATTTGTATATGATTATATGAGCATGAAAAAATATCGAACGATGGAGATTTTTTTTACAACGGGGTGTTGATGAATTCTTTCAGCTTTTAATGTCCTTAAGTTTTGTTCTGGGACAGTTAAGTTCTTGGAAATAGTTTGATGCTTTCCAGACTTGCCTTGGAGTTTTACTAAACAGAAGCGAAGTAGCTTTTAGTCTAGGGATAATTTTTCCCACTACTGAGCCAATACCCTTCTGAGTACTCTTTTTCTCCCTGTATTATGAAGTCTTTTAATTGTGTCTGGCGAGAACACAAAACTACTCCCAAACCAGTGTAGGCATTGCGAATTGTTCTACCTACTCCTGTTCACCCCCACATGTCTGTCAGTTTGTTGTACTGTGGGGGCTTGCGTGTTGCTGTGATGCTGGGAGCAGTACCACTGGTACTGAAATACCAGCAGGGTCACCCGTGGTAGACAGGTTTCAGCTGAGTTTCCAGACTAAGACAGACTAGGAGAAAGGACCTGGCACTGTACTTCTGAAAAGATTTAGCCAGTAAAAACTTTAGGAATAGCAGTGGAACATTGTCTGATATAGTGCTGGAAGATGAGCCCCTCAGGTTGGAAGGCACTCAAGAGACGACTGGGGGAGAGCTGCCTCCTCAAAGTAGGGTCAACCTTAATGATGTGGTTGGAGTCAAGCTTTCGGGGCCTTCATTTGCTGATGTGGCACGACTCAGAATGGGAAGAAACAGCTGCAACCATGCATTAATCAGAACGTGGAATGCACGAAGTATGAATCTAGGAAAATTGGAAGTTGTCAAATGAAATGGAATGTATAAACATTGATATCCTAGGCAATAGTGAGCTGAAATGGACTGGTATCGGCCATTTTGAATTGGAGAATCATATGGTCTGCTATGCCGGGAGTGACAACTTGAAGAATAACGTTGCATTCATCATCAGAAAAACATTTAAAGATCAATCCTGAGGTACAGTGCGGTCAGTGATAGGATAATATCCATACACCATATACCAGTTAATATGACTGTTCTTTAAATTTATGATCCAATCACTAAGGCCAAAGATGAAGAAATTAAAGATTTTTACCAACTTCTGCAGTCTGAAGTTGATCAAACATGCAATCAGGATGCATTGATAATTACTGGTGATTGGAATGCAGATGTTTGAAACTAAGAAGAAGGATCAGTAGCTGGAAAATATGGCTTTGGTGATAGAAATGATGCCGGAGGATTGCATGATAGAAATTTACAAGACCAACAACTTCTTCATTGCAAATACTTTTTTTCACCGAGAGGAACAGCGACTGTACACGTGGCCCTCACGTGTCTGTCGGTTTGTCGTACTGTGGGGGCTTGCATTACCGGAAGCTATGCCACCGGTATTCATATACCAGCAGGTTCACCCATGGAGGACAGGTTTCAGCTGAGCTTCCAGACTAAGACAAACTAGGAAGAAGGACCCAGCAGTCTACTTCCGAAAAGAATGAGACAGTGAAAACCTTATGAATAGCAGTGGACCGGGTAGTGTTTCATTCTGTGATACATAGGGTTGCTATGAGTGGGAACCGACTCGACAGCAGCTAACAGCAACATACACGTGGACCTCACCAGCTGGAACGCACAGCGATCAAATTGACTACATCTGTGGAAGGAGACAGTGGAAAAGCTCAGCAGCATCAGTCAGAACAAGGCCAGGGGCCTACTGTGGAATGGATCGTCAGTTGCTCATATGCAAGTTCAAGCTGAAACTGAAGAAAATTACAAGTTGATGAGAGCCGAGTACCACCTTGAGTATATCCCACCTGAATTTAGAGACCATCTCATGAATAGATTTGATGCATTGAACACTAATGACTGAAGACCAGATGAGTTGCGGAATGACATCAAGGACATCGTACATGAAGAAAGCAAGAGGTTGTTAAAAAGCCAAGAAAGAAAGAAAAGACCAAGATGGATGTCAGAAGAGAGTCTGGAACTTGCTGTTGAAAGGAGAGGAAAAAATGATGAAGTAAAAGAGCTGAACAGAAGATTTCAGAGAGTGGCTTGAGAAGACAAAGTATTATAATTACATGTGCACGGACCTGGAGGTGGAAAACCAAAAGGGAAGAACATGCTCACCATTTCTTAAGCTGAAAGAACTGAAGAAAAAATTCAGGCCTTGAGTTGCAATATTGAAGGATTCTGTGGGGAAAATATTAAATGACTCAGGAAGCATCAAAAGAAGATGGAAGGAGTCACTATACCAAAAAAAATGGGTAAACGTTCAGCCATTTCAGGAGGTACCGTATGAGCAGGAACCAGTGTACTGAAGGAAGAAGTCCAAGGTGCACTTAAGGCATTGGCGAAAAACAAGGCTTCAGGAATTAATGGAATATCAATTGAGATGTTTCAACAAACACATGCAGCACTGGAAGTACTCATTTGTCTATGCCAAAAAATTTGGAAGACATCTACCTGTCCAACCAGCTGGAAGAGTTCTATATTTATGCCTATTCCCAAGAAAGGTAATCCTACCGAATGTGGAAATTATTGAACAATATCATTAATACCACACACAAGTAAAATTTTGCAAAGATCATTCAAAAGCAGCTGCAGCAGTATATCGACAGGGAACTGCCAGAAATTCAGGCTGGATTAAGAAGAGGATGCAGAACCAGGGATATTATTACTGATGTCAGATGGATCCTGGCTGAAAGAAAATACCAGAAAGATGTTTCTGTGTTTTATTGACTATGCAAAGGCATTTGTGTGGATCATAACAAATTATGAATAACTTTGCAAAGAATGGGAATTCCAGAACACTTGATTGTGCTCATGAGGAACCTGTACGTAGACAAAGAGGTAGTCATTTGAACAAAACAAGAGAATATTGGGTAGTTTAAAGGCAGGAAAGGCGTGCTTCAGGGCTGTACCCTTTCACCACACCTATTCAGTCTGTATGCTGAGCAGATAATCCGAGAAGCTGGACTATATGAAGAAGAACATGTCATCAGCATTGGAGGGAGACTCATTAACAACCTGCATTATACAGCTGACACAGCGTAGCTTGCTGAAAGTGAAGAGACCTTGGAGTCCTTACTGATGAAGATCAAAGACTACAGCGTTAAGTATGGATTACACCTCAACATAAAGACAACAAAAATCCTTACTACTGGACCAGTAAGGAACGTCATGATAAACAGGGAAAAGATCGAAGTTGTCAAGGATTTCATTTTACTTGGATCCACAATCAACACCCATGGAAAGCAGCAGTTGAGAAATCCAAAGACACGTTGCATTTGGCAAATCTGCAAAAAACCTCTTTAAAGTGTTAAAATGCAAAGATGTCAGCTTGAAAATTGGATGTGCTTGACCCAAGCCATGGTGATTTCCGTCGCGTCCTATGCATGTGAAACCTGGACTATGAATAAAGAAGACCAAGGAAGAGTTGATGCATTTAGATTGTGGTGTTGGAGAAGAATATTGAACATATCATTGACTTCCAAAAGAACGAACAACTGTGTCTTGGAAGAAGTACAACAATAATGCTCCTTAGAAGCAAGGATGGTGATCCTTTGTCTAACTTTGGACGTGTTATCAGGAGGGATCAAACCCTGGAGAAGGACATCATGCTTGGTAAAGTAGAGGGTCAGTGAAAAAAGGGAAGACTGTCAATGAGATGGATTGGTACAGTGGCTGTAACAATGGACTTAAGCATAACAATGGTTAGGTGGATGGCGCAGGACCAGGCAGTGTTTTGGTCTTTGTACATAGGGTCATTATGAGTCGAAGCGACTTGATGGCATCTAATAACTCTTTTTTGGTGGTTCTTTCCTTGGCTACTGGTTTCATCAACTCAAGTCTTAATGGGAGCCCTACTTGTTACGTTGCCTTGTGAATTTTAGTCACCTTTGGCCTCCACGGGAAACCCTGGTGGTGTAGTGGTTAAGAGCTTTTTCTGCCGACCAAAAGGTTGGCAGTTCGAATCCAGCAAGCACTCCTTGTAAACTTTATGGGGCAGTTCTACTCTGTCCTATTGCCGACTCGACGGCAATGGGTTTGGTTTTTTGGCCTCCCTAAATTCTCAACTCTGTTCCTCAACTCAGGGAGATAGCTGGGCTCTGTTCAGATTTTTACCCAGCTACATTAAGTCTTAGAAATTTCTCCAGGCAGTAGTTACTTCAGTGGAAGGTAAATCTGATCCCTGTTTCTCCGTCTTGGCTGAAAGTAGAATAACACAGGTTTTAACATGTATCTTTTTTTTTTCCTACTGGAGAGGAGATAGGAGGTGGCATAGGGGTCTAACCCTTTAGAATGGAGTGCAACGTGGGTGGTAAAGATTGCCAAACCATGCTTCAAACATAAATAAAAGAAAAATGTTAACGAAATATATAAACTTTGATTTTGTGCTCTGAATGTGTGGACATTAGTATTATGTAGTAATGTAACGTTTAGAAATAGTGATTTATTCACTGATAACCCCCATAATGACGCCTGGTGTGTTTTGTAGGTTGCAGTATAATATTGGATTGATTATTTGATTTTGCTAAAGGTTTTTTTTTTTTTTAATTCAACAAATATATATTTGGATGTCCTTTTGTTAAAAACATTTACTTGTTGAGAATGTACACAGCAAAACATACACCAGTTCAACAGTTTCTACATGTATAATTCAGTGAAATTGATTGTATTGTTTAATGTGTTTTCTGATGTGTTCGTATTTCAGCAAAATTTAAAAGGCAGATACTATTAAAGCCTAGAGAGTAACACAGGTTAATAAACTATTACACAGACCTATGGAATTTATCACGCAACCATTCTCACCCTCCTTTTCTGAGTTGTTTCTCCCCCATTAACATAAACTCACTGCCTTCCATGTTTCCTATTTGATTTTCAAGTTGTTATTGTCAATTTGATCCCTTATCGATAGTTCTTAAAACAGCATAATGCTCAAGGCCTACTTTTTTTTACAAGTTAAGCTAAACTATTGTTTGGTTTTAAGAAGACTTCAGAGGATATTTGTGATTTAAGGTTTAAAGATTATCTCAGGGCCATAGTTTCAGGGGTTCATTCAGCCTCCATGGCTCCTGGAAGCCTGGATTCCATGAGAATTTGAAATTGCTTGCATTTTCTCCATTTTAATCAGGATTCTTCTACAGAATCTTTGATCAAAATGTTCAGTAATGGTAGCCAGGCACCATCCAGTTCTTCTGGTCCCATGGCAAAGGAGACAGTTGTTAATGGAAGCAGTTAGTTGCATAGTCCATTTCTTCCTCTTATCCCTGACTTTCCTTCTTCCTCTGCTGCTCCAGGTGAATAGAGACCAATTGTTGTGCCTTGCATGGCCAGTTGCAAGCTTTTAAGACCTCAGGTACTACCTGTGAACTAGGAGGTAGATCAGAAGCATTAAACATGTTACTAGGTCAATTAACTGGGATGTCCCATGAAACCATGACCTTAAACCTCCAAATCAAGAAATCAAATCCCATGAGTTGTTTTGTTGCACATAAGCAGCTTCAGCAGCTATGCTTTTTTTTTTTTTTGGTCTTCGTTGTAAATCTTTCACAACTTTTGCCAATTCAACTTTTTACAGGTGTACAACTTACCGATGGCACTTAAAATAATTGGCTCTGCAACCCTACGCTTTATCAGTGCAATTTTTCCATCATGGTAAACTGAAACTCAGTACTCCAAAAGCAATAACCCCCGCCTTTCCCCGGGCCCTGGTAACCACTAATAAACTTCGGTGTTTATACATTTGCCTTTTGTTTTCTTTATATAAAAGCGTGGCCATGCAATATTTGTCCTCTTGAGATTGGTATATTTTACCCAGCATAATGTCTTCAAGCTCCACCCATATTGTAGCATGTATCAAGACTTCCTTTCTCTAACTGGCTGAGTAATATTTCATTGTATATATGTACCATATTTTGTTTATCCGTTCACCTGTTTATGAGCATTTAGGTTTTGCTCAATTTTTGTTTTGTTTAATGTGTTTTCTGACGTGTTCATATTTCAGCAGAGTTTAAAAGGCAGATAGACTCTATTACAGCCTAGAGAGTAGCACAGATTAATAGTTAAACCTATGAGATTTATTGAATAACTAACGAACCCATAAAATAAATTAAATCTGCAATATTTGTGAAAGTAAAACTTTTAACTATTTCATTTTATCCCGGTAAGTTTCTTAACATTGTAGTTCCTTGGGAAAAATTAAGTGGATTGGGATTGGAAAACACTTTGCCTTCTGCAGATTTTAATGCAGTTGAGGAAACTCTTGAATAATATCAGGAAAAATATAATTGATATGTGAAACTATCTCAGCCTTAAATTGGAGATTTCATAGGGAGTGGAATATGAGGCCTCACTGATTACTTTAAAAGCTAATAAGGCAGTGCTTGCAGAGTGCCTAATAAAATTCTTTGTATATGTGTATGTGTAGTGCCTGTCTACATGTACTTTACACTTACTGCCTCATTTAATTCTTACAAAAACCCTATGAGTTGTTGTTGTCAGGTGCCATCGAGTTGGTTCTGACTCATAGCGGCCCCTGTATACGACAGAACGAAACACTGCCTATTCCTGCGCCATGCTTACAATTGTTGTTATGCTTAAGCCGATTGTTGCAGCCACTGTGTCAATCCATCCCGTTGAGGGTCTTCCTCTTTTTTGCTGACGCTCTACTTCATCAAGCATGATGTCCTTCCCCAGGGACTGATCCCTCCTGATAGCATATCCAAAGTATGTGAGACATAGTCTTACCATCCTTGCTTCTAAGGAGCATTCTGGTTGTACTTCTTCTAAGACAGATTTTTTCTTCTTTTGGCAGTCCATGGTATATTCAATATTCTTTGCCAGCACCACAACTCAAAGGTGTCAGTTCTTTTTCAGTCTTCCTTATTCATTGTCCAGCTTTCCCATGCATATGAGGTGAATGAAAACACCATGATTTGGGTCAGGTGTACTTTAGTCTTCAAGGTGACATCTTTGCCTTTTCAACACTTTAAAGAAGTTTCTTGCAGCAGATTTGCCCAATGCAACGTGTCTTTTGATTTCTTGACTGCTGTTTCCATGGGTGTTGATTGTGGATCCAAGTAAAATACAATCCTTGACAACTTTAGTCTTTTCTCTGTTTATCATGAAGTTGCTTATTGGTCCAGTAGTGCGGATTTTTGTTTCCTTTATATAAGTTGGAAATCCTGCTGGCGTAGTAGTGAAGTGCTACGGCTGCTAACCAAAAGGTCGGCAGTTTGAATCCACCAGACGCTCCTTGGAAACTCTACTGGGCAGTTCTACTCTGTCCTGTAGGGTTGCTATGAATCCCGTAGGGTTGCTTGGTTTAAATAAATTAGGTACTGCCATTCTACTGTTACTGGCATCCTCTGGTCAGTTTGACATCAGAGCCCATGCTCTTACCCATGAAGTATGTTGTTGGTTGCCATCTAATCAATAATGACTCATCGTAACCCTCTGTGTGCGGAGTAGGACTGTGACCTTTCGGAAGCAGAGTGCCTGACCTGTCTTTGGAGGCACCCCAGATGGGTTCCAGTTGCCTACCCTTTGGTTACTAGTGGAGCACTTAAACATTTGTGCCACCCAGGGACTCCTCCCATAAGGTATATAAACTAAAAAATCAAAACTAGTTTCCATAGATGGATGTATAACCAAAAACCAACTCATAGTGACCATTTAGGACAGAGTAGAACTGCCTCATAGGGTTTCTAAGGAGCAACTGGTGGATTTGAACTGTCAGCCTTTTGGTTAGCAGCTGAGCGCTTAACCACTGTGCCACCAGGGCTCTGAACAAAAAACCCGTTACTGTTGCCTACTCATAGTGACTCTATAGGACAGAGTAGAACTGCCCCATAGGGTTTCCAAGGCTGTAATCTTTACGGAAGCAGACTTCCTTATCTTTCTTCGTATGGAAGGGCTGGTAGGTTTGAATTACTGACTTTTCACTTAGCAGCTGAGCACTTGACCACTGAGCCACTAGGGCTCCTTCATAATTTAATAACTTGAATTTTTTTCTCGTTCTTTTATTTACCTCTACAAAGTGAAATAACTGAGAGAGAAGGGGAAAGTAGCAAAAGGCATGGAGAACCAAACTTGTGTGGGTTTATTGGTGTCGATTTTAATAAAATGTTCGTGTGGCGTAGAAATTTCCAGTGTTTAAATTAAGTTCAATTCTGAAACTCACCTATGAATGTTTTAATGTGTATTTTTTTTGAGCAAAGGTGTAAACATTTATTCTATTATTATCTTCAATTTTAATTTCATTTTTAATATTTAGCATTTTTTAATTTTAATATTTTTGGTTGCTTTTCCTGTAGGTATTGCCTCATTTTGAAAGCTTGGGAAAACAGGAAAAAATTTCTAGCAGAATGTCAGCTTTTCGAAATCATTGTCCACATTTGGATTCAGTTGGAGAAATAACAAAAGAAGATTTAATACAAAAATCTTACGTAAGATATAGATTTTCTTTCTTCCATAAAAAACCAGATCCGTGCAAATATACATTTTTAAATAAATTACTATAATGCTGTGTGCTTGTCTCAATTTTTGTATATGAAGTTATTGGTGAATTGTATATATTTTTGTGTGTCACTATAACAATAATGTCAAAATGATCTGTTTTCATAGGGCACTTGTCAGGATTGTAAAGTCAGAGGACCAAATCTTTGGGCATGCCTGGAGGTATGTTTTTCCCTCAAAAGTTTCCTGTTGTGAAAAATTTAGATCTGTAAAATGATAACCAGGAACAAAAATTTGACACTTGAAGAATTTCATAAATGAATGTACTTTAAAAATCAGTAACAAGATTTAAACTTAAACTTTGGAAGGGTTTTTACTTACGGTGCTTTTGCACAGATTTAATAAATCACTCTGGGATGTGTTTTGCTTGTTTTTTAGAGATGATGTAGCTTTTAGCTTAGAAATATCCTGATTTTGTTCTTTTGTTTATGAAATCTTTTGATTAAATCACTTGGCTATGGAAAGTCATTTAAACATTGAGTTAAAATAAGTTATCAAAGCTTAATTGTAATACTTATGCTCTTATATAATATGTATGTATTTATGTTACAAAATATCTCATTTCCTTTTTTGTATAATTATTTATAGAGCAGATGTTCCTATGTTGGCTGTGGTGAATCACAAGTAGATCACAGCACCACACATTCTCAGGTATGTATATAGAAAACCTGAATGCAAGACCCTTTTTTTTTTTTTTTTTTGTAAGTGAGCCTGAGGGAAAGTAAAAGCATGTACAAATTATTAATTCAAGTTGTAATTCAAAATTTTGTGCTTTTTAGGTAAATTGAATTAAAACTTAGTTTATACTCTCTGTGAAAGGTAGGGAGAGGCATTGTTAAGAAAATCAGTACTAGAATGAAGTTATAGTTAAGAGACATCTAGGAAGTATACCTTCAGATTTGTGGAGGTGATAGTGGAAATATTAGGAGATTATCAAGGTCGAGATCAGAGAGTGGATGCTTAAAGTCATGACCCAAACCAAACCAGATCTATTGCTGTTGAAGAGGTTATGACTCATAGTGACTCTATAGGACAGAGTAGAACTGCCCCATAGGGTTTCTAAGTTCCTAAATCTTTACAGGAGCAGACTGCCACACCTTCATCTTGCAAAGTGATTGGTGGATTTGAACCGCTGACGTTTTGGTTTGCAGCTGAGCGCTACAACCATTGTGCCACCAGGGGTCCTTAGGGTTATGACAGGGCCTCGTTAACTTCTTTAAATCTCATCTTAAAAATTTCCTTTTCCTTTACGTCTTTTTGACTGGAGTCCTCTTTTTACTTTGCTCTGGTTGTTTTGTGCTTCCCATGTAAATCTGTGCATGCATCTTTTATAGTACAGGCAGTCCTGACTTAGGGTGGGGTTCCTCAGGACAAGGTTCCCTTCCAACAACTCTCTCATAAATCAGTTCTGACGTAAGTTGAACACCTCATTTTTACTTGGTTGGAAATATTACATATAAACATCTGCGAATGAACATATGAGGATGATAACATCAGCAAATTATGTACTGTAACATTGTATATAGTACATATTACTAACGATAAGATGTAACCCCCCCCCAAAAAAAAGTGGTCGTTAGGGTGGTTCGACCTTCTTAAATACATCTTAAGTTGAGGACTACCTGTACTAGGTTGTGCTCCCATTCTAGACTGTAAATTTCTTGAGAATGAGCTATGTTGTTTTTCACATTGATAATCTCTTCAGTATCCAACCATTCTCAATCAGAGCTCCTCAAAAGAATTAATTAACCCTCAAGAGAATTAATTAAACTCAGATACTCCAAGGCTTTAAGGCATCATTGTGTATAATTAATTAACTTCTTTTCTATACATCTAGAAGGTACTAGCTATGTACCATCCTTGGGAGGATTGAAAAAACAGTCAAATCGTTTTTTGTAGGGCCTGCTTCTTTTACAGAACCCCAGTTGAGAAAAGCTAGGCTTTTTTCTATCCAAGATCACATTTTCACTGTTGATTGAGTGGTTTTGTGCTTTGACTCATGCCGTTTGAATCCTTTTGCCATTCTGATTTCCTGAAATAGTTACATGTCATTATCAGTTATTATCTTGTTTATATTTACTCAGTAACCACAAAGCAGAGACCCTCATGTGCTTATGTTTGTATTAGTGTAATAAATAGTGGAAAAATAATAATAAAATAACTTCTAGACTAAGCTTACATATTGATGTTATTCACTATACTATAGCAGTTTAAAGAATTTTTCTTGTGCTTTAGTGTAGCTCTTCTCTTTTGAGCATATTGTTATTAATCAAAGGCCAGCAGTTTATTGTCTATGGTCTTTTGAAGTGTTCTTCATTTATGTCTAATTTTGTTCCCCCCCCCCCCGCCTCATCCTCAAATTATATAGGAGACAAAGCATTACCTAACTGTGAACCTTACCACTCTTCGAGTATGGTGTTATGCTTGCAGCAAAGAAGTGTTTTTGGATAGGAAATTAGGAACTCAGCCTTCATCGCCTAATGTAAGACAACAACACTCAACACAAGAAAACAGTGTCCAGGTAATCTAAATCCATTTAGTTACAAATATCAAATAATTAATTTCAGATTTTGTCATATAGCTGAAATTTAAAAGAATTTTCCCAGCCTGTGCTTTAAAAAATTTCAGTAATATGGATTTTTTTCTCTTCGAATAAATGACTCACACTGACCTTTGTTTTTTTCATAGAGGGAAAGATTAGGGTGAGACTGAAGCCTGCCTATCCAAAGATAGAAAAGCAACTAACGTGTTTTAAAAGGATTTAAAAAAAAAAAAACTGGTTTAAATGGTGTTCATCTTTTTCTAGCAAATTTCATTCTAGGAAGATGTGGTAGGCCTTCTTTGATAGGGAAAGGCAGGTACAAATTAATATAGCTCCTTTTTCCCATTCTCTTCATTTCTGTCTTTTCTGGACTCCATTGGTATTACTGTGAACATTTTACTAATTTACCGAGAACCAGATAGAACATAATGCCTAGCATTAGTCTTTGGTTAAAGATTTTACTCCAGTTGGATCGAGAGACTATCATAAGCCATGTGTAGGCTTGCAAAGATTGATCACTGAAATTTCAAAATTTCTTAATCACATAAAATGTTACTGTTGTTGTTAAGTGCTGTCAAGTTGCTTCCAAGTCGTAGGGACCCTGTGTACAACAGAATGAAACACACTGCCTCATCCTGTGCCATCCTCATAATCCTTGCTGTGTTTGAGCCCCTTGTTGCAGATGCTGTATCAGTCCATCTCATCAGGGCTTCCTCTTTTTTGCTACTGTTGATTGAGTGCTTTTGTGCTTTGACTCATGTCATTTGAATCCTTTTGCCATTTTGATTTCCTAGAATGGTTACATGTCATTATCAGTTATTGTCTCGATTATACTTACTCAGTAACCACAAAGAGAGACTCTCAACGCGCTTATGTTTGTATTAGTATAATGAATAGTGGAAAAAAATGATAATGAAATAACTTCTAGACTAAGCTTACATATTGCTATTTTTCACTATATTATAGCAGTTTATCTAAAGAATTTTTCTTGTGCTCTAGTATAGCTCTTCTCTTTTGAGCACCTACCTTACCAAGCATGATGTCCCTCTGCAGGAACTACTTCCTCCGGATAACATGTCCAGAGTATGTGAGACAGAGTCTCACCATCCTTGCTTCCATGGAGCACTCTGGCTGTACTTCTCCCAAGACAGACTTGTTTTTCAGACAGTGCATGGTATATTCATTATTCTTTGCTAACACCATAATTCAAAGTCATCAATTCTTCAGTCTTCCTCATTCATTGTCCAGCTTTTGCATGTATAGGAAGTGATTGAAAATGCCATGGCTTGGCATTTTCAATCACTTCCTATACATGCAAAAGCTAATATCTTTGGGTTTTAACACTTTAAAGTGGCCTTTTCCGGCAGATTTTCCCAATACAATACATTGTTTGATTTCTTGACTACTGCTTGCATGGGTGTTGATTGTGGATCCAAGTAAAATGAAATCCTTGACAACTTCAGTCTTTTCTCCAGTTACCATACTGTTGCTTATTGGTTCAGTTGTGAGGAATTTTGTTTTCTTTATGTTAAAGTGTACTCCATACTGAAGGCTGTAGCTTTTGACCTTCGTCACTAAGTACTTGAAGTCCTCGTCACTGTCAGCAAGCAAGGTTGTGTCATCTGCATAATGTAGGTTGTTAATGAGTCTTCCTCCAATCGTGATGCTGTGTTCTTCATATATTCCATCTTCTCTGATTATTTGCTCATTTTACAGACTGAATATGTATGGTATCCCCTTGTTTTGTTAGAGTGACTGCCTCTTGGTCTATGTACAGGTTCTTCATGAACACAACTAAGTGTTCTGGAATTCCCATTCTTCGTAACGATATCCATAATTTGTTATGATCCACACAGTCAAATGAATGCCTTTGCATAGTCAGTAAAACAGAAGTTAAACATCTTTCTGGTATTCTCTGCTTTCAGTCAGGAGTCATGTGACATCAGCAATAATATCCCTCGTTCCATGTGTTTCTGAATCCAGCATGATTTTCTAGCTGTTCCCTGTTGATGTACTGCTACAGCATTTTTGAATGATTTTCAACAAAATTTTATGCGCATATGGTACTAATGATATTGTTTGATAATTTCCACATTCTTTTGGATCACCTTTCTTTGGAATGGGCACAAGTGTGAATCTTTCCCAGTGGGTTGGCCAGGTAGCTGTCTTCCAAATTTGTTAGCATAGGTGAGTGAGTGCTTCCTGCGTTGCATCCATTTGTTGAAACATCTCAATTGGTATTCTGTCAATTCCTGGAGTCTTGTTTTTCACCAGTGCCTTCAGTGCAGCTTGAAATTCTTCCTTCAGTACCATCAGTTCTCGATTACATACTGCCTTCTAAAATGGTTGAACATTGACCAATTCTTTTTGGTACAGTGACTTTACGTATTTCTTCCATCCTCTTTTCATGCTTCCTATGTCTTTCAAAATTTTGCCCATAGAGTCCTTCAGTATTGCAACTTGAGGCTTGAACAACTTCTTCAGTTGTTTCAGTTTGAGAAATGCTGAACAGGTTCTTTCCTTTTGGTTTTCTAACTCTAGATCTTTGCACATTTCATTATAATACTTTATTTTATCTTCTCGAGCTGCCCCTTGAAATCTTCTGTTCAGCTCTTTTACGTTATCATTCTTCCGTTTGCTTTAGCTACTGTGTGTTCAGTAACAAATGTCAGAGTGTCTTCTTATTTCCAACTTGGTCTTTTCTTTCTTTCCTGTCTTTTGAATGACCTTTCGCTTTCACTATGTATGATGTCCTTGATACCATCCCACAACTCGACTGGTCTTTGGTCATTAGTGTTCAGTGCGTCATATTTATTCCTGAGATGGTTTCTAAATTCAGGTGGAATATACTCAAGGTCGTTCTTTGGCTCTCGTGGACTTGTTTTAATTTTGATGGTCTGTTCTGCAGTTGGTCCCTGGCCTTGTTCTAACTGTTGGTATTGAGCTTCTCCATTGGCTCATTCCACAAATGTAGTCGATTTAATTCCTGTGTATTCCATCTGGCCAGGTCTACTTGTATAGTCGCTGTTTATGTTATTGAAAAAGGTATTTGCAACGTGTATGTTGTCGATCTTGCAAAATTCTGTCGTGTGATATCTGACGTCGTTTCTATCACCAAGGCCTTATTTTCCAACTACTGATTCTTTTTCCTTGTTTCTGCCTTTCGCGTTCCAACCACCAGTAATTATCAATGCATCTTGATTGCATGTTCTGTCAATTTCAGACTGCAGTAGTTGGTAAAAATCTTGTTTCTTCATCTTTGTCATTATTGGTTGGTGTGTAAATTTGTGTAATAGTTGTATTAACTGGTCTTGCTTGTAGGTGTATGGATATTGTCCTGTCACTGACAGCGTTGTGCCTCAGGATAGATGTTCTTTTTGAAAATGTTGTCTTTGACGATGAATGCGATGCCATTCCCCTTCAATTTGTCATTCCCTGCATGGTAGACCATGATTGTCTGATTTGGAATGGCCAGTACGAGTCTATTTTAGCTCACTAATGCCTAGGACATTAATCTTCATGTGTTTCATTTCATTTTTGATGACTTCCAATTTTCCTAGTTTCATACTTCATATATTCCGATTACTAATGGATGTTTGCAGCTGTCTCTTCTCATTTTGAGTTGTGCCTCATCAGCAAATGAAGGACCCCAAAACGTTACTCCATCCACGTCATTAAGGTTGATGCTACTTTGAGGAGGCAGCTCTTCTCCAGTCCTATCTGAGTGCCTTCCAACCTAAGGGGCTCATCTTCTAGCACTGTATCAGTGTTCTGCTGCTGTTCATAAGGCTTTCACTGGTCAATTTTTTTTTTTAAGAAGTAGATGACCAGGTCCTTCTTCCTAGTTTGTCTTAGCCTGGAAGCTCTGCCAAAGCCTGTCTGCCATGGGTGACCCTGCTCATATTTGAAATACTGGTGGCAAAGCTTCCAGCATCACAGCAAAACACAAGCCACCATAGTGTGACAGGCTGACAGATGAGTGGTGGCATATAAAAATAGGAGAAGGGAAATGAAGAAGTTAGAATTGTTTTTTTCTAATTTATTCTGATCATCGTTCACTCTGTATGGTTTGATTAAGAAGCACATGCCCTTTCCCAAGTGTATTATAGAAATCATGTATTGTGTTTCTATAATCGCATTCTCTGATATCAGCTCTGTTAGATTTTTCTGTTTTATCTTTGTGCACATTGTAGGTAGACAGTTGTGATAATAAATTTGCTTGTTTCACACATTGTATAATTTGGGTATGTTTCAGACAGGAGTATTTGTTGCATTTCCTGTTTCACAATTGCGTGCCTGTGGTTAATAAATCACTGCCATTATTATTTTTCTCACTGATACCTCTTTGGCACTCAGAAATGTGCTTAGCCTCTTTTGAAACTCCTAATACTGTGAAAATAAGTTTTCTTGAACTCATCTTACATGATTAATAATGTGATGGGGTGACTAGAAGTTTAGGTCACATAAGCAATGGATAACAGTCTATAAGGGCAATACTTAATGTTCAGCTGGAAAGCTGGTTGGAAGAATAAGTGTAGAAAGGTCACAAAAGAAATACAAATAAAAATAATGACAAAATACTTCTGCACAAAAGTAAAACAGCTATCTGTTCCCGTTCCTGCCATAATAGATTGTAATGAATGTTGAATCTGGTAGAATAAGTATACTGATACTTTTTAGATGGTTTGTAAAATTTGTTAACACATGAAAGGTCTGAACTTAATCTCATGTAACTTTGTGGTGATTCCATTATTGAATAAATTACCCAGAGGAAAAAACTTATTTGTACAAATTTCTTTAGATGTACGAAATTTCTAGGTTGTTTTTAACCCAGTTTGTCACAGCATTTTAATAAAATAGCAGAGTATTGAAAACCATGCACATGTCATTAATAAGATTTTTTTTTTAAAAAAAAACAAGTTCTAGGTGATAAGATTTTAGATTTTTTAAACTTCTCCATGTTTAAATACTTTGTAATGAGTATGTCACAGCTTTATAAAAATAATCAGTTATTTAAAACAACAAAAAACCCAGTGAGAATATGAGACCTACTTGAATGTCTAGTAACAGATGCCGGAAGGGTAGAGTAAATGTTTAAAATGGGTGGGTATAATTACATGTGCATGCACTGTGGAGGTGGCATAGGGCAATAATAAATTGGAGAACTAAAGAGTACAGGTGAAATGCATGCTGCTGTTCAGCTTCCTCCTTATACAGATTGTTGTTAAAATGGGCTGAACGTGCTTAGATCTTCTGATATTACAAGAGGACTTGGGAATCCTGATTTTTATTGATGATTTCCATTTTTTTCAAATATTAACTCTGTGTTGTTTGTTTAACAGTGTGGGCTAGCATTTGGCCAGTAGACAGTCAGTTGTAACCTCTGAGTTTAAGCTAATTCTGGGGAATTAGTATTGGAATATTACATTACCATTTAAAATACGTGTTTGCACTATCTACTATGCATAAAAGGATACAAAGTAAGTGTTAGAAGTATTAGATTGTAGAAGTCTACAGACAAATTGGTGTTTTCTGGTAGGAAAAAAAAAAACTTGCATTTTTTTCCTGTAAAAATTTAGTAAAAACCTGAAAAGACGATATAGGATATGTACAGTAAGGCCTTTAGAGCTGCACTGACATCTCATTGAATTAGAGCTAGTGGAGTTTAAATTCTGAAGTAAGTTATAAAATGTGGCTTTATTATTCAAGTACATATGTTAAGAAAACCAGGATGACGTGTTTTTACCTAGTATAGATCCTTATTTCTTACAGAATATAAATTTTATTCTAATTACTAAAACCACAAATTTGTATGGAAGAGTTCTACTAATAAAATAACATGTAATTAATTTTTTAGAGCATAGATATTAGTTTCTTTTAATCTTAGGGTTTGTTAATCTTTTTTTAATCAAGGATTTTAAAATACCCAGTAACACAACATTGAAAACTCCTCTGGTTGCTGTATTCGATGATCTGGATGTAGAAGTGGAAGAAGAAGATGAACTTAAAGCGAGAGGTAAAGTAATTCTGCTGTGTAACACTCCTCCTTTGTATGATACTGCTCTTTTCTTTAGGAAGCTCTATAATGCAAATATTTCAAACTCTAGCTGAAAGGCACTCTAGAAACAGTAACCTAAAAATAAAACCTGCATTTGATCTAGTAAAATTGTGTTTGTAAAAAAAAGCAAACTGACGATTTTGGTGAGTAATAGTTGGTTTCTCTGGCATTTCTTTACCAAACCTGGGATCCCAATCTCTCTTTTGCAGTTGAGCATTATGACCTTTTTAACATATTTATCTTTTTATATCTGTTCTCAGCCCATTTTTTTATTCTTACCTATCAGCAGTAGAGGATTGTGGGGAGGTATTAAGATACCCTCTTAGCAGAATTTCCAAGGGCAACATTCATTTGAAAAAAGAATGAGGTGATTTTGATACACCTCTGCCTTGTTCCCCACCCCTTTCCCATTGAAACCCACTGGTTTAGAATTTTTCAAATTATTTTAAGCCCATAGTTCTTAGTACAAAGTTTTCTCTTTTGTAATTGATAAAAGGAATTTTAAACCTTTAAAACTTTATAATAATTTCAGTTATGATATAGTAATATGATAAAATAGCAGTGATTAAGAGCTTGGCTGCAAACGAAAAGGTTGGCAGTTTGAATCTACTGGCTGCTGCTTGAAAACCCTGTGGAGCAGTTTTACTGTATCCTATAGATTTTTTTTTTTTTTTATAGGGTTGCTATGAGTCAGAATCAACTTGATGGCAAATTTTTTTTTCCCCCACAAACCACTTTTTTTTTTTTATAGGGTTGCTATGAGTCAGAATCAACTCGATGGCAAATTTTTTTTTCCCCCACAAACCACTGCAAAGTATTACATAAATATTCTGGATTAGACAATTTGGAATATGGTTATGTGTATTTTTAAATAATTATCTGAAAATAAATAAGATAAAGTCTCACAGTAGCAGAGATAATATATAAATACTTTAGGTAATTAGGGTCTGTTAACCAATGCAATGAAACAGCTAGCATGATATAGTGAAAAGGGTTTTGAACTTGAGTAGGAAGATCCATGTTGATAGGAAGTTCTATATTTACTAATCAGCTGAGGCTTAGCTGCTACCTTGTTTATAAAATTAAGAAAAACTGTTCTAGTCCCACCCTACACTGTTGTGAGAATTAGTTGAAAGATTAAATGTGGAAAAGCTATGTTAATGTAAGGTATAGAATTTACAAATACTGTAATAAATTTATCCTTTATCCATTTCTGTTAACTTTATCAAATACTTATCAACAAATGTTAATTTGGCCATGTTTTAGGGATTCTTAGAAATTTAATTTTTCTTTGTGTTTTTGCGCTAAATCCAAATAACATTTTTAATTTTACTTTTGAATTATCTGATGTTATTTCATCTCTTATTTATTTATTTTCTTTTTTAAATTGTACTTTAAGGTTTACAGAACAAACTAGCTTCTCGTTAAAAAGTACACATATTTTATGACATTGGTTAACTACTCTGCAACACGTGAACACTTTCCCTTCTCGACCTTGGGTTCCCTATTACCAGCTTTCCTGTCTCCTCCTGCCTTCTGGTCCTCGCCCCTAGGCTGGTGTGCCTGTTTAGTTTCGTTTTGTTTTATGGGCCTGTCTAATCTTTGGCTAAAGGGTGAACCTTAGGAGTGACATCATTTTTGAGCTAAAAGGGTGTCTGGGGGCAGTACTCTCGGGGTTTCTCCAGTCTCTGTCAGGCCAGTAAGTCTGGTCTTTTTTTGTGAGTTAGAATTTTGTTGTACATTTTTCTCTAGTTCTATCTGGGATCCTCTGTTGTGATCCTTGTCAGAGTAGTCAGTGGTGGTAGCTGAGCACTATCTGTTAGTTCATTTTTTAATTTAATAATGATGTGAGTTGATGCAGGTGGATATGAATGTATGTGGAAAAGATAAAAATCATTCAGTGGCTCCTTAAAATTGTATTAGATTAAATCAAAGGAAGTCGCCATATTTGCAAGTTGAAAGTGTGCAGTTTGATATGGTTTAGCCTAATAAGTATTGCTGTCAGTGCAATAAATTGAAATGAGGAGGGAAAGGATGTTTATCATTTATTATGACATGGGCTTTTTGCATTGCCGTTTTACTATTTACTCACAATAATTAAATTTGGTTGTACTGAGAAGCGTAAGTTCCAGAACTAATGCTTTTTAAAATGTATATTCTTAGTTAAGTGACAATAGGAAAGACTGTGTGCTTTTGTAAATTTCAGAGATAGAACCAATAACTGGAGTTCTGTCACCAAAACTAAACCACTTATTGTCAAGCTGATTCTGATTCATGGAGATCTCATGTGTTGTAGAGTAGAACTGTGCTCCACAAAGTTTTTAAGGCTGTAACCTTTCTTCCGAGGTGCTTCTGGGTGGGTTTGAACTGCCAACCTTTCAGTTAGTGGTCAAGTGCTTCACCACTTATACCACTCAGGGAACTCCTGAAATTTTCTTACAGCTCAATAGTTTGGTGGCTCTGAGGTTTCCAAAAGTCTGGCCTCTCTGTGAGATGACTGAATTGCTAGATCATATTTCTGTAATGCTTAACATAGTTTGAGAGCTATGGCTACGTACTCAGTAAAGCCTACAAAATTGAGTCATTTTTGCATTATTGAATGATGACATATGTCTTGTTATCTTGTGGTGCTGTAACAGAAATACCTCAAGTGGATGGCTTTAACAAAGAGAAGTTTATTCTCTCACAGTTTAGAAGGCTAGATATCCAAGTTCAGGGTGCCAGCTCCAGGGGAAGGCTTTCTCTTTCTGTCAGCTCTGGGGGAAGGTCCTTGTTGTCAGTCTTCCCCTGGGTGTAGGAGCTTCTCAGCACAGGTACCCCGAGTCCAAATGACACTCTCCACTCCTGGTTCTTTTTGCTTGATGGTAATGAGGTCCCCTCCTCTCTGCTTGCTTCTCTCTTTTATGTCTCAAGAGACTGACTCAAGATAGAACCAAATCCTATAGATTGTGCCTTATTAACATAGCTGTCTCAATCCTGCTGATTAACAGCATAGAGGTTAGAATTTACAACATATAGGAAAATTACATCAGATCACAAAATGGAGGCCAACCACACAATACTGGAAATCATGGCCTAGCCAAGTTGACACACATTTTGTAGGGATGCAATTCAATCCATAGCAACATAATTTTGATTTTTTTTTCTTAATAGGGCTTACAGGTTTGAAAAATATTGGAAATACTTGTTATATGAATGCAGCTTTGCAAGCCCTTTCTAATTGGTAAGTAGAGAAATTAATTTTATTGTTGTTGCTTTGTTTGTGTAGTTTTTTTAAGATCACTATGAGGAGAAAACTATGCTTTTGTAGTATGCTGAGAAGAAAAATAGAGAGGGGAAGGGAAGAAAGGAAGAAATAACATTAGCAGCAATACAGGAAAGGATTAATAATTTTATTCATTTCCCTTAGCCAACAAACCAAACCAAATCTGTTGCCACTGAGTTGATTTCAACTCATGCTGACCCCATATATTACAGAATAGAACTATTCCATAGGGTTTTCTTGGCTGTAATCTTTACAGAAGCAGATTCCCAGGCCTTTCTTCTGCAGCACTATTGGGTGGGTTTGAACCACCAACCTTTAGGTGAGTAGCCAAGAGCAAACTCTTTGCGCCAATCAGGGACCTTCCCTTGCCAACAGGATTCCACAAATTCCCTCACCTTCCTGGACACACACACACACACACACACACACAGACACAGACACAGACACACACACACACACACATATATGGACACACACATACATATATGTTTTCACTTTCTGTAATGTTCCCATTTAGAAAATGATGTGATTTAACCGAAGGTTTAAAATGAAAATATCTTCATACTGACTGACTACCAAGGTAGAATAGACTAGAATCTGGGCTGGGACATAAACCACTGTTGTTCCAAAAGGGTTACTCTATGTGTGCCTGCAGTTTGCTAGGACGGCAGTTCTGGCTTAGTCCCTAGGTGGTTGTATGCCTTTGAATGGATCATTTGTTTTTTACAAATAGAAAATGAGTTTAAAGTAATTAATTCCTCAAATCCCTTTTAGTTCAGCGATTTTATAAAAATATTTTATATTTTTCTCTAGTTAGAAAGCCTCGTAAAGAATCCTGATTTTTTTTCCCTAAACATACAATTTAGTGGTATTGCTTACATTCTTTGAGTAGCGCAACCTTACTCTCCTTTTCTGAGCTGTTGCTCCCTCATTAACATAAATTCACTGCCCCCCAAGATTCCTATCTAATCTTTCGAGTTGCTGTTGTCAGTTTGATACCATATAGATAGTTTTTAAAAGAGTGTAATGCTCAAGGCAGACCTTTTTTACTAGTTTCTAAACTATTGTTTGGTTTTGAGATAACTTCAGGGGATATTTTTGGTTTAAGATTTAAAGATGATCTCAGGGCAATAGTTTGAGGGGTTCATCTACCTTCCATGGCTCCAGAAAGTCTAGAGTCTGTGAAAATGTGAAATTCTGTTCTGTATTTTCTCCTTTTTGATCAGGGTTCTTCTATGAAATCTTTAATCAAAAAGTTCAGTAATGGTAGCTGGGCACCACCCAGTTCTTCTGGTCTCATGGCAAAGGAAGCAGTTGTTCATGGAGGCAATTAGCTACATATTCCGTATCCTCCTCCTGTTGCTGACTCTTCTCCTTCCTCTGTTGTTCCAGATGAATGGAGACCAATTCTTGTGCCTTGGATGGCTGCTTGCAAGCTTTTAAGATCCTAGGGAGTATGTATTGAGCTAGGAGGTAGAACAGAAGCACTAAGCACATTATTAGGCTAATTAGCTGGCATGTCCCATGAAAGCATGATCCTAAACCTCCAAACCAAGGAACCAAGTGCCATGAAGTTTCTGGTTGTACATAAGTAACCTCAGTAGCTAAAAAAAAAAAAACCTACTCTTTTTTGTTGTTGTGAATATATCTATTACAAAACTTCTGCCAATTCAACTTTTTATAGGTGTGCAACTTATTGACAACAATTACAATAATTGGCTGTGCAACCCTACCCTTAATGAATGTGATTTTTCCATCACCGTTAACCTGCTTTTTCCCTCTCCCTCCTGCCCCTGGTAACCACTAATAAACTTTGTTTTCTATATATTTGCCTTTCCTTGTCTTTTTTTATGGAAACCTTGGTGGTGTAGTGGGTAAGTGCCTGTGGCTGCTAACCAAAAGGTTGGCAGTTCAGATCCACCAGGTGCTCCTTGGAAAACTCTATGGGGCAGTTCTACTCTGTCCTATAGGGTCGCTATGAGTCAGAATTGACTCGATGGCGACGGGTTTGTTTTTTTGTTTGTTTTGTCTTTTTATATAAGTGAATTCATACAATATTTGTCCTTTCGCGATTGGCTTATTTCTCACAGCATAGTGTCCCGAATTTTGTTGTTTTTTAAATCATAGTGCCACAAGGTAGGTAGGGGCAGATACTATGCTTCAGTTTGGACACATTGAATCAGGACCAGAATTCAGAATTCACTATCTTTGGCATACTGTTTGTTTTACTGGGTTGCCTTTTAGAACAGTAGTTGGAGACTGAACATAGGCGTTCCTGATTGCTTTTCTAATTTCCCTTGCTTTAGGATGTCCTTTCACCAGTTTTCTTCCCCAAATAATCTCATTTTTATTTAGTTATAACTTTCTATATGTACCTTCAATTGTCTACCATGTGCCATAATCCTGTGAAATAGCGAGAACTCAGTTTTTATTAAGTGATCAGAAAAGGACTCTTTGAAGAAGTAACATTTAATTTGAAACTTAAACAGTGAGTACAAGTTAGTTGGATGAAAGGGTAGGGAGGATATTCCAGATAGAAGGATCAACACTGTGAAAACCTTGAGCTGGGAAAGAGCTTTACAGTTTTGAGAAACCAGAAGAAAACCTTTATGACAGGAGTATGGTGAGTATGGGAGTTAGTGATATGGCACAGGTCCCAGGTCATGTAGGACATGTGAAGCATATAAGTCCTTATTTTCAGTGTAGTAAAAAGCCGTTAAGGAGCCCTGATAGCACAGTGGTTAAGTGCTCAGCTGCAAACTGAAAGATCAGCAATTTGAGCCCACCAGCTGCTCTGTGGGAGAAAGATGTGGCAGTCTTCTATAAAGATTAAAAAAAAAAAAAAGATTACAGCTTTGGAAACCCTCTGGGGCAGTTCTACTTTGTCCTCTAGCGTTGCTATGAGTTGAAATTGATTCGTCAGCAATGGGTTTGGTTTGATTAGGAAGCCATTGAAGTGTTTTTACAACAGTGGAGTTAAAATAATCCAATCTAAATTTTAAAAAGAGCACTGTGGTTGCCATGTGGACAGTGGATTAGAGGGGGGAAGAGAATGGAATTAGGAAGACCAGTTAGGAGGCTGTTGTAATTTAGGCAGGAAATGGTGATAGCTTGCATCAGCTAGGGTAATAGGAAAAGAGTGAATGGATGGCAGATAAACATTTTTAGGAGAATGATTGGTTGATAGGATATGGATGGAGTGGACAGAGAAAGGGAGGTGTATAGTTTAATAATAGTAATGTAATAAAAAAAAATTTTTTTTTTTAATCATACTATGAAAGAACCCTATAGGTCAGTGCTATTGTTTTCTTGTTTATGCAAATGAGAAAAAGTTTAAAAAACTTTGCCAAGGTTACTAGCCAGTAAGTACTAGAGCAGAATTTTGAATCGAATTTTGTGTGTGTTGCTCCAAATATCCTCTGTTCTGGACTCTACATAGTACTGCTTTCATGAATTTTCTTTGCAACTCCTTTCATTTCGTTGGAAAAGATGTGGATGACAAGGTTATAGTGTTACTAAGAAATGGCTTAGTGGATATCTGTCAGATCCCTGGGTAAATTTATTGCAGGTCAGGGTTTGGTTCTTTGCCCAGTTAGTTTCTTGTAACTGAATAGATTCAAAGGGGGGTTGGGTTCCCTCAAGTGACTCAAACTCATAAAAAACTATACTGCCTTAAAAATTTCTAGCTTGTACCACTGGTTAGATAGCTATAGCATTTTCTAAGATACAGAAACCTAGAGGAAGAACATATCCACTTGAAAGTTAGCTTTGAATGTGTTAAATTTGAGATGCCCATGATAGCCATCAGTTTGGGCATTTGATAAAGTCTGGAGTGCAGATGAGATATTTGCCTTTATGTAAATTTGGCCATCATTGGCATATATGTGAAATATAAGATCACCCAGGGAAAAGAGTGGTAGAGAGAGGAAAAGTGTTAAGATCAAGTTCTGAGAAACCCTCATATTTAGATGTCTGTTAATAATGAAAAGAACAAAAAAGAAGAGAGTTGCCAGAGAGATAAAGAGGAAAAGTAAAAAAGTGCATTACAGTGGTCAAGAGAAGGATTGTTCAGGAATGAGGGAATAATCACCTGTGACAGATGCTCTTGAGAGGGATTGAAAGGTGTGAATTGGATCTGGACTTTGGTGATACGTAGGGAGAAATCCTAGCTGTAAACAGGAGCAGAGAAATAATAGGTACTGGGAGATTAGTGCCGTCAGTTCTCTTGAATGACTAGAAGTTGATCCGTGTTAACCTTCGATTCTACTCTGACATTTTTCTTTCTTCGTTTTTAATTAGCCCACCTTTGACACAGTTTTTTCTTGATTGTGGAGGACTAGCTCGAACAGATAAGAAACCGGCCATTTGTAAAAGTTATCTCAAACTAATGACAGAACTGTGGCATAAAAGCAGGTATGCACTTACTATTTTTTGTCTTCTTTATTTTAAAATGAATACTATAAATATTAAAAGGATGGAGGTACATTTATACAGCTAAAAAAAGCAGAAGAGAAACAAATTTGAGCGCAAGTCTTGAGTTCTGTTTTGGGCATGTTATGTTGAAACTGAACATCTAAGTGAAGATGTCATATAAAACAAATAATTGCCACTGAGTTGACTCGGACTCACGGTGACCCCGTATGTGTCAGAGTACAACTGCATTGCACAGGGCTTTTGGTGGCTGGTGTTTTGGAAGTAGTCCACCAGGCCTTTCTTCTAAAGCACCTCTGGGTGGACTCAGATCTTCAGCCTTTCAGTTAGCAGCTAAGCATGTTAACTGTACCACCCAGGGACTCCAGAGGTATCATATGGAAGTTTAGAAGTATCTGGACTGGAAATACATTGTTGAACTGCTGAAGCAAGTTCAGGCTGCTATTATTGAAACCTTGAGTTTTAATGCAGAAGTAGATATTCTGACAATGCTAAAATCAAACCATAGACACTTCTATCATTTTTCAGTTTTTTTCCTTATGTTTATTCTAAGGTGTAGTATTAGAATAATTGTTTGCTGTAATATTTAGTTTTAGAGCTATTTAGGGAATAGCTTTTACCAAACCTAACCATCTTGTTTTTTTTCCCAGCTTTAGCATTGACTGTTTTACTTTTAAGTAAGACTCTTGGAATTTTAATGGTTTGTTATGTGAAAATTTCTGTGGTTACTCAAGTTTTAACCTTCCTATACTCATAAGTATCTCAGAGTTTTCTTTGAGATATTTGACTTTCTAGGAAGGGTAAAAGTATTTCTTGAGTTAAATGAATCTTAATACTGTCATTTCAATGTGCTGGGAAAAGAGAACGGAGCTCTTTAAGGAGCTCTTCTCGGGGGCGTGTAAAGGTAAGTATTATTCAGATCTCTAACATTACAAACCAGATCTCCTGTAAAGAATAATCCATTGCTGCCACAGAATCTCAAGTTTCTAACTCCCTTTCTACATAGGAGCACTTGCGCAGAACTGTTGTGTTTAAACTTCTTGTCCTGTAACTGTACTTTAAACTTAATGTTTTTGGAAGTTTACCAAACTTCAAAACCATTATAGAACAGAATTCTTAATTGGTTAAGTTTCTTGTAAGCGCCTGACCTTTTTATACATTTGGTTTACTTTTTGTTTGGTTTTGTGGGTATTTGATGAGTGGTTTTAAGTTTTATTTGGATAGTGTACTAAGGTGCTTCTTAATTATCCCAGCAAAGAAGTTTTATTTTAAGTAATGATAGAAGTCTTTTTGAAAAGTCATACAGTGAAGCAACATGGGGGAGGAGAGCAGTAAAATAACTGCTTATGTATTTACCAGAGGTCCCTGGGTGCTGCAGATGGTTTGCAGATTGGCAGCTAACCTAAAGGTTGTGGGTTCGAGTCCACCCAGGGGCTCCTCGGAAGAAACGCCTGATCGTCTGCATCCATAAATATTATAGCCAAAGACAGCCCTATGAAGCAGTTCTGCCCTGTAACACATTGGGTCGCCATGAGTTGGACTCGATGGCAAGAGTTTTTTTTTTTTAAATATATTTATCAATGATGAGATGTTCTGATGAGCCTATGAAAAATAATGCTGGACATTGCTGAATGATTTTTTTGAAACATAATCACTTTTCAGTTAGTACTTTGAATTCTTGGTTATTTCTAAAATAAAAATTAAAAATCACAGAATTTATCTCCTTAAATATATTTTCTTACTCAGGCCAGGATCTGTGGTGCCTACTAATCTGTTTCAAGGAATTAAAACTGTAAATCCAACATTTCGGGGGTATTCCCAGCAGGTAAGTCTTTATATTGCTTTTCAATCATAGTATGAGTAATCTTTTATAAATTCGGTGAAAATGCTATTATGGTTTAATATAGTCATTTGTATTCTGATATAATTTGCTTATTTCATTTGCCCATTTATTTTTTGGGGTCATCATTCTTTGTGTCTTTCTTTACCATATTTGTTGCTTATAATTTTCCTACTTTCTTTGAATATTATTATGATTTTTTGAAATTTTTAAAATTTGGCATGCTGAAGATATGTCAATATATTTCTTCTAGTGCTTTTAGCTTAGAAAAATTTCACAAAGATCAGATAAATTTTCACTTTTTCTATGTTTTATTCTTATAATTTACATTTAATTCTTCAATATATGTGGCATTTATTTCAGTATTATAATCCAAATTAAGTTATTTCACAAACAGCCAAGAAATTGTCCCAGTTATTTAGAAGCTCTTCCTATCTGATTTTTAAAATTTCCTCTTCGTTAATCTTTATTTATGCTTTTACTAACATATAATAGGGTCTAATTCTGGGCTTTAAAATTTTTTTTTTTAATTGTGCTTTAGGTGAAGGTTTACAGAGTAAATTAGTTCAGTAACTTATACACAAACTGTTCCGTGACATAGGTTACACTCTCCGCAACGCGTCAGCACTCCCTGAGTTCTCCATTTCCATTCCTCCAGTTTTTCTGCTCTTCCTGCCTTCTCATCTTTGCTTTTGGGCAGGTGTTGCCCTTTTGGTGACATACAGATGATTGTTTTAAGGAGCACTTTCCTTAACCAGTGTTACTGTTTATTTTATAGGCCTATTATTTGGCTAAAAGGTGATCTCTGGGAATGGCTTCAATTCCAAGTTAGAAGTGTGTCTAAAGGCCATACTCTCAGGGGTTCCTCCAGTCTCTGTTGGACCAGTAATATCTGGTCTTTTTTATGAATTTCAATTTTGTTCTGCAATTTTTTCCTGCTCTTACTGGGACCTTCTGTTGTGATCCTGGTCAGAGCGGTTGATAGCAGTAGCTGGGTCCTTAGCCTTCAAGTCCAGTAATTCAGTCCTACAAGGTGTTTGGTTGTGTCTAGGATGTTTCCATGACTGTGCCCCTGTGTGCTCTATTATATATACATGTATGTGAATATACATGCAGCGTATACATAAACGCATGTGGAAATAGCCATAGCCAAACCTATATATGCACATGGCTGTGCTTCCGTAGGCCCTCCCATACCTATTCAGCGTACATATCTACTTAATGTATCTACTCATAAATTATTTTATGTTATTAGTGTTGTAGGATTGTATATATTTATTGTTATTGCCTTTTATTCTTGTGTACCTCTCAGTGTCTTCCCCTCCTTGATGATGTCGTGTTGACTTCCCCCATGTCTTATACTGCCTTTCCCTTCACCAGAGTTAACACATGTCTACTCTCTAGTTAGTGATTTTCCTACCTTCCCCCTCCCGTCCCTGGTAACCATCAAAAAATGTTTCTTTCTCTGTATAAACCTTTTCTTGTCTGTTTATAATAGTGGTCTCATAAAAGGTTTATCGTTTTGTGATTATTTCACTCTGCATAAAGCAGTCCAGATTCATCCATGCTCTGAGGTGCTTTGCAGATTCGTCACTGTTCTTTATCATTGCGTAGCATTCCACCATGTGTATGTGCCATAGTTTTTTTTATCTATTCATCTGTTGATGGGCACCTAGGTTGTTTCCATGTTTTTACTATCATGAGTAGTGCTGCAGTGAACGTGGGTGTGCATATGTCTATTCGTGTAATGGCTCTTATTTCTCTAGGATATATACCTAGGAGTGGGATTGCTGGATAGTATTTTATTTCTGTTTCTAGCTTTTTAAAGAAGCACCACATCCTTTCTCCATAGTGGTTTTACCATTTTACATTCCTACCAGCAGTGTATAAGAAGTTCCAGTCTCCCCACAATCTCTCCAACGTTTGTTGTTTACTGGTTTTTTTTTTTTTGGATCAGTGCCGTTATTGCTGGGGTGAGATGGTATCTTACTGTAGTTTTGATTTGCATCTCTCTAATGGCAATTGATTGTGAGCATCTCTTCATGTGGTGGTGTTATTGTTGTTAGGTGCTGTCAAGTCGGTTCCGACTCATAGTGACCCTGTGCACAACAAAATGAAACACTGCCCGGCCCTGCGCCATCCTTACAATTGTTGTTATGCTTGAGCTCATTGTTGCAGCCATTGTGTCAGTCCACCTCGTTGAGGGTCTTCCTCTTTTCTGCTGACCCCGTACTCTGCCAAGCATGATGTTCTTCTCCAGGGACTGATCCCTCCTGACAGCATGTCCAAAATATGTAAGATGCAGCCTCACCATCCTTGCCTCTAAGAAGCATTCTGGCCACACTTCTTTCAAGACAGATTTGTTCGTTCTTTTGGAAGTCCATGGTATATTCAGTATTCTTTGCCAGTACCGCAATTCAAAGGCGTCACCTCTACTTTGGTCTTCCTTATTCATTGTTCAGCTTTCACATGCATATGATGTGATTGAAAATACCATGGCTTGGGTCAGGCGCACCTTAGTCTTCAGGGTGACATCTTTGCTCTTCAACACTTTGAAGAGGTCCTTTGCAGCAGATTTGCCCAATGCAGTGCGTCTTTTGATTTCTTGACCGCTGCTTCCATGGCTGTTGATTGTGGATCCAAATAAATGAAATTCTTGACAACTTCAGTCTTTTCTCCGTTTATCATGATGTTGCTCATTGGTCCAGTTGTGAGGATTTTTGTTTTCTTTATGTTGAGGTGTAATCCATACTGAAGGCTGTAGTCTTTGATCTTCATTAGTAAGAGCTTCAAGTCCTCTTCACTTTCAGCAAGCAAGGTTGTGTCATCTGCATAATGCAGGTTGTTAATGAGTCTTCCTCCAATCCTGACGCCCTGTTCTTCTTCATGTAGTCCAGCTTCTCGTATTATTTGTTCAGCATACAGATAAAAAAAAAAAAAAAAAGGTATGGTGAAAGAATACAACCCTGACACACACCTTTCCTGACTTTAAACCAATCAGTATCCCCTTGTTCTGTCTGAACAACTGCCTCTTGATCTATGTAAAGGTTCCTCAGGAGCACAATTAAGTGTCCTGGAATTCCCATTCTTTGCAGTGTTACCCATAGTTTGTTATGATCCACACAGTCAAATGCCTTTGCATAGTCAAGAAAACACAGGTAAACATTCTTCTGGTATTCTCTGCTTTCAGCCAGGATCCATCTGACATCAGCAATGATATCCCTGGTTCCACGTCCTCTTCTGAAACCGGCCTGAATTTCTGGCAGTTCCCTGTCGATATACTGCTGCAGCCATTTTTGAATGATGTTCAGCAAAATTTTGCTTGTGTGTGATATTAATGATATTGTCCTATAATTTCCACATTCGGTTGGATCACCTTTCTTGGGAATAGGCAAAAATATGGATCTCTTCCAGTCACTTGGCCAGGAAGCTGTCCTCCATATTCTTGGCATAGACGAGTGAGCACCTCCAGTGCTGGATCTGTTTGTTGAAACATCTCAATTGCTGTTCCATCAATTCCTGGAACCTTGTTTTTCGCCAATGCCTTCAGAGCAGCTTGGACTTCTTCCTTGAGTACTGTTGGTTCCTGATCATATGCCACCTCTGGAAATGGTTGAATATCGACTAATTCTTTTTGGTATAATGACTCTGTATTCCTTCCATCTTCTTTTGATGCTTCCTGCGTCGTTCAATATTTTCCCCGTGGAATCCTTCACTGTTGTAACTCGAGGCTTGAATTTTTTCTTCAATTCTTTCAGCTTGAGAAACACCAAGCGTGTTCTTCTGTTTTGGTTTTCCATCTCCAGCTCTTTGCACATGTCATTATAATACTTTACTTTGTCTTCTCGAGAGGCCCTTTGAAATCTTCTGTTCAGTTCTTTTACTTCGTCAATTCTTCCTTTTGCTTTAGCTGCTCGACGCTCAAGAGCAAGTTTCAGAGTCTCCTCTGACATCCATCTTGGTCTTTTCTTTCTTTCCTGCCTTTTCAGTGACCTCTTGCTTTCTTCATGGCTGATGTCCTTGATGTCATTCCACCGCTCCTCTGGTCTTCGGTCACTGGTGTTCAGTGCGTCAAATCTATTCTTGAGATAGTCTCTAAATTCAGGTGCGATATACTCAAGGTCATATTTTGGCCCTCGTGGACTTGCTCTGATTTTCTTCAGTTTCAGCTTGAACTTATATATGAGCTACTGATGGCCTGTTCCACAGTCGGCCCCTGGACTTGTTCTGACTGATGATATTGAGCTTTTCCATCGTCTCTTTCCACAGATGTAGTCAATTTGATTTCTGTGTGTTCCATCTAGCGAGGTCCGTGTGTATAGTTGCCGTTTATGTTGGTGAAAGAAGGTATTTGCAATGAAGAAGTCGTTGGTCTTGGAAAATTCTATCATTCAATCTCCAGCATTGTTTCTGCCACCAAGGCCATATTTTCCAACTACTGATCCTTCTTCTTTGTTTCCAACTTTTGCGTTCCAATCTCCATTAATTATCAATGTATCTTGATTGCATGTTCGATCAATTTCAGACTGCAGCAGCTGATAAAAATCTGTTTCTTCATCTTTGGCCCCAGTGGTTGGTGCGTAAATTTCAGTAATAGTCGTATTAACCGGTCTTCCGTGTAGGTGTGTGGATATTATCCTATCGCTGACAGCACTGTACTTCAGGATAGATCTTGAAATGTCCTTTTTTACGGTGAATGCAGCACCATTCCTCTTCGAGTTGTCATTCCCAGCATAGTAGACTATATGATTGCCCAATTCAAAATGGCCAATACCAGTCCATTTCAGCTCACTAATGCCTAGGATATCGATGTTTATGCATTCCATTTCATTTTTGACAATTTCCAATTTTCCTAGATTCATACTTCGTACGTTGCAGGTTCCGATTATTAATGGATGTTTGCAGCTGTTTCTGCTCGTTTTGAGTCGTGCCACATCAGCAAACAAAGGTCCTGAAAGCTTTACTGCATCTACGTCATTAAGGTTGACTCTACTTTGAGGAGGCAGCTCTTCCCCAGTCATCTTTTGAGTGCCTTCCAACCTGGGGGGCTCATCTTCCAGCGCTATATCAGACAGTGTTCCGCTGTTATTCGTAAGGCTTTCACTGGCAAATGCTTTTCAGAAGTAGACTGTCGGGTCCTTCTTCCTAGTCTGTCTTAGTCTGGAAGCTCAGCTGAAACCTGTCCTCCGTGGATGACCCTGCTGGTATCTGAATACCGGTGGCATAGCTTCCAGCATCACAACAACACACAAGCCCCCACAGTACGACAAACTGACAAGACACGTGGGGGCTTCATGTGTTAGCCATCTGAATATCTTCTTTGGCAAAGTGTATTTTTGGGCTGTCTAATCAGTTTCATTGACCTGTCTGTTTTTGTGGAGCCCTGGTGGTGCAGTGGTTAAAGAGCTTGACTGCTAATCAAAAGGTCGGCAGTTCGAATATACCAGGGGCTTCTTGGAAGCCCTTTGGGGCAGTTCTGCTCTGCCCTGCTTGGTCTCTGTGAGTTGGAATCAACCCGACCTGCAGTGGATTCAGTCTTTTTTTGAATTAGTATGGCATGGCAGATTCAATTGTAGCTTTTAGTATTAATCGCTGGTCCTTTTTCTTTTGTTTTGTTTTTCTTTTGTTTTAAACCTGTCTCCTTTTCACTTTTTCAGATGCAAATTATTGGATCTCACCTCTAGAGATTTGAGTTGGTAGGTGTGAGTTGAGGGCCAGGAATTTGTATTTTCAGTAAACACTCCAGGTTGATCAAGGATTTTTCTTTGAAATACAGTGCAATATTTGATAAAACTCTAATTTAAACTAACTTTATAAAATATTTGAATTTACGACATCTCTCTGAATCCTAATTGTCATATGAGGCAAATTCTTATTTTCTCTATGCCTTATTCTTCCATTTTTTTGTGGTTAATAGCACTACTCATAGCCGACATCCAGATTACCTTCAGTCTATTAATGTTTTATTTGCATAACTTTCTAGAATTTAGTTCTTCTCATCCTTCCAGTGCCTTATGTTCTACAAACCTGTATTTCTTAACGATGTTCATTTATGAATCAATTGATAACCACGTTTTGCATATTATCCTTTAAGTTTTTACATATACATATTTTTAATGAAGTGATAATATCTATGTTGCTGATGTATTAGGATGCTCAAGAATTCCTTCGATGTTTAATGGATCTTCTTCATGAAGAATTGAAAGAGCAGGTCATGGAAGTAGAAGAAGACACTCATGCTATAACAACTGAGGAGAGTATGGAAGAAGACAAGAGCCAGTCAGATGTAGATTTTCAGTCCTGTGAATCTTGTGGCAGTAGTGATAAAGCAGAAAATGAAAACGGATCTAGGGGCTTTTCTGAAGATAATAATGAAACAACAATGTTAATTCAAGAAGATGAGAACAATTCAGAAATGTCAAAGGATTGGCAAAGAGAGAAAATGTGCAATAAGATTAATAAAATAAATTCTGAAGGAGAATTAGATAAAAATAGAGACTCTGTGTCTGAAACAGTCAACTTGAACAACCAGGAAACTGTCAAAGTGCAAATACACAGCAGAGCTTCAGGTGACAATTTAATTTGATAATAAAAGTGGATAACTTTTCTTTTAATAAATACTCTCTGGTCCTTTACAGAAAAAAAAAAAAATTGCCAATTCCTGACCTGGATTGCATTAACTTTATTCCTTTCAGAAAGTCCTGGAATGAGTTTCTTCCCCTAACTGCCAAATATTCAGTCTGCTTTTAGTCATGGTTGAGATAATAAATGCCTGTGTGAAAAATATTTGTAAATTGGAAAAATCCCTGAAGATACTTTGTTTCAGGGTCTCTTATGAAAATATTTATTGAGTCCTTGTAAGTCCCTCCCATTGATAGGGCTATGTGTAATATACTAGGAATCCAACAATAAACTATCAAGATAGTTCTTGGGGAGTTTATATTTTCTGAACTCATCTTATGATTTAATTCTGAAAAAGATCCTTTTTGTCAAAGGGGTTTATTTCCTTTATTAGAGTAAGAATGAAAGAATTTATGATTTGCCTAAACGTCTTGTTTGAGTTTGATTGCTGACATACCATGTTAGTGATTACTATGTTAGTGTGGGAGGATAATCTCTTTTCCCATGTGGTTTTAGACCTTTCAAAAAAGTATCCTGAATATCTTTTATTTCTTTTTAAATATCTTAATATTAAATTGAGGCAAGTATGACAGTTTGTCTCACTTCCTGAATTGTCTGTAACAGTAGTGTGTTACAAACATTAAATGAGTTCCTAGTTGGAAAATCATTTATTTTGCTTAGAAATACTTTGTCAGCTGTTTCACTTCACATTTGTTAACGTGAATTGTGTTCAAAATCCTTAATTAAATCTCCAAATTAATTAACAGTATTTTACTTGTAGAAGAACTTAACATTTAAGATAATAATACAAATTTTAAATATTACAGAATATATTACTGATGTCCATTTAAATGACCTGTCTACACCACATATCCTCCCATCAAATGAAGGTGTTAATCCACGTTTATCAGCAAGCCCTCCAAAATCAGGCAATTTGTGGCCAGGATTGGCACCCACACACAAAAAAGGTAAAGGTCTTCATTATTCAAGTATAAATCATGAAATGTTAATCTGTCCTTTAAAACTGACTTAATAATATTTTTACACAACCATGACTTAAACATTTTTTTTGTGTGTAGAACTCTTTAATTTACATATAGTGTAATTAACTTTTTTTTGTGTAGAGTACTGTGAGTTTTAACACATACATAGATTGTTGTTATCACCACTGCAAACAGGATACAGAACAATTCCGACACCCCAAAGAATTCTCTCATGCTGTGTTTAAGCCCTGGCAATGTTGATCTCTTCTCTTTTCCTATTGTTGCCTTTTTCGGAATGTCATATAAATGAAATCATACAGTATATAGTCTTTCAAAGGTCACTTATTTCACTTAACATAAGACATTTGAGATTTAGTCACATTGTTGATTGTCTGAATAGCTCGTTCCTTTTTATTCCTGAGCAATATGGCTGGACCACAGTTTATCCCATTCATTCATTAAGACGTTTGGGTTGATCATGATTTGATTATGAATAATGCTGCTATGACATTCATGTACAAGTATTTGTGTGAACTTAAGTTTCCACTTGTAAATATCTAGAAGTAGACTGGGTTATATGTTAGTTTTTTTTTTTTTTTTTTAATAATATTTTATTGTGTTTTCGGTGCAAGTTTACACAATTTAGGCTCCCATTCAAGAATTTCTATGCATGTTGTTCAGGGACATTGGTTACATTCTTCACAATGTGTGAACATTCTCATTATTTCTGTTCTTGTTCCGTTTCCATTCATCTAGTCTCCTGCTCCCCTTACATTCTCATCTTTGTTTTAAAGTAATTGTTTACTGTTTGGTCTCATATGGAGATTTTTTAAAGGAGCACAGGTAATATTTTTTGAGCCAATTTGTTATTTTATGTTAGCTTTACATTTAACATTTTACAAAACTGCCAAACTGTTTTCTAGAGTGGCTGTGCCGTTTTGCATTCGCTAGCTATATATGGGAGTTCCAGTATTAAAAACTATAAACAGCGAAAGACAAAATAAATAAATGGGACCTCATAAAAATTAAAAACTTTTGTTCATCAAAAGACTTTACCACAAAAGTGAAAAGACAAGCTACTGACTAGCAGAGTATCTTTGGAAACTGTATATCTGATAAGAATCTAATAACCAAAATGAATATAAAACTTTGACAACTTAACAACAAAAATGACAACCCGGTAATACTTGAATGAACATTTCACTGAAGAGGACATTCAAATGGCCACCAAACATCTCAGTGAAAAGATGCTCAATGTCATTAGCTATCAGAGAGATACAAATCAAAATCGCGGTGGGATAACTATTTCACTCCCAGTAGGATAGTTAAGATTAAAAAAAAAAGAACAAATGTTGGCTCAGATGTGGAAAAGTTCGAACTCATATTTGTTGTTTTTGGCAGTGCAGAATGGTACTGCTGTTATAAAAAACAGTGTGCTGGGTCCTTAGAAAACTAAAAATAGAACAACTGTTTAACCCAGCAATTCTACCCCTAGTTATATACCTGAAAGACCTGAAAGCAAACACAGACTTATACACCAGTATTCATTGCAGCACTCTTTACAATAACCAAAAGGTGGAAACAACCTAAATGCCCATCAGCAGATGAATGGATAAACAAAATGTGGTGCATATGTACACAGAAATACTACTCAGCCAGTAGGAGAAATGAAGTGTTGATACATATTACAGTATGAATGGGGCTTGAAGATATTTTGCTGAATGAAATAAGTCAATCACAAAAGTACATGTATGACGTCACTTATATAAAAAGACAAGAAAAGGTAAATGTATAGAGACCAGTGTTTATTAGTGGTTACCAGAGGCGGCAGGGAGAGGGAAAGGAGGGGATTATTGCTTATAGGGTACTGAATTTCAGTTTACCGTGATGGAAAAATTGCATTTATTAAGGGTAGGGTTGCACAGACGATTTTAAGTGCTGTCAGTAAATTGTACGCCTGTAAAATTTGAATTGACAAAAGTTGTGTGATAGACATATTTACAACCATGACCAAAAAAAAAAAAAGGCTGCTGAGGCTGCTTATGTATGACTAAACACCTCATGGGATTTGGTTCCTTGGCTTGGAGGTTTATGGTCATGGTTTCATGGACATCCCAGTTAATTGGCCTAATAAAGTATTCAGTGCTTCTGTTCTACCTGCTAGTTAGTTGTGTAGTGCCTGGGTGTTAAAAGCTTGCAAGCAGCCACCCAAGGCACAGCAATTGGTTTCTGTTCACCTGGAGCAACAGAGGAAGGAGGAGAGTCAAGAATAGGAGGAGGATATGGAATGTGTGGCTGACTGCCTCTATGAACAACTGTCTCCTTTGCCATGAGAGCAGAAGAACTGGATGGTGCCTGGCTACCATTACTGAACATTTTGATCAAAGATTTTCTAGAGGAATCCTGATCAAAAGGGGAACAGAATTTCAAATTCTCATGGAATCCAGGCTTTCTGGAGCCATGGAGGCTGAATGAACCCCTGAAACTTTTGCCCTGAGATAATCTTTAAACCTTAAACCAAAAATATCCCCAGAAGTCCTCTTAAAACCAAACAGTAGTTTAGTTGAACTAGTAAAAAATGTCTGCCTTGAACATTACGCAGTTTTATGAACTATCGATATGGAATCAAATTGACAATAGCAACTTAAAAGATCAGATAGGAAGATTAGGGGGCAGTGAGTTTATGTTAATGAGGAAGGAACAGTGAGAAAAGGAGGGTGAGGATGGTTGTACAACTTGAAGAATGTATTTGATGTCACTGAATTGTACATGTAGAAACTGTTGAATTGGTGTATGTTTAAATAAATAAAAAATTAAAAAAAAATGTAAACTATAAAAACTCTTAAGAAGAAAACATAGGAGAAAATCTTGACCTTGGTTTGGGCAAAGAATTCTTATCTAGGACATAAAAAGCATGATTTATAAAAGAAAAAAATAATAAATTACACCTAAGAATTAAAAATTTTTTTTGGCAAAGACACTGTTAAGACAATGAAAAATATAAGATTGAAAAAAAAAATTTGTAAACCATATCTGACAAAAGACTTGTATCCAAAATATATAAAAAGCTCTTAAAGCTTTATATTAAACACATTTTAAAAATGGGCAGAAATTTAAATACAGTCATTTAATTTTAAATCTGTGAGTGAGCTCTGGAATCTCCCGGTGCGGTGGTTTTCAGATGTTGTAAAACCTCAGAATACTTTCTTCAGGTAAAACCTTACTTACAAAAAAAGCAAAAGTAAATAAACAAGTAAAAGTGGAACTGCTCTGATTGGTCAGGATAGTGAGCCTGAACCTCTCCCGTTGCACCTTTACCTTTTTTCCCACTGCCTAACCTCTTTCCCTCATCCCTTCCGTGACTTGCTGGACATAAGTGAACAGTGATGAGGCTAAACCTTTCATTTAGCATATAGAAAAATTGATCTGAACATTGTGCTAATTCAGAATTCTTTTTCCTTTCCCATATGTACGTACATATACACTTTTACTCACATATATACAGCAATAATGGTGGCCAAGGATTATATATAATTTTTTTTGACCAGCTTAAGTCTTGTCTGATCGGTTTCACTCTGGGTCTTTTTAAAGTAACACTTCTGAATGATATCTTGAAATTTTTCTCTTCGCATGGTAATTTTTACGTTAAAAAGTCTAGAGAAAAATATTAAAGGAACTACTTGGACTTAAAAATTGTTTTTTTGTGGTAAAGTATATATAACATCTGCCGTTATAACTGCTTTTAAGTGTACAATTCAGTGGCATTCGTTGCATTCACATCATTGTGCAAAATTTCCACCATTCATTTCCAAAACTTTTAATCACCTCAAACAGAAACTCTGTACCCATTAAGCAATAACTCCCTTTCTCCTCTCTCTCTAATTCCTGGTACCCTCTAATCTACTTTCTGTCTCTATGAATTTGCCTCTTACGGATATTTCCTGTAAGTGGAATCATGTAGTATTTATCTTTTTTTGACTGGCTTCTTTCACTTAGCATATTGTAGCATATACTAGAATTTCATTCCTTTCTATGGCTGAATAATATTCCATTGTGTGTATCTACCACATTTTGCTTATACATCCATCTGTTGTTGGACACTTGGGTTGTTTCCACCTTTTGGCTATTGTGAATAATGCTGTGATGAACATTGGTGTACAGGTAGCTGAATGCCTGCTTTGAATTCTTTTGGGTTTATACCTAGAATTTCTAGGTCTTACAGTAGTTTTATGTTTAACTTTTGACAAAACAGTTTTCTACAGCAGCCGTACCATCTTCCATTCCCTCCAGTAGTGCGTGAGAGTTCCAGTTTCTCCACAGTCTCACCAATAGTTGTTGTTTTCCATTTTTTTTTATGCTAGCCATTCTAGTGGGTGTGAAGTGGTATCTCATTGTAGTTTTATATGCAGTTCCCTAATGACTAATGACATTGAATATATTTTCATGTGCTTATTGGCCATTTGTATATCTTCTTTGGAGAAATGTCTATTCATGTCCTTTGTCCATTTTTTCATTGGGTTGTCTTTTTTTGTTGAGTTGTAGGAGTTCTTTATATATTCTGGATATTAAGCCTTCATCAGATACATGATTTCCAAATGTTTTCTCCCATTCTGTAGGCATTTTACTTTCTTGATAAAATCCATTGATGCACAAAAGTTTTTAATTTTAATGAAGTCCAATGTATCTGTTCTTTCTTTTGTTCATGGTTTGGTGTCATATCTAAGAATCCATTTTCAAATACAAGTTCTTGAAGATTTACCCCTATGTTTTCCTCCAGGAGATCTGTTATTTTTAGCTCTTAGGTTTAGGTTATTGATAACATTTTGATTTAAATTTTATGGAAAGTGAGAGGTAGAAGTCCAACTCATCCTTTTGCATGTGGAGATACAGTTGTCCCAGGACCATTTTTTATTGAAGAGACGATTTTTCCCCCAATGCATGGACTTGGTGCCCTTGTTGAAAATCAGTTGGCCATAGATGTATAGGTTTATTTTTGGACTCACAGTTCTATTCCATTGGTTTATATGTCTATCCTTATGCCAGTGCCATGTTCCCCCCCCCTCCCCCGTTTTGATTATTGTAGCTTTATGGTAAGGTTTGATATCAGGAAGTATCAGCCCTCTAACTTTCTTCTTTGTCAAGATTGCTTTGGCTACTCAGGGTGCCTTGCAATTCCATATGAATTTGAGAATTGGCTTTTTCATTTTTGCATAAAAGCCTTATTATGATTTTGACAGGAATTATGTCTAATCTGTAGATCACTTTTGGTAATACTGACATTTTAACAATACTACATTTTAGCGATCCATGAACACGAGACGTCTTTCCATTTATTTACATCTCCATTAATTTCTTTCAGCAATGTTTTATAGTTTTTCAATGTAGAAGACTTTCACCTTTTTGGTTAAATTTATTCCTAGGTATTTCATTCCATCTGATGCTACTGAAAATGAGATTGTTTTCTAAATTTCCTTTTTTGTTTATTCATTACTACTGTATAGGAACACAACTGACTTTTGTGTGTTGATCTTGTACCCTGTAACTTTGCACAATTCATTTAGTAGCTCTTGTGTGTTCTTTGGGATTTTCTATATGTAGGATCATATCATCTGTGGATACAGAGGATTTTACTTCTTTCTTTCCAATTTGGGTGTATTTTATTTCTTTATCTTGCCTAATTGCTTGGGCTGGAACTTCCAGTATAATATTGAATAGCAGTGGTACAGGTGGGCATCCTTCTTTGTCTTGGTCCTGCTCTTAGGGAGAAAGGTGATTTTTTTTTTTAATGTACTATAAAAAAAAAAATTTTGTCTTTAAATCCTAGCTCAATCTGTGTCATCTCCAAAAAGAAAAAAACAGCACAAGAAATACAGAAGCGTTATTTCAGACATATTTGATGGGACAATTATTAGCTCAGTACAGTGTCTGACTTGTGACAGGGTGAGTATGAGGGAATTATAATACATGGAAAATTTTTGTCAAATGATCTTTTTTAAAAAAATCTAGCAAAACTGCATTAAAAAAAACTTGTAAGTTTTAATTCCTTCTCTTTACTACTAATGACCAAAAGTATGTTTATATTCATGTAAATTGAATCTAGGAGTAGAATTTTTTTTAGAAATAACAGTAACACCCTTTTTGGAAAGATTGGTCTTTACCTATTATTGAGAGGCCTGTGCTAGCAGGAATAATTAACTCAGGCCTTCATCTATTTTGATCACATATAAACGTGAGAAGTTGCTCGGCAACAAGAATTGGTAGCACATGCATTTTCTTCCAAGGCTGATGAAATTAATATACTGGGAAACTGTTGCTGTTCACAGGGACAAAGCTGTGAATGTATCTCCTATGTTTGATTACACTCTGGCTTATAAATATTTTTCTGTATTCAGGTTGGGGCTTATATAATAAAGGTACTGACAAATTGATGGACAATGACAAAAGGGTATAAATTAAAATCATTATGAGTTCTTTAATAGTACTGCTAATTTATAATTCGAATTAACATTCTATATGTACTGTTTTGGAGCCCTGGTGCTCAGTGGTTAAGCACTAAGGCTGCTAACCAAAGGTTGGCAGTTCGAATCCATCAGCTGCTCCTTGTAAACCCTATGGGGCAGTTCTGCTCTGTCCTCTGGACTCTCTGTGAGTTTGGAACTGACAATGGCAACAAGTGCAGGCACTATTTTAGGATGCCTGAGGTTACCTTTTTCAGCTCTTTTTCTCCATTCCTCAGAGTTTCTTTGAGCTGCTCTTAAGAACGGTTTTGCTTTAGTGCAAGTTAGTCGTGCAGCCATATTATCTAAATCCATATTGAATATGAGGCTTTTTTTTTTTTTTTGCCACTAAGTGACATTGATGTCTGTGATGGAAAATAACTTGTCTCAAAAAACAAAACCAAACCTGTTCGAAATTTCCAATTATCATGTTAGGATTTTAGGTGAAATCTAATGACTTTCAATAAGATTATTTTAAAGAATGCTGTTTTGATAAAAAAAAAAATTTTTTTTTAATACCACATATTTAAATGGAAAAACCTAGAAATGTTTTAAATTAGATGCCAAGTTTTGCATCTCTTTCTGTTTTTTAAACATACTTTATTATGAAAGGCCCATTTCCAAAGACCAGTACAGCATACTGCCTAAGCGTTAGACCCTGAAGACACAGTGGCTGGATTTGGAGCACTTCTCTGTGCTGCAGCGTCCTTGATTGTAATGGGGATTCTAGTAGCTACCTCAGTTTTTATGTGAAGATTAAAAATTACTGTATCTAAAGCATTTAGAGAGGTACCTGATAAGACCATGTGTTTTCTGCTATTGTTATTACTGTAAAAGTGATTTTATCTTTTGTTTTTTGCTTAACTTGCTTTGATCATTGCAGTCTAAAATCTATTCTCAAACATTTGTGCTGGATTATTTTCATTCCGTTTTTAAAACACAAAACAATTTTAGGTGTCCGTAACCCTCGAGACCTTTCAAGATCTCTCCTTGCCAATTCCTGGCAAGGAAGACCTTGCTAAGCTGCATTCATCAAGTCATCCAACTTCTATAGTCAAAGCTGGATCATGTGGCGAAGCGTATGCTCCACAAGGGTGGATAGCTTTTTTCATGGAATATGTGAAGAGGTGTGTATTTTTTTCTTTGTATTTATTGTTTCTTAAAAATTCTGTTTCTGCTGTACTGGCAGAACACTTCCTTTCTTTTTCTATCAATGATGTTTCAGGTTTGTTGTCTCATGTGTCCCTAGCTGGTTTTGGGGTCCAGTAGTAACCTTGCAAGATTGTCTTGCTGCCTTCTTCGCCAGAGATGAACTAAAAGGTAAGAAAAATAAAAATTTTCATATTGGCTAACTTGTAGATGAATCTAAAGTACTAGTGGGACTAAAAATGTCCCTATGAAAGTTAAGTTTTAAGGGAGCTTACATTCATAAGTACTTGCCCATATTGGCTCAGTGCCAATATCTACCATGGCACTATAAATATAAATGAGACAGATTATATCCTGAAAGAATTTATATAAATTCCTGTAGTACGAGACAATATGATGTGTTAAGTTGCTCTGGAGACTCAAAGAAGGGAAAGTTCAACCAACTTAATGGACTTATTGTTTACATATGTAAACTAGAGTAGTTGTGAGCTCCTTCGTATCATTTAAGATCGTTTGCTATTTTTGTGTCTTCAGCACCTTGTATAGAGTTGGGCATATGACACGCAGTTAGTACATTTTTTTAAATAAATAAATGGGAAGGATGTTATTTGAGGTAGGCTGTCAAGGTTGAGAGGATGGTGGGAGGGGATGACGTTTTAAGCAAGGTGACCATCATGAGCTGACTCATGAGCAGAGACTAAAAAATGGACCTTGTTTTACTGCACTGTGGCAGAGTCAAAGAATTGCAGAACCAAGAGAAAATAATTGCTTTTAATTTGAGAAGAATGATCAGATCTGTTCTATTTGCAGGTGACAATATGTACAGTTGTGAAAAATGCAAAAAGTAAGTTATACTGGCAATGGTTTTGATATGTGTTTTGTATTTTAAATGGTTTACTTAAATGATATTTTTGTATTTCATATGGTTGTTTTAATTGGACATGTGGAATTAATTTGCCACTATAGTTCAGAAAAATATAGACCAGAAAGCTTTGTCTTAGAATAACAAAGAGATTGGTTGGCCTATAAAACAAAATTGAGGTAAAAATCTTAATAGGCTTCTGTAAGATATTAGAGTATATATTTCGTGATGTGAAAAAAGTACATGGTTTTGCATAAAACATTTTCTAGATATGTTGTAAAAGATGCACTAGGATAATGACATATATTTTCATTATATAGGTTAAATCATAAGCAAGGCAATATTACGTATCTCCATTTTAAAAGGTTAGATTCAGGAAATGGAAGTCACTACAAAAGTATATAGTTTCAAATCTCCTAAAACTCAAAAAGGTTATACCAAGCTTGATGTTACCTGCCATATGATGGCAGAATAAAAAGACAAGAAAAATCTGATTTTGCTCCTTAATATCTATTATCAGCTGCCTTTTTCCGTCTTGTGATAAATTCAGACTGTTAAAGCTTCTTGCTTGGTGAGTCAGAAAGAAAAGTGATTAGAGACTTAATGAAGGAACCTATTTTGGAGGTAGATTGAACTGGAAATTTTTTCTAGGTCTCTGTATTAGAAAAATAATGACTCGGGATCACTTTGAGTCCGAATCCAGTAGACGGCAACTGGTTTAATGAGATCTAGAGTCTTTTTTTTTTTTTTTAGAGTCTTTATAGTATGATAATACAAACTCCTCCTGGGTGTTGGCAGTACCTCAGGGCAACATTGATCTGCAGCTGTTTGCCCTCTTAATACTGTTTGGTTGAGAAAGATGAAAAGCTGTCTTTCTAGAAAAATTTTACCCTTAACTAGTATTCTTTGAATTGGAAAGTATTTATTACTAGTTTGTCTTTGAAGCCATAGCTGACAGCAGAGGGAGTTGGCCTGAAGGAGGACTTTGAGAAGTAAAACAGCCTGGGAAAAAAGATACAGCAAAGATGGATAAGCACTTTACATCTACCCCCAAATCCAAAGTAGAGCTCTATCACACATATATTAATATTGATTATTAATAGTAACCATTCTTTATTTGGAAACCCTGGTGGTGTAGTGGTTAAGTGCTACAGCTACTAACCAAGAGGTCGGCAGTTCACATCCACCAGGTGCTCCTTGGAAACTCTAGGGGGCAGTTCTACTCTATCCTGTAGGGTCGCTATGAGTCGGAATCGACTTGATGGCAGTGGGTTTTTGGTTTTTTTGGTATTCTTTATTTGTCTCAAGCCGTTTGTTTCCACATTTAAGAATAAGAGTTTTAATATATTCACCTGAACTAACCAATTCTATAAAATTAGAATTTTGCTTTACCCTGTTTCATTTGGTATCTGGATGTTATAAAGACTTTGCTAGGCCACAGACAGTAGCACATATGTTTTCAAAAAATTATTTTTCATCAAAGAATTATATAACTCCCTAAATTTTTATTACATCTTAGTTAAAAAAAATTTTTATTTTAAATAAGGGACTCCAGTATTTTGATTATTATAGTATTTAGTGTATATTTTAAAACGTGCAGCAAATCAGTAGTGAACATTTTTAGTCTGCCTTTGTCTCTACATTTTCAAAAAGACTTTGCTGGATATTTAAATATACGAAAGCTTTTGTAGATTTCACATGGGAGACAGGTTTACTTAAACTGGTTTTCCGTTTTCCCCCCTTAGATTGAGGAATGGAGTAAAGTTCTGTAAAGTACAAAAGTTTCCTGAGGTATGGGCTTTATTATAACTCAATTTATTTTGTGTGGTAGGAACATAGAGCATTAATGTAATGCCATGTAGAAAACTCTCTAGCATGACTGGAGTGGAGTGGTTCTGTTGACCAGTTACTACATATACCTTATCAGGAGTATGGATTTTTTAAATATTAGTTACGTGCTATAAATGCCCTTTGTAGCAAAACTTCTTGAACACAGTTTAATTGGACATTGTAGGATCTTGCAGGTTTAAAGTATATAATTTAAAAAATCAGTACCAGTGAACTTAGGAAGTAGCATGTTTCATCATTTCTACATTTTAATATCTCTGGAATTAAGTTAATCATAATTGCAGGATAAAATTTAACATTGACATTTAATTCAATATGACTGTTTAATAGACTTCTTTGTTTAATACACAATTTTACTGTATAATTTTTGATACCTCAATTTCTTGCTTGTAGAATAAAAATCTTTTGAAGAATGTACTAAGTTTCACCACTTGGAGTACTTTTGTATTTTGTTTGTAATAGCAAACTAGGGTTTGAATTTTCTTCTCTTTTAGATTTTATGCATCCACCTTAAAAGATTCAGACATGAACTGATGTTCTCCACCAAAATTAGTACCCATGTTTCATTTCCGCTAGAAGGTCTGGATCTTCAGCCATTTCTTGCTAAGGATAGTCCAGCTCAAATTGTGACCTATGACCTTCTGTCTGTCATTTGTCATCATGGAACTGCAAGTAGTAAGTATACAGGCTTTATATTTGTTTTTAGATTTTTTTTTTTTAATAAAAAGTACATCTCAGTTGATACCTTAGATATTTAAGGTATGATTCACCAAAAGAAAAACTTTAAAAATAGATTTGACTGCTGATAGATTTTATTAAAAACATACAGGTGATTTTAGGAAATTGAATACTTTTTACTGTGACTTTGGAATACTGCAAATTATATTTTGTATAAATTTAATAAGGACTTGAACATGATCGTTTTCGCACTGGATTTTTAAGATTATGTTTTCTGTCCTGTTACTTTTATTTCCTTAAGTAGTGATAAGGGTGTATATTGGAAATAAAAATCTGAGCATAGCTTTTACTTTATCTCAAGCATTATGCCAGGCACTGGGATTACATTTATCATCTGTTCTTGTGTTGAGTTTATATTACCATAATCTTTTTTTCCCTTAAATTCAGGTGGACACTATATAGCCTACTGTCGAAACAATTTAAATAATCTCTGGTATGAATTTGATGATCAAAGTGTCACTGAAGTTTCAGAATCTACTGTACAAAACGCAGAAGCTTATGTTCTTTTCTACAGGTATGAAAATAACTATCTCATGAATAAGCTGTTTTTATAAATATGAAAGAACGTCTCACTTTGGGATTATTAGTGATTTTTCACATTCAAAATGGTTTGCTTGAATAGAGGTTAGAAATTGTTTTTCTCATTTTTATTATGTGAGAAAATAAAGTGCAAGATTATATGCAGAATGATCCTTTGTTAAGAAAAGGTTGAATCATTTAGTTGAAGGGCAAGGGAATATGTTTTAGGAAGATTGGTTTTAATCAAAAATAATTAGGTACTGATGGTAGAAATTAAATATCAAATTTTTCTCCTAAAATAGCCAATAATGGAGGAATTACTATGATCATATATCTTAGATATTTTTCAGTGTCTTATTTAAAAAAGTATTAGCTACTGAAACAGAAAAACTAATTAACTGTTTAGCTTGATCTTACTAATAAACATTTGTGTCCCTGTTGAATGTCTGTGTGTGGTATGTTGATACCAGTAGTTGAGATATAATATCACCACCTAGGGTATATAATGTAGTTGAGTGAGATACAAAGTATATTGCTCCTGAATTCTGCCCAAGACCTAACAAGGTCACAGTATCAATATTCATGCTAAGTCTAAGGAAGAGGAAAAATCCATTTACTGCTCTAAATAGAACAAAATGCGTATTATATTTAATGAATCATTATTCTTAATAGGAAGAGCAGTGAAGAGGCACAAAAAGAAAGGCGAAGAATATCTAATTTGTTGAACATAATGGAACCAAGCCTTCTTCAGTTTTATATTTCTCGACAGTGGCTGAATAAATTTAAGACCTTTGCTGAACCCGGTCCTATTTCAAACAATGACTTTCTCTGTATTCATGGAGGTAAGAAATTCTACAATGGAAAGTAGTGATAGGAGTTTGCTGTTAAATAATTTGCACATTAGGAAAGAGCCAGGAGTTTTCCTCTTTGTTTTATTTCCCATTTCTTCATTTCCCCTATCTACAGGTCAGTTTAATACATTTAATTCCATATGGTTTCAGAAATTGGCTTTTTCTTTCTAATTATAGGCTTCCTCTGTAGCCTACTCATTAAGTATATATTCATTGAGTACCTGTTCCAAACTCTGTTGGATCCTGAGATTATAGAAGACACTGTAACACTGTTATACACAGAAACACTGATTCCGTTCTCAAAGGTCTTAATTTCATTAAGCTGGCTCTTTTCCTAAGGATGAAAATGTAGTTAGAATTTAACAACAACAACAAAATGCTTCACATGTAGCAAGTAGATATATAACATATACCTTTGCGTTTGGCTAGATTAGTGGCAATGTGTTCTGACAGGAACTACCCAGAGTTAGGCGAAACTTCATAGGTTAAAGGCACAGTCCTCCACAAGACTGCCCTTCGCTTCAGACGCCAGCTGAATTCCCATAAACCTTTTATGGCATTTTTCTGTGTCTGCCTTTTATTATAGTTACTTTTATAAGTGTTTCATTTCTTCTGCTAGCTCACAAGTTCTGTGAAGGAAAGGACTGTCTCTTATTTATGTTTGACTTTCCTAGTATAGAATTTGAGTGTAAGTTAAGACTTAATAAAGATTTACATAAAGAATTGAAGACCTTGGTTAACTAAATTTTCTCTATTTCAAGAAATATGTTCATCTTTAGAAAACACTGGAAAATGCTTTTTAAACTTAATTTTCAGCCTTTTTTTGGGGGGGGTGGAGAATCTACACTAATAATTGAAAAATGCTAGTGATTAACTCAGTTGTCAAAAAAATGAACTTAACCTTTGCAAGGAATACAAATAATGATAAAATGAGAGAAACCTTTCTAAAACTTTTTTTTAGGTGTTCCTCCACGAAAAGCTAGTTACATTGAAGACCTGGTTTTGATGCTGCCTCAGAACATTTGGGATAGCCTATATAGCAGGTTTGTTTTTTAAAAACAGACAATAGAGTATTTCATGCCATGACGTGAAAATCAGTTTGTGAAACTGCTTAAAAGGGAGTTGGATTATTTCACATACGTTCATTGTGCTGTGTGCTGCTTTTATAGATCATCCCCTTGTTTTCCTCTATTTACTCAGAAGTATGAGTAGGAAGAATTTGCAGCCAGTTTGACCCTATTTGGACCTTTTGATTATCTATAATGTTACGCTGTGATATTAAACTTCAGCACATTATTAAAAAGAATTTTGCCTATCCCAACCCTAAGATTTTGCGTATTTACGCTCTCCTACCATTAAATATTCTTATTCCTTAACCGTAAAAGTGTAAAATTTTAAAGTTTAGAAATATTTGCACCATAACTTCCTTACCAGTTATGTTTTCCTTATTTGAATATTAAAAATATTTCATTCTATGAGTACTTCCTATTTGAGAGGGCAAGGAAGCCTCCATCTGACTTAAACTTGATTCTAAATTTGTGTATAACTAAGACTTCTGTGTTGTGTACTAATTTTCAAAAGCTACTTCTTTTACTTTGTGTTTTTGTTTAAAGTATTTTATAGCTGAAATAGGTATAAGGGAAAGTTGAAACATAGATGAAGCAGATCAAGCAGTAAACCAATAGTGTAGTCACTGACCCTACAAACATAAAATCAAAGCCTTACATCATTATTTGATTTTTATTTTAGTTTCAGTCTGACAGATAATTTTTCTATAAGGATTTATTCTTAACTGGAGATTTAGCCATTGACTAGAAGTTAGAAACATATTTGCTAGAATGTCAGCCGCCTTTGAGATTTATCATAATTTTAATTATTAAATTTTTAATGCTTTAGGTATGGAGGAGGACCAGCTGTCAACCATCTGTACATTTGTCACACTTGCCAAATTGAGGCAGAGAAAATTGAAAAAAGAAGGAAAACTGAACTGGAAATCTTTATTCGGGTAAAAAAAGTGATGTTTTTCAAGTTGTTATCTAGGATAAAAATGAAGAACTGGCAATTAGTAGAACTATATTATGTTGAAGAAATAATTGGATGAAAGAGTTGTAATAGATTTTATGTGATCTGGGTACATATTAATGAGACCTTAGGCAGTTCACTGCAACTCTAGTGAGTTAAGTTCTCCCTTTGTGAGTTTTGTTTTTACGGATTGGCATTAAATGGCACTGGCAAGAAATCTCCTTAATAAAGCGGGGTTAATGGTGGTGGAAAATATTGCATTGATAAAGGGTAGGGTTGTACGGTTGATTATTGTAATTGCTATCAATAAGTTGTACACTTAGAAAAAGTTGAATTCAGAAGTTGTGTGATAGATATATTTACAATGATGACAAAAAAAGTAGCTGCTGAGGCTGCTTATGTACAACCAGACACCTCTTGGGATTTGGTTGTTTGGTTTAGAGGTTTAGGGTCATGGTTTCATGGGACATCCCAGTTAATTATCCTAATAGCATGTTCAGTGCTTCTGTTCTACCTGCTAGTTTGTTCCGTAAAGCCTGGGGTCTTAAAAGCTTGCAAACGGCCATCCGAGGCACAACAATTGGTCTCTATTCACCTACAGCAACAGAAGAAAGAGTCAGGAATAGGAAGAGGATATGGAATATGTGGCTCACTGCCTGCATGAAAAACCATCTCCTTTGCCATTAGACCAGGAGAACTGGATAGTGCCGGCTACCATTACTGAACATTTTGATTAAAGATTCCATAGAAGAATCCTCCTCAAAAGGGGAAAAATGCATAACAGAATTTCAAATTCTCAGGGAATCTAGACTTTCTGGATCCATGGAAGCTGGATGAACCCCTGTAAATACTGCCCTGATATAAATCTTTAAATCTTAAACCAAAAATATCCCCTGAAGTCATCTTAAAACTGAATAATAGTTTAGCTTAACTAGTAAAAAATGTCTGCCTTGAGCATTATACTCCTTTTAAGGACTATGTATATAGGATCAAATTGATAACAGCAACTTGAAAGATTAGAAACCTTAAGGGGTAGTGAGTATATGTTACTGGGGGAGAAACAATTCAGAAAAGGAGGGTAAGAATGGTTGCACAACTTGAACATAAGCAGTGTCACTAAATTGTACACATAGAAACTGTTGGATTGGTGTATGTTTTGCTGTGTATGTTCTCAGCAACAACAAAATAAGCAAAATTTAGAACAAAAAGCAATATACAATAAGGAAAAAAAAAAAAGAATTAGGCTATATCAGGTGCTTTTAAGTAAATTGCTTCTAATACATGAATAGCCTAAACTGCAAGCAGCAGGATTTCTAAATGACTGGCACTCTTGAGGCTATATCAAGGTTCTGAGAACCATTGCCATTATAACTTTGTTTCTGTGCCTGTGACCTCATTAGGGTTAGGAAAGACAGTAGCCATAGTCATATCTCAGTCTAGGGGACCACAACTAGGGCATTTAAAAATCAAGATCAAATACATCCTTTCTTATAAATGATAGTAATTTTTCATTAATACCAGTTAGCATGATTTAAAAATTAATAAACGTAATGTAGATGACTAAAAAAAACAAAGTCCTTATTGAAACAGTAACTTGTAGGTTTCCTTAAGTTAGTACTATTGTGAAATCATCTATCCAGGCTACTTCTCTCCCTTCGTGAAATGTAATATTGCTTTGTCTTTTGGGGACTCTGTACTTATAAATGTACCCAGTTTCTACAAAGTGAGTATATCATGAAGCGTTCCTTAATTACAAGTAACAGAAAGTCTGGCCACAGAATCAAAAGCTGAACAACTAGGTTTTATGAAGGACAAGGATTAGGACAATAGCAAGATAGAAAGAAGTAAGCCTTTTGAAGGTGCCGTTGTCAGTAGCACAGCTTCGACTATTAGTATCCAAATTCTCAGTAGAGAATCTAAAATTTGGGCCAACTGGAGGTATCATTATTGATGATCCTACTGAGAGAATATTGGGAGGAGGGATAACTCTGCAAGAGATAGTTTGGATCCTTTTAGTACAAGAAGGGGAGAAGATAGCGACCAGACCAAATGTGCAGTACTTTCCCTCTTATGGATGCCCAGCACTACACATGGCTGCTCCTCTTTGTAGATTTAGGTTTTGTTTTGTTTTTGCCCTTTACTAAAATAAACTTTCACATATAAGGAAAGATATTTTACATGTGGATTTATTTTATTTGTTTTACTTAGGCCTCATTTCCTTCCTCAATATAAGGAAGCAGTTGTTAGTTGACTAGTAAAAATAATTCATTTCATGAATGTTCAAGCAAGTGGCTAATGACTCTGTCAGTCAGTTTGCTTAATACAAGCCATTCTAAGTATTTTGAGTATAATAAGGTTTAATACAGGGGATAAGAGACTTATATATGCTGGGGTGTGAAGGTCAAGAAGACTACTGCTGGTTTTCAGGAAATTAGATTTGGGGTAGGCTGCCACGTCGGAGGTAGGCATGGGATCAGTGGCCCAGAGGAGAACTTAGAGCCTAGACAGTGAAGAAGCCTCTGCATAGTAGTGTGGGCCTGATCCAGGATGCTGGAGCCCAGGTTGATGAGATGGGCATCTCATCAAAATGGGCATCTTGCCCATTTTGGCCAGGGATGGGGGCAGGCGGTACAGTGTGGTGACATGGTTATCAGTAGGAGGCTTGGTTCATATGGAGAATTGATCAAATATGTAAATATATTAAGGGTAATAAAAGCCATGTTTCTCGTTATCAGATAAGGGAGTATGAAATATGGGAAGGGAGAAAACTAAAATAAACTCTGCAGTATTGGATTGGGGTTGGACTCATGGTTTTCAGTGTGTATATAGGTATCGAAATAGAGGTAGGTGTGTGTGTACCCATATATAGAAACTTACGATGGATGTATATTTATTTCCTAATTGCCCACTAAATGCGTCTGGGGACAGTGATACCTCCAGTAAGAATAAGCACATGTAACTCTCAGATCTTGTCTTCTGAATATCTTTCTCCAGTGAAAGGGGCCAGCCCTCCTTGGAGAAATGGCTGATTGATTCCAGGGTTGGGGCAGGGAAATTGCAAGATGAGCCCGGAACATCTTACTGTGCCAGGAATTAAAGTGCTTGACGAATGATGGGGACAAGTCAGAAGTATACAGAAGCCAGGTTGAAGGAGCTCCCACTTGCTAAATTTGGGACAATTTGAGCTTCAAAATAATGGTAGTAATGTTATAAGCCATTAAACAAAATAGGTGATGATGAGTTCATACTGATATAAATAAATAAGTGAATAAATGGAAAGGTTGATAAGGAATGGAGTATTACAGAGTTTCAGCTTACTCCCTGCAAAGTACTTACTTATTGCAAAGAGAAAAGAGTAACTGTCAGTAGGAAAGCCTGGCACTACTTCACTGAAGTTAAAAAAGTGGACATCAATTATGGGACAAATTAAAATCACATGCCCACTGATAGAATAAATGAGAAGAGCACAGCATCACTTCTTTGATAACGCCAGTATGCACAACCTTAATCTCAAATGAAGAATATCTGTCAAACAGAAATTGAGGGACATTTTATAAAACAACCAGCCTGTAGTTTTCAAAATTGTCAGGATCGTGAAAGTCAAGGAAAGACTGGGGAACTGTTCCCAGTTATAAAGAAAAGTAAAGAGGCATTAAAATTACATCACCAAATGATTTTTAACCTGATTCTTTTGTTATAAAGGACATTTTTTAGACAATTAGAAAAACTTGATGGAGCCTGAGGACTAGGTGCTAATATTGTACCATTGTTAATTTCCTGAGTCTTGTCAGTTGTGCTGTGATTATGTAGGAGAGGGAATACTAAGATACGTAGAGGAAAGGAGCATCAACTTATCCTGAAATGGTCTAGGGAAAAAAGGTTCTTTTTACAGTATTTAGAATTTTTGTGTAAGTTTGAGATTGTTTCAAAGTAAAATAAATAAATAAATAAAAATAGCATCAAACCACTAGAAACTATCTCAGCTGCCTGTCAGTGGTGATTCTAAGAGAATGCCTAGAAACTTGAAAGCTGCTGATGCTGTTGATCTCAGGACCTAAATGGATTATTCTCAGGAGGGTGCTCAGAAGACACAAGATCCTGCTGTTAAAGATGTTAGCTGTTTACAACACCAAGTAAGGCATTCCTGAGAAGATTCTTGGAAGTGGCGGCAAAACCCTATTTGTGCCATTGTGGATACCACAGTCTGGCCCACAGCTTCCACCAGAGAAAAAAAGTTTATCTTTGTACATGACTTTTGTATGTTTCATGTATGATTTGCAGTATTTAATCTCAAGTATTGCTGGCAAGGGATCCTGGGAAATGTAGGCTTCTAATTTTTATAGGGGCATGTAAGAATGAATAGAAGTGATGCTCATAACAAACAATCCAGCACAGTCTACCCCTTTATCAATATCCAAATGCATTCATACATGCAAACAACAACAGTAGCAACAGTATCATGCTTCTGCCTAACATGATGCACCTAGCAACATATGTCGGCATTTACATGTTCCCTAAAATAGGGAGACCCAAAGTCCCATTAGCCATTATATTTGTTTCTGGATAATAGTCACCCATTTTTTAGTTCATTCAGTTAAGTCATAATCTCCTTTTGACATCTTATAGTCTGAAGAATAAATTCTAAGGTTAACTGCCAACAACATGTTATATGAAATAGCAGAGGAATGAAAGGAAAAAAATAAATTGGTAATGTTTACAAACATGTACACAAAACAAGGAAGAAAATGTTTCGGTAGCTCATCAGCACCCATTCTATATTCCCTTTGTTCTCAGCCAGTACCTCAACTGGTTATGGTTGTAGGTACCTGGTAATGTAACATAGACCTTCATTCCCAAAGCATCTGAGCCCTAAGTAGTCTTGGCTGTATCAGATTTCTGTAGTCATTTGCTTTTACCTGCTAGACATGGAAGTGTCTGCAGTGAAGTTGAATGGTGCCTCCCAAGAAGATACTTCCATGTTCTAATCTCTGGAACCTATGAATATGACCTTATTTTAATAAGGATCTTTGCAGTTGTAATTAAGCTAAGGATCTTGAGATACGGTCATCCTGGATGATACAGGTGGGCCCTAAATCTGAAGACAAGTGTCCTTATAAGAGACACAGAAGAAGAGAAGGCCATGTGAAAATGGAGGCAGAGATTGGAGTGATACAGCCACAAGGAATGCTGATAGCCACCAGAAGTTCGAAGAAGCAGGAAACAGAATTTCCTCTAGAGCCTCTGGAGAGAGCACAGTCCTGCCAACACCTTGATTTTGGACTTCTGGCCTCCAGAACTGTGGGAGAAGAAATGCCTGTTTTCAGCCACCAAGTTTGTGATAATTTGTTACAGCAGTCCTAGGAAGTTAATACAGTGCCCTAGGTAATCACCTGTGTTCCAGAGAATTCTCCATGCTCACGTTGTATAGCAGTCACTTTACTCATTGTAATGAGGACCAATTATTCCAGCCAATACTGTGACTCCCTCTTTGTCTCTTGGTTCAGTGCCGTGTGAAACCACAAGATGAAGGAGCAGTCTCAACTTCCAGTTCAGTGAGACCATTGTTGTATCCCCTCGGGAACTAATTTCTCTAACTTAATAGAGGCCTAAGTTGTGGGGATGGGAAGCAAAGCTTTTGTGAGTGTGTCAGTGGGGATAATAGATACATAAACTCTGTCATTTCCTTTACCTGGTTTTCAGCCTCATGTATTCTGGTTATGGGAACAATAGCACCATACATTGGTTTCTAGCTTGAGCATATACCAAGCATGATACTGTAGGACAGTATCTACCCACAAGATGTTGCCTCCCAGACACTAAAACTCACTCTTCAATAGACGAGCAGCTTCTGGGTGATGGCATGTGGTAAGATCAGTTAATCTTATAGATGTGAGTCCATTTCTTCATTTCTTTTGTATAAAACAAGTTCCATGGTCAGAAGCAATATTGTGGCAATGAATGAGACATACAGTAAGTCCAAGAATGTTGATACGGGGAGAATCATTGTAGGTTAAGAAGGTAGATTCAAGTCCAGTGTAAGTTCTGGGTATTTGCAAATCACATGTCTGATAAAAGTCTTGTATTCAGAAGTTATATAAAGAATTCATACAACTCAGTAAGAAGACAAACAATCCAATTAAAAAATAAGGAAAAGATTTGAATAGACATTGTCCCTAAGAAGTTACTGTATAAAGGACTAATAAGCACATAAAAACGTATTCAAGATCAGTAGTCATTTAAGAAATGCAGATTAAAACCACAGTGAAATATCAGGTTGACACTATCAAGTGCTAATGAGAATGTGGAGCAGCTGGAACTCTCACACATTACAGGTGCGAATGCAAAATGGTACATACCAAGTGGTAAAGCAGCCTGACAGTCAGTTTCTTGTAAGGTTCAACATTACATTTAGCACATGACCCAGGAATCCCACTTCTGGATATTTATTTCAGAGATATGAAAACAGGTTCACACTAAACCTCTACATAAAGGTTTATAGTAGTAGTGCTCATTATTGCCCAAAACTGGAAACAACTGAAGTATCCATCAACTGGCAAATGGATAAACAAAATGTGTTATATCCACACAATGGAATACTACTCAGTAGTAAACAAAAAGCATCGGACTACTCATATGTGCAGCAACTTGGATGAATCTCAAAAACACGCTAAGCGAAGAAAGACAGAAATAAAAGACTTCAATGTATGATTCCACTTATATGAAATTTCTAAAAAGGGCAAAACTGTAGCGACAAAATAGATCAGTGGTTGCTTGGGGCTAGATGGAAGTGTTCTAGACCGTGGTGATGGTTGTACGAGTATACAAATTTATTGAAAATCATTGAACTGTACGCTAAGACTGAGTGAATTATACTTTAATAAAGCTTTTTTTTTTTTTTAATGAGAACCTAGGTTATTCCCTAAAAAAAGGCTTTTTGTTCTGTTCCACCATCCCTCTTTTTTTTAATAAAGTAAGTATAAAATAACAGTGGAGTATGAGAATATGTTTTCCTTAGTGGACCAGAAACTAAGTGGAGTTTCTGAAAAATTGAAAGCAGATAGGATCAGGTTGAAGAAGGTCACAGTTAATGACTGTTTGGGCTTCAAATTTGGAAGTGGCAGATACCAGTGATGACTTTGCACAAGGCACCAGGCTTACAGGTGTCTGCCTGATTAGAGCAGTGAATATGGACACTTGAGTCACTTAACGAAGGCATTATCAGAAGTTTAAAAAAATTACAAATTAACAATTAAAAAACTAAAAAAGGCATTATCGTAGTTTTTGGAATCTGGAAAGAATTGTGATTTCCCAAATTGTGTCTTAAGTGTGATTAATCCTCAGGAAGATGAATAAGGGTATTGCATCCTTAAAAAAATCCCAATAAATGGTTTGACTAAATGGCGGAATAAATATTGCTGGAGAGCCATGCTGAAAGATTCAGTGAAGGGTTTCTCCTAAAATGAAGCACAAAAGGATAAACAGAAAGAAAAGTTTCAATGTATTGGATAGATACAGAATCCAGTGTTTGTCTAATAGGTATTTGAGAAAATGGAAGAACTTTACAGCCACAGTTTAGAGAAATTTCCAGGAAAAACACATCGTTAGATTAACAGGGTGGTTGTGCTTAGTAAATTTTAAAAAGTCGCCACCTAGTTGTAGCTAGAAGAAATTTCCTAATACCAAAGGTAAAAAAAAAAAAAAAAAAAACCTGTTGCTATCCGAGTCGATTCCAACTCATAGCGACCCTTTAGGTCAGAGGAGAACTGCCCCTTAGAGTTTCCAAGGTGTGCCTGGTGGATTTGAACTGCCGACCTTTACCTTTTGGTTAGCAGCTGTAGCACTTAACCACAATGCCACCAGGGTTTCGACCAAAGATAAAGAGAGTCCTGATATATCTGGCAGAGTCAATCTGACCTTACATTTCAGAAATTTCAGTTCTCTGGAGACAAGTTATACATCACAGAAAATCCTAGCTTTCAATTGATTTCTTTTTTTTTTTTAATTGTGCTTTAAGTGAAAGTTTACAATTCAGGTCAGTTTTTCATGCACAAACTTAAACACGCATTGTTGTATGATCCTAGTTGCTCTCCGTACAATGTGACAGTATATTCCTTTCTACCCTGTATTTTCCTGTGTCCATTCAACCAGCTCCCGTACCCCTCTGCCTTCTCATCTCACCTCCAGAAAGGAGCTGCCCATATAGTCTTAAGTATCTACTTGAGCTAAGAAGCACACTCCTCACCAGTATAATTTTATGCCTTACAGCCCAGTCTAATCTTTGTCTGAAGAGTTGGCTTTGAGATTGGTTTTAGTTTTGAGCTAACAGAGAGTCCAGGGACCATGACCTCTGAGGTCCCTCCAGTCTCAGTCAGACCTTTAAGTCTGGTCCTTTTACTGGAATCTGAGGTCTGCATCCTACTTTTCTCCTGCTCCATGAGGGATTCTCTGTTGTGTTCCCTGTCAGGGCAGTCATTGGTGGTAGGCCAGCACCATCTAGGTCTTCCGGTCTTAGGCTGATGTAAAAAAAAAGCCCAGTTAAGGGTATAGTCTCTGGTTTATGTGACCCTTTCTTTCTCTTGGACTCACATTTTCCTTTGTTATTAGTGTTCTTCATTCTTGTTTGCTCCAGATGGGTTGAGACCAACTGATAAATCTTAGATGGCTGCTTGGTAGCTTTTAAGACCCCAGATGCCACTCACCAAAGTGGGACACAGAACGTTTTCTGAATATACTTTTTTATGCCATTTGACCTAGATGTCCCCTGAAATCATGGTCCCCAGACCCCTGCCCCTGCTACTCTGTCCCTCGAAGTGATTGGTTGTATTCATGAAACTTCTTAGCTTTTGGATTAGTCCAGTTGTGCTGATTTCCCCTGTATTGTGTATTGTGCTTCCCTTCACCTGAAATAATTCTTGTCTAGTATCTAATTTTTTTTTTACTATCTAATTAGTGAATACCCCTCTCCCTCCCCACCCTTGTAACTATCAAAGAATGTTTTCTTCTGTATTTAAACCTTTTCTTGAGTTCTTATAATAGTGTTCTCATACAATATTTTTCCTATTGCAACTGACTGATTTCACTCAGCATACTACTTTCCAGATTTGTCCATGTTATGTTTCATGGATTCATCATTTGTTCTTTGTCATCGTGTAGTATCCCATTGTGTGAATATACCATGATTTGTTTATCCATTCATCTGTTGATGGGCACCTTGGTTGTTTCCGGTTTTTTTGCTATTGTAAACACTACTGCAGCGAACATGGCTGTGCATGTATCTATTCGTGTGAAGGCTCTTATTTCTCTATGATATGTTTCAAGGAGTGCGATTGCTGGATCATATGGTACTCCTATTTCTAGCTTTTTAAGGAAGTGCCAAATCTATTTCCAAAGTGGTTGTACCATTTTATGTTCCCACCAGCAGTGTCTTAAGTGTTTCAGTCTCTCCACATCTCTCCAACATTTATTATTTTCTGTTTTTTGAATTAATGCCAGCCTTGGAGTGAGATGGCATCTCATTGTAGTTTTGATTTACATAGCTCTAATGGCTAAGGATCATGACCATTTCTTCATGTATCTGTTAGGTATCTGAATGTCTTCTTTAGTGAAGTGTCTGTTCATATCCTTTGCCCATTTTTTAATTGGGTTATTTGTCTTTTTGTAGTTGAGTTTTTGCCGTATCATGTAGATTTTAGAGATCAGATACTGATCAGAAATATCATAGCTGAAAACTTTTTCCCAGTCTGGTAATCTTTTTTACTCTTGTGGTGAAGTCTTTGGATGAGCATAGGTGTTTGATTTTTAGAAACTCTAAGTTATCTAGTTTCTCATCTGGTGTTTGTGCATTGTTAGTAATGTTTTGTATACTGCTTATGCCATGTATTAGGGCTTCTAGTATTGTCCCTATTTTTTCTCCCATGATCTTTATCGTTTTAGATTTTATATTCAGGTCTTTGATCCATTTTGAGTTCATTTTTGTGCATGGTGTGAGGTGTGGGTCTTGTTTCATTTTTTTGCAGATGGATATCCAGTTACGCCAGCACCATTTGTTAAAGAGACTGTCTTTTCCCCATTTACTGGACTTTGGGCATTTGTCAAATATCAGCTGTTCGTAAGTGGATGAATTTATGTGTGGATTCTCAATTCTGTTCCCTTGGTCTGTGTATCTGTTGTTGTACTAGTACCAGGCTGTCTTGACTACTGTGGTGGTATAATAGGTTCTAAAATCAGGTAGTGTGAGGCCTCCCTCATTATTCTTCTTTTTCAGTAATGCTTTACTTATCCGGGGCCTCTTTCTTTTCCATATGAAATTCGTGATTTGTTTCTCCATCCTATTAAAAAATGCTGTTGGAATTTGGATTGGGATTGTACTATATCTGTAGATTGCTTTGGGTAGAATAGACATTTTCACAACGTTGAGTCTTCCTGTCCATGAGTAAGGTATGTTTTTCCACTTACGTAGGTCTCTTTTGGTTTCTTGCAGTAGTGCCTTGTAGTTTTCTTTGTGTAGGTTTTTTACATCTCTGGTTTTATTCGTAAGTATTTTATCTTCTTGGGGGCATTTGTAAATGGTATTGATTTGGTGATTCCCTCTTCGACGTTCTCTTTGTTGGTGCAGAGGAATCCAACTGATTTTTGTATGTTTATCTTGTATCCTGATACTTTGCTGAAATCTTCAGTAGTTTCAGTAGTTTTCTTGTGGATTCTTTTCAGGTTTTCTGTGTATAAGATCATGTCATCTGCAAATAGAGATACTTTTACTTCTTCCTTACCAATTTGGATGCCCTTTATTTCTTTATCTAGCCTAATTGCTCTGGCTAGGATTTTCAGCACAATATTGAATAAGAGTGGTAATAAAGGACATCCTTGTCTGGTTCCTGTTTTCAAGGGGAATGCTTTCAGACTCTTTCCATTTAGGATGATGTTGGCTCTTGGCTTTGTACAAATGCCTTTTATTATATTGAGGAATTTTCCTTCTATTCCTATTTTGCTGAGAGTTTTTTATGATGGATGGGTGTTAGACTTTGTCAAATGTCTTTCCTCATCAATTAATAAGATCGTGTGGTTTTTGTCTTTTGTTTTATTTATGTGGTGGATTACATGGCTTGTTTTTCTAATGTTGAACCATCCCTGCATACCTGGTATGAATCCCACTTGTTCTTGGTGAATTTTTTTTTTTTTTGATATGTTGTTGCATTCTTTTGGCTAAAATTTTGTTGAGGATTTTTGTGCCTGAGTTCTTGTGGGATATTGGTGTGTACTTTTCTTTTTTTGTGGTGTCTTTACCTGGTTTTGGTATCAGGGTTATGCTGACTTCATAAAATGAGTTTGGGAGTATTCCAGCCTTTTCTATGCTCTGAAATACTTTTAGTAGTATTGGTATTAACTCTTCTCTGAAAGTTTGGTAGAATTCTCTAGTGAAGCCGTCCAGGCCAGGGCTTTTTTCTGTTGAGAGTTTTTAATTACCTTTTCAATCTCTTCTTTTGTTATAGGTTTATTTAGTTGTTCTACCTCTGTTTGCATTAGTGAGGTGTAGGTAGTGTGTTTCTAGAAATTTTTCCATTTCCTCATTTCCTCTAGGTTTTCAAATTGGTTAGAGTACAAGTTTTTGTAGTATTCTGTTACGATTCTTTTAATTTCAGTTGGGACTGATGTGATATTGCCCATCTTATTTCTTATTTGGGTAATTTGCTTCCTCTCCTGTTTTTCTTTTGTCAGTTTGGCTAACAGTTTAACAATTTTATTGATCTTTTCAAAGAACCAGCTTTTGGTCTTGTTAACTGTTTTTTGATTGTTTTTTTTGTTCTCTGTTTCATTTAATTCTGCTCTGACTTTTATTATTTGCTTTCTTCTGGTGCCTGAGGGCTTCTGTTGTCCTCTTTCTATTTGTTCGAGTTGTAGGGTTCTTTGATTTTGGCCGTTTCTTCTTTTTGGATGGTTGTGTTTATTGCTAAAAATTGGCCTCTGAACACTGCTTTTGCTGGGTCCAGAGGTTCTGGTAGGATGTGTATTCATTCTCATTTGATTCTATGAATTTCTTTATTCAGTCCTTAATTTTTTCTATAACCCAGTGGTTTTTGGCATGGTGTAGTTCAGTTTCCATGCATTAAGATTTTTTTCCCCTTGCCTTTTCTGTTATTGATTTCTACTTTTATGGCTTTATGGTCAGAAAAGATGCTTTGTAATACTTTGGTGTTTTGGATTCTGTTAAGGTTTGCTTTCTGGCCTAATATGTGGTCTATTCTGGGGAATGTTCCATGTGCATTAGAAAAGAAAGTATACGTGGCTCCTGTTGGATAGAGTGTTCTTTAAATGTCTCTGAGGTCAAGTTGGTTGATTGTGGCATTTAGATCTTCTGTGTCTTTATTGAGCTACTTTCTGGATGTCCTGTCCTTTACCAAATATGGTGTGATGAAGTCTCCTCACTTTTCAGTGCTGCTCAAGTTTATGTATCTTGCAGCCCTGTCATTGGATGGGTAGGTATTTATTATGGTTATGTCCTCCTGTTGTATTGACCCTTCAGTCATTACATAATGCTCTTCCTTACCCTTTGTGGTAGATTTAGCTTTAAAGTCTATTTTGTCAGAAATTAATATTGATTTTTTTTTTGTGAGCTTGCTGAAGCCATCATGGTCTGCCTCTTTATGTGATTTGATACTGTTGTCTCCGAGCTATCAATAAGTTATTTTATTTACTCATTTTATGTTTGCTTACTGTGCCTTACCTTCTTGTTTTGATATGCCCACATTGGCTGCTCAAGTGAGCTAATTTGATCATTGGAGGTTTTGAAGCTATAATATCTTGTCACCAGGTGGTTAGAGCTGTTACTAGGTATGTGAGCCCAGGAGTCCGTTCACTTTTCTTGTATGGATTCAGCTCAGGTGTCCAGGTAGTCAGTCACAAGGTGTGTGGTGTCAGGCTCTCACCTACAGTCCTAGGTGAGTAGGGGTGATTGGTGTAGGCCCAGGTATCTGGCTGTAGTAGCGGGTCATGCTCTCAGCAAGGCAAGGGGCTGACAACTGCCTGAGTATTTGTGAGGAAAGCGTGTCCCTGTTCCCTAGAGCACGTAGGTGGATGGATTTTGCAGCCAGCTATGGACACCCAGTGCTATTGGCTGTAAGGACTGGGAGGCAACACTTATTCTTGGACCTCTGTCATGTATGGACACCCAGTGCTATTGGCTGTAAGGACTGGGAGGCAACACTTACTCTTGGACCTCTGTCGTGCATGGCTAGGTATCATGGGTGGAGCCACCAGTCCACAGGCCCCTGATGTGGGTAGGTGAGCGCTCTGATTAATAGAGCGGTGTCAAATGTCACAAACCTGCCTCTCCACTAGGTAGTCGAAGCAGGTGAAGGCAGACTTCAGGTCTATACCCTGTTATACCCTGCTAATGAGGGGCTTTGCTGCTGAAATGGGGCCAAACAGGTCTATGCAGGGGTGAAAGGCATTCAACGTCTGTGGACCCCTTATGCCTGTGCCCAGGCAAGGGAGCTGTTTCTGCTCCGAGTTCCTGGCTTAGGGGAGCCGGCAGATTATTTTTTCCCTGTTTGTTAATTTGTTCCCTCTCTACGACCTGGAGAATGGCTCAAGGTGAGTGCAGGGTCCTTCTGGCCCAGGGGATGCAGCCAGCTGGGATTGAGTGCAGAGTGGGAAGGGAGCAGGTTTTAAGTGGGAGAGAGTTTTTTCCCAAAGAAATATTTTTGGTCCACGAGGTGTGTTAAACTCAGGTACTTTTGCTGATTAAGGGTCGACTCTCTGCCACTTATTCTCTCCTGATCTGGAAAACACTTTCCCAGTGCCACTGTCTCACCGTACTCATGCCAGTGGAATTGGCCTGCGGGGTGCCAGTTCCCTCTGGGTCAGGTCTGGCCACTCCTCGCTGCTTATGAACTTTTCTCCTTCCCCCTTTCATTCAGTCCAGTCCCTCAACTGTTTTTTTGATATTCAGGGCTCCCTGCTTATCATATATAATCGATTCACTTGTTTTTTCTGGTCTTTGTCGTAGGAGGACCACAGCAAGCGTCCGACTACTCTGCCTTCTGGGCCCCGCCTCTCAATCTGTGCCTTTAGACAAACTTACTTAGGTTTATTTGTCAACCATCAGAGACAGACACAACATTTTTCACTCCTTTTCATTTCTCCGTGAAAGCAGCTACCTTGTATCCCAGAAAGATCCTTCCCCTCAGAGAGCTTACATTTAATAAATAACTAAATTATATAGTATATTAAAAGGTGATATTATTATGGAAAAGAAAAACACAGGAGATGAGAGATCAGGAGTACAGTGGGGAGAAAAGGAGTCTGGTTGCAGTGTTATACAGGGTGGTTAAGATAGGCCTCATTAGAAGATGGCATTTAGGCAGAGACTTTAAGGAGGTGAGGGAGATAGTCATTCAGATTTCTGATAACCAGTGCAGAAACCTTTAGAGGCAGGAATGTATGTGGTTGATTCTGAGAATAGCAAAGAGGCCAATGTGACCACAGGTGAATAAATAATTAGAAGATGAAGTTAGGTTATTGGGGCCAAATCATGGAGGGTGTTCTGGGCTATTCTAAGAATCTTTCACTTTTACTCTGAGTGAAATGGGGATAATCACAGGATTTTTGATTAGAAGACTGACAAGACCTCAACTTGGTTGTCTTTGTCCACAGGTAGCATACACTATTTTAGGAGTCTGACTGCCTTTTCACAGTACTACAATTAGATAAATTCCAAACACCCTTTATTTTTCTGTGGGTCTGTCGCCTGTACTTCATTTTTTGTATCTTCATCAGTTGGATTTCTTTGTTTGTAAGCACTAGAAGCATACTGGCTAACTTAAACCAAAAAGAAATTCATTGAAAAGAAAAATCACATTATTAGGCTTCAGGAGGTTTGGGAACCAAGGTAGCACTGGGTATATAGCTAACAAGAATTGGAATTGGAATGACTCCATTCTGACCATTAGGATACTCCACTGAAGATTTAAATTTCAAGTAGAGTTTCAGCAGTTTGAATCCACCAGCTGCTCCTTGGAAACCCTATGGGGCCAGTTCTCTGTCCTAGAGGGTTGCTGTGAGTTGGATCAGTTTTGGGTTATTCTGAGTTAGAGTTTGGACTCGTGTGAGCCATATACCCATTCCTTAGGCTGTAGTTTTGGTGAAAGGGAGTGGAACATCTTTAGTGACTCTGCAACCACTTTGGGAATTTACCCTACACATATTTGTATATTACCTGTGAAGTGCACGTACAAGATTATTCATTGTGGCATTGTCTTTATAATAGCAAAATCTTCATGAATAGGGGACAGGTACATCTGTACGGTCTGCAGCCATAAAAACAAACAAGGAAGTTGTTCTTTATTGAGTGATAAGGAAATGTCTCCAGTATCTTAAGTGAACAAAGTTGTAGACAGTGGATATATGTTTAAATAAAATCTACCCATTAGATTTGTAATAAATTAGTCTTTATTGCTTTGAGGACTTTCCCTTGACCATCTTCACTTACCCAGTATTTTACATCCCTTTTCTGTATACTTGTTAAATTTTGAGACATAGTCTAGAATTCTTTATTAGTAGGCACCATCCCAGGACCTGGTACTAAGATAACTTAGCGTCAGTGTATGTCTACTGTTTCACAGTCCATGTGTAAGAGAAATTGACCTTTCCAGATTCTGAATTAGAATGATTATACTGTTCTGCTACAAATTTCTAATATTCGTTGATTTTTTTCCCCTCCCTATAGCTCAACAGAGCATTCCAAGAAGAGGACTCTCCAACTACTTTTTATTGCATTAGTATGCAGTGGTTTAGAGAATGGGAAAGTTTTGTGAAGGGTAAAGATGGAGGTAAGTGGTTAACTGAAAAGTTTTTTTGCAGATTTTATCTATTTGACATGTATTTATGGAACAACTATATGCATTTGGGATTACATCAGTGAACAAAAGAGAAAAAAGATCCCTGCCCTCAAGGATCATATATTCTAGGTTTATATTCTGGTTGTCTTTAATTTTTTTAACCTATCTTATGAATTATAGCATATTCATAGAAGGAATAAAGAAACTGGGCAAAATTAGTCTGCAATCTTAATATTGCAAAGTTGAAAAAAATCTACCCAATAACAGGGAATTGGTTTAATGATGGCTTATCCAAGATAATGCAATATGTGACTTTTAAAATAATTTTGTATGACAGTACTTAATAATTTGAAACTAAGATGTTCTTGATAAATAAAAAAGGTTTCAACACAGTACGCTTAGGTTGAACTCTTCTTGTAGTAAAAAAAAAAAAACTACATTTATACAAATACAAAAAGGTGACAAAAATATTAAACAGTTTGCTTGTCTTTTTTTGGTGGTTTTATAGTATTTTTTTTTTCTTCCTTAATGCCTTTTTCTAGCATAAGGACTAAAGGAAAATCAGATAAGGATTTCCCCCCCCATAAATTAGAAAAGAATGTATTTTAACATTTTATTTTACAGTCTTTTCATTATTTTTAGTTTACAGAATGACAGTGTGAAACAAATTGAGAATTGTATAATTTCTTTTGAAATAACAGAAGAATTGTTCTTTGATAGCATTAAAAGTGCATTTTAACCTGTAATTCCCACATGGATAGTTAAGAAATCATTTCTATTAGACTCCGAATGGTACTGAGAGAGCTTCTTCTCCGCCTTTCCTGGAGCCCTGGTAGTGCAGTGGTTAGGCACTTGGCTGCTAACTGAAAGGTCAGAGTTTTGAACCCACTAGCTGCTCTGTGGGAGAAAGATGTGGCAGTCTGCTTCCATAAAGATTACAGTCTTGGGAACCCTGTGAGGCAGTTCTACTCTGTCCCATAGGGTTGTTGTAAGTTAGAATCGATTTGATGACGCTTTGGTTTTTAAGACCTAAAAAAGCAGCATCTCGGAAGACAGGTAAGAAGTGACTGTAATAATCTGCCTAAAAAATAATCAGTCTGATTAGTTATAGCCCTCAATTATCCCAGGCACAGAATTATGAAATCCTGCCTTATATTTTTTTGAGAAGTACGGTTTTTGATAATTTTTCTTTCTGCCTTAGATCCTCCAGGTCCTATTGATAACATTAAAATTGCAGTTACTAAATGTGGTAATGTGATGCTCAGGCAAGGTAAGTTTGATTAATATTTTAAGCCTTATTAGTGATTTCTCACTGTTAAGACTGTATTGTCAGTAGCCATTTATGGCACTTTTTACCCAGCTCAAAATGTAATTCATACATGAAGTAGGACAAATAGTGCAGAGCAGCCAGTGTTTAAGCTTTATCTCAGAAGAGGGTTTAAGGCTGTTGATAGGAGCTAGGAAAAAGGGTCTATACCTTTTTCAGACAGACCATAACGTTGCAGCTTATAGTAGGATGGGCTGGTAGCCTGAAGATTCATGTTCTCTAGAAGATTCCTGCTGGGGTAGATTATGAAAGCTTTGTCATTCTTAGTATTGGTCTGTAAGCACTATGAATCTGTAGGTTTGTGAACATTATTCTTTCTGTATACACGTAATTTTAGGAGCAGATTCTGGTCAGATTTCTGAAGAAACATGGAATTTTTTACAGTCCATTTATGGTGGAGGGCCTGAAGTTATCCTACGACCTCCAGTTGTTCATGTCAACCCTGATACACTACAAGCAGAAGAAAAAATTGAAGTAGAAACTCGGTCTTTATAATTTTGAGGATGTAGTGATTCAGTGAGAGATCATTTTCACTCCCCCTGCTATATACATATGCAAAAACATTCCTAAAAGCATGTTTATTTTCTTGGTTTTTAATTTTTTATCCCTTTTATTCCTTCTTACTGGGCATTATGGAAGAATGTGTTAAAATGTGTAATATGCTAGGCTGGTATATTTAATGCTAAATACCTTCAAGTCTCTCAGTGTAATATTTTGAAAGAGAAGGACAGTTATGATCACTTGGTAATCAGTAGGCTATCTTTGATCTTTGTACTACATGCAAATCCATAGTATTCTCTGTAGTATAAATAGTTTTGCGTTTTCACTACCCTAAACCATAATTTTGACCAATTTTTTCAGTTCTCCAAAAACCTAATTTAATTGTGTAGTTTTCACAAGGCTTCATATAATAGCCTGTTTTAAATTGAGAGTAGTTGTCAGAAAATTGTTGTTAATTCCCTAAAGCTCAGGAAACCTTAGCTTGTTACTTCTTTTGCACTGCAGCATATAAACTAGCATATTGAGACTTACAAAATGTCTTTTGAATGTAGCAAGGATGTATTTAGTTCGGATGGAATTTGTGTGAGCAGATACTAGTAACTTATTGCCTCTTAATACTGTAAAATGTTAAACTTTAGTTCCTATAACCCTGAATAATATTCATTATGTCAGTAACTAAAAAACTTAGTTTTAGGGCACTTTATTTTGAGAGCATGAAGTGTGGAATGTGTCATTGAGATTGTTGATAAAGCTGAAGCCACTTGCAAAATAATTTTTTAAGAAATGCTTAAAATCTTTTTGAATAATGTAATAATGCACTGCTACTTGGCTTGATTATGTGATGTCAAAAGTTTAACTATTATTCCAAGTACGAAAACATACTGAATTACTTTGGGGATGTTGAATAGCATTCATGATGGCTTTGTTTTGGTTTGGTGCAGCTGCCACCAACTAAAGCAGTGTTGTTAAAATTAGTTCAATAAAAATGATTTTAAAACATATAACTTGGGTGTTGAATTTATTTGAGACATTAAAGGTGAAGCACATAAAGCTTGCTAATATTAGTATCTATTATTTCTTAATCATAAGTATACAAAATAGGAAATCATTTAGTACTTAGTTTTTATGTTTAATGAAATGATGAGCCTGTTCACCACCTATTTGAGATATATTTAAATTTTTTTTTTTAAACATAGTTTTTAGTTTTCTTTCTAATTATATGATGATCCTCCTCAAGGACTGACTAGTCCTTTTGACTTGTCTCAAAATATCCAGAATTTGGTCTAATGCCTGGCTTTTAATAGTTAATCAAAATAAGTTTGTTTTTAATAGTGCTTGCCATTTATTGAATATTTACAATGTTTCACTCTACTAAAGTGCTTTACTTACCTTTAGTCACCTTTACAACCCTATGACTAAGGTTAAGTGACTTGCCCAAAGTCAGACAGCAAAGAAGTAGCAGATAGTGCATTCATCTTAAGTTAACGTGACTTCATAGGCAGTGTTGTTACTCACCAGGATATACTATCTCCCAGTGAATTCTTTTGAAACTGATTATGGCATCAGTCACATTCATTAATAGCAACATCTGTTACTGGCATTTAAAAAAAAAAGAAACAGGGTGCTATCGAGTAAATTCTGACTCAGTAGTGACCAACCCTATGGGTCAGAGTAAAACTGCCCCACAGGATTTTGAAGGCTGTAAATCTTTATGGAAGCAGATTGCCACATCTTTTTCCCACAGAGTGGCTGGTTGGTTTGAACCACCAGCCTTTTGGTTAGCAGCCAAGTACTTGAACCACTGTGCCACCAGGGGTCCTTGTTATTGAGATATATAAAAAAGAATACTGGTCCCTAATCTTTTTACATTATAGTCATCAAAATATATAACTATCTAGTAGGTGATTGTATCAGCTAAATGTTGGCCTATGTGTGGTGACATGTGGATAAAAGAAATAATTTGTCTAAGAGTGATTTTTTTTCTTGGAAGTACTTAAGCTAAAAAATACGAAAAGTGCATTCAGGGGATAGTCAGATCCTGTATGTGGTAAAACCACACTGATTTCTAACATGAAAATTATTAGCTTAGGCTCTTGAAGTTAGATTGCCTAAATTCAAATCTTTGTAGCTACATCACTTTCCAGCTGATTTGGAACAGTACTGAAGTCCAGTTTTCTTCATCTGTTAAATGAGAATGTTGCAGGTTGGGTTTTCCACGAAGTAATCAATGAGATGGAGTTAGGAGTACAAATGATTTTTTAGGGAGTAACACCAGAGAAAGAGAATGGGAGGTAGCAGGATGGAACAGAAGAAGACATCAAACCCTGATACAGACCTGACAAGATCTCTGTCAGCTCCATGGGGAGATCTGAAGCTAAGGTTACCCATAGAAGAGTCCTGAATTGGGGAGAAATGGCTAGATACTTGTACTAACAGACTTTGTTCTATCACTGGTTAGTAGCTACCTGGTAAAGAGAGTGATACAGACCTGACAAGATCTCTGTCAGCTCCATGGGGAGATCTGGAGCTAAGGTTACCCATAGAAGAGTCCTGAATTGGGGAGAAATGGCTAGATACTGGTACTAACAGACTTTGTTCTATCACTGGTTAGTAGCTACCTGGTAAAGAGAGTGACCTCAGCTTAACAGCTGAGCTGGACGTTGGAGGAGCTAACAGCTAGAGGCTGTCAGCCAGGTATATTCCTCAAAGCTGGACAGTGAGTCATTTTGTGAGGAAAGGTCAATGGTACATCTCCATGTCCGCCACACTAGATCATAAAAAACTCAAAATCCGTTTAACTTTTAAGGACACATTATTTATGAAACATTTCTGCCATCTTAATCTAATATTAAGGGAAAAAAAATCAAGATACTTAAAAAAAGAGACACACATTGTACAAAATAGCTGGCCTAGACTCTTCAAAAAGATCAATGTCATGAGACCAAAAAAAAAAAAGCTGGATTAAATTAATATTAAGAGAACTTGACAACTAACTGCAATGTGTTATTCTTAATCAGATCCTGGGTTAGAGGAAATAGTTTATACCGACCAATATTGGCACAGTTGGGGAAATTTGAATATTTGAATAGGAAAAGTGTGTTAGATAATAGTGTTGTATCAATGTTAAATTTCTTCAGTGTGATAACTATTCTAGTAATGTAGAGATATGTCCTTAAGTATTTAGGGGTGAAGTCATGGTATCTGAAATACACACACACGTACACATACGTATGTGAGAGATACAGCGTATATATAGAGATGAAGCAAGTGTGGCAAACTTTATTGATGAATCTGGGAGAATGGTAGAGGGGTTCATTCTACCCTTGGGACTTTGCTGTAGGTTTGAAAATTTTCAAAATAAAAAGTGTGTGGGGGAGTAAAAAACCATAACCGATCCTCCTACAAATTTTACTTTAAGGTTTCGTCTGCTTTGATTCTCACAATAACTCTGTTCCTCGGGAAGGTTGTAATTTGCCTAAGATTACACACAGAGGCAAGCTTTTTTTTTTAAATTGTGGTGAGAAGATACACAGCATCTGCCAATTCAACAATTTCTACATGTATATTTCATTGACATTGATTGCGTTCTTCATGTCGTACGATCATTATCACTATCCTTTTCCAAATTATTCCACCATCATTAACAAAATGCTTCCTAAGCAAAAACTCCCCCTTTCCTCCTTTCAACCTCTAGTAACCATTAATAATCTTTGGTTCCTATGTATTTGCTTATTTCATGTAAGTGAGATCATACAGTATTTGTCCTTTTGCACCTGACTTATTTCACTAAGCACAATGTTTATGGGGTTCATCTAGGTTGTGGCATGCGTCAGAACTGCATTCCTTTTTATGGTTAATATTCCATTGTATGCTCCATTTTGTTTACTCATTCATCTGTTGATAGACATTTTGGTTGTTTTCACCTTTTGGCTATGGTGAAAAGTACTGTAATGAACATTGGTGTACAGGTTCTAAAACTAACTTTTAGAATAGTATAAAAACAAACCTGTTGTTGTCAAGTCAATTCCTACTCATAAGGACCCTAAAAAAAAGAGCAGAACTGCCCCATAGAGTTTCCAAAAAGTGCCTGGTGGATTTGAACTGCCGACCTTTTGGTTAGCAGCTGAGCTCTTAACCACTACACCACCAGGGTTTCCTAAAATAGTATAGCTATTACCATATTCATTTATCTTGAACTATCACTAAACTACTTCCAGTTTTAAAAAGTAGTTTAAGAAGGGATAGAATTTTGGAACCATTTAGAACCACTGAACATAAGATATTTAAGATTTTTTTACATGGTAATCATAAAATAATTAATTTTACATCAATTTAGCTCTCAGTGCTTGGTGACATCTTTAGTGACTGTCAGTTTCCTAGCACACCATACTGTCATGCCAGCTCTTCCAAACCTTGCCCTTCCCCTGGCTACACATATAGCTTCACCCGTTTTACTAAGATTGAGGTATAAGCTCCTTTTTCTTTTCATTGCCACCTCAATATCTGGATCTTCTTTCTCTCTGTAAATTAGAGAAGAAAGGTCCTTTTCCCTCCCTGTCTTCCTCCCTCCATTCATTAATTCATTTATTAATTCAGGGTGCTTTTCCCCCAGTACATATTTCAATCAAGAATACTATGCTATGATGTTAGAGGCCATCAAGTCGATTGACTTGCAGTGATCCAGTGTAACAAAGAAGAACTGCCCTGTAGGGTTTTCTTGGCTCTAATCTTTACGGAAGCAGACTGCTAGTTCTTTCTCCTGTAGAGCTGCTGGGTGGGTTCAAACCACTAACTTTTTGGTTAGCAGTCAAGCACTTTAATGTGCTGTAACAGCAGGGTTCCTTATCTATGCCACAGAGCTTTTCAAACCTTCCTTGTTGACTAGCACCTTCCCCTGCCTTCAGACATGAAGAATTCTCCCTTACTGGGAGGAAGAGGATAAGGGAAATTAATCTTTTCGTGACCAATGTGCCACACCAGTTTCTTCTTTTTTATTTACAAATGTGTTACTTAATTGGTCTACACCTCTACTCCCACTTCTTTAGTATTAATTCTTTCTTTTTCAGACTTACCATCTGGCTTCTTGGCTTCAGGAATCCCTGATGGTGTAGTGGTTAAGAGCTAACCAAAAGGTCTGCAGTGTGAATCCACCAGGCAGTCCTTGGAAACTCTATAGGGCAGTTCTACTCTGTCCTATAGGGTCGCTATGAATCAGAATCTACTCGACAGCAATGGGTTTTATCTGGCTTCTATTGCCTGCTCACTTTTTTTTCTTTATGTGGCTTTTTCTTATTAGCAGTCATTACTATTTTCCTAATAAACTTTGGAATATTATGCGTGGTTAATTTTATCAGAAAGAGGCAATTGTGTCTTGAACCTACTCCCTCCTTTCTCAAAGGAAGGTGACTGGTTTGAATATACCTGTTGCTCTTTTAACCAATTGTGGGGAGGCAGGTAAGAAACATTTTCTAGGGGGAAAAATGGGTACTGTTCAAAGCTATTTTACTAATGACACAACCACTATTAATATCGAATTCTTAGTGTCAGGTAGCAGGCTAAACAGATGAATGTGCCCAGCTGTTGTCAGAATTCAAACCCAGACATGGCTGACTCCATCCAAAACTATGCTTTTTTCAGAAGTCACAGGTGAATTTCCACCAAGAAAATCGAATGACTTACCCAATAACAACTATATGCTGAAACCTCCCTCTTTTAAATTTGTTTGATGCTGCCATTTTATAGACTTCCCCCTTCACACATCTGCCTATTCCTTTGCTGCCTTTTACTTTTTCTCATTCTGAATGTTAAACAGTAATTCTGTCTCTCTACCTTAATAAATATATATATTAGGGGGCTCATTCACTCCCTTAGTTTCAACTATTGCTCCTTTTAAAATGGTTCTCAAATATATTTCACTACCCAAATGTTTCTTCCAAGCTCTAGTCCCAAATTTCTATGCTGGTTATATCTACTCCTTTGTCAGTCATCTAAAACTCAACAATTTGAAAAGCAATATGAATAGTCATTAGAGTATGGACGCCCGAGCCAGTGTATCAGTTACTTATTGCTACAATAATGCTATTGTAACCACCATAAAACCTCAGTGGTATACAAGAATATTTTACAAATCTGTGGAGTTGAGCTAATCTGGCCTTGGCAGATGTCAGCTTGGTTCACTCAAGCATCTTCAGTCAGCTGTGGGTTGGCTAGGCAGCTCTGCTGACCTCAGCTGGGCTCCCTTACTTGTCTAAGGTTTGGCAGATCTAGGATGACTTTGGGTAAAATGATTGGAGCAAACTGGCTCTTTTTTATATGTCCTCCAGCATGCTAACCCAGACATGTTCTCTTGGTCATGGCAGAGAAGCAAGCTCATTTCCAAGCCTCATGTGTTACATCTGCTAACATTTCATTGGCCAAAGCAAATTACCTGGTAAAACTCAGAATCAAGAGATGGGGAAATAAATTATCTTAATGAGAGGAACTGCAAAGTTACATGACAAAGGGTGTGGATACAGAGAGGTGTGAAGAATTAAGGTCATGAATGCAATCAACATTATGATAGATTGCTTGGACTTGAATACTGTCTGCCATTTACTACCTCTGTGACCCTTGCAAGTTCTCTGGCCTTAGCTTCTTCATCTGCAAAATCAGTATCTACCTCATTGGGATGCCATGAAACTAAATGATTTAATAGATACAAAGTACATAGTAAATGCACAGTATTGCTCTCCCCATTTCTGGGTGCAATCCTTCCAGATGCATAGTCCTATAAAACCAGAAAAACAAACTTGTTGCCATTGAGTTGATTCCAACTCAGAGTGACCCTACAGGACAGAGCAGAACTACCCCATAGGGTTTGCAAGTAGCGGTTGGTAGAATGGAACTGCCAACCCTTTGGTTAGCAGCTGAACACGTAACCAGTGAGCAAAGATCACCAATGGCAGAAAGTCCAAGATTCCAGTCTATCCCCCTAGAGGGCTCTAACTGCTGAGTAGATGATTCATGTCTGAAGTGTGTAAGTTTGGCAAAATTATGGAGGCATAATTATTTATGATGGCAACTATTCAGGTATAGACTTGTTCCCAGACAAACCCTTAGTATTTAAGTTCCTTCAATTCTGTCACCCACATGAAATTCTGCTACAGGAGATGTGGGTCTGAAGTGCAACACTGCTTATGAATATGGCAGCAGGTACAGCTCTTCAACAGGAAAGTCATGGTGCAACTCAGGTTGAAGACTATTTTCTCTAGCATAACAAAGCACTTTCATAACTTACTGGTGTAAAACAACAATATATTTTCACAACTATCAAACAGTATCATTAATATCACACACCAGTAAAATTTTGATGATGACCATTCAAAAGCAGCTGCAGCAGTATATCCACAGGGAACTGCCAGAAATTCAAGCCGGATTCAGAAGAGAACTCGGAACCAGGGATATCACTGCTGACGTCAGATGGATCCTGGCTGAAAGCAGAGAATACCAGAAAGGTATCCAACTGTGTGGATCATAACAAATTATGGATAACATTGTGAACAACGGGAATTCCAGAACACTTGATAGTGCTGGTGAGGAAACGACACATCATGTGGTAGTTGTTCAAACAGAACAAGGGGATACCGCATGGTTTAAAGCCAGGAAACGTGTGTGTCAGGGTTATATCCTTTCACCAAACCTATTCAATCTGTATGCTAAACAAATAATCCAAAAAGCTGGACTCTATGAAGAAGAATGGGGCATCAGGATTGGAGGAAGACTCATTAACAACCTGCACTATGCAGATGACACAACCTTGCTTGCTGATAGTGAAGAGGACTTGAAGCACTTACTGATGAAGATCAAAGACCACAGCCTTCAGTATGGATTGCACCTCAACATAAAGAAAACAAAAATCCTAACAACTGGACCAATAAGCAACATCATGATAAAAAGAGAAAAGACTGAAGTTGTCAAGGATTTCATTTTACTTGGATCCACAATCAATATCCGTGGAAACAGCAGTCAAGAAATCAGAAGATGCATTGCATTAGGTGAATCTGCTCCAAAGGACTGCTTTAAAGTGTTAAAAGCAAAGATGTCACCTTGAAGACTAAGGTGCACCTGACCCAAGCTATGATGTTATCAGTCGCCTCATATGCATGCTAAAACTGGACAATGAATAACGAAGACCAAAGAATTGACGCCTCTGAATTGTGGTGTTGGCGAAGAATACTCAGTATATACCATGGACTGCCAAAACAACGAACAAATGTGTCTTGGAAGAAGTACACCCAGAATGGTCCTTAGATGCAAGGATGGCAAAACTACGTCTCACATACTTTGGACATGTTATCGGGAGGCACCAGTCCCTGGAGAAGGACATCATGCTTGGTAGAGAGTCAGTAAAAAAGAGGAAGATCCTCAGTGAGATGGATTCACACAGTGGTTGCAACAATTATCTCAAGCATAACGAGTATCAGGATGGCACAGTACCGGGCAGTGTTTTGTTCTGTTGTACATGGGGTCACTATGGGTCGGAACCAACTCAATGGCACCTAACAGCAACCATGGGTCGCCTGGGTGGTTCTGCTCCATATGTTGACGGCAGAGGGCACTCATAAGCATTCAGCTTGGAGTTACGCTGTGCCGGAAGGTCCAAGATCTTTCACGACTAGGGCCTTAGTACTGTTGGCCGAGGTACCATATTTCCTCAAAGCCTCTCCATTTGATCTAATCTCCGAGGCCTCCCATTTGGCAGGATAGCTTGATCTTCCTTATTGCACGTCAGTTGGGTTCCAAGAGAGTGAACGCAAATTTTGCTGTAAAGATTACAGCTTGGAAACTGTACGGGGCAGTTCTACCCTGTCCTATAGGGTTGCTATGAGTCGGAATTGACAGCAATGGGCAATACTGCTAGATTAAGGAGCCCTGGTGGCACAATGGTTAAGCACTCAGCTGGTAACCAGTTTGAGGCTGAAACCCATCACGTGCTCAGGGCAAGAAAAGACCTGGCGATCTGCTCCCATAAAATTTACAGTGTAGGAAACCCTATGGGGCAGTTCTGTCATATAGGGTTACTATGGTAGGAATCGACTTGATGGCATACAACCACCACCATTGGATCTGATATTTTTGGAACATAATTTTCAAATTATCAACAGGGAAAGAAGATTTAGCTTAGTTTTTCCACAGCACAGAGCAAATAAATCGTGAGGTTCTCTATGGTACTATCAACCCAAGCTGGATGCTTATCTCCATTAATGTGTGTTGGGCTTTTCTGGCATGGTCAATATTATTGTTTGGTATGGCTTGATAGAGTATTTATCGAGCACTGCTTTGTGCCAGACACAGTTCTGAGCACTGGGGTTATGGCAATGAACAAAAGTGAGAAAGTCCCTGCCTTTAAGGACTAATTCTTGGTTGCAAGGAGACCAACATGTAAATAATGTCTGGAAGCAACAACTGTTAATGAATCATTAATAGTAAAACAGGGTAAAGAGAGTAACAGCAGTGATGCAGGTGTGCTATTTTGGATTAGAGTGGTCTAGGCAGCTCTCTGATGTTGACCTGTGAGCAGGACTTCAAATAGAAATCTGCAAGTGTTCTAGCCAGAGGGAACAGCAAGCGCAAAAGCTCGCATGTTTCAGAAATAGCCAGAAAACCAAAGGGATGAGCGAGGGGGCCGTGGGCTTGGAGATTAGGTAGGCAGGAGCATGTATGATACATGTACAGATATTTCCCTAGATTGAGACCAAAGTGCTAAGGGAGCTAAGGTTTACAATCCTCGTGAGAAGTCACAAAGGGCAGGATGAAGCGGACTTCCAACAGCGGAACTACGGGGACGCCTTTTCTCCATGGGTAGGACCCAGCCAGGCTGCCGCAGGAGATGGACTTGGTCCTGCACTCCGAAGACCGAACCTCGCCTGGGGCCGGGCCCCGGGCCCGGGCGCTGCACGGGCCGCGGTTACCAGCAGGCGGTGTAGTGAGCGCGCCTGCAGCCGCCGCAGCCCTCCTGTCCCAGCGAGGAGAAAGGAGGGGACCGGAAGGAGCCGCTGGTGCTGCGGGAAGTGGCAGGAGCGGGAGGCGGGGACCCACCTGGAAGCGCCGCAGCGCCGCTGTCGAGCTTCCTGCGGCAGCGGCCACCCGAACAAGTGCCGTGGCAGGGGCGGAGAGCGGCCACGGCGGCGGCACCTCCCCGAGTGGCCCGCGGCGCCCAACCCCGCACGAAAGGTGAGCAGACGCTCTGGGCACGTGGCGGGGGCCAGAGGCGGAGGAGGGAGAGTGGAGGGGGAAGGGACACCAAGCGGCAGTCGACTCTAGGACCCGGATTTAGAGCTGAGCGCAGGCGGGGGGGGCTGGAGGAGGCGGCGGCAACTGTGGCGACGGCGAAACCCCCACGTGGGGCGGGGGTGCGCGCGCACGTGTGCGCGGGCGAAAGGGGGCGGGGAGGGTTCTTGAGAGGGTGACGGGCGCGCGCTTGCTCATTCGCGGCCACGTGACTGGTACGCACATAATCGGTGTCCACGTGACAGGCAAGGAGGCCGGCAGAGGCGGAGGGCTGCGGTGTGTGTTTAGAGTAACCGCGAGCACTGGGAAGTTTTAGGGTTCTTTGTTGCTTTTCTTCTCGATTAAGGGAATAGGATAATAAACATCAGGCAGTAAAACATTTCCTATACTTCCTATGTTTTGCACATTATCTAGTACGGTAATTAAAACACTTTCTAGTTTCTAAGTACTGATTTTCAGAACCGCCATGTTGGTTTTAGAGGAAACTCGCGAGATGCTACTGGGTTTGTATCGCGAGATCTCCAGATTCTCGCGGGTCCTTGTTGGCAGAAGCAGTTGTCCTGGATGGCGGAGCCTTGGGTTCCGGGGGCCTGAGACCCACAACTCTCACAAGGCAAGTTGTTAGGGAGGGGCTGAGGGCGAGTGCCTCTTCGTGCCGGGAGACGTGCTGTGTCAGCTTCCTCTAGCCTTGGAGGGAGTACAGTTACCCTATTGAGGCTACACGATTCTCCCCACCCACTGCGGGCGCTCTGCCACCTGCAGAAGCGTACGCTCCTCTCAGCCCGGGCTGCGTCTCCCCCGCCCGGTGGTAGTTCCACCCCCGTCCCACTCACTGGAAGTCCGGAGCAGTGATCGCGCAGACGTGATGATTCCATTGGATGCTGTTCCTCATCCTTTCAAACGTTCTTTTAGTTTTTTTCCTTGTTGCCGTTCTTTAAAGTACTCTAGATCTGTTAACATTCTGTCGTTTATTTTTGCTGCAGTACCTTTCTCCACGGGCCATTCTCAGAACACCTAAGACAGAATGCCTTCCACCTCTGGGCATTTATTCCCGTTTATATGGTCTTTGATAACTTCTTCATAATTGTAACTTTGTATTTACAACAACTTTTGGGCAGTATTTGGAGGGGTTTCTTATCTCTCTGACAGTAGTTGATGTCAGAATAAAATCGTTCTTTAATCTTTTTGACCGTGCCCGTTAACTTAAATTATCGGTAGAGTTTTGACTTCTGTGTTACTTTGATGTTTAGGAATGGTTATTTCATGTTGCATATATAAAGAAATAGTGGAATGTTTTAGGGCAAATTTTTAATTAAAAACAAAATGAGTTTTCATACACTTTGGTATTGAACTCAATTTTTCCTTAAACAAGGTTGACGTCAAATTTATTTTCTATTCTCCAGTGTCTTATAAAAAATGAAAGTATAACCTCTTTTCATATTCTTCAGCAGTGTGTAGATTCTGTTTAGTATTCAGAGTGGTGAGTTCATTATTAAACTGATCAGATAACTAGATAATCCACTCATAATTTTTTTAAACTACGAAAGTGTTATTTACGTTTACACTTAATAGAATATATAGTGTAAAAAGCACCTTACTGCAGTCTGACAAGTTCCCTTCTTCAGTCTTAAATCTCTGCTCCTAAGTAATCACTCTTAGCGGTTGTTGTGTATTATTCTAGATATTTTTCATATTTTAGTTTTCTTTATGAAAGGATAGGATAATGGAAAGGTGTTATATATTACCAAACATTACAAAAAAAAAAAAAAACCTAAACGTTGCCGTTGAGTGGAATCCGACTTATAGAGATTCAGACTCCTAGCGACCCTATAGGACAGAGTAAAACTGCCCCATAGAGTTTCTAAGGAGCTGCTGATGAATTTGAACTGCCCACCTTTTGTTAACAGCCAGGTGCTTAATCACTCTGCCACCAGGGCCCCACCACCACATTAGCAACCAATACAAATAGACTGTTTTTCTACTCAGTTAAATTTTTATTTAATGGCATATGCCTTTGTTTGGACTCATGCATGGTTAGGTAGAAAGTAAATTTTTTGTTTGCACAATTTTTTTCTGTTATAGTTTTGTGAAAATATCTCTAGCGATAGCATTATTATTTTTGTCAGAGATAATATAGTGTGCAGCAGTCTTTGTCATGCAAACCGCTTTTATACTTACTAATAAATACGCAAAAATAAAAGGACCATGTAAAATCATACATGTGAATATGACTCTTGGACTGCAACAAAATTTAACTTGTATGTTGGTAGCTTTGCACAAAAAGAAAGCTCTTGTAAAACAGAGTTTAAAGAAATAGTGTTTTATAACTTTTGAGTTTTGTATTTTTATGTTCACTCCTTTTATATTTATTTTTACGTTTAAATATTTGTTATGTTACTTAGGTTTAAAATTGTAACCCAGATATGCATATGAGTTTTTCAGAAGTTTAAAAGTTTATCAGCTTGAAGTAGTAGTTCTGACCATTCGAATTAGTGAACGCAACTGGAGAGATGTAGGTGTATCAGTAGTTAATACAAACATGTTGTGTGCCATTGAGTCGATTCTGACTCATAGGGATGCTTTATAAGAGTATAACTGCCCCAGGGTTTTCTAGGCAGTAACCTTTATGAGAGCATATTGCCAGGTCTTTTCTCCTGCAGAGCTGCTACCGGTGGGTTCGATTTGACTTTTTGGTTAGCAACCTAGTGCTTAATCATTGTGCCATCAGAGATCCTTAATACAAACATACTCAAAAGTTGGTAAGCAATTGTCATTTTGTGATTGTCCTTTTTTTGTATTTTTTTTTTTCCCAAAACTTATCAACAGTGTTACTTACCAGATCTGTCATGTTAAAAGTGTCCAATCTTTATGGAGAGTCTGATTGTCTGTTGTAACAGTATAAGTAGGAGTGTTGAAGAATAGAAGTGAGTATTGCTTGAGAGGTATGATGTAGGATAAGAGGTAAAGAAAACATAGGAGTGTATAGGTTGATACTGAAATGGACTTAAGAGAAGTTGCAGAGAAAAGAGAAATACAGAAGGCTTAAGGAGCCCTGGTGGCACAGTGGTTAAGTACTCAGCTGCTAACCAAAAGGTTGACAGTTCAAACCCACCAGCCCTTCCTCAGGAAAAAGATGTGGCAGTCTGCTTCCATAGTGATTACAGCCTTGGAAACCCTATGCGGCAGCTCTGCTCTGTAGGGTCACTGTGAGTTGGAATTTCCACCGAAATGGGTTTGGTTTGATTTGGTTTTGGTTAAGGAGTCTTGATGGTGGAATGGTTTAAGTGCCTGGCTGCTAACCGAAAAGTCAACTGTTCAAACCCACCAGTGGCTCCAGACTCACCAGAGGCTCCATGTAGAAAATACCTGGCAATCTGCTCTGTAAAGACTACGGCCTGGGAAACCCTGTGGGGCATTCTGCTCTGTCCTGTAGGGTTGCTATGAGTTAGAATCTACTCCATGGCACACAACAAAAGTGAAGCCAGAGCTATGTGTCCAAGAATAGACAGGCTTATGATGGTGGGAGGGCAACTTCAATTGACCAAAAATTAGAATCAGTACTTGAGTCAAATTTTTCCTTATTAAATAATTCCACCCCCCAAATTGCTTGATATTACCAGTCACAGAAGTTAGCAACTTTAGTTGAAACTTTGTGAATTCTTTATTTAGATAAAATTTTGTTGAATGCATTATTAGTATTTTTAGAAGTAGGAAATCCTGAAAATGACAAATAGTTCCAACATCACAATTCTGCAATGCCCTTTGCAAAGTGATTGACAGAGTTTAGCTTGGTTGGGTCTTTTGTAGTCCATATATGAATCTGATCAACCCATGAATCTGATCCATGCAATCATACATGTTCCTTACCCTTAGCATGTTTTTGGTAGTGAGTCTTGGGAATTACCAGTCTTTTCTGAACACTAAATTATTTGAGGGAGTTGGTAGAAATATACTGAGAAATCCAAGGAAGAGAAGATGTGTCTTATGTGGTTTGAGTCCACTTGAGTAAAACTGAAATAACCAAGAAATTTTATTTTCCTTGTACTCAATTATTATAGCCATAGAAGTGATTTATGAGAGCTAATGAGCTTCATTAATCAGGAAATTAGTATCAGTGGTAATAACAGTACTGATTTGTTCTCACTTAGATTGTTTTTCTTAAGGTCTGTTATAATGCTAATTTCTGTAGACTTCTAACTTTGTAAACTATACAGTGCAATACTTACAAATCATATGAAGAATATGTATTTTATTTCATACCTCTACTTGAATCAGTGTTCAAGAGTGATTACAGTAAATTATTTGACCAGAAATATCAATGAAACATAGATCTTTTAGTAAAGAGAAATGTGTACCTACATTGCAGGTGCTTAAAAAATATGTATAATAACTTGAAAATTCATTTTGAAGTTGTCTGTGAGAAATGTTTGCTAGAAGAAAGACACTGATTTTTTTAAAGCAGTGTTTAATACATATGTGGTATAACTCAATGCCATCAAGTTGTTTCTGACTCATAGTAACCTCGTAGAACAGAGTAGAACTGCCCCATAGGGTTTCCAAGGAGCAGGTGGTGGATTTGAACTGCCGACCTTTTGGTTAGCAGTTGAGCTCTTAATCACTGAGCCACCAGGGCTCCTAGATATGTGGTATAGACTGGTGCAAATTTATGTAATCAATATTCAATAACCACTGTGATTATACTTTAAAAAACACTACCAATAAATATTCCCGAAGTGCTGAGTCTTGAATTCTAAAGCCATGAAGGTATGGACTTTGTTGTTTTGTTTTAACTTGTCCTTCTTGCCTCTTCTCATTTTTCTCTTTAGCGTTTGTTTCTCATTCATACAGATAATTTTTTTTTTGTCAGAGACAAGTTGAGTAACTTTCCCTGTAGAGAATATCACTTTGTGATTAATCAAATCATTCAGTTATTGTTACTTTTTTTTAAATTAACTCTAGTGTATGTATAAGTTAGAGCCAGTATTTCAACTAACGTTTATTGAGTGCTAGTGACCTCAGCTGTTCAAAACATAGCAGGGATCCTGGACATAAAAAGGCCTCTGAGCCATTAATAATAAGTACAATAATCCTGTGGCCTTTATTTAGAATCTACTAATTTGGGAAACCTTGGTGGCGTAGTGGTTAAGAGTTCAGCTGCTAATCCAAAAGGTCAGCAGTTCAAACCCACCAAGCGCTCCTTGGAAACCCTATGGAGGAGGTTCTACTCTCCTCTAGGGTCACCATAAGTTGAAATCAACTTGTTGGCAGTGGGTTTGGTTTTTTGAATTGGAGTCAATTAACTTTAAATTTTACAGCCCCAACAGGGTTGGTTATCTGATTTCTTAGCCCATGGAAAATCTACAGGGTTAGCCCCTGGAGTTAGGCACACTGACAGTTGAAGTGTTGTGTCATTTCAAGGAAAAAGGAAAAACTATTTTTAAAAAATAGGTAAACTATAGAACACTAGTGTTTTAAGGCCATTATATACATCTGTGGAAACCCTGGTCGTGTAGTGGTTAAGAGCTACGGCTGTTCAGATCCATCAGGTGCTCCTTGGAAACCCTATGGGGCAGTTCTGCTCTGTCCTATAGGGTGCTATGAGCCAGAATCGACTTGATGGCAACGGATTTGGTTTTTGGGTTTATATAGATACATGCAGTCCTATAATCATTCACCTTCTGAAGGAATCAGAATATTATAGTGTAGTACATTAATGTGTCACAGTGATAACTTTAATCATAAATAAAATTTTATTGTACATACTGTGTTTAAGAAAGTAGGAAATTGTGTTTTTTGAAAAGATTGTTATGAAAGTGAACATTTTCAAAGTTTTGTTAATGTGATAAGTTTCAGTTTTCTGGAAAATTCACATGTAGAACTCTTTGATGACTCCGAATAAATATGGTGCTATTTTGTATGGAATTTTCCTTGTTAAATTTTATTGCATTTATCGATCTATCTATGTCTGTGTGTCTCTCTTTCACCTATCTAATATTTCAGGGGATTATCTTCCAGACAAGGCTCTATTACGTTTAATATGTGATATCAGTAATGAGCAATTTCCTAAAGACTGGCTGATTTGCTAATGAAGGAATTTTCAAAGCAGGTAATTGGAATCAGTTATGTATGATTCCATGCGATTCAGCTCTATACTCTAGAACCCTGATATTGAGTCTCTATGCTTAGTACAGCCAAGTGTCTTGAGGTAAGAAATGTTAAATTTTGAAGTAGATTTTTTTTCTGCTTTGCCTACTTTCTCAGGCTTTCTTAGTATGGTAATTCAAACCTTACTCTTCTTTAGTGATAGGGTGGTGGTAGGTAGTGTTGACTGAAGTATGAAATGTGTGTGTATGTTTTAATGATTTTAAAGGCTAGCCTGAGGACTTTAAATCTTGGGAATAAATATGACCATTATTAGCGTTTTGATATTTTTTTGATCATTTAAAAATGTATCATTTACATAACTAGATAATACATATCTGTTTTCATGTCTTGCTTTTTTTTTTTATCCGTTAGGTAACACTGTCGCATTCTTACAGTGAGTCTTCATAACCATCTTTACGAATGGTTATACAATGTTTCATGTGGCAGATGTATCATATTATCCCTTGTTCTAATTTTTTACATATAAACAGTGTAAAGAATGTATTTACAGATGAGACATTTTTTGTATCTAGTATTATCTCTTCAGTATATTGCCAGAAATGACGTTCAGGAACATTTTAAAAACCCTTAAAACATTGCCATGCAGTGGATATTGGTGAGGGTTGTACAAGATTATTAACGTAATTGGTATCACTAAATGAAACCCTGGTGGCCTAGGGGTTAAGTGCTGTGGCTGCTAACAAAAAGGTCAGCAGTTCCAAACCACCAGGTGCTCCATGGGGCAGTTTTACTCTGTCCTGTAGGGCTGCTATGAGTCAAAATTGACTAGATGGCAATGGGTTTAAATTGTACATGTGAAAAGCATTGAGTTGGTAAATGTCGTATTATATGTATTTTTACAACAATAAAAAGACTGGGGGGAGAAAACATTGCTGCAGTATTTATCAAAAGGGATCAGTGGGTCTTGCTTCATACCTCACCAACTTTAAATATTATAACGGCTGTTAATTTCTTAAGGTGTAAGACATATTGTATCACTTTATTTCTTTGATGGCTACTGATGTGAAACATGCTTAATGTATTTCTCTTGTGGATTTTTAAGATATAAATTAAAAATTAATGTAATCAAACTTCATCTTCTAATTTTGTTCTACTCTCAATCTGAGAAATTCTTCAGAAATGTAATGAATAAACACTATTAAATCTATTAAGTAATCCTTTATTTTCCCATTGGTTTAACATGCTTCATTTTTACATTTTGAATGTTTTGTTTAATTTTATCCCAAACTTTAAAAAGTATTAGTATTGTTCTTTAGATGATTCTTAACACACGTTTAGTGTCTTCGCCTTGATTTTCTTTTTACTGCGGTGTTTGTTTTCTTACTGATTTTTTTTATTGTGATGAAAATACAATGTAAATGCCATTTTAACCATTTTCGAGTGTACATTTTAATGGCATTAATCATACAGTGTTGTGCAACCAACGTAACTTTTTTCCAAAACATTTTTGTCATCCAAACAGAAACTACCTATTAGTTACTTCATATCCGCCCACCTAGCCATGATAACCACTAATCTTTTTATGTCTATGCATTTGTCTGTTGTAGGTATTTCATTTAAGTGGGATCATGTGGGAGAAAGATGTGGCAGTCTGTGCAAAGAAGCCTTATGGGGCAGTTCTGCTATGTCCCATAGGGTCGCTGTGAGTGGAAATGGACTTGACCGCTATGGGTTTGGCTTTTGGTTTTAGGTTAGGGCTTCAAACTGGTTCAGCCTACAAAATCAAATCGAAACGGACCTGAATTTTTAAAATTTAGGTGAAGTGAAAGGGTAACTGGAACAGGAAGAATTACAGGTTGAAGCCCTGGAATGGGAGACTTGGAAGAGGCGTAGTGAACCTTTTCGGGAGCCTGATGCGGGAAAGTGGACTACTGCCAGGACTGGGGAGAGTGACACATACTCAAAGCAGTGCGGTCAGCCGCCATCTTTGAACGGGGCACAGCTGTTTCTGACTCTGCCGATCCAGAGATTTGGTTGCTATGCAATGCGCGCTGCCCTTATTTTCTAAGTAGGAGATTAAGTTTCTAGCAGGGCTTTGACCTGTAATTTTTCCTGTTCTGGTTATTGTTCGGTTCACTCAGCTTCAAAGTGTGTGCCCATTCGGGTTTTGCTTCATTGTCCGTGACTGAACAGGACAAAACTGGTTCGAAACCCTGTTTTTGGAAGGTGTATCCATGTAGTAGTGTGTACTACAATTTCATTCCTTTTTATGGTGGAATGATATTCCATTGTATGAGTATACTACATTTTGTTTATCCATTAATTTTTGATGGACAGTTGGGTTGTTTCTACCTTTTGGCTACTGTGAGTAATTCTACAGTGAACATTAATGTTCAGGTATCTTTTTGAATCCCTGCTTTGAATTCTTTGCGTTATAAACCCAGGAGTGGAATTTCTGGGTCGTAAGGTAATTCTGTGTTTAACTTTTTGAGGAACCACCAAATTCTTACTGATTTTAAGAGCACTTTATAAATTGAGGACAATAAAGCTCATTTTTTACAACACTGTGTTATAATTTCATTTTAGCCAAAATTTGAATTTTTTCCCCATACTCCAGAATTTAGTAGCATTGAATTACATAATTTCTCCTTTTTTGAGCAGAGACAAAATACGAAACTATTTAAAACTACCGTACTAGAGGTTATAAACAGAAAGATTACTTTGGTACATTTTGTAGAATTAGATCAATTAACTTCCAAGATCAAAAGTTTAGGATGTGTGCTTAAAGTATTTCCTTTTTAAAACGGCAGTATACAATTTGACATCATATGCCTGTAATATATTTAATGAAAACGTGCTAATTAGCAGTTGTAGGAATCAAGTTACAACATCACAGTATTTCTTCAGATGTTAAGAATTGGACATCTTAATGCACTAAGAGTACATTTACTGCAAGTTAATCATGCATAATGTAAGAAGTTCCAGGTAAGCAGTAGTGAGGACATCTGTGCCACAGGCAGCGTTTTGAATATTGAAAGTTCTTACTGTTTATAGTGCTGTGGGTTTTTTTCTTTATGACATAATTTTTCAAGATCTTAAAATAATTGGAAAAAAGGTATTTGCATTTGCTTGCATTTTAAAACAGCGATGGCCCCCAATGATTATTTTATTATATAATTACTTTAGCATACCATATTGTTAGCAGGTTGGTGTGGTTACATTAATGCTGGGGAGAAAAGTCAAATTAAGTAATTTGGTCAATGTGAAGCCATAATAGATAATTTGAAAATGTCTGTGTCCTGTGTTTGAGGATCACATAAGAGAATTGCAGATGAGGAACTTGACGTGATGAAATTTCCTTTGATTTTTGGGTGGGATGAGATTTAAAGGGATTAGAACATAATTTATACCTTCTATTTCTTCCTGAGTCCTGTTTCCCCTTGAGGGGTGAGTTGATTTTGAGAAATAATCACTGAAGTGGTTCAGGAAATGGGAGTTGCAAATGGTGTTCTAGCACTATTTACCCCCTTCCTAGTTATTTTTTTATTGGCCAGAAATTCAAGGAAAATAGATCTTGCGTTTCTTATACACTTCTGCCATTAGAAAGCAAATTTATTAGTTTCATAAAGTATAATAATGCTTTTTGGTTGGCTTGACAGTGTTATAAAGGAAGTTACTAAGGCTACTTCTCTTGAAAAAGGTACGTGTCAGATGTAAGATTTATCTACTGATAGCCCTTGAGGAACCCTCTTATAATCCTCTGTATTAACTCTCCACTTGCCATCTCCAAATCTGTAATTCTTATCTGAACCGTCTTCACTAAATATAAACATTGTTAGGTTGTTTTTGCAGTAGTGTGTTTTAGTTTTTCTGAGAGAGAAACTGCCTTTTTTTTCCTTTTTTTTAAAAAATGTAAACGTGATTAAAGTATAATACACAGAGAAAGTACTCCTAAGTGTAAAGCTCAGTGAATTTTTTACAATGGGAACACAGCTGTGTAGCCAGCACTCAGAAGCAGAACATAATCAGAACCCCAGAAACTCCCTTGTGTCCTATTCTGGTCGCTAAACCTCCTTCCCCCGCAAAGGGAAACCACTATTATGATTTGTGATACTATAGATTAATTTTGTCTGTTTTTGAACATAGAGTCATAGAGTGTATATTTTTTGTTGTCTGCTTTTTTTTGCCCAACATTAAGTTTTTGAGATTTATCCATGTTATTGCATCTTCACCCTTTTTGATCAGAGTAACCTGAGAAACTCTAGAACTCAATTTAACTTATACCTGAAGGGGTTGGCAGTTTTTTCTCATGGCATTCATATTTTCCAAGAACTCTGTCTTACTTTCCTAGGGCTGCCATAACAAAATACCGGAAAGTGATGGCTTTGAAGAACAGAAATTATTTTCTCACAGTTCTGGAGGCCAGAAGTCCCAGTCCAGGGATATGCACGCTTTCTGTCTGCTCTATGGGAAGATCTTTCCTTATTGGTCGCTTGGAGCGATTCTTGGCTTGGAGGTGTATCTTCACAAGCTGTCTTTCCCTTGTGTGAGTCTGCTTCCCTGTCCTTAAGTTTTATGAAACACCACTCAGAAGGGATTAGAATTGGGACCTACCCAAATCCAGGATATTAATTTATAACAAATGTAAAACTCTGTTTCCCCAAATAAGGTCACATTCACAGGTACAGGGGTTAGGATTTCAGCATATCTTTTTTGCAGACAAGATTAAATTCATAACCAACACCTAGGAGGGGACATCAAAGAAAAGTCTTTTTTGCTTTCAGACTGGGTTGTAGACCCTCTTTGTGTTTTATGCTATTTGGGCAAACAGTATGCTTTTAATTTGTCATTGATGGCCTACAATAGTAATTTTGCATTTCTTTTTCCCGTTTAAAAATTTTGTTTGAAAAGTTTGGTACAACATTCTTGACCTGCTGATAGCTTTCTGGACTTTTGTCCTGTGACCTGGCAACTTTCTTTTCACTCTCTGAATTCCTCAAGCAGTGATTCCCATTCTCGTTTTTATGATACCTTGTGGTATACTGTTTTTTCCGAGTATGTGGTGAATCACCTCCCCTCCCCATAAAAAAGCCCCAATTTAAGTTTAAGCCATTTTACTTTAAAATATTTTTATTTATGAACAGTACAACATTGTGGCAGATTATAAAATTAAATGATAGACAACTAAAAAATTGAGAAAAGCAAAAGAGCCTTACCTAGTAACCCCTTTCAGTTTACTTAAAGTGTAACTGTAACTGCAACTTTGTTGCCAGGAATTCTTTTGTATGTTCTTTTCTAGCCCTCTCATTTCACTTTTTTATTTCTAAAACAGATTTATTACTGTGTTCCTGTACATAATTTTTCTTTTGGCTATGGTTAGCCTGTCTGATACATTTAATTTCTTTTATAAACTAATTTTGGTTACTTTCAGTCATTAATTGTTAGAGCTAGTTGTTGAAGTTATAAATTTTGTTCAAGAATGAATTAAGAGTAACGCATACCTAAACTTTGGATTCTAGTTGTCTTTTATTTGTTGAACTTTTGTGGCACATTTCCTTCCGTGGTTAGTAGAATTGAAGCAAGGAAATTGTGATTCAGTTATAGCTATAAGGTAGTGATTATCAAACTTCAGCATACATCATAATCGCCTGGAAGGTGTTTTTTAATTTTTTATTTCTTATATAGATTGCTGGGTCCCACCCACTCCTAGAGTTTCAGATTTAGTAGATGAGGGAACCACACGCTGAGAACCATACTAGGGTATAGTACGGGCACCTGCATTCAAAACAAATCCACAGGTGGTTCTGATGTATATCCTAATTGGGAACCATTGATCAGCAGTTGTCAAAGTATGGTTCTGGGAATAGCAGCAACTTGTTACAAATACAAATTCTCTCAAACTCAGGAGGTGGAATCCATAAATCTGTATTAAACTAGCCCTGCAGGTGATCCTGAACCCAAAAAATCAAACTCATTGCCGTCGAGTCGATCCTGACTCATAGCAACACTTTAGGACAGAGTGGAGCTGGCGCATAGACTTTCCAAGGAGCTTCCTGTGGATTTGAACCGCCGACCTTTTCGTTAGCAGCCCAGCTCTTAACTGCTGGGCCACCAGGGGACTCCCAGGTGATTCTGGTGCTGCTAAAGTTTGAGAAACGCTGCTTTGAGGAGATCAGGATCCCTGGTGGCACAGTGGTTAAAGTGCTCAACTACTAACTGAAAGGCTGTTTCGAACTCACCAGCCGCTCTGTGGGAGAAAGATGTGGCAGTCAGCTTCCTTAAAGATTGACAGCCTTGGAAACCCTATGGGGCAGTTCTGCTCTGTCCTGTAGGGTTACTGTGAGTTGGAATCAACTTCAAAGCAGTGGCTGTGGTATTTGGTTTTGGCCTCTAGATCTTTGTAACTCAAAAGTGTGGTTCCTTGACACCTGTTTGGGAGGTTGTTAGAAATGCAAATCTAGGCCCCTTCCATACCTACTGAATCAACAGTCTCGTTTTAACTAGATTCCTAGCCAGTTCGAATGCATATTGAAGAGTGAGAAAGAGCGTTCTAGATGATTTTATTTTAACTTTATTGAAGTTTTAGTAGTAATTAAAATTTACGAAACATTTGCTTTGTGCTAGGCATATAGGGTCACTATGATACAGAACCTACTGGATGACACCTAACAACAACAGGCATATGCTAAATACTTACATTCATTATCACCTGATCCTTACAACATCCTTATAAGGGGGTTACCGTTATCCTCATTTTACAAATGAGCAAATTGAAGCAGAAGGTTAAGTATCGTTCGCAGTGTTAATGTAGATCCTAAATTCAGAGCTTGGGATTTAAACCTAAACGCTCAAAGTGCTTTTGGAGCTTGAGGTGCTATCCTCGGGAGTATTTGTGTGTGTGTATCCTTCCTTGCTGTTCCAGCACTGTAGTACAGATTGTATTTTAATGAATTATTTGTATCACATTTTATAATTCTATTTGAATTTTCTTCCAGGTCTTATATTCAAGGACTATTTTTGCCAAAATAATGTGTTTTGGATACCAGAACAATCAGAACTGAAGGTAGCTGACTTTGACTTTTAAAAATAGAATTCTTTAAATTTATTCATCAAGATCTTGTCGTTCTAGACTCTTTGTTGTTTTATGTGTTTTATTTTGGTGTGTAATTTAATGCGAGGCGGCTTTTACAGATTAGTATTTCAGATAAAACTTTACACAGTGATAAATGTCACATGTTCAAGGACTGTATTTGTTTATTAAAGTGGACTACAGTGCAGTTCAGTACCTAGAGGCACTGATGAGCTAAAATTATGTTTTAGGATTCAAGTAAGACATGCAGGCTTACGGAATAATAAATGTTGGTGTTAATTTCAAGGGAGTAATATAAGGAAGGTGTCTTAGTTTCTTAGCGCTCCTATAACAAATACCACAAATGGGTGGCATTAAAGAACAGAAAAAAAATTTTTTTTTCCTCACAGTTTAGGAGGCTAAACCAAAAAAAAAGCCAAACCCATTGCAGTCAAGTCGATTCTGACTCATAGTGACTCTATAGAACAGAGTAGAACTGCCTAATGGGGTTCCCAAAGCTGTAAATCTTTATGGAAGCAGACTGCCACATCTTTCTTCAGCCGTACGGCTGGTGGGGTTGAACTGCCTACCTTTTGGTTCGCAGCCGAGTGCTTTAACCACTGTGCCACCAGGGGTCTTTACAGTGACTATACCACTTTACGATCGTAACAGCAGGGAATGAGGGTTCCTGTTTCTTCACATCCTTGCCAACACCCGTTTTCTGTTTTTCTGATCATAGTCAACCCAGCGAACGTGAAGTGCTATCTCAATATGGCTTTGATTTGTGTTACCTTACTAATGACCCAGTTTCCTCATATACATGCGAAAGCTGAGGAATGAAAAAGGAAGATGGAAGAAGAATTAACATATTTGAATTGTGGTGATAGGAAAGAATATTGAATGTATCGTGGACTGCCAGAAGAAAGAACAAATCACTTTTAGAGGAAGTACAGCCAGAATGCTTCTTAGAAGCAAGGATGGCAAGACCACTTCTTGCTAACCCTTTCAAGACCGTTAGGAATTAAGATATCCCACCCATTTGTTATGCCTCCTGATTTTAATGTGTTTAGCATCAAGGAGGGAACCTTTTGAAATGTGTGAAACTCAAGAACCCTGAGCTGGAGCCTCATTTTTTGTGTAGACTGAGCATTGTCTTAGGTGATGCCTCCTAGATGTGTGAATTTTCTAAACTTTTGACAGGTTTGCCTTTGTTTCTGTGAGTTAAGCTTCCTCATTATGTTTCCCAGTTACTATATTCTTATGAGAGTATACTTATTGTGAGAATAAGCTATTGCCAGCCTTCAGTCATAGTGGCCATTTTCTCCTTGACGCTATTCATTGTTTCCAGGTGTTACCAGCTCCCTGCTTTTCTAGCTTCTGAACAGTAAATAATGTTTGAAATAAGAAATAATGCATTGCAGTCGTACTTTTCAAGAGATTGGAACTCCTGTAAGTTGTTCTTACTCTACATTCAATCTTAGGGCCCAGTCATTGCTTCCATATGTAGCAGGTGGAATGCACAACGGTAAGCAGTTCCACAGTATTCCAGGGCAGCTGTTTCTGCTTCTTAGCTGTTAGTACTGCTTTTGTCATAATGAAGAATACCTAGTAGTGGTAATTTTCCTGAGATTCAAATTCCTTTAGTTTTATTGATTTGACCTGTCAGTACTGCTTTTGCGGTAATGGAAAATACATTGCAGTGGTCATTTTCCCATGGCTGTAAATCTTTACTGGAGTAGAAAGCCATACCTTTCTCCCCTCAAAGTGTCCTGTAGGGTTGGTATGATTAGGAACTGGCTTAATGGCAATGAATTTTGAAATCCTTATCAGCTGTAAATTTCCTTCTGAGCACTGCTTTTGCTGTGTCCTGGAAGTTTTGATATGTTGTGTTTTCATTTTCATTCAACTCTTAAGTATTTTCTGATATGTCTTTTGATGTTTTTCATTGACCTTTTGGTTGATACTGTGTTATTTAATATCTGTATATTTGTATATTTTCCAGTTTTAGTAGTTTGTAATTTCACAACATTGTGGTTGGAGAAAATACTTCATATTATTTCAGTCATTTAAAATTTATTGAGATTTGCTTTGTGACCTAATATGTGGTCTGTTCTGGAGAATGATCCCTGTACACTAGAGAAAAATGTATATTGTACTGTTCTTGGATGTAATGTTCGATATATGTCTGCTAAGTCTAGTTGGTTTATAATGTTGTTCAGGTCCTCTCTTTCCTAATTGATCTTTCTAGATGTTCTGTCCATTATTGAGAGTCTTGTGTTGAAGTCTCCAAATATCATCATAAGAACTATTTTTCCCTTCACTTCTTTGCGTGTTCGCTTTGTGTGTTTAGGTGCTGTGATGTTACTAAAAAAACCAAACCATGGTGACCCCAAATGGAGCAGAGTAGAACTGTGCTCCATAGGTTTTCAATGGCTAATTTTTTAGAAGTAGATTGCCAGGTCTTTCCTCTGAGGTACCTCTGGGTGGACCTTTTGGTTAGCAGCCAAGAACTTTAATCATTTGCAGCGCCCTAGGACTTTTCTCTGATGTTAAGTCCATACATAAGCATAATAGTTATATCTTCTTGATGAATTGACCCTTTTATCATTATATAAAACCCTTTGTCTCTTATAACAGATTTTTATTTTAAGGCCATTTCGTCTGCCACCTCTACTCTTTTTGGTTACTATTTACATAGGATATTTTTATGCATCCTTTAACTTTCAGCGTATTTGTGTCCTTGGGCCTAAGATGTGTCTTTTGTCAATGGCATATAGCTGGACTGTGTCTTTTAATCCATTCTTCTGCTTTCTGACTTTTGATTGAGCGTTCAGTCTGTTTACATTCTGTATAATTACCAGGAAGGAAGGACTTTGTTCTTCCATCTTATTTGTTTTTGTGTGTCTTAACACCTTTTTTTTTTGTGTGTATTATTATCCCTAATGCTACAAACTTCTGTGTTTTGTTACTTTTTTTGTAGTGAGCCATTTGGGATCCTTTCTCCTTTCCTTTTGTGTGTGTTTTTTAGGTATTTTCTTTGTGGTTACCATGAATATTACATTTAACATCTTGCGTTTATAACAACCCGGATTAAATTGATACCAGCTTAAGTTCAGTGACATACAAAAACTCTATAGCCATATGGTCCTTCCACCCCTGTTTATGTTGTTATCATTAATTACATCTTTGTCAGTCATGTGCCCTTTAACAATTATAAATTTATTCTTGTTTTTATGCACTTGTCATTATAAAGCATGAAGGATATAACAATTAGCAACTAAGAGTGCCCTAAAACATGTTCTTACGCTTGCCCATGCAGTTATCTTTAATGGAAATCTATATGTATGTGGCTTTAAGTTAATTTCTATTGTTCTTTCTTGCCCATCTGAAAGACTCCCTTTAGCCTTTCCTGTAGAGGCTGTCTCGTGGATTTTGAACTCTCAGCTTTTGTTTTTCTGGGAATGTCTTAATTTCATCGTCATTTTTGAAGGACAGTTTCTCTGGGTATAGTATTCTTAGCTGACAGTTTTTTCTTTCAGCACTTTAAGTAGTCATTGCCTTCTGGCCTCCAGAGTTCCTGAAGAGAAACCTAGCACTTAATCTTATTAAGGATCCTTTATACGTGACTATTCACTTATCTGTTTTTAGGATTCTCTCTTTATCTTTTGTTTTTGAAAGTCTGATTATGATGTGTCTTGGCATGGATATCTTTGGGTTTATCCTACTTGGAATTTGTTGAGCTTCTTGGATTTGTAGGTTCATGTCCTTTGTCAGCTTTGGGAAGTTTTCTGCCCTTATTTCTTCAAATATTCTTTCTGTCCCATTCCCTCTCATCTTCTGGGATTTCCATGATATATATATTGGTTTGTGGTTTGCTTGATATTGTCCTGTAATCCATTAAACTGTAGTCAGCAGTTTTGAGCCTTCTTTGTTGCCCTTTAGTGCCTATAGTTTTGACTACCTTATCATTCAGTTTGCTGATTTTTTTCTTCTGCCTGATGAAATCTTTTGTTCAGTCCTTTCAATGAGTATCTCATTTCAGTCACTGCCTCTTTTAGTTCCAGTGTTTTTTTTTTTTATAGTGTCTATTTCTTTTTTATTTTATTGTGCTTTAGATGAAAGTTTGCATCTCAAGTTAATTTAAAAAATTTACATATAGTGTTTTTATTTAAATTGTCACTTTGTTCATCATTTTCCTGATTTCCTTTATTTCTTGGCCTGGGTTTTCCTTTAGTTCTTTGAGTGCATTTAATATCATTTCATTATATTCTTCCAATCTGTTCATAGATGTGATTCCATGCCCTTCATCTTGTTCTTTTAGATGAGACATCATTTCCATTTTTTGGTGTGTCTGCAATTTTTCGTTGAAGCCAGGACATTAGAATTTTACAAGATGTTACCTTTCTCAATTCCACCCATAATTCGGTGTTTTTGGCAACACTGTTTCCTGTGAGAAACTCTTAGACAGACAGGACCTTCAGACTTTGCTTATTACTTCCTCTTACTCTCCCTGATAGCACTTTCCTTCCTTGAAAGGTTCAAAAGGCCCAGACCAGAGTTTCAGTGTTCCCAGGCAGGAGAGAGTATGCAGTGATCAGTCACTCCACCAGGTAGTTCAGCCTTAATCTTTGCTTATCCCTGTCTGTCCTTCTTTGCTGTGTTTATGTCTTTTTGGGTCTCCAGAAACTGATCAGGAAGCCTAAGACATGAACAACCAGCAGTGCTCAGTGTAGCCCTCCATCCTTATTCAAAGCTCTCTCCCCTGCTGTGTGATGGCCTACTTATCTTGTAGCCAGACCTTGGGTCCCTTTGCATACATAGGCAAGCCATGGATCAACTGGAATCATGGCAGCCATTTGTCCATGTTGCTGGAAGGGAGAGAGATAAGCACACCCCAAAGAGACCACCAGTGAGTTCTGTTAATTTCAGCTGGAGGTTGGGACCTTTCTCTGTCCTCAGGCAAGTGGTGTATTCACTAGAGACGTGAGGTTTGCTGGAATGGTCAGTGTGCATGTTGCACTGCAGCCTCTGGACCATGGCAATGGGAGATACAGGGCAGAGACAGGGAACAAAGAGCTTTTCCTACCATATAGAACTTGTCATTGACTTGGGTTCATTTGCAGCTTTTTGCTGCTGTACTCTGCTCACAGATTTAGAGTGCCTCTGGACCAGGCACAGATTTCTTGTGTATATCGGTAATCTTTGTTTTGATATGCCCAGATAGGCTGGTTGCGTGAGCTAGTTTGGTTATTGGCATATGTCCTGTCTCCAGGTAGCTAGAGCTGTTACTAGGTATGTAGATTCAACCCAGGTGCCCAGCTCGTCGGTCACTGAGCGTATGATGCAGGCTCTCACCTACAGTCCTAGATGGGCAGGGGTGATTGGAGTAGGCACAGGTACCTGGCTGAAGTAGGGGGTCATGCTCTGATCAAGGCAGAGGGCTGACTTCTGCCCCTGAGTGTCTGGGTAGGAGGTGTGTCCCTGCTCCTTAGAGCGTGTAGGTAAGTAGGTTTTGCAGCCAGACTGTGGGCACCTAGTGTTGTTGGCTGTAAGGACTGGAAGTCACCACTTATTCTTGGATCCCTGTCACAGGTGGCTGGGTGGAATGGGTGGAGCCGCCAGTCCTCAGGCCCCTGATGTGGATGGTGAGGACCCTGCTTAATGGGCAGGGCGGTGTCAAGTGTCACAAGTCTGCCACTCCCTCTTATAGCAGATACAGATGAAAATAGGGTTCAGGTATATAACCTCGTATACTGTGCTAATGAGGGCCTGTGCTGTTGAAATGGCCCCACACAGGTCTGTGCAGGGATGAAAGGCATTCAGAGTCCATGGACCCCTAATGCCTGTGCCTAGGCAAAAGGGCTGTGCTTACCCTGAGTTCCCAGCTTAGGGGATCTGGCAGATTATTTTTTTCCTGTTTGTTAATTTGTTTCCTCTCCAAAGCTGGGAGAATGGCCCAGGGCGTGTATGGGGTCCTACTTTTGGCCCAGGGAGTGCATTAATCTCTGAATCTAGCCATGGGCCAGGACAGAAGGGGGAAGGAGCAGGTAAATGGGAGAGAGGTATTTCCCAAAAGGAGGGTTTTTTTTCTTTTGATCCTCGCAGTAGTTTAGATGCTTGTACCCATCTTTCACCGATCAAATGCTGCTTCTCCACAATTCTGGAGGTTTGAGCTGACTCTCCACCACCTGGTCTTTCCTGATGTGGAAAATGCGTCCTGAACGCCACTGCTTACCTCATCATTCATGCCAGCCAGTCTGGCTGCAGGGTGCCAGTACTGGCCAGGTCAGGCCTGGTAACTTCTCACTGCTTCTGAACTGTCTCTCAATCCCCCTGCTGCTCAGTCTTATTCCTTAGCTTTGTCTTTGATGTTCAGGGCTCCTAGATTGTCATGTATAATTGATTCACTTGTTTTTTCAGGTCTTTGTTGTAAGAGGGACTACAGGAAGCATCTGACAGCCCCGCCATCTTGGCTCCACCTCCCATTGGTAATCTTGGGAGGGTCAAGAACCTAGACCTAACTCATGCTACCAGCTTCCCAGAATTCCCCAGCCTTAGGTTTTTATAGTTGTCTGTAAGACTCTTTCAACACAAAATATCTCAGTAATATCTTTGATAGTCTTAGTTTGATATAATTCTTAGTTTTAACCAGTCAATTAACTGAAAAATACATAATAATTATATCAGAACTTTGGAATAGTTCTTGTTTTGCTGGCAATTTAATCTCTTAAAAGATTACTGTCTTGAAGAGAGTAACTGGTGTGGAATTGATTCTGACCATACAAGCAAGAATGGTGAAGGATATGTGCAATTAAACATTACTGAACATATTTTTTGGGAAATGGACCCATTTTATAGTCTTTTTTTTGTAGTGTAAAAGGATCATGGGCTTAGAATCAGGTTTAGGTCCTGGCTCTAGCCCTTTGAGCTGTATAACTTTAAGCCTTTGTTTTCCTCCTTGTAAATAGATACAATACTTTCTACATAGGTGGAAAGAGCTCTGTGTCTTATTGACGGTGAAAAGACATTCAACGATGTGGTTCTTTAAAAATGGCATGGTAGAGGCATCTGACCTCCTCTAACTTTACAAGGGGGAAGGAGAGTCAGGATCGACAGCCCAAGGCTGATTCCTATGAGGCAGAGGTCAGGCATACCTCCTCTTGCCAGCCCTTTTTACCAGTTCTAACACCATTTGTCCTTCCTATGGAGCACTCTACTTCTCTGCTGAGTTTGATAATTCATTGCAATGGCCATGCAGAACTCAGAGACAAAATTCTTGATTATGGGGTTGTTAGGAAAGTAACAGGTTACAGCTCAGGTTCAGGAACACTCAGGATACAGTTCTTCGGATTAAGACAGTCCCTTCTCAGCTGTACCTGCAGGCAGATCTCTCCCTGGCTCTTGGCCCCTCAGCCCCTTGGCCTGGCCTCTGTCCTGCTCAGGCAAGAGTTAACAAAGCTCTTTTAGCTCTGCCAGTAGTGCCCAGAGACATCCCACCCTGCCAGTATGTCTCCTGCCTGAAGGTGCTCAGCTTTCTAAGCTGTGAGCTGGGAAGCCCACTGTATCCGTCTCCTGCTGTTTCTCTGCCACTACTTCTCACCGTCTTTGATGTTGCCAGCTTTCTATAGGTCTCCTGTTCCAGGAGCTTCTCAGCACAGGGATCCTGGGTCCAAAGGATGTGCCCCAGTCCTGATTCTTCTTTCTTGATAATGGTGTTTTCCCACCTCTGGGGTGGCTCATGTTAAGCCTAGCCAGATGGCAAAACTACCCAGTCTCTTGGTGGGCCACAGTTACCTTATTTGCATAATCCCACCTTATTGCTTGTGTGGAAGTTACAAGACCGTGGCAAGGAAGGCCATATAAAAGCAGTCCATCGTACCACTGGCTGCTCTATGGCTTTTCTAGCAATGGTTCTTTCATACTTGGAGGATAACTTTGCCTCCTGGTTAGTTTATCCGTCCAAAACAGTCATTAACAAATTGATCTTTCACTGGGGCAAAGAATCCTCAGGGTGAGTTTAGTCAGGTACCAGCCATTCAGGTCTTCTGCAGGCGTTGGTCTGATCTGATCAGGTTCTTCAAAAGTCACCTCAGCTCCACCCTTCTGATATCTGATAAAATTTAACTGAGAGAAGATTATTCCCTTGCTTTGAGCCTTATGAGGTGTCAGCACAGCAAAACCCTCAAAGGCCTTTAGATTCAGCCAATGTATTCCAGTCCCGCAGTACCTCACCCTTAGTCCACTCTTTCATATTCGGAGCTTCTACAGTTAGATTTTACAATCACAGTTTTACAATCAGTATTAATTGTTAATTAATTATCATTAATTGTTGACAATTAGTACTCATAACTGAATTCTGTAATCCTATCAATATCTTCCCCCACCTTCTCTTAGCTAGATCCATCAAAGAGGAACGTGTTCAGTAGAGATCTTCCTTTGTCTCCCTCGTTTTAAATCTAAGCACACTCAACAAAAGCATGTAAGCCAGCCACTTCATGACTTTATGCCCCTCCCACCCCCCACCCCCCACCCCCGTTTTGGTTAACCAGTGTTTAAATTGTCCATCCCTATTAAACCAGTCGTGGCATAGTGGTTAAGTACTACAGCTGCTAACCAAAAGGTCAGCAGTTTGAATCCACCAGGCATTCCCTGGGAACTCTATGGGGCAGTTCTACTCTATCCTGTAGGGTTGTTATGAGGTGGAATTGACTCAACGGCTGCGGGTTTCGTTTATTTGGTATCAAACCAGTACTCTTAAGAGACAAACATGTTCCTTGGTCTCTTGAAGAATATTCTATTCCACTTGGAACTTGTGGCATCTACATTCATAAGCAAAGTCCAGTCCAGAGCAGGCCATCAAATTGCAGAAATCGACACCATCTCATGGTAGCAGACATCTTCCTCTTCACTTGGTTGGTTCTTAGCTCATCCCTAGCCATCTAGACTAGGTCACAATGGCTACTATCAGTAGGCTTGGGAGTTGATACACACCTCCTAGCACTTCAAACTAGCCAGCCCGTTCTTTCTTTCTCATCCCTAGCCCCCGTTGGCTAGGGCAGGGGGCACCAATGGAACGTGTCCAGACTCAGCCCGTCTCTTCATTGCTGTACCTACCCCACTTCTACTCATTGAGTGGACCCAAGTGGTTACCACCAGTGAGCCTACCAAGGTTTTTACTCACGGGCTCCCTTGTAGCTTCCAGTTCTAGAAGGAGGGGTTCTTCTGATGAACACTGACTTTTCCTGCCTCAGTGCATCCAAAGATAAACTGTTTATCTGAAATCCAAAAAGCACACAAGTCATTTTTTGTAGGTCCTTCCTTCAAATGCAAATCTTAAATTTCTCAGCAGTTCTGAGTAGGCCTGCATGTCTTTTCAAATGCAAAATTTCCTGACTCTGAAGGGTTAGGGTGGGGCTCAGGTATACACAGGGCTACGGCATTGAAATGAACAGTCCGTTTCTTTCCCACAAATCTTAGTTCCTCTTTTAGCATGTCTTATTCAAGTATTGGCTGAAGGTGGAGTTAGACACTTTCTGCAAACTATGATAACCAATATTAATTTCTACCATACATTTAGGACTGTTTCACAACACTAGGTAATATCCTTAGTACATTAAAATAAACAAAATCTAAACGCATACCCCTTTTTAAACCATTCCAGTTTCATCTTCTCTGCCCCTTGACTGTCTCCCCATCCCTATGTATATGGCCTTGGGCCTCTGGCTGGGTGGAACCAGAAGACCTTGGCACCCTCTCAGTCATCCCTTTTAACTGGCCTGACCCTTGCTCCAAGGTACTGCCCTGAGCTGTAGCATAACATCTCTCACTTTCCTTTCAGCCATTGCAGATAACAACTGAAGTAGCCATGAAGAATCAAAAGTTTGACTTCTCACGCCCCTTCCTTCTTTCTCTCACAAAGTCCCATGCTTCCATCAGTCTGGAGCCACTGTCGTGATCCCTGCTTTTGACACCAACTGTAAATAATGGCGTGGCAGAGGCATCTCACCTCTTAATTTCACAAGGTGGGAAAAGAATCAAGATCAGCAGTCCGAGACTGATTCTTATGAGTTGGAGGTCAGACATACCTTTCAGACATACCATCTCTCCCAGCCCTTTTTACCAATTCTAACACTGTCTGTCCCTCCCACAGCACACTCTTACTTCTCTAACTTTGATAATTTCTTGCAGTGGCCACATGGAACTCACAGGCAGTACTCACAATTATGGATTTATGGGGTCTGTTAGGAAAGTAACAGGTTATATTACAGTTCGAGGTCAGGAGCAACTCAGGATACACTTCTTCTGATCAGGACCGCCCCTTCTCAGCCATACCCCGAGGCAGATCTCTCCCTGGCCCTTGGCCCCTTGGCCCCTTAGCCCCTTGGCTCGGACTTTTCCTTGCTTGGGCAAGTGTTACAAACCTCTTTTAACTCTGCTGATAAGTCCCTAGGGGCACTCAACTCTTCCAGTAAGCCTCCTGCATGAAGGCACTCAGTTTTCTAGCTCCATGGGCTGGGAAGCCGACCTCACTGTCCCCTTCTGGTCTCCTGTCTCTGCTTCTCCCATTTCCCTGCCACTGCTTCTCACTGTCTTGGTGCTACAGCTCCCTCTTCCATCTCCTGGTTCCAGAAGCTTCTCAGCACAGGGATTCCAGGTCCAAAGGACACATTCCACTCCTGCCTTTTCTTTCTTGGTGGTGGTGAGATCCTTTATTCCCACCTCTGGGGTGCCTCATTTTAAACCTAGCAGGATAGCAAAACTGACTAGTCCCCTTGATGGGCCACAGTTCCCTTAATTGCATAGTCCCACTTATTATTTGGGTGAGAGTTACAAAACTATGGCAAGAAAGGCCATGTAAAAGCGATTCATCGCACCGCAGGATACTAACAAGTTATAGATAGCGTTGCGAAGAACGGGAGTTCCAGAACACTGAATTGTGCTCATGTGAAGCCTGAACACAGACGAGGCGGCAGTCACTCAAACAGAACAAGGGGATACTATGTGGTTTAAAATCAGGAAAGCTGTGTGTCAGTGTTGTATACTTTCACCATACTTATTCAGTCTGTATGCTGAGCAAATAATTAGAGTAGCTTGGACTATATGAAGAAAAATGTGGCATCAGGATTGAGGTCTGTGATATGCAGATGACACAGCGTTGCTTACTGAAATTGAAGAGGACTTGAAACACTGATGAAGATCAAAGACTACAGCCTTCAGTGTGGGTTACATCTCAACATGTCAAAAAAAAACCAAACCCAGTGCCGTCCAGTCAATTCCAACTCATAGCCACCCTATAGGACAGTGTAAAACTGCCCCATTGAGTTTCCAAAGAGCACCTGGTGGATTCGAACTGCCATCCCTTTGGTTAGCAACCGTAGCACTTAACCGCTACTCCACCAGGGTTTCCATCTCAACATAAAGGGAACAAAAATTAATAGGCAATATCATAGTACATGGAGAAAAGATTGAAGCCAAGGATTTCACTTTACTTGAATCCACAGTCAACACTTGTGGGAACAGCAGTCAGTAAATCAAACAGTGCGTTGCTTTGGGCGAATCTGCAGCAGAAGACATCTTTAAAGTGTTAAAAAAGCAGAGATGTCACTTTGAAGACTAAGGTGTGCCTGATACAAGCCATGGTATTTTCAGTCGCTTCATGTGCATGTGAAAGCTGGACAATGATTAAGGAAGAGTCGATGCATTTGAATTATGGTGTTGGGGAAGAATATCGTATGTACCATGGGCTGCCAGAAGAACGAACAAATCTGCCTTGGAAGAAGTACAGCTAGAATGCTCCTTGGGAGTGAGGATGGTGAGACTTCATCTTATGTACTTTGGACATGTTATCAAAAGACACCCGTCCCTGGAGAAGGACATCATGCTTGGTAAAGTAGAGGGTCAGCGAAAAAGAGGAAGACCCTCAACGAGATGGATTGACACAGTGCAACAGTGGGCTCAAGTATAGCAACGGTTGTGAGGATGGCGCAAGACTGGGCAGTGTTTTGTTCTGTTTTACATAGGGTTGCTATGAGTTGGAACCAAGTCAGCAGCATTTAACAGCAACAACATATATATGGAGTATATAAGGTGCTCAATATATAAAACAAGTGCTCAATAAATGCTATTTGTTATTTTATAGCTGTGCAAATGGTGGCTCACAGAACTCACACAGCTCGTGAGCCTGTGCTTTCCCTTCTATATTCTTTTGTCTCTCAGGTTGAAATGAAATATTGAGAATCAAAAGCAGTGACCGTATCATCTTGGAATTCATTTTTGGTAGAAATTCATAGGAAAGTGGATTTCAGAAAGTTCAGAAAAAGATTGGTAGTATACAGATAGGGTAAACAATAATGATAGGAGGCTCTTAAAAATGAAAAGCTATGGCTTAAATTACAAAAAGTTTCTGTTGAGGTGAGAAAAATGTACGAGATATCTAAAGAAAATCATTAAGATTTCCACATCAGTATTTTTTAATAAACTTTAAAAGGACATAAAAGAGATACCCATATAAGTAATGGTAGATAACTAATGGTTAGTAAAGGAAGTCATGCACCAGTAAGAATGTAGGAAACTAGAGCACTGAATGGGTTAAGGTTTGCAGAAAATGCTCAAGGGCCACAAAAAGGTCTGGCTTAGCTAAATTCAAAGCAAGATCAGTAAGGAAGAAAGAGGCCCATCAATTGAGGAGATAACATTAAGAATAGCTACTCAAATCCTGTTTTACTTTCTTGTGTTGAGGAGAGTGGCTTTCATTCTGGAAGGGAGAAAGTTAAAACAAACCTGTTTAAGAGGAAATTTTATTCTATGATGTTATATGATAAAGAACGTGTAGTTTGATTTAATCTGTTTAGATTTAGATTTCTAGTTCTAACAAATTGTTTAAAGCAATGATGTATCAGTGTGAGGTTTTTTATATCTATGACTTGCTTTTGGGTGTAGAAAAGACTTTTTACATTTTTTGGTTTTTAAAATATTTGAGTAATTAAAATCAAATTTAAAAGCTTGTCTTTAATTTCAACTTATATATTTTGTTATATTACTAAATCTAGCAAATTTAGTATAAACTGGGAATGTTTGTTTCTAGTTGGGGACTTTGATTAATATTTTAGTAATTCTAGTTGAGCAGGTTAAATCTCCCTTAAAACGTCCTTCCCAAGTAAAATGGTGATAATAGAACTACTTCATAGGGTTGTTGTGGGGATTAACCTGCTCCTGTTTCACTGTTCTGTCTTCCTGGAATACTCTTTTCAAATATTTGCATGACTTGTTCCCTCACTTCTGGGTTTCAGATGTCACCTCTTCTAGAGAGGTCTTTTCTAAGGAGAGAGTTTCCAAGGGTCATCATTTACATAGACTTCAGTGTGAATGATAGTTCCTCTGTGACCTTTGTTACTCTATCTAAAATACCGCCTCCTTCTTTTCCTGCTTTATTTTTTTCATATCCAGTGTTTATTGTTTGCCGTGACTTAGTTCACAGAGCCTGAAACAACTCCTAGTTCATAGTAGGTGCTCAGTGATTATTTGCTGAACGGACGGGTTTAACCTGTAAAGTGCTTGGAACAATTTTGGGCACAATGAAAATGCTACATGAATGTTAGCTGTTAGTACTACTAATAGCTAACATTCATAGAGCTTGACTTACATTGCATTTGATTTACTGTATATTATTTTTAAGCACTGCAGATGCTTTATGAGGTAAATATAAAACTTCAACTAGCAGAATGTTTCCAAGTACTTAAAACTTGTAAATACATGAATCACAAGTTCTCTTAAACATTCCTGTATTGCTTATTAACCAAACCAAATACTCTTATACCTTTAAATTTAAACTCAAAAGTCTGAAGTCAGTCACTATTTTAAATCTAGAATCATAAAGCTGAACTGTCAGATTCTAAAATGTTAAAATTCTTTTAAGCATTATAAGAACTTTAAGAAAAAAGAGTATTTTTAAACTTAATACAGAAATATCAGTATCTGGTATGCTATACCTAATTTCAATAATAAATTCTCAGTCATCTTGGAGGTTGGAAGGTCAGTTACTTTACCTAAGGGAACAGTTTTGCTCTCTGAAGTTGAGATTTCTTTGACACAGTTTATGACCATAGTTCAGATAATGTCTTTTGACAGGCTGTTCATCAGCCAGAGATTTAAGGCTAGATGTTGGCCTTGGAAGCTGACTTTGTCCAGGTGGTTTTTCTCATGACAGATGGACACACTGGGCCGTTACCAAAAATTGGCCCTATGATCATAATAGAACTTTAAGATGATACCCTTTTCGTTTTTTCTGAATTCAAGTTTAAGACTTTCTTAATTCTTTTGTAACTGCTTTTTAACTTTGTTGCCTGATCAAGTTCTATAAACCCCACCCAGGTTGCTTCACCACTTGATTGGATTCCAGGAATCCATTTTCTGCCTATTTGGCTAAAACGACAGGTTTTAGATGATTTTAATGACATGAAGGGACTGAGAGGTGTTGATAGCTTTTGCTAATTTGTGGTGACTTAAAGTGTGCCAGAGAACTAGAAACAGACATAAAATCTTATTTAAAAAAAAAGACAACAGGAGTTTTGGAAATCATTTTCTCAGTTGTGTCCTTAGATGTAAGGTAGAGAAATACAGGCTAGCTACTCGGCACCAAGAACATTACGTTTGTTTATTAAGAGAGACATACTTGTGAACCAATGAAGACTACCCTGAGCGTCCAGCAACTAGATCAAGAAGGACCATTAGCAGCACCTCCTTCCAGTCGCTTTCTACTTCCTCCCCGAAAGTGGAATATTTATCCTGACTTTTGACAGTATACATTAGTTTTACTTGATTTTGAACTCTATGCAAATAACATCGTGTAATATTTATTTTTGAAATGTATTAAATTTAAATATTTTTTTATTGTTATTTATGGAATCATAAATGTTTTATTTTTTCACTTCTAGGGAAAATATCTTTTGTATTAATGTTATTAGTTTAGAATGTGGCTCTGCACTGATTTTTCCATTGACTTACAGAAATTTTTATATCTGGATGAAATTGATACTAATGTTTCTAGAGAGAAATAGCAGAAAATTGCATTAATTTATATCTTCTGATAAAGAAAAATACTTAGTGGAAAATAAAGTGGTTTAGATATGAAGCAGAATTTAATTTGGAATATCCAACTTAGGCATTTTCTAAGAGATTTTGATGGTGTCATCCTCTGATGAACATACTATTTGGGAAAAAGAATATTAATGTAGAAAGAAAGCTATAAAAAGATAAAGAACTTTAGGGATGAGTGATATTAAAGCCAAAAATTAGACTCTGATAAGACAGAATAACTTGAAACTCTTTCTTCTAGTAGGGAAAACTGATGACTTGGCACCTGTTTTTTCCTGATGTACTGTGTTCCATGGTAAATAACTTTTTACAGTGTAGGTTTTCTTACTGTGGGAAATTGGGCCATGTCCTTACAACATTGAAATAAATTGGCACATGGCAGTGGTTCCTGAGGAATATGTTTACTTTGAGGTCCTGATAATCAGATATTTGGCATTTGACACCTGTGTATTTCTTTGATAAATGTTGCTGTGTCAAGTGTCAAGTTACTATGCAGTTTTTCAGATAAGAAAAGTTTCCTTAGGTAAATTGAAATACCTCAGAATCGGTGTTATAATCATTCTATAGCCTTCAGCAGTCAGTATCAGAAAGCCTTGTTAATGTTCTACCAAGTATCCTTTTTAACCTTTATTGACTTTGGCTGTATTTATGGCATGTCATCTTCAGATGTGATTTTTAAGTTGTACAGAATTTTTTTAAAATCTGAGATTTAGTTCCTATTCTGTGACCCAACACGTCTTATCTTAAGGAAGTAATCAGGGATGCAGACATAAACACATTCATCACAGGGTTATTTATGATAAGTAGTAAAATACCGGAAGCAGCCAAAATGTCCTAACAGAATGGAAATGGCTAAATTACGGACTAACTGGTTATAATGTTTTATATGGCCATTAATAATTTTAAGACTTCAACTTTGTGACATATTAATTGAAAAATACAGGATACAAAACTAAATATGTGTGTCCATAGTCTGATTTTTAAAAATGCACATAAAAATAACAATGAAAGGAAATGAACCAATATATTAAGTGGTTGCTCAAATGGGGTAAGCTGTATTTGTACTTTATTTTATGGATGCGTCTAAATCAGTGTATTTTGTATAACCATTTATGCATTCATTTAACAGATATTAATTGAACACCAGGCACAGTTCTATGTTCTGAGGTATAAAAGTGAAGAAAAAAAGGTAAAGTCCTTCAGGAATAGTTGATATTCAAGTTGTGGGTTACAGAGAAAAAGCAAATACTAGGTTGAACCTTATTACATTGCAGAAATGTGAGTGTTTTATGACCTACAAAACTGGCAATTTCATGTATTTCGGCCTAATATATGTCAGACGGTAATAAGGTGTTCTTGGAATCCTTCTTTGATAAAGTAATACCTGAGCAGAGAGCTGAAGGAAGTGAGAAACTGAAGAAAATGTGGGCATTAGGGGAAAAAGTATTCTAGGCAGATGGAGCAGTAAATATGAAGACCTGAAGCCTTGCAGTAATGTATTGCTCTATGGTTGTGAGAATGCGTTAATGTTTTTACAGTATCATGTTTTCTAGCACATGATATATCGTTGGCCAGCTGTATTAGCACATGAAATTTTCCAATTAGCAGCAGAATAAAGATTTGATTTTGCGTGAATTTTATATACACATGTTTTCTGGATGATAGTTTCCAACTTTTCCCTTTGGATTGTGAGCAAAAATAATGAGATTTTTTACAGATCTCATTTATTATTTTTGCTCACAGTCCAAAGTTTGAAAGGTTTTATTTGCTGAATAAATTATGTTAATACTTCTGATCAGCATTGAGATAATTTGTGTTCTATATGAGTTTTGACTTTCTAGTCAGAAGCCCAGAAAGTGATGTAAGGAGAACTAATGATTACAATATAAGTATATGATTTGTGGGTGATACATGGGTTTTTGAAATACTGAAACTGGCTTGGGAGATCTTTTATTTCCCCTGTAGATTCTTAGAAGTGGTAGAGGATCAAGTTTAGAGGTACTATTCTAGAAGCTGCTCCTGTGTATTATTATTACACTGGTGAAAATTATTTTCTATGTGCTGTCTGGGAGAATATAACAGTAAAAATATAAAAATTTAGAGGAATTGCTGCATAATCTGATAAGATTCAAGGTCTCTGCATTTGATATTTAGACCTTGACATTGATATCGAAAGAAATTTCTGGGAGAACTGTGTTCTGTGAGAGGAATGGTAAAATATCCTGAATCATTGTGAATCTTTGCCTTGATTTGTTTCCTTTTTGTTATTTCATTTGCTCTTAAGGTTTTTCTTGGTCCCAATTGTTGATCTTGATTGTTATGCTGACCAAACCCACTGAAAATCCTATGACAGGTGGAGCATTGGCTTTTAGGGTTAAGTCATCATTTATTACCGCCTGACTGGCTTTAAAAAAAAAAAAAAAAACTGACACGAAATAAACATCCTTAAAGCTAAAATCACTGAATAAAATTAAAGGAAATCTGCATATTTCCGTTCTAAATGCACCATAGCAGAATCTGAATTTAACATTACTATAAATGTAAGACTTGTTTTTAATATTTTAAAGCAAAAAAAAAATTTGTAAGCATTTTCAGATTCTAGAGTGGTATCTATGACAGAAGAAAGAGAATGTCGTATATACAGTTAACTAGTTATGAAAGATAGCTTTAGTGAGAAAAACTGCAAGTTGGTAAGAGGAAAACATAAAAACTCAAGATATCAGAAGGATCTTGACATCACATATTTCTCATAGGCCTTACTGAATTATGAACAGTTCATTTGCAAATACCCATTTAAGTTGAGTGCATGTGCAAAGCTTAGACCGTGTCTTCGTGATAAGTGCTTAGTACATAGTGGGTGCTCAGTTAAAGCATCTTGAACTGAATCAACCTTGCTAGTTTAAGAATCAGTTCCAAGCTAATCTGCTCCAGGAATTAACCAAGCTAGTTTGGACCTAGCCATAATACATAAATGCTTTCTCATGTTAGTTCTTTTTCTAAGACATTAGTCAAAAAAAGGAATTTTTTGGCTTATGAAATTGTAAAGTCCAGAGTGTTTATTTGGCTTCAGGTAGAGCTAAGTCAGAGTGTTTAAATGATGTCCTTTTAGGGCTCTGCTTCCTTCTGGTGCTTGGCCACTGACAATTTCAGCCTTATTTTTTGCATGCTGAGAGAGAACCTTGTCTGTTGGGCTGTGTGTCTCAGTAGTCACGTAATAGATATCATGGAGGGACTGTGACTGGCCCTGCTCGGCCTTATGTACCAATTGTGTGTGTATGTACATGTGTACATGCTTAAGAAGTCACTGGAATGAGTTTTCCTTTGGAATATGGGGAGTTACCAAAAGAAGGGGAAAGGCAGTGTCCTGGGTATATATGAACTATAGTTCTCCAGATTAACTGTGTGACCGCACATTAGATTCTCAAATGGAAACGTGCCGTATGCACATCTTTCTGTCCATCTTCTCCGACTAAACATTGTGAGTTTTATATTGTTGCATGAAGTTGTAACTTGTTTATTTTCATTGCTGTGTGCTATTACCTGGAAACACTGGTGGCGTAGTGGTTAAGTGCTACAGCTGCTAACCAAAGGGTCGACAGTTCACATCCACCAGGCGCACCTTGGAAACTCTATGGGGCAGTTCTACTCTGTCCTATAGGGTTGCCATGAGTCGGAATCGACTTGATGGCACTGGTTTTGGTTTTTGGTTTTTATACTATTACATTGTGTGAATTATCAACAAATTATATATTCTCTTGTTGATGGGCATTTGGGTAGCTATAAACAGTGCTTACATGAACATTCTTATACATGTCTGTATATACATATGTATGCATTTCAACTGGGTATATACAGGCAGTCCTCAGTGAGGAATGAGATCTGTTCTTGAGTGTATCTTTAAGAACTTGTAGGTAAGTTGCAACAGGTTCATAAAGAGCTCTTGTTTAGCCTTACTTTAGTGCAAGAAAAGGCTGGCAGCCTTTTCAATGATTTAAAAGCTGCATGTGCAGCAGGCAAAGGTGATTGTGGTGAAGAATTTGTTGTGAGTAGGAGTTGGCTCGGTAGTTTCAAAGTGAGGGGAAATTTACGCAGCATTAAAGGGCAAGTACAAATTCTCTGTTAAGTCCTGTGTTCCTAACCCTGGGACTGCCTGTACCTAGGATGTGAAATAGTTGGGTTATTCAGATGTAGATATTGCCAAACAGTCTTCCAAAGTTACTTTATCAATTTACATTCCTGCCAGTAGCATATCAGAGTTCCTGTTGCTCCACATCCTTGTCCATGCTTGGTTTTGTCTTTTTTTTTTTTTTTTTTCATTTTAGTCATTCTGATGGGTGTAGTGATGTCACACTGTGGTTTTAATTTTCATTTCTTCGATGACTAAGTAGGGAGCATCATTTCATATGCCCATTGGCTAATTGAATCTTTTAATTTTTTTAATTTAATTTATTTTTTGGTGAAGTACCTGGTAAAGTCTTTGCCCATTTAAAAAATATTGCGTTGTCTGCCTTACTATGGGAATTCCAAAATTTTGGATATGAGTCTTTTGTTGGATGGAAGTATACTTTGCAAATATTGTCCCCTACTCTGTCTGCCTTTTCATGCTAATAACGGTGTCTTTTGCTGAAGAGACATTCTCAATTATAGACATGGATTAAAGAAATGAACTCTTCTTCTTGTTGTTGAGAACATACAAAGTAAAGCATATACCAGTTCAATAGTTTCTATGTGTACAGTTCAGTGAAATTGATTACATTTTTTGAGTTGTACAACTATTCTCACCTTCCTTTTTTAAGTTGTTCCTCCTTCATTAACATAAACTCACTGTCCCCTGAGCTTCCTATCAAATTTTTTGAGTTGCTGTTGACACTTTGATCCCATTTAGATAGTTCTTAAAAGAGCATAATGCTCAAGGCAGACTTTTTTTTTTTTACTAGTTAAGCTAAACTATTGTTTAGTTTTAAGAAGACTGGTTTAAGGTTTAAAGATTATCTCAGGACAGTAGGGAAACCCTAGTGATATAGTGGCTAAGTGCTACGGCTGCTAACGAAAGGGTCGGCAGTTTGAATCCACCAGGCACTCCTTGGAAACTCTATGGGGCAGTTCTACTCTGTTCTGTAGGGTTGCTATGAGTTGGAATCGACTCTGCGGCACTGGGTTTGGTTTTTTGGTCAGGGCAGTAGTTTCAAGGGTTCATCCAGCTTCCATGGCTCCATAAAGTCTGGATTCCCTGAGAATATGAAATTCTGTTCCGCATTTCCCTGTTTTGATCAGGATTCTTCTATAGAATCTTTGATCAAAATGTTCAGTAATGGTAGCCAGGCACCATCCAGTTCTTCTGCTCTCATGGCAAAAGAGGCAGTAGTTCTCTGAGACAAGTAGCCACACATTCCATTTCCTCCTCTTATCTCTGACTCTCCTTTTTCCTCTGTTGCTCCAGGTTAATAGAGACCAGTTGTACCTTGCATGGCACTTGGAAGCTTTTAAAGACTTGGGGTACTACACAGTGAACTAGGAGGTAGAACAGAAGCACTGAATTTGTTTTTAGGTCAGTTAACTGAGATGTCCTATGAAACCATGACCGTATACCTCTAAACCAAGGAACCAAATCCCATGATTGTACATAAGTGGCCTCAGTAGCTTTTTTTTTTCTTTTTGGTCTTAGTTGTAAATATGTCTAACACAGCTTTTGCCCATTCAATGTTTTACAGGCATACAACTTACTAACAGCACTTAACAATAATCAGCTGTGCAGTCATGGCTCTAAACCTCCAAACCAAGGAACCAAGAAATGGATTTTTAATTTAATCCACTTAATCAATTTTTTAATAATTTTGTGTTTGTGTGTGAACTGGTTGAGAAAATCTTTGCTTCCTCTAAGACAGTGAAGACATCCTTTTTCTTTTTTTCTAAAAAGCTTAATTAATTAATTTATTTTTAACCCTTCACATTAGATTCACAGTCTATCTGAATTGATTTTTGTGTATGGTGTGAGGTAGTAGTAAAGATACATTTTATTCTGCATGGATATCCAGTTGACCCAGTGTAATGGATTGAAAAAAAAGCTTCTCTTTCCCATGCACTGTAGTTTAACTATTAGGTGACTATATTTGCTCACACTACTTTTGGTTAAAAATAAAAGTTGTACTTTTTGAAGATTTAAAAATAGCGTTATGACTAAAACCCTATCAAAGTAAGGGTAATTCTAGAAGAAAAAAAAAATAATTTTGACCTTAAAAACCTTTTGTTTGATCACAGTATATATAAGTACTAACTGTTCAATTGGCTTGCCTGAGTTTACCTATCCCAGGAGAAAAAAACCTGTTGCCGTCGAGTCGATTCCGACTCATAGCGACCCTGTAGGACAGAGTAGAACTGCCCAATAGAGTTTCCAAGGAGTGCCTGGTGGATTTGAACGCCTGTCACGCGGGAGTCCGGGGTTCGATTCCCTGATGGGGAGGCAGACGCCTTATCCCAGGAGAGAAATAGGAAATAAATACAATGATGAGGACTTTGTATCAAGCCTTATGTGCAGTGTTGTATTCACACCGCACCCTTCTCCGTGGGTAAACAAAGAGAGGAAGGAAATGACTTTGCAGGAGAGACTGACTTACAGAGAGATCTAAACCTCTCTTCTCTAGTTCTCTGTTAGATGATGTCATTCATTAAACAAGAAACATACCAAAGAAAATAGCAATAGACCTGTCAGAATCTCTTCTGCCTGTGATTAGTACTGGGCTGTTCTCACAGATTTCTATTAAGTTGTATTAAGTTGTTGCTGATATGCTGGGGCAAAAAGCCTGTATTGTAACTTGTGGAACTTGAATAAGGAGCCCTGGTGGCTCAATGGTTAATCGCTTGGCTGAAAAGTTGGTGGTTTGAACCCATCAGTTGCACCGCAGGAGAAAGATGTGGCAGTCTGCTTCTGTAAAGATTACAAGTCTTGGAAACAAATATGAGGCAGCTCTTCTCTGTCCTGCAGGATTACTGTGAGTTGGAATGGAATGGGCTCGAAGGCAGCGGGTGGTAGTGATGGAACTTGAATGTTGATAGCCATTGGGAGGAAGGCTTAATTAACACGGATCATTATTACCTGTTTCTCAGATACACCCATCTTAGTATCTCCTGGAAGGAGTTATGTTCGGAGAGTGACAGGAATGCAGACAGCCATAGAGTCTTCCGGATTGAACTCTGGTTTAGTCAGTAAAACCCAGGTCCATTTAGCTGTGTGGTGATAATCACTGGCATTTCTTGAGTCTGTTGCTGTATGTAGGAAATGAAAACGATGCTCAGCCTCTCTACTTTTAATGTTACTCTGAAGATAAAATGAGAAAGTTCTTTGTTATTGTAAAGCACAGTATCAAAACAGTGTTTAAGACTCTTCTGCCACTTAACTAGCTATGTAACATTGGGGAAATTATTTAACTTTTTAAAGCATCAGTTTTCTCATCTGAACATGGGACTTTGTAATAATTCCCATAGGTTTTTGAAAATTTTAAATGAGGTAATGCATACAAAGTCTAGGGCCTATATATGCCTGTAGACATATCATAAACATTAGGAATGTTAGTAATTATTATTATATGTTTATTGATTGTATACTGTGTACTGGGAGTTGTTGTTAGTGGCCATCAACCCAGCCCCTTACTCATGCCAACCCCGTTCACAATGGAACCAAATGCTGCCTGATCCTGTGCCATACTAATGATTAGTTGACGTTACGGATTGACTTGTGTCCCGCAAAAATGTGTGTCAACTTGGCTAGGCCATGATTCCCAGTATTGTGTGATTGTCCACCATTTTGTCATCTGATGTGATTTTCCTATGTGTTGTTCATCTACAAGCTTAGGTTTTGGCTTAAATTAATCTTTTTTAAGATATAAAAGAGAGAAGCAAGCAAAGAGACAGGGGGACCTCATTCCACCATGAAACAAGAGCCAGGAGAATAGTGTATCTTTTGGACTCTGGGTCCCTGCGCTATGAGGCTCCTTGTCTGGGGAAGATTGATGACAAGGACCTTGCCCCATAGCCAACAGAGAGAAAGCCTTCCCCTGGAGCTGGCAACCTGAATTTGGACTTCTAGCCTCCTAAACTGTGAGAGAATAAAGTTCTCTTTGTTAAAGCCATCCACTTGTGGTATTTCTGTTATAGCAGCACTATATAACTAAGACAGTTGGGATGGGACCATTGTGGTCCATAGGATTTTCATTGACTGATTTTCAGACGTAGATTGCCAGGCCTTTGATCCTAGTCTTTCTTAGTCTGGAAGCTCTGCTAAAACCTCTTCAGCATCATAGCAATATGTGAGCCTCCACTGACAGGTGGTGGCTGGGAATCGAACCCTGGTCTCCTACATGAAAGGTGAGAATTCTGCCACTGAACCAAACACTGCCTCCTGTGTCATGAGAGTACTTTACAAAATTATTTCCTTTAAATCTCAGGACAATTCCATGTGGTAGGAGTGATTTCCCCCATTTTTACAGATGGGGAATGGGTCTCAGATGTTAATTTCCTAGTAAGTAGTTCAGTTGGGATTGGAACCCAAAACTTGTGTTTTCCCTTCCCCCCAGCTCTCCCCCCTCCGCCAGTATACTAAGATGCTTCTGAAATATGTGCCCTAGGTGCATCTGTAATCAATAACTATTAGCAGATCAACTTTGACTCATGTTTACAGAATTTTTCAAGAACTAAATTTTGTGCATTTTCGTTGTTTTCCAATATTGTCCAGCCCAGCCTCCTCAGGTTTCTTTAATTTGCTTGATAGGCCGGACCTTCCACTGCAGAAAGGACCACGCTCTGTTGATATATGATTAAGAACACTTAATGGTTTGTTTACAATTCACTAGGCTCCTTGAGTCTGCCTGATTTAGTTATTAGAAAGTGAGTTTGGAATTTACCTCTGGAAAAGGAAAAATATTCTTTCACTTTATTTTCTCTTTGTAAGGAGCTTACTGAAGGGATAGACTGAAGTGCAAATGGTATAGTCAAGGACAAAAGGGAAACAGACCCAGAATTGAAAAGGTACCTAGCTTTAAATATTTCTTGGTAAAATTTTCTGATACCAAGTTTAGGAAATTAAGGTAGCCAATGTAGTCAAAGGAAATTTTAGGAAACTGCACTGAGGTCTTCATTTATTATTTTTTTCCTGATGCAGTCTGTTTTTTGAACTTGGAAAAATAATGGAGACCTTTAAAGTTTTCTTAGAATATCTCCTATGTGATAGCCTTCACATTTCATACCATTGCTGTAAAATGGACAATATGCAAATGAAACCTTTCACTTGGCACTGTATATTTATTTAAAAAACATTTTTAAAAGACAGTTGTGGAATGGCTTGCATATTTGGGACCAAAAGATCTACTGATAATCATCTGTGAAGCTGAATTTGCAGACAATTGAGAAAATAAGATTTATGAATTTTTTCAAAACTTGTGATTTATCTTAGAGTTGGAGATAGGTGTTTATGAAAGATAATTGGTTGTGTTTATAGATGCATCATAATAACACTATTTTCTAAACTTTAATTCTTCTCATTGTTACTGTTATACCTGGATATAACATGTGCAATTCCTTATTTCAGATTTTTATTTTACTAGGCTAACTTTTTTTTGCCTAGCTTCAATTTAATTAAAAATTGTCAAATAATTGGTTTGATGTACTATTACCTTCCCACCCTCAGTACTCCTCAAAATAAGCACTACTTAAATAAGATTAAAGTTCATTCTTTCACTACCTGACATCAACACAGGGGTGAGTAATAAGCTTTGAGAAGTGTAGAATTATCTGAATTGTCATATATAAAATTGGCATGTAACTGAAATTTTTTGGAAAAAAGTGGGAAATAGTCTCCAGTGTTAATGGGTCGGTAGCTTATAGAAACATTGTTTCTAAATGGGTCTTTAAACTCCATTTATCTCCTTGGACTCACTTATTTTGTCTGCTTTTACTTTATTCAGTAATCTGTTAATCCACTAATATGACACAGAATTGTTAGTTATTTAGAAATGATAGCCTGATAATCCTTTATCTCCTTAAAACTTATTTTTGTATGGGGTTTACAATGTCAGTATTATTTCCACTTTATGGCTTCAAGTTATTGTCTTTAGTTAACAATATCAACAAAAAAATTACACACCAGGACAATTAAAAAAAAAATTGAGGGGGATCAATATGTGGTTGCTAACTTTATTTTGTTAAAAAAAAAAATGACATTAGAAAATGTGCGCAAACCTCCTTTTATGAAATTAGGCACTTTTGACACCAAAAAAGTAGAGTGGCATAAATTCAGAATAAAAGAACCCTTTAAATTGAGTAAATTTAGATTTTTGGAAAACTAATTGTATTTTCCATATTATACTTGTTTCACTGGAGGCCAGTTTTTGGGACTCAGTGGCCTAAAAACAATGACTCTTCTCAGGCTTTTGTCTTACCTCTCTGACAGTTCTTTGTTGGTTTCTTCAATTGTCTTTTGTACAATTCAGTGTATAAACGGTATAATGAAAACCAGTGCATGCGTATTGGTGCTTTCTGAGTGTCTGTCCAAAACCTCTTCTCACTCTCCTTGGTTAACCTGATTCACAGCTTCAGCTGTGATTCATAAATGATGCTACGACGGACTACTCATGTGCCAAGAATTAGCCTGAGGTTTTCTGCTTCTAAAATTGAAGAATATAAGCTTTTGCTGGAGATTTTTTGCTCTGTTAGGTTTTTTTTTTTTTTTTGACTATATACACTACCAAACCAACCAAACTGAATCCGTGGCTGTTGAGTCGATTCTGAGTCATAGTGACCCTGTAGGACAGCGTAGAGCTGCCCTGTAGAGTTCCCAAGAAGCTGATGGATACGAACTGCCCACCTTTTGGTTAGCAGCCAAGTTCTTAACTGCTGCACCACCAGGGCTCCATATATGCCACAAGCCATCCTAGCTACTTCACGTGTCTTATCACATTTGATCCTCACAAGTGTGTACTATTTTATCCCTGGTTTGTAAGGCCGAGCAGAAATGACTGGTTAACCTAGGGTTACCTTTGCAACTGCTTTTGGTTTATCTGGAATAAATGAATAAACAAGCATTTAAAAAGTGTGTGTTTTTTTTTTAATCGAACATATGTTCAGTGCTTATTATGTGGCAGACATTGTCGTAATCCCTTTACACTTTAGGCCTGTTATCTGAATCCTCCTAACAACTGTTTGAGGTAGGTATTGTTCTATTATTGAGCCCTGGAAGCTTTTTTTTTTTTTGTTAAAGAACAAAACAAAACCTGGTAACAAGGAACATTGCCTAGTTTGGCTTATTTGTATGGATGTATTTGTGATTGACTTTTATATTTTGTGTATTTAACAGCAGTTTTTACTATAAAAGTGTTCTTCATTTGTATGCTTATTACAAAGCCAAATAATGCGTGTATGAGTTCATTTTGATTGTTCAAAAAAAAAAAAAAAACCTTAGCAGGTCTGTATTTTGAGGTAAATCTTAGAAATAACATGATCTTGTATTTTATTTTTGTTGTCTTTCCAACCAGAGTGAAATTTTTTAGGGTGAAGATTATGTTTTAGAGATAAGATTTTCCTTGTCCAGAAGTCATTTACTTAAATATCAGCTCTCCAGAATACAGCTCCAAGCCAGGAAATTAAATAGGCTTCTGATGAGCCAAAATAGATGTCACTAAGTCCATTCTCTCATCAGTTCATTCTGAACTTCCTGGATCAGATCCCTACTTTAATACTGATGAGCTCTGGGACCTTCAATAAAGTTCTTCAGTTTTCTCATTGCTATCATAGAGTGATTGTGTGTATTAAATTAGATAATGCATGCTTTTAAAAAGTGCTTGACACAGAATTTTAAATTTTACCTGTTACAGTTCATTCGTTCATCAATAAGAGTGCTGAAGATGTGTCAAGAACTATGTTTAGTGCTGGGGATGTAATGATTAACAAGGTAGACCTCATGTTTTCCTTCACAGAACTTATTGGGGAGGCAGCTTTGGTAATGTGATGCTTATGGGAGGACCACAAATGATAAAGAAATATATAAAAAGGATACCCAATCCTTAAGAGTCCCTATATAGTGCAAACAGGTATTCGATTCCTAGCCGAAAGGCTGGTGGTTTGAACCCACCCAGAGGCTCCTTGGAAACCCTTGGTCGCTTGCTTAGTGGTTAAGAGCTGCAGCTGCCGAGTAAAAAGCTCAGCAGTTTGAATCCACCAGGCACTCTTTGGAAACCCTACGGGGTAGTTCTGCTCTGTCGGAATTGACGGCAATGGTTTTTTTTTTTTTTTTTTTTAATTTTCAGAGGCTCCTTAGGAGACGGGCCTGGCAATCTGCATCCCAAAGGTCACAGTCTTGAAAACCCTAGGGAACAGTTCTACTCTGCATACTTGGGGTCCTTATGAGTTGGAATAGACTTAATGGCAACTAACAACAACAATCCTTAAGAAACCTTCCTAGAGAAAGCAATGTGTTATGTGCTGTCAAGCCGATTTCAACTTATAGCAGCCCTATACAACAGAGTAGAACTGTCTCATAGGAGCCTTACTAGTGCAGTAATAAAGCGCTGGCCTGTTAACCGAAAGGCCTGTGGTTGGAACCCAACAGATGTGGCAGCCTGTGTCTGTAAAGATTTACAGCCTTGGACACCCTACAGGGTAGTTCGACTCTTGAGTTGGAATGGACTCAGTGGTAATGGGTAATCTTTATGGGAGCAGATCTCCAAGTGTTTTCTCCTGCGGAGCTGCTGGTGGGTGTGACCCTCCAACCTCCAAGCACTTAACCATTGTGCCACCAGAGCTCCTTAGAGAAAGCAATATAAGTATGGTTAAAGCACAGGCTTTAGGATTAGGATCTCACCTCTAGACCTTCTATTAGTAGCTCTCTGATCTTTGCCAAGTTACTTATTAGTGTGTTTCATTGATAAATTGGGGATTCTGATAGCACTTGTAATGAGTATTAACGAGATGTGAAAGGCTTATAGACAGGACCCTGAAATATTAAGTACTTACATGTTTGCAGACATCATTATAATAATTAGGATTATAATGATTATTATTATGAAACTGAGGAAAAGGTAAAGTGAGGTTTACTTAGATGAGTGGGACGTGAGGGATGGGCAGGAAAGGGTATTCCAGGCAGAGAAAACTTCTGGAATAATCCATAGAGGATGAGAGAGAGTGTAGAGTATGGAATATTTGAAGAACTGAAAGTAATTTGTTTGAGATTGGAGGCATTGTTGGGGAGTTGGCAGAGATGAACAGTAAGGCCAAATAATAAGGGCTTTGTCATAGGGAGTCACTGAATGGTTTAAGGATTTAAGCAAGGGAATGCTGATGGGATTAAATGGGCAGAGTGTCCTATGATTTGGATAGGGACAAAATTGGATGTAGGAGACAGAATATGAAGTTGTTGCATCAGTCTAGGCAAGAGTTGATGGTGGTCAGAGAAAAATTGAAATGTATTTAGAAAATAGAAATAAAAAAATATGAGAAACTCTTGCACATTCCTTACAACATAGTTTGATTTTCTTTAAATATAAAATGCTTACCTTCCCAGGGAACTGGAAGAACCAGGGAAAAACAATTGAAGGCATTGACACCCTAAGGTAGAATTTTTATCTCGGCAGAACTGACCTTTCAGAGAAAGCAAATTATCTTCCTCACCCTTGTGCTGTGTTATTATTGAAGTGTACATTACGTGCCCCCCCCCCAAAAAAAAAAGTATATAGTGAATGGATGGATATGTGTATGTGTGGGTGGAGGAAGGGTTGGGTAACAAGGGAAACCAAAAAACAAACCCACTGCTGTCGAGTCAATTCTGACACATAGTGACCCTGTACAACAGGGTAGAACTGCCCCATAGAGTTTCCAAGGAGCACCTAGTGGATTTGAACTGCTGACCTCTTGGTTAGCAGCTGTAGTTCCTAACCACTATGCCACCAGGGTTTCCAAAGGGGAATTACAAAGGTTACTCCTAGGGTTTTCATTTGGACAAAGGGTATTTTATAGTGTCATTCATTTATATAAGTAATTGTGGAGGAGGAACACATATCGAGGCTTAAAAAAAGTAAAAAATAAAAACCCATTGCTGTCAAATCAATTCTGACTCATAGTGACCCTATAGGACAGAGTAGAGCTGCCCCACAGAGTTTCCAAGGAGTGCCCGGTGGATTTGAACTGCCATCCTTTGGATTAGCAGCCGTAGCACGTAACCAGTACACCACAAGGGTTTCCATTGAGGCTTAAGCAGAAGATAATTATCCAGTTTTGAACAGGATGGATTTTAGGTGCTTGTAGAGTTCAGCAGGCCGTTGGGCACGTAAAACTGAAGCTCAGAAAGAAAATATAGAGCTGACGTATAGATTTAGGAGCTCTCATCAGCATAGCCATTGTATCAGTATGAAAAAGTGCAGAAACAGAAGAGGGCCTGGGAAAGAGCCTTGAGGAATACCAACCTCACCAGGGGAAGAATAGTTTGAGAATCTTTAATTTACCCCCACCACCCATTCAATGTATCAGTGAATTCTGTTGGGCCTGCCTTCAAATGTCAGATCATGTTATTCCCTTGATCAAATTCTCCACTGGCTCTCAGAATAAAATTCAAAGTCCCCTGGCCTACAAAACCCTACGTGAGCTCTATTTAAGTGTTAAAACATGAGCATATTCCTCCCCGGCCACCCCATTATTCTTCATTGCCTTCACTATTTTTTGTAGCACTTCTTATCTGAAATAATTTGTTTGATTTGTTTATACAAAAATATGTTTTGTGAAAGTAGGAACTTTTTGTCTTTACATTCCCAACACCCAGAACAGTGTCAGGTACACAGTTGACCCCAATTAATGTTTGTTGAATAAATGAAAATTAGGGACAGTATTGGATCTTTCCTGCCTAAAATTTTATTTATTCTCCTTGTTCACATTTATTATTGTGTTCTAATTCCTCCTGTTACACTGTTCAGTTCACATTGACACAGTAGCTAGAATGATCTCTTAAAAATTTATATCAGGTTGTGTCACTTTGCTCCTTAAAATTTTTCAGTAGAATAAATGAAAGTCCAAGTAAGTAAAATCTAAAAAGTTAATAAAAACATGAAAAAAAGAAAAATCAAATTCCTACCATAGCCTACAAAGCCCTGCATGGTCTAGCACCTGTCTGCTTTAAAGTTTATTTCATGATGCATTCCCCCTTTGCCCACTGTGTTTCAGCCTCATTGCCCTTACTTCAGTTCTTTTGACATGCCAAGCCTTTTTCTATATCAGAGCCTCCACAGATACTGTTCCTCTTATCTCAGATTTTCTTTACCTTACTGACTTACCCTCCATATTTATTTTTAATTTAAGTAAAATTCCCATAATAATGTTTAAGGAATGTTCCCTAGGCACCAGGGGTATGAAGAAGAATAAGACAAGACTTAATATAAAATAATTTTGTGAATGAAACAGAAAAGTGAATACATGAATACAGTTAAGTAGTAATGTTTGAACTTTGCTCCTCAGTGGCCAGTTTGAGGGGAATGAGTAAGCTTATGGTCATACAATCACTTTACACTTGGTTTTAACCAAATAGTTCCACTTTTTTTCTGTTTCTCCAGGATATAATTTAATTAAGGGTTCTTACCTTAAAACATAGTTGAAAGCACCCCATAGCGTATGCCAAGAGTTATGCCCAGGGTTCCCTGGAAACACATAGCTTCTTAGAAGATACTGTTGCATCTAATTTGTGACTTGAAGGGCAAATTAAATGTTGAGCAGAGAAAGGAAGGTAAATATGCTTGAGGCAGATATAATAATTTTAATCCTTGATTGCTTATCAGAATCAACCTTGGAACTCCTTAAAAATATAAACTTCTACACTTTGTGATAATTTATCAAGCTGTGCATTTGTGATTTGTTCACTTCTCTATATGTATACTATGATAGAAAAGTTAACAATAATAAAATCAAAATAGAAAATTTTTAAATCACAAATAACTATAGCAATCATGATGAATAAAGTAGGACTCACACTACCTAATTTCAAAGCATAGTATAACAATACTACAGTAATTAAAACAGCTTGGTGCTGATAGAATAATGGACACATAGAATAATGAAGTAGAATTTCAAGTCCAGAAATAAATCTGTGTATCTGTGATCAACTGATTTTTGACAAGGGTACTAAGCCCAGTCAATGGGGAAGAAAGACTCTTCAATAAGTGGTGCTGGGAAAATTGGATGTCCACACGCAGAAAATGAATCAGGATCCATGCCTGACACCACACACAAAAACCAAATCAAAATGGATCAAGGACCTAAATGTGAAAACTAAAATTATAAAATTCTTAGGGGAAAATGTAGGGGTGAGGGTGTAGGACCTAGTTTTCAGCAATGGATTATCAGATACAATAAAAGCATGAGCAGCATAAGACAAAATAGGTAAATGGGATCTCATAAGAATTAAATACTTTTGTTCATCAAAGGGCTTTCCCCACAAAGTGAAGAGAGAGCCTATACAATGGAAGAAAATTTTTGGGAACCATGTGTCAGATAAGGGTCTAATATCCAAAATATGTATAAAACTTCTACAATATAACAACAAAAAGACAACCCAATCAAAAAATGGGCAAAGGGCTTGAACAGACATTTCACTAAAAAAGATATCCAAATGGTCAACAAGCACATGAAAAGATGCTTAGTGTCATTAACTATTAGAAGCAAATCAAAAGTACAATGAGATAGCACCTCACCCCCATTAGAATGACAGTGATTAGAGAAGAACAACAGGTGTTGGCAAGGTTGTGGAGAAACTGGAACGCTCATCTATTGCTGGTAGGAGTGTAAAATGGTACAACTGCTATGGAAAACAGTTTGGTGGTTCCTCAAAAAGTTAAATATAGAACTACCATATGACCCAGCCATCCCAATCCTAGGTATAGACCCAGAATAAGTGGAAGTAGTAATGAAAACAGAAACCTGTACACCAGTGTTCATTGCAGCACTTTCCCAATAGCCAAAAAGTACATTTCGTTTATCCATTCATCTGTTGATGGACAATTTGGATTGTTCAACAGATGAGTGGATAAACAAAATGTACTGTATATACATACAGTGGAAACCCTGGTGGCATAGTGGCTAAGAGCTATGGCTGCTAACCAAAAGGTCAGCAGTACAGATCCACTAGGTGCTCCTTGGAAACCCTGTGGGCAGTTCTACTCTGTCATAGGGTTGCTATGAGTCAGAATAGATTAGACGGCAACAGGTTTTGTTTTTTTTTTTTAAATACATGCAATGAAATATTATTCAGCAGTAAAGAGAAACAAAGTCCTGATGCATGCAACAACATGGATGAACCTAGAAAACATCATGCTGAGTGAAGTATGTTAATTCCAAAAGAACAAATCCTGCATGATCTCAGTAATGTGAAATAAGCAAATATATAGAATCCAAGATTATTAGTGATTACCAGGGGTAGAAGAGATGAGGAAGGAGGGGTCTGCTTAGGGGTTATTGAGTTTTTGTTAATGGTCGAATGATTTGGAAAAGAATAGGGTTAGCTTTGGGAGTTTGAATCTTTTAAGGAATTTGTCATTTCATTTAAGTTGTTGAATTTATTGGCATGAGTTAATTATAATATTCTTATTTTGTTAATTGAGATGTAATACACATACCATAAATTCAGCCTTTTAAAGCGTGCAATTCATTCATTTGTAGAATGTTCACAAAGTGCAACCATCACAGTCTTCACATTGTTCTCACCACAAAAGGAAACCCTGCGCCCATTAGCAGTCCATTCCCATACTCAGCCTCTTCAGTCTCCTTCTTTGTTAACTTCTTCTGGACGTTTCATTTAAATGGAATCATACAATATGTAGCCTTTTGTGACTAGCTTCTTTGACTTAGCATAATGATCTCTAGATTCATCCATGTTGTGGCATACGTCAGTACTTAACTCCTTTTTATGGCTGAATGATACTCTATTGTATGGATATACAACATTTTATTTATCCATTCAATCAGTTGATGGTGTGAAAAAATAAACAGCTCAGAACACCATTAACAGATTGCTATGTAAGTTTGATAGTTTGCAGATTGGACAGCATATTACCACCAGGTGGATCAGTACTCTGATCAATTAAGATTTTCTGGGTACTTGTATACAATTTTACCAGGAACTTAGAACATCATTTTTGAATTGTTAACAGTTATGTTAAATACATAAATATTAGAGCAGTGTATGTTCAGTAATTATCCAAGTTTAAACAGAAATTTTGCGAAATAAACAGTTATAAGACAATCACAAGATCAGTGAGCCGTAGTTATAAAACCTCTGGCATCTTGAAAACAGTACATGTTCATTAATCACCTTCGACAGAAACTCAGTGCCTCCTAAGCAGTGACTCCCCATTTCTCCTTCCCTCCCATCCGCGGTGACGATTAAAAAGCTTTGGTCTCTATCTACTTGCCTGTTCTAGATATTTTATATAAGTGGGATCATACCATATTTGTCCTTTTGTGACTGACTGACTTCACTCGGCATGATGTTTTTAAGGTTCATCTGTGGCATGTGTCAGGACTTGATTTCTCTTTATGGCTGAGTAATTCCATGGCGTATATGTATACCACAGTTTGCTTGTCCATTCATCTTGGATGGATGTTCAGATTGTTTCCATCTGTTGGCTGTTACGAATAATGCTGCAGTGAACGTTGGTGTACCAGTATCTGATTGCATCACTGCTTTCAGTTCTTTTGGATATATACCTAAAGTAGAGCTGTTGGATCGTATGGTAGTTCTATGTTTAACTTTTTGAGGAACTGCCAAAATGTTTTCCATTTTACAACCTCACCAGCGATGGATGAGGATTCTTTTTTCTCCACATTTTTGCCAACATTTGTTGTTTCCCATTTTTCTGTTAATACCATTTTAGTGGGAACAAGGCATTTATCTCTTTGTGATTTTAACTTGCATTTCTCTAACAGCTAATGATGTTGAGTATAATTTCATGTACTTACTCGCTGTTTGTGTATCTTTTTTTGGAGAATCAGCTACGGCAGTCCTTTGGCCATTTTTTAATTGGGTGGTGTGTCTTTTTATTGTTAAATTGTAAGGCTTCTTTATATATTCTGGATACTGTACCCTTATCAGAGCCCTGGAGATGCAGTGGTTAAGAGCTCAGGCTGCTAACCAAAGGGTTGGCAATTTGAATCCACCAACTGCTCCTTGAAAACCCTGTGGTGCATTCTACTCTGTACAATAGGGTTTCTGTGAGTCAGAATTGACGGCAATGGGTGGACCCTTATAAAAGAGCCTTGGTAGCACAGTGGTTAAGCACTCCGCTGCTAACCAGAGGTTTGGTAGTTCAAACCTACCAGCCACTCTGCAGGAGAAAGATGTGGCAGTCTGCTTCCTGAAGGTTTTACAGCCTTGGAAACTCTATGGGGCATTTCTCTGTCCAGCAGGGTCGCCATGAGTCAGAATCAACTTGATGGCCATGGGTTTCTTTTGGTTTTAGTTGGACCCTTATCAGAGAGATATTTTGAAAATATTTTCTCCCAGTTATGGGTGTGTTTTCCCTACCTTGATAGAGTTCTTTGAAGCCCAAAAGCCTTTAATTTTGATTATCCTAATTTATCTATTTTTTTCTTTGGTTGCTTGTGGTTTTGGTATCATATATAAGAATCCCGTTGTCTTACCTAAGGTCACAAAGATTTAAACCTATTTTCTTCTAATAATTTTATTGTTTTAGATCTTACATTTAGGCCATTCATTTTGAGTTAATTTTTATATATGGTGTGAGGTAGGGGTCCAACTTCATTCTTTTGCATGTGGATATCCAGTTGCCCCAGTATCATTTATTGGAAAGACTATTATTTCCCCATTAAACTGCCATGGCACCCTTGTTAGACTTTTATCTTTTTAAGTAGCGGTAGAATTTATAGTTCTGCCACCTCTTTTTTCCTTCCTAATATTGGTAATTTTTATTTTTTCCCTGAGCAGTCTGGCCAGACATTTATTATTTTTCTTAAAGAACCAGCTTTTGGTTTATTGATTTTTCTCTGTTTCTCTAGATTTTTCTATTTCATTGATTTCTGCTTTTGTCTTTATTGTTTCCTGTCTTCTTTTTTATTTTGGGTTATATTCTCTCTTTTTTAGTTTCTTAAGGTAGAAACAAATGTCATTGATTTGAGACCTTTCTTCTATTATGTATGTTTAATGCTGTAAATTTCTTTGTAAGTACTGCTTTTGCTGTATCCCACAGATTTTGATATGTTGTGCTTTTCATTTAATTCAAGTATTTTCTAATTTCCCTTTTTATTTCTTCTTTGTCTTATGAGTGAGTTCTTTAGAAGCATGCTACGTATTTTTTGATATTTGGGGATTTTCTGTGCGTGTGTGTGTGTGTATGTAGTGATTGTTATTCTTTCACAGCAACTGTTTTCAAATAACTGAACTACTATTACTGTTTTTTCACTGTTTACATTTGAAGTGGTTACATTAAAGCGATTATTGATATGATTAAATTTAAAACCCTACCTTGCTATTGGATTTTTATTTCTCCTGTATGCTTTTTGTTCCCTTTTCCTCTTACTCTGTGTTCTTTTAAGTTGACTATTTTTTATGATTTTATTTTCTTTGTTAGGTTGTTGTCGTGTGCCTACAAGTTGATTTCGACTCATAGTGACCCGATAGGGCAGAGTAGAAATTGTTCCATGGTGTTTCCTAGGCTGAAATCCTTATGGGAACAGATCTCCAGGTCTTTTCTCCTGCAAAGCAACTGGTGGGTTTGAACCACTGACCTTTCAGTTAGCAGCTGAGGTCTTAACCATTGTGCCGCTAGGGCTGTCTGTTTGCTTATTAGCCATATATATAAATGTATATGTATATATACATGACATGTGCCAGGTATCGTCTATTTGGGCAGTGTCTGAAGGCATATATGTCCATGGTCCCATAAGGTCATAACAGAGTTCAGAAATCCCAATTGGAGAATGAGACATAGTGGACTTAACTGGTTATAGTGAGCACAAGAGCTTCCCCCACAAAATACATGTATCTTATGTCTCTTGTTTACAAAGCAATTGCGCTGCCAGGCGTATAATGGTACATACAGTACATGTATAACCTATAATGCATATGTCTTGATAGTCATAACAAATGCCTATGTTACTGGCTTATGTATTGTACTGTACTTTCTATTGTTATTTTAATGAACTTCCCCTGCTTACAAATAAAAAGCTTACTGTGTAATCATGTATGCTTCAACTTGTAGGCAGCAGCATCCAATTTCATGTATAGCATGTCTCTTGAGTGTTGTAGTGTTATCTCTCTAATTTTCTTTTGAAAATATTAACCTGAAGTCCATCATGGCTCCCAAATGCAGCAGAACCCGTGCTAGTGATAGCAGCAGCAAGAGGCAAAGGAGAAGTGTTGATTTGGAAGTGAAACAAGAGATTATTAAACAACAGCAAAGTGGAAAAGCAGTGAATGCTATTGCTTGCGATTTAGGCATGGTCAGACAACATCCAAATACATAACACCCTATTTCACAGAATGTATCGTGCAAGTTAAGCGACGTATGACTGTACGTATACCAAAAAAAAAAAAAAAACCCACTGCCGTCGAGTCGGATATGTATGTAATTTTAAGTGTTTTTTTAGTGGTTGCTTTTGTGTTTATAGTATACATCTTTTAACTTACCACAATGAACCTTGAAGGGATATTATACCACTTCACAAATAGTATAAGAATCTTAGAACATTGTACTCCCTGCCCCCAGCCATTGTGCACTCACACTTTAGTTCCATGTATGTTAATTACCATTTTTACCTTAAATAGTCCATTATCTTTTTTTTATGTTTTTGGTTCATCTTTATTTCACCTTATTTTTCGAAAGATTTTTACTCAGACTATAGAATTAGTTGACAGCCTCTTTCTTTGAGTACTTGAAAGATATGCTTCATTGTCTTCTAGCTTGTGTTATTTTCGATGAGAAAACATTCATTGTTCTTGCTTATATAATATGTCATTTAGATCTGCTTGTGAGATATTCTTTTTATTACTGGTTTTTAGCAATTTGATTATGATGTGGCTTACTGTAATTTTCTTCATGCTTCTTGTGCTTCGGTTTAGTGAGCCTCTTAGCTCTGTGGACTTATTAGTTTGATCATATTTGAAATTTTTGGGACCATCATTTCTTCAGATTTTTTTTCTGATTCTCCTACCCGTAGTGTTTTGGGAACTCAAGTTGGACTGGGAATCACCACTCATTCTTGGACCCTGGTTGTGGGTGGCTAGGTGGAATGGGTAGAGCCGCCAGTCCTCAGGCCCTTGATATGGGTAGGTGAGGACCCTGCTTAATGGGCAGAGCAGTGTCAAATGTCATGAATCTGCCATTCCACCTTACAGCTGATAGAGTTGAAAATAGTCTTCAGGTATGTACCCTGTTGTACTGTGCTAATGAGGGCCTGCGCTGTTGAACTGGGCCCACACAGGTCTATGCAGGGGTGAAAAGCATTCAGAGTCCATGGATCCCTTATACCTGTGCCTAGGCAAAGAAGCTGTTTCTGCCCTGAGTTTCTGGCTTAGGGGAGCTGGCAGGTTTTTTTTTTTCCTGTTTGTTAATTTGTTCCCTCTCTAAAGCTGGGAGAATGGCTTAGGATGTGCGATGGGCCTTACTTCTGGTCCAGGGGACACAGCAGGTTAGATGCATGTACTTATCTTTTGGTGATTGAGCACCACTTTTCACTGGTTCTGGAGGCTTGAGTAGAGTCTCCACTGCTTGGTCTCTCCCAGTGTGCAAAATGTGTCCCAAGCGCCACTGCTCTTGCCTCACTGTGCATGCCAGCCAATCCAGCCTGCAGGGTGCTGGTTCCTGCTGGGTCAGGTCTGGCAACTCCTCGCTGCTTCTGAACTCTCCCTTCCCCTGCCACTCGGTCTGATTTCTCAACTTTGCCTTGGATGTTCAGGGGCTCCTAGATGGTCATACATAATCAATGTACTTGTTTGAGGGGGGGGCTTTGTTGTAAGAGGGACCACAGGAAGCGTCTGACTACTCTGCCATCTTGGCCCCGCTGCTTTGGCTGCTAATCAAAAGATCAGCAGTTTGAATCCACCAACTGCTCCTTGGAAACACTATGGGGCACTTCTGCTCTGTCCCATCGGGTCGCTATGGGTTGGAATTGACTCAACGGTAGTGGATTCTTAAGTGCCGTTAGTCCCAATCAATGCATTTTTTATCTCAAACATTGTATTTTTTATTACTACAAGAGTCTCTTAGGGGTTTAAAAATTTTTTCCATGGCTCTATTGAACATCTTTCCCTCTACCTTCTTGAACACATTGGGCTACAGTTGTAATAACTGATTTAATGTTCTTATTAGTAATGCTGTTATCTGTTTCTTGTGAGTCTTTTTCTCATTATGGGTTGTATTTTCATGCTTCTTTTCATGCCTGGTAATTTTTATTGGATTCCAGGCATTGTCAGTTTTGCCTTCTTTGGTGCTGGATGTTTTTGCATTTCTATAAATACTTTTACTTTATTTTGGGACACAGTTAAGTTCCTTGAGTTTTATTCTTTCAAGGCTCACTTTTAGTCATTGTTCAGTGGAACCAGAGCAGTCTTTATTCTAGAGCTCATTTTGCCCATTACTAAGGCAATACCCTTCTCAGCATTAAACTTGATATCTCATGATTTTCTGCTCTGGCTGGTAGGAATACACACTGTTCCTTGGCCTGCATGAGCCTTGGGCTATGGTGTGCTGGGGCTGGCTTGTGGGAGCTGATTGTTAAAATTTCAGAAAGTTTGTGAGCTTGTTTAATTCTTAATAGACTTAATTTATGTAAACAAAATTAAATCAGTTTTTAAGAACAAAGGTGATAGATGCTCAAAACTTATAACCTTCCAATTATTTTATTACATCTTACCATTTTTGGTACACCCATGGTTATTTTCATCTATTGTGTCTAGTGGGAGAAATACTATATAATGTGCTACTGTATGTCTCTTCTTAACTTCAGTTGAGTGATGTCACGTTGGTACTTTGAAATTGGTCATAGTGGAAGTAGTCACATCACAGAAATTTGTAACTGTACAAACCACAAACTATAAACCCCTAGCCACCCAGTTGTTATACATTTCCAGCATACCTCTGGTTCTGGGTGTCTTTCCCTGTACTCCTTTCATGTGATTCTTTTCCAGGCCTTGGCTAGTTTTATAACACACATTCACTCATCAGTACTCAGCTCAAGACTTGAGAGGGACCCCTGCAAATCTTTAGAAGTTTCTCACTTTTTACAGCTCTCTTCTCTCTGGTAATATCCCTCGGGGACTCTAGCCATCTTGGCCTCCCCAAACTTCTCACTTCATTTTCTTAACGCACGGAGGCAGCTGAGCTTTGCCTAAGATTGCTACCCCTGCTCTTGGCCTGGAAACTCTCTGAGCAGTAACCTGGGGCAATTATAAGCTTGACCTCATTTGCTTTTTCTCTCTCAGTTGTCTGTTTCCAGTATCTGGAAAACATTTTCATACATTTTATCCATATATTTAGTTTTTTCAGGTAGGAACATAAATCTCATCCCTGCTAGTTTTATCTTGGCCAGAAATGGAAGTCCCTCAGAACAATTTTAGGTAGGACGATGACATAGTCAGGTATCCATTTTAGACCTCTCTGTAGACCATTCATTTGTAAGAGATAAGACTTAAAATAGAGGGACCAATTAGGAGGCAGTTGGGTTAGGTCAAATGGAAGATGATGATCAGGGGTGATGATACTGGAAGGGTAGCAAATAATTTGAGAAATGTTTAGGAAGAAGAATCTGGTACAGAGTTTCTAAAAGGATGCGTCACGAACTGTTTACATCTGAATCACCTGTAGTATTTGATAAATGAAGATTCTGTTGTGCACCCCAAGTTTGTTGAATCTGAATTTGTAACGATGAGGTTTAGAAATTATTTTAAAACAACTATCTAGGCTTATAAATGCTAAAATATCAGAAAAGCTGATATAGTGCAGTCCCCCCCCACCCCCACCCAAAGTATGATCCTCATCCTTGGGAGCCTCTGTATTGGAATTACCAGAAATGCTTGATTAAAAGTGAAGATTTATGCATTCATGTCCAGACCTGCCTAATCTGAATTCCAGGGGGGATTGAGTTCTGGGATTTCTTAGACTCGCTAAAGTTTAAGAACCAATAAGCTAAAGTTCTTCACAGATGTCATTTTTTCTGAAGTTCATAGTAACCCTGAGAGGTAGTAGGCAGGTAGTATGTCTCCCATTGTACAGATAAAGAAAATGAATCTCAGGCAGAGTGACTTGTTCATGGTCAAACAGTTAGTTACGCATGACAGGGAATCATGCTGTCATAATGTTTCACCAAATCTGATGCTCTTTCTACTAAATCTTTCTGTTGACTGTGTAAATAGGCTTATCTCCAGAACCTGTAGAAGGCGTCCAAGACACTGGACCTGTAGTTCAGAGCAGTTTGCAGGGAAAGTGTACTTCTTTAGTCCTACATTATATCAAATAAAAATCCGCTTCAGCTCTTCATAGCAAGCAACTACGATAAATATAATTATCTAGGGAAGATGTTACTGTCTTTCATCATATCTTAATACTTTGTACAATTGACTTTGAATGTCTCCCTAAGTCTCTTTTAAAATCATTTAAAGATATAGTATAGTGCACGTATTTAGTATTTTCACTTACAGCAGTCAAAGAACCAGGTACCAAATATGAGTCTGTGGTATAACCTTTCTTTTGAAGTTTTTCCAAGCTCTTACAAACTTTAAAAAAAATTTTTTTTGCAGTGCTTTATAATATGGGTAACATTTAGCTTAGACCTCACAGTTGTACTGTTATGTAGTAAGTTGTGTAGCTTACAGCTTTGCTATATCACTAGAACTGATAATTTTCTAGTGAGATTTTTTTGTAGTGTTTAGAAGTTATTTCATGTGTGCCATGAAGTTGAAGTCCTGTAACCTATTTAACAAGCAGTACCCGTGTTAGACTGCAAGTGGTAGGAAAAGTAATTCTTTTCAGTGAAGATTGATTTTTGGATTGGCTTTTGGAATGGCTGAACAGTCAGTGAATTTTATTAGTATGGTGAAAACAAGCAAAGCTCTGTAGCAAGGAATAAATAAGGCTTTAGGAATAGAATTTAAATGGTTTGCTTTCTTTTTTGTATGTTTTTCTAGACAAAGTAGCTAAGTTTTTAAAACTTCTGGAAGTAAGTTGTTATAGTTTGAAACATAAATACTTCAAATAAAAAAACTACTGTAGCTTATCATAATCAAAAGTAGTTTATCTGCTCCAGGAAGCATATAGCATTTGCTTAGAGTGCTTAAGTTTGAAATGCATAGTGAATGAAATAAAGAACACAAGGTGTAGGGACTTTAAGAGTTTTGACTAGTTTAACTTTCTTGCTTATTAGAGAGGTCATGGCAACCTTTAAATTTAGGACATAGATCTGTGTTAAGTTTTTAATGACATTACTTAAAGCCTTTTTTTTTTTTTTTACTGTATTATTGTGCCTTAGATGAAGGTTTACAGAGCAAATTAGTTTCTTGTTAAACAATTCATACACATATTGTTTTGTGACATTGGTTGTCAACCTCACTCCTCACATGTCAACAGTCTCCCCTTCTTGACCTTGGGTTCCCCATTACCAGCTTTCCTGTCCCATCCCGCTTTGTTGTCCTTTCCCCTGGGCTGCTGAGCCCATTTAGTTTCATTTTGTTTTATGGGCCTGTCTACTCTTTGGGTGAAGGGTGAACCTCAGGAGTGACTTCAGTACTGAGTTAAAAAGGGTGTCCTGGGTAGTTTTTTTTTTTTTTAACGTTTGAAAATAAATGAATAGAGAAATAAATAAGGATAAGTATCAGTGCCTATTTATCACTCTGTCTACTCTGTTGTTTTTTGTTGTTGAGAATATACACAGCAGAACATACACCAATTTAAGTTTCTACGTGTACAATTCATTGACATTGATTACATTCTTCAAGTTGTGCAGCCATTCTCACCCTCCTTTGCTGAATTCTTCTTCCCCCATTAATACAAACCCGCTGCCCGCTAAGTTTCCTATCCAGTCTTTTGAGTTGCTCTTTTTAGTTTGATCTCCTATAGGTAGTTCTTCAAAAAGCACAATGCTCAAGGTAGACATTCTCTGCTAGTTAAGCGAAACTGTTGTTTGGTTTAAAGAAAACGCAAGGGGATATTTTTGGTTTAAGGTTTTAAGATTATCTTAGGGCAGTAGTTCGGACGGTTTATCCAGAAAGTCTGGATTCTATGAGAATTCGAAATTCTGATTGAATTTTTCCCTTTTGATCACAATTCTTCTATAGAATCTGTGATCAAAACTTTCAGTAATGGTAGCCGGGCACCATCCTGTTCTTTGACTATTCTCTTAAACTTCTCACTAAGATAAAGCAGCTCGACAACTCAAACTACAAAAGAGGTGTAAGGTTATCTGCATTTTCCATATAGATTTTTACTCTTTCTTGCTATGTAGAAATTTGGAATGCACACCATGGTGAATGATTTTAGAATGCCATTCATAGGCTTCTTTCTTTGATATATATAATGGACACGCTTTGAAAGCTCATTTTTTCCACTGATAAATTGGTTGAAATAACTTAGAATTTTATATAATGGTTTTCAGCATGATAGTAAAGATGTGGATATGTTTCTCGGAGGCAAATTAACAACCAAGCCCATGTTTTTAAGAAGCTTACTTTTAGCGAATGTTTGTATAGTTGCATCTTTAATTTTATTTTAAATTCTTCCATTTATTTAAAATCACATGAATTTTCTGTTCATTTCTTGAATGTAGTAGCGTCAGAAGTCCTCTAACTTCACAAGGAGGGAGGAGAAGAACCAGCATCAGCCCAGAGCTGATTCCTGTGCAGTAGAGATCAGACATATCTCTACTCTCCAAGCTGTCCTTCCCACAGCACTCTGCACTTCTCTGCTGGGTTCGATAATTTGTTGCAGTGGCCACAAAGAACTCACAAACCATCCTTTATTTTGGGGTTTATTAGGGAAGTAACAGGTTACAGTTCTGGATCAGGATCAATTTGGAAGTAACAGGAACAACTCAGGCGACAGGATATAGTTTGTTAATTAGGACAGCCTCCGACCAAGTCAGCTCTTAGCTCCTTCTAGGCCATGTCTGCAGATGGGCTGCGCTTGGGCTTCTGCCACAGATGCCAACTTGGGCAAATGTTATAGCTCTTCTGGCTCTGCCATCAAGTGCTCAGACACATCCTACTCTGCCCCCAAGCCTCCTACCTGAAGGAGGGTCAGTGAGCCCACTGCAGCCGTCTCACTTCTTGGGCTGGAAAACACACCACAGCTGTCTTGTGCTGGTCTCCTAGTTTTTGCTGCTTGTGATGTCTTGCACCATCTCCAGTGTTACAGCTTTCTCTGTTTCCTGGATCTAGGAAGTTCTCAGCGCAGGGACCCTGGGTCCAAAGGATGCACTCCACTTCCAGCTAGTTCTTCTTCTTGATGGTAGTGAGGTCCCACTCCCAACCTCTGTGGAGTTGGTTCTTTTAAAAGCCTACTCCTCCTACCAAGACCACAGACAGACCAATCCCCTTGGTAGGCTGCAGGTACCTTATCTGCATAGTAAATTATCCAGTCCCTGCAAGGGTTTTATCCACCTGTTTGCATAGTAAATTGTCTAATCCGTACATGACTTTTATGTACCTTATTTGTATAGTAACCTGTCCAATCCTTTTGCAAGATTTGCTCTAGAACTACAAACCCAGGGCCAGAAAGTCCATATATAAAGAAACCTGTTGCACTGCAATTTCCAAAGTACTTTTTGACAAATTAGCCCTAGAGAGGGATATAATCTAAGCAAAGCAAAAAAATGGAAAGATATTGAAACTTTTAAAGCGATATTTAAGAGAAAGGCATTATCTTTTTTACTGCATTTTTAAGCATTATAAATTCATTTCCTGATAGTCTAAAGTACAAAGAAAGTACTTTACTGTTGACGTCTGAACAATTATAGACTTCTGGAATATGAGGTATATCTACATTGGTAGTCAGAAAAGGAAGATCTAAGGAGGTCTTAAATTTGTAAAAATTATAACTTAGAATTAAATTTTGAAAAATTGTGGGTACGTTGCTCTGAGAAGAATTTGTAAGTGTTAGTAAATCATCTTAATCTGACGATAACATGTATTTTATAACTAAGTTTAAGGAATTGTGAAATTTATTAGAAAATGAAGTGTGTTATATAAGTATTTAGAAATATTGTCTCTTTTACCCGAAAATACGTAAGCAGTAACACATCCATAGTGACTATATTGTGGTTTCCCTTCACAGATATCAAGTTGTGCTAGTACAACCATATAAGTAATTAATACCTGAAGTCTCAATGTAACATGGATATTAACAATGATGACAGATAAATGCAGAAGCTTGGGAATCAAATACTAGGCGAAACACTTATAAAAAGGTAAGAAAAAAATATAATCTTAATTAAGGCCAAGTGGGCTTTAGTTTAGTAGAAGTAATTAGTAGAAGTTTTTATTGACTAGGGTTTCTTTTTTCAGTATATCAGGCCTTTAAGAAACTCATTTACAGGATCCTGTCTATCTTAATATTAGTAGAACTCAGTTGTAAACATCAATTCTTAACAAATAACGGTTGCAGATATTGTTACCTGATAAATATCATAATGGCTGATGTGTCTATTGGGACATCCAGATTATCCAAATAAGGGAGCAATGTGGCAGACTAGAATGGATTAGGCTAGAGTATTAGGATGGGCATATCCATATATGCTTAGAGACACGTTTTAAGTTATGGATTCTCCATTTTTCCTCTGTGATTGCTTCCGCAGTCACCACACACTATAGAATGTAATGTTTTGCAATGGCTGTGAAAGGTTTTCAGTCCAAAGGGGTTGTCAGTTGTGGTCTTTGTTACAAGAAGTATAAATTTTTAAGTCAAGGTTTTCTTTTTATAGGGTTATGTTTTCACTGAGCTCCCTCTCCATGTTAATATAGAACAAACATTTTTATATTGTAGTATTAAATAGTTAGACAATTTTCCTACCTTTCGCTTTTTTTTTTTTCCAACTATTTTCAAGGTATGTGTGGGAGATGTTGCATCTAGAGATATTAGCCCTGTTTCTCTTCTAGCTGACTAAAACAGTAATCTCTTTTTACCAGGCCATACCTCTAGTTTACAAAGTATTATAATTGAATCAGTCTTCAAATTGTGACTTTACCAAAAATAGTGTCACTTTTAGAATATCTGATTTTATGTTTATAATAAAGTGACAATTTCCATCATAAATGTCTTACCAGTCTTTTTCCTGGCGTTCCTTCTTGTTTCCAGATGGAGACTCATAATAATTCAATTAACCAGATTGTACATTCTCTGAAAAGTATATCACATTATATTATTATAAAGTAAAACTGTAATTAACTAGACTGTCCAAAGAATAGAATGTAATTAGGTTAATTAAAATTTCTGGCTATCTGGGTACTAAAACAGAAAATCCTTATTGTTTCTGTCCTTGTTGAAAACCTGTGTGGCAAGAATAATAGAAATTACCTTTTATAATTGAGTCTTGTAGCACTTTAATAAGCATCTAGGTTATCCTGTAACTATAGAAGACTTGGTTGATTCTTCAGTGTATATAAGCTAAATGATTTTTGTTGTTTAGTCCCCAGTTCTGCATACTTGCAAGTCCAAATTTTGGGAAGGCCTCTAGTGTAAGAGTAGGAGATTATAGATTCTGAAAAGTCTTATCAAGGGCAATCTTTGGGTCACCTAAAAAAATTGTCCTAGAGCAAACTTTAGAAAATAACTGAGTCACATTTTGACTCATAGTGATGTTGAATAGTTGTAAAGTATTTGTGTATCTCAGGAGCCCTGGTGGCATGGTTAAGAGCTACGGGTGCTAACCAAAAGGTTGGCAGTTCGAATCCACCAGCCACTCCCTGGAAACTCTATGGGGTAGCTCTACTCTGTCCTATAGGGTCGTTATGAGTCAGAATTGGCTCAGTGGCAACAGGTTTGGTTTGGTGTCTGGTTTGGTGTATTTCAAACTCTTTTTGGTTTGTTTTTGTTGGGTTTGTAAAAATCCTATTCCAGATTCTTAGTATCTCTAAGGTTACATCAAAAACCCACTGCAATCGAGTTGATTCCGACTCATTATCAATGTAGAGGACAGAGTAGAACTGCCCTGTAGGGTTTCCAAGGAGCACCTGGTAGATATGAACTGCAGCCTTTTTGGTTAATAGCCGTAGCTCTTAACCACTACACTACCAGGGTTTCCTAAGGTTACGTAGTTACCAGGAAGTACCAAAGATGTCACTATGAACATATATCCTATTACCTGCTATTTCCTCTTATTATAGAAGGGGTAAATCTATTAGCATAAGTTATTTTTTTTTTCTTTAATTCTTTTTTTTTTTTTTTTTTAAAGAAAGGAATTTAAGAGGTTCTAGTATTCTCCATGGCTGAAGCTGAAAGTCTGAAACCCTGATGTTTAAGCTTTATTCTAGATCATAGCTCCAACTCCTTCAGGATATAAAGAAAAGAGATAATATTTCCACAATGATAGATCTTTGGTTGTACAGGTAAGTCATTTAGTTTTGCGAGTAGTAAAGACAACTACAGTTTGATTTTTGGGTGGGGGGCTTGTTATTTTTCTGTACTTGGTCTTCTGCTGGCTGTTTATAGGAGTGTGGAGCTATAGGGAATGGGTTAGGGGATGAAATATTTTCCTACTGTTTTCTCAACAGGTTAAATGCAGTGATTGAGTACATTGGAATCTTTAGGGCGTTACCACCTTAAGTATTTTTGACTCAATGGGCGTTATGAAATTCTTTGACTTCTGTTTTTCCTCATTTGTCTTTATATATTCATGCAGCTCTATCTGTCATCTGTCCACCACTCTTAGTAGGCAAGAAAGATCTTTTTAGGTAAGACAGTAAATAATAGAGTTCCCAGACTTCAAAGAGGCGAATATTAAGAACCTTAAGTTGAATGGCATAGGTGGATTTCCAGGTTTCATTCTCCTACTTTTAACCTTTAAGTATGATGGTAATTGCACAACTGAAGTAATTCTTTAAAATATATGATAAGCATAGTCTTAATATTATTAAATGTTTGGGGGGTCCCTCCCAAACAGTGGAAGATTGTAAGAAGTTTTATATTCTAGACAACTAGAAAAAGAATCATGTTGGCGACACTTGCCAGTTGTTCTTGCTTTTTTTTCCTTTCACTTTGGTTTTTCTATGTGAATATATAAATGGGTATCATGACCAGTTTCCTAAACATTGTTCATTTCATAAAACTGAATATTATGTATCAGCTAGAACATTGATGTCAACAGGGAATTGCCAGCTCCTCAATTCTCTTTTTCTCATACCACTTTGGTAATTGTAGCAGGAATAAAAGGTTATAGATTTCAAAGTGTCTTTGAAATCTGTTTTTGAGGGTTTTTTTTTTTTTCCTTAAGTAATAGCTGGAGCAATATTTTATTAGAAGGGCTTTTTTAGTTTAATACTTATTATCCTTTTCAGTTCTTACTGTTGCAGCTCTGTAGATGTAATCTTTTTAGTTTAATACTTATTATCCTTTTCAGTTCTTACTGTTGCAGCTCTGTAGATGTGATCTTTTTAGTTCAATACTTGTTACCATTTTCAGTTCTTACTGTTGCAGTCCTGTAGATGTGATCACAGGGGGTGTGAGTTTATTCTGATTTGGAACATAGTAACTGATTCAGATATTCATAGGTATTGTTTCAGAATCATTTAGTTAGATTTGAGGTAAAAGTAAATTCAGATTTGGGAGTGGGGAGCTCAGCAGTAAATAAGGAGATGGAATGTTGGAGTTTTAGATAGAATTTTGGGCTTAATATGGATGGGCAGACTGAAATTTGGTTGACTGGCTCTTTTCAGACACATCCTCTGTCTAATAGGATGAAAACTTATTAGAGTGGAGAAGAGAGGAAAGGAGTCTGTTCAACTCTGGTGATTGATCATATTCTCTTCCCTCTCTGTTCTAGAAAGTTCTGCTCATTATTCGTGGATCATGTATAGTAAAACTTCAGTTCAGATACTAGGTTGGGTTTTGCCCATATGAATGTGTTAGATAATGGTTTTCCTTAATTCAAAAACTAGAGTGATTGGATTTTCAGTTCCAAATGATGCTGGCCAAGATTTTCACCACATGCCTCCTGCTTTGTTAACCAGCAGGAGTATTTTCTGAGATACTTAGTTTGTAAATGAATTCATTTCTATTCCTCTAGCATCTTTTTATTTGGCAGGAATATAATTTTGTGCTCCAAACCTCTTTACTGGATTTCTTCAGTAACTATGTTTTATGCAACTAAAATGAGGAAGACAACTGCTTTAGTCTGTAATACTTTGCCAAGCATGACAAAACAGTGTGGCGAGTTGGTTGAGATAATCTGGACATTTTAAGTTCCTTTATGATCGTTGAATTTTGTACTTTATTAGATAGCTATAAATGTATGTATCTTTATATATGTCTATCCAAAATAGAAAAGATGTGAAGGAAAAGATTAGAACGGAAGAAAAAAATATCAAAAGAAGAAGTATTAAAATTTTATTCAATGCTAACCTTTACGGTTTTAACCAATTTATTACGTTAAGTGCATATAGTACGTTAATTTCAGCTAAGAGATTTTCAAATAGTCCTCTATTTGGTACTTCCTTAGCCAGATGAATCATGGCTTTATTTTAAATTTTTTATTGTTAGGATTAAGTAAGGAATTAAAAGGTATACAATCAATAGGACTAATTTAGTTTGAAACTTAATGACTGTATTATTTTATTAAAACGATGTTTGGGTACAGTAGTCTAAAGCAGTATGTCTCAAATTTTAATGTGCGTATGAATCACCTAGGAATCTGATTACAGGTGATACCCATGATACTAATTTTTGGCCATGTTTTAAGTTCCAAAAGTGTAAGGTATCAAAAGGGTTCTTGTTATAAAACAGATTCACTTTAAATATGAGCTAATAGCACAGGACTTGAGAACCCTAAAACTTGGACTTTGTAGTTGTCAAATGGAATAAAAACATTTTTGGGCAAAAGAAATAAAAAAAGGTTTAATCTTTTGCATTAATCCGTATTTTGATATTTTAATCACTGAAATGGTGAAGAGATAAAATAGGCCACCATTATAGGTGGTATTATGTAATGATGTATAGGGAATAAACACACACAGTCTTTATAAGCAGTTCTGGGTACTGTTGTTACTACCACCAGTAGATCTGTTGCATCCAAAGTAGCCTCTCCTTAGAAAGTTTATGCCACAAGGCAGAGATTTCGCTCTTACTCAGTTTGATGTGGAAAGAAAAGAAGGGCTAGGAATGCTTGTTATTAGAGTTAAGAATCATATAAGAGGTTTTTATGCCCTTAATTGATTTTGTGTTTCAAAAAGTAAAGAATCACAGATTCTTTTTTGTGTTTATAAGCTTTTACTCTTACTAATATTATTGTTGAACCATACATTTAAATTATGAATATAACTAAGGTATACATTTAAAAATATTGATGTTAAAGTTTGTAAATAAAGTTTACTCGTAAAATTAGTTATTATGTTTCCTTTGTACATTTACATAGGTATTTAATATTTAAAAATCAATAATCTTCAAATTTGAGAGGTCCAGACATGAAAACAAGTAAATTGCTTTAAATCTTTTCAGTTTGCCCTTTTGAAACATCATTCAAAATTTCACATAAACATTGTATAACTAAAAGTAGAAATCTATAGGAAATACAGTTTGTTACCTGTGAATAAAAATATGTACAGTGTAAGCTTGATTACAAGATTTTAGCAAAAGAGAATTACAAGTCAGGTTGCTCAAATGAATACCAAAACAGTAAAAGATTACAGTAAAAAATATGTTCCTAAGTTTGGATCAGTGTCTTGTACTTACTGTTCATTGATCGCTATGGAATTCTCAGAACTAGTTTTGTGTATCTTGTAAGGTTTTAAAAATTAAAAAAAAAAAATTTGCCATGCTCTGAAACAAAACTCAGCTTAACCAACTTACATATTTTACAGGACACTTTCTCACTTCAGTTGTTTGTAGGCAGGAACAGCTAGTCAGTTTTCTTTAATGTCTCTTTTTTAAAAAATGTGGTAGCGTGTTGCTTTGTCTTCCATAGTTCTTCATAGCCTTTCCACTATTAGATACTTCTAATGAGGCAAAGGAGAGACTGTGTTTGATTTGGAGGGGTAGAATGGCTTTTGGAGGATTATACTCCAGAGGGAGGCTGAGGGAAAGATGGCGAAAGGGAGGAGGAGGGTACTGTGAAGCTTTGCACCACAGCCATTATTAACCTCTTTCTCTAACCATCCTGAACCCCATTCCAAGTTAGGCAGTAAGTAACAAAGCATCTTGTGAACGCTACATAGAAGAGGAGCAGAGAAATGGACACTTGAAATGTTAATAGCTCCTTTATGGGAGATGGGAGAGACCTTTGAAAATATCACTAAACTACTCAAAGAGGAGTTTATCCAAATGGATCAATCAGGTCACTTTTCGATTTCCCTCCCATTTTTGTCCTTGAAACACCAAACATCCACACTAGAAAACCTGCTCATCTCCCAAACCACTCATTAAAACAGTAGCATACACAGATACACAGAAGTTCAAAGAAGGAAAGGGTGGGGTTATACGTGTCTTCTGATTTCTTAAATATACGTATTTGCTTTAGAGCTTCTTTCTCATTTTCATCTATCCTCTTTAGATACTTCCTTTTACTTGATAATTTATGGTTTCACTTCTAGAGACTAGGGAGGCTTGGCTCTGCTGTTTGCCAGTGCAAACTGGATCCATCTACATAGTTACAAAAATTCCACTGCAACAAAAATTTTTTTGATGCCACATAGTTTGTTGTTAAGGGATTTTACCTGAAACTCATTTTAATAAGAGTGATTTTAAAAAGCAGAGTGTACCTTTCTACCTCCCAGGAACGTTTTGGGAGAAAATGAAAAATTTTGGGGCTAGTTTCTATAATATAGCTGCCATAATAGCTCAAGATTATTATTTTAATAACCAAGATGTAATCCCATCTTTGAAATAGATCTTTTCTGGACACTCATTGCTTGTGTATCTGAGAGACAGATATACAGCAAGGCAGGATAAGAGTAAGATCTCTATAGCCCTGCCACTTAACAGCTGTGTGATTTTAGACAGGTTATGTAAACTATCTGGGTCTCAATTTTCTCTTTTTAAAGTAGGGAGTTGTTGTGAGACTTAAGTAAGTTATTGTATGTAAAGCACATGGAATGGTTCTTAGAACATATTAAGTGCTATGTAAGTGTTAGTTGTTATTAATATAATTATTGGGAATGTTAGTAAAATGAATTATATCATGAAATTTATTAATATTGGCTTTACTTGGATTAAAAAATTATAGCTTTATACTTTTGTTTTAGGTATATTAACTATTACCTTTTTCTCATTATTTTGTTTACATTTTTGAAGGTTTCCCAATGAGTGGATCATGATGACCGTATTGTAGGGACTTGCCATAGTATGGCTGCTTCCCGATCTACTCGTGTTACAAGATCAACAGTGGGGTTAAACGGCTTGGATGAATCTTTTTGTGGTAGAACTTTAAGGAATCGTAGCATTGCTCACCCTGAAGAAATCTCTTCTCATTCCCAAGTACGATCAAGATCACCAAAGAAGAGACCAGAGCCTGTGCAAATTCAGAAAGGAAATAATAATGGAAGAACCACTGATTTAAAACAGCAAAGTGCTCGAGAATCATGGGTAAGCCCTAGGAAAAGAGGACTTTCTTCTTCAGAAAAGGATAACATAGAAAGGCAGGCTGTAGAAAATTGTGAGCGAAGGCAAACAGAACCTGTTTCTCCAGTTTTAAAAAGAATTAAGCGTTGTCTTAGATCTGAAGCACCAAACAGTTCAGAAGAAGATTCACCTATAAAATCAGACAAGGAGTCAGTAGAACAGAGGAGCACAGTAGTGGACAATGATGCAGATTTTCAAGGGACTAAAAGAGCTTGTCGATGTCTTATACTGGATGATTGTGAGAAAAGGGAAATTAAAAAGGTGAATGTCAGTGAGGAAGGGCCACTTAAATCTGCAGTAGTTGAAGAAATCACAGGCTATTTGGCTGTCAATGGTGTTGATGACAGTGATTCAGCTGTTATAAACTGTGATGACTGTCAGCCTGATGGGAACACTAAACAAAATAGCACTGGTTCCTATGTGTTGCAGGAAAAATCAGTAGCTGAAAATGGGGATTCGGATACCCAGACTTCAATGTTCCTTGATAGGAAGGAGGACAGTTATATAGACCATAACGTGCCTTGCACAAATTCAGAAGTGCAGGTAAAGTTGGAGGACCACAAAATAGTAGCTGCCTGCCTGCCTGCGGAACATGCTAACCAGCTGACTGCTGAGCCAGCTACAGGGCCCTTTTCTGAAATTCAGTCATCTGTAAGGGATTCTGAGGAGGAAGTAGATGTGGTGGGAGATAGCAGTGCCTCAAAAGAGCGATGTAATGAAAACATCAGTAACGTCCTGGACACAAGTCTTGAGAATGTTCCAGTCTCTGGAGAACCAGAACCATCCTCTGTTCTAGACTGCGTTTCAGCTCAAATGATGTCTTTATCAGAACCTCAAGAACATCGCTATACCCTGAGAGCTTCACCACGAAGGGCGGCCCCTGCCAGAGGTAGTCCCAGTAAAAACAGTTCTCCTTGCAGAGAAAATGGACAATTTGAGGAGAATAATCTTAGTCCCAATGAAACAAATGCAGCTGTTAGTGATAATATAAGTGAGTCTCACACAAATCCTGATGAAATTTCCCAGAATGAAAAAGGGATATGTTGTGACTCTGAAGATTATGGAAGTGAAGGACTAAGTAAGCCGCCCTCAGAGGCAAGACTCAATATTGGACATTTGCCATCTGCCAAAGAGAGTGCCAGTCAGCACATTGCAGAAGAGGAAGACGATGATCCTGATGTTTATTACTTTGAATCAGATCATGTGGCACTGAAACACAACAAAGAGTATGTGTAAATATGGTAACCATGAATTCTGCTTTGTTTATTATCCCCCACGTTTTCTGTATCTATTTATAACCATCTGTTCATAGCATTTTTATTACAGCTAAAATTAAGGCTTTAGGTAAAATTTTAGGTTTAACATAATGATTTTCCCAACTCTTAAAAAAAACCTCCAAAACAAGAAGAATTTTAAAACCCCACTTTATTTCTCTTCTGTATAGCAATATGGTTTTTCTAGTTCTGACAATTCACGTGTCTTAGTAGTAGAAATGACATGTGGAAACATAGTTAATGTTTTTTTTTAATTTTTAAATACGTTTTATAGAGCTCTTCTTTATCTTAGTTACTTATATTTATTTCCCAATTAAAATTTTTTACTTAAAAATGTGTGCTTTATGCATTATCTTCGACTTTTGTGACTTTTACTTAGAGAAGTAGGTATCTTTGTTAGTGCTATGACAGGTGTATATTGTACTTAGCATATTAGCAATAGTTAGCAGTATAGTTTTCATAAAGCATTTGATACAGCTTTTCCTAATACTGAATACAAGGGGAGACTTAAAATACTATCAGTTCTCAATCTTTGCCATAAAGGCACTTTAAATAAAGAATTGTGTTCAAGTTTTTCACAGTTTTGTTTAGATTTACTTTAAAGTATTCCGGGCAGAAACACAAATGAATCAGAACTAACTATGGAGGTAAATAATCCTGAAAGGAACTGAGACAAATAGTGCTCATTGTAAATATCATGAACAGCAACAGTCAAAGACATTTAAATAGGTGATCACCTTTATTACTTTTACCCAGTAGATTTTTGAATTAATATCAGAATCAGATTATGTAGGCTGCATAAAAATACTCTGATTTGAGAGACCTCTATATTGTTTTTGTTATGACAACTGCCAGATCTTGGTATGTCTCAGATCAGTGTATCAGATCCTGTTTGTGAGACATAATAGTCTTTTTCCCATGCGTTATAGATAGCTCAGATTTGTGTATGGCAATAACGTAGCCTTTTAGCCTAGGTCTGTCCGAAATTTTCCTTCTTTTTATGCAATATTTTAGTATTGGGTTTAATTGACAGGTCATTTTATCTAAGCATTTTATAAATTGGCTTCTGTGAAGATGGTAGCATTTTTGTGTTTGAAATGTTTGAAATCTGGTTTGAGACATCAAAGCAACTCTTAGATGAAGTTTTTTTAAGTAGAAATAACTTGAGTTCTTACCATTAATGTATAATACCAGTTTTTAAAAGTAGAGTTGATCATCTGTAGGCTTAAGGAAGCAGAGCATATGTCTTGAGGAAATTCCAAAAACTTAAGAAATATGAATTTTTACAAAATAATAGTCTATTAGTTCTGTTCTTTGCATTTTATTTTTATTTAAATACTCTCTTAAGGCTTGGCTGGTTATTTTTATTCACGGGAAATATTATTCCAGTAATTCATTACAAAACCAAACCCATTGCTATCAATTCCAACTCATAACAACCCATGGGACAGAATAGAACTTCCCCACAGGGTTTCTGAGGAGCCGCTGGTAGATTTGAACTGCCAGCCTTTTGGTTAGTAACAAAGCTTTTAACCACTGTGCCACCAGGGCTCCAGTTCATTATAGTGCTACTTTTTTTTAGTGAGTGCTCTCCTAATGTTGATTCTGAAAGAATGATGTTCCAAAAAGTAATTATCTAGAGGTTAGTGGCCATTAACATTTAAAGGTTGTTCCATGTTTATCACCCTTTGGGGATGAGAGCAATACAGTTTCATGGGTTCCTTAGAATATACAGTATCTTTGGGAATTTGAATGTTGGCTGCTTTGTTTGGACAGTAATCTCAAACTACTGGGTGACTTTGGGCACCCAGTGAATGAAATGAATCATTTGTTCTTGGTTTTTTGCCATGCTTCAAATCTTTTGAAGATAGCACCTTTTGATACTTAAAAAAAATTTTTTTTTACATTTATTTTTTGCTAATTTTTAACCCCCAAAGGAAGCACATTGGGAGAAGTGAGATGGAGGGAGCATCCTGATGAACATAGTGATTAAGAGAAATTGGGAGAAGGTGTTTGATTATGGTGTCAGATGTAATCTCTTTTGTGCAAAATCCCTCTCTCCTTCCCGAGGCCTCTATCCCTATGCTTTTTGTCTAGAGCTAAGAGATGGTTGGATATGATGTTGGCTCTTCTTATCCAAGTTGTCATCTTAAAAAATAGCATCACAATACCTTTCTAGTGCTTTTAAAGCTCAAATAAATTGCCGACAGTATGAAAATGTTGTTAAAAGGCGCTTGGGGTAGATGGAGTATTACATTATCTCCCTATACATACACGTTGGAGCCCTGGTGGCTCAGAGGTTAAGAGCTCAGCTGCTAACCAAAAGGTCAGCAGTTCAAATTTACCAGCTGCTCCTTGGAAACCATATGGGGTAGTTCTACTCTGTCCTATAGGGTCACTATGAGTTGAAATGGACTTGACGGCTATGGGTTTGGTTTTTGGGTTTATACACACATGTACACACAGACACCCACCCCATCAAGTATGTTTTCTCTTCCTTAATCTTCCCATGGTGGAAAAGTTACCCAGATAATTAACTGCCTTTTGAAACTGGGGATAGGCCATTGCATAGCCTAAAAATGAATATCCCCACTAATAGGGAATAAGTACTTTCTGATAGTTTAAAAAACAAGTTTTTAACAGAAAATACTGAGCAGGGCATAGTTCTTTATCAGGAGCCAGGAGGACATAGCTTTGAATACCAACATATTTCATTTCAACCAGTGTGAATGATTTCATTTGAGTTGAAACTCTCCTCTAAGTTAACATTGATTATTTAATAAGCAGCTTTCTCACCTAGCATTCAGCCTATAATTTATCCATCTTTTTTGCAAGGATATCACATATAAACCCCTGCTGAGAGTTTGCATTTTTAGTAAGTTCCCAGGAACTTATACGTAAGAATCACCTGAGGATCTTGTTAAAATGTAGATTCTGATTCAGTATTAAAAAAAAAACCAAACCCATTGCTGTCGAGTCGATTCCAACTAATAGTGACACTATAGGACAGAGTAGAACTGCCCCATAGAGTTTCCAAGGAGGGCCTGGTGGATTCAAACTGCTGATGTTTTGGTTAGCAGCCGAACTCTTAACCATTATGCCATCAGGGCTTCCTGAGTCAGTGTATCTGGGTAGAAACACAGATTCTCAGCAGAGAACTTGTTAGAAGTGTAAATTCTCTGCAGGGGTTCCAGCTGTACAGGACAGGCTTAAAGCCCTGCATATAAGTGCTTACTCTTTTGAACCTCTAGATACCATCCCCTTTCCTTAGTACTTAAATCCACAGTATACTTTCATATATTTTTCAAAATGGAGAATGCCACTGTGAGCAAAGGACTACAGAGTACCTTTTTTCTAGCAAGATTCAGCTGTGGATTATTTTACGAGACCTGCCTTCTCAAAGATTAGGGGACTGGAAAAAAAAAAGTTTATTTCACAGCTTCGTGATCTTCAAGGTTGATACATCTTGTTAATGTAGATAATACTTGGTGACTGTAGGTGGCCTAAACTGCCTGCCTGAGTGGGATCGTGGTACTTAACTGTGGATTGCCTTTTCTGTTTGGGAATTGACCTTTTGCTGCTTATCTTGAATCATGAAACGCTGAAACTAATCTCTTCCATTTTGAAGTTCTGGCTCTAGGGAGACCAGGTATGGAAGATTTCACATCCTGGGCTTTAATGTTCAGAGCTTTTTTTCCAAACCAGACCTTATCACTGGAGAATAAATTTTCAAATGAAAATGTGGTTTGGCCCAGCTGTCTTTGCAGTCTCATTGTGCAAGAATATGTAAATAAATTTATATTTAAAGGACCTTGGATAGATTCATTGAAGGATCTTTGATATTAATTGTAACTTTTCATGGACAGATGGAAAGTGAAAAGTTAGATTTAGGGCTTCTAGATTCTTAATATTAACACATAGATAGCAGATTATTAATGTTGATACCAATTTTTTAAAATTTCTAGATACTGAAAATGTAAGAAAGTTACCGCTTGTCTAAGAGTATTGCTCAGGTAGTCTCAGGTAGGAATCTGATTTTCAAGTCATTAGAAATTATTTACAAGAATTACAGTTTTAAACTTGGCTCTAAAAATGTTACACATTAAACAATTACATTCTCTTCTGTTGCATCATGCTTATTTAATAGTTTATGAATCATTTGATATTTTCATCAGTTTCAGAAGCTGAGTAGAGAAAATGCTTATCAGCACTTATAGATTTACTTCCTGAGAACCTACTTCTACTATTGGTGAAAATAATTTCTTGCAAGGGGGCAGAAAAACCCCAGGACTAGGGATGGGTTTTGCTTAGAAGGCACTAAAGGAGTCATCCTGCCCTGCATAAGATAATTTTATATTTTACATTTTATAGAGCGTCATAATTTACAATTTCTTAGGGTTTTTCAGAACTCGAAAGTTGACAGAATAGGTGGCATTATACAGCCCTGGTATCCTAACTCATAACTAAGGTTTTTACAGTTTTTGTTTAAAGTATGGTAATGAATTACTGGTAGAGATAGGATCAGAACTTTTGTTTTCTGATTCATAGTCTGATGCTCTTTGAACTACACTTGGTTATCTCATTGAATGAGGACTTATTCCCTGAACTTCTAGGTTCCTACCTTGAGAACCCTCATGGAGCAGAGTCTTGAGTACTCAGTTTTCAAGAATTTTGTAGCTTGAGCTTAAGCTTTGTAATTGTAGTCTTGATTATCTGGTTTTATCTGTCATAGAATCAACATTATAGGTAAGTAATCTGTTTTATTTATTGGATGAAATACTTTCATGTTCATTGTTTTAAAGAACATCATGTCAGCGTGTCTGAAGAATAACTGTCATTGTACAGACCAGGAAAATTAAAAACAACTAAAGCTGTAGCTTCACTTCAAATAGAGAATTTAGATCATTTGTAGAGAACAGTCTGGTTTGGGGCTTTTAGAATGCAGTTGTATTAAAGTCAGAGGTTGCTAGGGAAAACTCATGGCTTGGCGCACCTTCTCAGCTCATTGGAAAAGGCTGTGGAATAATAGCTAGATTGGCCCCGGTAGTTTGGCACAAAGGTTAATGAGAGGAGGGGGGACCTGCATTAAGTATAAAATTTCTGGTTGTAAGCAGAGTACAGGCAGTCACTAGTTTACGAACAAGATTTGTTCCTAACTGTCTTTAAGTCAAATTTGTAGGTAAGTCGGAACAGGTGCGTACGGTTCTTATTTAACCTTACTTTAGGGCAAAAGGCTCGAAGCCTTTTCAGTGATTTAAGCTGCACATGCAGTGAAGGGGAAACCCTGGTGGTGTAGTGGTTAAGAGCTACGGCTGCTAACCAAAGGGTCAGCAGTTCAAATCCACCAGGCGCTCCTTGGAAACTGTATGGGGGCAGTTCTACTCTGTCCTGTAGGGTCACTATGAGTCAGAATAGACTCGATGGCAGTGGGTTTGGTTTTTTTTTTTTTTTTGGTTTGCAGTGAAAGCAACTGTGCTGAAGAATTTGTTGCAGGTAGGAGCTGAGTAGGAGTTGGTTCAGTTGTTTCAAAGTGAGAGCAAATTTACATTAACGTTAAAGGGCAAGTACAAGTTAGTTGTCCCTAAATCGGACGTTCATAATCCAGGGACTGCCTGTAATCAGAACATTCAGTGTATTCTTTATTCTTTTCCTTTGAATACCAACATTTTAATCAGTGTAGATGGTTTCTAAATGTGATTCTCTGCTGTAATCCAAGTATATTTGTACCCAAGTATGATTTAACCTTTGCTTTTTGATTCAGGAACATCTTTGCTGACAGAGATTATATAGTGGTACTTTTCTGTCATCACTATGTAGGTCTGATTTCTTTTATGTGAAGTGACTTTGAGCTACGCTGCTTTCTATGTTCTTATAATTTGGCTTCTAAGTTCTATGGCTTTATTTTCTTTTTAAATATTGTGTTTTTGGTGAAAGTTTACGCAGCAAAATAGGTTCTCATTTAACAATTTCTGTGCGTGTTGTTTAGTGACATTGCTTACATTTTCCACAATGTGTCAATATTCTCATTGTTTCCATTCTGGTTTTTCTGTTTCCATTAATATAGCTTCCCCCACACCCCCTTACCTTCTCATCTTTCCTTTAGGGTAAATGTTGACTGTTGAGTCTTATATAGTTGATTTTTTTTCTTAAAGAGCACAGTACTCCCGGGTGATATTGTTTATTTTATGAGCTGACTGTTGTTTAACTTAAAGGTAACTTCTGGGAGTGGCTTCAGTTCCAAGTTTAAAGGGTGTCTCAAGGTGACATTATCAGGGGTTTCCCTGGTCTCTACTGGTCGAGTAAGTCTGGCTCTTTTTTTTAAGAATTTGAGTTTTGTTCTGCATTTTTCTTCCATTCTATCTGGGACCATCTATTGTGTCCCTGGTCAGAGTGGTCGGTAGTGGTAGCTGGGCACCATCTAGTTCTTCTGGTCTCAAGATACATGAATTCATGGTTCATGTGGGGTATTACTCCTGTAGAATAATTTCTTCTTTGAGTCTTTGGTTTCCTTTCTTTCTCTTTTGCTCCAGACGAGTAGAGAATGTACATTAGATGGCTGGTTCTGTGGCTTCTTATAATTTCATTTTTTCTTCATTAACTCGGAAGTCAGAATAACTAAGTGTGACAACTATGTCTCATGAGTCTTGAATGACGCACTGAGAAATTTCTCTTAGAGTACATGAGCATTAGTGCGTGCGGCGTTTCTTGTGGTTGTGTGTTTTCTTGTTTGTTTCTTGGTTTGGGGCTATGTTTCACATAAGTTACCAGATATGTAAATTCTGTATATGTGAGTTGTTTCTCTGTAAATTGTATGAACACTAATTAGCAATAAAACCCATCTAAAACAATTGTCGTTTATATAGTATTTTTAGGCTAATGGAAGCTTAATCCTTATGTGAAGGAACTTTACTTCAATAATTTTTATAGTAGACTAAAAAATGTATATTAGTAAGCAGAGTATACCGTATGTACTATTGCTATGATGATTCATGTCACCAGATATTATAATGTCTAAGAATAAATGGGAAGATCTGTCATGAGACCTTTTCATATATTTTTTTCCCCTTACTCTTCAGTGAGATCTGTTTACCTGTCTTTTATATGATTATTGAAAGCTGCTTCTGTCTCCTTGGTCTCTGATTTTAACACAGAAGATTTGAAAGTGGCCAGAAGGGATTTAGTAATTCATTCAGGGCTTTCTCAGTAGGCTGACTTCTCTGTGGTGTGCTACGATTTAATTTTCACATATCTAGTAATTTTTGATTGGATGGTGAGCGTATTAAGTATAGTCATTTTTCAGTATCCAAGGAGGATTAGTTCCAGGACCCCCAGGGATACAAAAATACTCAGATGCGCAAAAAAACCGCCTGCCATCAAGTTGATTCTGACTCATAGCAACCTTATAGGACAGAGTAGAACTGCCCCATAGGGTTTCCAAGGTGCAGCTGGTGGATTTGGATTGCTCATCTTTTGGTTAGCTGCTGAGCTCTTAACCACTATGCCACCAGGGCTCCCTAAATTATAATACCTAATACAATGTTAATGCTATGTAAATACATAGAATCTGTGAAATGGCTGGAGGCCACAGCAGGGTGTGCATACACATCATTTTATTGATGTGAATTCACCATAGTGCTCAGCGTGCTGCAAATTCAGGTTTTGCTTTTCAGAATGTTTTTCCCAAATATTTTCCATCCTTAGCTGGTTGAATCCACAGATGTGAAACCCGCTGATACAGATAGCTGACTGTATGTCCTCGAGTGTCTGGAATTTTTTGGCTTTAAAAAAAAAAGTTGGAATTTGTTCTGATAGGCTGTTAGTTGACATGGAGATAAGCTTGATCATCTTCAGATCTGTGCTTTTAGCTTTGCTAGGGGAAGTCCAGAGTGACGTATACTCAAGCCCTAGTTAGGGATAGCCTTTCTGGTGTCTCTACTGGGTATTCAAAGATGTCTCCTGGTTGGTTGAAACTTGAACGACCCTAGTCTTGTGAGGACACTGGTAGGCAGTTGTTCGTGTGTAGTTCATTCATAGTTTTTTGTTCGATTCTGTAGTCTCATGTTATGCATCTGCAGCTTAGTATTCAGCAAATGACTTACGTATTTCTGGAGGTCTTTTTCTGTGTTGCTTGTTCCTCTTTGTGCTCTGTTCCACAAAGTCTGGCTGCCTCAGCTTCCCCAAACTCTGTTTTGTTTCCCTGCTCATGGGGCTTACCTAATTTGTTAGTCCTCTCGTAGGGATCACAGTCCTGTCCTGCCTGTTGTCCAGTGTCTGAAAATAGTCATTTCTATATTTTTCCCAGTTTTCTAGTTTTGTATGGCAGGACTGTCATTCATTGTCAGTTATCCTGTCATGACTGAAAATGGTAGCTTCTCATTTAATTTCGGAATACACTGGGTATGTTTCCTTCTTGTGACACTTGTCCGTAGCCTGCAGTTTGACCATTTGGAAATTTTATTTTGTTGGTATTTCTGTGACGATGAGGGCTAGCTTTTACTTATACCTTAAAAATTGGTTTAAGAAGAAAAAAGAAAGAAATGGTTTAAGTAACTAATTTCTGTTAAGCTTAAGTCAGAGAAATGGGAATAATAGGATTTTAATTGAAGAATGGAGGTAAAAGAGGCTTGAAATTGTTTTAGTTAGGTTGATGAGGTGTTGGTGTGGTTGCAACAGAAGTATAAATTGGGTTACTGGTTCAGAGAAAGTTCTTGAGGATGGATAGAAGAGAAAATGACACACAGGAAGATTTGAAAGTGTTTTCTAGAAGTGAAAAGGTATTGTAATTTTTACCATTTATGTTAAGCCGGAGAAATTTGAACCTTTTTTTTCTTGCTGCTTTCCACTTGTCCTGCATTATCCTTGGCCTTAATTTTCTGTGTGTTTGCACCTTACTTTAAAAGTTCTCAAAGTAAAAGAGCATAAGATTGTTCTGTTCTGTTTAAAGTTTTAGTTGAAGGAAAAAAGTCATGCTAATAGTTTATCAGGCAATGACAGTAGGAAGTGAGATTGAAGAGATTGCAATCAAAACCTAGGTTCTTAATACACATTTCAAAACACACGTATGTCTGTGAAGTGCCAAGTCAAATGAAACAATATTTCACATTATCAGAGTGTTTGGTGTACCAGTCATAACTAGATAATGGTTTTATTTTTAAAATACTGTCCCATTTACATCTATAAGCTTAGCATTTCCTTAATTTTATTTTTAAATTTTTTACAAATTTTTACCTTTGTAAAAATAGTAACTACCTAGTTACTATTTTTAACTAGCAGCATGATCCTGGGCAAAATGTCTTAGAGTTTCCTTGCCTATAAAAGTTGGCATTATTTGATTTCTGTAATTCTAAGTAATATATTATGTACTTGTATTATGATTTTGAGGTCATTATGATTTTGAGGTCTCTTCTTTCTCTGGCCTTCTTAATTTTGGCACTACTGAGACTTCAGTTTTTGTCTTTCTTCTTACTCTGCCTGCTGTTTCTTGGTGTTCTCACCCCTGTGGCTTTTATTACCATCTCTGTACTGATAGATTTCCAAATATATTACCTCCAGCTCAGACTTCTCTTGAGCTTCAGATCATTTACTAGATATCTCCATTTGGGTGTCACACAGTGGACTCAGTGGCACATGTCTAAAATTGAGCTTCCTCCAAACCTGACATCATATATTCAACACCACCTTTTCCCTTAATGTGGTAGTGTCTTTCGCTTGGTCGGTCTAGAGAAATGATAGTAATCTGCAACTGTGTATACACTACTCCTTCATTACCCATCGGTTCTTATTGATTCAACTCCGTTACATTTTCTCACTGCTACTTTTTAAAAATGTAGGCCATTAACATCTCTCGTTTAGATTACTGGAAATGCTTCCTTAATTGCTTTTTGTGGCGCTAGCGTACCATTTCCCCAATGGACTCCTATACTGTAGCTGTGGAGTAAATGTCCTTAAGATAAAATCTTCTTTTTATAAAAAGAATTGCTGCATGCTTTTTAAATACTTTTTTACACTGTCTGCCTCTCACTCTGCATTCTAACTAGATTAAACCTTTAGTTCTTTATTATGTTCTTTCATTCTAGGTCTTCTCATGCTTAACTGCCTGTTCTAGTTCACCCTTCCTCCCGTTTCCTTGATTACCTTCCTCTGTCTGCAAAGACAGACGGCTGTCTCTATTTAGAAATCACATTCTCTGAGAAATTTTTCTTATCCACAAGAGTCGTTAGTTATTCCTGTGTTCTATCATAAGTGCCTATAAATGGACCTCAAGATTTTCAGGGGACTTTGTGTTTCTAGCAGGGGTTCTTCTGGTTCGAACCCCTGCTGAGAATTTGCATTTCTAACACGTCCCCAGGAGATGCTAATGTGCTGGCTCGGGACCTGTTCGGAGAATCAGTAGTAGAGCAGTAGTTTTCAAAGTTTATTTTATATAAGAATCACCAGGGGATTTTGTTAAAATGTAGATTCTGATTCAGTATATCTGAAGTAGGAATGCAAATCCCCAGCAGGAGTTTGAAGCCCTGGTTTCTAGTTGGTTAACTTATCCTCAGGGCATACCACAGTGCCTAGTGCATAGTAGCTATTGAGTAAATATTTAAGTAAGCTTTATTGGATTTTAAACTTGATATAAACCAATATTTAATGCTTCATTAGTAGGTATGGTATTGGGATATTTTTCTTTACAACCTAGTTTATCCTCTCCTGAGTTTTAAAGTAAAATATTAATTTGTGATCAAATGTTTATTGCTACAGTATTTATGACACTTTGTATGTGTCAGATCGTTTTATGTGCTTAATATATTAATTAGCTTATTAAGTTTTAGGATCGCTCTATGAGGTAGGTCCTATTATTACCTACATTTTATAATTCCGAGAACTCCTATAATTTGTATTTTATAGATAAAAAATATATATAAACAATTCCATTCTCTTTCTAAAAATCAGTAGTAAAATGTGACTCATTTCACAACTTATAAAAAAAAAAGTTGTAGAAATTTTAAGCCTTATCCAGCATTTGAAAATGTTAGAAAAAAAATTTAACATGCTTTTCATAGTAGAAATTTTTTTATGTCATTAGTTTAAATTCTAAGATTTGGAATTTGTGGAGCTGTGTTCTTGACCAGTTAGTTGTCTATAAAATGGATATGGTGGGAATGTAAAATGGTACAGCTGCTGTAGAAAACAGTTTGGCGCTTCCTCAGTAAGTTAAACATAGAATTATCATAACCCGTTATCCCTTGCCGACGAACCGATTCCGAGTCATACCGACCCTATAGGATAGAGTAGAACTGCCCCATAGGGCTTCCAAGGAGTGCCTGGTGGATTTGAACTGCTGACCCTTTAGTTAGCAGCCATAGCACTTAACCGCTGTGCCACCAGGGTTTCCAGTATTATCATATGACCTAGAAATTCCACAACTAGGTATACACCCCAGACAATTGAAGTGTGCTCAAAAACTTGTACATGAACTTCCGTAGCAACGGGAAACAACTATGTCAAGTATAGTACAGTACATATGTGAATTTCCTTTTGCCTTTAGTCTTACATACTCTACTCATTTCCAGAGTTATTTAGGTCAGGATCTTCTCCCCAGTCCCCCCTTCAGTGAGGGTGTTTTATTATTTGTAATATAGTTGCATTTTTTGTCACAGTTGACATTCCTTCTTGTGATCCCCTGGCCTGAATGATTTTGAAAAAACTTTTCATACGTTAAGGTTCATTTGTTGTGCTGTAAAGTTTTATTGGTTTTGACAAATGCTTAATGTCTTGTATCTACCATTACATCACAGAAGTTTCACTACTCTAAAAAATCCCCCTCATGCTCCACCTATTCAACCCTCTCCCCTACCCCTGGGCCCTGGGAACCACTGATCTTTTACTGTCTCTATAGTTTGACCTTTTCCAGAGTGTCATGGAATTGAAGTCATATAGTCTGTAGCCTTTTCAGACTGAAGAAATTTATTTTAAAAAAATTTTTTTTTTTTTAGTATCTTTAGAACGTTGTCTTGGAATGACCTTAATTGAAGTCTAGTCTAAACTTCCACCTAATGGATCACCCTTTTTGCAGTATCTTTGATTATGATAATTTATTATCTATTTGAATTTATGTAGCACGGTGGGAACTCTGCTTCATAAAGTAGCTCATACCATTGTTCATTTTATTTATTTAAATTTTTATTGTGCTTTAAGTGAAAGTTTACAAACCAAGTCAGTCTCTCATACAGAAACTGATACATACCTTGCTATACGCTCCTAGTTGCTCTCCCCCTAATGAGACAGCACATTCCTTCCCTCCACTCTCTATTTTCATGTCCATTCAGCCAGCTTCTGATCCCCTCTGCCCTCTTATCTTTTCTCCAGACAGGACCTGCCCACATAGTCTCATGTATCTACTTGATCCAAGAAGCTCACTCCTCACCAGTACCATTTTCCATCCCATAGTCCAGTCCAGTCCCTGTCTGAAGAGTTGGCTTTGGGAATGGTTCCTGTCTTGGGCTAACAGAAGGTCTGGGGACCTTGGCCTCTGGGGTCCTTCTAGTCTCAGTCCGACTATTAAGTCGGGTCTTTTTAGGAGAATTTAAGGTCTGCATCCCACTGCTCTCCGGCTCCCTCAAGGGTTCTCTGTTGTGTTCTCTATCAGGGTATTCGTCGGTTGTAGCTGGGCACCATCTGGTTCTTCTGGTCTCAGGCTGATGTAGTCTCTGGTTTATGAGGCTCTTTCTGTCTCTTGGGCTCATCTTTACCACATGTCTTTGGTGTTCTTCATTTTCCTTTTGTCCAGGTGGGTTGAGACCAATTGATGCATTTTAGATGGCCTCTTGCTAGTGTTTAAGATCCCAGAAGCCACTCTCCAAAGTGGGATGCAGAATGTTTTCTTAATAGATTTTATTAATGCCAGTTGACCTACATGTCCCCTGAAACCTTGGATCCCAAACACCCACCCCTGCTATGCCGGCCTTAGAAGCATTCAGTTTATTCAGGAACTGTCGTTGATTTTAATTTGACAGAAAATCTGTCCTTGTTTGAGCCTCAGATACCTCTCTGGGACTTCTAGTCAATGATGTGACTTTAATTTGGGGATGATTTGCAAGAGGTTTGTCCCATTTTCTGCATAGCAGGCTCTCGTTATATGTTGAAGACAGTTTTTAATATGCCTTCTTCTGCTAGCTAAGTTAACTTTTCTGCTTTTTAGAACCGTATCTAATTAATAACTTCTGCTTACACTTTAGTGCTAAATATGGTATTCAGAATGTTTGTGTGTGGCGCAGTTTACATACAACTGCTAATCTAAAGGTTGGTTGTTTGAACCCACACAGTGGTGCTGCAGAAAAATGTTCTCGTGACCTGCTTCTGTAAACATCACAGGTGAGAAAACAGTTCTACATACGGGGTTGCCATAAGTCAGAATCCACTGGACAGCAATGGGTAACCTTATACATCAACTTCATACCTTTCTGTGTGGTTTGCACTGCTATTTTTAATTTTTCTGTCAAGTTTATCTTATTTATTACAGCTGAATTAATTTTCCATATGTAAATGTTGGCTTATGTCATCATTGTTCAAAATTTGCAGTTGCTCCCTATTTCATTAGAATGGTGTTTCTTGATCCAGAACATCCTTCAGAATAATCTGTGAAGTTTTAAAAATAAAGATGCTTCACCTCTACTTCCTGAAGATTCTGGAAATGGAAAGTGATCTTAAGAGACTTTCCTATTTTGTCAAAAGAGGGCCTCATAGGGTGTTTGACTTGAACGTGACCACAGCTTATCAGAACAATACTAGAACCCGTATCTCTTGATCCCATTAGGTCCATGCCTCTTTCTACTGGTCATTTAAAGACTCATTATATTGCCTCAGCTTAGCCTCATGCAGTTACTTTCTCCATGCTGTAATACTCACTATTCTTTCAACTTCTATCACACTTACCTGCTTCTGTGCTTTTGCTTACACTGTTTATTCTGCCTGGGATGTCTTAACTTCCTTATGCCTTTTCTGTTGCAATCCACATATTTTTCAGGATTCACCTTGGTTTTTACGTCTTATATGAAGCATTGCTTGTATCTCCTGGGAATGATCATTTTGTTCATATCAGGCTTATGCACTCATCATGGTCAGTGAAATTTTATGTATGCTTTTCTCTCGTTATCGTTGTTAGGTGCCGTCAAGTCAGTTCCAACTCTTAGTGACCCTGTGTCCAACAGAACGAAACACTGCCTGATCCTGTGCCACCCTTAAAATCGTTACTATGTTTGAGCCCAAATGTTGCAGCTACTGTGTCAGTCCATCTTGTTGAGAGTCTTTTTTTTTTTTTGCTGACCCTGTGTATTACCAAGCATGATTCTCCAGGCACTGGTCCCTCCTGATAACGTGTCCAAAGTACTTGACGTTCTTGCTTCTAAGGAGCATTCTGGCTGTACTTCTTCCAAGACAGATTTGTTCATTCTTCTGGCAGTCCATGTTCAATATTCCTCGCCAACACCATAATTCAGAGGTGTCAATCCTTCAGTCTTCCTTATTCATTGTCTAGCCTTCGTATGCATATGAGGCTATTGAAAATACCATGGCTTGGTTCAGGCGCACCTTAGTCCTCAAAGTGACACCTTTACTTTTTAACTCTTTAAAGACGTCTTTTGCAGCAGATTTACCCAATGTAATACATCCTTTAATTTCTTGACTGCTGCTTCCATGGGCGTTGATGTGGATCCAAGTAAAATGAAGTCCTTGACAACTTCAGTATTTTCTACATTGGATATGGTGTTGCTTATTGGTCCAGTTGTAAGGATTTTTATTTTCTTTATGTTGAAGTGTAATCAGTACTGAAGGCTGTAATCTTTGATCTTCAATAATAAGTGCTTCCAGTTCTCTTTACTTTCAGCAAGCAAGATTGTGTCATCTGCATATTGCAGGTTGCTAATGAGTCTTCCTCCAATCCTGATACCATGTTCTTCTTCAGTAATCCAGAGTACATTGTTGTTGTTAGGTGCCATTGAGTCAGTTCCGGCTCATAATGACCCTATGTAAAACAGAATGAAATACTGCCGGGTCCTACGCTATCCTCACAATTGTTGCTATGTTTGAACCCATTGTTGCAGGCCTGTGTCAGTCCATCTCATTGAGGGTCTTCCCTTTTTTTTTTTTTTTTTACTGACCCTCTACCAAGAATGATGTCCTTCTCCAGGGACTAGTCCCTCCTGATAAAATGTCCAAAGTACGTGAGACAAAGTCTCAACCATCCTTGCTTTTAAGGAGCGTTTTGGCTGTACTTCTTCCAAGACAGATTTGTTCATTCTTTTGGTAGTCCATTGTCTATTCAGTGTTCTTTCATAATTCAGAGACATCAGTTCTTCAGTCTTTTTTATTCATTGTCCAGCTTTCATATTTTTGAGGCAATAGAAAATGTCATGGCTTAGGTCAGATGCGCCTTAGCCCTCAAGGTGGCGTCTTTGTTTTTTTTTAACACTTTAAAGAGGTCTTTTGCAACGGATTTGCCCAATGCAATACATCATTTGATTTCTTGACCCCTGCTTCCACGAGCGTTGATTGTGAATCTAACTAAAATGAAATCCTTGACAACTTCAGTCTTTTCTCTGTTTATCATGGTGTTGCTTATTGGTCCAAACCGGAAAAAAAAAACAAAACACCAAGCTTGTTGCCGTCATGTGGATTCCGACTCATAGCAGCCCTGTGGGACAGAGTAGATCTGCCCCATGGGGTTTCCAAGGAGCGGCTGGTGGATTAAAAATGCAGACCTTTTGGTTAGCAGCCTGACCTCTTTTTTATCATGGTGTTGCTTATTGGTCCAAACCGGAAAAAAAAAAAAAACACCAAGCTTGTTGCCGTCATGTGGATTCCGACTCATAGCAGCCCTGTGGGACAGAGTAGATCTGCCCCATGGGGTTTCCAAGGAGCGGCTGGTGGATTAAAAATGCAGACCTTTTGGTTAGCAGCCTGACCTCTTTTTTTTAATAATTTTTATTGTGCTTTCAGTGAAAGTTTACAAATCAGGTCAGTCTCTCACACAAAAACCCACGTATACCTTGCTAGACACTCCCAGTTACTGTCCCCCCAGTGAGACAGCACACTCTCTCCCTCCACTCTCTCTTTTCGTGTCCATTTCGCCAGCTTCTAACCCCCTCCACCCTCTCATCTCCCCTCCAGGCAGGAGATGCCGACATAGTCTCAAGTGTCCACCTGATCCAAGAAGCTCACTCCTCCCCAGCATCCCTCCAACCGATTGTCCAGTTCAATCCACATCTGAAGAGTTGGCTTCAGGAATGGTTCCCGTCCTGGGCCAACAGAAGGTCTGGGGACCATGACCACTGGGGTCCCTCTAGTCTCAGTCAGACCATTAAATCTGGTCTTATGAGAATTTGGGATCTGCATCCCACTGCTCTTCTGCTCCCTCAGGGGTTCTCTGTTGTGTTCCCTGTCAGGGCAGCCATCAGTTGTAGCCAGGCACCATCTAGTTCTTCTGGTCTCAGGATGATATAGTCTCTGATTCATGTGGCCCTTTCTGTCTCTTGGGCTCGTAATCGCCTTGTGTCCTTGATGTTCTTAGCAGCCTGACCTCTTAACCACTGCATCACCAGGGCTCTAAGAAGAAAGGCTTCTCTGACCAGAAAATGAACCCTGGGCCGCGATGGTGAGAGCACTTGAATCTTAACCGCTAGACTACCAGGGGGTGTCATTTGGCAAATTCTAGGAACTGACTAGGAATTTTATATGCTGTCTTGTTTTTCAATATTAAATAAATACAAGAATGTATGTATATTGGTATACATATTTGGAAGAAGTGCAGCCAGAGTGGTCCTTGGAAGCATGGATGGTGAGACTTGGTCCCATGTACTTTGGACATATTATCAAGAGGGACCAGTTCCTGAAGATGGACATCACGCTTGGTAAGATAGAGGGTCAGCAGAGAAGAAGACGACCCTTGACAAAATGGATTGACACAGTGACTGCAACAATGGGTTCAAACATAGCAATGACTGGGAGGATGGCGCAAAACCTGGCTGTTCCGTTCTGTTGTACGTACAGTCACTATGAGTCAGAAGTGACTAGATGGCACCTAACAGCAACAATAACATACATACACACCTTCTTATCTAAAGTGTAATGATTTTGAGGGTGGAGCTGTATGTCGATTACACTTGTATCCTTCAGAATGGTTAATGTAGTGGTATGTACAAAATCAAGCAAATACTAAGTGCTTTTTTGTGGAGCCACTTTATATTTTTACCTCATATTGAACTTATAATTAGCTAGGAGGCCCACAGATTTATTTGCCTTTCAAGGCAGGTCCATTCCATCCAATACTTGTCTAGTTGTTTTATAGTTCAGTGTGAGATTTTTCGTTTATGTGGTTAAATTTCATCTTGTTGGTATTGGTCTAGTATTCTAGCTTGCCTGTTAGTTTTTAACCCTGATTTTTTTCATGTACAGTATTTGCTATCCTCAGCTTCACATCACCCATGAATTTCGTAAGTATGCTTTTTACGTGTCCATCTAAGTCTTAAGTTTGAAAACGACAGGCTGTATGCACTCCCAAAATGTAATACATGACGTTCAAACAGTGCTCTGAGTGCATTCTTTAACCATTTATAATTTATAAATTTCTTCCCCTTTGAAGGTAGTTACTTGGCATACTTCTAGCTGTGGGCAGTGCTGATAAACCCAGGTCTCAGATATGATTCTGTATGAAGAAAATTGTGACCTAATGATGCACTTATGTATATAATATAAATTACCATGTATTTATAAATCAGGAAGAATGCGTAGTAATGAGTAACCAGGGCGAGATTTGTGTCTTATAATCCTGGAATGTTTTACTTAGTAAAAGGCTTTTTGCAACACGTACTTGGTCCATTCTCATTTTATAACTTGAGGAAGCTGAAGCCCAAGGTTTAATGACTTGAATAAAAACCAGAGAACGAAACCCATTGCCATTGAGTTGATTGCGACTCTCTGTAATTATTCAGCTCACATTTTCTTCTGTAGTTTTTGTTTTCAGCTTAATGAACACCTTCTATGACTCTTGAACCATACTATGCTATGGGACAGTATTAAAGAAATTAAAAAATAGCTTTCCCTTTAAGAATCGGACAATATAATAAATAAGACACACTTTTTAGAAACAAGAGGGCTAGGTGTACCTAAGAAGTCCTGCCTCCAGGAAGTATATTTACTGACCTAAGGAACAGCTAGTTCCTTCATGAACCACAGCCATTATATTCCTGATAATTTCCTTTTGGAAGTAATCTCTGTGAAAGAAAAGCTATGAATGCATCATGAGTAGACACTGTGAAGTAGGGGAGAACTTAAGCCTGAGGTTTTTAAAAAATTTCTTCCTCTTTGCAGGTAGTTACTTGGCATACTTCTAGCTGTGGGTAGCGCTTATAAACCCAGGTCTCAGATATGATTCTGTATGAAGAAAACTGTGACCTAATGCTGTATTTACGTATATAATATAAACTAAATGCACTTAAAAATCAGGAGGAATGCATAGTAGCGAGTAACCAGGGCGAGATTTGTGTCTTATAATCCTAGAATATTTTACTTAGTAAAAGGCTTTTTGCAACACTTACTTGGTCCATTCTCATTTTATAACTTGAGAAAGCTGAAGCCCAAGGTTTAATGACTTTAATAAAAACCAGAAAACCAAACCCATTACCACTGAGTTGATTGTGTCTCATAACGACCCAGTAGGACAAAGCAGAACTGCCCCATAAGCTTTCCAAGACTGTGATCTTGACGGAAGCAGACTGACACATCTTTCTCCTGTGAATCAGCTGACAGGTTTGAACGCCCACCTTTCGGTTAGCAGCTTAGTGCTTAACCACTGCACCACCAGGGATTTTCGGTGATTTGAATAAGATCCCATAGTTAGTTACTGATAGAGCTGGGACTTGAACCAGAACTCTTCTTTGAATCTTAAGTTGTGAAAGATTTGAACTGATTGCTCTGTAACTTTTTTTTCTAGAAAATTTTGTTTCTCTTTAAAAAGTTGTCGGATAATACATATGAGTATATGAAACACATATAGAATAATTACGAAATCAAATAGCCTACAGTCATTTAACCGCTACTCAGGTTAAGAAATAAAATAGCGCCAACACCCCCAGAAGTCCCCTGTGAATAGTTTCTTATTTAGAATCTCTTTCCTGTTCTCAGAAGTTACTATTGTTTGTGATAATCGTTCTTTGCTGTTTTAAAAGGTTTTATTGCCTATGTTTATATCCCTAAATAATAAAGCTTAGTTTTGTGTGTTTTTGAACCATTCTGCATGTATTCTTTTGTAAAATTATGTTTGTGATATTCATCTGTGTTGATGTAAATGATGTAGTTTGTCCGTTTTCATTGCTGTATAATATGTGGTATGCCTATACTACAACTTACCTGCTCTGCTTAGATGATCATCATTTGGGTTGTTTCTGATTTGTGGTTATTCACACCAAACCAAATCCGTTGCCATGGAGTCAATTCTGACTCATAGCAACCCTATAGGACAGAGTAAAACTGCCCTATAAAATTTCCAAGGAGTGGCTGGTGGATTTGAACTGCCAACCTTTTGGTTAGCAACCGAGCTCTTAACCACTGTGCCACCAAGGGTCCTTTGATTTTTTGCCTTCTATAAATATATGCTTCCTGGTCTGTATATTCAAATGCTTCTTGAGGGTATATGTACCTAGGTGTAGGATGTCTGGGTCTCAGGGTTATGTTCAGCTTCAACCTTACCAATTAATTCCAAACTAAGGTATTTTAGTCCACTCTGAGAGTGCTGTTTACTTCCTGTTCACCCATATTCCTAAGGTGCAACCCTTCATAATCCCAGCCCAGAGCATGGGCTGGTTTCCCAAGACTTATGCTCTTGGTAGGATCTAGACTCCAACTTTCAATCTTCTACAGTTTTATGCTGTCAGAAGCATTGCTCAGTCTCCCAATCTCCTCTCTGGATCAATAAATTGCTGCAGAACAATAGTCCCTAGAAACATCTATCTTTCTAGTTTCCATCTGCTTATGAATCTTGGCCTGGTAATACCTCATAATCTTCTTAGCTGTTTGATGCTTTAACATTTTGAAAATATGTTATCCAACATATTATTTGTTGTCTTCAATGAAAGAGTTCTCAATTTGCCTAGTTTGTAATATCTGGAAGTGAGTTTTTCCATTGAGTTTTTATTATTTTATATTAAAATTTAGTTTAAATTATTTTCTATTTTTATTTGATTTCTTTTCAAAGTTAAATGCTAAGTTTTTGTAGTTTTCTATTCCTTGTAGATATTTTCAAGCTCATTTTTTATTTTTATTCTTTGTATTTTGCTTCCTTGTTTGCTTGGTAATTTAAAAAAAATATATTGTTTATTCAAAAGGACAAATATTGTATGAGACCATTACTGTAAAAACTCATGGAAAGGTTTACACACAAAAAGAAACAATCTGATGTTATGAAGGAGGAGAGGGGCAGGGATGGGAAAACACTAAATAAGACAACAGGTAAGTGGTAACTTTGGTGAAGGGTAAGACAGTACACAATACAGGGAAGCCAGCACAACTTGTACAAGACAAGGTCATGGAAGCGCCATAGACATATCCAAACTCCCTGAGGGACCAAATTGGTGGGCTGAGGGCTGTGGAGACCATGGTCTTGGGGAATATCTAGCTCAACTGGCATAACATAGTTTATTAAAAAAATGTTCTACATTCTACTTTGGTGAGTAGCGTCTGGGGTCTTAAAACCCTGTGTTCGGCCATCCAAGACACTCTGGTGGTTTTACCCCTTCGGGAGCAAGGGAGAATGAAGAAGACTGAAGACAAGCAAAGTCCAAAGGACTAATGGACCACGGCTACCACAGCATCCACCAGACTGGGTCCAATACAATGAGATGGTGCCCGGCTACCACCACTGACTGTTCTGACAGGGATCACAATAGAGGGTCCTGGACAGAGCTAGAGAAAATGTAGAACAAAACTCTTAACTCAAAAAAAAAAAAAAAAAAAAAGACTGGCCTGACACAGACTGGAGAAACCCTGAGAGAATGGCCCCAGACACCCTTTAGCTCAGTAATGAAATCACTCCTGAGGTTCACCCTTCAGCCAATGATTAGACAGACCCGTAAAACAAAATGAGATAAAAGGGGCACAACAGCCCAGGGGCAAGGAGGAGAAGGCAGGAGGGTACAGGAAAGCTGATCATAGGGTACCAAGGTCGAGAAGAGAGTGCTGGCATGTCTTGAGGTTGTTAACCAATGTCATAAAACAGTATGTGTAATAACTGTTTAATGAGAAGCTAGTTTGATCTGTAAACCTTCATCTAAAGTACAATAAAAAAAAAAAACTTTTAGGTGAAAGTTTACTCAGCAGATTAGGTTCCCCATTTAACAATTTTTACATAGATTGTTCTGTGACATTGGTTACAATTTTCACGATGCGTCAGTATTCTCATTGTTTCCATTCTGTTTTATTTCCCTTGATATAGCTATCCTTCTCCTATCTTCTCATTTTTGCATTTGGGTAAATGTTGACTCTTTGGTCTCATATAGTTGATTGTTTAAGGGAGCCCGTTACTCATGGGTGTTACAAGCCAATCCGTTATTTGACTGAAAGACAATCTCCAGAAATAGCTCCAGTTCCAAGTTCAAAGGATATCTTAGGGCGATAGCCTCGGAGGTTCTTCAAGTCTGTAACGGTCCAGTAGGTCTAGTCTTTTCTAGGCCATTCTATCCGCAACCTTCTATTGTGTCTCTAGTCAGAATGGTTGGTATTGGTAGGCAGACATCATCTCGTTCTGATCTCAGGATACAAGAAGCTGTTTTGTTCTGTGCACTAGTTTCTTCTTTGAGTATTTGGCTTACTTCATTCTCTTTTGATCCAGAGGAGGAGAGACCAATAGTTTTATCACGGATGACTGCTCCCAAGCTTTTAAGATCTCAGGCACAGCTCACCGAACTAGAACATTATCTTTGTGAACTATGTTATCCCAATTGACTAAGTTGTCCCACAAAACTATGGTTCTAAGCCTTTAAACCCAGTAAACCAATCCCTCAAATTATTTGGATATGTTTAGGAAGTCACTGTAATTATGTGCTTTATTATATGGATGGATATACAGTATATGCAGCACATACAAACGTATACAGATGCCTACAGATATACCTATATATACATGTGCATTTACTCACATATACTTTCCTGTACATATGTATGCATACATATCTACCTGTGTAACCACATACATTTTTTTTTGGTATTACTGTTGCAAAATTGTATATGTTACAGCATTTACTGATATTGTTCCTTTTTCTTGTGTACTTCTTAGTGCCTTCACTTACCTCGGTCAGGTTATGTAGACTTCATCCATATTTGGTACTGCGTTTCTCATCACCAAAAATAGCAAGTATCTACTGTGTAGAAAGTGATTCTCCTTACCTCCCCCCTGTCACCATCAATGAACGTTGCTTTCTGTGTGTGTATCTATTCTTGACTTTTTATAATAGTGGAATCTTAGACAATATTTGTCCTTTTGTGTTTGACTGATTTCACTCAGCATGATATCCTCCAGATTCATCCATGTATGTTTCATGGACTCCTCATTATTCTTTATAATTGTGTAGTATTCCATTGTATGTATGTACCACAATTTGTTTATCCATTCATCTGTTGATAGGCATTTTTGCTATTGTGAATAATGCTGCATTGAACATACGTGTGCATGTGTCTGTCTGTGTCACTGATGTTATATCTCTGGATATATACCTAGGAGTGGGATTGCTGGATCATAAGGTATTTCTATTTTTAGCTTTTTGAGGAAGCATCATACCATTTTTCATACTGGTTATACCATTTACAATCCACCAGCAGTGTATAAGAGTTCCAATCTCCTCACAACCTGACCAGCATTTGTCATTTTCTGGTTTTTTGATCATTGCCCTTTTTGCAGGGGTGAGGTGGTATCTCATTGTAGTTTTGATTTGCATCTCTTTAATGGCTAATGATCATTTCCTCATGCCTCTGTTAGCTGCCTAAATGTCCTCTTTGGTGAAGTGTCTGTTCATGTCCCTTGCTCATTTTTTGATAGAATTGTTTGTCTTTTTGTTGTTGAGTTGTTGAAGCTTCCTATATATTTTAGAGATTAGACCCTTGTCAGATATATTGTTGCCAAACTTTTTTTTCTGGTCCGTTAATCCTTTTTTTTTTTTTTTTTTTTTCCTGTTTTGGTAAAGTCTTTTGATGAGCATAAGTATTTGGTTTTTAAGAGGTCCCAGTTATGTAAGTTTTATTTTGGGTTTTTTTTGCATTTTTAGTTGTATTTAATAGGCAATTTATGCCAAAAATTAGGTCCTCTAGTTTTGTCCCTATGTTATTTTCCAGGAACGTTGTAGTTTTAGGTTTAACATTTAGATCTTTGAGCCATTTCAAGCTAGTTTATGTGCACGGTGTGAGGTATGGATCTTATTTTATTTTTCTACAAGTGAATATTGAGTTTGCCAACACTATTTGTTAAAGAGACTGTTTCTTTCCTGTTCCGTGGACTCTGACCCTTTTTGAAGATCAGCTGCCCATAGATGTATGGATTTACGTTTGGGTTCTCAATTCAGTTCCATTGGTCTACGTGTCCATCATTCAACCAGTACCAGGCTGTGTTGATTACTTTGGCTGTATAGCAAGTTTTGAGATCAGGAAGCTTGGTAATTTTTAATGTGAAATGTTCACTTTTCTGGAAACCCTGGTGGTGTAGTGGTTAAGAGCTACAGCTGCTAACCAAAAGGTCGGCAGTTCAAATCCACCAGGTGCTCCTTGGAAACCCTATGGGGCAGTTCTACTCTGTCCTGTAGGGTAGCTATGAGTCGGAATTGACTGGATGGCAATGGGTTTAGTTTTTTTGTTTGTTTTGTTTCACTTTTCTTGGAAAATTATTTATAGTTTATCTTTGAAGCCTAGGCTGAAGAGGTATTCCTCCAGAGTAAATTGCATTTGTTTCTGTGTGTACCTTTGGGACGGGGGACGTACCACTGCAGAACCACCTCAAACTGTAGCTCTGGCTTGAATGTGTTGGAGCTATCCAGGTATTTTGATTTTGAACAGTAAGTGTGTATAAGGACTATCTTGTGGTAGCAGCTTTAGTGCTGAGATTTTTATCTGAGATGGAGATGGGAGTGAAGGATGGGGTCCCAACTGGCTGGAGAGAACATCTCCTATTTCCTACCTTGATGATTTTGTCTTCTGTTCCCTGGCCATGTGAAGCCCAGAAAATTGAGGTCAAGCTTGCATGGTTCAGTACCTGCCCTCAAGGCAAAAGCAGCTTTAGGGCTTAATTTGCTTGTCCCAATTTATGCCTTCATTTAGATTTTGGTCTGTTAATAAAACCTTAGTATATTTCTGGTTCTTCTGTGCTTTTAAAATAAACAGGAACATGGCTTTTATTTGCTTGTTTTTAATTCATTAACCCTTTCCAGTATACGGTTGATCTTGATACTAGTAAGACATTATCAGAAGCTGAGGCTTTAGTTTCTATGTTAGCACAGAATATCGTAAAAGCCTTTGTGATCTTCCTCCAGTCATTTCTGGATTTTCATAGAAAGTGGGTGGGAAGTCATTTGTGAATAACTGAATTTGCAGTTCCCATAGAATCTTTAAGTGATTGAAGCCCTTTATAACGGAAAAGAAAGTATATTATACAGTTTCTATTTCACCAAACGTATTCTGCTCCCATAAAAATAATTCCTATGAAATCATGTACATGGCTTAGTAAGAATAGTATTTTACAGAAAGTAGAAATACTAGACTTAATTGAAATTACGGAGTAGTTAAATTGAGGCATTTTTCCTCAACCTGTTTTAAACTGATGATTTACTAGGATGACTAGAATTTATTAATACCCTGATTGTTATTCTTAAGAATCAATCCACTTTACATAGTTTTGTTCTCTTGAGAAAGATCAAAAGCAGCCATAGACATTATGTAAACAAATGGGCATAGCTGTTCCAATACAATTCTGTGAAAAAAGGCAAGCCATAGGTTGTAGACTCCTGATCTAGAATAACTCCCCATCTTTTTTGCCTTTAATGATTATTTGAAGAGTCTAGGCCAGTTTTCTTGCAGAAGTGTAACCCAACCTGGATTTTTAAAAATATTTCCTCATTAGTTTTTTAAGATTGCAAATGTCGTGTAATCCTAGAATTTCTTTTACAATAGAAATGGAGATCTGATTCCCTGACAGAGATTCTGGTTCACTTGAAAATAAAATCTCCCTTCTCTTTTCTTCTTTCTCTCTACTACAGTATATGTAATATTACTGCCTAAAAATTGGATAATAAAGTTTAGTTTACAGATTGCTAATTCCTTGATATTCTCTTTCAGACATCAGCATTTTTATCTATATACTCTTTTATGTAAGTGTTTTTATATTCACAGAAGTGAATAAAGAATTCAAGAGGACTTGGAATACTAAAAGGTAGTGAAAATAACTTAGATATAGACTTGAAAAGTATTTATATTAGCCAAATAGAATTCCGTAATATAAAGCTAAAGTTATCTTTTATTTTATATTGACAACATGAAACAAAAGTAAAATAAAGAATTCTTTGCCATAGGTAAGCTCACTATTAGCACTGTGTATGATTCAGCTTTAGAAATAAACAACAAATAATTTTGGTAGATTTAGTACGAAGTTGTCCATGTGGGAAAACTAACTATACTTGCATCCTTGCAAAAGTATGTGGAATTTGAAAAATTATCCTTTTCTCTTAGTTCAGTGAGAAGCAAAAGTGAAAGTAGCATGTTTTTCTGGAATTAAAGAGCTTTAAGATTTCTAGTGCTTGAATTTCTTTTAAATTATGTATGAAGATCTGTAGTGATTTAGTACTAACCTATCATCTTTTATCGATTTTGAGTGACAGGAGATTTTTCTTTATGTTGTGCGTCTCATGATCCGATCTTGGTTTGCGTCTTTATACCCTAGAAAATAAGTTTATTTCCTGTTCGTTAAGTAAAAACCAGAATCATACTCTATTTGAGGCCTTCTTTTCTTGGCTAAATATTCTCAAGTCTTTAAGACTTTAAATAGCTGGTATGATCTTGGCAAGTTACTTCATCTGTGCTTTGGTTTCCTTATCTATAAGCTAAGGATAATGATATTACTTGTTGCATACATTTGTTTTCAGGGTTGAGTTATTACACTTAAAATGCAGCAATGCCTGCCATATAGTACGCATTCAGTGTTACAAGTTATTGTCATTACATAGTTATTCATCTGGCCTGTTTATGAACCTGTTTGTCTCTTGCAGAGCTGAGCTTAATGCAATGGCAAGTGTGATCTGACCAGCCCAGGAGCAGTAGAATGGTCACTTCTTTTGTTCTAGTCCCCCCCGCCCCCCCCCCACTAAATTGGACAACAGTTGGAGGGTTTGTTTTTTTTTTTAATTTATTATGGAAAATTTCACACATCCAAAAAAGTGGACAGACCAGTGTAATGAACTTTCTTATACCCATCAACCAGTCCCAACAACATGGCCAATTCTGTTCCATCACACTCCCACCCTGCTCCTTTCCTCCCTCTCTGGTGTAATTGTAGCTCCCCTATTACACCTAAGCTTGTGTGATTTATCGTGGGAATTACTAAAGAGTCTAGAATAGTGCCCTGTTCTTTTAGTAAATAGTTGTTGAATCAGTGAACAAATGGATCTTGCCTTGGGTTGATGCCTGGATCAGATTCTGTAGTTGGCTTTTGGAGATGGGGTGAGTGGGTGGGTGAGATTGAAAATAGATTTGTCTGTATCATACTACTTTTTTAGATTTTGTTAACAGTTCCTTCTATTTCTGCAAGATGTGTGTGTGTGTATATATATATATTTTAACCTCAGTGGTAAAATCTCTGCATACTCTTGGAAATAATTCCCATTATCTGGGATAGAAGACTTGAATTTACTATTTTCCTACAATCTTTCCACTTAAATTTTGGGCTTTAAGTCTTTACCAGTGTTTATCCTAGGCCTTTCAATCTGATGATCATTTTATCTTGACAAAAGAGAAGCAGAGTAAGTGTTGATGAGTTATTCTTCCCCTTTCATCTCTGTTGGAATTATTTTTTTAAAGTCAGATTTATAGTGTAATAACTTACAAACTGTAAGATTGTTATAGTTTATTGGTTTCAAATAGAGGCCTTTCTTCACGACTGTCAGTTTGTTCCAAACATAACAAAGGACAGCCACCTTTGTAACCGACATGTCGGTAGCTTTTTTTGCAGACTTCAGCTCATTTTTAAATAACACTTTTCTTACCTGTGCCTTATTAATTGTTACTGTGCCTACAGCAGTATGCTGAGAATTTAATAGACTTACAGTTCTTTTTGTATCAGTAGTATGGAAGTGTGTAACCTATGATTAAAACAAGGTTGATCATGTTACAGAAACACGACACGTCTTTGGCTATTCATTCAGCTGGAAGCAGTTAAGAATATTGTAGAGAGGATTGCTTCCAGCACCCAGCTCACTATTCAGCTTTGTGAACCTGCCTAGTAGAAACAGCCAGCAGAAGCAGGTTTGTACACACTGTACATCTCAAAGCAAAAGGAGGCTTAGTGAAAGTGAGCTTAGACTCAGCTTCTGTAAACTTATCCTGGAGTGAGTTTTTTTACAGCCCCAACTCTCCACATTTAGAGTTCTAACTTTTAAATGAAATGTCTCTAGCCTGAAAGGAGTCTAACCCTTCAGTGTTAATCAGTTTTCACCTTAATTATTAAACATCTCATCGGGGATTAGTTAACAAGGGACTTGAGAACAAGAATAAGATATGTGCTAGGCCAGGGGTTGAGAAGTATGCCGACAGTGAATGTTAATGTCACAGTGACACTATGGCTGGGAACTTCAAAATTGCTTTGTTTCACTTTTGAAATGTCACCTAGCATGCTGACTTCTGAACTTAAGGTATTCAATATACTTTTTGATTGCACAGAGCATCCATTTATTTAATTCATTGAAAAATACTTGCTGAGCATCTGTATGCTGGGAACTGTGTTGCAAACTAGATAGACAGTGAACAGAACCATTGTGTCTGCCACTGTAGAGTATACAGTCTGGTGGAAAACAGAATGAGATTTATCTGAAGCCACATAGAAAAATTGTGTTTCACGAATAATCGCTTATTTTAAAGTGCACTTGGAGTGACTTCTTCATGATTCCTTTTGCAAAATGTATTTTAGGATTTAGGGCTTTTGGGTTAACATGTTTCTATATGTGATAATTAGACATTAGTCAGTGAGGCAGGACAGTTTCAGGAAAAAACATAACAAAAGAGGGAATTAGTATACATGTATCATGGTGAGAGTTCAGGATAATGACAAATAGATTTGTATAGGTGAAACTATATGCTATATGCCAAATGGACCGTTGCAGTCAGGGAAATATGTGAGACCTTTCCTCTCTATAAATGCTCAGTACTTAAGAATTGAACATAATGTTTAATTTTAAGTGGTAACCAAAAAAAAGATTTGTTGAAAGAAAGCAAACCTCCTATACACTAGGAGGTATAATAGAGCAAATGAAAGTCATAGGACTTAAAACCATGTCTGAATTATGTGGCAATGTGTTGTGACTCTGAGCAAGAAAACGTGCCTCAGGCTTTTTATTGTAGAGATTCTAACAGAGGATGGATTTGATAATTCCTCCTTTTATTGTTGTGCTCCATCGAGTCGATTCCGACTCATAGCGACCCTACAGGACAGAGTAGAGTAGAGCCTACCTGTAGGGTTTCCTAGCCTGTGATCACCAAGTCTTGCTCCCAAGCTAGTGTGTTGAAACCGCTGACCTTTCAGTTAGCAGTGGTGCACTTAACCGTTGTGCCACCAGGGCTTCTTGGTCCCTCCTAACACTAAACTTTTATAATTTTAATTAAAAAAAAAAAAATCATAGTTTCCTGATTGTTGGAAAGTCAAGACGCTTTTTTTAATTATTTGTACTTGTTCAGGTTCAAGAACTAGAAATTTAAAATGGGGGAAGAAGGCTTTGCTTTCTCTAACTGATATTTTCTGACTAGGTACTTCGTAACTCAAGAAGACCTCATTTATTCCCAGTAATATATTTTACTAAACTCTTTCAGGTAACTTTAAAAAAACTGTGTGACTTAATAGTAGATCATGGCTTGAACTCAGTTTTTATCAATTGTTATTACTAGAAAATTTTAGTGAGATATTTTTCTTTGTCTCTGTAGTTATCAGAGACTGTTACAGACAATTGCTGTACTCGAGGCTCAGCGCTCTCAAGCAGTTCAAGACCTTGAAAGTTTAGGAAGACACCAGAGGGAAGCACTAAAAAATCCAATTGGATTTGTGGAAAAACTCCAGAAGAAGGTATATGCTGAACACTTTTTAAAATTTATTGAGGTATATTTGGTAATAATTTAGAAAACTATATACTTCTTTAAAAGTTTATTTTTTTCTCTTCTATAGTTAGCTGTATTACTGAAGCCTTCCCCTAGTGCCACTAAACACACAATAAAATATACCAAATGAAAATACTAAGAGCTTCTATTGGATATTTGTATAGGACCTTGATGTCATATTCCATATACATTTTATTATCTTTTATGATTATCTTTCCCAACTTAGGGTGTTTCCCCTCTTCTGCTTTCAGGACTTCAGGATTAGAAAAGCTAAAAGAAAAAATACTGTATGATTTATTAACTGCAGTTGTCTCTGGTTACTTTTATAGATCAACATATTGAAATAAAAAACAATGGTGATAAAAACAGAAAATCTATTTTAAATGTCTTTAAGGTAGACAAAACCCATGAGGAAGAAGTAGAAATTTTACTTAATTTTCAATGCCCCCCCTTTTTTTCTGTGAAAAGCCATTCTAATTTTCTGTTTTTCTTAAAATGGAACTTTCATGTTAACCATTTAAAAGTAATACAAGTTTTTATAATAACTTTCGTGGTATGTAAATACTGAGTTGATCCAGATGTGCATTTATGCTGTGGTAAGCCTCTCGAATTAGTGATTCACAAATTCCTCAATAAATTTGAGAGGCATAATATTTGTCAGCATTGTATGAAAAGATGGAAACCAAAACACTATGAAAAAGAATCCTTTACCTTTTAAAAGACTTGTCTTATATAACAACTTTAGGATCTTTATAAGTTACCTGTTTGTAACGAATCACACACAACAGTGGTGTCCAGATGCTCAGAGGAGCAGCCCTGGGGACTTTATTTAGGTGTATTAATTTATTATTTGGATTTTTCTAGTGATATTATTTACTTGGCAAACATTCCTCTTCATGCTTTCAGAAAATGTAGAATACTTTAACAGGTGTACAATCTTATGTATTGATTTGTTAAAACATCTAAAACGTTTAGTACCCTATTTTACCTTCTCTACTAAAACGGGCCCACTTAGGTGTTCATTGATTCTGCATTGCTGTTATTAACCAATTTGCTGGTGGAAAAAGATTAGCACATGTCACTTATAATGGATTCAACTAAAGCAGATGCTGTGAGAAAAGTAGACATTAAATAAAAAAATTTATTAACCTTAATCTCATTTTATTTATGTCTGAGTAGGCAAAATGATGTACTTAGGCACATTTACTAGATTTGTAGGTGGTTGGTTGTTTACTCTGATTTCCAGATTTAGTTTAGAACTGAATTTCCTTTTCACCTTATCATAAAAACAGAGATGTGATATTGAATATCTTAAAAATTTTTTATAAAAATGGTCAGAAGTATATTAAATCTAGATTCTTTAATAACCATTGAAGGCATATTCCATGGCCAGAAATATTTATCCTGAATTTAATTCAGGAGTTTATTTGATTCTTCACTTTACTGTGTTTACTCACGCATACTGAATTTTCATTTTTTCTTCAGGTTTTCCGTATTAGTTAAGTTGTTGACTTGTGATCTGTTTGATTTAGTAGACATCTAAAAACTCCCAGTGAAAATTAATGAAACTTGTGGTATATGTTGGTACATAGAATGTAGGGAATATTTATAACTTGCTAGTTTTGTTTAATATTATTACTATTTTAAAAGATACCATTCTCTAATTTTGAGAAAGTTGAGCCTTAGATTAATGTGTATGATGATGATGATGATGTAATATGAAGTAAGCAAAATAAAAATTAGAGCTTTGTGTCACAAAGTAGATTTAGCTTGCCAGTTTCAGAATTTATAATCTGATTTTTTTCCCATTTCATTATCAAAATCTTTAAACGCAGAAAAGTTGGAAGTACTGTATAGTTAGTACACTTATCTACCAACCAGAATTGTACAAGTAACATTTTATTGTATCCTTCTATCCAGCCATCATTCCATCTTCATTTCTGATGCATTTCAAAGTTGCTTCCATCATATATATATTCACACAAAACACTTCAGCATGCTATTATTAACTAAACATTTTTTAAACTTTCTTTTTAAGAGGGTGAAATGTACATATGATGAAATTCACAAATCCTAATTGTACCATTCCCCGAGTTTTGACAAATACATAAACCTATGTAACTCGAATCCCTATGAAAAATATGGATTATTATACAACCTTATTTTACTAATCGTGATAAATAATGATTTCTCTAAGGATGGTTGGTAAAGTAATTGAATTCCAAATAAAAGGTGTAATTTTGATTCTCGGAATGTCATAATTTTTCATAAATGTGGTAAGGTCTTATGGATTCTGGAAATAATTATCATTTTATGGATAGGTAATGAACATGGGTGTACATTTCAGATGGATTCTCTGTATCAAGTCTCATCTGTTACAAGCAAACACATTTCATATGCTGTTCTTAGAGATAAATATGTACCTTCTTTTGCTTTGATATTATGTTTAAAGTTGTGGTGCAGCTTTAGAACCCTATCTAAATGTTGTGCTTGTATTTTGCTAAGTTCATTCTTGTACTTATTAGCTTCTTTGCTGTTTTAATGTTTAGGTTGTATTATCTTAGCTTTATTGACTGTTGGATTCAAACAGTTTTTTAAAATTGCTCAGCTGATTATTTGGATTTGAAGTCAAATGAAAATTTCACCACAGTTGATTATTTCTTGAATTAATCAAGACATTTCCCCCCTCCAGGCTGATATAGGGCTTCCATATCCACAGAGAGTTGTTCAGTTACCTGATATTTCGTGGGACCAATATACCAATAGCCTTGGGAACTTTGAAAGAGAATTTAAGAACCGCAAAAGACATACTAGACGAGTTAAACTAGTTTTTGATAAAGGTAAGAAATTGCATGATAAGAATTTTAAGTAGAGAAATATCTGGCAGTGTCTTGCTTTAATAATTCTGTACCTGGGCTTGTTTTTAGTAGGTTTACCTGCTAGACCAAAAAGTCCTTTAGATCCTAAGAAAGATGGAGAGTCCCTCTCATACTCTATGTTGCCTTTGAGTGATGGTCCAGAAGGCTCAAACAGTCGTCCTCAGGTATGTAATATTACGTGTTGAAGTAGGAAAATTTGAATTGTAGACAAAACTGTTTCACATTTTGCTGGTGTGTGTTCTTAAAATTAAAGTCTTTTTTCATTGAAAGATAGTGGGAGCATGAAATTTGACGTTATGAGAAACCTGGGTTGTAATTCCAACTTCACCACTTAATAGATGTAGAATTTAGAGTACCACCTAAGTTAAAGTCTCCAAACTGCAGTTTCCTCTTACATAAAATGAAATTAATTTTACCCATGTTGTAGGATGTTGACAGGATTAAATGAATAGTATATGCAGTGTGTCTAGTACAGTGTCTGACACCTATTAGTTACTGTGAAAACATTAGCTCTTGGTATGTAGTTGAATGTGACCAGGACTTGAGTCCTGGCCTTCCCACTCTTAGTTAGATGAATCTCAGTAGATATGTTGCTTTTCTTTGTTTTTTTTTTTTTTTTAACGACATTACCGTCATCTATATCACAGGATTGCTAGGAGAATAAAACCAAATGAAATAAAGGAATGTGAAAGCATTTTGTAACCAACAAAATATTATATATTAAAAAAATAAATTTACTGAAATATTTTGAAATGAATAGAAAATTGCACAATTTATGTATTGTTTGGCTTCATCAAAGGCTTGGCTTTGTTATATTCTCTTTGACAAAAGCCTTGTTTTATACACAGATGATAAGAGGACGCCTGTGTGACGATACGAAACCTGAAACATTTAACCAGTTGTGGACTGTAGAAGAACAGGTAATAGATATTTCTAAATTGTATAGGTTAAAAAAAAATAATAATAAACTGTTAATATTAGTTAGTATTACCAGTAAAATATGTATTCTTGTATGTAATCCCTCTTAACCGTGGATTTCCCTTTTATAAATTTAAAATATTCCGAGTTATTTCTATACATGTTTTTGCACACTTGAAGTATTTTAAATTTTGAAAATATATGAACTTCTGTTTGGGGATAATTTTTAAAGAAAGAACCTGGGTTTGGGGAAGGCAGTAGGAAAAGGTAGTGAAATAGATGGAATAGAGTGGATGTTTTTGTAATGCAACTTTGGGAGAGAGAAAAACATGATGCCAAGTAAATCTGAGCCTCAAAGTACGTTCTTGTTTTTGTTGTTGGGGGAGCTGTTGGAGTCAGGTCAGAGTGTTCTGTTACAGTCCTGCTTATATCTAGAATTGTTTTAGATGAGTTTTGAGACACATTTCTGCCTCATATGAGGGTTAACCCCACAGCTATAGTAAGCTAAGTAGTTTATAAAAGGCTTTAGGAAACCTTTATTTCAAGCATCCAGATCGCCTTGCGTCTCTAGGACTGTGGGAGAACTTGGGAGGTAGGTCAGAATATAAAAATCAAATACTTGAATGGAGGACTGCGCAAAGGAAGGAAAAGCCTCTTTTAGTATCCTGTCTAAATCCAAATGAATTTATACATATTTTTGTCAAAACTATAAGGGAGAGCCTAGACATTTTCTAGCAAGCAAGATGGTCAGTGGAAATCACTAAGATGTATAAAAGACCAGTTTATTTATTTACTTTTTTTTTTTTTAATGTGCTCTCCTTCTACTTAATTGAATGGACAGCCTTTCACAGGTTTATACTCTAATCTCATTTTCCCTGTGAAGTCTTAATTTCCTAGCTAGAAATTTTCCTACCATGAGGAGTTCTAGCTACCTATGCCCAAAGTTGGGAGGGGGGGAGTTGTACTTTGAAATGAAATGTAAATGTATTTATTTAGAAACTCAGTATTTCAAATTGAATACCTGTTTTCTAAATTTGGTCTTGGGTTTGTCTTAGAAAAAACTTGAACAGCTACTCCTGAAATACCCTCCTGAAGAGGTAGAATCACGGCGCTGGCAGAAGATCGCAGATGAACTGGGCAATAGGACAGCAAAACAGGTAATTGAGGAGATGGCCCCAGATTGTTGGCAAGTTTTTGATAGTTTATTTTTTTTTTAATGAAGGTTATACAGTTGGCATCCAATCTGCCCCATCACTTTCAACTATTGAGTGCCATAGACAGTATGCAGTTTTTTCTTATTAGGATTGTATATTTTTGTGTTCCTTTAAGAAACAAGTAGAGAATTCTGCTTAGAATCATTATTAAAAAGTAAAATATCAAAATATAATAGGCTTAGCTGCCACTCGTCTCTCGGTTTGTCGTATCATTGTGACCTGTGTGTGTTGCTGTGATGATGGAAGCTATGCCACCGGTATTTCGAATACCAGCAGGGTCATGCATGGTAGATAGGTTTCAGCAGAGCTTCCAGACTAAAACAGACTAGGAAGAAGGACCTGGCAATCTACTTATAAAAAATTGGCCAGTGAAAACCTTATTAATAGCAGTGGAACATTGTCTGATATAGTGATGGATGATGAGACCCCCAGGTTGGAAGGCACTCAAAATACAACTGGAAAAGAGCTGTCTCCTCAGAGTAGAGTTGATCATAAAGACATGGATGGAGTCAAGCTTTTGGGGCCTCATTTGCTGAGGTGGCACGACTCAAAACGAGAAGAAATAGCTGCAAACAGCCGTTAATAATTGGAACATGGAATGTAGGAAGTATGAATCTAGGAAAATTGAAAGTTGTCAAAAATGAAATGGAACGCATAAAGATCAATATCCTAGGCATTAATAAGCTGAAATGGACTGGTATTGACTGTTTTGAATGAGACAATCATGGCCTACTATGGCGGAATGACAGATTAAAGAGGAATGGAGTCACGTTCATCATGAAAAAGAACATTTCAAGATCTATCCTGAAGAACAGTGCTGTCAGTGATTGGATAATAGCCATACACCTACAAAGGAGACCAGTTGATACAACTGTTACTCAAATTTATATATCAACCACTAATGGCAAAGATGAGGAAATCAAGGGTTTTTACCAGCTTCTGCAGACTGAAATTAATCAAACAGGTACTCAATGCATTGATAATTCCTGGCAGTTGGAATGCAAAAGTTGGAAACAAAGATTGGTATTTAGAAAATAGGGCCTTGGTGATAAAAAGAATGCCAGAGATTTCACTATAAAATTTTGCAAGACCAACAACTTAATTCATTGCAAATACTTTTTTTCACAACATAAACAGGAACTGTAGACATGGAACTCGCCAGATACACAGGAATCAAATCAACTATTTCTGTGGAAAGAGAAAATGGAGACGCTCATTATCATCAGTCAGAACAAGGCCAGGGGCCAACTGCGGAACAGACCATCAATTGTTCATATGCAACTTCAAGTTGAAGCTGAAGAAAAAACAAATCCACAAGAGCCAAAGTACTACCTTGAGTATATCCTGCCTGAATTTAGAGACCATCTCAAGAATAGATTTGATGCGTTGAACACTAATGTCCGAAGACCAGATGAGTCGTGCAGTGACATCAAGAACATCATACATGAGGAAAGCAAGCGGTCATTAAAAAGACAGGAAAAAAAGAAAAGACCAAAATGAATGTCAGAAGAGACTCTGAAACTTGTTCTTGAATGTGAAGTAGCTAAAGTGAAAGGAAGAAATGATGAAGTGAAAGAATTAAACAGCAGATTTCAAAGGGTGGCTTGAGAAGACTAAAGTATTATAGTGACATGTGCAAAGACCTAGAGATGGGAAACCAAAAGGGAAGAACACTCTGAGCATTTCTCAAGCTGAAAGAATTGAAGAAAAAATTCAAGCCTCGAGTTTCAGTATTGAAGGATTCTATGGGCAAATATTGAACGACACAGGAAGCATCAAACGGAGATAGAAGGAATACAAAGAGTCACTGTACCAAAAGGAATTTCAAGAGTTAGCACATGATCTAGAACTGATGGTATTGAAGGAAGAAGTCCAAATCCCACTGAAGGCATTGAAAAAAAGCAAGGCTTCAGGAATTGATGGAATACCAATTGAGGTGTTCCAGCAAAGGGATGCAATGCTAGAAATGCTCAGTCATTAATGCCAAGAAATCTAGAAGACAGGTACCTGACCAACTGACTGGAGGAGATCCATATTTGTGCCCATTCCAAAGAAAGGTGATCCAATGGAATGTGGAAACTATTGAGCAATTTCATTAATATCACACACAAGTAAAATTTTGCTGAAGATAATTCAAAAATGGTTGCAGCAGTACGTTGACAAGGAGCTGCCAGAAATTAAAGCCAGATTCTGAAGAAGACGTGGAACCAGGGATATCATTGCCTATGTCAGATGGATCTTGGCTGAAAGCAGAGAATACCAGAAAGATGTTTACCTGTGTTTTATTGACTGTGCAAAGGCATTTGACTGTGTGTTTCATAACAAATCATGGATGACATTGCAAAGGATGGGAATTCTAGAACAGTTAATTGTGCTCACATGGAACCAAAAATAGACCAAGAGGCAGTCATGCAGATAAAACAAGGGAATACTGCATGGTTTAAAATCAGGAAGGGTGTGTGTCAGGGTTGTATCCTATCACTATACTTATTCAATCTGTATGTTGAGCAAATAACCTGAGAAGTCAGACTATACGAAGAACAACGCAGCATCAGGATCAGAGGAAGACTAATTAACAACCTGCAATATGAGATGACACAACCTTGCTGCTGAAAGCAAAGAGAATTTGAAACACTTACTGATGAAGATCAAAGACTACAGCCTTCAGTATGAATTGTGATTCCACCAAAACAAAAATCCGCACAACTGGACCAATAAGCAGCCACTATCATATAAAAGGAGAAAAGATTGAAGTTGTCAAGGATTTCATTTTACCTGGATCCACAATCAACACCTGTGGAAGCAGCAGTCAAGAAATAAAACAATGTATTATGTTAGACATATCTGCTACAAAAGATCTCTTTCAAGTATTAAAAAGCAAAGGTGTTACTTTGAAGACTTAAGGTGAGCCTGACCCAAGCCACTGTATTTACAGTTGCCTCATATTCATATGCATGCGAAAGCTTGACAATGAATAAGGAAGACTGAAGAAGAATTGATGCCTTTGAATTATGGTGTGGGCAAAGAATATTGAATATACCATGGACTCTTGGAAGAAAAAGCAAATCTGTCTTGGAAGAAGTACAGCCAGAATGTTCCGTAGAAGCGAGGGTGGCGAGACTTCATCTCATGTACTTTGGACATGTTCTCAGGAGGGACCTGTCCCTGGAGAAGGACATGATGCTTAGTAAAGTAGAGGGTCAGCAAAAAAGAGGAAGACCCTCAACGAGCTGGATTGACACAGTGCCGGCGGCAGTGGGCTTGAACATAGCAATGGTTATGAGGATGGCGCAGGACTAGGCAGTGTTTTGCTCTGTTGTACGTAGCGTCGCTGTAAGTTGGAACCATCCTGATGGCACCTAACAACTACAAGAATAGGCTTACTGCCTCTTGAATTCTTAAGATTATGTACTTTTGATTCATTTAAACCACTGCCAATAGATTTTTTAAGATTGCCTTAGTCAGTATTCCCTGGTTGTCCTTCTAAAAATGTATGTAGGAGTTTTCTCCTTCCTATATTTTTTTATATTAATAGATGTTATTTTTTTTGCTACAAGGATAAGTGTTTACAAGTTGGAAGTGTATGTTTAGCATTATAATCAGACAAGTTTAACTTCATTTTGATGATTTTTTTGGTCTAGTTTTAAAAATATCAGTGTCTTTGTTGGCAGTTTAAAGTTATTTCTAGATTTATGACAAATTTTCAATTATTAGCTTTCATTTGGTATATATACATGGACATTTTTATTTTTAAAACATTTAGGTCTTGTATGTCATGTCAGTATGTTAAAAAACCTGTCATGTTTCCTAAGGTTGCCAGCCGAGTTCAGAAGTATTTCATAAAGCTAACAAAAGCTGGCATTCCAGTCCCGGGAAGAACACCCAACTTATATATGTACTCCAAAAAGGTAAAAAGAAAATAGATGAAAGTAAACCTTATATCTTAGGTTTAACTCATCAGAGTCAGAATTACTGTATGAAAAGGTACATTTTTGTTAAAATAGAGTTCAGGTTTATATTTGAAATTTTGTTTAAGCATTTTATTGGGTGTAAACACAGGGTAGGATTCCATTATTGGTACTCAGTGCAATTCATAGAGCTTTAATGATGATCATTATTTTAGGTGTAGGTTATTTTATGTGAATGAGTCCTATCTGAGATGTTTTAGATTGAATGTACATCAGAGAGACATTTTGTGATGTTAGTTTTTAGGATGTTTGACTTTTTAGTAAGCATCATCAATTTTTGTTTTTTAGATATGAGTCATACATAAATCCAAAAATAGAAATATTTACTAACAAGTTATAGTTAATCCTCATGGCAATTCTAAAAGTCTTCAGGTAGTATTATCACTTTCACTTTACCAATGATAATATTGATAGCTAACTGTAGTGTATACTGTTGAATGTCCTGTGCGGTGCTGTTCTGTAACCTTTTTATTGATGAGAAAACTGAGGCCTAAGGTAGGTTGAGTAAATTGTCTAGTCACATAGATAGTAAGCCGGAGAACCATTAATCCTCTGATTTTGATCCAGACTTTTCCACTATTCCATGCTGCTTTCTACAGACCATCACATCGTATCTGCTGTACGGAACACTGCATCACATTGTAGCCATGTTTTTGGTATAATTGCAAAAAAAAAAAAGTAAAGACACATTATTGACCTTTCATTTCCTTATAAATCATCCTGGCACTTCCGTTTCCCTTACCACTGTCACTCTTCACATAAAGGGAAGTTAAGAATATAATACTGTTACCATTCTTTATTGAAGCTATTTTATATGGAGCCCCAGTGGTGCAGTGGTTGAGCATTTGGCTGCTAACCCAAAGGTCAGAAGTTTGAATCCACTAGCTTCTCTTTGGAAACCCAACAGGGCAGTTCTACTCTGTCCGTAGGGTCATTATGATTTGGAATCAACTCAACAGCAACAGATTTTAAGCTTTAGAAGTTTTAATTTGCCTATTTTTAAAATATTTTGGATTTTTTTTCCAACTATAGCATTATATTAGATATGTAGACTTTATCACATAACTTTGGAATATTGGGACCTTCATAACCAACATTCAACTCGTTTTCATAATTTCTAAACTAACTTTATAGTGTTGTACAGCTTACATTTTCCCCACTTAATACTATAATTGTAATAACAAATGGTATAATAAAGAAATTCAAATGTGTTCAAGTTTGATTTTTGAAACAAGTGAAATGACAGCTATGCTGTCAGTCAAGAGAGGCAGCCTGCACAGGGGTTGAGAGTGAGGGATTTGGCACCACACAGACCTAGATTACAGTGCTGTTTCTACCACGTCTAGCTACAACATCTTGAACAAGAAACTTAACCTCCTATGCCTCAGTTCCTTCATCTTTAAAACAGAGGTGATAATACTTACTTTTAAAGAATGTCATGAGAATTAAATGACATTGGCATAGACTAAGCAATCAACCAGTGTTAGATACTATTTTTAGACATTCATTGTGTCATAGTTCTTTTACTTGATAGCTTTATGTCTGGTTTAGGCCACTTCATCTTCTCTGATCTATAAAATGACTAAGAGGAGTTCAGTTCAGCTAGCATTTGAATGCCTAAAAAATGCCTAGTGTGTGATAAATGTTGGGGATACAAATATAAGTGAGATAATGAACATATAGACCATTATATGGTTATTTGGGTATTTGCCTATATTTCTGTTTTTCAAGGCTAATCATGCTTTAAAAATCCAGACAACATAGAAAAAGCAACCAGATAAGAGTATGTTAAAAGATAGAGGTAAAGTCTTTTGATAGACTGTCTGAAAGTAACATTTATATTCTTGTGTTTTTGATTCTTTTAATGATTTTCCACTGTGCCAATTAAAAACTTATTTTCTCATTTAGTCCTCAACAAGCAGACGACAGCACCCCCTTAATAAGCATCTCTTTAAACCTTCCACTTTCATGACATCCCATGAACCTCCAGTATATATGGATGAAGATGATGACCGATCCTGTTTTCACAGCCACATGAACACTGCTGTTGAGGAGGCATCAGTAAGTTCTTACACAGACCAGGGTACAGAGTGAGAGCACGTGGACTTTCTCATTATTCCTGCTTTTCGAAGAACATTGGTTTCTCCTCTTTTAATTAACAAGTCAGATTTTTTTTTTTTAATCATGTGCTTAAAAAACTTTTATGAAGAAATTTTCAAACATATACAAAAGTAGAGAGAATAGTACGATGAGCTCACATGCCGCGTTAGTCGCCTTCAGCAGTTATCAGTTTGTGGCAGTTTGTTTCATCTGTACTCCTTCCCCACTCCACTCCACCCCAGATTACTTTGGAGCAAGTGTCAGACAGTATATTAGTTTGTTTTTAAATATTTTAATATGTATTTTTAATAACCACACTATCATTATCATGTCTATAAAAAGGGAATTGTTTGTAAAGTCACATATACATTCCCCAGTTGTCTTAATGATTTTTTTACCCCAATTTGTTTGTTTTGATCCAGATATAAATAAAGTCCATAAATTACAATAAGTTATCTTTCTCCTTCACTCTGTCTCTTTTTTCCTCCTCACAGTTTTGGGTTGAACTGGCCATTTGTCCTATAGAATTTACCACAGTGTGAACGTTATTATTTCTCTTTTAGTGTCATTTAACCTCTTTCTCTGTCACCCAAATTCCCTGTGTTTGCCAGTAGGTTTAGAGAATTGATCAGATTCAGATTTGTTTGTTAGAGGAGACAGAACTACTTCGTATGTACTCCTATCAGTCTGGTTGTCTTTGACCTTTTTTGGACATAGCAGGATTTTTGCCTAGATCCATTAATTCATTAACCCATTGCCATCCAACTCATAGTGACCCTGTAGGACAGAGTAGAACTGCCCTGTAGGGTTTCCAAGGAGCAGTTGGTGGATTCGAACTGGCCGACCTTTTTGGTTAGCAGCCGAGCTTTTAACCACTGCATCACCAGAGCTCCATTAATTCATGAGGTGTTAAAAAATAGTGATAGTCTAATTCTATTCTTCTTTATTTATGCATTGGAATATTCTATAAAGAGAAACCCCATTATCAACTATTTGGTTACTCCAGGTACATATAGGAAACACTGGATAAATGCTTGATTCTTCCTGTTATTTTCTTGTTTTTTCAAATAATGAGTTCATTGTCTTGTATCCTCCAAAGATGACCAGTGAGGTTTTTTAAAAAATTTCATGAACTTTTGGACTTGAATATATTTAATGTGTTTTAATCCCTTGGTGTCACTGTCTTTGTTAGTACTCAAATTGGCCCCTCTTTGGCCATTTGAAGACTATTCAAGATTGTAGGTGGGATATGTAAATTTAAGATTTTGGAGGTAAAATCTTTCTAGCTGAAGGCAAGGTCCACTGGAGTGAAGGACTGAGAAGGAATGGAATGAATGCCATTGTAGTAGAACAAGTCTAGGAATGGAGGCTAGAGGTAGGTGATGACGCATCCGTGTGGATTTTGAAGTTACCCAGGATGGTAAGCAATGTTCTCAGCAATGTTAAATAGACAGATTTTGAATGTTAGTGCTTTGATTATAAAGTTGCTAGTCAGTTTTTTTTGAGGGGTGGGGGATTTCTGAACATATTTGTTGAAAAGAATCGTAAGTGTGAACTTTATACATTGAAAGTCAGTTTCTTAAGGCTGCTTCAGCTTAACATAATATTTAGCTAGTTTTTACTGTTGATTTGTTTTACAATCTTCTAAATAGCCGTCTTTGTAACTCAGTTCATCCCCTTGAATAAGAGAGGAGTGTGCTGCCATGATCATTGTAGTACAGAGTAGAGCAGAGAGTGGTTTGCTTCTTATTATGAAGATGTCATGCGTATAGAAGGAAGTGTAAACATCTGCTAGATTAGAGAAGAGATGCTTCCTGCAGATCAGGGAGAAGTAGATTATAGGAGTCTGTCAGATAGCCATGAACCTGTAGGCCTGCATTAGTGTGTAACTGCAGTGAGACTCATGCCCTGCTCCCCTCTACCTGCATGATGAGGTAGTCTTCTGTAATTCAGTATTGCTACTGCATTAAAAGTGAACTTTGTCCAGAAGTATTAGTCTAAAATATTGCTAATAGCAGCACTAATTTTTTATGAGCCCTAAAGGTAAGATATCTTAAAAGTGGAAATTACCTTGTCAGTACAATTCAAGTATTTCTCTCTTTTTTCAATTGTGGTGAAAATATACATAACAAAATCTGTGTCATCTCAACAATTTCTACACGTACAATTCAGTGACACTGATTACATTCTTCAAGTTGTACAACCATTTTCACTATTCTTTTCCAAATCATTCCACCACCATTAACAAAACTCAGTGACCTGTAAGCAAAAACTCCCTTTTCCCCCTCCCTCTCACCCTGGTAACCACTGATACTCTTTGATTTCTATATATTTGTTCATTTCATATAAAAGATCATACAGGATTTGTCCTTTTGCATCTGACTTTTTTCAGCATGATGCTTTCTAGATTCATTCATGTTGTGGCATGCATCAGGACTTCATTTCTCTTTATGGCTGAGTAATATCGTGTGTGTATACCACATTTTGTTTATTCATTCATCTGTTGATGGACATTTCAGTCGTTTCCACCTTTTGGCTATTGGAGAAAATGCTACAATGAACATTGGTATACAGGTTTCTGTTTGTGTCCCAGCCTTCTGGGTATCTACCTAGGACTGGGGTTACTAAGTCAGATGGTATTTCTATGTTTAACTTTTTGAGGAACTGCCAAACTATTTTCCACAGTGGCTGTACCATTTTATAGTCCCACCGCCAGTGGACGAGGGTTTCAATTTCTCACAACGTCATCAATGCCTATTATTTTCCGTTTTTTTTTTTTTTTTTTTTTTTAATCATCATTGCCTTCTAATGGGGTTAGGTGGTATTTCATTGTATTTTTGATTCATGTCTCTCTAATGGCTAATGACAGTGAACATCTTTTCATGTGCTTGTTGGCCATTGAGTATTCTCCTTGGTAAAATGTCTGCTCAAGTCCTTTGCCCGTTTTTGATTGGGTTGTTTGTGTTTTTGTTTTGAAGTTGTAGAGATTTTATATACATACTGGATAGCAGACCCTTATCAGTTACATGGTTCCTGAAAATTTTCTCTCAATCTGTAGGTTGTCTTTTCACTTTTTTGATAAAGTTCTTTGATGAACAAAAGCATTTAATTTTTTTAATTGTATTTTGTTCTGTTTAGAATATACACAGCAAAACAACACCAATTCAACAGTTTATACATGTTCAGTTTGGTGACATTGATTACATTCTTCAAGTTGTGCAACCATTCTCACCCCCTTTCCTAAGTTTTTCCTCCCCCATTAGCATAAACTCACTGCCACTGAGGTTCCTATCTAATCTTTTAAGTTGGCTGATGTCAGTTTGTTCCCATATAGATGGTTCTTAAAAGAGCATAATGCTCAAGGCAGACATTTTTTTAAAGTATTTAATTTTTATGAGGCCTCATCTATTTTGTCTTTTGCTTGTAATTTTGTTGTCACATCTGATAATCCGTAGTTAAAAATAGGCCCCACAGCCACACCCCTGTATTTTTCTGAAAGAATTTTACAGTTTTAGTTTTATGTTTAGGTCCTTAATCCACTTTGAATTGGTTTTTGTGTGTAGTGTGAGGCTTGGATCCTGACTGATTATCCTGCATGTGTACATCCAATTTCCCGAGCACCATTATTGGAGAGACTCTTCTTACCCACTGAATGGATTTAGCACACTTGTCAAAACTCAGTTGACCATAGCTGTATGGATATATTTCTGGACTCTCAGTTCTCTTCCATTGGCCTATGTGTCTGTTACACCAATGTGGCTTTATAGTATGTTTTGAAATCAGGAAGTATGAGTCACTTTATTCTTTGTCTTTTAAGATTGCTTTAGCTATTTGGGGTTCCTTGTCCTTCTATATAAATTTAAGGATTGGCTTTTCTGATTTTGTAAAGATTTTTTCTGATTTTTGTAAAGAAAGCTCCTGGAATCTTGATGGGGCAATTCAAGTATTTCTGATGAAAATTTAGCATCTGAATTGAGATGTGCTCCAATATAATATCAGAATTTCTTACACTTAGTTCATTTTAATTATCAAACAAATTTTTTTGTTCTTTTCAATAGGATGAAGAAAGTATTCCTATTATGTATAGGAATTTACCTGAATATAAAGAACTATTACAGTTTAAAAAGTTAAAGAAACAGAAACTTCAGCAAATGCAAGCTGAAAGTGGATTTGTACAACACGTGGGCTTTAAGGTAAATTTTATTTACTTTTTACTTTTACTATTCATTTAATTTTCAGGGTGGTTTCCAGAGCATTAAACTACAAAACTTCCAAGCATACAGATAAAAGTAAGTTTAGCACTTCTCTTGTTCATTTATAAGAGGTAGCATACCACAGTTTCTGATGCCAAGAGTTTTATGGCTCAGTACAGAGAAGATAAATATCTAGGTATGTATTGTTGTTAGTCGAATCGGTTTGACTTGTGGTGACCCCATGTGTGCAGAGTAGAACTGCTCTGTAGGGTTTTTAAGACTATGACCTTTCAGGAGCAGATTGCCAGGCATGTCTTCTGAGGCACCCGTGGGTGTGTCGGGCTTTCAGCTAGTAGTCAAGCGCTTAACTGTTTATGCTACTAGGCACTCACAGAATAATTTGATGTAAAATACGAATGAGAAGTTTCTATCTATCTATCTTTTTATTGCTGTTGTTCATGGATCAGAAATATTTTTTTTTCCCCTTTCAGATTCAGAGTTAGCTCAGTGGCTTTTTTTGGAGAGGCTAATAGAAAATTCATTCCCTCAAATTCTGAGATACTTTGCTAAGTGCTGGGAATTCAGCAATAAACAAGGTGGACTCAGCCCCTACCTACTCTTATGCTACTTTCATTCTCAGGAGGAATGTTGATAAGTAAACAAGTAAAATGGTTGGGTATGACTGGAGTGCATACCAGAGAACAGTGAGAGATGAGCCGCCTTGGAAATTCTGCTAAGGAGTTTCAGCTTTATCCTAAGAGGTTGGGGAGCCATTGAAGGATTTTAAGCAGAGTAACATGAGATTTGCATTTTAGAAAAATCATTCTAATTACTTAAACTGTTAGTGTTGATAACCTTTAGGGAAGGCAGTGGGATTAGAGCTGGATAGCTCTTAATCTCTGACTACTGTACTGTTAAAGTCTTTAAAAACAATAAATGTACCTATATAATTACAAAAAAAATATGTGGGAGAGATCATTCCAGGGGTATTATGGAGAATGGATTGGAGGAAGGCAAGAATGGAGGCAGGAAGACTGTTTAGAAATCCTTTTGGTAATTTAGAAAAAAAATGAGGGTGTCCTGAACTTGAGTGGTAGCTGTGAAAATGGAGACAGGTAGACAGGTTTGAGAAAACTCTAGGAATTAGAATTAACTGTACTTTGTGGGGAAACCCTGGTGGTGTAGTGGTTAAGAGCTACGTCTGCTAAACCAAAAGGGTGGCAGTTCAAATCCACCAGGCAGTGCTTGGAAACCGTATGGGGCAGTTTTACTGTCCTGTAGGATTGCTGAGTTGGAATCGACTTGATGGCATCAGGTTTGGTTTTTTTTTTTTTTTTTGTACTTTGTGGGTTGGAGAAAGTAATAATGAGACCATGAACTATAGGTTAGGTGGTGGTGGTGGTATACATAAATGTATTAATGTGTGTTGAGTGATAAACCGAAAACAAAATTATTATACCTCTGACCGTCTGGAATAGCCATTAGCTAGATTATATTATTTTCTCTCTTAATCTTTCAGTGATGTTTCTTCTCCATCAGAGATTTTCCTAACTGGCAGCTCTGGCATCTCAAGGGGAAACTTGCTCCACTTGTCATAATTTTGCCTGCGAGACCCAGCCATTACTTGTTGGCCAGGCTGTCAGCAGTCCTAGCTGGCCCGATGATCAGAGACACTAGAAATGAGAATTCCTTTGAATTCCAAAACTGCACAGAAACACTGAGGACTACCATTGTGCCCCACACTGAGAAAGACCTGGCTGTGCCATTTTCCATGGTGAATATTGGCTATTAGAAGCCTGCAGGCTTTGAGAAATGATTCAATAAGATAAAAAGTTCAGAGAGGATTTTGTGATTACCTAGGTTTGTGCTAGCTATGAGTAGCCCATTAAACAGTTCTGTAACGTATTTTGGAAACCCTGGTGGCGCAGTGGTTAAGTGCTACAGCTGTGAACCAAAGGGTCGGCAGTTCAAATCCACCAGGCACTCCTTGGAAACTCTGTGGGGTAGTTCTACTCTGTCCGATAGGGTCGCTATGAGTTGGAGTCGACTCGACGGCACTGGGTTTGGTTTGGTTTTTTGGTAATGTATTTGGATAGTTTTAAATATGATATTAAGGCAGTAGTTCTCAATCACAATCCCTTTATGCTGGTCTGAGGTACCTTTCAAGTAAATGTTACTAATAATAAAATACCCAAGTTTGCAGATGATTTACTTAAAATTTTTAAAAATAAAGCAGAAAAGTTCTCTCTTAAAATACCCTCCTCACTCACCTGTATCTCAGGATGCATTTTTGTATGGGTGGAGTTTCAGCTTGTTTGCTAGCAACTGTAAATACAACCCCTTGTCTTACACCACTGTCCACTTGTGGGAGGTAGGAGGAGGATGTCTATGTGAACATCATATGTTTCTCAGTAGGAAAAAAAAAAAAAAAAGACTGTGGAACAATATAGCTTACTCCGTGTTCTCTCTGCTTCTGTTATAGTGTGATAACTGTGGCATAGAACCTATCCAGGGCATTCGGTGGCACTGCCAGGATTGTCCTCCAGAAATGTCTTTGGATTTCTGTGATTCTTGTTCAGACTGGTAGGTGTTTTTCTTCATTGTAGGTTTTACATTTTGACAAATAAAGATCTTCTTAGCCATTGCAAATTTGATTTCTGAATTTCTTAAAAAATAACCATATTTAGTGGATTACACTTTGTTGTTCTAGGCAATTAAATAATCTTTAACCATACCACATCTCAAGTAACTTCACATTATAAATTGTAATAGATTAATGGATTTAAATAAGTAGAGCTTTGAGGAAGTTTTGTAATACATAGACCAAAATACATCCAATGTCATATAATAATGTGTGTGTATATTTTGTGTTTTTTTGCAGCCTACATGAAACAGATATTCACAAGGAAGATCACCAATTAGAACCTATTTATAGGTCAGAGACATTCTTAGACAGAGACTACTGTGTGTCCCAGGGCACCAGTTATAATTACCTTGACCCAAACTACTTTCCAGCAAACAGATGACATGGAGGAGCCCACTGTTTACTAGTCCACTTCTACACATAGCAATGGTATCATTGTTAGTTATGTGCACAGTTTGGAAAGATTCTCTGCTTTCCCTGAAATGACACTCACAGCATGACAGCTTCCTGAGTGTTCTCGTCAAGTACAGCTCTGCACCGTTGCGGCTCTAGAACACTGTTCAGCAGCTGAACATTCCTGGTGAGCAAAGGGTTTCCCTGGTGAATTTTTCACCAGCCCTTAAAGCCTTTTTAGGTGGTGCTCTTAGATGGGTGAGATGGAAATGAGAGCACACGTTAACGAGAGAGTCAATCCCAAAGGTTTCAAAGAACTCGGTCATAAATATGATAATGAGAAGACAAAGTATTTATATAAAAACAGTTTAGTAGCTTTCAGTTTTGTTGTGAAAATAGTTTTCAGCACAGAAACTGACTTCTTTAGACAAAGTTTTAACCAATGATGGTGTTTGCTTCTAGGATATACACTTTAAAAGAACTTACTGTCCCAGTGGTGGCCACAATGGCCTTTAGAAATCAGAGCTGCTTAACCATATTGATGTCTAATTTCTTTTAACCACAATGAACTGTCCTTATTACCAACAGCGAAGCACTACAGGAGGCAACTGTGGCATTACCTCCTTAACCAGCTCATGGTGTGTGAATGTTATAAAATTGTCACTCAGATATATTTTTTAAATGTAATGTTATATAAGATGATCATGTGATGTGTACAAACTATGGTGAAAAGTGCCAGTGGTAGTAACTGTGTAAAGTCTCTAATTCACACCATTAATTCCTTTAAAATACACAGCCTTCTGCCTCTGTATTTGAGTTGTCAGTGCAACTCATCAAAGAAAACTGCCTAATATAAAAATCATATATATGGTAATAATTTCCCTCTTTTGTAGTCTGCACAAGATCCATAAAAGATTGTATTTTTATTACTATTTAAACAAGTGATTAAATTTAGTCTGCGCAGTGAGCAAGAGTTCACATGCATTCTTTTATACTGCTGGATTTTGTTGTGCATCACTTAAAACATTTTGTATGTTTCTTCTTATCTGTGTATACAGTATGTTCTTGAATAATGTTCATTTGTCAGGAGAACTGTGAGAAATAAACTATGTGGATACTGTCTGTTTATATTATAGAATGCTTGTTGTGAATTCCTTTTGGTCAGATTTTGGATTTTTTACCAGTGTTAAAACCAGAAATTGGGTTGTCTTAAGGTTTGCTTCACACATCTGTTCTATAAAAAGGAATATACTTTATTTATGGAAAAGAAGGTGAGCTCTGTAACAGGTGGCAGTGGTTTTGGAACAGTAAACACTGAAACGCCAAATTAATGTACAAAAAGAAATATACATTATGGTAAAGAGAAAAACAATTATTGATGTCCACATGTGAAAACTAAAAACTTAAGTTGAAACATTTAACTCTAGTTCTTCTGATGAAAACAGGTGGTTTCTGAAAATCACTCTGTTTTCTAGGAATTATTATTGACAACAGGAAAAGATAATATAAGTAATCTAAGACTAATTAAGTATAATACAGGACCCAATTTTTAGAGGCTCCCGTTTTTCCCAATTTTAGATCAAAGGAATATTAATACTAAAATCATACCCTGAATTGGTTAAATTGATAAAAATAATGGAATTTTAAATATAGAAATGTGAGAATTTTAAAATAATATACTGATTAGAGATGACTGATGATATTGATACATAATTCATCATATCAGAAAGATAAGGAAATGGACTTGAACTTCTCACCCTGGTATCATTAGCATTCTGGGCATTTTGATATTAAATGTTATGTGAATATGCCAGAAGATCTGTTTAAAACCTGTAATAAAGCAGTACAGTAGCACTTGATGACAACTTCTGTAACCTGTATTTGCATAGAAATAATGCTGATTAGTATTGAAGAGCCATTCATATCCATTCAAAAATCTCAAAATATGAAGTATGCTTTGGAAGACAGCTGTCCATATTTGATACAATTATTATATAAATAGAATAGACAAACCCACTTGAGTGTATTTTTTAGGGGCAAAGATTTTGAGAATTTTGTGTAGCAAAAAGTAATAGTTCCTGCTTGAGCAGAGATAAGTTTATTTTGTATTTTTCAGCTTTAAGCAAATAGTTCCCATGACTTAAAGGGCCCTAAGCAGAAGTGGTAGTGTTTGTTTTAATTTGAGGGCTGCAGGAATGGGCAAGGCTGCCATTTGTAAGTAGGACTTCCGTCTGCCTATTTACACCAAGAGACATTAAGTCATACTCACTAAGTCAGATCTATTTCCTGAAATATCATGCCCAAGTTACTTGCTGGGAACTGAAGTTACCTTTTAATGACACTTAAAACCATTCTTGTAAGGTTGGGGCAAAGGAAGTTTCCTTAAGTGCGATGTACTATTAATAATAATATCAAACACTGACATAATGCTAACTATATGCCAAGCAAGCATATAAAGAAACCAAAACCAAACCCACTGCTGTTGAGTTGATTCCGACTCATAGTGACCCTATAGGACAGAGTAGAACTACCCCATAGGGTTTCCAAGGAGCAGCTGGTGGATTTGAACTGCTGACCTCTTGCTTAACAGCTAAACTCTTAACCGCTGTGCCACCAGGGCTCCCAACAAGCATATAGTAACTAATTCTCATAACCCTGTGAGGCAGGTTAAATCACTTGCTCGAGGTCACATAATTAGTAAATTGGTGCTTGGATTTTAACCTAGGCGTATTATACTGCCTCACAACCATGTTTTCCAAGCAAGAATATTCCCTTTGTTTCAGGTATCCTGAGGCGTTTGGGGTGGGAGTGGGCAGGAGCTACTTCTCATTCCTTTTTCCTGGTGTGGTCCCTAGAGTAGAAAGCTGAGCACATGTCCAGGTGTGTAGCACAGAATAGAGAAGCATATCTGTGAATGGGGGACAGCACTGAAATGCTCTGCCATGGTGAATTAGATAAATGTACATTTTTATAATTTACATATTCTAATTGTGGAGAGCAAGCATGTGATCGGGAGGCTTTTGGCAAAGTTGAGACTGAGGGTCTCCTGCCTCAGGTAGGATTTGTTCCTACGCATGTTGGATGCCTCTCACTTAACCTGACAGTATGCCTTGTTCACCCTACCCTCCTTTTTGTTTAAATCACAGAACATAATTTACTCAGGTGTGAGGAACAATTTTTTAATGAAATATAGAAAATAGCGTATCACATGTAATGAAGATAAGTCTTGTTCTGTAAAATTTATTAAATATCAATGTGGCATGCTATAAATTGTATTTTGTACTGTGGATAACAAAGTTTGAAGGCCACTGGTTTAGGTGCACTGGATAGAATTGGGTGTCTCCAGGCTACAAGTAGGTTTTTCCGGAAGACTTTGGAAACATTGTCCTTTTTAGGATGTGTTTATTTTTATTTCTTGCTTCAGTGAAACATGTGCTTCTGTTACATGATCCCAGAAAAAATATAACTTAAACTTCCCCCCCTCCCCCTGGCCCACAGTTCACCTAGCCCATTAAATGCACTTTTGAGAGTTGTATCACATTTAGCTCCACAAGGACAGAGACCATCCAGGGCCCTGGCCCTTCATAGATTCCTAATAAATATTTGTTGGTTATATGACCAACATTTTGGTGAGCTACAAACACTGCCTTCCCAGGGATGTGGAAGGACTGAGGAATTGTATCCTCTCTCATCTGGAGGGTGTGGGTCAACCCTGGGTGGCTAAGAAGGTTTTGGTTCTCTCTGGGACCCTAGTTAGGCCATGTATCTTGATTCTCTGCCATGTTTTTAGAATGATGTAACAAAAGGTACTGGAGTGAAAATTCTGGGTCCTAACCCCAATTGTGGAAGCAAAGCACTCAATAAATGTTAACAAACTGCCTTTCATTGAGCACTAGGAACTAGTAAATGATTCATATGTATTACTTTGTTTAATCCTCACACTCCTCTATTAGGTTGCTTACTGTTATGATCTCCATTGTACAGATGAGAAAACTAAGGAACAGAGAATTTAAAATATGTTAGCTCTAAATACTAAATAATAACTACGTAGGAGATACAAAGCCTCTGCCCTTATGGAGCCTTATAGTCTAATGCAGAAGGACAAGCAATAAACAAGTACATAAAAATATATAATTTTAGGCAGAGATACATGCTATGAAGAAAAATAATGCTGGTAAAGGGATAGTGAGTGATAGAAGAACAGGGAACAGTCTGCCATTTTAGATGGAATAATCAAAGAAAGCCTCGATGACGGGTAAATCTGAGTTTAGGCCTGAATGGAGTAAGGAAATTAGCCTTGTGGATAATCTGTAGGAAGGCAGAAGGATAGCAGCAAGGGCCCTGAGCCAGTAAAGAGGTTGGCTTGTTCAGGGAACATGAAGATGGCCAGTGTAGCTTGGGCCAAATGAGCAAGAGGAGGGGGTAGTTGATAGGGTCAGAGAGGGTGCAGGGCCAGAAGAGGGAAGGCTTGAATGCAGGTCATGGTAAAGGAGTTTGGGTTGTGTTCTGATGTCTTCTTCATACACGTGAGGTCTACCAGGTCATTTTTTGCTTTAAAATCCATGACTTTGAAGTGGTGCTGTCATTTCAAGCCATTCAGATCAGTAATGTGTTTTAGAAGTTCTATAGAAGGCTTGAGTTGCACCTCTAGATACTCTTCAGGAGCAAGGCTATTAACCCCTGCTGATGTTTTCTAGAGGACTGCCTGCTACGGGCTCTGAAAGCCGGAAAGCCCTGGCTGGGCTGTCTGTTGCCTGCTGCTTCATTTCCCTTCCTCAGGCTGTGAAAGCCGTAGTACGCATGGACCATGTTTGCCAGTATGAGGTGTGTGTTTAAAGAATGTTAATAAATCCCTATATCGAATCATATTTGATGTTTTCTGGCATAACTGATGATAATTGTCATCCTGGAACCCTCTGTTACGGATTGGATTGTGTCCCCCCAAAATATGTGTTGTAAATAACCTCGATGCCTGTGGTTATAATCCCATTTGGGACTGGGTTGTCCTTGTTACGTTAAATCAGGATTAGTATAGGGCGTGTCTTGAGTCAATCTCTTTTGAGATATAAAAGAGATTAAACAAACGAGAGCAAGCAGAGATGGGGGAAGAGAGATGCCAAGCCACAGGACGATCTCCTAGGAGCAGAAGCTCAGAAGAGACAAGGACCTTCCTCCAGAGCCAGCAGAGAAAGCCTTACCCTAGAGCTGGCGCCCTGAATTCAGACTTCTAGCCTCCTGAACTGTGAAAAAATAAATTTCTGTTTGTTAAAGCCACTGACTTGTGGTATTTCTGTCATAGCAGCACTAGAAAACAAAGATACCCTCTTTTTAAAATTGGCTCACATACTCCTTACACTCCCCTAGAGAGTGTGACAACTTACATAGTAATGAAGGATCTGACAGCTGTGTGAGTTGTAGGATCATGCCCCTTTTTGTTAATAGAGACCTAATTGTAGCCAAAGAAATTTAATTTCTTTTCTTTAGCAAACACTGATATTTCTGTTTCTAGATAATTTCTCTGCTAGAGAAGAAGGAAATATGAAAATTACCATGTATCATGAATACACTGAAGAGTTCTCTGTAATAGATCAAAATTGCTCTATAGCCAAAATTAAAACCATATGGACATATTGTAAATCTCAACCATTACTGTGTTTGCTTCAATTTCTTTTTGCAATAAGGTTTCAAATGCTTTCCAGAGTGAAGTGAATTGCAAATAAATAGAAAAGAAAGTTATCCTGTCTTCCATTTATTTTATTTATACATATCCATTTCAAGAAAAAAAAATGACTTTAAAAATACAATGCTGTCCCAGAAGTGGATTCTTATCTGCACAACCGTTGAAGAAAAAAATATATATATCATGCAAACTGAAAGTATGGCCTTTTGTAGTGACTGAGTGGAATATGCAGTTATTCCATTAGTATAATAGCTCTGATACTGCAACTGATAACACAAAAGAAAACCCAAACTTCACTGGCTTGATGCAAGGAAACACAATTTTACATGTGGGTATGATAAGGTTTGCAATAATTTGGAAAGGGTTTGTATGAAACAAATACAACACTGGAATCCGCTAAAGACTGCTTACTGACATGCCCTTCACATCAGTTTTGTTATTACTACTGTGTTTTGTTTTTTTTTTTTTTACTTGTTTGGCAATGATAATAAGTAATGAAAGCAATAAAAAGATAATGAGGTGATCATTTAAAATTAAAAGTTGAAATTTAATTGATGTCCAGTAAATGAATCATGCTTTTAAAATTATTTTTGGCCATCTGTATAAATTTATAATTGCTGAAATGCAACACCATATATAGAAGATAATAGGTTATACAATTTATCCAATTTGTTCTCTTAGCCTTTATGACAATATTCCAAGTAACCAGTTTCCTAAAAAGGGATAGAGAAATACTGATAACTAGTCTGGTTTTTGCTGTCTTGCAAAAGCTATAAAGTTTCACTTTTTTTTTTTTTTCCTATCAAAGTGCTTGTTTGATGCATCAATAAGGTGTACTCAGCCCACCTTCTCTGGCTCTGAGCCACTAGTGGATGACAGTTGAGGAAACATAGCCCCCAAGGACGATGCCCCTCCCCCCACACTGAGGACCTTCATCTGAGAACAGCACATAAATCTTGGGGAGAGGAAGGAAGACGTGATGGGGAGTTAGGGATGCTAACTCTGTTGAGTAGAACCAGATGATAGACTCCAGCATGTCCCAGGGGCACAACGGACACAGACTGGCACTGCACTGCTGTTCACTGCTACTTAGCTCTCAGAGTGAACTACATGATAGAAAAGTGAGCGTGCGTGAGTGCAGACAAGTGTCTGAATTACGAAGAAAAGGTTTGACAATACCAAATACACCATGCATGATTTCCAGATACGTCTCAGGTCAAGCTGGGAAGCAAACAGCAATGTTACGGTTTGAGAGGACACAACAGGCTTAACTTGAAACATACTGCCTTAAGGATGAACCTATAATATTTTTCTGTCTCCATTCTACTTAACATACATGCATCTTTGCCTTCAGAAAAGAGAGTCAATTGCTGTGCAGACTTGAAGAAAAACTTCCTCAGGTGTTCCCTCTGCATTTATCTATATATAAAAGGAAAAGAGAGAAAGTTAGTCTTGAGATGTTTGCAAATAAGATCATTTTCAACAAAGGAAAAAAAATGAGCAGCTTATCATTTGCTCTGCATAATTTGAAAACACAAGACTCTAAAAAGCCACAGAGAAAAAAGTGAGAAATAGTTTAAAAGTTAGGTGCCCTGTTTGAGATATAGTATCGTCAGGAGTCATGGGAAAACTTTGGAGTTACTTCAAATGAGACTTCTAAGTGTTCTCCAACATTTGGACCAGGGGTGAGAATACGGCAGGGGTTGAGAGGAAAACAAATATTTTGGGGAACTCAACTTGCAGGTGTGCTAAGGGGTGGAGTTTGCTTAGAGATGAAGTGGTGATACACCAAGGTAAGGAGCCAACAACAGAGGAGGTAGGAAAGAGCTGATTTCTGGAGATGAAGGTACCAACCCTCTCAAAATTTCCTAACACTGTGCTGACCACTTAGCTATGTTCCACCACACGTGTAGCATCTACAGAAGATAGAGACCTGGTGATCCACATAAGGCCATGGCAGGTGGGGGAGCTTACCGAAACACAGCTTTCCAGACCTCATTTCCAGAGGTTCTCATCTGACAGGTTTGGGCTGGGCCTGGAAATCTGCATACTTCACAAATTCCCCAGATGATTTTGATGCAGGTCATCTTGGACCACATTTTGAGAAACACTGGTTTCTTCAGCTCTTCTCTACCTACCTGAACCTCCTTTGTGCAAACTAGTTTCAATTTCAAAACCCCTAGGCTGGCTCTTCATTGATGGCAGAGGAAAATGGAATTCTCAAACCTAAAGGAATCTTACGCACTTAAGCGCCCCAGAAATAAATATAACGATGTGCATAGAAGCATTGTTTGTGATAGCCCCAAACTGGAAAAACACTAAATGTCCATCAGCAGTGGATGGATAAGTAAATCGTGGCATAGTCATGAATTGTGTCCCCCCAAAAATATGTGCTGTAAATCCTAACTCTGTAACCTGGGGTTATAATCCCATTTGGGAATGGGTTTTCTTTTTATGTTAATGAGGCAGTATTAGTGTAGGGTGTGTTTTTAGTCAATCTCTTTCGAGATATAAAAGAGCAGATTAAGCAAGCTAGCAAGCAAGAACAGAGGAAAAGACACATGCTACATGACTGCCAAGGACCTTCCTTCCCTTGGAGTGCAGGGAGAAAGAGAGGATTCCCCTAGGACTGCTGCCCTGAATTCAGACTTCTAGCCTCCTAAACTGTGAGAAAATAAATGTCTTTTCATTAAAGTCACCCACTTGTGGTATTTCTGTTATAGCAGCATTAGATAACTCGGAATCAACTTGATGGCAATGGGTATAAAAAAAAAAAAGGTATGGTAATGGAAAAAAACCTAAAACTACATTCAACAGCATGGATTAATCTCACAAAGTTAAGGGAAAGAAGCAAGTCTGAGAAGAATATGCATATAGTGTGATTCCGTTTATATAAAGTTCAAAAACCAGCAAACCTAAACTATATTGGTTAGGGATCCATAGATAGGGAGTAAAAGCATAAAGAGATGCAAGGAAATGAATCACAAAAGTGGTTACTTGGAAAGAGGAAGGAAGATGTGATGGGGAGAGACATAGGGCGGAACTTCTGTGATTCTCTTTTGTTTCTTGACCAGCATGGTGGTCACAGAGGCGTCCATTTCATAGTTCCTTAACTTGTACGTGTTTGGAGCCCTGGTGGTGCAGTGGTCAAGAGCTTGGCTGCTAACCAAAAGATGGGCAGTTCAAATCTACCAGCCACTCTTTGGAAACCCTATGAGGCAGTTCTACTGTGTCCTAAAGGTTTGCTATGAGTCAGATTTCACTCGTTGGCAATAGGTTTTTTTTTTTTTTTTTGTATGTATGATGTATCTCACAGTAAGGGAAAAATAAAAACGTAAGTCTTTTTTTCTTCTTATAAATGCGTGTCATAATTTATCCTTATCTAAGAAAAAGAAAAAAAACCCGTTGCAGTCAAGTCAACTTAACCACTATGTCACCAGCGTTTCCTTATCTTTATAGAAGAGTCAAATATAGCAATCTGCAAACTTGTTTGTCTCCCCAGACTGGGGCCGTACATCAGGAATGCGGGAACTTTGCCTTTGGCATGTTTATGTCCTCACAGCATCTTGTCTATTGCTTTACCTCTCCTCCTCTTTTCAGCTAACAAACATTCCCTGAGTGCCAACCATGTGTTATATGTTGGAGATACTAAGTTGAACGAAACACAATGGCTCTGCTCTCAAAGATCTCACAGCTCAATGACAGAGACAAGTAACAAGAATTTACACTGTTATGAAGTAAGCACCAGATGCTATGGGTAAAGAGTCACCTTACACAATCTGGAGAGGTCAAGGAAGCTTTCTGAGGGAAGTAATCATCATCATTTAAGACGGTAAACATTACCGCTAATGAAGTACTTGCTATATGCCAGGCAATGTGCTACGTGCTTTTTATACAATCAAGTAATCCTAACAACAGTCTTAGGAGACAGGTATTGTTAGCCTCATTTCACAGATGAGGAAACTGAGGCTTTGAAAGATGAATTAATTTTCCCTAAAGGTCATATAGCTAAGTGGTTCAAAGCCAGGTCTCTGACTCTGAAGTCCTTGTGCTTATCAACTACAACTAGTTCAAAATGGCTGGAAGGTTGAATTTGAAGGGGGCAGTAGCAAGGAGTGAAGTTGGGATGGTAAGCAGAGATTGGGCAATGAAGACGCTTAAGTATCCTATTACAGGAGAATAAAAGAAGCCATGTAAGGGTCTTAAGGAAGGGCTGACATGATCAAATGTAGGTACATAGCAAATCTTTGATAAATACTTGTTTAATTGAAAAGACACTGTATTAGAAGCGTTAATACCTGGTACTATCCTCAGTGAACTTCAGGACTTGGACTAACCATTCAGTCTTTTGATGTCTCAGTTTCCTCCTCTATAGTATGAAGGGATTGACCAAGGACTTGATAAGCTCCAGGTTTGGTTCCATCCCTGATATTCTAAGCTATTTCAAATCCAAGTTCCTATCAAAAGGCATCAGTATTGTTCAGTTTTGTTTAGTGTTGCCATTTAAACTTGGCCTAGAGGAATAGGTGTGTATTTGAATATAATAAAGACGATCAAGGCCTTTCTCTATGAATGGAACAGTATATGCAAAAGCATTGAGTCCTGAAACCACTTCGATTTTTCAGAGAACAGTGAGCCATTTTTTGAGGATAGAGCAAACGCTGCTTGGATTGGGGGATGGTGAAGGAAAGGAGGCTGGAAAAATAGGTTGGGATGAGTTTGTGACCTCAGGTCCCAAGTTCTCACTACACTGTCTTCCAGTTGAAGAAGATGGAGATAGTTGGGCAGAATCTACATTGACTTGAACACAATCCATATTGCTCTGACTTCATTTCTGCTCTAACCTACTATGGACTTTGTCTTCTAGGCTATGGGGAATTCCTGGAGGTTACTCAATAGGATAATAACATGATCAGATGTGTGCAAGCAGTGTGGAAGATTGATGAGTGTGGAAACCTGGGAAATAATAACATCTGTGGACACTTACCTGTCAGTTTGTCATATGTTGTGGCTTCCGTGTTGCTGTGATGCTGGAAGCTATGCCACCACTATTTCAAATACCAGCAGGGCAACCCATGGTGCACAGGTTTCAGTGGAGCTTCCTAAGATAGACTAGGAAGAAGGACCTAAGGATTTAGGTCTAAAAAAAACTGGCCAGTGAATACCTTATGGATAGCATCAGAACATTGTCTGGCATAGTACTGGAAGACAAGCACCTCAGGTTGGGAGACACTCAAAATACGCAAATTGAAGTTGAAGAAAATTAAAGCAAGTTCACAAGAGCCAAAGTATGACCCTGAGTGTATTCCACCCAAACTTATAGAGACCATCTCAAGAAGAGATTTGATGTTTGAACACTAATGACTGAAGACCAGACAAGTTATGGAATGATATCAAGGACATCATAGATGAAGAAAGCAGAATGTCATTAAAAAAGATAGGAAAAAAAAAAAGACCAAAATGGATGTCAGAAGAGACTCTGAAACTTGTTCTTGAATGTAGAGTAGCTAAAGCGAATGGAAGAAATGATGAAGTAGAAGAGCTGAACAGAAGCTCTCAAAGGGCAGCTTGAGAAGACAAAGAAAAATATTATAATGAACTGTGCAAAGACCTGGAGTTAGAAAACCAAAAAAGGGAAGAACATGCTCAGCATTTCTTAAGCTGAAAGAACTGAAGAAAAAATTCAAGCCTTGAGTTGCAATATTGAAGGATTCTACAGGCAAAAAAATGAGTGACACAGGAAGTATCAAAAGGAGGTGGGAGGAAAACACAGAGTCACTGCACCAAAAGAATTGGTTGATGTTCAATTATTTCAGAAGGTAGCATGTGATCAAGGACTGATGTTACTGAAGGAAGGAGTCCAAACTGCACTGAAGGCATTGGTGAAGAACAAGGCTCCAGGAATTGACAGAATACCAGTTGAGATGTTTCAATAAACAGGTGCCAGCCTGGAAGCACTCGCTCGTCTAAGCCAAGAAATTTGGAAGACAGCTACCTGGCCAAGTGATTGGAGGAGATCCATATCTGTGCCCATTACAAAGAAAGGTGACCAAATGGAATGTGGAAATTATCAAACAATATCATTAATATCATATGCGAGTAAAATTATGCTGAAGATAATTCAAAAATGGTTGCAGCAGTACCACAGTTTTATGCAAATAACACTCTTCTTCTTCATTTGTTTGCTGGCCGAGCCCTCCCCACCTCGAGGCATCATCACAAGGGCCGTGATGTCAATCCTCTTCCACAAGTTGCTGTAAAAAATAAACAAACAAAAAACTAGCATAGCGCTCTTACAAAAATACCTCACAGAGGTGGGTAGGGTATAGCCAGCAAACAAACACAGAAGGTCTGCATTATTTCCACAAAAATACAGTACATCCACAGGGAACTGCCAGAAATTCAAACTGGATTGAGAAGAGGACATGGAATGAGGGTGAAATGAGAAATATCATTGGTGATGTTAGATGGATCTTGGCTGAAAGCAGAGACTACCACAAAGATGTTTACCTATGCTTTATTGACTATGCAAAGACATTGGACTGTGTGGATCATAATAAGTTATGGATAACATTGCAAAGAATGGGAATTCCAGAACACTTAATTGTGCTCATGAGGAACCTGTGCATAGATCAAGAGGCAGTCGATTGAACAGAACAAGGGGATACTGCGTGGTTTTAAAGTTAGGAAAGGTGTGTGTCAGGGTTGTATCATTTCACCACACTTATTCAATCTGTATGCTAAGCAAATAATCTAAGAAGCTGGAGTATATAAAGAGAAACGCTGGAGGAAGATTAACAACCTGCAATGTGCAGATGACACAAAATTCCTTGCTGAAAGTGAAGAGGACTTGAAGCACTTACTGATGAAGATCAAAGACTACTGCCTTCAGTATGCACTGTACCTCAACATAAAGAAAACAAAACTCCTCACAACTAGACCAATAAGCATCATCATGATAAACAAAGATTGAAGTTGTCAAGGATTTCATTTTACTTGGACCCACAATCAACACCCATGGAAGGAGCAGTCAGGAAATCAAATGACATATTGCATTGGGCAAACATGCTGCAAAAGACCTCTTTAAGGTGTTGAGAAGCTAAGGTGTCACCTTGAGGATTAAGGTGTGCCTGACCCAAGCCATGGTGTTTTCATTCGACTCACATGCATGGGAAAGCTGCACAATGAATAAGGAAGACTGAACAAGAATTGACACCTTTGAATTATGGTGGTGGTGAAGAATACAAAATATATCATGGACCACTAGAAAGAATGAACAAATCGCTCTTGGAAAAAGTACAGCCAGAATGCTTCTTAGAGTGTGGATGGTAAGACTTTGTCTCATGTACTTTAGACATGTTATCAGGAGGGATCAGTTCCTGGAGAAGGACATCATGCTTGGTAAAGTAGAGGGTCAATGAAAAGGAGGAATGCCCTCAACGAGATGGACACAGTGACTGCAACAATAGGCTCAAATACAGCAAGATTATCAGGATGGTTCAGGACTGGGCAGTGTTTCATTCTGTTGTACATAGGGTCACTATGAGTCAGAACTGACTTGATGGTACTGAACAACAATAACAACACGGACAGGTGAGGTAAGAAAAGATGACTAAAGACAATAAGGGGAGAAGTGCAAGACATTGTGTGTCACTGAGTCATAGTGACCCTATCGGACAGAGAACAACTGTCCCAGAGGTTTTCCTAGGCTGTAATTTTATGGAAGCAGATCACCAGAGCTTTTTTACCACAGACTGGCTGGTAGGATCAAACCACCAATCTTTCAGATAGCAGCCAAGCTCTTAACCATTGTGCTACCAGGGCTCTTCAATGCAAGACGAGGGTCCTGGCATTCAAGATAGAAGAGAAATTCTACAAATGGCCTGGTTCACCGTGTCACCCATCCCAAGTCAAGAAATGCTGATTGTTGTTCCTGGGTGACTTTAAAGTAGGGCTTTAGGGTGGAGGTGGAAGTTGGATTCTAGTTGGCTGAGAAGTGAATTAAAGATAATGTGTCTGGACTGCTCGTTCCAGAGAACAAGAAACAAGGGGAAAGCCGGACGTGGGTGGGACCAGTAGGTTAAGGCCAGAATGAAGGGGGTCATTTATTTTACAAAGCACATATTTAGATGTAACAGTATACAGTGGTATGTAGTAGTCTCTGTATTTCTAAAAAAACCAACAAACCCTATGTATCTGTAGTTTTGACATTTTTCTGGTTGCTAACAGTCTCATTAGTGCCTTTATTGGCTCTGCTGCCCAAGCCACTTCACTTGCCCCTGAGAGAGGCTAAACACACAAGAGAGAGGAGCTGACTGATGGGCTGATGGGGCAGGTCCTTAAGTATATCTTGGGATGTGGGATTCAGAGTCGAGGTAAAGGGAGGATGAGCCTTGAACAGGAGGAAGGATCCTCTTTCTCTGAATCAGGAGTCAGGGACACAGGGATGCAGGAACTTGGGTGTGTGGGAAGGAGAAGGAGCGGAAGGCTGAGGAGTAACCATTCTGTTTCCTGTCAAGGAGGTTTTCTGCTGAAGGTGATGATCTTTAAAACCCTTCTAATCTCTGCATTCATGCAGGTCATAATTCTATGATTTAAGAAAGATCAGATGTGGAAAGATGGCTGGCAAGGAGAAGGCCTCTTGCCTTCCCAGGGGAAAGGAAGTGACTTGGACAGCTGTAGCAAGAAAAGCTGTACTGAGATACAGTTAGAAATCAAAGAAGTGCCAAAAACTTCAGATGGAGAAGAGGTTTCTAAAAATGTAAGAGAATAGCATGTACCACTGCATAAAATTATTAAAAAAAAAACAAAAAAACCCAGGTGAAATGGATAACTTTCCATGAATACATAAACTACAAAAACTTACTGAATAAGAAACAGGAAACTTGAATAGACCAAGAGCCATGAAAGAAAAGGAAAACACAGTCAAAGATACAACCCCGCCAAAAGGCAGCAGGCCCAGATGGTTTTATTAGCAACTTTTCCAAACTTTCAAGGAACAAACAATGCTCACTTTTTACAAACTGTCCTAGAATTCAGAAACAGGTGGGAAGCTACCCAATACTTTTATAAGGTGAGAAAACCCTGAGTCCATTAGTTGAAAAAAGTATTACACAAGAAAAGAAAACTATAGGCTCATCTCACTTCTAAAAACAGATGTAAAATGCCTATTAAAAATGTTGGCAAAAACAGAGAACCCCTGAGAGAGCAGGAGATCAGTGGGATGCAGACCCCAAATTCTCATAAAAAGACCATACTTAATGGTCTGACTGAGACTAGAGGAATCCCGGCAGTCATGGTCCCCAAACCTTCTGTTGGCCCAGGACAGGAACCATTCCCGAAGACAACTCATCAGACATGGAAGGGACTGGACAATGGGTTGGAGAGAGATGGTAATGAAGAATGAGCTACTTGTATCAGGTGGACACTTGAGACTGCGTTGGCATCTCTTGTCTGGAGGGGAGATAGGAGGGTAGAGAGGGTTAGAAACTGGCAAAATTGTCATGAAAGGAGAGACTGGAAGGGCTGACTCATTAGGGGGAGAGTAAGTGGGAGTATGGAGTAAGGTGTATATAAGCTTATATGTGACAGACTGACTTGATTTGTAAACGTTCAGTTAAAGCTCAATAAAAATTATTAAAAAAAAAAATGTTGGCAAAAAGGCTGCAGTGGACAAGCACTCTGCTCTACGACCCTCAACAGAGAAGCCATGCCCAGAATGCATAGAATGATGAGTTGGTCTGTTAAACATCTGGATGTGGCATGTGGTGAAAACAGCTGCGGAAGCCCCATTTAGAAATCAAGACTTCCTCTCTGCAGGGAGAAGCTGTAATTTTCGGCCCTGCTTCTTGACCTTGGAGATGAGCTTCGCTTCCTGATAAAAAAGACAAGGACACACAGCTCAACAGCTTGCCATTTCATCAGTCTGCAGCTGCTGAGCTATGCTGTGCTGGCAGCATTTTACTCCAACCTCTATTTGTAGAGCATCTGGTTGACTTTTTTCAGACTGGCCAATTTTATGCCCCCTGGAGAGAATCTGTAAGAGTTGAGTCAGGATCTTGGCTTGTTTCTATGAAAGAGGATTAGCTCTACTGCTCAGTTCATCTGGAGCAAGGCTATCTTTGACTCTCTGTGGAATGGATGGCAGCCTTGGATTCATGGATGGCTGAGGGGGCTGTGGCTTGGTGACTTTAGGCTCCAGTTTAAAGGCAACAAAAATGCCAGAGGGTTCTCACTGGGCTATGGGAAGGTGTAGTTTCCATGAGCCTTATAAATATTCTCTTTGCTAGCCCCATGGACCCAGGTCTCCTTTGGAGTGAAGTGAATTAAACATTATAGTGTAACTTGGCATGGATGTGTTGAGAGTGGTCCCTCCTTTTTTCTCCCACCCAAGGAGTCAACGATTTCATAAGTCCTATTCATTCTTCCTCCACATCTCTTTCACCTTTGCCCCTTTCTTTTTCCCATTTTCTCTGCCCCAGTCCTATTTCAGAGCCTTTTTTAAAAATATCTTTTAGATATAATTCACGTACCATAAAATTCACCCATTTAAAGTATATGATTCAATGGTTTTAGTACATTCACAGTTACGCAACATCACCAAAATCTAAGTTTAGAACATTTTTATTATCGCCAAAAGAAGTCATTTACCCATTATCAGTCACTTCCCATCTCCTCTGCTACCCACTCACCCTGAACAACCATTATTCTACTTTCTGCCTCTATAGATCTGCCTATTTTGGACATTTCATATAATTTGAATCATACAGTATGTGTGAACACCCGAGTTAATGTAAATGTGCAAGACATGTCTTGGGATGTCTGCCCTCCTCACACCTCTTCTCAGGGAATCCGCTGCTACTCACAACCCTGCAGAGTAGTCACCAGGATGGCAGTGAGGATGTGAGTCTAATCAAGTCCATTGATGAGCTGATCAGTGGTCTACAAGCTGCGTGGCCTCACTCAAAATACCTGAACTAGACCAAGCCTCCCTTTCTCAGGAATTTGAATTATAACATGGGAATGTGAACACAGTTTGAGGAAGAGAGCCTCAGAGAGAGGCAATGAAGGGAGAAAAAAGAGCAGAGCAGAAATGCAGAGGGAGGCAGTGAACTTGACAGAGATGTGAGACCTTGGCTTGCCTCCTTTTCTCTTTTCTGAGGCTTTGTTGCATGAGCCTTGGATTCCAGTGTGGCTCCTCTCTAGCCTTACAATAATCCTCTCTTTTTAGCTGTGCTAGTTTGAGTCCTGACATGCTAGAACAGTGTCTTAGTTGGCTCCCTGTTGTTCCTCCCTCATCCTGCTCTAAACCATGTAATTTCCCCTGCAGAGGCCACCAGGATTTTTATATAGGAGGGATGAAGCTGCTTTTCCATAGCACACAATCTGTTTTTACTTAGAAGTACATGTACTGGGGTGGGGAGTGTTAGACAGAAGATGATGAAGATTATTGTGACGAGCTAAAGTCCTCCAGGCTACCACTGTCCCCCTGACTTAAATTTCAGAGTGGGACTTTTGCTTCAAGAAGGTGAACTCAAGTTTGTCTTCTCTCCTTCTTGTGATACCCATTTCAAAAAGTAAAAAAGGAAAGAGAACAAGAATCGGTTCATCAGTAAATGAGAGATTTCAAAAAAGTCTGGAAGATGGGTGCAAGTATGTTGATGGATGAAACAGAAGAGAGGGCATTCTATCCCCAGATATTTGCAAGGGGGGCTTCAGTGAGGTGAGAGTCACTCTCCCCAGGGGATTCCAGGGAACACTGGGTCAGGAGGTTCAGAGTGCGAAAGGGCAGAAAACAGAAGGGTTGATTGAAAGTTTGTATGTGGAACACTGCATCAGTCAACCTTCCCTTTCCTTTCCCACTTGCAGATGCTGACAGACCCAATTTATTTCCAGTAAAAATCTGCAGGCCCCTTTTTTAGAGAAACTGGATGAAATTTCTGTCCTACGGGAGTACTAGGATTTCTGGGTTGAGTGTTCGTACCCCAGAGTAAAGCCTTCCTTATTCTGGTATCTGGTTGCCCTCCCCTTTGTCCTAGCTTATTGGCTGAATCCCAGCTTCCCACCCTAAAGAAGTCAAACCTCATCCATGTACGCAAACTCCAAGCAGTCTTCTTATTCAGGGGAATGATCTAAGAGGAAAACAGACCCACATTCAAAACAGCTGAAAACCAGCCACCTACAACAATCAATTCATTCTTCTTTCTTATAATATGAAAAAGCACAAGAAACCCTCTATATACGAAAACAACCAGTTAAATGAAAAAGAAAGTCCAAAATAAGCAAAGCAAACAACTGTCCTTGGAGGAAGCAAAAATAATTCATGAAACAGAGAAAAACTTTGTAAAATCCAACTTTATCAGTGCTCTCAGAAAGATATTACATCCATTAGATAAGAACAGGATGCACTGAAAAAAGAACAATGTGAGAAAATGTTTTGGAAATTAATACATGATTGGCAAAGTGAAACATTCCATATAAGGGCCAATCCCATAAAAATATAAGGGCTAGAAATTAAAATTGAAGAACTCTCCCAGAATTTTAAGCAAAGAGACAAATAAATGGAAAGTTAAAGAGACGATCAGTCAGAGAATGTCAACTTAAGAGGCCCAATAGAAATGTTTGAGAGAAAAGAGAAAATGAACAGTAAGACATTATCTAAGAAAAGAAATTTACCTAAAACTGAAAGGCCACTAAGTATTGGGCAGGGGAGGAATTTAAAAAAGTCCCACATCTAGACACATCCTCATGGAATATTAGAATACCAAAAATCAAAAGAAAACCCCACAAGCTTCCAGAGAGAAAAAATACATCTATGGCCTACAGGAGACCTTGATTCCTACCACTCTCCCCCTGAATTTTAGCACTGGCCTTCCCTCTACACCTCCAACAAACTAACTCATTTCCTTTGCACTTGCTGTTCATTTTGCCTGAAATGCTTCTCTCTTGTCCCCTGATATATGCTTGGCCCCTTTCCTCACTTGACTGAAGCCTCTGATCAAAGTCAAACCCTCAGAGTGGAACTTCCTGAGAACCCGACCATCCTATCCAAATAGCAACACACTCCCGTTCTCTTTCACTAACTTTATTTTTCTTCATAGCACTCGTTACTGCCTGGCAGTATATTTTATCTATCTATCCATCCATCAGTCCATCCATCCATCCATCAGTCTGTCCGTCCAGCCATCCACCCATCCACCCACCCACCCACCCACCCATCCATCCATCCATCCATCCATCCATCCATCCACCCACCCACCCACCCACCCACCCACCCATCCATCCATCCATCCATCCATCCATCCATCCATCCATCCATCCATCCATCCATCCATCCATCCATCCATCCATCCATCCATCCATCCATCCATCCATCTATCCATGCACCTACTCGCCTGCCTACCTACCTATCCATCTACACTTATTGTTTTTCTACTCTACTGGAATGTAAGTTTCACGAAGGAAGGGCTTTGTATTATTCATTGCTGTGTCCCCAACACCTAGAACAATATCTATCATGCAGGAAGCATTAAAAAAATACTTGTTAAATGAATGAATGAAAATCAGACTGGCTCAGACATCATCAATAATACTGGATGTTCAGAGGCAAAAGGGCAATGCCTTTAAAGTTCTAAAAGAAAATTATTTTAAATACAGAGTTCCAAACCCATTTCAGAATTGCAAAAAATGTATTTACTTCTTATGTACCCCTCCTAAGAAAACAGGTTCAGGTCATACCTAAAAAAGAAAAAAAAAAAAGAAGACAAAAAGTAGGAAAAGGAAAAATATGGGAGATAGGAAATGATGGAATTAACCTGAATCCAAAGAAAAGAAATTCCAAAATGACATCTGTGTAATAGGCTTTGGAAATAATCAGCTTAGGCCAGAAGAGGAAGTTGGAGTGCTCAAGGAAACTGAGTGGATTCCATGCAATGCACAGAAGACAAAAGTAATACAAAAAGTTTCTTTCTTCAGTAAAAGAATAACAAAAAATATTTAGAAATTGGTCTCAACTCACCTGGAGCAAGGAAGAATGAAGAACACCAAAGATTCAAGGTAATTATGAGCCTAAGAGACAGAAAGGACCACACAAACCAGAGGCTACATCAGCCTGAAACCAGGAGAACTAGATGGTGCCTGGCCACAACCGATGACTGCCCTGCCAGGGAACACAACAGAGAACCCCTGAAGGAGCAGGACAGCAGTGGGATGCAGACCTCAAATTCTCATAAAAAGACCAGAATTAATGGTCAGACTGGGACTAGAAGGACCCCGGAGGCCAAGGTCCCCAGACACTTTGTTAGCCCAAGACAGGAACCATTCCCAAAGCCAACTCTTCAGACAGGGATTGGACTGGAATATGGGATGGAAAATGATACTGGTGAAGAATGAGCTTCTTGGATCAAGTAGACACATGAGACTATGTTGGCATCTCCTGTCTGGAGGGGAGATGAAAGGGCAGAGGGGGCCAGAAGCTACCCAAATGGACATGAGGAGAGAGAGTAGAGGGAAGAACTGTGCTATCTCATTGGAGGGAGAGCAATTAGCAAGATGTATGTAAATTTTTGTATGAGAGACTGACCTGATTTGTAAACTTTCACTTAAAGCACGATAAAAATTAATTAAAAAAACATTTAGAAACATTAGGAAAAACAAACAAAAAAAAGTCTGAATATGAAAGAAGTGAAAATGTGGCAAGATTTAAACAATTGATGAACCCAAGAAAAGGGAATTAATTTGACCTTGATGCTGGGAACATTTTTTATGCAAACATCCTCTGAGTATTGCTATCTTTTTCTCTCTCTTAACTCTGCAATGAGCAATTACTCATATTGTCATAACAGTGTAAATGTTGTCCACTGGTTCTCAGCTTTTAGTCCCAACCTCCATCTACCTTGGCCTTCCTCCAAACTGTTATGCATGCTATATATAGTTAGAGTGATCTTTTCAAATGCAAAGCTAATCATGCCAATTCCTGTTATGAGTTGAATTGTGTCCCCAAAATACATATGTTGTAAATCCTAAGCCCTGATGGTGAAGTGGTTAAAGCACTTGGCTGCTAACCTAAAGGTCATCAGTTTGAACCCAACAGCCATTCTACAGTGGGAGAAAGATGTGGCAGTCTCCTTCTGTAATGATTTATAGCCTTGGAAACCCTATGGGGCAGTTCTACTCTGTCCTATAGGATTGCTATGAGTTGGAATCCACTTCATGGCAATGGGTTTGTTTTTTGATTTTGGTATTCTTGTAGATACAATTCCACTTGGGAATAGAGTTTTATTTATTATGTTAATGAGGCCATACAGTGTAGGGTGTATCTTAAACCAATCACCTTCAAAATATGAAATGAGCAGATTAGGCACACAGAATCAAGCAGAGATGGGAGAAGACAGAAGCCACGCCACATGAAGATCACCAAGGAACCAGTAAACAGAATCTGACAAGAGACAAAGACCTTCCCCCAAAGCCAACAGAGACAGAAAGCCTTCTGCTTGAGTTGGCACCCTGAATTTGGACTTCTAGCCTCTTAAATTGTAAGAAAATAAATTTCCATTTGATAAAAAAAAAAAAAAAATTTTTTTTTTTTTAGAGCCACCCCTTTGTGGTTATTTCTGTTACAGCAGCACCAGGTAACTAAGACAAATCTTTACTTATAATCCTTTATAGTCTTTATTGCTTTTAGAATAAAGATAAAATTTTGAATACTGTCTACAAGACCTTGCATGCTTCACCAACTGCCTGCCTATCCAGTCTCCCCTTGCCTGTGCACCATTCGTCTCCTGTTCTCTCCAATATAGCTATGCTGGTCCTATTTAGTTCCTAACACTGCCATGTCTCTTCCCATCACAGGGCCTTTGCACACACTTCTCTTTACCTGGAATACTCTTAAAAACCATCTTACCCAGCAAATCCTTCCCATCCTTAAGATTTCAACTTTAGTATCAATGCCTATCTCATGGTACCATAAGCCTCTCCTTCACAGCACTTGCCCCAGTTGCGAGTTTGGATGTTTGATTATTTGATTACTGCTTCCCCTCCCTACAGGATCCCAAAGTCCATGAGGGCAGCAAGGTCTGTCTGCTCAGCATTGAGCTCTCACTGCCTGGCATGTTGGCACTCAGTAAATATTTTCTTATGAATGAATGAAACATTGGGCTAAGCACAGAAAACTAACTATGGGTATAGAAGAGAATATATGTATTATCAGCTTTGACAGTGTAAAAGTAAAGGGCTAGCTAACAAAGTTTGGGGATGAAGGAGGGAAGGGAAATGGAGGGACAGATAGGGCGGCCAATACCATCATCTTTCATAGCTTTGAGAGAGATGGTCTAGAGTTGATGGAATAAGATAGAGGACTGTAGCATCAAAACTAATCAAGGGAGAACATACATAATTATCAGTTGGTAAGGAGGTGTGAAGAAAGGGGGAAAAAAAAAAGGGGGACCACAAAAGCAGTTGCTTTTGAGTCCATTCCAACTCATGGTGATCTCTTAGGGTTTTCAATGACTGAGTTTTTGGAAGTAGATCTCCAGACCTTTCTTCCCAGGAGCCTCTGAGTGGATTCAAACCTCCAAACTCCAACCTTTCAGTTAGCAACCGAGTGTGTAACATTTTGCGCCACCCCGGGACTTTCGGCCAGATACGTTGTTGTTAGCTGCCCTGTGGAATTGCTCCTGACTCATGGTGAGCCCATGCACAAAGGTGATTCTAAATACCTATATGTCCATCTATATGGTAAGTTCTGTGAGGACAAGGGCATTATTTAGCATTGTCTCCCCAGTGCCAGGATCCAGGTAGGTAGGCAAAAAAAAAAGTTGAATTAAAGAATGTTTCCTCCATTTCCACATTCACTTTTTGCTTTCCTCACAAAAATGAGCTGTAATGGGCCAGAAATACACTCTTGGGGCTCACTTTCTGACTCACAATCTGGGCTTTATGGAAGGATAAGAGATTCCCTTTTATAAAAACCAGGCAACTTGGTTTCAGAAGAGAGGGCTAATGAGCACACATGCCTAAAGGGTAAGGCTTATTATTTTCTGATGGTTGGAGGCTGGAGGCTCCTCAGCAGGATCTTGTCAATCAGGCTAGAGCTGATGCTGTGAGGAAAAGTGGGGGGCCAGACTTCAGGAGCAAGTCATGCCTTGGAGCTTTAGCTGGGCCATTTCCCACTTCTCTTTCCATCTTAATCCTTCCACCTCATTTTGCTTCATGGCTTAAATATAGGGATTTATTGAATTAAATAAAAGAAACCTCACTGCCACCTAACCAGTCATGTGCTGTGGAGTTTGCCTTTATGGAGCCCAAGGATGTGAGGAGAGTTAAAGACAAAAATTACATAATTAGGGCTTCTAGGTTTCCTAGATGGAAAAAGCAAAGCAGGCTCTTACTTGGTTGAGTGGGACATCTACGAAGCTGTCTGGGATCCTCATTAGGCCCAAGAAGCAAACTCTTGAGTACAAAATTCTAGAGGCAGTGAGGCAACTTATTTTTTCTTACAGAGTATGAGTGTGTGCGTGTGTGTGAGAGAGAGAGACAGAGAAGGCAGAAATCAGATTTCAGAAGCAAAAGAACCCAGCTGAACTGTGTGGATCAAAATGTTGTGTCTACTGTACTCCCCAAATTCCTCCTTTAGTTCTCAGGGGATTACCTCGACTCTTTCTGAACCTCAGAATGGATTCTCCATGCTCATCTAATTCCCACGCAGGAAATGTCTTAAGAGAAGAATAAATGTTTTTTACATTTTTGTGCACAACTGTACAACTCAATGGGAATGAAAAAGAATCAACTTACTAAGTGCTTTCCAAATTACAGAAACTATTCTCAGTGTTTTGTCAACACTGGCAAATTTAAACCAGCTAAAGAACAGATAAAAATCTTGGGTAATTAGCATATTGGTTGTTTTGTGTGAATCCGACTTCTTCAGTGATTGTGCAAATTTGAAAATAATACGTCCTCCCAGATATGGAAAATGCTTTGTCTATGATCAATGTTTACAATAGTAACTTATAGCAACCCTCTTGTCCCATGAATAGCCAAAATAAACTTCATGGTGTCCTTTTCCCAAGAGATCTCCAACTCTGAAAGTATGAGGTTTTAATGTATCTGATTTAATTGAAAACTTATTGTTAGGTGTTTTCAAGTCAGTTCCAACTCATAGTGGCCCTATGTACAACAGAACGAAACACTGCCTTGTCCTGTGCTATCCTCACAATTCTTGCTGTATTTGAGCCCACTGCTGCAGCCACTGTGTCAATTCATCTCATTGAGGGTCTTCCCTCAATTGAAAACTAGGTAAGTAGATATACTTTTGACTTTAGAACTCATCCTTTCTGGCCTGAGACTTGACATTCAATTCTGCAGTTAATGATGTCCCGGTCAATATAGAAAAAGGTTCTTCTATAAAGAAGCTAAAAGCAAGTAAACAGAAGATATGACTACGTTTTTGAGTTTTCACCTGCCTTCTCAAAGGAAAAGGAGAGCAGTTAGTGAGAATATTTCTGCCCAGCAGTCAGCAGAACATATTGCTAAATTAGGAAACCAATTATACCACTTTGGGAATTGCACATTTTGTCTACTCGTTCTCTTTAGTTGCATGAATTTGTAAACCATAAAACAGTTGGATGACTTAAACATTGCCCAGATCTAGTTGCATTTTTTCTCTGAATTTTCCCACACTGCTTGAGTTTCATTTTTTGTTCTCCATGTATTGGCACCATGGGGTGTCTGTGATACACCCAAGCAGTCACATAGTGGTTTAGGATTATTGTGTGTGTGCCACCTTCTTCCTCACCTAATGGTGTCCTCTGGTAGACCAGACAGACACAGCCTCCCACCACAGGAATCTCTCACTGCCAGAGGAGAGCCGTGGTGGCTCAGCACAGGCAAAGACCTTAATCTGCCGCAACTGTGTGTGCTCTGCAGAAAATCATTAGATGCATTTTTCAGAAGTTAGGGGCATGTAGAAGGCTGCTCCTAGGGAGTCATTTATTACATACCCAGTCAGGCCACATATTTCTCCTCACTCTCAAGGCCACAGAAGGAAGGAGGACTACATATACCTTTACGTTAGAGAGCTTTAGGAACAGGAGTTAGCAGAAAGATAAGGATGAGTTATAATTTGCACATTAATTGCACCTCTATAAACAGCATTTTTCAAAGGACGTGCAGTTTGTCCACTTAAAAGGTTACATGGTACTATCTTCACTTTGTTTCTCCTCCTGAAGTTTTAACTTAGCTAACAGATCTTTTGACAGACATAAAAAGCAAAATCTATCCTTTGTAAAAGGGACCTTTCTAAAGCACAGATCTGATCATTTTCCTGTTTAAAGTAACTCAGTAGTTTCCTCCATTGCTTGCAGCGTACAGTTCAAACTTCCTAGAATAGTCTAGAACTCTGCTATCCAACACACTTCAAATGTGACAGTGCAACTGACGAACTGAATGCTTAAAAGTATTTAATCATAAATAATTTAAATTTAAAAACTGATACTTGATTCAGTTATTGGAAAATTAAAAAATCTATTTGGAATCACTTGGGTATGAGAAATCTACCTTTTCACTGTAAATCTTTTGAAATCTAAATACGATTCATGTCGTTCCAATGACACTGACACCTGAGTGGAGATCGGCTTTTAGAACGGAACGCATACCAGATTTTGAAGATTTATGAAAAAAGAATCTAAAACTATTGCAATAACTTTTGTTATATTGATTACATGTTGAAATAACAATATTTAGGATAGCTCAGATTAAATTAAATGTATTACTAAATCACTTTGACCAGTTGCTTTTCATATCTTTTTTAATGTGGCTATTAGAAAATTTTTAATTATGTATGTGGCTCACATTGTATTTCTATTGTGCTGGTCTGGAAAATTTGTTGAATGAGGGAAGAATGTTTGAATTAATTCAAGGCTTTTCACAGTCCCACTTCAGTCTTGCTTTTCAGCTTAATCTGCCGCTATTTTAATTCATTTATTTGGCATTACAGCTGGTGCCAGCATTCCTGGGCTCTTTCACGTGTCAGTGACTTTGCCCCCCTCCTCCGTCTGGTATGAACTTCTCACCCTTCAGGACCCAGCTGAAATGTCCTCTCCTCTCTGAAGCCTTTACCTACCTCCCCAGGCCTGAGCTCTGTGCTCTCAAAATCCAGAATATTCTGGAAGTCCTGTAACTGCACTTATCACACCCTGCTGTGGGTGCAGTTTCACACCTCTTTCCTGACAGCATCTTTTCCCTCTCTGAATCCCTACCACTAAGCACCATGCCTCAGTGTTGTTAGGTGCTGTCGAGTCGATTTTCAACTCCTAGCGATCCTGTGTGACAGAGTAGAATTGCCTCATGGGGTTTTCTTGGCTGTAATCTTTATGGGAGTAGATCAGCAGGTTTTCTCTTATGGAGCCACTGGGTGGGTTTGAACCACCAACCTTTCAATTAGCAGCCAAGTGCTTAACCATTGCATCACCAGGGCTCCTTGTCTCGCACATAAGAGATGTCTAATATATGTCTGCTGACTATTTCAAGGACCTGATGTGAAATAGCAACAATTCTCTGCTGATCAAAACCATGACAGTGGCTCCCAGAGAGGTTCTGAGTGAGTGGATCCCTGTGAAGGGGCTGCCTTGAGACAGGCAAAAGCAAAACTCACCATGTGATAAAGGAACCACAGGGGGAGAAAATCAAGAATGTATAGAAGCGGCACAAAGATCCAAAGTTATCTTATACCTGCTGTTTTGGGAAGATACAGACATGAAGCAAACACAACTCATTTCAAAAGGACCACGGGGATGCAAGGAATATTGCACTGAATCAAAAAGTCTTTGCGGAAACCTAGTGAAGGTCTGACAATCCAGAAGGGAAGGAGGTAGACAGAAGACTATTTCCAGCAAAGTCATAAAGAATGAGTTTCTTCAGTCTTAGAGACAGATGGGAGATTTATGCCTCATTGGTCAAGTGAGAAGAAAGAACCTTCTTGCACCTTTCCTTTTACTGGTAAGGGCCAGGGGCAGATAAGAGCTGTCTCCAAATCCAGTTGCAAGTGGGACTCAACTGGGGCAGGCCCATGTGCCATCCAGGGCGTCTTCAGACTCAGAGCTGACAGGTAAACCCATCATAGGTGGACCATTGCTAAGAGGCCAGCCATCATGGAACTGGGAATTCCGAAGCTCTTTTATATCTCAAAGAACTCTTTTCAGGGCAATGCGGAGATAAAGGGAAGTGGAAGTCAATGGATTAAAAAAGGCCTCTGCTTAAAATAGCTCAGCAGTTTCTCCTACTAGAAAAAAAAACCTAGCCAAGGATGTTTGTTTACTGCATATATAGTTGTTAGTGGTTGAGAAAACAACCAAACTAGAAACAACCTGGTTGAATAAATTATAGAATATCCATATTATAGAATATTATATTATTACTAAAAAGAAAACATTATCATGATATTTACTGACTGGAGACATTTCAGAGAAATGTGTACGAGACAGTCCTATTTTCATGAAATCAGAACCCTCTACTCTGTGTGTGTGTGTGTGTGTGTGTGTGTGTGTGTGTGAATGTATTTCTATCGTAGATAGATAAGAGAGGAAAAAAAGAGAGAGAAAGGGAAGACAAAGGAGGAGGAGGGGAGAATGAATGGGGTAAAGGGAAAGATACGTGACGGTTGTTAACACTGATTATTTGAGGGGTATATGTTTGGAAAGATTATTGTTTCTTTACATACCTCTGTCCAAAGAAAAACATTCTGACTCATAGAGACCCTAGACGACAGAGTAGAATTGCCCCACAGGGTTTCCAAATCTGTAATCTTTACGGATGCAGTCTTCCACATCTTTCCCCAGGAACTGGTGGGTTCAAACCACCGACTGTTCAGTTAGCAGCCAAGAGATTTAACCACGGTACCACCAGAGCTCTGTCCTCTGCTTATTACACTTGAGCATTGCCCATCAAAGCATGGCCACTCAGAAAATTTCTCTCAGGAATTTGGAACTTGGATTCACAGACTGCCACAGCAACATGTGATTTGTGGAAGCTGTAGGGTAAGCACATTGTGGCTTGTGGGCAAGAGAAGGAGACAAGCGAGGAGAGCAGAGCAGTGGGGAACATTCCAGCATCCGGTCCCACAGCCTTGCTGCAATTTAGGTTTGGGTCGCAGAACCTTATAATTAAGTTCCATATTTCAGGTTAGATCAGCTGGAGTTGGTGCCAGTTAGCTACAACTAAGGAGTTCTAATTAACATACCTATGGTCACAATGGAGCCCTGGTGCCACAGTGGCTATAAGCTCAACTGTTAACCAAAGGGTCAGCAGTTCGAATCTACCAGGTGCTGCCTGGAAACATTACTCATAGGGTCACTATGAGTCAGAACTGACTCAATGGCAACAGGTTTGGTTTTAGTTTTTGGATGGTCATAATAGGAGTCCTGGTTGAACAGTGGTTAAAGCACTCAGCTGTTAACCTAAAGGTTGGCAGTTTGAACCCACCAGCCTTTTGTGAGAGACAGATGTGGTGGTCTGCTTCTGCAAAAATTTACAGCTTTGAAAACCCTATGGGGGCATTTCTACTCTGTCCCTTAGGGTCACTATGAGTCAGAATCAATTCAATGGCAATACGTTTTTTTTTCTTTAAAAAAATTTTTTTTTATGGTCACAATCATGTTTAAAAAATTTTATAGCAAGAATGTTTGGAGGAAGTATGTCAGAATGTTTGTCTTTGAATGGTGGGACTCTCTAGTTTTCTGTATCTTCTAAAACAAGCAATGTGTTACTTTTATGGAGCCCTGGTGGCACAGTGATTAAGAGCTCAGCTGCTAACAAAAAGGTCAGCAGTTCGGATGTACCAGCCGCTCCTTGGAAACCGTATGGGGCAGTTCTACTCTGTCCTATAGGGTCGCTATCAGTTGGAATTGACTCCATAGCAACTGGTACGGTTACTTTTATAATTAGAAAAAATTTTCCTAAGAATCATACAGTGGTAGACCTGGAGGGTTTCCAGTGAGGGAGTTCCATTCCAGCCACTTTATTTTAGGGATGAAGAAGTGAGAAGTGACTCCCCCAGGTTCGCAAGGCTTATTCATGCCACTGACCTTGGGGCTTTCTGATACCCAGGCCAGTATTTTCTCTGCCAGGGAGGCTTTGACCAGTTAATATGCTTTTCACCCCAAAATACTACATTTCAGTTATTTAGTCAATAATAAATTCTCACAGGGTGAAAAAAATTTTTTCCTTTTGTGGGCTAACTCCAGTTGATTGGATGGTGCTATCTGTCCTGCTCTGACGAGAAAGCTTCTGAGGCACAGCCCACACTTAGTAGGAAAAAAGTGCCATGATTGACGACTGATGTCTGCCCTGAGCACTGGGAGGAAGAGGGTAGAATGGAGAAAGTTCTGTTCTAATTTTTTTTTTTTAGGTGCAGAGTAAAGCTGATTTTATGAGAGGAAAAACACTTAGAACGTCAGGGGATACTTTTGTACTACACACACTTCTACCCCTTGGTTTATGTTATAAGAAGTTTTTGCTTTATTGTACAATGATGGCATAATAACGACATAAAAGACTAAAGCAGTGGTTGTATAAATTCTGCTTTGCTTTTTTTTTTAATCACCTCTTGTTTGAAAGTTCCTTGTACTTCGTTTAGCTAGATGGTGGCCAAAAGGGCTGCCTGTCATTAGGCCAGGGCGTCAGCAGATGGATTTAATGTAGGCACAACTGGGCAACACTGTGAGGCCAGATGGAAGCTGTTGTGGAGGGTGGTTGATTTCTGGGTTGTACTGGTTGACCACACATGCGGCTTTCTTAAATAAATGTGCCTTAGCTCCTGATTTGCTTCACTTGTGTCTTGAAGTGTGTTCACCACTTCCACCCTAGATTTAAGAAAACTCTTTAAAATTACCCGCAAGCCCACCTGGACTGTGGGGGACCCTGCCTTGGGCTCATTAAACCAGAGAGAGGGAGGAGGTGCTTACAAAGCAAAGGCATTACAGAAACACCACACAAGCTGTTACTTAGAAACCAGGGGAGATTAAGTTGAAGCAAGAGGACTGGGCAAGTGTCCAGAAGGCCAGAGAACAGAAAGGGACAGAGACTTTCTCCTTCTCCAATGAAAAACAATCTTGTCCCTCTCCTCTGTTGTCCTCCAGTTGGCACCTCTGTAGCCCAGCTGCTGACAACCCCAGGGGGCACCTGCAAACAACTCTCTCCTCCCTGGGCCATGCACACGGCTGTCTACACGAGGTCGGGGAGGAAGCTTGTTTGTCTCTTTGACCCTTCTTTCTGGGTTTCCAGTGTCATTCCAGCAGCTGCATGGGTAGGAGACAGTCATGGGCAGAGGCTAAGGGATGGAGCAGCTTCCCCAGAGGCCCTCCGCAAGGGGAGTCCTGAGGGTTGGAGCCCACACTGCTCTGCAGCCAAGACTGGAACGGTTTTCAGGACCATAAATGTTTCAGGATCATAAATGTTACCTCACCACGGCCCAGCTGCCAGCATCTCCAAAAGCAGGGGAAGCTGAAGAGATGGGCCGAAGGGAAACTTCCTTTCCCACTAAGATATTTCTAAGGAGGATTCCAGAAATCTGCTTTATCTGAAAACTCTGTTAAGCCTGTATTCATGGGTCAATCATTTGCAAATGTGTAGAATTCAGATCGGAATAACAGAATAGGGAGATAAAAGGAATTTTCTGACTCTGAAAATGGTTAAGTCCTGAATTACACTGGGATTTTTCCCGTCTCTACAAATCTTGAAAGCGGAAAATTTTCCTGTCAATCTGGATAATTTCCAGGTGTTCCAGCCTGTACAAAGGGTGGAAATCACCAGGCTGTCTAATCTTGGAAAAGGCCTTTGCAACAGTGAATTCTAAAGACTCTGCTTTTATATAATACACTTCTTTTTTTTTTTGCTTGTTTATGTTACAGGAAGCACAGCAAATAGGTTTCATCTTGCATGTCAAAGCCCTGCCTGGGGTGCTTTGTTGGCAAACATTCTGAGGCCATATCTGGGTGTTGCCGGAAACAGTGCTGAGGTGGATCCACCATGTCTGCCATGGATGCGGAAGTTGGGGGATGATGGTTCTCATGCCACATATTTGACATCCCCAAATTAAATAGGGAAACCCTGGTGGCGTAGCGGTTAAGTGCTATGGCTGCTAACAGAAAGGCCAGCAGTTTGAATCCACCAGGCGCTCCCTGGAAACTCTATGGGGCAGTTCTTCTCTGCCCCCTACAAGGTCACTATGAGTCGGAATTGACACGATGGCAGTGGGTTTGGTTTGGTTTGAATTAAATAGAGGGGTACCTTTTAGGCTTCTATACCCACGGCTTCTTAGGATTCTGTAGAATGGACCATTAACAAGTTCAGAAGAATTCATTATCAATTGTTTTGCCCAAGGAATTGATAATGTAGCTGCCTCAGACACAAGTTTGTTATTTATTTATTGATGTCTCCTATTAACTTCCTGGGAATAGCAAGAGGTAGATCCCCACTCTCCCTACTCTAGTTTGGGGCCTCAGGATTTCTTTCATTCCTGCATTACTGTCTCAGGCTCCCAGTAGTCTCCTGGTCTTATCTCCTTGCGATACATTTTTCACAAGGCTGACTGATTGAACTTTCTAAATTAATGCCCTGATTATGCCTGCCCCCTGCAGTAGTTCCCATAACCCACAGGATAATTTGCTATTACATAAGGTTCATCTTGATGTGGTCTTGCTTGCCTCTTCATCCCCATCGCTTGTCTTTCTGTTCCTTGGCACTGTATGCCACAGCCAAGCTGGGTTACTTGTCTCCTTGCCTACGGACTTTTCACTGGGGGCTCCTTGGGTGTGGAGAACACCTCTGTCACAGTATCTTGCCTCCCAGACCCAGTTTAGTCCTCCTCAAGCAACCTTCTCCCACACCTTTCCTTTCCCCTCAGGCTGGGTTAAAGGGCCCTCAGAACTCTCAATATGCTTGCTTTGACCCCACGTCATGATCAACTGCTTGCCCATCTCCTATACTAAACTGCATCTTATTATCTAGTTCACCCAAAAAACCAAACCCACTGCTGTCGAGTTGATCCCGACTCATAGAGACCCTATAGGACAGAGTAGAATTGCCCTATGGGGTTTCCAAGGAGTGCCTGGTGGATTCAAACTGCCAACCTTTTGGTTAGCAGCTGAACCGCTATACCACCAGGGTTTCCATCTGGTTCACAGTAGGTACTTAATATGTATTTATTAAATGAATATATGAACCAGAGTTGGGTAGTTTCTCCAAATTCAAGAAATTAATGGTGATCCAGCAGGGATCATAGCTCGTTGTCATTAAGCTAACGCTACCCACTGCCCTGCAGTATCTTCACTGTTACATCTAATTACCTGCTTTCCTGGCCCCATGAGCTGCCTCTCTCAGTAATATCAGTTACTGCAGGAAACTGGGGCAAAGCAGCTGAGTGCCAAGTAGGAACTATGTAAAAATTTAGAAATTCAAAGTTTTTGAATTTTAGATCTAGAGGGGCCTTTTGGATCATCCTGTTCAGCTGAGAGCTAGAGGTTCTGCAGAAAGCTAGCACAGAACCCACCTAATCCGTACCTGTCTCTCTCTCTCTTTTTCTTGGAAAAAGGATTTGTTTTTAGCAACTATAATAGCATCTGTGAGAACTATAGGACTGGTATTTTATGGTTCATATGGTGACAGACATTTAATTTTGATTGAGACAAAAGAGAGTAAGAGACCAGTATTTTGGCCCAAACTCTGCAGCTCCTTGCAGCTAGAGTTCTCAAATGCCTTAACCAAAAAGTTCCTGGCTTTTTCTCTTTTCTTCAGGGAGGAGGGAAGGTCACAGGCTCATTTTAAAGGGGGAGAAGTTAAGTGGGTCACCTTGTGTAGCTGTGTTTTTGTCTCATAGTAGGCGATCACGGGGATGGATGCGCGGTAGTAGGTTTCCAGGCGCTTGGCAATGGTCTCAGTGTTGTCGTCCACGCGTGGGCTGCTCTGGCTCCGCTGGAGAAGGCGGTTGGTCATGGTGTCTGCTGAGCAGTCCATGCAGATCACCAAGTGTGGGTGTCCAACCTGGGGAGGGGGAGGAGCATGACAAGGTAAGAAACTTCGCCCTGCTGATGTTACAGGATGGCCTAGGGCCTCTGTCTCTTCCTTTCTTGGCCTTCTAGTTCCTCTCAAGGTCCCAGAACTACAGAATGGCAGAGTTGGGTCTGGACTTCCTGGTTCCTTGTTTCAAGGTCAGTGCCCTTTCCACCACTGCCATAGACCTGTCTTAGGCATTCAGCGTTTAGCTCACCTAATATAGGGCTTGGGAACCCTGGTGGCCTGGTGGTTAAGTGCTACGGTTGCTAACCAAAGGGTCGGCAGTTCAAATCCGCCAGGCGCTCCTTGGAAACTCTATGGGGCAGTTCTACTCTGTCCTATAGGGTCGCTATGAGTCAGAGTCGACTCGACGGCACTGGGTAATACAGGGCTTGGGAACCCTGGTGGTATAGTGATTAAAAGCTATGGCTGCTAACCAAAAGGTCGGCAGTTAATACACCAGATGCTCCTTAGAAACTCTAGGGGGCAGTTCTACTCTGTCCCATAGGGTCGCTGTGAGTCGGAATGGACTCGAGGGCAATGGGTTTTTTTAATACAGGGCTTACAGACAATGCTACCCCATGCAGTCACAATCTGTCCTCCACACTAAGGGGAGGGGTGTGTGTGTGTGTGTGTGTGTGTGTGTGAAGATTTCTCCTTTGTGAAGCTTCCCTGACCTGCTGAGGCAGAGTCAGTCACTTCCTCCTTTGCTGTTAGATGCCTTTGAGTCGATTTTGACTCATAGTGATCCCACGTGACAAAGTAGAACGGTGTCCCATGGGGTTTTCAGTTGCTGATTTTTCATAAGTCCATCACTCTGTCTTTCTTCTAAGGTGTCCCTCGATGGATTTGAACCGCCAACTTTTTAGGGAGCAGCCGAGCTTATTAACCATTTGCACTGTAACTGTATCTGTATTATTTGGGGGTGAGTACGGCATAATGGTTGAGCACTCAAAAGTTGCAGTCAGGCTGCCGAGGCTGAAATCCTAGTGTGATAACTTGTCTCCAGAATGGTCTTTATTAATTCCTTGCCTCCTGTACTTGTCAGCTATTCCCCCACTGGAGATAAAGTCCACACCTCCACTCCCTTGAATCTGAGCTGATCTGTAGCGGCTTTGACCACTAGAATATAGTTGAAGTGATGCCATATGCTTTTAGAGGCTAGATCATAAAAAATTTTGCTGTTTTTGCCTGAGTTTCTTGGAACATTTGCTCTGGGAGAAACCAGCTGCCGTCTAAGATGTCCAATTACCCTGAGGCTGCCAAGCTGTGAGGAAGCTCAACCTAGCCACATGAAGAGGCCAAGTAGAGAGAGATGGCGGATCATTTCCCAGCTATTTCTGATATCCCAGCCCCGGCTCCAGACATACATGCCCAGCCTTAGCCACGATCTGACTGCAACTGGGGAGCCCTGGTGGCACAGTGGTTAAGAGCTACAGCTGCTAACCAAAAGGTCAGCAGTTTGAATCCACTAGCTGCTTCCTTCTACTCTGCCCTATAGGGTCACTATAAATCGGATTTGACCCAGTAGCAATGGGTAGGTTGTAGGTAGTGAGAACCAGGCAGCTGAGCCCTTCAACCGCCATAACACCTAAGAGACAATAACAAATGCTGCTTGAGCCACCTAGCGTCATCACTAACTAGAAGGGTCATAAGTACTCAACTTCTCTGCACCTCAATTGTCTCATTTGTAGAATGCAAATAATCATAGGATTGCTGTGAGAATTAAATAAAACCAAATGAGGTAGTGCCAGTGTGGTGGTTGGCATATAGCAAACAGTAAGTATTGTGCTTATTTCCTCTATTGGATTGTGATCTCTCTGTGTGCAGGGGTTATGAGTCCCCAGCTCCTGCTCCTAAGGGTTTGCAAATGAACGAACAATGGTGATATGATCTGTGGCATTAATCTTCCATCTCCTCATCCTCCCACTGTTTTTTTTTTTTTGTCCCTGGTGTCTCTGGGTGATACCATCTTTGCTTCCACTAGCAACCCCTACCCTAGATCAAAAGAAACCACTACTCCCTCCTGAACGGCACTGTTCAGGCTGTGTGCAAAGGAAGGCTTGCCACCCGACTGTGGCAAGTGCCTGGGTATGGGAGGGGAACAAAGTCGGGGTGGGTGAAGGCATTTTAGGCACCACACAAATAGGAGTTGCTAGTGTTAATCAAACACATATCTACTCCTTCTGAAGGATGCATTTTAAGGACAGAATGGAAAAATTCTCCAGTATCTACAAAAGTGAAATAAACTTTTGGAATATGTCATACAACTTTTCCGCTTGTCCTAATTGGAAGAAAAAAATGAGTATTTGAGCAGCAAGACAGGCTTCAGGAGGTTTTGGGAGAAAATGACCCTGTTACCAGCAGAGGGCGAGCTAGGGCAGAATTTAAGGTTCAATTACAAGCGTTCTCTTCACCTGGGAGCTTGTTTCTGGTTAGGGCTGCATGAGAAGACCAGGAGATTTTTCCAATTGTGGAGTCATTTTCAGGCCACTTTTGGGGGCAGGAAAGGTAATTCAGGGACTCATCCAGGTACAAGCAGAGATAATGAGCTTCCAAGCAGGAGCTGGCAGTAATTGATCCTCCAGGTAAGTGCAGGACAGAGAAAGAGCTTTGTCTACCACCTTGATTCTCAAAGTGTGGCCTCTGGACTAGCAGCATTGGCATCACCTGGGACCTTGTTAGAAATGTGTCTCAGGCCTAAACCCAGACCTACTGAAACAGAGTCTGCATCTTAACAAGATTCCTAGGTGGAATCAGAGGCTGCATCTTAACAAGATCCCCAGGTGATTCTTCAGTGCATAAATGTTTGAGAAGATACTCTACCAAGCCAATTCCTCATGCCAAGACTATGGGGTTTGACCTAAACTCTCTTTCCTGGAATCAGCGCCCCCTACCTATATAAACAACTATTGCACAGTCATTCAATTTGGAAGTGACTTGTACGTCTGATGTTTTTAATACCTAAATATCTTGAAAATGTTTGAATCCAATACCATTTAATTTCTTTTTTTTTTTTTTCAAAAACACTTTAGTATATACCTTTAGAAAGCCCTGCCCTTTATCACTGGGCTGTGGTTAGTCTCTCACATCAAATGCCCCAGAAAGAAGAAAACTCTGCCCTTGTTGGAATGAATCACAACGACTTGCGGACAACCCCGTACTCCAAATATCACCCATCTCTGGAATTCTACAGCTAACTCCACCATGCTAAGAACTTTACAGAATTCTTTCAGCTTTCCATGCTGGGAGGTATTATTGTACCCACTTTAAGGATGAGGAAATGGAGGTTCAGAGACGTCAACTTGCCCAAGGCCACTAAAGACTAGCTGGTGACAGAGCTGAACCAGCTGCATGCAACTCCAAAGTCTGGTGACTTCACCCTAGAGGAGAGAGCCAGGTCTTTTACAATGGGGCTCAGGCAAGATCCCTGGTGAGCCAAGGGGAGTGAAGAGAGGAGGGCGAGGCAGTGGGAAAGGCAGTACATAGCATCAGAGGCCATGTTTGCCTACTTTATTTTTCAGGAAATTGGCTCTTGCTGCCTTTTGGGATTTAACTGGGATCAGCAGTTACCCCTGTAGCCCCCAGAATGTAAGAACAGCCCACCAGGATAAGGACGTTCTGACCAGTTGACCTGCGACAATCATTTTGCCTTGGTGATTCCAGCAGGTGGAGGAGGAAGAGAGCTTTTCCTGCTCTCCTTTGATCTCCACCATGGCTTTTTTCCAATTAAGTCAGGACACTGATTAGGCCATATTTCCCGGGGGCAGGCCACGCCATCCCGGGGACAGGCCACTCCATCCAAGAACTCTCTTTTGTCGAGAGTAATAGCCATCTCGTTCTCTTTCTCGGCTTCAGTTCCTTCATTTTAAAATGAGAATAATGATAGTTTTTACCTCATAGGACTATTGAGAGGATCAAGATGAGTGGAGTACATGTAAAGTGCCTGGCACATTTTGAGCACCATAGAAATGTGATCTAATATTACTTAATGTGGGCCTTGCAACAAAGCCATCCTTTTGATCTTTAAAATCTCCTGTTAGATATATTTGGGTTTAAAAGAGTAAGAGGCCCCACCCTGACTTTTAACCTAAGTTACACGCTTCAACAATCTACCAGAGTCTCCCTGCACTGGGAGTATGGGGCCCCTGGCAAACAATAAGGCAGAGCACCAATTTCCCAGTTGCTCTCATCCAGGCAGTATATCCCTTTGGGGAACCTGATTAGAGAAGGGGTAACTGGGTCATCATAGCATTCCTGAACACCCAACCCTAGTAATACTACTGCCTCTTTGCCCCTATAACTTCTGCCCCCATCAGCTATTACATAGCTCAAAGTTTGGCAAAGAGCCAGAAGTCGAATGAAGAAAGCAGAAAAATCCCAAGTGGAAAACCCCCAGGTGGCCCCCAAGGCTCCCCACCATTCCAGACAACTGGAACAGACCAACTAGAAATTCCCTTGGTCAGACTAGTCACCTTTTTTTTTGTTGTTGTTGTTAAGCTCATTCTGAAGGTTAGAATACATGTATAAACAGAATCATGATTCTGTAGATGAAAAGTGTTATGAAAGTGTTAAGAGCAGCCCTGCAGAGAGACAGTAATGTCATCGCTCACACACCCAGGAAAATTATGTGCATATTCTGGCTAAGGGCAGAATTTCAGCTAAGAGTCTCCAAGGAGGGAAGAGCCAAGAGCAAGCTCATGCATTTTACTTCTGTTAATACGTGTTTAATTTGGCTGTTGAGTAAAACACTGGGTTAACAGAGAAAATTGTTTCAGGTTCACACCAGGGAGCCAGGACAAGCAGGTACCCCTCCTTGAAATGATACTTACCTATAAAATGGGAATAATGATACCTACTGAATAGGAGTGTGAGGATTAATAAAGTGAAATGTGGAAAGCATGTAGTCAGTTCCTGGCACATTTTGAGTGCTCAGAGTAAATAACAGCTAACATTATATTCTGTATGATTTTAACTATATAAAAACAAGTAGAACAAAGGCTGGAAGATTATATATTGAAATGTTGATAGGTGTTGTCTTATGCTTTTCAGTATTGTTTCATATGTGTATATTTTAATTTTTATAATCAGGAAAAACATAGGAAAAAATTTCTTTAAAAAATGTAACAATTTATTGAATACCACATGCAGGCTTATAAATGTGTATGGTACTTTTCAGGGATTGTATCTAGTCTTCCCAGCAGGTATTGAGGTAGGTATTTTTAATCTGCATCTTCTAGAAGAGGAAACTGAGACATGCAAAGCTAAATGACTTGCCTACCAGCCAGTTTGTTGCAAAGCCAGGCTCTGAATACAGGTCTTTTAACATCAGGGGTTCTCAGCTGGGTTGGGGATGGGGATGGTGATTAGAAAACCCAACTCTTTCCTCATCTTCTTTCTGCCTCTCGTCTCTCTCTCTCTCACATACACACACCCTGCGCTGATACCTTCCCTTCTCCAATATGCCATAATGGATAAAAATTTTATTGAAGACACAGCTTGTAAATTCAATGGGAAGAAAAAAATAGCGTTGGAATGGAAGATAGGAAGGCAATAAAGAAACCACACATAGACTTACCTCTAATGCTAGGGACGTTAGTAACGTCATGTATACGGTAGCAAGAACCAAGAAAATCATCGAAGGACTTTGAGTCTCTGAGAACTCAGCTATAGGTATGCAAAAGAGTCAGCTTAACTGACTGAGCTGGGTTTTCCAGTCAATAGGTGTCCCATGCGCCAGAAAGGAGGGTGAGGCCCTCTGTAGGCTGGTTAAAACCATTCACAGGTCTGCACGGCTTTCAAGCACAGTTGCAGGCCTGATGCAGGTACAATTAACACTCGACCAGTTGACTACTCTGAGTCTCTGGAGAAAATCAGATGTCTCTCTGTGTCTTTGCCAAATTTCAAATTAACCTGTTGCCTGTACTTGGAAGAGACTGTGCAAATTGAGTCCCTGCAAGGCATATAAAAGTCCTTAGCAGCTCATTCTGTTTGTAGCATTGTTGTTCTTCTGGTCAGGATTAAAGCAGGTGCTCATTTTGGAGGGTTGGATGTGTTCTCTTGTACACTTGCCTAATCAATATTACAATCTTCTGAAATTACTCCACCAAACAAACCCACTGCTGTCAAGTCAGTCCCAACTTAAAGTGACCCTGTAGGACAGAGTAGAACTGCCCCATAGGATTTCCAAGGCTGTAAATTTTTACGGAAGCAGGCTGCTACATCTTTCTCCTCAAACTGCCAACCGCTTAGCAGCCAAGCGCTTAACCACGGTGCCACCAGGGCTCCTTTGAAATTAATATACCCAGGGACAAATCAGTGTCATTTTCTCTAAAAGCTTCTTCCAGCAGTATGTAAAAGACTGTCTTTGTAGATATTTAAAGATATCACTTGACGGTTGTTGGTTTAGTAATGAAATGGGACATTTGTGTATTTTTTATATAAAAACCTATGGCATCATGAATTTTAGCATTGGTCAAAACTGCCTAGCCACATGTCAATGACTCTTTTTCTCTTCTAATTCTAGTTAGGCTTCTTCTCTGCCTCATTCTAAAACCTGTCTGAATGGAAGCCTCAAAGAGACAGGAAGTTTTATGTTGAGGAAGATCATATGGATGTTTTTTTCTCTGCAATAAGCTTTATTATTTCTTTCTTTCTTTCTTTTTTTTTTTTTTTTTATAATTGTCCTCTAGATGAAAGTTTACAGGGCAAATTAGTTTCTCATTAAAAAAAACAATTAATACATATATTGTTTTGTCACATTGGTTGCCAACCCCACAACATGTCAACACGCTCCCCTTCTTGACCGTGGGTCCCCATTACCAGCTTTCCTGTCTCCTCCTGTCTTCTCATCCTTGCCCCAGGGCTGGTGTGCCTATTCAGTCTCATTTTGTTTTATGAGCCTGTCTAATCTTTGGTTGAAGAGTGAACACCAGGAGTGACTTCAGTACTGAGTTAAAAGGATGTCCAAGGGCCATACTCTCAGTGTTTCTCTAGTCTCTATCAGACCAATAAGTCTGGTCCTTTTTTGTGAGTTAGAAGTTTGTTCTACATTCTTCTCCAGCTCCGTCTGGGACCCTCTATTGTGATCCCCGTCAGAGCAGTCAGTGGTGGTAGCTGGGAACCATCTAGTTGTGCTGAACTGAGTCTGATGGGGGCTGTGGTAGTTGTGGTTCTTTTGGACAATCTTTCCCTTGTGTCTCTGGTTTTCTTCATTCTCCTTTGCTCCAGATGGGATGGGACCAGATGGCTGCTCACAAGCATTTGAGACCCCAGATGCTACTCACCAAAGTAGGATGTAGAACATTTTCTTTATAAACTATGTTATGCCAATTGAGCTAGATGTTCCCCAAGACCATGGTCCCCAGCTCTCAGCCCAGTAATTCAGTCCCTCAGGGAGTTTGGATGTGCCTATGAGATTCCTGGACCTTGTCTTGGTCAAGTTGTGCTGACTTTCCCAGTATTGTGTACAGTATTGTGTACAGTATTGTGTACTGTATTACCCTTCACCAAAGTTACCACTTACCTATTGTATAGTGTGTTTCCTTTCCCACCCATCTCCTCCCTCATAACCATCTAAGGTTGTTTCTTTCCGAATGTAAACCTTTTTTATGAGTTTTTATAACAGTGGTCTCATACAGTATTTGTCCTTTTGTGACTGACTTACTTCACTCAGCATAATGCCATATGGATGATTTGAACTCATATTTACCTAGAAGCCTGGGACAGAGCAATTAGTCATATAAAGCCCTTAGCTCACCCTAACTAGTTACAAGGAAAGAGTAAGGGGTGATGGAGCAAGGATTTTAGAGGTTTGGATAAAGTGCTACTAAAAAACAAGTGACTTTAAAACTAGATCATATTTTATAGCCTTTCACAGCTTATGAAACACATTTATGTACGTTATGTAATTTGATACCCACGAAATCCTCTAAATAGGGTTTGACAGGTATCATTACCCAAATTCCACAGAGGAGAAAACTGAGGTCACACTAATACGTGGCAGGGGTGAAAATCCAAGTTTTTTGACCTCGCATGAGTGATGTCCTTTAAAGATGTTACCTTGGGGGGCTCTGCATGGATTCCAATAGTGTTACTGCTCAAAACAGTCTGACCCCCATAAGCCTAAGTTCTAGGATTTGCCTTCAGATCCAGTTTAAAAAGGCCCCAAAAGACAATAAGGATTATCAGGTTTTTAACCTAGTATTTGAACCACCCCCCCCCCAAAAAAGATGTCTATCTTTACTATATATCTTACTTACCACAATTGTATACAAAAGATTCTCAACCATTTGGGGGTTTCAAAAGAAAATTCTATCACCTCCGAGGGCATTTTAAAAAAAGGATTTTCGAAAAAAATTTCTTAGCATTTCCAAGCAAGTGCATGGTCTTCTAAAACTCAGTTATTCTTTTGTTTAACAAAGACTTAATGAGCACCTTGGAAGTTCTAGTACTTAAAAAGTTAGTTACATCCTTTGAAAGTCAGACCTGCCCTTGACTCTCCCAGGGCTCTTCTTAAGTTCACACTTGCAAGGTAACTGTGAAATCCTCAGGTAGGGTGCTAGCTGCCCTGAAGCCTGAATCCAGCATATGTTTTTGTACCTGCAGCGGACAATTCTCCCATTGTATTTTAATAGCATGTTTACACAACTGCCTGTCCCCACCAGGCAGGGAGCTCCTCAGGGACTGGACCACATCTTACTCATCTTTGTGCTTCATAGGCCCCCAGCCTAGCACATGCATGGATTCTGAGGGGGTGTAAGAGAGATGCCCCTATTCCTCCCTTACTCAGGGTATACCCAGGGGCCTTATCCACAGCCTGGACGCTGCTAGCCAAACCAAACCCATTGCCGTCGAGGCAATTCTGACTCATAGCAACCCTACTGGACAGAGTAGAACTGCCCCTCAGGGTTTCCAAGGAGCAGCTGGGGGATTCGAACTGCTGACTATTTGGTTAGCAGCCGAGCTCTTAACCACTATGCTACCGGGGCTCCAGGACACAGCTAAAAGATTGGTACAAACAAAAACAAAACAATCAGCCCAATTCTATTTTGCAAAAAAAAAAAAAAGTTGATTTATATTGAGATCTGTCACTCTTAAAAGTGGTTTGTTTTGTGGGAAGAAGCTCATTAGAATTCTGGCGAGTGAATGCTTCCCACCAAGTCAGCTCTGGAGGAGCGTTGAAGAGAATCTCCTGGAACCTACTACTGTCACAAACCACACAAATCCACTTCTCTCCTCTCTGCCCCCTATCCCTTTATGATGGAAGCACTGAACAGAGTCACAAAGGTCCAGGGGCAACCAGGGGAGGGCAGGGCTCATCCTTGCCTAATAGACTGCTTTGCTTAAACATGGCAGGGAGAGTTTTTCTTTGACTCTGATTGCAAATAGGACATGTAGCGAAAAAGGAGTAGTTGTGTCCTTTAACCATTTAGATACATCTTGTTGCTGTTGTTGGCTACCATTGAGTTGACCTTGACTCATAGGGACCCCATGCATAACGGAAGAAAATGCTGATACCATCCCCGTTATTGGTTGCACATTGGACTGTTGTGATACATGGGGTTTTCATTAGCTGATTTTTGCAAGTAGATCGGGAGGCTTTTCTTCCTAGTTTGTCTCATTTTGGAAGTCTTGCTAAAACCTGTTCAGCATCATAGCAACACGAAGGCCTCCACTGACAGTCAGGTGGTGGCTACACAAGAGGTACATTGGTCTAGAATGGAACCTGGGTCTCCCACATGGAAGGCGAGCATTCTATCATTGAGCCACCAATGCCTCCAGATACTATCTAGGGAAAAAACAGTAGCTCAGAAGGTCAAACTGAACATAAGTGTAATTCACCTTAACCAATGTTAGAGATGGATGGAGATGGGTCCCCACAGTCTTAGTCCTACCAGCATTTGCAGAAGGACAGAAATGGAATGGATTATTAAGTCAGACAGATCTAGATGTTAGTCCTACCTTTGCCATTGATCAGCTGTGTGGCTGTGGGAAAGTCCTTTAACTTCTCTGGGCTTAATCCATCACCTTTAATATAAGGAAGTGCTTGGCTGCTAACCAAAAGGCCAATGATTTAAACCCATCAGCCTCTCCTCAGGAGAAAAGACCTCGGGATCTGCTCCCATAGGGGCAGTTCTACTCTGTCCTGTGGGGTCATTTTGAGTCAGAATCGGCTATACAGCACCTAACAACAACAATCTATCTCAAAGAGTATTAAAAAAACACTCAAAGGGTATTAAAAAAAGGTATCTCAAAGGGTATTAGAAAAATCAAGTGAGAATGCATATGAAAGTGTTTTGTTTCAGACAAAGATTAGACAGGCTATAAACAATAAATAACACACACGAGGAACATGCTTCTTAGCTCAATCAAATATATGAGACCAACTGGGAAACTCCTGTCCAAAAACGGACACAGGCAAACTGGGGTGGAAAGGGGGAGCGTGCTGTCACATTGTGGGGATTGCAACTAATGTCACAAAACAATATGTGTATAAATTTTTGAATGAGAAATTAACTTGAGCTGTAAGCTTTCACCTAAAGCACAATTAAAAAAGAAAAAAAAAAAAAGGCTCTTGCTCAGCCATTTCAGCAAATCTGTTTATGCAAAACATGTAGCTCAAGTTAAAACAGCAGTGAGTCAAGCAAATGAGTTTTCAGAGGGAGGTTTGATGTAAAACCATGCTGTTCATCACATGCTTAACTGGATCAGGGATTTAATGGAAGTATTTGTTCTTTGTTCCCTTCTCTAAGAAGAAACACAGCTAAATAAGCACAAAGAACCACAGGAACTGAAACACACAAAAGATCAATTCAAAATGTCTCCAAGTTATCACAGTGTAAGGATATTTTAGTTCATCTCCAAGTTTTCAGAAAGAACTTTTAACTCAATGGTCCAGAAAATTATCACAGAATATATCCCTTGTACTTCACACTCAGAATCTCCCTTTCTTCCTGAGATCTCCCGTGTCATCTTATACCCTTAAGTGTCTCTATAAGGCTTCTTCTCCTCAGATTACAAAGATTAAAATTCAAGTAACTAGATGCTGAGGTTTCTAGATATGGCCAATGTCATAATTTTGTTGCTTGCATTTATGGGGGAAAGTTTTCACTTTTAAGCACCTACATTTCCATTTACAGTTAAAAAAATACCTCTCTTCGCTCACATATATCACTATAATTTTGTATAGCTAGTTTCCAGAATCTAGATGATAGATATCTGCATCATTGGTAATATGTTTTGGATAAGCTATTACTTTGCTCAGTCTGAATAAAATTGACTACCTTAAAAAAAAAAAAGTGTTTTGTAAACTAGTCTAAAGAGATATTGATATAAATATTAATTCTTTTCATGTTCTGGAATTTTGGTTTAACAAATGGAGACATTCGTGCCCCTCTTTCTTGGATTTTGTAAGATTAGCCATAATGTATGTAAAATTTATAGCACAGTACCTAGCCCAGAGTAGGTTCAATAAATGACGGTTATGAGGTTATGACTCACTGCTCCTCCCCTGGAAGTAGCCCTGAGCTCTCTGGGATCACTCTTCGTTAGGAGAGGGTCTGGAATTACTCTTCATTAGGAGAGGGTGGGGATCAGGGAGGTTGTGGGAGAGGAAGGATGGGGTGGGACATATTTGTTGATTCTGCCTATCCAACATCCATTCCCTGGTCTTCCTGTAAAAGCATCGTATTTTTTTTCCCTTCGGGGAATTTCCCCTCCCCTTTCTCAGTGTGTGTGGTTCATGTGTGGCGCCCTTCCTTCTCCCCACTGGCACTCCAGCAGGGACCAGTCAGCACATCCCATCCCATTTTCTCCTTGGCCACCGTGACTGCTCTAGTGATGGAGGCGTGTCCTAATCTGGACAGTAAAACACAACTCTGGGTCTTTTGCTGAACCCTCTGGGAAACAGAAACACTCTTTTCTGTGAGACCACTGAAATGGTAGAACATATAAGTCTGGAACAGGAAGAAAATGGGGCCATCACAAAGGAAATAAAATTTAAGAGATGGAGAAAGCCAGATGATTGAGGAACATATTTGAACGTCTGGATCTAGCCAAGTCTCGACCATCCCTGGACTTTTTTATTCCTGGAGCCAGCTCCCTCCCCCCGCCCCTTCTTTGCCATTTGTAACTGAAAATTTTGATTAATGTAGCCGGAAAAGGGGTAGATGTTGAACATAGTCCCCTAACCTCAATGATGTTCCCTGTTTTTCTCCTGGATGAGAAAACAGCTCACCCTGCGTCTGAACTCTTCCCCTTGTTTCACTTCCCGGGGATAGCCATCAATCAGGAAGCCCTTGGTGTCACCGAGGCTGGCTGCCATGGCTTCCTTCAGGAGCGCGAGGACGAGGCCCTGGAGCAGAGGGAAAGTGGGTGGTCAGGAGCAGGGCACTTCCACAGAACAATAGTAGTATCACCACACACGCACCCCAACCCCAGCTCCCGTGGAAGGGACTGACTCATGGTGGTCCCATGTATTTCAGAGCACAACTGTGCCCCATAGGTTTTCAGTGGCTGATTTTTAGGAAGTAAATTGCCAAGCCTTTCTTCCAAGGTACCTCTGGGTGGACTCAAACCTCCAAAGTTTTGGTAAGCAGCCGAAAGCCTTTACTGTTTAGACCACTTGGAAGCTCCAGAATCACCACAAAAATATACTAAAAAACAAACTTGCTGCTGTCAAGTTGATTCCGACTCATAGTGACCCTACAGGACAAAGCAGAACTGCTCCATAGGGTTTCCAAGGAGTGGCTGGCGGATTTAAACTGCCGATCTTTTGGTTAACAGCTAACCGCTTAACCACAGGTCTCCTTCAATCCCCTTGTTATGGAGGGGAAAAGGTTCAGATAAGATTAGTAACACAGAGCACTAAACTATATTTCATCAATTCTAAGTCCCACTTTTTTTCTTCCCCATTTTAATGTCCATGAAATTGGTTGGTAGCTTATAATCAGTGCTGGGACATAGTTTAACTGTTAGTGTTTTTTCTTACCGGTTATATTTTACTGAAGTGTCTTAAAAATAGATGGCATCTTAGATTGGATGACATATGGTAGCCATATTTCATGTGTAGCTATCCATGAGTTAGGCAAAATGGTAGTTTTAAAACTAGACAAATCATGGTATAAAAATGTATTTCACTGTTAATCTTTCCCCATTAACATTTTATAATATTTGACATATGCTGAGTTGAGAAGACTTTCAGTGGATATGAAGTAGAATTATCTTCTAGCCACATTGTTTTCTCTGTTAAAAATTTTGATTTAACAAGGGCTTGTGGAAAATGAATGAGGAGAGATACATGGAAGCTTGAGAACGGGCATAGGAAAAATGCAACCAGCTGCCAAAATGGGGGGGCTTCCTCTGCTCCCTGGCTCCCTGGCATTCCCTGGCCTTTGGCAGGGGGTTGGGGGATGCAGCCATCCCATCACAAGGGTGGTATGAATCTATCCCAAGATAATCGTTAATTAACTCCTCATGAAGTTTATGTTCTAGGGAGGAAGATAGATAATAGATAAATATACCATGAAAAGTCAGCTAGAGATAACCGCTGTGCACAAAATCACAGCAGGGCAAAGAGACACAGAGTGGTGGAGATGCTATTTTAGACACGGGGGTCAGGGAGAGCGTCTTTTGATAAATCATGACATTAAAACAGAAATTTGAACAAGTAAAGGAGCAAGCTATGTGACTATCTGAAAGAAGAGCACTCCAGGCTGAGGAAATAGCAAGTGCAAGGGTCCTGAGGCAGGAACAGCCTGGCCTGTGGGTAGAACAAAGAGGCCAGTAGCTGGGTAGGAGTGAGCAAATTGAGAGGGATAGGAAATTGGAGGAGGAGTCAGAGGCCACAGCATGTGGGGCCTTGTAGGCCATGGGACAAAACAAAACAAAAACATTCAAAACAGGTTCTGTTGAGTCAGTTCCAGCTCATGGTGATCCCATGTGTGCCGGACTAGAACTGTCCTCCACAGGATTTTCAATGGCTGATTTTTTAGAAGTAGATCACCAGGTGTTTCTTCTGAGGTACATTTGGGTGTTTCAGCAGCCAAGCATGTGAAAACTTTATACTACCCAGGGACTCTGTGGCCTTGGGAAGGACTCTGAATTTCATTCTAAGTGTGGTGGGGAGCCACTGGAACATTCTAGGGAAGACGATAACACAATTTGATAAACGTTTTAAAGGAATTGCTCTGGCTGCTGTGAGAAGGGTAGCATGTAGGGGGAGGAGGTAGGCCAGGTAAGAAGGCAAGCACAGTGGTTTGTTCTTCTTTTATGAGGACTATTCTGGCTTTCTGGTGGAGGAATAGGCTGCAGCTGGTTCAGGAGGAAGCCAGAAGCTCCACTGGATAGCAGGCCCTTATCACAGAGCTCAGCATGGGACCTAGTGTGGTAGGGACTGTTATGGATTGAACTGTCTCCCCCTAAAATGTGTGTCAACTTGGCTAGGCTATGATTCCCAGTATTGTGTGACTGTCCACTATTTTGTCATCTGATGTGATTTTCCTATATGTTGTAAATCCTACCTCTATGATGTTAATGAGGTGGGATTAGCGGTAGTTATGTTAACGAGACAGGACTCAGTATACAAGATTAGGTTGTGTCTTAATCTATTTCAAGATATAAAAGAAAGAATCGAGAAGAGAGATATAGGGACCTCGCACCCTAAGAAACAAGAGCCAGGAGAATAGTGCATCCTTTGGACTTGGGGTCCCTGCGCTGAGAAGCTCCTAGACCAGGGGAAGATTGACGATAAGGACCTTCCCCCAGAGCCAACAGAGAAAGAAAGCCTTCCTCTAGAGCTGGCACCCTGAATTTGGACTTCTAGCCTCCTAAACTGTGAGAGAATAAATTTGTTTGTTACAGTCATCCACTTGTGATATTTCTGCTACAGTAACACTAGATAAGTAAGACAGGAACATCATAAATAATTTTTGGTACTAATGACATCAGCTTCTCAGAGATGGATGGTGCCTTGGTAAAAGAAAGAAGGTATACAGAAGTGATACTCTTTATTTACCTATTTAAGGAAGATACCAAATTTCAAGATAATGCTCTCACGCTTCCCAGAAGTAGATACGAATATTATAATTTTCTATTTTCTGGGGGTTTTCAATTCCAAGCTCTGCTGTACCACACTCACCTCTTCTTTGAAGACTTTTAACTCTAACATTGGGGCCCATTCTGCAGAAAACTGTGAAACAGGCCATTTTTGTATCTGATGCCCCCATTTGATCTCTATTGGAACTTTCCCCAACTTCCTCCCACCTTCAGATTCCAGAGCTCTTTCATGTTGTTCCCTGTCTCTTAGTGATAAACATGTTCCTAAGAAAGGACTTATCTCAAGGTTATTTGGAATTGTTCAAGGGTTATTTCTAAATAAAACCAAGAGTGTGGTGCCTTGTTAAAAGCGGTTATCAAAGAGCACGTGTAAGAAGTTTTGGGGAAGCTGAAATCCCCCCTCCACCTGTTAGTTGTTCCCCATTATCCATTTCTTCTCCATTTATTAACAGCACACCCCCTCACACAGGGGCCTATCTACAGAAAACAGCGCCTATGGCAATTAGTTTTAAATTGCTGCATGATCTCTCACAGCGGGGGATGGAAGAGGCAATGGCCAATAGAAACTGCTCGTTAGTGCCCCTCCTCAAGTGGCGCCCTACCTGCCATACTTCAGTCACGCCTCTGCCCTCACTCCCCACGTTTTAACAGGGCACCTAGCTGCTCAGAGAGAGACTGTATTTCCCAGCTCCCCTTGCAGTTAGGTGTGGCCAAATGTGGAACGCAAGCAAAAGTGATGTGTGTAATTTCTGGGTCACTTCCTTAAAGAGAAATCGTGTGATGTCCATTTCCTCTCTCCTTTCCCCTTCCTGAGGCTGGAATGTGGACGTAGTGGCGGTGAGTCAGCTTCCACCATTTTGGTGAGGGTAACACTTGAGAGGTCAGCAGAGAGCAAGATAGAGGAACCTGGGCAGTAGGGTAGAGGTACTATTTGCTTCGGACCTCCTGCCTGCCTCTGGATTTTTAAATAAGAGAGAAATGAAGCATAGTTATTGAGCCTTTGGGTTTCCTTGTTCCAACAACTTAAACTAATTACAAAAAAAAAAAAAAAAAACACCAAAATATCTCCCCAGCCAGGGAAGGCAGCTGTGTAGGGCAGGTCATGTTGCTTACCGTGGGTACCAGTTCTCCTCGTTCCATGATGTCTCTGATCAATTTGCTTCTTTCAGATTCTGATGATAGCTCATTACGCAGAAGCTCACCAGTTGAGAGATGTGTAAATCCATATTTTTCCACCAGCTTTGCACACTGCGTGCCTTTGCCAGAGCCAGGGCCACCTTGAAAAGAAGTCATGTTATCAGTCACGCATCCCAAACCTGGTGCCTTATTTTTGACTACTCACTGTGGTGAGCACACCTCATTGCTTCACTTACCAAGCACATATTGATTACTTGCTGTATACAAGGAGCTGTGCTGAAAGCTATGGATATAAAGGAGAATGAGATAGAGTCCTTGGTTTCAAAGAGTGTACTGTCTATGGGGGGCGGGGTGTGGGTGTTACAGAAAAACAGCAGGTTGTTACTACATGGTGGTGTAGTGGGAGGAGTCCAGGCTCCTATGGGGCAAGAGGAGGGGCATAGGACTCCACCTTCATAGGGATGCAAGTCAGAGGGAACTGAATTCACTCATCCAGGTCATGTGCAAAGCACAGACCACAGTACCTGATACATAGAGTGCTCTACAAATACTAGCAATTTTTTTTTTCCAAGATTACCCAGTTATATATTTGTTTGTCTATTTACTTATTTTTTGTGGTTTTTTTTATAAAAAAATTTTATTGTACTTTAAGTGAAAGTTGACAAACCAAGTCAGTCTCTCATACAAAAACTTATATACACCTTGTTATATACTCTTAGTTGCTCTCCCTCTAATAAGACAGCACACTCCTTCCCTCTACTCTCTATTTTCATGTCCATTTGGCCAGCTTCTGCCCCCCTCTACCCTTTCATCTCTTCTCCAGACAGGAGCTGCCCACACAGTCTCATGTGTCTACTTGATCTAAGGAGCTCACTCTTCACCAGTATCATTTTCTCTCCCATAGTCCAGTCCAATCCCTGTCTGAACAGTTGGCTTTGGGAATGGTTCCTGTCTTGTGCTAACAGAAGGTCTGGGGACCATGACCTCTAGGGTCCTTCTAGTCTCAGTCAGACCATTAAGTCTGGTCTTTTTACAAGAATTTGGGGTCTGCATCCCACTGCTCTCCTGCTCCCTCAGGGGTTCGCTGTTGTGTTCCCTGTCAGGGGTGTCATCAGTTGTAGCCAGGCACCATCTAGTTCTTCTGGTCTCAGGCTGATGTAGTCTCTGGTTTATGTGGCCCTTTCTGTCTCTTGGGCTCATAATTACCTTGTGTCTTTGGTGTTCTTCATTCTCCCTTGCTCCAGATGGTTTGAGATCAATTGATGCATCTTAGATGGCCGCTTGATAGCGTTTAAGACCCCAGATGCCATTCTCCAAAGTGGGATGCAAAATGTTTTCTTAATAGATTTTATTATGCCAATTGACATAGATGTCCCCTAAAACCATGGTCCCCAAGCCCCTGCCCCTGCTATGCTGGCCTTCGAAGAGTTCAGTTTATTCAGGAAACTTCTTTGCTTTTGGTTTAGTCCAGCTGTGCTGACCTCTCCTGTATTGTGTGTTATCTTTCCCTTCACCTAAAATAGTTCTTATTTACTGTCTAATTAGTGAAAACCCCTCTTCTTCCCTGCCCCCCTGCTCACATAACCATCAAAGAATATTTTCTTCTCTGTTTAAACTATTTTTCGAGTTCTTATAACAGTGGTCTCACACAATATTTGTCCTTTTGCAACTGACTAATTTCACCCAGCATATGCCTTCCAGATTCCTTCATGTTATGAAATGTTGCACGGATTCATCATTGTTCTTTATCAATGCGTAGTATTCCATTGTATGAATATACCATAATTTATTTATCCATTCAAGGCAGGGGCTGACAACCGTACCCCAAGTTTTTTGAGGAAAGCGTGTCCCTGTTCCCTAGAGCACACAGGTGGGTGGGTTCTGCAGACGGATCTTGGGCACCCAATGCATTTGGTTGTAAGGACTCAGAGGTATCAGTTATCCTTGGACCCCTGTTGTGGGTGGCTGGGTGACCTGAATGGAGCCACCAGTCCCTAGGCCCCTGATGTGGGTAGGTGAGGACCCTGTTTAACAGGTAAAGCTGTGTCAAACATCAAACACCCACCTCTCCACCGCACAGCTGAAACAGTTGTAGTCTGCCAGCAAGGGCCTATTCTCCTGAAATAGGCCCACACAGATCCATCCAGAGGGGAAAGGTATTCAAAGTCCATGGACGATTTATGCCTGGACAGGAGCCGCTTCTGTCCTGAGCTCCCCAGGTTAGTGGAGCTGGCTGATTATCTTTTTCCCAGTTGTGAATTTATTCCTTCTCCAAGGCCAGGAGAATGGCTCAGGTTGAGCAACAGGACCTATCTCAGGCCCAGGGAAATTGACAGCCACTGAAGCTGGCTTCAGGGCAGGCGGCACAGTAAAATATACGCAAGTACTTAGCTTTTGCCGAGAGCACCGTTCTCTGGTTCTGGAAGTATGAGTAGGCTGTGCAGCTGGATGTTTCTTCCTGAGAAAAGTGTGGCCAAACACTACCACCAGCCCACCATAGCTGCTCCCGGGAATGATGCCTGAGGGATCCCAGTGATTCTGGACTGGCAACTCCTCTCCGCTTCTGAACCATCTCTCCCTCCCCCTGCCACTCAGTCCGTTTTCTAACTTTGCCTTTGATGTTCAGGGCTTCTTGCTTGTCATAAATGTAATCTTTTCACTTGTTTTTCTGGTCTTTGTTGTAAGAGGGTTCACTGGAAGCCTTTGACTACTTTGCCGTCTTGGCCCCGCCCCTCCCAGTGGTTACTTTTTAAAATAAATGGTTTCATTCTGAAACAATTGCAAACTTACAGAAGAGTTGTAAGTACATCACTAAAAACTTTCTGAACATTTTAGAAGTAAGTTGCTGATCTGATGTTTCATCACCCCAGGGCACTTCAGTGTTATTTTCTACAAAGAAGCAAACACATTCTTCTATATAACCACATCCATTCAAATTTCAGTTGAATTGTCACAATAACGTCCTCTGAGGCCAATGAAGCAAGTTCAAAATGACACATTGTCTTTGGTTGTCATGCTCTTCTGGTATCATTCAGTATGGAACAGTTAGTGTTTCCTCGACACTTTTGAAGATTATAGGTTGGCTATTTTTGTAGACTATTCCTCAATTTTTCCTTATTGTGTTCTGTTGTTAGGTACCACCCAGTCAGTTCCTACTCACAGTGACCTTATGTACAACAGAACAAAAAACTGCCTGGTCCTGAGCCATCCTCACAATTGTTGTTTATGCTTGAGCCCATTGTTGCAGCCACTGTGTCAATCCATCTCATTGAGGGTTTTCCTCTTTTTCACTGACCCTCTGCTTTACCAAGCATGATGTCCTTCTCCAGGGACTGATCCTTCCTGATTGCATGTCCAAAGTACGTCAGAGGAAGTCTTGCCATCCTTGCTTCTAAGGGGTTTTCTGTTGTTTTCTAGCTACCGTTAACAATTCTGAGTATTTGCCACATTCCTTTGAGGAACATCTTTAATTATTTCCCCTTGGTTCCCAAGTTCAACCAGTTGCTAAGTCTCACTGATTTTACATTTGAAAATAATAATTGCTAACCTTCGCTAAGTGCTTACTGTTCCGATCACTATTCTAAGCATTTATGGGTATTAATTTAAAATAAATTTAAGAGGTAGGCACTGTTATTATTGTTAATTCAATTGACTTAGACTGCATAGCTAGTAAGTGGCTGTTTTGGGGTTCTCTAGAGAAACAGAACCAATTCATATATATATATATGTATATATATATATATATGCATTGGCTCACATGATTGTATGGGCTGGTAAGTCCAAAATCCCTAGGTCAGATGACAGGCTGGAAACTCAGACAGTCTTGACTATTTACAGTCTTGAAACAGAATTCCTTCTCCCGTGGGAAACTTCAGTTTTTGCTCTTAAGGTCTTCAGCTGATTGCATGAGGCCCACTTACATTATAGATAATAATCTGCTGACCTTAAGTTCAACTGATTTAAATACTATTCACATGTAAATATATTCATAACAACATCTAGACTAGTGTTGCACCAAACAACTGGGCACCACATCCTAGCCAATTTGACGCATAAAATTAACTATCACAGTGGCAAACCTAGGATTCCAATCTGGCTGTCCGAGGCATTCCCTCTTCTCTGTCCCCTGCAGGGCGACGGTTCAGGGCCTCCTGATCTCTGCCTAGGGTGTGCAGTCCCTCCACCTCTGCACGGGGAGTGAGTGAGGCTCTGACAGACTTGCTAGCAGGATGATTTGCTGGAAAAGCATGTCACTCCCCAGCTCAAAGCATTCAGTGGCTTCCCATTCCCCACAGAATAAAATCCAAACTCTGTACGGTGGCATTTTGACATCCAGACTCTAGTTCTATTTTACCTCTACTACCTTGTTTTCCCCCATTTCTTCTCCTCCCACCCAACACTGTCATGTCTAACCATACTATCCCTCAATCAAGGCATACTTGTCCAGGATCCTGTGCTTTTGCTCTTCCTGGTCCTGGGCCCAGAAGGCCCTCCCTCCCCTCTTCTCTTTTCTAATTGTAAAAATCCTCTTCATCCGTTAGGCCTTACTCAAATGTTTCCCCCTTCATGAAGCTTTCCCAGCTCCTTTGGGCAGGAATAAAACCTCTTCCCTCTGCTTTGTTGGCGTGTGTGGTTTAGACAGCAGCTAGTGCACTCCGCCAGTCTCACCCTTGGTCTCCATCTCCCTCTCCTAGACATTCTGCCCTGGACTCTTCTCTGTGGGCCTCACAGCACTGAGCACTGTGTTTGCACATAATGCCTGAAGAACCAAGAGTTTCCTGTTCAAAGCAAATATTTAACATTAAAGTGCAAAATTTGAATGAGGTTTCAGTATGTTGTTGATTTTGTTCTTCATTTGTGACTCAGTAGACCTCATATGTTACAGAGGAGAACTGCTCCATAGGGTTTCTTGGGTGTAATCTTTGCTGTCATTAGGCCTGTTTCTTCCATGGTGCCTCTGGGTGGGTTCAAACTGTCAAGCTTTTGGTTACTAGCTGACTGCAAACCGTTATTTGCCACTCAGGGATCTTCGAAGTTTTAGTATGGTTGTGAAGATTTAAGGCTTACTCTGCAATTTTCTGGGTTTGCCTCTCTTCATATTCAAATTCTTTTCTTGGGATAGTTGGCAATTTTCCTCCTGAAGGACAGCTTTAGGTACAGTCTTCTTTCCCCTCTTTTCACTTCCCTCTTCCCTCCCTCCCTCCAATCTTTCCTTCCTTTCTTCTAATTAAATCCTAAAATATATCATGCATACAAAAGAGTTCCCAAAACATATGGGTAAAAATTTGAAGACTAAAAGTAAAAGCAACCCCTTATATCTCTTACCTGACTTATGAAACAGAATATTGTCAGCACAATAGACATATCAGAAACCCTGTGGTGTAGTGGTTAAGTGCTACAGCTGCTAACCAAAAGGCTGGCAGTTCGAATCTACCAGGAGCTCTTTGGAAACTCTATGGAGCAGTTCTATTCTGTCCTATAGGATCGCTATCAGTTGGAATGACTCGATGGCAATGGCTTTGGTTTTTTGGTAGATACCTTTGGACCTCAACTTGGTGGTGCCTCTATCCTAACCTCTAGAGGGAAACTCCTATCCTAAATTTGGGATTAATTATTACTTTGCTTTTCTTACTAGTTTATCACTCATCTATTTATCAAGTCGGAATTTACCGAATGGCAACGGATTTTTTATCCCTAGATAGTATATTGTTTAGTTCTGTTGTTTTTGAACTTCATACGTAATGGAATAAATCTTATGTAGTCTTCTTTGACTTGTATGTTCACATCATTGTATTTTTGTGATTCATCCATGTGGATGTATGTAGCAAAACTCTTGTTTTTTCACTGTTATGTAGTATTCCATTGTACGAAAACAGCACAGTTTATCTGTCCATTCTTCTGCTGACACACATTAGGTGGTTTCAGTTTTTTGCGCTCACAAACATTTGCTCTAGACTTTTCTGTATGCTTCTGCTGGTGCATAAGAGCTGGAGTTCCCCTAGGGCATATTGGTAGGTATAGAAATGCTTGGGAGTTGCTTAGTACAGACTCCTCTGAAGAAAAGAAAAATCCTCCAAAAAGCAATTCGTATTTTTGTTAACAATGGGAAAAGTCACTTTTGCATCTAAAAATACCTGAAGAATATTTCTGGCCTTTAAGTGAGTTTCCCTAGAAACAGCCACCAGGAGAAGGCTTAATCACAAGAAAACACTCATTTGAAATGGCTGAGAACAGAGACTTTGAAAATCCTAAAAATGAAATTTCCAGCAGTTATCACGAAATACAAAACCGACAAATTGGACTTCATTAAAATTACAACTTCTTCTTACCACAAGATATTAGGAAAATAAGAAGACAAGCCACATACTGGAAGAAAATATTTGCAATAGATGTATATGATAAAGGACCAGTATGCAGAACATAACGATTTCTGCAAATCAATAGTAAAACATAAAAAAAAATAGTAAAACATAAGCAATCATTAAAAAAGCAGCAAAGACTTGAGCAGACACTTCACCAAAGATGACAAAGAAATGGCTAATAAACATATTAAAAGGTGCTCAACATTATTAATTATCAGGGAAATACAAATTAAAACCTCAATGAGATCCCATTCTACACTTACTAGAATAACCAAATTAAAAAGACACAACACCAAGTTTAGTGAAGACTGGAGCAACTGGAACTCTCATACGTGGCTAGTGAGAGTGTACAACCACTTTGGAAAGCAAAAATTTCTAATAACTTAAACAGGCACCCACCCTATGACTCAGAAATTTCATTCCTAGGTATTTACCCAAGAAAAACAAAAAATATGTTCAAAAAAGACTTGTACAAAGATGTTCATAGCAGCTTTACTCATAATAGCCTCCATTTGGAAACAACCCAAATGTTAATCAACAGGAGAACGGATAAAAGAAAGTGTGGTGTATCCATACAATGTATTACTACTTACCAATAGTAAGGAATGAGCTACTGATACACACACTATCATGAATAAATCTCAAAAACAATATGATGAGCAAAAGAAGTTAGGATACATACTGTATAATTCCATTTATATGAAGTTCAACAAAGGGCAAAACTATAGTGATGGAAATCGGAGCAATGGTTGCTTCTGGTGGTGGCAGTGGGGATCCTGATAGGAAAGAGACCTGAGGGAACGAACTTTCAGGGATGATGGCAATATTCTATATCTTGATTTAGGTGTTAGTTACATGGGTGTGGAATCCCTAGGCGATACAAACGGTTAATGCACTCCACTGCTAACTGAAAGGTTGGAGGTTTGAGTCCACCCAGAGGCTCCTTGAAAGAAAGGCCTGGAGATCTACTTCTGAAAAATCAGCCACTGAAAACCCTACAGAGCACAGTTCTACTATGACACACCTGTGTCTCCATGAGTCAGGATCAACTCGACGGCAGCTAGAACTGGTACATGGTTGTATGCATTTTGTCAAAGCTCGTTTAAATGGATGCTTAACTTCTATGCGTTTTACTGTACATAAAAATATGTGTCTTAATATATATACCTTAATTTAAAAGCAGATTATGCCACACGACTTCATAAATGGAAGAGGAAGGAGAAGGGCTCTCATTTCCCTTCTTTGCCGTGGCAGAAAATCCAGGAAAAGTCCACGTTTTCTATCTTCTGCTAATTGGGACAGCTGCTCTGAGCCAAATGGAGTGGGCTCAGACCCCTCAGAGTATTGTCATGGATGGGCCAGATCTAATAGAAAAACAGCAATTTCAGAGGCTTGCAAAAATAATGCAGGCCACTTAGAAGGAGAACCCAATTGCCAGCTCATGCTGCATTTGCTCCAAGCACTATGACTCCTGTCTGCTGATACAATAGAAATGGAAAGCGTGGACACAAGAGAAGGCCACTGAGGGGAAGTGCTTCTAGATAAATGACAAAGGAGAGTGGGCTGCTGAGCTCCTGAAGAGGCCAGGAGGGCTTCTGTGGACGGCTTTACCTGGAAGCTCTGTTCCTGGGATGGCCAGAAGTGGGTCATGTGGAAAGGATACTTTCAGATTTGGCTTACAAGGTAAAAATGCTTTGTTCTTATTATTTTCTTCCTTTAGCATCCTACTAATATGACTATTATAGCTTTTGTTTCTCTAACATGATATTTAATAAATCTCAACACAAAGGCAATTAAAAAGCTTTAGCTGAAATTAACAACAGCTGTGTGTTAAACAGCAGACGCAGCCCCAGTTAGAAACCTTTCGTGGGAGCAGCAGCTGCAAATCCTTAGCATTCTTTGGCCAAATGGTGCAAGCCCCATGGAATGTTAAGTAACCTACACAATGGCTTGATTCTTCCCTTGGCTCCAAACTGGAGAACAAAGTGATTTTATCACTGCAGTAAAGGCACAGAAACTGCCGGTGGAAATATAAATTTTCATATACTGTCACTTAAGTAAGGAGCCCTGGTGGCTCAATAGTTAAAGCGCTCGACCGCCAACTGAAAGGTCAGCTGTTTGAACCCACCAGCTGCTCCTCTGCTGTTGTAAAGATTACAGCCTTGGAAACCCTATGGGGCAGTTCTACTCTGTCCTATAGGGCTGCTGGGAGTCGAAATCGACTCGATGGCAACAAGTTTTTGGTCAACATGTCTTCCACGTCTTAACTCATAACTTTTAAATAAAAAACAATGGGGCCTTGATAGCCCTTTGGGATAACGTGTTCCACGGAAAAAAGTCTTTTGAGGAGCCACATATCAGAATGAGTAGGCTGTGCTCTCTGTGACAAGACGACTGATTACAGACAAGGAGCTGTAACACTTACTGTCACTGCACTGATTTTTAAGTGTATCATTACTGGACAAGCCTATACACTATACAGTGTGCTGTGATTCACAGAGAGAGTCTGGAATATGAGATTCCATTTTGGAGGGGTCTGTCAACACTTTGAAAAAAGATAAGAAATTTTTATTCTCAACTTCAGATGTAATTTAAAATTTTTTTCCATGTGGGGCCAAAGGTACTATATTGCGAAAAGTGCAAATACTGTGAACTTTCACTTCACAGCTCAGTGTATCATTTTCCCCTAAAGCCCGTGACAGCCCCTGACAGCGCTGCCCCAGAAGGGAAATGAGACAGCAAGCAAACTGACAGCCCAGGGAACCTAACTCTGTATCCTCACCTGGGCATTCTCTTTGGTACCTGGTGCTTTTTGTTGTTGTTGTTTCTTTTTTATTTACTTCTTTATTTTTGTGCTTTAGGTGAAAGTTTACAGAGCAAATTAGTTTCTCATTAAACAATTAATATACAAGTTGTTGTGTATTAACTGGTTGTGACATTGATTGCCAACCCTGCTATGTGTCAACACTCTCCCCTTCTCTACCCTGGGTTCCCTGTTTCCATTTGTCCAGTGTTCCAGTACCTTCCTGCCTTCTTGTCTTTGCTTTTGAGCTGGTGTGCCCATTTAGTCTCGTATACATGATTGAACTACGAAGCACGTTCCTCACAGGTGTTATTGTTTGTCCTATAGACCTGCCTAGTTTTTGGCTAAAGGGTGAACCTTGAAAGGTACCTGGTGTTTTTGAGATAGAAGTGAAACAATCTCCATCACCTGGGCCTGCGCACCTGGTCACCTCTCAGTCTGCTTTTTGTTTACTGGGGCCATCTTCTTTCTCTTTCTTTTCTTTTTTTAAAATAATTTATTTTATTTTTGTTGTTGAGAATATACATAGAACATACACCATCTCAACTGTTTCTACATGTGCAATTCAGTGACGCTGATTACATTCTTCCAGTTGTGCAACTATCCTCACCCTCTTTTTCCGAGTTGTTCCTCCCCCATTAACATAAACTCACTGACCACTAAGTTTCCCATCTTTCAAGTTGCTGTTGTCAGTTGGATCCTGATCCTGTATAGACAGAGCTTAAAAGGGCACAACACTCAAGGCAGACATTCTTTACTAGTTAAGCTAAACTACTGTTTGGTTTTAAAAAAAGACTTCAGGGGATATTTTTGGTTCATGGCTTAAGGCTTAAGGATTATCTCAGGGTGAGCAATCCTCTCTCAAGAGACAGCTCCTGGATTCATTGTTGTTGTTGTTGTTAGGTGCTGTTGAGTCTATTCTGATTCATAACAACCCCATGTGACACAGTGAAACTGCCCCATAGAGTTTTCTTGGCTGTGATCTTTATGGAAGCAGATGCCAGGTCTTTCTCCCTAAGAGTTGCTGGGTGGGTTCAAACCACTAACATTTTGGTTAGCAGCTGAGCACTTAACCATTGTGGCACCAGGGCTCCTTCTGCAGAAAACTTGGCCTCAGGAAAAAAGAATGAAATGGCAAAGCTGGTGTTATAGCACATTCTGTAACATGTCAGAAAAAAAGCCCAAAGAAATAAAGATGTCAGACAGATAATTAGCCAAATCCCAAATACAAACCAAGGCATACACTTAAATTTCTATTACACTTTTAGTTTTAAAATGTAATGGCAACAGCACGTTTTAATGGTCCTCGCTGACATTTTATTATATCTTGTTAACTGCAGCATGCAACCTGGAATTGAGCACAAGGCCTATTAATACAGCCATTCATTTGACAAACATCTGTTGGGCAGCTAGTATGGGTCAGACACTGTCTAAGCAAGGGGAGTAAAAAGAATCAGAGGCTTAGTCTTTTTCATCAAAGAAGTCACAGTCTAATGGTGGGGATGGGTAAGTGAACACACCATCACAGCAGTGTAACAGGATGTCTTAGTTATCTAGTGCTGCTATAACAGAAATACCTCAGGTGGACGGCTTTAACAAAGAGAAATTTATTCTCCCACAATCTAGGAGGCTAGAAGTACTAATTTAGGGCACCAGCTCCAGGGGAAGGCTTTCTCTCTCTATTGGCTCTGTGGGAAGGTTCCTGCCATCAATGTTCCCCTGGTCTAGGAGCTTCTGAGCACAGGGACCCCAGGTCCAAGTGACACGCTCTGTTCTGGGCGCTGCTGTCTTGGTGGCATGAGGCTCCCCTGTCTCTCTGCTAGCTTCTCTCTTTTATATCTCAAAAGAGATTGACTCAAGATACAACCTAATCTTATAGATAGTCTGGCCTCATTAACATAACCGCCTCTAATCCTGCCTCATTTACATCCTAGAGGTAGGATTTACAACACATAGGGAAATTACATCAGATGACAAAATAGTGGACAATCACATAATACTGGGAATCATGGCCTAGTCAAGCTGACATCCATTTTTGGGGGACACAGTTCAATCCTTTACACAAGGCTATGAGTGGGGCCCACACACACTACTGCAGGAGCACTGCGAGGGGATCCTACTCAAGCGGGGGAAGAGGGGAGGGGAGAGGGAAGGGAAGAGTCATTAAAAAGAATGCATAATTACCTTTGCCAACACAGAAAAATGTGGAAAAGAAGAACATAAGGCTGAGATTTTTGGAGTCCCTGAATGGTGCAAATGGCTTGACCACTAACCAAAAGATTGGAATTTGGAATCCACCAAAGGCACCTTGGAAAAAAGGCCTATAGAGATCTACCTCTGAAAAATTATTCGTTGAACACCCTATGGAACACAGTTCTAGTCTGACACACATGAGGTTAGTAGTGTTAGCACTGCCTGTGCCCATGTCTTCTTCATTTATTGACTTCCTACTGCCTTATAAAATATCTGACGTCACTCTCTAAAATTGATTTTTAAAAGTTCAACAGCGATTGTATAATTGTTGTATTATTTAATGGCCTTTTTCTAGTCTTTAGTATCTTTGCATTTTTAGTAGCATTTAACACCACTGACAAGCATTTTGAGACTCTCTCCTCTCCTGGCTTCCAGGACACAGTTTGTCTCCAATCCCTTCTTCTGCCAGGCTGAAGCTCACAAAGAGTAGAAAAAATGGCTTTATTTACTTAGGAATTCCCACAGGGACTTGCATGGTGTCACAGACAATTGTTAAATAGAGCCAATGCCTGGGAGCTCTGTGGCTCTACAAATGTGGCAACTCTATTTCCTTTCACATAACAGGAACACAGGACCAAAGGACTCGAGTTCCAGGTTCACATTTCAGATCTTTCTCTATCTGGCTAGATGACTTAGATCAAGTCACATATCCTCTCTGAGCTTCAACCTCTTCAATTACAACATGAAGATAATCATAACACCTATTGGTTGTGAGGACAAAATGGGATTGCCTGGCACATGTAAATAGTAGCTGGCACAGTAAAACACTCCATAAGCATCACAATTATATGGAAAACGAGGCAGCTAGTCTTGGTGATCTTCAAAGCTCCTCCGAGTTCTAACATTTCATGATGTTACAAAGATTAAACACAGCATTTTTATACTGTGGTATTCTTTTAACATCCTTTAAAGACAGACAATCTTCACAGTTACAGCTTGTGAGAGTATAAAATGTTTCTCACAAATCAAACTATCTTATTTTTAGACAATTTTCAGATTTGTTTAAAAATATTTCTTGAAATATTTCTCCCTAGGCTGGATTCAAGCTTTTGTGATTGAGTGATTCCTTTCAGAGAAAAGTTATTATACCAGAGACCATGAACTGGCTGTGCCCTAGGAATGATCCCCAACCAATCTGGGTCCATGAGTCACTTTCAACATTCTGCACCTGGGTGAGCCACATCACCAGGCTTTCAGCAGGCTATTGTTGGGAACTTACTTTCCCTGACTGGAAACATCAAGAAAGAACTTTATCTCCAAAGACAACATCGTTATTAGTTTTGGATAGTAGGATCAAGGTAGTGGTTATACAAGTGTTCACTTAAAATTCTCTCAGCTTTGCTGTATGCTTGAAAAATTTTCATGATAAAAAAAAAAGAGCTTCAGAAAAGTCCCCAGGTGATTTTGATGATTAGCCTGATCTACAAACTTCTAGACTAGATAATGAAAGAAGGTAAATTGTTACGAACCCTCAGTGGTCACTGCAGGAGGCCTATGTTGGTCTTTATTTACAATGTAATAATGCTGAGGTAGAGGCAGCAGTGGTTCAGTGGTAGATGTCTTGCCTTCCATGCAGGGGATACAGGTTTGATTCCCAGTCAATGTACCTCATGCATAGCTATTATCCATCTGTCAGTAGAGGCCTGCATGTTGCTACGATGCTGAATGGGTTTCAGTGGAGCTTCCAGACTAAAACAGACTAGGAAGAAAGGCTTGGATATCTACTTTCAAAAATCAGCCAGTGAAAGTCCTGTGGATCACAATGGTCCAATGTGCAATCAGTCACGGGAACGGAGCAGGAGCAGGAGAAGGCATCAATTGCTTCATTCCATTGTGCATGGAGTCCCCATGACTCAGGGGCTGATGGTGAACAGCAATACTGAGACAATGGCTCTATCATGATGAATATTTGTTATTATGATTAATGAAAATGCTCATTGCCTAATCAAAAGCAGGGCCATCACATGAAGGGAAGCCTTTGTTTTCTCAGCATCAATCAGGAGAGACTAGGAGAGGAACTGTTGCATATTTTACACGAATGGGATAGTTCAGAGACCAAACATGTTCAGATAAAGGTATCTGGTTTGCAGTGTTCTTTGCTTAATATTTTATCTAATAAATATCTGTTCTGTGTGTCCTGTAATAGCTCATTTCATCTTTATACAACTCTTTGAACTAGGTGTTATTTGTACCCTATTTTACAGGTGAAAAAACTGTGCCCAAGGGCCAACTGTGCCCTGGTAATCACTGAGCTCTACAGTCTCTCATATATAAGGCCAGTCTGGTCCTTTTTGCTGGAAATCACGACTTGCAGTTCAGAAAAACATTGTATAGTCTTCAGTCAGAGTGGTCACTGGGAGCTGGGCTTTGATCATGGCCCCGTAGGGATGGCAGATAAAATGTAAGACACCCAGTTAAATATTGCACAGGACATACTTATACTAGAAAACAAGCTACAGTTTATCTAAAATTCAAATATAACTAGGCATCCTGTATTATTATTTGTTAAATCTGACACTCCTATCAGGCCCCACGGGAAACCCTGGTGGCATAGTGGTTAATAGATAGGTCTGCTAACCAAAAGGTCAGGAATTTGAATCCACCAGACACTCCTTGGAAACTCTATGTGGCAGTTCTACTCTGTCCTATAGAGTTGCTATGAGTTGGAATCAACTCAACGGCAACAGGTTCGGTTTTTTGGTATCAGGCCCCACCACTTCTTAATTGTGAGACTTGAGGGATGTCATTTCACGTCTCTGCTCTGACAACTCTAATGGTCTGATCCTGCAATTCATTTAGCCAGAACCCACCAGGGTCCAGGGTCATAGCAAGACATGTGAAATGACTCCTTAAGACAAGACTCTGAATCTTAATTGCACAAATATAACTCTTACCTGGACAGAAGACCAGAAAGGTTCAGGTCTCAGGTAAGAGGAAATGGCAGGTACCATGGTGATGGTTCCTGAACACCTCTACCCCACGATGCTGAGTGAGTTCCTGCAGCCCGTATCATCCTCCACCCTGACCCATCTCCAAGCCAGGGCCAGGATGTCCAGACTGCTCAAGAGGAAACACCATTAAGGAACCTGTCCTTCGTTTCTACACTTAGAGGCCCCAAGTCACCAAGAATATATTTTTGTTTTTGTCAAGCTTATAGACTGGAGTTGCTTCTGTCAGGCTGTGCATTTGATTTGCTGAACTTTTAGAATTGATTGGTCTAGAGTGTTCTGCCTTTTCCAAATTCTTAAATACATCAAATCATTTTTTTCTTATTTTGCAATCCATTCCCAGATCTAAGTTTCTGGGATCTTAGGCATGTATTAAATGAATATAACAAGAAATTTATAACCTTAGCATTTCCTTTCTATCTATTCCTTCTTTTAAAGAAAATAATTTTTTAAGAAATACATGCTCCTTATCAAAGATTTAAGAACTCCTGGGTGGTACAAACAGTTAACGTGTTCAGCTGCTAACCAAAAGGTTGGAGGCTCCAGTCCACCCAGAGTCACCTCCGAAGAAAGGTGTGGTGTTCACTTCTGAAAAATCAGCCACTGAAAACCCTATGAGCACAATTCTATTCTGACACACGTGGGTGTGCCATGATTTGGAATCAACTGGATGGCAACTGGTTTATCGAAGATTTAAATGATTTAGGAAAAAAAAAAAAAAACCCTCCCATCGGCCCACTCCCCGAAACACATTTTGTTTTATTCTTTGCAGCATTTTTTCTGTCTGTGGTTTTTTAGTTTGGTTTTCATTGAAAATCTTTCTGCTCTGACATTTCACCTCTTTGGGCTTCTGTATTCTCGTCTGAAAATAAGCTTATTTAAAAAAGGACTAGATAAATTCCAAGGTCATTACCAGTGCTACCATTCTATGTTTTTACCTTTGTCAGAGAATTTAGAGAATATCTGTGCTTGTAGTCTATTCATTTATAATAAAAGAAAGTGAGGATATGTAAGACAGGTAGGGACATTTATAGTAGGCGTTAGTTGGCATATAACTGAAGTTTTGTGTTCAATTTTGGGCCACGCCATGGAAACTGGGAGTCTTATACACCATAATAGGGATATAAAATTAGTACAACATTTCTAAAGGTCAATTTGATAATATATGTCCAAAGGCTTAAAAGTTTTCATGTCTATGAGTTTATCCTAAGGGGGAAAAATTGTTGCAGTTACACAGGTATTCATTACAGCACGGTTAATGAAAGCAAGAATTAGAAGCAGAATAATGCACAGCAAAAGAAATAAACTGAATAATTTACAACATAGCAATACAATGGAATATTGTAACTTCATTAAATTATGTATTGAGAGAAGACAGATACAGAAGAACACATACTGTGTGATTCCATTTACACAGAGTTCAAAAATGTCTATGGCAACTCTTGGAGAGGGCACGGATTAGGAGAGAGCACAAAGGAGGTTTCTGGGGTATTAGTCATGTTCGATTTCTTGATCTGGGCGTTGGTAAGATGAGTGTGTTCACTTACAAAAAAATCACTAAGCTGAACATTTATGATTTCTGTGCTTTTCTATTTCAGTTGAATTACCAAAAAAAAAAAAAAAATTACAAATTGACATAGTATGTGCGTGTTTACTACTTCTGAAAGACGCCTACGATATTTTGATATATACCAAAAGTAGGTTTTAAAATTGCATGATTTTGTTATGACGAAAAATGTATATTTTTAATATAAGCATAGAAAAAAACTGAAAAAGTTAAGAAATACATCAAAATCTTAGTAGTACTTACTCCTGTGAATTTATCACTATGAGTGGTTTTTTTTTTCTTGGTTGTTGATCCATGTTTTCTAGAATGAAGATGTACTGTTTCCATAAAATGAAAACAACAACGATAACAACAAAAACCATTATATTAAAAAAAAATCCTGGCCACTCTCTTTTAAGAGAGATTTTGGCTACATGTATACAAACAGACTTGAGAGAGTGGGAGATGATATGAGTAGAATTTATTCATTCATTCCAGAGGTAAATACGCAGAACCCATACGAACTGGGCCCTGTATTTAAGTACAGGGGACACAAAATGAAGAGTGAGTTGTTCTCTCACGGAGCTTAAAACCTAGCAAGTAAAGTAATAAACTTTTGTTAAAATTGGCTGTTTTTAATTGAATGAAGATATGACTCATAGAAAAGCTATAAAAAAACCAAACCAAACCCATTGCCCTCCAGTCAATTCCGACTCAGCAACTCTACAGGACAGAGTAGGAACTGCCCCATATGGTTTCCAAGGAGTGCCTGGTGGATTCAAACTGCCGACCTTTTGGTTAGCAGCCGTAGCTCTAACCACTATACAACCAGGATTTCCAGAAAAGATATTCATCTCTTCAAATATTTGAATGACTACTATGGCAGAAAGGAGCCCCGGTGGCACAGCGGTTAAGTGCTCGGCTGATAACGGAAGGGTCGGGAGTTCCAACCTACCAGCCGCTCCATGGGAGAACGGTGTGGCAGTCTGCTTCTGTAAAGATTACAGCCTCGGAAACCCTGTGGGGCAGCCCTACTCTGCCCTTACAGGGTTACTGTGAGTCAGAATCAACTTGATGGCAACAGGTTTGTTTTTTTGGACTTTTACTGTGGTTGAAAGAAAAGCTGATTTGTTCTGTGTGGCTCTGCAGGGCAGGGCTAGACTAAAAATAGTGGAAGTTTTGACAGAATAGATGTTGACCCAGTCTTACGAAGACCTTCACTGCCTCCTTGCCTGTCCTGCTCATCACCCTTGGACTTGTCCTTAGTCAACATCACTTTAATCACATCATTCCTTTGCATCCAGGTCTTCCATGATCTGGCCCGTCTCCTTCCTGTTCCTGGACTGTTAGGGACATATCCCTACTGCTGTGATTCGTTCTCTGCTTGCAATGTCCCTTCTTAGAATCCTTCTCTCCTCAGCCTGCTCTGAAACTTAGGAGACCCCATCTGTTCCCTGGGGCTCCTCTCTGGTCTCGGGTTCTCCAGGAAGGGGCTTCTGACCATCTAGCCACGGCGCTTTCCTTTTCTTCTTGTCCCTGGTAACACTCACTGAATAGTTCCTTTGTCTGTTAATTCTACACTGTCTTGTATTGGTTCTAAGTTTTTTTTATAAGCATGAGTTCTTGCCTTCTCATATGATAAGCTCCTAGAGAGACAGGACTACTGAAAAACATTTTTTTAACAGTCTCTGTAGCATTTACTAGAGCAATGGATGCATAATTCAGCCACTGTTTGCTCTTCCATCCTTATGACACTTAACCATCAACTTCAGTCTATGCTCCCTTCTTTGAAGGATAATGACATTCAGAATTAGTACTATCAACTTAATGGTTTTTTAGCTATTTGTTTTTATCTTAATTTTGATTCCTGGCATCCATGCCAGCTACATTGTGGTGGTCTGGAATTTGATGCGGAATAGAAGCCATGTGCTACTTTACATAAGAAAATTTAACAAAAGTCATTTTTTTTTCTTTTTTGGGGGGGGCAAAAAGGCATTATAAGGACCCCATACTGATCTTTCAGGACCCATCCAGAGGAAAAGCTTCTTAGAGATGGCTCTTAAAAATGGCCAAGATACATGGTTTAGCCTCAAACCTCTGCTCTTAATGTTGCGGCTGTGAGGCGGTTATTAGGGGAAGGCAAGTTAATATATTTATTTCTTACAGTGGGTCTCTATCACAACTGAGCTTGGGGAATTTCGAGACAGGGACTTTACTGGAACCTTCATCATCTTCCACCCAATTCCTTCACTCAAAAGACCTATACTGAATGCCTACTAAGTGCCAGGAATCCTGCTAGGCGCTGCATAAAGAAAAGGGGAAATTTAGGAAAAACCACTCTCCAATTAATTGCCATCATCGCTTTGAAGCAAACGGTCAGCTGCAGAGATGGAGCAGAATGTGATGAGTTCCCAGGGCAGACCCCAGGAGAATGCCAGCTGGATTGGCCAGGCTTCTCACTGTTTAACATTCTCTTCCTTTCTCAACACCAGATGTTAGAATGAGGGGCTGACTCAGGGATTGCCTCAACAGCTCTACCCAGACCAAGCTGAAGACTGCTCTGCCTACATCAACTTCCATTCACTTACTATAAAAGTTATTCCAAACAGGGAAATATGTAATTAGACTCTATAGGTTCCTTCCACTTTAACTGAGGTAGCTGGGCTGGCACTGGTGGGCGGATGTGTGGCACTAACATGGCGATCCATTTAGGAGTAGAAAGCATTCCTCGTAGCATGGCAGAACCATGAGGAACATCTCCTTCAGAGTCAGTACCACAGACAATGTAAGAAAAACTATCAATGGGGTCATAGGAACATATGTCATCAACTGGGTCACAGGAACATAAGTCATGTTACAGAAAAGAGCTGTACTCTGTTTCAGGGGGAAAGAGCTTTCCATCATCTTGACTACCTGATGGTTTGTTTAGACATATTTCATTCGCAGTTTTAAAAAAAAAAAAAAACAAAAAACTTCTCTGACACCCTTGGTTCAGAGCCTGGAGCAAAATGGAAGAGAAATGCCTTGTGAATGTTACATTTTGGAGAGCCAAAACAGTCACTATCCCCTTCATCACTGGCTTGTTACCCTGATTCATTCATCAAGTCAAAAACTGGTCTCTTACAGTAAAATCCAGGTTGTGTAAGCAGCTGCAGGATTGTGCCAATGACAGGAATGGCAGCCTACAGGTTGGTTTAGGCTCAAGGCCTTAAGGAACACATTCTCTGCAGATTATTGCCAACCACAGCTGCTCTAGGGGAAACACCGCTCCACAGGTGAATGTTAAATTATAACAGAGAATAACGAGGAAATACAACCAGGAACTTACTCAAACTCTTAATGTCTGTCATGGCTTCCCCATCTTCTGTGTGTCCTTTCCTTGTTCCAATTCATTTCTGATTCCATCCTAGTCCCCTTTTCTGAGGAGCCTCTTCATTTCCATTGGTTCTCTTTCCTCACTCACCATACAATAGTTACAATGGTAGCTAATGCTTGTTGAGTATTTAGTAAAAGCACTGTTATATGGGTTAACTTTTTAATTTAATCTCCACATCAACCCTCTGAGGAAGTACTATCGTTATTTCCACATTATAGGCGAGGGAACTAAGGAAGAGCAGTGTGGGGATGTTGCCCAGGGTCACACAGCCAGTACAGGGGAGAGCCGGGATTTAAACTAATGCAGCTTAAATACCTTAATATCTGTACTTCCTCTCTCTTTATACAAACATGCTTAACTCTCTCATGCTTTAAAAAATATTCTGGCTTTGATCTTTCCTTCCCTTTGGATACTGTCCTAAAGTATCCTTTTCTCTCAGAGTCAAGTTTCTTGAAAGGGTAGTCTGTGCATATTCTCATTTCCTACCTCCTGAAGACTCCTTAATCCACTGAAAAGGCTCTCACCAAGGTCACCAATAACTCTTTAGGTGCCAAATCCAACAGACAATTTTTATTACATTTTTTACTTAGCCTCCCTGGGGTAGTTGAAAACTCTCTCCTTTCCTGCCTTATGTAATACCCTTTGCTCTTGATGTCCTTTCCTCTCTGTTGTCTCCTCCTCTGTGTTCAGCACGGGTATTTTAAGACTGCAGATCTCCTCAGCTTTCCTCTACCTAAAATCATGGGTGATCTCTCGCACAGACATCACTCCAACTACCATTTATGTCCTGGTAAACCCCTCACCTGTGTTTATAGCCCGAAGTTGTATTTTGGGTGCAAGATATATTGATAACTATAACCTCTTGTTTAAAGGCATCGGCACATGGATGTTCCACAAGTATCGCCTTCTTAGTATGTTTAAAACTGAACTCTTCATCTCTTCCCTGAAACCTATTTCTTCTCCATATTTCTTATTTCTTTGAATGGCACCTCCATTTACCTTGTCTAAACCAGCCACTTTGGAGTCATGTTAAATTTCACATCCACCTGTACACACAAGGGATCTTTATGTCCTGTTGATTCTATCTCCTAACAATCTCTTGGATCTGTTTCTTCTTCTCCATCTCTGCTGCCACTGCCTTAGTTCAGGAACTCTTTATTCCTCACCCCATCAGGATGGTGCTGAGTTTAGTCAAACACTGGATAAGACGTTGCTGTGAAGGTATTTCGTAGACGTGATTAACAATTAGCTGACTCTAAGTCAAAGAGATTACCCTCAATAATGTGGCTGGGCCTCATCCAATCAGTTATAAGTCTTAAGAGCAAAAACTGAGGTTTCCTGGGGAAAAGCAATTCTGTCTCAGGATTGTAACACAGATATCCTGCTAGAGGTTCCAGCCTGCCATGTGGCCTATGGATTTTGGGCTCGCTAGCCCCTAAAATTGTGAGCCAGTTCCCTAAAACATGTCTTTCTCTCTCTAGCTGTACCACCTACCCGTTGCCTTTGAGTCAATTCCAACTCATAGCAACCCTATAGGACAGAGTAGAACTACCCCATAGGATTTTAAGGAGTGGCTGGTGGGTTCGAACTGCCAGCCTTTTGGTTAGCAGCTGTAGCTCTTAACCACTGTGCCACCAGGGCTCCTCTCTCTCTCTCTCTCTATATATATATGGTGTCCCTGCATGGTGCAAATGGTTAATGTGCTCTGTTGCTAACTGAAAATGTTGGAGGTCTGAGTCCACCCAAGCATCTGGGAAGAAAGGCCTGGTGATCTACTTCCAAAAAAACCAGCCACTGAAAACCCTAGAACACAGTTCTACACACATGGGGTTGCCATGAGTCAGAGTCAACTTGATGGCAACTGGCATATATATACTCTACTGGTTCTGTTTCTCCCGACAGCCCTGACTAACACACCTCCTGACTGGGCTCCTGCTGCAGCCTAGGCTCCTTCTCTCCGCTGCAGAGCTCTCTATCTGAAGTCTCTCCCTGATGTCAGGTTGCTAAGTAAAGGCCCTGAGGGCTCCTGGTTGCTACAAGATGAAGTTCGTATTTCTTAGCCTGGAGTTTGCAGTCTTTCATGATCTGGGCTTTGCTTCCAACTGCAGCTGTGCCTCTCACCACCTTCTACCCCGCTTCCTTCTGAGGCTCTCTCATGCACATGCCATTTCCTTCCTTGCTGTGGTTCCAACTCAACTTTCCTCCCACTCAACACTTGGACAATTTCTTTTTATCCTTCAGCACTCAGCTCTGATTTCCCCTCCTGACCTCTCCCTTTCAATCATTCTCTTCATCACCTATGTCTCTGCCACTGCATGTGCTACCTGTTGGCTTTGTATACACAGGCCTATCACTTTGCTGATATATAGCAGAAACTCAATAAATATCTTCCAAATGATATAATAAAATTCACCCAAAGGAATACATACCTAATGGAAAAATTTAATATAGCTGTGAGAGAGTATATTTATTAATAGGGAAGTTTAAGCAGTCTTTAAAAGCTACATAACCCCTCCACACTAAGCTAGTGTTTGGTATCAATATGTAGTTGAGGTTCTCCACCCAAACCACAAAGAAAATCTCAGTAGCACAATGTTCCTGCTATCCACCCTGCATCACAGTCTCAAACACTTGCTCCTTGCTGCCCTTGGCCCTCTGAAAAAGTTTTAGTAATGCTCACAAAAAAGGTGCTCATGATACACTTTCTTGGTAAAAGATGCAGGGTATAGTCTGAAATCAGTGTCCTTTGGGGGCTCAATTATAGTTCAGGATATTTTTATGGATGCAAATTGTTTTCTGTATTGGTTTTCATAGGGAATTTCATACAGTCGGGAGAGACATGGCTCATGCAGGCTGGGACCCTCAGGCTGTTTTGCTGTTATTCATTTGATGTCTTAATATTTTTTCTTTGTTTTTAGACATCAATAGCTGGATATGGAAACAAAGTGAAACAGAAAATTGAGGCACTTACTCAAACAATTATGGCACGCTCTTCTTTCACCCGCTACACTCCCCTGCACCTACTTCCCCCACCTCACCTACATTTGGCCTCATGACTTACATATCTATAGACGTTTTTAGAGTATGTGTTCCGAAGTCCAAGAGACTTGGATCTGAGTCCCAATTCTGTCACTGTTAACTGTGTAACCTTGGGCAAGTTACTTAATGTCTCTGAGCTTGAATTTTGTCATGTATAAAGTGGGGAAGAACATGAGTACTGATGAGTGATGTGAGGATTAAATGAAATAATATGTATTAAAAAACCAAAACCAAACCCCTTGCTGTCGAGTCAATTCCGACTCATGTCAACCCTCTAGGGCAGAATAGAACTGCTCCACAGTGTTTCCAAGGCTGTAAATCTTTACAGAAGCGGACTGCCACATCTTTCTCCCATGGAGTGGCTGGTGTGTTCGAACCACTGACCTTTTGGTTAGCAGCCGAGCACTTAACCACTGTGCATCCCGGGCTCCTCAATATGTATAAAGACAGCATAGTATCTGGAACATAGTAAGTCACCAGTATACATTAATTTTAATATTGTTATTAGGTAGTTGAAGTCAGTATTTTGAAGGTAGGAGGTGGGGATTTTGACCTATTTAATTGCCTGGAAAGTTCATTTCCTTAGGGATACATCTCTACTGTTCATGCCTCCAATTAAGAGAACAGTTAACAGTGTATCACCTTACTGGCTGCTCAAATTTGAGATGGACAAAGAATAGGTATTATTTTGCCATCTTAAAAAGGAAGCAGAAACTCAGAAGCTAAGGTACTGGCCTAAGGACACTCAGAACTTGGATACAAACACAAGGTTTTTGGGTTCTGTCCTCTCTAGTGGGAGTCCCTGAGCAGTTCAAATGGTCAAGCTCTTGACTACTAGCTGAAAGACTGGTGGTTCAAACCCACCCAGAGGCACCTCGGAAGACAAGCCTGGCAATCAGCTTCCAAAATGCCACAAACTTGAAAACCCTATGGAGCAGTTCTGCTCTGTACACATGGGGTCACCATGAGTTGGAAACAACTCCAGGGCAACTAACAACAACTCCTCCAGTGCTGAGTCTTGCTACAGTCTAGTATCTGCCAATGTTTGCTGCTTGTTCTTAGTGAGTCTCAGAACATGCACAGGAGGCTTCAGTGAGTCAGGCTTGGTAATGTGGCCTTGACTCCTTGGCTAATCAATCAGAGGAGAACATGAACAAGGAACATTTAACATTTCCTTGGATACACTTAGCATTTAGTGGTCAGGCTGAGTACCTAAAACCTCATCGGATGACTCAGTTGGTGAGTTAACGGTGCTTGCAAAAAGATTTCAACAAATGGGTAGAAGACAATGAGTGTGAGTTCTCCATTCACTTTACCTAGTAAAACTCATTTTTTTTTTTTTTTTTTGTAGCAGTAATTTGCCCTTCTGGATGACTTAATTAACACAGCAACATTCCTTTCTTTGAGGAAAATAAAACGTCTGCCATGTCATGCAGTGTTGTGAAGACTGGTGGATGTCTTTTGGAGTCTCACAGTTCTTTGAGCATAGTAAACCTTTGATAAAGGTTTATTAATTTGGTTGATTCAGTGAAGAAGGTGTAGCATTCTAGTTCATTACTTAGAGGCTTTTTTTGCAGTGAAAAAAAAAAAGGCTTATATAATTAAGTGGTTTCATTGTCAGCACAGAAGGTCCTCATTTCTCCAATATTAGGAAGATGGTTTAGAAGTGCATCACTTTTCCATCCTGAATAGCCTGGATTTTGAAAACGTAGGTGACAACCCTGGGAGAGTGCCAAAGGGGTCTGTAGCATTTGCATTCCTTTAGGGGAAAAAGGGCTGTGGCAATTACGTGTCTGTGTGAGGAGCAGGGATGTTATTTCACAGTTACGGCAGTCACAAGGCTTGAGATTCTGATGGAAGCTTATCTATGTGAACCCAGCCTAGCTCATGAAATGCCTGTTTCCACTTCAGAGTGAAAACTCAATGGAGTCTGGGTTTTCATAGTCCAATCTAGTGATTTCTGATGGCTTTGATTGTATAGTTCAAAGTTCAGTGTCCATATCACGGCTATTCTCCCACTGCAAGGGTTTTCCTTGCCCTTCCTCCAGTCCTGGAGCTTGGATGGTGCAAACAGTTAATACATTCACCTGTTAACTAAAAGGTTGGAGGTTGGAGTCCACCCAGAGGTAACTCGGAAGGGAGGCCTGGCAATCTACTTCTAAAAAATCGGCCACTGAAAACCCTATGGAACATAGTTCTACTCTGATACAGAAGGGGTTGCCCTGAGTCAGGACTGACTGGGTGGCAACTGGTTACCGGTCCTCTGGTCCTGGTTCTTCCCGGGGCTGTTGATCCTGAGGTGTACTCCTCCATCTTCCACCCAGCCCTTGCTTTGGGGCCTCCTGCTGGTGCTCCTGATGCATTCCTCTTTGCCATCTCTGGCAAGCACACAGGCTTTCCTTTCAGGCATTCCTTGCACCACTAGGCACAAAGAAACATTCAGAACCCTTCCAGGCCTGCAGGAGCCCAGGGAAACAGGCGTTTTCAGTAGAAGCACCCCTTTCTCCCTGACCCTTTCCTCACATCTGCAGTTATTTGCTTTTGAAAAAACAAGTGAAAGCAAGGCACAAGGGACTTTTTTTCCCTCCAAGATTCTCCAAGTGCTACATCTAGGGTTTCTCTCTATTCCATATACCTGCTCAACACACTCCACACCCCCAAGTAATCCGAGGTCAGTGGTTCTCAAAGTGTGGTCCACAGACCTAAGGGTCCCCCGTTCTAATTATAACACTAGAGGTTATTTGCTTCTCACTGTGTTGACATTGACGCTGATGGTACAGAAGCAAAGACTGTAGTACTGTGGGTGTGAATCAAGGCAGAGGCATCTAACTGTACTTGTATTCTCTACCCCCATGTACATGCAGCAACAAAGGAACAGCCCCGCCCAACAAAAAAGCCAATGTGGCTTTTGAGTACCCTCGATGAAACAGTTAAAAAAAAATTAGTTTTATTAAATTTGGACTGTGAATACACGTCTTTTTAATATTTTTTGTGACAAATGGGAAGTAGGCATAGATGCTCCTGCACACCTAGGCGTAATGGCTGTCTAGAGGAGAAGCAGCTGTGTGATTGTTGAGTTGCTAAACTAGCTGCTTTTCAAGTTGAAAGATGGACTAACAGACAAACTTTAGTTTTTCAGATTTGAGTATGGCAGGCATTTTCTTGGAAATAAATTGAGACTACCATTTAGAGGAAAATAACTGGCAGCATTTGTTGCCCATGATAAAATTTCAAGTCCCAGATCCAATACTTACCAGCAAATTATTTAACTCTCTAAAGCCTTATTCGTACAGGCAAGATAGCAGTAGTATTACTCCAAAGGGTAGTCGCAAAAATTAAACGAGATAACATTATAAAGCACTTTACACAGTGCCAGGCATGTGTTAAGTGCTGGATAAATGCAAGCTTCTGCTCTAACTACATCAACTTGAAACGACCTGGTTTGTTTTTAATTTAATCAAATGTGTGAGTCATTTCCATAAAAAAGTTTATCCTGATCTTAAAGTGGATGCTGTACTTTCTAAAAATTAAATTATTCATAACTCTGTAATAATGAGATGACAATAGAACTACAGTGAAATAATGACAGACATTGAAATATTAAGTTTTAAGCCAAATTCTCATTTCTCTAATTTTCCTCATGCAAGTAAACAGGACTAGTTACGTAGCAGTTAAAAAGACACAGAATAGCAAAAAATAATAGCTTATAATAGCACCAATGCCAAGGTACACAAGGCCATTCAGGTCCCCAACACACTGAAAGCCAAGGCTGTTGAGAAATGTCTTGATTATTATGCTATTAGCATCAGCCCTTACCTATAAAGTCAGATGTGTTTCCAAACTGAAGTCCTTCTACTAAGGCTTCAGATATGAATTAACGGAAATTCAGGTTAAGTCATATTTGGGGCATTGGCAGGCAATGAAAAATGGAGAATTGAAAAAGAAACGAATATAGATTGGATAATAGTAAGATAATGATCAAGGGATTAAAAAAAAGAAAAATGTAGGCAGAAACGCTTGTGGAAAACTGTAGGGGGTTGCTAATGGGACATAATGAGGCTCTTTAAAGGATATCTTCACATTTTCCAAATAATTTTCTACTTTCAGCAATGATTGCGTCTCAGTCTACATCAGCACTGGTTCTTACAACTTGTGCGTGAACAGCCAAAATCCATAGAACATTTTTTCAATCCTTTTGATCATCTGGCTCTACCTTGTAAGATCTCTTATTTGTTCTTTGGAAGGTATAAACAGCAACTGAGCTTCTTTCTTCAGGAACAAAGAGGTAATATTCATACAATATTTAAAGGGTCAACTAGGTTCTCCTTGCCACCTTTCCCTTTGGTTCAGACCATACCTTTTCCCTGAAAATGTCTCCTACTCAAATGGCAATCAGTGCCATTACTTGCCTCATTTATAAGTGTTGCCTTGAAAATAAGCAAGAAATAGCATCAGCTCAGTGGACAAAAGTTGCTGTTGCTGATTCTCAGTGAGAAGGCAGCAGCTACGTGGAGAAAGAAGCATCTGATTAGGCTCATCATTAACCTGAAACCATCGTCCTGCATGAAACAGCGACAGCAGCAGCAACCTGCCCGTCAGTTCCAGTCCAGGAATTTCAATTGCTATTTCGGTTGCTATGGAAACCGACCACACTGTTTCCTAAAGAATTCATTATCCCCCAAAATATTTGTTGTTCTAGTCATTGTGAGGCACCCAAGCGAGTAATACAAATTCAGAGACGGGAGGGGACAGAGGAGGAAGACTTAGGATTATGATTACAGAAGCTTCACGGGGAGTTAGAACTTAAACCTGATCTTGGGGCATGATTAGATTGGGAAGAAGACATTTGCAGTGAAAGGACTGGCAAAGTGAGGCACATTCAAGAGATAATAAGACTGCAGACAGGGTTGGAGCAGAAGACTGATAGCTTTGAAAGCCCGTCCAAGGAGTCTGGACCTTTCTGTGGGCAAGAGGGAACCACTGGATTCTTTAAAACTGTGGAACAGCGCTTTAGGAATATTAATTTCACCTTAAGACTGAAAGTGTGGGTGTCCACCCTGCCCCTGACTAATAATACAACCCCAGTGATTCTGGTAGATGCCAAGGAAACAATCAGAAAAGTGAAAAATTCAGCCATCTTCTTATATGGACAAAACTACATTTGTTCCATTGAAATCAATTGACTCTGGCATATTAAAACCCATCAAAACATTATGGGTGTGTCTATGACATCCTGAGTATTTTTATAAGCTTCAAATGGCCTGCAGTAATTTGGGCCAGAATACCATTCTGCCATCTGCCGAGAAAGTATTTAAACTAAGGCCCAAATTGTCAAGTAGAGCGCAGTAAATACTCTAGAGGAAGAGCAGCATTTCCTATTACAGGGGCTTTTTTGAACCTAGTTCTACTGCCCAAATTAAAAAAAAAAAAACCCTTGCTGTTGAGTTGATTCCAGAGTAGAACTGTCCCATAGGGTTTCGAAGGAGCAGCTGCTGGATTCTGACTGCCGACCTTTTGGTTAGCAGTGGTTAGCAGACGTAGCTCTTGACCACTGTGCCGCTAGGGCTCTTTAACTAGAGTAACGCCTGATTAATAAGTTGAAATACAGGAGAATTCAATTGGTTTAGGAAAAAAACCTTTTGCCCAGAGCAACGCTTCTCAGAGTATGGTCTGTGGATTCGAGGGTCTCAAGTTTTGTGTGATGCTAAGGCTTTTACACCGTGCTCTTTGACCTTCTGAAAGGTACAGGGTTTAGTAACAGGTGAGCTGAGCTGGCCTCAGTCTAGGTATGCCTGGACAGATAGAAGCGACATTTGAAAATACATTTCAAAATTCAACTATGAGTGCTAAACAATGGGTAAATCTCAAATAATATTATTTCTAGAGACAAACAAAACCTGCAAAATATGTGATACTATTTTTAGAAGGTTTTTTGACTATATTTTAATAACAGATTTCTACATGGTAATAGAAACCCTGGTGGCATAGTGGTTAAGTGCTACGGCTGCTAACCAAGGGGTCAGCAGTTCAAATCCACCAGGCGCTCCTTGTAAACTCTATGGGGCAGTTCTACTCCGTCCTACTCGACGGTACTGGGTTTACATGGTAATAAAGTTTCCTACTTTCAATTCTGAGACATCAAGTTTAAAGGGTCTCTCCTCTTCCTAATTTGGCCCCTACAGAAAGTATATTTCACTGTGTGTGGTCTGGGTGCCAAGAAAATGGATTATTAAAATTTATGTAGAAAAGGGAAGTTTAGTAATCTAGCACAACTGACTTTCCTTTCCAATTACGATAATGAGTTTTTGTTCAGTCCCATCCTGTGCCCAAGTTGATGCCATCTCATAGTGACCCTACAGTATTGGGTAGAACTGTCCCATAGGATTTCCAAGGCTGTAAATCTTTACAGGAGCGGACTGCCACATCTTTCTCCCACGGTTCTGTTCAGTAGGAGGTATAAATGTTCTTTCTTTCTGAAAAGAAAGTAAAATATGTGTGGGAAGAGTTTAATCAGTTCCCAAGGTTAAGGTCCATTAAAGACAAGCAGGTGGGAAATAGATTGGAAGTAGGCTTCAGGAATTCTCACTGCTTGAGACACATTGTTCTCTTTAACTAGAATTCTCCCTCTCTTACCCTTCATTCATGCCTTCACTAGTCCTAGCTCTCTCTTTTAATTCTCTGCTTAAATGTCACCTCCTCAGGGAAGCCTTCCCTGACTATCTTATCTAATCACCCACTTCTTTTTTTTTCTGAAGGCTGTAGTCTTTTATTTTTTCTAAAATTTTTTTTTTAATTGTGCTTGACACCAGATTTACAGAGCAAATGAGTCTCTCATTCAACAATTTATACACAAATTATATTGTGACATTGGTTGCAATCCTCTCGATGTGTCAACACTCTTCCCTTCTCCACCCAGGGTTCCTCGTTTCCACTTACTCAGTTTTCCTGTCCTTTCCTACCATCTTGTCTTTGCTTTTGGGTGGGTGTTGCCCATTTGGTCTCATTTGTGTGATCGAGCTAAGAAACACATTCCTCACGTGTGTTACTGTTTGTTTTATAGGCCTGTGTAATCTTTGGCCAAAGGGTGAACTTTGGGAATGACTTCAGTCCTGAGTTAAAAGTGTGTCCAGAGGCCATAGTCTCAGGGTTCCTCCAGTCTCTGTCAGACCAGTAAGTCTGGTCTTTTTTTGTGGATTTGAATTTTGTTCTACATTTTTCTCCCACTCTGTCCAGGACCTTCTGTTGTGATCCCTGTCAGAGCTTTTGGTGGTGGTAGCTGGGCACCATCTAGTTGTTCTGGACTCAGGCTGGTGGAGGCTGTGTTTCATGTGGTCCATTAGTCCTCTGGACTAACATTTCCCTTATGTCTTTGGTTTTCTTTAATCAACCACTTCTACCCCAAACACTAGACCCAGTTTTTTATTTCAGCTCTTTGTTTCCTTCCTAATACTTTCCAAGGCTTGTGATAATTTGATTAATTCTTCTCTTCATCTAAGATGAAAGCTCTATAAATCCTGCTCACTGCCCAGCATGGGCCTAACACTCAATAAGTATTTGTTGGATGTGTGAATGTGTGAGATAGTGGAAGTTCAGGGTAACAACCAATGTGACTGAGTCAGGGAGTAGGGAGGATCCTGGAATGAGAAAGTAGAACCACGGACTCTGGTCTCCTCTCTGCCACCAGTTGGTTGATCAAAACACTTATCTTCTCTGAGCCTCAGTTTCCTCATCTGACAATGAGAGGGATTTACTAAGAGATTTCCAAGGAAGCATCCTGCCTTTAGAGAGCACGATTCTAAGTTCATGCAATTCTATTTCGGTGATACTAATAACCCTTCTTTTCCCCACTCCTTGAAGAAGCTTGGATCTTTTCATTGTTTCTGAATATTATTTTCTGAAAAATATTAAGTAGGTGTATTAATTTTTCTATATATTTGAAAGATTAGACGGCTAGAGAAAAAAACACTAAATTTTGGGAGGTGCTTTGATAATATTTTGTGCTATTCTCTGCATTTTTAACTCCTGCACAACTAGTCCCATGTATTCCCAAGAGGAAAACTGGAAATCCTGTCTTACATCCATTAGCTATGTGATCTTGGACAAATTCCTTAACCTTTCTGAGTGTCAGTTTTCTCACTGTTTAATAGATGTATCATTGGGATAGACTACTGCCCTATAAGACTGTGTAAGGATTAAATGAAATAACCTGGAGCATAGTGGACGCTCAGAAAATGTTGGCTAATCCCAAATGCTTTATGTCCTACAATTAAGATACCAATGAACTTCAACGTACTAGAGTAGCGGACAGAGTAGATTGTTTTCCAGGGTAAGGTTATTGAGGTATATTTGAATATGTAGTCACTGACAGGAGCCCTGGTGGTACAGTGGTTAAAAGCTTAGCTGCTAAAAGGTTGGCAATTTGAATCTGCCAGCTGCTCCTTGGAAACACTATGGGACAGTTCTACTCTGTCCTATAGGATCGCTATGAGTCAGAATTGACTCAGCAGCAACAGGTTTGGTTTTGATTAGTCACCGACATACTTTGTTTAGGGAAAAAAGAAAGGGTCAGCATTAAAATAGGAAAGGTGTGTGTTAGATTTCAACACATAGCATCCTCTTAGCCATGGGATTATAATATACTTTATTATTCTAGAGCTAAACTCAGGTATTTGATGTTCTTTAGAGTCACACTTTTTCTATGCTGCAAAGACACAAATCAAAAGCAATATAAAATTGTATTAAAAAAAGCTACAATCTAGAAGCCTAGAGAGTATTATTCTGACCAACAAAAGGGACAAGACTTCAAACCAGAGTGATAAATAGCCATTTTTCCCTCTGAAGTTGTTATTATTATGAATTGCATTAGAAAATTAGATGGTAGTCACTTACCAATCATGAAAATGATTTTACACTTCTTCAAATCTTCCATAAAACCTTTAAAATAAGAATAAGTTATGTTATTGGCAAGAAATACTGCATCCAAACCCTGGTTTGACTCATGTTATATAGAGTTGTACTTTTATTTGTTAAGAAGCTTGAAGCTAAGTAAATGTGCTACTAGGCCATAATTAATAGGTACCACTAACCATTTCAGCCTTATTTCCAGACCCAGATAAGACACTTTCATTTTACCACAGATCATTAATTTTAGGTGGTAAAACTCATGTCATTAAGCAGCAGGAATCACAAAGTGAGAAAGCTAATTTGTAAGTTTTTTTTTTTTTCCCCTAAGTGTTTCAGTTTGGTGTTATTTCACATTTCTTTTTATTTTTTATTTTTTTTTGTTGTTGTTGAGAATATACACACAAAACATACTCCAATTCAGCAGTTTTAACATGTAGCATTTAGTGACACTGATTGCATTCTTCAAGTTGTGTAACCGTTCTTACCCTCCTTTTCTGAGTTGTTCCTCTCCTATTAACATAAACTCGCTGCCCCCTAAGGCTATCTTATCTTTCAAGTTCCTGTTGTCAATCTGATCCCATATAGATAGTTCTTAAAAGAGCTAATGCTCAAGGCAGACATTTTTTACCAGTTAAGCTAAACTATTGTTTGGTTTTAAGACTTCAGAGGATATTTTTGGTTTCAGATTTAAAGATTATCTCATGGTATAGTTTCATGACTTCATACGACCTTCATGGCTCTGGGAACTTTGGAGTCCATGGGAATTTGAAATTCTGTTCTGCACTTTTCCCATTATTTTACATTTTTAATATTTGCTAATATCTCTTAATAAAGAGGAGTCAAAACACAAGTGAAGAGTCTGTAAGACAGGATATCTTGTTAATAATTTCTATTTACAGCAAATGATGCTGTTTTCTATTTAAGATACCAAAAACCAAACCCGTTGCCATTGAGTCATTTCTGACTGATAGCCACCCTATAGGACAGAGTAAAACTGCCCCACAGGGTTTCCAAGAAGCGGCTGGTAGATTTGAACTGCCGACTTTTTGGTTAGCAACGGTGGCACACAGTAGCTGTTAACCACTGTACCACCAGGGCTCCTCTAATTAAGGTAGTAATATAAAATTTCCTTTAAAATAAATGTAAGTAAAAACAGTGAGTCATTTTAAAGAAAAACATTAAGAAAATCATATATATTTAGGTGGCATAGAGATAAAGCAAAAAATCATGAAGGTGCTCAGCAAAGACTGAATTTTGAGAAGCACCTGCTTTAAGACAAAATATGATTCACATCAGGAATTTCAGGCAAAGTACAAAGCCCTCTGTGGTTCGTGGCACCCTAAATGACTTCCAATTGCCATGCAGTGCAGTAGGAAGCCCTGAGGGGTAAGTAGACAAGAGTTACATTTCTGGTCCTCTTGGCAACTGGCTTGACCTAGGCAAGTGGCTTCATTTCCTTAGACCTCTGTTTCTCCATCTGTGAAACGAAGCATTTGGGCCCGATAATCTCTAATGTTTCTTTCAGTTCAAATACCTATGACTCTGGGGTTCCAGTAAATGAAAGGACAACATGAGGAAATGGCCCTTTTTGTTCCTTGACAAAATTATGACACTATTATTGTTGCATGTTACAGATAAATTCCTAAGTAAATCATAATTCTAAGAACTCTTGAGGTTAGGGTAGAAGTTGGCTGAAGGGATGAGTATAGTGAAAAACCTGAGCTGGGAAAGACCCTGTGAGCTCAGGGTCTCTGGACTCAGGAAATGCCAGTGGTTACTACTTAAGTCCAGAAGCAGGGGATCCTCAAAAACAAACAAACAAAAATTAGAGTGAGGACCCCAGAGACAGCAGAAACAGCAGGCGTCCTAAGGCTATTTCAGAGAAGAGCAGAGACAATCACTCTTGCTTTAAGGATATGAGGCTTTATTTATAAAGACTATACTTCATATGTAGTGCTCAAAAGTGGACCAGCAATAACAACACAAGCACTAACATGCTGCCAGTCAACTGAGTCAGTGAAAATGAGAAAGACTCTCAATGAGATGGACTGACACAGTTGCTGCAAAAATGGGCTCAAGCATAACAACGATTGTGAGGACTGGGCAGTGTTTTGTTCTGTTGTACGTAGGGTTGCTATGAGTTGGAACTGACTCGACAGCACCTAACGACAACAATGATGACTGGGCAGGAGTCAGGTTTTTGCCTTAGGGGCAGAGTTTTGGGGTGGGTGAAGAACACAGTTATAGGCTAGCTCAGTATGCTGTGAAGTTCAGAGTTGGAATCTCTGGAAGCCACACAGCACAGTGCCTTCTCAAATAACTGAGGAGGACAGAAAGCTTACGGAGCAGGCCCTAGTATGTCAGAGAATCCTACAAGGTGCGAATTCATCTATAGCTGGCTAATTCTAAGTGGCTTAGTCCAGCACCAACAGAGGGAGTGGTGGGCTGATTCCATAAACAAGAACTAGGATGGCTTCCAGAAAGAGTTTTAGGCAAAGGCCAGGCAAAGGTGTGGCCTGGTATGGATATGGCTAACAAGAGTTAACACTCAAAGTCGAGTTTTTAAAGCACTGTGCTGGCCAAAACAAAATGCATCTGAGGCAGAATTCTTCCCTCAGCGGACAGATGTGACTGCAGACAGAGGAGCTGAAGATAATTTTGAATAATTTATTATTCTTGTTAACCCCTATGCTAAGGGAGATATGTTTCAAATTTCAGAATAGACTGAATAAACATCAACATATTGTGAAGTACATGAAAAATTTGCATGAAGTTTTAAAATAAAGACATTAGAGCTCAAAGGTATTTACTGTTTTTTGTTGGAACCCTGAGTCCCTGGGGGTGTGCACTTCCCACCCTGGGCTGCTGAGGTTCTCTGAACAGCATTCGAAGCAGGAGAGCCTGGGGGGAGGGGCAGGGCTGGGTGGACACTGAGCTCCTCATCTAGATGGATTTGTGGGCTGTTTTTCTGGTTCTGAAAGCAGCTGCTTTCGCCCATCCTACGGCTGTGAGTTGACTAAAATGATGGGTGGGTGTGATTATTTGGATGAGGTAGTAGATGGTTTTTCAATTTTCCATCTTGGTGACAAAATTGCAATCTTGACACTTAAACTAATAGGACTGTGACTCACACTTCATATTTTATATAGATGATAACTACTTTTGAGAGTTACATCATTATTCTGATTATTTCTTAGTAGAAACGGGTGGGGGGTGGCATTTATATACACAGTGCTACATTTTTACAGTAATCCACTATTAGCATAGTGAAAGGCCCAGCTCTACCAGAGAGACAGAATGGGGCCTGAAGAAGTTGGGATAAGGGTAGAAGCGGACGGAGAGAAGGAAGAATGTGCTGGAAGTAAAGAACTGAGTTTAGTATCTTTGGAAACATTTGGTTTTCACATTGAAGGATAAATTTCTTTGTTCTTTTTAATCAGACACTCCATTCTCTTTACAGGGTATTCCACTGTGGTGGGAGAAATCAGAAGTTACCTGGAAATTTCTGTTAAAGGCAGACACATTGGTGCTCCTGACATGTGGGGCCAGAGGATCATTTCACATTCCCTTGCCTGCGAATTTTTGACTGTGATGATGGTGCAGGACCAGGCAGTCTTTTGTTCTGTTGTATACAGGGTCGCTATGAGTTGGAACCCACTTGAAGGCACCTAACAACAGTCTGTGAGTTTACTTTTATGAAGGTGAACAACTTTTAGTCTCCTTTCAATCTAGGAAAGTGGCTGTGGTTATTATTATTATTATTATTTTTGGTATGGCTATAGCCTATTTCAGTTTTTAAAAAGTTATTTTTTAGTTGATGGTACATTCATACAATGTAGTCATTACAAATTAAGTTTATAGAGAGTTTTTCATGACATAGGAATGTGCTTATGTTATAATATGAACAAAAATTTGGAGATAATATTTGTATATACACTTGTATTTTCAACTATGTAAAAATAAATATACGGACAACTTACTGAAATGAAATATATTAGAGTGTTAACCATGATTATTTGTCATAAGCATTTAGACATCTTTTATTTTCTACTTTAAAAAAATGTCCACAGAAATATGTGGTAATTCTACAAGCAGGAAAAAGAGAACTTTTATTAGGCAATCGGTCATTCCTTATAGAGTTGGGACCGAGTTGATTATTTGCACTTGGCTAAGTAACAGCTAAGCTATGGCTCATGTCTACATGCCATTGCCCATGAATCGCTATGATGCCATTTGTTGACTATGATTTCCACCTACTGCTATTGCCATTATCATCAAATGACAAATTATCTACCACCTCATGCTCATGGAAACCCTGGTGGTGTAGTGGTTAAGTGCTATGGCTGCTAACCAAAGGGTCGGCAGTTCAAATCTGCCAGGCGCTCCCTGGAAACTCTGTGGGGGCAGTTCTATTCTGCCCTATAGGGTTGCTATGAGTCAGAATCAACTCGACGGCACTGGGTTTGGGTCTCATGCTCACGGATCAGTGCAGGATTAGAGTCGGGGTCATTTAAAAAGACAACTCACGTACTTGTATGTGCTCATAGTCAATAATACAAACGTATCTCTATGGATGAAAACTATAACAATATTTATTACAGGGAGGAAAAGTTAAGCAAGTACTTCTGCCAAAGTACCTATGGCAATCATAAAACTTATCTTTTTTTGGACAGTCTCATCTATTTTCAGTTATTTGTATAGCTAGTTTTGGCAAGAATTTTAACATGACAAAATTATAAAGCAGTATAATCCTGGTGTTTCTTAGGTTCTTAGTGTTCCAACGGTATATGATTTCTGCAGACTGCTATGCAGGAAAAAGAGTTTTGTGTTCCCATAAATTTGAAGAATGTTGAATTAAACAGCTCTCCAAGCAGGACTTCTTGGAGCCTTGCCATGCACTTACGTATGTGACTCTTCTAAAGAGGACAGAGTGTTAGGTGTTTTCCAAACATACTTGACCAGAACATTCCATTTTCACTGAGCATCTCGGGAGTGATGTTCTGTGAGCACAGTTAAGAAACACATCCCTTAGTGAGACATCCCTTTGGTTCTTCAAGATCAAGAAGGGAGAGATCCAAAGAGTTCCCATCTTAATCATTCCCTGACCAAGGGGAAAGTAGTTGGTGTTGGTATTTTATCATCTCTTAGCTGATATTTAATGAAAAAGGATATGCTTAAAGCTATTAAAATGACAACTTTGGGCTGAATCAGGAAAGGAAACTCACCTCCCATAGTGTCCTCTCCAAATACATTTAAATGGTCATCACCCTGTTTAAAAAAAACACACACACACACAGTATCAGATGATAATAATAATAATAAGTAATAGGTATTGGAAACCCTGGTGGCGTAGTGCTTAAGATTTGGGCTGCTAACCAAAAGGTCAGCAGTTCAAATCCACCAGACGTTCCTAAGAAACCATAAAGGGTAGTTCTACTCTGTTCCATAAGGTTGTTATGAGTTGAACTCGACTCGACGGCAACAGGTTTTCGGAAACCCTGGTGGCGTAGTGGTTAAGTGCTGTGGCTGCTAACTGAAAGGCTGGCAGTTCAAATCCACCAGGTGCTCCTTGGAAACTCTATGGGGCACTTGTAATCTGTCCTGTAGGGTCGGAACGAGTTAGAATCGACTCGATGGCAATGGGTTTGGTTTGGTTTTAACAGGTATGGGGCTAAACTCTTCGCCAACATTAACATACTTAATCTTCCAAACAACTCTTCGAGGAAGGTATTATTAGTGTCCTCATTTTATAGACGGAGAAGCTGAGAAATAGAGATGTTAACTTGCCCAAGGTCACATGGTAGTGAGGGACGAAGCCCAGGTTTAAACTTGTGCTGTCTGACTCCAGAGTCCACGTTCTCCTCAACATTTACAGTATTTCGCCTATCACCTAGTGGACACAGAAGCTGACTTCAAAGAGCCAAAACACCCTCGGTACCCAAAGGTCATTAATAGGTGTGGTGACATCTGTTTTATGAACAAATCCATAGTTTAAAGCTGGGGTTGGCAAACATTTTCTATAAAGGGCCAAATAGTAAATATTTTCAGGTTTTTCTTTTGTAGCAGCTATTTAACTCCAACATTGCAGTGTGAAAGCAGCCATAGACAATATGTAAATAAGTGTCAGAGGCTGTGTTCCAGTAAAACTTTATTTACAAAAGCAGGCAGCAGACAAATTTGGCCCACTGGCTGCAGTTTGCCAAAACATGAACAAAAACATGAAATAATGGATGGTGAAGTGACAGCTTTGATGTCTGCCTTTTAAACTTTCATTTTACTTTTTAATCAAACAGATGCTCCATTTTCTTTACAGAGTAGCCCCATGGTAGTTAGAAGAAATGCAGAAAAAATTATAAAAAGGTATTCGGTGAGAATTCTCATTCCCATCTATGTCTCCATCCATTTTATTTTCCGACCTTCTCACTCCTTATAAAACCCACAGTCATTGAGTTGATTCCAACTCTCAGCGACCTTGTGGGATAGAGTAAAACTGCCCCAAAAGGTTTCCAAGGCTGTAAATCTTTACAGAAGTGGACTGCCACATCTTTCTCCCATGGTGCCACTGGTGGGTTCAATCCTCCAACCCTTTGGTTGGCAGTTGAGCGCTTAATCACTGCATCACCAGGGCTCCTCTCACTCCTTAAAGGTAACCATTTCTAGACATTTCTTGTGTATCCTTCCAGAAACAGAAAAAAGCACTTCCAGAAATCCACTGGTACACTTAAATACAAATATACATTCTTATCACTTCTATTTCTTATACAAAAGTAGCATACTTACATTACACATGCTTAAAAAAAATGTTGCTGTCGAGTCGATTTTGACTCATAGTGACCTTACAGGACAGAGGAGGACTGCCCCATAGGGTTTCCAAGGCTGTAAATCTTTATGGAAGCAGACTGCCACATCTTTCTCCCACAGAGCAGCTGGTTGGTTCAAACCACCGGCCTTTCAGTTTGCAACCAGGCGCTTTAACCACTGGGCCACTAGGGCTCCTCTACATGCATAAGTGTTTACAATATACATACTATGCTATAATAATGTATTATTGTTGCCAGAACTTCAAGCTAGATTCAGAAGAGGATGTGGAATGAGGGATATCATTGCTGATATCAAATGGAGCTTGGCTAAAAGCAGGGAATACCAGAAGGATGTTTAGCTGTGTTGTATTGACTATGCAAAGGCATTTGGCTGTGTCGATCATAAAAAATTATGGATAATATTGAGAAGAATGGGAATTCCAGAACACTTACTAGTGCTCGTGCAGAACCTGAACATAGACCAAGAGGCAGTTCTTTGAACAGGAGGGGTTACTGCATGGTTTAAAGTCAGAAAAGGTGTGGGTCAGGGTTATATCCTTTCACCATACTTATTCAATCTGTAGGCTGAGCAAATAATTCGAGAAGCTGGACTACATGAAAAAGAATGTGGCATCAGAATGGAGGAAGACTCATTAACAACCTGCAATATGCAGATGACAAAACCTTGCTTGCTGAAAGTGAAGAGGACTTGAAACACTGAGGAAGATCAAAGATTACAACTTTCAGTATGGATTACGCTTTAACATAAAGAAAACAAAACCCCTCACAACTGGACCAATAACCAACATCATGATAAATGGAGAAAATATTCAAGTTGTCAACAATTTCATTTTATTTGGATCCACAATCAACACCCATGGAAGCAGCAGTCAAGAAATCAAACAACATAGTGTATTGGGCAAGTCTACTGCAAAAGACTTCTTTAAAGTGTTGAAAAGCAAAGATGTCACTTTGAAGACTAAGGTGCACCTGACCCAAGTCATGATATTCTTCAATCACCTCATATGCATGTGAAAGCTGGGCAATGAATAAGGAAGACCAAAGAAGAATTGATGCCTTTGAATTACGCTGTTGGCAAAAAATATTGAATATACCATGGACTGCCAGAAGAATAAACAAATCTGTCTTGGAAGAAGTACAGCTAGAATGCCCCTTGGAAACGAGGATGGCATGACTTTGTCTCACGTACTTTGGACATGTTATCAGCAAGGACCAGCCCCTAGAGAAGGACATCCTGCTTAGTAAGGTAGAGGGTCAGTGAAAAACAGGAAGACCCTTGAAGAGATAGATTGACACATGGCTGCAGCAATGGACTCAAACATAGCAGTGATTGTGAGGATGGCGCAGGACTGGGTAGTGTTTCATTCTATTGCACATAGGGTCGCTATGAATTGGAACTGACTCAACAGCATGTAACAACATTCTATAATAATAGTGTTCTTCCCCTTACATTTTCACTTATCAAAATACATGTTGGAGAGCTTTCCACAAGGAGGGTCTTCGCTGCACAATATTCTATTGTACGGATGGCATCACAGGTCTTTGGTTTTTTGTTTTTTTTTTTCAGTCCTTTGCTGATGAAACCTTGAGTTGTTTTTAATCTTTGGCTATTTCAAAAAAAGTGCTACAATGAGCAAACTTGTATATAAATGTCATTTCAGGTACAGCTATGCCTGTGGAAAAAATTCGCAGCAGTGGACCTGTGCGGTCAAAGAGTAAAGGTATTTATAACTTTGGTAGATTTTTGCCAGACTGTTTTTGGCAGAGGTTGTAGTATTTTTGCAAGGACAGCTTTTGGCTCATACTTTACTTGAGCCTCTTGCCTAATTCCCTTTGACTCAGCAGTTGGTTAAACGAGGTTGCCCGGTTGCATTAATTCTCCCTTGAGATAAGCTCCCATGAATGCACTTTGTTTGAAGACAGAGCCTGGCCATCCTTTTGAGGACACACACCTTCAAGGGCAACTCTACTGCTTGTCTTCTTAGATTTTCCTGTATATCCAGAGCTATGCCAGGTGAGAGAGGAGTTTTTAATGGAGTTGCCATTCAGGGGCACATTTACATTAATTAACTCCTTTCTATGTGTAAAAAAAAAAAAAAATTTTTTTTTTTTTTTTTTTAATGTGTAGGAAAAACATCAATTATTCCTCACTGAGCCCCTTTCTTTCCTTTTTGAAATCAGTTCATTTCAAAGTTGAGAGTATAGAGATCATCTAAACCAATGTGCCTCCCCCTTCTCCCCAATTTACAGGCAAGGAAATTGACATCTAGAGAGATCATGTGAGAGGCCCAAGGTTGTTACTGTGTCCTTTATGAGGGCAGTAGTGGGACACCTTGTTGCGTGGCTCCTATAGATTCAGTGCCATCAGCATAGCTGCTGTAGTGGATGCCGTTGGTGAACCGCCCCTCACTGGCCTTGTGTATCATCCGCCAGCTGCTGTAGAGGGCTCACAGCAGGCTGGTCCCCTGCCTCAAACTGAGACCAGCTCTGTGGTGCAGGGACCACATTCTTGCTTCTACCCCTGCCCTGTCCTGCTTCTTTCTCCACTTCTCGCCTCTCCCTCAATGAAACACTTGCACAAGAATCCCTATCTCCAGCTCTGCTTCTAGGGAAAGCTGACCCAAGAGAGAGACCTATTTGGAGCCATGAATTATGTGTACCTAAAACGTAACTACACAGTTAGGGGCTCGGCGTTTGCTAAAAAAAGCGTTGTTTAATCAGAATCTGTTTATTGATCGTCAAGCTATTGCACATACCCAGGCAATGTTAAAAGGAACGAACCACTGAGTCTTCTCCCTCAATTTTTAATATTATCGTTAGATTATCAGACTTATACCCACCTTAAAGGCTAAACTGAATCAGATTTTTCTTGTACATGGCTATTATGTTTTACGAGTTTGTTCCATCGTTAATCTGAACTCATAAAACAATACACTAGATTATAAGAGAGCCTATCTGACCTCTATTTGGCTTCTGGAGTCTGGCCTGTTTTTGTCCATAGATCTTATTCACAGCCCTCTATTCTGTTTGCCCAAAGACCTCGAATGAGCTCTAGCTTTATTTCTATTAATGCATTGACAGGAGACAGGCTTCTGGGGCAGAGATCCATGCCCACGAGCTCTCAGCCCCAAATGTGGTGTACCGCATTCACTGACAAGAAAGCTCGGGTGAATGGGATGTTTGATTGGGGGGTGTTATTTTTTTCAGTCATGCTTATTAAACCTCACGGTTCCAACGGGAATCTTCTGCACATAAAATTAATCTGGCATCTGAAAACACACACACACAAAAATAATTTAGGGTAAATGGCAAACACTTCTGGTTTCAGTGAAAAACATGCCAAACAGTCCCTGAGGTATTAAATCTGTCTGCTTCTTTTCAGATGCTAGGTGTGTTCTGTATTTTTATTCAACAGCAAAAGGCACAGAACAAAACAAACAGACAAAAGTGAAAGACATTAATGTCAACTGGATAAAAAGCAAAAAGTTATAGCCTTCTCTGGGTAAACATCTGATGAGGTGTTTATGCTGAGGCTCATAGCAGCTTCAACTTCAGTGAAACACAACTTGGGAAAACACAACCCATTAGCCACCGAGTGCCACTCTGAGTGCCTTCGGGTACTTCTCTGCCTCTTAATGTGTTGATGTTCCACCTGGTCAGCCCCTTGTCACCGCTAAGTCTGAATTGTGGAGCTAGGCTTTGTGAATACAATGAGACATACGTGACTTTCAGTGGCATTAAACTCAGTTTTTGGGGGGTATGAAACAGGATACTAAACTCTCAGAAAAAACTGAGAAAGAGAGATGGCATAAATAGACATGACTTTATGTAAATGCCATTTATGACTTGCAAGTATGGAGCCCAGACAGGGTCTGCAATGACACGATTAACACTGGTGAAGGTGGGAAAAGCTGCAGCAAAACTACTAACACAACAAGGCAAACTCAGGTTGCTTCATTTTTCTGATGCTATATATGGATTTTATGTTAGTAATAGATGGGAAGAAATCTAGAGTCCTGTTGAAGGGATGGAGCCCTGCTGGTGCAATGGTTAAGCGTTTGGCTGCTAGCCAAAAGGCTGGCAGTTCGAATTCACCAGCTGCTCCTTGGAAACCCTGTGGGGCGGTTCTACTCTGTTCTATTGGGTCGCTATGAGTCGGAATCGACTCGATGGCAATGGGTATGTGTGTGTGTATTGAAGGGACACATTCAGAACTTCAAGGTAAGATTAATGGCTTTAAGGGGAGAAATTGTAGATTTGGAACACAGAGTTGTTTTGATCTCTCTCCCTTATTGTCCAGTCAACCCAAAGCCATAAGGAGGGCAAAATAAACCCACATCCACCTTTATTTCCCTGAAACATGTATAGGCAAGAAACTGCTTTTCCAATGCTGAATTCTAGAATTACTATTTTTAGGAAGACCAGTTAATTGGTGTGTATATATGTGTTTTCCTTTATGATTCTATCATTGTTACCTTAAGAAATAGATGCCACATCACTCCCAATTCCTTAAATTATTAGGTGGAAGGGGGTGTCAAAATAGAACAACATAATGTCATAGGAGAGCTCACAAACCATAAGGAATCAAGTTCTTCAACCTGCTTTGATTGCAACATAGTGTGTGCTCCTAGTTACAGGGGCAATTTCATGTGGTGTTGTCACAATCGGATCACATCATAAGAAGAAGTAGACATTTAAGTAGTTAACAGCTCTGAAAGTATTTTCACAGACGTGATCTCACTGCAACCCTGTGGCTGAGGAATGACATCATGGAGGTTCAGAGCTGCCACTGCATGGGGACATGCCTGAGCTTCCATTGCTACCAAGAGGTGGGGCTGAGTATTGAATCCAGGTCCTCTGATACTAACCCGTGCTTCCTCAATAGCATCCTCTCAATGTTAAGAGGTGTCCCTCCTTAATTAGATATTTTTGATTTTTAAAAGTCCTTTTGGGGAGCATGAAATTAAACTCTCCTGGGAGGGAGAAAAGACTAGTACATCATTTCTGGGGTATCTTCCCAGTTCAGAGTAGCTTGGTTGTATTAAGCAGTATATTAAGTTTCGTGGTGTAAAAATATGTATAGCTTCACAACCAAGGTGTCCATCAATGGATGAATAGATAAATAAACTATGGTATATTCAAACAATGGAATACTAAGCATCAATAGAGAACAACGATGAATCTGTGAAACATTTCATAACATGGAGGAACCTGGAAGGCATTACACTGAGTGAAATTAGTCAGTTGCAAAAGGGCAAATATTATATAAGACCACTATTATAAGATCTTGAGAAATAGTTTAAACTGAGAAACACACATTCTTTTGTGGCTACGAGAGGGGGGAGGGAGGGTGAGAGAGGGGTATTTACTGTTTACACAGTAGATAAGAACTACTCTAGGTGAAGGGAAGGACAACACTCAATACAGCGGAGGTCAGCACAACTGGACTGGACCAAAAACAAAGAAGCTTCCTGAATAAACTGAATATTTAGAAGCTCAGCAGAGCAAGGGCAGGGGTTTGGGGACTATGGCTTCAAGGGACATCTAAGTCAATTGGCAAAATAAATTCTATTAAGAAAACATTCTGCATTCCACTTTGAAGTGTGGTGTCTGGGATCTTAAACGCTAACAAGCAGCCATCTAAGATGCATCAATTGGTCTCAACCCACCTGGATCAAAGGAGAATGAAGAACATCAAGGTCACAAGGTAATTATAAGCCCAAAAGACAGAAAGGGCCACAGGAACTAGAGACTATATAATCCTGAGACCAGAAGAACCAGATGGTGCCCGGCCACAATCGATGACTGCCCTGACAGGGAGCACAACAGAGAACCCCTGAGGGAGCAGGAGAACAGTGGGATGCAGACCTCAAATTCTCAGAAAAAGACCAGACTTAATGGTCTGACTAAGACTAGAAGAATCCTGGCAGTCATGGTCCCCAAACCTTCTGTTGGCCCAGGACAGGAACCATTTCCGAAGCCAACTCAGCAGACATGGATTGGACTGGACAATGGGTTGGAGAGAGATGCTGATGAGGAGTGAGCTACTTGTATCAGATGGACACTTGAGACTATGTTGGCATCTCCTGTCTGGAGGGGAGATGAGAGGGTAGAGTGGGTTAGAAACTGGCAAAATGGTCACGAAAGGAGAGACTGGAAGGAGGGAGCGGGCTGACTCATTAGAGCGAGAGTAAGTGGGAGTATGTAGTAAGGTGTATATAGGTTTTTACGTGAGAGACTGACTTGATTTGTAAAGTTTCACTTAAAGCAAAATAAAAATTAAAAAAAAATATGTATAGTTTCAGATGGGATTATGAGAAAGAGGCTTTATTTGACAATAAAATACTGCAGCTAAGATTAATCTCTTGCCTTAAAAGTCACAAATTTTCAAGACTTTTTTTCTTTTGGTACTGAAGCACAGGTATCAATTGCAAAATCCAAAAAATTGACTTCAAAGAGTTTCCTTCGTTTTGGAGACAATGGGAGAAGCAGCCTCTTCTAATTCTTTCTTTCTCAACTAGGACTAGCCAGATAACCCGAATTCTGGAAGAATCAGGAACCATGAAATGCTACCGTGTGGTGATTTTTGAAAGGCTTTTATTTAAATTGCTTTATTGACTTCATCTTTGGTGAGGAGGGAAATGGGACACAAAAATGTCCTGCACACAAACAGAAACTCACACACCAATGTTCATTGCAGCACTTTTCACAATAGCCAAAAGGTAGAAACAACCCAAGTGTCCATCAACAGATGACTGGATAAACAAAATGACGTACACATATACGATGCAATATCACTCAATCATAAAGATGAATGAAATCCTGACACATGTTACAGCATAGATGAATCTTGAAAATATTAGGCTGAGTGAAAAAAGTTAGTCACAGAAGGACGAATACTGTATGATCTCACTTACATGAAATAGGAAATGTACAGAGACCAAAGTTTAATAGTGGTTACCAGGGGCAGGAAGGAGGAGGAAGAGGCAATCTTTGTTAGGGGGCTGGGTTTTCCATTAATGGTGGTGGAATAATTTGGAAACGGATAGTGGTGATAGTTGCTGAACCTGATGAACATATCAATGTCATTGAATTCTAAATGTAAAAAAAATGTTGACTTGTCAAACATTTTGTTATATTTTTACCACAATAAGAAAACTTAAAAAAATGTTTTGCAGTTCTTGGAAGGGATCTTCACTGAGGAGAAGCAGAACCTTAATAGGAAACTGGGAAAGGGCAAAAAAAAAAAAAAAAAAAAAAGAAACACCAAAAAGATACCAGCCTATTTCCCTACCGTGTCATCTGAAAATTAATTTTTTTTATTCCTTCCTTATGCGTATTAAGAAACAGCAAAACACCTCACACATAAACAATTTTCAAAATGATTCCTGGAACTGAGCTATCAACTGTTATTTAGACAGTGTTTAGGGTGTTTTCTAATGAGCATGATCTCATTTGATTCTCAGAAAAATACTAGAATATGGCAAGTTTTATATTTCTCATTTTTCAGAATGAGGAAGTCCAGGTTCTAAAAGCTTATGTGACTTGTGCCAGAGGCCCCAGCTAATCAGGGTTCCTGATTCCCAAGCCCCACTCTCCCTCTCTAACTGCTGCCCCAGATGGAGGGTGATGGCCTGTCTGTGTACAAACTGCAGAGAGACTGAGTGTAGTGAACAAGGAGGGACCATTGTTATAAATGCTCATGGCTTCATATAAATAAAAATGAAGGTGGATTCATTTGCTAAAAGAGGGACTGAAGCTACAACCATGCTTATCAAGTGATTTGAAACTAAAATTCTCAAGTTTTACCGGTCAACTATGAATGAACTTTTAAAATAGCTGAGATTTTCAGCAAGAGAATTTTGGAGAATAGAAACAGAGAGACATTTTACCTGAAGGAAAAATGGAGACCGGTCCTGGAAAAGCATTTTGAGTGTTTACAGTTCTTTTCTAAAACATATTTTCATTTACAGTAGTGGGCGACTGGGAAAAAAAAATGAATGGGAAGTAATAGATAATTTAGTTATGCCCAAGAATGTATTCAACAGCAAGTCCTATTTCTCTTTCACTGAGGTATACAGAATTAGAGGTCTGCTTGCTGTGGAAGTCCTTGTATAATTGAGTAAATAGGGAGAAGAAAAATATGGGCGATGCTAGGCTAACCTTTTTCCACTCTTATTAAATTACAAGTTCTCTACATGAACTTCTTTAAGCAGTGGTCTACAGATCTAGTTCTCTAGTAGGAATGGTGTTTTTCTTCATGAAGTGTTGGTATCTCTAACAGGAAATTTTAAAGAATTTTCCACTGTTTTCCTATAAGTTCCACTTTTCATCATCTCAAAAACGTGCCCAACTCAACTCATTACTAGAAGGCCACGTAGGAAACACCTTGGTCTTGTCTTCATATGCCAAGTGCCAAGCGCAGCACAATTGTTAAGAAGAGCTTTGTTAGGCTGCCGTTTAAAAGAAGGGGCAAAGATCTCATTCTGATTTCTTCTCATGTAAAGTTCATGTTGGTTATAAAGTCACAGCTGACTAGAGTCTTGCCAAGCAAAGTTATCTGGCCTTTATTTCCTTGTTTACTGATTCCTTGTAAAACAGAAATTAACTGGCAAAGCTTAGCTTCAATCATTGGGAGTAACAGAGCATATTGGCCTGTCTCTAGTCCTTTTGTTAGGTGCCATGAGGATACAGGCTCTCTATCAAATACTCTCAGCAAAATGGAAAACTGGCTTAATTATTAGAATGAAATGCACTATATATGTGTTCATGTGTTTTTCAGGTAGAAAAACATAGGCTAGAGAGTCATCTTTAGTCCCCGCCATCTTTCTTTAAAAAGGAAGATTGTGGGAAAGTAAGTCTTGTTGAGTGAGCAAGTGGAGGATTCAAGGGACTTTGACAACTCCTTCTCGATTCTTCTTCCTTCTGAATTTCTCTGCTCATCACAGGTGTGTCCTAAAGCTCTCACTGCAGTCTGTAGCACTTCATGCTTATCTTTATCATAGATGTAACTAACGCCTTTCCATGGACCATTGCTAACGCTATGGTCCAGCTCTGACCTTGCTCCTACTTCTCCTACTTTAATTATTGCTTGACCTGAATGTCTGTGTTCAATTCTCTGAGGTTCTAGAGAGAAGGGCTGAGTGAGGTGTGGGAAAGGGTTAGTTAGTGGCCGTGGCCTGTGAAGCACAGAACAAAGGAGGAACTAAAGATGATATCTACACTGGAGTTGGGAATTAAAGAGGCAGGTCAAAAGAAGTATTCTTCAACTAAGAACAGTCTTCAGGCCTGAGGTAACTGGGCTCTAATTAGAGTCTACAAGTCTGAGGAAGGGTTCAGGAGGAAAGAGCCTGGAGAGGTTGCTGAGTGGTTGCTATCTACAACTGCTACCTACAGCTCTTATAAAGTTCATCCTGTTTTTCCCACACTAGTTCAGATAAACTTTGTATCAGATCAAATAAGTCTATTAATTTTCTCAGAACTTGGCCTATTTAATCTGGTCTCTGGACCTTTGCTGATGGTGTTTGCCCAGCCTGGAATGCCTTCTCCTTTGCCCTGAGTTTGTTTACTTTCTGTCCTTCTTTCCACCCCTCTCTTCCCTGAGCCTTCTTTAGTCACTGTCCCATCACTGAATTCCTATTGAACATAGAGTTTGTATCATTCATTTGGCCCAGAGCTTGTGTGAGTGGTAATAACAGCAACAAGAACAGATAACATATTTTGAGCACTTGCTATGTGCCAGGCACAGTGCTCGGAACTTTACATGGATAATCTCATTTAATTGTATTGTGATTTAACTTACTCTGTATAGGACCCGCTTTCCCAATAATCCGCTTGAAGATAGAGCTGTCTTTTGTATAAAATTTTGTACATCAATATAGATGTGCTAATTAAAGATTTTAAAATGATGAATACAATAATAGACACTTTTTTCAAAATATGGTAAACATGATTACAGGCAGTCCCTCGATTACAAACGAGTTCCATTAAGTCAAATTTGTATTTAAGTTGGAACAGTTAGATATGGCTCATATCTAATGCTAGTTAGTCAAATGTTTGTCTTGTTGTTGTTGTTAGGTGCTGTCGAGTCGGTTCTGACTCATAGTGACCCTATGTACAACAGAACGAACCACTGCCCAGTACTGCACAATTCCTTACAATCCTTGTCATGCTTGAGCCCACTGTTGCAGCCACTTTGTCAACCCATGTCTTTGAAGGTCTTCCTCTTTTTTGCTGATCCTGTACTTTACCAAGCATGATGTTCTTCTCCAGAGACTGATTCCTCCTGACAACACGTCCAAAGTATGTAAGACGCAGTCTCACCATCCTTGCTTCTAAGAAGCATTCTGGTTCTATTTCTCCCAAGACAAATTTGTTCGTTCTTTTGGCAGTCCATTGTATATTCAATGTTCTTTGCCAACACCACAATTCAAAGGTGTCATTTCTTCTTTGGTCTTCCTTATTCATTGTCCAGCCTTCACATGCTTATGACGGGATTGAAAATACCATGGCTTGGGTCAGGCACAAATAATGTACCTTTCTATGCATGAAAAACATTAAAGAAATAATTCTGGATACACTAAAACATCTTTAAAATAGTAATACATTAATAATAATATGTTTTAATGCACATTGCAAAGTAACACCCATTTGTTATTACAAACCACTGTATGTACCTCAAATTTTTAACATAATAGGCTTTACAGGGGTTGAACATAAGTTGAATGTTCATAACCCAGGGACTGCCCATATTCAGAAGATACAATTAGAAGAGTTCTCCAGTAGGGCGAAGTACAGAATATAAGGAAGAAAAGCCTAAATTACTAAGATCCATAGCAGTCTAATCCTGGAAGGGTTGATTTGGAAGGTGGAGAGCTTCCCAGCATCAGAGGAATTTAAGCAGAGGCAGAGTGACTGCCTGCCAGTGAAGAGATTCTTAGACCTGTAGGAGATTAGACTAACTAAAAAACCCCCAAACCTGTTGCCGTTGAGTCAGTTGTGGCTCATAATGTGTTACAGGGTAGAACTGTTCGATGCAGGTTTCTTGGCTGTATTCTTCACAGAAGCAGATCACCAGGCCTTTCTTGCATGGTGCTACTAGGGGGGTTTGAATTGCCAACTTTTAGGTCCACGAGCACGCACTGTTTGTGCCACTCAGGGATTAGGACTATATGTCCTCTAAAGAAGCTTCCACAGCTAATGGTCTATTTATTCATTCAACAATTCATCAAATATTTAATGAGCTCTAAGACAGAATAATGCACCCCTCCCAAAGATGCCCACATCCTAATCTCCGGGATTTGTGAATACACAGCATAAAGGACTTCGCAGATGTGATTAAGGGCCTTGAGATGCAGATATTGTCCTGGATTATCAGGGTTAGCCCGAAGTAATCATAGGGTCCTTGTAAGAGGAATGCAAGAAAATGAGAGTCAGAGAAGGAGAGGAGATAACAGAAGCAAAGGCTGGAACGATGCCACTATTGGAAGGGCCCACAAGTCAAGGCATGTGGCAGCCTCTAGAAGCTGGAGAAGGCAAGGAAACAGATTCTCCCCTAAAGCCCCCATAAGGAACACTACCCTGCCAGCACCCTGATTTTAGTTCTGTGAAGCCATTTTGGACTTCTAACATCTAGAACTATAAGATAATAAAACTGTGTTACTTTTATCCACCAAGTTTGTGTTAGTTTGTTACAGCAGCAACAGGAAACTAATACAAGTTTCCCTGCTATATACTAGGAACTGTTCTAGAGGCTGGGATGTAACTGTGAACAAACGGTTTTTAAAAAATTTTTTATGGTGCTTTAGGTGAAAGTTTACAGCTCAAGATAATTTCTCATTCAAAAATTTACACACGTATTGTTTTATGGCATTAGTTGCAATTCCCAGAACGTGACAGCACTGTGTCCATTCCTCCAGTTCCTGTCCCTTCCTGCCTCCTCATCCTGCCTTTGGACAGGAGCTGCCCATTTGGTCTTGTATATTTGAATAAACTAAGAAGTATGTTCCTCACATGCATTATTTTTTGTTTTATAGGCCTGTCTAGTCTTTATCTGAAGAATGGGCTTTCGGAATGGTTTCAGTTCTGGGTTAGCAGAGCGTCCAGGGGCCATAGTTTCAGGAGTTCCTCCAGTCTCTGTCAGACCATTAACCCATTGCCCATTGCCGTCAAGTCAATTTAGACCATTAAGTCTGGTCTTTTTACATGAATTTGAATTCTGTTCTACATTTTTCTTCTGCTCTGTCTGGGACTCTCTGTCATGTTCTCTGATGGTGGTAGCCAGGCACCATCTGGTTCTTCTGGTCTCAGGCTGGGTGAACAAATAGTTTTGACACACTGAATATATTAGGTATTTGAGTGTTAACTAAAACAAAGGAATTATTTTTATCCATGGAAGCCTTTGTTCAAACAAAATCTCCTATGTGGTCTATTACCTAAAACAGATAAGAATGGAGCTGCTACTGGTGAAGGTAGAATAGAGGTCCCAGAGCTCAGCCAGTGTTACCCCTTGCACTTCTTCTCTAACCTCCTTTGCAGGCACTCTTAGATGCTTACTCAACATCCTTCTTTCTTGCAGGCAGAGCCCACCTCCCTCTGTGGACGCTGAAAATGCCAGATACTTGCTTTTCCATCCTTCCTTGCAGCATAGGCCTGGACTTGTGACCAAATCTGGGCCAAGAGGATGTGAGGAACGATCTTTTTTGGGGCTTTGAAAGGAAGTTTTCCTCTTTATTAAAGAGAGAACGACGCATGGGGAAAACCAGCCTCACTTTCCTATTCCAGTTTTGCAAATGCTTATGCGAAAATATGATGTTTGGAGCCATTGCCACCATGTTGCAACCATGAAGAGAGGCATAGCCCATGCACTGAGGAGGGAGAGGGGAAAGATGGAATCAGTCTGGGCCTTGAGTGACCTTGTAGAGCTGCTGAACCAACCCTGGGGCTCTCTACCTCTGGACTTGTGGTTAAGGGAGAAAAGAACATTATCAATTGGTCAAGCCAATTTTAGTTAGGTATTCTCACTTATGTAAAAGCAACCTCATTGAATCCTGTTGAACTTATCCCAAACTAAAAAACCCTTCCTTGGTTACTGTGGGTGAATAATGGTGCAAGCCTATAGAATTTATCTATTTATTTTTGCCTAAAAGCACTTGCCAGTAATCTATTAAATGAGTTATTAAGAGCTAAGAATATGTGGAATCCAGAACCTTAAATCAGCATGTTTTTTAGAGCATTTGAAGGACTCCAATTCAGCATTTTCCTAAGAATCTGGCTGCTGCACAAGTCCCAGCGATGCTAAATGCTCCTAGGGAGTGTGTGTGCTGGCAATGTTACAATTTTCAGGAAGAATGCTTTGTTCCAAGTGCTGACTCTGTCTTATCTTGGGTTACTCTTGGGTATCCAATTGCTGCTATTCTTGCTTTTTAACTATACATTATGATTACTTTATCTTCATTATTACCAATTTCATTGGTTGCGGGTTGTTTAGTCAATTCTACCCTGCATGGTGATGCTTCTTTGTATGACAGTCTTCGGGGCTGCATTTTAAGAGCTGCAAGTTCTATGGTTCACAGATGAGCCATCCATACCACTCAGTTACAAAAGGTATGTCTCTAACCACCCTAGGTGGGTGGTGCAATAAAGGTCAGTACTATTTCAGTCAGCTTTTCCAGGGAAAAGTGGGAACAGATGAGGTAAGTGGTTAGCAAGTCGAACCCACCAACCACTCTGTGGGAGAAAGATGTGGCAGTCTACTTCTGTCAAGATTACAGTCTTGGAAACCCTATCTCGAAGTTCTACTCTGTCCTATAGGGTTACTATGAGTTGAAATTGACTTGACAGCAACAGGGGTATATTGACCTTACAAAGACACCTAAGCAAAATTTCTGGCCCTGTGCCTCAAATGTATTTTGCCTTCTCTTTTCTTGCATACAGTAGGTGTTCAAGCATTGCTGACAAAGGAAAGTGTCATTTATTGAGCTCCTTCCAGGTACTACAACAGATGCTTTCACAGATGTCTTGTTATTCTTTACTAACACCACGAGGTAGGCATTGTTATTCTCCATTTTATAAGTGAGAAAACTAAGACTCTGAATACTTTATACCTTTACCTGCCTTAAGGAGTGGGAAAAAGCATATTGGTGGTTTTTTAAAAAAAAATGATGTTTGTGGTTTTCTGTATTATTGTATCAAATAGCCATGGCAGATTGTTATGGATTGAATTGTGTCCCCAAAAATATGTGTCAACTTGGCTAGGCCATGATTCCCAGTACTGTGTGATTGTCCACCATTTTGTCATCTGATGTGATTTTCCTACGTGTTGTAAATCCTACTTCTACGATGTTAATGAGGCAGGATTAGAGGCAGTTATGTTAATGAGGCAGGACTCAATCTATAAGATTAAGTTGTATCTTAACCCAATCTCTTTTGAGATATAAAAGAAAGCCATGGGGACCTAATACCACCAAGAAACAAGAGCCAGGGGAGTAGCATGTCTTTTGGACCCAGGGTCCCTGTGCTGAGAAGCTCCTAGTCCAGGGGAAGATTGGTGACACAGACCTTCCTCCAGAGCCAACGGAGAAATAAAGCCTTTGCCTGGAGCTGGCACCCTGAATTTGGACTTCTAGTCTACTAGACTGTGAAAGAATAAACTTCTATTTGTTAAAGCCATCTACTTGTGGTTCTTCTGCTATAGTAGCACTAGATGATTAAGACATAGATCAATGGCAAAATTGACCTCAAATTTTCACTCATCCCTGTATTCATGCCCTTTGCAATATGACTTTGCAGATCCTCTCATTGACATGTGGAGCTTTTCCCCCATCTTTTGAATGTGTGCCAGCCTACTGTCTTGGTTCAGCTAACAGAATGGTGTGCCAATTCCTAGGCTCTGCTCTGAGACTCCTGTGTGCTTCCATTTTCTATTTTCTCCCTTGGCCCCCGTCATTGCTATGAGGAGAAGCCTGGTTAGTCTGATTGTGGATGAGAGACCATGTGGAGCAGAGTTCAGGTCATCCCAGCTGAGGCCATCCTAGACTAGCTAGACACTGGCTGACCAAGCAGCTGACTGCATGTATCAGTATCAGTCAGAGTTCTATTAGATAAACAAAACCAGTGTGTGTGTGTATAATATTTTTGATAAGGAATGGGCTTATGTTATTTGGAGAGCTGGTTAGGTCTTGATTTCTGCCTTAGTTGACCTTGGAGGTGGGCATGGGGTCAGGTGTGGCCAGGAGGGGCACTGCCAAGATGGCTTTGATGAGTGCAGGGTTGAGGATGATAGGCAGAGTCATGGGTGGCACACCCACCTGCAGTGGGGAAGCCAAGAGCTGCAGGATCAGGGGGCTCAGTCAGGGGTAGAGGTCCATCTGGGGTAGGGCTCAGCTTGCTGGGGCTAGAGGCCACTGGTGATCCGGGGAAGTTGCTATTAGTGGCCTGGGAGCCCTCAGGCTTCTCAAAGTCACAGGATCCCAGCTAAGAGAGGCCATCTCTCGGGGAGGTGGATGGCCAGGTGTCTTGGTGTCACCAGCAGCAGAAGTCAGGTGGTCTGAGGCCAGAGGTTTCTGGGTGAAGCTCCACAGGTATGGATCCTGGATGACAGTCTGCTTGAAGAGCTCATCTCATAGGTGGGGCAGGAAACAGTCAAAGAGCTCCCATGTAATCTCCTGGAGAGCTAAGGGGCCACCTCCTCATGCATCTGCACTGTGGAAAATCTCTGCTGTGTCCATCACCAGGAGAATGCTCTTCAGAGACTCAGGGCTGGCCTCTGACAGCAAGTCACTGGAGCCCGTATCCACGTACTTGTCCATGAAGTCCAGGATGGTAAGTCAGAGGGCTGCAAAGGTAAAGAGTGACAGCAGTGGAGACAGGTGTCGCAGGAAGACCTTAGAGAGCAGTGGGGAAGCCATCATCCAGATTTCCTCCATCCCACCTACGTCAACAGGGCTAATGTTCTACTAGAGCTTGGTCAGTAAAGGAAACAGCATCTTGTTCAAACGGGACTCCCATTCCTGGGCATCCAGCTTTTGCAAATCATGTACCAGTAGTGCTGTGTACGGCACGAGTAGGCTGGAAACTCTTGGGCAGGAGCTGACGTTGCAATCCACAGCAGAATTTCTTCTTCCTCAGGAAAACTTCAGCTTTGCTCTTAAATCCTTTTAACTGATTGGATGAGGCCTACCCAGATTATCAAGGATAATCTCCTTTACTCAATTGATTTTTGACGTTAATCACATCTACAAAATGCCTTCATAACAATATCTAGATTAGTGTTTTATTGACTACTTGGAGCCCTGGTGGCACAGTGGCTAAGCACTCGGTTGCTAACCAAAAGGTTGGTGGTTCAAGTCCACTAGCCACTCTGCGGGAGAAAAGACCTGGTGATCTGCTCCAGTAAAGATTACACCAAAGGAAACCCTATGGGGCAGTTGTACTCTCTCCACTCAATGGTATACAACAACATAGTCTAGCCAACAGGTCCCTAGGTGACACAAATGTTTGAGTTCAATTACTAACCTAAAAAAGTGTGGTGGTTTGAACCCATGCAGAAGATGGCCCTTCAGTTAAGATCACTGTCAAGAAGATCCAATGGGGCACAGTTATACTCTGTAGTAGTCAACTCGACAGCAACTTTTCAAAATAGCCTAGCTAAGGTGACATATAAAACTAACCATCATACTGTGGATGTGTGAGTGGACCCAGCAGAGCCTAGGCCAGATAAGCAGAACTGCCCAGCCAACCCCAGTCTCATGAGAAATAATAAATGGATGTTGTTTTAAGCTGCTAAACTCTAGGCAGCTATACAGTAATAATTTACTGATACACAGCACTTCTTATTTGAAACAATATTTGAAAACACTTTAGCCCAAGGACTTTTGACCTTACTATTTGGCTCTCTGCTCTAATTTTCCCAAGACAACACTGAAGACAGCTAACAAGGCTGGTTTCTAGAGTGACCCAGCTGCGTGTTCCTGGAAATACGAAAGCCAGCCTTTGTATCTTTTTGTTTTAAAGTCTTAGTACAGAGCTCCAGAGGAGATAACAGAGAAACATTTTATTGTCTTTTGAAAAACATTTGACAAAGAGTATTTGGGGAATAGTAAAAGGCTTGACGACACCGTATTGGAAAAGTACATGTTCAACCCACTACCAAAAAACAAACAGGTACATGAACCAAGGAAACTGGCCTTCTCTTTTCTATTTTCTTAAAGTCCTTCATACATAACGTTGCACACGGAAAAAAAAAAACACCCCAAAGCATTGCAAGTGGAAAAGAAACAACACCCCAAAGGGGAAAGAAAAGAGGCTCAAGTAAGACAAGCTGACAGGAGCTAACCATTAAAGGCAAGACTTCAAAATGGAGGTTGAAATCCTGCTGCTGAGAGAAGATGGTCCTTTCCTCATGGCCGGATGCTGGGTGGTGGGGGGCCTGGGGCTGAGGCCACATACAGTTCTTCCAGTGTTCACTGGGCAGATGCTCTTGGTCAAAGGGCTGAGTGGGAGCTGGAATCATGTGTGCACTCCACTTACTTACCTGTTCGTCCCCATGGATGTGCCTGTCTAGAGGGGGTCTTTTTCTAATTTGTACAAAGATGCCATATGAGGCAAGTGATGGCTGCCTTGAGGTGAGGTTTTATAAATTTTTCCCGGTTAAATATTCAGAATAGGAAAAAAAGAAAATATAGAGAAAAAGCAAATGAGAGTTTTACAGCTTTTGCAAATGTCGCTTCCACGGTACAGTCAGATGCTGCAGTCCCATCCCCCCTACCCCAAGCTACTCCAACTAAACATGTATTTTACTTATAAGCCGAGTGCTTGCTCTGCCGACATGGTCTCAGGTTGGTCCTCCAGCCCTGCTTCGACACAACCCAGCACCTAAGCCCTTCCTATGTAATCATCCTGGAGATGCCACTGCTGCTCTCCTTTCCTGATTTAAAATCCAGAACCACCATTCCTGCGTTACATACATGACACTGTTGTGAGGATCAGGAGAGGTATGAAGAGGAGGTGGATGGCTAATGCAGCGTGGGCTTACTGTTAGTGAAACTGCTCTACCCTGGGAGAGGCGCAGAAGTGGTCTTAGACCTGCCTTGTGTGCTCAGAATGGTCTCCTTCCCCTGAAGTTTCAAGATGTGAAAGATTAAAGGGCAATGGGAATGTTCCAGAGGGTGAAATTAATCCTTTTCATCAATGACTCTTCATGTCTTCTCCACATAGGCACTAAAATTAGAGAAAAGCCCCGAGGAGGAGTGAATTTGGAGGAGATTATGCTGTGGATTTGATACGAGTATTCATTTCAGAAAACACAAATATTGCATGGAATTGCCATAAGTGAAGTTGGTGGTGTATACAATAATTATTTTATGCTGAAAAAAATTTTTATATTAGCTTCACAAAAGGACATTTATAAACCATCAGCCGTGGACCTCCTAATGTTTTCCCTGTTCTTATTTTACCCATTACCGAGCACCAGGCCCTGCATACAACAGAGTCTACAAGAGAAGAGAGGGATTCTCACTGCGATGCTCCTTAGACTCAGTGACCTTGTGAACGAGGCATCAAGGGACTCCATTTTCAAGGAAGGAAACTGAGGCTCAGGAAGACAACACAACCATCCAAGTCACGCAGTGGCACGGGGGATCAGACTCCAAAGACTCAGTGCGTTTCCCTACTCCACGAAGGAGTAAAGGAGGAAACTCGATGTTATTTTCTATGCAGCAGTATGCTAGCACACACTCTGGGAGAGTTACTGTTGTTACATGTCCACACCTAAGTCAATCTGGTCCCACAGAAACCACTGCACTTTCTTTAAGTTGTATTGCCTTATATTTGTACAGTGTTTTACACAGTGGGGAGTCCCTGGGTAATGAAAAAATTGAGCACTCAGCTACTAACTGAAGGGTTGGTGGTTCCGATCCACTCAGAAGTGCCTTGGAAGAAGGCCTGGTGATCTCCTTCTGAAACATCATAGCCATTGAAAACCCTCTGGAGTGCAGTTCTACTCTGAAACACATATGTTAGCCACAAGTTGAAACTGACTTGACAGCAAAAAAAATTTTTTTGTTAACACTCACTCACTCACTGCCGTCGAGTCGATTACTGACTCATAGCGACCATATAGGACAGAGTAGAACTGCCCGATAGAGTTTCCAAGGAGTGCCTGGTGGATTCGAACTGACAACCTTTTGGTTAGCAGTGGAGACTATTTTCATTTCTGCTATCTGCAGTGCAGTGTGGTATGTTAGAAAAACCACTGGATCCCTAAAAACCTGGGTTTGAGTTCAAAGTCTGCTGTGTTCTCTTGGTAACATCAGCGAGTCCTTCTGAATCTTATTCATTCAACACTGAGGCTTTATCAGGCCCCATGCCTGGGCTGGGGATACAACAGTGGAGAAACAGACATGTCTTTGTCCCCACAGAGCCCGGTGTCTATCAGGGAGAGTGGCATTAATTAGATAATCATATAAGTAAATGTATATTTACTATGGGTATATATAAAGTATGGGGGTCTGGGAAAATAAAAACAGGAACCTGACTAGATGGGGTGGAGATGTGGGCTGAGTCAAAATTTAAAGGACAAATGGGCTCTAAATTGGTAAAGTGGGGAAGAAAAGGAGAGACTGAGGGAGAAAGGCAAGAATGCCCCAGGAAGAGAACTCAAGTGATGTGAAGGCTCAGAAGGAGGAGCAACATGCACCTGAGAGGAGCTGAACAAAGGCCAGCAAGTAGGGGCGGACTATCCAATAGGCAAGGTAAGCATGGTGCTTACCTTGCTTACCAGATTTTCTGTAGTGAACAATTTCACATTTTTTCACCACATCAAAGATTCTGCTTGTAGGTATGGCTGGGATCTGTCTCTCTCCCAACCCTATAGTACCAGCACCTTCCTACAGAATCAAAGCTCTTTTCAAATTTATAATTCCTAATGGGAGGGTGATCCAGTAAGCAAAGTAAGTACAGGTTTACTTGTGCTTACTTACTAATCTGTAGTGAACAATTTCACATCAAGGATATGGTGAAACCCATGTGAAATGTTCACTACAAATGATCTGGTAAGCAAGGTGTCTTTGGCTGGGCTCTCTAGAGAAGCAAAACAAAGCGTATAAATATATATAGAGAGAGAGATTTATATCAAGGAAACAGCTCACACAATTGTAGAGGCTGGAACGTCCCAAGTCCAGGGATCAGGATAGAGGCTTCTCCTGATTCACGCAGCTGTAGGGGCTGGTGAACCCAAGATCGGTAGGTTAGAGAGCAGGGCTGTTGCTCACAGGCTGTGAAGATTGACAAATCCCAAGATTGACAGAGGTCAGATGAACAGGCAGCAGCGCAGGATCCAGAGCAGGCAAAATCCGGAACGTCCACTTATATACAGATGCAGGCCACATGTGCGAGGAAGCTCCCTTTCAACTGACTGGCTACTCACAGCAGATTCTATCCAGGGCGTGATCACATATAAACACTGAGAATCATGGCCCAGCTAAGTTGACACACAACCTTAACCATCACACAAGGGAAGCACTACTTACCTTGCCTACTGGATACTTCTCCTGGCCAGCGAGGTTGGGGCTCAGAGGGCCAGAGGGTGGGGTATGCTGAGGCTCTGTGCAGAGCCTTGGGGTCTTGGTGAGGAGCTCGGATTTTATCCCAGGAGCCACATGAAGAAAGACATTGGAGGGTCGTAAGCTGGGAAGTGACATGATCAGGTCTGTGTTTTTATAAAGGTTATTCTAGATTCTGTATGCCTCATGGCTTGGTGGCTGCCTTCTTTTTAAAGTGGAGAGAGAATAAATCAGTCTGAGAAGACACACAACTAGAATGCTCCTTAGATGTGAGGACGGGAAAACTTTAGCTTACATATTTTTGGACTGATGGTCAGGAAAGACCAATTGCTAGAAAAAGACATTACATTCGGTAAATGAGGAAAACTCTCAATGAGATGGACTGACATAATAGCCACAACAACGGCCTCAGACTCCCCAAGACCGTGACGGTGGCACAGGGCTGGGCAACATTTCCTTTGGCTATACACGGGGTTGCTATGAGTTGGAGCCAGCACAAAGGCGACTAACAACAACCAAGTGGAGAGAACAATGCCAGATGGTGGTTGCTAAGAGGAAACGAGATGATTGAAAATACTTTGTAAACAGTAAATCACTGTACGAATGTAAGGTATTATTATATCCTTTGTTTCTTAGTATGTCAAGGCAGGAACTCATGTCTTCAGAAAAGTCAGATTTCTCCTTCAAGGCTATAAAATAAGTTTGGGGGCAAATAAAGACCTAGAATCCACCCACTATTCCTGCGTGCCTGCTCTTTGGATGCAGACTCTACTTCGCCACCTTTAAACTAGAAATCTTCCCAAGCGGCCTTTGGTGGAAGCTGAATATATGTTTCCACAGAGCACCGCGAGGTTCATGTGTCCCCAGCTACAAATGACAATAAACTTAGCACTCTGCCTGGCAGCGAGGAGGCAAACAGTCCAGCTGGTTGAAATGCAAAGCAAAGAAATACAAAGTCTCATGAGAGACTTGGGAGATAATAACTCATTGAATGTATTATTTTCTTTCTTTTTAAAAAAAGAATCTTACGCTCAAGAGCAGCTATAGTACATTCGTTTCTTCATATTTTTTTCTTCCCAGTTAATTGAGCAGTTGCCACGGCAACTCAAGAACTGAGCATAGGCAGTCCCTGGGTTACGAACAAGATCCATTACTAAATCTGCATTTAAGTCAAATTTGTAGGTAAGTCAGAACAGGTACATGTGGTTCTTATTTAGCGTCAGTTAGTCAAAAGTTTGTCTTAGTGTATAGTACATATTTTACCTTCCTATATAAAGGAGCCCAGGTGGCAGAGTGGTTAAGAGCTTAGGCTGCTAACCAAAAGGCCGGCAGTTCGAATCCACCAGCCCCTCCTTGGAAACCCTATAGGGTCACTCTGAATCGAAATTTACTCAACGCACACAACAACAACATGCATATAAAACACTTAAGAAACGCTTCCAAACTGCGTAATGTTTTCATGAGCGTCACAAAGTAGTACGTATGTTTGTTATTACAAATCATTGTACTTAACTCAAAATTTTAATATAATAGGCTTTATGGCAGTCCGTTCTTAGATACGAGTTGTTCGTAAGGCAGACGTTTGTAACTCGGGGACTGTCTGTACTCACTGCCTTCAATGAATTGCAGATACATATTTTTCATATGCTGAAAGATGCAGTGAGTTTTTGAAAAAGGTTGTCTTGACCTATTGCTTTTTTTCCTTGCCAGATATCAGCATTCTCTCTTCACAGGGCCCTGAAGTGGCAGCACTTTACTTTCATGAGTGAGGAAAATACATCCTGGGGAGTGAGGGTTTGGAATTTTCATCAAGATTCAGACATGTCAACCAGTCAACAACATTCAAATAACACAGTGTGCAGAGCAGGAGAGCAGGCACAGTGAGGCAGGGACGCAAACAGGAGCAGCAGCCCCATCCTTCCACAAAACCAGCACCTCCCTTCCTGGCAGAGAGCTCCCAGAGTCAGTCGTCAGAATTTAATCCTAGAATGAGAGGAGTGTAGGACCCACCGCAGACCCACTCTCCCGTGTTTTCCTAAATGCTCTTCTCTCATCTTGCCTTTGCCCTCATTGTCTCTCATGCCTGAATTATTGAAATATACTCCTAAATGGCCTCCCTGAAATCAGTCCATTCTCCACCTGGATGGCAACATTATATTTCCAAAATGCAGTTGAGATTGAGTCTCACTGCTCAAAGGCTTCCAGGTACTTGCCACTACTGCAGCGTGCAAAGCCTGCCTCTGGCAGCCTACTCCAGGCTCATCCCTGTCACCATCTGCACCATACTCCCTCCTGGCTGTCTCTTTATGTAAGCTGTCATTTCCAACCTCCATATTCTGCCTGTTACCTTTATCTAGAATGACCTACCCAGCTATCTACCCAACTCTTATTAAAACACCTATTTTAGGAATGAACTTACCCCCCTTCTCTTCCCCCCCTTTGAAATTAATCTTCCCCTCCAATGTGCCTATAGAGCTTAATGTGCACCATACAGCATCTCTGTGATGGTGCATATCACATCATATTTGGTCCTATATTAGAGTTAGTTGTGCATCTTGTACAATTAATCCTTTAAAGAAGCAGAGTAAGTGGCTCCCTCATTTTCCCACAACACTTTTATAACTTCTGAACATAATGGACACCTACTGGACTATCTACTCAGCACCCATCCCACAGATGATAGGATGAGGAGTATACTAAGCTTGGACAATTAGTATCATTCTCCAGGAATTTAGAAAAGGACTGAGAGAGATTGGCCTCTCTGCTGCTGGACCAGTTGGTAGACACTTTTACCACCATGTGAATAGAAGCAGCAGAAGAAAATAGACCTGCAAAGAGAGAAAAATGAGGCCGTGCATGGAGGAGAGCAAACATACATAGAGAAATTCTTGATGGCAGTTCAGCACCTACTTCCACCTTATTCCCAAGGCTCAGATGTGTTCTTCCTTGGATTTGTGAGAGCTCCCCAAAGCTTTATAATAAATTCCGTTTCTGCTGAAGCTAGCTTGAAACAGTTTTTGTGACTTGCAACCAAAAGGATCTTAACTAAGACACTCAGAGAGGGTTTGTTTTTTGTTTTTTAAAACATGTTTCTCTCTTTCAGTCTTTGAAAGCAAGGACTAAGTGAGTCTACATTTTGCAACCCCAGAATCTGGCATAGTGCCAGGCATTAAGTAGATGTGCAATATGTGGTTGTTGGGAAAAAAAAAAAAGATTTAATGGAAGAAAATGAGAAATTTGGTTTCCCTACATATTGACATTTTCTTGAACCAAATGAGATGATATGCATAAGCCAAAAAGCATTAAATCAGTGTGAGCCAAACTTACTATGATCAGACTGAATGTGCTATTTGACCCCTCACTATCTCCCCAGGTGAGAAGGAGGGGATGTTTTGAGGACTTCTCAATTGTTCAGAAGTCAGGCAGAGAGGACGGTGCTAGTTATGGACCCCTCTCAAACATCAGAAGGGAAAAAGAAGGTCTCTCAGCAGTAACATTTCCCTTCCTATTTTCTTCTCCTATCAAGGAGCCCTGGTGGCACACCCGTAAGCACTTGGCTGCTAGTCAAAAGGTTGATGGTTCGAACCCCTCAGTGGCTCCACAGGAGAAAGAACTGGTGATCTGCTCCGTAAAGATTACAGTCAAGAAAACCCTATAAGGCAGCTCTACTCTGAAACGTAGGATTGCTATCAGTCAGAATCGACTTGATGGCACCCAACAACAACATTCTCTCCTACAATTTATTTAAAACGCTTCATTAATTCACACCCAACTAATCCAGGCTTAGCTAAATTAGTTAGATCCTATTAGTTGTCAGATCTTAATAATCCCATTAGGATCTGGACTCTTTGCACAACATTTTTAAAAAAAAAAAGGATCTAATGCTAAATTGAAAACAAGGCATAATTAAATTGCTCAAAAGAATAAATTTTAAGGTATCCTTAAACCAAGTTCTAGGATATCCAGAATTGATACATATTATTTGTCTTCATTAAAGCAAGGTTAAAATTATCAGAAATTATCTTCATAGTCCACCTCAAAACATTTGCAACAAACACAGTTTTATTACTTTAAAGCTTAGAGAATAATGCCACTGTGTTTTTTGAACGATGTTGAAACAGACTAACCAAACCTACAAAATGCCCAGATTGCTGTTTTTTCTACTTTTTTGTAGCTATTCAGAAATGATGACGAAACAGCATATTTATTAATATTGAAAAAGACTGGCAATATACTGTGTGAATAAGACAGGTAAATAGTAATTATACTGTGATATCACTTTTATAAAAATATATATATATATATAAATTTATAATAAAGTTAAAATGTTATCATGTTAAATAGCTTAAATTTGGGTGCATGGATATAGATGCTTTTCTTTTTAAACATCTGTATTTTATAATGTCTGTAAAATAAATATTCATTGCTCAGGCGAAATGAGTTTTTTTTTTTTTAATAGAAAATTCAAGACTCACATATAATTCATCCATCCATCCACTCACGTACCCACACACCCACGCACCCACACACCGACCCACCCACCCATCCACCCACTCATCTACCCATCCATGCATGCATCTATCCAGTCACTCAACAAGTATTTGTTAAGCACTAGGTGTAGTTAGCCTAGATCAAGGGAGTGAAAGGTTCCCCAGGTTAATCTCCTTGCTGTGTGGAAGCTGATATGCTAAAGTGCATGAGGTAGATAATAGGTCATCTGCTCACATGTCTACAAAATTTGGATAGGATAAGAACTTGGGGACTTTGGAAATAGGGAATATTCTTAGAGAGCAGGAAGTCAGAAATGCTTTCCTAAAGACTACTGATTGTCTTCCTACAAAGAAAAGTTTCTGTTTCTCAAATAATATTCCTAGAACATTTTGATCGCTCCTCTGAATCATTTTAAACCAAATTGAAATGTAGGTGGGCATCCTCGGGACTGGCAAATTAACTTCCAAAAGACAGTGGAAATTATGTTTCTTTCATTTTTACTGGGGCCCATATACGAGTAAATAAATACATTTCTAATCTCAATCTGGGCTTGATAATAAATCACTGTTTAAAGGAGGAAGAAGAGGTATATTTCCTGTGACAGTTACAGTTTTTTTTTAAATTCTCTTCATTTGATTCCTCTTGGCAATGACATAATTTGCTATCTATATCTTTGTTTATTTTGTGCCTATGGTGATCCATTCTGCAACGCCTGAATCACTTCATCAGTATCCATTGGACACAGTCCCTGTATTTGATAATATCCTCTGTTTCTACCTGATGTCTCCTGTATGAGTGAAATTTGTATTCTTGGGAAAGTTCTAGAACTGTGTCTTATCTCTGAGATAGTAGATGTACCCTTGAGCCTAAGTAATCACTCTGCTCATTGTAAAGCCATAAGATCCAAAGCCTTCTCAGGTTTCTCTGAATGTCAGTGTTTCCCATTTGTACTTACATAAGTTACCATCTTTTATCTGGTATTATACCCGTAATGGGTTTTTCACTGGGTGTAATACCAGATAAAAGATGGTAAGTTCTACTTCTTTAAAATATGATAAAATATATTTTAATGATTCAGAAGTCATTCAAGTCATTAAGCAACTATTTTCTGGGTCAAGAAATTCGGGAAAAATCTAGACAAAATCTCTTCTTCCTGCTTCCTTCTCCAACGCCTTATATTTGTAATTATCATAATGATAGCTACCATTTTTTGAGTTCCCACTATGCTAGCTGCTGGGGACATAGAGGTGAACAAGACAATGCCTAATAAGTATGTATTAAATCAGTGGTTCTCAAAAGTATGGTCCTTGGGCCAGCAGTATCAGTATTACCTGAGAACTTGTTAGAAATGCAAATTGTCAGCGCTTACCTCAGACCTACTGAATCAGAAACTGCAGGGGTGGGGCCCAGCAAACTGTGTTTTAACCAGCCCTCCAGATCATTCTTAGGCTCCTTAAAGTTTGAGAACCACTGCAGTAAATGAATGAATGAAGAGAGATTTGGTTTCTGTTTTGTGGATCTTTCAGTCTACTGGGTGGTAGAGGTGGAAGATACAGAGAAACAGTCAACTACCATCTCCAGTGATTGTGCAATAGGGGAAGTATAGGCTGCTTGGAGAATTTTTACAGGCTGGAGAAGCAAGCAGAGGCCTAACCATACAGGAACTTGTAATCCATGTAAGGACTTTAAAATTAATCTTAAGGGAAGTGATAAACCATGAAAAGGTTTTTAAGGAGGACAGTGATAAAATTAGGTTTCTGTTTTAATAAGATTACTGAGAATAGGATCGATGTGGAAAATGCCAGGTCTTCCCCTCTCAGTGAGGAAACCAAGCCAGCAGCCAGGATCTTAGTCTGCAGGCATGACAACAGGGTTTGCTTGCCTGGAAAAAGAGAAAGGCCCGAGCAAAATCTCTACACTCTGACACTGGCCTTCACAGGGAAATGTCCAATCCCTGCCTATGGTAGGCTGAATAATGGCCCCCAAAAGTGTCCACTTCCTAAGCCCCAGAACCTGTAGGTATGTTACCTTACGTGGCAACAGACACTTTGCAGATGTGATGAAGTTAAGGGTCTTGAGATGGGAGGATTATCTGGATGGGCCCAATGTAATCACAAGGGTTCTTATAAGTGGGAGGCAGGAAGATCACAGTCAGAGTAGGAGATGTGATGACAGAAGCACAGGTGAAAGTGAGAGAGACAGAGAGAGGGAGAGGGTGAGAGAGAAAGACAGAGAGAGACTTGAAGATGTTGTGCTTCTGGCCTTGAAGGCGGAGGAAAGGGCAATGAGCCAAGGAATACAGGTGGCCTCTAGAAGCTGGAAAAGGCAAAGAAACAGATTTTTCCCTAGAGCCTCCAGAAAGAACATGGCCTTGCCATTCCTTTGATTTTAGGACTTCTGACTTCCAGAACTATAAGATGATAAATTTATGTTGTTTTAAGCCACTAAATTTATGGTAATTTGTTACAATAAAAATAGGAAACTAATACACTGCCCAATTGCCCTGGAGTAAAGCCTACAATTGGATGAGCCTCCTACCCTAGTGGCCCCCTTGCACACAGCTGTTAGATTGTCTCACTCTTAATATGTGAACGGACAATCATGGATGTTAAAACTTGTGAGGAAATCTTTAAATGTGAAAGAAAGAGCTCCAAATAAACAAACAAAAACATCCAAAGAAAGTAAAGATAATGTAAGAAACAAAGAAAATTTGAAAAGCAATTAAAACATTATTATTCTTATGAGACGATATTGCATCCATAAAAAAATAAGAAATTATGGTATGAGAAAGGAACAGTTAGAATAGAAGGAAGAGTGTCTTGGTCATCTAGTGGTGCCATAACAGATTTACTACAAGTGGATGGCTTTAACAAAGAAAAATTTATTTTCTCATAGTCTAGTAGCTTACAACTCCAAATTCAGGGCGTCAGCTCCAGGGGAAGGCTTTCTCTCTCTGTTGGCTCAGGAGGAAGATTCCTTGTCCTCAAATTTCTCCTGGTGGAGGAGCTTCTCAGGCACAGGGACCCTGGGTCCAAAGGACGCGCTCTGCTCCTGGTACTGCTCTCTTGGTGGTATGAGGTCCCCAACTCTCTGCTTGCTTCCCTTTCCTTTTATCTCTTGATAAAAGGGGGTGCAGGCCACACCTCAAGGAAGCTCCCTTCACCTGGGATCAAGGAGGTGACCTGAGTAATGGTGGTGTTACAATCCCACCTAATCCTCTCTACATAAAATTACAATCACAAAATGGAGGACAACCACACAATACTGGGAATCATGGCCAAACCAAGTTGACACATATTTTTGGGAGACACAATTCAATCCATGACAAAGAGCTCTTGAAAATTAAAAATATGATCGTTAAAATAAGTTAAGTAAAATAATTGGAAGGTGAAGTAAGGGGATCTCACAGAAAGTAGAACCAAAGGTTAGGAGGTAGAAAATGAGAAAAGAATGAGAGGATCAATTCAGGGAGCCTGCCATTTGATTAAAAAATGGGAGAATAGAAATAGCAGAGGGGACAAAATAAACAAAGAAAAAATTATTATAGAATTTCCCAGGATTGAAGGGCCTAAGACTACATATTGAAAAGTCATGCTAATGCCCGACCACACCAAGGTACATCACTATGAAACTTTAGAACATCAGTCATGAAGAGAAGCTCTTACAAAGCTTCCTGGGTCAGGCCATAATATAACAGGATTGGAAATTGGAATAACACAAGACTTCCAATATGGCAAGGTAGAACATTTAGAGAAAAATTGAATGATGCCACTTCAGGATTAAACAGCCAGTTAACCTATCATAAAGTTATGAGGAAAGAATTAAGTCTTTCAGTAACAGAAGACATAAAAAAAAATTATCCTCCATGGACCCTTATTAGAAAGCTACTACAGGATGTACTCTAGAAAAAAAAAAAGAATACACAAAGACATCAAACTCCAGAAAGAGGGTCACTCAGACTCAAACAGAAGAAGTTTAGGTGAGAAGACCAGGCCTTGTGCTTCAACAATGCCCTTCGTGCCCTTCCCTTCCTACTCCTCGGCTCTTTGGAACTAGGATGGCCAACCATCCAGGGTCAAGGGGCTTCCTAGGACCTAGGACTTTCAGCTTTAAAATAGGAAAAGTTCTAGGCAAGCTGGGACAGCTGGCCACCTTACTTGGAACTGCAGCCAATGGTCTTCTTTCAACTATGTGATTTGCACGTGCTTTTCTCTCTGCCTAGCCAACTCCTATGCATCCTCTAAGACCCAGCTCAAGTTTGGAGATGCAGAAATGTATCCATGTTGAGGTGGCTGTCTTCCTCAGCAGGGTGTAAAGCCAGATCAAGGTTCATTTACCTCCTTAGAGGTCACTAAGTGAGACCTTTTCTGGACCGGAGATGAGAGCTGCAGTCAGGGAGAGGTTAGCACCATTTTCCTGCAAGATCAGAGGCTACTACCCTGATTTGGAGGGGGGAAGGGAAGGGGCAAAAACAGGGCTCAATTAGCTGAGGGAAAAAACTCAGTAGTGGAGTATTTTCAGTTCCCTAAAAAACCTGTTGTCATTGAGTTGACTATGACTCATGGTGACCCCATGAGTGTCAGACTAGAACTGTGCTCCATTGGGTTTTCAATAACAATTTTTTATGAATAGATTGATAGGTCTTTCTTCTGAGGTATCTCAGGGTGGACTTGAACCTCCAATCTTTTGGTTAGCAGTAGAGCGCATTAACTATTTGCACCACCTAGGGACTCCTAAAAGCTATTAAATCTCACACTTACTATTGAGGAACTATTTGCTGTTTTAGGGGCTTCCCCTGGTGCCTTCCTGCCTGTCACTGTGTAGAGGCTGAGCTGAATGATTATATGGAGCTTACAAAACCCCAGGAACCTCAGTCACGTTTATTGTGATATAAGAATCACCTTCATAAACAAGCACTTTTCTTCATGTATAAACTAATGAAAAGATCCTATTTTCTGACATTTTGGAAACCCACTGCTTCTGGTGATTCTGATCTGCTCTACTATTTTTGCACACTTGATCTTTTCCAGCCACCAGCATTCTTAGGGCAGTGGCAGTGACTCTCACCCTAACTGCCTATGAGAGTCACCTGGGGAGTTTTGCCCAGGCTTCACCCCCAAACCAATTAAATCAGAAATTCTGAAGTTGGGGGACTAGATGTAGGCAATGTTAGCAGATCACCAAGTGACTAATGTGTAGCTGAGTTTAGAGCATTGGTTTGGTAGTCAGCGAGACTTAGGTTCAAGCCCTTTTTCTGCAAAATACTAAGTATTTTACCATGGCCAAGATTTCACACTCTGAGCCTCAGTTTTCTCATCCATCAAATGAGCTTACTAATAGTGACGAGGTAGGGCTGTGGTATGGATAAAGCTTGTGAAGCACTTAGCTTATGGCCTGGCACATGTTAGCTGGTCATCAATGCTTGGGCAGTAGAAAGTTCTCTATTGTAGGCCAAAAGGAAGGACAACATGATTAACCAGCTTGTTCAAGATCTTTGTCCAGAGAGAAGAGGGGACTTGACATCTTAACTCTTTGTCACCCACTTACTTGTAAACCAGATGGGATCATTTAAAGCTTTCCTCGGTGAAGAGCTGCAGGTAGAAATGTTATCTATTTAAGCTGACTTTGTCTGATAACGAATTTTTATGTGATAAAAATTAATTTCACGTTTTGGCAAGTCTATTAAGTCTCTTCGGAAAAGATAAAGCCAACAAGATAACTATGGCCTGTACTACAGAATTTAAGTATACATTATTTGAATGCATTAATTTTCAGAGTAAATGAAAGTTGATTAAAATAAAAATGATTAAACCTCTAGAAATAAAGCTGGCCAGATATGTGACTGAAAAGTAACCATGTCTTACTTTCTTTTGTAAATTCATTACCAAAAAATAGGAGAATGCCTAGGGTCCTAGAACAGATAGAATAATATTGTCAAAAAAGGGGGAGAAGGCTGGGAGTTGGGATTTGAGGAGAGGGTAACGGGCTACCACTGCCTCCCCCAATCAGGACAGAAAGGATATTACGGAGAAAAGAGGTGGTCTATATTTGTGGATGGGGGAGACATGAGACCCACTCCCATGCCAACAGCCTTAGAAAATGCCAAGACCTCTCGTGGGTTTGGCAGGTGGATGCTGGTTTTATTGGCATGGATGTTGTGAACTGAGTTGTCCACCTTTGAGTAAATCACAGACTCGAACAAAAAACATCTCATATTGACCATAAAGAGTCAAAGACCAGAAGCCTCTTCCTCAAATTTTCTGGATAAGTTAAGTTTCCCCAGACTCAGGTAAGACCCTGGAGAAAGAAAGGAGGGGTCTCCAACCATGCTGAGGATGAAACTTCATTACCCCAAAGGATAGGGGCCTTGAAACCAAACTGATTTAGAAAAATATAGAAATATTACATTAAGAAAGCCTGTAGTTCTTAGCCAACTACTTTACCATTGTTGCTACATGTTTCTAATTTAGTTAGGGTTGATGCTTACATTCCAAATGTAGTATAACTGCTGGAAGTGATACTTTATAAATCAAATTATTTATGGTATAGAGTTATTACATTTAAACATTTAAAAGTACCAATTTAGCGAGAGCAATCTGGCAATGCATAATAAAATTGAGGATGAACAAACCCATTTATCTAGCAATCCCAGGACTTTCTATTCTTTCTAGAGAAACTCTTACACACTTGAACAAGAAGACAGTACAAGAATGTTTACTGCAGCAAATTCACCATATTAAAAGTTGGAAATAACCTGATTCCCATCATTAGAAGAATGAATAACTAAACTGTGTTATATCCATACACTGGAATATTACATGGCAGTGAAAATGAATGAGACTGAGTCACATCAGCATAGACTGAACAAAAAATAGGGAACTCTCAGAAGGATATGTACAATATGGCACCATTTACAAGAGTTTAAGTACATTAAAAAAAAAAAAACCTTATACTGCTCAGGAATACACTATTTAACACTGATACATTATTTCTTGCCTACCTAACCTGTGCTAGTCACTGCTCTAGGTGCTGGGAACATAGCGGTGAAGAAGCAAACTACCTGCTTTCCTGGACCTTACATTCTAGTGACATACCTACACATGTAGCAGAAATATAGAGACAGACATGGGACTAATAAACACTGAATTCAGTACTTTGGCCACCTCTGGGGAGGGTCAGAGGAATGGGATTGGAAAGGAATTCAATTGTGTGTAATGTTTTATTTGTTAAGCTGAGTAGTGGGTAAATAGTATTTGTAATGTCATTCTCTATAGTTTTTAGTCTGTCTGGAATATTTCATTTAAAAAACCTATTTACTTTACTTTCCTAGTTTTGCTTTTACAAATTTTTGTTTCTATAAAAACATGTTTTTCTCCGTAGATAATAGTGAGGTCAAATGAAACACAAGATTAATGAAGAAATTCTGGGAACTAGCTGTAAGTGTTTAAGAAAGACTGTGTGTTTGGAAATTACAAAAATACTGGGGTGTTTTGAACAATTCTGTTTCTAGAGAAAGGAAGAAGGGTGTAGAAGCACCAGCACCCAGCTGGGCCCAAAAAGCTCAGTAACTGCTGAATGAAAGACCGAATACGGAGCTAACTTGTTTCCAAAGTCTATTAGTTTCCTGGGGCTGCTGTAACAAATTACCACAAATTGTGTGGCTTAAAACAACAGAAGTGTATTCTCTCACAGCTTATGGGGGCCAGAAATCCAAAATGAAGGTGTTGGCAGGGTTGGTTCTTTCTGGGGGCTCTGAAGGAGAGTCTGTTCAATGGCTCTCTCCTAGCTTCTGGTGGTAGCCAGCAATCCTTGGCATCTCTTGGCTCATAGATGCATCGCTCCAATTACTGCCTCCATCTGCACATGGCCCCCTTCCCTCTGTCTCTGTCTGTCTCCAAATCTCTCTCTCCTTATAAGGAGGCCAGTTATTGGATTTAGGGCCCATGCTAATTCAGTATGGCCTCATCTTAACTTGATTACTTCTACAAAGACTCTACTTCCATATGAGGTCATGCTCACAGGTACTGGAGGAAGGACTTCAACATATCCTTTTAGGGAACACAATTCAACCCAAAACACAAGGCAAGTATGTGAGAGGTCCTGCTGTGGGTCCCGGGGCACCATTTAATGTAGCCTGGCCACACAGTGACTGGCATTTTGGAGGACTGGCTTATTGATCAATGAACCACAGATATTTTAGTATTTAATGTGCACTCTGCATCCTCAGTCATGGGGACTAAATTGGACCCAGTTTGACAGCTCTTATTTCAAACAGTTTAAGTGAATAATCTTATATAAAAAACTTTCTTTTTAGATTCCTTGTGCCTATCAATAGTCCTTGCTTTATTATTGAAGTAGCTCATTAGAAAGAAGTGGGAATATTGCAGTGCTACACTTCATACCCTTAGACCCAGTAATCCCAGTTTTAGGAATATCTCTTAGAGTAATAATCAGAGATTTGGGAAATGCTTACATGCAATGATGTGCAAAACAATGATTTAAAACAGTGAAAAGACAAAAAGAAAAATAAGTGCCCTGTAATAGAGGAATGATTAAAATAAATATAGTGTACCTTTAGAATTATATTTTATACTGCCATTAAAAATGTGTCTACAAAAATTTTTTGATACGGGAAATTCTGTTATTAAATGAAAAATTTTATAACTTTATAAAATATCTACCTATGAAATAGTTCCAAGCAGTTCATTTTTTAATGGAGGGATTATATTGAATTTTAATTTTCTTCTTGATAATTTTCCATAGCAGGTAGTTTGGTTTTATAAGAAAAAAGTTATTACATTTAAAAAACAACAAGAATGCATCAAAAGAGAAGCAGTCACAGACTTGAAATTTCTTAAAATCTTAGACATCTGTTTATATGCCTTGCTCATTTTATAACTCTGTGAAGAGATTAACTCCCATGATTGCAATTACTCAGATAAAATACAAGCTAGAAGTTTTGGGGGAAGGGAAAGGTTGCTGGGAGTGGTTATTATTGATTCTGGAGCAGGAGCTTGCCTTACCGGAAAGCACTGAACTTGGAGTGAAGATATTACTACTGTGTGATATGGGGGATAATGATTCTTTCCTCCCAGGGTTGTCCTGAGGATTAAACCAGACCATGAGCATTCTTGGCCTAGGATACCCATTGCCGTTGAGTTAACTCTGACTCATAGTGACCCTATAGGACAGAGCAGAACTGCCCCACAGGGTTTCCAAGGAGCGGCTGGTGGATTCGAATTGCCAACTTTTTGGTTAGCAGCCGTAGCTCTTAACCACTGTGCCACCAGGGCTCCACACAAGATAGGCACTTAACTGTTGACTTAACTGTTCCTTCAAGATTATAAATACACAGTAAGGAACTAGAAGTTTTAGGTGGCATTCTCTGCTGGCTTCCCCCAGAGAAGATTAATTAAAAAGCAAAGTGACTTTAAAAGGAGTATTATTGCATTTACTATTTAGAACCAAGTATGTCCTTCATGAGTCATCAAGCTTCTAAATTAAATACAAGACAAGCAAACAAAAAGCTCATACCTACTACCATATGTTGCGCCTCAAAAGTCATTCCCATCTGTTCCTCTCTGGGCCCATTCCCATTCTCGCCCTATGGGCAACTCTAGCAAAGTCATCAAAAGGATCAATGGGCTCAGAAGGTTTTTGATTCCTCCTCATCTGTCTTCCTTTAGATTCTGGAGCTAAAACTGGTTCCTTGGTTTTCCCATGCCCTTGCCCCACGCAGGACTATTTTGAAGTAGAACCAGAGTGTAGTGGTTAAAATACAGTCTCAGTGATGCCAGTCTACCTGGTTTGGAATCCTTAACATGTTACTTAATCTCTCCGGAAGTCAGTTCTAAATCTGTAAAATGGGGATAATAATAAAACCTCATAATGTTATGGTAAGTTTTAATCCATGTAAAGTGTATGTAAAATAATGCATAAATAGTGCCCAAAACATAGTAAGCACTTGAGAAATTTTAACTGTTTTTGCTATCACTCCAGGTTCTAGCTCTAAAAACCCTCACAATGGAGGGCTAGAAAGCAGCCTCATAAGTAAGGAGGCCATATGATTTGGAGGTTAAGAACAGAGGCTGTGGAGGTAGATAGGTCTGAATTGGGTCACAACTCTGCCACTCTCTAGCTGTGCTGTGTGACCTTGGGCAAATTGCCTGACATCTCTAAGCCTCAACTGACGCTTGGGGCTAGGAGTACGGTTGTTCTGATAAGTGAATAGGGCTGAAAATTGTGTCTGACTCGGAGTAGGCACTTATATGTTGTAGCTATTATTATTGTTCTAAATGTATTATGGAGTCCCTGGGTGGTGCAAATGGCTACGATACTTGCTGCTGAACAAAAGGCTGAGAGGTTTGAGTCTACCCACAGGCACCTCAGAAGTAAGGCCTCGAGATCTACCTCTGAAAAATCAGCCACTGAAAACCCTGTGGGGCACTCTTCTACTCTGGCATGCGTTGGTTGTTATGAGTCAGAATCGACTCAATGGCAACAGGTTTTTTTTAAGTGTATTGTGGATATCACTTCATTTAATCCTTACAAAGCCTCCATATGTAGAGCTAAAGGCTGCAAAACTAGCAGAACCAGAACTCAAATCCAGGAAGTCTGGCCCTCCCAAGCACTTAACCACCGTGCACCCCTGCACACTTCTGGTTAATAAGGAATTTATTCATACTGCAGTGTTAATAGCCAGCAATAATTTAATATGCTCATATCCCTCTGAGCAGGGCTAACTTTTTAAAGAAAACAAAGAATTCTTGATTTTTGATAGTATAGTTATTTTTACTGGTCTGAATTTCAAGCTGAAAAGGGTTGTAAACCAACAGTGGTTTAAGATGATGGGACTTTCATTCAGCTGCAGTTACGTTTGGTTAAGTGATGTCAGTTACCGAATGAAAAATTGAGACCTTCTAGTTTTTTTTTTTAGTGACACAATAATATCAACCCCTCTCAGACTCCCTAGTGATGGGGTTTTAGGTACCGTGGCAGGCCATTGGAGATGTTTAGATATTTGTGAAATGGTGGTGGTGGAAGTTGTTTTTCTCTCTCTTCTTCTTTCTCTCTCACGTGCACGTGTGTGCATACGCACACACACACACACACACCCCCCTGGGATTTTCTTAAGCAAGTAGACTCAGAGATAGGAAGGACCTTAAGAGGACATAATTTCCCACCCGATACAGAGATCTCTTTTTTCTTTTTAACTCAAATTTGTTTGAATATCTTCAGTGAGATATTCAACCAGACAATACTAGTTAGAAAACTCCTTTGTACATTGATCCAAATTCCACCTCTGTAATCTCTATTCCTAGGGCCCAATTCTCTCTACAGTGATAGAGAAGTCTAACTCCCTCTTATAATATAATATAGTCCCTTACAGATAACAAAGTGTTCATTGAACAGTTAATTATCGAGCACTTTTTATGGGCCAGATGCTGTGCAACGTATTGGGAACAGAGCTGTGTATAAGACCACATAGTCCCATCTGTTATGCAGTTGGCAGACCAGCCAGAACCTGGTCGATCTTCTTTCTCCAACAGGCATTTCTGGATCTTTCAGCCACTTCTTGTATGATACAGTTTCTGGATTCCTTAACATCCCAGATACCCTCCTTTGAAAGGACATCGTTATTCCTCATTGCATGTAAAACTGTTTTATTCCCCGTTCTGTTTATAGTTTACAGAATATCAGACTCTTCTTCCTTCTTCATTTGAGTCTCTTCTTCATTCTCTTTGTTGAACAAATATTTCTGAATCACACTTCTACGATTTGTCAGGTATCATGCAGAGTTATAGTGAAATAGACATTGTCCCTGTACCTAGGTGTAATCTAATGGGGAAAAAGACGTGTGTCACACCCCATGTGAATAGGAACATGTGCTATAATAGAAATAGGAACAAGTGCTGGTAAAAAGTGAGGTCAGTCTGCCAAAAGCTTTCAGCAGGGCGTTGGGCTACCAAATAAAATTCTTTCTTTTCAGTATTTCATTATTTTGTTCCTCTCTGGGCTATTGCTTAATGTATTTTAAAGGGTCCCTTCAAGATCCTAGGTAGTAAAGCTGTTGTTCTTATAATGTAACTATAATGTGACTGACGTGCAACTTTCTTGACTTTAAACCACGTGGTATCGCCTTGTTCTGTGCGAACAACTGCCTCTTGGTCTAAGTACAGGTTCCTCATGAGCACAAATAAGTGTTATGGAATTTCTCTTCTTTGCAGTGTTTTCCATAATTTGTTATGATCCACACAGTCGAATGCCTTTGCATATCAAATAAACACAGGTAAACATCTTTAGAATACTGAATATACCATGGCCTGCCAGAAGAACGAACAAATCTGTCTTGGAAGAAGTACAGCTAGAATGCTCGTTAGAAGCATGGATGTGAGACTTCAGCTCACATATTTTGGACATGTTATCAGCAGGGAGCAATCCCTGGAGAAGGACATCATGCTTGGTAAAGTAGGGGGGTTAGCAAAAAAGAGGAAGACCCTCAATGAGATGGACTGACACAGTGGCTACAACAATGGGCTCAAGCACGGCAGGGATTGTGAAGATGGCACAGGACCAGGCAGTATTTTGTTCCGTTGTACACAGGGTCACTATGAGTTGGAACCCACTTGATGGTACCTAACTACTATTACTACTGTCTATCATGGATTTTCTTCTCTATTGAAAAGAGAATATGAGAAACTTATAGTAAATACTAATCACGATGAGGCTTTATATTTGTGTAACTACACATACACTGCTTTGCAATTTATTGAATGCCTTGTTAGGAATCAGGTCATTAATCTTCACATTATTCTTTTCATTTTATGGGTTTATAAACTGAGGCTCAGAGAAGTAAGTAGATGTGCCAATAACACAAAGCCTCTAGGTGGCAAAACTGTAACTCAAACCCATCCAGGACTCTAGGCCTGGGGGTCTTTACTTGCTCTAGCCACAACCACCATCACTAATAAAAACATGGCTACAAACATAGATCCAACGTTGTTGTTGTTCTCAGGTGCTGTTGAGTCAGTTCCAACTCATAGCGACCCCATGCAGAACAGAACAAAACATTGCCTGGTCCTGCGCCATGCTCTCACAATCGTTGTTATGCTTGAACCCATTGTTGCAGCCACTGTGTCAATTCATCTTGTTGAGGGCCTTCCTCTTTTCCACTGACCCTGTACTTTACCAAAGATCCAATAGGATAATTAAAATAAGGACACACAGCATGACCTTAAACTCTATTGAAAGGGAAAAATAATTTTATCTAGGTGGACAATGGTGACTCTGCTCCTTGGCAACCGACTCCAAGGTGCAAAGGGCAGCCTCATGGCATCCTTTTCCTACTGCTCACATTTAACTTTGTATAAGCCTGTGTTTGCGTTCAGATTTTTGCACCCTCCTCCCTGACTTTTGTAAATACATAATAATCCCAGAAGGTTATCTTGTTTCCTGTTAACAACAGTTTCTTGCCTTTAAATCTCTAAGATACACTGGCTGATGGGTCACACATGAGTTCTATTTCTTTTTCTTTATTAGGTAGTGATACTGTTGTGTTATCCCAAATATTTTCATTTTGCCTTTCAAATGACATGGTATTCAAGGTTATTTCGGTTAATAAGATGTCACAGGAGCCCACGAAATTAATTATAAAACCTGTCTGACAAGAATAATAAGGTTTTTGAAAAGAGAAAGCAAACAGCCTCTACTGATCAGCCCTTCATACATTTTTACCCCTGGAGTATATCCTACTGCTTGAAATAAAGAATTCTATCAGTTTTCACTTCCTTCTGCAAAGGTTTCTCTCTAGTCCTCTGATGGGCATGGTCGCCGTGCAGAGTGATAGACAATTACTTTTATGCCTTCAGAGTATGGAAAGATATTGAACTTTTGGCTCAAAATTGGCAACCTATGTGATATAATATCACTATTTAATATATACTGAAAAAATGAAGGACATCCCTGGCTTTGCAGTCAAGAATGGGGAAAATATATCCTCATTAATTTATGAGGTTTAAAAAAGGGACTTGTCTGTTCGTACAGAATTAATCAGGCCCAACTTCCCATGGCCAATGGAGAAAGCCGGGAAGGGCTGGGTGCCTGAGCCTGCAGGAGGCATGTTTGTTTTCGTGTTTGGGGAAAGCCAGACTTATGTCCTTCTGACTCTGTCCCTGCCCTTATCCTTCCAATAGGCCACCAATGGCTTTCACCACCAAACACAACCGCTTCCTCCAGAGCTGAGAGGCAAACGTCTGATTTCAGCTGGTCCTTATAGGGCTTGTTACAAAAATCTGACTTATCCACTAGAACAGCAGTGTGCGTGCTGCAACTTGCCAAGTCTCCAAATTACCATCGGTGCTGTGTTACTGAGATGCATAGCCTTGTGAATGGCACCATTTTAAATCAGCTTTACAAATACAGCCTAACATACGTTTTGGCTAAATGTAATATTTCTTGATTTAGAAGATGAATATCTCTATGGAAATTCAGTTAAAAAAAAAAAAAAAAAACAGAGCACAATAAAAAAACTCTGTTATTTGTTCTGGCCTGGGAATGCGGTGTTAAGATTTTATTCCGTAAGTCTATTTCCTGTAGTATCTCTGTCACAATGTAGTGGACACAAAAGAAGTACATCATAGGGTCCTCCCCTTGAAGGCAGAAAGGAGGGGGAGCACTTACTGGGTGGTCTACTGTGCTAGGTGCTTTCACATAGATGATTTCTTTTAATCCAAGCAGCTTGCAGATTATGTCCATTTTTACAGGTGAAGAAACTCAGGCTTGAAGAGGTTAAGTAACTTGCAACTTGTAAATGTGTCACTGGATTTGAACCAGGTCTAACTGGCTTCAAACTCCATGCTGTTTCTTATAATGGATGCATGTAGGAGATAATAAGAATAATATGACTCAGTATATAATGAACTACATAATCAAGTGCAAAAACAGTATTAAGCTCAAGTGCTTTAGGTGTTCTGTGGGGCAGCCAAGAAATAAATGTTTACTTTAATTATTAATATAGAAGATTTCAAGAAAAAAGAAGCAGGTTTAAAATGATCCTTGCATGATCGTTGGGATCAGTGTTCTTTTTAATAAAGAGCTGGCTGTGACACAGAGTTATGTTTTTAAAGAAATCACATGCTTTCCCTCCATATCTTTGGTCTGCCATCACTGATCCAGTCCAGTTGCCACTGAGTCAACATTGACTCATGGCAATGCCATGTGTGTCAGAAAAGAACTGTGCTGAGTTTTCAATGGCTGATTTTTGGGAAGTAGATTGCCAAGCCTTTCTTCTGAGGTGCCTCTGTGTGGACTCAAACCACCAACCTTTTGATTAATAGCTGAGCGCATTAACCATTTGCACCACCCAGGTACTATCACTGATATTTGGGAAAACTCCATCACTGAGTAAACCAAACTACCAACCTCCTCTGGGCCCCACTGTAAGTTCCACAATGCTCTAGGGCCTCAAAGAATGTGTGGCACCTAGGAGGATGCCCAAAAAGATTTGCTAAATGGATGATAAAAAAAAATTAAAGGGATCAATTGGTCTAAGTAAATTTACAGTCACTAATCTCACATGTGGTCTCAGATTGCTTGACAACAGTAGCATATTTCCTTAGCTCACTCTCCCGTGGATTCCACAACAATTCAATCCTCCACTCTCTTCAAACCTTAGACTCTCAACAGATGGCTTTGCCTCTGGAACTCATTAACTTCCCATCATAAAACATACAAACCCACACTCCATCCTATCCTAGTTCCTTCTGTTATAATCCACACATGGCCCCTCTTCAGTTCTAAGGCAGTCTCTCTGCCTGTGCTTAGAACCCAGCCCTACTGCATGCAGAGAATCCCTCCTCTCTCGTGTATTCATTCTCCTTTTCCCTAATAAGTGGATCCTTCCTATAAGTTTTAAACCCACTCAAGTGTCTTCCAATGAAAACAAACAAACAAGACAACCACACGCAATAGCTCTTCGTAAGGTTATCAGTTTCCTCCATGTTTCTATATTATTGTTGTTAGTTGCCGTCGAGTTGGCTATGACTCTCGGCAGTCTTACGTATAACAGAACAAAATGTCGCCCACACCATCTTCATGATTGTTGGCATGTGAGTGTATGATTTCGGCCAGGGGGGCTCATCTTCCAAGCACTGTATCCAACAATAGTCTGTTGTGATCCATAGGGTTTTTATTGACTAATTTTTGGAAGTAGATCACCAGGCCCTTCTTCCTAATCTGTCTGGGTCTGGAAGCTCTGTTGAAACCTGTCCACAGTGGGCGACCCTGCTGGTATTTGAAATACCACTGGCATAGCTTCCCGCATCATAGCAACAATGGTTATTTTCCAGTCCCCCTCTTCATCCTCTCAGCAATATCTGACACTCTCTCCTTCTTGAAATACTGTCTTCTTTGTCTTTTGGGACATCACATTCTACCGATTTTCTACTTATCTCTCTAACAGTTTCTTCTACTTTTTTTTTTTTAGCTTCATCTTCCTCTACCCAGCCTTAACTTTCTTCAAGGCTCAGCCCTAGACTCTCTTCTCTTCTCAATTGTGTTCTCTTTCTCTAAGTATCTCATCAACACTCACAGCTTCAAATCCTACCCACATTCAGAAGGCTCATAAATTTATATCTCCAGCCCAGATCTTTCCTCTGAGCATCAGACTAGCATGTTTAATTGCCTGGTTAAGTTTTCTACTTGGGTGTGTAAAGTCACTTTGAGCTCAGCATGTCCAAAATTATACTCATGCCCTTTCGTTACAGAATCGATCTTTTCTTAGAGTTCTTTCTCAGCGAATGCCACCACCACCGACCAGCTGTACAAGTTAAAAACCCAGGAGCCATCTTCAACTTCACTCCCCATTGGCTATTATATCCATTCCAACATGAAGTAGTGTTTATTTTACCTCACAAGTATTTCTCATATACACCACTTCTCCCCATTTCTTCCATTGCTTCAGTGTAAGGTACTATCATCTCTTGTCTGAACCATCACAGCCTCCTAACTGGTCTACCTAGGCCCATTTTTGCCTTCTTCCAATGTGTTCACATTGCAGCCAGAGTGATCTTTTTAAAACACAAATATAAATTTAATTATGTCAGGACTTCCTTCCTCCTCCCTCGACAAAACCTCTTCAGAGCTTCCCATTGCTGTTAGGATTATGTCAAAACACCTAAACTCGTCTATGAAGCCCTACTCTCCAGGCTTTTCTCATACCACCTTTGCCCTTCCTCAACACTCTAGCTACAGTGGCCTTCTTTCAAAGGACATGCTTCTTCCTACTTGTCCATGCTGTTTCCTCTTTCTGAAAGTCCTGACCCCCAACCCTTTGCTGTTCTCTCACCTCCTCACACATACCTGGTTACCTCTAACACATCTTTCAGATCTCAACTCAAGCATCTGTCGTCTAGAAAAGTCCCTCTCCACATTCCTGACCACACTGATGCACAGCCTTGTGTACCTGTTGTTCCAAGTACTTGCCAGAATTTTAATTTTATATTCATTTATGTGGTTATTTTATTACTGTAAGTCCCATGATGGCGAGAACTATGTCTTCTTTTTCTTACCATTTTATCCCCAACACCTCATATAGAGTCTGGCACATAAAATACTCTCGATATTCAAACATGAATAAGCAAATTAATAAAGCCAAAGGCATGGGCATGGATGAAGCAGTTGTGTTTGAGAGAAGAGGTCCTAAAATATAACTTGGGGAATACAATATTTTAAGGGGTAGATGGAGGAAGAAAAACCATGTTGGGGAGAGGGGACAAAGAACTAATGGCTATAGACGTGGCATAAGCCAAGGGAGTGAGAGATTTGAGAAGGCCCAAACATGTTAGTGACTGGGAAACATTCTCCTAATTTGGTAACAATGAGGTCACTTTTTAAGGTCTTTTAGGGGTAAAGGGTAGGCAGAAGCCAGTTTACAGGGTAGAATGGGAGGTAAGGATGTAGAAGCAGGGGAAGTGACTTCTCTTTTACCAAGTTTGGTGTTGAAGGAAAGGGGAGAGGAAAGACAGTAAGCTGCTTGGCCTTTCTGTGACACATGGCACTATTGGCTGCCATCAAAGTGAGGGTGAGTGTGGTAGAAAAAGACACTTCAAGGATGAGAGCCTTGAGAAAGAAAGCACGACCAATTAATGGAGCAAGGTCCATTAATGAAGATGTGAGGGGTGGGATCATGTGAGCCTGGAGACAGGATGAGCAACTCCTCCTCCGAAGCTGGCTGAATGGATGCAGGTACAGACAAGCTCAGGGGTTGTTACAGATTGAACTGTGTCCCCAAAAACTGTGTGTCAACTTGGCTACACCATGACTCCCAGTATTGTGTAGTTGTTCCCCATTTTGTGATCTGACATAATTATTCTGTATTGTAAATCCTAACCTCTTGATGTTAATAAGGTAGGATTAGAGGCAATTATGCTAAAGAGGCAGGACACAATCTACAGGATTAGATTGTGTCTTGAGCCAATCTCTTTTGAGATATAAAAGAGAGAAATGAGCAGAGAGGAGAGGGACTTCATGCCACCAAGCAAGAAGAGCCAGAAGTGGAGCACGTCTTTGACCCCAGGGGCCCTGAGCTGAGAAACTCCTAGACACAGGGGAAGATTGATGCCACGACCTTTCCCCAGAGCTGACAGAGAGAGAAAGCCTTTTCCTGGAGCTGGTGCCCTGAATTAGGACTTCTAGCCTCCTGGACTGTGAGAGGATAAACTTCTGTTTGTTAAGGCCATTCAATTTTGGTGTTTCTATTAAAGCAGCACTAGATAATTGGATAACTAGGCAATTGAAGCACTGGAGGTGTAGCGGTTAAGAGCTTTGCTGCTAACCAAAAAGTCAGCAGTACAAATCCACTAGCCACTTCTTGAAAGTCCTATGGGGCACTTCTACTTTGTCCTATAGGGTCGCTATGAGTTGGAACCGACTTGACAGCACCTAACAACAATGACAACAGATAATTGAGACCGGGGCAGAGTAGAAGGAAGTCATGTGAACTTGGTCTGTGCCAAGAAACTTCTTTATTGCTAGAGGGAGACCTAAGTTGAGTTCAGTGATAGTAATTTAAGTGTATATTTAAAAGGAAAACCAACAAAATGTTATAAAGTGTTTTTTCACTGTCAACAACTGGGTGACAGAAGCAGGAGGAAATGGTTCCAGGTGACTTGTAAATGAACACCTTGTGCTTTCTTTTCTATACTGACACTGTAAACATGCATTTCCACTCAGCAGATGTGTCCAGCCTTTAGGTATTTTTCCATGAAATACAGGATCCTCCTTTTTATTTTATGAAAGAAATAAGCCCATTGGAGAACAGACATTGTCTGCCCCTGTTTTCCAATATTACCTCCAGGGCCTTGGACAGTGCCTGACTAACAACAGGTGCTCAGTCCACACTAGATGAACAAATGAATGAGGGATGGTCTCCTTAAGAATAACCCACCCCACTCAGCCTGACCTCACTGCTCACTTACCACTCTCTAGTATGAGTTCCATCGGGGTGGGGTCCATGGCCTCAGTGCTTACCATTACTTTTTATCCCAGCACCCAGTGCAGAGCCCAGCACATGGTAAGTGCTCAATACACACTTGCAGAATGAATGACTGCTCCTGAGCTTCTGAGTTGGAGCACTGCTATTTGGCCTGGCATCTTATCAGTGTTCCACTGAGCCTTATGGGGAAAAGACACTAATGTTTTATAGGGAGCAACTGTTTGTTCTCCTGGATTAGTTGAAGCTATAGAAGTGTGCCTTCCAACCTGGGGGGCTCATCTTCCAGCACTATATCAGACAATGTTCCGCTGCTATTCATAAGGTTTTCACTGGCTAATGCTTTTCAGAAGTAGACTGCTGGGTCCTTCGTCCTAGTCTGTCTCAGTCTGGAAGCTCAGCTGAAACCCGTCCTCCATGGGTGACCCTCCTGGTATCTGAATACTGGAGGCATAGCTTCCAGCATCACAGCAACACACAAGCCCCCACAGTACGACAAACTGACAGACGTGTGTTGTGCCTAGGGTCACTAGGAGTCGGAATTGACTCGACGGCACCTAACAACAACAACAACAATAGAAGTGTGGCTTCAGGGTTTAAGGAACTGAGCTGTAGTTTTTCTGTATTGAGAGGTGTTTATGGTGAACAAGAAAGTACACAGAGAAGAGAAATACAGGCATTTTTCCTTGGTGTGGCCTTTGTCAACCTGGCGTCATTCTCAGATTCAGTGTGTGGGCTCAACACTCTAAACACTGCTCAGACGATTAGCATTTACTGAGCTGAAGAAGACGTGGCCTCTGTCAGCTACAGAAGGGCACTGAATCCTGAAAAGTTCAGTCTAAGTAAGGTTTGGGAAGTGGGGGAAGGGGACTCACATTTATGGAGCATTTGTTCTGAACATGGTACCTTACACTCCCTACCTTCCTTTGATATCACAGCAATACTTAAAAGGGGGGTTATCATCATTATTTTCGAGAAGAGGAAACTGAGACTCAAGTTACCAAAAAATCACACAGTAAGTAGAAGACCTAGAGTTCACTTTATAGGCTTTTAGAAGAAATGAATATTTACTGAGCACATGTTGTACATCAGGCTGTGTGGCAGGCACTGAGGATATACACAGTAGAACAGTCTCTGCAATGCAAAAGAATATTATAATACGGGTCTCATGGGCCTCCCGAGGTGCTGAACCTAATAAGTAATAAAAGAAAGGCTTCCTCGAGGAGATGCTTGGTCCTGGTGGAACATGAGTAGGGGTTATCTAAAACAGGGGTGGTGGGAATGGTGGAAGCTTCCATATAGAGGAAAGGGATTGTACAAAGCTCAACCCACTTGGGGGGACTGCAAATGGCTTGGTGTGGCTGGAGCATAGAGTGTGTTTTGGATGAGTTTGGAGAGGGATATAGAGCTTCATTACAATATCTCATAACATACATTATGTTAAGAGATTCTGGTTTAATTCTGAAATCAATGAGGAGCCACTGAAGAGTTTTAAGCTGTGGAATGCCATGACTGGATTTGCTTTTCAGAAAGAGCACTTTGGTGGATGAGGAGTTTGGGACAGGGAAAGTGATAAGGAGGCTGTCTCCATGGTCCCAGGGAGGTGAGTAAATAAGGCTGAAGGGGTGAACCAAGGCAGTGACAGTGGAGCTGGAGGGGGAGAATGGATACCTATACACCAGACTGACCGGCTTCTTGGAGGTCAGTCCAAGATGGAGGGAAGGAAAGAAAGGAAGGGGGCTAGAAAGACACACTTGTTTCTTGGGCAGCTGAGGGGATGGTGGCATCATTCACAGAAATAGGGAAAACAGAAGGAAGAACAGGTTTTGTGGGGGAAGATGGTGAGCTCAGTTTTCGTCATGTTGAGTCTGAGATGCACGTGGTAAATACAACTAGTGCTGGCTAGCAGGTAGACGTAAGCTGCCGGAACTCATCAGAGAGCTCTAAACTAAAAAAAATCCCAAACCCATTGCTGCCAAGTCAATTCCAACTCCTAGCGACCCTCTAGCTGTAAGTGAAGCTTAAATCACGGCTATGACTAAGTATCTCAGGGAGAATGTGTGGAGTGAAGAGAGAAGGGGCCATGGCCAGGATCCTGGGAAGCACTCATATTTAAATGATGGGGCAATGGAGAGGAGCTCAGCAAGGAAATGGGGGAAGAGTGACTTGTAAAGTAGGAGTGTCGGGAAAGAGAACACACGGAGGCAGGAGCTGCAGCACATGGTTAAGAGCAGCTTTGTGGCCTAGAGTGGTTCTATGCTCACCAAATCAATCTCTCCCTCCCTGGGCACATAAGGAAGCTCCCTTGCAAGCCTCCTTGCATTTAGGTAGAGCCACGTGACTAGGGTCACTAATTGAGTGTGAATGGAAATAATGTGCAGTTAAGAGCAGTTGAGCCTTCATGCTCTTTTCCTTCTCCTGCATGATCCCTTTGAGGTCACATGTACAAGGACCCCCAGAAGGAAAGCACTCAGATTTGAGTTTTATTTGTCATTGTAGCACAGCCTCGTCTATCTTTTCTAATCCTGGCACTGAAGGCAGACTACTGTGTTTGAATTCTGGCTTCATCTCTTGCCAGCTGTGTGACCTTGAATCAACGGCTTAACTTCTCTGTTCCTCAGTTTCTACGTTATATAGTTGTCTGAAGATAAATGAGGTAGTAAGTGTGAGGCACTTGGAACAGTATTAAATACTCTAGAAATGTTGGCAGCTTGTGGAAAGAATGTCAAGAATAGAGGAAAAGTTTACAGCAGAAGTCAGCAAACTATAGTCCACAGTTCAAATCTATCCTGCTGCCTATTTTTGTACAACCGTCAGCTGAACACGAGTTTTACATTCGAAAATGGTTAGAAAAAAAATCACATCAAAATAATACAAAATTCACATTTTAGTATCCATAAAGTTTTACTGGAATACCAGTTAAACTAGTTGCTCTTAAATCTATTCCAACTCATGGCAACCCCATGTATGTCAGAGCAGAACTGTGCTCCATAGAGTTTTCAAGGTTGTGACCTTTTGGAAGCAGATCGCCAGGTCCTTCTTCCAAGGAGTTTTGGGTCGGTTTGAACTGCCAATCTTAAGTTAACAACCAAGCACATTACCTGTTTGCACTACCTAAGGCTCCTTACTAGAACAGCCACATTCCCTTGTTTATGTATTGTTTATGGTTACTTCAGTGCTACAGTGACAGAGCTGGGCAGTTGCAACAGAGACATATGGTCTGAAAAGCCCAATATATTTATTACCTGGCCCTTTACAGAAAAAGTTTGCTAAGCTCTGCTTTACAGTTTTAAATGCAGGAAAAGTCAAGAAAAGCAAGAACTAAAAAGTGTTAACTAGAATTGGCTGTGGATTAGTAGTGAACTTGATGACAGTTTTATTGGAGTGATAAAAGTAGAAACTGGACTTTGGGAAGTCACTCAATTTCTATGAGCCTCAATTTTCTGAGCTGTAAACTGGAAATAAACAGAGCTACCTTCTTGACTTATTGTAAGGATTAGTGTTAATTCATGGAAACCATATGATCACATCATGAAAAAAGGAAAAAAGACTGAAGTCATGGATTTCATTTTATTTAGATCCACAATCAAAGCTCATGGAAGCAGCAGTTGAGAAATCAAACGACACACTGATTTGGGCAAATCTGCTGCAAAAGACCTCTTTAAAGTGATAAAAAGCAAAGATGTCACTTTAAGGGCTAAAGTGCTCCTGATCCAAGCCATGATGTTTTCAATCACCTCATATGCATGCGAAAGCTGGACAATAGATAAGGAAGATGGAAGAAGAATTGATGCATATAAATCATACATTGGCAAAGAATACTGAATATACCATGGACTGCCAGAAGAATGAACAAATCTGTGTTGGAAAAAGTACAACCAGAATGCTTCTTAGAAGCAAGGATGGTGAGACTTCATCTCACATACTTTGGACATTTTATCAGGAGGGACCAGTCCCTGGAGAGGGACATCATGCTTAGTAAAGTAGAGGGTCAGTGAAAAAGAGGAAGACCCTCAGTGAGATAGATTGACACAGTGGCTGCAACAATAGGCCCAAGCATAACGACAATCATGAGGATGGTGCAGGACTGGACAGTGTTTTGTTCTGTTGTACATAATGTTGCTGTGGGTCAGAACCGACTCAATGGCACCCATCAACAACAATGGAAACCAGAAAACACAGCGTCTGGCTTATAGTAGATGTTTAATAAGTGGAAGTTTTTGCTTCATTTAGTCTGCTGCCGTCAAAATTGTCATTCCATAGGTAATCCTTTTCCATTTTTAAGATTTTATTTTTGTCTGCCATGTTTTGATGTTTTACCTTATATGGTAAGTCTTTGCTCGTATCTATCTCCTTAATGAGGGTTATCCTAATCATTCTATTTATATTGTAATCTGTCCCTCACGCTCGCATTTCTAACCCTTTTTATCCTTTTCTTTTTCGTTTCCTAACAGAGCTTTTCACCTCTGACATTCTAAAGAATTTACTAATTTATTGCTTACTATCTGTCTCCACCACTAGAATGTAAACTCCTGAGGGCAGAAATCTTGGTCTATTTTATATAATTATATATTCCAACTGCCTAAACAGTCACTGGCATATAGTAGATGCTCAATTAATATTTGTTGAATAACTAAATGAAAATAGAATCGGTGAGGACTGGGTGTACTCTTTTAATCTGGGGACCCATATTTTATCATCTCTGTAAACTTCTCGACCATTATCTGTTAGAACACAGTCTCTGCTCCACCCTCTCCATTCTCACCTTCTGGAACTCCTTTTACAATATGTTGGCCAAACATTCTATCCTCAACATTGCCTAAATTCTCTCTCATATTTGACATCTACCCAGCTCTCTGTTGTACACCAGGGTAATTTTCTCTATTTTATCAGTAAGTCTCCCTTTTATTTATTCATTCATTTAGTGAAAGTTTACAATTCAAGTCAGTTTCTCATACAAAAACTTATACACACATTGTTATGTGATCCTAGCTGTTCTCCCTACAATGTGACAGCACACTCCTTCTCTCCAACTGGTATTTCCCATGTCCGTTCAACTCGCTCCTGTCCCCTTTTGCCTTCTCATCTCACCTCCAGGCAGGAGCTGCCCACATAGTCTCATGTGTCTACTTGGGCTAAGTATCATTTTAAGTCTCATAGTCCAGTCTAATCTTTGTCTGAAGAGTTGGCTTCGAGAATGGTTTTTGTTTTGGGCTAAGAGCGAGTCCAGGGGCCATGACCTCTGGGGTCCCTCCAGTCTCAGTCAGATCATTAAGTTTGGTATTTGTAATAGAATTTGAGGTCTGTACCCACTTTTCTCCTGCTCCATCAGGGATTCTCTGTTGTGTTCCCTGTCAGGGTAGTCATTGTCTATTTTACCAGTCAGTCTCTTTCAAGCTGTGTCTAGTCTACTAGTCAATCTGGGAACTGAATCTTTATTTCAACAATAATATATTTTTTGCATCTAGAATTTCTATTTCTTCCCTTTGCCTTTCTACCTCTTAATTTTTCATCTTTCCTGCACTGATTTTATGGTTTCTAACCTTTTCTTTATCTCCTTGAATATTTTAAATATTCCTATTTTAAAGTCTTTTTCAGATTTTTCTGTTATCGCTAATTCTTGGGCTGCTAAATCTTCCATTTATTTAATCACCTGGCTTTGTGTTACAGTTCATTTCTTTGTGCAAATTGTAATTTTGAATTGTGGGCTCACCTTCAATAGTGGTTGTTTAGCATGTGTTTCTGCCAGGGACTTCGGAGTTAGCAACTGAACCGCCCCCACAAAAACAAAACACCAAACCCATTTGCGTTGAGTCGATTCCGATTCATAGCAACCCTACAGCACACAGTAGAACTGTCCCATTGGGTTTCAAAGGAGCAGCTGGAGGATTATTCAAACTGCCCACCTTTTGGTTAGCAGCCAAGCTCTTAACCACTATGTCACCAGGGCTCTTGTCAGTGACTACATATTCAAATATACCATGATTCCATACAGCTAACAGTTAAAACGACCTGATCTGTCCTATACTGTAGTACACTGACACTCATTGTGGGATATAAAGCATTTGGGATTATCCAACATTGTCTGAGCACCTACTATGCTCCAGGTTATTTCATTTAATTCTTACACAATCTTATAGGTTGGTGGTTGTCTTAGTTATCTAGTGCTGCTATAACAGAAATACCACAAGTGGATGGCTTTAACAAAGAGAAGTTTGTTTTCTCACAGTAAAGTAGGCTAAAAGTCCAAATTCAGGGTGTCAGCTCCAGGGAAAGGTTTTCTCTCTTTGTTGGCCTTCTCATCAATCTTGCCCCAGACTAGGAGCTTTTCTGAGCAGGGACCCAGGGTCCAAAGGATGCGCTCTGCTCCCAGCACTGCTTTCTTGGTGGTATGAGGTCCCCCAGTCTCTCTGCTTGCTTCTTTCTTTTATCTCAAGAGATTGCCTCAAGACACAATCCAATCTTTGTAGGTTGAGTCCTGCCTCACTAACACAACTGCTGCCCATCCTCCCTTATTAACATCATAGAGGCAGGATTTACAACATACAGGAAGATCACATAATACCAGGAATCACGGAGAAGTCAAATTGATACACACATTTTTTGGGGGACATAATTCAACCCATGACAGTGGTCTACTCCAATGAAAAATCTATTAAACAGATGAGAAAACTGACACTCATAAAAGTTAAGGAATTTGTCCAAGATCACATAGCTAATGAATGGTTTGCGTTTGGAACTAGGATGGGAGGCAGTATAATGTGGGTATTAGGGAATGGACTGTAAGTTCACGTCCTCATTCTGACATTACTTGTGTAACTTTGGGCATAGTACTCTTTAAGTCTTAATTTCCTTATCTGTAAAATAGAGATAGGAGTCCTGGTGGCACAAATAGTTAAGTGCTCAGCTGCTAACTGAAAGGTTGGCAGTTCACACCCACCCAGCGGTTCTGAAGGAAAAAGACCTGGCGATCTGCTTCCATAAAGGCTGTAGCTTCCATAAAGGCTGCCTATGGGGCAGTTCTACTCTGTCACAGGGGTTACTATGAATCAAAACAGCAAACTTGATGGTATATAACAACAACAGCAATATAAAGATAAGAATTCCTACTCTCTAGAGATATGAAGAATTTGTGATATAATGATTAAAAAAAAATTTTTTTATCATGATGAACATAAGGAATTTAGCCCAATGTTTAGTATGTATTTATTAAGTGCTTAATAAATGGTATCAATTACCATAAATACATGGTACCTGTTAAATTCCTTGTCAATGTCTTCTTGTCTTGTAAAGCAAAGAAAGCAACTTCATGCTCGTGCAACTAGATTCTGAATAGCCAGCCATTGCATTTGGACAGTGGTCATATCTGGTTGCTTTATTTGTGATATATATTCGTTAAAGACAGAAAAAAAAAAAAAAGCCCAAAAGAGCATGTTCACTTGGCTTTCGCCCATTGCCAAGGAATACAGGTGAGAGGTAGAAGGCAGTTTCAAACATAATCCTTTTTTAAAAAAAATAAGGCCTAATTAGAGAGTTGGATCATTTGCCAACTATTCTGGATCATTAAAATATAGCAGTAGGGAGAGTTTTTCTGCTGAAAGGAAAATGACCCAGACACAGTTCTTTGGTTTTATTCAAAGAGAAAATATATTTAACTTCTTGGCCATATTTTCCTTGGTCATCAGTCCCTTTCAAAGGTCAGAAATAGAAAAGCAGAGAACTGAGCCTGTAGCTGATGCTCAGGAAATGCTGCTGGCTTATTAGCAAAGGGATAGAGACACAGTCAAATTCTTGGGCAACAGAACCTCACTTTCATCCCATGTGTCTTTCGACCCTAAACTTTTCCTTAATTAATTGCTATTTTGGATTTGTGGTTAAGTGAGGGACTAAAGAGTTAAAGTTAGTTAACAAAAGTTGTAGGCTACGATCACTTATCATGGAATATGTTATTAGTTATCTGTAAAAACTTCATAAAATGAAGATTATAATTCTTTTTTTTAATAAAACATTTACGAAGGCTTAAATTAAAAACACTTATACAGAGAAATATTTTTCAGTTTTAATTACCTGATCTTCATAATCAGATCCTGTGTCAATGATCTCTCCAGTGTCCAACATCATGGATGGATCAAGGTCAATTGAACCTAAGATTTGGAAAGAAAAGATTAGCTGGTGGAGGCTGTCTGTGTACGTTTCTAAAGTAAACCATCTCCCACAAGGTTTCCGTATTGTCCTTATGATTACTTTAACTTCACAAACATTTCTGGACTCTCCATCTGCCAGGCACTGTGTCTGAGCTGGAGAGAGAAAACGCAAAGATACTTTGGACGCTGTCTCCACCCCGAAGAAGAAGACACTCTTGTGAGGAGGCCTGATTTGTCAACAGCTAGATTCAGAAACCAAAAAGAATGAGCTACTAATTCTAAGCAGCAGTGGAGGTGATGGTGAAGTTGGGATTCTGCACAGAAGAACTAATCTATGAGCCAGAACTTTAAGGGTGAATAACAGTTGGCCAGGAGGACAAGAGGTTTCAGAGTGTGGAATAGTAGCTGGGGTAGAAGAAACACCATGAGCAAAGAACAGAATGGGAGAAGAGAAAAAGATTTCCAGAAATAAGAAACGTTGAGTTTTCGCACCCCATGAAAACTTGAGAAAATTTTCCTCAATCCTTTGGATCACTATAGTCCCTACAGTGAAAAAAAGTCAAGGTAACTACATGTGGTAATAGATTTTTCCCTAGGTAGTGCAGGTTACAGTAAAACGCTTGCTCATTAATCCCCAAGGCTCAAACTTAAACTGATAATTTTCATAATGGGGCTCCTGAAGAACAACTGATACCTTATCCTCTGTTAATGACTTTCCTGCTGGGAGATATATATTCCTTTACTAACCAGAAAGAATTCACTGCTGCCCATAAAATGCTATGTACCCTGTGTAGAAACAAACAACCCCATATTTCAGTGTAAACTTGGCTTTGCTAAATGATTCTTGGTCAGAATATACAATGAGTAGTGTTTAATGAAGTTGGATTTTTTAGAAGTGAAGAATCTCACACACTTCTCAGATACAGACCTTCCCCAGAGATGTTGCTGTCATACTTTCTCCCCAAAACAGCATCAAAGTGTATCCTCACACAGTCTTTTCTCTTCTCCTATCCCTGCTGTTTCCAAATTGACTAAGCATTGAGCACATTCACAAATTAAGTACTAAGCAGTAGTAACAGCATGGTTCATTGTGTTTGTACCTTTAAAAAGTTTTTAAAGAATGATTAAGTTTCAAAGTGGAGACTCTTGACTCTTCAAACATTTTTGGAAATATAAGCAATCCTAGAGTTGCCGTATATGGTTATATAGGTGTGTACGGCCCAACTCTAAGTGCTGGCAGTCAATCCTCAGAGCAGCCCTTGCCAATCCCCTTGTTAATAAGGTGACTGCTAGAATCCGGGAAGACTCTGATCCAGGCTATCAACAGAATGAGGCTAGAAGAGGGGTTTGGGAGACTTTAACTTTAACATATAGTTTTTAAAATAATGGAATTATATACAATTAAAAATTTTTCTTTTTGCTTTTGGTATTCTTCATATAAGAAGGTTTGTAGGTCGTGTCTTATGACCAAAATACTTCACTGTCCCAAAGCCTAGATGAAGGTCAATTTGCATTTATGTATTGTGAGGTAGTAAAGATCTCAGAAGCAAAACATATATTTTCCCATAATAAAATCATAGACATTTTAGTACCAGTATTTCATAGAATCCTACCCCTTCATTTTACAAAAGAGGAAAATGAGATACAGAGAAATTAAATAACTTGGCCAAGGCCATGCAGAAAATGAATGGAATTGAAAACAGAACCCGTAGCTCCCATTTTGTTTTCTAACACACTGTGCTGCCTCCAAATTCTAAGCAGAAGAAATCCAAATGGCTTTAAAAATATTAGCTTTCACTACAGTACCCTACAGGAGAGGACTTGGAGGAGTATGCCATCTATTCTACATTCTGAGAAAATGAGCAGCGGTGAGCAGCTGATGAGAGGCAGGTCACAGGGTGGCTACAGAAATGAAAGAATCCGTAGTGGGTTCAAGGTGTCTCACCCAGCATGTCACAGTCAATGCTCCCTCCCAGGTGGCTGCTATTGACAGCATCGCTAAAGGTAATGTCAATTTTATTTAGCTTCCATTATCTCCAAAATATGGGTACATTCTACCACTGACTAGTGGAAGTGGTGATAGGTACTTGGATGCAAATGATACCCTTACTTCAGCTGTATTTAGAGTGATTCGTGTGGAGTGAGCAACATGATCTGAACGCAAAGGCTTGTTTAGCATAGATCTGCTTTTAGTTCCTGTGTCCTACTTACTCTGTTTAATTAGAAACTGTACTTGTGATTGTTTTTAAAAAGTACAACATGAAGGGCTCTTAAACAAGCCAGTTAACAGACATTACATATTAATATTCGAAACCAGAACAAGATTATTCGAAAACTATTTTCAGCAATGGTAGAATGAAAAGATCTTTGTTAAAAGAAACACACACTCACAATAAAACTGATGCTAATAAGGAAGAAGATATTGGTTTTCTGAATAAAATGCTTTTAACAGAAATTTTATTGTATCATTAAGGGATGGAATTTCTTGACATGTTGCTCTAGGCAACAGTATTAACGTATCATAGGAGGCAATAGACAAAGAATATCAGTATCAGCTCAGATGATGATTGAATAGCTTTCATTTCTCTCAGCATTGGTTGCTTGGTTTGCTGAAAACAGGGTCTTTAATAATAGTCCAAGGGTTGACATACAAAATAGGGAGGTGAATATAGACATATGTACATATTTTTGCCTCCTTTTTTTGGACTGTTTAATGCATAAAACATCTGCAATGATTTCGTTACTCAAAAAATACACCAAAATGGGACAGTATATTTTGAAAAAAAGTGATAGTATGGTTTTCACTTTTCCCCTATTTAAAAATCTCTCATTTTCTTTTCAGATTTAAAAATATCCTTTCTATAGATAATGAAGAAAGGTTCCAAAAAGCTAGGAGCTGAAATATAGAACCCCAGAACCCCACAGAGAGTGCCATGTCACTAGTTTTAGATGTAGAATGGTCTTTAGAAATATTATTTTCAGGTCGTCTCCTTAAATTTAATTGGGAGGATGACACCAATCGGCTTTAGAGGTGGGCTAATCATATTGCTTTCTGGGACAATTTTACATACCTTTTTCCTCCCAGTGGGTTTTCAATCTGAAGTTTTAGGAAGATCCTCCTCCCACTTCTAGTACCAAATAAAGAGACACTCCTGTGATGCAGAGCTACTTGGACAGGAAGGACATCTGTTTATAAATAAGACTCTGGTAACATTTCATCTGCCCCTCTTTTTTTTTCTCTAAGGAAAGCAATTTTTGTCTTGTTCTGTCTCTTCTACTAAACTGCAACCTGCTTGAGGGTACGGCTGTATTTCATCTCCAAATCTAAGGACAAAGCTTAAAAATTGTATGCATGCAACAAATATATGCACCATGACTAGGAACCCTGGTGGTGCAGTGGTTAAAGCACTCGCTGCTAACCAGAAGGTTGGCAGTTCAAACAAACCAGCTGTTCCACAGGAAAAAAAAGTGGCAATCTGCTTCTGTAAAGATTTACACCCTTGGAAGCTCTATGGGGCAGTTCTACCCTGTCCTATAGGGCACAAAAAAAGAGTAAAAGGATATTATATTTGACCTTTGCATATCTTGACCTCATTCATTTGCTCTAAAAAAAAAAAAACCTGCTGCCGTTGAGTCCATTCCAACTCATAGCGACCGTATAGGGCAGATTAGAGTTGCCCCGTAGGGTTTCCAAGGAACAGCTGGTGGATTCGAACTGCCAACCTTTTGGTTAGCAGCTGAGCTCACTTGCTCTACAAACATTAAATACCTCTTAAGTGCCAGACCTACATTCCCCAAAACCAAAAACCCAAACCCACTGCATCGATTCCAACTCATAGTGACCCTGTAGGACAGAGTAGAACTGCCCCCTAGAGTTTTCCTATAGGGCAGTTCTAATCTGTCCTATAGAGTTGCTATGAGTCTCAATCGACTCTATGGCTACAGGATTTTTTTTTTTTTAATCTTTACAGGAACAGATTGCCTCATCTTTCTCCCGCTGGTGGGTTTGAACCACTGACCTGTCAGTTAACAGCTGAGAGCTTTTAACCATTGTGCCCCCAGGGCTCTTTAGACCTACATTAAACCAAACAAAAAAAACCAAACCCAGTGCCGTCAAGTCGATTCCAACTCATAGCGACCCTATAGGACAGAATAGAACTGCCCCCCAGAGTTTCCAAGGAGCACCTGGCGGATTCAAACTGCTGTCCCTTTGGTTAGCAGCCGTAGCACTTAACCACTACGCCACCAGGGTTTCCAGACATTAGGCACTGAGAATCCAGCCCTGATTCTAACAGGGTGGAAAGTGTTACTAACGATTTGCATCAAAATTCCTTTGAGAAAGAGCACTATATTTATTTTGAAAAATCTCTTTCAGGGACTTGGGTATTGGAAGACTTTATGGATAAGAAGGGGAGAAGAGAATTTCTGGTTACCCCAGGATCAGGGCAGGGGGAGGAAGGAAGACAGAGAAGGAGAGTAGAAGTAGATTTAAGAAAATGGGGAAAGTTGTGTTGTTAAGAGGAGCCCTGGTGGCGCAGTGGTTAAGTGCTTGGCTGCTAACCGCAAGGTCTGCAGTTCAAACCCATGAGCCCCTCCGCAGGAGAAAGATGTGGCAGTCTGCTACCATACAGATTTATAGCCTTGGAAATCCTATGGGACAGTTCTGCTCTGTCCTGTAGGGTCACTATGAGTTGGAATGCACTCGACAGCAATGGGTTTGGTTTGGTTTGGTGTTGTGTTGTGTAAGGTGTAGTCTCTCCCTGTGATCTCTCAAATCCTCAGCAAAGACACTAACTTACATATAGCCTTTCCAGTGTGCCAGCCACATGCTTTATAAGCATAAACATTTATGCTTCATGACGATTTTGTGAGCTCAGTGCTGTTATTATTCCCTTTTTATAGATGAGGAAACTGAGGCCCAGAGACTTTGAGCGTGTGTCCAGATGGCTCTGCTGGAAGCATTAGTGGAGCACTCCCTAGAGGAGGACAAAGTGCAGAAGGAGCTTGAAGGGTGAAGAGGTGCAAAGGAATGGGCTTCCATGAGAAGAGGCTTGGAGGCACACAAATGCACAGTCTTCTCTGGAGCCAAAGAAAACCCAGCATGGGCTGTGATTTAACATGCTCAGAGGAATGGCCCAGCTGAGGTGGCCAGCTGGGAAAGAAAGGGCTGAAGTGTCACCTTCTATGAGATAGGCACGGTGTAGGAGCTGGGAAACAGTGGTTAAAACAACCAACCAGTACATACTCTATGTCCTCATGAAGACTTGCTCCTTAATAAGGGAAACAGGTTTTAAACAAACAATCATATGCCTAATTATATAATTACAATTGTATAAACACCCTGAAGAAAAAGTACAGGCTAATGTGCAAGGGTATAATGGGTTGCCTAATCTAGTCTGGGATGGACTCTGAGACAGCCACTTGAGGAAATCACATTTAAACTGAGACACAAGGTAAGACTTGGCCAAGTGAAGGATGTGGCCCGGAGTTGGGAGAATGGAGGGATGCAAAAGGGGACAAGGGGCTCAAGGAACAAGAAGAAGAGGTGCGAATGGCCAGAGGCAGACGGGGACTTGAGGCATTCAAGGAGTGGAGGGGGCTGGTGTGGGTGAACAGAGAGAGGCGGGAGGTGACGCTGTCGAGGTGACAGACCACTGTAGGGAAGCTAAGGACTTGGCGCTTTCTGCTATGCTAAGGGCGCTGCTACCCAGCCTGCAGGAAAGTCACTGAAGGGTTTTGTCAGAGAAGCAGGATGATCAGCGCTGCATTCTAGGAGGATCCCCATGGCAGCCACAGAGTTCATGAAAGATGGAGAGGCCTGTAATAACGCAGGGAAGGAATAACAAAACCTTCAATGATGCAGTGGGAATAGAGAAGGACTGGGTTTCCACAGTGTCCCTGAGAAATAATGAGGGCAAGAACATTTTTGCCTGGCTCTCTGAAGAAATGTCAGGGTGAGAGAAAAAGAATTGAAAGCCATTCACATGGAGGTGATATCAGAGCTATGGAGCAGCTGAGATTCTGCAAAGAGAGAGAGAGTTCAGAGAGAAATGAAGAGTGGAAGGATGGAACCCAGGGTTGACAGTTCACACAGCAGAGGCCACAGGCATGGCTTGTTTAATTGGATGAGTCAGCAAAATTTACAAGCCAGAGAGCTCACCTACAAATGCAGGTTCTGTTTTATTTTGAAAGATAGGAAGATCCAGCAATATAAGCCCATTCTTTAACGGCAACAATAGCCTGGTGCTGCATAGTAGCTGCACCCTTCATGGGAGGGATTATTTATTTCTAGTTTACCACAGCCCCTCCAGTCTTACTTCATTCAGCAAAGGGTTGTTATAGATAGAATAGGTTTGTTTTGAGGCTGGGCAGAACCAAGCCTGCAGAGGTATCAGGAGTGGAAGGGCGCTACCAAAAGTCTGAGAAAGCACTAAGTACAGACTCCTCCATTCATAAGCTTGGGGCACAGAGAGGAAACAGTAGGCCCCTGGAAACCAGTGCTATGGGCCTGCCCCTGTGTACTCTACCAAGGCAACTTCAAGAGAACAAGGACATAGCACCTGCCCTCAGGCAGCTCACCATTAACAGGGACCACCACAGCCACAACACTACAAGACAAGACCACTCTGGAGAAGTACCACAGGAGAGGAGCAAAGAAAGTGCTGGAGAGTTTAAAGAAGGGCAGTCTAAATCAGCTCCTCCACTCTGCTGTAATAGCAAGCTGAGGGTACCTAGCAGGTAGATATTTGTTCCTAGAGGTAGTTATTTTTAAAGCCTGTTCTAAATAAAATATTAACCATTTATACAAATCCCCAGACATTTGGCAGATGATCACGGTGTACTGTTGCCCAGAGAACACAGTGACTTACCTGCTGCAGCCTCTTTGTTAGGAAATAACTTGCTGTTGACTGCCACACTGATGTCATAGAACACCTCATCCTCATTTCGGTCTGCATCAAACTGGAGGAAAGGAAAACAGACGGCTTTGGAATATGAGAATATATAAATTAGTTCATTCCAAAATACAACGAGCATGCATTACACAATCGCATCTCTAACGAAGCAGGACAAGAAGAATTCAAGCATTCGAATCTTTAATCAGGCATCTGAGTGTTTTTAAAGTCCAGACCTCATCTCAAACAGAAGAGGGTATTGAGTAAATGTACAGTCACTTATGGTTAAGAAAGGCCATAGTACACTATTTTCTTAATTTATAAATCACGTTTTAGAAAAAAATGATAAGTGAAATTTGCTTTCTGGCTCTTTTTCCAATTAAAAAAAACAAATAAATTACCCTGAGAATATGGCCCCCAGGCACCCTTTTACTTCAGTAACGAAGTCACTTCCGAGGTTCACCTTTCATCCAAAGATTAGACAGGCCCATAAAACAAAATGAGACTAAATGGGCACACTTGCCCAGGAGCAAGGACTAGAAGGCAGGAGGGGACAGGAAAGCTGGCAATAGGGAACCCAAGACTGAGAAGGGAGAGTGTTGACATGCTGTGGGGTTGTTAACCATACTAACTGTTTAATGAGAAGCTAGTTTGTTCTGTAAACCTTCATCTACAGCATAATAATAATAATAATAAATAAGTATATAAAACCATGAAAATACACAGTTCTCAACAACAGGGGGAAATATTTTCTAATTTATTGTTAATAAAAGAAAGCACTCCTAAACCAAACAATCTTTAGATACTATAGTTGTAACAAAAGTTACAGATTTAAATATTTATTTTACCATTATCTAAAATTCACATTTTAAATATTTTAAAATAATCTGTGGCTTATATTTATGAATCCCATCTTTTCCAAGGAGTTCAGTGGTTTGTTTAATACTTTTTTCTCTTTAGTTTTTTAAACAGCTTGATTAAGTTATAACTGATATATAGGAAGCTGCACATATTAAAGGTGTATAATTTGATAAGTTTTGACATATGGATACAGCTGTGAAGCTATCGCTAAAATCAAAATAGTGAACATATGTATGACCCCCCAAAGTTTCCTTATACCCCTTGGTAATTCTTTCACCCTGCCCCTCTCCCCAGGTAACCACTGATCTGCTTTCTACAACTATAGATTACCTTGCATTTTCTAGAATATTATGTAAGTAGAATCTTACAGTATGCAACTTTTTTTTTTCTGGATTCTTTCACACAGCACAATTATTTTGAGATTCATCCAAGTTATTGCACAGACATTTCATTCATTTTTATTGCTGAGTTGTATTCCACTGTATGGATACACTCTGAATCCCATCCTGGGTATTTTTCCTCTCAGATATTGTAGTTTCCATCTCTGGACTTTTGAATTGAGTCTTTGTTTTTTTTTAAATCTTTCATATTTCTATTTAAGATTTTGAACATCTGGAATATAATTATAATAACCGTTTTAATGTCCTTCTCTGCTAATTCTAACATCTGTGGCAGTTCTGAGATGGCTCTGACTGATTTTTTCCCTCTTTACAGGGTGTATTTTCCTGTTTCTTTGCATGCCTGATTAATTTTTTACTGTCAATTTTTCATTGCTGGGTGCTGGATATTTTTGTATTTCTATAAATATTTGTTCTGAGATGCAGTTTAGTTGCCTTGGAAACAGTTTGATCCCTTCAGGTCTTACTTTTAAGATTTGTTAGGGTGGACCAGAGCAGTGCTTAGTTTAGTGCTAATTAGTAGACAACCTTGTTTGCTGAAAGTGAAGAGGACTTGAACAACTTACTGATGAACATGAAAGACCACAGCCTTCTGTATGGATTACACCTCAATATAAAGAAGCAAAAATCCTTACAACTGGACCAATAAGCAACATCATGATGAATGGAAAAAAAGACTGAAGTTGTCAAGGATTTCATTTTGCTTGGATCCACAATCAACATCCATGGAAACAGCGGTTGAGAAATCAAAAGACATACTGCATTAGGCAAATCTGCTGCAAAAGACCTCTTTAAAGTGTTGAAAAGCACATATGTCACCTTGAAGACTAAGGTGCACTTGACCCAAGCCATGGTGTTTTCAATTGTGTCATATGCATGTGAAAACTGGACAATGAATAAGTAAGACCAAAGAAGAACTGACGTCTTTGAATTGTGGTGTTGGAGAATATTGAATACGTTATGGACTGCCAAAAGAATGAACAAATCTGTCTTGGAAGAAGTACAACCAGAGTGCTCCTTGGAAGCAAGAATGGTGAGACTATGTCTCACATACTTTGGATGTATTGTCAGGAGGGATCAGTCCCTGGAAAAGGACAACATGCTTAGTAAAGTAGAGGGTCAGTGAAAAAGAGGAAGACCCTCAGTGAGATGGATTGACATACTGGCTGCAACAATAGGCTCAAGCATACAAATGATTGTGGGGATGGCGCAGGACTAGGCAGTGTTTCATTCTGTTGTACATAGGGTCACTATGAGTCAGAACCGACTAGATGGCCCCTAACAACAACAGCAACAATTCCCCACTTTTGAGACAGGACACTTCTAAGGGCTCTCCCCAGTGCCTTGTGAATTGAGAGATTTCAGTCTGCCAGGGGACTAAAGAGAGGCATTTATCTGCTGGCTCCTTTTGGTCTTCCGTGTTTTGTTTTACTTATGAGGTATTAAGTTCCCCTATCCTATCTCCTCACTTCTTGGTTGTGTTGCCCCGCCCTTCTAGGCAGCCACTGAGAAGCCAGCTCCCATGCCCTATGACCCAACATATCATCTGAATCTAGAAGTGCTGAAAGCAGCCAGAGACCCTGTATGCTTGGTCAACTTGGACCTGGCTGCTGGCTCTGCAGTGGACATGACAGAGGATGTGCCGAAGCTCAACCCTCAGCCCAGAAGAACCAGCTGGGCATGTGAGCAATGTTGGAGATGCAGTGACAGGCAGGGCACTGGTGACCAGGTTCTCCATCCTCCAAGCAACTGAGGCCTGGGGGGCATATGGGGCCATGCGGGTCTGGGGAGGCATAAAAACTGGGCAGCTTAAAATTCAGATAAAGCCCGATTTGAATTTTCACTTACCCCACTTTAGCACTAAAAAAAAAAAAAAAAAAAAAAATTTTTAGAGCAACTTATTTCCTCTGTTCTCACATTTATAAAATGGAGATGATAATACCCACCTTAAAGGCATGTTGTGAGAACTAAAGAGATAATATATTTAATACACCAGCACAGAGCCTGGCATAAAATGTAGTCCTTCTTCTTTTTTTGAGTCCCTAGGGCTGAGGGAGTATATCCTTAAGATCTTTGCTTCTGCAGTGCACGCACCCATGCACACACACTCTTGTTTGTAACCTTGAGGGTGTGGAGTCAGTAATACAAAAGACTTAGAGACTTCTAGGACATCTTACAGCCTCCAACTGATTTGAACAAGGCTATTTTTAGTTCCAGCACAGAGTAAAGTACCTGATAGTTCAATCCAAAAGGCAAAAGATAAAACGCTATTCATGAAATCACTTAAATATTTACTGAGTAACTCCTCTGAGTTAGGTGGATTCTTTGACTACCGAAATTTTTGGATGGATGAACATGGAGTCAGGAGGAAGACATATGACATCCACGTAGCCAACTCAACCCTGGAATGATGCAGATGTTGGTGAAGCTAATTTACTCCTGTATTAGGACCACAGAATTCAATTCAGACTTCTTCATTTTCTGTAGCATCCCACTTCCACTACTCCAGGACTGGTGCGGGACTCTTTTTTTCCATCCTTCTGGCAAGTATGATGGTGTGGGAACCCTGGAGAGCATTCTGATTGGGTACTATCAGAACAATTGCCACCTAATTGGCAAATATTTTTAGAAAATTGTAACAGTGTTGGAGAGGTGTGAAAGGAGAGAACTGGCTCTTAAATCAACACTCATTTATTATTTATTTCTGCACAAATCATACACACCAGCATTTCTCAACCAGAAGTGATTTTGCCCCCAGGGAAATCTGGCAATGTGGAGAGACATTTTTGGTTGTCGTAACTGGTGGGGGAAGAGAAAAGTTACTTACCAGGTGTCCTGCTAAATATACTGCAGTGCACAGGACAGTTGCCCCTTGCCCCTTCCCTCCCCCGCACCAAAGAATGATCTGGTTAAAAATGACAGCAGTGCCAAAGTTGGGATACTAATATACATCAAGGTATTCTTGGCTTTTGGTTTTTAAATAATGTTTTGAAACTCAAGCACAGTTTCTTTCTTTTTTTTTTTTTTTAAGAAAAAGGTTTTGAGTTGCAAGAATCTGGGTTAACTTCAAAACACATGGGCTAGTAGAAGTGAGAATGCTGCACGGATAACATAGGTGAAGAGTGATGAGGGTTCCTAGGAACAGAAGTCTATTTACATCTCATGGGTGAGAAAAAGCCTCAGCGTGGAGATGTAATTGTATGACACTAGGAGCCCTGGTGGCTCAGTGGTTAAGAGCTCACCTGCTACCCAAAAGGTCAGCAGTTCGAATGCACCAGCCACTCCTTGGAAACCCTATGGAGCAATTCTAACTGGCCCTATAGGGTCGCTATGAGTTGGAATTGACTTGACAGCAACGGGTTTGGTTTTTTTTAAGACTAGATAATGCCTGAGGTTGATCCTCGCTCTGAAATTCTGTGATCAGATGGGCACTTCATCCTTTAGGTAACTGTTGTTTAGTGTCTAGCTGTTTTATGAAAATTATTTTCTTATTCTGAGGGAAAGAACTCACAGAGGACATGCTCTGCATAATCTGTTTTATGTCATTTAATGTAAGAGGGCTGGGGAGGTCAATTGGAAATTTCAAGTGAAATGCTTACCAAATTCCCTAGTTCACTCGCAACACATGTTTTAATTTGAATAACAAACGTTGTAACAGCTTTCAAATGCATACAAAATGTATCTGGAGAAGGACTGGAAATTATAGGAGAGGGAGTAGAATTAGGCACCATCTGAGGAGAAAATGACAGCGATGGTTTGCATTTTTAATGGCAAAAATGAGTTTTTGTTTTTGTTTTCTTTGGGCTTTGATTTTCAGGCAACAGACTGCCTAAATCTTCTCCATAGAGGCAAGGCTTCCCTCATTCTTACTTCAGCTAGCTAGGAATAATTAAAAAACAAAAACAAAACCCAAACCTGTTGTCGTGGAGTCAATTCCAACTCATAGTGACCCTGTACGACAGAGGAGAACTGCCCCACAGGATTTCTAAAGCTGTAAATCATCACGGAAGCAGACTGCCACATCTTTCTCCCATGGAGTGGCTGGTGGGTTCCAACCACCGACCGAGCGCTTTAACCACTGTACCACCAGGGTTCAAGCTAGCTAGGAATACTAAGTCTAAAAACTATTCTGAATAGACTGGCAAGGGAGGATGCCAGTTCATTCACTCTTTCGAATTCCAAATTTCAGTAAACTTGGGTCTGTCTCCCATTTTTTTCTCTTCTTCATCAGTGGAGGAGAAAATAAATTGGTCCCGTTATTAGTGTTGCTTCAGTTTTATATATCCCATAAGTATCCTCTGAGCAACAAACCAGTTTCTTGAAAAATTTACTTCTCCCTTGTCTCATGAAAGAGATTTCAATTAAGCGCTCTCTCCACTGGTAGGTTTCATTACTTGCTACTAGAGGTCCCCCGACATGCAAGTAATTGGCCCTTCAAATTTTCTCTTTTATGTGTTTGGAGACTTCATTCTAAAAGATTGATTTGTTGGTGTTCTCTTTTCATTGACTTTGTTTCACTCCAACAAAAATTGGAGCTTGTACTAAAACGATAATAATTAAAAAACTCGTGGTGACTGGAGTGAAATCTAGTTATCAGTAAGGGAGTGATGACTGTTGATATTACTCTGAAGAACTGTTTCTAAAACTTCACAGAGAAGCACCCAAGGGAAATTGGTGGGGTGTGGGGACAATACTCTGAATGAGGAAGCCAAATTAATCCCATGATTTTTTGTTTTCATATTCTAAAGACTCTTCCCTCCCTTTTTTAAAAATTTATTTTTGGTGGCAATGTACACAACCAAACACACCTCCCTTCACAATTTCTACATGTTCAGTTTAATGACATGGGTTGCATACTTCACAATGTGTCACCATTTCACTACCTCTACCCATATCATTATATCACTTATTAATTTAGACTCTGCTGCTTAAAGTTATCATCTGTGCTTTACATTAACTGTTGTCAGTTTGAACTCACATAGATATTTCTTTAAAAAGAGCACAATGCTGACATCAAACATTCTTTACTAATTTAGCTAAGGAGTTGTTTAGTTTAAAGACGACTTCAGAGGATAATTTTGCGTAATGGTATAAAGATTTTCTCAGGGTGACAGATTTGGGGGTTCCTCCAGCCTCAATAGTAAGTCTAGTCAATCCCATGTTTAATGGGCATAATTCCTGTTGTATGGCCTACTGAACTCAGCTGTGTAGAACATATTATTTCTCAACAGAATTAGGGCAAAACATGAAAAAAGTTCTAAAAACAGACATGACTGGTATGCAAAGTGATGACTTCAGGGTACTTGAAAGCTGTGGATATCTGAGTAGAAGACTTGTTTCCTCAGCCTTCTGCACTGAATCTTTATTTCATTGGATATTCAGATTATAGACAGCATCTGGAAGATTTTGTTCAGAAAAAGCCAACACATAAAGAGATTCCACAGAAAAATGCTGCAGTATTTATGAAGTGTTTTAAGAAAAATTTCTCCCTGAACTTGAACACCTTAACAATGTAATAAGGACTTCGGCTTATGCCGTTATAAAGACTTTAAAAAGAGGCTAAACCAAGATAATTTTGATTACTGTTACTATAGTAGAGACCTAGTGACACAATGGTTAAGAGCAATGGCTGCTAACCAAAAGGTTGGCAGTTTGAATCCACCAGCCACTCCTTGGAAACCCCATGGGGGTTTCTGTCCTATAGATTTGCTATGAGTTGGAAATAACTCAACAGCAATGTTTTTAATTTTTTTCACTACAGTAGCTCAGAGAGCATTTTTCACAATCTTCATCAGTACTCGACAACAAAGGGCTCTAAAAAAAGCACCAGGTAATGTTACCATTTATTGAGACCTACTATGTGCCAGGCACTCACTGCATTTGATATCTTCTTTATATACTTTTTTCACATTCCCCACCATAATAAAGGAGAATCATCATCCTCATCTTACACATTAAACAATGGAGCCACAGAGAGGTTCAACAACTTGTCCAAGATCACGTAAGTGGCTGAGCCAGGATCCAAGCCAATACCTGTCTATATCAAACTGCGAGCCCCGACAGCTGAGCACCTGCAGAACAAAGCAGGGATTTTGGATGTACTCTCAGGGTGGATCCCCAAGGATTCTCAGAAGCCAAGCTGGGTCCAGATGAAATATACTCAGATATTCTTTATCTTATTCCTCATTTGGGGGCCATAATAGATGATTTTATTTCTCTGCATGACACATGTACCCTTGCAGGTAGCTGTGGCTGTTGGCAGGAGAGCCTCTCTACAGGCTGGCCAGGAGCAGGGACAGGCAAAGCTGACCATAAGATACAGATGAGTTCCTAGCTCCCTAGGGAGCTCTCTGGGGGGTTTTAGCTTAAAGCTGTCATATTTCACAAGCAAACTGGCTACTGCTCAGCAATCTTCTTTGTCTATTGTTGACTGTAGTTGCACTCTTCACAGCAGCCTTCAAAAACTTCCCTCTGCTAGCAACCCTGCCTTTTTGTTTATTAAGAGGATTAAGGCCATCCAGCACTGATTCTGTTTTCTCCACATCACGATTCAATCTCTTCAGGAATCAAATGAAAAGTAGGCTTTCTATTTTACAAGAGCCCTCTGGGGTTAGAGAATAGATTTCTGCTAAGGGCCCATCTCTGGCCTGGCACTTCTTTTAGAAGCTACTTCTGGTTCCGTCCTAGGGCTCCACCCAGCTCCTACAAGCACGAGGCCCAGCTCAGGGCATCTGGACACATCCCAGCCAGGGATCCGGCACTCCCTGGTCCGCTCGATTGAGGGAGGGCCTTCAGAGTTCCTGGCTCTGGTTATCTCATTAGGGGATGAAGGACCCAAAGCTAGAACACCCACAACAGGAAGGGAGAGGACAGGTCCTAAGTCACGCAAGAGGTTGCTGATGAGAGAGAAGGGACAAAGTAAAGAATCCAAGCAGGTGGTAGGAATCAAGGTCTAGAACAATTTTTGAGCTTAAGGGCAGGTGGCTGTATTGGCTTCTTATTTAAATTTTGCAGTCTCAGGTATAACCCTAGAGCAGATATCCTTAGTCTAGCCAGTGTCCAGATCATGAGCAGACATCAAGCACTGTAATATTCTGCTTGCTGATCTGTGGGCACTGGGATAGAACACTTTTAAAATCATGTTGCTACAGAAAGCACATACAAGATACACACGTTCTAATGGACATAGCTAAAATAAAACCCTATTTAGTATATGCCAAAAGGATTTAAGATTTTATCAAGATGATACTGATTAAATAGTGCATTGTGCGTCTTACTCACGAGTTAACTAAGAAATAGGTAAATGCCCAGGAAATAGGTTGATATAATGGATTTTGTCAAATAAATGAACTTGCAGAATGCATCTTGGGATCAATATTGATTCTATGCAATCTCCTATACTACCTATAGGATGCAATGCAATTCAGTAAAGATTTATTGAGCACCTACTTTGTGCCAGGTATTGTACTGGGCAGTGCAGATACACAGAAGGAAGATTAACTCATGTGAGCTTTTCTGTACTTATGAAGGCATCAAAGAAGAGCTAAAATACTTTGAAAAATATTAATAAAGAAAAGGTTAAAAGAAGAAAGTAAAGAAGGAAATAAAAGATGCTCATTGTAGATAAGAACCACATTGCATGTTTCCTATTTTTTTTCTACTGAACCTAGCAGAATTCTGAGCTCAGCGGTTAGACAACACATACTCATCAAACTGAATTAACCAGAAAATTCAATTAATTAAAATGCCCTTTTCCCTTCCTATTTTCTCTTCTTCCTCTCTCCTCCCAGCATTCCAGTAATTTGAGGCTTTACAAAACTACAAGGTAGTGGGATGAAGATTTAAATCTCTGCCAAGAAGGCTTCCATATTAAAGACTCTATTAGAGTCTCAGAAGTCAAATTTTAGCCCCATGTGACATCTGGTACCTTTCTTAATTATAGGCTCCATTCTCTCCAATATGCAAGTGTCTCCCTGCTACGGAGCCCTAAGTGGTACCCAGGGAGCCTGAAGAAACTGCTGTGCTGCCGAATGCCAGATATCTGACTGGAGGTTAATTTAGGCCCTGGAAGATCAACCTCATTATGCTTTCTTTTCTTTTCTGTCCTTTTATGTTTTTTAACTTTCTTTGCTGCAATGTTGGCTTTTATTTACCATGGCCAAATATGGTCAGTTCATAATTGTGTAGAAGGTTCAATGGAGATCAAGTGGGATAAAAGAGAAGAGCTTTGAAAATAAAACGAACATAGGACATTACAATGAAACTCATCACTAACAATGTAGAAAAAAGGTTTGGATTTTAAATCAGATTCCTTTTCAGTGAATACACACATCCACTTTTACCGATAATGACACAGATTGTCTCTCCCTTTACCTTCGTTAGAACAGCATATAATATTTGTGAAACTCATCTTATTGAAACATTCATTTTGGATAGTAAAATGGCTGCTGGAAGAGTCAACCTACTCCATGGAGAAGTGGACACAGAGTAAGTGTGACTGGGAAAGTTATTTAGTTCAGAATCAAAGATGGTGATGTTTCCACCTGCATGGAGTTTAAAGTCAAGGTCGAGAGGCTTTTCTGTAAACCACCAATCATAATTCAGTGTAGGGAGTGCTGTGATGGGGATGCACATGGGGTACCTTTGCACATCTGGTGATGGGGGGCAGGTGGATGCTGTGGGGTTTGTGTGATGATGATCAGAGAAGATTTTCTATGGAGCCTGATACATGAGCCAATTTCTGAGCAACATATGAGACTAAGCAAAATGAAGAAAGAAAAGGAAGGGCATCCCAGGCAGGGGGAATGGCAATAAGAAGGCACGAAGGTATGAAAGGCCTAATTTCTGTGAAGAAAACAAGAGTGCCTTCTGCCTTGGGGTCTTGGGATTCTTCTGAGAATAGAGGGGGTGATTTATCTTCTTGGTTCTGAGGTTATCTGAAACCGTTTTTGAGGTTTTTAAGTCCAATAGGTTTTTATCTACTCTCTATGAGAAATCCCTGGCATGGGCTTGCAGGGAGTAAGTGAGTGTGTGTGTGTGTGTACATAAGCACACGCACACATACAAATGTAACAGGTGAGCTCATGTGTGGGACAGTAGCTACCATTTACTGAGCACTTACTTTATGCTAGGCAATAGGCAAAGCATTTTGCAAACGTCTCAATTAAATCTCAGGACGACCATGAGTTATCACTCTCCCAAGGGAATAGTTGGTTCTGAGAGGTAAATATACTCAGGTCATACAACTAGTGAGATCCTCACTACAATGCTTGTGCTCTTAAGAACTAAGTTATGTTAGTTCTGAGAAGAACAATACTAGGTTCTTACGTATCCATTCATTTCTTTTTCCTCCCTATTCTAAGCTTTAGGGTCATTTTCAAATTAAGAACCATTTAAACAACATTTCTCATTTGTTCCTTTACTCAGGAACCTCAGTCTAGTACTTTGTGATAATGTTTTTATTGCTTTTTTTTTTCTTTTGTACCAAGTTCCCAAAAAGCCAAACTGGTCTTTGTTTCAGACTAAATTAACTTTTTAGCAAGACAGCTCTGATAGGGTTGGTGGTAAAAAGTAATTATAGAATGGAAACTTGGAGGATTATTTAACAACTAAATAGCCACTGGGCCTTTTGGATAACTGAGCAATTTGCACCGTTTTAGGAAAATGTAACTGAAGGAACAGGAAAAAGAGAATTAAAAGACTGTTAATCAGATTTGTAATAATGAAATTTATATCTAGGTCCATGGACAGAGGAAGGAAATTAATGTGCAAATGGATAAAAAAAATGCCTGTAAATGCTTCTGTTACCAAGCCTTTGTGTGGATTTAGCTGACTCAACTGTAAGGATGGCTCATATCCCTTTGCTCAACTGGCTACACCTTTGAAAAGAAGCAATATGTAGGAAAAGACATTACTTGCTATCCATAAGCAATACCTACATTTTATTTGTTGAATTGAATGGAGGTGAGCCATACAGAAAAATAACTCCTTTTGTTCTCACTCTTTGGCCACATATCATTCAACCAAACAGGTACTCAGCAAATTCAGATTTGTGTATATCCTGTGTTGATTCTGTTGAGTAAGTAGGGTATTACTATATCTTCCAGGCAGTAGTTAAGTTGGGTGGACAGAGGCGAAGAAGAGGACTGAGGCAGAGAATACAGCTGCAGAATATGCCTCTATCTCACCCCATGGAAACTCGTCCACATGTGTCCTGGCCCTAGCTTTTCCGTAACTTTTAGTTTGTTTGTTTGAGGTTGTTTTTGTTTAGTTTTCTACTACCCTTTTTTTTTAATTTTCAGATATTCTTGAGACTCTGGAAGAAACCCTTCCTACCCTCCTAGGAGACATTGGCAGTGAGAGATTCTGTTCCACAGGGGTGGGACTTCACTCAAAGATAAATTGAACACAGCATCTGAAGGGCTTCTGAGTCTCCATGCTGCCTCAAGCTAAGTCCACTTCTCTTTGTATTTTTACCTCTGCAATCATGGGCATGGTCAACTTCCTACAGGCGGTTGAAATTGATAAGCTTACCTAAGGGATAAAGAGAGTAAGCAAAGCAACAGGCTCCTCCAAACTTTTATAGACAAGGTTCCACTTGATGTACATGGAGGATGTCAGTGCAGACTGAAGCTAGTCAGAATCTGAGGAGCTTCAGAGCAAAAAGCCGAGCCTGAATAAAACAAAATCAAAGCCAATTTCAAATGCAATCTTCAGGCTTTGTATAATGAGGCAGGTTTGATCACATAGAAACAAAGGCAATGTATCAGCTTTTACAAAATGACAAAGTGACTTTGTAGGCCTTCTAGAAAATTTATCGCATCTTGCAGGACCCCTTTCCTTCCAAACAAAGCTCTACCCTTCTAAACAGCAGTAGTGTAGGTGATGAGCACCATGCTATGAACTCTCCCACAATGTCTCTGGTCTTTCCTCCTTCGTTCAATTGCAAATCTTTTTGCAGGGACAGTTTGGGGAGAGGAGGGCCTTCATGTTTATCTTTCTTCCCCTAATAGTTGATGAAGAGAGTATTATCGAGGGGACTTCAGATTTAAATGTCTCTTATCATGGGTATTCTTAGTACTTGTGTCTTAAAATCTATGCGAGTCACAATGTTTCTCTGTTTCCCAGTAAATTCTTGAGTTTGCAAACTCATGGATTTTTATTTATTCAATGAATATTTATTATTAAACACTTGCTATGCCTAGTATACAAAGATGTTTCACTCTAGTATCATATAATATAGTAGAGAAGATTGTGTTTTCATCTCTTATGAACATAAACTCCCTGTCCAAGTAGGAATCCCTGAGTGGTGCAAACTATTAACACACACACCTGCTAACGAAAGGTTAGAAGATCAAGTCCACCCAGAGGTGTTCTGGAAGACAGAACTATGGAGCACACTTCTACTCTGACACACATGGTGTCATCATGAGTCTGAGTCAACTTAACTGCAACTAGTACTGGTATCCAAGTAGGAACTTCCATTAAAAGTGAGAAAGTGCCACTCTTGAGCATTACAGAAACTTACATTAGTTTGTTCATTAAAAACACTTATTGAGTATCTACTGTATGGCATGTACTGAGGGATTTGAGTTCAGTGCTCAGTAAAACAGGACTCTTGCTCTTAAAGAGTTCACAATCCAGAAAGGAAGACTGTCACTGAAACCCTAACATTAAAACAGAATAAGGGCTGTTATAAAGTTATACAGAAAAGCACAGTGGGAAAACAGAGGAGAAAGAAGTATTAGTAGGTCTCAGAGAGGGAAAGTTAAGGATTAAAAAGGATGTATGGGGTGGGTAACAGTGCGGATTAAAGAACATGTCATTGGATAGTTAACATTTGAGCTCAAAGTTTTCAGGTCCCAGAAAGGTCCTTGTCTGAGTTTGTGGTTGCTTCATCAAATCTAGTAAAGATATTCTTTATCTGATGACAGTTTATGAACCAGAAAGCATGCAGCCAGAGCTACACTATTTTTATTTGTTTGGGAGAATTAGGTTTTTCAATAATGTCCACAATAGCACACTATTTTGCTCTGAACACATCAGAATGTGTTTTAATGTAAAGGGGAAGTGATAGGGTGTAGAGTGAGACTTGGAGCTAGATCACCTGGGTTCAAATCCCAGTGTTACCATTATAGGTGTGTGACATCAGAGAACTTACTGAATCTCTAAGCCTCTTTCCTCATACATAAAAAGGTAATGCTAATAGTGCTGATCTCATGGATTTATAGATTGCCAAAAGTGTTAAGAGATTCTCCTCTTCCCCCATTATTAGTATAGAGCTTGACACGTAGTAAAATCTCAAAAAGCTTTACCTATTATATATTGGCAAAAGAGGTGGTTCAGTGGTAGGATTCTTGCCTTCCTTGTGGGGGACCCAGGTTTGATTCCTGGCCAGTGCACCTCATGCACAGCCAAAACTTCTTTGTCAGTGGAGGTATGGGTGTTGCTATGATGCTGAACAGATTTCAATGAAGCTTCCAGGCTAAGAGGTACTAGGAAGAAAGGCCTGGAAATCTACTCCTGCAAATCAGCCAGTGAAAACTCTATGATCACAGCAGTCCAATCTGCAACCCATCATGGGAATGGTGCAGGACTAGGCAGCATTTTGTTGTGTTGTGCATGGGCTGTCATGAGTTGAGGTCCAGCTTAACGGTGGGTAACAACATAACTAACTTGGGGAGTGGCAAATGGTTGTCTATGTAGAATCAACTTTTCTGGAAGCATTTAAAATAGGATAAATTCTCTTAAGTCCAAATGATTTACATTTCTTTCTGACAACTCCTTAAGGTCTCATCATTGCTTCAGCTTACAAAAAAATTGCTCTGGTTTACATTTGCTTAATAAATAGCATTATAACAAAAGTAAAATAAACAAATGTCACAATAGCAACAAATCGCCACAATCAGCACCTTGCTTTTATTTTCAGTGATCTCTTTCAGACCACTCACAGTAACTAACCTAGAAGTGGTCCTCTGCAAATGAATAAGTGATTTGTAATGGTTTTGCCCCCAAAAGAAGTATAAGGTATTAAAAAAAAATCATGCCCTAAGAGGCAGGCAAGATTTTTCTGTTTATCCTGAAGGCTGATAATAGCTATACATTTACAAAGTGCCTTCCTGAGTTCTAAAATATTTAAAAGGAAATCCACCACTATTTCCTGAATGGAAGGGCAAGATGAGATCGTGAGCAAAGTGACGGATTTGGAACGAAAACTACAGCAGTGGCATTAATACCAGGTCACCAGAGCAGGTTTCCACAGAGTATAAAAAATAGTCATTCCTTTGGCCACTAAAAGGCTATTTCCTCTGGCATAATATCATGACCTACTTAGCTGTCTTGTCAGGAGATTCAGAACCATTACTACAAATGTGCGGATTCGGATTCTGCAACTGCCCAGTCACCATGAACAAAGCTGAACGACAGCTGAGGGAGTTGAACATACTCCTCTGAGCACATACTGAAGAGAAATCAATACAGGTTCTTCTTTTTAAAATTCAGATACAAAATTTTTAAAGATTTGTAAGTAGCCAGGTACTTATCTCACTATAATACTGGTATTCATTTAAAATGTGTTATTTTATATCTTTCTTTAACATATCAAGTTAATTACAAAGCAGTTTTGGCTTAAACTTTGTCACTTATCTAGAGCACAGAGCAAACCAGTAATTACTCTGAAGAGCTAAGCAACTCATTAGAAAGTCCTCAACTGGGTTAGAGGCTTTTTCACATCCAATTCACGAGGTTTTCAGTTTGGAAACTGGTGCCTTGGAAGGATGTTGGAAAATGAACAACCATTTTTGTCTCATACATCCCAATTATAGCATATTTTTAACTACAGCCATGCCAAAACATAAACATCCAATTTAGAATGTATAATTATGTATGTCTGGTGGTGTGGTGGTTAAAATGATTGACTGCTAACCGAAAGGCTGATAGTTCAAAACCACCAGCAGCTCCAGAGGAGAATGATGTAGCAGTTTGCTTCCACAGAAATTTAGTCTTGAAAACCCTATGGGGTCACTACGAGTCAGAATCAACTCAACCGCAGTGAGTTTGCGTTTTTGGTATAGTCAACAGTATATCTAAAATACAGCAGAAACAAAAAGACTGGGAATCTTCTAGGTGCTTCAACCACTCTGCCTGATCCAAGGATTCCAGAATTTCTACCTTTTATCCAAGGTCCATATTCAAGTTCACATACCTTTCCTCTTAGAAGGAGGGAGATGCAACTGCTAATTTCATCTTCCAAGAAGAAAAGAGAGCCATTCTATGAAGCTAGACATTACTCAGGATCAGTGGTTTCCATTATTTGTTTTACCCCATTTCACCTCACTCAGATCTAAGCATTTAATATAGTGAAGGGGTTGAGTAGGGCTCTGTTTTGCATCACACAAGCTATGCGGCCCCACATAATGTATCTACCTCTGTTTCAGCAGGTATAAAATAGGTACTAACAGTTCCTCCCTGACAAAAATAATCTATGAATAGTGTCTGGCACATAGCAAATGTTTCAAGCCAGCAGCCTGTTGCTCAAGTTGACTCCGACTCATGGCGACTCCACATGTGTTAGAATAGAACTGTGCTCCATAGGGTTTCAATGGCTGATTTTTCAGAAATAGGTCTTTCTTCTGAGGTGCTTCTGGGTAGACTCAAACCACTAACCTTTCAGTTAGCAGCTGAGAGCGTTAACCACTTGCACCAAACAGGGACTCCAAATGTTTTATAGATGCCAGTTATTACCACCAGCTTTTTCTTAGTATCTAGTTCTTCGTTGTCTTCTTTGTAGTGCCTATCCAAGTGCTATTTCACCTGTTAGCTTGTTAATTGAATACCTGCTACGGACAGGCACTCTAAAACATCAACAGCCAGAGACTTTTTAACATGAAGATGGTACTGAGAGAGATAAGGATATATACCTGGTTGGTACACCCACTCCCCCAGCTGCTGCAAGTGTTGTCTGCTAACAGCTCACCCTGCACCTTTCTCCAGAGGACTGCCTTTGCTGATTGGCACTGCCTAGGAGCGCCCCCCACTCCTTGGGGCCACCTATGTGCAATTACCTTCTGGAGTTGGTTTTGAGATCAGGCTGACAGTAGCCTTCTCCTGGAATGATTTATTTGTGCCTGGCTTCTTCTCCTACCCTATCTCATTTCCCTCGCTCCATGACAGTAGTCTTGTGGGAGCACTCCTTCAATAGATCCTCTTTGGGGCTCTGCTCCTAGGGCATCCAACCCAAGGCAATGCATGGTGTTGTTAGGTGCTGCCAAGCCCATTTTCAACTCATAGATACCCTATGTGACGGGGTACGACTACCCCATAGGGTTTTCTAGGCTGTAATCTTCATGTGGGCAGATTGCCAGGTCTTTCTCCTGAAGTGCTCCTGGATGGGTCCCAATTGCCAACTTTTTGGTTAGCAGCCAAGCACTTAACCATTGCACCACCAGGACTCCTTAGATAAAGCATACCTATGTATTATTTGGACAAAAATGTTGATAAAAATGCAGCTCTCCAATAAGTACATAAATAATGGCCAACCAAACATTTCCAAAGTTTCTTTACAATATATTGTTGTTGATCACAGATGCCGTCGAGTTGGTTCCGAAACACTGCCCGGTCCTGTGCCATTCTCACAACCTTTGCTATGTTTGAGTCCATTGTTGCTGCCACTGTGTCAATCTATCTCGTTGAGGGTCTTCATCTTTTTTCAATGACCCTCTAACTTACCAAGCATGATGTCCTTCTCCAGGGACTGGTCCCTCCTGATGATATGTCCAAAGTAGGTGAGATGAAGTTTTGTCATCCTCGCTTTTAAGGAGCATTCTGGTAGTCCTTCATCCAAGACAGATTTGTTCATTCTTCTGGCAAGCCATGGTATATTCAATATTCTTCACCAACACCATAATCCAAATGCATCAAATCTTCTTTGGTCTTCCTTATTCGTTGTCCAGCTTTCACGTGCATCTGAGGCAATTGAAAATACCATGACTTGAGTCCAGGGCACCTGAATCCTCTAGGTGACATCTTTGCCTTTTAATATTTTAAAGAGGTCTTTTGCAGCAGATTTGCCAGTGCAATTTGTCTTTTGATTTCCTGTCATTTGCTGCTTCCATAGGCACTGATTGTGGATTCAAGTAAAATGAAAGCCTTGACAATTTCAATATTTTCTCCATTGATGTTGCTTATTGGTCCAGTCGTGAGGATTTTTGTTTCCTTGATGTTGAAGTATATCCCATACTGAAGCCTGAGCTTTGATCTTTATCAGTAAGTGCTTCAAGTTCTCTTTGCTTTCAGCAAGCAAAGTTGTGTCATCTGCATATTGCAGGTTGTTCAGGAGTCTTCCTCCAATCCTGATGCCGTGTTCTTCATATAATCCAGCTTCTCGGATTATTTGTTCAGCATGTAGATAGAATAAATATGGTGAAAAGATACAACCCTGACACACACCTTTTCTGATTTTAAACTGCACAGCCTTCCCTTTGTTCTCTTCCAATGGCTGCCTCCATCTGTGTACAGGTAGGTTCCTCATGGACACAATTAAGTGCTTTGGAATTTCCATTCTTTGCAACGTTATCCATAATTTGTTATGAGCCACATAGTCAAATGCCTTTGCACAGTCAATAAAACATAGGTAAACATCTTTCTGGTATTGTCTGCTTTCAGCTAAGATACATCTGACATCAGCAATGATATTCCTTGTTCTACGTCCTCTTCTGAATCCAGCTTGAATTTCTGACAGCTCCCTGTCAACGTACTGCTGCAACTGTTTTTGAATGATCTTCAGCAAAATTTTACTTGTGTGTGATATTAATGATATTGTTGGATAATTTCTGCATTCAGTTGGATCACCTTTCTTTGGAATGGGCACAAATAGGGATCTTTTCCAGTTGGTTAATTTACAGGGAGTCCCTGACTTATGACGTGTTCAAGTTATGAAGACCTGCACTTACGACCATTTGTTTTGTTTTGTACATCTTATCACTAGTAAGGAAACTCAGGTGGTGTAGTGGTTAAGAGCTACAGCTGCTAACCAAAAGGTCGGCAGTTCGAATCTACCAGGCGCTCCTTGGAAACCCTATGGGGCAGTTCTACTCTCTCCTATAGGGTTGCTATGAGTCAGAATCGACTTGACGGCAACAGGTTTGGTATCACCAGTAATATGTACTATATACGATGTTGCAGCATGTAATTTGAGATGTCATCATATCTGTAACTTTATATGTAATGTTTCCAACCCCCCAAAACAAATAAAGATGGGATTTATAAAGATACTGATAATAAAAGGCAATAACAATGAAAACTAAAAACAAAAAAAAGAGCTGTTCGACTTACGTCAGAACTGACTTATAATGGAGTTGTCGGAAGGGAACCCCGTCATAAGTTGAGGACTACCTGTATTGTCCTTCCAAAATGACTGAATGTGTACTTTTTTTTTTCTCTTTGTACTCTTTTGGTGAGCATGAACACGTACTTTTTAAATGTTCTTACTACGGTTTTTCACTGCCTTTATCATCTTAGCTTCTTCACAACTTCCTCACCTTTGAACGGAAGAAATCAGTTATTATAATGGATGTAAATTAAAAAGAACAAAGTCTCATTTAAGAACTTTTAAAAATATTTTTTGGGGTTTGTTTTCTATTTCCTATGTTCTTTCAAAATTGAAACAAAAGCTTTTCTTCTTTTCAGGGCATATTTGTGATGATCATCACCCTGGGTCAGTATTTATTTCCACTGATTTTTTCTTTGACCCATTACAAGTGGTCTGGGTCTCTCTTTCCGTGTAGAAGTTAATTGTTAGCTGAGCTGAAATGGATTTCTCCACTCTCACCCAAGTGTCCAGAATAGCAGTCTATCAGTTAACTGTTTACTGACATTGAGTAAGGAGACCAACAAAGGTATATATAGTAGTCTGGAAAAATATAATTTTCACATAGTGAAACATGCGGTCTGGTCGAAACTTTCAAATCCTGGTTTCATAAACCATGACAAATAATGCAATTATGAATAATTATTGATGAATGCGTGGTATAGACATTCACACTATTAGAGACTGTGCTACATCAAAAAAGCTTTTTTATTAAACTAAGCATAACTGATTTTAACTGGGTATGATAGTCAGACGAAAAACAGAATAAACTTAATATTCTGCAAGTGTTTTATTGAATGGCTAATTTTCCTTCATAACTGGTGATCCTTTACCAAACCACAGAACCATGGGGTTAAAATAGACCTTGACTGTCCAGCTTAGGCCCTTTTCTCACTCCTAACTTCTAATGGACTCATGCCTGAAATCTGCCTCCCATAAAATCACAGAATTCTGGAGAAACGGTTGTGTTAAAATAGGAGACATGTTTGCACTTATTTTTCCTACCAAAATTCCCTATCCATACTACCATTTTCTAAAAATGCTACAATTGCATTCATTTCCTTTATCTTGCTCTATTCCACATTCTTCTTACCCCTTCTTACTACATCCTCCTGTTACTTTTCTGTACTTTACTTACGTGAATCAGCATTTCTGTTGTGCTGGGCAACCTCTGTGCCCCGGAAAACGCTGCTTGTTTCTCTCTTCTTTCCTATCAACTAGGCCCAGAGACTGTTCTTGTGGCTCCATAGATTCACACACTTTCTTTCCCAGCATACGGGACATGAATTTGCAAATATCTTTCTACATGTTTTAAAACTAAATGTTCCAATTCCTTCCCCATCTCAGTGATTTTCTTCTCTCGGGTTGATGTAGTCTTGGCTTTCACCAATAGTGTATCATATCAAAGTAATTCCACGATCACTACAAATACCAGAAAATCATCCTTAGGATATCCCGCTGAAATATACACATTGCAGGGCCCCCACATATGGTCCTTTGCAATGTGGGCTTCAGTTTAGCTGAAGTAGTCAGTTACTATAATCGATACCATAAGTTTTGTTGTTATTGTTAGTGGCTGTCGAGCCATCCCCACACCTGGTGACCCCATGCACAATGGAACAAACCCTGATCTGATCCATAGGGTTTTCACTGGCTGATTTTCAGAAGTAGATCACCAGGCCTTACTTCCTAGTCTGTCTTAGTCTGGCGACTCTGCTGAAACCTGTTCAGCATCATAGCAACACGGAATCCTCCAGTGACACATGAGTGGTGGCTGCTCGTGAGGTACACTGGCTGGGAGTCAAACCTGGGTCTCCCGCGTGGAAGGAGAGAATTCTACCACTGCACCACCACCATAAGCTTTGTTATTGTAGTTAGGTGCCACTGAGTCGGTTCCAGCTCATAGTGACCCTACATGACAGAATAGAACTGCCTCATAGGGTTTCCAAGGAGCAGCTGGTGGATGCAAACTGCCGAGCTTTTGGTTAGCAGTCGAGTTCTTAACCACTATGCCAGTAGGGCTTCATTCACAAGCTTTAGAGATCCTTAAATATTTGGTTATTCGTCTTCTATTTTCCAAACTGAATCTGTCTCATTCCACAAGCCAGCTTTTCTTTGGTTCAGTTCTTCAGCTTTTCACTTCTACTTTCTCTGATACTCTGAATTTGCTTTCCTAATTTGTGGTCTGCAACTCAGCCAGTTCATTGAAACAGCAACCCTTCTAGTCACTCCATCAAAAAAACTTTTCCACTTTACATTCTCCTTTTGGCCAAAAGAAGAAAGTTCAAGGCTGTAATCAATCTTTTTTTTTTTTTTTTTTTTTAATAGATCTCATCCTTCCCACACTTTGTTTTCAGTAGTACATAATAATAGTTCTCTTAAATGTCAGGCTTTATGTAGCTGACAAGATTTTTAAAGTATTTCTCCCACATTTCATTCTAAATTACCAAAGCTTCCCATACATGAGGAATGGTTAATGTGAAAAAAGAGAAGATCCAGGATATTTGACACGGGTTTTAGGTTACTTTGAGGTGTTACAGATTTGTAGGCCACGGCTCTACTAAAAGCTTGAGAACGGCATACAGATATGGAGTGCGCGTGTTTTGGGTGATGGTAAATTCAGTTCAGTTACTGTGAAAACTGTAGCAATGAACACTGAACACATACAGGACACAGAGATGCTGTGACTACTGTCACTCTTACTGGCAATCATCTGTTAATGGAGCAGCTCCACTGATACCATAAAATGTATACGTCACTAGGAGACCAGAGAGGCTGGTCTGAATAAACAAGGAATGCCAAACACTTTTCATATTCCATTTGCAGAGTTATGAAAGAAAAAAAAAGTCATGGATTGGGCTAAGAGGGACCCAGACCTTGAGTCTGTTAAAGCCCCATTTACATATGTGCATGACAACAGAACGTTTTAACAATGTGATTGTTAATGTGCCATTATATCATAATGGATCAAGAAACAAACAGTCACGCTCCTTCTTTTTTTAAGTGGCAGGATAATAGGAAAATAAGTAGCTAAGAAATCAATGTTAGAGAACAGTATCCAGGTGGTAGTTTTAGCAATCAATATTAACCCAGATATAATGGTTTATCTTGCTTTGAGCAAACCTCTAGTAATAGAAAATCCAGTCTTAAGCCAAAGATAAATGAGACAATCATCATTTGCTTTTCACATGACTTAGTTTCCCCTAAAGGTCTTTCCAAGTGGTGCTAGTCAGACACGAAGTCCTGTTAATTCTTTGTGGAATGTAAGTAACTTTGAACAAGATGTAAGAGCCTTGCTCTGACTCCATTCTGACAATAACTCGATGTGTGATTTGGGATGAGTCTGGCTGTTTCATCACATTTATAAATGGAGACGATTCTGGATGCAGTCTGTCGTTTCCAACTTAGAAGTCTTCTTGGGGTTTAGGAAAGCAGAGACAAGCATCTGTAAGTTACTTTTCTAGTGTTTTGTATTTCAGAATGCCTTACGGAAATCTTACTTTTAGCCCCAAAGATGCTCTCAAAGCCAACTAAAACCTCAAGTTTCTTTGCCTGGCCTTGTCAACTTAGTAAAATAACGGTGTTTAGCTCATGCTGATCAAAGGCTCTAACTGGCTGTAGTGCTATTCTAGAAATATCCAGTGACAATTAGGATAAAATAATTTTTAAAGTTCCTTGGAAGTGAAAATGCTATGAATCCTTAAGTTTCATCCATCTTTAATGTTCTAATATCTTTCCTTTCCTTTGCCACTGATGTTGGTCCACTTAGTTACTCCTACCTCCCAGCTGGAATATTACAATAACCTCTTCACTCCTCCCCTGCTGCTGGTCTGGTCTCCTACTCACAGCACACCACCTAGCACTACCAGGTTGATCTCGTCTAAATCTTGCTCAAAAGTGTTCATTCCTGGCATGGCCTTTACAGACCACTCTTTCATAGATATTTCTCCTTTTTTTCCAAGATAAATTTTATGCTGCTGCCAAGCTGGCTTACTACCCATCTCACATCTGAGCACCCTGCCCCTGCTCGCCTGTGCTTCATATCACCTCCACCGGAAAGTCCTCCGCACCTCTTTCTGCTCAATCACATGCCTCTTCTCAAAGCTCAACTCATATCTCCATTTCCAACCACAGCCCATGTCATCTCCTCTCTCAAATCTCGAGACATTTCTAGTCTATCACGCTTACTTAGATGGACATTGGGGATTCAGCGGCAGAATCGTTGCCTTCCATGCAGGAAACCAGGGTTTGATTCCAGACTACGCGCCTCGTACACAACTACCACCCATCTGTCAGTGGAGGCCGTGTGTTGCTATGATGCTGAAAAAGTTACAGCGGAGCTTCCAGACCAAGCCAGACTACGAAGAAAGAAGAGGCTGGCAATCTACTTCCAAAAATCTGCGAATGTAAACCCCATGGATCACAGCAGTCCCATCCACAACCGATTATGGGGATGGCACAAGACCAGGCAGAGTTTCCTTCAGTTGTGCATGGGGTCAACATGAGCCAGGAGCTGATTCAATGGCAACTAACAACTTTATTTAGTATTTGGAATATGCTGCCTTATAATATTGTCATCCCGAATAAACCATAGACTCCGTAAAGGAATGGACTGTCTTACAATTCTATTCCCACAATTCATTGGGCTTACTAGGGGCTAAAAGATAATTAATATTGATTGATCTATAAAAATTAATCTACACATATTGTCAGCAACACAGCTGTTTTAGTAAAGGTCTGACTATTCCAAGACTTTTTTTTTCATTAAGAAATAATTAAGTCCAAGTAATACATAGGAGTTAAAGATACATAGTATTGAAAGGCTTAATGAAAAATAGCAGTGAACTCTATCTTGCAGTAAAAACACTATTTTAGCTGTTTCTCCTGGAAGTTATTGCTGTTACTAAATTGCCCAGTTTTAGACTTTATCTGTTTACCACGTTCCACCTCCTACTGCTGTGCTCTCACAATATTACACCAGTATTTTCATTAAATAATTAACCCTCTCTCATGGAATCCTGTTCCAGTTCTGTGGTAGCACTATTTTCTCATATATCTCTGAAAATATAACCAGTACACTTTTAATGTTTTCTATCATTTCCTGCATATCTGTGCTTCTTCCAAGTACATTATTTTCTGTTGGTTATACTATACCCTCTTTTCCGCTAGAAGCTTTCCTCGTAAACCTTCTTGGTTGACCAGGCATATTTATGAGGGAGGTCATTTTGCTCAGGAACCCTACAAACGTCAGAACGCACTTCATTGGGGCCCAGCTGGTTTTCTAGAGAGAGAGGTAAACTCTGATTCCTGATTTGGGGAGAAGATCTCGGCTGCTGATGCTGTGCACATGGCAGGGGGGCGGCTGCGGCAGGGCAGCCAGGGCCTGACAACCTCATGGGCAGCTTTCAATCCCACTTGCAGCCCGTTTCTCATTCCTGGCAGCTGCACCCCTTGTTTTGCATTTTGAGTTTTTCCTGGTTAATTTCTCCAAAGAAGAGCCCTCAAAATTCTTCCTTGAAGAAGAGGCATGAGTAACAGTGTTCTGCACATGGGTATCAGTGGGGAGGAGCCAGCTCTTCCACACTGGTTGTCAACAAACTTCTGTATTCAGTGTTCGGCCTCAGCTTTATGTTCTGCCATATCTCAGGCATCCAAATCATGACTCTCCAAGGTTTTGCTTTTTTGTTCTTATTCCTAACCTTACGCATTTTAAGCTGTGACTTCCTCTTACCTGTTATGTCAGTCACTCGTACCCCATCTGCTTTCCATCCTTGGAAAGTTTACTGGAATCTCTTATTCATAGATGGCCTCTCCTGTTATCATTGTTTATGTGGTCTGTACACTTTTTTATTCCTTTACCATCATGTTAGTGGATTCTTGGGAGGGAGAGGAAATATACAGGTGTGGGTCAACTAGCCATTCACAACCACACCAAAATCTTTACTTAATGTTAAAATTAGAAATAAAATAAAAGGAATTTCCAATCAACTATTTAAAAGCAGAACAAATAGAGTAATAATAATGTCTTATTTATGATGAAAAATATCGCTTGCAATTAGATCTTAAATTTTATGATTTCATTTTACACCCATATATATAATTTGAGGCTTTAAAATTATATATGTGTGTGTATATATATATATACACACACACATACATATATATAGTTACACTGTAAAAGTGGGACGTAACTCTGAAATAAATTTGAACTCACTTATAGATAATGTAATGAATAGAGTAGAAATTGGAGAACAACAAATGTTTAGGGCAATGCTATTGTTACATGAATTGACTTGTGTATTACAGTATATAGTATAGTACCAAGAATAAAGATAATATTCACCAAATATCTGTTGATTAAAAGAGTGCTATTAAGTGGGTGGGATATCCAGGACAGGGCGATTTTCCTCATATACTAGCAGCATTTTGGATATTTCTTCATAAAATTAAATTGATACTTTACAATTTATAGGTGTGTGTTTCTGTATTTGTCCCCTTCCCTTGCCTTGTCCCTCAATAATTATTGTATCAAATTTTACCTAGTTAGGCATCAAATTTCCTCTATGTATTAAACGGCCCTTACAGCTCTTTGTTTTTCTCTTTTGAATTATGTGGCATTAAATAGGCCACCAAAGGATTTTGAGTTCCATTTCTCGACTGGTCGCTTTTACGGGAACATGAAGTGCAAACATTTTTGCATAAACGGTTGTTAAGGAAAGTGTGCAAAAAGGTGAAGATTGTTACAGCATCCTTAATGTGTCCGTTAGCTCTCTAACACTCTGAAAGAATTATTGTTTGATTTCATATTTACATTGTGTATAAGTACTTGGCAAAGATGTTAACTGCCTTTGACAAGTTATAGTTAATTTTAAAAAATTATATTTTCAAATGTTACAGAAAGATAAAAATGGAGCTTTATCAACCTAAAACTGCAGCTATTTCTCTGTCTTTATGGCCCATTTTCAATGTGTTTACATAGTTTTTGCATATTTTTGCACATAATCACTGTATAAACACATTTTGTGTTCTTTTCCACCGTCACACATGGACAGGCACTGTTCTAAATGTATTTAGACTCACTTAATCCACCAATATCCCTATGATGTAGGTGCTATTTCCCCCTTTTTATAGGTGAGAAAAGTGAAGAATAGAGGGTTTATGTGTTTAACCTTACTGTTCTACGCCTAGTAAGGGGCAGATCCAGGGCGTGTTAGGTGCGTTTGACTCAATTCCAACTTAACGATCCTATAGGACACAGTAGAACTGCCCCATAGGGTTTTCAAGGCTGTAATCTTTATGGAAGCAGAGTGCCAGGTCTTTTCTCCCTCAGAGCCGCTGGTGGGTTAGAACCTTTGATTTTTCATTTAGCAGCGACCAATTAACCATCACACCACCAGTGCTCCATGATCCAGGACTTAACATCCAAGCAATTCGTTTCCACAATATAGTCTATTCTCATTATGCACAGTAGTTATGTTCTATAAAGTCATTGAAAACACTGAATTAGCAAATGCTAAGTCATGGCTCCTAGGGGAGATACAGGGTTAGGTTCCCTCAAGCCTTTGATCACAGTATTTTCTTCAACTGATCAACAAACCCCGCCTCCCCGCCAAAAAAAAAAAAAAAAATCCCAAACCTGTTGCCATCCAGTCGATTCGGACTCATAGCAACCCTATAAGACAGAGTAAAACTGCCCCATACAGTTCCCAAGGAGCGTCTGGTGCATTCAAACTGCCGACCTTTTGGTTAGCACCAGGGTTTCCAAATGCATAACCTGCTTTATTTGTGTTTTGTTTTAAAGACACCTTACTATATATTTCTTAGGAATAATTATATGAAATATTTCTTTATAATAAAACACTAGCTGAGATGGGCTTAACAGTTTCCTGACCCTAGGTAATGTGACCATAAATTTCTGCCTCACAACAATGCTGTCCACTACACTTTAAAAATCCATCATCATGGCATAAATACACAAATGTAGCTACTTTTCCATCTGTCCATAATCTCATCATGCACTGTAGATGTTACGTTAGCACTTTCCAGAGCTGCCTCGTGTACATGTTGGTGAATTCTCTTTTCCTTTTCCTGGATGTATCCTATTATTGATTCAATAACATTGAATGCATGGCCAATAGCACTATAACTCATGCCTGAAGGAAGCTTATTCAAATGTTATGGATTGAATTGTGTCCCCCCAAAATGTGTGTCAACTTGGCTAGGCCATGATTCCCAGTGTTGTGTGATTGTCCACCATTTTGTCATCTCATGTGACTTTTCTATGTGTTGTAAATTCTAACCTCTATAGTGTTAATGAGGCACGATTAGAGCCAGTTATGTTAATGAGGCAGGACTCAATCTACAAGATTAGTTTGTATCTTGAGTCAATCTCTTTTGAGATATACAAGACAGAAGCCAGTAGAGAAACAGGAGAACCTCATGCCACCAACAAAGCAGTGCTGGGAGCAGAGCATATCCTTTGGATCCGGGGTTCCTGGGCTGAGAAGGTCCTAGATCAGGGGAAGACTGATGGCAAGGACCTTCCACCATAGCCTGCAAAGCCTTCCTCTGGAGCCGGCACCCTGAATTTGGACTTTCAGCCTCCTAGACTGTGAAAGAATAATTTTTTATTTGTTAAAGCTGTCCACTTGTGGTATTTCTGTTATAGCAGCAATAGATAACCAAGACACCAACACATATATTTTCTCCATAAGGCACATCACAGGCTTCTTGCATTTAGGAGCACTAGACAGCAATTCCAACTGATTGGAAGAGATCCATATTTGTGCCCATTCCAAACAAAGGTGATCCAACAGAATGTGGAAATTATCAAACAATATCATTAATATCACAAACAAGTAAATTTACACTGAAAATCATTCAAAAGCAGTTGCAGCAGTACATTGATAGGGAGCTGTCAGAAATTCAAGCTGGTTTCAGAAGTGGATGTGGAACAAAGGATATCATTGCTGATATCAGATGGATCTTGGCTTAAAGCAGAGAATACCAGAAAGATGTTTACTTGTGTTTCATTGATTATGCAAAGGCATTTGACTGTGTGGATCAAAACAAATTATGGATAGCACTGTGAAGAAGGGGAATCCCAGAACACTTGTGTTCATCAGGAAACTGTACATAGACCAAGAGGCAGTTGTTCTAAACAGAACAAGAAGATATCGCGAGGTTTAAAGTCAGGAAAGGTATGCATCATGGTTGTATCCTTTCATTATACTTATTCAATCTGTATGCTGAGAAAATAATCCAAGAAGCTGGACTATATGAAGAAGAACAGGGCATCAGGGTTGGAGGAAGACTCCCTAACAATCCGTGATATGCAGATGACGCAACCTTGTTTGCTGATGAAGCACTTGAAGCACTTGCTGATGAAGATTAAAGACCACAGCCTTCAGTATGGATTACACCTTGTAATGGATTGAATTGTGTCCCCCCCAAAATATGTGCCAACTTGGTTAGGCCTTGTGTAGTTGTCCTCCATTTTGTGATTTTCCTATGTGTTATAATCTCTGCCTGTGGTTAAAAGGATTACTCAGGTCACCTCCCTGATCCAAAAGGGAGTTTCCCTGGGGTGTGGCCCGCACCACCTTTTATCTCTCAAGAGATAAAAGGAAAGGGGAGCAAGCAGAGAGTTGGGGACCTCATACCACCATGAAAGCAGCACCAGGAACAGAGTGCGTCCTTTGGACATGGGGTCCCTGCGCCTGAGAAGCTCCTCGATTATGGGAGGACCGGGGACAAGAACCTTCCTCCAGAGCCGACAGAGAGACAAAGCCTTCCCCTGGAGCCAGTGCCCTGAATTTGGATTTGTAACCTACTAGACTGTGAGAAAATAAATTCCTCTTTGTTAAAGCCATCCACTTGTGGTATTCCTGTTATGGCAGCACTAGATGACTAAGACACACCTCAACATAAAACAAAAATCCTCAAGACTGGACCAAAAACCAACAACATGATAAACAGAAATAATATTGAAATTGCCCAGGATTTCATTTTACTTGAATCCACAATCAACGCCCATGGAAACAGCAGTAGGAAATCAAGCGATATATTGCACTGGCAAATCTGCTGCAAAAGACTTCTTTAAAGTGTTAAAAAGCAAAGATGCCACCATGAGGACTAAGGTGCCCCTGATCTGAGCCATGGTGTTTTCAATTGCCTCATATGTATGTGAATGTTGGACAATGAATAAGGAAGACCAAAGAAGAATTGACGCTTTCGAATTATGGTGTTGGCGAAGATTATTGAATATACCATGGCCTGCCAGAAGAACGAACAAATCTGTCTTGGAAGAAGTACAGCCAGAATGCTCCCTGGAAGCGAAGGTGGTGAGACTTTGTCACAGGTACTTTGGACATGTTATTAGGAGGCATCAGTTCCTGGAGAAGGACATCATGCTTGGTAAAGTAGAGGGTCATCGAAAAAGAGGAAGACCCTCAAGGAGATGGAATTGATGCAGTGTCTGCAACAATGGGCTCAAGAGTAACAATGATTGTGAGGATAGCACAGGACTGGGCAGTGTTTCGTTCTGCTGTACATAGGGTCACTATGAGTTGGAACCGACTTGACGGCACCTAACAATAGCAATAACACAAAGCACTTCAGCACTATGCTTGTTGGGGTCCATTTTAAACTGTGAAATCATCAAAAAATGCACAAAACAAAAAAGTACAAAAAATGCAAAAAGAACGTAGCACTAAGTAAACTGCAAAAAGAACTTTGTTTACAGTATGGGAGCTAAATAAAGAAGGCAGAGCATTGTCTTGTTCTACCCCAGCTGGGAACATGCCCATCAGGTACCCATGTCTGCAAATGACTATGAAAGCACTTGTGAGTATTGATTTGGGGGTTACAAACCAATTTTAACCATTAAGCAAATTTGCAAATACAGAAACTCAAATAATGGGAATCAACTGTACTATACCACCTCTCAACCCGGCAATTACCAAATAACCCATAGGCCTGCTATTGACTGATTTGTTATAATTATTACTAATAATATTATGATTATATATTCCTAGGTATATTGCTGCATAAAAGGGTATGCTCGTCTTGATATATCCTGTTCTACACTTTGAATTGGCTTCCACAGTCATCGTGATTGTTGGGCATTGGGTTATTTCTAGTTTCCCTTCTGAGTCATGCAGACTTGTACAAAAAATGTTTCCCATTTCTTTTCTTCCTTATTTTTTTTCTTACCCTTCCCCTTTTGTTTCTCTTCTTTTTCTTTTTTTGCATTGTTTGAGAGGGAGCATGGTGTGATAGTAAAAGCTTGCGTAAACCAAGATTTAAATCTCTTGGACCCAGGTGATATATTTAATCTCTCTGGTTCTCAGTTCTCCTGGTTTTCTGTGGTTTCCTCATTTTTAAAACGGGGTCAGTAATATTCGTCTGCAGTATCTTAGTAAGGATGTGAAATAACATCTGTAAAGTGTCTACTGCAACGTTTATTTAACAGGTTCTTAATAAGTGTGGTAGCTATAACCATGATCATTACACAGTCCTAGAAACACTGCTACATAAAAAAGCCACGCTCATTCTGAAGGATCTTTTTAGGTACTCCCAACTATCTTCCATAATGATGACATAAAATTTATATCACTGCCTGAAATATAACTATAGTCTGCAGGTTTGTCAATGTACAGCTTCATTATTTTGACAATTTAAATAGGTGTGAAGTGGCATTGCACAGCTGTTTTGGTTAATTAATATTTCCTTGACTACCAGCCAAGTGTGAACATTTTTTCTAAATGTTGATGCCTATCTGTGCAATGAAGACCTGTTATTGTGCATTTAGCTTTCTTTAGCTGTGAAGCTTCGATGTGAAGATAACTGTTATATTCAAGTTGCTTTCATTGTATCTCTAATACAACAATTTTTCTTTTTTAATAATAAAGTTCATTTACTTATTATTTCTTCTATTCTTATAGTAAAAGGAAAATTGGTTTTTCTATATATTGACAACAATTCATATTCCTAAGAGCATCTGAAAATACTGGAATGTATGTGTGTGCATGTGTGTGTGTGTGTGTGTGTGTGTACTTGCATTTTACTAAGTTCTTTATATTTTGATTTTTTTAATTGAAATTATATTAACTTTGATTCTTCTTAAACATTAGAGCAAGTCATATGTTAGCATGTATTCAAATCATCCTTTATTTCTCCCATTAAGGTTTGGAAATTTTATTTGTTTGGTGATAGACAATGCCATAGCAGATATTTATTATTTTCATTGATACAGCAAATGAGATCTCTCTTTTACTTTGTTATTATTAATTTTACTATCATTCACTTTACTAGATTTTCTAGATCATCACTAATAGATTTTTTTGTTTATCATTATTAGTTTATCAATACTTCTACTTAAAAATTGTTTGCAAATGGTGATTTTTTTTCTCTCTTTTTTCCTCTATTGATCCTCCATTTCTTGTGCAATTCCAATGGCAGGAATTGCTAACAATACAATAAGCTGGAGTACAATAAAATGTTCTGCTGCTATTCATAAGGTTTTCACTGGCTAATGCTTTTCAGAAGTAGACTTCCGGGTCCTTCTTCCTAGCCTGTCTTAGTCTGGAAGCTCAGCTGAAACCTGTCCTCCATGGGTGGCCCTGCTGGTATCTGAATACCGGTGGCAGAGCTTCCAGCTTCACAGCAACATGCAAGCCCCCACGGTATGACAAACTGACAGACACTTACTAATGAATATCAAAGAACACAGCCTTCAGTTTGGATTGTATCTCAACATAAGGAAAACAAAAATCCTCACAACTGGACCAATGAGCAACATTATGATAAACGGAGAAAAGATTGAAGTTGTCAAGGATTTCCTTTTACTTGGATCTACAACCAACAGCCATGGGAGCACCAGCCAAGAAATCAAAAGACGCATTGCACTGGGTAAATCTGCTGCAAAGGACCTCTTTAGAGTTTTGAAAAGCAAAGATGTCACCTTGAAGACTAAGGTGCACCTGACCCAATCCATGGTATTTTCAATCTCATCATATGCATGTGAAAGCTGGACAATGAATAAGGAAGACCGAAGAAGAACTGACACTTTTGAATTGTGGCGTTGGTGAAGAATATTGACTATACCATGGACTGCCAAAAGAACGAACAAATCTGTCTTAGAAGAAGTACAACCAGAATGCTCCTTAGAAGCAAGGATGACAAGACTGCGTCTTACATACTTTGGACATGTTGTCAGGAGGGATCAGTCCCTGGAGAAGGACATCATGCTTGGCAAAGTACAGGGTCAGGGGAAAAGAGGAAGACCCGCAACGAGGTGGACTGATTGACACAGTGGCTGCAACAATGAGCTCAAGCATAGCAACGATTGTAAGGATGGCTCAGGACCGGGCAGTGTTTCGTTCTGTTGTGCATAGGGTTGCTATGAGTTGGAACCAACTCGACGGCACCTGACGACAACAACAATAAAATGCATCCTTGTTTTGTTTGGAAATGTCTGTAATAAGTCTTTGTTAAGAAAGTTGTCATGTTGCCATAGAAGCAACCCTCAACTCATGGCAACCCCATGCACAGCAAAATCAAACTGTTGTGATCCACATGGCTTTCACTGGTTGATTTTTTGGAAGTAGATTGCCTTTCTTCCTAGTCTTAGTCAGGAAGTTCCACTGAAACCTGTTCAGAATCATAGCAACACACAGCCTCCATGAGCAGGTGGTGGCTGCACATAAGGTGCACTGGCTGGGAATCCACTGGTTGTGTCTCCTGCCTGGAAGGTAAGAATTCTACCACCGAATCGCCATTGTTCCCACTTTGTTGAGTATGTTGTTGCCATCAAGTCGATAGTGGCTCTTAATTTTAAGAAAATCTTGTTACAAAAGAATTATTTTATGGTTAAATTTTTACTTTAAAAAAAATCTAGATAAACGAGCAATTTTATAAATGCCTTTTTGGGATACCTATATGTTATATGTTCAAAAAGCTGTGGTGGTGCAGTGGTTAAGCATTCAGCTACTAACAGAAAGGCTGGTGGTTAGAACCCACCAGCCGCGTCATGGGAGAAAGATGTGGCAGTCTCCTTCAGTAAAGATTTACAGCCTTGGAAACCCTATGGGACAGTTCTACTCCGTCCTATAGGGTTGCTATGAGTCAAAGCCAGCTCTACGACAGTGGATTTTTTCTAATCATTTTGTTGATATTTACCATAATTTTTTTTTTCTCGTATAGTACTGAATTGTGTTTTGGGGATAAGCTATATTTATGGCACATTAATTGATTCTCTTTACATCTCTTTAGACTCATAAGTGGATCATCTGGACAAGAGTTTTACTTTTAGCAATAAAGTTGGCAAGATTTAGACTTAGGATGACAGGTGTCTCAAAATTTTTCCAACTTTTTCTAGTTATTTCTGCTTTTTGTGCCAATTTTGTCATCACAAGATACTATGGATGACACTGATCTCTGCCACCAATCATCTGTGGGCTCTTGGGCAAGACATTCACATTTTTGGTCTTCAGTTTCCTCAACTTAATCAAAATCGTTGGACTAGATGTTCTCTAAGGTATCTTCCAGTCCCCAAATCCTATAATGATGTGATTTTATTGTTAAAAATAATTACACCTTTTCAGCCAGCATCACAGGATTCTCTGAGGACAAAATGGAATAAAAACATGAAAATTTTGTTTTAAGGTCTTAGATGGAATAGCATATTCCAGTATTTGAGATCCAATTGCTCTTATCATCGTTTTCCCCTAATCTTACAATCTGAGAAGAAACTCCAAATGTAGAGACAAGAATGATTAAAGGATTAGGAAATGGGTCTTATGAGAAAATATAAAAAGAACTGGTTTTAGCTAGTTTATAGAAAAAAGGTTGAAAGGCCTTACTATAATTTTTATGCAAACAAGGTCCTTAATGGAATGAGCACCCATCTTACAAAAGTTCATGTACATGAACGTGAGGTGATAGCTGCTGCCTGACATGCCCAGGCATTGCAACAGTGACCTTCAACCTCTCCATCGCCTCCCCATACTGGGGGGGGGGGTGTGTGGTGTGGAGTGGTGTGGTGTGGTGTGGTGTGGTGTGGTGTGGTGTGGTGTGGTGTGGTGTGGTGTGGTGTGGTGTGATGTGGTGTGGTGTGGTGTGGTGTGGCATGGCGTGGTGGGAGAGACCTCATGAGCAATCTCCAGAATTTAATACTTGAGTTTAATTTTTTTTCCCATTAATCTATTACTTTGCTTATTTAAAAGCTGGCTAGAGTTCTCATTTGGGCTGTTTCTACATAAAAACAGAATTTATTTAGCTCAGTAAGAAGTCAGTTTTGGATAGTAGGCAGTTTCTAGGGTTTAGATGAATACATCCAACAGGGAATGCTGAGAGCTCAGGTTGGTGATAAATAGAATACTGGTAATGATTACACAGAATTACCTGGGAACCCCAAAAGCTCATAAGCTTCAGCATTATTGTTCGGAATTCCTTCTGGTCAGAATTCTGTTAAGCAAACCTCTATGAAGTCAAGGATGCCACACTGTTGAGGACTCAGTAAAGATATATTTTCTAGCTGCCTGTTTGCATATATATGTCTCCACCCTCTTGTATGTGATGTTTTGAAAAAAGAGACCATGATTTGTTTTTCTTTACCTTCTCCAGCTGAGTGCAGTGTTTTGTACTTGGTCGGTATGCATTAAATATTTGTTGAAAAACTAAATGGACTATTGAAATCTGCACTCACTTGAATCTCTTGCTTAAGAGAGAATTTCATTTATTAATATTCTGGGAGGCCTGAACCTTAAAGCATTGGTATTATTAAACTGAAAAGTAGAACTAGAATTTTAAATCTCACGGCTCCCAAGTTCCCTGCTTATTCTTACCTCCAGTCATAACGAATTTGTTGTTTCCATGCTCTTTCCTTCCATGCTCCCTCAGGATAAAATGCCTTGGTCCCCATTCTCCCCCCAGCTAATTCCTATTTTTCCTTCACAATTTGACTCAGGACCACCTACTCTTGGAGATTTTTCTGACCTCCTTAGACTGCCCTGTCTCTGTGGCATACCTCCATCTTTTTTTTTTTTTCTTATTCATGATAATTTTTTTAATTTTTTTAAAATGTTATTATGGTAAAATATATATTACAGGATTTTTGCCATTTTAACCATTTTAAGGGTACAGTTCAGTGACATTAATTGTACTCCCCATGCTGTGCAACCATCATCACTATCCATTTCCAAAAGTTTTCACCACCCCAAACAGAAACCCCCATTTCTGTCTTCTCCCAGCCCCTGGTAACCATTTTGGTCCCTATGAATTTCCCTACTGTAGATATTTCATATAAGCAGGATCATAAAAATTTTGTCCTTTTGTGTCTGACTTATTTCACGTAGCACAATGCTTTCAAGGTTCATTCATGTCATAGCATATATCAGAATTTCATTTCTGTTTACGACTAAGTCATGTTCCATTATGTTATATACCACATTTTGTTTATCCATTCATCTGTTGATAGACATTTGAGTTGTTTCCACCTTTTGGCTATCGTGAATAATGTTGTAATGAACATTGGTACACCAGTATCTGTTTGCGTTCCTGCTATCAATTCTCTTGGGTATGTATCCAGCGGTGGGATTGCTGGGTCATTTGGTAGTTCTATGTTTAAGCACACCTTTATCTTGATAGCACACAAAAACACCAAAAAAACCAAACCCACTGACATCAAGTCGATTCCAACTCACACCGACTGAATAGGACAGACTAGAACTGTCCCACAGGGTTTCAAAGGCCATAAATCTTTATGGCCCCACAAGTCTGTCAGTTTTTCATACTGTGGTAGTTTTTCTGTTGCAGCGATGCTGGAAGCTATGCCACTGGTATTTCAAATACTAGCAGAGTCACTCATGGTGGTCAGATTTCAACTGAGCTTCCAGACTAAGACAGGCAGGAAGAAAGACCTGGCAGTTTAGTTCTCAAAAAAAATTAGCCAATGAAAACCTTAGGAATATTAGCAGAACACTGTCTGGTATAGTGCCGAAAGATGAGCCTCTCAGCTTGGAAGGCACTCAGAATATGACCGGGGAGAAGCTGACTCCTCACAGTAAAGTTGAACTTATTGACATGGATGGAGTTAAGCTTTCAAGACCTACATCTGCTGATGTAGCGTGGCACAATTCAAAATGAGAAGAAACAGCTGCAAACATCCATTAATAATATGAATGTGGAATACATGAAATATGAATCTAGGAAAACTGGAAATCATCAAAAATAAGGTGGAACATATAAACATTGACATCTTAGGCATCAATGAGCTGAAATGGACTAGTAATGGCCATTTTGAATTGGATAATCATACGGTCTACTAGGCCAGAAATGACAGATTGAAGAGGAATGGCATTGCATTCATCATCAAAAAGAGCATTTCAAGACCTATCCTGAAGTACAAGGCTGTTGGTAATAGGATAATACACATATGACTACAAGAAACACTAGTTAAAATGACTATTATTCAAATTTACTTACCAACCATTAAGGCCAAAGATGAAGAAATTTAAGATTTTTACCAACTTCTGCAGTCTGAAATTGATCAGACATTGAAATCGAGATGCATTGATAATTACTGGTGATTGGAATGCAAAAATTGGAAACAAAAAGGAACAGTAGTTGGAAAACATGGCCTTGGTGACAGAGATGATGCTGGGGATCACATGATAGAATTTTGCAAGACCAGTGGCTTCTTCACTGCAAATACCTTTCTCCACCAACATAAACGGCACCTATACACTTGGACCTCACCAAATATAATACACAGGAATAAAATCGATTACATCTGTGCAAAGAGATGATGGAAAAGTTCAATATCATCAGTCAGAACAAGGCCAGGGGCCAACTGTGGAACAGACCATCAACTGCTCATATGCAAGTTCAAGTTGTAGGTGAAGAAAATTAGAACAAGTCCACAAGAGCCAAAGTATGATCTTGAGTATATCCCATCTGAATTTAGAGATTGTCTCATGAATAGATTTGACACATTGAACACTAATGACCAAAGACCAGACGAGTTGTGGAATGACAACAAGGACATCATATATGAAGAAAGCAAGAGGCCATTGAAAAGACAGAAAAGAAAGAAAAGACCAAAATCGATGGCAGGAGAGACTCTGAACCTTGCTCTTGAATGTCCATCCACTAAAATGACAGGAAGAAATGATGAAGTAAAAGAGGTGAACCAAAGATTTCAAAGGGCGGCTCAAGAAGACAAAGTATTATAATGAACTGTGCAAAAGCCTGGAGTTAGAAAATCAAAAGTGAAGAACAGGCCCGGCATTTTTCAAGCTGAAAAAACTGAAGAAAAAATTCAAGCCTCAAGTAGCAATACTGAAGAATTCTATGTGGAAAATATTAAACGATGCAGGAAACATCAAAAGGAGATGGAAGGAATACATAGAGTAACTGTACCAAAAAGAGTTGGTTGATGTTCAACCATTTTAGGAGGTAGCATATAATCAAGAACCCATGGTACTGAAGGAAGAAGTCCAAGCTGCACTGAAGGCACTGATGAAAAACAAGGCTCCAGGAACTGACAGAATACCAATTGAGAGCTTTCAACAAGCGGATGCAGTGCTGGAAGTGCTTACTTGTCTATGCCATGAAATTTGGAAGACAGCTACCTGCCTAAGTGACTGGAAGAGATCCATATTTATGCCCATTCCCAAGAAAGGTGATCCAACCAAAATGTGGAAATTATTGAACAATATAATTAATATCAACACATGTAAAATTTTGCTGAAGATCATTTAAAAGTGGTCGTAGAAGTACATTGACACGGAACTGCCAGAAATTCAAGTCAGATATAGAAGAGGACGTGGAACCAAGGATATCATTGGTGATGTCAGATGGATTCTGGCTAAAAGCAGAGAATACCAGAAAGATGTTTATTTGTGTTTTACTGACTATGCAAAGGCATTCAACTGTGTGGATCATAACCATGGGAATTCTAAAACACTTAATTGTGCTCATGAGGATCCTTTACAAAATCAAGAGGCAGTCATTCTAACAGAACAAGGGGATACTGCATAGATTAAAATCAGGAAATGTATGCATCAAAGTTGTATCCTTTCACCATACTTATTCAATCTACATGCTTGAGCAAATCTGAGAAGCTGGACTCTATGAGGAACAGGACATCAGGATTGGAGGAAGACTAATAATCTGCAATATGCAGATGAGACAACCTTGCTTGCTGAAAGTGAAGAGAACTTGATGAAAATCAAAGACCTCAGCCTTCAGTATGGATGACATCTCAACATAAAGAAAATGAAAATCCTCACAACTAGACCAATAAGCAACATCATGATAAACAGAGAAAATATTGAAGTTGTCAACGATTTCATTTTTACTTGGATGTACAATCAACACCCATGGAAGCAGCAGTCAAGAAATCAAATGACACATTTCATTAGGAAATCTGTTGCAAAAGACCTCTTTAAAGTGTTAAAAAGCAAAAATGTGTACCTGACCTAAGCCAGGACATTTTCAATAGCCTCATACGCATGCGAAAGCTGGACAATGAATAAGGAAGGCTGAAGAAGAATTGATGCCTCTGAATTTTGGTGTTGTCGGAGAATACTGAATATACCATGTGTTGCTGTGATGGTTAAGATTGTTGTGTCAACTTGGCTGGGCCATGATTCTCAGTGTTACGGCAGTTGTATAATGTTGTGATCAGTTTCCTGTTGAAGTTTGATATGTGATCACTCCCCTGATGGAATCTGCTGAGTGGTTCCCACAGGAGTGGGGCCTGTGGTGGCTCATTGTCCCCTCAGCCTTCATCTCTTTGCCTTCCACCACCTTCCTTCCTGCTTGCCTTGCAAAGGTTGTTGGCTTGTTCTGGATCCAGCAGCTGTCTCTTGTCTGACCTCTGGTTCTTGGGACTTGAGCTAGCAGCTTACCTGTCCATCTTGGGATTCGCTGATCTTCACGGCCTGCGAGCAAGAGTCCTGCTCCCTCACCTGCCTATCTTGGATTCGCCAGCCCCTGCAGCTAAGTGACTCAGGAGAAACCTTGCGGTCTTGCCTGCTGACCTGGGGGATTCCTTGACCATCACAACCTGTGAGTGGGATCTCTGCTCTCCAACCTTCTTATCTTGGGCTCACCAGCTCCTGCGGCTCCGTGAATTGAAAAGGACTCTATCCTGATCCAAGGACTTGGGATCTTCCAAACCCTACAATCGCGTGAGTTGTTTCCTTAATATAAATCTCTCTCTCTATATTTATACGCTTTACTGGTTTTGCTTCTCTAGAGAACCCAGCCTAAGACAGCTGCAGAAGAAGGAATAAAACTATTTGGGTTGAAGTACAGCCAGAATGCTCCTTAGACGCTAGAATGGTAGCACTTTGTTTCACATACTGTGGACATGTTATCTTCAGTCCCTGAAGAAGGACATAATGCTTGGTAAAGTAGATGGTCAGTGAAAAAGAGGTAGGCCCTCAACGAGATGGACTGACACAGTGGTTGCAACAATGGGCTCAAGCACAGCAACAATTGTGAGGATGGTGCAAGACTGGGCAGTGTTTCATTCTGTTGTAGACAGGGATGCTATGAATGGGAACCAACTCAAGGGCACCTAACAACAACAAATCTTCATGGAAGCAGACTGCTACATCTTTCTCCTGCGGCATGTCTGGTGGGTTTGAACTGCCAACCTTTTCTTGTACAGCATAGTGCTTAACCACTGTGCCACGAGGGGTTATGTGTAGTATATAGTACTCGGAAATGTTCAGTTATTTGTCTGTCTCCTCCATTAGTCTGTGCTTTCCTTGAGGTAGGGATTATGTCTTAACCATGTTTGTATCCCCAGTGGTTAGTACAGTGCCTGATGTACTTGATTAAATGAAGAAACACACTCATAATTTTCCACCAGGTGCCTAACATAATGCTTTGTACGTAATAAGTGCTTACTAACTGTTTGAGGAACTGAGGAAAGTGAAGAGATGTGGGAGATGCTGGAGCGTAACTGGTTCTAGAGGTGGCCCTACCACTTATTAGTTGTGTGACCGTAGGTGCTCACATACCCTCTCTAAATAGGATAATAATAGTTGTGGGGGGTGTTTGTGAGGGTTGTCTGTAAAGTACCTGGTGCTTGATAATGTGGATTAACATGAAGGGATGCACTGAGAGCCCTAGGTTTGGGTTTGCCCGTTATTGCTCTCTCCTTTCAGTCATAGGTGCTGCGGTGATGGTACACTCAGCAGTTCTTTCTACCATCCCAGCCCTGCTGGGGAGGATGCCAAATAGGAACTGTGCTCTCGCAGCCATCACATTTCAGCTGGCTTAGTCAGTGTATAAGGAGCCCTGGTGGCACAATGGTTAAGCGGTTGGCTGCTGACCAAAAAGTTGGCAGTTGGAACCCAGCAGCCTCTCCACAGGAGAAAGATGTGGCAGTCTGTTTCCATAAAGATTACAGCCTTGTTGAGGGCTAAGGACTACCATCTCAGGGAACATCAGGCTCAGCTGGCATCACATACTTTAAAAACAAAATATTTTACAACCTACTTTGGTGAGTAGTGTCTGGGGTCTTAAAAGCTTATGAGCAGCCATCTAAGATACTCCACCGGTCTCATCCCGTCTGGAGCAAGGCAGAATGAAGAAAACCAAAAACACAAGGGAAAGATTAGTCCAAAGGACTAATGTGCAGACTGAGTCCAGCACAATTAGATAGTGACCGGATACCACCACTGACTACTCTGACAGGGATCATAATAGAGGGTCCCAGACAGAGCAGGAGAAAAATGTAGAACAAAATTCAAACCCGCCAAAAAAAAAAAAAAAAAAGACCAAACTTACTGGTGTGACAGAGACTGGAGAAATCCCAAGAGTATGGCCCCTGGACTCCCTTTTAACTCAATACTAAAGTTACTCCTGAGGTCCACCCTTCAGCCCAAGATTAGACAGGCCCATAAAACAAAACGAGACTAAATGGACAGACCAGCCCAGGAGCCAGGCTGAGAAGGCAGGAGGGAACAGGAAAGCTGGTAATGGGGAACCCAAGGTTGAGAAGGGGAGACTGTTGACATGTCGTGGGGTTGGCAACCAATGTCACAAAACAATATATGTATTAATTGTTTAAGGAGAAACTCATTGGCTTTGTAAACCCTCTTCTAAAACACACATACACAAACCTAAAAAAAAAAAAAGGTTACTGCATCGCGAACCCTATGGGGCAGTTCTACCCTTTCCTATATGGTCTCTATGAGTTGGAATCAACTTGAGAGCAGTGGTTTTTTTTTTTTTTTTTTTCTTAACCAGTGTGTACCTTCTTAACAGTTTCAAACACTTCTTACTCTGTGGGCTCCACATGAACCTTCAGGATGTTGTCATTAATAGTTATTAGTTCCTTGGAGCCCTGCAAGCCTTTGATACTCTACAGAAACAGGTATAAAATCTAGTCTTCCCACAAAGAATAGTCAAATATGTTTTAGACTCCATTGGCTTTCAAAGCCTAAGTGAAATGTATACTTTAAGCCCTGAACCAGGTCAGTTATTCATGATTTTTAAGTTTATGTCTTATACAAATTATAATCTGAGAAATGCCCAGGCAATAAAACAGTATCAAACAGTAATAACAAAGTCTACTCTCTCTGTCTCTCATTTCTATGCCCTATATTTGTTTTATTTTCAAATTTCAACTGGGACACTTCACCTCTTCTTTAAAGACAGGTATCCCAAGCTTAATAAAAGCTCAAATATACTAGTTATGTGGTTAAGGAAATCACAAGCCATGAACTCACTGCATAGAATAGTCTCTTCCACCCTAAAAATTACTGCATCTGCAGGTTCTCCTACTGCCACCATGAAAGTTACTTGGATCACCATGAACAAAGAACCCCAAGTCTTTACAGAGTACCAGCCCTCAGGGATTTCTGATACTAATCTGCAGGCCTCCTAAATCTATGAATTGATGATGAATATGATGCCATTCATCTCCAATTTGTCATTCTCAGCATAGTAGACCATATGATTGATTCAAAATGGCCAGTACCAGTCCATTTCAGCTCCCTAATGCCTAGGATATTGATGTTATGTGTTCTATTTCATTTTTGACAACTTCCTATTGTCCTGGATTCATACTTCATACATTTCACATTTGTATTATTAATAGATGTTTGCAGCTGTTTCTTCTCATTTTGAGTTGTGCCACAACAGCAAATGAAGGTCCTGAAAGCTTTACTACATCCACATCATTAAGGTTGACTCTACTTTGAGGAGGCAGCTCTTCCCCAGTCGTATTCTGAGTGCTTTTCAACCTGAGGGGCTCATCTTTCGTCACCGTATCAGATAATATTCAGCTGCTATCCATTTGGTTTTCACTGGCTAATTTTTTCAGAAGTAGACCACCAGGTCCTTCTTCCTAGTCTGCCTTAGTCTGGAAGCTCTGTAGAAATCTACCTGCCATTGATGACCCTGCTGGTATTTGAAATACCAGTGGCATAGCTTCCAGCATCACAGCAACATGAAAGCTGCTATAGTAAGACAAACTGACAGTGAGTGATTGTGAGTCAATCTAGTCAAGAATTAAGCTGAGGTTTGTTGCTGCTATGGTTACCTTCAGTGCACCATAGGCTTCAAATTCTTCTAGGGGTACCTTGTGTTTAGGACGTGGGGTAATTTCAGAGAGTTTTTCTCAATATTTGCTCCATCCTGAGCTTTAGGTCTTCCATTTATGCTGTGCCTCAGATAGGGTGTGTTTCCATATTCTTGCAACTCTTCTGCCAGTATTCCACTGTTATGTGTTATTCAACCCTGGTTTTCCTTGTGGTGGTGGTTGAGTTGCTGTCTATTTTTCTGATTAAGTCTCAATTTTAGGCAGGTTACTTGTCCTTGAGTTTCAGAGGGCGTGACCTTCTTAGTGCTCTTGTTTCTGCCACAGCTGTAGCTCTGGGTCCAGCCCATACTTCTGCCCCTCCTCCAGTGGTAAAGACTTGTCTGCTTGTTTGTGTTCCTTTCCTCCAGCTGCAATAGGTTCCCACCAGTGCCCTGAGGGGATACTGTACCTTTTTCCCAAAGACTAAAATTTCCGTTCCACAGCTAGATAGGGAAGAAAGGTCTGGTAGGGCAAGATTTCATGCTTTTCTCACAGCAGTTATTGTTTCCCTTCTCCAGGTCTGCAACCACAAGGGACACTTTCTCAAGACTTTTGCCAATCTTTACTGTGAGCACGTGGTGGGGTCTGTGGAGAGAAGCCTGCAAGAGGGTGACCACACCCCCGTGTGGCACCCCCCTGAGGTTTCATATTCTCTCCTCAGCCCACATATGGCCTCCGCCAATTTGTGAACTATTCTAGCTGAATTGTTCTCACTGGTACCCAGATGCATTTGCCTCAGGTAAGCAAGTGCTCACACCTGCCTCTCCCTGTAGATGTCTGCATTTCCAGCAATTTCTGGCCAGTTGGTTGCCCTGAAATTCCGGTTCTCTGATGGGTTCAAGCAAAGTCATGAACTTGCAATTTGTTTGGCTTTTTTTGCTGTTGTCGTAAAGATGGGAATGATGTCCTTTCCAGATCACTATAACCTGAGCAGAAACAGGAAGTTTCTGCAATCCTGCTTTAATACATAGTTGAAAATACCTCTCGTCAAGGAATCCTTCCCAGACCAACCATCCAAATCACTCTTATTTAAGTTGATACAACATTGTTTGTATTTCAGTCTATTTACTTAATACCTTATGGCATATTTTTCCTGTATATTTACTTAATAAGTTCAATGCCTACTATAGGTCAAGTATTGGGCATACAAAGAAAATGACACACCTTTGGCCTTCAAAAAGCCAAGGTCTAGTGGGAGAGACACATATGCAAAGAAACAAAATGGTTACCACTGGGTGGAGGATAGGGCTAGGGAGGGTCATATAAGTGGCTCCAAATGTATTGGTAATATTTTATTTCTTAGGCTAAAAAAATAAAACATAACAAAGCTGTTGCTTTTGAGTTCATTCTGACTCAAGGTGGCCCCATGTGTTACAGAGTAGAACTGCTCCATTGGGTCTTCTTGGCTGTAATTTTTACAGAAGCAGATCACCAGGCCTTTTTTCGTCGGGGCTAATAGGTGGGTTCAAACCTCCAGCCTTTAGGTTAGTAGTCAGGCACAAACCATATGCACCACCCAGAGACATTTCTTAGGCTGCGGAGTGAGTATATGAACGGTTGCTCTATTATTATTGAAAGTGTGCACTTGCATTATATTTGCCCTTTTGTACTTCTGATACAGTTCTACAATTAGAGATTTAAAGCAACATTGCATGTAGTTACAACGTAGAGATCACCAATATGCACATACAGGAAGAATGAAAAAAAAAGAAGCCCAAATGTTATTCAAATGTGTACTCAAATCTTGGGGTAAAATTTCAGTGAAAGCAAACTACATGGATTTTTAAAGTGCTGTATCTCAACCAGCTTACACGAAATGATGTGTTCAGGAAAACTGAGTTAGAGGACTCAATGGCTTAATGGTGATAAATACACTGAAGTTACAGCTGCATATAAATAATTTGGATAAAATTGCTTCCCAATTTTAGAAAAACAAATTCATAAAAAAATTGATGAAAAAACAAAATGGCATCGGGTTTACAGGAACATGAAGGAGGAACGTTTCATAAAGATTGTGACATTCAAGTTAAGTCTTAAAGAATGAGTAGAAATTCTCAAAGGGTAAAACACATGTACAAAAATAATACCTTTTTACAAGAGCACAGAGGTATGAAGCTGTGTCACCTGCTTAGGGAACCACTAGTATTTCAGTATAGTCAGAAGGAAACACGATACAGAAGCCCTAGTGTCACGCTAAGGAATCTTCACTTTATTCAACTGCTAACAGGTAAGCACTGCAGAATTTTAAGCAGTTAAACAATACGATTGTACATGTGTGGCTACTGGCTGAAGGGGACTGGGCTGCAAAAGGGGAAAGCATGAGTTACAGTAATAATGCCAGAAAGAAAAGATGGGGACCTAAATGAAAGCTGTGGCAGCACGAATAAAGAGGAGGGGCCAACCTGAAGAGATATGCGGAAGTTGGGGTGATGAGGACTTGATCATTGATTGGACGTGAGGGGTGGTCTAACGCGACTGAATTTTTTTGACATGGGCTCCTCAGGAGATGATACTGACATTTATTGAGATAAGGAATCTGAGGAATAAGCAGATTTGGGGAAGTATAGAAATTATAAATTCAGACTTAGGCTGTGTTAAATTGCCAGTGGACATCCAAGTAGAGAAGACCCCACCATCAAAAAAAATACCAGGGAGTCTAAAATTCAGGTTTGGAGTTCATGCAGAGAATGAGAAGACGAAGAGAGGGTCAAGAAAGACACCAAGAATGACAATACAAACCCTGATGGGAGAAACAGGGCCCACCAAAGATGGGGAGAGGAGCTTCTTCATATTTTCTGGGCTAGTGATTGTTGCGTTACTTCAAGTACTCAAGTAGAGTGACGGAAATGCTTATTTCAGCTATAGTACACAGCAATGCTATTTAATGATGTCACTTAATGAAAGTGGATTTCTGTTTCTTATTTTATCCATATCTCCTTTACTTTGGCTGATGCTGTGCAATCCCTCTAGTAAATAGAACATGAATATGCCAGTGGTTCTTTTCAAGAATCAAAGAGGGAAAAAAAAAAGTCAAAGAGAAGACCCATAGGAATAACTACATGCATCACGGATCAAGTCTGGCATTGAGTGCCCTGGAGTTTTTGCTTTTTAGCTTTTTTTTTTTTTCTCCCATCATCTGTAGACTTGGTAGGCTCCCTCTCCTCAGTTGTTGGCAAGTCCACAGCATCAGAACCTGCCTCGTATACAAACTATTTGCCTTCCCTCTTGATTTGCTCTAAGGTCAGATATGAGGAGAGAAGGATGGAGCCTGAACTGTGTGGCTGTAGACTTTAAATCAAATTATTGTCATGTTCCTTAATTATTGCTCAGTGTCTGGAGTCTCAGATGACATAAACTAGTGGTGCCCTCTTGGAGCTTTCATGCAGCGCCAGGAGTCTGAGGTTGCAACGAATGTACTAAACATTGAAAACATGATTTTTATTGCTTTTTTTTTCCATTAGAAACTGTTTAACACTTTAAAAAGTCAATCATTAGGTATTACACAATCTCTAATAATGAAAACATCATACTGTACCATATCAGTTGCCATGGAGTAAATTCCAACTCATGGTCGCCCCATGTGTGTCAGAGTAGAACCGCGTCCCATACGGGTTTTAATGGCTGATTTTTTATCCAAAACTGATCATGGGGATGGCACAGGACCAGTCAGTGTTTCATTCACATGGTGTTTGTTCATGGGGTCACCATGAGTTGGGCACCAACTTGACGGCAGTAATAACAACACCACTATATGGACTAGGAAGAAGTGGCTAGTGCAGCATTAAGAATCTAGTTTCCCAGCTCTACAGATCACCTACTGCACAACACCCCCAGGTATGGACTTAGAAGCAGCCTCAGCAAGAGCAGCTGAAAATCTGTTTCATCAAAATATCTGTGACCTGCAGAGGTTGTAAAACAATGTCTTTCCACATTTAACAAAGCATGAGAACGTGGATGGGGCATGGAGCATCAACACTCTAGGGAAGTAAAGCTTCAAGGCTGTTAGTTGTCATTTCCACTGCTCTGGTATTATTATTTTTTTGGGGGCCTGGAATGGCGGATCCCCAGCACTCATGTCATCATCTCCTTTTCCGGCACTCAGGCCAGACATTGCTAAGCTTACCATGACACTCTGATAGAGCTCAAATTGCCCACTTGCCTCAGCACAGGGTCTAGGTGAGCTACTGATTAAGTCTGGCATGCCAGATAGAATATTTTGGCATTCTTGCTTTGGTCAATGACCTGAACTACTTTGCATTACATTGCAGCACTATGAGCACAAGGTTTTGGCCTGGCTTGAACTGCAGTGCTCCCACTCTTCACCTGCATCACCACAGCCAAATACTTTCATGTCTCTCTAGCCTGTTTCCTCACCTACAAAATGAGACTAATAATACCTTATAGTACAGTATTAGTGACAGAAAGAACTAAATGAGATTCATAAATGTGAGTCCCTTAGTTCACTGGCTGGCACATAATATGCACTGGTTAAATGGCGACCTTGTTATTTATGTTATATACAACCCATGTCAAAAGGAAGAGTTTGATAAGAATACACATAGTGTAAGAATTACTAATATAATTAAAATCGAGGACTCAGAAAAACTTAGTGAACATTAAAATAATTTATTAGCTACTTTTTCAGTGATTACTTTTAGGTCTATTTATTATAAACCGTCTCCTTAAATCTGTACTTATAGCACAGTTGGAAAGAATATTGCCATAACTTGACTCCTTGTCTTTCTTCTCTTGGTACTTAAACAAAGCATTACCTCAGCTGGCATGAAAGAACTAAACTGAAATGTCATAGAGAGCCTCCACCCAAAAAAGAAATTTGTATTTGGATGGATTACATGATAACTACTTGGATAATTAATTGGTCAGTTTACTATCAAAGGGAGCCCCGGTGGCACAGCGGTTAAGAGCTCAGGCTGCTAACCAAAAAGTCGGTAGTTCAAATCCACCAGCCACTTCTTGGAAACCCTACGGGGCAGTTCTACTCTGTCCTCTAGGGTCCTTACGAGTTGGAATCGACTCAACAGCAATGGGTTTGGTTTTTTCGGTTTTTACTATCAAAAGAGGCAAAAGAAGAAGAATAAAATCAAGCCTAGGGGCATTTTGCCTGGCTAAGTAAATGAAATTGGGAACTGTTCAAGGACAGGCTCCCAACAGCTTTTCTGGAATGGTTTTGAGTTTTAAAAGAGATTTGCATACCCATTTGAAATTATTATGAGGTAGTTAGTAATTATAATGGCAGGCACACAAGAGGCTAAAACTAAATTCTAATTTTTGGCATGTGATTTGGTAAAGAAACAGATACCAATCTAATTTCCGGTGAGTGTTTATAGACTTTGAGCTAGAACTCATTCAGCTGGGAAATGCTAGCTGTTTTAAATGGAAATCTTATAAATGACACATTTACCCATTGTATATATCTTATGGACTGAAAGACGTACATATTGTTTATTGGGCAGTTTTTGATGTTATTTAGAACAGTAATTATTTTTTAAATAGGCTTTTCTGATATACTGGCTACAGTGTGATATTTAAGATTTAGAAGTTACTTTTAAAATAGAGAATATATTCAGTTCAGCAAAGCATTTGAAATTTACTTCCAGGAGTAGACAATTAAATTTTGAATAATGATCTGGCAATTGGATGACTATCTGTTAAGGATGTCCTTTCACTCATATAGTTATAATTTGTTCACTAATTAACTCAGCAAATATTAATGAATCACTACATGTGTGAGGTACTATGTTAGGCATTGGGATTACAATGATGAATAAGATGGAGAGTTCTTCTCCTCAAGGAACTTAGAATATAGGTTGAGAAGATAAGTTCTCCACTGGGTGAAAGGTTATAATAAATGATCTAAGATTTCTTTCTTCTTGGAAGTGTATTCCTCAACTATATTTTAAAAAATGATTGTACCCAATGCTGGTGAGGGTATAGTGAGTTGGGAAATCTTCCTATATAGCTTGTGGGGGTATAAACTCTTATGAGTTTTCTGGAGGTAATTTTGTAATATGCATTGACAGGCTAAAAAATAACCAGAAAGTCCCTTTGTTGAATACCATTCTGAAACAGTAATTGGAAGTGTGGAAAACCCATTGCTGTTGAGTCAATTCCAACTCATAGTGACCCTATAGGACTGAGCAGAACTGCCCCATAGGGTTTCCAAGGAGCGGCTGGTAGATTTGAACTGCTGACCTTTTGGTTAGCAGTCAAAAAGTGTGGACAAAGAAAAATATGAACATGCTTGTCACATCTTTTAAAGGTAAAAACTTGGAAAGCTAAACATCAAAGAACAAAAGAACCGTTAGGCAAATTGGAAGGATCCCTACCATGGAATATAAGGCAGCCACTAACATGGTATTTATGTGGAATTTTAAATCTATACATGCTCATGCTAAAAATTCTAAGAACAGAAATTTGGTACCAAATTATATATATACAAGATGTTTTAATCTTGGATGTACATAGACACTATATCTAGTTATTTATATTTTATTTAGAAGAACACCAAAATATTTGGAAATCCTGGCTAAATATTTTTGTCTAGTGGCTTTCCAGAAGCTAGAAGACTTCCTGAAGTCTTTTTTATCCAATGTTACTTTCTGTATGAGTAAATTTGAGCCCTTATATCTCCAAAGTTATTTGGTAAATATATATATTTTTTGATTCAAGAGAGAATAGGGTACAGAAACTTATTTTGAAACTCTGGCATTTTGACATTAGTAAGTTAATGTATTAAAAACGAGAGTCATACTTCTGTTTTAGAATATTAAATATAAAGATTTAAACACAAGCCTAGTTTTTCTAAGGATGTCTTTTTTCTTTTTTGATTCTCCGAAAAGATGAAATTTAAGAATAAAATTGTTTTTTTCATGTAAAAGGTGGGGGTGGCATGTGAGAAGTCTTTGGATGCCTAAGTTTTGGTGTGTAAGTGCTCATAAAAGAAGTATTATTGTGATTGGGGTTAGTCTCTGCATTTTCACGACCGTTACTTTGAAAGAGAAAATGGCACGCCTTTCTCTTTGTGCTGTGCAATTTTTGCTCTTGGAATTCATAAAGCACTTTTCTAAAATTCACTGTAAGATTTCAAAGGAAATGTATTTTTAAGGAAATCTAATGGTGGTAGTCAGGGCCTGGCAAGTGTCAGTGATTTAAAATGTATGAAGAGGGAAGGTGACTATTTGAAGCGATTTATCAAAGCTAATCACATGACAGTGCATTCATTACTAAGGATTAGGAATAAGAACGACAAACTCAAAAGCAGAAAAGGAAAATCCAAAGGTTCAGAAGAACCCATGCTTTCCCAAAGGAGTCTACACTCCCCACTGGCTGTTTCTGAGGGGTTCAAGCAGTAATTAAATCACATAATTCTGTTACTTCGAGCCCTCTTCCTGCTCCTGTGATGGAGCTTTCCAAGGACTGTTAATAACTATCAGAATTTAACTGAAAATTTTCTCTTTCCCTCTATTATTCTCTAATTTATATACTAAACATGGAGCGCTGTTGCTGTTCGTTGCTGTAGAGTCAATTCTGAATGATGGCAATTCCATGTGTGTCACAGCACAACTCTCCTCCATGGGGTTTTCAATCCTTGATTTTTTGGAAGTGGATTGCCAAGGCTTTCTTTAAAGGTGCCTCTGAGTGGACGCAAACCTACAGTCTTCCAGTTAGCAGCCCAGTGCTTATCTATTTATGCTAACCAGGGACACCAGTGAAATAATAGAGATTTTCATCTATCAAACATTTATTAAGTGCCAAGCTCTTTATGTATCTTTTTTAATCTTCCTATTAAACTTGTAGTAACCCTAGTGGCACAGTGGTTAAGAGCTCAGGCTGCTAACCAAAATGTTGGCAGTTTGAATCTACCAGCCACTTCTTGGAAACCCTATTGTGCAGTTCTACTCTGTCCTATAGGGATGCTAGGAGTCAGAATACAGAATCAACTCATAGCAATAGGAATAACCTTGTAAAGTAGGAGTTATTTCTATTTAACAGAGAAGCAAAGTGACCCCGATGGAAGGTAAGATGCTCCATCGTCAGGTGGGTTAGAGGGCTGAGCTGCAATCTGAACACAGGACTACCTGACTCACAACCCCATATTCTTTGCACCGTGCTCTCAAATAGATTCTCCAATGCCCAAATGCCCGCAGGTTAGCAAAATTGAGAATAAAAATGAACCAGACCAGGTGACCTCAGACAGGGAGGGACTTACCAGCAGGCCTAAAGTACCATTGGGTCAACTTCCAAACTTGTTGCTTTTGTTATTTCTTTTGGCACTCCCTTCACAAAGAGCACCTCCAAGTCTATAAGACACTCTTTTTATCTGGAAATCTCTAGGCTTCAGAGAAAATTATAAGGCTGGGCCTCAGCTCTCTCTGGCCTAGAATATAGACAGGCTAGATAGCCAGACCCTGGACAAGCTAGGGCTGTTTCATTAAAATAAAAAAAGAAAAATTAAAATAACCCACGTAAATATGTTCATGGAAGGCTCTAAATGATGCCAGCAGGGGGTCCTGGTCATGTGAGAACTACAGTCAGGAATAAAAGCACATTACCATGAATCAGAGCCCAAGCAGAATTCTGACTGCAAGAGAGAAGCCACTTAACTCTGTGAAGACATGTGAATGGAAAGAAAGTATGGATATTTATGGCTCCCCCGCCACCCCCCACCTTGCCCACATCCTCTCTGGTTCAGCATGGGATGGAGTCAGCAGGTAATGAAATGTGACACCCAGCCACTCATAAATGATGAAAAAAGAAGAAAAAAGCAGAACTGGTAAAGGAAGACTTCAGAAAACAGCTGTAGAAAACAGTATGGCACTCATTGTTAACTTCAGGATAATAATGGGCAGACCAATAATCCAAGAAGGACTGGAATGATAAGGGGGAGTTGGGATGTTCTGAAGCAATGCCCAGCTAGAGGCGAGGGTCCTGGAGCCCTGGTTCCCAGGCTGCTGGCCCTGTACTCTTGGTAGGCTCGCTGAGCTGGACGAGGCTGGGGCCGCAGTGTAGGTAGTATCTCACTCCTTGCACAAGGTGGGATAAAATTCTCCTTCCCTTCCACTCTCAGGCTTTCCAACACAAGAACCAAACTAGCTTCTGTTGAGCTGATTCCAACTCATGGTGACACCATGTGTTGCAGAGTAAAACTGTTCCATAGGATTTCTTGACCGTGACCTTTTAGAAGCAGATCACCAAGTCTTTCTTCCAAGGTGCCTCTGGGTGTGTTCAAACTGCCAACCTTTCAACTAGTAGGCTAGCACTTAACCATGTGCATCACCCAGGGACCCCTCCAGCACAAGAGATTGTACTGAGTGGGAAAATAACCAAGAGGAAGAATGTCATTCAGCATCCCCACTCCATTATCTCTGTAACAACCTCGATCCATCTTTGAAGTTTTTAAACCCCACTCACTAAAACATAGCTTTACAATGAATTGTAATGCAGATTCCCCCTAGCCGGTTTGAAATTTCTTCTACTTGGTGTGAAGGTTTACTCTTAGGGAGAGCCAGTAAGGCTTTGAGGCTGCCTGCGAGCTTGTGAAATACAAAACATGGGGGATGATTTGTGAGAGGCTGAAAGGTAGAATTTGCTTCTTTTCAGCTTTGAGATCTGAGACCTAATCACTTTTTCAGTAACTTACAGGGAAAAGCACCAGGTAGCCAAGCTCACTGCTGGAATTCTCCACAGGGCTGGAGGTGAAATGCCAAAACAAACCTGTGTAGTTGTTGCCTGGGACAGGCAGGAGCAGGTGAGAACCAGCAGGGCAGGACCAGAGCCCTGAAGACTGCATCTCCTGGTCTCTAGTCTCAGACTCAGAGGGCAGCTCCTTCACCTCAATCTTGGTCTGCAAGGCATAACACGTTCTGCTGACAAAAGTTTCTCCCAACTGCACCAGATGCTGTTTCCAGAAGAAAACCGATGTGGAAAAATGACATGGCTTTCTTAAAATAGAGTTGCTATGTCACAGCAATAGTAAATGCCATATTGGAACTGGCATTTACTGGCAGGGGCACTATGAGTTGAAATCAACTCGGTGGCAACAGGTTTTTGGGCAGGGGCGTTTTGTGGAAGGTCGTGGCTGTACTCTAAACTCCAAACCTGCCTATTTCCCTTTAATAGTCTATGTTGAACTTATGCTTAATGCTTTTGTCAAAAGCTTCTTGAAATTGCTTAAATGTTTGCTACCATTTAAAAGTAATAATTACTTCTGCGATCAAATATTGTTGTTAGCCACTGTCAAGTTGGCCCCCGACTCATGGTGACCTCATGCACAATGGGGACGAAATGCTGGCCAGTCCTGCACCATACCCCTGATCGGCTGTGGATCAGACCACTGTGATCTGTGTTCACTGGCTGACTTTCAGAAGTAGACCACCAGGCCCTTCTTCCTAGTCCATCTTAGTCTGGAAGCTCCGTTGATATCTGTTCAGCATTACAGCAACACGCAAGCCTTCACTAACAGAAGGCTGGTGGCTGCTATAACAGGCTCTTACTTCTTAAACTCTGCATTTGCCATTGTCATATACTGCATGATTATACAAAAGACAATGATGCTGTCCTGCTTTATCTTCCGATATACAGATGGAAGAGACCAAAATTAATATAACTCTCATGTTTAATTGATATAGTGGGTAAAAAAGACTAATAAGTATAATAGACAGAGGATCACATTAACTTGAAATAATTTGGGAAAAACCTATGACATTACAAAGAGAGGTAGTGTGTCTTGGAATATATCATTCATTTCAAGAAGATAACATTTATCTGTTATTTGAACAGCTAAAAGTAGCATCTGTTTTCAGAGAAAAAGAAATATGTTTCCTCAAAAAATTTAGACTTCTCTTTATATTTTAAAACTAAATCTTGCTAAAATGTATATACTCTTTGGAATAAAATCGAGGTTGCGTACAGAAGAAAGAACCGGCTTTGGAATTAGATAAATCTTTGTTTGAAACCTGAACTTATCACTTACTATCTGATTTAAGAAAGATTATTTAACCTTTCTGAGCCTCAGTTTTCTCATCTGTAAAATAGATAACAAAACTCTCTTGAATAAGGGTTTGAATAAAGATGAATATGAGCACCATTTCAATGAATCACACATTTGGTAGACCTGGTATGAACTGTGAGTAGTATAGGATTAATCAAAGTGTGATGCGTAGCTGGATTGTAAAATTAAGATTATATATACATCATATTCATCATTAGAGATGTGTCTATAAATATGAAAGTATTATCACATGCTTCAATCAGAAGAATATAAAACCCTATAATACACTTTACAAGTTCTCATGAGAACAGTTAATTTTGGAACCAAAGACCAAAAGAAAATAAATGATGAGTCTCAGCTTTTCTGAAGTGTGACAGTACAGCTCACAGACAGATATTTAGCAATGATGGGTGAAGGCTAATATCCATCAATACTCATTATTCAATAAATAGAATAAAAAAGCACACATTGATTAAATCCTCTGCTCAGAAAATATGTAAGTTAAGGGCCAATTTTAAATCACTGAGTTTACTAGCATGTTAGCCCGGGGGCAATCCCTTGTTATTACTGAAGAGTAAAGATAGACTACGAACTAAAAATTGCCCACAAGCTAAAACCACACATCCTTTCCTGATAATTCAACTCTAAGACATATAGTTCGTGTTCACACATTCATTCAAAGCAGAGTGTCAAAAATAAAGCAGCTGAGTACAGAGAGCTGGATACTACACTCTGGTACCCACAGTGAAAATAAAACTTTGCAGCAATTACTCCTGGACAAGAGGTCAAAAGGTGCTATAGGAAAAGCACGGGCTTTGCAGTGAGGTAGATGTGAGAATGAATTCTGGCTCTGCCACTCACTAGTTATGTGAACTTCTGCAAGTTACTTAATCACTCTAAATGTAACAGTCTTATCTATATTGAAAAGTCCCTGGGTGGTGCAAATGTGTTGGACTACTAACAACCTAAAGGTTGGCAGTTCAAATTCACCCAGCAGCACTGCAGAAGAAAGACCTGGAGATCTGCTTCCATAAAGATTACAGCCAAGAAAACCCTATGGAGCAGTTCTACTCTATAACACGTGGGTTGACCATGAGTCAGAATTGACTTGATGGACAACAGGTTTTTTTTTTTTTTTTTTTCTGTTTTACAATTTAAGATTGTTATACAGATGAGGGATAATAATGACAACCAAAACAAAAACAGTAATAAAAAAAAAAACAGTAATGGTGGTGGTTAGCACCTAACAATTATTAAGATCTTACATTGTGCTAGGCAATGTATTTATTAAGTGCCTTACCTACACAATCTCATTTACTCTGTAGAGAAGTTCTGAAGGGTACTTTTTACAGTTAACAGATGAGCAAAAGAGGTTTAAAAAGACTAAGTAGTATCTAAACCTATTGGATGCTAAAATTTGGTTATTCTGTCTCCTTCATAATATATAAAAAATACCTAGTACCTGTACATAAAGTCTCTGGCACCTGTGGTTAACAGTAGCTATTATTATTATTATCCTATCTCCATTACATGGTTTTTGAAAAATCGTATGAGTTACACGATTATTGAAAAAACATTTATGATTATAAACATACGTTTATGTGGAATATTTGGAAATAAATGAGCATTACAAAAATAATAGCAGAAATTCATTGCAATCTCATCACCTAGAGATAACCTGTTAACATTTTGTTATATTTCCTTCCAGTTAAAAGAAAATGTATAATGTTATAAAAGAATTTTAATTTTGCACATTATGATGGGATTAAAAGTTTTTGAAAACTTGATTCTTAATGTCCACAAACATTTCATTGTTTGAATGTATCATAATATATTTAACAATCCCCCTATTGCTGGACGTTAGTTCCATTTTTTTCCCCCTGTAAATTTATTAACTCAACAAATATTTACTGAACACCTACCATATACCATACTGTATTCTAGGCACTGGGATATAGCAGTGAATAAAACAGACCAAACAAACAAACAAACAAAAAGCCCTGCTTTCATGGAACTTACAATCTAATGGTGAGTAGTAGACAATGAATAAAACAAATTATATGTTATACTAGAAAGTGATAAGTGTCTTAGAAAAAAGTAAAGCAGTAATGGGGAAAGTAAGTCCTGGGAAGGGGTGTTGCAGTTTTCAATAGTGGGTCAAGGAGGATCTCAATGAGAAAGTAACATTTGAGCAAAGACTTGAAGGCAGTAAGATGCAAGCTATGTGAACATCAGGGAAGAGACTCCCAGGATAGGGAACACAAAAGCACAGGCCCAGAGGTGGAAATGTGCCTGAGGCATTCTGAGAACAGTAGTGAGGACAGTGACAGAAGTGGAATAAACAGAGAGGAAAGTAGTAAGAGGCAATGAAGTCAGTGTCACATCATACATAGGGCCTTGTGGCCTTGGGGCTTTGGTTTGTACTCTGAGATGGCAACCCACTGAAGGTTTAAACAGCGGAGTGACATAATATGATTGACTTTTATAAATGCTCCCTTGGGCTGCTATACGATAAGACTATACAAGGGCAAGGTTGGAATCAGAGGGATCAGGTAGGAGGCTATTGCAGTAACACAGGGAGAGAGATGGTGGTGGCTTGAAATAGCGTGGCAGTGGTAGAGATGGTTAAAATTAGAAGGGGTAAAATTTTGAATTTATTTTGAAGGAAGAGCCCATACAATTTGCTGACAGACTGGATGTAGGGTATAAGGCTAGAGAAGAGATTTGGCTCAAACTACTCTGGGAAAAATAAAGGAGCTGTTCAACTGAAATGGAGAAGACTGTGGTTGGAAGCCCTGGTGGTGTAGTGGTTAAGAGCTCTGGCTGCTAACCAAAAGTTCAGCAGTTCAAATTCACCAGGCGCTCCTTGGAAACTCTATGGGGCAGTTCTACTCTATCCTATAGGGTCACTATGAGTTGGAATTGACTTGATGGCAATGGTTTTTTTTTTTGGGTGGTTGGAGCAAATGTGTGTGTGTGTGTGACACTGTGTGTGTGAGTGTGCAAGTGAGTATGTAGTGTGAATGTGAGAGTGTCTGAGTGTGTAAGTATGTGAGTGTGTGGGTGTGGGTGTGACAGTGTGTGTGTGAGTGTGAAAGTGAGTATGTAGTGTGAATGTGAGTGTCTGAGTGTGTGAGAGTATGTGAGTGTGAGTGTGTGTGTGTGTGGAGGCATGTGCACATGTGTATGTGGTGGGGGACAGGCAGGTGGCCAGGAGGCAGGAGATCAGTTTGTACATGTTAAGTTTGAGAAGCCCTTACATATGCATCTAAGTGGAGATGTCAAATGGGCAGCTGGACATAGGAGTTCAGAGATCAAAGAAAAGGTGAAGGCTGGGGACATATATTTGGAAGTAATGTATGGAGAATTTATAGACATGAAGTATGATGAGATCACAAAGGAAATGAGTGTGTCTTTGATGAATATTCTTATTCATAAACACTTGTAATTATCTATAATCACTGCCTCAGGGCAGATTTCTACGAGTGAAATCACTAAGTCAAAGGGCATGCACATTGCTAAGGCTCTCGATACATACCATCAAATTACTTTCCAAGGTTACAACAATTGATATGACCTGCCAGCATGGAGTATTAAGCTTTAAACGATCTCTTTTGACACATATTATTAAAATAGAGTCTGATTTGATTTTTTTAACCATTCATAATATTCTTTATTGTAAAGACCATCAGACTTCCAAATGAATTTAAAAACCTTTTCAATATTATTTAATGTAAAAATCTCATACTGTCACATACATGATAAGCCAACATTTACTACTCATCTGTATTGTTTAATGTAAAACACCACCATTAGTGTACACCTGGAAAACCTTCAAACACATTTTCTAGTGAGTGTCTGTCATAATTTAAAGGATATTTTCTTCACTCAAAAAAAAAAAATCTATGGTAAAGTTACAATAATTACATACCAAAGCAAAACCTAGTCACAAGCTTTACGGTCCCATGGATAAGTCAGTTGCTCCTAATCACTGAGGCAAGGCACTTCAAGGCCCCCGCACAAAATGCCCATGTCAACGGCAGTACAGTACATCATTTAAATAAAATGAGTGGCTTTTACACAGCTTGACCTAGCCCTAAGGCAAAAAAGTTCTATCATAGCCATAGCTAAAAAACATATTTAGATTCACAACAAGAATTTGTTTCTCTTATTATAAAGAGAAGAACTAGGCCTTATAATTTCCTGGGAGTGGGGGAGGACTCTCATAAATATTTCATATTGAAAAAACAGTGTGCTCTCTGGGTATGTCTGAAATCAGAATAGTCAGGTTGATAGGAGCTAATGTAAACGGCATCTGAATACCCAGTTTTAATACCCATCAGACCTAGTAGCTGCCGGTTATTTGTAGCACCACAGAAAAATACAGTGGAAAATCACAAAGGTACATAATTCAAACTAACCTTTCCACGAGGTTCACTTAGTCCACAGTAACAAACAGCAATGATAGAATTCTTTAAACTACTGGCTGATTAGATTTATCTAGCAAGAAAAATTCGGTATTATTTATTTTATGTACATTTCGCACACATAAAGCACCAGTTTAAATAAGATTATCAAACACCTCCAGCATCTTCTTATCAGCCTAAAAGTTCATTTCTTACCACTTTCCATGTCATATCCACAAAACCAAGGAGGCTAATATCAGAATCAGTGAGAGATTTCGAGAGAGAAGCTCAGTTTTTTCTCTATCAAATTCAAGTCTCTCAAGTAAAACACAGATGAAGTGAAAAATTTTAAAGGCCTACTGCATTCTGTGGAACTTTCCATCGCAACAGAACAGCTCATGCCTACAGCTGAGTGGGGACTGAAGCCTGGGCTCAATGCACTGCCAGGTAAGGCTGGTTTAGCTTTGCTGCTGCAAGTTCATACTCTATGTTTCTACTGCTAAGCATCTCTCACAAATGCTCATCACTGGTAAAGCAAAGAGGTCCCAGGGTGCACACGACTCAGGGAAACATCAAACATCTCTAAAAACTGCCATATGGGAGTCCGCTGAGGGTTAGCTTCATATATGGAAGCCAACACATATGCCTCTTTACCAGTGATAATTCTTATTATTAGCATGCTCTTCTTAGGCATAAAAAGGATAATGATGTATCTAGGTTTAGGCACAAAACAAAAAAAAACCATTGCCATCGAGTCGATTCCAACTCATAGAGTTGGAATAGGACAGAGTAGAAATGCCTCATACGGTTTCCAAGGAGTACCTGGTGGAATCAAACTGTCGACCTTTTGGTTAGCAGCCGTAGCTCTCAACCACTACGCCACCAGGGTTTCCAGGTTTATGCACAGTAAGTTAAAAATCAACTATAAAATATCCAGACTGTTGTATTTAAATATTACAGACTAAAGGTGACTTGCAAAGGAAATCAATTTCGAATATAGTTTATAAAAACTGAAATGATAGTTAATTCACATATAAAAACTCATACAAAAAAATTCTGCTTCTTCCTTCCAAACTACCTAGTTCACACAGTTGATTCTATCACACAACTGTTCTGTACTATAATTATACCACTAGAGTAGAATACTAATAAAATACCTCAGTTAGCAAGCTGAGGTTCACTTCTTCACCACTGTACTATAACTGCAGCACTTAAGCAGAGTTGAGAAACACCATTCTTAGGCATGATTTTCTTCTTGCTGGGCTTGCACCCAAGGAAGGAATCTGGTCTGTAAATGACCAGGTCATCCATTGCCCATTTGGAATGTTACCAAAAGTTGATTCTCCATGTAATTCTGCACTGTCAGCCCATTTGAAGAGAAGCTGTTTCACTGTTGCATGGATTTTCACCATAAGCACCATCATATGCTGCTTCATAACCCAGATCATATTTTTCTTCCTTAACAGCTATCTTCTTTGCATCCTCTTGGGCAAGGTGTTAAGTCAAACATATATTGCACCTCCTGAATATCTCTGTTTCCTTCAATGCCTTTCAACTGATCTCTTAAGTCCTTCAGTTTAACGCAGTAATGATCTTTGTCTTGGGCTGGAGGAACCTGAGCACACCCTGCACTGGATGGTGGCATAACAGCAGAGAGTTTCAGTGTCTGAGATCTTACGGGGTTGAAGTCCAAATTCTAAGTCCTTAACCTTTACTCCAAAAACTTATTTGCTAAAAATTTCATAAATATATTTTCCATTAAACACCACTATTCGTGGCTGTTATTTCTGTAATTTCTGCACTAGAATATGTCCTCCTTCATGAATTTCTTTACTGGAAAGATCCTTGCTGCCTGGCGCAGTCCTTTACATCATATTGGTAAATCCAACACCATATCTTCCCTGGTAAAGTGTGATCATATGATTCAGCTGGACCTCATTCAGCCCCAATGTAAACAGACACTTCCAAAAATGGTTCCCAAGGCCAGGGTAGTGATGTTCTTTGTAAGCAGCCCTTAGTCCTGGGTTTATGTCAGTAATCACAATATCCAGATTAAAGGTCAAAATATCAGGGGGAGTCTTGGTTAAAAGTTCAGCTTCTGAAATACCATTAAAATGGTCTACTTTTCTTTTCACTTTAAATGTGTCTGTCATGTTTTATTGTTTTTCTTTTGATTTTGTGGACTTGCCAGATTTCTTTTGGTGCAGCAGGTTTTTTGAGTTCCACTGGCTTTTTGGTTCTGTTGTTCTAGGTTTTCTTTTACTTCCTTTTAGAGCCTCTTGTACAAGCTCCTTCCTCAGCAGGGGCTAGGACTGGAACCTCTGCTGGCATTTGCTGTTCGTTCATGGTTCCCATATTAGGAGCTTTGGTCATGATTTGTTGAAACAGGAATGTATAAAAAGCTTGAGCCTGATGAAGGGAATAACTGCCGCCTTCTCTGCTTCTATTTCTTGCTGCTGGTCGAGTTAGTAATTCTCCCGCCAGGCAAACGAGTCTCTGTAGTACAATCATGTGCTTATGGGGGATCGACAATAACCAGAGACTTGACCTCATTGCTGGAAGAACTGGGGTTGTAGCTGGTGCTGAAACTCCTCCCACAAGCTCCTAGTTACCTCCTCACCCCAATAGTGTCCACCCCCCTCTCCTTCACGGGGCACTTCTACCTGCTCCAATTTGATTTTTTTGATGACTAGTGAAATTTTTTGGTGAAATAAAAAGTTTTTATAATGCATTTGTTGACCATTTTTATTTTTTCTGTGCATTGGCTGTTTATATCCTGCTTAGAACAGTTTTCTGTTAGGCTTTTTTTTTTTTTTTTTAATGTAATTTGTATCATTTACATCTATATAGTTCACAATTAATTATTTGTAATCCATAGTTTATACGTACGGGATAAGGAAGTACAGGCTGTGAAGAATGATCAGATCGATGCCATATTGATCTGGTAACTTACCAGTCATGAAATTCCAGGTCATTTTATACATTTGGGTAGGTAACGGCAGTTTCAAAGTATTAAACTACAACTGGGAATAGAGGTATACTACAGCCCATTTCTTAAACCAAACAACAAAAAGAAAAAATCACAGACTGCAAAATAAATTTTTACAAATCCAAACATTATGCTCACTTAAGTGAAATGATCTGAACATTAGAATGTTGCTAATATTGCTAGAGGGTTTATATCAAGCAGTTTAAGTAAACTCTTTTATATTAATAACACATGACAGTAAAGAAAACAGAGATAACAGCAAACATTTACTCTGTGCCAGGCACTGTTCTAAGCCCTTTATACGTATTGCTCATTTCTCTCAACAACTGATGAGGTTGGTACCAGTTAGGAATCCCATTTTACAGAGAAAGAATATGAGGTACGGATAAGTTAACTAACATGTCCAAGATGCCGCATCAGAGGCCAGACTTGAACATACACAGTCTGGGTAAAGAGCCCAAAGCTGATATATATATATAAAAAAAAAAAGCCATTGAGTGGATTCTGACTCATAGTGACCCTACAGGGCAGGGTATAACCGCCCCACAGGTTTTCCAAGGAGCAGCTGGTGGATTGAGCTGCCGGCCTTTTGGTTAGTTACCTGAGCTTTTAACCACTGTGCTGCCAGGGCTCCAACTTGATACTAGGTGCCTTATGTATATTGTTTCATCTTATGTTGATAGCAACTTGGAGAGGTAGATTCATTTCCCCATTCTAGAGATGTAGAAACTAGATACAGGACTTGCCTAGGTCCTGTATTTAGTTAAGTGACTTGAATCCAGGGCACTGTGAGTCCGAAGTTGATGTTCCTTCCCCTAAAACCACACTGCCTCCTAGTAAATATTTACCTGCCAAATGTGTGATAGGAACGCTAAATAGTAAAGGAATTCCTGATATTTTGAACAAGTGTCAAATTGAGTGGAGGTTTTTTATTTATAAAAGCTGAAATAGGGAAAAGAGGTGACATAACGAGAGTCAACAAAGGATAAGATGATAGGTAGAATGGAAGAGAGGAGGCATTTTAAGCCAGAGAAGCAAAGCTTGGGAAGGTAATCTGGAATGGCATGTTTGGGGAGTATTAAGACCAGGTTAGGAAGGAGAGTTTGCATTAGTTTGTGGACTTACATCAGTGGCCTTACTAGGAGGGTTCAGGATGGCATCCCGACACTGCCGGAGGGGGTGACACCGAAAAGATCCCAGGGCCCGGCACATAGCTGGCGCTGCCTGGGGAGGGGCCGCCAAAGCAGGGGTCACTAGGGTTGGTGTCAACAGTCACCCAGTGTCGTAACTTGGTCCCCCTCCCACAGTGCGGGAGTCAGGGCTATGGAAGAGGGTCTCCACCTTGGCTAATAGGAAACGGGAAGAGCTTCGTAAAGCCGGTAGGGGCAGGGCTGGGTGAAGCAGGGAGCCGCTGGGCGCAGGGCTCGGCCCTGCTGGTGGCCGAGTGGGCGGGGCCAGGCAGGGTGGGCGGGGCCAAGCTGCACTGCCCACCAGAAGGGGTTCGCTAGCTGGACCCCCTCACCCTGGGAGGTGGGTGACATCATGACTTACCCCACTAGGTAACACCAACTCTAGTGACGTCACTGACTTACACTGGTATTATTATTATTATTTGGTAATTTTCTTATGTACTTTATTTTGGCACATATTATTAATTATATGGCCCCTCACATCCTGCCCTGAGCACCCTTCCTATGAGCAAATTTCCATTGAACTGTAGCTTCCAGGAAGTTTACCTTGTTCATTTTTGATGCCTGACCTATAAGCACTTTATATATATTTTTTAATTTAGTTGAATTGCTGGTTTTGATCTATTCTACACTTTTAGATAAGGCTATTTACATTAACAGATTGTCTTAGTTATCTAATGCTGCTATAATACCACAAGTGCATGGCTTTAACAGAAATTTATTCTCTCATAGTTTAGGAGACTAGAAGTGTGAATTCAGGGTTCCAGCTCCAGGGGAAGGCTTTCTCTCTGTCAGTTCCGGGGGCAGGGTCCTTGTCATCAATCTTTCTCTGGTCTAGGAGCTTCTCAGGGCAAGGACCCCAGGTCCAAAGGACACACTTTCTCCCAGCTCTTCTTTCTTGGTGGTATGAGGCCCCTCTCCTCTCTGTTTAATTTTCTCCTTTATATTTCAAAAGAGATTGACTCAAGATACAACCTAATCCTGTAGATTAAGTCCTGCCTCATTAACATAACTTCCTCTAATCCTGCCTCATTAATATTATAGAAGTTAGGATTTCCAACACACAGGAAAATCACATCAGATCATGAAATGGTGGACAAACACACAATACTGGGAATCATGGCCCAGCCAATTGACACACATTTTGGCAGGACACAATTCAATCCATAATACAGATTCAGGATCTGTCTTTCCCTCTCAGCTGTGTCCTTTCTACCAGCATTTAAGCATGTTCAAGCCTCTACCTCCTTAAAACAGAAACAACATACTATAATAAAGCCCAAACAAACCAACGTACAAACTCTTTGCTCAACTCAACTTCCCCCTCTAACTACTGCCTTATTTTTCTTCTTCCTTCACAGTCAAACTTCTTAAAAGTGTTTTCTACACCTGCCCACCCATCTCTATTTTCTCACTTCCCACCTACTTCTCTGCCTACTGCAATCTGGCTTCTGTCTCTGTCAATCCACCAAACAAGCAATGGATGATAAAACTCATGAATACCTTCCATTAAAATCAGTGGGCTTTTTTCCAGTCCTTATCTTGCTTGACTTTTCAGAGAAGCAGCTTTAGAGAGTTGATTTCCTTCTCCCTGAAATACTCTTAATTTTGCTTCTAGGATACCCTGTTCTTATCTTCTCTCATATATCTGGCCACTTCCCCTTCCCTTCTTGACTCATCATTCCCTACCAGTTTTAAGATGTTTGTACTCAAGACTTGTTACTTGCTCTCTGGATAACATCATTCAGTCATCATCTATTCACCAGTGACAGTTCATATTTATTGAATTAATGCATAGACAGAGTATCTTCTATGGTCTGGGCCCCAAGAAAACCCATTTCTCTCTCTTATGCTGACTGCTTCCTTTGATCTTTGCCCTAGTCTATTCTGGCATCTCCTTTTAAATCTGGCTGAACTCTCTGTTGATCCCATTACCAATCTACTCCTGAGCCGCAGCTAAACCCAGATCCATCTGGGTCTGTTAATTCAATTCTTGGCTCTGACAAAATTGTTTAGCTTTGGATAACTTTTGATATCATCAATTCCTGGTAGATTTTATGGGGCAGGAGAGAGCAAGCTCTGGCACTGAATTTGAGTTGCCTGAAACACCATGAAACCAAAAAATGAAATAAAATAATGTGAAGTAAAGCTAGTAAATTGTCTGAGGAGTTGTTTTACAGAGAATTCAATCAAGCATAGTACATACTTTTCCCTTATGGAAAATATTTCATTGGTTTCCTGTATAGATCACGTTGCTGTTTTATTTATCTGAGCTGAATTCCCCCATTTCTCATTTATTTGAATTGGCTGGCTTACTGTCATTTTTAATCTTCAAGTATATTGTTTCTAATCCTTTTTATTCATTTTGTTCAGATTATCAACAGAATACATGTTATAACAGACAACTTTGTAGAAAATGATAAGAAAACAAAAACCATTCTTAACTCTACCTCAGGAGCCCTGGTGGTGCAATAGTTCAGAGCTCAGCTGTTAACTAAAAGGTGGGCAGCCCAATGGGGCAGTTCTACTGTGTCCTATAGGGTCGCTATGAGTCAGAATCTACTGGATTGCAACAGGTTTGGTTTGGTTTTGGAATAACTCCATCTTGCAAACATAACAAAACACATATGGATTTTCCACAGTTACATGACAATTATGCAAAAATCCTTCATACTCTTGTGACAAAATCTCCCCCTTTTTTTCTATAACACAAATTAATAGAATCTCAACAGGCTCTTTGATTTTATAAATCTCCTTTTCTGCCTTTTTTTTTAGTTCAGGTTTTTTTTTTTAATTCAGTAAAAACAATGGTTTTAACTTAAACCAACCATTAGAAATATTCAGCGTTTACAAAAATAAGCTTTCTTCTTCTTCTCTCTCTCTCTTTTAGGGGGTAGAAGATTTACTATTCAAATGGCAAATCATTATTGTGGGTAAAATCATAATTATGTTTGAGGTAAGAAAAAATAGTCCTCTGAAGTATGACTCATTTTAAAATCAAAAGAGAGCCAAGGATAAAAGGAATTTGAAGCCTGAGAGCCCTTTTTAAAAACTTAAGGCAGAGTTCTTGTAGTCAAAAGGAGGGCTTAGTCCTCCACTCTTTGTGCTTCAGCTTCATCTCGGGTCCAGAAGGTCAGCTCTCTGAGGGCAGGGATTATGTCTTGGCTCTTTTTGGGATCTCCATAGTGACCTGCACAATGCTCAGCAGATGCTCAATAAAGTCAGAATAAATAATAGTTTCATTTGGGTGTTCTATCACGACTAACACATTTTTGAATTTGAGCCTCGTGTCAATTTTCTAAGTAGCAACACTGGGTCATCACTGATAGGTGGCTTGTTGTGCACAGTAGAACTGCTCCATAGGGTTTTCAAGGCTGTGACCTTTTGGAAGCAGATTGACAGGTCTGTCTCCCAAGGCGCCTCTAGGTGGTTTCAAACTGCCAACCTTTTGTCTGATAGTTGAACACTTAACCATGTGCTCCACCCAGGAACTTAATATGAGGCTTGGAGGGGATAACTAAATTGCCTGACAATGTCTTACAAACATGCTCATGATGTAATTTTAAGTTAAAAAAAAAATGTAAACTCAAGGTACAATAAGATTTCAACGACCATATTGTTAAAATATCATAGAAAAACACTACATGGAAAAGACCCAAAATGTTAACAGTGGCTGTTTGTGGGTCACAGGCTCAGGGAGGATTTTTACTTTTCCTTATACTCTTCTGCATTCTTCACTACCAGCAACCCCGCCCCCCCCCCCACCAACACAAACACATGAAACACCTCCATACACATTGTTGTCGTTAGGTGCCGTCAATTCGGTTCCATCATGTCCACCTACAAACACAGCAGTAGTAGGAGGGACAGTAATTATTAGGGTTTTTGAAATACTTGTTTTAGAAAGGTTGGTAAGAACTACTTAGGATGAAGGAGTCTCTGTTGCTAAGAAACTGCGATTGTAAAGATGGACCATGGAGTCTGGGCTGAGTAAGGAGTCACTGGAGATGAAAACAAAGATGAATACTCCAAGAGTAGAAAAGGATGGGAAGAGAAGAGGGAGTAGATTCAACAGAAGTTAGAAAGTGGCAAGGGAGACTGCGACTCAAAAAAATAAATTTTAAAGCAGGCCTTTAAATTCTTGTTGTTATTAGGTGCTGCTGAGTCAATTCCAATTCATAGTGACCCTATATACAACAGAATGAAACACTGCCCAGTCGTTGGGCTAACCTCACAGTCATTGCTATGTTTGAACCCACTGTTGCAGCTACTGTGTCAGTCCATCTTGTGATAAAAAAGAAGGAAAGTCTTCCTCTTTTTTGCTGACCCTCTACTTTACCAAGTGTTATGAATTGAATTGTGTCCCCCTAAAATGTGTGTCAACTTGGGTAGGCCTTGATTCCCAGTATTGTGTGATTGTAAACCATTTTGTCATCTGATGTGATTTTCCTATGTGTTGTAAATCCTACCTCTATGATCTTAAGGAGGCAGGATTAGAGGTAGTTATGTTAATGAGGCAGGACTCAATCTATAAGATTAGATGGTATCTTGAGTCAATCTCTTTTGAAATATAAATGAAAGAAGCCAACAGCGAGACAGGGGGACCTCATACTACCAAGAAAGTAGTGCCAGGAATAGAGCATGCCCTTTGGACCCAGGGTCCCTGTGCTGAGAAGCTAATAGACTAGGGGAGGATTGATGACAAGGACCTTCCCCCAGAACTAACAGAGAGAGAAAGCCTTTCCCTAGAGCTGGCACCTTGAATTTGAACTTCTAGCCTCCTAGGCACTGAGAGAATAAATATCTCTTTACTGAAACCATCCACTTGTAGTATTTCTGTTATAGTAGCACTAGATAACTAAGACACCAAGGATGATGTCCTTCTCCAGGGACTGGTCCTTCCTGATAACATATCCAAAGTACCTGAGACCAAGTCTTGCCACCCTCCCTTCTAAGGAGCTTACTGGCTATACTTTTTTTCAAGACAGATTTGTTTGTTCTTCTGGCAGTCCATGGTATATTCAATATTCTTCACCAACACCATAATTCAAAGGCATCAATTCTTCTTTTGTCTTCCTTATTCATTGCCCAACTCTTGCATGCATATGAGGCAATTGAAAATACCATAGTTTGGGTCACGCACACCTTAGTCCTCAAAGTAATATCTTTGCTTTTCAACGCTTTAAAAGAGGTCTTTTGCAGCATATTTGCCCAATGCAATATGTTGTTTGATGTCCTGACTACTCCTTCCCTGGATGTTGATCACTGATCCAAGTAAAATGAAATCCTTGACAACTTCAATATTTTCTCTGTTTATCACAATGTTGCTTATTGGTCCAGTTGTGAGGGTTTTTGTTTTCTTTATGTTAAGGTGTTATCCATACCAAAGGCTACAGTCTTTGATCTTCATCAGTAAGTGCTTTAAGTTCTCTTCACTTTCAGCAAGCAATGTTATGTCATCTGCATATCTCAGGTTGCTAATGAGACTTCTGCCAACGCTGATGCAGCCTTCTTCTTCATATAGTACAGTTTCTTAGATTATTTGCTTATAGACCAAGAAGCAGTTGTTTGAACAAAACAAGGAAATGCTACATGGTTTAAAATCAGGAAAGGTGTGTGTCAGGGTTATACCCTTTCACCATACTTACTCAATCTGCATGCTGAGCAAATAATTCATACACATTACTTGTTTCCAAAAGCAAGCATAAGATTTTTACATAAACAGAATTAACAACAGAAGTAAACAGACCCCATTTCTCCTCTTCATAGAAACTTGAAAGCTGCTCATCCTCCAGGCAGCACCTGCTTGCCAATGTTGAGAAGGAAAATGACAGAAAATAACATGGCTTGTATCTGCCAAGACAGATTTGTGGTTGACATTTCTTCTGAAAAATGTCTCCACTAAAATAACTAGCTGTTGGTGTTGTCTCCTGATTTAATCATCTTGAAAAGTAATGAGTAGCTTTCAGAAATGGATTTCAGGTTTCCCATGGATATACCTTAGACACGATTGAGTGTATGATAGAAGAGAATTATCACCACATACATGTCATCTTCCCGACACAGCTGCACAATGTTGTTCAGCGCAGCGAAATGCTCCACAAATTATTCATTATTATTACTTAGCACATATTTTGATTATACATTTTTCTAAATGTTTTGGGGTTTGAGTTATAGATTCCACAAATTACAGATATTATTTACTTAGCCACCATTGTGATATGAGTGCTTTAATCTTGCAAATCCGTTATTTCCATCCCCATTTTACATATGAGAATACTTCAGCTTAGAGAGGTTCAGAAACTTGGCAGGATTCAAACACTGGCCTTGATGACTTCAAAGCCAGCCCATGGCCCAGCATACTGCACATTTTTCCTAATGTCATATTTATCATCGAATTGCTTTCAGCATTTCCCTAGAATAAGGTTCCTTTGAATATATTAGAAATTGAGCAGAGATTTTGAACGACATATGACTGAACAAAAGTATGAAACTGGCAGCCCTATTAACTGTTATTGGTGTCTACTGAGACCATACTCAAAGAGGGAGAAAAGGAAAAAAAATCATCGAAGAATGTGAAAGTAAAATTGGAAGACGAGAGAGAGAGAAATCAACACCAAGACCCTATATAATAGCTTCTGAAGGATTTTTATAGCTGGTTACAGGTTTTGCAATGCTTCATTCAGACTTTTAAGCTGCATTCAATTTTCTCAGTTCATCATTTCTTAGAAGCTGCAGCAGCTACCTTCCTAAAACTTAAAAAAATACCAGTAGAATACAGGGATCCCTCCCTTGTAAGAAATTCAATTTAATAAAAGAATCAGAATGAGAAAGTACACAGCACAAGTCATTGTTACAGCACTAATAATACTCCTGGGAAATATAAGGTGCAGTACCATCAACATAATCATAGTTATAGTTGTTGCTTTCTAGTTAGTGCTTTCTCTGTGCTGGGCACTGTGTCGAATGGTTTAAGTACCTTTTCTCACTCAATTTTCACAACCTATCTATGAAGTAAATATTATTAGATTCAGACGGCAGAACTAAGGCCCTGAGAGTTTCAGTAGCTTGTGCAAAGTCAAGAGCTGGTAAATGTCCTGGAAGCACAAATTCTTTGTCTCTCAACTCTGACTTTTCAACCACCTACCCTGCTTTTCTCCTTTCATAGATGACAGTGTTTTCACTTGTTTAGCCATGCTTACTTTTTCTAGGTTCTCTTTATGTCTCCAAATTCAGGATGCGATTAGGGTAATTAGTTTAAATCTATGTTTCAGTCAACAGATATTTATTGAGTATCTACAGTATGCCAAAAACTATTCTATGAGTTTGGGATATAATGGTCAAGAAATCAATACTTTTCCTCATGGAGCTTATGTTCCAATGAGATTGCACAGTCTATGTTATTTCTGAAGTTAACATGATTCGAAGTATTCTAATTTACCTGTATGCTTAGCAAATAATCTGAGAAGATGGACTATATGAAGAATGCCGTATCAGGACTGGAGAAAGACTTATTAACAACCTGCAATATGCAGATGATACAACCTTGCTTGCTGAAAACGAAGAGAACTTGAAATACTTACTGACTACAGCCTTCAGTATGGATTACGCCTCAACATAAAGAAAACAAAAATCCTCACAACTGGATCAGTAAGCGACATCATGATAAACAGAGAAAAGACTGAAGTTGTCAAGGATTTCATTTTACTTGGATCTACAATCAACACCCATGGAAGCAGCAGTTAAGAAATCAAAGGACGCATTGCATTGGGCACATTTGCTGCAGAACACCTCTTTAAAGTGTAAAAGGCAAAGATGTCACTTTAAAGACTAAGATGTGCTTGACTCAAACAATGGTGTTTCAAGCACCTCCTAAGCATGTGAAAGCTGGACAATGAATAAAGAAGACTGAATAAAAATTGATGCCTTTGTCATTTGACAAAGTTCAACACACATTCATGATAAAAACTCTCAGCAAAATAGGAATAGATGGAAAATCCCTTAACATAATAAAGGGCATTTATACAAAGCCAACAACCAATATCATTCTAAATGGAGAGAGTCTGAAAGCATTCTTCTTGAGATTGGGAACCAGACAAGGATGCCCTTTACCACCGCTCTTATTCAGCATTGTGCTAGAGGTCCTAGCCAGAGCAATCAGGCTAGATAAAGAAATAAAGGGGATACAGATTGGTAAGGAAGAAGTAAAAGTATCTCTATTTGCAGATGACATGATCTTAAACACAGAAAACCCTAAGGAATCCTCAAGAAAACTAATGAAACTAATAGAAGTGTTCAGCAGAGAATCAGGATACAAGAAAAACATACAAAAATCAGTTGGATTTCTTTACACCAACAAAAAGAACATCAAAGAGGAAATCACCAAATCAGTACCAATTACAGTAGCCACAAGCAGATAAAATATTTAGGAATGAATCTTACCAGAGACGTAAAAGACCTATACAAAGAAAACTGCAAGACACTACTGCAAGAAACGAAAAGAGACTTACATAAATGGAAAAACATACCTTGCTCACGGATAGGAAGACTTAACATTGTAAAAATGCCTATTCTACCAAAAGCAATCTATAGATACAATGCAATTCCGATTCAAATTCCAATGACATTTTTTAATGAGATGTAGAAACAAATCACCAACTTCATATGGAAGGGAAAGAGGCCCCGGATAAGTAAAGCATTACTGAAAAAGAACAAAAAAGTGCGAGGCCTTCCTCTACCTGATTTTAGAACCTGTTATACTGCAACAGTAGTCAAAACAGCCTGGTACTAGTACAACAACAGATACATAGACCAATGGAACAGAATTGAGAATCCAGACATAAATCCATCCACATATAAGCAGCTGATATTTGACAAAGGCCCAACATCAGTTAAATGGGGAAAAGACAGTCTGTTTAACAAATGGTGCTAGCATAACAGGATATCCACCTGCAAAAAAATGAAACAAGACCCATACCTCACACCATGCACAAAAACGAACTCAAAATGGATCAAAGACCTAAATATAAAATCTAAAATGATAAAGATCATGGAAGAAAAAATAGGAACAATGTTAGGAGCCCTAATACATGGCATAAACAGTATACAAAACATTACTAAAAATGCAGAAGAGAAACTGGATAACTGGGAGCTCCTAAAAATCAAATACCTATGCTCATCCAAAGACTTCACCAAAAGAGTAAAAAGATTACCTACAGACTGGGAAAAAGTTTTTGGCTATGACATTTCCAATCAGTGTCTGATCTCTAAAATCTACATGATACTGCAAAAACTCAACTACAAAAAGGCAAATAACCCAATTAAAAAGTTGGCAAAGGATATAACAGACACTTTGCTAAAGAAGACATTCAGGTAGCTAACAGATACATGAGAAAATGCTCAGGATCATTAGCCATTACAGAAATGAAAATCAAAACTACGATGAGATTCCATCTCATCTCACTCACAAGGCAGCCATTAATCAAATAAATAAATAAATGTTGGAGAGGTTGTGGAGAGACTGGAACACTTATACACTGCTGGTGGGAATGTAAAATGGTACAATTACTTTGGAAATCAATTTGGTGCTTCCTTAAAAAGCTAGAAATAGAACTACCATATGATCCAGCAATCCCACTCCTTGGAATATATCCTAGAGAAATAAGAGCCTTTACACGAACGGGCATGTGCACAGCCATGTTTATTGCAGCACTGTTTACAATAGCAAAAACATGGAAGCAACCAAGGTGCTCATCAACAGATGAATGGATAAATAAATTAAGGTATATTCACACAATGAAATACTATGCATTGACAAAGAACAGTGAGGAATCTGTGAAACATTTCATAACATGGAGGAATCTGGAAGGCATTATGCTGAGTGAAATTAGTCAGCTGCAAAAGGACAAATATTGTATAAGACCACTATTATAAGAAATTGAGAAATAGTTTAAACTGAGAAGAAAACATTCTTTTGTGGTTACGAGAGGGAGAAAGGAGTGAGGGTGGGAGAGGGGTATTCACTAATTAGATAGTAGATAAGAACTACATTAGGTGAAGGAAAGACAACACACAATACAGGGGAAGGTCAGCATAACTGGACTAAACCGAAAGCAAAGAAGTTTACTGAATAAACTGAATGCTTTGAAGGCCAGTATAGCAAGGGCAGGGGCTTGGGGACCATGGTTTCAGGGACATCTAAGTCAATTGACAAAATAAAACCAATTAGAAAAACATTCTGCATCCCACTTTGGAGAGCGGCTTCTGGGTTCTTAAACGCTAGCAAGCGGCCATCTGAGATGCATCAATGGGTCTCAACCCACCTACAGCGAAGGAGAATGAAGAACACCAAAGACACAAAATAATCACGAGCCCAAGAGACAGAAAGGACCACATAAACCAGGACTACATCAGCCTGAGACCAGAAGAACTAGATGGTGCCTGGCTATAAGCTATGTCTGCCCTGACAGGGAACACAACAGAGAGCCCCTGAGTGAGCAGGAGAGCAGTGGGATAAAGCCCTCAAATTCTCGTAAAAAGACCAGACTTAATGGTCCGACTGAGACTAGAAGGACCCTGGAGGTTATGGTCTGCAGACCTTCTGTCAGCCCAAGACAGGAACCATTCCCAAAGTCAACTCTTCAGACAGGGATTGGACTGGACTATGGGATAGAAAATGATACTGCTTCTTGGAGTGCAAGAGTGAGCTTCTTGGATCAGGTAGACACATGAGGCTATGTTGTCATCTCCTGTCTGGAGGGGGATGAGAGGGCAGGGGGGGTCAGAAGCTGGTGGAATGGACACAAAAATAGAGAGTGGAGGGAAGGAGTGTGCTGTCTCATTAGGGGGAGAGCAATTAGGAGTATATAACAAGGTGTAGATAAATTGACTAGATTTGTAAACTTTCACTTAAAACACAATAAGAATTTTAAAAAATGAATTGATGCCTTTAAATTACGGTGTTGGTGAAGAATATTGAATATACCATGGACTGACAAAAGAACAAACAAATCTGACTTGGAAGAAGTACAGTCAGAATGCCCCTCAGAAGCAAGGATGGCGAGACTTTGTCTCTTATACTTTGGACATGGATGTCCCTGGAGAAGGATATCATGCTTGGTAAAGTAGAGGGTCAACGAACAAAAGAAGACCCTTGTTATGGATTGAATTGTATCCTCCCCAAAATGTGTGTCAACTTGGCTAAGCCATTATTCCCAGTATTGTGTGAATGTCCACCATTTTGTCATCTGATGTGATTTACTATGTGTTATAAATCCTACCTCTACCATGTTAATGATGCAGGGATCAATTTACAAGATTAGGTTGTACCTTGAGTCAATCTCTTTTGAGATACAAGAGAGAAGCCAGCAGAGAGACTGGGGGACCTCATACCACCAAGAAAGTAGTACTAGGAGCAGCTGTCCTTTGGACCCAGGGTCCCTGTGCTGAGAAGCTCCCAGACCATGGGAAGACTGATGACAAGGACCTTCCTCCAGAGCCAACAGACAAAGCCTTCCCTTGGAGATGGCATCCTGAATTCAGACTTGTAGCCTATTAGACTGTGACAGAATAAATTTCTGTTTGTTAAAGCCATCCACTTGCGGTATTTCTGTTATAGCAGCACTAGATAACTAAGACAACTCTCAGCAAGACGGACTGATACGGTGGCTGCAACAATGGTTCAAACATAGTGATGACTGTGAGGATGGTGTAGGACCAGGTAGTGTTTCATTCTGTTGTACATAGTGTCATTATGAGTCAGAACAGACTCTATGGTACTTGAGAACAACAACAACAATTTACCTTATGAGAGTATGGGACCAAAAAATTAAAATTTGATGTGCAATTTAAGACTTATATTTTGAACCAGGAGGCCTAAGACTTAAAAAGAAAACAAAGCATGTTTACTACGATGTAAAGACAAGAAATGTTATAAGATTTCACCAAGGATCAACTGCAGAGAAGATCTGAAAACAGATTTTCAAGCTGAAAAGTCTTTTGGGATTTGTTTTTGCTCTCTTCCTCCATATGTACTAAGTACACATATATTTTTAATAAGGGCCATCATATAATTGATAATATTTATATATTGAAGGCCAATTTAAGGACTCCATGGCAGATGTCCCCACCCATCTGTCAGTTTGCCATACTGTGGGGGCTTGCACATTGCTGTGATGCTGGAATTTATGCCACTGGTATTCAAATACCAGCAGGGTCACCATGGTAGACAGATTTCAGCTGAGCTTCCAGACAAAGACTAGGAAGAAGGACCTGGTGGTCTACTTCTGAAAAAACTAGCCAATGACAACCTTATGAACAGCAGCAGAACATTATTTGATATACTGTCGGAAGACGAGCCCCTCAGGTTGGACAGCACTCAAAATACGATTAGGGAAGAGCTGCCTCCTCAGAGTAGTGTTGGCCTTAACGACGTGGATGAAGTTGAGCTTTCTGGAGCTTCATCTGCTGATGTAGCATGGCACAATTCTTCCTTGTAGAGCAATTAACATGACCATTATTCAAATTTACGCACTAACCACTAAGGCCAAAGATGAAGAAACTGAAGATTTTTACCAACTTCTGCAATCTGAAATTGACTGACCATGCAATTAGGATGTATTGATAATTACTGGTGATTAGAATGTGATAGTTGGAAACAAAGAAGGTGAATCAGTTGTCGGAAAGTATAGTCGTAACGATAGAAAGTACACTGGAGATAGCTTGATAGAATTTTTTAAGACCGACAACTTCTTCGTTGCAAATACCTATTTTCAACAACATAAATGGCAACTATGCACGTGGACCTCACTAGATTTAACACACAGGAATCAAACTGACTACACCTGTGAAAAGAGATGATAGAAAAGCTCAATATCATCAGTCAGAGCAAGGCCAGGGGCAGACTGCGGAATAGACCATCAGTTGCTCACATGCAAGTTCAAGTTGAAGATGAAGAAAATTAGAACAAGCCCATGACAGCCTAAGTATGATCCTGAGTATTTCCCACCTGAATTTAGAGACTATCTCAAGAACAGATTTGACACACCGAACACTAATGATCAAAGACCTGACAAATTGTGGAAGGACAACATATATGAAGAAAGCAAGAGGTCATTAAAAAGAAAGAAAAGACCAAAACAGATGTCAGAAGAGACTCTGAAACTTGCACTTGAATGTCGTGTAGCTAAAGTGAAAGGAAGAAATGATGAAGTAAAAGGGACGAAGGGAAGATTTCAAAAGGCAGCTCCAGAGGACAAAGTAAAGTATTATAATGACATGTGCAAAGACCTGGAGTTAGGGAACCAAAAAGGAAGAACGTGCTCAGCATTTCTCAAGCTGAAAGAACTGAAGAAAAAAACTCAAGCCTTGAGTTGCAATAGCGAAGGACTCTATGGGCAAAATACTGAACAACACAGAAAGGATCAAAAGAAGATGGAAGGAATACACAGAGTTGCTATACCAAAAAGCATTGGTTCGGTCATTTCAGGAGGTAACATATGATCAAGAACTGATGGTACTGAAGGAAGAAGTCCATGCTGCACTGAAGACACTGGCGAAAAACAAGGCTCCAGGAACTGATGGAATACCAATTGAGCTGTTTCAACAAATGGATGCATCACAGGAAGTACTCACTTGTCTATGCTGAGAAATTTAGAAGACAGCTACCTGGCCAACTGACTGGAAGAGATCCGTATTTATGCCTATTCCAAAGAAAGGTTATCCAATCAAATGTGGAAATTATCTAACAATATCATTAATATCACATGCAAGTGCAAGTAAAATTTTACTGAAGATCATTCAAAAGTGATTGCAGCGGTACATGGACAGGGAACTGCCAGAAGTTCAAGCCAGATTCAGAAGAGGAGGGAACGAGGGATATCAATGTTGATGTCAGGTGGATCCTGGCTGAAAGCAGAGAATACCGGGAAGATGTTTACCTGTGTTTTATTGACTATGCAAAGGCATTCAACAGTGTGGATCATAACAAATTATGGATAAAATTGCAAAGAACAGAAATCCCAGAACACTTAATTGTGCTCGTGAGGAACCCGTACATCGATCAAGAGGTAGTCGTTTGAACAGAACAAGGTGACACTGTGTGGTTTAAAGTCAGGAAAGGTGTGCCTCAGGGTTGTGTCCTTTCACCATACTTATTCAATCTGTATGCTGAGCAAATAATCCGAGAAGCTGGACTATATGAAGAACAGAGCATCATGTTTGGAGGAAGGCTCACTAACAACCTGTGTTATGCAGACAACACAGCTTTGCTTTTGAACGTTAAGAAGACTTGAAGCACTTAACAATGAAGATGAAAGACTACAGCCTTCTTATAGATTACAGTACACCTCAACATAAAGAAAACAAAAATCCTCACAACTTGACCAATAAGTAACATTATGATAAATGGAGAAAAAATTGAAGCTGTCAATGATTTCATTTTACTTGGATCCACCAAAGCCCATGGAAGTAGCAGTCAAGAAATCAAATGATGCACTGCATTGGGCAAATGTGCAGCAAAAGACCCCTTTAAAGTGTTAAAAAGCAAAGATGTCACTTTAAAGACTAAGGTGTGCACGACCCAAGCCATGATGTGTTTCAGTTGCCTCATATACATGCCAATTTTGGACAATGAATAAAGAAGACCGAAAAAGAATCAATGCATTTGAATCATGGTGTTTGGGAAGAATATTGAATATACCACAGATTGCCAAAAGAATGAACAAATCCGTCTAGGAAGAAGTACAACCAGAATACTACTTAGAAGCTAAGATGGAGAGTCTACATCTCACAAACTTTGGACATTTTATCAGGAGGGATCACTCAGTCCCTGGAGAAGGATATCATGCTTGGTAAAGTAGAGGGCCAGTGAAAAGGAAGACCCTCAATGAGATGGATTGAAAAAGTGGCTGCAACAACGGGCTCAAACATAACAATGATCATGAGGATAGCACAGGACCAGGAAGTGTTTTGTTCTGTTGTACATGGGGTTGCTAGGAGTCAGAACCAACTCGACGGCACCTAACAACAACACAATATGCCAAGTGCTGCAAAGAAACTTTGGAGGAAACAGTAGAATTATAAAGAAGAAAGTAGACAATGGAATTATAAAGGCAGCAGAAATATAACAAAAAGTAGAATTATAAGATAGTGTAATAACTACTATGACAGGGCTCAAAATGGGTTGCTATGGGAGCACATAGGTGGGGCATCTGTCTCCATTATGGTGGCCTCCCAGAGGAAGCCATCTTAGTATGAGAGCCTAGCCAGGTAGAGGCAGAGTGAAGGGAAGAATCTGGACTGCAGTGTGTGAACAATTACAATAGAAGATAATTTGAGATAACTGAAGTTTCCTATGTTTCTTCTCTTCTTTTCCATTTTTTAAGTGGAGAAATCCGAGTGGCATGGTGGTTAAGCGCTACAGCTGCTAACCAAAAGGTCGGCAGTTCAAATCACCAGGTACTCCTTGGAAACCACATGGGGCAGTTCTACTCTGTCCTATGGGGTCGCTATGAGTCGGAATCGACTCGACAGCAATGGGTTTGGTTTTGGTTTATCATTTCACAGAATATGGAGTAGAGCAGTACCATTATGGAACTGCTTGTTGTCATTGTTGTTGGTTGTCATTGAGCTGACTCCAACTCATGGTAACTTTATGTGTGCAGAACAGAACTTCACCATAGAGTTTTCAAGTCTGTGACCTTTCAGAAGTAGATCACCAGGCCTGTCTTCCAAGGCACCTCTGGGTGGATTCAAACTACTAACTTTTTTTCTAGTAGTTGAATGCTTAACCATTTGTGCCACCCAGGGACTCCTATGGAACTTTGTACCCCGGCAATATTAGAAAATTAATGCATTGACACTGTTCATTTAAAATTTCAGTGTTGTAGGAATTCAGATTGAATTAATGAAATAAATAGGTAATCAGAAGTAAACTACAGTCATCCAAGACTGCTAATTGAGCCAAGAGGATTTCACCTAAGTCTTCACAAGTTCTTCTAAGACATACGGGGTTTAGTTAGAAATTACTGCTATGTTAATCATTCAATTGTAAAAGGTCATATCATCCTTTTGGACTTCTGCCAGAATTAATCTGCCGTGAATATATAAACTCTAAAGACTTGGTAGAAAAACTAAAAATAAACATTATCAAGACTATATCAGGTGGTGGTGATGTCTGTACTCATATTTTTAAGCAGAAGTTTCGGAATGGAGGAAAAATCATATTTCACATGGTACAACAATCTCTGTATTTTTAGATCAATCATTCATGTAAGAAAGATGCTTTATTTAAAGTAAAACAAAAACAAACACCATTTCTTTTTCATCCTTGATCTTGAACTTGATAGCAACGGTGGAAATTGTTTGAAGCAATATTCGGTGGTATTTTCTGAGAAATCTCTCAAGGTTCCTGACACCTTCAAATAATCTGTGAATTGGCCATGGTTAGAGGCCAGGCCATAGGGGAAAGCATGAATTTTTGAAAACCTGAGTTTAAAACATTACCAAAAAGTTACTTATTCAATTCAAATGAATAAAGTCTAAACAAGTTCTTGCTCACAACTTATTAGATGTAATTCATTCAGTCCAACTCATTAATTAATTTTTGCATTAATTTAACAAATATTTTTAAGCATCCATTATGTATCTGGCATTGTGCTGGCTGTATGGTCCCTGCTAAGTAGGTTATTGAAGAGAATAGTCTAGGTCATGCAATAACTAATACACATTCAGGCTTTCTTTCTACATTCAGGGCTGTGTAGTTATTTCATAAAGTAGCTCTGAAAACCAAAAATCAAGGTCTTCATTAATATTTGAGTACCCCATGTTAGCTAGAAATATTGAAACAACTGCCTAAAAAGAAATCCGTAAAAATGAGTACATTCTTAAGGTTATTTTGTACTGTACACAATTCCTTAATAGGGGTGGGGTAGAGTGGGGGGGGGGCACGATTGGCAAAGAATGAGAATGATTAAGATAAAATTTCCTTCATTCATTTCACCACACCTTCCCTGGCTGTTCCCATTTCCATTCCCGAACATGGTAATTACTACAAGTCAGTAATTTCAAATGCCTGGTTACCTCTTGGAATGCATGGAGTAACCCCCATAGATTGTCCCAGAAGTGTTTTGCATTTGTTCAATCTCACAGAAGTTACCATGGAGAAGGCAGATACAATATACTCCATTTTGTAGCCCTTTGTACATCCCTCTATGATAATAACAGTGAGACACACTGAGGTGACTTGCTTGTCTCCTCTCCTCTCTATGTGGGCTCCTCCAGGCATGTCTGCATGTCTACATCCCTGTGCTAGGTTGGGTGAACTAGGTAGCGGAACCTCCCTTGGAGGTGTTCCTGGGAAAGAGCCTTCCAGAGCCCAGCTGGCTGAGAGGCAAAATGACAGATGAGGAGTCAGTAGTAGCAGAGAAGACAAGAGCCTGTGCTGAGACTGAAGGGCAGAACTGGAAGATAACGAGTAATGTCAGGGTGAGACATAATGGGTGAGGTAAGGGTCAGATCGTGCGGTTTATGATTTATCTGAGAAAGACAGTAAGCGCCTGCCCTTACTGAAATGAGATGATCTACCCAGCATGTATAAGGCACTAAACAATTTAATAATACCTGACTTATAGCACTGAGTGATTAAAAGGCAACAATTTGTAAAGAGGCTGGCACTGTGCTTGATATGGCATGTTGATTCTTTTCTATTTCTCCTAGAATTAAATTTCTTATTTGGAAGTAATAGTTCTATGTCATTGCTTCTCAGTCAGCAAAATCTTGTAATTCAGAGTAGCTTTTTGACATTATCATTGATGTCTTTTCCAACTGTTTTGGGATGGGGGTTGTCTTAGGCTAGGTTCTCTAGAGAAGCAAAACCAGTAAAGCGAATAAATATATATATATAGAGAGAGAGATTTATATCAAGGAAATGGCTCACATGGTTGTAGAGGCTGGAATGTCCCAAGTCCATGGGTCAGAATAGAGACTTCTCCTGATTCACGTAGCCGCAGGGGCTGGCGAACCCAAGATCAGCTGGTCAGAGAGCAGGGCTCTTGCTCACAGGCTGTGAAGATTGATGAATCCCAAAATTGGCAGGCAGAACTGCAGGTAAGTTGCTGGCTTAAGTTCCAAGAACCAAAGGTCGGACAAACAGGAGCCAGCTGTAGGGTCCAGAGCAAGCAAAAAGCCCCTGAGCCTTGGCAGAATGTCCAGTTATATTCGATGCTGGCCACACACCCAGCTGATTTGGCTACTCACAGCAGATCCCATCATTGGGGTCATCACATATCAAATCTCAACAGGGAAGTGATCCCAACATTATATGACTGCCAAAACACTGGGAATCATGGCCCAGCCAAGCTGACACACAGTCTTAACCAACAACCCAGAGGTTAAACTCTTTGTTTGGACAGGAGTTCTGATTCAATCTTGTTATAAACAGAGTGGGCCTTGTAAGACAGAAGCTATTTCAAACCTCAGCTCTTGTACTTACTAGCTCCGTGATTTATAGTACGTTCCTGAACCTGTCTGAGCCTCTGTTTCTTTCATTAACCTTAAAGAACTGCTATGAGAATTAGATATGAGATGAATAAAAAGTCTGGCATATTAAAAGGGCTAGTAAAAAGCAGCTATTTTTAAGCACAGACATTTTGTATTTTAACTATTTTTGATAGAATTACTTACAAACGTGTTCCACCAAACCTTCTTAAACAGAGAAAATTGATTTTTTTTACCTCGTGGCAGTCATTGTAGGTTAGCTCACTCCACATCTGTTCCACCTCTTGTCTCCTTTAACTTCCTCTACATTAGAGGCTGGAAAGTTAAATACTCCATTTCCCAGCCTCCCTTGAACATCAGGGAAAATATGTGACTTAGTTCTGGCAAACAAGAGTTAAGTAGAAGTCAGTGAAGATGCCTTGGTGGTGCAATGGTTAAATGCTCGGCTGCTAACTGAAAGGTTGGCAGTTGGCTCTTTGGGAGAAAGATCTCGTGATCTGCTTCTGTAAAGATTACAACCAAGAAAACCCTATGGGGAAGTTCTTCTCTGTCACCAGGGATCACAATGAGTGGAAAATCAATTCAACGGTACTTAACAACAACAAAAACAACAGAAGTCAATGAAGGAAGGTGAGGTGAGAGAGGCTTTATGGGAAAGCATTTGCTTTCCTGATGAAAGGTAATAGATGTGTCTGTACAGTACTTTGCCCTAACCCCTTCGTCCTACTTGGAATGTGGACTTGACGACTAGAGCAGCAGCAACCATTTTGCTACCACAAGGAAACACATTAAGGCTGGTAGAACAAAAAGACAGAAGGAGCCTGGTTCCTGATGACGCCATTAAGCCATTTTACCATCCCAGGATCATTCATCTCTGTACTTCTTTTTATACAAGTCAAATAAATTCCTGTTTTTTTAAGCCACATTTATTCAGTTATTCTGTTACTTGTAAACAAACACATTCCTAACAAATATAAACCTTATCTTTTTTGTGGTAACTGACTGCTGTGCAGTGTTATAATGGAATTATGCCTTTAGATCTATAAGATGTTGGGGCTGTCTGCCATGAAAGCAAATGATTCCAGATACATGTATAATTTTTTCTACTTCAGTCATTAATTTACTAATTTAACAAAATTATTTTGAAACAATTATTTGTGGAAGGAATAATTGATTCAATTGTCTCTGCTGTGTCTTTGCATGGATTTTAATGTCAGTTCATAGTGCTTTAGCTTATCAAAGTCCTTCATTTATCTCTTTTCTTCTCCTATCTACTTTTTCTTTTAATCCTTCTATGAATGTTGTCCAAATGGGAAATCAAAATAATTAAGTTGGTAAAATTTTCTTTACGTCTTGTAGGTATGTGATTTATGAGTGCTGGTTTTCCTTGGAGCACCTTTTTCAGTTACCCCCATGTTTGCAGTTGGTTCCAGGTGTTTACAGAACCTGCCCCCTGGAGTAGAACCTTGTATCACCAGGATGCCATCCCAGTTCAGGCCAGTATCAAATCCATTCCAGATGCTTCCTCCATTCACTCTGTCTTATACACAGCTATGGGATCGCCATAAGTCAGAACAGACTCGACAGCAACTAACAACGACAACCAGTTTAATATCCTAGTATGTCACTTCCTTGCTTGGAGACTTTAAAGCTTGCTCCTGCCCATGGAATGCTCCTTGGACTGTGTCTCACATACTTAGGACACGTTGTCAGAAGGTATCAATCCCTGGAGAAGGACATCATGCTTGGTAAAGTAGAAGGTCAGCTAAAAAAAAGGAAGACCCTCAATGAGATGGACTGACACAGTGGCTACAACAATGGGCCCAAGCGTAGCAATAATCCTGAGGATGGTGCAGGACCGAGCAGTGTTCCGTTCTGTTGTACATAGAGTCACTACGAGTCGGAAACAACTCACGGCACCTAACAACAACTGCCCATAGAAAAACTCTTCCTCCTTACCCTGGCACTTCAGTGCCCTTCTTGGTTTGATCCCAGCACACCCGTCCCACCTTATTTCTAGTTCCTGCCACTCTTTGTTATACATCCTGTGTCAAAACAAACAACTTCTGTTCTTCATAGAGGTCCAAACTTTTCCGCCTTCTTTGTTTCTGCTTTTGCTGGTCCCTCAGCCTGGAATGCCCTTCCTTCCCATTTCTGGGTTCTAACTCTTATCAGCCCCAAGGGCCAGTGTTTCCAGTAAAAATAAAAAACCAAACCAGTTGTCGTTGAGCGGACTCTGACTCATGGCAACCCCAAGTTTGTCAGAGCGCAACTGGGCTACATACGGCTTCCAATGGCTGATTTTTCAGAAGTAGATCACCAGGCCTGTTTTTCTGAGGTGCCTCCCGGTAGACTTGAACTTCCAGCCTTTTGGTTAGCAGCCTAGGGTGTTAACAGTTTGTACTACCCATGGATTCTGTTCCTAGTAAAGCCTTTCCTAATCTGTTCAGGAGGAAGTCATTCTCCTACCCCTGACTCTTCCTGGCCTATACACCTTTGTGTGGTACTTGCCCACAAACTCCATGAAGGCACGCTTCATTTCCCCATCATCTTTGTGTTCCCCACAGTGCATAACATGGTGCCTTGTACATAGGGAAGTGTTCTTGTTTGGCATGAAATTGTGTTGTGCCAATAGATGCTTGCTGAATGAAAGAAGGATCACTGTTATCTGATGAGAAGGGTGTCATTCACACAAAAGCGCATAATAAAATTGTTTGAATGGATCGCTATCATAACGGCAAAGATGAACTTGAAGACACAAAGTAGGTAAGAGCAGGGTTTTGCCTACAACACAATTGAAGCCATGGTTTTGATTTCTAGAACTGAGCCAGGTAGGGTGGTGATGGATGAATATAGATAAATAAAAATATAAGACTCAACAAAATATAAGACCCAACAATTTGCCATTGGTGGTAAAATTTCCTTGCTTGTACTGTGTGCTCAGATGAATCAATTTGATGAATTATTTTAACTATGTTACATCTGTTACCTTGTGAAAATTACTCATAAAATAGTCTCCCAATGTAACATACTGGTGGAATTAATTTTCTCACTGAAAAACAGAAATGCAGAGATTACAGCTGAATAGAGGTGTTTATCACACGGTGAATGTCTGGGGAAAGCAGTAACGGGCCTTCTCTTCCAGATCCGGAGTGCATAAATGTCACATTTTAATGAAGCGACTGCACAGTCATCACAAGCGCAGCCCCTGGAGTCGGTGGCCTGTGTGTGGACCAAGGCCCACTGCTCTTGTGGGATCCTGGACAAACTACACTTTCATGTGCTTCAGTTTTCTCATTTGTAGGATGGAGATGATAAACATCTGCTTCCTGGAGATTCAGTGAGAATTAATGAGCTACCACCTGTGAAGCACTTTGCATACTTATTGTTAGGTGCCATCAGATCAGGTGCAACTCAAAACACTATGTACAAACAGAACAAAACACAAATCAGGTGCAACTCAAAACACTATGTACAAACAGAACAAAACACTGCCCAGTTGTGTGCCATCTTCATAATCTTGCTATGTTTGAGGCCATTGTTGCAGCCACTGTGTCAATCCATCTCGTCAAGGGCCTTCCTTTTTTTCACTGACCCTCTACTTTGCAAAGCATGATGTCCTTCTCCAGGAACTTGTCCCACTGATAACATGTCCACAGTATGTGAGACAAGGTTTCGCCATCCTTGCTTCTAAGGAGTATTCTGGCTGTACTTCTTCCAAGACAGGCTTGTTGATTCTTCCGGCACCACATCATATATTCAATATTCTTCACCAACACCATAATTCAAAGTCATCAATTCTTCGGTCTTCCTTATTCATTGCCTAGCTTTCACATGCATATGAAGCAACTGAAAATACCGTGGCTTGGGTCAGGCGCACCTTAGTCCTCAAAGTGACATCTTTGCTTTTTAATACTTTAAAGAGGTCCTCTGCAGCAGATTTGCTTCTGTAATACATCTGATTTCTTGACTGTTGCTTCCATGGGTGTTGAAGGTGGATCCAAGTGAAAAGAAATCCTTGACAATTTTGAATAGTACCAAGCACATATTGAGCACTCAGGAATTGTTAGCTATTGTTTTTTAAGGCAACATCCATTCTAAAGATTTTCTTGCATTTTCCTGATTGACAAGAGTTGAGTGCCTACTTGTTCTTTTTTTTTTACTTTTTTTCACTAAATTTAACTATACTACCTCCTCTCTTTAAACATACATCAATTCTAGTTAGTGTGGCCTGAAACACGAAAACAAGGTAGTGCAATGACTTTACCAAAACTATTTTCTTGGAGACCTGCTGGCACAGTAGTTATTTTCTTACTCATTATTTTCTAACTCATGTTCCCAATAAGTCTCAACATAACATTTTAAAGTAGGGTAAGACCTAATTCTGGAAGTCTGGAATGTCCATTGTCACTACTGTCAAAATTATTGCTCTGATTGCAGAGTAACAGAGTGTCCCCCAAAGAGTCAACTGGCTATAATTTTTTTTTTTCCCCCGGTCAGGAACTATAGGGTTGAAACAGAAGTTTATAAGAAGCTGTCAGTATGACAAGACATTCAGTTACCAACTATTTACTCCTCTGTTTTATTTCACTTTTAAGAAATTACAAAGATAGATAAACTGTTGCAAAAGCTAGCTCCATAGAAACAGCACAGGCCTTAACAAAGTTGGAGCCCTGGTGATGCAGTGGTTAAGAACTACGGTGGCTAACCAACAGGTAGGCAGTTTGAATCCACCAGCCATTCCTTGGAAACCCTATGTGGCACTTCTACTCTGTCCTATAGGGTCACTATGGGTCGGAATTGACTCGACAGCAACAGGTTTTTTGGCTAACCAAAGTATTCTTAGATAGAGAGCACTTGAAATCGAAATTTTCTTAATGTGTATCTTCCCGGTATGTTCACTTGAATATTATCTTGATTCTGTTCACATCATGGTTTCATGGTTATCATGTGAGGGCCCTACTTTATAATTAAGATGATTAAAAAGTTGATCATGGGGCACTTTGGGTTACATTCCCTCTACTTCACGAGTGTCTGTAATATTAAAATCAACTGGAAAAAGATTTTACATCTTTCCCTAAAAGTTCTTTAAGTCGCACCTTATTTTTACTGTGAGCACCTGTACGAAACATTGCAGTGCAAATACTGCATTTGCCGGTGCAAGGGCACAGGCATTATCATCAGGCTGTGACAATAGGATTGCCATACAATCGGCATGAATTTCCAACTTTAAAAGATGCTTTCACTGAGTCATTTGCTTTGCTCTCTCCCTACGGAGTGTGAACATGATTGATACTGAGTGAGCTTTGGGGTTGGGAAAGGTTGTGAGTCAGGACGATTGCTTGTTATAGAGACAGAAGGCCAGCACAGGCTATAAATACGCTATCTCTTTGTTCTCCCTGTTGTTTTGATGCTGTTTAATAACCAGTGTAATTTGCCCCCAGGACTGTGGATGTTCTTTGCTATATGTAGGTTGCCACTTTGTGAGCAAATGGCTTTATCTTTTTGTGCTTGTATTTTCCTTTCTATGCAAAAGAGCAGGGAATGCAACCGTATCACATTATTTTAGTTTTTAGAGCCTACAACATGATAGTTTATGAAACTAATCAGCCTCCCTTTTCACTTTAGTTCTGGGTTAGTCCAGTAATTTTTGCAGGCTTATGAAGACCAATGTTAACAGGCAAATTAAATGGTACCACTGAGTGATCCATAGAGATGCTACTTTCCTGAAGTAGCATCTACAGAGATGCTACTTTACTTCTCCAAGGGCAGTACTGTCTTGTTAGTGTGCAGAGTAAAAACCAGTTAAAAACCAATAAAAGCCAGTTACTGCCAAGTCAATTCTGATTCACGGTGACCCCACGTGTGTCAGAGTAGAACTGTGCCCTATAAGCTTTCCAGCGACTGATTTTTAGAAAGTAGATTGCCAGGTCATTCTTCTGGGGCGGACTGAACATTCCAGACTTCTTCTGAGTGAACTTGAACCTCCAATCTTTTGGTTAGCAGCTGAGTGTGTTAACTGTTTACACTGCCCAGGGACTCCCTGCACATAGTGGATTTGATAAATGCTCACTGCCCGAAGACTGTGGTTTTTTATAAGGCTCTCTTTATACAAGTCGAAAACTGGTATTTTTCAACTAACTTCTGGGCTTTTGACACTGAGGTTCTATCAGTATCAGATTTCATGCCAGAAGGTACTGTCTATATCATCTAAAAATAGATTAACTGAAAAACAATTCAGAGGACCATATATCAAGGCACATAAACACCATCGTCACTCAAGCAAGTATCTTCTAGGCTACCTCCACAGCCTTTTTAATTTACCAACCTTTTAAGACAACTCCTTGACTCTCTTCTCTTTCAGTTACTAAATCCATCAGACAGGAGATTACTGGGGCTTTTGGTTATAAGACAATAGATGCTTAAACAGAATATAAAAATTATTGGCACATAAAGGCATTACAGTTTGACTGCACTGTATATTACCAATCCATCAACCTCAATGTATTGAGAGGCAATAACAGAATTTTGTTTCTAGTAATTTTAGGAGAATGGGTTTATTTGGGCAAACTGTTACCAATATTTCTCTGCCTTTCTTATGTTTAAGTGGGTTGTTGAATCTGCTGCTTACATTTCTTTTCTCCCTAAGCTTCTTTTTCATTTCCATTTCCCTGTGCAGTGACGCTAGTGGGGATGGTGATAATTAAGCAATGTCTGTGCATCGGGAGTCTAAGGATAAGTGTACTTGTCTTTAAATGTTAGTGTTGATTCCTATGAAACCTGAATTTGATTAACAAATAATTATTCAATAGTTCTGTCTGAATTAACGTTCACTATTCTTTTTTATTTTTTCCTTTGGGTAGCAGAGTCTGGTGGGATGGGAATTACATAGTTTCAGTGGTAAATGTGAAATATATGATGGGAGAATTCTCAAATTTGAAGGAAGTTATACAGGACAAATTATGTAAATGTGGCACAAATGGGGGTTATCTGGGACTCAGAGGCAATATCTGATGAATTAACAATAGTGTAGTTTTGACAAGGACATGTTCTCTGTGCCAGTGGTTTCCCAGTCCTGGTCCCTAGGGTGATGTCAGTTTGTGACAAAGTGTTTCATAATCCACAGCAAAACGAGAAAAATAAGGAAAATGTCAGGAGTTTTTCTTGAAGCCAAACAGATTCGTTAGAGACTTTATTTGCAGCTTACGTCATCCCTACTTTTTGGGGGGTAAAAATGTTCCTTTTAGCCTGTGAGTGGCCATCGAGGATACTCCACTGGTCTCTCCCCTCTGGGAGCAAGGAAGAAAGAAGAAAACTAAAGATACAAGGGAAAGATTAGTCCAAAAGACTAATGGACCACATCTACTAGTCTCCACCAGACTGAACTCAGTACAACTAGATGGTGCCTGGCTACCACCACCGACTGCTCTGACAGGGATCACCAAAGAGGGTCCCAGACAGAGCTAGAGGAAAATGTAGAACAAAATTCTAACTCGAAAAGAAAGACCAGACTTGCTGACTTGACAGAGTCTGGATAAATCCTGAGAGTATGGCCCCCGGACACTTTTTCAGCTCAGTGATGAAGTCCACTCCAGCCAAAAAGTGGACAGGCCCAAAAAATAAAACAAGACTAAAGGGGAACACCAGCCCACGGGAAAGGACTATAAGGCAGAAGTGGACAGGAAAGCTGGTAATAGGAAACCCAAGGTCGAGAAGAGAGAGTGTTGACATATCATGGGGTTGTTAACCGATGTCATAAAACAATATGTGTGCTAACTGTTTAATAAGAAACTAGTTTGTTCTGTAAACTTTCAACTAAGGTACAATAAAGAAAGAAAGAAAGAAAAAGTAACGACAATAAAAAAAATGTTCCTTTCAAACAATGGCCATGATAGATGGTTCTTTTTTCCTACCACCCTTACTTAAAGAAACCCCCCCCAAAAAATCAAACCCATTGCTGTCAAGTTGATTCCGATTCATAGTGACACTATAGGACAGAGTAGAACTGCCCCATGGAGCTTCCAACGCCTGGTGGATTCAGACTGCCAACTTTTTGGTTAGCAGCTATAGCACTTAACCACTATGCCACCAGGGTTTCCAAACTTCATCTTAGCCCCATTAATTTTTTTTTAATTGATCTAGTATGTACTGAAACTAGGGGATCACTGATCTATGTGGGCTTGCTGCACATCAAACAAAAACAAAAATGACTGACTCATGGACCTTCTGTGTGTCAAAATACAACTGTACTCCATAGGCATTTCAGTGGTTGATTTTTCAGAAGTACATTGCTGGGGCTTTCTTTCAAGGTACCTTTGGGTGGACTTGAACTGCTAACCTTGCCTTAACTGTCTACACCTCCTAGCAGCCCTGCTACATACCAGCATGGTTTATAATTAGTCCCTGGACCACTTCCCCAGGAAAACTGGTATCAATAACAGGAAATCATTTTAACATTTTCAGCCTATGTCCCTCCTGGCTGGAGAGATCTATGCGGAAAACCTAAGTACTTATTTGCATGCCACTTCATACACCCTAAGGAGCCCTGGTAGCGCAGTGTTTAAGCACTCAGCTGTTAACCAAAAAGTTGGCCATTTGAACTCACTAGCCAATCTGCAGGAGAAAGATGTGGCAGTCTGCTTCCATAACAATTTACAGCCTTTAAAACCCTACAGCGCAGTTCTGCTTATAAGGTGTTGTTATGAGTCAGAATTGACTTGACATCAGTGAGTTTGGTTTTTGGTTTTCATACGCCCTATAGTACAGCTAGAAACCCTGGTGGCATAGTGGTTAAATGCTATGGCTGCTAACCTAAAGGTCGGCAGTTCAAATCTGCCAGCCACTCCTTGGAAACTCTATGGGGCAGTTCTACTCTGTCCTGTAGTGTCACCATGAATTGGAATCAACCTGAAGGCAATGGGTTTGGTTTTTTTGGTTTGAAAGTACAGCTTACTTTACTTATCTTGTTATGCTTCTCTTGATTTTTTCTACAAAATCCAGAAGAAAAATGATAATTTGCCTACTTCAAAGTCTGAACTAAATATTGGTCTTTGCTGATTATTACCCATATCAAGTGGTATTTGTTCAATGCACATGAATATGCAACTATTTCCCAGGCAAGTTCCATGTTTTTTCTGCTAAATGGAATATCCAACAGCACAAGACTTTGAATGCATTTTGTAAAATGATAACAAAAATAGTACATCTCACATTATTTTTCAAGCATTTTAAAAGATCATTTTTTTAAAAAGTAAACAAAACTTTGTATTTTTAAAAGAACTCAAGAAATTTACAAAGACTTGCCCCATCTACTAATGTTATTTCTTAAAAAGAGATCCCACCTGGTAAGGATGATTAAAAAAATAGTCTAGTTTTTTTTTTTTTTTTTAAGGCTTTAAAATAAAAATGAAAAATACCACTAAACAGACATCCTATTGAGGATTTAAAAAAATAAAAATAAAAAAGGGAAATTATTGCTCAAGAATTATACAGTTCTATCAAGTTCAAGTGCTCCAAAATATCATGAGACATGCCCTACTCTAAATAACTAGCTTTCCTAGTCCCAATAATACTCAAACAAGCTTCAAAGAAACACTTCTACTGAACTGTGGAAACCCACAGCACCCTAATTTTTAATTAGGAGCATAAAGCTGTCAAAATCATGGTAAGCAATTATAGCCAACATTATGGTAAGTTAAAAAACATATATGTTTGTCTGAGAAGGTTCTATGAGGAAGTTCCTAATATACTAGCCTTGTGATTTCATTTTATTTTAATTCATACTTACACACATGGTTGTATATAGATGCTATAAGCTGAACTGTGTCCCCCAAATAGTTTATGTTGAAATCCTAACATCTGGTACCTATGAATGTCACCTTATTTGGAAATAGGGTCTTTGCTGATGTAATTAGTTAAATTAACGTGAGGTCATACTGGGGTAGGGTGGGCCCTAATCCAATACGACTGTTGTCCTTATAAGGAGAAGTGACACAGGGAGACATTGAAGGAAGAGGGTCATGGGAAGATGGAAGCAGAGATTGGAGCAATGCATCTACACATCAAAGAAAACCAAGGATTGCCAGGAACCACCAAAAAATAGGAAGAGGCCAGGATCTTTCTCTAGGGTCTTTGGAGAGAAAATGGCCCTGCTGACACTTTGATTTCGAACTTCTATTCTCCAGAACTCTGAGACAGTAAATTTTTGTTGTTTTATGCTACCCAGTTAGTAGCACTTTTTTATAGCAGCCCTAGAAAACTAATACAATAGACAAGTATATTAAAATACCAAAAATGAAGAGGTCCATGTGATGGGAATCGTGTCAATAAGACACAGTATCCAGGTAATAGCAGGGCTTTCCTGGTTATTCTGAATAGGGTTTCTCTTCAAACTGGGTTTGTTCCTTAGTCAAATCTGCCAATTGACATACAGTCAATGATGAAGAAAAAAAGACTGGATCAACTTCTACTACAGTTCAACTACGTTATTCAGACATAGCAATTAAGTCACTTATTACGTGATTAACATAGATGTTAAAGAAAACACTAAGACAATTTTATAACAGATTAACATACACTTTTAAAGAAAATAAAAGAATTTGGCATGATGTTTTTAAAGTGTAAATTCTCCAGTTTGGATTTCTTCAGTAACTTATATAAGGAGGAAAATGTAACAGAGTAACCTCAAAGAGTATAGAACTGTTAGTGCTAACTGTAGGCTCCAAAAGATGAGGCCTAGAGGGGGAAGGAAGATAGAGGAAGAAATACAAAAAACAATAAAATAGTATCAATCACTTAAATTGCCCTTACAACATTCCAGATGCCTTTCTATGTATTTTACATAGATTTAATCCTCACAGCCACACTGGGGTGGGATCATTCATTATACCCATTTTACAGGTAAGGCATCTGATTCACAGAAGACAAGTAACCTACAGGAAGTTACACAGCTGGTAGTAAGTAGATGATGCAGCCTCATGGTGCATCTCAAGCACAGCCTCTCCGTTATCATCTACCATGTTACACACATTCTCTCATTTCACCCACACAACAACATTACATGGTAGGTAACATCATCTCTAATTTACGAGTAAAGAAAAGACCAAAGCTTGGCGATTACTACCTTGTGGGGCATCATGAATTATTAAATGGCTGTGGATTTGAGATTCCAATCGAAATACCTCAGACTCCAAAACCCTAGAGAAGAGGAGCGCTGAGGTGAAGTGCATCTGAGGAGAACTGGACTGAAGAGGGATGTGGTCTCTGTGGTCCTGCAGAGCCTAGTACTAAGATAAATGATTAATCTTGCTCATGAGTAGGGTCAGGAGTCTCTTCTAGTCACTACTGGCGCCTCTAATGCCTAATACAATGACATATATGGCTACTCTGTACATTTTCTTTTGCAGTAATCATCACACTTAAAAGCTCATTATTTAATATCTATTTTCCAAAGGACTATAAGCTCTGTTCATTTAGAGCTTGCTTTGTACCTGGCAGACACTGTCCTAGGTGCTTGAAATATACCAGTAAATAAAATTTTATTTTGTTTATTCTTAATTTAGCTTTGTACCCCTAGCACCTAGGAGAATATCTGGCACCCACTGGTTCTCAATAAATATTTATTGAATGAATAGATGAACAAATTAGGAGGGGTGGGTAGAAGCAAAAGAAAAAAACTACAGAGAAAAGGAAATATTTGGGTTTGAGCTATTAACCCCCAGATTTTTATTAAAATCCTAATATGCTTGTGATTAATATGGATAGCCATTTTATTATTTCATTCTTTTTTAAAACCAGAAATGTAACCAAATATATTTTAACTGCACAAGTGAGCTCTGATCCATGTTCTGAAGCCATCGTGTGTTTCAGGATATGGCTCTTGCACTTATTTTTTTCAAATTATATTCCCTGGAGCTCAGCCTGTGTTTGTGTTCCTCACTTTCCAAAAGGTGACTTTTCAAGGCACGTCTTCTCCCAGTAATTAGAGGTGTTTTTCTTAAAGCTCATTTGGTTTTAGCAGTGGGATTGCAGGTTGCCATCCAACTTGTTATTGGCTCCCTCAATTAGAGGCAATGGCATTTCACCGCCATGCAAAATATTAGTAAATTAACAAACCCCACTCTGCATTCATTTGGGAAATCTGCTCTGCTTGTGATGACGAAGGTGACAAGCAAGGAGTAATCACAGAGACACTCCAGTAATACCTTTAAGGCTCGCAAACATCAATTAAAACTCTGGCTCTGTGCCTTGCAGTTGGGGTTTGGTCTGAAAATTTCTTTTTTCCCGACACAATACAAAAGGCAGCATCAGTGATTTGTAAGAAAAACAAATAACAACCCCAACAAAAAATAGCCACAGAAATATCACCATGAGTTTTTCTGAATCTTTCCTATTACTCAATGTCTGTTTTAGGATTAAAAAATGGACTCCAGCATGGTGAACAATTTTTAGACAAAATTTACAACTCTCTGACATGATAACTTTGACTCAAACAGCAAATCGTAACAAATATTTCCTTACAGTGCTAAAAAGACTGCAAAGAGATCATTACTCAAATGTCCTGAGTGTTTCTATCTGGTTTAAGGGCATTTTAGTCTAATGAAGAGATTTTTAACCCAGGAATTGTTGGGTCACAGGAGCTCTGTGGCTGGGCTTCAGCTGATTTATCTAGAATTAGTGGAAATGTTTCATGTGCATTTTATCGAGGTGGGCATTCATCACTTTCATCAGATTCTCTAGAGGGATTGTAACCTTGCTAGACAAGAAGCCCTGGTCTATGGGAAAGGGTTCAAGGACAGAAAAGGAGTTTTTTTGCCGAGGTCTGCCACCATCCAGCTGTCACGGAACCACTCTGGTCTTAGCGTCCAGATATGCTTTCTCCAGATGGTTAATGATCTTCTTTGTCTCTGGGCTGGGCAAACAGTTAACACACTCAGCCCCTAACTGAAAGGTTGGAGGCTCAAGTCCATCCAGAGGCACCTTGGAAGAAAGGCCTGGTGATCTACTTCCAAAAAACCGGCTTGAAAACCCTATGGAGCACAGTTCTAAACTGTCACGCATGGGGTTGCCATGAGCTAGGGTTGACTCGATGGCAACAGGTTTTTCATTTTTATGTTTTAATAGTTGAATCTCTGATATTTAGGGGTCATAAATTTAGCTGAATCTTTAACTTCTTGTATTCTAATAACTGTATTAACTAATGATTCGGCTTTATCATTCTTTGGCACATTTAATATCATTAACCACAAAACAACTAAACATTTATAAAACATTAATATTTGCATTGTATTAAATGGAGCAGACAGATGAACACCTTCCATTTTGAAACGCTATTGCTGTCTTATGACAAGTGAAACCCTGAGGCAAGTTTTTTGAGCAATCAGAATTTCATTTCTTTACATGGTACATTATGGTAAACAAATGTTAACTTACACTTAAGTCCAATATAACACCATGTCAAACTGTGTGTTTTAAGTCCATCAATTGTACCAGGTTTTCAAAGGCAGATAGAAGAGTTGAGAAACTGGGTAAATACTGTCTAAAGTTACCCAAATAATTATTTTAAAATACTTAAGAAAAAAAAAAAATTGGGGGCTATGGAACTCCAGCCAATGTTAAAGTTTATCATATTTCTCTAAATCAAACTAAAATGAAAGTTTTTGTCATTATGGCTTAATAAAGGCAAATCTGGTAAAAATTATTAACTTTTTCATTGTTTGTACAAAAAAACAGTCACTTTTCTAAGGTAAAGAGGGTTTCTAAACGAGAGCATGGCCTTACGAGAAATCTGAAAGCTCGTTCTCGTTCTGGACATGTAAAAGTAGCTAACTTACTGTCTTGATGAGCCCCTTTTCCTGGAAGTATTTAACCAACGGAGCAGCGTTCTGCTTGAAGTTCATCAGTCTCCTCTGGGTAGCTTTCACATTGTCGTCAGGCCTCCCCTGTTGCTCTGCGCGCTTTAGCAATCTTTCTTTAAGCCTCTGACTGGCGCAAGCCAGGAACACCACCAGGTCAGGGGTACAGATCTGTGGACAGCATCAAACAAGTAGGCAGGCATTCAATGTACAGCCAACGCAAGTGTGGACAGTGGCATGCATCTCTTTGGTTCTGCTGAGGCTGCCATCTACTTGGCCCTGTATGTCACTGCCAGCACACTTCCAGTGCTGCTGTTCAACACAAGGTCCAGAGGCGCCGTTCTCATTATAACCACTGAATGGCACCTGCCAACCTGCATGGCCTTAAGCAGTGCCCCTACATATTTCAGGAAAACATTCTTTGTCTATGCGCAAACACATTTCCAGGTTGAATTAAGAAAAATGTAGGCCAAACTTTGCCAAAGAGTACATGTGACTTGGTTAAAAAAAAAAAAAAAAACCCGTTGCCATTGAGTCAATTCCGACTCATAGTGACTACACCATAGAGTTTCCAAGGAGCGCCTGGTGGATTCAAACTACCAACCTTTTGGTTAGCAGCCGTAGCTCTTAACCACTATGCCACCAGGGTTTCCATTTTAGTGGGGAGGTAACAATTGCACCACAGATGTTCTCTACAGTAAAGTACTATTGCTATTATTACCATCTGCTATCATTTTGAAAGTCTCTATTGTATACCAGGCCCAATCCTAACTTATTTGTATATGATACTGCTAAATTTCGCAACAATCTGTAAGGTAAACAATATCTCCATTTTATAAATGAGCAAACTGAGGCTCTGAGAAATTACTTATTTCTCTGAGGTCACGTGGTTTGTAAGGTAAAAAAAGGTTGATATTTGAACCCGGGTCTGTCTGGTCTCTGGCCTGTGTTCCTTCCACTATCCCAAATACCAAACGTTGCAAAGGCCTTCATGAATCTCTGAAAATACCAAGGAATGTCATGAACAGAACCTATGAAATAAACAGTTTTTACTTAACTAAATTAGAACTAGTGTTTATGTTATCTGTGACTCAGCAAGACAAAAATCAATTGTAGCACTTTTTACCTAAATGAAATTCCTATCTTGGCTTGTTTGTTTGTTTTGTTTATTTATTTTTATGGTACAATATAATTTTCCAAAATCTCTTAGCTAGAAGCCTTTTGTATTATTTCTAATCCTTGCTTACCGAAATTTCAACCTACAGGCTATCTGTGTTACCTATGAATTTTGTCTTTGAATTGCTATCTAGTTCAAATCTGAGCCTCAGTTTCCTCATCTGTAAAATAAGGGAAAAAATTCACCTGAGTATTTTTGTATTTCCCAATTTTTTTAAACTTTGCTTTTCAGAACCCTTACATTTTTAAAAAATGACTTAGTATTTTTTGTGTGGTACATGATGAAAGAGATTATTGGAAGTTAAAATTTTTATTTTGACCAATATTATGAAATTAATACTTAATATAGTCTTTGTAATACTCAGCTTTACTCAACATAAAAATGACACACTTCTGAATTTACTTTAAATAAATTATATAAGGAAGAGGATAATTTTCGACACATAAATTAAAATCACATTATATTGTGCTTGGTTTGGTGATAATGTATATTAAAATAAAGAAAAAAACCTGAACTACTGGGTCAGTATCGAACGCAGGAAAAAATGTCTTACATTTTGCACTTAAACAACTGAATGAGTACTGTAATAAACTCTGTTCTGTTTAAGATTGCAATGTAAGTGTTTCTCTCTACATAATACAGTGAGCTTATGGCTAGCTTTGTATACGTAATCATCACTATATCTCCAGTCTTTTACTATTGACTTTTGAAACACAAGAGACAGCTCAAAATTTATATAAGATTTTAACCCATGAAAACAACTTCAGATCTGATGAAGATTATCTTGAGGTGAATCTGAAAAGTTATTTAATTTTATAATTGTGATTAATTTGCTGTCCTTCTTTGGTATAAACTAAATAATGTATGCCTTAGAGTAAGAAAATGTAAAACAGGTGAGACTATCATGACAGCTAGTGATAACCAGCTGACTGCTCAAGAAAGTGGCCACAGTCACATGCAGTGGCTCCTGAACTGAAACTATCCAGAATGAAACAGGGTGTAGAAAAATGTGGCAAAGTATACCTTTGGGGCACTTGTCTGATTCCTGTTAATTCCTATGTATGCCCAAACTCATCACAGCCTCATGTTCTCCAACGGTACTCCATTTTCAATAGCAAATCTTTAAATCATTCAATTATTTGTTTGTTTGTTTGTTGCCAACAATTAAAACAGAAGCAGGCACCATCCTGTTTCAAAGCACGTGAAGTACCTAAACAGTTTTCATGAAATCCACTTGTGAAATGTTAAGAAGTATCACCAAATAAAGTGGCTGTCATCAGATCCTCAACACTTCAGTCTACACGATAGTAAACATCCCAGTTTTTAATTTTGTTTCTCCCACTGAATCGATAAAATCAATCTTTTTTTTTTCTGTGACCATATAGATAAATCTATTTTACTGTAACAATTTTTAAAGTTCCTTAAAAACCCATGACTGCTTTTTGCATAAGCAAAGACATGTCAGGCTACACAGCGAGCTCATTTTAACAAGTACTGCCCTATTCTTTACGGAGATGTGTTAGAAGGCCTAGACCCCATAATTCAGATAAGTTTCACTGTCAGAAACGATGAAGCAAAATACTAAAAAAAGAGAGATCACAGTTGGAACATAAACTGGAATCACAGAAACTAAGTGATGGAAAAAACTTGGAGGTTATCTAACCCAAATTAATGCCAAGCCTGTAATCATCTCCACAGCCTCCCTGACGAATGATTTTTAGACTTCTGCTTGAACATTTCTTGTGACGGGTACTTTCTACTTAGGAGGCAATCCCTTTCATTCCTGCATGATTCTAATAATTGGTAAGTTCTTTCTAATACTGGGATAAAATTTGGCTCCATGTTCTACCTAAAAGGAAAATCTAAAATAAATTATTTCTTTCATCTCTTGAACATTTATTGAACCTATGCCATTATCTTAAAGGCTAGACTAGATCATTATAAAAGGAAAAGCTATAAAATTTATTTTAAAAAGGATAGTTGGTTATTTTAGTACCATTTAACATGAATATAATTGCTAGGCCGAGCTTTCAATAGGTTATGGGGCTGGGGACAAAGAATTGAAAAATGGGTCTCATCAAAGAGGAGTTCTAGCAACTGCCATTCCCTGCCCTTTACTCTAGGCTTTTGGTTAGAACACTAGCAGGCTATACCATAGCAGTATGTGTGAAACAGCCCTCATAGGACTAAATCCCATTTAGAATCACCTCAAATCCTCATCAGACTAAGGCGATTGAATGGTTTAAAAATACATCAGACATAGTTTAAGAGAGAATTAGTGAACTAAAAAATAGTTCAGAAGAAAATATCCAGAATGAAGCAGGATGTTGAAAAAGATGGCAAAGTATACAAAAGAGCAAAAAAGACATATGGGGTATGACTGAATATTCTAGGAGAGAAAACAAAGCAGAGACAATATTTGAAAGTATACGAGCTAAGAATTTTCCAAACTTAAAAAAGGAATCAAGTCTCAGATTCAAGAAGCAATTTAAGAACCAAGAGGGAAAACTGGCGAACGCAGGTGGAAAATATTTAAAGCAGCCGGGGGTGGGGGGTGGGGGGAGGGTGGGGGTGGGGGTGGAAAGACAAATTACATTCAAAGGAGCAATAAGACTAGTAACTGAATTCAGAAAAAATGAAAGTCAGAAAACAATGGAACGGTATCTTTAAAGTGCTGAAACAAAGTAACTGTCAGTCTAGATTTCTATCTCCAGCAAAAAGTCTTTCAAAAAATAAGACTAAAAACAGGTATTTTCAAACAAACAAAAACTGTGATAATTTGTTATCAGGGTATTGTTATAAAAAATGCAACTGCCATTATTTGCAGACAAGAAGATTGTTTATGTAGAAAATCCAAAGGAATTTATAGAGGATTAGAATAAATATGCAAATTTAGCATGATATCTGTACACAAAGCCAAATTAATCAATAGATTCAATAAATCCCTAAATTCCAGTAGTTTTTCTTGTGCAAACATTGAAAAGTTGACTCTGAAATTTATTTGGAAATGGGGAGGGCCAAGAATTGCCAAGGCAATTTTCAAGATAATCATGAAGAAAAAGAATAAAGAGATAGAACTTATTGGTGATTAGTGTGACTCATTATAAACTACAGTAATTAAGACAGTGTGATGCTCGTATAAGGAATACCAGTAGACCATTAGAACAAAAGAGAACCCAGAAACAGATTCGTGAATATACGGGCATCTGAATTATTACAAAAGGGATTCTGCAATACAGTGGGGAAAGGACAGTCTTTTCAATAAATGGTGCTGGGTCATCTGAATATCCATATGGAGAAAAATGACTCTTGATTCCTTGCATTATATGATAAGCAAAAATTCATTCCAGACAGATTTTCAGATCTAAATGTGAAAGATAAAATGATAAAGCTTCTTGTAGATAACATATAAGTAAATGATTTCTAGAACTTAGGTAGGCAAGGAGTCTTAAACAGGACCTAGAAACCCCTAGCCATAAAAGAAGAGTTTAATAAATTAGACTTCTTGAAAATAAAAAGAAAAATTAAACACTTTTATTTATTAAAAGACACCATTAAAAGTATAAAAATGCCAGCTACGATATGGGAGAAAATACTTGCAACATGCATAACCAAGGAAGGGCTTGTTTTGAACATATACAAAGAGTTCTTACAAATCAATAGGAAAAGGAGAAAACCAGTAGGAAAATGGGCAAGAGACTTGAGAAGGCCTTTTTACAATAGAAGATAACCAAATGTCTTACCATGGCTAATAAATTGAAAGGTGTCAACATCATTTTTGATAATCCAGCGGTTGCAAATTGAAACAACATACCCACCAGAATGGCTAAAATTAAAAAGATCAACAATACCAAACATTAACAAGGATATAGCAACTGTCAAGCTTGCGACAATTCACTGAATAGTATACTCATAACCTTGTACCTACTATATGCTAGATTCTGCTCTGGGCACCAAGGACAAAAGAGCAAAAATCAGGCATGACCTTGCCCTAAGGAGCTTACAGCCAACCAAAGGAGACAAACATTAATCAAATAATCTCACAAATAAATGTAAAACTATGATTGTAGTAAGTGCCTCAGGGAGAGGTGGAGTAGTTGGCACTGTGAGAACACATAATAGAGAAATCCCACCTTACCAGGGAGGTCATGGAAGGTTGCTGTAAGGAACTGGCAGTTGAGCTGAGATCTGAGAGATGAAGAAGGATTAACTAGGTAAAGAAAGATTGGTCTTTTCATGAAACATGTAGAGAAGGAAGATGCCTGGGCTAAGAGGAATGCAATATCCAAATTTTTGGTGAAGTATGCAGCTCATAAGATGAAAATTTTAAAAGGTCATTTTCCTCAAACCAAACCAAACCCACTGCTGTTGAGTCAATTCTGACTCATCCCAGTGCCCTCGAGTTGATTCCGACTCATAGTGACCCTATAGGACGGAGTAGAACTGCCCCATAGAGTTTCCAAGGAGCGCCTGGCAGATTCGAACTGCATAGCGACCCTAAAGGACAGAGTAGAACTGCTCCACAGCGTTTCCAAGGCTGTAAATCTTTAGGGAAGCAGACTGCCACATCTTTCTCTTCCAGAGTGGCTTGTGGGTTTGAACTGCCAATCTTTTGATTAAGCAGCCGAGCATTTTAATCACTGCACCACCAGGGGTCTTTGTCATCTTCCTAGGGAGGAGATAAATCTAAACAGGTAGGTGTTTTTTTTTTGTTTTTTTTTTTTTCCAGTATAGTAGAAGCAATAAAGTCTTGATGAGGTATTTCTCTGAATTAAGTTTGAAGTTCACAGGTGGAAGATTCTAGACATAGGAACAGATTAACTGTTGTTGTTGGGTGCCGGAGTCGAGTTGGTTCTGACTCATAGCCACCCTATATACAACAGAATGAAACACTGCCTGGTCCTGTGCTATCCTCACAACCATTGCTACGCTTGGGCCCATTGTTGGCAGCCACTGTGTCAATCCATCTCGTTGAAGGCCTTCCTTTTTTTTGCTGAACCTCTACTTTACCAAGCATGATGTCCTTCTCCAGGGACTGATGCCTCCTGATAACACATCCAAAGTATGTTAGAGGTAGTCTCGCCATTCTTACTTCTAAGGAGCATTCTGGCTGTACCTCTTCCAAGACAGATTTGTTCCTTATTTTGGTAATCCATGGTATATTCAATATTCTTCACTAACATCATAATTCAAAGGTGTCAATTCTTCTTTGGTCTTCCTTATTCATTGTACATCTTTCACAGGTCTATGAGGTGATTGAAAACACCATGGCTTGGGTCAGGCAGACCTTAGTCTTGAAGGTGACATCTTTGTTTTTTAACAATTTTAAGAGGTCTTTTGCAGCAGATTTGTCCAATGCAATGCGTCCTTTGACTTCTTGACTGCTGCTACCATGAGTGTTGACTGTGAATCCAAGTAAAATGAAACCCTTGACAACTTCAATCTTTTCTCCATTCATCATGATGTTGTTTATTAGTCCAGTTGTGAGGATTTTTTTTTTTCTTTATGTTGAGGTCTTTGATCTTCATCAGTAGGTACTTCAAGTCCTCTTCACTTTCGGCAAGCAAGGTTGTGTCATCTGCATAACGAAGGTTGCTAATGAGTCTGCTTCCAATCCTGATGCTGAGTTCTTCATATAGACCAGCTTCTCAGATTATTTGCTCAGCATACAGATTGAATAGGTATGGTGAAAAGATAAAACCCTGATGTACATCTTTCCTGATGACTTTAAACCATGCAGTATCCCCTTGTTCTGTTCCAATGACCGCCTCTTGATTTATGTACAGGTTCCTCATGAGAACAATTAAGCGTTTTGGAATTCCCATTCTTTGGAATGTTATCCATAATTTGTTATGATTCACACAGTCAAATGCCTTCACATAGTCAATAAAACACAGGTAAACATCTATCTGGTATTCTCTGCTTTCATCCAGGGTCCACTTAACATCAGCAAGGATATCCATGGTTTCATGTCCTCTTCTGAATCGAGTTTGAATTTCTGGCAGTTCTTTGTTAATGTACTGCTGCAGCCACTTTTGAATGATCTTCAGCAAAATTTCACTTGCCTGTGATATTAATGATATTGTTTGATAATTTCTGCATTTGGTTGGATCACCTTTCTTGGGAATAGGCATAAATGTGGATCTCTTCCAGTCAGTTGGTCAGGTAGCTGTCTTCCAAATTTCTTGGCATAGGAGAGTGAGCATTTTCAGCACTGTATCCATTCGTTGAAAGATCTCAATTGGTATTCTGTCAATTCCTGGAGCCTTGTTTTTTTGCCAATGCCTTCAGTGCAGCTTGGACCTCTTCCTGATTATATGCTACCTCCTGAAATGGTTGGATGTTGACCAATTCTTTTTGGTATAGTGACTCTGTGTATTTCTTCCATATTCTTTTGATGCTTCCTGCATCATTTAATATTTTCCCCATAGAATCCTTCAATATTGCAACTCGAAGGTTGAATTTTTTCTTCAGTTCTCTCAGCTTGGGAAACACTGAGCATGTTCTTCTATTCTTGAGATGGTCTCTAAAACAAGGCGGGATATATTCTAGGTCATATTTTGGCTCTCATGGACTTGTTCTAATTTTCTTCAGCTTCAACTTGAACTTGCATATAAGCAACCACTAGTCTGTTCCACAGTCAATTTGAATCCTGTGTATTCCATCTGGGGAGGTCTGTGTGTATAGTCATTGTTTATGTTGTTGAAAAAGCTATTTGCAACAAAGAAGTCGTTGGTCTTGCAAAATTCTATCATGTAATCTCTGGCATCATTTCTATCACCAAGGCCATATTTTCCAACCACCGATCCTTTTTTGTTTCCAACTTCCTAACCACCAGTAATTACCAATGCATCCTGATTGCATGTTTGGTCAATTTCAGACTGCAGAAGTTGGTAAAAATCTTCAATTTCTTCATCTTTGGCCTTAGTCGTTGATGCATATCTACAGAGGAGATAATCTAAACGGGTAGATCATTTTTTTTCCAGGATAGGAGAAGCAATAAAGTCTTGATGGGGTATTTCTCTGAATTAAGTTTGAAGTTTACGAGCAGAAGATTCTAGACATTGGAACAGATTAATCAGGACCCCAGTAAATATCATGTTCTGTCATCTTTTTTTTTTTGTCTACTTACTTTTCCTAATCATCATGCATGGGCTCTTAAATCACATTAGCAAGGTTACCCGCTCTATGATCTGAGCTATTAAGTCCCCAGCTTTATAGAAAAAAAAAAAAAAAAAAAGCAGGAGAATGTTGATTTCTAAGGAGAGCAAGTTCGTTTCTCATCTCCTATTCTTCTCTATCCCTCTTCTTCACTTTTGAGGATAAAAAATGTGGGTACAGTTGGTCAGAGCCAATTTTTCACTGAGCTATAGTATTAGGTAAGGGTACGGTCTGTCTTACTGGGATCCTGTCTTTTCTTTCTAGTAGGCTGAAGAAGTAACACTCGCCTTTTTTTCCCTCTCTGCTGGTCATCTCTTTCTTTTACAACTTGTTTTCTTCTATGTAGCTAGTGAGATTAGCTGGATTCAGCTCTTAAAAGGCCTGTGTTCTAAGCATTGACAAAATTTACGGTTTTCTGGCTCTAGTTCCTAGCTTTTCCTCCTCTGATGCTCTCTGGAACAACCTTTCCATGACATTGAAAAGTGGGACAACTTAAGACTCAACAGTGGGATTAGGGTTGGAGGAGGCCATCTGCCTTGTTTGGTCGTAGGCTCTAGGCTGCCTCTAGCCCAAATAAAAGAAGTTCTCCATGTGGTTCAGTAAGTACTCTTCAGTTCCCACTGGGTTTGGAGCCAAAGTTTCACAGTAAATGAATGTTTTCTTGCTGTCCATCGTTGTCCTTCCATGTAGCTGGCTTAGGGATCATGTTGGAGGGTTGGTAGACTGAGGACAGGATTTGGTTTTCCCAGTATCATTTTAATCTCTCATGTTTCAAATGATTAGTATTAGGTACTAGGCCCCAAAGATACAAAGAGACATTTTCCAGAAAAAGACTTTATCCCTGACCTTAAAAGCTCATAGTTTAGTAGTTAAGATGAAGAGATAATTATAATATGACAAGCACAATGATTTAAAAAAAAGAAAATGGGAGTAAAGATAAGGGCCACTTCCACATGGTAATTCTTAAAATATCAGAAGTCAGTTAACATATTCTCCCTAAGTCTTCTTTCTCCAGGACAAATACCATCTCCCTTCCCATTACTGTTACAATTACACAAAATTACAGGAATTAAATGAAATTTGTTGCACTGATGTAAACTCTGATATCACTGTGAAGGAGGCTCTACACAGCCATGGTACTGAAAGTGTAGTCCTTGTTCCAGTTGCCTATGCTTGGGCATCCCCTAGGGACATGTTAGAAATGTAAATTCATGAGCCCCACTCTGTCCTACTGAATCAGAATCTCTGGAAATAGAGCCCAGGAAACAGTTTTTTTTAATAATTTTTATTGTGCTTTAAGTGAAAGTTTACAAATCAAGTCAGTCTGTCACATTTAAGCTTATATACACCTTACTACATACTCCCATTTACTATCCCCCTAATGAGTCAGCCTGCTCCCTTCTTCTAGTATCTTCTTTCATGACCCTTTTGCCAGATTCTAACCCTCTCTACCCTCCCATCTCCCCTCCAGACAGGAGATGCCAATACAGTCTCAAGTGTCCACCTGATACAAGTAGCTCACTCTTCGTCAGCACCTCTCTCCAACGCATTGTCCAGTCCCTTCCATGTCTGATGAGTAGTCTTCAGGAATGGTTCCTGTCCTGGGCCAACAGAAGGTTTGGGGACCATGACCTCCGGGATTCTTCTAGTCTCAGTCAGACCATTAAGTATGGTCTTTTTATGAGAATTCGGAGTCTGCATTCCACTGTTCTCCTGCTCCCTCAGTAGTTCTCTGTTGTGTTCCCTGTCAGGGCAGTCATCAGTTGTGGCTGGGCACCATCTAGTTCTTCAGGTCTCAGGATGATGTAAGTCTCTAATTCATGTGGCCCTTTCTGTCTCGGGCTCATAGTTATCGTGTGACCTTGGTGTTCTTCATTCTCCTTTGATCCAGATGGGTTGAGATACATGGATGCATCTTAGATGGCCGCTTGTTAGCATTTAAGACCCCAGACGCCACACTTCTAAGTGGGATGCAGAATGTTATCATAATAGAGTTTATTATGCCAATTGACTTAGAAGTCCCCTTAAGCCATAGTCCCCAAACCCCCACCCCTGCTCCGCTAACCTTTGAAGCATTCAGAGGAAACAGTATTTTAACAAGCCCTTAGGTGATTCTAATGGGCATTAAAGTTTGAAAACCTAGATTTATAGTGTAAAAAACTCTATATAGAGAAATAAGCTGTCAAAACAGGATTCAGTGAAGTTGTAAAATATTTATAAATTGTATAAATAACAATAAAAATCAAAAGTGAATTAATAAGATTAAGTTAAAAAATGAAAGAAACTTTTTTTTCTCATAGGGAGGAAATCTTAATTTTACACTTCGGTATTTTTTGTTTTAAAGGTGTATTCTAGCCATTTCCATAGCCCTGTGGTAATCTCTTACAATCTAAATTGCATATTCTTCTTACTAATTTATTTAAGCAGTTATCTAGATTGCTCTGTCCTTTTCACAATTTGTCACAAGCCAAATTAATCACACCACTAAACTGAATATATCATTAATGGCTTCAAAAAAGTATCAGTAAAGTTAGTTTATGAAATTTAGATTTCTGTGATTCGATGTTTATGATGCAATAAAATATATTTTTAGTTTCATCAAATAAGAAAAAATATATTGGGTCATTGGGAGCCAGGGCCAACATGGTGAAGTTCTCAGACACTTCTGCTGATCCCTCTTACAAAAAAGACCAAAAAAAACAAACAAACAAGTGAATAGGTTATATATATGACAAACTAGGAACCCTGAGTATCAAGGGCAAAGTTAAGGAATCAGACTGAGTTACAGGGGAGGGAGAGACGGTGCAGAAGCAGCAAGGAGTTGCCGAGCCCACAGCAGTACCTCAGCTCTGATTCCTTGGCACATTCTTTGGTGCAACTGCAGCAGGGATGATGGTAGTTTCCTGGCACACGGCAGCTTCAGTGATCCTGTTGCGTGTCTACAGCGGGGCTGGCCACAACCTTTAGGAAAGCAGCTGCTTCAGCAAAAAAAGGCAACCAAGGTGCTGGCACCCTGACTCCCTGACACGACAGTTGTGGGACTGGCCATGGAATTTAGGACATAGATGCTTCAGGAAAGAAGGCAAGCTTGGGATGCAGCACTAATCCCCTGGGTCAATCTCAGGGGGACCCAATCAGGGCACACAGGCTACACACGCCTCTGGAATCTGAGCTAAAACAGTGCTCTAGGCACAAGATAAGTTATTTTGTCTAATTTAGCGCACACAGATCTAACACCTCCTGCTTTTGAAAGAACTCTCTCCTATCTATCTGATCCCTCCTCCCTCTGCCCCAGCAGGCTTCCTTAATAGCTGATTTCACTGGACCTGAGATAGGTCCTGCTGTGTTCCCTGAGCCATTCTCCTGGCCTGGGAGAAGGAACAAATTAACAAATGGGGGTAAAATACTCTGCAGACTCTGCTAATCTGGAAGCTCAGACCAGAAGCGGATCCAGTCCAGGCACAAGTGATCCACAGACTGTGTCTTTCATCCCTACATGGACCCAGGTGGCTATTATATTGAAAGGGCAAATCTGTTTGAGGCCTGACTGTAGCTGTTTCAGCTGTGTGGTGGAGAGGAAGGTTCTGGAGGTTTGATACTGCTCTGCCTATTAAACAGGGCCTTCACCTACCCAAAGCAGGGGGCTGAGGACTGGAAGCTTCATCCAGGCCACCTAGCCACCCGCCAAAGAGGTCCAAGGATAGTGGTGCCTACCAGTCCTTACAGGTATAAGCATTCAGTGCCTACGGTACACCTGCAGAGCCAACCCACGAATGCACTAAAGAATAGGGACACTCCTTCCTCACTGACACTTGGGGGAAGGGTGTCATCTCCCTACCTTCCTGAAAGTGGGACCCCCTGCTGCTCCCAGAAACCTGTGCATACACCCATCACCACTGCTCTTCTAAGATAGTAGGTGAGAGCCTACACTACACACTAGGTGACCGGCTATCAGGACACCTGAGCTGAATCTATACAAGAATACTCAATGGACTCCTACACTCATAAAACTGGTAACAGCTCTACACATCTAGTAACAGGACATTAGTGCTTCAAAGGATCCAGTAATCAAGTCAGCTCACTCTAGTAGCCTATCTACGTATATGAAAAGAAAACAAAGCATGAAACTAGGACACAGTGAGCAAACACAAAATAAAATAATACAATAAATTATAGACGACTCAGAGGCAACAGTCGATATCAAATCACATAAAGAAGCAGAACATAATTGAGTCAACAAACTCCCAAAACAAAGAATAAAGGACTCTCCCAGATGAAGATGTATTCCTGGAATTACCAGATACAGAATACAAAAGATTAATATACAGAACTCTTCAAGACATCAAGAACAACATCAGGAAAGAGATCAGGCAACATGCAGAAAAAGTCAAGGAACACTGACAGAGCAGTTGAAGAAACTATTCAAGAACATAATGAAAAATTTAATAAACTGCAAGAATTCACAAAGAGACAGCAATCAGAAATTCAGAAGATTTACAATAAAATTACAGAATTAGACAACGCAATAGAAACTCAGAGGAGCAGCATTAAGTATGTGGAATGCAGAGTTAGTGAGATAGAAGACAAAACACTTGGCAACGATAAATTAGAAGAAAAATCTGACAAAATAATTTAAAAAAATGAAGAAACCCTAAGAATCATGTGGGACAGAAAATACAGAGAGAATCGTTGAAGATTTGTTGGAAGAAAAGTTCCTTGACATCATGAAAGTTGAAAGGATATCTATACAAGATGCTCATCAAACCCAATCAAGGTAGATCCCAAAAGAAAGTCACCAAAACATATTATAATCAAACTTGCCAAAACTAAAAATAAAAAGAAAATTTTAAGAGCAGCCAGGGATAAGTGAAAAGTCACCTACAAAGGACAATCAATAAGAATTAGTTCGGACTACTCGGCAGAAACCATGCAGGCAATGAGGCAATGGGATGACATATACAAAGCACTTAAGGAGAAAACTTGCCAGCCAAGAATCATATATCTAGCAAAACTGTCTCTCAAATATGAAGGCGAACTTAAGACACTTACAGATAAACAGAAGCTTAGGGGATTTGCAGAAACCAAACCAAAACTACAAGAAATACTAAAAGGAATTCTCTGGCCAGAAAATCAGTAATATGAGATTCCAACCCAACACTAGAACACGAAACAGAGCAACCAGAAACCAACTCAGATAGGGAAATCACAAAAATAAGTCATGATAAAAAATGCTCAAAACAGAGAATCAGTGATGTCATTATGTAAAAGATAACATTAAATCAATAAAGAGGGGCTAAATAAGGTAGGCACAGATCTTCCATATGGAGAAGAAATCAAGGTGATATAGGGAGATACAAGTTAGGTTTAAACTTAGAAAAATAGCGGTAAGTATTAAGGTAACCACAAAGAAGACTAACAATCCTACACTTCAAAATAAAAAACAAGATAAACATACTCAGCAAAAACAAATTCAACTACAATGAAAAAGAAGAGCACATAATTTATAAAGAAAAACTTCTCAGCACAAAAATGTAAGTGGAAAATGACACTGTCAATAACACACGGAAAAAGGCATCAAAATATCAGCACTAAACTCATACCTATCTATAATCATGGCGAATGTAAATGGACTAAATGCACCAATAAAGAGACAGAAAGTTGCAGAATGGATTGAAAAACATGATCCATCTATATGCTGCCTACAAGAGACACACCTTAGACTTAAAGATACAAACAAATTAAAACTCAAAGGAAGGAAAAAAACATATCAAACAAACAACAATCAAAAAAGACCAAGAGTGGCTATAATAATTTCTGACAAAACAGACTTCAAACTTAAATCTACCACAAAGGGTAATGAAAGACACTTTATAATGATTAAAGGGGCAATATACCAGGAGGATATTACCATATTAAATATTTATGCACCCAACAACAGCACTTCAAGATACAGAAAACAAACCTAACAGCATTGAAAAGTGACATAGATAGCTCCACAATAATAGTAGGAGACTTCAACATACCACGTTCAGTGAAGGGCAGAACATCCAGAAGGAAGCTCAATAAAGACATGGAAGAGCTAAATGCCAGAATTAACCAACTTGATCTCATAGACATATACAGACCACTCCACTCAACAGCATCCAAGTTTACTTTCTCTTCCAATGCACATGGAACATTATCCAGAATAGACCAGATATTAGGCCATAAAGCAAGCCTTAACAGAATCCAAACATTGAAATGTTACAAAGCATCTTCTCTGACCACAAAGCCATAAAACTAAAAGTTAGTAACAGAAAAATCAGGGAAAAGAAATCAAACACACGCAAAGTGAACAACACTTTGCTCAAAAATGACTGAATTATAGAACACATTAAGGACGGAATAAAGAAATTCATACAATCCAATGAGAATGAAAATACTTCCTATCAGAACCTTTGGGACACAGTGAATGAAGTGTTCAGAGGTCAATTTATTACAACAAATGCGCACATACAAAAAGAAGAAAGGGTCAAAATAAAGGAATTATCCCTACAACTTGAACAAAGAAAGCAACAAAAGAAACCGTCGGGCACCAGAAGAAAGCAAATAAGAAATATCAAAGCAGAATTAAATGAAATAGAAAACAGAAAAACAATTGAAAGAGTTAACCAGACCAAAAGCTGGTTCTTTGAAAAGATTAACAAAATCGATAAACCATTTGCCAGACTGAAAAAAGAAAAACAGGAGATGAAGCAAATAAACTGAATAAGAAATGAGGTGGGCGATATCACAACAGACCCAGCTGAAATTAAAAGAATCATAACAGAGTGTTATAAAAAGTTGTACTCTAACAAATTTGAAAACCTAACGGAAATGGACAAATTTCTAGAAACACACTACCTACCTAAGAAGAATTGATGCCTTTCAATTGTGGTGTTGGTGAAGAATATTGAATACTGAATATACCATGGATTCCCAAATGAACAAATCTGTCTTAGAAAAAGTACAATCACAATGTTCCTTAGAAGCAAGGATGGCGAGATTCCGTCTTACATACTTTGGACATGTTGTCAGGAGGGATCAGTCCCTGGAGAAGGACATCATGCTTGGCAGAGTACAGGGTCAGCAGAAAAGAGGAAGACCCTCAACAAGGTGGATTGACACAGTGGCTGCAACAATACGCTCAAGCATAACAACGATTGTAAGGTTGGCTCAGGACAGGGCAGTGTTTTGTTTTGTTGTACATAGGGTCGCTATGAGTTAGAACTGACTTGTCGGCACCTAATAACAACAACTACACCTAAACTAACACAAACAGAGGCAGAACAACTAAATAAACCCATAACAAAAGACGAGATAGAAAAATTACAAAAAAAAAAAAAAAACCTCCCAACAAAAAAAAGCCCCAGTCCTGATGGCTTCACTGGAGAATTCTACCAAACTTTCAGAGAAGAGTTAACACCACTACTACTAAAGGTATTTCAGAGCATAGAAAAGGACGGAATACTTCCAAACTCATTTGATGAAGGCAGCATGACCCTGATACCAAAACCAGGTAAAAACTCCACAAAAAGAGAAAATAACAGATGAATATCCCTCATGAACTTAGATGCAAAAATCTTCAACAAAATTCTAGGCAGTAGAATTCAACAACATATCAAAAAAATAATTTACACAACCAAGTGGGATTCATACCAGGCAAGCAGGGATGGTTCAACATTAGAAAAACAATCAATTTAATTCATCACAAATAAAACAAAAGACAAGAACCAAATGACCTTATCAATTGATGCAGAAAAGACATTTGACAAACTCCAAAACCCATTCATGATAAAAACTCTCAGCAAAATAGGTATAGAAGGAAAATTCCTAAACATCATAAAGGGCATTTATACAAACCCAACAGCGAATATCATCCTAAATGGAGAGAGCCTGAAAGCATTCCCCTTGAGATCGGGAACCAGATAAGGATGCCCTTTATCACCACTCTTATTCAACGTTCTGCTGGAGGTCCTAGCCAGAGCTATTAGGCTAGATAAAGAAATAAAGGGCACCAAAATTGGCAAAGAAGAAGTTAAATTATCCCTCTTTGCAGATGACACGATCTTATACACAGAAAAATCTAAAGAATCCGCAAGAAAACTACTGAAACTAATAGAAGAGTTCAGCAGAGTATCAGGATACAAGATAAACATACATAAATCAGTTGGATTCCTCTACACCAACAAAGAGAGTGACAAAGAGGGAATCACCAAATCAATACCATTTACAATAGCCCCTAAGAAGATAAAATACTTAGGAATAAATCTAAACAGAGACATAAAAGACCTATACGAAGAAAACTACAAGAACTACTGCAAGAAACCAAGAGAGACCAACATAAGTGGTAAAACATACCTTGCTCATGGACAGAAAGACTCAACATTGTAAAAATGTGTATTCCGCCCAAAGCGATCTATAGATACAATGCGATTCCGATCCAAATTCCAAAGACATTTTTTAATGAGATGGAGAAACAAATCACCATCTTCATAGGGAAGGTAAAGAGGCCCCCAATAAGTAAGCATTACTGAAAAAGACAAACAAAGTGGGAAGCCTCACACTACCTGATTTTAGAACCTATTATACCGCCACGGTAGTCAGAACAGCCTGGTACTGGTACAACAACAGATACATAGACCAATGGAACAGAATTGAGAAAACAGACAGAAATTCATCCACATATTAGCAGCTGGTATTTGATAAAGTTCTAAAGTCAGTTAAATGGGGAAAAGACAGTCTGTTTAACAAATGGTGCTGGAATAACTGGATATCTATCTGCAAAAAAATGAAACAAGACCCATACCTCACTCCATGCACAAAAACTAACTCAAAATGGATCAAAGACCTAAATATAAAATCTAAAATGATAAAGATCATGGAAGAAAAATTAGGGACAATGGTAGGAGCTGTAATACATGGCAATAAACAGTATGCAAAACATTACTAGAATTGCACAAACAGTAAAAGAGAAATTAGATAAATGGGAGGTCCTAAAAACCAAACACCTATGCTCATCCAAAGACTTCACCAAAAGAGTAAAAAGATTACCTACAAATTGGGAAAGTTTTTAGCTATGACATATCTGATCGGCATCTGATCTCTAAAATTTACATCTTACTGCAAAAACTCAACAACAAAAAGACAACCCAATTAAAAAATGGGCAAAGGATATGAACAGGCACTTACTTCACTAAAGAAGACATTCAGGTAGCTAACAGATACATGAGGAAATGCCCATGATCATTAGCCATTACAGAAATGCAAATCGAAACTACAATGAGATTCTATCTCACTCCAACGAGGCTGGCATTTATCCTAAAAACACAAAATAATAAATGTTGGAGAAGTTGTGGAGAGACTGGAACAGTTACACACTGTTAGTGGGAATGTAAAATGGTACAACCACTTTGGAAATCGATTTGGTGGTTCCTTAAAAAGCTAGAAATAGAACTATCATATGATCCAGCAATCCCACTCCTTGGAATATACCCTAGAGAAATAAGAGTGGTCACACAAACAGATATATGCACACCCATGTATATTGCTGCACTGTTGACAACAGCAAAAAGATGGAAGCAACCAAGGTGCCCATCAACAGATGAATGGATAGATTATGGTATAGTCACACAATGGAATACTATGCATCAATAAAGAACAACAACGAATCTGTGAAACATTTCATAACATGGAGGAATCTTGAAGGCATTATGCTGAGTGAAATTAGTCAGTTGCAAAAGGTCAGATATTGTATGAGACCACTATTACAAGAACTCAAGAAATAGTTTAAACAGAGAAGAAAATATTCTTTCATGGTTACGAGAAGGCGGAAGGAGGGAGGAAGGGAGAGGGGTATTCACTATTAGATAGTAGACAAGAACTAATTTAGGTGAAGGGAAGGACAACACACAATACAGGAGAGGTCAGCACAACTGGACCTAACCAAAAGCAAAGAAGTTTCCTGAATAAACTGAATGCTTCGAAGGCCAGCGTAGCAGGGGCTGAGGTTTGGGGACCATGGTTTAAGGGGACATCTAAGTCAACTGGCATAATAAAATCTATTAAGAAAACATTCTCCATCCTGTTTTGGAGAGTGACATCTGGGGTCTTAAATGGTAGCAAGTGGCCATCTAAGATGCAACAATTGGTTTCAACCCACCTGGAGCAAAGGAGAATGAAGAACACCAAAGACACAAGGTACGTATGAGCCCAAGAATCAGAACAGGCCACACAAACCAGAGAGACCAGCCTGAGACCAGAAGAACTAGATGGTGTCCAGGTACAACTGATGACTGCCATGACAGGGAGCACAACAGAGAATCCCTGAAGGAGCAGGACAGCAGTGGGAAGCAGACCTCAAATTCTGGTAAAAAGACCAGACTTAATGGTCTGACTGAGACTGGAAGGACCCCAGATTTCGTGGTCCCCAGACCTTCCATTATGTTAGCTCAAGACAGGAACCATTCCCAAAGCGAACTCTTCAGACAGGGGTTGGACTGGACTATAAGACAGAAAATAATACTGGTGAGGAGTGGGCTTCTTGGGTCCAGTAGACACATGAGACTATGTACATCCTGTCTGGAGGGGAGATGTGAAGGCAGAGGGCGACAGAAGCTGGCTGATAAAAAAAAGAAAAAAACTTCGAAGAAAAAGACTGTGCTGCCTCATTAGAGGGAGAGCAACTAGGAGTATACAACAACGTGTATGTAAGGTTTTGTATGAGAAGCTGACTTGATTTGTAAACTTTCACTTTAAAGCACAATAAAAATTTTAAAAAGGGTAAAAACCAAAAGAAAAAATATATGTATTTAAATGAAGAATAGCAGTACAGTTTCTCCCTAGCCTACCTATTTTAGACAACTGGTTATTTTAGAGATACAGCACAACCATTCAAAGGAAGTATTAGGAAAAAAGTTTAGAAATCCTTAAAGAAGGAAGCACAATTTCAAATCTCTTCAAAGCATTTCTTGGAGGAAAATGAAATACAAGATTATATGAAATGCTAACTGATATTGTGAGAATACAAAATAGGTGAAAAAATTATCTGATAGTTCCATTAAGACTCCATGCACAGGCTTACTGAATGGAAAATAGGCTGAAAATTCACCACAAAATGCCATAATTATAAAGATTTCCATTTGGAATTTAGAGGGAAGCTCTTTTTTACTTTGATATCATTCCAAAGAATATTCTTAGGTATACTATCTTAATATGTGTGGCCAAAAAAAGCTAACACTTCAAAAGAAGATTCATGCTTAATACAGTTATATTTCACATTTATCCACATTTATCACTTAGCACTCAAACACAAAGACTGCCTCCAAGGAAATTCCGACAAGAGTATTAAGTTACTAATGATTGGAGGAGTGATGGTATTCCGCTGTATTTATTAGACATTACTATATCTCTTTGATTAGCCTGTCTCAGAATAATTCTTCTCATTCAGATTGATAATGAAGAAAATACTTTAAATGCATATGCTCAGACAAAATTTGAGGCATTAAGTGAAACCCAGTCAAATCTCAGCCAGATATTTGAGAACACCTCTTTAGAATACCTTGTTCTCAAGATTTTCTTGTACACCTTAAGTATGAGAACGATTTAGGATGGAAGATTCATTCTTCATTCACTCATTCAATCCACAAGCATTTACTATTTAATATGCTTCTACAACTCGTTAAGCGAGATCACTATTTTTTTATTCATTTTTTTTTTTTTTTGCTTTAAAATTTTTCTGATAAGTAAGGTGTTACTTGCAAATGTACTTATAGGTGTTAATTTCAGTTCAATAAACATTTATTGAGCATCTACTATCAGACAACTACCATATTAGAGGAAATAGATGAAAAATGGACAAGACCTGGTCCCTGCCTGCAAATATTTCCCAACCCAGTGTGGAAGTGCACACATAAAATATTTTCTCAACCCAGTACATAGACTGCAAAATGGAAGCAAGCACAGGGTGCAACAGAGGGACAGAAGAGCATGGTATTTCCCATGAGGAATGTCTTCTTTTGCCAGTAACTTTTTCCTGTGGAAAGTGCGTAGTGAAAGAAAAGATGGAGTTACATCCAAGTCTATGCTATGATAGGCAAAGATGAGAATTTGAGAGCCCTGCTGATATAATTCAATCATTCACGATCACCTCCTGTCTTAGTTATCTACTGCTGCTATAACAGAAATATCACAAGTGGATGGCTTTAACAAAGACAAATTTATTCTCTCACAGTCTAGGAGGCTAGAAGTCCAAATTCAGGGTGCCACCTCCAGGGGAAGGCTTTCTCTCTCTGTCAGCTCTGGGGGAAGGTCCTTCTCTCAGTGCAGGGATCCTGAACCCAAAGGATGCATTTTGCCCCCAGTGCTTCTTTTTGATGGTATGAAGTCCCTCTCTGTGTTCGCTTCTCTTTTATATCTCAAAAGAGATTGACTCAAGATACAATGTAATCCTATAGATTTAGTCCTGCCTCATTAAATAACTGCCTCTATTCCTGCCTCATTACTATCATAGAGATTAGGATTTACAACACATAGGATAATCATATCAGATCACAAAATGGACAACCACACAGTACTGGGAATCATGACCTAGCCAAGTCAACACACATTTTTGGAGGGACACAATTAAATCCATAATATTCTGCCCTTTGGCTTTCCAAAATTCATGTCCTTGACACATGTAAAACATTTTCACCTTACCAAATCATTTCAAAAGTCTGAAATCAATTCCAAGTCCAAATTCCATCTTCTGCAAAATTCCTCTTCATGTGTGAAATCTAGAATACAAGTTATCTGCTTCCAAAGTACAGTGGTAGAACAGGAACAAGCTAGACATTTCCATTACAAATGGGTGAAATTGAAGGCAAAGAAGAGATAACTGACACCAGGCAAATCAGCAGTACACATTACGTTAGCTCTCAAGGCTTGAAAACATTATTCTGTTCTCCCAGACAATGGCCCTGCCCTCCAGACCCTTGGTGTTGACCACACTTCCCGTATTCTGCGTGAGACTCCTGGTCCCTAGGCTTCAGCTCCATCTTCCAGGCCCACTGGAATGGCAACTCTGCCTCATATTTGGGCAGCCTTATTCTCCTAGTACATCTGAGTGGCAACCCTACTCCCTTGGCCCCAGCAGGCCCTGTTCTTCTGCCCCATGGGCATGGGAGTCCCACCCCCTCATCTTTGGGCAGTGGACATGGCCCCATTCCACTGGCACTCATGAAAGGCAGCCCGTGCTCCAGAATTGAGTTGGTAAAGAGCTGACTCTTTGAAACCTAGAAGGCCGTGGCCTCACCCTTTGAGACACAGCAGGACGTGATTCCACCCCTTGAGACTCCAGAGGTTGTTGCTCTACCATTTGAGACTGAGACAGCTCTGCTTCCTGTGCTCCTTGTTTCTTCAGCTTCTGTTTCCTGGTTCCTCAGCCTTTGGGCCTCTCCAGCCACTTGGGATGGCCTGGCCTTTGTCTTACTTTGACAAGTGTTATTAAGCTCTTTAGCTCTAATGATAAGTGCCTGGAGGCACTCCACTCTGTCAGTAAGCCTCAGCACAGACTCAGCTTTCTCTCCGTGGGACGGCAAGACTAGCTCCACTGATAAGGAGCCCAGAGGCACTCCAACCCACCAGCAAGCCTCCTGCCCGAACGCACTCAACTCTCTTGCTCCGAGGGTTGGCATCAGCACCATCTCTCGCTGGTCATCTGGTTGTGCCTCTGCCATTTGCTGCTTTTGCCATCTGCGCCATATCTGGTGTTATAGCTATCCTCACTTCCTTCTGAGCCCTCACCAGAATTGCCTTTGACATCTATAATTACACCAATAGTTTCTTCAAGGCAATCTAGGTTTTTATTATGAGGCATTTTAAAACGCTTCCAGTCCCCACCCATTTGCAGTTTCAAAAGCACCCCCACATTTTAGGTATCTGTTAAAGCAGCACCCCACTCTTCCAGTACCAAATTCTATCTTGATTATCTAGTGCTGCTATAACAGAAACAACACAAGTGGATGGCTTTAACAAAGAGTAGTTTATTCTCTCAAAGTCTAGGAGGCTAGAAGTCCAAATTCATAGCGCCAGCTCCTGGGCGGTGCTTTCTTTGTCAGTTGTGGGGGAAGGTCCTTGTTATCAATCTTCCCCTGGTCCAGGAGCTTCTCAGAGCAGGGACCCTGGGTCCAAAAGATGTGCTCCACTCCCGGCACTTCTTCTTGGTGGCATGAGGTCCCTCTCCTCTCTGCTTGATTCTCTCTTTGATATCTCAAAAGAGATTGACTCAAGATACAACCTAACCCTGTAGATTGAGTCTTGCCTCATTAACATAACTGCCTCATTACCATCTATTCCTGCCTCATTACCATCATGGAGGTTAGGATTTACAACATATAGGATAAATATAACAGATCACAAAATGGAAGACAAGACAATACTGAGAATCATAGCCTAGCCAAGTTGACACATTTTCAGGAGACATAATTCGATCCATCACACTCCCCAATGAAGTGACCTGCAGAATATATGTAATCAGGGCTCTTGCAGATAATCAGGAATATTCTCTGTTCAACAACGCACCCATCCCATCACATGAGCCTTTAAATGCAACCCATTTTGTTATTTTCTACAAAGACTGAATAAATGACCTGGTAGATTCAGGGTTCTAGGACCTCTGGAACAGTGATTCATAATGGGACACTTTCCAGACCATACTTCGCATATATGGCCCCATCCAGAAGGGTTTATATAAGGGATGGGCAGAGAAGCATTGTCGTTAATGATGGAAACACTGGATACGACTTCAAAATTCTTTTCATCATTACAGTCCAGGTACCCATCACCATTTGAATGCGGCACACAAGATGAAATTCTTTTGCCACCCCTGGTTTATACACGTAAGTAAGGTGGGTTCTATAGCCTTATATGAAAATTAGTTTGTCTCAAACCCTGACGGCATAGTGGTTAAGAACTACGACTGCTTATCAAAAGGTCTGCAGTTCAAATCCGCTAGGTGCTCCTTGAAAACCCTATGGGCAGTTCTACTCTGTCCTGTAAGGTCGCTATGAGTCGGAATTGACTCGATGGCAACGGATTTGGGGTTTTTTTGGTTTTTGGTATAAAAAGGAACACACATACATGAATATTTTTCTCAATTAATGGGATTTTCACTGCTAAGTAGTGACATTTTTATTAAAACCAATAAAGTTATTTCCCAAAATTGTCAATTTTTAATATTTTACTAATCATTTTTAGTAGGCTAATCTTTAGCTTGCTTTTCCACTAATATAATGAACAAAATTTTCCAAGACTCTAGAAGTCAATAGCTATTTAAGAATGAATCTTCTCAAATTGTGTTGGTGCCATTTATCTGAGCCCAGACTTTCGAGTTTCTGTTGGCCACAGCAGCAGCTGCTTTCACCTTGGCCTTTCTGCTCTAACAGGGAGCCAGAATACTGAAGTATAATCACTCTAGCTGGGTGTTTTCAGGTTATTAATTTAGTGCTTTATTGTTTCCTTATTTTTGGAAATATATGAATGATTTGGGCAGAAACAAACTGAACTGGAAATCCTTTCCAAATATTTCTATTTCTTTATCTTTCTATCTATGTAGATGGAAAGGCCCATCAGAGAATTTAAACCATTATTCATTATATTTATTCCCTCACCTACTCATTCATTCAATCATTCATTCAGTAAATATTGAGTGCTTAATGTGTGCACAAAACATTATTATAGAATTCCTAAAAATTTCTTAGCAAGAGGAGTCAATGGTTGGTCTAAACATTTGCTCTAATGCTTGAAATTTGGTACTTTCAAGATTTTCCTTACGTATATGTCAAAAATATCTTCCTAAATACAACTACTTAGTACAGAAGAAACAGAAAATATGTTATTTATAAAACTCTTATATGTACTTGGAAAACTGTTACGGGGAGATGACAATGAAGAAATAACAATGAAATTAATGTAACAGAATTTATACAACTGTATGTGCTTTCTCCTTCAAAATAGGCCCTTCGAGAAATTAAGTATTTATTTTAATGATGCTGTTCTCTGTTCAAAATGTTTCTACAACAGCCTTTTGTAACCCAGTCTTTTGAGAATAGACCCGTCTTTTTTTATAGCTCAGGGAAGCAGTATATTTGGATGGAGAGCACTTGACAAAGGTTCAGGAGTTTGGGCTACTTACTCTGGCTTTTAAATTAACTAGATTTGTGAATTCAGCCAGTCACTTAATCTCGCTGGGCCTCAATTTTCTCATCTACAAAATGAGGTCACTGGCTACCAATCTTTTTTAATTCAAAGACTCTTTTTAAAGCTTATAAAAAAAATCGTAAGACCTTCCACATGGTAAAAGCTGTGCTTTTGGTATCAATTAATTGAGCAATGATTCAGCAGCTCCCAGAGGCAGGAATCACAGTTTAGAAGACACAAGATAAAGTACCCTGTAAAATTTATTCTTGAGTTGCCCTTCTATGAACCTATGTACTTGGGGTGGGAGGGAGCGGCATTATTTAAAGCATGAATGGGAAGATTTTCTTTAGGCCATGACTCACAGGGAAAAACATGAGCTGAGGACTACACAGTGATTAAATGCAATGATCAAGGGCTACTTGCCACATTAGAAAATTAGTCATTACCTGCTTTTCTGATATAAACATAAGCATATTAACCTCTATCCCATCCACACATTTAGACAGGCACCAGTGACTATCTACCCAATCAATACCATTAAAAATAAAGATTGCCCCCTCCTAAACCAATAGTTTAATAAAGAATTATCATGGCAAGTTAAACAATAATCCAGATGTGGCACAACATTACAGTTTTATAATACATAGAACTTTATATATAAATTTCTAATATAAAGTTAGATTTTATAAATTGTATATTTTTAAATTACTAATATAAATTTCTAATATATAGAAATACTATTGATTTTTGTATACTGACCTTGTATTCTGTGGCTCTGCTAAATTTAATTAGTTCTAGCAGATGTTTTGTACATACCTTAGAATTTTCTTTGTAAACAATCATGACGTCCACAAGTACAGACAGTTTGACTTCTATTTTCTTATATTTATGACTTCCATTAATTTATTTCTTTTCCTTAGTGTGCTATTTAGGACCTCACGATGTTGAAAAGAAACATTGGGGGTAGACATCATTGCTGGTTCCCAATCTTAAGGAGAAAGCATTTAGTAATTTACCATTACATATGATGCTAGCTATTGGTTTTTTGTAGTTGCCCTTTAACAGAAATCAGAAGAAATTATCTTCTATTTCCAATTTTCTGAGTGTTTTTCATGAACAGATGTTGAATATTGTCAAATGCTTTTTCTTCCATCACAGTAGGAGAACATACTCTGTAAGATTTCAAGCAAATTTACTGAGACTTGGTTTTTGGCCTGGTGTATGATTTATTTTTGTGAATGTACCCTAATCACTTGAAAAAAAATTTACATTATGCAGTTCTTGGATAAAGTATTCTAGACATGCTTATTATTCTTCAAATAGCCTGTCCTTACTGATATTTAGCCTAGCGGTAATATCAAATGCTGAGAAAGGACTGTTAAAATTTCCAAAGGTGACTGTGAATTTATTTTTTTCATTAATTCTATTTTTGATTCATGTTTTGAAACTATTGTTAAAGGCATAAACATTTGATTGTTATCTTTCTGATGACTTGACCCTTTTATCACTATGAATGTTCCCCTTTATCTCTCTCAATAGTCTCTTTTGATTTTATTTTACTATAGTTACTCCAGCTTGATAAGTGTTTCCATGATGTGATGGTTAACGTTATGTGTCAACTTGGCTAGGCAGTGATTCTCAGTGGCTTGGCAGATACCACACTGGGTGCTCTTACTTAACGTAATATAATCACTTTTCATGATGTGATCAGCCAATTGGTTGAAAGGGGAGCTTCCTTGGAGGGGTGTGGCCTGCCTCCAGTATATAAATGGATGTACCTGCAAAGATCATTCTTTCTCAACCTTGCATTCTTCTCATCACCCAGCTTCTAGTTCCTGGGACGTAAATCTGCATAAGTCTCTGACCCGCTGTCTGACTTGCAGATACTGGATATGCCAAACCCCACAATCCCACGAGCCAGCAGAGGTATCCAGCCTGTGGAAGACCTACGGATTTGGGACTTAGCAGCCCCTACAATTGTGTAAGCCATTTCTTTGAAGTAAATCAATCTCTCTCTCTTTCTATATATGAGTAGTATTTGCATGGAGTGATGATTAAGCGAAAGGATGGAAAAGGATATATCATATACCTTAACACACACACACACACATATAAATACAAATACAGGTAGTCCCCGACCTTCAACTACCAGAAGAATGAACAAGCCTGTCTTGGAAGAAGTACAGCCAGAATGCTCCTTGGAAGCGAGGATGGTGAGACTTTATCTCGTGTACTTTGGACATGTTATCAGAAGGGACTATTCCCAGGAGAAGGACATCATGCTTGTTAAGGTAGAGAGTCAGCAAAGAAGAGGAAGACCTTCAACGAGATGGATTGACACAGTGGCTGCAACAATGAGCTCAAGCATAACAATGCTTCTAAGGGTGGCACAGGATTGGACAGTGTTCTGTTGTACAAAAAGTCACTATGAGTTGGAACCAACTCAATGGCATCTAATAACAACAGTCTCCAACTTACAACAGGGTTCTGTTCCGAAGACTGTCATAAGTCGGTTCTGATGTAAGTCGAATACCTCATTTCAAATTAACAACTATTGCTTTTTATGGTACAAAACACTGAATAAGATCACGCTATAGTCCATAGTCCTGGTCTACAACGAAGTCAGTGTCAGTGTTGTAACAATGACGTCAGAGTTGTAATGGCTGTCAGGTGTGTGCACAGTTCAATTGTTGAATGTTGTTAGAGTTGAAGATTGTCCAACTTTCTATCCATTATGACTCCCAGCACAACACTGACTTCATTATAAAACAGGCCATAGCCTGCTATATGCCAGTGCTTTGAACAGTAAATCATAAAATTGAACATTTCTGAGTGAACATCTGAGAATAACATCAGAAAATTACATGCTGCAACATGTATGTAGTACATTTTACTAAAGATAAGATGTACCCCCTACCCCCACCAAAAAAGGACCGTTTTAAGTATGTGTCTTAGGCTGGGTTGTCTAGAGAAGCAAAACTCATGATCAGCAGGTCAGAGAGCAGGGCTCTTGTTCACAGGCTGTGAAGATCAACAAATCCCAAAGATCAGCAGGCAAGACCACAGGTAAGCTGCTGGCTCAAGTCCCAAGAACTGGAGGTAAGTTGAACAGGAGCCCACTGCAGGATCCAGAATGAGCAAAAGCCCACAAGCCTTGCCAGAATATCCACTTGTATTCAAAGCAGGTCACTCACCCAAAGAAAATCCCTTTCAACTGATTGGCTACTCACAGCAGATTCCATCATGGAGGTGATCACATAATATCAAATCTCATCATGGAAGTGATCACACCATCACACAGTTATCAAATCACTGAGAATCATGGCCCAGCCAAGTTGACACACAACCTTAACCATTACTGTATGGTTCGTTGTAAAATTGAATATGTGGCAATTTGGGTACTACCTATATCTCACTGGTTTTGATCCTCTAGAGAACCCAGACTAAGGCATATATTTTTTTCCATCCTTTTATTTTCAAGCTGTCTTAATTTTTTAAAAAAAGCATCTTTTATAAATAGCAAAGCTTTGAATTTTTATCCTATTACTGCCTTTAACTGGAATGTTAAGTCCATTTAAATTTATGTAATTAATGATATGATTGGATTTAGGTCCATCATTTTGCTGTATATGCTTTTTTTTTTCCTCAGCTGTTTTTTGTTCCTTTGTTTCTCATTTCCTGTCTTCTTTTAGCTTAAGTGGATTTTTTTTAGAGTTTAATTTTAAAATATCTATTTTCAGCTATACATCTTTGGATTATATTTTTGATGGTTACTCTAGAAATTATGATATACATCCTTAACTTTTCACAGTTTTCTTAGACCTAATATTATATTACATCACTTCACATACAATGTAAGAACCTCACAGTTGCATAGTTTCATTTACCAATGCCATCCCTTATGCTATAGCTGTCATGTACATATATATATTAATCAGAAAAAAAAAGCCAAACCCACTGCCATCAAGTCAATTCCGACTCATAATGACCCTATAGGACAGAGTAGAACTGCACCATAGAGTTTCCAAGGAGCGCCTGGTGGATTTGAACTGCTGACCTTTCGGTTAGCAGCCGTAGCACTTAACCACTACGCCACCAGGGTTTCTGATATATATATATATATTACATCTACATAAATTACAAAATCCACAATATAGTATCACAGTATACTTATTTACTTTAATACTAATTTGCTTTAAACAATTATATGTATTTTAAATAAATTAAAGAACAGAAATATAGTCTTTTATATTTATCAATATGTTTGGCATTTCTGGAGATCTTCATTCCTTCTTGAAGATCTGACTTCCCATCTAGTATTATTTCCCTTTAGCCTGAAGAATTTCCTTTACCATTTCTTGTAGTTTAGGTCTTTTGGCACCAAATTCTCTTAGTTTCTTTTATTTCACCTTTATTATTGAAGGATATTTCAGTTGGATATAGCTGCCAATTCTGGGTAGGCTCGTGTTGTTCTGTTTTTTGTTTTCTTTTTGTACTTCAAAGGTATTGTTCTACTGTTTTCTGGCCTCCATGGCTACTGAGGAGAAGTTAACCATTTGTATTGTTGTTCTCTATTCAATGAGTTATTTTTCTCAGGTTGCTTTCACAATGATCTCTATATTTGGTTTTCCAGCAGTTCAATGTTCTTAGATGTGGTTTTCTTTATGTTTATCCTTCTTGGGGTTCTTTGAAATTCTTAAATATATAACTCTGTCTTTCACCAATTTGGGAAAAATTTCAGCCATTATTTCTTTGGATCTTTTTTTCTGTCCATTTATCACTCTTTCCCTTCTAGGATTCCAATGGGGCATGTATGTTAGGTATTTTAACGTTGTCTTGCATGTCACTGAGGATTTTTTTTTTTTAATTTTTGGTCATGTATTGGAAATCTCATAATTTGGATAATTTATTTTGACCTGTCTTAAAGTTCTCTCTTTTGTTATCTCCAATCTGCTATTAAGCCCATCCAATGAATTTTTATTTCATATATTGAGTTCTTGCATTTTTAAAATAGTTTCTACCTTCTACTGAAATTTTCTATCTATTCATTCAGAAGAATATTCTTTCATTATATCCTTGAAGATATTTATAATAGCTGCTTTGAAAGTCTTTTAATTCCAATGTCTGGGTCATCTTGAGATCATTTTCCATTAATTATGTTTTATCTTAAATATATTTATTCCTATGTCTAGTAGGAATATATTTCTTCCTATGTCTAGTAACTTTGGGTTGTATCCCTGAATTGTGACTAATATATTTTAGAAACAAGGAATACTTTTATGTATTCCTTGTTTCTAAAATATATTCCTCTACACAGTCATTTTTTTGTTGTTGTTTTTGTAGGCAAATAACTTGGATGAATTCCAAACTCAGTCTTCCCTGTGGTGGACAGCAGCTGAAATCTTTGTTCAATTCTTTTGGCTGAAGCTGGAATGTTTGCAATTTGCCCCACACAGATTTCAGTAGTTTAATGCAGAATTTGGGTTGCTACACTTTGGCTCTTTCCTTCTCAGGATTTCTTGATATCCTCAAACTCTGTCCTCTGATTCCTCAAGCCAGTAAGAGTTTGGTTTTGCATCCAAGTTCCAGACACCCTGTACAGCCTATGGGAGATTGTCCTCAGTCAAAAAGCCATTAAAAAAATATGGAAACACACCCAATGCCATTTTCTTCTTTCAAGAGATATTTCCTTCCTGTTTCTGCCTGGCTTCAATCATACTCCAATGCCTTCAAAGAGGTTTTTTTTTTTTAATATTTTGTGTAGAGTGTATAGTTATTACCCACAGTACAGTAGGTCTGATATGGGGTATTTCATCATTACTAGAATTAATATTTCAAAATATTAAATTTGGAATTAAAAAAAATTGAATACTTCTCTAAATCATGCTATTTAGGAGTTATTTGATTTGGGGTAAATCTGTGCCTTAGTTTTTCCATCCAAAAATTGTGAATAATACTACCAAATTTGCAGAGATTCTCGAAGATTTCATGAAATATAAAATTGGCCTATAAACTGAAAAAAATGCTATATGTATATAGTAAAGGTGAAATATTTTCATTCCTAACCAAACAATGAAATTCCCATCTGAATCTTTCTGTAAAGTTAATAATCTTTTTGTAGTGACACATGTATCTGTTCATTCATTTTAGATACTCAACATTTACTGTATTATTTTCTTATAATGGTGCACATTTGTGCTACATATTCACTCTACATAGAGTGTTGCTGTTTGTTGCTGTTGAATCAGTTCTGACTCATGGCAAGCTTACGTATAACAGAACAAAACATTGCCTAGTCCTGTACCATCTTCATGGCCATTGGTATGTTTAAGTCCATCGTTGTGGCTATTGTGTCAATCCATTCCTTCTTTTCACTGACCCTCTACCAAATATGATGTTCTTTTCTAGTAATTTGTCTTTCCTGATGACGTAGCCAAAGTCTTGCTGTCCTCATTTCTAAGGAGCACTGTGCATGTATTCTAAAACTGATGTGTTCGTACTTCTGGCAGTTAACAGTATATTCAATAATCTTTACCAACATCACAACTTGAATGCATACATTCTTCTTCTGTCTTCTTTTTTCACTGTCCAGCTTTCACATGCATAGGAGATGATTGAAAAGACTATGGCTTGGGTTGGGAGCACCTTAGTCATCTATGTGAAATCTTTGCTTTTGAAAACTTCAAAGAGGTCTTTTGCAGCAGATTTGCTCAATGCAATATGTTGTTTTGTTTCTTGTGCTGCTTCCACAGGCATTTGTGCCTATAGTTAGTGAGGCTAAATCGGCAGTATCTGAGAACAGTATCTTGGACTTCTAAAATATATAACAATAAAATCAATTTTTAACTTATATTTTGGTAATTACTTAAGATGCTCAAATTATAGGCTATATCTGCATTTTCTCAAGGAACAAGCCTTTTCAATTAAAGGCATTAAGGGAATTAGGCCTAGAAACTAAGGAAATATAGTAATTTATGCCTGAGTGAATCACTGTGCAGAAATACAGAATGTAAACATTGGAAAAGCCTTTTGTCACTCATGCTTACTAAGGATTTTGGAGAAACTAATGTATACTGGCATAAAACAATGAAGGTAGACTTGACTAGCAGTAAAAAAAAAAAAAAAAATGACAAGTGAGGAGAGACAAATAATGAGGAAGCAAGGACAAAGTTTGTTCAAGGGATGGTAGCCCGACCAGCCAAATCTGGCTCAGATCAGGTTGCGTGGGGCAGTGATTTCACTGAAACACATGTGTCTAATGACATTAGCAATGAAAATACACTTCAGGTGAAATTTTGTACAATCTAAGGAATTTCTCTCCCACTCAAGGAAGTAAATATGAAGACTTGTGAATGTAACATTGTTGGGATAACTGTGGATGTAACTCTAATTTTGGCACTTTAATATTATTAGCAACAGGCCACTTGGTACACAAACATGGCAACTTGCTACAGCTGAGAACTTTGCTGTGTGCTGTCAAATACTAAATTAAAAGTTTGCCCTTTAATATACCTAATAATCAACTTTGCTAAAGGTTGTTAACTTGTTAACTTGCAGATCCTTGGGTTCTACGCACCAGAAATTCTAATTAAGTATTTCTGAGAAGAGATGTCAGGAATTCACAGTTTCTAACAAGATGTGTTCTTGATTTTGATACAAAGCATATAGGGAGAAAAATGGTGGACAATAAGGGTCACTGAAGGCTTTCAACCAGAAGAGTGAATTAGTAACAGGGTTTTTTAGAAAGATGACTCTGACTACAGGGCACAATACAGACTGGATATGAAGAGAATAAGGATAGGGAGAGTAGATAAGAGAAGGCTCAGAGTCCAAATAGATGAGAATGAATACCTGGTGTGATAAAAACTAGCAAGAAAGGAAAGGAGAGGAAGGGACAGGATGGGACAGGTATGAGAAAAGTGAAGAAAAGTGGACAGGTATTTGTTGAACTTCATGGTATGATGGTTTAAAAGATACCTGCAAGTTTTTTTTTTACACTCCTCCTATAAAAATTGGATTCAAATTTCCCTCCTCTTGAATATGTGCCAGTCTTAGTGAATTGTTTTTAACAACTAGAAAGTGGCGGAAGTGACACTGTATGACTCCTGAAACTAGGTTGGAAAGGTGATAGGGCTTCCTCTGGATCTCTTGGATTATACATCTTCAAAGTCCAGATACTTTAAGTCCTTCATGTAGAGAGATGACAAAGATAAGAACAGATGCCTGAGGAGCCCCAGCTGTTCTTGCCTCCAGCTGTTTTAATCTTCTCAAACCAAGCATCATACATGTGAGTAAAGAACCTTTGAGATGACCCTAACTCCAACCACTGTTAAGTGCAACTTCGTGGAAGACCTTGTGTGAAAACCACCCAACTGAGCTGTTCTGAGTTTTCTGGGCCATAGAAATCATGAGAGATTGTAATAATTATCCTTGTGTTAAGCCACTAAATTCTGGGGTAATTTTTTTTATTGTGTTTTAGGTGAAAGTTTACAGCACAGATTAGTTTCTCATTCAAAAATTTATACAGAAATTGTTTTGTGACATTGGTTGCAAATCTGGCAATGTGTCAGCACTCTCCGCCTTTCCCTTTATACCCCGGGTTCCCCGTGTCCATTCGTCCAGGTTTCCTTTCCCTTCCTGCCTTCTCATCTTTGCTTTGGGGCGGCTGTTGCCCAGTAGGTCTCCTATACTTGATAGAACTAAGAAGCACATTCCTCACGTGTATTACTGTTTGTTTTCCAGGCCCGTCTAGTCCTTGTCTGAAAGGTGGATTTCAGAAGTGGTTTCAGTTCCGAGTTAGCAGGGTATTTGGAGGTGATAGTTTCAGAGGTCCCTCCAGTCTCTGTCAGACCAGTAAGTCTGATCTGGGGCAATTTGCAATGCAGCAACAGTAAGTAACACATATGGTAAAGTAAAAGATGACTCTGATTTTACCTTTGTACGAAGTTGGGAAATTGCCTTTTCACATTACCTAGGACAATTATAAATCTCATCAGCCTTTTAACTTTAATGATTTTTAGTATCACAGCACATTGCAATAAAAAATAATCACCTCATCCTCATAAAATTTCAACACACAATTATTAAATAATTTTAAGAAAGCTTCAGAGTCATTAGTTCCAGGGCAAAATATCAACATTTTCTTTAATATTTTGCATGAAAGTGTTAGTTCTTAAGAAAAAAAAAAAATAGCTTAATTAAAATTAAATCACTTCCTCTTAGGAGCAAATCAAATTTTTTCCCCTTAGGACCAGCAAATCAAATTATGAGTCTATCAAATTAATTCACTATGCAAGTAGGATGACCGTCCTCTGAAGATTGATCTCTTTTATCTCTAACCTTTTTTTTTTTTTAACCACCTTTGTCTAGCCAAGAATTCTTCATATATCTAATCCCACTTACTCAATCTCAAGACGAAACTGTTTAGGCACCATTAAATGTTTAAACCACAATGAAACCCAGTGCCGTCAAGTCGATTCTCATAGAGACCCTATAGGACAGAGTAAAGCTGCCCCATAGAGTTTCTAAGGAGCGTCTGGCAGATTTGAACTGCCAACCTAGCAGCCCTATTATAGCACTTAACCACTATGCCACCAGGGTTTCCCATTACATGTTTAGACTCCATTTAAATGGTAAAATTGAAGTTAAATTGGAGATCCAAGAGAAAAATCACAATTAGAAAAAGAGTTAACAGATAGTCACATATCTGCCCCGGCAGGTCCAAGTTTCTTTTATCCCACAATGCACAACAGGTGCTGTGTGCACTCATGGGCCACAATCCTGCTAAGCACAATTCCTGAAGCCGTTTCTTTCTCGCTCAAGGAAACTGAAGGGATGCAGCTGAGAGAGAATGGCTTTATTATAATCTTGGATCCATTAACTTGTTTGAAAGACATAATAACAAATATAAAGCCTGGGATCATAGTTTTGTGGGACAACTCATTCAACGGGCATAATATAGATTACAAAGTTTATGTTCTACATCCTAGTTTAGTGAGTAGCATCTGGGGTCTTAATAGCTTATGAGGGGCCATTTAGGATACAACTGTTGGTCTCATTTTGTCCAGTGCAAAACAGAAAGAAACCAAAGACTCAGAGGAGAAACTAGTCTATAGGACTAACAGCCTACACAAACCATGGCCTCATTTACTCAGAGACCAGAAGAAGGAGATGGTACCTGGCTACCACTAATGACTATTCTGATCAGGACCACAATAGATCGATTCTGATAGGAGGGAAGAAAAATGTGGAACAGAACTCAATTTCTTAAAAAGTCCAGGCTTACTAGACTAGTTGAGACTAGAGGACTCCCCGAGACTATCACCCCGAGATACTCCGTAAACCTTGAAGAGAAACTACCCGTTGAGGGCATCTGTTAGCTAAACAACAGCTCGGCTCATAAACATTACCAGTGACTACTGCACACCTTTAAAAAATCATCTTATATGAGACCAAATGGTCAACAATTACTCTAAAGCAAAGATGAAAGGTTAAGGGGACAGGGAAACCAGATTACTGGAAGTGAAATATCCAGAAAGAAATTGATGAGAATGTTAAAACATTGTGAAAAAAGTAACCAATGTCTCTGAACAATTTGTGTAGTAATTGTTAAATAAGAACTTGATTTGCTGTGTAAACTTTCACTGAAAGCACAGTAAAATATTATTTTAAAAATAAACAAATAATACTCAAGGACTGGGAAAGTGAAGCTATTTTAGGGAGCCTTTAAGGTCACCTCCCCATTACTTTCCCTACCATGTTGTTGTTCATTGCCCTTGATCCAATTTCAACCCATAGCTACACCATGTGTGCAGAATAGAACTGCATCATAGGGTCCTCAAGGCTGTGACTTTTCAGAAGCAGATTGCCAGGCCTGTCTCCTGATGCACCTCTGGGTGGGTTTGATCCACCCACCTTGTGGATAGTAGTAAAGCACTTAACTATTTACACCACCTAGGGACTCCTTCCCCACCCTCAAAAAAAAAAAAAAAAAAAACCCATTGATGTCAAGTTAATTCCAACTCATACCGACCCCATAGGACAGACCAGAACTGCCCCATAGGGTTTCCAAGGAGTAGCTGTTGGATTCAAACCACCAACCTTTTGGTTAGCATCCAAATGCTTAAACCACTGCGCTCCTTCCCCACCCTAGGACACTCCAGATAAACTACAATCCAAATAAAAACTTAGTGCCTGCTATCACTGAGCTTCAGTACTTTGACAATCAACATTATGCTTCAAAACTGCGATGTGCACACCACAGAAAACAAAAAGCACCATGGTGGAGAATTATTGCTTTATAGTGTTTGAATTTGTACTAGAAAGTCATTATTTCAGTTATTGCCCAAGTGATCTCTGAGTGACTATGTATCAGATATGTTTAATCCTCCAGCCTAGGATTCTGAAGCAGGTGCACCAGGGAGATACCTCAAGATGGTGAATTGGGGGGCAGGAAGAGATATTAGGCTTTGTGTCTAAATTTCTTTTTTACTTTAACAAGGAGAAGAAATTAAGCTTCATAAATATTTCATATATAAACTGACATCATGGCCCTCACTCTGAGTGACAGTCACTTGTCCCCTGCATGTTGTTGTTAGGTGCCATCGAGTCGGTTCTGATTCATAGCGACCCTATGTACAACACGACGAAAACACTGCCCGGTCCTGTGCCAGGTTCACAATCGTTGTTATGCTTGAGCTCATTGTTCCAGTCACTTTATCAATCCACCTCATTGAGGGTCTTGTTTTTTGCTGACCTTCTACTTTATCGAGCATGATGTTCTTCTCCAGGCTCTGACAACTCCTGATAACAGGTCCAAAGTATGTGAGACTTGGTCTCACCACCCTTATTTCTAAGGAGCATTGTGGCTGTATTCCTTCCAAAACAGATTTGTTCCTTCTTTTGGCAGTCCTTGGTATGTATGTTCAGTATTCTTCACCAACATCACAGTTCAAAGACTTCAATTCTTCTTTGGTCTTCCTTACTCATTGTCCAGCTTTTGCATGCATATGAGGGGGTTGAAAATACCATGACTTGGGTCAGGCACACCTTAGTCTTCAAGGTGACACCTTTGCTTTTGAACACTTTAAAGAGGTTTTTTTGCAGCAGATTTGCCCAATGCAACGTATCTTTTGATTTCTTGACGGCAGCTTCCATGGATGTTGACTGTGGATCCAAGTAAAATGAAATCCTTGACAATTTCGATCTTTTCTCCGTTTATCATGATGTTGCTTATTGGTCCAGTTGTGAGGATTTTTGTTTTCTTTATGTTGAGGTGTAATCCATACTGAAGGTTGTGGTCTCTGATCTTCTTTAGTAAGTGCTTCAAGTCCTCTTCACTTTCAGCCAAGGTTGTGTCATCTGCGTAACACAGGTTGTTGATGAGTCTTCCTCCAATTCTAATGCCCCATTCTTCTTCTTATAGTTCAGCTTCTTGGATCATTTGCTCAGCACACAGATTGACTAAGTATGGTGAAAAGATACAGCCCTGACACATATCTTTCCTGACCTTAAACCATACAGTATCCCCTTGTTCTGTTCCAAGGACTGCTTCTTGGTTTATGTACAGGTTCCTCATGAGCACAAATTAAGTGTCCTGGAATTCCCATTCTTCCAAATGTTATCCATAATTTGTTATGATCCACACAGTCAATAATACTTAGGTAAACATCTTTCTGGTATTCTCTGCTTTCAGCCAGGATCCATATATTAGCAATGATATCTCTGGTTCCATGTCCTCTTTGAATATGGCTTGAATGTCTGGCAGTTCCCTGTTGATATACTGCTGCAGCCACTTTTGAATGATCTTCAGCAAAGTTTTACTTGTTTGTGATATTAATGACATTGTTCGCTAATTTTCACATTCAGTTGGATCACCTTTCTTGGGAATAGGCATAAATATGAATCTCTTCCAGTCAGTTGGCCAGGGAGCTGTCTTCCAAATTTCTTGGCATAGATGAGTGAGTACTTCCAGCTCTGCACCCATTTGTTGAAACATCTCAACATGGTATTCTGTCAATTCCCGGGGCCTTGTTTTTCGCCAATGCCTTCAGTGTAGCTCAGACCTCTTCTTGAGTACCATTGGTTCCTGATCATATGCTACCTCCTGAAATGGTTAAACGTTGACCAATTCTTTTTGGTATAGCGACTCTGTGTATTCCTTCCATCCTCTTTTGATGCTTCCTGCATCGTTTAATATTTTCCCTGTAAAATCCTTCAATATTGCAACTCGAGGCTTGAATTTTTTCTTCGGTTCTCTCACCTTGAGAAATGCCGAGGGTGTTCTTCCCTTTTGGTTCCATCTGCAGGTCTTTCTTTGCACATGTCATTACAATACTTTACTTTGTCTTCTCCAGCCACCCTTTGAAATGTTCTGTTCAGCTCCTTTACTTCATCATTTCTTCCTTTCCTTTTAGCTACTTGACATTCAAGAGCAAGTTTCAGAGTCTCTTCTGACATCCATTTTGGTCTTTTCTTTCTTTCCTCTCTTTTTAATGACCTCTTGTTTTCTTCATGTAGGGTATCCTTGATGTCATTCCACAACTCATCTGGTCTTGTCATTAGTGTTCAATGCATCAGATCTATTCTTGAGATGGTCTCTAAATTCAAGTGCGATATACTCAAGGTGCTTGGTAAAGTACAGTGTCAGTGGAAAAGAGGAAGACCCTCAACAAGATGGATTGACACAGTGGCTGCAAAAATGGGCTCAGGCATAACAATGATTGTGAGGGTTGTGCAGGACCAGGTAGTGTTTTGTTCCGTGGTACACAGGGAGGCTATGAGTCGGAACCGACTTGATGGCACCTAACAACAACATACTCAAGGTCGTATTTTGGCTCTCGAGGACTTGTTCTAATTTTCTTCAGTTTCAACTTTAACTCACATATGAGCAATTGATGGTCTGTTTCACAGTTGGCCCCTAGCCTTGTTCTGACTGATGACTTTGAGCTTTTCCATCGTCTCTTTCCACAAATGTAGCTGATTTGATTTGATTTCTGTGTATTCCATCTGGTGAGGTCCGTGTGCATAGTCTTCTGAGGCACCTCTTGGTGAGTTCTAACCTCCAACCTTTTGGTTAGTAGCTGAGTGCTTAACTAACTGTTTGTACCACCCAGATACTCCTGTGTGTATGTGTATTGTACAACTTATAATGTACAGTAGAAGTTCACACTGATGATATGCACGATCAAAAAAAAAGTATGGCATACAATATCCAAGATGTATTAAGTGAAAAAAGCAAAAGGATTGGGGGAAAGAATCTACATATTTCCCTGTATAAAATATCACTGGAAGAAGACATAAGAAGATGGTAAAATTATTTGCCTCTGCAAAGGAACTGGGAGGAACAAGACGAGGAGAGTTCCCACTATATGTCATCTTATAGCCTTACAATGTTCAACTATGTACATGTATTCTCTATCAAAAATTAATGTTTTAAATAAGAAAAAGTATGGTGACTACACATTATATGTATCTTTTTATCTTCTATTATACATTAAATTTTCCTCATCAGCACACATGTATTTATTCACCTTTGATTTCCAGCACTAAGAACAATACCATGGAACATGGTAGTAGCTTAATAACTAAAACCAAAAACCAAACCCACTGCCGTTGAGTCGATTCCAACTTATAGCGACCCTATCTGCTGTTAAATGAAACTTCTCAGAGGGATAAAGATGTAACAAGCTCTAATCTGAAAGAAATTTCTTCTTCTTAGAACTGTGATTTCATAATCTGGAATGTGGTGAACCTTCTAGTTGATGTCTTCTTTCTTATTCATATTATCCTCCTGATAGAATTAAACACTGTCTTTAAATAGGAATGAAAAGCACCCCATTTACTATATTTGTATAATGATTGTGTCAGCCCTGGGAAATTCGTACTTTTAGTTCCATCTCAAAATCTTTTGTTTGTTTGTTTGTTTCATTTAGGACTAGTTGATAATTTTATGTTACAAAGTAATAATACAGCAATTATATCTAGAAAATATTCTGAAATATTAATCTATGTCTTTAAAAAAGTAGGTGATGGTTAAGAGCACAGGCTCAGGACCTCGACTGCCTAGGTTTGAATTTCATCTCTACTTCTTGCTAGCTGCATCTTTGAGCAGATTCCTCAGCCTCTTTGTAAATTTCGCCTCTGTTCCTCACATGTAAAAATAAGATAACAATTTTATTTATAGTATAGGATTTTTTTTGAGAATTAACATGTATAATATGCTCAGAGCAGTGTCTGGTCCACCGTAAATCCTCAATATATGGCCTACACTGTTATTACTATGATGATTATTAATTTATTGTTACTTTCCTCTTCCTTCCCTCATGTCAATCAAGTACTTCCTTGCCTCAGAGAAGATGTTTGGCTGGCAGAAAGCAGAGACTTCTGCTTCCCAACAGGCTAGTCTTTAAGAAAAACTTTAGGAAATGTACTGCCAGAAACAGCCTCAAGGTGAGGAGCTGATTATATTATCATTTCCTGTGAGGACACAGGCTGAGGATCCTAACACAGAGGCAGCGATCTCTTTCACAGAAATGGCTGACTAGCCACAGTAGGAATAATATGATGGCGAATGGTGAGCACCTTCTTGGGTGCAGCTTTGCCAGCAGAGGGCACAGTTAAAACAAGGGCAAGGGACGGGATAGTGACCGAAAGGACAGATACCAGGGAGGGTGGGATGACGGGATTGCATGCACTGGAGGGTACCTACCCTGTCTCCTTCACTGGATTTGTTTTGAAGCCCTGGATTACTATCACCTCTAACTTCAAATAATCTGTTATTAATTTTCCTTGCTTTGGGAGCAGAAAGGGAGGGGAAGATGAGGGAGACAGGATAGGATAATTAATGGACTTCCAAGCGATTCCTGTTTACTCATGTGAATTTCCCAGGGCTGACAGAATCACTCAATTGGTTTTTAGACATTTTAAGCAGCAGAAAACATTTCTCAAATGTTGGAATCTCAGAACAGCAAATGAATAAAAGCAGAGCTGTTATGGGCAACACTAACACCTTTGTGGCCCCGAAGGGCTCTGTCAAACAATTTAAAAACAACTCCTAGAAGGAATCTGGCCCTTCTTGCCTTCAATGACTCTGACAAAAGGCTCTCACAAAAGAGCTGGTAAGGATACTCACCCTATATAAATCCATGTAGTGTTATTCTTGACATATTTAGGTGTTTAATCACCCAGTCTAATTATAACCCTGTCCTTCCATTAAGTGTATATTAGAAGATATGTTTTAATCTTCTCAATGATCCTGTGAGGTATTATTTGCCTATTCTACAAAGGAAGGCATTGAAGCCTCAAGAGGGTTGTAAATTGGCCAAAACCACATAGTGAACAATTTGAAGTCACTGTACTACACTGATGTAGCCAACTCCATTGATTTATATGAGGATCTGAGAAATTGAACTCAAGCTCTCACTTTTTAAGCAGTTGCTTGAATCCTTTCTTTGTCTGGATATCGTGACACATATTTATTTGCCACTTCTAATCGCTCAACATTTAATAGTCCTAAAAATAATAAAAGAGCATGCTAAGGGGGTGATAGTGGTGAGAAGGGAAGAATAAAGGAAGGAAGTTTACAACATGAATGAGCAGCTCTGCCATAAGGAGAAGAGAAAAGATGCCTGTCTGGCAAGACAGACAGAGACAGAAACACAGACAGATACACCAACAAACACAAACAATAATTCTGCAAATATCAATTGAGCATTAAGAAAAAATTGTTAGGAAAAAAATCAGCTCATTCTAAATAGCAGTAAATTTATAAACTAGAAACAAAGCTAACAAAAAATGTATAAGACTTTCATATGCAAAACTATAAAACTTTACTTACCGAAAAACATAAAACCAGTTCTGAATAAATGAAGTGATACGGCAATGTTTATGAATGAGAAGATGTCAGTTCTCTGAAAGGAAAACTATAAATTAAATGAAATTCTAATAAAATTCTCAAAAGTTTTTCCATGGGTGTGACTATCTGATTCTAAAATTCAGAAAAGTAAATGTATACGAATAGCCAATTTAAAAAAAGGAAGGTTCTATCCTTTGAACATCAGCATATAATTCAGAGCACTTTTTTATTTGAAACCATGATATTGGTGCATAAATATGAACAAATAGAAGACTGAATAGAGAGACCATAAGTGGACCCATGTCTACAAAGGAATTTGATATATGATATGTTATTTCAAAGAGAAAAAGATTTACCAGTCAAAAAATGATTACTAGATATATTATTCAATTCCATAAAAAAGATAAAAGTGGCATCAGCATGAACCTTTGAACACCATCCTATACCACCTCACTGAATGGTGTGACCCAGAGTGGCACAGTGTGACCCCTGAGTCCCACCCCATGACACCCCTGGCCCCACCCTGCCAAGTGCTGCACCCCAAACAGGACAGGCACAAACATCTGGAGCCCTGAACCCTGCCCCACCACAGCGTCTCCAGATCTGCACTGCTGGCCGCAGTTCATGCCACAAACGACCTATCCTTGCCCCTCCCCCCTGCCAGACCTGCCCTGCTACACCACAGCTGAGTGATTGGCCCTGCCCACCTAGACAAAGTGGTGAGAACGATCATGCCCACAGAGAAGCAAACAACAAAACACTACCAGCCCTCCTACCCAGACATAACCAAACCAAACAAAAAAGCAACATGAAACAAACCTATAATCAATAAACGAAGAAAGCAACTTCTGAATGTCTCAGAGGCAGCAAACAATAAAAAAAAAAAAAAAAAAAACAGAACAGCATGGCTCTAGTAAGCAACCAAAATAAACCACCAGATGATCTGGTAGAAGAAAAGGCACTGGAACTATGTTACAGGTAATTCAAAAGTCTAATATTGAGGGGCCCCTAAGAGATTATAAAGAGATCATGGAAAATACAGAAAAAACTAAGGAAAAAATAGACAAAAGCATGGAAAATATAGAAAAAAATCAAAGAAAACAGAGTCAAAGCAACGGAAGAATTCAGGAAAATAATACAGGAACCCAATGTCAAAATAAATTAAAATTAGATATCATACAAAAACAGTAATTAGCAACCAAAAGACAAACAACAAGATTTCAGAAACAGACAATGCAATAGAAGGTTTAGGAGCAAATTTGAAACAACGGAAGATAGGATCAGTGAAATTGAAGACAAATCCTTGGATACAACTTTGTTTGAGGAAAAATCAGAGAAAAGAATGTAGAAAATCTAAGAACTATGTGGGATACAATTAAAAGCAAAAAAGTGCATGTGATCAGAGTTCCAGAACAGGGGAAGAAAATGGAAAACAGAGAGGATCATTCACTATTTCTTGACAGAAAACTTCCCTAATATCATGGAAGATGAAAAGCTGACCATTCAAGAAGCTCAACGAATCCCATGTAGGATAGATAGAGCTCAAAAGAATGTTACCAACACATATCATAATCACACTTGCCAAAACCAAAGATAAAGAAAGAATCCTGACAGTAGCTCAAGAAAAATAAAAAGTCACATACAAAGGGGAAACAATAAGACTAAGCTTTGATTACTCAGCAGAAACCATGCAAGCAAGAAAGCAATGGGATGACGTATGCAAAACCTTAAAAGGAAAAAAAAAAAACGCCAACCAAGAATAATGTAGCCTGCAAAACTCCCACTCAACTATGATGGTGAAATTAGGACATCTCCAGATAAATAGAAATTAAGGGAATAAGTAAAAACCAAACTTACAAGAATTATTAAAGGGACTCCTGTAGTTAGAGAACCAGCAACATCAGACAATGACATGAATCTAGGGCATAGGTGAGTGCCAGCCAAATATTGACCTACATAATGAACTCTGAAGGATAAAACAAAACTAAAAGATTCAAAACAGGGAACTAGACACATCAATCTGTAAGTGACGACAATGTCAGAACAATAAAAGGGAGACGACATGTTGTGGATAAAAACACAAACAAAAGGAACTCAGCATAGGAGACTAAGAGGAACAAAGAAAAAGTCAGCAGCACTAAAAAAAATGACACCAATAAACTCACACCTATTGATAATCACACTGAACATAAATGGCTAAAATGCACCCCTAAAGAGACAGAGAATAACAGAATGGATTAAAAAAAAATGACCCATCAATATGCTGTCTATAAGATACACACCTTAGACACAAACACATAAATATATTAAAAATCAAAAAATAGAAAAAAAATATATCAAGCAAACAGCAACCAAAAAAGAGCAAGAGTCGCAATACTAATCTCAGATAAAATAGACTTTAAACCAAAATCCACCATAAAACACAAGAAAAGGATAGTATATAATGATTAAAGGAACAATCCACCATGATGAAATAACCATAATAAATATCTATGCACCCAACGACAGGGCACCAAAATACATAGAACGAACACTAACAGCACCAAAAAGAGAAATTGTCAGTTCTACAATAATACCAGGAGACCACACATCACTCTCGATAAAGGACAGAACATCAAGAAAGAAACTAAACAAAGATACAGAAGATCTAAAGGCCACAATCAACCAACCTGACCTCACAGACATATATAGAACACTCCATCCAACAGCAGCAAAGTACACATTTTTTTCCAATGCACATAGAACGTTCTCCAGAATAGACCACATCTTAGGCCACAAAGCAACCCTCAACAAAATCCAAAACACTGAGATGATTAAAAGCATCATAATGCCATAAAATTTGAAATTAATAATAGAAAGAGCAGGGAAAAAAAATAATATGTGTAAACTGAATAACACCTTGTTCAAAAATCACTGGGTAACAGAAGAAATCAAAGATGGAATCATAACATCAAAATATTACAAAGCATCTTTGCTGACCATAAACCCATAAAAGTAGAAATCAATAGGAGAAAAAGCAAGGAAAAAAAAACAAACACATGGAAAGTGAACAACACCTTGCTCAAAAACTACTGGATTACATAAGAAATTAAGAACAGACTAAAGAAATTCATAGAATCAAATGATAATGAAAACACAACCTACCGGAAAGTTTGGGACACACCAAAAGCAGTGGTCAGAGGTCAATTTATAGCAATAAATGCACACATACAAAAAGAAGAAAGGGCCAAAATCAAAGAATTAACCCTACAACTCAAACAAATAAAAAGAGAACAGCAAAAGAAGTTCTCGGGCACCAGAAGAAAGCACAAAATAAAAATTAGAGCACAGTTAAATGAAATAGAGAATAGAAAACCAATCAAAAGACTTAACAAGACCAAAAGCTGGTTCTCTGAAAAGATCAATAAAATCAATAAACCACTGGCCAAACTGACAAAAGAAAAACAGGAGAGGAAGCAAATAACCCAAATAAGAAATGAGATGGGTGATATCACAACAGACCCAACTGAAATTAAAAGAATCATAACTAAATACCATGAAAAATTGTACACTAACAAATTTGAAAGCCTAAAGGAAATGGACAAATTTCTAGAAACATACTACTAAGCTAACACAAACAGAGGTAGAACAATCAAATAAACCTATAATAAAAGAAGCACTTATAACAAAAGAAGAGATTGAAAAGATAATTTAAAAACTCCCAACAAAAATAAGCCCTGGCCCAGATGGCTTCACTGGAGAATACTACCAAACTTTCAGAGAGTTAACACCACTACTACTAAAGATATTTCAGACATAGAAAGGGACAGAATACTCCCAAACTCATTCTATGAAGCCAGCATAATCCTTATACCAAAAACAGCTAAAGATACCACAAAAAAAGAGAATTACAGGCCAATATCCCTCATGAACTTAGACACAAAATTCTAGCCAATAGAACTGAACAACATATCAAAAAAAAAAAAAAAAAAAAATTTCACCATGACCATCTGGTATTCATACCAGATATGCAGGGATGGTTCAACATTAGAAAAACAATTAATGTAATCCACCATATAAACAAAACACAAGAACCAGATGTTCTTATAAATTGATCCAGAATAAAGCATTTGACAAAGTCAATACCCATTCATGATAAAAATTCTCAGCAAAACAGGAATAGAAGGGAAATTCTCAACATAATAAAGGGCATTCATACAAAGCCAACATCCTCAATGGAGAGAGTCTGAAAGCATTCCCCTTGAGAATGAGAACCAGACAAGGATGCCCATTATCACCACTCTTATTCAACATTGTGCTGTAGGTCTAAGCAAGAGCAATTAGGCTAGATAAAGAAATAAAGGGCATCCAAATTGGTAAGGAAGAAATAAAAGTATCTCTATTTGCAGATGATATGAGCTTATACACAGAAAGCCCTAAGGAATCCACAAGAAAACTATTGGAACTAATAGAAGATTACGGCAAAGTATCAGGTTACAAGATAAACATACAAAAATCACTTGGATTCCCCTACATCAACAAAGAGAACGTCAAAGAGGAAATCACCAAATCAATACCATTTACAATAGCCCCCAAGAAGATAAAATACTTAGGAATAAATCTTATCAGAGACGTAAAAGACCTATACAAAGAAAACTACAAGACTCTACTGCAAGAAACCAAGAGAGCCCTAGATAAGTGGAAAAACATACCTTGCTCATGGATAGGAAGACTCAACATCGTGAAAATGTCTATTCTACCCAAAGCGATCTACAGATACAGTGCAATCCCAATCCAAATTCCAATGGCATTTTTTAATGAGATGGAGAAACAAATCACCAACTTCATATGGAAGGGAAAGAGGCCCCGGATAAGTAAAGCATTACTGAAAAAGAACAAAAAAGTGCGAGGCCTTCCTCTACCTGATTTTAGAACCTATTATACTGCAACAGTAGTCAAAACAGCCTGGTACTGGTACAACAGATACATAGACCGATGGAACAGAATTGAGAATCCACACATAAATTCATCCACCTATGAGCAGCTGAAAAAACAGTCTCTTTAACAAATGGTGCTGGAATAACTGGATATCCATCTGTAAAAAATGAAATAAGATCCATACCTCACACCATGCACAAACACTAACTCAAAATGGATCAAAGACCTAAATATAAAATCTAAAACAATAAAGACCATGGAAGAAAAATTAGGGACAATGCTAGGAGCTATAATACATGGCATAAACAGTATACAAAACATTACTAGAACTTCACAAACAGTAAAAGAGAAATTTGATAACTGGGAGCTCCTAAAAATCAAACACTTTTGCTCATCCAAAGACTTCACCAAAAGAGTAAAAAGACAACCTACAGACTGGGAAAAAAAAAATGGTACAACCACTTTGGAAATCAGTTTGGACAAATACTGCATGAGACCACTATTATAAAAACTCATGAAAAGGTTTACACAAAGAAAGAAGCAATCTTTGACGGTTATGAGGGAGGGGAGTGGTGGAGGGGGAAAAACACAACTAGACAATAGATAAGTGGTAACTTTGGTGACGGGTAAGACAGTACACAATACTGGGGAAGTCAGCACAATTTGACCAAGGCAAAGTCAAAGTCACAGAAGCTTCCTGAGGGACCAAATTACTGGACTGAGGGCTCAAGGAACATCTAGCTCAACTGGCATAGCATAGTTTATAAAGAAAATGTTCTACATCCTACTTTGGTGAGAAGAGTCTTGGGTCTTAGAAGCTTATGAGCGACCATCTAAGATACATCTACTGGTCCCACCCCATCTGGAGCAAGGAAGAATGAAGGAAACCAAAGACACAACTAGATGGTACCCAGCTACCACCACCAACTGCTCTTACAGGGATCACAATAGTGGGTCCAAGAGAGAGTAGGAGAATAATGGTGAACAAAATTCAAACTCACAAAAAAAGACCGGACTTACTGGTGCCACAGAGTCTTGAGAAACCACGAAAGTACAGCCCCCAGACGCCCTTTTAACTCAGTATTGAAATCAATCCTGAGGTTCACCCTTTAGCCAAAGATTAGACATGCCTATAAAACAAACAATAACACGCAGTTCAACTGTGTATATGAAACTAAATGGGCACACCAGCCCAGGGGCAAGGACAAGAGAGCAGGAGTGGACAAGAAACCTGGATGAATGGAAATGGGAAACCTGGGGTCAAGAAGGAGAGAGCGTTGATACACCATGGGGTTGGTAACCAACGTCACAAAACAGTATATGTATTAATTGTTTAATGAGAAACTAATTTGCTCTGTAAACTTTCACCAAAACAGAATTAAAGAAAAAGATTTAAAAAATTCTATCTCTACAGAAAAAATAATGCACGTAAAATAAGTATCCGAGCCTTCAATAAAATCTAAAGTAATCAGTAAAATATAGAAACATTTTTTCAGTCTTCCTCATTCATTGTCCAGCTTTCACATGCATATGAGGCAGTTGAAAATACCACGGCTTGGGTCGGGGACACCTTAGTCCTCAAAATCTACCATATCAAAATTTAAAACTTGTGTAGTACAAAAGGTATCTTAAACATGGTTGAGAAAAACACAAATGGGAAAAAATAATTTCCATACATATAGGAAAATATTAATCTCCAGAATATGCAAACCAATAAGAAAAATGCAAACAATCTAACAGAAAAAAAGGGGGGGGGCCAAATTTATGTTCAGGTAATTCTCAAATGAGGCAATATAGCATAATAGTAATTAAACAGCAATAAAAGAGCATTTCTAACCTATCAGGTAATGTAAAAGTAAACGTTTTGAAATTAACTATTGCTGAGATATGGGGAGATAAAAACTAAGTGGCTATAAACCGATAAAGCTACTTTTGAATATCATATTAACAAAATCTGTTAAAACTAAACATATGTATACCCGCTAACCTACTAAAGCCATGTTTAGGAATATTCCCAAGAAAAGTTTCTCACACATGCAAAGCGAGAGTGAATAAGGATGATTCTGACAGTCTTGTATTGGTAATAGCAACAATTTGAAAGCAACCTGAATGTCTACTAATAAAATATGATATATTTATACAATGGAACACTATGAAAACAATTATAAGAATTAGCTGGGTCTATACGTATCAACGAAGAGCTCAAAAATAGACTGCATAATGAAAAAATCAAGTTATGGGATGATACAGATAGTATAATACCATTTAGGTAAAAAATAAATTTCACAGAATAATACCACATAAAAGTAAAAACAAGGTTCCTGAAGGATACAAGAAAATTTGTAACGGTGTTATTTTATCACTCATATGTTTGAAGTGGATTGAGATAGGTTTATGGTCTAAGGGGATCTTGCTTTATCTGCAATGTTGTAATTCTTAACGGAGTATACATTTGTGATTATTTGCATTTTTTTGTAAGAAAATATACAAAATTCTAATGGACAGCTGAATTGAATAGGTACTAATTAGTGCTGAGTCAGCTCAGAGGAAGGAGAGATTTATTCTGACCTAAGTTTTTTTAAGATACTCAGCAAAGGTTTAATGGGTTAAGTGTCTCCTGAGTTGGACCTGGAACAATGATATAGATTATTCTGGGTGGAGAAAGGAGAATGGGCAAGTCACACTGAGGAAAGAGCAGGGGGAGGTCACTGTGAGAAACAGGAAGCAGTCTGGAGCACAGGATACGTATACAGAGAGGTGAAATTGGAAAATTAGCTGGGGCTAGATAACTGATTATATTACGTTGACTGGTGTCTGTTTTACTTACAGATTTGGTATAGGCTTTCCTCCTCCATTTTCAACAACAATACTTAAAAAAAAAAAAAAAAAAAATTCGACTCACAGCAACCCTACAGGACGGAGTAAAACCGCTCCATAGGGTTTCCAAGGAGCAACTGGTGAACTTGAACTGCCGACCTTTTGGTTAGCAGCCAAGGTATTTTCAATAACAGCATCAAACAGCATCAAAGAATTCTTACTGACTTCAGCTTTACTGTTTGTTTAGTTAACAACCCCTCAATTCTCACCTTCCATTTGGGAGACCCAGGTTCGATCCCTGACCAATACACTTCAAACACTGCAACCAGCCATCCGGCAGTAAAGGCTTGTGTGTTGCTATGATGCAGATTAGGTTTCAGCAAAGCTTCCAGACTAAGACAGGCTAGGATGACAGGCCTGGTGATCAACTTCTGAAAACCAGCCAATAAAACCCTACAGAATACAGGTCTGATCTGCAACCGATCATGGGGATGGCGTAGGACCGGGCAGCATTTCGTTCTGTTCTGCGTGGGGTCACTGTGAATTGGGGGCTGACTCCACAGCAGCTAAGAACAACAACGAACAGCAATCTAGTTTTTCTCCCCATTCCCAGCCCATGGGTATGAAATTCTACAAGCTTAAAAAAAACACTTTGTTTAGGTTTTATTTGTAGAATCTGTGCTATCTAGTGAAATCATAGCCACGTAGATTTGGTATTGGTTTGATGGCTGGGCTGGCATTGGAGAGATCTCAGACCTTTCACTCTTGCCCATCTTGATTACTTTCTTCTCAATAATATATAGGTAACCCTGGTGGGAGCAGAGGTTAAGCACTTGGCTGGTAACCAAAAGTAGATGATTCAAACCCACGCTGTGGCTCCGCAGGAGAAAGACCTGGCGATCTGCTCCCATAAAGATTATAGCCCAGAAAACCCTATGGGGCAATTCTACTCTGTCACATGGGGTCATTGAGTCAAAAATCAATTTTAGGACACCTAACAACTATCTTTTTTCAGCAATCAGGCCAAATATGAGAAGAACGTATTTTTCAGGGAGGAAGGAACTAGTATTCAAATTTAAGGAGTATAACACCAGCTATACTAAGGTGGTAAGGAGCCTTCCCCGGCCCCCTTGCTTCCCTTACCAGTGAAATAACAGGACTGGGGATGAGGAAAGCTCAACCAGGGACTGAGAGATGTGAGTGGAAAGGAAAGACAGTGCTATATCCACAAAAAGCTTGTGGCAGAAACTGCTAGTTGCCTGTCGAAATCTGTTTTCCCAGCTTCCATAGCAACAACACTGTAGCCAGGCCCATGACTACCCACTTGACTAGATTTTCCTACCTCCCTTGTAGTTAGGATATAGCCATGTGACTTAAGTTCTCATGACCGGAGTGTGAGAAGTGATGTGTGCTGCCTTGAGGTCTGTGATTTAAGAATCTGAGCCTATACTGTCTTCACTGTCTTCCCGCTTCCCACCAGCTGCCACCTGGCCATGGCAGTTACCTAACTCTCACCATTAAAAATCAAACATGTTGCTGTTGAGTTGATCCCAACTTATGGCAACCCCATGTGTTACATTTATGTTAACGTGGGATTTCCTTGGCTGTTACCTTTTACAGAAGCAGATTGCCAGGGCTTTCTTCCAAGACATCACTGGCTGAGTTCTAATAGCCAACCTTTAGGTTAGCAGTTCAGTGCAACCATCCCAGCCATTCAGGGATGCTTTCACCACACAGATGTCAATAATGCCCCACGGCAATGGCTTTCAAAGTGTGCTCTAGAGACCGCTGGGGCTGCTGAGACCCTTTTGGGGGGAGGTCACAAGGTCAAAACTATTTTCATACTAATACCAGGACATTAAGGAGCTCTGGTGGTACAATGGTTAAGCACTAGACTGCTAACCAAAAGGTTGGTGTTTTGAACTCATCAAGCTGATCTGAGAAAGACCTGGTGATCTGCTCCCTTAAAGATGATAGCCTAGAAAACCCAATGGGGCAGGGCTACTCTGTCACATGGGGTCACTATGAGTCAGGATCGACTTGATGGCACTAACAACATCACCAGGACATTATGTGCCTTTTTCATACTCCTTCTCTCACACAAATGTACAGTGAAGTTTTTCGGAAGTTACATAAGGTGTGATAAAATAACATATTTGAATGCAAAAGCAAATATGAGAATCCAGTTTTCTTCCATTAAGCCAAAATTACAGAGATTTGCAAAAATGCAGAACAATCTTGTTTCTTCTCTTGTAGTTTTGGAAAATAGGCTTACTTTTCATAAAAACATGATATTCATGTAAGTAAGAAACAGATTATAATTTTTAAATGACAAATATTTTTAAATTTCAGTTTTAATTTCTAATACAGTAAATGTCAATAGATACATCCCAAATAAACACAAGCACCTCCAGGACCTCAATAATTTTTAAAAGGGTCCTAAGAACAAAATGTTTGAGAACGCTTGCCCTAGGGGATGACGGACAGTAAGTTGGTTGTTGTTAGGTGTCATAGAGTCAGTTCTGACTCATAGCAACCCTATGTACAACAGAACAAAACACTGCCCGGTCCTGAGCCATCCTCAAAACTGCTGTTATGCTTAAACCCACTGTTGCAGCCACTGTGTCAATCCATCTCGTTGAGGATCTCCCTCTTTTTAGATAACCCTCCACTTTACCAAGCATGATGTCCTTCCCCAGGGGCTGATCCCTCCTGATAACATGTCCAAAGTATGTGAGATGGAGTCTCGCCATCCTTGCTTTTAAGGAGCACTCTGATTGCTATTTCTTCCAAATAAATTTGTTCTTTCTTTTCTCCCCAAAAACCCAGCGTACCCTTCTCCAACACCACAATTCAAAGGCATCAATTCTTCGGTCTTCCTTATTCATCATCCAGCTTTCACATGCAGATGAGGCGACTGAAAAAACCGTGGCTTCGGTCAGGTGCACCTTAATCTTCAAGGTGATATTCTTGCTTTTCAACACTTTAAAGAGGTCTTTTGCAGCAGATTTGGCGAATGCACTCTGTCTTTTGATTTCTTGACTGCTGTTTCCATGGGCATTGATAGAGGATCCAAGTAAAATGAAATCCTTCACAACTTCAATCTTTTCTCCATTTATCATGATGTTGCTTATTGGTCCAGTTGTGAGGACTTTTGTTTTCTCTATGTTGAGGTGTAATCCATACTGAAGGCTGTGGTCTCTGATCTTCATCAGTAAGTACCTCAAGTCCTCTTCACTTTCAGCGAAAAGGTAGTACCATCTGCATAACACAGGCTGTTTATGAATCTTCCTCCAGTCTTGATGGCCCATTCTTCTTCATACAGTCCAGCTTCTCAGATTATTTGCTCAGCATACAGATTGAATAATATATATACATATTAAGATTGAATAAGTATGGTGAAAAGATGCAAACTTGATGCACATCTTTCCTGATTTCAAACCAAGCAGTAGCCCCTTGTTCTGTTCCAACAATTGCCTCTTGATTTATGTACAGGTTCATCATGAGCAAAAGTGTTCTGGAATTCCCGTTCTTCGCAATGCTATCCAGAATTAATTATGATCCACACGGTTGAATGCCTTTGCATAGTCAATAAAACAAAGGTAAACATCTTTCTGGTATTCTCTGCTTCCAGCCAGGACCCATCTGACATCAGCAATGATGTTCCTGTTTCCACATGCTCTTTTGAATCCAGCTGGAATTTCTGGCAGTTCCCTGTTGATATACTGCTGCAGCCGCTTTTGAATGATCTTCAGCAAAATTTTACTTGCATGTGGTATTAATGATATTGTTTGACAATTTTCACATTCAGTTGGACCACCTTTCTTGGGAATAGGCATAAATATGGATCTCTTCCAGTCGGTTGGCGAGGTAGCTGTCTCCCAAATGTTTTGGCATAGACAAGTGACCACTTCCACCACTGTATCCATTTGCTGAAACATCTCAATTGGTATTCTGTCAATTCCTGGAGCCTTGTTTTTCACCAATGCCTTCATTGCAGCTTGGACTTCTTCCTTCAGTACCATTGGTTCCTGAGCATATGACCAACATCGACCAATTATTTTTGGTGTAATGACTGTGTATTCCTTCCATCTTCTTTTCGATGCTTCCTGCATCATTTAATATTTTCCCCATAGAATTCTTCAATATTGCAACTCAAAGCTTGAATTTTTTCTTCAGTTCTTTCAGTTTGAGAAATACCAAGCATGTTCTTCCCTTTTGGTCTTCTATCTCCAGGTTTTTGCAAGTCATTATAATACTTTATCTTCTCGAGCTGCCCTTTGAAATCTTCTGTTCAACTCTTTTACTTCATCATTTCTTCCCTTTGCTTTAGCTACTCGAAGTTCAAGAGCAAGTTTCAGAGTTTTTTCTGACATCCACTTTGGGTTTTTTTTCTTTCCTGTCTTTTTAATGGCCTCTTACTTTCTTCATGTATGGTGGCCTTGACATAATTCCACAACTCCTCTGGTCTTTGTTCATTAGTGTTCAATGCATCAAATCTGTTCCTGAGATGGTCTCTAAATCCAGGTGGGTTATACTCAAGGTCGTACTTTGGCTCTCATGGGCTTGTTCTAATTTTCTTTAGCTTCAACTTTAACTTGCATACGAGCAACTGATGGTCTGTTCCACAGTCAGGCCCTGGCCTTGTTCTGACTGATGATATTGAGCTTTTCCGTCATCTCTTTCCACAGATGTAGTCGATTTGATTCCTGTGTATTCCATCTGGGGAGATCCACATGTATAGTTGCTGTTTATGTTTAAAAAAGGTATTTGCAATTAGGAAGTTGTTGGTCTTGCAAAACTCTATCATGCAATCTCTGGCATCATTTCTATCGCCAAGGCCATATTTTCCAATTACCAATCCTTCTTTGTTTCCAACTTTTGCATTCCAATCACCAGTAATTATCAATGCATTCTGATTGTATGTTTGATCAATTTCAGACTGGAAAAGTTGGTAAAAATCTTCAGTTTCTTCATCTTTGCCTTTAGTGGTTGGTGAGTAAATTTGAATAACAGCCATATTAACTGTTCTTTCTTGCAAGTGTACGAATATTATCCTATCACTGACAGCGTTGTACTTCAGGATATATCTTGAAATGTTCTTTTTGATGATGAATGCAAAGCCATTCCTCTTCTAGCTGTCATTCCTCGCATAGAAGACCATATGATTGTCCAATTCAAAATATCCAATACCAATTCATTTCAGCTCACTAACGCCTAGAGTACTGACCTTCATGTGTTACATTTCATTTTTGATGACTTCCAATTTTCCTAGTCATACTTTGTACATTTCAAGTTCCAATTATTAATGGATTTTGCAGCTGTTTCTTCTCATTTTGAGTCGTGCCACATCAGCAAATAAAGGTCCTCAAAGCTTGACTCCATCCACGTCATTAAAGTTGATTCCACTTTGAGGAGGTAGCTCTTCCCCAGTCATCTTTTGAGTGCCTTCTAACCTGAGGGTCTCATCTTCTGGCATTATATCAGACAATGTTCTGCTGCTATTCATAAGGCTTTCACTGGCTAATTCTTTTCAGAAGGAGACCGCCTGGTCTTTCTTCCTAGTCTGTCTTAGTCTGGAAGCTCAGCTGAAACCTGTCCACCATGGGTAAACCTGTCGTTATTTGAACACCTGTGGCATAGTTTCCAGCATCCCAGCAACACACAAGACCCCACAATATGACAAACTGACAGATACGTAGGAGAATAACTTGGTAAAAGCATGCATCTCTGACTGACTGTGAAAACTGAATGATGCTGCCCTGCCAAACTGGATCATTCACAGTGAGGCTGTTGTATAAAACAGAAATAACTTTCTATTCTATATGCATATTTTTTAATAGCATCTTGACTTTAAGAAAATGTTAATGCAATTGGGACACTACTATATAAAAAACCTAAAATAAAATATTTGTCACTAAAACCATAAATATTTCAAATGGAAAGTTGGTGACTCTTGTTATGCCATTGCAAAATATTTGGTGCAACTACTTTTTGTAATAACTTAGAAGGCAGACGATGCTCCTATTGAGTCTGTAGCTCGGGAAGAAATGGCTAGAAAAAGCCAGAACGTTGTGCTGACTGCTCCATGTTGCTTTTAGCAACATTTTATAAGACATAGGTGAACTCAAGAAAAAAAAAAAAAATGACTACTTCTCAAGCAGATTTAAAAGAGAAAAGAAAGTATCTGGTAACTTAAGACCTCATAACCTTGAAAGAGCCAACTGCTTCTGTACCTCCAAGCAGCAGGACGTAAGACTGTTGTTGCTGACAACCTTTCTCAAAGGCTTCTCATTAACATCACCCCCCAACCCACCCATCAAAAAAAGGGATCCAGCCCTGAGGCAAAACCCAGACTATGGATATTGCCTTGACGGCACTGGGTTACTGGGATCCAAGCCTATTGTTTTGGTTGGCCTGGAGGTAACTGCTATTAAAATAAAAAAGGAAATAAAGCAAGTTTAATAAAAATATCAACAAGAGAACAGGGAACTGACTGGAAGCAACAAGAGAAGCCTACCAAGTTTGAAGAAAAAGGCTTTGCTGAAGTAACCATAAGATTAGCTGGCAAAAGCTTATGATTTTTCAAACTTAAAACAGCATCCAAGGAGGGCAGTCTCCAACACACCACTTCAACGGGTCTATGCAAGACAATAGACAAAGTGGAACTTCTCTGAAGGCCAGAGGCCTCAGAAGAGAAGATACAAAGAATTTCTCCAAGATAGCAGAACCAAGACAGCCAAATGGACCAACAAAGTTCATCCGCCAGGGCTGACAGCCTTAGTTATCCCTCCTTAATAGGGTTTATCATTTGCTATGGTTCAGTGACACTGTAAATCCCCAAACTTTCCATTTCTGAATGGCAGCCTTTATTTCACTTGCCCTAGTCTTGGTCCTCCATTGCTTTGTTGGGAGGGTTAATAACTTGACTTTTAGTTTATAGGTGATTGAGTATAAGGAGCCAAATCTAGACCTAATGGAGGGGACTGTATATTAGTGAAAGACTCTTGACTTTTGAATTGGATGACTCTGGGCTGTCTCCCTTGGGGAGTGAGTGAATACAATTTATGTGTGACAAGAAGAGAGCATGTAGGTATTTGGATGACCAGAGGAGCAAAGTGTGGTAGAGGCTGCCAGTTAGTTCTCTCATCCTTCTAGAGTAATAGAATTGTACCCATGCATTTGGTTGCCGTGCTGCACTATATTTACCAGGCTTCCTTGCAATTAGAACATGACCAAATTCTCAACAATGCCACGTGAGCAGAAGTGATGTATACACTTCCAGATCTGGGGCTTTGGACCTTCATGTTCTGTCCCCCAACCTACCACCTACATGAGATAGCAACCCTGCTTTGACAATATAGATGATGACAGTGGCCCAGGAAATGGCCAAACAACTTGGAAGGAACCATGGTCCCTGTCTTAGTTATCTAGCACTGCAATAATAGAAATAACACAAGCGAATGGCTTTAACAAATATAAATTTATTCTCTCACAGTTTAGGAGGCTAGAAACCCAAATTCAGGGTGCCAGCTCTAGGGGAAGGCTTTCTTTCTCTGTCAGCTCTGGGTTAAGGTCATTGTCTCCTTTCAACATCTGTGGGCCTGGCATTCCTTGGAGATCTCCATGTATCTTGGTATCAATCTTCCTCTGGGTCTAGGAGGTTCTCAGTGCAGGGACCCCAGGTCCAAAAGACATAATCTGCTTCCTGTTCTTGTTTCTTGGTGGTACTGACATTCCTCCCTTTCTGCTCACTTCTCTTTCTTCTTATCTTTTGTAAGATATAAAATATAAGGTGATATATGCCACACCCCTGGGAAACTCCCTTACATCAAATCAGGGCTGTGACCTGAGAAAGGGTGTTGCTTCCCACCCTCAACCTCATTAAGATTACCTAATCCTGCCTCATTAATATAATGGACAGCTCACTCCCAAATGGACCCATAACCACAGGCATAAACCAAAAAAAAACAAACCCAAACCCATTGCCAGTCAATTCCAACTCATAGCAACCCTGCTCTATAAAGTTTTTAGGGAGGGCCTGGTGAATTCAAACTGCTGACCTTTTGATTAGCAGCTGTAGCACTTAACCATTACGCCACGAGGGTTTCCAACCACAGGCATAGCGGCTAGGATTTACAACACATCACAAAATAGAGGATAATCAGATCACAAAATGGAGGACAACCACCCAATACTGTGACTCATGGCTTAGTCAAGCTGACATATATTTTGGGGGGACACAATTGAATCCATGACAGTTTCTAAATGACGTCAAGAAAAAAAGCTGCCCCATTAATCTGATGGTTCACATTGAGGCTATCCCTTGAGAGAAAAAAATGCACTTCTTTGTTCTTTAAGGCACCTAAGTATTAGGGCTTTTTATTACAGTAGTCTTACTGTCACTAGTATATGGCTGATGTCAGAAATCCACTTCTTATACCCTGGACCTGTGAAGATGTCTTCAGGAAATGTTTGCATATCTGTGTGCTCATGCTAGTAAGTACACTAAACAATGCTGAGTTAAAGAACAACCTTGGGGAGTTTAAGCCTACATAGTGTGTGCAGTAGTCAGGGCTGACCCTAACACTGCCTTATATAAATACTTCTGCTTTGCCTCTGCACCCTGTAAAATCCTGCAGGACCAGCAATGGCAGCACTGACCTCAGGCACCACTGTACTGCCGCAGTGGCCAAGGACCTCCAGGCTGCTACAATGTCAACCTAAGAAGGTGTAATATTGGACTTTCTGGACTCAAAAGTGTAGTCGAAAGCAATGAATGCAAGTGACTGCACATCCTATAAAGAGATAACAGACCATCCTGTAAACTTGCTAACAGGTGTCCATAAACCAGTATTGTGACCCTTGGCTCATCACCCACATCCAGGATATATAAGATGGAGATTGATCAGGCACCCAGAGAGATTTGCTGAAGAGCTACCCATTTCCTTCTACTTCCCCACTTGCCAGCTGTAAGCCACAAGAGAAAGGACTTCAGGATTCTAGGTTTTGAGGCTGAACCAGACCTAAACTGGGGAAAGCATACCAAAAAATCAAACCCATTGCTATAGAGTCGATTCTGACCCATAGCAACCCTATAGGACAGAGTAGAACTGCCCCATAGAGTTTCTAAGGAGTACCTGGTGGATTTGAAATGCCAACCTTTTGGTTAGCAGCCGTAGCACTTAACCACTATGCCATCAGGGTTTTCAGGGAGAACACAGATATGTTAATTAAATGAGAAACTTAAGTCTTGATTTAGATTGACTAGACTTTTTAAAACCTGAAAATGAGACTGTCAATTTCTTCATGATCAGAAAAGCTATCTGCCTGAGCTATCCACAGGAGAAGACAAAGAGTCAACATAGCATGTTCGAAAGGAAAGAAAATGTCAAGTTGCTTTGTCTGCTTGTAGCCACCAAATGTGGCTCATTCCAAGTGGACCAGGTTTGGGTGGCAATGTTTGCCTGCCTGGCTATTATGCTTCCACCAATAGCCAAGAATTACATGGAACTGCCATAGCACTCATTTTCAATGGTAATATCATGTGGTGGCAACAGCAAAGAGGGGAAATTGATCAGATTTTTCTAGTTTTTCTCTCTTCAAGGTCAGAGCAATTAGAACCAAGCCTTTAAAATGAGTAAGCACTAGGGGTTCTGGACATACCACAGAAGAGGGAACCCTGAGGAGGGTTGAAAGACATTCCAGAAGAGTGTTCTAATTAACTGTACACCTGGACCCAGGTGTACTGAAGATTCCAGATGCAATTCTTCATCAAACCTGCAGCACTGTTAGAACCGGGCTGCACTGTTCCATCAATTTCGAGGGACTTAGAAAAGTGAAGTGTGTCTGTTCTTCTGCCTGCCGCAGTTTGCTGGCTTTTTGTTGCTGTTGTTAAAAGGAATTTAATAATCTTAATTAAAAATTCTTAACATCAAATTTCATCATAGGACTTGCCAACTGGAAGCAACTCCAGGACAAGCCCCTTTGGGATGTGGTCTTGGACCCAAGGCCCATCAGTGCCACATGGTGAGGAGCTACCTGGAAGTTACTTCAAGATAACATCCTCGAGGGTTTTTTTTTTTTTTTTTTTTGAAGTTTTAAATATATTAGATGCTCTTGATTGCCATTTTTACACAAAGTTGCTAATGCATTATAGAAAGTTTTAAGTAAAAAAATTTTTGTTAAGTGTTCTTTGTACAACGGTGGCTTCTGGTCTGGTGAATTACTGTGGAGAGAGGAGGTCTGCAGACTTTTCCTGGGTGCGCAGAGCCAGCCCTGCACCATGGCCTGTGGGAAGCAGGCCCCCAGCCAACAGGAGACGGCGGTTGAGGAGAGGGCTACAGCTGCTGTCAAGGGAGGAGTCCCTTCCGTGGAGTCTCCCCCGACCAGTGCCCGTTTGCTCTTACATTTCCTGGGGGAGGGAGGGCTCTCCCCAGGCTACATATGGCAAGAGTTAAATACAATCCATCCAGGAATCTTGTAAGGAATGCCTTGCCAGAAAAGTACCCCAGTACCAGCTCTGGTAGAGCAGGTAGGAGAGAGCTCAAGATCAAAAGATATCTGACACAATAGCCAATACGGTCTCGTTATTACAAAGCCAGCAAACTGGGGCAGGCAGAAGAGCAGCCGCACCACTGTTAACTTTTCTAAGTCCCTTGAATTTGATGGAACAGTGCAGCTCATCTCTAACAGTGCTGCGTATTTGATGGAGAATTACATCCAGAGCCTTCAGAACACCTGGGCCCAGGTGTACAGTTAATTTGAATACTCAGTGAGATGCTTTACGAAGCTACCTTCTGGCCCTGAACTGCCCAACTTCAGGCTTCTTTTGTAGGAGACACAAACTTACATTTTATTTGACCTAATCCCATTTGATACAATCTGTAACAAGTTAAAAGCTCCTTCCAATAAATAAGTTTTCTACAGGTCTGTAGAAAAGTGGAGGAAGGAGAGCAGGCAATTAACAAAAGGAAGAAATAGAAATGGGCAATAAACATGAAAATATACTTAACTCTGGTAATTATCCAAGAAATGTAATTATAATAAATGGAATATGATTTTCTGTTTATCAATTTGGCAAAATTTTTCAATATGAATTACATATGGCTGGAAAGGATCTGGAGAAAAAGGATTCTCATTCAACACTGATGGGAGTGGAACTTGGAACAGTCTTTTCGAAGGACAGTTTGGAAATAGCCATGAAAATTCAAAATGCATTTGTATGTGAGTGTGTTCATGTATGCCTGTGTATGTAATGTATAGAAAAGGGTCTGGAAGAATACACAACAAACTTAACAGTATTTCCATTTCTTAGAAGAAGGGGGAGGTGTCATTTTTGTGACCATATTTTATTTTTGTAGTTAAAACTTTTACATGAAAAAAGTTACACTAGCTTTTTAAAGATTATGTAGACAGTATGAAATATTTTAATTGCTTTATTTCCCTTTCAAACGATGTGTTGGTTGTGTAGGATGCATCATCTACCCAAGTGTGAGTAAATTTTGGCAACCTGAACCTTCCTTTAACATACGTGGCTGTTTAGTATTTCACCACCCAATGAAAAGGGGGCTTTCTCAACCAGCAGATAAGTACAGGGTGATGTTTTCCATCCTCGAGCGTACTGAATAAAGCTTGCTTTTAGCAATTAAAAATTCAAACAGTCTTCAGGAAAGTATTTTCAAATAAAGTTGAGAGATTTGCCTTTTTAATAAAAATAATGAATTCTATTATTAGCTTTTGTCTTTTCTTTTTGGCAGGCACCATCTTCAATTTTTACGCATGTGCCAAGGCTCTGACCTTCCACCAACCCATACTGACATACCTGCCTATGTTTTCAGAACAGCATTCATGAGAAATAACAGCGAGTCTTCCAAGAAATCTTTTTGTTTTTTTAATCTAAAAGTTTTAAGTGAAAATCAGGTCATTTAAAATATAATGAGACATTCTTACTTGGTCCTCAAAAGATAGAGCCTGAGCAACATCTCTTGGAAATCCATCAATAACAATGCCCTCTTCATCAGGCATTTGCATTAATTTCTGTTTTATTTCTGTAATTGTCGTTTCCTTTTACAAAGAGAAAGGATGAAAAAACCCAGAGTTAAGCCTAGTTCACTTAGAACCTGTATAAAAATCTTTGAAGAATAGAAGCAAATAAGACAGCTGTACCTGTGGGGCCAATTCTCCATTTGTAATTATTTTGGCAATAAGACTCCATTTCCTATTACTGCTGGTGCTGTGGATCTTCTTTCTTAATAATTCTCCCACTGAAATGTATTGGAATCCATAACGTTCTGCGATTTTCAAACTTTGAGTACCCTTTCCACTTCCTGGACCACCTATTATTTAAAACAGGAAAATGATGACCTTCTGAAACAATTAAAAAAAAAATCCCTTTTGTACAACTACTACCTTCATCTTGGAGTCTCTGGGTGGTACAAAGAAGTAATGTGTGTAGTTGCTAACAGAAGGGTTGAAAGTTTGAGTCCACCCAGAGGCTCCTCAGAAGGAAAGCCAGGAAATCTACTTCTGAAAAACCAGTCATTGAAACCCTATGGAGCTCAGCTCTATTCTTGTACACACAGGGTTACCATGAGTTGGATTTGACTCAATGGCACTGGTACTTTTGTCTTGAGACATAAATTCTGGGCCACCAGTACCAGGATGGGTAACTGTTTCATTTGTGGCATTTTCAGCACTACCTGGGAGTCCCTGGGTAGTGCAAATGGTAAATGTGCTCAGATGCTGTCAAAAGGTTGGTAGTTCGAGTGCACCCAAAGATACCTCAGAAGAAAGGCCTGGTGATATACTTCTGAAAAATCAGCCATTGAAATCCCTATGGAGCACAGTCATACCCTGACACACATGGGATCACCACGAGTCACAGTCAACCCAACAGCAACTGGTTTTTACTGGTCACTGCCACCTCTGAATGCGGAACAAGTGTAGACTTGGCCAAGGAAAGGTAGAACTGTTTTGACCAACTGTATTAGATGAAAGAGACATTTTTTCCTATACGTAGCTTAGAAAATAATACTTTTTTGAAATTTCAAACAATGCAGTTGAAAGAAATCTTTCTTATTTTTTTTCTATGTAAAGTCCAACAGTTTTTTGCTATGAAAACTCTGAGATACAAAAAAAAAAAAAAAGATTGAAATAACAGAAATGTGTCCTATGCCAACAAAGAGTTAATGTGCATTTGGTGAAACATAACAATTATTTTTAAATCAAAGGCTCACCAATATTGACACAGCTTATTTAAATCTCTTGCCTTATCACCTTAAAATTCAAAAGAAGTTTTATACCATGAGCATGCAGGGTAAATTGAAGAGGTTTTTAAAGTAAAACGATTTCATAGCACTCATGATAATTTTGAGCTCATTAGCACTAAATAATCAACATTTTGCAACTTAACTATTACTAATCATTTTTTGCTGTTGCTGTTGCTAGCTGCCTTCTAGTCAGCGGACTCATGGTGACCCCACGCGTATGAAAGCCCACAAATGAAACGCTACCCAGCTCTGAGCCATCCCCATGATCAGCTGATTAAACTATTGTGATTTCCCAGGGGTTTCGTTAAATTTTCAGAATTAAATCACCAAGACTTTCTTCCTATTCTGTCAGTCTGGAAGCTCCACTGAAGCCTAATTAACACCGTAGCAACAGCAGAGCCTCCACTGACAGATGGGTGATGGCTGCATATGAGATAAATTAGTTGGGAATCAAACCAGGTCTCCTGCATGGAAGGTAAGAATTCTACCACAGAACCACCAACGCCTCAATCATTGGTAACTGTGTTTTTTTTTTAAACATAAATAATAAAACAATCATATATATTAATATACGTGCCTCAATTTATTTCCAAATCACGCTGGATCAATTTTCTTGTTAACTTTATATTTCTGAACAACCTAGACTAATTGGAATTTAGAGACAGAATAAATTGCAACATATAGCCCACAGTAATCAGCCCAATGTGTAGTTACGTCATGGCAATCACCAAAATGAAATATTTTCAAGTACTTAAGCATAAATTATTGAACGTAGGCAAAACATTTTAAAAAGTCAATATCTCATAAGCTATGAAATGTTTTGGTAATATTCACTGTCAAATAATTAAAATTTATTAAGCAATATTAAAAATTCAATAGTACAATCCAAATACCAATGTCATATTTTAAGGGGATAGAGAAACAAATCACTAATTTCATATGGAAGGGAAAGAACCCCCGGATCAGCAAAGCATTACTGAAAAAGAAGAAGAAAGTGGGAGGCCTCACTCTACCTGATTTCAGAACCTATTATACAGCTACAGTAGTCAAAACAGCCTGGTACTGGTACAACAACAGGCACATAGACCAATGGAACAGAATTGAGAACCCAGATATAAATCCATCTATGTATGAGCAGCTGATATTTGACAAAGGACCAGTGTCAGTCAATTGGGGAAATGATAGTCTTTTTAACAAATGGTGCTGGCATAACTGGATATCCATTTGCAAAAGAATGAAACAGGGCCCATACCTCACACCATGCACAAAAACTAACTCCAAGTGGATCAAAGACCTAAACATAAAGACTAAAACGATAAAGATTATGGAAGAAAAAATAGGATCAACCCTAGGAGCCCTAATACAGGGCATAAACAGAACACAAAACATTACCAAAAATGATGAAGAGAAACCAGATAACTGGGAGCTCCTAAAAATCAAACACCTATGCTCATCTAAAGACTTCACCAAAAGAGTAAAAAGACCACCTACAGACTGGGAAAGAATATTCAGCTGTGACATCTCAGACCAGCGCCTGATCTCTAAAATCTACATGATTCTGTCAAAACTCAACCACAAAAAGACAAACAACCCAATCAAGAACTGGGCAAAGGATATGAACACACATTTCACTAAAGAAGATATTCAGGCAGCCAACAGATACATGAGAAAATGCTCCCGATCATTAGCCATTAGAGAAATGCAAATTAAAACTACGATGGGATTCCATCTCACACCAACCAGACTGGCATTAATCCAAAAAACACAAAATAATAAATGTTGGAGAGGCCGTGGAGAGATTGGAACTCTCATACACTGCTGGTGGGATTGTAAAATGGTACAACCACTTTGGAAATCCATCTGGCGTTATCTTAAATAGTTAGAAATAGAACTACCATACAACCCAGAAATCCCACTCCTCGGAATATACCCTAGAGATACAAGAGCCTTCACACAAACAGATATATGCACACCCATGTTTATTGCAGCTCTGTTTACAATAGCAAAAAGTTGGAAGCAACCAAGATGTCCGTCAACGGATGAATGGGTAAATAAATTGTGGTATATTCACACAATGGAATACTACGCATTGATAAAGAACAGTGACGAATCTCTGAAACATTTCATAACATGGAGGAATCTGGAAGGCATTATGCTGAGCGAAATGAGTCAGAGGCAAAAGGACAAATATTGTATAAGACCACTATTATAAGATCTTGAGAAATAGAAAAAACGGAGAAGAACACATACTTTTGTGGTTACAAAGAGGGGAGGGAGGGAGGGAGGAAGAGGGCTTTTTATTGATCAATCTGTAGATAAGAACTGCTTTGGGTGAAGGGAAAGACAACACTCAATACAAGGAAGGTCAGCCTAATTGGACTGGACTAAAAGCAAAGAGGTTTCCGGGATAAAATGAAAGCTTCAAAGGTCAGCGGAGCAGGGGCTGGGGTCCGGGGAACTTGGTTTGAGGGGACTTCTAAGTCAATGGGCAAAATAATTCTATTATGAAAACATTCTGCATCCCACTTTGAATTGTGGCGCCTGGGGTCCTAAATGCCAACAAGCGGCCATCTGAGATACATCAGTTGGTCTCAACCCACCTGGAGCAAAGACAAAGGAAGAACACCAAGGTCACACGACAACCAAGAACCCAAGAGACAGAAAGGGCCACATGAACCAGAGACCTACATTATCCTGAGACCAGAAGAACTAGTTGGTGCCCGGCCACAATCGATGTCTGCCCTGTCAGGGAACACAACAGACAACTCCTGAGGGAGCAGGAGATCAATGGGATACAGACCCCAAATTCTCATGAAAAGACCATACCTAATGGTATGACTGCGACTAGAGGAATCCCAGAGACAATGCTCCCCAGAACTTCTGATGGCACAGGACAGGAACCACCCCCGAAGACAAATCATCAGGCATGAAAAGGACTGGTCAGTGGGGAGGAGAGAGATGCTGATGAAGAGTGAGCTAATTAAATCAGGTAGACACTGGAGAGTGTGTTGGCAACTCTTGACTGGAGGGGGGATGGGAAGATAGAGAGAGAGGGAAGCTGGCAAAATTGGCACGAAACGAGAGACTGAAAGGGCTGACTCAATAGGGGGAGAGCAAGTGGGAGAAGGGAGTAAGATGTATGTAAACCTACATGTGACAGACTGATTGGAATGGTAAATGTTCACTTGAAGCTTAATAAAAATTAATTAAAAAAAAATTCAATAGTAAAATGAGTTGACGTTCTCACTACTAATTGAACATACCAAGTTTCTTGTGTGTTGAAGTGATTATATATAAATCAAAACCAAACCAAACCCACTGCCGTCGAGTCGGTTCCAACTCATAGTGACCCTATAGCGGCCCTATAGGACAGAGTAGAACTGCCCTATAGAGTTTCCAAGGAGCGCCTGGTGGATTTGAACTGCCGACCTGTTGGTTAGCAGCCGTAGCACTTAGCCACTATGCTACCAGGATTTCCGTCGTTATATAATTGTTTAATAAATGTTTCATTTTTGTCACAAATATAAATAAAAGAGAAATGGGTTATTTATTCAGATAGTAAACAAAGTTTTTTTCCTCTTCCTGGTCTTTTCTTCTTCTCTTTCTTTTTCTTTCTCCCTTCTCTCTCCCTCTTTTCCTCCACTTTCTTGAGAAAAGCGTTCTGGATGGATAGACTTGATTGGCCAGGGCTTAGGTCAACTTTAAACATTTTAATGTGAAGGATTTTAAGGGAATGAGAACCATTTCTTATTTCTGACTCTCATATAATGCACTAATAATATTTAGCTTTCTACAGGGTCGCAGAGTGGGTCGGAATCAACTCAACGGCAATGGGTTTGTTTATTTTTTTTGATTTCACCTTTACATTGCTTTATTAAATTTAGGATACAATTTGCTTACATTTTTGACCCTTCTCTTTCTAAGAGATTCTAAATCCTATCCTATTAGATGTAACATTATAAACTACCTGTACTAAATTAAATTATTTTATTTGCAAATCAAAAGTAAGTTTTGGTTCTAAATACTTGCTTTTGGCCTATAAGCATATGGGAAAATCATAGACTGGCTTGAGTAAAAGAAATTATATGACCAACTCCATCAAAAAATTCAAACAGACCCCTAAAGAATAAAAATTATCTTTCAGAAACTAGATTTGCAAACTTCGTCTCACAAACCATCACTCAGAGATTATAAATTCCACTGCATTTTGAAAAATTCAAAGTTATGGCACCTTCGGAAACCCTGGCGGTGTAGTGGTTAAGTGCTATGGCTGTTAACCAAGAGGTTGGCAGTTTGAATTCACCAGGTGCTCCCTGGAAACTATGGGGCAGTTCTGCTCTGTCCTATAGGGTTGGTATGAATCGAAATCGACTCAACAGCAGTGGGTTTGGTTTTGTTTTTTATGGCATCTTCAAGGTAAAATTGTTTGCTTGCCTGTTTTTTGTCAACAAAAGGGGGCAACAGCAGACAACAAAAAACATGATTAGCACAATTTGCAGAGAATAGCATTAACTTATTCGATGAGTTCGATTACTTAAGCTTTGTAACAAATTAATTTTACTTTATTCTTTCTGAAGCCAGAGTCTGCATAATCTTGTTCTATTTGTTTATTTCTAATGCTTGTAAATACTAGGATCCATCTAACTCTTAGATTCTATGATTATGTTAACACAGGAGAGATTCATACCTGTGCCAACCTTCTAAAAAATTCTGCAGTGCCTAAACAGAAAATTTCTTTATTTGGTTGTAATACCACATATGCATCCTGACCTCCTGCACCCGTTTTTTTTTTAGGTTGGAACTAACAAAAATTTGTAAGGTTCAGGTGCAGTTATTTCATAATTCATCAAAAGTCATAAGATGGTCTAAATTTTCTCAGATAACCTATGGCTGGGCTTTTCCTTTCCTTCCTTATCTCAGTCCTCTAAGAGTGATTCACATTCATTGATTCTGCATCGTTCTTGAAATATATAAAATGTTACAATACAACCTGGAAGCCTACAATCAGAGTCACACCTTAAGAAAACAAGTTGATTTTACTAATTAAAAAAAAAAAAAAAACTGTGAAGTAGGAAAGATCTAAAAATTTAGAATTTCTCCAAAGGTCTTTTTTTATTAAACTATTTTAATCATTGTCTTATAAAATTCACAACCCCCCAAAAAATACGTGCTGTTTTTCACAAGAGTAATTTGGTATTATACCATTTTTGTGAACAACCAAACTTCCATTTGTTCATCACGCTAATAATCACTGATACTTTTAGTAGCTACAAGAAAAACAAAATTGAAAGAATGTATTCTGTCCACATCTAAACCACAAAATAGTGAAATATTTTACAATTATTCTTCACCTGTAGTTCTATCTTTTAGTAAAGTATTTCCTGGTCTTATAGGTAAGGGTCCCAAATTTTTAAACATGAAAAAACATTCCATTTTCAAGAGTAGACATTTATGGCATAACAGTGATTGCCATAGCCATAGAAACATTTTGACTTTTGGAAAGCAGATTTCCATACTCTCTCCCCACAATATTATTTTTAACAATTCAGGGCTAAATGTATTTACACTTTCATATTTCATTACACTTTGAAATGTGCAAATGTCACTTCTTCTAGTCTAGTGAGCTTAAATTCTTGTTATAGCTTGGTCTGTTTATTTGCATGCTTTTTTCTTAGTTGCCATCATCATTATGTCCTCTCGGAACACTACTCTCTGCACGGGGGCTATATGCCTTTTTACTGGCTAAAAGAGCTTTGAACATTTCACGCTAGATTTTTGCTTTCGGTCATCTCTGTGCAAGTTGAGTCAGACTGGAAAGTGAGCAATGACTGCATCTGTTGCATGTTCACAGGTCTCATCATGATCTTTATAGATTCTGAGAAGGTTAGAATGTGCAAGAATAGTCCAAACGCATTTTGCAAAAATATTTAAGACATTTTCAACATCCATTCCTAGTGAAATGGCATCAGGCTGATATTTTCACATTCAACCTAAGACTCATAGTGGCAATTTAAAAAAAACTTTTTTTTGGATTATCATTATTATTTTGATTAATACTCAGATGTTCCATGTTGCTGTATAAAACACAATTCTATTAGATTTGCTTGTCTCATGACAGTGAAACTTAAATTTTATTACAAACACTACTTTGCCATAAAGAAGATTCATTTACACGAGTCTTAACCAACGCATTTTTATTTATTTTTCCCTCCCAAGTGAATAACCCCCCCCCCAAAAAAAAACCACTGCTGTCGAGTCGATTCCGACTCATAGCAACCCTGTAGGACAGAGTAGAACTGCTCCATAGAGTTTCCGAGGAGTGCCTTGGGGATTCGAACTGCCGAACCTTTGGTTAGCAGCCATAGCATTTAACCACTCGAAGTGAATAGTGAATAAAAATTCAATTCATTGAGTAAAAGGGAAAACACATCGTGTTTAGAAAACTTACAATGGATCATGCTATCTATGTTTAATACTAAATAAATAAAATCACAGGACAATAAATCTTGGCAAGCTAATTACTTTCAATTAGTTACAAATGATTTCCATGACATTGTAATGACATTCTATAAAAATGCAACAGGCATTAGATTATATAATTATAATAATTTGTTTTATTGAAAATCGTGCTAAAAATATTTCCACCCACTGTCTCTTTAGCTTTTGCTTCTCTTCCTTGTCATTATCCAACTGAATATTCTCAAAAAGATACATAAATGATATACTTTTGAAATTTAAGTATATAGACAAAGTTATCAATTATATGAGAATTTGCTTTCGTTCTCATACCTATGACAAGAATAATCTTGGGTCGAGGTCTAGTAGGATCAAAAACCTCATACTCCTCAATTAACTCTGCAGTCTCGGACAGATCTGTGTCACTTTCTATGGAGAATTGATGGATTGGAGGGAGCCGATCATACCGCCGATAAGGAAAGTTTGAATTTTCAGGCATCACTGCAAAAGAGTAAGATAACTTTGAAAAGGAAAAAAAAAAAAAGCATAGAAAACATTTCTTGCACTTAAAAATTCATGGAAGAAAATTAAAAACTAGATGAGTTTGACGTTTTTTTCAACTGGAAGAAAACTCCTGAGGGGTTAGTTAGCAAACTTTTAAGAGTAAATATTTTAGGCTTTGAGGGCCAACCATCTCTGTTGGTAGCAAGGTCATCCATGGTAGCATGAAAGCAATCATAGACAACATATAAACACACATGTGTGCCTATGTTCCAATAAAATTTTATTTACAAAAACAGGCCTGGGCCACACTTGGCCCATAAGCCCCATGCCATAGAGGAACTTTCTCAAGTAATGCCTAGTCTTAGTTGGACGGGTTGTATACAGCCTGGTCTCTGTGAATGGTACTCCTGAGGGTTGTGCAGTGTACAGCCTTCACAATCATACGCAGCTGCCGTGGAGCCAACCCTTAGGGATCATTTATTTCATTCATTAAACAAATAAAGATGTGCACTTACTATGATCCAAGAACTCTAGTGTGGCCCAGTGGAAATATCCAGGGGCATTAGACACATAAAACTAGAATACTGTTATGATAAAAGGAAAAATACTGAAGTTGTCAAGTATTTCATTTTACTTCGACCCACAGTCAACACCTGTGGAAGCAGTACTCAAGAAATCAAATAATGCATTGCATTGGGCAAATCTGCTACAAAAGACCTCTTTAACGTATTCTTAAGCAAAGATGTCACTTCGAGGGCTCAGGTGTGCCTGACCCAAGCCATGCATGGTATTTTCAATCATTTCATATGCATGCAAAAGCTGGACGTTGAACAAGAAAGACTGAAGAAGAATTGATGCCTTTGAATTATGGTGTTGGCAAAGAACATTGAATGTATCACGGACTGCCAGAAGGAACAAACAAATCTGTCTGGGAAGAAGTACAGCCAGTATGCTCCTTAGAAGTGAGGATGGAGACATGTTATCAGGAGAGACCAGTCCCTGGACAAGGACATCACGCTTGGTAAAGTAGAGGGTGGGCGAAAAAGAGGAAGATGCTCAATCAGACAGACCAACACAGTGGCTGCAACAATGGGCTCAAGCACAGCAACAAATGTGAGGATGGTGTAGCACCAGGCAGTGTTTCGTTCTGCTGTACAGAGGGTCCCTATGAGTTGGAACCGACTTGACGGCATCTAACAACTTACAAGCCAGTTAGAAGGATAGCAGCAAATTTCTAAATTCAGAGTATTTTTCAAGGTCCCAAAACTTACTTTCTTAAACCTCCTTAATTAAAATACACAAAAATCAAGATTTAAGTTGATTTTATATCTACAATGGCAACAAATATTTGCCATTTATTGCCAGACATGTTAGTGTATTGAGGGTGATTTGATGGAAAAATAAGATGTAGTCTTGTCCCCTCACCCCTTACAAATTGGAATTTACATGCTTATATTCAATGCTCTATGCACACTAAGCAGCATTGTATATAATTAAGTGCTAAAATGAATGGATACCTCTCATGGTGAATACCACAGGAGTTCAATGAATGGGTAGATCCATTTGGGCTGGAGTGGTAGAAAAGTACTTGTAAAAGAGGCAGGGCCTGAACTTTGATAGACAAGTACAGTTGATAAAATGTGGGAAGTATATGCCAGTTGGTGGGAACGGCACAAAGACTTTGAGTCATAAATACAAGTGGCATGTTCAAAAGGACCAGAGAACAGAGCTCACAAACCCAAATCAGGCAGATGGTCTGAATCAGTTGTCGAATTCATGGCTCCCTCCCTCCTCACACCATTGTGTCATTATGCCAGGAAACACAAAGAAGCTCTAAGTATCCAGAGGGCCCCGGCACAAAGGAGAGAGGATGCCATCTGGCCTTCCATGAGGGACTTGGCTAAGGGGACTATTGCCTCTTAGCATGGCCTAATGCTGACATCTCCTCCCCTAGATGTTAGATCAGGTAGGACTTTCCATTCTTTCTTGGTACAAGAAATGAGGCCATTGACTAATGACCCACTGGCCTCAGTTTAGTCCCATGAAAGGAGTGGGGTAGTCTGCAGATAACCATGGATATTCTTTAGAAAATGCTGGCAAGGTCTACATCAAGAAAGACGCTGGTAACAGCAGCTGGCTTTGCCTTAAAATGTAATTACTTTACCAAATGCAAAGTAAAAATCTAGGCATTTACTTATTACTCTTCTTCTCTCACCCTTCACATCTATTCCCATAGATGCGCCTCCAAAACATACCCCAAATGTATATGCTTTGCTCTGTCTCCACTACCACAAATCTTCCCCAAACCAACATCGCCTTTTTCTCAGAAACTACTGGAATACTCTTTACCACTCAGCCTATTTCCACACTTGTTCCCAGGATCCACTGCCTGAGATGCTCTTCCGCTGATGGTCCCATGGTTGGCTACTTCTTGTCATTCACACCTCACCTTAAATGTCACCTGCACTAAGAGGATTTTTCTGATTTTTTAATCTAGTATAGCTACCCAGTTAATCTCAAGGATATCACTCTGATGCTCTGCATATCATCTACCACTTCACCATCTGAGAGTTTTCTTATTCATTCTTTCCTCTATTATTTGTCTTCTCCCATAAGAATTTAAGTTCCATGAAAGCTGAGTTCTTATCTATGACCTGGAACACTGTATTCCAGGTTCTAAAACCAAGCTAAGCACATAGTTGTTCAATAAATATTTTTTGAAGTAATATCAAAGAGAACAGCCTTGGGAAATAGACAGTTTTTTGTGGAAAAGAACCAGGAGATAGGACAGGTAGGCAGCTTACAGTCACAATGTGGAAGGCCTTGAACACCAGGGTAAGGGGTTTAGCTTTTATCTGGTTGAAAGTCATAGGAGTTTTTTGGGGTAGAGAAATAACATACATAAATACTTCAAGAAAATTAATCTAGTGGCAGTTAGAATGGATTTGAGTAGAGAGAGACTAGATGCTAAAAGAATAGCTAGGAGGCTGTGAAGATAATCTACAGGTGAGAAATGAGGGGCTTAAGCTAAAGCGATATTAGGTTAGATGGTGTCATGGATTGAATTGTGTCCCCCAAAAATATGTGTATCATTTTGGCCAGGCCATGATTCTGTATTGTGTGATTGTCTACCATTTTGTCATCTGATGTGATTTTCCTGTATCGTTAATCCTACCTCTATCATGTTAATGAGGTGGGACAGGCAGCGGTTATGTTAATGACGCAGGATTCAATCTACAAGATTGGATTGAGTCTTGGAGCCAATCTCTTTTGAAATATAAAAGAGAAGCGAGCAGAGATACAGAGGGACCTCATACGACCAAGAAGGCAGTGCTGGAAGCAGATCACGTCCTTTGGAACTCGGGTTCCTGCGTGGAGAAGCTCCTAGTCCAGGAGAAGGTTGATGACAAGGACCTTCATCCAGAGCCAACAGAGAGAGAAAGGCTTCCCCTGGAGCTGACACTCTGAATTTGGAATTCTAGCCTACTAGACTGTGAGAAAAGAAATTTCTCTTTTTTAAAGCCATGCACTTGTGGCATTTCTGTTATAACAGCACTAGATAACTAAGAAAGATGGAAATGAATGGCTGGATGTTGAAGACGTGGTAAGGGTGGGATATCAGAAATGAAGGAAAGAGACAATTCAAAAACAATTTCAAGTTCCAAATCTAAAAGAATAAGGGACACATTGCATATATTACAGTTATCTCTCTGCCTTCTCTTTTCTGCTCCCAAAACACTGGGATTCTCTCATTTCTGACCACATCACACCCTCTTCTACCTTAGAAATATCTGTTCCTGGTTCCCTCTCAAGCTCCTTCATCCTCCTCTGGTTAACACCTACTCAGCTTTCTGTCTTCCGATATTACCATATACGTCATTTCCTCCAGGAAACCTTCCCTGAACCCCACGCCATGCTGGATCCATTACCCCTGTTAATATGCTTAGTTCCATGATATACAGTATTTCCTATAGCACCCATTGTGCTTGTAATTATATTTTTAATGCCTGACTTCACTGCTAGTCTGCAAGTTTCATGAAGGTAGGTTCCAGGTCTGTTCTTTTTGGTCGCTGCATCCTCAGTCCTAGAAAAGTGTTTAGCATATGGTAGTATTCAATACCAGAAAGATGTTTACTTGTGTTTTATTGATTATGCAAAGGCATTCAACTGTGTGGATCATAAGAAATTATGGATAACATTGCAAAAAACGGGAATCCCGGAACACTTAATTGTGCTCATGAGGAATCTGTGTATAGATCAAGACACAGTCGTTCGAACAGAACAAGGGGATACTGTGTGGTTTAAAGTCAGGAAAGGTGTGCGTCAGGGTTGTATCCTTTCACCATACTTATTTAATCTGTATGCTGAGCAAATACTCTGAGAAGATGGGCTATATGAAGAACACGGCATCAGGATTGGATAAAGACTCGTCAACAACCTGCATTGTGCACGTGACACAACCTTGCTTGCTGAAAGTGAAAAGGACTTGAAGCACTTAGTGATGAAGATCAAAGACTACAGCCTTCAGCATGGATTATAAAAATCCTCACAAATGGACCAATAAGCAACATGATAAATGGAGAAAAGACCGAAAGATTGAAGTTGTCATGGATTTCATTTTACTCGGATCGACAATTAACAGCCATGGATATGGCAGTCAAGAAATCAAAGGACACACTGCATTGGGCAAATCTGCTGCAAAAGACCTCTTTAAAGTTTTCAAAAGCAAAGATGTCACCTTGAGGGCTATGGTGTGCCTGACCAAAGCCATGGTGTGTCAATCAACTCATATGCATGTGAAAGCTGAACAGTAAATAAGGAAGACTGAAGAACTGACACCTTTGAAATTATGGTGCTGGCGAAGAATACAGAATATACCACAGACTGCCAAAAGAACAAACAAATCTGTCTTGGAAGAAATACAGCCAGAATGCTCCTTAGAAGCAAGGATTGCAAGACCATGTCTCACATACTTTGGACATGTTATCAGAAGGGACCAGTCGCTGGAGAAGGACATCATACTTGGTAAAATAGAGTGTCAGTAAAAAAGAGGAAGACTCTCAATGAGGTAGACTGACACAGTGGCTGCAAAAATGGGCTCAAGCATAACCACTACTGTGAGAATGGCACAGGACCATGCAGTGTTTCATTCCACTGTACATACATAGGGTTGCTATCAGTAGGAACCAACTTGATGGCGCCTAACAAGAATATTCAATAAATGCTTACTTTATTACCCATCTGACTTCGACTGACTTCACGAAAATCGGAAGTGGAAGGGAGTGCTGGTTTTGAAGTAAATATGGTATGTTTGGCTTTAGTTATGTTGAGTTTAAGATGAAAACGAAACATTCCAGAGGAGAAGCTTTATGAACATTTGGAGCTATGGAAGTAGAGCTCTTACTCATAGGTAATCATTTGTTCAATTGTGTATGTATGGCAGAAAAGAAAATAGATGCTCATCTCACATTTGCAGTAAAATACTTTAAAGAACAGCCAATCAACAATTTATCCTTGCTTTTATATTTCTTACTTATGAGAGTAATTTGCTTAGAAGATTAAAAAAAAATTTTATACAATAATTTTTCATGATAACATTTATTAGCATAGCTGTATCAGTATTGGGTCACTACAAGTCAGAATTGACTCAATGGCAATGGGTATGTCAATATTTCAGGAGAAAAAAAATGAATGAACCACTCTATTTCTAGAAATAATCATAATGCTTTAAGTTATTGGGCAGTTAGTAATTTTGTTGAATTCAATGAACTGCTCCACAAATTACAGCTAAAAGCTATAAAACACAAATGGGTAAGGCATTTCATAAAAACAAAATTTTATTATTACAGGGCAAAATAGTTTTGAAACTACTTTTCATCTTTGAGCATACATTCCAGATATAAGGCAGTATGGTACAACATTCGTATCACCATAATACAGGAAAGGTTTTATTTGATGATTAATTAAAATATTTCTGAGTGTGACCTCCAGTACAGTATTAGGAGGTATGGATACCCTAAAATTGGAAAGTAATTTCGATTTTATTGAAAACTAAACCTATGTTTTTCATTCTTGTTCGAGCTTACGCTGCTAGATCAGGAGTTTCAAACCAGTCATCTGTGGGCCCAATATAGCTTCATAGAAATATTTTGTTTGGTTTGGCATTTTTCAAAAATCTGTACTTGACTTCCTTTAGATGACAAATGTGTTCTCCAGCTCTGCTCCCTAGTTTGGCCATACTTCCCACCACTCTTTATTATACACTTGGTCTGCCTGGCTTCTACTCATAAGTCAAAAAAAAAAGTCAAGGAACGCTCTAAAATAGAAGCATTAAGGTTTCATTTTGTTGCTAAACAGTCACTTTGATACCCAGTCTGAGAGCAGCTTTTCAACTAATTGAATGTCATAACCTTTTAGATTTAACTTCAAAAGTGTGAAAATACATTAGACTACAGCAATACTCGAGGTTTGTGAGTGTTTTAACACTTAGAAAGCAGTTCCCCGTATTTATCTCACTTGATCTAACAAGGGCATGAGGCATGTAGTTAACAATGAGCCAGATTCTAACAGTGTGACGACACCATGGGAAGTAAGTTAGCCATTTTGGGAAGGTGTATGAATTCTCCAAGCCATCTAGAACATCATTTTCCCCACTGAAACGGTAATTTACTAAGTGGTACGCTGAAGCCGTAACTGACTAAATGGTACTCCAGTGACTCAAGAGAGTACCTGTGAGGTGCCAGATCCAAGCTGTGTCTACACAGTTTGGATTGAAGCCCCGAATTCCAATGATGCTCACTTGCTACTCTGTGTACCCTGAGTTGTTTCCAAAGAGTGAGAATTTCAATTTGGGATTCTAATCTGATATTAAATAAAAACTGGGTCTATGAGTAGACTGTATATGAATAGTGAAAATCTCTTTAGTATTTAAATGGCTCTAGGGGTCAAATCAAAACATTTAGGGGTCAAATCAAAACATTTGGTGCAAATTCAATTTTGCAAGCATAGGATGACATATCCTTAACCTTAGGACTTACCGCAGAAGATAATGACTTAACTTACTTTGTATCAGGTGACGATGTTTTACCCTCTAATCTATATAAGATGGATTGCAGCGAGAAACCCTGTACAGTAACAAGATCAACTGTTCTCTAAGACTTGAAAAGCTACTGGTATTACTTCATGGTCGCACTGAGTATTTTCTAATTGTTTCTCTATGTTTTGTTCTAACATTTGAAAATTTCTGGAATTAGTTTTAAACGGAAACTTCAAATATCTGAGTTGCTTCTCAGCAGCATTTGGGAACCTGGTGGTGGGGGGGGGCAGGGTTAAAACAACTTCTGGCAAAACATTTGAGCACCAAAACCGAAATCACAAAATATGGACTCCTGTATGAGCAGGGAAGGAACCTCCTCTGGACATGTTTGGGGAAATATTTCTGCTTTCTCTTTTCTGTTTGTATTTCTTAAAAACTAACACACTACAACTGTTTTCCACACTGCATTCAAATAAAATCTAAGTGGGTCATGACTAGATAAAAGTGAAACTAAGATTTGTTTCCTCTTTATATTTATTGTAAACAGAATTGTCTTCACTTCAGATTCTGTAAGTATATCTGAAACTTTTCATGGTACGATTTTTGAGGATGGTTTTGAAAATACAATCTTGGTCATTAGGAAAGAATTAATTTGGTCCTGATTGGACTTGTTTTCATTTTGCACATACTATCATATTTCACAACCTCATCCAGAGCTTGAAAGCTTGGTTAGCTGATGTTGAACCACTCATTTTGATAAGCACATATTGCAGAAAGAGATCAGAAAACAATGAAACCAATCAGACAAACTCCAGTTCTTTGTTCCAAACTCCTAAAAGTTAAATGAACTTGTCTTCTCATTCTTCTGAAGCACCCAATACCTAATTTAATGTATTGCATTCGATAACTGCTTAATAAATGCTTGCTGAATTAGACAGCATGAACTTCACATGCATTTATGCAAATGTATTACTATGAACTCTGAATTTGGAAACATGTTAATAAGGTAAATCTCTTTCCAACGAATGAAAATGTCTGAATTGTTACATACAACGACCACTTTTACCTGTATCCTGTTCAGTTATTTGGAAAGGTCTTATTTGCTATTTTAAGAAAAATTCATAGTTTGCTAATGTAATTCATTTTGCAAAATAATAGTCACTAATATAAAATTCCAGTAAGTTTTTGGTGAATTGCTGGACAATGGTAGGCAATTTTGGTTGTCTTATCATGGAGATTTTTAGAATTAGTAGCAAAGAAATTAATCATGCTCCAGGGCCATATATCCATCTAGCCATTTGGAAACCCAATGCATTAAATCGTAATATGTCCATATGGTATATATTTACAGAGAAATGCTATAACTATGAAACTGTCTATTATTTTACATATACATTACCATTTCTTAGAAAGGATCTCCGTGACTGTCCTCCATTGAGTGGAGGTAACGTCTTCTTTTCCTGGCTGACAAATGTATCCCATTTCACCTTATCACAGCCACCTAGTTCCTTGACTTTCTGTAAACAATTTTCCAAGTACTCTACCGGGTCTTCGGGCTTGGAACACATCAGTCCATTCAAAAGGCTCTGGAATACAACAAAACATGCCCAAGTAAAATGTTTTAAAGCCATTTTGATTAAAGGTGTTATGTCCTCTCTTGAATGTGGGTTGCTTGTGTTCTTTTCATTTGCATTTTAATAAACAATCAGAGTTGAAATGGTAAGTAAAATAACTCCTCAAATTCTTGATCAAATTAATTTTCAGCCTGGGGTCTTATATAATTTCAAATGCACATATCAGAGTTAGATAAAGGGCAGCATATGCAAATGGCCCCAGTCATTATTTATCTCACTCCTACTCATTCTTAAAGTATCCAAGCCCCAGTTTCTTCATCTGTAACATGGGGATAATAATAACTACCTCAAAGGGTTTTTTGGGGATTAAAAATGTTAACATTTGTACATTGCATATACAGTAAAACCTGCAGAAGTCAGGACCTGTGTAAGGTGGAAACCCATCAGAGGAGGAAAATTCAAATATTTTCCATTGATAGAGAGCAAAAGAAAAGTGGTAAGACCGTACCCTGTCAGACAGAACACTTCTGAGATCCAGAAGAACAAGCAGTGGCGGCGAGTTCCAGCTCTCACAGGATTCACTGTAATAGTGCCTGGGACATAGATAAGTGCCTAGCGAATGCTGATGTTGGGTGTGGTTATTACGACCACTACTATTCTCATTATCATTATCAGAAAGTTTCCCCAGAGTCCTCAAGTTGGCTCCCTCTTTTGTGTTCCCATGGTGCTCAGCATAAACTATCATACTTGTCATTTATACTGAAACCATCTGCTTTTGTGTTAGTTTCCTCTTCTAACCTATAAACTCTTGAATAACACACAGTGGGTCTTATTTATCTTTCTATCTCCAGCACCTGAAACTTTCTCTGGCACATGGTATGTATATACTGAACTCTTTTCTGATTAGGAAAAAAAAAATTACTAATTGATACATTAATAAGTCACCACAATATCCATTAAGATTAAATAGCAAAAAAAAAAAAAAAAGCAGAAGGAAAAAAAAAAGAATGATCCTGCTATTACATTTTCTGTTCCTGGTGTTCAATATGTCACATGCACATGTACTAATTTCTAAAAATGCCACAAGTTTGGAAATGCTTACTCCTGGGAACTAAACAGGTATGCAAAATAATTTGCTTTAGAGTAATTCATGGAAAAAACACAGAGAATGAGTATCACCAATATACATTATTAATGCACAAAATACACACTTTAAAAGGCTGATATCTTTCTTAAATACCGGATTTTATTTTCAAATTATTCTTGTGTGATTTGCCCAGAGCTGGTAGGCAATACTTACTAGTTGTTTTCTAAAATCCTAAACCATATATTACTCTCTCTACATCTTGTCAGAATATGACATGGGTTAAAAAAAAAAAATGCCAAATTCTCTGTGCCCCATTGTCTTAGTTATCTAGTGCTACTCTAACAGAAAAACCACAAGAGGATGACTGTGACAGACACAGATTTACTCTCTTACAGTTTAGGAGGCTAGAAGTAAGGCTCTAGAGGAAGGTCCTTATTCCCCGGCTCCCTGGTGACCTTCATGTGGCATGGCATCCACCCTCTCTCACCTCTGCTTCTCTGCTTATCCTAATCTGCTCTTTTCATGCCTTGTAAGAGATTGACTCAAAACACACCCTACAATAATCCTACCTGTCATGGACTGAATTATGTCCCCCCAAAAATGTGTCTATCGATTTGGTTGGGCCATGATTCCCGGTATTGTGTGGTTGTCCTCTATTTTGCGATTGTAATTTTATGTTAAAGAGGATTAGAGTGGAATTGTAACACCTTTACTAAGGTCACATCACTGAGGCAATGTAAGGGGAGTTTCCCTACGGTGTGGCCTGCACCACCTTTTATCTTAGAAGAGATGAAAGGAAACGGACACAAGCAGAGAGTTGGGTACTTCATACCACCAAGAAAGCAGCACCAGGAGCAGAGCGCCTCCTTTGGACCTGGGGTTCCTGCGCCTGAGGAGCTCCTCGACCAGGGGAATACTGATGACAAGGACCTTCCTCCAGAGGTGACAGAGAGAGAAAGCCTTCCCTTAAAGCTGACAACCTACTAGACTGTGAGAGAATACATTTCTTTTTGTTAAAAGCCATTCACTTGTGGTATTTCTGTTATAGCAGCACTAGATGACTAAGACACTGCCTCACTAACATAACAAAGGCAACCCATTCCCAAATGGGATTATAACCACAAGCATAGAAATTAGAATTCACAGCATACATTTTTGGGGGACACAATTCAATCCGTAACACCCATACACAATCTAAGGCGTTCTGGTGCCGTGATGGTGAAACCTGCTGATCACCAAAAGGTCAGCAATTCTAACCCACTGGGCATTCCAGGGGGGAGAAAAATGTGGCAGCCTGCTCCCGTAAAGATTACAGCCTTGGAAACCTATGAGGCAGTTCTGCTATGTCATATAGGGTTGCTATGAGTCAGAATATATTCAGCATCATACAAATAGTGAACAACCAAAAAACCAAACCCACTCCCATTGAGTCGACTCTGACTCATGGCAACCCCATGTGTTCCAGAGTAGAACTGCACTCCATAAGGTTTTTTATCTATAATCTTAATGGAAGCTGATCACCAAGTCTTTCTTCCCCAGTACCACTGGGTGGTTTCAAATAGCCAACATTTAAGTCAGTAGTTGAGTGCAAACCATTTGGGCCACCTAGGAACCCTAAAATAGTGAACATACTCAATGAATATTTGTTGACTGGAAAATACACACTTCCAATCTGCCAACACAAATCCTTTCCTCTAATAGTCAGCTGCCTTCAGAGATGGGAGAGAATCAGCAGGCATTATTACTCAGTCTCTTGAGTTAGCCCTTTGAGGACCTGAATAATCTAATTTGGCTTTCCACAGTATTCACATTAGTTGCCAAATTTCTGCTGCAAGGTACAGTAGTGCAAGAACAACAGAGAGCGAGTAAGGTTAGCTACAACTGAGAATTTACCACAAAATCAGGGCAAACTGTTTTATTTTCACCACTGAGCCTAAAAATGGAAACACATTTCAGACTTGAACCTACCAGAGATATACTATTTAGCCTATGGGATGTCTCAAATCAGGAAAAAATCAGAAAAGTCCATTAGATACATTTAGTTGTTTGACAACTTGCAGGTTTAATAATCAGTTACTTGATTTACAATGGTGTCTAATGCCCACAGCTGAGGGGCCAATGTTTTGGGTTTGATTAAACTTTGTATACTGAGAACACTGTGGTTTTGAGAGAGAAAATCCAGTTAGGAAACCTAAAGCATTTGGTTTTGCTGTCTACACTCATCACATGGAGAGTTGGCAGGTGTTGCTTCCTTGTTGCACTGTGCACAGCAGAGGTGCATCTTACTGGAACGATGGAGCCCTCGGATGCCACCAGCAGGCCCCCTCCATCTTCCCACTCAAGCACTGAATATTCTGAATTTTGCCTAAGCAGGCTGACTTTCTTTTCTGGGTGTACACTATTTTAAAACATACCATTCATATGCTGAAAAGTCAACAAAAAGCATAAAACCTGAACAAAAACAGCTGCCATTAAATTATTTGCATATAGTGTAGAATTTCACGAACAAGCTACCAAACATTCTGTGAGGTTCTCTTCTACTGAGGAAGAAAAACAGTACCCATATTTATAAAGAAAAGAGACATACTCTTCAGCACTTTGCCATCAGGTGACCCTCCTAAATGAAACGATCTCAGTAGTTAATATTTGTGACAAAAACCTTCAGTTCTTCATCTCCATATTTACTTTTTCAAAATATATATAAAAAAGAAAAACTCTTAACCAGAATCATGCACACTCCCAAGACCTGTCCTTTCCCAACACTACCTATTTTTATGCATGAGTAATCACTTGCTAGATTTGGGCTTCACATACCAGGCTTAAGCTCAGAGGTGGTTTACTAGGAAATCCTGGTTTAGATGGACATGAAAACGGTGGCTTAGGTAGGTGAGGAAAATGAAGGTTGGTAATTACAGCGACCGGCTTTAAAGACAGTTTGGGAAAATTGGGGCAAAATTATTTTCCAAAGTGGTGTCTTTAAATTCCTTAAAAAAAAAATCCAAAACATGAAAAAGAACAACTTATAACCTTGTTTACTACATCAGGCAATCATCTTTCGGAAATGTGGGGTCAAGTTTGCAGTGAATGGATTTTCCCTTTCAGACTCGCCCTAGGAAGCTGGGCTCGCTTCCTTTTTTTTTTTTTAACCTAAGCGAATGCACATACGATTCAGGAATATTTTAAAATTCTAATAAGGAGAGGTGCCAAGGAAGCAATACGATCCGCGATGTGGTTTAAGAACTAACCTAGGGTTTCTTCAGCTCATTCCTTAAGCCTCCTGTCTCACATTCTCAGTGTCCCTCCCACCTTGCCCCCACTCCCCGTTCCCCGGTGCAGATGATTACCGCGATGCGGTCTGAAGACTGAGCAACAGGAGTTACGCCTGCCTTGCCCCTCCCCGACCCCCTACCTCTAGGTGAGCTGGAGAGGGTAGGCGACGGGTGAGTCGGGGAGGCATAGAGGGAGAACCATTCCTACTAAGGCAACGGAAAAACGTGCTCAGGAGTTCATTCACCGAAAGCGCAGAACGCTGTTGGGTGCCTGCCACTCGAGAGGTAGCGCTGCACTTGATGGGCTGAGATTTGTTTTTTGCATCTCCATCCCTTTCCTCTATGCTATCCGCGGGGAGGGCTGCTTCAGTCCACACTTCCCCCTTCACTGCGAGGGTCCCGAGCCAAGGCGGGTGGAGGGACCTGGGCTCTCGATCCCTCAGTTTCGAGTCCTTGCTCGCTGCCATGTGCCAGCGTACCCACCTGGCCTGGCCCTCGCCCCTAGAGAGCACAGCCGGGCCGCTGTCTGCAGCCAACCTTGAGCGTCCACATTCGAGGGGTGCGCTGGGGGCAGACAGAACCTGGCTCCAAGACTGAAACTTGATCTGCGAAATGCGGGCTTCTGAATTCAGCCATAGGACAAGGACCCCGGTACCCGTGGGAAAGGTGGCCACCCCCGGGTAAGCGGAGGAGTGAGTTCCTGCAAGCCCCATTCACTTCCATGCCCCGCGTGAGGAAGGTGAGACGGGGCGCGGCTTCTCACCCGGAATCCCAGAGACGCCCTTCCCTCGACTCTTCCGACGGTCTCCCGACCCTCTCCTAGCCCTTAGCACCCTACCTCGAAAAGCTGAGGGATTTCTCTCCGGGTCAGATACTCCTTGGCATCGTTGGTATTCATGGCTATGCGGAGCGTGCTTTTGGACGCGAGGGAGGGTGCTCCTGGGCTGCGGCGACCTGGGTCGGGGTTGGCTGGGCTCACGGTGAGCACGCGTGCAGCCCTCCCGCTCACCCGCACTCTCGCTCAGTCTTCTGTCTGTGCAAAAATTAGGGCCCTCTGAGTCTCTCCCCACGGAACGTGGTCTCCGCGCTCCCGCCGCCCCCGCCTCGGTGCAGGTCCCGGCGCGGAGCTGCGGCTCCAACCAGCGGCGCAGCGGCTCCCCCGGATCCCAAACAGCGCGGACGCCAGGGGAGGGGCTGGGGGCGGGAAGGAGGGCGGGCAGTGCAGCCGACGCAAGGCAGCAGCCAGCCCGCCTCTCCCCCAGCGACGCGCGCTCCGCGCTTCTTGGAGCTGGGTCTGCAGCTGCCGCCAGTCACGCTGCGCGGGCGGGCGCGGGGTGCGGAGGTGGGGACGGGCGCGCGCGGGGGACACGCAGTCAAACCTCTCGGTGGGGCGCCGCCGCTAGAACGGGGAGCTTCCCTCCGCGCACCGCCCTCGGGACGCAGCGATCCGGGACCAGGTGGCCGAGGGAGTAGGGTAGGGGTCTCTTGGAACCTGCTACCCTTTGCTTCTTCCGACTTTGTGTGTACACACACGCATGCACACACACGGTTACCCTCGCGTCGGTCAGCAAACTTAACAGTCACACAATTTATCATTTACTCCTAAGGTTACCGGATCTTTCATGATAGAGAGCTGGGAGTAAGGAGAACGGGGTATTTGTGCTGTGGAATCCAGGCCCTGCAAAATAATTTCTAGTTCTGAGATCTCTCTATCCTTCAGGAAAGTTTTGCTAGTTGCTTTCAATTTTTTTCCCCTGTGTTGTTGTTATGTGTTGTTCAGTCAGTTCCGACTCATAGCGACCCTTATGTACAACAGAAGGAAACACTGCCCGGTCCTGTGCCATCCTCACAATCCTCCTTATGGATGAGGCCATTGTTGCAGCCACTGTGTCAATCCATCTCGCTGAGGGTCTCTTTTTTTTTTTTTTTTGCTGACCCTCCTCTTTATCAAGTATGATGTTCTTCTCCAGGGACTGGCCCTCCTGATAACATGTCCAAAGTATATGACACTTAGTCTGTCATCCTTGCTTCTAAGGAGCATTCTGGTTGTACTTCTTCCAAGACAGATTTGTTCATTCTTTTGGCAGTCCATAGAATATTCCATATTCTTTGCCAACACCGTAATTCAAAGGCATTGATTCTTCTTTGGTATTCCTTATTCCTTGTCCAGCTTTTGCATGTATATGAAATGATTGAAAACACCTTGGCTTGGGGCAGGCGTACCTTAATCTTCAAGGTAACATCTTTGCTTTTCAGCACTTTAAAGAGGCCCTTTGCTGCAGATTTGCCCAATCCAACGCATCCTTTGATTTGACTGCTGCTTTCATGGGTGTTGATTGGGAATTGAAGTAGAGTGAGATCTTTGACAACTTTAATCTTTTCTCCGTTTATCATGATGTCGCTTATTGGTCCAGTTGTGAGGATTTTGTTTTGTTTTGTTTATGTAACCCATACTGAAGGCTAAGGTCTTTGATCTTCATCAGTAAGTGCTTCAAGTCCTCTTCACTTTGAGTGAGCAAGGTTGTATCATCTGCATAATGCAGGTTGTGAAAGAGCCTTCCTCTAATCCTGATGCCACATTCTTCTTCACATAGTCCAGCTTTTCAGATTATTGGCTCAGCATACAGACTGAATAAATATGGTGAAAGAATACAACCCTGGTGCACACCTTTCCTGACTTTAAACCATGAAGCATGCCCTTGTTCTGTTGGAACAACTGCCTTTTGGTCTGTGTACAAATTCCTCAGGAGCACAATTAAGTGTTATGGAATTCAAGTTCTTCACTATGTTATCCATAATTTGTTATGATCCACACAGTCAAATGCTTTTGCACAGTCAATAAAATACAAGTAAACATCTTTTTAGTCTTCTCTGCTTTGAGCCAGGATCCACCTGACATCAGCAATGATATCCCTGGGTCCATGTCCTCTTCTGAATCTGGTTTCAATTTCTGGCAGTTCCCTGTCAATATACTGCTGCAGCCAGTTTTGAATGATCTTCAGCCAAATTTTACTTGTGTGTGATACTAATTATATTGCTTGATAATTTCCACATTTGGTTGGATCACCCTTCTTGGGAATAGGCATAAATATAGTTCTTTTCCTGTCAGTTGGCCAGGTAGGGGTCTCCCAAATTTCTTGGCGTAGACTAATGAGTGCTTTCAGTGCTGCATCCATTTGTTGAAGCATCTCAGTTGGTATTTCATCAATTCCTGAAGCCTTGTTTTTTGCTAATGCCTTCAATGCAACTTGAACCTCTTCCTTCAGTGCCGTTGGCTCCTGATGATATGCTACCTCCTGAAATGGTTGAACAGTGACCAAATCTGTTTGTGACCTCTGTAGGGGTCACAAATCCTTACAGGTGTCAGTATAAGGCCTTAAAGTGAGCTTGAAATCTTCATTAACAGAAGGATCGATAAGTGGTCAACTAGTTAGTTATCTCTATGGATAGGAATGGGAGGTGGAGTTGAGAAATGGGTGGCGGTGGTGGAAGCCTGTTGCTGTTGTCACATGCCCTTGTGTAGATGTTGACTCATAGCGATCCCATGTGACCTAGTAGGACTGCCCCATAGGGTTTCCTAGACTGTAAAGTTTAAGGGAGCAAATCGCCAGGTCTCTTCCACAAAGCTGCTGGGTGGGTTCCAACTGCCAACTTTCTGGTTGGCAGCCAAGCACTTAATATTTGTGCTACTAGGGCTCCCTAGTGGAGGGTTAACCAACAACAACAACAATAAAAAACCAAACCTGTTGCCATTGAGTCAATTCTGACTTATAGTGACCCTGTAGGACAGAATAGAACAGCCCCATAGGGTTTCCAAGGAGTGGCTCGTGGATTTGAACTGCTGATCTGTTAGTAGGTAAGCTCTTAATCACTGCACCACCAGGGCTCCTGGTGGGGGCTCCTGGTGGAAGGGTACAGACTACTTAAATTGGGCAAGTGCTTGGTAGGTGGTGGGGGGGTGGGCATCACTCATTAGAGCTGAAGAGTATGCAGTTAGTGGACTGTGGGCCATCCGATCACCCCAGGATGACTGTGGGTGGGTGAGCTAAGGCAGTGTTAACTGAGCTCTTTCCTGTTATGGACTTCTGTCAAGATGTACCCACTCTCATCCTAGCCCCTAAGGTGACTCATTTTCCCCATTAAGATATCCTTTCATTTCTTATTTGTGAGATGGTCCATGTTTGTGAGAATGTGGTCTCGAACAATGTGCAAGACCTGAAACTGTGGAAGTGGGTGCATGAGAGGAAACTAGGTTCTTGGCATCTGGGGTCTGGCCAGAGAGAGAACACAGACTGCAACTGCTTCAAAAAACAAATGTCTGAATGTTCACTTCAAGTTCTGTTTTGCAGCCCTTTTCTTGGTTCTATTTCTTGTCACACAAGCAACTGCTATTCAAGCCTTGATTATAGTTGTTTTACCTGAGAGAAGGAACTTAAGAATTAATTCATTTACTTTAGTGAAGTAACTGAATTTTTCTGAACACTTATGAAACCATATGCCATATGGTAGTCTTAAACAAGCAGGTATTTCAGTTCCATGGGTATTGATTTCTGCCTTAAGAATATGCTACACCACTTAGAGTTCCAGCTTCCGACATTTCTTTACCTTATTTAGGGTCAGGCTACGGCAGTAGTGAAAGCACTGCCTCTTCACTACAGCGACAATGCTTGGAAAGAACTGAGATCCGTAGCATGAAGGCCTACTTTGTGAGCAGGCAGAGCTGAGGTAAGCCGCCCGTTACTGAAGAGGCCACTTTCTGCAGAATTTTTCAAGGTCATTCTTTATAGCAAGAATCTGGCACAGCACAGCTCACATCTCTCCTCTTCTGGTCCCAGTCTTTGAATAGATGCATGCTTCTAGGTCTACTATAGTGTTAACTGTTCAAGTGATGGGTAACTTGCTTGTACAAAGAAAGTGGACAAAGAAAACTCCATTACACTAAACATTCTTGATAGCCTGCAAACTGTAATAAATGGAGATATGGCAAGTTTCCAGCAGTTATCCTTAGGTGCTGACGATCAGTGCTTTTTTGGTGTGCTTTTTGGAGAAAGATGTGTGAAAGAGGCAAGATGTTAATAATTACTTCTGCAAAGGGAGTGTGGCCTTGTAGGAAAAGGCTGTGTAAGGGAAGTGTAGTGCTTAAAAGATCCCTGGATGGTACAAACAGTTTGCACTTGACTACTAACCTTGAAGACTCAAATCCACCCATTGGCACCGTGAAAGAAAGGTCTGACAATCTGCTTCCATAAAGATTACAGCCATGAAAACCCTATGGAACAATTATACCCTGTAACACATGGGAACGCCATGAGTCAGAATTGACACGACAGCAACAGGAAAAAAAAGAGCTTAAAAAGCAGGTTGATAGTTCAAAAGAAAGAACAAGAAACACCAAATGTACAGTTGTCATGGGAAAGCTGGCTCGCCATTTCCAGTGCTGAAATTCTTATCCCTGTTTCAGTTTCCAAGAGTTATAAAGGGCTCATGAGACTTTGCCCTTTGTTTACTCAGGGATGCATTCCTATGGGAAAGAATGGAGAAATCCAACAAATTAAAATGATTACTATATGTCAGGTGTCTCTAAATGAAATTTCTTCTGCTCCTACTTTCAGAGCATGCAAAGTTCTGAGAGAGGCCAATAAACAAGACAGACATGATCCCTGCAGAAAAGAAACGTACACTCTTCAGGCAAGTGGGCAGATGCACAATAAGCAAATGAAATATATAAACATCATCGAATAGGGCAGATAAGCAACAGACAAATACTTAAAAAAAAAAGACATAGTAATAGCAAGAATATATCAGATTGTGATAAGAAATGATAAACCAAAAACAAAACCAAACCCTGTAGGACAGAGTAGAACTGCCTCATAGAGTTTCCAAGGAGCACCCAGTGGATTAGTACTGCTGACCTTTTGGTTAGCAGCTGTAGCTCTTAACCACTACTCCACCAGGGTTTCCAAGAAATGATAAGATCATGAAAATCAAAGAGTTAACTCTGTTGATTTGAAGCAAGGAGGCAAAGGAGACAAAGGGTCCAGACCTGTTTGTTGGGAGTGGTGGAGGAAGTGGGAATGGGGTTAACCACTGAGAAGATGACTAGGCCTTTACAAAGGACCAGACATTCTTGAGGAGGAGGCTCTCAGTGGGAGTATCCCCTGGGACATCCCTAGAGAGAGCTCACAGCTGACACAGAGACTAAGCCTCTGCAAAAGACCAAGCTTACTCAATATTACTGAAGTATCTACAAGCAGTGACCATTTGTCCCATTCATGTACAGAAGGTTTAAAGGGCTCTATACCACGACCATGTTCCCCAAGCCCTACAGGGACAGTTGAAGCCCATGTTTACCTCCTCATCAAATTCTAACAGGTATTTATGCCATCTATAATTTAACTGGGGCCAGTTTAATTTATACCGATAAGGTGCAGAATATATATCATGTTTCAGTTCCCTCCCCAGGAGGGATGCCTAATGGGATCAGCTATAGACTCTGGTCTAGTCCATAAAAAAAATTTTGCTGAGTTTGTTATGAGTAAGGCACTGTGCTAAGCCTTTCACCTGAAGCATATTGCATATTTATACATGTATCATCTTATTTAATTTAATTCTTAAATCAACCCTGTGAGGTATGTATTATTCTCATTATGTAGATAACTTAGACTCAGAGAACCTAATTTCACTAATAGGAGTCTTTTGTCAGTCCAACTGCGAAGCTGTACCATTTAATCCCTGTGCACATTTCACCCTCTAGAACATCAACATACTGATGCCTTACATTTGTCTATTGCTTTCAAGTTTACAGAGGCCCTTCTTTGTACCCTTCAGTTTTTTCCAAGAAACTTTCAATATTTTTCTTCCTCCCTTCCTTTCTTTATTCTTCATTCCTTTCTTCTTCTTCTCCTTCCCCTTCCCCTTTCCCTTCTCCTTCTTCCCCCTCCCCTTCTTCTTCACCCTTCTTCTTCCCCTTCCCCTTCCCCTCCTCCTCCTCCTCCTCCTCCTCCTCCTTCTTCTCCATCTCCTTCTCCTCCTTCTGTTTTTAGCAGATGTTATTTCTGTACTTGGGAGGGGGAGTGTTATTTAAAACACAAGCAACAATAACAAAACATGTAGAGCACCAAATTCATTTCAAGGAATTTTCCAATTGTTCAAGGTCCTTTTCTTTGAAAAGTTCTTGCTTGGTTCAGAGGTTGAACAGGCAACACAACATTCCTATTTATTGAAGTTTTGAGTGTTGAATTTCTTTCATTCAACACTATAAGCAATATTTCCCTTCTAATTATTCTGTTTTCTTCACTAATTGACAACCCACTGGACCATTTGTATATGCTGAAGCAATTTGTAAGCATTTTGTTTACCCAGAAAAATATTATTTATGTGAGACCTTCCATTGTTGTTGTTGTTGTTAGGTGCCGATGAGTCCGTTCCAACTCATAGTGACCCTATGTACAACAGAAAGAAATGCTGCCCAGTCCTGTTCCATCCTCACCATTGTTGCTATGTTTGTGCCCATTGTTGTAACCACTATGTCAGTCCATCTCATTGAGGGTTTTCATCTTTTTTGCTGACCCTCTACTTCACCAAGTTCTTCTCCAAGGACTGGTCCCTCCTGATAACATGTCCAAAGTACGTGAGATGAAGCCTTGCCATCCTCACTTCGAAGCAGCATTCTGGCTGTACTTCTTCTAAGACATATTTGTTTGTTTTTCTGGCAGTCCATGGTATATTCAGTATTCTTCACCAACACCGTAATTAAAATGCATCAGTTCTTCTTTGGTCTTCTTTATTCATTTTCCAGCTTTCACATGTATATGAGGCTACTGAAAATACCATGGCTTGGGTCAGGTGCACCTTAGTTTTCTAGGTGACATCTTTGCTTTTTAACACTTTAAAGAGCTCTTTTGCAGCAGATTTGCCTAATGCGATATGTTGTTTGATTTTTTGACTGCTTCCTCCATGGGCATTCATTGTGGATCCAAGTAAAATGAAATCCTGACAACTTCAATATTTTCTCTGAGACCGTTCGTATGTTTGTATATATTGTCCTGGTAGATATGCCCTTGTTTGCATACTTCCATCCTAGAAGACTTTTCTGAGACTTTTGTTTTTTGTCAGTGTGGACAGTACACACTGGTCTGTGAAATCTTGAGTAAACAGAAGCTGATATGATGGTGTGTAACATAATTCTTCAGCCAAAGCTGAGCTTCCCTATGCTCTATTTCTTTACCCCACATTGGCTGAGTACTTCAGCCAGTTGCTTGAATTATGGATCTCAAAGACCACTAAGAATTTTTGGGTTAAAGTTAAGATGCTAAAAACTCTTTCATGATATTTGAGAAGACTAGCGAAATTTCTAAGTCAAATAACTTATATACTAAGAATACCTAAGATTTGGAGAAATATATCTGTCCGTCCATCTATTCATTCATTAATCAGTGCATTCATTATCAAACATTTATGAAATAACCTTCTGTTTTCCAGGCCCTATGTTTGGAGCTGAGAATACAAAGAGTAAGACTCAAGGGTTTCACTGTGTAGCAGGGAGAGATGGGCATGTAGTAATTAAATATAGATAAATGCTATAATACAGTTAATACAATTCAGTAATACGATAGACGTAGATATGTGGAGGAGGGTTGTTACGGTGGGGACACAAAGGTAACATGTATATGATAAAAAAAAAAAAGCACTTAACAGAAAATTTTAAAACACTCTCTTTCCAATCTTTTTCACCACTCAGAAAACTTTTTCTTCCAGCTTTTTCTCCCAGATACATAGCTTAGCATAAACATCATAATAACTGGAGCAATACACATTTCCACGCTCTACATAACCTCCTTTTTAATGGCTTTGTAATAGTTCATTACAAAGCTTTGACATAGTGAACTTACCACTTTGTTCTATGGCTAGATGTTTTGGTTGCTTCTACCATTAAGCTGTTACAAACAAATCTGAGATGAAGACCTATGTTTGTATTTTTTTTTCCAAATTTTTAAATTATGCCTTCAAATAAGTCTCCCAAAGTGGGCTTACTAGATAAAATGGGAAACATATTTTGTGTTTATTGGTTAATTTGTCAAATTTTCATAAGGATCTAATCTATGTATAGTGCCATGGCAATATTTGAATGGATGAGAGTTCCAATTTTACTATGCCCTCACTAATGAGGAATTATATTTTTTATTCTTAACTTCATCTTAATAGATAAAAGTTGTTGCTGTGTGCCATCAAATCAATTTCAAATGATCACAACCCTATAAAAAAGAGTAGAACTGCCCCGTAGGGTTTCCAAGACTGCAACCTTTACGGAGGCAGACTGCCACATCTTTCCTCCTTGAAGTAACTGGTGGGTTCAAACTACCAGCATTTCAGTAAGCAGCCAAGCACTTGACCACTGCACCACCAGGTCTCTTATATGTAATAAAGGACTCAAATACATAAAGAACTCCTATACATCAATAAGAAAAAGACAATACAATAGAAATATAGGCAAAAGGCTTGAGCAGAAACTTCACAAAAAAGGGTATCTAAATGACTAATGAAATGACTAATAAACTTTATTAATCATCAGAAAAATGCAAATTAAAACCACCATGAGATGCTACTATACTTCTGTCAGGATGGTTACATTGAAAACCTGTAAATACCAAGTGTTAGTGAGACAGTGGAGAATCCGAACTCACATACACGACTGAGAGAGTGTAAACTTGTTCAATTACTTTGGAAAACTTTGTAAATAGCTAGAAAAACTGAATACATGCGTATGTATATTAGCCAAAAGATACATACTAAAATCTTCATAGAAGCACTGTTTGAAATAGCCCCAAGCTGGAAACTACTCAAATGTTCATTAACAGAATAATACATAAATAAATTGTGGTTTATTCACAAAATACTAAGCAATGAGACTCAATAGCCTACAAATGCATGTAACGATATGCATGAATCTCACAAATATAACATTGAGCAAGCTTCAGACACAGAAGATGCGGACTACATCATACCATTTATATAAAGTACAAGAACAGGCTAAACTAATCTATGCCGTTAGATGTCATGGCAGGGTTACCCTTAGGGGAGTGGAGTGACCGACAGGGAGCTCAATGGGAGGTTTGGGGGTACAGCTTATATCCTGTTCCTTGATCTGAGTGCAGGTTACACAGGTATGTTCATTTTGTGAAAACTCATTCAGCTGTATAAATAGGACATGTACATTTTCTGTATGCATATTATACTTCATAGTTATATATTAAAAAGTAAGAATTGTGAAGTAGAGGATTCAAACCCAAGATCATCTCACCCTTCAATTTCATGCACTCCTAACTGCTCCATGCTACTTTACCATTTATTAAGCAGATCTCAGAGTGAACTTGCAACCCATGGCTCCTTGCTTGGGCCTTTATTATTGCATGTAGAGTCAAATTGCTGCTATAGACACTGTATAGTTTGTACGCAAAAGTTTGTTTACAGATCAGTCAGCCCCTCACAGGCAGGCACCATATCCCAGAAATCTTTGTACTCCCAGTGCTTTTGACAAATGCCTAATCCAAAACAGGTACACGTGAAAGCAGGCATGAAATATCTATACCTGGACCTATAGAATGCTTAGGGCTCAGCCAAAGAAATTTAGAAAATTACCTTAGCAAGAAAAGTAAATTTCTAATATTATTTAAAACAACTATATTGAAAACAACCTGAAAGTTAATGCCATTTCTGATTTATCTCAGAGAACATTTAGGTACTGAGAAAATCTAGCTCAAGCATGCTTTCTTAATGTTTAGAAATACCATGGCTTATAAATAAATGATCACAAAGAAAATGGCATTTAACAAATCACACAATGAAAATAATATTTAACAAGAATTCATGCAGTCTGCAAATACTTACTGAGCACCTACTATGTGCCAGGCATTGCTGGCCCTGCTGTGCTGCCAGGCACAAAGGTAAATAAGACACACTTACAGAGCACATATGTATAAGCGGAAGGCAATAAACAATAAAAAAAAAAAATATGTATGAGCGGAAGGCAATAAACAATAGATATCATAAATAAGCTTATGGTTGTTAGAAGGTGATGAATGCTATGGGGAAAGAAAGAGTAGAGGCTAGTTATATTTTTAAATAAGGTAGTCAGGGAAGGCCTTATTGAGAAGGTGACATTCAAACAAGGATTTGAAGAAGAGAAGGAGTTAGTCTTGACAATGTCTGGGAGAGCAGTCAGTTTAAATATTCTAAGGTAGGAGGATGCCTGTGTGACTGGACCAGGGTGAGGGAACAGAAGGGCAGAGATGAATAGGAGAAAATCACAGAGGACCTTGTAGACCACTGTAGGATCTTGGGCTTAGACTCTGAATGAAATGGGAAATTAGTGAAGAGTTTTGAGGCAAGACTAACATTATCTAATGTACATTTTACAAGGTCAGCTGGCTGTTGGTTTAGGACTAGGGAGGAGGTCAGATGGGGAGGAGGGCAGATGTAGGAGCAGGGAGAACAACTGGGAGGCTATTGTGGTTCAGGTGAGAGATTACAAAGGCATGAACTAAGGTGTTAGCAGTACAGGTAATGTGAACTGGTTAGATTCTAGATATATTTTGACGATAGAGCAGAATTTCTTGACAGATTGTATGTTGTGTATGAGAGAAAGAAAAAAAAATAAAGGATAACTTCATGGTTTTTGGCTTGAGGATAGTATGAAGGCTATTAACTAATTGGCCACAAGTAGCTTATGTCAAGTTACAAAAGTAGGCGCACAGTAAGGAACTCTGTGAGATCCAGAGGAACGACGAGAACACTTTGCTCGAAGTGGCCTGGCACATGATAGGCATACCTTCTGTTTACTGACCACATTTCGTTCCCAGTCATTGGCTGATAGTAGCCATTGAGCTCCAAAATTAACCTACAAGAGAGGAATTTCCACTTAGTTTTCAAGATATGTTTAGAACCTAATGATTTAGAATTTCAATGTTCACGCATCTGTAGTGGGAAATCTGTAATCCCTTCAAATTCAATCTTTATCAGTCAGCCTAACTTGGCTCAGATAAACATAAATAAGGAAGCAATCTGAACTCCAAGGAGCTTCTAAATTTCAAAGCTGCAGGTAAAATATATAGAGAAGCACTTTCATTTTGATTTAAATAAACCTTCTGACATATTCTTAGAAGTAAATGCATTTTTGAGTCTCATATAAGCCCGAGAGAAAAACAAACGTATGAGATCAATTTATTTTCTTAAATTGGTTTTTATAGAATACAGATAATACATCTGAGTTTTTTTAAATCATTATAGACATATAACAATTTTGTGAGCCTAGAGGCCTAAAGTTTGTAAATCACACACATGTATCAGAACTAGAATGCCCTTCCGAGTGTTTGCATTGCTTATTTTTGTCGCTTTACTATACGTCTCATGAACAATTAGTAATACATACATGAATCAGCCTAGGATGAGTAAATTTTAGTCTTCCCTCCCAAGGAATAAAATGTGTTGTTTTTCAACAGTCACAAGACATTCGTGTTGGTGTGCTAGAGATTTTTAAAACTTCCCAGTATTTACCATCTGCTATGGTTTTTATCTATTCCATTTAACCATACTTCCTCTATTAATTGTTCTCCTGCAGTACAATTATGAACATTCATGCTGTTTTTCTAATTAGATGCAATCATAAAACTGAAGATCTAATGGAGAAACATGAACAGTGATTAATTTAAAGTAAAAGAGGCCCTTTCCCCAAATAAATCAGTATGTTAGATTATGTAAAGGAAAACTGACACTAAATCATTTCTCCAATCATGTCACCCTCTGTGTAAAAATTTTAGTGGCTAACATTTTTTAATATTGTCTACACTGTCCAATCTGGTACCCCTAGCCACATGTGGTTATTTAAATTTAAATACATTAAAACTAAATAAAATTAAAACTCCTGTTTCTCAGTTGCATTTGCCACATTTCAAGTGGTCAATAGCCACAGGTGCCTAGTGGCTACCACGTTGAATACTGCAGACATAGCACATTTCTAACATCTCAGAAAGTTCTCCTGGAAAGTACTGGTCTAGGGAACAAATGGCAAATTTTTTGGCATGGAGTTCCAGGCCCTCTATAACCTCATTACTGTTTATCTTTCTAGTTATATCTTTCACTATATTACTTACATGTAACCCATGCATACCCAGCCTTCTAAACCATCATCTTCCCCAAATAGATCTTAGACTTCTTTTGTATTTGAGCCCTTACGTATTTGATTTCCTCAGTTTAAAATTAGTTTCCTCTATTTTTCACTTAGTGAAATATTCTCATGCCTTCAATGTTCCATTTAAATGCAAACTTCTCTATTAAACCCAGCCCCAAACCCCAGTGCCATCGAGTCAATTCCGACTCATAGCGACCCTATACCATCTTTATTCAGGTCAAAGGGATTTATGTAATTTCTTCCTTCTTCCTTTCTGGAGTGTTATTTGTACCTCTATCTCGCCATATACCTTATTTGTGTACATTTGTGTCTATCACCTGACCCAGCACCCAAAAGGTAAGTGCCTTCATAGTTACACCTCTCTGCTGCCTATCACAGTGTCATACATATAACAAATATGCAGAAATGATGATTTGAGTAATTTATGGCAAATTTGAATATTACTTTCTGTTTTTGTGGTTATTTGCAAAAATATTTGTGACTGTTTGATGGCAGTGGGTAATGGGTTATTGCTTGATGTGTTTTGAAGCTATAGATTTGTTTGCTCCATTATATTCTAGGACTATAACTTTCAAACCCCACTGACTAACCTTAGATAAGGTGGGAGAGGGGGAGACTAAGTACATCTAGTTATAGACCCAAGCATCTCTTTTTATGACTATAATTTGGTGCTTGCACATTTGAATTGCCTTTGCTTTTATCTCTTGTGCCTGTAGCTAGAAAACAGGATGCAATTTAAATCAATCAAGTAAATAGTGTCTACTAATCCCTGGTAATTGGTGCTAGGTGTCCCTCCCATCTAGCTGTCCCTGGTCACTGGTTTTGCAGAATCACAAGGACAAAAATAAAGGTTGTCATGACCTTGTTCAGCTTTTCTAAAAAATCGTTGGCCATTGCTATATTTCCATTATTTAAAACAAAGCAGAACTCTCATTATTTAGCCTATTTTGAAATTACAAGCTCCAAATGGATTCCCAGAGGCCATCACTCTTCTCAGCTCCAGAAAATACAGCACAATGCCATGGCATGTATCTTTTAAGGGAATTTCGAATTGTGCTCCCCTTGCCTTCCGCAAAATTTCCCTTTGTAATTTTCAGAAATTGGTAGGTGTTCCTTGTGAAGATTATTTTATGTTAATGAAATGATGGAAGTTCCAATGATGGCGTATTTTTATGAAAGGAGGAGGGAACATTTTTGTATTTCTCTGTTATGCTGAGTACCTATTTTCAAAGAAGGTGTTTCCTATTGTGGTCATGGCAGCCTCTTGGAGACAGTCATTCTGATTCTTTGGGCTTGACAGCTACCATTCAATGAGAGTGGAAAGAGAAAATATTCTTATGCTCACTTTGAAGATAAACGTTCATTAAATTCTCCTTAAATTGATTGTAACACTGAGGCAAAATGCGCATGGCCTCCCCAGATTAATTCTATTAACCAAAGATGATAATAATCAAGAGACAATATATCAGGGAGGACAGAGGATAGCCTTACTAGCTATATGATGTCCAAAAGTTACTAACCTCTTTGAGTCTTGGTTTTCTCTTTCATAAAAATGGGAATATTAATTTGTAACTCATTGGGCTATTGTGAGGGTTAATTGCGCAGGTAAGCACAGAGTTGTAATTTCACCTAATTCTTCTGCCTACAAATTCCAGTTCATTGCCTACTGAATTTCTTATTCTGTCATTTAAGACCCTGATCCTAATTATCCAGTACTCCCCCTCCCATGGAGCCCTGGTGGCCCAGTGGGTAAAATCTTGGCTGCTAACCGAAAGGTCAGCGGTTCAAATCCACCAGCTGCTCCTTGGAAACCCTATTGGGCAGTTCTACTCTGTCCTACAGGGTCACTATGAGTTGGAATCAACTCAGTGGCAATGGGTTTGGTTTGCCCTCCCCCACATTGTAAATTCAAATGAAACTGAATTGCCTCCTGTCCCTTGGATACACTTGTCACCTGATGCCTCCTTGCCTTTGCTCAGGCTTTTCTTTCTACTTGGAATACTTTTCCAATTCTGCATGTCTAAAATCCTTCTGCTTCAAGGCTCTTGATGAAATATTATCTTCTTCATAAAGACTTCCTATGTCTCATGAAATAGATGCTTGCCATAAAATTCTATAGCACTTTGTTCAGTCTTTTTTTTTAAAAAAAAATATATGTTTTTATGAGACAAGGTAGGTCCAGTACTAGAGTGAGAATGATAACTAATATCTTTGCATTGAGAATATTTTATTTGTGGCTTAACAGTCACTATTTGGGCTTGAAGAAAGTATGGTGGCACAATCTGACCTCTGAATTGAAAAAGAATTAATGGAGTGGTTAAGGGATGCGCCACTTTGGCCGTAACCAACGCCAGTCAGCCCTTGCTGCTCCTACTTCACCAATCTTACTTTCTCCTCATTGTCTTCAGAAAGCTCCTTTCGTGTTTTCAAGTAAATCAGAAATGGTAGTAATGAACCAGGCTTTAAAACTAGCTGATATAAATCCTTATGAACAACTTTTTTTTTCTTTTAATTTGACATCTTTAAGCTCTATTTGTAACTATGATTCTGGGCAAATATAGATTTATTGGTTTATTCTTCCTTGAACCATCCTTGAAATATGCTTAAAAAATATGAATAACTAGAGCTTCCAAATATTTTAATTATTGACGAAAGAACGGGTTTCACTGGTAATTTCATTTGCTTCATATGCCATTAGACCAATAAAACCAATAAATCAATAAAAATACTGAATTTTCATAAATAAGAAATATTTTCCATAGTAGCAGTTTGATACCCAGTGTTATAAAGTTTGGTTTTAAGGACTTTGAGGATACATAATGAATTAAACTATTCATTGCCAAAGTAACTTCCCTTTCTGTGCCTGGGCAAATATTAGTAAAGTTCATAGATCTCTATTAAAAGTCTAGCCTCTCTAAGTAAATACAACTTGATGATGACTATCATTACCTTGGAAACCCTGGTGGCTTAGTGGTTAAGTGCGACGGCTGCTAACCAACAGGTCAGCAGTTTGAATCTGCCAGGCGCTCCTTGGAAACTCTATCGGGCAGTTCTACTCTGTCCTATAGTGTCGCTATGAGTCGGAATCGACTGGACCGCAGTGGGTTTTTTTTGGTTGGGATCATCACCTTTGTGCATTTAAACCCTGGTGGTGTAGTGGTTAAGTGCTACGGCTGCTAACCAAAGGGTGGGCAGTTCGAATCTGCCAGGCGCTCCTCGGAAACTCTGCGGGGCAGTGCTATTCTGTTCTATAGGGTCACTATGAGTCAGAACTGATTGGACAGCACTGGGTTTGGTTTTTATCATCACCTTCATGGTGATCATTAACAGTCATGCAGGAACTAGAAGGTGCTGGACCAAACTAGTTGTCAGCCCTGTTTAGTTTGGTAGGCCCACCAATGCTGCCAATTGTACCTCCTTTGCAGCAATGGCCCTCATCTCCACTTTCCCATTAAAAACCAATGTGTACAAATGACTTCAGTGTCCTCTGTGAGCAATTCTACCTTACTGATCCCAATTCACAGATATGCTTTCATACTGTATGCAATGAAGCAAATGAGCTCTTTGTGTTTGCTTTCCTATATTATTTCTGCCTTGGTTGTTAGTTGAATTCAAATTCAAAATCTTGGTCATTTTATCATTCGCTATCATCCAAACTGTAGCAGACTGCATAGCATAAATACTTCTATCTCTTTCTTTTTTTTTTTTTTTGAGATTGCCACAGACTTAAGTTTGATAAGTTATTTACTCTCCAAGTTTTTTAGAATTTTTAAATTTTTATTAATGGCAAAAGATTTTGTATTGAGTATATCTGTTCCATATTTCCCAAATTCTCTAAGATTTGATATACTATTTTTCTTGTCTTTCTGTTCTCTCTAGATAACCAGCATTCTGAACTATTTTATTCTATAGAGAAGGCTTGTCTTATCCAAGCATTGCATGGACAACAGTCTGCTGATGGCCATGGCCCAATGCTGAATTTTTATAGAAGGCGTTTTATTTCAAAATACCTGATCCACGGTAGTGTGAGAAAACTGGTGATATAATTCTATAATCCTGTTTTTTGTTTCAACTATACCCACATCCATGAGTTGAATCTTCATCTTCACCTCAGCCATATGGTGCAGTTCCCTTCCTGGGCACCCTCTGAGAAGAGACAAAGTAGGTCTAATGGATGGTGAGATTAGTCCAACTGGGGAGTACTCATCCTTCTTTACTGGAACTTACCCCTTTATCGCTAGTGGTTAGGAAAACAGGCTCTGTTATCAGGTACCTTTGGTTTAAGATTTGCTTCATCATTTGCCTAATAATTTATTTGGAATAAATTATTTAATCTCTGTCCTCAATTTTCTCAACTGTATAATGGGAATAATGTCTTATGACAACATTGTGTTAAAAGGAATTTACACATTAAAAAGTGCTTAGAACAGAGCCTGTTACCACAGTAAGTGCTCCGTAAATAATAGCTGCCGTGATTATTGTTGCTGTTTTATATACATTTTATCTCTTTTACTTGACATGAGTGTAATTCAAGTCTGATTCATTCTGGTATCCCTCTGCCCCAAATAGTACACAATGCCTTATACATAAAAGGTACTCCAGAACTGCTTTATGAATTCAAAAAATAAGTGAAATATTTGCAATACATCAGACATGCCAGGAACTGAAGATTTAATACTGAACAATATCTTCAAGGTTCCTGCTGTCATGGGTTTTCATTCTATCAGTAAAGGCACAGGTCAAATAAGCAATAGCAATAAATGGCGACATTGCAATGGAGGAAGAACTGGAACATCTGGTAATAATTTGTTGGATGACTAGTATGAGGTAAGGCACTCCTTCTTCAGTGCTTCTGACTTCCCATGACTGAAAGTTTGAATGTGAGCACAGGGGAGAAGGAATCTCATCTCTCTCCTGTGGTGCCTTCCTCGTTGGAAAAAAGAATTCAGGCTGACAATTATGTAACCTCACTGCTATTACAGTACCACATGGCAACATCAAAAGGGTCCTAAAGAGACTGGGAAATCAATTCTATACATGATTATGGGCCACATATAGAAAAGATTCCACTGGTGTGTTCGTTGAACTGGGCAGGCTAGCGCCTTAAATTATTCTGGAACCAATAAGTTCACAGCTGACTTATAATCATTTCCCTTCATGTGATTTGAACTGTGAGTCACTTGTTCCACTGAAATTGTGGACACATTGGTGTATTTTTAACTTCTATGAGCCACTGTTCTAGAATAAAATGGAACAGAGATGCAGTATGCAATTGTCTAGGGGGAAATGGTGTAAAAGGTCTTGACTAGAGACCTATGTTTCCTATCTCCCAGGCTGTGATGAAGGGCTCCCAAGGCTGAGGCTTTCAGTCCATATTCCCCAGGGCTCCCTTCCCAGTCCAGAAGCAGAAGAAACAATTTACCAGTGTGAATCATTCCTCTGGGCTCCTATAGACCTTGGTTTAAGTGTCTGTCTCTCTCCTGGACCCTGTCTTATTTAACTTTGCAGCCCCCAAACCAAGCACTGGTGCCTAGGTCATAGTCAAGTCTGCACATTTGTTGAACCCATTTATCCATTCATTCACTTAATAGATATTTATTAAGCACATATTATATGCAAGAGCCTGTAGTAGGCATTGGGAATGCAGCAGAGAACAAAACAGACATAGTCCCTGCCCTCACAGAGTTTAATTTAGTGTGTAGATGTGTATGTTGGGGCACAGAGATGGGGGAATTCAGAATATAAAGTAGTAATTACACAAAAACTCCAACTACAATATCTATAAGTGCCCTGAAGGACTAGGAAATCCTGACCAAACTCTGATAATTAACTAGCAATACAAAGAACAACCACCAAAAAAGCCAAAATAAACCAGTTTCCATTGTGTTGATTTTGACTCATGGTGATCCCATCTGTTACGGGGTAAAACTGAGCTCCATAGCCTGTAATCTTTATAGATGCAGGTCTTTCTTCTGTGGTGCTGCTGGGTAGGTTCGAATTGACAACCTTATTTGGGCCGACTAGGGATCTTTTTTGTGTGTGTGCTTTAAATGAAAGTTTATAGCTCTAGTTGGTTTCTCACACAAAAATTTATATACACATTGTTATGTGACCCTAGTTGCTCTCTTTAATGTGACAGCACACTCCTCCTTTCCACCCCGAACTTCTCATGTCCATTCAACCAGTTCCTGTCGCTTTCTGCCTTCTCATCTCACCTCTGGACAGGAGCTGCCCATTTAGTCTCATGTATCTACTTGAACTAAGAAGCACACTCTTTACAAGTATCATTTTATGTCTTATAGATTAATCTTTGAAGAGTTGGCTTCGGGAATGTTTTTAGCTCTGGGTTAACAGAGAATCCGGGGGCCGCGTCTTCTGGGGTTCCTCCAGTCTCAGTCAGACCATTAAGTCTGGTCTTTTTACTAGAATTTGAGTTCTGCACCCCACTTTTCTCCAACCAGGGATCTTACCACCAGCAATATAACATTGACCAAACTACTTAAACTCTCTGAGGCTCAGTTTTCTCATTTGTGAAGTGAGATATTTGTATGAGCTGATGTCTAAATTCCCTTTCTGACCTGAACTTTATGATTCTGTGCTTCCTTAGCAGAAAACTAAGCTTTGTACAAAAAGAAACTAATTAAAATTATTCATTAATGGATAACGTCAGTAACAATTATCAGAAGAAAGTCATTTGATAAATTTTTAGCTTTCACTGACTGTAACAGAAACCTCACCACCCAGAGAGAAATAAAGTCGGAAACCTGCTAGACAAAAACCAAATCCGTAGTTTTAAGGATCAGAGCAAAACAAATGAGAAATATTTTGAATCTTAAATATCTTGGCATCATTTTGGATGAGTAACAGGATAGTGTGAAGTATTAATTGAAATATTTTCTAGCTCCAAACCAAAAAACCAAACCCAGTGCCGTCGAGTAGATTACGACTCATAGTGACCCTACAAGACAGAGTAGAACTGCCCCATAGAGTTTCCAAGGAGCACCTGGCGGATTCGAACTGTCAACCCTTTGGTTAGCAGCTGTAGCACTTAACCACTACACCACCAGGGTTTCCTTTCTAGCTCCAGGAGGTTACAAATAGTGCAGAGATTACAAAAGAAATAACACCTTTTTTGAGAACAAAATTACTGAATTCTCCAATGCTGAGTTTAAAGAGACCCAGTTTTTGGCAAGAAAATTCTGGTTTTTCCCAGGTGAAAGGAGCAAACCGGATTGATGTCCTTTACCAGTGAGGTAGATAAGAGTGGATGGAGGTCTGGGAACAAAAAAAGGTTACCTTTTTGAGTATTTTAGTGATTATCTCCTCCTTTTCTTCCCATGGAGGAAGAAAGGGAGGCACTCAACTGGTTCCCTTCGTTGAAACTAAGAGAAGGGAACCCAAGAGATTCCCTCATGTTTGTCTGTTGGGTAGCTGGAAGGACAAACTGATACCTCAAAGCTTAATAGTTGCTTCCTGAGCTATGTCTTGCTGGTCTGCCCTGAAGAAATTGAAGTGCGAGAAAGAGCACTGGAAAGAGATGATGTGACTATAGTAACCCAGGTGGCCTGGGAGCAGGAATTTCCCCTGCAAATTCCCTGCTCCCAAGAAGTATAGCAGATGGACCCCACCTATGCCACAGAGTGTCCATGAGATGGGAGCCACAGGCTTGTTGGGGACTGCTGCAGCATGAGGCAAAGAGGCAACTCACAAAAAGGGATGTGACATGGTACTAACTAAGGATCCTCAACTGCAGCAGGCTGCCAGGCTGATTAGGGAGAAACAGTGCCCCAAGGGAGTTTTAGGTATCTGAGTACTTCATCAGTAGGTTCCATCAGTCCCCCTTAATCCCACACTGAGACAAAAAACCAGAAACCAGATCAGTGGTAATAACAGAAAGGGGGTAACAACTCTGCCACCACCAGGTGAAAGTGTTCATAAAAGGGAACGGTGGTTACATCCAACAAAATGAAATTGATCAGCTAACCCCAGGCAGTTAGGGAAGGAAACATCTTTTGTCCCTTTCCTTTGCTAAGATGAGGCTGAGTTGATCAGAGAGAAGCATTGGCCCCTGACAAAACAAACAGGGACCAGGTCATGAATTAAACCAGTAGCATACTGGTAGAGTAGTGGATGAGGGGCTCAGTGAGAGATCTAGGATGGTTGTAAACAAAATAAAGAATTTACACTTACTTTATATACCTGGGGTTTCAAGTCTAGATTTGTGGCCCCTTACACTACTATAGGAGCCCTGGAGGCGAAGTGGTTAAGTGCTCGGCTGCTAACAGAAAGGTGGGTGGTTCCAACCCACCAGCCATTCCTCGGGAAAAAGATGTGGCAGTCTGCTTCCATAAAGATTACAGCCTTGGAAACCCTATGGGGCAGTTCTACCCTGTCTTATAGGGTCGCTATGAGTTGAAATCAACTTGGCAGCAATGGGTTTGGTTTGGTTTTGGTATACACTATTACGGAACGCTGGTAGTGCAGTAGTGAAGTGCTTGGCTTTTAACTGAAATGTGAGTGGTTTGAATCCACCAGTTGCTCCTTAGGATAAAGATGTAGCAGTCGGCTTCTGTAAAGATTATAGCCTTGAAAACCCTATGGGGCAGTTCTACTCTGTACTATAGCATCCCTATGATGCCATAGGACAGAATTGACTCAGGGAATGGGTTTTCTACACTACTATGGAGTCCCTGGGTGGTGCAAATGGTTAAGCGCTCAACTACTAGCTGAAGGGTTGACATTTCAAACCACTCAGGTGCGGACCCATCTGCTTCCAAAGGGTCACAGCCCTGAAAACCCTACAGAGCAGTTTTGCTCTGCATACACGGGGTCTCCATGAGTTGGAATCGACCAGAGGGAAACTAACAACAACAGCATACACATAATATTATGGAGTCCCTTGGTGGCACAAACAGTTAAGCGCTTGGCTACTAACTGGAAAGACTGGCTGGTTGCTGGTTCAAGGCAACTCGGAAGATCTGCTTTTGAAAGCTCAGTCTTGAAAAGCCAATGGTGTGCAATTCTGTTCTGTAACACAAAGCCACCATGAGTCAGAATCTACTTGAAAGCAACTAGTTTCATATACTACTATTGAGATAAACAAATGGATTGCCAAAATCTGAACAATTAAGTTCTCCTTTAAAAAATGTATTGTAAAAGGAATGTAATGCAGAAGAATCATGTATGACTGAATCTATTTTGACATGAAATTAAGCAGTTTTGTTTCCCAGCTCTGTCACGTATTAGGTGTGTGACCTTGAACACATTACTTCTCTGCTTCAATTTCTTCATCTTTAAAAAAGAAAAAATAAGAGCGACCCTGTAGGATTATTATAAGGCTTAGAAATAATGCATGCAAAGTTCAAGTACAGTACCTGGTACACAAAAAGATGCTAAATGTTGGCAATTACCGTTAGTATGGTTACTATATGCCATGACCTACTTATTTCTTCTGTAACAGGAAAGTCAGAATCACCAGCCCCTGCCTAGCATTTCTTTCGGGTAAACAATACCCAATAAATCTCTTAGCCATAGCCAATTCTCCTACTATATAGTGTAGATGGCCTATGCTTACAAAAAAATCACACTTGGGTTATTGACATTACTTTGTAGAGTATTTTAAGCTAAAATATATTTTCTCAATGAATCATAGGAAAAGAAGTAAGAGTGAAATGTGAAAGCTACCTTCAGATATCAATTAAATTCTTGAAACTTGTGTTTCAGTCAAGAAAAATTATAACTGCATTCATTATTTATGATTTCTTTGGGAAATGATGGAGCTGATGAGAACAACTAAATACGTTTTGCAAAAAAAATATGTTTTAGGGGAAAATATTTTTTCTGAGGTTGTAACTTAAAGTCTTTTGAGAAAAGTAATTAGTTCGTACTCATTTGAATCTGTATTTGCTGAATGACGGTCATGTATTCAGCATGCTGCCAGCAGCTCCAGGGCTTTAAAAAGAAGAACAATTATTATCCCTGTCTTGCAGGTATTTACAACTTTGCCCAGTAGACAGTTGTACATTCCTGAGACATTTTGAGAAAATGACAGAAATTAAATTCCAGCCACGGACTGATGTTACTAACCAGAAAAAGCAAAGGAAATACTGTGAGCTTTCGGAATATCACATGAGGGCTGTGACTGTTACCCAAGGTGGAAATGGAGAGTTAAGAAACTTTTATTTGATTTGCAAATGTAGTCAATTAAATTATTTCTGGCCCTCAATTCCTCCTTTTCTGAAGTAGCAGGAACCTCTTTGTCCTGATATATGCATTCCTTTTAAAGAGTTCCAACAGGCATTTGTTTAGATGGGAAAGGTATGGAGGAAACAGCATATTTATGAAAATAATCATAGGTAGCCAGAAAATATCCTTAAAATAGGATATTTTCCTGTTCTATAAATAGATGGATAACAAAGGTACTGAGATATTTCTGTCTCCAATAATTTTTTTTCCTTATTTATCCATAGCATTTCTCCATGCCAAAAAGATGTTTCCTAACATACATCAAGAAAGAAAAAACGATAGATACTTCCTTCAGACTTTCTAATTCAGAACAACATACAGTATACAAACATGACTACAACCACTGAGGTGAGAGTAGAAAAGTTGTAATGCATCCAGATGTTTTCTAGATCTAGACATCTATTGTTGCTTAAATCAAAAAATTTGTGTTTTTTTCCTGAATTCCTTAGTTCTTATTGCCATGATTAATCATGTAATACAAGTTCAGTATTGCTTCAGTGTTTCTGCTGTAATCCGATTTCCCTCTCCTTAGTGTTATCATGTTACAGTTCCAGCAGTCATATTCCTGGAGTTCCAACAGTCATATTCCTGGAGTTCTGAGTCAGTTTCAAATTCACATATCCTTGGTCAGTCCCTGGATTCATCCCCACTCATCTATGAGCTCAATCTACTATAAACTCAATCTACTTATAAACTTAAACTCACCTTGTCTTTGTGCCATTGTATTTTAGGAATTCTTGAAAGCAGTTGGAAAAGAAAGGAGTCCTGAATTAATTGTTGATTCATATTATTTTTAATTATATGAAAGTTTAATATTAAAATTAGAATTAGCCGAGGATTCAGGGGTGGCAGACTGATACTTCCCAGTTTTTTTTTTCTTGCCTCATTCATTGGCTACTCTTTCGCAGATCCTTTTGTTGGTTCATCTTCATCTACCTGACTCTTAACTGTGGAGAGTAGCAAGACTCAGTTCATGCATCCCTCTCTCTCTCTCCACACCCACTCCTTTTGTGATCTCATCTAGTCTCATGGCTTTATATGCCGCCTATATACTTAATCTTTCCAAACTTATATCCCCAGCCTAGACCTCTCCTTGAACTACAGAAACTCTTATATCCAATTGCCTACTTGATAACTCCACTTAAATGTCTAATTGTCGCCTCAAATTTAATATTCCACAGCCTAATTCTGATCATCCTCCCAATCCCCTGTTCTCCCAAACTCTTCTCCCCCTCAGTTAATGGGCACTCAGTCCTTCCAGTTTCTCAAGACAGAAGTCTTGGGTCATCCTCGATTCTTCTTTTTCTTTCACCATCCCCCCCCCAAACACGTCCTGTTGGCTGTACCTTCAAAACATGTACAGAATCCAATCACTTCTTGCCACCCTCACCACTATAACTTTGGTCCAAGCACGATCATTTCCCACCTGAAAAATTGCGATAGCTTCCTAACAGGTCTCTGATAGAGATTAGACCTTTTTTCTGATTTGTAATAGCCAATTTTTTTTCCCCAGTCTATAGGTTCTCTTTTTACTCTTTTGGTAAACTCTTTTGATGAGCATAAGTGTTTAATTTTTAGAAGATCCCAGTTATCTAGCTTATCTTCTGGAGTTTGTGTGTTGTTGGTTGTGGTTTGTATCCTGTTAATGCTGTGTATTAGGGCCTCTAGTGTTGATCCTATTTTTTCTTCTATGAATTTCATAGTTTTGGGCTTTATATTTAGGTTTTTGATCCACTTTGAATTAGTTTTTGTATATGGTGTGAGGTATGAGTCCTGTTTCGTTTTTTTGCAGATGGACATCCAGTTTTGCCAGCACCATTTGTTAAAAAGACTGTCTTTTCCCCATTTGGTGGACTTTGGGCCCTTGTTGAAGACCAAGTGACCATAGGCGGATGGAGCGGGAGAAAAAGTGTGGAGCAGAACTCAAATTCACATAAAAAGACCAGACTTAGTGGTCTGATGGAGACTAGAGGAACCCCTGAAACTATGGCCCCCAGATGCTCTGTTAACCCAGAACTAAAACCATTCCCAAAGCCCACTCTTCAGACAAAAAATAAACTGGACTATAAAACAAAAAATAATAGTCTTGAGGAATGTGCTTCTTAGCTCAATCAGATACATGAGATTAAATGAGCAGCTCCTGTCTGGAGGCAGGATGAGAAGGCAGGAAGAAACAGGAACTGATTGAACAGACACAAGAAACCTGGGGTGGAAAGGGGTAGTGTGCTGTCACATTGTGGGGATTGCACTAATCACATGATAATATGTGTATAACTTTTTGTATGAGAAATTAACTTGAGCAGCAAACTTTCAACTAAAGCGCACACACACACATATATATACACACACACACAAAGATAGGAAAGGATGAAAAGATCAAAATGGGTGTCAGAAGAGACTCTGAACGTAGAGAATGGAAGAAATGATGAAGTAAAAGAGATGCACAAAAGAAAGGGCAGCTCAAGAAGACAAGGTAAAGAATTATAACGAAATGTGCAAAGACCTAGAGTTAGCAAACCAGAAGGGAAGAACACTGTTGGCACTTATCAAGCTGAAAGAACTGAAGAAAAAAATTCAAGCCTTGAGTTTCAGTATTGAAGGATTCTATGGGCAAAATATTGAACAATGAAGGAAACACCAAAAGAAGATGAAAAGAATACACAGAGTCACAGTTGGCTTTCAACGATTTCAGGAGGTAACATGTGATCAGGAGCTGATGGTATTGAAGGAAGAAGTCGAAGACACACTGAAGGCATTGACAAACAGCAAGACTCCAGGAACTGACGGAATACCAACTGGGATGTTTCAAGAAATGGATACAACGCTTGAAGCACTTACTCATCTATTCCAAGAAATCTGGAAGACAGCTACCTGGCCAACTAACTGGAAGGGATGCATATTTGTGCCCATTCCAAAGAAAGGTGATCCAACAGAATGCAGAAATTATTGAATGATATCATTAATATCACACACAAGTAAAATTTTGCTGAAGATCATTCAAAAGTGGCTGTAGCAGTACATAGACAGGGAACTGCCAGAAGTTCCCAATTCAGAAGAGGATGTGGAACAAGAGATATCATTGCTGATATCAGATGGACTTTGACTGAAAGCAGAGAATACCAGAAAGATGCTTACCTGTGTTTTATTGACTATGCAAAGGCATTACACTGTGTAGATCATAACAAATTATGGATAACATTGCGAAGAATGGGAATTCCAGAACACTTAATTGTGCTCATAAGGAACCTGTACTTAGACCAGGAGGCAATCTTTAGACAGAACAAGGGGATACTGCATGGGTTAAAATCAGGAAAGGTGTACGTCAGGACTGTATCCGTTCACCACACTTATTCAATCTGTATGCTGAACAAATAACCCCGAGAAGATGGACTATGTGAAGAAGAATGTGGCACTGGTAGAAGACTCATTAACAACCTGTGATATGCAGATGACACTACCTTGCTTGGAAGTAAGGCTGGAAAGGTATTTTAAACGATAGATTATAATCTTGAGAAAAAAAATGATGAAAATTGCTTTAACTTGATAAGACATAATTCCTGGAAAGCATTTAGTTCAAGTCATGACTAAACCTACTGGCAAGTTATTTATTTAATTATAAATCTCGATTGAATTTCTTGCATATTATAGTAAACACAATAGATAAATCATTTGTAAACTAATTATTTGGAATGAATTTTGCCCCTTCCCCCCGCAAAGATATGTTGAAGTCCTAACTCCCGTACCTGTGAATGTGACCTTGTTTGGGGGAAATAGGGTTTTTCTTTGTAGATGTTATCAGTTAAGAAGGTCATACTGGAATAAGGTGGATCCTAATCCCTTCTGAGTGATGCCTCATAAGGGGAGAAAACAGACACAGAGACTGAGACACACGTGGGAAAGATGCCATGCAAAGATGCCTCTACGAATAGCAAAGGAATGCCAATGATTGTGTGCAGATACTAGAAGCTAGGAAAGAGTTGTGGAATAGTTCTTCTCTCAGAACTCTCAGACAGAACCAATACAGCTGAGACCCCAATTTGTCCTTGTAGTCTGAAGAACTATGAGACAATAAGTTTCTGTTCTTTAACGCCACTCGCTTTTTGGTATTTTGTTATGGCAGCCCTAGAAAATTAAGACACTAATAATGCTATCTATCAACATCTTTCAGTTTCATTTAGAAATTTCTCTGGGATGAATTTTTTTCTTTCCACATTTGCCTGCTAACTCAGTGCTTTCAGATGTAATTAATGATGATACATTTTGTTTCATATAGGAAATGTTTTTAAGATTTCCAACATTTTAATAAAATAGCATTTTGGGCCATTTAAGTTATTAATTATATATGTTACATTTATTCTTCACTTAACATATTTTAGGTCACATTATGAAAAAGATAGGATAATTCTAACCCTAGTATCTCATTTTCTTATTATATTCTCTTATCCTTTTTCTCTGATCCCTTTTTCCCTTCCCCCCAGCACAGCCTCCTGGCTTTGGTTGCACTATGTGTTTTGAGATAATTCCCCTACATCTTCAAATCTTCTATTGTGGAAGTTGTCCCCCCACCCCATGGGAAATACCGATAGGGTTAACTTTGTGCTCAAGTACATCCACCTGAGTGGAGACACAGGCAGTGTATAGAGAGGGACTTATACTCACAGAAGCCTTGAAATTAGGGCACCAAGCCAAGTTTTGAAAAACCTCTGAGGGTCAGGGAAGATCTCGAATGATATTGGGTCACAAAAATATTACCCTAATCTTCAAAAATTAGTCAGAATATCCACCTAAGGAGGGATTTCTAGATTTGGTTGCTTCATTCTGTGGTACCCACCACCATCTTTTTTTGAAATCCAAACACTGGGAACTATGGCCCTATCCACAGATACTGGAAATCCTGGTGGTGTAGTGGTTAAGTGCTATGGCTGCTAACCGAGAGGTTGGCAGTTCGAATCCACCAGGCACTCCTTGGAAACTCTATGGGGCAATTCTACTCTGTCCCATAGGGTCGCTATGGGTCAGAATCAACTCTACGGCAGTGGGTTATATATATATATGTGTGGGTGTGTGTGTGTCCCGAAATAAAAAAATCCCTTAAGTATAATATAAAGCAGAAATAAAATGAAAGCAATTCAGAGTAAAATAACACACATTTCAATTTGCAAAAGCTACTGATAAAACTACTCTAGAAAAATTAACAAGGTATTCAGATGTTTTCTTAAATGTAAAATTGCCAGGAATATAACAGGTACAACTTCAGGCTAATAAGCCTGCTTTCGTGGCTTCCATTACTTGTGGGGTGAAGTTCTCACCTTTGCGCATAGCATACAAGACCCTAAAAGACGTCATCCTTGCTCACCATTTCAACCTGTTTTCCTTCCACTTCATTCTTAATCCTGTTTTGAATTAGCCACTTGCAGCCCTTGCAAGCCTGATCATCCTTGCACCCTCTTACACTCCAACTTTATGCACACACGCACACACGCACACACACACACACACACACACACTATTGTTTCATGGCTTACTGGCTGGAATCTTGAAATCATTCATCCAAGATTCAACTCAGATACAGGTTTCCCCTGCTATCCGAAAGTAGAGTGTTTCTATGAAATCTTTCGTAAAGCAAAGAAGCAAATGCCATTAATTTATATGGGAAAAAATTTTGAGCATTCCCAGACCCAAAAGATTACTTACCAAATCATATCAAATAACATGTAAAACCTAAAATAACTCTAACATACAGTAAAAGCAGGAATGATATGATAAATACATTTTTTTTTTATACAAAGTAGAAATAATGTATGTATACTGTAGTTCCCACTATATGCTACATTGGGAGCTAAACTATACACTATTTCCCCGCCATGCATCTGTCAGTTTGTCAAACAGTGGTGGCTTGCATGATGCTGTGATACTGGAAGCTTTGCCAATGGTATTTCAAATACCAGCAAGGCCACTCTTTGTGGATAGATTTCAGCTGAGCTTCCAGACCACGAAAGACTAGAAAGAAGGACCTGGGCGCCCTACTTCTGAAGAAAAATTGGCCAGTGAAAACCTTATGAATAGCAGTGGAACATTGTCTGATGTAGTACCGGAAGATGAGTCCCTCAGGTTGGAAGGCGCTTAAAAGACGACTGAGGGAGAGCTGCCTCCTCAAAATAAAGTCAACCTTAATGATACGGATGGAGTAAAGCTACTGGAACCTTCATTTGCTGAGGTGGCATGACTTGAAATGAGAAGAAATAGCTGAAAACACCCACTAATAATTAGAACATGGAATGTACAAAGTATGAATCTAGGAAAATTGGAAGTCGTCAAAAATGAAATGGAATCCATAAAGATCGATATCTTAGGCATTAGTGAGCAGAAATAGATTTGTATTGACCAATTTGAATCAGATAATCATATGGTCTACTATGCCAGGAATCACAAATTGAAGAGGAATAGCATCACATTCATAGTCAAAGAGAACATTTCAAGATCTATCCTGAAGTACAACGCTGTCAGTGACAGGATAATATCCACAGACCTACTAGGAAGACCAGTTAATATGACTTACTCAAATTTTCTCACCAAGCACTAATGCCAAAGATGAGAAAATTGAGATTTTTACCAACTTCTGCATTATGGTTATATAGTAATATGGCAGTATAGTATGTGGCGTTAAGATGGCAGAATATGGTCTGACTGCTGGGGTTTGTCGTGATTCTGCTCTTTCCAGCAAGCTACTTAAGCTCCTTGGTTAATTTCTTAAGCTCTCAATGCCCTAATTTCCTCATCTGAACAATGGTGATAAAATAAGTACTACCTTATAGAGTCATTGTGAACGTGTAATGAACTAATACACATAAAGCACTAGGATTATGGCTCAATAAATGTCAACTGTTATTTTGAAATGGCTTGAATGAGGCCATTGGACATGCCAACAGAGAAACAAAGTATATTTGCAGAACTATTATACAGTTATACTGTTTTTCCCTTTATTTAAGCTATTTCAAAAATAAATAATAGAATCTTTCTTCCCAAATTGAAGAGAGCTCCAGATAAGACCTCTAGCAGAAGAGGACAGAAACTCAGATTGCAAAGACATACACACTGGGAAGCAGAAGTGACCACTAAGCCTTGGCTCACCTCTGTACCTGCTGTGAGCATTTAATAGAAAAAGGCATCACTGAACGAGATCATGACTTTTTTCTCCCCTGCCTGTGTCACTCTTTGGGCAAAGAAAAGCGCAAATCCAGCCGACACATGTGCTGTGTGCTGCTAATAGGCAGGAGGTGAACACTCCCCAGTAGAGGTGAAGAGGGCGCAATAGCAGCGTTTGGTTGGTTAATCAAGAACCAAGAGTGCTGCTGCCTTGTTGGAGCAGGAGGTGGCTCCTTACTCCACTTACTGTTGTTGTCAGTTGCCTCTTGAGTAGGCTCCAATTTGTGGTGACCCTATATATAATGGTATGAAACGTTGCCCAGTCCTGCATCATCTTCAAGATAGTTGGTATGCTTGAGTCCATTGTTGCAGCCATCGTGTAGTGCCTTCCATCCTAGGGGGGCTCATCTTCCAGCTCTATATCAGGCAATATTCTGTTGTGATCCATAAGGCTTTCATTGGCTAATTTTTGCAAGCAGATCACCAGATCTTTCTTGCTAGCGCGTTTTAGTTTGGAAGCTCCACTGAAACGTGTTCACCATGGATGGGCCCTCTGGTATTTGAAACACTGGTGATACAGTCCAGCATCACAGTAACACGTAAGCCACCACAGTCTGACAAACTGACAGATGAGTGATGGACAGGGTTGTTTGGAAGTTTTTTAAAAAAAATAACTTTTGTTAATATCCAGTACTTAATAAATGTCTGATAAGTGAAAGTATTATTTCACTCCTCCATATTTAGTGCACAAACAAAAGAATAATGGAGGGAAAAGCAGTCAATTTTTGGTTATTAAATTCTGATAATTAACACTCCTAGGAAAGACTGAATGAAGAAGGGAGAAGTAAGAGGGATCAAAGTAACAGAAATATATGATTTAATTGTTCCTGCCCAGGCTGTTTGACCCCCCTAGAAATGACCAGTGGGGAGACCTGCACTCCTCCATGAAAGCATAGGTTCTTCTGAACCTTTTGATTTTCCTTATCTGCTTTTGGTTTTCTTGTTCTTATTGCTAATCCTTACTCCATCTTTATCTCAAAGCTCTGCTGAAACCTGTTCAACATAATAGCAACATGCAAGCTACCATAGTACCATAAAATGACAGACAGGTGGTGGTCACTTCACTTAGGGCTAGTTAAAAAAAGAAGCCCGTATCTGGTCTAGCACATGCTAGACATTCCTGATCTCCTACATCACTGTGAGGGCTGGATGTGACAGGAAGCGAGGTCCCACATTTAGTAGCACTGGAGGAAGACTCACTAACATCTATTAGTTTCTGGAACTTCTGTTCAACTCAATTTAGGGTCTAGTTCTTTGTCTCCATGAACCGAAGCCCTCCTGTGATCCTCCCACTCCCACCATGTCTTCCTCCCTTGTCATTCTTTTCAATATTCTTCCACATAAAGTGACTTCTATTGTTGAAATGTATGAAATTGTCTTTTCTGCTGAATTATAGTCTTCTTTTGAGCTAGCCAAGTAGATATCTTGCCCATATTAATTGCTCGACAAATGTTTTATTGAATGAAAAGAATTAACAAAGTAATATAGGCTCAAGGATTTAAAAACTTTCCAAAAGTACAGAAGTATAAAGCAAAATTCTATTGTTTCACCCGCTATCCCAACTCTTTATTTAATTTTGCCCAGGGATAACTACTATTAATAAAATAAATTAATAGTGTCTTATTTTTCCTTCCAGAAAGTATCTGTCTGTATATAGAAATATATACAAAATTAATTTATATGAAATTTCTGTCTGTCTCTTTGTTACTATGTCATACAAAAAATACGTAAGGATGAGTTTCCATCATGTTTGAGAGGAATTTGTTTAAGGTGGTTGACTTAAGCTACTAATTACACAAAATTCACTTTGGTGAGTCCTCTGCAGAGAGTTGTTCCAAAGAAGTAGGCAGTTATTCTCTAAAGCAACTGATACTGATGTACAGGAGACCTGTGTGCTTACCAATTGGGAAAGAAGTGTCCCATAAATGAAAAGATCGAGATCAGAGAAACTGAACTGGGATTTCAAACATGGATCACAGGAGCAGACTCTCCAAATTGCAGGTGTTGATTTCTGCTGAAGCTAGTTTTCATGTGAGAGGATTTTGCAATATCTCTTAGAACGAGTGTTGCTGTTGCCGTTGTGTGCTGTTGAGTGGATTCCAATTTATACTGACCCTGTAGGACAGAGTAGGACTACCCCATACAATAGGGTTTCCCAGGCTGTAATCTTTATTTATAAGGGCAACCTTTATTTATAAGACTAATATTTAACCATTTTGAGGATGGCACAGGACCGAGCAGTGTTTCTTTCTGTCGTACACAGGGTCATTATGAGTCGGAACTAACTCGGCCGCACCTAATAACAACAGCAACGAACTTTATGGGAGCAGATCACCAAGTCTTCATCCACAGAGCCACTGGCGGGTTTGAATCACCAACCTTAGCATTAGCAGGTGAGTGCTTAACCATTGCACTACCAGGACTCCTCTTAGGATGAGTAGCAGCAGGGACTTATTTATTTAATATTGGTTAATGAACCTGTCAAGCCACCTTGGGCAGGTTCACTAATTATACATAGATCCTTTCCTCCTCAACATACAGTATTTTAAATACACACAACAAATATGTGTTGAGTGTCTACTTTGTGCCAGGCATAGTATTCAGTGATAGGGTTGTAAAAAAATAATCAAAACTTGTTTCTTGATCTCAGAGTTCAAGTCAAAACAAGAAAAAAAAAAATTCACAAATGATCTGGAGGGTATGTCAAGAGTAACCCACTTTGAGCCTGAAGCTCTTAACTTTACAAGGAGGAGAGCATAGAAAGAGCATCCTTAAACGTTGTGGATGAGGTTTTTGAATGGTCTTTTATTCATAAATATCCATTCATTTAATGAATATTTGTTTAATGCAAATATTTGGTTGGCAGGTCCTTATAGATCATTGTGAGGACTTTGGCTTTTACTCTGGGTAAGGTGAAAGTCACTGGAGTTTTTTGAACGAGGAGTGACATGATCTGACTAGGTTTGCTTTGGCTATTGTATGGAGAATATCTTTTAAAGAGTAAGGGCAGAGAGACCTGTTAGGAGGCTATTGCAGTAATCTTAAAGAAAAATAATGGTGGCTTGGATGAGGGTGTTGATGATGGAGTTGATAAAAAAAAACAGTTGGATTCAGGATATACTCTGAAGACGTATTTGGTGATGGATTAGATATGAGGTATGAGCAAGTTGTTGATGGAGAGTTGGATTTAACAGGGATTAGGACTTAGCCAAGGGTATTGGTGGTTCAGTGGTAAAATTCTCACCTTCCATGCCAATGCAATTCTTGTGCAGCCACCATCTTTCTATCACCAGTGGCCTGTGTGTTGTTTATGATTCTGAACATGTTTCAGCAGAGCTTCCAAAAAAATCAGCCAATGAAAATGGGTCACAATGGTCCAATCTGTAATCAATCACGGGGATGACTCAAGACCAGGCAGCATTTTGTTCCATTGTGCATGGGGTTGCCATGAGTCAGGGAACAACTTGACAGCAGTTAACAACAACAACAGGGTTTAGCCAAGCATGTGTGCTATATGCTGGATTGTGATGAAGTGAGGATGGATACAAAAGAATTGATTATAATGATTGAACACAGAGGTTAAGCTGTATAAAAAGGTATGTGAGGGTCTTAAATGAGGTGAGAGAAAGTAAAAATGGTAGAATCAATAGATTGTTGATTTTGATATGGACAGAGATATTTGGAACCAGGGTTCTAAGAAAGTGAGCTGGAAAAATGATGGGTGGTGGTAGGAAGTTGGAGGCTGGAAATTTAGATTATAGAGGAGTTGCAATTATTGGTAATGATGAGGTCTAGGACATAGGATAGAAATGATTGATTGAGATAAGGTGAAGAACAAGATCGTGGAGGAGAGGAGGTAAAATAACTTAGAAGCTTCTAGGATCATCTACCAGGATATTGAAATCACTAAGAATCAAGACAGTAAAGGAGAGCGGCAATGAGCCAGTAACTAAAATCTGTTGGATGACTGAAATGAGAGATAGTGGGTGGTATAGTTAGATAATATAAGATTCAAAGTTGGAGAGTTTCAGAGAGGAGGAAAGGAAAATGATCCAGAGGTGAAGCAAGGTGGATGTCTATCTCACCTATTTTACCTTCACGTGCAGTATTTCAAGGGTTATGGAAGAAAGGCAGTCACTACTCAAGAGGGCCTGAAGGGAAAGCCAGATTTCCAATAAAGCAAGAAAGTGAAGGAAATGCTGAGAGGAGAGGTTGGGAAGATAAAGAGTTTGCTGATAATGGACTGTGATTCCAGAGGGCGTCGGCACCCTCCTCACTTCTGTCTTTGGATGAGCAGAGACTGGGAGAGTGGTTGCCTTTTTCCAAGAGTCTGCTCAACAGGCATAAGCTTTGTTGGCAGAATATATATTGTTTTGGAATTTTGAAGTGGAAATGCCTTTTGTCAACTTTTAACATGCAGGAAGGACCGAGAAGTGCAATTAATCCACGTACCCACTATAGGTTTTCTGTAATGGGCGCCTGAAGGAACTCTTCAGAAACAGAGAAGAGACCCACCTGGATTGATGGTGGCACTCCCAGATTAGGACTATTGAGCAAATAGTGGGGGAACAGAGACTTCCTGAACCTCTCAGTAACAGCAATGCCCTGTTTGGTAAGGGAATTAACACTATGGCAGAAGAGATTTGAGGTTTCTGGCATATTTTTTGATACAACACTGAGATATTCCAGCAATTCTGCTGGGAAGAAGGTCAGATAGAGCCAAAGACTGTATTCATGAACTAGCTTTTCTTACGCTTAACCCTTCTACCTCTGTGTCTGGTTGGGGTGCCTGAGAAAGCCAGGGTTACATACATCTTAAGTTGATCAAAGCAGACAATGTTTGGCACTAAAGTAGCATACTGCACTTTTTTTTTTTGATAAGTATTCTATGTCATTAATTCAGAGCAGTAAATGGAGTTAGATTTTCTCTATAAAGCTTTTTATGTTCATCTAAATCATCACTACACTTCACTCACATCCCTCAGCTGAATTAAAGTAATGGATTTTTAAAAGCACTTTGTTCCGTGATGTGGCATTTTGGGGGTAAAAATTGATCTTCTGTCCAAGTAATTTCAAAAGTGTTTTATTGACTTGTTTCTGAAAATTACTGTTTCTACATTCTTAGAATAGAAATCAAATGATATTTGGCATACTTAAACTGTACAGATTATAGTTGACATAGTTAGAAAAACAGTAATGAAAATTGAGTAGATGTATCACTAAATTATAGGTACAATGGAACACTAAATTTATTTTTTTTTAATATACGTAACCTCATATATAACCGTTGTGGCACTGTTATACATTTCTTAGGTATAATTTTATCTTTAATTTTTAGCATTTGCTCTGGCTTTTAAAAATCTGTATCCAAAGCAGAATATTATGATTATTCAAGGATCAAAGTAGTTATTAGGCTTGTCTCTGGCTTTTAAAAATCTGCATCCAAAACAGAATATTATGAATATTCAAGAATCAACGTAGTTATTAGGCTTATATGTGTAGTGGCTACAAATTGCACAGCCACAAACTCATGCGTGCAAAAGATGGCAGCTCACTTTATTTTCGAACTGAATTTAATTTCTACCTCTAGCTCCTGTTTTTCACCTCATGTCAGAAAGCTTTATCTTGTTACTTGAGGTAAACTCAGTGAATACAGTTATTTCTCAGTCATCTCAGGTTTACACTTAATTCAGAGCAAACTCTCTTCTTCCCTTCTCCCCAGAATGGCATCTCATTTGGGAGTTGGGCAGGTGCTGCAGAGGTCACATATGGCACCATGGCATTGAGTGAGTAGAGAACCCTGCTTTGCAGTTCTCTGAGGTGGCTGGTGATTGCTCATGCTGATGTACACTAGGTCCATGTCTAGCTTTCTGCTCGCACAGTCCTTGCTGGTATCTGCAGTTATGTTCTTTCCTTTTTTAAGAACTTCGAGACCCTTTGGGCCTCTGGCTATTTCCTTTGTATGTTTCCTTCTGTGAAGAAAGGGGAAGATTTGGCTATTGCCTCTCACTTCTCTGGGGCTATGAGTGACTCAGAGTTGTTCCCGGACTTTTCTGTCCATTTGTGGCACAAGATAGGCCTTTGGGATCATCTGTAGGATTACATTACTTTAAAAGTTCCAGATGGGGAACAAGTCCCCTCTAGAGAATCCCCCTAAAATTTATATTTTGGGCCTATCAGACACCACTATTCCCAAACACTAGGTGGCAGAGAAAAGCCCTCTCTTAAGGTCTTGCCAGTGTCTAAGCTTTCCCTTTCCTCCCTTGAAGCTCTTCTCAGAAAAAGGCAGGTGGATATTATTCTGAGTCTTTTAAATCTATTTTTTTTTAATGAAGGAAATTTTAGACCTCAATTTTTCTACGACTCAGTCTTCTAAAACTTAAAAACTTACAAGTTTCAAGAACCTACTTTGGAATTCAAAAACTTAGTGCTGACTGTGTCTTCTCACTACCTGCTGCCCCTTGGAGGTAATGGCCTTTGACCAAGTCGGGGTGGGGGGTACTTATATTAGTAAGTGCTGGGGAATGGGCAATGGAGAATGTCCGGGGGCTTAGAAGGCACATCGATGAGTACTTCAGGCTATTATTTCCATGGCATACACTTTTACCTGGTGACCATCTCCATTTGTATATTCCTATCTAGGTTTCTATGCCACTTGTCAATATTAATTTTCTGCCCACTTCTTCCACCAATCTCTTTTTTATTTTTATCTTTTTAATACAGTTTTTTTTTGTAACAGTTTTAGGTTTACAGAAAAAATTGTGCAGAAAGTACAGTTTCCATGTTATCCCCTCCCCCCTCCATGCCCCCACCACCAGCCGTAACGTTCTCCTATTATTAAAATCTTGTATTAGCGTGTGTGGTGCATTTGTTACTATTGCTGAACCGGTATTGAGATATTATTATTAACAAAACTCCATAGTTTACATTAAGGTTCACTCTTCGTGTTGTACAGTTCTATGGGTTTTGACAAATGCATAACATCATGTATTAACCATTACAACATCACACAGAAGAGTTTCACTGCCATTGAAAGTGCCTGTATCATTTTGCATTCCCACCAGCAATGAATGAGAGCTCCTGTCGCTCCACATCCTCACCATCATTTGGTTTTGTCAGTGTTTTGATTTTAGTCATTCTATTAGGTGTGTGGAAACCCTGGTGGCTTAGCAGTTAAGTTCTACAGCTGCTAACCAAAAGGTCGGCAGCTCAAATCCGCCAGGCGCTCCTTGGAGACTCTATGGGGCGGTTCTACTCTGTCCTATAGGGTCGCTGTGAGTCGGAATCGACTCGGCAGTGGGTTTGGTTTTGGTTTATTAGGTGTGTAGTGGTACCTCATTGTTGTTTTAATTTGCAACTTTAATGACATGTGATATTGAATATCTTTTCATACACCTATTTGTCATCCGTATATCTTTGGTGAGGTTTTTGTTCAGATCTTTTGCCTACTTTAAAACAAGATTGTTTTACCATTGTTCAATTTTAAGAGTTCTTTATATATCTTGGATACAAGTCATTTATCAGATATGTGTTTTGCAAATATTCTCTCACAGTCCGCGACTTGTATTTTTATTCCGTTAATAGCACCCTTCACGGAGGAGAAGTTTTTAATTTTAATGAAGTTAAACTTATCAATATTTTCCATCATGGATTGTGCTTTTAGTGTTGTATCTAAAAACTTATTGCCAACCCAAGGTCACCTAGATTTTCTCCTATGGTATCTTCTAGAAGTTTTATAGTTTTGTGTCTTGCATTTAGGTCTATGACACATTTTCATCTAATTTTTTCAAGAGGTGTAAGGTCGGTGCCTAGATTCTTTTTTTTTTTTTTTTTTGCATATGGATGTCCAGTTGTTCCAGCACCATTTGTTGAAAAAACTATCCTTTCTCCATGGGATTGCTTTTGTTTCTTTGTCAAAGATCAGGTGGCTATATTTGTGTGACTATATCTGGGCTCACTATTCTGTTCCATTGATTTATGTTCGTTCTCCAATAACAGACTGTCTATATCACTGTAGTTTTATAGGAAGTCTTGAAGTCAAGTAATGTCAGTCCTTTTGTTCTTCTTCAGTATTGTGTTGGCTGCTTTGGATCTTATGCTTTTCCATAGAAACTTTAAGATTAGTTTGTCAATACCCACAAAATAACTTGCCGATTGACATTGCATTGATTCTGTACATCATGTGGGAATGAATTAACAACTTGATAATATTAAGTCTAGTTATCAGTGAAGACAGAATATATCTCCATTTATTTAGATCTTCTTTGATTTTTTTCATCAAAGTCTTGTAGTTTTCCTCATACAGATCTTGAACATATTTTGTTAGATGTATATGTAATTTAAAATTTTTTTTGGTGCTAATGTAAATGGTGTTGTGTTTTTAATTTCAAATTCCAATTGTTCATTGCTGGTGTGTAGAAAAGCAATTGATTTTGGGTATTGACATTGAAAACTACAATCTTGCTATAATTGCTTATTAATTCCAGGAGCTTTTACGTCAAGTCTTTGGGATTTTATCCATAGGCAACCATGTCATCTGCAAACAAAAACAGTTTTATTTCTTCCTACGGAATTTGTGTAACATTTATTTCCTTTTCTTGTCTCATTGCATAGCTAAGCTCTTTAATACCATGTTGAATAAGAGTGGTGGGAGGAAACATTCTGGTCTTGTTCCCAATCTTAGGGGAAAAGCATTTAGTTTCTCACCATTAAGTATAATGTTAACTGTAGGTTTTTTGTAGATGGTCTTTATCTAGTTGAGGAAGTTCCCTCTCTTCCTTATTTACTGAGAGCTTTTACCATGAATAGATGTTGGGTTTTGTAAAATGTTTTTTCTGAATTCACTGATACGATCATATGATTTTTCTTTTTTAGCCTGTTGTTGGGATGGATTACGTGAATTGATATTTGAATGTTGAATCACCTTTGCATACCTGGAATAAACTGCACTTGGTTGTGGTGTATATTGCTTTTTGTACATTGTTGGATTTGATTTGCTAATATTTTATTGAGGATTTTTATGTTCCTGTTCATGAGAGATATTGGTTTATAATCTTTCTCCCCAGTAATGTTTTTCTTTGGTTTTGGTATTAGAGTAATGCTGGCCTCATAAACTACTTTTTCTCTGTTCCTACTTTTGTCCCAAAGAGAGAGGTTCAGTTCTTGCCTGTTGCTTTTTCACTTCTTAGACTTCCTGTCTTTGAAATTTTGTACATATCTAAACTTTCATCTGGCATGTCTATACATTTAGTATCTACTATCAGCGCTGACCCCTAACCCCATATTTTCAACTGCTTTAATGATGTTTCTGCTTCAGTATAGCATTGCCTGAAAATAACACGTCCAGAAACAAAAATTTTATCTTCTCTTCACCTTTCAAAATTAGCCTCCACTTTTGTCTTCATTTTTCTTAATGGCTTCACCATTTCCTAGTCATGCTGGGCAGAACACTTCCTCTTGGCTTCCAACAATTACCAAATATCAAGCATTAATACTTTGAAATATTTTTTATTTGCAACTCTGTCTCCATCCTGACTCTCAAGTTGGGCTGTGGTAGCCTATTATCTCAGCACCTACACTCTGACTTAGGAATTTCTTTAGCCTCACCTCCTCCTGCCCCTATTTATTATTGGGGGGGAGGGGAGGGGAGTAGCTTGGTTACTCTTGCCCTGTTTTTGGCTCTATATCTTGGGTCTCACATTCCACCTTGCTTCTTAGATGGGTGAATAGATTTTGGATAGTCGAGCCTGGCAAAGATTCTGATTCCCAGTTAGGCAAAGGCCAGGTGCTTAGTAGGCTCTATCTAGTAGAATCTTCATCATCCAAGACACAGTTTTTGTTCTTCAATTTTTTCCTCCAACTCTGTCTTGATTGATGAAGATTTGATAGAGCCTACTAAGCGCCGGGCTTTTGCCTAATTGGGGTAGGGCACAGACTAACCTACCTTGAGAGTCAGGGCCAAGATGGTGGAGTAGTCAGATGCTTCTGGTGATCTCTCTTACAACAAAGACCTGAAAAAAAAAAAAAAAAAAAAAAACAAGTGAAATGATTATATTTATGACAAGCTAGAAGCCCTAAACATCAAAGGCAAAGTTAGAAAACAGGCTGAGCAGCAGAGGGAGGGAGAGATAGTTCAGAAGTGGAGATGAGTTGCTGGATGTGAATCGCCAGGAACCCTCAGGCACCATTCCCAGGAGTGACTACTGTGGGCTGGTGGTAGCGTTCAGCCACAGTTTCCTCAGGGAGAAACAGCCAGCTGCACAGCCTACTCACATCTCCAGAACCAGAGAATAATGGAGCCCTCAGCAAAAGCTGAGAACTTGTGTATATTTTTCCATGACCCCGGCCCCCAGCCAGCTTCCATGGCTGTTGATTTCTCTGGACCTGAGATAGTCTCTGCTGAGTGCTCTGAGCCATTCTCCTGGCCTTGGAGAAGGAATAAATTCACAAGTGGGGGAAAGATAATCTGCCAGCTCCACTAAGCTGGGGAGCTCAGGACAGAGGCTGCTTCTGTCCAGGCATAAACAGTCCATGAACTTTGAATACCTTTCCCCCCCTGCATGGACCTGTGTGAGCCTATTTCAGGAGAATAGGCCCTCGCTGGCAGACTGCGACTGTTTCAGCTATGTGGTGAAGAGGTGGGTGTTTGATATTTGACACCAGCTTTGCCTATTAAACAGGGTCCTTACCTACCCACATCAGGGGCCTAAGGACTAGTGGCTCCACTCAGGTCACCCAGCCACCTGTGACAGGGGCCCAAGGATAACTGGTACCTCCCAGTCCTTACAACCATGGTGACCATGGTTTGTCTGCAGAACTCACCCACCTGTGAGCTCTAGGGAACAGGGATGCATTTTCCTCACAGACACTCGGGGGAAGGTTGTCAGCCCCCTTCCTTGTTCAGAGAATGACCCCCTGCTGCAACCAGATACCGGTACCTACATCAATCACCCTACCCCTCTAAGACTGTAGGACAGAGTCTGTACCACTCACTTGATGATCAGCTACCTGGACACCTAAGCTGAATCCATACAAGAAGGGTAAATGGACTCGCAGGATAATATACCTGATAACAGCTCTGGCCATCTGGCGACAGGATGTAAGAGCTTCAAAGGGGAAAATAATCAAGCTAGCTCACTCAAGCAACCCATTTGGGCATATCAAAACAAAACAAAACAAGAAGCTAGGATACAGTAAGCAAACATAAAATAAACTAATATGATAACTTACAGGTGGCTCGGAGACAACAGTCAATATCAAATCACATAAAGAAGCAGACCATGATTGCCTCCACAAGCTCTGAGAACAAAGAATCAAGGGATCTTCTGGATGAAGTGTCCTTCCTGGAATTACTGGATGCAGAATACAAAAGGTTAATATACAGAACTCTTCAAGACATCAGGAATGAGATTAGGAAGGAGATCAGACAATATGCAGAACAAGCCAAGGAACACACAGATAAAACAGTTGAAGAAATTAAAAAGGCCATTGAAGAACATAATGAAAAATTTAATAAGCTGCAAGAACCCATAGAGAGACAGCAATCAGAAATTCAGAAGATTAACAATAAAAAATTACAGAATTAGACAATTGAATAGAAAGTCAGAGGAGCAGAATTGTGGAAATGGAAGCCAGAATTAGTGAGATTGAGGATGAAACACTTGGCATTAATATATTTGAGAAAAATCACATAAAAGAATTAAAAAAAAATGAAGAAACCCTAAGAATCACATGGGACTCTATCAAGAGAAATAACCTACGAGTGATTGGAGCACCAGAACAGGGAAGGATAACAGAAAACACAGTGAGAATTGTTGAAGATTTGTTGGCAAAAAACTTCCCTGATATCGTGAAAGATGAGAAGATATCTACCCAAGATGCTCATTGAACTCCCCATAAGGTAGATCTTAAAAGAAACACACCAAGGCATGTTATAATTGAACTTGCCAAAACCAAATATAAAGACAGAATTTTAAGAGTGGCTAGGGATAAACGAAAAGTCACCTACTAAGGAGAATCAGTAAAAATAAGCTCAGACTACTTGGCAGAAACCATGCAGGCAATAAGGCAATGGGATGGCTTACAAAAAGCATTGAAGGAAAAAAATCACCAAGTAAGAATCATGTATCCAGCAAAACTGTCTCTCAAATATAAAGGTGAAATTAGGACACTTCCAGATAAACAGAAGTTTGGGGAATTCGTAAAAACCAAATGAAAACTACAAGAAATAGTAAAGGGAATTCTCTGGTTAGAAAATCAATAATATCAGATATCAACCAAAAAAAAAAATTTTTTTTTTTTTTTATCAACCCAAGACTAGAACACAGGGCAGAGCAACCAGATGTCAATCCAGAGAGGGAAATCACAAAAATAAATCAAGATAACAAAGCACTCACAACAGACCAAGCTGCCTTGCTGCCTACAGTCTGTCATCCACCATCCTCAGACTAACAGTAGTTTTCTCCTGTGTCTTCCTTAACCTCCTCGTCCTCAGGGATTGGCCATTACCAACAGGAGAAGATTCAAACATGTTTGAATCTTCCATTTCGGCTCCTTCACATTCTGTTATAAACCAGCTTTCTAGTTTTGCCTCTAACAGCAGCCATAAAAGAATCCTCAGGCAGCCCTACTAAGTTAGTCAAATTATTATCTTCCCAGAAATTCTTGCTTTTGAACATTAACAATTTTGCATCTTTTCAAGCATCTGAAATCTGCTTCCCCAATTCCACGTATTGAAAACATACCCTTGCTTCAAATTCAGCTTGAATTCCACTCTGAAGCCTTTCTACCAGTTTATTATATCCCCCCACTGGAAATTCAAAAACCAAAAGAAGAATTGAAACAATGATTCATTACAATGATATAACAAAGCTATAAAATATAAAGATATCTAATTATAACAGTTGCATGTAAGTAATTTGAGTAGTTGCTACAGTGATTGATTGAATTGGCCCAGTTCTGAATGGGTTTCTTTGGAAAATAAGTGATGATTTTTAATTGTTCTAGCAAGTCATAACCAAACCAAATCAGTTGCTGTCAACTCAGTTTCGACTCATAGCGACCCTATAGGACAGAGTAGAACAGCCTCATAGAGTTTCCAAGGCATGCCTGATGGAGTCGAGCTGCTGACTTTTTGATTAGCAGCCATAGCTCTTAACCACTATGCCACTAGTGTTTCCAAGCAAAAGTCATAATTACTTCTTAATCCTTGGATCTAGCACCTCTTCCTACACCTCTCTTTTCTTGATATTTGTTGCACGTCCCACAGCCCCCTGAAATTCATTTCTCATGTGGCTTCTTTAGCTCCCCTCCTTTTTTTTTGTTTGTTTTTTTTCCTTCTTGGTACTTCCTCCTCCCTGACTTCCCCCTTTTAGCCTTGCTTTCACTCTTTCTCTGCCTAAATCCTGATCTACAGGTGCTCCCTAGGTGATATAACCTGTGACTTCCAGGACCAGCTTATGACTGACAAATGCTTATTTCTGTCCTGACTCTTCTACTAAGCCCATTCTGGGCCAATGTTTCTAGTGTGATGGCTCCATAGGTAACTGAAACTTAAAATATCGTAAACTAAACTATTAGCCCCCACAATCCCAGATTGCTCCTCCTTCTGTATTTGCTATCATCTTAGTTACCTAACTGCTTCTCAGCTCTTCCATTTCCTCCATAGCAAATCACTCCCCTGCTTAAAACACTTTGGAGGCATCTAATTACACCTAGAATAAAATAGAAAAATTTACCATTGTCTTAAATGTCCTGCACAAACTGATCCCTGCCTAATTCTCCAGCTCATCTCATGCCACTAATCTCTTGCAAAGCCTAATGGCTTTTATCCCCTTTCATGGCTGGCTCCTTAGGATTCTTCACATTTCAATTTAAATGCTACCTTCTCAGAGTTGTAACTGATATAACTAAATTGATCTAACTAACGAAATCAATCTAGCTCCTCTTTTATTATTCTCTATTATCCATAAATTTTTTTTTATTATCCATCACTCCCTTCCTTCTTTCCTTTCCTCTTTCTCTCTTTCTTGTTTCTTTCTTCCTTCCTCCTTCCCTCCTTTCTTTCTTCCCTCCCTCTCTCTTTCTGTCCCCCTTTCTTTCTTTCTCTCTGTCTCTCCTTCCTTCCTCCCTCCCTTCCTTCCTTTCTTTCTCCCTCCCTTCCTTCCTTTCTTTCTCCCTTCCTTCCTTCCTTCCTTCCTTCCTTCCTTCCTTCCTTCCTTCCTTCCTCCCTCCCTCCCTCCCTCCCTCCCTTTCTTCCTTCCTTCTCTCCTTCCTTCCTTCCTTTCTTTCTCTTTCCATGAACCACATAGTGTGCTGCTCCACTGGTGAATAAGCTTCATAAGAACATGCACCATGTCTGTGTTTTCACTGTCTACAGGTGCTTGCCATGTAGTAGGTACTCAAAAAAATCTGGGTTAATAATCAGTCAGCAAATTATGTTGATTTTACTTTTAAAGTGTCTCTTGAATGAAACTCCTCTTTCCTTTTTTTTTCTCTAGCCTGACTCTTAATTATTTACAGCTACATTTATTGAACACTTACCATAAGGCAGGCACTGTACTAAGCATTTTACATTTATTATGTAATTTGATATTTTTAATAATCCTATGAGTTAAGGGCTAATATTAATCTCCATTATTTAAATGGAGAATCTAGAGTTAAAGAGGTTAAATGGAATGAACAATTTCTCTGTACTCCAGTAGGATTTTAGATATACCTACATTACAGCTCTATAAAGCTGTAACACAATTATTTGTTGAAGGGACTGCTCTCTGCCTACCTTCCTGCAAAATGAGTCCCTTGCAACTGAGAACTCTGCTATTTAGTTTTTTATCCTTAGTGCTCACTGTGCTGCCTGGCACATAGTAGTTACTGAGAAAGTGCTTTCTCTTGCTTGAATTATGTCTTCATTAAGGTGTCCAAAATCAGTTTAATGTTCTCTAATTGTGTCTAAAATTTCCTTTGAACCCTTGAACATGGCTTAAAATTGTCTCATTAACTTTTGTTTTTGGAATAAATAATCATAAATCCTCTTTAAAGAAAGGATGGAGAAAACTAGAGAGAGCCACATGGGGGACACTAAAATTTGTTTTACTTATTTGAAAAATCAACTTTCATCTTAAGTGATAAAAAGACCCAACTGTAAAAAGGAATAAAATGTAAACAAAGCATTCATATTCATTTTATGGTACTGACATGAAACGAAAGGAGCAAAAGGCATTTTATTTTGATTAAGTTTGTTCTTAGACCTCTGTACCTAATGATGCCCTTAAGAACTAAAGTAATTTTTGTTTTTGTTTTTTTGAAACAACAAAGCTACAGCTATAGAAACTTACTGACATAATAAACCTAAATATCTTTCACTGGTAAGTACTTCTCTGTTCAAAACAATCTATCTGCTATAGGCAAAGAAGATTTTGAAATCATTCTTAAAAAGATTAGGCTCTTCCATCATAACTGGTAGATAAAATTTTAAATTCTAAGAAAGATCTAGTTTGTGGGGAAAATTTCAGTTTATTCCATGCCAGAATATTCTATTAGAGAAAGAACTATCTGGAACTATAGATTGTAACACAATTCTACTTATTTTACTATTTTCATGGGTAGAAATATTAGAAGACAAATTTGAATTTTTGCAAAGATTTTCTTGAAGTCATAGGAAAAACAGGAACATTAAAAAATCCTTTAATAATTAAAAAAAATAAGTGAAATTCTATAAAAGCCCCAGAAGTAAATTTTCCAATCCATTTACAAGTCAGACAATCAGAATAATTTTTGCCCCATGGACCTGCAATGTGATTTTCTGATGGGACAATCTAAAGAATTCGGCTGGAGACAGAGAGTGAGGCTAATGACCGGGGGATGAGAAGAAGGAAATATTGATAACTAAGACTCATTGAAGAGCCCTGATGGCTCAGTGGTTAAAGCACTTGGCTGCTAATCAAAAGGTCAGCTGTTAGGACCCACCAGCCCTTCCAAGGAGAAAGACGCGGCAGTCTGTTCCATAAAGATTACAGCCTTGGAAACCCTATGGGGTTACTATGAGTTGGAATCATCTTGATGGCAGTGGAGGTGGGAACACTAATTGAACACTCGTTATGCATCATGAACCTAGCTAAGGGCTTTGACATGCATATAAGCATTATTTCTGTTAAGTCCATAGCAACTCTATGAAGTAAACATTATTATTTCCATTTTCTATATGAGAAAACCAAAGCTTAGGAGGATTAGCTAACTTGCCCAAGTAGACTCAGCTAGCAATCTACAGCTACGCTTCAAACCCAAGGAGTCCTGATTCCAGGGGCTGTATCTCTTTTTTTATTTTATTTTGATAAAATATATATAACATAAAATTTGCCATTTTAACCACTTTAAAATGTACAATTCAGTGGCATTAATTATATTCAAAATGTTGTGCAACCTTAACCAGTATCTACTTCCAAAACTTTCGTCACCCCAAAGAGGAACTCTGAGCCTCTTAAGCAAAAACTCCCCCATTCTCCCCAGCCCCTGAAAACCTCTATTCTACTTCTTGTCTATTTGTCTATTTCATGTAAGTGTAATTATGCCATATTTGTCCTTTTGTGATTGGCTTATATCACTTAGATAATGTTTTCAAGGTTCATCCATGTTGTAACATGTATCAGAACTTCAGTCCATTTTATGGCTGAACAGTATTCCATTGTGAAGTCCCTGGGGGGCATGAACGGTTATGTACTCTATTACTTAACCAAAATGCTAGGGGCTAGAACCCACCCAGAGGTGCCTTGGGAGAAAGACCTGATGATCTGCTTCTGAAGGGTCACAGCCTCGAAAACACTATGAGGTGCAGTTCTACCCAATACACAGGGTTGCCGTGAGTCAGAATCAACTCCATGGTAGTGGGTGTGTATATACTACATTTTGCTTATCCAATCATCTGTTAATGGATACTTGGATTTTTTCTACCTTTTGGCTATTAGGAATAATGCTACTATGAACAGTTGTGTACAGTATCTGTTTGAGTCCCTACTTTCAATTCTCTTGGGTGTATACCTAGGAGTGGAATTTCTGGGTGATGTGATAATTCTATGTTTAACTATTTCAGTGGCTATATTTTTAACCACTCAGACATCAGAGATGGCAGAGACCTAAAAGTCTCTAGATGGATTGCATATCTATAGTCAGCATTGCCTCCATTAAGTAGTGAGTCATGGTGATTATATGTAAGATTGTAAGGTTCAAACTAAGAAATTCAACAAATAGGGAGTTGAGAAAAATATTTTTTTACCACTGTTGGCATTGGGGATTTGGAAGGGGCTTCACATTTTAGGTATACTTTTAGACAATAAGAAAACCAAACGCACAAATAGGAAGATTAAGAAGTACAAATAGATCTTACTGCCAAAACCATGGAGAAGATGCGGCCTTTACAATATTCTAAAAATCTCCAGAGAGGTAGTTTACAACCTGCTTAAAAAAAATTATGGTTGTCAATTTCTTTCTGATGTCTAACTTAGATCTATTAAACTGAAATTTAAAGTCCTAATTTTTTAAACAAAAATGATGAACATTTGCTCATCTATGCACATTTAAGAAAATTATAGTAAATACTGAGATGGTGCTGCAGGGGAATGGTGACATTTGGGTAATTCAGAGTCATTACCGGACAAAATTTTGGGGCTAGTGAAAAATTTTATGAGTCTCAATTTCTCAGTTGTTGATGAATCTGTCAAGTGTTGATATATAGCCAACACTAAAGGTCTAGGTAATGATTACATACTTATGGATTATCTATGACCTTTAACTTTTCTCTTTCACTCTTTGGCTGACTACCTCATCTAATGGCTCTGCTTGTTTGCAGTTAAATTCTACCCACCTTGCTATTTGTTAGCAGATGTGTTTAAAAATATTTGCTATAGGTAAAAATAACATTAGTCAAAATAAAATTATATGTAGGTTGATCTTTTTTAAATGTCTTTTTTTCCTTAGTATTAATTGACTCTTTTTTTTCACACACTTTTTTTCTTTGTTCTAGATTAATTCTGAATTTGATCCTTGACAATTAGCTTTTCTTGTAAAGCAATATTGTCGACTGTGCTTTTTAATTCATTTTTTTAAGCATAAAACTTTTCTGTGGCTTTTACTTTTATTCTTTTCCCCAATTAGTATTGTTCACTATTTAAATTTCTTTTAAATCTCATTGATATATCTATTTATTTAACAAACATTTATGGAGCAGCTTTTAGCAACATCCTGGGTCATGAATACAAAGATAAATAAGGCATGGTCCTCAACCTCAAAAAAGTTCATTCTTTCTACCGTGAGTGATACTGTAATGAATGCTACAATAGAAATGTATATAGGGTGCACTGGGAACAAAAGAGAAGTGTAGCTTTTCTGGGAGAGGTAAGTTCAAATGAATAAAAGCAACAATAATATCTGAAATTTATTTATTGAGCTCTTACTTTGTACCTGGCACTGTAGCCAGGAGTTTTTACATACATTATGTTATTTAAAGTTCATAATAACTCCCTGTGTGTAGACTTCAATTTTATAACTTAAGGATTTCCGTTAATGAAGGATAACATGGGCAAAGTTAAAAGACCAGTTACAGAATGAGGAGAACATATTTGAAATGTCTAAAATAAACAAATGATTAAATATTTTGACTATGTAAAGAATTCCTGAAAATAAACAAGGAAAAGAAAGAAAACAGCATAAAAAATGGGTAAAGAATACTAACAGGCAACTTACAAAAGATGAAATCCAAAAGGTTAACAACCATATGAAGACATACTCAAAAGCATTAGTACTCAGAGAAATGCATATTAAAATAATGAGGTATGAGTTTACACCTATTAGAATGGAAAAGAGAAAAGACAAATGCCAAGTGAGGTGACATAGAAATCTTCATGCACTGCTGGTGGGAGTTTAGATGCGGCATGTATTTTGGAGAGCAATCTGCCTCCCTAGTCAAATTAAATAGCATATTTTTTGATGCACCAATTCTGTTCCTTTTTTCTTGCTCATGGAACCCCAATTATTCTAATTCTGGAAGCAGTGTTACCAGCCCTCAGGGACTAACAGTGACTGATCTAGGATAATCGTAACAATCCTGTACCCCTTTGTTAGCAATTGGTCCAGAAATGTGCATGTGACCAATCCCATGACAATCAGATATAAAGGGGAGTCTACTAGGAGGCTATTAAGATTTTCCTTCTTAATAAAAGACAAGAGTAAAGGGATATGATATTTGGAACTTCAGCAGCCATCCTGTTCCCATGAGGAACAAATCAGAGTCCTAAAGCCAATAAGCTGGGATGGTGGAACAAAAGGACCTTTGAAGGAATTATTGAGTTGGCAAACCACTCTTCAGCAGACTGCTGTTCTTGCTAGGTAATTAAGTATTTTCACTGTTTAAGTCCCTTTTAGTTGGATTTTTTATTTGTGGGCAAAATCATTCTAACTAATCTAGTGCTTAAATGTTTGGTAAATGAATAAATACTGATTGTTATAAACACCACAAGACAAACTGTTCTCTTTGTTGGTCTCCATTTGTACCATAAAAGAAGTTAAAGAAGTGGAGGAAACAGTGAATGCAGATAGCAAAATACAAGAACTTATTGGTTGGTTATGACAATAGCTATTAGATCCTGAATTTATTTTCTAGGGATGCTGTAACAAACTACCACAAACTGAGTGGTTTAGAAAGACAGAAATTTATTCTCTCACAGTTCTGGAGGCTAGCAGTCTGAAATCAAGGTGTTGGCAGGGCCATGCTGTCTTTGAATTCTCTAGGAAGAATCTTCCCTTTCCTCTTCCTAGCTTTTGGTGGGTCCTGGCCATCCTTGGCTTGTAGCTGTATCACTCCAATCTCTGTCTGTGTCTTCACATGGTATTCATCTCCGTGTGTCTCTCTGTGTCCTCTCCTCTTATAAGGACACCAGTCATGGGATTTAAGACCCAATCTAGTATGATCTCATCTTGAACCTTATTTTGATTTCATCTGCAAAGACCCTATTTCCAAATAAGGCCACATTGTGTGGTTTCAATTTTGGGTGGACACTATTCAACCCAGTACACGTCCTAAATATTTTATTTATTTCATCTGTAGTGAGAATATCTGTATGTCTTAGTTTTTTTTTTCCATTTTTGAGGACCATCTAATATTTTATTTATAGTCTCTGCAATTCAGCTGATAAAAAAATCTCTGTTGAAAATAGCTTATAACTTCTCATTATGTTGTCATCATTCTAAATCAATTCTATATTATGATACTTTTTTGCTGTTGTTGTTGTTAAACAGCATCATATTTGTGCTGATTCTCATTAAAGGACATTACCACTCAAAGTGTTATAGACACATAAAAGTACTGGGAAGCAAATAAACAGACAAACAAATAAAAAGGATCACTTAAATAAAATGGATAGCATTTTACTTCTTTAGTGATTTTTGGTAGTATTAAAAAAAAAAAAAAACCCATTGCTGTCAAGTCTATTCTGACTCGTAGCGACCCTATAGGACAGTGTAGAACTGCCCTGCTCTACAGAGTTTCCAAGGAGTGCCCGGTGGTTTTGAACTGCTGACCTTTTGGTTAGCAGCCACAGCACTTAACCACTAACTCTTAAGCACTATGCCACCAGGGTTTCCTCTGATGGTATAAAAGGTATAGTATTTGTTAATAGACTCTCTATTTCATCCTTTTGGTTTTGCTAGAGATGTTAATCCTTAATTACAAAAATTATTAGTGCATATTGATTGTAGCCATGTTATTCTCCATCTCCCCTCCCCTGCAAAGGGATTCTCAAATTATAATTTGGAAAATGACTACTCATCTAGATATTGTAACACCTAGAAGATTCTGAAATCTTTAATTTTTAGTATCCAGTGATTTTATTCATTTAAGAAATTCCTTTGAGAAAAATTCTGTTAGTGATCAATTTTGTGTTGATTCCCAAATAAGGATTTTCCTTTGTTCTTTCACTTTGTGTTCCTTATTTTTGATCCAATAAAAAAGAACTTTAACAAGCAAAGTAGCTGGGTCTTATTTCCCTCAAGGTCAATGTTAAGTGCATTTCACAGGCTCTTTTTTGATAGATTGACTACCAAAAGGTCATAAATCTAACAGTTTCCTAATGTCAGCTCTGACAAGGAGGCTCTTTAACCATTATTTTAACTTTACTTTTTTGGCCTAGTGGCCTCAATTTATTAATTATTCCATTTGACTGAACTATTTGAGAGAGAGAAAAATGTGTGGTCTTTAATCGGGTTCAACTAAATATCCTAAATCAAGCAGAGTGAGCGGACCATTTCTAGCACTGAGCAACTACTGCTACCAGACTCAAACGGAGGGAGGAATGTTCATTATTCCTTAAAAACAAAACAAAACAGAACAACAACAAAAAAACTAAAAGCTTTCATTTTCTCTGATAACAAAAGTGTTATGCACTCTTTGTAGAAAATTAAGAAAATTTCACCTCCCACATCTGCCTGGAAAATTCCCATTTACTCCTTAGATCTAACCTGAAGGTCCTCAGGAAAGCATTTTCCGACTAGGTTAGATCCTCTAGTACATAATGATGTCACCTTGTACTTCTCTTTTGTTGAATTTATCACAATGTGATTAAGTAATAATGTGTGTGATTATCTATTTAATAGTAGTCTCCCTTACTTTATGAAAGTTCCATGAGGGCAGGGATATGTCTATCTATTTCTCATCGTGTTCTCATTTCCTACCACATTCTGTAGCAAAGAGTGCCAACTGAATGAATGGATAAATGAAAATAGAATGTCCATAATTTCAGTAATCAGGAATAAAAACTGATAACTTTTTGGTGAATTTCCTTCTCATGTTTCTGATTTTTTTTTTACATGGTTGAGAAGTTACTCCACATACAGTATTCTACACTGGGTTTCACTTTATGTAGTTTTTCTTGTAATGATTATTTTTATTTAAACGGCAATATCAAACTATAATAAAGCAGAAAGTTGAAACAATATTGAAGAGTGGAGAGTAAAAGTCCCCTAATATCCCAGTCTTCCTTCCCAAATCTCCAGGAGTAAACATTGTTGCCAGTTTAAGTATCTGTACTGGTTTTCTACTGCTGCTGTAACAAATGACCACAAATTTAGTGGTTAAAACAAAGTAAATTTATTATCTTACAGTTCTTAAGGTCAGAAGTCCAAAATGGATTAGAAGACTGTATTCTTTCTGGACGTTCTAGGGGAGAATTCATTTTCTTGTCTTTTCCAGCTTTTAGAGACTACTTGCATTCCTTGGCTGGTAGCCGTGCAGCACTCCGACCTCTGGTTCTGTCTTCGTGTCTCTTCTCTGATGCTCTTGCCCTCCTATTAGAAGGATCCTTGTAATTATGATGTATCATTATTATGATAATCCCGGGCAATTCACCATCTCAAGAACTTTTTCTTAATGATGTTAGCACAGTCCCTTTTACCATGTAAGTTAACATAATAACAGGTTCTGGGGATTAGGATGTGGACATCTTTGAGGGGCAACTATTTTGCCTATCACCGTACCCTTCTAGCAATTTCTTTAAAACACATACACTTCTCCCTTTCGTCCACGTTCCAATATTCTGCTCACTGAGGCCTTCCAGGATGTCCCACACATTACTAAACGTGGTATAATTAAAATATCTATTACATGTCCCAAGATTTTGGAGACTCTCACAGGATGCTTAATGAGTAAAATCCATGTTCAATTAAATGAAATCAATTGCACTTGTAGGAAATTCTCAGCTCATGAGGCACTGACTATCAATTAGGTTTGTATCCATAGAACCAGTGGTTTCTTGATTGACAAGGGAGGACTACACTACTAATGGGACATCACGTTTTATTTGTTTTCATGGCAATACCTTTGAATTTATTTTAAGTGTGATGGGAAACCACAGGGGACTTTTGAAATCAGGAGAGACATCATCAGATTTATGGTTTTTGTTTTTTATTTTGCTTTAGGTGAAAATTCACAGAACAAATTAGTTTCTCATTAAACAATTAATACACAAACCATTTTGTAACATTGGTTGCCAACCACACAATATGCCAACACTCTCCTCTTCTCCATTCCAGTTTCCCCATTTTCATTAGTCCAGTTTTCCTGTCCCTTCCTGCCTTCTTGTCTTTGCTTTTGGGCTGGTGTGCCTGTTTAGTCTCGTACACGTGGTTGAACTGCAAAGCACGTTCCTCACCTGTCTTATTATTTCTTTTATAGGTCAGCCTAAACTTTGGCTTCTCCATGCATCTGTCAGTTTGTCGTACTATGGGAGCTTGTGTGTTGTTGTGATGCTGAAAACTGTGCCACTGCTATTCAAATACCAGTAGGGTCACCCATGGAAGACAGCTTTCAGCTGAGCTTCCAGACTAAGACTAGGAAGAAGGACCTGGTAGCCTACTTCTGAAAAAAATCAACTGGTGAAAACTTTATGAACAGCAGCAGAATGTTGTCTGATATAGTGCTGAAAGATGAGCTCCTCAGGTTGGAAGGCACTCAAAAGATGACTGGGAAAGAGCTACCTCCTCAAAGTAGAGCCGGCCTTAATGCCATGATGGAGTCAAGCTTCTGGGACCTTCATTTGCTGATGCGGCACAACTCAAAAGAAGAAGAAACAGCTGCAAACATCCATTAATAATTGGAACCTGGGAGGTACGAATATGAATCTAGGAAAATTGGAAATCATCAAAAATGAAATGGAATGGGTAAACATCAATATCCTAGACATTAGTGAGCTGAAATGGACTGGTATTGGCCATTTTGAATGAGACAATCATATGGTCTCATTGTGAATGAGACAATCATTGGCCATTTTGAATGAGACAATCATATGGACAATCATATAGCCATGGACCTAAGAGTGTTTGTGTGTAATTTTAGTCAATCAAATATCTGTTTCCTCTTTTAGGTTTTAAGTCATTTATTCACTTAATGAATATTAGAATTCTAGTCTAAACATAGACTTTGGTTAACAATTGTACCTAACCAGCTAAATTATTTCCAATGTTTAATAGTGTTTAAAACTGTTCAGCATCATGTTGCTATCAACAACTTGAAGAGGAATAAATGGCATTGCATTCATTGTCAAAAAGAACATTTAAAGATCTATGCTGAAGCACAACGCTGTCAGTGATAGGGTAACATCCATACGCCTACCAGGAAGACCAGTTAATACGACTATTATTCAAATTTATGCGCCAACCACTAAGGCCAAAGCTGAAGAAATTGAAGATTTTTACCAATTTCTGCAGTCAGAAATGCAATCAGGATGCATTGATAATTACTGGCGATTGGAATGCTCCAGGAACTGAAGGAAAACCAATAGAGATATTTCAACAAATGGATGCAGAGCTGGAAGTGCATACTTCTCTATGCCAAGAAATGTAGAAGACAGCCAACTGACTGGATGAGATCCATATTTGTGCTTATTCTCAAGAAAGGTGATCCAACCAGATGTGGAAATTATCAAACAATAAGTAAATTTTTGCTGAAGATCATTCAAAAGTGGCTGCAGCAGTGTATCGACAGAGAATTGCCAGAAATTTAAGTAGGATGCAGAAGAGGACGTGGAAAGAGGGTTATCATTGCTAAAGTCAGATGGATCCTGGCTGAAATCAGAGAATACCAGGAAGATGTTTACCTGTGTTTTATTGACTATGCAAACGCATTTGACTGTGTGGATCATAACAAATTATGGATAATATTGCAAAGAATGGGAGTTCCAGAACACTTAACTGTGCTCATGAGGAACCTGTACATAGATCAAGAGGCAGTTGTTGGAACACAATAAAGAGATACTGCATGGTTTAAAGTCAGGAAAGGTGTGCGTCAGGATTGTATCCTTTCACCATACGTATTCAATCCTTATGTTGAAAAAATAATCCAAGAAGCTGGACTATATGAAGAACTGGGTGTTAGGATTGGAGGAAGACTCATTAACAACCTGTATTATGTGGATGACAGAACCTTGCCTGCTGAAAGTGAAAAGGATTTGAAGCACTTACTAATGAAGATCTAAGACCTCAGCCTTGAGTGTGGATTATACCTCAACATAAAGAAAACAACAATTCTCACAACTGGATCAATAAGTAACATCATGATAAATGGAGAAAAGATCGAAGCTGTCAAGGATTTCATTTTACTTGTATCCACAATCAACATCCATGGAAGCAGTAGTCACGGAATCAAAAGATGCACTGCATTGTGCGAATCTGCTGCAACAAACCTCTTTAAAGTGTTAATAAAAAGCAAAATGTCACCTTGAAGACTAAGGTGTGCCTTAACAAGCCACGGTGTTTTCAACCTCCCATACGCATGTGAAAGCCAGACAATCAATAAGGAAGACCCAGGAAGAACTGACACCTTTGAATTGTGGTGTTGGCAAAAAATATTGACTATACCATGGACTGTTAAAAGAATGAACAAATCTGTCTTGGAAGAAGTACAACCCGAATGCTCCTTAGAAGCAAGGATGGCGAGACATCGTCTCACATATTTTGGACATGTTATTTTTTTTATCAGAAGGGTCAGTTCCTGCAGAAGGACATCATGCTTGGTAAAGTAAAGGGTCAGAGAAGGAGAGGAAGACCCTCAGCTAGATGGATTGACACAGTGGCTGCAACAATGGGCTCAAGCAGAGCAACAATTGTGAGGATGGTGCAGGACCAGGCAGCATTTCGTTTTGTTGTACATGGAGTTGCTTTGAGGTTGAACTGATTCATAAAATATGTATGTGTATATATATATATATATATCACACAAACCTGTTGGTGTCAAGTCGATTTCAATTCATGATGACCCCACATGTTATGGAGTAGAATTGCTCCATAGGGTTTTCTTGGCTATGATTTTTATGGAAATAGATTGCTGGGATTTCCTCTCCCAGCACCACTGGGTGGGTTCAGACTGCCAACCTTTAGGTTAGTAGCTGAGTGCAAACTCTACCATCTAGGGACCTTGAGTGGTATATGTTGGTGCTTAATAAATATCTGTTGAGTGAATGAATGACACAATTGTGTTCTTGGTGCAGGAGGGAAGAGAGAGTATGAGAGAAGGAAAAAGAATATATGGTAGGAGTGTAGGTAAAATGAGAAGTTAAGAATAAACATTGGCCCAATACTGGAGTCAACAGGGTAAAAATTAGTTATTACTTGATTGAATAACAATAAAAAAAACTTTATGGTATGGCTTACTGTGAGGATCAGTCATAAAAATTTTTGTTAGAAAAGCCATGGACCTATGAGTGTTTGTGTGTAATTTTTGTCAATCAAATGTCTGTTTCCTCTTTTAGGTTTCGTCATTTATTCACTTAATGAATAATAGAATTCTAGTCTAAACATAGACTTTGGTTAACAATTGTACCAACCCAGCTAAATTATTTCCAATGTTTAATAGCGTTTAAAACTGTTCAGCATCATACATTTAGGTATGAAGCTGGCTGCATTCTGTACTTGAAAATCAGTGGTTTGATGAGGAAAGAGATATAGAAATCTACTTCCTAAATGTGACAATGAATGTATATTCTAATACAAGGTAAAATGGTAGACTTAATGGGCAAGTGATAAAACCATTCTTTTTAAAACAAAACAAGAAAAGCTGCTTGCTATGAACATTATAAATTAAAATTGAGCCATAACATAAGCTGTGAAGAAGAAACACAAAGAATAAAACTAAAAAGGAGGAAGCAAAGAGGAAGTTTGCAGATTATATTATTGTAAAACTAGAAAAGCCAAAAGCATTTGTCAAACAAGCATTTTAAATAATTTTATTATTAAGATAATTAAATAATTCTTATCATTAGAATAATGAAAGAGCAGTTGGGCACAAAATATGACCTGCATATCAGCAATAATTGATTAGAATATATAGTGGATTATATATGTTATTTATATAATGAATACAGAAGTCCGTTGAGAATAACAATAAATGTTAAAAATGTTTAGGAAATAGCTTAGTTATAGCTACCAGTGACTTGAAGTTTTACCAAGAAATTTACAAAATAAACCACAGATAAATGAGAGAGCTTTATGTTCCTGGATGGGAAGACTTAATATTATAATGATGTCAGTTTCTCTCAAATTTATTAATAGATTTGTTATAATCCCAATCAAAGCCCCATTTTTTTTTTTCTTTAGCTTGACAAAATTATTATAGAATTCAGCTGGAGATTTGCCAGGTGAAATCATCAAAGAATTTTGTGAAAAAAAGTGCAATGAAAATTTCTAGTGGCCACATATTAAAATATATTAAAAACAACAATAATTGGTGCTGGCCCCAAAATAGTCATGTAGTTTAATAGGGAACAGAAAAGACGAGAACCGGAAGCCCCCAATACTGCATTTCTTCTAAGAATTTAATAAAAAGTTATCATGAGGCAATGGGAAAGGTAAAAATCATGGAGAAAATTATGTTCGATAACTGAACAGCAATTTTGATAAAAGCAGTGATAGATTGATACAGCAGTGGCCCCCACAGAATCCTGTTTCCCTTTATCTACACTCTTGTTTCTCTGGGCTTGGACATACCACAGAGTTTTGGGTGGTTTGCTATGCAGCAATAGATAACTGATACAACAACTTATGCCACATACCAAAATTTATTTCCGGTGGATGAAGAGTTAAACATAAAATTAAAAGAAAACTAGTAGAAAATAGTAGTAAATATTAGAAGTGTACTGCCTTCAGATGGTGGCATGTCACTCAGGTCTCAGATCAAATATTCTGTGTACAGAGACAATTTCCCTGACCACCCAATGGGTGTAGTGTGCCCTTCCCTTTCAGTTTCTTTTATTTTACCCTGTTTGTATCACTATGTGAATTTATTGTATTCATTTTTTTCTGTTTTTGCTTATTGTCTCCCTTCTCTTAGTGAAATGCAAGGTCTATAAGAGCAAGAACCTTCTAAGTATTTCTCACTGTGCTATCCTGACACATAAGCATTCAATAAATGTTTGTTGAATTAACAAATAAATAAAAGACATTCTGGTACTGTGTTAAATTTCTGAGCTTCACAAAAGGAAACTTGAAGTTTGACTGTTGTTAGTTGCTGTCAAGTGGATCCTGAGTCTGACATCATGTGTTACAGAGTAGAACTGCTTCATAGGGTTTCCTTGGCTGTGATCTTAACAGATCACCAGGGTACTGCCCTCTTCTTCTGCAGTACCACTGGGTGGATTCAAACTGCCAATCTTTAGGTTAGCAGTCAGACACAAAACGTTTGCCCCACTTAGGGACTTCTGAAATTTGAGTACTTAGCATTACATATCCCTCAAAGTGCAAAAAAAATAGTAACAGCAACAACAAAAAACTCAAATAAAAGAATGGGAAAAGCAACAGCATAAAATATGTCAAGGATTAATGTTACTTCTTCTAAAGGTACTATTCAGAATCATTTGTAAAACATTAAGACAGGTACAGAAAATTTATATAAGAGGACATACAAATAGCTTATAAACTCAAGGAAAGACATCAGATTTTGATAGTAATCGAACAGCCAGAAATACAGCAACTTCGAGGTAACATTTTATACCTACGAATTTAGAGGGAAAAAAGTGTATAATTTGGTGTTAGGTTGTGTATTCTGATGTCACTGTAAGTTTGTACACTTTGGAAAGCAACATAATCAATAGCAATAATTTTGTACATTTTGACCCAAGATTCCTATTCCAGGAAAATTATCCAAAGAAAATAATTCAACAGATGAAATAGCCAAATGCATAAAGATATTAAAAGTAAAACTTGGAAACTTCGCATTGTGTAATAGAGGGGCAATTACTTTGGTTGAGGCATCAATAATGGGTAGAATATCATTGTCTCAGTTTGCTAGTGCTGCAGTAACAGAAATACCACAAGTAAGTGGCTTTCAAGAACAGAAATTTATTTTCATAGTTCTGGAGGCTAGAAATCCAAGTCAAGGTCTCAGCTGTGTTGGTCTCTCATAGTTTCTGGTGTCTGCCAGCAATCCTTTTCCTTGTAAAGGGTCCTCACATGACGTCTTTCTTGTGCGTGTGTGTGTCTGTGTGTGTATGTGTCTATTCTGCTCTTTTTACGACACCACTTAGAAGTAATGAGGTGTAGGACCCATCCTACTTTGGCATGACCTCACTAACTTAACGAGAGAAAACACCTATTTCAAAACAGTTTATATTTACAAGTAAAGGGTTAGGGCTGCCACACATCCTTTTTGGAGGGACACAATTCAATTCGTAACAATCATGTTACCATTAAATGTTAAAATTATGAAGCAGCATGGGAAAATGCTCACATCATGCTAGGTAAAATGTAGAATTTATAATTGAATGCATAGAATGAAGAGAAAGGAATATATATAGCTTACCATGTTCCAGGTTGTAGGGTAATGCTATTCGGCTATATGTATAACCTCTCCAATGGAATCAGCTTTACTCTTCCCAGAAGCATTCTGGGGATGAATTCCGGATGGACTCAGGCTAAGGTACAAGGCTGGGAGTGGCATGACTGGGCCAGCGGCCAAGGCCAGGAATGCCTTAGCAACAAGAAGGAAAACACCTGGGCCTGGCCCTGAAGTCCCTGGGAACACTCGCTACCGAAGGATGTGGGAGAAAAACGATGAGCCTTAGTCCCAGCTGGAATGGTATATAAGCTTGGGTCCCTTGCTAGGTGGTTGCGGGGAAACACTCCAGCCTGGCGCCACTGGAGTGCAGCTGCTTGCCCCTGTCTGTTTCCCTGAATAAACTCAAGAATCTGGAAAGGGCTACATGTCAGTTCTTTGGATTATCTGCCAAGACGCACAGTGAGGGTCTTTCCTTGCTGGGGCTATCCCCCGACGCAGGTGTTTTATACACCTTATCTTATTAAACTCTCAAACTGTCTCTGAGATAGGTTTTAGCTCTAAAATTACAGAAGAAAAAACGAGAAAACAAAGATTTCACTAACTTCCCCACGTTAATACTTCCAGTAACTGGTAGGCGCCAAGCCTTTCGTCGCAGCACCGACCCAACTTTCCTTTTACATTTTATACAATTAATCATCATTTTGTGTCAAAACGCTTGCTCTTCCTACCTGACCATGCTTCATGTATAATAAGAATTAACAGCACTATGCAAAAAGGGAAATAGCTTCTTAAAGTTGATGGGATCTTGGATTTTTCCTGTTCATCCTTCAAAATTTTCTTAAATTTTAGATCTATTTTACAAGGCTAAAATTGAAAGAGCAGTTAAAGACATCTTGCCTAGTAACTCCCCAGTACACGGGAACTCTGCAGAAGCGGGGACTTCTAAACTCCGTCAGGGGAGGGACTCGAGAAGGTTGGGCTGGCGTCGCAAAGAAAAAAAAACCGCGCTGCTTTACGGCATTGGTTCCGCCCCTCCAGGTGCTGTAAGTCTGAAGCCAGCAAACATGGCCGCCACCTACTGCCTCGACCGGGTTATGGCTGCCTTGGCAGGGCTGGTGCTGTTGTCCTTCGGCAGCTTGGCCATTAGTAAGATCGAGGTAGGAGTCAGGTTTCTTTAAGCGGCAGGGTCTTGGGAGGGCGGCTGTGTTGTGACTGTGAGTGCCCCAGCAGATATCCGATCCACAGCAGCTGAGAGGATTCTTGGGGTCAGCCTCTAACCCAGGCTGGATTGTTCTGCCCTTATGTGCGTGCGGTGTCTAGTAGGTGAAATAACCGCCAAGGCGCAGAAGAATTGTCATTGCGGGAGTGCAGCACTTTTATCTTTGTCTCTGCCTCCCAGTTCCTTTTTAAAACGTGGTCACAGGACGTTCTGGACCATTGTAAAACTTTATTGCTCCTACCATGAATATTTTTCAGTCCATTTCTACAATCTAGATCTTTGGCATCAGATTCAGCCTTGCATATCCAGCTGGCTAAGTGATCACATAGTCAAAAAAAAAGGCTCCTGAAAATCTGTGTCCAAAGTTATCTCCTGCCTACTCCACTTCCCCTTTTAAAAACACTAAAAAACTAAGCACCCCTTTGCTCCGGCATTTCCTAACCCAGTATTGTCCTAAGCCGGAAACCTGGGAGTTTTAATGAACTCCTCTCTCTAGCCAGCATTCTAATCACCTGAGCTCTTAAAATTACTTTCACCTCTCCACTGACTTAATTCAGGCCTTGATCATTTCTTGCCTAGAGTATTGGAATAACTTTAGCTTGTTCCCCATGCTTTCAAACTCTGCAATTTGATGCTAGACTGATACTCATAAAATGTAAACCTGATCAGGTTATTCTTCTGTTGAATCATTTCAGTGCAGCAGGATTGGTCTCTGCCTGCCTTTTCAGTCTTTCATTTGGACGAGGGCCATTACCTCCCTCCATTCCCCCTCAGCACCTTGAGCTTGGATCAGTGAACTCCACGCCTTTTGGACACACATCCCAACAGTTAAAAAAAAGATATTGGCCATCCTCTCTCTCTCTGTATCTCTGCACTCATGAATTACTATTAATTTATATATTTATTATTTATAAAGCATCTTTTAAGATAAAATAAATATGAATAGGAGCTCTACTATTTTATTCCTTTATCCTAGTGGATTATCTTGCATATTTCATTTTGAATACCATTACTCTTTTTTGTAGTGACATGATTGCTGTGCTTTTTTACATTACCATGTTTTATACCTCCGAGTTCTTCTGTTCATTTACTAATATACAGTAAAAACATAACCTCTATACAATCTTTTCCATTCCTTACCTTTGCCTTTACTGTTGTAGTTTGTACACTTACCTAATATGTTGTCGTGTGCCAGTCAGTTCTGACTCATAGTGACCCTATAGGACAAAGTAGAACTACTTCCATAGGGTTTCCTAGGCTGTAAATCTTTATAGGAGCAGATCGCCAGGTCTTCTTTCAGTTTCTTAAAAACTTCCAGCTCCCTCCTGCCATCAGGGACCATGTTCTCTCCACCTGGAATTGTATTCTCACCTCTCTTCATCTTTTGGATCTTAGTATTACTTCTTAAGGATAATCTTCCACAGTCCCTCCAGACCAGATTAGGTCCTTCCATAATACAATGTTATTATACTGTGAATCTTTTGTAGAATTTATAGTTTGCCATTATCTGCTTAATGTGTCTATCCAGTTGAGAAGTTATCTCTTTGAAGGCAAGTACTACGACTGTTTTTGCTCATCATCGTATTCGGAGTGCTCAGGGCAGTCAGTGGGGCATGGTATCCAATGAAAGTGATAAATGAATGAGTTTTTGTAGTGTAACGTGTTTGCATGCTTGTCTTCTTAACAAACTCTGGGGTTCTTGAGGGAAAGCAGCATGCTTTTTTAATGATTTTTTAAAATCACTGTACTTTACGTGGTTTCTGGCATATAAGAAGTGCTCCATTCACTATATGTAGAGGGAATGAGTAACCTTGCAGTTATTATAGTCTAAGGAGTCCCTGGGTAGTGCAAATGGTTAATGCATTTGGCAGCTAACCGAAAAGTTGGCGATTCATGTCTACCCCGAGAGCCTCAGAAGAAAGACATGGCAGTTTACTTCCAAAAATCAGCCATCGAAAACCCTGTGGAGCACAGTTCTACTCTGACACCCATAGGGTCGCCGTGAGTCAGAATCAACCCAGTGGCAACTGGTTTGGCTTTTTTGTTTTGTTTTAAATAACCATCACTAAAGTCTTAGTGATGTAAGAATTTTGGAGCTGAAAGGGACATGAGAGATTAATTTGGGTAATTCTCATTTTCTGCATGTGGAAAAGTCAGGAGCCACATGACTTACCACAACCTCACAGGTGGCTGGGGATTAGGACATAGGTTGAAATTCTCAAATCAGTGCTGTATCCACTATGTGACATTATTTTCTTCAGCATCTACATAGCTGTTGAGAGGGTTTGATTATATCTATATGTGTGTGTGAAGCCCTGGTGGGACAGTGGTTAAGTACTCAGCTCCTGACAAAAAGGTCAGTTGCTTGAACCCATCAGCCGCTCTTTAGGAGAAAGATGTGGCAGTCTGCTTCCATAAAGACTTACAGCTTTGGAAACCCTATGGGGCAGTTCTACTCTGGTAGGGTTGCTATGAGTCGAAATTTACTCAGTGGCAATGGGTTTGGTTTTGGTTTGGTGTGTGTCAGAAACACATACACACATAGACTTAAGTGAAATTTTTTATTTCAGTCTGCCTGAAATTTTCTTGTGAGCTGAAAATTATAATAGCTAACATTGTTAGAGGTCCCTGGGAGGTGCAAATGGTTTGCACTCGACTACTAACCTAAAAGTTGGAGGTTTGGACCCACTCATTGGCACCACAGAAGAAAGGACTGGCAATCTGCTTCTGTAAAGATTACAGCCAAGAACCCCTATGGAGCAGTTCTACAGTGTAACACATGATGTCACCATAAGTCAAACTTGATGGCAACAGATTTAACATTTGTTATGCAGTTACAGTGTTCCAGTCATTATTACTACATTCTGGGAGTCAGGTAATATCATTACTGTTTTGTAGATGGAGAAATGGAGACACAGAGAGATTAATCAAATTTCCTAAGTAGGTCATAGAGCCCAGGTTTGAACCCAGGCCGTCTGATTATCCAACTCATAGCAACCCTATAGGACAGAGTAGAACTGCCCCATAGGGTTTCCAAGGCTGTAACCTTTATGGAAGCACATTGCCATGTCTTTCTCCTGCAGAATGACTGGTGGGTTTGAGCCGCTGACTTTTCGGTTAGCGGCTGAGCACTTAACCACTGTGCCATGAGGACTGGGAATTGACTCGATGGCGGCAGGTTTGGTTTTGGGTTTTAGTCTGATTATTGCAGTAATTAGTACTGTTTGGGAGCAGATCTGGAGTCAGTATGGCTTACATCCACTATTATTTTAGTAATTAAAAGCATGTTCATTCAGTGTCAGGATGGCATTGGATGCTGAGGTTTTTCATGTCTCAAGATGGCAAATTTAATTCAGAATTACTTCAGCAGATTAGTGAAATGGCACATGGAAGTGTGCTAAAGGATATGCTCAATCAAATAATAGTGGTGAGTTCAAGTAATTGAAAGCACCTAGCACATTAATAGGGATGAACATTGAATAAAATTTCAACAGGAAGAGTATTGTAGAATTAAGAGATGGAATAAATTAGAAGCATAAGAGGAAAACCTGGCTGCGTTTGCAATAAAGTATTTTAAAACAACCAAAACCTGTTGCTGTTGGGTCAATTCCAACTCATAGTGACCCTATAGGACAGAGCAGAACTGCCCCATAGGGTTTCCAGGGAGCGCCTGGTGGATTCGAACTGCACGCTTTTTTTTTTTTTTTTTGGTTAGCAGCTGAGCTCTTAAAGACAGTGCCACCAGGCCTCCAAAAACAACCAACCCACCCACAGTTCTCCTTTACAAAAATAAAACTCTGCAATCTTTATGATATTTTGGCACATTTATCTGATCCTTAATGTTTACTTTTGTGACCAATATTAAAGAATGAGTAATTTCAGAGATTTTAGAGAATCAGCAAAAATGATTATTAAATGATTATCAGATTAAAAAGAGTATCTGTGAGAAATTTTGGAAAGGAAAGATTGTTTTGGTTGAGGATGTAGAGAGATTATGTAACTTTTCCACAATAAACTTATGGGTATAGAAACTGTCTTTAGCGAAATACTAATTTTTGAGAAGTTCCTGGCATGGACATTTTTATCTTGCAGTCTCATTGCAAAGTGATTAATAGAGGAATTATTTGAGTATGGCCTAAAAAGAACTTTTGAAATTTATAACTTCGTGGTACAACCTTTATATAATATCTTCTTACCTTATTCTGCACCCCTTTTCCATGTGGTTTCAGTTTTCTAGGAGAGAGTCCACTACCAGTAAGGATATTAGGACCATGTATTCATTTAAAAATATTTATTTGAAGCCTACTATGTGTCAGGTTTACTTGGGATAAATCCATGAATGAAACAGATAAAAGCCCCTGCCTTACATGCTACTGGGCAAAGACAAACTATTAATAATAATAAATAAGGATGATATATAAGGTAAGAAGGTGATGAACACAAATGGAAAAAATAAGTCATGGTAAGGAAAATTGTGGGGTGAGTTTGCAGTTTTAAATAACACCCTTGTTAAATCTGTTAAACAAATCCTATGTTCTTTATTGAGCAGACTTTCTATTTTCTTAGTAGTTATCAGGGTATGGAATATATTATGATGCAAGCTGTATAATACAGCTTTCATTTGTATAATGCAGAAGTTTTTCAAAGCAGAAGCTCTTGGACACACATCTTTACAGTCCTCTCAAGAGAGCGGTGTGATGTAGGGTTGGCATTGCTTTCATTTTGCTTATGAAGAAAGTAAAAGTATCTTGCTCAGAGTTACTGTGTTAAATCAGCGTCCAAGTCAAGACTGAACCCTGTATCTCTGGATTTCCAGTTTAGGGCCTTTTTCTCCTATAATATGTTAAACTGTAACCTCTTTTGATTTTTTTTGGCTTACTGAAATCTCTATAAACTTATATAATGATGAACTATTATTAAAAGTGTAAAAACCCCATAAATCTTATCTGTCATTAACCTGGGAAATTGTGGCCTTTTCTGCTAATCTTTTTGTTGTTATTTGATAGGATCAAGCAGAGCAACTCTTTAGGAGTGGCCATACAAACAACTGGGCGGTTTTGGTAAGTACATTCTGTAGAGGTGTATGTTGCTGTTCATGATAGGTATATGTATGAGAAATTTTGTGTGAATCTATTTTTGAATATAAAAGTTTATTTTCTTATATCTTATAACAGAAATTCTTGAGTAAATTAGGGGTTCTACTATTTAAAGCAAGTATTTTATAAAATATAGAATTCTTTTATTTTAATGCTGGAAACTAGTAATTATGTTTTAGTTTATAGATACTCTCTACTTAGGCTATTTTATTTTTAGCTTTTCTTAAATTGTTCATAGAAATGATAAATGATCATTGTAGAAAATTCAAATTAAATAGCAAGGGTTAATTTTATGTTATGTGAATTTCACCTCAGTGGGAGGAAAAGAACAACAGAGAAAATGTCTTTATGTTCCAGGGTCAACATTTTGGTGAATATTCTTCTAGCAGTCTATTTCTATATAATCATGAAAGTATATAGTTATATGATTTTATGTAAGTGGGATTGTATTATACTTGTTATTTTGCAATCCCTTTGCAGTATATTTTGTCTTTTTTTTTTTTCTCGTAGCGGTATGTCTTGGGGATCTTTCCCTGAGAATAGATATGGAAATACATAACCTTTTCAAAAGCTGAATGGTTTTCTATTTTATGAATGTGCTGTAATCTCCAGTTCATGAGTACTTAGGTTTTAAAATGTTCGTTATTTTTTAATAGGGCTGTGTTGAACATCCTTATTCATACATCTTTGAGAACTTGACTAATTTTCTTTTTAAAATAAATTCCTAGTCATCAGAATGTGAAGTCATGGATCATAATTGCCCTTTGGAAAGGCTGTACCTCTTTTTCTAAACTCCAAGGCAACTACATTATTTATTTTTATGTTTTTTTTTAACTGCTAGATAACAGATTAAATTTTGTTTTAATTTGCAATGCCTTGATTATTAGCGAAGTTTGCTTAAAATTCCTAGTCATCAGAATGTGAAGTCATGGATCATAATTGCCCTCTGGAAAGGCTGTACCTCTTTTTCTAAACCCCAAGGCAACTACATTATTTATTTTTATGTTTTTTTTTTAACTGCTAGATAACAGATTAAATTTTGTTTTAATTTGCAATGCCTTGATTATTAGTGAAGTTTGCTTATTGGCCCATTTTGCTTCTTCTGTCCTTTTTTTTTTTTTAAGTATAAATTTGTTGTTAGGTGCAGTCAAGTAGGTTTGGACTCATAGCAACCCTGTGTACAACAGAACAAAACAGTGCCTGGTCCTGCACCATCCTTACAACCCTTGCTATGTTTGAGCCCATCATTGCAACCTCTGTGTCAGTCCATCTTGTTGAGGGTCTTCCTTTCTTTTGCTGACCCCCTATTTTGCCATTTTTAGTTTATTACCATCTTTACTTTATCTGTATTCATAAATTTATATTTTTAATGCCTCAAATTAGAATACATGAAATCAGTTTTATTTTTCCTATGCTTGGAAAATATTGGATAATAGTCTCACTACTGCAGTTTCATTTAATGGCATTTATATGACCAGAAGATACAATACTATTGACTTAATTTAAAAAGTGTAGAAGAGTAGATTGAAAGAAAGGGCAAGGGATTAAGGGACAGGTTTGAAGAGTCAAGAAAGGAAACTGATTTCTGAGAAAAAAGAAAGAAGCAGAGAATATACAGCATCTCAAAGCCAGTGACTCATGTTGGAAAAGGAGGAAAACTGGGAAACACAAACTGTAAGAATATAGTGGAAATGTAAAGGGGATGGGGGAGGAGTTCATCTAAAAATGCAGAAAAAAGATATCTAAGACTATAGTTAACTTTAAAAAAAAAAAAAATTCTTTACTAAGGCCAAAATAGGAGCCGTAGTGGCATAGTGGTTAAGAGCTCGGCTGTTAACCAAAAGATCTGCAGTTTAAGCCCACCAGCTGCTCCTTGGAAACTCTACGGGGCAGTTCTACTCTGTCCTGTAGGATTGCTATGAGTCGGAATGGACTCGATGGCAATGGGTGAGGCCAAAAGTAAGGAGCCCTTGTAGTGCAGTGGTGAAGCACTCAGATGCTAACTGAGGGGTTGGCAGTTCAAACCCACCAGCCACTGAATGGAAGAAAGATATGGCAATCTGCATCTGTAAAGATTTACAGACTTGGAAACCCGGTGGAGCAGTTCTCTATCCTATAGGGTTGTTATGAATTGAAATTGACTCAACTGCAGTGGGCAATAGGTAAGGCCAAAAGTGAATTGTTTGAATATTTGAGGTCTTATTATAAGATTATTGAGAATAGTTTAATAAAGACATGTAATTATCTATAGGTAGCTGAAGTAAATTATGATCATTGTTACTATACGAATTTGTTACCACAAATTGCGGGTTCGAGCCACCTGCCGCAAAGCCAATAATACTGAGACAGGAGGAGGTAAGCAGTAAGAAGGCTTTATTGAATACCGGTATCCAAGAGACAGAGGGGGTTAAATTTCTCCCAAATTTTGTCTGCCCTGAAGGGTTGGTGGGAGGGTTTTATACGGGAAAGATCAGGGTTACCTAATGTTTTGGGCACATATTCCACAGATGGTCTTATACATCACAAAACAACTACAAAGACTCTTTATTAAACTAAAAATAAACATGTCAGGCACCTTGGACTCTAATCAGTATATTTATAACAGGCTGAAAAACTCTCATAAGACTCTCTCGGCTAGTGGGGCTGTTTTGCCAAGTCCACTGTGGCCGAGATAGGGAGCAAGAAAGAAAGCCTTCTTGTTGGTTTGCAGGCTGAAGGCCATTTCTCAAGAGAACAAAGAAAAGAAGAAGAGAGACCAAGGCCACAGGAGCTGAGATAGCTCTGCATCCCTTTGGAAGAGACCGGTGCAGCTGGTGCAGTTAAAAAAAAAAAAATGTTTAGACAGTACTTAGAGCATCATTATGGCGTTAGTCATGTCAAGCTCTCAGTCACCTATTTCAAATAGGGGAAAATGTGATGTAAGGTATTAGGGTGTTTGTTATGTTTAAGAGTGGAACAGGCTGCTCAGCTATATTTTGAACAGAGCCTGCACCGTTTTCCAAGGACTAGAGATTAATCACAGCTTATAAAGCTATATTAAAACAAATGAGAAAATATATTCTCCCTAATATTAAAACACTAAAGAAAATGCATTTTCACTCCTTCATACTTGTAGTCGATATAATTGTATGGCAGCTATATAGAACAGTGTAACAGGGGTTCGTGGCTCATTTTCTTGTCCTCTAAAAGAGAACACTTTGTAAATGCTACCCCTCATAAGATATCCTGTGAAGGAATTGAACAAAAGCTGCTCGAGACAGGGAAACATATTTTCAACTACTGCTGAAAAGTGGGGAATGCTATCAGGAGCCAGGCTATGATTCACTAATTTGAGAGAATATTCTTACTCTGTTGAGAACTAAGGAATCTTCTGTGATGGTCTTTCTATGGGGAATTCTGTCTTCTAGAGGAGTAATTAATTGCCTGTGTATAGACTATCAGCTGCCAAAAGGGCTCATCCTTTAGAACTAAGAGCCTCTTTGGTTTATTCTGCATACACATGTAGCCTTCCTTGCTCTGGGAAACCTTTAACTAAGCCCCTCTCCATGTCAGTGACTTAGGTCCCAGATAAGCAATAGAGAGTGGGAAAGAATTATTACCGAGCATTTTGCAATAGCTGCTTGTTTTTATGTTTTGCTCAGTATATTACACATTAATTCAGACTTAGAATGGTGAAACTTCAATAAACCGTACTTTCTTAAGTAGAAAATTTTGTTATTTGGCCAGAGCCAAGTTGAAAGTACTAAAAATGCATTTCTTTCAATAACATGTAATTCAGATTTAAAAAATCCCTCCACCTCAGTTCGAATTAATTTGTTTTCAGTCTTGACTGAATGATCAGAGGTATGCAAAATGCCCTTTTGCTCTTGTAAAATGAGAAAACTTTTGCCACCAGAGGGAGATAGTAGGAAAGTTAGATTCCCTTTTAGTCTCAGTTTTATATAAACCATTTTTGTCTCTGTTTAATAAAAAAGATATAAAACAACCCATGCTCATGATTAAAAAAGAAAAATGTACAATCAGCAAGGGTATAAACTAAAAAGCTAAAGCCCCCGGCTTGGTCCCCCCATTTTATTCTCTAGTGGTAACATCTATTATCAGTGTCTTGAGTATCCTTTCAGAAATTTCCAATGCAGATAATAGGATTTGTGTCTGTCCCTCCCCCTTTTTAAAATACTACACCCTTTTTGTTGTTGTTCTTGTGTAGCATCATAATTTATATTGATGTTTCTTGTGCTTCCGTTTGTTTTCTCACCTTAATTTCCTGTCTAGTAAATTGGTGATAAAAATGAAGGCAATTTCTTAGCTTTATACTTATTAAATAACATAATATATGTGAAAAGCCTTTTGTATATATAAAAGTATGTGAAAAATACTGGTTTTTATTATGAATACTTCAGATGTAAATTACATTATACTATTTCTACCCCAGGTTAGGGAACCTGCAGATTCTTTGCTATTCATGGGCAGTGATTTGGTTTTCAGCTTTTTTTTCCCCCCCAAATACAGATAATGTTATAGGAAAAATCCTTGTATACATATTTTTACATGCTTATATGAACTAAATTAAAAGGTATGTACATTTTCCAACTTGATGTATTTTGCAAATTCCCCTCCTGTAAGTTTCTTAGTTATCTAGTGCTGCTATAACAGAAATACCACAGGTGGATGGCTTTAACAAAGACAGATTTATTCTCTCAGAGTCTAGGAGTCTGGAAGTCCGAATTCAGGGTGCCAGTTCCAGGGGAAGGCTTTATTTCTCTCTCTTGGATCTGGAGAAAGGTCCCTGTCCTTCCCTTGGTCTAGGAGTTTCTCAGCACAGTGACCTCAGGGCCAAAGGAAGCACTTCTGCCCCGGTTTTTCATTCTTGGTAGTAGGAGGTCCCCCTTCACTCTGCTGCTTCTCTTTTTTAAGTCTCAAAAGAGACTGACTCAAGATACAACTTAATCCTGCAGATTGAGTGCTGCCTCATTAACATAACTGCTTCTAATCTTGCCTCATTACCATCACAGAGGTTAGGATTTATAGGATAAATATTTCAGGCCAGGAAATGGAGGACAACCACACAATATTGGGAGTCATGGCCTCGCCAAGTTGACACACATTTTTTGGGGACACAATTCATCCATGGCAGCAAGGTTTATATTAATTTATATCCTCACCTATAAGAGTACTCATTTCCCTACACCCTTGCCAATACTGTGAATTGTAAGACTTTGATACTTATCAATCTAATTAATATTTTTATAATTATGACTGAAGCTGAGCTTCTTTGAATGTTTTGTTGTCCATATTTAATACTTTTGTTATGAAATGCTTGCTCTTATCCTTTGTTCATTTTTCAAAATTGGATAGTTCATCTTTTTCTCATTGAGTTATAATTAAGGGTATTAATTAGCCCTTGTAATATTATTTTGAGTTTTTCATTTGAATTAGAATTTTATGGTATTTTTGACATAGGGAATTTTATATTTCTCTATAGTCAAACCGTTCACTTTTTTTCATATCAGCTTTCAGATTGAGAATTCACTTTTAAGAAAGACACCATGTAGTTCTTTTCCCTTTGGCAGGGTCGAGAGCATTTATGCTATTCTTTAAACTGTCATTATACCTTGTCTCAGCAACTACATGTGGTAGGAGGTAGAAGGGTACTTCGTGGGTATACTACCAAACCTCATCTTTGTTTCGTTCCCTTAGAATGGATTCCCAAGAAGGCTAACTTTTGGGGCATGGAGTTAAATTTTCCTAGCACCTATGATCTTGTTTTTAGGCCTCAGGGTTTTTGTTTTTTTTTAGTGTAAAACTTGGTTTAATTGTTTCTATTTCCTGTTCAGTTCAACAAGTTTTTTATAATTAGTGCATTCTCTTATCTACATGTAAAACTGTTTTCTATTTTATGTTTTACTCTGTGTTCTACATTTCTCATAACTAAAATTAAGAAGCAATTCAGATTGAAAGGAACATTATATAACTCAAGGTACCTAATTTCTTTTTCTATTCTGTGATGAGATTATGGGGCTTTTCTTTCATTCCAAAGAACTTAAATCTTTTAGAAAAAGGAACATTATAGCATCACTGAAATGGATTGTAACTAAATTGGTAAGTACTTGATTAAATTCCCCCCAAATTAATTTTTTTCTTAAGCTGAATGACCTTTATTATTTAATACCAAGTAATGAACCTTTCTAGAGAAATTAGTTTTATTGACAATTCTTTAAGTCTTTAGCTGTTTCTAAGTGTGAATTATGGTACTCTTTCTTTCAGTATCTCAATATCCTACTTAAAGAGAAATAATTCTGTAAGTCTGTGGCTTATTTTGATTCATAAGAATAACACATTTGTTTTAATACTTTAGGTTTGTACTTCCCGATTCTGGTTTAATTATCGACATGTTGCAAATACTCTTTCTGTTTATAGAAGTGTCAAGAGGCTAGGTATTCCTGACAGGTAAGAAAGCTTAATAAACCTTATCTCTGAAACTCAGTAAAAATCACTCTTACATGATTGGTATTATGTTTGTATTTTATGTTGCTTTTGGAAAAGGTAAAGAAACGTGGTTTGAAATTTTTCTGTTGTTTTTATTAGAGCATACCACCATGTATAAAGTAGATGTTACTTAAGGTTATAAAGGCAATTCATGTAAAAGAACAATCGAATACAAGGGAAAAAATTTGGTCAACTCTAATTGTGTAGTCTCATTCATTTCATTATTAAATGTCTGGTCAGAGTCACAGACATCAAAAGGCAATTTTGACTGAGTTAATTAAGCAGAAAAGGAATTTATTGGAAGCTTATTGTTTAGTTTACCTAATTGCTGGGAAGGCTGAAATCTTAAATTATCAGGAATAAGGGAAGCTAGACAACAGAAAAGACAGAGCTAAAACTCATGGCATACAACCAGTCCAGTGACAATAATGTGGCTGCCATCTCTTAATACTAACTAGACTTACCCACTGCATAGCTGCTCCTGTTGCCTTTGGAAACAGTGTTGCTACTGCCGCCTGCTGCCAAAATCCAACCTTTGCTATTTCAGTTGCTTAATGTCTCTAGTTCTTAAATCAGAGTCCTTGGTGAGAATGTTGTACTGTCAGATGTCAGAGCCTAGGTCAAACGCCCATATCCATGCTGCAGGGATGGCTGGAAGAATGAGTGTCTGGCGTTGTTACTTTTTATACAGGGAGAGGGCTCTGCTTTGTATGAAGACTCATAAAAAGGAAAATTTCCTGACTGGGGAGAGAGTTTAGATACTAGGCAGCACCCTGCCACCTCTACCCCCAGATACATGTCCTCTATGTTTGGTTTGTCATATATGATAGATTTATTTTTACTACTCCCAAAGCATTTATAGCAAGGAGCTGCAGTCAGTTCAGTTGTTTAGGTTTGATTTATTTAGTTCCATGTTCATTTCTACCTGTGAGGAAATATAGAAAGAGCCTTGTAGTCAGACAAATCTGAGTTTGAAATCTAGCTTTATTGGTGATTTTGGTTAAATCACTTAACCTCACTAAGCCCTTTTCCTCATCTATTACATGGTGATAATAGTACCTTCTTTGCAGGATTCAAGTACTTCCTGTAAAAACAAAGACGGGTATGTATAAAGTGGTACAGGAGCAGAAAGGGAGCAGTGAATGATTTAGAAAACAAAGTTATGTTACATTTTATGTGAATAGATAATTTTAGGCTGAGAAGTTGACAGAGCTATAGTTTATTTCCCGTCATTTCACCAGGAAATCAAGACAGCCAGATAATATTACCGTTTCTAAAAACTATGTTAAATGAGGTCAGAAAGAGGATGATTTATTATATCAAGTATACAAATGCAATTTGTGAAATTGGCCAATTATTATGATTTTTCATTGATTCTTTCCAAATAGGCCTACGTGGTTGGTTACTCCTTTGACACTGGGTTTTTAACTGCCCTTGCTTCTATACCCTGTGTACTCCAGGGAATCTCTGTGCGTGGTTTGGCAGTAGTTTTCACTTGGGTGAATAAATGTTTGCCTGTTGCATGAGCCTTTGGGACACCTTTAAACAGTTTAAGATTTAGAGGATGCTTTTGAAGTAGGATATAGCAATAGGGTGTATTTTGTATATTATGCTTTAGTAAATTTATCCCTAGGTTTCCAAACAATGCTTTTTAAAAGCTTATTTCTGTTTCAGATGGTTACCTGTCTACTTCTCTGTTTATGAAGTCTTTGTTAGGTGGTGAATTGGGGATTTCAACAATTTGTTATTTGACAAGTAGAAATCAACAGAAAAGAGATTCTCTTTGGCTTTCAGCCTATTGTTGTAAATCTTTCTCTTATTGTTGACTTAAACTATTTTACTCCTGTCTGGAATTGAGTATAAAAATACAAATATAGGTAAATGTTTAGTCAGAAAATAATAAGTCATTATGAAACAACAACTTGAAAATTTTAAATCATTAGGAACCGTTTTGTTTTAATGGTTGAATTTATTTTATACAGTATAAAAGATTTTCAAATTAAAACAGTATTGTCGTAACTTCTGTCATAATTCCAGAAATATATCCTGAGAGAGATGATTGGTCTCAATGTTTAAATTATGACTAGAGTTCTTTTTGTCTCTTTGTATTTTTTTGAAAGAGCATTTTTTTTAAAATAATTTTTATTGTGCTTTAAGTGAAAGTTTACAAATCAAGTCAGTCTCTCACCCAAAAACCCATATACACCTTGCTACACACTCCCAGTTACTCTCCCCCTAATGAGACAGCCTGCTCTCTCCCTCCACTCTCTCTTTTTGTGTCCTTTTCGCCAGCTTCTAACCCCCTCCACCTTCTTCATCTCCCCTCTAGGCAGGAGATGCCAACATAGTCTCAAGTGTCCACCTGATCCAAGAAGCTCACTCCACCAGCATCCCTTTCCAACCCATTGTCCAGTCTAATCCATGTCTGAAGAGTTGGCTTCGGGAATGGTTCCTGTCCTGGGGCAACAGAAGGTCTGGGGGCCATGACCACTGGGGTCCTTCCAGTCTCAGTCAGACCAGTAAGTCTGGTCTTATGAGAATTTGGGGTCTGCATCCCACTGCTCTCCTGCTCCCTAAGGGGTTCTCTGTTGTGTTCCCTGTCACGGCAGTCATCGGTTGTAGCCAGGCACCATCTAGTTCTTCTGGTCTCATGATGACGTAGTCACTGGTTCATGTGGCACTTTCTGTCTCTTGGCCTCATAATCACCTTGTGTCCTTGGTGTTCTTCATTCTCCTTTGCTCCAGGTGGATTGAGATCAATTGATGCATCTTAGATGGCTGCGTGCTAGCATTTAAGACCCCAGATGCCACTCTTCAAAGTGGGATGCAGAATGTTTTCTTAATAGATTTTGTTATGCCAATTGACTTAGATGTCCCCTGAGACCGTGGTCCCCAGACCCCTGCCCCTGCTATGCTGGCCTTCGAAGTAGTCACTTTATTCAGGAAACTTCTTTGCTTTTGGTTTAGTCCAATTGTGCTGACCTCCCTGGTATTCTGTGCTGTCTTTCCCTTCACCTAAAGTAGTTCTTATCTACTATCTAATTAGTGAATACCCCTCTCCTGCCCTCCCTCCCTTCCCCATCTCGTAACCACAAAAGAATGTTTTCTTCTCAGTTTAAACTATTTCTCAAGTTCTTATAATAGTGGTCTTATACAATATCTGTCCTTTTGCAACTGACTAGTTTCACTCAGCATAATGCCTTCCAGGTTCCTCCATGTTATGAAATGTTTCACAGATTCCTCACTGTTCTTTATCGATGTGTAGTATTCCATTGTGTGACTATACCATAGTTCATTTATCCATTCATCCGTTGATGGACACCTTGGTTGCTTCCATGTTTTTGCTATTGTGAACAGTGCTGCAGTAAACATGGGTGTGCATATATCTGTTCGTGTAAAGGCTCTTATTTCTCTAGGATATATTCCAAGGAGCGGGATTGCTAGATCGTATGGTAATTCTATTTCTAACTTTTTAAGGAAGCGCCAAATCGATTTCCAAAGTGGTTGTACCGTTTGACATTCCCACCAGCAGTGTAGAAGTGTTCTAATCTGAAAGAGCATTTTACCTTTGTCTTGAAATTCAGGTATTTTCATTTAGTTTTCCTATATATCTCAATAATAAATCATTTGTTAAAATATATGACATAGGTGATTATCTTTCTTTTTTTTTTAATAACTTTTATTAAGCTTCAAGTGAACGTTTACAAATCCAATCAGTCTGTCACATATAAGTTTACATACATCTCACTCCCTACTCCCACTTGCTCTCCCCCTCTTGAGTCAGCCCTTTCAGTCTCTCCTTTCTTGACACTTTTGCCGGCTTCCCTCTCTCTCAATCCTCACATCCCCCCTCCAGACAAGAGTTGCCAACACAATCTCAAGTGCACACCCGATACAATTAGCTCACTCTTCATCAGCGTCTCTCTCCCACCCGCTGACCAGTCCCTTTCATTTCTCATGAGTTGTCTTCGGGGATGGTTCCTGTCCTGTGTCAACTGAAGGTCTGGGGAGCATGGCCGCCGGGGTTCCTCCAGTCTCGGTCAGACCATTAAGTTTGGTCTTTTTATGAGAATTTGGGGTCTGCATCCCACTGATCTCCTGCTCCCTCAGGGGTCCTCTGCTGTGCTCCCTGTCAGGGCAGTCATCGATTGTGGGCGGGCACCAACTAGTTCTTCTGGTCTCAGGATGATGTAGGTCTCTGGTTCATGTGGCCCTTTCTGTCTCTTGGGCTCTTAGTTGTCGTGTGGCCTTGGTGTTCTTCATTTTCCTTTGCTCCAGGTGGGTTGAGACCAATTGCTGCATCTTAGATGGCCGCTTGTTAGCATTTAAGACCCCAGATGCCACATTTCAAAGTGGGATGCAGAATGATTTCATAATAGAATTATTTTGCCAATTGACTTAGAAGTCCCCTCAAACCATGTTCCCTAGACCCCCGCCCTTGCTCCGCTGACCTTTGAAGCATTCATTTTATCCCGGAAACTTCCTTGCTTTTGGTCCAGTCCAATTGAGCTGACCTTCCATGTATTGAGTATTGTCTTTCCCTTCACCTAAAGCAGTTCTTATCTACTGATTAATCAATAAAAAACCCTCTCCCACCCTCCCTCCCTCCCCCCCTCGTAACCACAAAAGTATGTGTTCTTCTCAGGTTTACTATTTCTCAAGATCTTATAATAGTGGTCTTATACAATATTTGTCCTTTTGCCTCTGACTCATTTCGCTCAGCATAATGCCTTCCAGGTTCCTCCATGTTATGAAATGTTTCAGAGATTCGTCACTGTTCTTTATCGATGCGTAGTATTCCATTGTGTGAATATACCACAATTTATTTACCCATTCATCCGTTGATGGACACCTTGGTTGCTTCCAACTTTTTGCTATTGTAAACAGAGCTGCAATAAACATGGGTGTGCATGTATCTGTTTGTATGAAGGCTCTTGTATCTCTAGGGTATATTCCTAGGAGTGGGATTTCTGGGTTGTATGGTAGTTCTATTTCTAACTGTTTAAGATAACGCCAGATAGATTTCCAAAGTGGTTGTACCATTTTACATTCCCACCAGCAGTGTATGAGAGTTCCAATCTCTCTGCAGCCTCTCCAACATTTATTATTTTGTGTTTTTTGGATGAATGCCAGCCTTGCTGGTGTGAGATGGAATCTCATCGTAGTTTTAATTTGCATTTCTCTAATGGCTAATGATCGAGAGCATTTTCTCATGTATTTGTTGGCTGCCTGAATATCTTCTTTAGTGAAATGTGTGTTCATATCCTTTGCCCACTTCTTGATTGGGTTGTTTGGCTTTTTGTGGTTGAGGTTTGACAGAATCATGTAGATTTTAGAGATCAGGCGCTGGTCGGAGATGTCACAGCTGAAAATTCTTTCCCAGTCTGTAGGTGGTCTTTTTACTCTTTTGGAGAAGTCTTTAGATGAGCATAGGTGTTTGATTTTTAGGAGCTCCCAGTTATCTGGTTTCTCTTCATCATTTTTGGTAATGTTTTTGTATTCTGTTTATACCTTGTATTAGGGCTCCTAGGGTTGTCCCAATTTTTTCTTCCATGATCTTTATCGTTTTAGTCTTTATGTTTAGGTCTTTGATCCACTTGGAGTTAGTTTTTGTGCATGGTGTGAGGTATGGGTCCTGTTTCATTTTTTGCAAAGGGATATCCAGTTATGCCAGCACCATTTGTTAAAAAGGCTATCTTTTCCCCAGTTAATTGACACTGGTCCTTTGTCAAATATCAGCTGCTCATACGTGAATGGATCTATGTCTGGGTTCTCAATTCTGTTCCATTGGTCTATGTGTCTGTTGTTGTACCAATACCAGGCTGTTTTGACTACTGTGGCTGTATAATAGGTTCTGAAGTCAGGTAAGGTGAGGCCTCCCACTTTCTTCTTATTTTTCAGTAGTGCTTTGCTTATCCGGGGGTTCTTTCCCTTCCATATGAAATTGGTGATTTGTTTCTCTATCCCCTTAAAATATGACATTGGAATTTGGATCGGAAGTGCGTTAAATGTATAAATGGCTTTTGGTAGAATAGACATTTTTACTATGTTAAGTCTTCCTATCCATGAGCAGGGTATGTTTTTCCACTTAAGTATGTCCTTTTGAATTTCTTGTAGTAGAGCTCTGTAGTTTTCTTTGTACAGGTCTTTTACATCCTTGGTAAGATTTATTCCTAAGTATCTTATCTTCTTGGGGGCTACTGTGAATGGTATTGATTTGGTTATTTCCTCTTCGGTGTTCTTTTTGTTGATGTAGAGGAATCCAAGTGATTTTTGTATGTTTATTTTATAACCTGAGACTCTTCCAAACTCTTCTATTAGTTTCAGTAGTTTTCTGGAGGATTCCTTAGGGTTTTCTGTGTATATAATCATGTCATCTGCAAATAGTGATAACTTTACTTCTTCCTTGCCAATCCGGATACCTTTTATTTCTTTGTCTAGCCTAATTGCCCTGGCTAAGACTTCCAGCACGATGTTGAATAAGAGCGGTGATAAAGGGCATCCTTGTCTGGTTCCCGTTCTCAAGGGAAATGCTTTCAGGTTCTCTCCATTTAGAGTGATATTGGCTGTTGGCTTTGCATAGATGCCCTTTATTATGTTGAGGAATTTTCCTTCAATTCCTATTTTGGTAAGAGTTTTTATCATAAATGGGTGTTGGACTTTGTCAAATGCCTTTTCTGCATCAATTGATAAGATCATGTGGTTTTTGTCTTTTGATTTATTTATGTGATGGATTACATTAATGGTTTTTCTGATGTTAAACCAGCCTTGCATACCTGGTATAAATCCCACTTGATCAGGGTGAGTTATTTTTTTGATGTGTTGTTGGATTCTATTGGCTAGAATTTTGTTGAGGATTTTTGCATCAATGTTCATGAGGGATATAGGTCTATAATTTTCTTTTTTTTGTAATGTCTTTACCTGGTTTTGGTATCAGGGAGATGGTGGCTTCATAGAGTGAGTTGGGTAGTATTCCGTCATTTTCTATGCTTTGGAATACCTTTAGTAGTAGTGGTGTTAACTCTTCTCTGAAAGTTTGGTAGAAGTCTGCAGTGAAGCCGTCCGGGCCAGGGCTTTTTTTTGTTGGGAGTTTTTTGATTACCGTTTCAATCTCTTTTTTTGTTACGGGTCTATTTAGTTGTTCTACTTCTGAATGTGTTAGTTTAGGTAGGTAGTGTTTTTCCAGGAATTCATCCATTTCTTCTAGGTTTTCAAATTTGTTAGAGTACAATTTTTCATAATAATCTGAAATGATTCTTTTAATTTCATTTAGTTCTGTTGTGATGTGGTCCTTCTCATTTCTTATTCGGGTTATTTGTTTCCTTTCCTGTATTTCTTTAGTCAGTCTAGCCAATGGTTTATCAATTTTGTTAATTTTTTCAAAGAACCAGCTTTTGGCTTTGTTAATTCTTTCAATTGTTTTTCTGTTCTCTAATTCATTTAGTTCAGCTCTAATTTTTATTATTTGTTTTCTTCGGGTGCCTGATGGATTCTTTTGTTGCTCACTTTCTATTTGTTCAAGTTGTCGGGACAGTTCTCTGATTTTGGCTCTTTCTTCTTTTTGTATATGTGCATTTATTGATATAAATTGGCCTCTGAGCACTGCTTTTGCTGTGTCCCAGAGGTTTTGATAGGAAGTATTTTCATTTTCGTTGCTTTCTATGAATTTCCTTATTCCCTCCTTGATGTCTTCTATAACGCAGTCTTTTTTCAGAAGGGTGTTGTTCATTTTCCAAGTATTTGATTTCTTTTCCCTAGTTTTTCTGTTATTGATCTCTAGTTTTATTGCCTTGTGATCTGAGAAGATGCTTTGTAATATTTCGATGTTTTGGACTCTGCAAAGGTTTGTTTTATGACCTAATATGTGGTCTATTCTAGAGAATGTTCCATGTGCGCTAGAAAAAAAAGTATACTTTGCAGCAGTTGGGTGGAGAGTTCTGTATAAGTCAATGAGGTCAAGTTGGTTGATTGTTGTAATTAGATCTTCCGTGTCTCTGTTGAGCTTCTTACTGGATGTCCTGTCCTTCTCCGAAAGTGGTGTGTTGAAGTCTCCTACTATAATTGTGGAGGTATCTATCTCGCTTTTCAATTCTGTTAAAATTTGATTTATGTATCTTGCAGCCCTGTCATTGGGTGCATAAATATTTAATATGGTTATGTCTTCCTGATCAATTGTCACTTTTATCATTATATAGTGTCCTTCTTTATCCTTTGTGGTGGGTTTAAGTCTAAAGTCTATTTTGTCAGAAATTAATATTGCTACTCCTCTTCTTTTTTGCTTATTGTTTGCTTGATATATTTTTTTCCATCCTTTGAGTTTTAGTTTGTTTGTGTCTCTAAGTCTAAGATGTGTCTCTTGTAGGCAGCATATAGATGGATCGTGTTTCTTTATCCAGTCTGTGACTCTCTGTCTCTTTATTGGTGCATTTAGTCCATTTACATTCAGGGTAATTATAGATAAATAAGTTTTTAGTGCTGTCATTTTGATACCTTTTTATGCGTGTTGTTGACAATTTCATTTTTCCACATACTTTTTTGTGCTGAGGCGTTTTTCTTAGTAAATTGTGAGATCCTCATTTTCATAGTGCTTGATTTTATGTTAGTTGAGTCGTTAGTTTTTCTTGGTTTTTATCTTGATTTATAGAGTTGTTATACCTTTTTGTGGTTACCTTATTATTTACCCCTATTTTTCTAAGTAAAAACCTAACTTGTATTGTTCTATATCGCCTTGTATCACTCTCCATATGGCAGTTCAATGCCTCCTGTATTTAGTCCCTCTTTTTGATTATTGTGATCTTTTACCTATTGACTTCCATGATTCCCTGTTATGTGTATTTTTTTTTAATTAATCTTAATTTGTTTTTGTGATTTCCCTATTTGAGTTGATATCAGGACGTTCTGTTTTGTGACCTTGTGTTGTGCTGATATCTGATATTATAGGTTCTCTGACCAAACAATATCCTTTAGTATTTCTTGTAGCTTTGGTTTGGTTTTTGCAAATTCTCTAAACTTGCGTTTGTCTGTAAATATCTTAATTTCGCCTTCATATTTCAGAGAGAGTTTTGCTGGATATATGATCCTTGGCTGGCAGTTTTTCTCCTTCAGTGTTCTGTATATGTCGTCCCATTCCCTTCTTGCCTGCATGGTTTCTGCTGAGTAGTCAGAACATATTCTTACTGATTCTCCCTTGAAGGAAACCTTTCTTTTCTCCCTGGCTGCTTTTAAAATTTTCTGTTTATCTTTGGTTTTGGTGAGTTTGATGATAATATGTCTTGGTGTTTTTCTTTTTGGATCAATCTTAAATGGGGTTCGATGAGCATCTTGGATAGATATCCTTTCGTCTTTCATGATGTCAGGGAAGTTTTCTGTCAGGAGTTCTTCAACTATTTTCTCTGTGTTTTCTGTCCCCCCTCCCTGTTCTGGGACTCCAATCACCAGCACGTTATCCTTCTTGATAGAGTCCCACATAATTCGTAGGGTTTCTTCATTTTTTTTAATTCTTCTATCTGATTTTTTTTCAGCTATGTTGGTGTCGATTCCCTGGTCCTCCAGATGTCCCAGTCTGCATTCTAATTGCTCGAGTCTGCTCCTCTGAGTTCCTAGCGCGTTGTCTAATTCTGTTATTTTATTGTTAATCTTTTGGATTTCTACATGCTGTCTCTCTATGGATTCTTGCAACTTATTAATTTTTCCACTATGTTCTTGAATAATCTTTTTGAGTTCTTCAACAGTTTTATCAGTGTGTTCCTTGGCTTTTTCTGCAGTTATCCTAATTTCGTTTGTGATATCATTAAGCATTCTGTAAATTAGTTTTTTATATTCTGTATCTGATAATTCCAAGATTGTATCTTCATTTGGGAAAGATTTTGATTCTTTTGTTTGGGGGGTTGGAGAAGCTGTCATGGTCTGCTTCTTTAAGTGGTTTGATATGGATTGTTGTCTCCGAGCCATCACTGGGAAACTAGTTTTTCCAGAAAATCCGCTAAAAAAAAAATGCAGTCAGATGCCTATCAGAGTTCTCCCTCTGGCTCAGGCTATTCAGATGTTAATGAAGCCGCCTGGGGAGGATGGGGGAGGGAACAGAGAGATAGGAGAGTAGCACCTCAGAATATAGCCAGAGTTGCTTGTCTTGCTTGGAATGACTATTATATCTGAGACTCTCGCGGGGCGCGTTGCCTATGTGTGCTGGCTGTGTGGAGATTGCCCGGGGGGGGGTCTGGCCCGCTGGAGTCACGGTCAGATCCTCTGCTTCCAGCCCCAAGCCCAGCGTCAAGGCTCCCCTACTGGGACGGTGCACTCTGGACTCCAAAATCAGTCGCTGCCTCCCGGGGACTTCTCGTTCCTCCAGCCACGTGGTCGTGCCGCCGCCGAGAACCAGTTGGGCCTCCTCCCCAGGTTAGTTCAGATGGGTGGAGCAGGTTCCCGTGCTTGTGCCGTGACCGAGTGTTCCGGCTGGGACGCTGTTCTGCCCGCTCCAATACCAGTCGCTGCCTCCCAGGGACTTCTTCTACCGGCTGAGTCCCACGCCGCCCGCGCGACCCGGCTGGTCCCCTTCCCAGGGTTAGTTCAGGGGGGTGGAGCAACTCTCCGTGTTTATGCCGTACCTGCGTCCAGTCCAAATCCCTGCGGGACGGTTCCCCGGCTCGGACACTGCTCTTTCTGCTCCAAGACCAGTCACTGCCTCCCAGGGACTTCTCCTACCGGCTACATCCCACCCTGCCCGTGGAACCGGCTGGTCCCCCTCCCGGGGTAAGTTCAGGGGGGTGGAGCCGCTCTCTGTGCTTGTGCCGTACCTGACTGGTACGCTGGCTCCAGGCTCTGGAAACAATCGCTGCTTCCCTGTATTAGTTCGTTCTCCGTCTCTAAATCTGTGTTTGTTGTTCAGGGTTCGTAGATTGTTATGTATGTGATCGATTCACTTGTTTTTCCGTGTCTTTGTTGTAAGAGGGATCCGAGGTAGCGTCTGCCTAGTCCGCCATCTTGGCTCCGCCTCCGGTGATTATCTTTTGTTTTGGAAATTCACACCAAGTCTTTGTGGTCTTCTGTATGCATTTTACAAACTCCAGACATGCCGAGCTATTCTCTTTGCTAGAGTGGTCATCTGTACTTCTAGGTCACTGCTACCCAAACCTGGCTGTGATTCTGAATCTTTTACGGCACATATTAAAAATAAGAGTTTCCCAGCTTCAACCTTGGAGACTCTAATTCATTAAATCAGAAGTGAGGCCAGGATATCAGCTCTCTATGTGGTTATGATGTGCAACCAAGTTTGAGAAACACAAATTCACTTTAGTCAAATACTCCTTCAGAAGAGCATTTCCTGAAACCCAGAGCATCCTAAGTATATTTTTATTATAACAGTGTTGTAATAATTATATTATGTCCTCCCTCATTAGATTGTAAATTCCTGGAGGGATTTTATAGAGGGTTGTGTTTTGTTTAATTTTGTATCTTCAGCATCTAACATAGTGCGTGGCACTTGGTAGGTGCTCTGCTTATGTGTTAGATAAATAAATAAAAGTGTGACTTGGAAAGATGTTTTTCAGTTGCTCAAACAAAATGAACACGTTTGTATTTTAGAATTACAAACATTTCTATTCCCTAAATTGTGTTATTCTAGTTGTTAGCAAAAGAGCCCTGGTGACACAATGGTTAAGTCCTTAGCTGCTAACTGCAAGGTCGATGATTTGAACCCACCCAGCAGCTCCACAAGAGAAAAAAAGCTGGCGATCTACTGTGGTAAAGATTGTTGTTGCTAGATGCTGTCGAGTTGGTTCCAAGTCATAGCGACCCTATGTACAACAGAACACGACACTGCCCAGTCCTGCACCATTCTCACAATTGTTACTATGTTTGACCCCATTGTTGCAGCCTCTGTATCATTCTGTCTCATTGAGGTTCTTACTCTTTTTCACTGACCCCTACTTTACCGAGCATGACGTCCTCCTCCAGGGACTGGTCTCTCCTGATAACGTGTCCAAAGTACTGACACAAAGTCTTGCCATCCTCGGTTCTAAGGAGCATTCTGGCTGTATTAGTTCCAAGACAGATTTGTTTTTTCTTTTGGCAGTCCACAGTGTATTCAATAATTTTTACCAATACCATAATTCAAAGGCACCAATTCATCTTTTGTCTTCGTATTCATTGTCCCTGGTAAAGCTTATAGCCTAAGAAACCCTATGGAGCAATTCTACTCTGTCCTGTAGGGTCATACGCTATAGGGTTGCTGTGAGTCGGAATGGACTTGACAGCATATGACAACAATTGTTAGCAAATATCAATTTGATATTAAAGAGATTTTAATGAATAGGCTGACAGAATTTTATAATACTATTTCAGAATATTGACTCAGAGAGAAGAAACTTTATGGTTCTGGGTGTAAGTCAGATACACATGCTAAGACCCTAGTAAGTGCCCTCTAGCTTGACTGTTGTCCCTGAGTGGTGCAAATGGTTAAACGCTCTACTATTAGATGAGAATTGGTGGTTCAAACCTACCCAGAGGTGCCTTAAAAGACAGTCCTGGTGATCTGCTTCCGAAAGTCTTGGCCTTAAAAACCCTACGGAGCAGTTTTACTCTGTGTACATGTGGTCGCCATGAGCTGGGCATAACTAGTAGCTAACAACAACTGATAGTTAATTGACTATTATCATTCTCATACCTAATTTCCTTGGAGGAGAAATGTCTTCCACTTTGTGCCAGCTCTTTCAGTAACCTTACTAAACGCTTGGAGTGTTTTTTTTTTTTTTTTTTGCCTAGCTTTAGCATCTTAAAACAGTTAGCTATTTTTAGACAATTTTCTACCCTTAACTTGTTTTGAACTAAATCCCTGTTTAGCTACCTTCAATATGCTTAAGACGATTAGAAGATGAGGAAGAGAAAAGGCATTAAGCAAGGATTAGCTTAGTATGTGGAGCTGAAATTACCCTTAAAAATTTCTTAAATAGCACCTACAATACAGTGCAGTCTTCTAACAAGGCCAACACGGACAGGCTTTTTAATTTTTTTTTCCTCCACGGTTAGAATAGATTGCTATTTTCTTTAGTTGGTAAAGTGATTTACTTATGATTAGGGACCATATCCTGTGAGAAATACACTATCTTTAACGCTAGAATTGTGCTCATGCTGCAAGAGACACGTGGAAATTGAGGTTGACTGAGGGAGTGTAGATTCAGATCTCCCATCTCATGTTTACTCTGAGGAATAAATGCATTTCGTATTAGGTTGGGTGAAACCTCTTTGTCTTCTTCTCCCCCGTTTCCTCCTTGTCTTAGTCAGCTAATGCTGCCATAGCAGAAATACCACAAGTGGATGGCTTTAACAAAGAGAAATTTATTTTCTCATAGCCTACTAGGTTAAAACTCGAAATTCAGGCTGTCAGCTCCAGGGGAAGGCTTTCTGTCTCTGTTGGGTCTGGAGGAAGGTCCTTGTACTGAATCTTCCCATGGTCGAGGAGCTTCTCAGGCACAGGTACTCTGGGCCCAAAGGACACGTTCTGCTCCTCGTTCTGCTTTCTCTGTGATATGAGGTCCCCAACTCTCTGCTTGCTTCCTTTTCCTTTTATCTATTGAGAGATAAAAGGCAGTGCAGGTCGCACCCCAGGGAAACTCCCTTTACCTTGGATCAGGGAGGTGACCTGAGTAAGGGTGGTGTTACAGTCCCACCCTAATTCTCTCAACTTAAAATTACAATCACAAAATGGAGGACAACCACACAATACTGGGAATCATGGCCTAACCAAGTTGACACACATTTTGGGGAGGACAAACTTCTCCTCCCCCTTCTTTTTTGCTGAGTGCATAAGATTCAGTTCATGGAATAAAAAAAACATTTAATTCTACTATAAGATGGGTGGACGGGAATTTTGTAATGATCCCTGTCTGATGAACCGTCTATTTCTATACTTAAGTCTAACAGCTTTTCCAATTCCACCTAACATTATTGTTTCATTACTCTGTTTCAATTTTTGATGTGAGAGTAATATTTCTAATTTTTCACCTCCTCTTAGTCAGAAATTTTTAGTGTATGCATAATAAAGTCCAAATCCCTTATCATGGAACTCAAGATGTTTTGCCATCTGGTTCCAAATTTGACATTCTGATTATTTCACTTCTATCCCTTATAAAAAAAAAAACAGCCAAATTCCTTCATGTTATTCCCTGTATTGTCCTCTATTCCTTGCCTTCTACTGGTCCTCCCACCTACAGTTCTTTTTTTCCGGTGTCTTTTGCACTTTTCCTATGCCCACACTCTACCCATACATTTCTTAAAGTTTTCCTGGTCCTTCTTGCATAAGTAGTATTTTATTTATACGTCTTTCGTAGCACTTTCTTGTCTGTATTGATCATTTCTTGAAGGCTGGATTTGATAACTATGTTTGTATTCCTCACACTGCCTTCTCTGGTTCATTGTGCAAAGTTGAATGAATGAATAGTGTACTAAACCCTTAGCTATGTGGAACCTTACTGGCCTAGGCCAGAAAGAAAATATTTATGAATACTGTTTGTTTATGTTCTCTTTTAATCTTGTTTCTCAAACCCCACTGAGCTTAAAAGTGCTGTATAGCTGATTTGGTGAACTTTTCCCCACCTAATTCCTACTTTAGTGATCCATGGGTGGGGTACTCTCACCAGGGCACTTCAGACTGATTTCTTTCTATCAGAAGTTTGTAAGACAAGGCAACGTCAACTTTACTTATGCTACCATTTAAGTTCCCTCTGAACTTAAATCTTTTTCATCCTTGGTCGCTTTTAACCTCTTTCTCAAGTAACAAATATTAGAACTAAAAGTAGGAGCTATTTGGACAGTTATGTGAATTCTAGTGATGTTTTTGTGAATTAAAAAAAAATCACTAATTGCTTTTTTTTGTTTTTGTATCACTTTTGTAATAAAGCTTTTGACTGTTTCTTTTTATGTTGCTACAGATTAGGTCTTGTATATAAGAGAGCTTTGTCTAAAGTGAAGCATTAATGAGAATATTTCATCAGTCTTCTTGTATAATTCCTCATTAAAATAATATGGAGAAGGACTTTGACATTATGGTTCTTTGAAAATGTTTATGACTTTCTTTCCAATAGGGTCATCCAAAATGAATTCTTGTTTCTGACCCCCTTCCACGGCTCTCCCTGCAGCATACCTTCACTCTCCATCAGAATCCAGGTGCTACATTAGGGATTTTATAATTATTTATTCCTTGAGGCCTTTATAAAAGATTGCATTTTTCCCAATTCACATATTAAAATTGGTTGCTCAGAATGGTTAAATAACTTGCTCAAGGTCGTATAACCATTGAGTGATAGAACCAGAATTTGAATTCAGGTCTTCTGATTTTATGGCCAAAGTATTTCTATTATATTACAGTACCTTTTCTCATAATTTACAACAGTTAGTATTTATGTAACACAATTAGAGATTTTTTACATACATTTTCTTATTTTATTCTTATAGTAGCCCTATAGAGAGTGATGTAATTACGTAAACTGATAATTTAAAACCTATATTAAATTTTAAAATTTATATCTACATGCTGAATTTAGTAACTGGGGCTGAGAAAATAGTGAATATTAATTAAATATAAGAAATGCCTCTCCGATTTTCCCATTTTCTTATTCTTTCCCTAGTTACAGTATTAAGTGTTTGTTATTTCATGCCTGTACTTTAACAGCTTTGTAGCTGTTTATTCCCTGCTTCTAGTCTCTTTCCTCTTCCAAGTCATCCTACACGCAGCTGTTAGAATTACTTCTCAGACATTGCTTTCATCTTTTCACTCCCACAGTCAAGAACCTGTAAGGACTCCCTGTTGCCTGTCTAACAAATCCAAAGTTTTCAATCAGCCTTCAGTCTTTACTGACTACTTTGTTATTCTAACCTACTGTTTCATTTGTTGATTGGTTGTGACATCTACTACATCATGTGGCCACTTCCATTGCAATTTTTGACTCTTTATCTCACCTAGAAGACCTTGAATGTCCCCTATTTTCTCCTTACCTATCCATATCTTTCTTTCCTTTGTATCACTTGTTAGAACTTCATAGAGTGCTCTGTTCAGGGCGGTCACTGAGTGTTTTTTTTTTCTTTTTTTAAAGCCATTACAATTCAGTTTATAGAATTTTCTAAATAAAAATGTATATAGCTTTAAAATTTTATTCTATTTTTGTTTATGATTTTGCTTCATATTTGTTTTTATGCAGAAGGACTGGAACTGGATAAACTGCTTTGTAATTAACTTGCAGTATACTATCATAATCGTTACCAAGATAATTTTGACTTATGCCTTTGAATGTTGGTCAGTTCTGACACTTCCCAACAGTTTTTCCTCATATACTCCTTAAAAATATAAACAATAGGGTTTGAATATGGATACTTACGTGTTCTGAACAATCTGTCATTTTATTTTCACATTGGCAGCTGATGTGTCTGCCACTCCATGTGATGTGCCTGGTGGTGAAGTGTATAATATCCCAAATAGGGAAATGTTTAGAATAGTTAGGAAGTTGAAATGTGCTTTAGGGAGGAGGACAGTGATAAAGGTACAAGGAACATTTTGGCAACTACCATCATTCTCTTGTGCTTAGATAATAAGAAGGAACAATTTACAATACAAAGAAGACTGTGAAAGGGTTTTATAGAGCAGAGGGGAAATTTCTTTATTCATTTATCTATAGATAGGAAATTTTTAGGATGATGAATAAGAGATGTTTATTCCTTCACCAGTACCACACTGTCTTCATTACTGCCCTCATATTTAGTAACCTGATTTCCTTGACTTTGTTCTTTTTTAGGTTTGTCTTGGCTCTTCTTGGGTCTTATCCTTTGATATTAACTTTAGAATCAGCTTGTCATGTTCTTCAGAAAACTCTTGGGATTTTGATTTGCGTTGAGGTGAATTTATGGATTAAAGAGAATGGACTTCCTTATGGTATTAAATCTTTCAATTTATGAAGAAGTATATCTCTATTTAAATGTCCCTGGGTGGTGCAAGTGGATTGTGTTCAACTACTAATAGAAATGTTGGCAGTTTAAACCCACCAGTGGTGCCACAAAAGAAAGGCTTGGCACTCTGTTTCCATAAAGATCATAGCCAAGAAAACCCTATGGAGCCGCTTTACTCTTTAACGTATGGGGTCACCATGAGTCAGAATCAACTTGACGTCAACGGGTTTGGTTTTATAACTATTTAATTATGTCTTTTTTGGTGTTGTTGTTAGGTTCCATTGAGTAGGTTCTGACTCATAGTGACCCTTTGTACAGCAGAATGAAACACTGCCCGGTCCTGTTCCATCCTCACAATCGTTGCAGTGTTTGAGCACATTGTTGCAGCCACTATGTCAAGTCACCTTGTGATACAAAGGAAGAAAAAAAGTCTCCCTCTTTTTTGCTGACCCTCTATTTTACTAAGTACAATGTCCTTCTCCAGGGACAGATTCCTCCGGATAACATGTCCAAAGTATGTGAGATGAAGTCTTGCCATCCTCGCTTCTACGGAGCATTCTAGCTTAGATAGGTTTGTTCGTCCTTCTTGCAATCCATGATATATTCAGTATTCTTCACCAACACCGCAATTCAAAGGCATCAGTCCTTCTTTGGTCTTCCTTAATCATTGTCCAGCTTTCGCATGCATATGAGGCGATTTTACATGCATATGGGTCATGGCTTGGGTCTTCTTTTTTTTTTTTTTAATAGCTTTCAATTAAATTTTGTAGTTCTAATATTCCTCTCTAAACATCTTTTTTAGAATTACTTCAGTTATGTTATTTTTGTTGTTGTTGATACTGTTAGTAGTGTCTTTTTAAAAAATGTATTTTCTAACTTCTGTTTCTGTGCATTCAGTTGTTTTTTATATATTGTCCTAGCAACTTGCTGAAACTCACTAATTCTTGTAATTTGACTCTAAATTCTCTTTCTCTTTTGTTGTGGTAGGTAGTCATAAAATCTGCAAACAATGACAGTTTTCTTCCTTTCTAGTTTTTCCACCCCCTGCCCCCACCTTTTTTTTAAACTTCAAAAACTTCTTGTATTTGAAAATTTGGGGGTAAAATTTTCTTAAGAGCTCAAAATTAATAGGCTGTAGAAATCTTTTATTTTACAGTGGAAAAGAAAGCATCATGGGTGGCGCAAATGATTTGCTCTTGGCTACTAACCAAAAGGTTTGCCATTCAAATCCCTCCAGCAGCACTGTAGAAGAAGGACCTCGTGATCTACTTTTGTAAGATTACCTGTTGGCATTCAGTTGATTGCGACTCATAGCAACCCTACAGAATAAACTGCCCCACAGGGTTTCCAGGACTGTAATCTTTACAGAAACAGTCTGCTACATCTTTCTTCCATGGAGCTGCTGGTGAGTTTGAATCACTGACCTTTCAGTTTGCAGCCATGCACTTAACCATTGTGCCCCCAGGGCTCCTTTCCATGAGATGGCAGCCATTGAAAACCCTATGAAGCACAGTTCTACTGTGATACACGTGAGGTCACCAGGTCACCATCAGTTTGAATTAACTCATCGACATCAGGTTAAGGTCAACATCTGCTAGCGGCAGTCTTAATAGTAAAATCCTAAGATAGTGATTATATTATGTTGCCTAATTCATCAGTATAAATAAATGAAATAATAAAGGAAAAGGATATATGAAAATAATTAACTAAAAAATAAAGATAAGTGTTCATGTGCCATATTAAGTTAATGTTTACATGGTAGTTCAATACATTTGATTTACTACTGTAAACAATACTCTAATAATCTAACAAAAATTACGATAGCTTACCTTCAGAGGTTTCTCATGTAATAAAGTTTCTCTAGAGCTGTCCATTGTTTGAATTTGAGGATAGCTCAGCAAATTGTTTTTATTTTCACTTCGGTACCCCAATAGAGTGAACCTCTTGGCTTCTTACATCCTGAATTTATGTCATATATGCAGTTCCTGAGTATTTATGATGGGACAAGAGTCTTTTTTTTTTATTATACTTTAGAGGATGGTTTACAGAACAAACTAGCTTCTCATTAAACAGTTAGTACACATATTGTTTCGTGACATTGGTTACCAACTCCACGACATGTCAACGCTCTCCCTTCTTGACCTTGGGTTCCCTATCACCAGCTTTCCTGTCCCCTCCTGTCTTCTCGCCCATGCCCCTGGGGTGTTGTGCCCTCTTAGTCTTGTTTTGTTGTGTGGGCCTGTCTTATCTTCGGCTGAAGGGTGAACCTCAGAAGTGACTTCATTACTAAGCTAAAAGGGTGTCCGGGGGCCATACTCTCAGGGTTTCTCTAGTCTCTGTCAGGCCAGTAAATCAAGATAATAGTCTTTTTTTTTTAATGATAGCTTTAAAATAAATTATAAACCAATTAAATTCCAGGTACTGTGTAAATGTAAGGAAACTACAACTTAGAGGGGAGGCAGTTAGCATAGTGTTGAAGAATACAGGCTCTTAGAGTAGTTTAAATCTGGTTCTGTCACAGAGTTAGGCCAGACCACAAAGTCCGGGAAAGATTAATGGCTTGATTTAAATTGCTTTCACTTCAGGTTACCAAAGGAGTCTGAATGGTGCATGAGGTTTGCAATTGGCTGGTTACCTAAAGGTTGGCAGTTCAAACCCACCCAGCAGTCCCTTGGAAGAAAGACCTGGCAGACTGCTTCCATAAAAGATTACACTCAAGAGAACCCTATGGAACAGTTCTACTCTGTAACATTTAGGGTTGCTATGAGTCGGAATCGACTTGAGGACAACAGGTTTAGTTTTTTTTTTTTTCAAGGCTACTACCAAACCAACAAAGAAGCAGTGCAGGAGATACATGAAATAAGGATACAAGTGAGTGGCTATAGCTATCCTCTACTTCCCTTGTTCCTCACTGTGGTATTTCTGAAGTTTGGCAGTTGGTGCAGCTGCAGAAAATGAGAAACCAGGCAGGCCAGAGGAATCCAGAGCTGTCACCATCATCATCAGGCTTTCAGTAAGCCTGGAAATGCCCTGTGGAAGTTTTTTGACCTTGGATAAATTATTTAATCTCTCTCAGCCTTAGTATCCTCATCTGTAAGATGGGGAAACAATACCTTTTTGAGGTGGAAATTGTTGGCTGACAGATCCAACGGTAAATCCAATCTCCCTTCTTCCTTGCTTCACCTTGCAGTCTTTTGTATCAGCCTATCATGTTTTGTAGCAGTGTTTGCATTGGCCTACCATCAACTCACTTGGCATTAATTTAAGGATCCTAGGTACTAGTTTGGAAACCCTGGTGGCATAGTGATTAAGTGCTATGGCTGCTAACCAAGAGGTGGGCAGTTCGAATCCACCAGGCGCTCCTTGGAAGCTCTATGGGGTAGTTCTACTCTGTCCTATAGGGTCACTATGAGTCGAAATCGACTCGGGAATGGGTTTGGTTTCTGGTTTTAAGTACTAGTTTTATTACTGTGAGAGTCTTAATTATTGTAAGAAATGTCCTAAAGAGGTAACAGTTTGTAAGTTGTGTCATTTTAAGTCATGAGTTGCCTGTATAGAGATTAGAAGGGAAAAATATGCCTATAGTAAGGAAAGGAGAAAGAAACAGATGCTTTCAGGATAACTGAGTCACAAAATGCCAAAACATTGTGGAGTTAAGTTCCACAAATTTTTGTTGATATATCTAGAAGTACTTTTGAGTTCTGGTCTCTATGTTGTTGTTGTTGTTAGGTGCCATCGAGTTGGTTCCGACTCATAGCGACCCTATGCACAATAGAATGAAACACTGCCCGGTCCTGCACCATCCGTACAGTTGTTATGCTTGAGCTCATTGTTGTGGCCACTGTGTCAGTCCATCTCACTGAGGGTCTTCCTCTCCTTCTCTGACCCTGTACTTTGCCAAGCATGATGTCCTTCTCCAGGGGCTGATCCCTCCTGACAACATGTCCAAAGTATGTAAGACACAGTCTCACTATCCTTGCTTCTAAGGAGCGTTCTGGTTGTACTTCTTCCAAGACAGATTTGTTTGTTCTTTTGGCAGTCCAGGGTATATTCAATATTCTTCACCAACACCACAGTTCAAAGGCATCAATTCTTCTTCAGTCTTCCTTATTCATTGTCCAGCTTTCACATGCATATGATGCGATTGAAAATACCATGGGTTGGGTCAGGCGCACCTTAGCCTTCAAGATGACATCTTTGCTCTTCAACACTTTAAAGAGGTCCTTTGGAGTAGATTTACCCAGTGCAAAGCGTCTCTTGATTTCTTGATTGCTGCTTCCATGGCTGTTGATTGTGGATCCAAGTAAAATGAAATCCTTGACAACTTCAGTCTTTTCTCCATTTATCATGATGTTGCTCATTGGTCCAGTTGTGAGGACTTTTGTTTTCTTTATGTTGAGGTGCAATCCATACTGAAGGCTGTGGTCTTTGATCTTCATTAGTAAGTGCTTCAAGTCCTTTTGGTTTCTGGTCTCTATAAGGCCTTGTTTTGAATTTCCATAAAATTGTGTGCCATTCTAATACTCATCTTCATTTTTTTAAATGTGTTATTCTTTTTAAATTGAACTTGAGATGAAAGTTTACAGAAGAAATTAGTTTCTCATTAAACAATTAATACACATATTATTTTGTGATATTGTTGCCAGCCTTATGACATGTCAGCACACTCCCCTTTTTGACCTTGGGTTCCCTGTTACTGGCTTTCCTGTCCCCTCTTGCCTTCTTGTCCTTGCCCCTGGGCTGGTGTGCCCATTTAGTCTCGTTTTGTTTTATGGGCCTGTCTAATCTTTGGCTGAAGGGTGAACCTTAGCAGTGACTTCAGTACCAAATTAAAAGGGTGTCTGGTGGCAATACTCTTGGGGTTTCTCTAGTCTTTGTCAGACCAGTAAGTCTGGTCTTTTTTTGTGAGTTAGAATTTTATTCTATGTTTTTCTCCAGCTCTGCCTGGGAGCCTCTATTGTGATCCCTGTCAGAGCAGTCGATAGTAGTAGCTGGGCACCATCTGATTGTGCTGGACTCAGTCTGGTGGAGGCCGTGGTAGTTGTGGTCTGTTAGTCCTTTGGACTTATCTTTCCCTTGTGTCCTTGGCTTTCTTCATTCTCCCTTGCTCCAGACAGGGTGAGACCAGTGCAGTGTCTTAGATAGCAGCTCACAAGCTTTTAAGACCCAGATGCTACTAACCAAAGTAGGATCCTCTTTTCTTGAACCTGCTTCAGTGATTACTTGCAATTGAGAGAGTCTGACTAGAATAAATATTAAGGTGTAGGTTAAGGGTTAACAAATCGCTTTCCTTCTACATACGAATTTGTTTACTTTCTAACTCTGTTCCCCTGGAAATCTGATAAAGGTAGGCAACATTGCTTATGGTAAAAATGGCTCTTTATTGGTTAGGCAACTATAACTTGACTGGGATAAAAAATTATAAATACCTGAGGAGAAAGGCATATCTTTGGGTTTCCCTGAATATGGTGACTCTTGTAGTTGGGCGTGTTTCCTTAAGGAACCCTGAAAACTCAGCCTGTGGGGTCATTGCATAAGGTATTAACTCCAGCGGGGCATGAGGCTTTTAAGTCAAAGTGGATTTTCTGCCCCCCTGACATGAGTCTCATTCCCTCGTACCTGAGTTGTCTGTAAAGAACCAAAGAGAATAGCTCCTGTGTTGATTGCTGCAAGAATACTCCTGTGGAAGAAGAATGCCTAATACTGTTTGAATTCATTTTCTATTGCTGCTGTAACAAATTAACACAAATTTGGTGGCTCAAAATAAGGAAGATTTAGTATCGTACAGTTCTAGAGCTCAAAAGTTCAAAATGGCTTAGAAGGGCTGTGTTCTTTCTGGAGGCTCTAGGGGAGAATCTGTTTCCTTGCCTTTTTCAACATCTAGAAGCTTTCTGCATTCCTTGACTAGTGGCCCCTCCCTCCATCATCACAGCCAGCAGCGTAGCATCTTCAGACCTTTTTCTGACTCTCCTTCTGTCATCACATCTACTTCTCTCCCTCTGCTTCCTCAGTCACACTGCCTTCTGTGACTCTGACCCTCCTGCGTTCCTCTTATAAGGACCCTTGTGATTACACTGGACCCACCCAGATGATGCAAGATAATCTCCCCATCTCAATATCTTTGTTACATCTGCAAAGTCCCTTTTACCACGAAAAGTAACGTATTCATAGATTCTAAGGATTAGGATGTGGACATCTTGGCAACACCATTATTGAGCCTACCACACTGCCTTAGTGGCAAACAGTGTTTCCTGTCCTACAGCCTTCTAACTGAATTTCATATCAAATGTGGTCAGTGGAAGTCTTATGAGTCTGAATATTAAATGAATCCTATCAAGAATATTGATGAGTGTTACAGAATAGGAATAGGTGGAACACTGGAAAAGTGAAGAGTCATAGAGCCCAAGAGAGGAGCTTTAAAAAGGGAACGGTGTTGTGGAAACAACCTAAATGCCCATCAACAGATGAATGATAAAATGTAGCACATATGTACAATGGAATGCTACTCAGCCAGAAAGATGAATGAAGTTTTGATACATGCTGTGACGTAGATGGAAACCCTGGTGGCGTAGTGGTTAAGTGCTACGGCTGCTAACCAAAGGGTCGGCAGTTCGAATCCGCCAGGCGCTCCTTGGAAACTCTATGGGGCAGTTCTACTCTGTCCTATAGGGTAGCTAGGAGTCGGAATCGATTCAACGACACTGGGTTTGGCTTTTTGGTTTATGACATAGATGGGGCTTGAAGACATTATGCTGTGTGAAATAGGTCAATTATAAAAGGACAAATATTTTATGACATCAGTTATACGAAAAGACAAGAACAGGTAAATGTATAGAGACCAAAGTTTATTGGTGGTTACCAGCGTCAGGAGCCCTGGTGGCACAGTGGTTAAGTGCTTGGCTAGTAACCGAAAGGTTGGTAGTTTGAACTTACCAGCATCTCTGGGGGAGAAAGATGTGGCAGTCTGCTTCAGTGAAGATTACAGCCTTGGAAACCCTATGGGGCAGTTCTACTCTGTCCTAAGATGGCACTATGAGTTGGAATCAACTCTGCTGCAACGGGTAGGGGTGGGGTGGGGTGGGGGCAAGGGGAGTCATTGCCTATGGAGCACTGAGTTTCCATTTACAGTGATGGAAAAATTGTATTGATTAGGGGTAAAAGTTGCACAGCCAATTAATTGATGTCAATAAGTTGTACACCTGTAAAAAGTTTAATTGGCAAATGTTGTGTGATATATTTACAATAATAACAAGAAGAGCAGCTGCTCAGGCTGTTTATATTCAACCAAATACCTCATGGAATTTGGTTTCTTTTTTTAGAGGTTTTGGGTCATGTTTTCATGAAACATCCCAGTTAATTGGCCTAATATTGTGTTTAGTGGTTCTGTTGTACCTCCTAGTTTATCGTGTAATGCCTGGGGTCTTAAAATCTTGCAAGTGGCCATCCAGGGTATTCACCTGGAACAACAGGAAGAAGGAGAATTAGGAATAGAAGGAGGAAATGGAATGTGTGGCTAATTGCTTCCATGAACAATTACTTCCTTTGCCATGAGACCAGAAACAGATGGTGCCTGGCTCCCATTATTGAATATTTTGATTGAAGATTCTATAGATAAATCCTAATCAAAAGGGGGAAAATGTACAACAGAATTTCAAATTCTCATGGAATCTAAACTTTCTGGGGCCTTAAAAGGCTGGATGAACCCCTATTGCCCTGAAATAATCTTTAAACCTTAAACTGAAAGTATCCCCTGAAATCTTCTTAAAACCAGGTAGTAGTTTAGCCTAATTAGTAAAGAATGTCTGCTTTGAGCATTGTGCTCTTTTAGGAACCGTCTATATGGGATCTAATTGACAACAGCAACTTAAAAGATCAAATAGGGGAATTAGGGGGCAATGAGTTTATGGTAATGGCGGAGGAATAATTTGGAAAAGGAGGATGAGAATGGTTGCACAACTCAAAGAATGTAATCGATGTCACTGAATTGTACATGTAGAAATTGTTGGATTGGTGTATTTTCTGCTGTGTATATTCTCAACAACAGCAACAACAAAAATAAATTATAAAAAAAAATTTTTTAAAAAGTGGGGGGGGGACAGTGAAATACCGAAATGCCCTGTAAGAAGTACACCCAGTTTCTTTTGGATCAGGTGAGTAGAAGTTAGATTACAGTGATTTGAAGAGCTAATGAGAAGCAAAGAGGTGAAAAAAGTGACTGTAGAGCACTCCGTGGAAGATGTTGACTGAGAAAGAAAAAGAAAGGGTGATAGACTGAGAGGACTTAGAATCAATATATGTATTTGATTTTTAGATGGAGGGGATTTATGGGTTGGGGAAAGATGACAAAAGAGAGGAAAAGTAAACAGGAGAGAAGAAGTAAGATTTAGGGGTTCTTTTTTTTTTAGGTAACCATGTTAGTGTGGTTAAGAGCTACGGCTGCTAACCAAAAAGTTGGCAGTTTGAATCCACCTATGGGGCAGTTCTACTCTGTCCTTTAGGGTCGCTATGAGTCAGAATCAACTTGACGGCAACAGGTTTGGTTTTGGTTTGTTTTTTAGGTACCTGCATTATGATGCTATTTCTTTCTAAACTGGGTTGAAAAATATTGGGGAACCAATAAAAGGAGCATGATGCATTTGAGGTCATATGACTTAGATTGGACGCTAAGGCTAGTCTGAGAAGTAGGGATAAAGATAAGATAAACAGTTGGGAGGGGTGTGTGTGTGTGTCTGAAAGAGAGAGGGAGAGAGAGATGATAGATACATATGTATATTACTTCTCTTCCCTTACTCTCTTCTCTTCCCTCCTTCCTTTTTCCATCCAACAAATATGTATTGAGAGCCTATGCTATTTAGAATACATTTGCCAATATGTATAATTTCAACTGAAATGAGAACACAGGGAAAAGAAAAAAGGTAGGGTAGTACACTATAGCCCTGGAATACAGGGAAAAGAGAAAAGGTAGGGATAGTACACTGTAGTGCTGGGTGGTGGCAATGGCAGTAATGTCAAAATAAGTCAGACTCATTTGACATTTCACCAGAGAAAGTGGTGATAAGTATTTCTAAGAAATTTTTGAGGACTTTTAGTGGAGAATTGATAGAAATAATGTTCTAATTCTCTGTCATGTTATATTTGACTCTTTAAGGGGTGTTAAAAAGATAAATGAAATTAACATTCGTGAAGATGACTTCTTTGGAGGAAAGATATTTCACAATTTTATATTAATGTTTTTCAGGAATTTGAACTGAGTGTAAGTGGGAGGCTACTCAATTCAGTAAAAAGTACCCTGACATTAAATCCTAAATCCTTATATACCTATCTATTAAATTTACATTTAAAGTTGTGTGCATCCACATAGTTTCAAATTATGAAATTCAAATTTGTCATTTTAGAAGGTAAAAACCATATTAATCAGAACTTAATTCACCTGAACTGTCAATTTCTCCTCACTTTACTGAATTTCTAAAGAAAAAGAGCAAAGGGCAATCTAAGGTTTCATGAGGGAGCCTGTTCTGCATGTTTTAGGGTTTTTTCTAGGTCAAAGAAAATACAACCTAATTTTTTCACTTCCATCTAATTCTATATTGTTATGCTTAGTTAAAATAGATATTCAAATAATAACTATTATCTTAAGTACTAAATCACATGTAACGTTAAATAGATGAGCCTATGGGCACTGGGTTTTTTTTTTTATAGCTAGCTCTACCCTCATGTAATTTGGTTGTATGACACTCTGTCTGCTACTCATGACTCTTGCTGTCCTAGCAGTGCAGTTTTTAAAGTTTTTATTTCTAATAATGTAAGTAGAAAATATCTGACATCTTACAGTCTATTAATGCCAGTTATTTCACATTTGGCAAATTGGAAGTAATCCAGAAAATCTTGATGGCCCAGCATCTGTAGCTAGCAGATTTGTTATGATTAGTTTCATCATGCATTGGAGGAAAGAGTTATTAACTTGGAGATGCCTCAAGACATGGAAAAGGAGCAAGAAGACAATTGTAAATTGACCTGGCATCAAGCTACTTTTTATAAAACAAAGATTGTTGAACTTGCTTGGTCCAACAGTACATTGCTGCAGAAGTAATAATCAACAGAGTACACTGAATAATTTATGTCAGACAAATAAAGCAAAACCCATGAGTCAGAAGCCCAGAAAGTTAAAAGGATATCAAAGATCCTTATGGCCTTCATATGGCCTACTCCTTTAATTTCAGCTGCTATTCTAGATTGTGGTGATGGTAGTATTGAAGATAAGGCTGGTGATCCTAGCTCTCATACTAAATATGCTCCAAAGGTGGTATTAGCTGACTAGTAGCATGGCTACAGGATGCACAGGAATTTTCAGTGAACAATTTAAAAACATTTTGACCAATACAGAAAATTTTTAAAGTTTATTCAGTGAAAAAATTTTGTTAAGGTAATACTGTTGTTCTGTGCCATCAAGTCAATTCTCTCGCAGCGACCCTATATGACAGAGTAGGACTGCCCCATAGGGTTTCCTAGGCTGTAAATCTTTACAGGAACAGATGCCAGGGCTTTTCTTCTGTGGCATAGCTGAGCACTTAACCATTGTACCACTAGGGCTCCTTAAGATAATTCTAATCTATTATAAATGAAAAGTTATACTCTTTGGAATTTCATACTCTGATAGTCGAAATCTGTGAAGGATTATTCAACTACTTAAAGTGTATTTTTTTGCCCATTGGTTACTTGTTTCTGATTGGACTAAGGAGGAATTTCAGGAGAACAGATGAAGTATAGCCTAGCAGCACTGATGCAGGCAAATATAATATGGGAAAGTATTTATTTTAGGCTATTTTTTCCCACTTATATTTCTCAAATTATATTTTATGGATTCTTTTTTTGAGAAGTTTTAAAATTTTATTTCATGTTGATAATAATCTCTAAAAAAAATCAGATACCAAAGCGTGTTAAGGAAATATTAGCAGTTTTTTAAAAAAAAATATTTTATTGAGTTTTTCATAAGAGTTTACACCGCAGATTAGGTTCCTACTTAACAAGTTATGCACATACTGTTCAGTGACATTAGTTCTGTTTATCACAGTGTGTCAACATTCTCTTTGTATTGTTTGTTCCATTTCCAGTACTCTAGTTTCCCTGCTCCCTTATCTTCTCATGTTTGCTTTTGAGTAACTGTTGACCTTTTGGTCTCATACAGATGTTTTTTAAGTAGTGCACCAATCTTATGGGCAATATCCTTTATTTTGTATGCCACTCTGCTATTTCGCTAAAGGTTATCTCAGGAGATACGCTCAGTACTAGGTTTAAAGAGTGTTACAGGGTGATAGATAGTTCCAGGGAGTCCTCTGTTCTCTGCCGTTCCATTTTGTCTGGCTTTTTTTTTTTTTTAAAGAATTTGAGTTCTGCTGCACATTTTCTCTCATTCTATCTAGGACCATCTATTGTGACCCCCATCAGAACAGTTAGTGGTTAATGGTGGTAGCCGGGCACCATCTAGTTCTTCCGATCTCAGGTAGGTGAGATTGTGGCTCATGTAGACTTGTTCCTTCTTTGAGCTTTTGGTTACCTCTTACTGCTTTGCTCCTGGCAAACCAGGAAACCAGTAGTTGTATCTTAGATGGCCGCTTGAAAGCTTTTAAGACCCAAGACGCTATTCACTACACTAGGATGCAGATCATGATTTTTGTGAACTGTGTTATATCAGTTGACTGAGTTGTGCAATAAGACTACGGTCCTAAGCCTTCAAACCCAGAAAACCAATCTTAGAAGGTATTTGGTTATGTCTGAGGAGTATCTGTATTTGTGTGTTCAATGAATATATGTTCCTTACCCACATATTTGTATTTACACATATCTGTAGATACTTCTGTAAATCCTGGTGGCGTAGTGGTTAAGTGCTACAGCTGCTAACCTAAAGGTAGGCAGTTCGAATCCACCAGGTGCTCCTTGGAAACTCTATGGGGCAATTCTGCTCTGTCCTATGGGGTCACTATGAGTTGGAATCGACTCGACGGCAAGTTTGTTTGGTTTTCGTTTGGTAGATACTTCTGTAGGTCACTATGAGTTGAAATCGACTTGACAGCAGTGGGTTTGGTTTTCTTGGTTTATAGATGCTTCTGTCAGTTCTCACCTATGCATGTATACACCCGTACCTACCCATATACCAATATGCCTATACCCATCCGTAAGTGCTCAAATGCCTGTTTTTACTTTGGTTGTACTCACTACATCCACATTCAGTGTCCCTTTTCCTATCGCCAAAAATAACAAGTCTGTACGATTTACAGCATACTTTCCCCTCCCCCTTCCTTGATAACCGCTAATAAACATTGGTCTGTCTCTCTATGTGTCTGTCTTATCTTATAAAAGAAGAATCATACAATATTTGTCCTTATATGCTTGACTTATTTCACTTAGCGTTATGCCTTCCAAGTCCATCCATGTTATAATATGTTTCATGGACTCATCATTGTTCCTTATGGGTGTGTAGTATTCCATTGTATGCATGTACCACAATTTGGTTATCCATCTCTTGATGGGCACTTTGGTTATTAACACATATTAGCTGTTGTGAATAAAGCAGCAATGGGCATAGGTGTGCATATGTTTGTTCATGTCATTATTTTTAGATGTCTAAGGTATATACTGAAGCCGTGGTGGTGCAATGATTAAGAGCTTGGCTACTAACCAAAAGGTCAGCAGTTCAAATCCACCAGCTGCTCCTTGGAAACCCTTTGGGGCAGTTCTACTCTGTTATATAGGGCCTTTATGAGTCAGAATTGACTTGACGGCAATGGTTTTGGTTTTTTTGGTTTAAGGTATACCTAAGGAGCACTGGGCGTAGTGGTTAAAATGCTTAGCTGCCAACCAAAAGGCCTGTGTTTCAAACTTAACCAGCTACTCCATGGGAGAAAGATGTGGCAGTCTGCTTCTGTAAAAGATTTACAGCCTTGGGAACCCTATAGGGCAGTTCTACTCTGTCATATAGTGTCGTTATGAGTCAGAATTGACTATGGCAATGGGTTTGTTTATTTTAGGGTATATACCTAGGGGAGTGATTGCTGGATCACAGGGTAGTTGTATTTCTAGTACTTTGAAAAAGTACCATGCCATTTTCCATAGTGGTTGTACCATTTTACAGTCCCACCAGCAATGAATAAGGATTCCAGTCTCCCCACATGCTCACCAACATTTGTTATTATCTTTTTTTTTTTTTATTGGTGCCATTTTAGCTGAGGTAAGATGGTATCTCATTGTAATTTTGATTTGCATCTCTCGAGTGGTTAAGAGCTATGGCTGCTAACTAGAAGGCTGAGAGTTTGAGTCCACCAGCCATTCCTTGGAAACCATATGGGGAAATTTCTACTCTGTCCCATAGGGTCATTATGAGTCGGAACTGACTTGACAACAATGGGTTTTTTAGTGGCTAATGACTGTGAAAATTTTTTCATGTGTTTGTTGGCTGCTTGGATGTCCTTTTTGATGAAAGTTCTGATTATGTCCTTTGCCCATTTTGTGATTGGGTTGTCTTTTTGTTGTTGAGTTATTACAGCTTTTTAAATAGATTTAAGAGATTAGACCCTTATCAGATAAGCCATTTCCAAAGATTTTTTTTCCTAGTCTGTAGGTTGTCTGTTTACTCTTTTAATAAAGTATTTCGATAGGCATAAGTTTTTTTGTTTTATGAAGTCCTGTTCATCTGTTTTGTCTTCTTCTAGCTATGTGTTTGTTGTTAGGTTTGTTATCCTATTTTTACAAAAGATTAGGTCTCAGTTTTCTCCTGGGAATTTTATGATTTTAGGTTTACCATTTAGGTCTTTGATCCATTTTGAGTTAGTTTTTGTGTATGGTGTGAGGTATGGATCCTGTTTCATTTTTCTGCTGGTAGATATCTGGTTTTGGCAGCACCATGCATTATAAGATACTGTTTCTGTCTCACTGAATGGACTTTGACCCTTGTGAAATACCACTTGTCTGTAAATGGCTGGGTTTAATTCTGAATTCCCCTGGTCTGTGTGTCTATCATTGAACCAATGCCAGACTGTTTTGACTACAGTCACTGTATAATATATTTTGATATCAGGGAGTGTGAGACCTTCTGCTTTGTTCTTTTTCTTCTGTATTGCTTTGGCTATTTGGGGTTTCTTTCCTTTCTATATAAAGTTGGTCATTAGTTTTTCCATTTCAGTAAGGAATATCGTGGGGGTTTCTATTGGGATTGCATTGCATCTGTAGATCACTTTAGATAGAATCGACATTTTCACTATATGAAATCTTCCAAACCATGAGTACGGGATGTCTTTCCATTTTTGTAGGCCTCTTTTAATCTCTTGTAACGTTTTATAAATTTTCTTTGTATAAACCTTTTATGTCTCTGGTTAGGTTAATTCTTAGGTATTTTATTGATTTGGGGGCTGTTGTAAATGATATTGTTTTCTTTTTTTGGAGTAGTCTTCGTTAGTGTAAAGGAACTCACCTGATTTTTGTGTACCTTTTCGTGTACCCTGCAACATTGCTGAATTCTTCTATTAGTTCCAGCAGTTTTCTTGTGGAGTCTTCAGGGTCTTCTATGTATGGTGGGATCATGTCATCTGCAAATAGAGATAGTTTTACTTCTTCCTGTCTGAATTGGAGACCTTTTATTTCTCTTTCTTATTGCTCTGGCTGGAACTTCCAGTACAATGTCGAATACGAGTAATGATAATGGGCGTCCTTGTCTCATTCCTGTTCTCAAAGGAAAGCCTCTCAGCCTTTCTCTATTGACTATAATGTTGGCTATTGGTTTTGCATATATGCCCCTAATTATACTGTGAAATTTCCCTTCCATTTTGCTGAGAGTTTTTAATAGGAAAGGGTGTTGAATTTTATCAAATGCCTTTTCTTCATCAATTGATATGATCATATGGTTCTTTTCCTTTGCTTTATTTATGCAGTAGATTATGTTGATTGATTTTCTAATGTTGAACCACCCTTGTAATCCTGGTATGAATCCCACCTGATCATGGTGCATGGTATTTTTTTTTTTTTAATAATTTTTATTGTGCTTTAAGTGAAAGTTTACAAATCAAGTCAGTCTGTCACATTTAAGCTTATAAAAACCTTACTCCGTACTCCCACTTACTCTCCCCCTAATGGGTCAGCCCGCTTCCTCCTTCCAGTCTCTCCTTTCGTGACAATTTTGCCAGTTTCTAACCCTCTCTACCCTCCCATCTCCCCTCCAAACAGGAGATCCCAACACAGTCTCAAGTGTGCACCTGATACAAGTAGCTCACTCTTCATCAGCATCTCTCTCCAACCCATCGTCCAGTCCCTTCCATGCCTGATGAGTCGTCTTTGGGAATGGTTCCTGTCCTGGGCCAACAGAAGGTTTGGGGACCATGACCGCTGGGATTCCTCTAGTCTCAGTCAGACCATTAAGTCTGGTCTTTTTGTGAGAATTTGGGGTCTGCATCCCACTGATCTCCTGCTCCCTCAGGGGTTCTCTGTTGTGCTCCCTGTCAGGGCAGTCATCAGTTGTGGCTGGGCACCATCTAGTTCTTCTGGTCTCAGGATGATGTAAGTCTCTGGTTCCTGTGGCCCTTTCTGTCTCTTGGGCTCATAGTTATCGTGTGACCTTGGTGTTCTTCATTCTCCTTTGATCCAGATGGGTTGAGACCAATTGATGCGTCTTAGATGGCCGCTTGTTAGCATTTAAGACCCCAGACGCCACATTTCAAAGTGGGATGAAGAATGTTTTCATGATAGAATTATTTTGCCAATTGACTTAGAAGTCCCCTTAAGCCGTAGTCCCCAGACCCCCGCCCTGGTGCATGATATTTTTGATATGTTGCTAAAGCCTGTTGGCCAGAATTTTGTTGAAAATTTTTGCATCTGTGTTCATAAGGGATATTGTCTGTAAATTTTCTTGTGTCTTTGCCTGGTTTATGTATCAGGGTTATGCTGGCTTCATAGAAAGAGTTCAGTAGTATCCCTTCCTCTTCTGTTTTTAAAGAGATTGAGTAGAATTAGTTTCAACTGTTCTCTGAATGTTTGGTAGAATTCTCCAGTGTAGCCATCTGGTGCTGGGCTTTTTTGTTGTAGTTGGCAGTTTTTTGATAATATCTTTGACCTCTTCTTTTGTAAGAGGTCTGTTTAAATTTCCTACCTCTGTTTGTGTTAGTTTGGTAGGTAATGTGTTTCTAGGAATTTGTCCATTTCATCTAGGTTTTCAGATTTTTTGCAATACAATTTTTCACAGTAACCTGTTATGAGCTTTATCTCTGTTGGATTGGTTGTAATACAGTTAATTTCTTAATTTGGTTATTTGTCTCATTTTTTTCTTTTATCAATCCAGCCGGTGGTTTTTCTTATTTTATTGATCCTTTCAAGGAACCAACTTCTGGTTTTGCTGATTTTGTATTTCATTTATTTGTACCCTGATCTTTATTATTTTTTTTTCTGGTAGCTTTTGCTATCTTTTGCTCTTCGTTTTCTGTTTGTTCAAGTTATTGTTTTAAGTTAGTGATTTTGAATCTTCTTTTTTAACGTAGGCGTTTATTACTATGAATTTCTCTGAGTACTGCTTTTGCTGTGTCCCAAAGGTTTTGCTATGTTGTGTTTTCATTTTTGTTTGATTTTTTTATTTCACTTTTTATTTCTTCCATGACAATAGTTTTTTTAGTCTTCTGTTATTTATTTTTCATATATTTATCTTTTTTCCCTAATTTTTTTTCTACTATCTGTTTCTGGCTTCATATTGTTGAGGTCAGAGAAGATTGCTTTGCATGATTTCGGTCTTTTTAAATTTGTTGAGACTTGTTTTGTGTCCTAGCATATGGTCTATTCTGGATAATGATTCACGTGTGCTGGAAAAAAATGTGCATTGTTCTAATGCTGAGTGGAGTATTCTATATATATCCATTAGGTCCTGTTGGCTTATGGTTTTATTTAAGTTCTCATTGTCCTTAGTGATCTTCTTTTTAGATGTTCTTTCTATAATTGAAAGTGGGATGTTGAAGCCTCCTACTACTATAGTGGAGTTGTCTATTTCTCCTTTCATGTTAGTCAGTGTTTCTATCATGTATTTTGGAACATTGCTGTTAGGTGCATTTATGTTTATAATTGTTATGTTTTCTTGCTGGGTTGGCCCTTTTATTATTATGTAATGTCCTTCTTTATCTCTTGTAATAGATTTTGATTTAAATTCTATTTTATCTGATATCAGTATGGTCACCACTGCTTTTTTTTTGTTTAGTGGTTGCATGGAATATTTTTCTCCATCCTTTTCTTTTCAGCGTTTGTGTCCTTATGTCTAAGGTGTGTTTCTTGTAGATAACAAAAGGATGGATCATGTCTTTTTATACATTCTACCACTCTCTGCGTTTTGCATGGAGCATTTAGACCATTTACATTTGAGATTATTATACTCATTTTGCTATTTATTTTTTGAGTGTTTCATGTCTTGTTTTTTTATTCTGATTTTTTTTGTTTATGTTTTTCTGTTTTGGCTCCTTTTTTGTGATGAACCTTTTTGTTTTCTTCTTTTCCTCTAATTGTTTTTTCTTGATGATTTCTTAGTGGTTGCCACATATATTGCATTACACAACTTATAGTTGCAACAACGTTTAAATATGAACAACACTTAAAACACAACCTTAACATAGTAAATCTCTTCCTGGTATCCTCCGTCCTTCCCCGTTTCTGTTGATATGTCTCCTTTAAGGTCAATATACAACCTATATTCAGTATGTTTACTTTGTAGTTATTTCTCACAAACTTGATGTTGTATTGTTTGTAGAATTTAATTATTGAGTTTATTCCCTGAAAATATCATATACTTAAATAATTGCCTATGTTGTTGTGTTTTTTTTGAGAGCTCTCATTTTTTTTTCAGTTATATATTTGTTTTTCCCGTGTATAGACACAAATGTTTATTTAATGCTCTTGCCCTTGCATTTTGAGTACTCCCTTGAGTATTAGTTGCAAAGCTAGTCTGGTAGTGGCAAATTCCCAGAGCTACCATTTGTTTGGGAATGTCTTGATTTCCCCCTCATTTTTAAATGATGACTTTGCTGGATGAAGAATTCTTGCTTGGCAATTCAAAGTTCTGTATATATCACTCCATTGTTTTCTGACCTCTAGAGTTTCTGGGGAGAAATCCACACTGATTCTTATGAAAGATCTCTCAGTACATTATATTGTGTTTTTCTCTTGCTGCTTTTAGGGTTATCCCCTTGTCTTTGATTTTGAACATTTTATTAGAATATAGTGCTGAGTTGATTTTTTTTGTTTGTTTGTTTCTTTTAGTTAGAGCTCATCTAGCTTCCTGTATTTGCAGGCTTGTTTCTCTGGTCAGGTCTGGGAAATTATCTCTGATCATCTCCTGGAAAAAATTGTTTCTGTGCCTTTATTGCCATGGTGCTCTAGAATTCCAATAATTCTAATGTTAGATTTCTTAATTGAATCTCATATTTTCATTTGAGTTTGCTTTTCTTTGCTCTTTTCTCTTGTTTCTTTTGAGACATAATATGTTCAGTTATTTTGTTTTCTAGTTCGTTTATTCTATCGTTTGTTTGTTTGACTCTTGTTGTGGTTTCTCTTGCTTTTTTAAATTCTGTTGCTTTATTTTTCAGTTCCAATAGCTCTCTTTGGTTTTTTTTTTTCTTTTTCTTCTGATGTTTTCAGCTTCTTTGTTGGGTCTCTTATTTTGTCCCTCCATTTGTTTCCCAATTTCTACTAGTTTTCTGTGTCCTTTTTGCTTTCTTTAAATATATTTAGCATGATGTTCTGAAAATTTTCAATTCCTTTCATTAGTCTGGCCTCCATAGGAGAAATTTCCTCTTCATGTTTTGTTTTTGACTGACCCTTCTTCTCTTGTGATATTGTGTATTTTACTTTTTTTTTTTTTTTTAACTTGGGCCATTTTATCTCTTTATTTTATTTTGTTTTAAATTTTATGTTCCGGTTTTTGTGGCAAAATTTTATGATTAGGTGCTCTTGTAGCATAGCGGCTAAGCACCTGACTGCCAATCGAAAGGTCAGGGCCTGCACCCACCAGCCACTCTGCAGGAGAAATATGTGGTAGCCTTCCTCCACAAAGACTGGCAGCTCTGGAATTCTTATGGGGTGGCTCCATTCCGTCCCACAGGGTTTCTGTGAGTCAGAATCAACCCAGTAGCAGTGGGCCTGGTGTCTTCTCCTGAGATGCACTGGAGGGCACCCTTATCCTTAAGTTTTTTTCAGTGCTGATTCGGGAGTCCTGGATGCTTGATCTCTGAAATTCAGCATGTATGTGTGGCGGGGTGGGAGGGTGGTTTAGCTGCTCTCAGACTCTGACGTAAGCAGTGGGGCTCAACTTTCCTGTGACAGAGGTGAGGGCCATCTGTGTCTTTGTCTCAAGGGCACCTCTGCAAGGCTTTCCTACTGTGTCCCATTGTAGTCAGGGAGCCAGTTATTTCCCTGTGTTGCTCATCCGTCTGAAGTATTCCGCTTACCCTGCTGCCCTTGCAGTTCTTCCTGATCCTAGTACATGTCCATCCTGAGCCTCACAGAGATTCAGCAGCACACTCTCTCAGCCTTTGTCTCCTCCCAATTTCATGGTCCACACACTCACAACAGCCAGTCTGCACTGCCTTAAAAAATCAGGCTAGAGCTTCCTCAGATTAGTTCTTTTTCTGTGTTCCCTTTTTGGGGTGTTGCCCAGCCCCATCTCAAATTGGCTGTGATGAGCGAGTGCTCCAGATGTTAGAAGGTAGTTTCTCCTAGCTTCTGTGCTGTGCCTGCTCTTCCTCTCCCCTCCTTCTGGACTTATCCCGACTCTCCAATCCCTCAGCTGCCATCTAGAGTTCTGAGATCTCAGTCTGTGCTTGTTTTTATTTGTTCAGTGGAAATAAATGGCAGTGTCCACTGACTTCACCATCTTAATCTGCCTGTAACAGTTTTTTAATTTTTTTTTAATCTCAAGAAAGAAGTTACACCCACAAATACTCATTATATATATTTAAAGTAGTAAATACATTTAACTTAAAAATAAAAAGATATATAGGGGTGTGTTCTCAAATATTTTTTTAAAAACTGTTATGACTGCATGATTCAAAAAATTTGAAAACCATTTATGTAAATGCTGACTATATAACTGAACTTGCCATACAATTTCAGTGCTCACACTTTCTTTAGTTTTGTGCTGAGGGAAGGCCTTATTGCCATATTTTTTTGTGATGGAGGTTTCACAGGGGTTTGAATAAAGTATGAGTTGAGTCATCATGTATGGTAGTAGAGGCTTCCCAAACTGTATGAATATTATATTCATGTATCGATTTGATGTATTTTGGGAGTATTGTCTTCATACAAAACACTTGTTATCATTATTTATAGAAATGTAGTTGTATGACCTCAATGTAGATTTTATTTTTTGGTCTTGATTTCAGCAGTGTTTAATTTGATACTCATTCAGTGAAGATTTAAATAACTGCTGCTATGCTCACCTGATATTCAAGTGAAAAGAGTAAGAAGTGAGATCTCATTATAACTGGTGTTCAAAGAATGTTTACTGGCAAAGTCTTAGTTAAATATGTGATCTGATTATTCTGAACTAATAAATAGAACCTGGAAGTTATGAATACCATTTTGTAAACGTGCTTTTGTAACATTATAGACATCTTTTATAATTGAATTATGTTGTCGTGTGGATGTCAAAATACAGAAAAAGAAAAAAAAAAATGTAGAACAGACCTGAGGCTGTCTCTTTCTTTTGTAAGCACAACAGCAATCATTTAGTTTTAACAAAATAACATCGTATTTCAAATGGAATTAATGTCCATAGAGCATAATTAGTTTGATAGTTTTGTTGGAATTTAACTTACAGCATTAGCTTGACTTCATAGTTTTATAAGAACTATAAATTTAAGTGTTTGCTTTCATGTTTGTATATATTAAGTTCCATTACCCGAATAATTTGTTAACACTTGGGCCTAGTGAGAGTTTTTTTTCTCCAGAAAAAAAGAATTTGGAAATAGTGCATTAGAATATGTGGTTGGAGTTCTAAACCTTTGAAATCTAACCTATTTTCTGATTTATTTCTAATTTGCCCATATTACTACAAATTTAATAATTTTCTGATATATTGACTATGCTAATTAAGGGCTATAGTAATTATATGGAGGCTTTAAAATATCTGTACTAAAAATTATTGAATTTATGATTTTAGGCTGAAATTACTATTTTATAATATTGATATTGTATAAATATTGAATTCCATTCTAGTTCGTAGAGTGAAATTAGCCTTAAACAGAAAAACATGGTCTAAAGGAATGCTTTTATTTTTTATATTGATATTTGGGGGTCAGAAACCCTGGTGGTGTAGTGGTTAAGTGCTATGGCTGCTAACCAAAAGGTCATCAGTTCAAATCCACCAGATGCTCCTTGGAAACTCTATAGGGCAGTTCTACTCTGTCCTGTAGGGTTGCTATGAGTCGGAATTGACTCGATGGCAACGGATTTGGTTTTTGGTTTTTATTTGGAGGTTGGTTCTATCTTGTTCAGTGGTGACCTATAACAAAACAAGGTATGATTAATAATCACTTAATATAAATTAATGATCTCCTTAAGATATAAAAAAGAGAAGATATTTTTCATTTTAAGAGGAATAGCTTTCACTATTCTGTGAGATGAATCAGTAACAGCTGAAGATATGATCTTTCAATGTGGCAGGGTTGGAACCCTTTCAAAATAGAAACTATCCAATTTTCAAGAAAAATCTCAATGTTTCAGTTTTGAACTTTAATGTATTTGGAACATGTGCAGCAGAACATTTTCTTCTTGGTATCTCCTGCCAAACTAATTACGTATGCCGCATTAATTTTTCCCTTAAGTTTGGGAAACTCAAGTATATGATAGAATAAAGAGTTGCCTGATTCATGTTCGCCAGGTTTAAAGGTAGGAACAAGAAGAGAAGTGTTTTAAGAGATTTTATAATTTTCTCTCATAGACAATACATGCAAAAATGAAAATGTTTCATTTACTCAACAAATACTTATTGAGCACCTCCTGTGTACCAGGCGCAGTATTACTAAGCTGTGGGCCTACTGTTGTGAACAAGAGAGACAAAGACTTTATATTTTAGTGGGATTGGGGGTGGAGGGATGTTGAAAATTTCATATTCATAAATGTTCTCTAGAAAATAAAACAGGATAATGAGATAGAGTTTCTGAGCTGATATTGGAATGGTGTAAAGATTTGGGAGGAGAGATGTCTAAGTCTGGTCAGTAGGAACAACAAACATAAAGGCCCTGATGTGGGTAAGGCTTGGCTTATTCATGGAACAGAAAGAAAGCTGGTGTAGAAGGAGCATGATGAACGTGAGTTCACTTAAACTGGGTAGACAGAGATCAGATAAATTAGGCTCGACCGCAGTGGGTTTTGGGTTTAGGCCATTGAAAAGAGTTTCAATTTTATTTTAATTATAATGGGGAGTCCTTAGTGGGTGTTAAGTGGGAAAGTTTAATGATTTGACTTATTTAAGAAAGATCATTCTTGTGGCTGTAAGGAAAATGAACTGTAAGGGGGCAGGAGTAGAAGCTGGGAGCCACGTAGGGAGTTAGTCTAGCATCTAGTCAAAAGATGATGGTGGCTGGTATTAGGGAGATGGAGTAGAGCTACTGAGGAGTGACTGGATTGGAGATGGGTTTTGGTGGTACAATTTTTGCACTTGATGATGGATTACATGTTTTTATACTTAAGCAGTTAGAATTCTGGAAGTTAAATTCTTTGGAATATCATAGTTTAATATGGACTCTGCAAGTTTTGAGAATGTCAAATACTACTAGAAATCTTTAAAATGTTCGGGAAGACAGGGTAACTCTTTTAATTTCCTTTTTGCTGTATAGCATAAAATATACTCTATTGGGAAAAAATTTTAAGTTAGTAACTTCAATATATGTGGTTAAATTCATGCTAGAGTGGTCTGATTTTCCTTCTTTAAAACTTACATAAGGATATGAAAAAGTGATTAGAACCTCTTTAAATATATACTGTATTTAGAGTTGCGAAGTCATTTTTTAATAAAAGAATGAACATAATTGTCACATGATATAAATAAGTTTTGTATTTAACTTTTTTGTTTTTATTTAAGTTGTATATTTACTGAAAAAATATTTTTTTTCCTAGTCACATTGTCCTAATGCTTGCAGATGATATGGCGTGTAACCCTAGAAATCCTAAACCAGCTACAGTGTTTAGTCACAAAAATATGGAATTAAATGTGTATGGAGATGATGTGGAAGTGGATTATAGAAGCTATGAGGTAAATTAAATTAGCAATATTTTTGAGTTATAGTTAACTGTTACTTTTAAGCTCTAAAACAGTGGTAGAATAAAACGTCTTACTCTTCTTTAAACTTGTACAAATTCTTAAAAATTGTACAAATTTCTTGCATAATTCTGTCTCTGGAATTCATATCAAGGAAACAGTACATGAGAAAAACTGTTAACATGAGCATTTTCACATATGTATCTTAGATAGAAAAACTATATACTGACTTCTACGTTAGAGCTTAGTAAGGTTTCATGTATTTACTTTCTCCCACAGTGTATGTATTGTTTTTTTCATGTCTGATCTAAAATTTCTAGTTTAGTATTTTTAATAAGTATATTAGTTATGGAAAAAGTTAGAAAATGACTACATAGAGATAACTACTTTTGGTATGCTTCCAATGTTTTATGCATATGTAATTAAAAATAAAAAAGTGAATATAAATGTACTATATTTTCTCATTTTGAAACTTCATTTTAAATTTAACATTAGATTGTAAATATACCCACTCCTCACTTATCAACATTGTTACATTCCAAATACCAGGTCGCTATGCTAAAATTGGCATTATGTAAAAATGGAGGGTGACCACATCAAATCACAAAATAGAGGATAAGTACATCATTTCATAACTGCCAAACCACTGAGAATCATGGCCCAGCCAAGTTCACACATAACTTTAACCACTGCAGCCAGTGTTATACTCGCTTTGCAACTCGGTGTTCATTACTGCCAGATGTTAATGTGCAAAACAGCCAGATAGTAGATTTTTTACTATTGTTGTATATTGGAAATGTTGGATAATAAGACAGTTGATAAGTGAGGAGTAGGTGTATGTGTAAAATTTGAAGTCTTCCTCCATGAAATCTTCCTACATAGTTTTTTCCCATTTTACCAAGTCTACTAAAGTAAGACACAATTTTCTCTGTGATCTCAGACCAGTTTTGAAGCCCTTTAAAAAGCATATCTGTCCCCTTCCAGATTATAAGCTCTTACATCTAGCAAGTACCTATAGCCCATAGAAGGCACTCAAAAATGTTGGTTCAATGACTAGATGTATATGAATGGTTGACTATTTATTTATTCGTCACAAAAATGTGTAACAAAAATGTTAATGTTCCTTTCTCATTAGCAACAAGAAGTCCTATTAAAACACTTTAATATTTTGCTGTTCTTTTTGGAAAAAAGGTGAACTAAACAGCTTATAAATTCATGTGTGTGTGTGTGTATATATATATATACACGGATATATACATATTTATGCATACACACACACACACACACACACAAACATACGTACATAAAACCAAACCTGTTGCCGTTGAGTCAATTCCGACTCATAGCAACCCTATAGGACAGAGCAGTACTGCTCCATAGGGTTTCCAGGGAGTGTCTGGTGGATTCGAACTGTCGACCTTTTGGTTAGCAGCCGAGCTCTTAACCACTGCACTACCAGGGATATAGGAGCCCTGGTAGTCCAGGGATTAAAAGTTCAGCTGCTAACCTAAAGGTCAGCAGTTCCAATCCACCAGCCGCTCCTTGGAAATAAGCATATATTATGTCCCTGGGTGATGCAGATAGTTAAACTACTAACTGAAAGGTTGGTGGTTCGACATACCCAGAGACTCCTTGGAAAAAGGCCTGCTGATCTACAGCTATGGAAAACTATGTAGCACGGTTCTGTTCTGAAACACAGGAAGTCGCCGTGAGTCAGAATCAACTTGATGACAACTGTTTTATATATATATGTATGTGTCTGTGTGTATGTATATATATATACACACACATATATATAACCTACAGACACACACACATTTGGAATGGACCCTGGTGGCAGTTTGAACCCACCAGCTACTCTATTGGAGAGAGAGGTGACAGCCTGCTTCTATAAAAGATTTACAGCCTTGGCAAGCCTATGGGGCACTTCTACTTTGTCCTATAGGGTTGCTATAAGTCAAAACTAATTTGACAGCAGTGGGTAATACCCAAAGAGGAGTCCCTGGGTGTCACAAATGGTGAAACATCGGACTGTTAACCCAAAGTTTGACAGTTCACACATACTCAGAGATGACTCAGAAGTCAGGCAATCTGCTCCCAAAAGGTGACAGGCCTGAAAACTCTGGAGCAATTCTACTCTGCGTGCATGGGGTCACTATGAGTTGGAATCACCCAGATGGCCACTAACTGCAGGAACCGCAATACATAGAGAAAAAGGATGGAATGTTTTTGGAAGTAAAATAATTTATCAAGTTTCCCTAAGTTCTAATTCATCTGATTGCTCTTATGTTTTCAGGTAACTGTGGAGAATTTTTTACGGGTATTAACTGGGAGGATCCCTTCTAGTACTCCTCGGTCAAAACGCCTTCTTTCTGATGATCGAAGCAATATTCTTATTTATATGACAGGTAATTTCAGTTAATGATTTAATAATAGAATATTTTGAAACTATTTGAAAAGAAATTCACATAGAAAGAAGCTTAAACACCTTAAATGATTTTTGGTTCAATTTATTTGTCGTGCGGCTCTATTTTCCCTTGAAATTGATATCTGTAAGCAATATAGCATTTTATCCTAGTCTATATATTTTTGTCTCCATTCTTTTTACCATTGTCCTGGTTAAATTCATCACCTTTTACTGAGTGTCCTGCTATAGCCTCCCTACCTTCAGTTTTGATCTCATATTAATCATCCTACTGAAGTGATTAAAGAAATTGCAAATGCCTCCTCTGCTTAAAACTTTATAATGGCTTCCCACAGATTGAGTCTCAGATCATAGTGTGCAAAAGGATTACCTAGAATGTAGATTCTTGGGCCTTGTTATAAAATTCTAATTCAGTTTTGGTCCAGGGTGAGATTCAGGAAACTACATTGTAAATATACTCCCCAGATGTGAGATACAGTAGTCTCCTGAGTGTACTTTGAAGAATATTGGAGGTAAAGTCTTCCATCATATAATTTTTATTGTGGTTTAAGTGAAAGTTTACAAATCAAGTCAATCTCTCATACTAAAATTTATATGCACCTTGCTATATACTCCTAGTTGCTCTCCCCCTAATGAGACAGCACACTCCTCCTCTCCACCCTCTATTTCCGTGTCCATTCAGCCAGCTTCTGTCCACCTTGGCCTTCATATCTTCCGTACATACAGGAGCTGCCCACGTAGTCTGATGTGTCTACTCGATCCAAGAAGCCTGCTCTTCACCAGTATCATTTTCTATCATATATAGTCTAGTCCAATCCCTGTTTGAGGAGTTGGCTTTGGGAATGGTTCCTATCTTGGGCTAACAGAAGGTCTGGGGACCATGACCTCCAGGGTCCTTCTAGTCTCAGTCCAACCATTAAGTCTGGTTTTTTTGCGAGAATTTGAGGTCTGCATCCCACTGTCGTCCTGTTCCTTCAGAGGTTCTCCCTTGTGTTCCCTGTCAGGGCAGTCATAAGTTGTAGCTGGGCACTGTCTAGTTCGTTTGGTGTCAGGCTGATGTAGTCCCTGATTTATGTGTTCCTTTCTGTCTCCGGGGCTCATAATTACCTTGTGTCCTTGGTGTTCTTCATTCTCCTTTTCTCCAGGTAGGTTGAGACCCATTGATGCATCTTAGATGGCCACGTGCTAGCGTTGAAGACCCCGGACGCCACTCTCCAAAGTGGGATGCAGAATGTTTTCTTAATAGATTTTATTATGCCAGTTGATCTAGATGTCCCCTGAAACCATGGTCCCCAAACTCCTGCCCTTGCTACGCTGGCCTTCAAAGCGTTCAGTTTATTCAGGAAACTTCTTTGCTTTTGGTTTAGCCCAGTTGTGCTGACCTCTCCTGTATTGTGTGTTGTTTTTACCTTCATCTAAAATAGTCCTTATCTACTATCTAATTAGTGAGTACCTCTCCCCACTCCCTCCCTACTCTCGTAATCATCAAAGAATATTTTCTTCTCTGTTTATACTACTTCTTGAGTTCTTGTAATAGTGGTCTCATACAATATTTGTCCTTTTGCAGGTGACTGATTTCACTCAGCATAATGCCTTCCAGATTCCTGCATATTATGAAATGTTTCATAGATCCGTCGTCATTCTTTATCGATGCATAGTATTCCATTGTGTGACTATACCATAATTTATTTATGCATTCATCCATTAATGGGCGCCTTGGTTGCTTCCATCTTTTTGCTATTGTAAACGGTGCTGCAATGAACATGGATGTGCATATATCTGTTTGTGTAAAGGCTCTTATTTCTCTAGAATATATTCCAACAAGTGGGATTGCTGGATTGCATGGTAGTTGTATTTCTTGCTTTTTAAGGAAGCACCAGATTGATTTCCAAAGTGGTTGTACCATTTTACATTCCCATCAGCAGTGTATAAGTGTTCCAGTCTCTCTACAACTTCTCCAGCATTTATTATTTTGTGTTTTTTTTGGATTAATGTCAGCCTTGTTGGAGTGAGATGGAACCTCATTGTAGTTTTGGTTTGCATTTCCCTAATGGCTAATGATAGTGAGCATTTCCTCATGTATCTGTTAGCTACCTGAATATGTTCGTTAGTGAAGTGTCTGTTCATATCCTTTGCCCATTTTTTAATCGGGCTCTTTGCCTTTTTGTAGTTGAGTTTTTGCAGTATCATGTAGATTTTAGAGATCAGAAGCTGATTGGAAATGTCATAGCCAAAAACTTTTTCCCAATCTGTAGGTAATCCTTTTACTTTTTTGGTGAAGTCTTTGGATGAGCATAGGTGTTTGATCATAATATAATTTTTCAGTCTAAGTTCTTACACTTCTAATTCCGTTGCAAGTGTTTGACTGTTTCTGTTCCCCAAACATTTGCTTAAGCTGTTGTCTTTACTTATGATATCCTCTCAAACTCTTTGCCTGCTTGTATCTTTTCTAGTTTCACCTCAGGAGTCACTTGATTCAATAATTTGCTTCTGAGTCTATGGTGACCTAGGTCCCAGTTGCTTGAGACAGCCCCAGTTTATACCTGTTCCTCAATGTAGTTATTAATAGCTCATTCTTCCTCCCTCAGAAGTGTCCTGGAATGAACAGTATAATAATTGCCCTACATAAGACCTTTTCATCTCCTTGGGTGCTGTAGCCTTTCCTCCTTGTACTTACATAAAAACCTTTACTCTCTATCGTAGCATTTATTTTTGCTTTTCTGTTTGTGTGTCTGTTCCTTCACTAGATTTTGTACTCTAAGAGGTCATTGTTTATATCTTCTTCACCTTTTTATTACTAATGCCTGTCTCAAAGCGGTATTCGGTAAATATGAATGCTGATCAAAAGATGTTTGATAACTTTTTCAGAGGATGTTCCATTCAACTTTGTGGCCCACAAGCTTAAAACATTTACTATCTGGCCCTTTATAGAAAAAGTATGCTTTTTTGTAACAGAATAGGAGGACTGATAATTATAATAATAATGGAAATGTAAATTGCTAATATTTATTGATGCTTAGTATATATCAGGCAATATTTTAAATGTATTGCATGTCTTAACTCATTTAATCCTCCCAAGAACCAAATGATTTAGGTACTCATATTCAAGGTTGCCATATATGGTTGTGTGTGTTGTGCACTGTGCACAAGTGTGTGGCTAGGTGGATGAGTGGGAGCTGAAGTGTAGTATATGGTTACATTTCCTAAGCTGCGTGTACTGGCCTGGGGTTGTGTCTAATGAGAAGGAGGAGTATCTTTTTCTGCTAAAAAGATAGCCACTGACCATTTGCAACTTCATCGGGTTGTGTATATCCAGAAGGGTCGCTAAAATAGACAGATTTTTCTACTTCGTTGCCCAGAGGAGGTACATTTTTAAACTTTGCACAAAAGAGCTGTGTAGGCAGGCTAATGATCATCTTGGTGATGGGTTTCTCATTTTACAGCAGAGGAAACTGAGGTCTAGAAAGAAAGATTAAGTTATTTGCCTAAGATAACACAGTAAGTTAGTGGCAAGGCTTGCATTTGAATCTAGAAACAGTGGCTCATAATGCATACTAAATGTTAGCATCTTCTGGTGAACCCTCATGGGGCAGTGGTTGATTGTTGTGAGAACACCCATTTTTAGGTAAGACCTGCTCTTCCTAATAGTATTAGCATTCTGAGTGTACACTGTGGGTGGCACTAGCATACCGTGCAACTACCTAGTGTCTTCAACACCTTTCTCCCTAAAAGTGTTTGCTTAGTGTGCTAAGGAGTTTGGAAAGTCATTTCTGACATAACGATGGAGCCAGGGGTAAGTATAAATGTGCTTTTCTGGAGTTGAATGATAGGAAAACTCTTAAAGGTATTGTATCTGGTATTTTTTACGCAATCTGTCAGTATTCTCCTTTTGATTGGTATAATGAAAAATTAAATTCAATTTTTCACAATACTTCTTGTTTTAAAGTATAAAATAATGAGGGATATTAAAATATTGCAGTGAATGAAGTAGAGGTAAATGTATCTATCAGGATGTATGTAATTTGCATAAATGTATCTGTTTGGTCTTTTTGACTCTTCCTGTAAGGACATGGTGGAAATGGTTTTTTGAAATTTCAAGATTCTGAAGAAATTACTAACATAGAACTTGCAGATGCTTTTGAACAAATGTGGCAGAAAAGACGGTAATTAGCAAATTACTTCTTTTCTTGATATAAATTCGTGCATGATTTTTCCATGGTTAATAGATTTATGGCTTTTAATCTATAGGATTTTAACTTATTTTAATTATTCCTTGTAGTATTTTAAATTTATGTTCTTTATGTACACTGACCCGAGGTTATTACTCCCCAAGAAAAACTCAGGCTTATTATACAACATGAAAATAAAGTCAATCTGTTAAGGTTCCATCTCTTGTTATTTAGCACCCTTTTCGGAGGAAATAAAAGTTGCTTCAACCAAGTTTTCCATCATTTGTGGGGATTAAGAATTTATTTTTCCAACTTGTGCCTATTTGAAGGATCCTGGTGGTGCAGTGGTTAAGTGCTTGGCTGCTAATGGTTAAGGCCGGTGTTTTGAACCCACGAGCTATCTGCTTCCATAAAGATTTACAGCCTTTGAAGAAACTGTATGGGTTTTATTCTATTTTTAGGGTTGCTATGAATCAACAGGCAGTGGGTTGGTTTGTCTGGTGCCTATTCTTACTTAGTAGCATATTCTCTGATTTGTAATGTGATAAAAACAGAAAAACTAGACGCGATGCACTTGAGTCAGCTCCGGCTAATGATGACCCTATGTGTTACAGAGTAGAACTGAGCTCCATAGGGTTTTCTTGGCTGTAATCTTTATGGAAACACATTGCCATGCCTATCTGGTGTGGTGCAGCTGGGTAGGTTCAAACTACCAACACAGTTCTGTTCTGACACACATGGGGTTGCCATGAATCAGAGTTAACTCGATGGCAACCAGATTTTTAAATTATATTTTTATGTGTCTGTCTCCCAGTGAGGGTTTTTAAGCTTCTTGAATATGGTTATTATGTTATATATATATATTATTTGAACCTAGATCAATTTCTAGGACAGCACAGGTACCAAGTAAGTGTTTGTCGAATTAAATATTCAGCTGAATATTCAATTGAATATTGAATCTTTTTTTGGGTTCTGAATTGTGTGGCATAGACAAGGGAGTGGGGTAGTGTTGGGGCAACCATTTGGGCACAACTCCCTGTTGTTAACTTTTCAAATATCAAATTTCTGTTGGGTATTCCAAAAGTCTCCAAATTTTTAGCTAATGAAATGACTAAGATATGACTTAAATATGTTATGGAAGTTTTAAAAATGTTAACATATGATTGACATCATTATTCACGTCAAGAATATCATCACTTTTTTCCAGCTACAATGAACTACTGTTTATTATTGATACTTGTCAAGGAGCATCCATGTATGAGCGATTTTATTCTCCTAATATAATGGCTCTAGCTAGTAGCCAAGTGGGAGAAGATTCACTCTCGGTAGGTGCATTTTTCTCATTTGTAAATTTCACTGTCTTTGAAATGTGTAGCTATATCTGAATTACTCAGATGCCATATGACTGTATCTGTTATTTCTTATTCTTGGGCTTTTTAGCACCTTACAAGAAAATGTCAATTACATTTTAAACTTTGTGTTATAGCACCAGCCTGATCCTGCAATTGGAGTCCATCTTATGGACAGATACACATTTTATGTCTTGGAATTTTTGGAAGAAATTAATCCAGCTAGCCAAAATAATATGAATGACCTTGTAAGTATTGCCTGATTTGATTCTAGTATATAGATATGCTACTATTAATGTGACGGATGAAGTTTCTTATTCCCTGTCCTCCTAAGGTACTGTTTCATGTGTTCAATGGTGGCCTTTTAAAATGTTTTTGATCAACCTTTACAGTAGTATTTCTTTCTTTACTACAAGAGATCATCTAAAGCTTTAGCCCAGTTTACTTCCTATGCCTTGAGGTGCTTTCCTGTTTTCATTTCCTTATGCTCTTCCTACCAGAAATGTAAGTTTGTTAGATTCACCTGTTGAAATTCCATGTATTCTTCAGGACTGTAATCAGATTCTACTTCGTGGAGGAAGTTTTGCTTCATTCTTCCCAGTTGGATTATTTCTTTATATTTTCCCAGTCCCCATGGAACTTTGGAAACCCTGGTGGTGTAGTGGTTAAGTGCTATGGCTGCTAACCATGAGGTTGGCAGTTTGAATCCACCAGGTAACCCTGTGGGGTCGCTATGAGTCAGAATCGACTCGACAGCGGTGGATTTGGTGTTTTTTTGGTCATGGAACTTTATGTCTCTTCTTTAGCATTTACACAATCTTTTATTGAACATGGAAACCCTGGTGGGGTAGTGGTTAAGTGCTGTGGCTGCTAACCAAAAGATCAGTAGTTCAGGTCCACCAGGCATTCCTTGGAAACTCTATGGGGTAGTTCTACTCTGTCCTATATGGTTGCTGTGAGTCGGATTCGACTCAACGGCAACGAGTTTGGTTTGGTTTTTGGTTTATTGAACGTACTCAATGAATATGAGTGTCTTTCTTAATAAGGATCTCCTGGAGGAGAGAAACCTTCGATACTTTAGTGTGCCTTACAGCTTCTAGTATAGTGTTTTGACATCACTTGTTGAATTTCAAAAAATTTTCCTGACTTTTCTGTGCTGATTGTATCTTTTCAACTAGAAATACTTTGAAGTTTCTGTTGAAAGTAGGCATAATTAAAAGCTTGAAAGGACAATCCTAGACTGGATGATTATTGTACGTCAATTTTTTTTGTCTTTTTTCCATATTTATACCTTGTCCATTCATTCACAAATGTTTCTTTCTTGAGTGTTTGCTAAGTGCCAAGCACTGGGTATATATACCATAGTGAAAGAGGCAGACACTGTTCTTGCCTTCATGGAGCTTAGGAATGAAGGGGAGGCTGAGCAGGTAGGGCTCTGGACTTTGAGCACCACTTCAGGTAAACGGCTTTGCATTTATCTATTATATAGTAAGTTTTGGGATAAGTTTTCATTTAGTAAAGGGGTTTGCGGTGGTTAAGATTGTGTGTTAACTTGGCAGGGCCGTGATTCTCAGTGTTTTGGCAGTTGTGTAATGTGATCATTCCCGGTTGAAATTTGATATGTGATTACCCCCATGATGGAATCTGCTGAGTGGTACCAGTGGGCGCCAGGCCTGTGGCAGCTTATTGCCCCCTCAGCATTCATCTCCCAGTCCTCCTAGCCTACTTTCTTCCTGCTCACCTTGCCGGGGCTTTTGCTTGTTCTGGATCCTGCAGCTGGCTCCTGTTTGTCTGGCCTCCAGTTCTTGGGACTTGAGCTAGCAGCTTGCCGGTGATCTTGCCTGCCCATCTTTCGTCTTCACAGCTTGTGGCAGTACTGCTCTCTGGCCTGCTGATTGTGAGTTTGCCAGCCCTTGCGGCTAGTGAATCAGGAGAATTTTCTTTCCTCCCTCACAGACTTGGGACTTAATGCTTCTTAAAATCCTGTGCGTCATTTCCTTGATATAAATCTCTGTAAGACAGGGTTCTGCTGCAAAAACCTGAAAACCACTTCTGTAGGCTATCAAAATTTGATAGAACCACTTACTGTATTTTGAAGGGAATATATTTTGATATCTGTTATATCTTAATATGAATTTGAATATTAAAACTTGTGGTAATGCTATTTTAACTATAATAAAATTATGGTCACTGCATTAGTTTCCTAGGGCTGCTGTAACAAAATACTTCAAGTTGGGTGACTTCCAAGCACGGAAGTTTATTGTCTCACAGTTCTGGAGGCTGGAAGTCCACATCAGGGTATCGGCCACGTTGATTCCTTCTGAGAGAGAATGTGTTCGTGCCTCTCTCCTAGCTTCTGGGAGCCCCAGACATTCCTTGCTTATCGCTTCAGCATCACATTATATCCTTTTTCTGTCTCCCTGTCTCTGTGTATTTTCTCCTCTTTTATAAGGACACCAGTCACATAAGATTAGGATCCACACTACTTTAGTATGACGTCATATTAACGTAACTTATAACATCTTCAAAGACTCTATTTCCAAACCACGTCACATTTACAGGTACAGGGGTTACAACTTTAATAAGTCTTTTGGGGGAACACAGTTTATTCCTTAACATTCACCTAAGTTCCAGTTACTTTAATTTTAACGTTTTCTCCCATTTTGGATTATACATATCTCATTACAATTTGTGATTGATTAAAAAAAATAAATAAAATTTTTAGAGCAGTTTTAAGTTTACGGAAAAATTGAGCAGAAAGTAAGAGAGCTCCCATATAGTTTTCCTTGCTCCCCATACAGCCTTCCCTATTAGTAACATCTTGAATTAGTGTGGTACATTTTTTATAATTGATGAACCAATATTGATATATTATTATTAACTAAAGCCATAGTTTACATTAGGGTTCACTCTTTGTTTTATACAGTTCTGTTGGTTTTGATGAATGCATGATGTCATGTATCCACCATTACAGTGTCATACAGAATATTTTCACTGCCCAGTGCTATACCTATTCGTCCCTCTCCTTTTCCCCCTGATCTGGCAGCTACTGATCTTTTTACTGCCTCTGTAGTTATTTGCCTTTTCCAGAATGTCCTATAGTTGGAATCATATCATTTGTTACTTTTTTTCAGACTGGCTTCTTTCATTTAGCAATATGTGTTTTGTTCCTCCATGTTTTTTTGTAGCTTGATACATTTGTTTATAACTGAAAAATGCTCCATTGTGTGAATTTACCACAGTTTTTTTTTTTATCCGTGCACCTATTGAAGGACATATTGGTTGTTTCCAGTTTGGGGCAATTATGGATAAAGCTGTTTATAAATATTTGTGTATAGGTTCTTGTGTGGTCAGATGTTTTCAGCTCATTTAGATAAATATCTAGGAGCACAATTCTGGCTTGTATGGTAAGTCTGTCTTTAGCTCTGTAAGCAGCTCCCAGACTACCTTCCAAGGTGGTTGTGCCATTTTGCGTTCCTCCCAGCAGTGAATGAACCTGTTGTTTCACATCCTCGTGAGTATTTGGTGTCAGTGTTTTAGCTTTTAGCAATTCTAATAGGTGTGTGTCCCTGGCTGGTACAAACAGTTAGTGCACTTGGCTGCTAACCAAAAGGTTGTAGGTTCAAGTCTACCCAGAGACAACACTTGGAAGAAAGATCTAGCAGTACACTTCTAGAAAATCAGCCATTGAAAACCGTATGGAGCATAATTTTACTGTGACACATATGAGATTGCCATGAGTCGGAATTTCTTGGGGTCTTAAAAGCTTGCAAGTGGCCATCCAAGGTACAATAATTGGTCTCTGTTCTCCTGGAGCAGATACAGCTATGTTTTTGATGAGCGGCATATGCTTCATTCAGTAAGAAGTGAACTTTTAAACCGTATGTCAGAGGTATACCTGATATTTCCTTCATTGTTAGCTTTTTGATAATACTTATCTGTAGAGAATAGGAAAAAGAAAATCCCTAGTCTTCATTGAAGAATCTTCTTTCAGTTCTTTTGTGTGACATGGTGGAAGAAAATTGAGCTCGTTTACTAAATTTTTGTGAAGAGATTTTGGCTTGAATGGAACCATAGCTAAATCGGCTCAAAAAATTTTTCAGTTAGGAATTTATTTTATGTATATATACATTTTATTCTAAAAATAAAATGAGAGGAATTTACATGATTTCATTTAGAGGTAAGAATTCAATAAATGTTTGCATGGCTATCGTGTAGTTCTTACCTTTCTAGGTTTTTAGAGGCTTCAGACTGAGTTTATACTTGTGAAGGTGTTGTGTGAAACATGGCAAAAAGCCCAGTAGTAAATGTTCTTAAATCAACATGAAGCCCACAGAATTAGTAACTTTAGGATTGTAACTATGAGAAGACATGGGAGAAGAATAGCAAAGCATTTGGTTTTTTTTTTTTTTTTTGGTGTGTTTAATGTTGCAATTGGCATTATAGTTCTCTAGAAATTGATAGCACTGAATTTAGTATCTGGCTCCTGTAATCTGTCTTAAAAATTATTGTCATAAATTATTTCTAAAGCTTTCATTTTTCCTCCCCAACATTTATTATGAGTATTTTCAAACAAATAATATAATTGAAAGAATTTCCTGGTGGATATGTATATACCCACCACGTAGAATTTTACCGTTACCATTTTACTGTACTTGTAAAACCCAATTTCGATCATGTTACTGCCCAACTTCAGGAGTCCGTGCATGGTGCAAACAGTTAAATACTCAACTCCTAACCGAAAAGTTGACTGTTCAAACCACCCAGAGATGTGTGGGAAGAAAGACCTGACAATCTGCTTCCAAAAGGTCCCAGATGTGAAAACCCTGTGGAGCACAGTTCTATTCTGACACACATGAGGTCACCATGAGTTGGAATCGACTCGAGGGCAACTGGTTCAGACTTCTTTTTTTTTTTATTACTGCCCAACTCAGCACACTTCAGTAGTTTCCCATTATCTATTGAATAAAACCCAGGCTCCTCAGCCTCTCGTTTAAGGTTTTTCATGATCTGGCTCTGCGTTATCATTGGCCATTACTGTCAGTTTTCCTAGTTTAAGGATATGGCCATAAAGTAATACCACTCACCAAGTTGCTCATACAGTAACTCCCTGAGAAGCTGTCAGTCTGCCTAGGACTTCAATCTTATCTCTGCTTATTTTTTCCTGTTTCTTTAACCTTCCATCTACTTTTTCTTTCCCTTTGGCATTTTATTTTCTTAAGCTCCCTCTCCCTCTTTTTTTCCCCTTTCTTTACTTCCTAATTTATATCCTCATCTCTTTGTTTCCTTGTACTGCTTTTCTGAACAGAAGGCAAGGATTTGGAGCCAGCTAGATCTGCCACTTGTTGACATTGTGATGTCAGGCAAATTTCTTAATCTCTTTGAGCCTTAGCTTGAAGTGAAGGTAATGATTTTGACATATCTCAGAGTTATCAGTAGGCTTAAGTGAGAATGCCTACAAATTGCTTAGCACAATGCTTGGAACGCTGGTTTCTTAAGTTGTAGCTCCTCTGCCCTTTCCTCACCCCTCTTAAGTTGGTGATTACCTATCAGATAGTCAAGTCTGTACAGGTGGGGCCTGTGCCCTTACTGGCAGGACTATATGTGTTTCCTGACATATATACTGTGCTTCAACCAAACTAGGTTCTTTGCTGTACACATCTCTGTAGCTACTTCTTTATTAGAAATGCTATTTCCTATCTGTAAATCCTATTTTTCTTTCAAAAATTAGCTTAAATTCCACTTCCTCTTTTTTTCCATCCTCAAGTTAAAAGAAGTTTGTCTTCTGAAGTGGAATCTTTTTCTACCTTGTTATGTTTATTTACCTCTAACTAGGGTTAAAGCCTTGAGGACAGGATCATGTGTTACCGATCTTTATATCCTCTCTGAAGGGTAACAGTATGTGTAAACTGTATGTAATAGACCCTTTTTATTGCAGAGTGGATGAATATGTCTGTCCTTGGTAGTTCCCCAATGTGGAATATCAGCGATAAGATTAACACAAAAATTATTTGAGATCTGTGTGGCTATATAGTCGTGGTTTTCAGACTATTCTTTGGGGCCCTGGGGAATCTGTGGAGGTGCCTTGGGTTTATTTACATCCTGGATAAACTAAGGAAGTTTGATTTTTAAAATGGTTTACATAGGCTCACAGCAGGAGAGCAAGGGGAATATCTAGTGGAGAGGCTGTGCTTCAACTTCCTGTAATCCGGAGCAGCCCACTTTCACTTTTTTTTTTTTTTTTTTTAAACATATTAGGCTACTATGTAATATTTTATTTGAATGAAAAGTTTGAGTGGTGGATCATGATTATAAAATGTTTGATAATCACTCTGGTAGAGCACCTCACTGAAATGGCTATAGATGTAGAAAAAAGGCAATTCTGTTGTTATAGTGTCAGATGATTTCACAGTAGATTTAAGAGTTCAATATATACTTTTGTAGCATGTGATTCAAGAAAGTGAATTTTTTTTTCTATTGTACTTTAGATGAAGGTTTACAGAGCAAACAAGTTTCTCATTAAACAGTTAATACACATATTGTTTTGTGACATTGGTTGTCAATCCCAGGACATGTTGACACTTTCCCCTTCTCAACCTTGGGTTTCCCATTACCAGCTTTCCTGTCCCCTCCTGCCTTCTCATCCTTGCTCCTGGGCTGGTGTGCCCATTTAGTCTCCTTTTGTTTTATGGGCCTGTCTAATCTTTGGCTGAAGGGTGAACCTCAGAAGTGACTTCATTCCTGAGCTATAAGGGTGTTGGGGTTTCTCCAGTCTTTGTCAGACCAGTAAGTCTGTTTTGTTTTTTTTTTTATGAGTAACAATTTTGTTCTACATTTTTCTGCAGGTCTCACCCAGACACTGTATTGTGATCCCTGTCAGAGTAGTTGGTGGTGGTAGCTGGGCACCATCTAGTCGTGCTGGACTCAGTCTGGTGGAGGCTGTGGTAGTTGTCGTCTGTTAGTCTTTTGGACTAATCTTTTCCTTATGTCTTTGGTTTTCTTCTTTCTCCCTTGCTCCAGATGAAGTGAGACGATTGGACTATCTTAGATGGCTGCTCACAAGCTTTTAAGACCCCCAATGCTACTCAACAAAGTAGAATGTAGAACATTTTCTTTACTGAGCTCGATGATCCCCAAGACCGTGGTCCCAGAGCCCTAACCCCAGTAATTTGGCCCCTCAGGAAATCTATGGAGCTTTCATGACCTTGCCTTATGCAAGTTGTGCTGGCTTCCCCAGTATTGTGTACTGTCTTGCCCTTCACCAAAGTTACCACTTAGACCAAACCAAACCCACTGCTGTCTAGTCAATTCCAACTCATAGTGACCCTATAGGACAGAGTAGAACTGCCCCATAGAGTTTCCAAGGAGTGCCTGGTGGATTCGAACTGCCCACCTTTTGGTTAGTAGCTGTAGTTAAGAGCTACGCCACCATGCTTTCCTAAGTTACCACTTACCTATTGTCTATTTAGTGTTGTTCCCTTCTACTCCTCCCTTCCTTCGTAACCAACAAAGATTGTTTCTTATTTTGTGTAAACCTTTTCATGAATTTTTATAGTAATGGTCTCATAAAATGTTTGTCCTTTTGGGATTGACTTATTTCACTCAGCATAATGCCCTCCTGATTCATCATTGTTCTTTATCATTGCATAGTATTCCATCGTGTGTGTACCATAGTTTTTGTATCAGTTCCTCTGTTGATGGGCTCCTAGGTTGTTTCCATCCTTTTGCTGTCAGAATAATGCTGAATTGAACGTGGATGTGTATATGTCTATTCGTGTGGCAGCTCTTATTTCTCTAGGATATGTTCCTAGGATAGAGATTGCTGGATCATATGGTATTAATATTTCTAGCTTTTTTAGGAAGCACCATATGGTTTTCCAAAATGGTTGTACCATTTTGCATTCCCACCAGCAGTGCATAAGAGTTCCAGTCTCCCTGTGGCCTCTCCAACATTTGTTATTTTTTAATTTGTGCCAGTAATGTCAGGGTGAGATGGTATCTCATTGTAGTTTTGATTTGCTTTTCTCTAATGGGTAGTGATCGCGAGCATTTCCTCATGTATCTGTTAGCCACTTGAATGATTTCTTTAGTGAAGTGTCTGTTCATATCCTTTCCTCATTTTTTAGTTGGATTTTTAAAAATCTTTTTGTTGTAGAGGGGTTGGATTTTCCTGTAGATTTTAGAGATTAGACCTTTGTTGGATTTGTCATAGTGAAAAATTTTTTCCCAGTCTGCAGGTTCTATTTTTATTCTTTTGGTGGAGTGTTGTGCTGAGTGTTAAGTATTTAATTTTTGGAAGATTCCAGTTGTCTAGCTTATCTTCTGGCGTTTGTGTAAGAAAGTGAATGTTTTTGCCCTCCGTGGCCAGCTTCCCTTTTATCACTCTTACAATGTCTGCATAGCTTTCTTAGAATGTCAAACATTATAATAACAATACAATTTTAATCTTTAAAACCATTAGCTTCTTTAAGTCGAAAGAGCTTTAAAAGCACACTACAGTCTACTATGCTGTATCATTGGTTTAATATATGTAGGTATATATTTATTATTTATATATGTATATATTTCAGTTTCAGGTATGTCCCAAAAGCCTGTGTGTATCTACTCCTGGACATCGCACTGATCTTTTTCAGAGGGATCCTAAAAATGTGCTGATAACTGATTTCTTTGGAAGTGTCCGGAAAGTGGAAATTACAACAGAGACTATTAGTTTGCAACTAGATTCAGAAATCATGGAAGACAGGTATTCATCTTAAATTATTATTTGAATGGAATACTGTAGTGTCACAATTTGTAAAATTTGATGGAACCTAGTATTGAGAGATGAAAGGTGGTGTTTGTAAATGAAATTACATGTTTCTAACCAATCTTCACTTTACGTAGGCCCTGTGCTTTTTAGATGTATGGGCAAAAATTGTAATTATCAGTGGGAAACTAAGATCATATTACGATTATATTGGAGTTCCAAAATACAGTGATTGTTGTAGCGTGATTTAAGACTTGCTAAAAAGACCTGAATCTTTCTTTATAACTGGCTGTCTTACAGCCATACTTTTCTGTCAATGGAAGTATATGTAATTGTTCAGAAGACCTTTATAAAAGTTCAAATGTATGAATATTTCAGTCCATTTGTACTTGTTAACATGTGTATATGTGCTGTCACCTACTGCAGTAGAAGCTATTAAGTAATGAGGCATTAAAGAGGAAAGTTCACATTTGATATTTAGGGTGTAATAAAGGCCCTAGGAATCTGGCAGATGCAAAGCAGACAAACATAAAAAGGGGAAGTGAGTTCCAAAACACTGTAGATGCCAAATACATACTTCAAACTGTAACATAATGCTCTTATGTTTAGAATTTCTCGGGGCCTCAGCAATCCAGTTATTTTGGTTTTTATAGTCTGGGTGGTTGGTAAGTTCAGTAGAATTTTACTAAGCTTTGTTACATGCTCTTAAGAATGTAATTTTGGCACTTAAATTATCTCCCTGTTTTAGTTTGAAAGTGAAGATTGTCTTAATTTATTTTTAATGTGAGGAGAAAACTATTTTAAGTATCAAAGCCAGATAACCAACCACTGTTGAATTAGAGCACCCTCTAGTGTTTGTAGTAAATTTTATTAAGGATGTTACTATTTACGAGATGGTTTCATAGTTACTGGTATACTTTTATGCAATTAATTTATGAGAATTAAGTTCCCAACATGCTCCAGGGATTTTTACATGGATGCTAGAAATATTATTGTATGTAGGTGCTATTTATATGCAATGATGAAAGGCAGTCAAGTTTATTTAGAGAGAAGTATATTCATGAGAGATCCAGATATCACAAGAAAAGTATTTATTAAGGAAATTGCAGGCTATAATGTGTATGTATTTTTTTTTTTTTTCAAATCTTGGGTTAAAAATGATGGGTTGAAAACAGTTTATCAGTCACTGTTATTAAAATTGGCGGTTGTACTTTTTAAAATATTATATTCTATATTTGTTAGGAATAGAATACTATCTTTTGGTTTATATTGCCCATGTTTCATGTTTTGTATGCTAGACTACACTAGACTGAAATCAAATATGATGGAGAACTTTAGTTCATAAAATTGACTGGAGGAACTATATGAAATAAAAATTATTCTTAATATGTTTTTGAAAACCTAGATATCAAGTAGGGTACAGTTGTATAGTGAGTAACAATGCTTTGTTTCAGCATATGCCTTACTGTATTAATTTATTTGCAAGCACAATTGAGATTATATAAGGACTGGTCATAATAAGCTTGGTTTATTTAATTCCCTTCTAAACTACTTTTTTTTTTTTATTAAACTACTTTATAGGAGTACACATAGGCCTACTTTGAATAAGTATGCAGATAAATAAACAGACTGCCCTTCTTAAAGAATTATGCTTTCTAGAATCTCTTAATAATTTTATGTCAACATACCTTTTACACACATGACTAGTTTTGTGTCCTTGTTGTGTAGGGAAAAATAGCACCCAGCTTGTGAATTAAAAATATTGCCACATTTAGTGTTATAAAATGTAGAAGTCTAAATTCTGTAAACATTGCCCAAGAAAAGATGGAATCTAGAATAATAGATTGTAAACCCTCAGTTTTTATCCTGGTCGATTAAGCAAAGATTTACCTAGTCTGGCTTTTGCTTTAGGCTTTAAGTTTAGGCACTTTGTTCTATCTATGAGTTTTTTGTTCTTATTTTTGTTAGCTCTATAGGAATTTCTTTCTCTCTTCAGGCAGTCTTCGTTGTTGTTGTTAGGTGCTGTTGAGTTGATTTAGCAATTGAAAATTTTTGAGTCTAGAAGGAAATTTGATGCTGGACCCTTTTCTTACAGATTTTATTTATAATTCCCACTCTCTGCTTGCCTGTGTTTTTAGATTTTGAAAGGTTTTTGGTTTTAATGGTTTTTAAAAAATGTGTTTTGAACTCCAAGTTTACCCTATGGGATTAAAAAAAATTTTTTTCCTGCTTAAGAATGACCCACAAGACCTGCTATTATTTGCTTTTGTATATTTTCCATTTCATCTAAGAATTTTGCTCTAAAACATTTATATCAAAGTATATACCAAAGAGCACTAAAAGTGCTCACTTGTTTAGGCCAGGAAATTTGGAAGACAGCTACCTGGCCTACCAACTGGAAGAGATCCATATTTATGCCTATTCCCAAGAGAGGTAATCCAGCCGAATGTGGAAATTGTTGAACAATACCATTAATATCACACATAAGTAAAATTTTGCTGACGATCATTCAGAAGCAGCTGCAGTAGTATATCGACAGGGAACTGCCAGAAGTTCAAGCCAGGTTCAGAAGAGGATGTGGAAACAGCGATATCATTGCTGATGTCAGATGGATCCTGGCTGAAAGTGGTGAATACCAGAAAGATGTTTACCTGTGTTTTATTGACTATGCAAAGGCATTCGACTCTGTGAATCATAACAAATTATGGATAACATTGCAAGCGAATGGGAATCCCAGAACACTTAATTGTGCTGTACATAGATCAAGAGGCAGGTGTTTTTCCAACAGAAAAAGGGGATACTGCTTGGTTTAAAGTCGGGAAAAGTATACATCAGTGTTGTGTGCTTTCACCATACCTATTCAGTCTGTATGCTGAGCAAATAATCCAAGAAGCTGGACTACATGAAGGAGAAGGGGCAGCAGGATTGGAGGCAGACTCATTAACAACTGTGTTATGCAGATGACACAACCTTGCTTGCTGAAAATGAAGAGGACTTGAAGTACTTACTGATGAAGATCAAAGATTACAGCCTTCAGTATGGACTACACCTCACCATAAAGAAAACAAAAATCCTCACAACTGGACAAATAAGCAACATCATGATAAATGGAGAAAAACTTGAAGTCATCAAGGATTTCATTTTACTTGGATCCACAATCAACAGCCATGGAAGCAGCAGTCAAGAAATCAAAAGATGCATCGCAGTGGGCAAATCTGCTGCAAAAGACCTCTTTAAAGTGTTGGAAAGCAAAGATGTGAAGACTGAAGTATGCCTGACCCAAGCCATGGCATTTTCAATTGCCAAATATGCACGTAAAAGCTAGACAGTGAATAAGGAAGACCAAAGAAAAATTGATGCCTTGGAATTACGTGTTAGCAAAGAATATTGAATATACCATAGAATGCCAAAAGAACAAAAATATCTGTCTGGGAGGAAATGCAACCAGAATGCTCCTTAGAAGCGAGAATGATGAGACTATGTCTCACATACTTTGAACATGTTATCAGGAGGGATCTGTCCTGGAAGAAGGACATCATGCTTGGTAGAGGGCCAGCAAAAGAGAGGAAGACCCTCAGCGAGATGGATTGACCCAGCGACTGTGACAATGGGCTTAAGCATGTAAACGATTGTGAGGATGGCACAGGACCAGGTGGTGTTTTGTTCTGCTGTACATAGGGGTTGCTCTGATTTGGAACCGACCTGATGGTACCTAACAACAGCAGTAAAGAGTAATTGGCTATCATTTGTTGCTCCAAAAGTCTTAATTTTTACATTTCTTGTCCATTTTTTTCTTAAGAGTTTGTTTGGATGTTTTGATAGCTGTTAAATCATCCATTGATTACTTTTTTGAGAATGAATACTTTTTTGAATGTGCTTATGCAATAATCTTGTACTTACAAAACCTGTATCATAATCTTTGGCTTAAATGGTCTTTCTTAAATATAGTAGATTGTCTGAATCAACTTAGGTATTTAAAAATACACATTCCTAGGGCATACCCCAGACACATTGGATCTGAATCACCTAGGGTGGAACTTGGAGATGTAATTTTTAGCAAGTCATCCAGGTGAGTGTTCAACAGCCAGCCCAACACTAATCCTGGGACTGATGTTGGGGGATCAGTGATATAATGATATACTTTTCAGGTTGTTGTTGGCTGCTGTTGAGTTGGTCTCCAGTTCATGGTGAGCTCATGTGTTACAGACTAGAACTATGCCATAGGGTTTTCTTGGCTCTAATCTTAACAGAAGTGATTCGCCAGGCCTGTCATCTGCAAGGAAACCCTGGTGGCGTAGTGGTTAAGTGCTACAGCTGCTAACAAAAGGTCAGCAGTTCTAATCCACCAGACACTCCTTGGAAACTCTGTGGGGTAGTTCTACTCTGCCTTACGGAATTGCTACAGGGTCGCTATGAGTCGGAATCGACTCGACGGCAGTGGGTATCATCCGCACAGCTGCTGGATGGATTTGAATCGCCAGCCCTTGGATTAGGTGCTGATCACAAACCACTTGTGCCACTCAGGGAGCTTTGCAGGTTGTAGATGTAGGCTGTATACTAATTAAATGAAAATAATTTTAATACTATTTATTGATCACTGGATAGGTTATTTTGAGACGAGGCCCAGGAAAATGGCTTCCAACTGTCTTTTCCAACCTCAGGGCAGAGGGCTTAGATGAGTGGTTGAGTTGGAGTTGTGCTCTTGTATGAGAGATTTCCCTTCAGAAGTCTTCTCCGATAACTAAGAGGCTTGTTGGTGTTTTATATGAACTAGACTTGCCTAGTACCTTGGTGGATTTTTACCCATTCAGTGATTGACAGGAAAATGTCTTCCTCTTCTTAAGCATTTTGTGTACTTCAGAAGATAACGTGTAGATGGAGTAGTGCTTTGTGGTTCTATTGATAACCGTAACGCTTTCTGATTGTGTATAAGAGAGTGTCAGGGACACAATGAGCCATGAGTACAGTATATATGAGTCTCTTATGCTATTTCTGTTTCAGAGTACTTGAAATTCAGTGGGATCAAGAAGTCTGTATTTTCATTTCTAATTGGCTATAACACTTGTTAAACTTGTCCCAATAAATTTACATGATAATATTATCTGTTTAGCTTATCACATTGCTTACTTGTAGCCCTGCTGAATAGTGAAGCAAACAATTTTTATGCCATTGTTATTTAGCGGGGTATAGATACCCTTTATACAATCTCATCATTATTTTTGTGACTTGCACGAAAATGACATAGTGGTTATTTATCATAAAATTTAGAGATAGATGAGGAATTAAATTCTGGTTCTTTCATTTCTGGACTCTGAGGTCTTAGGTTAATCATGTAACTTCTCTAAATCTTAGTTTGTTATTGTTGTTAGGTGCTCTTGAGTCTATTTCGACTCATAGCGACCTCATGTGAAAGAGGAGAACTGCCTTGGCTGTAATCATTATGGAAGCAGATTGCCAGGCCTTTCTACCGTGGAGACACTGTGTGAGTTCAAACTGCCAACCTTTCAGCTAACTGCTGAGTGCCCAACCATTCTGGCATCTCTTAGGATTTAACAGATTTCTTCTCTAACTTGAGATAATGATAATATATATGAGCTAACAAAGTGCCTACAGCATAATAGATACCCAAAAGATACTGCTTTCTTTCCTCTTTCCACCTAAATTTTATTGCTAATTATTAGAATTTTTAGATGAACATTGTGGAACAATAGAATATTTGAGGTAAGCTTTAGGATAATAAAAACTGCCCCCACCCTTCCCACTTTAAATGCCTGAGCCTAATGATGCCAGTTAAATTTTACATCTTTGGTTTAAATTTTGTATTTGACACAGCCGTCCTTTTTAATGGATCTTTAGGCCCTATTCACTTTTTGATATTTTGAATCACCCACCTCTTTTAGATGGTATTTAATGTAGTGTCTCAAGTAAAGGAAAGAAGAAAAGAAATAATGCTTTTTGAATGTAGGCTATTACCATTTATTTATATTCTAATTTTATTCTTTTATAATTTATCCAAGCCACATGGCTTGGTTTCTTTAAAAACTAACCGTTTTTCATATCACACATACAGAAAGGGATTCAAAATACAAATGATAGCTCAATGAATTATCACAAAGTGAGCAGTCATGTAACCACCAGAAAAAGAAATGTAACAATGCTGGTATACCAGAATCCCCTTTATGTACATTTTCAGTCTCTACCCTCTTCCTCCCCCTCAAAATTAACCACTATCCCAACTTTTATGGAATTTTCTTTCTTGGTTTTTGTTTTAGATTTCATCCCCTAAGCATGTATCCCTAAACACTATAGTTTTGCCCAGTTTTTGAATTTTATAACAAGTGGACTCATGCTGTACATGTTTTGTGCTTTGCTTCTTTTGCTATTATTGTTTGTGGGATTCATTTCTGTTTTTTTTGTGTGTGTGTGTGTGTGTAGCAGCAGTTCATTTTTTTTAATTGAATTATAATTGACTTACAGTAAAATCACCCTTTTTAGTGCACGGTTCTGTGAGTTTTTATAAATGCATATAGTGAATTGACTCGACGGCACTGAGTTTTGTTTTTTTTTTTATGGTTGTATAATCACCATGCCAATCCATCACCACAAGAAATTCCCTCATGCCCCTTTTTAGTCAACCCCCACCTTTTCCCTAGAAACCACTATCCCCAAAGTTTTGTCTTTTCCAAAATGCCATGTAAATGGCATCATACATTTTTGAGCCTTTTGAATCTTGCTTCTTTCACTAGCATAATGCATTTGAGATTCATCCATGTTGTCATTTGGCAAGTTCATGTTTAACTTTATAAGAAACTTCCAAATTATCTTCCAAAGTGACTGTACTGTTTTGCATTCCCAACAGCAATGTATGAAAGTTTTAGTTGCTCCATATCCCTGACAACACTCAATATTATCTTTTTAATTTTAATAATTCTAGTAGGCATATAGTAGTATCTCATGGTGATTTTTAATTTGCATATCCCTGATGACTAAGGATGTTGATCATTGTTTCATGTGCTTACTAGTTATTCATATATTTTTCATGAAGTCTTCAACTCTTCTGCTTATTTTTTAAAAATTGAATTATCATCTTACTGAATACAGCATATTTATATGTTCTGGATATAAGTTCTTTAACAGATACATGTATTGCAAATATTTTTTCTCAGTGTGTAGCTTGTCTTTCATTTTCTTTATGCTGTCTTTTAGAGAGTAGAATGTTTAATGTTGAAGTCTGTTTATAGTTTTTTTTCTTTTATGGTTTGTGGTTTGTATGCAAGGGATCTTTACCTAACCCAAGGTCACAAAAATTTTCTACTGTGTTTTTCTCTAGAAGTTTTATAGTTTTAGATTTTATGGTCTAGGTCCATGGTCCATTTTGAATTAATTCTTGACTATGATGTAAGGTAGGGATTGAGTTTAATTTTTTTTTCCGTATGATATCTACCTTTTCCAACACCATTTGTTGGGAAGATTATTCATTCCACATTGAATTACATTGGTGCCTTTGTCAAAAATCCCATGACCATATATATGTATGTGTATTTCTGAACTCTGTTCTGTTGCACTGAGCTATATGTATAGCTTTATACCAGTGTCATACTATAGCTTTATAGTAAGTCTTGAAATCAGGTTGCGTAAGTCCTCCAAACTTGTTTTTCTTTTTCAATATTGTTTTTACTATTCTGGGTCCTTTGAGTTTCCATATAAGTTTTAGAATTAGCTTTTTGACCCCTGGAACAAGCCGTCTGGGATTTTGGTTGGGAGTTGTTTGACTCTACAGCTGCTAACCTAAAGGTCAGCAGTTCGAATCCATCAGATGCTCCTTGGAAACTCTGTGGGGGTAGCTCTACTGTGTCCTATAAGGTCACTATGAGTCTGAATCGACTCGATGGCAGTGAGTTTGAGTTTGGTTTATATACCAATTTGGGAATTATGGACATTTTAACAATAATGAGTCTGCAAATCCATGAACATATCTCTACGTTTATTTAGGTCTACTATAATATCTCTCTGCGGTGTTTTAGAGTTCCTAGTGTGGTTGTGGAGCCCTGGTGGGCCAGTGGTTAAGAGCTTGGCTGTGAATCAAAAGGTCGGCAGCTCAAATCCTTCAGCCGCTCATTGAAAGCCCTGTAGGGCAGAGTAGAACTGAGTCGCTATGAGTCGGAATCCACTCGACGGCAATAGGTTTAGCGTGGATATATTCCACTGTTTTCATTACATTTATTCCTAAGTATTTTTAGTTGTTAGACGCTATTTAAAAAAATATCTTCTAATTGTTTGTTGCTAAAGTATAGGAGTGCAGTTGATTTCTGTATGCTTACTCTGTATGGGATCTTACTGATTCTGGTAGTTGATCGACCTAATCCCAATCAAAATTCTAGCGGGCTTTTTTACATGGAAATGCAAAGGGCCTACTTTAGTATTTATTGTTAAACATCTGAATTCTAGTCTTTGTTTATAATGTTTGCTAGAAAATTAAAACTTACATGTATATATGGTAGAACCATCTGTTTGAGAGTTGGGCAAAATAGATTGTGAGGAACATGAAACTTTGTGATTAAACAGTTCGCTGGAAATTGCTCGTAGTAAATTAATAGGATTATGAAAGTTTATAAACCAAAGGTTCACTTAAATGGCTCAAATAACAGTTGACAGGGTTTCTCCCCTACTTTTCTGCATATTACATGTATTTTTTTAAGTGGGGAATTTACTCATCAGTATTATTCTATGTTATCTTAAGCATCTTATTTGGCCATTTTTCTTTTTATTTACAACTGTTTGTCACTTCAGTTATTCAAGAACTCATTAAAGTGAAATTTTAGTGCGTAATTAGATGTGATTCGATTGAAGTATAAAGACACCAAAACTGAAAATTAAATTATCCACTCTCTTATATAAAGTTCTTATGGTACAGTTTCAAAATAACAAGTTGATTATTTTGTGGGCAACTATTTGTTTTCCTTTTTTTTTTTTTAACAATTTGTTTCACTATCTACAATTAACAGAAACATCCAGTGAATTGCCTTTTGACTAAAAAAAAAAAAAATCAGTATTATAAGTAGCATGGTAGAATATAGTATTATATCCCTTTATATGAATAAGACCTCCTTGAATATAAATTAATAAATTTTCATAACTGTATTTATTAGTCATTCTAGTAGGTATGTAGTAATATCTCATTGTGATTTTAATTGTATTTACTAGAAATTAAAAATTAGGGATTAAAAAATTTACTAGGAGTTACCTGGGTGGCGCAAATGGTTAAGCACTCAACTACTAACTGCAAGGTTGGTGGTTCCAACCCGCCTGCAGGTGCCTTGGAAGACAGGCCTGGCAGTCTGCTTCCAGAAGGGCACAGCCTTGAAGACCCTATGGAGCAGTTCTATTCTGCCCACACGGGACTGCCATAAATTGGAATCAACTTGATGGCAACTAACAACAACTAGTTATTTTATAGTTGGAGGTTTCTCGTTCGTGGAAGTACTATAAAAATTCGAGAAATCGTGTTTTACCAGAAGATGGCAGTAGTAGTATATATTTGTACATATTGAAGAACCTAATTTTTAAAATGCTGGAGATTGAGGTGAGTTATACCTTCAAATAAACCATAATATTTGTTTTTGCAGATCACGGAAAGAAAAGACTTTTTGTTTCTTAATTGCCAGTTTTAAAAAATGGTAAACTTTTTCTCTATGTGCAAGTTTTTCTGCTTTAAGACACCTGATAATATGGAATTTGGGCTATAAAATAGGTAAATCTACAAGATCCTTTGGAATTACCACTTTTCTATCATATTTTTAGATATAAATTTGTATATTATTAAATACTTGACCAAGAAATTGAAGGGTCAAAAAAAATCTCAAGATGTATATATGAGAATTATTTATGATTAACTACTAATAAAGATAAATCAATTTTGATTTTTAATGTATCAGTGGGAAAAGCTAGATTCAGTTTTTAAAAGATTGATGTCCATTTAACACTTCAGAATTATGACTGTTAGGTAAAGCAAGACACAGTATAAATCTGTAATGCCATTTCAGCAATTGCCGTTTTTGTTGAAATCATGATATGCCTTGTTACCTCATCTTTGAGCGTTCGTTGGATGCGGTATTGCTATATTGCTAAAGGGAACCTTTGAGGCAGCCTGGTATATAGAAAGTACACAGAGATGAATGGATTTTGATTCAAATTTTGGTTTACTTGCTTTGTGTCTATAGGCACATTAATTAATCTCTCTGAAACTCACATATTTTATTTGTAAATGGTGACGTACTTCTATCTTCAGAGTTTTGTGAAGATTGTGGATAAAAAAAATATAAAATGAGCATACTTTTAGGTGCGTGTCATCTAAAACTGATCAGAGCGATACTGGTGCCTTTCCTCTAGTGCAAGAGATACAGTGGGAGTATTACTGTTCTTATTTGGTATACTACAGCTCTATTAATATAGCTTTGTCTGCATTTTTTATCAGCAGTGCCACATGTGAAAACCCTGGTGGCGTAGTGGTTAAGTGCTATGGCTGCCAACCAAGAGGTCGGCAGTTCAGATCCTCCAGACGCTCCTTGGAAACTCTGTCCTATAGGGTCGCGATGAGTTGGAATTGACTCAATGGCAGTGGGTTTGGTTTGGTTTTATGCTGCATGTGACCCATTTTGACAGGAATTATTTTTAGCCTGGCATTCTAATACTTACTGTGTGGTTGATTTTTTTTTAAGAATTCTGTTTTAGGACTGTGCTTACTAAAGTTTTTATTTTACTAGCTCTAATAAGTATTCATTATTGTAACCTATTATCAGTCTTTAGAATACTCATTCTAACATCCATAGTATTAGCTTTCAATTATCTGTAGGTTTTATTGTGGGGGAAAAATGAACCTGGTAAGGGGCAGGGACCTGAAGTCTTTGCTAGAAGTATCCTTTATGTTTGATACCAGTATGGGGGCACACCTGTTAATTTTTTTTTTTTTAAGAGAAGTATGATTTTTCTCAGGATTCATTGATAATTTGAAATTTCATGATAAAATTATTTTTAATAAAGCCAAACTGTACCTAAAAATTGAAACTAAAGTCATTCATATGAGTCTTCATTAAATACATAGTTTAAAGTATGTTTTTCTCTGAGTGTAACAGATAAATTTCTGCAGTGCAACAGATTATTAAAAATACTTCAGAATTTTCCCATAAAAATAAAGCAAAAACCAGAGACTGAGAAAAACCATGTTTAATTTTGACCTGTTGTGCTAATATAGTAATTAAATATTCATATAAAAAAGGAAAACATTGTTTCTTCATGAAATAAAAATTTGTTGACAATTTTCATTTGATTGGCAGATGGCATTAACCTACCAATGTTGACTAGCTACATTACTCTTTGCCCTTTCTGGCTTTCATGTGTACAAAGTTCTTGTCATACTGTGTGACATTCCAGACTTTGCACTTTCTTTAACTTGATAAAATTGCCGCACTATTCTGACAGTACAGTCACTAAAGGAAGCGTTCTGCTGATATTGGTATACAATGCCTTTTTTGATAAGATTCGTCACCTTCATTTTCGACTTTAATATTGAGAGCCTTTCTCTGTTTCTTCATCTGATGACATCAATTTCTAACGTTAATTAGTATTTTCCAGTTATGATTTCACCAAGAAGTAAAAAAATGAATGAAATACAAGAGTTACAGGGCATGATCTCAGAATACCTGAACATGTCCCATGGTCGCTGAGTGTGGGTGCTGGCTGAGAATTACCTTGTCCCATACTGTGAGTAGCAGAGGACCTAGTTTGCTTGGCTACCCAGTGGCACTCCTGAACTACATTGCAAGTCACAGATTCACAGGTACTTGATGGACAGTTTAAACTAGGGTTTTTTATTTTAAATTAGTATAACTAGCTTTTTAAAATGTTTATTTCTTTATACCAATGATGTGTATATTAACAGTAGTATATGCAAGGTAAGTAGAGTAGGAACATGGTATGCTAGAATTCTGTTGGGTGTTTTAAGGGTTGTATCCTTTAAGACAATTTTTTACACTTTTGGTTTATGGCACTAAAGCAGAAAATAGCTATATGGTGAGATCATAAGTTACAAGCACAGGCAATCTTTGGCTTGCAGATACCACTGTCAGAGTTTTGCTATGAGAACTTTTGGAAGAAGTAGAGCCTGGGGAGAGAGTAAAGATATTATAAAATCTCTAGATTCAGTAATGAAGAAAGGTAAGAAATTTAAATTCTAGAAATAGTAGGGTACTCAGTGTCAGGAACCACGTATCCTTAAGGCAGTGCCTCCCATGAGGCAGTTCAATAAAGATGAACTGAATTGGTGGCCTGAATATTACAGGGTGTTCTTTTATTGAGAAATGTTTCCTCTTGAAGAAATATTGAACTATTAATGCCAGAGGCCATTATAGTCAAATTATGTTTTTACATCTAAGAAAAAAAATAGGATTTCTCATATTCAGTGTCAACTTATTGGCAACTTTCATGTACCCTTTAGTACCAGAGATTATTTAATTTCTGAACATTCATGTTTTACTATTCTGAGTTGAAAGAATAGGCCTGATTTCTTCCTTCCTTTCAGTATAACTTAGAGCCCCAATTGGTATATTACCCCATCCCTTCCCTGATCTCAATTCCTGTAAGACCTTCTTCCCCTCTATTCTTCTTCCCCATGCTTCCTTTAACTGGTAGGCATGTGACCAAAGGCAAGCCATTTGGATCCTTGCTCCAGGATTTTAAATCTGGAATGAAATGCTATAAAATGACAAAAAATGGATATAGGAGCGGGGCCAAGATGGCGGACTAGGTGGACGCTACCGCGGATCCCTCTTGCAACAAAGACTCGGAAAAACAAGGGAATCGATCACATACATAACAATCTACGAACTCTGAACAACAAGCACAGACTTAGAGACGGAAAACGAACAAATACGGGCAGACAGCGACCGTTTTCAGAACCAGGAGCCAGCGTACCAGCCGACTACTTGGAAAATCTAGTTTCCCAGTGATGGCTCGGAGACAGCAGTCCATATCAAACCACATAAAGAAACAGACCATGACAGCTTCTCCAACCCCCCAAACAAAAGAATCAAAATCTTTCCCAAATGAAGATACAATCCTGGAATTATCAGATACAGAATATAAAAAACTAATTTACAGAATGCTTAAAGATATCACAAATGAAATTAGGATAAATGCAGAAAAAGCCAAGGAACACACTGATAAAACTGTTGAAGAACTCAAAAAGATTATTCAAGAACATAGTGGAAAAATTAACAAGTTGCAAGAATCCATAGAGAGACAGCATGTAGAAATCCAAAAGATTAACAATAAAATTACAGAATTTGACAACGCAATAGAAAGTCAGAGGAGCAGACTCGAGCAATTAGAATGTAGACTGGGACTTCTGGAGGATCAGGGAAACAACACCAACATAGCTGAAAAAAAATCAGATAAAAGAATTAAAAAAAATGAAGAAACCCTAAGAATCATGTGGGACTCTATCAAGAAGGATAACTTGCGAGTGATTGGAGTCCCAGAACAGGGAAGGGGGACAGAAAACACAGAGAAAATAGTTGAAGAACTCCTGACAGAAAACTTCCCTGACATCATGAAAGACGAAAGGATATCTATCCAAGATGCTCATCGAACCCCATTTAAGATTGATCCAAAAAGAAAAACACCAAGACATATTATCATCAAACTTGCCAAAACCAAAGACAAACAGAAAATTTTAAAAGCAGCCAGGGAGAAAAGAAAGGTTGCCTTCAAGGGAGAATCAATAAGAATAGGTGCAGACTACTCAGCAGAAACCATGCAGGCAAGAAGGGAATGGGACGGCGTATACAGAGCACTGAAGGAGAAAAACTGCCAGGCAAGGATCATATATCCAGCAAAACTCTCTCGGAAATATGAAGGAGAAATTAAGATATTTACAGATAAACACAAGTTTAGAGAATTTGCAAAAACTAAACCAAGACTGCAAGAAATGCTAAAGGAGATTGTCTGGCCGGATGACCAATAATATCAGATACCAGCACAATACAAGGTCACAAAACAGAACGTCCTGATGTCAACGCAACTCAAATAGGGAAAGCACAAAAACAAACAAATTAAGACTAATTCTAAAAAATAAATAAATAAACAAAATAATACACACTACAGGAAATCATGGAAATCAATAGATAAACGATCAAAATAATCAAAAAGAGGGACTAAATATAGGAGGCATTGAACTGCCAGATGGAGAGTGATACAAGGCAAAAGAGAAGGATACAAGTTAGGTTTTTAATTAGAAAAATAGGGGTAAATAAAAAGGTAACCACAAAAAGGAATATCAATCCCATAACTCAAGAAAAACGTAACGACTCAATAAACACAAAGTTAAACATTATGAAAATGAGGATCTCACAAGCTACTAAGAAAAACTTCTCAGCACAAAAAAGCATGTGGAAAAATGAAATGGCCAATAACACACATGAAAAGGCATCAAAATGACAGCACTAAAAACTTACTTATCTATAATTACGCTGAATGTAAATGGACTAAATGCACCAATAAAGAGACAGAGAGTCACGGACTGGATAAAAAAACACGATCCATCTATATGCTGCCTACAAGAGACACACCTTAGACTTAGAGACACAAACAAACTAAAACTCAAAGGATGGAAAAAAATATATCAAGCAAACAATAAGCAAAAAAGAAGAGAGTAGCGATATTAATTTCTGACAAAATAGACTTTAGACTTAAATCCGCCCCAAAGGATAAAGAAGGACACTATATGATGATAAAAGGGACAATTGATCAGGAAGACATAACCATATTAAATATTTACACACCTAATGACAGGGCTGCAAGATACATAAATCAAATTTTAACAGAATTGAAAAGTGAGATAGACACCTCCACATATATAGTAGGAGACTTCAACACACCACTTTTGGAGAAGGACAGGACATCCAGTAAGAAGCTCAATAGAGACACGGAAGACCTACTTACAATAATCAACCAACTTGACCTCATTGACTTATACAGAACTCTCCACCCAACTGCTGCAAAATATACTTTTTTTTCTAGCGCACATGGAACATTCTCTGGAATAGACCACATATTAGGTCATAAAACAAATCTTCCCAGAATCCAAAACATCGAAATATTACAAAGCATCTTCTCAGACCACAAGGCAATGAAGCTAGAAATCAATAACAGAAAAACTAGGGAAAAGAAATCAAATACTTGGAAAATGAACAATACCCTCCTGAAAAAAGACTGGGTTATAGAAGACATCAAGGAGGGAATAAGGAAATTCTTAGAAAGCAACGAGAATGAAAATACTTCCTATCAAAACCTCTGGGACACAGCAAAAGCAGTGCTCAGAGGCCAATTTATATCGATAAATGCACACATACAAAAAGAAGAAAGAACCAAAATCAGAGAACTGTCCCTACAACTTGAACAAATAGAAAGTGAGCAACAAAAGAATCCATCAGGCACCCGAAGAAAACAAATAATAAAAATTAGAGCTGAACTAAATGAATTAGAGAACAGAAAAACAATTGAAAGAATTAACAAAGCCAAAAGCTGGTTCTTTGAAAAAATTAACAAAATTGATAAACCACTGGCTAGACTGACTAAAGAAAAACAGGAAAGGAAACAAATAACCCGAATAAGAAATGAGAAGGACCACATCACAACAGAACCAAGTGAAATCAAAAGAATCATATCAGATTACTACATAAAACTGTACTCTAACAAATTTGAAAACCTAGAAGAAATGGATAAATTCTTGGAACAATACTACTTACTTAAACTAACACATTCAGAAGTAGAACAACTAAATAGACCCATAACAAAAAAAGAGATTGAAACGGTAATCAAAAAACTCCCAGCAAAAAAAAGTCCTGGCCCAGATGGCTTCACTGCAGAGTTCTACCAAACCTTCAGAGAAGACTTAACACCATTACTATTGAAGGTATTTCAAAGTATAGAAAAAGCCGGAATACTACCCAGCTCATTCTATGAAGCTACCATCTCCCTGATACCAAAACCAGGTAAAGACATTACAAAAAAAGAAAATTTTAGACGTATATCCCTCATGAACATAGATGCAAAAATCCTCAACAAAATTCTAGCCAATAGAATCCAACAACACATCAAAAAAATAATACACCCTGATCAAGTGGGATTTATACCAGGTATGCAAGGCTGGTTTAATATCAGAAAAACCATTAATGTAATCCATCACATAAATAAAACAAAAGATAAAAACCACATGATCTTATCAATAGATGCAGAAAAGGCATTTGACAAAGTTCAACACCCATTTATGATAAAAACTCTAACCAAAATAGGAATTGAAGGAAAATTCCTCAACATAATAAAGGGCATCTATGCAAAGCCAACAGCCAATATCACTCTAAATGGAGAGAACCTGAAAGCATTTCCCTTGAGAACGGGAACCAGACAAGGATGCCCTTTATCACCGCTCTTATTCAACATCGTACTTGAAGTCCTAGCCAGGGCAATTAGGCTAGACAAAGAAATAAAGGGTATCCAGATTGGTAAGGAGGAAGTAAAGCTATCACTATTTGCAGATGACATGATCGTATACATGGAAAACCCTAAGAAATCCTCCAGAAAACTACTGAAACTAATAGAAGAGTTTGGAAGAGTCTCAGGATATAAAATAAACATACAAAAATCACTTGGATTCCTCTACGTCAACAAAAAGAACACCGAAGAGGAAATAACCAAATCAATACCATTCACAGTAGCCCCCAAGAAGATAAAATACTTAGGAATAAATCTTACCAAGGATGTAAAAGACCTATACAAAGAAAACTATAAAACTCTGCTACAAGAAATTCAAAAGGACACACTTAAGTGGAAAAACATACCCTGCTCATGGATAGGAAGACTTAACATAGTAAAAATGTCTATTCTACCAAAAGCCATTTATACATATAACGCACTTCCAATCCAAATACCAATGTCATGCTTTAAGGGGATAGAGAAACAAATCACTAATTTCATATGGAAAGGAAAGAACCCCCAGATAAGCAAAACATTACTGAAAAAGAAGAAGAAAGTGGGAGGCCTCACCCTACCAGATTTCAGAACCTATTATATAGCTACAGTAGTCAAAACAGCCTGGTACTGGTACAACAACAGGCACATAGACCAATGGAACAGAATTGAGAATCCAGATATAAATCCATCCATGTATGAGCAGCTGATATTTGACAAAGGACCAGTGTCAGTCAATTGGGGAAATAATAGTCTTTTTAACAAATGGTGCTGGCATACCTGGATATCCATTTGCAAAAGAATGAAACAGGACCCATACTTCACACCATGCACAAAAACTAACTCCAAGTGGATCAAAGACCTAAACATAAAGACTAAAATGATAAATCATGGAAGAAAAAATAGGATCTACCCTAGGAGCCCTAATACAGGGCATAAATAGAATACAAAACATTACCAAAAATGATGAAGAGAAACCAGATAACTGGGAGCTCCTAAAAATCAAACACCTATGCTCATCTAAAGACTTCACCAAAAGAGTAAAAAGACCACCTACAGACTGGGAAAGAATATTCAGCTATGACATCTCAGACCAGCGCCTGATCTCTAAAATCTACATGACTCTGTCAAAACTCAACCACAAAAAGACAAACAACCCAATCAAGAAGTGGGCAAAGGATATGAACACACATTTCACTAAGGAAGATATTCAGGCAGCCAACAGATACATGAGAAAATGCTCTCGATCATTAGCCATTAGAGAAATGCAAATTAAAACTACGATGAGATTCCATCTCACACCAACTAGACTGGCATTAATTCAAAAAACACAAAATAATAAATGTTGGAGAGGCCGCGGAGAGATTGGAACTCTCATACACTGCTGGTGGGATTGTAAAATGGTACAACCACTTTGGAAATCCATCTGGCGTTATCTTAAACAGTTAGAAATAGAACTACCATACAACCCAGAAATCCCACTCCTAGGAATATACCCTAAAGATACAAGAGCCTTCACACAAACAGATATATGCACACCCATGTTTATTGCAGCTCTGTTTACAATAGCAAAACGCTGGAAGCAACCAAGATGTCCATCAACGGACGAATGGGTAAATAAATTGTGGTCTATTCACACAGTGGAATACTACGCATCCATAAAGAACAGTGACGAATCTGTGAAACATTTCATAACATGGAGGAATCTGGAAGGCATTATGCTGAGCGAAATGAGTCAGTTGCAAAAGGACAAATATTGTATAAGACCACTATTATAAGATCTTGAGAAACAGAAAAAACGGAGAAGAACACATACTTATGTGGTTACAAAGGGGGGAGGGACGGAGGGAGGGAGAGGGCTTTTTATTGATCAATCTGTAGATGGGAATTGCTTTGGGTGAAGGGAAAGACAACACTCAAAACAAGGAAGGTCAGCCTAATTGGACTGGATTAAAAGTAAAGAGGTTTCCGAGATAAAAGGAAAGCTTCAAAGGTCAACGAAGCAGGGGCTGGGGTCTGGGGAACTTGGTTTGAGGGGACTTCTAAGTCAATGGGCAAAACAATTCTATTATGAAAACACTCTGCATCCCACTTTGAATTGTGGCGCCTGGGGTCCTAAATGCCAACAAGCGGCCATCTAAAATACATTAATTGGTCTCAACCCACCTGGAGCAAAGGGAAAGGAAGAACACCAAGGTCACACGACAACTAAGAACCCAAGAGACAGAAAGGGCCACATGAACCAGAGACCTACATTATCCTGAGACCAGAAGAACGAGTTGGTGCCCGGCCACAATCGATGTCTGCCCTATCAGGGAACACAACAGACAACTCCTGAGGGAGCAGGAGACCAATGGGATACAGACCCCAAATTCTCATTAAAAGACCACACCTAATGGTATGATTGCGACTAGAGGAATCCCAGAGACAATGCTCCCCAGAACTTCTGATGGCACAGGACAGGAACCATCCCCGAAGACAAATCATCAGGCATGAAAAGGACTGGTCAGTGGGGGGGAGAGAGAAACTGATGAAGAGTGAGCTAATTAAATCAGGTGGGCACGGGAGAGTGTGTTGGCAACTCTTGACTGGAGGGGGGATGGGAAGATAGAGAGGGAAGATGGCAAAATTGGCACGAAACGAGAGACTGTAAGGGCTGACTCAATGGGGGAGAGCAAGTGGGAGAAGGGAGTAAGATGCATGTAAACCTACATGTGACAGACTGATTGGAATGGTAAATGTTCACTTGAAGCTTAATAAAAAAAAAAAAATGGATATAGTTCTTTCATTTCAAATGTGATGCCTGATAGTGAAGTTGAATAGTTTTTATTTGCTGATTCCTGTGCCAATTCATAGTTTGGTTCTTTAGCCTTTCAGGGAATTCTGAGTGCTCTCTATCCTTCTCGTAAATTTCTTTTGAGTTGAGTTATGCCAGAATTAGTTTCTATTGTTTGTAGAAGGATTGTAACTGTTATAATTGTTTTAAGTAAACACCATGTATACATTTAAAATCTTATATCTAGCTAAAGGGAAAGCTTTAACTTATGTTTTAAAATTGATGTTCATAATGATTTCTCTCTAGTACTCTGAGACACTGTAATACATGTAAACCATAGAAAAAATGATTGAAATATATCTTGTATGGTTTTAGTGTTAAGAGTAGTTTTTTTCTTTGTTGTTCTTTGAAAATTAGGCACAGTAAAACTTAAATATCCAGGAATTAGGTAACCTCTGGTACTAACGAGTACAAGAAAGTCACCAATAAAGTTGACACTGAATATAAGAAATCATATTTTTTTCCTTAGATGTAAAAACATGACTTTAATGGCCTTTGGCATTCATAGTTTGACATTTCATCAGGAGGAAAGATTTCTCAACAAAAGACTACCCTGTAATATTCAGAATGAGATGCAACATTTTATTTTTTCCAGAACAAAAAGTTAATATGAATGAGTTAGAGAGGTGATTTGAAGTGGATAATAAAGAACCATCAACTGTCTTCACTTTTGGAATTGTTGCTGACTAGCTTTATTCTGAAAAACTCTTCTGTTATAAAATACGTAGATCCTCTATAAACTACCAAAAAAGCACTTTTACGTACATATCTGAGGTGCCAAGAAAGTAAATATCTGAAGGCAAACAAGATTGTTTGATGAATGGCACTGCTGGCTTTTTCTGGGTTGAACTAAAACTGGTGGTGCCCCCTTATTTAGTGGAAGAGGCTATACTGTACACGATTTAATTTAACCACACTGTTTCTAGATGGAAGCAGCTGGTATTCTAAAGATACACGACTTCCCTGCTGAATTGGCAACAAATTCAGAGCCTTTGTTCTCCATTTGCAAGGCCTGCTTAATCAGTTGCTGTTGGGTTGATTCTGACTCATGGCTCTTCCATGTCCATCAGAGTAGAACTGTTCTCAAAAGTAGAATGTGAGGCCTTTCTTCCTAGGTGCCTTTGGGTGGACTCCAACTGCCAGCCTTTCAGTTAGCTGCTGACTGTGTTAAACATTTGTACCACTCAGGGACTTCAAGGCCTGTTTAGACTTAAAACAGAGAGTATTAGTGAGGGGGCCCCTCTCCTGGAGCCAACCTATGATGTGTCCAGTTGAACCTTGATCTAAGCATGTCTTTCCAGAAAACTTATCCTATCTCTGGCCTTTATCTGTGAGGCAGAAAGTGTTTGCAAGAGCCCATTCCTTAACAGTGGCTTCCAACAGAAAGTTCTGTGTTACTCAAAAATAGGGAAATCTCTTGGGGAAAAAACATAAGTAGCTAAAACCCAAGTGCTAATTGAACATGGAAGCAAGGCTATCTAGGTGATGTTTATGATACTGAAACCTAGAGTTTTGAGTTACAGTGGCTTTGTGTGAGGGACAGAACAAAGGCTGTGAGTCCGTTTGTGGCTAGTTGGGCTTAAGACCTCTACATAAAGCCATTACTCTTCCAAGGCTTTACCATCAACTACAGAATGGGCTGTGATAAGTTCTAACAGCCTGCAGAGGAGACTACATGGCAACTTTTCTGATTTGGTTTGGCTCCAGATGGAGGAATGTGCTAGGAGGGGGCAAGGCTTCTCTGAGTTTTGTCAACATAGTCCAGCTCTGACATGGTTTAGGCTTGTGATTTCCTCTTTGGTCCATGAGATTATTTTAAATTGAGAAATTCAGTTGAAGTGGTACTAGGTTAATAGCACCCTAAAGCAAGACAGAAGGAAACTCAAATTCTTTTTGTAGAAATCACCCTCAATTGAGGTTCCTCCCCATGAAGAAGTCCTGGTGGTACAGTGGTTAAAGCACTCAGCTGCCAACCAAAAGGTTGGTGGTTTGAACCCACCAGCCACTCCTTGGGTGAAAGAAGTGGCAGTCTGCTTCTGTAAAGATTTCAGCCTTGGAAACCCTATGGGGCAGTTCTACTCTGTCTTATGGGGTCACTGTAACTCAGAATTCAGAACGCCAATGATGAAGTTCAGTCAAATATGTGCTCTCAATATAAAATTGAAAACTATTTGGGAAATGAGCCACTATGACAGCGTTAGTTTTCTATTGCTGTGTAAGAAATTACCACAAACTTTGTGGCTTAAAACGATACCCATTTACTATCTCACAGTTTCTGTATGTCAGAAGTCTGGGTATGGGTAAGCTGAATGTTCAGTTAAGATAAGTGAATATTGATGGGACAAAACATTTTTAAAAAGCTATCTCTTGGTGAATTTAAAAATATTTGTAGAATTAAAATATATGATAACTAATGGAAAGGGGCAGGGAGGATGAATTTAGTTAAAATGTTCTCAAGTTCTACTATTACTGGAGAAATGGCAAAATGATCAGTTTTATTATACAAACAGGTCACAGTTGGGTGTTGTAATGTCTAAGGAAACCGCTAAAATAATAGTAACACTATGTGTAACTATCAAGTAAACAGAGTAAAAAAGGATTAATAAAATATTTAACTTATTCAAGAGAAGGGAAAAAATTAAAATGGAAACCTAAAATAGATCATCCAAATAGAAAATACATAGTAGTTATATAGGTCAAATAGAAAATAGATTGTTGTTGTTAGTTGCCATCAAGTCATATCAGTTATTATGTTAAATATAAATGCACCAAATACTCCGTTTGAAAGAATAAGGTAAGCAGACTACATTAAAAACCAAACCCCAAAATATACTGTTTACAAGAGATATCTTTAATAAAAGGATGCAGAAAGGTTGAAGGTAAAAAATGGGAAAAGACATATTATGTACATAATCCAAAAAAACCTGGTGTAGCTACACTAATATTAGACTAATAAGTTGTAAAACAGAAAACATTACTAGAGATAGAGAGGCATACTTTATAATGACAAAGAGGTCAATTCACCAGGAAGATATCACAATTCTACATTTGTATGTACCCAATAATGTAATTCAAAGGATATACAGCAAAAGCTGGGAGAACTAAAAGGATAGACAAATCTTCAACCGTAAAACAAAACCTGTTGCTGTCAAATCGATTCCAACTAATAGTGCCAGAATTATAGCACTAAACTTACATATATATCTTTCTAATAATTAATGGAAAAGCAAAGGAACAACCAAACAAAAACAATAAGGTCAGAAACTACATAATTATCAAACTGCACCCAATTAAAACAAAATTGACATGCTTTTCAAGTGCACATGGAACTATTGCCAGAATTGACCATGTGCTGGTTTATAAAGGAAATTGACCATGTGCTGGTTTTTGAAAGATTGATTTGTATATATTTTGAAATATTGAGATCATTCAGAGAATATTCACTGACCAGCATGGAAATAAGCTAGAAATCAGTAACAGAAATAGATAATCACCAACTGTCTGGAAATTAAACAATATTCTTCAATAAGCCATGGGGATCAAAGAAGAAACTATAATGAAAATTAGAAAATATTTTGGCCTGAGTTGTAAAGAAAGTAGTCATATCAGAATTCATGAAATATGTCTAAATAAATATTTAGAGGGAAATTTATACACTTAAATACATTCTTTAGAAAGAAAGCCTGAACATCAGCTGTTTAAGGCAAAAAGTTAGAAAAAGAATAGGGAATCAAACCCAAAAAAGTAATAGAAAATAATGAAGAGTAGGAATACTATAATAGAAAACACATGTGCATAGGGAAAATAAAAGCCAGAATTCATTCTTTGAAAAGATAATATTGATAGACCATTAGTAAGGCTGATCTAGAAAAAAAGGAAGAAAGCACATATTACCAATATCAGAATAAAAAGGACATATGTTTAAATTATACAGACATTAAAAAGATAAGTGTTTATGATGAAAAAACTTAGGCCAATACATTTGGGAATATAGATGAACAAATTTTTTGAAAAATACGACTTTGCTCAACAATCAGAAGTAATAAAAATCTGGATACTCTCTTATCTTTGAAAAAATTGACCCTGTTTATTTAAAACCTACACACCACAGGCCTAGCTGTCTTTCCTGGGAATTCTTCCAAACATTTAAGGAAGAAAGGATACCAGTCTTAGACAGACTCTTTTAGAGGATAGCAAAAGAGGGAACACATTCAAACTCCTTTTATCCATCAACATAACCTTGATATCGAAACCTAACAAAGACATTACAAAAATGTAAATTACACTCAGGCTTTCTCATTAAAATAGATACAGTAATCCAGTCATCCTAAACAAAATATTATTAAATGTAGCTAACTATATATAAAAACAATAATGCACCATGACTGTGTGTGTGTTTTTTTTTTTTTTTTTAACTAGGATTTAAAAGGAGAGTTTATATTTGGGAGTTAATCAATGTAATTCCCCGTTAAAGGGAAAAAAGTAAAAAAAAAAAAAAAAAAATCAGATGATCATCTCATAGATGCAGTGAAGATACTCTTTGCAAATTAGGAATATAAAGGAACTTTCTTTCTCTTACAAAATGTACCTCAGAAAACCTACAGTAAACAACATACTTAATGCTCTAAAATTGAAGGCTTTTCCCATGAGACTGGGAAAAAATCAATTAAAACAAAATTGACATGCTTTTCCAGTGCACGTGGAACTGTTGCCAAAGTTGACCATGTGCTGGGCTATAAAGGAAGCCTCTATAAATTTTGAATACATTTTTAATAAAATCTCTGATTTTATTCAGTGTTTTGTTGAAGGTGATAGCCAGTAGAATAAGACAAGCAAAGGAAATAAGACATACTGAGGACTAGAAAGAAAGAAACTGTTTTAGTTTGCAGGTGACATGAATGTGTATGTAGAAAATTCAAAATAACCTATGTATAAATATTAAAATTAAATTTAATAAAGTTCTAGATAAAAGGTCATTATAAAAAATTTTTCTCTCGACTCCCAAAGAACAATTAAAAAATGAAATTGAAGAAACCATTTATACATCACTAATAAAACCCAGTGCTGTCGAGTCGATTCCAACTCATAGCGACCCTACAGGGCAGAGTAGAACTGCCCCATAGAGTTTCCAAGGATCTAGTATCAAAAAACAAATGCCTACTGTCTTAGTTACCTAGTGCTGCTATAACACAAATACCACAAGTGGGTGGTTTTAAAGAACATTAATTTATTTCCTCACAATTTAGGAGTCTAGAAGTCTGGGTTAGGATACGGCTCTTGGAGGAGGTTCTTCCTTGTCTGTTTTAGCTTCTGGTAGCTGCCAGCAATCCTTGTAGATGCATCTGTTTCGGTAATCTGTGTTCTCCCTGTGTGTGTCTCTGTGCCCACTCTGCTCTCTCTATAACTCAGAAGTGATCAGATTTAGAACCTTAGGTGCAAAGAAAGCATTTGATTAAAATTCATCAATCATTAATAAAAAAAAAAATAGCACCATAACTTGGCAAACTAGAAATATAAGGGAGTTGCCTTAACTTTATAAGTGTGTATCTAAAGCCAGTAACAAGCGTTATACTTTAGGGCAAAACTTGAGAAGCATTTCAGTGAAAGCCAGGATGATATAAGAATGTGTGCTATAATTGCTTCTGTTCATTATTGTATAAGAATTCCCAACCTAATGCAGTAAAACAAGAGAAGGAAATAATGAGGTACAAAAGTCAGGAAGAAACAAACTTTTACCTTTTTCTTAATGGGTAATGTAATAGAGTATCTATGATTATTAGGTTTAAAAGAGAGTTTAGCAAGATTGCCAGATATAATCTCATTCTATGAAATTAAATAGCATGCATAGTATCACTTAGAAAATATAGTAGAAAAAAATTATCCCTTTTCAGAAAGCAACAAAAACTTTAAGCTCCCTGGGTATACATCTTACAAAGATGTTTATTATCTTTGTGGAGAAAATTATAAAATTAATGATAGGACATAAAACCCATTGCCATTAAGTCAATTCCGACTATAGCAACCCTGTGGGACAGGGTAGAACTGCCCCATAGGGTTTCCAAGGAGTGACTGGTGGATTTGAACTACTGGCCTTTTGGTTAGCAGCCAAGCTCTTTAACCACTGCACCACTAGGGCTCCAGGCATAAAAAAAAAAAAAAAATGGAGAGATATACCATGTTCAGGGATAGGAAGAACATACCCCAAATTAACTGTATATTTTACAGACTATAATATCACAACCCCCAAATTATCTGTAAATTCAGTGCTTGTTATTGTTAGGTGCTGTCGAGTTGAGTCCTACTCACAGTGACCCCATGTGAAAGAGTAAAACTGTACTCATAGGGTTTTTCTTGGCTGTAATCTTTGTGGAAGCAGATCTTTCTCCTGCAGAGCCATTGGGTGGGTTCAAACTGCCAACCTTTCGGTTAGTCATTGAGCACTTAATTGTTTGCATCATTTAATCCTCAAAACAACTGTGGGGGTTTGTAGTCATTTTATGGATGATTTTTTTTATAGGTGCAGATGCCTAGGTGGTGCAAACGGTTTGAGCTTACCTACTAACAAAAAGGTTAGTGGTTCGAACCACCCAGCGGCACCTCAAAAGAAAGGCCTGGTGATCTGCTTCTGTAAAGATTACAGCCAAGAGAACCCTGTGGAGCAGTTCTAGTCTAACACATGGGGCTACCATGAGTTGGAATCAACTTGACGGCAATGGGCTGTGTTTTTTTTTTTTAAAAAAAACAGGTACAGAGAGATTTTGTAACTTACCCAAGGTGACACAACAAATAAGTGGAGGTACTGGCTGTCTGATTCTAGATCTGCACTCCTAACTAGTATGTGTCCTGCACTCCCAGGAATTTTTCATGAAACTTAATTAGCTAATTAACAAATTCATGTGGACTACTAGGGAGCCAAGGCAACTTAGATGAATAAGGCATGTGTGGGTGATGGTGGTAGGGAATTTGCTTTGTCTGATACCAAGACTTTATATTTTAGGGTTGTGGTGGGGTGATTAAAATAATGTGATATTGATTTAGATTAGAGAGACAAATAAATCAGTGCAACAGCGTAGAAAGCCCCAAAAAAGAACCACGTACAAAGGTATGTAATAGATATGATTTTACCAAAAACTGCAGAAAAATTAGACAAGCCAAAAAAAAAAAAAAAATGTTGAAATGGTTTGCAGCAGAGAAAAATAGTAACATTAATTTCCCCTTCACACTGTACCTAAAAACAAATTCCGAATGGATTAAAGATCAAAATGTAAAAACATATTGGAGAATATCTTTTTAATTTTAGAGCAGAGAAGGATGCCATGCTATGTACCCAAAGAACAACTAAGAGATCAAATTCACTGCAACAAAATTAAAATCTTATTTATATCAGAAGTTTTTTAAAAGTAGAATTAAAAGAGAAGAGAAATTCTGGGTGAAATTATCTCCAATATGTATTTCAGAAAATTTCCATCCAGTTTATATAAGTAACTTGGCACATTGATTAAAAAAAAAAAAAAGGAAAGAAAAACCCGCTAGAAAAGTTAGCAAAGGAAATATAATTTGGAAAAGGGGAAAGACTCATGTCCATTTATTGTTTGAAGATGCTTTTAAAAGGGGAGATGGAAATTAAAACTGATATACTGTTTCTTGTAGAAAATTTGATGGTGATGATGGAGGGAAATGGGAACTTACACATTTCTGATGGCCATATAAGTTGATATAACCACTTTGGGCAGCAAAATTTAAAACGTGCATAAAGTTACAGCCCAGCAAGTCTACTTCAACACAGATATTCCAGAACAGGGATTGGCGGGCTTTATCTCTAATGGGTCAGATAGTAAAAATTTAGGCTTTGCAGGTCATAAGGTCTCAGTCACAAATACTCTGCTGTTGTAGCTCAAAAGCAGACACAGACATAATCTACAAGAGGGTATGACTGTGTCCCAATAATAATTTATTTATGGGTACTGAGATTTTTGAATTTAATATAATTTTCGCATGTCCTGAAATGTTATTCTTCTTTTGATTTTATTTCAACCATTTAAAAATGTAAAAAACATTCATAGTTGACAGATCTAATTTGGCCCAGAGACTGCAATTTGCCAACACCTGATACTAGAAAATCTTTTGTACAGAACACAAAAGTAGCCTGGAAAGATATTTATTGCAACATTGTGTGTAGCAGTAAATAATTGGAAACATACATTTACTTACACATTCCCATGCATCAATATGGGAATGTGTAAATAAAATGGAGCATTTTCACCATATAGCTATTAAAAATAATAAACTAGATTGATAACCACATCAACATTCTTTGATCTCAAAAGCATAATATACAGAATTATACATAGAGTATACTTTATGAATAAAACCATTTATGGATATTCTGCATATTTTTCATTCATACATAGATATGTATGCAAAGGCAAAATAAAATGACTAGAATAGTAGGCATAAAACTCCTGAAAGCTTTATTACAGTGCTTTGTACAGGGTAAGTCCTCAGAAATTTAAACAATTTTTTCTCTGCCCTCCCCGGCCCCCCCCTCCCCACTGTATTAGAATTACTTTTGATTCTATAATGATAGGTCATTATATATACAAGTTAGCTGGTTGTTTGAACTTTTAGAAAGACCACCTACAACTTCTTCTAGACAAGAAGTTACTTTATCAGGTTTACTTAGTTACCTGGGAAGTATTCTTTTTAACTAGCTTGTGAGTTTTTATTCTACCCTGGAAGCTAATCATAAATAAGATGCATTTCAGTAGTTGGGTGATAAATTAGTGTAACCATAGCTTTCTTGGGAGTTAACTTTCTGTTTTCCGTCTCATGTTACATTTCTTTCCTCTAGCTCATCTTCACTGTGCTTCTTTAAAGTAGGTTACAATCAAGATAACCTTTCTTTTTTTTTTTTTTTTGGTTTGCCTATCTTTTCTCATGAATTTTTAGTTTTTATAATTAGAATGTTGATGCTGGGAGCTTGGGAAGGGGATCTTATTTCAAGGAAGATGATCCATTAGATTGTCTCATTCCTCTATAATCTATCTTCACAAAAATAACCTATAGTGACTCTTAGGATCTTTCTTGAATTGTAATAACATTTTTTGTTTGTTCTAATTGGCCAGTAAACTTGAGATCTTTTGTCCCTTAGAGTGTTTTTAAACTTGTAGGGATGTCATAGGGCCTCAGGTTTGTTAATTGTATCTTGAACAACATGTGTTGTCAATTATATGACTCTTTGAACATTTTTTTAAACGTAATTTAGGAGTGGAAATTTTTCTATTCTTTTAAAAAAATATAAGATTATAATTAATTTGGTGTCTCTGTGTATTACTTTCCCAGGGCTGCTGTAACAAGTTATCACAAGCTCGGTGTCTTAAAAACAACAGACATTTATTCTGTCACAGTTCTTGAGGCCAGAAGTCCAAAATCAAAGTATTGGCAGGGTTGGTTCCTTCTGGAGGATCTGAGGAAGAAGCCATTCCGTGCCTTTCCCTTAGCTTCTAGTGGCTGCTGACAATCCTTGGCGTTCCTTGGCTTGTAGCTGCATGACTTCAGTGTCTATCTCCATCATCATATGACTGTCCCTTCTATATCTCTGTGTGTCTCAAATCTTACTGTGCCTATTATGTGGACACCTGCCATTGGATTTAGGACTCATTCTAAATCCAGAATGAGCTCATCTTATGATCCATAATTCAGACCCTGAATAAAGACGTCTTTTCTAAATAAGATTACTCTCACAGGTTCTAGGGATTAGGGCTTGGGCATATCTTTTTGGGGCTACAATCCAGCCCACTATACTCTGTTACATACTTTTAGTTTCAAGTAATTCATTTGAACTCTCATCTTTAATAATTGGCTAGGCTTCTTTCTTCGATATGTTTAAGGGATTTTGTCGTAATAATTTTAGATTACCCTAGGTGATGTGTCTTGAATTACATATTAATCTCCTTAATTTTTCGTTTCTGTTTTACATAGCGCAGTGTATCTTATATAGCACTGCTTCCTGTCATTTTTGTTGGGTATATTTCCAATGTTTGAAAAGATGCTCTGACCTGCCCACTATGTCATTTTATACATGAGTAATCTCATCTCAATGTGGCATCATAGGATAAAACTGTCTATTTCTGAACCAGAGGTGACCTCATGTGAGCAGTGTAATTTTACAGTGTTATTTCAGGAGTGCTTGGATAGCACAGAGGAGAAAAATTTGGGGGGGCACTGGGCATTTATGAATAAGAAAAAAAGATAAAAGAGAATGGGGTCTATAAAGACTAGCTTCATAGGCTTCATAATTTTGCCAGCACTATTTTATTTGCTTATGCAGAGAATTTGGAAAATATTATAATTTGAGATAGTACTATCACTGTATTTGATCCAAAATCTCTTCATCAAGTAAATGAATTCCATTTATTATTCTTTCTACAAAAATACAGTTAAAGTAAAGCAAAATAAGTAATACACAGTCTATTCCATGTGAAAATTATTCCCTTACACAGCTATTTATGTAGATCTTCCTAGTGAAGAATCTTGGAAAGAGATAATGGAAAGAGTATATGCACTTGGGAGAGTCCCCGAAAGGACTGAAAAAATCAAATAAAAGAAAACTAGGAGCAGCCTGAGACCAGGACAACTAGATGGCGCCTGTCTACAATGATGACTGCCCTGAAAGGGAACACAACAGAGAATCCCTGATGGAGCCAGAGAGCAGTGGGATGCAGACCTCAATCTCATAAAAAGACCAGATTTAATGGTCTGACGCGACTAGAAGGACCCCAGAGATCATGGTCCCCAGACCTTCTGTTAGCCCAAGACTGGAACCATTCTCAAAGCCAACTAACTCTTCAGACAGGGATTGGACTGGATGATAAGATAGAAAATGCTAACTGGTGAGGAGTGAGCTTCTTGGCTCAGGTAGACACATGAGACTATGTGTGCAGCTCCTGTCTGGAGGGAAGATGAGAAGGCAGAGGGGGACAAAAGCTGGCTGAATGGACGCGGGGAATACAGGGTGGAGAGGAGTGTGCTGTCTCATTAGGGGGAGAGGAACTAGGAGTACATAGCAAGGTGTATACAAATTTTTGTATGAGAGACTGACTTGATTTGTAAACTTTCACTTAAAGCACAATAAAAATTAAAAAAAAAAAACTAGGATGGCTTTAAGAAAGAAAACTTTACCATTTTTTTAAAGAAAATCTCAGGTTCCCTTCAGATGGCAGCCACAAGTAAATTTAAATTAAAGTTTGTGGTTTTCTCTGCCTCCTAATTATACTTATAGGCATGGGCTATGGCGGCTAAGAGCACTGGCTACTGGGAATTTGAGAGACGGGGCTTAGGAAGTGTGGATGACCTTAAGTAGCAGTCTTTAGAAGGCGTTAATTTGGGGAAAATGGAGGATACTTTGCAGGGAGAGGGAGGTGTTCCTTGGAATGGTGGTAAGGGGAAAAAGGAAGCAACTGAAGATAAGGTTCCTGTGGAAATGAACCGAAAACCAAACTACTTGCCATCGAGTAGATTCTGACTCATGGTGACTCCATGTGTGTCACGATAGAACTGTGCTCCATAGGGTTTTCAGTGGCTGACTTTTTGAAAGTAGATCACCAGGCATTTCTTCTGAGGTGACTCTAGGTGAACTCAAACCTCCACCTTTCGATTAGTAGCTGAGCACGTTAAACATTTACACTGCTCAGGGACTCCCTATGGAAACTATATGTTGTTGTTAGGTGCCGTGGAGTCGGTTCTGACTCATAGCAACCCTATGCACAACAGAACGAAACGCTGCCCAGTCCTGTGCCATCCTAGAAACTAGATAGTATTTAGAAAAAAAGAAGACAGATTCCACTCTCCACTGGAAGGTACCATTTATTAAAAAAACTACACTTGATTATTGCAACAGAAGAGGGTCCTTTTGAACTAAGAAATCTGATAAGCAACTGCTCCTTTTCTCCCCCCACAAGATGTCTTGCTGTTGTTAATTCTGAAAAAACCAACACAAATAATCATCAACAGAAAAAGAAGCCACCATCTGTACAAAATTACTATAAGAATAAAGCAGAAAATGAAAATTAAACTCAGCAGATTAAACACATATGCAAAGAATGAAAGGAAAAATTAAAAAGAATTGCAAAAGATAAAAGAAAAGCCACAAAGCAGAGGAAAACTGAAATATAGCTCTCAAAAACATGAATATAACCTATATTAAACAAGCAATTGCATATGAAAAGACACCATGAATCAGACATTCAAAAACTCACTGTAGAAATGGACAAACAATATAGGAAGATGTATGAAACAAGCTGACTGATCTCTAGAAAGAAATTGATGAAAAAGACAAAAATCATCTCAGAAACGAAAACTATAAGGTGTCCAATGGAAAATAGATATTTGCAAAAGTTCAATAGGATAGAAATGAAAAAGAGTCAAGAAAATGAAATAGAGAGAAAAAAGATCAGAGAGAAAGTGATAGAAAAGACAGAATATTCAGTATATTTAGTGCAAGACCCTGATATAGAAAAACAAACAAAATGAACAGAAATAGTATTTAAAATAATAATGTGAAAGGACTCCTGCATACTTCGAAGAATTGACCTGGTAGAATCAATCAACTCTTAGATATATCCTGATATTAGAACTTAACATAAAAAAAAAAAAGAGAGAGAAACTTGGGTCCTGAGCCAAAAAATAATAAATAATTTAAAAATTAAAGAGAAAATCAGTCTGCCATCAAACTCCTTGGTAACAGCATATAAAGCAAGACAAGACTGAATATTTTCAATAAATCCAAAATGAGTAATCGTTTTAATTGATTGTCAAACATTAAAAAAATAAATAACTCAAAATCCATGGTAATACCCAGAACTACTTATGAATTGCACTTTGACTTTTAAAAAATGGTTCACTTATTAAGAAAATTGTCAAATGTGACTTATAGTGGTTCACATGAAGTATTATTTTTTTTTATTGAACTTTAGAGGAAGGTTTACAAAACAAACTAGTTTCTCATCAAACAGTACACACTTTGTTGTATGACATTGGTTAACAACCCCACAACATGTCAACACTCTCCCTTCTCAACCCTGGGTTCCCTGTTACCAGCTTTCCTGTTCCCTTCTGCCTTCCAGTCCCTGCCCCAGGGCTGGTGCACCCCTTTAGTCTTGTTTTGTTCCGTGGGCCTGTTCAATCTTTGGCTGAAGGGCAAACCTCAGGAGTGGCCTCATTACTGAGCTGAAATGGTGTCCGGGGACCATACTCTCAGAGTTTCTCCAGGCTCTGTCAGGCTAACAAGTCCAGTCTTTCCTTTTGAGTTAGAATTTTGTTCTACATTTTTCTCTAGCTCTTTCCAGGACCCTCAATTGTGATCCCTGTCAGAGCAGTCAGTGGTAGCCGGGCACCATCTAGTTGTCCTGGACTCAGTCTGGTGGAGGCCATGGTAGATGTGGTCCATTAGTCCTTTGGGTTAATCTTTCCCTTGTGTCTTTTGTTTTCTTCATTCTTCATTGCTTCCAAAGGGGAGAGACCTCTGGAGTATCCTAGATGGCCACTCCCAGGCTTTTAAGACCCCAGATGCTACTCACCAAAGTGGAATGTCAAACATTTTCTTTGTAAACTCTGTTATGCCAATTGAGCTAGATGTTCCCTGAGACCATGGTCCCCACAGCCCCTGGCCCAGCAGTTTGATCCCTCAGGGAGTTTGGATGAGTCTGTGGAGCTACCTTGGCCTTGCCTTGTACAGATTGTGCTGGCTTCCCCAGTATTGTGTACCGCCTTACCTTTCATCAAAGTTACTGCTTATCTTTTGTCTATTAAGTGTTTTTCCATCCCCGCTCCTCCCCCGCTCATAACCATCAAATATTGTTTCTTTTTGTATGTAAACCTTTTCATGAGTTTTTACAGTAGTGGTCTTATGCAATATTTGTCCTTTTGTGATTGACCCATTTCACTCAGCATAATGTCCTCCAAATGTGTCCATGTTGTGAGGTGCTTCCCAGATCCACTGTTGTTCTTTATCATTGAGTTTATTGCTGTCATTTTGTAGTGTTTTTTTTTTTTTTTTGCGGTGCTAATGTTTTCTTTGTTCCTCTTACTCTCCTGTGCTGAGTTCCATTTGTTTGTAGATTTCTTTTTCATTTCTTTTGTTTTTATAGAGACTTTATGTTTTTCCTTCTTTATTTTGATGAGTAGGTTTGTTAACTTTTCTTTGTAGTTACCTTGAAATTTACCCTTGCCTTCCTAGGTAATAAAGGTTCCTATCATTACTTGGTATCACCTTGCCTTCCTCTCTGTTAGAAAGTTATATGCCTATACCGTTTATTCCCTCTTTTATTGTTTTGACATTGTTGTCATTTACAGATTAACCTCTCTGGTTCCCTGTTTCGGTTGTTTTGGTTTTGGGTAGTCCTTCAGAGTTCATTTCCTTGGTTGGTATCTGGCTGGTACAATCTTGCATCCTACATTCAGGCTGTGGTCTGATGTTGTTTGTTCTTAGACTAAAGGACTGTCTTTAATAATTCTTGTAAGTTTGGTTTGGTTTTTACATATTCCCTTAATTTCTGTTTATCTGGAAATGTCCTAATTTCACCGTCATATTTGAATGAAAGTTCTTGGTTGGCAATTTTTTTCTTTCAGAGGTTTATATATGTCATCCCATTGCCTTCTTGCCTGCGTGGTTTCTGCCAAATAATCATAGTCTTATTGTTTCTCCTCTGTATATGACTTTTTGTTTTTCTTTGTCCCTGGTTTTAGTGAATGTGATTATGATATGCCTTGGTGTTTTTCTTTTGGGGTCTACCCTAGGTGGGGTTCATTGAGCTTCTTGGATGGTCAACTTTTCATCATTCATGATACTAGGTAAGTTTTCTGTCAGCAATTCTTAAGTGATTCTCTCTTTGTTTTCTGTTTTTTCTCCCAGTTCTGGAACTCTGATCACTTGCAACTTTTTACTTTTGATTTTATCCCACATAATATTCAGGCTTTCATCATTTTTCTTTGTTCTTTTTTCCGATTTTTTCTCAAACAGAATTGTACCCGAGTGTTTGTCTTCAGTTTCACTGATTCTGTCTTCCATCATTTCAAATGTGCTCCTCAACCCTTCTATGACACTGCCCATTTCTGAAATCTTATTGTTTATCTTTTGGATTTCTAGTTGTTGTTTTTGTGTGATTTCTAGTTATGAATTTATTTGGGGGTTTCGTTCCTGTATTATTTTCCTGAATTGTTCCATTTTTTTTTTTTTGCCTGTGTTTTCTGTGAATTTGTCTGCCTTTTCCAAAAATTTGTCTGTTTTCCTCATTGTTGTCCGCCTTTTGTTTCAACTCTCGGATTGCTCTGAATATTAGAGATTTGAATTCCCTGTCAGGTAGTTCTAGTTCCTTTTCTTCTACTGGAAGGTCATCTTGTGTATTATTTTGGACCGCCTACTGGGCCCATCCTATCCTGTTTTTTTATATGTTTTGATATTCTTTGCTATCTTTGGCACATTCAGTAGTTATTTTCTTCGTTTCTTGATTGTAGATTTATTTGTTTCGTCCTGCTTTATTGTTTTATTTGATTATGTCTGAGCAGGTGGTCTGTGCATTCTTTGTTGTTTGTTCCTCTGTAACCATGATACTTTTCACCTCCTTGTCCAATGGGTAGGGCCAGTCATTCAGCTATGGTGCAGCAGGGCAGGTCCAGTTAAACGGGAGGGTATGGGATGGGTTGTTTATGGTACATACAAGGATTGACAGGGCAGGCCAGGAATCAGTGCTGGGCAGGTTCTAGTAGGCTGTGCCTGTGCTGCTCTGGGATGTGATATTCAGTGCATGGTACAGGTAGGCAGGAAAGAGGGGGGAGGTTGTGATGTGTGGAGCTAATAGGGGTATGGGAAAGAGGAGAGAGAGGAGAGAAAAACAGGAGCCAAAAACAAACAAGCAAACAAAGAAAAAGAAAAAAAAAAGAGTGCTAAGGGAGCTTGCCATTGGAGTGGAGAGATGAGAAACCGAGAAATGGAGAAGAGAAAAAAAAAGGAAAAGGGAAGAAGAAAGAAAAAATGACTAGATAAAAATTTGGAAAAGAAAAGAAAAGCCCTCAGGAGTCCTGGAGTTCCACTGATGGGGCTGCTAAGACTGGGAAAGTGGCTACCAGGCTGCGCAGTATAGCCTAGCTAGAGGGGGTATAGATGTCACACAGCACCAGGTATTCAGGAGACAGGAAAAGAATATAAGTGTAGAAATGACAAGAACTGAGAAAGGGAAAAAGAGAAAAGAAAAAAAAAGGGAAAGAATGCAGAAAAAAAGAAATGTACACAGGGATCCTACGTGTGCAGCTGCCCAGATTGGGGAGTGGCTCCTAAGCCGTGCAGTGCAGCCTGGCTAGAAGGGGCTCCCAAGCTGTGAAAAGAAAAAGGAAACAAACAGAACAAAGCAAAACAAGCAAAAAAAAAAAAAAAGGCCCCAGAGATCCCACCAGCATGATGTTGTGGCCCAGGGGAGTGGCTGCCCAGCCAAGTGTGGCTTCACAGCCTTTCAAGAAGAAGCAAAGATGGCACACGGAGGTAGGCGTTCCAGAGAAAGGAGGGGGAGATGGTAGGAGGCACAGAAGAAACCGAGAGAGATGGAAAGGAGCAATATCAGCTCAGGGGCTTGGCCAGTATGAGTAGGGCAAATCCACGCGGCCTGAGGCCAAAGCAGTTGCCTCCTGACCAAGAGACTGTGGCTGGCAGGAAGCAGAGGAGGCAGAAGGGTGGGGGGCAGCTATTAAAGCATATATCACTTATTACTGGGTGCTCTGTCTCCTGCTGAGAACTTTGTAAAGCTGCTTTCTGGTACTCCCTGTCCGCTGATCTCCAGCATGTGTGGGGCGAATCCAAGTGGCACAGATGCTGCACTTCGCAGCTGGCTGAGCCACCACAGGTAGCCAGGAAGCTTGGAGGTAGAGGAGTGGAGAATGGGGGATGGGAAAGTGTGTATTGCTGGTTACTGGGTGCTGTCTACTGCTGGGAGTTCCATGAAGCTGATTTCCCATGCTCCCTGTCTGCCAATCCCCAACAGGAGTCCAAGATGGCGAATCCTTGCTGCATTAGCTGACGGGGCCCTCCACACGTATCTTTCCTGGCTCTCTGACTCCTGTCAGTTTCTTATTCCATTCGGTGCTTGGCAGAGTTCTCTGTCTCTTCATTTGGCACTTCAGGTTCCAGGAATGATGTTTGTCTATGTTTTAGTTAGTTTTATGGGTCTTTGCTGTGGAGGGACAGCGTGGTGCTTCTGTCTGTGGTGCCATATTGGCCGGAAGTCGTCACCTTGTGCCCATAAAGTATTTAGATGTGAACTGTCATAATATCTGCAGCTTACTTTTATTTGGTTCAGCAAAATATAAAAGTATATAGAGAAATTACAGAAACACATTTGTACTTTTTCATAATAATAACTACTAGGCATTTAAAAAAACTTCAATTAAAACAAATTACTAGATTTCCAATATTTTTGTATATTAAGAGATGTCTTTTATCTTGACTGAGATGTATTCTGAGTAAATATAATCCATTTTATGTATTGTTAGCTTCTTGGAATAAATAATGAAGAGTGTCTTTCATATTTCTATATACTCTTGCAATTATCAATTATCAGGTCTTTGTTTTTCAACAGATACTTATTGAAACTGCTGGTGCCTTAGCAGGAATCAAGGCAGTGACATCAAGCAATACTAGTAGTGTACTTTTTACCTCTACGTACACCAGTAAAAAGAAAGGAACAAGGATATCTCAGTTTCACTTACTAACCTTGATGAGGAAGGAAAATGATTAATTTGACCTGAGTGCCTGTCTTTTTAATATTCTGTATGATGAAATGGGAAGTATACGTAAAACACTTCTCCTGCAAACCAAAATATGACGACTGTCTAAAGAAATGTTCTTGTGCAAGTGTTTGAGTTGCCAGCTGAGTTAGCCATCTTTTTCATGTAACACCATTTTTACTTGAAAAACCAACTGACAGCAAAAGTATGCTTATAGGGACTTGGAAACCCTGGTGGCATAGTGGTTAAGTGCTCCGGCTGCTAACCAAGAGGTCAGCAGTTTGAATCCACCAGGCGCTCCTTGGAAACTCTATGGTGCAGTTCTGCTCTGTCCTATAGGGCCGTTTTGAGTTGGAATCGACTCAACAGCAGTGGGTTTATAGAGACTTAGATGTATGGCAGACATTTGCTTAAAAATGAACCTCTTACCTCAAGAAAAAAAAAAAACTGACAGTATCTGTTACTACTGATAAAGTTTGAACTATCAGGCAAAAATTAAAATTTTAGAAAAATTGTATCCGCTACAGTAAGCTTTTCAATTTCCCAATAACTATGAAATCAGTGGTGATATTGACAGATGTGTGTGTTATTTTATGATGATATTTTTCAGTATTTGAAAGATCTGTGTAACTCAGTGAACTAATATTTTCCGAATGACCAATGCATAATGTTACAAATTCATGCATGAGTACAAGATCCATTTAAAGTGCGCGGAAGACCAAAAGATTTTAATGTAACAGAATAGGAAAACTTCATTTATGGTTTCAGATTCTACCTTGGAACCACCAATCTTTAAGAAACTAAAACAACAAAACTGTTAAGTTTTGGTATATTTTAAAGCAAATTTCAAACACTTTATCTGTTAGCACTTCAGTATGGATTTCTAAATGATAAGGATCTTTTGGTTTTTTAAGAAACAGAAAGCATCACAACTAAGAAAATTAAAAATAATACCTTATGAGTAGTGCCTGGTCTTAAAAGCTTGCGAGTGACCATCCACGATACAGTTGGTCTCTATTCACCTGGAGCAGCAGAGGAAGGAGACCTAGGAATCAGAGAAAGAACTAGACTGCAGGTATAACTGCCTCTGTGAACTACTGCCTCCATTCCCACGAGACCAGAACTAGATGGTTCCTTGCTAGCATTACAGAACACTTTAATCAGGGTCTCAATAGATGGATCCTGATCACAAGGGGAAATATATGGAACAGAATTTCAAATTCTTATGGAATCAAGACTGACCGGATACACTGAGACTGGAGGAACCCCCAAATCTAATGCCCTGAGGTAATCTTTAAACCTTGAACTGAAATTATCATCATTAAACCAAACAACAGTTTATCTCAATTAGTAAAGAATATTTGCCTTGAGCATATCCCTTTTTTAAAGAATTATCTAGGTGAGATCAAATTGACAACAGTAACTCTAAAGCATAGATGAGGAGTTCAAGGGGCACTGAATCTAACTTAATGGTGGTGAAATAATTTGGGTAGAGATAGTGAGAATGATAGCGGTATGAATGTAACCTATGTCAGTGAAGTGTACGCGTACAAATTGTTGAATGGGTGTATGTTTTGCTGTGTATATTTTCACCAATATAAATAAATATTAAAAAAGAGAATAATACCTTAATGTCACCTTATACTAGTCCATGTTAAAATTCCTTATGTTTATTCAAAATTGTCCTTTTATAGATTGTTTATTTGAATTAGGATCCAAACAAGGCTCACCCATTACGTTTAGTTAAAATTTCTCATAATTCTCTTTTAATCTATTATAGTTTCTAATGACACAACTGGATCATTTCTCTGGTACTGATCCCTTCTGCTTCTGCATACTTTCCTGAGAGCAGATGTTCCCTCTCCAACCCGGAAGATCCAGTGAGCCTCTGTCCTCCACTGCCTTTTATAGGCCTTTGCATGTGGCTGCGGTAGATTGCTTCATGCCTCCTGAGACTTAGTGTCTGGTGCTTAGTTGGTTCCTCTTGGTCGAGTTGGCCCCTACTCATTGGCCTTAGGTGTGGTCCTGCTCTCTGAACCAGGATCAAAGACCAAATTGTTTACTACACAGGGGTTCCACACCTCACACTGACCCACAGAAACTATAGGATATAAATGATTATTGTTTATAAAAATAAGTTTTAGGGCTATTTGTTATGCAACTATAGTAACTGAAACCCCCTTCATGGAGAGTATGAGAATGGGCAGTATTTGTGAGCTGATAACTGTGAGGCTTTGAGTTCTAGACCACCACCACTACTGTCAATAAAGATAACTTTTCTTTTATATTCTTACTCTCGAGGTCCTAAACACTGATTCAATCAAAATCACCCAGTAACTTATAGTAAATTCAGTTGGATTCTGAATCTTTTCTAATATCATCCTCATTCCATGATCTCCCCTTACTTGATAAACTTCATTTGTATTAAACATCTATTTGTGAGAAAGAGGGAAGCTGATAGAGTTTATATGATTCAAAAGTTAAGGAACTCCATCTAAGCTACAACTATTGGTTGTATCCATCTGGAGCAAAGGAGAGTGAAGGAAACCAAAGACTCAAGAAGTTAGTCCACAGGACTAATGGCCCACGCAAATGACAACCTCGTCTAGCCTGAGACCAGAAGAACTAGATGGTGCCCACCTACAACCGCTGACCATTCCAGCCAGGGACACAGTAGAAGGTCCCAATTAGAATGGGAGAAAAATGTAGGGCAGAACTCAAATTTATATAAAAAAGATCAGACTTACTGGTCTGATAAAGACTAGGGAAAACTCCTGAGACTATTACCACAAAATACCCTTTTAATCTGAAACTTAAGCCACTCCTGGAGATCACCTTTCAGCCAAATAATAAATTGGCCTATAAAATAAACAGTAACACCTATGAGGAATGTCCTCCTTCAAACAATTATATAAGACCAAATGGTCAACATCTACGTAAAAGCAAAGATAAGAAGGGGCAGGAAAACTGCCAGGTGGTGTGGAAATGGTCAGAATGCTGACACATTGCAGATTGTAACCAATGTCACAGAGCAATTTGTGTGTGAATTGTTGAATGGGAATCTAATTTGCTTTGTAAACTTTCACCTAAAACACAATAAAATATTCCAACAAAAAAGTTAAGGAACATTAAATTATACAGAGATCAAAGTTTATTAGGGGCTACCGGGGCAAAAGGGAGAGGGAAAAGGCAAGTCATTGTTTAGGAAGCATTGAGTTTCTGTTTATGGTGATGGAAAATTTACCAGTTGATACTGGTGATGTTTGCACGACGTGATTAATGTAATTGATGTCACTAAATTGTATATGTGAAAAATGTTAAATTGGCAAATGTGTTATATATACTTTTACAACAATAAATTTTTTAAAAAAAGAATAAGGAGTAAGTTAAGGAACATTATAGATTGCATTTGTTTTCAAGTTTCTGATTTAGCTCAAGAAAAAAGTTTAAGCATCTTTGAATTGAAAGAAACAGAGTAAGAACAGCTGCTACTTTGAAGCTGTCAACAGTTTCATTCTACTTGGATCAACAATCAATGTCCAAGGAAGCAGCAGTCAAAAACTCAAAACAGATGTATTACATTGGGCAAATCTGTTTCAAAATACCTTTTTAAAGTTTTGAAAAGCAAAAGTGTTACTTTGATAATTAAGGTGCCTCTGACCCAAGCCATGATTTTTTCAATCATCTCATATGCATGCAAAGGCTTGACATTGAAAAAGGAACACAGAAGGATTGATGTATTCCAGTTTGTGGTGTTGGCAAAGAATATTGACTATAACATGGACTGCCAGAAGAACGAAGAAATCAGCCTTAGAAGAAATACAGCCAGAATGTTCCTTAGGAGCAAGGATGGCGAGAGTTCGACTCACTTACTTTGAACACATCATCAGGAAAGGCCAGTCGATAGAAGAGGACATCATGATTGGTAGAGGGTCGTTGAAAATGAGGGAAATCTTCAATGAGGTGGAATGACATAATAGTCACAATGGTGGAGTCAAATATACCAACTATCATGAAAATGGCACAGGGCCGGCTCGCATTTCTTTCTGGTATGCATAAGGTCACTGTTGAGTCAGAACCAATTTGATGGCAACTAATAACAAAAACAGCAACCTATTTTAAGGGAATTTGTAGATGTCTAGATTATGTACCCTCCTTTACTGATTGTGTAATTTTTAGTTTGGCAAGCAGTTAACTCTAATTTGTCTTATTCTACAATAACGGAAATCTACTCTCATATTAGCATGGTCTACTTAGTGTACTTCATGTACATCAAGTTTAGCCAATTTAAAAAATCTCATAGATGTTAGCAATGAGCTTGATAGTGGGAATGCATAGATAAATAAGATCTACAGTTTCAAATCTCAGGAATTGCTTAATTTAGCAGGACATTCTTTAAAGAGTTTTGGGATCCCACATCATAGACTGCATAAAGGTCTTTATTGTAATCAATTACAATGAATTAATTCCGTACTCTTGCTCATACCTAGTGTTGAAGTCCTTTGATATTCCCCTCCACCTGCCCTGACAAGAGCACATTTAGAATTTGATGTATTCTTAGTGGTTAATAAAATTTCAACACGAGAATGAGCAAATCTAAGCAGGAGGATTAATTCATTATAATAAAGATCTCAACATAAAGTAGATTCTTAATAAATTCTTAATTATGAAAGTATGAAAGGCTTAAAATATAATAAGTAAATAAGATAAATGTTGAAAAACAGCTAGAAATAAACACTTAGAAACGCAGAGACATTTGTAATATATAAGCACTTTTATATTGAATTCAGGATAGTAATCTTAGAAGTTATTCTTACAGGATTAAAAACTGTAAATGTCGTTGTTGTTGAGTCGGCTCTGACTCATGACTACGTTATGTATAACAGAATGAAACATTGCCCGGTCCTGTGCCGTCTTTGTGATCGTTGGTATGTTTGAGCCCATTATTGCAACCACCGTGTCAGTCTATCTCATGGAGGGTTTCCTTGTTTTCAATGACCCTCTACCAACCACGATGTCCTTTTCTAGCAATTGGTCTTTCCTGATATGTCCAAAGTAAGCAAGATGAAGTCTCAGCATTCTCGCTAAGGAACATTCTTGTTGTATCTCTTCTAAGATAGAAATTAACAACAACAACAAAAAACCCCACCAAACTCATTGCCATAGAGTCAATTCCAACTCATAGCAACCCTACAGGACAGGGTGAAACTGCCCCATAGGGTTTCCAAGGAGCAGCTGGTGGATTCAAACTGCCGACCTTTTGGTTAACAACGTGCACTTAATCACTGTGCCACCAGGGCTCCAGATGGAAGTTATACCTACATTATGTTTTAATTATTTATATGCAATTATAGATGCATATAATTCTTATAAGGATTAATACCCGCCTGTTACCTGTTGATATTAGGTTAGCTTAACTTTTCATGTAATGGGTAGGCCTAGCTAAACTTTGTGAAAATGAGTCTTTTTGTTTTGTTTTTGGTAACATATTTATTGAGATATAATTCACATACCATACTATTTACCAATGTAAAGTATACAATTAAATGGCTATTAGTATATTCAAACAGTTGTGCAATAATCAATTTTAGAATATTTTTATTACTCCTAAAAGAAACTTTACAGCCCATAGCCATCACCCCCAATCCTCTTACTCCCCCCTCCCTCCCAGCCATTAAGCTACTTTTTGTTTGTCTCTATAGATTGCCTATTTGGACATTTTATACAAATGGAATTATACGATATGACCTTGGGTCCTTTGTGACTGGCTTCTTTTCACTTAGCTTAATGATTTCAAGGCTCATCCATGTTGTAGATGTATCATTGCTTCATTTCTTTTTTTGTCAAATAATATTGCATTGTATAAGAATACCACATTTTATTTATCCTTTCATTAGTTGATGGATACTGGAGTTGTTTCCGCTTTTTGACTGTTTTGAATAATGCTGCTATGAATATTCATATATAAGTTTTCATGCGGATATGTTTTCATTTATCTTATACGTGGAGTTGCTGTGTCTTTATGGCGACTCTGTGTTTAACCTTTTGAGGAACTGTCAAACTGTTTTCCAAAGCTGCCGTACCATTTTACTTTGTCTCTAGCAGTGTATGAGGATTCTAATTTCTCCACATTTTTACCAATTGTTACTATCTTTTCTTGTTGATTTTAGGCATCCCAGTGGGTGCAAAGTGGTATTTCTTGTTGATTCTAGGCACTCTAGTGGGTGTGAAGTGGTATCTCATTGTGATTTTGATTTGCATTGCCCTGATGGCTAATAATGTTGAGCATCTTTTCATGTGCTTATCATCCATTTGTATATCTTCTTTTGAGAAATGTCTATTTATTTCCTTTGCCTGTTTTTAAAATTGGGTTATTTGTCTTTATATTGTTGAGTTGTAGGGGTTCTTCAAAGTTTCTATAAAATAAGTTAATTATATTTATCCCAATTCTGCAAAGTATACACGAACTTTTACCTAGATCAGAAGTTCTTTAACCTTTCCAATCGTATGCAATATTTTCTGTTTATTTGTGCATCTGCCTTTTACACAGCGGAAATTCCAGAGTTCTCATCAGATCCCTTAATTGCATCCCTAGGGACTTAGGCCAATCTTGTATATTTGATTTATTTTTCAAGATAGTTATGAGCTTAGGTTTTTAAATTTTAATTTTTAAGTTGATAATGTAATTCACAGAAAAAAGATCAAAGTAAGCTTAAGGTGATCAAATAGAATGTGAAAATTATCAAACAATATCATTAATATGTTATCAAAATTTCACTGAAGATAATTCAAAAATGGCTGCAGCCATACACTGACAGGGAACTGCCAGAAATTCAAGCCAGATGGAACAAGGGGTATTGTTGCTGATGTCAGATGGATCTTGGCTGAACGTAGAAAATACCAAAAAGATGTTTATCTGTGTTTTATGAACGACACGAAGGCATTCAACTGTGTAGTTCATAACAAATTATGGATAACATTACAAAAAATGGGAATTACAGAAGAGTTAATTGTGCTCAAGTGGTACCTGTACATATATTAAGAGGCAGTCATTTTAACAGAGCAAGGGGATTCTGTGTGGTTTAAAATTGGAAAAGTATATGGCGGGTTATATCCTTTCACCATACTTACTCAATCTGTATGCTAAACACATAATCTGAGAAGCTGGACTATATGCAAAAGAATGCAGCATAAGGATTGGATTGGAAAGACTTATTAACAACCTGTGATAGGCAGAGGAAGGCAACTTGAAACTTTTACTGATGAAGGTCAAAGACTACAGCTTTCAGTATGGATTATACCTGAACATAATGAAAATGAAAACCCTCACGACTGGGCTAGTAAGCAATATGATGATAAATGGTGAAGAAACTGAAGTTGTCAAGGATTTCATTCTACTTGGATCAACAATTAACACCCACAGAAGCAGCAGTCAATAAATGAAATGACATATTACATTCGGCAAATCTGCTGCAAAAGATTTCTTTAAAATCTTAAAAAACAAAGGTATCTCTTTGTTAATTAAGCACCTGGTCTTTTCAGTCGCTTCATATGCATGTGAAAGCTAGACAGTGAAAAAGGAAGACCAAAGAAGAATTGGCAAACTTGAATTGTGGTGTTGGTGAGGAATATCGAATATACCATGAACTGCCAGAAGAATGAACAAATCAGTCTTGGAGGAAGTACAGCCAGAATGCTCCTTAGAAGTGAGGGTGCAAGACTTCATCTCACTTTGGGCATGTCATCAGGAAGGACCAGTTGCTGGGGAAAGACATTATGCTTGGTAAAGTAGAGGGTCAAAGAAGAGAGGGAGGCCCTCAATGAGATATTACAGTGGCTGCAACAGTGGGCTCAAACATACCAGTGATTTTGAGAATGGTGCAGGACTGGACAACATTTAGTTATGTTATACGTTAGGTCACTGTGAGTCAGAGCCAACTTGACAGCAACTAACAACAACATGTTTACATTTTATTGTCTTGAAATACAGTGTTTACTTGCTATTTCTGTAAGTGTCAACAATTTTTTAAACATTTTATCAAATTTTTTATTTGAAGAGTTTTTTTTTTAATAGGCAATCTGTACTTTCCTAATTTATATTTTATTAGGTGTATATTATGTCAACTCTGCATCTCATTGTTAATTTAGTTACTAAAGAAAGTACTTTCCATGTAAAATAACCTCTCAGGGTTACTGTTGTCTTCATTTATTTATACAATCATCCAACAAATATTTATTGTTCATTACATGCAAAATACTGGATATACAAAGAAGAATAAGATATGATTTTTGTCTTCAAGAGGTAAAATATGGGTACAAATAAATAAGTATATTTGAAAGAAGAGTAAACAAAGAAGAGAAGTGGTGATTGGTCCAAACAGAGGCGATAACATGAGCAAAGTCAGAGTCATGGAGGTGCAAGGTCCATCCATGGTAGGTGATGGAGTGGCTAGTATTTGGATACAGCTGGAGCAAAGTTATATAGAGAATTGAGAAAGGGTTACTAGAAACAAGTCTTAAACATGGTTAGAGTAGATTTTGAGGATCTTTAAATGCTATGCTAAAAAGTAATCTGTATAAAAGTAGAGTTCCTAAGTATTTTTAAGTCTCAAAAATGGAAGACAGAATCTGAGAACATGAGGTGATAATAGCTCATTTTTTTACATAGTAATTAATTCAGTCAGAATGTATTTATAGTCATGTCATTTAAAAAATTATCATTAGGTAGTTTTCCCAAAATTATTGATAAATACTGGTTATTTCAAAAACTTAAATGTATGTATTTTAATGTATTTCATATTTGGCACATTTAAAAACAGTATTTTAAATACCTTTTTTTTTTATTTTAAATACCTTAGCTTTGTATTTTTTTTTTAATTTCTTTTTTCCAGATATAAGGAAGACCAGATGTCTGAGGAACTAATGGAACCTCTGAAATACGCTGAACAACTTCCTGTAGCTCAGATAATACACCAGGTTTGCTTCCTACTTTATTCTTTTGAAAGCAACAAGACTTTTAATCTCTGGAAAGTAATTGCTTTTGTTAGGTTTTTCAGAATCAATGTGCGATAGCTTAAAGGCATTCTGGACCGTCTATCCCTATTTAGACTACACCTATTACAGTTGGAAGTCTCATTCAAAGCATAACATTAAAAGGCGACTTGCGGTGTAACACTAGAATTCCTGCTTATTATAAAATATAGGGTAGAATTAGAACTCTCTTTTGTGCATTACTTAATAACAAAACTTAATTTCAGAAAACTTTCATTTTGAGCCATTGTATATAGTGCTTACTAGTGACAAGGAAAAAAGCTGAAAAAATTATCATTTAGTGTAATTTTTTTGAGTAGCTGAAAAGAGAAAACAATCTTGCCCTATTTCTTCCACCCTACCCCATTACCAACCCCTGTAAAGTATAATTCTAAATGTCATGTGAGCAGTTTTTCCATTTCCAATTATAGTGTTTCTATCATCCCTTCTACATAACTGTAATCTCAGAGAAGGCAGTGTCGGGAACATTTAGACTGAGATTTTGTACTGTAATTTTGACAGCATATAACCTCTGTCCTGCTGGGCCAGATTCTAATAATTTTGAATGATCTGTTGACTAGAGTTGTGGCCTTTAGGCCTAGCAAGCTTTTCAGAACCTCACAGATTATAGGAAATAATAAAAGCCCTTAAATGTCAGAATTTAATTATTATTGGGTCTTTTCGTATGTTTTTGTCAATCAAAAGAATTTTTTTTTAGCTGATATGGGTTGATTAGAAGAAGTGCCAGTTTGAGCTTATTAAAGGAAATAGGCTTTTAAACTGTTGGCTTATATAAATCCTTTTAATGACATTAAAATTCTCTGAGAAATTACAGAAAATGATCAGAAATTTACCTCTTTGGGAAGCTCATCTGTGCTTGGTAATCAGGTCCAGTTTATATGTCAGGAATTCCCCAGTGTTGTCAGAGCTTAAATGACCTAACAGCCTGCAAATGTCACATTTAAAATTCTGTCTTCATGCCTGACTTTCAGTATAAATGAATTAAACAGCAGAGCAGGCAGCAAGTCAATATGGTCTTAACAGTAAGAGTGAGCAATGAAACAGTCTGGGGTTTGTTCAGAATAGGTAAATAGAATTTACCCAGAACAGTTCACCTAGAATAAAATCTGAAACAGTAAACAGAATTAACCGTTAAGATGGCTGACCAGATGAAATGTCAGTAATATTTTTATAGCATGAATGAACCTATAAACTAGTTGGTTTATATAGCAATCATGTGAATTCAAAGATGAAAATTTTTAACCCTGGTGAAAATTTTAGATTGTAATTTTTTTTTGATAGTACAAGAGATTGTATTAATTTTAAAATTGAATTATAAACATTATAATTAAAATTCTGTGGTATCTGATTTTATAAAATTTCCATTTTTAAGATCAAATTGTGGTAGGAAGGGGCTTATTTATTCCCTATTTTTATTGAATGAAATTAATTCTGTTCTCAGTTAAGGAGTAGTCAGGAAAGGTCATCGTTAATACTAGGTTCTTCATCTATTATTTTTGTTATTTCCCTTTACTGACAGTTCTTTTACCATTGGGACTGTTACCATCGGTCTATTCAAGTGGTCTTTAAGAAACATAGGACTTACGTCGCCAGACGTTCATTTATAAGTGGATCATTTGAAAGCAATTTTTTTCCCTAAGAGATAGTTATACAAGTGATAATTAAGTTCAGCCAATCTCACAAAAGCTTTTTAATCCATAATGTATCTAAGTTATAGTATTATTGTAGTTTATAACTAACCACCACCTGTAACTATTTTTATGGGAAATATTTATCCTTCCTCTAATATTGCATTGTGCTTTTACCTTTTCAGAATTTTGGTTTATCATTTTTATCGTGAACTAAGTAATTTATTTATGTGTGTTTTTATATGCCCTTTTTGATTATCTTTCTAAACATTCTTGATTTCTTAATGATCCCTTCAGCATCTTCTCTTGTGCCGTGTATGCATGGATGAATGGATAGATATACATTTTTAATTGTATCTTGAGAGCCATAAACACCTCTCCCTTTCCTCCTTCCACCAAGGCATCAGAAGCCAGGGATTGCCGCTGGTAGCGCAGCTTAGAAGCTGCATAAGAGATGGAGGCTTTTAGGAGAGAAGCAGGGACAGATATGTATATGTTGCTGGTTGAGTTTGGATTGCAAACCGCTTGGCTCATTCAGGGATAAATGGAATAAAAAATGTTTTTTCACAACAATGAAAAGAACTGTAAAATACTTAGAATTAAATTTAACAAGTGAGCCACAGGACTTACATAATATAGAAAGGAATGTGCCTCGGTCATTTAAGTAAGTCATTTCTTGTATATGTTGCTTAAACTGCTTTTTAAAATCAGAAACTAGACAGAATTCCCAATATTGCCATTTTGTCTTGACATATTATTTACCATTTTCTTTGAGGTCCTAGCAAATATTATTGTTCATCTGGAAAATCGAAGAGATTTAAGTTATAAACAATAGAATTAATAAGAGGATCTGATGAGATAGCCAGATATAAATAAACAAAACTAATTGCTTCTCTATATTTGCCATCCATTCCCATTGCTTTTGAGTCAATTTCAACTCGTGGTGACCCCATGTGTTGCTGAGTAGAACTGCTCCTGGGGTTTCCGTGGCTGCAGTCTTTATGGAAGCAGTTCACCACGCATTTCGTCTGTGGAGTTGCTGGTTTGAGTTTGGATTGCAAACCGCTTGGCTCATTCAGGGATAAATGGAATAAAAAATGTTTTTTCACAACAATGAAAAGAACTATAAAATACTTAGAATTAAATTTAACAAGTGAGCCACAGGACTTACATAAAAAGGACATGGAATCATACCTTGTTTCAGAAACAGGAAGATGTACCAAATACTTAGCTGGGTAAACTTAATGTCATGAAAGTATAGATTCTCCTGAATTAGCAATTCTAGCTATAATGGAAAAAAATTTTTTTAATGTTAGAAAAAATGATCATGTATTCATATGGAAAAAAATCCAAGAACTGCCCAAAAAAAGTATGTAAAACAAGGGAGGCACTTGCCTTACCAGATACCAGCACATAGTCTAAAGCCACTGTAGTCTGATAAATATAGTATGGAAAGAAGGAATAGACCAGTGGAAAACAACAGAGGAGTGACTTTCAAACTTTACTGATTATAATTCACAATGAGAAATATACTTTACATACGTAATGACCCTTTGTGTGTGTTTGTGTGTTTGTGTGTGTGTGTGTGTATGCGGGCGTGCAAAACTGAAATAAAAGTTTCATGGAACATTTAACCTTATTATATATGATGTACTCTGTTATTTTCTTTTTCTATTCTGTTTTTTAAAATGCCAATTAAAGCCTATTAAATTGATTTTTACAAGGAGCAAATTAGTCCTGCCCTGTGGTTTGAAAGCTACTTGAATAGAGAAGCCAGAAAAAGATTTCATTATATCTGATAATTTAACATAGGATAAAAATGATACCTTATATCATTGGGAAAAGGATAGTTTATTTAATAAATGGTGTTGCCACAAATGGCTATTTATCCTAAAGAAAATAAAATTAGACCCCTATTTCATATCATATACAAAAATAAATTGTGTATAGATTAAAGATTTAAATATGAAAAAAAAGTTTTAGAGGAAAATGTAGGCAACTACATCAGTGATCTGGAAGTAGGGAAGAACTTCTTCATGAGCACAAGAAACCCAGAAGATATGTTAAGCTTCATAAAAACTGAATATTTTGTTTGATAAAATATTCTATAAACAAAGTTATAAGATAAAGGTTAGATTTCGTTTCTAGAAGATAGACAAATGCATTTGCAAAGACGACAACAGTAAACTGGCTAATATCTATAATATACAAAGAATTCTTGGAGGTTTACAAAGGAAAAAACAGCTTAGTAATAATAACAATAAAAGGCAGAGAATATGAAAAGCAGTTTACAAAAACCCTCATTGGCCAATGAATCAAAGAAAAGAGACTCAAACTCAGTAAGGAAGTGCAAATTACAAATTTAATGAAATTATTTTACATCTATAGAACCTTCAAAAATTAATATCATACTTTGGAAGATGATTTGCTAGTTTGTCAAAATACTAAATGAGAGTTACCATATGACCCAGCAATTCCACTCATGAGTATATTAAAAAAAAAAAAAAAAAAACAACTAAACCCATTACCATAGAGTCGATTCTGACTCTTGGCAACCGCATGTGTTACAGAGTAAAACTGCTCCATAGTATTTTCTTGGCTGTAATCTTTATAAAAGCAGATTGCCAGGCCTTTCTTTTGCAGAGTGGCTGGGTGGGTTTGAACTGCCAACCATTACATTAGAGCCAATCACAAACTGCTTACACCACCTAGGCTCCTACCCTAGGTATATACCCAAAATAAATGAAAACATATGTCCACACAAAAATTTGTACTCAAATGTTCATAGGAGAATTATACAAAACAGCAAAAAGTGGAAACACCACAACGTCCATCAAGAGATGAATGGATAAATAAAATGTAGTATATCCATATAAGGAAATATCATTTGACAATGAAAAGGAATGAAGTATTGATTCATGTTACAGTATGGATGAACCTGAAAACATGCTGAGTGAAGAAACCAGTCTTCACAAAAGGCTATATGTTATATGACTGCATTACTTGAAATTCCACACATATGCCATTCACCCCAATGATTCCACTCATGAACTAGCCTGAGCTCCTGTTATATATATATATATTTTTTTTTTTTTTTTTACAATTGCCATTGAATTGATCCTGACTAATGGCGACCATATGTGTATCAGACTAGAACTGTGCTCCAGGGTTTTCAAAGGCTGATTTTTTTTGGAAGTTGATCATCAAGCCTTTCTTTCAAAGCACCTCTGGTTGGACCCGAACCATCAACCTTTTGGTTAGCAGCCAAGCACCTGTTTGCACCACCCAGGGACTCCAATATATAAATGTTTTTGTTTTGTACCATTGGGTCGATTCAGACTTACAGCAACCCCATGTGATGGAGTAGAACTGCCCCCATAGACTTTTTTTGGGAACAGATTGCCAGGTTTTTCTCCCATGGATAATATATATATGTGTGTGTGTGTATACACACATATACATATATATACACACGTTAATATATAAGAATCTCTATACAATGATATTTATAGCAGCCACAATAAACCATAATGGCCATAGAAAACAAGAAACCATGTGAATGCCCCTCAGCAGAGTTGATATATAATTTTCAGAAGCTACAATTCAGTAAAGCAAATAGATGTTTTTCTTTATTTTCTCATAATTGGATTTATTTTCTTATCAACTAACCCTCTGTTGCCACCTTCGGTTTCCCTAACAGCAGAAAACTTAATCTAATCACTTCTAGATAAAGTCACTGACACCAGGATTTTCTGACTCTTTTACTCCTTCCTGGGATGATGGAATCACAGCCCAGGGGATACATGGCCTCATGGCACTGAGAGATTCAAGGTGTTCCTCCGCTGAGATACACTGTTATATTGTATGGTCTTGAATTGGCATCTGTCCTTGCTGGTATACACTGATGTGGCTGGTGTGCACAGCCCATCTGTTAATACTTAACATCACATCACACATGGTTGTATAGTACCAGAATGGCTCTAGCAAAGTTTCGAGAAAGAGAACAGAGTAGGTAATAGGAAAGACCAGCTCCTTGTTTGTTGTCACTCTTTTCTTTTTCCCTGCTTCTGCCTTCTGGCTTTCTCATTTTTGTTTCTTCTTCTTCTCCCTCATATTTCCTCCTGTATCATTCTTGTGATATGAATCTGTCTCCGTGAGAGATGAATTAAATGGAGTGTCTGACACATAGTAGACACTGGATAAGTATGGTGACCATTGATTATTGAACTTAAGGGTTTTTGACCTGCTGACTGAGAAGCAAAGAGATTACAGGATCTAGAGGGTCAGGGAAAACCTCAGTGAGAGAGACTGATGTAATAGCCACGACAGTGGACTCAAATGTACCAGTGATAATAAAGGTGAGACAGGGTTGGGCAATGTTTCATTCTTATACATAAAGTTGCCATGAATTCGAGCCGACTCAACACAGCTAACAACAACAACAACAAAGAAGGCGTGATGCAGTGAATTAATATGGCCCCTCTAGCCATAGTCTTTGTAACTTCCATGAAATGACTGGATGGACTGTGCAAATGAGGTGCTTATAGCCCACTAAGGGGATTGCATAGTTTGCTAATAATGTACATAAGGTGCATGGGACCCTTGTGGGAGTTGGACCATGCAAATAAGGTGTATGGAGCCCTAATAAGGGGATTAGTCAGTTCTGCCATCACTCTAGGCTTAAAGTGAGCCATCTTAGACGTGGACAGAGGCGACCTCTCAACCACCAAGAAGAGAAAGGAGCAGAGCACATCCTTTGGACCCGGGGTCCCTGTGCTGATAACCTCTTCAACCAAGGAGACAGAGACCTGTAACACCGGAGACAGTGAGAAGAAGTGGGAGAGAAACAGCAGCAGCAGAGGCAGCAGAGCCTGGAGACTGTCAGGAGACCAGCAGGAGATGGTTCAGTGGGCTTCCTGGCCCAGGAAGCAAGAAAGCTGAGCACCTTCAGGCAGAAGGCTTGCTGGTGGAGCAGCATAAAAGATTAAACAGCTAGCCTCTTGCAAAGCCAGCATTTTAACCTGGGCAGCCTACCTCCATTTGCTCTTATCCACTTGGCTACACTCTGCTATGAAATGTCAGAAGCATGGTGTGATTCAACACTAATTGAACCTAAACCTCCAAGGAGGCTCTCTGTTCTTGGTCCTGATGATTATTGTTCCCATTTGTGGAATTACATCTTTACTACCTCGGTCTGTTTCTATATTAAACAAGCAGGTACATGCATGATTTAAACATCTTGATTAGACGTTTTTTGATAGATGCTTACCTGGGACTTAAGAGCTGTGAGAGATTCAATTCTGGAACTTCACATTGTGAAACAATTTTATCTTCATTAATTCAGAATCCTCCACTAAGGCAAAGAATCTTTACAAACAAAGGCACAAACCCATGTATACATTTAAAAACTTTAAGTTACTCAAATGTTATATATCAAAGAATACTTTGTCTTGACAAAGATAATGTTATTACAACTCCCCCACGCCCCCGTGTTCTTATCCATATCCCAGGCTTTCTCTGGGATTCCCTATTTTAATTACAAGGCCTCTTGTAAATCCTGTTATATTTTTATAAGATTGGTAGGTCCAAAGCTCTCTTTTTTAATAATTAATTTTATTTTTGTTACTGGTATTGAGAATATACACGGTAGAACATACACCAATTCAAATTTCTACATGCACAGATCAGTAATATCGATTATATTCTTTGAGTTGTGCAACCATTCTCAAGCTCCCTTTTCGAGTTGTTTCTCTCCCATTAACATGAACTCACAGCCCCCTAAGCTTCCTATCTAATCTTTCGAGTTGCTGTTGACACTTCATTCCCATATAGATAGTTCTTAAAAGAGGTTTTTTACTAGTTAAGCTAAACTATTGTTTGGTTTTAAGAAGACTTCAGGGGATATTTTTGGTTTAAGGTTTAAAGATTATCTCAGGGCAGTAGTTTCAGGGGTTCATTCCAACAAGGTTTCTATTTTACAAATGTGTCTCTGCACACAGTACATGATGGTGGTACAGTGTAACCTTACTGTTCTCTTTTATTCAGACAAGCTGCACAGAAGATTACTAGAGAGCTGTGGAAACCCTGGTGGCTTAGTGGTTAAGTGCTACGGCTGTTGACCAAGAGGTCAGCAGTTCGAATCCACCAGGCGCTCCTTGGAAACTCTATGGGGCAGTTCTACTCTGTCCTATAGGGTCACTATGAGTCGGAATCAACTCTACGGCAGTGGGTTTGGTTCGGTTTTTTTGATGTATCCATTAAAGATTCAATTTGCTATAAAGAAGTACCAGTAGTATCCTGCCAGGTCCTGACTTAAAACATAGAAACAAGGTGTTGTTTCATTTGTTCTTTGTTGTTCCTTTTTTTAGTCTTGAGATAATTTTTCCCCCAATATTACAAGTTCATATAATATCATAGTACATCCTCTGTCTCTCATTGGGGTCACTCTTGGTATTTGGGTTGGACAGTTTTTCCATTGTGCAGGGCTAGTCTATGCATTGCAGGATGTTTGGCGTCCCTGGACCCTCCAGGCACTGATTGCCAGTAGCACTCCTTAGTTATCATGACACCAAAAAGTGCCTTTTCCATTTCTGAACGCCCCTTGGAGAGCAGTACCGCCTCAGGTTGAGGACCACTGCAGATAATTATTTGCAGAGTCTACACATAGCACTTTTTATTTGTATAGCTCAGCCTCTTAATCTTATTATTGTCTTTTTTTAAATATGTGTAATTAAGAATCTCTTCTCACTTTCCCATGTTCTGAGATGTTGTTGTCTTCTCTCTGCAATCCTAGCTCTTGCCATTATGAGAGGGACTGGGGTTAATGTTTTAGTTCTTCTGTTTTTGTTTATGATTACTCTTTATCTTGTTCTACTGTAGCTATTTTGGCATTTTAATATTTTTTTATTAGAAAAATGACTACTCCATTATAGGTAAACTTTGCTAAAGGTTGACTGAAACATACGTTGAGTAGAAAATCTCTTTTTAAACTGTGTCTTTTGAGTTATCAATGTCTGGGAACTCATCAAAAGAGCCCTGAATCCATATCACTCTCCTTGCCTGGGGACTAATTTAGATTACCTAAAAATCTTACAGAGCTTTCCCTAACCATAGCAATTTTAAAACTGAAGTCTAGTAAAAGATAATATATACTGTTCATTTATTTTCATTCAAATTGTAAGGCAAGTAATGAAAATGAAACTACTGGAAGGTTATGTTCTGTTCTTCAATATCGACTGGGATATGTTTTTCAATTAATATGAATTAACCTTAGCTTTCATATTTTAACTTATGATCAAAAAAACAAACAAACCAGTGATGTCGAGTTGATTCCGACTCATAGCGACCTATAGGACAGAGCAGAACTGCCCCATAGAGTTTCCAAGGAGTGCCTGGCGGATTCAAACTGCCGACCCTTCGGTTAGCAGCCGTACCACTCAACCATACGCCACCAGGGTTTCCTAACTTATGACAGTCACCTCCAAAAATGTCACTTCTCAAAGAATAAATGAAACTATAAATCTGTTTGAAAGTAGTAATCAACATTTCAGTACTGATGTTTCATCTACTTTGTGTGAGTTTGAAAATTTTTGGTCCATCTCTCAATTTGTCATTGTAGTTTATGATATATTAAATGTCTATATTAGAAATGAAAAATGTTAGCCACACTACTCATTAAATATTCCCACCCCCCAAAAAGAATCTATTTTTCACCAAATTTGTAAAGATTTTTAAAATGAGAATAGAAATGTTGGTGAGGAGGTAGTGAGTGGGCATGCTTATAAATTGCTGGTGGGGATATAAGTTGGTACACCCTTTCTGAAAAGCAGTTTGTCAATGTGTGTGTGTTTGTAACTGATAATAGTAATTCCACTTCTATGATTTTATTCAGAAAAGGGAATTAGATTAGAACAGAAAGATTTATGTTTAAAAATGTTCTCATGTTCATCATAGCATATCCTAAGAAGCAGTGTAGTATAATAGAATGAGCTGGATATAAATATAAGCTTTACCGTTTAATAACTGCCTGGTCTTGGGCAAGTGTCTTAGTCTTTCTTTCGCAAGCCATACATTGGGCAGATGATGATGATGGTAACAGTGACAACGATGATGACAACAATAATGCAGTGAGGATCTGGTTAAGTGTTGCTGAGTAAATCTAGCTGGGTCTCTTTCTAGTCTCCCATAGCAGATGTTCAAAATATTTGCCACAGCCTTCATGCTTCTACCTTGTTTCTGTCCTCTTCCACTTTCAGCTTCTCCTACTTCTGGAGAAAATTGAAGTCATTAGGCAAAAACTCCTTCAGCATGCCTTCTTTGTACCTTCAAACTTATTTGTATCTTCATGATTCTTTATCATTTCTATCCACCTTAGAGGAAGAAGTGTGTAAAGCGTATCAGGGATAACTTCGTTTACTCCATCAGAAACTCCATTGGTTATGCCTTTCTATTTTGTGTCTACGGTCTCCACTGATTACTTTGGGTGTCCTTAGAAAAAAAAGTCTCTCTCATTCCTGCTTTACCTTCAAGTGTCATTCTTTGTATTGTTTTGAGTATTAAAATACTTGATAATCACTACAAAAACTAGTGAATACTAGTTCTCTTATCAGTGTTCTAAAAATAAGCTAGGTCTTTTCCTTTCTTCAGACCCATTTGTTTGTTTCTCACCCTACTATATTCTAGTTTCTACCCCAGATACTAGTCTTATAACTATTCTCCCAAAAAAAAAAAAAATTTTTTTTTCCCAAAGCTCACTTAAATTTTCTAATTTTCACATCATCTTAATCCTTGACTTCTTTGTGATATTGAGCATTGTTAATCAATCTCCCTGAAACCTTTTGTCTTTGCTCTTGGGCCATCTCTGTACACTGGCTTTCCTCCCTCTCTCTTTTGCTGATCTCTTTCTAGACCAATCTTATTTTCAAAGATCACTTACATGCCAGTAACCCCTAAATCCCCTGATCTTCTTGAGTTGCAGAACAGTGTTTTACTCCCTATCAAATAACTCCACTTGGATGTCTCCTAAGTACCTCAACACATTAAAACAGAACCACCTCTTTCCTAAATGGTTCTTCTATTTTAGATCTTTATTAATGTTACTATATCCTCACTCTCTTTTCAAGTGAAGTCATCAACAGGTTAAATTTTAAATAAGCAAAGCTAACCTTCAGCACTCTCCCTGTCACTTTTTGTACTCCCCCTTTCAGATCTCTGCCTTGTCTCAAACCCTCCGTTATGGATCGGCTTTTGTCCCCCCAGAGTTTCTTCTGTATTTTAAGAATCCATATTTTATTTAGGTAGTTCAGCAACCTTAACAATTTAATAGGATTTTTTGAACTATCCTATCAATCTAACTACCGTTTATAACTTGAGTTCCAAAAACACCTTTTCTGATTTCATAAAACTGATAATAAAAAGAAAATTTGGAATATAACTCATTCACTGGTTGAAGATTGCCTCTACTAATTCCTTATCTGTTCCCAGCCACTGTGGGTAGCCTAGTAAACAGGGGGATGTCCAAAGTTGTGTGAAAAAAGTGTCAAAGAACCTTGATAATCATTCATTTGCATGAGTGAACCTTGAGGACTTGAGAATTAGCTACATACAACCAAAACAAACAATCAGTAATTAAAAATAACTAGACAAATATTTCTTTCACAAGTCAAAGTAATTTAGGGTTCATCACATTTAGAAAGCAAACATCCCTGGTGAATATTAGGCATTTGATCCTTTGTATTGTTTTGAATGTTAAGATACTTGGTAGTAATTAACTTTACCCTCTGTATTGAAGCTTCTTCATCTTAGTTATGAAGACAAAAAGCTTTCAGAAAGATTCGAAGAGAATATATTATAAAATTTTAATTTTAATGAAAGTTTTTTGTAAATAGTAAAACTTGTTAAAATATATTTTATGGTGGGTGGGTTTTCATATTTTTAAACAGATACCACAGTAAAAATCAAAATAACCCATTGCCGTCGGATCGATTCCAACTCATAGCTACTCTATAGGACAGAGTAGAATTGCCCCATAGGCTGGTGGATTCAAACTGTCAGCCTTTCGGTTAGCAGCCGAGCTCTTAACCGTTGTGCCGCCAGGGCTCCAAAATCATAATGGCAACTCTAAATTGAATTTTTATTTTTTTAATTATAATTTTATAAATGTGCCAGATCTAAAGAATACTTTCATCTTCTTTATTCCATTATACCAAAATGTATCACATAGCTTCTAATTATTCTTAGGTTTTCTGACTGTACTTGTCTTAAGGGTGAAGTGTAGACCATAATATTGGGGGTATAAATGTGCTCTGATGAATGTTTATTGGTTTTTAATAAATCTTGGCTTCCTGGGGACTGAGGTAAGTAGTACTGGAAATAGGGATATGCCCTTTTCCAGCTCCAGGAAATGGAAAAGTGGCACTCATTGACTAGCTCTTAGTTTCCACTGGTGCCCACTTTTAAGATAATCTGTACAAGGAAGAAAAAGTATTTAATGAAGAAAATAGAACCAGAGCACTCTTGCCCCATGTAACCTGTGCTTCTAGTAAGAAGGTTTTAATTTACAGTACGATACGGTAACTTGACATCTAAGAGAAAAAAAAAAAAAAAACAGAGCAATATGTTGTGACTGTCATTAGAATATGCCCATGTTATTAAACTTCAAATCAGTCAAAGCCAGGGATCCACCAAAAGCAATACTAGAAATTCTACTGAAATGAAGCCTGTCTCTTCTCATATAGCTGACTGGATATAAACATATTAAAATATAGTAGTTAGATACTGACTTGCAACAGATTGAAGTAGTGCAACTAGGAGTTATTTAATCTGTCATCTAAATTGACCTAAAATTACCTTAATGTGCTTCCCACTAAGATTTGAGGTTATCATTCACTCTAAGGCTGATACGTGCGTGTCAGAAAAGTCATGTTTTATATTAAAGTAATAAATATATTTAGCTACAGATTTTTAATATTCAGGATTAACTCTCATTTAAAAAATATTTAGTGGGTTATAAATCAAAAAACCAAACCCGTTGCTTTCAAGTTGATTCCAACTCATAGCAACCCTATGGAACAGAGCAGAACTGCCTCATAGAGTTTCCTAGGAGCACCTGGTGGATTCAAACTGCCGACCTTTTGGTTAGCAGCCATTGCACTTAAACACTATGCAACCAGGGCTTCCAGTATATTATTATTTCAGTAATCTCAGATTATAATTTCTAACATCTTTTAGGCAAGCACAGATATTACTCTCAAAGATCTATTTGTTTTACTTTGCTCTGTACCCAAGTGTCAACGGCACTGGGTTTTAATCTGCCAGCTGCTCCTTGGAAACTCTATGGGGCAGTTCTACTCTGTCCTATAGTGTCGCTATGAGTCGGAATCGACTCGACAGCACTGAGTTTGGTTTTTGGTTTAATCAAGGTTTTGGAAACCCTTGTGGCATAGTGATTAAGAGCTACATCTGTTAACCAAAAAAGTCAGCAGTTCAAATCCACCAGGCACTCCTTGGAATCCCTATGGGGCAGTTCTACTCTGTCCTTTAGGGTTGCTGTGAGTTGGAATTGACTCAACAGCAACGGGTTTGTTTTGGTTTTTGGTTAATCAAGATTTTTAATTGTTTGGTTTTGTGTACCTTTTTTATTTACCAGTTCTATCTCCAAGGTTATTAATAACTTGTGAAAACAGTATACTATCCATTTTAAGTAATTAGTGAGTTTCTAGTTCAAAATGTGCTAGTAAACATCTTAATCTTGTGGAATAATTAGGCATGGTCACTTTTAGGTAATGTTATTAAATCTGTAATATTTCTAGAGAGAGTTATAGTAGTTAGGAATGAATGAATATGTTAGGTACTAATTACCTTTTTTCTTATGCTAAATATCTCTACTATAACTACAATAAGTAAAGTCTGTGTTGCAGTAGATTAAATTTACCTTTCAGCAATTAATTTTTAGAGATTTTAGACTTCTTTTTTACTTCTTTGCTGACACATTTCGGTTGGCTGTTGCAGCCAAAAATAATTGCAATAGACGATAAACCTTAGACTCTTGTCTTGAATTAGTAGAGAAATAGAAGTAAGCTGTTTCAGAGCACTGTCATTGATTAAATCATGTAAAAGGCCTTTAACCTGGGAAAATTATTATGAGTATGGGGAACATAATTATAAGATTTGTTTTTATTGTACAAATATATTAAGCATTTTCATAATGACTGCTATGACTAAAATGACTACTTTGTTAAAAGTACTCTGTTAAACTTCAGATAGTTTATTTTTAAAGGAATCTATGATTTGTTCTTTTTTTGGATCTAAGCAAATGGTGTTCCAAAAAATTAATTTGGCCAAAATTCACTTGTTTGCCCCAAGAATGACTTCAATTAAGCTCAGAGGGAGGCTTACTGATTTATTTTTCACAGCAAATAGACTTCATATCTCAAAAGAGAAGATACTAATGCTCTGACTTTAACATTGAGAGCGTTGTGGTGCCTCTCTTGGGAGACCATAGTAAAAGAAGTTATAAAAATTCTGCCTACAAACAAGGAGATGGAATTTAACTTGCTTAAACAGGAAAGTAACAAGAGCCCATTATAGTAATTTTTAAACTTTTTCCTTAACTAACCACTTTAAAATAGTTGTACATCTAGGAAAAAAGCATTATTTATTATTGGTGTGCTGGTGACTTGCTCGTTTTGTTTTGTTTTATAGTAGTTTGGTACTACTTAGTACAGTAGTTTAGTAGTACTTTCTGGACTTCCAAGTGGAGTAAGTTGTGCTAAGTATGTAGTTGAGGTTATTCATATCAAGTGAAAAAATTTTTGTAACAATTTGAAATCGTGAAAATATGAGTATACTGATTCCTCACTGCTTTCATAGAATCATATTATCCCAACGTTAAAAGACCATCTAGACATTTTTTAATCCATCTAGTTCTTACATGTCTTGGATGACATCCCACCAAAAGATTGTAAAGTATAGATTAAGAAAACTTTATTTTATGGAAAAGTCCTCTCATACCCCTCAAAACAGCCTGTCCTGTCTTTGGACTACTCTATTAGAAAATTTTTTTCTTATATTTAGTTCAAAACAGTCTTTCATACATACCACTCTTTCATTTTAGTTCTAGCACTAAAAAAAACCTGTTGCCATCAAGTCGATTCCAACTCAAAGACCCTATAGGACAGGGTAGAACTGCCTCATAGGGCTTCCAAGGCTGTATGAAAGCAGACTACCACATCTTTCTCCCTCAGAGCAGCTGGTGGGTTCGAACCACCAACCTTTCAGTTAGCAGCCAAGTGCTTTAACCATTATGCCACCAGGACTCCTGCTCTAGTACTAGAGACTACATAAAACAAGTATAATTTTAGTTCCATCTGCAAATTTTATTCAGACATTTGAAAGGTTATTACTTGTCTTTTCAGCTTTTCAAGATTCTACCTTAAACAAGGCTTTATGGTATAGTGAAAAAATCATGGTCTTTGGATAAGCAGGGTTCTGCTAATTAGTAGTTTTGGTATCTGGGGCACTTTACATGCTTCTTTTAGTCTAGTTCTTCCTCTGTAAAATGGGGTTATTAATACCTTCACATTTTGTATATTACATGTTCTGATTATTAATGGACGTTTATAGCTGTTACTTCTCATTTTGATTTATGCCACATCGACAAGTGAAAGCTCTGAAGACTTTATTTGCATCGTTAAGGTAGACTGTACCTTGAGGAGGGAGCTTTTACCCAGTTGTGTTTGGGTGCCTTCCAACCTGAGGGCTTCCATCTTCTAGGACTATATTGACCAATTCTGTTGTGATCCATAAGGTTTTCATTGACTAATTTTTGGTAGCAGATCGGCAGGCCCTTCTTCCTAGTCTGTCTTAGCCTGGAAGCTCCACTGAAACCTGCCCACCATGGATGACCCAGCTGACATTTGAAATACCCCAGTGGCTTGTTTCCAGCATCATAGCAGCACGCAAGCCACCACAATATGACAAGCTGACAGACTCATGTGGAACTTGTGCATAGACCAAGAGGCAGCCCTTCGAACAGAACAGAACAAGGGATACTGTATAATTTAAAATCGGGAAAGGTGTGTGGCAGGGCTGTGTCCTTTTACCTTACTTATTTAATCTATATGCTGTGCAAATAATCCAAGAAGCTGGACTATATGGTGAAGAATGCGGCATTGGGATTGGATGAAGACTCATTAACAGCCTATGATATGCAGATGACACAACTTACTTGCTGAAAATGAAGATGACTTGAAGCACTTACTGATGAAGGTAAGAGACTACAGTCTTCAGTATGAATTATACCTGAATGTGAAGAAAATGAAAATCCTCACAATTGGGCCCATATACCACATCATGATAAATGAAGAAATTGAATTGCCTAAAATTTCCTTCTAGTTGAATCAACAATCAATGCCCGTGGAAACAGCAGTCAAGAAATCAAATGACACGTTACGTTGGGCAAATATACTACAAAAGACCTCTTTAAAATCTGAAAAAGCAAAGATACACCTTACAAAGGTGTACCTGGTCTTTTCAGTCACTTCATATGCGTTCAAAAGCTGGACAATGAAAAAGGAAGACTGTAGGGAATTATGCTGAATGAAATAAGTGAATCACAAAAGGACAAATATTGTATGAGACCACTACTATAAAAACGCATGAAAAGGTTTACACAGAAAAAGAAACAATCTTTGGTGGTTAAGAGGGAGGGGAGGAGTGGGAGGGAACAACACGAAATAGACAATAGGTAAGTGGCAACTTAGGAAACCCTGGTGGCGTAGCTGTAATCAAAAGGTGGGCAGTTTGAATCCATCAGGTGCTCCTTGGAAACTCTATGGGTGGTTCTACTCTGTCCTATACAGTCGCAATGGGTTGGAATTGACTGGACAACAGTGGGTTTGGTTTGGTTTAAGTGGTAATTTTGGTGAAGGGTAAGACAGTACGCAATACTGGGGAAGCCAGCACAACTTGTATAAGGCAAGGTCATGAAAGCTCCATAGACACATCCAAACTTCCTGAGGGGCCAAATTACTGGGGTTAGGGCTCTGGGACCATAGTGGGGATGGAAAAACACCAAACAGACAATAGGTAAGTAGTAACTTTGGTAAGTCCAGCACAACTAGATGGTGCCAGGCTACTACCACTGACTGCTCTGACAGGGATCACAGTAAAGGGTCCTAGACAGAGCTGGAGAAAAAAGTAGAACAAAATTCTAACTCACAAAGAAAGACCAGGCTTACTGGCCTGCCAGAGACTGGAGAAACCCCAAGAGTATGGCCCCCAGACACCCTTGTAGCTCAGTGATGAAGTCACTCCTGAGGTTTACCCTTTAGCCAAAGACTAGACAGGCCCATAAAACAAAATGAGACCAAAGGGGCACACCAGCCCGGGGACAAGGATTTAGAAGGCAGGAGGGAACAGGAAAGCTGGTAATAGAGAACCCAAGGTCAAGAAGGGGAGAGTGTAACCAACGTCATAAAACAATATAGGTACTAAATGTTTAATGAGAAGCTAGTTCTGTGAAGCTTCATCTAAAGTACAATAATTAAAAAAAAAAAGAAAAACGGAGACTGAAGAAAAATTGATGCATTCAAATTTTGATGTTGGCAAAGAGTATTGAATTCACCATGGACTATCAAAAGAATGAACAAATCTATCTTGGAAGAAGTACAGCTGGAGTGCTCCTTAGAAGCAAGGGTGGCAAGAATTTTATCAGGTGGGATCAATCCCTGGAGAAGGATAATATGCTTAGTAAAGTAGAAGATTAGCAAAAAAGAGGAAGACCATCAATGAGGTGGAATGACACAGTGGCTGCAACAATGGGCTCAAACATAGGAACGATTGTGATGATAGTGCAGGGCTGGGCAACATTTTATTCTGTTATACGTAAAGTTACTATGAGCTGGAACTGAGTTGATGGCACCTAACAACAAAATACATTCACTGAAGAATTGTTACAAGGTAATGTTTAATGTTTAGAGGGTCGCTATGAGTCAGAATCAACTTAATGGCAAAGGCTTTAGTTTTTTAATGTTTATAAAGCACCTGGCACATTCTTTACACTCAGCAAGTGTTGGTTCTTGATAAATGTTGACTGCCTTCCTCTCACCTTTTCTGTCTTCCTCCATATCCTCTGTTTAGGAGCTTTTACAGCGGAATTTTCCTTCTACTTATAATTATTTTAATATTTTATTATTTGACTCTTTCCCACAATACTGTAAATGCCAAGGATCATGTCTGTGTCTTTGTTCACTGTTATACTCCAGTTCCTGATGCAATTATCTGATACACGGTAGGCACTCAGTTTATATTTACTGAGTGATGAACCATTGATCCATGTATCTGACTGGCAAAACTGTATGTACACATAGGACAAATTCCTTAACAAGAATATAACTAGCTGGTATACATAAATAACCAGAAGTTTTTGAAGTGTTAACCTATTTCATTCAGCTTCTGTAAGAGATGCAAATGGCAAATAAGCCAGAATCTGTGTACAAAATAAAAAAAAATTTCTCATATATGCCATATTTCTACTATACAGTTTAAATTCATATTCCTACTTGTAACATGGGATTTACATTTATTTAACTCTGAGTTTCCTGTAGTATGTTCCCTGAAACACTAGTTCTACAAGACGTTAATAGTTACTGGGTAAAAAAGTGTTTCATAATAAAAGCTTGTGAAGTGCTTAATTAGACAAAAATTACATGTTTCTTTATTGTAGGACTTGTGATCATCTTTAATCCACTAATGTGTGTAGTGATGGTATCAGAGATTTAAAACACTATTTTGTCCTCTCTTGAGATTATGCTTTATTCTTCTCTTTTCCTTTATAAATATTATAAAAATACTGACTATAAGATAGAGAAAATCACTACACAGCAATTCTCTAGAGCAGGGATTAGCAAACCATGGCCCACAGGTCAAATCTGGCCTACCACTTGCTTTTTGTAAATAAAGTTTTATTGGAACACAGCTAAGCCTATTTGTTTATGTATTATCTGTGACTGATTTTACACAACAAGGCAGAGTTACGTGTCAGAGTCGAGTACTTTCGACAGAGATCATATGGCCCACCATGATGAACATATGTTTTATCTGGCCCTTTGCAATAAATCTGCTTATCCCCGCTTTAAAACCTTGAACTATTTTCTTGTAAGCATCATTAATATTTATGAAAATGCCTAATTTACAAAAAAAATTACCTGTACCTTAACTTTTATTTCAGAAAATAAGGATTTGTCTACCTTTTCTGTACAAATTTAAGTGAGAATGATCTTTTTTCATGACCTAAAACTATAAATACAAAATAGCCTATGTTATTTTATACTACTACTTTTGGACGAAAAAATAACTATTTACAAGCCTCTTAGTCCAAGTGGCTTGTGCAATAATAAATTTGTTGAATTATTGATGAAAAATCTAGAAAAATTCAAGTCCAAGGGTACACTACAAAAGGGATTCTTCTAGCTTTAAAATAGAATTTCTGAATTTTGAAAGTGTCTGTCATTCTAACAGGAAAGCCTATTTTACTTAAATTTCCGTGTACAGACATTAGATTTGTACACATTAAAGATGCTGAAATAATGAGACAGTGCCTTTCTATCTTTCATAGGCACTTAAATATCCTTTTCTATCATGAAGTAAATACTATAAGATTTACAAAAGAAAAGAAAATCCTAGTTGTTTTTAAGATAATCATGTATCTGTAGAAATATAAACTAAACCCGTTGTCATCGAGTCGATATATAAACTAGTACATATTTATGTGGAAGTATTTCTTGCTATAAATTATCAAAATTGTGTATGATTAGAAAGACCTTTACTCCAGGCAGTTATGCCTGCCTCCTTGTGCCAGTGTAAAGTGGAGATTAAAACATTTAAAGATGCATTCGTCTAAGCTGTAATCGCTACATGGTCCTGAATCACAGCCCAGGCGCACGGTACTCCATGGGACAGCCAGAATCTCTGAACACTAGGTGTCATAACCCCTTAGCCATTCCCTTGTTGATATACCACATCTTTCTTCCCCAGCTGCACCCAAGAATCATAACACCAACTATATCCAGTATGTGCCCTATAGTTTATTGGTCTTGTGCTTATTTAGTTATTCCATAATATCTATGAGGTGAAGGGAGTTGCCCGGAAGAAGAGAAGTCTGGACACATTCCCACAGAGGAATTCTGCAGTTTACTAGTGTTATGTAGTGGTTGTCTTAGTTATCCAGCGCTGCTGTAACAGAAATACCACAAGTGGATAGATTTAACAAAGAGAGATTTATTCTCTCCCAGTCTAGGAGGCTTGAAGACCAAATTTAGGGTGCCAGCTCCAGGGGAAGGCTTTCTCTTGTTGTCAGTTCTGGGGGAAGATCCTTGTCATCAATCCTCTCTGGTCGAGGAGCTTGTCAGCGCAGGGATCCTGGGTCCAAAGTACAAACTATTCTCCTGGCTCTTGTTTCTTGGTGGTATGAGGTCCCCCTGTCTCTCTGCTAGCTTCTCTCTTTTATATCTCAAAAGAGATTGGCTTTAGACAAAACCTAATCTTATAGACGGAGTCTGCATCATTAACATAACTGCCTCTAATCCCACCTCATTAATATCAGAGGTAGAATTTGTAACACATAGGAAAATCAAGCCTGATGACTTGGTGGACAATAGCAATACTGAGAATCATGGACTAGCCAAGGGTACACACATTTTCAAGGAACATAATTAATCCATGACAGTGGTTAAGAGCACAGACTTTGGAATCAAAACCACTTTTCAAACCCCACAAAACCACTTACTAAAGCTCCTACCATATGACTAGTCAGGTTACTCAATCAATGTTCTCATATTTAAAATAAGGTAATAATAATTCTGTCGCAGTACTATTGTAAGGATCAAATCAAATAGTACATATGAAGGCATTACTGTTGAGCTTTCAGTCAGCACTCCATAAATGGTAATCATGATTGAGTAGTGGTTGTAGTTTTTGTCTCAACTGTTAATATTCCCCATTTGTAAAATAAGGTAATAATATTATCTACCTCAAAGGCAGTGCATTAACAAATTTAAAACTCTTAGGATAATGCATGGCGTATGATAAACATTTAAAAAGTGTTAGACAGAAGTACTTTTTGGTTAATTTCTTCTTGACTCTCTTGAGTTCTTCCCTAGGTGTTCTTATTAGTATAGATCCCTCTTAGATCTGACTGCAAAATCCTTTCCTTTTTCTATACTGAGTCTCTTCTGTTTTCAAATTTAGATAAGATGGTAGTTTGAATCTTTCAAGGCATAAGTTGTCAAATTTATTCCCATACAGTTATTCCTTTTTTTTTTTTTAATGTGCTTTAGGTGGAAGTTTACAGTGGAAATTAGTTTCTCATTCAAAAATTTATACACAAATTGTTTTGTGACATTGGTTGCAATCCCCACAATATGTCAGCATTCTCCCCCTTTCCACCCTGGGTTCCCCATGTCCACTCGTCCAGTTTTCCTGTCCATTCCTGCTTTCTCATCTATGCTTTTGGGCAGGTGTTGCCCACTTGGTCTGGTAGACTTGATTGAACTAAAAAACACATTCCTCATGTGTGTTATTGTTTGTTGTATAGGCCTGTCTAATCTTTGGCCAAAAGGTAAACTTTGGGAATGCCTTCAGTTCTGAGTTAGCAGGGTTTCTGGGGGCCGTAGTCTCAAAGGTTCCTTCAGTCTCTGTCAGACCAGTAAGTCTGGTCTCTTTTTGTGAATTTGAATTTTGTTCTACATTTTTCTCCCCCCTGTCTGGAACCCTCCGTCATGATCCCTGTCAGAGCGGTTGGAGGTGGTAACTGGGCACCATCTAGCTCTTCTGGACTCAGGTTGGTGGAGGCTGTGGTTCATGTTGTCTGTTAATGCTTTGGACTAGTATTTTCCTTCTGTCTTTGGTTTTCTTCATTCTCCTATGCTCCAAACGGGATAGGACCAGTAGTTGTATCTTAGATGGCCACTTGCAAGCTTTTAAGACCCCAGATGCTATTCACCAAAGTTGAATATAAAACGCTTTCATTTTCATTCATCTCAAAATATTTTCCAATTTCTCTTGTGATTTCTTCTTTAACCCGTGGGTTATTTAGAAGTGTGTTGCTTAATTTCCAAGTATTTGTGGGATTTTCCAAGTATTTTTTCTGTTACTGATTTCTAGTTTATTTCCACTATGGTTAGAGAGATGTTGTGTGATTTCAGATCTTTTAAATTTATTGGGGCTTGCGTGAGAGACCTTAATTTTGTTTATCTAGGTGGTGCAAATGGTTTATGCTCCATTGCTAACCTGAAGGTTGGTAGTTTGAACCCACCCAGCAATACATGGAAGAAAGGCCTGGCTATCTGTTTCCATTAAGATTACAGTCAAGAAAACCCTGTGGAACAGTTTTGTTCTGTAACACATGGGGTCTCCATGAATCAGAATCGACTCGATGGCAGTGGGTTTGGTTTTGAGTTTTGGTGATCGTTACATGTGTACCTGTAGAAATTTTACATTCTGTTGTTGGGGAGTAGAATGAAATTGGTATCAACAACCTGATAAAGTTTTATCCTGTATCTTTACTGATTTTTTGTTTACTTGTTCTGTCAATTCTGAGAATATGTTGAAAACTTGCAATTATAATTTTACCTATCAGTTTTTGCTCTGTTTTTGTAGCTCTGTTATTAAGTACGCACATACTTCAAATTATGTCTTCATGATGCACTGATCCCTTCTATCATCATGAGAAGTTCCTTTTTATCCCTAGTAATATCCCTTGTTTTGAAGTCTACTTTGTCTGACCTGACGGATATTAAGATAACTTGCCCAAATATTTTTTTTCCTTGGCATGTTTTTTTGTTGTTGTTTGTTTGTTTACTTTTAACTATTTGGTGGCTTACATTTAAAGTAAGTTTGTTACAGACAGCAAACGATTGGCTCTTATGTTTTTATTCAACCTGGTACTCTCTGCCTTTTAATTGAACTTTTTAGATCCTTTTCACTTAATGTATTTATTTATATGTTTGGATTTAAATCTATAAAATATTGCTATTTGTTTTCTGTTTGCCTCATTTGTTCTTCTGTTTTCCTCCTTTCCTGCTTTTTTTCCCTTGATTGAATATTTTGTATAAGTCTGTTTATTTCCACTATTAGTTTTTATCAAGGAGCCCTGGTGGTACAATGGTTAAGCGCTTGGCTGCTAACTGAGAGATCAGTGGTTCAAACCCACCAGCTACTCCACGGGAGGAAAGACCTAGTGATCTGCTGCTGTAGATTACAGCCTGGGAAGCCTTATGGAGCAGTTCTACTCTGTCATGTAGGGTCGTTATGAGCCAGAATTGACTTGACAGCCCACAACAACATTGGTTTATTAGTGTATCCACTTTGTTATTATTGTGTTAGCGTTTACAGTATACATCTTTAATTCATCACGATATGCATAATATCATTTCAAGTAAACACGAGAACCTTGCAATAATATATTCCTAATTCCTCCCTCTCATCATATGTGCTGTTGTTGTCATATATCTTGATTCCACATTTGTTATGGACCCAGTACATTATTATCATTTTTGTTTTAAACAATTATATTTTAAAGAAATTTTTAAACGAGGAAAATATTTTTATATCTATCCATCTAATTTCTATTTCTTGCTGTCCTCCTTTTTTATATAAGTCTACATTTCCATCTGGTATAATTCTCCTTCTGCTTGAAGAACTTCCTGTAACATTTCTTGTAGTCTGCTGATGTTGAATCCTCAAAGGTTTGTTTTTTCTGAAAGTGTTTTATTTCACATTCATCTTTGAAAGTTACTTTCACTTGGTACGTTTACCCTAGAATTTTAAAACTGTTTTCTTTTAGCACTTTAAAATGTTTTTCCATTGTCTCCTGGCCTCCACTGTTTCTGACAACACATCTTCAGTCATTCTTTATTCTTCTGTAACAGAGATCTACAAACTTTTTCTTAAAGGGCACGATAGTAAATATTTTAGGCCCGAGGGCCATGTGGTATTTGTTGCAACTACTCAACACTTGGTATAGTATGAAAATAGCAACAGACAATGTTGTAAATTAATGGGGGGGGGAGGGTTCTAATAAAACTTTTAAAAAACAGGATTGTTGTTAAGTTTTGTTAGCAGACTCAAGCAGTCTTTTTTCTGAGATAGTCCAACTGTCTCTGATTTAACCCCACTACTACTAAGCTCTGACTGATGCCCTACATATTACAAGGTCTTTCCACTTCAGTAAATGTGAACATGAGCTATTCCCAGTGCTGAATGAGCACTGGCAATTGTTTTACTTGTTGCTTTCAGTGTTTGGGGCTTGTTTGTTTGTTTTGTTTTACCAGCTGCAGTTAGTTTCTTGACATGCATGCACACATAAAATTCTACCCAAAATTCAGAGGGGCCCTCTTGCATTCTCTAGAGCTCTATGTCTGTGTAGTTCCCTTCACTCTAGTATTCTTCCCTGTAAATTCTGCTGCCTAAACCTCCCTAAAGGAGCCCTGGTTGAGCAAACAGTGAAGGGGTAGGCTGCTAACTGAAAGGTTGGCAGTTCAAACTCATCAAGCAGCTCTGTGGGAGAAAGGCTTAGTGGTCTGCTTCTGTAAAGATTATAGCCAAGAAAACCCTATGGGGCAGTTCTACTCTGTCACTGAGGTCGTTATGAGTTGAAAACAACATGACAGCACCTAACAACAACAGCAACTCTCCCTGAATTCTAATCTGTGTCTTCTCAACCTGGCAAGACTGCCAAGCTCTGTTTGGGTCTCCCTCCTTGTGCTGTGACTTGGAGACTGTTTCCAGGCAATAAGCTTTGAACAGTTAAAGGAATCTCATTTGTTTCTGTTTTTTTCAGGAATCAGAATACTGTGCCGTAAATTATACAAAGTCTGAAAACTCTTGTTCCGTATCTTTTGCCTGGTTTTCCAGTTGTTCAGAACTGGCAGATAGTTTCTGTAGCATTTAATCGTAGGTGAAAACAGAACTCTGATTATCTCTTAACAGACATTGATAAATACTATTGACAAATGAACCTTTATTATTTATTTGAAATAATAATGAGGGAATAATTTCTCTTAGTTAAGAACTAAAAGCTAGATTCATTATTTCAAACTTCAAATTGTTTTACACATTTTGAATAATTTTTTAACCTATGATATCACACTATGAATTCTTAAAATAGATGGTGTTATTTGATTAATAGCATTATTAATTTTTTCTCAAGTCATAAAACCAAGAGCATAAGCTAATAAATTGGTATTTAACATTTGGTATTTCTTATTTGCTATTTTCAAGAAGAAAATAATATATAATTAGCACAGCTTGATTTATTTATTGTATTCAAGGCTTATGAGACCTTGATAAGTTTCAGAGATTTGATAAGATATCACAAAGAGATTAAAGTATAGAATCTTACCTATAAATTAACTATAGTATAATATATAAACCAAGTATCATTAGTCCCCAAAGAAGAAATGAATTCTTACTTGGGTATGTGTACAGGCTTCACCAAGGAGCTGATATTTGAGTTGGGTCTTAGGGGATAAATAGCCATGGAAATGTAGGAAGAATTACAGTAGACTATTTAATTCTCTTTTCTTTTTTCAACATAAAGTTAATATCTTAATTGGTTCTTCCACCCAAGAAACAGGTGTCAGATTTAATGAATGGTTTAATTTTCTGTTAATGTATTGCTTATTCGTCCAAGTTTGACAGTCTTATTTGTGAATTACAGTTTCCATGGATTGGGAGTCTGGGCATGACTTAGGTAGTTCCTCTGCTGAGGATCTCACAAGGCTTCGTTTGAGATGTCGACCAAAGCTGCATTCTCATCTGAGGCTCGGGGTCCTCTTCTAAGCTTATTGATTGTTGGCAGAATTCAGTTCCTGTGGTTATGTGACTGAGGCCCTCAATCCTGGAGGCTGCCCACGATTCCCTGTCATGTGGTCATCTCTACAACATGGCAGTTTGATTATTTAAGGCCAAAAGGAAAGCATCTCTACTGCTTCTGATCTCTCTGATGCCTACTGTCTCTAAACCCTCTTTAAAGGGATCACTTGATTAGGTCAGACTCACCCAGAGTAATTCTTTTGATTAACTGAAAGTCAACTGATTAGGGACCTTACTTACATCTGCAGAATCCCTCACCTTTGCCATATAATATAACCTAATCATGGGATGATATCCCATCACGTTCACATGCCAGTCTACACCCAAGGTTACACGAGACATGTAAGCCAAAAAAGAGAGATTCTTGGGTTCTGTTTTAGAATTCTTCCTACCACAGTTTGATTTATAATGTTAATATAATTTGAAGAGTACAGATTATGTCTTACATAGAGTATGTAGTTGGACTGGAAATACTAATAAACTACTACTTGTTAAATAGTTGAAAATGAAAAGCTATTGTCTAAGCTAATTATAGCTGTAACCTTAGTAGATATATTTTGTAATTTTTTTTCTTTACCTTTATTGAAACCTTGGAAATTTTCCCTTTACTTCCCAATAAAGATGGACAATTTTGAAAATTCCCAGTTTCCTCTTTTTACACAATTTTAATAGTTAGATCTATGCACTCTTAACTATTTTGAATTTGTATGGTAATGTTCTCCTAGCAACATGAAGGGGGAGACTGAGTACTGTTCACAGTTGGAAGTGCAGTGTTGCTTAGCTACCTATCTTTTTTAATTTGAAATATTAGGCATTTCAATGATAGGTAGCCCTTAAGCTTTTAAGTGTTTGCTCATGACACATTGTGATGTTTGATGTGTGCTTTTCACCTTGATATTATAGCTGTTATTGTGAAAGTTAAAAAAAAAAAAAAAAGGATTGTATTTAATAGCAGTCCATAGAGTACCTTAACTATATAACATCAGGCATTTTATGAGGTCTAATATGAACACAAATGAAATTATAAGGTATACTTTAATATGAACTTACTTCAAATACAGCTGTACTGCAAAATGTAATAATTATACCAATCTGTCATTTGATTGTGAGTAAAATCGTTGTAGAATGTCTGAAATGTTACCTATAGTTGTTTTAAAAATAACAATGTTGTTATACAGCAGCAAGATCATTAAATACATACCAGAAAAGCACTTTATTATATTATGTTGCTGTCATGCTATTCATATTACATTTTCTTAAAGTGGAATATCAAGTACTAAACAATACAATTGTAAAACAGAAAAAAAAACATTGACATGGAGTCAATTCCGACTCATAGTAACCCTATAGGACAGAGTAGAACTGTTCCATAGGGTTCCCAAGGAGTGGCTGGTGGATTTGAACTACCGACCTTTTTGGTTAGCATCCATAGCATACCATAGCTCTTAACCACTGTGCCACCGGGGCCCCGTATAATTGTAGTGCATCCCCTAATTGGAAAAGGTGAACATATGAAGATTCTTCTGGGTGGAGTCTTTTAATACACTATTTCCCTGTACACTCTCCCTCTCCCCAAACATTATAATTAAAATATATACCCATTGTAGAAAACATATTTTTCGAAGTATAGATAAGTATAGAGAAGAGATTAAAAACCACCCATAATCCTACTTCCTCCAGAGAGTCTCTTTCCAGAAATACTGTAGGGGAGAGGTAGAGGTGAGAAGTACTGCAGCTCCTTTAAATTGAGGGGTTTGGCAAAGAATGTTCATGAGATTTACCTCTGAAGACAGTATAGCAGATATTTTCCCAAGATGGGTACATCAGAGTCCAGAGGTGAATACCATTCAAGTGAGACAGGTGGTTGTAGAAATCCTTATTTTGTGGACTTTACCTCAGGCTTGGTAAGGGGGTTGGATTTCTCATTCTAGGAGAGTCAGGGGATTATCTAGATGGGCCTCCCCCACCTCAGCAAACTTCATGAGTAATGGTGGAGAAGGGGTTGATTAGTTGCCCTCTATGCTGTTCTTATTTTTGCCATTGTTGTAGAAACCTGAAGCTACCTGTATGTAGATAGAAACTTTTTCTATTATTACAGAGAAGGATCAGGGTTTTCCCTTCCACATTAACTGTTACTTTGCTGGAAGTATTCCATAGCTTTTGATGTATAGCAAAGCACTCCAAAACTTGGCTTAAAATATCAGCCACTTATTTAGGTGATAACTCTGTAGGTTGACAGTTTAGGCAGAGCTTAGCTGGGCAGTTCTTCTGTTCTTACCTGGGCTACCTCATGGGTCTGTGGTCAACTTGAGCTACTCTGTTCTGGGATTTGACTGGTTGTTGGCTAGGGCACCTCAGCTGTTCTCTACATGGTGTCTCTTCCTCTAGAAGACTAGTCTAAGCTGTTTCTCATGGTGGTGGCAGAGGTCTGAGAAAGAGTAGAAGAGGGCAAAGCCTCTTGAGGCTAGGCTTGGAACTGGGACACTGTTACCTGTGCTGCATTTTGTTGGCAAAAGAAATCACAAGGCCAGCTGATTCAAGGGTTGGGGATATAGAGTTCAGCTCTTGAGATGAGGGCTGCTACAAAGCCACCTTGCAAAAAATATGGACATGGAAAAATGGAGAATTGGGCCATTTTCCCATCAATCTGTAAAGGTTGAATGAATGACTCAGAGATGCGCTTAGGACACTATCATCCTCGTCAGTGTGAACTTCACTTTTGCTACTACAAACTTATGTCACTCAGCCTCTTTTTATCTCATCCTGTTGTCTTTGTATCTTGTATTGTTTTCTTTTTATGCTATTTTTGAAAAATTTTTGGTTTCTTGGGCATCTTTATTGGAGTTCATGCCAAGTAAAACTTCTCTAAGTTTTATGATTCCTTATTAAATTTTATTCAGAGAGATGTTCTTTGCATTTTGGGATGATATTTCTTTATCATATGTGGAAATGTTTTTACTCATAGACCTCATCTTGGTGGTTTCCTTTTAACTCAGACAGAAGGCAGTGCTTCTCGCTATCCACTTGGGTTTGAATGTCATATCAAATCTGTGTCTGAAGAATAGATTATTTCAGTTGCCAGTGTCGTAAGGCAGTCATCAAATGTGGTTCTGCCGAACTAAGCTAGGATCATCTGCTACCATGTATTCTTGCTTTTCCAGTACTTTAAAAAGGCAAAGTATATGGAAAAATTGTATGTCTTAATACAGACTTACAAATAGGATTTCCCTTGTATTTTCTCTTTTCCTCAGAGCTTTTCATGTGGATATTGAACCTTCTAGGATGCAGTGAACCACTGTCATTGCCCCTCTACCTCCCAACATGTTGCTTACTGGGAATTGTATTTAAAGACATGTATCCTTTTTTTATAAAGAGGTGTGGTGTTGGGGAGGTGAGGATGAGCTACACTACTTTGGCTGCCTCATAAAGCCATCCTACAAATAAACACTGTAGCTCTTAAACAGCAGACAGAAAAATGTAGAGGGTTAAAGTCCCTTTCTTAGCTCACAGAATTACTGTGTTTCATAGAGCAAAGCACATGGTGCATGGGTGTGTACCAATCAGAAATCTGGCCCCCCATTAATACGTTTCTAGACTTGGTTTCCAGGACTTCCAGGTAGTGAAAATATCTGAGGCTTTTCATAAGTGCTTAACTTAATTTTGATAAGTGTGTCTGGTCATTTTTTCCATGTTTTTGTGAGCATTCTCGTGAGAAGATGAAAGAGGCTCCGCTGGGCGATTCTAGTCAGATGCCACGTAAGACTGAGTCCCAAGTGCATTCGTTAATAATTTTCCATTTTTTGTTAATCAAAAATATGTAATCAACGTAAGATAAAAAATCAAAGCAACTGCAAAAAAGCAGTTTTAAAGGGCTAAGATTTAGTGCTTTTGTTAGCCTGTGCAGTTTTTAATATGAATAATTGTACCATGCCGTTATGATTTTGGAATTATAACACGCTTCTTAGCTCCTCATTACTACTTTTGAAGTTTGCTGTTGGGGTACCACAGCTCTAGCACTTTTATTTTCTTTCTAGTCCTCTCCTGGGCGTCAGCAGTCTAGATGTGGGACACTGAAGGGCCAGGAAGCAATGCCTCCAGAATTCTCCAAACCAGCCTTTGGAATAAAAATAGCTTCCAGTACCAATTCTTCAGCCTTTGGTGAAATGATAGTTACTTCCGAGGAAGCTGTTTTCTCTCTTAGTTGTCTTATATCTGGCAACTTTCCGATTGCTAAATTTAAGATCTAATGGCAAAATTACAACCTTGAAGAATCCATCTATTTAGAAAGTAGAGTTTCTACAGCTGTAAAAATAAAATTCAATATTAACTACCTGATCATGATTTTAATAATCTCTGTTGAACCATAGAACTTAAATTACGTTTTTAAAAAACAAAAAGATTTGGTTTAAACACCTGCCGAACCCCTTTAGCACTGAAATTTATTAATTTGATTTTTATAATGTGTTGTAGCCTATATTAATGCCAGATTTTGAAAATATTTATTTACTTCTCTACATTAGTAAGACAAAAGTTTGGCGGTTTGAATCCACTCAGAGGCCCTTAGGAAACAGGCCAGGCGATCTGCTTCTGACAGGTCACAGCCTTGAAACCCTGTGGACTGCAGTTCTACTCTGCACACATGGAGTCACTACGAGCAGAATCAACTTGATGGCAACTAACAACAACAGTCTAAGTGTGTGTATGTTTGTGTATGACTTTTCAAATACCATGTAAATTAGAGACTCCTAGTTTTGGGGGAAGATCAGAATCTTGTCTCTAATTAGGTCAGTGCTTTTAAACTGGGTTCCCAGGGAACATCTCCAGGCCATTGTATAAAGGTGTTCTTCCATTAATTAGGAATAATGGTTATCTTTTTTTAGTTCATAGAAAAATAATTTAATGGTCTTAAGCTTTTTTAATCTTTTGGCATGAATTACCAACTTTTTGAATAGTAGAAAATAAACAGGACAAAAACTGAATAGTAGTCAGTCATTTTTAGTTCACTTGCTTTTTTTTTTCATCGACCCATCCTTGTGATGTTCACATTAAAAAAAAAAAAAACGCCAAATGCACTGCCCTCGAGTCGATTCCAACTCATAGGGACGCTATAGGACAGAGTAGAACTGCCCCATAGAGTTTGCAAGGAGCGTCTAGTGGATTCCAACTGCCGACCTTTTGGTTAGCAGCTGTAGCTCTTTCTTTAATATAGCCCACTGCCATCGAGTCCACTCTGACTCCTAACAACCCCTTAGGGTTTCCAAGGCTGTAAATCTCTATGGAAGGAGACTGCCACATCTTTCTCCCATAGAGCCGCTGGTGATTTCAAACCACAGGCCTTTACAGTTAGCAGTCTGTTGCTTTAACCACTGTGCCACCATGGCTCCTTTAATATGACTGTGCTTAATTATTATAGATTGCCTGCTGAAATTAAGATTTTTCAGTTTTGCACAAAGAGCACTGTGCCTTCCAGAAGCTCTGCCATCTGAAGTGGTTTGAGAACCACTGAAGTTGTTGTGCAAGATATTAGAGACCAAGGACTTTTATATCATCATCATCATCACATGTAATCAGAAGCCATTGTACACATTTTAGTGGGAAGTAACATGAGGAAAATTAGTTTTAATGTTTTTTTTTCTGTTTGGGGGTTTTCTGGAAGGAGTGGTAGAACATGAGAGTTGGCAGGGGAGTGATGGTGAGAGGCAACCACTGTAAACAATATTGTCATTTAAGTTCATATTAAACATTTTATTAAAAGTTCCTAATACTCTAGGATTATAATCCAAATTAAAATATTCAGATGGAGTTCTCTTCTTTTAGTTGTACAAGTGAATTTGGAATTGATGAAAGCTGTACAAATTAAAATAATTCGGTTAACACAAATCAGATTTTTTTTCAAATATTATTCCCTCAAACCTGATAAATGCATATGTATATGAAACATTTTGTATTAGCACCTTATTATATTGCCCTATTAATTTTTTATGAAATGTAAGGATATTTTATATTTATATATGTAGTGCTTTGTAATTTCACAGAGCGTTCAACCATATATTTACAAGTTTACAGAATACTTCTCCATAAATTAAATTGCTTAAATTTAAAACATACTTGAAAATTATGGAGGCTCTCAATTTGCATTACTTGACTAACTTGATTAATTCTCATGTATTTATGTTTTAGATCATTGTGTTACCTTTTTATATTGCCCTGCCTATCCCTGTATAATGGAATGCCTTTTTCTTTATTTTATACTACATATAGTACACAAAATGAAAGTTGTCTAGTTTCACACCATCACTTTTCTGGGTAGGAATGAGTAGCTTTAGACTGAATTTTCAAAAAGCACATCATTCTAGTAATCTTACACTCATTCATTCCTATAAGGCGTGTGTTACTATGCCTATTTTAAGAAATGACTTGTGCAGGTAAGATAGGTCTATGAAGCCTGTATTGAAGCCAAGGCTTGAATTCAAATCCTTTGACTATAAATCTCATGCTCTTTGAACCATACCACACCATTCCCCAATTTGTTTTTTGATTATTTAATTTTCAAAATCGTAAATGTATGTTTAAAGCAAACAACACCTAAGAGGAAGAGTACTCGGTGCCCTGGCTCTATAAGAGAAAACCAGACTGTAAGATGTGGATACCTCTAAGAGATTTATGAACTTTTTTTTGGACCTAGTTTACATGGTGATTAAAACACATCAGATGACAATTTCCCTTCACTCTATTCTTTTCTAAAATTTGATTCTCTAATCATCATAACTGTCCTTGCAATCATAGCCACTAATTCACTAAGTAGAGATCATAAAGAGATCATAGTCATAAACCTCCAATCTCAGGGCCATAATGTAGCTGCTGAAATGTGGGGGAAGACTGGTATACCTTTTCTTACTGAGCAAAGAAACATGAAGACACCTAGCTGAGTGTTGTGGGGTAGGAATGGAGAAAGAAATACTAAATGGATTCAGACAGACTTTGCCCCTAGGAAGTTTGCAGGAAGATAAGTGATAAAGATAGTTATAATACTAGATAAGAGTAACAGTAGAGGGAGTTATGGATCAAGTACTATGAAAATTCAAAGAAGAAAATACATCATCTGGGTTGATCTGGAGGATTGAGCATTTGAGTTGGGTGAGTTTTGAATAGGCAGAAAGGGATGTGGAGTATTCTGTCTCAAGGGAGCAACATGACCAAAGGCACTGTGCACAAAACAATTATTTGTTGAATTTATGAATGAATGGAGTCAGTTGGCATTTGTTTTTTCACTGTTTGCTCGGTATAACATGTGAGTGTCTTGTATGTGCCAGGCCCTGTGACAGGTAGGTGCTGGGAATAAACAATGAACAAAATAGGAGAAAAGGCCCTCCTGGAACTATAGCTAACAAGAGAGACAGATAAAACCAATAAATTAATGAATATGTAATTTTAAGGTGGGAAAGACTGTTAAGCTACTGAATAACTTGAGTGAGGACAGATGGTTGAATAGGGTGGTCACGGAAGTTCTCCTTGAGGAAACAAAATGTAAACAGACCCACCTTCGTAAAGCCACTTGGGATTGTTTACTCTGTTTAAAGTCTTCACCATTGTTGCTAGGCCAATATATTAATTATTTCCTCTTAAAGCACCATCAGTGAAATTTCCACATTTCCTCAGTATTTGCTTTATTCATTGTTGGATTATTTACCTGTTGTTGTATTTAACGTGTCATTCTTGTTTTGCAGAAACCGAAGCCGAAAGACTGGCATCCACCTGGGGGTTTTATTCTGGGATTGTGGGCACTCATTATCATGGTGTTCTTCAAAACATATGGAATCAAGCATATGAAGTTCATTTTCTAGACTCAGTGATTTATGAAGAAGACTGAACAAAAGACTGCAGCCTTTGATAAAAATCTGTCATTATGTGTTATTTTTTACGTATATTGCCCATGTGTGAATTGGCAAAAAGTATAAGGAAACTGTAAATTTGGATGTACTATTGATTTTGTAACTTAAAGAAAAATCAAATTGTAATTTGATTGCTTAATAGCACTAAAAATGTATTTCAATTTTCTGTTTTTTTGTGTGTGGAAGGAATAAGGATATTAGGATATATTGGTTGATTCTTTTTAAAAATAATTCTCCCTTTTTTTCTCCCTTTATTAGAAAAGAAAAAGATGTGAAGACATTAAACTCTCACATTTAGAGGTAACTTCTGTTAATATTTTCATGTATGTCCTCTCAATCCTTTTTCTATGTACTTTTTTTTTTTTTTTCTTTTTCCAAAATAGAGATCACTCAGAATATGCCACTTTGGAACTTCCCTTTTCGTTTTACAATATGTAAACCTTTTCCCTCACCTTGGATACTCTTCAAGAACATGTTAACAGCTCCATAGTATCCACCATATGAATGTACAGTAATTCATTGTATACCCTTCCACTGTTAGACCACTTGTTCCCAATATTTTCCTTTGGCTTTTTCTTGAATGTGTACTATTTTACTGTCAGTCATCATAGAATTCTGCAGCTTTAATTATAATATAAAAAATTGGCTTCAAAGGTGTGATACTGACAGTCTCTAGGACCGTTTTTGCTGTCAGTTTATCTGGAGAATTTAAGACATTTTGGAATTTGCAATATTGACTGCTCAACAGAAACAAACCCCATTATTTTACATTTCTAAGCATGATTCTCTGGAATTGGTCTCCTCTTCAGTTTCTACCTTGAAAAAGACAACCAAAAGGGATTTTATTTTATTCTACTTAAGGTAAACCTTGCTGGCTGGCTGGATCTATACTTCATCTGACAGCAACCCTATAGTATGGATGACCTGTATGGAAAACTTACCTTTATGGCCCTGCCCTCATGTTTGATGAATCACATTAGGTACTAAGCCTTCTTTCTGGCCTTTGACAAAAGGCAAGAGCTTACATCCCCATCTCTGATTTCTTTTCCTTTTTTGCCTCTCAGCCGTCTTTGCATTTTTCTGAGAGCTGGAAATAGTATTGAGATTGTGCTTTATGACCAACCCCAGATATCGTTCTTTCTTTTCAAAACTTGTCATGCGAGGGGGCAAAAGCCTGAAAGTTCAGTGTTGATGTCTTGTGTTTTATCCAGGAGCTTACATGTTGTCTTTATTCATTGCAAAGATGTTTTATAATTATTAGTAACATTGAACCGACATCTCTTCTTCCATAATAAAATCTCCTAAATTATTATTTCTTAGGATTTGGTTTTCTTCTGGCACTTAGTGTATTGCCCTTTAATTGCATACAAAATGGTCATACTTTCCCAGGTAGAAGATTAACTCTGCTGTCTCCTAAGTTAAAACAAATGATATCGAGGCTTTTGCTAGCTCCGAATCTTTATTTTAATTGCTGTCTTTATTGATGTACTGTGTAAATGAAGAAGGACATTTTTCGGTTATATGGGGAAAATCACTTTGTGCCTAGAAAAGGGGGAAAGAAAAACCGTTATATTTGAATAGCCTGATCATTGCACGGCTAAGAGACAAAAAGGTTTAATGTTTCGTCCTCCAAACACACAAGATTATGAACATGATGGTGGGATGGAGATACTTACAGTGGTAAAGGAATTATGATTGTTCTTGAGCCAAAGTAATTTACTTTGAATATAATGGAACATATCTCAATAGTAAAGACTGCTGGAAAGTAAAGGATTCCTCATCAGAGGTTGTAGAAGGTGCCCTCCTTAGTTAAAACCAGACTGGGAAAAGTAATACTGGATGTATTATACAGGATTAATTTCCCCCAGGCAGAGTTTCAAAGGGCAGTTATTTCTCTCTGTTTCATTACTGAATTTTCAGTACATACTTAAAGCAAAAAGCTTAAAATAAGTTAAATGTTTAGCTTAGAACCGTAATCTTTTTACATGATGTATATTCTGCCTTCAGTAGTCAGTAAATCCTCTACAGGTGGTTTAAGTGGGTATATTTAGGAAATATTCTAAGTACAATTAAATAGTCCAGCCTTTAAATGATAACATAAAAGCACATTTTAATTCCACTTGAGACATAAAGAGCTGAACAATGGGAAGGGGTTTTTGCCTTTTCACAGTGTTGTTGAAAGATGAGATAATATTATGACTAAACACTTTGGAAATTGTAAATACTTGGTGGCATTATTGTTCTTATTTCTGCTTAGGAAGATAACGTGCTAGAAGTTAACAGTGACAGTGTCCCTCTTTCTGTTGTACTTATTTACCTTTCTAAGCTATTCAGTGTGATTCTTCTTCTGTTTGGTATTCTTTTTTTCCGTCCCCACTGTGTCCTTCAGAGAGAAAAGAAATATAGATAAATGAATCCCAGCAGACACATCCTGACATTTGGGGGAAGGACAGGGTATAATGATGCCATCCGGCAAAGGCAGCCTGCCTGAGAAAAAGAAACCAAATGATGTGATTTTAAAATTACAAAAGACATTCATTTGCAGTTTATGAAAGGGAAATGTAGCTTGGATGCAAAGCTGAATAAACTGGACCAAGAAAAATTAGATTTAAATACATAAAATAATGTATGCATTTATGGTTTCAATCTTTATGTATCCTGAGCTAGTTGAAAGCGATGATTCCCACAGCAAGCATAACTCAGCTTGTTTCTGCTAACTGAGTATTTTCTACTATGGTATATGTTGGTAACATTTTTTTCCATTATGTATATTGTATAGTGGAGTCACAGTTACAGTGGGAATCATAATTTGAAATTTTGATTGTGTGTTTCTAGAATCTTTACAACAAATGTTGTATTAACAGAAGATTTATTCCGTTGATTGTACCAAAATTAAAGCCATCTGTAAAAGATACTGTTTAACTTGTGAAAGAAATATTTTATAAATATACCATAGGGTATGGCTATAAAATAATGAGATCAGTGGCCATTTTTACTTTACGGAATTAGTCTCTTTACTTCATTGTCACATCTCATACCTGTGGGCATTTTCAACAAAGAAAAGATTCTCCAATATTGCTGTTCCTTTGCTGGCTGCTCTACATGTACCTGTCTGAAAAGTTAACTGTGTGCTGCTTAAAGATGAAAGCTTTTCAATTAATAGTCAATACACCTTGGTGGTAACCAATCTTTTTTTTTTTTCTTTAAATGCTAAAGATTTATTGGTTTGGAAATGTGGTTTGAAATATTTGATTTAATTAACTGTGTAGACCTGCGAGTAACAGAATTGTAGATGGAGGTGTAACCAAGAAACTGGTTATTAAAAATGCACTTACTTTAAACATGAGAAGGTGGTTGTGATCATTCTTATTTCACCTGGGTTGCTTGCAACCTGCGAGACTTTAAGATTTGTCCGAGGCATACCCAGTCACAGGGTCTGCCAGATGGGAGTCATGTGATTGACCCATGTTCAGTTTTCCCTCTTCTGACCATGGAAATGCCAGCTCTGACTGTGCTAGAGTCTCAGGATCAGCGGGCATGACCAGTGACGTTATCTTGAGTGTCATTAAATAAAGTCACAGATGTGAAGCACATCACACAATGCATGGCACGTAGGTAAATTTCAACATTTTGTTCCTTGTTGGGCAGGACCAATCTCTTGTTTTTAACATCTACTCAGACCCCGAGGCTGGCTGGTCACCCTTTAAGGAACATTAGCCTTGGTACTCTTACACTGATCTTTGCAGCAGACATCATTTTAGGGTAAAGTTTCTTTTTGCTTTCACACTATTCAACAATTTCAATGTACAGACTCTCTTCCCTGTCTTTTCATCTTTTTTTCCTATTTAGGTAGGTTTACGCTTTTTTTTAACCTTCCCCACCCTTAGTTTTCAAGTGTCTTCTCTCCATGATCTACCACTTTGTGGGAAACACACCCTTCAGCATGTTTTAACCGGCAGTCTGTCTCCACCCCCAGGCCCCGGATCATCTGGATAATAATCCAGCGGGCATTTCTCCTTTATCCTTCCAAGACAGTGGCTACTTTCCCTTCTCCCCCAACCTCATGTTAGTCAGAACAGTTTTAGTTTGAAATGATAAAAACCAAACTAAAATTTAGCTCTAGAGGGGAATTGACTGGATGGATATTAAACCCATGGCCATCGAGTCGATTCCGGCTCATAGGACCCTATGGGACAAAGTAGAACTGCCCTATAGGGTTTCCAAGGAGTGGCTAGTCGATTTGAACTGCCGCATTTCTTCAGCAGCCAAGCTTTTAACCACTGTGCTACCTATCTCATATAATCTTGGGGAGGGGAGTTTGGTCTAAGCCTCAACAGGAGTGGAATGTTACCTGGATTCTCTTCTCTCTGCATATTCCCTGGAAACTGACGTTCTCACATGGCTGGTAGCTCCAGAGCCTCATAAGCCATGCTTCTACCACCAGAGAGTGGATACTCACTCTCTTCCTTTAATTCCAGTTCTAAAAGACCTGTGGAAGGATTGATTAACCTTAAGAGTACCAGAGGGTCATGGTCATGTATGCGTATAATGCTCGTATTAGCACTTATCCCAGAGGAGAGCGGGATCACAGGAGCTGGGCAGTCACCCTTTAGCTTTAACTAGTTGCCATCAAGTTGATACCAGCTCAGGCAGCCCTATTTGAGTCAGAGTAGAACTGCAGAACTGCACTCCATGGGTTTTTTAATAGCTGATTTTTCAGAAGGAGATCACCAGGCCTTTATTCCAACTAACGTGCCTCTGCGTGGCTCCAACCTCCAACCTCCAACCTTTCCGTTAGCAGCCAAGCACTTTAACAGTTTGCACCACCCAGGGACTCCTTTACTGCCTTCTTCTAACTGATTTGCTATTCACCGTGTGGTCCATGTGTGGTCCGTAGAGCAGCAGTATCATCTTGGTGCTTGCTAGAAAGGCAGAATCTCAGGACCCAGCCTCACACCTCCTGAATCAGAATCTATATTTTAACAAGATCCCCAGGTAATTCATACGCACATGAAAGTAGGAGAAGCACAAATCTGCTACACCTCCCTGGACTAAACAACTCAATTTTATCTCCTGAAAGGAGATTGTAAAAGAAGATTACAGACACACACTTGTAAAACAAACAGCCTTGAGTAGCTTATTTCATGGGTTAATTGACAGCATTGTCAACTTCAGTTGGACCTTTTAAGACTGGACCACTCTCAGTCTCAATTTTTTTTTTTTTACTTCTGAGGCTTTTTTAAAATGTAAGAAATGCTTAAAATCAGTCATCTGTTCAGTGTTTACTGTGGTTGGCATCTGCAGATTCTTTGACACTCCTCTCAATAAGAGGTGGAGTCTCAACTCCGCTCCCTTGAATATGAGCTGGCCTTAGTGACTTAATTCTAAAAATAGAATGTGGCAGAATAATACTGCATGACTTCTGAGGCTAGGTCTTAACAGGTGATGCAGCATCTACCGAGCTCTCTCTCTCAGGACACTTGCTCTTGGAACCCAGTTACCCAAACAAAAACACCATTTATATGTATTCTGGCAACAGCCCCACCTGAAGTCCCAGCCAATAGCAAACATCAACCTCCAGACATGTCAGTGAGGGAGCTTTTACATGTTTCCTGACTGCAACCACATGAGAGCCCCCAAGGGAGAACCACCTAGTTGACCCCTAGAACCATGAGAGAGAATAACTAGAAAAGATTGTTTTATGCCACTATGTTTAGAGTGGCTTGTTGTGCAGCAATAGTTACTAAAACACTATTGGTATATATTACCCACTCCAATAGGTTCCATGTGGGATACAAAGAAATATGAGTTGTTCTTAAAGAGTTACAAATTAACTCTAGAAAAACACACATGAAAAGATGAAATAACTACATGGCAGAAAATGACATGCAATTTAAGAGCTATAGAGTAGAGATTTTTAAGAGTAACTTACATATTAATTGCTATTGTTGTTAGGTGCCATCGAGTTGATTCTGACTCATAGCGATCCTATGTACAATGGAATGAAACACTGCCCCATCCTGCACCATCCTCAAAATCGCTGCTATGTTTGAGCCCATCGTTGCATCCACTGTGTCAATCCATCTCTTTGAGGGTCTGCATCCACTGTGTCAATCCATCTCTTTGAGGGTCTGCATCCACTGTGTCAATCCATCTCTTTGAGGGTCTGCATCCACTGTGTCAATCCATCTCTTTGAGGGTCTGCATCCACTGTGTCAATCCATCTCTTTGAGGGTCTTCCTATTTTGCACTGACCTTCTGCTTTACCAAGCATGATGCCCTTCTCCAGGGACTGGTCCCTTCAAATAACTTGTCCAAGGTATGTAAGATGAAGTCTTACCATCCTTGCTTCTAAGGAGCATTCTGGTTGTACTTCTTCCAAGACAGATTTGTTCATTCTTTTGGCAGTCCATGATATATTCAATATTCTTTGCCAACACCATAATTCAAAGGTATCAATTTTTCAGTCTTGGACATTTTCATCCCCACCTGTCATTTCTGCTATTATCTATACATCATTGACAGCCAAATTTCTATATTTAATTGCTATGTAACTGTTATTAATATTTGTCATCAGCTGAACTGGCAGACAAGACTGGGAGGAGGAAGTGAAATTTAACTGAATTAGGGTTTAAAGGCAACCAGACCAGATTCCTCTATTCCTTTCTCCATTTCCCACTACTGCTCCTTCAAAGTTGTAACTTTTCTTCAATTCTCCTGTTCCACCAACTCAGACCTTTCTGTCATCAGAAGGTTTTGCCTTATAATCTGAAAATTAAATTAAAAGAGAGTAACCAGCTAAACTTTCTGCTCTACCTCCTACAAGTTTACCTGTTTCCTCCTACTCCTTCTCTCCTACTCTCCACTCTTCTGGTCTCAGAGATTGAGGTAGGGATTTTCTACTTTGAATTTTTGATTACATCCCTTCTTCTGGGACCTTGTTCACAAATCACCTCATCTTTCTATCTCCCTTTGTATAAATGTGCTTTTCTTTGCATTTTATAAGATGCTCAAGTCTTGCTCATTTTAAAAACTCTCAGAATTCTGTGTTCCCTTCTGAATGTTATGTACAGCTTTTCTCCATTTCATAGCCTATTATTTTGAATGAGTGGGCTGCATTCATTGACTTGGCTTCCCTGCCTGGCACTCATTTGTGAGCCCTTTGTAATCTAATTTGTACTTTCCCTACTCCCCTGAAACTATTCTCTTTACAGATATCAATGATCTCCTAATTGTCAAATCCAATGGAAACTTCTTCCTGTGTCTTCTTAATTTCTCCTTAACAGTTTTCTTGTAGAAAACTGTCCTCCTTTGCCTTCACAATACGGCTCTTTTCCCAGGTTTTCTTTGCTTAAGCCACTCCTTTTCAGTCTTCTCCAAGAGCTACTCTTTGGTAGCCCACTTCAGATGTTCTTCAGAGTTCTGTCCTCAAAATACTCTGTCCCTGGACATTTTCACCCCCACCTGTGATTTCCACTATTATCTGTACATCATAGACAGCCAAATTTCTATATTCAAGTATCTCTCCTGAGTTCCAGAAGTGCCCCTTTCTATGTGAAAATCCCATGGAAATCTCAAACTCAACATATTCCAAAACTGTACTTATCTTTTCTCTTACTACCCAGTTCTTCCTTCTCTATTCCCTTTTCTTATTTTGTTTTCCAAATCCCCTCTGAACGGGCACGTATTGTGAAGATATCTGTGGCCCATGTTTATGCCCAACAAAAGGCATCCACTGCAGAGGAGGTTCTTAATAATCAGATGGGCAAAATGGTGCACTCTGTGGATGTCAGTCAGCCTCTTTCCTTAGCCACCCTAGTATTTCTCAATGGGCCCATGAACAAAGTGGCCATGGTAGCAAGGACGAAGACTATGGACTTTCTCCTAGCAAGGCCGATCTGGTTAATACTACTGCTGAGTGCCAAACCTGACAGCAGAAAAGACCAACATTGAATCTCCAATATGGCACAGTTTCCTAGAGAAAACATACTGTCATTTGATGGTACCCAAAAAAACCCAAACCCATTGCCATCAAGTTGATTCCGACACATAGCAACCCTATAGGACAGAGTAAAACTGCCCCATGGAGTTTCCAAGGAGTGCCTGGTGGGTTCAAACTGCCAACCTTTTGGTTAGCAGCCATAGCACTTAACCAGTACGCCACCAGGATCATCTGATGGTAGGTTGATTATACTGGACTTCTTTCATCATAGAGGGAACCAAAATTCAACTTCACTGGAATAGACTCATATTCTGGATATGGATTTTTAGTCCCTGCTCCTAAAGCTTTTGCTAGCAGCACCACCATCCATAGACTCAGATGCCATGTTCACTGTCATGTCATTCTGCACATCACTGAACCTAACCAAGGAACTCACTTTACAGCAAAGAAAGTGTAACAATGAATTTATGTCCATGGAATTAGCTGGACTTACCACATATCATATCCCATAACCCAGAAGTGGCTGGATTAATTGAAATGTGGAATGGCTTACTGAAGACTCAGTTATGGGACCATTTGGGAGGCAACACTCTGAAGCATGAGGTTCTAGTTTATAGAATACTGGATAGACTTTGAATGAGTGACCCATTATATGGTGCTCTTTCCTCCATAGTCAGAATGCATAAATTAGAACCAAGGAATAGAAGAGGGAGTGGCTCCTCTCACTATTACATCTACTAATTCATTCACAGGATCTTTGCCTGCTGTCCTGGCAACTTTAAACTTTCCCAGCTCAAAGGAGGCCTAGCCCCTAAAGGGAGTACATAGTGCTTCCACTGAATTTGAAGGTAAGATTGCCATCCTGCCATTTTGGGCTCCTTATGTCACTGAATAAACAGGTCAAAAATAAGGAGTTATTCTTCTGGCTGGAGTAACTGATCCCAATTACCAAAGGGAAATTGAGTTGCTGCTACACATTGAGGACAAGGAAGATTTATGTGGAACCCAGGAAGTTTTTTGGGGGGTGCCCATAGTAGTTCCATGCCCAATAATAAAGGTTAATATAACCTTTAACCTATGACAACCAAAAAAGGCAAAACAATTGAAGACTCAGACCCTTCTGAATGAAGACCTGGTAAAGAACCTGGCCGACTGAGATACTCGCTAAGGGCAAGAGAAACATGGAATGAATAGTGGAAAAAGGGAGCCATGGATATCAACTATGGCCTTGTGGCCACCTCCAGAAATGATGACTGTGGTAGCTTTGCATTTTCTCTTCGTGTGTTATATGTACGTGTTTCTTCATGTGTGATAACCATTTTCCTTTCTCTCTCTTTTCCTATTTTAGTTTTTATGCAAGTTGGTGGTGGTTAGACTTACAATTTTGTGTTTAGGTAGCACGATATTCTGTGGGACTGCGATGGAATTTGAGGAGTAATTGATATACTCAGCAATGGATACAAGAACTGTGCGGACTTGCACGTCACCTCGTTCTGGGGAAACGGCGAGAATGTATTCCCTTGTAAGAAGGATAACGGTATCTTGTGAGGTGGAAATACAGAGTTGTTTCATTATTGTACAGAAGCTTAAATGTGTGTAGGAGGGTGAATATGGAAGCTGAGTAGCCAACGGGGTTGTCCTAGTTTCCAAGTCCTGCCGTAACAGAAATGCAACTGGGCGGCTTTAAAAAACAGAAATTTATTTTTTTATAGTTCAGGAAGCTAGAAGTCTGAATTCAGGGCACTGGCTATGACGGAAGGCTCTCCCTCTGTCAGCACCCGGGGGGAGATGCCTGTCTCTTTCAGCTTTTGTAGCCCAAGCGTTCCTTGGTTTTTTGGTGATCTTCACATGGCATCTATCCCCCATTTGTGCTTCCTGTCTCTGTGTCTAAGCTGCTCCTTGTAACCCAGAAATGATTAGGTTTAGGACACACACTGCACTGATATGATTTCATTAACATAACAGAGAAAACCCTATTCTCAAATGGGATTACATCCACAAATATAAGGGTTAGAATCTCAGCACTTATTTTGAGGGGACATAATTCAGTCCATAACAGGGGCATACTGTACTAGTTATCAATTCGCTCTCCCTTAGCTCCAAATCTACTCATTACTTGTTCTGTGATAATGAAGCTGAATCCTTTAAAGAAAGAATTTTGCCTTCACAGTGAACACATTGTTAAGCTCTGTTACCAGGAGGAAAATCTTCACTTCCTGTATCCAATGTGTTCCTCACATAAGTCTCCTGCAGTATAGTGTGTGTGTGTGTGTGTGTGTGTGTGTGTGTGTGTGTGTGTGTTCTGCAGCACCCGGTGGCTAGCAACACAGAGAAACTTCCTGTGGGCTGCTTCATAGAGAGGGTTATGGGCAAACACCTCCCCATTAATGACTGCCCCATGTACTCCTGCCTCTAGTGGCTTTGCAGTGGAAGATAGAAGGCATATCCCTTTGAACCCCTTCCCCCAGCACACCACCTGGGGCATCTCCATTGTGGAGTGGTGCTGGCAGGACACCTTCCCGTGACAACTTTCCCTACTACTCGATAAGTTTTTAATTTTTTTTTGTACTTTAGATGAAAGTTTACAGATCAAATTAGTTTTTCATTAAACAATTAGTACACATATTGTTTTGTGACATTGGTTGCCAACCCCATGACATGTCAACACTCTCCCCTTCTCGACCTTGGGTTCCCCATTACCAGCTTTCCTGTCCCCTCCTGCCTTCTTGTCCTTGCCTCTGGACTGATGTGCCCTTAGTCTTGTTTTGTATTATTGGCCTGTCTAATCTTCGGCTGTAAGGGTGAACCTTAGGAGTGACTTCGGTACTGAGTTAAAAGGGTGTCTGGGGGCCATACTCTCAGGGTTTCCCCAGTCTCTGATAGACCAGTAAGTCAGGTCTTTTTTTGTTGTTTTTGGCTATTTGATAAGTTTTGAGGCATGGTTCCCCCTTGAGGGTAGCTTCCCCTAGCACTCCAGAGGGTGACTTTCCAGTAGGTCCTGCTGTGGTGACACCTCAGTGAACTTCTCTGCCACCCAGTGAGCCATGGCCATGTCCTCTCTAATATATTCTGCAAATATATTGCCTGCCTTCATAGCTCTTGGTGAGGTTATTATGGACCCTCCTTCCTCCCCTTCACATTGCTGGCTGTAGCTCAATCATACTGTTATAATATTCCTAGCATCAGATAGGAAGCTGATCAGTGATTTTCAAACTTTCTGGCTACCACCCACAGTAAGAAATATATTTCATATTGTGACTCAGTACCCATATATGTATATATAGCTATATGACTGAAAATGAAGTTTTACAAAATGGTATCCTCTCTAATGACACAGTGGTTAAGTGTTTAGCTACTAGTTGAAAGGTCGGCACTGCTCCGTGGGAGAAAAATGTAGCAGTCCGCTTCTGCAAAGTTTACAGCCTTGGAAACCCTATGGGGCATTTCTACTCTGTCCTATAGGGTTGCTCTGAGTCAGAATTGCCTTGATGGCAACAGTTTTTTTGTTGCTGTTATTATTGTTTTTGGTTACCTTCCCTTATATACTCTGCCATTTTCTATTTTTTGCATTCTGTATTACAGCATTATCTCATGTGGAAGCTAGATCAATGGTTTTCAAAATCTTTTGCTTCCATCCACAGTAAGGAATACATTTTACATCGTGACTCAATGCATCTATATAATTAAAAGAAGTTTTACAAAACATTTGCCCTTTTTTATATAATGCACATTTTAATTTCCTAATCCATCGTATTATAGTTCTCTATAGATCGGCAGTTCAAACCCACCGGCCACTCAGCAGGAGAAAGATGTGGCTGTCTGCTTCTGTAACGATTTAAAGCCTTGGACTGCAGGGACCATGGTCTTGGGGAAACATCTAGCTTAATTGGCATAACATAGTTTATAAAGACAATGTTCTACATTCTACTTTGATGAGTAGCGTCTGGCATCTTAAAAGCCTGTGAGCGGCCATCCAGGACACTTCAGTGGTCTCACCCTTTTGGGAGCAAGGAAGAGTGAAGAAAACTAAAGATAACAAGGGAAAGATTATTCCAAAGGACTACTGGACCACATATACCATGGTCTCCACCAGACTGAGCCCAGTACAACTAGATGGTGTCTGGCTACCACCACTGACTGCTCTGAGGAGTATCGCAATAGAGGGTCCCAGACACCACTGGAGAAAAGTGTAGAACAAAATTCCAACTCAAGAAAGAAAGGCCAGACTTGCTGGCCTGACACAGTCTGGAGAAACCCTGAGAGTATGGCCCCCAGACACCCTTTCAGCTCAGTCATGAAGTCACTCCTGAGGTTCACCCTTCAGCCAAAGAGAGGACAGGCGCATAAAACAAAACCAGACTAAGGGGGCACACCAGGCCTGGGGCAAGGACTAGAAGGCAGGACGGGACAGGAAAGCTGGTAATAGGGAACCCAGGATTGAGAAGGGAGAGTGTTGACATGTCGTAGGGTTGTTAACCAAAGTCACAAAACAATATGTGTACTAACTGTTTAATTAGAAACTACTTTGTTCTGTAAACTTTCATCTAAAATACAATAGAAAAAAAGATTTACTGCCTTGGAAACCCTATGGGGCAGTTCCTTTCTGTCCTATAGTGTTGCTAAGAGTAGGAATTGCCTTGATGGCAGTAGGTTTGGTTTTTTTGATTTGGTGATATGGCTTGCCAGCAATATATGGCTATATTTTCACCTCCAAACATCCTACCAAACAGACTCAAGTGAGGGTATGAAGAACCACAGCCAAGGAAGGTGCCCAACAAAGTGGTAGAATTATTACAAACATCTTTGTACTGACAATGCCCTTTACTGGTCCCTGCTGCTGATCTGATCTATACATTGTCCTTTTGTTCCAACATATGTGAAGTATGAATACCTTCTATGTGAATGACACAGTCCCTGTCTCTAAGGCGCTTACGGTAGAGAGTGGGGAGCGAGACAACGGTGAAGAGAGCTCCAGGAGAGTCTTAAGGATGTGTCATTGAATGAAGAGTACCAGTCAGATACAAAGTTTTAAATGTGGCCAAAAATACAACACAAATATGCTTAAATAACAAATGCAGTTTATTCTCAGACTGAATGTTCAGGAGAAATTTATCTTCAGGCTCAGCTTGATCCAGGACTCAGTGACATCCTAAGTGCCATCTCTCTGGCTCCATTCTCACACTGGCTCTCCTTGTGGTAGCAAAAATGGCTACAGCAGCCCCAAACCCTAAAGCACATGAGTTGAGAAGAAGAGTGTGTCTCTGCATATGGTCATGTTCTTATCCCTGAAACAATGCCTGGAAATACAGGATTTGCTAATAGGTTTAAGACAATCAGGGCCTAATGCTGGAGCTGTGTTTATGACTAAAGAGAAGAAAAGAAAACTGTTGCCATTGAGTTGACTCGTAGCGACCCTATAGGACAGAGTAGAACTCCTTCACAGGGTTTCCAAGGTTATACTCTTTATGGAAGCAGACCACCACATCTTTCTCCCGTGAAGCGGCTAGTGGGTTCAAATCTCTGACCTTTTGGGTAGCAGCCAAGCACCTAACCACTGTGCCACTGGGGCTCCTTGCATATGGGACTAATTCCCTATAAACAACATGGTTAAGGCTGGAGGGATTGATTTCTCTGAAAAATATGGAGAACTATGACCTGAAAGTGAGAACATGGAAGCTGGACTGCCAACAATGGATGTTAACCCTCCTGAGCCTCAAAGGCAGTGTGGAGACATTAAGAAGCTGTGGTGGGGGGGCCTTGTTCACAGCTGGGGACATGGAGAGAGGAGGGCAGCACTCTAGATGGTGGGAACAGCATGTGGGAAGCCTGGAGCTGCCTTAAGTTTCCCTGTGTAGCTGGAGTTTAAGGACACATACCCAGGAGGAGTGAGAGATAAGACTGATGCAGACAGGCAGACTGTGGAGCCCTGCATTCTAGGCTATAGAATGAGGACCAACTCTAGCAGACAGTCAGAATTCAGAGAAAGGCTCTGAGCAAAGGTTTGTACTTTATGAGACTGATTTTGCATTGGGTAGAATGAATTCATTCATTTCTGGGTAGAATGAATTGGAGAAAGGCAATCCTGGAAGATCACAGCAGCCCAGGAAGGAGTTAAACAAGTGGGACCAAGGTGGTGATAGTGAGCGTGGAGCGAGGAGAGGAACAGATTCAAAAGCTCGGGCTCCTCCATCTTGTTTCCCCATGAAACTTCCAATTCTGTTGACTTATGCAAAGGAGGCAGAGATCCTTTAATATTTAAGTGAATTCAAACAAAGATTAAATCTGGAAAGTTTACTTTTCAGAAGGGAAGAAGCCATCTATTGAGGACAAACAACAACACTAAAAAAAACAAGCAAATGGTTATAAAACTCATTATACAAGTCTATCCCATTAAATGTGTAAATTACTTTGCAAATAAACTAGCTAGAATAAAGACATTTCCACCTCACCAGACAGCTCTGGTCAGAGTGCCTCTCCTCCCTACCCCAGAGAATGTCAGTATCAGCATTACATACGTGCATCTTTATCACCCACTAGATTATGAGCACCAGGCGCTCCTTGGAAACTATCGGGCAGTTCTACTCTGTCCTATAGGGTTGCTATGAGTTGGAATCGACTCGACGGCAGTGGGTATAGATTATGAGCTGGAGGACAGAAATTTCTTTATGTTGAGTGATATCAAAATCATTTATTTTTTTTAATTTCCTTCACTCCCTCTTTTTTCCCAAGGACCTCTGCTTGGATCTAAGCACTGTAATACACCCTGTAGATAAGGAGATGAATCACAGCTAGACTTAATCTCAAGGAGGCTCCAGTCCAGTGGAAGAAGTGAATCATTTAACAGGTGCTGGTACAGATATCTCTACCCAGTACAAAGGGAAGAGGGTCAGCCCTGCATCCAGCAGGAACAAAAAAATTACCAAAATGTGACAAGAGACACAAAGTGAGCACATGCTGTTGGAAAAATTGTGCTGATAGACATGCTCAATGAAGGGTTGCCACAAAACTTCAATTTGTAAAAAGTGCAGTACCTACAAAGCACACTAAAATGAGACCTCTTATAAAATGCAAACATTGATACTTAAAGTTATTTTGATGTTTTTCTTTAAAAAAAGTCTGTAGCAGAAGAAAAAGTTTTTAACATTCCTAGATACTAAAGCACTGCTTTGTACATATGACTTCCGTGCTATGAACTTCACTGATACACTGCTAACATCACCAAGTCCATACCCTTCAAGGTGGCATTCAAGACCCTGAATAATTTCACCACAAACCTTGTTTCTAGTTGTACTTCTTAGCTTTCTTCTTCATGCCTTGTAGTTTTCCCCCTCTTTGTTCATGGTCACTTCTCTCTACTTACTTAAATCATGCTGGGTAGTTTTGGCCTCATTGAGGGCTTAGCTGGATGACCACTTTGGTAACCATCCAACTCACATCTTGTCCTTATCTCAAAGAAGGACAACAAGAACTGATAATGAAAATGTAGGACGCAAATTATTGAGACAATCCCTCCAATCTCTTGTCTCATTTCATCCCTTGTTAAAAATTCCAGACAAGACACTCATATCTCTTTTGAAATCGAGGGGAGGAGGGAGGCAGACATGTGGGTCTAAGAGGTGGAAGAACATCGTTGTGACACAAGGAAAAGAATACTGCAAAGATGGGTTATATTCTAAATAAGCCAAGGTTCATAAAAAAGGGCTTTGAAAATTCTTTGTTCAAAGTAAGAACTTAAGAGAGGGAATGCAGTAGTCACCAGGTGCCAGCTTGGTTTTCTTTTTAGGTTGGTGATAGACTAGAGGAATGATATAGACAGAGAATATTTGTATTTCAGCAAAGGGGTAGCTGAAGGTTTCCACTGCATCCTTGTAAAAAAAGCGGTGAAATATGCACTGAAGGAACGTTGCAAATGCTGTTTGGATCAGTCCTTTCCAAATTATCAACTTTCCCATCACCATAAATAAACACTCACTAAACAAAAACTCCTCCTTTCCTTCTTCCTCCTGCTCCTGGTAAACTCTGATAAACTTTGGTCTCTATGCATTTGCCTATTCTCGTTAGTCCATATAAGTGGGATCATATAATATTTGCCCTTTTGTGATTGACTTACAATATTTATGGGTGGAGGTTACACAACATGATTAATGTAATTGATTCACTAAATCGTACACCTAAAAAATTCTGAATTGGCGACTGTGTTATATATATTTTTACAACAATAAAAAAAACTATCAACTTCCTATTAATCTACAGAGAAGCCTCTGCTGGAATGCCATCTTTTGAAAAAAGTGTTTATGAACTGTACACTTGGCACAAAAAATAGAAGATTAGATATGTGTCGAGATGACAGTATTAAAATTACTTTGACAGGCCAGAACAAATAAGATTAAATTTAACATAGATAAATGTTAGATTCTTTATTTAGATTAATTGATTTTCTTTGAAGAGTAATATGGTTTAGCATGTAGAATTTTAAGAAGATGCTATTGGGAATTGTAGTTGATCATATGGCAACATGTCCATTTTAAAAATGCATTTAATTTTTTAAAAATATTCCATATTTAATTATTTTATATTATGTACCTGATAATTCAAAAATCTAAAGTTTGTTATTTCTGTTGAACCTCCCTTTGATCGTTTATGTCCTTGGGTGTTTGATGATTTTCAACAGATTAGACAGGTACAGGCGTAAGAGGAAGCCTACAAAGGAATGTTGCTGCTCAAAAAACATGTATGAATAGAAATATAGACTTTGACGAAAGGACAGGTATCTAGGAGAGGAAATAGGTGAAGAGATACAGGCTAATAATTTTCCACAATTGACGAAAATACAAATTTATAAGATATAAGAAGTACCCTGTATACTGGGCAGAATAAATAAAGAAAATTACACTTAACTGTATCTAGTGAAAAATCAGAACTCCAAAGACAGAGATCAGAACTTAAAAGCACCCAGAGACCCTACAAAGGAGTAATAAAGTGAATAACAGCAGACTTGTCAATAAAAGCATATGTCATATCTGTAAATATTGAGAGAGAAATCATTATCCACCTAGAATTCTGCGTACAGAAAAGCAAGGATAAAATAAGGAAGTTTTCAGATGCTGTCTCAGTTATCTAGTGCTGCTATAACAGAAATACCACAGGTGGACAGCTTTAACACAGAGAAGTTTATTCTCTCACAGTCCAGTAGGCTAGAAGTCTGAATTCAGGGTGCTAGCTCCAGAAGAAGCCTTTCTCTCTCTGTTGGCTCTGGAGAAATGTCCTTGTCATCAGCCTTCCCTTGGTCTAGGAGCATCTCAGCACAGGAACCTCAGGTCCAAAGGACAAGCTCTGCTCCAGGCTCTGCTTTCTTGGTGGTAGGAGGTTCCCAACTCTCTGCTTGCTTCCCTTTCCTTTTATCTCCTGAGAGATAAGATGTGGTGCAGGACACATCCCAGGGAAACTTCCTTTACATTGGATCAGGGAGGTGACCTGAGTAAGGGTGGTGTTACAATCCCACCCTAATTCTCTCAACATAAAATTACAATCACTAGATGGAGGACAACCACAGAATACTGGGAATCATAGCCTAACCAAGTTAACACACATATTTTGGGGGGGGGATGTAATTCAATTCTTGACAGATGCATAAATTGAGTGTGTTTCCCCGCAAATAAAACTTTGTCAATGGAACTTCTAAAAGATTTGATTTAAGGGGGGAAAAAAAGAAAAACACTCTAAGTTGCAAAAAAAGAAAAGAAAAAAAAGTAGAGCCCAGAAATAAGCAAGCAAATATAAATTTAAACAAACATTATACATATTTGTATGTATATACATATATAAAATAAAAATTTCTAATGTGAGGCATTGAAAAAGAGGCAGATGAAAACATATTATATTTACGAAAGGTATGATTGAGAATTAAAGGGTTCTACGGCCCTTAATTATTCAGGCAGGAAAGGGGAATCTATAGATACTGATTAATCATAAAATTTTGTAAGTTGTTAAATATATATGATAAAATTTAAAGAGTGATCACTAGCAAAAAGAGTACATAACTTCCAAATCAATAGAGAGAAAATGGAATATTAATAACAAACATGCAAAGTCAATCAATTGAAAGAAAGGGGCAAAACAGGACAGAAAAGCTTAGAAAAGGAATAAACGGAAATTGCAAAGTAAGGCAGTAAAATAAGTTTAAATACCACTAATCTCTCAAAATTGGAAATGAATTCAATTCTCCAATAAAATAAATAGCCAGATTTGATAAAGAAAAATATCTTATGTTGTTAACAAGAAATACCTAAAATATAAGGGCTCAAAAGACTGAAAGTAAATGAATGATAAAAAAGATATTCCCAGAAAATAGTAACCAAAAGAACACTGGAGTATCTATATTAGTAGCAGAAAAAAAAATAGACTTTAAGGAAAAAGGATTGTTAGGAATAAAGATGGTTTATATTAAATCGTAACAGCTAATTTTACCAGAAAGATAAAAACAGTTCTAAATGTGTATGCACCTCAAAATAGCTTAAAGCAAAATTCTTGCAGACTTACAGAGGGAAAGTGACAAATCCAGGATCATAGTGGGGGTTTTAAAACACTATTTTATTATTGTTTGGCCAACCAGTCTAAAATTAGTAAAAATATAGAAGATTTGAGCAACACAGTTAACAAACTTGATTTGATGGACACACAGAGAAATCTGGACCCAAAATTAAAAAAAAATACACGTTCTTCTCAAGTGCACATGGAACACTTATACAACTTGCCTATGTACTATATAAAGCAAGTCTCAAATATTTCAAAAGATTTGTATCAGGCTGATGATATTCTCCAACCACAAGCAATTTGGATAGATAGCACAAAAAGACAAATAGGACCCTATATATTTGGAAAATTTAAAAACCTGAATAAATGGAGAAGAGAGAGCTCTGCCTTATAGCAGAATTCCAAAACGCAAAGAAAACAAATGTAGAATAAATGATGAAAACAGGAAAAGAATCAGCATTTGACAAACACTACGGTAATAATTGTGGCAGCAAGAATTATCAATGATGGTTAAATTAGTGGGTAAAAGTATGAGTACAAGCAAGGTATTTCCATATTTACAAAATATCTCCTTGTAAGATTCTTAATGATTACAAAGGGAAAAACAGTAACTTTACAGTGGAGAAACTTGAGACACCACCTTAATGTAGTGACCACGTTTAATATCATTGATAATGAGACATCCTGACATCACATTATCTCCTGAAACAATGCATTTATTAGAATACAACTTACTTCTAGGATCCTGCATAACCTGAATTTAAACTTTACAACAAAAACTGAGAAACTGTCACAGATTGTAGGAGAATATGGAGACACGGCAACTAAATGCCATGTGAGATCCTGGACTGGATCCTGGTCCAGAAAAAGGACATTCATGGAACGATTAACAAAAATTTATCGATATTGTGTAGATGAGCTAGTGACACTTTATAATTATTAATTATTAATTTCTTCATTATGATAATGATATTGTGGTTATGTAAGATAAGGCAAAGGAGCCCTGGTGGCACAATGGTTAAGAACTTGACTGCCATCCAAAGGGTTGACAGTTGGAACCCACCCAGTGGTTCCATGGGAGAAAGACTTGGCAATCTGCTCCAATAAATGTCCCAGCCCAGGAAACCATTTGGGGCTGTTCTACTCTGTCACATGGGGTTGCTATGAGTCAAAATCGACTCAGTGTACCCAACAAAAACAACAAGAAGGGGAAGCTGGATAAATCTTATGCTGGAAACATTTGTACTATTTTTTGCAACATTCTTTTAGTTTGAAATCATTTGAAAATAAAAAAAAATAATCAAAATTAAATGAGTGAAGAATTATAATGGATATTGATAAATATGTAGGACTGATTAATAATTAAAAACTAAGTTATAAAACTTTTGAGGTGTGGAAAATACAGTAACTTGTGGGGGATTTATAGTCATAAAATTTTATATTAGAAAAGAGGGTACATATTAATTATGAACTTCTTCAAGGTAAGAAATTAGAAAGAAATAAAGCTTAAAAAAAGCAGAAGGAATAATATAATAAAGAGAGGGACAGAAATCAATCAAATAGAAAGCATATATGCGAACAACAAAGAAAACACTAATGAAAATGTTGTCGTTAGGTGCCGTTGATAGGTTCCAACTAATAGCAACCCTATATAATAGAGTAGAACTGCCTCACAGGGTTTCCAAGGAGCAGCTGATGAGTTTTAACTGCTGACCTTTTGGTTACCAGCTGAGCTCTTAGCCACTACATCACAGATATCTAATGATACCAATGAAGAAAAAAAGATTAATTCTTAACTTGAAAAATAATCTATACCAAGTCTTTATAAGAAATACCAAACTAATGGTAACATTAGGTTTTCCTGGTAATATCAAAGTCAAACTAATGAAAATCAAAGACAAAAAAAAAAAAAATCATAAAATCAGCCAATAAAAAAGGAAGGAACAACACTAAAAATAATAGTAGACTTTTTAACAGAAAGTATGGAAGTAAGAAGATAATGATATAATATCACTCAAGTGCTGAGGGAAGAAACAAGAAACAGAACAGTCAAAGTAAAACGGAACACTCAGGAAATATATCCTTCAAAAATGAAGATAAAACAAACATTCTTTATGACAGACAAAACCTGAGCAGTTTCATTCCCAGCAGACTTACCTTTAAAAAATACAAAAAGAAGTTCTTAAAACTGAAAAAATAAATCTCCGTCTGGAAATATGAAATTGCAGAAAGAAATGGAATACCAGAAAGGATAAATATATGGGTAACATGAAAGAATAATGATTATTTTAAACAATAATAATAAACTTTGTGGGGTTTACAATAAATGGAGAAAGTAAAATATATGATACCATAATAGCACAAAAGGATGACTGGAGTTAATGAAGTTAAACTCTCATAATGTTTTTACTAATGAGAGGTGGACTATAATAAGTCAGTAATAAATATTGTGACCTAGAATAACCAGTAAAGGATTCATAAAATACTATATGACTACAAAGCTGATTGTTGTTATTGCTGTCACCTATCAGTCAGTTTGTTGTACTGTGGGGGCTTGCATGTTGCTGTGATGCTGTACTATGCCACTGGTATTGAAGAAATACCAACAGGGTTACCCGTGGCGAACAGGTTTCAGCTGAGCTTCCAGACTAAGACAGGCAAGGAAGAAGGACCTGTCTACTTCTGAAAAGCATTAGCCAGTGAAAACCTTATGAACAGCAGCGGAACATTGTTTGATATAGTGCTGGAAGATGAGTCCCTCAGGTTGGAAGACACTCAAAAGATGACTGGGGAAGTGCTGCCTCCTCAAAGTAGAGTCAATTTTAATGACATGGATGGAGTTGAGCTTTTGGGACCTTTATTTGCTGATGTGGCGTGACTCAAAATGAGAAGAAACAGCTTCAGACATCCATTAATAATTGGAACGTGGAATGCACAAAGTAGAAGTATGAATCTAGGAAATTGGAAATCATTACAAATGAAATGGAACCCATAAACATTGATATCCTAGGCACTAGTGAACTGAAATGGACTGGTATTGGTCATTTTGAATTGGACAATCACGTGGTCTCCTATGCCAGGAATGACAACTTGAAGAGGAATAGTGTTACATTCATCGTCAAAAGGAACATTTCAAGATCTATGATGAAGTACAATGCTGTCAGTGATAGGATAATATCCATATGCCTGCAAGAAAGACCAGTTAATATGACTATTATTCAAATTTATGTACCAACCACTAAGGCCAAAGATGAAGAAATTGAAGATTTTTACCAACTTCTGCAGGCTAAAATTCATGAACTACGCACTCAGGATGCATTGATGAATTACAGGTAATTGGAACGCAAAAGTTGGAAACAAAGAAAATACTGCCTTGGTGATAGAAATGATACTGGAGGTTTCGCAGGGCCAACAACTTCTTAACTGCAAATACCTTTTTTCAACAACATAAACAGTGACTACACATGTGGACCTCACCAGATGGAATACACAGGAATCAAATTGACTACATCTGTGGAAAGAGACGATGGAAAAGCTCACTACCATCAGTCAGAACAAGGGCAGTGTCCGAATTGCTCATATGCAAGTTCAGGTTGAAGCTGAAGAAAATTAAAAGAAGTCCAAGAGAGCCAAAGTACAACCTTGAGTATATCACCTGAATTTAGAGACCATCTCAAGAATAGATTCAAGCTGGATTCAGAAGAGGAGGTGGAAGCAAAGATATCATTGCTGATGTCAGCTGAAAGCAGAGAATACCAGAAAGATGTTTACCCATGTTTTATTGATTATGCAAAGGCATTCTACTGTGTGGATTGTGACAAATTACGGATAACATTGCAAAGAATGGGAGTTCCGGAACACTTAATTGTGCTCATAAAGAACATGCACATAAGTCAAGAGGCAGTTGTTTGAACAGAACAAGGGGATACTGCATGGTTTAATGTCAGAACAAGTGTGCATCAGGGTTATATTCTTTCACCATATTTACTCAGTTTGTATGCTGAGCAAGTAATCTGAGAAACTGTACTATATGAAGCAGAATGGGGCATCAAGATTGGAGGAAGACTCATTAACAACCCGCATTATGCAGATGACACAACCTTGCTTGCTAAAAATTAAGAGGACTTGAAGCGCTTACTGATGAAGACCAAAGACCACAGCCTTCAGTACGGATTACACCTCAACATAAAACAAAAATCCTCATAACTGGGCCGATGAGCAACATCACGATAAACAGAGTTAAGATTGAAGTTGTCAAGGATTTCATTTTACATGGATCCACAATCAACACTCATGTAATCAGCAGTCAAGAAATCAAACTACGTATTGCATCAGGCAAATCTGCTGCAAAAGACCTCTTTAAAGTGTTAAAAAGCAAAGATGTCACCTTGAAGACTAAGGTGCGCCTGAGCCGAGCAATGGTGTTTTCAATCACCTCATATGCATGCAAAAGCTGGATAATGAATAAAGAAGACCTAAGAATTGTTGCCTTTGAATTGTAGTGTTGGTAAAGAGTGTTGAACATGCCATGGACTGCCAGAAGAATGAACAAATCTATCTTGGAAGAAATATAACCAGAATGCTTCTTAGAAGCAAAGATGGCGAGACTACATCTCATATACTTTGGACATGTTATCAGGAGGCATCAGTCCCTGGAGGAAGACATCATGCTTGGTAAAGCTGAGGTTGAGTGAAAAAGAGGAAGACCCTCAATGCGATGGATCAACACAGTAGCTGCAACAATGGGTTCGAGCATAACAACAATTGTGAGGCTGGCACAGGTGTTTTGTTTTGTTGTACATAGGGTTGGTATGAGTTGTAACTGACTTGACGGCACCTAACAACAACAAAGAGCTAATTCTTGTTGTTATTATTGTTGTTAGTTACCATCAAGTCGATTCCAACTCATGGTGACACCATGTGTGCAGAGTAGAACTGTTCCATAGGGTTTTCAAGGCTGTGACCTTTCAGAAGCAGATCGCCAGGCCTGCCTTTCAAGGCAGAGAACAAAAATTAAGGTAATTGAAAAACCACTCAATCTAGTAGAAGGTGTGACAGAAGAAATAAAGCAATAAAGAACAATGAAAACAAATAGAACATAAAGTAGCAATATCGTAGATGTAAATCTGTATCAGTAATTACATTAACATAAATGACATAAACATCCAAATTAAAAGACATAGATAATCAGACTTGATAAAAAGGCAAAATTCAATCATTCCTGTTTGTAAGAAAACATTTAAGTTAAAGAATATAAAACAATTAGAATTAAAAGGATGGAAAATGACATAAACATACACACACGAATAAAATAAAACCAAGTTTAGCTATACTGTTAGACAAAGCAGCCTTTAAGGAACAAAGCATGGTAATGAAAAACAAGACATTTAATAATGATAAAAGAGTTACTTCACCAGGAAGACTTAACAATCCTAAATGTGTATGTACATGACACATTTTCAAAATATATAAGTTGAAAGTACATAGACTAAAATAGGAAATAGCAATTTCACAGTGATAGTTATAGATCTCAATATACCCCTCTTATTAACTTATAGAAAAAAACAGACAAAAAAATATATCAGTAAGGTTAGAAAATATTTGAACCATGCTCATAATCAGCTCGGGGCCCTGGTGGTACAGTTGTTAAGAGCTCGGGTGCTAACCAAAAAGGTCAGCAGTTTAAATCCACCAGCTGCTCCTTGGAAAAACTATAGGGCAGTTCTGCTCTGTCTTACAGTGTTGCTATGGGTCAGAATCTACTTAACAACAACAAACAGTAATTAACTTGACATAATTGACATTTAAGGAAACCCTGGTGGCTTAGTGGTTAAGAGCTATGGCTGCTTACCAAAAAGTTGGCAGTTTGAATTCACCAGCTGCTCCTTGGAAATACTCTGGGGTAGTACTACTCTGTCCTATAGGTTCCCTATGAGTCAGAATAGACTTGATGGCCATGGGTTTGGTGGTTTGGGAATTGACATTGAAAGAATACACAATCATAGCAGAATACACATTCTTTCCAAGTACACATGGACAATCACAAAAGTAGATAACACTCTGAGCCATAAAACTATTCTCAATAAATTAAAAAAGCTGAAATCCTACAGAGTATGATCTCTCACGACAATGGAATTCAATCAGAAGTTAATAAGTAGAAAATATTTAGAAAATTCCTAAATATTTTAAAATTAAGCAACACACATCTGAATAGCCCATGCATAAAAGAAGAAATTACAATGGAGATTAGCAAATATTTTGAACTGAATGATAATGAAGACTGAACATATCAAAGCCTGCTAAAGTCACACACAGTGAAAAATTTACGGCCCTAAATTCACATATTAGAGAAGAAGAATGGTTGAAAAATCAATGATCTAAGTTCTATCTCAAGAGAAGGAGCTAGAACAAGTACAGCAAATTAAAAAACCCAAAGAATGGAGGGCCCCCTATTGTGATCCCTGTCAGAGCAGATGGTGGTGGTAGTCAGGCACCATCTACTTGTGCTGGACTCAGTCTGGCGGAGGCTGTGGTAGTTGTGGTCCTTTAGTCCTTTGTACTAATCTTTCCCTTGTTTCTTTGGTTTTCTTCATTCTCCCTTGCTCCAGATGGGGTGGGACCAGTAGACATATCTTAGATGGCTGCTCAGAAGTTTTAAGACCCCGGACGCTACTCACCAAAGTAGGATACTAACATCATTTTTAATAGTGAAATATTAAATAGTTTCCCCTGGGAACAAGATGAAAATGATCACTCTTAAAAACCATAGGACCAAAAGTCTTGTTCAGTGTAATAAGAAAATAAAATACATAAAAATTGGAAAGAAAGTAATAAAACTGGCAGTATTCACAGAATTATGATTGTGCATGAAGAAAATCCAAAAGAATCTGCAAACAAACTTTTAAAATCACTAAGTTCATTTACCTGGAATGATGGGTATAAGACTGATACACAAAAAAATCAATTGTATTTCTGAGTACTAACAACAAACAGATAGAAATTTAAATTGAAAAAAAAAAATGCCACTTATAATAGCACAAAAAGATTCACCAAATGCCTAGGAGTAGTTCTAACAAGAGGTGTGGAAGACCTCTACACTAAAAACTTCAAAACATTTTTGAAATTAAAGAAGATCTGATTAAATATTGGGATATACCATATTCATGAATTAGAAGACTTGATATTGTTAAAAAGTCAATTCTTCCCTCAAGTGACCCGTAGATTCAGTGCAATCCCAATCAAAATCTTTTTGTTACTGTTGTTAAGTGCCATCGAGTTAGTTACAACTCATAGGCACCCCACGCCCAACAGAAGAGAACACTGCCAGGTCCAGTGCCACAGTCACAATCGCTGTTTGAACCCTTTGTTGCAGCCACTGTGTCACTTCATCTTGTTGAGGGTCTCCTCTTTGTCACTGACCCTCTACTTTACCAAGCATGATGTCCTTCTTCAGGGATTGATCCCTCTTGATAACATGTCCAAAGTGAGCAAGACAAAGTCTCACTAACCTCACTGCTGAGAAGCATTCTATCTGTACTTCTTCCAAGACAGGCTTCTTCACTCTTCTGGCAGTCCATGGTATATTCAATATTCTTTCCCAACACTGTAATTCAAATGCATCAATTCTTCTTTCTTCTTCCTTATTCACTGTCCAGCTTTCGCATTCATATGAGGTGACTGAAAATACCATGCCTTGGGTCAGGTGCACCTTAGTCCTCAAAGTGACATCTTTTTAACACTCAAAGAAGTCTTTTGCAGCAGATTCGCTGGATTCAATAAGTCGTGTGATTTCTTGACTGCTGTTTCCATGGGTGTTGATTGTGGATCCAAGTAAAATGAAATCCTTGACAACCTCAGTCTTTTCTCCGCTTATCATGATGTTGTTTCTTGGTCCAGTTGTGAGGGTTTTTGTTTTCTTTATGTTGAGGTGTAATCCATACTGAAAGCTGTAGTCTTTGATCTTCATCAGTAAGTGCTTCAAGTCCTCTTTACTTTCAGCAAGCAAGGTTGTTTCATCTGCATATCATAGGTTGTTAATCTTCCCTCAATCCTGATGCCCCATTCTTCATATTGTCCAGCTTCTCAGATTATTTACTTAGCATACAGATTGAATAAGTATGGTGAAAGGACACAACTCTGACACTCACGTTTTCTGATTTTAAACCATGTAATATCTCCTTGTTCCGTTTGAATGACTGCCTCTTGGTCTATGTACAGGTTCCGCATGAGCACAATTAAGTGTTCTCGAACTTCCATTCTTTGCAATGTTATCCATTGTTTCTTACAATCCACACAGTCAAATGTTTTTTGCATAGTTAATAAAACACAGGTAAACATCTTTCTGGAATTCTCTCCTTTCAGCTAGGATCCATCTGACATCAGCAATGATATTCCTTGTTCTGTGTCCTCTTCAGAAACTGGCTTAAATTTCCAGCAGTTCTCTGTCAATGTATCACTGTAAACGTTTTTAAATTATCTTCAGCATGATTTTACTTGTTTGTGATACTAATGATATTGTTCAATAATTTCTGCATTCTGTTGGATCATCTTTCATTAGAATGGGCACAAATATGAATCTCTTCCATTTGTTGGTCAGGTAGCTGTCTTCCAAATTTCTTGGCATAGACAATGAGCCCTTCCAGTGTTGCATTCCTTTGTTGAAACATCTCAATTGGTATTCCGTCAGTCCCTGGCGCCTTGTTTTTCACCAGTGTCTTTGTGCACCTTGGACTTTTACCTTGAGTACCATAGGTTCCTGATCATCAAAAGGCTGAACATCGATCAATTCTTTTTGGTATAGTAACTCTGTATTCCTTCCATCTTCTTTTGATGTTTCCTGCATCATTTAATTTTTTTCTCATAGTCTCCTTCAATATTATAACACGAAGCATGAATTTTCAAAATTGGAAGATGACACTCTGATTCTAAAATTGCATGTAAAATACAAATTGCCAAGAATGGTTAAGGCAATACTGAAGAAGAAGAAACTGGAGAACTTTCACTCTAAATATCAAGACATAAAGTTATAACAAAGTAATGGTTCAAGTATAAAAAATGGAATAGAATTCAGAGTCAAGAAACAATCCTGACCCTATATAGTAACCTGATTTAGCACCAAAGCACCCCTGTAACTCATTGGATAAAGGATAGTATTTTCAATACATGCTTCTGTGTCTATCAGATTTCTCTAAGGGGTGGAGGATGAACTGTGACCCCTATCTTACAATATACTACAAAGTCAACTTGAGATGGATTATAAAACCAAATATGGAAGACAAAGCAATAAAGCTTATAGAAGAAAGCATAGTAGATTACCTTCATGGTCTCAGGCAATGCAAAGGATTCTTAAACAGGACACAGATGATATTACAAATGAAATATGTGTAAGTTGGGCTTTATTAAAATTAAGAACTTCTAATCATCAAAACATACCATTAAGACAATGAAAAGACAAAGCACATACTGGTAGAAAATATTTGCAATTCATATATCCAACAAAAGACTTGAATAAAGACTATACAACTCCTACAAATTGATAAGAAGAAAAAAAAAGACCACCCAATAGAAATATAAAAGAGGATATCCAAATGGTCAGTAAGGATATAAAAAGATGCTCAACATCATTATTCATCAGAAAAATGTAAATTTAAAACCACTGTGTTATCCAGGAAAAAAAAAAAAACAAACTTTTTTTTTTTTTTTGAAAGAAGGGTTAAAATTTAAAAGGACCGAGAATGCCAAGTGTTGGCAAGTAGCTGAAGCAATAGCAGCTCTCAGTTGTTAGTGGGAGGTACACTTGGAAATCTATTTGGCAGTATCTGTTAAGGCCAAATGAAGGCATGTCCTATGATTCAGCAATTCCACTCCTTGCCATATACTGAAAAGACATGAATGCTATGCCCACCAATAACATACGCACAAGATATTCATAACTGCCTTATTCATAGTATTCCTAAACTAAAACAACTCAAAAGATCATTAACATTAGAATTAATCATTTAGGTGTATTTATACATTATACCATATGGCAATGAAGGAAGAACTACTGCTATACACATAGAAATGGGTGGATTTTATTTTGAATGAAAGAAGCTAGAGGTAAAATTGTATATATCACATGATTCCATTCATATGAAATTTAAAAACAGGCAAAACAATGTTGATGGAAGTTAGAACGGTGGTTACCTTTGACTGGGAGACTGCATGGAAGGGAAAACACAGTGCTGGAGATGTTCTATGTTTTGATCTTGCTTACACAGGTGTTTTGTTGTTGTTGTTACTAGTTGTTGTCAAACCAGCTCTGACTCACGGCCCCCCATGTGTGCAGAGCAGAACTGCACTCCATCGAGTTTTCAAGGCTGTAACTGTTCGAAAGCAGACGGCCAGGACTGTTTTCCCAGGCACTTCTGGGTACCCCCGAACTGCCAACCTTTCGGCTACTAGTTGAGCTCTTAAAAGTTTGTACCACCCAGGGACTCCTTCATGGGTGTATACATATGTAAAATTCCATCACTCACTCTATATACATATGATCTATGCATTTAACTGAATGAAAATTACACATCAGAAAAAATGTAAAAAGGAATGAATGACAAAAAAAGATAAGCGAGACGTTTCTTAGAAAGAAGAATAAGGGGGAATTGCTCTACAAGATACTAAGACTTATAAAGCTATAGTAGTTATGACAGCATTGTATTAACACAGAGATGGAGAATTTGATCAGAATGGAATAGAGAGCATAGAAATAAACTCCACATATACGGAAATTTGACTGTAGATCACTGGGAAAGAATGAATTCTTTGGGAAATGATGCTAGGACAATAGGAATCTTCGTAAAAACAAAATTGATTCCTACCTTACATCATAAAAAAAAATAAATTTCTGACTACACATGAAAGACAAAAATGTTTTTAAAAAATTTGAATAAATTTTTTAAAAGAAATATTTTAGAATAAAACTAGGAAAACACTTAATGATTGCAAGTAGGGGGATTTATTAAATAAGATATAAGAAGTTCTCATCTTATAAGAAATGATTAAAAATTGGCTACTTTGAAATTAAAAGCTTCTGCTCATTAAAAGGCACATACAGAAAAAGAAAAGTTACCAGTTGGAAGGAGAAATTTATAACACATATAACTAACAAAAAAATAATATCTTGGGTATATTAAGAACTCTTTAAAAGAAAAAGAACCCAGTAGAAAAGTGAGCACAGACTCAAAAAGCTATTTCATAGATAAGGCAATGGAGAATGAATATAGCAAAAAAAAAAATCTTAACTTATATGGATTTGGGAATTACAAGTTCAAAACACAGTAAGATAACATTTACATCTAACAGATTGGTAAAAACTTACAGTCTGAAAATACCAAGTAGTAGCAAGGGTGTAGGTAACTATTACAAGGAGAATGAAGTGCCCAACCACTTTGGAAAACAATATGGCAATATTGTGCACATATGAAAAATTTTACTCTATAGCCCAGCAATTTTATTTCTGGGTATACATACCCTAGAAAAATCTTGCACATATGCACTAGACGAACGTTACAAGAATGTTCATAAAAATATTGTACATATTAACAAAAATGAGAAAACAACTCAAATATTTGCTGAGAGGAGAATAGATTAAAATAAATTATGGTATATTCACACAATAGTATTATACAGCAGTGAAAATAAATTAGAGTAATAGGCAAATAAAATGGATACATCTTGAAAAAAAGCAAGTTACAGGAGACTATATACGATGATATAACCTTTTTGTAATGCTCACAAATATGCAAAAGTAAACAATATATTATTTACAGATATAATTGTATGTAATAAACTATTTAAAAAACAAGAGAATTGATAAACAGAAAATCCAAGATAGTAGTTGCCTCTGGGGGGAACAGAGGGACTGGATGCGGAAGGAATACTCAGGTAGCTTCAAAGGTAATGGAATGTTGTACTTCTTATGTTTGTTTAATAAGTTACGTGTTTGTCACATATTATTTGGCATGTATCAAATATAACATGATAAATGTTGTAACAGAATTTATGTTACCGATAGGATTAAACTTCTTCCAGGCAGTACACCCTGATTAAGGACAGAGACTCCCAAGACAGACCCTCTGGGTTCTAATCCTGTCCCTCTCACTTAATAGCTGTAGGACCATAAACAAATCACTGAAACATCCTTTGCCTTCGTTTTTCCATCTGTGAAGTGGAATAATAAGAGAACTTAAGTCATAGAGTCACTGTGAGAATTAAATGCATTGACACATGCGAAGCATTTAGACAAGTGCCTCATGAGGGGCAAGCCATGTGTTTGCTCTCATTTTCTTCACACTGGGTCACATGACCAGGGGGACGCAGACGCGCAACCTCTTTTAGTTTCAGCTTGCTTATTTGCAAAATAAGATAATAGGATTAGTGTAAAATGATATATATAAAGCAAATGACACTGTGCAAAGTGCCCAGGGTCTATAAATGTTCAGTAAATGATATATTATTGTAAAAGTTTGATTCCATCTGCATGGCAAAGAACTAAAGATGCCAACACCTGAGATGTTTTATATAGCAGCAGACAGCCTTTTAAGGGTAGTTGGACATAGCATATTCTCGATTTTTTCTAACATCCTTGTTGAGATTCTGTTTAAATCCTATTACAGTGTCTTTCTCAATGTTTTACAAAATAATACTGCATGATCATAATAAAATTCTTGAAAATGTAGGATTATCTACTACATTCAGAGATAATCACTGTTCTTAGTTTAATATACTGTCTCCTATCCCTTTCCCTGGGAGCCCTGGTGGTGCAGTTGTTAAAGAGGTTGCTGCTAACCAAAAGGTTGGGGGTTGGAACCCACCAGCTGCTCCACAGAAGAAAGATATGGCAGTCTGTTTGATTTATAGCCTTGGAAACCCTACAGGGTCTCTATGAGTTGGAACTGACTCAATGGCAGTGGGGATCCCTTTCCTTGTGCTTTATAAAATAAAATGGAGGTGATGAGTAAATAAAAAAAACGTAAATAAGCATGTGAAAAAGAAGACAATGAAAGGTGCGAAATCTGAAGTGTCTACATGTTCAAGAAAGTAATGATTATGGTCTCTTGTAAAGTACCCATTGGCAGCCAACTCACCTTTACCGACTTAATGCAGTCTCGCCCTCTCTTATAACCTGGGGAACCAGACACCAGGTGCCAGCAAGGACTTCTAGGTGGTGACGCAGGAGCCTAGGACAGTCTGGCTAAGGACATCTTTTCCCAAAGTTGTCCTTTCCCCTTACATTCTGGCAGAGATGAAAACATTTTAGATCTGCCTCATGGAAACACAAGTTTTTTTTTTTTTTTTTTTTAAGATAAATGTATGCTTAATTTTTATAGACCCTCAGCAACCACAAATTTTATCCCCAGCAGCTGTAGGAAACTGTCAAGTTTAAGGCAGGAGATAACTGGCCTCATCTACCCTCCCTTTTTAAGTTGAGCCACAGAAGTCCGAGCCTGAGCTGCCTTTCTGTGGATGATATAGCATTTGTCAATACTAAATTTAATTTGTGCCAAGAGCAGCTCGCTAACAGTGAGAACACAAAGCTTGCTGAACTTTACTTCGCCTGTGTGCTCAGTACATCCAGCATTGGCAAACCTAATGAATTCAGCAACATTATCCTATCCACATCTAGGTCAGCTGTGTAAAAACATGGTAGGTTTAAGGACTGACCCTATGAAAGCTCACTTAATTCTTCTCTTGGTCCTCCATAATGTAACTGTTTCATCACCTACTCTGTCTTCTATACTTTTAAAATGAAAGAATGTATTTATACCCAATTGCCGATCTGAAGTGACAATATTGAGATCATTGACAACAGACATTTATTGAGCGCCTACTGTATGCAAGGCACTATACTAGGCACGAGGCTACAAAGAAAAAGGAGAAACAGTCCCTGCCCTCAAGGAGCTTACAACCTAATTAGATAAATAAGACATATACATACAAAGACAAAAAGACAATCCAAGGTAGCATGTAATATTAGGGCACTGAGTAGAAACAAAGAGAACTTCAGCCATTTTTGCATTTCTATAGTGGCTCAGTACCCTGAACAGGTGGGACTGAGTGAGCTAAAATCGAGGGGCTAGTCCTTTTCATTTTTAAGCCTTACAGACACTCTCTCACTTCTTCCTGTTTCAAAGTATCTCTGGCATGTACTAGAACCTAGGCAATTGCTCATACGCCCCACCCCCCCACATGTTATTATTATACTTCTCTTTGAAGTGGCCATCTCATAGGGTCATCAGCTGTCCTGGTTTGTCTGTTACTGCACTGGTTTTAGCACTAAAAGTCATTTGTCTTGGAAATCCACTCTCCCCCCAAATAACAAAACCCATTGCCATCGAGTCGATTCAGACTCATGGTGACCCCACGTGTTACAGAGTAGAACTACTCCATAGGGTTTTTTGGGCAATAATCTTAATGGAAGCAGATTGCCAAGTCTTTCTACCGCAGCACTGTTTGGTGGCTTCCAACTGCCAGCCTTTAGGTTAGTATTTGAACACAAACTGTTTCCGCCACCTTGAAACTTGCCCTCTATTTGAAGTACCTTGGTCTATTTGAAGTACCTTGCTCTGTAGCTAGTATATTCCTCCCATCTACCATGGTTATTGCTTGGGACAATCTGTTCCTCAGATAGTTCTCTAGTTTAAAAACCTACAAGGAGGACCTTGGCAGCCCCTAAACACTGCTGGTTTAAAAGTATACTGCAGACAAAAGAAGACAATCAGGAGAGAATGATGGTGAAGAGACTGAATGAGGTTCAAGACAGAAGCAGGAAAGATGGAAGAAATAGTTGGGTCTGGTATGAAATACACGCCTTTTAACTTCGCCTCCTAATACTGCAGAGAAAAGAAAAGGCACACAGTCTTCTCTCAGAGGAGGTCTATTTAACGATTTGAATTATTACCTGGTGTAATCTACGGTAGATATTTGAAAGGTCACTTCTACACAAGGGTAAAAATTTGGGCAGGTATTAAATAGGTATATGTAAGTTTAAATAACCCTGTCTTAAACCTAACATTTTTAACTTTTTCCTTCCACTTTTACCTAGCCTTCACTTAGTTTCTAAATCAATAATTTTTTGAGGGGAGTCATTATTTCAAAATGAGGTTTTTCCTTCCATTCAAATGTAATTCAAATAGGTCAGTAATGGTGAGAACTTCAGGAATCAAAGGTAATATGTCTCAAGAGGTGTTGTTTTGAATGTAGTACACAAATCCGGTTGTAACCTAAGGATTCCAAGAGACAGCGCAAATTTCTCTTTTAGGCATAGTGATTTGTGTTTTGCTTTCATTTATTTATTTTAGAAGAAAAAGGCAAATTCTGAAATCTTAGGACCTTGGAAGTTCCCAAATTGCTTGGCTTTATGTCAAGCCCTCAGGAGTACATCCAGGGTTAGCGAAGCACAGGGACTTACCTGCCAACACCCATTAACCTTAATGGAAATCACACAGCTAAGTCCCCACGCAGCACACTGAATATTTACCTCCTAATGTTCTTTTAATGTATGTTTTCTTGGGTGAATATTTACTGTAGAATATTAAATGTGAGATCCCTCTTTTTATGGGCCATTTGAAGTGATTGATTTTGTTTGTGCATTCCTGTATCTCTGCCCGTAATGGCTATCTATTGTAATGGCCCCTGCCAAATGTTCCTGCGTTGAAATAACAGAAGCCATGGATCGGCCAGCTGTGGCATTGTATTACTGTGGTCTTAAAAGCTACGAGAAAGCTGATGACACAGCTGGGGAGGAAAGAAAAAGGTATGAAACATAATGAATATGACTTAGGCTTCAAACACAATATGGATCTTAAAGTCATTGAGGTCTGTAAACACAGTTTTGTAGTCATCTTTTACGTCGGAGTTTGTGAATGGTATTGAGTGGTATTAAGACTGACAGTCATGAAATGATAGCAGCAAGACAAGAATTCAATTGCCCACAACCAGATCCATCAGCACAATCTACCGGAATTTTAGTCATTAAAAAAATTGCTGTAATAAAACCATTGCCGAAGTGATCATTTCTTGCACTTATTTACATTGTATTATTATTATTTTTTAATATGAACTTAACTTATCTAGCCACATGTAGATTTAAAACATTTCCCGACGAAGCCAGGAATTTCAGAATTTGGTTGCCTTTAACTGTTTTGAGCATTTGAGAGGGGGAAGTCGCAAAAAAGATGACGCTATTAGGATGGTCTTCTTGTTTTTTCCTTTAACCTAAAACTTGAAGATACACAGACACTTGAGATACTAGTAGACTACATAATACAGCTACATCCTTGCTTGGATGTTCCAACTATGCCTTTACAAATTTATACAAATAGACATTGTCAAAGGATCCATTTACATCTGAGCAACATAATCTCTTCTGGTGATGGTAAAGTCGGCCTATAAATCAATTGGATAAAATTCACATCATTTTTCATAAATTCCTAAAGCATATGTCCAGAGTTCTTGCTACCCAAGAGACTGTGTTAGAATAAAAGTCTATGGTCCCTTTAAAAACTATAAGAACATCTAAAGACCACATTCTGCTATGTTTTGGGCCCCTCCCCAAAAATGTTTTGGACAGACATTTTAATTTTACTGGCTTTGAACAGCTCAAGCCACACCACAATAACATCAAGTCTGTTTTTGCTACATGAATATCTGAACCTTGTTTGCATCTCAACGATAGTACTCCTTATAATCAATAGTACTTCTTCCCTGTCCCCCACCCCTGTAGTTAGTGCAAGGGAATTGGATCTTAGTACTAATTAAGGAAAGGGAAAAGAAGTGGTAATATGAGAAATTTTTAATCACAGGCCAGATCATGTTCTGTTAAACAGTGTAGGTCTAGCTACCTATATTTGTTGGTGCCTTCAGATTTGGCATTTAGAGAAACTACTACCTTCTAGGCCATGTGTAAAGGGAACACTGGTATATTTTTTTAAAAGAACCAATTTTGAATATTATTTGTTTAAATGAAAATCTTTAATACTAATTGATCTTGGCTCTGAATAAACGAAGTCCTTCATACTCAACCAGACCAGGGAATGGCAGTGAATAACATTTAAGATTTGTAGTAAGTGAGTTTGAATAGTTCATAGGATAAATGAATTGTGTGATAGAAAACCTCCTTGAATTCTCTTCTCTCTATGGAACTGCAGTTCTTCATTCTCGTAGCTAGGGAATACCATGGAAGTAGGTCTTTTTTTCTTTTTTTAGGGGTTGGGGGGAGTGGTGCAAGAAGCACCAGAGAAGCAGAGGGTAGATTTTAGCCAATGGGGACAAGGTTTCTAACCATAAGAGGGGGATAGGTAGTAGGGAAATATAAAAGGACCTTCAAAATAATGGCCTGCAAATGTTGGAATCCATCATTCCACATGCAAAGTCCTCAAGAGGTCAATAAGAGGCTCATAGAATTTTAGACTTAGACTAAACTTAAGAGGTCAGTAACCTCATTCTGCACAAGAGGAAATTAGGGCTTAAGAAAGTGAAGTGAATTTACATCAATTACCACTGAAGAAAACTATCTTTAAGTTTCTCTTATTAGCCTTTTTTTTAATAACACAGTTTTTGGTTTTAAATTTTGTCATTTTGGAAGCACTTCTGTACACAGGAAAAAGTCATAACTATTCTTGCCATAAAATAGCAAATCTGAAGTCAAGGGGTTCAAAAAATACAGCACAACATTTCCAAACCAAATATCAGCTACCTGCTAACAGTGAGCATTGTGAACACAGTGGCTTATCAGCCCAATTGTAGGTTTTCCCAACTATCATTCAGGATTAAAGGATTAGGAAGCATAAATTATCACATAATCATAATCTATAAAAATACTGGCCTACAAGACAAATTTAAGGTGCACTAAAAAACTGAATGGATAAATATTGGATGTTTGCTTTATGAGAGTCAGTGGAGATGTGCTCTTCAGAAATCATGTCCATACTTTTAGGTGGCTTTTTACAAATCACACATACAGACTCCCAACAGATGACAAAGATTATAGATCGGATTAGAATACAACTTGATAGAAAAATGTCTTTTGATGTGGTATTTCTATAAAGGAAAGCAATTAATATTGTTGAGTTGCTCATGTTTTGGTTTTGAAGGCAATACTTAAAGAGATCCAACATGTTTTTAACCTTGGCAGCATCAATAAAAAGAGTGTTCAGCTCCTATGGTAACCCCTTCGAAAGGGACAAACTCATTAGGATGTGTTCATTCTAGAAAATTTCCTTAAAAACCAACTGCACTGCTCTGTAGTGACACCTGGTAGTCATCTGTCCATGGTACTTCTTGAGGAGGGAATCTATTTCCTGCTACAAGTTCTGTTCACCTGTCCTGCCTGGTGACTCCAGGAAGTTCAGTGCCCAGGTGACTGGTACAGTGGGTACTTGGGATTATGGTCTGGCTCATTGATTCCTCAGAACACAGGCTTAGTCTCAGGATGATTTATAGCAAGTGATTCTGGTTTCCAGTCAGGTTGGAAAAAGTGAATATTGAATGTCCGTGCCCAGTTCTTGAAGACTCGCTTCTCCGTGATAAAGCGGTGATGACTGCCCTTCCGTCCACGCTCGTGTGAAAGGTACATCGTACATTCGTCAGGTCCAAAAGGTTCATAATAATGATAAGGTACTGAGGGGTGACTGGGATCCCTGTGGGCAGAAAAGGAGATAAGTGATTGAAGAGAACAAAAAAACAAATAATCCCTTGGACTGGTTAAGGTAAGATGTTATCTTTAAAAAGATGATAAGCACAAATCATATTTTCTAGTTATATAAATTTCAGCAAATGGTTTTTCTAATGTTTAAACAATAAGCAAGTAGAGAGGTTTTGAGTTGCCTAAATAAATGCAGTGACTATCGTTATCAAATAAAAAGATTAAAAATGTGCTGTAGGGCAATTAAGTTCCCCAGATTTGAAACTACATTTCAGGAAAACCCAGCTTAATTCTTGTTTCCAAACCAAAGTCTATCTACCAGAAGGAGCTACACAGTCTTTTTACGAAACTTAAAACAGACCGTTTACCATAACCCCCCACCCCAAACAAAAAAAAAAACCAAAAACCCACTGCTGTTGAGTTGGTTCTGACTCATAGCAACCCTATAGGACAGAGTAGAACTGCCTTATAAGGTCTCCGAGGCTGTAAATCTTTACGGAAGCAGACTGCCACATCTTTCTCCTGCAGAGCAGCTGGTGGATATGAACCACAGACTGTTTGGTTAGCAGCTGAGCGCTTTAACCGCTGCACCACCAGGGCTCCTCACAGCCCTCCAAGTCCTCTAGAGACTTCCTGATATACTAGGAGCATGTCCTACAGGGTGTTACATGATCAGCTCCTCTCCAGAAATCTTGTAACCCACTTGGCCTTGTCCACTATGCTAGACATACTGGCCCTTCTGGTCATCAACTCTGCCAAGCTCTTTCGTACCATGTGGCATTTGCACCTGAGAGCAGTCACCTGCCTGGAACATTCTTCCTCCATTACATCCTCATGGCACTCTCCTCTTCCCATTGGGTATCAACTGTCTCCTCCTCTGATAGGCTTTACCTGATGCCCACCCCCCTTTACTCCATCTTACTCTGATATATTTTCTTTATATCATCAATCACTCTGAGATTGCTCCTGTTGTTTGTTTGTTGCTTGTCTGTTCATGAGGCCAGGACTGTCTTGTTCCTAGAACAGTGCCTGGTAGTTGCTCAACAATTATATTTTGAACTTCTGTTATTGAGAGAAATTTATATGGAGTTCACAAGTTAACAGCAAGCCTCTAAGACAATTTCTCCTCTAAGTACGGAAAGTTGATGATCCTACTTTGATCCCACAGGAGAAAAAAGAAGACATCAAACAGATGCCACGATTTTCCTCTACTTGCTCTAGATAGATTATGTACTAGTGTCAAAATTTAGTCTCTAAATATATTCTATTTCCTCAGTTCCCATTGTGCAGCCTGGCAGTTCCAAAGTATTTCTAACTCTGTAACCCCAGGTCATCCACAAACAAAAAACACTAGCTCATATCTTCAAGGTGGTGTCCATAAGATTAACACGTGAGGGTATGCGGGGGCTCTTGCTGTAGGATTACTAAAAGGTTTAACCTCGAAGGGCCCTGGTTTCAGAGACTAGTCTCCATTCTAGCCCAGCCCACCCACATCTCTGTCTTTTGGAGTCTGGATGATAAGATTAGTCAAGACTGCCCAGTAGTCAAACCTCCCTGCCTTGAACTACCCTCACCAACTGGCCTTGTTGCTAAGACTAAAAAGACAAACAAGGCAGCCCAGCTTCCTGTTAACCACCATCCAGTGTCTGAATGACTAGGGGCTTCCCCTTCTCGTCACTTGGCTCTATTCTAATTACAGTAACTTGGTTTCTCAAGGATGCTCATCCTGTTAGACACCTATTCGTTTTCTTCAGAGGGGATCAATACACAAATGGCTTTTAGAGTAGCAACTTTCCTGGGGGCAGAGATCGAAGTCTTTTATCAAGAGGAGTATCGGGTTTGTGGCTCTGACAACAGTACACCTTTGAGCTGTCTCTTCTTTTAGGTTAGAGTTCTTCCAGGAAGAGAAAATTTATTTTTGTCATGCACCATCCCTCATCCTTGCTTGGACGTGGTGCTGCATTAACACTTTGTGAAGTATCTCATCTTCTATAATGGGACATTGAATCCTGTTATGTCCTATCTTTTTTATTATAGATTTCACTAATTTACTTATACTAGAAATTGGAACCCCTTGAAAATTGTAGTAGAAAGAGCTCAATACAGAAAATGCATGCTAGGAAAAATTCAGGTAGGAATTGACCACTATGAAGAAAAAGAAATGAAAACTTGTAAGACAAACCTCCCCTGATTCATGTGACATAATTTTGGAAACCATGCCAAATTCATGCTGCCGTGGGATACCCAGGGTTAAGCTGTTATTCCATCATGAGTTAGGTTTTAATTCTGATTCATCCTAGTTTGGGACATATTATTGGCATCAATCTGACAAGAGAAACAATTAGGTTTCTAAAAATATCATGAAATTGATTTGGCATCTAGGAATAGAGGGTAATTGCAAACCAGCTAAAGGATGCTATAGGATCAATTTTCTTCTTCAGGAAGACCATGTCTTTGAATGAAAACTTATCTGGCTCCATATCGATCACCTAAAAGGAGAGTTAAATTGACATATTTTGTTACTATGATTTCAAAGGCGTCAAAATAAGCCATTCTTGTAAATGAGGGTTGTTTATATACTTTAAACATCTGTCCGGCCAGCAAAAAAGTGCTCTGTGGGTCCTGGAAAGGCAGAGCCATGGTCACTGAAAGAACGGCTCTCACCAAGGTGAGTTAGGCATCAGCAGAATCCACCACTCCTCTCAGAAATCCCTTCTAGTTTAAGGTCATAATTCCTTAGAACTTTTCTCGACCCCGACTCTCTAAAGGAGGCCACGGCTTTTCCTTCCTTCACCTGACCACAGTAAAGATGACAATAAACTTTAGCAGAATTTCCACAGAAGAAATTGTAAAAGGGGGGATTTTGGTATCCTGGCTCCTGTTTTTGGCCAGGGGAAGCTGGGGGAATGGAGGTGTGGATGGTAGATGATAATCACAGAACTACTTCTTCCCAACAGGCTACAGCCTGTCATCAGCACCCCAAAGGCCAGTAAAGGCACAAATCTTACGGAATAATATGAAGAAGGATTTTTTTTTTTTAAGAGAAAACAGGTAGGGAAAGTGAAAAAACTAACATTTAGTGCATATGGGAGCTTAAAAAAAAATACCATTGCCTAGTCTCCACCCCCAGAGATTCTGGTTTAATTGAATTGGAGAGGGCCCAGGCACAGGTATTTTTAAAATGCCTTAGGTTTGAACACCAAAATAAATGACAGCAGTATTGAATTACAGAACCCATAAAATAAATATCCATGAGTCCATGGTGATTTTAATAAATAACTGAATAAATCAATGGGAGGGAAAGGACAGCATTTCCTTACAGAAGAATTCCAATTATAATAAATGTGGGAAGAATGAAGGAAACAGAAAATCACCATTGGAACAAAGCACTAGTTTTTGCAGGCAAGATTTATTGTCCACGATGAATGCAATGTCACTGAGGAAAAGGATGAGGAGAAACAGGTTATTTGCATAGTCTTAAGTATCTTATGCCACTAAGATATTTATTAATGTCAAAAGGAAAAATAGTAACCTTACAATGAGGAAATCTAGTGGACACCACCTTAACCAAGTGAAAAGTTAACATTGCCAGTAATAGGACATACTGACATCATGTGGCCTCTGCACATGATGCCAATATGGTGCAGTGGTTAAGGGCTGGGTTGCTAACCATAAAGGTTGGCAGTTCGAACCCATCAGCCGGTCCTTGGAAGCCCTACGGGGAAGTTCTACTCTGTCCTATAGGGTTGCTATGAGTTGGAATTGACTGGACGGCAACGGGTTTGTGCCCTCTGCTAGGTGCACTGAGAAGGGAACATTGCTTCTGTGGCATTCTTCTATACAATGCATAACCTTCAGTCTAATACTGTGAAAAAAAAATCAGGTAAATCCAAAGTGGGCATTCCTACAAAATCACTAACCATGAGACATGAGAACTAAATGCAACACAGAATGCTGGCTCGGGTCTGGGGGCAGATAAAGGACATTAGTGGAGAAACTGATGAAAGCTGAATAAAGTCTGCAGTTTACTTACAAATATTGTACTGGTATTAATTTCTTAGTTCAGATCATTGTACCATGGTTAAAGAATGTGTTAGCATTAGGGGGAGCTGGATAAAGAGTATCATATTTTTGCACAAATAACTTGTGACTTCCGCATTTGTTTACCAATCGCTCCCTCCCCTTGCACTACTATGGCAAAGATTTTTTTTTTTTTTAACCTGTTGCTGTAAAAAAAAAATTAGCATAGTGCACTTATGAAAATACCTCAGGTGGGGAGAGACTTGGCAAACAAACGCAAAGAAAAGACACATTATTTGCTTTAAAGTTTAGTATACAGGAACACTCTGGACTAGTTTTGCCACTTTTCTGTACATCTAAAACTATTTTAAAACAACAATTTTTTTAATTCATTTTTAAGAAGTTCCTTAGGAGATTCTAATACGGAGGTAGGCTCAGTTTTGAGACCACTAACTTAGTGCTGTTGCATTGTTAAGTGTCATTGAGTTGGATCCTATGTACAACAGAACAAAACACTGCCTGGTTCTGCACCATCCTCACAATTGTTGTAATGCTTAAGCCCATTGTTACAGGCCCTGTGTCAATCCATTTCATTGAGGGTCTTCCTCTTTTTCACTGACCCCCTACTTTACCAAATATGATGTCCTTCTCTAGGGACTGACCTCTCCTAATAACATGTTCAAAGTATGTGAGACTTAGTCTCACTATTCCTGTTTCTAATGAGCACTCTGGTTGTGCTTCTTCCAAGACAGATTTGTTCATTCTTTTGGCAGTCCATGGTATATTCAATATTCTTCTCCAATACCACTATTCAAAGGCGTCAATTCTTCTTCAGTCTTCCTTATTCATTGTCTAGCTTTCACATACATAGGAGGTGACTGAAAACAGCATGGCCCGGGTCAGGTGCACCTTAGTCTTCAAGGTGACATCTTCGCTTTTCAACACTTTAAAGGGCCTTTTGCAGCAGATTTGCCCAATGTATTTCGTCTTTTGATTTCTTGATTGCTGGTTCCATGGGTGTTGATTGGCGACCCAAGAAAAATGAAATCCTTGACAACTTCAATATTTTCCCCATTTATCATGATGTTGCTTATTGGTACAGCTGTGAAGATTTTTGTTTTCTTTATGCTGAGGTGTGATCCATACTGAAGGCTGTGATCTTTGATCTTCATCAGTAAGTGCTTCAAGTCCTCTTCACTTTCAGCAACAAGGTTGTGTCATCTACATAACACAGGTTGTTAATGAGTCTTCCTCTAATCCTGATGCCCTGTTCTTCTTTATATAGTCCAGCTTCCTGGATTATTTGCTCAGCATACAGGTTGAATAGGTATGGTGAAAGGATTCAACCCTGACGTAACCTTTTCTGACTTTAAGCCAGGCAGTATCCCCTTGTTCTGTTCAAACAACTGCCTCTTGGTCTATGTACAGGTTCCTCATGAGCACATTTAAGTGTTCTAGAATTCCCTTTCTTCAAAATATTATCCATAATTTGTTATGATCCACACAGTCAAATGCTTTTGCATAGTCAATAAAACACAGGTAAACATCTTTCTGGTCTTCTCTGCTTTCAGCCAGGATCCATCTGACACCAGCAATGATGTTCCTGGTTCCGAGTCCTCTTCTGAATCCACCTTGAATTTCTGGCAGTTCCCTGTTGATATACTGCTGTAGCCATTTTTGAATGATCTTCAGCAAAATTTTGCTTGCATGTGATATTAATGATATTGTTCTATAATTTCTGCATTCGGTTGGATCACCTTTCTTGGTAATAGGCATAAATATGGATCTCTTCCAGGCAGTTAGCCAGGAAGCTGTCTTACACATTTCTTGGCTTAGACGAGTAAGCACCTCCAGCGCTGCAGCTGTTTGTTGAAACATCTCAGTTGATATTTTGTCAATTCCTGGAGCCTTGTTTTTTGTCAGTGCCTTCAGAGCAGCTTGGACTTCTTCCCATAGTACCAAACTCTTAAGCACTGCATAATCTTTGGCTGAAGGGTGAACCTAAGGAGTGACTTCAGTATTCAGTTAAAAGGGTGTCTGGGGGCCATCACTGGCTGATTTTTGGAAGTAAATCTCCAGGCCTATCTTCCTAGTCCATCTTTGTCTGGAAGCTCCACTGAAAACTGTTCAGCATCATAGCAACACTCAAGCGTTCACTCAAGGTTGGGTGGTGGCTGCACTTGAAGTGCACTGGTTGGGAATCAAACCCAGGTCTCCCTCATGGAAGGTGAGAATTCTACCTTCCTACAATAGCCTTTCCTGAACTATTTCCCCAGGCTTCTGAGGACCTTACTCTGGTACTTCAATGTCTTGCTCGTAGAGTCTCTTTAGAAGCAAAGCTGCTACACATATTGGAAGCCTGTGGAATAACACTCATGTGTCTGGAAGTGCCCACACTTCAAGGGGCAAACAGCCAAAAGGAATCACTTAAAACCCGCCCCTGCCACTGACTCAGGGCACTTCAGGTGGTGCCATAATGTCCCATATTTGACCAGTGAATATTCCACGGTACCCACGGGGGAAAAGGTATAAAACAAAAAACCAAACCTGTTGCCATCGAGTCAATTCCGACTCATAGCGACCCTATAGGACAGAGTAGAACTGTCCCATACAGTTTCCAAGGAGTGCCTGGTACATTCGAACTGCCGACCTTTTGGTTAGCAGCCGTAGCTCTTAATCACTATGCTACCACGGTTTCCAGGGAGAAGGTAGGGGATAAAAATAGTGACTCATCAGCGATTATTAAAAGTTGGCCAAATTATGGCAAAGTTGGACGAAACAAGAAACATCTAGGAAGAAATGCAATAACGTATTTTAAGTCTCCATAAGATGTAAACCACGTGGGTGACATTACCACTCCATACCAGTCCTCTGTAAGCCTCTGCTTCTACACAGTAGACTGTTGCCAAGCAGGGACTTTCCCTGTTATGCTGGCAGCTTTATTAATGTTCACTAGCTAATAATTCTAGCAGAATCAACCCTCTGATATTCACAATACCTTTGAGATGTCCTTCACATTATGAATGAGATATTAATTTAGTTCCATGACAGTGGTCACTCCGAATCATTACTCCGCTAATTAATACTCATGAAATGATGGGTAACAGAGAGTTTTAAACTTGGTAATGTGCTAAATAAGACTGGAAATAAGATTATTAGGTAGAATCTAAATGCTTAGCCCATTATTACCAAAAATAATTTACAATGGAAAATGAGATTAAAAATACTCATTGTAACTTAGTTTGGAAAGCAATGATAACAGATCTTTTCACTGCAATTTATAGTCCATCAGAGAGAATAGATTTGGCTTCCTATATGGATATGGCATGATTTAAAGGTCTACTGTCCAGATTAATATATTTTGATGTTGTCTGTGATGTGACATAGCATTAATTTTCTCCAGCTTTCTGAACACTGATGAGGCTTGGAGTCTGATTATGGAAGCAGAGTAGGGGACTGATGCCCAAGTCTCTCTTGGGGGACTCAATACTGGCTGATTATGAAACATGGATCCTCCTCCAAGGTGGTCACTGTTGGCATCTGGGGCCTCTCAGAATTTGAATTTGCCCTTTTCTAATTATATATTTAATTATTTGGCATTTTTGGTTTCAAGGTAAGCTCAGAATCAGTCTCTTAAAACTCCCCCAAGGAAAGGAAGATTTTTTAACGTATTCATTGAATCAATATATACTTGTTATGGATTGAATTGTGTCTTCCAAAAAGGTATGTTACAGTCCTAACCCTAGTATCTGTGAATGTGACCTTGTCTGGAAATAGGTTCTTTGAAGATGTAATTAGTTAACATGATACGATAATAGGTTGGGTCCTAATCCCATCCGAACTGTATTTTTATAAAAGAGGAGGAGAAACACAGAAAGACACACAGAGGGAAGGCGCATCTATCCTATCAGCCAAGGAATGCCAAGAAACACCTGGGGTTACCAGATGCTGAAAGAGACAAGGAAGGATATTCCCTGAGAGGGGATACAGAGACGATGGTTCTGCCAACACCCTGAATTCATACTCCTAGCCTCTAGAACTGTGAGGCAACACATTTTTATTCTTATAAAACACCCAGTTTGTGGTATCTTGTTACAACAGCCCTAGGAAACTAATAGAGTACCGAATATATACTATGTGCCAGACACAATGACAAGTGCTAATGATACAAATGTAGACTGGGGCATGGTGGCTCCTCTCAAAGTCCCTGCAAGTGAATGAAGGAGATCAATAAATCAATCGGACTGAGGGTGAGGGGTGGAGGCGGCAGAGGGTTTATAGTAGGCACATAGACAGAGTCTGACTTAGACAGGTCAGGAAAAGCTTCAAGGAAGAGAGGCTGCTTCATCTGAGTTGAGTGAGGAGTTAAGAGCTTTGGTTCTCAGGAGCCCAGGATTCAAATCCTACCTCTGCTGCTTCCCTGCTCTATGACCCTGGCAGGCTGTTTCATGTCTTTGAGCCTTTTGTGTAAAATGGTGATGATAATAGTGTTTGCCTCATGAGATTATTACAAAGATTCTATGAAATCCTGCATGTATTTATGACTACCATAAAAGAACAAATATTGTATGATTCCACATATACAAAAAAAATTTAGAATAAACAAATTCATAGAGACAGAAAATAGATACCAAAGGACTGGGGTTAGAGAGAAATAGAGAGCTATTGCTAAATGGATACAGAGTTTCTATTTAGGTGGTAAAAAAGTTTTAGTAACAAGTAGTGGTGATGGTTGCAAAACATTTAAATGCCATGGAACTGCACACTTAAAGAAATGGTCAAAATGGCAAGTTTTACGTTATATACATTTTACCAAAATAAAACTAAAAAAAAAAATTATAGAATTAAATTTAGCATTAAAAGTAGAAATAGACATATTTGAGTCCTATGGCAAAACATACTTCTTTCTAACAAGACTACCTACTTTATTGATAGAAAATTGTCACTGCCTTTTAGCCACTAGTATTAGCATCTGGGATATTTAAGATGTAGCAGCATGTGGGCAATTTCATAAATTTTCAACCTGAAATGAGGTATAAATAGGTGAGTCTCATCCCTTCTTCTGGCAACAAAGTGTTCAGTACTGATCCAACAGATGAAGTTTATTCTGGAAGAGAGGAAAACCAATCCAAGGAGAAGTCTTCGAGCACACAGATTATTTAAAGCCCTGTTGGGAAAGAATTATTTTCTGTTTTTTACTCAGTTTCTTCTGTATTTTGCAACTGATTTGTTTCCACTTTCTGTTTCATTATTCCTCAGTAAACTTCATGAAAAAAAAATTTTTTTTAACAAAATCTTTTTAAGTAGAGAAGAGACTAAAGTGGTGTGTAGGAGCAGATCCTGCAGGGTTTATGTGCTGAACTAGGGAGTGTAAACTTGATTCTAAAATTTTTGGGGAGCCACTGAAGGGTATTAAGTGACAGGATCAGACTTGTGGTTTTATCTAGCAGCATAGTGGTGTTTGAAGAGGGAAGAGAAAGACAGAGTTGGAGAGAGAAGTCAGAGAATACCACAGTACCAAATTAAAGAGGAAAGATTTGCATATTGGTCAAATGACTTTTAGTTGGTATTAGATTTTGCAGTATAAACTATGCCTCTCATCTACTATCAGGGCCAGTTGTATGTACAGTGCTTTCATTCACGGTTTGAAAAAAGAATGTGTTGCTACAGTTCTTCCCGTAGAGCCTATGGGAGGTGACTAGAAATTTTCTTGCCACTGAATGACTCCTAAAAGTAACTCAGGCTTTTTGAGTGGAATGAGAAGGCAAGACTACCTCCAAAAGAGCTGGCTAGAAAATAATAGCTCTAGGGCTGTAGGGGCAAATGTCCAACACGCACATATCTCAGAAATCAGGTACCTGCAGGTTCCTTAGCTGTTTGCTCTCACAAGATATAATTTAGCCCCAACTTCCTCTGCCATCCCTTTCCCTTCCTCGCACCATATATATGGCAGCTGCTACTGTCTTTGGGTCACTGCCATCCTAAATTATTAGAAATGACTTCAGGAGTTAAATTCAATTCTTTGTCCTCTGTGCCTTGGTTTCCCTGGCAATGAGAAGGCGATAAGTCAATGTTCCTGAAAGGTGTGTGAGATTTTGATTTAGATTGGAAAGCACCATGATTGTATGTTAGTCCAGAAGTTGTCTTATTTGCCATGGAATTCCTAGTTAATAAAACACAGAAACAAGTTTTACAAAGGCCCATATATAAAGTAGATAGAAGTGAGTCTGCTTTTCATAAAGTGGGATGGGAGGACCAATATTCTGTTATCTTGGCTCCTTGCTCCAGTCCCTGTCTAGTTGAGAGGGTAAGAGAAATGCAAGGGCTCCTCAGTACATAGTTTGAAATTTAGAGAATATTTCAATAAAGTTCAATGGGTCAGATCTACTGACAGGCAGAGAGTGAATAATACCTCCCACTAGGTCCTTTGTGTAATCTTTGGTATCTCATGACTGAACTGCTTTCAAGTGGACTCAGGCAACTGAAGGTAGAGGTCCCATCTCATTCATCTTTGATTACCTCCCCAGTGCCCAACACAAGTTAGCTGACTGAATTAAAGTCTCTGTGGTTAATTTAAATGACTTCTTTTGAGGAGACTAATTGTGTCTTGGAGCTCTGGTGGTACAATTATTAAGAGCTTGGCTGCTAACCAAAAAAAGATTGGCAGTTCAAATCCACGAGCTCCTCCTTGGAGATTCTACAGGGCAGCTCTACTTTGTCCTGTAGGATCACCACGAGCTGGAATCAACTCAACAGCAGTGGGCTTGGTTTCTTTGTTGTTTGTTTGTTTAATTGTGTCTTACTGGGGGCAGCAGTGGTTCAGTGGTAGAAGTCTCACCTTTTATGCAGGAGACCCAGGTTCTATTCCTGGCCAATGAACTTCAAGCACAGCTACCCCCTGACTGTCACTGGAGGTTCGTGTGCTACTATATGATAAGCAGGTTTCAGCAGAGCTCCTAGACTAAGACAGGCTAGGGAGAAAGGCCTGGCAATCTAATTCCAAAAATTAGTCAACGAAAACCCTGTGGATCACAATCACCAGGCAGCATTTTATTCAGTTGTGCATGGAATCGCCATGAGTTGGGGGCTGACTTGATGGCAGCTAACAGTGACAACTATGAACAGTTAATTTTCCAAAATGAATAGTTGATGCTCTTTGGTTGCTGAATGTGGCCCCATTGGCTAATTCTTTATTTAGTGTGAAACTGGGCAAATTAAGGAAGCAAAAGAATGGCTAGGTACACTGTGACAGTCTATTTTCCGACAAGGAACATGAGACAATGCGAATGGTGAAGAAAAGTAAAAACCAGTATTCAGTTCCCACAGGCCATTCGTCACCCCCTTTCCAACAACCAGCCTCCTTCTCCCCCCAGCTGAGCATCATTACTTGGTATTATCTGGACATCACCTTAAAAGATGCTAATGGGTTTCCACAGTCGCAGATCGGTAAGTCCTTTTAACTGGTAACTTACTGTATGCTTAACATACGCCATGACTGTGACAAGCATTCTTCATCTATTCTTCATCTCGAGATGTACTATCATCAACACCATTTTACAGATGTGGAAACTAAACTTCTGAGACATAGAGTCATTAATAACTTCTCTAAGGTCATTAAGTCTCTGTAAACCTGTTGCCATCGAGTCGTTTCTGACTCATAGTGACCTTATAGGACAGAATAGCACTGCCCCATAGGGTTTCCAAGGAGTGGCTGGTGGGTTCAAACTGCCAACCTTTTGCTTAGCAGCTGAGCTCTTAACCACTGTGCCACCACAGCTCCCTTTAAGCCTCAATGAAGTCAAGTAGTTTTCTCAAGGTCACAGCTTCTGAGAGGGAGAAATGGGTATTCTGACTCATATACAAATGGCCTTTGACTACAGCACTAGGAGGGAGTGGAACACAGTGTCATTTACTCACCTATGTTTATGGAGCACTGTTATATCCCAGGACAGAAAATATAGACTGTCCTATTTTTTTTTTTTTTTTATGCACTAGGACTCCAGCAACAAACCAAACAGCCCAAAATTCCTATTCTTAGGGAGTTTACATTCTGGTAGACTAGATAAATTCACAAAATCTTCCCTTACCACTTTGGGCCCTGGTGATCTCTTATCTCCTTAAGTCCTAGAGATCACAACACATGTACCAAGTTTTTTTTTTTTTTTTTTTTAAATTGGACTTTAGGTGAAGGTTTACAGAACAAACTAGCTTCTTATTAAATGGTACACATACTGTTTTATGACATTGGTTAAAAACCCCATGACATGTCAACACTCCCTTCCTAAACTTGGGTTCCCTACTACCAGCTTTCCTATCCCCTCCTGCCTTCTAGTCCTTGCCCCTGGGCTGGTATGCCCCTTCAGTCTAGTTTTGTTTTATGGGCCTGTCTAATCTTTGGATGAAGGGTGAACCTCAGGAGTGACTTCACTACTGAGCTAACAGGGTGCCCAAGGGCCATACTCTTGGGGTTTCTCCAGCCTCTCTCAGGCCAGTAAGTCTGGTCTTTTTTTGTGAGTTAGAATTTCGTTATACATTTTTCTCCAGCTCTGTCTGGGACCCTGTATTGTGATTCCTGTCAGGGCAGTCAGTGGGGGTAGCTGGGCACCATCTAGTTGTACTGGATTCAGTCTGGTGGAGGCTGTAGTAGTTGTGGTCCATTAGTCCTTTGGACTAATCTTTCCCTTGTATCTTTGGTTTTCTTCATTCTTCTTTGCTCCAGGCACAGTGAGACCGGTGGACTATATTTTAAGACCCCAGGCACTACTCATCAAAGTAGAATATAGAATATTTTCTTTAAAAACTATGTTACACCTATTGAGCTAGATGTTCCCCGAGACCATGGTCCCTATAGCCCTCAGCCCATTAATTCGGTCCCTCAGGGAGTTTGGATGCGTCTGTGAAGCTTCCATGATCTTGCCCGGTATAAGTTGTGCTGGCTTCCCCCATATTATTGTACCATGCTTTTGGCATTTAATAGATTTGCCCCTTACAGTTGTCTGCCAAAAAGGATTCAGCTTCTTTCAAAATAAAGATGAGATAAGGAATGATTAGACCAGTAGCAGGGCTGACTGACAAGTTGCTTTCTTATTCTCTGGTGCAGGCAGCATTTGTAAGAGTAATTTGACTCTTGGATGAGAACTGCAAAAAGCCACTTCTTTTGCCTTCAAAAGGTAGGTAAGTGGCTTTGCTGTGTTCACTATATTTTTCTGTGGGTAAGGTTTATCACAGCCTTTAGAAGCCAAAAGCTGTGTTCTATTCTTTGACTCCTGCATAATGCTCAACACCTTTCGGGGCAACTCGGAAGTGCTGGGTATAATGTTGATAATCTTTCCTGAGCACTAATTATATGCTGGGCACACCATCAAGCATTCGCGTCCATTATCTCATTTAATCCTCATCATAACTTGATTGCCCTTATTATTTTCTTTACAGATGAAGAAAATAAGGCTCAAGGTCACCCAGTGAGGAACTGGCAGAGCTACATTTCAAACCTACTTCTGCTGCTCCCAAACTCAGGCTCTTAACTATCATGCTATGTGCCCGGTGGGTAGTTCAGGCAACATGCTCTGGAAGTGAAGATTTGAGGAATTTGGGAATAAGTCTGTGCTGCTCCTGGTCTTTCCCTTCTCACCCTTCCCAAAACAGGAATTATGACTGAGAGTAGGATTTTCCCTCTAGCCCTAACCCTCTCCACCAGATGGCACTTAGCAAACTTCACTTTTCAGAGGAACTCCGGGTTCTTTTGAAGAGCTGTTGCTGAAAGCATCTTGTGAGAAAAAAAAACAATTCTTTGGGATGGTAGGATCAGAACAGAAAACCAGTGCTGGCTGCAACATATAGTGTACAGACATTATCTTGATATCATTGTATCACTCCATAAAGTGTTTCCATCCTACTGTATATGAAGTCATGATGAACTAACTCTGACTAAGAGAAATGACAGGTTAACTTGTCTTCCATTTGTTTTCCATAATAAATGGAATATTTCCTTGAACCTCTAAGTCATTAATATTTTAATTTATTCATGCTTTTTCTCTCTGGCATTCTAAATGGCAATATTACATAATTATATCAGCTGCATAGCCATCAACTTTGACAGCTCTTTGCATGCCCACAAGTGCTGTTCCCACTGCCTTGGTTAGTCTATTGATCTGGGAAGGCAGTTTGCTTTTTTCATACCCTCTTACGTACTTTCTGCACATGGGTTGTTAAACAGGGAGACCACATCAGGGAAATAATTGATGAGGAATAGGGTGGGGATCCAAGCTAGCTCTTATCATTTGCTCGTCATATGCCAGGTGCTGTTCCAAATACTTTACATGTATTAATTTATTTAATCTGCCCACAAGTGTATGAGGCAGAGTCTATTATTATCATCATACCCATTTTTGTAGATGAGAAAACTGAGACACAGAAAGGTTAAGCAACTTGCTCAAGGTCACATGATTAGCAAGTGGCCAGGCCCGGCTTTGAACCTGTGCCACCTGGCTTCAGACTACACTACATTATATCACCACCGGGAATGAGATGTCAAAGTCCTGCTCTGTCCACATATTTCCTTCTCCTTTTGGTGACCTGGCTCTTACACATGAGCTAGTCCTGCTGTTATGTTGGGCCTTTGGGCTTAAAAGGGTAGGAGAAGAGTGACAAAACGGTAATGGTGTGATTAAGTTATCCTTTCTCATCATTGCCTCACATATCCAAAGTGTAGCTTTTGGCTAAAGTCCCATGGCCTTCAAGAAGTTGTTAGATTTATAAGACACAGAAGTATAAGCAAACATAAATTTTAACTAGCAAGTTTAAAATGCCTCCCACCCTAGGTTTTATCATATAAAGATCAAGATTGAGGCCAAGTGCAGGTCATCAGCCATTCCAGAAAACCAGGGCACTTTCTAAATTTATCAACATAACTTCATTACATTATGGGCGTATTTTCAAGCATGCTTCCACAAATCAGACCCCAGATACTTCTCACTATATCAGCTGGTACACACCAAATCCAGCCTGGGCACATGCCAGGAGGTAACTACAGGTAGCAACCAAGATGCCTGCATATTCTATTTAAAGTGATACATCAAAATAATTAGGCCTGTGCTCTTGGCCTTAGAAACACCAACTGAGGCTGCTATTGCGGCAATGGAAAGAGGCTCAGCGGAATATTTTAATTTTAGAAAACAGGCCCCACTGCCAAAGGAATTGCCCTCTTTAATGCATTAAAGAGTACCACGTTCCTTTCAAATAAGGAGAAAACTAATATTTCTTACTGCTTTTAATAATATGCCAATTATTATGTTACTTTTGGCTGACAATTATTCAGAGGATAAATGAAACCCACAAGATGGATTAATTCTCCAGCAGTACAAACAAAAACTTTCAGTATTTTACACCACATAATTAAATGCTGTTTGTTGTTTCTACAACCAGGACTTGGAACATGTTAATTAATTGCTCCAAGAAGACAGTTAGACATGTTTCATGGTTGATATTGGGAATCAGGTATTTATGAACCCTACACAACACCACTGATGGATTATGCTTGCAGGATAAATCCTACCTGCAGAAGTCTGGGGGCACCATTCCATAAACATTGATTCTGTCACAGAGCTCCAGTGCGATCGTCATCGTGAACCAGCCAGTGCTGAGCCAAGTGTTGGAGATCTTCCTGGAAGGAACAACAATTAAGTCTGCAGGCTGGCAAAGTAATCATACCCACTCCCGTGGAGCAAGGCTGACTATAAACTATCTCTCTATCTCACTCTGTCTGGTAAATATCTAGGATATTACCAAATAAAAATATTTTACCAACACTGCCATATTCCATGGTATAATGCTAACTGATGTTGATGCTCCACCATGGTGAATTTGTGTCACTAAAAGATGCTCAAGGGACTTCTACATCACTAAAAGTGATGATCAATGTTACAATGTTTAAGTGCATGCTGTTATTGTTGTTGGGTGCTGTCAAGTCGGTTCTAACTCCTAGCGACCCCATGTACAACAGAAGAAAACACTGCCCGGTCCCGCGCCATCCTCACAATCGTTGTTATGCTTGAGCCCATTATTGCAGCCACCGTGTCACTTCATCTCATTGAGGATTGTCCTCTTTTTCGCTGACCCTCTACTTTACCAGGCATGATGTCCTTCTCTAGGGATTGGTCCCTCCTGATAACATGTCCAAAATATGGGAGACATAGTCTTGCCATTCTTGGTTCTAATGAACATTCTGGCTGTATTTCTTCCAAAACAGATTTGTTTGTTCTTCTGGCAGTCCATGGTATATTCAGTATTCTTTGCCAACACCATAATTCAAAGACATCAATTCTCCTTCGGTCTTCTTTATTCATCGTCCAGCTTTCACATGCATAGCAGGTGGTTGAAAACACCATGGCTTTGGTGTTTGTCCTCAAGGTGACATCTTTGTTTTTTTAACACTTTAAAGAGCTATTTTGCAGCAGACTTGCCCAATACAATGCGTATTTTGGTTTCTTGACTGCTGCTTCCATGGGCATTGATTGTGGATCCAAATAAAATGAAATCCTTGACAACTTAAATCTTTTCTCCATTTATCATGACATTGCTTATTGGTCCAGTTGTGAGAATTTTTGTTTTCTTTATGTTAAGGTGTAATCCATACTAAAGGCTGTGGTCTTTGATCTTCATCAGTAAGTGCTTCAAGTCCTCTTCACTTTCAGCAAGCAAAGTTGTGTCATTTGTATATCACAGGTTGTTAATGAGTCTTCCTCCAATCCTGATGCCCTGTTCTTCATATTATCCAGTTTCTTGGATTATTTGCTCAGCATACAGGTTGAATGAGTATGGTGAAAGGCTACAATCCTGCAGTACATTTTTACTGATTTTAAAACATACAGTATCCCTCTGCCCTTTTCCAATGACTGCTTCTTCATCTATGTACAGGTACCTCATAAGCACAATTAATTGTTCTGGAACTCCCATTCTTTATAATGTTATCCATAATTTGTTATGATCTACATAGTCAAATGCCTTTGCATGGTCAGTAAAACACAGGTAAATATCTTTGTGGTACACTCTGCTTTCAGCCAAGATCCACCTGACATCAACAATGACATCCCTTGTTCCATGATCTCTTCTGAATCTGGTTTCAATTATGGCAGCTTCCTGTTGATGTACTTCTGCAACTGTTTTTGAGTGATCTTCAGCAAAATTTTACTTGAGTGTGATACTAATGATATTGTTCAATAATTTCCACATTCGATTGGATCACTTTTCTTTGGAATGGGCACAAGTATGAATCCCTTCCAGCTGGTTGGTCAGATAGCTGTCTTCCGAATTTCTTGGCACTTCCAGGGCTACATCCATTTGTTGAAACATTTCAGTTGGTATTCCACCAATTCCTGAAGCTTTGTTTTTCACCAATGTGTTCAGTGCCGCTTGGACTTCTTCCTTCAGTACCATCCGTTCTTGATCATATGTTACCTCCTGAAATGGTTAAACATCAATCAATTCTTTTTGGTATGACTCTGTGTATTCCTTCCATTTTCTTTTGATGCTCCCTGTGTAGTTTAATATTTTCCCCATAGAATCCTTCAATATTGCAACTTGAGGCTAGAGTTTTTTCTTCAGTTCTTGCAGTTTGAAAAATGCTGAGTGTGTTCTTCCCTTTTGGTTTTCTATCTCCAGCTCTATGCACCCATCATTATAATACTTTACTTTGCCTTCACAAGCCGCCCTTTGAAATCTTCTCTTCAGCTCTTTTACTTCGTCATTTCTTCCTTTCGCTTTAGCTACCACTTCTTAATTCCTTATAAAATTACAATCTCAGTGTAGATGACAACACTTCATTAACCAGAATACTTGATGAACTAGAAATACTAATTGTTCTCCAAGCAGGCTAAATAATGAAAAATTTATTAAATACAAATCGACACAGAGATATCTATCTACCTATCATCCGTCTCTCTTATCTATTTATCTAACTATTTATCTGTCTGTCTGTCCTATCTACCTATCTATCTGCAAAATTTCCCTTCAATTAGACTGATTAACACCAACATTTTGACTGAATGTCTTTCCTTAGAAGGAGTACATTCATTTGGGGAAAAGTTAATGACCTGAGGAAAAGGGCCACAGGGATGCTTAGGTTTAACTGAGCATTTATTTCATTTTACCTCAGAATTTTCAGTTTTCTGAAGATTAGTTATTAGAAGACCAAAAATTGACAGCATTTTAAGGAATGAACCTGTGCATTCTGACATCCATATGTCTGCCCATTCAAACATCTGTATTGAGCAGCACCCATGTGTCAAGCCTAAGGATCACTGTGGAGACATAACATTAAGGTTTAATTTGACTCTCTGACAATGACTCTTTTGGTCTACCATGCTATGTTGCTGTGAATATTAATTTCAGTTCTTCAGGGTTGCTGCTTTTACTTTTTTTTCAGTGCTTATGGCATGCCTCATTAGCCAGTTTCAAACACCTTATCCCCAAGGTCAGACTGTCTGACTTTGGCCGGCCAAAGCACCATATGTGATGTGAATACCAGAGTGGCTGAAAAGCATTTTTAGTTGCAGGGTGTACCACCCTGCCTTGAGATGAAAGGAGACTTTTGATAAACTGTTTGCATTCTTTTCATTTCACATAAGGACCCTGCCAAAAAGAAAAAAAAAAACAAAAACAAAGGACATTTTAAGGAGTCTTTTGTCAAATGTCTGACAGGTATATGTGATTTGGTCATTCCTGAGTTCATGGCTTCAACTTTCTAGTTCTGACTGCCTTTGCTCATTTTTCTCTCCATTCCACTGTATCCTGACTCAGCAATACCCCAGGAAGGATATTTAAAGTTGAATCTTTAGGAATTCTTAAATGTCCTTCCTGGGATATTATTGGGTCAGGATACAGTGGAATGGCGGGAAAAAAAATGAACAAAGGGAGTCAGAACTAGACCGTTGAATCTTAAAGAGCCCTGATGGTGCAGTGGTTAAGCACTTGGCTGCTAACTGAAAGGTAGGTGGTTCGAACCCACCAGCCACTCCGTGGGAGAAAGATGTGGCAGTCTGCTTCCATAAAAATTACATCCTTGGAAACCCTATGGGGCAGTTTTACTCTGTTCTGTAGGGTCCCTATGAGTTGGAATCAAGTTGATGGCAACAGGTTTGTTTGTTTTTTGCTGTATATTTGTGGATGTAATCTCATTTGGGAATATGGTTTTCTTTCCAATGTTAATGAAGCTATATCAGTGTAGGGTGTGTCTTCAACCTAATGACTTTTGAGTTATAAAAAGAGCAGATTAGACACAGAGAGAAGCAAGCACAAATTGGGGAAAGATAGATGACATGTGGAGAGGTCCATGGAACTGAGGAAGGCCAGTGTTAGGAAGCCAAGTATCTTCCCTGAAAACCAACAGAGAGATCTTTCCCCTAGAGTTGGTGCTCTGAACTCAGACTTCTAGCCTCCTAAATTGTGAGAAAATAATTTATGTTCTTTAAAACCATCCACTTGTGGTATTTCAGTTACAGCAGCACTAAGAAACTCAGACAAACAGGGAGGACGTGGTGCTCAGGAGCAGAATGACACTCACTTACATCCCCAGGATAACAGATCTGGGAATCAAGCCTGTATTCCTATGCTTTTAGAGCTGTTGGAAGAGCCAAGGAGGCTTTTCCTGGGCCAGAACTCTCACATAATTTTGGCTTTGTTTTGTGTGATGCAGTAGAGCCTGAAACACAGGAGGATGTGGCTCTACAGACCAAGGTTTCCTGGGTAAAAATGGGGAGAAGTCATAGTGGAAGACTAAAGGAACTAAACTGAAGAGTTCTTTTAAACTGCCACTTAAAATTCCTTAGACTTCCTAAATAATAGCCTTTTGGGATCATACGAAATGGAAATGCAATTGCTTTGTGCTGTCTTTCTAAAAAGATTTCAACTCTTTTTCCAACAAAGGAATATCTACTGTTTTTACACTTAATCAGCTATAATGAAAGAATATGAAGAGCTGTCATGTGCTTATTAGGGAAAATTATCAGATATTCTTTTATATGATGAAGTAACACACTGAGCTGGTAATTCTATAGTGCACACTAAATTACAATTAAAGGCTTTTCTGCTCCACCAGAATCTCATTTATAATCTCTATGGAAATATTCTTCCTGCAGTTATTTCATTTATACTTCCTTTATCTAATTACTATAATATTCGTTCTGAATCATATTTTCCTAATGTACCCTTATTCAATTATAAAGTTATTTTCAAGTACAGTTACTTTCTAATATCAAAGAATACCACTTGGCCATCTATGTCATTTGTCATGCTTCTTAATTGCAGATAGTTCTTGAGCCATTTTTTTTCCTTACACTTTTAACTAGAGTGAAATTTCTATAAATCAAAATCTATTGAATTATCCCATTTCTTCAAAATAATAGCCTGAAATGATCATGCGATATGCAAAATTAAATATTCTACACTTGGTGTATCTTCGATACATGCTACTGTTTTCTCGGGTTTCAAGAAAACCATACATATAGGAAATACTGTTGGATCCTAGTGGTTTTGTGTTTTAATGTACAGAAATTGTTTTGTTCTAAATGGCTGTTTCTGATTAAGTTCTAGATTGGAGCAGGCTGCAGGTTAAGAATGGTTGTTGTTAGGTGCTGTCTAGTTGCTTTCAACTCAGTGACATCATGTGACAGGGTAGAATTACCTCACAGGATTTTCTTGGTTGAAAATTTTTTTCTTTAGTTTTATTTTATTGTTGTTGTTGAGAATATGCACAGCAAAACATATACCAATTCAACAATTTCTACATGTACAATTCAGTGATATCAATTACATTCCTTGAGTTGTGTAACCATTCTCACCCTCCTTTTCTGAGTTGTTCCTCGTCCATTAATATAAACTCACTACCCCCTAAGGTTCCTATCTAATCTTTCGAGTTGCTGTTATCACTTTGGCCCCATACAGAAAGTTCTTAAAGAGCAAAATGCTCAAGGCAGACATTTTGACAGCAAAGGGTTTGGTTTTGGTTTTTTGTTGGGCAATGGGTCCAGAAAGTCTGCAGTCCATGAGAATTTGAAATTCTGTTTTCCCCTTTTTGATCAGGATTCTTCTATAGAATCTTTGATTAAAATGTTCAGTAATGATAGCTGGGCACCATCCAGTTCTTCTAGTCTCATGGCAAAATAGGCAGCTGTTCATAGAGGCAGTTAACCATGTGTTCCATACCCTCCTCCTATTCCTGACTCCACTTCTTCCTCTATTGCTCCAGGAGAATGGAGACTAATTATCATGCGTTGGATGGCTGCTTGCAAGCTTTTAAGAACCCAGGCACTACACAATGAGCTAGGAGGTAGAACAGAAGCACTACACATATTACTAGGCCAATTAACTGGGATATCCCATGAAACCATGACCCTAAACTTCCAAAACAAGGAACCAAATCTCTTAGCTATAAACTTTATGGAAGCAGATTGCCAGGTGTTTCTCCTGTGGACTGCCAACCTTTTGGTTAGAGAATATTAAGTCAATCTTAGCTTTTATAAGACAGTTTCCTAAGGTCAGAGGCCCAAAGTTTCTATAAATGACAACGTATATTGGCACCCTATAAACTGTAACTGTGAATTCACTGAATAGGGACTGTGTAGACAACCTGCAGTCTGCAGAAAGAGAAACCCAGTGGCCAGACTACAAAGATTTGGCTTCTTCCTTATCAATCCCTCACCAGGGTGATAGACCTGGTGAATAAGAGGTTTTCACTGCTCAGAACTTAGTAAGTGGGATATCCTTAAGTGAGATTGCTCCCTAAATATCTAAGTGACCAAAGGGCAGAATGACTTTGTCTCCTTCTTACCAATTTGAAATCATCCCTTAAGAAGATCCAGAAGCAATGTGTTACAACCCTAAATAGCTAATACTACAGCAGTCTTCCAAAAATACTTAAGCGTATCAGTACTTATAATTCAGAAGAGAGACGTGTACTGCTGAAGAAAATATTCATAGTTATTTCAAAGCTTCCAACCAGGAAAAAAATGAAACAGTAAAAAACTTCTCTCAATCTTTGTCCCTTATATAATATTTTGTTACTTGAGTAACTCATTTAAATGAGTGATAGTCTGTTTTATTTGTGGTTTTTAAGAGGGAAAGAAATGACTAGGGGTTTTGGCAGCATGGGATAATGATCAGCATCCTTATGTGATCTCCTGTCTGGGCTAGACATGGCACCTGCTGGATCTTCAAGAAAGGGGGCCATAGTGGGCAGTGGCTGGCACTCCCTGTCTTTTCTGCCCCAGACTCAATGCCCACTCCTGCCTGGACCAACCCTCAAATAGTCACAAGGTTTCCAGGATTTACAAGGATAGTTCTTACACACCAAGAATTTGGAGACACTGGGACTTCTGGGCAACCTGGTGCCATAGACAGAAGCACCACACCGTCCCTCCACAGCAAAGACCCGAAAAACAAAGTAAAACAGAGACAAGCATCATTCCTGGAACCTGAAGTGCCAAATGAAGAGATAGAGATCTCAGCCAAGCACTGAATGGAATAAGAAACCGACAGAGGGCGGAGAGTGAGCAGAGATACGTGTGGAGGGCCTCATCAGCTAACGCAGCACAGATCTGCCATCTTGGACTCCAGTTGGGGATCAGCAGACAGGGAGCATGGAAAAGCAGCTTCGAGAAACTCCCAGCAGGAGACAGAGGACCCAGTAACAAAAGATACATGCTTTCCTAGCCCCCTTCTCCCCCTCCCCACCCGCTCCCTGGCCTCCTCTGCTTCTTGCCAGCCACAGTATCTTGGCCAGGGGGCAACTGCTTTGGCCTCGGGCTGCTTGAGTTCGCTCTGCTCACAATGGCCAGGCCCCTGAGTTGCTGTTGGTTCTTTCCATCTCTTCTGGTTTCTTCTGTGCCTCCTACCACCTCTCCCTCCTTGTTCTGGAACACCTGGCTCTGCGTGCCATCTTTGCTTCTTCTTGAAAGGCTGTGAAGCCATGCTCAACTGGGGAACCACTGCCCTGGCCCGCAACACTATGCTAGTGGATCCCTGGGGCTTTTTTTCCCCTTGTTTTGCTTTGTTCTGTTTTGTTTGTTTTCTTTTTCTTTTTACAGCTCGGGAGCCCCTTCTAGCTGGGTTGCACTGTGCGGCTTAGGAGCCACTCCCCCAATCTGCGCAGCCACGAAGGGTGGGATCCCTGGGGACATTTCTTTTTTTCTTCATTTCTCTCTCTTATTCCCTTTCTGTCTGTCTTCATTTCTCAGTTCTCGTCTCTCTACAGTTATCTTCTTCTCCTGTCTTCTACATACCTGGTGCTGTGTGACATCTATACCCCCTCTAGCTAAGCTATACTGCACAGCCTGGGAGCCGCGTCCTCAGTCTTAGAAGCTCTGCCTGTGGGACTTTGGGGCTCCTGGGGACTTTTCTTTTCTTTTTCTCTTTCCACTTTTTTATCTAGTTATTTTTTTCTTTCTTTTTCTCTTTTTCTTTTTGCTTTTTTCATCTCTCCACTCCAATGGCAAGCTCCCTTAGCACTATTTTTTTTCCCCTTTTTCTTTGCTTGTTTGTTTGTTTTTGGCTCCTGTTTCTCTCTCCCCCTCTCCTCTTTCCCACGCCCCTATTAGCTCCACACATCACAACCTCCCCCCTCTTTCCTGCCTACCTGGGCCATGCACTAAACACCACACCCCCAAGTAGCACAGGGCATGGCCTACTGGAACCTGCCCAGCACTGATTCCTGACCCACCCTGTCGGCCCTAGTATGTGCTACAAACAACCCATCCCAGCCCCTCCCCTTTGACTGGACCTGCCCTGCTGCACCATAGCTGAATGACAGGCCCTGCCCATTGGACAAGGAGGTAAAAAGTATCATGACTACAGATGAGCAAACAACAAAGAATGTACAGCCCACCTGCCCGGACATAACCAAATAAAACAAAAAAGCAGGACAAAACAAAACAAAAAAAATCCACAATCAAGAAACAAAGAAAATAACTACTGATTGTCCAAAGACAACATATAATATCAAAACATATAAAAAAACAGGACAGGATGGGTCCTGTAAGTATCCAAAATAAACACCAGATGACTTTCCAGTAGAAGAAAAGGCACTAGAACTTCGTGACGGGGAATTCAAATCTCTAATATTCAGAGCAATCTAACAGTTGAAGCAAAAAGCAGACAAAAATGAGGAAAACCCAGACAAATTTTTGGAAAAGGCAGACAAATTCATGGAAAATACTGACAAAAAAAAAAAAAAAGGAACAATTCAGGAAAGTAATACAGGAAAAAAATGCCAAAATAAATTCACAACTAGAAATCATACAAAAAGACAACAATTAGAAATCCAAAAGATAAACAACAAGATTTCAGAACTGGACAGTGTCACAGAAGGGCTGAGGAGCAGGTTTGAAACGATGGAAGACAGAACCAGTGAAATTGAAGACAAACACTTGGATACAACTGTGAGGAAAAATCAGAAAAAAGAACAAAAAAAATGAAGAAACCCTGAGAATAACGTGGGATACAATCAAAAGCAAAATTTTACGAGTGATTGGAGTTCCAGAATAGGGAGAGAAAATGGAAAACACAGAGAGGGTCACTGAAGAATTGCTGACAGAAAATGTCCCTAATATCATGAATGATGAAATGCTGACCATCCAAGAAGCTCAACGAACCCCATATAGGATAGATCTCAAAAGAAAGACACCAAAGCATATCATAATCACACTCCCTAAAACCAAAGACAAAGAAAAAATCCTGCAAGCAGCTCAGGAAAAACAAAAAGTCACATACGGAGGAGAAACAATAAGACTAAACTCTGATTATTCAGCAGAAACCATGCAGGCAAGAAGGCAATGGGATGACATATACAAAACCTTGAAAGAAAAAAATTGCCAACCAAGAATAATATATCCTGCAAAACATTCGTTCAAATATGATGGTGAAATTAGGACATTTCCAGATAAACAGAAACTAAGGGAATATGTAAAAACCAAACCAAACTTATAAGAATTATTAAAGGGAGTCCTTTGGTCTGAGAACAAACAACATCAGACCACAGTCTGAATCTAGGACACAAGATTGTACCAGCCAGATACCAATCTAGGAAGTGAACTCTCAAGGGCTACCCAAAACCAAAACAATTGCAACAGGGAACCAGAGAGATTAATCTGTAAATGACAACAACAATGTCAGAACAATAAAAGAGGGAATAAACGGTATAGGTATAGAACTCTCTAGTAATAGAGAGCAGTTCTACTGTCACACAGAGTCAGAATCAACTTAATGACAACTTTTTTTTTTGGTATACTGTATATGTATGTGTACATATACATAGGAAACCCTGGTGGTGGTAGTGTAGTAGTTAAGAGCTACAGCTGCTACCCAAAAGGTCAGCTGTTTGAATCCACCAAGCACCCTTTGGAAACCATATGGGACCGTTCTACTCTGCCCTACAGGGTCACTATAAGTGGGAATCGACTAGATGGAAATGAGTTTTGTTTTGTGTGTATGTATATATATATATATACACACACACATAAACACATGCATACATATATTAGGTTTTTATTTGATTTTTTCCTAATTTTATTTTTTTAATATATAATTCAGTGGTTTTAAATATATTCACAGAGTTGTGTAACCATTACCACTATATCTAACCTCAGATCACTTTCATCACCCCCCCAAAAAAAACTCTCATATATGTATATATTTTCTTCATATATGTATATTTATATGTATAAAAACAAAATGAAGGTTTCATGAAACAATACTTTGCCTATGTGGGATGCATGCTGATATTGTCTATTCTATTCCATTCTACTCAATTTTTTCCATTGTTTCCATTATATTAAAAAAAAAATCTTATCATGACTTACTACATTGATTGCATATCCCATTATTGCGTTGAAACCAACAGTCTGCAAAACAGCGCCCTAGACCATGTCAGGCCTTCCTGTCCCAGGGGCCACAGCACCACTTTCTTCCCCTTGCGTGACCCTCAGCACACTGGTCATTAGAGGGAATGTCTGTCCTCCCTGTAAATTTTACGTCCATGAGGGCAGGGTCCAGATCTGTCTTGTGTTTGACGTGTTCCCAGTGCCAGGCACGGTGCGGAGCAGGTAGTAGGTACTCATAAATACTCGTTAGATGAATAAATTTTTGCCTTTGAAAGGGAAAATTACACCCACACGCTTCTTTTGCTTTGTGTTCACCTGAATAAAATGAAACTCAATAAAGGTGTTATCTTGCACTTATTACCAGTGTAGGCCAGCAGCTGTGCAGCCTTTTCCTCAGAAATAAGGCTTTGGACTTGAATTATCCATATAGTTGTCTCAGTGCTTCATTTCCCTTTGCCTTATGCATTCAGTTTGAGCACCCGAGTCACCACGGGGACTCTATAGGTGACTTCTATCAATGACGCGAGCAGTACGGTGTGCGACAAAAACCCTTAGCAAAAGCTTTGCTTTGGATGGATCAGCCAGCAAGGACGTTTCCTCCCCCTCCCCTGCACCCTCTGTCGCCTCCCACCCTCCACGCTTTTGTACCTGTCTTTGCCAGTCTCGTGCTTGAAGAGTTCATCGAACTGCAGCATCTTGTGGCGCGTGATCATGAAGGCTTTGAGCCGTGGCAGCACCTGGCTCAGGAGCTGCAGGTTGTTGTAGACCTGGCCCTTGCCATCCCGCCGCATATAGCTGCTGGGGCCCCAGAAGATGAACACGGTGCCCTGGCTCACGTTGAGCAAGTCATGGCGGTTCCGCAGGATCCTCTGGATGCTGGAATGCGCGATGACCCTCAGGCTGGTGCGATTGCCAACATCACCCCCGTAGCCACGTGTGGGGGCGTCATTCATGCGGATGACACACTCTGTCTGGTCAATCTGGGACCCTTGCCGGCTGCGCAGCAGATGTCCCGAGCTTGTCACCAGGGCACAATCCCTGCAGTGCATTTTCAGGGGCTGGAAGGCAAGGGGAGAAGGATACTGTCAGGGGCAAGGGGATTAACCCCACTTGGCACCTGCAGGCTACTTCCCTGCCTCAGGAGAAGGGTGCCCATCCCTTTCCCCTCAGAGTATATCCCTTCTGCTACTGCTTCTCTGATCCATATATTCTATTTCAAATTGTTGACAGAGAGAGTTGGAATGAAAAGAGAGCTAGCGTTGACCTGTCACACATGGGCTAGGAAATTTACTTGTATTATGTAACCATATCATCACATCAACCCAGCAAGGCTGCTATTCTCACCATTTAACAGATAAGGATTGGAACTTAGAGATGTTAACGAATTTCCCAAGTATACATAACTAGCAAGTAACAAAGTCATATTTTCAAACCCAGGTCTTTCTGAATCCAAAGTTGCCTCCCCGCCAAGTCAAAGAAAAGTCTATACTACAAATTACTGTGATAAATTAAGCATTCAACAATACTCTGGATGTTGTACAAATATGTTTCTCCTAAATAAGCATCAACTTAGAATCACCAGGAAATGACATGCAAAGTGTAATCCCTTCACTCTGTAATTTTGAAATGACAATTAGGGTTGTTTCTCCAACTTTAAGAGAACACAGAGAGAAAGTGAGTTGGTCCATCTTTGTAAAGGTAAAGATGGAAGTTTGGCCCTGTGGTGCTTACCAGGGACAAATCCAATGGAAACGTTCACTTCAACACCCTGGCACACCTATGATTTGATTTCTGGACACCTACATTTGAACAAATTACACTTTCCTCTATTCATGTTTAATGAGAAATATCTCTTAGTTTCTGTTCAAAGATAATATAATTACACCTTGAGGCCAAGGCCAGCAAGTGCACAAGAATCAAGAATGTTCTAAAGGAATGTTGCATTTTTAGATTTTCCCCAGACTCTTCCCTTCTTCTCTGTTAACTTTGAGCAGTATACACTGGCTCCTGTGCAGCCTCAAGAAATCAAACCTAATTTAGTACTACATATATTCAGTTCTGTATCTTTTTCTGAGCTCTAGCTAAGTCTTCAGAACAAGACATAGAGTACCTTGAGGGCAGCCACATTATTTCAATGTATAGAGGCCAAGAGCACCAATGGTCCCAGCCTTATCTCCGCCACCTATTAGCTATCAGGCCTTAGTAAGTCACTAATCTCAATAAGCCTCAGTTTTCTCAGCTTAAAACTTAGGATAATGCCTCATTCTACCTTGGTAGGGTGAGAAAATACATATACGCACAGTATTAGGTTGAACCTTTTGAAATTACCAATATTTGACTATTAAAAGGCTACAAAAAAAGCAATTGTATGTGGTTGATTCTAATACTTACCATAGGACCTGGTACAAAGTAACTATTCAATAAATGGTCTCTGCTATTATGGTTATCCATAATTGTGGAGCCTGTTGTAGCACTCACTAAATCAGTATTGACCACTCTGTGTTTATAAGGGACACATGGGCTTGTAAAATAGCAATCTACCCTTGCAAAGTCTCATCATTCATTCAACACTCAATTACTCTTAGGTGACAGGCCCTGTGCTAGGCCATATGAATGCAAATGTGGAGACAACAGAACCCCTCAAAGAGCTCATACTCCAGTAAGGGGCAGTGGGTCTATAAAGAGTACAACAAAGTGTGACAGTGTGAAGAGAAGGGGCTGGACAGAGAACAGCAAGGCCGGGGGCACAATGCAACGAGCTATCAGTTAATATCTGAGTGTTCACCAGGTGCTGGCCACTGTTCTGAACTCTTTATATAATTGCATTAATTCTTCAAATAGCCCTATAAGGTAGATACTATCATTATCACCCCCATTTTACAAATGACAGTATTGAGGCATAGAGAAGTGAAGCAACTCACTCAAGGTCAGTTAGGAAATGGCAGATCTGGGATTTAGGCCCAGGTAGTCTGGTTACACAGCCTGTGGGATTAACCATTATGCCATTGCAGTAGAGTAGAATAGGGAGAATACGTGCCATGGATATTGCTTTACTCCTTGCCTACCTCCCTTCCTCCCAGAAACTCACTGATACTATTTCTTGAACCGTAGTGTTGGTACTGCTCTTAGGGCACTAGGCTAGGTGGATGCAGTAAAAATGACAGGGTCTTCTATCCAATGCCTCCATTCCTCAGGGACTCATTCACAATAGATTCATCCAGCTAGGGTCTCAACTCTATGATGCTGAAATGTGGTTAAAGCCAAACCTTCATCTGAGGAATAATCATATTCTAGATTCCCAGAAAGTGCTCCGGTGCCGTTGAAGAACCTGCCGGCCTTAGATTAAAAGGAGAGTTCAACTAAGATTTATTCAACAAACATACTATTGTTATTGCTGTTGTGTGCCAGTGCATCAATTCTGACTCAAAGGGACGCTATATGGCAGAGTAGAACTGCTCCATAGGCTTTATGTTCCAGGCACTGACCGTGGTGCTGCAGATAAAAAGATGCAGAAGACACCGTCTTTCTCTCAAGGAGCATACAGTACAGGGAGAGGATGCCTCCCTGACAAATAATTATAGGACCATGCAGGAAGTACTATAACACAATTAGACACAGGTGTCACGGGAATGAAGGTGAGGGAGCATTTGAGCCTATCTAGAAGAGTTTTTTTTTTTTTTAGAAGAGTTAAGAGACATGGGAGAGCAACCAGGAAAGGATGGTGCAACAGAACCAATGGATAAGACCATTTTTAAAAGGAAGTTCTTAATTTCTTAGTGTTGCTATAACAGAAATACCAGAAGTGGGTGGCTTTAACAAACAGAAATTTATTTTCTCACAATTTAAGAGACCAGTCCAAAATTGGAGCCTTGGTGGCCCAGTGGTTAAGTGTTACAACTGCTAACCAAACTTCAGCAGTTCAAATTCACCAGCTGCTCTTTGGAAACCCTATGGGCAATTCTACTCTGTCCTGTGGGGATGCCCTGACAGTGAATAGTGTTGGTACTACTCTTGGGGCACTAGGCTAGGGTGCTGCCTCCAGAAGTCTCTCTCTGTCCACTCGGGGGAAAAATCCTAGTCTCAGCTTCTCTACCATTTTCCATGTGGCATCTGTCTTCCCTCATCCCTGCTCACTTACTTCTGTGCCTAATCTGCTCTTTTTATATCTCAAGAGTGACTGGCTTAAAACACACCCTACACTGATATGGCCTCATAAACATAACAAAGAAAACCCTATTCACAAATGAGATCACATTCACAAGAATAGGGGTTAGGATTTATAACCCATATTTTGGGGGGGTGCACTGTTCAATCAATAACAGTAAAAAAAAAAAAAAATTTTTTTTTTTACTATTCAATCAATAACAGAGGAAGTTGTCAAAGATGCCACTAGCCATGACAGAATGAGTAAAAAAAGGCTTGAAAAGCATTTTTTGGATTTGGTGACCTCTGACAAAACAGACTCTGTAAAGCAGAGGTGACAGAAGTCTGACTGTGGTGGGAGGTGAGAACGTAGAGGCTGACGCTTGGCTTGGAAGGGCTGATAGGGCGGTTGACGGTGGAACAGCACAGATCCACAGGACTGACTCTGCCAATATGGTTGTCCATAGTTGTCCCCGGTTAAGCATTGAAAGTTCTATATTCTGAGAAACCTTTCAATCTCAAGTAAACTAGGACAGTGGGTCACTTTATTGCCACTTATGAAGAAGCCCACCTTTAAAAAAAAGTACAAAGATGACAAGGAGTATCTACAAACAGCATGTTATCAATAAGGATTAGGGTCTGGAGACCCTTGGCCTAACATGGACTTTGGTTTTTTTTTTTTAAACAAACGAGGTACTTAACTTTCTCACTGGTTAAAGAAAAAGGTGGGGGAATCAACTAGATACTCATGGTCAAATGACGTTCATTTGTTTATTCATTCAAAAGACACTTACTGAGCACTTAAATATACCCCTGAGGTACTGTATTAACTCAGTACATTTGCTTAATAAGGCCACTACATAAGATTTCATCCCAATGGACCCTGCGGCCGTGAAATTTGCTTTTTTCTCATCAGCCTTTTCCATAGCTATCATCCTGATTTTTCCAGTTTGATTTGTAGTTTTCAATACATTGTGCCTATTATTACTCAGAAAAACATTTTGAAGGTCCCAGGAGCACCTCTTTCACTCATAATTAATTATTCTGCCTGTGATTCTCACAGCTGGAGGCCAGCTTTCCTTTGCCCACAAGAGCCAGGGGAAGACCTTTTGCAGGGAAGGCCAAGGTTGTTGACCAGGTCACACAGACTCTCTGTTGCCATTGAGTTGACTCCGACTCATGGTGACCCCATGTGTGTCATGGAAGAACTCTGCTCCACGGGGTTTTCAGTGACTGATTGTTTGGAAATAGATCATTGGGGCTTCCTTCTGCAGTGCTTCTGGGTTGGGCTCAAACTTCCAACATTTTGGCTTTAAACATCTGGACCATTAACAGACCTGTGATTACTAGGAACCACAAAAACGTACCCGGGTCCACCCAGTCCCAGAAGTCCCTCCCACATGATTCCTGCCCACCTGCCTTAGTTCCGAAGCATTGATTACCTCAGGCACCAATAGCCATTCTTTGAGTTGTGAGGATGCAACAAACAATGCAAAAAAGATTGACATCTGAATTATGCCTTAAGTGCCTTTTAGTAAGTGATGCCAATAAAATCGGCAATTGCTGCTCTAAACATAATGTTATACTTCCAACAGTTGGGAAGACCATGTGCCAAGGGCTGAATCACTTCCAAAGAAGGAAGAAATGAAGTCTGTTCCCTGCATTCAGAGGGACTGATGATGTCTTGGGAGACAGAATGACTAAAAATTATACCAGCTCTGTGACCCTGTTTTCTCAAAATGTATTACAGTCCTCTGATAGAGCCGTGTTCCTCCACATCTCAGAACCACTATAATCCTCAGTGTCTTAATGATATGGGTGGAAATATTCATGCCTTGGTGAGTTAAGATTCCTGATGCACTATTTACATGTACTTCCCTTAAGCACTCATATGCTGGGTTGATGAATCACTTAGCGAACTGCAGGAAGGTGAACTTGTGGCTCTGCCAGTCGGCCTGGGAGATGAAGCACCACTGAGGACTCAGAAAGGGAGTCGGCTCCCAGGGCCCTCGCTGCCTAGCAAGGCCTTCTCTCTGCCTTCTTTCTCACAGTAATTGAGCCTCCCTGATTCTGTGGAACATGTTCCGTCCATTAGCAAGAAACATAGACACCCATATTAGGTCACTCCAATCTTGAAAATTTCTTTTCTGTCCTGATTCATATAAACAAAAAAGCCCAAACTAGTGGCTGCTGAGATGATTTTGACTAATGGTGACCCCATGTGTGTCCGAGTAGAACAGCGCTCCATAAGGTTTTCAATGGCTGATTTTTTGGAAGTAGATCATCAGCTTTTCTTGCAAGGAAACTCTGGATGGACTTGAACCTCCAACCTTTTGGTTAGCAGCTGAGTGCATCAATCATTTACACCACTCAGGGATTCCTGATCCACATAAAGTACTTATTAATCCTGAGTACATGGGTCGATAGATAAATGAAGACATGAAAGCCAGCCCCCCACCTTCTCTGTCCTCTGAGAAAATCTACCCCTTGAGACACAAAAACGAGGTGTAAAGTGGTACCCTTACCTAGAATTTGCCTATAAACCGCAGCCCTTGGTGCTGATACTGTGGAGACAAGAACGGAGAAGGGGCTGTGGAAGCCTTCTGTCTGCAGAGATGGAGGCCGTGGCCATTTGCCTCAGAGCAGCCTCCAGGTCTGGGCAGCCATAATGGCCAGAGCCCAGGGTACTTCCTGGAATTAATGGCTGGCTGGGAAAATGGCCCAGGACACAGCAAGGGCCATTAAGCCCAGCCAGTTATTAATCCCTAGTAAGAGCTTGATGCCAAGGACATTAGAGCTGTTGTGAGGTGAAAAATGCCCAGGAAAATCTACAGCGCTTGGAGGAGTTGCCCTTTCTCAGCTGATACTCAGAGCTGCAGTCTATTCCCCAAGGGGCTGCTGTTCAGGTGGCTGTGGGGGACGGGTGGGCTGGCTCTCTAGAGGGAGCCTACATACACACACAGACATGTGCACGCACGAACACACACACACACACACACACAGAGCTTCCCATTTCGTTTGTGCTGCCACTTCTGCTCTTTTATAATGTGCAAGCATTTGTCATCATCCCCAGAAACTAAGATCATATCTGCCAGTTTGTGGGGGCTCATGAATATTTTAGAATGTGTGAATGACTTTTTCTATCCCTCCAGCCCCTCTCTCTGACCAAAAAAAAATGTATATCAGGGAATAGGTGAGCACGACAACTTTCATCACAATTTACTCCTTTGGGCTGTAGAGATGAGAGTAATCCCTATTTGAGGAACGGTGCTCAGGGAATCAAGGTCTGATTTCTGTCACAGCCTGAGGAGCAAGAGCAGAGAGGGATTCTCCTGGTGACATAGCTAGTGCTTCCTGAGCCTTTTTTAAGAGAATAGACCAGGCCAAGTCAAATTAATCTTGACACCTAAAACACCCAGTGATGTCCTTCCAAACATCTGCAGCATAGCAATACCAGGCTTCACTTTTTAAAATCCTGATTTATCTGGCAGAGGAAAAGGTACCTCAGAGCATAATGTCCATTAGCTCAGTAATGAGACCAGCCTTGCTCTGGGAGCTGCCTGCTGGTCTGGAGCAAATATAAGATATATTAAATGGCTGCAGGTGTTTTGAGAATCTCTGCACTTTCCAAATCGGATGTTTTCCTGTAATTAGTGGGCTTTTACTAGCTGTCAATCTCAGTACAGCCTGACAATGGGTTTAAGCCACTCTGATTATTTAATGTGATTCACTAGTAAAGCGTTACTCTTCCAACTCGCTCCTTTTTCTCTTATTCAATGATAAGCCCACCCACCAGTTTTCACTACCAAGCAGTCCTCTTCTTGCTACCCAAGGCCACCTTATACAATTTCTATCTATTGGCTGGATAAGGACCAAAGAGCTCCATGGTCAGGAGGCAGTTCTGAGCAGTGTTTAAAATATGCTCTTTGGAATCACCTGGCTTTGAATCTGCTTCTTCCACTCCTTAGATGAATAATTTTGAGCAAGCAGCTTAGTCTCAGGTTCCTCATCTATAAGATGGATACAGTAAAGCTGATCTCACAGGGAAGGTCTGCCCTCCCAGTTAATGGTACATCTCCCACCCAGTTGCTCAATCCAAAAATCAAGGATCGTCCCCGATACCTTTCTTTCTCTACCCTCTAGCACCAGTACCCGTTGCCTGCGAGTTGATTCTGACTCATGGCAACCCCATATGTATCAGAGTAGAACGGCGCTCCATAAAGTTTTCAATTGCTGACTTTTCAGAAGTAGATTGCCAGGTCTTTCTTGGGAGGCACCTCTGAGTGGACTCCAGCCTCCAAATTTTGGGTTAGCAGCTGAGCATGCTAACCATTTGCACCACACAGGAACTTCCCTACTCCTTCCAGCCCATCTGATTCTGTTGGGCCTATCCTCCTGCATCTATCCCCAAATCCTACCACTTCTAACCATTCCTGCTTCCACCACTTTCATCTAAGCCACCATCATGTCTCCTTAACTCCTGCAGCACACTTTTAACTCTTTACTTTCCTCTTTTTTCCCCTCACCTACATTCCTGTCTCCAAGATGCTGGTGGGATGACCTCTAATATGCAAATCACAAGATATCTGCTCAAATCCTCCAGTGATTTACTATTGCAACGGGAAGAAAAAATCAAACTCTAAATCTAACTCTTTACAATGGCCCTAAAGATATACCATTTCTACCCTTACCTGTCTTTCCATTTTGTACAGCACCCTCCCTTGACCACCCTGCCATTTCTCCATTTCTCAGTCACACCACGTTCATTCCTGTCTCATGCTCTTTGTGATAACTATCCCCTCTGCCTCCACCAAGCCACTCTTCCTCTGACCTTCGTATGACCCCTTCTTCACATCCTTCAGGTGTTAGCTCAAATCTCCTCCTCCGGAAGCCCCCCCGACCTCTCAGTCCAAACCATCCCCCCTTTTCCATCTCCTGTCTCTCCCATTATCCAGGTTTAATTTTCACTACCTAAAGGAGCCCTGGTGGCACAGTGGTTAAGTGCTCAGCCGGTAACCAAAAGTTGGCGATTCGAACTCACCATCTCTCTCTGGGAGAAAGACCTGGTGATCTGCTTCTATAAAGATTACAGTCTAGAAAACCCTATGGGGCAGTTTTACTCTGTTATATAGGGTTGCTATGAGTTGGAATCGACTTGACAGCATCCAACAACATCACTACCTAAAATAATCTTAATTATTGGCTTGTGTATTTACATGTTCATTGTCTTTCTTTACTAGAATGTAAGCTTCCTGACAGGAGGGGCTTTGTCTGGTGTACGCTGTACCTTCAGCATGAAGAGCAGTGCTTCAATTATATTTAAATGAATGTTTGAATGATAAAGCATGTAAAATATTTACCACAGTGCCTGGGGCATAAGAATGTTAAGTAAATGAGTTCATTTTATTTAAGTGTCACCATTCTGCTAGTATCCAGTCCTTGATATTTTCCGTCTGGTTATTTTTCTAGAACACAGTATTATGAGTCTCATGTGTACATTATAACTACCTTCAGCACTACATAACCTTCAAATATAGGCCCAGGAAATCCCATTGGTTTTTTTTTAAAAAAACACATTCTATTTTTAAAATGTATTTTTATCAGCTTTACTGAAATATAATTTACATACCAAAAAACTAATCCATTTTAAACGTGCAATTAATGATTTTTAGTGTATTTACAGAGTTGTGCAATCACCATCACAATTGAACTTTAGTACACTAATATCATCCCCAAAAGAAACTTTATTCTCCCTTCCACTCCTAGGCAACTACTAATCTACTTTGTGTCTCTACAGGTTGATCCTTTCTGGACATTTTATATAAAACAGAATCATATAATATGTAGCCTTTCACATCTGGCTTCTTTCACTTAACATAATGACTTTGAAGTTTATCCATGTAGTAACATGTATCAGTACTCCATTCTTTTTTACTGCTGAATAATATTCCAATGTATGGATATACCAGATTTTGCTAATCAGCAAAATCTCTTCATGAGCTAATTCACCAGCTCATGAACATTTGGGTTGTTTTCATTTTTTGGTTATTATAAATAATGTTATTATTAACATTTGTCTACAAAACTTTATATGTCTTCCACTCTCCTGGATAGATGACTAGTAGTGGAATTGCTGGATCATACGGCAACTTTATATTTATTTTGAGAAATTGCCAAACTGCTTTCCAAAGTGATTATACCATTTTCATTCTCACCTGCAACGTATAAGGGTTCCAATTTCTCCACAGCCTCCTCAACACTTGTTACTGTCTGTTTGATTATAGCCATTCTGGGGAGTGAGAAGAACTATCTCCTTGTGCCTTTGATTTGCATTTTTCTAGTGAATAATGACTTTGAACATCTTTTCATGGGCATCTTGATGCCATCAGTTTTCAGGTTTCTAATTCCACCTATTGTGCCCCTCTTCCTATCCCAAGAAAGTGTCACCAAGGGTAGGTGATTCTGTTGAATGCGGAGTCAATATCTTCTGCTGGCTTCTGCATGAGTCTTGTGTGTGCAAGACCCCCTGGCCAGAAGAGAGTGGGTGGCCCACAGGTGCAGAAAGCAGAGAGAAAGAGGGTCCACTTAATCTTCACACTTGTGTGTGTGGGAGTAGGGGCATGGGAGCAAATTCTAAGTGGAAAATAAAGTGAGCATTTGCTAGGGCATATTTTTATGCTTAAACTAGATTTTCCTAACTAAAGTTAGAAAATTCACTTCATCTAGTCATATTACATTGAGTTTCACAGAATTATAGAATAATACCTCTAGCACAAATTTCAGTATCCAGCCCAGTAATTCTCACAATGTGGTTCCCAGAACCGCAGCAACAAAGCCTAGGAACTGGATTGTGTTGTTAGCTGCCTTTAAGTTGGCCCTGACTCATTGTGACCCCACGCACAAGGGCACAAAATGCTTCCAGGTCCTGTGCCATCTGTATGATTGGTTGGGGATCAGACAGTTGTGATCATAGGATTTTTTTTTTCTTTTTTTTGCAGCTTAAAACAACAAACTTTTATTATCTCACACAGTTTCTGAGGATCAGGGATCCAAGAGTGGCTTAGCTGGGTGGTTCTGGCTCAGGGTCTCTCACCAGGTTGCAGTTAAGCTGTCAGTCAGGCTGCAGTCATCTCAAGGCTTGACTGGGGCTGGAGAACACACTTCCAAGCTCCCTCATGTGGTTGTTGGCAGGCCTTGGTTCTTCACTGGCCGTTGGCCAGAGACTTCAATTTTTTTTTTTTGCCACGTGGGCCTCTTCACGGGGTTGCTTACAAAATGGCAGTTTGAATTAATCATTTATTTAAACCAGGAAGGATACAAGCAAAGGGACTCATTAGGCAAGGTCTGGGGCAGTTGTGGCATGAGACTTCCATTGTCCCCAGGGATGTGCCATGTTCTCTGGTGTATGGATGTTCTCTGGGAAGCCCAAAAGAACAGTCATAAGGTTTTCTTTGGCTGATTATTGGAAATAGATCACTAGGCTTTTCTTCTTAGTTCATCTTAGCCTGGAAGCTCTGCTGAAACCTGTTCAACATCATAGCCAACATGCGCCCTCCACTGACAGACAGGTGGCGGCTCCACATAGGTTGCTGTGAGTCAGAATTGACTTGATGACAGTGGGTTTTGGGTGGGATGTGAAATCCCAACCAACGCACCTCATGTGGAGTCCACATAGAAGACAAGAATTCTACCATGGAACCACCAATGTTCCTTAGAGGACTAGACAGCAATGCAAAATTTTGAGCCCTTCTTCAGACCTACAGAAACAGAAGCTCTGGGGTGAGGCCCAGTTTTAACAAACCCTTGAAGGGATTCTAATGTACCATCGAGTTTGAGAGCCACTGATATAGGCCAATACCTTTATTTCACAGATGAAAAAGCTGAGACTCCGGAGGTTATGTGATTTGCTCAAGATTGTACAGCTAAAGGCAGCACTTAGGCTGAAAACCCAGGTCTCCTCATTCCTAAAAAGGTAAGGTAATCCATTTACATTCAAAGGCTTTTCTAAGACACCGGGAACTCACTGAAAACGAATCATGAATTAATTGCGTACTTAAAATAGAGCCTAAAAAGTGGATGTGATTTTTTAAAGACAGGTGAACAAGAAGGAATATCCCTTGTTTGACATGCCACCCTCAGCAGGGCCGCCTGCCCTGGCAGCAGCAGCTGACGTTTGCAGAATAAGCAATGGGGAATATCTGTATAGCATCTGAACTCTCAATTACAGGGAAGGGGCTTCTGCCTGGTGGGTTGCTCTTGACCCATTAAATTGGACACTTGGGCTTCTTTTTGGCCAGCATAGCCCCCCAAAGTTGTAGCCAGTCAGGACTTTCCTGCCACTAACAAGGTCTCTAAAATCCAGTTGCCGCGGAATCCATTCTGACTTATGTCATCCCCATGTGTGTCAAAGTAGAACATTGCCCCAAAGAGATCTCAATGGCTGATTTTTCAGAAGTAAATTGCCAGGACTTTCTCCTGAGGCACCTCTGAATGGACTCGAACCTCTAGCATTTAGGTTAGCAGCAGAGCTTCTCAACCATTTGTACCACCCAAGGACTCTGACAAGGTCTCTGTACCCTCTGCCTAATACCCTCCCAGCTTCAGCACCACCCACCAATGCTCCTGCCTGGTCTTGCAACTTTCATTCTTGCAGTTCATTCCCTGCACAACTGTTAGACTGATATTGTAAAGCACAAATCCTCTACTCTCCTATCCTGCTTGAAAAAGAAAATCTAAACTCTTTACCTGATCGGAGTCTTGCCTGTCTCACAGCCCTCACCTCACTTCATTCTCCCTCTCAGTCTTCGTTCTCCAACCCAGCTGATCTCCTTTCTGTGCCTGGGAGACACCAGGCACTACTTTTCTGGTCTCCAGCCTTTGCTTCTGTAGCTCTTCCCTTGCTCAGCCCCTTCTTTCAGGTTTTGGCTTAAAGTCACCTCCACCAGGAGGCACTCCCTGATGGCCTATGTTAGTCATCTAGTGCTGCTGTAACAGAAATCCCACATGTGGGTGGCTTTAACAAAGCGAAATTTATTCTCTCACAGTCTAATAGGTTACAAGTCCAAATTCAGGGTGTCAGCTCCAGATTAAGGCTTTCTCTCTCTGTCACCTCTGAAGGAAGGTCCTTCTCATCAGTCTTCCCTTGGTCTGGGAGCATCTCAGTGCAGAAACCTCAGGTCCAAAGGACGTGCCCTGCTCAGGTCCAAAGGACACACTCTGCTCCCAGTGCTGGTCTTTTGGTGGTACGAGGTTCTCAATTCTCTGCTTGCTTCCCTTTCCTTTTGTCTCTTGAGAGATAAAAGGTAGTACAGACCACACTCCAGGGAAACTCCCTTTACGTTGGATCAGGGAGGTAACCCGAGTAAGGGTGGTGTTACAATCCTACCCTAGTCCTCTTAACATAATACAATCACAAAATGGAGGACAACCACACAATACTGGGAATCATGGCCTAACCAAGTTGATACACATTTTTGGGGGACAAAATTCAATTCAAGACACTGCCCCACTTGGAAGGGGCCTCATCTCTTATGCTAAAACAAAGGTATTATCCACTGATAATGGGGGCAGTGACAGCTTTAGTGGTAGAATTCTAGTCTTCCATGTAGGAAGCCTGGGTTTGATTCCTGACCGAGGCATGTCATGCACAGCCACCAGCCCTGTCAGTGGAGACTGGTGTTTTGCTATGATGCCGAACAGCTTTCAGAATAAGATGGGCTAGGACGAGAGGTCTGCTAATCTCCTTTTGAAAATCAGCCAGTGAAAACCCTATGGATCACAACGGTCCGCTCCTGTTTCGTATGGGGTCCCCCTGAATTGGGGGCTGACTTGACAGCAGCTAACAGTAATAACCATTGATAACACTGACTGAATGTTCCGCTAGTGTTCCAGGCACTGTAGTAAGCACCTTACATAGATTATCTCATTTACTCCTGAAAACAGCCCTGAGAGGCTGGCTCTACCATGGTCCCTGTTTTATCAGATGAGGCAAAATGAATCACTTATTATTACCCTGTTCATGTCCTTTATGGCCCTTACCACAATCTTTAATTTTTTATTTATTCATTGTCCCCACCACTAAAATGAGGGCTGGGATCCCACTCAGTGGCTGGCATACAGCAGGTGCTCAAGAAATAGTTAAAGAAATCTCATCATACCTCACTGCTATACTTTCTCAGCAAGCAGTACAGGAGTGTCCTCTGTCCAAAAGGGGTGTGACAAGCAGAGCTGGAGCCTACTTCTTCTCTGGAACACCAGTACAATGGCTGACCTTATGCACTGGCTCACCTGGGGGACTTTCAAATAACTCCCTGATGTGAATTTCCTCACAGGTCACTCAGGATGCAATTACTTCCTCTAGGAGGACACTGGACCTACAGGACCCTGCATTTGCTAAAAAAAAAACACAAAGCTGCATTTTCATCAGAATAGGGTGGTATTTAGTGACATTTGAAAGGGCCTTAAAATAAACAGAGCATAGCCCAAATCTGGGAAGATAACTAAGAACTGATGGTCAAAGACAAGAAAGTTATGAGAACTATGAATTTTCATATGAGAATTATGAGCTGTATATCATACCTGAATTGCATGGAGAAAAAGCTAAGGTTTTAGATGATGGAATGAAAAAAAATCTAATTGAACAGAACAATTTATTTGTAGTGTTAAGCAGAAAAGGCAGGCTTTGGGGTCAGACTTAAGTTTGAATCTCCGTTTTGTCATTTATTAGTAGGTACTTTCCTTTTTTTTTTTTTTATTCTTGGTGTCAGTTTTCTCATCTGTAAAATGGTCATGGTGGACACTCAATAAGGAATAGTAATTAGCATTATTATGGTTTAGTCATTAAAGACTGCAAACAGACTCTCCTCAGTAACCTGCTACACCCTCTCCCCTTACATCAGGGCACTTGATACCTTGCTGACTCAACCTCCCTATTTCTGTTAAATTTGATCACTTCTCTCCATTTGAACATTGCTTCAACCCACCATTATCATCACCAGACCACTGCTATGCCTCATAGCTAGACCTCCCACATCCACTTCTGTCTATTGTACACACCAGCCAGGGCGGCCTTTCAAAAACGAATATCTAATTATGACCTGCACCTGCTTACACTGGCCTTCTATTGTTTTGAGGATGAAGTCCTTCCTGTGGCTTACTGGGCCCTACTACCTCAACAAGCTCCTTTCTCCCTCCCCAAGGCTCTCCAGACTCCAGTCACACTGGCCTTGTATGACCCTGTGGCTCCTGGGAGCTCCAAGTGGCGCCATTCACAGAGCATTGCCTCGGGGCCTTTGCACATGCTTTCCTGGAACCTCAGTTTTCCTCAGTTGTAAATCAGAACAGTAATACCTACCTTGCAGAGTTATTTTGAGGCTTAACTGAGATAATAATAGTATTAACGATTTCCCTACTCTGTCTCATCTCCTGATACATTACTTTTCTAACTCCTTCACCTCTCATTCAAAGCATCACTTTCTTGGGGAACTTTCCTAAACTCCAAGTCTAGTTTAGCAATCTTGTTTCTCCCTTTGTAATTCTGATCATAGCTGCAATCACTGATTCAATGTCTGTCCTTACAAAATTATAAGATTCTTAAGAACTAGGTTCATGCCTGAGTGAGTTTTTGTTGTTGTCGTGTGCTATTGAGTCTATTTTGACTCATAGTGACACTATATGACAAAGTAGAACTGCCCCACAGAGTTCCTAGGCTGTAATCTTTACAGGAGCAGATTGCCATGTCTTTTCTACCTGGTTAGCAGCTGAGCACTTAACCATTGCACCACTAGAGCTCCTTGAGTTGGGATTAGGTCTTACAATATCCACAAGACCTAATACACAGTAGTTGTTTATTAAATATTTGATGTACAAATAAATAAATTAGTTAATTCAGGATAGGGGATACTTCCAGAGCTATAGACTCTCCCATGCTTTCCTTTTGGGCTTCCATTTCTATCAGTGTTCTTGAGTATAGACCAAGAGACAAATCCATCCAAAACAGCACCTTTAATTTGGGGCAAATACTCATTTTCTCATAAAAGACCAAGTAGCACAAGCTAAACTAATTACACTGCAACCTGACTTCTCCTCACTTTATTGTCTAGGCATAGAGGCGTTTCCAGAAGGAATCATTATTTGCGGTTCTGGACACTGACTACGGCCAAGTAGCAAATAACCAGATTGTGTCAGTGTTGACACTTTGATTCTCAAGCTGATGGTTTGTTTATCGAACTGCCTGTTTTAGGGGCTCTGAGAGTGAATGAATGGTCATCAGCAGGCTGGATAACAACTCAGCACCCCAGCTAGGAACACATGAGTAAACAAAAGCATAATTTTTCACTTTGCCAAGTTCAATAAACACCATCTTGATGAGCTACCAGCAAGGCAGCCATTAGTTAAATAAATAAAGCATGAGGCTGCGAACAGGATTATTGACATAGGCACAGTCTATTCATTTGCTGACCACTGATGGACATTAGCTGTGATGTACATACTGGGAGGTACTTTGCCACCTGCTTTAATCTTGCTGAACATGATACATCCTCTGGGCCACAAAATGGCTTATTCTGTATTAGTGAAAAAAAAAAATCACCTTTTCTTCTTTTTCTTTTTCATTTGTTCAACACATAGTTACTAAGCACCTACTATTTGTGGAATGGGCCCTCTTGGGCAGGCTGTCCAGTACAACATGCTTTGCTTCTCTGGCTATACCCAGACTTGGAAAGAAGCTGTAAAATAACAAGAAGCAGACTTCTGGCAAGAGAAGGAGGTATACCAGCTCCTTCAAGTAGCCTGGAAGTGGCTGGAAGGAAATAGGATTAACAGCTTAAGAGAATTTCAGAGTTTAGAAGAGTTCCCTTTTTAAAAAAAAATTTTTTTTTAAGAAAAAAGGAAGAGTTTTACCCAGTTTTTTCTTTTCTTGATACTCCTCTGTTGGCTTCATCCATTTATATTAGATCTTTCTCTGGCTTATGCTCAAGTATCTTAGTAGATCCTTAACTCCTTGAAGGCTTTCAGGAGCCTCATTCGTGGCTTTGGCTACACATTCCATGGAGGTGTCTCCCGTGTTCTAGCTCTTCCTCAATCCTTACTTGTATCCAACTCCCTGGAGTCTTGTGTGGTTTCTCTTTCTATTGATGATGCCAATAAAAACCAGACCCTATCAGTGCCAAAATAACAATAATAATGTCTACCTTTTTTTTTTTTTACAGAGAAACCTTTTATGTTACTATTATCTCAATTAATCCACAAGCTACACATTACCACCTCAGTTTATATTTGAGGAAACAGAGGTTCAGAGGTTAAACTGCTCCAGGTCATAGAGTTTCTAAGGCACAGCCAGTGTTGGCACCTGGGTCAATGCCATTTCCAAGCATGTGCTAGCTCTTCCTACCATAACATGACAAAACAGAGGTGAGTGGAAAAATTGGGAAGAAAAGATTGAAGAGTTTCCAAGGAAGTAAAAAGAACATCTACAGAGGGAAAGGGCTAGTAGATAACAAAAATGGCAGAAGAAACTAGGAAGCATTGAGAAATGTAGAAATTAGAGGCATTGAGAAGACACAGTGACTGTACAAATACTGTGAGGGCCAAAAAAGTTCAAGAGGCAAAGTTCAAGAGCAGCCTAGAACTCTGGAGACATTCAGTGCAAGAACAAACATTTCCACACCACTCAAAAGCCATGTGTTTACAACACAGTGCATTATAAGTGACATTTATGATGGGGATCTTAAGTCATCAAGAAAAGCTTAAATTAAACTTTGTTCACTTAGGTACGAAAGTATAAAATCAATTTGGAAGCTTCAAAAATAATTTGGATAAATAAGATTTGGGGCTAGAAGGGTTGTGCTTATGTTATTTTAAGCCTCACTCATAAAACTCATTCCACAACTAAGCTTCAAAATGAGGTGCTAGGCTACTTTGAAAAGTTATTGCTGAATGTAAATAAGCTTTTCTTCCCTTACTCAGGTGTGATCGTGATGGTTTACTGTCTACCAAAATTTATGCTTCCCCTCCGTAGAGTAGATCATTGAGGGAAGTGGCTGCCCAGCCAGGGACTGTATTTCTAGCCCCCAGGCGTCTAGGGCAGCCTGGGTACAGGAATACGGCAGGAGTCATGGGCGTGTTTAAGGAGCAGGTGCCTTCTCTACTCTCTTCCCCTTCTGATACCTTGCTATCTGCAAGCACAGTGAACTTGGAAGCATGGGTTGAAGACAACAAAGCCACAGAACGGAAGGAGACAGAGTCCCTGAATTGTTCCTTGAACGAGAGCTATTAGGAAGCCTTTGGAAGCCCCACTTTTTTGTCAATGTGAGAAAGAAAAAAACTGCCACTTTTGAGCCATTATACGTTTCTTGGATGTTTACGACAGCAACCAAGGTAGCTGCAATTATTTTTATTAGCCAGGAAGTTTTCTGTTTTCCACTTGTGTACTAAGTGGCTACAGTGGAAGAACCATATTTTCTTTTTAAAGCACAGTTCTGCCACATCACCCCAGCTCAGCGATCTTCCTTAACTCCCTACTGTCTACAGAGAGAAGTCTACGTGTCTTAATGTGTCCTTTTATAGCTTATTTTTCACTGATCCATTTAAAAAACCTTATACTCCCCCAAACTAGACCACCACTCACCCCATGGTGTCCTGTCCTCGCCTTTGCCCACAGTGTAGCCTCCATCTAGAAGGCACTCCTTCTCCCTGGCTCATACCTGAAAGTCAACACACAGTTCCATTTCCTATGTAGAGGCCACTTGCTCAACAAAGTCTTAATTCCTAATGCTTGGATTCAAATTCCATTGCTTACCAACTATTGACCCTGGACAATTTCTTACCTTCCCTGTGCCTTAGTTTCCTCATCTATGAAATCATGGTAATAGTAGAACCTTTCTAATAAGGCCGTGAGGCTGAAATGAGTTCATCCTCAGAGGAGCTTCAGCCTGCTCCTCTGCCAACAGCATATCCTACTTTATACTGCACCAATCTTGACAGTGTAAGTGTTGCCTTCTTGGATGGCAGAATAACATTCTGTCTTTGTGTCCCAAAAGTGGCTCAAATGTAGAAGATGCCTAATAATTTTTTTTTTAACCCTAAAGCTGCATGAATTCGTTCCATTCTTTCATATTCATGTTTCACTCAGAGGGACTGTAAGTTTTACCTCCGGCTTGAATTCTAATCAGAGAACTATAAGGCCTTTCTTAATGACCTGAAGTTTCGAAGAAGTTCTGATTATTTTTCCCACTTGTAATCAAATTGTCTACCACTTGATAATGGGGACTGGTTTTACATGGAAGTTTTGTTTTGGCTTTTAAGGCAGGAGACTCAGTGAGTCTCTCTGGTCAGGTCTAGCAGAGGTGGTCACTTTCTTCATTTGTGCTTATTTCTCAAATTATATATGGCCTCTCTACAAAACCCTAGGTGTCTCTAAAGCTTGAGGCTTTAGAGACACCTAGGGTTTTGTAGAGAGGCCATATATAATTTGAGGCTGGAAGAACTAAGTATGCTTCAGCTCTGACAACACAGGAGGCCAGAAGGCGGAGGACAGGGGTCCCAGAAGGAAGGCATTGCTAAATACAGAACCTCAACAGACCGTTTCCCCACTGGTCTGACCTGGCTTATATCTAGTTACACTCAGGACTGGTGTGGCGTTTGTTTCAAAATCAGACTTCCTTGCTGCTTCCGTTAAGATTTACAGCCTTGGGAACCTTTTGGGGAAGCTCTGCTCTGTCTTATAGGGTTGCTGTGCATAGGAATCGACTTCACAGCAGTGGGTTTATACCAGGACTATAAATCAGCCTTCAGTCAAATTCAGGAGGACATTATTGATGTTTAAAAATATTCAAACAGTGAAACTCCCCTAATCTTTAAATAAAATCTGATATTAAATTAGGGGGGCCGTGATAGCACAATGGTTAAGAGCTATGGCTGCTAACCAAAAGGTTGGCAGTTTGAATTTACCAGCCACTCCTTGGAAACCCTATGGGGTAGTGCTACTCTGTCCTACAGGGTCACTTTGAGTCAGAATCAACTTAACGGCAATGGGTTTTTGGTTTGGATATTAAATTACCTATTTCCTCAGCTGCTGTGGAAACGGTTTGGCAGTTCCTCATAAAACTAAACATAGAATTACTGTATGACTTAGCAATTTCACTTTTAGGTATCCATACAAAAGACTTGAAGGCAGGAACGCAAACAGACACTCGTACACCAAATGTCTATCAATAGATGAATGGATAAACAAAATGTACATACATCCAATGGAATATTTTCAGCTATAAAGAGAAACGAAGTTCTGAAATATGTTAGGACATGGATGAACTTTGAAAACATGCTGAGTGAAATTAAGTCAGACACAAAAGGACAAATATTGTATGATCTGACTTACATGAAATATCTAGAATAGGCAAATGAATAGAGACAAAATTTTACTGGTGATTATCTGGGGCTTGGGAGGGGACAGTGGGGAGTTATTACTTATGGGGTGCTGACTTTCTGTTTGGGGTGATGAAAAATTTTGGAAATAGGTAGTGATGATGGTTGCACAACATGCTGAATATAATTAATATCAGTGAATTAAAAACAAAAAATTATCCCGCTTCCTAGTGGACATCTCCCCTTGGGTGGCACATAGGAGCCTTACCCTCAACACATCTAAAGCTGAACTTATCTTCAGTCTCGTCAAATCTGCCCCTCTTCCTCCCGTGCAGTAAAGACATTACTTCCACTCCATTGCCCAAGTTACCCTTGCTGTTGTTGTTAGCTGCCTTCAGAATCAGCCCCAACTCATGGCGACTCCATGCACGACTGAATGAAACACTGCCCAGTTCTGTGACATCCCAGGATTGGCTGGTTGCAGTCCACAGGGTTTTCACTAGCTGATTTCTAAATCGCTGAGTCTTTCTTTATAATTTGTCTTAGTCTGGAAGCTCCACTGAAATCCAGTCATCATCACAGCAACTGCAGCTCACCACTGACAGATGGGTGGTAACTGGGCATGAGGTATATTGGTGGTCGAACCCGGGTCTCCCACATGGGAGCCAGGAATTCTATGACAGAACCACCAGTGCCCCAAGGAGTTACCCTCAGCCCCTCCCTTTCTTTCTCCATCTCAGCTAAACAATTGTTTAGGTCTCTTATCCTTCATTATCAATTTCTCTCAACTCTGTCCAATCCCACCGTAAACATTTCAGTTCAGCTTTCCACCATCCCTCACCTGAACTACTATAATTCTGTATTACGGCTGTTGTTGACTTTACAGCGTTCCTCACTAGACTACAAACTCCTTGGGGATGCGGTCTTATCCATTGAGTTTAGCTCAGTGTTCAACACGGTAAATAAAAAACCAAACCCATTGCTGACAAGTGGATTCTGACTCATAGTGACCCTATAGAGCAGAGTAGAACTGCCCCATAGGATTTCCAAGGCTGTAATCTTTATGGAAGCAGACTGTCAAATCTCTCTCCTGTGGATTGGCTGGTGAGTTCAAACTGCTGACCTTTCAGTTAGAAGCTGAGTGCTTAACCACAGTGCCACCAAGGCTCCTTTCAATTACATTATAGAGTCCTGTAAAGACCCATAAACATTCTGCAGTGGAGCGGGTCCCTTGTTGCTCTCCTTGTGTTATTCACATTCATTACTTCCATTTTTTGGAGTGGAGGTGAAGGAACTCTTTTGTTACTACCAACCCTTTCAAACTTCTTCCATAACATGGGGGAAGAGTCAAGCAGGGGCAAAGGGCCCTTGGGCAGCTGATGTCCCAAACCACTGTCCCTGCTGCTAGGACCTTTGCTTGCCTTGCAATCAATTGGTTCAGGGGCAGGCCTGGGAAGTGGGAGCTGGAACTCCAAGAGCGTGTTCCACAGCACAGCACGTGTACCTAACACATTCCCATTCATTCAGGAAATATTTTTTAGTAGCCCACTCTGTTCCAGGCATCATTCTACATGCTAAGCACACAAGTGTGAGTAAAAATCAACAAAATCTCTGCCATCAGGGAGGTTGCACACTAATTAGGGGACACGGATAGCGTGGTACGATGAATTACTTAATGTGGTCCTTCTAGCCACTATCTTTGTGAACCACATACAGTGGTTGGGTGGAACCACGCAAATAAGATCTATAGAACCCTAACGAAGGGATTGGTCAGTTTTGCCATCCGGCTAGGCTTAAAAGAGAGTCAATTCCAGAGCAGAGAGAGGATCTCACCACCACTGAAGAAGAAGAGCCAAGAGCAGAGCACATCCTTTGGACCTGGGATCCCTGTACTGCAAAGCTCCTGGAATCAGGGGAAACAGAGAGAGAGCCATAACACCGAAGATGGTGAGAAGCAGCAGCAGGAGAGACCAGCGGCTAGAGACATGTAGGAGACAGCTCTGTGGGCTTCCCAGGCCCATGGAGCGACAAAGGAGCAACAAAGTTGAGTGCCTCCCGGTAGGAGGCTTGCTGGTGGAGTAGGGCGCCTCTGGGTACTTGGCAGAACTAGGTTTGCTGACCCATGGAGCTAAAGCTGAGGTTACCGGTGGACTGAGGTGCCTCGGGGCCCTTATCGGCAGAGCTAAAAGAGCTTTATAACACCTGCCTGAGCAGGGCAGAGGCCCAGGGGCCAGAGAGAGATTTGACTGTAGGCACAGCTGAAAAGAGGCTATCTGAATAGAAGAACTGTATCCTGAGCATGCCTGAACCTGCATTGTAACCTGTTACTTCCCTAATAAACCCCGTAATTGTGAGTGTTGTCTTTGAGTTCTGCGTGGCCATCGCAGTGAATTATCAAACTCAGCAGACAAGTAGAGAGTGTCACGGGAGGGACGGTTGGTGCCAGAATTGGTATAGATGGCAGAGAGAAGAGGCATGTCTGACCTCTGCCTCAGAGGAATCAGCCTTGGACTGTTGATCTTGATTCTCCTTCACTCTTGTGAAGTTAGAAGAGGTCAGATGCTGCCCCCACGGCATTTTTACAGATGGTAAATCGATAAACAAGTAAAATATATTGAGTGGTTGAGAACTCTTGTCCAGTATTTCACACCTGGGCCAGGACAAAGCTTTTTCCTAGACTTGCCCAGAGAAGAGTGACAACAGGTACCACCAACAGGGCCATTCTCTGCTGACTGGAGATTCCTGTACATCAAGCTGCTACTTGGCACAGGGAACCTGGGCTATATTTCCCCTGCCCTGGCTCAAACAGCTAGGCACTCCAGAGTTAACCAAAAGGTTGGTAGTTTCAACTTACCCAAAGGTACCTTGGAAGAAAGGCCTGGCAATCTTCTTCTCTGAAAGGTCACAGCCACTGAAAACCCTATGGAGGAGGCGGAGCCAAGATGGCGGACTAGGCAGACGTTACCTCGGATCCCTCTTACAACAAAGACACGGAAAAACAAGTGAATCGATCACATACATAACAATCTACGAACCCTGAACAACAAACATAGATTTAGAGACGGAGAACGAACTAATACAGGGAAGCAGCGATAGTTTCCAGAGCCTGGAGCCAGAGTACCAGTCAGGTACGGCACAAGCACAGAGACCTGCTCCACCCCCCTGAACTAACCCCGGGAGGGGGACCAGCCGGTTCCACGGGTGGCGTGGGACGCAGCCGGTAGGAGAAGTCCCCGGGAGGCTGTGACCGATCTTGGAGCAGAAAGAGCAGCATCCGAGCCGGGGAACCGTCCCGCAGGGATTTGGACTGCTCGCAGGTACGCCATAAACACGGAGAGTTGCTCCACCCCCTGAACTAACCCCGGGAAGGGGACCAGCCGGGTCGCGCGGGCGGCGTGGGACGCAGCCGGTAGGAGAAGTCCCCGGGAGGCAGCGACTGGTATTGGAGTGGGGAGAACAGCGTTCCAGCCGGGACACTCGGTCGCGGCACAAGCACGGGGAGCTACTCCACCCATCTGAACTAACCCCGGGAGGGGGCCCACCTGGTTCACGGGGGCGGCACGGCCACGCGGCTGGAGGGACGAGAAGTCCCCGGGAGGCAGCGACTGATTTTGGAGTTGAGAGTGCACCGTCCCAGTAGGGGAGCCTTGACGCTGGGCGTGGGGCTGGAAGCAGAGGATCTGACCGTGACTCCAGCGGGCCAGACCCCCTGGGGGCAATCTCCACACAGCCAGCACACATAGGCGACGCGCCCGCGGGAATCTCAGATATAACAGTCATTCCAAGCAAGACAAGCAACTCTGGCTATATTCTGAGGTGCTACTCTCCTATCTCTCTGTTCCCTCCCCCACCCTCCCCAGGCGGCTTCATTAACATCTGAATAGCCTGAGCCAGAGGGAGAACTCTGATAGGGATCTGACTGCAGTTTTTTTTTAGCGGATTTTCTGGAAAAACTAGTTTCCCAGTGATGGCTCGGAGACAACAATCCATATCAAACCACTTAAAGAAGCAGACCGTGACAGCTTCTCCAACCCCCCAAACAAAAGAATCAAAATCTTTCCCAAATGAAGATACAATTTTGGAATTATCAGATACAGAATATAAAAAACTAATTTACAGAATGCTTAATGATATCACAAATGAAATTAGGATATCTGCAGAAAAAGCCAAGGAACACACTGATAAAACTGTTGAAGAACTCAAAAAGATTATTCAAGAACATACTGGAAAAATTAATAAGTTGCAAGAATCCATAGAGAGACAACATGTAGAAATCCAAAAGATTAACAATAAAATAACAGAATTAGACAACACACTAGGAAGTCAGAGGAGCAGACTCGAGCAATTAGAATGCAGACTGGGACATCTGGAGGACCAGGGAATCAACACCAACATAGCTGAAAAAAAATCAGATAAAAGAATTAAAAAAAATGAAGAAACCCTAAGAATTATGTGGGACTCTATCAAGAAGGATAACCTGCGGATGATTGGAGTCCCAGAACAGGGAGGGGGGACAGAAAACACAGAGAAAATAGTTGAAGAACTTCTGACAGAAAACTTCCCTGACATCATGAAAGACGAAAGGATATCTATCCAAGATGCTCATCGAACCCCATTTAAGATTGATCCAAAAAGAAAAACACCAAGACATATTATCATCAAACTCACCAAAACCAAAGATAAACAGAAAATTTTAAAAGCAGCCAGGGAGAAAAGAAAGGTTTCCTTCAAGGGAGAATCAATAAGAATATGTTCTGACTACTCAGCAGAAACCATGCAGGCAAGAAGGGAGTGGGACGACATATACAGAACACTGAAGGAGAAAAACTGCCAACCAAGGATCATATATCCAGCAAAACTCTCTCTGAAATATGAAGGCGAAATTAAGATATTTACAGACAAACACAAGTTTAGAGAATTTGCAAAAACCAAACCAAAGCTACAAGAAATACTAAAGGATATTGTTTGGTCACAGAACCAATAATATCAGATATCAGCACAACACAAGGTCACAAAACAGAACGTCCTGATATCAACTCAAATAGGGAAATCACAAAAACAAACAAATTAAGATTAATTAAAAATAAATAAATAAAAATACACATAACAGGGAATCATGGAAGTCAATAGGTAAAAGATCACAATAATCAAAAAGAGGGACTAAATACAGGAGGCATTGAACTGCCATATGGAGAGTGATACAAGGTGATATAGAACAACACAAGTTAGGTTTTTACTTAGAAAAATAGGGGTATATAATGAGGTAACCACAAAAAGGCATAACAACTCTATAACTCAAGACAAAAACCAAGAAAAACGTAATGACTCAACTAACATAAAGTCAAACACTATGAAAATGAGGGTCTCACAATTTACTAAGAAAAACGCCTCAGCACAAAAAAGTGTGTGGAAAAATGAAATTGTCAACAACACACATAAAAAGGCATCAAAATGACAGCACTAAAAACTTATTTATCTATAATTACCCTGAATGTAAATGGACTAAATGCACCAATAAAGAGACAGAGAGTCACAGACTGGATAAAGAAACACGATCCATCTATATGCTGCCTACAAGAGACACACCTTAGACTTAGAGACACAAACAAACTAAAACTCAAAGGATGGAAAAAAGTATATCAAGCAAACAATAAGCAAAAAAGAAGAGGAGTAGCAATATTAATTTCTGACAAAATAGACTTTAGACTTAAATCCACCACAAAGGATAAAGAAGGACACTATATAATGATAAAAGGGACAATTGATCAGGAAGACATAACCATATTAAATATTTACGCACCCAATGACAGGGCTGCAAGATACATAAATCAAATTTTAACAGAACTGAAAAGCGAGATAGATACCTCCACAATTATAGTAGGAGACTTCAACACACCACTTTCGGAGAAGGACAGGACATCCAGTAAGAAGCTCAACAGAGACACGGAAGATCTAATTACAACAATCAACCAACTTGACCTCATTGACTTATACAGAACTCTCCACCCAACTGCTGCAAAATATACTTTTTTTTCCAGCGCACATGGAACATTCTCTAGAATAGACCACATATTAGGTCATAAAACAAACCTTTGCAGAGTCCAAAACATCGAAATATTACAAAGCATCTTCTCAGACCACAAGGCAATAAAACTAGAGATCAATAACAGAAAAACGAGGGAAAAGAAATCAAATACTTGGAAAATGAACAATACCCTCCTGAAAAAAGACTGGGTTATAGAAGACATCAAGGAGGGAATAAGGAATTTCATAGAAAGCAACGAGAATGAAAATACTTCCTATCAAAACCTCTGGGACACAGCAAAAGCAGTGCTCAGAGGCCAATTTATATCAATAAATGCACACATACAAAAAGAAGAAAGAGCCAAAATCAGAGAACTGTCCCTACAACTTGAACAAATAGAAACTGAGCAACAAAAGAATCCATCAGGCACCAGAAGAAAACAAATAATAAAAATTAGAGCTGAACTAAATGAATTAGAGAACAGAAAAACAATCGAAAGAATTAACAAAGCCAAAAGCTGGTTCTTTGAAAAAATTAACAAAATTGATAAACCATTGGCTAGACTGACTAAAGAAATACAGGAAAGGAAACAAATAACCCGAATAAGAAATGAGAAGGACCACATCACAACAGAACCAAATGAAATTAAAAGAATCATTTCAGATTATTATGAAAAATTGTACTCTAACAAATTTGAAAACCTAGAAGAAATGGATGAATTCCTGGAAAAACACTACCTACCTAAACTAACACATTCAGAAGTAGAACAACTAAATAGACCCATAACAAAAAAAGAGATTGAAACGGTAATCAAAAAACTCCCAACAAAAAAAAGTCCTGGCCCGGACGGCTTCACTGCAGAGTTCTACCAAATTTTCAGAGAAGAGTTAACACCACTACTACTAAAGGTATTCCAAAGCATAGAAAATGACGGAATACTACCCAACTCATTCTACGAAGCCACCATCTCCCTGATACCAAAACCAGGTAAAGACATTACAAAAAAAGAAAATTATAGACCTATATCCCTCATGAACATTGATGCAAAAATCCTCAACAAAATTCTAGCCAATAGAATCCAACAACACATCAAAAAAATAATTCACCCTGATCAAGTGAGATTTATACCAGGTATGCAAGGCTGGTTTAACATCAGAAAAACCATTAATGTAATCCATCACATAAATAAAACAAAAGACAAAAACCACATGATCTTATCAATTGATGCAGAAAAGGCATTTGACAAAGTCCAACACCCATTCATGATAAAAACTCTTACCAAAATAGGAATTGAAGGAAAATTCCTCAACATAATAAAGGGCATCTATGCAAAGCCAACAGCCAATATCACTCTAAATGGAGAGAACCTGAAAGCATTTCCCTTGAGAACGGGAACCAGACAAGGATGCCCTTTATCACCGCTCTTATTCAACATCGTGTTGGAAGTCTTAGCCAGGGCAATCAGGCTAGACAAAGAAATAAAAGGTATCCGGATTGGCAAGGAAGAAGTAAAGTTATCACTATTTGCAGATGACATGATTATATACACAGAAAACCCTAAGGAATCCTCCAGAAAACTACTGAAACTAATAGAAGAGTTTGGCAGAGTCTCAGGTTATAAAATAAACATACAAAAATCACTTGGATTCCTCTACATCAACAAAAAGAACACCGAAGAGGAAATAACCAAATCAATACCATTCACAGTAGCCCCCAAGAAGATAAGATACTTGGGAATAAATCTTACCAAGGATGTAAAAGACCTATACAAAGAAAATTACAAAGCTCTACTACAAGAAATTCAAAAGGACATACTTAAGTGGAAAAACATACCTTGCTCATGGATAGGAAGACTTAACATAGTAAAAATGTCTATTCTACCAAAAGCCATCTATACATTTAACGCACTTCCGATCCAAATTCCAATGTCATATTTTAAGGGGATAGAGAAACAAATCACCAATTTCATATGGAAGGGAAAGAAGCCCCGGATAAGCAAAGCACTACTGAAAAAGAAGAAGAAAGTGGGAGGCCTCACCTTACCTGACTTCAGAACCTATTATACAGCCACAGTAGTCAAAACAGCCTGGTATTGGTACAACAACAGACACATAGACCAATGGAACAGAATTGAGAACCCAGACATAGATCCATCCACGTATGAGCAGCTGATATTTGACAAAGGACCAGTGTCAATTAACTGGGGAAAAGATAGCCTTTTTAACAAATGGTGCTGGCATAACTGGATATCCATTTGCAAAAGAATGAAACAGGACCCATACCTCACACCATGCACAAAAACTAACTCCAAGTGGATCAAAGACCTAAACATAAAGACTAAAACGATAAAGATTATGGAAGAAAAAATTGGGACAACCCTAGGAGCCCTAATACAAGGTATAAACAGAATACAAAACATTACCAAAAATGATGAAGAGAAACCCGATAACTGGGAGCTCCTAAAAATCAAACACCTATGCTCATCTAAAGACTTCACCAAAAGAGTAAAAAGACCACCTACAGATTGGGAAAGAATTTTCAGCTATGACATCTCCGACCAGCGCCTGATCTCTAAAATCTACATGATTCTGTCAAAACTCAACCACAAAAAGACAAACAACCCAATCAAGAAGTGGGCAAAGGATATGAACACACATTTCTCTAAAGAAGATATTCAGGCAGCCAACAGATACATGAGAAAATGCTCTCGATCATTAGCCATTAGAGAAATGCAAATTAAAACTACGATGAGATTCCATCTCACACCAGCAAGGCTGGCATTAATCCAAAAAACACAAAATAATAAATGTTGGAGAGGCTGCGGAGAGATTGGAACTCTCATACACTGCTGGTGGGAATGTAAAATGGTACAACCACTTTGGAAATCTATCTGGCGTTATCTTAAACAGTTAGAAATAGAACTACCATACAAGCCAGAAATCCCACTCCTAGGAATATACCCTAGAGATACAAGAGCCTTCATACAAACAGATATATGCACACCCATGTTTATTGCAGCTCTGTTTACAATAGCAAAAAGTTGGAAGCAACCAAGGTGTCCATCAACGGATGAATGGGTAAATAAATTGTGGTATATTCACACAATGGAATACTACGCATCGATAAAGAACAGTGACGAATCTCTGAAACATTTCATAACATGGAGGAACCTGGAAGGCATTATGCTGAGCGAAATTAGTCAGAGGCAAAAGGACAAATATTGTATAAGACCACTATTATAAGATCTTGAGAAATAGTAAACCTGAGAAGAACACATACTTTTGTGGTTACGAGGGGGGGAGGGAGGGAGGGTGGGAGAGGGTTTTTTTATTGATTAATCAGTAGATAAGAACTGCTTTAGGTGAAGGGAAAGACAACACTCAATACATGGAAGGTCAGCTCAATTGGACTGGACCAAAAGCAAAGAAGTTTCCGGGATAAAATGAATGCTTCAAAGGTCAGCGGAGCAAGCGCGGGGGTCTGGGGAGCATGGTTTGCGGGGACTTCTAAGTCAATTGGCAAAATAATTCTATTATGAAATCATTCTGCATCCCACTTTGAAATGTGGCGTCTGGGGTCTTAAATGCTAACAAGCAGCCATCTAAGATGCAGCAATTCGTCTCAACCCACCTGGAGCAAAGGAAAATGAAGAACACCAAGCCCACATGACAACTAAGAGCCCAAGAGACAAAAAGGGCCACATGAACCAGAGACCTACATCATCCTGAGACCAGAAGATCTAGTTGGTGCCCGGCCACAATTGATGACTGCCCTGACAGGGAGCTCAGCAGAGGACCCCTGAGGGAGCAGGAGATCAGTGGGATGCAGACCCCAAATTCTCATAAGAAGACCAAACTTAATGGTCTGACTGAGACTGGAGGAATCCCGGCGGCCATGCTCCCCAGACCTTCAGTTGACACAGGACAGGAACCATCCCCGAAGACAACTCATCAGACATGAAAGGGACTGGTCAGCGGGTGGGAGAGAGACGCTGATGAAGAGTGAGCTAATTATATCAGGTGGACAGTTGAGATTGTGTTGGCAACTCTTGTCTGGAGGGGGGATGGGAGGATAGAGAGAGAGGGAAGCCGGCAAAATTGTCAAGAAAGGAGAGACTGAAAGGGCTGACTCAAGAGGGGTAGAGTAAGTGGGAGTAGGGAGCGAGATGTATGTAAACTTATATGTGACAGACTGATTGGATTTGTAAACGTTCACTTGAAGCTTAATAAAAGTTATTATAAAAAAAAAAAAAAAGAAAACCCTATGGAGCAGTTTTACTCTGCATGCATCAGGTTGCCATGAGTTGGAACTGGCTCGATGGCAACTGGTTTGGTTTTTTTTGATTGGAGAGTCACTAAGACCAGCCCTCTGAACCTGCAATGGCACCTTGACCAGCCAGTGCCAAGGCTGAAATTAGGTCTCTGAGATGAATCAGTCCCAACTTCACACGAAGTCATCCCAGGCAGATGCATTTGTGTGCCATTTAGCAAAGCAATTTTAAATGCAATTGACCATGCTGTGCCTTTACACAGAGACAGCAGGATTGGAGAGAAGGAGGAGAAAATTAATATGAGAAGAGCTGAGGCTCTATGGGCTAACAAACCAGGAATCTCTCCTCAGTTAAATGCCCCAGGGTACCTTTTTCCAGGAAAAGGGCACCAAACAGTTCGAAGGTGGCAAGACCTTTAAAATAACCCCCATAAGAACCATGGAAGAAAGAGCAGCTCCAGCAGGTGAGCGAACTTGTCCAGGATGACAGGGTGAGTCAGCGCCGAAGGCAGGACTAGAATTGGGGTTAAAATGTCCAGCCCAGTTTCCTTTCCATTATGTTATGCTGCTTCCTAATAGAAAAACTTGGGGAATAATGTTCTTTCCTGAAATCAGTTTTGGACAGGTCTGGGCCTCCTTATGGAAATGAGCTATCTGAGGGAAGACTGAGGGACCTGTCTATATTTACATGTTTACCACCTGCTGAGGGCAGTTAGGCCTCTGGCCCAGGGGGTCTTGGAGGGCAGTGAGTCAGTAAAGACTGTTTGTATTGGGAAGGGGCAGCATGAAGGGGAGAGGCCTGGGTTGGGACAGGGTGATGCTGACACAGTGGGTGAAGCTGTGAACTGCTCTTCCCTTTGGCCCATTCTCCTCTTTCCTTGCATAACCCCCACTCCCCACCCCACCAGATAATCAGCACGCTGACACTGTCTACCTCCTGGCCGCCCAAGGATCCCACTGTGGCTACAAAGGCACCCCATGTTCCAGAGTTTCTTAATCAAGTTTCCTCATCAACATCGATCTACTCCATGACCCATGTTTTTCATGACAATTCCAGATACCCAGAGAGGTGACCCTCACAAAATAAACTGTGTCCAGGTAGTCTCTCTCAAATGAGGCAGTGGTGGTTCCACGGTAGAATTCTCACCTTTTTTATGTGGGAGGCTCAGGTTCGATTCCCAGGCCAGTGCCCCTCACGCAGCCACCACCCATCTCTCAGCGGAGGCTTGAGTGTTGATAAGACCCAAGCCTGTTCTGATGGAGCAGACAAAGACTGTAACAGTTTGCAGAGCACCAGAATCCCCATCTGCCATTTCAGGGATTTCAGAGAAGCTTCCTATCTCCTGAGTCCTTCAGCTGTGGCCCACGTTTCCATTTGATCCCAACACTGGGCAGGTCATCTCCCTTACCTTCTGCCCCTTCTAACTTCTGCATCCTTCCGTGGTCCCCAGTGGATCCTGTTTGTCCTAGGAATATTTGTAGTAGGCATCCACCAACCTGGGATAACTTGAAAGATGCTGGGAAAGCCCCATCAATTCTGAAGCATGCTAAAATGTCTGATATTCCACCCCAGTCTATTGGCTTAAGGAATTGAAGGTTCCTAGTAAAATGGAAGTATTTTCTCTGAAAGAGATAGTTGTTGTTAGCTGCTGTTGAGGCAGCCCCTCAGCTCTCAGCAGTGCCATGCACAACAGAACAAAATACTGAACAGCTGTTCTTTAGTTACCTAGTGCTGCTGTAACAGAAATACCACAAGTAGATGGCTTTAACAAACAGATATTTATTCTCTCACAGTCTAGTAGGTTAGAAGTCTGAATTCAGGGTGCCAGTTCCAGGGGAAGACTTTCTTTCTCTGTTGGTTCTGGAGGAAGGTCCCTGTAATCAGTCTTCCTCTGGTCTAGCAGCTTCTCTGTGCAGGGATCCCAGATCGAAAGGACACATGCTCCTGGCTCTTCTTGCTTGGTGGTAATGAGGCCCCCATGTCTCTCTGCTTGCTTCTCTCTTTTATATTTCAAAAGAGATTGACTTAAGGCACAGCCTAATCTTGTAAATTGAGTCTTGTCCCATTAACATGACTGCTGCTAATCCCACTTCATTAACATCATAGAGGTAGAATTTACAACTCATAGGAAAATCCATCAGATGACAAAATGATGGACAATCACACAATACTGGAAATCATGGCCTAGCCAAGTTGACACAAGTTTTGGGGGGACACAATTCAATCCATGACAATAGCCATCCCCAGAATGCCTCTTCCCACCTGTGAGGACTGTGGACTTTACAGACAAAGATCATATCCTAGCCCAGTCTCCACAGGCAGGTCCACTGCCACCTTTTTCTTACAGAGAGCTTTTGGGCCTCACAGGTCAAAGTCTCTTCTGAAATTCACAGAATCAGACTCAGCTGTTGAGACTTTCCTTGGCCTTTCAGATCAGAAGGTACTAGCTGGAGGGTATGTGTTCTCCAGTCTGCACTGAGCCGTTGGAGGCCCTGAGGCTCAGCTGGTCCCAGGGAAGGCTGTCCCTCCTGCCCTTGATCTTCTATGCACCCCACTACGTTCCACTAGGGGTGAGATTCTGACTGCTTGGGGGCATCAACATTGATCAACTCATTTATTCACTCATCTGCTCATTGAACATACATTTTTTGAGTGTCAATTCTTGCCAGGGACCAGGTTAGGTACTGGAAATACAAGGGAGAGTAAAATAGCCAGGGATTCTGCCCTCTTGGAATCTACAGGTTAGTGGGGAAGACAGATATTAATCAAACAACTGCACAAATACTTGGTTACGAACTGTGATAAATACTATAAATGAAAAGCACAGGGTGTTATGAGAACATTTTCTGGGGGAGCTTATCCAGTCTACTGGTGGGAGTTGGAATAAAGATGTGGCCCTGGTTTCTAAGAATAACCCAAGCTTCTGAGCCCTTAAGAACAAAGCAGCCCTTTCCTCTGCTGCCTTGAGCTTAGGCTGCAGCTTGTTACCCAGGCTGTGTCAGAACTACCTCCCTGACAGTGACCCCTTATCTATATGGGTGGTATTTAGCCAGTGTCAGCACAGGAACCTGCCTATGGCACCAAATCACCCCCCTGATTAGTCCCTTTTTAAAAACTCTTCCACCTGGTTTATAGCTTATGCTCTTCTAGTTGGTTCTTGTTATGGGTTGAATTATGTCCCCCAAAAAAGATATGCTGAAGTCCTAATCCCTGGCACCTGTGAATGTGACCTTATTTGGAAATAACTTCTTTGCAGATGTAATCAGTTAACATGCGCTCATGCTGGAGTCCTTACAAAGAGGAGACAGACACAGAGATTGGAGTTATGCTGCCACAAACTAAGGAATGTCTGGAACTACCAGGAGCTGAAACAGACAGGGAAGGCTCTCTGCCGACACCCTGAATTCAGACTTCTGGCTTACAGAACTGTAAAAGAATACACTTCTGTTGCTTTAGGCCAACCGCTTTGAGGTACTTTGTTACAGCAGCCCTAGGAAAATAAGTAGCCCAGTTCCACCACATCCCATGCTCTGTCTCTCGCTTCTCTTTCTGAGCTATGAAGCACAGTATAATCAAGTGCAATGAATAAAAAAAAAGCACCAACCCCAAATTCCAAATTTGAAGGGTCCTGCCTTCTTTCCTGCCATGATTTCTGAGAGTGCCTCAGATTTCAGATATACTTTATGGAGTTCCCGCCCAGTCCCGTGTTACCGCACAATTCAGAACGGCTCTAATCCTGATGCTGCCATGTCAGCACAAACCTCGGTTATTTCTCTGCCTCTCAGCGAAAGCCTGTGCTGGGAAGGCTTCAACAGCATTTGTTGCACAGGCTCTGCCCGACTCCGGTGACCTGGGGCTGAGTTGTGGAGGAGTGCCACAACTTTAACTCCCAAACAGTAGACTGGGTCACTGTCACCCTGCACAGAGCCGTACATGAAAATGTAAAAGGGGCTTTTAGTTCCCTAAACAAAATGAGTTTATGTTATATGCAGGAAAAACTCCCAGTTTTCCCAGAAATATTCATTCAAAAGGAGAACAAATGTTAGAGGAAGAAAAACAGAAGAGTTCTGAGATACCATCACTTTCAATAGGGCTACCACCACCCATCTGTCAGTTTGTTGTACTGTGATTGCTTGCATGTTGCTTCAGGCTGGAAGTTGTGCCACCAGTATTTCAAATACCAGCAGGGTCACCCATGGGTGGCAGGTTTCAGCAGAGATTCCAGACTAAGACAGATGAGGAAGAATGGTCTGGCAACCTACTTCCAAAATTAACCTATGAAAACCTTATGGATCACAACAGAGTATTGTCGGATACGGTGCTGGAAGATGAGCCCCCTCGGTTGGAAGGCTCTACACAATGGCTGCAACAACGTACTCAACATATATCAACGATCATGGAGGTGGCGCAGGACCAGGCAGTGCTTCATTTTTGCTGTACAATGGGTCGCCATGAGTCTGAGCCTACTAGACGACAACTAACAGCAATACAGCTAATCCAAAGGAGTGTCCCATTTCCAGCAGTGAAGATAAGATTAGGAGTAAAATCTAGCTATTCAAAAGAAGTTTTTTGCATGTTTATTTTCCCCAATTGATATAACTGGATCTGAATTTTGAGTTAAAGCATATAACAAATCCAATTTACTTGACCGTTTTTTAAAACTAGTTCTCAATGTGATCATGCTGTGTGGTATGTGAGACAGAATCCTCTTTCTTTGAGTTCCATGTAAACAGATTAGCAAATCATGAATCTAACTTGGATTGCTTAAAAACTTTGGACTTGATAAAACAAAATGAAAAGCTCAAACCCATTGCCATTGAATTGTCTCTGACTCAGAGCGACCCTATAGGACAGAGTAGAACTGCCCCATAGGGTTTCCAAGGAGTGGCTGGTGGATTTGAACTGCTGACCTTTTGGTTAGCAGCCGAGCTATTTTCCAGATATTGGTATGCATTTAAAGAGCACGCTGAATCCAATACCACTGAAGTCAAATATTGTATTGCCTTGGTTTCCTGCATATTTTAAGGGTACAAACTTCTCATGAGAAATCAGAAATTTTCACAAATACTTTCTTGGGTCTGGAGAAAAAAAAAAATTCAGCCCAAGCATGTATCAAATCAAGATGGAAACATTGTTTCTATAAATCTCTCAGGAGATGAGTTTTTCTAGGAAAGATGCAGTTATATTACAAAACGAGGATCCAGCTTCAGTGAGGGTTTGCAACCACCCTAATTTTCTGTTTTTGTGGAATTGACAGCAAGTGAAAGCTTTCATTAGAGTAATTAAAATACCACTCTCCTCAGAAGAGAGAAATGATGCACGCTGGGGCTTCCAGAAACCTGCCACATCCCAAATAGCACTTACCTAGATGTACATTCTGCTGGCTGGGGGAAAAAAGATAAAGAAAATAAAGACAAATGGGGGCATAGTGCAGACTGCTGAATGGCATGACAGCGTCTGTGTATGAAAGGCATCTCTGTTCTCATTAGGAGGTCTGATTACATGGTTCTCCAATTCCCCCTTAAGCCTCCTGAGATGAGTGTGAGGTGCAACCTTGTAAATTGTCAGTACATATAAAGCTAAGATTTAGAGAGTGGTTTCCACTGTGCATCCTATAAAATGTGTCCCATGAGGAAGATTAGTATCAATCACAGGCTTATTGGAGAGGGAGATGGGATCCAATGATAACCTGGCACTATCAACTAGAGTAATGGTCTAAGAAGAAAAAGCAATCAGAGAGGAGAAAGGAAAATCCACAAAGAAAGACAGAAGTAGAAAATCAGAGTGCAATGTATCATATTGATGAACAGGCGCTGTTACCCAGGACAAAGGCTCATGTGAACAATGCCGGTTCTGAAGCAATGGTTATTGCCTATTGCTTACCTTAAGTAGAATGCGAGGAGACACACCTATCACATCGAGCAGCCCGACTCCACATACGGTAGCACCAAAATAAAATGAAGTCATCACCAATCAGGAGTCTCAACTACCTTACTCTAGAATCATTTGCTAATTTCACAGACTTCTGAAAGAGCTCGGCACTCCAGTTTCCTGGATAACTTCATCTTGGAAAAGATAAAAGCCACATACCCCAGCCTCAACTCTGTTAGTTGATTCTGATCGATTTGAGTTGTAATTTCTCAGAATTTGAGTTGATAAGCAGGGGGGTGGAGGAGAGGAGGCTGGCTTGACTACTTTTTTATGGTTTGTTTTTATTGTGATGAAATATACACAACCGAAAATTTATCATTTCAACCATTTTAAGTGTATGATTCAGTGGCATTATTATTATCGATAATTCAAAATGTTTATTTCCCAAACCACTATTTATTCCGAAAACATCACCACTATTTATTCCCAAAACATTTTCATCATCCCAAACAGAAACTCTATACCCATTAAGCAATAACTCCCACTTTCCTCTCCTTCCAGCCCGTCTCAACCACTAATCTACTTTCTGGCTCTGCATTTATTGATCACGGATATTTCATTTAAATGGGATCATACAATATTTGCCATTTGTGTCTGCCTGATTTCATTTACCACGATGTTTTCAAAGCTCAAAGCATATATTAGGGCATCATTCCTTTTCATGGTGGAGTAATATTCCATTGTACATATATACCACATTTTGTTTATCCATTCATCTGTTGATGGTAATTAATTACTTCTTTAAAAAGACTGATTTGAAGTTCTTCAGGTCCTCAAATCCTTTGACACTCCTCTCATTAAGAGGTGGAGTCTGATTCCCCCTTGCCTTGAACAGGGGCTGACCTCAGTGACTTGCTTCCAAAAACTATGTGACTCCCAAGGCTAGATTAGCAGTGAGGTTGTGGATTCTTGCCTGGTCTCTGTCCTTGGGATGATTGGCTTTTGAGCCTAGCTGCCACACTGTAAGGAAGCCTAGGCAACATGAGGAGGCTATTTGTGGGTGCTCCAGCTAGCAGATCCTTTTGAGGTCCCAGTCAACAGCCAGGCAGATTCCAGAAATGTGAGTGAGGGGGCCTTCTGATAATTTCACTTCTGCCATCGACTGCAACCACATGAGGGACGTTCAGTGTAAATTGCTTCGCTAGATAAGAGTCAACTTCCAGAACTCTGAGGGATGACATTAATAAAATATGATTCTTGTGGTTTCATGCCAAGTTTGGGGTGGTTAGTCATGTAGCAAGAGATAACAGGTATATTCAGTAAAAGACTGGCATAAACAAACAAATTTTTTCCCCAAATCACTGAATTACTATGGTAAGGAATCTGAAAATAGTTTGGAATTGCCTTATGAATACAAACCCACGGCCTCAAATACCTTAGAACCACATTCTAGGCAATTTAAAACTGTAAGTTAAACACAAGAGTCCTTTCCAAAACAGACTTGCCATCCTTACATAGCCTGCAAGGAGATACCACCGTTAAAAAACTATCCTCAATTAACAGTTCAGAGGTACTGTGGAAGCCTTTACTCAATGTTGTCAGTACACTTAAAGTTTCCTTCATCACCAAAACAATAATGGATACTTGTCTCAGTTCTTTGCATTAAAAAAAAAAATTTTTTTCATTGTGGTGAAATAATTGTAACAAAACACTTGCCATTTCAACCATTTTCTTTGTATTCTTGTGATGAGTTTTCATGTCAATATTTTCTGTTTAAGCAGCATGTTGGCAACATGGCCAGATGGCCTGTTTTCTGACTCCAAGGCTTTTCAGATTTCAGGCAAGTGTAAAGTATTAAAAAAACTATACACTTTGAGTCGATTTTGACTCATAGCAACCCTATAGGACAGAGTAGAACTGCTTCACAGGGTTTCCAAAGAGCGGCTGGTGGGTTAGAACTGCCAACCTTTTGGTTAGCAGCTAAGCTCTTAACCACTGCAACACCAGGGAGCCAGTTTAAAGCATATGACAGGAATTTGGAGGGAGAAATGAAACAGAAAACACTTCTACATTCCCATAACTACAAGCAAAACAGTAATTTTAAAAATTGACAAGCGTATTAAAAAAAAAAAAAAAAAAGCCAGGACCTCAGGCACATCCAAGGTAGGTTTTTTAGTAAAAAGAACTATCCTCTGAAGCATTGCAATTGGGCAAGAACTTTCAGAAACCCCTCTGCTACTCATATCATTGTGAACAAAGGACTCAAACATGACTTTTCCATAAAGCTGGGCTAATTATATATTCTGTGCAGAAGTTCCTCCAGGCCAGCCTTTAGAATTAACGTGGAGTAGAGAATTGAGATGGTGCTCCAGATAGTTTGGGGAACTTGCTGCCTGAGTTGCCTGCATAAACCGATTTCAGTTCTTTCTCCCCCTTTAGCAATGAAGATGCAGGATCCCACTGTGAGAACTAATGGGGGTTTGAACATCTTGCACCACAGATATGAGGAAGGCAGTACAGAAAACAAACCTGACTGGGCCATTCCTTACTGCACCAAGGGCTTTATTCTGCCCGAATATCACCTCTGTGCCATGAGCCACATCTGTGTGGTGACAAGAAAGCACACGACCCCAATGCATAACTCAGCCTCCTCCTCCCTTCACAGGCCTGATCTTGAGAAAGGACGTGCTTCCAAACGTCCCATGCCACTTCGCTGTGGGAGATACTTCTGCCTGTAATAAATTTCATTTGGGAAGATCCAGGGGTATTTTCCTCCTGTCCTGTTATGTAAAGGATGTGATTTCTATACAGTGGAACAGTTTAAGGAGAGATGGCACTATCCCTTCTAAAAGTTCGGGAGAATTGATATGGTTTCTCTGCTTTGTGGTGCTTTCTAAGAAGTGATCTGTCCATTCAGCAGAGCTGAGAAGCTGGATCGAGGCCACTCAGGTCCTTTCTAAGCCTCTGTCTCTGATCACTTATAAAATGTTCTGTTTGTATATTAAGTGATTTGTTTGCTTTCCTGCTTGACATGATGGCTTTGCAGCTTCTTGCTAATGGCAGTTCAGTGAGAAAAATGATAATAGAGCATAATTATGGATTGTTGTTAGATGCCATCCAGTTGTTTCTGACACATGGTGACTTTATCTACAACAGAATGAAACACTGCCCAGTTCTGTGCCATCCTCACAATCCTTGCTATGTTCGAGTGCATTGCTGCAGCCACTATGTCAATCCATCTAGTTGAGGCTCTTCCTTTTTTTTTTGTTGACCTTCTACTTTACCAAGCATGACGTCCTTCTCCAGAGACTGATCCCTCCTGATAACATGTCCCAAGTATGTGAGATGAAAACTCATAATCCTCAATTCCAAAGAGCATTCTGGCTATACTTCTTCTGAGGTAGCTTTGTTCACTCTTCTGGAAGTCAATTGTACAGTCAATATTCTTCACGAACAGCATAATTCAAATGCATCGGTTCTTCTTCAGCTTTCCTTATTCGTTGTCATATTGTTAATATGGACAATGGAAAAACACATGAATAATAATGAATGGATACCATTGAGTCAACCCCTAACTCATGACAACCCTGTGCACAAGGTGCACAATGGGATGAGACCACTGTGATGCATATGGTTTTCACTGGCTAATTTTCAGAAGTAGATCACCAGGCCTTTCTTTTTAGTCTTTCTTAGTCTGAAAGCTCCACTGACACCTGGTCAGCATCATAGCACCAGGCAAGCCTCCATTTACAGACGAGTTAGTGGTGGCTGCAGATGAGATGCATTGGCTGGGAATCAAACCTGGGGCTCCTGCATGGAAGGAGAGGATTCTACCATTGAACCACCACTGCCCCGATGCCAATAATTGCAATCATTTATTGAATGCTTTCTATATAGAGAGAAGATGGAAGGATACACAGAGTCATTGTACCAAAAAGAATTGGCCAACTATTTCAGGAGGTGGCATATGATCAAGAACCGATGGTACTGAAGGAAGAAGTCCAAGTTGCACTGAAGGCGTTGGTGAACAACAAGGCTCCAGGAATTGCCAGGATATCAATTGAGATGCTGGCAAAAGGATGCAAGGCTAGAAGTGCTTACCTGTCTATGCTGAGAAATTTGGAAGACAGCTACCTGGCCAACTAACTGGAGGACATCCATATTCATACCCATTCCAAAGAAAGGTGGAAATTCTCGAACAATATCATTAATATTACACCTAAGTAAAATTATGCTAAAGATAATCCAAAAACGGTTTCAGCAGTTCATCCACAGGGAACTATGAGAAATTCAAACCAGATTCAGAAAAGGACATAAAATGAGAGATATCATTGCTGGTATCAGATGGATCTTGGCTGAAAGCAGAGAATACCAGAAAGATGTTTACCTGTGTTTTATTGACTTTGCAAAGGCATTAGACTGTGTGGATCATAACAAATTATGGATAACATTGCAGAGAATGGGAATTACCTAAGATTTAATTGTGCTCATGCAGAACCTGTACGTAGACCAAGAAGCAGTCATTCCAACTGAAAGAGGGAATACTGCATGGTTTAAAGTCAGGAAAGGTGTACGTCAGGCTCGTATCCTTTCACCATACTTATTCATTCTGTAGGCTGAGCAAGTAATCTGAGAAGCTGAACTATATGAAGAAGAACAGGGCATCAGGATTGGAGGAAGACTTATTAAAAAACTTGGGCTATGTAGATGACACATCCTTGCTTGCTGAAAGTGAAGAGGACTTGAAGCACTTACTGATGAAGATCAAAGACTACAGCGTTCAGTGTGGATTACACTTCAATATAAAGAAAACAAAAATCCTCACAACTGGATTACACCTTAACATAAAGAAAACAAAAATCCTCACAACGGGACCAATAAGCAACATTGTGATAAACGGAGAAAAGACTGAAGTGGTCAAGGATTTCATTTTATTTGGATCCACAATCATTGCCTGCGGATGCAGCAGTCAAGAAATCAAATGATCTATTGCATTGGGCTAATCTGCTGCAAAAGACCTCTTTACTGTGTTGAAGAGCAAAGATGTCACTTTAAGGACTAAGGTGCGCCTGACGTAAGCCATGGTATTTTCAATTGCTTTACTTGCTTTCAAAAGCTGGACAATGAATAAGGAAGACTGAAGAAGAATTGATGCATTTGAATTACAGTGTTGGCAGAGAATACTGACTATACCGTGGACTGGCAGAAGGATGAACAAATTTGTCTTGGAAGAAGTACAGCCAGAGTGCTCCTTGGAAGAGAGGATGGTGAGACTTCCTCTCACGTACTTTGGACATGTTATCAGGAGGGACGAGTCCCTGGAGAAGGACATCATGCTTGATAGAGGGGAAATGAAAAAGAAGGCCCACAACAAGATGGATTGACACGGAGGCTGCAACAATAGGTTCAAACGTAGCAATAATTGTGAGGGTGGTGCAGGACCGGCAGTGTTTCGTTCAGCTTTGCATATGGATGCTGTGAGTTGGAATTGACTCGATGGCACCTAACAACAACAATCCATTATTATGCTCTATCATCTTTGCAACTGGTTAATTTTTGTTGTTGTTATTTACTGAATGCTTACTATGTGCCAGGTACTGGGTTAAGCACCTGACATGCCTTTTCTAGTTCATATAATCCTCAAAACATTTGTCAGATACTTTTATTCTTTCTGATTACAGATCAGAAAACTAAGGCTTTAATGAGGTTGGATTACTTCCCCAAGGACACCCAGCTAGTGGCAGATGCAGGATTTAAAGTGAGCCCTGACTCCCAGAGCCTAAACAGTGCAGAGCATGTTTTTGCCTCTTGAGAGTGATTAACATCACAAGCTTTAAAGTCAGGGTGCTGGGTGTTTTGCCTCCTACTAGCTGGGTGCCCTTGTACAAGTGACTAAGCCTCAATTCTTCCATCTGCAAAATGCACACAGTAACAGTTCTTTAGAAACCTATCACTTCTGGTTGTCATGATGAATATGCGCATTTCTACCCAGCCCAATGTCTTGCACAGGATAGTGCTCAGTAGATAGCTGCTGTTGTGAGGATTCTGAAGTGGTGAAGGTTTATTACGGTCCCAAAAGCGAGAAGATCAGGAAGCAGAGAATAGGGAAAATCCTGGTGTCAAGTGGACGAGGGCAGACCAGAATTTTTCCCAGAGGTGTCCTCTTTCTGGAACTCTGCTTCCTCCCTTCTTTCTTTATTCTCTGCACCCTTATTCTTGCCTGTAGTGACATAATGGAAAAGAATCCTGTAAGTCAGAATGAAACCAAAACTGCTCAGAGCCGATGGGGGATTGCAGATGAGGGGCCATGTGGACTATACATGGGGTCAGGGAGGCTAAGGTTAGAAAAGAGCTCAGATAGAATCTGATTCAAGTCTTTGGCTTTACTGATGAAGACATTGAGGCTGGGGCTAACTAAGGCTTAGCCCCATGAACACACTTAGAATCAGAAATTTCAATTCTATGTTCAATGCTCTTTCTACTGTCCTATACTACTTAAACTTTTAACATATTATCTCTGAAATACGGCTTCCAAATTTTGAAGAAGCCTTGTTTTCAACATTTAATACCAAATTCTTATCCCGCATTCATCCCTTTTCATACTATTCAGGTTTACAAAATCTCACATAGGAACTTTCAATAATATATGATAAGCCATCACTTTCCCTCCTATTAAATAAGGGTGTAAACCAATGGTTGCAACATTTCAGAATGAGGAGCCCTCTTATTTAAAACAAAATCAATCAAACAAAAATGAGAATTGTGGCTTCCTTTGAAAACTCAGAGGATCTGGAGCACCAGGTTCCTATTTCATCATAATCAAGGTCATGCGGAACTGAGCAGGCAACCCTGTTTAGAGGGTGTTTGTTCTGTGCCGCTGGTATTCATTCTCAGCCAGCCTCACACATCTATAGCTCCTATCTTGCTCCTAGAGGCATTTATATTTGCAGCCCCTAAAACCATACCAATTAGATAGCTACCAAGTCTGTTCTTCAATGAACAGAGTAAGACCCAGGTATCATTTAAAACTTGTGGAAACATCCTCTGTCCTACTTTATTGATATTCTGATGCAGAAGGAAATAGAAACTGACATTGTGTACTTGGAGAATGGCTCTCCCAACAGGAGCCCCAGTGTCTACTGCTGGGAGGGAAATGGCAAGAGTGGTGGGATGGTACTAGTCTCCATTTTCTTTTTGCCTTTTCCAGGCTACAAAGTCTGTAACACAGAGCTTTGATGGGCTGGCACCCTTCATGCTCACCAACTTTGAAGCCTTACGAGCAGGCTCGATCTTATTTTCTTTTTTGAATGAGTGCAGTCAGGTTTGCAGCACAAAATGCACCGTTCACATCATTGCTAATTCTCCTTCCTGTTAAATTGCTTCATGTCACTCAGAAGCAGGAGGTCTTAATAATGAGGCTTTCCACATTGTTTCTGAGACAATTTTGAGTATATGAATTTCACCCAATTAAAAAGGAAACATTCAAGAAGTTGCTGAAAATCCTGATTTTAATACAACATTCTCCCTGCTTCCCTCACTTGGATGTGGGAGAGTTTAAAGGCTTGAGAATCGTGTTATTTTCTCCAATACGAAACAATTTGGAAAAACAAAAAGATGTAATTTAAAAGAATGTGCATCCCAGTGGGCTTTCAGAGTGAGAAGACTGACATACAAAGAGGCTCAAGGCAGTACTTAAATGCCACTATGAAAGAAGCTGGGGCAGGAAGCCTGGCCTCAAATCCCACTCTTCCGTGACTAGCAGTGAGTGACCTTGGTCAAATGGCTTAGCCTATATGGTCTTTCTCGGGGAATAAATGTTTGAGTGAGCAATCACCATTGTGTACTTTGCAATGGAAGCATTACCCCTGCCGGAGCTATTCTGAGAAGCATTTGATGGTGACCAAAATAAGTCTGCTTCTCCTGGAGAGGAGGAGGAGGAGGAGACCGAACTTTGCCAGAGCTGAAGCTGAGCCCACTGTCTTTCAGGGACAGTAAATGTTCAGTAAATATTTGCTGACCGAAAGACAGAATGAAGATGTGTACACACATGAGCAAGGTGCCTACGGGTGCAAATGGTTAGTGCTCAACCCGGGCCCTAAAGGTTGGCAGTTCAAACCCACCCAGCAGTACCATGAAAGTTTGGCCTGGTGTTCTGCTTCCATTAAGATTACAGCCAAGAAAACCCTATGGAGCAGCGCTACTCTGAAACACATCGGGTTGCCATGAATCAGAACTGATTCTATGGCAATTAACAACAACATATACATGAGCAAATTGGTATGTCTGAATCTACTGACTGGGAAAATATGGTTTAAGAAGAAAAGTATCTGGTCTAGGAGAGCTGGAATCTAGACTCAGTTTTGCTGTTAAGTAGCTTGCAGGGAGGTCACTCAAATTTCTACACCTGAGTTCCTAAACTGAAAAATGTAAACTTTGAAAACAAACAAACAACTACTTTTTCTACTTTACAAATCATTGTGAGGAATGAATGTGGTAATGTTTGCACAGAGTCTTTCAAAAGTTAAATGTGCCATTTTTCCCAGAAAAATTAACTCCTGATTATTTACTGGTGGGCTTCTATCCTGGTCCCAGAGGCCTTAGAGGCACATCAGGTTTGGGGGCACAGAGAGGGAGAGAAAGTGTGCATATGAATCTGTGTCTGCATCCATGCTTTGTCCATGATCCATATTGTCTCACCCACTAGGGTCCCACAAACCTGGGCCACTGGTAAGGTTTTAAAGATGCCAGTCAACTTAATCAAGAACATGTTCCATTTCCGAGTATCTTCTGAGAGGCCAGTAGTTAATATCACAAAATTCATTGCTTGGATCATTCCAAGCCATTTTTTGGGGGGGGGGAAGTCTTCCTCTCCACATCCTTTATTCATAACTTCCAGAACAGCTACACTAAATCTGTCATTGCCTCCTGCTAATTGCTTGTAAATCACCCATGTGTGAAGTTCCACACGCTTATCCACAGGGGTAATGTTGAAAAAAAATGAAGGGCCCCACATATTCAAAGGCCCTGGTGGGGAATCCTGTCATTTAGCCCACAGAATGGTAATAGATGTGGAAGCCAGTGATGCATAATGGATCATGGGATTTAAAATCCAACTTCCATATCCGAGCTGCCTGACAAGGTTAGGGGATTATATGGCTGCAGCCACATCAATTATGAAATAAAAAATAATCTCCCTTCCCCTTCCATCTCAGATGGTGGTAAACATTTTATGCTGGTTCCCTCTGTAAAAGCAAATGACTCTTGCTTTAATTGATTAGCCTGGGGTCTAAGTAGGTGAAAGGGATAGGAAAACATGGTCCCAAGAATGCCTGGCAATGATCCCTTACTTATGACTTTATCCACAATTTGGCTTGACAATTGATGGGAAATGAAATGTGACCTGGTAGCATAGTGGTTAAGTGCTTTTGGCTGCTAACAGAAAAGTTGGTGGTTCGAACCCACCAGCTGCTCTGTGGGAGAATGTGAAAGATGTGGCAGTCTGCTTTCCTCACTGAAACTCTATAAGGCAGTCCTACTCTGTTCTGTAGGGTTGGTGTGAGTTGGAATCGACTCCACAGCAATGGGCCTGACCTGCCAAATTGTTGATTGAATAATTAAAGTTCAGTCTGAGCAGCCATTTTGTATAGGCCTCTCCAAGACAAGTCCTGACGGCATACCAGAAAGGCCAACCTGCTGCCAGGAGCTGAGATGTTAATCATTCATCCTTTCACTTAAGGCCATGAGCCACCATGTCAATGTAAATAAATGTAATAGTCCCTAAGGGACGAATGGCAGGTGGGAGTGGAGCTGTGAGGCAAGTCACTTAGAGAAGTACAACGTAGCTTTAGGATTTAGGGATCACTTCTCAAAGACGAAGGAGATACAGCCAAATGCAAATATAACCCTCAAGAGAAACAAGAGCCACAAGTGTCTCTGAGTTAAAAGAGGATGCTTCTCAGTGACTGATTAAGACCAGCAGCTACAGGTTGGTGAGAAAGCTGCTAGAAAAGGAGATTCTGGAAAAAAAATAAAAACAAAAAAGAGACAACAAACAAAACCTAAAACACCTACTCTGCGCCAGTCTTGTTGTGACTGCTCAAGAAATATTAGCTCACTTCCTTCTCGGCGGAAACCCTGGTGGTGTAGTGGTTAAAGTGCTACAGCTGCTAAGCAAAGGGTCGGCAGTTTGAATCTGCCAGGCGCTCCTTGGAAACTCTGTGGGGCAGTTCTTCTCTGTCCTATAGGGTTGCTATGAGTCGGAATTGACTCTAAGGCACTGGATTTGGGTTTTGGGTTCCTTCTTGGCAATTCTAATTTCACAAAAGGGGCTAATATCACCCATTGTCCAGGTAGCGATCATGTGAAATTATACATGAAATCACAGGAGGCTCTAGGAGACATTGAGTCTGACATTAGACTGGCACTTGGGGTTCTCTGGATCTGGGCTCAAACATTACAACAAAAGACTATACAAGGATGGGGTGACCAGATGGCTAGTTTTAGCTGTACACAACGTAACTGCAGTTTTACAGGGTTGCCTTTGCCCCATGTTCTCCTGTGCACACGCCACTCCCTCTGCCTGGGATGCCTTCCTACCGTCAGCCTGGGGAAGAACAAACCCTTCAACGACATAATCCAAGCCTCTCTTCTTCAGGAGGCTTTCTTGAACTTGATATTCCCTCCCCTAAGAGATTTTTGGAAAACTTAGTGGCATAGTGGTTAAGAGCTACGCTACTAACCAAAAGGTCGGCAGTTCGAATCCATCAGGCTCTCCTTTGGAAACTCTATGGGGCAGTTCTACTCTGTCCTATGGAGTCGCTATGAGTTGGAATCAACACAGTGGCAGTGGATTTGGTTTGGTTTTTGAATTTAAGAGATTTTCAAGTGCTCTTGTCTCATAGCTAGAGTGCCAAAAACCAAACCCATTGCCACCAAGTTGATTCCAACTCATAGCAGCCCCATAAGACAGAGTAGAACTGCCTCCAAAGAATTTTCAAGGAGCAGCTGATGGATTCAAACTGCCAACCTTTTGGTTAGCAGCTAAGCTCTTAACCACTGTGCCACCAGGGCTCCCATAGTGATGATAATAACTTTCAAATAGGTGTATGAAAACACCACATGAACCTGCAGGTGGCTTACTTGCCTGTCTCTACCATTCATCTGTGAGGTTCTTGGGGACAGTGACCATTTCTGTCTTCATTGTTCTATCCCCTTCTGTATCCCCTTCTACTGTATTCCCTAGAGTACTGCCTGGTTCATGGAAAATGTTCGATAAAAGCTGACCAAATAAATAAATGAAATAAAAAAGGTGGCGTGGTGGTGCAACAGTTAATCACTTGGCAGCTAACCAAAAGGCTGGTGATTTGAACTCACTCAGCGGCTCCACAGGAGAAAGACCTGCCCATCTGCTCCTGTCAATATTACAGCCTAGAAACCCTATGGAGTAGTTCTACTCTGTCACATGGGGTCACTATGAGTAGACAATCCATAGCACTCAACAACGAGATCTTCTGCAAACTCCTTTCTAACTCACCCATAATCTTCTGGAACTTCAGCTAAAAGCATCTAAGCCAGCCCCTCCACTGGCTCAAAATCACCAAGACCCCCTACCAAGAGGAGGCCCATTAAATCCAGTTAGGACTTGTTCTCCTAGCCTTCCTATCCGTACAGAAGGGTTTCCATAAGACAGAAAATCTATCAAGGCTTTTTACCAGAGCCCTAAATTATTTCATTGAGTCTTATACCCCTTTCTCTACCATTTCTAGTTTTAACAGGCATTCAGAGGCAAGACTGCATCCCGCTTCTCTCACTCCCAGGTTGGGTGAAGCCCAAGAGCTACTTCATACTGATGGTTTTCCTTCCTCACCTCCAGAGCAAATACTGACCTGGAGCTCCTACGGATTCCATAACCATTTTGGAAACCCACTGCTGGATCCTGCACATTCTATTTTTCTGTGGTCTTGGTCATTAATCAACTAAATATGCTCCCGGCCACAGATGGATGGTCTAAGTTTATCTAAGGCTCAAAGAACTTCTAGACATTACTGCTACAGAGGAGACATCTTTCTTTCGCTTCCTATAGATCTCTACCTTTCCACTGTCTAGTAATACAACTGTCTCCTATCAAATTTCCAAAAGTTTCTGGTCACTTGAATGAGTGCAGTATGGTAGTTAAATGCTCAGGCGCCAGAATCATCCAGGCCTAGGTGTGGATCTCAGCGCCGATGCTAGCTATGGGACCTCGGGCAAGTCATTTAGCCTCTTTGTGCCTCTGTTTTCCCATCTATAAACTGGAGATTACAATGCTACCTACTTCATAAAGCTATTGTGAAGATTGATGGTGATAAGGTACATAAGACAAAGCAATATCTTATATATAATCAGCAGTACTTAATATATACTAAGTTAATATCACTTGGAGCCCTGGTGGTGAAGTAGTTAAGAGTTCAGACTGCTAATCAAAAGGTCAGCAGTTTGAATCCACCAGCCACTCCTTGGACACCCTATGGGGCAGGTCTACTCCGTCCTATAGGGTTGCTATGAGTCAGAATCAACTTGGCAGCAATGGGTTTGGTTTCTTTGGTTTAAAATCACTTAACAGCATCATTATATTATAAAATACAAATACAAAAATATTACATATATAATCATCTTATTGTATATACAGTATATATACAAAATATAGCATAGATATTTTATATACAAAATAAAATGTTATTTTTAAATATAAAATAAAACAAGTTCAGTTAGTCACAGGTACAACTATGTGACATACAGATGGAAGATTGCTCTCAAGGACAGTTATTCCCAAACTAAACGGTGCATTAGAATCATTTGGCCTATTCATAGGAAGAAAAAAAAAAAAACAAAAAACCCTGGGCTGTATCCCCAGAGTATATTTTTAATGGCTTTCTGTCCCCTGAGAGCAAATAAGCACTCTATTACTTCAGAGGTATTGCCTTTGTCGATCACACTTCTAAGGCCTTAGGTTTCAGTCTAGTTTGTATGTGTGGGTGGCCTTGTGCAGGCTGGAGAGACCGAGGGACATAAAACAAAAATATTTCTACATCTTCTCATTCTGTTTGAGGAGTCAATGCTTCCCAGGGGAAACGCTCTCATTATCACTAATCACTGTTGTCCTACTGACTGCCACTCACAGATTACCGCTTCTGCTGTGGTACTAGCTGCTGTGAATCGACTCTGAGTCCCGGTGACCCCGTGTGTGCCAGAGTAGAACTGTGCTCTGTAAGGTTTTCAATGGCTGATTTTTTCGGAAGTAGATTGCCAGGCCTTTCTTCTGGGTGGACTTGAACCACAGCCCTTTTAGTTAGCAGCTGAGTGCCTTAACCTTTTGCACCACCCAGGGACTCCCCTGCCACAGTAGACCTGGGAAAAGACTTGTGTTTATCCCAGCAAAGAGTAACCTGCCTTCCAAAAAGTGCTAGGACATTCTATCTCCCTGCTTTTCAGAGGCCAAAAAAAGCTGGACTCAGACGTCAAGGAAAATGACCAAAGGGGGTTTTTTTGATCCACACTGAAACATCAGGGGATGAAGAAATGTCTGCCTCCTTAGGGTCCCCAACATCTGGAAAACGTGAATTTTTTTTGGGAAGAGAGAAAACCTTTCCTTTCAAACACAATTTTCAGAACAGATGAACTGAATCAATTTGTCCCCAGCTGCAGTTGCTTTTATAAATAATTTAAGAATTTCTATTTCCAGCCTAATTAGAGCATGATCTTTAACATCCTAAGGAGAGGTTTAGCCAGGGATTTAGCCCAGAATGTCCAGGTTCCCTGAAGCCACAGGTTCAGAGCTGGTCTCACACTGGCCTCCTGACTGCCTAGGGTAGAAGCCCTGGACCACACGTTCCAGGAAGGATAATGACTCAGGGTGGCGAGGCTGCTCCAGGGACAGAGAGAAGCGCTTCCCAGAGCAGAGCTATAAACGACCACTTCTTGGAGATGTTATCCCCAGTGGTTTACAACTGTATCTGGCAAAGTTACTATTTTACATGATAGATCATCTGTCCAATCATTGAATAAATATTTACTGAGCACTGATTGTACACCAGGCCCTGGATAAGACAGCACAATGAAGCCCCATGTCTACAGTGCTGTCAATTCATGGACAGCCACAGGTAAAATGCCCAAGGACTCAACTTTCTTGGAGCAAACCATTTTAATGCTCTCAAGGTGGTTATTGCTATGAGGCTGACAACCCCTTCAATTCAATTTTTCTATCTTCAGTCTAGAAGTTAGAAGGGATAGCAAATGGGAAGGGATCAAGGTCACTCTATTAAAAAAAAGTATTCCAGTATTTTCCATAAAAAAGGAAATTGCCAATTTGTCCTAAGAAAATACTCTAAGACTAGTAAGAAACTTGAAGACACCTCAATTTTCACAGTGATAGAATTATGATTTCCTTAGGGGGAAAAAGATCACCTATAACAAGGTAGGAGGTGAGAGAAATACAGCTCTAGAGAGAAATAAATCCAGGCAGGCAGATCAGCTTCCTGTCACATGGAGGGGGACAGGAACATGGTATTTTTCCAGATTGCATTACAGTTAATGGGGCTCATATAACTCAGCTGAAAATTTCACCCTCATTCATTTCCTCTCTGAATTCCCCTCCTAGTCTGCATGGTGAAATGGTTAATGTACTTGGAGGCTAACTGAAAGGTTGGTGGTTTGATTCCACCTACAGGTGCCTCAGAAGAAAGGCCTGCAGATTTACTTCCAAAAAGACAGCCACTGAATTCCCCTTCTAACTCTTTGCTCTCCCCAGCACCAGAGCCTTGCGATTCCTTCGGATATCTGGAGATAACATGTGACCCTTTCTCTAGTGTCCCAGGTTTATGGTGAAATTGGACTGTTCTAGAATACACAGGTTGTATGGTTCCTGTATTTCTCCCTTTTCCTCCTTCCCACTGAAACTTCTGTTCCCATCCATCAATGTCTACTCCCAATCAAACTCCCACCCCACCCAGCTGCTATTTTCAGCTAAGCCTAAAAAGGAAAACACAAGAATGAGTAAATTCACATTTTGGTAGTGAGCTCTTCCAGACACGCTGGGGGAAAGTTACAAAGGAGATATTTCAGGGTCTCTTTCTCATACCCAGCATTCCAGGCAAGGCGCTTAATACTGTTCATGTTTAAAGTGTTGATTTTTGTTATTGTGGTTGGGGAAGGACCGGTTTTTGATTGCTTCAAAAAAAAAAAAAAATTTTATGGCAGCTCCATGTCCTAGACAAATTTTCCAAATCTGCCAAATAGAAATTCCTGATAAACATCAAATTTTAACTACATAAATTCCCTTATCTCAGCTTTGATTGATACTAGGGAGACTCACAGAATAACTGGCTTATACCTTAGATTCTGTTACGAAGAGCCAGTCCAAAGGCAGCTCTTCTTGATGATTAAACTGTAGTAGGAATAGTCCTCATTGAGATAACAGCTTTCAGCTAGTATTTTTATCAACTGCTATTATTTGCCAGGCACTGTGCTAAAGGTTCTCACACACATTCTCTTAATATTTCCAAATTTCATGACGTAGACAGAGCTAATTCAGAAATTATGGAAAATATTATTAATATCACACACAAGTAAAATTTTGCTGAAGATCATTGAAAAAAAAGTTGCAGCAGTACATGGACAGGGAACTGTCAGAAATTCAAGAAGGTTTCAGAAGAGGATATGGAATAAGGGATATCATTGCTGATGTCAGATGGATCCTGCTGAAAGCCAGGATTACCAGAAAGATGTTTACCTGTGCTTTACTGACCATGCAAAGGCATTCAACTGTGTGGATCATAACAAATTACGGATAACATTGTGAAAAAAAGGGAATTCCGGAACATTTAACTGTGATCACGTAGAACCTGAACACTGACCAAGAGGCAGTCATTCAAAATGATTAAGAGGATACTGCACAGTTGAAAAGCAGGAACGTTGTGCGTCAGGGTTGTAGTTTTTCACCATACTCATTGTCTTGGTCATCTAGTGCTGCAATAACATAAATACCACAAGTGGATGGCTTTAACAAAGGAATTTATTCTCTCACAGTCTCTAGTAGGCAACAAGTCCAAATTCAGGGTGTCAACTCAAAGGCAAGGATTTCTGTCTGTGTCGGCTCTGGAGGAAGGTCCTTGTCGTCAAACTTTCCTTGGCCTGGGAGCATATCAGTGCAGAAATCTCAGCTCCAAAGGATGGGCTTTAGCTCCTGGAGCTGCTTTCTTGGTGGTATGAGGTCCCCCAGTCTCTCTGCTCACTTCTCTCTTTTATATCTTTGGAGACTGAGGCAGCTTAGCTTCCTGTATTCCTTGTCTCTTCAGCTCTTTGGGCCTCACGCCCCCATCTGCCCTGCTGGGGCAAGTGTTCCAAAGCTCAGTAGCTCCATGATAAGTGTCCGGAGGCACTCCACTCTGCCAGGAAGCCTTCTGTGCACAGGCACTCAGTCCTCCCTCTCAGTCCATAAGTCAGCTCTGGCGCTGTCTGGTGTTGGTCTCCTGGGTCTGCCGCTGCCAGTTCTCTGCTGCTACCACTTCTGTGCTGCTCCTGGTCCTCTATTCATTCACAGTTTCAAGACCATTTCCACATTTTAGGTACCCGTTAGAGCAGCACCCTACTCCTGGTACCTAATTCTGTCTTAATCACCTAGTGCTGCTATAACAGAAATACCACAAGTGGATAGCTTCAACAAAGAAAAGTTTATTCTCTCACAGTCCAGTAGGCTAGGAGTCTGAATTCAGGGTGCTGGCTCCAGGGGAAGGCTTTCTTTCCCTGTTGGCTCTGGAGGAAGATCCTTGTGATGCATAAGGACTGGAGGAAGGCTCATTAACAACCTGTAATATGCAGATGACACAACCTAGCTTGCTGAAAATGAAGTGGACTTGATGTACTTACTGATGAAGATCAGAGACTACAGCCTTCAGTATGAATTATACCTTAACATAAAGAAAATGAAAACCTGCACAACTGGAACATGATAAAAGGAGAAAAGATTAAAGTTGTCATGGATTTTACTGTACTTGGATCCACAATCATCACCTGTGGAAGCAGCAGTCAAGGAATCAAATGACTTATTGCATTAAGAAAATCTGCTGGAAAAGACCTGCTGAAAAGCAAAGATGTCACCTTAAGGACTAACGCGCACCTGACCCAAGCCATGGTATTTTCAATCACCTTACATGCTTCTGAAAACTGGACCATGAATAAGGAAGACTGATGAAGAACTGATGCCTTTGAATTATGGTATTTTTGAAGAATATTGAATATATCAGGGACTGCCAGAAGAACCAACAAATCTGTCTTGGAGGAAGTACAGCCAGAGTGCTCCTTAGAAGTGAGGATGGCAAGGCATGGAGGAGGACATCATGCTTAGTAAAGTAGAGGATCAGCAAAAAAAAGAGGAAGACCACCATTAACCAGATGGATTGACACAGTGGCTGCAACAATGGGCTCAAACAGAGCAACGATTGTGAGGATGGCACAGGACCAGGCAGTTTTTGTTTTGTTGTACACAGGGTTGCTATGAGTCATAACTGACTTGAAGGTACCTAACAACAATAACAAGGAGTGATATTATCCCATTTTGTAGATAAAGAAACTGAGACCCAGAAAGGTTAAGTCATTTGCATAGGGTCAACACTAGTAACTAAAACATCTATTTGACTCCAAAGTATGTGCTTTGAACCCTTTCATGCTATTTCCTAACTCTCCCATGGAAATGCCTGATTACACAGTGGTGTTCAGTGAAAGATCTTGTTCATGAAAAGAGCTTAGTGCCAGCTTAGTTGACCAAGTGTCCCAGCATCTCTGAGACATGAACTAATTGGCCATTAAGTTGGTCTGCTCTCCAGGTGCTCACACTTTTAGTCTATAAAAATCAACTTTCCAACAAAGTAGTACTACTTTAAAAATATAGAACCCCATTCACTCCCATAGGACCACACACACACACAAATATAAAAGAAAGAAGTTTCCAAAGAAAATGTCTATTCTAGACACTCATCACTATTCAGTTGTGTGTGGCTCTTCAGTGTCCTTTAAAACAAAACAAGACAAAACACATTGCTGTTGAGAAGATTCCGACTCATACAAACTCTATAGGGCAGAGTAGAACTACCCCATAGAGTTTTCAAGGAGCACCTGGTGGATTCAAATTGCTGACCTTTTGGTTAGCAGCCACAGATAGTGCTTAACCACTACGCCACCAGGGTTCAATCATCCTCCCTCAGCCAACTGTGGGGCCAAAATTTTAGGCTTCAAACCTTCTGTAAAGCATCAAGGGGCTAAAAGACAAATACATTTGCTTTATACCAAGATTTTAAGTTAAAAATGAATTCACATGTCCATATATAGCTTTACATCTGCTTCTTAGCATTCAACTACTTAGAACTTTCAATTATTCAAACTATTTTCCTATATTCAAATATTCAGAAAAACACAAAGGGGTAAAGAATGGAGAATGAAGAACAGTTCTTCTGACTTTATTAGAAAACCATTTCCTAGACATGTGAAGGGAATCCAAACACATTTTAGCTCCCCATCTTAGTTATCTAGTGCTGCTGTAACAGAAATACCACAAGTGGGTGACTTTAACAAACAGAAATTTATTTTCTCACAGTTTATTGCTTGTTGTTGTTAGGTGCTGTCAAGTTGGTTCTGATTCATAGCGACCCTGTGTACAATAGAATGCAACACTGCCTCATCCTGCACCATCCTCACTACCGTTGCTACGCTTGAGTCCATTGTTGCAGTCACTGTATCAGTCCATCTCATTAAGGGTCTTCCTCTTTTTTGCTTTTTTCTACTTTACCAAGCATGATGACTGGTCCCTCCTGATAACATGTCAAAAGTAATGTAGTCTCACCATTCTAGCTTTTAAGCAATATTCTGGTTGTTCTTCTTCCAAGACTGATTTGTTTGTTCTTTTGGCAGTTCAATATTCCTCACCAACGGCATAATTCAAAGGCATCAATTCTTCTTTGGTGTTCCTTATTCATTGTCTATCTTTCACATATTTATGTGGCGACTGAAAACACCATGGATTGGGTCAGGTGCATGTTAGTCCTCAAGGTGACGTCTTTTCTTTTCCACACTTTAAAGAGGTCTTTTGCAGCAGATTTGCCCAATGCAATGCATCTTTTGATTTCTTGACTGCCGCATCCAGTGGTGACGATTGTGGATCCAAGTAAAACAGAATCCTTGACAACTTCAATATTTTCTCCATTTTATTGTGATGTTGTTTATTGGTCCAGTTGTGAGGGCTTTTGTTTTCTTTATGTTGAGATGTAATCTATACTGAAAGCTGTAGTCTTTGACCTTCATCAGTAAGTGCTTCAAGTTCTCTTTACTTTCAGCAAGCAAAGTTGTGTCATCTGCATAATGCAGGTTGTTAATAAGCCTTCCTCCAGTCCTCATGCCTCATTCTTCTTCATATAATCCACCTTCTCAGATTATTTGCTCAACATACAGATTAAGTGTGGTGAAAGGTTACAACCCTGACACGAATCTTTTCTGACCTTAAACCACGGAGTATCCCTTTGTTCCGTTAGAGCAAAATTAAGTGTTCTGGAATTACCAACCTTCGAAATGTTATCCATAATTTGTTATGATCCACACAGTCCAATGCATTTGCATAGTCAATAAAACACAGGTAAACATTTTTCTGGTATTCTCTGCTTTCAGCCAGTGTCCATCTGACACCAGCAATGATATCCCTTGTTTCACGTCCTCTTCTGAATCTGGCTTGAATTTTTGGCAGTTCCCTGTTGAGGTACTGCTGCAACTATTTTTTGAATGATCACCAGCAAAATTTTACTTGTATGTGATATTAATGATGTTGTTCCATAATTTCTGTATTCTGTTGGATCACCTTTCTTTGGAATAGGCATAAATACGGGTCTCTTCCATTTGGTTGGCCAGGTAGCTCTCTTCCAAATTTCTTGGCACAGACAAGTGAGCACTTCCAGCATTCCATTTCATTTGTGATGATTTCCAATTTTCCTAGATGCATGCTTTGTACATTCCACGTTCCGATTATTAATGGCTGTTTGCAGCTGTTTCTTCTCATTTTCAGTCATGCCACATCAGCAAATGAAGGTCCTGAAAGCTTGACTCCATCCACACATGTCATTAAGTTTGACTCTACTTTGAGAAGGCAGCTCTCCTCAGTCATCTTTTGAGTGCTTTCCAACCTCATCTTCCCACACTATATCGGACAATGCTCCACTGCTATTCATAAGGATTTCACTGGATAATTTTTTTCAGAGACCCTGAAACTTCCAGTAGCTAAGGCAAAAGGAAGGAATGACAAAGTAAAAGATTTCAAAGGGTGGCTCCAGAAGACAAAGTAAAGTATTATAATGACATGTGCAAAGACCTGGAGGTAAAAAACCAAAAGGAAAGAACATGCTCGGCATTTTTCAAGCTGAAAGAATGGAAGAAAAAATTCAAGACTCGAGTTGCAATAGTGAAGGATTCTGTGGGGAAAACATTAAATGATGCAGGAACCGTTAAAAGAAGATGGAAGGAATATAGAGTCACTATACGAAAAACAACTGGTCTATGTTCAATCATTTCAGGAGGTAGCATGATTCCTCCTGATCTGGTTCTTGTTCCAATGATGCTGAAGGAAAAAGTCCAAGCTGCATTGAAGGCATTGGCAAAAAACAAGGCTCCAGGACTTGACAAAATACCAATTGAGATATTTCGACAAATGGTTGCAGCACTGAAAGTGCTCACTCATCAATGCCAAGAAATTTGAAAGACAGCTACCTGGCCAAACGACTGGAACAGAACCAGGGATATCATTGCTGATAACAGATGGATCCTGGCTGAAAGCAGAGAATACCATAAAGATGTTTACCTGTGTTTTATTGACTATGCAAAGGCATTCGGCTATGTGGATCATGACAAATTATGAATAACATTGCAAAGAATGGAAATTCCAGAACACTTAATTGTGCTCATGAGGAAACTACATGGATCAAGAGACAGTCATTTGAACAGAACAAGTGGGTATTGCCTGGTGTAAAATCAGGACAGGTGTGTGTCAGGCTGTATCCTTTCACCATACCTATTCAATCTGCATGCTGAGCAAATAATCTGAGAAGCTGGACTATATGAAGAAGAACAGGACATCAGGATTGGAGGAAGACTCATTGACAACCTGCAATATGCAGATGACACAACCTTGTTTGCTGAAACTGAAGAGGACTTGAAGCACTTGCTGGTGAAGAACAAAGACCACAGCTTTCAGTATGCATTACGCTTCAACATAAAGAAAACAAAAATCCTCACAATTGGACCAATAAGCAACATCATGATAAATGGAGAAAAGATTAAAGTTGTCAAAGATTTCATTTTACTTGAATCTGCCATCAATACTCATGGAAGAAGCAGTCAAGAAATCAAAAGAGGCATTGCATTGAGCAAATCTGCTGCAAAAGATCTCTTTAAAGAGTTGAAAAGCAAAGATATCACCTTGAAGTCTAAGCTGCACCTGACCCAAGCCATAGTGTTTTCAATTGCTTCATATGCATGTGAAAGCTGGATAATGAATAAAGGAGACTGAAGAAAAATTGACAACTGACACCTTTGAATTGTGGTGTTGGCAAAGAATATCAAATATACCGTGGACTGCCAAAAGCACAAACAAATCTGTCTTGGAAGAAGTACAACCAGAATGCTCCTTAGAAGCAAGAATGGTGAGACTACGTCTCACATATTTGTACGTGTTATCAGGAGGAATCAATCCCTGGAGAAAGATATCATGCTTGATAAAGTAGAGGGTCAGTGAAAAAGAGGAAGACCCTTGATGAGACGGATTGACACAGTGGCTGCAAAAATGGCTCAAATAGCAATGATTGTGAGGATAGCAGCGGACTGGACAGTGTTTTGTTCTGTTGTACACAGGGTCACTATGAGTCGGAACTGACTTGATGGCATCTAACAACAACAACAATTTTTTTCAGAAGTAGACTGCCAGGCACTTCCTCCTAGTCTGTCTTAGTCTGGAAGCTCAGCTGAAACCTGCCCACCATGGGTGACCCTGCTGGTAGTTGAATACCAGTGGCATAGCTTCCAGCATCAGAGCACACAAGCCCCCACAGTGTGACAAACTGACAAATGTGTGGGGGTCTCAAAGTTTAGCAGACTGGAGGCGTGAATTCAGGGCACTGGCTCCAGGGTAAAGTTTTCCCTCTGTTGGTTCTGGCTCCTTGGTGATCTTCATGTGGCATTGTTTCTATCTTCTCCCATCTCTACTTGATTGCTTGCTTCTTTAATCTCTTTTACATCTCCAAAGAGATTGATTTAAGACATATCCTAAATGAATACAGTCTCATTTACATGGAAAAGAAAGCCCATTCCCAAATGGGATTTTAACCACAGGTATAGGGGTGAAGATTTACAACACATTTTGGGGCGACACATTTCAATAACACTCCCTAAACTTCTTCACCTACAGCAGAATTTAAGTCCCATGAGAGCAGGGACTTTGATTATTTTGGTGATGGCTATCTTCCCAGTGCCTACAGGAATTCCAGATAAATAGATGCAAAATGAATATTAAATGAATGAATGAACACGTGAGTGGGTAGCATTTTAGAGATGCTGGAGCATGCATGCAACTTCAGACATTATTATGCTCTATTCCCTGATTATTATGGCAGGAGAAAGTTTTCAGAGAACTTAAGTGTTCATCAGAAAACTGAATGAAAGAGGTAATGGTGGTTTCATCTACACTGACTCTGGGTTTGGCCAGGTGACTTGCTTTGGGTAATGGGACAAGCAAAGACCTGAAAAGTACCTCTGCATTGGGCCTGGCCCTCTTGCTGCTTTTGGACCCCTGCTGCCATGTGAGCAAGCCTGAGCTACTCTGCTGGATGCTGACGGATTCAAGACCAAGTCACTCAACCCTCCCCCGACCCCCCACCCCATGCGAAGAGCAAACCACCACTAGACATATGAGTGAGGCCATCTCGGATCAGCCAGCACCTAGGTGACCAGCCACCTGGCCACAGATGCATGACTGAGGCCAACAGAGATCAAACAAGTTCAGACCAGCTCACAATCACCTCCCATGAGAATTATGAGGTAAATAAATGGTTGATGTTTTAAGCCACTAACTTTTGGGGTGGTTTGTTTTGTAACAATACATAATTGATAAATAAGTGTTATTCAAACTTTCCTAATCTAAAGAAGCACCTAGTGCTGGTTAAAAACTTTAAAATCCTGGACCCCACCCCAGATCTTCTAAGTCACCATCTCAAGGGCAAGGGCAAGTTTGGGACACTGAATTAAACAATCCCAAATTAAATTAATTTACCTTTTAGTGAATAATTTAAAAGAACATACTTACACACTAAGTCAAAATTAAAGCAAACCTCTTGCCTCTTTATAAACAAGAGGAATATCTGAAAAAAGTCATAAAATGTTGGCTACATCTAAATGGTTAAATTCAGTATCTAAATATACTTAAGGAGTATCGTTTACTAAAAGAGAAGGGAAAGATATCAGATAAAATACACTACAAGGGAAATCTCATACTGCCCTAGAGTCTAAAGCTGGTAAAGTTGCTTCTCTTCCCATTTTTTTGGGCATCCAGGGGAAATACTACATTGAATCCAAAAGGTAATTCTAACCTTTCTTTATTATCTACAGAATTGGAGCAAGAATAAATTGAATCATTCTTTCTGAAAAGAGCCAGCTGTGTGAGTTTACTTCCCTTTCATAGTCACTCGATCTAAGTAATAATGAAAAAAACATTGCATGGAAATGATTCTAAAATAATTTCCATCCCAGGTATGAAAAACACTACTTCTCTTTCTATAGGAGGCTGACTGTTATTTACGCAAGAGAGAACTTTCAAATGGTATCCTCAGGTAGGTAATTCACACTGCAGAAACTATTCCATATTCTTCAGTGTATAATTACAAAAGAGAGTTTCATCTTCAAACATTTCACACATATTAGTTACGGAAATTTTAACGCCTCTGGATTTTTGCTGGATTACTCAGTGATGGCTGGGGTTTTGCAAAATTCTCTGGGGAATCTTAAAACCCTAACTTTAAAAAGTTCGGTTCTAATAATGAGGAAAATAAACAACATGTAAGTGGCTTATAAAGGATGCTAGGTGCTCTTTTACTGCAAATAATGCCCTTCTTCCTACTCAGCGTAGAACATAGTTCATCTCCTTGTCCACAGTTATTGAAGACTGCCATTGAATCTGAAATAATACATTTTGTTCAACTTCATGATGTAATTGCCCTAAAGGTTTTTTCGTTTAAAATGTAATTTACGGTGTTTCTACATTAGTACAATCCAAAATTGTTAAAGTCTTGAATGTAACCTTTATGATAGACATTTAATTTTATTTCTTTAGTACAAAATGGGAAGAAAACACTGGATCTTGATGTGACTCAGCACAACATTCAATGAGGGGTATGGATCCTGTTTAAAGGGACTGACTAATAAAATTCCCCCACTACTATCCGTCTGTCAGTTTGTCGTACTTGGTGGTTTGCATGTTGCTATGATACTGGACACTGTGTCACCAGTATTTCACATACCACCAATGTCACTCATGGTGGACAGGTTTCAGTGGAGTTTCCAGACTAAGACAGACCAGGGTGAAAGGCCTGGTGATCTACTTCTGAAAATTAGCCAATGAAAACTCTGTGGATCACAATAGAATATTGTTTAATATAGTGCTGGAGATGAGTCACCTATGTTGGAAGGCACTAAAAAAACACATTGGCTGCAACAACGGACTCAAGCATACCAAACAGTGGGAAGGTGGCTCAGGACCGGAAAGCATTTCATTCTGTTGTACATGGGGTCACCATGAGTTAGAGCTAATTCAACAGCAACTAACAATAGCACCAACAAGTAAATTACCAGAAGAGCTTCAATCCATGTGGCAGGGTCTTTTATAACATAACACTGCTTGATTGGGAGGTTTTCAGGTAGTTTTTGAACCAAAGCCAGACTCATCTGGCCATACCCTGTGTTTGGTGTAAAACTACCCACCTTGGGCCCTTCCTACCCTTGTCATGTTCCTTCATACCTCTGTACAGTTGCTCAGAACGTCTCCTTGCTGAGTTTTATTTATTCTTCCCTTTCTTTCAACTAGGAGTTATTGCCTCTACAAAACCATACAAACTCTGTGTATCTCCTACCTGTGAAAACCAATCCTCTATCATTTAGTTTTACTTTCTGGGTTTCCACTCACTTGCAGGGTTATTTTTCTCTTTTTGTTTCAAAGTCATCTAATCTGCATGTTGCGGGAAGTCACCTCTTCCCCACACCACCTTAACTGGCACACTCAACCTGCAAGCGTGACAGCCGAGCAACCACCTATTCTTCTCCAGGGGCTCATATGATATTCTTGAAACTGACCCTTCTGGGAACTCTTCTTGTTAAAATATAACACCTCCTGGCACAAATCTTGGCAGATTTCTCTCAGGCATTAAAGTGTCATTTTCTTCCCCTCATCTCTGATGATCTCAGCTGCTTGAATGTTCCAAGATGACTTCCAACTCACACCTTTGTAGGTTCTTTCCTCACTAGAATTCTATGGAGGCACTAACAGTGGAATATGGGAAAAGACAGAATGCTTTTTCTGCCTCGGATTTCCTGAGCAACTTTCTGACATTGCCATTCCAACCGTATACCCTGAAAGAAGTTCCACAGCTGTTTCCAAAATTTAAGCCTCCTGGGCTCAGCTCTGCAAATATGCACTGCTGTGAAGATCCCAAACACGTGTGTAGAATAGTTAAAATCTTGTTTCAAACCTAAAGTCATAGCCGTTAATACATGTGTGAACTACCAAGCCTTGCTTTTCCTCCCATTTAACTTGCATGTTATTGTACCTGCGGGAAGAGTAGGATTTCAACCACAAAAAGAATTCAACAATATAAGTTGAAAATTTACAAGTTCAGAACACCATGCTGGCATTAGATTGTGAGTGCTTTTGAGGGTAAGGACCACCTCTCATTCATGTTTGCCACCTGAAAGCTTTGTGTATTGTCTGGTGCACAGCAGGCACTTAATACCGTGAGTGATGAGACATGATCACTGCTTTCCATGGGCTCAGAGACCGTGTACTCTGATACAGGGGAGTCCCCATAAATGTAGGGAAGGCCATCTGGTATGGGAAACACCAACTGGCTTGGATCAGGACTGGAAGACAAGAGCTCAAGCCCTGGTTCTGCCTCAAGTTAGCTGGGCATCTTTGAGCTCAGTCTCTTCTTCTGTAAACTGAGGACAATAACGGCTGCCACATTTATAATAATGGCATATTTGTGGAATTTCTACGTAAACCATAAAAGCACGCATAACACTGCATGACTGAGCCACACTGACTAAGTAGAACTTCCAAAGACTGTGGTAGCTTCAGTAAATGCGGTTTCAGTCTATTGGTCTCTTCCACTTATTCACTCATTTATCCTCCTGGACTCTGTGTGAGTTACTGAGAATGAAAGTTGAACCAACCAAAAGAGACATGGTCCCTATCTTTGTGGAACTGATAGCATCATGGATGCTGTTGTTGTTGTTATCTATTATGGGGTTGTCCCCTGACTCAAGGCAGCCCCATGCACAATGGAATGAAACATTGCCCGGTTCTGAGTAGTATCCATGTTTAAGAGTAGTTTGGCCTGTTGTGATCGAAAGGATTTTCACTGGCTGATTTACAGAAGCAGATTGCCAGACCTTTCTTCCTAGTCTGTCTTTGTCTGGAAACTGTTGAAATCTGTTCAGCAACATAGCAACATGCAAGTCTCCACTGACAGATAAGGGATGGAGGCACATGAGGTGCATTGGTCAGAAATCAAACCTGGGTCTCATGCATAGAAAGCAAGAATTCTACCACTGTCCTCGTCTCATGGATGACAAAGACACAAATACAATAAACACAAAAATGAGTATCAAATAACAACGATGGTAACCACTACACACAGGAATTTAGAAGAGAGAGAATGGGGAGAGGAAGGAAGGAGAAACGGCAATCTATCTAAAAAGTGCAGGTAACTTTACTGTCAATAAAAAGATGGCCCATAGTAAGTTTGAGGCAGGGTCTAGGAATCTATTCTTCCCTCACTATTCCCCAGTACCCCCTGCCTCTCAATGGGATCACTAGTATTTAAAGATATTCAGTTTTATATAACATAGAACCAAATGCAAGCTGATTACTTAATCCGGTACTCTGGTAGACAGTGATCTGTACCAATGCTTGGGGATTTCTGAGTTTTGGTAGGTAATTCCGATCACATATAATTTTCTGCTAAAGTAGACAAAAAAAAGGGTCTCTTTAGGCCTCTAGCCTGGGCACAAGCCCACCTCCAGCTGGTTATTGTTCTGTGTGGGTTTTTCTCTTGAACTTGCTGGAATGACTGCTGGGGTCTGGGGCAGTGTGGGAACATTCTGGAATCCCCTCACATGGGTGGCACATAATAGCATCTCAGCGTCACTCCAGTTTCTAAAATTAAGCACACAAGTGACCCGAAATGGAGGTTCTAAATGTGTTCTCATGGTTTTTAATACGTGTCATTTGCCTTCTTTTTCTCTGCCATTAAAATGAAACATAAGAAAAGGTATACAGCTCATTCAACAGAAGGCCAGGCTACAAATAGCTCCTGAGAAACTTTGGGAAATCCGTTACCAGACCCAAGTCACACATGATCATTCTGAGCTTAGTTGTGAATGTCTAGCCACAGAAAAATCCTCACCTTATGGAGTAAAACAAAGTTATTCTAGAAAGAGAGCCAATGACCAAATTAATTCTTTTATAGAGCTATCCGATTTGATTAAGGTGTTGCACTGCATTTTAAAACTCATTAACAAGTGTTATCAAGCCATTTTCTAAGTGATTTTTTTCCTAACGTCTTTACACTTACCATCCTGGAAGGCTTTTGGTGTCAATCCAAATAGATGACAATGCTAAATCACTGGCTTCATAACATAATTCAAAAGTGGGTGAATTCAGCTGTCTTTGTGAAATATGACCTTCCAAGAGGGGCTGATTGGCCTGTTGCTTTCTCTGATAAGAAAAATATATTTATAACAGCATTGTGGTTGTGTGCATATTTCAAAGTGTATGTTATTTTACAGTGGGTTCTGTTTAGTGGTAAAGAAAACCTCCTTTAAAAACAGTTTCTTGTAAACTTATATGTGACAGACTGATTGGATTTGTAAACGTTCACTTGAAGCTTAATAAAAGTTATTAAAAAAAAATAATGAAATAAGGAATTTATACAATTGGGTAAAAAAAAACAGTTTCTTTTCCTCTCGTGCCCCATAGAGCTTCCAAGGAGCACTTGGTAGATTCGAACTGCTGACCTTTTGGTTAGTAGCCATAGCTCTTAACCACTATGCCACCAGGGTTTCCTTTTTAATCAAAGTTTCCTCAAATAGCTCCTAAGTTAGGAAGCTCCAGAGAAGAGAAATTCACAATGGAAAACAGAAGGAATATGGCTTTACTGGGAGAGCTTAATGAAAGAAAGAGGAAGCAGTTGGATAAATTTGTACAAAGGAGGCGTACAATGAACATTTTCTAGAGCTGAAAGCTAAACATAACACAGTAGAGAATTAACTGCTTAGATATAAAGAGTAAGGCCCTGGCAGAGTCAAGCTTTGTAAGTTTCTCCAACAATAACAATTTCCTTCAACAGGAATCTCAGAGATCTGCCAAATAAATAGTTACAGTCATTATTTCTAGTAATAGAAGAAAAGTATACATAGAAATTAAGACTCCATGTGACCAGAGAACAGTGCAGCAATATCCCATATTTCTCACAAAATTAGAGAAAGCCACACTGAAACATAGCACTGAGACATAAGAGAGATGGTGCTGTTTAATGGATACTGAGAATGCTTGATAAATATAAGTTAAAAAAAGTGTTCATTAATTTAACAAACATTGATTGAATCCCTCCTATTTTCCAAATTTTGCACTGCGGGGTGGGAGACAAAGAAAAAACCACGATATAGTCCAGGCCTTTGGGGCTTGTGAAATTGGCTCAGCAGACAGAAACATAAAGATGTAATTACAGTGCAGCACAGTGATAGACAAAATGCCACAAAACCACAGAGGAAGAAGCAATTAACACTAGAGAGTTCATAAAGGCATCAATGGTGGAGATGACTGATATTCGAGGAGTTTTTTTAAAGTATGAGTAGGAACTTCCCAGGGAGAGAGAAGGGTACAAGGCACACAGAAAAACATTTTAGGGAACAGTGAAAGCACACGGTATTCAAGTTCTCAGAGACTGGGTGGGTAAGCCGGAAGATAATGCTAGAAAGGCAAGTGAACTGGGTCTTTATCCTATAAATCAGATAAGCAAACTCCAGGCAGCTCAGAGGCCAGCGGGTAACAAGGAGCCCAGCAGGTAACTGCCTTGCCTAAAGGCATTCAAATTCAAACGTAAGACACTTTGCTGGGCAAATATGCAGGGACCTTTCGGAGGCACCAGCCAACAAGGGACAGATAGTGAGAGTCTTTATTTTATTATCTGAAGAGATGAGTGTTAAGACCAGAATCGCACTTTAGAAAGGTAATTGGTTACAGTGAAGAGAAAGAAGTAGAGATGAGAGTTGTGGGGGCAGGAAGGACCCTTAGAAGGTTCTTCAGAGCTGTAGGAAAAAGATGATGAGGATCTATGTCAAGGTGGTAGCAGCCGGCATGGAGGTGGTGATAATTAGAAGGTAGAGTTAAAAGAAATAGAGTCATTCATTCATTCAAGAAGTATTCATTTGGAAGTTAGATACCACAGATACAGTACCAGGAAGGGTAGACATGGTTCCTACACCATGGGCTTGTGACCACCTGGATGTGGGAAATGAGGGAGAAGTTAAGGGTTATTTCCGGGGTACTCCTTTAACAAACTGATGCCTGCATTAAAAAAAAAAAAAAAACTTACCGTTGAGTTGATTCAGACTCATAGCGACCCTACAGGACAGCATACAACTGCCCCATAAGGTTTCCAAGGAGCAGCTGGTGGATTCAAACTGCTGACTTTTGGTTAGCAACTGAGTTCTTAACCACTGTGCCACCAGGGCTCCAACTACCCCTGCCTAAACCAAAATACCAAACTCATTGCTGCTGAGTTGATTCTGATTCATAGTGATCCTATAGGACAGAGTAGAACTTGCCCCATAGAGTTTCCAAAGAGTGCCTGGTGGATTTGAACTGCTGACCTTTTGGTCACTTAACCACTATGTGACCAGGGTTTCCAAAACGAAACCAAACCCGTTGCCATTGACTCAATTCTGACTCATTGCAACCCTATAGACCCTGCATAGTAAAAAAAAAAAATTTTTTTTTTTTTTACTGCATAGGCTGTAGAAATTGCTGTACGAAGCACTAATGAAAAATGTTATCAATAAACAATCATTAATATTTATTTTGCTGCTAAAAATGAAATTCTCTCCATATATGTTTATGTACTTTTATAAGAAAACACAATTAAGAATAAGAATGGTAAACGAGCTTGAGAATTTAGGAACAGGAACAGGTGTGTTTTGGGGGAGGGTTGGGAGGGCCTAAAGTAAGGAGTTAGATTTTGAACACGTAAATTTAAGATGCCTGTAAACCATCCAGGTGAAAATGTCCAGTAGGTAGCAAGATCAATGGGCTTGAAACTCATGAGACAGAGCTGAGTTAGGGAGTTTGGGGACTCACTAGAGAAGATGTGGGAACATGTCAAAGAACTGAATAAACGTGCCCAGGAGAGAGACCAGTAGAACTAGCAAGGAAGAAGGCTGAGGTAGGAAACTAAAGGCTTAACATAAGGTGAGAGAAAGGGCCACATAAACCAGAGACTTCATCAGCCGGAGACTGGAAGAGCTAGATGGTACCCAGCTACCACTGATGACTGCCCTGACAGGGAACACAACAAAGAACCCGAGCAGAACAGTGGGATGCAGACCTCAAGTTCTCATAAAAAGACCAGACTTAATGGTCTGACTGAGTCCAGAGGAACCCCAGAAGTCACGGCCCCCAAACCCTCTGTTAGCCCAAGACTGGAACCATTCCTGAAGCCAACTCTTCAGACAGGGATTGGACTGGACTATAAGACAGAAAATGATACTGGTGAGGAGTAAGCTTCTTGGCTCAAGTAGACACATGAGACTATGTGCCTAACTCCTATCTGGAGGTGAGATGAGAAGGCAGAGGGGGACAGGTGCTGGTTCAGTGAACACAGGAAATACAGGGTGGAAAGGAGTGTGCTGTCTCATTGTAGGGAGAGGAACTAGGGTCACATAACAATGTGTGTATGAGTTTTTGTATGAGAAATTGGCTTTAATTGTAAACTTTCACTTAAAGCACAATTAAAAAATATATTTAAAAAAGGGGAAAAAATAAGGTGAGAAAAAGAGGACTGTTTATGGAAATTGAATAAGAAGTGGTGAGGAGGATTCAGGATAAACTGGTAATAAAAAGTTGATGATTTTCAGATAATTCTCAGTGGGTTTGTGCTAAATAATTGTGTCCTTGCTTTCAAACCTAGGTATTTTTTCATTTGCATTCCATGAGAGAGAACTGTTGAGTCCTAAAAGTCACCTTTTAACTGGTATATGGCCTCAGAGTTAGATTCCCTCTAGAATAATCTTGGGTTTGCTTTCTGTAAGCCAGCAATCTTCGCATCATGTTTGCTACAGAAAGTCCCTTTAGGATTGTGTTTGGCCAGCTGGTGGCTCCATAGAGGTGCTGCTTATCTTTGATCTGCCCCTCCTGATCCATTCCCTACTCTCCTTCACACTGCCTTAGGGGGAGGCCGACCTTTATTGATTGATCAATGGGCTATATTGCCCTCTGGCTTTCAACTGGGAGGCACTGACAGGGACTGGGAGAGTGAGAGGAGTGAAGTTGGGATCCTCCTCCCCTGCCTTCTGATGGGGTCACCCCAAGTTGACTGCATTCCTCCGCTGAAGGCCAGGGTTCTTTTCAGGAAGTCATCTCTACACAACTACCCTCTCTTGGTTCCTGTAATCACCCTCTCTTAGTTCCTTCAGACCCAAGGATGGTAAAACTCCCTGCCATTTATTCACAAGTCCCAAGATACTGTGCTGTCCTTTGAGTGCTTTCCCTAACCCCTGCCACAGGGTTTATAGTCCCACAATATTAATTAATAACGTCTGTATTAAATTCTCAAATTACCCAATTTGAGTATGCCATCTGTTTGCCGCCAGAAAGAGGTTAGTTCATAAAAAAAAAATCATCAACCAATGATGAGACCCATTTTCACATTGGCTCCTAGCACTAAGTGGGGACTGTACTGAGGAGATTAGGTAGGAGAGGGAGCAGGAATGGATCGGGGAAGGCTCAGGTTTGCCTTCTTGTAGATTCTAGCTTTTTGCACAGAAATCTTGGAGCCAGTGCCTAGAGATTCTTCCCCTGGAGCATTCCTACTCAACCATTTAGAATTGAGCAGCAAAGACAGCAGAAGGCTGAGAAGGTACACATTTCACCCTGACAGAACTGACAGATTGGGGAATGAAACCTCATGTGTCTGGATTTTCAGGTAACTGCTGTTTGAGTTCATGCTCAGAACCATCAATTCTGTGGTGAAAAATTCTATAAATCACGTTGCCATACAATGAGCAATGTCTGCAGTTGCAAAGATGTTTTTATACTGTTTTTGCCTCTGTACAAAGAAACCAAAGTGGCAGGAGAAAGAATCTTCAAAAGCATAAGAGAATATCTTCTTGGTGGAGGTTGGAGATGGAGTGGAAAGTTCCAGAATATTCATGGCTGTGGAACACAGTCTTAGCCTTTTTCTATCTGGAAACCACCATGAAGCAAAAGAAGAATGGCATAATCAAAACACAAACTCAATTTCTAATAATACTTCAAGAGATAATCTAACATTTTTAAGATTTTTAAAAAGCAACTGAGTTCTCCCAGGAGGATGTAGAGAGAGGTTGAGGAGAGATCTCAATATCCTGGTGGTAGGAATGCAGATCTCAGGGACTGCCACAAGACTTCCCCTCCTGAAAGTAAGAGATATACACTGAGAGGCAGAAGCTGGGCTACTGGCTTCCATAAGTGTCTTCAGAAACAGAAGGTCCCTTTTCATCTCAATAGGATATGGTGGATTTAATAAAAAAGAGGAAGCAAGGCCAAGTGAAGGCTCCCACAGGCAAAACATACTTGTAGAAGCCTCTGTCTGTGCAAGCTGAGAAGAAAATCTTTGCACTGTGAAACTGCTATCCAGAATGCTAACCCAGTCCCCTCAAGAAATCTCTTATAAATACCTGGTCTAGGACAATGAAAATCATTCTGTGAAGAACAATAAAAAAAGAAACTGTTCCATTATCAATACAAGATGCTCTAAGACAAAATGGAGAAAAGGAGCAAAATTCACTAACAAAGGATATTCTTCTGTAAAATATTACCATAAATCAAATAAAAGTTGTGAACTAATATTTTGCCAGGAATTGGGGGGGGGGGGTGGGGAACACAATGAGCAATCATCTTGATGAAGGAAGACATGCAGAAATGGAAGAATTCAGGGAAAATATGGAAAGATGGCAGAAGGAAATAAGATATGAAGTGGCACAATTTAGGAAAGGTGTACAAGAAAAATATAATCATTACAAAAATGAAAACAAATACAGAGTACGAGAGTAAACTGACACTGAGGAAAACACAGTGTATTAATAGAGGGTAAGAATGAAAATGTTCATACAATAAAATACAAGAACCAGAGCAACTAATGAGGAATATCCTCGTAAAGTCACTGGGCAGATAGGTAAAAATATCATCACCTTTATAATGGGGGATGGAGAGAAATCAAGCTGGCCTCATATTTTCATTTGCTACAATGCTAAATAGGTTTCAGGGGAGCTTCCAAGACTAAGACTAGGAATAAAGGCCTGGGGATCCATTTTGGACAATTGCTGTTCTCTCTGTTTTGATTGTGTAGAGGTTAAGAGCTATGGCTACTAACCAAAAGGGTCACTGTGAGTTGGAATTGACTCAACAGCAATGGTTTTTTTTTTTTTTTTTTTTTCGTTTAGAGTTATAATCTCACAAGATTAGGATGAGAAAAAAATGAGAGGTGTAAAAATTTGAAAAAAAGAAAGAATGATAAGTTTTTATGTTTAAAAATAAGAAATAAAGGAATGGAGTTATGTATCTAGTTTTAAAACTAACATACAGAAACCAATATTCATGTAAGACCCCATTTACAACAGTAACAAAAATAAGAAAATACTTGTGAATAATTTACCAAGAAAATTTAGGGGCCTCAATGGGGCGGGGGGGGAGGAGTATGATACTCCTAAAAAACACAAGAGATGACTTCAACAAATGAAGTCATATTAACATTATTTAATATGAAGATTTGACATCACAAAGATGTCAATCTTCCCTAATTTACAGCTTTAATCTAATTCAATGAAAATACCAACATGGCTTTTTTCTTGCAACTTGTTAACCTGATTCTTAAATTTCATAAACTAGAGCCGTTAAGAAACCAAACAAGGCGGGGAGAACTAGCTTTGTCAAAAATTAAAATATTCTATGAAGCTTCAATAATTAAAATTGTCTGATTTTGGTGCATAATGAGGCAAGTAAACCAACCCAATCAGAACATAAATCTTATAAAGAGATCTAAACACACATGGAAATGTAGTATGTAATGAAGGTTGGTACCTTAAACCAGTGGAAAAAGATGATTATGATCATATTCAGTATATGCTACTGAGAAAATTGAGTTACACACATATGAAAAAAATTCAAGAGACTCAAAGATACAGATATAAAAAAAATTAATCCATGAAAGCATTAGAGGTAAAAATGGAAGGATTCTTTCATAACTTTGGAGTGGGGAAGGCCTTTCCAAATATGACACCAAAACAAAGAAACCATAAAAGCAGAGACTGAAAAATTTGAACATATACAAAGAAAAATATTCCATATGCCAAAAAACAAAATAAAACACATTAGCAAAGTCAAAATATACTTCATGAACAGCAAAGTCAAAATACACTTCATGAGGAGGCGGGGCCAAGGTGGCAGAGTAGTCAGATGCTTCCGATGAGCCCTCTTACAACAATGACCCAAAAAAACAAGTGAAATGATTATATTTATGACAAAATAGGAGCCCTGAACATCAAAGGCAAAGTTAGAAAACAGACTGAGCATCAGGGGCAGGGAAAGATGGTTCAGAAGTGGAGAGGAGTTGCCGGACCTGAGTAGCTGGGAACCCTCAGGCACCATTCCCGGGAGTGACTGTGGCAAGCTAGTGGTAGTGTTCCAGCTGCAGTTTCCTCAGGGAGAGACAGCCAGCCGCAACAGCTGACTCACACCTCCGGAACCAAAGAAGAACAGTGCTCTCAGCAAAAGCTAAGCACATGAGTTTATTTTACTGTGCCCCCAGCCCCCTAGCCGACTTCAGTGGCTGTCGATTTCCCTGGGCCTGAGATAGGCCCTGTTGAATGCTTAGAGCCATTCTCCCAGTCTTGGAGAAGGAATAAATTCACAATTGGTGGAAAAGATAACCTCCACTAACCTGGAGAGCTCAGAACAGAAGTGGCTCCTATACAGACATAAACGGTCTGTGGACTTTGAATTCATTTCCGTGGACTTTGAATGTATGGACTTGTGTGGGCCTATTTCAGGAGAATAGGCCCTTGTTGGCAGACTACAACTGCTTCAGCTCTGTGGTGGAGAGGTGGGTGTTTAATATTTGACACTGCTTTGCCTATTAAACGGGGTCCTCACCTACCCACATCAGGGGCCTAAGGACCAGTGGCCCCACCCACGTTGCCCAGCCACCCAAGAGAGGGGTCCAAGGATAACTGGTACCTTCCAGTCCTTACAACCAAAAGCATTGGGTGCCCATCATCCATTTGCAGAACCCACCCACCTATGCACTCTAGGGAACAGGGAAGCACTTTCCTCACAGACACTCGGGGGACAGTTGTCTGCCCCCTGCCTTGTTGTGAGCATAACCACCTGCTGCAACCAGATATCTGTACCTACACCAATCACCACTGCCACTCTAAGACTGTAGGACAGAGCCTGTACCACTCACTTGATGACCACATACCTTGACACCTGAGCTGAAGCCATATAAGAAAAGTGAAGAGACTCCTAAATTGATATACCTGATAACAGCTCTAGCCATCTGGTGACAGGACATTAGCACTTCAAAAGCAAAAATAATCAAGCTAGCTCACTCAAGAACCTATTTATGCATATCAAAACAAAACAAAGCAAGAAGCTGGGATACAGTGAGCAAACACAAAATAAACTATTACCATAGCTTATAGGTGGCTTGGATACAACTGTCAATATCAAATTACATAAAGAAGCAGACCATGATCACTTCAACAACCTCTCAAAACAAAGTATCAAGGGATCTTCTGGATGAAGGTGCCTTCCTGGAATTACTGGATGCAGAATACAAAAGGTTAATATACAGAACTCTTTAAGACATCAGGAACTAGATCAGGAAGGAGATCAGGGAATACACAGAACAAGCCAAGGAACACACAGATAAAGCAATTGAAGAAATTAAAAAGGTTATTCAAGAATATAATGAAAAATTTAATAAGCTGCAAGAATCCATAGAAGGAAAGCAATCAGAAATTCAGAAGATTTAACAATAAAATTACAGAATGAGATAGCTCAATAGAAAGTCAAAGGAGCAGAACTGAGGAAGTGGAAGGCAGAATTACTGAGATTGAAGATAAAACATTTGGCACCAATATATTTGAAGAAAAATCAGATAAAAGAATTAAAAAAAAAAAAGAAGAAACCCCAAGAATCATGTGGGACTCGATCAAGAGAAATAACCTACAAGTGATGGGAGTACCATAACAGGGAGGCATAACAGAAAAAACAGAGAGAATTATTGAAGATTTACTGGCGGAAAACTTCCCTGATATCATGAAATATGAGACGATATCTATCCAAGATGCTCATCGAACTCCATATAAGGTAGGTTTTAGAAGAAAATCACCGAGACATGTTCTAATCAAACTTTCCAAAGCCAAAGATAAAGAGAGAATTTTAAGAGCAGCTAGGGATAAATGAAAAAGTCACCTACAAAGAAGAGTCAGTGAGAATAAGCTCGACCTACTCAGTAGAAATCATGCAGGCAAGAAGGCAATGGGATGATATATAAAACACTGAAAGAAAAAAATGGCCAGCCAAGTATCACGTATCCAGCAAAACTGTCTCTCAAATATGAAGGCGAAATTAGGACATTTCCAGATAAACAGAAGATTAAGGAATTCATAAAAACCAAACCAAAACTATAAGAAATACTAAAGGGAGTTCTCTGGTTAGAATATCAATAATATCAGATATTAACCCAAGACTAGAACACAGGACAGAGCAACCAGATGTCAAACCAGACAGGGAAATCACAAAAATAAAACAAGATTTAAAAAAAACTCAAAACTGGGAAAGAGTGATGTTAATATGTAAAAAAAGACAACACTGATAGAATAAAGAGGGATTGTGAAATGTAGTCATAGATCTTTCATATGGGGAGGAAGACAAGGCAATATAAAGAACTAAACAGACATACGCACCAACTGCTGTCGAGTCAATCCTGACGCATAGCAACCCTATAGTGCAGAGTAGAACTGCCTCATAAGGTTTCCAAGAAGTGGCTGGTAGTTTCAAACTGCCAACCTTTTGGTTAGCAGCCATAGCTCTTAAGCACTACACCACCAGGGCTCCAAAGAAATAAATGTTGAATTTAAATTTAGAAAAATAGGGGTAAATATTAAGGTAACCACAAAGAAGGCTAACAATCCTACTCATCAAAATGAAGTACAAGAAAAAAATAGAGACTCAGCAGAAACAAAATCAACAACAATGAATAAGAGGAAAAGAAAATATATAAAGGTAAACTACTCAGCACAAAAAACTACATGGGAAAAAGAAACTGTCAACAACACACAAAAAAAGACATCAAAATGACAGCACTAAATTCATACCTATCCATAATTACACTGAATGTAAACAGGCTAAGTGCACAAATAAAGAGACAGAGAGTGGCAGAATGGATTAAAAAAAAAAAAAGATCCATCAATATGCTGCCTACAAGAGACACACCTTAGACAAAGAGACACAAACAAACTAAAACTCAAAGGATGGAAAAAAATGCATCAAGCAAACAACAATCAAAAAAGAGCAGGAGTAGCAATATTAATTCCTGACAAAATAGGCTTTAAAGATAAATCCACCACAAAGGACAAGGAAGAACACTATATAATGATTAAAGGGACAATATACCAGGAGGATATAACCATATTAAATATTTATGCACCCAATGACAGGGCTGCAAGATACATAAAACAAATTCTAGCAGCATTGAAAAGTGAGATAGACAGTTCCACAATTACAGTAGGAGACTTCAACACACCACTTTCGGTGAAGGACAGGATATCCAGAAAGAAGCTCAATAAAGACACGGAAGATATAAATGCCACACAATCAACCAACTTGACCTCATAGACATACACAAAACACTCCACCCAACAGCTGCCAAGTATATTTTCTTTTCTAGTGTACATGGAATGTTCTTTAGAATAGACCACATATTAGGTCAAAAAGCAAGCCTTAGCAGAATCCAAAACATTGAAAAATTACAAAGCATCTTCTCTGACCATAAGGCCATAAAAGCAGAAGTCAATAACAGAAAAAGCAGGGAAAAGAAATCAAACACTTGGAAACTGAATAATACCCTGCTCAAAAAAGACTGGATTATAGAAGACATGAAGGATGGAATAAAGAAATTCATAGAATCCAATAAGAATGAAAACACTTCCTATTAGAGCCTTTGGGACACAGAGAAAGCAGTGCTCAGAGGCCAATTTGTACCAATAAATGCACACATCCAAAAAGAAGAAAGGGGCAAAATCAAAGAATTATCACCACAACATTAACGAATAGAAAGAGAGCAACAAAAGAAAATCTCAGGCACCAGAAGAAAGCAAAAAATAAAAATTAGATCACAATTAAATGAAATAGAAAACAGAAAAACAATTGAAAGAATTAACAAGACCAAAGGCCGGTTCTTTGAAAAAATTAACAAAATTGATAAAGCATTGGCCAAACTGACAAAAGAAAAACAGGAGGGGAGACAAATAACCCAAATAAGAAATGAGATGGGCGATATCACAACAGATCTAACTGAAATTAAAAGAATCATATTATGAAATTTTGTACTAAGAAAAATCATACTCTAACAAATACTAACACAAACAGAGGTAGAACAACTAAATAAACACATAACAAAAGAAGAGATTGAAAAGGTAATTTAAAAACTCCTAACAAAAAAAAGCCCTGGCCTGGATGGCTTCACTGGAGAGTTCTACCAAACTTTCAGAGAAGAGTTAACACCACTACTACTAAAAGTATTTCAGAGCATAGAAAAGGACGGAATACTCCCAAACTCTCTCTATGAAGCCAGCACATCCCTGATACCAAAACCAGGTAAAAAAAAAAAATTAAAAGACACCAAAAAAAAAAAAGAAAATTACAAACCTCCATCCCTCATGAACTTAGATGTAAAGATCATCAATAAAATTCTAGCCAACAGAATTCAACAACGTATCAAAAAAATATTTCACCATGACCAAGTGGGATTCATACCAGGTATGGTTCAACATTAGAAATACAATGAATGTAATTCATCATATAAATAAAACAAAAGACAAGAAGCAGATGATCTTAACTGATACAGAAAAGGCATTTGACAAAGTTTACCCATTCATGATTAGAACACTCGGCAAAATAGGAATAGAAAGAAAATACCTCAGCATAATACAGGGCATTTATACAAAGCCAACAGCCAACATTATCCTAAATGGAGAGAGTCTGAAAGCATTCCCCTTGAGATGGGGAACCAGACAAGGCTGCCCTTTATCACCACTCTTATTCAACATTGTGCTGGAGATCATAGCCAGAGCAATTAGGTAAGATAAAGAAATAAAGGGCATCCTGATTGGCAAGGAAGAAGTAAAAATGTCTCTATTTGCAGGTGACATGATCCAGAAAAACTACTGGAACTAATACAAGAGTTCAGCAGAGGGTCAGGATATAAGATAAACATACAAAAATCAGTTGGGTTCCTCTACACTAAAAAAAGATCATTGAAGAGGAAATCACCAAATCAATACCATTTATAGTAGCACCCAAGAAGATAAAATACTTTGGAATAAATCTTTCCAGAGACATAAAAGATCTATACAAAGAAAGTACAGGACACTACTGCAAGAAACCAAAAGAGACCTACATAAGTGGAAAAACATACCTTGCTCATGGATAGGAAGACTTAACATTATAAAAATGTCTATTCTACCAAAAGTGATCTATAGATACAATGCAATTCCAATCCAAATTCCAGTGACATTGTTTAATGAGATGGAGAAACAAATCATCAACGTCATATGGAAGGGAAAGAGGCCGCAGATAAGTAAAGCATCACTGAAAAAGAACAAAGTGGCAGACCTCACATTACCTGATTTTAGAACCTATTATACTGCCACAGTAGTCAAAACAGCCTGGTACTGGTACAACAACAGATACATGGACCAATGGAACAGAATTGAGATTCCGGACATAAATCCATCCAAATATGAGCAGCTGATATTTGACAAAGGCTCAAAGTCAGTTAAATGGGAGAAAAAACAGTCTGTTTAACAAATGGTGCTGGCATGAATGGATATCCATCTGCAAAAAAATGAAAGAAGACCCATACCTCACACCATGCACAAAAATGAACTCAAAATGGATCAAAGACCTAAATATAAAACCAAAAATGATAAAGATCACAGAAGAAAAAATAGGGACAATGCTAGAAGCCCTAATACGTGGTATAAACAGTATACAAAACATTACTAACAATACACAAACACCAGAAAAGAAACTAGATAACTGGGAGCTCCTAAAAGTCAAACATCCATGCTCATCCAAAGACTTCACAGAAAGAGTAAAAAGATTACCTACAGACTGGGAAAAAGTTTTTAGCTATGACATTTCCGATCAGTGTCTGATCTCTAAAACCTACATGATACTGCAAAAAGTCAACTACGGAAAGACAAATGACCCAATTAAAAAATGGGTCAAGGATATGAACAGGCACTTCACTAAAGAAGACATTCAGGTAGCTTATAGATACCTGAGGAAATGCTCACGATCATTAGCTATTAAAGAAATGCAAATCAAAAATACAATGAGATTCCATCTCACTCCAACAAGGCTGGCATTAATCCAAAAAACACAAAACAGTAAATGTTGGAGAGGTTGTGGAGAGAATGGAACACTTATACGCTGCTAGTGGGAATGTAAAATGGTACAACCACTTTGAAAATCGATTTAGTGCTTCCTTAAAAAGCTACAAATAAAACTACCATTGGATCCAGCAATCCCACTACTTGGAATATATCCTAGAGAAATAAGAGCCTTTACACAAACAGATACACGCACACCCATGTCCACTGCAGCACTGTTTACAATAGCAAAAAGATAGAAGCAATTAAGGTGCCCATCAACGGATGAATGGATAAATAAATTATGATATAGTCACACAATGGGATAATATACATCAACAAAAAACAACGATGAGTCAGTGAAACACTTCATAACATGGAGGAATCTGGAAGGCATTATGCTGAGTGAAATTAGTCAGTTGCAAAAGGACAAATATTGTATGAGACCACGGTTATAAGAACTCGGGAAATAATTTAAACAGAGAATAAAATATTCTTTGATTGTTAAGAGAATGGGGAGGGAGGGAGGGAGAGGGGTATTCACTAATTAGATAATAGACAAAAACTATTTTAGATGAAGTGAAAGACAATACACAATACAGGAGAGGTCAGCAGAACTGGACTAAACAAAAAGCAAAGAAGTTTCCTGAAGAAACTGAACACTTTGAAGGCCAACATAGCAGGGGCGGAGGTTTGGGGACAGTGGTTTCAGGGCACATCTAGGTCAACTGGCATAATAAAATCTATTACGAAAACATTCTGTATTCCACTTTGGAGAGTGGCATCTGGGGTCTTAAACGCTAGCAAGCAGCTGTCTAAGATGTATCAATTGATCTCAAGCCACCAGAAGGAAAGGAGAATGAAGAACACCGAGGACACAAGGTAATTATGAACCCAAGAGAGAGAAAGGGCCACATAAACCAGACACTACATTAGCCTGAGACCAAAAGAACTAGATGGTGCCTGGCTACAACTGATGACTGCCCTGACAGGGAACACAACAGAGAGTCCCTGAGGGAGCAGGAGTGCAGTAGGATGCAGACTTCAAATTCTCGTAAAAAGACCAGACTAAATGGTCTGAATGAGACTAGATTGACCCTGGAGGTTATGGTACCCAGACCTTCTGTTAGACCAGGACAGGAACCATTCCCAAAGCCAGCTCTTTAGACAGGGATTGGACTGGACTATGGGATAGAAAATGATACTGGTGAGTGGGCTTCTTGGATCAAGTATACACATGAGACTATGTGGGCAGCTCCTGGCTGGAGGGGAGAGGGGATCAGAAGCTGGCTGAATGGACATGAAAATAGAGAGTGGAGAGAAGGAGTGTGATGTCTTAATGGGGGGAGAGCAAGTAGAAGTATTTAGTAAGATATGAGAGACTGATTTGATTTGTAAACTTTCACTTAAAGCACAATCAAAATTAAAAAAAAATAAATACACTTCACGAACTGAGAAAAACTCTTTGTTCAGACAAATGACCAATATCCCTGATGTACAGTGAGTTCCTATTAGTAAATAAAGACCAACAAATGAAGGGAAGAATGGGTAAAGGAGATTGACAGTCTCAAATGATCCTTAAACTTATGTAAAAAATGTTCTATCTAAAGAAACAGTGACTTATCATTCTAAGTTTGCAGAATAGCAAAAATCCAAAACTAGTATACACTGTGGGTGAGAATATGTGAAAATAAAAAAAAAAAGTCTCAATTATTAGAGATGCAAGTGTAAAATATTACAACCCATATGAAGGGTAACTGGCCTTGTCTAGCAAGACGATAGATGTATATACTTACAGACCAGCAACCCCGCCCTCAAAAATTTATTGTGCAGATATACATTCACATGTACAAAATGACATATGTATTATGTTAGTCAGGTTCATAAAAACAAAGGATTAGAAAGAACTCCAAATTTCATTAGTAAGAGATTGGTTGAACTATGGTATATACATATAATAGAAACCCATGTATTGTAAAAAAGGAATGAAGATCTTGATGCATAAATATGAAAAGTTTTTGAAAATATTCTATAAAGTAAAAAATAAAAGCAGGATGCAGAATAATGTGTAAAGTATGTGTCATCTGTATAAAAATGGAAAGAAAATAATATATCCTTATTTGACTTGTATATGTATATTTTTGGACGAATAAATACAAAAATGTTTAACTAGATGGATGCAGATCCAAAGAGGGAAGGAGGGTTTTTATTGTATAATGTTTTATATTTTCTAGTATTTGAACAATGTTGTTGTTAGGTGACGTCGAGTCGGTTCTGACTCATAGCACCGTATATACAACAGAATGAAACACTGCTCGATCCTGCATCATCCTCACAATCGTTGTTATGCTTAACCACATTGTTGCAGCCGCTGTGTCACTGAGGATCTTCCTCTTTTCTGCTGACCCTCTATTGTACCAAGCATGATGTCCTTCTCCAGGGACTGACTCCCCCGATAACATGTCCAAAATATGTGAGACAAAATCTCGCCATCCTTGCTTCTAAGGAACATTCTGGCTGTACTTCTTCCATGACAGATTTATTAATTTTTCTGGCAGTCCATGGTATATTCAACACTCGTCTGACTTTAAACCATGCAGCATTTAAACAATATGTGCACGTTATTTACTAAAAACATTAATAAAAATAATGGGGAAAAATTTAAAAATTAAATTAGTTTCAGTAAGGGAGAACTAGGTAATTAGGACCAACCCTCTCACCAAGAACACTTAGAAACCCTCCCAAAAAGTTTCAAAAATTCTGTTGAAGGCATTGGACGGCTAATAAAATAGTGAAGAGGTACCAAGTTAGCATCCAGAGGAGATCAAAAGCCTAAGAAGGTGGAGGCTAGGGTTTGGGCTTACTTTTCTCTATAGGCTATTGTGAATTTTGGAGTGCCACCTGAGAGGCTAATGACACTGTCAACAATGTCTAGTATAAAAGCACAATAGAAATAGATGCACAGAGACCCCAGATATTGAATTTTCAGACACAGAGTTTAAAATAACTACATTTAATTTCTGAACCAAAAAAGGACAAAATAAAGAATTTTGGTACAGAACTGGAAACAAAAAAGGAAATCATAAAACTAAACAGCTACAAAAACTAAAATTAAAAAGTCAATAATTAGATTTAACAGTAGATTAGACAGACAGAATAGACAATTAGTGAATTACAATATAAGTCAAAAGAAAATACCCAGAAAACAGAGGCAAGGATAAGAGACACAGTAGCTACAATGAGAAGGTCTAACATATATACAATTTAAGCCCCAGAAAATAAGGAAAGAGAGGATGGGGATAGAAGCCATACTTGAAGAGATAATGGCTGATAATTTTCCCAAAATGAACAAGAACACAAAGCCACAGACTTAAATAGTCCTAAAAATCCCAAGCAGGATAAAAATAAGACAATGCTCACTTAGGCACATTAAGGTAAAATTTTATGGTTAAAAAAGAAAAAATTAACAGATTTTCTTCAAAGGAGCAACAGCTAGACTGACAGTTGATTTCTCAACAAAGAAAAAACAACCACAGAAGATCGCAGAATGTGCTTTTAAAAAAAGCACATGCAATCCTAGAATTCTACATCCAGCAATAATAGTCTTTAAAAATTAAAGTGAAATAAAGACATTTTCAGACAATTGAAAATGAAGAAAATGTGTCACTAGCAGAGCAACACTAAAAATACAAAAGAATTCTTCAGGCATAAGGAAATGATCCCAGATGGAAAGTTACAAATGTAAAAATGAAAGAAGATCAATAAAATGATAATTGGGTCAATTTAAATGAATGCTGCCTGTATAACAACAATTAAGTTTTATGGGCTTTAAAATATGCAAACCAGTTGCTGTTGAGTAGATTCTGATTCATAGAGACCTCATCTGTGTTGGAGTAGATCTGTGCGCTATAGAGTTTTCAGTGCCTGATTTTTCAGAAGTACACCACCAGGCCTTTTTTCCTCAGAATCTCTGGAGGGAATTGAACTGCCAACCTTTCACTTAGCAGCTGAGTGCCTAACCATTTGCATCACCCAAAAACTTGTTAAAATATGCAGAGATTTAATATACATAAAAAAATGATTCATAATTATGCAGTGGAGTAATAAAAGTATTCTACGATCTTTACATTGTCCAGAAAAAGCTTAAAGTACCAACCGATATTAGACCTTGATAGTCAAAGAATGAGGTTTCAGTCTTTAGTGCAGTAGTGGGCCCTGACCAACTGCATCAGTATCACCTGGGAACTTGAAATTATCAGACTTGATTCCAGACTTATATAAGGAAAAACCGAAGGTATGGGGCCATGAAATACATATTTTAACAAGCCTTCCAGGAGGTTCTAATGTGTACTAAAGTCTGAGAATCACTGTTTTAGGATAATCACTAATAGAATAATGAAAATGTATAATTTCCAAGTTAATACCAGAATTAAGTGGAATAATAAAAACAATGTAATCACCTCCAAAGAAGGCAAAAAAAAAAAAAAAAAAAAACATAGAATTGGGAAGAAAAATAGAACGCATTTACTAAAATTATAGATAACTCAAAAAAAGGTATCAGTAATTATATTAAATGTAAGCACACTAAGTCCTCCAATTGGAAGAAAACAATTGGTGTAATGGATAAAAGAAATAATCCAACTATAGTCTGGAGATACACTTAAAGTATACATATAGATAAATTTTTTAAAAATTAAAGACTGGAAAAAGTATGTCATCATTGGCTGCTAACCAAAAGGTTAGCAGCTTGAACACACCAGCCACTCCACAGGAGAAAGATGTGGCAGTATGCTTCCATAAAGATTTATAGCCTTGGGGATCACAGTAGAGGGTCCAGGACAGAGCTGCAGAAAAATGTAGAACAAAATTCTAACTCACAAAAAGAAGACCGGACTTACTGGCCTGACAGAGAATGGAGAAACCCTGAGAGTATGGCCCCTGGACACCCTTTTAACTCAGTACTGAAGTCATTCCTGAGGTTCACCCTTCAATGGAACAAAAGGAGATTAAATGGGAACATCAGCTCAGGGGCAAGTACTAGAAGGCAGGAAGGGACAGGAAAGGTGCTAATGGGGGCCCAAGGTAAAAAAACGGGAGAGTGTTGAGATGTCATGGGGCTGACAACCAATGCCACAAAATAATATGTGTATTGTTTAATGAGAAACTAATTTGTTCTGCAAACCTTCATCTAAAGTACAATAAAAATAAAAGAAAGTACAGAAAAAAAAAAAAATGAGAAAACTGAAAAAAAAAAAAAAAAAGAGGTGGCAATTAAAAAAAAAAAAATTTCCAGCCTTGAAAACCCTGTGGGCTGCTATGAGTCAATATCTACTTGAAAGCAGTGGGTTTGGTTTTGGGGTTTATATAACTATCAAACAAACTAGAAAATAAGCAAGAAGCATTACTAGATGTCAAAACGATCAATCTACCAGGAAGATTCAACAATTCTGAATTTGTTTATACCAAGTTACATGATTTACAATTTAAAGCAAAAATTGGGACAGCAACTAGAAGAAATAGATAAATCTGCAATCATAGTAAAAGTCTTTAATACTATTCTCTTGGTAACTGAAAGAAAAAAGTCGGACAAAAAATTCAGGAAGAATATAAAAGATTTGAATAACGTGATAAGGTAACTTAATCAACAATTATAAAACACAACAGTAATACATACATTCTATATAAGAATGTTAAAATATTTACAAAAATCACCGTATGCTTGATGATAAATGACTGAAATTATATAAACCTTATTCTTTGACCATAAAGTAACTTAGCTAGAGATCAGTAACAAAAAAACAATCATTAGAAAATATGTTTGGAAATTAAGAAACACTATTCTAAATAATCCATGGATCAAAGCTGAAATTATATTGAAAATTAGAAAATATCTTAAAATAAGTGAGAATAAAAACGTTAAGTTGCAGGATGCAGCTAAATGTGGAGAAATCTACAGCCTTATATTTCCAATTTTAATAAGTTAGAAGGATAGAAAATTAAACTCAAAGAAAATAGAAGGAAGGGAATAATAAAGAGCAGAAATTAATGAAATAGTAAAAAAAAAAAAAAACAGGATCAGCAGTTGGTTCTCTGAAGGAAATAATAAGATTGATGAAGTTCGTAAAGAGTAGTGAAAAAAAAGATATGTCACAATATACCAGTATAAGTAATTGGAAAGGGAACATCATTACAGATACTATAGATGATAAAAAGAAAATTAAAGGATATTATGAACCATTTTTTGACAGATTCCTAGAAAAACACACTTGCCAAAAAAAAAAAAAAAACTGACACAAAAAGAAATGAAAAATCTGAATCTCCAATTTAAAACTTTCCAATAACAAAAACTCCAGGCCCAGAAGATCTCTCTGGTGTATGCTACGTTACTATTAGTGTAACTATATACCAGCCACTTTTTGTACCTCTGGACCTCATAGGTAGTATGTTATTCAGGTTCTAATGCATTTAGTGTCAAGGCTGGTCATTTTTGAAATGTGTGAAGCACAGCAGACTGGAGTTGGAGCCTCACTGTTGTGTAGGTTGAGCACTTTATTAGGGGATGCTTCCTCGGTGTGTTAGTTTTGTAAACTTTTGCCTTTTCCCCTTTATTTCGGTGAGATAAGGCTTGCAAACATGAGTATGGCTTTCCTATGTGATAGCTCGGGAGCCCTGATGGGTTTGTTTTGGTTTTTCTGTGTCAGATATTTTGAAAACTAGAGGTTCTCCATGTAACCTACTGGAAAGGTGCTCACAATAAACTAGTTCTTATTGGGATATTGTCATACCACAGATTGGTGGTGCCACTTTGACACTTGACTTATTGGTGGCTTGTATCACCAGATCATATATCTCAAAATCCACATCTCATAACAAAAATTCCCAATTGGTTTTTGAATCAGCATGCCATAATTAGTGAAGACACATAGCATCAAAAAATTATTTTTAAATAAAAATTTGGCAATGAAAGGATTTTAAGGGAGAAATTATGCAAACCCATGCAGAGAGTGTAAAAAGAGGGTCGATCCCCAACTTGGTTTATGAAGCCAGGAGAGCTCTGATACTAAAGTCCGATAAGAACATTATGGAAAAATAAAATTAGAGGACAATCTCAATCAGACCATAGATGTAAAAATCCTGAATAAATTATTAGCAAACTAAATTCCGCAATAAACACATATATACATCATGATCAAATGGGGTTTATTTCAGCTTGGTTTATTGTCACAAAGATTAATTAATGTATTTTGCCATATTAACAGTAAAATAAAAAACAACAAAAATCATATCATCTCAGTAGATATAGAAAAATCATTTCATGAAATTGAGAATCATCCATGTCAAAACATTTACAAGTTAAGTGTAGGAGGTGGCTTTCTTAATCTTATAAATGGTATTTACAAAACAAAACAAAAACTTTTAACATACCTAATGCTTAATAATGGCTGGCTGAAACCTTTCTCTCTACTATTGAAGATGAGGCAAGAATGGCTGCTATTGCCACTTCACCATTGTCCCAGAGGTCCTAAGTAGTGCAATAAAAAAGAACGAGAAGTAAAAAGTAGAAGTTTTGGAAAGAAATAAAACTTTTACTATTTACTAATGATGAGTTTGTTAATGTAAAAAATCCAAAGGAATTTAGCAATACATTATTAGAATGAAAATGAAAAAGCTTCAGCAACATACAACACATAATTCTCAAACATAGTGTTGAGTGAAGGTCATACTCAAAAGAATACTTACTGCTAAGAAACTAACAAAACTAAACAATATAATTTAAACAAAAAAAAATAAACCAAACCCATTGCCATCGAGTCGATTCTGACTCGTAGCAACACTATAGGACAGAGTAGAACTGCCTCACAGGGTTTCCAAGAAGCGGCTGGTGGATTTGAACTGCCAACCTTTTGGTTAGCAGCCTTGCTCTTAACCCCTGGGCCACCAGGGGTAGCATATATATATGAAAGAAGTAAGGAAAAAATTATCATAAAACTCAGAAGGTAACTTCTAGGTCTAGAAAATTAGTATGCCATGAAGTTAGGGAGGCAAACAGTGGCTGAATTATGCACAGCCTTGCAGAACACGTTAAGAATTCTGGGCTTTATTCTAAAGGAAACGGATTCATTGAACACTTTTGAGCCAGATAATATTATCGATTTGGTATTTTACAAGATGATAACTGAATGACTGTGGGTTGTGGAGGGACAGAACTGGAAGCAGGGAAACCAATTTAGGGGGCTACTGCAGTAACTCAGATGGTGATGGGAGTGGCCTGGATTAGGGGATTGTATTAGTGACTTGGAAACCCTGGTGGCGTAGTGGTTAAGTGCTATTGCTGCTAACCAAAAGGTCGGCAGTTTGAAACTGCCAGGTGCTCCTTGGAAATTCTATGGAGCAGTTCTACTCTGTCCTATAGGGTTGCTATGAGTCAGAATGGACTCGATGGCAAAGGATTTTTTTTTTTTTTTTTTAAATTAGTGACTTGGAGTCCCCATATGGTGCAAATGGTTGTCCCTGCATGGCTGCTAACTGAAAGGTTGTCGGCTAGAGTCCATCCAGAGACATCTTTAAAGGAAGGCTTGGTGATCTACTTCTGAAAAATCAGCCACTAAAAACCCCATGCACTGACACACGTGGGGTCACCATGAGTCAGAACTGAGTTGACAGCAACCACTTATTAGTAGCTTAAAACAACATGAACGCATTATCTTACAATTCTATAGGTTAGAAGCCCAACACAGATCTCAATGGGCTAAAATCAAGTTGTCAGTAGGGCTGTATTCCTTACTGGAAGGTCTAAAGGAAAATCCATTTACTTGCCTTTTCCAGCTGCTAGCGGCCAGCCACATTCCTTGGCTTATGCTCCCCTCTCCATATTGAAAGCCAGCAACATGGCATCTCTCTCACCAACCTTCTATAGTCACCTCTCCCTTTCATTTTGATTTCAATTGAGAAAAGTTCTCCAGGTTCTCTGCTTTTAAGGACTTATATGATCAGGTTGGGCTTACCTGGATAATTTAAGATAATTATCTCTTTAGGTCCTTAACTTCTTCACATCTGCAAAGTCCCTTTCATCACATACGTTAACATGTTCAGGGGTTCTAGAGATAAGAACATTGACATCTTTGGAGGGGGCATCTACATGGTCACTATGAGTCAGAATCAACTCCATGGCTACAGGCTCGGTTTTTTTTTTTGGTACTACAGGAGCAGAGGTGGAAATGGAGAGAAAAGTACATACTCAAAACATTCATCTGCCTTTGAGAACCAGTCTGGAAGTGTCTGGTAGCCTCTACTTACCTGCTGAATTAATATAAATTAGACTCCCAGCCCACTTCCTTCGTATATGATGACATCTAAATCAGGCCTGTGATTTAAACACCCATTCTTCAATCTAGACCTGTCCTGAATTCGTTATTTAGTCACTGTCTTGCTGAGTCCTACTTATTCCTTCTTCCCAGGGCCCTTGGGCTTAGAATGCTTCAGGTCAAAGACATTCAGACCAAGTCAAGTCTTTGGTCATGTACAATTACATGGTGGTTTTGTAGGAAGAACTATATCCACTCTGATAGCAAAGGTTGTGAATGTCAGCAAGCTAGTTAGCTAGAGCATTTACTGTGTGACCTTAATCTATTATCAAGAAAGCACAGGCTGGTCATGTTCAATTTTTTCTTCTAGCTGAAAAAAAATGTGTGGCTATTTGAGTCATTAGCCACATTCTTCTTCTGTGATAAGTTGTAATTAACCAAGTTTTAGGTAATAGACAATATCTCTTTACTACCATAGTCCCCCTAGGATCCCTGGTGGTACAGTTTTAACGACTGCTAATCAAAAGGTTGGCAGTTTGAATCCAGAAGCTGCTCCCTGGAAATCCTATGGGGCAGTTCTACAATGTCCTATGGATTGCTATGAGTCAGAATGGACTCGACAGCAATAGATTTGGTTTACCATAGTCCACCTTAGTTCCTCTTTAGCACTGACTGTCCCCAGTCATCCTACCAACTACCTTTAGCATCTGACTTGTGTAAACTGATCTTTGTTAAAATTAAAGTCACTGACATTATCACATACACCAGTTGAGTTTTGGATCTAGAATTACAACTCCTTCAAGTCCACTTGACTTTGCACTGTAAGTCCCTAACTTTCTGTGAGCTGCTTGACATTTGATCTGGATCATGCAGGCTGCCCTTCTCACTGTATCTTTAAACTCCTTGTGGCAGTGATGAGACTAGAAATGAACGCTGTGCTTTTAGATGTAACAAGCAAGTAGCTTTGAATTTTTTTTTTTTACCATGTTTTCTTTAACCTTCTTCCTCAAATTTCTCTCTTAGTTATTCCATCTGCCTCTCAGGTTATGTATGTATACAGTTGTTTCAGCATCTTTATCACAAATTAGCAAATAATTTTTTTAAAAACTCAGCCAACTGTTTATGTTTAAATGATTGTTCAATATCTGTTTCATTTTAGACATTTAGCTCTCACTACTTGCTTTACGGAAACCCTGGTGGCATAGTGGTTTAAATGCTATGGCTGCTAACCAAAGGGTCGGCAGTTTAAATCCGCCAGGTGCTCCTTGGAAGCTCTATGGGGCAGTTCTACTCTGTCCTATAGGGTCGTTATGAGTCAGAATTGACTCGATGGCACTGGGTTTTGGGTGACTTGCTTTACATTAATCAATTTATTCATGCATTCAGCAAAAAATTCATTCAGCACCTCCTATGGGCCAGCCTTTGTTCTAAACAAATGGGATGCAAAAAGAAACTATTCCTACAGTAGCGGCAGTTACAGTCTGGTGGGAGAAGAGGGCATTAGTGAAATGTGAATTTACAACTGCAAGAAATACCCTGAAGTACAAATTGTCATGAGAAAGAGTAACAGGGGCATTCAAGAAAGACTTCCCTGAAGAAGTGATATTTGACCTGAAACTTGAATGATACACAAGCATTAACTAAAGAAAGAGATGGGATAGGTGCATTCCAGGCAGTAGAAGAGCATATACAAATATTCTCTTGTGGCAAGAAGCGTGGAGTGCTTGAGAAAATGAAAGGAGGCTAGTGAACTAGGCTGGTGGCTAGAAAGCAAGGGAGTTGGGTTAGCAAATGATGTTGGAGAGCTGGCAAGAGGCCACTGCAGAAGACCTCAGAGGCCTTGTTAAAGATTTGCCAAGAGCAAGGCAAATAATTGAATGGCTTTATCCAAGGGATGGTGACATTGTTCAATTTTCCTTTCCCCCTGTCTATTTTTCGGTCTTTATTTGCAGTCCAGGGACATGTGTGTGACGTGAATAAGAATTCCACACAGGTAACTCACAGAACTTTCAGTAACATCAGATCTTCTGGATTTGCAATTGAGAGATTCTTAACTGGAGTTGTAATCCAGCCCCTCCAAAAGTGCTTTACGGGTAACACCCAGGCACATATTTGGGTGGCTGTTGTTGGATATACCCATGGGCTATATATTGAAAAGAGTTATTGACAGCCTATTTTTTTCTCTGATTGTTGAACAAAATGAAAAGAGCCTTAGGATGTTAAGGAGTCAGGCCTCAAAGAGGCTGCATAGCACATAAGTGCTCCTATACTCATTCCTGCTGAGTGCCTTTGTTATCAGCCCTCCAAGAAAAAGAAACTGCTTTTGATGCAACACCTCTTGTGATCTCAAGGAATAGGCATTCAAAGGTGATTGAATAGTCCCTCAGAGCTTATTTTGGGTAAGGCCCTGGGCTGGGTGCCCTGGGAAAAGAGGAAGTCGTGATTGTTCATGGGAAGATTAAAACTTAATAGAGAATTTGGGACATAAGCAAGTGACTAAGAAGGTGACAATTTATAAAGCTGTTGTGAGGATTCTGGTGAGCAGCCAGCTTTGAAGGGCAGTGGATCCTCAAAGAACTAAGCAAAAAATAGAGCCTCAAGTGCCAAGGGGCTGGCACTGAACTTTTGTAAGAAAATTTGCAATCAGGTCTTCCCTGTCCCCGCCCATTTTGTGCTTACAGAGAACATCAACCATATTTGGACAAGGCCCTAGCTTACCCCTCATTTTTCTAAGCATATAGCTATTTCTAAGCAAACTAGGCCATGATTCTTTATGCTCTGTTTTCTCCACTGGCCATAACAGAAGGTCTAGATAAGCAAGCCAAAGAATGGTTCCAGAAAAATGAAAAGAGTTACATATAAAAAGCAAACCATGCACCAAAAAAAAAAAAAAAAAAAAAAAAACCAAAAAAAATCAAACCCACTGTTGTCAAGTTGATTCTGATTCATAGCGACCCTACAGGAAAGAGTAGAAAACCATGCACACACACACACAAAAAAAAAAAAAAAAAGGAGAGAGAGAAAGATATAATTATGCTACCACGCTAGATTAAAAATGCAAAATATACAATTATATTCACATTAAAACACCAAAAAGTAAGAATAAATATCTGCAGACTTTCCATTTCCATACATTAACTAAATATAACTCTTTCCACATATCCTCCAAAATTTATGGAGGTCATCAAGGAGAGCAAATAAAACCACTTACAACCCCTGTCTATGCCACAAGTGGAAACCCTGGTGGTGTAGTGGTTAAGTGCAATGGCTGCTAAACAAAAGGTCATCAGTTCAAATCCACCAGGCGCTACTTGGAAACTCTATGGGGCAGTTCTACTCTGTCCTGTAGGGTCACTATGAGTTGGAATTGACTCGATGGCAATGGGTTTGGGTTTTTGGGTTTATACCACAACTAGGAGACAGCAACTGCTACAAATCTCCATTTACACAAAGGTGGAGAAATAAAAGCCTGAAACCTGTGAAGCCAGAGCTGAAGCCCTTGCTGGATCTGAAAGTCAGGTGGAGAATGTGTGGAAAAAAGAGAAGGCAGCAGGGCCTAGCACCAGCAAAGCACACATAAAATCATTTCCAGATAGAAAGTGTTACACTTTGGGGACGGACAGTTGACTTGGAAGAGGAAGGTGGTCTTTGAGTCTAGGTGGTGAAGACAAGAGACAAGTATTCAAAAGTAAGGGTCCACTACAAAGTAGAAAGCATACCCTCCTTGCCCCCTAACACATTGAAAGTGTTAACTATTTTAAAGAAAGCTCATTCCACTGTATCAACAGAAAACTCCTGAACTAAGAAACCAAGTGAGCCTCCTCAAAATCTTACCTTTGCCTACACAGAGTCAGCTGTTTTTGCTGGTCAAGGAAAATACCAAAAAAAAAAAGCAAACCTACTGCCGTGAAGTCGCTTCTGACTCATAGCGACCCTATGGGACAGAGTAGAACTGCCTCACAGGGCTTCCAAGGAGCACCTGGTGGGTTTGAACTGCCGACCTTTTGGTTAGCAGCCGTAGCTCTTAACCAACTATGCCACCAGGGTTTCCAAGGAAAATACAGGACATATCAATTGATATTCTATCAATTCCTAGAGCCATGTTTTTCACCAATACATTTAGTGTAGCTTTGACTTGTTCCTTCAATACCATCAGTTCTTAATCATATGCTACCTCCTCAAATGGCTGAACATCGACTGATTCTTTTTGGTACAGTGACTCTATTCCTTCCATTTTCTTTTGATGATTCCTGCGTCATTTAATATTTTACCCAGAGAATCCTTCAGTATTGCAGCTAGAGGCCTGAATTTTTTTTCCAGTTCTTTCAGCTTGAGAAATGCCAAGCGTGTTCTCCCCTTTTGGTTTACTATCTCCAGTTCTTCGTGCATTTCATTACAATACTTTTCTTTGTCTTCTTCAACTGCTAACTACATGAATCATGACAAATTATGGGTAACACTGTGAAGAATGGGAATTCCAGAACACATAACTGTGCTCATGCAGAACCTGTACATAGACCAAGAGGCAGTCATCTGAACAGAACAAAGGGATATTTTGTGGTTTAAAATCAGGAAAGGTGTGTGACAGGGGTGTATTCTTTCACCATACTTATTCAGTCTGTATGCTGAACAAACAATCCGAGAAGCTGGACTATATGAAGAAGAACATGGCATCAGGATTGGAGGAAGACCCATTATCAACCTGCCATATGCAGATGACACAACCTTATTTGCTGAAAGTGAGGAAGGCTTGAGCAATTACTGATGAAGATCAAAGACCACAGCTTTCAGCATGGATTACACCTCAACATAAAGAAAACAAAAATTCTCATAACTGGACCAATAAGCAATATCATGATAAAGGGAGAAAAGATTGAAGTTGTCAAGGATTTCATTTTACTTGGATCCACAATCAGCACCCATGGAAGCAGCAGTCAAGAAATCAAGACGGGAGGGCGGAGCCAAGATGGCGGACTAGGCAGACGTTACCTCGGATCCCTCTTACAACAAAGACACGGAAAAACAAGTGAATCGATCACATACATAACAATCTACGAACCCTGAACAACAAACACAGATTTAGAGACGGAGAACGAACTAATACGGGGAAGCAGCGATAGTTTCCAGAGCCTGGAGCCAGAGTACCAGTCAGGTACGGCACAAGCACAGAGACCTGCTCCACCCCCCTGAACTAACCCCGGGAGGGGGACCAGCCGGTTCCACGGGTGGCGTGGGACGCAGCCGGTAGGAGAAGTCCCCGGGAGGCTGTGACCGATCTTGGAGCAGAAAGAGCAGCATCCGAGCCGGGGAACCGTCCCGCAGGGATTTGGACTGCTCGCAGGTACGCCATAAACACGGAGAGTTGCTCCACCCCCTGAACTAACCCCGGGAAGGGGACCAGCCGGGTCGCGCGGGCGGCGTGGGACGCAGCCGGTAGGAGAAGTCCCCGGGAGGCAGCGACTGGTATTGGAGTGGGGAGAACAGCGTTCCAGCCGGGACACTCGGTCGCGGCACAAGCACGGGGAGCTACTCCACCCATCTGAACTAACCCCGGGAGGGGGCCCACCTGGTTCACGGGGGCGGCACGGCCACGCGGCTGGAGGGACGAGAAGTCCCCGGGAGGCAGCGACTGATTTTGGAGTTGAGAGTGCACCGTCCCAGTAGGGGAGCCTTGACGCTGGGCGTGGGGCTGGAAGCGGAGGATCTGACCGTGACTCCAGCGGGCCAGACCCCCTGGGGGCAATCTCCACACAGCCAGCACACATAGGCGACGCGCCCGCGGGAATCTCAGATATAACAGTCATTCCAAGCAAGACAAGCAACTCTGGCTATATTCTGAGGTGCTACTCTCCTATCTCTCTGTTCCCTCCCCCACCCTCCCCAGGCGGCTTCATTAACATCTGAATAGCCTGAGCCAGAGGGAGAACTCTGATAGGGATCTGACTGCAGTTTTTTTTTAGCGGATTTTCTGGAAAAACTAGTTTCCCAGTGATGGCTCGGAGACAACAATCCATATCAAACCACTTAAAGAAGCAGACCGTGACAGCTTCTCCAACCCCCCAAACAAAAGAATCAAAATCTTTCCCAAATGAAGATACAATTTTGGAATTATCAGATACAGAATATAAAAAACTAATTTACAGAATGCTTAATGATATCACAAATGAAATTAGGATATCTGCAGAAAAAGCCAAGGAACACACTGATAAAACTGTTGAAGAACTCAAAAAGATTATTCAAGAACATACTGGAAAAATTAATAAGTTGCAAGAATCCATAGAGAGACAGCATGTAGAAATCCAAAAGATTAACAATAAAATAACAGAATTAGACAACACACTAGGAAGTCAGAGGAGCAGACTCGAGCAATTAGAATGCAGACTGGGACATCTGGAGGACCAGGGAATCAACACCAACATAGCTGAAAAAAAATCAGATAAAAGAATTTAAAAAAATGAAGAAACCCTAAGAATTATGTGGGACTCTATCAAGAAGGATAACCTGCGGGTGATTGGAGTCCCAGAACAGGGAGGGGGGACAGAAAACACAGAGAAAATAGTTGAAGAACTTCTGACAGAAAACTTCCCTGACATCATGGAAGACGAAAGGATATCTATCCAAGATGCTCATCGAACCCCATTTAAGATTGATCCAAAAAGAAAAACACCAAGACATATTATCATCAAACTCACCAAAACCAAAGATAAACAAAAAATTTTAAAAGCAGCCAGGGAGAAAAGAAAGGTTTCCTTCAAGGGAGAATCAATAAGAATATGTTCTGACTACTCAGCAGAAACCATGCAGGCAAGAAGGAAATGGGACGACATATACAGAACACTGAAGGAGAAAAACTGCCAACCAAGGATCATATATCCAGCAAAACTCTCTCTGAAATATGAAGGCGAAATTAAGATATTTACAGACAAACACAAGTTTAGAGAATTTGCAAAAACCAAACCAAAGCTACAAGAAATACTAAAGGATATTGTTTGGTCACAGAACCAATAATATCAGATATCAGCACAACACAAGGTCACAAAACAGAACGTCCTGATATCAACTCAAATAGGGAAATCACAAAAACAAACAAATTAAGATTAATTAAAAAAAAAAAATACACATAACAGGGAATCATGGAAGTCAATAGGTAAAAGATCACAATAATCAAAAAGAGGGACTAAATACAGGAGGCATTGAACTGCCATATGGAGAGTGATACAAGGCGATATAGGACAATACAAGTTAGGTTTTTACTTAGTAAAATAGGGGTATATAATGAGGTAACCACAAAAAGGTATAACAACTCTATAACTCAAGATAAAAGCCAAGAAAAACGTAACGACTCAACTAACATAAAGTCAAACACTATGAAAACGAGGATCTCACAATTTACTAAGAAAAACGCCTCAGCACAAAAAAGTATGTGGAAAAATGAAATTGTCAACAACACACATAAAAAGGCATCAAAATGACAGCACTAAAAACTTATTTATCTATAATTACCCTGAATGTAAATGGACTAAATGCACCAATAAAGAGACAGAGAGTCACAGACTGGATAAAGAAACATGATCCATCTATATGCTGCCTACAAGAGACACACCTTAGACTTAGAGACACAAACAAACTAAAACTCAAAGGATGGAAAAAAGTATATCAAGCAAACAATAAGCAAAAAAGAAGAGGAGTAGCAATATTAATTTCTGACAAAATAGACTTTAGACTTAAATCCACCACAAAGGATAAAGAAGGACACTATATAATGATAAAAGGGACAATTGATCAGGAAGACATAACCATATTAAATATTTATGCACCCAATGACAGGGCTGCAAGATACATAAATCAAATTTTAACAGAACTGAAAAGCGAGATAGATACCTCCACAATTATAGTAGGAGACTTCAACACACCACTTTCGGAGAAGGACAGGACATCCAGTAAGAAGCTCAACAGAGACACGGAAGATCTAATTACAACAATCAACCAACTTGACCTCATTGACTTATACAGAACTCTCCACCCAACTGCTGCAAAATATACTTTTTTTTCCAGCGCACATGGAACATTCTCTAGAATAGACCACATATTAGGTCATAAAACAAACCTTTGCAGAGTCCAAAACATCGAAATCTTACAAAGCATCTTCTCAGACCACAAGGCAATAAAACTAGAGATCAATAACAGAAAAACGAGGGAAAAGAAATCAAATACTTGGAAAATGAACAATACCCTCCTGAAAAAAGACTGGGTTATAGAAGACATCAAGGAGGGAATAAGGAAATTCATAGAAAGCAACGAGAATGAAAATACTTCCTATCAAAACCTCTGGGACACAGCAAAAGCAGTGCTCAGAGGCCAATTTATATCCATAAATGCACACATACAAAAAGAAGAAAGAGCCAAAATCAGAGAACTGTCCCTACAACTTGAACAAATAGAAAGTGAGCAACAAAAGAATCCATCAGGCACCAGAAGAAAACAAATAATAAAAATTAGAGCTGAACTAAATGAATTAGAGAACAGAAAAACAATCGAAAGAATTAACAAAGCCAAAAGCTGGTTCTTTGAAAAAATAAACAAAATTGATAAACCATTGGCTAGACTGACTAAAGAAATACAGGAAAGGAAACAAATAACCCGAATAAGAAACGAGAAGGACCACATCACAACAGAACCAAATGAAATTAAAAGAATCATTTCAGATTATTATGAAAAATTGTACTCTAACAAATTTGAAAACCTAGAAGAAATGGATGAATTCCTGGAAAAACACTACCTACCTAAACTAACACATTCAGAAGTAGAACAACTAAATAGACCCATAACAAAAAAAGAGATTGAAACGGTAATCAAAAAACTCCCAACAAAAAAAAGTCCTGGCCCGGACGGCTTCACTGCAGAGTTCTACCAAATTTTCAGAGAAGAGTTAACACCACTACTACTAAAGGTATTCCAAAGCATAGAAAATGACGGAATACTACCCAACTCATTCTACGAAGCCACCATCTCCCTGATACCAAAACCAGGTAAAGACATTACAAAAAAAGAAAATTATAGACCTATATCCCTCATGAACATTGATGCAAAAATCCTCAACAAAATTCTAGCCAATAGAATCCAACGACACATCAAAAAAATAATTCACCCTGATCAAGTGGGATTTATACCAGGTATGCAAGGCTGGTTTAATATCAGAAAAACCATTAATGTAATCCATCACATAAATAAATCAAAAGACAAAAACCACATGATCTTATCAATTGATGCAGAAAAGGCATTTGACAAAGTCCAACACCCATTCATGATAAAAACTCTCACCAAAATAGGAATTGAAGGAAAATTCCTCAACATAATAAAGGGCATCTATGCAAAGCCAACAGCCAATATCACTCTAAATGGAGAGAACCTGAAAGCATTTCCCTTGAGAACGGGAACCAGACAAGGATGCCCTTTATCACCGCTCTTATTCAACATCGTGTTGGAAGTCTTAGCCAGGGCAATCAGGCTAGACAAAGAAATAAAAGGTATCCGGATTGGCAAGGAAGAAGTAAAGTTATCACTATTTGCAGATGACATGATTATATACACAGAAAACCCTAAGGAATCCTCCAGAAAACTACTGAAACTAATAGAAGAGTTTGGCAGAGTCTCAGGTTATAAAATAAACATACAAAAATCACTTGGATTCCTCTACATCAACAAAAAGAACACCGAAGAGGAAATTACCAAATCAATACCATTCACAATAGCCCCCAAGAAGATAAGATACTTAGGAATAAATCTTACCAAGGATGTAAAAGACGTATACAAAGAAAACTACAAAGCTCTACTACAAGGAATTCAAAAGGACATACTTAAGTGGAAAAACATACCGTGCTCATGGATAGAAAGACTTAACATAGTAAAAATGTCTATTCTACCAAAAGCCATCTATACATTTAACGCACTTCCGATCCAAATTCCAATGTCATATTTTAAGGGGATAGAGAAACAAATCACCAATTTCATATGGAAGGGAAAGAAGCCCCGGATAAGCAAAGCACTACTGAAAAAGAAGAAGAAAGTGGGAGGCCTCACCTTACCTGACTTCAGAACCTATTATACAGCCACAGTAGTCAAAACAGCCTGGTATTGGTACAACAACAGACACATAGACCAATGGAACAGAATTGAGAACCCAGACATAGATCCATCCACGTATGAGCAGCTGATATTTGACAAAGGACCAGTGTCAATTAACTGGGGAAAAGATAGCCTTTTTAACAAATGGTGCTGGCATAACTGGATATCCATTTGCAAAAGAATGAAACAGGACCCATACCTCACACCATGCACAAAAACTAACTCCAAGTGGATCAAAGACCTAAACATAAAGACTAAAACGATAAAGATCATGGAAGAAAAAATTGGGACAACCCTAGGAGCCCTAATACAAGGTATAAACAGAATACAAAACATTACCAAAAATGATGAAGAGAAACCCGATAACTGGGAGCTCCTAAAAATCAAACACCTATGCTCATCTAAAGACTTCACCAAAAGAGTAAAAAGACCACCTACAGATTGGGAAAGAATTTTCAGCTATGACATCTCCGACCAGCGCCTGATCTCTAAAATCTACATGATTCTGTCAAAACTCAACCACAAAAAGACAAACAACCCAATCAAGAAGTGGGCAAAGGATATGAACACACATTTCTCTAAAGAAGATATTCAGGCAGCCAACAGATACATGAGAAAATGCTCTCGATCATTAGCCATTAGAGAAATGCAAATTAAAACTACGATGAGATTCCATCTCACACCAGCAAGGCTGGCATTAATCCAAAAAACACAAAATAATAAATGTTGGAGAGGCTGCGGAGAGATTGGAACTCTCATACACTGCTGGTGGGAATGTAAAATGGTACAACCACTTTGGAAATCTATCTGGCGTTATCTTAAACAGTTAGAAATAGAACTACCATACAAGCCAGAAATCCCACTCCTAGGAATATACCCTAGAGATACAAGAGCCTTCATACAAACAGATATATGCACACCCATGTTTATTGCAGCTCTGTTTACAATAGCAAAAAGTTGGAAGCAACCAAGGTGTCCATCAACGGATGAATGGTTAAATAAATTGTGGTATATTCACACAATGGAATACTACGCATCGATAAAGAACAGTGACGAATCTCTGAAACATTTCATAACATGGAGGAACCTGGAAGGCATTATGCTGAGCGAAATTAGTCAGAGGCAAAAGGACAAATATTGTATAAGACCACTATTATAAGATCTTGAGAAATAGTAAACCTGAGAAGAACACATACTTTTGTGGTTACGAGGGGGGGAGGGAGGGAGGGTGGGAGAGGCTTTTTTATTGATTAATCAGTAGATAAGAACTGCTTTAGGTGAAGGGAAAGACAACACTCAATACATGGAAGGTCAGCTCAATTGGACTGGACCAAAAGCAAAGAAGTTTCCGGGATAAAATGAATGCTTCAAAGGTCAGCGGAGCAAGCGCGGGGGTCTGGGGAACAGGGTTTGCGGGGACTTCTAAGTCAATTGGCAAAATAATTCTATTATGAAATCATTCTGCATCCCACTTTGAAATGTGGCGTCTGGGGTCTTAAATGCTAACAAGCAGCCATCTAAGATGCAGCAATTGGTCTCAACCCACCTGGAGCAAAGGAAAATGAAGAACACCAAGCCCACATGACAACTAAGAGCCCAAGAGACAGAAAGGGCCACATGAACCAGAGACCTACATCATCCTGAGACCAGAAGAACTAGTTGGTGCCCGGCCACAATCGATGTCTGCCCTGACAGGGAGCTCAGCAGAGGACCCCTGAGGGAGCAGGAGATCAGTGGGATGCAGACCCCAAATTCTCATAAGAAGACCAAACTTAATGGTCTGACTGAGACTGGAGGAATCCCGGCGGCCATGCTCCCCAGACCTTCTGTTGACACAGGACAGGAACCATCCCCGAAGACAACTCATCAGAAATGAAAGGGACTGGTCAGCGGGTGGGAGAGAGATGCTGATGAAGAGTGAGCTAATTATATCAGGTGGACACTTGAGATTGTGTTGGCAACTCTTGCCTGGAGGGGGGATGGGAGGATAGAGATAGAGGGAAGCCGGCAAAATTGTCAAGAAAGGAGAGACTGAAAGGGCTGACTCAAGACGGGGAGAGTAAGTGGGAGTAGGGAGCGAGATGTATGTAAACTTATATGTGACAGACTGATTGGATTTGTAAACGTTCACTTGAAGCTTAATAAAAGTTATTATAAAAAAAAAAAAAGAAATCAAGACGTGTCGCATAGGGCAAATCTGCTATAAAAGACCTCTTCAAAGTGTTGAAAAGCAAAGATGTCACTTTGAGAACTAAGGTGTGCCTGATCCAAGCCAGGGTGTTTTCTATGGCCTTATATGCATGCAAATTCTGGACAATGAATAAATAAGGCTGAAGAAGAATTGATTACTTTGAATTATTGTGTGAAGAATACTGAACAGATCTGTCTCAGAAGAAGTATGGTCAGAATGCTCCCTAGAAGCAAGAATGGAGACACTTCATCTCATGTACTTTGGACATGTTACCAGGATGGACCAGACCCTGGAGAAGGACAACGTGCTCGGTAAAGTAGAGGTTACTGAAAAAGTGGAAGACTCTCAACGAGATAGATTGACACAGTGGCTGCAACAATGGCTCAAATAGCAGTGATTGTGAGGATGGCACAGCAGAGGGCAGTGTTTCATCCTGCTGTACCTTGGGTCGCTACGAGCCGGAAGTGACTAGATGGCACCTAACAACAACAACATCATATTCTGGAGCCCTGATGGTGCAAATAGTTAAGCACGTGGCTGCTAACCGAAAGATTAGTGGTTTGAACCCACACAGCACCTCCATGAGAGAAAGACTTAGCAACATGCTTCCCTAAAGATTACAGCCAAAAAAAATTCCTATGGTCCAGTTCTACTCTATGACTTTGGGTCACCATGAGTCAAAATTACCTTGAGGACACCTAACAACAACAATTATGGTATCAATGTTAAATTTCTTGGATTGTGATAACTGTATTGCAATTATGTAGGAGAATGTCTTTACAAGATACAAGCTAGCTGAAGTAGTTAGGAATAAAGTGATATGTCTAGCATTTACTTTGAAAAGGATCAACAAAGCCTAAATGGATGGATGGATGGATGGATGAATGGAGTTAAAGATAAAGCAAATGTTCAAAATGTTAACAATTGGTGAATGTAAGTAAAGGTAAAAAAAACTTGCAGTGAAAATATTTCTGATTTTTCTGTAGGTTTTAAATCTTTCAAAATCACAAGTGGGGAAAAATAAAAACCAATAAAACAAACTTAAAAAAAAATCTTTCAATTCAGATGCATTTATTGAGGTTCTATAGTATTAAATATTTCTTTTGTAATGGCATCTTAGACAATAAAACTAAAATCTCATTTACATAACTTTAAAATCTATACAAAATGGGTTTGTTGTTAGGTGCCTTCAAGCTGGTTCCCACTCATAGCGGCCCTATGTACAACACAACAAAACACTGCCCAGTCCTGCGCCATTCTCACAATTGTTGCTATGTTTGAGCCCATTGTTGCAGCCACTGTGTCAATTCACCTCATTTAGGGTCTTTCTCTTTTTTGATGACCCTCCGTTACCAAGCATGATGTCCTTCTCCAGGGACTGATCCCTCCTAATAATATGGCCATAGTATGTGAGACAGTCTCATCCTTGCTTTCAAAGGGCACTCTGGATGTATTTCTTCCATGACAGACTTATTCGTTATTCTAACAGTCCATGGTATATTCAATATTCTTCTCCAGCACCACAATTTAAAGGCATCAATTCTTCAGTTTTCCTTATTCACTATCCATTTTTCACATGCATATGAGGTGATTGAAAATACCACGACTTTGGTCAGGTGCACCTGAGTCCTCAAGTGACATCTTTGCTTTTTAACACTTTAAAGAGGTCTTTTGCAGCAGATTTGTCTATTGTAATATGTTCTTTGATGTCTTTTTTTTTTTTTTTGCTTTTTTTTATTTAGATGAAGGTTACAGAGCAAATTATTTTCTCATTAAACATAAAATAAACTTAAAAAAAATATACGCATAGTGAATGGCCATCTAAGATATTGCACTGGTCTCACCCCTCCAGGAACAAGGGAGAATGAAGAAAACGAAAGACACAAGGGAAAGATTAGTCCAAAGGACTAATGGACTACGACTACCACAGCCTCCACCAGACTGAATCCAATACAACGAGATGGTTTCCGGCTACCACCACTGACTGCTCTGACAGGGATCCAATAGCAGGTCCCAGACAAAGCTGGAGAAAAATGTAGAACAAAATTCTAACTAACAAAAAAAGATCAGACTTACTGGCCTGACAGAGACTGCAGAAACCCCAAGAGTATGGCCTGTGGACACTCTTTTAGCTCAGTAATGAAGTCGCTCCTGAGGTGACTTCATGAGGTTAGACAGACCCATAAAACAAAATGAGACTAAAGGGACACACCAGCCCAGAGGCAAGGACTAGAAGGCAGGAGGGAACAGGAAAGCTGGTAATAGGGAATCTGGGTTGAGAGCGGAGAGTGTTGACATGTTGTGGGGTTGATAACCAATGTCACAAAACAATGTGTACTAAATGTTTAATGAGAAGGTAGTTTGTTCTGTAAACCTTCATCTAAAGTACAATAATAAAAGACAACATAGGAAAAAATAATTTAAAAATATGCATAGAAAAAAGAATTCAATATGCCAACACACCAATTTCCTGATAGTTTTAAAAGAGTTCCTGGCATCCCAGTGATCTTAGAAGACGTCCCTAACTCTCACATTAAAAAGTTCACTTCAACATCTTCTTCCCTTTGCCTCCAATCTATGTTAAGGATTGTATGTGATTTTTATTATTGCACAAAACTGTCAGATGTTTAAAACCTGGGAGGCCACTGGGAGTTATACTGGTAGGTTATGGAAATGCAGTTAACCTTCAATAGAAGGGAGTAGAGGGAAGATTCTGGGAAGAAGATAAAGGGACAAAATAGATCCTCCATATACAGGCACAATGGACATCCCATAACAGTCAAAATACGAACAAAGTCAATATTAGGCCTGGACTGAGAGAGAGAAACTGTATTCTGTCCTGTCACTTCCATGTTGATCCTGATCCTGAATAGTAATCTGTTACTTCCCTAATAAACCCCATAATAGTGAGTATGGTCTGTGACTTCCGTGTGGCCATTGCAATGAATTATCGAACCCAGCAGAGAAGCAGAGAGTGCCATGGGACAGAAGGCTGGTGTCAGACTTGGTTAAAAAGGATGGAGAATGGGGGTATGTCTGACGTCCACCTCATTGGTATCATCAAAGCTCTGATGCTACATTTTACACTCATTTACCTCAAACTGCTGTGTAGGCAGAGCAGTGCCTCTAACAGAGTTTAACCCTGAAATTTCAACCCTCAGTGATTTGTGGTGCGTGGGAAGAATCCTGCTAACAGTAAGATCATGGATAATTTTTATTTTCTCCTTTCTAGTTTTTGTTATTTGCCAAGTTTTCTAGAATAAAATGCAGTTAATTTGATAATTAAAAAAATAAAGAAAGAAGGGAAACAGAAAATAACTATGTCCCTCTTACTTCTCATCAAAAAATGGAGGTGGTAGAGGTAATGATAAGAAGAGATTCCTTTTGTTTTAAAGTAAAAAGAACATCAGCAAGAAGCAGATGTGTTCTGAAGCCTCCAAGGCCTCTGCCCTTGCCTTGCCCTGACCAAGTAGCTGATACTGAGGGTGGTGGCTCAGTAGGTCAGAGCAGGCTTATGAGAAAGTGGGAACAAAAATAAAATACATAAAAAGACTCAGATTGAGCTCAGTGAAAAATTCTGTTGAAAACACACAAGCTCAAGCAGGAAAACAAAAGGACATCAACAAGTTTGGAGGTTTATTTAATGTGGATTTATGGACTTCATTACAAAACCAATAATTAATAATAACTAACTTCTAAACAAAACCCAATTCATACTAACAGCTGAAAATAAAAGTAGTAAACACTGCAGCAATTATTTGATAGTCCCAGGCTTCACAATTCTAGCTCCCTAAGTTCTTTATTCTTAATTTAGTCCATTATAAAAGGGGCACAATGAGTAGAGAGTACAGTGGAAAAATGTTATTAAAGAATATAAATATATAATGGTGGATATATGACATTACGCATTTGTCAAAACCCATAGGACTGCACAACACTAAGAGTGAATCCTAATATAAACTATTGATTTTGGTTAATAATTATGTATTAATATTGATTCACCAGTCATAACAAATGTACTACACTAATGCAAGAAATAAATAATAAAAACTGCATGCAGGGTGGAGGGATATATGGGAACTTTCTATACTTCCTGCACAATTTTTCAATAAACCTAAAACTACTTTAAAAAATAGAGTCTACAAAAAAATAAATACATATAGTACCTGTCCCAACGACTACCATATTCATTGCTGAATTTACTTGTGTCTCTATGTAAACAAATCCCTGCTTGACACATATGATACCCAGGGATTCTTAGAGTAGGAAGGAGGCCTTAAAGCACATTCCGTTCAGCTTTCTATGCAGAGTGGTTATTCCAATACACAACATAAATGACAGTTCAGGCCGTCAGACAAGGTCTCCAATCCTCTGCCTCTGCCACCCTGATTTTATTCAAATTGGTAAAAATAAAAATAGCAACCAATTAGCAACAGTGAGATAGGAAGTGTTCAGGGTCTTTTATTTGTCTGTTTGAATCATAGCACCTGTTTTTCTTCTATGCCATTTACCACAAGTTGTAATAGCATTTTGTCATCATTGTTGGGTGCTGTCAAGTTGATTCTGACTCATAGTGACCCCTCTGTGACAGAACAGAATGGCTGTAATCCTTATGAAGCAGATCACCAGGTCTTTCTTCTGTGGGGTCACTAGGTGGGCTCAAACTGTCAACGATATTACAGTATTGTCAGCAGCCAACTGCATAACCATTTGTGCCACCTGAGCTCTTTAATACCATTTTACTACTCTGCTTATTTGTCCACTATCTCCCTCCCCTCGCTGTAAGTTGTTTGTGGGCAAAAATCATGACTACTTTGCCCAACACTGTATTCTCAATCACTGGTACAGAGCCTGGAATTCATCAGATATTTGTTAAATGAAGACACACAGCTTCTGATTTCTTGATATTCTCCCCATTTTAACATGAAGGGAAACTAATGGTCAATGAAGTATTAATCCAAAACTGGTAAAATGTCAGAGCCAAGATTCAGTCCCAGATCCATTTGACCACAGAGGCCATCAATGGTCTACCAGGCTTCCTGGCCACCCAATTAGTTTGGGAAAAATCTATTATAAAATGAAATGAAAAGTTTTGTGCCCAGGAAAACCTGTACAAGAGTGTTAATAGCAGCTCTGTTTGTGATAGCCCCAAACCAGAACCAACCTATATGTCCTTCAACGGGTGAAGCCTTAAACATATTCTGGTATATCCATAGAATGCAATGCTACTTAGCAATACAAAAGAATGAACTACTGACCCATGCAACAACCCGAATAGCTCTGAAGTGCATTATATGCTAGGTGAAAAAAATCATACTCAAAAGTTGACACAGTGTTGTAACCAATGTCATAAAACAATATGTGTGTAAGATTTTTTGAACGAAAAACCAATTTGCACCGTAAACTTTCACCTAAAACACAATAAAAATTTTAAAAGTTTGCACATTTTATGATTCCATATTTATAAACCCCAAAACCAAACCCAGTACCATCGAGTCGATTCCGACTCACAGCAACCCTATAGGACAGAGTAGATTTGCCCCATAGAGTTTCTAAGGAGCGCCTGGCAGATTCAAACTGCTGACCTTTATGGTTAGCAGCCGTAGCACTTAACCACTATGCCACCAGGGTTTCCTTCATCTTTATAGCATTCTTGAAATCACAAAATTATAGGGATGAGAACAGATTAGTGATTGTCAAGAACAGGAAGAAGTAGTGAGACTATAACGAGGAAGCATGAGGGAGTTCCTTCATGGTGATGGAATAGTTCTGTATCCTAATTATGTCAGTGGTTACACAAATCTATTCATGGGATAAGGGTGCACAGAAATACACATGCACTCACACGCACACACGCAGAGTGTTTGCAAAAATGGTGAGAACTAATTAAGATCTTATAGTAGTATTGTACTAGTGTCAATTTCCTAGTTAGTTATATATGATGTCAGCACTGGAGGAAACTGGGTGAAGCATATGCAGGACTGCATGTACTATTTTTGTAACTTTCTATGTTTCTATAATTATTTCAAAATTAAGAGTCAAATAAATAGAAATAAATACTCAAACCTCATCACTTTCTAATTGTTTTGCTATTAACTACAGCATGAGGTTATTTCCATTATCTGTATGGTGGGAATATTATATAAGGGTGCTATGGTGCATCTCTCCCCAACTCTGCATTCAGAGGTATCACACTGATAGCTGGAAACCAGCCATGAAAGAGTATTTACTTCACAGAAATAAGCAAATGCCACAAAACCGGGATTTGGCTTATTGTATCATTGCTTGCTAAGAAAGTGAGGCAGAAAATGCAAGTACTGCAGATTAAACATCAAAGTGTGCTATTTCTGTAGCCGTTACATTTGAATGGCATAACACATTGAGGAAATACTCTTCCATATTTGAAAACTACTACTTGACTCAAGAAAGAAGCAGTTCACATTATTGAGGAGTGAAGCTCCAATATAGGTCTTAGCGATTTTACTCATCATACTCATTAAGGTAATCAAAATATTGGCCAACATTCATGAGGGAAGGACTACATTCTTTCATCAACTGCAACCACAGGTTGGCTACAGATACAAAAATTTGCCAAAAATCGATGAAAGCATTTGATGAGAATCAATTGCAATATGGCATTTACAACAAAGAATATGGTACATTCTATTGTTATTTGTAAACTGTGTGCTACCCAATCTTTCCTTTTTGTTCTTACTTCAGTAGAAACTCCTTAAAGCTCCTCTTTAAAGTGATATTGTAGGTTAATTGTGTTGTACCAGGCTTTTAGCTTTTGCAGATGCTGTGTTTCAGGGAGACTGATTTGAGACATGGTATGTTCAGAATGGGAATTCCAGAACACTTAATTGTGCTCGTGAGGAACCTGTACATAGACCAAGAGGCAGTCCTTCAGACAGAACAAGGGGATACTGAGTGGTTTAAAGTCAGGAAAGGTGTACATCAGGGTTGAATCCTTTCACCATACCTATTCAATTTGTGTGCTGAACAAATAATCAAAGAAGCTGGAATATATGAAGAAGAACAGGGCATCAGGATTGGAGAAAGGCTCATTAACAACCGGCCATACGCAGAGACACAACCTTGCTTGCTGAAAGTGAAGAGGACTTGAAGCACTTACTGATGAAGATCAAAGACCACTGCTTTCAGTATAGATTACACCTCAACATAAAGAAAACAAAAATCCTCACAACTGGACCAATGAGCAACATCATGAAAAAAAGAGAAAAACTTGAAGTTGTCAAGGATCTCATTTTACTTGAATCCACAATCAACAACCATGGAAGCAGCAGTCAAGAAATCAAAAGACTCATTGCATTAGGTAAATCTGCAGCAAAGGACCTCTTTAAAGTGTTGAAAAGCAAAGATGTCACCTTGAAGACTAAGATGCCTCTGAACCAAGCCATATGCATGTGAAAGCTGGACAATGAATAAGGAAGACCAAAGAATAACTGATGCCTTTGAATTGTGGTGTTGGCGAGGAATATGGAATATACCATGGACTGCCAAAAGAATGAACAAATCTATCTTGGAAGAAGTACAACCAGAATGCTCCTTAGAAGCAAGTATGGTGAAACTGCATCTTACATACTTTGGACATGTTGTCAAGAGGGATCAGTCCCTGCAGAAGGACATTATGCTTGGTAAAGTACAGGGTCAGCAGAAAAGAAGAAGACCCTCAACGAGATGGATTGACACAGTGACTGCAACAATGGGCTCAAGCATAACAATGATTGTGAGAGTGGCACAGGACTGGGCAGTCTTTCGTTCTGTGGTACATAGTGTCACTATGAGTCAGAACTGACTTGAAGGCACCAAACAACAATATCTTCAGATTTCTGTATACACAGTCAATGGCCTATTACAACTGTAAACCCTGTTGACTTTACAGGAACATTCTCTAGTTTTCGGGGTTGAGTCAGTTTCGTTTTGATTTTCATTTAGACACCAAGTTCACAAGTTTTCTAATCAGTTAAAAAAATAAGAAGAAAGATTCTTTATGGTAGATGGTTCATATTAGTCACGTTTGGTCCTTGCCTACTAAACGTTTTACTATTCCAATGGTGAGGAGCTCTGGTGGTACAGTGGTTAAGAGTATGGCTGCTAACCAAAACGTCAGCAGTTCGAATCCACCACCTGCTCCTTGGAAACCCTATGGGGCAGCTCTACTCTGTCCTATAGGGTCGCTATGAGTAGAAAGCGACTGGACAGCCAAGAGTTTTATCCCAGTGGTGTGTCCTATGCACTGGTCAAAGGCCAAATTTACCAACTGTTTCACTCTTGGATTCCCTGTACGGTTAAGAGTTTTGGGCTCTGTGCTTCTGTTTATTCTGGAAGGCCTTTCTGCCTCAATTCCAAGTGTCTAGCTCCTACCCTTCTTTCGAAGTTAAGTCCAGTTACCTCCTCCTTGTCTTTACTCCCATAACCCAGTCAATGTGAGAAAAAAAAAAAAAATCTTTCCCTTTCTTGAATTTCTCCAGAATCTAGGTGTATCTCTCTTTTAATACCAGTCGTATGTCTCCGTTGTATTACTGTTTTATATACCTGTGGTTTACATCACACATTACTATTATCCACTTGAGGGCAAAGGCCTTTCCTAATTTATCTCTAAATTCCACCACAGTGACTAGTTCCACGCTTACACATAGCAAAGACTAAAAAAAATTGGTTTAGTGGAATAAGTGCAGTATTATGTCATCAAATGAATAAGTTAGTCCATCTTTCTAACCCTCAATTTTCTTATAAGTTGGGGATATGGGTATAATAATGAGGTTATATCTTATAGAGTTTTTTTTTGTGAAAAATACAGTTAAGATATAAAGCAGCACAGTGGCTGCTCAAAAAATTACACACACACACATACATGAAACCAGTTGCTGGTGAGTCAATTCCAACTCATGGTGACCCCATGTATGTAAGAGTAGAACTGTGCTTCGTGGAGTTTTCAGTGGCTGGTTTTTTGGAATTAGATTGCCAGGCCTTTCTTCAGAGGTACCTCTGTGTGAACTTGAACTGCCAACCTTTCTGTTAGTGGTTGAGTGTGTTAAGCATTTGCACCACTCAGGGACTTTCTCTCTCTCTGTCTCTGTGTGTGTGTGTTGTTGTTGCTATGTTAGGTACCACCGAGTCAGTTCTGACTCATAGTGACCCCATGTACAACAAAACAAAACACTACCTGGTCCTGTGCCATCCTCACAATCCATTGTTGCAGTCACTGTGTCAATTCATCTCATTGAGGGTCTCCCTTTTTTCTGCTGACCCTCTACTTTGCCAACCATGATGTCCTCCTCCAGGGACTGGTCCCTCCTGACATGTCCAACATATGTGAGGTGAAGTCTCACCTTCCTTGCTTCTAATGAGCATTCCAGCTGTACTTCTTCCAGGACAGATTTGTTTGTTCTTCTGGCATCCATGTTATATTCAGTATTTCTTTGCCAACCCCATAATTGAAAGGCATCAATTTTTCTTCTACATATATGTGTGTATGTACATATGTATATTATACTTTATGTGGTATATATTATTACTGTTATTGGTACTATCATTATCATTTTATTACTATTCTTGGTGCCAGAGTCAGGCTTCATTGAGTGTGTCTGAATTATTTGGTGCAGTGCGGTGTAAGAGCACTGGCCTGTGAGTCCAGAGAACAAGCTGTCATCTCAGCTCTGCCCACTGTGCTTGACCTGTGCTAATCAACCTCTCTGGGCTTCAGTTCTCTCATGCATAAAGTATGTGTGAACAAGGGGAGAGGACTGAGCCTCTTTGCCCCTCTAAAGGTCTACAATTCTACAATGCTGGGTAGCAAGTCCCCTCAGGCAGAGTTGGGCTCCAGTGACAGAGCTCTGCCTCCAATAACTCCCTGCTCTAAACCCACAGACAGTCCCGGAGCAATGGGCTAAGTATCCTTTGGCAAGGTTGTCTCAGTGACATATTAAAAAAAACCAAACCCACTGCTGTCAAGTCGATTCTGACATATTAAAACCAGACCCAGTGCCGATGAGTCAATTCTGACTCATAGCATATTAGTGGGTGCAAAAATACCCAGCCATTCTACTTTGGTGACCATATGGACTGGGGAAGGATTATTACCTTCTTCATTTTGTGACCATGTATTTGGAAGCTGTAGAGGAAAAAAAAAAAATCAATGCCAATGAGCTCCAGAGGTGATGTGTCTGATGGTTTTCCTCTTGGCAAGTCACCATGGGAGGGATGCCTCTCAAGTTAATCAACCTGGTGACAATGCTTCAACTCATCTGTCTTGCAGACCCTGTATGACACAGGACTGGTGACCTCAATTACAGAGGCAGGAACGTGGACTCCAGGGTAACAGAGTGTCACAACTGGAGATCAGAGAGGCCAAAGGACTCCTCAAAGGTCATAGAGTGAGCTAGTGGGAGAGGTGAGTCTGGACACCGTACCTCCTGGAATCCTGGCTCAAATCTGCACCTCTTACCAGCCCACCCACTGAGGGCCAGCATCACTATCAGCAAAGATGATCTCTGACAGCAAAAGTAAGCCAAAAAAAAAAAAAAAAAAAAAACAAAGGCAGACACCAATTGGCCATGTTCTGAATATATTGCGGATTATCCGTTCTCAAAGTCGGATAGATAAAGGCTGTTGCATAGAATTGAAGTTAGTCATAGGAAAGACTAATTCCAAATTCTTAAAAAGCTTTCTTCTTTAATGTATATGCCATTCCATCCTGGATATGATCATTCTGGAGCAGTAAGCAACTGGTAGGAGCCCTGGTGGTGCAAGAGTTAAGCTCTCAGTTACTAACTGAAAGGTCAGCGATTCAAACCCTGGTGATCTTCTTCCATAAGCATTACAGCCTAGGAAACACTACAGGGCAGTTCTATTCTATCCGGTACAGTCACTATGAGTCAGAATTGACTTGACAGCACCTAACAACAAAAAGCAACTGATGTGTTCAAGTCTCTTTTCTTAGTGAAAACCCAGCTACACACCAAGAAGCATGAGTTACAGCAAATAGTGGCTACGTTTCCTGTAATGTATCTGCCCAGATTCAGATGTCAGCTGCTAGATACGAGCTCCTTGAGAGGAGTGTAGCCTCAGGATCAAGCTGCCACAAGGTCTGGCACTTGGAAGGTGTTTAAAAAGTTGGTTGGATGAGTCCAGAAAAGTGTCACTCATGCTGGTCACCAAATGCCACAGAATATTTTGTAGACTGAAATGGCTTAGCAATAGTTACCCTTTAAGAAATGAGGATAAGGTTGATGAGTGGCTCAGGGTGGAAGCTTGATGTCTTTGATATGTTTCAGAGTAGAAAAATCTAGTTTATACTTTGTCATATTCACTGCAGTGGGAGGACAGGAGGTAGAGTGATAAGTATATTCTTATTTCAATAGTATAAGCATATACTCTGATTTCAATATTTTCTCTCTACTATTTATGGAAATGATGTGTAAGCTAATCTGGTTAACACTGAAATATGGTACCATTTTGGAATTTTATGCTCATGGGGTTTGGTATGAGAGCTAGTGCTCTCACCTGATTCCCTCCCACTCTCTCTCACCGGAAGGTACGCTTTCATTGGAGGGATGTTTGGTTTTGGGGGAATCAAAGGGCCACACAGTAGCCCTACAGAGAGAAAGCAGTAAGTTGCCTGGAAGTTTCTTGAGATAAGAAATTTAGAAACTCTCCTGTTGCAGAGAAAGTATTAAGTATACCTCCCGTCTACTTGCTGCCCACACACTTCTCAACCTCCTGTGCATTAATTAGGTGGGGACCATGCGGCTGAATTTTGGTCAAAGAAATATGCTAGGAAATGTCATGAGGCACTTCTAAAGCTGACTCTTGTGTTTGGTGCAAACTTTTAGCTTTCTTCCCTTGAAACAGCACCCTAGCATGCTACAAAATGGAAAAGGGCCATCTGACTCATTTTGGATTTTGAATGAGTGCAAAATAAAGCCTTGTTGTGTTAAACAATTAACATTTTGGAGTTTGTTACTGAACCATAACCTATGCTATTATGATTGTTATTCTGACCTTTCAAGCCCATCTCACCTGAGGATGAATAGGGGCAGGAATGCAGGGCAGGAGGCTTCTGTAGGATTAAAGATTTTGTGTTTGTCTGAAGATCCTCTTCAGTTATCCTGTTTAGGAATATGAACGTGTTGGTGCAAGATGCAGGGATTTGAGAGGAACTTTTACATATGACCAAATTTTCTCCTTTTTGTTAATATTTTTCCAATGTCTTAGTTTTACCTCATTGCTCCTTTTTTCTTTTACTGTTGTTAAAATAAAAATCATATTAAGCCAATAAAAGACATTGATTGAAGTTTATTTAATATAAAAAAAAAATTTTTTTTATATTAAATACAATGTGCAAATTGGGGTAATAGTCAACTAAAAAACCAGCAATATTCAACTAAAAAAAAAAAAATATTCAACTAGGGAGTTAAAAATGTTCCAAAGATTAAAGGAGTTCCAAGGACTCTTATACCCCGTCTTATTGACATTGCCATGGAAACGGGGCAAGAACAGTGTTTATATAGTAAGAATTTACCCTAAAAGACAGCTACTAGTGCTAGTCTGACCTTAGAGTTGTTTCTCGAAAGTGACTGCACATAGATAAGCCCAAGGTCTAAGGCAAAAGAGTCTTCACTAAGCTACTTACTTGGCTATTGTTTGACTCAAAGGTGACTTTAGGAACCAGTTTTCTCAAGGCTCAAGGTTCAAAAGAATATCTCAGGGTAATGGCCTGGGTGGGTCACTCCAACTCCACAAACCCCCAGAAATATGGATTCCAGGAGAATTAAACCTCATTCCTCACTATCTTTGAGATAAAACTTTTAAGAAAAAAGATAAATTTTAAGATGAATCAAGTATTTCAGATGTTTTTGAACTATAAACTTTCAATACTTTTGTAACTTTTTAATAATCATGATATAATCAAAACCTGAACAATCGATCATCTCAAGTTACTTATTTAAAGAGCTAAATTTCTACTTATTTTCTGCTATGTGATGGTATGAAATAATAATAATAAAAGCTACACAATATAGCTTTTAGGCCAATATTCTTTACATTATTATCATCCTAGGTATATAAACGAAACCCTGGTGGTGCAGTGGTTAAGAGCACTGGATGCTAACCAAAAGGTCAGCAGTTTTAATCCACCAGCTACTCCTTGGAAACCCTATGGGGCAGTTCTACTCTGTCCTATAGCATCCTTGTGAGTCAGAATCAACTCAATGGCAACGAGTGTGGTTTTTAGGTATATAAATGTATGTTCATCCGAAACTACAGTTAATGCCTAGTTAAAAAAAAAAAAAAGCAAATTCATGAATTCTGAATCTAGTTACATTTTGTCTTCAAGGTTAATGTGTTGCTAATAAATAAATTGTTATGAATTTGAATTGCTGCCCATGAGGATTAGAACCATGGACGACTATGAGAAAATAAAAATGTGTTTGAGTTTAAATATGTTTCATAAATGTAGTATTTCACAAGAGAAAATTGAGTTCAGCTAGCATACTAAAACTTGTAATTCATTATCTATTTAAATTAACTTTGTAATACAACAGAACGCCCGTCTATCCATTCAGGGACAGGCGCAGCCATTGGAAAATAGGTAAGTTAGATGCATAAAATATGTGTGGGTGTCGATCCTTATATATACAGAATGCACCATTAAATTTAGACAGAAAAGCACAATCCAAAATCATTTAAAAATTGCTAGATTAAGTCATTTAAAGTGTTAAAAACAAGCAACTGAAACTTAAAATTTTTATCATCTTTTTTTTTTTACAGACCATTCTGGCTCACTCTTGCAAAAAAGCTCACAAGGCAATTTGGGTTGGAGGCATTTTTCTTCTTTGACTCTTCCAAATACAGCTTTGTATTAGCATGTTCAATAAAGCAAGTAACAAAGTAACAGTTTAACTCCATTACTTGGAACCATTCTTGACCCTCTTTTCATTCTAGTTGGAGGTAATTACTTACTGCTAATGCAAAATGCCAAAGACAGCCTTAAATTCCGTTGAATTATTATGTAGATTGGAAATCAGACCTTCCCAATTCTTCTCTTAAAACAGCACTGTAACTCTATTCTCTACCTACTTTGTCAATTTCAAAAGTCAATCTGACTTTTCTGAGTGAAAGCTTCTCACTTGTGTAAGATATTGGTCCCAGACCTGGTGGAGGAAATGAGTGAATTGCCTTGGGAAGGAGGTTAGGAATGAATAAATAAGTAATAGTGGAGGTGAGTCTTTCTTCTTGGAGCCCTGGAGGTGCAGTGGTTAAGAGCTCAGCTGCTCACCAAAAGGCTGGCAGTTCGAATCCATCAGCCGTTCCTTGGAAACCCAATCTACTCTGTCCTATAGAGTCGCTAGGAGTCGGATTCTATTCAGTGGCAATGGGTTTGGGTTTTGGTGTTTTATTGGATATGAAGTATATACTTTCAGTTATCTAATACCCATTAGAATTGTAGATTATAGCTTTTACTCTCTTTTTTCATGTCCAGTGCACTGAAAATACAAGTTTTCGCTTAGGCAATGGAGCTTAAAAAAAAAAAATGGAACTAGAAGCTCTAAAATTTAGCCACAATCGCTGGATAATTTTGTTGTTTTACCAAAGTCTATATGGAAGCTGAATATTAACTTGTTTAAATTAAAATCAATCGTTTCTGTACATTAAACTCATCTCTGTATTAATAGCATTTTTTTTTTTTTTTATGGTAAAATAAGGCAGCATTTTTCTTAGCTTCATTCCTGGAATCAATAAAAAAAACAACAGTAACAGGCTATTTCTTTTCTGTGAATACCTAAATGACTTCACAACCATTATTCCACTCGGAGGAAAAATTATTCTTCTGCCACAGCAAGGGGGAGAGAATGCATGGCTTCTATTAAGACTAATGGAGGCTGGTATGCAAAGTTCAGTTGTCAGGAAGGAAGTTATTTGCCACAGGCCTGGGAACTCGAGGGAAATTTACTAATTAGTTTCTCTGTAAATCAAGGTGCTTGTTGTTTTATTCTCCCTCTCCTTTATGAGAAAGTAAAGCACAGGTTCATTATATATTCCTAAAAAGGGTAAATTAAATATCTTCCATAAATTAAAAAGATGGCATATATAATAATATAAGCTTAAATATATGAGGTTGTGCGTTAACAGCCATTTTTTCCTCACTGTAGAAAATTAAAGCCTACAAAATGTAGAAAACATCACACGTGAAAAATAGGGGATAGCGAATGATGATTTATGACCTGGGTTCATCTCAAAAGAGCAGGTCCCGAGCATATTCCACTACTTTCCATTTTCTAAAATTATGCTCCTGGTCTAATCAAAGCACTATTTTGACACAGCCTTTTTAATCTTCCTTTTTTTCTTCCACAAATATCACCTCAGGCATCACACATCCGTTTTATTGGAAGCCATAATCTTGTACTTAAAGAACTACTCAACCATAAACCAGGGCCCTCTGGACACCTTTTATCAAATTTAGGTGAACCCTGGAATCTTAGAATGTTAAATAGGGCCCAGGTCAGCATGGAGGGTTTTACAGAGGAGGAAACAAAGTCCCATTTGGGCAGCCATTCACCACTATGGTTGGTGCACCACCCACCACAGAGCCACTCACCCAGGACTATGGCATTGCCCTGGGCCAGGGCAGACCTGGAGTCAGTCCGAATTTCTCAGAAGAACCACCTCCCAGTGGGCCCAAGCATCCAAATGAATGTCCCATTGGCAGCCGCGTCACCGTCCGTCTTCAGCTTCCAAGCCTCATATTTCGCAAGATGGTTAAGACCTTTTGTCTAATTTGGTTTTACTCAATTTGCTAAGCTTCAATGTAAGGAATACAATTTTTCCTCAGGTGAATTCTAAGGAGAAAAAGCTATACAAACAAATCCAAAACAAATGTTGGAAAAGAAAAGGCGATGAAGAGAAGCAGGAAGCAGTTTCCACAGAACAGAAATGTCATCAGGCTGCATGCCAAAATCACAAATTCTTTTATCTTAAAGGTAGCTTTAAAGCCTGTCCTTTAATCAGGAAGCTGCTTTATAGAGAGTGCACTAGGTTACTTTAACAAATGAATTCTTTTTAAAGGATAATTCTTCACATTGCAACTCATTGATTTATTCATTCACTTATCAGTGAATATTTATCGAATGCCAATTATATGCCACACTCTGTTTAAAGCACTTGGAACAAAACGGAGAAAATCCCTGACCTCTTGGAGCTTACAGTTTTATGTTGGGGGACAGAATAAATAATTAGGGGGATAAGCCAAAAAACCAAACCCATGGCCATAGAGTCGGCTCTAATTCATAGCGACCCTATAGGACAAAGTAGAACTGCCCCATAGGGTTACCAAGGAGCATCTAGTGGATTTGAACTGCTGACCTTTTGGTTAACAGCCATAGTTCTTAATCACTGTACCACCAGAGTTTCCAATGAGGAGGATAGGAAAGGGATATTGGGTGGGGGCAATCTATTCTTGGTACCTTAAACAAACTTTCTCTTTTTCATACTCATCATGATGAATATCAATCACATTTCTCAGTCCCAGATCATCCTGACCTATAAACTGTTAGCTGTGGAAGTGATGTAACAGCCATCTATCTCTCTCTTTTAAAAAATGAAATCAATTCCAAAGGAATTGTTGCCAGTGTTCTCCAACAGAATCAGGACACGTTTACCTGTAAATATCTGGCACCGTGTACCAGGGCAGTACTTCTGCCTGCCCACCAGGATGAAAACTATTGCCTTGGGCAGCCTTAGGGTAAGAGAAGCAACTCCAGGGATGCACAGGCTTCCCCCTTTTGATCTGCCTGACCCTCTGGCCATGTGCTCATTGCACACAGCTACTAAATAACCTGCTGGATGCCCTCACTTCTTATGCACCCTACATCTGCAAACCCATCCCCTACATTTCTTAAAGAATTCAATATTCACATATTGCTGTACTTTAAAGGAATCCTGCACCATCTGAAGTGTGTACTAATGGAATGTTGGTTGCTAAACATGCTTTCAGATTTTATAAGTAGTTTCCCTGAATTAGATGCAATATCTTGTCATAATACTAAATTAAAAGCATGAATTATATATTTGAGACACTGAAAAAAAAATTTCAGTTAAACTCTTACGGTACTTGTATTTCTAATTGTCAATATATAGAATTGTATGCCCTCCCCAAAACAGTTATAAAGGGCTATGACATTGGGGAACCTACGTTGCCTTTGGACATGCTTTGGGGTTTCATAAGACACAGGAGAAGTCAGTGCAGCTGGGTCTCACCTTGTAAGGCATGGAAGGCTGTTTTGGAGAAAGGTGCTCTCTCATCAAGGACATGTCTTGGCACTTTAATTTTCCTTTTTTTCTACGATAATTTTTAAAATGATCCAGAGCAGAGAGATCAGTATCTGTAGCCAAAGAACCTAGGTTCTTTGCCATCTGACCACTTACTAGCTAACCAACCTTTGATCACAGATGGGTTAACAATGCATGTTGCTTTGGTTCTGTAATGGCAGCCTAGCATGATGGTTAAGACTGTGGACTCCAGAGCCAAACTATCGGAGTTTGAATTCTACCTCCGCCACTTAACTGCCTTGAAAATTAATCAAATTACTTAAGTCTCTGTTTACCTCAGTTTTCTCATCTTTAAATGGAAATAACAGCACCTATTATGCTATGAATTAACAAATGAATTAATACCACTAATATGCTTAGGGAAGCCCTGGTGGCATAGTGATTAAGAGCTATGTCTGCTAACCAAAAGGTCAGCGGTTTGGATCCACCAGGTGCTCCTTGGAAACTCTATGGGGCAGTTCTACTCTGTCCTATAGGGTCACTATGAGTCGGAAGTGACTCGATGGCAGAGGGTTTTTGGTAATATGCTTAGGGACTCCCTGCATGGTGCAAATGGTTAAGTGATTGGCTGCTAACAAAAGGTTGGTGGTTTGAATCCACCCACAGGTGCCTCAAAGGAAAGGCCTGGCAATCCACTTCTGAAAAATCAGCCATTGAAAGCCCTATAAAGCACATTTCTGCTGAGACACGTGGAGTTGCCATGAGTTAGAATCAATTCCAAGGTAACTGTTTTTGTTTTTTTCCCCCTGGCTAATATGCTTAAAGCAATGCCAGGCAGACTAACATGTCATAAACATTGGATGTGGTTAGAAGAAGGACGCAGTTTCCTTGTGAAAAATAACCAGAACAGGCTAATGAAGCTCTCTGTGCGTGACTCTTAATGTTATCATCTTAATGTTATTATCACTTTAGGGAGAAATAAGGAAGTTGTTCTTAACGGAATTTATGATGGTTTAAATTAGAAGAATGGGTCCTTCTAGAAGCTATGTTTCTGTGACAAACCCAGTGCAAATCAGCTGCTGTGATTCGAGTTAAGTTCTTTCTGTACCTGGGTTGGGGAGGGCTGCTACAGATGTCTGCAGAGGTGCAGAGGGAGAGGAGAGATGAATTTTTCCAAACACATCATCCCACATTTTCCAGAAGCCCTGTGGAAGATCTCATTTATTTCAGACCTAGGAGTCTAGGTTGCTCTGATTCAGGCTGGGAGACAGTAGGGCCCAAGAGAAAATCAGTGAAAAGTTAAGAGTCTGAATGAATCTCAGCAGGCAGCACCAGGTCCAAAGTCTGCCAAAATTCAGAAGATGACCTGCAATGCTGAGACCTGTGAGAGGCCAGGGCCACACCTGTTCTGGGCACCATTGGGCCCTCTGTGCCTAGCACAACGCCTGGTACACACAGGGCTTAATAAATATTTCAACTGATGAAATGAATGAACAGAGAAATGAATGTTAATAAACATTCCTCCAAAATCCAGTGCCGTCAAGTTTTGCAACTCATAGTGACCCTATAGGGCAGAGTAGAACTGTCCCATAGGGTTTTCACAGAGTGGCTAGTGGATTCAAACTGCTGACCTTTTGGTTAGCAGCTGAGCTCTTAACCACTGTGCCACCAGGGCTGCAAGCATTCCTCCAGAGGCTCTCAAATAATGGTGTTGGGAATATAAACTGCTCCAATTATTTTGGAGAGTAATCTGATGGGTACAGCTTGGCTAGTGTATGGAGACCAAGTGAATATCCGAACTTGTATCAGTCAGGGCTCTCCAGAGAGATCTATCTATCTATCTGTCTGTCTGTCTATCTCTCTATCAATCTATGTATCTATCTAATGTGTGTGTGTATGTATATGCACACACACACACATACAGATATAGAAGTGTGTGTGTGTGCACGTGTGTATAGACAGATAATATTTCTTCTAGCCCTGATGGCACAACAGTTAAGTATTCAGCCGCTAACCAAAAGGTTGGCGGTTTGAACCCACCCAGGGGCTCTGTAGGAGAAAAGACCTGGCAATCTCCTCCCATAAAAATTACAGCCTAGAAAATCCTATAGGGCAATTCTACTTGGTCACATTGGGTTGCTATGAGCAGACAATCAACTCGATGGCACTCAACAACAATATACTTATACATAGATTTATTTCAAAGAATTGGCTCATGCAATTGTGACCACTGGCAAGCTTGAAATCTGTAAGACAGGCTGCCAGGCTGGAATTGACATAGCATTCCTGAGGAAAAAAAGCCTTCTTCCTCAGGGAAACTTTAGTTTTTGTTCTTAAGATCTTTCAAATGATTGAATGAGCTCTATCCATGTTATTGAGAGTAATCTCATTTATTCAAAGTCAACTTACTGTAGAGTTAATCACATCTACAAAATTCTTTCACGGTAACACATAGCCTAGAGTGTGGTTGACTGGGTACTATAGCCTAGCCCAGTTGACACATAAAACTAACCATCATGCATCCTGGAAAGAGCATCAATCCCTTATGTAACAGACACAGGATAATGAATGGTAAAGGAAAAAGTGAATGCTAATTTAAATTTTAATAATTAAAAAAAAAAAGGTGTCCTCCAGTCAACTCTGCTAATGGTGACCCCACGTGTTTGAGTAGAACTGTGTTCCATAGGGTTTTCAATGGCTGATTTTTTGAAAGTAGCTTGCCAGGTTTTTCTTCCAACGTGTCTCTGGGTGGACTTGAACTTCCAATCTTTTGGTTATCAGCTAAGCACATTAACCGTATGAACTACCCAAACCCATTGCCATGGAGATAATTGTGATTTATGGCAATCCCAGTGTTAAACAATAGAATTACTCCACAGGATTTTCTTGGTTGTAATTGTTACAGAATCAGACTGCCAGGTCTTTCTTCTGTGGTGTAGCTCGGTAGGCTCAAACCACCAATCTTTGGATTAGTAGCTGAGTGCAAACCTTTTGCACCACCCATGGGCTCCAAATAAATGGTAGAAGCAGTTAAAAAAGAAAAGGAATCTTGCTTACTCAACTAGTGGTGCTGAAGTCCAAACTGCTCTTATATTTCAGATTAAAAGACAACGGGAAATCTGGGGCATTCTTCCACCACATACACAGGAGGAGAGGAAAACGGAAGTATGTGTTAGAAAACAAGTGAAATGCAATCCTTTAGCAGTAAAGGACCAGTGCAAAAGAATATGTAAATACTTCCTCCAGCATCTTGGTGCCAGGCCTACCCATACTTGCATCTCACTCAGGCAGAACAGCCACACCTGCTTCCTCATAAGAAACCCATCTTCTTCACTAACACAATTAGTGTTCTTCAGAACTGACTCTAAGAGACATGGACCCCATCTCATACTCTCATTCGGTGGAGCTCTCAACTCATAGCTGGCAAGTGTATTAGTTTCTGGGGCTACTGTAACAAATTACTACAAATTTGGTGACTTAAAACAACAGAAATTTATTGTCCCACAGTTCTAGAGGCCAGAAGTCCAAAATCAAGGGGTTGGTAGGGCTGTGTTCTCTCTGAAGGCTCTAAGGGTAGAATCCTTGCTTGTCTTTTCCTAGCTTTGGGTGACTCCAGGTGTTGTTGGACTTGTGGCTGCATCACTCCATTCTCTGCCTCCATTTTATCTATGCCTTCTCTGTTCTGGTTGTCTTTTGTAAGAGCATTTGCCATTGGATTTAGGGCCCACCCAGGTAATCCAGGATGATTTCATCTCCAAATCCTTAACTTAATTACATCTGCAAAGTCCTTGTTTCCAAATAAGGTCACACATACACGTTCTGGGGTTAGGAGATAAATATCTCTTGGGGGGACCACCATTCAATGCACCATTGAAAGACAGGGCAGAAACCAGTTCTCATAATATAGTCTGTGGGCTTCAAGCAGAGCTCTGTTCATTACCTCCTACAAAAATAGTTAATGATAACAGTGCTTATTATGTTCACGATAAGGTGAACTACTTGGCATGGGAAAGTGGATGATTCCAAGATAAATCTAGATCCATTTTGGAAGGAGCTGGCTATTAACTTCTCTGAATGCTGCCTGCTGCATAGTCAGTGCAAACAGCCTAGCGAAAGTCTAGAAAGTTAAGAAGGCACAAAAGTAGTACTTAAGAGGCCTGTGTGAACAAGAAATTACAAAATGTCTGACCCATTACCCATGCCAAAAAGGTTGTCAATTCCGACAACTGGTCACCACAACCACATCTACATCTTGTCTCCTACTACCGCTTAACTAGAGCTGTGTGCAGTAATGACAACCTTTACTTAATACCCACAATTTAAATGCTAATTTTGTGAGTCTCCAAACTAAAGTTTCAGTGAAACTACATATGCATAACTAAGTCACAGTGACCCAAGGAAACCAGCTCTGATTGCGAGTCCTGTGATTTTTGTGTCCGGATTTATTTTCGTTGGGAGCTCAAAAAGACAGATGGCAGAAAAGTGGGGGGCCAGGGACGGCAAAATTAGTGTGTTCCAAAACTTCTGACTAAGGTTGGCATGGAAGAGAAAGACGTTTGAATTCTGCCATTGTGGTGCGAATCCTATTTAATGTCATCGTCATTGCACATGAGATGAAGTAATTAGAAGAGAGGCAGTGTGGGCAAAATAACAGATTTTAATTCTGTGTTGTTATGGATTAAATGGAGTCCCCAAAGTGATAAGTTGAATCCTTAGAACCTGTGAACTTGAACTTGTTTGGAAATAGAGTTTTTGAAGATGTTAAAATCAGTTAACATAAGGTCATACTAGATTAGGGTGAGTCCTAATCTCATCTGAGTGGTCCCCTTATAAAAGAGGAGAAAGACAGAGAGAGACTCACAGGAGGAGAAAGGTTGCCATGTGAAGGTGCATCTATAAGCCAAAAAGTCCAAGAAACATTCAGGTTACCAGAAGCTGAAAGAGACAAGGAAGAATCTTTCCCTAGGGCAGTCAGAGAACATGGCCCTGCTGATGTCTGGAATTTGGATTTCTAGTTTCCAGAACTGACAGACAATAAATTTCTGTTCTTATAAGCTACCCAGTTTGTGGTACTTTGTTATGGTAGCCCTACAAAAACCATACACAGGCTTAGCACTTACCATGTAACCTGGGCAAGTTCTTTTTCATTATGAGGGTTTCAAGTTTCACAATCCTGAGGGAACTACTAGACCACATAAATTTCTATGGTTCCTTCCAGTTAATATATGCTTAACGTTTTTGTTGTTAGGTGTCATCAAGTAGGTTCCAACTCATAACAACCCTGTGTACAACAGAAAGAAACAGTGCCCAGCCCTGCACCATCCTGACAATTCTTGCTATGTTTGAGCCCATTGTTGCAGCTACTGTGACAACCCATCTCACTGAGGGTTTTTCTCTTTTTCAATGACCCTACCTTTTATTGTTGTTATGTTGTTACTTCCTATTGAGTAGGTCCTGACTCATAGCGACTCTATGTACAACAGAACAAAACACTGCCCAGTCCTGCACCATCCTCACAATCATTTTTATGTCTACGCCCATTGTTGCAGCCACTGTGTCAATCCATCTCCCATCAAGGGTCTTCCTCTTTTTCACTGACCCTGTACTTTATCAAGCATGATGTTCTTCTCCAGGGACTGGTCCCTCCTGATAACATGTCCAAAGTACGTGAGATGAAGTCTTACCATCGTTGCTTCTAAAGAGTGCTCTGGCTGTGTTTTGTCCAAGACAGACTTGTTCATTCTTCTGGCAGTCCATGGTATATTCAATAAAGACATCAATTGTTCTTCAGTCTTCCTTATTCATTGTCCAGCTTTTGCACGATATTTTGGAAATATCATGACTTGGGTCAGGTGCACCTTATTCCTCAAAATGTTGTTTTTTTAACACTTTAAAGAGGTATTTTGCAGCAGATTTGACCACTGCAATATGTCATTTGATTTCTTGACTATTGCTTCCATGGGTGTTGATTGTGAAGCCAAGTAAAATGAAATCCTTGACAACTTCAATCTTTTCTCCATTTATCATAATGTCACCTGTTGGTCCAGTTGTGAGGATTTTTGTTTTCTTTATTTTGAGGTATAATCCATACTGAAGGCTGTAGTCTTTGATCTTTATCAGCAAGTGCCTCAAGTCCTCTTCACTTTCATCAAGCAAGGTTGTGTAATCTGCATATTGCAGACTGTTTATGAGTTTTCCACCAATCCTGATGCCATGTTCTTCTTCATATAGTCTACCTTCTCAGATTACTTGCTCAATATAGACTGAATAAGTATGGCGAAAGGATACAACTCCGACACATACCTTTCTGATTTTAAACCGGCCAGTATCCCCTTGTTCTGTTCGAACAACTGCCTCTTGGTCTATATACAGGTTCCTCATGAACACAATTAAATGTTTTGGAATTCCCGTTCTTCGCAACGTTATCCATAATTTGTTATGATCCACACAGTCGAATGCCTATGGATAGTGAATAAAACACAGTAAACATCTTTCTGGTATTCTCTGCTTTCAGCCAGAATCCATCTGACATCAGAGATGATATCCCTCATTTCATGTCTTCCTCTGAATCTGGCTTGAATTTCTGGTAGTTCCATATCAATGTAGTGCTGCAATCATTTCTGAATGATCTTCAGCAAAAATTTTACTTGTGTGTGATATTAATGACACTTTGATAATTTCCACATTCTGTTGGATCACCTTTCTTTGGAATGGGCACAAATATGGATCTCTTCCAGTGGGTTGGCCAGGTAACTCTCTTCCAAACTTCTTGGCACAGATGAGTGAGCACCTCCAGTGCTGCATCCCTTTGTTGAAACATCTCAATGGGTATTCAGTCAATTTCTGTAGCCTTTGTCTTTTGCCAATGCCTTCAGTGCAAACTTGGACATCTTCCTTCAGTACCACAGGTTCTTGATCATATATGCTACCTCCTGAAATGGCTGAAAATGGATCAATTCTTTTTGGTACAGTGGCTCTGTGTATTCCTTCCATCTTCTTTTTATACTTCCTGCATTTTTCAATATATTGCCCATAGAATCCTTCAAAATTGCAACTCGAGGCTGGGAATTTTTTCTTCAGGTCTTTCAGCTTGAAAAATGCTGGATGTGTTTTTCCCTTTTGATTTTCTAACTCCAGGTCTTTGTACTTTGAATACTTTGTCTTCTTGAGCCACCCTTTGAAATCTGTTCAGCTCTTTTACTTCATCATTTCTTCCTTTCTCTTAGCTACTCTGCATTCAAGAGCAAGTTTCAGAGTCCCTTCTAACATCCATTTTGGTCATTTTTTTCTTTCCTGTCTGTTTAATGACCTTTGCTTTCTTTATGTACGCTGTTCTTCATGTCATCCCAGGCATTATCTAGTCTTTGGTTATTACTGTTTGATGCATCAAATCTATTCTTGAAATGGCCTCTAAATTCTGGTGAGATATACTCAAGATCGTATCTTGGTTCTCATGGACTTGTTTTAATTTTCTTCAGCTTCAACTTAAACTTGCATATGAGCAGTCGATGGTCTGTTCTGCAGTCAGCCCCTGGCCTTGTTTTGATTCATGATATTGAGCTTTTCCAGTCTCTTTCCACAGATGTAGTTGATTTGATTCCTTTGTTTTCTACCTGCTGAGAACCATATGTATAGTTGCCATTTAATTGTTGAGAAAATGTATTTGCAATGAGTAAGTTGTTGGTCTTGTGAAATTCTATCATGTGATCTCTGGACTAATTTCTATCACCAAGGCCATATTTTCCAACTACGGATCTTTTTTTTGTTTGTTTCCAACTTTTGCATTCCAATCAGCAATAATTATCAATACATTTTGATTGCATATTTGATCAACTTCACACTGCAGAAGTTGGTAAAAATCTTCATCTTTGGCATTAGTGATTGGTGAGTGAATTCGAATAATAGTCATATTAACTGGCATTCCTTGTAGGCTTATGGATATTATCCTATCATTGACAGGACTGTACTTCAGGATAGTTCTTGAAATGTTCTTTTTGATGATTAATGCGATGTCATTCTTCTTTAATTTGTCATAGCCTGTCATAAAAATGCACACGAACATGTATGTAAATGTGTGTCAGCTTACACTGATTAATTATTTCATATGTACCAGACACCACACTAGTACTCCATTATGTCCATTCTACTTAACAGGTACATGTTCATCGTAAGTTTCAGAGGCTAATAGGAAGCCCTTAGGGACTAATAATGATAATAACAACACTAACAACCACTAGCATTAGTTGAGCACTTATCTTATGCCAGGTATTAACTAATATTTCTGACTCATTACCCAAACTCAGAAAGTTGTCCTCTGTAACATCTGGTCACCACAGCCACATCTTCTGTATTTTATCTCTAGAACTGTGAAACTAGAGCTGTCTCAGTAATGATAATTTTCATTTAATACCCATAAGTATAATGCTAATTTTGTGAGGTCCTAAAAAAAATTTTCAGCAAAACTGTACATGCATAACTAAGCCGGAACAATTCAATGGAACCAAGCATATGTGCCAGCCTTGTGATTTCTGAATTGTATTTGTATTCCCTCATTTAATTATCATAACTACCCTATGAGGAAAAAGGAGACCTATGGGCACAAGTGATTAAATGATTGGCTACTAACTGGAAAATTGGTGATTTGAACCCACCTAGTGGCTCTGCTGGAGAAAGACCTGGTGATCTACTTCTGTAAAGATTACAGCCAAGAAAACCCTTTAGGGCAGTTCTACTCTGTCACATGGGGTCACTAAGAGTCAAAACAATACAACAGCATCCAGCAAAACAACAACACCCTATGAGGGAGGTACTATGACTATTACCATTTTACAGATGAGAAAATCAAGTCCTGACAAAGTTAAGTAACTTCTCCAAATTCACTCAGCTAATAAGTCACAGAATCATGACTCAAATCTGGGAAGTCTTAAATTCATTAGAATATAAGTCCATGAAGGTAGCAGCCGTGTCCTTGTTTTTTTTTTTTTTTGATCGCTCCGGTGGCTAGCACAGTGCCTGGCATACAGCAGGTGATCAGTAAGGATCTGTGGGATGAATTAAGGTCTAACTCAAATCCTTCACTCTTAAGCACTATGCTGTATAACCAAAATCACATTTGCTGCCATCGAGTTGACTCTAACTCATAGTGACCCTATAGGATAGAACAGATCTGCCCTATGGGCTTCCAAGACTGTGCTCTTTATGGACCAGACTGCCACATCTTTTTCCCATGGAGTGGCCAGTGGGTTTGAACCACCAATCTTTCAGTTAGCAGTTGAGTGCTTAACCATGGTGCACCAGGGCTGCTTCTATGCTGTATTTAAAAAAAAACACCTGTTGCCGTTGAGTTGATTCTGAATCAAAGTGACCCTATACAACAGTGTAGAACTGCCCCATAGGGTTTCCGAGGAGCACCTGGTAGATTTGAACTGCTGACCTTTTGGTTAGCAGCCATAGCTCTTAATGCTATGCCACCAGAGTTTCCCTATGCTGTATAGGTCAATTAATCTACCCTCCTAGTCATCTTGTAACTGGTGACATGGTTGACACCACTAGTGAATATAGGCAGATTAGCACAGTCCTTTCCATCTCTACTCTTTGAAAACAACTGAAACTAACCCCATGTTTTGTTGACCATGGGTCCCCCTTAGTGAAGGAAGGATGACAGAACCATAAGATATTTGTGTCAGGGCTGCAGGAGTGGATAAGCCTGTTTCCCTGGGCCTTTGTTCTGGAAATGGCATTCCCATTGATGGTGGGTCTTGATTATGTTTTGGAAAAGTTTTTTGGCTAATCAGTGTGTGAGTGACAATCTCTTGTATGAGCTATGATTAGTTTTCATCACGCCTCTGCCTTTGACCACAAATAACGTTGTTTTACTTTCCTAGCACCAGAACTGGCTCTTTGTTAATGTGTTTTCGAGCCCTAACAGAAGAGAAATGGAAAAGGAGATGGTGTGAGTGTCCAATAGGCACTCAACCTACTAACACTAATGCAGAGCAGAGCAATCCATCCCATTAGAGTTGACAGAGTGTCCCTGAGACAAAACGGATGCTGTTGCTGAAGCCATAAGCACACAGAGTGCAGCCACCTACTGAACACTAGTGTGCAAAGGGGGCCTCCTGGAGGAAAGCTTTGCTGCAAATCAAACACATTTAGCTCTGAGCAATCCAAAAGGGTTTATTGTTTAGTAAATATTTCATTGAGAACATTAGCTGTGGAATTTGGATGCTTAAGTGATGCAGATAATTAAATGCAAATAATTAAAAATTAATAATGTTTGAAATGGTAAACATAATTAAGCAGGCTATATATCAGTAATAAAAGGGGTCCCACTCATCCTGAATATCTGCTAACCACCTTCAGGGCTGTGCTACTACAGAAATGGCCTGCAACAATTCCTAGTTCTTCCAGGGATTCAATCCTTCACTCAAGCTTGGTGTAAAGTATTATCAGCAGATGGCTTCTGGCAGAAAGGACTACAGTACAGATATCTTTACAGATGAACTATACAGAGCAGTTATTGGTGTGCATGTGTATGGGGGTGGTGGTGTTCTATAAATGTATTGCTAAAAATCACACTTCCAGTCAAAAGGAGCTAGAAATGAAACAAAGATGAATCCACATTTGTTTAGTGAATTATGTAACGGAAATAAGCCCTCTGGAGACTCGTTCCATTTATTCTTTTCTCTCGCTCTTCTCGTTCACTCATCTTCAATCGTTTCTCTTTTCCTTTCCAGTAGCTACTTCTCTTCAGTCTAAAAATAATACTGTTCAAGTGTTCCTCATCTTACAAAGAGAATTCTCTCAACGTGTCTCCCTCCTCTCTCCATTCTTTCCTCATCAAAATGCTGGAAAGTGTGGGGCACAGCCCCTCCATCATTTTCTGCAGCATCCTTTCTCTGGGATAGCAGCCTGGCTCTGTCCTCACCACACCGTGTAAAAGCTGCCCTTACCAAAGTCACCAATACTGTCCCATCTGATAAATCCAATTATCTCTTTGGACCTTTTTGCAGCATCTTATATTTGCTACTTCTGAAATTCTCTCCTCCTTGGTTTCAGTTCTAACATTTTCTCCTGATGTATCTGTTACCCCTCCGATGTCCAGTTCTTAGTTCCTGGCCTACCTTTAGAGGTGAACTTTTCCCCTAAACTCTTGTCTTCCCTGTGCAACAGTCTACAAACTGAAATTCAACAGAGAAAAGGAAGGAAATACAAATGTACGAAATGTGTGGAAGTTGGGGAGTGATGTGGAGTAGGGATTGGTGGCGCCTGTGGCACATGGAGATTGAACACCCTAGCCCAGAAGGCTTTCAAATTTGAATACAGTCAATTCTGATTTCTTCAAGGGCCTTACTGAGAGTGATGAGTTATGAGTTTATTATTGGTCTGGTATATCAGAGGAGCAAAAATGCACTTTTCTCTTAGGTGAATTAGCTCCTCTGGTAACTATGAGACTGATATCAGTATCAAGCACAGCTTCATGTTGTCTTGATTTTCTCGAGCTCTGAATGTTTTGCACAGACAAGTAACAGCCACTGAGCACAAAATGCACTAGCCAGCTGAATGTATTCATTCCCCATTCTTCTTCTGTGTTTACATGTACTCTGTCTTGAAAGTGTCTATTGGAGATTTCTCCCAATCAGTGCATTTTGCTTTTTTCTCTACAACTCAGCAGCCTTAATCCTTCCCTATACCCCTCCCATCAGGCTATCAATCATTTAATTTCTTTTTTTTTTTAAGATATAACCCTATATTTACAATAGTATTTCATTATTTATCAGGTATACGATATGTCTTTTTAACAGTGTTGTTGTCTTATTAGGGTTATTACTATTATTTTTGTTCATGTTCTGGTTAAAGACCTATGTGTGTTGAGTGGTCCATATCATTCCTATTTTCCCCATAAATCTTGTTATTTTTGACGCATGATTTTGCCAAACTCAGGCCTTCCAGAAAAGCCCATATAGTCAAGCATCAAAAACAAACAAAAAGAAATAACAAAGCAAAAAACAGAAAGTACTTGCAGGGCCAGCACATGACCTCTGTTCTGCACCCTCTCCCTCAGTGACTTAGCTTTCTTTTTTGGCTTTTATTACCACTGCTATGTTACTGACTCCCAGACCTATATTCTCCAACCCAGACCACTCTTGAGAGGTAGGTGATATCTACAAAACACCTCAATGTTACATCTCCAAAATGAGTTTCTTACAGCTCCCCTCCCCAGCCCATCACACACACACACACAAGCCCTGCCCCCTTCTTGTCTCCTAAACTGGACTGTGAATTGAGACAGTTTTGAGCTTCTCCTCTCCCTCGCCTTCCACATGCAGTGAGCCACTAAGTCCTATCAGTTGCCTCTTACAATTGCTTTTACATCTGACCCTTCACCATCTAACCCTGTTGCCATTGCCCTAATTGAAGTTCTACCAACCTCGAACTGTTTCTCTAACTCCACTCCCTCTTGCCTCCAATATATTTTGTGCATTGGAGTTTCAGACAGACTGAAAGATAGCCAGTAAGGGGAATTGGTGAATAACAAAATTGGCTATTCTTAGCCTTTAATTTCAGTCAGCATCAGCCTTAGGTCTTCAAGGGGGCCTTGCTGAAGGGAATGAGTTGTGAGGATAAATGGTCTTGGACATATAGATCAGAGGAGAAAAGAAGTCAGACCATCCTAAGAATCACAAGGATTCCTTCTGTCTGATGGCTGTCAATAGTGAGTGAAGATGACCTGCTGAGTGTCTGGCACATAGAAGGTGCTTGTTAGATATTTGTTGAAGGAAGGAACTCATTATACAACTTCCTTGTCAATTTCCCCAACACCACTCTTATTTCAGATTCTGTCTTAAAGCCTTTCCATCAACACAGAGAAAGGAGAAGCTACCTGGCATTTAGTCAGAAGATGTTTATTCTTTTGGCAGAATAAGCCTTAGATTGAATTTTGGGGGTCTCCTTCTTCTCAGAGTTGCCAGGGAATTGATAATGGAGTGTGGGGTGGCCTTGTAAACACGAGCAGACATCTTCTTTTCTAATTTTTGCCTTTTCTTCTAGCCATACCCTATGCTTCTGTCCAAAGGAAGCTCTTTTGATCTGAATATGTTCAAATGGTAGCTCATTATACTTAATAGTTAAGTTAGAAATTGCATCTTCTATAATTCTTAAATCTGCATTATAAAGGGTCATGTAGAGCAAATCTGTACATTTCAATATTATTCAGTAACTTCCCATTATCCTAACATATTATGAATAGGCTCTTCACCCCAAATAGGTTCTTTGTATTAGGGCTCCTACCTCCTGTCACCTTCAGCTCTTGACTCACTTTTGTAAGGTCGGAACTAGAGACTGCTCAGCCCTGGGCTGATTACTGAACACATCCTATTTATGCCCTTTCCCCTGCTTTGACTTAAATTTCTCCCTCTACTGGAAATGTGTTCACCTTTGGCTTCTCCCATCATCCTTTTAGGCCCAGGTGAATTACTTCTTTCTTCGCGAAGACTTTCCTGATCCCCTGTCCCTTTACAGTGGGTTAAGAGGCTTCTTTCTTCTAAATCTCCAGCTACATAAGAATTCAGATAAAAATTATATCAATAAAGAAATATTACATGGGTCCTCCAGTTTTAGATTGTCATTCTTTGTTTTCTTGATTTATTATGTCTGTTGATTCTTACACATTGACCGTGATGTCTTATTCAGTTCTGCAACTCATGAGACAACCAAATGGTACCTATGATTCCCGGATCTTTCCTTGTCTCTTTTCCCAGGTTCTCCTTTACAAAACCTTTAAATGCTGAGGCTATTCAGGACTCCAACCTGAATTCTTCTCATTTTACACATTTCTCATGTTATTCATTTCTGTGACTTTAAATAATATTTGCATACCAAAAACTTCCAAATGTGTATTTTCAGTTTAAATTTTTCATTTGAACATCAAATTCAAATAGCTAAGAGCCAACTCAGATACCTAAAACTCAACATGTACAAATTAATTTTTGAACTTATCTAAATCTTCCAGGAAGGAGAAGAAAAAAGAAGCATCATAAAAAGGAGGAAAATAAATCCTATTAAAAAAGAGGAAAAAAATTCCAATGGTCCTAAAATTACCCTAAATGAGCCTTAAAGGAGACAGTGGTGGGTAGTGGTAGAATTCTTGCCTTCCGAATGGGAGACCTGTGTTTGATTTTCAGATGATGTGCCTCAGTTGCAGCCACCGCCTATCTATCTAGAGGCTTGCATGTTGCTTGTGCGATGCTGAACAGGTTTCAGAGGAGCTTCCAGACAAAGACAGACTAGGAAGAAAAGCCTGGTGATGTACTTCTGAAAAATCAGCCAGTGAAAATGCTATGGATCACAACAGTCTGATCCCATTGCACACAGGGCTGCCATGAGTAATAGTCCTACTCAATGACAGCTAACAACAGCGAAGAGTCCTGAGAATAGTCCAGTTCATACCCTCATTTGTAGTGACAACCCATGTCTTCTGGTATAAACTCCAGTGATCTTCTCACTGCCTCACCACATAACCTCTGCTACGAGCCTTAGAAAAATCTTTGGTGTCCAAAATTCATCACTGATAGTTCAACAGTTAATACAATTTCAAAATATAAATTATTATAAAACTGAAAATAAATTTCTCAGTTTCACTTCATTTGGTCAACCTTACAAGTGGTATTTCATTATCGTCTAATAATGTTCTCGAAATTATACAAAGAATGGAGATTCTAGAACACCTAATTGTGCTCACAAGGAACCTGTACATAGACCAAGAGGCAGTTGTTTGAACCGAACAAGGGGATACTATGTGATTTAAAATCAGGAAAGGTGTATGTCAGGGCTGTATCTTTTCACAATATTTATTCAATCTGTATGCTGAGCAAATAGTCCACGAAAAGCTGGACTATATGAGAACGTGGCATCAGGACTATATAAGAAGGTTAATAGAAGACTCATTAACAACCTGCAATATGACACAACCTTATTTGCTGTAAGAGAAGGGAACCTGAAGTAATTAAAGATGAAGATCAAAGACTACAGCCAAATAATCCAAGAAGCTGGACTATAAGAAGAAGGATTAGAGGAAGACTCATTAACAAATTGCAGTATGCAGATGATACAACCTTGCTTGCTGAAAGTGAAGAGGGCTTGAAGCACTTATGGATGAAGATCAAATACTACAGCCTTCAGTACGGATTACACCTCAACATAAAGAAAACAAAAACCCTCAAACTGGAACAACAATCAATCGATGCCCATGGAAGCAGCCGTCAAGAAAACAAACAGCATATTGCATTGGGCAAATGTGCTCTAAAACACCTCTTTACACTATTGAAAAACAAAAATTTCACTTTGAGGATTAAGGTGTGCCTGGGGTTTTTTTTTGACCCAAGCCATGCTATTTTCAATCACCCTATATGCATGTGAAAGCTGGACAGTGAATAAGGAAGCCTGAAGAAGAATTGATGCCTTTGAATTATGGTGTTGGTAAAGATTATTGAATATAACACAGATTGCCAGAGAACAAACAGATCTGCCTTGGAAGAGGTATAGCTGGAATGCTACTTAGAAGCAAGGATGGCAAGACTTCATCTCATGTACTTTGGACATGTTATCAGGAAGGACCAGTCCCTGGAGAGGGACATCATGTTTGGTAGAGGGTCAGCAAAAAAGAGAAGACCCTCAACTAGGCAGACTGACACAGTGGCTGCAACAACAGGCTCAAACATAGCAGTGATTGTGAGGATGGCACAGGACCGGCAGTGATTCGTTCTGTTGTACATAGAGTTGCTGTGAGTCTGAATCGGCTGGATGGCACCTAACAGCAACAACAACAAATTAAAGGATGAACCTAAAAGGGAAGTACCCCATAGAAATGATACCTTCCTCCTCATGCATATAATGTCTCAAGAAAGAATGTCCTTCAGTGAAACCTGAAGTCTATCAACTTCCATACAAGGGGCAAGGATCATTCATAAGAAGAAACGAGCCATTATTTCTGGTGTGTACATTTTCCTTAGTATATTTTAGCATATAAGCACATAAACTGCAAGTTTGGTTTTTACTCCACTTTTTTTTTTATGAAGATAGATCTGTTGCATCAAATTGAAAACAATGAATAATACATTTGCTTTAAAAGCTGTATAAAGTAAGTGATAGACTGGGCAGTTATTTTTAGTACAGATGACAAAGGCATAATATCTCAATTATATAAAGAGCTTCAAGTCAATGTGAAGATACTAAGATCTCTGTAAAACAGTCGAAGAACAACTTATAAAAGAAAATACAATGAGCAAGCAAATACACGCAAAATTTTCAACCAACTACAGGTATCTTCTATAAGGGTTCATAAGGTTTTTGATGAGAGCCAAAGTACGACCTTGAGTATATCCCACCTGATTTTAGAGACCATCTCAAGAACAGATTTGATGTGTTGAACACTAGTGACCGAAGACCAGACGAGCTGTGGAATGACATCAAGGACATCATACGTGAAGAAAGCAAAAGGCCATTAAAAAGACAGGAAAGAAAGAAAAGACCAAAATGGATGTCAGAAGAAACTCAAACTTGCTCTTGAACATCAAGCAACTAAAGCAAAAGGAAGAAATGATGAAGTAGAAGAGCTGAACAGAAGATTTCAAAAGGCAGCTCAAGAAGATAAAGTAAAGAACACACTCAGCATTTCTCAAGCTGAAAGAACTGAAGAAAAAATTCAATCCTAGAGTTGCAGTAGTGAAGCCTTCTATGGGGAAAATATTAAATAACGCAGGAAGCATTAAAGGAAGATGGAAGGAATACACCGAGTCATTATAACAAAAAGAATTGGTCAATGTTCAACCATTTCAAGAGGCAGCATATGATCAGGAACCTATGGTACTGAAGGAAGAAGTCCAAGCTGCTCTGAAGGCATTGGCAAAAAACAAGGCTCCAAGAATTGACAGAATATCAATTGAGATGTTTCAACAAATGGATGCAGAGCTGGAAGTGCTCACTTGTCTATGCTAAGAAATTTGAAAGACAGCTACCTGGCCAACCAAATGGAAAAGATCCATATTTATGCCTATTCCCAAGAAAGGTAATCCAACTGAATGTGGAAATTAAAGAACAATATTATTAATATTACACACAAGCAATTTTGCTGAAGATCATTCAAAAGCAACTGCAGCAGTATATTGACAGGAATTGCCAGAAATTCAGGCCAGATTCAGAAGAGAATGTGGAGCCAGGTATATCATTGGTGATGTCAGATGGATCCTGGCTGAAAGCAGAGAATACCGGAAGGATGTTTACCTGTTTTTTATTGACTATGCAAAGGCATTTGACCGTTTGGATTATAATAAACTATTGGTAATATTGGGAGGAATGGGAATTCCAGAACACTTTATAGTACTCATGAGGAACCCGTACACAGATCAAGAGGCAGTTGTTTGGACAGACAAGGAGATACTGATTGGCTTAAAGTCAGGAAAGGTGTGTGTCAGGGTTGTACCATTTTACCATACCTATTCAATCTGTATTCTGAGCAAATAATCCCAGAAGGTGGACTATATGCAGAAGAACGGGGCATCAGGATTGGAGGAATACTTATTAACAACCTGCGTTACGCGCAGATGACACAATCTTGCTTGCTGAAAGTGAAGAGGACTAGAAGCACTTGCTGATGAAGATCAAAGACCACAGCCTTCAGTACAGATTACATCTCATCATAAACAAAAATCCTCACAACTGGACCAATAAGCCACATCATGATAAACAGAAAAAAGATTGAGGTTGCCAAGGATTTCATTTTACTTGGATCCACAATCAACACCCATGGAAGTAGCAGTCAAGAGATCAAAAGACACATTGCATTGGGTGAATCTGCTGCAAAGGATCTCTTTAAAGTGTTAAAAAGCAAAGATATCACCTTGAAGACTAAGGTGTGCCTGACCCATACCATGGTATTTTCAATTGAATCATATGCATGTGAAAGCTGTACAAAGAATAAGGGAGACCAAAGAGGAACTGAGTTGCGGTGCTGGTGAAGAATATTGAATATACCATGGACTGCCAAAAGAACAAACAAATCTGTCTTTGAAGAAGTACTACCAGAATGCTTCTTAGAAGGAAAGATGGTGAGAGTGTGTCTTATGTACTTTGGACATGTTGTCAGGTGGGACCAGTCCTTGGAGAAGGACATCATGCTTGGTAAAGTACAGTTACAGCGAAAAAGAGGAAGACCCTCAACGAGATGGATAGACACAGTGACTGCAACAATGGGCTTAAGCGTAACAATGATTGTAAGCATGGTGCAGGACCAGGCAGTGTTTCTTTCTGTGTTACACAGGGTCGTTATTAATTGGAACCAAGTCAACGGCACCCAAAAACAACAACAACAGGTATCTTTAGGGCTTCTTTTGTTAGCAAACGTCATTTGAAAATTTAAGATTTCATTTCTGCTAAAGATAACCTTTGAGCTACACTAGAGGAAAGTGCAGAGTGTTTAGGAGTCAGGCTGGTGCTAGCTCCTGGTTCATTCCCTTACAAATGACATCTCAGAGTATCAGCTTCATTTGGTGAGAAACTGGTATCTGAAAGATTTACGGGTCAAGTATACCCAAGATGTTGTACACAGGGCCAGACACAGAATCCATGCTTAAGTATAAGCTTATGGGAGCAGAAATTTATTTTGTTCACTACTGTATCTCCAGGGGCTAGAAAGTGTTTGGACTTGTTTGGATTTTGGAGGCACTTAATATATATATATTAAAAAACCATATATATATATTTAATTAAATATAGTCTAAAAGATTTGAACTACCACCTTGCTATAGGTCTCTTGGGTTTTGGCTTTTTTGGTGTAGGTCTCTTATAGAAATCTCTAATGTTTTGCTATGCAATTTATAAAATTTTCCAAAGGTGTTTAGTTTTTGGTTAACTTCACAATTCAAATATTTGACATCTGGGCAATTACCTTCTTCAACAACAAAAATAAAAATTAACCAAGGAGTTTAAATTATAACAACCAACTGGAGCAACACCAATTTCAGTCCTGAACAGGCAACATTACTTCTGGTTATTTGGCACTTCACAGTGGAATTAATTTGCCAGCCTCTACCTTTACATATGCATATTTACTCCAGTCAATGGTTTACGCCGCCGTCACACTGACTGAATATCACCACTAGTGATGATTTGTGCCTAAATAATAACCCCTGAATAGAGCTTATTGTTTTATGGGTGTTTGGTGGAATTTTTAAAAATGAATTCTGCACAATGGATGACATTAAGGTGGAATAACCTCATAATCTGATTTTTTCCCTTACCAACATAATTGTATTAGATTCCTTTTATTCATCTAAGCAATGAAATCATTTTGACATACTACCATTATTTATTATTTATTTCCCACATATTTCTAAGAAGGGATTTAGGGGAGTCCGTTTTAACATGCTGCTAGTGCTTCACAATTTGGTTCCCTGGAAAGAGCTGTGACATTGAACTATACAACCAGCTCAGGCTGACGTACTATAAAGCCAATTCCTCCTTTGACAAATAAATAAGTACATGCCTGTATACTTATCACGCAGAAGCAATTTCTATCAAACAAGCAATTAAGCAAAGTAAAATGCGACTTAGGCAACAACCAAAAGCAGAATGAAATGAAAGTAATTAGTCTAATTCATGAATACTGAATATAGCTTGGAAATACTACCTATAGATTCATAATATAATTGATTAGCTCAAAATTTTAAAATCATAACTGAAGACCCCACAGAGGCTATCTTCCTTTTTTTTTCCCCCAGGACTGTTTCAGAAGAACCGAAGAGCAAAGGCTTCTCGTTTAGCCTGTTAATAACTATCAAAATATTCACAGTATTCCCTGGGCTGTCACCACTTCTCCCATCATCAGGTTTTATCATGCAGGCCTTATTCTCAACCCAATTACCTGTATATGAAGCAGGAACTTCGCAGCTGTCACAAAACACCTATGCCATTTTGGAAAGGCATTGCTATCAATAATCAAAAACGGAGATTTTTATCTCAGGCAATATGTGAAATTGCACCTCGCTGACAAAACCACTGCAGAACCCGGGTGATAATATTATTATAGTAATTACCACATGTCTTACATCAAATGCAACTCCAGTTTTATTATCATTCAAGTTTTCTAGAAAGAGATAGGAGACAGCTGTCACAGTTAGACAGATAGCTTGTCCTCTAGTCAGCTGCCAGCTCCCCTCTGAAACACAGGCCTTCTATTCTAGGAAAGGAAATACAATTGTAACTCCATTTGCATGGCGAACAAGATAAGCCCTAGGTTAATTACAGGTAAGGTTCTGTTTACATTCCCTGGGGCTAGCCGCAGCCAGGCTCCATTTCTGAGGTGAAAAAAGCTGCTGGAGTTTGAACTAAATCCACATTTTTATTCCCCTCTTGAAATTCTGTGTGACCAAAGGAGGCCTGTCACTCATAGCTCTTTCAAAACCTAACCTCTGAAACCTCCATTTTCCAGAGTCTGAATGTAGCTAAAGTAAGTTCAAAACCTAAAGACTAAACTAAGAAAAAGAAAGGTGGCATTTTGGGGCCAACCCTGTGAATATCAGGAAAAGGCAGGTGGCATTATGTTCATGATTAGTGTTATATAACCAACTGATTAAAAATGTAAGACAAAGGCACAGTAAAGGGAGAGAGTTCTGAATGTAAATATCTTAAAAAAAATCTTAAAAGGGTTGACTAATTACTGACAAGAGACTGGGTTTTAAAAAAATGATTTTTCTCCTCTCTCAGGCTTTGGAAACCTTGGTGGCGTAGTGGTTAAGTGCTGCGGCTGCTAACCAAGAGGTCGGCAGTTCAAATCTGCCAGGCGCTCCTTGTAAACTCTATGGGGCAGTTCTACTCTGTCCTGTAGGGTCGCTATGAGTCGGAATCGACTCGATGGCAGCGTGTTTTGGTATAATGATTACTGAAGATCTGAATGTTGGCTCTGGCAGGAGCCATTGCCAGAGCTTCGTCTACACATAGATGATCTGGTAGGATAGATATTTTCCTTGCAGACCACTTCTCTAGAAGCAAAATGAGAAGAATCCACTTAAGAAATGGAATGGAAAGCACTTCCAGTTTTATGGTCATAGATTCTTCTGTGAAAAAAAACCCAATTATCTCTATAGAGTTGCAATGCATGCAGTTTCCAGAACTACTCAAAGAGAAAGATGAAGGATGACTCTTAATATCATTTCACTTAAATCTGGAGAAGAGAGAGGTGGAGGCCAAAAATGTTACCAGCTGGAAGAACTTAAAGTAGTAGGACCCCTTCCAGTGAAGAAGGTGGGCATACTACTTCACTGCAATGGATTTGCCTATCATTTCCAATCTGACCACCTGAATTTTTTTCTTCTTGTGACCGTACTAAATTAAAAATAAAGAAGAAGAAGCCTAGGTTACTGGCCAAGAGACATGAAAATATTCAGTATGAGTGAAAGCCAGTGGGATGACTTTGTTGCTAGTCTTGAGGCTGGACTGCAAGGTCTTGTCAAAGTTCATGTTTCTCACATTACTGAAGCCAAACTAAAATCCCTTTACCTTCAACTCCAAGGTAGATTTCATTATAGTACTAACCTTCAATTATGCATTCTGGAAGTGGGGAAATCACTACAGAATGAGTTCAGGGACCCATTGGACCCACTGTGAAAGGAACCTGAACTAAGACTTCATTAATAATCTGACCTCCATATGCCCCTAATGTGACTAGTGGGCCACAGTGACATTTTGGGTCTCCTGGAATTAATGTCAGTTCAGAGCCACTATCCAGTAATCCCTGAAAAGCATGATTATTTCCTTTTCCCTAATGAATAGCCATTCTTGTAAAAGTCCATAGCACCCCCTTTGGGGAAGGCTGGGCGATAGATTAATTTTTGGTAATGTAGTGGGGTCCTTCCTCAAGGGGACCCAGCCTCCCCTCATTCAAGGGATTGTGGGTTTGTAAACTGGCTCAAGTCTGGGAATTGATTATGGGGCCATGACTCTCTATTCTGGTGATTCTAGTTAGACTGCTGTTCACTTGACCTAGAATTCTTCCACTTGTATGGATCAAGTAAATATTTAGTATCCTCTATTCTGGTGATTTTAGTTAGACTGCTGTTCACTTGACCTAGAATTCTTCCGCTTGTATGGATCAAGTAAATATTTAGTATCCTCTATTCTGGTGATTCTAGTTAGACTGCTGTTCACTTGACCTAGAATTCTTCTCCTTGTACAGATCAAGTAAATATTTGGTATATTTCCCACATATTTCACTCCTAGGGACATCATGACTAAGTAGCCAATGCCATAAGTCCATAAGATTCAGGATATTCTGATTACTGCTTTGAGTTCACTGTCCATTACAGTAACCACACTCACCTTGTCTTTGTCAGTTGGGTGCTACCACTTGGCCACTACCACCATGGGATCCAATCTGTTCCACTGTAGGCAGGTATCTCAATTTAGTGAGAGCAATACCCACTGTGAAATTTGACTTACATAAAATGGCAATCACAGCAGCCTTCAAGGATTCTGTGGCTCCCCTCACAAGTTTATTCCTCTCCATCATGGAAAAAGGTGTGTCCTCTGGGCACTCCATGTGTGAGTGTGTGGGTTTACCCTGATAAATCCACTCTAACATGCCAATTTCCCTAAGCCTTTGGATACCATTTTCCACAGTATACCAAGGCAGGTCTGGTGCTTCAACAAGATTTAGTGTAAACCCAAACCCAAACCAAACCCACTGCCATCGAGTCAATTCTGACTCATAGTGACCCCATAGGGTTTCCAAGGCTGTAAATCTCTATGGAAGTAGACTGCCACATCTTTTTGCCAAGGAGACACTGGTGGTTTCAAACTGCTGACCTCTCAGTTAGCAGTTGATCACTTTATTCATTGTGCCACCAGGCCTCCTCTGATTTAGCATAGGCCACTGCATAATCTATGCTTCAGTAAACCAACCAAATAAATTATTAGCTACTTTTCTAACCTCTCAAGTTTTAACACTGAATGAAGAATCTGTGCATAGTGGGTCCATATTAATAAAGTCAGACCGATACAATATTATGTTTCAGACACAATTATGCTATACTCTTAATAGCCATTCCCATACATATTCCCCAGTTTCATATTTGTATATATTAGAAAAGTCAAGCAGTTCTTTGGAATGTAGCATACCTCCTCCTGGGTTGTACTGCAACTTCAGGGGCTCGCTGGGACTTAAGTCTAGTTATAGGTCTGGAAGCTGGATGGTGGGCTGTGTTCTGGGAACATTTAGTACTGTATTCTATGGCATTTGCCTCAAGCAATGTCCCAGGCAATGACTCATATTCAATATCTCAGACAAATGTTCTTCAGACACAGCTGGGTTAATCTCATCAGATGGGGGTGGAGTGGCTAATGGTCTTATTCCGGAGGGTGCCTTAAATAGCAAAAACAGAGTAATCTCTTCAGATGGGAGTGAGAGGGTTGGTTCTGTTGGCAAGACTGGCTTAACTGAATTTAGGAGCTCAGAGTTCTAAGAGTCCTGATTATCTGCCCATATGTCCCCATCTCAAATTTCAGGATCTCATTTCTTCCCAATTAATGACCTCACTTTAACTTCAGACATCATTTGAGGTTGGGAATTCAATTGGAGTTGTAATTTAGCCATTCTCACTATAAAACTCTGGGTTTGGTTTTCAGCAACATCAGCTCTGTTACTGTAAGAAATAAAAGCTTTCTTTCAGGGCACAAGTGGCAAGTTTGAGGTTGTTTATGTGGTGGTTAAGATTTGACTCTGAAGCCTGAGCTCATCTCTTTCTTCCACCATTTTGTCTAGTGAAAGTAGGACCAACCAACCAGCTTCCTTATACTTCTCATTGATATGGACCCACTAAGCACAAATTGTATAGAAGTATCAAACGTGATCACTTAGAGCCTCACTTCTCACCAATACTTGATCTACTGGTGTGATATTTTGCATCTTTCTATTGTCACCTCAAGCCATGTATTAGCAGTGCCCTCTTTACTACTGGAAGCAGAGTCATCAACATCTTAAGACTAACCAGACTTGAGAACCAATTTAGAAAACTCATCCTTACAATTTTGTTTCTCTAGAACCACTCTCCGTACCAAATGTCTCAGGTTGGACTCTGTATGAGTGAAACCAGTAAAACGTATATATATGTATATATAGATAGATAGATAGATAGATATAGACAGTGAATGACAGAGAGTAAGACAGAAACAGACAGAGACACACAGAGAGATACAGAGAGACATGGAGAGAAAGAGACAGAATTATCTTAAGGAAACAACTCATGCGATTGTAGAGGATGGCAAGTCCAAAGACAGTGTGTCAGTTGTCAGGCTGAATGCTTCTTCTGGCTCACATAGCTGCAGGGGCTGACAAACCCAAGATCAGCAGGACAGACAGCAGGCTGCCGGCTCATAAGCTGCAGAGGCCAATGATTCTCAAGACTGGTAGGCAACACAGCAGGGCATTGGCTCAAGTCTCAAAAACCAGAGGTCAGATGACGACGAGATGGGTGCAGAATCCAAAGCAAGCGAAAACCAGCAAGCTTTGCCAGAATGTCCATATACACTGGATGCAGGCCACACCTCAAAGGAAACTCCCCTTAAAACTGATTGGCTGATCACATCTTGGAGATGATTACATCATATCACAAAATAGAGGAAAACTATAGCATTACGTAACGCCAAATTATATCATTGCACAACTGTCGAACCACCAAGAATCACGACCCAGCCAAGGTGACATACAATCTTAACCATCCCACTCTATGACCCAGTAACTCCGTTCCTAAGTATATACTCCACAGAACTGATATGCAGACATACACTTGCATATCGATATTCCTTGCAGCATTATTCACAATAGGCAAAATGTAGAATCAACCCAAGTGCCCATACACAGATGAACGGATAAAGAAAATGTGGCACAAGTACGTACATACAATGAAATATTATTCAACCATAAAGATAAATGAAGTTCTGATACATGCTACAACATGAATGCACATTGAAAATGTTATTAGGTGTCATCAAGTCAGTTATGACTCATAGTGACTCTATGTACAACAAAGCTAAACACTGCCCAGTCCTGCACCATCCCCACATCATTGCTGCGTTTGAGCCCGTTGTTAGAGCCACTATGCCAATCCATCTCGTTGAAGGTTTCCTCTTTTTTGATGACACTCTACTTTACCAAGCATGATGTGCTTCTCCAGGAACTGGTCCCTGCACATAAGATGTCTAAACTACGTAAGACGAAGTCTTGTCATCCTTGTTTCTACGGACTATTGTGGCTGTTCTTCTTCCAAGACAGATTTGTTCATCCTTCTGGGCGTGCATGGTATATTCAATATTCTTTGCCAACGTCATATTCAAAGGCATCAGTTCTTCAGTATTTGAGGTTGTTTATGTGGCCCTTATTCATTATTCAGCTTTCACATGCATATGAGGCAAATGAAAATACCATGGCTCGGGTCAGCCACACCTTGGTCCCTTAAAGTGATATTGCCGCTTTTTGACACTTTAAAGAGGTCTTTTCCAGCTGACTTGCCCAATTCGTCTGATTTGATTGCAGCTTGCATGGGCATTGATTGTGGATCCAAGTAAAATGAAATCCTTGACAACTTCAATATTTTCTCCATTTATCATGATGTGGTTTATTGGTCCAGTTATGAGGATTATATTTTGTTGTAGAAAAAAAAAATTAGCACAGCATGCTTATGAAAACACTTCCGGCGGGAGGGCGCAGTAGGCAAACAAACATAGAAGGTGCATTTTATTTGCTTAAAAATATGGTAAATAGTGGTGATGGATGCAAAAAAAAAAAGGATCCTGGGCACAATTTAGTTGGGTCCTCTGCTTCGGGTCTCAAAAAGTTGCAATCAAGGTGTCAGCAGAGGTTGTGGCATCATTTGAGCCTCAACTGGGGAAGGATTGTTTTAAGCTCAATCAGGTCATTAGCAGAATTTAGTTCTTTGCTGTTGTGGAATGGAAGGTTTCAATTTCTTGATGGCTGTTGGCTGGAGGTTTCCTAGGTTCCGAGAAGCTTCCAGCGGGTTCTTGCCTCGTGGGATTCCCTAACAGGCTCACTTGCTTCCTCAAAGCCAGCAACAAGAGGAGAGGCTCCAGTGACATGGTTGCTACAATATTTTTGTCATGGTAATGCAATCTTTGTCATGTTTTCATGTACAGGTAATTGTAGACATCCTGTCCCCTTTGCCTTATTCTGTTGGTTAAAGGCAAGTCACAGGTCCCACCTACATTCACAGGGAGGAATCACACACATGGTCACCAGGAACCAGGGATCATAGGGGGCACCTTTACAATCTGTCCAACATAACCGATTTATGTTTTTTCTTTTATATACAGATTACACAAGTATCTTAATTCTTGACTGACCTCAAAGTGTCTCTTCTCTAGTTAGTTAACAAATACGTAAAATTTGAAAGGTAGTTGGCAACAATGCTCCACATTGTAAAGAATCTATTCCCTAGCTTAAACAAAAAATCCCATCGATGTCAAGTGGATTCTGACTCATAGCGACCTTATAGGACGGTGTAGAACTGCCCTATAGGGTTTCCAAGGAGAGGTTGGTGGATTCAAACTGCCAGCTTTTTGGTTAGCAGCCGAGCTCTTAGCCACTGTACAACCAAGGCTCCTTTCCTAACACAGAAGCTTGAATTTTCATATTTTAGATATTTATCAAGATATCTCACAAAGTAATAAGGGGCTGCAATGATGTGGAAGAGAAAAAAAAAAAAAAAAACCATACATTGGCCATTCATTTCAGCATTCTTCCCCTAAATAGTCTGCTAGGGAGTCATGTAATTAATTCATGTGGGTTTTATCTCCTTTTCCTCCATCTGCTCTGGGAGAAGAGGAGGGTGGGGAGAAGGTCACTGAACTAACAAACTATAAAAATGTTCACCATGACTGTCTACAACGACCACTACTGCCCCTAGAAAAATATAGGTTATTCACAAAACCACTAGACAAAAACTACATTATCCATTTGGTAATTCTAACCACTGGGGTGGAGGCACTAGTGACCAGTGAATCTATTTACTTATTAAACAGGGACTTAAAGAGTGCTTATTATTTACCAGACTCTGTTCTCAAAGTGACTTATACATGTAACTATCTTTATAACAATACTTTGAGTTAGGAACTATTGCTATCTAGAGTTCACAAGATAATAAGGCAGTGTGAGCATAAATAGATTTTGTAGGTTGCTGAAGGCTACAGAGCCAGTAGGGGGCAGGATCTGGATTCGAAACAAAACATTCTGCCTTCTGTCTATTATGCCTCCATCTATACCCGCATTTTTATCCGGTAGTAATATAATGCAAGCCACAAAATGCAAACCATATCTGTAATTTAAAATTATCTGGTGACCACATTTCAAAGAAATTGAAAGAACCAGGTGAAATTAATTTTAATAACATTCTTTTGACCCAGAACATCCAAAATATTATTCTGACACGTAATCGATATAAAAATTATTAATGAGATATTTTACATTCTTTTACTCATACTAAGTCCCATATATCTAGTGGCATTTTACAATTATAGCACAACTCAGTTTGGACTAGCACATTTCAGTTGTTAATAGCCACATGTGGCTAGTGGCTGGAGTACTGGAAAGCACAGCTCTATACTATACTTCTCTACTCTACTGCTCATAGCAAAGCCCCCAGAGGCAGTTTATTATTTTTTTTCTTTTTTAATATGTGGGGGGATACTTAATTTGTTTATACAACCTGAAACTTGAAAGCATGTGAATTGGACACACTAGACTATTGGATTATTCCATTAGATTGTAATTCCCTGAAGGCAGGAGGTATTTTTGTCATTTTCATCACTCTGTTCTGCATGCTTAGAACAACACCCACAGTATAGCAAGTATCCAACAAATAGTTTTGGAAGGAAGAAAGACAAACTTGAAGGAAGGTGGACTTTGTATTTTTTAACCATTAATTGCACGCATTTATTGCTTAATACATCTGGATGGCGAGATTGTGTTCTTTCAGTTGAATTCATCGAATGTCACCTTGCGCTGGAGACTGTGATAGGCAACAAGCCTGGGGACATACAGATGATAGAGTCAGATCTTGCCCTTATGGTGCAATAAGGGAAACATATTTTAACAGCTCAGTGTGGGCATGGACAGGGCAAAGAATTCAAACAGCCCTGGCAGTGATTAATTGACTCCAGGAATACAGGATGGGGCAGGAGGTGGGGATGACAAGCGACCACACCCTGAAGTGAAAAAGATGATAAGCACTAAGGCTTGGTAATAGCAAACATGCACATTTCTGGAATAATACACCTTTCTCACATATTTTATCCAGTTTGTACCTGACCCTTCTGAGCTGGGCTAGACTCACCCACATGATTTAGGTGAAATGCCCATGGAAACTATAAGCAAAACTCCCAGTGTTTCAAAATGGCTCTAAAACCTAGGTAAGGAATATAACCAAATGTGCTGCATTTATTTCTACGAAATTGGAAAAAAAAAAAAAAAAAAAAAAAACGGCCCTACTGAATTACAATATATATTAAGGACTTGACCTGACAGTCGATACAGCACACAAAATCACAAGCATTTCCTTTCATTAAAAGCCACACTTCCAAAAGCATAATTTTGGTGTGCCACACTGTAGCAAATATGGGCTATAACACATCACATCATGTTAAAAATCAATGAAGGACGAAAATACCAGTACAGTATTCAAAACAATTGAGATTGCGATAAAGCTGTCGACCTTTATGTTCTAGTCCCTGGTCTTAGGAGAGAGGAAAGAGAAACAACAGACCTGGTAGTACAATGAGAGACTACTCTTCACCTTGGTTGGTACTGGAAATCCCACAATACAAATTGTTGAGTAACAGCAAAGTAAAAGGAGGCCTATCTCAGGGCTCCCTCCCAACTCTGTTCTCTCAGACTGTCCCTCATCAATATGTGATTTCCTCCAATAAATCACATATTGAAAAGATCACTACTTCCCACTTTGAACCCCAAATTGGACCCTGTAACATATGGCTAATCTTCTGGAAAGCAGCATCAACACTGGCATGCACAAGTACACAAGAATCACAAATAAACGACTTTAACAGATATATGAACAACCTTTATAGATAAGCTCATCAATCAAATTTAAACACTTGAGAAAATTAAATAATGCCATTTATTAGACAAGCTTAAAGAGAATGCATACATTTTATTGTTGCCAAAAGTAGCAAAATGCAATGGAGTTCATTAGGGGCCCCGCAGTTTTGGGAATAAAGAAAAGGCCTCATGTCTCATTAAAACAAAAGAGGAAAGCACAAAGAAAAAAAACCTGGAGACCCAACTAAAATTACAAATCTACTAAAACACACAAATTAAATGTGCTATTGTCCTCTTTCACTCCCTAAATTATTAATTTTCTCCCAGGGCTATGCTATGCTGATTTTTTTTTACAGCAATAGTAAAAAAAAAAAAAAAAAACTGGCACAGTGATTCTCATGAAAATACCTCGTGGTGGGGAGGGCACAGCTGGCAAACAAATGTAGAAATCGTGTGTTCTTTGGGTAAACTATGTTCTTTTTCCTAACACACTCTCATCTTTTTTTCAAGATATCACAATTAAGCCTTTGCTAAATCTTTGTTCTTTTCCCAAAAGTGAGAAAGGAAAAAGTCTCACTTCACTTTCAAGCTCTCCTGTAACTAGGCTTTTGAGGATCATGGTTACTTTATTTTTTCCTCTGCTCACCACCTGACTGCTTTCCAACACGGCATTATTTATGATGGTGAGAAAGTGGAAACAACAGGAAGACAACGAATGATGATGCATTCCTTGAATGTACTTTATACAGTTTTTAAAATATTTTACCAGAATTTTTAATAATAAGGGAAAACAAAAACAACATAATGTTAAGAAGACAAAAGTCAGATATGAAATTATGTATTGGGCATTAATTGCAGGTATTAGAATACATGCAGAACCTTAAAATTTCTATATAGTAAAAACATCATAAACAAATCAAAAGACAAATAAAAATTGGGAAAATATTTGTAATACATGACAAATATGAAGAATTTATAATATAAAATAAACCCTTACAAAGCAACTTTAAACAAGATTTTTTTTAAACAAAAAAAAATCCCAATTAGAAAATGGATGGTTCACAAAAGAAATAAAATGGTCAATAAACGTATGAAAAGATGTCTGGTGAAAAGCTACCAGTAAAATTGATCTATCATTTTTACCTAACATATGCATTAAAATTTTTACTTTCACCAATAAATTGGGGAAATAATAACACAGATAAAGGTATTGGAAACCCAGTCTTCTTGTACGTTGCTAGTTGGAGCATAAATTCTCACAACCTTTCTTCTGGCAATCCTGAAATAGATATTGATATTGACCCAGACTTCCTCTTCTAGAAATTTATCTCAAGGATATATTAGGTTAAGTACAAGAATACATTACAAGGAACTTCACTGAAGCATTATTTCAAACAGTCTGATGCACAACCAATCACAGGGATGGCTCAGGACCAGGCAGCGTTTCCTTCTGTTGTATGTGGGTTGCCATGAGTCAGGGCCGACTCAGTTACAGCTAACAACATACTGAAAATATGGACTGGCTGAATAAATTCTAGAACAACATGAGTCAGGGCCAACTGGATTATAGCTAACAACATACTCAAAAATAAGGACTGGTTGAATAAATCGTAGAGCATCCACCCATCCATTCATTCAGAAGGACTGTATGCAACGATTACAAAGAATATGTATCTGTATTTCCTGATATGCAATGACCTCCATGAAACCCAGCCAAAGGAAAAAAAAAAAGCCAGATGCAGGGCATGACGCAGAGAATGGTCCCTTCTTAAGGTACAGGAACAATCACATGTGGGTATGAAAAAAGACATGGTAGGGTATTCACCAAAACATTAACAATCATTACCTATGGGTTATGAGATACCTTTTTTCTATACTGCTTGAATTTTCTAAATAAGCACAGCATTTTAATTGCTGAATGATGTTTACCTAAAGGAAAAAGTCATTATCACTTGACAGTGGGATTCCATAAGTGATTTTTTTCTCTTACTGCTTTCTGTTTTTTCTAAGTTTTGTACTATTACTTTGCTTTACTTTTTGTAACTAGAAAAAATGGAATAACAAAGAAAGAGAGAAAAGATCTGAGGAATTACGGGTGTCTACTTCCTCTGATCCTATATGGCAGACCCATTTGCTCTTTTCCCATAAATGTGTCAGGTGTAGAAGGTGCAGAGGTATCAGTGTTCTGCTGACTCCTCCAGGTTTTCATACCAGGGAGCCCATAAAACCTGCATGTGGTACCATTAACAGCTGCATGTGGGTCAAAAGCTCTGATTTCAGTGTTGCTGGCTTATGGATTAAAATGCGTCCATCTAGATCCCAGCCTTCTCTCCTACAGAGCTTTGTGACTAGCTATCTTTCTAATATTGTCTTCTTAAGCCAACAAAAGCAATGGAATCAGTTCTTGAAATGGCATTTTGTATCTTCCACCAGCTAAAGGAAGGGGAGAATTGCTTACATTTATTAATAGAATCCCTGAAAAAGTTGGGATATAGGTTTTTAAAGTTTTTATATATTTATTTTTTAAAAACATAAAAAATGACGGAATATATCATGTAGGAGACAAATACCCCTTTTTTTAGATATCAAATATTTGGCTTGGGTGCCTGTACTTAATGGTGGAAGTTTTAAAACTCTCGAATGCACTTTCATGAGAGACTTTGTCACCTGAAAAATTTTAAAGCAAAGGACATGCAGCTCGTATTTTGAATTAATTTGAGTACTGACTGAAGGAAGAAAAATGGACTCTCCTCAGGTCCATTCCAACTTTATGATCTTCAAGTATGAGTCACTCTGATGGCAAAGATAAATATATCTTTTGTTTTGAATTGACAAATTCAAATAGATTGCTGGAATCTTTAAGGAAACTGTGCCAGCCAGAATTACTTATCCTTTTTAGTTCCCAAAAAGTGAGGAAAAAGAAATCTACTGCTCAGGAATCTGTACTGGTCAGGAATGCTTGAACCCAAAAGATCACACATTTCTTAAATCTTCAAGGTCTCTTGGAACCTTTTGGTCCCCTTAGTTGAAATTTCCCTTGGTCTGAAATCCTGGGCATTTAACTTCACAGAATTGCTGATGCTCCAGCCACAGTTGTACAACAGCAGTAGAGTGGAGAGGAGCCTTGATGTGTATGTGAAAGTATATGAGAATGCAAAAAAAAAAAACCCAAAATTTAGACTAGTCCTTCAGTAAAGCTGACATTGCAGAGAAAGGCAAACACAAAAATCCTGGTTATAAACATTTTAGAGAAAGGACAGTGTCTTAAATACTTTGGTATCCTCTATAAAGTTTGTCTTAGTTTCCTAGTGCTGCTATAACAGAAATACCACAAGTGGATGGCTTTAACAAACAGAAACTTATTTTCTGATAAATTTAGGAGGCTTGAAGTCCAAATTCAGGGTGCTGGCCATCAGGCCGGGGGGAAGGCTCTTGTGTATTCAGCTTCTGTTTCCTGGTTCCTTGAAGATCTCCACGTGGCTCCACCTATCTTCCCCGATCTGTGCTTGCTTAGCCTGCTTATTTTATGTCTTGTAAGAGCCTGACTCAATACACACCCTACACTAATTCTGTCTCCTTAACATAACAAAGACAACCATTCCCAAATAAGGTTATAACCACAGGCATAAACCTGTTGCTGCCCAGTCAATTCCGAATCCTGGTGATCCTAGAGGACAGAGTAGAACTGCCCCATTGGGTTTCCAAGGAGTGGCTGGTGGATTCTAACTGCTGATCTTTTGGTTAGCAGATGAGCTCTTAACCAGAGGTTAGAATTTACAACACATATTTTTGGGGGACACAATTCAATCAATAATAAAGTCCAATAAACTGTAGACACAAAGCAGGGTTTCAATAATACATGTGGATTCATCCTTCCTCTCAACAAATATTTGTGTGCACCTACAGAAAAGCAACTGTCTTTGGGATGTTAAGATTCATGAGCTATCCCTGCCCTCTAGAAACTTGATTTGAATAATAAACCTTCCAAAATAGAAACATTGTCTCTAGATACTTAGATTGTGGGGTAACCCTCCAATTTTCAGCATTTACCTTATCACAGTAGGGACTGGAGTGCAAGGGCTTGTTGTGGAAAGCTATGCCATTGAATGGACGGTAGTTTGTAGGCTTTGAAGATAAATATAATACTTCTTTTATAAAAAAAAAAGGGGGGGGTTTAATTCAGGCCTCAGCTCATACACGCACAGATACACACACACACACACAAATTAAGAAAACCCAGCAGAAATCTGTCTTTCCCACTCTTTAGTATCACAGCAGTGCTGATTTGCCCCCACCCAGCTCTAATGCTCATTTTAGTACCTTCATGCTGTGTTTACTTGACCATGTTTTCAACAGGATCTTCATTTGATGCAACTGCAAAGTCCAGGGTGTACCCTGCAGTATCTTTTCAGGGAATAGTACATTAATTTTTAGTGTCGAAGCTGATACAGTATAGTTTCTGTGAGGATCTGTATGGTATTTACTACATGTGAGGCAGGGTGGTCATATCTGGGATCATACTTTTCCAAATAAACCTGATTGTATCAACTGCTCTGCAAATTCATGAAATATAATTCAGCAGGGAGACCTGGTGGCAGAGTGGTTAAGAGGTCTGATGCTAACTGAAAGATTGGCAGTTCGAATCCACCAGTCAACTCCTTGGAAACCCTATAGGGCAGTTCGACTTTATCCTACAGGGTCACTATGGGTTGAATGACTCAATGGCAATGAGTAGTTATGCAACTGGGTAATCCTTTTATTCATCTCTAGTTGACAAATCAGTACCTTCCACTGGGCTGTCCCATGCCGCAAGTCTCCGTTTTATATCCCAAACCTCCACTCACTCTTCTTTTGTTGTTATGTAGTTAACAATGGTAACATATTGGAAAACTGTAGTATATATCACAACCAGGGTACTGACACTGAAACAGTCAAGATAAAATCATTTTCATCGCTGCAGGATCCCTCATGTTCGCCTTTTATGGCCACATTCACCTCCCCTACCCCCGACTCTCACTCCCTGGCCCTTATCTCTCAGTCCTGGAAACCACACATTTGTTCTCCATTACTACAGCTTCGTAATTTCAAGAATGTTATGTAAGTTAAACCATTAGATAAGTAAGCTTTTGGGATTAATTTTTTTCACATAGCATAATTCCTGGAGATTCACCCAAGTTGTTATGCATAACAACAGTTTGTTCCTTTTATTGCTGAGAAGAGCCCTGGTGGCGCAATGGTTCAGAGCTTGGCTGCTAACCAAAATGTTGGCAATTTAAACCCACTAGCAGCTCCATGGGAAAAAAGACCTGGCGATCTTCTCCCATAAAGATGTACAGCCTGGGAAACTCTATGGGGGCAGTTCTACTCTGTCCTACAGGGTCGCTAGGAGTCCAAAACTACTCAATCGTACATAGCAACAATTCCATGAGAGGCATATACTACAGTTTAACTATTTGCCCCCTGACGGACACCTGGGTTGTTTCCAGTTTGGGGCTATTATGCATAAAGCTGCTATAAACATTCATGTGCAGGTTTTTGTGAGAACATACTTTTCATTTCTGAGAGATAAATTACCAAGAGTGTGATTGCTGGATTATATGATCAGTTTTAGAAGAAACTGCCAAACTATTCTCCAAAATGGTCATACTATTTTATATCCCTACCAGCATTGTGTGACTGATCCAGTTTCTCTGCATCCACGCCAGCACTTGATGTCGTCACTAATTTTTATCTTAGCCATTCTGATAGCTGTTTAGTGATATCTCGCTGTGGTTTTAATTTGTGTTTCCTTGATGGCTGACTATGTTGAACATCTTTTCATGCGTTCGTTTTTCCATCTGTATATCCTCTTCAGTAAAAAGTGTGTTCATGTCTTTGACAATTTTCTAACTGGATTTGTTTTTATTTTATATTGCTGAGTTTTGAGAGTTCTTTTTATATTCCAGATACCAGTCCTTTGTTGGATATATGGCTTGCAAATATTTCCTCCCAAATTGTAGCTTGTCTTTTAACTCCCTTAAAAAGTTCTTTTGATAAGAAAAAGCTTTTAATTTTGATGAGGTCCAATTTATCAATTTTTCCTTTTGTGGATTTTGCTTTTGGTGTCAAGTCTAAGAACTCTGCCCAGCCCTAGATCCTGAAAATTTTGTATTTTTATATTTTATATTAAGTCCATGATTCACTTGAGTTAATTTTTATATAAGGCTTAGGTCAAGGCATATTTTTCATTTGCCTGTGGAAGTCCCAATTGCTTCAGCACTATTTGGTGAAAAGGCTACCCACCCTCCATTGAATTGTTTTTGCACGTATGTCAAAAATCACTTGGGCATATTTGTGTGATCCTGTTTATAGGTCCATAAAGAAAACAAAAATCCTCACAACTGGACCAATAAGCAACATATGATAAACAGAGAAATGATTGAAGTTGGCAAGGATTTCATTTTAAATGCCCGTGAAAGCAGCAGTCAAATCAAACAACATATTGCACTGGGCAAATCCGCAGCAAAAGACTTCTTTAAAGTGTTCGAAAGTATAGATGTCACTTTGAGGACTAAGGTGCACCAGACCTAAGCCATGGTGTTTTCAATTGCCTCATACTCATGGGAAAGCTTGACAATCAATGAGGAAGACCAAAGAAGAACTGATGCTTTTGAATTACGGTGTTGGCAAAGATCAACACCCAATTCTAAGATCAGGATGAAAGCATCTAATCTTTCACTGTTCAGTATGATATTAGCTGTAGATTTTTTGTAGGTATTTTGTATCATGTTGAGGATGTTCTCCTATATTCCTAGTTTACTGAGAATTTTTAATCATGAGTTGGTATTGAATTTTTTTCAAATACTTTTCTGCATCAATTGGTATGATCATATGTTTTTCTTTTTATAGCCTGTTGATATGTTGGGTCATATTGTTTGATTTTCAAATAGTAAATTAGCACACCTGGAGTATATCCCACTTGGCCATGGTGTGTAATTTTTTTTAAACATCATCGAATTCAATTTGCAAATTTCTTTTTACAGATTTTTACATCTAAGTTTATAAACTTTTTGGTCTATAGTTTTTTGTTTTCTTTTTTGTACCGTTTTTGTCTGATTTTGGTATAAGGTAATGGTTGTCTCATAAATTGAATTGGGAAGTGTACCCTCCTCTTCTGTTTTTCTAAGAGAGATTGTGTAAGATTAGTGTTATCTCTTCTTAAGTGTTTGTTAGAATTCTCTAGTGAAACCATTTGGGCCTAGAGCTTTCTTTTTCAGGAACTTTTCAATTACAAATCCAATTTCACTAATATTAATAAAACTAATCAGGTTGTCTATTTCCTTTTGGATGAGGTTTTGTAGTTTCCAAGGAATTGGTTTACTTCTTCTAAGCTGTCAAATTTATGAGTTTAAGGTTGTTTATAGTATTCTGCTACTATCCCCTTTTGTAGTGATATCCCATTTCATTCCTGATACTGGTGATTTGTGTCTTTTCTCTTTTTCTCTTTGTCAGACTTGCTAGAGGTTTATCAATTTTATTGATTTATTTTTTGAAAAACCACTTCTTGTTTCATTGATTTTTCCCTCGTATTTCTTGTTTTCAATGCCTTTTTCTTTCTCTTTATACTGAAGATCAAGTTCCCAGGATGGGAAAGCAGAGCTCTCTTTTTATCCCATTTTCTTTCCAAGTTCTTGGTACCTTCCGCTATCTTTTCCTCAACCTTCTGTATCAGAGGAAGCCTCCTCCTTCCTCATTTCCAAGTCTAAGGACTCCCTCCCTAGTTTAGTTTTAGTTTCATTTATCTCTGGGGTCATGCCCCATTCAAAAACTTTGCTTTCTCTTTCAGCTTCAAGCTCTTTCACCCATAAATTTGCTCCCAATCTGCAGCCTACCCTAAATAAAGTCCTTCAGGTGTGGCTCCCACTAAACTACTAATTTATTGCTTCCTTTCACCACCAAACTTCTCAGGCACGCTGGCAGGCACTTTACTTCCCATTTGTTCCTGCTGCTCCCTATTCTCCTGACTTCATCCTAACCATGTCTCAGTTTACTTCTGATTCTGCTTGTCAGCTTCTACTTCTCCTGGCACTATATTACTTACTAGTTGATGGTTTCTAGTCTCTAAAGAAGCCCTGTTGGTATAGTGATTAAGAGCTCGGCTGCTAACCAAAAGGTCAGCAGTTCAAATCCACCAGCCGCTCCTTGGAAACCCTATGGGGCAGTTCCACTCTGTCCTATAGGGTTGCTATGAGTTGGAACCAACTTGATAGCACCTAACAATAGTGCTCTAACCAACTACTGACCCTCTATTACTTCCACCTCGTATCCTCTGCTTTCTTGAGGCTTCTGTTTACTGCCTGCTACCTGTAAAAAAAAAAAAAAAAATTTTTTTTTTTTTTTTTTTTACCTGTGTGTCTGCTGGCTTTGTCATTACTCCATTGCTTATGTTTCTGCAGTCAAACTCTTCAAGTCACTCTCTGGTACAAATTGCCTGATTGACCACATATCTACTGTCATAGGCTATAAGCTGACTTTGGGTGGGCCATAGATCTCTAATCCGGTTGGCTGTGGTCAGTGTAGCAAAGTACTGTGTGGTACAAAGTATGGACTCTATGCATAAGAAACTTGTCAGAAGGGGGCTGGGGGGGGGGAGTGGAATCTGTTAGGCACCCAGAGTAAACCACAATTTTAATCTCAGATTTGGTATATTTATGGTGTTGGTTTGACGTTTTGGCCATTTTTAGTAAAGGCAATAAGTAGACTATCCAATGATAAGCATTATATCTAAACTGGCAGACTTTTTTTTTCAAGCCTAAATATTAGTATTTTTAGTTTTAAATTTCTTCAGTTTCTATGGCACATGAGTCTGAAATTCACCAAAGATTATGAGTCATATGACTGTTTTCCTTTAAGATGTCAAAGGATAATTTGAGATTTATTCATGAAAAGTTACTATATTTACTGCAGCCTGCATTTTTAAATTTCTAGGTTTTGTTATTTCTCTGTAGAAGTCAAGATTAAAAGGTTGACCAGCACTTCAAAAGGCCAGATATGTGGAGCTGACCAGAGAAGCTCTTCTAATATGCTTGTCTCTCGTTTCCTGGACATGATATACATAGACTTTCCATTCCTTTTTTAAAAATTTACATGTAAAATATAGCCACCACCAGAAAGATGAATACAGCATGTCAAACATGACACAGGACATTATTTCTCACTGCCTTATTTTTTCCACAAATATTTCCATCTTCAGTCTTCAGTAAAGCTTTCTACCTTATTTAACACCATATTTTATGGTGTATTCTGATTTTTTTATTAGCAGTCCTACGTGAAAGTGGTTACGACTCTGCTATTATTTCTTGCACAAAGCTTAAAAATACATTCAATAACACTACAGTTCTCATTCTCACTCAACCTCCAACACTCTGATTACAAAGTTATTTTAGGGTAAATGTATTCCGAGTTTGCCAAGGTTACAGTGAAGAAAGCTCCGAAGTTTATTTCATGTTTTAAAAGTAAACAGGAGATCTCTCTCAACAAAATAGGAATAGAAGAAAAATTTCTCAACATAATAAAGGGCATTTATACAAAGCCAACAGCCAACATCACCCTAAATGGAGAGAGCCTTGAAAACATTCCCATCGAGGTCGGGAACCAGGCAAGGATGCCCTTTATCACCACTCTTATTCAACATTGTGCTGGAAGTCCTAGCCAGAGCAATTAGGCTAGATAAAGAAATAAAGGGCATCCAGTTTGGCAAGGAAGAAGTAAAAATATCTCTATTTGCAGATGACATGGTCTTATACATAGAAAACCCTAAGGAATCCTCCAGAAAACTACTGAGACTAATAGAAGAGTTCAGCAGAGTATCGGGATACAAGATAAACATACAAAAATCAGCTGGATTCCTCTACATCTACAAAAAGAACATCGAAGAGGAAATCACCAAATCAATGCCATTTACAGTAGCCCCCAAGAAGATAAAATACTTAGGAATAAATCTTACCAGAGATGTAAAAGACTTATACAAAGAAAACTACAAAACACTTCGGCAAGAAACCAAAAGAGACTTACATAAGTGGAAGAACATACCTTGCTCATGGATAGGAAGACTTAACATCATAAAAATGTCTATTCCACCCAAAGTGATCTGTATATTTAATGCAATTCTGATCCAAATCCCAAGGACATTCTTTAATGAGATGGAGAAACAAATCACCAATTTCATATGGAAGGGAAAGAGGCCCCGGATAAATAAGCCATTACTGAAAAAGAAGAAGAAAGTGGGAGGACTTACTTTACCTGATTTTAGAACCTATTATACCGCCACAGTTGTCAAAACAGCCTGGTACTGGTACAACAACAGATACATGGACCAATGGAACAGAATTGAGAATCCAGACATAAATCCATCCACATATGAGCAGTTGATATTTGACAAAGGCCCCAGAACAGTTAAATGGGGGAAAAGACAGTCTTTTTAACAAATGGTGCTGGCATAACTGGATATCCATCTGCAAAAAAATGAAACAAGACCCATACCTCACTCCCTGCACAAAAACTAACTCAAAATGGATCAAAGACCTAAATATAAAATCTAAAACCATAAAGATCATGGAAGAAAAAATAGGGATAACGTTAGGAGCCCTAATACATGGCATAAACAGTATAGAAAACATTATAAAGAACATAGAAGAAAAACTAGATAACTGGGAGCTCCTAAAAATCAAACACTTATGCTCGTCCAAAGACTTCACCAAAAGAGTAAAAAGACTACCTACAGACTGGGAAAAAGTTTTTAGCTCTAACATTTCTGATCAGCTCCTGATCTCTAAAATCTACATGATACTGCAAAAACTCAACTGCAAAAAGACAAATAACCCAATTAAAAAATGGGCAAAAGATATGAACAGACACTTCACTAAAGAAGACATTCAGGTAGCTAACAGATAGATGAGGAAATGTTCACGATCATTAGCCATTAGAGAAATGCAAATCAAAAATACAATGAGACTCCATTTCACTCCAACAAGGCTGGCATTAAGCCAAAAAACACAAAATCATAAATGTTGGAGAGGCTGTGGAGAGATTGGAACACTCCTACACTGCTGGTGGGAATGCCAAATGGTATAACCACTTTGGAAATCAATTTGGCGCTTCCTTAAAAAGCTAGAAATAGAACTACCATACGATCCAGCAATCCCACTCCTTGGAATATATCCTAGAGAAATAAGAGCCTTTACACGAACAGATATATGCACACCCATGTTTATTGCAGCACTGTTTACAATAGCAAAAAGATGGAAGCAACTAAGGTGCCCATCAACGGATGAATGCATAAATAAATTATGGTATACTCACACAATGGAATACTACGCATAGATAAAGAACAGTGAGGAATCTGTGAAACATTTCATAACATGGAGGAACCTGAAAGGCATTATGCTGAGTGAAATTAGTCAGTTGCAAAAGGACAAATATTGTATAAGACCACTGTTATAAGAACTTGAGAAATAGTTTAAAATGAGAAGAAAACATTCTTTTGTGGTTACGAGAGGGGGGAGGGAGGGAGGGTGGGAGAGGGGTATTCACTAATTAGATAGTAGATAAGAACTACTTTACGTGAAGGGAAAGACAGCAAAGAATACCAGGGAGGTCAGCACAATTGGACTAAACCAAAAGCAAAGAAGTTTCCTGAATAAACTGAATGCTTCGAAGGCCAGCGTAGCAGGGGCAGGGGTCTGGGGACCATAGTTTCAGGGGACCTCTAAGTCAATTGACATAATAAAATCTATTAACAAAACATTCTGCATTCCACTTTGAAGAGTGGCACCTAGGGTCTTAAACTCTAGCAAGCAGCCATCTAAGATGCATCAATTGGTCTCAACCCACCTGGATCAAAGGAGAATGAAGAACACCAAGGACACAAGGTGATTATGAGCCCAAGAGACAGAAAGGGCCACATGAACCAGAGACTATATCATCCTGAGACCAGAAGAACGAGATGGTGCCCAGCTACAACCAATGACTGCCATGACAGGGAACACAACAGAGAACCCCTGAGGGAGCAGGAGAGCAGTGGGATGCAGACCCCAAATTCTCATAAGACCAGACTTAATGGTCTGACTGAGACTGGAAGGGCCCCGGTAGTCATGGCCCCCAGACCTTCTGTTGCCCCAGGACAGGAACCATTCCCAAAGCCAACTCTTCAGACATGGATTAGACTGGACAATGGGTTGGAGAGGGATGCTGGTGAGGAGTGAGCTTCTTGGATCAGGTGGACACTTGAGACTATGTTGGCATCTTCTGCCTGGAGAGGAGATGAGAGGGTGGAGGGAGTTAGAAGCTGGCAAAAAGGACACAAAAAGAGAGAGTGGAGGGAGAGAGCAGACTGTTGCATTAGGGAGAGAGTAATTGGGAGTGTGTAGCAAGGTGTATATGGGTTTTTGTGCGAGAGACTGACTTGATTTGTAAACTTTCACTTAAAGCACAATAAAAATTATTTAAAAAAAAAGAAGTAAATAGGAGATCTTAGTTTCATCTTGGGGAATTTAGCTTAATTGAAAACTTACACTTAGTGAGGCACGGGAGATGTTAAGCCAAATAATACAGGTACTAATATGAAAGACCTTACAGTCTAGCAGATGAGACAGTTGGAGATAAGTTTCACTGATGCTCAATGCAACAACTGGAAGCTTCCTCTGGGTGACAGAAGAAAGGCACTCCATCCTTTTGAAGGAGGGAGAGAGGATGTAAGAGAAAACATTTTGGAGAAGAAGGTGCCTGAGCCACGCATTCATGAACAGAAACCCATTAAGGGAACAAAGTGAAGAGTTACATTTGGTGAGAAGGAATTTCCACCCAAGAGATGGAATAAACAGTATGAACAACGGCTCGGTAATTCTTTGGTATTTGAAACTACTGGAGAATAACCTGCCTGGCAGGGAGGAAAGAAACTAAGGCAAGCCAGGTAAGATGGGAAGGCTGTCCAAGCCATGCTAAGAAGCTTTCACAAAATGTTTGGGTTACCGGGGAAGTCCTGAAGCAGTTTAATTTGGGAGATCTGCGGTCACATTTGTTCTTTAGAAGGATCACACAGGCACCCACATGGAAGATGAATTTGAAAGAGTAAAACCACAGGCAGGGAAACCAGTCAAAGAAATTTGCACTCATGATTGAAGGTAAAGATAATGAAGGCCTGAGAATAAGGCGTTGATAAAAAGAGGAAAGTAAAAGCTGGGGTTTTAAATGCTATTTTACTACAGTCTATTGACACTTCAGCAGACCTAACCAAAGAATACAAAGAAATGGAGAAGAGGACAGGAAGTGGGCAGAATAAAATCCTTATTATCCTTCTGTATAGAGGCAGCTTCACTAAATTTCATTTTTAAGGTGTGTGTGTGTGTATATATGTGAAAGAGAGATGGATACAGTCCATTTAATATTTATTTGTGTTGCACTTCCAGGTAAAGAGAATGTTTGTTGACTAGGGACCAAAGTATCAAAATCTGGCAAATACTAAAGCTGGATTAGGAGTGTCTGGTGCATGTGGGGAGCCCTGGTGGCACAGTGGCTAAGATCTCAGCTGCTAACCAAGAGGTTGGTAGTTTGAATCCATCAGCCTCTCCCTGGAAACTCTATGAGGCAGTTCTACTCTGTCCTATAGGTTGCTACGAGTCAGAATCAAGTTAACAGTGGTGGGTTTGGTTTTGATTTTTTGTTCATGCAGGGGCCCCATTCCGTGATTTTCCTCTTCCAAGACTAATGATGAAGTAAAAATGACCCACACATTTAGAAACATTTTACTGAGATCTCTTCTTGTTCCCTTTCTCAAAAGGTTGGAAAATCCAGATGATTTCAGGCACATTATCAGCTTGATTGTCATCTATGTTCCATTTTCTAGAAAGAAGATAAAATTTCTATCCATTTGATTAACATTCTTTTTTTTTTTTTTAAATAACATTTTATATATTACCTGGGTAATAGATTATATATTAAAGGAAAATCAAAAACCAAGTATTTGTAACCCAGAGATCACTCAGAGGCAACTGGGATATTGTGCGTGTATGTGTGTAGGTTGGAGATTTGTTTTAAAAAAAAAATTCAGTTATACTGTATGTATTAGTGATCTCACATCAGTGATACACCATGGGCAGATACAGGACATTTTGACCCTGTGGCCAACATTTAGCCTAATTTTTCCTAGATTAATTTGAACAATGTTCAATGTTTTAAGCAAGTTGGTTTGTGTCTACCACAAATTTTACTCTATGTGGTTTTAGTTCTCTTAGCTCTATTTTGTGTTGATCATTTGTACAGTAACGTTCATTACAAATTGAATTAAAAAACAAAACAAAAACCTCGTAATTCATATGCAAAGAGCAATACTAAAACAAATGCATAAAATCTTGTTTCAAGGCAGGATCAAACAATGGGGTCAAAATTTCCTTTTCCAGAGGAAACCTGGTCTAGTTGAAGGAAGGTGGGGTTCAGAGCCTTGTTCACCTGGCTTTCCACTTACCCCTAAGAAGCTGAGTTCCTGGGGAGACTTCACAATTAATCCAGAAGGAATTAATTCTGAAGAAGTACATCTACCCTATTTAGGATTTTTTTTCTATAGTTTGCTCTTTATACTTTAAATCAATGTTCTCTGTTAATATCTATACTTAATTTTTAGTGGCATTTAATATTGATCTCAAGAAGGCATAATTTACAGGGAAATTACACTAACATTATTTTCATGTTATTATCCAAACATAAGGAAACACTTATTGTTTGGACCATGAAGCCATAACCAAAGGTAACATCAAGATATATCCTAATTGCAAGAAAAACACTTAAAAGGAAAAAAAAAAAACTCTCAAATTTTAAATTGGCAAACCATAATCCTATTTTTTTAAAAAAGTTATTGACCTTCTGCCTAGATTTTACTGGAGGAATATGGAACAGTTTATTCAAGCCTTGTGCTTCTTTCTTACTGAGTACTGAGATTGCTGCCAAGTCCCATAGTTTAATAATTCATTCATGTTCCAGTGGATACCAAAATCTCCATCTTTAAAGACACTTCTGTTCACTGTGATGTGAAACTAAAACTCAGACCACAATTGAAAGAGAGAATTTCTTGATCATGCAGTTTTTAGTTCCAGAACCTAAGACTAATGCATGGGGTTTGAACAGAGCATAAAGAGTTTTTGTTTACCGTACCTAACCAATTGCCATCTAGTCGCCTACGACTCATAGCGACCCTATAGGACAGAGTAGAACTGCCCCATAGAGTTTCCAAGGAGCATCTGGTGGATTTAAACTGCTGACCTTTTGGTTAGCAGCTGTAGCACTTAACAACTACACCACAAGGGTTTTGTTTAGGAACTGAAAAGAGAAAAGAAGAAACTTGAGAGTCTCTCTGGCAATGCAAGACAGTTTTTAAGATGCTAAGCGAGGGATGGGTTGTTAGAGAAAATGTCAAGCAGCTGTGCACAGCTGTGTGGTGCCCGCGTGGTAGGTAGCATGTCTTCTTGATGCCTTATCTGTCCCAGGCTCGCACCTGCAAACTGTGTCTCAGAGACACTAACTTAGAACAAAGGTCCAGGAAGCATTCTTCAATCAAAATTTCGATTGCTTCTTGGTTCAAAGGTAAAAGATTTTTCTCCTAAAAATGCAGCAAATCACTAGGTGTGTTCTACTTGAACGCTTCAGTGAAGGCTTTGTTTTGTTTTTTTAAATACAGATAAGTAGATCGATCTTGCCTTTATTTTGGTAGAAAATTTGTTTTCTCTTCACCATACAAATTCTCATATACACAAAATGACTATTATTACCACCAAGCAAGTTTTACAAATTGTGTTAAAATCTTAACAAAGATCTCTCCCAGCCTCAAGTCTTCCCTGAGTGGTGTGCACTTACTTGTCTGTCTCTCATCTTGCAATGGTGACCGCAGTTTGTTGATTAAAGATGAATGCAGTCCAACAGACTGCTCTCTCGGCATACATGGAATCCTACAGAAGCTAGCTTGATTAAGGCCTGGTTTTAATCATTGAGATTTCCAGGGGGTACTGAACCTGAATTATGCTTTTTTTTCCCTTAGCCTTGACCACTTATTTAAACATACCCTTTACCTAACACCTAATCAGTGGGTGAGAATTTTATAGTCACAGGAATTTTAAAAGGCATAAAAATCACCACTGTATGTATTGTTGGAAACCCTGGTGGTGTAGTGCTTAAGTGCTATGGCTGCTAACCAAAAGGTTGGCAGTTTGAATCCACCAGGCACTCCCTGGAAACTCTATGGGGCAGTTCTACTCTGTCCTAGAGGATCACTATGAGTCGGAATCAACTCGACGGCAATGGGTTTGGTTTTTTATTTAAATGTATTTTTATCTACAATAACAAAAATATCTCTAACTCTTCTAGTATTAATAATATACATTCAGTTCACAGGTATTAACAAATGCTTCTCTGAAGCCATATATATATATATACATATATATATCCTTCATAAGGGTATTGTCAGAATCATACGATCCTCAGTTTTTATGTTTTAAAGCTCATATTGAAGTTTTCTTTCTAAGTGCATTGCCAGATATCAAACTGCTTACTTAAAACTAAGATTTACAAATTTTATCTAAGTTATAAGTACAGGGAAAAGCAAAACCTCTCATGAACATCTAAATAAACAAAATGTTCGGTTGATTCTTTGGGTAATCAATTTAGACAGCTGAGATGTGCTCCCATGAAATTACTGTGTTTACTTAGCTTTTATTTTTTTCAAGGATTAAAAAAATTATACATCTTTAACCACTGCAATTGTGACACTGCATATCAGCACCCGCATGTTCTAATTCCATGATTGCACAAATTATATAATAAGATGCAATTACGATAATTACTGAGGAATAGGCAACAATTGAAAAACCGTACAAATTCCCATTAAAACAACACTAAATGATATAAAAATCATCAGACAAACCAGTACAAGAAAAGAAACAGTTATAAGATGAACAGCAAACAATCCAGCAGAACAGTCTAGTCTTAAGGAACTGAATCATGCAGTACTGGGAAATTGGAGTCCTAAGGTTTAAAGGTACCATCTTTTTCCTTTAAATCTGTTTCTCAGTCTGATAATATGGATGTGGAACACCTTGATTTTCCTAAACACATTATAACTAAAAACCCATTTTCCTTGGGGATTTCTTACTGTTATTTGAAAGAAAAAAGGGAGAATAATTACTACAGTAATAAAACATGAACAGGCTATAGATAACTCTAGGGAATTTTAATTAAAGAGCGGGTCCTGCTATGACTTTGTCGTCCTTTTTTTTTATATAAGCTGTCTCCAAGTGTACACCTCATTTTTAAGGGTTTATGATCTGAGAATATTGCTTGACCAATTCATTTTCTTCTTCGAAAACAGTATACATAAGACAAATTATGAAACTGATAAATTGAGCTCTCCGTAAATTGTTCTATAGTGTAATTTATCTGCTTCCCAATTTCTTTCTTTGTTCTTTTACTTCAGACAAATATCCTTAACATAAAAATTTGGAAGGTTACCTCTTTTATTTCCTTTTGTAAAGATTTTCCTAGCTGTGAGGCCATGTCTTGCCAGCCTGTGGGAGTGAAAAATGAATATTCTGACCCACCAGAATTCTTCACAAAGGAGCTTAAATGTATCCTTCAAGCCAGTTTATTCACAATTTCTGTATGTGCCAGGAATTGTGCTAAGTTCCTTATTCACACCCTGTGAGATGATCTTTTTAGTCCAGTAAAAATCCCATTTTACAGATGAGGAAACTGAAGCTTGGAGGCTTAACTATAGAGATAGGTATCTGAGACAGGAAGTAACTGAGCCAAGACTTGAATTCTGGTCTTAAACATTTTTATAAACATTTATTGACTGCCAACATTGCACTAAATTTGAGATTGTGAGCATACAAAGATGAATATGACATGATCCCTGCTTGAGGCACAAACTGTCTTACAGGTTAAAGAGACACACACACACAAAAACACAATAATTTCATTATAAAATGGAAGTGCTGAAAGAGAGGCCTGCAGAGTCTTTACTATGGAGCTATCTATATTACATGCCCCAAATATTTTACTGTACAGAAGCATGACTTTAATAAATACTGGGATATTATTATTTAAAGTGGAGATGATACAAATTCTTCAAGAAATAAAACTAAAGGATATTTCAGAAAACAAAAATTCAATTTCTTACAGTATTGAAGAATCCCATACAAGTGTACATTCATTGATTCACTGACTAAATGATTATTGTAGTCATTGATATGCACAGGCTTTGAAGATACAATGGCAAAGGAGGGCATGAATTCTGCCATTATAGAACTTACAGACATTCAAAACCACCCAACAGTGTATGTTCAGTGCCATATGGTGGTGAAAAGCTCTATCTCAGATTTGCTGGAGGATGCGAGGTCTAAATCAAGATTATCAAGTAGGCAAGAAAAGAGGTAAGAGCCCAGTGGTCCAGAGCCAGTCCATTGTTTAAGATCCTTGAGAGGAAAGAGAGCTTGGCAAGAATAAGAACCCCAGAGAAGTTTCATCTGCTTGGAGCCTTTAGGTTGGAGAGGGAAAGTGGAGAGAGGTAATAGGTATTATCATCAACAAGAAATGTATTGTGTTAAAATAGCGTTTTAGGGAGCGCAATTAGGAGTATATAGCAACGTGTATATAACTTTTTGTATTAGTGACTGACTTGATTTGTAAACTTTCACTTAAAGCACAATATAAAAATTTTTTTAATGGGGTTTTAGGTGAATTGCACATATGGGAAATGAACCCTTCTAGAGGTTCTGTGGAAACCCGGGTGGAATAGTGGTTAAGAGCTACTGCTATTAGGTCAGCAGTTCAAATCCACCAGACGCCCCTTGGAAACTGTATGGGGCAGTTCTACTCTGTCCTATAGGGTCAATAAGAGTCAGAAACGACTCAACAGCAGTGGGTTTGGTTTTTGTTTTGTTTTGTTTTTTGGTAGAGGTTCTGTGGGTGGTCTTGCCTCCTGGAAATACCTCGTGTTACCCCAATAAAAACATAATACGCTAAACATATGTTTGTAAAGGTCCTAGTTAATAAGATATATGAAAACATGGATACACATAAAGAAGGGGACTAGGAAGAGCCTACGTTCTTGGGAATAAAACTAAAGAGAACTAAGGATATAGCTGGAATCCACCAAGAAGAGCATAGGCTAAGTTCAAACATCCATCACAATGGTCCCAACTATGGGACCTTCCTCATGGTTTATAAGGAGCAAAATCTTATGTAAATGAAGCACACCAGATGAAGTAACCAGAGTTAGGGTAACATGGAGGGGACCCTTGGGGAGTTGGAAGAATCTGAGTTCAGGACAAAGAGTAGGATCACATGGGAAAGCACTTGGGTGATAAATTAAAGGGCTTCCCAGAGCCTGAGGATGTAAGAAGTTGTGGAGAAGAGCACCCAATTGTTATTCCTCTCACTAGTACAGTGGCAGCCAATGGAAATACATCAAATGTCTGTCCTACTTGTCACCTTCATCCCATGTAAAGGACCCTTGTCTCGGACTTGGTGACTTACGAGTTCACTTGGGCTATTAGCAAATGTGATGGCTTGAAGCCTCAATTGCTCTTTGTACTCCTTGCCCTCACCAAAGAGGATTAGGCATGCTCAGAGACAATAGGAACAGGAGAGGTCCACAGTGGCTAAAGTAGTAAACAGGGCAAGATCACAGAACCCTATAAGCTATGTTAAGGATTTGATCCTAAGAATAGTAGAAACCCAATGAAAGGCTTAGGCAGAGACATGACATGATGGGAGTTGAATTTTAGAAAGATCCCTCTAGTGGTAATGGATTAAAGCGGACAAAAGAGTGGATGGCCATAGGAAGACTAGTTAGGAGAATGTTGAAGGACTCAAGTGGCGAAATGATGGTGGCCTTCTCTAGACACAGGTGGCAGTAGAATTGCAGAAAGTGGGTGGATTTGGGAGACATTTGCAGAGTTATTGATTGAGTTGGTATGGCACTGGAACTGGCAGAATCCAAGGATGATATCTAGATATATGATTTTGGAAACTGGTTTAACAATGATTAATAGGAAACAGAAATAGGAAACATTAGTAGAGGGCCAATTTCAGGAGGTGGGAGACAGCTTAGATGATGAATTTCACTTTAACATGTTGAATTAGGATAACTCTAGAGTATTCAAGGGAATATGTCTAGTAAAGTTGGATATGCAGATTTGTAGCTCCTGAGAGAGACCTGGGGTGGAGATATACACAGATGTCTGGTATTAATCATACACACGCTTCTATGCAAAAAGAGACAAGTTCAAGTTCCAAACACATACACCTTTATATTTAAGAGAACTTTTGGTTCGTACTCCATCTTATCAATCAGAAGTGTCTTCATAAAATTCTTGTCATGCCTGTACACAATATCAAAAAATTATGTGAGAAGTACTATATTTAATGATAGTATTCCTCTAAAATTCAACACTTTAGGTGGCATTAATTCCCTTCTCCCATCTCGTACAGGCTTTCAAAAATAATTACCTGATGGGGAAGTTTGAAAGTTCAGATATTGTTTTAACTGGCTTTCTCAATACAAATTTTTGCTTTACTTTTTGCAACAGTCCTAAAAGGCACAGTTACCCTAGTTCCCCCATGGAGGAAACGATTCCTGAGAAGTGCTGCCAACAAAACCCGGCTTGAGAAACTTTAATGAGTGTCGCTTTATTCTTGAAGCTCTTGGAAAGCCCACTTTGGTTATAAGGGGGCGTGTCACGTTTCCTGTCATACTCCCCATCCTGAAAGGATTTTTAACTCATCTATATTACTGGCCAGTAGAAAAGAATTTTGGCAGGCATTTTTTTTTTTTTTTTTACTTTAGCTCAGAATTTTTTGTTACAAGATAATAGCTTAAATACCATTTGCCACTGTTCAGTTAAGAAAAAGAAAAAAGAAGGACTCATTATGCCTTTTCCTCCCCCAAAATGATGAATACATTCAAGACAAGACCATTTTGCTTCCTTTCAGGCAGTTAGATCATGCTAACTCTCTGTGCATGCTTATGAGATTAAGGTAAATTCAACAATAGCACTATAGAAGGCACCTTTCTCAACCTTAAAACTAGCTAAAGATCACTCTCCTCTAAGAGAAGATTGCAGCAAATGAAACAGATGAATGCATGACTCCCCTCCCCCAAATTCTGCTACATCCAAATGAATGTACTGGGGCACATTTAAGTTGGTTTGATGTATAATCAAAAAAAACTTACAAACATGCTGTACTACATTCATTTGTATGATTTTCTTGGACCCCAATTTGCAAACGACTTCTTAAGAAACTACAGTTTGATTTTATTCTAAAACATATTTTCAATACAGAATGTAAGCTTTGTCTTTGTAACTGGAAAAATTATTTTTATCGATTATTATTATGGATTGAATTGTATGCACCGAAAAGATATGTCGAAGCCCTAACCCCTAGTACCTGTGAATGTGACTTTCTTTGGAAATAGAACCTTTGAACATGTTATCAGTTTAAGTTAACATAAAGTTATACTGGAGGAGGATGGGTCCTAATCCAAGTTGAGCAGTGTCCTTATTAAAGAGAAGAGACACACAGGGAGAGGCAGAAGAAGGACAGTGATGTAAAGATGTACCTACAAGCCAAGGAACGCCTGGGTCTACCAGAATCTGGGAGATAAAAGAAAGGATCTTCTCCTAGAGTTTTCAGAGAAAGCATGGCTCAATCAATACATTGACTTGGATTTGTAGCCTCCAGAACTCTGAGACAATAAATTTCTGTTGTTTAAATCTGCCCACTTTGTGGCACTTTGTTATGGAGACCTGGGAAAATAATACAATTATCAAAGCCCAGAATTTTAAATATTTCACAGAACTCAAAGAAGCACCCCTCCCAAACCATGGTTTGAAGAACATTGCTCTAGTAGTTAACAGTCACATCACTTATTGTCTGAGGGCGGGCTCTCTAGAGAGGCAAAACCACCGAAGTGTCTATATATGTATATAAATAGACAGAGAGGGATGTATCAAGGAAATGGCTCAAGTGGTTGTAGAGCTTGGAAAGTCCCAAACCTGTGGGCCAGGGTGGTGGCTTCTCCTGACTCATGTAGTTGTAGGGGCTGGCGAACCCAAGATCCAGACTATGGATGCTGACGAACTCCAAGATCAGCAGGTAAGCTGCTAGCTCAAGTCCCAAAAATGGGAGGTCAGATGTGTACAGGAGCCAGCTGCAGGATCCACAGTGAGCAAAAGTCAGCAAGCCTTGCCAGAAAGTCCACCTATATTGGATGAAGGCCACACCCCCAAAGAAACTCTCTTTCAACTGATTGGCAACTCACAGCAGATCCAATCATGGAAATGATCACATTATATCAGATCTCATCATGGAGGTGATTACACCATTATATGACTGCTAAGCTACACTGTAACTGCCAAACCACTGAGAATTATGGCCCAGCCAAGTTGACACACAACCGTAACAATCACACTTATTAATGACGGACAAGAATGAGGATGGGTTTTGACTGGGATGTAAGCACATGGTAGCAAAATATACTCTGTTCTCCTCCAATCACACTGCCTACCATGCCTTCTAGTTTTACGTAAATCTGGCAGAGAGGTGTCAGAGCAGCCTGATCAGTGTGGCTGGGGATGACCACAACCACTGTTAACCTATCATTAGGAAGAATTGCTGTATAGCTTGGCTGAAAGACAATAAGAATGAAATGGTTAACCTGGAAGGAGTCTATTCTTTCCATGCCCACGAAATACCCATAACTCCAAATTCAAAAAGCAATTATTCTTCCATTCCATCCTTGGTGAAATTTCTCTACCCCTGAATTAACAATAATGATGATTTGCTGCCTGTCTCTGTTGTTGTTGGTAGGTGCCGTCAAGTCGGTTCCGACTCATAATGACCCTATGCACAACAGAACGAAACACCGCCCGGTACTGCGCCATTATTATAATCGTTGTTATGCTTCAGCTCATTGTTGCAGCCATTGTGTCAATCCACCTCGTTGAGGGTCTTCCTCTTTTCCGATGACCCTGTACTCTGCCAAGCATGATGCCCTTCTCCAGGGACTGATCCTTCCTGACAACATGTCCAAAGTATGTAAGACGCAGTCTCGCCATCCTTGCCTTTAAGGAGCATTCTGGCTGTACCTCTTCTAAGACAGATTTGTTCATTCTTTTGGCAGTCCATGCTATATTCAATATTCTCCACGAACACCACAATTCAAAAGCATCAATTCTTCTTCGGTCTTCCTTATTCATTGTCCAGGTTTCACATGCATATGATGCGACTGAAAATACCATGGATTGATTGGGTCAGGTGCACCTTAGTCTTCAGGGTGACATCTTTGCTCTTGAACACTTTGAAGAGGTCCTTTGCAGCAGATGCACCCAATGCAATGCGTCTTTTGATTTCTTGACTGCTGCTTCCATGGCTGTTGATTGTGAATCCAAGTAAAATAAAATCCTTGACAACTTCAATCTTTTCCCCATTTATCGTGATGTTGCTCATTGGTACAGTTGTAAGGATTTTTGTTTTCTTTATGTTAAGGTGTAATCCATACTTAAGGCTGTGGTCTTTCATCTTCATTAGTAAGTGCTTCAAGTTCTCTTCACTTTCAGCAAGAAAGTTGTGTCTTCTGCATAACGCAGATTGTTAATGAGCCTTCCTCCAATCCTGATGCCCCATTCTTCATATAGTCCAGATTCTCGGATTATTTGCTAAGCATACAGATTAAATAGGTATGGTGAAAGAATACAACCCTGATGCACACCTTTTCTGACTTTAAACCACTCAGTATCCCCTTGTTCTGTCCAAACAACCACCTCTTGATCTCGGTAAAAGTTCCTCATGAGCACAATGAAGTGTTCTGGAATTCCCATTCTCTGCAATATTGTCCATAGTTTGTTATGATCCACACAGTTGGATGCCTTTGCATAGTACAGGTAAACATCCTTCTGGTATTCTCTGCTTTCAGCCAGGATCCATCTGACATCAGCAATGATATCCCTGCTTCCATGTCCTCTTCTGAAACCGGCCTGAATTTCTGGCAGTTCCCTGTCGATATACTGCTGCAGCTGTTTTTGAATGATCTTCAACAAAATTTTGCTTGCATGTGATATAAATGATATTTTTCTATAATTTCCACATTCGGTTGGATCACCTTTCTTGGAAATAGGCATAAATATGGATCTCTTCCAGTCAGTTGGCCAGGAAGCTGTCTTCCATATTTCTTGGCATAGATGAGTGAGCACCTCCAGCGATGCATCTGTTTGTTGAAACATCTCAATTGATATTCCAACAATTCCTGAAGCCTTCTTTTTCCCCTATGCCTTCAGAGCAGCTTGGACTTCTTCCTTCAGTAACATTGGTTCCTGATCATATGCCACCTCTTGAGATGGTTGAACATCGACTAATTCTTTTTGGTGTAATGACTCTGTGTATTCCTTCCATCTTCTTTTGATGCTTCCTTGCATCATTTAATAATTTCCCCATGGAATCCTTTTATTGCAACTTTGGGCTTGAATTTTTTCTTCAGCTCTTTCAGCTTGAGAAACGCCAAGCACATTCTTCCCTTTTGGTTTTCCATCTCCAGCTCTTTGCACATGTCATTATAATACTTTACTTTGTCTTCTCGAGAGGCCCTTTGAAATCTTCTGCTCAGTTCTCTTATTTCATCAATTCTTCCTTTTGCTTTAGCTGCTCGATGCTCAAGAGCAAGTTTCAGAGTCTCCTCTGACATCCATCTTGGTCTTTTCTTTCTTTCCTGTCTTTTCAGTGACCTCTTGCATTCTTCATGTATGACGTCCTTGACGTCATCCCACAACTCGTCTGGTCTTCGGTCACTAGCGTTCAATGCATCAAATACATTCTTCAGATGGTCTCCAAATTCAGGTGGGACACACTCAGGTCATATTTTGGCTCTCATGGACTTGTTCTGATTTTCTTCAGTTTCAGCTTGAACTTGCACATGAGCAATTGATGGTCTGTTCCACAGTCGGTCCCTGGCCTTGTTCTGACTGATAATATTGAGCTTTTCCATTGTCTCTTTCCACAGATGTAGTCAATTTGATTTCTGTATGCTCCATCTGGTGAGGTCCCTGTATATAGTGGCCATTTATGTTGGTGAAAGAAGGTATTTGCAATAAAGAAGTCATTGGTCTTGCAAAATTCTGTCATTCGATCTCCGGCATTGTTTCTATCACCAAGGCCATATTTTCCAACTACTGATCCTTCTCCTTTGTTTCCAACTTTCGCATTCCAATCTCCAGTAATTATCAATGTATCTTGATTGCATGTTCGATCAATTTCAGACTGTAGCAGCTGATAAAAATCTTCTATTTCTTCATCTTTGGCCCTAGTGGTTGGTGCGTAAATTTGAATAATAGTCGTATTAACTGGTCTCCCTTGTAGGCGTATGGATATTATCCTATCACTGACAGCATTGTACTTCAAGACAGATCTTGGAATGTTCTTTTTGATGATGAATGCAACACCATTCCTCTTCAAGTTGTCATTCCCGGCATAGGAGACTATATGATTGTCCAATTCAAAATGGCCAATACCAGTCCATTTCAGCTCACTAATGCCTAGAATATCAATGTTTATGCATTCCATTTCATTTTTGGCGATTTCAATTTTCCTAGATTCATACTTCATACATTTCAGGTTCCGATTATTAATGGATGTTTGCAACCGTTTCTTCTCATTTTGAGTCATGCCACATCAGCAAATGAAGGCCCCAAAAGCTTTAGTCCATCTATGTCATTAAGGTCAACTCTACTTTGAGGAGGCAGCTCTTCCCCAGTCATCTTCTGAGTGCCTTCCAACCTGGGGGGCTCATCTTCCAGCGCTATATCAGACAATGTTCTGCTGCTATTCGTAAGGTTCACTGGCTAATGCTTTTCAGAAGTAGACTGCCAGGTCCTTCTTCCTAGTCTGTTTGAGCCTGGAAGCTCAGCTGAAACCTGTCCTCCATGGGTGACCCTGCTGGTGTCTGAATACCGGTGGCATAGCTTCCAGCATCACAGCAACACGTAAGCCCCCACAGTATGACAAACTGACAGATTTTTGTATTCCAGGGATCCAAGTAGGTGTGAAGTGGTATCTGATTATAATTTTGATTTGCATTTCCCTGAAGGCTATTGGTGTCAATCTTTTCTTACGTTTATTGGCCATTCATATGTCTTCTTTGTAAAGATGTCTATTCCGATAATTTGCCCATTTAAAAAATTGGGTTATTTGTCTTTTTATTGTTGCACTGCAGGAGTTCTTCATACATTCTGTATACAAGCCTCTTATCAGATATATAATTTTCTTTCATTCTGTGGGTTGTCTGTTTTTACTTTATTAGTAACGTCCTTTGAAGCTCAGAATTTCTAAAATTTTGTTGAAGACCAATTTGCCAATATTTTTCTTTTGTTTTTCATGTTTTTGGTGTTGTAGCTAATCTGAGCTCATGCAAATTTACGCCTATGTTTTCTTCTAAGAGTTTTATAGTTTTAGCTCTTACATTTAGGTCTTTGATCCATTTTGAATTAATTTTTGTATGTAGTGTAAAATAAGGGTCCAATTTCATTCTTTTGCATGCTGCTCTCCAGTTTTTCTAGCACCATTTGTTGAAAGGATCATTTTCTCCATTGAGACATCTTGGTACCCTTGTTAATAATCAGTTGGCCATAGACACAATTCATTTCATTTATCTGTATATGTCTGTACTTACACCAGTATTATACTGTTTTAATTACTGTAGCTTTGTAGTAAAAGTTTTGAGCTCAGGAAGTGTTGAATCCTCCAACTTTGCTCTTCTTTTTGAAGACTGTTTTGGCTATTATGGTCTCTTACCATTCCATATTAATTCTAAAATCAGCTGGTCAATTTTTACAAAGAAGCCATCTGAGATTCTGATATGGATTGCATTAAATCTGTAAATCAATTTGGGGAGTATTGCCATCTTAACAGTAGTAAGTCTTTTGATCCATGATCATGTGATGTTTTTCATTTATTTAGATCCTTATTTTTTTCAAAAATTGTTTGTAGTTTTTAGAGTATAATTCTTGCACTACTTTTGTTAAATTTATTCTAAATATTTTATTCTTTTTGAATCTACTGTAAGTGGAATTATTTCCTTAATTTCATTTTCAAATAGCTCATTTTAAATGTATAGGAATATAGTTTTTTTTTATATTGATCTTGCATTCTGCACCCTTGATGAGCTCCCATTAGTTTTAATAGTTTTTTAGTATATTCTTTACAATTTTCTGTATAGACAATTATGTCCCCTGTTTGTTTTTAAAGAAACATAATCACAGTAAAGAGGGAACTTGATAATCTCAATGTATTATTTTCGAACAGTTTTCTGGAGGAGAAAAGATAACATTCTCTGTCCCTGAGAGAAACCATGCAAAGTAATTCAGGGGAGAAGTGATTCTAGAGCATTCTGCTTTCCCAGCTGACTGTACAACTGTGTTTGGGAAAAAACAAAACAAAACAAAACACATTTAACATTTGCAATTAGAAATAGGCTGTTCTATTATATGGCCACCTAATGAACACACCTAAGAGAAATTAAAAATCAGTTATACAATCATTTGTAAAAGTAAAATTCAATTTGATAATGATACTCTAGAACCTCCAAAAACTAATAAGCAGGATTTTATTTGCTACACCGGGAAAATGTAAACTGGTTTGGAAGACTAATTCAATGAATTTTCTCTGCATGTAGAAAATTCCTTCATAGGCAGCACAAAACATTTATCATTCGATAGGTCTTATATTCCCAAAGTGCTCTGCTCTCGTTTCTTATTATTTCTCAGTAGTTTCTGAATGTACCATAATTTATCCTCATGTTTCCCAGAAACAGCTTTTGATGGCTTGTAATAAAAGCCCTAAAATGATACTACAGTAGACCATGAGGACATATGTCACCACAACCTGGCCCTAATTCTCCCACATAAAAACCTAGGTTTTAACCAATACAATGTAGAACACTGTCCTACTGAAAAGTAAACCCAGCCCTGGGCTGGCGATTATCTCAGTGCTGCCCTCTAGTGGCACACACTGAAAGAGGGCGGGGTAAGAGCAGCAGTAGCAACCTGGCCCCTCTCAACCCTAAATGCTGAAAGTCCTAAAAGGCTGACCAGTATGTTGTGATACACAGTAAGACCTTTTATTCTACCAGAACGACACCGGGACTAAGAAGTAAGACACATCACATGAGTCCACTGTTCTTTATGTCCTTGGAGTATGCTGCAGTCCTGTTGTTGGTGTGTATAAATTTACCAATTACTTATTTTTATCAGAAGAAGATGTTGAAATTAATGTTCCACAGATATTTATTGCAACTATTCAATTTTCTCTACCTCTGTGTTCTAAAGCAAAACATTTTCCCATTCAAGACTACAGAGGAATTTTATAAACTATCGAAGTGAAAATACATTGATATTTAATGAGGCAACAACGCACTGACTATACACACCATCACATGACTTCCTAAAACACCCACGTTCTGCACAAATATTAATCCACGAGTCTGTTCACAATTCATCATCTGAATTCGTTATATATTCAGGTAACTGTCAACAAACCAATGTTATTAAACTATGGGAAATATTCATTAGAAATAAATGAATCTAAATGTGGTTTTTTAATCACTAAGGAAATATTAATCATATATTAAAGAAAAACTATTCCTACTGGTAAAGTGTAAAAATGAAAGATCTGAAATTACAATTATTTTTTATTAGTCCATTCACTTTGGAATGAACTTACAATTTTTTTTTATCATTCCATTTACTGGTCATTTTCTTCTTTCATTTTATTCAATGATAGCATTTTCACAACTGCTTTGACCACGTGTCAGAGGAATTTATTAAAATCCTAGAAAGTAACACAGACAACTCGTTACTCCTTGTGGTAGGTTTGATAAACATTTTCTTTTGCAAAAATATATTCTCTGGGCTAACATCAAATGTTTCTTTGAGAAATGAATATTCTCAGTATATTTTTTATCTACACAGCCTTTAATAACTGTAGTTTGGAATGTTAGGTGCTGGTTATTACCAACGACTGTGGTGGTAATCCCAAACCTTACTCATAGTAACTTTGTATCTCAAACAAATTTCAATTCTTATCCTTTCCAATCCATTTCTACCAGGTACCTACTACCTTCAAGGTAAAAGAAAAACAAAATAGTTGCCCTGGAGTCGATTCTGACTCACGGGGAACCCATGTGTGTCAGAATAGAAGTGTGCTCCATACAGTTTAAAATGACTGATTTTTCAGAAGTAGATTGCCAAGTCTTTCTTCTAAAGTGCGTCTGAGTGAACTCAAACCTCCAATCTTTTGGTTAGCAGCCAAGCACATTAACTGTTTGTACCACCTAAAGACTCCACCTGCAAGGTGCGTGGTAGCATTTTAAAGTTTGGACTAAATATCAATTTCGGATGAATATCACCATCCTCACTCAGGAAGCTACAATGCTGAAAGAGACATTGTGAAACATGATTTTTTTCCTTGAGAGTGGGCTCAGTCATCTAGTGACAAGTGACAACAGGGTGCCTATACAGTCCATAGGGAAGGTCTACCAGATGCAGCTAGATACAAAGTTTCTTGCCTAAAATTCCTCTCTGCCTCCTGTGTGCTCCAAACTCCCATGTCATCTGATATCATTATCTATATGTGGCTGATTTTTATCATACCGCCCTCCATTAAACGCCTTCAGATTATAAACACTGCTGCCACAGGGCAGTGTGCAGGCAGGGGTACACACTCTGTACCTGGGAATGGCATTGCTTGAGTTGACAGAAGGTCATTCATTCAGCTCTAAAGTAGACTTAAAGGAAATCTCAAAAATTTTATGATGATTCAGTTTCTGTTTTAGCTTCTAGGAAGGTCAAAGGGGGAAACTTCGGTGATTCGACAGATTTTTAGAAAGTTAAATGGTACAAAAAAGTTACAGCTTCTTCTACTGATGTTTTCCAAGACAGCACTGTCTTGAACCTATTTCAAAAGTAAAGAAAAATCTAAAAGCTACCACCCATGACTAATTTGAAAATGTTTAGATTTTGTGCCATGCCACATGTCAGTGTTAAAGAAAACAAATATAACTAGCATCTTCTATTAATGGCTGATTTTCCTGAGTGCCTCTTACATGCTGGGTGCTGTACTAAAGGGGTAACATCTATTGTCTTATGAAAAAAAAAACCCTCCGAATAATCCAATGAGGTAGTTACTATTACCGTTTATATTTAAAGTTGAGGGAATTGAGGCTCAAAATAATTAAACGAATTGCCCCAAATCATACAATCAGCGAATGAAAAATCTAAGATTCAAATTCAAGCCTCTGTCTCCAAAGACTTAAACATTACACTATACTTTTCCTCTTTTGGTCCCCAGGCTTTTCTTTGACTTACCTCTTCCCACCTTTTACACCACATCTAGGTCTCAATATACCACCACCAGCTTTTACCTTTCTCTGGTATGAAACATAGAACCCAAGTTTCTCCCTCCCTCTCACCCTATTTCCTTTCCTATTAGCAAATTTTTACTAAACACTTACTGTATATCAAGCTATCTTCTGAGTGCTGGGTCTTCAAAGCTCACACAAACCTTGAGGGCAGGCTCCACATTTTTTTCATTGTGATATCCACAATGCCTGCCAAAACTACATTTGCATATTAAAGAGCGAATATATGAATGATGGGGCAGTTCTACTCTGTCCTATAGGGTCTCTATGAGTCTGAATCGATTACATGAATGATATTTACAACAAAATCCTGTTTGCTAGGAACTCACATGCTTAGGGCTACAGCAATGAATCTAGACATCCTAGAAGACAATATTGCCGGTGAGAACAAACAAGTTATGGAGGGCAGGACATGTGTTGATTCATTGCTGGTAACTAACTGTGAAGCAGCTAGAAGCACTCTCCACTCAGTTGCACATTTAATATTTCTCCTTTTCTTTGTACAACTGGACACACTGAGGTACAAAAGCTTAAAAAAGAGGCAGGTAAGTATACATTTTAGCAGGTGCACTTTATGTTGTTTGTTTCTTTCTTAAAAGATTCCAGATACCGGAAAGTGAATTTTTTTCTTCTTTTCTAAATTTCCTCTATCTTCTCTGGAAGTGCCTCTCCTACTTTAATAATAATAATAATAAAAAAAGTAGTTTTCTGATATTGCTTAAGGGTCGTCTGTTTTTGCACCTCAGATACACAATTTTTATTTAGGAGTGAGATTAATTTGTGTGGAATATTTAAAGTACATTTAGATATTTCTAGAATTGAAGGGAAAGTTTGAGACACTATTTTTCCTCTATTCATAAGCATACAGACTATTCAGGAAGATGATTATCAGAAACCACATTAATTTTCCCTGCTTACAAGTAATGGTGAATGTCCTCCAAAAAAAAAAAAAAAAAGTCCTCCAAGGTAAGTGGAAAATCACTCTGACTAAAGACCAAAAAAAAAAAAAAAAAGATTGGCTCTCTCTTTTTAAGATCTATCTTAAAGTTTTGCTGCTTATTACAAAACCCAATCTTTTGAAACAACAACAGCAAGAGACAGACAAAAAAGCCCTGAACAATAGCAAAAATAACAGATATAGTCTTTTTTCTCTGGCCGTAGTAACACTCTCATGGGAGTATTTTATTCAAAACTGCCATGTTCTAGCTGTGAAATCAAGTTTCCTGGAAGTGTCAGTTATGACAGATCCGAGAACTTTTTTTTTTACAACCTTTTAACTACTTACTCAATAGTGTACAAAGCAGATCTACTTTTAGTCTATATAAAACAAACTCTCAAATGCACAGGCATATTCACAAGACATTGGGAAATAACAGGCCAATATTCTTTTTTATGGCCAAAGACAATCAATGTCCATACCACTCTTAAGCACGCAAGAACATATGATGTCTGATATGGCTAGTTTATACACATACACACACATAAAAACATCAGATTGCTAGACATACAGATCAATGCAATAGAGTTGAGAATCCAGAAATAAACCCTTATATTTATAGTTAATTTATTTTTGACAAAGGTGACAAGACAATTCAATGGTAAAAGAGTAGTCTTTTCAACAAATGGTGTTTGGACAACTGGATATCCACATGCAAAAGAATAAAGTTAAGCCCCTACCTCACACCATAAACCATATACAGTATTAATTCAAGTTGGATCATAGACATAAATGTAAGAGCTAGAACTATAAAAGTCATAGAAGAAAACATAGGAGTATATTTCCTGAGCTTGGATTATGTGATGATTTCTTAGATATAACATCAAAAACATAAGTGACGAAAGAAAAAAATAGATAAATTGCAATCATCAAAATTAAAAAGCACTTTTGTGCTTTAATGGACACCACCAAGAAAGTGAAAAGACAATACATGAAATGGGAGAAAGTATTTGCAAATCACATATACAATAAGGCACTTGTACCAAGTGGAGACCTTGGTGGCATAGTGGCTAAGTGCCATGGCTGCTAACCAAAAGGTTGGCAGTTCAAATCTGACAGGTGCTCCTTGGAAACTCTATGGGGCAGTTGTACTCTGTCCTATGGGGTCACTATGAGTTGGAATCAACTTGACGGCAATGGGTTGGGTTACTTGTATCAAGAATATATAACGAACTCCTACAATTCAATAACAGGAAAGCAAATAATCTAATTTAAAAATGGGCAAAGGATCTAAATAGAGGCTTTTCCAAATAAGATGCTTGCATGGCCAATAAGCATATGAAAAGATGTTCAGTACTTTTAGCCATCAGGGAAACGCAAATCAAAACAACAATAAGATACCACTTAACACCCACCAGAACGGCTACAATAAAAACAAACAAACAAAATGGACATAACAAGCATTGGCAAGGATGTGGAATAATTGGAACCCTCAGGTATTGCTGGTGGGATTGTAAAATGGTACAGCCACTTTGGGAAACAATTTGGAAAGTTCCTTAAATAATTAAACCTATTTGCCATGTGATCCACCAATTCCACTCCTAAATATATATCCAAGATAAATAAAAACATGTGTCCACACAAATACTTGTACTCAAGTATTCATAGGGGCATTATTCATAATAGCCAAAAAGCAGAAGCAACTAATAAATGGATAAACAAAAAGTGGTATATCCACAAAAAAGAATATTATTTGCCAATAAAAAGGAGTGATACATGCTACAACATAATTACGCTTGAAAAAAATATGCAAACTGAAAGAAAACAGTCACAAAGGGCCAAATATTGAATGATGGCATTTATATGAAATGTCCAGAATGGATAATCCATAGAAACAGAAGGCTGGTTAGTGGTTTCCAGGGGCTGGGGAATTGCAGAATGGACAGTGACTGTTAATGAGTATGGGGTACCTTTTTGGGGTAGTGAAAATGTTCTAAAATTAGATTTCGGTGATGGTTCCACAACTCTGTGAATACAATAAAAACCACTGAATTGTACACTTTAAAAGGGTGAATTTTATGCTTATGAATTTTCTTAATAAAGGTGTTATGAAAAATCTAATCAGATAAAAAAAAAAACTTTTATTCAACATCTGCTTTATTGTGTGCATTTTCTTGGAAGAAATAAAGCCAGAATGCTCCTTAGAGGCAAGGATGGCGAGACTTCCTCACACGTATGTTGGACATGTTGTCAGGAGGAAACAGTGCCTGGAGAAGGACATTATGCTTGATAAAGGTCAGGGACACATAGCAAGACCCTCAATAAGATGGATTGACACAGTGACTACAACAATGGGCTCAAACATAGAATGGCTGAGAGGGTGGCACAGGACTGGGCAGTATTTCGTTCTGCTGTACATAGGGTAGCTATGAGTCGGAGCCGATTTGGTGGCAAATGACAGCATGCATTTTCTAAATATATCGAAAGCTCTTTGCCTCAGAGTTCTATTGCATCTTCCACTGCACCAGCACAGAATTCAGAAATTAAAATTTTGTCACCTGAAATTTTTTTAACAGCCAAATTGAAAGCATCTGAGAATGTCAGCAAACAAGGAATGAGAAAACCTGTCCAACTATCTATTCCTAGTGAATTAAGTCATTTATAGGTACCAAGTGAGAGGTGAAGAAAAATTAACCAATAAGAGGAAAGTAATGGCAAAAATCGCAAGGAGTCCTCCCTTACCTGGGTTGGATAAAACATTAACAAATCCAATTGTGGATAATGTTTTCTCACGGGTCCTCTGGTTGGGGGTAAAGCTGTACTTAAATTTGTCCCTCAGCTGTTCCACAAAGGATTTGTATTTCATTCACTGTGCCAGGTCTTTTTTTTTTTTTTTTTTTTTAACTCCATGCTTTTGATGAAATCTCATCATGTAAGATGGCCATTTAAATAACTAATACTGTTCTATCACTTTGTAATAATGGCTAGTAAAGATGGATGGATGGATGGATGGATGGATGGATGGATGGATGGATGGATGGATGGATGGATGGATGGATGGGTAGGTGAATGGATGGATGGGTGGATGGGTGGGTGGGTGCGTGGGTGGGTGGATAGAGACAGACATTTGGGATGCTATGTTAAAAGAACTTATAAACAAGAATATTTTCACCATCCACAAATAGATACTGGCATAATGTATGGTTTCATTGTTAAAAATTTCACTAATGAATTACTACATTTAAATTATTTATATTGTGTCAGGTGGATCTTGGCTAAAAGCAGAGAACACCAGAAAGATGTTTATCTGTGTTTCATTGACTGTGCAAAGGCATTTGACTGTGTGGATCATAACAAATTATCGATAACATTAAGAATGAGAATTACAGAACACTTAATTGTGCTCATGAGGAACCTGTACTTAGACCAAGAGGCAGTCGTTAGAACAGAACAAAGGGATAATGCACGGTTTAAAATCAGAAAAGGTGTGTGTCAGGGTTGTATCCTTTCACCATACTTATTCAATCTATATGCTGAGCAAATAATCTGAGAAGCTGGACTGTATGAAGAAGAACATGGCATCAGGATTGGAGGAAGACTCATTAACAGTCTGCATTATGCAAATGACACAACTTTGCTTGCTGAAAGTAAAGAGGACTTGAAGCACTTGCTGATGAAGATCAAAAACTACAGCTTTCAATATGGATTACACCTCAACATAAAGAAAACAAAAATTCTCACAACTGGACCAATTAGCAACATCATGATAAATGGGAAAAGGTTGAAGTTGTCAAGGATTTCATTTTATTTGGACCCATAATCAATGCCCATGGAAGCAGCAGTCAAGAAACCAAATGACGCATTGCATTGGACAAATCTGCTGCAAAAGATCTCTTTAACGTGTTAAAAAGAAATCACTTTGAGGACTAAGGTGTGCCTGACCCAAGCCATTAGAAAAAAAAAAGTCACCATCAAGTTGATTCTGACTTATTTATTTTTAATTGTCTCATATGCATGCAAAACCTGGACAATGACTAAGGAAGACAGAAGAATTGATGCCTTTGTATTATGATGTTGGCGAAGAATATTGAATATACATACCATGGGCTACTGGAAGAACAAACAAATCTGTCTTGGAAGAAGTACAGTCAGAATGCTCCTTAGAAGCAAGGATGGCCAGGCTTTGTTTCATGTACTTTGGACATGTTATTGGGAGGGACCAGTACCTGGAGAAGAACATCACGCTTGATAAAGTAGAGGGTCAGCAAAAAAGAGGAAGACCCTCAATGAGATGGATTGACACAGTGGCTGCAACAATGAGATTAAACATAGCAATCATTATGGCGATGGCACAGGACTGGGCAGTGTTTTGTTCTGTTGTACATAGGGTCATATGAGTTGATGGGAATGTAAAATGGCACAGCCACTTTGGAAAACATTTTTGCAGTTCCCCAAAAACATGAAATAGAATTACCACATGGCTGAGTAATTCTATTTCTAGGTATGTAGTCAAGAGAATTGAAAATACATGTACACACAAAAACTTGTACATGAATGTTCACAGTGGCCTTATTCATAATAGCCAAAAATTGAGAAAAACCCAAATTTCCATCAACTGATGAACGGATAAGTAATAACAGAATATTATATGGCCATAAAAGGCATCAATTACTGCTAAGTGCTGCAATGTGGATGAACCTTGAAAACATTATGCTAAGTGAAAGAACCCAGACACAAAAGGCCACCTAATGTATGATTATATTTATATGAAATGCTCGAAATAGGCAAACCTATAGTAGATTAGTGATTGCCAGGGGATGGAGGGAGGGGAGAATGGTGGAGTTACTGCTAAGGGGTATGGATGTTGTTTTTTTTTCCTGGTGGGTGGTTGATAAAAATGTTCTGGAATTAGATAGTGGTGATGGTTGTATAACTCTGTAAATATACTAAAAATTGTATGCTTTAACAGACTGAATTTATGGCATGTGAATTATATTTTAATAAAATTGTTATAAAAAAGAAAAAAAAATTTATATTTGATGACCTGGCTGGGGACTGAGATCTTATTTTTGAAAAAATTTGCTATTATTTGCTGCCAAAGCTTTCTTCATATAGTCCTTACTTTCCCACCCATGAGTATTTTTTAATTATGCTTAAAATTGATACACAGTCAGAAATATATATCAGATATGTATAGTGTGATCTCATCTATGTAAATATAATGTACATAGTAAAAAGACCTTAAGAAAACATTCCAAAATTTTTGCACTGGCTATGCTCTCTCTGGTTTATGCAATCTAGGAGACTTTCATTTTATTCTTCTATTTTTCTATATTTCTAAATTAACCATGATCAGCATATATCAACTTAATAAAAATAGTATTATAAAACGCACTTTTAATGTGAGCACTCACATTAAAAAATTCCTAAAAATACTAAAAAAATTTTTTTTAATTAAGTAAGGTAGGTATAAAGTAAAGAAAATCTACAGAGGTAAAAAAATGAAGCTGGAGTGCAAATCTAGTATTATAAGTGGGGACTGAAGATAGCTGCTGCCAGAAGGGTAACTCCTTTAACCTAGTGCCTGGGGTTTCAATAGCCACATGGTGGGACAAGAGGCATGACCTCAAGCATGAGCAGAGTTGGGGGAGGCCCTAGAAGGCCATACCCACAAGAGTGAACTAGAAAAAGAAAATCCATCCAAGCACAGGGAAAGACCAAAAAAACTCTGCCTGTTCCGTTCTTGACTTTTGGTGGAAAGGAAGATAATTTCCCTGGACAATTCATAAAAAACTCATAGATCTGTGATTTACATTCAACTACTGACATGTATACAGGAGGTCTAGTCTTATTTTAGAGTAGTTGTACCCATGCCAGGAGCTTGTCAGAAGCAAATACAAGCTTTCTGTGGAAGAATTCATTCTCAGCACAGGGCACTAAGGATCCCCACAAACATAGTCCAGATGAACATGACATCAAAATAAACATGCACACTCACACAAAAACAAGCAAAACACAGAAGGAAACAAGCTCCCTCAAATGAAATAAGCACAAAAACAAAAAAATATACTCAGATCTCCAAAGATTTAAGACATTGAAATTGCTATGGGAAAAGACTAGGATTATTTGGGGAAAAAGTCTAGAAAGATAGAATTGTTCAGATAAAATATTGAGTTAAATAGCATATTAGATATAGCTGAAGAGAGAATTAGTGAACTGAAAAGATCAGAAGAAATTATCCAGAATGGTGCATATTAAAACAAATTAATAAAACATTATGAAGAGATAGAATGAAGTCCAAAATATGTGAGATGAAGTTTCACCACCCTCACTTCTGGATGTACTTCTTCCGAGATAGATTTGTTCCTTCTTCTGGTAGTTCATGGTATATTCAATATTCTTTGCCAATACCATAATTCAAAGACATAAGGATTAAGATTGCCTAAAAAAAAAAGACAATTAGCTGGATCGAAGATTGCTCAATAGCAACAACAAGAAGGAGAAAACACAGGAATTTGGTCTTTAAAATACTGAGAAAGAAAATAACTGATGACCTTGAATTGTATACCAAATAAGAATTTTCCAGGAATGTGGATAAAATAAGGGTATTTTCAGATAAATCAAAACTGTGTTAGCTATCAACACAGCTTTATCAAAAGAACAACTGAAGAATGTCTTTCGGGAAGAAGGAAAAAGGAAATCTAAGTTTCAAGAAGGAATGGTGAGCAAAGAAATTGGTAATATGCAGATAAATCTATACAAACACTGACTATCTGAAACCACAACAAAAATAGCACTAATATCCAATTTGTTAGATTTAAAAAGAAGAACTATTAAGCAGTATCATCATGAGTACTGCATTCCTTTAAACAATCAACTACATGAGAACAAATAGTCAACATTTACCCTAACAAAGAAGGGAAGGTAAGTGGGGGGAAGGGAAGCTTGCTTAATTCAGAAAAAACAGGATGGAAATAATCAAAATGCTAACCCAATGTAAAAAAAGCAATCGATGTCGCTGAACAATATGTATGGTGTTGTTAGGTGACATTGAGTTGGCTCTGACTCATAGGGATACTACGTACAACAGAACTAAACAATGCCCAGTCCTGCGTCATCCTCACAATCCTTGTTATGCTGGAGCCCGTTGCTGCAGCCACTGTGTCAGCCCATCTCCCTCCTCTTTTTCGCTGACCCTCTATTCTACCAAGCATGACATCCTTCTCCAGAGACTGCCCTTCTTGATAATGTGTCAGAAGTATGTGAGACAAAGTCTAACCATCCTCACTTCTATGGAGCATTCTGGATGTACTTCTTCCAAGACAGATTTGTTTCTTCTTCTGGCAGTCCCTAGTATATTCAATATTCTTTGCCAACACCATAATTCAAAGACATCAATTCTTCTTCCATCTTCCTTATTCGTTGTCCAGCTTTCACACACATATGAAGAGATTGAAAACACCATGGCTTGGTCAGGGGCACCTTAGTCTTCAAGGTGACATCTTTGCTTTTTAACACTTTAAAGAAGTCTTTTGCAGTAGATTTGCCCAATGCAATAAGTTGTCTGATTTCTTGACTGCTGCTTCCGTGGCTGTTGATTGTGTATTCAAATAAAATGAAATCCTTTTCTCCATTTATCATAATGCTGCTTATTTGTCCAGTTGTGAAGATTTTTGTTTTCTTTATGTTGAGGTGCAATCCATAATAAAGGCTGTGATTTTTGATCTTCATCAGTAAGTGCTTCAAGTCCTTTTCGCTTTCAGCAAGCAAGGTTGTGTCATCTGCATATTGCAGGTTGTTAATGAGTCTTCCTCCAATCCTGATGCCATTTTCTTCTTCGCATATCCAGCTTATCAGATTATTTGCTCAGCATACAGATTGAATAAATATGGTGAAAGGATACAACCCTGACATACACCTTCCCTCACTTTAAACCACGCAGTATCCCCTTATTCTGTTAGAACGACTGCCTCTTGATCCAAGCACAACTTCCTCATGAGCACAATTAAATGTTCTGGAATTCCCGTTCTTTGTAATGTTATCCATAATTTGTTATGATCCACACAGTCAAATGCCTTTGCATAGTCAACAGAACACAGGTAAACATCTTTCTGATATTCTCCATTTTCAGCCAGGATCCATCTGACATCAGCACTATCTCTTGTTCCATGTCCTCTTCTGAATCCAGCTTGAATTTCTGGTAGTTCCCTGTCTATGTACTCCTGCAATCACTTTGGAATGATCCTCAGCAAAATTTTACTTGTGTCATATTAATGATATTGTTTGAAAATTTCAGCATTCTGTTGGATCACCTTTCTTTGGAGTTGGTACAAATACGGATCTCTTCCATTCATTTGGCTAGGTAGCTGTCGTCCAAATTTCTTGGCATAGATGAGTGAGCACTTCTGGTGCTGCATCTGTTTGTTGAAGCATCTCAACTGATATTAAGCCTATTCCTGGAACCTTGTTTTTCACCAATGCCTTCAATATAGCTTGAACCTCTTCCTTCAGAACCATTGGTTCTTGATCAAATGCTACCTCCTGAAATAGCTGAATGTCAATCAATTCTTTTCGGTACAGTGACTCTGTGTATGCCTTCCATCTGCTTTTGATGCTTTCTGTATTGGTCAATATTTTCCTCATGGAATCCTTCACTATTGCAATTCAAGGCTTGAATTTTTTTCAGCTTGAGAAATGCTAAGCATGTTCTTTTCTTTTGGTTATTTATCTCCAGGACTTTGCACATTTAATTATAATATTTTACTTTGTCTTCTTGAGCTGCCCTTTGAAATCTTCTGTTCAGCTCTTTTACTTCATCATTTCTTCCTTACACTTTAGGTACTCGATGTTCAAGAGCAAGTTTCAAAGTCTCTTCTGACATCCGTTTTGGTCTTTTATTTCTTTCCTATCTTTTTAATGACCTCTTGCTTTCTTCACGTATGATGTCCTTCCACAACTCGTCTGATCTTTGATCATCAAATCTATTCTTGAGGTGCTCTCTAAATCAGGTGGCATATACTCAAGGTCATGCTTTGGCTCTCGTGGACTTGTTCTAATTTTCTTGAACTTGAACTTGAACTTGAACTTGCATATGAGCAATTGGTTGTCTGTTCCACAGTTGGCCTCTGGCCTTGTTCTGACTGATGATATTGAGTTTTCCATCGTCTTTTTCTACAGGTGTAGTTGATTGGATTCCTGTGTATTCCATCTGGTGAGGTCCAAGTGTATAGGCACCGTTTATGTTGTTGAAAAAAGCCATTTACAATGAAGAGGTCGTTGGTCTTGCAAAATTCTACCATGTGATCTTCAGCATCATTTGTATCACCAAGGCTATATTTTCCAACTCTCAATCCTTTTTTGTTTCCAACTTTCACATTCCACCAAACCAAACCCAAACCTGCTGCTGTCAAGTTGCATTCCAATTGCCTGTAATTATCAATGTATCTTGTCTTGGTTATCTAATGCTGTCATAATAGAAATACCACAAATGCATGGCTTTAACAAAGAGAAATTTATTTTCTCACAGTCTAGTAGGTTACAAGTCCAAATTCAGGGTGTTGGCTCCAGGGGAAGGCTTTCTCTCTCTGTCAGCTCTGGAGGAAAGTCCTTGTCCTCAGTCCTACCCTGATCAAGGAGCTTCTCATGTGCAGGGACTCCATGTCCAAAGGATGCGCTCTGATCCTGGTGCTGCTTTCTTGGTGGTACGAGATCCCCAACTCTCTGCTTGCTTCCCATTTCTTTTATCTCTTGAGAGATAAAGGGTGGTGCAGGCCCCCAGGGAAACTCCCTTTTGAATCAGGGAGGTAACCTGAGTAAGGGTGGTGTTATAATCCCACCCTAATACTTTTAACCACAGGCAGAGATTATGATTTATAACACACAGGAGAATCACAAAATGGAAGACAACCACACATGTTCTAACCAAGTTGACACATATTTTTGGGGGACACAATTCAATTCATTACACATCTTGATTGCATATCTTACCAATTTCAGACTGCAGAAATTGGTGAAATTGGTAAAAATCTTCAGTTTCTTCATCTTTGGCCTTAGAGATCAGTGTGTTAATTTGAATAATAGTTGTATTAACTGGTCTTCCTTGTAGGCTTATGGATATTATCCTATCACTAAAAATGTTGCACTTCAGGATAGATCTTGAAATGTTCTTTTTGATGATGAATGTGACGCCATTCCTCTTCAATTTATTTTCCCGGTATAGTAGACCATATTGTTGTCTGACTCAAAATGGCCAATACCAGTTCACTTTGGCTCACTAATGCCTAGGATATCATTGTTTATGCTTTCCAATTCATTGTTGATGATTTCCAATTTTCCTAGACTTATACTTTGTACATTCCACATTCCTATTATTAATGGATGTTTGCAGAACAGCGTGTATAAACCAAACCAAACCCAGCCCGTTGCCATGGAATCAATTCTGATTCATAGGGATCCTACAGGATTCAAACTGCTGACCTTTTGGTTAGCAAATGAACTCTTAACCACTGTGCCTCCAGGGCACCAAGGAAGCTGCAGAAGAAAGTTCGAAACTAGCAAAGATTGGTTCATGAGGTTTAAGGAAAGAGGCCATCTTCACAACATAAAATTGTAAGGTGAAATAGCAAGTGTTGATGTAGAAGCTGTAGCAAGTTATCCAGAAGATCTGGCTAAGATAATTGATGAAGGTGGCTTCACTAAAAAACAGATTTTCAATGCAGACAAAGCAGCCTTATTTCGGAAGATGCCATCTAGGACTTTCATAGCTAAAGAGGAGAAGTCAACGTATGGCTTCAAAGATTCAAAGGACAGTCTGATTCTCTTGTTTGGGGCTAATGCAGCTGGTGACTTTAAGTTGAAGCCAATGCTTGGAGCCCTTAAGAATTATGCTAAATCTACTCTGTCTTTCGTCTATAAATGGAACAACAAAGCCTGGAAGACAGCACATCTGTTTATAACATGGTTTACTGAGTATTTTAGTCCCACTGTTGAGACCTACTACTCAGGAAAAAAGATTCCTTTCAAAATATTACTGCTCATTGACAATGAGCTTGGTCACCCAAGAGCTCTGATGGAGGTATACAAGGAAATTAATGTCGCTTTCATGACTGCTAACAAAACATCCGTTCTGTAGCCCATGGGTCAAGGAGTAAGTCTTGCAAGTCTTATTATTTAGCAAATACATTTCATAAGGCTCTAGCTGCCATACATAGTGGTTCCTCTGATGAATCTGGGCAATGTAAATTGAAAACCTTCTGGAAATGATTCACCATTCCAGATGCCATTAAGAATACTCAATGATCCATGGGAGGAGGTCAAAATATTAACATTAACAGAAGTTTGGAAGAAGTTGATTTCTAGTTTCATGGATGACATTGAGGGGTTCAAGATTTCAGTGGAGGAAGTAACTGCAAACGTGGTAGAAATAGCAAGAGAACTAGAATTGGAAGTGGAATGTGAGATGTGACTGAATTGGTGCAGTGAGGAATTGCTTTTCATGAATGAGCAAAGAAAGTGATTTCTTGAGATGGAATCTACTTCTGGTGAAGATGCTGTGAACCTTGCTGAAAAAACAACAAAAGATTTAGAATATTACATAAACTTAGTTGACAAAGCAGTGCCAGGGTCTGAGGATTGACTCCAATTTTGAAAGAAGTTTTACTGTGGGTAAAATACTATGAAACAGCATCGCATGCTACAGGGAAATCTTTCATAAAAGGAAGAGTCAATCGATGTGGCCAACTTACATTTTTCCTTATTTTAAGAAATTGACACAGCCACCCCAACCTTCAGCAGCCATCACCCTGATCAGTCAGCAGCCATCAACATTGAGGCAAGAGCCTCCACCAGCAAAAAGATTACAACTCGCTGAAGGCTCAAATGATGATTAGCATTTTTTAGCAATAATGGAATTTTTAATTAAGGTATGGACGTTGCTTTTTTAACCATAATCCTATTGCACTCTTGGTAGACTATAGTGTAGTGTAAACATAACTTTTATATGCACTGGGAAACCAGAAGATTCCTGTGACTTGCTTCATTGAGATATTTACTGTGGTGATCTGGAACCAAACCCAAAATATTTCCAAGGTATGTCTGTATATAGCCTTTCTTGCCATGGTCTTGTAACTCTCACTGAAGTGATTGGGTGGGGCTATGAAAATAAGGTAATTGTGGCCCACCAAGTGGATACCCTGATGGCATAGTAGCTAAGAACTATGGCTGCTAACCAAAAAGTCAGCAGCAGTTCAAATTTGCCAGGTGCTCCTGGGAAACTCCATGGGGCAGTTCTACTCTGTCCTATAGAGTCGAAATCGACTCGACAGCAATGGGTTTTTTGTTTGTTTTTTTTTTTTTGGTAATGGGGATTGGTCAGTTTGCCATCCCACTAGGCTTAAAATGAGCCATCCCAGAGGTGGGAGGAGAGGATCTCTCCACCACCAACAAAGAAGAAACAAGAGTGGAGCACATCTTTTGGACCCAGGATCTCTGCACTGAGAAGCTCCTGGAACTAGTAGAGAAAAGAGAGAGAATAAGAGAGCTATAACACAAAAGACAGAAAGCAGGAGAACCAGGAGACCAGAAGGAGACAGCATGGCCCACACAGTGAGAAATCTGAGTGCCTTTGGGCAGGCTTGTTGGAGCAGGGTGCCTCAGGGCACTTGGTGGAGCTAGGTTTGCAAATCCACAGAGCTAGAGCTGAGCGCCTTTGGGCTGAGGCTTCTTGGCAGAGTGGAGTGCCTCTGGGTACTTATTGGCAGAGCTAAAAAAGCTTTGCAACATTTGCCAAGGCTGAGACCACAGGGCCAGAGAAAGGTGTGCCTGCAGGCATGGCTGAGAAGAGGTTGTTACGATGGTATCCTGAGCATTCCAGAACCTGAATTGTAAACTTTACTTCCTCATAAACCCCGTAACTGTGAGTATGGTCTGTGAGTTCTGTGTCGCCACTGCAATGAGCTATTGAATTCTGCAGAGAAGTAGAGAGTGCCATGTCAGAATTGGTAAAGATGGTGGAGAAGAGGAGGCATGTCTGACATCCGCCTCATACAAATCAGCCTTGGGCTGTTGATCTGGATCCTCATTCCCCCTTGAGTAGTTAGAGGAGGTCAGATGTTGCCGCCATACCATTTTTACAAAAAAAAAAAAAAAAAAAACAACATTACCAATGTGTCAGCAATATATATCAGAAATCATCATAAATGTAACTGAGAAAACATACCTCTTAAAAGACAATGATTGTAATTTTGAATTTAAAATACAATCTTTAAAGTGTCAAAATATTTGTCATATATATTTTATCACAAAAAAGCTATATGCTATTTATGTAGAACTTACAAGTATTACCCTTAATATCACAGAGGTCATGGTCCCCAGACCTTCTGTTAGCCCAAGACAGGAACTATTCTCAAAGCCAACTCTTCAGACGGGGATTAGACTGGACTATGGGATAGAAAATGATACTGGTGAAGAGTGAGCTTCTTGGATCAAGTAGACATGTGAGATTATGTAGGCAGCTCCTGTCTGGATGGAGATGAGAGGGCAGAGGGGGTCAGAAGTTGGCCGAATGGACACGGAAAGAGAGAGTGGAGGGAAGGAGTGTGCTCTATCATTAGAGGGAGAGCAATTAGGAGTATATAACAAGGTGTATATAAATTTTTGTATGAGAGTCTGACTTGATTTGTAAACTTTCACTTAAAGCACAAGAAAGATTAAAAAAAAAATTTGTAGGTTGTACTGATGCTGAAAATGGAGATGGGCACTGCTTCAGAGTGTATGTGTGGGGAGTAAGGGACACAGAATGAGCAGAATTTGAGATTGTGATAAAACAGAAAATATGAAAAGGAACCTCAGAAAAGAAAAAAGCTAAAAAAAGAAGTGGAAACTCCTCAAAGAGGCAGGCAGCTTGCATTAAAAAAAAGAAAAAAACTGGAAATAAAGTAGGCAGACTTCTGTCAAGTATTAGCCACATAAAATTCACAAGATGTTATGTTTTTTAGTTAATGTAGATTTAAATAGTGATCAAAACAATAAAAATGAGCAAGAAAGTTATTTTCATCAAATCCACAATTGGAATAGATCAGATGAAACCTTTGAAATTTGAAAATCTTTCCTAAATGAAGATGTAATTACTGATTGAAACAATTAGAATGTACATGGGCCTCCATTTGTACTCTTGTCTCAGGCCCTGCAAATACCAAAGGAGTGAACACGCATAAACATAAGTACACAGAAAGACTAAAAATTATAGAGTGGAAAATGATATAAAAAACAGCTAGTCTAATATCAACAAAACAGACTTAAAGTTGTGTTTTTTTTTATTTTTACACATAACATGCTAATATTTAGGTTTAAAAAGAAAGACTGCAAAGTAAAACACTGGAAGAAATAAGTCAAAATTATATCATCTTTACCAATGTGGTAGGATTACGAGAACATTTCCTCTCTTCTATTTTTCTGTATTTGGCAATTTTTTTTTTACATTTACTTTAGACAAAGGAATACAATTTGTGCGATTAATGGTTTCTCTTCTGACTTAGCCTCTTTCTCTTTTGGGGGGGTGTGGCGATGGGAGGGGTTGGAGGTAGGGCAGCCTGTGCAGGTGTGAGGTGATGAGAGCTGGAGAGCCAGGTGCTGCCATGGCAATAGGAAGGGAGGGCAACAGGAAAGAAGCACTTCAATAAAAGGATGAGAAGGATTCAGTGATGCTTCAATATAGAGGACAAAGGAAATAGCAGGCAGCAGACAAAGGGCTGATTTGAAAAAGAGTTGCTTGGCAAAGATCTCTCGTGTTCTCAGGCTCATCTCTTTACTTAAAAGGCACCAACAAAGACATTTAAAATATGTTCCTTGCCACTTAGTCATCATGGGAGAGGCAGACCCATATCTCTAATGTCAGAATTATTCTACTCATTGACTGGAAGACTGATGGGGAGTTCTGAGATTACGCTCAAATCAAGAAATAACAGCTAATGCAAACTTGAGAAATGTAAGAAATCAAGAGTAGTTCAGAACCCTCACTGAATACAAAAAAAAAAAAATTGAAGCGTCATTAAATAAACTGAGTTAAAATAGGACAAAGAGAATGAAAATGTTCTAAAAAACTGTTGTTGTTGTTGTTAGGTGTTGTCAAGTCGGTTCTGATTCATAGCAACCCTATGTACCACAGAATGAAGCACTGTCCAGTTCTGCGCCATCCTCAGTCTTTGTTATGCTTGAGGCCATTGTTGCAGCCACTGTGTCAGTTCATCTGGTTGAGGGTCCTCCTCTTTTCCAATGACCCTGTACTTTGCCAAGCATGATGTCCTTCTCCAGGGACTGATCCCTCCTGACAACATGTCCAAAGTATGTAAGACACAGTCTCACCATCCTTGCTTCTAAGGAGCATTCTGGTTGTACTTCTTCCAAGACAGACTTGTTCGTTCTTTTGGCAGTCCATGGTTTATTCAAAATTCCTTGCCAGCACCACAATTTAAGGGTGTCAATTCTTCTTCGGTCTTCCTTATTCACTGTCCAGCTTTCACATGCATATGATGCAATTGAAAATAACATGCCTTGGGTCAGGTGTACCTTAGTCTTCAAGGTGACATCTTTGCTTTTCAACACCTTAAAGAGATCCTTTGCAGCAGATTTGTCCAATGCAATGCGTCTTTTGATTTCTTGACTGCTGCTTCCATGGGTGTTGACTGTGGATTGAAGTAAAATGCAATCCTTGACAACTTCAGTCTTTTATCTGTTTATCATGATGTTGCTTATTGGACCAGTTGTGAGGATTTCTGCTATCGTTATGTTGAGGTGTAATCCATACTGAAGACTGTGGTCTTTCATCTTCATCAGCAAGTGCTTCAAGTCCTCTTCACTTTCAGCAAGCAAGGTTGTGTCATGTGCATATTGCAGGTTGTTAATGAGTCTTTTTCCAATCCTGATGCCCCATTCTTCTTTATATAGTCCAACTTCTTGGACTATTTGCTCAGCATACAGATTGAACAGGTATGGTGAAAGGATACAACCCTGACACACACCTTTCCTGACTTTAAACCACTCAGTATCCCCTTATTCTGTTAGAACGACTGCCTCTTGATCCAAGCACAACTTCCTCATAAGCACAATTAACTGTTCTGGAATTCCCATTCTCTGCAACATCATCCATAATTTGTTATGATCCACACAGTCGAATGCCTTTGCATAGTCAATAAAACACAGGTAAACATCTCTCTGGTAATTCTCTGCTTTCAGCCAGGATCCATCTGACATCTGCAAAGATATCCCTTGTTCCGTATCCTCTTCTGAACCCGGCCTGAATTTCAGGCAGTTCCCTATGGATATACTGCTGCAGCCGCTTTTGAATGATCTTCAGCAAAATACTGCTTGCGTGTGATTAATGATATTGTTCTATAATTTCCACATTTGGTTGGATCACCTTTCTTGGGAATAGGCATAAATAGGGATCTCTTCCAGTCAGTTGCCCAGGTAGCTGTCTTCCAAATTTCTTGGCATAGACGAGTGAACACTTTCAGTGTTGCATATGATTGTCAAAACATCTCAATCGATAGTCTGTCAATTCCTGGAGCCTTGTTTTTCGCCAATGCCTCCAGTGCAGCTTGTACTTCTTCCTTCAGTACTATCGGTTCCTGATCATATGCCACCTCTTGAAATTGTTGGACTATGACTAATTCTTTTTGGTATAATGACCGTGTATTCCTTCCATCTTCTTTTGATGCTTCCTGCCTCATTTAATATTTTCCCCATAGAATCCTTCACTATTGCAACTCAAGGCTTGAATTTTTTTCTTCAGTTCTCTCAGCTTGAGAAATGCTGAGTGTGTTCTTCCCTTTTGGTTTTCTATCTCCAGTTCTCTCTGCACATGTCATTATAATACTTTGTCTTCTCGAGCCGTCCTTTGAAATCTTCTGTTCAGTTCTTTTACTTCATCATTTCTTCCTTTTGCTTTAGATGATCAACATTTGAGAGCAAGTTTCAGAGTCTCCTCTGACATCCATCTTGGTCTTTTCTTTCTTTCCTGTCTTTTCAATGACCTCTTGCTTTCTTCATGTGTGACGTCCTTGATGTCATTCCACAACTCGTCTGGTCTCTGCTCATTAGTGTTCAACTCATGAAATCTATTCTGTCAGTTTATTGTACCATGGGGGCTTGGAGGTTGCTGTGATGCTGGAAGCTATGCCACCAGTATTCAGATACCAGCAGGGTCACCCATGGAGGACAGGTTTCAGCTGAGCTTCCAGACCAAGACAGACTAGAAAGAAGGACCCAGCAGTCTACATCTGAAAAGAATTAGCCATTGGAAGCCTTATGAACAAGAGCAGAACATTGTCTGATACAGTGCTGGAAGATCAGCCCCCCAGGTTGGAAGGTCCTCAAAAGATGACTGGGGAAGAGCTGCCTCCTCAAAGTAGAGTTGACCTTAGTGACATGGATGGAGTCAAGCTTTTGGGACGTTCATTTGCAGATGTGGCATGACTCAAAATGAGAAGAAACAGCTGCAAACATCCATTAATAATTGCAACCTAGAATGTATGAGGTATGGATCTAGGAAAATTGGAAATCGTCAAAAATGAAATGGAATGTATACACTTCAATACCCTAGGCATTAGTGAGCTGAAATGGACTGGTATTGGCCATTTTGAATCAGACAATCATATAGTCTACTATGCTGGGAGTGACAACTTGAAGAGGAATGGCATTGCATTCATCGTCAAAAAGAACATTTCAAGATCTATTCTGAAGTACAGTGATGTCAGTGATAGGATAATATCCATATGCCTACAAGCAAGATCAGTTATACAACTACTATTCACATTTTATGCACCAACCACTAAGGCTAAAGGTGAAGAAATTAAAGATTTTTATCAGCTTCTGCAGTCTGAAATTGATCAAACACGCAGTCAGGATGCATTGATAATTACTGGTTATTGGAATGCAAAAGTTGGAAACAAAGAAGAAGGATCAGTAGTTGGAAAATACAGCCTCGGTGATAGAAACAATACCAGAGATCAAATGAGAGAATTTTGCAAGACCAACGACTTCTTCATTGCAAATACCTTTTTTCACTGACGTAAAAGCCAACTATACACATGCACCTTGCCAGATGGAATACGCAGGAATCCAATTGACTACATCTGTGAAAGAGACGATGGAAAAGCTCAATATCATCAGTCAGAACAAGGCCAGGGGCCGACTGTGGAACAGGCCATCAATTGCTCATATGCAATTCAAGCTGAAACTGAAGAAAATCAGAGCAAGTCCACAAGAGCCAATATACAACCTTGAGTATATCCCATTTATAAACTAGAAGATGGAAAAGAAATACAGAAAAAGGTTGCTAATTTTTTTACAAAGGTGGTAATTATTTGTGCCGTGAAACTTTTTTTTTAGGAAAGATCCAAACCAAAACCAAACCCATTGCTGTTGAGTTGATTTTGACTCATAGAGGCCCTATAGGACAGAGAACTGCCCCACCAAGTTTCCAAGGCCATAATCTTTTCTTTCTTTCTTTTGCTTTAGATGAAAGTGTGCAGCTCAAGTTAATTTCTCATACAAAAATTTATACACATATTATTAGGTGACATTAGTTGCAATGCCTACAATGTGACACCACGCTCCCCCTTTTCACCCCAGTTTTTTTGTGTCCATTCAACCAGTTCCTGTCCCTTCATGCCTTCTCATCATGCCTCCAGACTAGAATCACCCATTTGGTCTCGTGTATCTGACTGAACTAAGAAGCACACTCTTCACAAGTATTATTTTATGTTTTATAGCCCAGTCTGATCTTTGTCTGAAGAGTGGGCTTTAGGAATGGCTTTATTTCTGGGTTAACAGAGCATCCGGGGGCTGGTTTTGAGGGTTCCTCCAGTCTCAGTCAGACCATTAAGTCTGGTCTTTTTTATGTGAATTTGAGTTCTGCTCCACACTTTTCTCCCACTCTGTCCAGGACTCTGTTGAGTTCCCTGTTAGGGTGGTCATTGGTGGTAGCTGGGCACCATCTAGTTATTCTAGTCTCAGGCTGATGGAGTCTCTGGTTTATATGGACTTTTTATCTCTTCAGCTAATATTTTCCTTGTGTCTTTGGTGTTCTTCATTCTCTTTTGCTCAAGTGGGTTGTGACCAACTGATGCATCTTACATGGCCACTTGCAAGGTTTTATGACCCCAGATGCCACTCACCAAAGTGGGATGCAGAACATTTTCTAAATAAACTTTGTTATGCCAACTGACCTAAACTCTGGTCCCCAGACCTCAGCCCCAGCTACTCTGTCTCTCAAAGTGTTTGGTTCGGTTCAGGAAACTTCTTAGCTTTTGCTTTGTTCCAGTTGTGCTGACTTCCCCTGTATTGTGTGCTGTCCTTCCCTTGACCGAAGTTGATCCTTGTCTACTATCTAGTTAGTGAATTTCTCCCCTCTTCCTTCCCCACACTCGTAATCGTCAAAGAATGTTCTCTTCCATTCTTAAACAATCATCTTGAGTTCTTATAATAGTGGTCTCATTCAATATTTGTCCTTTTGTGACTAATTTCACTCAGCATAATGCCTTCCAGATTTATTCATGTTGTGGGATGTTTCGCAGAGCTATCACTTATCCATTCATCTGTTGATGGTCACCTAGGTTGTTTCCATCTTCTTGCTATTGCGAACAGTGCTGCAATGAACATGAGTGTGCATATATCTATTCATGTGACGGCTCTTATTTCTCTAGGATTTATTCCAAGAAGTGGGATTGCTGGATCATATGGTACTTCAATTTTAGCTTTTTAAGGAAGCACCAAATTGTTCTGTACCATCTTACATTCCCACTAGCAGTGTGTAAGTGTTCCAGTCTTTCCACAACCTCTCCAATACTTACTATTTTGTGTTTTTTGGATTAGTGCAAGCCTTTTTGGAGTGAGACTGTATCTCATTGTAGTTTTGACTTGCATTTCTATAATGGCTTATGATCATGAGCATTTCCTCATGTATCTGTTAGCCACCAAGGCTGTAATCTTTAAGGAAGCAGACTGCCACATCTTTCTCCTGCAGAGTGGCTGGTGGGTTCAGACTACCAACTTTTCTGTTAGCAGCCGAGTGCTTAGCCACTAGGCAACCAGGGGTCCCTTGAGGAAAGACAGGTTAAAAAGCAAACCTGTAGTATACATGGACAGGGAATTGGATCTGGACATGCCAAACAACAGAACCAAAGCCCAGAAAGCAAGGCAAAACTGAGGCTTCATATGAACCAGGGGCAATGCCGCTGGCCATGAAGCTAGCGTATCTGTGACAGTGTCCTGTGCGCCTATGTGAGGGCACCATCCCCAAAAGAGCTACTGATGAGTTGGAGGGAGTTTAAAGGAAAATGACAATAAGGATTAAGGGGCTATTGGGAATAATTTATAAAACTTAAAAATAGGCTGCAACACATTCTTTAGCTGAGTGAACAGGCAGGGGAAAGAAAAAGTAGGGATAGAAACATCATCACAAATGAAAAGTGCTGGAGGGTTGTAAACAACAGGGAAAGAAAGAAATTTTTAAGCTATTAGAAGAATGCACATACCTTTAAGATTAGTAAGGAAAGAATTTAGCACAAACACCAAGACATGTTTCCTTATTATTCCAACCACAATTGGAATATATTTGAGTTTTAAGTTATTAAGAAAAGTCTTTAGAACTATGGTGCAACAGTAATGCTGACTGCCTCCTTTATACCACTGATCACATAGTACTGATAATACAATACACACATAGACACACATCCAACCAAACCAAAACCAAGCCTGTTGTCAAGTTGATTTCAACTCATAGAGACCCTATAGGGCAGAGTAGAACTGCCTTATAGGGTTTCCAAGGAGTAGTTGGTGGATTCGAACTGCTGACCTTTTGGTTAGCAGCCATAGCTCTTAGCCACTGTGCCACCAGGGCTCCACACACTCAAAATGTATGAATAAAATACTAGCGGGGAAGTACATTAAAACATCATATATGCACGCATCTGATATGTAAGAAAAAAGCTATAAGAAAACACATTAAAATGTCAAAAGTAATTATGTCATGATGGTAGATTTATGAATAGTTGCTATTTCCTTCTTATTAGTTTTTGTAATTTTGAGAATACAATGAGTATATATGCTTTTACAACTGGAGAGGGGGTAAAGTTCTGTTTTTTAAAACTGGTCCCCTGGTTCTCTTCTCAGTACTTTTAAACATGTTGTAGTGGAGATGAAACAGAGGAAGCTTTTCCCAAATGGAAGGCATCCAATGCTCTCAAATATGGCCTACAGGCGTAGTCTGCATGCAGTGCTGCTAGTTTGGGTGTTGAGATGCTGGCAGAATACCCAGGAAGCTACAGAAAGTAAGGCCTGGCCTCTTTCCACCTGTCAAGCCCTCCAAAGGGTGCCACAACATGAAGATGCTGGTCAGGCTTTTTAAGAACGGCCCTTTACTTGACAGAACTTGTCAATAGTGAGATTCGTAACTCCCTAGTAGATGCAAATCCACTCATTTTAGAGTGGCACTGTGGTGCTCATTCCAGAAAAAGGCCTAGTCTATACTCTTCCCCAGCTATCATGGTCCTAGTCAAGGGAAAACTGAGTGATTCCTTTGCCCACTGTTGTTCTGGGTCTATGATCAATCAGCAAACCAAATCATATTCAAATGTAATATTGATAACTGTGACCACTTCATTGGCACTCCAGAGCCGGTGACAAGCCACCCTTATTTGCCTTTCCAGAACCCAATCAGCATATCATGTTTGAGCAGCCAGAAGAGAGCCCCTTTGATAACGGAGGAGAAGCAACCAGTGTTATTTTTCACTCTAATCCTTATTCTTAGTGCTGGGTCTAACGATATCGTTTTTACCCTTCAATATTGCAGGTTCATTCAGTTGGGATACTCTGTTCTCCATTACCTATTTCTCTGACTTTCATTTCTGAACTTTTGGATTAAAAGCTCATCACATTTCAAGCTCAGCCAAAGCCACACACAGTAGTTATGGGCATGAATCTTCAAGGGGTTAGAGCTGGCTAGAGCACCAAGGCAAAGCTTCATCAGTCAGGCTGGAGCATTGGTGGTGTGAAACATCACAGATCCCGATAGTCTCCTTCCCCTTCTCTATGTTCTGGGATACAAGCAGAATGTTACCACTGCCTATACTTTGATTTGCTCAAAACTTAGAACAAGTGGAATAAAAATGAAACGAACCAGCTTTATGATTTGCAGTACGGAGTTGAAGAAGATAACACTCCGGGTAATGTGAGACAACTTAGAAATTCCCGACAACAGCCTTGCAGGTGCTACATTGCAAGCAGCTCCAAATATGGGCCCTATAAATTCAGATATATATATTTGCTTCAAATCAAATGTTTTTGGATGAATTAGGAGCCAGCTTTCCTTTCGACACATTTTACCTGGCTTTATGGCCAATTTCCTTCTGATGCAAGTGAAATAGAAACTTTACTTGCTTTAGGAGTTGTTAACAAACTTAAGTGATTTGAAAAGAAAGGTAATTGCTCTCTATATAGCTATGTGGGAAATGAAAGGAGAGGAAACCACTCTTCATCCCATCCTTCCAACAGATCTATACCTGGTAAGGTTTATTACAAAACAAAGTCTCCCTTGACAAGGTTATTCTAGAATAAAGTTTTCCCTGGTAGAACTGTTACATAATAAAGTCTCTGGCAGAACATTTATTCTACGCCCCACTGGCTCTGTGCAGGTGGAGGGTTTAATTCCTGTCACCAATGAGCATTATGGAGTCCCCACAAGCAGCTTGTCTCAGTCTGAACCATAAACACCATTGTGTTGCTTCAGTCAGTATGTGGTATTAAGATGCACAGTGAGGTTCAAAATTAGACAAAGTTGAAGCACCATCTGGGATCATCCTCAAACTCTCCTCACTCACTATGGAGAGGCAATCTTGAACCACAACCTTCTGCTGCTCGAGAAGCTACATTTAAACAGTCTACACAGTCACAGCGGGATGGAGAATCACATTCTTAGGGCAGGCAGAAACATTACAGGTTTCTTCATCCTTAAGACACCATTGTATCTCATCCACATGACAGCAACACTGTTAACTAGTGCACCTTCCTATAACCTGGGACTGCTCCAATCTCTGCCACGCCAAAACCAGGGTGATCCATTTGAAGCTGGCATCATCCAGTGGACTCACACCTCTAATTTACCAACGCTTCCTTGAGGAAATCCAATCTCCACAGCATGTAAATACTTACATCACAATCTGCATTGTAATTTTACGTCTGTTTCTCTGCCTCTCCTGATAGTTAAGTTCCATGAAGTGAGGGGCCACACTTTATTCATCTTTGCCTCTTCTACTGGTAACAGAGTGCCAGGTAGATGGTAGGTACAGCATCGTGTTTCAAAAATGAGAGAATGAATGAATATAGCTTAACTTCCTCTTCTACTGACTAGTTCAGTTCAGGCTTAGAAGTTACCTGATTTGCCAAAGAGCTCACAGCAAATAAAGTTACCTGATTTGCCAAAGAGCTCACCGCCTTGCCTCCCATGATACCATACTGTCCTCAGACACGGGCATTCCTGCCTCTCAACACCTCATGCATCATTCTGGAAAAGTCATCAAATGCAGCTCTGTATTTAAAGGGCAACCAGAAATCAAAGGCGTGTACGCTGCATATGTAAAGTCCTTCTGCCCCTACTTATCATTTCTGTTCATTCCTATGGGTAAGTAATCTATTCACCAGACTTATTCAAATTCCTTTACATAGCATATAATTACAACAGGGCTCTGTCCACTCAACACACATTTATTTAACAAAGATTTGCTGAGCTTCAACACATATGAGATAGTTTTAGGTTCTGGAGGCACTAAGATGGAGAAGTTATGTTCCTGGCATCAAGAAGGTATAGCCTAGTCAAGAAGACAAGCAAGTGGGCAAATAATTGCCATATTAGAGGCATGGGAAAGATACAGAGAATACAGATATTTTAGCACTTACTGAAGTATAATAATTATGATATTTATTTCCTCCACTGTGATTTTCCTGTGGGCAGGGACTAAGTTGTTCATCTCAAAAAGTCCATATGTAATTAATTGATTGGTACATGGGTGGTATAAGAAAAAGTCTGATCTTTTCTACTTTGACGTTGTATCTGGGGAAACTTTAGAGAGGAGATACTTGAGCTGGAGCTTAATGAATGATTAGTTCTCTGCCTGGTGGGCAAAAGGAGAAAGGGTATTCCTTCCCGAAGGAAAGGCCATGCAAGTGTGCAACAGCAACCTGTGTTCCCTGCATGTGTGGGGCCTGGGCTGGGAGGGCGTGGGGCCTATGGGAGGTGAGGTGGGAAAAGTAGAACAGACAGGCACCGTATCTTCTTGTCGTTTGCCATTGAGTTGATTCTGACCCATAGTGGCCCTATAGAGCAGAGTAGAACTGTCCCGTAGGGTTTACAAGGAGCAGCTGGTGAATTCAAACTGCTGACCTTTTGGTTAGCAGCTATAGCTCTTAACTACTGCACCACCAGGGCTCCAGCTCCTACAGGGCATTGAAATCCTTCTGAAAAAAAAAAAAAAAAAAACTTCTGAGGGAGTTCTAAACTCAGTCTTCTAGGCAAGAGGCAGTCATTGGAGGCACACAAAAAACATGAACAGATCTGTAATTTAGAAATGCAATAATATTGCAGTTCAGTCAGTAGAGATGTCCCATCTGTGCAATTAATTTCCAGAACATGCTTTCTTATTAAAAAAAATTATTTAACTCCATATTTCAGTGTTCCAGCGTATACTCGCTCTGTGATGTTCCCAGAAACACCAAACACCTTCTTAGCATATAATAAAAAAAGTTTCCTTTTCATAATGAGCTACAAAAACTACCATAGGTAAAATGTTTTCTTATTTGCCTAAGGTAACTCTATGCCAGATAAGTACATCTCAGACTTTTAGAGGAGCCAACAATATTTGCAGAATGGCAGTTCTTTAAATACACGGTTAACTGAGCCTCCTGATGATATTTCTTCTCCACTGTGGAGAACGTAGTGCAGCTAAATGAGTGGTCTGGCCGCGGCAATTTCTTCAAATAATTAAACATGACACTCCTTTTGGCCTGGTTTATTTTTTAAAGGCAAAATCTACTCTGATTTGCAGACCGTTCCAATTACACCAGTAACATGTATTTTGCGCAGTCTGTACAGTGCCCACTGCGAAGTCAGTCATTGGTGGAAGGCTCTTTTAACTATTCAGAGGCATATTCTCATATTCATTTCAGAGTAATAAGATATTTAAATATTTATTTCTTTCCAATAACTGGGTAGGCCCAGGCTCTTCATTTTAATAAATTCTGTCCAAATAACGTTGAGCCACTGCTTAGAAGACCTTGACACTGAATTTTCCTTATGGTAATGATGTTCGCCTTACAGATACACATTTTAAGCCCTAGGCTCTGCCACTAACCCATGACCTTGGGCGGATCACACAGCCACCTGTGAATTCCTTTTGATGATTTTCAAGTTTTACTTCTAGCTCTAAAATTCTCTGTTTTAGGGCTCTGATTACTACTAGAAGGCAGAAATGAATTAGTTACAGAACTACAAATTGTGACAGGAGAAACTGATATTTATGATGTGTAGCCACCTATCCCTTTCCAGTAACTCCAGACAGAAACTTGCGAGGAGCCTTATCTGAGGAGAAATTTAAAAATCATTATGTAGATACACTCATTAATTCAACAAATATTTATTGAAGACCTATTATATGCCAGGCATTATTTTAAGGGCAGGGAGCCCAGGTGGCACAATGGTTAAGCACTTGGCTGCTAACTGAAAGGTTGGTGGTTCGAACTTACCAGCTGCTCCGTGGGAGAAAAACCTGGCAACCTGCTCCTGTAAAGATTACATCCAAAAATACCCTATGGGGCAGTTCTACCCTGTCACATGGGGTCACTATGAGTTGGAATTGTCTGGACAGCACCTAATAACACATTAAAGGCTCTGAATGTTATCACGATTAAGAGTAAAAAAAAGTCCCTGGACTCTGAGAACTGATGGAGCGGGGAAGGCAGACAATTTTAGATAAGAAGTAACAAGAAGCTGAATAAGTATGATCATGGGATTCTGCTATGAAGACAAAACCCACAGGTCCAGATCTAACCTAGGATACAGGTCAGGGAAGGAGTCCTTGAGGATGTATGTCTAAGTTGAGAATATGCATGCCTGTGACTTTTATTTGGGAAACCACACTGAACAGAGCATGCAATAAAAAATTTTTTTTTTCCCAGACCCAGACTAACTATTTAAGACTAAAGGAGCTTGTAAAGAAGGATCTGAGTATATTTCATAAATACCCATCAAAAGTTTTTATCATTTGATCATAAATTCTCAAGGCAATTCTCCTCTTAGACCAAGTTCAATCCTTGTCTCTCTATACTTATGACCCTTCATAGCTGCTCAAACAGTATACAATAGGCATATAGGAGGCTTTCAGCAATGACTTACTGATTAGTGATGCATTTTAACTTCCCAAAGTCCTTCTTCACCCTTAATCTCCCTTTATCCCAGTATCTACTGGATAGAAATTATACTGCACTGCCATCTGACCCTAGAGGTTATGGAAAATTACCTCTGTAACAGATGCCAGGTTTCCAGGACAGACCCAATTGCAAATATTCTGTCTTGTGGTCAACGTAAGTATATTCACATTGATCACACTGAGAATTATGAGATTTGCTTTGGGTAAAATGGTCATTATACACAACAGAGATAGTTGAAGCAGGTTAGCCCCTCTTCAAGAATCCAGGAGGCTCTACGCCATGCCAAAGGGAAATCATGAACAGATTTAATATTGTGATTTTAAAATCAATTCACCTTGAAGTTTCTTTGATATCCAAGTTGTTTACTAATTATTCATTGGACAGCTATATATACCATAAAAGGGGCTAAGAAAGTAACAGAATGTTAGTTTGAAAGCTTTACAGTTTCTCAGGTAATAATAGTATTTCACTTATTTCACAGATGGAGAAAGATCACAGGAATTGCCTCCCTTTTAATGTCAGGCTCTTGATCTATTGTTTCCTGGTTTCATATTATTCAGCACTTGCAATATTATTTAACTTTCTTGCTTCTTTATCTTTTCTCTCCAATTAGATCAAAGGTTCTTTGAGGTAGGGACTGTGTTCTTCCTCCAGAATACCTAATTTTGCAACTATTAGACACTGAATGAGTATTTACTAAGGGCTATGATTAAAAAAAAAAAAAAAATTTTTTTTTTTTTTTATGATTAAGTTCAAGAACCCAGAAATGAATATGCTACAGTTCTACAAATTGTGGTGACTAAAAAACATTTCAAACGTGATTTTCAAACTTTAAAGTCCACAAGAATTATCAGGAACATTTGTTAGAATACCAATTCCTAAACTCCGTTCCCAAACATTCTGATATCTTAAATCATTTTCTCCTCTACCTTCTCTTTCTTTTTCCCTCCTTTTCTGCAAAGCAAATTTAGGAACAATGAGACTGAGTCGGGACACACCAGAGCTTTGGGGCTACACTGATATTTCTTGTAAAGAAATGACATTAAGGGTAAAGTGTCTTGGCCCTCCACAGTCTCATGTTCCTTCTTTCAATAAATACATATTGTGGTGCCTACTAAGTGCCAGGGACTGTTCTAGGCCTCTGGGGCCAAACTGGTAAACAAGATAGGCAAAGACTTTGTTGTCCTAGTACTTAGATTCTAGTGGGGAAGAGGACAGACCAAAACCAAGTAAACTTTAAGATTATTTTAGATATTGGTTAACCTCATAAAGAAAACAAACTAAGGTGATATGATAGAGAATGACTATTGAGGAAGGGGTTACTTAAGGAGTGTGGTCCACAAGAAGCTAACATGTGATCTGAGGACTGAATCGCAAGATGAAACCACCCATGCAAAGATCTTGGGGAAGAGCTTTCCAGGGAGAGGGAATGGCAAGTGCCAAAGTCCTGAAGCAGAATAAATGTTTAAGAATCAGCATGCCTAGAACTTGACAGGGAGCCAGGTCAGACTCATCCACCAAGTACAGGCTGAGCTGTGGCATGGAATTATCCTAGGATTACCCTTGTGGGAAGCTGAAGAAATGCTCCTGGCTCTCAAAGAATTGAGAAAGGTTAAGTAATTTAAATAAATGTTATAAAACACTTTTCCTGTTAAAAGCAACCATATTATCCCAAGACTCCTTACCCATGAAAAATAATTCTTCTCATGACTCCTATTGGTTTATGTTTTGTGGTAACAAGGTTTCATCATCACTGACAGGTTTTAATTTTGTAATACTTCAACCCTTAAAATTGAATTTCTTTGAGATTCAAATGATTATTTAAATCATTGGATGACTCAAATGTCATAAAGTAAAAATAAAAAAAATAAATTTTCATTTGAGAATTTACATGCTTTTCTAAAGTAGGAATATTTATCCCAGTTTCACAATAAGTTATATGACATGTGCCTTTTTTCTGGTTAAAATTATTAAACTCCTGCATTGACTTGTCTTACACTCCAACTGATTGTCTACCAGTTAACAGGAATAGAACTACTACTAAGCAGTTTTGTTTTGCCTGAATAACTAGAGGAAAGAACCATGGACAAGTATGTTATTGGTATGTGTAAAATCTATCCCTGGGGCTACTTCTGAAGTGAGGAGATAGCTGCTCAGCTTTAGACCCCGCTGATCACTGCCTTTCACAAGCCATCTCAGAAAAGGGCAGCCCAGGTGACAATGGGCCTTCTGTGATAAGGGCTCCTGTCCACTGGAAATGGGAATCAGCTCACAGTTTCATTTCACAGGGTCCACCAGATGGCAAGTGACTTTATCTGCCCAGACCAGATTCAGACTGGAGATAGAACAGTGTGCCATGTCCCCTTCCACTCTGCTGTAAGACTTGAAGCCTTTCTCTGAGGTTGTTTTGCTTGATTTAGTGTGTGTAGCTTTTTTTTTTTTAATTGGTTATATATTACATGTTGCAGTTTCAAATGCAAAAGTTTCCCAAGTCATGAAATTTGACTTCTTTATTTGTGTCTGGCTGATCTGGTTAGAAATCAGTGGCTCCCAAAAGACGAGAGCAAAAGAGTAAGAGCAGGATACAGATAACAGAGCTGTAGCCACAGACTACAAGATGGAAAGGAGATGGTGGAACATTTGGGAGAAAAGGCCTGGGTAGAGGGGGATTGGGAATGGAGAAAAGTGTCTAACAGAAAACGGAATGCCTTTGCTATACAGGGAACTATGAATATCATTCATTTAGTCAGGCTGGAATTATAATTTCATTTGATATTTTGAAAAAGGAAGTGGGGGAGTATGCCCATGGACAGTGGTGTTTTAGGCTTCAACACATACTGCTCATCAATGATTACTGCCTTGACTTTCAACATATCTTTCAACAAAAGTACATAGCGATTTAATCTCAACAGTAATTCCCTCTGCAGCGTATAAGACAAGACTATCATTGCAGACAGGTTTTAATTTATGAAATTCAGGTGTTGTGGATTAGGACCACCTGTTGGATTTAATCTTGGAGTTAGCAATGTTAATACCATCATGTAACTGAACATAAACGCTATATATTTATCAGTCTTGGGGACCTCCAACCATGGAGATGGAACATTTTCCTAAATGGTGTCTGTAACTCTCTCCAGGCTCTCTAAATCAATGGAAAATAAAAAGTCTGTTGGAATTCTGATTCAATATGCAGTACCATATGGCTTGCTGGTCACCACATTCAGCTCATCCTATAATTTTTCTAAAGCCTGATGCGACAGCGGAAAAAAAAAAAACAATCAGAGTATCATCTGGTAACATAATAAGAACAGGAAAGCTTTCATTTCTTACCCTCCTCTATGTTAATTAGAAAAAAAAATCTCAGCCTTTTTTTTTTTCAACACATGATTTCTAACTCCGTCTGAGCAAGACTATAGGAAGATTCCAAACAAAACCTAATTAAACAGCAACTTTGAGAGAAGACATAAACAGCATTTTATGCAAGTAGCTTCAGAATGCTATCAGAAGTACAACTCCACCCAATTTCCAGACAGTAAATAGTAGCAGGGGGGCATTAGTGGTTCACTGGTAGAATTTTTGCTGCCTTCCCTGTGGGAGACCCAGGTTCCATTTCTGGCCTTTGCGCCTCAATCACAGCTACGACCTGTCAAGTGGAGGCTTAGGTGTCACTATGACGCTGAACGGGTTTTCACAGACCTTTCAGACTAGAATAGAATAGGAAGAAAGGCCTGGTGATCTAGTTCTGAAAAATCATTCAATGAAAACCCTGCGGATTACAACGGTTCAATCCCATTATACATGGGGTTGCCATGAGTCAGGGGCCAACATGAAGGCAGCGAACAATAATAAGAAGTAGTAGCAGCAAATAGGGTTAGTCATTACATTTTGAGCAGAAGTTTACATTCAGTTCAGTGGGACAATTGGGATAATGCCTAGAGATAAGACACAATTTTTAAAATTCACTTTTGTTCCTTTGTTTGGGGTGGGGTAAGCTCTGTTGAAACCTTCTTTGGGAATATAATTTTGTGAGATGTTGGTTTTCTATGAAAGAATTTGTCTGAAATTATCTGATAATTATCTAAAAAGATCTTCCTGTTCACATTTATAATTCTCTGCTAAGAATTCCAAATACTTTCATACAATATTTATCATTCATATAGCACTGCACAGTTTATAAAACCCTTTTACTACAGATTATCTCAATTTCTCAGGTAGAATTTCAACATTCCTTCCAAAGTAGGAAAGGACTGTTCTTTGTTTAAGTGAAACAAGGCTCAGAAAACATTGAAAAATGGGATCATATATGCTTGTGTGAATAAGCGTTATTTTGAAAATGAACACAAGGGCATATTTTGCCTTAAGCTATCAACATTCTTAGCTGGTGTCTGTCCAGCAGTAGAACACCGGAAGGAGAAAGTACCTGGAACATCTTTCCAAAGGTAGATCAAAACTTTCAGCAAATGTACCTCTTGACATTCCTTTTAATCAAGGTTTCACAAATATTAGATAGTTTCCACCAAACAATAGCCAAGAAAATGCAGTGAGTTCAATGTATTCATCATACATCAAACAAAAACCTAAATATACCCAGTCACACATAAACACCACATCCACCCCCAGCCAATGCCAAAGTCAGAACTTTCCTAAAACTCAGCCCTTTAAATCAGTTGTTTGCACATGCAGATACAAAGTGTGTAATCCATCAACAATTTGGAGAGAAAACTGAAACTAATTGTAAAAATGATGGCGCTCTGCTTTTGGATTTTAAGTCTACCAGCTCAAAAAAAAAAAAAAACAAAACAAAAAGCCACTTTCTAATGAGATCTCTTCCTCCTTTCTGCTTCTCTGAATTTTTCCCGCTGCAAGCTCCACCTTTTCAAAGAAGCTTTCCTTGATTCTTCGAGCACAGTGATCTCTCATCATTGCATCCCTACAGAACTTTACTGTATATATCTGGCATTTACTATATGTTTATATTCACTGATCTTTATCTATCTACCTACCTATCTACCTACCTCTCTCTCTATCATCTATCTATCTATCATCTATTTATATATCATGGCAAGTTGTTTTTTCCACAGGCATCAAAGATCCCTGAAGCCTGGGTCCTACCTTAAATTCTTTTGTAGCCTCCAAAATCCTTAACACTATGCGTTGCGTATGGTGAGTGGCAATATTCTGAATGCCACATAAAAAACAAAGTTTGGCTTTTTCATGAACGATAAGAACAATCTTTTCACGCATAAGGAGGACCCATTAAATATTACTTTGGTTCACAAACCTAGAATTTAGTAAATATAAAAAGAAGAACAGCTGGGAAGTTTCAAGAAATCCTCTAGTTTTACAGAGCAGATACCTAGTGGAATGTGTTTTAATAAAAACATATTAGCACCTTCAAATAATGGGGGATACATATAAACTGTATTAAAATATCTCTCCAGAATCAGAAAACTTGATTAGGGTTCTCCCAGAAGCTTCACACACTACAACCAGAGATTATTCCAGGGAAAGATGGCTCAATTTTTAAAACTTCATCTTATTAATTATTAGCCAAGCCATGCAGCAGCTTCGGGGAAGGCAAAGGAAAACAGGTTCTCAAAGGTTAGTTTCAAGCCAGTGGAAGCTGGGTTTGTGCCTCAAGCCTTCTGCACCTGACAGAGCACCTCTCCCCAGGGCTGGGGGGTAATTCAGCCCAAGCAAACGGCAGGAGGGGTCAGAGGGAAACCCTGACGTCTGAGCGTCGGCCGCAGGCTGGCTGCTCCTCATCTTCAGGTTCTCTGTCTTAGGAACGCTCTGGCTGGTACCCGCGCCATCCTTTCCTCCTCCCACCGGGGCGCAACTTGGCAGCCAAACCAAGGCTTCAAGAGCCGGCCACCCACTGGCAGCTTCATTCTGGGGATGAAGTGCGGGTTGCTGTTAGAAACTGAGCTTTTAGTGTCCACTCATCTCACCCCTATTCCCTGAAAAACTTTGCATTCTTCTCCAAGCAGAAATACATACCAAGCAGGATTTACCCCACCTCACCCCAGCTGGTCCACTCCCCTTCCAACCTGCGAACGGCACCTACTCACGGCCCCTCCCAGCCCCGGGAAAGGGGGCAGGCTCAGGTGTGCGGGATTCCCAAGCGGGGTGGCGGGCAAGCGGGTGGGCGAGTCATCACCTTGTGGTTAGCCACACCGAGGTATCCGTCCAGCGGCCGGGGTCCCGCGGGCGCCCCCGGGTGCGGCTGGAGGCTGCTCTCCGTCGACGGCTGCGCGCTGCCTGTCGCCGCCTGCTGCTGCTGCGGGGGCCGCTCCTTCTGGCCGCCGAGGCTGCTGTACACGAGCAACAAGCTAGTGCACATGGTGGTGAGCGCTAAACACACTGCCAGACCATGGCGCTGCGGTCAGGCGGGAGAGAGCAGAAGAGAAGAGGCTGAGAGCGGATCCGGGAAGAGCGCGCCCGGCGGGAACACCTGCGCTAGGGTCAGACGAGCGGGGGAGGTACGCGGGCGGGGGTGACCTGGGCCCCAACCACCGAAGAGCGCAGCGCGGGAGCGGAGGCACGGTCCCTGCCGGTACCGCAGGGGATGCTCCCGGAGCGTCCCTGCTCTCTGCCGCCACCGCCCAGGTCCCTCAACAGGGGGCAGGTGGTGCGCGGAGCCAGCCTACGCTAGGGAGTGCGCGCTCGGAGGGCTAGGACATGGGTCTGCTCGCACTTTGGAGAGATAGCCCTCTGCCCCAGTTCGGCTGCTGTATCTTTAGCCATCGCACCCCCTTTCTTCCCGGGATCCCTGAGGCTCTTTCTCGGCGATTCTTGCAAGTTTGAAACCCGACAAGGAAACCAAGAAAGTCTGCAACGGTTCCCCCTGCCCGACCCTCAGTTTTGCCAGGCTGTTCTCTGGAGTACCCCCGACCCCCCGAGCAATCTGCTCAGCCCTCTACGGTTTCTCCAGCTGTCCGTTGGCCCCTTGGACCTTGGCCAGAGGTCCAGGAACCGAGGCAACTCGAGTTCCCTATCCTGGCTTTGGGATTCCTATTCAGGCAGCGCCCGGGAGTCGAAAGGGGACGCGAAGCAGGTGGAAAGTTGTCCCTTTCTAACAGGCGACCTCGCAGCGCAGGGTTAGCCCTCCCCATCCCGGGCTCCCCGCTGTGCCTGGGGACGCTGCACTCGCGGGTCCCCGCCTCAGCCCGGAGGAGTTATAACAACTGACTCACCATCAGGGTCTTCATTTTGGGCACCTCTTTTACGCGGAATACTCAGGCACGCGAGTCCGGGACCACTTTTTCTTGGAGAGATTCCATAGTGGGTGATGGAGCCGGGTGGTTCTGATTGTTGCCCGGCGGCCGGCCGCGGCTGAGCAGGCGCGGGAACCGCGGGACCCAGGAAGCGCCGCTGTTGCAGAGATTAGAGACAGAATTAAAACTGAACCGGACCCTCGTAGTCTTTCAGTGATCTACACAACTGCTGCCTGCCGCCGCCTGCTGGGTCCTAAAGCCCTCCGTATCCCCCCTCCAGCCCCCAAAATAATAATCTTTTCAGCCGAGTGGAATTTCTGGGGCTAGAGAGTTAACCATGCCATATACCCACCTCTTGGTCTGAGGGCTTATTTATCTTTTATGAAGTCATCAAGCAAAATGAAGGAGAACCGGACTGGATTCTAAATTTGATAGCCGTTTGGAAATTTCCAAACTAAATTTTTGGCTTTGTGGTTTTGATAAGCACAAGTCAACTGCCCAAATATCAACAGTCTTATTTGTAGCTTATGGATTTACCTTCATAGCATGGAGAAACCTATCACAAAATTATTCCCCTCCCCCAAATTGTTTACTATTTCAGTTTTCCAAATGTAAGATTTCTAACATCATCCTTTCCCTAAACTGTATCTTTTAAATCCGGGCATTATCACGCAATCTTTTTATGTCAATATTTCATCTAAATTATTTCATTCGTTGTTTTAAATATTACAATTTATACTTCTGTTAATCCTCTGAGATTCCTAGTGTTCATCTCAATGATTTTAAAGTTTTAAAACCATTCAGCACGTTGTATCCATATGATTAACTGGACCTGTAGAGTCTTCCTAATTTTAATGAAAAATTTCTGGCTGCTAGAGATAAAACTGCTCACTGCTTATTTCATAAGAATCTTAAGGTCTTTGATACTTTCTTATGTTGGCCTACTACACGGGTGGTACATAATTTCACATTCAGAATTTCGATGAAAAAATCTGTAATTATTGTTTTATGTTGAGAATTTCACATCAATAACCTATTTTAAGGATACTCTCTCCCCTTCACTGAATTACAAATCACATTTCTTAAATGTCTAATTTAGCTAAAAACATATTTCTTTTGAAATTGCTCACTGAAAATAGCTCTCTTAATCTATTACTTAACATCTCACCTGTAGCAGTGTAATGTTAAAGATTACATTAGGATGGATATGATCAGCAGGCCAACTGAACCATGAGCACAATAACAGCTTTCTCAAGGCCAAAAAAGGCATTACAATCCGTTTTTAATCTTCACTAATCCATTGCTGGACTGATGGTTCAAGAGGAACTATATTTAACTTCTGAGGCATGGTTTCATACTTAGTATTAAGAAAGGTAAAGTTACTAGATGCAATTTTAATAATTTTATGAGTGCAAAATATTTGGGGGAAGGCAAGAAATGCACAGGATTTAGCCTTTCAAGGAAAAGCAAAAAATTCAAAACACTGCCCAACATTGCCAGCCTTGGAGCTACTTATTCAATTTGTGCTTAGGCATGAATAGTACCAGTTGTTAGGGCAGGAAAAGCAGCAGCTGGAGGAGAATCTTACTGGGTCTTGGCAATTCTTTATTGTATGGTTGCACTTGACACTCAAATTAGTGGAACAAAGGACCAACTTGATGAATCATTGCAAGCAGATATCTGTGTTTCTCCAGAGCTACCTTTGAGATGCTACAAGAAGTAGCTCCTGCATTTTTTAGGATTGCTCCTGCTCCAGCAAGTTGCTCAGTGACCAATAAAACCCCTCTCATATATTTTGCCATGCCAAATACAGGCATCATATTTATGATTTAAGCTCATGGTGCCACGTTGGACATCTGTTACAGGGTATAGCTGATCAAATTCATTAAGCGTATGCTTTTTTTTTCCCCTCCTGGGATAGCAGTTAGCTAGTTGCTAAATCTACTTATGAAATGGCCAGAGTAAATTTAGAAATGTAATTCTGAGCTTGATTGGAACGATTTCAAGGTCTCTGGCTCTCAGATATTCAACTAGATTGATATGATGGTTTTAGGCACCCTGCCCTGAGAGGCAAATGGATAAGGTGGACTAGGGGAGGGGCAATGCAGAAAACAAGTAACAAGTTAGAATCCTCCAGGCTGTCTAGTTCAGTGATTGTTTAATGCTCACCCGCTATCTAGAAAGTTCTATATTAGGGAATGCAGAGAAGAATAAAACACAGACACTGTCCTCGAAGAACTCACAACCTAGTGTGTGTGTGGATATATGCATAAATATATATAAATAAATATAAATGTGTGTGTCTACGTAATGTGCTGAGACAAGTCCATGAATAACCAATAAAAGACCAAGTACTATAGATTTAATGTGTATTTATCAAGCACCTACTATGCTGAGTGCCTACTATATGCCAGGCATTTGGGATACCTGGATGGGTAGCCCATGTGTCTGCCCTCAAAGAGTTTACAGCCTGTTCCCAGATAAACATGTCATGTAACTTGATGCTAAAAAAGAAATGTTATGAACTAGGAAACAATCAAAAGAATTGATTTACCTTTCAACTTCTGAATGGTTACTTATTTACGATCTGAGGGCTTTGATCTTCCAAGGGCATCTACTTAAGTTTATGAAGAATAGCCAGGAAAAGCAGAAAATGGGCAGCATTCACAAACACTTGATTGACTTGGAAGCGAGTAGGCAAGTGAGTGAGGCTTGTTTGGTGCTTCTAACTTTCCCAGTTCAACACAAAGTGAATCGAGAAACCACAATTTGCTTTGCCAAATCCAGGTAGCTGAGGCCGGTTTCTCACCATCTAATATTTTGCCACATTTCTGCCTCTGATGCCAACACATCCAATCAAATAGATTTCTATTTTGGGGGAAGAAAAAGGAAATTGAGTGTTTCACAGTGTAGGTTATGTGATAAAATGAAGCTGAGGATTTATCAAACAAGGCATGTGAGGAGGAAGGCAGAATTTGAAGCTCAGTGGGAGTGCCAACCTGTGCCTGTGCCAAAAAGGCAGCAAAGGAAGAGGAAGGACAGACTTCATGGGCCCTACCCAGGATTCCTGAGTGACTTCTTAATTCAGGAAGAGACAGTTCGTTTAAAGATGAATGAAAAGCAGAAAATAACACAATGTGAACCGCGTTTGAGATACAACTGCTTTCTGCCTTATGATCTTAAAGAAAAAGTTCTGCTAAACACAACAAGAGCAAATAGTTTAATAATGAATGGCAAAAGGTCCTAGAACAAATTTGTCCATTTACGTTCTGCGTTTTACTTAACTCACGTCATTCAGAGGTTAGGCCTAATGAGCTGGTAATTGAGAGCAAGACCCTGGAGTTAGGCTGCCAGAATCTAAATTCTGATTTTTGTAATCAGTTTTCTGATCTTGGGAAGATACTTAGTTTCTCTATGACTTAGTTTCCTCATCTGTAAAACAGCAAAAACACATACCTCAAAGCATTGTTGGGAATGTTAAATGAAATACTGTACTAAAAAAAAAAAAAAAAGTACTTAGAGTAGTGCTAAAAAGCTGTTAACTCTTATTAGTAATATTTTATGATTATGATCAATAAACTGAGTTTGAAAGCAAAGGATTAAGGTTTGGGCCTTGTTCCTAACAGCTCTTATTGAGCTGTTATTGTTGTTGTTAGTTGCAATCAAGTCGATTTTGACTTATGGTGACCCCATGTGTACAGGGTAGAACTGCACTCTGTAAAGTTTGCAGGGTTGTGACCTTACAGAAGCAGATCTCCAGGCCTTATTTCAAAGGTGCCTCTGGGTGGATTTGAACCACCAACCTCTCAGTTAGTAGTCCAGCTCTGACACTTAACTCTACCGTGACTAAGAGCAAGCCACTAATCTCTCTTCTCAACTTCCTCATTTGTAAAGGGAGGATAGTAAAACCCTTATGGCAGAACGGTTGTATAGGCTAAATATATTATGTAAAGTCTTCACCACCATTTTGTTTATACAAGTGAATCGATCAGAAGATAAAGTTTTTCATAGGGGGCTGCTTGTTTGGTATAAAGAGATGTGCATTTATCCTTTAAATGTTTATTGAGCTTATAATAAAAATGATAGTTAATACGTATTGAGTGCCTGCTGTCAGTATTCTGCTAATTACAGGCAGTGGCTTGTTTAGTCCTCACAGTGACTGTCTGAGGCAAGTAATGATGTCATCTCCATTTTACCAACAAAGAAATGAACATATAGAGTTGTGACATGATTTGCCCAAGGTTACTACCAATGGCTAAAAAGTGATGGAACCAAGGTTTGACCAGGTCTGTCTGACTGTAGAGCCCACCCTCACAACCTCCACACTTCCTAAACACTCTGTCTGATGCTAGGCTGGGACCTCTGTTAGGTGCTGAGAATAGAAAAGGAATAAGAGGCAAACCTCACTGCAGTAGACAAACGCATAAACAGATCACGATAACCCAATGCACTAAGTGTAAGAATTGAGTTATGAACAGAAATGTAGAGGGCACACAGATTACCGACACCTATCCATGCCGGAGTAGTTCAGATGTTATTTCTGGCACAAGGGAAATGCTGAGCCAGTTTTAACAGAGCACTAGAAATAGGCAGGAAAAGGCCAGGTTTTCCAGGCAGAGAAGACTGCATGAACGAAAGTGTGACAGCATGAAATATAGCTGCTAGGTGAAGACAATTTGTAGGTGAGGTGGGAGTGGTCAGAATCAGGACAGTCATGTACAGTTGTGCAGGATGTGCAATGCACAAGAATGCTACACCTAAGTGGTCATCACTCATCATAGACATTGCAGATACGCATTTTTATTTGGTCATTTACTTTAAAATATCCTGCAGGCATTTTGTTCTAACAATATCAGAATATTACAATTTTCTAGTAGATAGAACAGGAGTCTTTTAAGATTTGCACAAAGGTGCCATTTAGGCTAGTAGCAGCCTGCTCAAAACTGCCTTCTAGGTGTACCTCTCTAAAGGCAGTGAGTAGGGTGGATTCGTGAGGAGAAAGACTGGGCCAGAGAGAGCAGCTAGGAGACTGCTGTGAAAATCCAGGTGAGAGACGAGGTCTTTAGCCAGAGTAGTGCTGGTCAGGCTGTATTCAAGAAATTCTTAAGCAAGTATTATGTTATAATGCATAAAGTGGAGCAAATTCTAACTTTGCAAAAGAGGATTTATAAATACGAACCAAACCAAACCCATTGCCATCAAGTCGATTTCAACTCATAACGATCCTATAGGACACAGCAGAACTGTTCCATAGGGTTTCCAAGGAGTGGCTGGTGGATTTAAATTCCTGACCTTTTGGTTAGCAGCCATAGCTCTTAACCACTGCACTACCAGGGCTCCCAGAATAACTCTGAAAAACATCTTACATGTTGTCTTAGTTTGGGTTCTTTCCTAAGCACACCTTGGAATAAGTATCCCCATGCAAGCAGGTGAAGGAAATGCCGTTGGGGGAAAAGGGAAGTGATACAGGGAAGGGAAGGTGGGCAATAAATGGAGAGTTATCATGCAGGTTACCGTGGTGGGCAACTGGAGCTGGATCCTGCTGGGAAAATTCTGGACGCCAGTGTAGAACTCAGGCCTCAGTTACTCCACCTGAGGGACGAGGGAGCTGTGGCATTTATTTGGTTGGGGTCTGCTCTGGGTGTGGGGTGGTGGGCGTTCATTCCTTGGCATGTGCGGCCGACTGCACAGGCGGCAAAGCAGGCAGGCTCTGGAGGCGGGAAAAAGCCCTCAAGCAGAGTTGTGCAGGTGCTGGAGGTTTAAAGTCCCTGGTTTGCGCTAAAGTGGCAGAGGCAGGGGATATGGACAGGGCAACAGCAGCATCTGCTACACGTGGAAATTTCGCTTTAGCATTTCCAAAGGATTCAAATTCATTATGCCATTTGAACCTCCCAGTAAACTTGTGAAGTACAAAAATGCATGGTTTCCAACTAAGGCTGGGCTCTGCTTATTAATGTTCAGTTCCTCCTGCCTCCCAGACTGGCTCTTACCCCAAAACATCTCTTATCAGGGTCTTTCCCCTTTTTCTCCCTACTGATTTGTATAGATGTCTATCTTCTTATCTAGACTGTGAGCAAATGAATTAAGGATTTTGTATTATTTGCCTTTATTTCTCCAAAAAGCAAAACCAAATCCATTATAGTCAAGTCAATTCCAATTCCTGGAGACCCCACCCATCTGTAACAGAGTAGAACGGCTCTATAGGGTTTTCTTGGCTGTAATCTTTATGGAAGCAGGTTGCTAGGCCTTTCTTCTGCAGCACCTCTGGGTGTGTTTGAACCACCAAGCTTTAGGTTACTAGTGCAATACCACTCATTTATGCCACTCTTTTGTTTCCCTGTGGGAGAAAGATGTGGCAGTCTGCTTCCGTAAAGATTACAGGCTTGGAAACCCTGCAGGGCAGTTCTACTCTGTCCTATAGGGTCGCTATGAGTTGGAATCAACTCGATGGCAATGGATTTTTATTTCTCCCATGCTTGGGAAACAGACTGGAGGAATGATTATCATTACCATTTTAAATTTAGTAAAATTTCAGCTGCTACCCATTTGTCAGTTTGTTGTACTGTGGTAACCTCTGTGTTGCTATGATGCTGGAAGCTATGCCACCAGTATTTCAAATACCATCAGGGTCACCTGGGGTGGACAGGTTTCAGCAGAGCTTCCGGACTAAGACAGACTGGGAAAAAAGGCCTGGAGATCTACTTCCAAAAATTAGTCAATGAAAACCTTATATTTCATTGACTTATATGAAAACCGCAACAGAATATTGTCCAACATAATGCTGGAAAATGAGCCCTTTAGGTAGGAAGGCACTCAAAATACACAGTGGTTTCAACAATGAATTTGAGCATACCAATGATGGTAGAGATGGCACAGGACCAGACAACATTTTGTTCTGTTGTACATGGGGTCACCATAAGTCAGAGCCACCACAGCAGCTAAGAACAGCAACAAAGTAACTTGCTTAGTAGAACCAGGACTTTGGAGAACCCTTGCTACCACACACAGCTCTGTGAATATGTACATGGCTAGTCTTTACTGGGAATTCATAAACCTCCTGGACATGCTAAGTTTGGAGAATTTGAGGGTAGGCACAACTGTGAAGAAAGACGTGGAAACTTCAACAGAGGAGCTTTTCACATTAGAAATGGATTTTTGTTTTATTATTTATAATGTCTCAAAGTAAACCAGGGAAAGATAAATACAGTCAAAAAATATGATCCTGAAAGAAAAAAATAATTGTCCAAATATTGAAGATACAGGACCATCCCTGTAGGACCTGGTTTAACAATGGGTAGCCTCTCTGCGCTCCTGGTGAAATCAGGAAACCGGGGGTGATGCTGGGTTTACTTGAAGGAAGGAAGGCTTTTTTATGGTTTTAACATTGCCTACAACATAAGGGGTAGCAGCTGCAAGAGGGGAAACCAGTTAAAGACTTTTCAAAACGAATTTAAAAGTGCATTCTTGAACGTCCTTGCAATATTTCTGCTAAGGTAAGAGGCATGATTGATCTATATGCATCTTTCTGCCTCTTTTCCCACACTAATTTATGGCTTTCTCCTATCTTCTTACATTTGTTTGGAAATGTTGCATATGCCAATGTGTCATTTAAAATAGTTGGTTTTATTTAAGCAGCCATGAAATGTTAAACTTTTTAAATGTCAACATTTTTTAAAGCCAACTAGAACCTGGCCTCCTCATCAAAAGACTTAAATTAGTGATTTTTCAAATTTCTTTTCATCTGTAGAACCAACACTTCGCCACTACGTAAGGGTTAAGAGTCAGGCTCTGCTGTTGAATAGATCTGTTTGAATCTCTGCTCTGCCTCATACAGACTGTGACCTTGAGCAAGATGCTAAATCTCTCTAAGCCCTAGTTGTCTCATCTACCCAACGGAGTTGGTGATGCTGCCTTCTTCAGAGGGGCTGCTTTACAGATTAAATGAGATAATGATAAGAGAACTGTTATGAATTTAATTCCGACTGCCCCCCCAAATATGTTGTAAATCCTAACCTATAAAGGAGCACTGGTGACACAGTGGTTAAGTGATATGGCTGCTAATCAAAAGGTTGGCAGTTCGAATTCACCAGCCTCTCCTTGGAAACTGTACGGCAGTTCCACTCTGTCCTCTAGGGTTGTTATGAACTGACTTTTTGGCAACAGGTTTAGGTTTTTTGTTTGTTTGTTTTTGGTTTTTATGCCCTTGGTCATAATCCCATTTGGGAATGGGTTGTCTTTGTTATGTTAATGAGGCAGGATTCGAGTAGGGTGTTCTTGAGTCAATCTCTTTTGAGATGTAAAAAGAGATTAAACACAAGCTAGCAAGCTGAGGTGGGGTGAGATAGATGCCAAGATACGTGGAGATCTCCAAGGAACCAGGAAACAGAAGCTGAAGTGACAAGGACCTTCCTTCAGAGCCGACAGAGAGAGAAAGACTTCCCCTCCAGCCAGCACTCTGAATTCGAACTTCTAGCTTTCTAAACTGTGAAAAAACGAATTTCTGTTTTTCAAAGCCACACACTTGTGGGATTTCTCTTATAGCAGCACCAGATAACTAAAACAAGAATCTAATACTCATATAGCGCTTTGTGTCTGTCTATAGCAGTCCTTGAGTGGTGCAAATGGTTAATGTTCTTAGATGCTAAACCAAAATTTTGGCAGTTCAAGTCCACCCAGAGGTACTTCAGAAGAAAGGCCTGGCAATATACTTCTAAAAAATCAGCAGTTGAAACCCTATCGGAGCACAGTTCTACTCTGATACAGATGAAGTTGCCATGAGAAGCAGTCAACTAAATGGCAACTTTTTTTTTGGTTTTTATATAGTCATAATAACCCCCTTGTGTAGTTGCTACTATTATCCGCCTTTTATAGATGAGGAAACTGAGGCACAGATAGGCAAAATATATTGCCCAAGGTCACATACGTATTAAGTGGTAGTGTCAGTATTTGGACTCTGGCATATAATGAACTTCCCAAAGAAATCCCACCAATTCTTATTGTTAAAATAAAACCTTACAGGGAAGCTCATGATATGAATTAAAATTGGAGCTGCTCTGGTTAATGTAAAAGTGAGAGGCCCAGGGTGCTTCCTCCTCCCGGAGACAGCCATGAAGGCACCTCCTTGGAAAACAAGCATAGCTTGAAAACCACTGGCCTTCCTAATGCTGGAAGAGAAAAAGAAACATTAACAAAACATGAAAACCAGCCGATGGATCCCTACACATTATATTCTATGTGTAGTGCCTTAGATGTTGTATTGGATAGTTCAGAAAAAACTACCTCTCCTGTCATTCCTCAGATAAACAGTATCATCTCTTGAGGTGACAGACAAGATCCATGACAGCAGTTGGGCCTGTTTTTATGAGGTCCAAACATGGCCATGACAGTGACACAGCCAGATGAACTTGCATGAAAAGTTGTGCTTAAATAAGCAACTTAAATAGTTTAAAAATAATGAATTCATGAGGTCATTCATTTGTTCAACAAATATGATGGAGCACATTGTATGTATTAGGCACTGTTCTAGTACTTAGGTGTGGCAGTGGTAAGCAAAACAGCTAAAGTTCTTGCATGTATGGAGCTTATATTCTTGTGAGGTACAGAAGAGGGGTGATAAACAAATATCTGTCAATATCAGGTGGTGTCTTAGTTTCCTAGTGCTGCTGTAACAGGGAAAACCCTGGTGGCTCAGTGGTTAAGAGCTCAGCTGTTAACCAAAAGGTCGGCAGTTTGAATCCACCAGGGGCTCCTTGGAAACCCCATGGGGCAGTTCTACTCTATAGGGTCACTATGAGCTGAAATTGACAACAACAGGTTTTTTTGGCTGTAACAGAAATACCACAAGTGGGTAGCTTTAAGGAACAGAAATTTATTTTCTCACAGTTTGGAGGCCAGAAGTCCAAATCGTGGTCCTGGCCATGTTGGTTTCTTCCTTGTAGGTAGCCCTGGGTGTTCCTTGGTTCCTTGGCAGTCGGACCTTCACATGGCATCTGTCCCCTCTGCCCATGTGTACGTATCTCTGTGTCTAATCTGCTCTTCTTATAACTCAGAAGGGAGTGGATTTTGTGCTCTCTCTACACTTGAATGATCTAATTAACGTAACAATGAAAACACTACTTCCATTCAGGATTACATCCATAGGTATGTTTTTGTTGTGTGCCATCCAGTAGATTCCGACTCAAAGGAACCTTATATGACAGAGTAGAACTGCCCAGTAGGGTTTCCTAGGTTGAAATCTTTACAGGGGCAGACCACCAGGTTTTTTTCTCACAGAGCCACTGGTGGATTTGAACCACCAACCATTTGGTTAGCAACCAAGCACTTAACCATTGCATCACCAGGGCTCCACCCATAGATATTTTTGTTATGTGCTGCCAAGTTGATTCTAACTCCAATGACTATTCCAAGAGACACAATTTAATCCATAACAGGTGGTCATAGTACTATGGAGAAGAGTGACATAGAGTATGAGAAATAAAGAGTAGGGTTTGAGGGGTGGTTAACATTCTATGTAGTGTGAGCAAAGACCTCACTCATAGGGTTTAGTGTTTGGATTTCTTCACATTTCTTGGGAAATTTATGTTTTTCTGAATCCTGGGAAAAATCAGTAAGAAATTTAAGAAAATGAGATCAAGTAGGACTGCCATAAAAAAGTAACAAAAACTGAATGACTTAAAACAACAGAAATTTATTATCTTAGAGTTTTGGGGGCTAAGAGTACAAAATTAGGGTCAGGCAGGTTTGATTCCTTCTCTGAGGGAGAATCAGTTCCATGCCTCTCTCTTAGCTTCTGGTAATGGCCAGTGATGCTTGTCCAATCTTTACATGGTCATCTTTCCTGTGTATCTATCTCTGTAACCGTTTTCATCTTTTATAAGGACACCACTCAGATTGGATTAGGACCCACCCTACTCCACTCTGTTCTTATGATAATAACCCTTTGAAGACCAAATTATTTTCCCCTTAAAATTTTTTCATTGATACTATATGTTTTCACTAATGGAAGACATACTGATTAAAGGACCAACTCAGAATTTTTGTTATGAGTTATGGATTTTGATATTCATTATCTAAGATCACTATGTCCCAGCAGATGCTAGACGTAGTAAAGCCTACTGATATGAATCAATGATAAAATCTTTTTTTTTAAATTTCTTGAAAATTTGCAAAATATGAGGTAAAACATGAAGGCACCTGGCAACAACTGCACATACATTTTATTCTAGTCTCCTTCTTCTTAACCTTTTTATTATTTTTCTTGAAACTTTTCAAACATGGTACAATGCTTTCTTCCTTACTGCAAAAGCAGCACTTATAGCCCAAATAAGTAAAGCCAAGGGATTTTTTTTTTAATCTCAGTAAAATTACCACTACAATGCATCCTTCATTACTGCAAAAGCAGTACTGATAGACCAAATAAATAAAACTAAAGGAATTTGAATCTCAGAAAAGTTACCACTAGTATGTGTTCTTCATTATGGCAAAAGCAGTACTAACAGCTAAGGAGCAGACACAACGGCCCTGGAGTACTGCACGACTGCTCAAAGCAGTGCATTTCACCCGCTACACATGGTAACAATGATTGGGCCCTAAGAATAACTTGGAGGAGTTCAAGTCTCTTGAAAAGTACCACTTCGATGCATTATTCCTTATTGCAAAGGCACTATTTACTGTGCAAAACTAGAAAAGCAGAGATCCAGCAACACCTGGAACCAATGAATGATGTCGGAGGCTTATCACACAGAAATAAAGGCAAACCTGTCAAAAGTTTAGAAAATTCACACATTCAGAAGGTACCACCTAAGACAAATACTCAATCTACACAAAAATGAAGCTCCAACTCAGGATTCTGGAGTTTCACACATTTCAAAAGGCTCCCACCTTGAGGCTAAACATGTTAAAATCAGGCTTCTACCTTCCTGAAGAATTCCAGAGGTGTAAAAGTGGTTGGAATACAAATGTCCCAAAAATAGGCAAAGAGTTAACATCTTCAAAGGCTCTATTTCCAAACTAGTTCACATTTTCAGGTGCAGGGGTTAGGACTTCAACATATCTTTCCTGGGGAAACAATTCAGTCCGTAAGAAGTATAACGATTTTCCTTTAAGAGCCAAAACTTAGTCATCAGTATAGGAAGCCCTGGTGGCACAGTGGTTAAGAGCTCAGTTGTTAATCAAAAGGTTGGCAGTTTGAATCCGCAAGTTGCTTCTTGGAAACCCTATGGGGCAGCTCTACTCTGTCCTATAGGGTCGCTATGAATTGGAATCGACTCGGTGGCAACAAGTTTTTTTTTTTGTTTATAGCTGTTGTCATGTTATGAGTGTGTTTTTGTGACCCTATATACTGGTAAAGATGTGTCATTCTTGCAAATGTAATAAAGATAAATAAGTGTATATGCATAGTATACTTTATACAAATCATGTGAGCGATGTTTCAAAAAATGACACATTATGAAACAAAATAGGTCCTTACTTGGCATTTCAAAATGTAACTTCATACAGTGCTGTTGGCCTCGCTAGAAAATCCTAATGTTTCATTATTCCAATAATAACCAATAACATTTACTGGCTAGCATTTCCCAGTGTTTGAATATTCTCTTTAGGTCACAGGTCTTTCTAAACACTTCTAACAGAAGAAATGCAGAGAAGTGTGAATGTGGTTGTGGGACACTCCCATGAAATTAGAAAGAGATCCAAAATCTGAATTAGCAAATGGATTACAAGCAGTCCCCGATTTATGAAAGGGTTCCATTCCAACGATGTTATGTCGTTCTGCTATAAGTCAAATGCATCTTTTTTTTTTTTTAGTTTTCATTATTATTGCATGTTATTATCAGTATCTTTATAAACCTAATCTTCATTTGTCTTTGGGGGTTGGCATGAGAGTAAAAATATCAGCAAATTATGTGCTGCAAAATTGTATGTACTATATATTACTAATGATAAGATGTACCAAGAAAATGGATGGTCATAAGTGTTGTTCATCATAACTCGATTACATGGTAAGTTGGGGACTACCTGTATTGATCTCAATGATAAAATAATTGATGACCAGTAGACACAATACTTTCCTTGTCAAAAATGAAAATGTGAATCTCCATGTACCCTAACACTCAACTTGAAGATGCTTCTTCATGCCCCTTAGTTTGACCAATATAATGCAGAACTAAATAAATTTTTCTACATTTGAAATATTTGTCACAAAACAAAGATCAAGGCTATCAGACACGTTCCATGCTGATTTCAAGACTTCAGACCAAGACGATTTGAAATGGTGCACTGCCAGTGTCCAATATACTGGCTTTTCTGATTTTAGGACTGGTAATTTTTCTGCCACTGACTGTTAATCAAAAGGTTGGTGATTCAAATCCACCCAGTTGCTCCGTTGAAGAAAAGTCCGGTGATCTTCTTCTGTAAAGATTGTTATTATTGTTAGTTGCTGTTGAGTCGATTCCAACTCATGGTGATTCCATGTTTACAGCCAAGAAAACTCTATGAAGCAATTCTAATCTGTAACACATGGGGTTGCCATAAGTCGGGGCTGACTCGACAGCAGCTAACAGCAGCAACAATCTTTCTGCTTTCAAACAAGAAGTTGATTTGCTAAATCCTTTCATTCATATTCATATTGCTCACTCATTCATCCAGTAAACATTTACTGGGCTGTGAACAAGTAAAATGCAAGACACTATTCTTCTCCTAGACAAGCTGACCAACACATGAGACATAACACACATGAGCAATGGAAATGCAGGGCTGTATGAGCCTGTAAGTGGAAACATCACTGAGGCCTAGAGGCAACACAGAAGAGCTATGCAGGAGGTGGGGCTGTGTGCTGAACCATAAGGATGGAGAGGCAGAAAACATTAAATGAATCGGAGCAGAAGCCTACATTGAAAGTAGGGGAAGATGAGCTTAGGAAGTCTGAATGGGCCAGACAAGGAAGATCCTGAGGATCACAAGAAATCAGTGAAGTTTACTCATGACTGATGGAAGATCTTCCCAAAACCCACTGCCATTCAGTTGATTCTGACTCATAGCAACCCTGTAGGACAGAATAGAACTGCCTCATAGAGTTTCCAAGGAGCTGGTGGATTCAAACTACTGACCATTTTGTTAGCCATCAAGCTCTTAACCACTGTGCCACCAGGGCTCCATGGATGCCCTCAGTGATGATTATTTGAAGTTAATAGTGTTTAACTCTTAAAGCTCTGGGATACTACCTTGTTTTCCTTATGCATTTCTCACACATGTAAGTCTACCTTTCTGAGAGATTGGTTTTGGAATCAGACTATGTGGATTCACTCAACAGCTGCATGATCTTGGGAAAGTTACTTGACCTCTCTGTGCTATGACTTCCTTACTTGTGAAATGAGGATAATAGCATAAACTGTTACTCCAGAAATCATCCCACCTGTATTGAACTTGTCTTGGAAAAAGGTTGTGTTCAAGAGACTGAGAACCACCATTTGCCTACCATGTTTATCATGGTCTTTTACTCAAGTCTCCCAACTAATGGGAGTAAGCCACAGCCCTATTCCAAACCCCATTGCCATTGAGTCAGTTTTGACTCATAGCTACCCCATGGAACAAGAGTAGAACTGCCTCATAGGGTTTCCGAGGAGCACCTGATGTATTTGAACTGCTAACCTTTTGATTAGCAGCCAAACTCTTAACCACTACACCACGAGGGTTTCCACAACATTCTGACACCCAACTCTATAACCTTAAATCTCCTTCTCAGTCATTTCCCTTGGCATCTGCAGGTGCCCTCACTGCCTGCCCGTTCCCTCCTGCATTCAGTCTTAAAGATCAGTTCTTTTTCTTCTTCTTCTTTTTCTTAAATTGTCATTTAGGTGAAAATTTACAGCTCAAGTCAATTTTTCACTAAAAAAATTATACACATATTGTTTTGTGATGTTGGTTGCAATCCCCACAATGTGACAGCATGCTCCCCCTTTCCACTCTGGTTCCCCATATACATTGACCCAGTTCCATCCTTTCTTGCCTTCTCACCCTGTTTTTGGACTGAAGCTGCCCATGTGGTCTTGTATGTTTTATTGAACAAAGAAGCACATTCCTCACGTGTATTATTTTTTGTTTTTGTAATGAAGGATATCATTGCTGATGTCAAATGGATCCTGGCTGAAAGCAGAGAATACCAGAAAGATGGTTACCTGTGTTTTATTGACTGTGCAAAGGCATTCAACCGTGTGGATCATAATAAATTATGGGTAGCATTGTAAAGAATAGAAATTCCAGAACATCTAATTGTGCTCATGAGGAACCTGTACATGAATCAAGAGAGTCATTCAAACAGAACAAGGGGATCCTTGCAAGGTTTAAAGTCAGGCAAGGTGTATGTCAGGGTTGTATCCTTTCACTATACTTATTCAAGCTGTATACTGAGCAAATAATCTGAGAAGCTGGACTGTATGAAGAGGAACTCGGCATCAGGATTGGAGGAAGGCTCTTTAACAACCCACATTATGCATATGACACAACCTTGCTTGCTGAAAGTGAAGGGGACTTGAAGCACTTACTAATGAAGATCAAAGACCACAGTCTTCAGTATGGATTGCACCTCAACATAAAACAAAAATCCTCACAACTGGACCAATAAGCAACAACATGATAAATGGAGAAAAGATTGAAGTCCTCAAGGATTTCCTTCTACTTGGATCTACAATCAACACCCATGGAAGCAGCAGTCAAGAAATCAAAAGATGCATTGCACTGGGCAAATCTGCTGTAAAAGACCTCTTTAAAGTGTTAAAAAGCAAAGATGTCACCTTGAAGACTAAGGTGTGACTGACCCAAGCCATGGCATTTTCAAGTGCCTCATATGCATGCAAAAGCTGGATGATGAATAAGGAAAATGGAAGAATTGATACCTTTGAATTAGGGTGTTGGTTAAAAATATTGAATATACCGTGGACTGCCAAAAGAAGGAATGAATCTGTCCTGGACGAAGTACAACCAGAATACTACTTAGAAGCACAGATGGTGAGATTATGTCTCACATACTTTGAACATGTTATCAGGAGGAAACAGTGCCTGAAAAAGAACATTATGCTTGGTAAAGTAGAAAAAAAAAAAAAAAAAGTAGAAGGTCAGTGAAAAAGAGGAAGACCCTCAACAAGATGAATTGACACAGTGGCTGCAACAATGGGCTCCAGCATAACAAGGATTTTGAGGATGGCGCAGGACCAGGCAGTGTTTCATTCTGTTGTACTTAGGATCGCTATGAGTTGGAACCAACTCGATGGCACCTCACAAGAAAAACAACAACAACAACAATTTTTGTCTAAAAAGTGGGCTTTGGGAATGGTTTCAGTTCTGGATTAGGAGAGCATCTGAGGGGCCATAGTTTTGGGGGTTCTTCTGGTCTCTATCAGACCATTAAGTTTGGTCTTTTTATGTGAATTTGAATTCTGTTCTACATTTTTCTCCTGCCCTGTTTGGGACTCTCTGTTGTGTTCCCTGTCAGGATGATCATTGGTGGTAGCCAGGCACCATCTAGTTCTTCTGGTCTCAGGCTGGTGGAGTCTCTGGTTCATCTGGTTCTTTAGTCCTTTGGCTAGTACTTTCCTTGTATCTTTGATTTTCTTCATTCTCCTTTGCTCTGAGTGGGATGGGACCAATAGATGTATTTTAGATGGCCACTTGCAAGCTTTTAAGACCCTAGATGCTACTCACCATAGTGGTAAGTGGAACATTTTCTTCATAAACTTTGTTATGCCAATTGACCTAGACTTCCCCAAAACTGGGGTCCCCAGGCCCCAATCCCAGCTACTCTGTCCCTCAAAGTATTTTTATTTGTCTAGGAAACTTCTTTGCTTTTGCTTTGAAGATGAGTTCTTCATTGTGCCATTTCAACCCAGACACTGATATCTTTTTCCATTTATCCTTATATGTTTTGTAATCTTTCTATCTTCTTTTCCTATAGAAGCATGTATTATTTCATTCTCCCTTTTCAGAACCTTCCTTCCCCTCCCTTTTAACCAGGGTTAACTTTTCATGTAAATTTAATTTCCTTTTCAAGTCAGCCAGAAGACTGGGATCTCCTTGAACATGATGTCTCTGAAGGGACAGGGCTGCCACAGTGCCTAACTTATAAGATTATAATGAGGCTTAACCTCAATAATTTATTTAACACCTGGCACAGGCGCTGGCACTTAGCCAATCCTCGGTTACATGTGATTTCCTTCCTTTTTACGAAATGGTTGCTGAAATGAAACACAGTGAAATCATTTATAATTTATGCATTGTTATACATCAAGGGCTTAACTATATGGAGGTCATTTCTTCCTTTTGTAAGTTATCATCAAATAAAATATATGCACCCTCAGATTCATGGGGTTGGGATGAATGGTATAAGATTGTGGCAATAAAGCTTCATTTCATACCTTTGCTCAGGACTTTCACACACATTTTTGTACTGAATAATAATATTTTGCAGTTGTACCGCTTATTTTTGACTTGGGCGTTTGCTACTGTGATTGACCTCATTTCATTTATACATTAACTAGTTATAAGTATCAGCAAGTTAAGTTTTAATTTTTCTTATGTAAATTGGGTGCCCGGATTTATATATGTCATAAGTGGAAAGGCCAGTTGAAAAGTGATGTGATTTGAATCTAAGTGATTTGACTTACAGGGGCTTCTAGGATTAATTAACTAATTAACTGCTTCACCCAGCAAGCATTTATTGACAGCCTGGTCTGTAACAGGCAGCATGCTAGGTGCTAATAATACAAAGATAAAAGAATTTTTCAGAAAGCTCAGAGACTATCAATAGGAAGACACGTAGAGAATTGCAGTGCGTTGTGAAAGAGCAAAAATAACATTATATTCCTGATAAAAAAGCAGGAGCAATTAACTTTCCCCGTGGGATGAGGGCAGCCAGGGATATAGGCCTAAACCAGGAGAAGAGCCTTCTGGGCAGAGGGTGCAGCTTGTGCAGATGTCAGGGACATGGAAGAACATGTTTATATTTCAATATGATTGGAGTCTGGAGTGAGGATGCAATATCAGCAATAAGGCTGGAGAAATAGGCAGGGGCTGGCTCATAAAGTTTGCCTAGCTAAGGAATTTGTATTTTATTTTAGAGACAGTTGACAGTTTGAACCTACCTAGCAGCACTGGGGAAGAAAGGCCTGGAGATATGCTTTCATAAAGATTATAGCCAAGAAAACCCTATGGAGCAGCTCTACTCTGTAACACGTAGGGTCACCATGAGTCAGAGTTGACTCAATAGCAAGGAGCTTGGTTTTGATTTTTTAAAGAGAGTGGGGAGTAACTGAAGGGTTTTATACATGGAAGCAACAATGATTTCAGTTTACTTCTGTTTGGTGAAAATATATGCTATAAATCTATGCTACTTAAAAATTAATGAGGTTTCACATTTCATCTTTGTAAGATAAACAACATGATGTGTTTAGTACTGTCAATGGTTATGTAAAGAATGCTTACTCTTTCTCTCCTAGGGATTATAAATTTTCAGTGTTCTCTTTCCAGTACCTTCCAAGCAGGTAAGTAGTATAGCAGAGAGTACAGAGTAATACAACAGTAATTAGAAGACCAGTGTCCTGGTTATTCCATTCGTTGAATCACCTACCTTTTCCATAGAGTGGCAAAGTGGTTAAGATCATCCACTGGCATCAGATAGTGGGTGCAAATCATGGATCTGCTACTTACTGTGTAAACTCAGGCAAGTTATTTAACTTCTTTGTCTCAGTTTTCTCATCTATAAAATGGAAATAATAAGAATACTTATCTCATAGGATTGCTAAGAGAATTTCCATCTGTTTTCCCTACCCATCATGCCTCTGCCAGCACCAGCTATGGATACACCAATGTGCTATACATTGCTATGCTGGTTTATGCAGCGTTGGACCAGAGAATGCACAGCATAGGCGAATGAAGAACAATGGAATGAAACTTACGGAAATCACTACTATTATTGATACTTCATCACCCAAGAGCAAACTACTCTTCTACAGTAGAGGAATGGACTATTGAAGACTATGATTCTTTGCTGGAGCCAGTACCCTGTAAAGTTGATGTGCTGTCCTGTAGGTTACAGCATATGTTTTCCTCCTCCTACTTTCCAGCGCCAAGATACAGTCATCTGGAAATCAACAGAGAGAGGGGAATGGTGCCTTGCATGATTACTTCTAATGAACTCCTACCAAAGTTTGTTGTTTCTGTCCTTATGACTCTGGGCTCTTTGTCTACCAGGAGACACAATAATTGTTCCCTTGAATTGGAAGCTGCCAATGCTGCCTTGCCCTTTCAGGTTCCTCATGCCACTGGGCAACTACACAAAAAGAAGTTGTATTTCATTTGGGCTGACTGACCCTGAGTATCGAGGCAATGTAGAGTTGCTGCTACACAATGAGAGTGGGAAGGAGTGAGGTTGGAAACAGTAAATGTCCTAGAGTACTGTACCGTCTGTAAACAAAATCCAGTAAGGTATTCCAGGATTATGTTGTATTTTCCCTGGCTAACTCCTGGAATTAGCTACTTCTTTAAGGAGCCCTGATTTCTTTTAATGTAAGATGATATTTAGAAACCAAAGTTTTGGTACATGGTGTGCTTATTTAATATTGGGTTATCATTGCTTCTAGGCCCTCTTCATGGAGTAGTACCACTGTCTCCAAGGGAAAGGGAAGAAAAGGGAAAGAGAGAGGGAAAAGAAACTTTTCTGCTTCTTCCTTCTTCTTCTACTCCTTCTTCTTTAAATCAAGAAGTGAAGTATAGATAGGCTTTTGGGAGCATAGCAGAATAGATATTTTGAAAACCTCTCCCACTTGAAAAAAATCTATATGCTGGATAAATCCTAGGACTCAGCAATTTCACTCTTAGATATACATTCAACAGAAGTAAGAGCATATGTGTACCACAAACATATATTGGAATGTTCATGGCAGCACTATTTGTAACAGTTCCTACTTGGAAACTACCCACATGGCCATCAACAATAGCATAATGATGAATTATGGTATAGTAATGCAATGGAAAACTATATAGCCACGAGAATAAGCAAACTACAAATACATACACTATGTATGAGTCTCACAAATATAATGTCATGTGAAAGAAGTCAGAGAAAAAGAATATATACTTATGATTGCATTTAGATAAATTTCAGAAAAAGATTATACTAATTTATGCTGTAGAAGTCAGGGTAATAATTACCCTTGGTGAGGTTAGTGATTGAAAGGCAGCTCAAGAAGGCTTTGGGGTACCCGATAATGTTTTTATCTGGTTGCTGGTTACACAGATGTGTTTAGTGTGGAAACTCGTCATGCTGTACATTTAAGTATTTAAGTGCACTCTTCTGTTTGTACACTATAAATTAATAAAAAGTTTAAATATAAAAATACTAACTTAAGAAACAGTGAGTTGCATCAACATTTATTTATCCATTCAACAAATATATTTATGTACCTGTTCTTGTAATAACTGGGAGTATAGCAATAAATAGGAAAAATCTTGCCCTTAGAGAACTTATATTTGCTACGAGAGAAAGAAAATAAATAAATGCACTATAAAAATTCACAAAGGAAATTAAAGAGGGTAATGGAATAGATAGCATAGACTGGGGGCTCCCAAGGAACAACTGCCTGAGAAGATGGAATAAGATGAGAGCAAACCTGGTGAGGGGCCCTGGTGGTGCAGTGGTTAAGAACTATGGCACACTACAGCTGCAAACCAAAAGGTCAGCATTTCAAATCCACCTGCTGCTTCTTGGAAACCCTATGGAGAAGTTCTACTCTGTCCTATAGGGTTACTATGAGTCAAAATTGACTCGAGGGCAACTGTGGGTTTGGTTTTTTTTTTTTAAGCCAGGTTGAGATCTGGGGGGATGCAAAGGTCCTGAAATAGGAAGAAACTTAGAGTTCGGGGGGTAGGGGGAGGGTGGGACAGGGCGAGTATTCAAAAAAAAAAAAAAAAAGACTAGCAATATCTATGTTTTTCTCGTGATATAAAATGTTTAGTTAGTGACATGTATAAGGTTTCCCTGACAAATATCTATGATAGTATTTGCTTTGCTTCTCCACAAAATTGGGAGTAGAGGTTTTCAAAGTCAACAATTGGTGGATTCTTGCATTTGAATGTCATTTGTTCTGTGCTTTGTAGTGGGAAAGACACTATGAACTATTGTCTTTGGCCCTGAGCAGTCACTGAAGGGCATTAAGTAGGGGAGTGAGAAAATGAAGCTTGTGTTTTAAAAGGATTATTCTGGAAACACTGGAGGATCCAGGGGAAAGAGAAATATAGCTGGTGAACACATGAGATATGGACAATTCAGGAGGAAGAGCCATTTCAGAATTGGCAACAGGGAGCAAAAACAGTCAACAACCTAAAATAGTGTAAGTAAAAGCATAGTATGAAAGTGGTTTATTTCAAATTCTAGTGGCATGTTGGGTTTTTAGTGGCATGTAAGGTGCCTGTGGAAGGATTCAGCTGTTAGAGGTGCCTTTTCCTCAGGATATGAGCTGCTAATGAGAGATAGTGGTGATGACACTAGGCTCCCAACTTAGTTTTCATTTAGATGAGTGTGTTTTCACTTCACACGCATCAATCCTGATGAAGAGCTTGTGGGGTAGAGGTTTTGTGTGTGTGTGTGTGTTAATTTGGATTTGAATCACTCTTGGAATTCAAACAAGTTTAGTAACCGATTTCCAAATTCTTACAAACACCAAATAAAACGTTGGTTGATACCTATTTAACTGCTTCCTCTGCATCAGGCAAGAAAATATGTTGCTGGATTATTTAGATAATACACTGAGAAAGAAAAAAGGCTAGTCCTATCTGGGCATTGGTTTCTCTTCTTTATCCTAAAGCCATCTGTGTCCAGGGAAAGAAGGATTTTCTCCCCTCTTTTCTGTTCTTGTAGTATCCTCCTCCAACCAGGATCATACAGAGTGGAAGGGAGGATTGACTCCACCCTCTGACCGCCATCACCAATGCCACTATCACCTTCACCTCCAAGTCCACCACCTATGGTCACTGCTGTGAGAGAAGTGTCTGCTATTATTCAATGTGGGTGATATCGATTTCTCACCACTACATAAGTCTATCTTCCACCTAGGCATCTCACTTAACAGTGACATTTCATAATAGAAGGAGGCAAGCAAACTTGATAAGATCTGCTCCTTTGGGAATTATGAAGGCTAAAGAAGAAATTACTCAACGTTAGGATGGATGTCAAACAAGGCTGAATGATTGTTCTGACCTCCAAGAGAAGTCTACTATACAACTCAATCTTGGAAGAAGGGGTACTCAGAGTGACTCTGCAATTGTGTGTTCGTCAGGTACAAGCTAAACTGCTATAACAAAGAGACCCCAAAATACTGGAGCTCAAATATGCTAGAAGTTTATCTTTTATGTAACAGTCCAGAGGTAGATGGGAAGAAATACCGGGATGAATAGGTGGTTCTACTCTGAAGACCAAAGTTCCGATTTAGTTTGTCATTTAATGTCCTGTAAAATTTGATTTATTACTGCTTGGGGCCTGGAAGCAGTCGGCTCTCCAACCTTGGAAGGCCCCATAATTCTGGACTTCCTATTCACCTTCATTTCTGTTTGCAAATTCCCCAAGTCCTTCTGGAGCTCATATTTGTCTTGTAATATCGCCAAACATAGCCAATAACAACAAACATTTACTATTAAATTTGTTTTCCAATCTCTTTCTCTAAAGAGTCCTGATCAGTAAACACATAATCTGCCTCTCTTGTTACAATACGAGATGATTTTACCAAATACGTTATATGGATCATAACTTTTCCTACCTCAGATTGTAATTTTCTCAGCACCTCCCTGCTAGGCCAATGCTACATATTTTAGTTTTTTTTTGTTTGTTATTTGATGACTACTCCCCACTTCTGGTATCAATATTTGTATTAGCCAGGTAAGATGCTGTGGAAGATGGTATAGTTGTTCCACTTATTTTCTGCCCTCCCTGTGAAGGGATTATAGTTCCCTGTCCATTGACAGCAGGTTTGGCCATGTGATTTGCTTTAGCCAATGATCTGGAGACAGCAGAGTTGTGTGCCATTCTGAACAGAATGTTTAAGAGCCGTTATGTGGCTCCACCAGTTCTCTTTGCCTCTGCCATGAGAACAGCTCTACTCCATATACAGGCTGTTTCTTCAGCCTGGGTCCCAGAATGAAAAAGGCACACACTGTTACAGCCAACCCACAACCACAGCCAACCCACAGCCACATGTAATGTGAGCGATTTGGCTGTAATTTGGCTGTTGTTAGCAGCCAAAAACAGGCGTTAGCTGCACCTGTTGATACTACTTAGGTACAACTCAACACTTCATAAAATTACTTTTCCTGGTCTGAAGTTTTAGGGTCATGACTTCATGGGCCTATCCAGTCAATTGGCCTCACATTATTTTTGGAGTTTCTGTTCTACCTCCTAGTTCAGTGAGTAGTGCCTAGGCTCTTAAAATCTTTCCAAGGTACAATTGCTCTGTACTCACCTGGGATAGCAGAGAAAGAAAGAGATCCAGTAATCGGAGAAGGAAATGGATGGCGGGTTTAATTGCCTCCATAAAATACCGCTTCCATTACCATGAGAGAGGGAGAAATGGAAAGTGCCTGACTACCATTACTGAACATTTTGATCAAGAATCCAATAGATAGATCCTGTTCAAAAGGAGAAAAATTGTGCAACAAAACTTCAAACTTATATGGAAACCAAACTTGTTAGATCCACTGAGACTGGAGGAAACCTGAATCTAAAGCCCGAAAATAATCTTTAAACCTTGAACTGAAACTATCCCATAAGGCCAAAATTAAACTAACAATAACCTGTACAAAAAACGCATTGCCAATAGTGTAGTCCAATTAACAAAGAATGCTCACCTCCAGCATAGAGCTCTTACAGAGAATTATCTACATGAGTGTAAACTCACAACATAGATAAGCACAGGCTAGAAATTTCAGGGGCAGAGAGCCTAAAGTAACGGTGGTGAAACAATATGGGTGGAGATGGTGAGAATGGTGACAGAATGTGAAGTAGGAACCAATGTCACTGAACTGTTCATGTAGAAATTGTGAACAGATGTGTGTTTTTGTGTATATTGCCACCAAAAATAAATAAAATATATATAAAAAAAAAGAAATAAAACACTGGTGTTTTAAGCCACTTATACTTTGTGGTTGTTCACTTTCACAGCATAACTTAGTTTCATACTGAGTGTTACAGCTAGGCTATACTTCAGTAACAAACTCCAAAAGCTCAATGGCTTAACATAAAAGAGTTTAATGCACTTAAGATTGGAGGTGAAGGGGTGTCCATTCTCCTTAGGATCTTGGCTCCTTCTAAAAAAAAAAAAAATTTTTTTTTTTTTGGCAGCACTAAATCAATGTCAGGAGCAAAGATGGTTTTGAACTCATTTGACCAACTTCTCTTTGTACCACCAAAAAAAAAACCAAAAAACAAAAAACCAAACCCAGTGCCATCGAGTCAATTCCAACTCATAGTGACCCCATACCACATACAACCACATATGACCAAATTCACTGGGGTAAAACCTCGTGAAGGCCTGAATTATTATTATTATTTTACATTTTCTTGTACCTCAAATCCTCTTAATTCAATTATATAGTTTGACTCTTGCCATTTTGAGATTTGTTTTGAGTTTGGATGCACCATGTTTTTAATCATTAAATAAGCATTAATTCAGTTGCTCCAAAATGAATTCCATTCTACTTTACAAATTCAATATTCTTTTGAGCTTATTCCAGAAATTGCAAAGCAGTATTGGTTTCATGCTTTAGAGAGCTATTTGAGCTTCTGCAATCTCAGTGTAGTGGAAGGTTTAGACCCAGTATTCTACCTCCTTGCTCTCAGTCTCAAACCTTAAAGAGCGTTTTTAAATGTACCACAGTGACCAGCTTATTTCTCTCTTATCTAAAGGTGGTGATTAAAATTAGCAGAGTACTGAAGCTCTAAAAGCCTTTGAACAGATTTTAGCAGCTTAGTTTATCTTTGATTAGGATATGTTCATTTAGGTGTTCCAACTCTTTTACAAAACTCTTCATTAAATTTCTAAGCGGCTTGTCTAACACAACTGACCGATTGCATTCCCAACTCCGAGCCCCAGAGGAGTCTAAAATTATTTCTCTGACATTCTCATCGACTAATTGGTCTTTGATTGGCATCAGCTGCTGCCAACTGTGATAAAACTCTTTTCAGTAGGCCTTGACATTCTAGAGGTGACTTTAGGTCAGTTTCTCACACTTACAAACACGAATGTTTTAGAATCAAGAGAAGGAGTTGATGCTATGGATAATTTTTCATTTAACAAACCTAAATTAAGAATGGATTATGTTTCAGCCACTGTTGGATTGCAGTAAAAACTCCCTTCTGCCTCCAAATCCCTATTAAAAAGAGTAAACTAACAAAATTGGAAAAGTTGCTGAGCCCAGACTAAGTGGAACAACCCCCAGCTTTGAAATCACTGCTTGTGGAGAAAGAACCCCCAAGTGTGTAAAGAGCAGAAGACACAGTGGAAGTCCACACACAACTTTACCAACTGCCAATCTGACACAAAGGATCCTTGTCTTTTACCGAATGAGAATACACACGAAAGACAAATTTTATCTTCAGCAAGCTTTATTTTGCTTGAGTCAAGCAAAAGGAGTCAGTGGGGATCTAAGCCTCTCCAAAAGACTGACTCGAAAAAGGAAGCAAGGCTAGGGCTTATATGGGTTGGTAGAGACAATAAAGTAATGAATACTTAGTGGGCTTCTTTCAAGGGGTGGGTTCTTCTCAGAATGGCGGTTCATGTTAATTAGGTTGCACTTGCATCTGGAATCTAAGATGGAACCTGCTGATATTCAAGATGGAGTCCTCTCGGCAGCCCTTGGCATCACTTATTATGGGATACAGCACAAGCACACTTGATCTTCGGCACTACATCGCCATCTTTGGAGAGCTAAGGAAGGTCAAACAGCAGTCACGCTCTGCTCCTCTGCACATACGGAGCCTGCAAAGGAAGAGGGGACTAGAAAGACACTAAGAAGGAGATAGTAATTCAGGGGCTGCCCCAATCTTATCTCATGTTAACAGGGTGGATTCCTGTTTACCCAATTTCTTTTTTAATCTTTTTAAAAGCTCTTTTATTCCACCAGCACAGTTAACCCTATCTGTCTCAACAATACCTACCAACTTGAGCAGCAGGGGCTGGAGGTGGGGACACATGACATTACAGGTGTGTGTGTGTTTGTGTGTGTGTGATCTTCATCTACTTTCACCTCCAAGATGGTCCGCGGGTATTGAAATTCCCAGCCTGGAGACAAATATACAAAGAGCAGATTCTGACATAATACTTAATATGTACCAGGCAGTCTTCTGAGAACTTTATACACAATACTTCATCCAAACCTCACAACCACATTGTGAGGTAAGTGCTATTACTATCTCCATTTATAGAAGAGGAAACTGACCCCATCATAGACTAACTAAAGGTTTTGCTTTGCATGGATGATAAATTGTACACATTCCTAGCAAAGAGGTTTGTGCCTGTTAGAGAAGGGAAGTGTCTTACTTACCTGGTGCTGCAGAAATAAAAACAAAACAAAACAAAAAACAACAAAAATAAATTACCACAAGTAGGTGGCTTTAACAGACAAAAATTTATTGTCCCACAGATCTGGGGGCTAGAATTCCAAATCAGGCCATCGGCTATAGGGGAGGGACCTTCTTTGTTGGTAGCCCCCACTGTTCCTTGCAGTTCCTTGGCTTGTAGAGGGATCGTTACATGGATTGTCTTACCCCTATGTGTGTCTCTGTGCCTATTCTGGTCTTTTTATAAACCACCACTCAGAAGGGATTAAGTTTAGGACGCTCCCTACTCTGGTGTGACCATTAACATAACAAAAGAAAGCACCTACTTCCAAAGAGGGTCGCATTCACAGTTACAGGGGTTAGAGCTTGTGTATGTATTTTGGAGGGGACACAATTTAATCCCTAAAAGGAAGCAAAAACACCAGCTAACTTTCTGGCTGCCATGACACACGTGGAAAAAGACCTCTCTCTAGCACAGAGATGAAGCCTTTGCTGTGACTGCCCTGTGGGTGCTGCTTCCTTCCAGTTTCCCAAGGGCAACCAGGCTGCTTATCTTGCAAAGTGAAACTGCAGTAAATCTAAACCCTCTTCTTTTCTGTTTGTCTTGAGCCTGAAATATTTGATCAGGGACTGTATTCTCTGAGGCAGAATCTGCCTGAACTCCAGATGCTGGGTAAACATAGGTATCCCTCTGCAGAATGGACAGAGAAAACTGACTGGACACATGAAAAGAAACAGCAGCCCAAAAGGCAGCAGACACTTTGAAGTACCAGGGCAAACGTTGCCCTTCAAAAACGAGTCACGAAAAGAAGGAAGAAAAATCTGATTACCTCAAATTTTTATTTTCAACAAGGGCACATTGCATGTATGACACAGAAGCAGAAAGTTCTGAAAAGGGGGCAGTTTGAAAATAAAAATTACTTCTTGGAGATGAAGAACATGATCTCTAAATTAATTCACACAACAGGAGAAAAGCGAATTAATGAGTAAAAAGCAAGCTTGAGAAATTGCCCCAAGACTGTAAGGGAAAGGATAAAGAAATGGAAATGATGAGAGAAAAGATGAGACATGATCTAGGTGATACGTTATGGTGTAGTGGTTAAGAGCTTGGCTGCTAACTAAAAGGTTGGCAATTTGAACCTACCAGTTGCTCCTTGGAAATGCTATGGGACAGGTCTACTCCGACCTATAGGGTCACTATGAGTCTGAATTGACTGGACATTTTTTTTTTTTTTTTAAGGAGAGGACATAACAGGTTGAGGAGAAGTAACAACCAAAGAAACAGTGAAACAAAAATATTTTTAAGTGGAGGAAAGACAAGTCTTAGAGGTGAAATTAGTTATCAAGTAACAGGTGAAACTAATTAATATGACTAGCTATACAAGGATAATTTTTTATTTCAATGCTTTTTCAAGGCTTCAAGCATGTAGATTCAAGAAAAGAAAACATGTTTATTATAAAGGAATCTAATCTAGGAAATACTTCTCTTGAAAATTTACACTAGCAAAAAACAATTGTATACTGTCCACATCATGTTGAGAGGTAAAGTATTGTGCTCCCAGAGTTTTATCCCTAGTCTTACTAGTCTTTCTGAGGGAGGGTGAGGAAAAACAATTTTTGATGAGCAAGTCACCAGAAAGCATACTGTTGGTGTACAGTTCCTGAAAAAACTATTTGAATAAGTGCTCCAATGAACCAAGAAATTAATCATAAAAACAATTTAGAAATCAGGAAGACTTATAAAAGAAACAGTTGTGAAAGATGGAACCAATGATATAGCATTAGATTTAGATTATTATTGCTAATGTAGTTATGAAACTTACTGCGAATGTCAAAAATAAAAAGGCAGTGAAGATATATAATGTCAAAATGTGTTTAAAGATTAAGATCTAGAATCCTAAATTGTTTCAATAAAAATTGGGTGGTAAAGGAGGGATGGGTGAGATTTTACATTTCACTAGAAGGAATCCTAGGCTGTTTCATACTTAACATTGATAGAAATATGTATCTTCATTTTTTTTTTTTTTTAATTGTGATTTAGGTGAAAGTTTACAGAGCAAGCTAGTTTCTCATATTGTGTCAGCACTCTCCCCCATTCCCCTTCGGCCCCAAGTTCACCAAGTCTGTTTTGTCCAGTTTTCCTGTCCCTTCTCGCCTTCGTTCCTGGGCAGGTGTTGTCCACTTGATCTCATATACTTTATTGATCTAAGAAGCACATTCCTCACGTGTGTTACTGTTTGTCTTATAGTCCTGCCTAGTCTTTGGCTGACAGGTGAACTTTGGGAGTGACTTCAAGTATGAGTTAGAAGAGTGTCCTGGTCCACAGTCTCGGTGGTTCCTCCAGTCTCTGTTAGTCCAGTAAGCCCATTGAAACCCTAGACTTAAATGGCACTGTTTCTTTTCTGTTGTACATAAGGTTACTATGAGTAGGAACTGACTCTAGAGGACCTAACAACAAAAAAGTCTTTTTAGTGTCATCTTAGCTAGCTTCAGGATGGCTGCTTCAAGAATATATCTACATTCTGAAAATTAGAGCATTACCATTATCTTGAAATATTTAATAAGAAAAAAAATTACTTAGATTCAAAATTTATTCATATTATCACCAGAAATGTCAATATTACAATAATAGATAAAAGAAAGAGGATCTTTAAGTACAATTACATGTGGACATTTTTGAATAATTGTAAAAATTTTTTTTTTTTTTTTTTTTTACACACTTGTACAAACAAAGCTTCCCACTGATGGTACCCATAAAGAATTTGAAAATATCATCATGAAAAATTCTATCAGAAATTTTGTGTAGTTAGTTTAAGCATAAAAAAAATCTGATCTAAATAAAAAGTTAAGAATTGTGGAAACAAGTTCAAGTTTTTCATTAGACACATTTAAAATATTTTATTTGGAAGTTATATGCAAATTAGTACTTAATGTATTCCTCAATTTTACTTTTCTTCATAATTTAATAATATACAGGAAATATAATTTTTGTTGTTGTTATGTTAGGTGCTGTCGAGTCATTTCCGACTCATAGTGTCCCCACGCACAACAGAATGAAACATTGCACAGTCCTGAGCCATCCTCACAATTGTTGCAATGCTTGAGCCTATTGTTACAGCCACTCTGTCAATCCATCTGGTTGAGGGTCTTTCTCTTTTTCGCTGACCATCTACTTTACCAAGCATGACGTCCTTTACCAAGCACTGATCCCTACTGATAACATGTCCAAAGTATGTGAGACATAGCCTCATCATCTTTGCTTCTAAAGAGCATTTTGGTTGTACTTCTTCCAAGACAGATTTGTTTCTTCTTTTGGCAGTCTGTGGAATACTCAATATTCCTCGCCAACACCACAATTCAAATGCATTGATTCTTCTTCTGTCTTTCTTCTTCATTGTCCAGCTTTTGCATGCATATGAGGCAATTGAAAACACTATGGCGTGGGTCAGGATCACCTTGGTCCTCAAGGTGCCATCTTTGATTTTCAACACTTTAAAGAGGTCTTTTGTAGCCAATTTGCCTAATGCAATGTGTCTTTTGATTTCTTTTCTTTTTTTAATTTTTATTATGCTTTAAGTGAAAGTTTTCAAATCAGGTCAGTCTCTCATACAAAAATTTATATACACCTTGCAATATATTCCTAGTTGCTCTCCCTCTAATGCATCAACACACTCCTTCCCTTCACTCCCTATTTTTGTGTCCATTCTGAGAGCTTCTGACCCCTTCTGCCCTCTCATCTCCCCTCCAGACTGGAGCTGCCCACATAGCCCTATGTGTCTACTTGATCCAAGAAACTCACTCTTCACCAGTATCATTTTCTTCAATAGTCCAGTCCAGTCCCTATCTGAGGAGTTAGCTTTGGAAATGATTCCTGTCCTGGGCTAATAGAAGGTCTGGGCACCATGACCACAGGGGTCCTTCTAGTCTCAGTCAGACCACTAAGTCTGGTCTTTTTATAAGAATTTGAGGTCTGCATCCTACTGCTCTCTTCCTTCTTCAGGGGTTCTCTGTTGTGTTCCCTGTCAGGGCAGTCATGGGTTGTAGCTGGGCACCATCTAGTTCTTCTGGTCTCAGGTTGATGTAGTCTCGGGTTTATGTGGCCCTTTCTGTCTTTTGGGCTCATAATTACCTTGTGTCTTTGGTGTTCTTCATTATCCTTTGCTCCAGGTGGGTTGAGACCAATTGATGCATCTTAGATGGCCACTTGATAACGTTTAAGACCCCAGATGCCACTCTGCAAAGTGGGAAGCAGAATGTTTTCTTAATAAATTTTATTATGCCAATTGATTTAGATGTCCCCTAAAACCATGGTCCCCAACCCCCTGCCCCTTCGAGGCAGTTTATCCAGGATGCTTCTTTGTTTTTGGTTTCGTCTGGTTGTGCTGATCTCTCCTGCATTATGTGTTGTCTTTCCCTTCACCTAAAATAGTTCTTATCTACTATCTAGTTAGTGAAAACCCCTCTCCTTCCCTCCCTCTCCACTCTTGTAACCATTAAAGAATATTTTCTTCTCTGTTTAAACTATTTCTCAAATTCTTATAAGAGTGGTCTCATACAATATTTGTCCTTTTACAGCTGACGAATTTCACTCAGCACAATGCCTTCCAGGTTCCTCCATGTTATGAAATGTTTCATGGATTCATCATTGTTTTTTATCGATGCATAGTATTCCATTGTATGACTATACAGTAATTTATTTATCCATTCATCCATTAATGGGCATTTTGGTTGCTTCTATCTTTTCGCCATTGTAAACAGTGCTGTAATGAACATGGGTGTGCATGTATTTGTTCGTGTAAAGGCTCTTATTTCTCTAGGATATATTCCAAGGAATAGGATTGGTGGATCCTATGGTCCTTCTATTTCTAGTTTTTTTTAGGAAGCGCCAAATCAATTTCCAGAGTGGTTGTATCATTTTACATTCCCACCAGCAGTGTGTAAGTGTTCCAGTCTCTCCACAACCTCTCCAACATTAATTATTTTGTGTTTGTTGGATTAATGCCAGCCTTGTTGGAGTAAGATGAAATCTCATTGTAGTTTTGATTTGCATTTCCCTAATGGCTAATGATCCTGAGCATTTCCTCATGTATCTGTTAGCTACCTGAATGTCATCTTTAGTGAAGTGTCTGTTCACATCCTTTGCCCATTTTTTAATTGGGTTACTTGTCTTTTTGTAGTTGGGTTTTTGCAATACCATGTAGATTTTAGAGATCAGATGCTGATCAGAAATGTCACAGCTAAAAACTTTTTCTCAGTCTGTAGGTAATCTTTTTACTCTTTTGAAGTCTTTAAATGAACATAGGTGCTTGATTTTTAGGAGCTCCCAGTTGTCTAGTTTCTCTTCTGTATTGTTAGTAACGTTTTGTATACTGTTTATGCCATGTATTAGGGCTCCTAGTGTCCCTTTTTTTTCTTCCATGATCTTTATCATTTTAGATTTTATATTTAGGTCTTCGATCCATTTTGAGTTAGTTTTTGTGCATAGTGTGAGGTGTGGGTCTTGTTTCATTTTTTCACAGATGGATATCCAGTTATGCCAGCACGATTTGTTAAACAAACTATCTTTTCCCCATTTAACTGACTTTGGGCCTTTGTCAAATATCAGCTGCTCATATGTGGATGGATTTATGTCTGGATTCTCAATTCTGTTCCATTGGTCCATGTATCTGTTGTTGTACCAGTACCAGGCTGTTCTGACTACTGTGGTGGTATAACAGGTTCTAAAATCAGGTTGTGTGAGGCCTCCCACTTTGTTCTTCTTTTTCAGTAATGCTGTACTTATCTGGGGCCTCTTTCCCTTCCATATGAAGTTGGTGATTTGTTTCTCCATCTCATTAAAAAATGTCATTGGAATTTAGATCCGATTTGCCTTGTATCTATAGATCGCTTTTGGTAGAATAGACATTTTTACAATGTTACACCTTCCTTTCCATGAACAAGGTATGTTTTTCTGCTTATATAGGTCTCTTTTGGTTTCTTGCAGTTGTGTCTTTTAGTTTTCTTTGTATAGGTCTTTTACTTCTCTGTTAAGATTTATTCCTAAGTATTTTATCTTCTTTGGGATACTGTAAATGGTATTGATTTGGTGATTTCCTCTTCAATGTTCTTTTTGTTGGTGTAGAGGAATCCAACTGATTTTTGTGTATTTGTGTTGTAATCTGACTCTCTGCTGGACTCTTTCTATTAGTTTCAGTCGTTTTTTTGAGGATTCTTTAGAGTTTTCTGTGTATAAGATCATGTCATCTGCAATAGAGATACTTCTACTTCTTTCTCACCAATCTGAATCCCCTTTACTTCTTCATCTAGCCTAATTGCTCTGGCTAGGACCTCCAGCACAATGTTGAATAAGAGTGGCGATAAAGGGCATCCTTCTCTGATTCCTGATCTCAAGGTGAGTGCTTTCAGACTGTCTCCATTTAGGATGATGTTGGCTGTTGGCTTTGTACAAATGTCCTTTATTATGTTGAGGAATTTTCCTTCTACTCCTATTTTGCTGAGAGTTTTTATCATGAATGGGTGCTGAACTTTGTCAAATGCCTTTTCGGCATCAATTGATAAAATCATATGATTCTTGTTTTGTTTTATGTATATGATGGATTACATTAATGGTTTTTCTAATGTTGAACCATACCTGCATACCTGGTATGAATCCCAGTTGGTCATGGTAAATTATTTTTTTGATATGTTGTTGAATTCTATTGGCTAGAATTTTGTTGAGGATTTTTGCATCTAAGTTCATGAGGGATATTGGTCTGTAATTTTCTTTTCTTTCTTTCTTTTTTTTTTTTTTGTAGTGTCTTTACCTGGTTTTGGTATCAGGGATATGCTTGCTTCATAGAATGAGTTTAGAAGTATTCCGTCCTTTTCTATGCTCTGAAATACATTTAGTAGTAGTGGTGTTAACTATTCTCTGTAAGTTTGGTGGAACTCTGCAATGAAGTCATGTGGGCCAGGCTTTTTTTTATTGGGAGTTTTTTGATTGTCTTTTCAATCTCTTCTTTTGTTATGGGATTTATTTAGTTGTTGTAACACTGTTTGTGTTAGCTTAGGTAGGTAGTGTGTTTCTAGAAATTCATCTGTTTCCTCTTGGTTTTCAAACTCGTTAAGAGTACAATTTTTCATAGTCATCTGATATGATTCTTTTAATTTCAGTTGGATCTGTTGTAATATCACCTATCTCATTTCTTATTTGTGTTATTTGCTTCCTTTCCTGTTTTCTTTTGTCAGTTTGGCCAATGTTTTATCAGTTTTGTTAATTTTTTCAAAGAACCAGCTTTTGGTCTTGTTAGCTCTTTCAATTATTTTTCTCTTCTCTATTTCATTTAATTCTGCTCTAACTTTTTTTTTTTTTTTGCTATCTTCTGGTGCCTGAGGGTATCTTTTGTTGCTCTCTTTCTATTTGTTCAAGTTGTAGGGATAATTCTTCGATTTTGGCCCTTCTTTTTGTGTGTGTATATTTATTGATATAAATCGACCTCTGAGCACTGCTTTCGCTGTGTTCCAAAGGTTCTGATAGGAAGTGTTTTCATTCTCTTTGGATTCTATGAATTTCTTTATCCCATCATTGATGTCTTCTATAACCCAGACATTTTTGAGCAGGGTATTGTTCAGTTTCCAAGTGTTTGATTTCTTTTCCCTCCTTTTTCTGTTATTTATTTCTACTTTTATAGCCTTATGGTCAGAGAAGATGCTTTGTAATATTTCAATGTTTTGGATTCTTCTAAGGCTTGTTGTATGACCTAATATGTGGTCTATTCTAGAGCATGTTCCATGTGCACTAGAAAAGAAAGTATACTTGGTTGCTGTTGAGTGGAGTGTTCTGTATATGTCTACGAAGTCAAGTTGGTTGATTGTGGCATTTAGATCTTCTGTGTTTTTATCGAACTTCTTTTTGATGTCCTGTCCTTCAACAAAAGTGGTGTGTTGAAGTCTCCTACTATAATTGTGGAGTTGTCTAGCTTACTTTTCAGTGCTGTTAGCATTTGTTTTATGTATCTTGCAGCCCTGTCATTGGGTGCATAAATATTTAATATGGCTATATTCTTCTGATATAGTGTCCTTTTAATTATTATATAGTGTCTTTCCTTTTCCTTTGTGGTGGATTTAACTTTAAAGTCCATTTTCTCAGAAATTAATATTGCCATTGCTGCTTCTTTTGAATTGTTTGCTTGTTATATATTTTTTCCATCCTTTGGGTGTTACTTTGTTTGTGTCTCTTGTAGGCACCACATAGACAGATCATATTTTTATCCATTCTGTCACTCTCAGTCTCTTTATTGGTGCATTTAGTCCTTTTATATTCAGCATAATTATGGATAGGTATGAGTTTAGTGCTGTCGTATAATGTTTTTTTTTGTGTGTGCTGTTGACAGTTTCTTTTTCCTACTTAATTTTTTATGCTGAGTAGTTATCTTTATATATTGTCTTTTCCTTTTTAGGCTGTAGATAATTTTGTTTCTGCTGAGCCTGTATTTTTTTCTTGTGTTTTATTTTGATGAGTAGGATTGTTAGTTTCCTTTGTGGTTACCTTAATATTTACCCTGTTTTTCTAAGTTTAGACCTAACTTTTGTTTCTTCATATCTCCTTGTCTTCCTCTCCATACGAAAGATCTATGACTACATCTTAGTTCCTCTTTATTGTTTTACTGTTGTCTTCTTTTACATAATGACATCGTTATTTCCCTGTCTTGAGCATTTTTTAATCTTAATTTATTTTTGTGATTTCCCTATCTGGGTTGACATCTGATTGTTCTGTACAGTGTTATAGTCTTGGGTTGATATCTGATATTATTGTTTTTCTGACCAGAAAACTCTCTTTATTATAGTTTGTAGTTTTGTTTGATTTTTATGAATTCCCTAAACTTCTGTTTGTCTGGAAAAGTCCTAATTTTGCCTTCATGTATGAGAGACAGTTTTGCTGGATATATGATTCTTGGATGGCAATTTTTTTCCTTCAGTGCTTTATATGAGTCATCCCATTGCTTTCTGGCCTGTATGGTTTCTGCCGAGTAGGTAGAGCTTATTCTTGACTCTGCTTTGTAGATGACTTTTTGTTTATCCCTAGCTGCTCTTAAAATTCTCTCTTTATCTTTGTTTTTGGCAAGTTTGATTAGAATATGTCTTGGTGACTGACTTTCTTTTGAGAGCTACTTTATGTGGAGTTCGATGAGCATCTTGGATAGATATCGTTTCATATTTCACGACATCAGGGAAGTTTTCTGCCAACAAATCTTCTACAGTTCTATCTGTATTTTCTGTTATCCTTCCCTGTTCTGGTACTCCAATCACTCGTAGGTTATTCCTCTTGATAGAGTCCCACATGATTCTTAGGGTTTCTTCATTTTTTAAATTCTTTTATCTAATTTTTCTTCAGATATATTGGTGCCACGTGCTTTATCTTCAATCTCACCTATTCTGCCTTCCACTTACTTAATTCTGCTCCTCTGACTTTCCTTTTAGTTGTCTAATTCTATAATTTTATTGCTAATCGGCTGAATTTCTGATTGCTGTCTCTCTATGAGTTCTTAAAGTTGATTAAATTTTTCATTATGTTCTTGAGTAACCTTTGAATTTCTTCAACTGCTTTATCTGTGTGTTTCTTGGCTTGTTCTGTGTATTGCCTGATCTCGTTTCTAATGTCTTGAAGAGTTCTGTATATTAACCTTTTATATTCTGCATCTGGTAAGTCCAGGAAGGCACCTTCATCCAGGAGATCCCTCGATTCTTTGTTTCGAGAGCTTGTTGAAGTGATCATGGCCCGCTTCTTTATGTGATTTGATATTGACTGTTGTCTCCAAGCCATCTGTAAGTTATTACATTAGTTCATTTTACATATGCTTACTGTATCTTAGCTTCTCGCTTTTTTTTTTTTAATAAGCCCAAATAGGTTGTTTGAGTGAGGTAGCTTGATTACTTTCACCTTTGAAGCTCTAACATCCTGTCACTAAGTTGTTAGAGGTATTATCAGGCATATCAGCCTAGGAGTCCATGCACTTTTTTTGTATAGCTTCAGCTCAGGTGTCCTGGTAGTTGGTCATCAAGTGTGTGGTACAGGCTCTGTCCTACAGTCTCAGGGGAGCAGAGGTGATTGGTGTAGGTACTAGTACCTGGTTGTAGCAGGGGATCCCGCTCTGAACATGGCGGGGAGCTGAGAACCATCTTCCAAGTTTCTGTGAGGAAAGTGCGTCCCTGTTCCCTAGAGAGCACAGGTGGGTGGGTTCTGCAGACTGACCTTGGGCACCTAACTCTTTTGGTTGTAAGGACTGGGAGGTACCGGTCATCCTTGGACCCCTGTCACAGGTCGCTGGGTGACATGAGTGGAGCCATCAGTCCTTAGGCCCCTGGTGTGGGTAGGTTAAAAAAAAATTAAAAAAAAAATTTTATTACCCTCTTTAATAGGCAAAGTGATGTCAAACATCAAACACCGGCCTCTCCACCGCACAGATGAAACAGTTGTGGTCTGCCAACAAGGGCCTGTTCACCTGAAATAGGCCCACAGAGGTCCACGCAGGAGGGAAAGGTATTCAAAGTCCAAGGACCGTTTGTGCCTGGACAGGAGCTGCTTCTGTCCTGAGCTCCCCAGGTTAGCGGATCTGGCAGATTATCTTTTCCCCCAACTGTGAATTTATTCCTTCTCCTAGGCTGGGGGAATGGCTCCGAATACTCAGCAGAGCCTTTCTCAGGCCCGGGGGAATCAACAGCTACCGAAGCCAGCTTGCAGGCTGGGGGAGCAGTAAAATACACACAGGTACTTAACTTTTGCCAAGAGCATCGTTCTTCTCTGGTTCCAGAGGTCTGAGTAGGCTGTACAGCTGGCTGACTCTCTCTGAGGACACTGCGGCTGGAAGGCTACCAGCAGCTGCTGCAGTTGCTTCTGGGAATAGTGCCTGAGGGTTCCTGGTGATTCAGGTCTGGCAACTCCTCTCTGCTTCTGAACCATGTCTCCCTCCCCTTGTTTCTCAGTCCATTCTCTTACTTTGCCTTTGATGTTCAGGGCTCCTAACTTGTCATATATATTATCGTTTCATTTGTTTTTTCGGGTCTTTGTTGTAAGAGGGATCACTGGAAGCATCTGACTACTCCACCATCTTGACCCCACCCTCCTCTTTTGATTTCTTGACTGCTGCTTCCAGGGGTGTTGATTGTAAATCCAAGTAAAATGAAATCCTTGATGATCTCAATCTTTTTCCCCATTTGTCATGATGCTGCTTATTGGTCCAGTTGTGAGGATTTTTGTTTTCTTTATATTGAGGTGTAATACGTACTGAAGGCTGTGGACTTTGATCTTCATCAGTAAGTGCTCACTTTCAGTAAGCAGGTAAAGTTTTTTCCAAGCCCTATATTCTGTTGCCATTGAGACAATTCTGTTGCATAGAGACCCTATAGGACAAAGTAGTACTGTCCCATTGGGCTTCCAAGGAATGGCTGGTGGTTTTGAACTGCTAACCGTTTGGTTAGCAGCCAGTCTCTTAACCACTGTGCCAATCAGGGCTAAGCCCTATATAGATGCTCTTGTATTCCCTTAGTTTACTGAGCGTGGAACACAAATATTATTTTCTATGAGTGTGTGCCATAATGTAAAAAAGGCTAGGGAGCAGTGCATTAGAAAACATACATGCAAAGATAGTTTCATCAATAACTGAAATAAAAGGGAAATAAAGGAAGCCCATTTGACCGTTACCCATCATGTATTGAGGGAGAAAAACTCATAAACCAATATGTATGATTAATTTTAACTTTTGCAAAGCAATAATAGTAAAACCACTGCTTGTGGACACCCAGTTCACAGTGATTCTTCTTTTCTGATCACTGTCCCTCTCCAACCCAAACATGTGATTACAATGGATCAGCTGTGTTTATAGAATATATGCACACCCACTAACATAGCTAGTTGGGTTGAGGATAGGTTCTTATACCAATCCTATTCCCGTCTCAAAAGGAGCCCTGGTGGCACAATGGTTAAATTGCTCAGCTGCTAATGGAAAGATCAGCATTTGAACCCACCAGTGGCTCTGTAGAAGAACAGACCTGGTGATCTGCTCTCAAAAAGACTACAGCCTAGGAAACCCTATGGGGCAGTTCTACTTTGTCCTATAGGGTTACTATGAGTTGGAATTGACTCTACTGGGAAATTTTTTGTTTTGTTTTGTTTTGTTTTTCATTCCCTCCTCAGGGGGATTTGGGATTTTGAACAAGATTGTCCCGTCTCAGGCTCGCTGCTGTCTTGAATAGAAGAAATTTTAAATCACAAAATGTTGGTACTAACCATTTTCTGCCACAGGACCAGAAAACAGAGATGAAAGATGGAGAGAATACATTTTCCCAATTCCCTGCAGTATTTTTGTCTGTTTTTAAGGGCTGGCTGCGTTTCTGCTTATGAGTTCAGGGAGATATCTACTATCCTTATAATAAATTCACCCTTTTGCTTTAGCTGCTTCAAGTGTGTTTCTTTTGCCCACAACCAGTGGATATCTTATCTATATGTTAATTAACAGGGAAAGGTAAAACACAGGGAGGTCTGTATTAAAATGTTAGCAGAGCTTTACAGTGGATGGTGGACTACAGGTTAATTTTATTTTATTTTCTTTTTAGCAAAGCTTTTTCAAGAAGCATGTATTACTCTTGTGATAAGAAAAAAATATATAATAAAAAAAGAATTTAGAGAATAAGAATTTGGGTAATTATGTTTAAGTCTAATTATTATGTTTAAGCTCCTAATTCTGAGACTTGTAATACATGACAGAAAAATGGAAGACTTGAGAAATAATTCTGAAAAGAGTGGTCTCTGTTATGACTATAAAACTAAAATCATAATCTTGGAATATTCTCTTTAAGTAAGTATAAAAATAATTACATTACTTCTTAATTTTCCTGCCGGGGAGAAATTTACAATTTTTTTATTGGCACATAAATCTTACCCCATTTAGAGTAATATTTTATGAAGGGAGGGTTGTGTACCCTCCATTACTATTTTTTTTTTTTTTAATTAAGACAAAGTGTGCCTTAGGAAAATTAACAGATTCCCAATACTTACCCTCAGAGTGATCTTATATTTTCCTGTGATGACTGTAACATCAACTAAGTAAGGATTCAGTGAAGTTGGATCAATGTCATTATTTTTGGAACAGAGAGAAGTTGACAAAGCATCTTTGATTCATGGAGCTGCTCATTGGTTGGTGGATTAAAGAGAGATAATTTTTTTTAATGAAGCACTAGAATTAAAAAAAGGTGCAATGGCCTTAATCTCAGATTGCATTTAAAATCTCAAAAAAATTCATAGCCATTGAAACCCTAGATCTAAATTTGGAATTCTAAGGGGGCATGAGTGGGAACTTCCCTCTGAATTCAGCCCCTTTCTGAGAGAAAATAAAAACACCCAACATATTAATAATTTGGTAAAGTTACTCAAAAAGCTTAAATGCTGAGATAATTCATTCTGAAGATTGTGTGGTTTTATGTTTAACACAGATAGGTTCACCTGTGTGAATCTCTGTTCTTATTTAATGTTGTCCTCCTTAAGTTGAGAAATGGAAGGTTGACATTTCCTGATGCATTTTCAATGGCATGTCTTGAGCAGAAATAATCACTAACATTATTTGTCTGATGACAATAAAATGGAGTAAAATGAATGATGATGGACCCTGGTACCTGCACTTTTGATGGGAAAGAAAAAGAGTTTTTTGCAGGAGAGAGAAGACATATTTGATTAAAATAAAAAGCTACCAGGTAAGACAGTGTCCTAACGTGCTGTTGTTGTTGTAGTTAGGTGCAGTGAAGACAATTCTGACTCATAGCTACCCCATGTACAACAGAACAAAACACTGCCCTGTCTTGTGTCATCCTCAGAATCTTTGTTATCTTTGAGTCCGTTGTTGCAGCCACTGTGTCAGTCCATCTCATTGAGGGTCTTTTTCTTTTTTGATAACCCTCTACTTTACCAAGTATGCTGTCCTTCTGCAGGGACTGGTCTCTCCTGGTAACATGTCCAAAGTGTGTGAGACTTAGTCTCAACATCCTTGGATTCTAAGGAGCATTCTGGTTGCATTTCTTCCAAGACAGATTTATTCCTTCTTTTGGTGTATTCAATATTCTTCGCCAACACTACAACCCAAAGGCATCAATTCTTCTTTAGTCTTTCTTATTCTTTGTCCATTTTTCAAATGCATATGAGGCAATTGAAAACTCCAGGGCTTGGGTCAGCACAGCATAGTCTTCAAGGTGATATTTTTGCTTTTCAGCACTTTAAAGCGATCTTTTGCAGCAGATTTGCCCAACGTAATGCAGTTTCATTTCTTGCCTGCTGCTTCCATGGGTGTTGATTGTGGATCCAAGTAAAATGAAATCCTTGACAACTCCAATCTTTTCTCTCTTTTTCCTGATGTTGCTTATTGGCCAGTTGTGAGGATTTTTGTTTTCTTTATGTTGCAGTGTAATCCGTACTGAAGGCTGTGGTCTTTGATCTTCTTCAGTAAGTACTTCAAATCCTCTTCACTTTCAGCAAGCGAGGTTGTGTCGTCTGTATAACACAGGTTGTTAAACAGTCTTCCTCCAAACCTGATACCCTGTTCTTCTTCATATAGTGTGGCTTCTCAAATTATTTGTTCAGCAGTCAGACTGAATAAGTATGGTGAAAGGATACAACCCTGACACACACCTTTCCTGACTTTAAACTACACAGTATCCCCTTGTTCTGTTAGAACTACTGCCTCTTGGCCTATGTACATACTGCTTCCTCATCAGCACGATTAAGTGTTCAGGGATTCCCATTCTTTAAAACGTTATCCGTAATTTGTTATGATTCACACAAATGCCTGTGCATAGTCAATGAAACACAGGTAAACCTCTTTCTGGTATTCTCTGTTTTCAGCCAGGATCCATCTGACATTAGCAAGGATATCCCCGGTTCCATGTTCACTTCTGAATCCAGCTTGACTATCTGGCAGTTCCCTGTCAATGTACTGCTACAGCTGCTTTTGAAGTGCTCTTCAGCAAAATTTTACTTGCATGTGATATCAATGATGCTGTTCAATAATTTCTGCATTCGGTAGGGTCACCTTTCTTTGGAATAGGCATAAATCTGGATCTTTTACAGTCAGTTGGTCAGGTAGCTGTCTTCCAAATTTCTTGGCATAGACCGGCGAGCACTTCCAGCCCTGCACCCTTTTGTTGAAACATCTCAATCGGTATTCTGTCAATACCTGGGGTCGTGTTTTTTGCCAATGACTTCAGTACAGCTTGGACTTCTTCCTTCAGTATAGTTGGTTCTGATCATATGCTGCCTCCTGAAATGGTTGAATGCTGAACAATTCTTTTTGGTATACTGACTCTATGTATCACTTCCATCTTCTTTTGATGTTTCCTGTGTCATTTAATATTTTCCCCATAGAAGCCTGCAATATTGCAACTCAAGGCTTGAATTTTTTCTTCAATTCTTTCAGCTTGAGAAATGCTGAACATGTTCTTTTTTGGTATTCTAACTCAAGGCCTTTGCATATGTCATTATAATACTTTACTTCGTCTTCTCCAGCTGCCCTGTGAGATCTTCAGCTCTTTTACTTCATCATTTCCTCCTTTCACTTTAGCTACTCTACATTCAAGAATAAGTTTCAGAGTCTCTTCTGACATCCATTTTAGTCTTTTCTTTCTTTCCTGTCTTTTTAATGACCTCTTGCTTTCTTCACGCATGATGTCCTTGGTATCATTCTACAACTCATCTGTCTTTGGTCATTAGTGTGCAATGCATCAAATCTATCCTTGAGATAGTCTCTAAATTCAGGTGGGATATACTCAAGTTGTACTTTGGCTCTGTGGACTTGTTCTAATTTTCTTCAACTTCAACTTGAAGTTGTATATGAGCAATTGACGATCTGTTCCACTATTGGCCCCGGCCTTGTTCTGAATGATGACGTTGAGCTTTTCTGTCGTCTCTTTCTACAGATGTAGTCGATTTGATTCCTGTGTATTCCATCTGAAGTCCAGCTGTATAGTTGCCATTTATGTTGTTGAAAAAATGCATTTGAAATGATGCAGTGGTTGGTTTTGCAAAATTTAATGATGCAAACTTGGCCATCATTTCTATCACCAAAGTCATATTTTCCAACTACCGGTACTTCTTTGTTTCCAACTTTTGCATTCCAATCACCAGTAATTATCACTGCATCTTGATTGCATGTTTGATATATTTCAGACTGCAGAATTTGGTAAAAACCTTCAACTTCTTCATTTTTGGCCTTAGTGATTGGTGCATAAATTTTGAGTAACAGTCCTATTAACTCATCTTCCTTGTAACCTGCTGCCGTCCAGTCAATTCCAACTCATAGCGACCCTATAGGACAGAGTAGAACTGCCCCACAGAGTTTCCAAGGAACCCCTGGTGAGTTTGAACTGCCGACCTTTTGGTTAGCAGCCATAGCTCTTAACCACTATGCCACCAGGGTTTCCAATCTTCCTTGTAAGCTTATGGATATTATCCTATCACCGACACTGTTGTACTTCAGGATAGATCTTGAATTTTTTTTTTTTTTTTGAGGATAAATGAGATGTCATTCTTCTAAAAGTTGTCATTCCTGGCATAGTAGATCATGTGATTGTCTGATTCAAAATGGCCAATACCAGTAAATTTCAGCTCACTAATGCCTAGCATCTTGATTTCATTTCTGATGACTTCCAGTTTCCCTAGAGTCATACTTTGTGCATTCCATGTTCTAATTACTAATGGATGTTTGCAGTTGTTTTTTCTCATTTTGAGTTGTGTCAGTCAGTTTTTCATACTGTGGTGGCTTGCATGTTGCTGTGACACTGGAAGTTTGTCACCAGCATTTCAAATACTAGCAGGGTCACCCTTGGTGGACAGGTTTCAGCTGAGCTGCCAGACTAAGACCGATTAGGAAGAAGGACCTGGCAGTCTACTTCAGAAAAAAATTGGACAGTGAAAATCTTATAAATAGCAACAGAACATTATCTGATATAGTGCTGAAAGATGAGCTCCTCAGGTTGGAAGGCACTCAAAATATGACTGGGGAAGAACTATCTCCTCAAAGCAGGAAAACAAAAACAAACCCATTGCTGTTGAGTATATTTCGACTCATTGTAGAGTCGACCTTAATGATGTTGATGGAGTCAAGCTATCACATCCTTCATGTGCTGATGTGGCATGACTCAAAATGAGAAGAAACAGCTGTCTTACCCAATCCGACTTTTTAATGCAAGGAAAGGCAAAGGAGAAAGAAAGAAAGAAAACTAATAGTACCAAAACAAAAGAAAGGAAACAAGAAAAGGAAAATTTGAAAAGAACAAAACAGTAACCATGCTTAAGTACTTCCATATTAGTTATTGAAAAATTATAGGTGAAAAAAAAGTCGTTACCAATGCTAGGAGCCCTAATACATGGCATAAACAGTATACAAAACATTACTAACAATGCGCAAACACCAGAAGAGAAACTAGATAACTGGGAGCGCCTAAAAATCAAGCACTTATGTTCATCCAAAGACTTCACCAAAAGAGTAAAAAGATTACCTACAGACTGGGAAAAAGTTTTTCACTGCCGCAAAACTAATTAGTGTCTGATCTCTAAAATCTACATAATATTGCAAAAACTGAACAGCAAAAAGACAAATAACCCAATTAAAAAATGGCAAAAGATATGAACAGGCACTTCACTAAAGAAGACATTCAGGTAGCTAACAGATACATGAGGAAATGCTCAAGATCATTAGCCATTAGAGAAATGCAAATTAAAACTACAATGAGATTCCATCTCACTCCAACAAGGCTGGCATTAATCCAAAAAAGAAAAAATAATTAATGTTGGAGAGGTTGTGGAGAGACTGGAACACTTATACACTTCTGGTGGGAATGTAAAATGGCACAACCACTTTGGAAATCTATTTGGCGTTTCCTTAAAAAGCTAGAAATATAACTACCATAGGATCCAGCAATTCTACTCCTTGGAATATATCCTAGAGAAATAAGAGCCTTTACACAAACAGATATATGCATACCCATGTTCATTGCAGCACTGTTTACAATAGTGAAAAATGGAAGTAACCAAGGTGCCCATCAATGGATGAATGGATAAATAAATTATGGTATATTCACATAACGGAATACTAGGTAATGATTAAGAACAATGATGAATCTGTGAAACATCTCATAACACGGAAGAATCTGGAAGGCAATGTGTTGAGTGAAATTAGTCATTTGCAATAGTACAAATATTGTATGAGACCACTATTATAAGTACTCAAGAAAAAGTTTAAACACAGAAGAAAATATTCTTTTATAGTCATGAGGGTGGGGAGGGAGGGAGAGGGGCATTCACTAATTAGATAGTAGACAAGAACTATTTTAGGTGAAGGGAAAGACAGCACACAATACAGGGGAGGTCAGCACAACTGGACTAAACCAAAAGCGAAGAAGTTGCCTGAATAAACTGAACACTTCGAAGGCCAGCATAGCAGGAGCGGAGGTTTGGGGACCGTGGTTTCAGGGGACATCTAGGTCAGCTGGCATAATAAAATCTATTAAGAAAACATTCCGCATCCCACTTTGAAGAGTGGCGTCTGAGGTCTTAAACACTAGCAAGTGGCCATCTAAGATGCATCAATTGGTCTCAGTCCACCTGGAGCAAAGGATAATGAAGAACACCAAAGACACAAGGTAATTATGAGCCCAAGAGACAGAAAGGGCCACATAAACCAGAGACTACATCAGCCTGAGACCAGAAGAACTAGATGGTGACTGGCTACCAACAATGATTGCCCTGACAGGGAACACAACAGAGAATCCCTGATGCAGCAAGAGAACAGTAGGAAGCAGATCTCAAATTCTTATAAAAAGACCAACCTTAATGGTCTGACTGAGACTAGAGAGACCCTGGAGGTCACGGTCCCCGGACCCTCTGTTAGCCCAAGACTGGAGCTATTCCTGAAGTCAACTCTTCAAACAGAGATTGGACTGGACTGTAAGACAGAAAATGATACTGGTGAGGAGAGGGTTCCTTGGCTCTAGTAGACACATGAGACTATGCGGGCAGCTCCTGTCTGGAGGTGAGATGAGATGGCAGAGCGGAACAGGAGCTGGTTAAATAGATATGGAATACAGGGTGGAGAGGAGGAGCGTGCTGTCTCATTAAGTGTACAGCAGCTAGGAGTACATAGCAAGGTGTGTGTAAGTTTTTGTATGAGACTGACTTGACTTAAAGCACAATTTAAAAAAAAAAAAAAGACCAGACTTACTGGCTTGACAGAGAGTGGAGAAACCCCCAGAGTATGGCCCTGGACATCCTTTTAGCTCAGTAATGAAGTCACTCCTGAGATTCACCCTTTGGCCAAAGATTAGACAGACCCATAAAACAAAACAGGACTAAAAAGGTTCGGCAGCCCAGGAGGAAGGACTAGAAGGTAGGAGGGGACAGCTAAGCTGGTAATAGGGAAGGGAGAGTTTTGACAAGTCATGGGGTTGTTAACCAATGTCATAAAACAGTATGTGTACTAAGTGTTTAACAAGAAACTAGTTTGTTCTTTAAACCTTCATCTAAAGTACAGTTAAAAAAAAAAAGAAAAAAAAAGTCATTACCAGGTTTCAAGTTCATCAATTAGGTCAAAATAACGAAGCTAAAGAAATAGGATGGCACAGGACCAGCCAGCATTTCCTTCTATTGTACATAGGGTCACTATGAGTCAGAATCAACTCAACGGCACCAAACAACAACAAAGTAATAGTAATTAAAAAGCAAGAATAGGATCTGTTGAAAACCCTGATCAATCACGACAACATGAATGGTATATTGATAACACATTTTCTTCACCCAAAGAGTGGGAATTTTAACTATGTGTGTGTGCATGCAGTAGAAGGTTTCCCATGTTGCCATGCCATGAAAGAGTGACCAGGCTCAGTAGAAACCTACAATAGTGGCTGCTGTAAATTATAGTAAGTTAGACACTAATTTTAGTTTAATGTGACAAGGATTATTAATGGCCCCAAGTATCCCTGAACAGAAGCTGGACAGATTAACTGTATCTATTTCATACGGTGGCTGCAGAAATTAAGTGAGACGTTAAATGCAATACTGAGGACACTGGTTAGCACATAGCACATGTGCAGAAAAATTTGGCAGCAGCGTTTTGTTCTGTCGTGCATGGGAGTGCCATTATCAGGGGTCAACTGGATGGTAGCTAACAACAGCCACAATAAAATAGAGATAATAATAGTACTTAGGTTACAGGGTTATGAAGATTAAATGAGATAATAAATATTAAGCTCTTTATGTGATAAACACAGCATACAGTAGGACTTTTATAAATGTTAAAGGTTATGAGCGTTTGCTATTTTTTGAGTTTGCCGTTGTCCATGTGCTTATAAAAGACTAGACTTACTGTTTGTCTTGAATCTTGTCTTTGGATGCATCCTTCTTGTCAATAAGTATTATAATTCATTATGTAAATGTAAAACTAGAAACCATCAGGAGACTATTAGGAGATATCAGGGAATGAGGCTTATGAAACTTCTATTACCTGTTTCAGATCAGTCAGTTCTTCAACTGGCTCTGTCCATTTAGTCTACTTCACTCTCTTTTAAGTTCTTATGTATTGCATTTGTCCTCTTCTTAGCTGGCAATAGCTGAGACCAACGAAAATGCAATTAATAAATAACTGTGGTGTAGAATGATGTTGGCTTGCACAAAGGAGTTCGGAGACCAGCAGCCCAGCAGCCCTGTCAGGGTGGCAGAATAAGTTGGAAACCCACCGAAATGTTCTTTGAAAACAACTGACATGCTTTCGTCTGAGTGTCACCAATAAAGCAAAAGAAGCACAAGCAAAGAGCATCTTGACATGGTGAGGTTTACAGCAAATTGCAAATTTCCCTGATCAGGGACCAATACATTATCTGTGGTATATTTTGTGTGTGTTTAAGTAACGTACACCATCCACTGTAACAGGAAATTTGGGTAGTTTAATTTGGGAAGAAAAATACAGATAAGATGATTAGAACCTCATCTCCTGCACCACTACAAAGGGTGTAAAATACAGCATTTGAGGTTCATCAGAGGTTCTTTCCAATAACTTGACAGGAGATACTTAAGCTGCACATCATTTATGTTTTTTAACAGTGTCCAAGTGGACTGAAATCCCTGTGGACTAGATGGGTCCTAGTTAGGTGAATCCCTCACAAAACAGAACTGAGAAATGTTCGCATTAGGGGTGAAACATGACAGAAAGAAACATTCTAGGGGAAGAGAACTAGAGAAAGAAAAGGACATTTATGAAAGTATATAGCTGGAGTGGCTATTTACCCTGGTTGGCTCAGGACAGTCCCAGATTATGCCCATGTTGGGGCATCTTATCTATTTAGCACATCTTTTACTCAAAAGTGTCCCAGTATATGCTATTAATTATGGGCTACTGGAGTTAAAACAGAAATGCTCAATTTCACTCTCATAAGCCAGAAAAAAAGTTATGTGGACCTAAACCTGCCCCTGGCTGCTGAAATTACAAGTTGTCTAATAGGGATTTAGAAGAAAAGACAGCAAGAGACTGTATGCATTCACATGGTTACTTAGAATAACAAAAATGGCACATCTGGGCCTGGCAAGATAATCAAGTGTATTAGTACCTAATGCATATTTGATCCTTTGGAGGACTAATAATCTATTTGCCTGAGAGCACCTTCTGCTCACCTTGTGGCAGAAACATCTGAATGTTCAAGGTGGTTGAAGTAAGAGAACACAGACAAATCTGATGGTTATTTATGAGAAGAAGGGTTTATACACGGATGTGGACTAGAGGGAGATACAGTCAAAGGGTTGATTCCAGTGCAAGGGCTGGAACTTGTTGCTGGGCAAGCAGTCTTCCCCTCCTCAGAAAGCAGAGCACATATGCACAATCCTCTCCACAGGTCCCTGGTTGTCCACCTGGGAGGAGCCAACTGCAACATGGGAGAGCTGAGGTTAGCTGTGTCTCACATTGGCAGCACCTGTGCAGGAGTGCCATGGACATTTTGAAACATTTCAGTTATTTGAAGCCAAGAGTTATTACTTGTATTCAACGTTGTCTGGAGGCCCTAGTCATTGGAGTAAGATAAGAAAAAAGAATAAATAAAATAAAAGCAGTTGTGCTTGGAAATAAAAACACAAAACTGTCATTCAGAGATGGTATGAAAATTGTCCAAGTAGAAGACCTAATCTAGATCTAGATATATAATTAGGAGAGTTTAACAAGATTGCTAGATATAAGATAAAATTTTAAAAGTCAATTGCATAGCTATACTAGAGCAACAAATAGTTACCAAAGTGTTAATTTTAAATAAAATCTTTCCATAATAGCAACACAAATATGCTACTGAAGAATAAACCTACAAAAGATATCCAAATCCTTTGTGTAAAAAAGTAAACAGTTTTATTGAAAGGCATTAAAGAAGATACTAATAAAGGAGGATATGCAACGTTCATAGATAGGGTGGTCAGTTCTCCCAAAATTGGTCTGTCGAAATACCAGTTGTGTTCTGTATGAAACTTGGTAGAGTGCATCTAAAGTATATATGAAAAAGGAAAGGACAAACAATCTCCATAAAATGTCTAAAACAGAAAAATGTGATGGAACTTGACCTACTAGCTATAAAGATTTATTATAAAACTCTAATTAACTTGATGTATAGGATTTTTTTATAGGTAGAAAAAGAGACCACCTAAAAGAACAGAAAGCCCAGAAACAGACCCATCCATATATACAAACCTGATACACACAGCACTCCCACTACAGACCAAGGGGGAAACATGGACTACACAGTCAATGATATTGGGACAACCGGTTATTTCCTGGAAACAAATAAAATTGGATCCCTGCCTCATATTATAAACAAATCCATTTTGGGTGAGTTAAAAGTTTAAAAGTGAAAAGGAATCTTTAAAACATTTAAAAGAGAATACAGAGTAAAAGCTTTATTTACTTCAGGGTAGGGATGCATTTTTAAACAATTCACACACACTCAAGACTAAAAACCAAACCCAGTGCCGTGAGTCCGACTCATAGAGACCCTATAGGACAGAGCAGAACTGCCCCATATAGTTTCCAAGGAGTGCCTGGTGGATTCTAACTGTCAACCCCTTGGTTAGCAGCCGTAGTACTTAACCACTACACCATCACACACACTATAAACCATAAATGAAAAAGTAATACATTTTATCTCATTAACATAAAAAAACCTCATGTTTATCAGAAGATGGATAAATAAGACTACCTAAGAGAAACATGGACAAAAGATATGAAAAAGTATGTCACAAAATAAGAAACCCTAATGCTGGTGATGTTGCCAGAGTTTCTATGCCTTTAATTAAATATGGTTCTTGCCTCTCATTGGTGTAGAATGAGAAGGTAAGGCATGAAGAGTTTTCCACACAAGCAAAGCTTTATTAAAGAGGCTTGCAAGCAGAGACGAGGAGGGCCTAAGCAACGCATACCCCCGTCTCACAGAACAAAAGACTTGCATGGGTTTTTAAAATTTCTTGAGTGGGAAGAAGATTCATGTTTATTTATAGGCATAGGCGGGGATATATTAACTATGATGCACACATAGCTGCTTTCTAAGATGGCTCCTGTCCTGGAGGCCTCTGGGATTCATAGCAGGACTTATAATGGGATGTTGTACCTGTGCAGTCTCTTGCTTCCTGAGTTCAATTCCCCTGCTGTGGCTGCAACCCCTCACTGCCCCTGGGGGAAGGTCACACAGCAGTCGCAGGTGGATGTTCTGTGCATGTCCCTGGGGCTGGTTTTATCCAGCTGCTTCTGAAAGACAACTTTAAAGAAGTTTGTGGGCTGTTTTCTGATACCCTGCCCCATTGTTCTGGGGAAAGGCCCATTTCCTGTTACTTTGTTTGCAGATTTGGGGATTCCTCTGTTCCCTGTCTTAGTAACTATATGAAGAAAATACTCAACCTAATTCATATCGTAGTCAGAGAAATGCAAATTAAAACTACAGCGAAATACTACTTCATGCCCATAAAACTGAGAAAGCTGAACAATCTTACTCTTGGTGAGAACATGAGACCATTAGACCTTGTAGGAGAGTAAATTGGTACAACCGCTTTGGAAAATTATGTGATTTATTTTTTAAAGTTGAAGAAAAGTATTTTGACTCTTAGGTGTATACTGTAGAGAAACTCTTGCTCAAGTGCACAATTCATAAGAATGTCCACACTGTTTTTACACAAATGTCAATTGAAATGTCTGCTGACAGGGATTGGATCAATAAATTGCATACTATACAGTAGCAAAGATGACTGAATACAACTCCATACGTCAACGTTGATGAGTGCCAAAAACATGCCATGGAGTGAAAAAGGCAAATCACAAAAGACTACAGAAAGTGTGATTCTTTATATAAAGTTCAAATGCATAAAATTAATATTGTACATTTTAGGGTTACCTGAATTTAATAGTAGTAGAACAATTTTTTAAAGCAATAATTCTTAGCGTGAAAGGAGGGAAATTAAACAAAAACAGGAAGGATATCGGGCTTTAACAGAGTTAGTAATTTACTATTAAACAGGTTGTAGGCACATGGATTGCACTTAATTATTCTTTATATCTTAGATATTTGTTATACATATTTTTGAATGTATGAACTATTTCATGAAAAATAAATTTTTAAAAAGGTTCCAGCTGGTGCAGACAATCCAATTATTTCCTTATTTACAGCTGGATTTATACTTTTAACTTTGGCTCATCCCTGAACAAATTTACTGAACATGGTCTAGTGATCAGATTAGCATCCCTCTATAACGTTTTAGCCAATCCCAACCTCAGCATATGCCTAGTACAATTTTAATGACCCAGAACAACATATTTAGTCACCTAATATGGGCAGCTTCCCCATTAGCAATCTCACTGGAAATCCCCCAATATGTAATTTCTATTAGTGACTCTTTTATGAAGCCCCATCGCTGCCTGCTGTGGGCTGTACCAGGAACCAGATTTGATGATTCCAACAAATGTTACTTCCTAGATGAAGTCTTTCCCAACGCCTGAAGGCAGAATTGTGACTTTCTTCTGCTCATCCCAATAGCGTCTGCTTGTTTGCAAATTGAAGGGTACAGGCATGTAGATCCTGGCTGCCATGAGGACTAAATGAGATAAAGCGCATAAAGCTCACAGTAAACACTCAGTGAATAGTAGCCATCCTTTCATTAGTATTTTTATTTCCATTCTTCTTGTTTTTATTCTTATTCTTATGATTCTCTTGGAATGTGTGCCCCAGAGTGGCATGCTTCAGCTAATTTGGTAGAGCTTGATCTCCTTTGGTAGACAATAAACCCGTTAAAGGTGGGAAATGTGTCTTATTCATCTATGTGCCCCTGGGGCCTAGTATTGTCCCTGGTATGCAGTCGGCAAGCATTCAACACATATTTCTTGAATTTAGTTAAAATAGAATTGTTCATATGATTTTAAATTCTTTTTCCAAAATTCAGAATTTCGAGTCCCCTGGAAGCTCCTGGAATTTGTGCCCAAACTCTTCCTAGGGTGTCAGTGGTTTACACTTATCCCTAGCTGGCTGTAATCAAAGGCTTGGTGAAATGATGATGGACTCTCAAAACGCTCTCCAAGGAAGATGAGAAATATCTACCCTTGGTTGAGCAGTTTGTTATTCTGGTCAAAAATTTCTAAAAGTGTTATTCATTAACACCTAGCTTAGGCAGGAAATGTAGGACCCAAACATGAACAAAACCCACTTTTCCTGAGTCTAATAGGTTTCTTGAAAAGATCTACTTTAGCGAGATGGCAAAGAACTCAGCATTATTGATCATGAGGGTATAGGCTATATTTTTAAGAGGATATAAATTGCTGCCAAAAATGAGCCAGTGGACAGAGCTGGGGCCTGATTCACTGGATCTAGACAGTGTTATCCCATATGGATCAGCCTGAGGAATAAGTGGTAGTTAACAGTATGCATGGCAATGCTAGGGCCCATGCTCTAGATATTTAGGACATAACAATCAGCCCTTTCCTCCAAAGACCTTACTTTCTAATCTTGATCTGTGACTAATTCTAGTTGTATAGTCATATGCTAAAAGTGTTTAAGACTTTCTCTGTTAGAAAGGCAACATAGTGTGATGTGATATGTAATATAGATCAGTATGAAATTTTATTGGGGATTTTATTAGCTTAATTAATAAGTGTATAAAAATGTGTTTGGTTAGTGGTTTATAAAGATAGAATTATGTGGGTACGTATGCTTGAAAATAATTTGTGTTATATTAATGGAAACAAAATATACTAAATCAGTGGATTTCGGGGAACAGATTTTTGATAGGAAGCTATTTTAAGGCACCATCAAGATGGAGAGGAGGAGGCTATGAGGTTCTACATTTTTGTGGCTGCGGCAATCATGAGAGTCAAAGACTTTAACTGGAGCCTCACTAACTGGAGCAGAGATCTTAGTTAAGAAAGGACTCTGGAAACATCACTCTTAGTGGTCTAGGTACTGAACCCCTCCTCACCTCAAGATACTATAATAAGCAAAACTATATGCAAATTAAGTAAGTAGGAATCGGGGCAAATCAAAACATGGTCTTGTCATCAGATCTTGGAGTAGGGATTAAGATGAGTGAGGAAATGGTTGGAGTAAATGGTAAAGTGTGTGATCAAATGGGGAAGGGTTTATGTGGTAAATAAAAGGGATGTACCAAGTTTTCGAAACAAAGGCTTGGTGATCTACTTTTGAAAAACCAGCCACTGAAAACTCTAGGAAACATAGTTCTACTCTGACACCCATGGCGGGGGGGTCGGGGGAGGGGGGAGATTACCTGAATTGGAATCCACTGAAGGGCAGCTAACGGGTTTACCAAACTTTCACCCTGAAGAGCTTCTGGGGGCACTACTCTTATTAGTCATTTCACCCTCTAGAGTAGTTAAAACACAGGGCAATAAGCCAAGTTCCAGAAACCTGTGTTATCTTCCTTGTACTGTCAAAACAGCAAGAGGGGAGGAAACCCTAGAGACAGTGGGTAGGAGAGCCCACTTACTAGAAGTATGATTTTGGAGTCACATAGCATTTGCTTGGTTAAATCCAATCTTTGCCACTCACAGGACATGAAAGCTTGTATAACTTATGTGATATTTCTGGGCCTGTTTCCTGTTTTCCATAAAGGGATGGAAGCAGGTTCTTTTCTGGCTTACTTTTATTGGTATTTGTTTTGTACTTTAATTAAGAACTAAAGATTACATATATCCAGTGCTAGGTATGCTGCAGGTGCTTCAAATTCTCCTTTACCTAATAAATATTTATTGAATGTTACTCCTATCTGGTACTGCAGTAGAATCTGGGAAAGAAAGGTGAGTGAGACACTATTTTGTTTTCTTCAAGGAACTTACAATCCGGTTGAGAAGACTGGGAAACCATTTTACAAGAAGTATTCACAGGGTAGAAGAAACTGCTAGAATTTCTTCTAGTAGCTATCTTTCCTTCTTTCTTAGAAATAAGAATCACAAATTTTTGTTAGGAAAATTGCTCTCCAGATAAAATACTATTCCCTCATCTTCACTTTGCAGCTAAGTGTTGTCTTGCAACTAAGTTATAGTCAATGAGACATAGTAGAAGTACTGTGTGCAACACCTGGGATGTGTTCTTAAGGTAAAGGGATAATCTTTTATGGTTGCCTTTCTTCTTTTGCTATGTGCCATGTGGACATGACAGCTGGAGTGTGAGCAGTCATTTTGGACATGAAATGGAAGTTCTGCAGGGAGAGAATAGCACACCAACAAAGAAGGAGGTGCTTAGAGCCTTCATGACCATAGACCAACCTACAAACCTTGGATTGCTTATGTTCAGGTTTCCTTGAAATGGGATAAAAATAAAATCATGTTTTGTTTAAGTCACTGCTCTTCTGAGTTTTCTGCAACTTATTGCCAAATTTAATTGAATTAATGCAGTAGGATACAGCCAGGGGTACTGTTATGAATTGAACTTTGTCCCCCAAAATATATGTTGAAATCTCCTGTACCTGAAAATATGATCCTGTTTGGAAATAGGGAGTTCTTATTGTTATGTTCTCCCATGTGTCTGTCAGTTTGTCGTACTGTAGGGCTTGTGTGTTGCTGTGATGCTGGAAGCTATGCCACCGGTATTCGGATACCAGCAGGGTCACAAAAGGTGGGCAGGATTCAGCTGAGCTTCCAGACTAAGAAGAAGGATCCAGCAGTCTACTTTGGAAAAGATTTAGCCAGTGGAAACCTTATGAATAGCAGCGGGACATTGTCTGATGTAGTGCCAGAAGATGAACCCCCAGGTTGGAAAGCACTCAAAAGAAGACTGAGGAAGAGCTGCCTCTTCAAAATAGAGTCAACCTTAACGATGTGGATGGTGTCCAGCTTTCAGGACCTTCATTTGCTGTTGTGGCGCAACTCAAAATGAGAAGAAACAGCTGCAAACATCCACTAATAATCCGAACATGGAACACATGAAGTATGAATCTAAGAAAATTGGAAATCGTTGAAAATGAAATGGAATGCATAAACATTGATATCCTAGGCATTGGTGAGCTGAAATGGGCTTCTGTTGGCCATTTTGAATCAGGCAATCATACAGTCTACTGTGCTGGGAATGACAACTTGAAGAGGAATGGCACACTCATCATCAAAAAGAACATTTCAAGATCTATCCTGAAGTATAACACTGTCAGTGATAGGATAATATCCATACATCTACAAAGAAGACCAGTTAATACGACTATTATTCAAATTTACACACCGACCCCTAAGGCCAAAGATGAAGAAATTGAAGATTTTTACCAGCTTCTGCAGTCTGAAATTGATCGAACATGCAATCAGGATGCATTGATAATTACTGGTGATTGGAATGCAAAAGTTGGAAACAAGAAGGATAGGTAGTTGGAAAATAGGGGCTTGGTGATAGAAACAATGCTGGAGATCACATGATAGAATTTTGCAAGACCAATGACTTCTTCATTGCAAATACCTTTTTTCACTGACATAAATGGCAACTATACACATGGACCTCACCAGATGGAATACACAAGAATCAAACTGACTACATTGTGGAAAGAGACGATGGAAAAGCTCAATATCGTCAGCCAGAACAAGGCTAGGGGCCAACTATAGAACAGACCATCAATTGCTCATATGCAAGTTCAAGCTGAAACTGAAAAAAATTAGAAAAAGTCCATGAGAGCCAAAATATGACCTTGAGTAAATCCCACCTGAATTTAGAGACCATCTCAAGAATAGATTTGGTGTGTTGAACACTAATGGCTGAAGACCAGAATGGTTGTGGAATGACATCAAGGACATTATACATGAAGGAAGCAAAAGGTCATTAAAAGACAGAAAAGAAAGAAAAGACCAAAATGGATGTCAGAAGAGACTCTGAAACTTGCTCTTGAGTGTTGGGCAGCTAAAGCAAAAGAAAGAAATAATGAAGTAAAAGAACTGAACAGATTTCAAAAGGTGGTTTGAGAAGACAAAGTAAAGTATTATAAGGACATGTTTAAAGAGCTGGAGATAGAAAACCAACAGAGAACATGCTCTGCATTTCTCAAGCTGAAATAACTGAAGAAAAAATTCAAGTCTCAAGTTGCTATAGTGAAGGATTCTATGGGGAAATATTAAATGATGCAGGAAGCATCAAAAGAAGATGGAAGGAATACACAGAGTCATTATACCAAAAAGAATGGGTTAACATTCAACCATTTCAAGAGGTAGCATATGATCAGTAACCAATGGTACTGAGGGAAGAAGTCCAAGCTGTACTGAAGGCATTGGCGAAAAACAAGTCTCCAGGAATTGATGGAATACCAATTAAAATGTTTCAACAAACAGGTACAGCACTGGAAGTGCTCAAGAAATTTGGAAAACAACTACCTGGCCAACAGACTGGAAAAGATCCATATTTATGCCTATTCCCAAGAAAGGTGATGGAACTGAACGTGGAAATTGTTGAACAATATCATTAATATCACATGCAAGTAAACTTTTGCTGAAGATCATTCAAAAGTGGCTGCAGCAGTACATCTACGGGGAACTGCCAGAAATTCGGGCCAGATTCAGAAAAAACATGGAACCAGGGTTATCATCGCTGATGTCAGATGGATCCTGGCTGAAACAGAGAATACCAGAAAGATATTTACCTGTGTTTTATTGACTATGCAGAGGCATTCAGCTGTGTGGATCATAACAAATTATGAATAACATTGCGAAGGATAGGAATTCCAGAACACTTAATTTTGCTAATGAGGAACCTGTACACAGATCAAGAGGCAGTTGTTCAGACAGTAATATGGAGATACTGCATAGTTTAAAGTCAGGAAAGGTGTGCATCAGGGTTGTATCCTTTCACCATACCTACTCAATCTGTATGTTAAGAAAATAATCTGAGAAGCTGGACTATATAAAGAACAGGGCATCAGGTTTGGAGGAAGACCCATTAACATTTTGCGTTATGCAGGTGACACAACCTTGCTTGCTGAAAGTGAAGAGGACTTGAAGCACTTACTGATGAAGGTCAAAGACCGCAGCCTTCAGAATGGATTACACCTCAATATAAAGAAAACAAAAATCCCCACAACTGGACCAATAAGCCACATCATGATAAACGGAGAAAAGATTGAAGTTGTCAAGAGTTTCATTTTACTTGGATCCACAATCAACACCCATGGAAGCAGCAGTCAGGAAATCAAAAGACACATTGCATTGGGCAAATCTTCTGCAAAAGACCTCTTAAAAGAGGTGAAAAACAAAGATGTCACCTTGAAGACTATGTGCACCTGACCCAAGCCATGATATTTTTAATCACATCATATGGATGTGAAAGCTGGACAATGAATGAGGAAGACCAAAGAAGAATTTATGCCTTTGAATTGTGGTGTTTGTGAAGAATTGAATATACCATGGACTGCGAAGAGGATGAACAAGTCTATCTTGGAATAAGTAAATCAGAATGCTCCTTAGAAGAAAGGATGGCAAAACTGCATCTTAAATAATTTGGACATGTTGTCAGGAGGAATCAGTCCCTGGAGAAGGACATTATGCTTGGTAGAGGGTCAGTGAAAGACAGAAAGACCCTCAACGAGATGGATTGACACTGTGGCTGCACCAACGGGCTCAAGCATAACAACAATTTTGAGAATGGCACAGGGCTAGGTGGTGTTTCATTCTGTTGTACATAGGGTCTCTGTGAGTCGGAACTGACTCAATGGCACCTTACAACAACAACTGTTATGTTAATGAGGTCACACCGGAGTAGGATGAGTCCTACACCTAATCCTTTCTGACTTTAAAAGACTAGAGTAGACATAGAGATGCACAAAGAAGGGAGACATGATATAAAGACAGAAACTCAGTGCAGATGCATCTACAAGCCCAGGAATTCCAAGGATTGCTGGCTACAAGAAGCTGAAATAGACAAAGAAGGACTTCTTCCTAGAACCGCACCCGGAATTTGGACTTCTAACCTCCGGAATAGGGTGAAAATAAATTTCTGTTCTTTAAGGCCACCCACTTGTGGTATTTTTTGTTTCAGCAGCACTAGATAACTAAGGTAGACATTAAGGAGGGTCTAACCAAAGAAGAATTGATGCCTTTGAATTATGGTGCTGACAAAGAATATTGAACTGCTGAAGAATGAACAAATCTGTCTTAGAAGCACAGCCAGAATGCTCCTTAGAAGCAAGAATGGCAAGACTTCATTTCACATGTTTTGGACATGTTATCAGAAAGGACCAGTCCCTGGAGAAGGACATCATGCTTGGTAAAGTGGAAGGTCAGTGAAAAAGAGGAAGATGGATTGACACAGTGGCTGCAACAATGGGTTCAAGCATAATAACTGTGAGGATGGCACAGGTGTTTCGTTCTGTTGTACATAGGACCACTATGAGTCAGAACCGATTCGATGGTACCTAGAAGAACCAAACTGCACCTGTTGCTGTCGAGCTGATTCTGACTCGTAGCAACCCTATACAGCAAAGTGGAACTGCCCTATAGGGTTTCCAAGGAGCAGCTGGTGGTTTTGAACCGCCGACCTTTTGGTTAGTAGCTGAGATCTTAACCACTGTGCCACCAGAGCTCCATCGTAAGGAGGGTCTAGTGACATTTTTATGGGGAGATCAGGGAATGGTTCTCACAGAAGGTGATGGCTAATTTGGCTGGAAAAGATGAACAGCAGGGCCTGCCACCCGACATGGTGCTTGGTGTGTTCAGACCTTAGGAGCTTGGCACTGTGTCTATTCGTAGACAGTGTTGGCAATTCCTGGACAGCTTATTAGAAGGAGAGTTTGAAAGCACTTATATACATTGGTCTTTCATTTTTCCAAACAAGGGAAGGCTGGAGATCTTCACTGAGAGACTAAAACAGCTGGACTGGTATTTTGTAATTTATTCTTTTTTTTAAATAATTTTTTTTCCTCTGGTGTGTGTGTAATATGTTACTTAGGAAACACTAATACACTTTTTTTCTTTTATATCCTTTTATTCCTTGATCTTTCCCCCATGTTTGACCAGTAAGACTAGTCTTTGTTCACTAGCTCAAAAAAAGAACATGACTATATAGACCAGAAAGTCCGTGGGTGGTACAAACAATTTACATCCTCATCTGCTAACTAAAAGGTTGGCAGTTCAAGTCCACTCAGAGGTGCCCAAGAAGAAAGGCCTAGAGATCTACTTGCAAAAAATCAGTCACTGAAAACCCTGTAGAGCACAGTTTTACTCTGACACACACGGGGCCACCATGAATTGGAATCAATTTGATGGCCATTGGTATTAGTTTTACACAGGGCAGAAAAAAGGAAATCACTTTCCTGGCTTTTGAGGTACAAAAGCACAGGCTCTGAGAATGTTCATAGACTACCCAAAGAAGGCTGGAAAAGAATTATTTCAGTAGGGATAGGAAATAGTCAGAGAGGAAGAACTGATGAGTTCTTGAACAAAAGACTCTGTGTGCCCTGTTCTCTGGCCAAGGTAGATTGAGCCAATGAGAAACCCAGATGAATTTGTGGGATCTGAAAACAGGGAGCACCTGAGCTGTCTCCTAGGTAGAGCCCTGGGTAAGTGGCAAGACTCCAGGAGGGAATAGACAGTGTGATGCCTAGGCATATCGTGTCTTGGACACTTAGTGTTCCACTGAATCCTGGTGTGGTGCGGAAGCTCCAGAATGATTCCCGTGTGTTCAGGAGTGGCCCAAAAGAAGCAAAGCCAACTACTAAACCTGGTGGAGAAGAAGTGACTCATTAGGGACTAGAGGTGATATTTCTGTGGGTGTCAGCTTGCAAAGATGACTGAGAGGACTTGGTACCCAGCCTCCAACACCTCCGTAGTATGTAAGGCCCCAGACCTTAGATGTAACCTCTCTCCACCAACAGAGAAGTGTGGCTGGATGCCATACTGTTTGGTTCAGTTACAGAAAAATAAAGAGAATGATTATACTTGTACACATGAGTTGAAGACAGAGACTAGGATCTGCCACAGATTCATTCATTCATTCAAAAACAATTTATTGAGTGCTTATGAAGTGCCTGACACTGTTCTAAGCATTCACTGTTCTAGGAAGTGAAAAAAGCAGATGAAATTCCTATCCACTCGTAGCTTACATACTAGTTAAAGAAAGAGATAATATATGGATAACACATACGTATTATTATATCATTAAGTCAAGTAGTAATAAGGACTATGTAGAAAAAAAGCAGAGACCAGAATAATTTACCAATATTCCAGTTGCTGTTCAGTCGATTCTGACCCACGGCAACTGCATGTGTACAGAGTACAACTGTTCCATATGATTTACAGGCTGTGACTTTTCAGAAACAGACCGTCAGGACTTTCTTTCAAGACAAGTGACTAGAGTTGTAACCAGCAATCTTTTAATTAGTAGTCAAGTGTTTAATTATTGGTGCCACCTAGGAACTCCTTTACCCATTCCAGATGATATATAATCAGATATTAATGATGAGCCTGAATGGAACCCCTTGATCTTATTGAATTATTGATTCTGTCGTGTGTTGTATTGAAATTACGTAACCATTGAGGGCACAGTCATTGGTCCCTCTCAAAGTGGGGGATGCTAGAAATGACGAAGTAGGTAAGTTGTCTATTATGCCTTCCAAAGATCAGGACCAAAGTTGAAGCTGAGTAGCAGATTTAGACTGTATCCCAGGCTGAAGCTGAAATTCTGTGCAAACCTCATGTATTATCTCATTTAATCTTTCCAAACACCCCACTGGGTAACTAGCTACATTCAATTTTATAAATGAGAGCACTGAAATTCAGAGAGGTTGTTCAACTGGAGCAAGGTCATACCAGGATCCAAACCCAGGACTGTAACTCTGTACTACATTGGGCCAAACACTCCAGCAAGCCTCCCCTGGGCTCTGTTCCTGGACTTTCTCTTGCTCTGTGGTCAGTTTAGGGAGTTTAGACAGAACAGCAGGCCCAGGAAATCCTCTGCCACTCAAGAGGACCCTCTCTCTGCTCAGAAAACTCTGAGACTTCTCAGAGTTATAGAGTTTCCATTTGGGATGGGGAGTGGGAGAAAAGGGGCAATGAGACTCACAGAAGACCACGTGATACTGCAACAAACCACTATGGATTACATTCCTGTAAAAAAAATAACCAAACCTGTTGCCTTAGAGTCGATTCTGACTCATTCAGCTGTAATCAAATCAAATCAAATTATGGCAGAGACATATGCTGTCCTAAACCAGAGGATTAGAGAATTTGAAGGAAACTTGGGGAACATTCTGCCCAATCACACTCCTAATCTACGAATTTTCTGGATCGGATCTCTGACATGGAGACATCTCACCTCCCTCCCCTACCCCCCATCTTTTGTTTTAATAGAGAAGTTCTACCCTGATTGAGCAAAATGCATGTGTTCAAAAGGTCTTTGTTTTCTTGAGAAGAACAAAGGGCAGTTACCAGATTCCAAGGCTGAGTAGCTCTGAATTGTGTGAAAGGGACATCTAAGGAGGAAACTCAAGGGTCCTGTCTGAGCTCCAATGCACCCACTGATAATGTCAAAAGAAGAAAATTGGAGCTGATTTTATCAGAGTGTGGGCCACGAACCTCCACTTCATGTACTTCCTCAATGTAAAAAAAAAAAAAAAATTTTTTTTTTTTTTACATTATTGGCCAATTGACTCAAATAATAAGCATTAATAAAAGAATTCAACCCGAACAATGTTGTTTTATGGCTAGCACATGTAGGTTCACCTGTGTGAATTTACTGTGCTTATTTAATATCCTCTTTAAGATGAAAAATGATGCCAGCTCAGTGCTAATAGCATCTTTTGACTCTGAGAAACTGTTCCTGTGGTTTGAATGGCAGACGAACCTTCCTCAGACGGAGATTGAAAACTTTATCTTGAATGCCTTGCGCTGGTGATGACATCCCCTGCAAACGTTATTGCCAGAGTGTACACTAGTGGACCAGTGCATTACCATGGGTGCCTTGACTTCGCAGGCTCACCGGTCAAAGATGTCATGCATCAGAGAGTCTTTGTCAGTTGCCATTAAACTAGCATAAAGGGAGCTGTAAGTCATATTTCAATTTATAAGTCAGCTCTTTTGATGTTCTCCATCAGATGGCCTATTTTAATTTTGAGTCTTAAAATTCCATTATAGGAAAAAAAAAAAAGAGATTTATGGAGACACTCTGGGTGTGAAATTATTCAGAGTTCTTGTAGAGATCCAGAAAGTGATGGAGAAAATGCTATAGGAATACTCCAGGAAATGTGGGGAAGCACAATATTGATCTTTCCTGGGGCTTAGGTGCCCCATCTATAAACCCAGGGAGAGTCTGAAAGTATCTTCTAGCCCTAATAGCTCATAAATCTATAATTTTCCCTGTTCTTAGGATCAGATTCATGTAAAAGTCTTTCTATTCAGGCACAAAACATTTTATTTCTCATTATTTTCTATATGAGATAGTGTAAGCTGAATATGGTGGTGGGGCAGAAAATAGCATTAGTTTTTTTTTTTATGCAATTGCATAGGACTTGGGAAATAGACTGTAGCTTTGGGTCAGTGGAAGCCATGTGGACTTGAGTAAATCACATAACTCCTCTAGTTCATCCACTTTATAAAATGAAAGCACTGGACTAGACTTTTTTTTTCTTAGTTCTAAGAACATGAATCTTGTATATCACTGGGGTTTTCTAATATACAGTAAATAGTAAAAATAAACAATAACATAATTGCTATTTGAACTTCTCCCTAATAAGTTCAGATTTCACTAATTAGAAAAAGAGCTAACTGATAGGACTCTTATATTGGTGGATGTGGGTAGATTACTGGATAAATGAGTTGCCATGAAATTGACTCTGATTCATGGTGACCCCATGTATGTCAGGGTAGAAGTGTACTCCAGAGGGTTTTCAATGTTTGATTTTTCGGTAGTAGGGCTTTCTTTGGCAGTACCTCTGGGTGAATTCAAACCTCCGACCTTTCAGTTAGCAGCAGAACCTGTTAATCATTTGTGCCACCCAGCGCTTTTTGGGTTGAGATCCATAGACACCTGGGAGGGCCTAAATACATTCACAGGAGTTTGCAAGTTCTCAAATTTGAGAAACACAAGCATAGAGGCACCAAACCAGACAGGACCTAGAATCAGAAGGGAGTAGTTGGTAGGTAAGGAGCCCTGAAGACACAACAGTTAAGCACTACTCTTCTAACTAAAGTTTGGTGATTCTAGCCCACCCATTGGCTTTGCTGGAGAAAGACTAGGTGATAATGCTTCCCTAAAGATTACAGCCAAGAAAACTCCATGAGGTAGTTCTATTTTGTCACATGGGGTTGCTGTAAGTCACAATCTACTCCAGGGCATACAGCAACAACAGGTAGGTAGGTAGAGGGGGATGGTAGTTTGGGGGTATGAAGGTTTAACAGAGCATTGGCAGGAAACAGGGACATTCAAATTGATTATTTTCAGGAGAGTTTACTAAAGAGACTGTTTGCAAAGATGTACCAAAACCAAAAAATCAAAACAAAAACTGCTGCCATCGAGTGGATTCCAACTCATAGCAACCCTATAGGACAGAGTAGAACTATGCCACACGGTTTCCAAGGACTGGCTGCTGGATTCGAACTGCCGACCTTTTGGTTAGCAGCCGATCTCTTAACCACTGTGTCACCAGGGCTTCACAGATGTCCTGGGCATAGCAAAACCAAAACACCCGTTTGTGGGAGGAAGGAACACTGCTCAGAATACAGAGAGAAGCCGTGACCTGCCACTAAGCAAGAGCCAGACGGAGGGAGATAACGGGAAAATAAACACCCCAGCTTCACCTTCCTTGCTCCCTCCAGTCTCCTGCAGGGGCTCCTCATAGACTGAATTCATCCACGGCAAGGGAGCCTGCTGAGGTAGCCATATTGGTCAACCTGCACGAGGCAGAAAACAAGGTGGCTGAGCGGAGGGGGTGGGGTGGATCTGTAGAGGCAAAAAAGAATATCCAGTACAGGAGGCGAGAGGGAAAGTGAAGGTTAGGAGTTAAGCCCTTTTAAAACATGACTCAAATGTTCAGCACCGTTTGTACCGGTGGCAGGCTTTGCTTAATACGATTCTATCTCATAACTTCTCATAAATTAATAACATGCCTCTGCATTGCTTCCCTCCTTATCCTGCCTTATGCATTACACACACCAGGGGCTCAACAAAGATGTGTTGATTTGATTAGATAGATACTATTAGCACCTTAAATCTGGAGCTAAATCTAAAGGAATGATGTGAAAGCTTCTCAAAAAATTTCCCTTTAAAACTGAGAGAAAGAGAAGAAATACAAATAGACTAAATTTGGGGTTGTGGGAAATGAAATAAAAAGAAAAAAAAAGGAAGCTAGGATTTTCTTTTAATTATTAACCATTATCAATGATGCCATTTTATCTTACAGTGCCATTTCAGGTTGCTATCTTAATCAGGTCCTTAAAACAACACTTTGAGCGCTTTTTTTTTTTTCACTCCCACTTTATAGACGGAGAGAATGAGGCCCAAAGGGGTTGATCAGTTTCCTCAAGGTGGTACTGCTAGTAAATAGAGCAGATTCCAGTGTCGATTCCACCGCCTCGCTCATTACTGTAAAAAGACTTAATGCAAGTTTCCCCGAGGGCCATGCTAGACTACTAATTTCTTCATCTCCTACCTTTTCTTTTTCAGTAAATGGAAAATATGACAATTTTATTTGCAACCAAATGGACTCTTTTTTCTTTTTTTAAGAATCGAATTTAAATGATACCATCAATCACCTAGCCAGATGATATACGGCTTCAGGAAACACATTTAAAAGAATTAAAGCAGTTAAGCACATATTTCATTTCTCTTTTGCATTTTTAACAAAACCAGAATACAGTATATTCACCAACACCTGTTTATTGTTTGAAAAATAAGAATATTTAACTTGTTCTTTTCTTTAACTGAGCAAGATTTTCATGTCAAATTCAGATTCTGCAGATGGATTATTTAGGAATAAAATGTCAAGTTTCTTGCTCACACATCTAATTTCTTTTTGACCTCAGAGAATTCCCCAAATCTAATGAAATTGCCAGTAAAGCAATGAAGAGAATTCAGCTGCTGTAAGGTAGTTTTCTTCCTCTTTATGCATTTTTATGGTATCTATTTTGCAATTACTAAATGGTGGTCTCAGGGATACCCATCTGTCATGCCTAATTAGAGTCTGCAAATGGGTCTTCAGCAAATATTTCATTAAGAATGAGATTTCCTAGTAATATGCAAAATATTATACTCAAGTTATAATGGTAAGTTCCTTACAAAAATATTACAGAGAAATGGGGGAAAAAGAATAATATGCTATATTATTCCAATTTTAATTAGAAACATAGAAAATTAAAATGGGAAGAGAGCTGAGAGAGAAAGCAACTGGGAGATAGAGAACTAAACATTCATTTAAATAAACTTGCTTCATTTAATACTCACGACACCCCTATAAAGTTTGAATAATTATCATCATTTTATATGGGAGGAAACTGGGGCTCAGAGAGGCTTTGTCATTTGCCCAGCATCACACAGGAATGGGCAGTCAAGGATTCAAACCCAGGTTTTGTCTGGATCCATTGCTTAATCCCTACCAATGAGTCAGTTAATGAGACCGGAATCCTGATTTTTTGACTATCAGTGCTCTTTTCTCTCTATAATGCTGCCAAGGAAAGGTGGACCTGGACCCTGACAATAACGCCTGAAGCTTTGACTTTTTTACTCCTAGTAATTATCCCATATCCTCTGGATGATATCACACATAGAATTTTATTTGTTTTAAATGCAACCCATCGCATTGAACTTGTAGCAAGGAGGAAGAGCTAAAGAGATATCTGTAACTATTCTCCCTTCTTTTTATAATTAACTTAAATTTCTTATAATACTCTAAGTTCATCAAAGATTGCAGTGGTTTGATAAATCTTGTACAAAGCCGTGTACCTGAAACATTGGACTTGGGAATCATATTTGGGAGCTATCCTCGTATACTACTATATGGAAAATAAGTACCAGAAAGCTTCAATGACTTATCTAAGGTTGTCTGTTTAGGTCAAGTGCTAGAACCTGGGTATCTTCACTCCTAGGACAATGTGTTATTCTCTCACATTAGCTTGTTCTTGAACAGAAATAACAACAAAAAAAGATAAAATAATTAAGTCATGGTCTTCTGGGGCAAGTAAATCTCAAGGGGGAAGAAAAGCACTACTGATATCCAGGCGGAAAGAGCAAATGCATTCAGGAGGAAAAATTAGGTTGGCCTAAAATCTTGGAGATATTGGAGCAATATCTTTAGAGGTCTGAGAAGGGAAAATAAAGGGTAACTCAAAAATTTATATCAAGCCAGGTTGTTTATAAACAAAGACAATAGAAATATATTCTCAAACATCTGAGCTGTAATTGATGAAGAAATCAAACCAATCATGAGAATCAAAATGAAGAACTGGGCATTAGAAAACTGTGGCAAGGATGAAAAGCTAATGAATTATTAGGATTATGGTTGCAGACCAAAAGGTAAATGTTATATTTGACAGTGTAAAAGTAATAACACAATTAGTGAAACTTAAGATGGGATATGGTGGGATTTGGAGATGAATGAGGAGAGGTGACATGTGCAAACATCCTTGACTTTCACATTTCACAGATTTAATACAACACTGCTAAACCAAGAAACAAGAACATAATGTATTTTATATATTTACAAGAGTAACACTAGAACTATAAGCAGATCAGAAATGAAAAATTATATAATGAAATAAAACAAAAATACAGGCTATCTAGCAAACAATCAAAATGGCATTAAAATTGGAAGATTTCTATGATTTCATTTGTATAAAACTAATGCGTCTATAATTGTTTTTTCCTGCCTCAGGTTTATTTGTACAAATATCAAGAAGGACACCAGCTCCATACAGATGGCAGCCCAGGGGGTCATATGAGTCCTTCTGTCCTCAGATGGAGAACTCTACTATGGAGACTTTGTGGGCCCTGGGCACCTTCGGGAGCCTGATGCAGAGCCAGAACCTAAGTTGAAGGCTTGGCCAGAGCTTTGGCCTTGGCTTTGAACTTTGCCTGGCAGAGCCTGAGATCCTTGGTGATGTGGGCCTGAGCAGGCTTCCCAAGTTTGGGGTGACTGATGTTGACTGAGCTGTCAGTTGACACCCTTGGGATCTTGGGCTTGACCTCCTTGGGCTTTATGGGAGCCTTAGTAGCCTTGGCATCTGCAGCCATGGCCTTGGCATTGTTGGCCTGCATCTTCTTCAGGCTCTTCTTGTGCCTTTTGCGAAGTGCATGTTCCTCAGGAACTTGTGGTCTACCCCTTTAAGAGATTCATATTATTGCGATGAGGTCTCTTGATGCCACTTCTTTGCCATTTCTGGGAATAGTTATGCGTAGTGTGTTTCTTGGACTTGGCAATGTCTGCCCTGTTGCCTGTAATGCCAGGGACCGGAAGAGAGTGCATATAAAATATTTATTTACTGCTCCCCCTTCCCCACGATTCATTCATAATAACTTTTATGGATTTAAATCGGAAAGGGAAAGGAAGGAGGACTGTAATTTTTTCACATTTGGCCTTTTAAAAATATTTATTATACTATATTATATGTATATTAAATATTATTACAATATAATAAATTCAATCAAACACTTTTTAAATTAAAAAAATAAATGAAAGATAGACCAGCAATAGAGGAACTTAAAATTTTAATAATGACTGAGTTCAAAATATACTGGGATACATGAATTACTACCTACTGTCTACTGGTGGAGTAGTGGTTAAGTGCTATGGCTGCTAACCAAAGGGTCAGCAGTTCGAATCCTCCAGCCGCTCCTTGGAAACTATGGGTCAGTTCTACTCTGTCCTATGGGGTCGCTATGAGTCGGAATCGACTCGATGGCACTGGGTTTGGTTTTTGTTTTTATCTGCAGTTGATTATTAAAATGCTATCACGTTAATGCCCCAGACAACTATGTTATACATTAGAATACCAAGTCGGACTGCTACTACTGTTGTTAACACCATAGCCTTAGACACTTTGGAAATCACTACCAATTTCCTAAACCCAGGTGGGGTCAATACAGTTCTATTAGATTGTGTGAGAACCCAAATTTCGTATTCAGTCCAGTTATTTTGACCCATATACATATGAAGCTCTTTTGATAAAATTAGAATTTTCATTATCCCACATACGATATAAGCAGGACTTCCAGTCCTTTCTCTGTTTAGGCAGATGGACTACAACAGCCAAGTAGGAAGAGAACCTGACAGAAAGCAGGTAGTTAATTCCTCACATTTCAGGAAGGCTACTACTGTATATCTAATCTCACCAGGAACATTTTTCAAGCTCCCTTCCAGTTTTCTCTTTGGCATTTCACCTTGTCAACTCTCTCCAATTTTTTTTTTTTTTAATTTTTATTGTGCTTTAAATGAAAGTTTACGAATCAAACCGGTTTCTCACACAAAAATTTATATACACCTTTCTATATACTCCTAATTGCTCTTCTCCTAATGGAGACAGCACACTCCTTCCCTCCACTCTCTATTTTCCTGTCCATTTGGCCTGCTTCTGACCCCCTCTGCCCTCTCATCTCCCTTCCAGACTGGAGATGCCAACATAGTCTCATGCGTCTACTTGATCCAAGAAGCTCGTTCTTTACCAGTATCATTTTCTATCCCATAGTCCAGTCCAATCTCTGTCTAAAGAGTTGGCTTTGGGAATGGTTCCTGTCTTGGGCAAACAGAAGGTCTGGGGACCATGACCTCCAGGGTCCTTCTAGTCTCAGTCAGACCATTAAGTCTGGTCTTTTTACAAGAATTTGAGGTTGCATCCCACTGCTCTCCTGCTCCCTCAGGAGTTCTCTGTTGTGTTCCCTGTTGGGCCAGTCATCAACTGTAGCTAGGCACCATCTAGTTCTTCTGATCTCAGGCTGTTGTAGTCTTTGGCTTATGCAGTCCTTTCTGTCTCTTGGGCTCATAATTACCTTGTGTCTTTGGTGTTCTTCATTCTTCTTTGCTCCAGGTGGGTTGAAACCTCCATTGATTCTTCTTAGATGGCCTCTTGCTAGCATTTAAGACCCCAGAAGCCACTCTCAAAAGTGGGATGCAGAATGTTTTCTCAATAGATTTTACTATGCCAATTAACTTAGATATCCCCTGAAACCATGGTCTCCAAACCCCCTCCCCTGCTACGCTAACCTTCGAAGGGTTCAGTTTATTTAGGAAACTTCTTTGCTTTTTGGTTTAGTCCAGTTGTGCTGACCTCTCCTGTATTGTGTGTTGTCTCCCCCTTCTCCTAAAATAGTTCTTATCTACTATCCAATTAATGAAAACCCTTCTTCTTCCCTCCCTCTCTCCCCACCTCATAACCATCAAGGAATATTTCCTTCTCTGTTTAAACTATTTCTCGAGTTCTTACAATAGTGGCCTTATACAATATTTGTGCTTTTGCAACTGACTAATTTCACTCAGCATAATGCCTTCCAGGTTCCTCCATGTTATGAAATGTTTCATGGATTCATCATTGTTCTTTATCAATGCATGGTATTCCATTGTGTGAATATACCATAATTTATCCATTCATCTGTTGATGGGCACCTTGGTTGCTTCCGTGTTTTTGCTATTGTAAACAGTGCTGCTGCAATGAACATGGGTATCATATATCTGTTTGTGTAAAGGCTCTTTTTTCTCCAGGATGTATTCCAAGGAGTGGGATTGCTGGATCATATGGGTAGTTCTATTTCTAGTTTTTTAAGGAACTGCCAAATTGATTTCCAGAGTGGTTGTACCATTTTACATTCCCACCAGCAGTGTATAAGTGTTCCAGTCTCTCCACAACCTCTCCAACATTTATTATTTTGTGGTTTTTGGATTAATGCCAGCCTTATTGGAGTGAGATGGAGTCTCGTTGTAGTTTTGATTTGCCTTTCTCTAATGGCTAAGGATTGTAAGCATTTCCTTATGTATCTGTTAGCTACCTGAATGTCTTCTTTAGTGAAGTGCCTGTTCATATCTGTTGTCCATTTTTAAATTGGGTTATTTGTCTTTTTTTAGTTGAGTTTTTGCAGTATCATGTAGATTTTAGAGATCAGACGCTGACCGGAAATGTCATAGCTAAAAACTTTTTCCCAGTCTGTAGGTAATCTTTTTACTCTTTTGGTGAAGTCTTTGGATGAGCATAGGTGTTTGATTTTTAGGAGCTCCCAGTTATCTAGTTTTTTCTTCTGCATTGTTAGTAATGCTTTGTATACTGTTTATGACATGTATTAGGGCTCTTAATGTTGTCCTTATTTTTTCTTCCACGATCTTTATTGTTTTAGATTTTATATTTAGGTCTTTGATCCATTTTGAGTTAATTTTTGTGCATGGTGTGAGGTATGGGTCTTGTTTCTTTTTCTTTTTTTTTTTGCAGATGGATATCCAGTTATGCCAGCACCATTTGTTAAAAAGGCTGTCTTTTCCCCAATTAACTGACTTTGGGCCTTTGTCAAATATCAGCTGCTCATATGTGGATGGATTTATATCTGGATTCTCAATTCTGTTCCATTGGTCTATATGCCTGTTGTTATAACAGTACCAAGCTGTTTTGACTACTGTGGAGGTATAATAGGTTCTAAAATCAGGTAGAGTGAGGCCTCCCACTTTGTTCTTCTTTTTCAGTAATGCCTTATTATCTGGGGCCTCTTTCCCTTCCGTATGAAGTTGGTGATTTGTTTCTCTATCTCATTAAAAAATGTAGCTGGAATTTGGATCAGAATTGCAGTGTATCTATAGATCGCTTTTGATAGAATAGATATTTTTACAATATTAAGTCTTCCTATCCATGAGCAAGGCATGTTTTTCCACTTATTTAGGTCTCTTGTTTTCTTGCAGTAGTGTCTTGTAGTTTTCTTTGTATAGGTCTTTTACATCTCTGGTAAGATTTATTCCTAAGTATTTTATCTTCTTGGGGCTATTGTAAATGGTATTGATTTGGTGATTTCCTCTTCAATGTTCTTTTTGTTGGTGTGGAGGATTCCAACTGATTTTTGTATGTTTATCTTGTATCCCCATACTCTGCTGAACTCCTCTATTAGTTTCAGTAGTTTTCTTGAGGATTCTTTAGGGTTTTCTGTGTATAAGATCATGTCATCTGCAAATAGGATACATTTATTTCTTCCGTACCATTCTGGATGCCTTTATCTTTATCTAGCCTAATTGCTCTGGCTAGGACCTCCAGCACTATGTTGAATAAGAGTGGTGATAAAGGGCATCCTTGTCTGGTTCCCAATCTCAAGTGGAACGCTTTCAGACTCTCTCTATTTAGGATGATGTTGAGTGTTGGCTTTGCATAAATGCCCTTTATTATGTTGAGGAATTTTCCTTTTATTCCTATTTTGCTGAGAGTTTTTATCATGGATGGTGTCGAACTTTGTCAAATGCCTTTTCTACATCAATTGAGAAAATCATGTTGTTCTTGTCTTTTATTTTATTTATATGATGGATTGCATTAATTGTTTTTCTAATGTTGAACCATCCCTGCATACCTGGTATGAATCCCACTTGGTCATGGTGAATTATTTTTTGATATGTTCTTGAATTCTATTGGCTAGAATTTTGCATCTAAGTTCATGAGGGATATATGTCTGTAATTTTCTTTTTTATGGTATCTTTACCTGGTTTTGGTATCAAGGATATGCTGGCTTCATAGAATGAGGTTGATTAATAGGCAAAGTGGTGTCAAACATCAAACACCCATCTCTCCACTGCATAGCTGAAACAGTTACAGTCTGCCAACAAGGGCTTATTCTCCTGAAATAGGCCCACACAGGTCCATGCAGAGGGGAAAGGTATTCAAAGTCCATGGACGGTTTATGCCTAGACAGGAGCCGCTTCTGTCCTGAGCTCCCCCAGGTTAGTGGAGCTGGCAGATTACCTTTTCCCTAATTGTGAGTTTATTCCTTTTTCACAGCCAGGACAGTGGCTCAGGGCACGCAACCAGACCTATCTCAGGCCCATGGAAATCAACAGCCACTGAAACTGGCTTCTGGGCTAGAGGTATGGTAAAATATACGTGAGTACTTAGCTTTTGCTAAGAGCGCTGTTCTTCTCTGATTCTGGAGGTGCTAGTAGGCTGTACAGCTGGCTGTTTCTCCCTGAGGAAACTGCAACTGAACACTACTACCAGCCACCATTGCCTCCGCTCCTAGTAATGGAGCCTGAGGGATCATGGTGATTCAGGTCCAGTAACTTCTCTCTGCTTCTGAACAGTCTCTCCCACCCCTTGCCGCTCAGTCCATTTTCCGTCTTTGCCTTGGATGTTCAGGGCTTCTAGCTTGTCATAAATGTAATCATTTCACTTGTTTTTTTCCGGGTCTTTGTTGTAAGAGGGTTCACCGGAAGCATCTGGCTACTCAGCCATCTTGGCCCTGCCAACTCTCTATATTTTTTAACAAACTTTGTATTTCTGTTGTCTTGAATATTTGAAAAAAGTGTTCTCACAATATAAAACACATTTTTAACTTCATTGATAGGTTGCATTTAAGCTTTTGTAAAAAGTTTAAGTCAGGGATATTGATAAGTGACAAGCAACATTTTTTCTTGTTAAAAAATTTGATTCTCTAAGAAATGCTATTTTTCTCTATGATAATTTACTAAAAATAGAAGTTGAATAATCTTTGATAATGATATTGTCATGCTATTGATGATTTTACAAATTATTAATATGCAACCTGAATGTCCAAAATGCAGACAAAAATGTGTTTTTATATGTTTGTTTGTATTGGTGTTGTGTATTGGTGGGATGACTTCAGAGTTGTCCTGAGCTGGGGAAAAGCCAGGATTTAATACCCTCATATCTATCAGTCATGGACACAGACCTCCCTGGAAGGAGACATGGCCTTGGATGAGGTAGTTCCCTTCAGTCAATGCAATCCTTATAGGGGGCTGACAGTTAAGGTCACTATGTCATTTTCAGATTGTGATGGCTGCACTTATCCATTTACCATTAAAATAAGACCAGGATATCCTTATGAGTTGGAATTGACTCGATGGGAGTGGATTTGGTTTTTTTGGTTTAAGTAAATCACTTGGATGCCAAACATATTCCTTCTTCTCCCCACTGTGTAATAATGACCCTACTTCTTTCTGACATGAGGATCAATTACCCCTCCCAAGATGGTGATTCCTCTTCTTGCTTGTTTCTTTTTTTTCAAGAAGAGTCTTAAATTCTAGGTGGCAGAAATGACTTATTGTTCAATGGGATTCTTGCTCTGTCCTGGTGGAAAGGTTATCCCTTTTGGAATCAGGACCCCTAAACTTGGAGAGCAAAGAGTTGTGGACATGCGAAGTACAAAAACTTCAAGTGGGTCAGTGAGAGTGATGGAAAGGAGGGCACTACTGCTTTCATCCTCTGTTTCTCACAGTCATGTATTCAACAGGGTTGGGATATAGTACCATCTATCTGTCTGTCTGTCTATCTATCTACCATTTGTCTATCATCATTCTGCTTGAAGTTCACTGAGCTTCATGAATCTCTGGGTCTATAGGTATTATCAGATTTGAAACAATTTTGGCCATTATTTTTTCAAAGGTATGTCATTGATTTTGTTCCTTTCTGGAACTCCAATTATATGGATGTTAGATTACTTGATATTACACCACATGCCACTGCTGAGACTGTTTATTTTTATTTCAGTCTTCTTTCTCTCTATGTTTACTTCTGACAAATTTTATGGCTAATCTAAAGAGCCCTGGTGATACAACAGTTAAGTACTTGGCTGCTAACTGAAAGGTTGGTGGTTCAGACAGGAGAAAGAACTTTTAATACGTTTCTGTAAAGATTACAGCCTAGAAGACTCTATGGGACAGTTTTACTCTGTCACATGGGGTCACTATGAGTTGAGATGGACTCAACAGCACCTAACAACAAAAATAACAGCAACCCAAAATAGCTAGTTTTCAAGTTCATTGATCTTTTCTTCTGCAGGGTTTAATTTTCTGTTATTTCCATCCAGTGAAATTTACATTTCACATATTTTCTACATAAATATTCTATCTGTATTTCACATATTTTATACATTTCCTAGAAATGTATTTTTCATCCCTAGAAATTCCATTTGCTTCTTTTTACATTTTCTTCTTCTTCATTATATTCATGTTTTCCTTTAAATAGTGGAACATGTGAACCTATGGATGTTTTAATGCACTTGTTTGCTAGTTCCGTCATCTCTGCCATTTCTGGATCTGTTTCTATTGATTAATTTCTTGCTTGAGTATAGACCATATATTTTTTGTTTCATTCTTAATATGTCTAGTATTTTTAATTGGATTGCTGAGTATTTGGATTTCATTGTCTTCCTTTAAAGAGCTTTTGGCTGTATTTTGGCAGGCAGTAAGTTGTTTGTAGATCAATTTAACACTTCAAGATCTGTTTTTCTTTTTGTTCATTTGTTTGTTTTTAAATCTTTGCTAGGATTTGTCTACAGTAATCTTTACTCCTGTTCAGTCCTACTACTAAGGCATGATTTCTCTGGGGTTTCTACTGAATGCCTGGGGTGATCACTAAAGACTCTTAGATCTGACTGATTGAAGCTCAGACTTCTTACTCTCATGTGAGCTCTGGGAATGGTTCAGCTTCAAACTCTCCATTCTTTTTGCAGACTTATGGAGCTTCACTCTATACATGCATGGCTTAATACTTTGCAAAGACTCAAAGTGACACCTGTGCAGATTTCTGAATCTTTTTTCTTCTTATCTCCCTCCTTTCTGAAACTCTGTGCTGAAACTTTCAGATACTTCAGCCTCCCCAGACTCTAATCTCTATATTCTTAACTCATCAAGGCTGCTACAATTTGTTTAGGTTCTGAAAGTTGACTCCATGAAGAATGGCAGGGGAATCACCTCATTCATTTCCTTTTTCTCAGGGATCACAGTCTTATGCTGATTGTTCCCCACAGTCTGAAAACTACTGTTTCATATATTTTGTACACTTAACTAATTGTCTGTAGTGCAAGGTTCAGTCCAATGTTTTCACTACATCATGACCAATAAAAGAAGTTTCCAAGATCACTGATTTAAAGCATACTTTGCTCTGGAGGATGGTACCTCATTTTTGCAAGTTAACACTTCTGAGCTGTCACTTTCAATATGCTCTGTCATTCCTCAATCAGGGCAGAGCTTCTGACGGATGTGGTTTGTGATAGACTGCTGGATCACATTGTCATGTGCCTATTGCCACTCCTTCTTAGCTGTAATGTGTAGGATCCAGTGCCAGTGAATCAAACCTTGGATAGTGCTGCTGGCTGAGGCCCAGTGGGCAAGATGTGCAATCTCACACACAGAATATGTATTTATTCTTGTCTACATGAATTACTGCTCCTTCAAGGGTGGAAGGTTTCCACTGTAGTCTATTTGCTACCAAGTAGCTAATTGGTTTCCTCAAAGGATGGTGGCATATCAAATATTCAGTGTTGGTCTCTACTGCTGGCAGGTTAGACAATCAACAGCAGCAGTAGCTAGATCAGTCTTGGTGAATTGTGTCTGTGCTTTTGGGTCCCTGCATAATCTCCATTCTTGATACTTTATTCATGTGTCATTGGTCCAAACTAGGGTGAGTGATGACAGAGACTGGCTGATGTCAACTGTTAAGTCATTTTGTCTACTTTGTTATTTAGTGCTTCTTGTATGATGGGTACTCTCTTGTAGCCTTAATGTGTGATACAAATAGTCTCAAACTTTTTGCTTACTATCCATGTGCTTTTTCATAGAACTCCTTGTTTTTGATTGGAGTGCAGTGAATAACTTAATATGGCCCTTCTAACTATAGTTTTTGTCACTCCCACACAATGATAGGGGATTGGACAGCTTGCTGCTAATGTAAACAAGGTGCATGGGACCGCTGTGAGGGTGGGACCATGAACTAAAGTGTATGGAACCCTTGTAGGGGATTGGTCAGTTTTGCCATCCACTAGGCTTAACAAGAGATCCAATCCCAGAGCGGAGAGGGGATGACAATACCACCAAGAACAAGAGCCAGGAACAAAGTGTGTCTTTTGGACCCAGGGCCACTGCACTGAGAACCTCTTAGACCCAGGAGACAGAGAGACTTGTAACACCAGAGAAGGTGTGAGACAGCAAGAAGTGGAGGCAAATGTGGACAGAAATGGTGGCAACAGAACTAGGAGACCGATGTGAGATGGCTGCAGTGGGCTTTCCAGCCCACCAAGCGAGGAGGCTACAGTGGGCGCTGGTGACAACCCACAAAGTGAGAGATGAGGCTTGCTGGCAGAGTGGGGTGCCTCCAGGCACTTGTTGGCAGAGCTAGGCTCACCGACCCACTGAGTGAGAGAGGCTGAGCACCTTCAGACAGAGGGCTTGCTGGTGGAATGGGGTGCCTTTGGACACTTACTGGCAGAGCTAAAAGAGCTTTGTAACACTTGCCTAAGCAGGGCAGAGGCCAGGCTAAGGACTGAGGGCTCAGGGCCGAGGTCGAGAGGAGCCTGCCCTAAGGGGGCCGAGAAGAGTCTGTCCTAAGGGAACTGAAAGAAGCCTGTCTAAAGAGGCCGAAGAGGAACCTGGCTTCAGGGGGTGGAGAGAAGCCTGTCCTCTGGAGGCCAAGCACAAGGGCCCAGACTTTCTCCCAGAATTCTGCTGTGCACATTTACCTTAGCGTCATACTGAATTGCTTGAGGTTCCCTTATGGCACCATGCTCTCACTTCCCTCCCTTACACGTATAGTTGCACGTGCTGTTTATTTTTCCTGGGAACACCTCCCTTGGAGAATATCAATAGACGTGATGCTGCAAGGGTGTGACTGATCCACTTCCTCACAGTTTTCCTTTGAGACTTATTAGCTATGTCCGTATGATGGCACCTTTCTATACCACACCAGCTGTCCTTTATAGAAAGTGGCTTGGTGGCTTTATTTATTTACTTTTCTCTTGCCCACATCTCAGTTTATAGAACTTTTGATTAGGTTCCTGAGTCTCTTGTCAAACATATTCTTCCCAGCTTTTGTGATATGTATTTCATCATTTGCCATAAGTTGCAAAGAACAGCTAAATCCTGTTCACCTAACACGCAGTATAAAGTTGTTTGACTCAATGCGTTCCTTTTTTTTTTAAAACAGAGACAGAAATTTCTATTAGAAGAAGAAACAAAACAGCATGTAGGCCCCAAGACCTCCTGTTTTCTAACTAGAACTTCAAACTCATCAAAGATAAAATCTAAGTTTTGCTTGATTGCATCATTGGCTTTGGGAATCTTTCGTCTCATCATATTTAGTATTTATTCATTCATTCAAATACCATTCATTCAGCAATGTAGTGGTTTTCAGCACAGCTATGAAGTCAGACTTAGAGTGGTCAAGTCCTATTTCAGCAATTATCAACTCTTTAAAGAGTTATTTAAGGTCTGGGGTTTAGTTTATTTATCTGTAAAGTGGGGGTGATAAGTACCTCAAATGATTATTTGAGGAAGGAACTGAGTTTATGCATGTAAAGCACTTAGGCCAATGACTGGAACACAGTGAGCACTCAATAAATAGTGGCTTAAAATAATATTTATCAAAAGGCTTTTTAGACTGTGCACTAATTCCTAAGTATATATATTGGATTTCCCTCCAGGAAGTCAAGAAGTATTCTGCTGATTCACTATGTCAGGACAAATTATGTCATTTGCATGTCACAAAGATGCTAACAAAAATGATGATAATGATATTTATCTATTTACTGAGCACTCATTTTCTGCTAACTTATACTAAATGCATTGCATGTCTTACCATTAATTTTCAGTTATCCTGCAAGTAGGCATTAAGTCCCTGTTTTACAAACGAGGAAGCTGAGGGTCAGAGATTAAGGATTTTTTAAAGATCACTCAGTTAATAAGTGATGGTCTAGGTCTAGAACTATCTTCCTGCAAATCCTATGCCCTCACCTTTAGAGCTTCCTTCTGGTAACTGCAGAGAATTAATTTCATCACTAAATACATGTCACTCTTTCTTGGTGTTCTTAAGGGCGCTACTTCCAAAATTTCCCTGCATAGTCTAATATATTTGTTAACAGTTCTGGTTGTATTATTTTCCTCTTAGTTTGATTTTGTTCAATTTGTTAAACTTGCCATAGCCCAGGTTATTTTTATTGATAGCTTTATTTATTTTTTTAAATCTGACTATAAGTGGTGCATAGTTTCCAAACAAACAGAAAAGCATAGGGATAGAAATAAATAACTCCTCAGTTCCCACCTCCCAGGTTATTCTTAATATTTGATTTTTATTTCTTTCTGAATTTCTGGATAATTTCTTTTATCTTGTCTGGAAGCCCATTGTCCTACTGCTGTAAAACGACACAGAAGGCATTCCTCAACTCTTTTTATCGTAATTTGATTAGCTGATGATCAGTTTGCATTTCTAACACATATAATTGGTCACCACCTAGCTAAGGAGTCAACCAGAATTCTTACCTTGAAGACAAGCTCTATAATTACCTTGAGGCCATTAGAGTCTTTGGAACTTCCCTCTCCCCCTACAGACTATCTGCTAGATTGGTTGCTGCTGTTAGGTGCCGTGGAGTCAGCTCTGATTTATGGCGACTCCATGTACAACAGAACCAAACATTTTCAGTCCTGTGCCATCTCCATAATAGTTGGTATGCTCGAGTCCATTGTTGCAGCCACTGTGTATTTTAAGCGCCTTCCAATCTAGGGTGCTCATCTTCCAGCACTATATTGGACAATATTCTGTTGTGATCTATAAAATTTTCATTTGCAAATTTTTGGAAGTAGCCTTTCTCCCTAGGCTGTGTTAGTCTGGAAAAAAAAGCTCCACTGAAACCTGTCCACCATGGGTGACCCTGCTAGAATTTGATATAATGGTGACATAGCTTCCAGCATTGCAGCAACAAGCAAGCCACCATAGCATGAGAAACTGACAAAAGAGTGGTGGACTTGATTGGAGTGCTAGTTTTATAAAGATCACTGATAATAGATAAAAATGTTAAGCTTGCTTGGTTAAACTTCTTAATCTTCAAGCTCCCTTTGACCATCGTCTAAAATATTGGTAGTAACTTACATAAATTATTGCCAAAAGAATTCCCAAACTCTATTTCAGGAAACACAGCTATTCACAGGCCTTAGCCTCATGTAGCAATATGCAACCTAAATATGTAAATGGCTCACATAAATATCTGAGAAAATAAACACAACCCAATAGATAAAATGGGCCAATATATAAGCATATTTTACAAGAAAGAAAACATAAGCAACAAATAAAATATTCTATTTGCTTCTGATTGGTAATTAAAGAATTATAAATTAAGAAACAAGAATATGAGAATATTAAAAATTAAAAGAAATAACACACCTAAAGCTAATGAATATATGGTGAAATGGATCCATATGTTGGCTGTGGAAAGCAATTTGGATATATGTATTGAAAATCTAAATACTATTCATACTCTTTGATTCAAAACCTTCTCCTTTCCAGAATCTTGCCTAAAGAATTAATGACAGAATAAAGATTTAGCGACAAAAGTTTTTTGTAGTATTATTTAATATATAAATAAATAAAAGTAACAAATTATAAATAGGACTATGGCTAAGTAAAATATGTACATCATTATAATGAAATATGCTGACCATTAAAATTATGTTTATTAAGAATTTTTTAATGACGTGATAAAATGATAATACTATAATGGCTTATAAAACAACGGGATACAAAACTGTATATTTAGACTTGTCAGATGTGTGAAAACATTCATTCTGGAAGTATGTCAGATAAAAAATTAACAGAGATTATTTCTGAGTGGCACCATTATTGGCTTTTTAATTGATGTTTCTTTCCACTTGTTACATTTCTTTCTTCCAAAACCTCAATGGCAAAATAATACAAATTATCTTTTTAAAAAGAAATTTGTCATAATATCCTTCTCATTATTTGTCACCACTTACAAGTCATTTTGATCATGTTGAGTATCTTGGAAAAACTGTCCTGGTATTTTTCCTTTTTATCTTCTTTTGAGATGAAGGATGGAAGGAGCTGGTCATTAGTAAGGCATGATATTTATTGCCTCCAGGGACCCTATTCCTCCTGCCCTTGCAATGTTCCCCAGATTCCAATCTGCTTTTGTTATTGCCTTCAAGACCAGGGTCCCTCCTGGGACTCTAAGGAACTATGCACCATTCCTCCTCTTAATTCTGCTAAGTAGAAGGACTAGACCACATGTTTACCTAGAGGCAAACCAGCTCCCAGCTACAAATCAAAGTAATTGGCTGGAGTTGGTCAGAAACACTGGGAGGGCACATTTCTTGGAGATAAGAAAATGATGAGTTGGTTCCATCTGTACTCATCTTCCTACTCCTTTGTTCATTTCTAACAGTATATCTTTGATGACTTATGGGTTTGTGAGGTGAATAAAGCTTTAGTTTTATCTGGTTCGGATCAGAACACTATATTTATTATAAAAATATTCAAGAGACATTAATAATCAAGATGGATTGTTTTTTGAGTGGTTGTTATCACAAGACTCCTAATGAAATACTAAGTTATTGAGACTGCCAACCAAACCAAAATGTAAAGATGCTGACGGTGTACTGCTGCACAGACAGGGATGTGCTGGATATTTCCCTTCATCGTTTGCTGTTTTGTATTGATGGTGGGCAGCAAGAGCGCCCTTTGTTTGTCCTCCCAGCTTAGATGATAATGATAAACATACCCAACACGGAAAAACATTTTTTACAAAGTGTTCTGACATACACTTTCTCATTTAATAGTGGAAGGCAGAATGGTGAAGTTGAAGGGATTTAGGCTTGGATTCAGACAGACTTTTACTTGAAACCCACCTCTTCCACTTCCTACTGGTGTCACTTGTCTGTAAAATTGGAAATAATGCCTACTTTGCAGGTTTAAGATGACAATTGTCAATTTACATATGCAAACTACCTAGCTTGTTCAGTCTTTTATTCACTAATTTGAAAGGCACTGGGCTCTTGTTCAATCTCAGAAATTAAGGAACTGTGAGTTTAAACAATATATGCTATAAAAATTACAGGGGACAAAATCAGACATTCTTCCTTTTCTTATATAACTTATAGTCCAGTGAGTTTAGAGAAACATTAGCCAAATAACAAATACATTTAAAATTACCATTGTGATAAACGTGTTTTAGTCCAGTAGGTAGTCGTGCTTAAGGTGAAATCTGAAGCATGCCTAAAACTTCTCCAGGAAAAGAGGGGAAGGAAAAGCACTCTAGAAAAGGAAACGACAAGTGCAAAGACTGGGGAGTGTGCAAAGTAAGAGGGACAGGTAGAGAGCAAGGGATAGGCTGACATGTGTCTGGAGAGGAGGATAAGCACCAGCTTTTGCAGGGATGTTTGGATGAGTTCATGAGTTCATCTTTATTCCAGGAGCAAAGTGGAGCCATTGAAGGATTTTAATCAGGGGGCAGTATGACCATATTTCATGTTGAAAATTGTGGCAAAATTATAAAAATCAGATTAAAGAAAACCCAGTTAGATCCGTTAAGAAACTAAGTTCAGAGGAGAGATCCTGCCAGCTTGGACCAGGATGATGGTGGTAGAAATCTATAAAAGTGGATGAAATCCAGAGATATTTAGGGGGAAAAATAGAATTTGGTTATGGAGTGAATGTGTGTGCTGAGAGAAATGTCTGTAAAGCCTCCTAAATTTCTAGATTGCATAACCTGATGCAATAAGACCAAGGTTGGATGGCAGATATCTGGAGCCTTGGCTGAACATGGTGAATTTAGCTGAAACATCCAAGTGGAAAGTTAAATAGGTAGTTGGCCCATAGTCAGATTTTAATAAAAAGGCATATATTATTCATCATCTATCATATTATATATTTTATATTCACAACAACATAAGAGATTTTCTCTATACTGTCTAATAGGTCAGTACTTCCTATACTGGTCAGGTACTTAGTTGCAGACACTGAATCCACTCTAGCTAATTCTAGCAGGATGTTATTTGTTAAGGGAAAGTGGTTAACTCAAATAATCTATGATAGAGTCAAAGAAGTAGTTTTGGATACTACACAGCCATGAAAAACACACACAAGAGCAACACACACAGGACACTCAGACACACCCCTGGACTGTTTGGCATCTATGATGGTTTATTTTATGTGTCAACTTGTCTAGGCTATGGTGACAAGTGTTTGGCCAAACACTAGACTAGATGTTGCTATGAAGGTATTTACATGTGATAACATTTATAATCAGCTGACTTTAAATAAAGCAGATTGCCCACCATAATGTGGGAGGCCCTCATCCAATCAATTGAAGGCCTTAAGAGAAAAACTATTTCCTGAGGGAGAAGGGTTCAGCCTCAAGAATGTAGATAGACATCTTGCTGGGATTTCCAGCCCACCCACCACCTGGTCTACCAATTTTGGACACAAGACTACTGGGGTTTCCAGCCTGTCACCTGGTCTATGGATTTTGGACTTGCCAGCCTCCACAATCACATGAACCAATTCCTTAAGAACAATCAATACATATATAATCCAGTGCCATCGAGTCGATTCCAACTCATAGTGACCCTAATAGCGACCCTACAGGACAGAGTAGACACACATATATATCTTAATGATTCTGTTTCTATAGAGAACACTTAGACAGCACCTATTAATTTATGGGACCAGAAAAGCTGATATCCCTATGAGAAGATACCATCACAAATTGCTCACTTTGGCATGCAAAATTTGGATGACCTTGTATGATGGGTATAAACTAGAAAATATGCTAGCATCTTAGCTGCAAAAGAATCTAGGAATATAGTTCAGGAAGACAAGCTTGAAGAAGAATGAAATGGATTTTGAGTGAACCAACTAACAGTTGAATCAACTAACGCAGGCTTCCTCTTCGGCCTTTTCACATTGAAATACATTTATCTTCCCATAATTAATTAAACTTACAAACAATAACATGCTTCTGCCTAACATAACTATCCTTCATACAGTCAAACCATGCTCATCCTACATTCAAAAGATGAAAAGGGGTGGACAGGGTCAGATCATTATCTATCAACTATTCATTTTTCTATTCTTTCTTACTAGCAGGAACTGATTTTGTTTGGGCTGGTAACAGACACAGTGTTTAAAAAAAAAAAAAATCAGTAATTCCCAGGATCGGCATATACAAAGATGAAATTCTGAAACATGAAGGCCAAAGCGAAGTGGGATATTTATAGGAGATGCAGTCAACTCCTGACATTCCCTTAGGACTCAGCTGGGTGGGGGACTCTCCAGCTTTAGTTTGTTGTGCCTGCCCCTATTACAGTAGGCACCATAATTTATCATGATCAGTCATTAACTTCTCTGTCTCCCACAGTTATTCTGTATGCAGTGGCTATTTGCTTGATAAATATTTGAATATGAGCAAGGCCCAGATCATGGAAGGCCTGAGCAGGTGAGTGATATGACTGGAATTTTATTTTTGATACATAACCATGATCATGGGAATTAGGGTAGGGGGCTGACTCAGAGGGACTGAAAATGAGGGCAGTGAGAGAGATAGAAGGGCATCAAAACAGAAAAAAAATTATTTAGAAAATCTGCTTTATTCTTAAAACCTATTCTGGTAAACACATTTAAAATAATTATTGTTAGAAAACAAATGAGATAGGCAAATATGACCCAACTTTATCCCATACATCTCATGTAACGTGAACCCAATGTCTCCTCAGGCATTTAGGACAATTTTATAGTATAATAAATAATATTGCTCTCTTCTTATGGTTTCTAACCCAGCTCTCCTCTTCATCAGCAAACATCTTGGAAAAACTCATCTACTTTCTCAACTCAGCCATTTCTCAAATACTGATAGGAAGTGCTTTCACTGCTTCCCTACAAACTCTCACATTGTCTGAATGGTTCATTTCGTTGACAGCTTTTTGGCTTCTAAAATATCATGGTTGTTCTCTTCCCATCCCAAGCCCCATCCTCACTCACCAATTGCTCTACTTGTCTGAGTGGCCTTTTAGATGTTAAAATTCCCTTCCCTTCCTTTCCTTCCTTTCCTTTCTCTTCCCCTTTCTTCCCAATCTACACAAAGTCACTGTCATTCACTGTCCAAGCTTCAAGTATAACCAACACATCGGACTTTCAAATTAATATTCCCTAGCCTCAATTTCTTCCAAATGAATGTCTCATACATTCATCAAGCTCAATATATCTAAAAGTAAATGTATCACCTCCCCTCTCTTCTTAAAGACTTTTCTTCTCCTGCATCCCTTATATTCAGTTAATGAAATGATCATATATACTCAGCCAAATTGTAAAAACTCAGAGGAATTCTTGACTCCTCTTGTCTTCTCTCATACATTCCTTAAAATCCAATTAATTACCAAATCTGGTTAATAAATTTTCCTACAAAATAACTCTTAGATTGTGAGGTAATGAGCAGAATTGTAAAAAATAATGGTGGAATTCACTTTCATTGTTGGGGCAACAAGCTAGTTAGAACAAGGGATTCTTCTTCTCCAGAAGAGATGGGCTGCACCCAAGCTTACACGGGTCCAGGGATTTCCTCCCTCCAGCAGGGACAACTACAACATCTCATAGACGCAAGCTTTCCAGGTCCAGAAGGGCCAGAATTCCTGGTCAGTTCTTTTTTTTTTTTTTTTTTCTTAACCTCTGGCACCTCAAATCCTTGTGACAAGCTGTCTGTGCATTCCTCCAACAGCAAGGCTGTTTTCTCAAGCTTTTCCTGTAAAGAGAGACTCAGGGCTGGGAATGGGGACTAAAGTTAGGGGAAGAGGGGGCATCTTTCCTCTGGAACATATGCCCAAATTGCATGTCCAGCAGAGATGAGGCCCCAGCGTGCCCTTCTGTGGAATGATGTTAAGGTATGGAGCCCCTTACCCTTTTTTTGACTTCTTGCACTAGCTTGTAATTATCTTTTTTTCCAATAAAGTCTATTCCTTAATCCTTGCCATGTGTCCTTGTAAAATATATTCCAAACTCTGGTACATGATGGAATGTGAGCCAGAGGGATCCATCTGGCATTTCACAGTTCAAGTCCCTCTTCTCCATCTTAAAGTCACATCTTTCATTAAAATTTTCGTTACCTCTTAACTAGATTATTGCAACAATATGCCTAGTTGAACTCCCTGCCTCTGATCTTGTCCCTTTTCATTCTAATCTTCACACAATATCTGAGAGTAAATTTAAAATGAGAATCTGATCACCTACTCCCTTTTAAAATCTTTTAGTAGCAACATAGGGCCTATAACAGTGTTCCAATTTTAAAGGGGAGAAAGTTATTTCAGACTCCCAGTGTCAATTTAAGTAGTTTATTATAATATTTAAAAAATCTATAGGCACATAAGTCTTTTCCTTATAGATAACATATAAATCTCAATCCAAAAATAAATTTCCAATTAAATATAAACAAAACTGTAAAACCAACAAAATTCTTACTAACAAATTAACATGAAAGATTAGTAGTAGAAATATAAAGCTAAATCTTTCTATGTTCTGTCTTTAATCTGTTCCAGTATTTTAAATTTGTTTTTATTGTTGTTGTTAGTTGCTGTTGAGTCCCTTCTGAATCGTGGAGATCTTGTGTATGACAAAAGGAAATGTTGTCTGGTCCTTTGCCAATTTAATGATCATTGGTGTATTTGAGGCCATTGTTGTGGCTACCATTTTAAATTTAAAAGTATTAAAGCAGACAATTCTGATTACTTGAAACTGTTGTCCATAATAATGTTAAGTAACACCACAGTTCTGTGTACAATTTTATGATATTTAGACCACCTACTTATCCTAATTCTGCTTGTGAAGTAATCATCAAATGCCTCTTTGAATGAGCTATCCCTTGGTCCTTACGAGGCTATCTTGTTCACTTGAAGATAAGGTTATCATTATGACATATTGAAATCTGCATTAAATGGTTACCTAATCCAATTATTGGCATAGTGGTTAAGAGCTATACCTGCTAACGAAAAGGTCAGAAGTTCGAATCCACCAGGCACTCCTTGGAAACTCTATGGGGCAGCTCTACTCTGCCCTATAATGTCGCTATGAGTCAGAATCGACTTGAAGGCAATTTTTTTTTTTTATCCAATTATTACTGGATTCGTGAGTGGGAAAATAGTATCTGAAGTTATTTTTTGATTCTTGTAATTGTTGAAAAAAATTTTAATGGTTTCAGCACAGAGCCAGTTATCGGACTGTAGAATGATGTCAGTAAATACTGGAAATGACTCATTCAGATCGTTTTGAAAATGGTTTTACCATAAATCAAGTTTTCATAACATTTTTTCCATTTTGCCTGAAACTTGGAAAAGAGTCTATTTAAACTATAGCAGATGCCTCTTTTGTACACTGCCTCATGATGTCACTTGGCCTTTATTTGGCATAAACAAAGAATTTATGTAGTCAGCCTGTGTCTGTTCATTTGTTATTAGCCAGAAACACCTAAGATGGGGCATTACTCCTCTGTGCAATGTTGTTTTCATTACCTCACATCAGGGTTTCGCTTTATTGTCTAATGTAAGAAACTAAAATCTTATTCTAGGAAATTTTTTTTTTAATAATTTATTTTTTGCTCTTGTTGTTTTTGAGAATATACCAGCAGAGCATACACCAATTCAACAGTTTCTACATGTACAATTCAGCTATGCTGATTACATTCTCTGAGTTGTGCAACAATTCTCACCGTCTTTTTCTGAGTTGTTCTTTCCCCATTAACATAATCTCACTGCCCCCGAAGTCTCCCATCTAATCTCTGGCATTGCTGTTGTCAATTTGATCCCATATAGATAGATCTTAAAGAGCACAATGCTTAAGACAGACGTTCTTTACTAGTTAAAACTAAACTATTGCTTAGTTTTAAGAAGACTTCAGAGGATATTTTTGGTTTAAGGTTTAAGGTATAAAGATTATCTCAGGGCAATAGTTTCACAGGTTCATACAATCTCCATGAATCCAGAAAAATATAGATTCCGTGAGAGTTTGAAATTCTGTTATGCATTTTCACCATTTGGATCAGGGTTCTTCTATAGAATCTTTAATCAAAGTGTTCAGTCATGGTAGCCGGGCACCATCCTGTTCTTCTGGTCTCATGGCAAAGGAGGCAGTTGTTCATGGAGGCAATTAGGCACACATTCTATTTCCTCTTCCTATCCCTGACTCTCCTTCTTCCTCTGTTGCTTCAGGCAAGTGGAGATCAATTGCTGTGCATCGAATGGCCGGCCGCTTGCAAGCTTTTAAGCCCCCAGACACTACGCAAAGAACTAGAAGGTCAAATAAGAGCATTAAACACATTATTAGGCCAATTAACTGAGTTGTCACATGAAATCATGACCCTAAACCTCCAAACCAAGTGTCTTAGTTATTTAGTGCTTCTGTAATGGAAATACCACAAACAGGTAGCTTTAACAAACAGAAATTTATTCTCTCACAGTTGAGGAGGCTAGAAGTCTGAATTTAGGGTGCTGTCTCTAGAGGAAGCTTTCTCCCTCTGGAGTTGTAGCTGTTTATGACTGTACCACCTGGGCTTCAAACTCTTCCAGCCTCTACTCATTACCCAATTCCAGAACCACTTCCACTTTGTAGGTATTTGTTAGAGCAACACCCTACTTTCTGCACCAAATTCTGTCTTAGTAATCTAGAACTTAAGTGGGTGGCTTTAACAGACATTAGTTTTCTCACAGTTTAGGAGGGTAGAAGTTGGAATTTCGGGAGCTGTCTCTAGGAGAAGGCTTTTTCTCTCTGTTGGGTCTGGAGGAAGGTCTTTGTCTCTTTGAGCTTCTGCTCCTGGGTGATCTTCCTGTGGCTTGGCGTCTCTCTTACCCCATCTCTGCTCTGCTTTCTTGTTTAATATCTTTCTAGGTCTCAAAAGAGATTGACTCAAGATATACCCTACACTAACCCAGCCTCATTAACATAAGAAAGGTAACCCATTCCCAAATGGGATTATAACCACAGGCATAGAGGTTAGGATTTACAACACATATGTTTGGGAGACATAATTTAATCCATAACACCAAGGAACCAAATTCCAGGAGGTGTTTTGTTGTACATATGTTGTCTCAGCAGTTTCTGTTTTTTAAAAAGGAGTTTTATTTCAATTATCAATGTGAAAGAAAGATTTTGGCACTATAACTGGTAAAGGAATTCAACATGAATGCAATGAATTCAGTGTAGAACAATTGTCATTTTCCATTAGTGTGTATCAATCTAACCTCATATAATCAAATACACTTACTAACACATTAAAAGTTGAAAACTGCCATTGTAGGTGAGGGGTGCAAACTGGTGGTACAGTGTTTTGTTAGGACCGCACAGAATTGCTTCCCTTAAAATCAGATTTGAAAACTTTTTAGGTGAGGTATATAATCTCTAATATATCATGTGCCCTGCCACTTTTGACAATTTTATAGACAGTGTGATCACTTATTTGCAAACTGAGTAACCATCTCCACATTGGATCCAAGGTGACCATTATGTAACCTTGGGACCAAATATAGTCGTAGCCAAATGATCCAGAGCACATGTGTGTTCATTTCAGGGTGGTTTGTTTATTTTGCTGTTAGGATTTTAAGCAAAATGAGAGAATAAATAAATAAATAAATAAAAGCATGTCTGGGAGAACTCCTGCATCCTAACTGTGTGCCCTCACTCTCCTGCCTCCCTAGGGTCAATGGACTCCAGTTGGAGAAATATTGGCTTATAGGATAAGGCCAAATTCCTTGATTGGGCATTCATTTTATTTTAGTTGTTAGTTGTTCAGCAAATCTTTCTTGCTACTCTTTCCTTAAACATACCATGAATAACAATGTCTCAATACCTGCATACATTTTGTTCCTTCTGCCTAGAATGCCCATTCCACATTATTAGTCTGACAAACTCCCACTCATTTCTCAAGACTCTTCAAGACCCAATTGAAGTGTCATCTCCCCTGTGAAGGTTTTTCAAGCATCGCTTGGCAGAGCCATTTGCTTTCTGCTTTATGCTCCCCATGATGCTTTTTATTAAACACTGCATTACAGCACTGATTCCTTGGCACTATGATAAGTTCTTTGTAAGTCAGTCACTAAGCCCTTTACCCCATTTCTGTCCATAATGTCCTGGGAGCTGCATCATAACCATTCTTCGGAGTACCAGAGATATTACAGAGTTTTTCCAGGGAAAATATAGGTGGTAAAAGTAATTGTAGAAGAATAAGGGTCAATGTCAAGCAATGAAGAGGTCTGTGATGAAAAGACTCAAGTATCTTCCAAATAAAAGGAAAGGGCATACAATTTGGAGCTAGAAGTATTGAGTTTAGTTTCCCATTTCTGGAAAATTATTTGTCATTGTTTCTTTAAATATTACACTCATCCCATTTCTTCTCATCTTTCCTCCTGGGAATCTGATTTAAATGTGTTTTAGTCAGTCTTACAGTATCTTCTATTTATTTTATCTTTTTATGTTATGTATTTTGGCTCCTTATGCTACATTCTATGTAATATTTTCTGACCTATTCTTCAGTTCCTCAATTTTCCCTTTGGCTGGATCTAACCTGGTTTAAATACAATCACCCAGTTATTAATTTCAATATTGTAATTAAAGTTTTAGAAGTTCAATTTGGTTCTTCTTCAAATCTGCTGTTACTTATTGCTTACAGATATTTTCTAGCTTGTCTTTTATTTTTTTAAGCCAGGTAAGAAAAATGTATTATTTTATTGTCTGCCTAATCAAAGACTACAGACTTCAGTATGGATTACACCTCAACATAAAGAAAAGAAAAATCCTCACGACTGGACCAATGAGCAACATTATGATAAACGGAGAAAATATCGAAGTTGTAAAGGATTTCATTTACATGTTGAGGAGTGACCAGTCCCTGGAGAAGGACATCGTGCTTAGTAAGCAGAGGGTCAGCAAAAAAGAGGAGGACCCTCTGTGTCAAGATGGATTGACACAGTGGCTGTAACAATAGGCTTAAACACAGCAATGGTTGTGAGGATGGCTCAAAACTGGACAGTGTTTCATTCTGTTATACATAGGGTTCCTATGAGTTGGAACCAAATGAGTGGCACCTAACAACAACAACAATATGTCTGATAATTAAAGCACACTAAGTCTATGTGGTTATAGAAGATACTCTTGTTGCCCCACACATAGTCCCTCAGATCTTACCATTCAAATGCATGCTGGTCCAATTTCTAACTTCCAGAATCAGCATTTTTTTTTTTTTTGAGGGCCTCATCTGGTTGGTTGTCTAAGCCCACAGGCCTGAAGTGATGGATAACTAACATTTTCTGGGAGCAGGTTTGTCCCTTCAGGTTGATCACGCTGAGGTTTTTGTTTTCATTGGTTTTCAGTTTCCCCAACAGAACTGACAAAGTAAAGTATGCAACATGTGCAAACAGCTAGAGATAGAAAACCAAAAGGGAAGAATGCTCGGCATTTTTCAAGCTGAAAGAATTGAAGAAAAAATTCAAGCCTTGAGTTGCAATAGTGAAGGATTCTATGAGGAAAATATTAAACAATGCAGGAAGCATCAAAAGAAGATGGATGGAATATACAGAGTCATTATACCAAAAAAAAAAAAAAAAAAAAAAATTGGTCAACATTCAACCATTTCAAGAGGTAGCATATGATTAGGAACCGATGGTACTGAAGGAAGAAGTCCAAGCTGCACTGAAGGCATTGGTGAAAAAACAAGGCTCCAGGAATTGACGGAATATCAGTTGAGATGTTTCAACAAACAGATGCAGCGCTGGAGGTGCTCACTCGTCTATGCCAAGAACTTTGGAAGGCAGCTACCTGGCCAACTGACTGGAAGAGATCCATATTTATGCCTATTCCCAAGAAAGGTGATACAACTGAATGTGGAAATTATAGAACAACATCATTAACATCACAAGCAAGCAAAATTTTGCTGAAGATCTTTCAAAAGTGGCTGTAGCAGTATATCGACAGGGAGTGGCCAGAAATTCAGGCTGGATTCAGAAGAGGACATTGAACAGGGATATCATTGCTGGAAATCCTTGCAATGTAGATGGATCCTGGCTGAAAGCAGAGAATACCAGAAAGATGTTCACCTATGTTTTATTGACTATGCAAAGGCACTCGACTGTGTTGATCATAACAAATTATGGATAACACTGTGAAGAAAGGAAATTTCAGAACACTTAATTGCGCTCACGAGGAAATTGTACATAGATGAAGAGGCAGTTGTTCAGACAGAACAAGGGGATACTGAGTGGTTTAAAGTCAGGAAAGGTGTGGATCAAGGTTGTATTCTTTCACCATACTTATTCAATCTGTATGCTAAGCAAATAATCTGAGATGCTGGACTATATGAAGAAGAATGGGGCATCAGAATTGGAGGAAGACTCATTAACAGTCTGCATTATGCAGATGACACAACCTTGTTTGCTGAGAGTGAAGAGGACTTGAGGCACTTACTGATGAAGATCAAAGACCACAGCCTTCAGTATGAATTGCACCTCAACATAAAGAAAACAAAAATCCTCACAAATGGACCAATAAGCCACACATGATAAATGAAGAAAGGATTAAAGTTATCAAGGATTTCATTTTACTTGGATCTGGAATCAACACCCATGGAAGCAGCAGTCAGGAAATCAAAAGATGCATTGCACTGGGCCAATTTGCTCCAAAAGACCTCTTTAAAGTGTTGAAGAGCAAAGATGTCACCTTGAAGACTAAGCTATGCTTGACCCAAGCCATGTTATTTTCAGTTGCATCATATGCTTGTGAAAGCTGGGCAATAAATAGAGAAGAATGAAGAATTGACGCCTTTGAATTGTGGTGTTGGCGAAGAATATTGAATATACCATGGACTGCTGAAAGAACGAACAGGCCTGTCTTGGAAGAAGTACAACTAGAATGCTCCTTAGAAGCAAGGATGATGAGATTGTATCTTACATACTTTGGACTTGTTGTCAGGAGGGATCAATCCCTGGAGAAGGACATCATGCTTGATAAAGTACAGGGTCAGTGGAAAAGAGGAAGACCCTCAACAAAATGGATTGACACAGTGGCTGCAACAATGGGCTCAAGCATAACAACGATTGTAAGGATGGCTCAGGTCTGGGCAGTGTTTCATTTTGCAGTACATAGGGTTGCTATGAGTTGGAACCAACTCAACAGCACCTAACAACAACAACAGAACTGAGCTCCAGCCTTCCACAAAGGTAACTAACTTGATGTCTTCTGCTGGGTTCTCTAGAGAAGCAAAACCAGTAAAGTGTATAAGTATATATTTAGAGAGAGAGATTTATATCAGGGAAAAAGCTCAGGTGGTTGTGGAGGTTGGAACATCTCAAGCCTGTGGGTCAGAATAGAGGCATCTCCTGATTCACATAGCTGCAGGAACTGACAAACCCGAGATTGGCAGGTCAGAGATCTTGCTCACAGGCTGCAAAGACTGATGATGAATCCTGAGATCGGCAGGCAAGACTGCAGGTAAACTGCTAGCTCAAGTCCCAAAAATTGGAGGTCAGAAAAACAGGAGCTAGTTGCAGGATCCAGAGTGAGCAAAAGCCCACCAGAATGTCTACTTACATTCAATACAGGCCAGATCCCAAAGGAAACTCCCTTTCAACTGATTGGCTACTCATAGCAAATCCCATCATTGAGGGAATCACATTATGTCAATCTCATCATAGAAGTCCTCACAACATCACAGGACTGCCAAATCACTGAGAATCATGGCCCAGCCAATTTGACACACAACCTTAACCATCACACTTGATAATACATCCTTTACTGCAAGCCTTCCCTTCCCTCTATCACTTCTCCACTCCTACAGGTTATCTCCACTCCAATCCTTGACAAAGTGAATCACAAAATTAAGTTGGTGTATCTGTTTCTATTGTCTGTTTTTTTTCTGCTTGTCTTGCTCATGGTGTTATGCTTCTTTGCTTTCTGGTTATATTTTTGTACATAGTATTTAAAAATATATTTTTGTAGACACAGTATTTAAAAAACTAGTTATATAAATTACTGGAGGCAAAAACCAAAAAAACCAAACCCATTGCTGTCAAGTCGACTCTGACTCATAGCAACCCTATAGGACAGAGTACAACTGCCCTGTAGAGTTTCCAAGGAGTACCTGGGAGATTCGAACTGCCATCCTTTTTGTTAGCAGCTGTAGCACTTAACCTCTATGCCACCAGGGTTTCCATTGGATGCAGAGAAGGACGATATTTTCCTAAAAGAGGATTTTGTTGGCCTTTGCCAGGTGTCTGTGGCAACACTAATCTCGGACAACATTAATTGAAGTTCAAGCTTTGAGGTACGCTGTACTCACTAGTTGCCATGAACCTGGGCGGCTGCAAGTCCAACAAGGATTGGCTTATTTTTATTTCACTCTTGAGACTGTATCCCTTTGGGGTCCCATCATAATGTGAAGGCGTTGTCAGACTTCCTGCCTTGGGCAGGCCATGGGTTTTTATTCCCCCCCCCCTTCATCCTTCAAGACCACCAAACTGAAGATCAGTTTTGCAGTTATTTCTCCAGTTAGTCAGGTATGCTCCAGGCAAAAGCAGCTTTGAGTGTTGGGCTTACTTCTCTAGGTTCTTATCTCCTCCTAGGTTTTGGCTGAGTAATTCCTCAGGATCTGGTTAGCTCTTCAGTGCTTTTAAGAAGATTCTTTTTGTATTTCACACCTGCTTTCTAGTTGTCTTCAGTGAGAGTGATTCAGTCTGCCTAGTTCATCACCACTGGAAGCAGAAATTTCTAGGTGGTGGCCTTACTACAAACCTCCCTGAGCCTTATGCTTGCTCATCCCCAGCACGTGGAATAGTACAAGGGGCACGGTTGTTGCTCAACAAATATTTGCTGTTGAAAGAATCTCTAGAATTAGAATAGCGACGTTTGACCTAAAGAGCCGTGTTAAGGAAGATGAGGTAGCACATGCAAAAACACAAACTCAAGGTGCCGCTCGAAAGGTTCAGAGAGGTTTAATGACTTGTCCAATGTTCTACAGCAAGTGTGGGAAGAGGCAGCCATGGAAACCAGGATTCCTGATTTGCACACAAGGGTTCCATGAAAAATGATGCTCCAATAAATAACTGTGTTGCAGTCTTGGAAAAATCTTCCAGAAGAGATGGAACTCATTGCTGATGGTCTCCTGTCAGGACAAAGCTGTTGCATTGTGACGTGACTGCTTCCCAGGGTCTTTCTGGATGCACGTAAATTGGCCATCTCAGCTATAGGTCTGGTGATGCTGCAGTCCAGGCACAATTCACTGAAGCAACAAACCAAATAAATGTAACATGAGTAGCTCTGCTAGAAAAGGAAAAAGGGAGGCAGAGGCAGGGAGAAGTGCTTTGAAGGAAAGGCAGCTTTTCTCTTTAATTTAAAGAAATTTTCTCTTTAAATTGAGCCTAGCTCTGTGTTGAATCTGCTGGGACTGCATAGTGGAATATGATAACAAACTTATTGTTGCAACTTGAACCTTTATTCATCTTGAGCTTCCCTCATTAAGCATGGCTTGGCTATCATCTACTCAATTCGATTCAACTCAAAGTGCATTTACTGAGGGTATGCCATGTGTACCATTTTGGGAATTCAGGGATCAGGAATAGTAATAGGATACACACAACTTTTCTTCAAAGAGACTGCTGTCTAGTAGGTGTAGACAGACTCAGGAACACAATTGTTGTATTCCTAAGTACTTCATTATTGGTGTCCTCAAAGAATTACTTGTTCAGAAGGTCAAGGTATGGGGGCATTTCTTCAGAAAGATTTCTCCAACACTTTTTGTGATAGATTATGTTTTACAGCCCCCAGTCCAAAGGAAATAAATACCAAAGGTAGAAAGTGATCTCTGTATTATGCTTAAATGGGGCTGAAATAGAAGCGATGACCAATACACTTAATTTTTCTAAGAGCTCATGTGTTTTCTTCAGCTGCCTGTCTTTCAGCTGTGAGTTCATTCTATTTACTTAGACCTGAATTTCCCCAACTCCAAGAAAAAAGAGTGTTCTGAGTTGAAATTTCAGCCTAAAGAGAGGCTGGAGGTTGTGCAATCTTCTGAGAAATCTGTTTCTCCCCAAATTATTCATTCCATTTTACAAATGCAAAAGCTGTGGTAAGTTTCAGGGGGGAAAAAAAAAAAGAAGAAGAAATCTGATCAGATAAGCTTCCATGCTTCCTAGCCTTTGGGCACTTATTCACTCTGTACAGATCCAGCTTTCACCATCTAATATTTCCACACATTTTCTAAAGGTTGTAAAGAATAGATAGTTTCTTGATTTACTGGCCAGATAATGGTGAGGAATGTGTGTGTGTGTGCACGTGAGTGTAATAAGGAGTTATGGGAAAGACAGTGGTAATAAAAACTACTTTGAACAAAAATAATGCATATCCAAAGTGGATCTGGCATTTGACACCAAGCCAGATGAATTTTCTGCACAGCATTTGACAGAAGTGGGAAAAGGGAAGGAGGGGGAATGGTGCTGCATCAGCATATGGATTGCAAATGCAATAAAAATGGCATCTGAAACTAAGATGGGGAAATGGGCAACAGTTCAAAACACCCTGGGAAGAAAAAGAAAAAGTAGGTATCATTTGTTTATATTGACAAAGATCAATGTGTATCAGAAGAGGAAGGAAGGGCCCTGAGAGTATGGCTCCTGGACACCATTTTAGCTCAGTAATGAAGTTGCTCCTGAGGTTTGCCCTTCATCCAAAGATTAGAAGGATCCATAAAACGAAATAAGACTAAAGGGGCATACCAGCCCAGGGGCAAGGACAAGAAGGCAGGAGTGGACAGGAAAGCTGGTAATAGGGAACCCAAGGTTGAGAAGGGAGAGTGTAGACAAGCCCTGGGGTTGTTAACCAATGTCATAAAACAATACATGTACCATTTAATGAGAAGCTAGTTTGTTCTGTAAACATTTGTCTAAAGTACAATAAAAAGAAAAAAAAAATATGTGTAGCTTTGTGATGCAGACTTAGAGGCTAGGTGAAGAAAAAAAAGAAGAGGAGAGAAGGGAGTGAAGGTGAAGGGAAGGAGGGAGAAAAGGGAGAGAGGAAGGAGGGGAGAGAAAGAGAGAGGGAGGGGATGCAGAAGTTAATTCCAGAACTCCTCCCTCTGTTTGCCTTTCCTCTTAAGCTTTTCCTTCTCCACCCTTGCCCCTCATTTATTCCAAAACCAAGTCTCTCGTAGGATCCTGATTTTTCTTTTTCCTGTCCAGAAGGAAAGTTCTATGATATACTTCAATCCAACTGAAATGTTAAAATAAATATGTGTTTCATAAAGAACATGGTGAAATGAACTGCTAAGAGTAGAAATGTGGACTCTGTGGTAGAGACTTTTTAGAAGAAGGGTCTTCCTGAGAAACTTCTGAAGCATCTCCTAGGCAATTATCCTACATGAGGGGCTAGTTCTGTGTATAACAGAAAAAGCCAAAGGTTCTAGGAGTTGGAGAGAAGTACTGAGAGAAGCTATGAAAAGTAGATACAAGTAGCAGAATAATCATTCACAGAGGTGCATTTTAGAAAGTCAAGAGGGTGGTCTCCAGCTAAAATTGTGATTATCGGAGGAAGAAAGGAAACAATGATCGATTACCCACTAGTTGCCAAGTATTTTACCCTCAGTTTTTAAATAGTTTGTTTCAATTCTAACAACAACTCCGTGAGGTGGCTTCTACTATATTCATTTTACAGGCAGGGAAACTCAGATTTGGAGAGGTGTGGAAATTTACTTCAGGCTAAACAAGCAAACAAACAAAAAAACAAACTTTTTGCATTCATTCTGACTCATGGTTACTCCATGTGTTACACAGTAGAACTGCTCATAGGGTTTTCTTGGCTGTAATCTTTACAGATGCAGATCCCCAGTCCTTCCTTCCAAGGCACCGCTGGTTAGCTTTGAACTGCCAACCTTTAGGTTAGTAGTCCAGTGCAAACCATTTGTACCACACAGGACGCTAAGAGTCTTAAGGTAAAATTGAGATCTAATTGGTACCAATATTAATAATAACAGCTATCAATTATTGAGAGCTTACTACTTTCCAGGCACAATATCATGCAATTCAATCCTCACAATAACTCTTGGAAACAGGTGTTAATTTCCCCAAATTACAGAAGAGAAGATCTTCCAAGAAATGGCAGAGGTTGGACTTAACTCGAGTAGTCTGACTCCAGACTTCCTGCATGATTTTCCTCGTGTATACGCACACTGCCATCCTCACGGAGTGCATTGTGTCATGATTTCCACTCACACACCAATTCTCAACCTGCCCCCCATTCCAGGTTTTTTAATATTGTACTCTTCTGTCCTGTTTTCTCTCTCTACCCAATGACCTATACCGTGCCCTTAACACCAAACAAACAACAACAACAAACACCCAAACTCATTGCTCTTGAGTCAACTCACATGGCAACTCCATGTGTTACAGAGTAGCACTGCCCTGTATGGTTTTCTCAGCTGTAATCTTTACAGAACCAGGTGGCCAGGGCTTTCTTCAGTGGCACTGCTGTTCACGGAGGTTCAAACTTTTCCATTAGTAGTTGAGCGCAAAATGTTTGTGCCTTATCCTTGGCACAACCCTCCTACCCCGCTCCTTTTGCCCCAAAAAAAGTGTTTCGCTGTAGGCACTGTCCGTTTTCATAAATCTTCACAACTCTGCAAACTAGACATGGGCATTTCCATTTCACAGGTGAGGAACCTGAGACTTCCAAGGCTCGGCTAACCTGCCCAAGGTCGCACAGCTAGAAAGTGATAAAGTTGGAATTTAAAATTAAACCTGTCCTTCTCTGAGGCCTGTGTCCTTCCTTGTCCCAGCAGTGCCTCTTGAACTTGTTCTGGGGAGCAATCCTGTGCTCACAGTGGGGAAGGGGATTAGAATGCTGAACAAAGTGTTTTCGAAGCATTTTACTGTTAGAAGGCCTCCATTTTACCGAGTACCAAACTCCAATTTTTCCAGTGTGAAAGGACGCCTTTCCAAAATAGAAAAAAGTGCTTTTGTCCCAGAGTGAGCCCTAGGAATAAAAAAATAAAAAAAAAAAGAATCCGCAAAGAAAAGCAGTGGGGGAGGTAGCTAATACCACTAGTTTCATTCTCAAAAGGGAAAAAGAGACATTTCAGAAAAGATCTGTTCTGTAAACTTGAAAACAAGAAGTAGGGCCAGGAAACTTTGGTGGCAAGTCTGTGGAGGAAGTAGCCACCAGAATAATAGTCTTGATTGCAAGCCAGTGTTAATTAAGGACACAGGGCTGGCAATGAGCCAAGCAGATTGAGCTCTAACCATCATTTCCGACATGAAGTTTTTTTGTAACATAAGAAAGTTATTTAGTTTCCCTTCACATTGTCTTTTTGAGTCCTTACATTAATAAAATCATTTGCAGTAGAAATACTAGCAGAAAGAAATATAAAATACTAACAACCAGAAATTTTTTAACGCCTACAAGAAGAGGCTAGGAAAATTGGCATGCAATTGCCAATCATGTTTTACAACTTTGCTCTTTACCATGGACCAGAGATGATCTTTCTTAAGGAAAATTTACAGGCTTCCAGATTCATCATGGTGAAGACAGCTAGGATCCAGCACCGGGGAAGCGCCTATTCTGTGTTTGGTTGAATCAGTGAGAATAAACATCAAGAGATGGCTTGTACCAGGGAGGAGGAGAGGTGAAACACCTGGGAATAGAGAAGGGGACAGGAACTGTTTTTAGAAACAAGCTCCTCTTGGTTTTTTCTTACCATACCCTAACCGTCTCTTTCTGAATAATTAATTTGCATTATTTGTTTAATGTCTAATGTCTATCACCTGCTAAACTGACAGCTCCGCGGGGCTGGTGCTACGTTAAACAACCCCTCTGTAAAACCTAGTGCAGCAGTTAAGAATTTGGACTCTGAAGTTAGGATACTGTGTTCAAATCCTACTTTTACTTTACTGCCTTTTAGCTTTGGAACCTGGGAAAAGTTCCGTTTCCCGGATCATACAGCAAGGCTGATAGTAGTATCTACCTCACAGGGTGCTACAGGTTGAATTGTGTACCCTCAAAAATATGCTGAAGTCCTAACCCCACCTCCACACCACCTGTGAATGTGACCTTGTTTGGAAATAGAATCTTTCAAGATGTTATCAGTTAACATGAGACAATACTTAAATAGGGTAAGTCCAAATCCTATATGATTGGCGCCCTTATAAAAACAGGAGAAGAGACACAGGGGGAAAAAGGTCATATGAAGATGGAGGCCGAGATTGGAGTGGTGCATCTATAAGACAAAGAATGCCAGGGATAGCCAGGAACCACCAGAAGCTAAAATGAGGCAAGAGAGGATCTTCCCCTAGAGCCTTCAGAGAGAGCATGGCCCTGCCAACACCCTGATTTTGAACTTCTAGCCTCCAGAAATGTGAGACAATACATTTCTCTTGCTTTAATTAACTTAGTTTGTGGTGGTTTATTATGGCAGCAATAGGGAACTAAAACAGAGGGCTATTACAAAATTACATGATTTTATATTTGTTAGACTTGTGCCTGGTACTCAGTAAGCTTAATTGTTACGTGTAATATAATAATAATAATAATAATTATTCACAGCTATGTCCCCAGTTCTTTGTACCGTGCTTATGCTACCGGAATAAGACTCTTGCCTCTCACCGGTCAAGAATGAGCAGGTAAGGCACATAGTTTTCTATGAAGCAAAGCTTTATGGCTTGCAAGTAGAGATGAGCAGGGCCTAAAGCAACGCTTACCCTCATCTCACAGAACAAAAGACAGGCCACCTCGTTGAGGGTCTTCGTCTTTTCTGCTGAGCCTGTACTCTGCCAAGCTTGATGTCCTTCTCCAGGGACTGATCCCTCCTGACATCATGTCCAAAGTATGTAAGACACAGTCTCACCATCCTTGCTAAGGAGCATTCTGGCTGTACTTCTTCTAAGACAGGTTTGTTCAATCCTTTGGCAGTCCATGGTATATTCAACATTCTTTGCCAACACCACAATTCGAAGGGGTCAATTCTTCTTCAGTCTTCCTTATTCATTGTCCACCTTTCACATGCATATGATGCAACTGAAAATACCATGGTTTGGGTCAGGCACACCTTAGTCTTCAGGGTGACATCTTTGCTCTTCAACACTTTAAAGAGGTCCTTTGCAGCAGATTTGCCCAATGCAACGCGTCTTTTGATTTCTTGAATGCTGCTCCCATGGGTGTTGATTGTGGATTCAAGTAAAATGAAATCCTTGACAACTTCAATCTTTTCTCCATTTATCATGATGTTGCTCATTGGCCCAGTTGTGAGGATTTTTGTTTTCTTTATGTTGAGGTGCAATCCATACTGAAGGCTTTGGTCTTTGATCTTCATTAGTAAGTGCTTCAAGTCCTCTTCACTTTCAGCAAGCAAGGTTGTGTCATCGGCATAATGCAGATTGTTAATGAGTCTTCCTCCAATCCTGATGCCCCATTTTTCTTCATATAGTCCAGCTTCTCGGATTATTTGCTTAGCATACAGATTGAATAGGTATGGTGAAAGAATACAAGCCTGACGCACACCTTTCCTGACTTTAAACCAATCAGTATCCCCTTGTTCTGTCTGAACGGCTGCCTCTTGATCTATGTACAGCTTCCTAATAAGCACAATTAAGCGTTCCGGAATTTCCATTCTTTGCAGTGTTATCCATAATTTGTTATGATCCACACAGTCGAATGCCTTTGCATAGTCAATAAAACACAGGTAAACATCTTTCTGGTATTCTCTGCTTTCAGCCAGGATCCGTCTGACATCAGCAATGGTATCCCCGGTTCCACGTCCTCTTCTGGAACCAGCCTGAATTTCTGGTAGTTCCCTGTCGATATACTCCTGCAGCTGTTTTTGAATGATCTTCAACAAAATACTGCTTGCGTGTGATATTAATGATATTGTTCTATAATTTCCACATTTGGTTGGATCACCTTTCTTGGGAATAGGCATAAGTATGGATCTCTTTCAGTCAGTTGGCCAGGTAGTTGTCTTCCTATTTCTTGGCGTAGACGAGTGAGCACCTCCAGCGCTGCATCTGTCTGTTGAAACATCTCAATTGATATTCCATCAATTCCTGAAACTGGCTGGGTTTGTTTTTTTACCAGTGCCTTCAGAGCAGCTTGGTATGTGCTTCTAGATGCCCATAATTCCCAAACTGGCCTTACCATAACATTTAATGTTCAGCCCTTCTTCTGGGCTCAGGTCAAATGATTACAGTGGTCGACACTCTGAGCACTGGGCATTGGGCTGACCTGTCAATGAACAATCAACAAACACCTGATGGGTAGATCCTACCAGTGACTGTGCAATTGCCCCAAAATGCCTGCTGGATAGGCCACTTTTCTAGTTGTATTATCATTTGATACATCATATGTAGAAACAAAATTGTACTAAACAGATTCCGTCAATTGTTTACCTTTTTTTTTCTCATCAAAGTTGACATAAGCTTCACAAGAGCTGGTTCTTTTAAAAAGTCAACCTGTTTCTAACCATTGTTGAGACCATGCTACTAATTTGTTGTCCACTTAGCCCCATCCACCAAAGTCAGAAAGATTTGGTTTAAATCTTCTACCGCTATTTAAATTCTATGAGTTAAAAAAAAAAAAGTTCAGTCATTATTAGCCTCAGTTTCCTCATCTGTAAAAGGGAAAAAGAGCAGTGTCTTACTTCGTGGAGTTACTATTGAGGATTAACGAAGTTAATGCAAGTAAAGTGCTTAGTACGGTGCATGGCACCATTAATTGCTGTGGTGTTATTAACTAAAAAAAAAATCCGTTGCTGTTGAGTCGATTCCGACTCATGGTGACCCTGTAAGACAGAACAGAACTGCCCCATGGAGTTTCAAAGGCTGTGATCTTTACAGAAGCAGATTGCCACGTCTTTCTCCCGCGTGCTGAACCACTGTACAGCCAAGGCTTCTAGGTGGTGTTATTGTTACCAGAATAAGGTTCTTGCCTCTCACTGGTCAAGAATGAGCAGGTAAGGCACGTAGAGTTTTCCACACGAGCAAAGCTTTGTTGAAGAGGCTTGCAAGTGGAGGCGAGGAGGGCCTAGAGCAACACATACCCCCGTCTCACAGAACAAATGACAGGCCTGGGTTTTTAAAAGCTCTTGCGGGGGGAAAGATTCATGTTTACCCATAGGCACAGGTAGGGGTATGTTAACTAAGTTGCATGGGCAGCAGCTTTCCAAGATGGCTTCTGTCCTGGAGGCCTCTGGGATTCGTAGCAGGACTTATTATGGGATGTTGCGTCTGCGCAGTCTTCCGCTCCCCGGGTTCGATTCCCTGGCTGGGACTGTAGACCCTCACTGCCCCTGGTAGAAGGTCACACAGTGGTCACAGATGGATGTTCTGCACATGTCCCTGGGCCTGGTCTTCTCCAACTACTTCTGAAAGGCAACTTTAAAGAAGTTTGGGGGCTATTTTAGATACCCTGCCCCATCGTTCTGGAGAATGGCCTTGTTTCTGCGTCCTGGTCCATTTCTTGTTACTTTGTTTGTAGATTTGGGGGCCCCTCTGTTCTCTGCCTTACTAAGTCTCTAGATTTGCCACTCAACCCCCTATTACCTCCCTGATAGTATAGTCTATTACTCTTTTACTTGCTTCTCCTCTAACCACACCAGTCTCTTCGCTATTTCTCAAACAGGCACCCTCCCATCTCAGGGCCTTTGCTCCCCGTCTTACTCATGTAAAGTAGTTGAAACAAAAAGAATGAATGGATAAATAAATGAAATGAAAGAGTTATTTTTTTGCCTCCTGAAAGAAAAATACTTTTTTCTGAAGTAAATGGGAATAGCGATGTTAAAGTCTAAAATTTCCCAACTGTCTTCATTCTGTTCCCAAATGCTAAAATAAAATCAGAATCAGGATAAGTGCCCAGAATGGTGCACTACTATTTTCTGTTCACGTATGCACACTCCTGATGATTCTAATAACATAAGTAATTTCTGTTTTATGATTGTTTACAAGCCAATCATGTCTGTGAAAAGGGAATTCACATTTGCCCTGGAGTTCTAGTTCTTAGTGAATAGGTTGCAGCTTTACCTCTAAAGGGGATCGAAGGTGACCCACTGGGAATTCTGGAGAACAAAGAGCTTCCCTGTTTAGGACTTCCTTTGAAGCCTATTCATTACTCTTATTGTGAATTTTAATGTCTTCTTCTTCTTTTTTTTCTCTTCCCTCTTTCCTTAAAGTTACATTCCAAAGCATCTGTTATGGGTAATGCATCTTATCAAGGAATGAACCATTCTTCCCTGATGGTAGTTAGTATAGATGGCTGAGTTCAGACCCGTGTTTATTCAGGGCAGTGGCACCATCATTTAATGGTGCTCTAATTTAAGATGAGGCTGACAAACTTGGAACATGCTGATATTTCTCTGTTCTTTCAGAGTGGGCTCTGGCAGCCCCGAATGGTCTGAATAATCTGTGTTGGGTGGTTTTATATTCAATGGATGCCTTTTAAAACAATTTCTCTTCTCCTGCGTTGAGATATCCTGAAGAGATGAAATGATGTTGTCTTGGAGGAGCTGCCTGGTGTTGAAAATCTCTTTGGATTCTAAACAATGCAAATTCCCTCAGTCACCAGTGGCACACATGTCACCTCCATTGTGTGTGTTCTGGGGCTGTGACTTCTTACCTGTGTGGAAAGGTGTTGTCAGATAGCCTGCAATAGGAAATAATTTTGAAGAGCAAGGCCTAATAATAATGACATAAAAAATCAGGAACAGTACGTAAAATAAAGGTCCAGGTATAGCCTCAAGCCATCCATCTAAAAAAATAGGGTTCATTTCAGTTACTATCGATTTAGTGTTTGGCTTTCTTTGTTGTTTATATTGAATAAGTGAATTCAAACTTTGAATGTGTCCTTTATTAATCCTTTTTTAAATTAAACTTATTTTAAGATAATTGCAGAATCACATGTGGTTGTGAGAAATAGTACAGAGAGATCCCTTGTTCTCTTTACCCAGTTTCGCCAATGGTGGCATCTTCAAAAACTGTAGTACAATACCATAACGAGGATATTGGTGTTAATTCTGTCAAGATACAGAACATCTCCATCTCTACAAGGATCCCAGGCTTCTTTTTGCTAATCATACCCACTTTCCACTCTCACTCCTCTGTGCCTAAACCGGTTGCTGCCAAACTGACTCTGACTCATGGTGACCCCATGTGTGTCGCAGTAGAACTGTGCTCCATAGGGTTTTCGGTGGCTGATATTTCACAAGTAGATCACCAGGCCTTTCTTCTGAGGCTCCTCTGGGTGGACTAGAACCTCCAACCTTTTAGTCAGCAGTCGAGTGTGTTAGCCATTTGCACCACCCTGGGACTCCCCTCAGTCCCTAATTGCTGGCAGTTACTAATCTGTTCTCCATTTCTATTATTTTGGCATTTCAATGTTGCATAAGTAGAATTATACAGTATATCCTTTATTTCTACCTTTAGGATAAAGAGTGCTGTGGCTAATGATCCGGGGAGCGGGGGGAGTTAAGGATTAAGGTCTTTGCCTGGTGCTGCTACTAACCAGTGGTGTGACCTCAGGAAAGTCATCTAACCTCATCTGTAAAAGGAGAGAGTTAGGCTTGATGATCTCAAATGGCCTTTACAATTCAAAATGTTATGGTTCATGATTCAAATGCTATTGCGGCTGAATTGAAACCATAGGAATTCAGAGCTGAGGCTTCGGGGATGAGGAAAGTCACTCTCTGGGCTTCTCTCTGAAGATGTTTCTGGCAATGTTCTCATCTTTTCTAGAAGAAAGTCACTACTGGGTCCTCTCTTGCCATGTAAAATCTCCCTTCATTTGCAGCTATAGAAGGAAACAGAATATTCAGGGATTTTTCTCCCTGTCCCTTCCTTATGTGGGGTTATAGGGCTTCTCTCAAACTCACCTAAATAGGAAAAGCATAAAACCCATCTATGAACACCATCTCCCCTTATCTTCCCTGAATCCCACAACAAGGACATTGGGTTTGAGCCACTGTACAGGGACACCTCTTTGCAACGAGGTGTCCACAGGCCAAGCAGACTTCGGGGCTAATGCCAATGAGAGGATAGGCTGTTTGACTGCTATTGCCCAAAATGCAAGTTATGGTGGTCTCACAGCTGGCTTCATGGGTGTCTAACCTGTGCAGTCTCGCAGGGCCCCACGCCCAGAAGGGTCACATGCTGGATTTACATTTTGTAAGTGAAATCTGACGGAGTAATGGAGTAGGTGTGTGAGCAAGAAGGCACATGTTATATGTGTGTTCAACCGTGTTCCTTGCCACACCATTTGCATATAGCCTTTGTGGTGCCCCATGAACATAGAATCTCTGTGGCGCCTCGATGTTTGAGAGTTCAGAGAGACTCAAAGCCCGTACAAGGTAAGTGTGTTATGTCTGTGGGTGAATAAACAAGGGTGCTGAGAGCCCCAGAGGCCACGCTTTCCATTCTAACCAGAACTTGTATCAAATGTAGAAAGAAGGCAATGTCATTTTAAGAAAAATGAATGACCAAGAAATCTATGATACCCTTTCCCGTGTTGCTTCCCTGTAACTTACCCTGAAGAAGATGATATAGAAGGAAAGGGAAAGGTAGGGCAGTCCATAGTTTCTTTTCCTTTCCACTGCTCCTTACTCATTGGAGGAGTCCCTGGGTGGTGCAAAGGGTTAACACACTCATTACTTACTGAAAGGTTGGAAGTTTCAGTCTCCCCGGGGGCACCTCAGAAGAAAGGCCTGGTGATCTAGCTTTGAAAAATCAGCCGTTGAAAACCCTGTGGAGCACAGTTCTACTCTGACATGCATACGGTCTCCACGAGTTGGAACTGATTAGACGACAACTGGTGGCTTTACTCATGAGCAAGTCAAAGGTAGAAAGTGTTGGTGCAAAGTTCTTGTACCAAGAAGTTAAATAAAATCTGTTGAGTTATTCTTGTGCAGTGTTTCCACTATTCTGGTAAGAACAAAATACACATGCACAAAAATTATGTAATTATGCAATTCTGGTGATTGTGCATATGAGTTAATGCTCTTTTATTTGCATTTAAAACTAGCATAGCACAATGTAAAGATGAATGGTAAAATTCATGATAATAATCTAATATTTTAATTTTTCTTTAGTTAGAATAGCATTAAATAACAAATTCCATGACCAGTCAAGAAAAACCAAGGAAGAAAGGGAAAAAATATATATATATTTTAGGATCTTAAACAACAGTTCCCTTGTTTTGTACAAAGAGTCTCACATTTTCATTTTGTTGGACCCCACAAATTATGTAGCTGATCCCGGGTGGTAAGAACTTGGAGCCCAAGCAAGTGGGGAAAAGCCTCATTGGTAGCACTGCTTGGAATATTTTTGTTTTAAAGTAAGCCAAACCAACTTGACTAACTTAATCAAAAACTTGTTTTGGTTTGTTTGGGGCAGATTCATGGTACTCACAGGATGGAAAGAACAGCTGAGAAAAGAGGTTTAGAAAAGGCAGGAATAACAGAAGTTCTGGGATACAGGTAGGAGACACCAAGGGATGGTTCGTAGGAGTCACAGCTGCAGTGAATGTCTTCGAAGTGATTGTCTACTGCTCATGCAGCTGGACTCAGCAGTCTACGTCTGAGCTGGAGGAGAAAAGAGGGTAAATAGTTATTTTCTCCCTTTTTTCCTCTGTCTTCTCTTTTCTTCATTTTCTTTATACTTCCTTCCATCTCATATGGTACTTGAGGTTAGGGGATACCTGGGTCATCAGCCTCATCAGGATTTAGACTTTAGCTTTGACCTTGACCTGAAAGGTTAAAGGGATTTTTGCAAGTCTTACATGTACTAGCTTAGTTCATTAGGATAGGCAACTAGAGAAAAAAATTGGAGCAGAAGTTCAGCTAGTGACAAAAATTTGCATCTTCTGGGGTCTTTCTTGGGCCTCTACATATCAGAAGCCTAGTTGGGAGTCAGGATTTAGCTACTTCATATCTTGGCGAATAGTTTTTAAATTCCCTGTTTAATTCTGAATTACCTTTAAGTGCAGTCTTTAGAAATAATATCGCTGAGATTTCTTTCTTCAAAAGATTTTGTAAAAGGCTGGTTGTTTAATTCCTGTTTAGATGGTACATGAAGACAATACTCAGAAATGTGCACTTTTGCCCTCAGCATTTCCTTGAAGGTAACACGAGTGACATATTTGTTTCATAGACCATTGGACACATTCGTGCTACCTTGAAAAGAATGGGACTTGTGGCAGCAGAAATGCAAAGAGGAAAAAAGAATCAGAGCTGAGGTTTTTTTACTTCTGAAATAGGCTGTTGGAGTCCAGCGCATAAATAACAGTTTCAAAAGGCAGAGCTTTTGAGTTAGAAGAGGTGGTTTTAATTAAGAGAAGAAAGGCTTTGAGAACCACAAAGGCAGTCCTGAAGGATGCAGGACCTAAAGATTAGAATATCATACTGGAAAGGGAAACAAAAAGATCCAGATAATTCTGCTCCCATGGGCCTGAAATGAGGACCACTGAGACCTGGAGGGGAGTGGAAAGTGGAATGGGGCATGGGCTTCGAATAGGAGCTTGAAGGGGGCCCACCCAAGCGAACCACAGGAAGGGGAATGAAGTCAGCATCAAAAGATCACCAATTACCTGTGCAAGGAGCCTCGTCCAAGCCAGACCAAGCCTGCAGACCACCAGCATTCTGGAAAACATTGCTTATCACCTGGGGTAGAAAGCACATTAGCACTTCTTGTTGTCCCTGATGCCTGGTGGGGCCTTTTTAGCAAGGGTTTCCTGCCCTGCCATCATTAGTAGCTTGTCCTTTATAAGAGAGGCGTTGCTGAGCCCAATATGAACTGTCTTAAGTAGATGTTCAACCATTTTTCAACCCTCTGGGGCACTCACAAGCTCCCTTAATCAAGCGGTGGATATCTTTGATGCTGATAGGTATGTTGGTAGTGTAGAGGAAACACGGGTTTCTCCACTGTGCAACCCACCCCAGTTACATAGGTTGTAACTGTCTTACTTTGCTTGGAGTTGAAGTGTAAACTGTCTCTATACAATCTGTATGCTGTAGGTCCTCTTTCTATGTTTTGTCTTCCCGATTATGCTACAGTGGAAGAAGCGCCATTTTCAACTCTTTTGGTAGAAAAGTAGCTTCCTGATTCCGTCCCTTTTGGACAGAAACATGGACTCTATGTATTAATATTAAACATCCACCTCTGGTTACAATAATCATGAGGGTATTTCCATGCTGCAGGTCCAATACTGATAATTTTGACAGCACATTCAATTCAATTTAATCTAATCAAATATACCAAGCATTTATTGAGTGCCAATTCTAAATCAGGCACTATGCTAATTACTGATAATACAAAGTTAATAAGACTTGGTTATAGATGTTCACGGTCTGGATAGAGCTTAGTTCTGTAAAAGTCCTTAAAGACACTTCTCCCCATCTATTGTATGTTTGTTACCAGTGTAGGGCAACTGGTAGACATGGAGACATCCAATAAATGAGCTTGACTTTTTTCTTTCTTGGCTGCAAACTATCACTGATTCACTCAATAGTGACTATTGTAGTCCTTAGAGAGGTTAAAGAAGGTATTTTGGTGGTTTTGCCACTTCCAGCTTCTCTTTTTGCCTATTCCCCAGTTTTGTCACTCATATTTCTCAAATTTGAAACTTTCCCACTGCCGTGACTGCCTCAGTGTTCTATCTCCCTGGCTCCTGTCTGTTCCCAAAGCTGAGTTCTTATTATTTCAGTTGTTCCCATTTAGCAATCAGGGACAGCTGCTTGAGGGTGGCTGAGTGGGTAGCTGGAGTGTGTTCGGCTCCATTTGGCTTGTGCTAATAATTTAGGAGTTTTTGTTTCTTTCATTTTTTTCTCATTCTGGATTGGAGGGGAAAAAAAAAACTCTGGAAATTTGTCTGCTGAGTGGGGTAGAAAGGTAGCAGGTGGACGAGGCTGAAAGAAAGGGACTGGGTACATCTTTCCTGCCACCTGTTAGGCTGAGAAATTCAGTTCCTTTCTTTTTTTGCTGTCTGTACCATCTGCCAAACTATATTAGTCAGGTCTCTTTTTGTTTTACAAGTTAACAGGAACTAACTTGACCTTACTTAAGTAAAAAGGACATTTATCTTAAGGATACAGGGATGTTTCACAGAACCTAAAGACAGAAATACAGTTGGACCTCAGGAAGCTTCTGGAAAGAACACCTGGAAACCTTTGGGTCTCTCCTTTTTCTTCCTTTATCTCTGCTTCTTATGATTCACTGGCTGGCTCTCTCTGTCTCTTGCTCTCTTCTCTCTTTCTTCAGATCTCTTTCTAGGTTTTTCATCCACAAGATACAACGTGGCTACTCTACAGCACCTGAATTCAGAGGTGAAAGCTCCGGCCAGCTTCAGAGCTGACTGGTCAGCTTTGGATCAGTGCTCATCCCTGGTCCAATCAAGCATAACAAGAGGGGTGGGAACACATAGTATAAACTTGATGGGAAGACCCACTTTGGTGTCCCAGAGACAATTCCAAGATAAGGGGAGATGATTGGGAACTGGGCAGATTTACTAGGCAGGTTTACCTCCAATCAGAATTTGAGTTTGGTTCTGCATTTTTCTCCCATTCTAATCAGGGTCATCTATTGTGGCCCTGGTCAGATTGGTCAGTGGTGGTAGCCAGGCACCATCTAGTTCTTCTGGTCTCAGGGTAGTTGAGGTCATGGCTCATGTAAGCTATCAGTTTGTAAACTTTTTTCTTCTCTGTGATTTTTTTTACCTTCTTACTCTTTTGTTCCTGACCAGTAGAGACCAATATAGTTGTATACTAGATGGTCACTCAAATTATTAAAAATGGCCAACTAACTGGACCATTGAGACCAGAGTACTCCCTGAGACTGTTACCTCGAGACACTATTTAAACATTGAACCAAAACTATCACCTGAGATCACCTTTTAACAGAAAAGCAGAGTGACACACAAAATAAAGGCTATTACCCGTTAAATCAGTGCTCTACTAAAAAAAAATCTGTATGAATAGAAAAGGTCAACATTTAAGCCAAAGCAAAGATGAGAAGATAAGGGGGTAGGGCATATCGAGTACTGGAAATGGAACAACTAGAATACAGTAAATGAGAATATTGACACAATGTGAAAAACATAACTAATGTCATTTAGCAATTTATATGGTAATTGTCAAAGGGGGCCTAACTTGCTGTGTAAACTGTCACCAAAAACACAATTAAACATTATTTTAAAAAAAGTCCTGTGAATTAAAGTCCTGACTCTGCTGATTACCCATATTATAATGATCATAACCTCAGTTTCATCACCTGTGCCTCAGTTTTCTCATCTGCAAATAGTGATAGTAGTATCACAATATAAAGAAAACTAAAATCCTCACAACTGAACCATAAGCAACATCATGATAAATGGAGAAAATATTGAAGTTGTAAAGCATTTCATTTTACTTGGGTCCACAATCACTGCCCACGGAAACAGCAGTCAAAAAATCATAAGACTCGTTGCATTGGGCAAATCTGCTGCAAAAGACTTCTTTGAAGTGTTCAGAAGCAAAGATGTCACTTTAAGGACTAAGGTATACCTGACTCATGCCATGGTGTTTTCAGTCACCTCATATGCACGTGGAAGCTGGACAATGAATAAGGAAGACCAAAGAAGAATTGATGCCTTTGAAATGTGGTGTTGGCGAAGAATATTGAATATACTACGGACTGCCAGAAGAACAAACAAATCTGTCTTGGAAGAAGTATGGCCAGAGTGCTCCTTAGAAGCAAGGATGGTGAGACTTCGTCTCACATCAGTCCCTGGGGAAGGACATCATCTTGGTAAAGTAGAGGGTCAGTGAAAGAGAGGAAGACCCCCAATGTGATGGATGGACACAGTGGCTGCAACAACAGGCTCAAACACAGCGATGATTGTTAGATGGCGCAGGACATGGCAGTGTTTTGCTCTGTTGTAAATAGGATCACTATGAGTCAGAAAGGACTCGACAGCACCTAACAACAACAACAACAACAAAGATTTATCAAAAACCCACTCTACACCTAGCATGGTCCTAGGGCCATGATACAGTGCCCTTGTGTGTGCACTTGTGTGTATGTGTATTTTAGTTATGAAATATATATTCAATTATCGTGAGACCTTTTAGACATAAAAAGAACTACCCATGATCAACTTAAGAAATATAATACATTCATGGCAGTTGAAGTCATGGTTAACCCCTTCCTGAATATATGTTCTCTCCTTCTCCCCTGAGGTGACCGCTTTTCTGAATTTGGCATCTATCACTACTTGCATTTCTTTATATATCTACTATATTTGTATGTAGCTGTAAATAAATTCAAATTTCGTTTATATATTTTCAAACTTTATGTAAATGACACCACACCACAGGTAGTCTTCTATGACTTGCATTTGTCTCTTAGAATTATGTTTGTGAGATTCATCCATAGGTATATGTAGTTTTAATGCCTTTTTTTATTGTTGTATAGCACTTCATTTTATGAATATACTTTAATTTAGTTAATACAATTGAGTATTCATTTTCCTGATGATGGACATTACAAACAATACTACTATGCACATTCTTATCAATATATCTCCTGGCAAACATGTCAAACAGCTTCTCTGGCATTAGTACCTAGGAAAAGAATTTCAGTGTTGTTATATGTTGTGCCAATTTTTACTCCTGATAGTGATATTAAAAAGTTTATGTTGCTATACAACCTTACCAACACACATCATCTGAATTTAAATTCTTGCCGATCTGGTCAGAGTGCCTTCAACAAATACTTAAAATTATTGAGAGTTCTATGAACAAGCTAACACCGGGTGCTACAGGAATGTACAAAAGAGGTCCAAACTAGCCTAGACAGTGCAGCATAGAAGCCTTCCCATGCAAGCTGAGACTTGAAGGGTGAATGGGCATTAGACAGGCAAAGAGAGTGTGGGAAGATGGTGAGGGTAAAGACAGCAGCTTGATGGAGAGTGTAGAAGGAGAATACACGGGACACAGTTGAGCAGGGAACAGAGCATGCATTTATTAATGCCAGCTTAGCCTTTTGATGATGCACGTGGGTCCTCCTCTTTGACAGGCAGCAAAGAACAAACCACCTGTTTAGCCCAATAATGAGCTCCCATTGACTCTAAGTCTAGGACTTATGCCTTGGAAACAGGGTTTCAAACTGGTTTGTTCAGGTTCAAACCCCTGCTGAGAATGTGCATTTCTAGCTAATGCTACTAGTAGAGCAGTGTTTCTCAAAATTTATTATATAGAAGCATCACCGGGGACTTGCTAAACTGTAGATTCTGATTCAGTATATCTGGGGTAGAAATGCACTTTCTCAGCAGGAGTGTGAACCAGTTCGAAGCCCTGCTTGGAAACTGAATGAAAAGATATGCTTTTTTCAATATGGATTTAGATAAGAGTTCACAACTGGAGTCAATGGGCTGACTTAGATCCTCAGATGTATCTTGTTTGTATGTCACAATAATTCTTATAATTTTTATGTTTTACGGCCTTAACATTGAATAGAATTAAATGAATTCTTTAGTCTGCAACATTCTATCTGTCTTATACCCAGACCACTTAACTCGTTTCCTATCTCCCTGGCCCCTGAAGCCATTTAAGTTTGAGACCCCTAGCTAAGACTATATTGTTGTGTGTTTGTGTGTGAAGGAGAGGGGTGGGAAGGGCAAAATAATCCATCTTTGGGAGAGGTTGCCTACTTTAACAGATCTCCTGGTTGAAATCACTGGTGGGTCTACAACTCCAGGAGTTACAGGAAAGAAAACTCGGTTGGAGGGCCCCTTGCTCCTGAGACTGGACTCCATCCTCCCCTGGCAAGTTAAGAAGTTCAGAAAGCTAGGAGCACCATTGCCCATCTCACCTACACAAAGGGCTACTTCTCAAGACTCCAGGAATCAGAGCTGGCATATGGGGCGTGGGGGCAGAATCTGGAAGTAGGAAAGGGTGGAATTTTCCTGTAGAGGATAGAGATTTTTACTGAAAGGCTTTAGGAAGAAGGCCTTAGAGGGAGTGGCTTGATATCCTGATGGCAGGAAAACACAAAAACGCTAAACACTTTGCCTTTGAATCGATTCCAACTCATAGCAACCCTACAGGACAGAGTAGAACTGCCCCATAGGGTTTCCAACGAGCAGCTGGTGGGTTTGAACTGGCGACTTTTTGGTTAGCAGCCAAATGCCCAACCACAGTACCACCAGGGTGAGGGATATCTTCCTTTTGCGATTCAGAAAGTCCACATCATTAGAACCTTGTTCATTTCTAAATTGTAACTTCTTTTTGACTCTTCCATTAAGTTTTGAAGCTATCTGATACACAGTCTGGTATAGTGAATTTGGGGAAACTGGTCACTATGAGTTGGAATCAACTTGAAGTGAATGGGTAGCAGGGGAAGGGGGCAGGGGCTGTCCTAATTCATCTTCCACTTGCCTCCAGCAGAAAAGGGATTGAGGCATATTCATTGGGCTACAACTCAGACTTTAGTTCTGTTCAAGACAGAGATCCATGGGGAAGTCCACAAGGGCAGCAAAGAAACAGGATACTAAAAAAAAAAAAAAAAAAAACCACTGCCGTCTAGGAGAGGATAACTGAAGGGACAAGAAACTCAAATGCTATAGGTTAGTCACACATTGGTTCTCAAAGTTGGCTTCAAATCGGAATCATCTAGGAGCTTAAAAAAATCCCATCGCCCATATTGCACCCTGAGATCAAGTATAAATCCAAATCTCTGGGGAAAAGGGCAGAAATCCAGGTATTGTATTTTTTAAGACTCCTCAGTTGATATCTGTGTTCAACCAAGATTGAGAACCATTGAGTTAGAGGATCTCGCCTTCTAAAAGGGATCAGAGGGTCCGAGGCAACACCTGTCTTAAATATCTTTTCAGTGAGAAAATTAAGTATATTGAATGGAAATTCACCATCTGAGGGGGTTTTTATATTGTTGTCAAATGGTTAGTTAGTAGAAACAAACAAACAAACAAAAAATAGATGACATTGGGAAGGGAAAGAGAGAAATGCAGTTAGAAATAAAGTGCTGTGATTTTTTTCTCTTTGCTTGCGGAAACTGCAAAATATTTTAGTCTCTGCCAAAATGAGATTGGATTCCCACCATCTTTTATTTCTTAGCAATCCTCATTCCTAGCATCAAATGCCCTCCTGCACCACCTCCGGTTCATAGATCCCAAAGCGGTTGTGTATTCCATCTCAGAAATTCATTCTTCCTTGCACTTACAACATGTGTCGATTCTGAGGGCGTTTAGAAGGAATTGGTTAGAAAAAGCCCTGCGGGGAGCCTGTCATAATGATGCAGTTTTAAAGAACACCTCAGACCACTTGGGGGAACCACTAACCACCCTCCTGTTTTGTTTTTAAAACCGATCTCCTAGCTTTCTGCAGTCCTTTGGTTTGGTTTCTAAGGCAGAATTTAGGATATCTTGCTAACTGAAGAACATTTGCATTTTATCCAACAGTCATGCTTGGCTTCAATTTCTCACCAGGAGAACCAACTAATATTTTCCCCAATATGCTCCATGTGTCTTTTGGTCTCTTTCCTCCAAGGAGGAGAAGGAGGTAAACATGCATGCCTTGTCAAACAAGCCACATGTACAGATGTTTTTCCTCCTTTTTCTAAGTGTGAATGCAGAAACTCGAACTCTGTTTGTGTTTGTATGTACATATACGTGTGTGTGCACACACTTAAATCCGTGAGGACATAGATCTTCTTATATAGTTTTAGATGACGATGGCTCCTGCCCAAATGGAATATGAGGCTTGTCTTACGGTAGTTGCTTGAGCTTTGTGACAGTCATATCCCATTGGCCTCTCAATCTCTGATCTTCTTGTCCAGTTAATCGTTTCACCTGGTTAATGATGTTTCAAGTGGCCTATGTTAGGGATTTAGAGGCTGGAACTGAAAGTTCAGAAAGTCTGCTTTGAAGCCTCATTTTTTTTTTTTTAACCAGGGGTGGCCAATTTTCTTACTCGTCTTAGTTACCTAGTGCTGCTATAACAAAAAGACCACAAGTGGATGGCTTTAACAAAGAGAAATTTATTTTCTCATAGTTTTGGAGATAGAAGTCCGAATTCAGGGTGCTAGCTCCAGGGGAAGGCTTTCTCCCTTTGTCGGCTCTCAGAGAAGTTCCTTGTTATCAATCTTTCCTTGGTCTAGTAGCTTCTCAGGCACAGTGCCCCGAGTCCAAAGGACACAACCTGGCTCCTGGTGCTGCTTTCTTGGTGGTAAGAGGCCTCCAAGTCTCTCTGCTTGCTTCTCTCTTGTATATCTCAAAAGAGATTGACTTAAAACACAAACTAATCTTGTAGGTTGAGTTCTGTCTTGTTAACATAACTGCCTCTAACCCTGCCTCATTAACATCATAGAGGTAGGATTTACAACACATAGGATAATCATATCAGATGACAAAATGGTGGACCATCACATAACGCTGGGAATCATGGCCTAGGCAAACTGATACACATTCTGGGGGGACACCATTCAATCCATAATGATTGTTTCATGTGGCTATGTTTGGGATTTAGAGGCTGGAACTGAAAGTTCAGAAAGTCTGCTTCGAAGCCTCCTTTTTAACCAGCGGAGACCAATTCTCTTACAAGGCCCTCTCCTCTCTTACATGTAGCTGAAAGAACTCTGGTGACTGGGTTTCCTTAAAAAACAAACAAACAAAAAACAGACTGGTTTCTTCCCTCATGGGTTTTCAAAGGTTTTATTCAATATTTGTTTCATAAAATTCAGATATCACATTGCGCATCTTCCCATACCTGAGGCTGGTTTGCTTTCCAGTTAAATCCCCTGGCTGGCTGTCCTTTTTCCTCTATACTACGGGGTTCATTTCCCCTTTCGGTACCAGGCCTAAGGAATACTCCACAGGTGTTGTCCTATTTAGCATATTTCCTTTCAGCTCTGAATGAAGTCTGCACCTCAACAGTGTTATTAAAAAAAAAAAAATGTTATTACCAAGGGCTAAATCAATAACGAACCTCTTAAGTCAAACAGGCCAGCAATTGTTCTAGCCAGGCTTAAGGAGGCAAGCAAAATGCCCACTGCAGACCCAGTAGTGAACCGAGGTGCGGAGAGCGTTTAGACAGTACCAGATTGATAAAATCACATGCGCTCAGCTTGTTCCCAGAACTTAAAGCAGTTTTGGGAAAAGCATATGACACACACACACAAAAAAAGCCAACGTTAATCGCAAAGTCAGGCGTCCAATAAAGCAGCATCTGTTTGAAAAGGGAAGCCCATCAGCCTCTGCTCAGCGACTTCTCTGGCTGTTCTGTCAAACGTGGTGATGTACAGAGCAGGCTTAGCAGGGCAGCAGGTCCCAGCTCGGCAGCTGCCAGGGTGGCCGCTGAGGTGCTGCCACGCGTGCCGGGGAGCCCAGAAACCTGGGGATGCGCTGGCCCAGGGCAGCCAGATGTGGGTCTGATTTGCAGCAGTAGCGAGTGCAGCTCCAGCGCTCACTATCCCCCCTTAGTTTCCTTTCCACTCATGAAACAGCCACCACCATGCTTGAACGTTTCCTACCAATTCTTGATGCACTGCCGGTTGTCAGTAATCGTCTGTGACCACAGGAGCATGACCTCATTTAAAGAGCTTTGGCTGAATGTCTGCGTCATGTTTTCTTTCTCCCCTCGTTTCACGATGACGTCTCTTTTTGCTGCTTGATGCTGGGACTGTCGTAATTGCCATTAAGAGCTTCTGTGTCTAGGACTTGGTAACACGACCACTCTCCTCCCAAGGAGACAGAAGAGGAGAGGGGGTTATAGACCATCATTCACTTGCTACCTTGTGTGGAATGTGTTTTCAGCTTGTTATATAGATGAGGACCATGGTTTAAGTTTTGGGCTGCTCTCCTGCTTGAAATCCTATTGTATTTACTGAGGGTAATTCCATGAGACACTAGTGAAATGTAATGGATATGACCTAAGAATATAGATTCCCAGGTCACTTAAAACTGAGAAACACTGCATTTTAAAAGGTTTTGTTATGTTACAGTTTCATTACTGCAGAGAGGGTCAGTATTTTTAAGATACTGATGTGCCTTGTTATTTTGGGGGGAGAGATCCTATAGTGGCTAGAGCTTGCAAAACTTCCCAACTGTTTTTCTGTAGAACCCCGTTTTAGGAAAAATATTCAAGGGACTACCATTCTAAGGCATGTACTTTGAGAAATGCTGCTTCACAGGCTTACCAGTAGCAATTGTATTGGTCTAAGGATATATTTGCAGAAGTTTAAGAATATAGAAAGTTTAAAGCTCAAATTAAGATTTTCTATATATAGGATCACTACGAGTTGGAATCTGTTTGACGGCAATGGGTTTTTATGGGACATATCGTGGGTAGAGTTAATTCTGACTACATCGACATTATTTCACATTTAAAAGAAAAATCTTGAGCCAACCGTATGAGATATTTTATAAAGCAAATGTCCATACTACCATCCTACATCCCCAAATGCTCAAATTATAAAACTAGTTTCATTATTTAAGTCAGTGGTAATCTTTTTGTCTTGCCTGAGTAACTGCTGCAGCCTTTAATTAACTGGGCTGGCAAAAGGGTCCCAGGAGCTATACTAGCCTGTCTATTGTACTCTTTTATCACACTGGCTTGAATTAAAATGGAATGTCCTAGAATTCATGGCTGTACATCAGATAGTGGTGCAGCTATTTTACTGAGGGAATTCTGAAAGTTTAAAAGTGATACCCAAATTTTGGTGTTTCATGGACAAGTACATTTTAAAAATTAATTTGGGAACTGATATAGGTTTATATTTTTTTTTCTGTTGTCTGTAAGAATATTAATACAACAACCAAGGAAACAAACAAGTATTAACTACCACCATGTACTAGTGACACTGTTTCAACTTTTTATTTTGCCAGGAATATTGAAACAACAGCAACCACCTAAACACACCAAAACAACAACAATAACAAAATACAACATCATTAACAACTATGCACTAGTGACATTGTTTATAAAAATTAAGAATAGTTTCAAAACCAAAAAGGTAGAACTAAATGTCATGTTAATACTAGTGGGTTATACGTTTTGAGTGCTAACTATGTGACAGGCATATTCTAATGCTTTATGTGCTTAAACTCAAATAATCTTACCAAAAAAAATCTACAAGTTGAGATGACTCCTTCCATGTTATAGAAGGGCAAACTGAGCCACTGGGTTTAAAAGTTGCACAAGGTTACCTGCTAGGTCCCTGGGTAGCACAAATGAGTTGCACTTATCTACTTACCTAAAAGTTGGTGGTTCGAACCCACCCAGTGGTGCCATGGAAGAAAGGTCTGATGATCTGCTTTGGTAAAGGTAACAGTCAAGAAAACCCAGTGGTACAGTTCTCCTCTGTAACACAGGGGGTCTCCATGAGTCAGAATTGACTCTACAGGAATGGATTTGTTTTTTTATTTTCGTTTTCCTTTTAGGTCACCTGCTAGTAGATGATGAGTCTGGGAGTTGAATCCACAAGCCTGGCTCTGGAGTGTGTGATCTTGGACGTTGTATGATCTTGCACCAGGAAAGAAAACTCAGCAAACTTACTGAGATATGCCTGAGGGTGAGTGTGCACATAGACGTTTTACAGTATTTCCATTTTTTTTCCCACTTTGCCGAAGACCTGTAAAACAGTGTCAGAGCAGCCCCGGTATCCGGACTGGCCTAGACAGCAGCTGAAGGCTGCACGCCAGCAAAGGACCCAGCCTGAAAAAAGCACTGTGCTGTTTACGGAGGGAATTCCTATGGTAGATAGGGGACATGGCTCATTTTTTTCAAATTAGTCATCTATGTTTTGTGGTAGGGTTTGAGCAACCTTATAAAAGGTGAGTACAAATCAATCATTTCAGCTGACATTTTGGAAATACTTCAGGGTGGCAGAAAGTTAATGTATCAAATGTCATTAAAGGTTTAAAACAACCAAACCAAAACTAATACACTTTCAAGTTAACCTCAAAACTTGGACTGTGATTCAGTGCTGGGTGTGGCGTGTGTGTGTGTGTGTATGTGTGTATGTGTGTGTGGTATGATTTGAGTTCTATAGCTGGGATGTATATGAAAACAGACCACATAAGCCATTCACTAAAAAAGGGAATAGCATCAAAAATGGTACTAAAAAGTAATGAGATAAACGTGTTCAGGGAGGGCTTGTTTAGAGAGTGACATTTATGCAGAGAGCTGAATGAAGATGCTATGACCTTTAAAAAAAAAAAAATCCAAACCCATTGCTGTTGAGTCAATTCCGACTCATAGCAACCCTATAGGACAGAGTAGAACTGTCCCATAGAGTTTCCAAGGAGCACCTGATGGATTCAAACTGCCAGCTTTTTGGTTAGCAGCTGTAGCTCTTAACCACTACGCCACCAGGGTTTCCATGACCTTTATGTACCTGGAAATTACCAGGCAGATATAGTCATTACAAGAGAACACCTTTGCAGTGTAGCGTGATTTAGTGAAAGGAACATATGCTCTCGGAACAGATAAACACAGGTTCAAATCATACCTTCTGCTCTTCCTTGCTCTGTGATCTCAGAAAAGTCACTTAACACTTCTGAGCCACTTTCATTTGTAAAATAAAAACAATGAAACTTATAGTTTTTTATGAGGATTACACTAATTCATGTCCAATGGTTAGCACTCTTATTGATTGAAGAGTTTTTTTTTTTTTTCAAATATTTATATAGCATTTATATTACCAGGCTCTATTCTAAGTAATTTACAAATATTCATAATAACCTTACCAGGGTAAGTTATTTTATTATTTCCATTTTACAGTTGAGAAAAACGAGGCATAGAGAGGTTAAGTAACTTGCCCAAGGTCACACAGCTGATAAGTGTCAGTAAAGGGGTTAAAACCCAGCCAGTCCAGGGCCAGAGATCATGGTCTTAGTCGCTACTGTGTATTGTCCTAATAACTGAAGGTGGACTATTTTCAGGTATTTCTCAGTAACCTTGAAGACTAAGGTGCGCCTGACCCAAGCCATGGTATTTTCAATCGCATCATATGCATGTGAAAGCTGGACAATGAATAAGGAAGACCAAAGAAAAATTGATACCTTTGAATTGTGGTGTTGGTGAAGAATATTGAATATACCATGGACTGCCAAAAGAACCAGCAAATCTGTCTTAGAAGAAGTACAACCAGAATGATCTTTAGAAGCAAGGATGGCGAGACTGTGTCTTATGTATTTTGGACATGTTTTCAGGAGAGAATCAGTCCCTGGAGAAGGACATCATGCTTGGCAAAGTACAGGGTCATTGGAAAAGAGGAAGGCCCTCAATGAAATAGACTGACACAGTGGCTGCAACAAGGAGCTCAAGCATAAAAACGATTGTAAGGATGGCTCAGGACTGGGCAGTGTTTTGTTCTGTTGTGCATAGGGTCGCTATGACTCAGAACCAACTCGACGGCACCTAACAACAACAACATTTCTCAGTCAATTGTATTTGAAGGAAGTGCTTTACCAGAACTTCAAAAGCAAAGGAAATATTTGGATGTGGGCAAATTTTATATGGATTTAATTAACTGTGACGTCTATGAGTTTCATCACTACATACAGAGATTATACAGTGTGGATTTTCATGTTACCTGCCCATGTCTTCACAAGAGAGGTTGGCACTAGTATGTGGGAATCAGCTTCCTAGATGACTCTTATTCCTCTCTAGTCTCTTCCTATTTGGAAACCCTGGTGGTGAAGTAGTTGAGACCCACAGCTGCTAACCAAAATGTCAACAGTTCAAATCTACTAGCAGCTCCTTGGAAACCCTATGGGTCAGTTCTACTCTGTCCTTTAGGGTTGCTATGGGTTAGAATCAACTATGAGTCAGAATCGACTTGATGGGTTTGGTCTGGCTTTTTGGTTTAGTCCTCTCTGGCCTGGCCTGCCCCTCTAACTTCTGTCCTGGTCCTCGCTGGATGTAGGGGCTCTCAGACTCTTGTGCACTTTCTGCCTTTGTTAACGTCAACCCCCTACCTGATTCCAGGCCACTTCCTCTCCTCACTGCCCTTCCCCACCCTGTTCAGACTCCCACTAATACCCGGTCTTCTCATACTCGGTACAGGACTTTGCCTCCTAATTCCGAAGAGAAACAGAGGTCAGTGCATGAAAACTCAGGACTCCTTTCGCCTGCACCACCGTGTGCACAAGCATAGCAATATGCAAATACAGGTCCTTCCTCCTCTCCAAAGCTTCCCTCCACTTGTGTTTCTGAGCTCATTCTTTTGCCTGCGGGGGCCTTTCTTTGCCCATTATCTCCCCTCTTTCTCTCTTGCATCTTCCATTTGTCAAGTTTTTCCTCATCTTAATATAGATCCTGTTTTGACCTGCAATCTCAGCAGGTTACTGCCCTTTCTCCTTTCCTTTACTGACACACACCTTGGAAAAGGGTTTCTACTGGCTGTCTCCCCTCTTTCTCATGAGACCCACTTCGCAACTCCTGCAGTCTGCTTGGCTCCTTTCCACAACACTTGACAGAATTGCTCTCGTGGTGGTCATCAGTGCTCCCTTAATTGTTGACTCTGAGGGCATCTTCTCAGTCTTCACACTTGGCCTGTCAGTAAGACCCTGCAGAGTCTGGCTGGAGGCCAATTCTCTTGCCATGTTTCCTATTATATCCCTTTTACTTACCACACTAGACTGGCCTACCTACTGTTTACAAACCAGCTCAGCAGGGCTGTGCCATAGGCTTTGCATGAGCTGGTACCTTTGTCCCTAGAGCATTATTCTTCCAGGTATCTGCATGGCTCTCTCCTCTTCATTCAGCTTCCTGCACAAATGTTACTTCTTAAAGAAGCCCTCCCTGAAAATTGTTACCTAAAATGGCACCCCCTTTGCCCATTACTTTTTAGTATCATTTAATATACCCACAATTCAGATTTCCCCATTGTCTCATTAATGGCTTTTTGTGCCTGATTTGATGAACAGGATTCAAACAATTTCCACACTTTCATTATGTTGATGAAGACTTTTCTAAACCAAGTGTTGTTGTTTTAGGTGCCATCGAGTTGATTTCAACTCATAGTGACCCCATGTGACAGAGTAAAACTACCCTATAGGGTTTTCTACGCTGTTATCTTTATGGGAGCAGATCACCAGGTCTTTTCTTTCGGAGCCGCTGAGTGGGTTCAAACAGCCCACCTCTCGGTTAGTAGCCTTAAGGTTAGCTTAACTGTTGCTCTACCTGGACTCCTAACCTTTACTTTGTACCCCCTTACCTGCTTGCGTTTTTTTCATATCATGTGTCATCACCTACATGTTCATTATCTTTCTCCCCAACAATATAAGTCCATGAAGACAATGACTTTTGCTTTTTGTTTTCAGGTATATTTTGGCTGTAATCTTTATGGAGACAGATTGCCAAGGCTTTCTTCCATGGCACTGCTGGGTGAGTTAAAGCCACCACCTTTTTGTTAGTAGCCAATCACAAAGCACTTGTGCTACCATTTACCAAACACCAGACATTATTCTAAACACTTTGTATATATTACTTGTCTTAATCATTAAACAACATTAAGTAGATACTATGATTTTCTCCATTTAACAGGTGAAGAAACTTAGGCACAGAAAAGATAAGAAACTTTCTGAAGCCCTTACATGTGTGAGTGAAACAAGGATTCAAACTCAGGCAATGTGACTAGGAAGTGAAGAGGCTTGTAGCTCTAACTGGGAGGGACATGGGATCAGGATTGGGAAGCCATATTCCTTTCAGAAGTCCCTGGGCGGTGCAAATGGTTGAATGCTTGACTACCCACCAAAAGGTTGATGGCTCCAACCCACCCTTAGAGGTGCCTCAGAGGACAGGACTGGCGATCTGCTCCTGAAAGGTCACAGCTTTGAAAACCCTATGGAGCAGCTCTACTCTGCACACATAGGGTCGCCATGAGTCAGCACCTATTCAAAGGCAACTAACACAGCAACAATGACAACATCCCTCACTTCTTTCTCTGGGGCCTCAAAGACTGGGCTGAGGAGAATGGCATGAGTAACTGAGGTAAGAATATACAGGAGAAATTTTATGGGAAGAAATTGAGTTTTCTTGAACAATAGTTTGAATAACTTAACAGAGATTTCAAGGGGTAAGGTAGAGAAGGGAGGGCAGGGGACAGGCAAGCAAAGAAAGAGAGAATCAAAGATGAAAGAAAGTCCTTTGCAGCCTCCCTCCCTGTGAGGCACTGAGAGGTCTAGAAAATCCTTCTGTTGTTTGGAGCAAGGGTATGACTCAGTTGATGAAACCGTGGCCCCTTATTCCTCCCTTCCCGGACTCTGCTATCCCTTCAACAACCACTGCACCTTTTGGATTGTTCGGGCAAGTGGAAGTGGATGGGCAGAATGGCATATGGAAGTGATTGATTCAGCCCTCTTACGTATTTTGGTAGAGAAAGGGCTGCAGGGGAACAGGTCTTTGTAATGGATTAAGCTTGGATGCTGAAGAGATCCAGGAGGCACCTCGGATGATCCTCAGGCTCCAGAGGCAAGAGGTAGAAATTTGTTACTGCCCCAGGTTGGTGCCCCCAGTGCCAAGTGAGGGTCTGCCACAACCAGATGCATGTGCTTCACCTGCAACAAGTGACTCACCTTTACCCCATTGTAGACTCACTGTCTTAGTTATCTAGTGCTGCTATAACAGAAAAACCTCAAGTGGATGGCTTTAACAAAGAAAAAATTAATTCTTCACAGTAAAGTAGGCTAAACGTCCAAATCCAGGGCGTCATCTCCAGGGGGAGGCCTTCTTTCTCTGTCAGGCTTCTCATCAATCTTCCCTTGGACTAGGAGCTTCTTCCCATAGGAACCCTGGGTCCAAAGGATGTGCTCTGCTCCCAGCATTGCTTTGTTGGTGGTATGAGGTCCCCAACTCCTTTTTCTTTTATCTTTTGTAAGATAAAAGGTGGTGCAGACCATACACCAGGGAAACTCCCTTTACATTGAATCAGGGATGGGACCTTACTAAGGGTGTTACAATCCCATCCTAATCCTCTTTAACAAAAAATTACAATCACAAAATGGAGGACAACCACACAATACTGGGAATCATAGCCCAGCCCTATTGATACACACATTTTTTGGGGGACGTAGTTCAATCTATGATACTTACCAACCAGGCCCTTTCCCATATCTGGATCTGTTAATATGCTTATGCTGCTCCCTGTCTCCAATGACCTTCCTTTCCCCTCTGTTTTCCTGCTGCTCTTGCCACTCCTTTCAGTTCCTCTCCCTCCTTTGAGGTCTTATATGTCTCCAAGGACATGGCATGTATTTCTATAGAGCACATTAAATTATGATTTTCTCACTAAATTGTGAGCTCCTCTAACAGCATACTTTGAATTTTATCCTTTGTGTTCCCAGCAAGAAGCACAGAGCACATGGTAGGTGCTTAATAAATGTTTGATGAATACATAAATGAGTGAATACCTGTAAAACATTTAATGGTGCTGCAGCTGTCCCTGCTGTCACTCGTCATGCATCTCAGTGGAGATTTTTTCTTTCTTTCTTTCTTTCTTTTTCTCTTGCACTGGCATGCCGCACCCACTGAGAAGAAAGAAAGATTCCAAGAGTGTCATTCCCCCTTGGGAGATTCCAAGAGTGTCATTTGCTACATGGCACTCCTTATGGCATACAAATAATTCTTTATCCATTGTCCTTCTGTTTCTTTATTAAAAAAAGAAAAGGAAAAAAAAGAAATCTGCTTTGTTTTAGAAGTCTCCTGTGGTTGAGGATCCACACCAAAAAGACTTTAATTCTTGATAATGATTATGGAGAATTCCACTGAAGATATACTTCATGCTGCCTACTGTGCTAGATGCTTTCAATACATATTCTCATTTTATCCTTAGAGTAATCCTCAGTTTAAAAAGCATTATCTGCGTTTTAAAATGAAGAAGCTGAGACTCAAAGTGGTTGAGTGACTTACCCAAGGCCAATTTACTAATAAGCAGAGACACCATGATTCAAAGCCAGATTTCCTGGAATCTAAAATCCCAGGCATGGCAGGGACATAATCAGATTTGAGATTTGGAAGGGCCCACTGGCTGCTGTGCAGAGGGTGGCTCTAAAGGTGACAGAGGTGGAATTGAAGAGGCAAGTATGAGGACTTGGCAGTGACTCCTGTGAGAGACAGGTAGGACTTCAGCTGGGGTGATGCTGATGAGGACAGGGAGAAGCAGACAGATCGGAAACATGTTTAGCATGTAAAGTTTGAAGAATGTTGTGACTTATTACCAAAAAACAACAACAAAAAAATGATAACAAAAAAACCTGTTGTCATTGAGTTGATTCCGACTCGTAGTGACCCTATAGGCTAGAATAGAACTGCCCGATAGGGGTTCCAAGGAGCGGCTGGTGGATTCAAACTGCTGACCTTTTGGTTAGCAACCAAGTTCTTAACCACTTCAAATTAGAGGTAGGCAATTAGGCAAGGGAAGACTTGCTAGTGACTTTCTAGTTCCTGGTTGGTTCCCTGGGCTTATGTGGGCATGAGTCCCTGAGTAGGAAATACTAGAGAGGGAACAGGGATGAAGAGAAGATAATGAATTTAGTTTGGGAGTATTGGATGTTATGTACTTGAGGGTGTCCAAGTAGAACTTCTGGTAGATAGTCATACAAGTAAGTCTGAAATTCACAGGAGATGTCTTTAATCTTTTTTCTAGTTGTTCGTGCTATGTGATCATTTGCTTTAAAATTCTTTTTGTTCTCAAAAGTTTTTCGTTGAAGGTCAGATTAAATCAAGGGAGTGTCTACTAGTGAATCAGAGCCTCTTACAGAAACCTGTTCCATATTATTCTATTAAATGCTTGGATAAGGTTTTTCCCCTTTGTTGCATTTTCCCATTGCCTGATGTCATTCTGCGGCCTTAAATTTATTATATTGAACATTGATCTTTCTCAGGAAACAAATAGCTGATTGTGTCACCTCTACTTCCATGGCCTCAAACTTATCTTGGTTGTCAGATAAACTAGCCATCTATGAATTATCTGCTGCAGTCTCTCTGCAAACATATGTTATAACAATATATTTATTTATTTATAAGTGAATTTAGACACCTTTTCATATATTTTAGGGCCATCAGAATGTCTCTTCTATGAACTGCCAAATTATGTCTTCTCCCCACTTTTCTATTGAGTTTAGGTCTTTTTCACTCAATTAAAATTTTTTTATCATGATAAAATATATGTCATGAATTGAATTCTGTCCCCCCAAAATACGTGTTGTAAATCTTAACCTCTATGTCTGTTATAATCCCATTTGGGAATGGGTTTTTTTTGTTAGGGTAATAAGGCAGTATTAGTGTAGGGTGTGTTTTAAGTCAATCTCTTTTGAGATTTAAATAAGCAGATTGCACAAGCAAGCAAGCACAAAATGGATGGGAAGATACATGTCACATGATTTCCAAAGTATCTAGGAATACAAACCCAAGCCCACTGCCATCCAGTTGATTCTGACTCATAGCAACCCTATAGGAATAGAAGCTGAAAAGAGACAAGGACCGTCTCCCAGAGCAGAGCGAGAGAGAGAGAGAGAGAGAGAGAGAGAGAGGGCTTTCCCCTAGAGCTGGTGCCTTGAATTTTCACTTCTAGGTTCATAATTGTGAGACAATGAATTTCTGTTTGTTAAAGCCACCCACCTGTGGTATTTCTGTTATAACAGCATTAGATAACTAAGACAATATATATATAACAAAATGTTTGCCATTTTAACAATTTTTAAGTGTAAATCCGGTGACGTTAATCACATTCACCATGTTGCACTACTGTTACCATTCTTTTTCTAAAAATTGTACATCAGCCCAAACAGAAACTCAGTACCCCCTCAGCGATAATTCCCATCCCCTCCTCCCTCCGGCCCCTGGTAACCGCTAATAACCTTTTGTTTTTATGCACTTGCCTAATCTAGATATTTCGTATAAGTGGAATATATAATGTTTATCCTTTTGTGTCTGACTCATTTCACTCAGCATGATTTTTTCAAGGCTCACCCGTTCCGTAACGTGTATCAATTACTTTATGTTTTTCTTTCACACCATCATCTATTTCAAAAGAATTACCATTTCTTCTTTAATTAATGAGTTGGTCATTCAATATAGCCTTGTTTATAATCCTGGACACAAATGAAAGTACCATGATTAAATAAACCCTAGGAGTCCCAGCTCAGGCTATCTCACCAAGGAGACAGCAAATGCTCTAAGATAAAAAGGGATACAGGATGGCAGCGACTGATAAAAAGCATTGTCTCATTGAACAAAGGAAGAGGGACATGCATGCCAAGATGGGCTTCTACAGACCTCCTCCCTTAAGCTGGGTGCCCAGTATGGCTTCTTCTATATAGTGGGCAGTTGCAGCGCATTTTGACTGCCCAGCATCTGAGCGCTGTACGTATGTTTGTGAAACCCCCGTCAACTGATAAAGAGCTGACTCCTATGAGACAAACTGAAAATGCCATGGTTGCTCTCCCGCCCCTTGGAGCTAGAGTGCAGGTGCTGGCAATGAGAGATACCCACCCCAGGCTTGCAGCTTGATGTTGGTGACAGGGGGCACATGGACTCCACGCTGGTGAAGGTGGCACCAGCAGCATCCAGTTTTCAGAGGGAGCAGGGAATGGTTTGGGAGAAAATGCTGTGTCCTCTATCCTTGGTTTGGTGGTATACATCACAGAAGCTGTGTCCCCCTCTGTCAGACCAATACTGTTGTATGTGATTCAGACACTGTTTTCGTCTCCAAAACCTCCACGTCTGGCCCTTCTACAGATTTAGTAAGCTACCCAACATTTTTATTTTTAATAAAAATAGATTTTTATTCAATCTATTTTCTGCTTGTATTAGCCAGGGTTGTTGTTTGTTGCTTGCAACTGGTAGGTATATCTCATTTTCATGCGATACACTAATTTTTAAGGATTATACTCTGTCCTCCTATAGCTTCTCTCACGGACTCTCCTTACAACGTATTTTACTTTGCCTTGTATTATATTTTAATAGTTACATGTCTTTTTTTTAAATCAGATTTTTGAAGAGCATGAACTGTATCTATCCCCACCCCAAGTACCTTGCATATGTTTTTGTTGTTAAGTGCCATCAAGTTGATTTTCAACTCCTAGTGACGCATGTGACTCAGTAGAAATGTCCCATAGGATTTTCTAGGCTGTAATCTTTATATCTTTTAATCTTTATGGGAGCAAATCATGAGGTCTTTCTCACCCAGAGCCTCTGGGTGGGTTAGAACCACAAACATTTCTGTTAGCAGCCAAGTGCTTAACCACCAGGGCTCCTCACCTTGTATATAGTAAAGATTATATAAAGAATTGACTTGATCAGGCTGTGAATAAACTAGACTTTTCTGGCTGTGTAATGGTTGTGGTTATGCATCACTTTGTTAGGCCACAATTTCTCAGTGATTTGGTGGATATTATGTCATCATCTTCCATTTTGTGATCTGAAGTGAGCAGCCAATATACTGAAAGGGAAATTTCCTAAGGGGTATGGACTGCGTTCAATATATGTGGATGTTTTGTCAAAGCTCTCTTTCTCACTCAATCCTGCATCCAACTCATCATTCTCTGACCTCTGGTTCTTGAGACATGAGCAATCATCCTGCTGCCTGACCTGCCAATTTTGGGTTCATCAGCCCCTGCAACCAAGTGGGTAAGGAGAAACCTCCAGCCTGATGCCTGACCCACAGATTTGGGACTTGCCAACCACTACAACTGCATGAGCCATTTCCTTAAAATAAATCTCTCTCTCGGCTGTAGCTCTTAACCACTTCGCCACCGGGGTTTCCATATATATGTGTGTGTGTGTGTGTGTGCGCGCGCGCGCGTGCGCACGTATGTCACTGGTTTTGCTCCTCTAGATCACCCAGCCTAAGACTTTTGGTGCCTAGAGTGGTTCTAGAGGAACAAAACCATAAGGATGAGTTGTCTGAATTGTTTCTCAAGCCTGGCTAGTCTTAAAGGTGCTGATGACTCTGTCTCCAGTAGTAAAGAGGGTGCTGCTCATTTGTGGCATGAGGTGGCAATAGAAATATGTAAAATATCACCCCATTGGATCAAATAGTTTTGAGAGGCAAGGTCCCAGGTGATTACATATTGGATACTTTTCTATAATTTTGTCAAAATGAGAAGTATAAGGAAGCTGGTTGGTTGGTCCTACTTTCACCAGACAAAGTGGTGAAAGAAAGGGTTAAGCTCAAAGCTTCAGAGTCATAGTTCAAGAGCCACATATAAGACCTGAAAGTTGCCACTTGTGCCCTGAAATAAATTCTTATTTCTTGTAGTAAGAGTTGATATTGCCAAAAACCAAACCCAAAGTCTTATTATAAGAGTAGGTGAATTACAATGCCAATTGAATTCCCAACCTCGAATTGCATCTAAAGTTAAAGTGAGGGCATTGATTGTGAAAAAATGGGATCCTGAAACTTGTGATGGGGACATTGAGCCACTAAATTCCATTGAATAACTCCTGCCAACAGAACCAGCCCTCTTACTCCAATCTGAAGAGATTATTCCATCTTTGTCTGCTAAGACAGGCTTCCCAGTAAAACCATTACCCTTTTCATCCACATCTGATGAGACTAACCCAGCTGTGCCTAAAGAATCTCTGAGATATCATCTGGTGTGGCACCTGGAGCAGATGCCTTACAAAACATCACTGAATGTCCTCAGGACCCACTCTCATACTCAGCGAGCTCCAAGAGGTGAAGTGTAAAATGTGACCCAGGAGGAGGTATGCTACAGTCCAAAAGAACTACTTAATTTTTCTAATATATACAAACAGAAACCTGGGGAATATGTGTGGGAATGGCTATTAAGGGTGTGAGATAATGGTGCAAGGAACATAAAGTTGGATCAATCTGAGTTTAAAAAGTAGTCTATTTGTTTATTTCACTAAAGCATTGATTAAGTGGTGTCCTACACTAAATCAAGTTGAAATACCAGACCTGACTTAGTGTACCGTAGAAGAAGATATACAAAGGCTTAGTAAAATTGGCATGTTAGAGTGGATTTATCAGACCAGACACACAGACACTCCCAGAGGGTACACCTTTTACCACAATGGTGAGGAATAAATTTGTGAGGGGAGTCCCAGCAATCCTTGAAGATTCTTGTGATTGCTATTTTACGTAAATCAGATTTGACAGTGGGAACTACCCTAACTGAATTAAGACACCTAACTACAATGGGGCTGATTGGACCCTAGGGTGGAAGGGCTAAGTGGCTGCACTTAATCCACAAAGTGGGCATGGCTATCATAATGGACAGCAGAATCAAAGCAGTAATCAGAATAACCTGACTCATATGGACTTTTGACATTGACTACTTAGTCACGGTGTCCCTAGGAGTGAAATAGAAGGGAAATCTACTAAATTTTACTTCATCTCTACAAGTGGAAGAATTCTGGGTCAAGTGAACGGCAGCCTAACTCAAACTGCCAGAACAGAGAGTCACGGTCCCTCTATCAATTTCCAGACTTGAGCTAGTTTAAAGACTCACAACACTTTGAATGAAGGGGAGGTCAGATCCCCTTGAGGAACCCCACTACACTGTCAAAAATTTAAACTGTTAATCTTTCTCCCAGCCTTCCCCCCAAAGGGATCAATGGCCTTTTAAGAGAGTGACTGTTCATTGGGGAAAAGGAAATAATCAGACTTTTGGGGGATTACAGGACACTGGCTCTGAACTGACACTAATTCTAGGAGACCCAAAACATCATTGTGGCCCACCAGTCAGAGTAGGGGTGTATGGAGGTCAGGTTACTAATGGCGTCTTAGCCTAAGTCCATCTCACAGTCGGCGCATTGGGTACCCAAACCCATCCTATAGTGGTTTCCCCGTTTTCAGAATGCATAATTGAAATAATCACAGTCAGTAGCTGGCAGAAGCCCCACATTGGATCTCTTACATGTGGAGTAGGGGCTATTATGTTAGGAAAAGCCAAGTAGAATCCATTAGAACTACCCTTACCTAAGAAAATAGCAAACCAAAAGCAATACCACATTCCTGGAGGGATTGCCTAAATTACTGCCACAATAAAGGACTAGTAAGATCCAGAGGTAGTAATTCCCACCACAACCCCGTTCAACTCACCTATTTGGCCTGTGCAAAACCCAGACGTATCTTGGAGAATGGCAGTGGTAAACTGATGCAGGTGGTGACTACAATTGCAGCTGCTGTTCCAGATGCGGTTTCATTGCTTGAGCAAATTAATACATCTCATGGTACCTGGCCATGAGAAGTATTTTTATGGTACCTGGCATACAGCTATTGATCTGGCCAATGCCTTTTTCTTGATTCTGGTTTCAAAGGATCACCAGAAGCAGTTTGCCTTCATTTGGCAAGGCCAGCAATACACCTTCACTGTCCTACCTCAGTTTAACAACTCTCCAACACTATGTCACAATTTAGTCTGCAGAGACCTTGGTTGCCTTTCCCTTCCATAAGATTGGTCTGTTACATTGATGATATGCTGATTAGACCTAGTAAGGAAGAAGTATCAATGACTATAGACTTACTGTCAAGACATTTGCATTCTAGAGGGTGGGGAATTAATCCAATAAAAATTCAGATGCCTTCCACCTCAGTAAAATTTCTAGGGGTCCAGTGGTATGGGGTATGTCAAGACATTCCTTCTAAAGTGAAGGATAAATTATTGCATCTGGTACCTCCCACAGCTAAAAGGAGGCACGATACCTGGTGGACCTCTTTGAATTTTGGAGGCAACATATCCCTCGTTTGGATATGCTACTCTGTCTTGGAAGAAGTACAGCCAGAATGCTCATTAGAAGCGAGGATGGTGAGACTTTGTCTGACACACTTTGGACATGTTATCAGGAAGGACCAGTACCTGGAGAAAGACATCATGTTTGGTAGAGTAGAGGGTCAGTAAAAAAGAGGAAGACCCTCAAAGAGATGGGATGACACAGTGGCTGCAACAATGGGTTCAAGCATAACAATGATTGTGAGGGTGGTGCAGGACCGGGCGCTGTTTTGTTCTGTTGTAAGTAGGTTTGCAATGGGTTGGAACTGACTCGATGGTACCTATAAACGACAAAAACAACTCTGGCCTATTTTTCAAGTGACTTGAAAAGCTGCTAGTTTTGAGTGGGGCCCAGAACAAAAAAAGGCTCTACAACAGGTTCAGGCTGCCATGCAAGCCACTGTGCCACTTGGGGCATATGATCCATCTAATCTGATGGTTCTTGAATTGTCAGTGGCACATAGAGATGCAGTTTGGAGTCTTTGGCAGGCCCCTATTGGTGAAGCACAGCTCAGACCCTTAGAATTTTTGAGCAGAACTCTGCCATTCTCTGCAGAAAACTACTCTCCTTTTGAGAAACAGCTTTTGGCTTGTTACTGGGCCTTAGCAGTGATGGATGCTTAACCGTGGGCCACCAAATCACCACTCCACCTGAGCTGCCCATCATGAACTGGGTGTTTTCTGACCCACAGTCATAAAGTTAAACGTGCACAACAGCACTCCATCTTTAATTGGAAGTGGTATGTATGAGATCGGGTTTGAGCAGAAGCTGAAGGCACAAGGAAGTCACATGAGATGGTGGCCCAATTGCCCATGCTCCTCACTTCTGTCAACTTACTGTCCTTCTACCAGTCTGCACCTATGTCTTCATGGGGAGTTCCTTGTGATCACTTGAGGAAAAGAAGACCCCTGCCTGGTTTACAGATGGTTCTGCATGATATGCAGATACCACTGGAAAGTGGACAGTGACAGCACTATAACCCTTTTCTGGGCGCTCACTGAAGGACATTTGTTATGGATTGAATTGCATCCCCCAAAAATATGTGTATCAATTTGGCTAGGCCATGATTCCCAGTACAGTGTGATTGCCCACCATTTTGTGATTTTCCTACTCATTGTAAATCCTATCTCTTTGATGTTAATAAAATGAGATTATCAGCAGTTATGGTAATGAGGCAGGACTAATCTACAAGATTAAATTGTGCCTTAAACCAATCACTTTTGAGATATAAGAGAGAGAAGCAAGTAGAGAGACATGGGACCTCATACCACCAAGAAAACAGCACCAGAAACATGTCCTTTGGACTGGATGTTCCTGCAGAGTGAAACTTCTAGACCAGGGGAAAATTGATGACAAAGACCTTTCTTCAGAGCAGACAGAAAGAGAAAGCCTTCCCCTGGAGCCGACACCTGAATTTGGACTTCTAGCCTAATAGGTTATGAGAGAATAAACTTCTGTTTGTTGATGCCATCCACTTGTGGTATTTCTCTTATAGCAGCACTAGATAACTAAGACAATGGTGAAGCAAAATTCTCCCAGTGGGCAGAACTTCAAGCAGTGCACCTGATTGTTCATTCTGCTTGGAAGGAGAAATGGCCAAAAGTGCAATTATATACTGATTAATTGGCTATGATTAACAGTAGGCTGGATGGCCAGGGACGTGGAAGGAACATGATTGGAAAATTGGTGACAAGGAAGTATGGGGAGGAGGTATACGGATAGACCTCTCTGAATGGGCCAAAAAAGTGAAGATATTTGTGTCTCATTGAATGCTCACCAAAGGGTGACCTCAACAGAGGAAGATTTTAATGATCAGGTGAATAGGAATGATGAATTCCGTGGGTACTAGTCAGCCTCTTTCCTCAGCCACTCCTGTCATTGACCAATGGGCTCATGAACAAAGTGACCTGGGTGGCAGGGATGGAAGTTATGCATGGGCTTAGCAACACAAACTTCCACTTACTAAGACCAAGTTGCTGAGTGCCCAATCTGCCAGCAGCTGAGACAAATGCTGAGACCCCGATATAGCACCATTCTTAGAGGCAATCAGCCAGTAACCTGCAGCAGGTTGATTCCATTGAACCACATACATCAGGGAAAATGCAGTGGAATAGACGCTCTGGATACAGATTTGCCTTTCCTGCATGCAATGCTTCTGCCAAAACTACCATCCACGGACTTACAGAATGCTTTATTCCCTGTCATGGTATCCCATACAGCACTGCCTTTGATCAAAGGATTCATTTTACAGCAAATGAAGTGTGGCAATGGGCCCATGCTCATGGAATTCACTGATCTTACCATATTCCCCATCATCCTGAAACAGCTGGCTTGATAGAAAGATGGAATGGCTTTCTAAAGACAATTATGGCGCCAGCTAGGGGGCAATACCATGCAGGGTTGGGGCAATGCTCTCCAGGAGGCTGTAAATGCTCTAAACCAGTGTCTAGTATATGGCACTGTTTCTCCCATAGCCAGGATTCGTGGGTTCCAGGAATCAAGGGATAGAAATGGGAGTGGCACCACCTACTATTATCCCTAGTGACCTGCTTGCAAAATTTTTGCTTCCTGTCACTGCGACCCTATGTTCTGCAGGTCTAGACGTCTTAGTTCCAAAGGAAGAAATGCTCCCACTAGGAAACACAACACTGATTCTATTGAACTGGAAGTTAAGAATGCCACCTGGTAACTTTGGGCTTCTCATGGCCTCTGGATCAACAGGTAAAGAAAGGATTTACCGTATTGGCTTATGTAATTTATCCTGATTATCAAGGAGAAATAGGATTGATATTACATGATGGAGGCACCTCTTAATACTACCATGCTCTGTGATTATAGACAATGGAAAACTACAGCAACCCAATTCTGACATGACTACTCATGGCTCAGATCCTTCAGAAATGAAGGCTTGGGGCACCCCATCAGGCAAAGAACCACGATCAACTGAGGTGCTTGCTGAAGGCAGAGGGAATATGCAATGGGTGGTGGAAGAAGGTAGTTCTAAATACCAGTTACAATCACATAACCAGTAGCAGAAATGATGACTGTAATTGTAACGAGTATTTCTTCCTTTTTTTATTATATGCATATGTGTGTGTATGCATATATCAATTTTTTTGTTGTTGTTGTTTTCTTCCCTCATTTACTCCATTGAACAACAACAAAAAGCAGAAACCTTTGCCAACAAGTCGATTCTGACTTATAGTGGCCCTACAGAGCAGAGTATAACTTCCCCATATGGTTTTCAAGGAGTGGCTGGTGGATTTGAACTGCCAACTTTTGGTCAGCTTCTGAGCTCTAACAACTGTACCACCAGGGCTCCCTTTATTCCATTATTTATTATAAAACGTAAGATGTAAAGGGGGCTAGTATGTTTTTGGTTGTAACATGTAAGTTGTATGGTGTTAGGCACAATTTTCTTTAGAAATTTTTTATGATTTACAGAGATTTGTATAGGTGCCAAGCAGACAAGGGGTGGATTGTAATGGTTAAGTTAATTTATGTATCAACTTGACTAGGCCATGATTCTCAGTGCTCTGGCAGATATTGTGTAAGTACCCTCCATTTGATGATCTTATGTGAGCAGCCAATTAGTTGAAAGGGAAATTTCTTTGGGAGTGTGATCTGCATCCAATATATGGATGTTTTGGCAAAGCTCTCAGTCCTGCATCTGACTCATCATCTTCTGACCTCCGGTTCTTGAGATGTGAGCAAACAGCCTACTGTCTGATCTACCGATTTTGTGTTCATCAGCCCCTGCAACCACGTGAGTCAGGAGAAGCTTCCAGCCTGATGCCTGATTCATGGAATTGGGACTTGCCAGCCTCCACAACTGTGTGAGCCATTTCCTTGAAATAAATTTCTCTCTCTCTCTGTCTATATATACGTTTCGCTGGTTTTGTTCCTCTAGAGAACACAGCCTAAGACAAGCTGTAAGAAAACAACATGGGCTAAGTGTACCCCTGGCAGTGAACTGTGAAACTCTGAAAAACCCCTGGAAGAATAGTCAAAGGGTATCCTCTCATAGTTAAGACTTAGATAGTGTGATATTCTCTATAAAGCTTTGCCTGTTAATAGGTTCAGACCCCTGGTAAGTAATAGCTGAGTGATGGTGGTAATCCCTCCTTTAAAATTCTCCCATCAGAGTCTATTCGCTGAGCAATTATAGTCTGCATCTCAACACCTACTGGGTCTTCTGGTGAGTTATTGTAGTGAACCCAATGCAATTCCTCTTTTCAGCAGGGTGCTTAGAAGCTTCTTTCCTTTCAAAAGAAAAAAAAAAGGTCCCTAGAATCAACAGGATGTACTCTGTATCATAATGCTTTATTTCTCAAGATCTCACTTTCTTTTTATTTCCTGTGGCATGAAGTGAAGCCCTGTGTGAAGTGTGCATCCATTTCTTACAAACATACTATCACTAGCCTAATTTTTTCATAATGCTTATTGGACACAATACAGAATATGGTACCTGCAGTTACATTTTGCTGCTAATTGACATGAGTCTAGGGATCACACCTTTAGCCACTTATGTCCGTAAAACCTGAAATTGGGCATAGATCTAGCTCACTTTAGCATGAACATGAATTGGAGCCTCTTCTCCATTTTACCCCATATCTTTGACCTAATTATGAATTATCATGTATTTGCTTTGCAGTTTTAGTTGTGGTCTTGATCCCTTCTCTACACTATGGTCTTAAAGTGGTATGTGCATTCCATTTTTACCTCTCCTCTTATCTGTGACTTATGACTTACCGAAGGGCAAGATACACTATATTTGCCCTATACTACTGAGAATCCCATTTCTTTTCATGAGAGAGGTCTCTCAAAGAATACTCAGAGTAGAATAACTGCTAAGACCCAAGTTCACATATACTCTAAGAAGCTATAAGAACTACTCTCCTTCTTCTAGCTCACTCATAGCTCTAATGTAAATCGCAAATTTGTCTTTAGCTAGCTAGATCTTCAGTATAGCAGTTAAGAGTATAACATATTAATTAGAAGTATGGCCTCTGACCCCCAGATGTCTGTCAGTTTGTCATACTGTGAGAGCTAAGATGTTGCTGTGATGCTGGAGGCTATGCCACTGGTATTCAAATACTAGCAGGGCCACCCATGGTGGACAGGTTTCAGCTGAGCCTTCACACTAAGAAAGACTAGGAGAAAGGATCTAATGGTCTACTTCTGAAAGAATTAGCCAGTGAAAATCTTATGAATAGCAGTGGAACATTGTGTGATATAGTGCTGGAAGATGAGCCCCTCAGGTTGGAGAGCACTCAAAAGATGACTGCGGAAGAGATGCTTCCTCAAAGTAGAGTTGACCTTAGTGACATGGATGGAGTCAAGCTTTTGGGGCCTTCATTTGCTGATTTGGCACTACTCAAAATGAGAAGAAACAGCTGCAAACATCCATTAATAATCAGAACGTGGAATGTATGAAGTACGAATCTAGGAAAACCAGAAGTTGTCAAAAGTAAAATGAGACACATAAACATCGATATCCAAGCATTAATGAGCTGAAACAGGCTGGTATTGGCCATTTTGAATCGGACAATAATATGGTCTACTATGCTGGGAATGACAACTTAAAGAGGAGTGGCATTGCCTTCGTTGTCAAAAAGAACATTTCAAGATCTATCCTGAAGCACAATGGTATCAGTGATAGGATAATATCCATATGCCTACAAGGAAGACCAGTTAATACAATTACTATTCAAATTTATGCACCATCCACTAAGGCTAAAGATGAAGAAATTGAAGATTTGTACCAGGTTCTACAGTACGAAATTGATTGAACATGCAATCAGGATACATTGATACTTACTGGTGATTGGAAGGCAAAAGTTGGAAACAAAGAAGAAGGATTGGTAGTTGCAAAATATGGCTTTTGTGATCCTGGAGATCCCATCTAGTGCTCCCATAACAGTCTAGAAGGTAGAAGTCTGAATTCAGGGCACCAACTCCAGGGAAAGGCCTTCTCTATCAGCTCTGAGGGAAGGTCCTTGTCATCAATCTTCCCCTGGCCCAGGAGATTCTCAGCACAGAGACCCTGGGTCCAAAGAATGGGCTTTGCTCGCGGTGCTTCTTTCTAGGTGGTATGAGGTACCCAATGTCTCTCTGTTTGCTTCTTTTTTATATCTCAAAAGAGATTGACTTAAAACACAAACTAATCTTGTAGATTGAGTCCTGCCTCATCAACAAAACTGCTGCTAATACCACCTCATTAACATCATAAAAAAAAAACCAAACCCGTTGCCATCGAGTCGATTCCGACTCATAGAGACCCTATAGGACAGAGTAGAACTGCCCCATAAAGTGTCCAAGGAGCGCCTGGCAGATTCGAACTGCTGACCCTTTGGTTAGCAGTAGTAGCACTTAATCACTACACCACCAGGGGTTCCTATTAACATCATAGAGGTAGGATTTACAACACATAGGAAAATCACGACAGATAAAAAAATGGTGAACAATTACACAATACTGGGAATCGTGTTCTAGCCAAGTTGACACATATTTTGGGGGGACACAATTCAATCCATTCCAAACGACTTCATGCTGCAAATACCCTTTATCAACAACATAAATGGAAACTATACATTTGGATCTTGCCAGATGGAATAGATAGGAATGAAATCGACTACATCTGTGGAAAGAGGAGATGGAAAAGCTCCATATCATCAGTCAGAACAAGGCCATGAGCCTACCTCAGCGTTGACCATCAATAGCTCATATTCAAGTTCAAGTTGAAACCGAAGAAAATTAGAACTAGGCCACGAGAGCCAAAGTATGACCTTGATTATATCCTACCTGAATTTAGAGACCATCTCAAGAATAGATTTGATACATTGAACTCTAATGACCAAAGGCAAGATGAGTTGTGGAATATTAACGACACCATACATGAAGAACACAAGAGGTCATTAAAAAAGCAGGAAAGAAAGGAAAGGCGAAAATGGATGTCAGAAGAGACTCTGAAACTTGCTTTTGAATGTTGAGTAGCTAAAGCCAAAGGAAGAAATGATGATGTCAAACTAGAGCTGAACAGAAGATTTCAAAGGGCGACTCGAGAAAACAAAGTATTATAATGAAATGTGCAAAGGTCTGGAGTTAGAAAACCAAAAGGGAAGAACAAGCTTGGCATTTCTCGAGCTGAAAGAACTGAAGAAAGAATTCAAGCCTTGAGTTGGAATATTGAAGGACTCTATGAGGAAAATATTAAATGATGCAGGAAGCATCAAAAGAAGAGGGAAGGAATACAGAGTCAGTATACCAAAAAGAATTGATCAACATTCAACCATTCCAGAAGGTTGAACCTATGTTACTGAAGGAAGAGGTCCAAGCTGCTCTGAAGGCATTCATAAAAACAAGGGTCCAAGAACTGATGGAATATCAATTGAAATGTTTCAACAAATGGGAGCGGCGCTGGAAGTGCTCACTCGTCTATGCCAGAAATGTGGAAGACATTTCCACCTGGCCAACCGAATGCAAGAGACCTCTATTTATGCCTATTTCAAAGAAAGGTGATCCCACCAAATGCAGAAATTATTGAGCAATACCGTTAATATCACATGCAAGTAAAATTTTGCTGAAGATCATTCAAATGCAGCCAGAAATTCAAGCCAGATTTAGAAGAGGACATGAAACCAGGGATATCGTTGCTGATGTCAGATGGATCCTGGCTGAAAGCAGAGAATATCAGAAAGATGGTTACCTGTGTTTTATTGACTATGCAAAGGCATTGGACCATGGGGATCATAACAAATTATACATAACATGTTAAAGCATGGGAATTCCAGAACACTTAATTGTGCTCATGAGGAACCTGCTCATAGAACAAGAGGCAGTTGTTTGAACAGAACAAGAGGATACTGCATGGTTTAAAGACAGGAAAGGTGTGCGTCAGGATTGTATCCTTTCACCATACTTATTCAGTCTGTATGCTGAGCAAATAGTCCAAGAAACTGGACTATATGAAGAAGAATGAGGCATCAGGATTGGATGGATGACACAACCTTGCTGAAAGTGAAGAGGACTTGAAGCACTTATTGACGAACATCAAAGGCTACAGCCTTCAGTATGGACTACACCTCAACATACAGAAGACAAAAAAAAAACCTCACAACTGGGTGAATAAACATTAAGATAAATGGAGAAAAGATTGGAGTTGTCAAGGATTTCATTTTGCTTGGCTCCACAATCAACACCCATGGAAGCAGCAGTCAGGAAATCAAACAACACATTGAATTGGGCAAATCTGCTGCAAAAGACCACTTTCAAGGGTTAAAAAGCAAAGATGTCACCTTGAAGACTAAGGTGCTCCTGACCTAAGCCATGGTGTTTTCAATCACCTCATAAGCATGTGAAAGCTGAACAATGAATAAGGAAGACTGAAAAAGAATTGACATCTTTGAATTATGGTGTTGGGGAAGAATATTGAATAAACCATGGACTGCCAAAAGAACAAACAAATCTGTCTTGGGAGAAATACAGCCAGAATGCTCCCTACAATCGAGGATGGAGAGACTTTGTCTTGCATACTTTGGATATGCTATCCACTGGGACCGGTCCCTGGTGAAGGACATCATGCTTGGTAAAGGAGAGGGTTATGAAGAAGAGAAAGACCCTCAATGAGATGGATTGACACAATGGCTGCAACAATGGGCTCAAGCATAGCAACAGTTGTGAGGATGGCACAGTGTTTCATTCTGCTGTACATACTGCTTCTGTGAGGGGAAGTGACTAGACAGCACCTAACAGCAAAACATGGTCTCTGATATCATCCTAACCAAAACCAAAAACCCACTGCCATTGAGACAATTCTCAGCTCTACCATTTAACAGTTTTAGACTATTAAATGAATCATGTCTTAATTTACTCAGTTATAAAAAGAGCATAATAAACTACCTCAGTGTAGCTGTTAGAAATAAATTAACTTTTACATACAGAAATTTAGAACAGAGAATGATTTTTTAAATAAGAACTCAATAAACGTAAGCTCTATTATCCACTTTTCCTTTTAATGATGTCATTTGCACTTGCAATGACAAGGCCACTCCTTATGACAAGGCCATTCCTTATGACAAGGCCATTCCTTCGGTCACCTAAAACTATAACTGTTGGAACTCAAAAGGAACCAAAATACTCATGATGAGCCTTAAGTCTCTTGGTGTATGTAAAGGAAATGTAGAAGAATCATAAATCTGAAGGGAAGTAAGTCATAGATTAATTTTTAAAGCTTAGTAAATTCATCAACTATTATTACTTTTATGCCACTAAAACATTATTTCATAGACTAATAGATTTTATCAACTTAGGTACTAATTTCCTGTAGATCATAAGTTTATGACTCTAGATGGAATCACAGCATTTGAGACTTAGAATTGGTCCTAGATATCATAGGGTCCCATTTTCTACCTCAGAAGTAAACCCAATTGTCCAGGTTCTTATGATATTTAGGGTTTTCAAACTCAATAAGGCCTAAATTTTAAGTATCAGTAAGGCTAACTTTGAAGCAGAGAGTTCGTTCTTCTCTGATGCTAAGTTTCTATTAACTTAAAGGATACACAGAGTGCAAAAATTCAGCTTACGAAGCAGCTGTATATAGACAACAGTAAAAAGTTTGTTATTCCAAATAATTCTTAGAAGTTATAATTCATATCATAAGAGAATAAATTAGTTCATTCAACTGGATTTCTCATGTACCTAACACAATCTTAAGAGTTAACTACCTCTTATCATTTTATCATTAAGGTCTTGGGTCAAATATGACCCCGTCAGAGAGGCCTTCTATAACCATCCTAACTAAAGAGGCCCTCCCCAGTCACTCTCTCCCTTTATCCTTTTTATTTCCTTCATAGTTTATAGAAGAAATTATATTATCCATTTTTTTAATTGTCTCTCACACTATAGCATAAATTTCATACGAGTATAAACTGTTTTGCTTAATATCATTATCTCTGTGTGCTAGTATCATGCCTGGCACATGACAGTCTCTCAGTAAAAATATATTTGATTGAACAAATAAATAAAGGCCTTGCTAAGGAAGTTTGATCTCATTTTGAGTGTACAGTGAGGGCAATTGAAGACCTTTATGTGGTGAAGTAATATGACCAGATTTATGCACTGGAAAGATACTCTGGCAGCATTGCGTTCTTACCATCTCCATTAGCCACCAGGAAATTAAATTTACTCTTGAACCTAAATTGAGAATACCAGCAAATGTCATTTGGGACAAAGAAAGACATGGAACCTGTAGAAATTGGAAATTGGGAAAATACGAGAAGAAGAGAAAGAAGGAAGAGGTGGGGTTGGAGGAAGAGGAGAAGGAAGAGAGAAGCAAAGCAAAGCAAAAGCGTGTGGAAGCAAATGCCTAGGAAAAGTAACCCCAGACAACCAAACAGATACATCTCAATGAGAGGGAGAAACTTGGTGAAGTGGCAAAGCTTAAATGGACCAAAAGAATTTTCTAGCACAAGCTCTGGGTTATGAAATGTTCTATCCCTGGAGATCAATTTGGGCCCTTACAGTTAGCTATTTTCAGAGCTACCGTACCATCTTATTACCTAAGGTTTTCCCAGAAGTATACACTGATACACGGACTTGGTCATCTAGGAAGTTTCGTGTATCTCAGAAACTCTCTTTAGCCCTTGCTAGTCTGGCACAGGAAACCCTGGTGGTGTAGTGTTTATGAACTATGGCTGCTGACCAAAAGGTTGGCAGTTCAAATCCACCAGGTGCTTCTTGGAAACCTTACGGGGCAGTTCTACTCTGTCCTATAGGGTTGCTATGATATAGGGTCACTATGAGTCAGAATCAACTGGTTGGCAATGGGTTCTTTTTTCTTTAGTCATGCATAAAGGACCTCTGGTGGTGCAGGGTTTAAAGTGCTTAGCTGCTAACCAAAAGGTCAGTGGTTCAAGCCTACCTGCCGCTCTGCAGGAGAAAGATGTGGCAGTCGGCTTCCATAAAGATTTACAGCCTTGGAAACCCTGTGGGGCAGTTTTACTCTGTCGTATAGGGTTGCTGTGAGTCAGAATCGCCTCAACAGCAATGGGCTTAGTTTTTTTGGTTAGTCATCTGTAAATACCAAGCAAGCTGCTGATGGGGAGGGAAGGGAGTAGCTGATGATCCGAGGTGACTTTCTGGGTATCTAAACACAGTAAATAGTGGCTCTCAATCCCAGCAAAGAGAAACAGGGCTGCTCAGAATGCTGGATTCAGTTCTAGAATCTCAGGTGGTATGAAAAGAAGAGGTCACATAATTAACTCTGATTTAATGGGAGGACAGCAGTGTCATGAATTACACCAAACAGTAGATCCTTTAAAAATTGCCATAAAATTGGGCTTTGGGATGCACTGTATGACTTCTTTGGCAGAGGATTTACATTTTATTTGCTTTGTTTAGCTAATAGAAAAATTAGTTTGTATTCCCTCTGTGTTTGAAAGATGTTTGGCATCAGGTAGATAGGATGGAAGCAGAGTAAGAGAAAAGGAAAGAAAATGTATAGAAGGAGCAAAGCAGCCCAGCAGCATGTCGGCCAGCCAGAGATTTCAGGCCAGGGTGAAAACTTACCACGTCTGACCTGAATGGTGCAAAAAATATATATGCACAATGAGGAATGAACAGTATAATCAGCTGATATGATTAAAAGCACCATACCTAATAGAGCCAGCATTCAATAAATACTTGTTGAATGAACAAAAGGGTTTTTCTGGGCTGTTGAAGCATGGACTCCTTATTCCAATGCAAATCTGCAATACTTACTCAGTGATGTTTAATCTTTATTGGGTGCTTTCCTGGTGAGAAATCACAGGGACTGCTCTCCCCCCACCCCATTTTTTTCTCATCACACTGACCCCTAGAATAGTAAATAATTTTTAGGCCTTGGGCATAAAACTTGCTCTTGCAACCAGAACTTAATATGTCAGTTTGAACTTAAGTGCCAATGCCACTTTTTTGGAAATTTTGTGGTTATCTTTTTGGTACATGTTTTTTAAAGATTGAAGGGTCACTTTTTCCTGAGGTCTCTAGCTCTTTAAAAAAAAACAAATTGTTATGCTAAAATATATACATAACATAAATTTGCCATTTTAACCATTTTTAAGTGTACAATTTAGTGACATTAATTACATTTACAATGTGGTACAAACATCACCACTATGGTACTCTTATGCAAATAACATGTGCCTTCTAAATTTGTTTGCTGACTGCTCCACCCCTCCCCCACCCAGGTATTTTTGTAAATGCCACTATGCCATCTCTTTTTTTTTTTAACATGTTGCTGTAAAAAAATTAGTGTAGAGTGCTAATGAAAATACCTCTGAGGGGAGGGAGCAGGTTGGCAAACAAACGTAGAAGGGGTGCGTTATCTTCGTAAAATATAGTATCTATTTCTAAATGGGGCCTATTTCTAAAACATTTTCATCACCCCAAACACAAACTTGTTGTTTGCCATCTAGTCAATTCTGACTCAAAGTGACCCTATAGGACAGAGTAAAACTGCCCCCTTGGGTTTCCAAGGATATAGTCTTCACGGAAGCAGATTGCCACATCTTTCTCCCATGAAGTAGCTGGTGGGTTCAAACTGCCAATCTTTTGGTTAGCAGCCAGGCTTGTAACCATTGTGCCAACAGGGCTCCTATACAGAAACTTAGTACCAGTTAAGCATTAATTCTTCATTCTCACCTCCCCCAGCCCCTGGCAACCACTAATCGCTAACATACTTTTTCTCTATTCATTTGCCTATTCTAGATATTTCGTATAAGTGGGATCGTACAATATTTGTCTTTTCATGTCTGACTTATCTCATTTAGTATAACATTTACAAGTTTTATCCTTGTTGTAGAGTATATCAGAACTTCATTTATCCTCATGGCTATCTGGCCACTTTTGATACTTGTCCGTATAACATGTACACACCTGGTTATTGTTGTTGTTAGGTACCGTCAAGTTGATTTTCGACTCATAATGATCCTGTGTGACAGAGTAAAACTGCCCCGTAGGGTTTTCTAGGCTTTTTTAGTCTTTATAGAAGCAAATAGCCTGGTCTTTCTCCCATGGAGCTGGTGGGTGGGTTTGAACTGATGACGTAAGATGCCCATTTCTGCTTGACCTGCTACTTCTGACAAGGGCCAGGGCTACTCTCAGCTGGCCTTAGTAGAGAAGAGTGCTATGGGCAAGTTTCCAGGATGTACTGAGTCAGCAGCACACTTTCCACCCATGCTGCTGCTCTTATGTCAGTAGGGACTCACCGATGAAGTGACCCAGCTCTCAGAGGACTCCTGGCTATCAGAAAAATAGCTGCTAGCAGAGTACTCCACACTCTGCCTGGAGTGGTGAGAAACTTAAAGCCTTAATCCCTTCTTTAGCACGGCTTCTCTCCCTTTTTTCCCCCACTGGATCTCAGTAGGATCAAGACATTAAATTTGCATGTATTTTTATCCAGATGGGGTGAATCTATAACTCCTTGTAAATAGACTCCTCTCAAAGAGAAAGAATCTGTTTTGCATCCTCTGCAGATACCATCCAGGTTGTAGGCTTCTGTTCTAAGATGTTATTTAGAACATGACTATATTCTCTCATAACCAAAAAACCCAAATTCATTGCTGTTGAGTCGATTCTGACTTATAGTGACCTTATAGGGCAGAGTAGAACTGCCCCACGGGGTTTCCAAGGAGTACCTGGTAGATTCCAACTGCTGACGTTTTGCTAAGTAGTAGAGACATTACGCCTCCAGGACACATAGGGAACAATTCTGACAAGAAACCACCCAGTCAGCCTAGGGGTGTCTATACTATTCTTAAAATTGTGACCTAGTGGCCCTATCAATAGAAATGTTAAAGGTCTGAAGAATACTTATTGCCATAGATTATTCTCATTCATTGCTTACAAATTCTTAACATAGTATAAGCTGGTCTGTGACCTTTGTCAGTTTTCTTTTCAGTCAGAAAATGTTGGGTGATATCTTTCATTGCTGAAAAACCTCAGAGGTTTAAAAGAATAGAGTTTTATTTTTCTTCTGTACTGAAGTTTGGAGGTAGATGTCCTAGTGTTGGTTGGATGGCTCCATGGTGCCATCAAGGGCCCAGGTTCTGCCTACCTTTCTGCTTTGATATGTCTGCTGCTTGCCTGTCTTCCATATGCTCACAGGTTGGCTTTTTCTCCTCCGGACATCAGATCCGATTCCAGGAAGAAATGGGAGTGGGGAAGTGCAGGAGCTGACAAAGGGCAAAATAGAGCTGAGTCAGTTCCTTTTGTTTCAAGAAAACAATAATTTTCCAAAAATCTTAATTGAGTAGATTTCAACTTTCGTATCTTTGGTCAGAACAGGACCAAATGGCCACCCATAGCAGCAAAGGAAGTTGAGACAGTTGAGTATTTTTCACTGAGCACATTTCTGTTCCAAACAAGTTTGCGGTTTCCTTAGTAAGAAATACAGGGAAATATTCTAACAGTAAAGGTACTGGTACTGGTTAGGCAACTAACTGTTTTTACCACAATACATTTATGACACATGGAATTTTTTTCAAATTCATTAAAATTTTTTAATACTTCAACTGGTTCATCGTAGAGGGAGTCCAAGCTTCTAATATATAAAGCAAATAAATAACCAGATTCTGACAAACTTTTGTTAGGGCAGTGATGATGTGGAAGTTGAAGCTGGAACTCAAGGGATTCGTTTATTTTTCTCCCCCACTGAGCTACGAGCCCGGAAGAATGGTGGCAGAGGGCAGGATTTGTAGCTTCATTTTCCCTGTTTTGTTCCAAGCTTCTCCAGCATCACATAGGGTAAGTGCTCAAAAGTACACATTTAATGATGCATGAATCAGAGTCAGTAGACTTAGGTGCTGTCATCATCACAGATTGGCTATGGGATCGTGAGCGTGTGGCTTGACCTTTCATGTGTTTCCCATCTCCAAAAAAGCAACATTACATGTGTGATGTGTCTCATGGGGCTACAGAGAAGGTCAAATAAGGTAACATAAAATAAATATTTTTTGGCACTGTGTAAGTATTTACAATTTTTAAGGCACCTTTAGATCCATTGACCCTCTTGGCTAATCCTTATAATGACCTACTGTCGGCCCCCACTTGTGCTAGAGTGAGGGCAAGCATCATTGCACCCATTTTTGCTAGATTAAGAAACTAAGGTTCAGGTGGGTTATAAATGGTCTAAACTCATATACATTTTAAGTGCCAAAACTGGGAGTTTAGGCTTGAAAAAAAAAGTGTGCAGTAAGACTTACTTAACACCTGCTTCCCAACCCCCCCCCCAAAAGAAATGGACTTAAGAAGATAAGGAATTGTTTTTACTTTAATCTGGTTACACTGAGAAATATGCAAATTCAGTAGCTTATAGAAAGCTTATCATTTAGCCTACAGAACAAAGTTTGAAAGCCCTCATGAAAGGTTTTCAAGAGTATAAGATACCCAGAGATATAGAACAAATGTAGGTGAAGCATGATAAAGTTAGGTAAAGAATTGTTAAACAATGAGGGTTTTAAATCTCTAAAATGGGTTAATAAGGTTACTTTCTCTAGGGGTTTTTAAAAACTAGATGGATTCTTATCTGTGGGAGGCGGTTTAAGTGCAGCAACTCAGAACAGACCATTTGGTCTGCTTTTAAGTGTGACTTTGAGCCTTGTAATCTCTAAACTCTTAGAATTCATTATCACTTCTGCTTATTTACTTCAAAACAACAACTGACACTTTGCAATTTACAAAGTGCTTTCACACATAGCCGCTCATTTAATTCTCACAACAACTTTCTAATATATTATGTGCATTTCACAGATGAAGCAGTAAAACCAAAATTTGAGCCAAAGTCTTCCAAGTCTAAATCTGATGCTCTTTTTCTGGACATCTCATCTAGCCCCACCTCTATGACTGGGAAGCGGGTAAATTCACTGTCTTCCCTTTCAAACCTCCTGCTTCTCCTGTAAACCTAGTCTTGTTGGTAGGACCATTTTCTACCCAATCTTCTAAGTAAGAGACCTGAGAGTCAAACTAGACTCTTCCCTCTTTTTCTCTCCCACATCTACTGAATCATTAAGTCCTGTCAATTTTAGCTTCTAAATATATCTCAAAAATGTGTCTTCTTTCCAACCCACCACTTTAAACTTTTTCAGTTTAAAGTCTTCACCACCTTTTATTTGAATTAGGAAGATATTTTTCTTCCTAGATATTCTCCTTTCAGCATTGCTTCCTTAACTCCAACCTGTGACCAGAGTGGAGAGCTTTAAGCAGGAGAGTAGTGAGATTCCTGGGGAAATCCCTAGCTGAGAGCCCTTCCACAGCCCCCTCTCTCCTACTGAAGTCTTTCCTAGACTTGAGCCTTTTTCATAGCCCCTTTATATTGTAGTCCTAGCTTGAATCACTGGCAGAGATTGGTATGGATTCAATTTTGTCCTCCCAATATTTGTGTTGTAAATCCTAACCCCTATACCTGTGGATCCTACCAAATACAGAAATTATCAAACAATACCATTAATATCATACTAAGTAAAATTTTCCTGAAGATCATTCAAAAGCAGCTACAGTGGTATATTGACAGGGAATTGCCAGAAATTCAAGCCAGATTCAGAAGAGGACATTAATGGAATCAGAGACATCATTGCTGATGTCAGATGGATCCTGGCTGAAAGCAGGGAATACCAGAAAAGATGTTTACATGTGTAAACCTCTGTAAACCTTCATCTCAAGTACAATTAAAAAAAAAAAAGAAAGAAGAAAATAAATCAAAAGAAACATTGCATGGGGCAATTTGTTGCAAAAGATCTCCTTAAAGTATTCAAAAGCAAAGATGTCACCTTGAAGACTAAGGTGAGCCTGACCTAAGCCATGGTGTTTTCAATCACCTCTTATGCATATGAAAGCTGGGTAATGAATAAGGAAGACTGAAGAAGAATTGATACCTTTGAATTGTGGTGTTGGAGAAGAGTAGTGAATATACCATGGACCGCTAAAAGAATAAACAAATCTGTTTTGGAGGAAGTACTACCAGAATGCTCCTTAGATGCAAAGATGGTGGGGCTATATCTCACGTACTTTGAACATGTTATCAGGAGGGACCAGTCCCTGGAGAAGGACATCATGCCTGTTGAAGCAAAGAGTCAGGGAAAAAGAGGAAAACCCTCAATGAGATGGATTGACACAGTGGCTGCAACAATGCCTCAAGCATAACAACCATTGTGAGGATGGCTCAGGACTGGGCAGTATTAGCTCTGTGGTACATAGGGTCATTATGTGTTGGAACCGACTTGATGGCACCTAACAACAACAACAGCTTACCTGTAGATGTAATCCCATTTGGGAATAGAGTTTTCTTTGTTATGTTAATGACGACATATAGCAGTGTAGGCTGTCTTAACCCAATCACTTTTGAGATATAAAAGGAGCAGATTAGGCAAAGAAGCAAGAAAACATGAATAGTGGAAAGATGGAGGCCATGTGGAAATCACCGAGGAATGCCAAGAAGAGTTAGAGAAACTGAGACAAGGACTTCCCTCAGAGCAGACAGACAGAGCCTTCCCTAGGGCCAGCACCCTGAATTTAGACATCTAGCCTTCTTAAGAGTTAAAACAGAATTAATTTCTGTTGGTTAAAGCTACCCTCTGTGGTATTTCTCTTGTAGCAGCACTAAGCAACTAAGACAGGGATAGTCAATGTATTGTTGAAAAGAATACATTGATGCCCATGGATATTTTACATAGGAGAATCCATATGATCAACCTCTACTCTATCCAACTCCCAATGGGTTGTAGAAGAAGTTTCAGGTGCTCAGGGTTTGAAACATTCCTCTTGAGTACTGGGCTTGAAATTCTTGGGGTCCAGATGGGAACAATAACTACTTTAGCCCATCAAGGCATGCGTATATGCAAAAAATTATGAGTTTGATGTGCTATCTGTTTCCCCCAATACACATTAAAATAATATACCTGTTACCATCAAGTTGATTCTGACTCATAGTGACCCTATAGAACGAGGCAGAACTGCCCCAGAGGGTTTCCAAGGATTCAAACTGCCAATCTTTTGGTTAGCAGCTAAACTCTTCACCAGTACACCACCCTGGCTTCTTAAAATACATATATAGCTATTAAAAAAAAAAAAAAAAAACTTTAATATTACCTAAAAACTACTTCCTTTATACCAGTGGTCCATCACCCATCTGTCAGTTTGCTGTACTATGGTGGTTTGTATATTGCTGTGCTGCTGGAAGTTATACCACTCATATTTTAAATACCATCAGGGTCACCCATGGTGGGCAGGTTTCAGCAGAGCTTCTAGGCTAAGAAAGACTAGGAAGAAAGGCCTGGGGATCTGCTTCTGAAAATTAGCCAGTGAAAACTCTATGATCACATTAAAACATTGTCTGGTATAGTGCTGGAAGATGAGCCCTCTAGACTGGAAGACACTCAAAATACAGAGTGGCTGCAACAATGGACTTGAGCATACCAGAGATCTTGAAGATTGTACAGGACCTGGCGACATTTCATTGTGTTGCACATGGAGTTCCCATGAGTTAAGGCGACTTGACGGCAACTGACAACAAGAACAATACCTGGTGGTAAACCTAGTACACCTTTGGGAACTCCTTAGCGTGACATACATGACTTTGTGCGATTTGACCTGTGCTTTACTCTATAGCCTCATCTGCAAGGCGACTGTAGGATGGTTAAATAATTTATCACCCAAACCAAGATACTTTTGAGTATGTGCGTGTGGAGAGGTGAAGGATGCTATTAACAACTTAGGAGAGCAACAGGTGTGAAACTGTACTGTCCTCGGTAAACCTGGACATATAGTTGCTGTATTCATCTGTTCATGCCCTAATTTATATCTTAGGAACTCAAGCAAAGACCATTTTCATGGCTTGGTACTTACCATGTGGTTTCATGCCTCCAGGTTTTTGTATATCATGTCCCGTCAGCCTGGAAATCCTCTCTTACTTTTCTTCTGCTACCTAATTCCTAGGCATTAGCTTCTCCAGGGAGCCTTTTCCACACTCCAGACTGAACCAAATGATGCTGCCTGTATTCCCTGAACATTCTAAGCATATCTTTATCTTATTTTTAACATTAAGGTGCTCTTCAGAGCAGGAATCATGTCTTACTCATTTTGTTCCCTGCAGAACCTAGCACAGTTTAAGGCACATGGTACTACAGCCTACTAGCTGAAGGGCTGATGGTTTGAGCCTACTCAGAGGTGCCTTGAAAAACATGCCTGGTAATCTGTTTCTGAAATGTCACACCCTTGAAAACCCCACGAAGCACAGTTCTACTCTGCACACATGGGGTTGCCAGGAATTGGAACCAACTTGACGGCAACTAACAACAACAAGTGACATATATATGACACATTATGGGCCACCCCAGTGAAAGGATCCATACTGTTCTGTAGATAACACAGAGGGTAACCTTGGCCTGGCTTGATGATTCCAGCATTTTACAAGAATATTACCTTCCTCTGGAGAAACCATTGCTCCTTTCCTCTCTCCTCTCTTCTCTGATTTCCTCTTACCTTTGGTGCAGAGGCAGAATATCATGGTGCTTAAGACATAGCTTAGGAGTTAGGCAGACCTGGTTTAGAATTCTTGCTCTGCACTTAATAGCTTTGTGACCTTGGGCAGGTTTATCAACTTTCCTAAACCTCAATTTATTTACTCATCTGTATAGTCTGTATGTAAAACCTACCTGATGGAAATGCTGTGATGACTAAGTACTACGATATGTCTAAAGAGATGACTATAGCACCTGGCATACAATATGCACTCAATAAATGTCTTAGAAAAGAGTGATGGGTGGCGGTGGTGAGACGGTAAAGACACTCATATTTTTCTTTGGCTGATTGACTCACCAGGGAATCTTTGATTTTTAAGATAACTTGGTTCAAATCAAAGTTCAAACGTGAAATACCATTCTCTGGACTCTGAAGAAGCATGGAGCCAACACAGAGAATTAAGACCTTACCTTAGGAAGCATATCTGCCTGGCGTGTAAAAATGAAGCTTTTAAAAACAATAATGTTTTTCTTCCACAATATAGCACTGAGATCCTCAAGAGTTGTTTGGAACTCTTGATGCCACATCTTCTGTGTACCCAAAAATGTAGGCTTATTAAGTCCCTAATGCTATCTCCTTGGGCCCCATGAACAACTTGATTAATTAATCAATCATGGAATATTTAATTAATTGATTAACCAGGGTTATTGCATGCCCAATACATGCCAGGTGCTCTTTTATGCTCCCATTTTGTGTTAGGCAGTGTAACAGGTACTGGGGATAAAGTGATGTTAAAGTAAGTATCTGACTTTGGAGTTTGAGGGGGTCAGATAAATCTTTAATCATACACTATCCATAAGTGAGGCAGGTTTTTGACAAATCTGTGTCCGGGTGGTATGAGAGCATCAGGGAGTGGTGCCTAACTTCTGGTGGGAGTGGGCAGGGCATGTGAGAAAATGTTTCTGTTCTGTTTCATGACTTTTTTTTTTCTATAGTGGCAATTACTTAGCATGAACAATCTGATCATTCAACGATGAAATTCACTGGGCAAGGGCAAAGGCCATTTTCATTGGTTTCTCTGATGTGACAGCTTTAATGAGGCTGGGAGGGTGTTAGGTCATTCCTGTGCTTGCCTTTAGGGACGGCACTCTCTGCTCCACTACTCTGGTCCCCCCCCCCCCCGACACTCAGTGCCTGAAATACAGAATCTGCTATGGCAGGCAGGGAGGTAATTTAATTAGGAGATTTCTATAATCATCCATGCTGGGAAAAAAAAAAAAAAAAACCACAGGTAGGAACCAATGGAGTGGAGAAATCTGAGTTTAGGAGGCAACCAGAGGATGGGAGAGATGAGGCCTTCTGACACCCAAGTTTCTGCCTGAGTGGCCTGATCACAGTGGATAGTATTAAGAGCTAGGGATTCAGAGGAGAAGGTTCTAATGGGAGTTTTAGCCTATTTTTTTAAATATAAGATATAATTTTTAACAGGAACTAATCTTTGTTTCTGACTGTAAATGGCAATTGCCATCTGCCCAATGTTTTAGCATTTCCTTCAGGTTCCAAACAAAATGAATGCTGTCAGATATGTCCCAGTACTACCCAAACACACTTGGTACAGAGTAAATTTAAACAAGGATAAGAAAGACAATGCACTTCTAACCTATGCACAGCTCCAGTCAAGCTGTGACAATTGTGAGCTGACTGCCACCAATTCATCAGTCACTATTTATGTCTCTATAGATACATGTTTAAAAATGACAGAGATTAAAACTGTGGTGGCTGTTAACCAGTGTTTGGCATGCTATCCTTGACCAGCTTGGTGGCATGTATCTCTTGAAAGGTCCTCTTAACAATCCCATTGTTGGTTACTTGAAATAAACCACGGGACATTGCCATACAGTGCAAAGCTCATGTCTAGTAAAATGGTGCCAGTTTGGTAAAGTTAGCAAAATGTCTGAACAAAAAAATTTAAAAACATCACTCTTAAAAGATTATAAATATCACTATACACTCTCTATGTTGTGTCAGAAATTATGTCAACCAACATGTGGCTGGATAGATCTCCTGCCATAACATAGGAGTAAAAAATTAGTTACAGTTATTAAGTCGAAGTGTCAGTATAAGCATGTAGATGACTACAGAGTTTGTATGAAAATGAGTGCTTCTAAAATGTTGAAAAGCTTTTTCTTATAACATAGCCAAACATACTCTGAAATTTTGTTTATACATTTCATGTTTTGGAAGCACACTAGTTTAATTCCTATTAGTACAAAATTAAATAGTAGCCCATTTCTTGTTAATTTTATTGATTTCATTTTTAACAAATATTTATGAAGGGTCTGCTTTGTATTCAGCACTGATGTCTACACAATGCAGCATGAACAAGAATCTCAGTTTCTGACCTCACGAAGCTTTCATTTATTTTGCAGAGTAGGGATAGTGACAAAGAGGATTTATTGTAACAACACATTTCCATATAACTATGTACTACAAAGGCACTAAATAGAGATTTGGAATAGGGAGTGCCTAGGAGAATGGGAAAGAGCCCTGGTGGTGCAATGGTTAAGTGCTCTGCTGCTAACCAAAAGGTTGGTGGTTTGAACCCACCAGCAACTCTGGAGGAGAAAGAGCCCACAATATTCTACCATAAAGATAACAGCCAAGAAAACCCTATGGGGCAGTTCTACTCTGTCACATGGAGTCGCTATGAACCGGAATCTACTCAATGGCACGTAACAACAACAGCAACAGGGGAGTGGAGGCTAATTTAGTTAGAGTACTATAGAAGTTCTCTCTCATTTGATCTAAGACCTAAATGATGACAGGAAGACAGTCATACCAACATTTTAGAGGAAGAAGACTCTAGGCAGAGGGGAGAACGTGTGCAAAGACCTTGAGACAGGATAGAAAATGATGTGTTCAATGGATCGAAAGGGAACCTGTGTGGCTAGAACATAATGAAGGAGAAAATGGGAGGAGGAGATGAATCGGCAGATTACCAAAGCCAGTTGCCACAGAGTCGATTCTAACTCATGGTGACCCCATGTGTGTCAGAGTAGAGCTGTATGCACTCCACAGGGTTTTCAATGACTGCTCATTTGGATCTAGATAATTAGCTCTTTCTTCTGAGGTGCCTTTGGGTGCTCGAACCTACAACCCTTCCATTAGCAGCGGAGTGTGTTAACCCTTTGCAACACCTGGGGAATCCAGTAGGAGATTAAAAAAAAATAATACACTTGCCACCACTCATCTGTCAGCTTTTCATACTGTGGTGGTTTACATATTGCTATCATGCCGGCAGCTGTGCCAGCAGTATTTCAAATGCCAGCAGGGTCACCCATGGCAGACAGGATTAAGCAGAGCTCCCAGACTAAGACAGCCTAGGAAGGAAGGCCTGGAAATCTACTTCTAAAAACTAGCTGATGAAAACCTCATGGATCACAACAGAACATTGTCCGATATAGTGCTGGAATATGAGCTCCCTAGGTAGGAAGGCACTCAAAATACACAGTGGCCACAACAATGAAGAACATGCCAACAATTGTGAGGGTGGCATAGAACTGGGCAGCGTATCATTGTGCATGGCATCACCATGAGTCGGAGCTATCGCCACAGAAACTAACAACAACAGTACTCTGGCAGTAGAAAGACAGTGGTGGGTGATGTGATTTAATGCCAGCATTAAAAATATCACTCTGGCTACAGTGTAGAGCATGGAATTTGGGAGACAGAAAAGGAAGCAGGAAAACAATTAGGAGCAAGAGCCAACTGTAGGTTAAACTGAAGCTGTAGAAGTTGGAAATGGTGAGAAGTGGTTGGATTGGGATGTACATTGACAGCCGGGTCTATAGAACTTACTGAAGGGCTGAATGTTGGATATGCTAAAAAGAAAAAAATCAAAGATGACATAATTTGGGAATTTTGGTTTGAACAACCTCATGGATGGTGGTACCATTTACTGAGATAGGAAACTCTAGGAAAAGAGCAGGAAAAAAGCAGCAGGAAAAGAGCGGGGATGAAATTAAGAGCTTAGCTGACAACACAGTAAGCTTGAGGTAGCTTTTTGAGATATGTCATAGGTAGTTGTAAATGTATGTCTGTAGCCCCAGAGTGGGTCTGGACTGGAGATGTAGATCTGGAATTACGAGGTGGGGAGGTCAGTAGATTTGCCATTCCTGTAGGGTCAAAGGAGAGTTGGACTGGGAGAACTAGAGGAAGAGAGAGGGGAGGGTAGGAGGAGTAGTCAGAAGGTAAGATGATTGAGAGGTTGTGTTGTTATTGGTGAAAATGATACCTAAGTTAGAACCATGGGAGGGAGGGGCTGAAGTGGAGGATAATATGCAGGGAACTGCAGCTGATCTGCTGTGGGGGGGGGGGTTGAAGTCACTTAGAATGACTACAATAGCAGAGGTGGAGATGAGGATAGGGACTTGGATGCTATAGCTGCCATGATTGAGGGGCAGAGACCGCCATATTGGTAGACGGCAGAAACCAGAAAGGATGGCAGGTACCAAATTGTGATGACGTGCATTTTAAAGAACCTGTGAGAAAGAAGGGTAACTAGTTCGGGAATAGCAAGGTGAAACAAGCAGGACATACCCTACCCCTACTCCCTAAGGTATAGGAAAAGGGGATCTGGGGGGAAAACCCAGGTATAGGAGGGTTGCTAGGGAAAGCAGCCTCTTCAGGGGAAATCCTAGTTTCAATTAGGACATCAGAATCCCCTGGGGGACTTGTTAAAACAGATTGCTGCTCCTCACACCCAGAATTTCTGATTCAGTAAGTCTGGGGTTGTTGTTGTTAGCTGTTGTCAAGTTGACCCCCAACTCATGGTCACCCCATGTGTTACAGAGCAGAACTGCTCCACAGGGTTTTCTTGGCTGTAATTATTTATGGAAGCACCTCACCAGGCCTTTCTTCCATGGAGCTGCTGGGTGAGTTCAAACTACCAACCTTTGGGTTAGCAACTGGTCACAAACTACTTGCACTGCAGGTCTGGGGTAGGGCCTGAGAATTTGCATTTCTAACAAGTTGTCAGGTGATGCTTATGCTGCTTGTCCACAGACTACATTTTGAGGACCATTGAGTTAGATCAAGTGAGTGAAGTAAAGTTTTGGAGAAGGGATTAAGGGTATGGAGAGTTTGCTGATAATAAACTGAATGCCAGAGGGTAACAAGGAAGTTTCTAGGAGAATAGGGAGGGGTGTGATAGTGAATGAAAACAGTAGGCTTGGCTATCTGATGGTGCCTGAAGAAACCAGGGATGTAAGAAATCCAGGGATTAGCCCTTGTTGTCTCTGAAAGAAGAGTAATCAGTGAAAGTCCACAATACAAAGCTTGAGGGTTTGGGTCACCAGTCAGCTCTTTACTTCTGTAATGGAGAATTGTGTATTGGCCTGGAGGATGGCCAAGAGACTTTTGAGAGGCAGCCCCTTTTGGGTAGCTCCATGATTTATGAAGGCTCTGGAAAAGCATCTTACTTGGAATGGGGGAAGATCTGACTTCCACGACACTTGTCTTCCACACAAGGAGGGGATGACTCAGCAGGAAGGCAAGGTTGGCTAAAGAGCACCAGGCAGTTGATGTCACACAGCTCTAGGTATTGGGAGCTGGAGCTTGGAGAGCTTTAAAAGCAAGTTAGGTTAAAAGACACTGAGCACCATTTTTGTATAATTGATAGGGTGAGCACTGTTATGATAGGACAGCTTTTGCCCATTAGAATCTCAAAATTCTGTAGGTGCAGGTAGGAGAGTAACTTATTTAGTCAGGACTCTTTCAGTTGCCAGTGACGGAAACTCAGTTAAACTAATGTAACAGAAAGACAAGCAATGTCTCATGTTATCAGAAAGCCTGGGAGTGATTGCTTTCAGGCACCATTGGATCGAGGTGCTCAAGCTGTGTCATCTGGAATCAATCAATCAATCTCTCTCTCTGTTTCTGTCTCCGTCTCTCCCCTACTCCCACTCTCTTTCAATTGTGCTGGCTTCATTTTCAGAAACATTCACCCTTTGTGGTAGAGATCTGTAGCCCGAAACTTGCATCTTATTACCCAGGAAAACCTTCTTTTCCTAATAGTTTCACATAAATTGGAGTTACACACCATCCCTTGAACCAATTATTATGGCCAATGGGACAAATGCTCTGATTTGACCTGGCTTATGTCATGTGCTCACCTCTGGAAACAGGAGGGGGTTCATGAGGGCTCAGCATCAACTCCACCTGAACCACATGGACTGAAAGTGCAGGAAATTAGTTTCCTAAAAGAAAATTAGGATGTTATGATAAAAAAAGATAGCAACAATAATGTTTATCGACTGTTTACTTTTTGCAAGGCATACTGCTAAGTGTTTTACATGTATTATTTCATTTTGTTTTCACAAAATCTGATGCAAAGAGTACTATTATTATCCCTACTCTCCTGAAACACCAAGAGGCTAAGTCATTCCATAGGTTCATATGGCTGTAAGTGGCAGGGAAGAACCTGGAATGAATGCTGGGCATGGAGGCAGGACAAAGTACAGTATGAGGTCAGGGCTGTAGGGAAGATGTTCAAGTGAGGGGCCCAGAAAGAGCCATCCAGAGAGAATGAAGCAAGTGGGGCCTGAAGGTGAGGCAGGAGAATAGCAGGTGGATATGGGATGAGGCACTTTCTTAGTATAGGAGTGGGCCGCATAAATAGTGGCATAGGAGTGCTAGAAAGTGAGCCATTTTCTATGAGAGTGAGGAGGGCATGGGGTGAAAGGCTTCCACATGAGATGTTTGGAAAGATGATCTGAGCCCATAAGGTCACTTTGAATGCCAGTCTGACATGTTTGGCTTTTAGCCTGAGGCAATGGTAAACCAACGGAGACTTTTGAGCAGGGGCATTACAAAATTGGGCCCCTCTAGTGGCTGTGTGTTGTGGAACTGTAGTGAAGAGAGAATGGATGGTGATTAGGAGGTTGCTGAAACATTGCAACAGGGAAGTAATGAGTGTCCAAGGGGCGTCAGATTCCAGAGTTACTGTAGACAAAATTAGCAGGATTTGGCAACTGGCTTGGATATGGAAGTAAGAATTAAAATGCTTTCTCCGTAGGAGGCACATAATAAATCCCTATTATATATGCACCAGAGTTTCATTCCTGGGGGGTAGAAGTATGGTAGATACACTATGGGGAAAGAGAATGCAGTGATGTTAGAGAAGTGGGGGCGGGTAGATTATAAAGTCAATATTTGATGTGCAAAGTTTGAAGTATCTGGAAGTTATCCAATGGGAGATATAGCTTGGGCAGTTGGAAATGCAGTTTGGTGTTTTGTTGCTTAGAAGAGACAGATGGACAGACAGAAATTAGATGATTGGAGGAGTCACCATAATAGAGAAGATATTTGAAGTCAGCCCTGTAAATGGCTGAGATTGTCCAGGGCAGAGGATGGTCTGCGAAGAAGGGGACACCTGTCTGTAAGAGGAGAAGGCAGGAAGAGGAGCCCAAGGAGGGGACTGAGAAGGAGCAGTGAAGGTGGTTGAAGAAGAATCAGGAATATACAGGACCCTGGCTCCCAGGGAGCAGAAGGGAGTGTCAAAAACGAAGTGCTCCGGAACTCAGACAACTTCAAATAAGTGAAGATGGACTTAATGAGGCTTTTCTGCACTATCTTGTTGCTGTCACGATCACTTACTTCCTCCGCAAACAAGTTAAAACTGAGATGGCACAAATCTTGAAGGAGAGAGAATTTAAGTCATGTGGCTCATTGACATGTTCACAGAAACAATCATACATTTTCCATCTGCTTTTCTATTTCACTTTGTGAATCTGTATCAGTTTGTTTACAGACCAACCCCCTTTTCCCATCGGACAGCGCTGTGTATAATTATGCTGAACTTGAGCAGAAGACAAGTGATTACGATGCCAACTTCAGCCATAGGAATGTTTATTTTCTTACAGCCCCAACAATTTCAAGTGTGATTATGGGAATGGGAAATTTACAAGGAACTTTCCACAGTTGTGAAGCTCACAGAAACCATGCACTGCCTCCTTTGCTCATGTCCAGATGGAAATCCTCTTAGTGAATGAATCACTAACATCACACTGTGTCAGGAGTGATTAGACCGACACGATTGATTTCCAGCTGCCCTTCAGAGGCGCCTCTCCTCTCCTCGGGGTAGGTTTCTCTCTTGTTACCTGCCTTCAATTGGTCCTAACAGCTGCAATAAAACCCACTTCGCCTTAATAAAAATGAGTCAGAGAGGCTCATTCTACATATTCCAACATCACTTACACGAGTGCTGACTATTGATCTGAAAACATGCTATGCTTTCCCTGGTTGTGTTTAGCTTCATTTTCCCCTTTCAAGTTTCAGTAACGGCCACTGTTACCTATGATGGAATTGCTCTAGCAGAATGATGATAGAGAACAGGTCAGAAAATCCATCCTGGGTCAACAATTTGTCATAATGAGAATTGCAGAGGCCCGAGAGTGTTGCTGAGCAGTTAGCCACTCATGCTTTTCTCCCCGAGATATCACATGCACCGGGCTCGCTGTCCCTCACAGATAAATTCAATTTCTTCAATATAGGTGATGATTATGGTATTGAACGATTGAGTTTGCATAACAACATAACCACCTAACCAAAGGTGATCATTTCTTCTGAAGGGACAATGGCAGTGGTGGCAGCTGAATGTCATCCACCCCTGAAGAACTGTTAGGGAAGGTGAGACTCGATATCATCTAATTCTTCTTTCCAGATGAGCTGTTTTGCCAGCTCCTTGTTGTGAAGTGAGAACCAGGTATCTTGGAAGTGACGGCAAAATGACACTAGGGCCATGGTTACCTTTAGTTTCATGCCATGATTTCCATCCTCTTCAAACCACAAAGTTTACAGGTTGACGAGGTCATTTTGCCAAGGGCATGAACCTCGGAGTTGTGCTGAGATAGGGACATCAAACTGTGTGTTGTTCTGCCTCTTACTTTATTGTGAACACTAAACCCTGTAATATTCCATTCCATTCAACAGAGGTTTCTTGAGTGCCCACACATCTCAGGCTCTCTGCTAGGGACTGCAGGTTGGTGTGATTCGTATGCACCTTGTTTCCTTTTGTGTTGTAAAATGCCACAGTGATGTTTCCTGGGGTAGGCATTTCACCATCAGCTAGATTTCTGCTTGACCATAGTTGTCATGGTGGGTTATTGTGTCATCTACGCTCTCACACAAACCATACATGGAGGGGAGCAACTTAATGGCTGAAACTTCAGGAGCCGTATCCTGCAAGTGGGGGGGCCTGTTACTACGAGACCATGTGGAGTGGGCTGGCCCTCATTCTGTGCTGCTGGCAGGACTTGGTAAAAATATTGGAGAAGAAGATCTGGCATGGCAATCCCATTGAAATGCATGGTAATTAAAGAACATTTAGAAAGTATAAGAATTATACAAAAGAAAAAAACAGATAAAAACTGTGTATAGTCACCTAGAGAAAAAGTGTGTTATTATGCTTGCTATTTTAATATTTACCCCATACTCGCACACAGGCATATACACACTCACTCACAAAAAATGGAGATGTGCTACTTTGTAGCTTATTTTTTTTCTAAGTAAAATGACACTGTGATGATATATTCATTTATTCCACATATGTTTATTAAATGCCTACTACGTGCCAGACAGGAGTCCCTGGGCAGTCCAAACAGATTAGCCCTCAACTATTAGCCGAAATATTGGCTGTTCAAACTCACCCAGAGATGTCTCAGAAGGCAAGCCTGGCTATCTGCCTCCGAAAGGTCCCACGGTCTTGAAAACCCTATGAAGCGGTTGTACCCCACACATATGGGCTGGCCCCGAGTCGGAACCGACTTGGTGGCAACTAACAACAACAACACGTGCCAGGCTCTGTTCTGAGCCTGGGGATTTGTGAACAAAAGAGACAAATTCCAGATTTCATGGAGGTCTCCATCCTAGTGAGGGTGTAAAAAGAAAAAAATAAATAAATAAACAACAGGCTCCTATGATAGACAGAGCTTGGGGAATGCTTTTGTTTGGATAGACAGAGAAGGCCTCTGTCAGAAAATGATATTAAATAGTGAACTGAATGGCAAAGCCATGAGAAGACTTAGGGAAGTGTGTTTCAGGTAGAGAGACCCCAGCTTCTGCAAGTACTTCAAGAGGGAAGCAGCTTGCCAGGCTGCAGGAACCACGAGAGGGCCCTCATGGCGGGAGCCAATGAAGGAAGGTAAGAGGAACATAAGATGAGGTGGAGCAGAACTCAGGAACAACTCTTTTTTTATACAGTTTTTTTTTTTTTGTATGTGATCAATATGTAATACAGTCATGGAGAGGATTTATGCATTTAAAGTGTTAAATTTTTGTACCATGAATGGATTTGTGGCTTTAAAAGATGCTGTAGCTGCTGGGTGAGAAAGAATTATAAAAGGTATCCCGGCTATCTACTGCTGCTATAACAGAAATACCACAAGTGGATGACTTCAACAAACACAAGTTTATAGTCTCAGTCTAGTAGGCTGGAAGAACAAATTCAGGGCATCAGCTCCAGGGGAAGACTTTCTCTCTCTGTTAGCTCTGGGGCAAGGTCCTTGTCATCAATCTTCCCTGGTTGAGGAGCTTCTTAGCACAGGGACCCTGGGTCCAAAGGACATGCTATTCTCCTGTCTTGTTTCTTGGAGGTGTGAGGTCCTCATGTCTCTCTGCTCACTTCTCTCTTTTATATCTCAAAAGAGATTGGCTTAAAACACAACTGAATCTTGTAGATAGAGTCCTGCCTCGTTAACATAACTGCTGCTAATCCCACCTCATTAACATCATAGAGAGGATTTACAACACACAGGAAAATCACAACAGATGACAAAATGGTGGACAATCACACAATACTGAGAACATGGACTAGCCAAGTTGACACACAGTTTGGGGGACAAAATTAAATCCATAATAGAGGGGAAGAGTAGAAGCAGGGACACCAATAAAGAAGTCATTAAAGTAGTCACAGAGAAGGATAATGGCTTGAACTCAGCCTTAAAAAAGCCTATTCATACCGTTTAGGAGTATTAAAGTATTCCAAAGGTACCTATTGTGTGTCCCTGGTTGGTACAAACACTTGGCTGCTAACCAAAAGGCTGGAGGTTTAAGTGCACCCAGAGGCTCCTTGGAAGACAGGCCTGGTGATCTACTTCCAAAAAATCAGCCATTGAAAACCCTGTGGAGCACAGTTCTACTCTCTCACACACGGGGTCATTGCCATGAGTCAGAAATGATTCGCCAGCTACTGGAAACTAACTATGGGCAGAATGTAGCAGTAGGCTCTTGGGAAGAAGAAAACTCATATATACCTTTGGATATTTTAATCAGGGATGAAAAAAAGCTTTTATCCTTGAGTGCCACTAGCAGAGTTGACTGGGAAAGAAAGAAGGGGAGATGAAAAAGACAATGTGAGCAGAAAACAAGGAAGATAGAAGAAGGAAGGTGCCAAGAGGAAAAATAAGAAAAATAGACATCAAGTGATTTTGAGTGGGAATACTATGAAAAAGTTCTACACACTGGCACCTGTGACGAAAATTGTCTAACATCTCCAGGACTGTGTCATTAGGAGTAATTAGTTAATGGTTAGGAATTTGCAAAGAAGGATGGAATCCAGTGGGTTATTCACAGCTGTAAGTGCTATATTGTCTGAACTTATTAAAATATGGAAATAAGCAGCACAAGGTCTCAGGCAGGAGCAGTTATGCGGAGTAACAAGATGTCATTTCAGAATCACTTTCCTGATAATTATGCATAAAGAGCTTGGTCTAGGCTCTCTTTTATGCACCTAACTTCCAACTGAAGCCAATTATAAGTAGAGAGTCAAACTTTCATTTCTTCTTATAGTTTATTTTCACAGCCTTTCTTCTAATCACTCCCCTTATTTGTTCTCATATATGTTGTTGACTAGCATCCCTTTCCACAGTGAAAGCACAACAGAGAAAGAGAGAGAGATTTAGAATCCATGTGGCTGCCTCTTCACTCAGGCAAACGTCTTCTAGGTGGGGAGTGTGTGGGAATCTGGTTTTGCCTGAAATACCTGCACAGTAATTGGGAAAGCCCTATATTCATGGAATAATTGCTTAGTGTAAGGAACAGCAGGAGATGTGGAAAGAGCAGGCACTTTGGAGGCAGAGAGACATAATTTCAGTCCTGGATCTGACATCTGCTCTGTGAACTTGTCAATTTATATAACTTCTCTCAGAGCCCCGCTTTTGTCATCAGCAAATGGAGATGGGATGACCTACCTTGCAGCGGTGTTGTGAAGAATAGATGGGATCACTGTGAAGAGGGCATTGCACCCAACAATCATTTGTTTTCTTCTGTTCATTGTGTTGTATTGCCTATTTCTATGTGGACGCATCTACATACATGTAACCAAAACTCTTTCCTTGTTTTTCACTCAGTTGTCACCTGTCTTTCTGTCTCCTAAATCCTGCTGCCACTCTTTGGTACATGAAGTTTTGAGGTTGCAAGCTGTCAGCTTTCTGGGACACAGTTTGGATCCTACCTCTGTCAACTTGGCTAAGGATCATAAACTATGTAAATAATGACACTTCTTAAAATATTTTTAATCCTTCATCTTGATGGATGTTATTGTGTTTCACATTTGTCCTTTTGAGGAAGGAGAAGGAAACTCATAACTTCTCCAGTTGACAGGGCAATTACACACCAAGAGCTACGTTAGCACCGAGCACTATCTGAGATGTCTTGCTACAGAAAAGAGATGTTCAAAATCCCAACTCTTGATGTTGCTAAGGGAAGGCAGGTGCACATTTTTTTTTAATTGTGCTTTAAGTGAAAGTTTACAGCTTAAGTTAATTTCTCATACAAAAATTTATACATCTATTGTTATGTGACCATAGGTGCAATCCCTATAATGTGACAGCATGCTCCACCTTTCCACCTTGGGTTTTCCATGTCCATTCAACCAGTTCCTATCTCTGTCTGCCTTCTCCTCCTGCCTCCGAAGAGGAGCTTCCCATTTAGTCTCGTGTATCTACTTGAGCTAAGAAGCACACTTTTCAAGAGTATTATTTAATGTTTTATAGTCCAGTCTAATCCTTGTCTGAAAAGTTGTCTTCAGGAATGGGTTTAGTTCTGGGTTGACAGAGAGTCTGAGGGCCATGTCTTCGGGGGTTCCTCTAGTCTCCCTAAGACCATTAAATCTGGTCCTTTTCTGTGAATTTGAGCTCTGCACTGCATTTTTCTCCTGCTCCATCAGGGACTCTTCTGTTGTGTTCCCTGTCAAGGTGGTCATTGGTGGTAGCCGGGCACCGTCTAGTTCTTCTGATCCTGGGCTGATGGAATCTCTGGTTTATGTGGCTCTTTTGTCTCTTGGGCTAATATTTTCCTTGTGTCTTTGGTGGTGTTCATTCTCCTTTGCTCCAGGTGGGTTGGGACCAATTGATGTATCTTAGATGGCTGCTTGCAAGCTTTTCAGACCCCAGATGCCACTCACCAAAGTGAGGTGCAGAACATTTTCTTAATTAACTTTGTTATGCCAATCCAAGGCAGGTGCACTTTTAATTAAACTTAAACGGTGGATCAAGGGAGTGACAAAGCTGTTGCTGACCCAGCCAATTTCAGAATTGCCCAGAAGTGGAGTCAGAAGGAGATGCATTGGGCTCATACCTGCTGGACCAGGCCAAGCAAAACCAACTTGATTGGCATTTGGAGCCAAATTCACAGAAATTAAGCCTCCGCCCAGAAAGTCACATAGCTAGAGGAGTAGATTCGGTTCATGGTCTTGGTTTTGTTTCCTTGTTTCTTCTCAACATAATCTGATTTAGTGAAGTGATTCTTAGTCTGTGTCGCAGACACTGAGAAGGAAGTTTGTTGTAATACATCCTACAAAATGTACTCATCCAGATTAATTGGATCAAGCAGTGTAGTGTAATAATAGCTAACATTTACTGAGCACTTGCTATGTGCCAAGCACTTTAAATGCATGAATCCTCTCAACAACTGTACGAGGCAGGTAGTCTTAATTGCTCCATTTTACATGTGAGTAACCTGATGCACCAAGTGATTAAATAACTTCTCCAAGGTTAGGTAGGGGCTGACTTGAAATCAAACAGAGACAGCCTACCATCAATATCTGTGCTCTTAGCCACAATGCTCTGTTGCCTGGTATAGAATCATGTAGTAGAAACTCGTAGTTCATAGTAGAAACTCAAACTGGGTTTGAGCGCAGCCAGTTACTCACCATGTGCCCACAGGCAAATTTCTTATGCTCTCTGATGTTCATTTTCTTAGCTATATAATAGAGATGATAATACTGCTTTCTCAGTTGCAAAGGATAAATAACTCTATTATTTATTTATAATATACTATGTTCCGGGTTTTATATACAGTTTACCAATTTCTTGAAAGCCCCTGGAAGGCAGGAATAATTGTCCTCATTTTAGATGAGGAATTGTGGCTAAGAGATTTAAATAACATGCCCAAGGCTGTCTGAATCCAAAATCTGCTTGGATCCAAAGTCTGCACTCTTCCCAAGGTTTGTACATTGAAAAGTGGGATATAAACATGAGTTATTACTACTTCCAGGATTATAGTCTCTTTTATTTCTCTTTACAATTAATTTTCCTCTCTCTCTTTGGTGGATGATACTTTACAGGTATATCCAGTGCCAAGGTTGTGAGGATTACTCTGAATAGATACTGTATGGTGTTTTTTTTTTTGGTGGTGTACTTAAGATACATCCTAAGTACAACCTCCTTTGTTTTTATGGACTATGGAGACTACAATATTAAATACTCAATCTCCCAGCTTCCTGTAGCGAAGGCTGGCCATGTGATACATTATTATATTTGGTGAGATGTTATGAGAAGTCCTTGTAGAGGATATTTTTTTCACAAATTGAAAGGTAAAACTTTGCTGGGAGAAAACAATTTTTTCTCTTGGTTCCTTGTACTCCTCCCTCTTCCTTCTGCCTGGAATATAGATGTGAAGGCCAGAGGTGCAGCAGCCATTTTGCAACAATGAGGTCATAAGCATAAAATGAAAGTCTACATTCTAAAGAAGGCAGAACGGTAAAAAAGAAGGTGCCAGTCCCTAGTGGCATGGACTGCCTACCTCTAGATCACTATGTGTGACAAATAAATATCTAATTTCTTAAACTTCTACTAGTTAAAATTTTCTGCCATTACTAGCCAAATGGAATCCTAAAGGATCTAGTTACACTCGATATTCTACATATTTATCTTGTGCCAAAGAAATAGAGATAGTCTTTGCCTTTCTCCTCACTCAATTTTCCCTAAACTTCAGCAGCACTCAAATCCTGCTTTCATGGGAAGCTACAGGACTCAAGATGAAACCACAGTATTAAGAGAAAAAGTTAGATAATACCACCTCGTGAATGAGAAAAAACAGGAATCATCATAAGACATTCTATTTGGCTTTCCTGATATGTAGCAACAGTGGAAGTCAGTGTACCAGACTACTATAACTTGAATATGTAACTCGTTAAAATTACCCGTCTGTACAGATTATATATTCACCAAGGAAACTTTGAATCTAAATTTGGGCTCCAAATATGGTTGTCATACTGTGAAGTGCTTTCACTAATGAATAAGAATATTCTGTTTAACTTGGAGTTGTTTTTTAGTGTTAACAAATAATTGGTTTCTCAAGCAGTTATCTTTTTAGTGTGACTCAGGGACCAGGACCTACTAAACCCTAGTAATCTGAAAATAGAGTTATTGAAAGTGTAAATCCGAAAGGCAAGATCCTGAAACTGAGGGGGCCACTCTAGTTTACCCATTGCCATTGAGTTGATTACAACTCATAGTGATCCTGTAGGAGAGAGTAGAACTGCCCCACAGGGTTTCCAAGGCTATAATCTTTATAGAAGTAGACTGCTACATCTTTCTCCTGTGGAGCAGTTGATCGGTTTGAACTGCCAACCTTTCAGTTAGCAGACCAGTGCTTTAACCACTGCACTACCAGGTCTCCTTACCAGTTGGCATACACTCTATATATCCAGTTTGACCAGCCAGCCAGCTATTCTCTGTCTCCTTGGCTCACCTTTGCTGTTCCTTCACTTTGTCTCTTCTTCTGTATCATTTAGTAAGTGCTTACTATATGCCAAAATAAAAACCAGATTTCCTGGAGTCATGGCAACCCCATGTGTGTGAGAATAGAACCGTGCTTCATAGGGTTTTCAATGACTGATCTTTTTTGGAGGTAGATTGCCAGGCTTTTTTTCCCATGAGTTACCTCTGGGTGGACTTGAACCACCCATGTTTCAGTTAGCAGCCAAGCACTTAACTGTTTACATCACCTAGGGACTCAATAACTATGTAATGTGTTTTTCCTCCTCTTAATTATCAAGATAACTCTGTGAAGTAGGATTTTGGGGCTCTTTTCTAGGTTGTCCTCTTATGAATAAAGAAAGGAAGGAAGGAAAGAACAATGCAGAAGAAATAACATTTTATTGAGCATTTACTATGTTCCAGACAATTTTCTAAGAATTTTGTATAGGTACTACAATTCTTCCCTTTTTACAGATGAGAAAATTGAGGCACAAGGTGATTATACCATTCTCAAGTTAGGCAGTCCAACTCCAGATCCAACAGTCTTAGTCACATTTTATTCTCATAATGCTCTCTTTTGCTGATGAGGAAACTGAAGCTCACGGGAGTTAAATAAATTGACCTAGAACACATACATAAAATGTGTCAGAGCTGTGATTCAAACACAGGGTTCCCCAACTTAAAAAAGCCATTTTTTTAAATAATTTTTTTAAATTGAACTTTAGATGAAGGTTTACAGAACAAACTAATTTCTCATCAAATAGTACACACAATGTTGTATGACATTTTAAAGGCCATGATTTTTGAATGCAACATGGTGTCTCACTTTGTGTCACTGAGGTCTGCATTATTTCAGTGTTTTGGTTTTAAAACCACCCTGTGAAACTTAGAGTATTTAAATAAATCTTCTGAATATGACCTTAAGAGTCAAATGACAACTTCGTCCTTGGTACTACAATTAGCCCTATAACTTTTAAAGCAATGGAAGCTGCAGGATACAGCAACTAAGTGAGTATCAGACTGAGATTAAGCAGCGTGGTGCAGGACCCCTATTTCATTGGTATAAATGGTCCCCCAGATCTTGCAGTTATATCTTAAATGAGACATGATTACCAGTTAGTGTCTGAGAGATATTTTAACATCTCCCTAAACGGGGCTTTTCATGCTGCTTAGGAAGAGTTACCACATCTTATGATGTCTAAAAAATATACATTTTTGAATCAGTTACCCACCTCAAAACTTAGGGACATAAAAAAGAAAAAAAAAAACCACTTTATGCAGCTCACAATTCTGTTGGTGACTTGGGTGCGGCTGGGTGGTTCTTTCTGGTCTGAACAGGGCTTGGCTATTTTTAATTGACCTGTTTACTTGCCTGGGGCCTCAGCTGGGAGTGCTCAAATCACTGAGGCCCCTTGATTTAGTTATCTAGCGCTGCTATAACAGAAATACCAACAGTGGGTGATTTTTTAAAAGCAGCTTATTCTCCCACAGTTTAGGAGGGTAACAGTCTGAATTCAGCGTACCAACATTTCTCTCTGCCTTTATCTGCTCCGTTCTCCATTCTCACCATCACCTTCCTCTGCTTACTCATGTTTCTGCCCCCATTACCTCAGTGTTTGCATGATCCTCTAAGGTCACTCTGCACCTGTGTCATTCTGTTTGCAGTGGCCCCAGATTGCTTATAATAGCCTCTCAGTTTCCCAGTCCCAAATATTTGTACAGGGAACTTGCTGGGCCAGTGCACCTAAATATTTTTAGCTTGGTCGCATAAATCTTGGGTCACTGGTTTCTTTATGGTTAGACTGCCCTAGAGAGAAATGCCTATCCCTGGACCATCAGTTCTGGTCAGAGTGAGGTCGGGTGGTACAGAGCATGGCTGGGTCCATTAACAGAGACTGTGGACTTGGGAAGATTCCCTGAGAGCAGAATGTGAGTGGTGCATACATTTTAAATGATACCTTGCTTAAACCTATTGCTGTCGCGTCAAGTCTGACTCATAGCAACTGTCTTAGGCTGGGTTCTCTAGAGAAGCGAAACCAGTAAAGAGAGAGATTTATATCAAGGAAATGGCTCACGTGGTTGTAGAGGCTGGAGTGTCCCAAGTCCGTGAGTCAGGACAGAGGCTTCTACTGATTCATGTAGCTGCAGAGGCTGGTGAACTTAAGATTGGCAGGTCAGAGGGCAGTGCTCTTGCTCACAGGCTGTGAAGATAGATGAATCCCAAGAATGGCAGGCAAGACCGCAGCTAAGCTGCTAGCTCGAGCCTCAAGAACTGGAGGTCAGAGAGACAGAAGCCACCTGCAGGATCCAGCACTAGCAAAAAGCCCCAAGGTGTGCCAGGATGTCTGCTTATATTTGATGCAGACCACATGCCCAAGAAAACTCCCTTTCAACCGATTGGCTCCTCAGAGCTGGTCCCGTCATGGGGGTGATCACATATCAAATCTCAACAGGGAAGTGATCACAACATTATATGGCTGCCAAAACACTGAGAATCATGGCCCAGCCAACCTGACACACAATCTTAACCATCACAGCAACCCTAGACGACAGAGTAGAACTGCCAGATAGGGTTTCCAAGGCTTTAATCTTTATAGGATCGATGCCACATCTTTCCCCAGTGGCGCAGCTGGTGAGTTTGAACCACTGACATTTCAGTTAGTAGCCAAACGCTTAACCACCTTGCTTAAGTGAGGGCACGTTATGTCTGTGGGTTGCCCTTACAGCCTCTTCCAGAATCAGCATGTACTCAGAAATTTGTTGTTGTTAGCTGTTGTCCCAGTTATCTAATGCTGTTATAACAGAAATACCAGAAGTAGGTGGTTTTAACAAACAGAAATTTACTCTCTCACAGTATAGAGGGCTAGAAGTCTGAATTCAGGGTGCCAGCTCTGGGGAAGGCCCTTGTCGTCAATCTTCCCCTGGTCGAGAAGTGTCTCAGTGCAGGGAGTCTGGGTCCAAAGGAAACTTTCCATTCCCTGGCTTTTCTTTCTTGGAGGTATGAGGTCCCTCTTCAGTTTGCTCCCTTCTCTCATTTATATGTAAAAAGAGATTGACTCAAGATACAACCTAATCCTGTAGATTGTGCCCTGATCATTAACATAACTGCCTCTAATCCTGCCTTATTAACATCACAGAGGATTTACAACAGGTACATAAGATCACAAAATGGAGAACAATCACACAATACTGGGAATTATGGCTTAACCAAGAAGATACACATTTTGGGGGGGCACAATTCAATCCCTAACACCTCTCATTTACTGAATGGCTAGCCTGAGTTTGTTCACATGGTGGTATAAGGGATCCCAGTATGAGACAAATGCTGCAAGGCCAATTGAGGCTTAGGCTGAAAACTAGTACAATGTAATTTCTGATACATTCTGTAGTTGAAAGCAAATTGCAGACATTCAGGGAGTGAAGAAGGAGATTCTGTTTTTTTGATGAGAGGAGCTTCAACGATGTAGAACCATTTTGCAGTCTGCTACACTTACCGTTTTTGGTTTGCTCCATATGGAAAGACAAATCTTCTCCAACATCAATTACCACAACCGGATGCATCTCAAAGACTGAATCTTTGCTAAAGTCTTCCCAGTTACACGGACCATTACTATTCTCTTCTAGCTACAGTAAATAAATCATGATTATATATTATTTTTTATAGTCCTTTAGATTGAATTCTGTGTTATCTAAAATTAATATTACCATTCCTGCTTTCTTCTTGCTGGTATTTGCCTGACAGAGCTTTACCTCCTTTATTTTAAATATTTCTGTGTCTTTGAGTTGTATCTCTTATAAATATCATTTACCAGAATTTTGTTTTCTCATCCCATCTCAGAAGTTTTTATGAGGGAAATTTGATGCATTTAGGTGTATAATGATAACTCTTTCTTATCTTTACCTAGATTGAGTTTCTTTGTTCCCTTTTCTTTTTTCTCAGGAGTTTAGAAGTCATCCATCCTATTTCTTTCTTTCTAGGGGCTAACATTTTATTTTCTGACACATATTTGAATTCTATAAATCTCCCTGTCCTAAATAATACATTTAGCGTGCTTTTATAAACCCTTTTCCCTTAGTAGATTCCATACCTTACTGAGATCATCTGGGGTTTTAGTTCCAGATAGTTATTTGTACTCATTAATCCCGTATTCTGCTGAGGAACCAAAGTTTTAAACTCACCTAGTTTTTTCCATACATTTATCTGCAACATTAAGGGAAACCTAAATTTTTAGACAAATAATTTTGTACATACAGATATATATATATTTACCTCATATAAGATGAGCGCTTCACTTAAAGTTCAAATTCCCATAATGGAGAAATTTCCTATTTTAATATATTTTTGTTTACGTATTTTGTAATCAGTTTTATCACTGTAGTTCACATATTAATAAAATTCACCGATTTTAAGTACAATGTGAAGAATTTTGACAAATACACATTTGCGTAACCACAACCAACTCAAGATATAGAACATTTTCATCACCCCTGAAGGTTCCCTAGGGAGGCTTTGCAGTCAGTCCTTTCCCCTCAACCTCTGTCTCCTGGCAACCAGTGATCTGCTTTCTGTCACAATACCATTGCCTTTTCTAGAATTTGCTGTAAGTGGTATCACAGAGTATGTAGTGTTTTGCATCTGGCATCTTTCACTTAGCAAAATGTTTTCGAGATTCATCCTTATTTATGTATCAATACTTCATTCCTCCCCACCCCCCCCTTTTTTTTTTTTTTTTTTTGCTTGTAGAGTAGTTGGGTGTTTGTGTGTGACACCTCACAATTTATTTAGCCATTCCACACTTAATGGACATTTGGGTTCTTTCCAATATCTTACTATTATGAATAAAATGCTATAAACATTTGATTATACATTTTTGTGTAGATACATGATTTCTTTTTATCTGAGTAAATATCTAGGCGTGGGACTGCTGGGTCAAATGTTAAGGGTATATTTAACTTTATAAGGAACCACCAAACTGTTTTCTAAAATGGCTGTGCATACCAGAAATGTATGAGAGTTCCAGTTTTTCTATATTCTTGCTGTCACTTGGTATTGCCAGTCTTTTTCGCTTTAGCCATGCTAACATGTTTGCAGAGATATTCCATTGTGATTTCATTTTTCATTTTCTCAGTGACTAATGCGGTTGAACATCGTTTCATATGCTTATTTGTCATCCATATATATTCTTTGAAGTCTCTGTTGAAACCTTTTGCTGATTTTTTGGGGCTGAGAGTTGTCTTTGTTAATATTAAGTTTTTTAAGTGTTCTTTATAGTTCTTTTATTAGATAAATGTTTTGAAAATAATTTCTCTTACTCAGTAGTTTACCTTCTTTTTTTTTTTTTTTAGGTTTCAGACTTCTTTTTATTTACTTATTTATGTATTTATTATGCTTTCAGTGAAACTTTACAAATCAAGTCAGTCTCTCATGCCAAAATTTAGGTATACCTTGCTATGTACTCCTAAGGGTCGGCAGTTCGAATCCTCCAGGTGCTCCTTGGAAACTCTATGGGGCAGTTCTACTCTGTCCTATAGGGTAGCTATGAGTCGGAATCGACTCGACGGCACTGGGTTTGGTTTGGTTTGGTTATATACTCCTTATTGCTCTGCCCCTAAGTGAGACAGCACACTCCTTCCCTCCACTTCCTGTTTTCCTCTTCATTCTGCCAGCTTCTAATCCCCTCTACCCTCTCATCTCCCCTCCAGACAGGGGCTGCACACATAGGCTCATGAGTCTACTTGATCCAGAAGCTCACTCCTCACCAGTATCATTTTCTATCCCATAGTCCAGTCCAATCCCTGTCTGAAGAGTTGCCTTTGGGAATGGTTCCTGTCTTGGGCTAAGAGAAGGTCTGGGGACCGTGACCACCAGGGTCCTTCTGGTCTCAGTCAGGCCATTAAGTCTGGTCTTTTTATGCGAATTTGGAGTCTGCATCCCACTGCTCTCCTGCTCCCTCAAGGGTTCTCTGTTGTGTTCCCTGTCAGGGCAGTCATTGGTTGTAGCCAGGCACCATCTAGTTCTTCTGGTCTCAGGCTGATGTAGTCTCGGGTTTCTGTGGCCCTTTCTGTCTCTTGGGCTCATAGTTATCTTGTGTCTTTGGTATTCTTCATTCTCCTTTGGTCCAGTTGGGTTGAGACCAATTGATGCATCTTAGATGGCCGGTTGCTAGGGCTTAAGACCCCAGATGCCACGCTCCAAAGTGGGATGCAGAATGTTTTCTTAACAGATTTTCTTATACCGATTGACTTAGATGTCCCCTGAAACCATGGTCCCCAAACCCCTCAACCCCGCTATGCTGACCTTCAAAGCGTTCAGGTTATTTAGGAAACTTCTTTGCTTTTGGCTTAGTCCAGTTGTGCTGACCTCATCTGTATTGTGTATTGTCTTTCCCTTCATCTAAAATAGTTCTTATTTACTATCTAATTGGTGAATACCCCTCTCCTTCCCTTCCTCCCTCCCTCACCCTTCTCAGAACCATCAAAGAATATTTTCTTTTCTGTTTAAACTATTTCTCGAGTTCTTATAATAGTGGTTTATTACAATATTTGTCCTTATGCAACTGACTAATTTCACTCAGCATAATGCCTTCCAGATTCCTCCATGTTATGAAATGTTTCACAGATTCATCACTGCTCTTTATCGACGCATAGTAATCCATTGTGTGAATATACCATAATCTATTTATCCATTCATCTGCTGATGGGCACTTTGGTTGCTTCCATCTTTTTGCTATTGTGAACAGTGCTGCAATGAACATGGGTGTGCATATACCTGTTTGTGTAGAGGCTCTTATTTCTCTAGGATATATTCCAAGGAGTGGGATTGCTGGATCCTATGGTAGTTCTATTTTTAGCTTTTTAAGGAAGTGCCAAATCGATTTTCAAAGTGGTTGTACCATTTTACATTCCCACCAGCAGTGTATAAGTGTTCCAGTCTCTCTACAACCTCTCCAACATCTATTATTTTGTGTTTTCTGGATTAATGGCAGCCTTGTCAGAGTAAGATGGAATCTCATTGTAGTTTTGGTTTGCCTTTCTCTAATGGCTAATGATCGTGAGCATTTTCTCATGTATCTGTTAACTACCTGAATGTCTTCATTAGTGAAGTGCCTATTTATATCTTTTGCCCATTTTTTAACTGGGTTATTTGTCTTTTTTGTATTTGAGTTTTTCTAGTATCATGTAGATTCTAGAGATCAGACGCTGATCAGAAATGTCATAGCTAAAATTTTTTTCCCAACCCGTAGGTAATCTTTTTACTCTTTTGGTGAAGTCTTTGGATGAGCATAGGTGTTTGATTTTTAGGAGCTCCCACTTATCTAGTTTCCCTTCTGCATTGTTAGTAATGTTTTGCCTACAGTTTATGCCATGTATTAGGGCTTCTAGCGTTGTCCCTATTTTTTCTTCCATAATCTGTATCCTTTTAGGTCTTTGATCCATTTTGAGTTCGTTTTTATGCATGATGTGAGGTATGGGTCTTGTTTCATTTTTTGCAGATGGATATCCAGTTATGCCAGCATCATTTGTTAAAAAGGCTGCCTTTTCCCCATTTAACTGACTTTGGGCCTTTGTCAAATATTAGCTGCTCATATGTGGATAGATTCATGTCTGGATTCTCAGTTCTGTTCCATTGGTCCATGTATCTGTTGTTGTACCAGTACCAGTCTGTTTCGACTACTGTGGTGGTATAATAGGTTCTAAAATCAGGTAGAGTGAGTCCTCCCACTTTGCTCTTCTTTTCAGTAATGCTTTAGTTATCCGGAGCCTCTTTCCCTTCCATATGAAGTTGGTGATTTGTTTCTCCATTTCATTAAAAAATACCATTGAAATTTGGATCAGAATTGCATTGTATCTATAGACTGCTTTTGGTAGAATAGACGTTTTAACAATGTTAAGTCTTCCTATCCATGAGCGGGGTTTTTCCACTTATGTAGGTCTCTTTTGGTTTCTTGCAGTAGTGCTTTGTAATTTTCTTTGTATAAGTCTTTTACATTTCTGGTAAGATTTATTCCTAAGTATTTTGTCTTCTTGGGGGCTACTGTAAATTGTATTGACTTGGTGATTTTCTCTGCAATGTTCTTTTTGTTGGTGTAGAGGAATCTAACTGATTTTTGTATGTTTATCTCGTATGCTGATACTCTGCTGTTCTCTTCTATTAGTTTCAGTAGTTTCCTTGAGGGTTTCTTAGGGTTTTCTGTGTATAAGATCATGTCATCTGCAAATAGAGATACTTTTAGCTCTTCCTTGCCAGTTTGAATGCCCTTTATTTCTTTATCTAGCCTAATTGCTCTGGCTGGGACCTCCAGCACAATGTTGAATAAGAGTGGTGATAAAGGGCATCCTTGTCTGATTCCTCATCTCAGTGGGAATGCTTTCTCCATTTAGGATGATGTTGGCTATTGGCTTTGTATAAATGCCCTTTATTATGTTGAGGAATTTTCCTTCTATACCTATTTTGCAGAGAGTTTTTATCATGAATGGGTGTTGGACTTTGTCAAATGCCTTTTCTGCATCAGTTGACAATGTGATTCTTGTCTTTTGTTTTATTTATATGATGGGTTACATTGTTTTTCTAATGTTGAACCATCCCTGCATATCTGGTGTGAATTCCATTTGGTCATGGTGAATTATTTTTTTGATATGTTGTTGCATTCTATTGGCTAGAATTTTGTTGAGGATTTTTGCATCTAAGTTCGTGAGGGATATAGACCTGTAGTTTTTTTTTGTTTGTTTGTTTATGGTATCTTTAGCTGGTTTTGGTATCAGGGATATACTGACTTCATAGAATGAGTTAGAAAGTATTCTGTCCTTTTCCATGGTCTGAAATACCTTTAGTAGAAGTGGTGTTAACTCTTCTCTGAAAGTTTGGTAGAACTCTGCATTGAAGCCATAAGGGCTAGGGCTTTTTTTTGTTGTTGTTGGGAGTTTTTGGATCACCTTTTTAATCTCTTCTTTTGTTATGGGTCTATTTCGTTCTTCTACCTCTGTGTGTGTTAGTTTAGGTAGGTAGTGTGTTTCTAGGAATTCATCCATTTCTTCTAGGTTTTCAAATTTGTTAGAGTACAATTTCTTATAGTAATCTGATATGATTCTTTTAATTTCAGTTGGGTCTGTTGTAATATTGCCCATCTCATTTCTTATTTGGGTTATTTGCTTCCTCTCCTGTTTTTCTTTTGTCAGTTTGGCCAGTGGTTTATCTATTTTGTTAATTTTTTCAAAGAACCAGCTTTTGGACTTGTTAATTCTTTCAATTGTTTTTCTTTTTTGTATTTCATTTAGCTCTGCTCTAATTTTTATTATTTCTTTTCTTCTGGTGCCTGTGGGTTTCTTTTGTTGCTCTCTTTCTATTTGTTCAAGTTGTAGGGATCATTCTTTGATTTTGGTCCTTTCTTCTTTTTGGATGTGTGCATTTATTGATATAAATTGACCTCTGAGGACTGCTTTCACTGTGTCCCAAAGGTTCTGATAGGAAGTGTTTTCTTTCTCTGTGGAGTCTATGATTTTTTTAATTCCATCCTTAATGAGCTTCTATAACTCAGTCTTTTTTTGAGCACGGTATTGTTCAGTTTCCAAGTGTTTGATTTCTTTCCCTGCTTTTTCTGTTATTGATTTCACTTTTATGGCCTTATGGTCAGAGAACATGCTTTGTAATATTTCAGTGTTTTGGATTCTGCTAAGGCTTGCTTTATGACCTAATATGTGGTATGTTCTTTGTGCTTTGGAAAAGAATATATTTGACTGCTGTTGCATGGAGTGTTCTGTATATGTCAATAAGGTCAAGTTGGTTGATTGTAGCATTTAGATCTTCTGTGTCTTTATTGAGCTTCTTTCTGGATGTCCTGTCCTTCACTGAAAGTGGTGTGTTGAAGTCTCCTACTATAATAGTGGAGCTGCCTATCTCACTTTTCAACACTGTTAGAGTTTGTTTTATGTATCTTGCAGCCCTGTCATTGGGCGCATAAATATTTAATATGGTTGTATCCTCCTGGTATATTGTCCCTTTAATCATTATATAGTGTCCTTCCTTATCCTTTGTAGTGGATGTAACTTTAAAGCCTATTTTGTCAGAAATTAATATTGCTACTCCTGCTCTGTTTTGATTGTTGTTTGAAAGATTTTTTCCCATCCTTTGAGTTTTAGTTTATTTGTGTCTGTATGTGTAAGGTATGTCTTTTGTAGGCAGCATATAGACGGATCTTGTTTTTTAATCCATTCTGCCAATCTCTGTCTCTTTATTGGTGCATTTAGTCGATTTATATTCAGGGTAATTATGGATAGGTATGAATTTAGTGCTATCATTTTGATGTCTTTTTTTGTGAGTTGTTGACAGTTTCTTTGTCTACTTAATTTTATGTGCTGAGTAGATTATCTTTACATATCGTCCTTTCCTCATATTTGTTGTTGTTGCTTTTGTTTCTACTGAGTCTCTATTTTTTTTCTTGTATTTTATTTTGATGAGTAGGATAGTTTGTCTCCTTTGTGGTTACCTTAATATTTACCCCTATTTTTCTAAATTTAAACCTAACTTTCATTTCTTTATATCTCCTTGTCTTCTTCTCCATATGAAAGTTGTATGACTACATTTCTTAGTCCCTCTTTATTGTTTTAATGTTTTCTTCTTTTACATAATAACACCACTGTTTCCCTGTTGTGAGCGTTTTTTTTTTTTTTATCTTGATTTATTTTTGTGATTTCCCTGTACGGGTTGACATCTGATTGCTCTGTCCAGTGTTCTAGACTTGTGTTGATACCTGATATTATTGATTTTCTAACCAAAGAATATTCTTTAGTATTTCTTGTAGTTTTGGTTTGGTTTTTACAAACTCTCTAAACTTCTGTTTCTCTGGAAACGTCCTAATTTCACCTTCGTATTTGAGAAACGTTTTTGCTGGATATATGATTCTTGGCTGGAATTTTTTTTCTTTCAATCCCATTGCCTTCTTGCCTGCCTGATTTCTGCTTAGTAGTCTGAGCTTATTCTTATTGACTCTCCTTTGTAGGTGACTTTTCTTTTATCCCTAGCTGCTCTTAAAATTCTCACTTTATCTTTTGTTTTGCAAACTTGACTATAATATGACTTGGTGACTTTCTTTTTACATTTACATTATATGGGGTTCAATGAGCATCTTGGATAGATATCTTCTCGTCTTTCGTGATATCAGGTTAGTTTTCTGTCAACGAATCTTCAACAATTCTCTATTTTCTCTTATCTCTCCCTCTTTTGGCATTCTAATCACTTGTAGGTTATTTCTCTTGATAGAGTCCCACATGATTCTTAAGTTTTCTTCATTTTTTAAAATTCTTTTATCTGATTTATCTTCAAATATATTGGTGCCAAGTGCTTTATCTTCAAGTTCACAAATTCTGCCTTCCACTTGCTCAATTTTGCTCCTCTGACTTTCTATTGAGTTGTCTAATTCTGTGATTTTGTTGTTAATCTTCTGAATTTCTGATTGTTTACTGTCTATGGATTCTTCCACCTTATTAAATTTTTCACTATGTTCCTGAATAACCTTTTTAATTTCTTCAACTGCTTTATCTGTGTGTTCCTTGGCTTATTCTGTGTATTGCCTGATCTCCCTCCTGAAGTCTTGAAGAGTTCTGTATATTAATCTTTTGTATTCTGCATCTGGTAATTCCAGAAACTCACTTTCATCTAGAAGATCCCTTGATTCTTTGTTCTGAGAGCTTGTTGAAGTGATCATGGTCTGTTTTTTCATGTGATTTGATATTGACTGTTGTTTCCAAGCCACCTATAAGTTGTTGTATTAGTTAATTTTGTTTGCCTTCTATATCCTAGCTTCTTGCTTTGTTTTGTTTTGATATGCCAACACAGGTTGCTCAAATGAGGTAGCTTAATTATTTTCACTTTTGAAACTCTGATGCCCTGTCACCAGATGGCTAGAGCTGTTATCAGGTATATCAGTCTAGGAGTCCATTCACTTTTCTTGTATGAATTCAGCTCAGGTATCCAGGTAGCTGATCATAAAGTCTGTGGTACAGGCTCTGTCCTACAGTCTTAAAGGGACAGGGGTATTTGGTGTAGGTACTGGTATCTGGTTGTAGCAAGGGGTCACACTCTGAACAAGGCAAGGGGTTGAGAATCATCCTCCAAGTGTCTCTGAGGAAAAGACGTCCCTCTCCCTAGAGCGTGCAGGTGGATGGGTTCTGCAGACCGACCATGGGCACCCAAAGTCTTTGGTTGTAAGGACTGGGAGGTACCAGTTATCCTTGGACTCTTGTCGCAGGTGGCTGGTTGACTTGAGTGGAGCCACCAGTCCTTAGGCCCGTGGTGTCTGTAGGCGAGGACACTGTTTAATAGGCAAAGTGGTTTCAAACATCAAACACCTACCTCTCCACCATACAGCTGAAACAGTTGTAATCTGCCCACAAGAGCCTATTCTCCTGAAATAGGCCCACACATGTACATGCGGGGGGAAAGGTACTCAAAGTCCATGAGCCATTTATGCCTGGAGAAGATCCACTTCTGTCCTGAGCTCCCTAGTTTAGTGGAGCTGGCAAATTATCTTTTCCCCAATAGAGAATTTATTCCTTCTCCAAGGGTGAGAGTATGGCTCTAGGCACTCAACAGAGACTATCTCAGGCCCAGGGAAATCAACAACCACTGAAGCTGGCTTTTTTTGGGGGGGGGGGGTTGTGGTAAAATATACACAAGTACTTAGCTTTCGCTGAGAGAGCCATTCTTCTCTGGTTCCAGAGGTGTGAGGAGACTGTGCAGCTGGTTGCTTCTCCCTGAGGAAACTGCAGCCAAATGCTAGTACCACTCCACCGCGGCTGCTCCTGGGAATGGTGCCTGAGGGCTCCTGGCAATTCAGGTCTTGTGACTCCTTTCTGCTTCTGAACTGTCTCTTCCTCCTCCTGCTGCTTAGTCCGCTTTCTAACTTTGCCTTTGATGTTCAGGGCTCCTGGCTTGTCATAAATATAATTGTTTCACTTGTTTTTTCAGATCTTTGTTGTAAGAGGTTCGCCAGAAGCATCTGTGTATTCCGCCATCTTGGCTGCTCCTCCCCCTCATTTTTTTTTAATAGTGCCCTTTGAAGGACAAAAGTATCTAGTTTTGATGAGATCAAATACATCACATTTTTCTTTTACAGTTCATACTTTCCACTTTCTATTTAAGAAATATTTGCTTAATTTAAGGTCATTAAGATTTTATCCTTTGTTTTCTTCCATAAGTTTTACAAAACTTTCAGATCTTAAATTTAGGCCAATATTGTAGGGTGAATAATGGCCCTCCAAAATTGTCCACACTCTAATGCCCAGAACCTCTAAATATGTTACTTTACATAACAAAAGAGTCTTTGGTGATATCATTACGTTAGGAATCTTGAAATGGGGAGATTACCTTAGATTATTTAGGTGAATTTAATGAAATCTCAAGGGTCCTTATAAAAGGGAGGCAGTGAGGCCAGAATGGATCAAAAAAAGGCAATGTGACAATGGAGATAGAAAAATATTGGAAGAAGCTATGCTGCTGGTTTTGAAGATGGAGGAAGGGGCTAAGAGCCAAGGAATGCATACAGCCTGTCTTAAAAAAGAAATGACAGCGGATAAGAGAAGTAGGGAGCTCTACTTTCCTACTTACTCTTCATGGAAACATGATCTCGCTTGAGCAGATGACAGGAAGCAGCACAATACTAATATTGGGAGGTATTTAATATATTGTTAAAAATAGTCACCATGTCTTGAGGCAGAAAACTATGATAGATATAGCTGATTTATGAACAGCTGGATATTAACGTGCAACATGTCAAAGTGCATGAATTTTGTAGGGTTTTCCTGATTCAGCTCTCAATCCACTGCCATTCAGCTGATTCCAACTCCTAGTGAGCCTATAATAGGTCAGAGCAGAACTGCTGCGTAGGGTTTCCAAGGCTATAATCTTTATGGAAGCAGACTGCCGCATCTTTCTCCCTAGAGTGGCTGGTTGGTTTGAACTGCTGACCTTTTGGTTAGCAGTTGGGTGCTTAACCACTGTGTCAGCAGGGCTCCCTAGACAGAGTGTAGAAGGTGGAAAAGGCGGAGAAGCAAATTCTCCCCTGAAGCCTCCAGAATTTTTGGTAATATCTTATGGCAAAAATAGGAAACTAATAGAGTCAGTGACTTTTTTTAAGTTTTATGCATATTGTGAGATAAGAGCGAAGATTTATTTTCTTTCCATATGGATATCTAATTGTTCCAGCACCATCAGTTGGAAAGATTACCCTTTCCCTGTAAATTGTCTTGGTGCCTTTATCTTCAGTCAAATGATCATATATGTGTTAGCCTAATTCTGGACTTTCTATTCTGTTCCATTGACCTATTTGTCTGTTTTTACACCAATACCTCCCTTCCTCCAAGCAGCCCTGGTGGCACAGTTGTTAAGCACTCAAATGCCAACTGAAAGGTCGGTGGTTGGAAGAGAAAACATAGTCTACTTCTATAAAGATTTGCAGCCTTGGGAACCCTATGGGGCAGTTCTGCTCAGTCCTGTGAGGGTCACTATGAGTTGGAACAGACTTGATGGCAATGGATGTCTTTTTTTAGTTATATTTTTTTATCCCAATAACACTATCTTGATTACTGTAGTTTTATAGTATGTCTTCATCAGGTAACATAAGTCCGCCAACTTTGTTCTTCTCTTTCAAAATTGTTTTGGCTATTCTAGGTTCTTTATATTTTTATATAAATTTTAGACTCAGCTTCACAATTTCTGCAAAATAGCCTGCTTTGATTTTGACTGGGATTGCATTAAATTTTTACATCCATTTGGGGAGAACTGACATCTTGATACTGAATCTTCAAATCCATAAACATGGCATTTTCTTTCATTTGTTTAGATATTATTTCATTTTTCTCAGCAATTTTTTTAATTTTTTATTTTTATTGTACTTGAGATGAAGTTTTACAGAACTAGTTTCTCATTAAACAGTTAGTACACATATTGTTTTATGACATTGGTTAACCACCCCATGACATGTCAACACTCTCTCTTTTCAACCTTAGCTCCCTATTACGTGCTCTCCTGTCCCCTCCTGCTTTCTAGTTCTTGCCCCAGGGCTGGTGTGCCCCTTTAGTCTCGTTTTGTTTTATGGGCTGTCCAATCTCTGGCTGAAGGGTGAACCTCAGCAGTGACTTCATTACTGAGCTGATAGGGTGTGCGGGGGCCATACTCTCAGGGTTTCTCCAGTCTCAGTCAGGCTAACAAGTCTTGTCTTTCTTTTTGAATTAGAATTTTGTTCTACATTTTTCTGCAGCTCTGTCTGGGACCCTCTATTGTGATCCCTGTCAAAGCAGTCAGTGGTGGTAGCCAGGCACCATCTAGTTATACTGGGCTCAGCCTGGTGGAGGCCGTGGTAGATGTGGTCCATTAGTCCTTTGGACTAATCTTTCCCTTGTATCCTTAGTTTTCTTCATTCTTCCTTGCTTCCAAAGGAGTGAGACCAGTGAATATCCTAGATGGTGGTGGCTCATAGGCTTTTAAGATCCCAGATGCTACTCACCACAGTAGAATGTAGAATATTTTCTTTACAAACTATGGTATGCCTATTGAGCTAGATGTTCCTCAAGACCATGGTTGCCACAACTCTCAGCCCAGCAATATGGTCCCTAAGACAGTTTGGTTATATATATGGAGCTTCCATGACTTTGCCTTATACAAGTTGTGCTGGCTTCTTCAGTATTGTGTACTGTTTTACCCTTCACCAAAGTTACCACTTAGCTATTGTCTATTCAGTGTTTTTCCATACCCACGTGTATGACCAGGTCTTATACTTAGTTTGTTAAATTTATTCAGAAACATTCCACAGTTTTGATGCTATTGTAAATGGTTTTCATTTGAACTGCCAACTTTCTGGTTAGCAGATGAACTCTTAACCAGTGTACCACCAGGGCTCTTTAAAGTATTCATTTTTGGTATGCGCAAATATAATGATTTTGTACATTGATTTCAGGTCTTGTAAAACTGCTAAATTTACCTTTTAGATGTAGTAGTTTTTGTTGTAGATTCTTTGGAATTTTCGCCATAGATTATCATGCCATATAGCACTAGTGATTGTTTTACATCTTTCTTTTCAATCTGTATGATTTTTATTTCTTTTTCTTGTTTATTGTCCTGGATAGGATCTTCATAATAATGTTGAACAGAAGTGGTTAGGGCATATATTGCTGCCTTGTTCCTAATCTTAGGGATATTTGTTTTTCTTTTCCTGTTAAGTATGTTCTGTGCCTGACCCAAACCATGGTATTTTCAATCGCATCATGTGCATGTGAAAGCTGGACAATGAGTAAGGAAGACTGAAGAAGAATTGACACCTTAGAATTGTGGCGTTGGTAAAGAATATTGAATATACCATGGACTGCCAAAAGAACGAATAAATCTCTCTTAGAAGAAGTACAACCAGAATGCTCCTCGGAAGCAAGAATGGCAAGACTGCATCTTATACACTTTGGACATGTTGTCAGGAGTTATCAGTCCCTGGAAAAGGACATCATGCTTGGTAAAGTACAGGGCCGGTGGAAAAGAGGAAGACCCTCAACAAGACGGATTGACCCGGTGGCTGCAACAATGGGCTCAAGCATAACAACGATTGTGACCATGGCTCAGGACTGGGCAGTGTTTCATTCTGTGGTACGTAGGGTCACTATGAGTCAGAAGTGACTCAGCAGAACCTAACCACCACCACTACATGCTGTTAGCTGTAGATCTTTCAAAAATACTCTATCAATTTGAGGGAGTTCCCTCGTATTTGTAGTTCGCAGAGTTGTATCATGAATGGGTGTTGAATTTTGTTGGATGTTTATCATAAATGGATAGCAAATGTTTTTTCTGTGTCTATTAAGATGACCATGTGGTTTTTACTTTTTAGTCTGTCAATATGGTGAATTATACAGATTGGTTTTCAAATATTAAACCTGCTTCACATTTCTGGAATAAACCCAATCTGAGAGTGATGTAGTATCCTTTTTATAGCCTGCTGATTTTAATTTGCCCTTTTTTTTTTTTTTTTAATAGATTTGTATGTGTCCATGACAAATTGTGGACTATAGTTTGCTTTTCTTGTTAGGTCTTTGCCTGATTTTGATATCATAGTAATGCCAACCTCTAAAAATGAGTTGCAAAATGTTCTTTCTTCTATTTCCTTGAAGGATGTGGATAGATTTGGTATTATTTCTTCTTAAATGTTTGTCAAATTGCCATGAAGCTGTCTGGGCAAAGAGTTAACAAATCTATTGACAAAAATGTGCTCAACATTTCTTCATTATTTTTTAAATGTCTGATACATACTGATACCAACTCTTTTATTTCTGCCTGATTTTGTAAATTTATTTCCTTCTCTTTTCTACTTCCCCTGATCAGCCTGGCTGCAGATTCATAAATTTTATTAATCATTTTAAAGAACCAGCTTTTAAATTCATTGATTTTTCTCTATTGTTTTTCTGTTTTCATTGGTTTCTGCTATTACCTTAATTATTTCCTTCCTTCTTTCCTTAATTTTTCCTTCTTATTGTTGCTTTAAGTTGTTTTTTTCCAAATTTCTTAAGAAGGTTAGATCATTAATTTTAGTAGAAAGAGTAAGTATAGTAGTGGATTTTTCTATTTGTGATCTGCTGTGTTTTGAAATTTTGTTACTAGGTTTAGGATTGTTATGTCTTGTTAATTAATTGGCCCTTTTATCATAATGAAACCTTTCTTTTTCTCTTGTATTTTTTCTTGTGCTTCAATCTACTTTGTCTGATGTTATATAAACATTCATGCTTTCTTTTGATGAAATTTGCATAATATAGCTTTTCCCTTCATTTTATTTCTGTTTTTGCTGTGTTTTTATATTTAAAAGCTGTCTGGGCCAGAAAACATATAGTTGGACCTTTTATTTCTTTAAATCCAATTTGTCAATCTCTGCCTTTTAATTTGAGTTTTTAAACCATTTGCACTGCATATAATCCTCAACATTGTTGGGTTTTAATCTATAACATTGCTATTAGTTTTCTCTTTGTCACCACTGTTTTGTTCTTTTTCTTTTTCCCTGTCTTCTTTTATATACATTGAGTATCTTTTACATACCATTTTATCTCTATAATTGGTGTATTATCTGTACTGCATTGTTTTTTGGGGGATTGGTGTGTGGGTCACTCTCTTATTTACAATATATATCTTTAACTTATCACAGTCTTTCTTCAAATAATATTACATAATTGTGTGTATTTTATAAGAATACTAACCACAAGGGTATATTTCCATCTTTTTCCAGAGTTCTAAAAAAGTTAATACTGACCGTTTTTGCCATTTTTTACTCCTATTGCTGCCACGGAAGGGGAGAATTTGGAGTTCCTACTTCATCATTTTCACTGATGTCATTCCCCTGATTGACTTTTCTCTTATTCCAAAACCAAATCAAACCCATTGCCATCAAGTTGATTCTGACTCATAGCAACCCTATAGGACAGAGTAGAACTGCCCCATAGACTTCCAGGGAGTGCCTGGTGCATTCAAGCTGCCGACCTTTTGGATAGCAGCTGTAGCTCTTAACTACTACACCACCAGGGTTTCCTCTCTCTTGCTAAGGGGTTGTATATTTCTGATTCTTTGCATGCCTCAAAATTTGTTATAGCAGCTTGACATTGTGAATTTTTCAATGTTAGGTGCTGGATTTTGTTTATTCCAACTACTCCTTTCTAGTGCTTCTTTCCTTAGATTTGGTGAAAAGTATCTCCTCACACATGTCCAAAGTAGTACTCTGAAAAAGATTTTAAGGGACCCCTATGCAGATCTCTGGAGCACTCTCTTTGCACATCTCTCATCTCCAATCCTATTGCTCAAAATGTTATCCATAATTTATTATGATCCACAGAGTCGAATGCCTTTGCATAGTCAATAAAACACAGGTAAACATCTTTCTGATATTCTCTGCTTTCAGCTAGGATCCATCTGACATCCGCAATGACATCTCTGATTCCATGTCCTCCTCTGAATTTGGCTTGAATTTCTCTCAGTTCCCTGTCAATATATAGCTACAGCTACTTTTCAATGATCTTCAGCAAAATTTTACTTGTGTGTGATATTAATGGGAATTCCAGAAGGCTTAATTGTGCTCATGAGGTACCTGTACATAGATCAAGAGGTAGTTGTTTGACCAGAACAAGGGGATACTGCCTGGTTTAAAGTCAGGAGAGGTGTGCATCAGGGTTGTATCCATTCACCATACCTATTCAGTCTGTATGCTCAGCAAATAATCTGAGAAGGTGGACTATATGAAGAAGAACAGGGCATCAGGATTGAAGGAAGACTTATTAACAACCTCCATTATGCAGATGACACAACTTTGCGTGCTGAAAGTGAAAAGGACTTGAAGCACTTACTGATGAAGATCAAAGACCACAACCTTCAGTATGGATTGCACCTCAACATAAAGAAAACAAAGATCCCCACAACTGGACCAATAAGCAATATCATGGTAAACATCATGATAAACAAGATTGAAGTTGTCAAGGATTTCATTTTAGTTGGATCCACAACCAACACCCATGAAAGCAGCAGTCAAGAAATGAAAAGGTGCATTGCATTGGGCAAAATATGCTGCAAAAGGCCTTTTTAAAGTGTTGAAAAGCAAAGATGTTACCTTGAAGACTAAGGTGCACCTGACCCAAGCCATGGTGTTTTCAATAGCCTCATATGCATGTGAAAACTGGACAGTGAATAAGGAAGACCAAAGAATTGATGCCTTTGAATTGTGGTGTTGGAGAAGAATATCAAATATACCATTGACTGCCAAAAGAACAAACAAGTCTGTCTTGGAAGAAGTACAACCAGAATACTCCTTAGAAGCAATAATGATGAGACTACGTCTCACATACTTTGGACATGTTATCAGGAGGGATCAGTCCCTGTAAAAGGACATAAAGCTTGGTGAAGTAGAGGGCCAGTGAAAAATAGGAAGACCTTCAATGAGATGGACTGACACAATGACTGCAACAACGGGCTTAGTCAAGACAACGATTGTGAAGATCGTGCAAGGCTGGGCGGTGTTTCGTTATGTTGTACACATGGTCACTACAAGTCAGAACCAACTCAATGACACCTAACAACAACAACTCATCTCCAATATTCTCCCCAGGAATGCTGGCAACCTGGCATCTCTGAATTATGAAATCTTTCTCCTCAATTCAGTGAAACTGCTGAGATATTTAGGTACTCCTCCCTGCATTAAGCCCTGGAAAATCACTCCTATCGACAAACTGGGACATTGTCGGACTCATCTTGTTTTTGTTTTTTTATCCTTTTTGATCCTTAATTTGAGGTTTAAATTGGCACAAAAGAGTGATCTTAGAGCGTGATAATGTGTTAAAGGGAGCATTCCGATCCCCATTTTCATTTTGTGAATTGTTCTTTCAGGCAGCACTATCATATACTGCTTGTTGTCCAATGGTTGAAAACCAGTGTTTCATGTGTTTTGTCTTATTTTGCAGTTTTTCAAGGTAGGAGTGATAATCTGGGTCCTGTTGCCACATTATGGCTATTCCTTCACAACACCTTAATTAGCATAGATGTAGACAGCTCTTAGTTTTACTGGTCCTTAGGTTTCAATACTGGGTAGGTTTCAATTTTTTTCTTACATCCCATGCCTTTCTTCTGCTTGAATTTATTTTTATTTTGCTGAAGTATATTCTTGCATAAGGGGTTCTCAGGTGGTATACATTTCAATCTTTGCGTGTCTAAAAATGCCTTCATTTTTTCTATTTTTTGTTGACTTGGCAGACAAATTTATGCTCAGAATAGGCGTACCTTAAAGACGTTGCTCTATTGTTTTCCAGAATCTTGTGTTGCATGTAAGAATTGAAATAGGGATTTATTAATAGTCTGTTTTTACCTCTTTAGAATCATTTAGAATTTTCTGCTTTTCCTGAAATTCAGAAATGCATGTGTTCCGTGACCAAAAACTCAATTGCTCTTAAGAGATGAGACAGGAAGATATTTTTAAAATCTACATTATGGAAAGAAAAAAAAAAAAGCTTTTTTTTTTTTTTCTTTTCACAGATATTTTTGAGCTCCAATGCCTCATAGGCCCTCTCTGATGTTACAAGCTTGCCTTTGTCCCTAATATCCCTGCCTTTGTCCTACAGTCCAGCCTGACAATGGGTCTTGTCTCTTTTGCGGGATATTTTGAGCCCTGTGAACCAAGCCTGTGTTACTTGTTTAGTTAACAGTCATTTCTGCTCTACACAGAAACATGGTCTGAAAGTTTTATTCTTTTCATAAAGGATTAAAGCTCGGAGAGTTACCCACTACAACTCATATAGATGTTCACAATTCAGTATATAAATGTTCTAAAATTAGATATCAACTTTGAAGCTAGAACTAAAAGAAAATGTTTCAGGTAGAAGTTCAAGTTCCAATATGGGGATGGCATATACTTACTGGTAAGTGTTATAGCCTATGAAAATTAATTTGAGGTTTAAATTGGCACAAAAGAGTGATCTTAGAGGGTGATAACGTGTTAAAGGGAGCATTACAATGCCCATTTTCATTTTGTGAATTGTTCTCAAATTATGTATTGTCATTAAGATTGAAGCCAGTCTGTGGAAGACCCTGGCTGTTGTTAAAGCAGTTGAAACAGATTTGCCTTTGTGTGTGTGTTTTTTAACCTAGTATGTCTGCTGTTACACAGCACAGGGAATGACAGTTTCTTTCACTAATTTTCATCAGAAAAAAAGAAAACAAAAATAAGAGCTAATCTGGAGGTAGAAGCTTTTTGTGAGAATATGGTTTCTGAAATGCAAGTTTCACCTTCATTCTACAGCCTATTATGATATAAGGTTAATCTGACACACAAAGGTAAGAAGAGGATGACCTAACTTCTCTTTATATATTAACTTTGTGTACAACGAAGCATTCATATAAATACTTTGATCAACAGTATTTGTTGATGTTCTTACCTATGTCAGCAGCACAAACTACTTTCAGTGCCAAATATGTGCCTATTCAACTGAAAACAGTTTATTGAGGGTTCTATTTCCTTAGAGGCTCTGAACCAGTTGCAAAATTCCCAGTACACTCTAGAGAGGAAAAATGTAAAAAGAGGTTATTGTTGTTAGGTGCTCAAGTCGATTTTGACTCATACTGACTGTCATGGAATTGTGTCCCCCCAAAATATTTGTCAGTTTAGCTAGGCCATGATTCCCCGTATTGTGAGATTGTCTCCACCATTTTGTCATCTGATGTGATTTCCTTTGTGTTGTAAATCCTATCTCTCTGATGTTAATGAGGCAGAACTCAATCTACAAGATTAAGCTCTGTTTTAAGCCAATCTCTTTTGATATATAAAAAAGAACAGCAAGCAGAGAGACATGGGGACTACATACCACCAAGAAAGAAGCACCTGGAGCAAAGCACATCCTTTGGACCCAGGGTCCCTGCATGGAGAAGCTCCTGGACTAGGGGAAGATTTATAACAAGGACTTTGCCCCAGATCCAGCAAAGAGAGAAAGCCTTCCGCTGGAGCTGGCACCCTGAACTCGGACTTGTAGCCTCGTAAACTGTGAGAGAGTAAATTTCTCTTTGTTAAATCCATCTACTTGTGGTATTTCTGTTACAGCAGCACTAGATAACTATGACAGTACCCCTATGTACAATAGAACAAAACACTGCCCAGTCCTGCACCATCCTCACAATCGTTGCTATGCTTGAGCCCATTGTTGCAGCCACTGTGTCAATCCATCTCATTGAGGGTGTTCTGTTTTTTACTGACCCACTATCCAAGCATGATGTCCTTCTCCAGGGACTGGCCTCTCCTGATAACATATCCAAAGTATGAGAGACAAAGCCTCGCCATCCTTGCTTCTAATAAGCATTCTGGCTGTACTTCCAAGGTAGATTTTTTTGTTCTTTTGGCAGTCCATGGTATATTCAATATTCTTCACCAACACCATAAATCATAATTCATAATCAATTCTTCTTCTGTCTTCCTTATTCATTTTCCGGCTTTCACATACATGTGAGGCCATTGAAAACACCACGGCTTGGGTCAGGCACACCTTAGTCCTTAAAGTGACATCTTTACTTTTTAACACTTTAAAGAGATCTCTTGAGGATCTTTGCCCAATGCAATGCGTCATCTGATTTCTTGACTGCTTTTGCATGGGTGTTGATTGCGAATCCAAGCAAGATAAAATCTTCGACAACTTCAATCTTTTCCACTTATCATGATTTGCTGATTGTTCCAGTTGTAAGGATTTTTTTCTTTATGTTGAGGTGTAATCCATACTGAAGACTGTGATCTTTGATCTTCATCAATAAGTGCTTCAAGTCCTCTTCACTTCCAACAAGCAAGGCTGTGTCATCTGCGTATTGCAGGTTGTTAATGAGTCTTCCTCTAGTCCTGATGCTGCATTCTTCCTCATATAGTCCATCTGCTTGGATTATTTGCTTAGCATACAAATTAAATATGTACGGTGAAAGGATACAACTCTGATACACACCTTTCCTGAATTTAAACCATGCAGTGTCCACTTGTTCTGTTCGAACGACTCCCTTTTGGTCTAAGTACAGGTACCTCACGAGTAAGATTAAGTGTTTGGGAATTCCCATTCTTCACAATGATATCCATAATTAATTATGATCCACACAGTTGAATACCTTTGTATAGTCAATAAAACACAGGTAAACATCTTTCTGTTATTCTCTGCTTTCAGCCACGATCCATCTAACATCAGCAGAGGTATCCCTGATTCCGTGTCCTCTTCCGAATCTGGCTTGAACTTCTGGGAGTTACCTGTTGATGTATTGTTGTAACCACTTTCGAATGATCTTCAGCAAAATTTTACTTGTGTGTGATATTCTGATATTGTTTGATAATTTCCACATTTTGTTGGATCTCCTTTCTTTGGAATGGGTACACATATGTACCTTGGCCAGGTACTTGACTTCCAAATTTCTTGGCATAGACAAGTGAGGGCTACCTATGCTACATCACTCAAACATCTGAATTGGTATTCTGTCAATTCCTGGAGCCTTGTTTTTCGCCAATGCCTTCAGTGCAGTTTGGACTTCTTCCTTCAGTATCATCAGTCCTTAATCACATGGTACTTCTTGAAATGGTTGAACATTGACCAGTTCTTTTTGATACTGTGAGTCTGTGTATTCCTTCCATCTTCTTTTGATGCTTTCTGTGCCATTTAAGGTTTTCCCTGTAGAATTCTTCAATATTGCAACTTCAGCCTTGAATTTTTCTTTCAGTTCTTTTAGCTTGAGAAATTCAGAGCTTGTTCTCCCTTTTAGTTTTCTAACCCCAGGTCTTTGCACATGTCATTATAATACTTTCCTTTGTCTTCTCAAGCTGCCCTTAGAAATTTTCTGTTTAGTCCTTTTACTTCATCATTTCTTTCTTTCACTTTAGCTACTCTTTGTTCACAAGCAACTTTCAGAGTCTTTTCTGACATTCATTTTGGTCTTTTCTTTTTTTCTTGTCTTTTTAAAGATCTCTTGCTTTCTTTATGTATGATGTCTTTGATGTCATTCCACAACTCCTCTGGTCTTCAGTCATTAGTGTTCAACACATCAAGTCTATTCTTGAGATGGTCTCTAAATTCAGGAGTGATGTACTGAAGGTCATATTTTGGCTTTTGTGGATTTGTTCTAATTTTTTTCATCTTCAACTTGAACTTGCATATGAGCAATTGATGGTCTGCTTCACAGTTGGCCCTTGGCATTGTTCTGACTGATGATATTGAGCTTTTCCATCGTCTCTTTCCACAGATGTAGTCAACTTGATTTCTGTGTTTCATCTAGCAAGGTCCATGTGTGTAGTTGTCATTTATGTTGTTGAAAAAAGATATTTGCAATGAGGAAGTCATTGGTCTTGCAAAATTATATCCTGTGATCTCTGGTGTCATTTCTATCACTAAGGCCACATTTTCCAACTACCAATCCCTCCTATTTGTTTCTAACTTTTACATTTCAATCGCCAGTAATTATCAATGCATCTTGATTGGATGGTAAAAATCTTCAGTTTCTTCATCTTTGGCCCTAGTGGTCAGTGTGTTAATTTGAATAATAGTCTTATTAACTGGTCTTCCTTGTAGGCATATGGGTATTATCCTATCACTGACAGCATTTTACTTCAGGATAGATCTTGAAATGTTCTTTTTGCCAATAAATGTGATGCCTTTCCTCTTCAATTTGTCATTCCTGTCATAGTAGACTACATGATTGTCTGATTCAAAATGGCCAATAACAGTCCATTTGAGCTGACTAATGCCTAGGATATTGATCTTTATGCATTCCATTTCATTTTTGATGACTTCCAATTTTCCTAGACTCATACTTCATACATTCTACATTCCTATTATTAATGGATGTTTGCAGCTGTTTCTCCTCATTTTGAATCATGCAACATCAGCAAATGAAGGCCTCAAAAGCTTGACTCCATCCACATCATTAAGGTCGACTCTACTTTGAGGAGGCAGCTTTCCCCTAGTTGTATTTTGAATGCCTTCCAAACTGAGAGGCTCATCTTCTCACAGTGTATCAGACTATGTTCTGCTGCTATTCACAAGGTTTTCGCCAGCCAATTTTTTCAGAAGTAGACTGCCAAGTCCTTCTTCCTAGTCTGCCTCTTAGTCTGGAAGCTTAGCTGAAACCTGTCCACCAAGGGTAACCCTGCTGGTCTTTGAAGTACTGGAGGCAAAACCTCCAGTATCACAGAGACATACAAGTCACCACAGTACAACCAACTGACAGACATGTGGTGGAAAAAGAGGTTAGCAGATAAAAATAAAAGAAGAAAGTATGGGAGAAAACTTATTTAGGAGTCAAACTTAGAAAACAGGGTAAGACTGCCTCCAAATTTCTGGTGACAATTCGTTGCCTGGTCTAAGATCTCACAGAAGATATGTGGACTCCCTAATGGGGTGTTTTGTGTGGGCCCAGGGAACAGCAGGTCAGACACCACTAGAATACTGGTGGATGGAGCTGCCTCTGGAACAAAGGCTAGGCCCAGGCTTAATCAATGCATCATTGTCCTGGACTGTAATGTTTTTGTGCTTCAAAATGAGGATGGCAGGAAATGACAATGGCCAGCATGTTAATTTCAAATGACTCTGCTCATGTAGAAAGACTGGTAGAAAAGGAGAGCTTCTTTGAAAATAAATGTTTTTAAAATTATGAAAGTATAAAATAGAAAGAAGACATGCAAAAACTGGTGTAGAGAAAAGGCAAAGGCCCAAGATCTAAACAGAAAAAAGGCATGCTATCCACTGAAAGAAGGCCACTTGGGGGTGATAATCTTAAAAAGATTTTCACAAAATTCAGAAATACACTTAGGCAAGGTAGGAGTCCTATGCAATACATTAAAAAAATGCTTTGCTACGGCCAATATGAGCTTCTGCCACAGAAGAAACAGTGCCTGGTGGAGTTGAGGGGCCACTTTTGGTCTTGGTTATGCCAAATCAAAACTGCTGTGGTGCTAATTGATCTAGTTGGTGAAGACACCTTGGATAAGCCTGATAAGGTGACCCACCCAGTGCCGTTGAGTTGTTCCAGCTCATAGTGACCCTATAGGACAGAGTAGAACTGCCCCATAGAGTTTCCAAGGAGCGTCTGGTGGATTCAAACTGCCGACCCTTTGGTTATCAGCTGTAGCACTTAACCACTATGTCACCAGGGTTTCCTGATAAGATGAAGTTTTCATTTTCCAAAAGGGAAAAAAAGCAAAGAATCAAGAATTTCTGTCTTGAGATAAAGAGTTTGTTGTTGTTAGTTACCATCAAGTTGGCTCCAGCTCATGGTAATCTCCCGTACAACAGAACGAAATACTGCCCAGTCCTGTGTCATCTTCATGGTCTTGGTATGCTCAAGTCCATTTTTGCAGCCACTGTGTAATTTGAGTGCTTTTTTTCCTAGGGAGCTCATCTTCTAGCCCTGTATCAGAAAATATTCTGATGTGATCTACAGGGTTTCCACTGGCCAATTTTTGGAAGTAGATTTCCAGGCTTTCTTCCTAGTCAGTCTTAGTCGGAAAGCTCCACTAAAACATGCCCACTATGGGTGATCTTGCTGGTATTTGAAATACGGGTGGCATAGCTTCCAGCATCATAGCTACATGCAAGCCACCACAGTATGATAAACTGACATATGGGTGGTGGAGAAAGAGTTTAAGATAACAGAAATGATTACTCTCACAAATATAGACTAGTTACATTTAAACTGGCACTATTGTACATTGCTGGTGATACTTGTAAACTAGTATAATCTTCTTGAAAGCAATATGGAAACACAAAGCAAGTACTGTAAAGACAGTCAGAGCCTTTAACCCAGGAATCTCACCTCGGGGAATGTATCTTAAGGAAATAATCCCACTGAAGTAAAAAATCTATATGCAAGAAAATATTCTTTGTAGCAGCTTTATAATAGCTATCAAAATGCCTCTGAGAAACAATATATGTATAAAACATTTAGTATATTATGGAACATAAGTCTATGGAATATTATTCAGCCATTAAAATTATAATTATGAAGACCATGAACAACAGAAAAAATGTTTATGCTATAATGTTAAGAGAAAAAAGTGGAATTAAAAAAAACTATGTACATTATGATTGCATCTGTTTAAAAATATGCACATGAGTTAAAAGAAAATGTGAAAAAATGAATATAGTTATGCTAGCTTGGTGGACTTATTAATGATTTTTTCTTTTTCAAAATTGTGTTCAATATATGATAAACATATTTGAATAAAGTGCAGTGGAGACAGAAGAGCTACTCAAGGGGATAAAACAGTAGATAACCCGTTGCTATGGAGAAGATTCTGACTCATAGTGACCCTATAGGACACAGTAAATTGCCCTGTAGGGTTTCCAAGGTTGTAAACCTTTAAAGACGCAGACAGTTACATCTTTCTCCCACAGAGCAGCTGGTGAGTTTGAGCTGCTGACATTTCAGTTAGCAGCCCAGCACTTAACCACTACACTACCAGGGCTCATTAAAATAGTATGTGATGGGATAAAACGGTTAAAGAAAATTTATAAGAAAATGTTATCTGACATTTATGGAAAATTAGTTGCTTTGGTTTAAAAAAAAAAAATTTTTTTTTTTTTTTTTGGTTTAGCAGAGGAAAATCAGTGTATATATGTGTAGTACAAACTACTTCTTACAAGAAATGTGGTTACACAGTGCGGTGAGTCCAATGGAGCTGTTCTAAGCCTTAGCATTAAATGCAGTTTTCCTTACATCACCATCAGTTACAGAGACATAAAGTTTAAGAAGAATTGACAAAACACTTGTTTACTGGAAATAAACAGATATGCTGACTCCACATCCACGTTGACTGCTACCACTCTCCACTCCCGTGAACACTTACTCTGATATGTTTAATACACGCAATTGAGTATGCATGTATCCTTGTGTCTGTATATGTGTCTGTGTGTGGGTACTTTTCCCTTCTAAAAGTTATGGATTTTTTCATACATGCAGGAAAATATATAAAACAAATACATGTAGTTTACAGAGTAATTATGATGTGAACACTTGTGTAGCCACCAGGTAGATTGGGAACTGGAATATTACCAGCACCTTAGATGCTCCCAATCACAGCCCTTCACAAACCCACCAGTGGTAGCTATAATCAGGGAGCAGTGCCCTGATTTTTTTTTTGTTTTGGATAATCATTCCCTTGTTTTGCTTTGCTTTTTCTCATGGATCCCTGGTGCACAGAATTGGATCAATCATAATTCTTGCTTCATGGCACACTGTCATAATCAGTTTATACATAACGCTCTATTTTTTATTTCATTTCATAATAATATGATGAAATTTATGCATCCACCACCTAACCTAGCCAAGCACGTAAGTAAGTGCTAGAACATTACCACTAACTTTTACCTTTCCATGTTCTCCTCAACTAACCCATTCTACCATCTCAGAGGTACTAGCGATCCTGAAACTTGTTTTCTTTCCTTGCTCTTTTTTAAAAAATAGTTTTGTCATCTAGATATATCCACTTCTAAACAATATCTGTTTAATTTTTTTCTGGTTTTGAATTTACATGGATGAAACTATACCACATGTATTCTTTAATAATTTGATTCTTTTACTCAAAATTATGTTTCTAAGATTCATCTTTGTTAATGTGTGTAACTATCATTTGTTTCTTTTCACTTCTGAGCAGTATTTAATTGAATAAATATGCCATGATTTATTTATTCAATCTAATGTTGATCGGAATGTGTCCAGTTTTTAAAATTGTAAACAGTGCTGGTATGAATATTTTTGAACATGTTCCGGAATGCACACATACAGGAGTTTCTCTATGTTATATTCAGAGGTAACCCAAGAGCACATTTTGGTAGGCTTTTGAAATCAATGCTTAAGTAAGGCCGAATATGAATGTCATAACATAATCAATTCCAGTGTATGAGAATAAGCCTAATTTTATATTAAGATGTAATTATCATAATGTAGCTATTAAAATATTTAGGGTCAAATTTTAAACATTTGAAATGGTACAATTCCTCAGTTACGTTGACTATTATCAATCCTGTTGGTGACACTATGGTCACCTCATTGCACGTTTGCAGCAGACACTTATTTTGAATTAAGATGGAGTGAGAAAGTATCATTTTACCCACTCTACCATTACAAGATTCTCTGATGGTAATGTTGGTTCCAGTTATTATTATGTTCTTCTTTAATTCTAATGACATCAGGTTATGATAAAGACATACCTTCACTTTAACTCATGGACCTGAAAACTCGATCTATAGGGTAATGGTGCAACTTCATTGAAGTATCCCACAAACTGAACCTTTGGGTATTGCTTAAAGAAGAAGATGTCTGACTATTCTCAGGAGCAGACTTAAGGCTGATATCCTTACTTTTATTTTAATTTACTGCTATATTTTTGCCCATACTTCCTCCTACATGCATTGAATTGAGAAAAAATTACCTTAAACCTTGGATTTAGAAATGAGGCAATAGAGCAATGTGATTAGCTTTCTAGGTAAAAGAACAAATCATGTGGAAATTTCCATCTGCATCTCAGTGTCATCACTGCATGCACAGTAATTTCGGCTTCTTCCTTGGAGTAAAACGGTGGGAGAACCTTTTGAGCAGGTGTCAGGTAAGAAACAACTTGCACTCTTAAGGCACTTGAGTTCAGTTGCTTCTTCAGCAGCTTCCAGCAAATAAATTATTTCATTGTTTGCTAGCACATTCCGCTTTAAAGTTATTATTCACTGCAACATCTGGTGTTGAAATTTTTGTTATTGTTTTCATTAACATGGAATGGCTGATTTTCTCATTTTTAAAAAACATTTTGTATAAGCACAGTACAAGGCTGTTCCATATTTGTGTCTCCTGTAGATTGGCTTTGGTGGAAGATGAATGATGAAAGTGACCGAGTATTATTATGTTTTTGCCTATTAATTCTGTAACATTAATGTTGAAAACAGAGCATACCACAGGAGGGTGTGAGCAAAAAGTCATATGGCCATGACTTCTAAACCACTCAATGTTTTCGCCTCTGGTTTCATCACTGATGACCACTGCACAATGCTATAGTCACTGATTTTTCATGGAGCTAAATAATGTGATTAATGAAATTGATCTAATGGAAATACATATAGAATACCCCATCTAATGGGCGTACATATAGAACACCGCAACTATAGGAAAATGTTCTTTTCAAACACATGCAAAATTTGAACATTTTTCTGGCTCATAAAATAAGCCTAAACAAATATCTAAGGATTGGAATCATGTGAACACATCTTATGACCGCAATGCAATTAACTTAGGAATCAATAATTTAAAAATTATATATTTGGAAATTTTTGAAAAGTATACTTCTTAAAGTAACCAATGGCTCAAAAGAGAAATCACAATAGGAGTTAGAAAACATTTTGAACTAACAATAATAAAAATACTACGTATCAAATGTGGGATTCAACAAAAAATGCTGACATTTAAAAAGTAGAAAAGCTAAAAAAAAAAAAAAATAACAAATTACCCAAAATAGAAGTTAGAAAATAACAGCAAGCTACAATCAAAGGATAACAAGTAAATAAACAAGAATAAAATAATGATAACAATTAAAATTTATAATATAGAGAATTTAAAAAGACATATAGTTGGTTCTTTGAAAAGACTAATACAATTGACAAACCAGAACAGTGAAGAAGCAAAAAAGAAATGACATAAACTATACTAAGAATGTAAAAGAACATTAGCACAGAAGCTGCAGATGTTAAAAAGATAAAAAAAAAAAAAGATTATTAATTTACAGGCAATTTCATGGAAATAAATTAGAAAACACAGATAAAATAGACGACGCTCTAGAAAAATATACAATACAATACAGAAAGCAAATCTGACTTAAGAAAAAACAGAAAGCCTGATAAAACTATAAATATTAAAGAAATTGAATTAGTAGTTAAAATTCTTCCCACAATGCAAATGCAAGGACCAGATGGCTTCACTGGCGAGTTTCCCCAAGCGTTCATGGAAAAAGTACTTCCAATCTTTCACAGACTACTCAAGAGATATGAAAAAGAAGGAAATCTCCCAAACTCACTTTATGAGACCAGCTTAATCTTGATACTAAGAATTGAAAAAGATTATTCAAGACAGGAAAAAGAAAGACCACTTATAAACTTAGATGCAAAAACTCTAACCAAAATATTAAGAAACTGAATTCAGAAATACACAAGAAGAATAATACGTCATGGCAACTTTGGGTTTAACTGAAGAATTCAAGACTGATACAGTATTAGAAAAATTAGTTAATGTAATTTATCACATTAATAAATTAGAGGGGAAAACTCACAAGATTATCTCAATAGATGCAGAAAACCTGTTTGATAAAGCTGAATACCTTCTCATGATTAAAACTTTCTGCAAATTAGAGAAGTTTCTTAACCAATGAAAGTATTTACAGCAATTTTTAGCAAACCTCATGCTTAAGGTGAAATGTCAAAACCAAAGCCTTTGTCCTTGATTTAAGAAAAAGACACTATATCCCCATCTTCCCCTCTTTTCAGTGTTGTACCGGAGATCCTAGCCAGCACAATAAGCCAAGAAAAATACATAAATAAGAGAATTGGACAGAAACACAGGTGCCATTTTCCAATGACAACAGTATTATTAGAATGCATTTTATTTTCACTGAGTCTAAAATTCACAGGGAAGAAATATCTCTAGAAAACTACATCATGTTTGGTAAAGTAGAGGCCCAACGAGAACTAAGGCAACCCTCAATGAGTTGGGTTGGCACAACAGCCACAGCAATGGACTCAGACATACCAATAGTTATGAAGATGGTGCACGACTGGGCAATGTTTCATTCTGTTATACACGAGGTCACCATGAGTCGGAGGTGACTCCATGGCAACCAACAACAACAAAACTCTATCGATTGTTAAGAGTCAGTATTATTTTGAACCGCTAAGAACGGAAAAAAACTGGATGTCAATTAAATTCTGACACCACCTTAAAATTAACAATAGTCCGGCATTATGTATGGATTGTCTTTTATCAGTACATTTGTTTCTCCAGCTTTTTTCAGGGTTCAGAGAAGTTCTCTTGTCTTGAGTGTTACTGCTTGATGTGTGGTAGATAATTATTCTGCACTCGCTGCAGCAAAAAAAAAAAAAAAATTTTTTTTTTTTCTCACTGCAGCAACAAAATGTCACATAACTTTAGCTACAAGTGAGTGTCTCCTTTTCTTTTTCTAAAGCATTTGGTTATTGTTTTGCAAGTAAATATGATATTTTGATTATTCCCCTAGGATAAATATTTATTACATTACTATCTAATTTGTGTTACTTTGTTTCTATACCTTTTTCTGTGTTCCATAACATAACTTTCTTTTCAAAGCTTATTAATAGTGTCATCATTTTAAAGACATTTTAATTGACATTTACACTCAACACATATAGCACCAGACACACTATGCAATTGAAATGATGATGATATAAATACCTATGTCCAAGTCTGTCCAAGTCTGCTTAAATATAGGTAATAATGACTGCTAACTAGAGAATCCAAAAATTCGCTGCTGTCAAGTTAATTCTGACTCATAGTCACCCATAGGGTTTCCAAGGCTGTAAAACTCTACAGAAGCAGACTGCCAACTCTTTGACCCACTGAACCGCTGGTTTCAAACCACCGACCTTTGGGTTAACAGTCAATTGCTTTAACCACTGTGCCATCTGGGCTCCTTATACCTAGGCAATAAAAAAAAATTTTTTTTTTGCAATAGTGATTATAAATTAAATTATAAGATTCATTTCAATTTCAGAAGTGTCAAAATGTGTAAAAAGGTGCACCTGGGAATTGCTTAGATATAAAAAGCCCTACTAAGTTTGCAAGATACAAGATCAATATAGAAAAAGGATTGAATTTCTTTACCAGCAATAGACAGAGCACTCAGTTAGTTGGGTGTTGCCGATTTCTGTTCTCCTTAGGAAAACGAAAGATGGGGCAAAGTGCACTACAAGAAAGCTTTCTGCCACCTCCTTGGTCCTCTTCCAGTGTAGCTGCATTCCAAGCCCCCTCCCACCCCAAAGTAAACACTGGGATTCTACTACCTTCTCTCCAGAGATTTTCACATTGCTTTTTTTTTTTTTTTTTAAACATTTCAAGTCCACGATCTTCCTATGGCTTCTGGGACCTCTCCAGCAGTGGATTGGGAGAATAGAATCAAGTTTGGGTTAGTTTTCAATCTTGTCAGGAATGGAAAGGTTCAGTTTAGACTTTTTCTTTGAATCTGTCATGTTTAACATACGTGTACTTTTTTTCTTTTAAGAAACAAGGGTATTAAAAAAAGAAACAAGAGTATGAGAAGGGCTTAAGTTATTCAATATTTCTACAGAATAGGAAAAATAATCACCATATGATCTCTTTCTCTGTTTCACCATTTGTAACCTCCATAGGTATGTATCTAAAAGAATACTCTTTACCAAGTCTTGCCATTTAGAAGGAAACCCTGGTGGTGTAGTGGTAAGAGCTATAGCTGCTAACCAAAACGTTGGCAGTCTAAATCCATCAGGCACTCCTTGGAAACCCTATGGGGCAGTTCTCCTCTGTTCTATAGGGTTGGAATCGACTCAATGGTAATGGGCTTGACTTGGCTTGGGCATTTAGAATGGTTAGTTTACACAAAGTATCACAAGGTTTGTTACTGGAACTAACTCTCAAAGATCTGATAAAGCTTTTGAATGCACTAAGTGTGTTAGAGTGATGGATCTTGCATATATTTCTTTAGTTGTGTCAATTATTTCTGACAACTCAAATCCAAAGAGAGTTTGAGCAGAAAAGACAGCCTTTTATTTAACTACTTTACACTCATCCCTTTTAGAAAATCCCCAAGAGTTGATTAGCTAATTTTATCTTGCCCTAAATAAACTCTAATGATAAGCTCTTTATGATTGGCAAATCTTGGACTACTTCTCCTTTTGATAGCTAACCATCTTCCAAAACATGGCTCCGCCAGAAGATCACCTGGCTAATGAGACAGGTAGGAAATCTGTTTTCAGACATGCGGATGCTTATCTTTTCGCGCTCCTCCCAGTTATTTCTGCAGCTATTACAGTGGCATTCTCCCTGGGTGATTTCCTTGACTTCATCAGGTAATGTGCCTCTTTTTGTTAATCATACAATGTGGCTTTCTTATCGATCCTACCTATGCTGTACTCTTTTTTTTTTTTTTTCCATCTTGACCATTGTGCTACAATAAACAAGCAGAATAAAATACATTTACTGCATTGCTTTGGAAGAAAGCGACAGTTAAATCACACCATCCTACTCCTTATATCTCTTCCCCAAGTGACATAGCTGACTATTTTATTGACAACAACAAATGTTCACTCTTGGGAACGTTGCAAAGCCAATAAAGCTAGGGAAGTGGGGGGAAAAAAGCGTCACTCAGTTTTCTTCATCAGCAATCAACTTTTATCGAAAGCCTTGCTACAAAATTTATATCACCAAAATGTAAAAGACAATCATGTTAAATAGGTTAATTCTATTTTTGTTTTTTTTCTTCTTAGAAAAGGTATTGGGACTAATAAACTATAAACCACTCTAAGGTCAATTTTACAGTTATTTCCTTTGGTCTACTTTGTGAGCAGGCTTATTGTAAAGGGGGACTGGCAGTGAAAGATTTTTTTCCTGGGTATCTATTTTGCTCTGTGACCTTGGACAAGTTGTTTTCCTGATCTGTCTGCCTAGGAGGGTGGTGGAATTCTCAAGAGTTATTTATCGTTTGCTACTTCATAAATATATTTAAGTTCCTTTCACTTTTTATAGCAGTACTCCTATATAATGGTGTCAAGTAGAAGTTAAGAGTGTGGGCTCCAGAGCTAACAGTTATTAACTGTGACTGTGTGCAAATTTTTTAACCTTTCTGAGTCTCAGTTTTCTCATTTGTAAGGTGGCAATAACGAATGTACCCACATCATAGGAATTAAGTGCACAGATGTATAAGAATAAAACACTTAACAAATATTAGCTATTATTTTTCACTGATATCAAGACATCTGAGCAGAGTAAGTGTATGTGTGAATCATAGTTGTTATGAGGTAACAACTGGATATATGCCACATCTGATACTGTGAATCACATTGGTAATTCCACTGTGCATCCACTGTACTTAACAAGGAAACCCTGGTGGCGTAGTGGTTAAGTTCTGTGGCTACTAACCCAAAGGTCAGCAGTTTGAATCCACCAGGCACTTCTTGGAAATTCTGTGAGACAGTCCTACGGTGTCCTGTAGGGTCACTATGAGTCAGAATTGACTCAACGACGGTGGGTTCAATGGGTTGGGTGCTTACCAAAAATGACAACTACTGCAAAAGAACACAGAGCTGAAATGAGTTGGACAAAATTACAATATTAACCCAATGACTGAAAAAATCATTTTCAGCTATTGAAATAAAAGCTAATAAAATGAACGGAAGTGAAATAAAATAACCTTGAAAGTGATGATTAGCTGATGAATGGATGATTAGAAAACTCTAAAATTGACATGCACCCTAAAGTTTTGGCTAATGTTTGAATACTTAAGAAATATTAGATGTCTTATAAAAGGCCCTTCAGCCTCATACTGAGACCCCTCAAATGAAACAAACAAGCCAGCCAAATCAGGAGACACTCAGCTGCGTTTATCCATGCAGCTATATCAACATAACTTCCCAAAGTAACATGATCAGTAGTGTTGGACAGAATGGGTAAGCCCAGACCTGAGGAGGTAGCATATCCAGAAATGTCAAGCAATAAAGGGCAGGAATTCACTTTATTAATTACTAAGAGCATCACCGATCAGGGGTTAACAACCCCGTAACCCCTAAGTAATGTATCTTTCATTGATGAAAAAGCCCCACAAATTTAAAATGATAAAAGATAAATCAGAGCTCCTGAAAAAAATATTAAGCTTTAAGTGTTAATTTCTTCAGTGAAATCATCTCTCTATCACCTTGTTACATACGAATCACGGTGCTAAAGTGAGAAAGCAGCACTGAGACATTGAAAGTTCAGCTTTATGTCTTCCAGCCCAGGTCAGGTTCTTAAACCTCCATTAAAAGCAACCAATTTTTAAGAGCCTATTTCTAGAAGGTCCACAAAAGCCAAGGCAAGGTTGGTGGGGGATGTCTGAACAAATCAAAAATGAAGACATATTTCATGGGGATCTCATTGACTTTTAGAAATACTTTGAACAGCAGCATGGCCATTGGGGTGCTGTAATGACATGCCCCGTTATAAAATGTAACACTAAGTAAATGTGGGGGTGGAAATTTAACAATTGAACATTTAATGGCTGCAATTACGGCAAAAGAATAATGAACCTATTAGACAGGCGAGCTGGCAATTACTCTACAGCTTACTGGAATACAGCTGTGAAAAAGTAATACAACGGCATACTTAAGAATGGTTATTAAAAGGGAATAATGCATTCTGTTTACACTGACAGAAGCAATTTTTCTTCTGAAATGAAACGGGCCTTTTTGGCTATCAGACGTATGAACTCAGATATGATAAATCCAACTATTTAAAGGTAATGTATTTTCAGATATGCCTTTCTAGCTGTAAATGATGCCTCCACTAAGACCATAAGGGTGAGGCTTTTTGGTGGAAGAAATGGAAGATGTCAAAAGGGACTTAAAACACTAAATAAATCACCAGGAGAAAAGTGGGCTAAATTTTAAATGATCCAAATAGCTGCAATAAATGAAATAGCTACAACTTCAGAGATGAGGGTTGCCAAGAGAAGGTGTTCAGAACAATTACGTGATCTATGAAATCATCATTTTGGTGTTCCGGAGTGATGAATGTGTCCCATTAAATTTTCAAATGTATACACTTCTACATACAATTTATATTGTCCTCTTCATTTTCAGATATATCCTTCTAAATGTAGTTATCAGAGCCCTGGGAGTCAGCAAAGCACCAGGCTGGCTGAAAACAATAATCTCAACAGAGGGTCAGGTGCTGAAGTGCAGTTGAAGTGTAAGAAAAGTGTCCAGCCTAAGTACATTTGACAGATGGAGAGAGGGCAGGGTTCCTCAAGACCTAGATGCCTGCAGGAGACAGCAGTTGGAGGGGAAGATGCATTCTTGTAACAAGGTGTAATTTCTGGCCGTTTTCAAGTTAGAGTAGAGGAATATAAAATGGAAGCCCGAACTTCACAGATTTTTAGAAATTCAGTGAGTTTTGGGGAAGTTCCTGGTCCATCCTGGACCAAACTCAAGTCATCCAAAACAGAGGGAGAGGTTCCTGTTTTGAATCTTTCACCAAGGAAGACTCAGTGGCTATGATAATGACAATAATTGTGTACTTCCTTCTCTGTGGGAGAAGTCTGCTCAAAACTCAAGGGCAGCTTTCTTTTCCTATTGTTATTGTCAGCTGCTGTTCAGTCAGCCCCCGACTCATGGTGACGCCACGCACAACAAAACAAAACGCTGCCTGGCCCTGTGCCGTTTCCATGATCAGTTACGGACCAGACCATAGTGATTCATAGAGTTTTCTTTGGCTTATTTTCAGAGGTAGATCACCAGGCCTTTCTTCCTAGTCTGTCTTAGTCTGGAAGCTCTGCTGAAACTTGATCAACATCATAGCAACACACAAGCTGCCACAAACAGATGGGTAGTGGCTACCCACGAGGTGTATTGGGCCAGAATAAAACCCAGATTCCCTGCCTGGAAGGCAAGAATTCTACCACTGAGCCAAAGCTGACCCTCTTTCTATTATAGCCCTATAATTCTATCTGCATGATTAAGGCATGGTGGCCAGGACTTGAACTTCACCTTCCCAGGAAAGCTGCTAAGTACAGGTGCCCCACTCCTGTCTGTGTTTTGCAGTCACACACCTGGAGCTTCAAGATAACTTGCTCCATATTATGCCTTAGATAGCAAGCACATGTCTTCTGTTGGGCTGATGGCCACTTTGATGTCTGACCCATGTAGAAACAGCAAAGTAAATTATCTTTTGACCCTGAAAGACATTGCTTAGGGCAGGAAATGTTTGTGAGGTTATAAAATAAGGTATTTTTTATAGGTTTAGGGTCACTGACTTGTTATGAAGATATAATGGAATTTGTAGACACTCACCCCTTAAAAATGCACATACATACATACCTGTTTTGCATGAAATTTCAGAGCTAGAAATCTAGCAGGAAGTCTGCAGTCCTAAACTGAGACTTACTCAAGAAGTGGCCAATTTCAGCCTTCAGCAGCCCTCTATCCAGAGAAGACTTATGAACTGCCAATTCTCTGACATTTGTGTTAATGAGGCTAATGATAGTGGTGAAATTAAACCTCTAGGTTATATATATATGGCTAAATAGTTTTCCTAGCCTTCTTACTAAGTCAGATTCTAACTGGTTTGGATTTCATTCTCTTTCTTCCCATGTTTACTCTGGTAGAGGGACCAATGGAGAAAAAAAATGTCCAGCGAATAGATAAAGAGTGAGAGAAGATTGTAGATGACCTCAGTAATGAAAGTTGACTATTAGTTTTGAGAAAGGGAAGATGGAAGATTAGAGAATGGTTTTGTCCATTTTTTCCATCAACTCTGGCCCCACCTCTGAAACAAACTTTTCTCCGTTCATTTTCAAGGTGATGGCAAAGTAACGAGAACCCCCTCACCTTCAACGGGTCAATGAAACGGGCTGAAAAGGCCAGTTGCTTTGTGGGACTCCCACAATGAACCTCAGGGTCTCATGGGACCTGCTCTCATTTCAAATAGTTGCTCTCCCCCTTCACCATGGCGCTTCATTTAAGTTTCTCCTTGGACTTTGAGTCTGGTCTCAAAACCAAAATATTGTTGACATTTTTGCTTTCTGACTTGATTTTACTCTTAGGTTTTGTTTCCTTGAAACAGCTATTGGTGCTTCCCTGAGTGAATTCCCACTTTAGATTGTAGTTGCCCAACTAATTTCTGCTTCTAGACTCTGAACCCCAGAGATAGGGTCTGAGACTGGTCCTGACCTTGAGCTTCCTGAAACTACTGTGTTCTGCCATCCCTGGGTACAGTCAATGGATGAATGGGGAAGATAGTGATTAAAAAGGTGAAGTTGGGGGAGAGGGCATGGTATATTGTCCTCATGTGCACAAAAGTCCTCAAAATGTCTGACTTCTCTCATTTGATCACAGGGACAGGTTAGAAAGTCGTTTGTAGCATAGGTTAGAAAGAGGGCATTCATGACACAATTTTAGACTCATGCATTTCTTCAGATTACAGTGCCTATTGTGCAGTGAATTAATTCTTTAAATACATCATAATTACCTTATGAATAGTGCAATTATATTGCTTTGTGTGTGTATATTAAAATCGTCAATTTTTTAATGGAAACATGTAATATGCCTACCCTGGCTTGTTATTTCATTTTTATATACTTGGAGTTTCAAAAAAATCCAGACTTCTAGCTATTTATGAAAGGCCTTTGAAAAAGTAAGGAGAGGGGAAGGAAAGGGAAAGTGAAAGGGGAAAAGAAAAAGAAAAAAAAATGACTGGACAACCAGTTAGGTGCTACAATATATCTTTATGACTGTGAACTCGCTGTAGCTAATGTCTGAGGCAGATATTTTAGATTTTGAATTGGTTCATAAATCCGCCTCTTCTCTCCATATAAAAATTGAAGGGCTCCTTTCCATTTCCCTTGCTGTTGCCTAATTTTGTACTGATGAATGTGTGAAAATTAAAATATGTGGAGGATATTTTGTGGCTTCAATTAAAACACTATAAAGGATTTTAGTACGTAATAAAGTATAAAAAAATACAAAATGCCAAAATTCTCTGATTTTGTGACTTGGTCAGCTCTCAATAAACATTTGTTATATTAAACGTCACTTTGAGGACTAAGGTGGGTCTGACCATGGTATTTTCAATCATCCCATATGTATGTAAAAGCTGGAAAATAAATAAGGAAGACCAAAGAAGAATTGATGCATTTGAATTATGGCGTTGGCAAAGAATGTTGAATATACCATGGACTGCCAGAAGAATGAACAAATCTATCTTGGAAGGAGTACAGCCAGAATGCCCCTTAGAAGCAAGGATGGTGAGGATTCATCTCACACATTTTGGACATTTTATCAAGAGGGACCAGTCCCTGGAGAAGGATATCGTGCTTGGTAAAGTAGAGGGTCAGTGAAAAAGAGGAAGACTCTCAATGTGATGGATTGACACAGTGGCTGCAACAGTGCGCTCAAACATAGCAATGATTGTGAAAGTATGGTGCAGGACCGGGCAGCATTTTGTTCTATTGTACATAGGGTTGCTGTGAGTCAGAACTGATACAGCAACGTACTAAATTCAAGTAAGTAAGTAGCAGTGCATTTTCATGGTCCTCTCCAAGTGTCAGTAGCAAATCTATGAATAGCTCTGCCTGCAGGTGTCTTCATGGATCATTTGGGCAGTGAGTTAGTCATGTTTAGCTCATGACTCATCTAGTCAACTCTGTGCATTGTATGTACACAAATGTTTGACTAGTGGAGAGACCTGAGTTTCTATTCCAAGCTCAGTCTTTAGCTAGCTCTGGGATCTTGAATAAGTCACTTTATCCCCCTGGGTTTTGCTTCCTTTTCTGAAAATAAAGGTATTGAATTTGACAATATGGAAGATGTTTTCCAGATCTAAATATTTGTGATTCTGTGATTTTAATTATTGTCAAAATGATGCTGTTTATGCTATATGACACCAACCCTCAAGCCCAGATATTTTGTTGTCTGAGTATACCAAATCAACATTTCTAAGGCAAATGAATATTTCCATCCAAGCATACAACTGTGAAGCCCTTGTTTTTCTGAACACATCAACAGCTTATTTTCACTTGGCATGTCCATACAGAGGTAGAACAGGAACTTGGTCTGAAGGACAATTGAAGAAGTAAGGCTTGTGATTATTAAGACACATATGCAAATTTCTCAACAGAACCCAATCCCTCCCTAGGCTGCCATGATGAGATTTTTATAAGTGTGATGCCAGCCCTAGCCTACCTCTGGAGATTATGATTACATGTTTCGACACATTTAGTGCTATCACAGTGGGAGATGGTCGAAGGCACCAAATGTATTTTCTTGCGGTAGAAGTTTCAGCCATGCAGGAATGGCACAAGCTGTTTTCTTTCGGAAGTGCATTTTGTTGATTAGAAAATACAGAAAGAAAGCCAACGTCTGACCAACAAGGAGCTTAATGATTAACAAGAAAAGAGAAATTAGATCGCAACAACATGTCTTTATGTGATGTGTACTCCATGTAGCTCACATGTGAGGTAAACATTTTGGATTTTGAATTGACTCTTAAATGCAGCTCAAAAGAGCGATATCAGCATAATTCTTAGAGAACATATACATTGCTTAAAGAATAAAAGTAGCTCTTGGTTGATGAGTTGTGAAGCTTTGAGGAATATTGACAGGAAAATTAGAAAACAGTAAGGAAAAAATTGTTCAGAAGAAACTCTTCAAACCTACGCCTCTCTAATTGAACTGTGCTTTACAGAAAAGAGAAGCCAGAAAACTTCTGGATTAGTGCGTAGCATCGTCTTTTCATTATTTTCTTTGCTAGCATTCAATGTTCACAATGAAGAAAGTTTACATTCAGTGTACCCTTTTCTTGGCTCCCTTCACCTTTAGCAGACTTCGAGAAAAGAATACATTTCTTTTACAAATACAATACAAAAATTCCCGTAGTAGGGACGAGCTCTACCCTTTCAAATCTAACAGATGCAAGGCTTTTTTTTGTTTCTTGTTTACTCTGCCTGTAGCATATCACTGCATATATCACTGCTGGTGTGTTAATACTATTTAATGATAATTATATTAGCAACATTAATAAACTGTTTTAATTTTCTTTCCCAATTATATCAATTCCCTTGTGTTAAGAAGAAATCATTAGTAATTATACACCAACTCACAAAATTTTCCAATTATTTTAATATTGAATTTTCTGACTTCTATGGAGATGTGGTAAATAAGCAAGGTTTTTGCATGTGACAATTCAAACCTTTCCATTTCACCCTCTTGTTGATAGGCGCCAGTGAGTCGTTTCTGACTCATAATGAGCCTATGTACGACAGAAAAAAACGCTGCGTGGTCCTGTGCTAGCCTCACAATTGTTATGCTTGAGCCCATTGTTGCAGTCACTGTGTCAATCTATCTCACTGAGGGTCTTCCTCTTTTCGCTGACCCTCTATTTTAACAAGTGTGATGTCCTTCTCCGGGGACTGGTTCCTTCTGACATCTCCAAAGTATGTAAGACAAAGTCTTACCATCCTTGCTTCTAAGGAGCTTGCTGGCTGAACTTCTCCCAAGACAGATTTGTTTGTTTTTTTGGTAGTCTACGGTATATTCGATATTCTTTGACAGCAGCACAATTCAAACACACCAATTCTTCAACCTTCTTTATTCATCATCCAGCTTTCTCGTGCATATGAGGCTATTGAAAACACCATGGCTTGGGTCAGATGCCCCTTAGTCTTCAAGGCGACATCTTTGTTTTTCTACACTTTGTAGAGGTGCTTTGCAGCAGATTTCCCATCGTAATGTGTCGTTTGGTCTCTCGGCTGCTGATTCCATGGGCGTTGATTGTGGCTCCAAGGAGAATGAAATCCTTGACAACTTCATTCTTTTGTCTGTTTATCGTGATGTTGCTTATTGGCACAGTCATGAGGATTTTTGTTTCCTTTATGTTGAGGTGCAATCCACACTGAAGGCTGTAGTCTTTTTCAGCATCTACATGTGGCATTTTTGTGACCAGTTGTAAGGAAAGAAAGAAAAAGCTCCTGAGGTGTTAGAAGAGGCTTCAAATTTGCACCTTCATTTGCCAATTTCAACTAGGGGCTTCTTCAGAAATACACAAGTGGGGTTCAGATTGTACTTTTTCCCTTATTTTTTTTCTAATATTTTAATAAGTGTTGTTTATATTTTACTGTTTTTGTGGCATGGCGGTTAAGCATTTGGCTGCTAACCAAAAGGCTGGCAGTTCAAATCCACCAGTCACTCAGTGGAAACCCTATGGGGCAATTCTACTCTGTCCTATAGGGTCTCTGAGAGTAGGAATCAACTCAATGACAAGGGGTTTGGTTTTTTGGGTTTTGTCTTAATGGATTCTCTGGGTGGTGCAAATGGTTAACATGCTCAGCTACTAATCAAAAAGTTGGAGGTTAGGGTCTGCCCAGAGGTGCCTCAGAAGGAAGGCCTGTTGATTTACTTCAGAAAAATCAGTCATTGAAAAACTTATGGATCACACTTCTTTGAGTCAGAGTCAACTCAATGGCAAGTGGTAAAGTGGTTGGTCTGAATATACAGCACAGTCTTTTTTATTTTTCAGGATGCTCCTGAGTTAAATAAACTCACAAGTCTCATTAGATTAATACAATTGATGCTTATATCTCACTCACGGCACAGTCCAATGTGGCTCATGTGGCAATCCAGCAGGGGTCTCATCCAAGCTATGATTAGAGACCAGACTATTTCCATCTTGCAACTTGGACATCTCCATGTCCTTTGCTCCCAGCCTCTGGACTTGAAGAGAGAAAGGATGTGTGCAGAGAAGGCACATCCCGTTTTACCTGGCACAGATTAGGAAAGACACAGACTTCCTTTCATTTCCCACTAGCTGGAATTAGTCACGTGACCTCACCTATGCAATAGGGTGGGGCAACACAGAGAAGCACGTGGATATTTTGTGAGCACTAACACTCTCAGCTATATATTAAGAAAAACTAGGGTTATTTCTATTGGGTGGGAGAAAAAAAGCAAAACTCAAAGTATAGCTAAATAAAACAATGTATAAATTGTCCTTTCTCCCTAGTGTTTGGAGGGCTTTTTGGATTAATGAATTCAAAACTGAATAATTCTGACATTACAAATGCTAGTGCGTGTTTGTATGCTGGGCACTGCCATTCGGGGAAGCATTACTGTATTCTCAGAACCTTTTAGTTTCTGACACCTACTCAATAAGTAATAGCTGAACCAATGAATGCAAGTCAATTCAATTCAAGTTTCTTAATTGTCTTGCATCCCATCACCAGTTGGCTCATTGGACCATTGGTGAAAATACAATTTTGGCTCATAAAGATTTTTGGGCAGCAAGTGAGCTGAACTACTCCTTTCCTTCTTTGGCTCTGCTCAGCCACTTGGTGTATATGGAACCTTTTCTCTAGGGAAAAGAAAAATACATCATTCTCTTTCTCCTTTTCCCTTAGTTTTCCTGGTATTGTTTAGCGTAAATTCTAATGGCGGTTGCGGATAAACCTCACATCACTGAAGTGCCTTATCACAGAACTTTATTTCTTACTCATGACATCATCCAGTGAAGGCGTTCCTGGTGAGGAAGGCTGGCTTCCAAGTTATGTTACAGCAATCAAGTCTCCTTGCACTTCGAGACTCCTCTACCTTCAGCTTGTGGTTCCCAGTTTATGCTGGGGGGTCATCTCCATTCAAGCCAGCTGGAAAGGGGATGGATCAAAGAGGATCTCCCCTGGGAAGTTTTCATGGAAGTTTTTTGTTGTTGTTTGTTTGTTTTGAATAGGTCTAGAAATTGTCTCAAACATTTTCACCAAAACTTTACTGGGTCAAAATCCAGTCATATGATCATAGCCAGCTGTCAGGAAGATTGGGAAATATCGCCCAGTTGTCATTCTAGAAGGAGGAAGACAGGCATTATCTGCCATAACCATCAACATGGATGAAAAAGACAAGTTATTCACTCCAAAACACGTAAGATGCTCATGCTAGTAGGACTAAAAAATTTTTACTCTTGCTGTACATGCACACATATGTATATATAAGCTATTGACTCTTAGTCACAAGTGAGTACTCATTAGGTATGGAAAATGAAAAGAAACTAGGTTTTAATTCAATCCAGTGATGGAGTACCTTACTTAGAAGCCTTCTTAACTGATGTGCTGATTATCAGTATTTGTTTGATTAATTTTTAAAGTTTCATAAGGAAGGAAATAATAAAAAATTATAAATATATCAAGTATTTTAACTTAAAATATATAAATGTATATTGTTTTACTAAGTTTTCAATATAAATTCAAAAACCTTTCATTTGTGCATGAATGTATTGATTAAAGTACCATCTTATTTTTCTTGCATAAACTACATCCTTTATGCGTTTTCTACAATTTCCAGTTTTGGTTTTCTTAAGAGGGATCAAATTTCCAACTCCCTCTAGCTTTTAAAGCTGACTCTCCTACACCTAATTTGACAGCAATTTTTAAAATGATTTATCTTTCCCAAGAATTTCAAAGACATTCAAATTCATTTTTTTACTTTCATGGTGAAATGCATTATGTATATCAAAATGTATGCCTATCATTAAAAAATGTGCCTATCACTCAGCTTAAAAATAGAACATTACTTGACATTAGAAGTCCCATTGTCTGCCTCTCCTTGACACGATACCCATTCTCCTCCCCTCCTGAGGTATTTTATGTTAATCAAATTTTATCTTAAGAATTTGCTTAAACTTTATGCTAATCATTTCCTTTGTTTCCGGTATTTTACCAGATATGTATATATCATTGAGATTATAAAAAAAACTAAAAACCAAACCCGTTGCCGTCGAGTCGATTCTGACTCATAGCAACCCTATAGGACAGAGTAGAACTGCCCCATAGAGTTTCCAAGGAGCGCCTGGCAGAGATTCGAACTGCCGACCCTTTGGTTAGCAACCACAGCACTTAACCACTATGCCACCAGGGTTTCCATTATATCTTGTTTTATTTTGCCTATTTATGCACTTCATAAACGTGATCATACAGCATATAGATAACAATGGCTTTCTGTATTCACTCAAAATTATCCTTCTGAAAGTCATATACCTTAATGTGTATTTCAGTTGTTCTGTTTTCACTGCTGTATACTATTCCGTATTTTGAACATGTTGCAATTTATCCATTCTACTGTTGATAGTGGATTGTTTCAAAGCTTTGCTATTTTGAACAATGCTGGTATGAGTATTATGTTACCAGTCTCCTGATACATGTCATGCAAAATTATCTTTGACCTCTTTATACATTTACGAGTGGAATTACTTGGTAATTACTGGGTAATGGGCATGTTCAAAATGAAATCAACTAACCAACTGACCCACTGCCGTCAAGTTGAATCCGACTCATAGTCAGATTCATAGCGACCATATAGGACAGAGTAGACCTGCCCCATAAAGTTTCCAAGGAGCACCTGGTGGATTTGAACTTCTTTCCTTTGGTTAGCAGCCATAGCACTTAACCACTACACCACCAGGGTTTCCAGCATGTTCAAATTCACCATGTAGTGCCAAATAGTTTTCCAAAGAAGCTGTGCCAATTTGTAATCATACAAGCTGTATACGAAGGTTTTGATTTTCCACATGCTCATCAATACTTGATATTTTCTTACTGTTTAATTTTTCTCACTTTGGTGAGTATATAACACTATCTCATTCTTATTTTAATTTGTTTTTGCATGATTGCTTATTATATTGAGCATCTTTCCATTACTTATAAGCAACTTGTATTTTTTCTTACCTGAAATGCTCATTCATGTGTTTTGCCCATTTTTCTACTGTGTTGTTATATCTTTTTCTTATTGACTCTTAGGAGTACTTTATATATTTGGGATACTAATGCATTGTTGGAGCCCAAGTGGCACGGTGGTTAAGAGCTCAGCTGCTAACTGAAAGGTCAGCAGCTCAAATTCATCAGCTGCTCCTCAGAAACCCTATGGGGCAGTTCTTAAGTAGTAAATATCTTTTTTCAGCTTTTCTTTCACCTTCATAATTATATTTTTAGTGACAAGTGTTTTTTAAATTTTTCACATAATCGAGCTTATTGTTTTTCAATTTACTTATTGAAATTTTATGTCTTGTTTAAACAATTCTTACCTGCCACAATGTCATAAAGGAATTCTCTTATATTCTGTTCTAAAGTTTTATAATTTTTCTTTCATATTATGTATTTAAGTCACTTGGACTTGATTTTTGTGTATGGTATAAGATAATTGACTTTTCACAGAACAAAAATTTCATTTTTGTTCTGTGAAAAGTCAATTATCCCAGTGCCTTTTAATAAGTAATTCTTCATTCCCCCTCTAATCTGCAATGCTAGTTTTCTCATATATCAGGTTTCTATATATAGTATACTCTGTCCTATAGGGTCACTATGAGTTGAAATCGACTCAACGGCAATGGGTTTGGTTTGGTTTATATATAGTGGGTTTATTTTGGACTCTCTTGCTTTTCTATTGAATTATTTATCTTCCCCTGAGCCAATAATACGTGGGTAATTGCTATAACTTTATTAAAAAATTGGATATCTTGACAGAAAAATTTCTCTTTCTTTTTGTGGAAAACAGACAACTTTTATGATATTGAGTTTTCCTATCCATGATCATGGTACAGCTTGCCCTTTATTTACAATTTTAATGTCTTTCAATAAACATTTATAATTTTATCCTTTAAAGTCTGTTATATCTTAGATTTATTACTTGATATTTTATATATTTCTTGATATTACAAATGTATATTTCAAATTACACTTTCCAACTTATTTTTGCTGATGTGTAGAAATGTTAAATGTATTTAGTTAAGTAACTTAGTCGAATCTTTTTGGGTTGTACACACTAATTTGCAAATCACGACAGTTTTGTTTCTTGCTTTGTTGATTTCATCAAATGCTTATTCTACAGTCAATGAGATTGTCATAGGTTGAATTGTATCCCTCTCAAAGACATGTTGAAGTCCTAACCTCTGGTACCTCTGAAAGTGACCTTAGGAAATACCGTCTTTGAAGATGTTATCAGTTAACAGGAGGTCGTATTACAGTAAGATGAGTCCTAATTCAATCCTACAAAAGAGAAGAGACACAGAAGGAAGAACAACTGTCTGACCATGGAGTTATGCTGCAGCTGCAAGCCAAGGAATGCCTAGGAGTTCCAGAAGCTGGAAGAGACAAGAAGGGGTCTTGCCCCACAGCTTTCAGAGAGAACACGGCTTTGCTGACATCCTGAATTCAGACTACCAGCTTCTGGAACTGTAAGGCAATAAATTTCTCTTCTTACAAGCTACCTAGATTGTGTTGCTTTGATACAGCGGCTCCAGGAAACTAATACAGAGATGATCATATTGTTTATTTTTCTGGATTACATTTATTGGTTTTCTAAGATTAAACCAATCTTGAATTTTCAGGATAAATGCAACTTGGTCGCAAAAAAATATTGTCTAGCCACATCTAGATTTGGTCAGCTAATAATTTAGCATTCCTACGTTTATATCCTCGAGAGATAATTGGACTGTAACTTTTCTCTTTTTTTACTATTATTGCTGGGTTTGGGTATCCACATTATGCCAGTCTGAATAAATAAGCTGGAAGTTTGCCCTTTAGTCTCTATTCTGGGGTGAGTTTGTATAAGATTAAAATAATTTGCCTCTTGAATATGTAATAGAAATTGCTAGTAAAACCAGCAAAATATTTTAATTTCTGGATTAGTGGTTATGTCAAAATTCAGTTTTCTTATTTATTTTTGGATCAACTTTGGCAAGTTATATTTGTCTAGAAATTTGTCTATCTCATTTTAGTTTTCAGATGTTTTTGGCATAAAATTGATCATAATATTCCCTGTTAATTTTTTAATCTCTGTTCCATATGTAGTTATGGCACCTTTTACTCCTTAAAAGTGGTCATTTGTGCCTTATTTTTTTGCTAATTATTCTTGCCAGAATTTGCCTATTGCGAAGAACCAATATTTGGCTTCGTTGGCACTCTTTATAGTAATTTTATTTCCTATTGCATTACTTTCTGTCTTTTTTGTATTATTTACTTCCTTCTACTTTCTTTGGGTTTATTCTGGTGCTCTATTTCTAACTAAACAGGTTGAATACTTAATTAATTAATTTTAACCTGTTCTTATTTTCTAGTGTAAGTATTTAAGGCTATAAATTTTCCTCTGGGTAACACGTTAACTGAATACCACAAGTTGCAATAAATACTACTTTAATTACTGCTCAATTGTAAGTATTTCCTAATTTCCATTGTGATTTTCTTTTGACCAGGAGTAGTTTTGAAGTATATTTTCAAATCCCAAACATATAGATTTTCCTGGTTTCCGTTTTGTTGGTGATTTCTAATTTAATTGGATTGTGATCAGAGAATAAGATCTGCTTGACACTAATCCTTTGACATTTTTTGAGACTTTCTTTATAGCTTAGCACATAGTTCATTTTCATGAATATTCTATATGTGCCAGAAAAGAAAGTGTATTCTGAAGTTTAGGGGGACAATGTTCTTGCTGTTCCTAAATTGTTCATTGTCCTTTTTAAGTTTTATCTATCTTTGCTCCTTTTTGGACTGCTTATTCTATCAGTTATGGACAGCATTATGTTTAAGTGTCTCATTATGATAGAAGATTGGCATTTTCAAATTTGAGCTTAATAACAGACTTTCAAATAAACCTATTGAGTGTGGGGTTCAGGGGAGAGGTGCAATGTGGATATGTAAATCTAAGAATCATTGTATATAGACATTTCAAGGAGACCTAGTGGCACAATCATTAAAACACTCAGCTGTTAATCTAAAGGTCAACAGTTTGAACCCACCAGCCACTCCATGGGAGAAAAGACCTGGCAATCTGCTCACATAAAGATTACAACCTAAGAAACCCTATGGGACAATTCTACTCTGTCCTGTAGGGTCACTAGGAGTTGGAATGGACTCAACCACATACAACAACAATGGATGATATTTCAGGCCAAGAGACTGGGTGACATCATACAGATAGTGAAAATAAGAAGGAACAGAAGTGTGAGGATAAAGTAATGGGGCACTCCAGTGTTTATAGACTGGGAAGATGAGGAGGAACAGACAAAAAAAAAAAAAAAGACTGAAAAAAAGAAGTTAGCAAATTAAGAGATGAATCCAGAGATAGCGATATCCTGAAAGTTAAGTGAAGAAGGTTTTTCAAGGAGCAGAGTGATTAACTGTGTTAAATGCTGCTGAATGGCCAAGTAAGACGAGGTCTAAGAATTGAGCAACAAACCCAAAGGCTCTTGGAGGCGTACATCTCCATTGGTGGGGGCAGAAGTATGAGTAGTGCCAGAGAATGGCTATTACTAACTGCCTCCACTCAGGGTGCTACCCAGGCTGATTTTCTCTCTCCTCTTCAATCCCTCATCCAAAAAAAGCCACTTCCCTTCTGTAATTCTCTTGTCCTCCTGCTGACCTGAAGTGTGTCTTTATACCATCTTCCTTCTGCTTTTCTAATAATAAAGCCCTACTTGCCTTTCTGGGAGTCCCTGGCTGGTGCAATGGTTAACAGGTTCAGCTGCTAACTGAAAAGTTGAAGGTTCATGTCCCAGAGGCACCTCAGAAGAAAGGCCTGGTGATCTTCTTCCTAAAGATCTGCCATTGAAAACCATATGGAGCACAATTCTGCTGTGATACACATGGAGTTGCCATAAGTTAGAGTCAATTCAACTGCAAATGGTTTGCCTTTCCAAGCCTAATTCAAACATATATCCTTCCGAAACTTCCATCCCTATGATGACCCATGATGAGCTCTCACCATCTGTCTCTGTTTCTGTCCCTCCCAGCAAAATGTGAGCCCGCGAGGTCAGGGAGCATGTCTGATTCACCTTTGTTTCTCCAGGCTTCACCGAAGGTTCTACAGATTGCAGTCTTTCGCTGAATGTCTTTGGGATAAATTAATAAATTCCCTGATTTGTACAGCCCATGTATCTAGCGTGATATGTTTAGCCCTGGATGAGGTACTGAATATAAGCAGGAGTGCTGTTTCCTCTCCGTTTATTCTGTTTTACCAACTGATTTGATGTTCTAGTTATCTTTCTGTGAATCACTCAGAGGAGCTAACGTAGTTGTGAGATGACAGTTGGTTCCCAATAATTCCTTATTGATTAGAGAGGAAAGGATGTAAAGAAAATGATTTAGGATGAAAACGGAAATGGACACTTCTAACATGTAGTGAGGCATGTCCCACTTCTACAGATGTATTTTGGTAAGGAGGAAGGGAGGGAAAAATTGGAGAAGATTAGAAATTATCTCAAGACCCTGCAGTAAGCATTCTATTTCAATTTTTTTTCTCCCTGCTGCTGCCCTTATTTTTAGGATTCAAAGAGATCTTTGAGGCGATCTCCACTGTGACTATGCCCTTTCCTCTTAGTAAGGCTGTCATACTGCTTGGCAGTTACATATTTCTATCTGGTTTATGCAACTCGCAAATAACTTCCTAAGCATTGGTCTGCCTTGAAAAAACAATCATGGTATTTTTTGACTCTGGATTATCTGCCAGACCAGTAGTAGAACTTTAAAAATCCTACCTACTAACTCACATTGGTTTGTGGAATAATTTTTTTTCCTGAACATTAGCACAGTAGTGAATTGATTTCATTATGACTTTAATTAAAATTTTTTTAAAACCATAATTATAGATAATACAGTTGAGATGGCTAAAAAGAGTCACTATCAAGCCAAAAACTACACTGTGATTAGGCAATATATCAGGACGACACCTTTTCTCACAATTCAAGTCAAATAAAAATGAGGAATAGAGAGTGAGGTGGCTGCTTAGGCAAGGAAGTCTGCCGCAGTCATGCCCCTTTCACATTATGCAGAGGCCCGGGCTGGGGCAAGCCAGCAACTCAGGTAGTGGAAAGCAGATCTGGTAGCGGGAACAAGCAGTGGAACCTCCCTGCATTTCTAAGTCAGAAAGATCGGGGTTCAAATTCCAGCTACTAGCTTTCAGGTCTTGTACAACTTAATCTTACTGAGCCTGGATTTCTTCGTATTTTATTAAATTTCTGAATAACATGAAACCAGGACTAACAGACAATATTTGGATATATATGTATATATGTGTGTGTGTGTGTATATATATATATATATACACTGTTGTTACTGTTAGGCGCTGTGGAGTCGATTTTGACTCATAGCAACCCCATGCGACAGTGTAGAATTGCCCCATAGGTTTTCTTGGCTGTAATCTTTATGAGGAAACCCTGGTAGCATAGTGGTTGAGAGCTACGTTTGCTAACCAAAAAGGTCGGCAGTTCAAATCCACCACGCACTCCTTGGAAACTGTATGGGGCAGTTCTATTCTGTCCTATAGGGCCGCTACGAGTCAGAATTGACTCAATGGCAATGGGTTTTGTTTTTTTTTTAATCTTTATGAAGCAGACTGCCATGTCTTTCTCCTACAGAGCCGTTGGATGGGTTCAAACCAACAACCTTTCGGTTAGCAGCTGAGCACTTAACCATTTGCACCACCAGGGCTCCTATACGTATGTGCATACACACACACACAGATACGTGTGGAGTCCCTGGGTGGCATATATGGTTACACACAGGACTATTAACTGAAAGATTGGCATTTCAAACCCATTCAGAGACTCCTCAGAAGTAAGGCCTGGCAATCGGCTTGTGAAAGGTTGAAAATCTTGAAAAACCTATGAGCAGCTTTACTCTGCACACATGGGGTCGCCATGAGTTGGAACTGACTCGACAGCAACTAACAACAACAACATATATACATGTACATATAAAAAAACACATGTATATATACTCTTACACTCTCCGATGGAGACACATATATCTCCAAAGAGATCTCAAAGGGTTGCATCAAGTAGGCTCAATCTCAAAAAAAATTTAATAAATAAATACTTAAAGTTCTACTCTTACATTTACAACATCACTCAACAAAAAAAAGCAACAGTAATTGTACATACACATAGTAGAAGTTACAAAACTTCTTGTAAAGAAAAAGTACAAAAGCTTTTCACTGTCACACACACACACAAAGTCTTTACAGAAGAAATATCATACAAATTAAGTCTTGGCAGACAAATGTGAATTCCCAGGAAAAGATTTGTGGCACAGGATTAGATTAAATTTATTACCCCAAAGCGATCAGTGAGTAGAAATATTAGAGAAGGCTCTAGGTTGTTAGAATACATGTCTAACCACCAGAACTGGCAAGAATAAAATGGGCTGTTTCTGGAGCTAGTGAATTCCCTGTGATTGGAAACCCTGGTGGCGTAGTGGTTAACTGCTATGGTTGCTAACCACGAGGTCGGCAGTTCAAATCCACCAGGCATTCCCTGGAAACTCTTTGGGGCAGTTCTACTCTGTCCTGTACGGTCGCTATGAGTCAGAATTAACTCAATGGCAGTGGGTTTGGTTTTTTTTTTGGAGGCATTCAAACAAAACATGCATTGAAGGCAGCATGGCACAGGGGTTATGAGTGCACCTTCTGGAGATAGACTACCTGGTTTGAAATCCTGGCTCTGTCTCTTACAACCTGTGTCCTTTCGTGTCTCAGTTTCTCCACCTCTAAAATGGATATAAAAGTAGCACCTACCTCATATGATTGTTGTGAGAATTAAATAATAACAAGTATAAAGCACATCAGTGCTATGTAAGTTTTAGACATTATTAATGGTAATATTTCTTGCAGGGGTTGTTGCAGAAGGAACTCATGCTTTGAATAAGAGTTTGGATGATCAATAAGTGGTCTGCCTTATTGACACTATGATTCTATTTTTCTAATGTGCTCTGCCTTTAAAACCAAACTCATTACCATTGAGTTGTTTCTGGCTCACGGCTATCCTATACTCTCATGGCACCCTGTCAAAGTAGAACTGCTCCATAGGGTTTTCTTGGCTGTAATCTCAATGGAAAAAATGGCTAGGCCTTTCTTGTATGGAACTGCTGGGTGGATTTGAACCACCAACCTTTAGGTTAGTAGCCAAGTGCAAACCACTCACTCCATCTAGGGACCTGCTCTGTCTTTAAAGGGTCAAAATTGCCCATCAATTTAGCGCTGGCTGAGGCTTATTTGAAAACAAATAAAGAAAAACATGAACCTTTAAAACAATCTTTGACCATCCTTTACTGAGTAGTAATGAGTAGCATGTTTGAACAATATTTATTTATGCAAGTATTCCATGACTTCAGAGAGAAAATAGCCCTTCCCCCCCCCCCCCGCCCCCATACCTGCACTCGGAAGCCTAGGAACAGCAGGGATAGACGTGGGAAGGGAAGGGGCATCAAAATTAAATTCATTTCAGAAAAACCAGTCTATGAAATGACTTTACTGCATGATGTATACAAAATAAATGGAAACTGGTTTCACCTGTGGTAAATATGTCACTTTGCTGTGAATAGTGAGCTTTCACCAGGGATCAGAATAATGTCCCCACCATGGGGCAATGCAATAATTCTTTATTGCAAACAGGTTCCTCACAGTTCTCTCTGCTTTAGCCTTCCCATTCTCCACTCGATTTGTGTATTATGGCCTGAATGTTCCTTTCAAGATACAAATTCACCCCTGCCTAAAATTCCTCAAAGGCTCTGCACATGACATACAGATTCTTTCTCTAATGACTTACCATCAACCATGGTAAAGATCTCACAACTTACACCTGCTTTCCAAAAGAGGCTGTTGACCACCTTGGATATTTGTAAAAAGGAAGGTCCCCAGGCCCCACTCAGAGCTATTCAATCAGAATCTCTGAAGCTGGGGCCCAGAAGTTAAGAACTCGACTGAACAATTAACTGTTCCATCCACTTTTGGTCTAGTTGCTATTAAAGGAGGAATTTTTTTTTTTTTCATTGCGATTTAAATGCAATAAATGTTTGGCCCCCTGTTCTCACACTTACCTCCCTATGGACAGTAGCAGCAGCAGCCCTTAACAAAGCAGATAGCCGAAGACAGCTTAGCCATTTTCTCCAGCACTGTGTCTTCCAGCTGAACTGGAGACATAATTCATGACAGTAAACTTGAAACTGCAACTCTTGACAGATTAACTTCATAACAAAAATCAATCATGGCACTTGTTGCCAGCCTACATAATATTTTGAGCTTCCTGTCTAGCACCACCGAGATGCAGACCTCCTTGACCTTGGCTACCTCAAACGAGCGCACTGGTACATTAATGTAATCAGACAATCACTGCACTCGCCATCATCCCAGGCCGCTTAGTGGTGATCAGCGTGGAACTCTGGTTTCCTGTGGAGCTATCTAACTGAACCGAAATGACTTACTTACCAGCAGGAAGAGCGTCTCTTTTAGCCTAAAATGATAGCTATAGCAACATCCTGAGAAGGTTTTATTTTTTGACTGGTCACCCTAGGCGATGTGTCAGCTGATTTGCCTGCTAGCTTCTCCCTGAGCAAATTATCTGCCAGCTCCCAAAAAAGCTCACACTGGAAATCCAAGTCTGACCACAGATACAATAATCTTCTGTTTAGCAAACACCCTTGCTTACTCCCAGGGCCAAAGAGGCTAACTAGGAAAGGAAACATGGACAGGCAGGTGGCCGAGCACATTACCAGTATAATGAGCAAGCTGTAAAGGCTGGAACCACAGGTGACAAGGTGGATGGAGTGGAGAGAAGAAAATAGCTTCTCCTCTTTAAGATTAGAAAAGTTGAGGGACTAGATTACACCTGACAATGTGAATTGCTTTTGGAACAGAAGGACGGACCCTCAGTGAAAGGGCTGTTGGCTCTTCTGCTGCGTTCTCTACTTACCGACGAAGACTCTTGCTGTCGATGTCATCTGAAGGACAAAGCTTCTAAGTAGTCTGGAATGAAAATCAAGCTGATTTTCCTTAGTCGATTATTTACAGATAAAAACAAACGAACTTGGAGGTGCTTGAGGAAGGAAAGCTGGTGTGGCCACTGTCCCCAGCAAGTGGTCTTTATGTAGAAGCCTGGCATCTGACATATAACTAGAAGCAACCCTGGGTGATTATTTCAATTAAGCAAAGATGACTAGGGTACACACCTGGACTTAGAAACCTGACTGACAAATAGAAATGCCTCATTTTCAAAGCTCTTAATTTACCATTTTATAAAACGATCCAGTGGCAAAGAGAATGAGCTAATTAAGCATTTTGTTATCTGACTGATATAACAAACAACAAAGTGACAGTGAAAAAATCAGCATCAGGAAACATCTGTCCCCCTCTAATGCTGAGAATTTCACAGCCTAAGACAGTATCTGCAGATGGAGGTTTTAAAAAATTGAAATAGAGGGATCTTCAAATAGCATGTTATTGAAATACCTCCAGGGAATAGACTGCAGGCAAAGTGTGCTCTTCAAACCTGCGCATAGAATTTACTCTTCTTAGAAATGATAGTGCACCCTTTATACAAAGGAAGTCATGTTCAAGTTGGCAATGATTTAATGAATACAAGGATATTATACTGGAATTTAACATGTATTATCTCTCTCATGCTTAAGACTTTTGGAAGTGTCTTACTAACAAGCAATTAAAATGCTGGGAGACCAGGGTTCGGTGGGCAATGGTAAAATGTTTGTTCTTATTCTAGTAGTTTGCAAATTGCCTGGAATATCTCTTTGGTGGCTAGAGGAATGTTGAATGCTGATGTCATAGCTGTCCCTATATTTGCTTGAATGGGCAATAAGATTTGGGATACTCTCTATTTCATGGAATTTAATTGAAAATGCCCCTTGTAGCCTCTTTCATTAATATTGTAGTAGTCTAACTGCAGAGGCATTGGTAGGTCAGCGGTAGAATTCTCACCTTCCATGCGGGAGACGCAGTGCTTCACACGTGCAGCCACTACGCATCTGTCAGCAGAGGCTTGAGTGTTGCTATGATGCTGAACAGGTTTCAGCAAAGCTTCTAGACTAAGAAGAAGGGCCCAGTGATCTAATCCCAAAATCAGCCAATGAAAACCCTATGGATCACAAATGAGATCTAATCCACAAATATGATGGGGATGGCACGGGACTGGACAGTATTTCATTACATTGTGCACTGGGTTGCCATGAGCTGGGGGCCTATTGGACGGCAGCTAACAACAACCGTATAAGTGCAGTGGGCACACAGGCCATTTGTGTGTCCTGAGAATGTGCTGCCCAAAGACAAACAACCCCAAAACACATAAGCATAGTCTACATGAACTACAGCCTCACCTAGCTTGAGACCAGAAGAGCTAGATGGTGCCCAGCTACTACTGACCGTTCTGACCAGGGACACAATAGACGGTCCCAGATAGAATGGGAAAAAAATGTTGACCAAAACTTGAATTCCTAAAAAAGGCCAGACATACTGAACCAGTAGAAACAAGAGGAACCCCTGAGGCTATTGCCCTGGGATACCCTTTAAACATGGACCTCAAATCACTCCCAGAGATCACCTATAAGCCAAAAGACAGAGCGGCTCTTAAAATAAATAATATCCCCAATAAGTACTGTGCTCCTGTCTCTAAACAATCATCTAAATGAGACCTAATGGTCACAGATGAGAAGATAAGGGGAGAGGAGGAAGCTAGATTAATGTAAATAAAACAACCAGAGTGGAAATAATGAGAATACTGATATATTGTGAAAAGTATAACCAATGTCACTGAATATTTATAGAAATTGTTACATGAGAGCCTAATTTGCTACGTAAATTTTCTCCAAAATCACAATAAAATATTTTTTTAAAACTTCATAAGCAAATAAAAGCACACATTTGATTATTTTTATTATGAAATTAATATATAATTAGTATAAAAAACACAAAAACCAAGAGAAATATAAAATTACAGATAAGCAAATAGAAAAACTAAACACAATTTATAACATCAGCCTAGGATGAGTTAACTGGCACAATGCCTGGTAAGTACTTAATAAATATTTATTAAATAAATATTTCCTTCTAGTCTTTTTCATGTAAATATGTACAGTCTTTATATAAAAATTAGATCTTATTGTAATTACTATAACTTGATACTAAAATTTCAGCACTAGTTTGTAAATAGCTTTCTAAGTCATTAAATATTCTTATATATTTTTACATAACTGCTTGGTATTAGGAGCTCTGGTGGTGTAGTGGTTAAGAGTTCAGCTGCTAACCAAAAGACAGGCAGTTCAAATCCACCAGCCACTCCTTGGAAATACTATGGGGCAGTTCTACTCTATGAGTCAGAATCAATTCAACGGCAATGGGTTTGGTTTGGTTTACTTGGTATTGCTTATTATGGGGATAGTGTAGAACTGGGCAGCATTTCATCCAATTATGCATGAGGTCACCATGAGTTAGGGGCTGACTTGACAGCAGCTAACAACAACAAGAAGTTAGTGTTACGTTTGGAGTAAAAATTAGAAAGTATTTAATAACATATACTCATTCTTTCATTTATTCAATAAATAATATTTGAATACTGTCTTAATTACCTAGTGCTGCTGTAACAGAAATACCATAAGTGGATGTATTTAACTAATAGAGATTTATTCTCTCACAGTCTAGGAGGCTAGAAGTCCAAATTCAGAGTGCCAGCTCCAGGGGAAGACTTTCTCTCTCTGTCAGCTCTGGGGAAAGGCCCTTGTCATCAATCTTCCCCTGACCTAGGAGCTTCTCAGCGCAGGAACCCCTGGGTCCAAAGAATACACTCACTCTTGGCCCTTGTTTCTCGATGGTATGAGGTCCCCCTGACTCTCTTCTTGCTTCTCTCTTTTATATCTCAAAAGAGATTGATTTAAGACACAACCTAATCTTGTAGATTGAGTCCTGACTCATTAACATAACTGCCTCTAATCTTGCCAGAATTTACAACACATAGGAAAATCAGATGACAGAATGGTGGATGGTCACACAATACTGGGAATCATGTTGTAGCCAAGTTGACATACATCTTTAGGGGACACAATTCAATCTATAACAAATGTTTACAATATTGCAGATACTGTTTTAGATTTAAAGAAGAGATAAAATATTGCCTTCAGGGAACTTAATTGTAGTGAGGGGAGACAGACCACAAAATTAAACATTTAAAAAAAAAACAAAAAACTTTGAAGATGATAAGAACTATGGAAGAGAATAAAACTGCATAAAGGCAAAAGAGAGTTACCAAGGAAGTAGGGGGCAGGGTAGTATTTTCAAAAGGTGACATTTGAATCAGGTCTTGAAGGAGGAAAGGATCTTAGCTGTAGAGATATTTTGAGGGAAGTGTTCCTGGCAGAGACAATAGCCAGTGCAAAGGCCCTATAAAGGGAGCATAATGGGTATGCTTCAGAAACATCAAAGTGGCCAGAGTGTGTGTCCCCTTCTTTCCAATGTACCAGTGCGTCCCATCATGTGCTCTAAAGATAATCTGTTCAGATGCAAAGGATTTTTGGTTCAACCTAATCACACTGCTTAGGATTTAAAATTTAATGGAAAAAAAAAATGGTGGACAATAAAATCAGAGGTGTCCTCTGTTGTAGTGAAAAGGACACCGGATCTGCACCAGAAGGCCCAGGTTCAAGTCTCTGCCCTTTTTACTTGTCAGCACTGTGTGACTTTCTGCAAGTCACTATATCTCTCTGTGCCTTAGTTCCCTAATTTTAAATTTGTGGGAAATAATAGTACCTGGCCTACTTCCATCACCTTGTTGCTTGAGGGCCAAGTGAGATATTTGGGAGTGTTAAACAAATGCACATAAATATTTTCTTTGGATCGAAAGAACTTGTCAGGGCTAATCCGCCAGGGGTGGGGAGAATATGCAGGGAGTTCTGCCTAAGCACATACACCATCTGGCTCTTTAAAATGTGTCCCTCAGGAAGAAAAATACTATCGTTGTCGAGATTGCTGAAAAGAATCATTTTGAAAGTGATATTTTCCAGCTCTAATAAGTCTGTAATCAAACAATCAGTTTCTGGGGTAAAGGCCGCTACTTTCCACTAACTGACCTGGAAGCATGGACCATGTATTTCATGCCAAGAGTGTGCAAGGGTAAGCAGTTTCTGCCTGTGAGGAATGGAAAATAGAATCATGTCATGTAAGAGACTAGACACCCCCATCTAGTTGGGGACCTGAAAGAGACGTGCCTCCAAAGGACCCTCACCATGCACAGCCTGGCAAATGCCAGCCTGTCCCTGGGGTGACCAGGGGTGATATTCTAAATACAGCCTTCCTGTGTGTTTGTTGCAAGAAGAGAGAAATTGACTGAAAGGATGTGCCTGCCAGGCACAGCAGAGAAACAGGGGCAACTTGGGGCTATCTCTTATTTTCTCTTTCTATCCGGGAAGCATTTCTTTCTGCGTTTATCTGCTCCGTTCCCCTCTCTCACCATCACCTTCCTCTGCTCACTCATGTTTCTGCCTTCTCCCCCACCCCCATCACCTCAGTGTCTATGTGATCCTCTAGGGTCACTTTGCACCTGTGTCACTTTGTTTGCAGCTACCCCAGATTACTTGCAATAGCCTCTCAGTTTTCCAGTCCCAAATATTTGTAGAGCAATCTGATTGGGCCAGTGTACCCAAACATCTTGAGCCTGGTTACATAAATCTGGGGTGACTAGTCTCTTTATGCTTAGACTGCACTAGAAAGAAATGCCCATTCTTGGACCATCAGTTCTGGCCAGAGTGAGGTTAGGTGGCACAGAGTATGGCTGGGTCCATTGACAGAGACTGTGGACTTGGGAAGATTCTCTGAGAGGGGAATGGGCAGTGCATACATTTTAAAAAATAACCTTTCTTACTGGAAGGGCTGACTTATTAGGGGGAGAGCAAGTGGGAGTAAGGAGTAAGATGTATATTAACTGATATGTGACAGACTGACTTGATTTGTAAACGTTCACTTGAAGCTCAATAAAAGTTAATTAAAAAAAAATAACCTTTCTTAAGTGAAGGCATATTATGCCTATGGGTTGCCCTTATAACCTCTTCTAGAATCAGCTTCGACTCAGAAAGTTGTTGTTGTTAGCTGCCATCAAGTCAGCTCCAGTTTATGGTGATCTTATGTGCACAGAGAATGAAACATTACCCAGTCCTGAATCATCCTTACAATCGCTAGTCTGTTCAAATCCATTATTGCGGCTATTGGGCTGATTCATTTCGCCTAGTGTGGGCCTTCTAATTCACCAGACATGATGTACTCCTACAGCAATTTGATCCCTCCTGATGACATGTTCAGTGCAAGAGGCAGGCAATGTTCTTTTGTGACTCATAAGGTTTTCATTGGCTAGTTTTCAGAAATAGATGGCCAGGACTTTCTTTCTAGTCTGTCTTAATCTGGAAGCTCCTCTGAAATCTGTCCACCCTGGGTGACCCTGCTCGTGTTTTAAACGGCAGTGGCATAGCTTCTAGCATCATAGCAACGTGCGAGCCACCACAGTACAACAAATTGACAGATGGGTAGTAAACTCAATGTAGAAGCGTAGTGTTCAAAGAAGCAGGTTCAATTGATTATCAAATCTCCCACTTGAAAATTCTATTTTCTTTTTATCTTGTCAATCAATCTAAACTATTTTGTAAGTCATCCTTATTAATTATCAAGGAAAACAAGCTGATTTCTAATGTGCCAAAAAGGGACTTAGATGTGAAGTCCCATTAAGTTCTAAGAGCTGTTGCATGAAATGTACTTTTATTACAGTACTTTAGGTGGTCCAAGATATTCACGCTCCAGTGTAGTACAGTCTGGAATCCTGCTACACTACATTCCTTCATTGGTGTCCATCCACCCACCCAACTCTGACTCAGTGCTCCGTGTGTTTCTTCCTGGTTCCTAGCAGTGAGCATCCTTTGGCTCCACAAACCCAAGCAAGCATTCAGTTAAACTGAGGGAATGCTGTAAGCCTTTCACTCTGTAGATTAAAAATTGGCTGGGTGGAGGAGGTCAGGGCTCCCTTCTCCTCCCATCAATATCCCCTATACAATCCCTCTGGAGATAAGGATTTTTGTGTCGTCAGCATATAATGGGAATTGAAAGTGCTTTTTCCCTTGACACTTTGCTCCAGCACTACCTGAGGATGCAGCTGGTCCAGGCATTGGACTTCTGTGTGGCCTCCTGAGAGGTCCTCTCAGAGCAGGAGTGGGACTTGGAATTCTGCCATCAGGTTCATCCCAGGACATAAAGAACGGGGGCTGGCCCCCACCGTTAGAGCCAGAGGACTGAGTCATTTAGGTTTCTCTTGAAGTGGAGGCCTCTGTGGCTTTCTCTGTCATGCCCACTGACTACTACCATTTGCTAAAAAGGAGAATAGGAAACCCCGGATCTGCTACAATTACCGGGGCCTAAATGTATTGACTATATAAGGTTGCTACAACTCCTGTTCACTCCTAAGCTTCAGGGAGACATTCACACAGATAGACTTCACACAGACTCATATCTGAGAAGGCCATCAGTGAAAGATGGAGTTTCACACCTGACCCAAGCAGTCTGACTACCCAGAAAGAGTGTTCTGGAGGTCCTGTAAGTTCAGTCTGCAAACCATGTTCTTTTGGATCAGAAAGCCCAAATGAGCATGATAATGACAGTAATAATGATGTTAATATCAGTAAGCCCCTCACGTACTCAGAGACATTAAGTGACTTGGCCAGGGTCAAAGGTAATAAGTAGCCCCAGTACTGGAGAGGCAGGTTTCCACGATCACTAAGGATAGACATGCAGATGTTCGAGAGTTTTACATATGCACAGGTTGGTTCACACCCAATTTTTCCAGCCCAGTTGCATTTCTGACTATTTTTTTAAAAAGTGGAATATTGACCTAGGACTCCATGTATTTAGGAGCTAAAACGTGTTTTTCACTGCTGTTTCTATCTTGGTCTACTCTCAATCTGGCTACAGTGTGTATCTAAGGATTTGGAAGGAAGATTCAATAGCAGGAACTGCCCCAGAGGCCTGTCCTCTGCTTGTGTTTACTTTTTAGAGAAGGGACACTGGCAAAAGCATACACATCTTCTCAGGAAGGATGGTATTTGGTTTTTGAGACAGGGCTGCCACGTACAGCTGTGCAGTTTAGCACTGCACGAATGAGTCTGACCTAAACGAAGGGTGAAAGCAATAATTAATATGCCCAGGTCATAGGACTGGTGAGTGGTAGAAACCCCACAACAGCATCTGAACATAGTACACCATCAGTAAACAGTTATTTCATGAAAGCCAGAATTCAACCTCAGCTTTCTATTCCAAAGACAATGTAGTTTCCACTTGAAAATTCTGCTTCCATTTTAAACATCTTTCATTAATTAGCACTGAGAAAAATGCTTACTGTACTTTGCATTTTCTCTCTGAAGCAGAAACTTTTTTTGGTATTGAGTCATCACATTAGCAATGCCAGAATAAGGATGGTAGAAATTTAGTCTTTCTGGTCATCCTCCTTGTCGTGGGTAAACAGCAGGCCGCTGTCTGTGGGCATCTCCCTTCAGTTTCACAGTGGAATAACAAGCCAGTCTAAAATTAGTTTCAATGAACACTGGAAGGAAAGAATTCCACTTGAGATGACGGTGTTGTGGTGAATATGACATACAAACCAAGGTGTCCATCCCTTCTGCTGATGAGAGCAGAGTGATCAGAGGTGGATAACCAATTACTCAGACCAGAGCAGTGTGATCCTTGAGTGGGGACATTCCTGAGATTCACCAGGTAAGCTAATTCAGGGCTTACCTGCTTTTAAAGGCCACTCGGAAACAATCACTGGGAAATATCATTGTAACTCCCCCTGCCATGGCTTGGAATGCAGTATGTAGTTGTTTTTTGGTGTGACCCCACTCACAGCAACCTTATACGTAACCGAACGAAACATTGCCCCATCCTGCACCATCCTCACAATTGTTGCTATGTTTAAGCCCATTGTTGCAATCACTGTATCAATCCATCTCATTGAGGGTCTTCCTCTTTTGCTCTGTCCCTTTACTTTCCCAAACATGATACCTTTCTCCCAGGACTGGTCCCTCCTGATAATGTATCCAAAGCATGTGAGACAAAGGCTCACTATCCTCTCTTCTAGGGAACATTCTAATGAAAAAAAAAGAAACCCGTTGAGTCGATTCCGACTTATAGTGACCCTATAGGACAGAGTAGAACTGCCCCATAGGGTTTGCAAGGAGCACCTGCTGGATTCGAACTGCCAACCTTTTGGTTAGCAGCCGTAGGTCTTAACCACTATGTCACCAGTGTTTCCGGAAACATTCTGGCTATACTTTTTTTCAAGACAGATTTGTTCATTCTTCTGGCAGTCTGTGGTATATTCAATATTCTTCGTCAACACCATAATTCAAATGCACCAATTCTTCTTTGGTCTTTCTTATTCATTATCTGGCTTTGACATGCATATGAGGTGATTGAAAATGCCATGGCTTGGGCCAGCACATCTTAGTCCTCAAAGTGACACCTTCGCTTTTTAACACTTTAAAGAAGTCTTTTGCAGCAGATTTGTCCATGCAATATGTTATTTGATTTCTTGACTGCTGTTTCCATGGCTGTCGATTGTGCATCTAAGTGAAATGAAATCTTTGACAACTTTAATATTTTCTTCATTTATCATGTTGATCATGGGTCCAGTTGTGAGGATTTTTGTTTTCTTTATGTTGAGGCACAGCAGAAAGATGTGGCAGTCTGCTTCTGTAAAGATTTACAGCCTTGCAAACTCTATGGGGTAGTTCTATTCTGTCCTGTGTGATCACTATGAGTTGAAACTGACTCGTCATCAGTGGGTTTTGTTTTGGGTTTATGCTGAAGTGTAATCCATATGGAAGGCTGTGTTCTTTGATCTTTATCAGTAAGGGCTTCAAGTTCTCTTCCCTTTCGGCAAGTAAGATTTCGTCATCTGCGTATCACAGGTTATTAACGAGTCTTCCTTCAGTCCTGATGCTGAGTTCTTCATATATTCCAGCTTCTCAGCTTATTCGTTTGGTTTACAGATTGATTAAACGTGGTGAAAGGATACAACCCTGACACACACCTTTCCTGATTTTAAACCATGCACTATCCCCTTGTTCTGTTCAAATGACTGCCTCTTGGTCTGTGTACAGGTTCCATATAAGCAATTAAGTGTTCTGCAATTCTTATTCTTTGCAATGCTATTATCCATAATTTGTTATGATTCACACAGCCGAATGCCTTTGTATAGTCAATAAAACACAGGTAAACATCTTTCTGGTATTCTCTGCTCTCAGCCAAGATCTATCTGACATCAGCAATGATATCCCTTCTTCCATGTACTCTTCTGAATCTGGCTTGAATTTCTGGCAGTCCCCTGTGGATGTACTGCTCCAACTGCTTTTGAAATATCTTCAGAAAAATTTTACTTGGGTGTGATATTATGATATTGTTTGATAATTTCCATATTCTGTTGGATCATCTTTCTTTGAAATGGGCAAAAATATAGATCTCTTTCAGTTGGTTGACCAAATAGCTGTCTTCCAAATTTCTTGGCATAAATGAGTAGTGCTTTCAGCATTGCATCCATTTGTTTAAACATATCAATTGGTATTCCATCAATTCCTGGAGGCTTATTTTTTGCCCATGCCTTCAGTGCAGCTTGGACTTCTTCCTTCAGTACCGCCGGTTCTTGATCATATGCTACTTCTTGGAATAGTTGGACGCTGGCCAATTCTTTTTCATACTGTGACCCTGTGTATTCCTTCTATCTTATTTTGATTCTTCCTGCATCATTCGATATTTTGCCATAGACTCCAATACTGCAAGTTCAGGCTGGAATTTTTTTCTTCAGTTCTTTCAGCTTGAGAAATGTTGAGCATGTTCTTCCCTTTTGGTTTTCTAACTCCAGGTCTTTGCACATTTCATAATGATACTTCACCTTGTCTTCTCAAGCCACCCTTTGAAATCATATGTTCAGCTCTTTTACTTCATCATTTCTTCCATTTGCTTTAGTCTTTCTACATTCTAGAGCAACTTTCACAGAGTCTCTTCTGACATCCATTTTGGTCTTTTCTTTCTTTCCTGGAATTCAGTATTAAGTGAAGTAACCTATCCAAAGGTGTTATCTTAATGAAGTAGTGTAAAAGAACTTGTGAGTTTTTTCACCAGTACGGCAGGCCCATAGCGTGAATGGGGACAGCACTGGGTGAGCTCTCCAGCTAATACTTGACTGTAATGACATAATATGAAGTCTCTTGGACTTACTGATTTAGACATTTGAAAATCCTCTGTCTCTCATACACTCTTAATTCCCTCTCTCCACCCCCTTCTCCCTCTCTCTCCTTTTTTTTTTAAACCCCTGAGCTCAGTGGACTAGTAAAATTTATAAAACTTCAGCAAATTTCTTACCCATTTTCTTAGTCATCTAGTGCTGCTATGACAGAAATACCACAAGTGTGTGGCTTCAACAAAGAGAAGTTTACTCTGTCAGTTCAGTAGGCTAGAAGTTCGAATTCAGGGTGCCTGCTCCAGGGAAAGGCTTTCTCTCTCTGTCAGCTCTGGAGGAAGGTTCTTGTGATGCATCAGTCATCTCTTGGTCTGGAAGAATCTCAGCACAGGAACCTGAGGTCCAAAAGACGTGCTTTGCTCCTGGCACTGCTTTCTTGGTGGTATGAGGTCCCCATGTCTCTCTGCTTGCTTCTCTCTTTTATAAATCAAAAAAGGCTGGTTTAAGACAGTATCTAATCTTGTAGATCTCATCAATACAACTGTCTCTAATCCATCTTATTACATCATAGTAATAGAATTTACAACACGTAGGGAAATCACAACAGAAGATAAAATGGTAAACGATTGTACAATACTGGTAATCATGACCTAGCCAAATTGACAGATATTTTGGGGGGACACGATTCAATCCATGACACCTGTTGTAACTGTGTTAAAGCAGCTCTTTCTAATGCAACTCTTGGTGCAAGAAACTGAGCCCTCAAGCACAGTGTCAGCCTTATAACTTCTCCTCTCTAGATTGCTCCAGCAACAATCTCTCTTCTCATCATTCTATTACACGAAAGAGTAAATTTCAATTATTTTTTCCATGAATGCAAGCAAATATTTTGGAGCCTCCATCTGGTGAAGTTTAGTTAGGTGTCTAGTCTCCTCCTTGCCTGCCCATGGATGTTGGGAATCCAGGTGGGGAAAACTCTGGCAGAGGAAATATGGAAAGGCAGAGTGCCAGAGCCAAGGCTGGAATCCACATTTCTGCATTCCTAAGCCAGAATTAATTTATTAGTTATTAAACCATGTAGGTATGCAAAAGGATCCCTTGTGGTGCTTTGGTTCAGTGCTCAGCTGCTAACCAAAAGGTTGGTGATTCAAACCCACCCAGCAGCTACACAATAGAAAGACCTGGAGATTTGCTCCCATAAAGATTGAAGCCTAGACTGTGGGCCCATGGTCTCAGGAAACTTCTTGCTCAATTGCCATAACATAGTTTATAAAGAAAATACTCTATATTCTACTTTGGTGAGTAGTGCCTAGGGTCTTAAAAGCCTGTGACTGGCCATCTAAGATACTCCACTGGTCTCACTCCTTTGGGAGCAACAAAGAATGAAGAAAACTAAACATACAAGGGAAAGATTAGTCCAAAGGGCTAATGGACCACATCTACCATGACCTCCACCAGACTGAGTCCAGCACAGCTAAGTGGTACTCAGCTACCACCACTGACTGCTCCAGCAGGGATCACAATAGAAGGTCCCAGACAGAGCTGGTGAGAACTGTAGAACAAAACTCTGACTCACAAAAAAAGACCAGACTTACTGGCCTGACAGAGACTGCAGAAACCTCAAGAGTATGGCCCCCGGATACCGTTTTAGCTAAGTAATGAGGTCACTCCCAAGGTTCAGCCTTTGGCCAAAGATTAGACAGACCCATAAAGCAATATGAGACTAATGGAGCACAACAGCCCAGGGGCAGGGACTAGAAAGCAGGAGGGGATAGGAGAGCTGGTAGTAGGGAACCCAAGGTCAAGAAGGGAGGGTGTTGACAGGTCATGGGGTTGTTAACCAATGTCGTAAAATGATATGTTTACTAACTGTTTAATGAGAAACTAGTTTGTCCTGAAAACCTCCATCTAAAATACAAAAAAAAAAAAAAAAAAATGATTACAGCCTAGAAAACCCTATGGTGCAGTTCTACTCAGGGTTGCTGTGAGATGAAATTGAGTCACACAACATCAATGTTGATGTCATACAACAACAACAACAGATATGCAAGGGACCATCACACCTTTAAAATTACCTGTTTATCCTTCAGGATGAGGGCTTGCATGTGTTGCACTTGGATTACGTTACTTTGTCCCGTGATCATGGTATTCAACGCTAGGCAGCACACAGATACAGGTCAAGAGCAAGTGACACACCATCCATAGCAGGACTGCATCCATGAGGTACTCGCTCAGACAGTTGATGTTCTGGCCCAGACTACAGTTAGGAGATTTCAAATTCTCAAACCTCAACATCTGTCTTCTACAAAATGGACACATTGGTCTCAAACTCTAAATGATCGCTAAGGTCTTTCTAGCTCTGCAATAACTTACACAGCCTGAGTTATGATTTTAATTATCCTGTTCATCCAATGTCTGTCTCCAGCTTATTACCTCTCACTCTGTTGGATGTATTTGTTATCTTAAAAGCCACCCACCCCCCATGTGTTAGCAACTTAAAATGGAATAAGGATTGTCACATATCACATTTGAGTGGTATTTCTGTCATCCAAAAGCATTCAGTCCTCTCAAAGGAGCCAAATGGAAAATAATTCCTTAATTAGTTTAGACTGTGGTTGTAAGTAAGTGGGGGGTGGTGAAGAGGGTGAAGGGAGAGAGTGGATGAGAAGTGCTATAGAAAATTCTAAATTTTAGCAGAAGAAAATGCTTCTGGGAAGTGACTGATTTCATAAGATTCTCACTTTTTAGGGATTTTGTATGTTTTAGGAAATGTAGACTCTTAAATGATGATTTAAAAATCCATGTGCAGGTAGTCTTCTTTCGTAAATGCATATGGGGGCTGGGTAAAACTAGAATCCTCTTGGTACAAGGCTGAAATAACTTATTAACCCCATAGCTTGTAAGCTGTGCATTTTCAACCATATTCCACATTAATAGGTCACATGGAAAAATTATCATCTTGGTTAGAGCAAGTTGCATAGTTTAAACAACAATTCCACCAACCCACAGATCACTTCTGGGGCTTAAGGTCGGTGAATAGAATACCAATCTAGAAAACCTCACAAATGTGGTGAAAATTACCTGCAGCTGCATGAAAAGCATAATGTATTTCAAGAAGCACCATTCCTAGTTTTAGAACTCAATGACTAACACCCTACTTAACCTTGAGATTCTGATATTGCACAGCCACATGGTCCAGCATTGGCGTATATAATGATAAAGCTGTTTTGCCAGATATATATTTATCTGAGGGCTATTATGCTATCCTGATATTAAGATTGGAAAAAGGAAAGAATGTATGTAGGTGGGTAAGCAAATCAAGCTTTGTGTTTTGATCTGAGAGAGATTGAGAGACATTTTCTAAGGCAAAGAATTGTTCTAAGTCTCTTTTGTTTGAATGCATTGTCCTCCTCCCACACTCCCAATACTGGGTGCTGATTATAAGTTTAGGAAAACTTCCTAGTGACGTGGTTATTACTTGATAAAATTGACTTCCGCAATCACTTCCTTTCCCCCTTGGTTTTTGCTTCTGAGAAAAGTTTTAGGCCTATCAACTTAAAATTTGCAAGCTTTTAAACAAAATTTTGTCTTGGAAACACAGGAAAGCTCATCACCTTCAAAAAAAGTGAGTAATTATCTTGCCTTGCTGGGTTTGGCAATACCAATTTACAGAATTTGCATGTGAAGTCAATGTCAGGAGAACTGTTACATAACATTGGGGCCATTAAAGGAAGTGTTAAAGCTGGAAATCACTTAACTGAGACTGCAGTAACTTGAGGTTATGCTGCTAGTATGTCTAGGTGTCCCCTCCCCGCCTCCATAAAGATCACAGGAACTGGTAATTCCCTATGAATTTCCCCAGGTCCTTGAAGGCATCTATCCGCTCCCACTTTAGCTCTTCTCAAGTCCTCATATCAGATGAAGAAAATCAGGAGGACTTGAAGTGGTTAGGGTCATTTCCAGGGATAGAAATATGTGAGCATCCAGTAGTATAAAGGGTATCAAAAGAGAAAGAGTATAGACCCAGGGAGACAGTGGGAAAAACCAAAGTAACCAAAGGTTGACTGGAAGCATGAGGAAGTGGAACATTAAAGCCTGGCAATGGAAAGAAATCTCCAACAGAATTCTTGTATCAGAGGGCCTCCAGATACACAGCCCTTGTGTTTGGTGAAACTGCGTTATGCCACCGTTATTTCTCAGAAATGCTACCAGAAACCTTTGCCATTTACTTAATATTTTAAAACTTGCAATAATTATTTACTGAAGAGTAGTTCTTCCCTGCAAAGTTAATTCTTTGAGAGCAGGTTTTTTAAATATCTTTCCTAGGGAAAAGAGTTTCCAGAGCCATCCCAGATGCTTATTATGGTGAGAACCACATTTTTACATTGAATGTTAAGTCTGCATAAAACCTCGAGTTACTGTAGTGTCAATTAAGTGATTTCCAGCTTTAATACTTTCTTTAATTGCCCCAATGTTATATGACAGCTCTGCCGACACTGACTTCAAGTGTGAATTAATACTGAACATTAAGTTCACCAAGATGAACTAAGGGTATCATAGTAATAGGACTGTCCTAGAGACCAGAATGAACCTGGATGGTAAATAATGCTCAGCAACAAGTTTAAAAGTAGAAGAAAAATAAGATTCTAGAAGAGAAGAATGACTGGCTGAATTAGTGGCTGAGAGAGTCATAATTGGATGAGGCACGTGATTTCAGAGTTAAGGATAACGAGTCAGTCAGGACCACTCTAAATACTCAAAGCAAGAAGGGATATGACTCTTAAATAAATGATGCTGCGACAAGTGGATTTCCACATGCAAAAAAATGAAGCTGGACCCACATACTTCATACAATATGAAAACTAATTCAGAACGATTCAAGGACCTAAATGTAAAAACTAAAACTATAAACTCTTAGAACAAGTTTTACTTAGGGGTAATGCTTCAGGACCCAGTTTTAAACAACTGATTCTTAGATATGCCACCAAAAGCACCAGCAACAAAAACCAAAATAAATCAATTGGACTTCATCAAAATTAAAAATGTTTGTTCATCAAAAGACTTTATCTACAAAGTGAAGAGACATTCTGTGGAATGGGAGGAAACGTGGGAAGCATACATCTGGTAAGAGTTTAACACCCAGGAAAAATAAAGAACTCCTACAACACAACAACAATTAAAAAGAAGAAGAAGAGGGATTTAAGATAGAAATTTGATTGCTTTCAAAATGTTCAGAAGGATGGATGGAGTGGATACTAGGATGGCACTAGAATTACTCTCAAAACCGTTCTTAACTGATCCCCATGGGAACCTCTATCTACCTGTGAAGCCACCGTTGGAGCTACAAATTCAAGAACACGCTCTTGTACCTGCTATTCTGGGTTCTGGACCCTGAAATCATTGCAACTGGTGCTGCTTCTTTCTTGTGCGCTGCCACTGCACCTGCCTTGCAACACCTAGAAAATTGGGGAACAGACTGGATAATACCCTCAGAAATGGCTCACATTCTACAACCTTGCTTGTCAGCAGAAGCAGCAAAAATGGACAGGAAAAGAGCATCTGCCTGACTTTCCCCTAAGTTCAATTTGACTTTGGTAGCATTTGCTTTCCCACATGGTGGAACAAACTTAGATAACATTGCACTTTTTCCCCTAAATGAGTCTCCCAGGCACCAAAGACTACTTAGGCTGAATCAAAGGTCACGCACCCCTGGTGTGATTTTCTTCCTTTTTCAGGTAGGATTGAAAAGGAGATAGATTATTTAGGGCTATTCACTGGAGTTTACAGTTTGTCAGGAAAGGAAATTGAAAATTCAGAAAGAGATTGCATCGCTTCGTAAATAATTTTTTTAATTACAAACTTACAGATGGTGAGAGAAAATAGCGTTTACATAGTCGTGAATTTAAGACGAGTGTCTGGGCCTGTGCAAACAGGTCCAGAAGAACTTGGTAACCTGGTGAGAGGGCTGGTGAGAGGAGATTTAACTGGAGAAGGGTGGAGTTACCACTGCAGAGTGGTGCAAATGGTTAACGTGCATAGCTGTTAACTGAAAGGTTGACAGTTCGAGGCTACTCAGAGGTAACTGTGAAGAAAAGCCTGGTGATCTACTTTCAAAAAATCTGCCATCGAAAACCCTATGAAGCACAGCTCTGTTCTGACACACATGGGGTCGCCATGAGTTGGAATCAATTGAACAGCAACTAGCACAACTGCAGAAGGCCTGAATGTTCTCATCTAAGCCCTGCGAGCTCTGGAAGGACCCGTGCATTTTCTGGGTGAGAAGCTCCAAGTCAGAGGCTTTGAATACATCTCTGCCACTTCCTAACAGGATCCACTTGGTCACACTTTTCTCATCTGCAAAATGGGCTTAAAAGTACCCATTCTACCTGACTTTCTCAAAGGATTGTTGAAAAGACCAGGTGAGGTAATAGTTTTGACAGTACTTTGTAAAAGCATTCAAGAGCTGTCCTTATGTAAGGTAGTGTTATTATTGCAATTATTATCATCATTTTTGAGCCCAGTAAAGTGCCTGACACTGCACAATGCTCTATACAGGGTAGGTGTTCAAGAAACTGCCAGATGAGTTAATGAATTTATTGTTCTATTTGTGAAGACATTTGGCCATGCTTGGAGAGACAGAGGTGGTTGTTAGCCTCAAAGAATTCCCAATCCACAGTTCATAAAGAGTATGTCTACTAAATACATAAGTGGATAATTTCAATCCCAAGTGGAAAGATAATAGAGGTGTATGTTGGGTACTGTGGGAGCACAGAAGCAGGTACCTAATCAGGCCCGTTGTTGTTGTTAGGTGCCATCAAGTCAATTTCAACTCGTAGCAACCTGGTATGACAGAGTAGAACTGCTCCATAGGGTTTGCTAGGCTGTAATCTTTCTGGGAGCAGATCATCAGGTTTTTTTCCCATGGAGCCACTGTGTGGGTTTGAACCACTTAAATCAAACCAAACCCACTGGCATTGAGTTGATTCTAACTCATAGCCACCCTACAGGACAGAGTAGAGCTGCCCCTTAGGGTTTCCAAGAAGCACCTGGTAGATTCAAACTGCAACCATTTGGTTAGCAGTCATAGCTCTTAACCGCTACACTACCAGGGTTTCCTTCAAACACTTAAACTCTAAAAAATAGGGGAGCTAAAAAAATGTTTTTGCAAGAGGCCATACTTTCATCATTCAAATGGTAAACAGCTAAGGCAAGAAGGTATCTTTTGTCTGTGGTGAGCAACTTTTTTTTCAGTAAGGTGTATTAGTTTCCTGTTGCCACTATAACAAATTACCACAAACATGATGGTTTAAAACCACACAATTTTATTTTCTTGCAGTTTCTGGGGGCCAGATATCTGAAATCAGTTTCACTGGACCGAAACCAACGTGTTGACAGCGATGCTTTCCCTCTGGAGGCTCTAGGGGAGAATTGTTTCCTTCCTTTTCCAGCATCTAAAGCTGTGCTTTTTGTATTTTTTGGCTCATGATCCCTTTTTCTATCCTCAGAGTCCACAGGGGAACATCTTCAAGTCTCTCTGTCTCTGCTGAGGTCATCACATTACCTTCTGTCTTCTGTGGTACAGTCTCCCTCTGCCTCCCACTCAGCAGGACACTTGTGATTACATTGAAGGAAACTCTGGTGGCATAGAGGTTAAGTGCTATGGCTGCTAATTGAAGGGTCGGCAGTTCGAATCTGCCAGGTGCTCCTTGGAAACTCTATGGGGCAGTTCTACTGTGTCCTATAGAGTCACTATGAGTCAGAATCAACTCGACGGCACTGGGTTTGGTTTTGGTTTTTTTGATTACATTGAAGGGCCACTCAGAATATCCAAGATAATCTTCATATCTCAAGATCTTTAATGCAATCACATCTGCAATGCCCCTGTTAGCATAAAAGGTAACATTCACAGGTTCCAGGGATTAAGACCTGGATGTTTTTGAGGGCCTTTTCAGCCCACCACAGAGGATCTGTTCAGGAAAAATAAAAATGTCTACAGGTCACATGAAGCACTGTTTTAAATAGGAAATATAGTACTTTGTGTCTAAGCAGATTTTGATATCCCCCCTCCACTCTACCCCAGTCACTGTGTGATTTTTATTTTTGAATAAAATTTTATAAACTATATAGCTAGGATACTTCATAGTATCTAGTTGTAACTAGAAACTTTGAATACATTTTATAGAAGTTGAGATTTGGCAGTAGGATTGTAGGATTGGGAGATTAGGGATGGGGGGGGCGAACTGGCATCCAAATTCAGCCAGAGAACAAGGACGGCAAAGGCAGCCTCAGTAGATTCCTAGGTGAAAGGAACACAGGAAGAGGGAGATGCCGTTTGGAAAGGGGTGGGTCTAAGTGGGCTGCAAAATTTCTCAGTGTCAGCAAGAAATGTAAGTAGGGGTAGATTCAAAATTCCACGTAAATTATTAACTTTTCTTCTCTATTGCCTACTTACAAAATAGCAGTCTTACTACCACCCTTCTGGGAAGGGCGATTGTTCTCTTGTATGTGTGTAAAAAAAAAATTTTTTTTTTTTTTTTATGTGTGTATGCGGGGCGCGGGGGGGGTTACTTTTCTCGTGCTTTCTTGAGGACCTCCATTAGAGCTGCACTGGTTGGTGAGTTTGGGAGAGGGACCAGGTATGACTTAGCTCTTTCTGGAGCTGTCTGTGGGAGCTGGCTGCCCTCAGGTAGCATACAATCTGCTCTGATTCATTTTTCAGAGATATGCAGGGGCCCAATTGGAGTTTAATCTTTGAATTTTAATTTCTCCTTAGGAATTTCATAAAGGAAGAAGATTTATATTCACATAAGTCTCTGGCTTTGTGTTATTGAAGTATCTTTAGATTGTCACGTAATCTCTCTGCAGAGCTGCTGAGCTAAACCAGGCATTGTGACCAGACATAATTTAGGGTAGGGGACAAAATAGGACATAAACTTTCTCTCCTGGGTATAGAGTGAGCTTGTACTGTCCTGGCCTGTCCTGTACTGTTCTGACCCATTTTAGATTTTTCTAGACCCGAAATCTAAACTGTCCATTACCAAAAAAACAAACCCATTACTGTCAAGTCAATTCTGACACATAGTGATGCTTTAGGACAGAGTAGAACTGCCCCATAGGGTTTCCAAGGTGCCGTTGGTAGATTAGAATTGCCTATCTTTGGGTTAGCAGCTGAGCTCTTAACCACTGCACCATCAGGGCTCCAAACTCCCCATTAGTGGTTAGTAAAGGGTGATCTCTTCCCTCAGATGAATAACCATAACTCTGATTGACCTTTAGGTTAGGGAATATTGGGAGAACCTTCTTTCCCTGACTTCATGTTTCCATATGGAGAAAGTTCAAGTGGAATAAGTTATCCAATTATTGCATATGGGGGCATTGGCTTCACATGGTTCAGCCCCTTCCTTTCCCTGGGATCTGAAGGCAGTTGCTGACAGGAAGCATAAATTCTGCTCTATTTTGCTCCCCTGCCAAAGATTGTGGATGGGTAAGTCAGTATCCAAATCAAAAACCAAACCCGTTGCTGTTGAGTTGATTTCGACTCATAGCAATCCTATAGGACAAAGTAGAACTGCCCCACAGGGTTTCCAAGGAGCTGTTGGTGGATTCAAACTGATGACTTTTTGTTTAGCAGCCAAACACTTAACCACTGCCCCACCATAAATTGTGACAAAATATTAACAGGTACACTAGGCTAATATCAATCTGTATGACTCTTTGGTCTCTCTCTTTATTGATTCTGACTTGGGTGAGGAAGAGAGAGATGTTAAGGGTTAACCCTCTCAAGCCCTTACAGGTAAAGGCAGAATGGCTCTTCCTCAGTCCCTTAGCCTGTGTTGTATCATATGCTGTGCAAATGAGAGCCCAGGGCCACATCCTGGACAGGAGACTGTGCCAGAAATGCAGCCCTCTTGTGGCAGTGTTATGGACTGAATTGTGTCTCCATAAAATATGTGTTAGAATCCTAACCCTCATACCTGTGGATGTAATTCCACTTGGGGATAGGATTTTCTTTGTTACATTAATAAGGCCATATCAGTATAGGGTGAATCCTCAATCTGATCACTTCTAAGTTATACAAACAGCACGTTAGACACAGAAGCAAACCCATACAGGGGAAAATAGATGCCATGTGAAGGTCACCAAGGAACCAAACAACGCAGAGGCTATAGAAGCTAAAACAAACAAGAAAGGGCCTTGTCATGGATTGAATTATGTCCCCCCAAAAATGTGTGCATCAGTTTGGCTGGGCCATGATTCCCCTGTATTGTGTGATTTTCTTATATCTTGTAAATTCTGCCCCTATGACACTAATTAGGTAGGATGGGTGGCAGTTGTGTTAGTGAGGCAGGACTCAATCTACAAGACTGGATTATGCCTTGAGGCAATCTCTTGAGATCTAAAAGAAAGAAGCGAGCGGAGAGATGGGGACCTCATACCACCAAGAAAGCAGTGCCGGAAGCAGAGCCTGTCCTTTGGACCTGAGGTTCCTGCGCTGAGATGTTCCCAGATCGAGGAAAGACTGATACATCACAAGGACCTTCCTCCAGAGTCAACAGAGAGAGAAAGCCTCCCCCTGGAGCCAACACCCTGAACTTGGATTTTTAGCCTACTTTACTGTGAGGAATAAATTTCTCTTTGTTAAAGCCATCCACTTGTGTTATTTCTGTAATAACAGCACCAGATGACTAAGACAGGCCCCTTCTTAAAAGCCATATCCTGGTTTTGAACTTCTACCCTTCTGAACTGTGAGAAAATATATTTCTGTTCTTTAAAGCCACCCACTTATAGTATTTCTGTTACAGCAGCACTAGGGAACTAAAACAGGCAGTAAGTTCCCTAGCCCAGGCTGGTGGTGTCATCCATTTGGGAAGGGCTTTGCAGGGCACTTGCTTTTCAATAGGACTTTCAGTCAAACTTCATTTTTTTTTAGTGATATCAAAGTAAATTTCAAGGCTCCATGAAACTCAGGTTCACTACTGTGTTTTATATAAAGACATACAATATAGCAACAACAAAAAAAATAACTACAAAGTAGTGTGGTTCTAATTTTTACTTGTATCTCTTGGAGAACAGTAAAAAGGATGTAATGCAAAACTTAGTAAAAAATTCTTTTTGTTCCTCTCCAATTTATTCACAACCTTGGTTGGTTCTTAAACCTTCTGCTCAAAACGCAAGCATGTCTCCTCAATGCTCTCCTAAATGCTTTTCTGTTTCTCTCCCCTGCACTCATTATTATCTCTTTATTGTATGGATTGATTTAGTTTTCTTTCTACTCCACCTACTGATAGGGTTCCTCAGAATAAATGAGACTCCAGTGTCAATATGAAAATTTTAATATCCAAGGTTGTCTTTTGTACATAGAAAGAACTAGTCACAACTACTTCAGTTTAAAATAAGTATCAGTTTATTAAAATTGGTCATATTTTTAAGACCTAGTTTTCCTTAAGCCTTTAACTGCCAAGTCTTGATATTCTATTTATCAATTTAGTAATTTCGGTATAAAATGAAAACAACTTATTAATGTCAATTAACTCAAGTTAAACAGATGAAATACCCTGTAACATTAGACAATTTATCACCTCTTAGATCAATTTCCACTCTTCATTACCTGCTCTGCAAAAGTAGATCCTAAATGGGCCCTTAAATATCTTTCCCTTTGCCAGATGGCATGATGTTAAGCTTTGTCGGCAGTGGGCACTGGAGAGACGTTGCAGAAGGAAAGGGCTTGTCTTCCTGGTTCCACTGTGCTCCTTGGAGAGCTCCTGGAGCACACAAAGCTTCTCCATGTGCCCAGCTACTACAACATGCATGGTTTCTCCAAAGTCTAGATCCTCCAGTGCAGGCTTTTCCACCTTCAGGCTCTTGCAGTGGGGGTGGCTTCTTCAGCATCTGGCCCCTGCAGGTCGAGTGGCTTCTCCAGCTTCAGAACCCTGCAATGTATGCAGCTTATTCAGTGCCCAGCTCCTGCAGTGAACAGCAGTGAGCAACGTCTGGCAGCCAAAAACTTTTCCCAGCACCTTCTCAGGAAGTTTTGTAGCAGCATCTCTCCGAAAAGGTACTCCTTGGCATCCTAGATGGTGAAATGCTGGAAAGTTCCGTAGGGTGGATTTCCAGAAAGTTCTACCAGCTTAGCCCCACAGCAACTTCTCTGCCTTCCAATGAGCCATGACTTTGCCTCTTCCAAAAGAATCTCGGTCCTGTGTGGGCCTCTTCCTGTGTGCTCTATCTTACTCTAATGCTGAGGCTGCTTCTTATAACCGCTATCTCTACGTTCTTTACAGTTCTCTTTACTTCTTACCAGATAAAGTAGCACTTACTCCGTTTTGAATAGAATTGTGTGTCCCTCAAATTTTGTGTTGAAGTCCTAGTCCCTGTATCTGTAAATATGACCCTGTTTGAAATAGTAGGTTTTCTTTAGTTATGTTAATAAGCTTATACCAGAGTAGGGTGGACACTAAGCCTAATCACTTCTGAGTTATAAAAAGAGCAGAATAGACCCAGATATCACATGGTGCAGTCAGATGCCAGGAAACTCCAAGGAACTCCCTGGACTATGGACAAATAAGGACCTTCTCCTAGAACCACACTTTGGATTTCTAGGCTTTTGAACTGTGAGAATAAATTACTGTTCTTTAAAGCTACCACTTGTGGCCTTTCTGTTTTTGCAGCGATAGGCAACTAAACCATCCTCATTACTCCAACCCTCTGTTACAGATAATAACTCTTTATATTGAACTTTCCCTGTGAAAATTGTTATGTGATTTCTGTCTCCTGATTGGACACTGAATGTTGTTGTTAGTTGCCGTCAAGTCAATTCCAACTCATGTCAACCCCACGTGTGCACAATAGAACTGCTCCAAGGGGTCTTCAAGGCCTCTTTTCTGAGGTACCTCTGGGGGTTTGAACCACAACCTTTTGGTTAATAGTCGAGCACTTAACAATTTTTGCCAACCAGGGACTCCCAGCCTGAATGATACACACCCTTTGAACAAGCAGTTCCATTTATGAGCCTAATTAACTATATATGCTTAAATTTTTGAACTTCACATATGTATTTAATACGTTTGGTTTTCTTTTCAATTATTAAAATACCTAAAAGGACAAGCTTAAAATCCCAAAAAGCATTATCTTCCTACATGCTTAAGAAATTTTTGCAAATCTAGTAAGTTAAACTTATAAATATAGGAAATTTCAAGTTCACTTGAATATTCCAATTTGTTTGGAATATTTTATTTGACTAATAAAACTTAGTCAAATTGTTGTAGCGCTTTCAACTTAAATCATAAATCTAAAATCAATTGGCTTTTTAAATTTAGCACAAAAGTCTAATCTTTTAGATATTTCGATATGCCAAAATACCTTAGACAATATAATCACTTTAAATAAACAAATATGGATTAATTTGATCTTAACATGAAAGTATTTATAAGTCTGAGTTGCTTATTCATGTCTATATTTATTAAACCTTCCAAGAGTTGAGTCTTAGTTATTTAGTGCTGCTGTAACAGAAATTATAACAGAAATTTATGCCTTTGAATTGTGGTGTTAGTGAAGAATATTGAATATACCATGGACTGCCAAAAGAACGAACAAATCTGTCCTAGAAGAAGTACAACCAAAATGCTCCTTAGAAGCAAGAATGGCGAGACTGCGTCTTACATACTTTGGACATGTTGTCAGGAGGGATCAGTCCCTGGAGAAAGACATCACGCTTGGCAGAGTACAGGGTCAGCGGAAAAGAGAAAGACCCTCAACGAGGTGGATTGACACAGTGACTGCAACAATGAGCTCAAGCATAACAATGATTGTGAGGATGGTACAGGACCAGGCAGTGTTTCGTTCTGTTGTGCATGGCGTCGCTATGAGTTGGAACCAACTCGACGGCACCTAACAAGAACAAAACAGAAATACCACAAATGGGTAGCTTTCACAAACAGAAATTTGTTTTTTCACAGTTTAGTCCAAACTCAGGGTGCCAATTCTAGGGCAAGACTTTCTCTCTCTTTCGGCTTTAAAGGAAGATCCTTGTCTCTTTTGAGTTTCTACTCCCGGGAGATCTTCATGTGGCTTGGCATCGCTCTTCCTCCACCTTTACTTGCTCACTTGCGTGTTTAATCTATTTTATACCTCAAAAGAGATTGACTTAAGACACACTCTACACTAATACTGCCTTATTAACATCACAAAGAAAATCCGTTCCCAAATGGGATTATACCACACGTATAGAGGTTAGGATTTACAGCACATATTTTGGGGGGCACGATTCAATCCATGTTGTTGTTAGGTGCCATCAGGTTGGTCCCAGCTCATAGCAACCCTATGTACAACAGTACAAAACACTGTCGGGTCCTGTACCATCCTCGTAATAATTGTTATGTTTGAGTCAGTCCACTGTTGCGGTCACTGCATCAATCCATAAGAGGTTGAAAAAACCTTACCCAGCAATGGGCAGTTTTATTTCTGATTAGCTAAGGTTACCAAATTAGCAATTCATGCTCACATTATACTCACCGTCTTGGATAGGATGAAGTAAAAGTGCTACTTATTGGGCAATATTCTGAGACTATATAAATGAGATATATGAGCTACATTCATCCAAGTCACTTTTTCTGATGCGTCCAGCAGTAGGTTTTTTTTTTTTATACATGGACATGTTTAGTCCTCTTTAAAAAACAGTTCCTATGTTAACAGGGGACTCAAAGATGATACTTTCCTAATTCTTTCATGTGATTTAAGTAGTAGAAATTCTGTATATTCACTCAGATTTCAGTTACCTTCTTTTAATTCTGGATTGAATTCTGAGTGCATTTAGCAACCAGTCACAATTCTGAAGTCATTTCAATGCCATTTGATTGAATTGTGCACTCCTATTCATTTTTTTGTCTGGCTCTGGGGCCTCAGTTCTGAAGTTCTGTTAATGACACCTTACACTGACCCAGAAAACTATAATGCTTCCTTCTGAGAGAAGGGTAGTGGCGCTGTGAGCTGGGGTAGAGTTTATGAAATTGTTTTCTTCTGTTTCCATTATAGTTTTGTTTCTGAATCAGGCTGTGGGACACAGTGAGAAGCTAGACAGACCACATAAAGCCTGAGGGTGCAAATTTGGTCATTATTGCCTCTTACGGAATCTAAAACATTCACATAAAAAATACATACCTTAATTTCTCAGGTCATACCATTCTTGGGGGATAATTAAGAACTTCCATATTTGTCTTGAAGTCCCCTCTGGACTCCAAGGACACAAAACTCCTGGCCTCGCTCCTTTCCCACAGGCCCAGAGTGGCTTACACACATTTATTTTTTATTTATTTATTTATTTTTTTTTTTGAATTTTTTTTTTTTTCTACTTTTATTAAGCTTCAAGTGAACGTTTACAAATCCAATCAGTCTGTCACATATAAGTTTACATACATCTCACTCCCTACTCCCACTTACTCTCCCCATCTTGAGTCAGTCCTTTCAGTCTCTCCTTTCTTGACAATTTTGCCGGCTTCCCTCTCTCTCTATCCTCCCATCCCCACTCCAGGGAAGAGTTGCCAACACAATCTCAAGTGTCCACCTGATATAATTAGCTCACTCTTCATCAGCATCTCTCTCCCACCCGCTGACCAGTCCCTTTCATTTCTGATGAGTTGTCTTCGGGGATGGTTCCTGTCCTGTGTCAACTGAAGGTCTGGGGAGCATGGCCACCGGGATTCCTCCAGTCTCAGTCAGACCATTAAGTTTGGTCTTCTTATGAGAATTTGGGGTCTGCATCCCACTGATCTCCTGCTCCCTCAGGGGTCCTCTGCTGAGCTCCCTGTCATGGCAGTCATCGATTGTGGCCGGGCACCAACTAGTTCTTCTGGTCTCAGGATGATGTAGGTCTCTGGTTCATGTGGCCCTTTCTGTCTCTTGGGCTCTTAGTTGTCATGTGGGCTTGGTGTTCTTCATTTTCCTTTGCTCCAGGTGGGTTGAGACCAATTGCTGCATCTTAGATGGCTACTTGTTAGCATTTAAGACCCCAGACGCCACATTTCAAAGTGGGATGCAGAATGATTTCATAATAGAATTTTTATGCCAATTGACTTAGAAGTCCCCGCAAACCTTGTTCCCCAGACCCCTGCGCTTGCTCCGCTGACCTTTGAAGCATTCATTTTATCCCGGAAACTGCTTTTGGTCCAGTCCAATTGAGCTGACCTTCCATGTATTGAGTGTTGTCTTTCCCTTCACCTAAAGCAGTTCTTATCTACTGATTAATCAATAAAAAAGCCTCTCCCACCCTCCCTCCCTCCCCCCCTCGTAACCACAAAAGTATGTGTTCTTCTCAGGTTTACTATTTCTCAAGATCTTATAATAGTGGTCTTATACAATATTTGTCCTTTTGCCTCTGACTAATTTCGCTCAGCATAATGCCTTCCAGGTTCCTCCATGTTATGAAATGTTTCAGAGATTCGTCACTGTTCTTTATCGATGCGTAGTATTCCATTGTGTGAATATACCACAATTTATTTACCCATTCATCCATTGATGGACACCTTGGTTGCTTCCAACTTTTTGCTATTGTAAACGGAGCTGCAATAAACATGGGTGTGCATATATCTGTTTGTATGAAGGCTCTTGTATCTCTAGGGTATATTCTGAGGAGTGGGATTTCTGGGTTGTATGGTAGTTCTATTTCTAACTGTTTAAGATAACGCCAGATAGATTTCCAAAGTGGTTGTACCATTTTACATTCCCACCAGCAGTGTATGAGAGTTCCAATCTCTCCGCAGCCTCTCCAACATTTATTATTTTGTGTTTTTTGGATTAATGCCAGCCTTGCTGGTGTGAGATGGAATCTCATCGTAGTTTTAATTTGCATTTCTCTAATGGCTAATGATCGAGAACATTTTCTCATGTATCTGTTGGCTGCCTGAATATCTTCTTTAGAGAAATGTGTGTTCATATCCTTTGCCCACTTCTTGATTGGGTTGTTTGTCTTTTTGTGGTTGAGTTTTGACAGAATCATGTAGATTTTAGAGATCAGGCGCTGGTCGGAAATGTCATAGCTGAAAATTCTTTCCCAATCTGTAGGTGGTCTTTTTACTCTTTTGGTGAAGTCTTTAGATGAGCATAGGTGTTTGATTTTTAGGAGCTCCCAGTTATCGGGTTTCTCTTCATCATTTTTGGTAATGTTTTGTATTCTGTTTATACCTTGTATTAGGGCTCCTAGGGTTGTCCCAATTTTTTCTTCCATGATCTTTATCGTTTTAGTCTTTATGTTTAGGTCTTTGATCCACTTGGAGTTAGTTTTTGTGCATGGTGTGAGGTATGGGTCCTGTTTCATTTTTTTGCAAATGGATATCCAGTTATGCCAGCACCATTTGTTAAAAAGGCTATCTTTTCCCCAGTTAATTGACACTGGTCCTTTGTCAAATATCAGCTGCTCATACGTGGATGGATCTATGTCTGGGTTCTCAATTCTGTTCCATTGGTCTATGTGTCTGTTGTTGTACCAATACCAGGCTGTTTTGACTACTGTGGCTGTATAATAGGTTCTGAAGTCAGGTAAGGTGAGGCCTCCCACTTTCTTCTTCTTTTTCAGTAGTGCTTTGCTTATCCGGGGCTTCTTTCCGTTCCATATGAAATTGGTGATTTGTTTCTCTATCCCCTTAAAATATGACATTGGAATTTGGATCGGAAGTGCGTTAAATGTATAGATGGCTTTTGGTAGAATAGACATTTTTACTATGTTAAGTCTTCCTATCCATGAGCAAGGTATGTTTTTCCACTTAAGTATGTCCTTTTGAATTTCTTGTAGTAGAGCTTTGTAGTTTTCTTTGTATAGGTCTTTTACATCCTTGGTAAGATTTATTCCCAAGTATCTTATCTTCTTGGGGGCTATTGTGAATGGTATTGATTTGGTAATTTCCTCTTCGGTGTTCTTTTTGTTGATGTAGAGGAATCCAAGTGATTTTTGTATGTTTATTTTATAACCTGAGACTCTGCCAAACTCTTCTATTAGTTTCAGTAGTTTTCTGGAGGATTCCTTAGGGTTTTCTGTGTATATAATCATGTCATCTGCAAATAGTGATAACTTTACTTCTTCCTTGCCAATCCGGATACCTTTTATTTCTTTGTCTAGCCTGATTGCCCTGGCTAAGACTTCCAACACGATGTTGAATAAGAGCGGTGATAAAGGGCATCCTTGTCTGGTTCCCGTTCTCAAGGGAAATGCTTTCAGGTTCTCTCCATTTAGAGTGATATTGGCTGTTGGCTTTGCATAGATGCCCTTTATTATGTTGAGGAATTTTCCTTCAATTCCTATTTTGGTAAGAGTTTTTATCATGAATGGGTGTTGGACTTTGTCAAATGCCTTTTCTGCATCAATTGATAAGATCATGTGGTTTTTGTCTTTTGATTTATTTATGTGATGGATTACATTAATGGTTTTTCTGATATTAAACCAGCCTTGCATACCTGGTATAAATCCCACTTGATCAGGGTGAATTATTTTTTTGATGTGTCGTTGGATTCTATAGGCTAGAATTTTGTTGAGGATTTTTGCATCAATGTTCATGAGGGATATAGGTCTATAATTTTCTTTTTTTGTAATGTCTTTACCTGGTTTTGGTATCAGGGAGATGGTGGCTTCATAGAATGAGTTGGGTAGTATTCCGTCATTTTCTATGCTTTGGAATACCTTTAGTAGTAGTGGTGTTAACTCTTCTCTGAAAATTTGGTAGAACTCTGCAGTGAAGCCGTCCGGGCCAGGACTTTTTTTTGTTGGGAGTTTTTTGATTACCGTTTCAATCTCTTTTTTTGTTATGGGTCTATTTAGTTGTTCTACTTCTGAATGTGTTAGTTTAGGTAGGTAGTGTTTTTCCAGGAATTCATCCATTTCTTCTAGGTTTTCAAATTTGTTAGAGTACAATTTTTCATAATAATCTGAAATGATTCTTTTAATTTCATTTGGTTCTGTTGTGATGTGGTCCTTCTCATTTCTTATTCGGGTTATTTGTTTCCTTTCCTGTATTTCTTTAGTCAGTCTAGCCAATGGTTTATCAATTTTGTTAATTTTTTCAAAGAACCAGCTTTTGGCTTTGTTAATTCTTTCGATTGTTTTTCTGTTCTCTAATTCATTTAGTTCAGCTCTAATTTTTATTATTTGTTTTCTTCTGGTGCCTGATGGATTCTTTTGTTGCTCACTTTCTATTTGTTCAAGTTGTAGGGACAGTTCTCTGATTTTGGCTCTTTCTTCTTTTTGTATGTGTGCATTTATGGATATAAATTGGCCTCTGAGCACTGCTTTTGCTGTGTCCCAGAGGTTTTGATAGGAAGTATTTTCATTCTCGTTGCTTTCTATGAATTTCCTTATTCCCTCCTTGATGTCTTCTATAACCCAGTCTTTTTTCAGGAGGGTATTGTTCATTTTCCAAGTATTTGATTTCTTTTCCCTAGTTTTTCTGTTATTGATTTCTAGTTTTATTGCCTTGTGGTCTGAGAAGATGCTTTGTAATATTTCGATGTTTTGGATTCTGCGAAGATTTGTTTTATGACCTAATATGTGGTCTATTCTAGAGAATGTTCCATGTGCGCTGGAAAAAAAAGTATATTTTGCAGCAGTTGGGTGGAGAGTTCTGTATAAGTCAATGAGGTCAAGTTGGTTGATTGTTGTAATTAGATCTTCCGTGTCTCTGTTGAGCTTCTTACTGGATGTCCTGTCCTTCTCCGAAAGTGGTGTGTTGAAGTCTCCTACTATAATTGTGGAGGTATCTATCTCGCTTTTCAGTTCTGTTAAAATTTGATTTATGTATCTTGCAGCCCTGTCATTGGGTGCGTAAATATTTAATATGGTTATGTCTTCCTGATCAATTGTCCCTTTTATCATTATATAGTGTCCTTCTTTATCCTTTGTGGTGGATTTAAGTCTAAAGTCTATTTTGTCAGAAATTAATATTGCTACTCCTCTTCTTTTTTGCTTATTGTTTGCTTGATATACTTTTTTCCATCCTTTGAGTTTTAGTTTGTTTGTGTCTCTAAGTCTAAGGTGTGTCTCTTGTAGGCAGCATATAGATGGATCGTGTTTCTTTATCCAGTCTGTGACTCTCTGTCTCTTTATTGGTGCATTTAGTCCATTTACATTCAGGGTAATTATAGATAAATAAGTTTTTAGTGCTGTCATTTTGATGCCTTTTTATGTGTGTTGTTGACAATTTCATTTTTCCACATACTTTTTTGTGCTGAGGCGTTTTTCTTAGTAAATTGTGAGATCCTCATTTTCATAGTGTTTGACTTTATGTTAGTTGAGTCGTTACGTTTTTCTTGGCTTTTATCTTGAGTTATAGAGTTGTTATACCTTTTTGTGGTTACCTCATTATATACCCCTATTTTTCTAAGTAAAAACCTAACTTGTATTGTTCTATATCGCCTTGTATCACTCTCCATATGGCAGTTCAATGCCTCCTGTATTTAGTCCCTCTTTTTGATTATTGTGATCTTTTACCTATTGACTTCCATGATTCCCTGTTATGTGTATTTTTTTTTTTTTTAATTAATCTTAATTTGTTTGTTTTTGTGATTTCCCTATTTGAGTTGATATCAGGACGTTCTGTTTTGTGACCTTGTGTTGTGCTGATATCTGATATTATTGGTTCTCTGACCAAACAATATCCTTTAGTATTTCTTGTAGCTTTGGTTTGGTTTTTGCAAATTCTCTAAACTTGTGTTTGTCTGTAAATATCTTAATTTCGCCTTCATATTTCAGAGAGAGTTTTGCTGGATATATGATCCTTGGTTGGCAGTTTTTCTCCTTCAGTGTTCTGTATATGTCGTCCCATTCCCTTCTTGCCTGCATGGTTTCTGCTGAGTAGTCAGAACATTTTCTTATTGATTCTCCCTTGAAGGAAACCTTTCTTTTCTCCCTGGCTGCTTTTAAAATTTTCTGTTTATCTTTGGTTTTGGTGAGTTTGATGATAATATGTCTTGGTGTTTTTCTTTTTGGATCAATCTTAAATGGGGTTCGATGAGCATCTTGGATAGATATCCTTTCGTCTTTCATGATGTCAGGGAAGTTTTCTGTCAGAAGTTCTTCAACTATTTTCTCTGTGTTTTCTGTCCCCCCTCCCTGTTCTGGGACTCCAATCACCCGCAGGTTATCCTTCTTGATAGAGTCCCACATAATTCTTAGGGTTTCTTCATTTTTTTTAATTCTTTTATCTGATTTTTTTTCAGCTATGTTGGTGTTGATTCCCTGGTCCTCCAGATGTCCCAGTCTGCATTCTAATTGCTCGAGTCTGCTCCTCTGACTTCCTAGTGTGTTGTCTAATTCTGTAATTTTATTGTTAATCTTTTGGATTTCTACATGTTGTCTCTCTATGGATTCTTGCAACTTATTAATTTTTCCAGTATGTTCTTGAATAATCTTTTTGAGTTCTTCAACAGTTTTATCAGTGTGTTCCTTGGCTTTTTCCGCAGATATCCTAATTTCATTTGTGATATCATTAAGCATTCTGTAAATTAGTTTTTTATATTCTGTATCTGATAATTCCAAAATTGTATCTTCATTTGGGAAAGATTTTGATTCTTTTGTTTGGGGGGTTGGAGAAGCTGTCACGGTCTGCTTCTTTAAGTGGTTTGATATGGATTGTTGTCTCCGAGCCATCACTGGGAAACTAGTTTTTCCAGAAAATCCGCTAAAAAAAAAACTGCAGTCAGATCCCTATCAGAGTTCTCCCTCTGGCTCAGGCTATTCGGATGTTAATGAAGCCGCCTGGGGAGGGTGGGGGAGGGAACAGAGAGATAGGAGAGTAGCACCTCAGAATATAGCCAGAGTTGCTTGTCTTGCTTGGAATGACTGTTATATCTGAGATTCCCGCGGGCGCGTCGCCTATGTGTGCTGGCTGTGTGGAGATTGCCCCCAGGGGGTCTGGCCCGCTGGAGTCACGGTCAGATCCTCCGCTTCCAGCCCCACGCCCAGCGTCAAGGCTCCCCTACTGGAACGGTGCACTCTCAACTCCAAAATCAGTCGCTGCCTCCCGGGGACTTCTCGTCTCTCCAGCCACGTGGCCGTGCCGCCCCCGTGAACCAGGTGGGCCCCCTCCCGGGGTTAGTTCAGATGGGTGGAGTAGCTCCCCGTGCTTGTGCCGCGACCGAGTGTCCCGGCTGGAACGCTGTTCTCCCCACTCCAATACCAGTCGCTGCCTCCCTGGGACTTCTCCTACCTGCTGCGTCCCACGCCGCCCGCGCGACCCGGCTGGTCCCCTTCCCGGGGTTAGTTCAGGGGGTGGAGCAACTCTCCGTGTTTATGGCGTACCTGCGTGCAGTCCAAATCCCTGCGGGACGATTCCCCGGCTCGGATGCTGCTCTTTCTGCTCCAAGATCAGTCACTGCCTCCCGGGGACTTCTCCTACCGGCTGCGTCCCACGCCGCCCGTGGAACCGGCTGGTCCCCCTCCCGGGGTTAGTTCAGGGGGGTGGAGCAGGTCTCTGTGCTTGTTCCGTACCTGACTGGTACTCTGGCTCCAGGCTCTGGAAACAATCGCTGCTTCCCCGTATTAGTTCGTTCTCCGTCTCTAAATCTGTGTTTGTTGTTCAGGGTTCATAGATTGTTATGTATGTGATCGATTCACTTGTTTTTCCGTGTCTTTGTTGTAAGAGGGATCCGAGGTAACGTCTGCCTAGTCCGCCATCTTGGCTCCGCCCCAACATATTTATTTTTTAAAGTGCCATTTATTGAGCAATTTCTATTGCTCTATCCAGAGCCTGTGACAGGCACATTGTAGAGATGATTTCATTCAATTTGCACATCAGCACTATGACATAGATATTTTTCACCATACTTTTATTGATGAAGAAACTGAGAGATTTCATGTACAGTGAAACCTGTGAGAGCTGGACTGCCTTGTTTTTCTGGGTATTGCAAGTTTCCTGCATTTGACAGGGTGTAGTCTTACTACTTTTCTATTGCTCGTTTTAGTGGAAAATATTTGAGTTTTCCTTCTCCAACAGGTTTCCACCTTACATAGGTTCTGGCTCTCACAAGTTTTGTTGTTGTTGTTGGTGGTGTTGTTGTTAGGTGCCATCAAGTCAGTTTCCACTCATAGCGACCGCGTGTACAACAGAACGAAACTCTGCTTGGTCCTATGCCATCCTCACAATTTTTGCTATGTTTGAGCCCATTGTTGCAGCCACTCTGTCTATCCATCTCGTTGAGGGTCTTCCTCTTTTTCGATGACCCTCTATTTTACCAAGCATGATGTCCTTTTGCAGGGTCTGGTCTCTTCTGATCACTTGTCCAAAGTGCATAAGATGAAGTCTCATCATCCTTGCTTCTAAGGAGCATTCTGGCTATATTTCTTCCAAGATAGATTTGTTCATTCTTCTGACAGTCCATGGTGTATTCAATATTCTTTGCCAGCACTGTAATTCAAAGGCATCAATTCTTCTCCAGTCTTCCTTATTCATTGTCCAGCTTTTGTATTAATATGAGGTGATTGAAAATACCGTGGCTTGAGTCAGGTGCACCTTAGTCCTCAAAGTGACACCTTTGCTTTTGAATACTTTATTTTTAATTTTATGGCCTTTAGGTGAAAGTTTACAATTCAACTTAATTTCTCATTAAAAAATTTATACAGATATTGTTTTGAGACATTGGTTGCAATCTCCACAATGTGACAGCACACTCCCCCTTTCCACCCTGGGTTCCTTGTGTCCATTAGTCCAGTTTCTGTTACTTCCTGCCTTCTCGTCTTGCTTTTGTGCATTTGACCATTTGGTCTCATACATTTGATTGAACTAAGAAGCGTGTTCCTCAGAGTGTTATTGTTTGTTTTATAGGCCTGTCTAATCTTTGCCTAAAAAGTGGGCTTCGGAGTAGTTTCATTTCTGGGCTAACAGAGTGTCCCAGGAGCCATAGTCTCAGGGGTTCCTCCAGTCTCTATCAGACCAGTAAGTCTGGTCTTTTTTTCATGAATTTGAATCTTGTCCTACATTTTCCTCCTGCTGTCTCTGGGGCTCTCTGTTGTGATCTGCATCAGATCGGTCGGTGGTGGTAGCCTGGCACCATCTAGTTCTTTTGGGCTCAGGCTGGAGGAGTCTCTGGTTCATGTGGTCCTTTAGTCTTTTGGACTAATACTTTCCTTGTGTCTTTGGTTTTCTTCATTCCCCTTTGTTTCAGACCGGATGGGACCAATAGATGTATCTTAGACAGCTGCTCGAAAACTTTTAAGACCCCGGATGCTACTCACCAAAGTGGGATTTACAACATTTTCTTCATGAACTATGCTATGCCAATTGACCTTGGTGTCTCTCAAGACTATGGTTCCTGGTCCCCACCCCCAGCAACTCGATCCCTCAAGGTGTTTGGATGTGTTTAGGAAACATCTATGCCTTTACTTTGGTCAAGTTTTGTTGCATTTCCCTTCTCCAAAGTTGACACTTGTCTATTATATAGTTAGTGATTTCTCTTTCCCTTTCCTTCCCCCTCATAACCATCAAAGAATTTTTTTTTCCTGTGTTAACCTTTTCTTGAGGTCTTATGATAGTGGTCTCATACAGTATTTGTCCTTTTGTGACTATTTCACTCAGCATAATGCCTTCCAGATTCATCCATGTTGTGAGATGTTTCACAGATTCATCATTACCCTCTATTGTTGTGTAAGCTTTTGAATGCTTTAAAGAGGTCTTTTGCAGCAGATTTGCCCAAGGCTATATGTTGTTTGATTTCTTGACTGCTGTTTCCATGGGCATTGATTGTAGATCCAAGTAAAATGAAATCTCCACAATTTCAATACTTTCTACATTTATCACGATGTTGCTTATTGGTCCAGTTGTGAGGATTTTTGCTTTATGTTGAAGTATAACCTATCCTGAAGTCTTTGATCATCAGTAAGTGCTTCAAGTCAGGTGCTCTGTTGGGTGCTAGTGATAGAATGGCGAGCAAATGGTGGTCCCTGCCACTTTGGAGTTTACAGTCAAGTGTATAAGGAGATATCAAACAAACAAACGCATTGCCATTGAGTCAATTCAGACTCATAGTGACTCTATAGGACAGAGTAGAGCTGCCCCATAGGGCTTCCAAGGAGTGGCTGGTGGATTCAAACTGCTGACCTTCTGGTTAGCAGCCAAGCTCTTTAACTACTGCACAAACAGGGCTCCATTAAGAGATATACAGATAGACAAAATTATACATCACGATCAATATAGAACCTACACTAGGGCCCTAATACCACTGCTGTCGAGTCCACTCCGACTCATAGAGACCCTAAAGGACAGAGTAGAACTGCCCCATAGAGTTTCCAAGAAGCACCTGGCGGATTCAAACTGCCAACCTCTTAGTTAAGAGCCGTAGCACTTAACCACTACGCCACCAGGGTGGGGGCCAAAAAAGGCTACCTTGAGTGACATTTTAGCTCAACCCTGGTATGTTTTGACCACAAAGCCCTTTGAAGCCCCAGTCAGTTTAGAACTGATGAAAACACGTAAATTTTAGGATCAAGCAGGCCTGGATTCAAATCTCAGCTCTAATTTTTGCTGTCTGCGTTAACCTGTCTGAACTTCAGTTTCCTCATTTGTAATGTGATAATAATAGTAAAGATGGTATGATAATGATAGTGATGATGACCTCAAAAGGTAGTGAAAAAATAAGATGACATTTGTGTTATGGGTTGATATGTGTCTCCTAAAACAATATGTTCAAGCCCTAATCCTGGTCCTTGTGAATATGGCCTAACATGAATATAATCTTTGCAGATGTAATTAATTAGGTTAACATGAGGTCATGCTGGAGTAGGATGGGCCCTAATCTAGTATGGCTGGTGTTCTTCTATGAGAAGACAAATACATGGGAAAGAATACCATGTGATGATAAGGCAGAGATTAGAGTTATGATGTCACAGTCGAGGAATACCTGAGAACATCTGAAGCTAGAAGAGGCAAGGAAGGATATTTCACTAGAAACTTCAGAAAGAGCACTAGAAACTTCAGAATAAATTTGATTTCAGACTTATATCCTCACGAATTGTGAAAGAATTTGTTGTTTTAGGCCTTCATTTTGTGGTAATTTGTTATGGTGGCTCTGGGAAACTAATGCAATATATAAGCAATTTAGCACAGTGTCTGGCATCTAGATTTTAGTTTCTTTTCCCTTCCTCTTGCTTTAGTCCAAATTTGTCCTTTATCTTTTTTGGGTAATCTTAATTCTGATTCCTAAATTCCTAGCTATTGATCTCAAAGTTCCCTTCCTTTTGGAAAGAACCTGGGCCTTTCATGCAAATAGAGTTCCTGGAGACCTGTTCTCATGCCCAAACTCCCTGAGGTGGATCCCCAGATTAGGTGCTCGCCTCACAAACAAAAAACTCATTCTTTAAGACAGAAAGCCCTTCACAGTGAAACAAAGATTAAAAATAAGTGAGTAAATTTGTCTTCCCTAGTATCCTTGCCAGTTAGCCAGTTCTTCTCAGTCCTGATTCTGAGGGGGTCTCCCTTTCCTGGGGAAATTCAGAGACCTTTGCTCATTGCCATGGGTTGTGCAGCTCCCCCTGCTTGCTGTGCAGGTCCCAGCAGCCTTGCTGAGCCTGCCAGCCTAGGACACAATTACTGCCAATTGCACTGGGATATTTTATGTGAGAAAATGCCTGTTACAGAACACACAGAGGGAAGCAAAACACTGATTATTTAATTTGCATTGTTTTTCCATGAATCTAAAGAAATTCCCTTCTGCAAGGAGTGTGGAGGCAAAATGATTAAGACAGAACAGCAGACTAGAATAAAATAAATCGAGTTGCTTTAAAGGGAGGAAAAAAACAGAAGCAGAAGCAGTCATAAAAAGCAATGTTATTTAAATAATACTATATCTCTCCTGCCTTATTACATTCAACTAATCTACAAAATTGAAAGGTAATGAGCAGTATTTCTTTAATGCACATTAAATAATAGTGTCAAAATGCAAATTTATTCATTAAGTATAGATGAACGTGTTAAATATTCATGAATTGTTGCTTACATTATGTAATTAATCCCACGGTCTCTCTGTCCAAAGCCTTGACAAGGTAAAGGGAAGAACCATCACTGTTATAAAATGATACCATTCCCGAAACTACTCCTCAGGGCAAAGGTCAGGCACCTAGCTGATCCCCAAACTAGGATGGTATTTTATCAATACATTCAATTGCACTTTAATAGGAAAATGGCTATTTGATGACACGAGATTTATATTTCCAACTCCCATTGTCTGATAATCTAGGTGGGAAATAAATATTTCAGGCTTGAAGAAGCTGTTGCTTGGCCTGAGTAAACTAGATCTGAGATTCACTTTTGTTTTGCTTCTGACCTTGGGCAAATGGAAGCATTTTTTAACACCCCTGCAACTAAAGCAGAAAAGATCATGTTTGCATCTCCTTTTCTACTCCTGTGTTTGAGCTCAGTTCTCTCATTTGGGGTAGAGCACCTCGGTTGTAGAATCTTCTTGAAAACTGGTCCATTTTCTCTACATGGCCCATCTTAATTAGGGCCAAATGGAGTTTGAAAATCATTTCTCTCCCTAAATGGCTAATATATCTTCAGAGGTTTTGAAAAGCTTAAAGCCACCCATTAATAGGGTTCCTTATTTACTTTCTAGGTTACTTTATCGTTGCTTATTTTGGTTCACAGGTAGTGTTGTTGATCTCTGAAAAAACACAATTGGAAAAACCAATGAAAAAAAAATTTGGTTTTTACCAAAAGCCAAAGGAAGCTATTTTATTCCTTTTCTTATAACTTACTAAGTTTATTAATAAAGTTTATAGTGTTTGGAAGTTTTAAAACTGGTAGCCAGTTTCTTTTAATTCTGAGGCATGTCAGGAATGAACTAGATATGCCTGATACCTTTTATATAAAGCTATATAAGTTTTTTTTTTTTTTTAAGTATACCTTTATGTCTATGTGGTGCATTGGAGTCTTGTTCCTAATTCTTTACGTTGTCCCAGTGTTAGAATGTTACAACCATACCTTTGTCATGTGATTTTGTATTACATCCCACGAGAGTGGCCAGAATATATTTCTCTGCCTCATCAATGTGGAACTTGGCCATATAACTCATTTTCCCAGTGAAAGGCTGGCAGAAGTGAAAGTGGGCAAGCTCCAAGCCAAGGGTATAAGAGGCATCCTGTGCTTCCACTCATTCTCTTATGCTCTTGCCATTCACCACGTGACGGACATGCACAGATAGCCGCTCTTCTTAAGGAGAGTGGAAAGAAACATGTAGATGACCTGATCCCAGCCCTAAGGCTGGAGCCAAGCCCAGCCTAGATCAGCTGAACCCCAGGCAAACAAGTTTACCTTCACACCTGTGAGTGTGAATACACATATTGTAATAAACCACCGGGCTGTGAAGGGTTTTTTTTTAATTTTGTTTTTATGCATCTTTTTTATTGTTGCAGTAGTTGACTAATGCAACATATATAGGCACTGAGTGAGGTCTAGAAACATCCACAAAGAAAGGTTCATAGCAGTTATTACTTACAGAAATTCCAGTAAGTTTTATTTTCTCTTTTATACTTTTTGTATTATTTGAATATTTCACAATGATTATGTATCATTTTTTTATTAACTTTTATTAAGCTTCAAGTGAACGTTTACAAATCCAATCAGTCTGTCACATGTAAGTTTACATACATCTTTCTCCGTACTCCCACTTGCTCTTCCCCTATTGAGTCAGCCCTTTCAGTCTCTCTTTTGTGACAATTTTGCCAGCTTCCCTCTCTCTCTATCCTCCCATCCCCCCTCCAGACAAGAGTTGCCAACACACTCTCAAGTGTCCACCTGATATAATTAGCTCACTCTTCATCAGCATCTCTCTCCCACCTGCTGACCAGTCCCTTTCATGTCTGATGAGTTTTCTTTGGGGATGGTTCCTGTCCTGTGCCGACAGAAGGTCTGGGGAGTGTGGCCGCCGGGATTCCTCTAGTCTCAGTCAGACCATTAAGTTTGGTCTTTTTATGAGAATTTGGGGTCTGCATCCCACTGATCTCCTGCTCCCTCAGGGGTCCTCTGCTGTGCTCCCTGTCAGGGCAGTCATCGATTGTGGCCGGGCACCAACTAGTTCTTCTGGTCTCAGGATGATGTAGGTCTCTGGTTCATGTGGCCCTTTCTGTCTCTTGGGCTCTTAGTTGTCGTGTGACCTTGGTGTTCTTCATTTTCCTTTGCTCCAGGTGGGTTGAGACCAATTGATGCATCTTAGATGGCCACTTGTTAGCATTTAAGACCCCAGACGCCACATTTCAAAGTGGGATGCAGAATGTTTTCATAATAGAATTATTTTGCCAATTGACTTAGAAGTCCCCTCAAACCATGTTCCCCAGACCCCCGCTCCTGCTCCGCTGACCTTTGAAGCATTCATTTTATCCCGGAAACCTCTTTGCTTTTGGTCCAGTCCAATTGAGCTGACCTTCCATGTATTGAGTGCTGTCTTTCCTTTCACCCAAAGCAGTTCTTATCTACTGATTAATCAATAAAAAACCCTCTCCCTCCCTCCCTCCCTCCCCCCTTCATAACCACAAAAGTATGTGTTCTTCTCAGTTTTTACTATTTCTCAAGATCTTGTAATAGTGGTCTTATACAATATTTGTCCTTTTGCCTCTGACTCATTTCGCTCAGCATAATGCCTTCCAGATTCCTCCATGTTATGAAATATTTCACAGATTCATCACTGTTCTTTATCGATGCGTAGTATTCCATTGTGTGAATATACCACAATTTATTTACCCATTCATCTGTTGACGGACACCTTGGTTGCTTCCAGCTTTTTGCTATTGTAAACAGAGCTGCAATAAACATGGGTGTGCATATATCTGTTTGTGTGAAGGCTCTTGTATCTCTAGGGTATATTCTGAGGAGTGGGATTTCTGGGTTGTATGGTAGTTCTATTTCTAACTGTTTAAGATAACGCCAGATAGATTTCCAAAGTGGTTGCACCATTTTACATTCCCACCAGCAGTGTATGAGAGTTCCAATCTCTCCGCAGCCTCTCCAACATTTATTATTTTGTGTTTTTTGGATTAATGCCAGCCTTGTTGGTGTGAGATGGAATCTCATCGTAGTTTTAATTTGCATTTCTCTAATGGCTAATGATCGAGAGCATTTTCTCATGTATCTGTTGGCTGCCTGAATATCTTCTTTAGTGAAATGTGTGTTCATATCCTTTGCCCACTTCTTGATTGGATTATTTGTCTTTTTGTGGTTGAGTTTTGACAGAATCATGTAGATTTTAGAGATCAGGCGCTGGTCTGAGATGTCATAGCTGAAAATTCTTTCCCAATCTGTAGGTGGTCTTTTTACTCTTTTGGTGAAGTCTTTAGATGAGCATAGGTGTTTGACTTTTATGAGCTCCCAGTTATCGGGTTTCTCTTCATCATTTTTGGTAATGTTTTGTATTCTGTTTATGCCTTTTATTAGGGCTCCTAGGGTTGTCCCTATTTTTTCTTCCATGATCTTTATCGTTTTAGTCTTTATGTTTAGGTCTTTGATCCACTTGGAGTTAGTTTTTGTGCATGGTGTGAGGTATGGGTCCTGTTTCATTCTTTTGAAAATGGATATCCAGTTATGCCAGCACCATTTATTAAAAAGACTATCTTTTCCCCATTTAACTGACACTGGGCCTTTGTCAAATATCAGCTGCTCATACGTGGATGGATTTATATCTGGGTTCTCAATTCTGTTCCATTGGTCTATGTGCCTGTTGTACCAGTACCAGGCTGTTTTCACTACTGTGGCTGTATAATAGCTTCTGAAATCAGGTAGAGTGAGGCCTCCCACTTTCTTCTTCTTCTTCAGTAATGCTTTGCTTATCTGGGGCTTCTTTCCCTTCCATATGAAATTGGTGATTTGTTTCTCTATCCCCTTAAAATATGACATTGGAATTTGGATCGGAAGTGCGTTATATGTATAGATGGCTTTTGGTAGAATAGACATTTTTACCATGTTAAGTCTTCCTATCCATGAGCAAGGTATGTTTTTCCACTTAAGTATGTCCTTTTGAATTTCTTGTAGTAGAGCTTTGTAGTTTTCTTTGTATAAGTCTTTTACATCCTTGGTAAGATTTATTCCTAAGTATTTTATCTTCTTGGGGGCTACTGTGAATGGTATTGATTTGGTTATTTCCTCTTCGGTGTTCTTTTTGTTGATGTAGAGGAATCCAAGTGATTTTTGTATGTTTATTTTATAACCTGAGACTCTGCCAAACTCTTCTATTAGTTTCAGTAGTTTTCTGGAGGATTCCTTAGGGTTTTCTGTGTATACGATCATGTCATCTGCAAATAGTGATAACTTTACTTCCTCCTTGCCAATCCGGATACCCTTTATTTCTTTGTCTAGCCTAATTGCCCTGGCTAGGACTTCAAGTACGATGTTGAATAAGAGCGGTGATAAAGGGCATCCTTGTCTGGTTCCCGTTCTCAACGGAAGTGCTTTCAGGTTCTCTCCATTTAGAGTGATATTGGCTGTTGGCTTTGCATAGATGCCCTTTATTATGTTGAGGAATTTTCCTTCAATTCCTATTTTGGTAAGAGTTTTTATCATAAATGGGTGTTGGACTTTGTCAAATGCCTTTTCTGCATCAATTGATAAGATCATGTGGTTTTTATCTTTTGTTTTATTTATGTGATGGATTACATTAATGGTTTTTCTGATATTAAACCAGCCTTGCATACCTGGTATAAATCCCACTTGATCAGGGTGAATTATTTTTTTGATGTGTTGTTGGATTCTATAGGCTAGAATTTTGTTGAGGATTTTTGCATCTATGTTTATGGGGGATATAGGTATAGACCTATAATTTTCTTTTTTTGTAATGTCTTTACCAGGTTTTGGTATCAGGGAGATGGTGGCTTCATAGAATGAGTTGGGTAGTATTCCGTCATTTTCTATGCTTTGAAATACCTTCAGTAGTAGTGGTGTTAACTCTTCTCTGAAAGTTTGGTAGAACTCTGCAGTGAAGCTGTCCGGGCCAGGGCTTTTTTTTGTTGGGAGTTTTTTGATTACCGTTTCAATCTCTTTTTTTGTTATGGGTCTATTTAGTTGTTCTACTTCTGAATGTGTTAGTTTAGGTTAGGTAGTGTTTTTCCAGGAATTCATCCATTTCTTCTAGGTTTTCAAATTTGTTAGAGTACAATTTTTCATAGTAATCTGAAATGATTCTTTTAATTTCATTTGGTTCTGTTGTGATGTGGTCCTTCTCGTTTCTTATTCGGGTTATTTATTTCCTTTCCTGTATTTCTTTAGTCAGTCTAGCCAATGGTTTATCAATTTTGTTAATTTTTTCAAAGAACCAGCTTTTGGCTTTGTTAATTCTTTCAATTGTTTTTCTGTTCTCTAATTCATTTAGTTCAGCTCTAATTTTTATTATTTGTTTTCTTCTGGTGCCTGATGGATTCTTTTGTTGCTCAGTTTCTATTTGTTCAAGTTGTCAGGACAGTTCTCTGCTTTTGGCTCTTTCTTCTTTTTGTATGTGTGCATTTATCGATATAAATTGGCCTCTGAGCACTGCTTTTGCTGTGTCCCAGAGGTTTTGATAGGAAGTATTTTCATTCTCGTTGCATTCTATGAATTTTCTTATTCCCTCTTTGATGTCTTCTATAACCCAGTCTTTTTTCAGGAGGGTATTGTTCATTTTCCAAGTATTTGATTTCTTTTCCCTAGTTTTTCTGTTATTGATTTCTAGTTTTATTGCCTTGTGGTCTGAGAAGATGCTTTGTAATATTTCGATGTTTTGGATTCTGCGAAGATTTGTTTTATGACCTAATATGTGGTCTATTCTAGAGAATGTTCCATGTTCGCTAGAAAAAAAAGTATACTTTGCAGCAGTTGGGCGGAGAGTTCTGTATAAGTCAATGAGGTCAAGTTGGTTGATTGTTGTAAGTAGGTCTTCCGTGTCTCTATTGAGCTTCTTACTGGATGTCCTGTCCTTCTCCGAAAGTGGTGTGTTGAAGTCTCCTACTATAATTGTGGAGGTGTCTATCTCACTTTTCAATTCTGTTAAAATTTGATTTATGTATCTTGCAGCCCTGTCATTGGGTGCATAAATATTTAATATGGTTATGTCTTCCTGATCAATTGTCCCTTTTATCATTATATAGTGTCCTTCTTTATCCTTTGTGGTGGATTTAAGTCTAAAGTCTATTTTGTCAGAAATTAATATTGCTACTCCTCTTCTTTTTTGCTTATTGTTTGCTTGATATATTTTTTTCCATCCTTTGAGTTTTAGTTTGTTTGTGTCTCTAAGCCTAAGGTGTGTCTCTTGTAGGCAGCATATAGATGGATCGTGTTTCTTTATCCAGTCCGAGACTCTCTGTCTCTTTATTGGTGCATTTAGTCCATTTACATTCAGCGTAATTATAGATAAATAAGTTTTTAGTGCTGTCATTTTGATGCCTTTTCATGTGTGTTGTTGGCAATTTCATTTTTCCACATACTTTTTTGTGCTGAGGCGTTTTTCTTAGTAAATTGTGAGATCCTCATTTTCATAGTGTTTGACTTTATGTTAGTTGAGTCTTTACTTTTTTCTTGGCTTTTATCTTGAGTTATGGAGTTGTTATACCTTTTTGTGGTTACCTTATTATTTACCCCTATTTTTCTAAGTAAAAACCTAATTTGTATCATTCTATATCGCCTTGTATCACTCTCCATCTGGCAGTTCAATGCCTCCTGTATTTAGTCCCTCTTTTTGATTATTGTGATCTTTTTTTTTTTTTTTTTACCTATTGACTTCCATCGTTCCCTGTTATGTGTATTATTATTTTAATTAATCTTAATTTGTTTGTTTTTGTGATTTCCCTATTTGAGTTGATATCAGGACATTCTTTTTTGTGACCTTGTATTGTGCTGGTACCTGATATTATTGGTTTTCTGACCAAACAATATCCTTTAGTGTTTCTTGTAGCTTTGGTTTGGTTTTTGCAAATTCTCTAAACTTGTGTTTATCTGTAAATATCTTAATTTCACCTTCATATTTCAGAGAGAGTTTTGCTGGATATATGATCCTTGGCTGGCAGTTTTTCTCCTTCAGTGCTCTGTATATGTCATCCCATTCCCTTCTTGCCTGCATGGTTTCTGCTGTGTAGTCTGAACTTATTCTTACTGATTCTCCCTTGAAGGAAACCTTTCTTTTCTCCCTGGCTGCTTTTAAAATTTTCTGTTTATCTTTGGTTTTGGCGAGTTTGATGATAATATGTCTTGGTGCTTTTGTTTTTGGATCAATCTTAAATGGGGTTCGATGAGCATCTTGGATAGATATCCTTTCGTCTTTCATGATGTCAGGGAAGTTTTCTGTCAGGAGTTCTTCAACTATTTTCTCTGTGTTTTCTGTCCCCCCTCTCTGTTCTGGGACTCCAATCACCCGCAAGTTATCCTTCTTGATAGAGTCCCACATAATTTGTAGGGTTTCTTCATTTTTTTAAATTCTTTTATCTGATTTTTTTTCAGCTATGTTGGTGTTGATTCCCTGGTCCTCCAGATGTCCCAGTCTGCATTCTAATTGCTCAAGTCTGCTCCTCTGACTTCCTATTGCGTTGTCTAATTCTGTAATTTTATTGTTAATCTTTTGGATTTCTACATGCTGTCTCTCTATGGATTCTTGCAACTTATTAATTTTTCCAGTATGTTCTTGAATAATCTTTTTGAGTTCTTCAACAGTTTTATCGGTGTGTTCCTTGGCTTTTTCTGCAGTTTGCCTTATTTCGTTTGTGATGTCTTGAAGCATTCTGTAAATTAGTTTTTTATATTCTGTATCTGATAATTCCAGGATTGTATCTTCATTTGGGAAAGATTTTGATTCTTTTGTTTGGGGGGTTGGAGAAGCTGTCATGGTCTGCTTCTTTATGTGGTTTGATATGGACTGCTGTCTCCGAGCCATCACTGGGAAACTAGTTTTTCCAGAAAATCCGCTGACTGGTACGCTGGCTCCAGGCTCTGAAAACAATCGCTGCCTCCCCGTATTTGTTCGTTCTCCTTCTCTAAATCTGTGTTTGTTGTTCAGGGTTCGTAGATTGTTATGTATGTGATCGATTCACTTGTTTTTCCGAGTCTTTGTTGCAAGAGGGATCTGCAGTAGCATCCACCTAGTCCGCCATCTTGGCCCCGCCTCCCCGCCTATGTACCATTTTTATAATCAGAGAAAGCAATACATTTGTTCTCATGTAAATAAGTTAATTAATTAACTGGACCAGAGGTGGCAAACAAGTGGTTTGAAGGCCATATTTGGAATCATAGTCATGTTTTCTACAGGCCTACACAGAAAGTTTTGAATTAAAGTTCATAAACAACGTAAAAATGAGGATATTTCATAAATTTCAGACTTCTCTTGGCAAGGAATAAGAAGCTCAAACAACTCTGGGCCTGCCTTCTGTCATGGTAATCATTAGATCAGGGGTGAATAGGGGCTGCTGATTCGTCTTCCCTCTGCCCACATATGTTATCATGGTAGCTACTTTTGAACTTGTGATTCCTGGGAAAAACAGAGATGCATGCCTGGGACATTTAATTTCCTCAGGTTCTCAAATTCCATGTGCAATGTGGAGTGTTATGGAATGAATTGTTTCACCCTAAAATACATATTGAAATCCCGGCCCCTATAGCGGTGGATATAATGTAACTCAATGTAATTACCTTAACAGTAATGTAATGTAGGAGTGCCTGGGTGGCACAATCAGGTAAGTGCTTGACTACTAACTGAAAGGTTGGCAGTTTGAACCCATCCAAAGATACCACTGAGGAAAGGCCCGGTGATTTACTTCCAAAAGGTCACAACCTTGAAAATCTATGAGGTGCAATACTACTCTGTATACATGTGGTCACCATGAGTCAGCATCAATTCAATGGCAACTGACAATAACAACAACAACAGTGTGTTTTTTACTGCACACATTATCTCTAGAAAACTGGTTTGGTCTTTTTCTATATATTTCTCATCTTTATTTAACTTAACTTTTTTTAATATATGGACAACAGTTATAAAGGTTGTTTTAATCTCCTTTTGTGCTAACTCTAACATCTGTGTCAGTTTTAGGTCAATTTGGATAGATGGTTTTCTCAATCAATTGCCTATTATGAGTGTGGAACAAAAGAGAAAGAAAGAAACCAAAGACTTAGAGAAGAAAGTAGTCTATAGGACAAATAATCTACACAAACCATGGCCACATCTACCCAGAGGCCAGAAGAACAAGATGGTGCCCAGTTACCACGACCAACCATTCTGATTGGGGCTGCAATAGATGGGTCCTGATAGAAAGGGAGAAAAATGTGGAGCAGAACTCAAATTCTTAAAAAGTCCAGACTTACTGAATCAGTTGAGACTAGAGGACTCCCCATGACTATTGCTGTGAGGTACTCTTTAAAGTTTAAACTGAAATTATTCCTTGAGGTCACCTTTTAGCTAAACAACGGATTGGCTCATAAAACAAAGAATATCACCCATGAGTAATGAGCTCCTTTTAAAGATCATCTATAGGAGATGAAATGGTCAAAAATTACTCTAAAGCAAAGATGAGAAGGTAAGGGGGCAAGGAAACAAGAGTACTGGAAATGGTACAGCCAAAATGGAATGAATGAGAATGACGATACATTGTGAAAAATGTAACAATTACCACTGAATAATTTGTGGAGAAATTATTAAATGAGAACCTTATTTACTCTGTAAACTTTCATCTTAAACACAATAAAAAATTATTGGAAAAAATCTAATTATGGGTCATATTTTCCTGCTTCTTTGCTTTCCTAGTAATTTTTTATTGAATGCCAGAAATTACAGCATTTCCTTTGCTGGGTGGTGGGTATCTTTCTATTCCTAAAGTTATTCCTTAGCTTTGTGTTGGAATGCAGTTAAGTCACTTGGAAGAAGTTTATTCCTTTTGGGTCTTGCTTTTAAGGTTTGTAGGTGGGACCAGCACAGCATTAAGTCTAGGGCTAATTATTCTCCACCACCCAGTCAAGGGAAACCCTGGTGGTGTAGTGGTTAAGAGCTACGGCTGCTAACAAAAAGGTCGGCAGTTCAAATCTACCAGGCACTCCTTGGAAACTCTATGGGGCAGTTCTACTCTGTCCTATAGAGTCACTATGAGTCGGAATCAACTTGATGGCTGTGGGTTTGGTTTTTTGGTTTCCCAGTCAAGGTAGCCCTGGTGGCCAGTGGTTAAGAGCTCAGCTGCTAACCAAAAGTAGGCAGTTCAAATCCACCAGTCGTTTCTTGGAAACCCTATAGGGCAGTTCTATTCTGTCTTATGGGGATGCTATGAGTTGGAATCAACTCAATGGCAATGGGTGTTATCCAGTCCAGAACTTTGTGAGTACTGCACTCAATATAAATTATGAGGTTTTCTAGTTTTGCTAGTGAGAATGGGTACTATTCTCAATCCTGTGTGAGCCCTGGCAATTGTTCCTTCTAATTCTTTTGGGTAGTTCATTCCCTGGCCTTAGGTAGTTTCCTCAAATGAATGTGCTGATGAGTACACAACTGAGGACTCTACAGGGACCCTTTCCAGATCTCTGAATTCTCTCTCCGTGCAGCTCTCTCCTCTCTGATACTCTATTCTGCCAACTCTGGTCATCTTGATCTCTCTGGGATCGGAATTTTGTCCTTTCAACTCAGGGTATTCACCAGACTCTGCCTAGGTTCCCCCTTCCCGGAGACATAGCCTGAAAACTCCCTCAGAATAATAAGCCAGGCAATCCTATGCTCACCATGTGTGTTTCCCAGTTCTCATTGACTGGTGTTCAGTTTCCTTGAAAACCGATCTCCTATACATTTAGTTTCTTTTTTGGCTCTTTCAAGAAGGAGAGTAAATCCAGCCCATCCTTATCTTGGCCACAATAGGCAAACTTTAATAATTTTTCTAAATTTTTTTAAACTATATTTTATATGTGTATCACAAGAGAAGCCAGGAGCCTTGAATGTATTTTCACCATTTAAGGATAGGGAAAGCCAATTTGGCATGTGCGCTGGCCAGTGCTATTTGATTTCTTTCATGCTAAGTAAAAAAAAATTTGGAACCAATAACCACTTGAAAACACGGAATTAATAATCTTCTGTAAATACCACACTATAGGGGACGAGAAGTAAAATAATGCCTTCATTTTGCCCGGTGAGTGTCTGGGGGTAGAGAGGGCAGAAAAACATCTAGACATAATTGGAATCACCAGAAGGCAGGACCACAGAGAAGCAAGTTGAATTTCAGGACATTCTTTATTGTTGTCAGCCAGATTATTAATGAGAAAAAAGAATGCATAGGGTAAGCCATTAGGATAAGATGACATCATTGTGAAGGACATCTCTTTTTGAGGTGTTATAAGAGATAGAAATGAACAGTAACTACTTTGATTCTTTCCTCTGAAATTGTGAGACCACAGATGCCCAGAGTGATGAGCAAAAGACTTCCATAAGCAAAAGCCAGCTGCATTGTATGGACCTCAATGATGAAGCTGAGCTTGGGCTACTTGATGTAACACTGAGGCTGAGGGCTGCCTGGGATTTCCTCAGATAGTTGGGTGTGAAGGTGGAGGCGAGGAATCAGGTGGGAAGGGACATATGTCTGTCTAAAGTCATGTCTTGAATTCTTCTTTCATGATGCAAATTGAAACGGATATTGGCAACTACCTAGTTTCTATTTAAACTGTAAAAAGACATATGCCAGGCACTGAAATGAATACTTAGATCTGAGAGATCTGATTTGGTTGTATCCTTGGATCTACTTGAACTAGGTAATTTTCATATAATATATAAATAATGCACGTATGGGGAAGGGGAGGATAATGATAATTGTATTAGCAAATAACATTGAGATCAGTATGGGCTAAGTTCTTTATTTGCATTAACTAATTTAATCGTGCCAGTAGCTATAAAAATGAGATATCTTAGTATTTTGCAGGTGAGGCTTAGAGGGATTAAGTAACTTGCCCAAGGACATCAATTTAATAAATGATGAATCTGAGAAACCTCAGATTCTTTTGAAAATATGGGTGTTAATTAAATCCCTTTGGGTTATTGTTAGAGCTAACTGAGATACTATGTGAAAAGTTCTCAGCCACAGTGCCTAGCACAGAGTAAGCACTCAGCAAGCGATAGACAAGCATCATCTTCATTAACACCAGTGGCTCACTCGAGGTCCCACAGGTAGTAAATTGGAGTCAGGATTTGAAATCCATGTCTTTTGATTCTAGAGCCTAAGCCTAGAATCTTGCCTCTAACTTAAAAAGTATTGTTATCTATTCCATACAGGCTTTGATGTGATTAGAGTCATGGCTTCAATTCCTGCTAGGAAGATCAGACAAAGAGGAAAGTTAAAAAGAAAAATAAAATCCTAGAAGAGGAAAGCTATGTTTTTCCTGCCTTCCCAAAACCTGAGGCAAGATAGTGTGCTAAGAACTGACTGGTAAATGACTTGTCACCCAAAGAGGAGCTCACGGGATGTCATAAGAATCTCCTGTCGATACCAGTGAAATTGGAAACACCCAATGACCGGAGTGCAAAAAGTTGTCCCCATGACTAACTGGTCATCTTACCAAGTAGCTAATATGATCAAGAAGACCAAAAGAGATAAGGTTATGGACCTTATGACCACATTGCCTTGTGAAGAGAAAGTCCAAGGATAGCAGGACAAAGAAAGGAGAATAAAGGAAGCATAATCCTGTTAAAAATAAAGCATCAGGCCAAGAGTCCAGTGGACAGGAAAAAGAAGCATGGCAGCAGTAACAAGCGTAGTAGTGCAAGTAGCTGTTGTGCTGTGACCCTGGTCCTTTAATCAGAGCCAGCTCACCCAGAACGCACACAAACTCTGATAATGGGCAATGGCTGCTACCTGAGGAATCACCTGATTTTCCTTCCTCTTACCTGATCCACTTGGGTTTCTTGAGCCAGAATTCAACATTTTTCTATGGCTTTCCAAGATCTTCCTCCGACTCTTTTTTGCTTTGGTTACCCTTTGGGCATTATTTTTAGGCAGACAGCAATTCCCATAATTCACCCATTTCTTGCCTGCTGTGAGCTTCCTTGTCATCATATAATGGTAAGAATTCCCAGGTCCTGATGAGGCCAGGTCTTTGAAGCAGAAGCACCAGCACCACACAGTGGGTTACTGAAGCAATGAAAAGCTCTCTGAATGCCCAAGAGCCCAGGCTGTGACGGGCTGGGCTGTTAAAGCCAATTTGCTGCAACTCCAGGTGCTTTCTTATCTCTTCCTTTAGATGTTATGCTCCCTGATTACTTGAAAAGAGCTCAGCTTTTGGAGTCAGATAGACCTGGAATAAAATTGTAGCTCAGCTGCTTATTAGCAATGTGACCTTGAGCAATTTACTTAACCTCTCTGAACCTTACTTTCCTCATTTGCAAACTTCCCCCCCGCAAAAAAAACCTGTTGCCATCCAGTTGATTCTGACCCATATAGACCCTATCGGACAGAGTAGAACTGCCCCATAGAGTTTTCAAGGAGCAGCTGGTGGATTCGAACTGCCAACCTTTTGGTTAGCATCCGAGACCTTAACCACTCTGCCACTAGGGCTCCTCATTTGTAAAGGGGGGTTAAGAATAGCAATTACCTTGCAAAGTTGATGTGAAGATTAAAAGAGAAAATTCCATAGTCTTAACTATGCTTGAAATAACAGACACTTGTTTAACTCTTGCTCTTAAAAAAAAAAAAAAAAAAAACTGTTAAGATTTCCTGTCTTCCTCCAACTCCACATTCCTCACTTCAGTCAAATATCTTCTTCCTCTTGATTTACCTCCCCATCATGTCCAGGTTATTGTCAACCAAACCCCTACATTCTTTTTTATAAATGCTTTTATTCTTAAATACAGTATATATACTTTTAAGTGCAGGGAAAATAAATGTACAGTTTAGTAAGTTATACAGTAAACTCCAGAGTAACCCCACAAGAACAGAGATACTGTGCTTTAGACTCCCCTATACTCATCATCTTTTCTTAGCCAGCTCCCATCACTTCCACACATTAAGTAAATTTTTAAGTAAAAACTCACTTTCTTCTGTCCATACAGATTTCCTTGTAATTTTCTGAAGGGAAGTCCTAGTACCTTTTTGTTTGCCAGTAACTCCCATGAGGAAGGTGTTGGGTGATAGGAACTAAGGATGACATGATGGGGAGGATGAGGACAGCTGACCCATCAGAGAGCCCTCTAGCGAGGGCCAGCAATCCAAATCACCTGCGCCTAAGCTAACTCCAAGGAGCCCTGGTAGCACAGTGGCTAAGCGCTTGGCCGCCAACTAAAAGTCCAGGAGTTTGAACTTACCAGCTGTGGTAGAAAGATGTGGCAGTAAAGATTACAGCCTTGGAATCAACTCAATGGGCAGTGAGTAAGATGACTCCAGTCTATTTGGGGCAATGTATTTCCCTAAAGGGTTCCATCTGTGAAGAACTCAGGGCCTGGCACTGAAGCTGTCTGATGGCCCCAGCTCTCAGTGTGCAGTGGATGTCTGAGTTGCACCTCAGAGGAATCTGTCCAAAGAATGTGAGGGTTACTAAAAGCAGCTCCAGGGTAATGCTTTAAAAGGAACTTACAACTGGGCTGCATTTCAGAAGTAGGCTCTAATTCTAGGTGGGTGAGTGGGAATCAAGGAGTCCCTGGTTGGCGCAGTTATCACACTCAGCTGCTAACCAAAAAGTTGGAGGTTCGAGTCTACCCAGAGATGCCTTGGAAGAAGGCCTGGCAATCTACTCCTGAAAAATCAGCAGTTGAAAACCCCCAAGACTATGGTCTCAAGACTTCTAACCCAGTAAACCAGTCCTGTGAGTTGTTTGGATATGTCTAGGAAGCTTCCGTAACAGCGCTCCCTATGTGGTTTGTTATTTGTATGGGTATAAATGAAGGACACACACACATACATATGTCTGCAGATACACCTGTAAATGTATGTAAATTTACTTGCGTCCACCTTTCTATATGCACATGTGCATCCATATCTACCCACATAATTGCACATATATTTTTTTATTATTTTTACTGTTTTTGAAAATTGCTGTATGTTATAGCATTTGCTAAAGTTGTTCCTTTTGCTCATGTACTTCTTAGTGTCTTTACCTTGGTCAGGTTGTGCTGACTTCACCCATATTTGGTTTTGTCTTTCCCATCACCAGAAGTATCAAGTGTCTACTATCTAGAAAATGATTCCCCCATTCTTTTCCTCCTATCCCTGTAACCATCAAAGAACTTTGCTTTCTGTGTGTATATCTATTTTCGATTTTTTGTCGTAATGGGACCATACAATACTTTTCTTTTTTTTGACTGGCTTATTTCACTCATAATGTCCTCTGGATTCATCCATATTAAAAGATGTTTCCTGGACTCCTCATTATTCTTTATAGTTGCATAGTATTCCATTGTATGTACGTACCACAGTTTGTTAACTCGTTCATCCGTGAATGGGACTTAGGTGGTTGTTTCTATCTTTTGCTATTGTGAATAACGCTGCAATGAACATAGGTGTCCATATTGTCTATTCTTGTCACTGCTCTTATATCTCTAGGATATATACATACCTAAGAGTGGGATTCCTGGATCGTAAGGTATTTCTATTTTTAGCTTTTTGAGGAAGTACCATACTGTTTTCCATAGTGGTTGTATCATTTTACAATTCCATCAGTAGGCTGGTTGTCTGATGTTGTTAGTTCTCTGTCCAAAGTTCTCTCTTCAATATTTCTTGTCAGGTTAGTCTTTTTTTTTTTTTAATGAGGTCCCTTAATTTCTGTTTATCTGGGAATGTCCTAATTCCACCATCATATCTGAAAGACAATTTTTCTGGATATATGATTCTTGACTGGCAATTCTTTTCTTTTAGGGTTTTATATATGACATCCCACTGCCTTCTTGCCTGCATGGTTTCTGCTGAGAAATCAGCACTTAAGTCTTATTGGTGACCCTTTTAAGTGATATTACATTTTTCACAAGCTGCTCTCAGGATTCTTTCTTTGGTTTTGGAAGATTTGGTTATGATATGTCTTGGTGGCTTTCTTTTGGTGTCTATCCTCTGTGGGATTCCTTGAGCTTCTTGGATGGAAATCTTCTTGTGTTTCATGATATTAGAGAAGTTTTCTGCCAACAAATCTTCAAAAATTCTCTCTGTGCTTTTTTTCTCTCCTCCTCTTCTGGATTTACAATTACACGTAAATTCTTCCTTTTGATAGTGTTCCATGTAACTCCTAGGCTTTCTTTATTAGTCTTCATTCTTTTTTTCCTGATTGTTGCTCAAACAGATTAGGGTCAAGGGATTTGTCCTTGATTTCACTGATTCTTTCTTCTGTTGCTTCAATTCTACTTCTTTGTCCTTCCATTGTGTTATCTATTTCTGATATTTTATTGTTTATCTTCTGGATTTCTAGGGGTTTTTTGTGTGTAAGTTTTCTAACTGTCTATTTATTTTGTCATTTTTTTCTTGTATTGTTTTCCTGAATTCTTCCAGTGTTTTATCGGTGTTTTCCTTCATTTCTTTGAGGAACCTATATATATATCTTCTGAATTCCTTATCAGGTTGTTCTATTGCCCATTTATTTTGCACACTTGTTAGAGCTATCTTATCCTATTTGTTCATATGATTTGTTATTGTCCACTGTCTCCAAGGCATTAAGGTGTTAATTTATTTATTTATTGTATGTATATTTGTTTCATATTGATTTGTTTTGTTTTGATATATCCAGAGATTTGTTTCATCTCTTTCTTTTTTGAATGTCTTCCTTCCTTTGTATTATTTTAGTGGTTGTTGTTTTGTGGTTCTGGTCTGTGTGTGACTTTGGTGGTGTCTGTTGGCTGGGCATGATTTCCTCTCACTAGTGGATATGGTAGGTCACACCCATGTGCATGTCCTCTGTGGTTAGGCTTGTATGTCTTCCCTTACTGGATTAAGCATAGTCAGAAGAGCATGTTATTTCCCTGATAGTGGGTGACAAGTGTTGGGTAGTCAGGGTCCTTCCACAGCCCTTGTGGGACCATGGGATCCTTCCAGGTTGGTGCTATCAATTAGTGAATCAGCTGGAGAGAAAGACAGGTTGTCTTCACAGCCACAGGGTGACAATGCTACCCAAATGGACAGCATAAGCCCTTTGTGTAGTCACGAATTGGCATTTCAGTAAGTGGTGGGAGATCAAGAGGTCTCAGTGCATGCGGGGGTCAGCCTGTGGGAACAGGCTGAGTGTAGGATGGGTGTTGCTGCAGCCAGGCTGTCATTGCCTGTTGGCACAAGGAATGTCTGCTTGCATTTGGGTGGGGTAGTGTTAGAGCCTGTCAGGGTGGACCTGGAAGTCACTGGTAATGGGGTATGCCTGCTGGGAAGGGTGTATAGGGGTGATTCTGCTAGTCATTGGGCTGGGATGTGGGGCACATCTGCTGGCTGCTGAGCAATGATGGAAGGTGCTTTTCTGGTTACTGTGTGGGCATGGGGGGATCACGCCAGTAATGGGCAATGGATGTAGAGGTGCCCCTGCCAGCCACTAGGCTGTAGGTGGGGGTGGTGTTTTCTCTGGCCACTGGGCTGTAGGCATGCTCCCATGAGATGCTGGGCAGCAGGCTTTGGGGTGCTCCTGCCAGGCTGAGGGGAGAGAGCGCTCCTAGTGGTCACTGGGCTGCAAGCATACTCCGACCATCCCACTGGGTGCTGGGGCACCCCTGCCAGCCACGAGGCAGTGGATGAGGGGGTGCTCCTGCTGATTGTCAGGTAGCTGGTGAGGGGTGCTCCTGCCAGTTGCTAGGCACCAGGCGAGGGGATGCTTCTGCTGGTTACTGGGCCAAAGATGCACTCCCACCAGTCTTCAGGATGTGGGGAAGGGGGTACCCCTGCTGATCACTGGGCTGCTGGTGTGCTCCTACTGGTCACCAGTTCGCAGGTGTACTCCCACTGGTCTCTGGGCAGCAGGTGTGGGTGAAGAGTCATTATTGCCATTGGTAGGTGCGGGTGCAGGGAGCACCCCTGGCTGGCTTCTCCAGGTGATTGGAGCAAAGCCTGTCCACATGTGGGGTGTGGGAAGGTTACACAGAGGCTGGCTGGGTGGGGGAACTCCAGTTGCTACTCTATGGTTTTACAACCCAGTGGTTGATTCCTGGCCTAATGTTCAGGCACTGATAATGCTGAGTAGTCCCTTCCCCAGTTCCTGGCTCTCTCCCTTCTTTAAGGTTGGCAGGATCACTTGAGCTCTTGCTGCACTTTCCCTTTCTCACCCCAGCTTGTGTCCTGTTCACCTCGTTTCACTTCAGATTTGTTTACACACACTGTCTCTTTCTCCTGTTGTGCCTTCCTGTACTCCTCAGGAATGCTGTCTGTTTATCCCCAGATGGCCACGCTGTCCTGGGCTGGCTGGTTGGGCATCAAGGACCTGTAAATCTCCACATCTGCTGTTTTCTTTGTCTCTCCTTCCACTCAGAGTGCCACCTAATTCTTCATCCTTCCACTTGGTGTTCAGGGTTCCAAGGTTGTCACTTGTATCTGTTTCACTTGGTTTCAGGAGTCTTTGTTGTAGGGGGATGTTATGGTGTGTCAGTCTAAGTTGCCATCTTGGACTCCCTCTCCAACAGATTTTTTGTTCATATTTTATCTCGTTTTCCCAGTTGATCTTGGAAGTAAAAGTTAGTTTTGTACAAGGTAACATGCCATCATTGGATTCAGAAACTCTTATCACACTTCTCAAATTGTAATTTTGGATGTTCATATGTTATCTTTAGTGCTAGATGATAAACTCCTAAAAGGAAGATATAGAAGATTTAATATATATATTTTTTACGTCTAATATCTTTTTTCTAAAAAGGTTATAGACTCATATTTACTGATTAATTGAATTAAGGAATTATTTTTATTGGGAATCTCCCAATAAAAAGCAAATGTTAAACTCATTTTTCCCTAAAGCTAAAACTTTCTATAAAGATGCTATTGAAGGGTCATTGTGATGAATGTATATAGACACAGAAAAGCGAACCAGCTAAACTGCATCAAAGTTTTAAAATAATGTCAGAAAAGTCAGATACAGAAATTCTGAAAACTTTGAACTCCCCAGGATTTATTCATTTTACATGAAATAGGTGTTCTTCTAGTGACACTTTGATCCAACATCTCAGTGTTGTCAGAGTTCAGAAGGCTTAAGGCCTCAAAGTGCTCCTATGATTTTTATCCAAAATCATAATCAGGTTTTGATCCATTTCAGAAAGAGATCCAATCCCTGGAGTCCAGCTACAGCCACAGGACCAGAGGAATTGCTGTTGCACAGCCCAAAGGACCAGCAAGGGACAAACTACTAATAAATATGTTGCTGAAAATATTTGTCCACTTCTTCTTCCTTTTATTCAATTGCTTATCATAAGAAAATATATTTTTTATCTTTTAGCTCTTTTGAATCAACAGCGTTGCTTATTGTTACTTATTTATTTAAGAAACATTTTTAGCACCTACCACCACTAGAAGTCACTATCAAGTCAACTCAACTCAAGGCAACCCCATGTGTGTCAGAGCAGAACTCTTCTTCATTGGGTTTTCACCAGGTCTTTCTTCTGAGGCCCCTGTGGGTGGAGTTGAATTTCCAACATTTGGGTTAGCAGCTGAGTGTGTTAATCATTTGCACCAAGGGACTCCTTTTAAAGTCTACTGTGAGGAAAATATCATGAAAATAGCAATGGCTGGGGGATGCAGAGAGTGATATGGAAACTATTAAGTATAGTCCTTGTCCCCCAAATGGGGGAGACAGGTGTGTGTGTGTGCTGATGTATATGATTAAGAGACTACAGGGACCAGGCAGGATAAAACCAGAGCCTACTTCAAAGTTCCAGTGACACCTTGCTGTGGAAAAATTTATATTTATTTAATGAACATTTTAAGATCTATCCTGAAGTACAATGCTATCAGTGACAGGATAATATCCATACGCCTAAAAGGAAGACCAGTTAATAAAACTATTATTCAAATTTACACACCAAACACTAATGCCAAAGATGAAGAAACTGAAGATTTTTACCAACTTCTGCAGTCTGAAATTGATCAAACATGCAATCAAGATGCACTGATAATTATTAGTAGTTATAACGTGAAAGCTGGAAACAAAAAGGGTCAGTAGTTGAAAAATATGGCCTTGATGATAGAAATGATGCTGGATATTGTATGATTGAATTTTGCAAGACCAATGACCTATTCTTCGGAAGTACCTTTTTTCAACAACATAAACAATGACTATACATGTGGACCTTACAATACAGGATTCCTATACAGGAATCAAATGGACTACATCTGTGGAAAGAGACAATGGAGAAGCTCAATATCATCAGTCGGGACAAGGCCTGGGCTGGCTGTGGAAAAGACCATCAGTTGCTCATATGCAAGTTCGAGTTGAATATGAAGAAAATTAAAACAAGTCCATGAGACCCAAAGTAGAACCCCGAGTATATCTCACTTGAATTTAGTGGCTGTCTTAGGCTGGGTTTCCTAGAGAAGAAAGACCGGTGAAGAATATATATATATAGAGAGAGAGAGAGATTTAAATCAGGAAAATGGTTCATGAATTTTTATGGCTGGCAAGTCTCAAGTCCATGGGTCAGACGTCAGGCTGGAGGGTTTTCCTGACTCACGTAGCTGCAGGGGCTGATGAACCCAAGATTGGCAGGTCAGATGGCAGACCATTGGCTCATGAGCTGCAGAGGATGATAAATCCAAGATCGACAGGTAAGACAGCAGGCTGCGGCTCACAGGTTGTGGATGCTGATGAATTCCAAGATCAGTCAATATATAGCAGGTCACTGGCTCAAGTCCCAGGAACCAGAGGTCAGATGATGATGAGCTGGATGCAAGATTCAGGGCAGGCAAGAGAGCTTTGCCAGAATATCCTTATATATACTGGATGCAGGCCACACCCCTGAGGAAACTCCCTGTACAACTGATTAGCTGATCACATTAGATCACATAATGGAGGATGACTACATCATCACATAACTGCCAAACTACACCATTTTATCACTGCCAAATCACTGAGAATCATAGCCCAGCCAAATGACACACAACCTTAACCATCACAGAGACCAGTTCAAGGATAGATTTGATGCATTGAACATTAATGACCAAAGACCAAAGGAGTTATGGGATGACATCAAGGACATCACACATGAGGAAAGCAAAGGCATTAAGAGAGGAAGGACAGAAGAGACCAGAAGGGATGTCAGAAGAGACTCTGAAACTTGCTCTTGAATGGAGACCAGCTAAAGAATGTGGAAACAATAATGAAGTAAAAGAGCTAAACCAAAACTATCAAAGGGTGACTCAAGAAAACAAAGTAAAGTACTACAATGAAATGTGCAAAGACCTAGAGTTAGAAAACCAAAAGGGAAGAACACACTCAGAATTTCTCAAGGTGAAAGAACTGAAGAAAAATTCAAGCCTTGAGTTGCAGTATTGAAGGATTCTATGGGCAAAATATGAACGATGCAAGAAGCATCAAAAGAAGATGGAAGGATTGCACAGAGTCACTGTATCAAAAAGAGCTGGTTGACTTTCAACCATTTCGGGAGTTAGCCTGTGATCAAGAACTGACAGTACTGAAGAAGTCCAGGTGCACTGAAGGCACTGGCGAAAACAAGGCTCCGGGAATTGACAGAATACCAATTGAGATGTTTCAACAAACAGATGCAGCCTAGAAATGCTCACTATTCTGTGCCAAAAAATACGGAAGACAGCTACCTGGCCAACTGACTGGAAGAGATTCATATTCATGCTCATTCAAAAGATAGGGGATCTGACAGAGTGCAGAAGTTATTGCACAATATCATTAATATTACACACAAGTAAAATTTTGCTGAAGATAATTCAAAAACAGTTGTAGCAGTACATCTATAGGGCACTGCCAGAAATTCGAGCTGGAATCAGAAGACGATGTGGAATGAGGCATATCATTGCTGATATCAGGTGGATCTTGGCTGAAAGCAGAGAATACCACAGAGATGTTTACCTGTGTTTTATTGACTATGCCAAGGCATTAGACTGTGTGGCTTATACCAAATTATGGTTAACATTGCAAATAATGGGAATTCCAGAATACTTCATTACGTGAAACCTGTACAAAGGCCAAGAGGCAGTTGTTTGAACAGAGGAAGGGGATACTGCATGGTTTGAAATCAGGAAAGGTGTGCATCAGAGTTGTATTCTTTCACCATACTTATTCAATCTGTATGCTGAGAAAATAATCCAAGAAGTTGGACTATATGAGGAAGATGGAGGGATCGGGATCAGAGGAAGACTCATTAACAACCTGCATTATCCAGATAATGCATCCTCGCTTGCTGAAAGTGAAAAGAACTTGAAGCACCTACTGATGAAGATCAAACACTACATACAGTCTTCAATATAAGATTGTACCTCAACATAAAGAAAACAAAAATCCTCCCAACTGTACCAATAAACATTATGACAAATGGAGAGATGATTGAAGTTTTCAAGGATTTCATTTTATTTGGATCCACAATTAACGCCCATGGAAGCAGCAGCCAAAAATCAAATGTCGTATTGCCTTTGGCACATCCCCTGCAAAAGACCTCTTTAAAGTGTTAAAAAGCAAAGATGTCAGCTTGAGGACTAAGGTGCACCTGATCAAAGACATGATATTTTCAATCACCTCATATGCACGTGAAAGCTGGACAATGAATAAGAAAGACTGAAAAGAACTGATGCCTTTGAATTACGGTGTTGGCGAAGAATATCGAATTTACTATGGACTGCCAGAAGAATGGAAAAACCTGTCTTGGAAGGAGTACGGTCAGAATGCTCCTTAGAAGCAAGGATGATGAGACTTTGTCTCACATACTTTGGACATGTTATCAGGAGGGTTCAATCCCTGGAGAAAGCATCATGCTTGGTAAAGTAGAGGGTCATCGAAAAAGAGGAAAACCCTCAGCGAGATGGACTGACATAGCAGCTGCAACAGTGGGCTCAAACATACCAATGATTGTGAGGATGGTGCAGGATGGGGAAATGTTTCATTCTGTTGTTCAGGGGGTTCCTATGAGTTGGAACCAACGTGATGACACCAAACAACATATAATATGGAATGAACAAGTGGAGTTTCAGAAAATTCTGATTACCACAGGAAGTGGTTTGTTCTGAAGTGCTTTCTGATTAAGTCATAGGGAGATGTTTTACAGAATTTGGCAAAGGTTATTTCAAAATGACAACTCTGAATTTTTGCCTATTTTTGTCAGTGCAGAAAGGAATTCTGAGACTCACAGCAGGCAGGAGTGTTTGAGAACCCACAGTTCCTAAAACCGCCTCCACAGTTGGATTGACGTGTGACTTTTCTACACTTTGGGTAGTCAAAAAAAATATGGGCAGGTGAACCCTCCATGGGAGAGGTCGTACTGCAGCCAGGTTTAAAAGAGAGAGCTGCACACTGCAGCCCACAGCTGATCAGCCAGAGTCCTGGAAAGCCGAGGTGGCAGAAAGCCTGACTGCCTTAGATTGAATGGGTTTAAACCAGGTGGGTAGGTTATTTGATGCAGTTGTCCAACAATTCAATGCTTGATTTATCTAGGATGGGCTCGACCAGATCCTTCATTTTACTAGGAAAAAATGCTGGTGGTAAATATTTCTCTTTCAACTCACTGGTGAAATGATTTTAACAATATTTTGTAGTTGATCAAACTAGGGAATACAATTTTTTGTTAAAGAGATAACATTTCTTTAAACTTTCTTTGTCCAATAGTTATTTATTCAGTACATACAATGTGTCTACCACTTACTAAATACTTGGGGTATCATAAATGGAAGATACTGACTGCATTATTTAGAATAGTATTGGCTCTTAGAAATAGATGACCACAAAGTAATAGTGATCTAAACCAGAAAGATAACTTCCCTTTTGATTGAGTAATCCCCAATAAGACACTCCAGGACTAGTGTGACGCATATTTCCAGGTAATATCTATCATCCATATTGCTATGGTCCAAGTTGGCATTCATGTTCCCAGGACAAAGTAGAAGAGACAAAGAACAGATGTCTATTTTTCAAAGACTTCTAACTATGATTATTACTATTTTAGTTTACATGCAATAGAATTCACCTTCTGTGTACAGTTTTGAGTTTTAATACATGTATAGATTTGTCTAACCACCATCACAAGTAGAATACAGAACAATTTCATTACCCAAAAAAATTCCTTCATGCCATCCCTTTGTGGACAACCCCTCCCCTTCAACTGAACTGATGGAACCACTGACCTGTTTTCCATCCCTGTGGATTTTTACTTTTCAAGAATGTCATATAAATGGAATTATATAGCATGTAACTTTTTGAGAGTGGCTTCTTTCAGTTAACATAGTGCACTTGAGATTCATCTGTGTTTTTGTGTGAATGATAGCTTTTCTCTTTTCTGTGGAGTAATAAAAAGAAAGACCAAAATTGCTGTCAGAATAGACTCTGAAGCTTGCTCTTGAATGTCGAGTAGCTAAAGTGAACAGAAGAAATGATGAAGTAAAAGAACTGAAGATTTCAAAGGGTGGCTTGAGAATACAAGATAAAGTATTATAATTACATGTGCAAAGACTTTGAGTTAGAAAACCAAAGGGGATAACACACTTGGCATTTTTCAAGCTGAAAGAACTGAAGAAAAAAATCAGGCCTCGATTCGCAGTAGTGAAGGATTCTATAGGCAAAATATGAAGGATGCAAGAAGCATTAAAAGAAGATGGAAGGAATACACAGAGTGAATGTACCAAAAAGAATTGGTCAACATTCAATCATTACAGGAAGTAGCATGTGATCAAGAACCGATGGTACTGAAGGAAGAAGTCCAAGCTGCTCTGCAGACTTTGGCAAAAAACAAGGCTCCAGGAATTGACAAAATACCAATTGAGATGTTCCAACAAGCTGATGCAGCGCTAGAAGTGCTCACTCGTCTCTGCCAAGAAATTTGGAAGACAGCTACCTGGCCAATGGACTATAAGAGATCCATATTTATGCCTATTCCAAAGAAAGGTGATCCAACAGATCGCAGAAATTATTGAACAATATCATTAATAACACACACAAGTAGATTGTTGCTGAAGATCATTCCAAAGCATTGCAGCAGTACATTGACAAGGAACTGCCAGAAATTCAAGCCAGATTCAGAAGGTGTGGAACAAGAGATATCATTGCTGATGTCAGATGGATCTTGGCTGAAAGCAGAGAATACCAGAAAGATGTTTACCTGTGCTTTATTGACTATGGAAAGACATTTGACTGTGTGGATCATAACAAATTATGGATAGCATTGTGAAGAATGGGAATTCCGGAACACTTAATTGTGCTCATGAGGAACCTATATTTAGACCAAGAGGCAGTTGTTTGAACAGAACAAGGGGATGCTCCATAGGCTAAGTTCAGGAAATGTGTGAGTCAGGGTTGTATCTTTCACCGTACGTATTCAGTCTATATGCTGAGCAAATCATCTGAGAAGCTGGGCTATATGAAGAAGAATGGGACATCAGGATTTTGGAAGACTCGTTAACAACCTGTGATATGTAGATAATACAACCTTGGTTGCTGAAAATGAAAAGGATTTGAAGCACTTACTGATGAAGATCAAAGACCATAAGCCTTCAGTATGGATTACACCTCAACACAAGAAAACAAAAATCCTCACAACTGGACCGATAAGCAACATCATGATAAATGGAGAAAAGTTTGAAGTTGTCAGAATTTCATATTACTTGGATCCACAATCAAGAAATCAAAAACACTTTGCATTGGGCACATCTCCTGCGAAAGACCTCTTTAAACTGTTAAAAAAGCAAAGATATGGCCTTGAGGGCTAAGGTTCACCTGACACAAGCCATGATATTTTCAATTGCCTCATACACATGCTAAAGGTAGGCAATGAATAAGGATGACTGAACAAGAATTGATGCCTTTGAATTATGGTGTTGGTGAAGAATATTGAATATACCATGGACTGCCAAAAGAACAAACAAATCTGTCTTGGAAGAAGTACAGCTAGAACGCTCCTTAGAAGCAAGGATAGCGAGACTGCGTCTCACATGCTTTGGACATGTTATCAAGAGGGTTCAGTCTCTGGAGAAGGACATCATGCTTGGTAAAGGGTCAGTGAAAAAGAGGATGACCCTCAATGGGATGGATTGACATGGTAGCTGCAACAATAGGCTTAAGCATAACAACGATTGTGAGGATGGTGCAGGACCATGCAGTGTTTTGTTCTGTTGTACATAGGGTCACTATGAGTTGGAACAACAACAACAATATTTCCATTATGTGGATATACCACAGTTTATTAATCCATTCACTTGTCGAATGGCATTTGAATTGTTTCCAGTTTGGGGTGATTATGAATAATGGTGATATAAATATTCATGTACAGGTATTTTTGCTCAGAACATAAATTTTTATTTCTTTAAGAGTGCATACTTAGGAGTGGGATTATTGAATCCTAGGACAAGTATATGCTTAACATTAAAAGAAGCTGTAAAAATGTTTCCAGTGTGACTATCATTTTGCACTCCCTTCCACAATGTGTGAGAGTTCAGGTTGCTCCGTATCTTCTCCAGCAGACTACACAGTGGTTTTTTGTTTGGCTTTTGCATTTTTTGTGAGCTTTTTTAAGCCATTCTAATAGGTTATGTGTGTGGTGGTATCTCACTGTAGTTTTTGTTTTTATTTCTCTAATAACTAATGACGTTGAGCATCCTTTCATGTGCCTGTTTCAATCCAGATATTTTCTTTGAAATGCCTGTCAACTCTTCAGCCCATTTTTATATTTAGTTTTATATTTTCCCATTATTGAGTTTTGGAAAGTTTTTATACATTCTGGATAAAAGTCCTTTATCAGACATGGGATATGCAAACATATTTCCCAATCTGTGGCTGATTTTTTTTAATTCTCTTAAAAATCTTTCTCATAGCAAAAATATTCAGTTTCTATGAAGCCTAGTTTTTCGATTTTTCCTTTTAAGAATTGCGCTTTTGATATCATATATAAGAACTCTTTGCCTAACCCAAGGTCATGAAGATTTTCTCCTAAGAGTTTTGTAGTTTTAAGTCTATGATCTATTTAGAATTAATATTTGTATGCCACCTGAAGAATAGATGAACATTCTTATGTTTTGTTTTGCGTAGTGAAGTCCAATTGTTTCAGCACTATTTGTTGAAAAGGCTTGTCCTTTCTCTATTGAATTGCCCTTGCAACTTTGACAAAAATCAATCGAACATATTTGTGTGGGTCTATTTCCGGACTGTCGCGTCTGTTTTACTGATCTATGTTTCTATCCTTTCACTATACCACACTGTCTTGATTACTGTAGCTTTATAAAAACCAAACCAAACACAGTGCCATCAAGTCGATTCCGACTCATAGCAACCCTATAGGACAGAGTAGAACTGCCCCACAGAGTTTCCAAAGAGCAGCTGGTGGATTCAAACTGCCCACCCTTTGGTTAGCAGCCATAGCACTTAACCACTACGCCACCAGGGCTTCCAATATAGTGAGTTTTAAAATTGAGTAGTGTGAGTCCTCCATCTTTGTTCTTTTTTTCAAAATTGTTCTGATAATTCTAGTTCCTTTGCCTATCCATACTTGTTTAGAATAAGCTTTATACATACATACAGATATATGTATACACATATACAAAAATTTTGGTGGAACTTTTATTTATATTTTATTAAATATACAGAAGAATTTGAGATAACTGACATCTTACCCTTATTTCAATTTTCAATACATGAATACAGTATGTCTCTTCATTTATTTAGGTCATCTTTTATATGACGGTTCAGTAGTTAAGCACTCAGCTGCTAACAGAAAAGTTGATGGTTCGAACTTACCAGCTGCTCTGTGGGAGAAAGATGTGGCAGTCGGCTTCTACAAAAATTTACAGACTTGGAAACTCTATGGGGAAGTTCTACTCTGTTCTATAGGGCTGTTATGAGTCGGAATGGACTCAGCAGCAGTGGGTTTTGTCTTACATTTCTCACTGGCCCGTGTAGCTTGTGGCACAGTAATCCTGCTGATATTTTGCTATACATGTGTTAAGTAGTATGAAGAGTTTGAGATTTTACCCGACTTTCCAAATAAGAAGTTAGCTTGCATAGTTTCATGGTTGCTGGTAGGAGACATAAGACTTGTGGATCAGAGACCCAGTAGGCTTCATGACAGAAGAGGGATCCTTAGCTTAGAGATCTGAATCTTTTGTAACAGGCAGTGTGCATGCCTCCTGTTTTGTTCTAGAGGAAGACATTATCTTTATTACACTGGGCAGTAAGCATGCCTGATCTTTGTGCCAGAAAGAGACACTATCGCTATCTTTTAATGCTGTTTTCTGCACAAAACGTCCTTGAAAAGATAGTTTGTATCAAAAGACAGCCAATGCCTTTCTTGCAAACAGGCAGAAATGTAAGAGGCTCAAGGAGAATTGTCTCCCAAAAATGTATACCTAAGTCTTTATTTTTCGTAGTTATTGTAAATAGTGCTTAAAAAAAAAAAAAAAACTTAAAAAAAGTATTTATTTTTGGTTTCTAATTGTTCACTGCTAATGTATATAATTCTTTTGGAAACCCTGGTGATGTAGTGGTTAAGTGCTACAGCTGCTAACCAAAAGGTCGGCAGTTCGAATCCGCCAGGCACTCCTCGGAAACTCTATGGGGCAGTTCTACTCTGTCCTATAGGGTCGCTATGAGTCGGAATCGACTCGACGGCACTGTTTTATTGTAATGTATATAATACCTGGTGGTGTAGTGGTTAAGGGCTATGGTTGCTAACAAAATGTCGGCAGTTCGAATCCACCAGGCGCTCCTTGGAAACTCTATGGGGCAGTACTACTCTGTCCTATAGGGTCACTGTAGTCAGAATTGACTCAGTGGCAATGGGTTTTTTAATGTATATAAAGTTTTTTGTTTTTTTGCTTTTTTGTAAACCCTATGGATCACAACAGTCTGGTCCCCAACTGATCATGTAGGACCAGGTAGTGTTTTGTCTGTTGTACATGGGGTTGTCATGATGATAGTTAACAACAAAAACAATATATGTAAATATAATTCTTTCCTGTGACATGACTAAATCCACTAATTAATTCTACAAGGTTTTATTCTTCTGTTCATATCTTAAGCCCTTGATTTCTTTTTCTTCCTTTATTGCACTGGCTAGGACTTCCAGTAAAATGATGAATACCAAAAACCAAACTAAACTGGTTGCCATCAAGTTGATTCCAACTCACAGTTACCCTATAGGACAGAGTATAACTGCCCCATGGGGTTTCCAAGGAACAGCTGGTGGGTCCAAACTGACGAACTTCTGCTTAGCAGCTGTGCTCCTAACTGCTGTGTCACACCTTGCCTTGTTACCAAACTTAGGAGAAGAACATTCAGCCTTTGACCATCCAGTGTGATGTTAGATTGTAGGCTTTTTTAGGTAATTTAATTCAGGTTAAAAAACTATCTTCCATTCCTTGTTTTCTGAGAGTTTTCATCAGGAGTGCCTGTTGCACTTGAGGGCATGTGCGTCTCGAATTCATGCGTAAATGCATTTTCTGCGTCTGTTGATGTCATCGTGTGATATTTCTTATTTAATGTGTTGATATGGTGAATTATATTGATTTATTTTCAGATTTTGAACTAGCTTTGCAAAAAATATGGTCACGATATATTATGATATTTATTTATAAATGGATTTGATTTGCTAATACTTTGCTGAGGGATTTTGCATCTATTTTCATGAGCTATGTTCATTTTTTTTTTTAATATGTTCATGTTCATTTTAGTTTTCTTGTACTGTCTTTATCTGACTTTGGTATCAGTGTAACGATGGCCTCGTAAAATAAGCTGGAAAGTAATTCCTCCTCTTCTACTTTTTGGGAAGAGATTGTACAGAATTGATATTATTTCTTCCTTAAACGACTGATAGAATTTCCCAGTGAAGCCATCTAGTCCTAGAGTTTCTTTGCGGGAATTATTTAAACTATGACTCATATTTCTTTAATAATTAAAGGATTATTCAGGTTATCTATTTCTTCTTGAATGAGTTTTGATAGTGTGTGTCTTTCAAAGAATTGGGTCCTTTTATTTAAGTTGTTGAATTTCTATGTATCAAGATGTTTACCGTATTCTCTTATTACTTTGTGATGTTTGTTTGACCGGTAGTGATATCCCTTCTTTCATCCCTAAAGTTTATAATTTGAACTCTTTTTCTTTGTCACTCTTGCCAGCAGCTTATACATTTTGTTGAGTTTTACAATGACTATGCTTTTGGTTTCGTTGATTTTCTTAATTTTTGTGTGCATGTGTTTGTGTGTGTGTTCAAGGACATTGACTTCTGCTCTCATCTTTATTATTTCATTCCTTCTGCTTGATTTGTGTGGCAGTATTGATTTGAGATTTTTTATCTCCTAAAATAAACATTCAATTCTATAAATTTCCCTTTAAGTACTCTTTTCATTGCATCCCACCTATTTTGATATGTTTTATTTTCATTTTCATCCAGTTAAAATATATATCTAATTTTACTTGAAATTTCCTTGTTGACATATGAATTATTTAGAAGTATTGTTTAATTTCAAGATACTTGGGGATTTTTTTTCTCTAGCTCTCTTTCTAATTTAATTCCCTTACAGCCTGAGAGGAGACCCTGGGTGGTGCAAACAGTTAAGTGCTTGGCTGCTAACTGAAAGGGTAGAGGTTCAAACTCACCCAGAGACACCTTGGAAGAAAGGCTTGGCAATTTGTTCCTTTGTATGTCAAATAATGTTGGACTGTGTCCTGTACATTTTGAATATCATTTTATGATACCCCGGGGCTTGTTAAAATCTTCCGAAGAATGTTGATTTTTTTGGTTGTTTTTATTTGTTTTATTAGGCAATCAGTCCAGTTAGGCTCAGATCACAAGTCCTAACCTGCCTTGCATAGCTTTTGATTTCAATATTAGCTTAGTTTTCAAAGCCTTTGCAGTGCTAATCTCATTTGCCTCCTGTGTGCCACCAAGAGGATAGTAAGGAACTTATGCTATTATTATACCTTAGTTCTCAGTTCTCAAAGCCTGTGCTGTTTTGATTCTGGTCAGTCCCAAGCATCAGCAGTTTGGGTTGAGCCTGGGACTTTGTATAGAGAATAAGATCTCTTTCTTCAGCTTCCTGCTCTATGATCTCTCCCACACACTGTCTCTCAGAAGCCCCCTTTCCTTGTGCTTCTGTCCAGAAACCCAAGCTTTAGCCTCCCTGTGTTGCCATGCTCTTCCCCCAACTGGGTCCACCTCAAAGTAGTATTGAGAGAAAAGAGCCCTTGGGCCACTACTGCCACCGCTGCTGCCACCACTACTGTGGGGATCAGCTTCATTACTGGGGATCCATCCTACAGGGGCCTGACTTTCTGGTCCTTTAGTCAGAGAAAGAGAGAATTTTTCTTGGAGCTTTCTCTTTCCACGCATGATGAACAATTCTGGGAATCAGGCTGCCCTAGAGTGTAAGGGGAAACCCTGGTGGAGTAGTGGTTAGGTGCAATGGCTGCTAACCAAAAGGTTGGCAGTTTGAATCCACGAGGTGCTCCTGGGAAACTCTATGGGGTAGTTCTACTCTGTCCTATAAGGTTGCTATGGATCCGAATCGACTCGACAGCAATGGGTTTTTTAAGGGTATAAGACAGGAAACATGAGACGAAAAACAAATGAACGGGGAACCCACTTTTATATGGGATGTTCTTCAATTTTGTTTCCTTTTCCAATCTTCCTGCTATTACTTACTTTTCTGCATTCTTAGATAATTCCTTTATTTATTCTGTTCAGCGATTTTAGCTCTCATCAGTGGGAGATAGGGTAGGCTGTCCTTAGTTCTTCTTAAATGTGATCATAATATTGTCAACTATCTCTTAAGATTCCAACCTTATGCTTACACAACACTCATGCTTATATCTCATTGACCAGAACTAGGTAATATGACCACACCCACTTACAAGGGTGCACGATCATATGCTCAGCCATGAAGTAGAGGCTCTGTCACCTTGGAAGAATGGAAAAATAGATATTGGGGAAAAGCTAGCAGTTTCTACACCACTATTCATACCTTCAATAATGTCAAGGTCTAATAGGGAAGACAGACCTGTAGGACATCTATCACATTAATGTGTTGAAAGCTCCACTTGAAAGATTTGTTTTCATGAGTATAATATCCAATCTGGAGTTTCTAGAACATAGGGAGTTCTAAAAGTAGTCATTTATGTCTCCGAACCGTTGTGATATTTTGGAAAAACTTCACAGAAGTCTATGTTTACCTTTGATTGAGTGCCAAAAGTTAACAAAGTGTTGCATGTCTTTCCCTTTGGCTGGAATTCTGTCAACTCAATTAGTAATTCTAGGTTTTTTTTTTTTTCTTTTTAATTGTGATTAGAAGCTTAGAATGGATTTAAAATTTCTCAGTTATTAAAAATGTTAAAACTAATTTCTTTTTACTTACTAAATGCAATGTAGTAGATGATGATAGATTTCAAAGCATGGAGTCTACATGTTGTTGGTAGATTTTATTAGTCTGAGTTCTTTTGACAGCAAAAAACAAAATAACAAAAATCCAATTCTGTTTTCAGATAGTTTCTCTGAAACAAAAGAGAAAGACTTGATATATTGGCTCATGTAATTGGGAAAAACATACTTGAATAGGCATCAGTCATGGTTTTATTGAGAGGTTCAAAAGTATTACCAGCTAGTTTTTTGTCTCTTCATCTCTACGCAGCATGGGCACTTTCAAAATTAAGGGGAAAATTGTTGCTGGCCAGCTAGACTGACAGCATCCCTAATTACAGCACCATCACTAGGGAGGGTCAGTTCCTTTCTCCCAGGCTCTATACAGCTATTACAGGGAAGAGAACTTGGGACAAACACTTATTCTAAACCATTCACCAAGCTGATATGGTACAAATACTGGCCCAGCTTGAATTATGGGTTTATTTTTTTTTCTAATGCCATGGTTTTTTACTAGACAAAAAAGGGAGTAGAAAGGAGGTATATAGAGAAAATAAAAGTAGCAACCAGGCAACTTTAATATGGAGTGCAAAACAGAACTAAAATATTACACCTGAGGCTATTTTCTTATCTTTTCTTTTGTTTGGGTATCTTATTTTTTTATTCAATTCCATACCTGCATCATTCAACAAGTTTTTCCTTTGAGAAAGGTCATGATCTGAGAATTTCCTCAAATTATCACTTACAGTGTATTCTAAACTTTCTTCTTTCTGATAAGAATTCTGAATTTTCACTTCATGTACCCAAGTCAGGAATATTTTCTATCATTTGAGACAGAAAGGAAGTCTAAAATTCATTTTAGCCATAAGTGATATAGACCTGAAAGCTCTTTATTATTTTTTTCTTTCTCCCTTTACCATATTCCAGCTGTGATACAGATAACCTAGCAATAGGCTTAAATGGTCATTTAAAATATTATAATTTACTACTTAAAAAAAAAGTTCCAAAATTAATTTTCCTCAAATTTCAACTGTCATTTAGTAAATATTATTTAAATGAATAAATGAATGGCTGGTACTTGATAAATATTGTTTGCTCAGGGTATCACTCAAATATCAATGCTATTTTTATCTTTTTTTGAGATCATGCAATTTTCCCTCTATACATTTACTTAATATTTACGATGCAAGTTTCACTCTAATTTTAAAATGTCATTTCAACTTTTTTTTTTTTTCCCAGCCTGTGGATCATTCGTTTCTGAAAACAATATTTCTGACATTAATCAGTTGCCATTGAGTCAATTCTGACTCCTGGAGACCTCCTGGGTGTCAGAGTAGGAACTACACTCTACAGGGTTTGCAATGGCTGATTTCAGGAAGTAGATTGCCAGGCTTTTTTTCTGAGGTGCCTCTGGGTGGACTCAAACTTCCGACTTTTGGTTAACAGCTAAGTGTGTTAACCATTTGCACCACTCAGGAACTTGCTGGCATTACAGAGTTTTTACAGCTACAAATGATTCATTTCTCTCTGTGTGTTCTTTTTCCATTATCTCAGAGCCTCTCAAGTGCCAGTGTGTCTGGGATTCTCAGTTCACAAAATGGGGCTGCTTCTGTTCGGGAGGTCAAATAACAATCATCCTTAGAAACAGACTTCACTACATTATCTCTTGATAAAGACTAAATTAACACTCCTCCATTCATACCTACTCACTCTGCTTTGCTTCCCCGCATTGCCGCCACCTCTAAATGTTCAGCGTTCTTTTAGCTAGTCATTTGTAAACAGGATAACTTCTCAAAGTCTTTTTCTTTTCCCCCTTTGATCTTGATTTTCCTTGCAAGTTACCTCCATGGGATTGTTCCTAAATTGATTCATTTTCTGAAGCTATATACTAAATTTATTAAATTTATTATAACTTTGTATGTTTTGTTCAATTTGGTTCATGACTAATCTTGGCATAGGAAATATAGAAATTTTGCTAATCAATATTAAGATGGGAAACTGAAGCATCACTATTCTGTCCTTTTTTTGGTCGATGCTTCAGAATTCACATATTTCCCCTCAGACTCAAGTGTCACTTTTGTTACAGAAGTTTTGTCACTTTTTTCTAGGTAGTGATGGAGTGGTAAGTAGCGTAAAGATGGCCCTGATGATTCTGCTTCCTGGTAATCACGGCCTTGTGTAACCCACTTCCCCTCAGTAACTCGCTTTTCACCAACAGAATATGCCAACATTGGGAAGTTGTCACTTCTATGATCAGAATACAAAAGATTGTAACTTCTGTCTTGCTAGCAGAAACTCTCTCTTGGTGGCTTTAATGTTGCAAGCTGCTGTCAAGGAACTGAGTCCTGCCAACAATCACTTGGGCTTGGCAGCAGATCCTTCCCAGTCGAGTTTCCAGATAAGATGGCAGTCCTGGCTAACACCTTGATCGTAGCTTTGTGAGGGACCCTGAAGCAGAGGACCCAGAAAAGCTATGTCTGGATCTCTGATCCACAGAAACTGTGAGATAATAAATGTGTGTCATTGTAAGCAATTACGTTTATGGTAAAAAGAGCACTGGTAGAGTAGTGGTTAAGCACTCAGCTACTAATCAAAATGTCAGTGGTTCGAAACCACCAGCCATTCTGTGGGAGAAAGATGTGGCAATCTGCTTCTGTAAAGACTACAACCTTGGAAACCCCATGGGGCAGTTCTACTCTGTCTGTTATGAGTGGGAATTTACTTGACAGCACATAACAACAACAGCAAATTTGTGTTAAGTTGTCATGCAGCAATAGATATCTAATAGAGGTGGGCACTTATTCCTTTGTGCTTTTATGATATTCCATACATACCTCTATCAAAGAGGTATTCTCCATTGTGCAGATAACTCCCAAATTTATATTTTTAGAGTAGATTTCTTTCCTGAGTTTCATATGTACAACTTCACTTCAATGTCCTATAGGCACCTCAAACTGTGTTTAAAAATTGATTCATCTCCACTGCTTCTTCTCCTATATACCTTATCTCAGTAATATCACTATCCACACAATTGTTCAAGTCAAAAACTTGTGAATTATGCTTGATTTCTCCTCCCTTGCTGTGATCTGTTTGAACAGCAAATCAGATATTATACTCCATTGTTTAAGGGGTATTTCCATGCATTGTTCTTATAATAAAGTCAAAACTCCTTATTACAGCCTAGAAGACTTATGAGATCCTACCCCTAATTAAATTGCTTATCTTATCTTTAACCTTAATCTTTAACCTTTCACCTTTCAACCCCATGTTTTTCCTCCAACGAGCCATACTAAGCTTCTTTCAGATTCTTGAATGTATGCTTTTTCTTTTCATCATGGCTTTATGGATTATACTATCCCTTGTTTGTCCATGGTTGCCTTCTTCACAGGTCCTTTGCTTGATGGACTTCCACTCATCTCTCCGATCTCAGCTGAAATGCCATTTTCTACAAGGAACCTGCCTTGACATCCCCCGACTCAACATTTTGTTTGTGTCGTGACCTCCTCCATCATACTCCCAAAGCAGCTGTATTTCCCCTATGCCTGCTTACTTGTCTATATTTCTCATTAGAGTTTGAACTACACAAAGGCTGGAGTTATGCTAACCTTTTTCACCAATGAATTCCTTATGCCTAGCAGTGTGTTCAGTTTTGATTTGTATTTTTCTGTTCACTATGATGTTGAACATCTTTTCATGTGCTTGTTGGTCATTTGTATAACTTCTCTCTTCAAATCATCTATTTTTAATTGAGTTATGTGTCTTTATTATTGACTTTCAAGAGTTCTTTATATATTCTGGATAAGTTCTTTGTCAGATATACATATTGGAGACATTTTCTCCAGTCTGTGATTTATGTTTTCATTTTTTTAGTGTCTTTCAAAAATGAGTTTTTAAATGTGAAGAAGTCGTATTTATCTTTATTTTTTTAAGATTTATGTTTTTTGTATCCTAATTCAAGGTCATGAAGATTTTATCCTTTGTTTTCTTCTAGGAGTTTTATAGTTTTAACTTTTATACTTGGGTCTGTCATCCATTTCATATTTATTTTTGTGTATGGTATGAGGTAAGAACTGAGGTTAATTTTTTCTATACAGATACATATTTGTTTCAGCACCATTTGTTTAAAAGACTATCTTTCTCCCTTGAACTACAATGGCATCTCTACAGAAAACCAATTAGCCATAGATGTTTTGACCTGTTTCTGGATTCTGGTACAGAGCTAACTAAAACACCCTTTTCCATCAATTCAATCCTGACTCATAGTGACCCTATAAGACAGAGTAAAACTGCCCCATAAGGTTTCCAAGAAGCAGCAGGTGGATTTGAACTGCCTACCTTTTGGTTAGCAGCCAAACGTGCCACTGTGCCACCAGGGCTCCAGGACTGACTAAAAAAAAAAAATTTTTTTTTTTTTTTAGAGCTCATGAAATCACCTGGGTGGCCAGCTTTCACCTGAATATATAATGGAGAAGTAAAACCATTAGGAAAAAATATACCTACTCCTTATTTACCTACTATCTCATATTCCAACATTTCACAGTTATGACAATAATAAAAAATCTACTGACTATTTTGTGCATTAACGATGTACATCTGGCAGTAATGAACTCCAGGTGCAAGGTGAGAGTGACACTGCCTGTGATGGTTAAGGTTATGTGCCAACTTGACTGGGCCACAATTCTCAGTGGTTTGGCAGTTATGTAATGATGTAGTCATCCTCCATTTTGTGATCTGATGTGGTCATCCTCCATTTTTGCATAACGCTGATTTTTGCATAATGATCAGATCTTTGTAACCTAACCATGTCAATAAGTGAGGAGCGGGTGTATAACATTTCAGCAAAGATTGAGACTAGACATGTGTAATATCACCACACTTCATGTATTGATTTCTGCTCTTGCAATTAGTTATCTCTTCTTACACACCTCCCCCATTCAGACTAACTCATCTACTACATAGGACAGTAATTTTCCTGGGACTCAATGGCTCACTCCCAGGAAGATATATTTAGGTTACTTAGAATGCAAAAACCATTTAACCAAATAAAAGAGTGTGATTCCCCTATCAGTTTTCTCTGGATGTTACAGACAACAGGTGAAAGTCAGGACAGGTGCATATGATAATTTTTGCTTTCCCAGTCTATTTCTTAGCCCACTTAAGTCTCCAATTAGATGCATATAGCTATCATTACATTAGAAAATTTTCCTCAAACTCAGTAGATAAGTATAGATGAAACCATCATAAGAAAAGGCATAATCAGGGTAATTCACATTCATGGTAACTTCTAAAGCTGAGAATGAATGCATATCAAGAATAATAACACAAGACTAATTGATCTACATGGATAAAAGGGGTAAAATGGATCCATATTTACACCTACATTGGCTCCACATCATACGCTATTTGAATTCACAGCTTACTTTGAAATGTCTTTAAAAAGTGCTGTTTGTTCAATGAATACATTTAAAAATAGTACCAGAGTCTTAGCTGAATTCTGGGGTCCCCTAGCAGATTCCAGAGAAGACAGAAAAAGAGTCCTTAGCATTTTATTATACCAGGAGCATTTTCCTTTCTTTTTGCAAAAACAGCTCCTACATTTTCAAATAAACTTTGCTCTTCCTCTACAGAATACTGCTGTCAGGAAGCCTCATCTTAAGTTAGATGAAAAGGTCTTCATGTCTTGGCGGCTGTCTCCTGTATTAACCATTTCTATAAGGCATTGCTAATAGAAGTTCAATATGCACTTACCGGATCCAGCATGTACTGTATCATCCTGAGAATGTGAAAAAAATGAAAAAAAAATTTTTTTTGAATATTACTTACACATAAATTACAATGAAAATTTTTATATCTGAATCATTATTTTCTTATACTTCTGTATAACATATGAAATTTTTGCGGGAGGCAGATTAACCAGTAAGCAAGGTACACATAGGCTTACAGTAAGCAAGGTACACACCGACTTACTTCTGTTTACTTACTAGTCTGTAGTGCACAATTTCACATCTTTGATGTGGTGAAGAACAGGCGAAATTGTATACTACAGACTAGTAAGTGCTAGAAAGACAGTACATACCCTGCTTATTGGGTAATCCAACCCTGCCTTTTTTTTGGCAACACTCTTGTGGCCATTACTTTGTTCTGCATCATCTGGTAGTTATTTGGAGTTTTATTTTTCTCAGTCTTTGCTGAACTCTTAAAGATAAATACTGAGGCCTACCCATCTTTGTATTCTCTAAAACCCTAATGCAGTACCATGAGTGTGCATGCTCAGTATTTGTTGAAATGATATGTATTATATACATATTAATAAAAACCAGGACTAAGTCCCTAGTTATATACTAATCATATCATCAAGCTTTTACTCCAGTTACATTGCCAGGAACACAGTTAAGCTCATGGCCTATACAATTCTCAGTAATGAGAAGACAGGTTTGACAGTGTGGAATGATTAAAATGCTTAATGTTCAATTAGCCTTCTTAGATTAAGTCTAGTAGAGGAAAATGCAGGTAATTTAAAGTAGTATTATGGAGAATGTTATTTTACAAAAACCGAAAGAAGGCAATTTGAAAAGGGCACTTATTGCTCAAAACTTAAAATATCAAAGACATCATTTTGAAACTACAAAGACCAGATAAAAGGATTATAAATATACTGAAAATGAGTAGTACAGACTAGAAAACTGAAAAATGCAGCAAAACTCAATATGAAGAATTTATTTAATTTAGCAGAGATAGGAAAAGGTGGACAATATAAATGAGTCCTAAATCTACAGTGACATCCATTATCATAAACTACCAACATGAGAAATGCTATGATACTAAATGCAATTTTCTTGAGTCATTGTATTTCAAAGACGTATCACAATGGCAAGTATATGAAAATATGGATGTATGAAATGTAGATAAATTTCCCCCACTGGGAAGCCAAGGAAGTTATAGTTTCCTGAGAAGCATTACGAGAATGGCAAGTCAGTGAAGTCAGTGATAGGCAGTGTTAGAGCAGGTGGTAGTGGTGAGTGTGTTGTGTGTGTGTGTGTATGTGTGCACCTACTATCAATCGAATAGAAAAAAAAAAAAATGCCTTCCCAGAATTCAGGAACCGACTCTAATTATGAACTGGATGAAATTTGTCATCAGAAATAACCTGTTTTAAGACATGGTTTCTGAATATGCTGCTGCTAAGGTAAGGCTCTCCCCAAAATCAACTATTTTGTCTTTATTTTTTTCAGCTTCAGTGTCAGATCTTGCCTTCACACAGAGCAGTTGCATCCTATTTCACAGGGCATTTTGGATCCTTTAGAGGGACCTTGGTGACCAATGCATCCAACTCTCTATCCAATCACATGAATCACCAAACAAGTGGTGGCCTGATCTCTGAGAATACTCCTACACAAACTCCCCATTCTAAATTCTGCACCCTAATTGTGGACTCCTGTAAATGTCCTCCTGAGATAAAATCTGCAATTTGTTGGCTCTAGTTCTGACCAGTGGAGCCACAGAGTATAAAACTAATTACACACCTGCATTAATGCCTTTTAAATATTTGAATGTATTTCTCCCTAAAACATTATATTAATCTGACTAAATGTTTCCAATTCCTTGTGAAACACAATTTCCGATCCTTTCACGATCCTGGCTGCTGGCAACCTATTGCCTGTCCTGTGAATGAGTTCTGGTTTGTCTATTATCCTTAAAATGTAGTGACTTTCACTGCAGTAAAAAAAATGGACAAAAATTATTTTGTTACCGCCGAGTCGATTCCAGCTCATATTGACCCCATACGTTACAGGGTTGAATTGCTCCATAGGATTTTCTTGGCAGCCCTTTCTTTTGCAAAGTCGCTGGGTGGGTTGAACCATGAACTTTGAGGTTAGTGGCCAGTCATAAACTGCTTGCTCCACCCAGGCTCCTTGGACAGAAGTTGGGACAAGCTAATTCATGAACGATAGAATATAAATTGCCAATAGATATTTAAAATGTTTAATTTTTATAGTAATCAATTCAATGCTAATTAAAACAAGACAACTTTTTTCATATATAAAATTGGCAAAGATGGGGAAAATAATGCCAATTTTTGGTAATGATGCAGAGAAGGAGTCACCACTGTATTTTGGTGCAATAAGAGAAGTGTTAAAAAATTCTTGAAGAAGGCTGTTCACCATATAGGGAAAAGTGACAACAGAGAAATGGTAAAATAAATTATGGCTCCTGTTATGTAGCTAGTGAAAATGTTTTAGGATATTTTAGTGACATGGGAAAAAAACGCTTGCAATTTCTTATTAAGGAGAAAAATCAGGCTATAAATCAGCACATACAATACATATAATCCCATTAATATTGATAGCAGAGCACTGGATGGTTATGCACCAAAATACTGGGCAGTGGGGGAATGGATCTCGTGCCCTTCTGTCTTTTCAAAGTTTCTGACAACAAAAATATATTACTTGTCCAGCCAAAAATCAAGTTTTTACTCATTTTTTTAACAAGTTTTAAAAATACCTCCCAAAATAGTCTGATTAGTCCTCAGCCATACAGCTCGTTTTCTAGACTTGTTCTATGCATCTTAGGTCACATTGACCTTTTAAATTACTACATTTCATTATTAGTGTTTTCTCAAGCTTCCAAGTATTTTTCACGATTACTGCTAAGTCATGTTCCTGTCTTTTTTGAACCTCAGTGCTCAGCTTTACATTTGCTCCTGTCAGATTTTGTCTGGTTTCTTGGAACCCATAAGTTGTGCTGTCGAAAACTTTTTGTTTTTTTATTCTACTGTTAACCATATTGAACAGCCTACCCACTGCTCTGAAGATCCACAGTTCCACCTGTATGGCAATAATGTCCTCATCCAACATTGATATTCTTTAGCCGTCAAAGGTTGTAGAGTACATCCTGTTTTTCTAGGGATAAAACCCATTGTAATCAGCATCACCAAAATGTAATGGCCAAACCCTTTTAGTTTGAAGGAAGACCACCACTGAGGAAGGAAGGCCATTCTAAGTGAATTTCATTGTGTATGTTATACTTCTGGGGAAACTGAGGCATTAGAAAGAAAATTATTTTGAAAGATTACTTGGATTTTTAAGTTATTTCATAAGCATGGAAAATGGTGTATTTGAAAAGTTTTATTAATTATCAGTGCACGAACTCTCAATAGTGCATGGTGTGAAATGCTGCTGGTTACATTCTGTACTTGTCTTATTACACCATTGGCTTGGGAATGGTGGGCGCCATCACTCTGGTTAAACAAATTATGTCTTTAAAGCACTCTAAGATATTATCACCAGTTACAACTTTTAGAAAGTGATTCAAGTCTATGTCGTTTACCAGCCTGGTGCTATTATTTCTTATCCTTAAGAGGAATCTCACATTTATCTGAAAGAAGGTAAACATTGGCAGAGTCTCTTCTCTAATTATTTTGTTTTTAGAGTCCCCGCTAATGTCTCTCAATGGACAAACTAAGAAAATTTACATGCTAACATTCAAAGCACCTTTCCCAAGCCAACAAATAGTTTTTCATTAGGTGAAAAGAACTGTAGGATGTGAAAATCTATTAGCGTAAGGGAAAAGAATTTCTAGATATCTTAAAAGAAATAATGTTAAAGGGTAAAGAGTATTGGGGGTGGAAAAGAGGTGTTGGGAGCTGAAGATAAAAAAAACAGGAGGGAGGTCCTCTCTCCAAGGGGCTCTTCCTCGTGCTGTTTGGTGGTAGACAGTCCTTATTAGTATTCTTGAGCACATTTATATGCCAAAGTGAACAGGAGAAGATGAAGGAGTCAGAGAGAGATAGTTCTAATTTTAATATATGAGAGCCAGTAACGTCATTTTTTACTTTTAAAAAATTGCCACAGTACTGCATAGACCTGAAGACTTAAAGGAGAGTTGAAAAGAGAGGCTCATCTTGTGACATCTCCCAAAGGAAATAGGTACAAAAAGAATGGGTTGAATCAGAGGAAAGGATGGATCTGTTTTATTTCAACCATAGATAATTAAGATATCAAAAGTCATATTCTACTACCAGTAGAGTTAAATCACTTAAAAATGTTCTTAGCTTGCCAGCTTCTTTCTTTGCTTCCTTTGACAAAAGAAATCAAATCCTCTCTTCTTGGCATAACAGGGCCTAGAACAATACTTGTTCCCTAGTTTACTCTGTTTGAGGTATGGGTACTGATATCTGAAAACCTATTGCTGTTGAGTCGATTCTGACTCATAGTGACTCCATGTGTTACAGGGCAGGACTACTCCATAAGGTTTTCTTGGCTGTAATCTTTACGGAAGCAGATCGCTAGGCCTTTCTTCTGTGGTGCTTTTGGGTGGGTATGAATCAAACTGCCAGTTAGTAGATGAGTGCAAATCGTTTGTGTTACCCAGAGACCAAGTAAAGAAAAAAATGTTCTCAAGTGTTCCTAACACCTGAATAACAATTATTGACATAACTCATCCATACAATTGCACAAAACTGCATTTTTTTTTTTTTTTTAAGGCTACATGTCATCGTGTGGTAGAGACTGCTATGTGTTCATCGAAACCCTGTTCCTTTTCCTCCTGGATACACAGTAAGACAACACTGCCCAAGCTCATACTAGATCAGAACATGTGTCTGAGTCTGGCCAATGGAATGTGGGTGCAGTGATGTACACCCCTTTCGAAAGAGCCCGTAAGTCCCTCTGACATGAGAGCTCCAGATTAAGGAGGGAGCCTATGTCTCTGGGGCATCTTTGGAGGCAAGCTGACTAGAGCACCTACATGCAACTCATGTGTGAGAAATAAACCTTATTCTGTTAAGGCCCTGACATTTTGGGGTTGTCAGTTACATCTATTATCCTACCCCAACTAGGCATATACTCTAGGGTTAAATTGCCTAGGTTCAAAACCTGACTCTACTACTGGCTGTGTGACTTTGGGCAAGCTCCTCAACCTCTCTGTGCTTCACTTTCTTTATATGTCAAATGATGATAATAATATTACTTATCCAGAGTATTTAGGGGATTGAATGAAGTGTAGAGCTCTTTAAACAAATGTCACATATAAGTTATTATAATTTTGTTCCCAATATCAAATCGACTCTCATTTTAAGATCACGCCTTGTAGGGTGTGTTTGGTAGGATATTGTAAACTGATTTGTAAAATGGGAACCTATCCAAATATGACATGCCACCCAGGCCAAATTGCCTGGGTTCGAAACCTGACCTTGGGCAAGGGTGCTCAGTTTTAGAGAAAGAAAATAAGAGAGAACTGGAAGAAAGGAGGGGGGGAAAGAGTGAGAGAAGGAAAGGAAAGAAGAGGACTTCTCTATTTTGAGCAGCTAATGTGCTATCCGGAAATCCTGGTGGCGTAGTGGTTAAGTACTACGGCTGCTACCCAAGAGGTCAGCAGTTTGAATCCGCCAGGTGCTCCTTGGAAACTCTGTGGGGCAGTTCTACTCTGTCCTGTAGGGTAGCTATGAGTCAGAATCGACTCGACGGCAGTGGGTTTGGCTTGGTTTTAATGTGCTACCCATAAGGTTTATAGTTCTGCTCTGTCCTAGGGGTCCCTATGAGTCAGAATCAACTTGATAGCAACAGATTTGGTTTTGGCTTAATGTGCTACCCAAGTTTACCGACAGGTCTGGAACATCAAGGAAGACAATATATCTCAGCAACAGATAGATAATGTGGACAAAACAAATTTTAGAGGCTGACCAACATTTTCCTTGTCACTGCCTGTAGTAGTATCCTAGACATCTTCCTGCCTTGTATATTGAGTACATTAAATATCTCTCCCCTCATCCTCCCCTTTTTTTTCAGTGACACATACTCTCTAGCCTTGTTCACATATCCTCATGTATCTTGTTGTAAGAGTAGGAGAAACTGAAATATGTCAATAACCCTTTGCCACTGGTAAGCTTTATTCTAAGACACAATGCCTATAAATAAAGCAATAAGATGACAGGAAAAAAAAAAAAAAACCTCACCAAATGTATAACTGTGCACTTACAGGCTCTTCTATAAATAGACGAAGATTGCAGGCTTTTAAAGCAAATGAGAGACTATGGCAAAAATTGTGTGAACTCAGAAAAATGAGTGAAGCATAAAATATACTGTGTGTAATATAAAAAAATAGAAATGGGTATTTACTCAGCAGCAGTGACAACAAAGTTAAACACAAGGAAATTAGTGCTTTGTAGGTTAGGGAACAAGAAGTCGTGTGATGCCTTGGTTTCAGTCCCTTCGGAGTTTCTTAGAATAAGCTGCTCACTATGTAGGCAAATATGTGAACTTGGCAGTTGGCTATTTATTCATCAAGATGTTCTTCACCTTTGTGAAAGTGAGCGGCTTTTTCTCCTGAAGTCTCTAAGGCATGAACAAAAGGAGATGTATGTGTGAAGAAGGAAGAGTCTTTTTCCTCCAAAAACAAATTTTGCCTATTCTGACAATAAAATAAAAAAGCAGATATTTGAAAAAAAGTAAATGAGGTTTTCTGCACTGTTGCAATGCCCAAGGACAGTTCTGATTCGATGCCTTAGCAATTTACATGGAATTTTACTCTAGTGGTTTCTTTAAGGTTCAGCAAAAACAAGCAACAGAGCAATATGCTACTTCTGAGCCAGAGAAGCCATTTTCAGGCCCAATGCATATAGTTTCAAAATTCTCCTTTTCTAACAGTATCATGTGAGTGGACTGGGAAAAAAGCAAGAACAAAAAAACCTTCCAATCTTGCATGACAATTGAGCTTTTATGGCATACTGGGCTTCGATTTACCTTCCACAACGATATGTGCATTCAAAAATCATATGCAAGGCACAGATGAGTGTGCATTTCAGCAGCCGGTGCAGGTGGGTGATTGTACCAAGCCCAGCCGCTGAACTGGTTTGAGGATGAGGACACTCAGCTCTGTTTCACCAGGCAACCTCCATCACTCAACAGCCCTTGAGCCTTTCCAGGGCTCAATTATCCTCAACAACAAAAGGGAAGTAAGTAACTCATTTGTATGGTGTTTAAGCTAGTCCTAGAGTGTCATCATAATGGAACATGGCCTAGTCTTAGTAACATAGAGAAGGGGGACAAGACAATTACTTTCATATTGTCCTTCAATTATGCAAATATTTCTACAGTTTGTTGTGAGATTTTCTAAGACTGTAAGCGTAATTGACACTGATTGGAACTCTTTGTTTCTAGGAAGACACTCTCTTCCGTAGCCACGTATGCATTTTTCCAGCTACTATTCTGTGCTAAAAGAAAGAAAGAACATGTAGTGGAAAAAGCACTAAAGAAGATATGAGACATGAATTTGAATCATAGTACTCCTATGAGTCTGTTTTGTAACGAAAGGCAATTGATTGTACCGCTCTAGGTCTGTTTCCTCAACTCTAAGATGTGAGGGTTCAGCTGGGCTGGTCTCTCTAAGGTATCTTTCAGGTTTAAAAGTCTAAACTACTCGCAAAGGCTACGCACTAGCTCCTTCAGTCATCAGGGCTATAAGTACACTACTAAGATGAAGAAGTCGTGCTTTTTTAAAAATGCAGTTAGGGAAAAAGCATTTTTTTTTTTCCTCATGGCCCTGACTTTAAATCCTTTGTGGTACTAAGACATCCAGACAACAGACACTGGACAAAAATGTTTGTTCTTTGCTTCAACATAGCACATTAAATGCTAAATGGGCATATTGTTAAAAAAAAAAAAAAAGTAAGCTATTTGATTATATTTTCTTGCTTATCAAAATTAAACTGAGTTTATAATTAACATCCAATTAACACCACTAGGTGAAGTACTTTAGAGTCGTATTTTTTTCTCAAGAAGTTAATGAACGATTCTCTTCTGATTCTTTTATACTTCTTGAAAGGTCAGCAGAGAGAATCTCAGTCCCCAATTCAGACTCTTGCTCCCACATAAGCTGATTCATACCAAATCCTCAAAGTGCAATCTCCTTACACATTTTTCTCTTTTCACAATGGTCACAATTCTCTAGCCATAGAAGAAAAATCATGCAAATCTGTGTCTTGCTTATGCTAAAGACAGGCTTATGTGAATGGGGCGGGGGGGGGGGGAGGGGGGAGAGGCAACATTCATTTATCTCAGTGTGAATGAAGCTTGATGCACTGTTCTCCACTGTGGCTTTAGCAGAGCTGCAATCCACAGAGCCTGCTATACACGCAGCTATACTTACAACTCTGATTTGTGACAACTGTAGCATCTAACTGTGTTCTCAGTTCCAGATTTAGCGGCTTCCCTAGCTTTATTCTTCCTGCCAGCCATTGCGTATGATTTTATGTACTCTTTCTCAAAGGAATCAGAAGACTTAAAGTATATTTAATTTTGATTTTTTGCTTTCTTTTTTTCATCAAGATTCAAAATGAAGTCTAAAAAAAGTGTATTTTTTGTGATTCATACTCATCAGTGGAAAATATAGAATTAAATATACATCTCCATATGTAAATACGAGCATGTGTGTATACACACGTGCGTGCACACACACACGAAGTCATTGTGCATACGTACAAACATCCCCCCCAAATTGCTTTTTCTTTAACGGGTTTCATAGCAATGAAAAATCATACTCTAAAAGGTTTCATACTCTCATTACCATCGTAACAATGTAAATCACTACTACTTATGAATGGGTTAACATAGAAATGAATTATATATTCATTTTATAAAACCTTTTACATTTCCTTGCTATTTCTAGGGTTCTGCAGGATTAAAAATAATGTTTACTCTAGTATTTTTAGCTAGCATATTTTAACGCCGATTTCAGCAAATTTGGGCCATTTTCCACAGTACATTTGCCTAGAACCTTGGATGATAATAAAATATTTTTATTTTTCCAGATGTTAATTAACTTCCTGGATACATATACATCAGTGATGAGTAGCGTAGTTAGATTTTCCAATATCTAGATGCTAAATGAAATCCATTTTAGTGGACTGGAGCCTGTGGAATTGACCAGAATTTTGCCTGAAAGAGCACTCTTCTTGAATTGCTCCTTGGCTATGCTTTTCTCTATCAGTAAATCTTCGATGGAAAATCTCTTCTCAACATGTAAGAAATTAGACTTTGCATTTCCACTAGAATTAGGAAGCTGGGGGTAAAGAACAGAAAATGAAAGCAGAGAACACTAAGGAAAACAAGTTATGCAATTATATCAAAATGCTGATTATACTGGAAATCAACCATCCAGGTCTCAAAATTGGGAATAATGTGTTTTTTGTTTCCTGTTTTTAGAAGGAAGAGATAAAAGAAAACAAAAATACAAAGTGTAGAGAAGAGGTTTAGTTAAAAAGAGAAAACAAAGAAAAAGGAAAGGAAGTGGAGGGAAGAGAAACCTGGTGAATTGTGTCTGAAACATCACAGCCTTGAATACTGCATATAGCAGTTCTCTGCACACATGGGGTTGCCTTGGGTTGAAATCAAAGGTAACTAACAACAACAACCCCTCCAAAGGAAACACTGCCAACATAAGTATAGAGAACGCACCTACTCCACACACGCTTACTGTCCTGGAATGAGGAATACTGACATCCACTTCTATCCCCCAGCACCTCAAAGGTCTCCTTCATCAGAGAAAGCTACAGTGAGGCAGGAGAGCAAGCAAGTTTTCAGGTTTCTCCTCCGTAGGGCTAAAACAAATAGAGTTGGCCCTCCATTTACCAGAAAACAAAATAAATTCAGTTATCTCATTCCCCCAAGCATTCTATCCAGGATTCTCTTTTATTTAAAAGTGTAACTGTTCTATCACAGAGAGGAGAAAATAAAGGTCTGTACTACGATTTTAACATTTGTATCTGTTTATTTTTTTTCAAGTGAACATTTCTATCCATCGTTAACTCTTAAAAAAATCTAACAGTCATACAACTGAAAGGAAACAAGAAAAGAATAACAACTTCCTTCAACGACGGAGCTGGTGTTTGGTAATTTTTATAGATCTGAGTATTGGGGTATCAGAATGGCAGATGGGAGCATGAAAGAAGCATTCATCCAAGATGGCACATTTTAATAATAGTTAATCATGGTACTTAGCACTTGCAAACAGCTGCAAAATGCTCCTGAGGTGAAAAGAACATCACTTCCAGCCTCTAAAATATTCTGTAAATACCAACTAATAATTAAACCTGGCTTTTGTCTCTCCAGTCATTCTGCAAGGATGATTTTTGGGCTCTCAACTACTCTTTCAGCAAACTGGTCCTCTAATACTTAATGAGCAATGAGTAATTGGAGAATAGAGTTATCTCAAACCTGGGACAGAAACTTTACATTTCTCTGTTTTCATTCCCTGCTATTGCCTCTGTTTCCTCATTTTTTCCCACAGTAATAGAGCCATTAAAAAAAAAAAAAGAAAGAACCGAAGTTTACAAAGGTCCCAGTCTATGGCCAAGACCATCTTTGTGATACTTTGTGCATAATCCTGATATAATACATTGTTTTTGGCACTGAAATCAATTGGTTACTAGTCTACCTATATGCTATTCTATACAAATATTAGCAAAGGAAGCAATCTGGAATATAGGAGAATGATGAACAAATCACAGAACATCTGCTAAAGAAATGGCAGAATGCCAAAGCAATGGCCCAACAGGATGGTCGTGGACATCACATGGCGTAGCAGAGGTGAAAGGACTCTAAATGACAAAGCACATTGACCACTAAGGTCATTATTATTGTTGTTATGGTATAACACCTTATACACTGTGGGGAAAATAAACCCCAAGAAGGCAGAAGCTCTGGTCAGATTTAACACAAGGAATCATCTCCTTTTCATGTCTAACAGTTGGCACTTGGCAATGATAATATGTACGCAGAGACACATCTTGGGCTTATAAAATAGAAATTTGAATATACAAATATACATTATGAAGTATGATCAAATACAAATTGATGTAAAAATATGCTTTGCTTTCCCCATTTCATGATTTTAAAAAGCACAAAAGTCTGTGTTATTGGATGTTGAAGCAGAGTTAGTAAACCCTTTTGGTTATGGTTTAGGAATGCTTTCACAGTACACGTTATTACAGTGTTAAAGTTGATATCTTACATATCAAATAGCCTTGTGAAATATTTAGAGCTCAACAAAAAATAACTAAACATTAATATAGATCATTCTAATAACATGTTTAGTTATATTATTTGAAGTAGTAAGAATGGAGCGGCTAGAGTGGAAATACATCAAGTTTTGATAATTGGCCCATTTTGAAAAAGCGTTTGAGATAGTCAAGTAATCCTGATGGGTAGGATATCCATTGTTAAATAGGCGATTGAACTGAGGCTTTAGCTATGAGAAGTACCCCTGTATGAAGATGGTATGTCGGGAAGAGATACCTTCCTTTCTGCCAGGCTTACTAGTAACTGTAGTAAGATACTTGTACCCAGATACCATTTCTTGAGTCAGTGTTTGACAATCAACCATTATTCAAGGTGGTGGAGCTGCTCAGGTTCAAGAGGCTGTGAAGTCAATAACCTTGCCTCATGTGGCCAATTCCCATGGCTTTTGGCAGTTACTCACAGTTTGAGAATTCTGTTTAGCCATCTTGAAGGATAATCTTCCCATTTCTTAGGTCACAGCTGTTGTGTCCCTGGCCTTCATTTCAATTCCAGTTAAATTATAAAGTGCAGTATGTAGTGTTGAAGCTTCAGAAAGAACATAATAAGCACAACCACCCTCCACAGAATCCAAGTTCAAATTACTGGCAGAGTCACCATCCATATCTGAGAAGGTACAGGAACTTGATCGTCATTGTTGTTACCCTTATCACTGTCCTCATCATTATTGTCATCCGCACCAGCATCATCAGCATCACAGTTGCAGTATTATGATCTCATCAAATGGTGTGGCAAGATAAAAAACAAAACCAAACCCAACATCAAGACACTGTCCAGTTTGGGTGTGTAAATATTATCCTGTGTTTCTTGGCCCATTTAGCAAATACTTTCTTTTCAGTAATAAACCTATGCCCCCCATATGGGGCATGTTCATGAAGAAAGTATTCATCACACTCATCTCTTCCTTGTTCGTAATAATGGTAGGGGACTTTTCTATACCCTTCTGTCCTAGAAAAGAAAAAAGAGAGAGAGAAAGATGGAGATGAACGAAGCACTCATTTACAAGAATCTATTATAAAAAATTATTAAAAAAAAAATTATGTACCCAGTAAATGCATTTACTTGCAAACCCATATGTGATTCTTGTCCATGAACTCAGTTAAAATCTATTATGTATGAAAGCTTTTAGGAAGATGTACCAGGCCCTCAGAGCTTTAATAGATCAAATATAATTTATATATCACACCAATTATATTCCAACATATGGCTATCCTTTGAAGAAGGAAATGGTATATAATGGAAGCAAACTCTGGATAGCCTGATGGTTTTGCAGAGCTTGAAAAATCTTTGTGATTTTTCAGAGTAAGATATTTGGTTCATTTGTGTTCTATTGTGCTTACAGTTAGGGTAGAAATATTTGATAATTGAAGATTGTGACTGAGGTTTACCACTTTGACAATATGATTAAAATGCTGTCTGAATTAGATTGTACCAATTGTTGGTGGGAAAATATATTCTGTTATCCTGATGAAGCATGGAGGATTTGTTTTATTACCTAATTAAAAACTATCCTACCAGTGAAGATATACTGTGGATAAACACAGTGTTTTTAAATAGGGATCTGGCAGGTTATTCACTTATTAGTGAAATATAATTTCCGGAAATTCTGGTTAATCTGTCAGTTTCTCTGAGGCTCCTGGACATTTTGTCCTTCGTGATCAAATATAACCATTGCATAGATAGCCACCCACCAAGCCATTAAAGGAGCGGAAATGTCAAACTTGCTTTGCAAATTAAATAACCACTAAATTTGTTCTGTCTTTCCAGGCCCCACAAGTCCCTGATATGCCACTGATTAAGAAAAAAAGGTTCCTTGTGACATTTGACATTAGGCTGGTAAATATTTTTCTTTTTATCACCCCAAAAGCCACAACTTGATGCACTGACAATAAAATGTCATGCCAGCAAAGAACACCGGGAAATAATTGTTGCTTTATCTGTTTCTCAGATTTATGGTATTAAAATGAATTGTGATACTTTGACAAGATCTCAGAATTGGAGATGCATAAAAATAATTTCCAGTGATCTTACTTGCAGTAGGTGTCATTTATCATCCCGTAGACGTGGATGCCGTAACAGGCGTCCATGGCCAGAATGAAGGTAAACCATCCCGTGCTGAGATAAGAGCCAGACTGGACTCTGTGGGGGGAGGAGGGGAGACAAAAACAAACAACAACAACAAACAAAACAAAACAACATAGTCAGCACGCACAGAGGAACAATAAAGTGTGGTGAGAAACGAGCATCATTTTATCAAAAAAGTAGCGCTTGTTATCAGGATAAAAAGCATGAAGAAACTTGACAATCTGTCAAAGATACACACTTATTTTGAATTATCTCTGAATAATTTATAGGCATGCTCTCATTCTTGCTACCTTAAGCCTCAAAGCTATGTTGTGTGGAAGAGAAACCATATGGCAAATATCTGAAGTCGAATAATCCTGTTCCCTTCAGGTGAAAAATAATTTATTTGATTTTCCGTAAGACACAAATTAGTCCTGTATATCAGAGGACAGATTTTTTAAAAGGTCCTTGGAGCCCAGATGGGAACTGAATGATAATGGTGTTATCTTGCTTACATGAACATATCAGCTTCTCTAAGACTCATCGGATTTCTAAGTGTAAATTGAATGAAGTGTAGGTGAAAGACTTGGTCTATGAAAGCGTCTGAAAAGTTTTTCCTTACTAATTTCTAGCCATCGTGAGCCAAGATTTTTCCTCTGTAAGACTTAAGTTATTCACCTCTTCAGCAATTTTTCATTGAACACCTACTATGTGCTACAATCACTGTTCTAGATACTGGGGACACAGTAAGTTATCAAAACAAAGCCTCTGTCTTCATGAAGACCAGAGGATTGGGTTTGGAGGTAGCTGTGTTATCAAGCTTGCTCGGAAATGCTAACTTTGATAAAGTGAACAAAGATCTGGGGAGAAGAAAGGAGAACAGAAGCCATGTGGAGCACATGATGGAAAAGCATTTCAGGCAGAGGAAATGGCAAAGGCAAACTGCAAATATGGAAGTGTGCTTGGTATGTTCAAGAAACAGATGGGAAGAGCAGTGAAATTAGGGGGAAGGGTAGTCAATGTAGCTTGAGTACTGACTGGAGGGCTTTCCAGGTTTCAAATTGTTCATGGAATTGTTCAGCGAAAAGCTGGATCTCTATGGTTGTCTTTAGCCAAGGTGGCTCAATCTATCCAAAACAGATAATTGCCCATCTCTTTAAAACTTTCCCCATAGGGGCATTTGGATCATCCCAGGTTGTTTGGCAACTGTGCAGAAACATTGTTAAAAAAGACAAAATTTCCTATCTTCCATCTAGATTTGCTGACATACTAGAACATGGGCAGCTTTTCTCCTATAAACCTACACTTAGCTACTGATCACCATAACTAATCAGGAAGTTTTACTACATTTCTGATATCTGATTTCTTTTAGGCCTAACCTGATTTATCTTGTGCCTGGAAAGACAGACACACGCTAATTAACCCAAAAGCTCTTCCAGTGAGCTGTGTTGCATTTAATTCAGACCGGAGAGGGTCATACTGCTCAAGTGCCCTGTCCTACAAACAGCACTTAATTAGACAGTTGCATTTTCTTTCCCTGGTGCCTCTGATATATTTGAGATGAGACATTACAGGAGATTCCTACCCATAGTACATACTGGGGCTAGCAAAGTGGTCTCATTTCAAAGTACTCAAAGTGGGCGTCCATGCAATGGTACTGGCAGTAGTGTCATTGAAATTGTTGGATTGACCCAGAAATTTATCTGAATAAATGCCCTGGTGAGTTCGGTCTCCAAGGGAACTCCACCGGCCTGGATAGCACTGGCTCTGAGAATTCTTGTAATTGCATATTTCCAAACTCTCCCATGCTGCTCTTTGGGCACACTGAAAATGAGGATGTATAAATTATACCCAAGTAGACCTTTTAGGTTCAATAACAACAACAACAACAACAAAAGGATTGAGTTGATGTACATGAAATTGTTTATGCTTTTCAGCTTGGAGAGACCTAATGATAACTGTCAAATGCCTTAAAAAAATTCTTAAAGTGTCTCCTCTGGGACCAAATATTGTCTTGTAATTTGTCATTCATGCATGCGGCACTAACTACATACCAGCTGGCCACCAGCCATAGCACTTTTTATACCTTCCACGTTTGGGGATCAATAAAAACAATTATTGTCATCCACAAATAAACAATCAAGCTTCCCATAGGGATGATAAGAGAATTTAAGCCCTCTAATTCAGCTCAATAGGAAAGCTTAAATTAATGCAGCAGAATAATGAGCCTTGCAGGGGAAAATAAAGGCAAGAGTGTTAAGAGGAAGCTATCAATCATTTGTTACACTGGCCAAGCTTTGCATCCCACTGCTCCTTGGTAATCAAGATACTTGCAACTTGGAAACTACTTAAATTTACTTGCTCATCTCTTAGAAAATGATGCTGTCAACACCTTGATGTAGCACATGCTTGAAGGCATATCATTTAAAATATGATCTTTCATCTCGTTTATTACCAATAAAATATAAGCTACCTTGCCCCTTGATGTTTACCCCTGTTCCTTGATGTCTAAAGGTCATCACATAGCCACAGGGATTCAGTGTCTGTCAAGCTATCCTTATTTTTACTAATATCAATATTTTTGGCTGTCAGCATCCTTCATTTGCCTGAACCCCTGCTTCTGAGCATGCTCTCTCAGGGCCTCACTTCTGGAAACATGTTCCTTGTGAAGCATTTTTCTCCTATTGTCCGGCAAGCTAGAATCTTCCAATGAGTGATATTTGCCGTCTCAATAATTTCAGGGGAGGAACTTAGGAAATTGATATGATTACTCTTGAAAAGAAAACTTGATTACGTTGAATTTATTACCTATTTTCAGGATTCTCTGTGACTTACTGAACGCCTTTAGCTCATTCTGAACCCAAGGAGCTTACACTCTAATGGGCAAAGTAATAGCACTTTCCCTAAATCAGGGTTTCTTCAACTTGGCACAATTGACTCTTTGGACCAGATAATTCTTTGTTGTGGGGGCTGTTCTGTGTACTGGCTGATGCTTAGCAGCATCCCTGGAGTCTACCCACTACGTGCCAGTAGTACCCTCCCCCGAGTTGTGACAACCAAAACTATCTGCAGACATCGTCAAAGGTCCCCTTGGTGGCAAAATTACTCTCGATTGAGAACCATTGATCTAGGTAAGCATTCATATGGAGGCAGAATGTCTATGTATGCCTATTGAACATATGTTTATATTATATGAATATGAATATATGAAATTACATCTTATGAATATAAATTATGTGAAAAGAACTATAAAGGTTGGAACTGACTCTTTTGGAGCAGTCCTCAAATTTTAATGTGCTGAAGAATAACTGCCCCTACCCCCAGAAACTTGTGGGTCTGGGTGGGGCCCAAGACCCTGCACTTTATCAAGCAGCTTCAGTAAATTAAGATGTAGATGGCCCATGTGAGCAGCAGTGTTATAGAAGCAGAATAAAAAGATATCCAAAATGATTCAGTTGTAGGGACCAGAGATTGCTAAGAACAGGTGAAAAAGATAAAGGATAAAAAAGGGAGCAAAGAAGGAGAATTATGGACAAAGAGAGAGTCAATGAAGTGTTTGAGAGGAGACAGTAGGGAACAATCCATGGTGTTAGTATTCTTAGTTGTCTGTAATTCTGAGCCTTAGAGGTCAGCAGGAAATTCAAGGGTTAATGTAAAAGGAGAGCTATTACCAATATTATCATAACTAACTCCAATCCCCACCATATCTCTACTTGAGTAAGGCCGGGACCTATAGAAAGAAATGCTACAGTCTGCCTACATAATACATCTGTGAGACTCATCTCTAGAAGCTCAAGAATTTTTTTTATATTAACTTTATTGGTTTGACCTGAACCATGTTACTTCTAATAATCTGATAGTGGGTGTTAGCAATATGTACCTATCACAAGTTGCACAGGCCACTTTGAGGACAGCGGATTCAGTCCATCATGAACAAGATATGGGAGAAAGGGCCTATCTCTATGCTCACCATGTTTTAGAAAGTTTCATTATATCCTTATTCCTCTATCCATTCATCCCACTGAACCCAGATACTTATATAGGTCACGGGGCATTTATGTTACTTTTTGGTTTTGTGTGTGTAAGTATGTGAGCTGCATTCATCTAATAACAAAATATAATCCCTGTTCCTCAGTTTTGTTATCCCCCGCATTATAATCACTTCAGGAAGTGTGGCAATTTCTCATCTCTGTCAAGGGAATCCTGTACTGTCCAGTGTTATTCTGTGTACTTGTGATCACAGGAAAGAAATATCAATTATTAAATGCTTGGTCCATGTAAAATTGCTAGACAACAAGGTGGACAGGGCTCTGGGCTTCTTTTGATGGCCTGAGTCACTAGGAGGGAGAGACCACCATTTAGATTGGTACTCTTCTTTTTTGCCTTCTTCTGGGTGAAACTGATAAAATTATTTTCCTCCTTAGTGACCTAGTGGGGCTAGGTCCACAACTGACAAGCAGAGATTCTGCTTGTTGGGAGAGCTGGGAGGAAAGCTGCTGAACAACTGGTCCTGGAAAAATGAAGAGTTTCTAAGGAGTAACAATGGCCCCACTCTGCCCACTGGTTCTCAATGTGTTTAGCAGAAAGGAAAATATCCTAATAATCCGTAACACAGGCACAAACGCAGAGACAAAAGACTGTCTGCTAGGACAAGTGTATACACTGGATGCCATGTTCCTCTAGGAAATGGCCCCATCTCCAGGAGTGACATGCACTTCTATAGACATTGCCTTATTTTAGCCTTACAACAACCTGCAAGGCACAAGCTATTACCCTCATTCTACAGATTTGGAAACCAAATGTTAAGAAATATTAAATAACTTTGTTTATTTAACAATTATTTACTGAACACCTAGTAGGGGCCGGGCACCCTGCTGAGTGCAGTCATCATATGGAGATTATAGTAATCACACCATTGGTTATGGTTCTGGCTTTGCCACTTAACTGATTTTGTGACTTCACTTAACATTTTTAGGTTTCAGTTTCTTCATCTGTAAAAGGGAAATAATAATCAGCTATACTTTATCGGGTTCTTGTGAAAATTAAATGAGTTTATATATGCGAAGTACTTAGAGTGTCTAACAGGAAATAATAAACATATGGGCAATATTGTTATTTCTGAATCCAGCCTCTTTCTCTTAGTAGAAAAGTCTTAGATACATTTTTGGTTATGGACACATTAGTCCTAACTCTTGATTTCCCCTCTTGAGCCCAGTCTTATTCTTTTCCTCTTGACTCCTGAGCAGTTCTCTTTCATATTTCACTAGATTCCCCTCTGTTCTAAGCTCATTTAGGCCCTACAAGTACAGCAGCTTCCTTGGCTCACCAATGCCTACCCCTGGTTTAGGCTGACCTTCCCTGTGGGTTTCCTTGACCCTGAAAAACCATGTTATCCTTACCTACCATTCCCACTCCGCACTCACTGCCCCATTGGCTTTCCTTATGGAGCCAAGTGTCTTACTTTCCTTTCTTTTCATTACAAGTCCATCTGAAACCATTCAGTTTTGGCCAATAATGAACCATTATCTTGCCTTTTAACACAACCCTGTGAATCAGCAAATTCACTTGGCCTAGACCCAAAGGGCAAAGTCATGGCCTGCAATGGGGGAATATGCAATGGGGACGAAGACAACTGTCAGGTGGGAACAGGGCCCAGGGCTCCAGGAGCCTCAGTCTCTGTGACTACCTCTCTTTCATGGAATGGTTCCCCTGGGGGTCTTTGGCTCAAACTTTGCAGCTTCAAATCTACTGTTTCTTACTCATTCCTTCCATGAACTGATGAAAGCCAGGCCCAGGGCACTTAAAGCTAACATTTCAAAAGCATAATAATCATTTATCAAAACCCAAAGGGAATCAAGACCCTTCCAGTAATGGAGGTTTATTGGAGAGCATAATATTAGCAGCAGCTTCTGAAATCTACTATACTCAAGAATAAAAAGGGAATTTAAAAAAAAGCATTAATGGATGCTTCGTGTCTTGTTTTAACACTACTGGACCTCAGTTCTCTTGCCAATATACTACACTGGCAGGATAAATAAAAATAGCAAAGTAAGTTTCCAGATACCTTTCTAGGAAGAAGGAATACCTGACAGAATACAGGCTATTCAGTTAAAAATTCTTTCTCCCAATTTTTTCAAAAGCACGTGGATAATGAAAGAATACATTTAAACAAAAGAGACTGGGCAAGAGAAACAGCTAATGATTATTAGTAGTACCTTGGGATTCAATCTAATATTGTGGACCAGTGTCATGGAAGCAGAGCTCAAAGTGTGGAAACAATTTCAGCTGTCCCCAAGTCATATATTTTTGTATATCATTTGATAGTCGGGAGCTATGGAAATGCTCTGGAGTTTGCCTATTATGTTAACAGTGGATATTTGTACTATCTGTCAACAGGACATGCTCAGCAAGTTTTTAGGCAGCAACAACTTTCTGCAAATCAGTCAGCAGAATTCTTGATTCTGGATTGAATGATTTGCAAATGGACATAAACTTTTTAAATGGATACAAACATCATCTTGTAGATGGTAATTCTTAAGAGAATGTACCAAGTGAAAAGAATTCAGGCCTGGAAAATAATGAAAAAATGGACCACAGGTACATGGAGAAGGCAGTAAACCTTAGAGGAAGACTGTGCTGCTACCCTGATAGCTAATGTGAAATGCTTGCACTCATCAGTAGATGCTTGGACTGTGAGCATATTAAATAGCTTTCCTACCATAGAATCAACAGGGTCCTATGACTAGTGATGAATGAAATTGTACAAAAGGAGAATAATAAGAAACGACTGTGTTCTTTTCAAAATACACATTTAAAAGTAAAATGGTACAGCTCCCAATGGTATGATTTATGGCTGCTATAGAAATAGAAGACACAGCTCACAAAAATTACTTTGTTCATTCATCTTGGAAATTAAAAGGTTATTTTCCTCTTGCCCTTAAGCTTTAAAGCCCCTTCAATTGGAAATGTTGATTTTCTGGATTTCATTCACTTTCTTAAATGAACAATTGAACCCCAGGAATGGCAGGGATGGATAGTGGAGATCTCCTTGGTCCACTTCATTAAGGCAGAAATTGTTCCTTAACCACTCAGTGTGGGCGGATGTCCCTTTAGGTCCAACCCCACAAACCTAAACTCCTGCATTGCTTTCTAAGACTTCTCTTTGTGAACTCCCTGCTCTAGCCATGTGGATTTCTTTATTGCCCTTTAAATATACCTTGAGCTTTTCAGCCTATGTCTTTTTATTCTTTTTCCTTTTAAGTTCTCCCTCTTCCTGAAATGCTCTCCCCCGTCCTCTCCAGTTTCTAATATTATCCATCCAGCTTCACTGTACCTACTAACTACCTACCATTGCTCTAGAGTCAATTCAGGTTTATGGTGACCCATGTAAAAGCATAACTGTGCTCTGTAGGGTTTTTAATAGCTGATTTTTCAGAAGTAAATTGGCAGGCCTTTCTTCTGAAGTGTGTCTTGGTGGACTCAAACTGTCAAAATCTGGTTAGCAGTCAACTGCATTAACCCTTTGTGCTACCCAGCGACTCCTGATTCTACCTATTCTCATTCACCCAAGAAAGGGTTGTCGAATACATAGTATGTGTGTGAGTCACTAGAAACACCAAGTGGCTCTTGTTCTCAACTCAGGGTTAAATGCAGTAGGCCAACTCTATGACTATTTTCCAAAATAAGGTCTGCAGAGGAGAGACTTCCACTGCTAGTGTTATGGGAAAACTGAGAGGAGAACAACAAACACAGCTGGGGAAATTGGAGAAGGTGCCTTCACATAGGAGGTACGAGCTGAGTTGAGGATTAAGGCTAACTAGGGAACACATACTTAGGTCCCTGGGTGGCACAAATGGTTTTCACTCAACCACTAAGATTGGTAGTTCAAACCCACCCCGTGATGCCGTGAAAGAAAGGCCTGGTGATCTGCTTCCAAAAGATTATAGCCAAGAAAACTCTGTGGAGCAGTTCTGCTCTCCATAACATTTGGGGTTAACAAGAGTTGCACATCAACTTGATGGCAATGGGCTTATTTTTGTTTGTTTGTTTAGGGACCAGGCCAAAAAAAAAGAGAAGGGGGAAAGCACTTCGGGCACAGGGAATGCCTGTGTAATTGTACTGAGGTGAGAAAATATTGGGAATACAGAATCATTCTGGTATGTCCCTGCATCTGGAACAGATCTCAGAGCACATTAGTGTTTATGTACGTAATAGATTGTTAGTTAGAGACAGGATGCATAGGTAACACTGCTTTATTTTTCTTACATTATGCTTTGAAATATTAGAGAGCTTGATTTTCTGTATTGTTATTTTTTTACAGATGATGGAAATTTATGGGTCCGGAAGAAATATCTTGAAGTAAATTGGCAGAATTATGTTTTTTTCTTCCTCATTAAGTTCCTCATTAATTCAGAATTGGGAACAAATATAAACAATATGTGACTAAGAATAAAAACAATTAAAAATGTTCAATGATCTAAGATGCACCTAGTAGTGCTCATGTGTGTTATAAACCAAAGCTACTGGTCATGACAAGTACATTTCATCCCCACTTACCACCAAGCCGGCTTCCTCAAGACAACCTGGAGGCTCTCAGCCCGTCCCGTTTAAAAGGAAAAGTTTTTACATAAACATTTACCTCACTGAGGTTTTTTTTTTTTTAATTCATGGACATGAAAACAGATGCCATTGCTGCTTTAAGGATATGAACCCTCTGAATTACCTTTCAGGTTTGAAAATGCTGAACCAAATGATCTCTAAAGCAATACAAGCTCCATCTAGTAATGCTTCTGGGAGAAAGTATGGATATTCATAAGGAGCCCTGGTGGCTTAAAAGGTCAAGTGCTTGGCTGCTAACTGAAAGGTTAGTGGTTCAAACTCACTCGGTGGCTCTTTGGGAGGAAGACCTGGAGATCTCTTCCGTAAAGGCTACAGCCTAGAAAACCCTATAGGCCATTTCTACTCTATCACATGGGGTCACTATGGCCAAAATCAACTGGACGGCAACTAATACAACAACACGTACTCCCATACAGAATCTCTACCCTAAGTAGGGATTTCTAAATGGCCCACGATTTCAAAGACATGAGGTATAGCCTGTGTGGGTTCTAGTTTCAGACTATTCAAACTACCTCAGAGACCCTTCTCTTAATGACCGTAGATTTTCTTGCAACCTTCCGGTGCTAGACTGTATTGTTAACAACCCCCTTCCCCCCGAACATAGTTTGCTTGTGGATGGAGTAACTTCTCTGCGCATTGACTGTGGGTTTGGCCCAATGACTTGCTTTGACCGGTGAAATATAAGCAGAAGTGAACAAAGTCACAGTCCCCAATAGAGGTTTTTAGAAAGCATCATACGCTTCCAATTTCTTACACTCCTGTCTTCCACTATGAGAAAAACTCATCCTTGGTAGAGGCTGTTCCTTTAGCCTGGGTCCTGGGATGAGGAAACCCATGAGTCAGACAAGAACTTGGCCCAAAACTGGAATCAAGCCCAACAGAGCCTAGCAGAGCTATAGGTGACCACAGAACTATAAGCCGGAAATAAATGTTCTTGTAAGCCAGCAAGTTTCAGGGTTGTTTGTTATGCAGTTAAAAAGCTCACTAAATAAAATTCCTTCAGTTAATAACTGCTATTATTTACATCCCGTTAAAAAACCCATTGCCGTTGAGTCGATTTCGACTCATAGCGACCCTATAGGACAGAGTAGAACTGCCCCATAGAGTTTCCAAGGAGCACCTGGCAGATTCGACCTGCTGACCCTTTGGTTAGCAGCCATAGCACTTAACCACTATGCCACCAGAGTTTCCATTATTTACATAGCACTTATACATTTTTTTTATACATACCAGACATTGTTCCAAGAGCTGTTCATTGGTCATCTCATTTAATCCTCAAAACAATCCCACCCCACAGGGGGTATTGATGTCCCCATTTGAGAAATGAAGGCTCAGGCAGATAAAGTACTTGCCCAAGGACAGTCTGACACGAGAAAACTCAGGCTCTTGACCAACTTCTTTTTTGGTCACAGGTTTTAGTATTGTATGAGGCATCACGTGTCTGATCGAGCAGCCGTTAAAGGACCTCAATCCTTCTGACTCTGCTATTAGCTCTGAGAAGTCTTGGACACATCACATGTCCTCCCTGGGCCACAATTTTTTCGATGGTGGAACAAGAGAATTGACTTATGTAGCTTAGGATCTTTTATCCCTAAAGTTCTGTAATTGCAGCTATGGTAACATAGTCCATGCTAGAGAGATTATAAATGTATCAATTGTATTTTAATACAGACTTATTATCATTATTTGTGTGGATTGTAAGTTCCGGATTAGAAACACCTTTTTAGAATTTTGGCTGTTCTCGTGTTCAAACAGTAACTTCATGCCACTGATGCAGATATATACATAAACTTAAAAAAAAATAAGGGGGTAAGTCCTGAAATAAAGATCAAGTTCCTGGATCTATATCATTCCCCAAGCCTGGACTCCTTCTAGCCCTTAGGCTCTGTAACCTTTTAATAAACCCCCCTCTTTTTTCCTTTTGGCTTGTGCCAGCTGCAGGAGGCATCTGTCCGTTGCAACTAGGAGTCCTAAGTAAACCTTCCAATTTGTTTTAAAGATTTGTAGTTGGACTGGTTGACCTCTAAGAACTTTTCTAATACAATGAGTCTATTAAATATTTTAGTATAATTAGGGATTCCATTTCTAACTAATCCTTAACTCTTATTAACAATCTCTATTCGATCTGATCCAAGTTTTATATTTAGGCTTTAAAAATGTTTTTGTTTTTTTTTTCCCTAACTGACCTTTCATCTTATCTTGAAATCATGCCCTTCCTGAAATGTTGTGGGCCTCAGTATTGCGAATGCTAATCATCTTTTTCTACATAAGGCATAGACGCCTGTTCCTCTGCTAACCTGACAAAGGTAATTAAAGGAAGGTTTTGGATTCCTCTTCTAGTTCTCTTATCTGCCATTCCCTCTGCATATACTTTCCTTATGACTGAAGGGGGAAAAAAAGGGAAAGATTACAATCAGGTAGGAGAATTTCTAAGCACGTAAAAGACCATTTCCTGCCACTTTACCTTTTTAGAAGAGAAATGACTCACTTTCCCTTAGCTTCTTGACTTAATTGGAGTTTGAGTTAACCTTAGTTTTTTCTTTAGAAATAACTTGCATAAGACTCGGACTTGCTTCTGACAAAAATGCTTTCTGAGTCCCTTTTCTCTTTTAAATAAAAATTTACATTTAAAAATAACTTCCAAACAGCTAAAACTTTCCATAAGGATTTAAGATAGAGATGTGAGGTGGTTTCATTCCAGAGGAAAGAGATTTGAGTATCCAGCTTGTTGCTATGGTCTCTAGTCCCACTGGGATCATAGTTAACCAGCCTCAGCCAGAGCCCAAGCAATCAACCGCACATCAAAGTGAAATCTAAAAAAATACAAAGCAGCTCTGACCTTTTTCTGGTTACGAAGGACTAGTTTTGCAGCTACTTCCTGCCTCTCCAAAGCTATTATTGCCTTTCTGACTGAGTTACATGGCTCGATAGTTCCTGAAATAAATTATTTGGAGAGGAATATTTATTTTTAATAGGAAAAGCTAAGCTATACTCCTGTTTCCCCCATCTATTAAACGTGTTTTTATCTGGCTCACTAAAGGAAGATAATTTAATCAGAAGCAACAACTGGCATATGGGTTTCCAGGCCTTTGAAAGAATAAGCCAAAGAAATGAAAGCTTATCATTCATATTTGTTAATACCTAAGAGAAGAGATGCAAGTCTCTAACCTAATGAAGAGGAGTCCTTGGGTGGGACAGTTGGTTAACTCTAACTGAAATATTGGAGGCTGGAGTCCAAAAGAAAGGCCTGGCAATCCACTTCTGAAAAAAATCAGCCATTGAAAAACCTATGGAGCAGTTATACTCTGACACATGGGGTCACCAGGAGTCACAGTTGACTTGATGGCAACTGGTTACTGATAACCTGAAGTAGAAGGCTTTAAAGTTTGCCATTCACTGACACTCATCGACTAGAATATATTTGCCAAGTAAGTAACAGGGCATCAAACCAAGCACTAGTCTAGTTCTCCCATTCTAGCCCCAGCAAATTCCTAAATTTGTCTGCTCCAGCAAAACACCTGAAGTCAAATGACTTGATGATGCAACTATCCTTGAAATAATCACAACTAATTGAGTCGTTCCTATTAAACAAGCTGTTATCCCACTAAGATAGAACATTATTCCAATTTAATTTTGCCTAAGAATTTCAGTCCTAGAAAAATCCATTTTCTCTACATCCTTGAGATGAGATGAGATTTGAGAAGAGAAAATTCTTTATCTGGGGGTCCTTACAGATTTTCCAAGTGAAGTAGATTTCTCGCTTAGTGAAGAATTTCTCTCTTGAGGTAGTGGCTTCCTCATAGTGTTGCAACACAGCTTGGTTCTTGTCGTTGTTGCTCTTAGTTGCCATCTAGTCTATTCCAACTCATGGCGAGCCCATGTGTGCAGAGTAGAACTGCTCCATAGGGATTTCAAGGCTGTGAACTTTCAGAAGCAAATCACCAGGCCTGTCTTCAGAGGCACCTCTGTATGGTTCAATCCGCCAACCATTCGGCTAATAGTTGAGCACTTACCTGTTTGTGCCACCCAGGGACTCCTGTTCTTGTTGCTTACAGTAAATCTGTACCTGGGAAGAAGTCTTTCTGTGCACACCCTCCACGGTACCAGAGCTTCCAGAACCAGGGCATTCTCACCTGTTTTCACTATCGTTTATTCTGCCCACGTTAAAAAAAAAAAAAATCAAGAATATGCAAAATGTCAAGAATAGAGCTGAATTCCAGCACTTCCCCTTAAGGCCCATCTCTCAGATCAGAGAGAAAATAATAGCAGTAATTTCCTTCCTTTAGGCAGAAAAGAAAACTGTCATGTGTCACTGGAATTCTTTAAGTCCAGTATATATTGTTGATCCAGAGTAGCCAAAATGCCATAAAGATGGAACCAGAACTCAGAGTCAAAGCAATATATCCTAGAAAATGCCAGAAAAAAATAGGCAGAACAGAGATAGAAAATATTCTTTAACTGAGAGCATCTGATTGAAATGTGAGAATATTGCATCTCCATAGATTTTTCTACATGACAGTAGTCACAGGCAAGAAAAAGAAATTTCCATGCCTATTATAACAATGAGAAGGACTCAGCAAAAAACAGTTGAGGAGACGCTCCACCCAGTGTATTTGCTTTTACCAGTTGGTGACAATGCTTTACGCCCATGATTCTGAACCCTGAAATGTGGACTGAAGGGGTTGCAGGGAAGTGACCAGAAATAAGAGCTACTGAACTCCACAAGCTGTTGTGAAAAGCAGTGGTAGTTGAACAGGATGACCTATCTACTCCACTCCTACTTTTGGAGCCCTCTTATTGAACTTCTTCCATTTGTCTCACCTTCTCTTAACCCATTGTTGTCAAGTCGATTCCAACTCATAGCAACACTGAAGGACAGAGTAGAACTGCTACATAGGGTTTCCAAGGCAGTGAAGCTTTACAGACGCAGATTGCCACATCTTTCTCCAGTGGAGCGGCTGACATGTTCAAACTGCCTAACTTTTGGTTAGCAATCGGACACTTAACCACTGTGCCACCAGGGCTCCATCTGCTTAGTCTTATGGATCCATAATCATGCCAAGATGATGAAAAGAACTGTATATTTGATTTTGTACAGGGAAAATATGAGGCATAACGTTTTGTGAAAGCCTCACCCCAAAATAACGATGTGGACCGAAGGTAGCTTCCGGTCTTCCTTAACTGGACTAAAGGGTACTGGTGGATGATGCTGACAGATTAGTTTCTTACCAGCTCCTTCCTCATCGGAGCCCTGGTGGTGCAGTGGTTAAGAGCTTGGCTGCTAACCAAGAGGTTGGCCATTCAAATCTACAAGCCGCTACTTGGAAACCCTAAGGGGCAGCTCTACTCTGTCCTGTACAGCCCCAATCCTAGTGCTCCTGGAATTGAATATTCCAGACTCTCCCCCTACTCTATCTCCAGCTCCTGAAAAACTCCTTTTATTGTCATTAGAGACCCTAATCACTTATAGGCAGAGAGCCCACAGTCCTATTCCTTCTCCCAGGGGCTTCCTTTCTTCTTATTCTAGCCATCGATGCCAGAATACTGACTCCACCCTCCTGGAATCCTGGCCTTTACCTCTCAGTCTGAGCCCTGATCCTACTTTCCCTGGAGGCATTATTTCTGAGTCCTCTCCACCATTTCCCACCATTGGTACTGGTGATGGATTCTGATTTTATTGTCCTGGGGGTATAGCCTGGTATTAGCACTTAATTTAAAAGAAAAAAATCCGTCCTGGGTGATTATAGTGTGGTGGGCAGGCTGGGTTGAAAATCACCACTATAAATGGTAGTTAGAGTCTCAGATCAATACTCAGAAGCTAATTTAATTCATAATATAGTAGAACTTAACTTTTAATAGAATCCTAGAAACTAACCATTATTTTAAAATTTGTTTTTTTAGGAAAATGTGTGCCAATTTATAAATACCTAACTTGCAAGCTTATCGGAAACTTATGAGTGAAGGGACGCTGATGGGCAAAAGGGCCTTGCCTACCTAATTCACCTCCAGGACTGGCACAGAGGAGGCACTCAACTTGTTCAACTTAGTTCAATAACTTCTGGAATGCAGCCTGCCCCTAAGTAGGAAACTGTGAACATATTTTTCTCCCTAGGAATTTTAAACACTTTACAGCTGTTTTCTCAGTGATCATATAACAGAGAGGTTTATTGATGTGTCTAAGACTACCCCACAGGTCAGGGATACAGCCCAAATTACCGCTCAGCTCTAAGTTTCACACGCGGCCCCTGCAATCATTTAGCTTGAAGATCAGATTGTGAACCCCTCTTTCCAGTCAATGGATGCATAGCTCTGCCAGAATTCTGACTTCATAAATTAGGACTGAAATGTGCTCTGTACTTTGCATTTTTTTTATAAATAACAAAGTGTAGCAAAGAGCTGTTCACATACAGTGTGCCAAAGAAAAGAGAATAAACGAAGATGGGGCTTCAGGGTGGGAAGTTGTGTTTCTGTAATTTACTGGACCCACAGTAAATATATCAACATTCAGAGGCTGGTTTGCTATTAAGTTCATGAAATCATGGGGTAAAGTGTCAATTTAACTAAATTAATCTTCACTGCAAAGTAAACTCTCAGAAAATTAGAAGTGTCATTTGTACCTTACTGAAGTTATGAAGTACCTACCTAACTGAATCGCATGGCAATTAATGTCGTAGGTCATTCTGCAGACACAAGCAAGACCTCTTCCTCCTGCCTTTGGCTGCAATCATGCCCTTCCCTTACTTCTGTTGCCTCCAGACTGACAATCAACAATGCCCTGAAAGTGACATTGGCATGCGAGCTACCCATAGCACAAAACGCTTTAAGCTATGCTCAGCCTCAAAATTGCCATTTTACTTATTGGAAGGCCATTTTCCAGTTTTTAAATAGGTTTGGATGTGCCACCTCTTTGAGTAACCCTGTTTATAAGAGCAGTTGCCATTCACCTTGGGTCAGGCCAGTAGCAATCCTCCATGACTAAATAAAATAAAAAGAAAAAAAAAAGAAAAAGAAAACCAGACCCATTGCCATCAAGTCGGTTATGACTCAGGGCGACCCCATGCATTACAGAGTAGGACAGCTCCATAGAGTTTTCTTGGCTATAATCTAGTAGCAGTTAATAGGACTCATGCACTCAGGATGGTTCCATTACTTATTGAGAAGGCTTTTTAAAATGCAAGCTTGCAACTGCTGATTCGCACACTGTAAAAGGAGAAAAACTAAGCGTTCACAAATGTGGCAGGGTGAGATTGCTTTCTTCGGCTCATGCTCAGGAACTCAAAGCGATAATAACGTAGCTAAGGAATGTGTCAGATGGAAGATGGCCCCAGCTCCTGAAATATTTTACTTTTTTATTTTTTGGGGGGATGGTAACACCATCATTTTTCAGGATATGGGTAACATCCTTGGCTTTACCCTTTTCCTCATCTTTCATGCCCCAGTAGGTACTGAGTCATATCAGCTCTGTCTTCATATTGTCTGTGACAGCTGTTTCTTCCTTTGTATCCACTGTGACTGACTAAGTATTGGGGTGACTTGGGTATAGGCCTCAGATGAATATACATCCATGCGAACTACTTTAACCACTAACAGAACGGAAGGAGTTGGTGACTGGGCTGGTGGCAACAGTAGATAAGAATGCATTCCCAGGGAGCTATCATCAACCCTCAAAATGCCCCTTCACAATTTGGCATTTTCTTTAAAATCACAAAAATGGGGCAAGGCATAACACACACACACACAAAGCATTCAAACATTGCTGCAGAGAAAGATATGTTTTCCCATCTCCTTTTCCAATAATTTTTTCTAGTCACAAGTGGCTTTATTGTGAAAATAGCCTTTAGGTATTTCCTGGTTAGGTGTTGGAACTGAGAAAGCACAAGCTGGGTTAGACATGAAATCAATATTCTTTGATTCATCCTTGGCTCTTCATCGTGGCATTTCCCCCATGACCTCTTATGTGAAAGCAATATAAAAGGAAAATCAGATTTTTCTCTAATCAAGGGCAAGGAATGATTTTTAGCTCTGATTATCAAGAGTCGTCAAAGAACTCAGTGAGCATTAAAGTGTTCCCACTGCCATGGAGTCAATTCCAACTCATAAAGACCCTCTAGGACAGAGAAGAACTTCCCCATAAGGTTTCCAAAACTGTAATCTTTATGGAAGCAGACTGCCACATCTTTCTCCTGCGGAGCAGCTGGTGGGTTCAAACCACTGGCCTTTCAGTTAGCAGCCATCTTAAGGTTAAAATATTACAGCCATTCAAACTCTGATATATTGTAAGATACCATCAAAATCTTGCTTTGATTGTTATTATTATTTAAATTTGTGCACTGTGACAGAAGTAGACGCATTTAATAAGCATGCTAAACCTAGGTCCAGCACTATTAAGTAGAAAGCTACTTGCATGGATGAATGGGCCATAAATTTCTCCCAACAATTCATCTAGAGGGCCATTTTTTTTCAAGGGAGGGGAGGAGCCTGGAGAGGGAGGGAAGCTCTTTCCTACTGATAGCCATTGTGCTCCTCTAACGTGTCTTTCCTGTTTTTGACATACATTACATTCCAGAGGTTAACTCAAGGATTCGTAATCCCAGCAGTTTCTTCTTTTTGTCTTGAAAGAAATACATCACGTATTTAGGTAAAGAATGGCATCATGCACTACCTGTGTTTTAGAAAGAGATACATTATTTTTAGTCTACCCAGCACATAAAGATACAAATAGGGAAAAAATGAGAACTTAATTTATTGAGAAAAGTCATTTTGAATATTAATCTCCCTTTAACGTGTGAAATATCTGAATCCATTATTACGCCTTGAAAGTATGGGTAAAGGAAAGCTGAAAGTTAAAATTTCAGTGCTAAGAGACACGCCAACTAAAGAAGGATAAAAATATATATATTTAGCACCTAAGGAATTATTATATAAATCGTGTGGAAAAAAGAATTCATTTCTTGCCATTTAATTTATGCCCTAGATTTTAGGAGCATATCTACTGCATAAAGACAGAGGAGGACACACATAGCATTTATTCAAAAAACACTAATCAGGTGCCTGCTATGTGCTGGAAACCCTGGTGGCGTAGTGGTTAAGTGCTACAGCCACTAACCAAGAGGTCAGCAGTTCAAATCCACCAGGTGCTCCTTGGAAACTCTATGGGGCAATTCTCCTCTGTCCTATAGGGTCGCTAATGAGTCGGAATCGACTTGACAGTAGTGGGTTGGCTATGTGCTGGGCACTGCACAGCTAAGGTATTTTGCCTTTTAATGTTCAGTAATCCCAGTATCAAAAAGGACAGCACAGGAACATTTGAGTGTGTGTGTATGTTTTCCTCGGCCCTTAGAAGATCTGTGAAGTATTTTATCTGTAATAATATGGCATCTCTCTGAATAGAGGGCTTTACGGTGTGGGGAGAAATTGGTCTCAAAAGTGGCCTAACACCTCATCTCACAGACCATAAATGTCCAATATTCTCCCGACACTGCTTCAAAGAAAGTGTTTTAAAAACAAGATCAATACTCTTTGACCCTCTTCCCGGGATTTTAGGTCCCACAATTCATCAGGCTGCTCTGCCTCCCGCCCTCCAGGGCTTTATTCTTGTCACCTCACTTTGTTCTCGCATCAGGGACAACATGCTCCTGGAGGATCTTCACTCTCCTGCCCAGGATTCTATGGTTTCCTGCTTCCCTGACCTGACTTTGATGCATCCCTGTTCTGAGGTGAACTGGAAAGACAAGAGCAAGGAGTTATTGCTTCTATGTGGAGTAGGCTGTCTGAACCGTTAACCCTCTGGAGCAAAGAGCCATCATGTTTACCACAGTGATGGAAAATGGAGCCACTTGAAACCCCATCAGAAAAGGAAATAAAGTTAACAGGGGAGATTCAATTACAAGCTCACCGACAACCAGTTAGCATTGTGTTTGGGTTCATCTCTCTTTTGGAGATTTTATGAAAAAAACATTCCAAATTAAGAAAATAAAATCCTATGATAATTCCCATGCTACATAAATTGTTCCAGAGCCCAGAAAATATGGAGCATTTCCCGATTCATTTTACCAATCCAGCATCACACTGATATTAAATCCTGGGAAAGAGCCAAAGGAGGTAGGGAAGAAGGACAACAGTACAATTCCATTTATAATTACAGACTCAAAAATTCCCAATTAATGCCAAACTGAGCTTCGCACTAAATTAAAAAGCTGTCCTCTATGGCCAGGCAGGTTCCATTCCAGGGCCACAAGGATAATTTAATATAAGGAAAGCTATTTCTTAAATGTGTTAGATTGAATCCTAAGTCAATGAGATGTTAATAGGTACTATACCAAACCAAACCCACTGCTGTCGAGTGGATTCTGACTCATAGCGATCCAATAGGACAGAATAGAACTGCCCCATAGAGTTTCCAAGGAGCGCCTGGCATATCCGAACTGCCGACCCTTTGGTTAGCAGCCGCAGCACTTAACCACTATATACCACCAGGGTTTCTGTAGGTACTACATGAAGGTTAAAAAAAAAACAGATAATGTTTGGAAGTCCTTGGGTGGTGCAAACAGTTAATATGCTTGACTGCTAACCAAAGGCTGGAAGTTCAAGTCCACCCAGAGGCACCTCGGAAAAAGGCCTGGAGATTTACTTCGGAAAAAATCAGCCATCGAGAACCCTATGGAGCACAGTTCTACTCTGACACACACGAGGTCACCATGAATTGGAATCGATTCAATGGTAACTGGTTACTGGTCAATGTTTGGAAATGGTGGGTTTAAAAAAGGTAACTAAATTTCTTGACTGCAGGACTTCTCAGCACCTTTCATAATGCAGTATTTTAACAAATTGTCTAACGAGAGAACAATTTCACACTTCTCCCAGTTTTTCTTTCTTTCTTTCTTTTTTTTTTTTTTAACAGAACAACCTGTGGAACTAGCATTCTCTGGAAAACATTTTCAGTAGATTCTTTGTTAATTTAATTCATTGCATCAGTCACTCCAAGAAAAAATACCATATCATTTCTTCAACATATGCCTAAAAGAATTTGATAAAATTCAATACTCAACGCAATAAAATTGTTTTAATCTATGACTATGGCGATACTTCCCTAAGTTTTACTTTATCTACATCATTAAGGTCAACTCTATTTGAGGAGGCAGCTTTTCCCCAGTCATATTTTGAGTGCCTTCCAACCTAAGGGGCTCATCTTCCAGCACTAAACCAGGCAATGTTCCACTGCTATTCCTAAGGTTTTCAGTGGCCAATTTTTTTTTTTTTTTTTTGGAAATAGATTGACAGGCCCTTCTTCCTAGTCTGTCTTAGTCTGGAAGCTCTGCTGAAACCTGTCCACCATGGGTTACCCTGCTGGTATTTGTAATACTGGCGGCATAGCTTCCAGCATCACAACGACATGAAAGTTACAACAGTACAACAAAGTGACAGACAACTGGTAGAGAATCTAGAGTAATACTTGTCCCATAGTAGGGGTTCAATATATATTTTTTGACTGAATGATAAATACCATTTAGTCTCCATTATTTAGTTTAGGCATTTCCTGAATTCACTGGACATTTTGACTAATTTGTTTATGCATAACTGTCTTTCTCATTCATATCAGCACGTTCACATCTCAGGTTCACATACTTAAGGCTACTTCGTTGGTTTTGGACAAACTTGCTATTTTGAATAGAAGTTATAGTTCATATCAAGCAGGGCACTAAAGCCTTGAGTAAAAACTACATTTTAACCATAGTCTGTCACAGGTCTATGGAAATTCCCATTTGTGTTAACTCAGTGGCATATCATAGAATTATTATCAAGTGAGTAGTATAAGAAGAATTGCCCTCTAGCAGCAGACTGGCTGCCAAGGATGCTTAGGCCAATGTTATCCTTGGTTGGAGTGCTCATGGGGCCCTAAGTCAGAAATTCTGAGTCAGAATCAAAGCCGCAAGTTGTGGCATGGCAATTTGTCTCTTGTACAAGGGTCTTTGGCCAGGAGGGTGCTTGAACATATGTGGGGCCTAAAATCCAACGCTTACTTTGTTTTCCAAGATTTGTGCTCTGGCTCTGTCTATATCAGTCTAGAGAAAGGGACACTTTTCAGTAATCCCTTCACTAGAGGGAGCTGTGCCAGCAGCAGGCCTACATGTAATGGAAACTGTCCTTAGTAAATTAACCACTGGTTTCAGAAGGCAAAGAGAAAAGGAAACCATCACAGCTTTAACAGCTAGAAATTTTGTTGTCAGTGAAGGAAAAAAAGGAAGATCCCAGGAAAAGTCACTTCTAATTAGCATTTAGGAGAGCAAAATGCCTTGTTCTAATAACTAGTGGTAAACTTAATAAAACTTTTTTTTTTAAAAAACAAAGAGACCAAAGTTAGAATAATCCTGGAAACATGATCTTAAGTTTACACTCAAAATTAAGTTCAGAAATATTTATAATAAGAAATATTTAACTGCAGGAAGTATCACCCATTCTTTCACTCATTAATTCATACATTTAATGAAATTCTTCCAGTGCCTGTAGGTTATGGGAAGATATGAGGAAGCCAGAGCTTGTTTGAGAAGACAGTACACTGTGTTAGGTGCTACCATGAGAATCCAAACAGATTTTTGGTAGTTTAGAAAAGGGAATGACCAACTTTTATTGAGAATGTTGGAGGAGGTGTTTAATAGATGGTGATATTTCATCTGGGTATTAAAGTATGAGTACGAGCTTGCCTGTTGGATGAAGAAGGCAGAACATTATCAGTATATAATAAAAGACAGAGAAGTTAAATAGAATGTTAACGTTCAGGGAATGGTGAGAAATTTAGTATCACCACATCAGAGATATAAATGACAGAGGGGTAGGAAATGAGGTTAAAGAGGTAGATTTTAAAATGTTGAGCTGTAAAAGATCCTTCTTTGCTAAGTTTGTTGTTATTGTTGGTTGCTGTTGTGGCACCTCTGACTCATGGCAACCCCATGAGTAACACAGTGAAACATTGCCTGATCCTGAGCCATTTAAATGGTGATTGGCATGCTCAAGTCCATTGTTGAAGTCACTATGTATTTTGAGTGACTTCCAGCCTAGGGGGCTTATCTTCCAGCACTATATCAAACAATACTCTGTTGTGACCCACAGGATTTTCATTGGTTAATTTTCAAAAGTAGATTGCCAGGCCTTTCTTCCTAGCCTGTCTTAGTCTCTGAAACAGAATAACTTTTTTGGACACCAACTGAAATGATAACTCTGACCATAGAATCAGCACAAAGCTGGTTCCTATGAGGCGGAAGTCAAATATACCCCTGTTCTCTAACTTCTCCACCATTTCTCCACCAGCCATTCCCTCCATGGAATTCTTTCTCTATTGGGCTCAAGAATTCATTGTTACCGTCACTGGGAACTCTCAAAAACACCATAACTGCAGTAACAACTTTAATAACAAAGAAGGATATAACAGTAAAAAAGATACGCATAGGCTGAGGTTTGGGAGGGGGTCCCAGCACAGGGCTTCAGCCTCTTAAAGGGGACCACTTATGTTTTAAAGGGGACCTGCTTACCCTTCCTGAAAACCAATGTTTATTCTCACCCATCAGGAAGCTTTCAAAAAGGAAACTCAATGACGTCACATTATGGGCTTGGCTATCGGCTGCTCCTCTCAGGAAGGTGGCTCCTGACTCTTCCAGGATAGCTCCAGGACAGCTCTTGGATCGGCCCTGCTCTCAGAGTGTTACAGCTCTTGGCCAGGGTTCAGTCTTTACACTCTGCTGCTACCATCCAGGTCTGCTCATTGTCTCCACCTCATCTGGTACCATCACAGCCACTGCTTCCATCGCCATGACCAGTTTACCCTGTCTGGGAGGGTCATACAGCAAGGCCCCCATGTCCAAAGGACACACTTTTTTCCCAGTTCTTAATGTTCAAGAAGCCCCATCTGAGACTTATGTTCCAGGATTTTTATCAGCAGGAGGATGTCCACTTCTTCCCCTCCCAACTCCCACCCAACCCTGGCCAATCCAGGTAAAGGTCAACTACTGGGTGGGCCCCCCCAGCCAATCCCATTAAAGGTAAGTTCCTGGGCAGAGTCCCTAGCAAATCCATATAAATGTCAACTACATGGTACCTTCCCTCCCCACGCCCCTCCCATGTGGGCCACCCCAGTCAATCTTGGTAAAGGTCAGACTGGGTGGGGCTCCCCAGCCAATCTAGATAAAGGTCAGCCCTGGCAGGGTTCAGGCACCAGGACCAAAGGCCAGATTGTTTTTTGGTAATAAGATTCCACACTGGGTAGTCGGGAAGCTCTGTGGAAACCTGTACACCAAAAGTGATCCTGTTGGTATTTGAAATACCAGTGGCATAGCTTCTAGCATCATAGTAACATGCAAACCACAGAATGTGACAAATTGACAGACAGGTGACAGTTGTAAAGTTTGGATTGTATCTTTTAAGCTATAGTTAGCAGATGTTAGTTAATAGGAAATAATATGATTAGATTTTTTTGTGAAAATAAATATATGCTGACTACGAACTACATTTGGGAAAGACTGGTGATAGAATGACCAGAAAGGAGGCTCATCCGAGACTAATGAGGATGGAGACTAAGGTGAGATGAAGGATAGAAAGAAGAGAGGCCAGAGCTGGGAAACATTCCTGAGAAATAGCAAAATGATCCAAGAAGATAAAGCAAAGAATTAAACTGAAGCGATTTATAATTTGAAAACTGTGGCTGATGACACCACAAAGGAAATGGAGACTCCAGAGGCCAAGTTATTTTAGGGCGTAAGATGGCAGAGTCTGATTTAGATGTGTTAAATCTGACAAGCTTCTGGGACCACCAGTTTGAGAAGTTCCAAGACAAATTTAGGATATGAATCAGATCTGGAAAAAGAGATCTTGAAATAATCATATTATAGATTGTAGGGGAGAAACAGAGATCAGGAAGAGAAGAGCGACAAGAACAGGTATCTAAGGAACACTGACATCTAATGTGTGGGCAGAGGGCAAGGTGCTATAGAAAGAGAAGGAGAAGACGCTGTTAGAGATGCCATTTGATGGATGATTCTTTCAGACCTTGTTAGAGGTTATGTATATGTTACCTCCCCATCTATCGCAGGGAATGTTTAAATTTTACATGCTATTCTTTTTATTGGAAACCCTGGTGGCATAGTGGTTAAGAGCTAAGGCCGCCAATGAAAAAGGTCAGCAGTTCGAATCCACCAGGCACTCCTTGGTAAACCTTTGGGGCAGTTCTACTCTGGTTGCTATAAGTCAGAATTGTCGGTAATGGGTTCATTTTTTTTTTTTTTTTTGGTTTATTCTTTTTATTAAGATTTTATTTTAATAGAAAAAATAACTCCCCATAGGCTAGATTAGGTGTTTATTTATGACTTTCTAAGAATGAGTAGTTATCCAACATTTTCTGAATATAGTTGATTTCAGAACCCTTAACATCTGGTGTTCTTTTTTTTGGGAAAATATTACTCTGCATACTTTTAGTGAACTTGCGTTTTTATGTACAGAAGTTAAATTGACAGATTCATTATAATAAAGTCCTTCTTACCGATTAAATATGAAACACTGACTTGTTCTTTTCCCATTGTTCAAACATTGAACAGTTCTTGCAAAGAACTGTGACTTTGCAAGGCCCAGCCAACTCCTTATGTACATCAGAGTGAAAGTCATAAAGATCTATATATTTTAATTGAAAGTGTGTGGTTATAGACTAACACCAAGGTTTCTCATATACACATGCTTTTTTAATTTTTGGCCCAAATTTACATTTGTTATCATTATGAAACATTTTATACATACAAAGGACTACAGATAATATATTTATAGGTTCAGAGAATAATAAATTCTCAAGCTTAAGAAATAGAGCATTATAAACTCCCTGTGTTCCACTCCCCTTCTCCCTGGCAGGGGTAATTGTTATTTTAATTTGGGGATTTATTACTCTTTTTTTTTTTCTCAGTATGTGTTTCTCTACATGCATATGTGCATGAACTAGAAGTTATTTGCTTTTGTGTTTCAACTTTATATAAATGGCATCATTCTACATGCATTTCTCTGTGACTTGCCTTTTTCATTCAATATTGGTGAGATTCATTCCTGCTAATGATTGCGGCTGGAGTTCATTCTTTTTTTTTTTTTTTTACTACTATAGTAAAATCTATTTTATGAATACATAGCAATTTATTTATCTAAACTCCTGTCAATGGATATTTGAGATGCTTCCAATTTTCTTTCTCCTCTTTCAAACATTGCCACTATGAACATTCACACACCTGTACTAGTTCTTCTCCAGTGAAATGTCTAGGAATAGAATTGCTAGGGGGAAGGGTAAGTAAATGTTCAAATATAAGATAATTCCAAACTGTTTTCCGGGGGGTGGGTACCAATTTATATTATCAACAGCGTATAAGAGCTCATGCTGCTCGCCATCCTCATCAATACTTATATTTTCAGCCTTTAATATTGTTGCTAATCTGGTGGGTGTAAAATTGCATTTAATTGTAATTAAAATTTGCTTTGTAATTTGAATTTGCATTGCCCTGATTATTAATGAGGTTGAGAATCTTCTCACATGTTTATTAACTATTTGTATTTCTTCTTCTCTGAAATGTCTGTTCAAGAGTTTTGCTTATTTTTTTCCAAAGGGTTGTTTGTCTTTTTCTTAATGATTTCTTAGCAGTCCTTTATGCCACTCCCTTGTCTGTATGGGTTACTGGTATCCTCTTCCACTGTGACTTGCCTTTTGACTCTTTTCCTTTGAAGCTTTAAATTTTAACGTAATGAAATGTATAAATTTTTTTCTTTACAGCTTGTACTTTTGGGGCTGTTTTTAAGAAATCTACCTGTTATACCTGTTGTCAAATTTAAGATATTACTTACAAGCTCATTTTCTTTGCTTGTCTTACAACTTGAAAGCACAAATCTACCACTATACTAACTCATTATTTTATTAACCACTTACAAATAAAGTGTTTTCAGAAGGCTTAACTGTATCTTTGTGCCTTTGCTTCGTCCTGCTAGTCCCCTTCTGAGGTCCCTCTTCAAATTTATCCACTCAAACACTTCTTTCTTACCCACACTCCCTCCTAATTCCTTCCCCCCCTTAAATGCACGCACACAAGCACACACCCCTGTTTGCTCTCCCCACACTTATTTCCAGCTCTGCCTCCCCACTGAAGTCTTCCCCGTTGTAAGTCAGGTGACCCAGAACATCAGACATTCACGCTTAAGCTTGGCCTTACAGGTTACCCAACCCAAAACCCAGTGCCGTCAAGTCAATTTCGACTCATAGTGACCCTATAGGACAGAGTAGAACTGCCCCACACAGGCACCCCTTAAACAAGTTGTCTGCAGGTAGTGCTCTCTTTCATTTTTCTCACATCATTTCTTCTCTTTCCTGAAGCCCCATTAACATCCTCCCTCTCTCAACTTATGACCTCACTTCCTACTTTGCAAAACAATTAAAAAAACAGTTGCTATGGAATGCATTCCAACTTACGGCGCCCCACGTGTACCAGACAGAGTAGAACTGTACTCCATAGGGTTTTCAGTGGCTGACTTTTTGGAAGGGGATCACCAGGCTATCTTCCAAGGTGCCTCTTGGTGGACTCAAGCCTCTAACTTTTCGGTTAGCAGCTGAGCTGCGTTAACCCTTTACAACACCAAGGGACTAGAGGCTATTTAAAAGTCTCTTTGAAATTTCTCTCTGCTTGTCTTCTCCACCTCCCCTGAACTTTTCTCCATTTGTTATCTGTTTTCATTCATTTCTGTGAAAGAGGGCTACAACTGCACCCCATTCAAAACTCAGTGTTCAGATCTTGCCCCCGCTTACTTTCAGCCAGATCGATCACCTCGTACAGCTTTAAAATCTGTCTTTACTGGCTCCTTCTCCTCAGGATATAACTGTGTTCTCCCTCAACGTAGTCGCTTTTCATACTGTTTGTGCTAGTCTCTACTCCTCACTCCCATTCCTTCTCTCATTCCAGTGCAAACAGGCTTTTGCCCCATCCCTGTCTTGGCCATGGACTCTAAATGGTTCTTCTAAGAAGAACTTCATTTGAATTCTGGCTCAGCTACTGCCTGGCTGTTCCACCTTGGAAAGAAAAATATGAAACCTCTCTCAGCCACACCATCTTTGTAAATGGGAATAATTACTCCTACTTCATTAGGCTGTTGTGAGAATTAAATAAAACGTAGCATTTGAAACCGAGCATGATGCCAGCACATGGTAGGAGTTCTATATATGTAAATTCTCTTTATTTTTTTTAATTTTCACCACCTGTCTGTCAATTTGTTAACTTGCATGTTGCTATGATGCTGAAGGAGGCCTGGTGGCACAGTAGCTAAGAGCTCGGCTTCTAACCAAAATGTCAGCAATTCAAATCCACCAGCTGCTCCTTGGAAACCCTATGGGGCAGTTCTACTCTGTCACATGGGATCGCTATGAGTTGGAATCAACTCGATGGCACTTAACAACAACAACAACATGATGCTGAAAGCTATGCCACCAATATTTCAAATACCAGCAGTGTCACCCATGGTGTATACGTTTCAGCACAGCTTCCAGACCAAAACAGACTAGAAAGGCCTGGAAATCTACTTCCAAAAATTACCCCGTGTAAACTCTATGGATTACAAGAGAATATTGTCTGATATAGTGCTTAAAGATGAGCCACCTCAGTTAGAAAAACCAAAAAACCCAAACTTGTTGCTGTCAAGTCGATTCTGCCTCATAGTGACACTACAGGACAGAGTAGAGCTGCCTCATAAGGTTTCCAAAGAGAGGCTGGTAGGTTCAAACTGTTAACCTCTTGGTTAGCTGCTTTAGCTCTTAACCACTGCAGCACCAAGGATTCCCTCAGAAGGCCCTTAAAATACACAGTGGTCCCAACAAAGGACTCAAGCATAGTAACTATCTTGAAGATGGCACAGGACAAGGCAATATTTCTTCTGTTGTACATGTCATTACCGTGAGTTGGACCCAGCTTGACAGCAATTAACAGCAACATTTTTTAATTTAATTGCTTCTTCTTTAATCTTATCTTTCAACTTTAAAAAATAAATTCTTATTGCTTCCTGAGCTAGTAATTTAAATTCTTTTACCCCATAATTATGCTTTTCTTTTGTAACCAAGACCCAGTACTCTAATTCCTTTATTCATTTGAAAATGACTATACATTTCCCACAAATTACCTGATTTATATATCCACACTTATATTTCAATAAATACGAGAAAAGAGAATGCAAAAACAGGTGAAATTATGAAATTTTAATTTGCTGCTTTCCTGTAAGACTTTTTAGCTTGGCCTCAATACATCTTGTCCATTTTTTAGATGGCCATTTCCAGGAACTTTTTCAGTGAAATGGGATTTGGAAAAAATACATTAGATAAATGGCTTCTGAAGTAGTGTTCTAATCTAATTATTGAAGCCAATCCATATTCATAAGTTGAAAGTTGGCAAAAAAAAAAATGTTGCTTTGATGCATGTATTTTATAATAACCTTGACATGTTTTAAAATGAACCAGACAGACATTTTTAACATGCAGCATGGTGCTCTGTCTTGGAGGGGAACAGGCACAGAAAAATGAGCAGAGACCTTGTCTTATCAGTTCTCCTGTCCCTGGCTCCCAGCAATGTCTGTACTCAGAGAAAGGGAGACTGAATAATGGGAGTGGGTATGAAATATAACTCTTCATTTGAGAAAGGTGAAAGCGACCCCCTTTTCAGGCTAGGCTACTTTTAAAATAACCTTTGCTCTAGAATTGACTGTAATTTCTATTTCTCTCTTTCCACTAGATCAGTTTTCCTGCTGTATAGAATAAACACAGCAGACAAATATTCTCAAAATTGTGTGTTAATGATCGTAATCTCACTGACGTGCATCACCCAACATAATAAAACATGATAGAGAATGGAAGCAATTATTCATATTTTCTAAGCAATACTCCTTCTACCACACACACACACACACATAAACATACATACTACATTCTCTCTCTCTCTCCACACACACACCCCCCAAAAATGGAATAAACCAGTAATGGTCAGGGATGGGGGATAAAATAGTCACATAATCCATTTTTTATCTTAATTACTTGAATATTCCAGGTAAGCATGCTCCTGGATTGGGATTTTACTTGATTTTTCACATGTAGACACAGCATGTAGCGCCTTTCCAACATGAAAAGTTTACTCAAAAATATTTCCTTTATACTTTCTCATATTCTAAAACTGGAAAAAGTAAAAAAAAAAATCTTACATAAACACTTCAATTATTTGCATGCATAAGAGAACTATAAAAGATGGCTTTTTTAATATGAGTAAAACAATATGAGTAGCTGATGAAAAATAAATGAGAAGTATTAATGATATTTCTTCTATTAAATTTATGGACATAAACAATCATAAAAATATCTCTAAGCAAAAAGCAATGCAATGAGCCTACAACCATGAAAAAACAGAAATAATACTAATAAAGGTAGATTACTATTGGAAAAATAAACTTTTTGACACCAATGAGCTTCATCAAGTTATTTTCTCTTTCCATGAAAAATACAGAAATGTATTGAGAGTCAGATCTATCTGGATTTCACATATTTTGTAAGAAATTTATTTTTTTTTATAGGTATAGGATGAAGTCTATTGTAGACATTGGTGTAGACATTGGTATGATTGAAGAAATGCCCTAATCACTCCTCACTTACACGCTTAGTGAAAAGAACCCTTCTTTTTCAGTCTAACAGAGGTTTACCACTTGTTTTTTAATTTGTGAAGCATTTAGGGCAGGAATGAGCAGCGAGGCTCCGTGCTTGCCTATAAAGCACGCCTGAATCATGGGTATAGAAGAGATCAGTAGAAGGATTAGTGGAGGTTTGAAAAGGCATTTTACTTTTCTCCAACGTTGAATATAGTGGAGTAGATAGAAAAAGAGTTTTTGATCCAGAAAGATTGAAAGAGGATTAAAATTCATATTTCTTACCCAGGCTTTCACCGTCATTTAAAATTATGAGTCTGTAAACAACATTTTACAAACCATTTCTACTTGGCAGCTTGACTCTGGCCCTTGCTTTGGTACCCTGAGGCTGCTCATCTTTCTGAAAGCCCTGGATGCCGTGGGGTGAGCAGAATTGCATGGATGCGTGGGATCCCCGTTCCTCTGGAGTTTGCCTGGTACTCTGCTCGTGAAAAACTGCCGTCTTTGTTGAGAAAGCAGTTGGCTATGTGCACTTAGGCTGAGCTTGAAGTGACTGATGCTAGGTCCAGATGGGGAGGGGCATGCCAGATGGAGAGAAGAAGATGAGCAAAGGCATCGCATTAGGGATGGCTCAGTGGAAAGAGCACGGACTCCGGAGCTCTGGTCCCAGTTCTGGCACTTACTAGCAGTTTGAATTTGAGCCCATCACTCAAACTCTTTGTCAGCTTCCTCATTAGTAAAATGACAATGAAAATACAGGAGCCCTGTTATGGATTGAAATATGTTCCCTTATCGCCCTACCCTCTACAAAGATATGTTGAAGTCCTAACTCCTGGTAACTTTGAAAGTGACCTTGTTTGGAAATAAGGTCTTTAAATATGTTGTCAGTCAACATGAGGTCACACCAGGGTAGGGTGGGTCCTAATCCTGCCTGAGTGGTGTCTTCATGAAAGAGAGAAGAGACAACAAAGGAAAGACAGCTATGTCAAAATGCATCTACAAACCAGGGAATGCCTGGGGCTACCAGAAGATTAGAAAGACAGTAAGGAATCCTTCCCTAGAGCCTTCTGAGAGAACATGCCTCTACTGACACCCTCAGTGCAGACTACTAGCCTTTAGAACTGTGAGACAATAGATTTCTTATAAGTCACCCAGCTTGTGGTATTTTGTTACAGAAGTACTAGGAAACAGAAACAAGCTTTCTACTTACTAACAGTTGAGGTATGTTATTAATACTTGTTAACAATTTAGGTTCTGAAAAAGTGCTTCAGATTTCCATTTGTTGCTAAGTCTGAAGCAACCAATTTTTTATGTGATTTTTAAAAATTTTAAATTATTTTTTATTTATCTGTTGTGCTTTAAGTGAAAGTTTACAAATCAAGTCAGTCTCTCATAAAAAAATTTACATACACCTTGCTGTGTACTCCTAATTGTTCTCCCCCTAATAAGACAGCACACTCCCTCCCTTCACTCTCTATTTTCGTGTCCATCCCACCAGCTTCTGACTCCCCCTGCCCTCTCATCTCTCCTCCAGATAGGAGATGCCAACATAGTCTCAAGTGTCTACTTGATCCAAGAAGATCAATCTTCACCAGCATCATTTTCTATCTCGCTGTCCAGTCCAATCCCTGTCTGAAGAGTTGGCTTCAGGAATGGTTCCAGTCTTGGGCTAACAAAGGGTCTGGGGACCATGACTTCTGGGGTCCCTCTAGTCCCAAGTAACATATCAATAAGGAGAAGAACAGGCATGTTCTTCTCCTTATTGATATGTTACTTGGGTAAAACCTCTTGAGATTTTCAAATTACACTGAAAATCTCAAAAGGAAAGTAAGCCGCCCTTTCACCCAAGCTTTCCATCATAAATAATGCTCTTGATGGTGAGGGGGAGCACTGACAGCTCCAGTATCTGCACTCAAGCCTAGCCCATGTCTTCTTCACACGGTACAGAGGTGAACAGTCTGTGAGCCTATGGAACCATCCTTGGCATTAAAAAAAAAAAACAAAACAGAAAACTTTGTGGTCAAGTCAATTCCGACTCATAGCGACCCTACAGGATAGAGTAGAACTGCTCCAGAGGGTTTTCAAGGAACATGTAGTGTATTTGGACTGCTGACCTTTTGGTAGGCTGCCAAACTGTTAACCACTACACCTATTTCACCATGCTTCTCAGACCATGTTTGACCACTTCTGAGTTAGGTAGAGTGTCTATGAATCTCAGGAGGCAAAATCAGATATGTAAGACGTAACAGTTTTTATTTTGAGCTTCCCATCAGCCAGGTAATACAGATGCAATATTATTCAATTCAGGGTCTTTTTAGTCAATTCAGGTTCTCCTCTTCCCTTATCCCTCAGTGCATACATGTTTTTGGGAGTTTATGCAGTGTTATCTGGTCCTCAGTTGTCACCATGTGTCATGGTGGCAACTGCCCAGATATCCCTGTGCCCATTGGGCTTCCGGTTACAGATTCATGTAATTCATAGCAAGGAAATTCTCCATCCTGCTCGCTCCTGGCTACTTCCGAGATTGTCTTGAGTGCATGCTTCTCACACCACATGGAGTGCAGGAGAGTCTTACATGGCTGTCTTAGTTTCCTCTGCCCAGTAACCCCTTTCAGCTATCCTTAGCAAGTTTACCACTTCCAAGTTGTTGCTAGAACATTTGTTTCAAAGTAGCTGAGACATTCTTTTCTAAGAATCTGCTGTTAGTCTGCTTTAAGTAGGTACAGAATATGGGAATGTTCCTGCTCTGGGCCCCTGCAGGGCTGCCATCAATCATCGACTCACAGAAAGAATATGTTTTTTATTGGACGTTGCAATGCAAGGAGGGTTGATCTCCCATTCACCAACAGCCTGCATCCCCTGATTCATTACAATTGGATAAGATATTATATTTCAAACATCCCCTGCTATATGCATCTTTTGGAAGAGTTAACTCATTTAGCATAGACTCTGGAGTCATGCTGCCTGCATTCGAGTCCCAGTTCCACCTTTTACTGTGGACTCAGTTTCCCCATCTGTAAGTAGTGATGATAATAGTATCAGCGCAGGACCCATAGGCTGCTGTGAAGATAGGTTGAGTTAATTTATCTATAGCACATGGAACATTATATGCTACATGCTATGTAACTGCAATTTATTTTGCCATTATTTTTTTATCTTGCAGCTATTGTTAGATGAATCACACTCTAAGAAAAGCTCTAAGGAAATAGAAGAAAGAAGATACGGGCCTCCCAGGGAGATGAGGTGGGCAGGGAGAGACAAACTGGTCTGTAGCATGTAAAACTGCCTACAGTAAGCAGGCTCAGAATAAGCCAAAGAATACGTGGGGATAGGGGAGTCGAGGGCACTCTGCACCTCGTGAGAGTTCTGGTTGTTACTTGTCAGGAGAGGAGTACAGAAAGAGGCAGGAGAGAGTTGAAGACAAACCTCACATTTTACAATTTGGACAAAGTGCCACGATAAAGCAGAGGTTCTGGGTCATATGGCTTTAAATCAGCTGGGTCAGGAAAGCTGGCAGTCAATGGGTTTGACATGGCAAGAGCAAAGTGGGGTGTGTGTGTATGTGTGTGTGTGCACAAGCGTGCACACGCTCGCGTACCTGGGATATGTGTAGGACAACCTTTGGTTCTTAGGTGGCTATAATCTCCCACCAGGAAGCTCATCAGTGTCATCACCGGGACATGCATGTGATAACCATGCAGCATTTATTTTCTGAATAAATGAATAAAAGATGAATGATGAGTCAAACTGCAATACTTAAGTCTCTCTGCTACTCCCTTAGAACTTCCTCCCACTCACCCCAAAAGTTCTGGGCCGCACTTACTTGCGTAGGCCTCCTACACTGATTTGATTAAATGGGGAAACTAATCAGCAGGATACTGCCCAGCGTCCCCTTTATGCTCTCAGCCTCGGTCTAAACTATAGATTGTCTCATCTTTTAATAGTGTCCCCAGAAATCTTTTAGGCTAGTAAACCTCTCTGAAAACACAGTGGTAGTTAGAAGAATTAAAAAAAGAGAAAGAAAAATTTAAAACGCTCTCTTAAAATCAAGAATAATTATACGCTCACAAGTATAAACATGTTCAATCAAAACTGAATTCAGGTTTAAAGAGACTGACTAGCAGTATTCCAGATATTGTAGTGGCCATGCGTATGATCCACTGATACCAACAGTCAGAACAAATGTTCTGACACGTGAAATACTGGGGCGGGGGGTGGGGTCCGGGGCTGATTTTATTTCAATTTTATTACGAGTTGATGGAACTTATTAGCAATACCTATCTCACTATGAAACCCTGGTGGCATAGTGGTTAAGTGCTACGGCTACTAACCAAAGGTTCGGCAGTTCGAATCCACCAGGCGCACCTCGGAAACTCTGTGGGGCAGTTCTACTCTGTCCCATAGGGTCGCTATGAGTCGGAATCAACTTAACAGCAATGAGTTTGATTTGGGTTTTTATCTCACTTTATGTCGCTTTATTTTCTGAAACAGATGTTGGGCTAAATTCTTTAAATTAAGAATTTGATAGCTGCCAGATTTCTGATAGTTATCAGTATCAATACAAGAAAATATGTATTTGCCTATATTGAATTTATTGAAATTAGAAGTGAGTTTTAGTCCAGAAAGACTTTTTTTTTTTTCAGTCAATGCTAACCTACACTTTATGTCTCCTTTCAGATTTACTCCAATCCTTCCATCCTGGGATAGTCACTGGGCAACTACTACATGCAGGAATTGTGCTGAAAGCTGAGGATTTCACAGATAAACAGGATGTAGTCTCTACCTCAGAAACTGTTCAACTGGAGAGACAGGCACTTGAAAAAATAATTATAATTCCACATGATAAGTAAAATAAAAGAGCCATGAATAAGCTGTTAAGGAGGAAGTAATTAATTCTGCTTGGGTAGCAGAGGGGAAACAAAAGCTGAAGCAAGAGGTCCTTGAAGAGTCTTCCAGGCCTCATGTTCATAAACAAGGCCCACATTTCATGTGTTTATATGAATTAAAAAGATGAACTCCACATTTTCCAATGCAGTGGATCCAAGCCCTGGTTGGGCACTGGAATCACCTGGGAAACTTTAAAAAAATGAGATGAGGGGGCTATGTAGACCACTTGAATAGGATCTCCGGAGTGAGCCTCAGTCACAAGTACTTTAAAAAAAATTTTCCAGGTGATTCTAGTTATGTTGCCAGGCTTGAGAACATCTCTTCTATTGTAACCAGCTACAGAATACCCTTCTTGTCCTAATCCAAAAAAGAAAAAAAAAAAAAAAAATCCTGTTACCCAACAAGTCAATTCTGACCCACAGAGACCCCACTATGTCAGAGTAGAATAGCACTCCTCAGGGTTTTCAATGGCTGTAATCTTATGCAAACAGATCACCAGGCTTTTCTTTCAAGGATCCTCTGAGTGAGTTCTAATCATTAATCTTTTGGTTAGTATTTGGTTAGTAGCTAAGCACAAACCATTTGGGCTAACCAGGGACCTGCCCTAAACCAAAAAAAAAAAAAGGGGGACCATTATTTTGGAGGAAGAGTAAGAGATCAAACTGAAACTATGTATGTTCCTGAAAAGAAAATAAAAGAAAACCACAAAGTTTTAAAATCCACAACTTTCATATTCATAACGGCAGTCAATGTAAAATTCAAATCAAAGTGGCCTAACAGATATGATACAAATGATGTTTATTGACAATTAATGACAGGGTATTGAGAATTATAAATCAGTATGTGGACCTGAGGGAACCCTGGTGGCATAGTGGTTAAGTGCTACAGCTGTTAACCAAGAGGTTGGCAGTTCGAATCCACCAGGCGCTCCCTGGAAACTCTACACGGCAGTTCTACTCTGTCCTATAGAGTTGCTATGAGTAAGAATCGACTCGACGGCAGTGGGTTTGGTTTTTTTATGTGGACCTGAAGGCTCTTATATGCTAAAAACTCTGGAGGTTATAAGTAGTTGAAATGATTCTTGTCTCAATTAAGCTATCCTGAGTGATTTCTGAACATTTTAAGTATGCAATGGATTAAGTAAGCATAGATTGTATCGCCAATTAAAACTCCCACTTTAAAAAAAAAAAATTGAGGTAATCTGGATAAAGTATAAACTTTCGTTAATAATAATGTATCAATATTCATTCCTTCATTGTGACAAATGATAAGGAAAGAGGTAAAAGGCCCAAAGGAATACCTTCATCTATCTATCTACCTATCATGATCGAAGTTTTCATTTATGTAGTGGGCGTTATAAAAACATAAGAATGCTTTATTGTTAAGTATAATTTGGTAAAACAGGTTCTCTGAAGAGCTAGAAGGAACAAGCGAATATTAGAGATCTGTCGTACTTTCAAAGGGCTTAAATGCCAAGAAAGGTATTGAGGTAAGGGACCAACATGTTTCTAAGAGAAGGCAAAATCTTCAAAGACTTGGGTAGATGAGGTGTGCTCTTCTTTTCTGTTTATCCAAGATTAATATTGCACATGGAAACGCATAGAAGGGGTATTGTATTTGTAATACTAATTGCCATCCAGTTGATTCTAACTTATAGCGACCCTATAGGACAGAGTAGAACTGCTCTGTAGGGTTTCCGAGGAGTGGCTGATGGATTTGAATTGCTGAATGTTTGGTTAGCAGCCAAATACTTAACCACCGCGCCACCAGGGTTCCTTAATACTAACTGATGGGACAATTACCCTTCAAATAAAAACAACGTTAGTTTGGAATATGTAGAAATAAGGAGTCCCTGGATGGTGTAAATGGCTAAGCACTTGACTACTAACAGAAAGGTTGGTGGTTCAAACTTACCCAGAGGGATCTAAGAAGAAAGTCCTGGCAATCTGTCTCCAAAACATCATAACCTTGAAAATCCTATGGAGCATAATCCTACTCTGACATGCATGGGGTTGCCATGAGTCAGTTTTGTTTTTGTAGGAATAACTCATTTTTATGTTAGTATTAATCGATCTTTATACTTCTCAGAAAAATATATTTATTTGTAGAAGCTACTGAATGTTATCTCCCAACCCACACTCAGGGTGATGTTCAGAGTCAGTCCAGGAGCTCCTTGTGGTTGAATTAGGGGGAAAAGGGGGCAGCGTGAGGGTCTGCCTTATACTCTAGGGTCTTTTCTCGTACTAGTGACAGGCTCTGTGAAAATTTTGGTAATTCTTAGAGATTTCCACAGGTGAGTGGGTGGCCAATTCCAAATGAGTAAGTTTCCCTCCTTTGCTGTCACTGTCCCTATGACCTACCACATCATCGGGATTGTTACATTGTATTGTAATCATTTGTTACAGGCCTCTATTTCCCACTAGACTGTAGTGTGGGTTCCTTGAGAGCAGAGACTGAGACCTGTTTTTCCTTGATTCCCCAACAAGTATCACAACTAGTATGCACTCAATGGTTAATTACAGAATGAGAATAAACTTTTGAGGAAGTAGAGCAAACAGCTGCAGATAGAGTCTAGGTGGTGATTCTGAAATTCTGGGGAGTGTTTATTACATTCTCTTACAAAGAAAGTATAAAAGTACAGGCAGTCCCCGGGTTATGAACAAGTTCTGTTCCTAAGTCCAAGTTTAAGTCGAATTTGTACATACATTGGAACAGTTAGGTCCACTTCATACCTAATGTCAGTCAAATATTTGTCTTAGTATATAGTATACAGTGTACCTTTCTCGGCATAAAAACATTAAAGAAACACTTCCAGATAACGCTAAAACATCTTTAACATAATAATACAGTGATAATAATGTTTTGACCCACTTTGAAAAGTATAACTTGTTTGTTATTATGAACCATTGTATGCACCTCAATTTTTAATATAATAGGCTTTATGAGGGTCGGTTAGTAACTACAGGTTGTACGTAAGTCAGACGTTCGTAACCTGGGGACTGCCTGTACTTCAGAAAGATGCTGATAAAACCTCTTTCCCTTGCCCTGAAGTTCAATGTCTCAAAATTGTGCTCTATTGAAGGCAAGGATCCGTTGGGTCTCTTTTCTGCCTTAGATGGATGCTTATTACTAAATGTTTACCATGCCAAGTTTTTGTTATTTTATGTGGATGCTCGGAACTCTAGGTAGGAGTTAATAACCTTGCTGTTATTAAGGGTACCAAATTAAAAATTAACAATGAAATCACATAAAATTCCAGCAATGAAATCACAATTAGCTCTGCAAAACAACACAGTTCTTTACAGAATCTTCTTTTGCTTCTACACTGCACTTTGTCTGATAAGCACTTGCCAACAAAGGCATCACACTAATTATAATTTGTAAACTGATAAATGATTCATTGATTATTTTCTTTCAGAAATAACTCTTCCATTCTTGCCCTTAAGTTACATTTGGAAAACAAATGGAGGCCTTAAGTGCTTTCCCAAGGAGTTATTTAGAGGAAATCATGTTGACAGTTTAATTCTTAACAACTGTTGAGTAGATACACATTAAAAAAAAAAAAAAAAAAAGACGACAAAGCAAATATTTTGTGGTCTTTGTGTGTGGAAAATAATTTCCCTTTTAAAAGTGGATCTGTGCTGTAAAATGTTTTTTTTGCCTCCACGTTAAGATTCTTAAATCCTGACCATTCCAGGTTCTGTAAGGCACACCTTCTCTTCCATCTCCCCAGATGGCTGTGTCAAGAGGGACAAGATGTCTCTAAGAATTTATCCTGTTTTTTCTGTCCTGAAAAGGACAGCACATATAAGCTAATTCGTGCAAGGACAGTGGTTGGTCAGTAGTATGAGTTTGACAGGGAAGCATGTGAGCCAGTTTAAAAGGTCTCTAGTGACTACTAGGGAATGACCAGGAGGTCCGAGGAGTCACTGATGCAGGGTGGAGGGTGGTAGAACAATAGTCAAGGGGCTCCAACATTCTTTTGATTCTTTCTCTTCCCTCTTTAACCATCCTCTACAGGAGTCCCTGGGTGGGGCAAACAGTGAATTCATTTGGCTAGTAACTGAAAGGTCAGAGGTTTCCATCCACCCATTGGTACCTCGGAAGAAAAGGCACGGATATCTACTTCTGAAATATCAGCCATTGAAAATCCCATGGAGCACAGTTTTACTCTGACACACATGGGCTCATCGAGAGTTGGAATCAACTCAAAGGCAACTTATTTTTTATGATCCCTACATCTATGCAAAGGAGCCCTGGTTGCACAATGGTTAAGAGCTCGGCTACTAACTGAACAGTGGGCAGTTCAAATCCACCAGCTACTCCACAGGGGGAAAAGACCTTGTGATCTGTTTTCATAAAGATTGCAGCCTAGGAAGCCCTATGGGGCAGTTCTACTCTGTCATATAGGGCCATTATGAGTTTTTTGCATTTTTTTTATGAGTTGAAATAAACTCAACAGCACACAACAACAACACATCTATACAAGAGGTCCAGAGCTCTATCTGGATGTTTTCCTATGTGCATACCATGCCTCACATTCGTAACTTTCCTAAGCTGATCATAGTATGTTTCCTCAGTCCTTTTCTCATTTCTGTATTCCCATCTCAACTGACAGTGTTAGCAGCCACATAAGCCAGAAACGTTTTCTTATTATCCTCATCTCTTTGTTCTCCCTTAACCCCACAGCTGGACTTTACTTCGGAATGTTTCTCAAATCCATTCATTCCATCCTCCTTCAGTATAGATTGCACTTCAACATAAAGAAAACAAAAATCCTCACAATTGGACCAATAAGCAACATCATGATAAACAAAGAAAAGATTGAAGTTGTCAAGGATTTCATTTTACTTGGATCCACAATCTATGCCCATGGAAGCAACAGTCAAATCAAAACACACGTTGCATCGGGCAAATCTGCTGCAAAGGACCTCTTTCAGGTGTTGAAAAGCAAAGATGTCACTTGAAGACTAAGGTGCACTTGACCTAAATCATGGTATTTTCAGTCACATCATATGCATATGAAAGTAGGACAATGAATAAGGAAGACCGAAGGAGAATTGACGCCTCTGAATTACAGTGTTGGTGAAGAAAACTGAATATACCATGGACTGCCAGAAGAACAAACAAATCTGTTTTGGAAGAAGTAGAACCAGAATGCTCCTTAGAAGCAAGGATGGCAAGACTTCATCTCACGTACTTTGGACATGTTTTCAGGAGGAGCCAGTGCCTGGAGAAGGACATCATGTTTGGTAAGGTAGAGGGTCAGCGAAAAACAGGAAGATCCTCAATGAGATGGGTTGACATAGTGGTTGCAACAGCGGGCTTAAGCATAACAACGATTGTGAGGACGGTGCAGGACTGGGCAGTGTTTCATCGTGCTGTACATGGGGTCTCTATAAGTCAGAACTGATTCATAGGCACCTAATGATAACAACATCGTCCTTCACTTAGAGCCTCACTATCTCTGTTACGGACAGCTGTAATAACCTTTTGACTGGTCTCTCTGCTCGCAGAGTCCCACTTACCCATCTCCCAAAATGTTACCACAATGACTTTTCTGTAATACAAAGCTGATTATGTCATTCCCTTGCTTAACGTACTTCAACTGGTCTCCCCCATCTGGACTAGAGAATAAGAGCTAGTATTTTTGGCCTTGCATTAAATAAAAAAATAAAATAAATCACTATTTAAGCCATTTACATTTCTTGCCTCATATCTGTAAGTCTCAGGTATTTCTGAGCCATTCAGAATGACTTGTAGAGCTCTTTACCACGATATTTGTAAATTAAACAGGTCTATATTTAGACATATTTTCCAGGCACTCTTCTAGGTTCTTGGGATACAGCTTTGGCACCTTTTCAGATACTGTCTGGAAGTCCTTCCTTGGCCTCTTTCAAATCTCTGCTCACACATCATCACCTCCTCTGTGTAAACTTCTTCTGTGCTACCAGAGTTTACTGACCACACATACACAGCTCTGATGTGGCACATTATTTATACGTGCTTTGGTATCTCTTTCCCTCACTCAACTGAAGACTGAAGTCCTTGAAGGCAGAGGCTGTGTCTTGTTCATCTCTGTGTCCTCAGTATTTACAGCAGAGCCTGGCATGGAGTAGGTAGGTGCCTAGTAAATATTTTTTGAATGAATGACAACAATGTGCCCAATGATATGTACCGAAAGGAGCCCTGGTGAGGCAGTGGTCAAGCACTTCCTGCTAACCAAAAAGTTGGTGGTTTGAACCCACCAGCCATTCTGTGGGGGAAAGATGTGGCAGTCTGCTTGTGTAAAGATTACAGCCTTAGAAACCCTATGGTACAGTTCTGCTCTGTCTTATAAGGTCACTATAAGTCAGAATCAACATGACGGCAATGACTTTGGTGTTTGAATGTGTCCAAGTAAAATCTGCTTGCCTGGTATTCTCTCTTCAAAATATAGACACATCACCAAAGGACCTACACATACAAAGGTTATGCCTCTGTCATGCCTGTCAGTAAAAGCAATTTTATGAATTTCTGAAACAAAACACACTCATTTTGCTGAAAAACAAAACATAACTGTGAAGAATGTTAGTAATGGTAGTCTCAGGGTGGTTTGCTCCCAGAGGTAACCTGGGTGCACGTGTTCTCTCAGTCTGAAATCCAACCACTGCTATACACACACACACGCACACATACAAACACACACACACACTTCCCTGCCTGATTAAGTCTTACTGATCCTTCATATCTCAACTCATTTGTCATTTCCTCAGAGAGATTTCCTAGATTCTCCCTCCCCAGATTAAGTGAAGTCCCCCTATCACGTGTTCTTATAGCACCAAATATTTTCCCTTTGAAGCCCTTAAAACCAGTTGCCATTGAGTCATTTCTGACTCATGGCAACCCCACGTGTGTCTGAATAGAACTGCACTCCACGGGATTTCCAATGGCTGATTTTTTAGAAAATTTTTTTAGATCACCAAGACTTTCTTTCACGGTGACTGTGGGTGAACTTGAACTGCCAACTTTTCTGTAAGTAGCTGAGTGCTTAATCATTTGCACCACCCAGGGATTCCTTAAAGCCCTTAGTAAAGTCTGTAATTATATTTATTTGTGTAATTATTTGGTTAATTTCTATTTCCCTCACAAGACCATAAGTTCAACAAGAGTAGGCTCCATGTCTTACATAGAAGATGCTCAATACATATTTGTTGAATAAACTTAAAAAAAAGATCATTAGAATGATGCATTTAATCATCATAATAATTCATAATAATTACCCAGGGTAAACACTATTATTATATGCATTTTCTTGAGAAAATGAACACTAGATGTGATTAAGCAATCTGCCCAAGGCGCAAAGTCAGGGATGAAACCTGGACAGCTACTGGATTCCGGCATACTGGCTTCCTGTATCACAAAGAGCTAATCTAGAGCTATTTTAAAACTTCAAATAAATGGACTTAGCTTTATTATTCACTGTTGAATGCCTAAGAAAATTAATTTTAAACATGAGTTTTAAAAACTGTGAGTAGATCTACACAGGATTTGTCTTTCTTGATCTCTCAGCTTTGAATGGAAATAAGGTAGTATTAACAATGTTGCTGAAATCTCCACCATGAAGATCAGTGTGGGTGCCTGGAGTCTAACAATAGAAAAGGTAAGCCTATTTTCTTCTCTCATATATAATTTCTGGGGTAAGTTTGAAATAATTAAAGAAGTAATCTTATATTTGCATTTAGTGAAACATATCTGACAACTGGGTATTGAAGAATTTATTGTTGCATTATTTTATAACTTTCCTAATATCCTAATCCTATTTATCTTATAGAATGGATACATTCTTTTCTAATAAAAAATACTGGTAATGGTAAATGAAGTGTAGTCACATTGACCAGCTGCTTAGAAACTCCGTGAAGTATGGGTCCTGGTTACACAGAGTTCTACAGACCCCAGTTTTGGGGAGCAGAACAGAGGCACATTTTGTGTACAGAGGTACCACATGGGTACATTTTGTCTACACGGAGCATTTGCTAAAGTCATTGCTAGTTCTGTTCTTAGCTGCCAATGGACTTGACCCAGAATTAACTAAAATATATTCCTAATCTGCAGGTTACTTAGCTCAATGAAAATGGCTAAGATAACCCTGGATGGTGCATATGGCTAACATGCTTGCTGTTAACTGAAAGGTTGGTAGTTCAAGTGCACCCAGAGGTACTTTGGAAGAAAGACCTGGAAATCTCCTTCCAAAAATCAGCCATTGAAAACTCCATGGACACAGTTCTACACTGATACACATGGGGTCCCCATGAGTTGGCCTCGACTCAACAGCAATTAGTAACTGGTACTAGAAACACTGAATTCAAATTGCATTCCAAGGGAACTAGAACCCACACCCATAACCCAAAGAGAAAGAAAGGGCTATTATTGCCCTCTCCTTCTCAAGTTTGATACAGACAAAAAGCTCTGTGCATGAAGGGAGTACAGGTCACCAAGGAAGAACTGGTTTCTAACTCATTAGGTATCTGAATGCTCAGTTCATCTGCTTCAGGTGGCATCTTTCTATTTTTAAAGCTAATTTAAGCCATCCTTAAAAACAAGCCAGTAATTCTATTCCCTTCCATTCACACGGGTTCTTTTAATATTACTCAGTCAAGCAGTTGGGAGAAGAACTCTGAGGAATCATCTGCTGCACCTGACATGTTGCATCACATTAATGCTGCATTTCAGACATGAATTATTTTATTGGCCCATTTAATAAGTTACTGTCTAAATTCTTATAAGAATTAGCACAGTGTTATTCTTTAACCACTTAATAAAATCTCTCTCCAGATTATCTCACTCAGAATGAAATAGCCAAAAGTAGGTCAGAGCACTTTTGTCCCGTGGGCCAGGCAAATTCCTTTATACCAGGGCAATAGACTGATCCTCTAGTGATTAGGAGTGTCAGAGCAGTAGAGACCAGAGCAGTGCTTTTCTGTGATGGAATGTCTTGGTACACTATGCATGTATTTTTTTCCCACAGCTGCGTAGACACACATCTGTTAAAACACATTAACTTTCCCATTTTTACTGACTCATTGGACAGAAACAGGTTCATAACACCATGGGTAGTGTATCACTCAGGACCACGCAGAAAATAGAAAATACTATAAGAACTTCACATAAAGAAAATGCAATACCAGATATCATTTACACAGGTGATGGAAGACCTGAGAAGCCACTTAGGAAAAGATGGGACAACCTAAAGATGTGCAACAGCAAGAAGCCACTACTCCTAAGAAGTGGCATTCTCAGAAACCAGGACACTCAGGCTGGAACAAGTACCACTGTGGAGTGTGTCCATCAAGAGCTGGGACCATGGAGGAAAGGATGTCTAGTGGGAGTGGAGCCAGAGGAGAGACCACTTCTGCTGGAAATGCCACCCATGGCAGAGGGAGAAACACTTTGACTTCTCCCTTCCTCCTACCAGCCAAGCTTCTGCCAGCACTACCTGGAAGCCACTTGTCAAGGGAACCTGGAAATGTTTCCTGTGAGATACAGCAGAGCAGGGATGGGAAGGAAATGGATCTAAGGACAAAGGGACAGATGTGCTGACCTATTTGTCTCATCCATGGCAAATATCAAATGTATTACTTTTGTGCTGTAAGCTTTGAAATTCAGTTAACTGTTTCTTTTCTTTTACTTACACTTCTTAGTGACTTTTCTTGACATATTCCTTGTGTTCTGCGTAACCCTTTCATGGTCCAATTATCTTCTGCTTTGAATTTTTTGTTGTTACCAATTGTTTTCATTAATGGAAGCATGCTGAATTATGGAATAGTGTTTAAAATTTTAGTTGGTAATATGGATTTTGAGAAATATTATGTGGGAATACATGGTTACCAAAAACCTTTGGGGGTTCTTGGGAGCTACATTTGGTGTGCTCCCACCTTTACCACTGGACCTTGGTTGCTAGATGTATTGTAGGGTGCCTTCCAGTAGGTTACACGGGCAACATCTTGTTTTTCAAATACAAAACCAAAAAACCCAAAACCAAGCTCACCAGAGATCCCTAACTATCACACAGGAAATCATACTATACTTACAAGGCTTATCTAGGGGTACAAAATCAAAAAAAGACAGAATTTTTACCCACTCATGTTTTCTGGATACAGTATTTCATATTTAAGCCTCTTTTCCCCAGCTATTTTGCTTCAGTGAACATTTCCTTCATCTTTCACCATTACACAAGTTCCCAGTGGAAGGCAGTAAATACTTTCAGTGGTAAAAAATAGATTACCAGGAAACTGGAAAGCCAGAAAAAGTGAGTGGTCAACCATATATACCACGTACTATGAAAGCACTAACACACAGGTGCTGGAGTTTGCTGTGGTAGAAAAGCAGAGAAGACCAGGAGAACATATAAAGGGAGGAGGTTGTGAAGAAAGAACGGTACACTTTATTTGGATGTGACTTCATTAAAAAAACAAACAAATGAACAAAAAAACAACAACCAAAGGTTATCGAATGGGGAAGAGACAGTCTCGTCAACAAATGGTGCTGTCAAAATTGGCTGTCTACCTGTAGAAAAATGAAACACGATCCATACCATGTACATACCATACCATACCTCACATCATATGCAAAAAGTAACTCAAAATGGATCAAAGACCTAAATATAAAACCTAAAACTATTAAGGTCATGAAGGAAAAAATTAGGGACAATGCTAAGGGCCTTAACAAATGGCACAAATAGAATACCAAACATAATGCACACACAGAAAAATTAACTAGCTAAATGAGACCTCCTAAAAATTAAACACCTACACTCAACAAAAGAGTAAAAAGGGAACCTACAGATTGGGAGAAAATTTTTGGCTATGACATATCTGATGAGGATCTAACTCTAAAATTTATAGAAAACTTCAACACCTCAAAAACAAACAAAAAAATCCAGTTTAAAAAATGGGCAAATGATATGAGCAGATACTTCACCAGAGAAGATATTCAGGCTGCTAACAAACATATGAAGTAATGTTTGCAATCATTTGTCATTAGAGGGATGAGAATCAAAATTACAATGAGATACTACCTCGCCCTGACATTACTGGCACTTATAAAAAAAAAAAAATACAAAATAACAAATGTTGGTGAGGATATGGGGAGACTGAACTCCTAAGCACTGATGATGGGAATGTAAAATGGTACAACCACTATGGAAAAAGGCACGGCGCCTCCTCAAAAAGCCAGACATAGAAATGCCACATGATCCAGCAATCCCGCTCCTAAGTATATGCCCTAAATAATTAAGAGCCATGAAATGAATAGACACATGCACACCCATGTTCATGTAGCATTATTCACAATAGCAAAAAGTGGAGAAAACCTACGTGATCATCAACAGGTGAATGGATTAAAAAACTGTGGTACATACACATGATGGAATATTACACAATGCACAGAATAATGATGAATCCATGAATCATAGATGAATCTGGAGGGCATTATATTGAGGGAAATCACTCAATTGCAAAAGAAAAATATCATATGAGACAGCTTTTATAAAGTAACAACAAAAGGTTTGCACACAAGAAAAAAAAAACTCTTGATGGTTACCAGGGATGGGAGTGGAAGGGAGGGAGATAGTAGATACATGTTAATATTGGTGAAGGGAAGGGCAATACACAATATAGGAGAAGTCAGCACAACACGATCAAGAAAAGAAAGAACACTGGGAGGAACACAGGAATAAAGGACAACTGTGGAGCCCTGGTGGTGCCATGGTTAAGAGATTGGGTGCTAACTAAAAGTTTGGCAGTTTGAATCCACCAGCAGCTCCTTTAAAACCCTATGGGGCAGTTCTACTCTGTCCTACAGGGTTGCTATGAGTCAGAATCAACTCGACAGTGATGGATTTGGTTTTTTTTTTTTGGATGGTATCATAGATGATCCTACACAACAGAATCAACAAAAAATAATCTATGAATGGCTACATAGATAGATTGATCAATAGATAGATATGCCAAGAGGTGAGGGAAGGAGTAAGAGAGCACATCCACCAGCAGATATAGGTTCAGTGGTGGAAATTTCTAAATACACAACTGTAGGTGCTCCCCATATATTAATATAGACAATACAGCACATAACTGGCACAGTCGGGAAACCTCCTAGACATAACTAAACACTTCACAGGATGAATTTCGCAGGCTTGAAGGCAAAGAACCATAGACTTGGAGGACATCTACATCAATTGGCACAACATAGTTCTTAAAGACCATGTTCTACATCCTACTTTGGTGGGTAGCATCTGGGGCCTTAAAAGCTTGCAAGCAGCCATCTCAGATTTAACAATCAGCCTCTTCTAGTCAAGGGCAAAGGGGAGTGAAAACAACTAAAGACTCAAGAGAGCGATTAGTCCAAAGGACTAATGGACCACATGAACCACAGCCTACATGACTCCAAGACCAGAAGAACTAGATGGTGCCCAGTTACCACTACTGGCTGCTCTGACTGTTTTTACAACAGAGGGTCCTGGACAGGACAGGAGAAAAATGTAGAACAAATTAGCAAATTCACAAAACAGACCAGGCTTACTGGTCTGATAGAGACTGGAAGACTGGAAGAACTTCTGAGATTATGGCCCCTGGACATCCTTCTAGCTCAGAATTGAAGCCACTTCCAAAGTTCACCTTTCATGCCAAAGCAAACTCATTGCCATCAAGTCGAATCCAACTTATAGAGACCCTAAAGGACAGAGTAGAACTGCCCCACGGGGTTTCCAAGAAGCGCCTGGTGGATTTGAACTGCCGATCTTTTGGTTAGCAGCAGTAGCTCTTAAACACTACACCACCAAGGTTTCATAACACACATGAGGGACATGCTTCTTAGATCAATCAGGTATACAATACTGAATGGGCAACACCTGCCCAAAAACAAAAACAAGAAGGTGGGAAGGAAGAGGAAAACTGGAGGAATGAAACCAGAGTGGAAAGGGAAAGGGGAAGAGTACTAATATAATGCAGGATTGTAACCAATGTCATGAAACAATTTGTATATAAATTTTTGAATGAAAAACTAATTTACTCCGTAAGCTTTCACCCAACATACATACACACACACACACACACACATACATACACAAGCAACCCTGGGTGAAATGCTTTATTTTTTAAAAAATTATAATTTTTCGATACACCCAATATTAAAAAATAAATAAAGTATCCATGGCTATTTATTGAGCATTCACTGGGTTCATCATTTACTTTTTAGGACAGCTTTAAGAGCAAATAGAATACAAAGAGAAATGGGCTCTAGGGTGAGAGCTGTTCTAGCAAGAAACAAAGAGGCTATCGGTAAAAAAGAAAAAGGGCAAACTGTGTTCTCCATGTCCATCATGACTGCTTTCTATCTCCATTCCCTTTTGGCATCCCCTAGGCTTCCCAGGACATAGTTTCCCTAATCCCCTCCTTGTGTTCCTGGAGGTCTGCGTAGACCCTAACTGGCAGATGCCTACAGGGAGTTCATGCTGCCACAGCCAGTAGCCAGGTCTCACTGTTGTTCTCTGAGCTGCTCTCTTGGATCCCAGCCTCCAGGCTTTGCTGCCCACGTGCCATTTCTCTTGTCCGCCTGGAACTCATTACACCTGAATCTCACTGCCTGAGGGCTAGGTTCTCTTTATAATTTCCATCTAGAGTCCATTATGTGCCCAGAACTGGACTATACACTTTACGTAGATTATCTCATTCAATCCTCATGCCAACTCCCAGTTTACAGGTGAAGAAACAGACTTAGAGATTAAATCATTTTCCCGAGGTCACTCAACCTGTAAACTGTAGAAGTGGGATTTGAACTGATTTCCCTGGCTCCAAGCAGCTCCTCTTAAATCCACTGGATTATACTGCCTAAGGAGTCTCTGTGTGGTGTAAATGGTTAAGTGCTGTGTAGCTAACTGAAAGATTGGTGATTTGAGTCCACTCGGAGGCATCTCAGAAGAAATTCTTGCTAATTTATTGCCAAAAACGCAGCCATGGAAAACCCTATGTAGCACAGTTCTACCGTGACACACGCGTGGTTACCATGAGTTGGCATCAATTTGATGGCAACAGGCCTACTGCCTCAAGCAGCCCAGGGGCAGTACGGAGCAGCAGGACCACTGGGTGCTACTCATTCATACCAGGCTGCTGGCCTCTGGAGAACTTTATTCTTTAACTAAGCACCTCAAAGCCACAGTCACAGCTCTGAACACAAACAGGAGACCCGGATGGGCAGACACACTGGCCATCGACAGTGTACACGCTCACGGTGGGCAGTCCAGGGCTCATGCAATACATTCTCCCAGTCCCTGGGCTCCTAATTAGCCTTCTGTCTCACAGAGTGAATTGGTGCCAGGTAATCAAACACATTTCTTTCCTTGTCTCTTCTCATTTAGGGGGCTGTACCTACTTCCTATAGCTTATTTTGTACCACTTATCAGGACTAATACAAAAATCTCTCTAATAATAATCCACCCAAACTGGTCTTCATCTCTGGTATCCGCTGGAGTATAACAGAAATCTTTTCATTTCAGTTTTAAAGCATTGCTTCATCCAACCAACTGACTGCAAACTGACACACGATCTAACCTAAAGGTTATGGATCAGCAGGTAAATGCAGAAATTCTATTAGCTTTCAGACCTGAGATTTATGCCATTCATTTTAAAGAAATCACAACCCTATACAGGAATAGGAAAATCACTGTGGATAGATTCATTTTTAAAAGCATCCACTTACCTATTACACAGGGCCAAGAAAGCAATATTTTCTGTATCACGTAGAGATACCTTTTATTTCTGTTCATTGACTTTGACAAAGACAGTAAATAGTGTACAGAGAATAGGTATTTTGAAGAAATATTAAAACACTTATTAATATAACATTAAGAAATGTAAATTCCCTTGAGTAGAGAGAGAGAGAGAAAAAAAAATTAAACTGCCTTTGGTCCCTTATGAAACTGTACCAGGCTTATATAAATCTAAATTCCTTACCTTAACCTGAGTTTAAAATAATGAGCTAACTTGACAGAGCTTTACAAATCCTGGCAATAGACATTATCATTTATTACCAGAATGAGTGATAATAGGAATAGCAGGGATATACAGCATATTGGGAAGTGTCCAAAGAGTTTAGCAGGACAATATTTCTTCCCACAATACAAAGATAAAACAGTCGTAAAACTAAGAGTTCATTTCATTCTCCTGGGGGAGAAGGCCAGGTGGGTGTTCTGGTAAAACAGATTGTAACCCTCTCCTATGAGAGCGTAAGGGAGAATGAACAAACACAAGAGGTAATATTCACTCCACAGTGCAAGAAGGTACACGGATTTAAAGTCCATCGCAGTAATTAAATTTCCATGTTGACACAGTACATCTCAACATTCCGAGTTCTAAATATAGTTTATACAGTGCCTGTGAGCAAAATGCAATGCACATGAATATTTATCTCTGGAGCAACGATTCTTCTGCCACATGCTCAGGAAAGAAGGGCTGAGATTAGGATAGACCAAAACACTGTCCACAGAATTTGATGACAATCATTTCAAAATAATCGAGACGATCCCGTGGCCTCATCTGGGACAGTGTTTTGCAAACTTTTTTGGTTGCCGAGCTCCTTAGACAAAAGAAATCTAATTAGAAGCCACATATTTGAAATAGATAAAAGTGGATTGGTCAGTCGATTTATGAGGGTATTGCTCAAACCAGATCAGACTCTGAGACATAAAAGCTAAAAACTACTGTTTTAACCCATAAATAAATAAAAGTTCACTTAGCATTTGATTGAGTTTAATACTAAAAAAAGAGAGAGAATTAGTGGTGGCTTTTTTTAAGGTATTGCAAGATAGTAGAGAACTACGTATTTCAAAGAAATCTTATGGAATTGGTAGATCCTGATAGGGATACAATACGATTAGAAGAAGTAAATGTTATTTACTTTCTGCCAGTCTTCAGGAAGATACCATCTTCTTTCATATTATTCCCAGGTCCCCAACTGTGAATCTGGGCAATGTACCTGCTCTGCAGATGCCTTTATCCCCAATTGGTCCAGCTCTGCCCTCAAAGATGGCTCCAATTCCTGGAAATGGTTGGGGTTACAAGGTACAGGGTTCTTCTTGTAACATGTTTCTCCTACTTATAGCTCAGATATCCTCAAGCATATTTACTAATTTATTAGTCAGTTTAGATTAAGCATGCTTTGGTAACATATAACCCCAAGTCCTCAGTGGCTTATAATGATTTATTTCTTGCTAGTATTACAGGGTTAGTATTAAATGGCCATAATGGGTTGGCTACATGTCTTTTTCACTCTGGGACTCAGTGTAATGAATCATCCTTATTTGAGATATTGCTGGCCTTGTGACAGGGGAAAAAAAAAAGGACTGGAAGCTTCTGTCAGGAGTGGTACACATCATTTCTACTCACATGCCATTGGCCAAAATAAGTCAACTGGAGAAGTTTAACATCAAAGGAGGGGGGATGTATCATCTTTGTACAGGGAAGTGCCCTGTAGGGAGAGGTCCATAGGAAGAAGAGGCAATTATTTTGGACAATCTAATGACAGGTAGGTAATTGTTAAGGCCTTTTTTCACCCCTAAGCCATTGAGAAAGCTCTACTCAACAATCTCCACTTGGTTTCTTTTGTCTCGTGATTTCAGTGATAGATATCACATATTTCTAGCGCTGGCATGCCCCATGCCAATTTCCCCTGTGAGCCAGAAGTAGGATTTATTATATGTCCCTCTTTTAGAGCTTGTTTCTTCTATTAGGATTGCCTACTAACCAATTTCATGTGTGAGGCTGCTGCTAGCTTTTAAGATATTTGACAAGCTGAGATACCTAACACTCCCTGAACAAAAAGATAGCTCTGCCTCGGTGCTGCTAACTCTCCCAAGAGGATGTTTTTATGGAGTTCTATCATTACGTTTTGTTCTGTTACACATAGGGTTGCCATCAGTCTGAGTCAACTTGATGGCAACTAACAACAATATTTACAAAATCAAAGTTAAAAAAATTTTTTTTCACTACACATTAACAGTGACAGACATGGTTTGCATCTATAGGAAGCTGGACTTTGCATCATAGATGTTTATTAGTGAATTCATAGATTGCCTAATCCATAACATATTCATTCATTCATTCAGCATCTACTATGAACCAAGCAAGTACTGTGTCAGATCAATGCCTGCTCTCATAAAGTTTACAAATACAACCCAATCTGGAAGGGATAGCTGACATCATAAATGATAGATTCCTATGATATCATCCCAACAGGGACACTGATACCTGTTCTACCATTAGCGGCTATGAGACCGTGGGCGAATTCCTAACTCCTCTAAGTTTCACCATATATAAAGTGAGGAGAATATAAGTAACTATCTCAAAGCTTTGTTGTAAAGGTTTCCTGGGATAATAAAAGGAACTTAGTTGTCCCTGCAAGGGCCCAAGAAACATTATCACTGTCCTCACCACCAGATTAAATGTTAGAGTGAGGGGTGAGGAAGAGAACCTTGCTTTGCAGAATTTCATATGAGAAAGATCTGGGGGTCTTTACTGAAGAGGCTTAATCTGGGTCAACAGTGTAATGCAACTGTTTAAAAAGCTGAAACAAACATAAAGTCACATTGTAGGCAAATGAATTCTACTTCAGTCTGCTCTGATCGAAGTTCACCTAGAATATAGGCATATGCTTTTTGACGTGGAGCATGCGTTTCTGAAAACGAGGTGCCAACTGTATCTACATTCACATGGGGTCCTAAGAGCATAGTACCTGTAAAGATGAGTTCCTGGCATGATATGCTGGCAGGCGCTCTCCCATTTTCGTTGAATCACTGTAAGTCAAGACGTGCTAGCTTTAGTTTCTTCCAGGAGTTTTTCAAACAATTGTTGGTCAATCCTACTAGGCTACAGGGATGCTTACAATGCCCTTCAGAATGTCAAAAGGACTTACACCAATCCCTAATTTCCTGCTGATCTTTACCATCTGTTACCTTGACCTTTTCGTCAAATGCTCCTCAAGCTGCTGGAAACCCTGCATGTTAACACCCAGTATGACACTCTTCCTGTGTTTCTTTGCCTTTGTCTCAGCACTACCACTTGCATACATTTTGTCTGCTATTATGGTTTGAAACGGCTCAGCAGAACGCAAAAATATATGGCAGAAAGAGAGGCTCCTGAGGGGACTATAACACACATTGCTGAATACCTTCAACTCAGTATGGTGCAGTGAAGTGTTCACTGGCTGGGAACATTTACCATATGGGGCACAAACATTTGCTGCCTGAAAGCGTATAGTACAGTCTACCACACAAGCTCTCACTGGCTCAGAGGGTGTTGGCATTTTGAGGATTCAAAAATTTATATATTAAGAGTGCACTCTAATGAATTATTCTGTAAGTGCTTATATTTTTCTTTGGTGAAACTATTTAATATATGAATAGCATTACTATAATAATGCAGCCATCAAGGGGCAATATTAAATGGAACATGTGTTCAAATTTAGTAGCACTTTAAGAAGGATAAGGTCCAACTACGGTATGCTAGAAGATAACCAGGTGATAAAGGATTTGGGAAACTTGGTTGGAACAACTCAGGATGCTGAGACCACAGAAGAAAATGCCAACTCACAGCAACCCTATAGGACAGAGTAGAGCTGCCCCACAGGGTTTCCAGGGAATGCCTGTTGAATTGGAACTGCTGACCTTTCGGTTAGCAGCCGAACTCTTGGCCACCGCACCACCAGGGTTTCAGAAGACAACACAGTTCACTTTAAAGTTGTTGGTAGGTGCCCTTAAGTCAGTTCTGACTCATAGCAACCCTATGCACAACAGAATGAAACATTGCCTGGTCCTGTGCCATCCTCACAATCGTTATCCTTAAGTCCATCTTTGCAGCCACGGTGTCAATCCATCTCATTGAGGGTCTTCCTCTTTTTCACTGAACCTCTACTTAACCAAGCATGATGTTTTTTTCCAGGACCTGGTCCCTCCTGATAACATACCCAAAGTACATGAGATAAAGTCTCACCATCCTTGCTTCTAAGGAGCATTCTGGCTGTACTTCTTCTAAGACAGAAAGCTACTTTCAACGAAAAAAGGAAGTTTACTTGCTCTGTTCACTTCCAAGGGTCAGAATGAAGGTCAAAAACTGAAAATTCTAAGAAGGCAATTTTTGTCCATTTTGAGAAAATATTTTCTAATATTTAATGCTGTCCAAAAAAAGGAAGAGCTTACTTTCTGTGATAGTGAGCACTAGATCACTAGAGATAGTAAATATTGGAGGACCATTTGTCGAAGACACTATATATGGGAATTATGCATTGGGCAATGTAATGTTTTATAACAACGGCCACAAATTCTTTGACATTTCTTCCATAGAGAGGTAGGGTATAGGTGCCCTCCCCTTGAATCTGGGTGGACTCACAATTGCTTCAATTAATTAAATATGGCGGAAGTGATGCTACACGACTTCTAAGTCTGGGTCATAAAAAGCCAGACTACTTCTGCCTGGTTCTCTTGGAATGCTTGCTTTGGGATCCTCCCTCTTAGAACACAATTATCGTGCTGGGAGAAGCCCAAGCCACATGGAAAGGCTATTTGTAGGAAGAAAAATTCAAACCAAATCTTGAACTTTTATTTATATCTATTTTGTCATCTGAAAAATTAGAAATAAATTATATTCTACAGAGTTTCATATACTAATTGAAATTGGCACCATCACTTATCCATATTTCAGAGTGAACTTATTAGACGTATTCTCTTTTAACATATTGTGACATATTCTGATTTAGGTGGTCCAGTCAAATGGCTTTATATATATACATTTATATAATTTAGTTCTGACTTATGAATTAGGCCTCTCAAAATGGACAAGAGGTTTAAAGAGATTCCTGCAAAGAAACCATAAACCCACCAAACCAAACCCATTGCCATCAAGTTGATTCCCACCCATAGTGACCCTATAGAGAACCATAAGTGACAAAAATGCTAACAATGCAAACACATACAAACAACAAGAAGTTGGCAGAGCTGATACTTTCCCACTCCTAGGTCAAGCTTAAGCTAGCCACAGTGTCAGAGTAAAAACTGTGACGGTCTGATAAGAACTAATCAATTTAGAAATTATACAGGAGACTATTTGAAAGACAGGTTTACATCTAATATATTATTGACCCTCATCCCAAAGGTTTATTGTACCTTGATATATTAATTAGTGGTAATAGTACATGTGTGTTTATTTGTAAATGATAAACATAAACATAAGGTTGAAAGATATGAAATTGCCAATAGTTGACTACTTTTGATCCACAAAATGTCAGTTTCATAAGGTTCAACTTAATTTATTGAGCCTAAATTTTCAAAAATTATTTACCTTTGAGTGAGTGTAATAAAAATTGTATGCAGACTACCAGTTTAAGGAATAAGGCAGGTGGTTAGCATGGATTCAGTAGGCACACAGGAAACTGTTGAGTACTGTCCCCCAGTTGAGTATATATCTTGTGTCTATGTGAACACTGCCACATGCCATGTTAAAAAGTTATTGCTTTCCTTGCCTAGGTGATAAATAATTTTATTATAACCCATGGACCCTATCAAATTAGGGTGCTTCTTAGCACCTGGGTGTATTATGAAGCACCCACTTGAATGACAATGATTACTCTGCCTGACTCCATTCTGTAGTGATATATCTAGAAAATCAACATTCCTTAGGAAGAAACAAGGCTTTAAAAAGAATGATCTTTATGGGAGCTGGTGGTTATAGAGAATTTTAGTGCCAATAAAAAGAAGATGAAGATTACTTGTTCCTTTGAGGCCATGAGGTAATTAAAAAACAATATTTAGTGGCTTTTAGAACACCTATTTCCATGAAATCTCGGCACTAAACAATTCAGGGAAATCAGAATAGATAAATCACCTACATACATCAGAAGAAATGGATTAAGCAACTATAATTCTATGCTACCTCCACCTCCGCCAAACTCACTAAATTATTTCAACCTCTTGGCACAAAATCCTATAACACTCCAATGTATGTGTCTTGCTTTGGCGCTTGTAAAAATTAGTGTCTGAAAGACTGCATAGGGCATGTTTTCCATCCAAGGAACCATTTCCTCCTTGAAGTCCTCCTCCCAGATGGCTCAGGAAATCCACTCTCATCCTGCATCTCTCAAAACCAACTCTGTCTTACCAGCTAAGACTGTGCTCAGTTTCACAGCACAAAATCTAAACCCAGATTTACCTCTGAAAGTAAAAGGAGATCATGTTTCACTTGTTGATGTACTTGTTCTCTCAATCATTGATTCATACAGCAAGTATTCACATGGCTACCATGTGCCAGGCAATGATGAGTAAGATACAACATTCGCATAGCAATTTGCAGTCTGGGGCTAAGGGACCACCAAAACCTTAGGACTCTAAACACCAACTGAATTTTGTTCCCCAAAATAAGGTGAAAATGTGAGACGAATAGGACAAATGTTATTGGAACATAATGTGTTCTGGCATTCTTTTTTATCTCAATAATTTACATTTAAAATCCAGCCCTTTTAGGAGCTATCAAAAATTTAAAATCATGTGACGGAACACCTGGAAGAGCAAGAGACAGGAAGGGTAGGTTGAGTAAAAGGGAGAGGAAAGCAGCAAAGTGCCTGAGATACAATACCCCAAGCAGAGTTAAGAGGGACATGCACGTGTCTGTCAAAAGGACTTAGGAGGCAAATTGAAGGGGTTCCTACTGGCCAAAGATGGGACAATTTAAGCATCAATAAAGACAAAAACTACAATGGATTAAAATAGTTCGATAAATTTTAAATCCATATGTTCTTTTTGATATTGAAAATAATTACTGGGAACTAACTCATTATTTTGAAAACTATAAATAAGAGGAAAGAATCAAGAATGCACCATCGACCGGACAGCAACAGATCTGGTTTGGTTTTATTAAATAGAAAATATCAGAGATACGGGTGTTTTGTCAAAAATAAAATAAATTCAAATCTGATCAAACCTGTAGATCCAACTATTAATTATAGGAAACAAGAGAATTGAAGAACATATTAAACTATACCATGGGGATACAATCAGCAAAAGCCAGACTGTAAGATGCTATAAGAAAGCATCCTAGTTTCTTCAACAAATAAACTACAAGGAAAAAAAAGGAGAGTGTCTGTATGTTAAAAAAAAAAGTCTTAAAAATTTATCAAGTGATCACAATATATGGACTTTATTTGAATCCATATATTAAACTAAATATAAAAAGCTATGACATTTATGAATAATTAGAACTATAAATATTGATTGGATATCTGATTATGTTAAGAATTATTGTTAATATTTTAGTATGATATTGGTATTCTGGTCACATATAAAAAACTATCTTTTAGGGGTATATGCTAAAATATTTAGAAATGAAATAATTTGATGTCTTGAATTTGTTTCAAAATAATATAGGGGTAGGACTAGAGAGATGCAGCTGGTGGTACAGACGGGGCAGAGTGGGCCAATGAGCTGATGTTTGTTGAGGTTGGGTGAAGGATGATACCTGTAGGTTCATTATACTATGCTGTCTGTATTTTTGCATGTTTGGAATCTCTTCAATAATAAACTAAAAGAAAAAAATTGGTGAACATATAAACTCATATACCCAAATGGCCAGCCAGAACTAACTAACTTAGGCTCTTTCAGGTTTTCCAGTCAACTTACAATACACTTAAGGGCCTAGTTTTCTTAAAGCTAAAGCTATATCCTCATGGGGAGATACGAATATATGTAGGCAGAATAGAAAGAAAATAGAAACTCTGTAGGTGTATTTGTATAGAATACATGTATGCCCACAAATGTGTGCATGCATACATATCCCCAGATGTATCTTTTTGATATTCTGCTTGGAGCTCTTTCTAGCCTTGTCGAAGGAGGCATTTCAGTCTGAAAACAAATAAACCAATATTTCAATTAGCACAAGCACATATTTTAGGTTGTGTATCAGATAAATTACATTGGCAGCATGAGGAGGTATCGTCTATCAAGTGTGTCTGTGTGAATGAGCATGCAGACACTGTGCCTGAACGATTAAGGGAATTGTACACTATCCAATATCTGTGCCCAGGTTGATTTCAGCCTGGAAAAAATGCACTGGGTCCAGAATTTCCACACTTTAGTGTAGCTCCAGGTCCTGGGGCTAATCTTTAAAACCAAATGCATACAAGAATCTTCTCTAATCCACCAAATTAAGCAAGAAAAAATGTTCACCTACCTTTCGTATCAAAGATCAGAGCTTCCGTCTTAACACTGAACTATGAAATGCTAGCACAATGAAATTGAAACAAAACAAAGCAAAGCAAAAAACCTTAAGCTCCCCAAAAGAGACAAAGTCCAGAATATGATATGATGGCCTCTTGCATCTGATTGTTTACCACAACTAATTGTTTATACAACATAGAAACTCTTCTGTGTTCTTATATTATTAGAACAAATTAGCATGTTTCAAGAAAGTAGTAGGTTACTGCAGATGAAAATGCCTTACCAACAGGGGTTTTACGGTTGGCAAATGTGATTATGTATCTATTAGCATCTGCAAGCCAAACAAAACACGTGTCACGTACCTCCTGGAAACACCTTAATTCTAGCATTCTAGATTTCACCGTTTCCAAAGGACAAAAGGATTTTTACCCAGCTGTATCCAAATATAATCTTAAAATTGGGTATTAAACCAGGGCAAATTCTTTCTGTAACTTAAACAGTTATCGACTCCCCATCTGCTATCTAAGGATAAATGGCAAAGAAGAGCATCTGTCATTGTCATTTTTCTGAAACACGGGAAGTGTTTACCATTTACTTTATTAGTCTACTGTCCTCACCCTCTAAACATATTGAAATTTTATAGAACAGGAACTTGGGGAAAGTAGTAAATAGTCTCTTCTCCATCTCAACAGAATAAAGGCACAAAAAATGAGAAAGCTGCCCTCCCAGGACGCTGGCTGTATTAATGCAGTTCTGCGGGAGTCCATTATTGTGCTGAGGCGTGCACGCGGTTTCCATTACCGTTAATGGGAGCGACGTGTGCACGGGGAGGAGAGGAGGGCACCTGAATGCTCCGAGGATGCCAATGCTAAGGATTTCCCTACTTTACCACAGCCTTATTTCTGACAAATCTGGTGTGCTGTCATAAAGTGTAAGCCACAGCTGGAGGAAGAAGACATGTTCAGTTTTCAAGGTCTATGGGAAAATGAATGTTTTTTATGATGTGATTTATAAATGATATTATATCTATGAAATTTTAATGCTTTAATTTTGGCCCACATGGCATGAAGTAGTGAGCCAAGACACTCTCACGCCCCGTTTTCACAAGAGCAATTTCCACTAAAAGATTAAGAGGCTGTAGCTCTAGCTAAAGGTTACCTTCCCAGCAGAGTAGGCAGTGGCAAAGGAAACCTAGCATGGACTTTTCTACAAGACAATTCCCTTTGGAGGAATAAAAAGAAAGAAAGAAACCAAAACAAAACAAAAACGAAAAAAATCCTCTTCAGTCTGCAGCCTTGTAATCAAAAACAGAATAATGGGAAGATGATCATCTTTTGCTTGAATAAGACTTGCTGTTGTTAGGTGCTCTCAAGTCGGTTCTGATTCATACCGACCCATGTACGACAGAACAAAACACTGCCTGGTCCTGTGCCATCCTCACAGTTTTTGCTGTGTTTGAGACTACTGTGAAGACTTAATGGGGAGAAATTAGAAAAAAGCAAAACAGATCAGAAAAGAGAGAAAACCCTTAAAAAAATGTATATCACAAGTCCCCCTCCTTTCTCATTGCCATCTTATCTGAATAATTATGCGGTGTGACAACAAAGGAAAAGAGAACTTTGCAAAAAGCCACAATCTTTTATTTATTTATTTATTGTGCTTTAGGTGAAAGTTTATGTCTCAAGTTAGTTTCTCATACAAAAATTTATATACACATTGTTATGTGACCCAGATTTCCCATGTCCATTCAACCAGCTCCTACTCCTTTCTGCATTCTCATCTCACCTCCGGACAAGACCTGCCCATTGAGTCTCATGTATCTACTTGAGCTAAGAAGCGCACTCTTTACGAGTATCATTTTTATGTCTTATAGTCCAGTCTAATCTTTGTCTGAAGAGTTGGCTTCAGGAATGGTTTTAGTTCTAGGTTAACAGAGAGTCCAGGGGCCATGTCCTCTAGTCTCAGTCAGACCATTAAGTCTGGTCTTTTTACATGAACTTGAGTTCTGCAACCCACTTTTCTGCTGCCCCACCAGGGACTCTCTGTTGTGTTCCCTGTCAGGGTGGTCATTGGTGGTAGCCGGGCACCATCTAGTTCTTCTGGTCAAAAAGCCACAACCTTAACCTCTGAACCACGGAAGGAGGAGTTTTTCTTTTGTTTCTTTCTTCTTCTTCTTCTTTCCTTTTCTTCTTAAGGGAGGGGCGGGTGCTGCTTAATCAATCAATACTGTGTGCTCCACTCCATACTAGACATCATGAGCATGGAGAAGTACTGTCAGAGTTGGTTTTGGTCTCACAGTCTAGGTGGGGTAGGGAAACTAACTATCATAGAACAATCTGTTAAAGTAGATGATTATGCTGCCTTATGTCACAGAGAAGGGAATCAAGGACATCTATAGAAATCAGGAAAGGGCTCTGTGAAGAGGTGAAGAGTTAGTGCTTAAACTGCGCACTTAAGAAGGCAGAATTCTGATAGCTAGGTGTGGGAGGGAGGGGTACCCTAGGCAAGAGATCCTACTGGATTAATAATGGACTTACAGCCTTCAGATAATGAGTGTGTGGGGTCGTTTCTCTCTCTCTCTTACACATACGTACACACACACACACACACACACACACACACTCACATGGCGTATACATATGTAATGACACCGAAGGGAATTAATTACACATGCAAATCTATTTCTTTATCTCTACTAGGATCTTCCTGTTCCTTTTGACTACTGTGAAAATGGTTAATCAAGCTCCCAGAGCTCATCCTTCTGGCATTTCTTCTGACATGTCAGTTGTACATCCCAGAGTTATTATACAACTTTTATGAAACTAAGTCTACAAGACAGGCTCTAAGGTGTGACTGATGTCTCTTTTGTAAGCCAGAGAAATTTGCACAGCCCGTGTCTCAGGAGACTAATATTTCAGCTCTTCTTGGGGTGTTATTACCTGTTTGTGTCTGGCTTCCACAGTACTAGACTGCCAAGATTTCTTGGTCTAACTGCAGCAGGGGAAAAGCTATCATCAATTATGGATTGGGAGCAAACAATTAACTTTGCAGGAAGCAATTCAAATGAAAGCCAAATTTCTTTTTGGACATTCTGTGGTATCGAAACTTCAATTTACCAAGAGTTACAAAAACACTTCATTTTCCATCTTGTCTGTGGGTTCCATTAAGTTATACCCCTTGGCCTTTTCCTGTGTCACTGTAAGAATAAAAGCACCATCATGGACAGAAACACCCATTGCCAAATAACTAATAATCCCGTTCTCCACTGCTTCTGATATTCTCTAGAGGAGAAGCAGAGAAATTCTTTGAGCAGAGTTGCCTAAAGTTTCCCTAGCTGGCCCTGACTACACTGGCCACCTGTTCCCTATTTAGACAAACCATCCTTTCCCTCCCCAACCTTCTGTTCCTTGTCTCAGACTAACGATGATATATGGAGTTCTGTGTTCCTCCTAATTATGAAAATTGCTTTCCATTGGTTCCAAGATTTTTATTTGATATCTTCTCAGAATCTTAGCCAGCCTCTGTGCCTTGGGGCCCTTAAGTAAAATTAGATCTTAGAGCCCCCATATGGGGTCTGACACACAGCTTTAAACCAAGAGCTCTTATTTAAAAAGGGAAAGCTGACGCTTCAAAAAGATGCCAGTCCTCTAGCATGCAGTCCAGATATGGGCTTCCATATTGGAAGAGAAGTTCCTGGACCCTGGTACACAAAGTATTCAACATGTCATTGTCTACCAACTCTTCCCTGAAGATTTTTTCAGTATGTTGGTCCTTCAATATTCCTTACCTATGTTTGTGGGGGGCACCACCATCCACCCAACTCTCCAAGTCAGAAACCAGTGAGTTACACTTAGTGCTTCTATCTCCTTCACCACTCCCATACTGAGTTACCCACAGATCACCCTCCTCCATATCTTCTGACCCAGTCCACTCCAATCCACTGATACTCTACTACTTTATTTTAGGCTCTTATGATTTCTCACCTGGATTATAGCAAATAGGCAGCCATCCATTCTTAATCCCAACTGCCCTTCCTGCCTTCACTCTTGTTAGCTGCCATGGAGTCAGCTCCAATTCTTGGTGATACCATGTGCAACAAAACAAAGCATTGCTTGGTCCAGTATCATCTTAAGATGATTGGTGTGCTCCAGTCTATTGTTACAGCCACTGTTTATTATGATGTCTGCCAGCCTAGGGGGCCCACCTTCCAGCACTATTTTAGACCGTATTCTGTTGTGATCCATAGGATTTCACTGGATAATTTTCAGAAGTAGGACCACCAGGCCTTCCTTCCTAGTCTGTCTTAGTCTGGAAGCTCCACTGAAACCTGTCCACCATGGGTGACCCTGTTGGTATTTGAAATATGGGTGGCATAGTTTCCACCATCATAGCAACATGCAAACCACTATAGTATGACAAACTGACAGATGGTGGTTTCAGTCTTACTCTCCTTTAATTGTTTCTATACACTATAGTTTGAATGATTACTTTAAAGTGCAAATCTGATAATATTTTTCTCCTTCAAATCCTTCAGTGGCTCTCCACTGCTATCTGGATGATGGGCAAATCTTTTGCTGATAAGTTCTGGAATGCCCTTCCCATTCTTCTAAATAACTCTGACATGTCTTTGTGAACACGTGTCATAAATGTCTTTCACATTCTCATGCATACCTCTAACATAACACTAATTACTTGTCTGTGTCCATGAGCTCCTTTATGGGGGGGGGGAGGGCTACTCTGTCTTATTTATGAATCCACAGCACTTATAGTGTCTGATACAGCCTAGATTCTCAACATATGTTTGGTGAATAGACCAGTTATGCAAGTAACCAACAAGTATGTTCTCCCCATGGTTAACCACTAAGGGCATTAGTGGATATAACACTAATTTTTAGGTGCTATAGGATATGAAGAGAAAACTCACTTGCTTTACTTTTATAATGCAATTATTGGTATGTTTGTTATGGATGTTGGAAAAGGAGTCTAAGAATAATTATCTTTTCATTGGTAATTATAGTGTATTTCCATTTCCTCTGCACAGAAAGGTAATATTTCTTCATGGCTCAAACTAAGACATTTCACCAGTGGCTTTTCCATGATGACACACTCTACACTTTTCTCAGCTATGAAAGTAGGTGTTTGCGTGCTTTAAATTGCAGTTTCATATTCAGAGTTTCCACTAAAATAACTTAGCTATTCAGATACTCTTGACTGAAGAAGAGTCCAGACATAGCCTAAAAGGTCAACTTTGCCTTAGCATACACCTTGAGGCAGGGCACACATGAAATAGCCAGCGAGGAAGGTGCTGCTTTCCCAGCTAGCAAGTGAGTTAAATCCACACTGCTGATAAAGGAGTGACAGATGTCACTCACACCCCCAGTCCTTCCATGTGCTGTTAGTGTTTCTGTGATCCACTTTATTATCTTCATCATCAGATTCATAGAAGAGAGTTTAGCCAGGACTCTTTCTGGCTATTTGAGCTTCAATTTGGGGGAAAGAAATATGCTCATACTTCAATTCCTTTGCCTGAGATAGTTCCCAGAGTCCTGTACATTACTTCCAAAAGAAGAAGCTATAGGTCGGTTTCAACCTACTGTAAAGAAGATGATTTTTAAAACTGGAGCTACTGGCTGGTGAGATGGGCTGCCTCAGAAACTGGAGACCTTCCTGTGCCTAGAGTTTTTAGAAAGAGGCTGCTGTCACTGTTTAGATATGTGAGGGAACAGATTCTGCCTTCAGGGGCAGGGGTGTAAGCTAGGTAGAAATGGGGAGGGCAGACCAGATGATGCTCAAGTCTCTTCCATTTCTGAGATTCTATGATCCTTAAAGATGTGACTCAACTGGCACGAAATTCTATCTCTGTGCCAACTTAAATAAATGTCAAAAGGTTGAGAAAGGTAATGTAGAAGTAAGGTGATATGAATGCCTCATTTTTAGGCATTCTACCACTTTAGACATATAAATGAGGTAAAAGTTCTTGATCCAAATTTAACACAGAAAAAAAAATTAAAAAAAAAAATAAAATAAATTAAACACATAGAAAAGAATAGCTACTGAAAATTATGCCAGATAGCACTGGCCCTGTGTTTATTTAAACCCACTTGGGTACAAATTATTTATTGGGCTTTCAAGTATTTTCGGTATTTCTGCCACCTCCCATCCAATTTTCATAGGTTATAACCTCCATGAAGGCATTTTCACATTATTCATTGCAGTGTTTCTAGTATCTAGAACAGTGCTTGGCACATAATAGATGCTAAGTAATATTGTTGAATGATAAGTGTTTTTATTCCCCGTATGGTTGCACTAGAAGCATAAAGGTATCTCTCTAGAGGAAATGTTTTATTTAGATTCTTCTCTACTGACCCTGTCACCCACCTACCCCACCCAAAATTGCCCTAAGGACTCAAAGACCATAACAAGACCATTTATTACTCCCCAGAGTGTAAGATAAATACAAAAATGTTAACAGTATTTACATCTGGATAGGAAAATAATGAACGTGTTTATTTTTTTCCTTTAAGCATATTCATTTTTTATAGTTTTTCTAAAATGAACATTTATTATCTGTATGATATGAAAGCAAAAGGAGGGGGAAAGAAGATGCCCCCTTGACCATCCTTTCATACAAATCTGGCTAACATCTCCATAAACATGGAGTCAAGAGGATGTTTTTCCTGTTCTCTACATAGGCGAAGGAATCCTTGGGTCGTACAGTTAACACACTCGGATACTAACTGAAAGTTTGGAAGTTCAAGTCCATCCAGAGGCACCTTGGAAGAAAGGCCTGGTGATCTACTTCTAAAAAGTCAGCCATCAAAGACCCTACGGAACGCATTTCTACTCTGACAAACATGAGGTTGCCATGAGTCAGAGTTAATGTCACGGTAACTGGTGTGCAGGTTAAGCACGAGCAATGTGACCTAGTCCACACAGTCACATAAAGGTCTGGGCAGAAAATGGACTGAAGACTTAGACACCCTGGATCCGGGTCTATTCGTGGATTGTCTCCTACTGAGCAATTCACACACACAACCCTACTCTGTCAAATAAGAGCTCAACATCTGTGTGTTTATGGCTTTTGTGATTCATGCTGATGCCTACCAATTGGCAATGGGATCTGTAATGCGGAAGAAGGAGGCTGTTGACAATAATCATTAGGGGTCAGTGGGTTTACATTGCCTCTAAAGTTTCAGCAAGTGGCAAGATGCTGCTGAGAAGACCCGGGGGCAATTGCACTCTCAAATGCTAGTAATCACTTACGAAGCGTCTGTAGGAATCATCAGGTGCCGTGTGTGCCTCCCACCCCTCGGATAAGACACGGTCAAGTGACTTCTGAGGTTTGTTCAGCATTGCCTTCAGCCACAAAAAAAAAAAAAAAAAAAATTTTTTTTTTTTTTTTCAAGTACAACAAAAAGGATGAAGCCTGTCTCCCCACAACTCCCCTGGCAATGCACTTCTAATCTAGCCACATCGATCACTGAGAAAAGATTATCCACTTCTACAAAACTTCGTTAACTTTCCAGGCTATTTTCTGAAATCAGCAAAGCTTCTCTCTAACTGATAAGACAAGCAATTTCATTTTCTTCTTTAGTGAGTTTAAGGTACTAAGTCACTACCTGGAATTGTTCAAAGTGGTATCTTGTTTCTTTGCCAAACTACAAGAGTAACAACACTTTTGACAAGCTGAAAAATTCCTAAGCTGCCTGCTGTCTCCACAAAAAATTTCCTTCATCAACTAATTCACTAATCTGGGCCTTCTTAAGAACTCAGCTAATTTGTAAGAACAGGTGGCTCATGCCATAAGTGTTCAATAAAGATCCATACATGATTACACACACAGCGTTGCCTTAAAAACAACTGAAGAAATGTGTGTATTTATGGAGAGAGTAAAGAACAGACAAGAGATTCTTCAGGAGCTAACAGTGAGCATCTGGGGTTCTGGTAAAATTCTTCCAAAAATTGGTGGTAGGGGGGTGGAGGCAGGTGACATAAGGATATAAGGTCCTTGTCACATGGACAATTAACTATTCTTGGGAAACTACCAAGAGGTGATGGATATGAAACAAATATAAACAAAACTACAAATCACAGGCTTACTTTTACCTTTTTCTCTATTCTTTACCTGGATTTGACTTCATTCCTGCAACATTTATTGAGCACTTAATACATGGCAGGCACTGTGTTAGTTACCTCAAGGTAAACTATCATCTTTCATTACAAAAATAGGAAAAAGAGGCTCAGTGTTTAAGTGCTCGGCTGCTAACTGAAATATCAGTGGTTTGAACCCACCAGCTACTCTGCAGGAGAAGGATGTGGCAGTTCTTCTTCCATAAAGATTTACAACCTTGAAAACCCCGTGGGACAGTTCTACTGTGTCCTATAGGGTTGCTATGAGTCGCAATGCGCAGTGCCTTTTTTGGCTTTTGGCTATGTGGTTAAGAAAATCTCATTATTTTGTTTAAAAAAAATTAGATTCTGAGATATCACCGAAACAAGTAAGGAAAATAGAGCTTAAAAAATTTGAAAAGTCAGTCAATCTACCAGCTGTTTGGATATTATACATACATTCACGATTTTGAGTGATGGTTTTACTGAATTAAGGAATTGGCTAATTATTTTCCCCACAAAGGGGTTATAACTTGCCTAAGAAAAAATGCCTAACATATGTGAAAAATCAAAGATACAAAGTGATGTTATCATTCTGTATTTTGATTAAAAAGGGCAATAGCTTCTGCTAAGAGGGTTGCTATAAGAAAACATAATCTTTTAGTCTTTTTTTCTTAGTAGGGAATTAAGAAAAACATCACCTTACTACCATCAGAAGCAAATAGTACAAAGCACAGTGAGTGCCACAATAGTTTTGAATTAACTTATGTATAAAAAAAAAAAAAAAGAAAGAAAGAAAAACCAAACCCATTGCTGTCAAGTCAATTTCAACTTATCTCAACCCTATAGGACAGGGTAGAATTGCCTCATAGAGGTTCCAAGGAGCGCCTGGTGGAATCAAACTGCCAGCCTTTTGGTTAGCAGTCATAGTACTTTACCACTATGCCACCAGAGTTTCCCAACTTATGTATAACAGGGTGACAATGAATTCAGACATGCTTTATATGTGGTAAATAAAGAGCCAACTCACTCAGGCACAGTGGACTTCTCTTTCTGACTTAGAATTATAGCCATTGTTCTATTCTTTTATCCAAGAAAAAGAAATATTTGCATTTATAAGGTAGTAAAAAAAAAAATAGTGCTCCGTAGGTTTAAAATTGAGGTCATTGGAGGTGAAGAATTCAACACTGTTTCCTCACAAAACATGATTTTCTAAAAGAAAGGGGATATGGTTGCTACAACCTGTAATAAAATCATGGCTGTGAAAGTTCTTCAACTGGTAAAAGAATTACTGGCTTTGAGTGTGGAAGTTACCTTTTTAAAAAGTAGATGTAGATAGAGGTAGCCATGATTTTTGGTCAGAGTTCCAGACGGGCTCAATCCTTCATTCACTCTTTCATCAACCTGTTCATTTACTCTAAAACATTTACCGAACAACTCACAAGAGCTGGGAATCATGGTAAGCTCAAGGCAGATGAAGGAAAATAAAGAGTGGTAATACATGCATAACTCAGAGATACTGCTGGTTCGATTCCAGACTACTGCAATAAACCAAATATTGCAATAAAGTGAGTCACATGAATTTTTTGGTTTCCCAGTACATACAAAAGGTACATTTACACTGTACCATAGTGGTAGTATATTAAATACGCAATAGCATTATGTTTAAAAAAAAACTGTATACCTTTATTAAAAAATACTTCATTGCTAAAAAATGCTAACCATCATCTGAGCCTTCAGTGAGTTGTAACCTTTTTGCTGGTGGAGGGTCTTGCCTTGATGTTGGTGGCTGCTGGCTGATCAGGGTGGTGGTTGCTGAAGGTTGGGGTGGCTGAGGCAATTTCTTAAAATAAGAAAAAAATGAAGTTTGCCTCATCAATCGACTTTTCCTTTCAAGAAAGATTTCTTTGTAGCATGGGTGTTATCTGATAGCATTTTACCCACAGTAGAACTTTTTTCAAAATTGGAGTCAAGCCTCTCAAAACTTAGCACCGCTTTATCAACTAAGTTTATATAAGATTCTAAATCCTTTGTTATCATTTCAACAATGCTGACAGAATCTTCACCAGGAGTATATTACATCTCAAGAGACCACTTCTTTGTTCATGCATAAGAAGCAACTCCTCATCGGTGAAAGTTTTAACATGAGATCACAGCAATTCAGTCACATCTTCAATCTCCACTTCTAATCCTAGTTCTCTTGCTATTTCTACCACATCTGCCATTATTTCCTCCTCTAAAGTCTTGAACCCCTCAGAGTCATCCATGAGGGTTGGAATCAACTTCTTCCAAACTCCTGTTAATTTTTATATTTGACCTCCTCCCACAAATCATGAATGCTCTTAATGGCATCTGGAATGGTGAATCCTTTCCAGAAGGTTTTCAGTTTTCTTTGCCCAGACCCATCACAGGAATCACTATGTATAGCAGCTATAGCCTTATGAAATGTATTTCTTAAATAATAAGATTTGAAAGAGGAAATTACTCCTTGATCCACATAAGCTGCAGGATGGATGTTGTGCTAACAGGCATGAAAACAACATTAATCTCCTTGTACATCTCCATCAGAGTTCTTGGGTGACCAGATGTATTGTCAATGAGCAGACGTATTTTGAAAGGAATATTTTTTTTCTGAGCAGTAGGTCTCAACGATGGGCTTAAAATAGTAGACCGTGTTTGTAAACAGATGTGCTGTCAACCAGGCTTTGTTGTTCCATTCACAGAGGACATAACTCCTAAGGGCCCTAGGATTTTCAGAACGGTGAGTGAGCGCTGGCTTCAGCTTAAAGTCACCAGCTGCTTTAGCCTCTAATGAGAGAGTCAGCCTGTCCTGTGAACCTTTGAGAAGTGCAAGGCGAAGTACCAAGTGCCGATGTAGAAGCTGCAGCAAGTTATCCAGACGATCTAGCTAAGACAATTGATAAAGGTGGCTACGCTAAACAACAGATTCTCATCTGTTTCTATCTTTTCCTCTCTGTCTATGAAAGTCCTAGATGGTATCTTCTTCCAGTATGAGGCTGTTCTGTCAACATTGACAACCTGCTGTTTACTGTGGCCACCTTTACCAATTATCTCAGCCAGATCTTCTGGATAACTTGCCGCAGCCTCTACATCGGCACCTGCTGCTTCGCCTTGCACTTTTATGTTCTGGAGAGGGCCTCTTTCCTTAAGCCTCATGAATAAATCTCTGCTCACTTCAAATCTTTTTTCTGCAGCTTCCTCACCTCTCTCAGCCCTTTACAGAACTGAAGAGAGTTAGGGCTTTGCTCTGCGTTAGGCTTTAGCTGAAGGGACTGTTGTGGCTGGTTCGATCTTCTATCCAGACCACTAAAGCTTTCTCCATATCAGCAATAAGGCTGTTTTGCTTTCTTATCAGTTGTGTGTTAACTGGGGTAGCACTTTTAATTTCCTTCAACGTCTTTTCCTTTGCAGTCACAACTTGGCTAACTGGTGCAAGTGGCCTAGTTTTCAACCTATCTTGGCTTTTGACTTGCCTTCCTTACTAAGCTTAATCATTTTTAGCTTTTGATTTAAAGTGAAAGACATGGGACTCTTCCTTTCACTTGAACTCTTAGAGGCTACTGTAGCGTTAGTAATTGGCCTAATTTTAATATTGTCATGTCTCAGGGAGTAGGGAGGCCCAAGAAGAGAGAAAGCAAGAGAGAGAGAGGAACAACTGGTCAGTGGAGCAGTCATAACACACACAACACTTATCAATTAAGTTTGCTGTCTTATACGGGCACAGTTTGTGGCACCCCAAAACAATTACAATAGTAATGTCAAAGATCACTGATCACAGATCATGAAAACAGATATAAACCAAAGAAAATTTTGAAATATTGTGAGAATTACCAAAATGTGACAGAGACATGAAGTAAGCACATGCTGCTGGAAAAATGGTGCTGATAGATTAGCCTGATGCAGGGTTGTCACAAACCTTCAATTTGTATAAAGGGCAATATCCATGAAGAGCAATAAAGCAAAGGGCAATAAAATGAGGTGTGCCTTTATTAATTATTACAGTAAAGTTTAGTAACTGCTGAGAAGGAACTGGAAAGGGGGATCTAAACCAGATTTCCCCACAGTGGTTATGCTAGATCTAATGTTTGAAGAATAAGTAGGAGATAGCTAGAAGAAGGTTGGGATGTGGGAAGGCACCCTAGGCAGAGTGAAGCAAGGAGTGATTAAAAAAAGAAATCATGATATACTTGTGAAAATAAAAATAGTTTGTTGTAGTTGTAGAGATAGGAGGGAGCCATGCAGGTAGGCGATGAGACCAGCATGGGCCTAAGGGAAGTCTTATACGCTAAGCTAAAGTCTAGAAATAGTGAGGAACCACTGATACGTTTTAGTCAAAGTGCGACATGACTGTATTCAAATTGTGAAGGAGGCCATACAAGGAGCAGGGAGAATGTTTCACAACATAATGTATTAATTCAATGAAGTGACGACAATCAAATGACGAAAAGTGTACAGATATAAGGCAGAGTGGGTAAGATTTGGTGAAAATTGAACATGAAATATAAGGAAGAAGAATCTGGGATAATGGAGTTTCTGGATTTTGGATAGTATAACCTTTGTTCATCACTAAGATTAGAAAAATAAGCAAAGGAGCAGTTTTTGGAGATGAGATAGTATGTTCAGTTTGGGCAGTTGGAGTTTTAGTTGCCTGCAAATATACTGAAGTAGAGACATCACTGATATTTGGATCTGGAGCTCAGCAGATATAGGCTAAGAATACGAAAACAGAAGTGGTACCTGAAGACACAGGCGTGGATGATATACTGCACATTATACTTATGGATGAAAAAGAAGGAGCTCTTAGAAATGACACAAAGAACAGCCAGAGAGCGTGGTGTCCATCCCACAAGGCAAAAGATCATTTTAATAAAAGAAAATGTCTCAAATACCCCAGAAGTATAAATAATAACAAAAAGGGACCATGTCCTAGGCGATATGCAGGGCACCTGGTAAGTTTCTTGGTGTGGTATTGACAAAAACTACTTGTATATGTTAGAGAAGCAAATGAAAATTTAGAGGAAAAGACACTGAAAGTACACACCTCTTTCAAGTAGCTTGCTATGATGTATGGAAGAGTTTTATCACAGGAAGTAGAGGAGGATATGAGATTGAGAAAATAAAAAAAGTAGATGGAATTAATACACTGCATGGAGAAAAACAATAATTCAATTATGGGAAGGAAGGGGGAGGGGAGGGGAGTGGAGTGGAGGGGAGGGGGAAGAGGGAGCAGAGGGAAGGGAAGGGAAAGAGGGAGAGAAATAAAATAAGAACTCTTGGTTTAAGGGCAGAGAAGAGGTTGGGATCCAAAGTACAGGTGAAGAATTGCCCATTGCTACATGTAATTTTTAATGATATTCCATAAAGGTTTATGTTTTATAAAAAGGTTTTAATGAAGATATTCCATAAAGGTTTCAATTTCTTATTGATTTGGGATGGACATTGTTGGCTCAATCAACGTGAGTGCACACTATCCAGTAATAGCTGGATTAACTATCTAAATTAGCTCCATTACTTCCATAGTTAAGACCATGGCCCAGCCCCTCTTTAATTCTGTTGTTTCATTACAGAAATGGATTGGGTTCACACAGCCTCAGACGGAAAATTATCAGTGATTCAGACCGCCTTGACGTGGATGAGATGCCATCTCACTTGATTCTTGAAGACAAAAGTAGATACTAGAAACTGATTTCCTTAATTTTATGAATACCAAATCCAAGAACCCAGGAGTTTCATGACTTAAAAAAATCTCTTGTGCTAATATTACAAGTGATAAAATATGGGTCTAATCAAAATGACTCAGTATTGAACATTAAGCCCTGCAGCACACAATTATTCAAGTGCTGTTTCTGGTGAGAAATATGATGTTCGGTGTATAACCTAACCCACAGCCATAAATAATATCCAGGGCAAAAAGAAGTAGGAAGATGAGGGCCCCTAAATGCTGTCCTATGTGATCTTAGGTACAGTCCTATTAGGAGAGTAATTAGTTGGGGACATTTCATTTCAAGCAATCAGATTTTCACATCGGGGCAGCACTTCTCCTAAAGTTGACTTGCTAATAAAGTTGCATTTGCAACCGACATTAACATGAGTTTATTTTGAATGCGTCATTTTGATTTGCCTAGGAATCTCATTTTGATTTGCCTAGGGATCTCATTTTGATTTGCCTGGGCTAATTTTGCAGCAGGACACAGAATTTTCTTTGTTGTCTCTGCTCATACAAGGTTAATCCGGCAGCCCCTGTACTTGGTTAAATAAGTGATCTGCCATATTTCTATTTATTCATTTTCGCCAAGTCAAAATCCATTTTCAGACTGGAATACTTCTCCTCTTTGGATTTACTGATCTCGTTTTGTACCAGGACAACAAAATATGTCTTGGAAGACAAACGTAAAATACAGAAACCGGCAGGGGTTTTGTGTTTCTTTATTGTTATTGTTGCCTTCACTTCAAACAAGTGCCTGTTTGTGCAGGAGAGACAGTAGTATATGACTCTTTATTCCCTTCCCGAGAGAATGGTTTACCAACTGACGGAAAAGGAGTTATTTTATTCTGCAAAATGCGTATCAGACTCCTTGACAACCAGTCCTCATTAAGGTCCGATCTGTGGGCGTGGAATGCTTCCCAGACAAGCAGTCCCCTGGGGCAGTTAAAGCCCATTTATTCATCTCATTTTTCCTCTAGGTTCCTAGCTACAAAAGAAACAAAATAAATTATATTAACAAAATCCATTTGGAAAATGAATCTTTTGTACTGAGTTCCAGGACATGTTTAGTGCAGGCAAGAATACTACCAGTATTTCCACTCACACCGGAGCTGACTCGGTGTGGATATGTGAGCAGAGACATGCTTAGCAAACCCTGGATTTGAGACGCCGACTCATTAATGCACCTGCACGCTAAGGAATGTACTATATATCAGTGTTTCCACTGTGCCTTTCCATCCCCTCCTCTCCATGTTGTAGAACCTCAGTCTGCTATTGTTTGGTTAGGTAAAAACTGCCAATGTGCTTGGGGAATGGTTGTGTGTGTTGCAGTAACTGTTAATACATGCGTTGGTTCAATGTAGTCGGGCTCCTGTAGAGATTCCAAATTACAATGCGACTGCACAGGGTTTATAGACAACTTTCATGCTGGGACAGAGATGGTCTGCAAAGAGAGTGCCAGGAATAAAGTACACACACGAAACTAAAGAGGGCTTGGGCACAAACCTTCCAGAACATTTTCGTAGACAGGATCTGATGTGTTAAAACAATGTGAAATGCTTAACATATGAATCAGTTCAGCTACTGGAGGACATACACAGGTATTCTGGAGGGAGTACTAGACAGCAGTTAGAGGGACCAGGTTCGAATCATGCCTCAAACTGCGTACTTGTCTGATCTTCTGCAAGTCACCGAAGCTCTCAGAGCCTGTCTCCTTAGCTTTAAGATGAGTCATAACACCTGCTTCACAGGGTCTTTTAAGAACGGAATGGCATAATAGATAAGCAACCCTCTAATGCCCACAGTGAGTTAGCTCGGCATTCTGCCAGGAACTGGGGACACAAAAATAATAAAATATGATCCCTACCTTGAATTTAAAGTATTTTCTTCCTTTCTTTAATTTCTAAAGGCTCTTCTCTCAATGTCATAAGAACTCAAAGTAGCAATAATCTTATTTTTACCCTACAGATGCAGCTACTGAAGCACAGAGATATATAATTACTTGCTCAGGTCCTCTCTCAGTCTCTTAAGAACTCAAACTAGCAATAATGTTATTTTTACCATACAGATGTAACTACTGAGGCACAGAGATATATAATTCCTTGCTCAGATCCTCAGGATAGAGACTGTGGTCTGACTCCAAATGGACAGTTTGAAGATTAGGAAGGCAGGAAGGACTTTGCTTACCACACTCCACAAACTTATAGCACTTCACAACATACCCTGTGCAAGCAGAAGTATTGTCAAGGCAAACAGTAGAAATGCATAAGGAAGACACACAGTAGGTTCTTTGAGAACCACACTACAAGGATCCACAAGAGATGCCTGTTTCTATAAGTGCCAGTTTGATTTGATTTGGACTGTTCAAAGGATATTTTTAAAATATCAAAGGAATGAAAACTGCAATATTATTAAATACCTTCACATTTGGGAATTATTTCATCTGGTGGAGTGGCTGCCTAATGGTACAACTTTAAAATGTTTTCTCATGTTGAAGGAAAAAAATGACATTTTATAACATTGTTTTGTTAGTTTTAGTACATCATTGGAAACGGTCTTTCATTTTGCTTGAGTTTTTCTAGTAAAATGTCATAAGTAAATAACAAGTGGTACTCCCCCTGGTTCTTTGACTATTGTTCTCTTGCTGGTATCTTAATTTGCCAGACATATCACAAGAAAGGGTGTGACTGCCCGTCAAAATGCATAATTACAGAGCCTACACCAGCTTGTGCAGTATATTAAACTTGGTATTAAAATTCCATCGAATGTGTTATGGTACTGTTAAACATCAAAACCAAGAATACAGGGGTCCCATGGCTTTAAAAACACACTGAATTTGATCCAGGCATTCCCTGAAAACGGAATACAAAAATACCTCTTCTACTTTCTACAGATCTAACAGGGAGATATTACTATCGTTTCTGTTTCTCTCTCTTGCTCCTTCTCTCACTTCCTTGGTCCATTCCTCCCTCTTTTTCTCTCTTCCTTCCTTTCTTTTTTTCCCCCTTTCATTTAATAACTATTTATTGAGGGTATAGCGACCAACCATCCTGGCTTGCCTGGGACAGAGTGGACACCAAGGATATGGAATTTACAATGCTAAAATTATCAGGCAAGCTGGGATGAGTTGGTTATAGTAATTGAGAACTTATTTTGTGCCAAGTAACTATGCTAGGGAGCCCTGGTGGTACAGTGGTTAAGAACTTGGCTGCTAACCAAGAGGTCGGCAGTTCAAATTCACCAGCCACTCCTTGGAAATACATGGAGCAGTTCTACTCTGTCCTAGAGGGTCGATATAAGTTGGAATCAATGGCAACAGATTTTTTTTTTTTTTTAAGTATGTTAGGTCCTGGGCATTCAGCAAAAATTCAGATCCACTTTCATGTGGTATACTTCCCAATGAAGAGAGACAGACAATAAATACTGGCAATGTGAATAAGCACCATGAAAAGAATAAAGCAGGGTAAGAGAAAAAGAATGATGGGTAAGGCAAAGGGAGCCCTCTATTTTATTTTGTTGTTGTTAGCTGCCGTTGAGTCAATTCTGACTCCCGGCAACACCATGTGTGCAGAGTAGAACTGCTCCATAGGATTTTCAAGGTCGTGACCCTTTGGAAGCAGATCACCAGGACTGTCTTCCAATGTGCCTCTGGGTGGGTTCGAACCGCCAACCTCTTGGCTAGTAGTCCAGTGCTTAACCGATTTCTCTACCCAGGGACTTCCCATTTTATTTAGGGTGGTCCGCTAGAAGCTTTGTATCTAGTGGCATTTGAGTAGGGTGTGAAGGAAGTGAGGGAACGAGACACATGGTATTTCAGGGCAGAGTATTTTAGTAATTGGAAGGGCCCTGAGGCTGGAGTGTGCTGTCAGATTGGAGGAACAGCAAGGAGGCCAGCGTAGCTGAAGTGGAGGGAGAGAGGGTGCAGGAGGTAAAAGATGTGGGACCTGGCAGGTCATAGTAAAGGACTCGAGCTGTTACTGTAGATCCAACTTGAAGTCATTGGAGGGTTACTTAAATTTATAAGGATGGTCCTGTGTTGAGAATAGACTATAGGGAGGAAATGTAGGAGCAGGGAGACTAGTTAGGAGGCTCCTGCCATAATCTATTTTTAAGATATTTTGACATGACTTGGTCTTTATCTCCTAGTTGTAAAACCAGGTCCCTTTGAAAGTCACTTTATATTATCAGGTCATGTGACATACATGCCACTGTTTTGACATGTGGATTCCTGAAGCCCAGGCAAATTCCAATCAGGTTACTTGCTGGTTGGAATTTGTCTGGGCTCCAGGAATCCAGAATGGCACCTACCATTCACTGACACCTAATATGTACTATCCAAGGAAGTCATCTTTTCTTTAACAACAAAATCTCTGTTAACCAAATACAAATATTTAATTTACCTGACTAGCTTCTAAGGCATATCAGAATACCAAACTATCATTTTAAACAATAACTGAAACAAAAATCTAGTACTGCTCAAAATGGAAAAAAATTTTTTCAAAAGAAAATCTGCAGAAAATATTTAATAGTCTCTAGAAGTTAAGCTATCAACTATTTGTGGCTGAGACAATAAATCTGACTCATATTAATATGTTTTTTTTTTTTTTTTGTCATTCCTTTGTGCACTCCCCAGAGGATGCATCCATTCGCCCCAGGGAGAATTAGGATTGTTAGGGCAGGATTGAAAAAATAAAGGGACAGCTAACATTACAGCTTTGGAAATCCAGAAATCCAGATCTTTGGAACTGGCAATAAGACAATAGTTTTGAATAACTGGTTCTGTTGAAAATAAAAAGGCTTTTCTTTTTAAATTCTGTTATCTCCACTTAACACACCAAGAACCAGGCCTAAAGCACAAATCAAGTATTTCTGCTATAGTGTGGGGAGGACGTCCTTTCTGCCACTTTAGCTGAGCTGTTAGGCTTAGTGTCCCAGGAAGAAGGATATGACTTAGAGGAAGTTCATTTCACATAGGAAGAGAAAATGCAAGGTTCTCCTCCTTTCAATGAAGAAGCGTGAAAATAAGTAGATAGAGAGTGAGGTAGGAGAAGGTGATGTGAAGACATGTCACAATATCTCTTGGAACAAGGTATATACTGTGGGAGAAGACTACGGTGGTGGCCCCATGAAAGAGAAATTGCCTGAGATTAGCTCTCCAGAATCTTCCTCAACTTATGTGTGGTTTAGAAAGTATCTAGAATCTTCCTCCTATGTTCTGGAGGACAGGAGAAGGAGAAGAGCAAAAGGAGGTTAGTATGTCTGGTAAGCATTATTATATTTTTTTGCAAATAACACACTCACATAAACAACATGCCCACACATATAACGTACATAGTACACCTAGGAAAATAATGTGCAAGAGTGTTGTGTGGTTGGCAAAAACGTATAAAAAGCTCATTATTTGTATAAAAAATATGGTAACTGGGACTTGTTTTTCTGGGAACAAAAAACCATGCTGAGGTATAACAAGTAGACCACCTGGGTTGAGGACCCATTGGGAATTGCATATAGGTGCTAGGGGGATATTCAGTGTTAGTGAAAATGCAAGTGAAGCTAAGTCTACAGGGAGAGCTACTAAGTCAAGAGAAGACACACCAACATTCCACCAGCCAAAGATTTCAACATCTTCCAGAAAAGAGACAGACAAGGGTCTCAAAGAAGGCCCAGAGAGAAACACAGGCACATTCGTGAGATCAGAGGGGCCCTTGTGCCCTTGAAACCAGGACATGGAGCTCTCCAGGCACCTAGACGCCATCTTTGGGAATAGAAAGGAAGAATTCTGAACCCACCTGAGCATTTCCCTGAAAAGAAGTATCTTAAATGAAAAGAAAGTAAGAAACAGAAGTTTCTCTACTCCCCAGAAGGAGAGTGGAGACGTACGAAGATCAGTTTCAGAAAATAAAGATGCCCCATTTACTTTACATATTAGAGGGAGGTGGGTTTCCTTTTGATCTCACCCACTAGCATTTATTCCAAGTCTGGCCTTGTGAGGGTTGCAGTCATTTGCTATGGTACTCTTTTGAGTTAAGTATTCTTCACCTGGGAGCCCCTGGGTGGTGCAAATGGTGAAGTGCTGGACTACTAGCCAAAACCCCACATGTCTGTCAGTTTGTTGTACGGTAGGGGCTTGTGTGTTGCTGGGATGCTGGAAGCTATGCCACTGGTATTCAGATACCAGCAGGGTCACCCAGGGAGGACAGGTTTCAGCTGAGCTTCCAGACTAAGACACACTAGGAAGAAGGACCCAGCAGTCTACTTCTGAAAAGCATTAGCCAGTGAAAACCTTATGAATAGCAGTGGAACACTGTCTGATACAGTGCTGGAAGATGAGCCCCCAAGGTTGGAAGGCACCCAAAAGGTGACTGGGAAAGAGCTGCCTCCTCAAAGTAGAGTCGACCTTAATGACGTGGATGGACTAAAGCTTTTGGGACCTTCATTTGCTGATGTGGCACGACTCAAAATGAGAAGAAACAGCTGCAAACACCCATTAATAATCGGAACCTGGAATGTAGAAAGTATGAATCTAGGAAAATTGGAAATAGTCAAAAAAGAAATGGAATGCATAAACATCAATATTCTAGTCATTAGTGAGCTGAAATGGACTGGTATTAGCCATTTTGAATTGGACAATCATATAGTCTACTATGTTGGGAATGACAACTTGAAGAGGAATGGTGTTGCATTCATTGTCAAAAAGAACAGTTCAAGATCTATCCTGAAGTGCAACCCTGTCAGTGATAGGATAATATCCATACCCCTACAAGGAAGACCAGTTAACACGACTATTACTCAAATTTACACACTAACCACTAGGGCCAAAGATGAAGAAATAGAACATTTTTATCAGCTGCTACAGTCTGAAATTGATCAAACATGCAATCAAAATGCATTGACAATTACTGGCAATTGGAATGTGAAAGTTGGAAACAAAGAAGAAAGATCAATAGTTGGAAAATATGGTCTTGGTGATAGAAACAATGCCAGAGACTGAATGATGGAATTTTGCAAGACCAACAGCTTCTTCATTGCAAATACCTTCTTTCACCAATATAAACGGCTACTACACACATGGACCTCGCCAGATGGAACACACAGAAATCAAATTGACTACATCTGTGGAAAGAGACAATGGAAAAGCTCAATATCATCAGTCAGAAGAAGGCCAGGGGTCGACTGTGGAACAGACCATCAATTGCTCATATGCAAGTTCAAGCTGAAACTGAAGAAAAGCAGAGCAAGTCCACGAGAGCCAAAATATGACCTTGAGTATATCCCACCTGAATTTAGAGACCATCTCAAGAATAGATTTGACACATTGAACACTAGTGACCTCAGACCAGATGAGTTGTGGAATGACATCAAGGACATTATCCATGAAGAAAGCAAGAGGTCACTGAAAAGACAGGAAAGAAAGAAAAGACCAAGATGGATGTCAGAGGAGACTCTGAAACTTGCTCTTGAGCATTGAGCAGCTAAAGCAAGAGGAAGAATTGATGAAGTAAAAGAACTGAACAGAAGAGTTCAAAGGGCCTCTCGAGAAGACAAAGTAAAGTATTATAATGACATGTGCAAAGAGCTGGAGATGGAAAACCAAAGGGGAAGAACACGCTCGGCGTTTCTCAAGCTGAAAGAACTGAAGAAAAAATTCAAGCCTCGAGTTGCAATAGTGAAGGATTCCATGCGGAAAATATTAAATGATGCAGGAAGCATCAGAAGAAGATGGAAGAAATACACAGAGTCATTATACCAAAAAGAATTAGTCAATATTCAACCATTTCAAGAGGTGGCATATGATCAGGAACTGCTGGTACTGAAGGAAGAAGTCCAAGCTGCTCTGAAGGCATTGGGGAAAAACAAGGCTCCAGGAATTGATGGAATATCAATTGAGATGTTTCAACAAACAGATACAGCGCTGGAGGTGCTCACTCGTCTATGCCAAGAAATATGGAAGACAGCTTCCTGGCCAACTGACTGGAAGAGATCCATAATTATGCCTATTTCCAAGAAAGGTGATCCAACTGGATGTGGAAATTATAGAACAACATCATTAATATCACATGCAAGCAAAATTCTGCTGAAGATCACTCAAAAACGGCTGCAGCAGTATATCAACAGGGAACTGTCAGAAATTCAGGCCGGATTCAGAAGAGGATGTGGAACCAGGAATATCACTGCTAATGTCAGGTGGATCCTGGCTGAAAGCAGAGAATACCAGAAAGATGTTTACCTGCGTTCTACTGACTATGAAAAGGCATTTGACTGTGTGGATCATAACAAACTATGGGTAATACTGCAAAGAATGGGAATTCCAGAACACTTAATTGTGTTCATGAGGAACCTTTACATAGATCAAGAGGCAGTTGTTAGGACAGAACAAGGGGATACTGATTGGTTTAAAGTCAGGAAAGGTGTACGTCAGGGTTGTATTCTTTCATCATACCTATTTAATCTGTATGCTGAACAAATAATACGAGAAGCTGAACTATATGAAGAAGAATGGGGCATCAAGATTGGAGGAAGACTCATTAACAACCTGTGTTATGCAGATGACACAACCTTGCTTGCTCAAAGTGAAGAGAACTTGAAGCACTTACTAATGAAGATCAAAGACCACAGCCTTCAGTATGGATTACACCTCAACATAAAGAAAACAAAAATCCTCACAACTAGACCGATGAGCAACATCATGATAAATAGAAAAAAGATTGAAGTTGTCAAGGATTTCATTTTACTTGGATCCACAATCAACAGCCATGGAAGCAGCAGTCAAGAAATCAAAAGATGCATCACATTTGGGCAAATCTGCTGCAAACGACCTCTTCAAAGTGTTGAGGAGCAAAGATATCACTCTGAAGACTAAGGCATGCCTGACTGAAGCCATAGTATTTTCAATCGCATCATATGCATTGAAAGCTGGACAATGAATAAGGAAGACCGAAGAAGAGTGGACATCTTTGAATTGTGGTGTTGGCGAAGAATATTGAATATACCATGGGCTGCCAAAAGAACAAACAAATCTGTCTTGGAAGAAGTGAGGCCAGAATGCTCCTTAGAGGCAAGGATGGTGAGACTGCGTCTTACATACTTTGGACATGTCAGGAGGGATCAGTCCCTGGAGAAGGACATCATACTTGTCTGAGTACAGGGTCAGCGGAAAAGAGGAAGACCGTCAACAAGGTGGATTGACACAGTGGCTGCAACAATGAGCTCAAGCATAACAACGATTGTAAGGATGGCACAGGACCGGACGGTGTTTCGTTCTGTTGTGCATAGGGTCGCTATGAGTCGGAACCAACTCGACGGCACCTAACAACAACAACAACTAGCCAAGAGGTTGGTGTTCAGACTTACCCAGAAGTGCCTTGGAAGACAGCCTGGCAATCTACTTCTGAAAGGTCACGGCTTTGAAAATACTACAGAGCACAGTTTTACTCTGCACACATGGGGTCATAATAGTTAAGTACTCGGTTAATTAACCCTATGGGGCAGTTCCACTCTGTCATATAGGGTCGCTATAAGTTGGAATCAATAAGAACAACGCTTATATGATATGAGAGGAGAGAGCTCTTTAAGAAAGAAAATAATACTACAAATACAAAAGCAGGTAAAATGTAAATACTTATTTAGAATGAAAAAATAAATCCCAGCAAATGGTTGGAGACTTGGAAATTCAGCTCCTTTTCTTCTTGGAGAGGCATGTGCCTCTCAAAGTCCATCCCCTTTGTCAGTATACTGAAAACAATAGTTTTCAAAGTTGGTTTCTTTAACTCCCACAGGAGTCCATGCAAGTGAGGGGCCCTGACCCTTAAGCTTCCTTAGCTTCTTGTCAAGTCTCTGGTACTCAGTTTATGCCAATAGGTTATCCTTGTCTTCTGTAAGAACTGATGCTGTAAGATTAAGTCTACAGTCTAATTAGAAGCAGACTACGAGGTCAGAAAAGCACTTTCTAGAAGACAGAAGATACACAACCGGAATGCTCCTTAGAAGGTTGGTTAGCCTTTAATTGGCTTACTTTGGAGACATCATCAGAAGAGACCAACAGGTAGAAAAGGACATCATGTCTGGTAAAGTAGAGGGTCAGTGAAAACAACAGAAACCCTTAGTGGGATGGATTGACTCAATAGCCGAAACAATGGACTCAAGCATATCTTCGATCGTGAAGATGGCACAGGACTGGGTAACATTTCATTCTGTTGTACATAAGGTGACTGTGAGTCAGAGCCATTGGAGAAAGAGGCATGTGGTCAAGTTCATCCTGTGCACACTCCTATACCTCCTGTCTCCTTCTTAGCATGTCTTTCTCTTCCCTGGACTTGCGACATTTAATGGATCCTTCTTAAACAATATAAGGGAGATTATTACTATCCTCTAGTCCTGCTGAGTTACTAGGACTTTGGCGGGGCGGGGGGCAGAACGGAGAAAGAACATTTGCTGAGCGCTCTGACAGAAGCTGTTCTAAGAACCATTTTATGGGCTTTATTTGTCTACGGAGAAAAACTTTTTGCTTCATGTTTTTTCATAATACAATCAAAGAAAACATATATTGAACAACTCAACAGCACTGTTTTCTCCACCGGGTGAATTAAATAACATAATATATTTAAAGTATTTTGTACTGCACCATGGTAAATAAATGTAAAATATTTTTATTATTATTATTGCTGTTATTATTTCTACTGCTTTGGGGAATGAGAGTTAAATTGGTTCCTAAATATGCATAACTTTGCCATCAGAGTATGGCTGAAACTGTGGATTCTCAAGTAATATCTTTCTTTGGGGAATCCTGGAGAAAGCTACATGGATGAAAACATTTAAAAGAAAATGTTGTTGTTGTTGTTAGTGGCTGTTGAGTTGGGCCCCGACTCAAGGTGACCCCATATGCAGTGGAAAGAAATGCTCCCATGATCTGTTGCAAATCAGACTGTTGTGATCCATAGGGTTTTCACTGGCTGATTTTCAGAAGCAGATCACCAGGCCTTTCTTCCTAGTCCATCTTAGTCTGAAAGTTCTGATGAAACCTGTTCAGCATCACAGCAACATGCAAGCCTCTAGTGACAGATAACGGTGGCCACAGACAAGGTGAACTGGCTGAGAATTGAACCTGGGCCTTCCTCAAGGAAGGCAAGAATTTTACCTCTAGACCAGCAATGACCCTCAAAAGAAAAAAATGGAGAAAGAATCAGCATGACTTCCTGAGATACCTCCTGATTCTCTGGACAAAAGGAGACATCAGGCACCTGCTTCTCCAAGTCCACCTCGTTTGTCAGCAAACAGAAAACGATGTCGATTTCCAAGTAGATACGTCAACAAAGATTTAAATTCATCTCTGGCTCAAGGCCTAACATCTCTTCCTCCTTTTTCCACAGGCCTCCTGCCTGCCTGGTTTAGTGAGAGGGTTGCCAAATGAGATTGAAAACTGATTAATTTCCCACTTTGATACAGTTGCATTTGCTGGTTGTATTATTCTTCAGTAGCAATAGTTAAATATTTAATGGAATCTTAAGAGAAAAATTCTGTCTGTGTAATGTAAACACATTGTTAGGTTGCCTGAAAGGGTTGAATTTTGAACATCAGGAATATTGATAGCACCTTCTCAGCATAACAGAGAGATGCCATCTGTAAGATCCCCCCTAACATCGGGGCTGCTATGCCTTTTACACACAGAACAAATGGATTCATGCTGAGAGAGCTGGTCCGGCACTACGTGGGGGCTTGGTCCCTTCATCCACATATCTGATTGACAGTTTAGGTTTTCAAAAACAGAATTCTAATTTGAGAATTAATCTCTCTGACCTTTATTGTACAAATATTTATACATTCTATAATCCACCACAGATCTCGATCATTTATTAAGCAAACAAACAAAAGTTTTGGAAAGCTGAGATAGTAACATGTCTATTTTTACAAGGCAGAATTAAAGACAATGGGAAGATGTGGTAGACAAGCAAATTTGCCTCCAAACAAGAAAAGAAATTAAAATGATTATCCAGCAAGATAGGCTACCTCAGGAGGTCTTGGGAGTTTCAGCTCTGGGTGTTTTTATTTCGGAGGTATATACTTCATCAAAGAAGGTATATGGATGGAAAATGAGCTTATATAAATAAAGTCATTGTTGTTGATTCCAACTCATGGCAACCCTGAATATGCAGAGTAGAACTGTGCTTCACAGGGTTGTCAAGGCTGTGACCTTTTGGGAGCAGGTTGCCAGGCCTGTCTCCCGAGGTACCTCTGGGTGAGTTAGAACCGCCAGCGTTTTTGTTAGTAGTCAATTGCTTAACCGTTTTCACCACCCAGGGTCTGCTTCTGGGTATTTTAAAATAAAGCAGTAGTTACCACCTAGCAGGGATAATAACAGGATTACTGCCTACGGTAACCGCCCCCCCCCCCCGCCCCATCTGTGGTTTTGCTTTCTGCGGTTTCATTTACCCTCCTTAAACTGAGGTTCAAAAATGTTAAATGAGTAGGGTGATGAAATCTCATGCTGTCCTGCTCCATCTCGCCCGGGGACAACATTCATATAACCATTATTACAGTAGATTGTTATAATTGCTCTACTTTATTATTAGTTGTTGTTGGTGTTAATCTATTACTGTATCTAATTTATAAATTAAACTTTATCATAGATATGTATGTATACAACACAACAGTATATACATAGTTCAGTATAATCTGAGGTTTCAAGCATCCACTGGGGTCTTGGAGCATAACCCCCACGGATAAGGAGGGACTACTCTACTTGACTCCTTATGAGAGTCCCTGAGTGATGCAAACGGCTAAGTGCTCAACTACTAACACAAAGGTTGGTGGCTCAAATCCACCCAGTGGCTCCATGGGAAAAAGGCCTGGCAATCTGCTTCCATGAAGATTACAGCTAAGAAAACCCTATGGAGCTCAGTTCTAATATGTAACACATGAGGTTGCAGAAGTCTGAATCGACTGGACAGCAATGTGTTTTTTGTTACCTCCTTATAACCCTGCATTTGCTCTCATCCTGTGATCCCCATTGCCACTATGCTGGCTCAAGCCTTGGTCACTGCTTCCCCAGACTATATCCATATTTTCTCGGCTTGTTTCCTTGTCTATGACCTCAGCCTCTTACATCCTCTCCTCTACTCTGACATCAAGTGATCTTTCTTACTGTTTTGTTTTTAACAGCTTTATTGGTGCAAAATTCACATACCATATAATCTACCCATTTAAAATACACAGTTCAGCAGCTTTTAGTATATTCACAGAACTGTGCAGCCATAACCATAATATAAATTTAGAATATTTTCAATACCCTCAAAAGAAACCCCATATTCATTAGCAGGCACTCCTCATTCTCCCTGATCCCTGCCCCAGTCCCAGCTTTTCCTAGATTTTCTGTACATTTTATAAAAATTGAGTCATATAGTATGTGTTCTTTTGAGACTCACTTCTTTCACTTAGCATAATGTTTTCAAGGTTCATCCATGTTGTAGTATGTATTAGGCCTTTAGTCCTTTTTATTGCTGAATAATGACCTATTGTATGAATATTAAAAAACAATACCTAAATTCATTGCCACTGAGTCAATTTTGACTCATGGCGACCCAATGTGTTACAGAGTAGAACTGCTCTATAGGGTTTTCTTGGCTGTAATCTTTTTTTTTAATAATTTTTCATTGTGTTTGAGGTGAAAGTTTACATAGCAAATTAGGTTTCCATTTAACAATTTTTATAAAATTGTGCCATGCCATTGGTTACGATTTTTATAATGTATCAACATTTCTCACTATTTCCATTCTGTTTGTTCTGTTTCCATTGGTCCAGCTTCCCTTCCCCTCCTTGCCTTCTCATCTTTGCTTTTGGGTAAATGTTCACTGTTTAGTCTCATATGGTTAATTGTTTAAGGGAGCACATTACTCATGGGTAATACTGTTTATTTCATAAGCCAATCTATTATTTGGCTGAAAGGTGACCTGCAGAAATAGCCTCAAATCCAAGTTCAAAGGTTGTCTTAAGGTGTTAGTCTTGGAGGTCTCTCTAGTCCCTATAGGTCTAGTAGGTCTGGCCTTTTTCAGAAATTTGAGTTTTGTTCTACATTTTCCTCCCATTGTATCTGGGACCTTCTATTGTGTCCCTAGTCAGAACTGTCAGCCAGGCACCATCTAATTCTTCTGGTCTCCGGTTAGAGGAGGCTGTGGTTCCTGTGTGCTATTAGTCCCAGGGACTAATTTATTTTTTGAGTCCTTGATTTCCTGCATTCTCTTTTGCTCCATACGAGTGGAGACCAATAGTTTTATCTTAGATGGCTGCTCACAAGATTTTAAGACCCCAGATGCTATTCACCAATCTAGGATGTAGAACATTATCCATGTGAACTATTTTATGCCAATGGACTAAGTTGTCCCCCAAGACTATGGTCCCAAGCCTTCTAACCCAGTAAACCAATCAATCCTGTGAGTCGTTTGGCTATGTCCGGGAAGTCTCCATAACTGTGCCCCTTTGTGGTTTGTTACTTATGTGCATATACCTATAGCACACAAGAAAGTGCATATACATATGCCTACAGATACCGGGCTGTAATCTGTAGGGAAGCAGGTTGCCAGGGCTTTCTTCTGTGTCATTGCTGGGTGGATTTGAACTGCCAACCTTTAGGTTAGTAGTGGAGTACAAACCATCTGTGTCACCCAGAGACCATGTATGAATATACCACATATTATTTATCTATTCATCAGTTGATGGCATTTGCATCGTTTCCACTTTTTCTATCAATAATAACATTGCTACGAACATTCAGGCACAAGTTTCTGTGTAGACATATGGATATATATTTTTTGGGTATATACCTAGGAGTGGAATTGCTAAGTCATATGATAGATCTATGTTTAACAATTTGATGAACTGCCAAACTGTTTCCCAAAGTGGCTGCATCATTTTATATTCCCACCAGCAACGTGTCAGGGTGCCAGTTTCTCTACATACCTGCCAAAATTTGTTATTATCTGCCTCTTTATTATAGTCATCCCAGTGTGCTTGAGGTGTCCTTGTATGACACCAATGGTTAACTACTCAACTATTAACTGAAAGGTTAGTAGTTTGATCCCAACCACAGGTGTCTCAGAGGAAAGGCCTTGTGATGTGCTTTTGAAAGGTTACAACCTTGAAAACTCTATGGAGCACAGTTCTATTCTGCACACATAGGGTTACCATAAAGTTGGAATCAACTTGACAGCAACTGGTTTGAGATATTTTTAGTGAGTGTTAAGTGATATCTCTTTGCATTTTGATTTGCATTTCTCTGATAGCTAATGATGTTTGAGCATCTTTTTATGTGCTAACTGACTACTTATATATCTTCTTTAGAGGAATGTCTTTGCCCAATTTTTGACTGGAGTATTTGTCTTTTTGTAACTGAGACCTTTATATAGTCTGTATACAAGTCTTATATCAGACATATGGTTTATAAATATTCTCTCCCATTCTGTGAGCTATCCTTTCACTTTCTTGAAGGTGTTCTTTGAAGAACAAATGTTTTTAATTTTGATGAAGTCCAATTTATCTATTCTTTTGTTATTTGCCTTTCTGATGTCCTATGTAAGAACTATTGCCTAACTCAACATCATAAAAATTTACTTCTAGGTTTTCTTCTAGGAGCTTTCTAGTTTAAATTCATATTTAGGTCTATGATCCACTCAGTTAATTTTTGTGCATTCCATGAGGTAACAGTCCTACTTCAATCTTTTCCATATAGATATCCAGTTGTCGCACCACCATTTGCTATAAGACTGATCATCCTTACACATAAATCTAGGGGTTCCATTTCACTCACACTCCAAATTCTTTAGCAGTTCACTGTTACTTATTGCAGTGGTTTTTAGACTTGGATTTCATGACCTGCTGAACAATTCTGGGAAATTTATATAGGATTTCAGACCAAATAAGAAGAGCAAAAGGGAAAATAGTCTCTATCTACTCTCTCCATAATTTAATAAAAATATATTTTAACATAGATGCAAACATCAGAAAAAAAAAGAGATGCTCGATATTCCAATGTGACTTTAGGCTTATGAAAAATTTACCATATTGCCCTTCCTTTTTTTCATGTTCTATGTACCAGATGGAAATGTTTATCACAGTGTGTCATTTGGGAACCACCATGTCCTCTCCTACGTAATCAGCTCCATATTTTGTTATATTCCTCCAGCACACCTTCATGATGCACCCATAATGACAAACATGACCTATTTTCTATTATTCTCTGCTTCTGCCTGAATGTCTCTATCCTATGCCATTCTCCAAATGGAAGAAAAGCACATATAAAATCTAACACAATATGATTGTTATGATAGTGATACAAAGACCATAGGAGTACAAGGGAGAGAGATAATAATTCTGGCTAATCAAGAATTTGTGCTGGGGAGGCCTCACACTCCGATTTTACAATCTGTTATAAAGCCATGGTAGTCAAAACAGCCTGGTACTGGTACAATAACAGACACTTAGAGCAGTGGAACAGACTTCAGAACCCAGATGTAAATCCATCCATGATCAGTTGATACCTGAAAAAGGGCCAAAGTCTGTTAAATGGGGAAAAGACAGTCTCTTTAACAAATGGTGCTGGCATAACTGGATGTCTATTTGTAAAAAAATGAACAGGATCCACAGCTCACATCATACGCAAAAACTAACTCAAAATAGATCAAAGACCAAGATATAAAATCTAAAATGATAAAGATCACGGAAGGAAAAATAGGGGCAATGCTAGGGGCCCTAATACATGGCATAAATAGTATGCAAACCATAACTAACAATGCACAAACACCAGAACAGAAACTAGATAACTAGGAGCTCCTAAAAACTGAACACTTATGCTCATCAAAAGACTTTACCAAAAGAGTAAAAACAGAACATACAGGCTGGGGAAAAAAAAAAAAATTGGCCATGACATAACTGACAAGGGTCTTATTTCTAAAACCTACAAAATGCTTCAATACCTCAAAAACAAAAAGACAAATAATTCAACTAAAAAAGAGCAAAGCATATGAACAGACGCTTCATCAAAGAAGACATTCAGGCAGCCAACAGACACACGAGAAAATGCTGGTGACCATTAGCCATTGTTGCTTTTGTTGTTAGGCGCCATTGAGTCGGTTCTGACTTATAGTGAACAAAACACTGACCGGTCCGGCTCCATCCTCACAATCATTGCTATGCTTGAGCCCATTGTTGCAGCCACTGTGTCAGTCCATCTTGTTGAGAGTCTTCCTCTGTTTCGCTGACCTTCTACTTTAGCAAGCATGATGTTCTTCTCCAGGGACGGGTCCCTTCTGATAACGTGTCCAAAGTATGTCTTGTTATCCTTGCTTCTAAGGAGGATTCTGGCTGTACTTCTTCCAAAATTGATTTGTTCTTTCTTTTGGCAGTGCATGGTATATTCAATATTCTTCACCAACACCACAATTCCAAGGTGGAAATTCTTCTTTGGTCTTCCTTATTCATCGTCCAGCTTTCGCATGCATATGAGGTGATTGAAAGCACCTTGGCTTGGGTAAAGCACACCTTAATTTTCAAGGTGACATCTTTGCCTTTCAACACTTTAAGGAGGTCTTTTGTAGCAGATTTGCCCAACACAACGCGTTCTTTTATTTCTTAACTGCTGTTTCCATGGGTATTGATTGTGGATCCAAATAAAATGAAATCCTTGACAACTTTGATCTTTTCTCTGTTTATCACGATGTTGTTTATTGGTCCAGTTGTGAGGATTTTGGTTTTCTTTATGTTGAGGTGCAATCCATACTGAAGGCTGTGGTCTTTGATCTTCATCAGTAAGTGCTTCAAATCCTCATTTTCAGCAAGCAAGGTTGGGCCATCTGCATAATGCAGGTTGTTAGTGAGTCTTCCATCCAATCTAGATGCCCTGTTCTTCTTCATATAGTCCAGTTTCTTGGATTATTTGCTCAGCACACAGATTGAATAAGTATGGTGAAAGGATACAATCCTGATGCACACCTTTCCTGACTTTAAACCTTGCAGTATTCCCTTGTTCTGTCCGAACAACCACCTCTTGATCTATGCACAGGTTCCTCATGAGCACAATTAAGTGTTGTGGAATGCCCATTTTTTTGCAATGCAATCTATAATTTGTTATTATCCACACAGTTGAATGCCTTCACATAGTCAGTAAAACACAGGTAAACATCTTTCTGGTATTCTCTGCTTTCAGCCAGGATCCATCTGACATCAGCAATGATATCCCTGGTTCCAAGTCTTCTTCCGAATCTGGCTTGAATTTCTGGCAGTTCCCTTTCAATATATTGCTCAGCTGCTTTTGAATGATCTTCAGCAAAATTTTACTTGTGTGTGATGTTAATGATATTGTTTGATAATTTCTGCATTTCGTTGGATCACCTTTCTTTGGAATAGGCAAAAATATGGATCTCTTCCAGTCAGTTGGCCAGGCAGCTCTCTTTCAAATTTCTTGGGATAAATGAGTGAGCACTTCCAACACTGCTTCCACTTGCTGAAACATCTCAATTGATATTCTTTCAATTCCTAGAGCCTTGTTTTTCACTAATGAATTCACGCAGCTTGGACTTCTTCCTTCAATACCATCAGTTCCTGATCATATGGTACCTCATGAAATGGTTGAACGTTGACCAATTCTTTTTGGTATAGTGACTCTGTGTATTCCTTCCATCTTCTTTTGATGCTTCCTGCATCATTTAATATTTTCCCTGTGAAATCATTCGGTATTGCAACTCAAGGCTTGAATTTTTTCTTCAGTTCCTTCATCTTGAGAAATACTGAGTGTATTCTTTCCTTTTGGTTTTCTATCCCCAGCTCTTTGCACATGTCACTATAATACTTTACCATGAGCCATTAGAGAAACGCAAATCAAAACTACAATGAGATACCATCTCACCCCAACAATACTGGCACAATCCAAAAAACACAAAATAACAAATGTTGGAGAGGTTGCAGGGAGATTGCACTGGTGGTATGAATGTAAAATGGTACAACCATTTTGCAAAATGATATCGCGATTCCTTAAAAAGCTAGAAATAGAAAAACCATATGACCCAGTAATTCCACTCCTAGGAATACAGCCTAGAGAAATACGAGCCATCACATGAATAGACATATGCATACCCATGTTCATTGCAGCAGTATTCCTAGCAGCAAAAGTATGAAAATAAGCTAAGTGTGCAACCAACAGATGAATGGATCAACAAATTATGGTACATACGATTAATGGAATACTGTGCAACAATAAAGAACAATGACGAATTTGCAAAACATCTCACAACATGGGTGAATCTGGAGGACATTATGCTGAGTGAAATAAGTCAATCACGAAAGAACAAATATTATATGAGACCAGTTTTATAAAAACCCAAGAAAAGGTTTACACACAAGAAAAAAAAAAACAACATTATTTGATGCTTATAAGAGTGGGGAGGGAAAATCACTAACTAGATAGTAGACAAGTGTCAACTTTGATGAAGGGAAAAACGACACACAATATAGAGTAAGTCAGCACAACTGGACAAAAGCAAGAGCATAGATGATTCCTAGACATATCCAAACGTTCCGAGTAGCTGGGGCAGTGGGCTGTAGACCACAGTCTCAGGGGACATCTAGGTCAACTGGCATAACATAGTTCATAAAGAAAGTGTTCTATACCTCACTTTGGTGAGTACCATCTGGGGTGTTAAAAGCTTGCGAGTGGCCATGTTAGACACATCTATTGGTATTATCCCGACTGGAGCAAAGGAAAGTGAAGAAAACCAAAGACACGAAAAAAATATTAACCCAAAGAACTAAAGGACCACATGAACCATAGACTCCACAGCCTGAGACCAGAAGAACTACATCGTGCTGGCTACCACCACCGACCTCTCTGACAGGGATCACAGTAGAGAGTTCCAGACAAAAAGGGAGGAAAATGTAGAATAGAATTCAAATGCACATGAAAAGACCAGAATTGTTGGTCTTGGAGGAACCCCCGAGACTATGGTTCTGGACACTCTGCTAACTCAGAACTGAAACTATTCCAAAGGTCAGTTTTGTGACAAAGATTAGACAGGCCCATAAAACAAAAAATAGCACACTTGAGGAACGTGCTTCTTAGTTCAACCAAATATACAAGACCAACTGGGCTACTCCTGTCTGAAAACAAGATGAGAAGGCAGGAAGGGACAAGAACTGGATGAATGGACACAGGTAAACTGGAGTGGAAAAGGGGAGATTGCTGTCACATTGTGGGGATTGCAACCAATGTCACAAAACAATATATGTATAAATTTTTCAACGAGAAATTAACTTGCTCTATAAACTTCCATCTAAAATGCAGTAAAAGTAAAAAAAAAAAAAAAAGAATTTGCACTAATCCCTTAGTTTCCAGACTATATGAGCTACATGTTTCTTGGGGAGGGAGTTGGAATAATTAATGCAAAATCAAAATCTTACATTCAAATCACTATACTAACAATGGGTAAGAGTTAAATTCTTTGAATCTCAGATTTGTCTATAAATTGAAGATAATAGTATCTGTATCATAGGGTTAGGGTGGGTATTAAATGATAAAAGAAATGTAAATCAGCCAGTGTAGAAAAAAAAAGCTGGATACAAATTGAGTGACCAGTAAATGTTTATTTGCCTCCCTCTCAACCCTATTTCAGTGGTTTTGAAGCCTCACTATTAGTTACAATCACCTGGGGAGTTTGAAAATAATTATATCCCATTGACAAGCTAATTCTAGAATTCATATGGAAATTCAAGGCACAATAGCTAAAACAGTCTTGAAAAAGGAGAACAAAAGTTGGAGGACTCACACTTCATGAGTTCAAAACTTACTACAGAGCTACAGTGATCAAGACATTGTGGTACTGGCATAAAGATAGCCGTATAGAATGGAACAGAATTGAGAGTCCAGAAATAAATCTTTACATCTATGCTCAACTGCTTTTCGACAAGGGTGCCAAGACAATTCAATGGGGAACGTATAGTCTTTTCTACAAATGCTGTTGGAACAGCTGAATATTCACATACAATAAAATAAGATTGAACCCTTTCCTCACACAATACTCAAAAATTAACTCAAATCTGTCATAGACTTAAATATAAGAGCCAGAACTATAGAACTCTTAAAAGAAATTACAGGAGTAAATCTTCCTTACCTTGGTTAGGTAAAACCTTCTTAGATACGACACTAAAAGCGCAAGCGGTAAAAAAAAAAAAAAAAAAGGTAAATGGGATTTCATCAAAATTATAAACTTTTGGGTTTCAAAGAATACCATCAAGAAAGTGAAAAGACAACTCCCAGAATAAGAGATAATATTTGTAAACCACATATCCCATAAAAGACATTTCTGAATATAAAGAGAACACTTCTAACTCAACAATAAAAAGTTAAATAACCCAACTGAAAAATGAGTAAAGGATTTGAATGGCCATTTCTCTAAAGAAGACATACAAATGCCTAAAAAGCACATGAAAATATGCTCAAAATCATTTGCCCTCAGGGAAATTACAAATCAAAAACACAATGAGATAACCACTTGCCACCTACTAGGATAACTACAGTAAAATAGATGGATAAAGCCAAGTACCGTCAAGGATGTAGAGACATTGGAACTCTCATACACTGCTGGTGGGAATGCAAAATGGTGCAGTTGCTTTGAAAAACAGCCTGGCACTTCTTCAAAATGTTAAATATAGAATTAGCATATGACTCAGCAATTCCAAGAGAAATGAAAACATATGTCCACACAAAAACTTGTACACAAATGCTTATTACACCATTGCATTATTCACAATAGCTAAAAAGTGGAAATAACCCATATGTCTATTAGCTGACAAATGGATAAATAAAATGGGATATATCCATATAAGAGAATATTATTCAGATAGTAAAAATCACTGCTGATACAAAATAATTGCTGATATAAAAAAATTGCTGTCGATTATAAAGTTTTGATACACTACAACATGGATCAACCTTGAAAACATTACACTAAGTGAAAGAAGCCTATCACAAATGAGCTCATATTGTAAAATTCCATTTATATGAAATGTTCAGAACTGGCAAATTTATAGGGTAAGAAAGTCGATTAGTGATTGCTTAGGGACGGAGTGACTGGTAGTAGGTACAAGTTTCTTTTGCAGTGTTATGGATTGAATTGTGTGCCCCAAATATATGTGTCAACTTGTCTAGGTCATGATTCCCAGTATTGCATTACTGTGCACCATTTTGTCATCTGGTATGATTTCCCTGTGTGCTGTAAATCCTATCACTATGATGTTAATGAGACGGATTAACAGCTGTTATACTGATGAGATCTGCAAAATTAGACAGTGTCTTAAGCCAATCTCTTTTGAGATAAAAGGAAAGGGAAGCCAGCAGAGAGGGAGGGAGCATACCACCAAGAAAGCAGCACGGGGAGCAGGGCACATCCTTTGGACCTGGGGTTCTGCACAGAGAAACTCCTAGTCCAGGGGAAGATTGATGAAAAGGACCTTCCTCCAGAGCTGACAGAAAATGTCTTCCCCCTGGAGCTGATGCCCTAAATTTGGACTTGTAGTCTACTAGACTGTGAGAGAATAAATTTTTCCGTGTTGAAGCCATCCATGTGTGCTATTTCTGTTATAGCAGCACTAGATGACTAAGACTTGGGGTGATGAAAATGTTCTAAATTGTGGTGATGGTTGCACAACTCTGTGAATATACTAAAAAGCACTGAATGGTACAGTTTAAACGGTGAGTTGTACGGTATATAAATTATATCTTAATAAAGCTGTTTTTAAAAAAATGTCCCATCTCCAGAGGCTCTGAGTGTTAATCTGGCACGCAGGCTTGTTTTAAAAATAGATACCCTGTTAATTTTAATGTGTTCTTCGTCAATTTATTCCTCCAACCTTCCTTTCCTACCTACTTTAAAGAAAATGTATTCATCCTCTGCTCTTGCCTGTCTTTCCCTGCTGTTTTCTCCTTCTTTCTCAGCCTATCCCTATTTTCACTCTACATCATTCCCAAACCAGAATACTCCATCCTCTGAGACAAAGTGTCTTACCTTCTTCGGATCTGGTTCAAACCTTATCTTCAGAAGACCTTAAATGATCAGCCCCACTTTGCTTTGATCAGTCACCATTTGGTGTGTCCTCCACACGGATTTGTTCATATCTAATTTTCATGAATAAGAATCAGCATGAATCCAATTCGCAAAATGTGGAGACTGATCAAGTCCCCACTTTCCCACTTCTCAATCATTTCTGACACCAGCTGCCACACATGGCACACTCTCTTTCTGACCCTAGCCACCTGGAGCTAGGGCAGATCTCACAGTCTAAAGGACACTGTCCTTTAGGCTGCCAAATAGGCAGACACCAGCTGTATGTTCAAGAGTCCACATGACACCCTCACTTTAACCTGCTGGCTCTCCCTTATCCTCTGGTTTTGATAATTTACTGGGATGACTCAAAGACCTCATGGAAAGTACTATACCTGTGATTATAGATTTATTATAGGAAAAGGGTAGAAATCAGGATCACTATAAGGAAGAGATGCATGGGCAAAGTCTGAGAGGGTTTCCAACATAGAGCTTCCATGTCCCAAAGGACGTGATACCCTCTCAGATGCATAGATGTCTTTCGCCAACCAGGAAGCTCTCTGAGCTTTACTGTTTTGGGCTTCTATTATCCAGTCCTGCATGATACACTAAACCATGTCTCCTGAGGCTAGTGGATATCAGCCTTCCAGGTGAAACTTTTCTGGTCTTGCCAGCTGCTATTCACTAGCACAAATCATCAGGTGTGGCCTGGAAGTCCCAGACCGAAGCACCCCAATTACTCCAAGGGTATTTCTCAGGAACCAACTTTGGGTAATGCTAAGTTCAATACCCCATGCCCTTATTAGAATCACCAGCATGTGTTTGAGAGCAGGAAGAAACTTTGATATCAGTAGTTGCCAGCATTTTACAGTTGATAAAAATTATAAATTATATAGTAACACTAATTTACACTGATCACATATCTAAAGAATTCAATTCCACATATGTGCCTACTTCACATTTATTGACGTTTTGTTTTTTAATTATTACAAGTAATCCGTCATGTATGTGTTTTATCTGCCTTATTAGATTACAATCTTCTTGAAGGTATAGTAACTTCGCTCCAAGGGAACTTTTCTGTGCTTGTTAACAATAAAATACATGCTACTGCTAATGAGCTAAAACTTCTAATGTCTTCCAGAAAACTTTCCTTCTATTATCCAAGGAAACTTTTATTCTTAGGGATATTAGTACTAATGTAAAATGGCAATAATCAGCCCGTCTGTTTCCATGTCACAGAAGAGAACTGATTTCACCTGCCAAAGGAGACATTTAGGTGACTTTGGTCAAATTGCTCAACTTTTCTGAACTTCAGCTTCCATAATCGGAAAGTGACAGAACACCTATTATGAGTATTAAATGGCTTGATGCTTAATTAATGTTTAGGAAGTGCTTGCATGTGGCATACACTCAGGAAATATTAGTTACTATAATCATCATAATCATTATGATTATTGAAAATATTTCTAGTCTGGAGTTAGGCCTTAGCAGCACAGAAGAATTTAACACAGTTGGAGTGTATTTTTGTATTGAAGCAGTTCCCCGTTGACCTGTTTGAATTCATAGAGCTTTCTCAGACAGTTAACTTTCTTCCAGTAAATATAAATGCTTCTATGCAACCAGTGTTCAGAAACACTAATTTACACTCGATGCCTCCCACCCCCCATCTGATCACATATCTAAAGGAACTGGCTTTATTAACCCAGGAAACCTCCAGACTCCAGCCTTTGGCGAAGGAAGAGCAGGTGTCCCAGAGCCCACTGTCTATCAAGAAATAACAATACCCACGTGGTGCATCCTCATTAGTTGAGTTTTTCATAAATGTTCAGGTTGAAGGTTTTTTCTTTTAAATCTGAGTAAAGCTGGTTTAATTGGCTTTTTTCCCCTGTAGCAAAAGTTTTGAGGGAAGATGTATATCTTGAAATCTAATTACATATCTTAACTGTAAGCTGAGAAGCTTAAACTCCACCGATGCACTTTATCTGTCAAATATGGAGACAGTTGGCAAATGCAGGCCATAAAGGTGGAGATTTAGTACCGACTGCATGAATTGTTGCTGCTTTTCTATGTTTATTACTTCACAGTTAATCAAGGAGATAATCCCCAGGAGTTTGGTATATTTCTCCCTGTGTTCTACATGATGGGGGTGGGGAGAGGAGAGAAAAGAACATTCTCTTTGTAACTCATTTTTCGACTGGAGTAAGGACCTTGGTTCACAAATCCTTGAATGAAGAACTGGCATTGTGTTTTAATCAATTTCCAAAATGTTTTCTTTTAAAGCCAACAACCAGGGCATCACATTAGTGTTACTATGCGCACATAGTGGTTTTGGTACAGTACTTTCTCAGTTATTGTATGAATGTGTACATGTAATTAGGACAGATAGGCAGAAACAGCATTGCTCCACAATCATCAAAACTGTATTTCCACACTGGTCTGGCATTTTACCACCAAGAACAATTACACTGAAATAATTTTGTAATATAGAATTATTGAGCAAAACATAGTTTCTTTTCAGAGCATCAGATCTGCAAAGGTTTTATATGTAAACTCTAATTACAGGGCAGCACACAATTTCTTTGCAGGGTATCAGAACTACAAAGGGTTCTACATGTATATAAGTCTCAAAAATGATGCAATGACCAAAGATGAATACAAACAATCAGAAGAAACCAAAGTGGTTCTAAGAGAAAACCGTACTCTTCACGCTGCTCCATCATCAGCCATTCTCTCAGTGTCACCCAGAGTAACTGGTGGAAAACGAGCCCTCCAAGTTCGCACTCAGAACCCAGTTAACTTTAGCAATTAAGGCCTTGTTTCCTAAATGAATCTGGATACAGGTGTTTTCAAGTCTCTAGATAAATGGCCAGTATGATTCACCTCCTCAGTAAATAAGGTAATTATGGCACTGAACCAGGTTGCCTTAGAAAGCCTCGGAAGGTAGAATTCTAAGTTGCAGATGTACTTTGGAGGAGGTTCTTTGAGTTATTTCTTTCATGGTCCAAAATGAGCATAGCTAACACCTGCACCCTCACCTTTGATTACATGTATATGCATATAGTATAGAAAGGCAAATATATGTTGCAAAAATATATACATACACATATATACATACATACACATATATATGTGTATGTATGTATATATATGTATATGGAGAGGCAAATACATATATAGTAATAGTAGCAAATATATATATATTTACTACTATTACATATATGTTCCACTTAAAATTATGAAAATGCCAACAAAATAAAAAAAGAAATTATAAATGAAGCATATAAAGAGCTAAGAAAATTCATGTGAAGTCAAATAATAATAATAATTGCACAAAAGTCTTCAGGTTTCTTCTTCTTCAGGGAAAAAAACCAGCTACTTCTCTGAAATTCTCTTGATAATCAATGTGCATTACTCTAAGAATGAAAGGGTATTTCAATAATAGAAAATCTATTAATGTATTAAATAATATAAACAAATTAAAGAATAATCTATGATGATCACAGTAGATGCCAAAAAAGTATTTAATGAAATTTAACATTCATTTATGTTTAAACTCTTTGTAAACTAGAAATAAAACGGAATTCTATAAACTTGATAACTATCAAAAACCTACAGCAAGGATCAAACTCAATAGCGAAATTTTATAATGTTACCATTAGAGTTAGAATAAGACAAGAAGTCTGCTATTACTACTCCTCTTTAATGCTGATTAGGAGAATTAAGTCAACACAATATAACAAAAAAAAAAATAGGTATATATAGGAGAAATAGAAGAGAAATATATTTTTATATAGACTATCTGTTTACATAGATAATCCATAAGAATCTATAGGTCATTAAAATTAATAAGTATTCATTAAGGTAGCTAAGTCAACATAAAATTAATAATAGGATTTCTGCAAAGCAGCATTGCTGATGTCAGATGGATCTGGCTGAAAGCAGAGAATACAGAAACATGTTTACCTGTGTTTTATTGACTATGCAAAGGCATTTGACTGTGTAGATCTTAACAAATTATGGATAACACTGCAAAGAATGGGAATTCCAGAACACTTAATTGTGCTCATGAGGAATCTGTCATAGATCGAAAGGTAGTCATTTGAACAGAACAAGGGGACACTGTGTAGCTTAAAGTCAGGAAAGATGTGTGTCAGGGTTGTATCCTTTCACCATACTTAGTCAATATGTATACTAAGCAAATAATTCAAGAAGCCGGACTATATGAAGAACGGGGCATCAGGATTGGAGGAAGACTCATGCAGATGACACAACCTTGCTTGCTGAAAGTGAAGAGGACTTGAAGCACTCACTGATGAAGATCAAGACCATAGCCTTCAGTATACATTACACCTCAACAAAAAGAAAACAAAAATTCTCACAACTGGACCAATAAGCAACATCATGATAAACAGAAAAGACTGACATTGTCAAAGATTTCATTTTACTTGGATCCGCAATCAACAGCTATGGATGGGAGCAGCAGTCAAGAAGTCAAAAGATGCATTGCATTGGGAAAATCTGCTGCAAAGACCTCTTTAAATTGTTAAAAAGCAAAGATACCACCTTGAAGACTAATGTCTGCCTCACCCAAGCCATGGTATTTTCAATCACCTCATATGTATGCAAAAGCTGGACAATGAATAAGGAAGACTGGAGAAGAATTGATGCCTTTGGTATACGGTGCTGGTAAAGAATATTGAATATACCATGGACTGCCAAAAGAATGAACAAATCTGTCTTGGAAGAAGTACAGCCAGAATGCTCCTTAGAAGCAAGGATGGCGAGACTTCTTACATACTTTGGCCATGTTAACAGGAGGAATCAGCTCCCTGGAGAAAGACATTATACTTGGTAAAGTGGAAGGTCATCAAAAAAGAGAAAGACCTTCAGCGGGATGGATTGACACAGTGGCTACAACAATGGGCTCAAGCATAACAATCAGTGTGAGGATGGCGCAGGGCCTGGTAGTATTTTGTTCTGTTGTACACAGGTTCGCTATGAGTTGGAATCGACTAAATGACACCTACAACAACATTTATTAAGCATTTATATTCAAGGCACTGTTTTAAAAGCTTTTCGTACATTGCAAGCTTGGTACTATTATTGTTGCCATTTTACAGATAAGAAAGAAGCTAGGCCCCAAAGAGATTATGGAATCTTCTCAGGATCCCACAGATAGGCAATGAAAGAGTTAGGATTCAAACCCAAGCAATGTGGTTCTCAAGCTCCTACACCTAATCCTATGCTATAACGTCTCTAAAGCTACAGTTATTAACAAGATGTGTTAATGCGAGGATATAAAAGTAGACTACTGAAACATATACACAATCCAGGAACAGACCCATTCATACATGAAAAATTGCTAGAGATGCAGTTGACCAAAAATGGAGAATTCATAATGTTGCTGAGACTACTGGCTATCCATACAGAAAAACAAAATAAAATTAGATCTCTGTACATCACACAAAAATAATCTCAGCTGGACTAAATGTGGAAAGCAAAACTTTAAAGCGTCCATAAGAAAATATGAGAGGATATCTTTAGGACTTTGGAGGTATAGAAGGATTTCTTATATAAGATATAAAAAGCTCAAACCACAAAGCAATGTATTGGTAAATTTTAACCTATTAAAATGTAATGCCTATATTCACAAAATGACATCATAAAGAATGTGAAAAGACAAGCAACAGTTTCCAGTGTGTGTTAACAACAAAGGATTACTATCCAGAATATATAAAGAACTTTGTAATTCAAGAAACAAAACAATCCACCTTACCACACCCACCAAAAAGGGCAATGGACACAAACAGATGATATTCATAAAAGGAAACATGATTGACCAACACGCCTATGAAGGGATGCTCAATCCTCAATTGTCACGGAAATACACAATTAAACACTGTGATATCACTTCTCACCAAGAGATTGACAATAATCAAAGAGTTGATTGATACTAAGAGTTGAGTTCAGAAACAGTTTCTCTCACTGACTGCTCATGAGATTATCAATTTGTCCAACTATTTTGTAGAACACTTTGGCAATATCAAAGAAACTTGAAGAAATAAACCTCCCTCACCTTGTAACTTTACTTCTAGGTATATACCTTAGACATAGAATCTCTTACATCTGAATTTCTTAGACACTTGCAAAATAATGTTGATTGTACATAGCATTGTTTGCAATAGGAAAAACTGTAACCAGCTAAAATATTTATCGAGAGTAGAATAGATAAACGGTGTTATATTCATACAATGAAATACTACACAGCTACATGCATAAATATGGTTAAGCACCAATAACAAGATAGACTAAAAAGGCATACAAATATGTTTAATATTTATAGAATTTGGATAGTGTTTATGCAAAATACGATATTTATACACAGCTTTTTGAGAGTATGCAAAATAATATCCTAGAGTTTTATCTTACTAGTGGCTATGAATGTGGATAGTTATAGTACAAAAACACATACTGGAACTATAAACCCAAATTCAGGGTAATGGTTACCCCTAAAGACAAAGACAAGAACAGAATATCAGGAAAAGTTAGGCACACAGGCTTCAACTGTATTTGATGCGCTTTATTTTTTAAAACACAACATCAACGGACCTCAAAGGCGTATGACAAAATCTTAGATAGAGCTGAGTGGTGGGTATGTGAATGTCCATTACTTTATTCCATATATATCTCTCTATTTCAAATATTTTATGTTACATGGGGCCCTAGTGGTGCAGTGGTTAAGTGGTTAAGCTGCTCATCAAAAGGTGAGCAGTTCAAATCCACCAGCTGCTCCTTGGAAACCCTATGGGGCAGTTCTACTCTGTCCTGTAGAGTTGCAATGCTATGTGAAAGTTAAACTTTGATCATCCGAATCCTATTGTCCCAGGAGTTACGATTATATAATAACTTCAGAGGTGTTTTCTCTTTTCATCTAGCAGACAATCAGCCCATGAATGAAGCCATATGGTCAAGCACAAAGCTAGGGTCTAGGAATATAATGGTGAGAGAGCTGGCCATGAAGTACATATTTCAGTGGGATTATAAATGTACAACTACCAGTCATGATAGAGAAGAAGTAGGAGACAGTGACAGAGAATAACTGGGTACTGGGCTGGGGGGACAAATGCTGCTGCAGATACTGAGGTGTGGCTGCCTGAAAGTCATTCACCTCCTCCTCTCCCCCTGCTGTGGCAGTCAGTTTTATGTGTCAACTTGGCTAGGCTTAGGGTGCCCAGTTGTGTGGTTAAGCACTAGCCTAGACTCTTATGAAGTCGTTACATGTGATTAGTCAGTTGGCCTTAAGTAAAGCAGATTATCTTCCATAACGTGGATGGGCCTTAACCAATCAGCTGAAGGCCTTAAGAGCCAAAAAAGGAGTTTATCCTAGGGTATATTCTGGCCCCCACTAAAAATAGACATTTTTCTAGAACTCACTCACTCTTCAATTTTCCTATCATGTAACCTGTGGATTTGGGGACATAAGACTGCAGGGAACGCCACCCTGTCACCTGATCTACAGATTTTGGGCTTGCCAGTCCCAACAATCTCATGAGCCACTTCCTTAAAAGTAATTCCTCTCTCCTTATCTCTCTCTCATATACATGACCCTGCTGAGTCAGGACCTAACTCATGGTGACCCCTGCACAATGTTACAAAGCACAGCCTAGTCCTGCACCACCCCCATGATCAGTTGTGAATTGAACCATTGTGCTCCAGAGGATTTTAATTGGCTGATTTTCAGAGGTAAATCACCAGGCCTTTCTTCTTCATCTGTAAGCTCTATAGAAATCAATATCATAGCAACACGCAAGCCTTCACTGTGGGATGGGTAGTGGCTGCATATGAGACGCATTGGCTGGGTTCCATCTCCTGCGTGGGAGGCAACAATTTTACCACTAAACACCCACCACTGCACTGAGAGGACCCTAAACACTTCCCTTCCTCCACTACAGAGGCTGAGAAGCTGATCATGGCTTTCCAGACTCCCTTGCATGCGACACACTTCCAGTTAGATAGAGTTCACAGTCTCTGAGGATGGTGCCCTTTCCCAAATAGAAAACCAGTCTCACTGGAAGAAAGCCTTTTTGTCCTTCTTACTCCTCCCCTATCATCCTGCCTGGAGCAGGGGTGTGATGCTGGGGTGGAGAAGACATCTTGAGACAATGAAAATGAAAGCCACATACTTAGGGGGATGATGCTGAGAGATAGTCAGACACTGGGCTCTTGATGGCGTAACTGAGCCATGGCACCTTCCCTGGACCATTTCATTTACTTCTGGACTTTTCTTTATGTAGGTTAATTATTATGTACTAGCTTGAACCATTATTTGTAAGAGTTTCCATTATTTGCAGCCAAAATCACTCCAGATAGATATACCTACATAAGGTGACTTTCTAGGAGAGGTGATACTTAAGTCCACTTCGGAGGAATGACAGGGAGCCAGCCAGGCAGAAAGCAGGAATGGGCCAGGGAGGTAGGAGGGAAAAGCACGTTTGAGCGGACTGGCCTGTTTGAGGAATGGTAGAAGTGTGTGTCTAGGCTGCAACTAGTTGGGAAGCTGAATACTTAACTGTTATTCAGGCTCTTGGTGAAGAACAGTGTAGTTAATGATCTGTAAACAAAGACCAACTCAATGGCACCGAAGGGAGCTGCTGCTTTTAGAGACTCCTTTCTATAAAACAAAGAATTAATCCCTAATTCATCTACTTGGACTTGTGTGCTTCATCTTTTTAAAGTGAAGTATATCAAGTCCACCTTTATAGTCCAGCAATACGGCCTTCTCTGCCCCCTCCCCGCTGCCAAGGAGGGGGAAAATTAGCGTCTCACCAGTCCCTTTTGACATAAAGTAAATGGCAATGATAGGATTTAACCAGAGCTTAGCCAACCATGTCTTAGGCATTCCCTGGGCTACAAAGGTTTCTATTTTGTTCTGTATTTCTCTGAATGGGAAGAGGCAACTTGATTGTTGGAAAGAGCCTGACTTGAATCACACAACAAAAATCTAGTTCCCGTAATCCTGTCATCACCGGACACTAGGAAAAGAGTTGACTGATTTTTTAATGTGCTTCTGATTGGTCTGTTCCCCGGATCCTATATTTTTTCAGCCTTTACCGAACGTTATTTTATAAGATTGTATTTGTCGAGCACCTAGGTAGGCAGGTTGAGACAAGAAGTTCGTGGCTTGGAAAAAAATGTTCATTTTCACATAAAAAATGTTTTTTAGCTTGATGGGTATTCTGCAAGTCTCTACTTGGCTATTTTAAATTAGGTCTGGATATTTATTATTAGTTTCCAGGTCTCTCCCTCTTCTTCCCCTTAGCTTTTTTGCAGATAAACTATAGTATCTCCTCCTTTTTCTCTTTCATCCACATCCTTTCCTCAGGCTCCTGAATTCATTCACTCTTGTTGCTCTTCTCTGCACTTCTTCCAAATTGCCTGAGCTTCCCTAGTAACCAAGTGGTGGGAACACAACATGTGGTGCCAGGTACAGCTCAGCTACAACTGCCCACAGAGAAACAGTTATTCTGCGCCCTTCTGCCTGGGCAGCCCCAACCTGGGCTTCCCTTCAGCCTGCCAGACTGGCCCGGATTTAGTTTAGAGACCACTGTTCCCCCTGGGCCCACTTTGGCATCACTGCAGCCCTGGCGTCTGCTTTCCAGATAACAGCTTTGTGTTTGCATTCTCTTTCCCCACATGGATTCACTGCCTTGTCTTTTTCAAATGTTCACCAAGTTATTATTCCCAGCCTACACACCTCAATTCTCAAAGGTCGTTTGCATTTTATTTCTGTTGCCTGAGCTGCTCACGATGCTTTCCAAATTGGAATCATTAGTGGATTCCAAAAATGAGCAGCTTCTTCCTTTCCATCCAGGTCATGAATAAGGCTTAAATAAGAGTTAGACCCACAGTTTCAGCAACAGCAGCATATTAGGGGGCACATCTTCATAATCCTCCTTTAATGGTAATCCCTCCACCAGCATCATCACTCAGAATCTTCTTAATTTTTCAGCCAAATTTAAGTTCACATCCTCAACCACCCAAATAGTCATCGAGTATTACAGTACGTACTGTGAAAAGTTCCAAGTCATGTAAGACACCATCATTGTCTTTCAAAAGGTTCCTATCACTATAGAGTATTTAAGGTATTCCATAATTCAACACATAATATGCACCTAAAATGTACCAGGCACCATGTTAGGTGCTGAGATTACAAACAGGAAAAATGCAGTTTCAGTCTTCAATGAGTTTCCATTATAGCAGATAAGGGTATATAACTACAATAATACAACATAAAACAATACTGAAATGTGCACTGGGATGTCAAATAGGTGTCTGCTGGTAAATATTCTAGCACTGGGGTCAGGGAAAGTTTTAGTTCTGCTTACGTGCTGTACGTTTTTGGGCAAGCCAGTCTTTCAGCCTTGGTTTCTTACCTAAAAAATGGCACCAAGCTCCTGCGTGGTAGTGAGGGTTTAAATGAGATGAGGCATGGGCAACACTTAGTGCAGTGCATGACATAAAGTGCCAAGAATGTTATTATTAATAATAATAGCTACAAGTATAATAATAATATCTATTATTATTACCAACATTATATTCCACAATCAACCTGATGGATCAGAGCTGTCTAGAACACTGTGCTAAAGAGAATTCAGAAACCTTTACTAGGCTCAGTAGAAGAATATATCGTGATGGATGCCTTCCATGGACAGAAAGAGGAGACAGTTATGCAAGTGTTTACTGACCCTGCTGCACACAAACAACTAGACTACAAGGGGCAATGTAGTCCTCTGTCCTAGGAATGCCACAAAGTGCATAGGACGCAACTGACGTCATATGTACCATTCTGTAACTTCCAGTGATTCAAACCCCCAGGCATGTTTGTAAGCTTGGAGAGCTTTAGATGACAGGGGATGCTGGGTGTGGATAAGACTTTTGCTACCAAAAGGAGGTCATTGCTGCCTAAGGTAGTTGCAGAAAGTCTAGGGCAGTGGTTGGCAACTACTGCTCCATGACAAAGTTCTCACTGCTCTACAGCAAAACAAGAATGATGAGGACAATGTCGCGAGGATTTCAAGCAACTAAATCTCCTCAATTTATCATGCTGATATTGTGTCCTTTCTTTTCGGGGGGGCATTAAAATGTCATTTCTTTCATGGAAAGATGATTTGAAGACTTTCTCTCTTTTCAGGCCTCAAAATGTTATGAGTTCCATAGTGCTCGTCCCTCTGAAACCTCATCTACTCCCGTGACTTTAAGTATCATCGATACGCTGATGACTCCTAAATGTATACCTAGAGACAAAACCCTCCTCTAAGCTTTTAACTTGTGCATCCACCTACCTTTAATATCCCCCGGGATCTTGAAATTTAAGAAGCCAAAAGAAGAAACCCTTGCTTCTCCCTTCCTGCCTCAACCTGTTCCTCTGATGGCCTTCCCTACCTCAGTAAATGGCACACTGAATGGTAAGTTGCTCAAGCCAAGAATACAGGTGTCACCTTTGATACTTCTTTCTTTCTCCCGACTCCCTTCCTCTGTCTAAGTCTCAACAATTCTAGTTTCAAAACATGATTTAAACCCAACTACTCACCATCACCATTCACATCACACTCGTCACGTCTAGGTCACCACAATGCCCTCCCCACTGGTCTCACTCCTTCCACTCTTGTTTACTTACTTAAATCCATTCCACAGTAGCATTCAGAGAAATCTTCAATGACTTTCTATTACTCTATTACTCTTAGCATAAAGTCCAAAATCCTTCTCAGGGCCTTCAAAACCCTGAATAGTCTGAGACCTGCTGAGTCCAAGCATCACTTTTCCAGGGAGGGTTTCTCTGAGCCTCTTTGTGCTCACAAATTAATGTGTTACATGCTCTAAGGGAACTCTGCTTATGTCCTTCAAAGCACCTATTTCAATGTGAATTTTACATGTGTTAGTGTGATTGGGGTGCAACGGTTAAGTGCTCAGCTGCTAACTGAAAGGACGGTGGTTTGAACCTATCCATGGCTCTGAGGAAGAAAGACCTGGCTATCTGTTTCCATAAAAATTACAGCCAAGAAAACCCTTTGGGACAGTTCTACTCTGTCACGTGAGGTTGCTATGAGTCAGAATCCACTCAGCTGCACCCAACAACAGTGTAATTGGTTGATTAATAACTATCTCCCTCACCAGGCTGTATGATCATGAGGCAATGGATTGATTGTATTTTTTTTTTTCCTTCACTGCATTTCCTGGGCATACTTTAGTAGCTACAAATAGTATATGCTCAATTAATTAATAAACAAGTGAACCCAGTAAAACCCAGTGCCGTCGGGTCGATTCTGACTCATAGCAACCCTATAGGACAGAGTAGAACTGCCCCATAGAGTTTCCAAGGAGCGCCTGGCAGATTTGAACAAGTGAAAGGAAAATAAATTTTAATCATCTTTACTTGGTAAAATAAAAAGGTGACCGCCCTAAGTAGGACCCTAACTAAAAAGAATTAATTTTCTCCTAGTCTCTGAGATCCAAAAGCCTGGGAATCACTGATCTGTGGTTAAAAAAGATACATCTACTTGTGCCTCTAAATCTTACCAGGGGTCCCAGGGGATATGCAAATAGATTCTGAGAGTTTGTAGAAGGTTCTAGTAGAGACCAGCTAGCTAACCGTGGGCTGACTTCTCCTCTCAGGACGGAGCAGTTTCTTTGGTCTAATTCTAGCTTTGTAGTTCTGAAATTCTGGGCATGGGCTCTAGAATTCTTAAGTAAATGTCAGAAATGAAAAAGAACAAATGGTATCCCTCTCAAGTTTAAGCTTAGCATTTTAGAAGAATTTATGTGCATATTTTTTATCTGATGGGCTGATAAGGTCTACAGATAGAAAAGTTCATTTATCATGAAACCCTGCCCATACACTAGCTGGCTATCCAGTTTTCCAATTCATAAAATGTGAACTACAATTGAGGGAGACAAGACTCTAAGCCAGCCAATTCGACTTGATTTTCCCAGTAGCAGCCCACGTTATAGCACTTGGATTGTGACATCAAATATTTTATTGAGATCCAGATGTTCCAGTTCTTGGCCTTCCATGAGCGAGTGGTTGACAAGTACTCCTGTCCAAAAAACAAGGCAGTCAGTACTTAGCTGCAGGCTCCCACAATTGTCAAACCATCTCCAAAGAACATGAAATTGCTTGTCATCATTGTCAACATTACATATGAATGCAATATTTGCTATCTGTGTTGGAATTTAAAACTCAATTAAAAGAAATTCTGAAATCATTATCAATTTTTTCAGGCATGATTTGTTCTGCTGAAATGCAAGTTGTTTATAGCTTAGGATTTTACTAGCTTTCAGAAGATGGCTGAATTCCAAAACAGACCCAAGGAAAGGGTGAGATCTGGACCGAGGTGGAAGCATCCTAAGGTGGGGCAAACACAAGGCACAGATATTGACATTACCTTTTAGGTAGCAATTTCCCTCCTTCTGGCACTAGTAGGTGTAACTGCAATTCTCTAACTGGGTTGTGTCACTTCATTAACATTGAGGACCACTGTCCATAATGAGTCCCTTCAAAATGAGCAAACAGGAGATGGCTTATCACAGTTAGCATTTGTACTGTGCCTATCTACTAGATGAATATTATTGGAAAAAATTAATTGCATAACAGTGGGTGCCACTGAGTGTAACCACGTTTGGTTCTTAGGGAAACCATTACCCTAAGTGGCCGATCATATTAATCAGCTACAGTGAGCAGGCATCAGTGAAGAGAGAGAAGCAAGTGGGTATGCATTATCTTGAAAGGGAAGCTCTCCTTTTATAGCCATATAACAGAGGCTGGCTGAGAAAATAATCCCAGTCCCTGCCTGCAGCTAGTTAAACTAGGCAATTTCTAAAATCAGAACACAAATCGTGAATAGTAATAATTCAATAGCAGCCTCCATTAACTGAGATCTTACTATGTACCAGCAAGGAGGCTAAGCCCTTTAAATTCATGATCACACTTAATCCTCAAAACAAGCTTTTGAGCTATGTATCATAGCTTCTAAGTGGTAATCAGGAAGCAAATCAGTTTGACTTGAAAACCAGGAGTCCTAACTATAAAGCTGTACATTCTAGAACCAGGCTCAATAGGGAGCAGAGCCCCTGGGTTATTTTTATTATTAGTCCAGCTACCCTGTCAACCTGGGCATAGCCAGTATATCTGGGGTTATTCTAGATATGAGAATGAGTCCAGTGAGCTTTGGTGGGTATTTTTTATTCTGTTCATTTGGGGACTGTTTTTAATATAATGGAAAACTTTTATTTTTTCTAGAGAAAATGTCAGCCTTGGCTTCTGTGATTGTAACAGTAACCCACAAACAGCAGTAAAGCCTGATTAAAAAAAGAAAAAGTAGCATTGACTCAAATTTTCCTAGCTTTCAGTTAGGGCAGAATCAGTGCACAGTACTCCTTTTCCGTAGCATAAAATTTCTAATGAATGGAGGTGGTGTACATTGGAATATGCCATCTTAGAAACAGCAACACCTCCTTCAAGAGCTGCCTGTGGAATCCCCCTGTGATGTGACAATGGGGATACCTCAGAAAATCTTCACTATCCTAATGAATAGCCATGTGATTGTCAAACCACATGCCTTACTTTCTTAAAAAGTGGAGATTATGGCATGACTAGAGCAGAGGATCACATTAGTAGAGTGGTGGGAAGAAGGGTTGAAAAGAGGGGTGGGGTGTCTAATAAGGCAAAGCCCCTGAAAACCTAGCGTCCATGTACAAGGAAAATGCTCCTAGGAAGGTTGGCCAGTTATCGGGATACCAGATATTTATATCCTAGAATGAAATGCTTTATAACATCCTTGAATGCAAACACCAATGGATATTTTAAAGAGAAGAAAGTGAGGGGTGGGCCACCAGTAGGCTCCCTCAGTGCCATTTTTTTCTTTTCTTTTTTTTTTTTTTTCAGTTTCTTGTCTCTCTCCCTTCCTTTCCTTTCTCTCACCCACCTAGCCCTGTGTGCCATCCCTGCCCCTTCTTGATGAGCTGTGCCAGCTAACAGACATATGAGGAAATGGTCATGATCACTAGCTATGAGAGAAATGCAAATCAAAACTGAGATACCATCTCACCCCAACATTACTGGCATGAATCGAAAAAAACAGAAAATAACAAATGTTGGAGAGGCTGCAGGGAGCTTGGAACACTTATGTACTGCTGGTGGGAATGCAAAATGGTACAACCATTTTGGAAAATAATATGGCGCTTCCTTAAAAAGCTAGAAATAGTAATACCATACAATCCAGCAATCCTACTCCTAGGAATGTATCCTAAAGAAATACAAGCTGTCACACGAATAGATATATGCACACCTATGTTCACTGCAGCATTATTCACAGTAGCAAAAAGGTGGAAAGGACCTAACTGCCCATTGACAGATGAATGGATAAACAAACTATGCTTTATACACACAATGGACTACAATGCAAGGATGAAGGACAATGATGAATCTGCAAACATCTCATAACGTGGATGAACCCGGAGGGCATTATGCTGAGTAAAATTAGTCAATCGCGAAAGACAGATACTGTATGAGACCGCTATTATAAAAACTCATGGAAAGGTTTACATACAGAAAGAAACAATCGTTGATGGTTACCAGAGAGGGGAAGAGTGAGAGCGAAAAACATTAAATAGTAAAGTGGTAACTTAGGTAAAGTGTAAGATAGTATACAATGCGGGAGAGTCAGCATAACTTGACCAAGGTAAGGTCACGGAAGCTTCATAGACACATCCAAACTCCCTGAGGGACCCAATTACTGGGCCATAGGCTAGAGATCATGATCTCAGGGGACATCTAGCTCAACTGGCATAACATAATTTATAAAGAAAATGTTCTACATTATACTTTGGTGAGTAGCATCTGGGGTCTTAAAAGCTTGTGAGCAGCCATCTAAGATACTCCACTGGCCCCACCCCATCTAGAGCAAAGGAGAACGAAGAAAACCAAAGACATAAGGGAAAGATTAGTCCGAAGGACTAATGGACCACAACTACCACAGCCTCCACCAGGCTGAATCTACACAACTAGATGGTGCACAGCTACCACCACCAACTGCTCTGACAAGGATCACAATAGAGGGTCCCAGACAGAGCTGGAAAAAAAAGTAGAACAAAAGTCTAACTCGTAAAAAAAGACCGGACTTACTGGTTGACAGAGACTGGAGAAACCCCTAGAGTATGGCCCCCAGACACCCTTTTAATCCAGTACTGAAGTCACTCCTGAGGTTTGCCCTTAGAGCCCCTAGGCAAAGAGACCTGCAACTTGGAACTTACTTACAATACTATGTGTTGGCTAATGATATAAAACCTCCATCCTGGAATGTGTGATAAGGAAAGAACAAACAATGTACTCCCTTGTAAGATGTTTTTCAGAAGGACTGGCCTGATCTGGTACCTGGAGCATGCGCAGACATCCACAAGGTGACCAAGGTGACCAACAAATGACTTCTGCCTGATGCAAGTACCCAAGACAGGAATCGAACTTGTACACAGGATGGACTGTGCAGGCGCAACACCCCATAATAAGCCCTGCTACGAAACCCAGAAGCCTCCAGGACAAGAGTTGTCTTAAAACCATCTTAGAAAGCTGCTGCGCAGGTACCATAGTTAACATAGCCCGGCCCAGGCGGGCCATTTGCCAGAAAGCCCTGCCTACACCTATGAAAAAACAAATCCACCCCCTCCCCCCCAAAAAAACCTTAAAAACTCATGCAAATCCTTTGTTCTGGGAGATAGGGGTGAGCGTTGCCTAGGCCCTCCTCGTCTCTGCTTGCAAACCTCTTTAATAAAGCTTTGCTTGTGTGGAAAATTCTCCATCTTACTTGTTCATTCTTGATGAGTGAGAGGCAAGAACCTCATTTCGTGAAAGGCACAGAGGCGCTGGCAACTCTTTCAGCCAAAAATTAGGCAGGCCCATAAAACGAAACAAGACTAAATGGGTGCACCAACCTAGGGGCAAGGACAAGAAGGCAGAAGGGGAAAGGAAAGCTGGTAATGTGGAACCCAAGGTCAAAAAGGGGAGAGTGTTGGCATTGTTGTGGTGTTGGCAACCAATATCACAAAACAATATGTGTATTAATTGTTTAATGAGAAACTAATTTGCTCTGTAGGCCATCTAATGTATAACAATAATAATAAAAAAGAATTCTACCACTGAACCACAACTGCCCCCATTCAGCTCACTGGGGAGGGGGGAGGGGCATTATCAGTAATGCTAGGACCACAGACATAAACCAGGTGATACGGAACAATAAATTAGGCTAAACAAAATGGAAATATTTCATAAACAATGATGTCCGTTAAGAGATAAGATGCAATTAAGCTGACCACAGGGTTTGAGGGAGGGAAAAGGTTACAATGTAACTAGAAGATGATTTACTTGGACCAATTCCTCCCTTTCCTACAACAGAAAGCCCCAGTCTACCAGTCCCACATCTTAAATATATTTGACATTTCAAAAATGAAAAAAAGAAAGTAGGGCGTGAGATCCAGTACTACTCAAAAAAGCAGAAGCGTGGGTGTGGGAGAGGGGGCATGTGCTTGAATTGACATTGTACGAGCAGCATGAGAACAGTGGGTTACTGAGGGGGAATATTTTAGTGGCTGGTGGGAGAGGGACCCAGAAAAGGATGGTGTGAGGTTCCTGAAGATGGACTTCACCTGCTTAATCATTGTGTTTGGGCCTTAGGAGGATCAGTAAATTCTAATGATCTTTGTCTTGAAGCTATAGAGCTTGAGCTACCTCTGCTTCTCCACTGCCCACACTCTTCCTTCCATCCACTCTTCTAGCCTCAGAGGCTTAAGGGTTTAAGTCCTTCCTGACGAAGGCAAACCTTTCTTTCCTCTGGATGCCATCATCTCCCACCTCTCTCATTCTCTTTGGGGACTTGCTGTACCTTTTTTTTTTGCTGCTTTATCACATATTTTGTAGCTTTTCTGCTGTTGGCTGCTTCCCTTCAGCCTCCATGACACTATGTTGGGTCTTCTCATACCATGTTTACTGTTCCCTCTAGGTCTTGGAGCCCCTGGGTGGTGCAAGCAGTTAATGTGCTCAGCTGCTAATCAAAAGGTTGGAAGTTCAAGTCAACCCAGAAGTGCCTTGAAAGAAAGGTCTGGCAATCTACTTCTTGAAAATCAGACATTGAAAACCCTATGGACCACAGTTCTACTCTGACACACATGAGGTCACCATGAGTTGGAACTGACTCGATGGCAACTGGTTTTGTTTCAACTTTATGTGCTTATGATTTGAAAATCTGAATTTCTTACTCAGACCTGTTGTTCACAGTTCAAAGGCATATGTCCAATTGCTTCCTGGACACCTTCACTCAAAAGTCACATGGAAACTTTGAGATAAACTTGCAAAAAATGAATATATTATTTTACCCTCTACACCTGTTTCTTCTGTAGTGTGTCTTTAATTTGCCCTACGAGTTGCCTGTATGCCAAACTATGAGCTTGGGAGTCCCCCTCACCAACTCTCATAAAATTAATCCATTGCCTTTCTTAGCTACTTCTCATATTAGTCTTCTCTGTTCCAACCAACTATCCAAACTTTAGTTCAAGCCCTCAGTATGTTGCATCTAGATTGCAGTGATACCCTCCTAATTGTTCCCCATGACACTCAAACACACATTTCATACTCCCCCAGAGTGACCATGTTACTCCTTTGCTTCATGGGTTTTTCATCATCAAGAAGATAAAATCCAAGCTTTTAACATAACATACAAGGCCTTCTGTAATCTGACCTCTTGAGCTTCATCTTTTGCTATTCTCTGCTATGTGTTCTAAACGCTAGTAACACGGATCTCTTTACTGACTCAGAACACACCTTGCTATTTTCCACTTTAAGGTTATATTCACACCATCTCTTCCATCTGGAACTCTCTTCTCCTCCATCTCCTTAATTTCCTTTGACCTCCTTGACTCTAAAATATAGTAAGGGGCCCCTTTCTATGCTCCCAAGCACTGTGTCATAACTCTATCATTAAACTTATCACATTCCATTGATGCTTCTATGTTTATATGCCTGATCCTCAACTCAAGGGTAAAGATCAGTATTACTATTACTTTGTGAATTCCCAGTACTGAAAATAGTTCCTGGCATATAGTAGGCACTGAATTTTGCTGGATAGAATAATAACAAAAATATATATGTGTATAAGGAGTCCCAGAAACCCTGATAGTGGTTAAGAGCTATGGCTGCTAACCAAAATGTCGGCAGTTCGAATGGGGCAGTTCTACTCTGTCCTATAGGGTTGGTATGAGTTGCAATCAACTTGACGGCAATGGGTTTATAAGGAGTCGCTGGGTGGTGCAAACAGTTAAAAGCACTCAGCTGCTGCAGTGAGAAGAATTACTTAATATAACGGCCCTTCTAGCCATTGGTTTTGGGACTCACACACGATGACTGAATGGGACTTACGCAAATGAGGTATATGGAACCTATGATGGTTGGGGTTATGTATCAACTTGGCTAGGCCATGATTCCCAGTATTGTGTGGCTGTCATCCATTTTATGTGTTGTGGATCCTGACCTCTGCATGTTGATGAGGTAGAACTGGTATAGGGTGTGTCTTGTGTTGCAGCCTTACAGGAGGGCATAGGCAAGTTCCACCCTTACTAAAGATATGCCTTTCCCTGCTGTGTGGCCTGTATCTAAGATATATGTGTATCCTGGCGAGGCTCTCGCTCTCTCTCTGCATCTGGATCCCACATCCAGTTTATGGTCATTTGACCTCCCCCAGAGACCTGCCATCTGACCTGCTGATTCTGTGGTTTCCTGGTCTCCACAGCGCCTTGGGCCTGCAGCCTATCATGTGATCTGATTTGCCAGCTTCCTCAGCGTTGTGAGCCAGCAGCCTGTGGTCTGAGCTGCTCGTTTGGGTTCATCAGCCCCTGCAGCCCCATGGGTTGGGAGAAGCATACACCTGACCCACGAATTTGGGACTTGCCAGCTTCCACAGCCTTTATGTGGTTCATGAGTTCTGTAAGGCATTATGTCAAATTAGGGAATCCAAAGAAGGGAGGGAGAGTACTGAGGGGAGAGGGAATAGTTGATGTCAGAGATGATGGAGCGGTACAGCAGCCTGGAAAAGTTGCACATTTGGAACATCTTTAACCTCCGTCTCTTAGGAACCAGGTTTGTGCTGATCCTTATAGGAACCAGGTTTGTGCTGATCCTTATAAAAGGCATTATTCGTTCAGCTGCTAACAGAAAGGCTGTAAGTATGAGTCCATCTAAAGGCACCTCAGAAGAAAGGCCAGCAATCTACTTCTGAAAAAATCAGCCACTGAAAAAACTACAGAGCACAGTTCTACTCTCACACACATGGGGTCGCCATGAGTTGGAGTTGACTCAACAGCAACAGGTATATGTGTACAGGACTTCCGATTTTTCAAAATGCCTTCATACTTATTATCGCCTTTAATTTACATGACAATCCTTCTTTGGTACTGAAACTACGTATTTTATTTTTGTTTATACCATGTGGAAATACAGGGAAGTTTTAGCTGAGAATTACCTGAGCAATACAACACAGAAAGATCTTAGAACACAGCACAAGAGTGCCCATCTTTATCTTAACAGGAAACTGTGCTACTCCCAAAAATTAAGTTCATGAGTAAAAAAAAAAAAAAAAAATTTTTTTTTATTTAAAATATCACAACTTAACATGCAAGTTTCATAGTTTAGAGTTTCTGAGCTCTGGAACAAGATCTAGATTCACGGTCATTTTCCTATGCTGTTGTTGGTAACAACATTTTACCTATTTTTGTAACCTTATCGGTAGAAGATTTAATTATTCCTTGGTCCAAAAATTTCTAATCTATATGGAGTCCCCAGTTCTCATTTCATATTTTTAGCTGATTTTATTTTTTTTCCTTTTAGGTAACAGATGAATTCACAGATTGGATTTTGTATGTAAAAGCATTAAAAACTGAAATGGTGTTTGATTAAGGCTTGCCCAGTAGAATATTAGAATAAAATAGTTATCAAATGCTATTTTGCTCATGAAGCAAATATAGTTGTTATAAAACTTGTAGCCCATTACCAATACCATTTAATGTATTTTTCTTTAGACAAGTAGCTCTACCTCTTGACCTAGAGAGAAAGAAGCCTTATAGCAATAAACAAACTCGTGCTTTAAATGCTGTTCAGAATTTTAATACTGGTTTGTCCAATATTTGGATTTACTTCCCTAAGGATAAGAGAAACCAAATTACATTATTTAGTTATTACTTCCCTACTGAAGGGAAAAATATCATCCATATATGATATTAATAAGTTCATAGATCTATTCTGTTTCCATTTCTAAATGCCTAGAGAAGAAACAGGGCCCTGGTAGCACAGTGGTTAAGAGTCTGGCTGCTAACCAAAAGGTCGGCAGTTTGAATCCACCAGCGGCTCTTTGAAAACCCAGTGGGGCAGTTCTACTCTGTCCTATAGGGTTGCTATGAGTTGGAATCGCCTTGATGGCAAGGGTATAGAAGAAACAGTAGTTTTTTTTATATACAGCAAATATAGAATCCAGAATTCTGGTTCCAACATTTTCATTGGCTGCTGTATGTACAGAAAGAAACACTGGTGGCCTAGTGGTTAAGTGCCATGGTTGCTAGCCAAAAAGTCAGTATTTCAAATCCATCAGGCACTCCTTGGAAACTCTATGGGGCAGCTCTACTCTGTCCTATGAGGTTGCTATGAGTCGGTATCGACTTGACAGCAATGGGTTTGGTTTTTTTTTTTTTTTTATTTTCTATGAGTGGAAGGAGCCCTGGTGGTGAAGTGGTTAAGTGCTTGGCTGCTAACTGAAAAGTTAGTGGTTCAAACCCACTAGCTGCTACGAGAGATAAAAGACCTCTTATCTGTTTCTGATCTGCTTCTGTAAAGATTACAGTCTAGGAAACCCTATGCGGCAGTTCTACTCTGCACTATAGGGTTGCTATGAGTCAGAATCAACTGGATAGGAACGGGTTTTTGGTTTATATCTGTGATCTTGAAGGACAATATTCTTTTGCTTCACTTGACAAAAGCCATGCAAATTAGAACTTGCCCATTACCAGAAAGAAAACAGTGTGGGTGTAAAAGAAATCAGATTGTTGTCTGGTGATTATTGTCCTGGAAATGAAAACTACTAATTTCAGCAGTGATATTAAAATTCCTGAGGATTTTTTTTTTTTGTACATAACTATGAAGACTAGACTTCCACACACTGAGCAAGAGATTATTACAAAGGCTAGTAGATTTTCTTTTTATTATTGTTATTATTGTGGTAAATCTGTTTGTGACACGTCATTTGCCTTTTCGACATTCTTCGCACGTACAATTCAGTGATGTTGCTATGTTTATCACATTGTTCAACCATTACCATCATCCGTTTCCAAATTTCCCATCACCCTTAACAGAAAGTCCATGCCCCCTAAGCAATGAGTCCTCCTCCCCACCGCCCCCCCACCTGCCCCCAGTAACCACTAATGAATTTTGGACTTTATAAACTTGCTAATCCTAGATATACGTTCTTTTTTTTTTTTTTTAACGTGAAAGTTTCACAGTTTAGAGTTTCTGAGCTCTAGAACAAGATCTAGGTTCACAGTCATTTTCCTAGGTTTTTGTTGAAAGTTCTTCTTCTTTAAGTGAAAGCTTACAAATCAAGTCAGTCTGACATACAAAAACTATACACACCTTGCTATGTACTCCTAGCTGCTCTTCCCCTAATGAGACAGCATACTCCTCCTCTCCACCCTGTATACCCCATGTCCATTCAACCAGCTCCTGTTCCCCTCTGCGTTCTCATCTTGGCTCCAGACAGGAGCTACCCACATAGTCTCATGTGTAGTAGATTTTCTTAAATTTATAAAAATGTAGTAGTAAACACTTACCCAGCACTTACTATGCACAAAGAACACTTGTAAGCACTTTGTGGGTAATAACTCATTTTACCCTCTCAGCCACTCTGAGAGTTTAAGATCAGAACCCACAGGACACGTTCTCAGTCAGCTACTGCCCAAGGCTACCTTTCCCACGCTCTACTGCCTTGAGCATGATTACTTTGTATTGCCATGGAGATGAACTCATAATGAAGACTCTCTTATTTTGCTATAATTTCTTGTTGAAACACTTTTAATGAAATCACAGAGTCTTGGCAAGTTAGAGTGGACAAGGATCTAAGAAATCATTCAGTCTAACTAAGACCTACAGAGGCTACTTGATGTGCCAGCGTTGCAGGTCAGATATTAGAATTCAGGTATTCTGAACCCTGTATTTGCTACTACTCCATAATCCCTTTCTTATGTGAAAGGTGAGACACTCATTTACTTCAAACATATTTCCTGATCACCTATAACCTATCAGTCACCATTTTAAATACTGGACATATGATTATGAGCCAAGAAAATACCTGCCCTCATGGAGTCACGCTATTGAATTCACTAAAGCAACAAGGATTTACTGAGCACCAAGCACCAAAGAAGGTCTACAGAGGTGAGGGTGGGTGGAGTAGGGGGTGAAAAGTGTGAAAGAGATATTCCCTCATCTCAAAGGAGTTACATAACAGGCAAGAGAACAACAAGAAACATTCATAGAAAAATACAAGACAGCATACAACTAAGAGCCCAGTTGTGTGGTAAATGAATTCCAGGGAATTTCAGAGAAAGGAGATCCAAGAAGTAGGAAGGGTCTGGGTGAGTACTTCCTGGGGAAAGTGGAGAGTTCAATGTGGTTGACCCCATGGAGTATGCAGCAGCCCTGGACTTTGAGACACGAATGGATTTAAAAGCATAGTGCTGAGTAAATAAGAAATGGAACGAGATATGACATGTGTCCTTTATGTACACTAAAATACAGGAATACCTCATTTTATTGCACTTAGAGGATATTGTTTTTTACAGATTGAAAGTTTGTGACAACTCTGCAACAAGCAAGTCTATTGATGCTGTTTTTCCAACAGTATGTGCTCACTTCGTGTCTCTGTAACATTTTCGTAATTCTCACAATATTTCAAACTGTTTCATTGTTATATCTGTTATGGTGATCTCTGATCAGAAATCTTTGATATTACTATTATAATTGTTTTGGAGAGCCATGAACCGCACCCATATTAAGACAGCAAACTTAATTGATAAATGTTGTGTGTGTTCTGACTGCTCCACTGACGTATCTCTTTCCTTCTCCTCAGGCCTCCCTACTCCCTAAGACACAACAATATTGGATTAGGCAAATTAATAACCCTACAATGGCCTCTAAGTGTTCAAATGAAAGGAAGGGTCACATGTCTCTCATTTTAAATCAAAAGCTAGAAATGATTACACTTAGTGCGGAAGGCATATCAAAAGACAAGATAGGCTGAGAGTTCGCCAAGTTGTGAATGGAAAGGAAAAGTTCTTGAAGGAAATTAAAAGTGCTACTCCAGTGAACACACAAATGATGATAAAGGGAAACAGCCTTATTACTGATATGGAGAAAGTTTTAGTGGTCTGGATAGAAGATCAATCAGCCATAACATTCCCCTAAATTGAAGGCTAATCCAGAGCAAGACCCTAACTCTCTTCAATTCTATGAAGACTGAGAGAGGTGAGGGGCTGGAAAAGAAAGGTCTGGAGCTATCAGAGGTTGGCTCATAAGGTTTAAGAAAAGAATTCATATCCTTAACGTGGAAGTGCAAGGTGAAGCAGCAAGAACTGAAGTAGAAGCTGCAGCAAGTTCTCCAGAAGGTTCAGCTAACGTAAGTGATGAAGCCGGCTACACCAAACAACAGGTTTTCAGTGTAGATGAAACGGACTTCTACTGGAAGAAGACACCATAGCTAGAGAGTAGAAGTCAGTGCCTGGCTTCAAAGCTTCAAAGGACAGGCTGACTCTCAGGGGCTAATGCAACTGATGGGGTTAAATTAAAGTGAATGTTCATTTACCATTCAGAAGATCCTAGGGCCCTTAAGAATTATACAAAATCTACTCTGCCTGTGCTCTATAAATGGAACGACAAAGCCTGGATCACAGCACATTTGTTTATTACATGCTTTACTGAATATTTTAAGCCCACAGTTGAGAACTACTGCTCAGAAAAAAATATTCCTTTCAAAATATTACTGCTCATTGACAATGCACCTGGTCACCCAAGAACTCTGATGGAGATGTACAAGGAGATTAACGCTGTTTTCATGCCTGCTAGCACATCTATTCTGCCATCTATGGATCAAGGAGGAGCTTTGGCTTTCAAGTCTTATTATTTATGACATACATTTCGTGAGGCTATATCTGCTATAGATAGTGATTCCTTTGATGGATCTGGGCAAAGCAAATTGAAAACCTTCTGGAAATGATTCACCTTTCTAGATGCCATTAAGAACATTCGTGACTCATGGGAGGAGATCAAAATATCCACCTTAACAGGAATTTGGAAGAAGTCAATTCCAAACCTGATGGATGACTTTGAGGGATTCAAGTAATTGCAGATATGGTAGAAATAGCAAGAGAACTAAACTGAAAAGAGAGCCTGAAGATGTGAATGAATTGCTGCAATCTCATGATAAAAAAACTTCCACAGATGAGGAGGTGCTTCTTACGGATGAGCAAAGAAAGTGATTTCTTGAGATGGAAACTATTCCTGGTGAAGACACTTGAGAACATTGTTGAAACGACAACAAAGGATTTAGAATATTACATAAACTTGGTTGATAAAAGCAAGTAGCAGGGTTTGAGAAGATTGACTCCCATTTTGAAATAAGTTTCACTGTGAGTAAGACAGTTTTGGGTGAGTAAAATGCTATTAAACTGCATTGCATGCTACAGAGAAATCTTTCGTGACAGGAAGGGTTATTCAATGCAGCAAACTTCATTGTTGTCTTAATTTAAGAAATTCCCACAGCCACCCAAAGTTCAGCAACCACCACCCTGATCAGTCAGCAGCCATTAACACCGAGGCAAGACCCTCAACCAGCAAAGAGATTACAGCTTGCTGAAGGTTTAGGTGACGGTTAGCCTTTTTTAGCAAAAAAGTGTTTTTTAAATTAAGGTTTGTACATTGTATTTCTAGATACAATGCCATTGCACACTTAATATACTACAATATAGTGTAAACATAACTTTTATATGCACTGGGCAATGAAATGAATTTCTGGGACTCACTTTATTGTGATATTTGCTTTATTGTGGTAGTCTGGAACCGAACCCTCAATATCTCTGAAGTATGCCTATGTGTGCACATATATCAATAAGAACTATTTTTAAGGATGTATACAAAAAAGAAAAAGATGCAAATAAAGCAGAATAGAATGTCTGCTTGTACAGGGAGGTAAAAGAGGTTAGGGTTAAATATAATAACTACATTAATTAATTGATTCAAACACAAGATCAGAGACATGTATGGACTATTGGTGGAAATGTGTCCTTGATTAACTCAGCCCTCTGCCCTCAAGTCCAAGGAGAAAACTCAAGGTGGCCTGGATAGACACAGTGGGCTTCGTGGCAAGGACTTGAGTGGAGAATTGTAGGATGTAGAGACCATATTCAGGCTGAGAGAGGAATGGGAAAGGTGAGCTGGATGAGGGAACAGTATGGTAGCGAAGAGACTACTATGCCTAGGAGGAAGGTGCAAGTAGAAGGAGGAGGGGAAATACAGGGGAACACATGGATTAGGTCTGTTATGGAAACCCTCAGAAGTCAGGCAGAGACCTCAGAGCTGATGTATTAGAAAACACTCACTGGAAGGAGGTTCCTGAGCAGGTGAGTGATCCCAGGAAAGAGGATAGATGGGAAGGGGAGCTTGGGAGAGTTCTCACTGGAGAAGCACCCAGATGGTACAGCATTTAAAATACAAATCATAGACATTCACATGTGTATGGATGAAGACCTGAATTAGGGGTAGTCACAGGAATGAGGAAGTCCCTGGGTGGTGCAAACAGTTAACATGCTCAGCTGCTAACCGAAAGGGTAGAGGTTCAAGTCCATCCAGAGATACCTCAGAAGAAAGGGCTGGCAATCAACTTCTGAGACATCAGCCATTGAAAACCCTATGCAGCACAGTTCTACTCTGACACACGGGGTGGGCCATGAATTGGAATTGACTAGAGGGTAATTGGTGGTATGCAAAGGAGAGGTAGATGAAGAAGGGACACGTTCACGGAATAGACAACAAAAATGGTATGGCAATGTATTAGTTTGATTCTTTGTATGGGACATTTTCAAAAGTTTGCTTCCAAGTAGCCGTGATTCCCGAAAGCATTTAAGTGGGTCACTTGCTTAGCTTTCCCTAGTGGTAGATTAATTAGCCAGCTGTAACTCCCGGATCTCTATTTTTAAATAATGACTTGCATAAATCTCCGAAGACAAGAACTCGCCACTGGTACACAGCACATTCCGGCAGCTGCAAGTTATTATGCCCAGTGGAAATTAAATATCTTTTAGGGAAATCATGCAAGATCTCGTGATGAATATGAAATTAACCCCTGCCACCTCTGTCCCCACCTCATTTCTTTGCTCCACTGCCATCTTAATAAGCAGAGACTCTGGGGTCCCGGAATGACAGCAGAATTGGCAATTTTTAAAAAGGCATTATTCATCTCTGAGCATCAGTGGAACAGAGCTTCTGTCCATGGTTGGGCCGGAAGCTCTGGAAATTAAACATCAATAAACACACACAATAGGTCCCTCCTAAAACATCAGTAATCCAGGGTCAGAGGTAGATATTTAAAATTCCAGAGATGCAAACAAATGAAGAAAACATGTTATCCGTTTAGGTGCTTTGTTTCCTCTGCCTAATACCATCAAATTCACACTTCTCTCCTTCCTATCAAATACATTCTGGCTCTTTATTACTTCCTTGTTTATGAACAAGATCCAGGTTTCAGATAACATGTGACTTTTTACTTTCCTTTTCACACCCCATTTTTTACGGCGGGTTTGTGTTCCTGTATTTTGTAGGGGATATGAAACACTGCATACTGAGAGTGAAAACAGAATAAGGGGGACGGGGAGAGTTGGCCAGAATAAACCCTGACAAAGCTGCATTAGGAAGGATTCTAAGGCCAGGAGCAGTTTTCAGTATTCAAATGCTGTTTGTCAGTGCACGTTTCATAAAAGGGCGACCAATATACCTGCCATAATCACCAAGGGGAGGGCTTGATTTCTTTGGCCATGTTAAATAAAAGGTAAAAGCCAGGTCATCCTATGCCTTTGCCAAGAGACACTTCCTTAAAAAAAAAAAAATTTTTTTTTTTTTAGGTGGGTGAAAATGGAATGCTCAGGTTTCCCAGGTTATTGTAAAGACTCCGTAACAAATTTCTAATTTCTCACTTGAGCACCAACAGTTTAGAATCAAGGAAAGGAAAAAGAAGTAACATCTCAATATAGATGGTATAATTTTGGGTCAGATATTGGAGTGGAGGTTAACGGTGGCCTCTAGAAAGACAAGTTCACGTCCCAATCCCTGTGACCCATAAATGCTATCTTATTTGGAAAAAGGGTCTTTGGAGATGTAAGGTCAAGGATCTTGGGATGAAGAGATCCTGGACTCTCTGGGTGCATTCTAAATCCAATGGCAAGTGTCCTGATAAGAGTGAAGCAGAGATTTGTGGCAGAAAGAAGAGAAGGCAGACACCACAGGAGAAGTTCATGAGAAGGCAGAGGCAGAGACGGGGGCGATGCAGGCACAAGCCAACAAATGCTGGCAACTAACAGAAGCCAGACCAGGCTAGGAACAGCATCTCTCCTAGGGCCTCTGGGGAGGCGGGGGTGGTGGTGGGGTGGGGTGGTGCAGCCATGCCGACACCTTGACTTTGGACTTCTGGCTTCCAGAATTGTGAGACAATAAATTTCTACTGTTCTAAGCTACCAAGTTCATGTTTGTTATAGCAGTCCTCGGGAGACTAATGCAGAACTGAAACAGAGGAAATTATTAAGTATCTGAAAAGAGAGATGGAGGTGATGTTTATCCTGATACCCCTGCTCAGAGAGGCCATCACTCAGCCTGTGACAGTGTGGAGTTGGGGTCGGCTGCTCTCCTAGTAGGCCTGGCCTTAATGTTCCGCACACTCCAGGATGTCTCTGACTCTGACAGGAAGGGGTGCAAACTTTAACACTGCTGGGAAGCCCTATTTTCCCATTTCATCTGAGTCCAGACATAGCTGCTGCCTGGCCCTTCACCTTGACCTTCTGACCTCCTACATCAAGAAGTTAACATGGTTCCTGTCTTCAGCTAATGATTTCCAACACTGCTGAATGTGAGTCTATCTTATCAATTATATGAACTTCAGTCTTTGGCATAAAAGGTCATTATTGTTTTATGCACCTGGAGGCATACTGTAATGAGGCAAATCACATTCTCTTATAGTCAATGAGGGGGAAAAGAAGCACACAAAATGGAAATTACTCCTAAAAATGACCTATCTAAATTTCTACACCTAGATAGCAGAGCCCGTTTCTATACATCAAGAAAGCGAAGTGGCAGTTTTGTCATACAACCAGGCAGCCTGATCCCATGTTAGCAAACATGCTATTATGGAGCATATGGCACAAGCCCATTAATATTGTGCACAGTTGATGAATTCCCAGTGTAGTACCCGAGATGTTTACTCATTCCCTGCCACCCTGCCCCAGGCTACTTCAAACACGTCAGAAAAATAAAATGTCATCTATATTTGCATTCAGAAGTTATTCCGTATTTACGCATGCTAATAAACACAAAAGCTTGCTTTTTAAGAAAGGGGCAAGCTCCATAATCAATTTTCAGAGAAGCCCGAATGTTTGACATGTTCTGCATACATTGTGTGTGCTGGAATAGCAACTTGAAAAACACTGGGAGACTGGCTCTGTGGCTTCTCTACCCTTGCTGGGCTGACAGTAGCTGAGAGCAGACAGCCATAGTGAGGGACTAGGGGATCTGCAGATCACTCACATCCTTTACCTAATCAACTTGCCTTAGATTATTTCTTCGTGCCCAAACAATATTTGATGAACCAGTGAATGAATTAGCTATGAGAATAGCTACAGTCTGATGGTGCCCTGTAACTTCTCTGTCTTTTTCATTAATAACCAGCTTCCCCTCCAAGTTCTCCCATCTTGTTCACTTTACTGGTTGTCTTAGTCATCTAGTGCTGCTATAACAGAAATACCACAGGTGGATGGCTTTAACAAAAAGAAACTTATTTTCTCACAGTCTAGTGGGCTACGAGCCCAAATTCAGGGCATCAGCTCCAGGGTACGGCTTTCTCTCTTTGTTGGCTCTGGTGGAAGGTCCTTCTTGTCAATCTTCCCCTGGACTAGGAGCTTCTTCACGCAGGAACCCCAGGTCCAAAGGATGTGCTCTGCTTCCGGTGCTTCCTTCTTGGTGGTATGAGGTCTCCCCATTCTGCTCATCTCCTTTGCCTTTCATCTCTTGTAAGATAAAAGGTGGTGCAGACCACACCCCAGGGAAACTCCCTTTACACTGGATCAGGGATATGACCTTAGTAAAGGTTTTACAATCCCAACCTAATCTTCTTTAACATAAAATTACAATCACAAAATGGAGGACAACCACACAGTACTGGGAATCATGGACTAACCAAGTTGACATATATTTTTGGGGAGACATAATTCAATCTATGACATTCCACCCTTTGGCCCTCCAAAAATCATATCCTTGCAAGATGCAAAACATATTCATCCCATCATATCATAGCAAAGTGTTAAGTCCAAGTCCCAAATCCAAAAATTCCTCTTCATCTGTGAAATCTAGAATACAAGCTATCTGCTTTCAAAGGTACAACGGCAGAAAACAGATACAGGCTAGACATTTCCATCACAAATGGGAGGAACTGGAGGAAAAGAAGGGATAACAGACACCAAGCAAGTAAGCAGAACACACTACATTAGCTCTCAAGGCTTTAAAAATAAACCTCTATTCTTTGAAACCATTTATACAACGGCCCTGCCCTCCAGACTCTAGGTATTGGCCACACTCTCTGGATTCTGAGTGGAGGCCCAGTAGGACAGCAACTCTGCTCCCTAGGCTTTAGGTATACCATTCTCCTAGTCCATCTTTGTGGTAAGTCCACCCTTAGAAACACCAGAGGCCATGGCTCCCCCCTTTGAAACCCCTGAGGTCCTGGCCATACCTGTTGAGACTGAGGCAGCTCAGCTTCTTATGTTCCTTGTCTCTTCAGCTTCTGCTTCCTGGTTTTTGGCCTCTCGGCCCTCAAGCCTCACACCCTCATCTGATCTGCTGGGGCAAGTGTTCCAAAGCTCAGTAGCTCCACCAATAAGTGCCTGGAGGCACCCCACTTTGCCAGGAAGCCTCCTGTGCACAGGCACTCAGCTTTCTCGCTCCATGGGTCAGCTCCAGCGCTGTCTACCGCTGGTCTCCTCATTCTCCTGTTGCCAGTTTGCTGCTGCTGCCAGTCCTCTGCTACTGTCTCTCACCATCTGTGCCTTCTCCAGTGTTAAAAGTTCTCTTCACTTCCTTCTGAGTCTTCTATCCATTCACAGTTTCAAAACTGCTTCTACATTTTAGGTACCTGTTAGAGCAACATCCCACTCACTCTCTTGGTGTCAAATTCTGTCTTAGTCATCTAGTGCTGCTGTAACAAATACCACACGTGGATGGTCTTAACAAAGATAAATTTATTTCCTTAAAGTAAGGTAAGTTACAAGTCGAAATTCAGGGTATTAGCTCCAGGCTTTCTCTCTCTGTCAGCTCTGGAGGTAAGTTCGTTTCATCAATCTTCAATCGTCAAACTGCCCCTGAACTAGGAGCTTCTCTGCACAGGAACCCCAAGTCCAAAGGAGACACTTTGCTCCCAATGCTTCTTTCTTGGTGGTATGATGTCCCCCCATTCTGCTTGCTTCCCTTTCTGTTTATCTCTTGTAAGACTGGAATACAGCATTTGGGGTCATCGAACAGGGTATGAAGTTCTGGCTCTGAAAATCACTGGTAGAGTTATCATGAGCAAGTCACTTAACCTCTCTGAGCTTCGATTCTCTTATCCAAAAAAATGGATGAATTATATTACTCGTCTTGTAAGGATTCTTTAGGTTACAAGAAAGAAACCCAATTCAAGCTATTTTCAGAGGAAAACAAAGAATTAGTTTATAGGCTCACATGGCTGGGAGGGCACTAGTGTATCTGGCCAAATCAAAGGATAAGCTATGGGGATCAGGAACTCAAATGCTGGAATCAAAATTTGAAGCCATCAGAACGCACTCTTATCTCAGCCTGACTTTGCTTGGCTTCATTCTCTTCTACTGTAGACATTTCCTTCTTCACTTGACAATGAATATGGTCACTCTGAGCCTCAACCTCACATCTGTCTAGCATCATGAATGTAGACGAAAAGCTGTTTATTCTTTACTTTCCAATCAAATTATTTGTTAGTATCCCAGGGGAGGCTTCAGATTGGCCCTCCTGGTTCACATGCTCGCCTTAGGATGAGAAGTACTATGACTGACCAAGTGTGAGTATCCACCCCTGTACCTAGGGTGAAAGGGAATGGCTAGAGTGAATTACCTGAGGGTGCCCTATGACTCTGAATTACCAGAAGAAAGGGGATAAAAAGTTTTCTGGGCACATAAGGCAAAAATAAAAGCTGCCACTCTACTAACCTATCTCACAAAGTTGTTGTGAAGATCCTGGCTGAATAATTGTAGGTTAGTATTATAAGTAAATGGGCTTTGCAAACTGTCAAATGTCATCTATGAGACCTAGCAAGATGAGTATGAAATCTATTTATTATTTCTCTATCTGACAATGGAACCTGCCTGGGCCAGTATTAATGACGATAATAATGATAATAATAAAAAGTTTAACATTTATTGAGCAATCACTATATGCCAGAGCTGCTCTTCTGAACACCTTATACGTAAGAGTTATGAAGCAGGTATGATTATTGCTCCCATTTTTTACATAAATAAATTGTTGCAAAGAGATAAAGCAAAGTGCCCAAAATCACATAATTAGCACTGGAGCCAGGTTTTGGACCTGGGGAGTCCGATTTCAGAATTCACACACCCAACCACTATGTCTTGTTGCCTCTCAATACTTTCTGTGCTAGAAGTATAGGGAATAGGTTGAAGAGCAACTAATATTTTGCATTGCCACTATGTGTCTATTCCTTGATGTACTGAAAACTCCATGAAATTAGCAATTTTGTCTATTTTAGAGTTGCATAAATATGCCACCCTTATGTTCTACATGACTAGCATGAGAAGATTAGAGATAACTAGGATCAGGCTAGACTTTTGAGTGTCTGAATATCATTCAAATAATAATGTTTTTGAGAATGAATATGCACATCCATTTTTCTCACATTCAGAAAAGATGCATAATATTCAGGTGCCTAATAACTTGGCTGCTAGTTAATCATGCTAGACACTTATATAGCACTTCACCTTTTAAAATCACTTTAGAATATGTTAGTTCATTAATCCCTACAACATCCATCTGAGACAGGGCAGATTCCTGAGTTTGCTTCTGATCTTCCCACCCTCTGGTATCCAAATATTTGGTGGACTAGTGAAAGAAGAAAAGAAGTTAACGAACCAAGCAAGGGATCACATACAGTCAAGAATGACAGGGAATGTAAAAGAAACATCTCCTGACTTTGTAGAAGTTTTCTCTTTCTGCATAAATTTTCAACATATAATATCCATGTGATAATAATTATCCATGTCTGATTGGTTAAAATGTAAGAAAACAGCAATCAGCCAACATCTTCAACTTTAAATGCCAGTGCACCAATCACTTGACCTTATCAAAGGTCATTTCCATTGAATAAGATATGTGCCTACTTATAACCTTTCATGATATTTTTGCTCTTATTTTCCAAGTCCTATTCCCTATCTCAATTTTTCACTTCTCTTAAAAAGGATTCACCTGAGGCTAACATCCAGTATGGGGTTGGTCAGGCTCAGAATAGATTTCCTTATGTTATCATGTCATCTGGCTAACAGTTACCTCTAGAGTATGATGCTCAGCTGATCTTGTCAGTCACCTGAACAAAGACGACCCTGCCCATTGGTTTTCCACTTATAAATTGGGACTATCCCTGCCTTACCTCAGGCATGGATGCTGATCACCACTCCCAGTAACAACCCAAAAGAATGGAGAGACAAAGATAATGGAGCAAGGTATAAAACACCATTCTAGGATGCTTTGAAAATTAGTAAGAAGGTATCCCAATTAATTGTTGTTGTTCTTGTTAGCTGCTGTCAAGTTGGCCCCCAACTCATGGCAACTCACGCACAATGGAATGAAACACTAACTGGTCCTGTGCCATCCACGTGATTGGTTGCAAATCAGACCATTGTGATTCACAGGGTTCTCACTGGCTGATTTTTGGAATCAGTATACCAGGCCTTTCTTCCTAGTCTGTCTTGGTCTGGAAGCTCCACTGAAATCTGTTCAGTGTCAAAGCCATACTCAAGCCACCACTGAAAGATGGGTGGTGGCTGGGCATGAGGTGCACTTGCTGGGAATTGAACCCAGGTCTCCTGCCTGGAAGGCAAGAAGTCTACCACTGAATCACCAATATACTCTCCAATTAATAGACTGGCATAAAAATCATACCCAACCCAGGTTGGCATACCGTGCATGTACCTGGCAGGTAAAGAACCATCTTATTTTTAGCATCCTTTCATCCTCCTTTGTCCAGGTAAAGGATTAAAGGGAAGGCAGTATAGGACAATAGTTATGAGCTTAAACTGTATGATCAGGAAGACCTGGGCTCAAATTGGTTGAACTAATTACAAACTGTGTAACCTTAGGCAAGTTGCTTGATCACCCTGAGTGTTAATTTCCACAAGGTAACACCAGAACCTACCTCAGGCAATTGTTACAGGATTAAAAAAAATAATCACTCACACACCTAGCACAGCCAGGGACACAGTGAATGCTCAGAAATAAATATTATTAACCATCTCCAGGTTTATTTTGATAGTCTCACACTGGATTTTAAGGTATGATATTGAGGCTTCCTTAAAATGAAAAACTCAGGAATTCTAGATATGATTGCCTTTGAAGCAGGAATACATTGTGGTCTGTGTTAACACATAATGACCTTTATCTACCCAGGCTAGAAACAGAAATGCTCTAAATCACTGAAAAGGCCAGATACTTGCTAGCAGTTAGTAGACTAATGTGCAATGTTGACCCTGGGCAACGTTGGGGAATAGATGATTTGTCTGTGGTTAACCTGTATTTTTCTGTTTGTACCCCTTTCCTTCTTCTTGAGATATCATCACCTTATTTTACCTGGGGCAACTGAGGCCCTCCCAGGTGCTTCAGAAGTCCCCGCAAGTAAATGACCATGATACTTACTCATGGGTGCTATCCTGGTGGCAGCATGAGATGCTCAAGGTTACTAATGATAGCTTTTGTCCATTTCCTATAACCACATAATTAACCTGGAAGAGTGATTTTTCAGCTCTTTTCCTTCCCTGCAAACAGCTACAAGGAATATCCATGGTAAAGAAATTTGACAGTGTCTCTAGTTACACATCAGCATGGGGCATGGTAAAGATGGGTGTGTGCATGTGGGAGAAGGTATTATCAAGTTCATGGGTTAATTTGCGTCAGTGCAGGGAAATCTGAATAGATACTTTTAGAATCAGTCCACTGGAGGAAAATACAGAAGGAAGCATTCAAACCACGGTGCTCAAGCAGAATGAACACTTATTTCGCAGACACAATTACAACTGCCAGGGGAGAAAATTTTTCCAAAACTATTTAATCTCTGAAATGGGCAATAAGCTTGTCAGCCTCTTGGGCATCTCAACCTTGGTGCAATGGTTCATAGCAAATCTTTCCATGACCAAAACCCATTAGATTCATCAAGTGTCTCTATTCCCTCACAATAAAAGGCTTTTAAGGCTTTGAGGATGAGGCAAGCTTTCTGTGTGCGATATAAGCTCTTCTCTGTCACCAGTGCAAAACCTGGAGATGTGCTGGAAAAAGGAACCTTGAAAAATGAGAGGAAATTTGTCTTGCAAGTGTTAGAGGTGCTATTTCTAAATTAATCCCCCTTATAACTCAAGAAATCAGATTCCATTCAACCCCAATTCAAGCTTGTCTTCAAGAACTTCTAGTAAATCCTCAGAAACAGGAACAATGTACTTGTTCTGTGTCTCACTTTCCACACATCCTTCCAGCCCCATGAGTTCATTGTGGCTATGGGAAGTATTAAGGTTAAGACTGAAATTAGCAACCAGCGAATTTGCTAGAACTAGCCGTTTTTTTTTCCTATCATGTCTATTAATGACTGCAACATCATAAACAAAAAAGTTTAATTAGGAACTAAAGTGTCTACAGCAATTAAATATGAAGGAAGTGTTCAAAAACACAGCAGGAAGAATTATATTTTTAAGGCATTTAAATTGCAAATGATGTTATCGACAGAACTTTTAAAAGAAATGTTGTGTTTGGGGGGGAAGAAAAGAAAGAAGTCAAAAGTCAAGTGTCTACTCAATGGCATTTACAGACAAATAAATATTTAGGATGGATCAATTTGCAACCATGAGCAGATGCTTCAGGAAATATAGAGAACTAATGGGAGCTATCCTTAATTCCTACCTCACTGAGTCAATGAGAAATAAATCAACTTAAAGGATTCCAGAGTAATGACGTGACTCAGTGTTAAGGCCGCTTCAAATTAAAGGATTCATCTTCAGTTACTGAGAGAAGAAAATTATTAATGAGCTTCATGCATGAACATTTGAAAAGGGCTACAGCTGCTCATTCTCTAGGAATAAAGCCACTCAAGTTGTAACCACCAGGGTTTTCGGTTTGTCAGACCAATTCTAAAAAAAATTTGCCCCACTTTGTGTCTACAGCTCACAGTTCAATGAACAGTGCTTGGAATGGAAGTTGCACGCCTTGGAATCCACTAGGAAGAGCTTGGAGTGTTGAGAACTAAACACACAGGTTTAGCGCCAGAGCTGAGGGAAAGTTCTATCATCAGAAACCAGGAATTTGGAATACATAGAAAGGAAAAGGGGAAGATAAGTCTTCATTCTTCTAAGTTCAATACTATTCCAAAATATACTAGTGGCAACTTCAGAAAACAATGTAAAAACAAAGAATAGCATAAGGTCTCATTCTGAACACTCCGAAGTATTGCAGAGCTACTGAGTTTGTCATTATCTTTGGCATTCGTCCTTGAACCTGGAACTTGACAGTCTTCTATCCTTAACTCCATTCCATACTGGGCCGACCCCAGAGAGGTATCCTTTTGGAGCCTCTGGTACTAAAATTTTGGTGTTTGGAGGAACTGTGCTGAGTGAGTTGTAATCTCGGTCCTTGTAAACAACTTACGTAAGTAACGCTCTCATGGAAAATGAAATGCTGAGGTGAAACGTCATAGGAAAAGTTCAGAATGCGAGAACTAAAATGGGTTGGGAAGTTCGTAGATAGCGGTGGTGGCTTTTACTCCATTTGTGAGAAAGAAATTCTATTAAGATCCTCTCCCAAAGAGTTGGGATACTGCCAAAACAACAGAGCATTTGTTCATTGACTCATGGGGTGACCTAAACCAGTAACTCATTTCTAAGTTAGAGAAGAAAGGAGCAGAGGCTGGCCTTTTTGGGATTTCTTCCCAGTGCTAGGAGTCATGGGGATTTTCTTTTCTAGTACAATTATGCTTCTACCTACTCTGTGTTTAAATAGCAAAGAACATCAGCATGGCATTTCCAGTTGAAGTTCTTCAAGTTGACAGTCTGATAGTCTGATCTATTTTTACTGACTTTTAAATTTAAATTCAAAGTCAATGTTCATAGCTGTCTTCACAACAAGCTGCAGTCCTGTGGGAAATGTTCCCTGGCCCCTCTGTTTATCTAAGGTTTGGCCTCCTCATTATGATCAATTAGTATTTCAGGGGCTTAATTTTTTTCTGAGATTGGAATAAATGTCACTTTCCAGAAAGTCATTTACATTGCTATTCATTTTCTTTTCAGTGCTTTGTTTATGACTAAAAAATGCACTGATGATTTCATAATGAGAGTATATTATGTAGAAATGGAAATATAACTTTGAAAATATGACTTTTTATGTGTTAGGTAGCATTTCTCTTCAATGTTCCCTTTCATTTGATTTTTTCTTTTCTAAAGGGAAATGTAAGTGTGAGAACTCTGAAATATACACCAGGAATGTTTAATATATATTTCTTGAGCTAGTATGAAATCTACAGGGACCAGATGATTAAAGTCCTTCATTTTTAAAGAATTCTGTTTGAGAAATCCCAGGTGCTGAAGACAAATTGTTTTTTATCATTATTTAAGTTTTATTAGGGGCATAGAATATACTAGTTCTTGATGGCACTGGTTTGGGTTTATGAAGAAAAAAATGCTTGTTTCTATTTCTATTGTTTTATACACAATATTTTACATTGTTAAAAGCAATATTATTTATACTATGAATTATATCAATAAAGCTATTGACCATGAACCTCCAGTGGTCATTTATTCATTTATTTCATAACTTATTTAACAAATAAATGATGAGCACCTACTATATGTGAAGACATATGCTAAATATTATGCCAAGCATGAAAATGAATAAGATATAGTCTTCACGCTTAAGAAGTTTGTAATACAGTAGTCCAGGCTGAAATAATCAGGTAACTATAATATAGGGTAGAAGGTTTTAAAATAATACGGAATTTGTAGTTCAAGATGAAGTACAAATACTGAAGGTAACTGTTTAACCTACCTTCCCTTTCAAATTATTACTGATACAACTTTAAATCAAACCATTACAAAAATCATGAGAAGTCTGACAATCTGGACATCCTAACAACAGGGCAGTATACTAATAGGAATTTCAGGAAGATAATAAATAAGAACAGAATGACCATCTTTTCTGTTCCATGTAGACTAAAGTAGTTTTTGATGAGCCAATGCTCCTGCTGAGCAGAAGAACGGCCTGATAAACACATGCAAAACTTTTTGTTTAAAGGGATAGACAATTGCAGAAATAATGAGGACTAACTAAAAACTAAATGAGGACTAGTGAGACTAAAATTATGGAGATGCAAGACTTTAGAAAGGTGTAATAATAATCTGCAGCTGCATTTTTCCCTGGAATGTTGTGCTGATTCTTGGCATGGCTAGTCTAGGAAATAAAGATTTCACTGTCAGAGGGCCACTCTTGGGGACAGATAAACTGGTAGATGTTTTTGAACTTACATGGGCTGGTATCACAAAATTGAATACTGAGGAACCTCAGGACAAAGCTAATATTCCTTTCAAAACATTTGCCAAATTCTGAAGGTGTGCAGCGTAGGATGCGAAAGAACTAAGCCACAAACTCTGGAAATTTCTGTAGCCTATTGATGCCGAGAAGACAAAGACCTGCCAGGGTGAAGGGACCCAGTGACTACACCAAGTTCTCAGTTGCAAGCAATGGAGACCTCTTGGCCAGAGATAGGGAAAACTAGAGATAGATTCAATCTTAATCAAAACTCCAGTCTAGACTAAAATCAACTCATTCTTGAATGAATTCAGGTAATCAGCCTCTCACTTCATCTAGCTACCAGAAGAAACGGTAATCCTTCTCTGATGCAAGATGAAAACATCTAGGGACTCTTCAATGTGAAATACACACACACACACACACACACACACACACAAATATAGGGAGTCCTAGCTGTCCAAATGCTTAATATGCTTGGCTGCTAATTGAAAGGTTGGTGGTTCAAACCCACCCAGCATCTCTTGGAGAGAAAGATTTGGCAATCTGCTTCCATAAAGATTAAAAGATTACAGCCCTGAAAACCCTACAAGGCAGTTCTACTCTGTCACATGGAGTCGCCATGAGTTGAAAAACGACAATGCCACCCAACAACTATACATTGTTTTTGTTGTTAGATGGCATCGAGTCGGTTCTGACTCATAGTGTTCTGTGCACAACAGAACGAAACACTGCCTGGTCCTGCACCACCCTTACAACCGTTGTTTTGCTTGAGCTCATTGCTGCGGTCACTGTGTCAATCCACCTCATTGAGGGTCTTCCTCTTTTCCACTGACCCTGTACTTTGCCAAGCATGATGTCCTTCTCCAGGGACTGAGCCCTCCTGACAACATGTCCAAAGTATGTAAGACGCAGTCTCGCCGTCCTTGCTTCTAAGGAGGGTTCTGGCTGTACTTCTTCCAAGGCAGATTTGTTTGTTGTTTTGGCAGTCCATAGTATATTCAATATTCTTTGCCAACACCACAATTCAAAGGCGTCAATTCTTCTTTGGTCTTCCTTATTCATTGTCCAGCTTCCACAGGCATATGATGCTACTGAAAATACCATGACTTCGGTCAGGCGCACCTTGGTCTTCAAGGTGACATCTGTGCTTTTCAACACTTTAAAGAGGTTCTTTGCAGCAGATTTACCCAATGCGATGTGTCGTTTTGTTTCTTGACTGCTGCTTCCATGGCTGTTGATTGTGGATCCAAGTAAAATGAAATCCTTGACAACTTCAAACTTTTCTCCGTTTATCATGGTGTTGTTTATTGGCCCAGTTGTGAGGGTTTTTGTTTTCTTTATGTTGAGGTGCAATCCATACTGAAGGCTGTGGTCTTTGATCTTCATTAGTAAGTGCTTCAAGTCCTCTTCATTTTCAGCAAGCAAGGTTGTGTCATCTGCATAAGGCAGGTTGTTAACATGTCTTCCTTCAGTCCTGATGCCTCACTCTTCTTCATATAGTCCAACTTCTCAGATTATTTGCTCAGCATACAGATTGAATAGGTATGGTGAAAGGATACAACCCTGACGCACACCTTTCCTGACTTTAAACCAATCAGTGTCCCCTTGTTTTATTTGAAAAACTGCCTCTTGATCTATGTAAAGGTTTCTCATGAGCACAATTAAGTGTTGTGGAATTACCATTCTTCACAATGTTATCCATAATTTGTTATGACCCACACAGTCGACGCCTTTGCATAGTCAGTAAAACACAGGTAAATATCCCTCTGCTATTCTCTGCTTTCAGCCAGGATCCATCTGACATCAGCAATGATATCCCTCATTTTATGTTTTCTTCTGAAACCAGCCTGAATTTCTGGCAGTTCCCTGTTGATATACTGCTGCAGCTGCTTTTGAATGATCTTCAGCAAAATTTTGCTTGGGTGTGGGATTAAAGATATTGTTCTATAATTTCTGCATTCAGTTGGATCGCCTTTCTTGGGAATAGGCATAAATATGGATCTCTTTCAGAGGGCTTACCAGGTAGCTGACTTCCAAATTTCTTGGCATAGACAAGTGAGTATCTTCAGTGCTGCAACCATTTGTTGAAACATCTCATCTGGAATTCTGTCAATTGGAGCCTTCTTCTTCACCAATGCCTTCAGTGCAGCTTGGACTTCTTCCTTCAGTACCATCGGCTCCTTATTATACGTTACCTCTTGAAATGGTTGAATGTCGATCAATTCTTTTTGGTACAGTGACTGTGTATTCCTTCCATCTTCTTTTGATGCTTCCTGCATTGTTTAATATTTTCCATGTAGAATCCTTCAGTATTGCAACTTGAGGCTTGAGTTTTTTCTTTAGTTCTTTCAGCTTGAGATATGCGGAGTATGTTCTTCTCTTTTGGTTTTCTATCTCCAGCTCTTTGCACATGTCATTATAATACTTTGTCTTCTTGAGGGACCCTTTGTAATCTGCTGTTCAGTCCTTTTACTTCATCATTTCTTCCTTTTGCTTTAGCTGCTTGACGTTCAAGAGCAAGTTTCAGAACCTCCTGTGACATCCTTCTATGTCTTTTCTCTCTTTCCTGTCTTTCCAACGACCTCTTGTTTTCTTTATGTAGGATGTCCTTGATGTCATTCCACAACTCATCTGGTCTTCAGTCACTAGTGTTCAGTGCATCAAATCTACTGTTAAGATGGTCTCCAAATTCAAGTGGGATATACTCAAGGTCATATTTTGGCTCTCGTGGACTCGCTGATTTTTTTCAGCTTCAGCTTGAACTTGCACATGAACAATCGATGGTCTGTTCCACAGCTGGCCCCTGGCCTTGTTCTGACTGATGATAGTGAGCTTTTCCATCACCTCTTTCCATACATGTAGTCAGTTTGATTCCTGTGTGTTTCATTAGCTGAGCTTCCAGGCTAAGACAGACTAGGAAGAAGGACCTGGCAGTCTACTTCTGAAGAGCAGTAGCCAGTGAAAACTTAATGAATAGCAGCGGAACATTGTCTGATATAGTGCTGGAAGATGAGCCCCTCAGGTTAGAAGGCATTCAAAAGACAACTGGGGAAGAGCTGCCTCCTCAAAGTAGAGCCAACCTTAATGACATGGATAGAGTTAAGCTTTCGAGACCTTCATTTGCTGATGTGGCATGACTCAAAATGAGAACAAACAACAGCTGCAAACATCCATTAATAATTGGAACCTGGAATGTATGAAGTATGAATCTAGGAAAATTGGAAATCGTCAAAAATGAAATGGAACGCATAAACATAGATATCCTGGCATTAGTGAGCTGAAATGGGCTGGTATTGGACATTTTGAATTGGACAATCATATAGTCTTCTATGCTAGGAATGACAACTTGAAGAGGAATGGTATTGAATTCACCATCGAAAAGAACATTTCAAGATCTATCCTGAAGTACAACCCTGTCAGTGATAGGATAATACCCATACACCTACAAGGAAGACCAGTTGATAGGACTATTATTGAAATTTATGCACCAACCACTAAGGCCAAAGACGAAGAAATAGAAGATTTTTATCATCTGCTGCAGTCTGAAATTGACTGAACATGCAGTCAGGATTCATTGATAATTGCTGGTGACTGGAATGCAAAAGTTGGAAACAAAGAAGAAGGATTGGTAGTTGGAAAATATGGCCTCGGTGATAGAAACAATGCCGGAGATCGAAGGATAGAATTTTGCAAGATCAATGACTTTCATTGCAAATACCTTCTTTCACCAACATGAACGACGACTATACACATGGACCTCCCCAGATGGAATAACTATGCATACATATATACGCACACATATATATATGATTAATTATATGAATTAAAGTGTTAAACAGCCTGTGAAGCGGCTGTGTTTGTCTCTGGTACTGGAGCTTGATATTTAAAGGGTAGGCATTTCAGAAGGGAGAATATACACAAAGTTTGAGAGAGTAAGAATAAACTGGAATCCATAAGAATAAGCTGGAACATATATGGATGGACTGAAACTCAGGATGGTCTCTTTCTTCCTCTAACTTCAGTGGCAACTGTCTTGCCTTTCATCACAGACTTGGACACGTATTTGGTTGAGAATTTAGAGAAGCTGAAGAAGGAGGAAAAACTGAAGGCCTGGCTGCTGCCCCAATTTAATGAGAGGAGCCAACAGATAAATGAAAATGTGTGTGATCTGCAGTAGCATCTGCTACCCCTGCATTACTTTTCCTGTATAAAGCAATACGGTTGCTTCAGTTCTCCTTCCAAACCTCACATTTATGTCTTCTGTGGGCCACTCAAACTAGAAACATGTAGAAACTAGAGAGTTGTAAGAAATGTAGTTTGCTTTAGCCAAGTTGACATAACACAAAGCCACCACAGGATTTATACAAAATAATTAGATGGAAGCTCCAGAAATAAAAGTGTTACGTCCTAAAATGAGAACTAAATTGATTCATTTAACACCAAACTGGACACAGTTGAGAACAAAATTATTGAACTCAAAGACTGCCAATAGAAACAATCCAAATGGAAGTACAGAGAGAGAGAGAGCACAAAGAACAGGGAAGGGATATCAAGAATAGAGCAAATGAGAAATAGTCTAAGATATATGTGACTGGTATATCAGGGGCCCATCTAGTTATGTGTCTCTCTTCCTTTTCTCTCACTGACATCAAAGCTCCTGCTACTAGAAGTTATATTTGCTGCTAGGTCAATAGATATTCTCATTTGTGCTGAGTAAATAAGATGCCAGTAATGATACTTTTCAATCAAGATCCTCAGGTACAAATGCAAGCAAACTTCCATGAATCACTGAACATTTGAGGGACACAACAGTATGAAAATGAGGCAATGACTCAACAAATGGAAAAAACAACTAGAGAAATAGAGAAAGCAGGGGGAAAATATATACATATATATACACACTCACAATTTGTACAAATTTTTTTTAAATCTCGGGAATATTTTTAAAAATACATCATCTATTTTTTATGATAAAAGCAACTGGCCACTATAAAAAAATAAATGGTCAAAGTTATTGGAAATTAAAAACATTATTATAAACTTGATAAATCAGCACAATAGTTGAAAACCGAGTAACGAACTAGAAGATCTAATAAGGGATTCTCAGAGAAAACAGTACAAAATGACAAAGACATGAAGAGTGTGAAAGAGATGACTCATGAGAGAATGAAAACCCATACTAAGTGTCAATAAAGATTAATGAAGCAGCTAGACATAGCTCTTCGATGCTAGAGCTGTGCTAAGAAGTAGTCGTTAGCTATATATGGCTACTTAAATTTCACATAACTAAAATTTAATAAAATTTAAAATGCAGTTCCTCAATGTACTACCCATATGTCAAAGGTTCAGCAGCCACATATGACAGGTGGCTATAATTTTGGACACTGAAGTGAATAAAGAAGATTATTGAACAAGGAACAAGGAACTAACTGATGGCATTCTCTTCAGCAGAAAATTTGGACACACAGAAACTGTGGAACAATGTCTTCTAAGTTCTGAGCGGACATGACTTTCAACCTAGAATTTTATATTCAAAGAAATATCTTGTGAATGCGAAGACTGAGTTAGCATTTTCAGACACAGGGACTCAAGATATTTTCTCCCAGAGACTCTTTTTTGAAAGGAATACTTGAGGACAAACATCAGGAAAAACAAAGGAATCTAACAAAAGGATGGAAATGTGAAATACAAGAAAAGAGAGTCAGTAAATTAACTCCCCCCGCAAAAAAACAAAACCCACTGCCATCAAGTCGATTCTGACTCATAGAGACCCTATAGGACAGAGTAGAACTGCCCCATACAGTTTCCAAGGAGTGCCTGGTGGATTCGAACTGCCGACCTTTTGTTAGCAGCGGTAGAATTTGCTATGCCGCCAGGATTTCCAAATTAACCAAAGAAGCATGCAGATAGGCCTAAAATAGTTGGTAATGAGGCTGTAATGTTTAAGGCAGTTTCCAGGAAATAATACCTAAGAAAAAAATATTTTTTTAAACCAACAAACTGAATATAAAATTTTATTAAATTTGTAGATTTATATGGAGAAAATGAACACATTTAAAATATGGACTCTTCCCAGCCAAGAATATGATACATTCCATTTATTCAAGTCACCTTTATGTCTTATAGTAAAATTTTATTGTTTTTCTTCATGTAGGTCTTGCATATTTTTGGTAGGTTTATTTCTATGTGCTTTATAGTTTCACTGTTTTTGTTAATATGTATGTTTAAATTATAGTTTTAATACTTTATTTTTGGCATATCAAAAAATAAACTATTTTATTTTTATCTTATATATATATATTTTGGTTAAACTTGTCAATATTTGTAGATTTTATTCATCCTTGCAAAGACTCAGCTTTTGGGGTGATTAGTCAAGCCTATCTTTTTATCTTTTTAAGGTTTATTGTCAATTACTACTGTGTTTACTCTCTACCCTTACTAAATTTAAATGGATTGTTTTCTGGTTTGTACAAAACAGTGAAATTGGTAAGAATCCCAAAGAAACCTTTGAAATTAAACAATAATTAATTTGGATCTGCCTTGCCAGGTATCAAATTTAAAAACAAAATGATAAATGGGATTGGAAAAAGTAAAGGAAAAGACTGATAGATTTTATTATATAATTTTAAGGTGTGTATTTTTAAACAAATAATAATAAATTACAATAAACAAAGTTATCTAAAAGATACCTATAACATTTATCATTCATGAAGATTTAATATTCATTTTATATGGAGGTCTTAAAAAAAAAGAAAAGCCAATAAAAATCTGGACAATGGGCCATTCACAAGAAAAGCAATACAGGTAGCTAAGAAATGTATGCAGTGTTTGCCAACCTCACTAGTATAGGGGAAAGAAAATTAAAAGAGTAGTCCCCCACTCCCCACTAGATTGAGCACATAAAAAAGATTGATAATATTTAGTATTGTTGAAAATGTGGTGAAAGCCTTCTCAGATGTCATCCTGGCACAGTTCTCTTGGAAGCAACCTGGCCGTGTATATCTGTCAAATGGAAAATGCACATACTCTCAGCATCTTCACTTCCAGGAATCTCTCTTATCAAAAATCTTACATTCATACAAATCTATATATATACACCAAGTAACAGCAAAAAAACAGTAGAGAGGATTTTTTTAAATTGCCAGTTATAGAAACCCAACTCACATAGTTTAAGCAAAAACAAACAAAAACAAAATGTCCTACAGCCACTAAAAGCAAACAATAGGAAAAAGAAGAAAGTGTATTTATACACACACACACACACACACACACACACCCCTATGTATGTATATACACATATACAGTGAAACCTGAGAGAGCTGGAACTTGACGGGACTGTGTCGTTTTTCTGGGTCTTGCAAGTTGTCCACCAGTGATAGGGTGCTGTCTTACCCTTTCCTATTGCTCTCCATTAGGGGAAAATATTTGAGTTTTCTTTGTCTGACAGATTTCCGCCTTACACAGGCTCCAGCTTTCACAGGTTTTATTGTATATGCATAGGAGTCCCTGGGTGGCACAAATAGATAAGTGCTGGGCTATTAATCGCAAGGTTGGTGGTTTAAACCTACCCAGAGACACTGCAGAAGAAAGGCCTGGAGATTTTCTTACAAAAGGTCACAGCCTTGAAAACCCTGTGAAGCAGTTGTACTCTGCACACATGGGGTTACCATGAGTTGGAATGAACTCAACAGCAACTGGATACAGGTTATGTGTGTGTGTGTTTGTATATACATCTTCAAGACACACTGTTAAATAACTTTTTAAAAAATAACTCCGTGGCACTGTAATGCTGAGATTATAATTCTATGTAGTAATAAGAAGCAGAAAAAGCAAAAACAGCATTTATTCCGAGGGTATGCATGCACCTGTACAGGCATAGAAAAAAGGCTAGACTCACTATGGGTTACCTGCAGAAAGCAGTGTGGGTTTGAATGTTGAATAGAGACTGACTTTCAGATTTATTTTTATTATTTTATTTTTCTATATTATTAAACTCCTCTACCACAAATATTAAAACAATCAAATATCAGGTTTCCATGTGAAAACATCATTTAAAGAAAAGAAATCATGTTATGGGAGCACAGTGGAAGAAAAAACTAATTGAAAGAAATAATTCGACTTTGGGGCTTAAGATACGGTCCTCCTACCCTCCCAGAGGTTGCCGGGAGATGAATATCCCTCAGATTGCCATGATACAGTATAGAAGCCCACAGGAGAAGTAAAAACAAATCGCAGGAGAAGGCAGGAGAGAGCTATTACTTCAAATATGGTATCTAATAATTCATTTTGTTCTACCACTTAATGTTGAGAGGAAAATTCAAATCATTTGAAATCATTTATTCATATCCCTAAACTGAATGGCATATTGATTTTGATATTAATTTTCACTACATTCAAGAGGCCTTCTATGTGGAGCCTTTTCCATTTTTAAGTGTTCTTGACTCGCCCAAGACCGCATTACCCACTGCCTGAATGACAAGATGGCACACTAATGGGAGACGCTTTGCTGCTTCACTTGGTTGAATTTAATAAACATTCGCTGAATGGCTTTTATGTGCCAAGTACTGTGCAAGGGACTGAAGAGTAGAAGATGAAAAACTGATGTTCTTGCTGGAAAGAATCTTCAAATTTCCTGGGGAAAACAGAGGCATAAACACCTGGGCTGTGTTCAGGGCATTGTGAGGAAAAAAGGCTCCTAACAGGCTGGGTGTGGACAGGAGGGCAAGGAAGATTGTGAGGAGGAGTTTACATTTAAGGCAAGGCTTGTGCAACAGCAGAGCGCAGCTAGAGGAAGAGGTGGTGGAGATCAAGCCCAGGAGTATGAAGCAGCCCAGCTTCCTGGGGAGACACTATCCACTCTTTCCAGATTGTAAATAGTGACAGTGGGTGGGGTGAGAGAAGGGTGGAGGTGAGGTCAGAGGGGTGGATAATGCAGATCATTGAGGGGTTTCAATGCACGGTTAGTTCTTTAATGTTAAAGAGAACTTTAGCCTATGTTCTTGCAGGCTCTACTCTGGCCAGGATTTGAAGTTTTCAGTTTCCAACTTAGATTTACTTTTTAAGTGGACCACTCTGGTATAGGGTAAGAGGTGAGGAGGGCAGGGATAACAGTCAGGAAACATTGATAAAAGATTGTAGTGTCTTCATCTACAGTAGTAACAGTAGGTAAGGGGAAGTGGAATTGTATTTGAAAAGCCGTATCTAAGAAGCTGGAAACCCTGGTGGTGCAGTGGTTAAGAGCTACAGCTGTGAAGCAAAAGGTTGGCAGTTGGTATCCACCAGGCACTCCTTGGAAACCCTATGGGACAGTTCTACTCTGTCCTATACAGTCGCTATGAGTCAGAATCCACTCGACAGCAACGGAATTTTTTTTTTTTTGGTATCTAGGAAGCCATTGGTGGCTCAGTGGTAGAATTCTCGCCTTCCATGCCAGAGAAATGGGTTTGATTCCCAGCCAATGATCCTCGTGTGCAGCCAACACCTGTCCGTCATGTTGCTATGATGCCTGAACAGGTTTCAGCAGACCGAAAAACATCTAGGAAGTAAATTTACCAGTCTTGGGTTGTGAGGATAAGATGAGTTAATATATGCAGATCTTAGACCCCTGCATGGCATAAATAAACACTATATAACTGTGATTATGGTTCTTGGATCCAAGATATTCTGTCTCCAGGTCTTTGCACTTTCTGCTCCCAATTCTTGGACAATCCTTCCTCTAGTGTTCCTTTCTTTGGTCCCACAGTTTACTCTACTGTCCCTATCATAATGTATTACATTATGTGTGCTTTCTGGCTATGGGATTCTGGACTGCAGTCTTATCTCATCTGTATTGCTTTTTTTTTTTTTTTAAATGATTCCAACCAAGATGTTTCTGTAATCTCAGCCAAAACAACCTCAACATTATAAATGCCCATCTGTTCTTAATATGAAGCTCAATTTGACCCAAGCCAGTTCTCCGAATCCCTCTTTTTCCTGGGGACCTGTGAATATTTTCTGAGCCATTCCTTGAGTGCAAATTAGGTAACAACTACACTCATGCCCTTCCCGCCCTCCCCAATTTCTTTATCTTTGTTTTGTGTTCATTTGTTTGTTTGCCTGTTTATTTTAGACTGCACTGAGTGATAAAGATTTTGTCTTTTTTAGACCACCAGCATCCAAATCATTTCATATTATTACCAACAATTGAAAAGTAACTCTGCTGGTCTTTCCAGAATAAATATTCCATTTCTTGACTGAGCTTAAAAATGACAAGCTCTTCAGATCTTACATTACAGGCATTACAGTTCTGTCCCATTCTAAATGTATTTTGTCCTTATTAAGTTGATCCTCTAAGCACATCATATAGTCTATGCTAGCAATTTCAGGATGTTTTTACGTGACAAAAACAAAACACTTTCGTATTGGTTTTTAAATAAGAAACATGCCCAGAGTCTCAGAAATCAGCTGAAAAAGTTTCAACTTTTCCATAAGGTAAAAATAACACTGTGTTCCCTAAGTAGAATTGTGCTCCAGAGGGTTTTCAGGGATGTGACCTTTTTGGAAGTAGATTACCATACTTTCTTTCAAGGTGCCTCTGAGTGGGTTCAAAATGCCAAACTTTGGGTTTGTAGCCCAACACTAAACTGCACTACCCAGGGACTCCTTTATATAACTATACATACATTTTACTAGCAAATATATATATATATTTGATTATATGTCTATATAAAATTAAAAAGACAAATAATAAATGTGGCAAGAATGTGGAGAAATTAGAATCCCCATACACTGCTGGTAGGATTGTAAAATGGTACAGGCACTTTGGAAACCAGTATGGCAATTTCTCAAAAGGCTAAACACAGAGTTACCATATGACCCAGCAATTCCACTTGTAGGTGTATTAAAAAAAAAAACAAAAGCCAAATCCGTTGCTGTCCAGTCAATTCTGACTCATAGCAACCCTATTAAAAAAAAAAAAAAAAACCCTATAGGACAGAGTAAAACTGCCCCATAGAATTTCCAAGGAGCACCTGGTGGATTTGAACTGCTGACCTTTGGGTTAGCAGTAGTAGCTCTTAACCACTAGGCCACCAGGATTTCCTGTAGGTATATATAGCCAAGAGGAATACGTTCACTCCACTTGTTCACAAATGTTCATAGCTGCATTATTCATAAAAGCCAAAAAGTGGAAACATCCCAAGGGCTTATCAACTGGTGAGTGGATAAAACGTGGATAAACAAAGTAATAATGGAATATTATGACAATAAAAAGAAATGAAATATTGTTATATGCTACAATATAAATAAACCTTGAAAACATTATGCTAAGTGAAAGATGCCAGACACAAAAGGCCACATATTGTGTGATTCCATTTATAGAAAATGTCCAGAATAGACAAATCTATACAGACAGAAAGCGGATTAGTGATTCCCTAAGGCAGGGAGGGGCTGGAAGGAGGTGGGGGTGATGGCTAAGGAGCACGAAGTTTCTTTTCAGGGTGATAAAAATGTAAAACTGACTATGGTGACTCTTGGATTCTGTGAAAATGCTGAAGCTACTGAGATTTACACTCTAAGTGGGTGAATTGTATGGCAGGTAAATTATATCTCAATAAAGCTGTTTAAAAAAAAGTGAAAGGAATGAGTATTTCCAAAAACTCATACTTCTTGGGCTGTGTCACTGGTTACCCAAACCGTATTACCTTCTCCAACCACTTTTCCCTCCAGCCCCAACTTCTTACTTAAAATCAACACGATCAAAGCTAGACTTAGCTTCTGAGAGAACCAACACCAGGCCAGAGTTTTATGTGTTTTGGTAAGTTTGTGAAATAATGGATAGCAGAAGCACTTTCTTAATTCTGCTTGCTTCCTGAAAATTTCTGCCAGAGCCAGAACCACATATCACTTTTCATTATTTCCAAAGGGATGTTCATGTTAAATATTTATTTCTGTTTACAGCCACTCATCTCCCAAACATTCCGCTCCACTATGTCAACATTCTTAGATATTTACTTTTGCTGACGTTTAGCTATTTCTCTAAGGCCTGCCCTCCCCAAAGAGATGACAGCTGACTATCTTTATGACATGATCTGGGTGTTCTCATCTGACCCATTTGATCTCTTTAGCCAAACTGTCTTCAGCCTCCTTTTTTCACCAGCTAAGCCACTGCCTTGGACCTGAAATCTCCCTTAGTATTCCCTCCTCTGGATAAGGCACTAAAAGTCCTCCTTGAACTTTAAGTGTGCCTTAGAAAGGTGAACATATTGATACTCCATATATATCCCCTAATATTGAGTCAATCACAATTGTTGCTCAATATTTTTAAGGAATGGGTTGGGAAAGTCTGGGGCATGTGGCACAACCTATGGTGGGTCTGGCTGTGTTGATAACCTCAGGAAAGGCGAGAGAGAAGACACAAATAGCCAAGGAAGCCTCAGGGCAATGAAAATCTGCTTCAGTGGGTCACCGAAAGAGAGAAAGGGACTATTAAAGGAGAGTTGGGGTTTTGGTGTTAGAGATCTTTCAATTCACAATTTTTCCTGATATGGACTCTGACTCCATCCTTTCTGGGACATGAAGTTTTCTCTTTCTTTCTTCCACCATAATGCAATAGCACTCTGCCACTAACTGCTGTCACGTTTTGGTGATATTAGAGGTGGTTGCTCTCTGCCCTTAGATATAAATTAGCTAATAAAGATTTGCAAACACTCCAAGATTCAGTAGCTGAAAAGTACTACCTGATGTAAGCGGAATACCATATAACCTTATGAGCTCTGTTACAATGGGTCTTGGCTACACCCTGGAGTTTATTAGCATATGCTGTGTCCAAGCTCATGGTTCATATACAGCACCTTATTAAAAGATGATTATGTCACAAGGTAGCAGCTGAACATATTTCATTTTTTCCTCTACTGTTAAATAAAGAGGTTACCCTCAGCTGCCATTGACAAGTACAAATGGTCAAATCAACACTGTGCTTCACTCTGAACTTAAGAGATACCCCTCTCGCGTGCACATGTTCGTCCCTATGTTCATTTTAAAATTACTTTTGACTTTTAAGATTAGCAAAGGTGAAAGATTCATGATGGTGCAGCCCAAGTCCCACCATTCTGAAGTTTACTTTCAGAGCTTTTAATATGCAATGCTACACTTCCAGTAATACCTAGCCTGAGGGACTAGGCCTGTTTCTCCAGGGATGCAGAGCTGGTCCCACTTCTAAGGTTTTTGAAGTTGTTTCCCCTTTAGAAACGAATATTCTCAGTTTAGATTGAACTGAGTCTTGCCAACCTGAGCCACAGTGTAGGTTTTACTTGGATCTATTTATAAAAGAAAGAGCAATCACTCCCTGTGGTGTCAATAATTAATGATGCAGGACAAGCTCTAGTTTGATTACATGTCTAAATGCTATTTGATATATTACCCTGAATTTTTCAATAATAATTTCAGTTATCCCTTTCCGGCCTAAGTACCCTAATTGGCACATCACTACTAAAAATCAATAATCCTTCTACTAGGAACCAGAAAAGATTTAGCCACATTACCAGATGGAAAACTGTTTTATGCTTAGTAAGATGATAATGTAAAGATATCCACCTCCTCATCGGGCATGTTCAGTTTCACATGTGAAATTACAAGATAGAGGAGAAATACTAGACACCTCTGGGCTCTCTGACCTTGAATGAGACAACACTCAAGAAGGTGGTCTGCTCCCATCCAGCAGAACATCTTGCTGTGGTCTAAATCTTTTGAAAATAACCAAACATGTAACTTAAATACTAGTAGATAATACTACTTAATAGTTTAGAGAAACTCAAGTAGTAAATAACATAACTCCAACAATAGTAAATTTCACTGTAATATGATCAACTATGCTATGGGCCACAAGTTATACTAACCAGGTGCCCTTGAGTAGACTCCGATTCTTGGTGACCCCATGTGTATCAGAGCAGAATTGTGCTCCATAGGGTTTTCACTGGCTGATTTTTTTTGGAAGTAGATCATCAGGTCTTTATTCTGAGGAACCTCCGCATGGACTCAAATAACTATCCTTTTGGTTAACAGAAGAGAGTATGTTAATCATTTGTACCACTCAGGGACTCCACAAGTTATGTTAGGTTCTTTAAAATCTAAGATTCTATACTGCGAAGGCCTGAGATAACACAGTGTTACCCTCTAACACAGTATCTATATGTTCTTTGAGCATCTGTTGTGGGTTTTCCTAAGGTATATGTTTGATCTACATTTACGCTTCTGTATGCTTTTTAATAGAGGTTGTTTTCATGTAGTGTAAATGCATAATCCTTCACCTAAATATTGAAGCCACATTAAATATCTATTCATTCATTCACTCCCCAGAGATTTATTCAACACTAACAGTGTGCCAGGCTTGGTACTAGGCATACAGAAATGAAAAACCCAGTCCCCCTCCTTGAGAAATTCATGGTCTTGTGGCGGAGAGCAACTGTAGTGGGTTGAGTGGTGGCCTCAGAAGAGATAGGCTCATTTCCTAACCCTTGGAAACTGTGAATGTGGCCTGATTTGGAAAAAATATCTTGTAGATGTAATTAGGAATCTCAAGATGATATCATCCTGTGTTATCTGAGTGGGCCATAAATCTAATAATAAATGCCCTTATAAAAGACAGAAGAGAAGACAGAGAAGGCCACGTGAAGACAGAAGCAGAGATTGGAGTTATATAGCCATAAGGAAAGGAACAACTGGAGCCATCAAAAGCTGAAGAGGAAAAGGATTCTCCTTTAGAGCATGGCCCTGTCAACACCTTGATTTTAGATGTCTGCCCTCCAGAGCTGTGAAGGAATACATTTCTGTTGTATTAAGTCACTAAGTTTGTGGTAATTTATAATGACAGCCACAGGACACTAAGGAAGCAAGAATAAATAAGAATGGCAATGCATCAGGACGGAAAAGGAATTGTAAGGATGCCATGGAGGGAAATAAACCCAGAAAGGGGAAAGGAGGTAATCGGAAACTTCAGGAAGAGGTGAGGGCTGACCTGAGCTTGTAAAAACTTTTTCTAGATTACTCAGTTCTGATTAACACCAAACACACGTTGCAACTGACTTTCCTTTTTAACTACAGGCTCACTGCTTATATGATAAAATTTTTTGCCCTGCATAAAACAGAGAATTCAGAGCAAGAAGTCACTGACCATGTCTACCATGTTCCTCCTGATGTCAACAAATCCCTTGATCCCAACAAAGGTGGATACAGCCTCTGGAAGAGGGTAAGCATGTCACCCAGCTACAGCCAATGAGATGCAATAGGGCACTTCTAGGGGGCTCTGAGAAAGACCTCCCCTACCCCATAAGAGAGGCACAGGAGGAGAATCACTGCCCTTTATCGCCCTTTGCCTCAAGGCTTTGAAGCAGACTGTGTAGGGATGTGATGTCTGGAGGTGCTGCAGCCATCTCTGAATATGGGACCATTGTTGCTGTTGTTAGGTGTCACTGAGTTGATTTTGACTCACAGTAACCCAATGTGACTGAGTAGAACTGCCTCATAGGGTTTTCCAGGCTGTAATATTTAAAAGAACAGATTGCCAGGTCTTTCTCCCACGGAGCCACTGGGTGGGTTGGTTAACACCCAAGCACTTTAACCATTGTGCCACCAGGGCTCCTTATGAGAATGTTGGGGAGGCCAAAAGTACCCCAGGGATGCTGAATTTATCAGTAGCTCTAATATCAACGATTTTCTGAATCAATTCCAGGGACTGTCTATCTCCAGATTGCTTGTTATATGAGAAAAATAAACTACTTTTTAGAAATAAACTTCCGTTACCCAGGGATTCTCTTACAGAATTGAAGCAAAATGGCTTGTAGTTCACCGTGTGCCCTCATTAAGCACTAGTTCCCTTTCCCCTTTGTTCTCCTGTCCAAACTGCTGCAGCTTTGTTCCTTTGTCTTCCTTTTGAAGCTTACTTGTTTAGGCTGCCTTGATATTCTACTTCTCTATCTCTGGTTCCTTCATTTATTTTGGAAAACTGCTGTTAGCTTGTTCATCATTGTGTTCTCTTCTTTGACCCACCTCATAAAATACATTTCCTTCAGTCAATTTTTCCCAAACTGACCTCCTTTCCTGCTGTTTCAGCTCAACAAAGTGATTTACTCTTCCCTGGTGTTTACTTGTGTGTGATTTGAAGTATGAACTCCTGGGATAAGGATTTTGCCTTTTGAATTTTTTGTCTTGTAAAGCACCACGTATACATTTGGGGATTTATAAATTCAGGCAGAGGTGGACAAAGGCTTCGGTGAATGGCTACAGCAGAGAATGGATGGGATAGAGGCTAGAGTCACTGAACAGGCTCTGGCCTTTTTCACCAGGAGGTCAGTCGTTTAATTTGGCTCGAGGTAATAACAAGCAAAACTCCCACTGAGAAATGACTTGTAGAAGGAGGTAGAGGGGAAAGAACAAAAGGAATGGACTGCATTTTAAACTAATTTCCATGTAACACCTCATGGCCAACACTGGCACAACTATAAAAACAAAAATATGAATCTTCCTTCTCCTTCTAGGTTCCTTTTCCCCCTGGAAGTAATTACTATGTATCCACCCAGAAATGGTCTATGACTATGTAGTCACATATAATCAGAAATAACATTTATATAGATAATTTTTTTTTTTAATTTTGTACAAATGGGTTCACTATAAACATAACTTGCTTTTCTACTTCAAAATATATCTTGGATATCTTTCTGCATCTTGCTGTATCTATGTATAAATGCCTGAGTTAAAAGTAAATTTACTTTCCAAAAATTATCCTTCATAACAGAAAGATAATTACCTTGGGTTCTTGCAAAGTCTCTCAGATTATGGAAACCTTTCTTCATTACTTAATTTTGAAGAAAAGATTATTGTTTTGGAAAGATACGTTAGCCTGAAAACAACCTCAATCAACACTAGTGTTGGATGCTTATTGAGGTTACCTAATGGAATTCATTAAAAGGGGACAAAGAAACTTACTACAGATTAGTCTTTACTCTTGGGGGTGAGAACTCACAATTCAAATTTGAGATCGTGAAAACAAGCCTTTTGATGATCACTTAATAAGCAATAGAACAAGTAGTTGTAATGTAAATCCCACATATACCCCTACAGAATTAATGATTTAAAAACCAATTTTCCTGTGTGTGAATGGGTACTTGTGGCTTGGGATAAAATTACCAGTGAGAGTATCATACGTGGGCCAGTAAATGCTGCATCTCAAGTAACAGATGGAAATAATTCAAATGTACTTTGAAAAATATGTTTGATGACTCAGAGCTGCTGTAGTTTGTAAGAAGAGACTGATGTCAAAGATGTTCGTGAAAGTCTTTAATTAATACTGCTTTAAGGTACACAACACTGGGGCTGGGTGGTTTAAGGTATACAAAAAGTGCAGCTATTTCTAAAGTGTTATACATATGTTATATGATAAGTGATCTTAAATATGAATGTACAACTAGACTAATAAGTAAATATTGGAGCCCTGGTATCATAGTGGTTAAGAGCTCGGCTGCTAACCAAAAGGTCAGCAGTTCAAATCTACCAGCCGCTCCTTGGAAACCCTGTGGGGAGTTCTACTCTGTCCTATAGGGTCTCTATGAGTCTGAAACAACTCGCAAGCTCCTAACAACAAGTAAATATTTGATAATTTCATTTATAACTCTAAAAAGCGTGTATACTTAAGTTGGCCAAAGGCTTTATTAAAAATCTTTACACTGGAGAATATGGGATTGCTTTATAGTCCAGACCACTTCCAGTCAGAGTGTAATGGAAGATCTACCTCATTCTTAAGGGCTTGTTTTTTGTTATTAGGTGCTCTCGAGTCGATTCCAACTCATAGAGATCCCATGCACAACAGAATACAACTGAAACACTGCTTGGTCCTGTGCCATCTTCACAATCATTGCTGTTTGAGCCCATTGTTGCAGGCACTGTGTCAATCCATCTCATTGAGGGTCTTCCCATTTTTCACTGACCCTCTACTTTACCAAGCGTGATAGCCTTCTCCAGGGACTGGTCCCTCCTGGTAATATGTTCAAAGTACCCCATTCTTGCTTCTAAGGAGCATTCTGGCTGTACTTCTTTCAAGGGAGATTTGTTCCCTCTTTTAGCCATCTGTGGTATATCCAATATTCTTTGCCAACGTCATAACTGAAAGGCATCAATTGTTTTTGAGCCTTCCTTATTCGTTGTCCAGCTTTCGCATGCATATGAGGTGATTGAAAATACCACGGCTTGGATTAGGCACACCTTAGCCTTAAACTTACGTCTTTGCTTTTTAACACTTTAAAGAAGTCTTTTGCAGCAGATTTGCCCAATGCAATATGTCTTTTTGTCTTAAGGGATGTATAACCAAAAAAAAAAAAAAATCCAAACCACTTTCTGTTGAGTTGATTCTAACTCATGGTGACCCCATAAGAGTAGAACTGTGCTCATTAGGATTTTTAAGGGCTGTGATCTTTCGGAAGTAGATCACCACAGAATTCCATAATGGAGATGCACCATGGTTTGTTTTGCCAGTTTTGTATTAATAGATATTTACATTTAATGTTCTGCAATACAAACAAGGTTGCAATTAATTTCCTCAGATGTATCTTCATGCACTCTTGCAAGTACATCTATGGAATAAATCCTTCCAAGTGTAAATTCAGGGAAAATGTATATCATGGTTGAATAGAATATTCTACTCCTCCTTGCGTAATGCATTTGTATTACCCTATAAGTGGTAGCCAAAACAGCAAGAGAATATTTATCATCTTACATATTTCCATTCTGAAGGCCATAAGGACCCTTTTCCTACACCAAGGCCCAGGGTGCAAAGAACACAAAAGGACCCACCAGGAGAAAGCTTAGTAGAAATGAGAACCTGGTAGCCTGAAACTGGAAAAGACTTGAGAGATAAAAACATGTAGGGAGGGAGGGAATGTTCAGAGCAGAGGTGAGAGAGAGGATACCAAAGGAGATGAGAGAGGAGACTCCTTGACTTTGATCTGGGTTGGACTCTGCGTATAATGATAAATGACCCAATGAAAACAGCAAAGACCTTGTTGGTCTATTTTACAGGCCTCATGGATTCTTTCTTTCCAGTGATGAGACTACTTTCACATCCTGCCAGATGTTGGGGGCATTACTGAAGAGTTATAGTAAATATTGCCACATTGCCCTCCAATAAAACCTGTTTCAACTTATACTCCCACCAACAGTTGTCCCCCTATGCTCACTAATGGTTGGTACCATCAAACTTTTATAAATTATTATCAATTAGAGATAAATGATACCTGTGGCATTTCCTTAATTCCATATAAATTCAAGAATCTTTGCCTGGTCACTGATCAATTGCTTTTCTTCTTCTTTGCATGTATACTTTGTATTTGATTGTTTATATATTTTTTATTGCTATGTAAATAGCTTTGTGTATATTAATAAAATTAACCCTTTGTCAAGGGTGACAAACTGAGCCCTAATTTGTTGTTTGCTTTTATGTTGTTTAATTATTTAATCAATACAATTATATATGCTTCATTATATAGAAGATTAATAGTTTTTTGTATATTAATAAAATTAACCCCTTGTCAAGGGTGACAAACTGAGCCCTAATTTGTTGTTTGCTTTTATGTTGTTTAATTATTTAATCAATACAATTATATATGCTTCATTATGTAGAAGATTTATATTCTTAAGTACTCAAACTTATTGTTTTTCTTATATCTTCTGGTTTTTGTGAAGGGTTGTTACATTTTAAGCACAGCTGGTTAATGTAGCAGAACACAGAAAAGCAGTCAGTCTCATCCCAAACATTCACCAGCCAAGTGACCTTAAGTAAGTTTCTTCTTCTACAAAAAGGAAACGTTCTCTTCTGCCTTCCTCTGTTATCCCAAGAATCAGTTGAGGCAAGGTCTATTAAATGCTCCTGACCCTACCAAAAAAAAAAAAAAAAACCCCAAACCCGTTGCCATTAAGTAGATTCCAACTCATAGCAACCCTACAGTGTGGTGGTTATCACGTAGTGTAGCGGTTATCACGTGTGTCCCTTGACCATATAGTCTACATAAATGGTAAAGCAGTTTACATTGGCAAATGGAGGATAAAATGTGAAGTGTTTTTAGAAAATGCATTGTTTTTACCCAATTCGAGGATAAAATGTGAAGTGTTTTTAGAAAATGCATTGTTTTTACCCAATTCAAGGATAAACTAAACTTACCCTTGAACTGGGTAAAAAGTAATGCAAATTCGTGGGGTCAATTAAACAGATTTCAAGCAAGGCTAAGAGAGGTTTTGTGGAAGCCTCTTTTTCCTGTTGGTCACAACATCCCTTAAGCCATCCCAGACACCATTAGGTCACCTCAGTCAACCCCACATTCAAAACTTTCCAACATGTGACTAGTCAGTAGCGGAGACTGGTTGTTGTTAGAAAAAAAAATACTCTTTTACTCCTAGGCATTCTACCAATTAAAAACAGAAAGAAGAAGCCAAATGGTGATCAAAATAAAACACCAGCTTTGTTGATGATAAAGGGCATTGAGAAATGTGGAAGGAACTCCTACCACCTCCTCTTGGGACCACATAGCACTGACTCGGCCAGCAGGTGCAAGCAGAAACACAGAGACCAAGAAAGTAGAGCCCTGACTGGGCTTCCAGAACAGTTTCTGTGTGGCCTGTTACTGCATGGAGTCAAAGTACAATGCCCTCTGAGCCTGGCACATACTGGTGTACAGGGCACACACAAGAGAGTTCAGCAAAGGGGTAGATTTCAGTGTTGTGTTCCTGCCTGTGATCAATGTGGTCAGAGCCTTAGGTTTTCTGCACTCTCTCCTTTTTACAGATGAGGCATTTCTCCCTTGGTGGGGAGAGAGGCCACTGAGACAGAGGATCTGTCATTCTCTTCAATATTGCCCACGTAGAAGTGCTGAATGGAACTCTCCTCTCTCCTCTGGAAACATAGGAAAGAGAGATCAGTATTCATCCCTAAGATTATGGGCTTTTGATGCAGACAGGCTTTTCTTCAAAAATACAAACACTAGCTGGACGCCTCTGGGCAACGTATTTAAACTAAGTCTTAGCTGCCTCCTCTCTTAAAAAAAAAAAAAAAAAAAACCTATTGCTGCCAAATTGATTCCAACTCATAGAGACCCTATAGGACAGAGTAGAATTGCCCCATAGAGTTTCCAACAAGCGCCTGGTGGGTTCGAACTGCCAACCTTTTGGGTAGGAGCTGTAGCTCTGAACTACTATGCCACCAGGGTTTCCTCCTCTCTAAAATGGGATATTAATACCTATCCTGCTGAGGCAGGTGGGTGAGAGAATTAAAGAGATAATATATGTGAGGTACTTAGCAAAATAAGTAGAGCAGAACGTGCACTCAATACATGTTGGTTTTCTTCTTGCATTCCCCTAAGTCTTTTCTAAGAACCAGGCTTAGGTCTGTTCCTTCACCTCATGGAAGGTGAGTAGTCACAGATCAACCCTGTGTGTTTCACTTTTGTGAACCTAAATAATGCCATTTATTTTATCCTCTTCCACCTGGGCCCAATTTCCCAACCCTGGACTTTACTACCGTCCATTCAGAACCCTCTTGTAATCCTTTTCATTTCCCTTAATTTGTGGAGTAATAGGTTGGACAGAGGCCTCACCAAGACCAAAGAGTCCAGTAGGTAGCAGGTAAAACAGGCTTCATTCTGTGGCTCCCCCAAACTGCCCACCCACAGTTATGCCTTGCTCCTATCCAGGAACTGGAGAGTCTCTTTCTTTGAATTCATGTGGTGTCAATGACTCTTCACTTCCCACCATTCCAGATATTGGGGCTCCCCTTCCTGAGAGAATCTTAAATTAGGGTTATGAATACTTATGACCAGGTCTCCTGAAGAAAGCAGACCATCTGGTATTTTTGGCAAGGATTGAAATGGTAATCATTAAAAACAAATCCCCTCAAAAAATTAAAAATAAAAGAGGTAATAGCAAACTTTTTAATTTCTTCACATAGCTGAAGAAGGCAGACACCAGAAGGGCCCCAGAGGGAAATCATAATCAGCTTTGGAGGAAGCTCCCACCAAGGCCACAGGGCAGTCAGTCTTAGGAGGCAGTGACTCTGGGACACAGACATATGGAGAGGTCATTTGTTTCTCATTTACCACACAGAGAAAAATATGGAAATAGTCTCAGCCCATTTGTTTGATGGGCCTCCTCTGTCAGTAATAAACAAATCAATACAATTAGTTTTGGCTCATCATCATTAAGGAACTTTCACCGCTGGGACACAATTTAATTATACCTCTGTTCCACAGGAAAGGGAACCTTTAGATGGACAGCTTCTCTTGGGGTTGTAGCAAGGCAGTTCCAGGTGCAGAGGCTTGGAGGCAGTGTCTGTATGGCTCCCTCAGAACACTGTGCATAGTAAGGCACAGTAAGGGTCTGTCCGGGGTGGTTCTAAGTGCTCCTATTACAAGGTCTTGGGAATTCAATTGAACAAATCTTCATTCTGTGTGCCCAGTGCTATATGGGGCTCTGAAAATAGCAACAATGCTAATAAATTGAAACAAGTAGAGATGAAAATGAACAGGGAATGCTAATAAATAGAAACAATGAATAAAGATTAAAATAAACATGGATTCCTTAGCAAGGACATTTACTTCACAACTGAAATCTAACCAGAAGCCAAAATGCCTGGTGTACCCCTCTGTGACAGTGAGCAACAGAACTGCCTTCTGCCTCAGCTTTTCCAGCTGCATCTCAGGCACATAATAACTAAGAAAGCTGTAAATAAGACCTGTGAATGTAACACTGTTTGTACGAAGTGCTCATCGGACCATGGTTTCTGCTCAGTGGACTTAAGAGTTTTGAACAGCACGTATCGACGGCTGGAGTGAATTGTTTCATAAAGATGGAGGAGCCATTTTACATCTTTCCACTTCCTTCTCTCACCTTCTAGTAGAGCTTGTCCTCAAATTAAATCTAGAGAGATGACTGTCCAATTGAAGTAATTGTAAGTTTGATTTGGGAATTTTAGGAACATCAGTTAGGCCAACATCCCAAGCTTCAAATGAGAAACTAAGACCTGGAGAGATTAATTTATCTGCCCATGTTACCCAGTTTGATGAGAAAAATGTGTCACTTGAAACCAAAACTCAATTGGAGGGTTCTCTCTATTACACCAGCCAGACAAGTCCATATTTCCAAAGTTTTCAGTTAAGGAAGACAGCCCAAGCAACCACATCTCTTGGAAGTTTTATTTATTTCAACCTGTAGCCCTTTCCCTCTGGGTTCCAAGGAGATCATTCGTGGATAAAAATGATTTGCCCAAGGTCATACAATTTCTAAATTATAGGAGCCAGTAATCAATTAAATATATATTTTTGCAGTTGACTTTATAGGTCTACCTTCCCAAAGTACAGCATCAAACACATTGGCTTTAACATTTATATTTAAATACTTGGAAGGGGCCTGAATTCTACGACTTGGAGGTGAGTTATCTAAGAGAGCCTCCTGACCTCTATCAGATTGTGACATACGTGAGAAATAACTCATACGTGAGAAATAACTCATACGTGAGAAATAACTCTAGCAAAATTTGGAGATTGATTGTTATAGCACTTAGCATTACTTACTTGATTGACACATGAAACTTTTCACAATATTGAGATCACAAAGACAACCATAGCATATCTTTCAACCAGAACTAGAAATCCTATGCTTAAACATCTGCGTTATTGTTACATAAAGCTACTCAGCAATCTTTTCTAATAGAGTAAAACTGACTCAAAGAAGAGTCTGTTAAGAAGTACCTGGCACACACATACAATATGCATTTAATAAATGTGAATAAATGGATTCCTGTTCCCGTTGCTGTCAATTCCGACTCCTAGCAACCCTATAGAACAGAGTAGAACTGCCCCATAGGGTTTCTAAGGAATGCCTGGTGAATTTGAACTGCCAACCTTTTTGTTGGCAGCCGTAGCTCCAAACTACTATGCCACCAGGGTTTCTAATAAATAAATTAGGAAACTTAACTGAAGAGGCTTACGTGACCTTAATGAAGATCAAAATTTCCTCCAAAAAAAGAGAAGAAACTTTACTTAAAAACAGGATTCCCCCACCAAATGTCAGACATGAGATTTCCTGATATTTAAGGTAGTATGGATCCCAGAAGGCATGGGATGTGGTCAAGATATCATTTAGCTTCAAAATGGATTAGGAATGTATAGAAACATGGCACCAGAAATTATGCTCAGAAATCCTGCTGCCAAGATTGAGCCAAGGTTGTGATAAGACACCAAGACATTTTGAAAAGATGTTCTACTATTTGAAAAACTTCATACAGTTGCAGAGATTTGCAGAGATACTGACATAGCACAGCCCTGCTAAGGGCCTGGGGAGAGATGATAAAGGATCTCTGATGAAAAAGGGGAACAAATGTAGAGATGCAGGATGGGTGCACGAACCTGCTCACATCCTCTGAGGAAATGGTCTGCACACAAGCATCATACTCAGATTCTGGAGATACCTGAAAAATTTGTAGTACCTGTTTGAAAAAGTTCTCAATGGCCGAATTCAACACCTCTGCTTCTTTAACATACATGCTAAAATGAAAAAGTGGGCCAAATAAATATATGAACACATGTTAAACATGTATTAAAATCAGACTAAACTGAACAATAAAAAGAAATCATACCCAACGTGTACATTGTTTTTTATTCTGAAAAGCTGAAAACATATTTATATCTGTGAGCCCATTTAAAGCAGAATGGAACAGGCAGGCATTCCTTGGAGACAGTACAGGAAAGCTCACATTTTAGAAATCTAGACTTCAAAATAACAGGATGTTATGGATTGAACTGTATCCCCCCAAAAGAAATGTGGAATTCCTAACCCCCATACATGTGACCATGTTTAGGAACAGAAGTCTTATTCTGCAATGTTAATGAGGTCATAACAGAGTAGGGTGGGTCCTAAACTTTATCACTTCTGAGTGGTGTCCTATAAAATGAGCAGAATAGACACATGGACGCACGCACAGGAAGAGGCCACATGATGAGAGAAACAGGTGCATCTATAAGCAGCAAAGGAATGCTCAGGCTAGCTGGCAGCCACCAGAAACTAGGAGAGGCCCATGGAAGAAATCAACATGGCTGAGCCCCTGACTGGGGCTTTCAGCCTCCAGACCTCTGAGAAAATAAATTCCTGTTCTTTAAAGCCACCACTTTGTGGTATTATGTTATGGCGGCACTAGAAAGCTAAGGCATAGGGGCACATTTGAGAAACGGTTAATCAAAATGAGACCACAATCCAAAATCAGGAGCTAAGGACAGGCCTGAATAAAGAGGCTGTGGCAAAGGGGTTGCAACTGTTTTGTTGTGTTTTTCTTTCACATAGGACCACATTTCTTCTGGTATCCCCTAAATTCCCTTACCTTAAAAGTCCTACTTCCAAGATTATTTTCCAGTACCACCCCCTTGTCACTTCCTGTAATCTTAGTGTGCCTGTAAGTCATAAAGTTTGGACTTTGCCAACTCTACCCTGCAGCATCTGCCTCTCTAGCTGCTTGAAAAGCATCCAATACAAGTAGTTTTATAACAGATGTTCTTTACTTTCAAAGACAGCTTTCAATTTTGAAAGATTGCTGAAAGATATAAGCAATTGAAAGAAAAAAAAAATAAAACCTAAAATTGAACTTCACGGGGAGTAAAATGATGTGTAAAAGTAAGTCTAATGGTACTTCAAAAATAAGTCAACAAAAGTGAAATGTTAACTCTCTGTTTCACATGCCCCACCCATCCCCAGCAGGCCTGGTCCTCAGGGTGAAGTAAGGGTGTGGGTTAGAAACGACTACGACTGCCCCAATCCCAAGGCACCAGGAGATGACCTTTTCTTTCAGGAAAGGAGTAACTGGTAGAACAGCTGAGGAAACATGGCCTAGGGAGGGCATTACCGATATTATTCTGCAACAGCTCTGTAGTGTCCCCAAATTTCTGACTCTCGTGCTTAGTCTTACACATTTATTTAAATCCCCAAGTGAACCTTTATTTGGTCTCTTACTTTGAGCCACCAAGGTTCTTGTTCAGAGCCCCTGGGTGACACAAATGGTTAGGCACTTGACTACTAGCTGTAAGGTCGGCAGTTTTAACTCACCCAGAGGGGCCTATAACTTGACAGCAATGGGGTTTGTTTGTTCGTTTGTTTTAGAGGTGCCTCAGAAACAGGCCCAGCAATCTGCTTCTGAAGGTTCACAGCATTGAAAACAGGATGCAGCACAGTTCTACTCTGCACACATGGGGTCACCACGAGTCAGAACAGGCTTGACAGCAACTAACAACAACGTGGTTCCTACTCGGTACTTCCGTCAGAGTCGTTTAGACTGTGTATTGGGTAGTTCCACGCTATGGCCTACCTTGATGCCCAAATTGTGGCTGCATACCTACTTTCTGTGCAACATGGAGGGTGATTACCCATGGAGGGTGGTCTGTTGTCTCAGGACACTTTGTATGGAACTTGTGTGGCTCACTGTTGGTGATAAGCTAACAAGTTCTCTTTCCAGTGTAAGCAAATCGCATGGAGTTTTTGTTATCAAAATATCAGATATTTTGTTCTTAATAATAGGTATTATTTTTTTTAATTTTCGCTATGTTTATACTTTTTATTCTTTTTGTTTCTTGATATAATCCTGTTTTTTTACTTAAGTGTATTTATTTTTGGAGCCCTGGTGGTGCAATGGTTAAGAGCTTGGCTGCTACCGAAAGGTTGGCCGCTCCTCAGAAACCCTGTGGGGCAGCTCTACTCTGTCCTATAGGGTCACTATGAGTCGGACTTGACTCCATGGCAGTGGCTTTTTTTCAAGCAGGTACTTATTTCTAAGGCATCATTTGATCTATTCTTTTATTTTATTTTCCATTATTTATGTGTTTTATTTATTTGGTATAAGGACCTCCTAGTAATTCTGTAGGCCATAGGACACCAACAAGATTACTTTTGTTCATCAACTCTCTGGGCCTCCAGTCCATTCTTGGGAAGAGCAATGTATCAACTCAGTAGCAGTGTAACAGCAAAGATCATAGAGTAAGAAAACCTAACTAGCCATGGTGTAGTTTACTTAACTTGTCTGCACCTCAGGTTACCCATCTGTCAAAATAGGAATAATAATAATCTCTGCTTACACCATGGGATAGTTTTGTGCATCAAATTGTATATACATGTCAGGATGTTAAATTGGAAGTTTTGGCTGAACACAAAGATCTCACAGATATCAAATACCAAAATGACTGGAGACAGATCAGCCTGCAGGACTTGAAAAGAAGACAATTAAAACCAATTACATGACTCTCAAGCAATTCAGCCACATTAAGGATATAACTTGAGGTGTGGATTTCTTAGTGAGAGCTGTGCTGTGAGGTCCCCTTCCCAAAGGTGTATGTTATGAATTGAACTGTGTTCCCCAGAAAGATATGTTGAAGTCCTAACTCCTGGTACCTGTGAAAGTGACCTTGTTTAGAAATAGTCTTTGAAGGTGTGATCAGTAAAGTTAACATGAGGTCATATCACAGTCAGCTGAGTCCTAATCCAATCTTTTTGTTGCTATTAGCAGCTGTCTAGTCTGTTTCAATTCATGGTGACCCCATGCACAAGGAAATGAAACACTGCCCAGTCCTGCACCACCCCCACGATTGGTTACTGATAGGACCATTGTAGTCCACAGGATTTCTTTGCCTGATTTTTGGAAGTAGATTGCCAGGCCTTTCTTCCTAGTCCATCTTATCCTGGAAGCTCTGCTGAAATCTGTTCAGCATCATAGCAACATGCAAACCTCCACTGACAGGTGGTAGTTGCCCATGAGGTGCATTCACCAGGAATTAAACTCAAGTCTCCCACATAAAAAAAAAAAAAGAGAATTCTATCACTCAATCATCACTGCCCTGTGTAATCCTATCAGTTGTATCCATAGAGAGAGAGGAAGGAAGAAGGTAGCCATGTGGCCACAAAGTTATACTGCAGCTGCAAGCCAAGGAATGCCTGGGACTCTCAGAAGCTGAGAGACAAGAAAGAATCCTCTTCTAGAGCTTTCTGTAAGAACATGATTGTGCCAACACCCTGAATTTGGACTTCTAGCCTCCAGAACTGTGAGAGAATAAGTATCTGTTCTTATAAGCCACCCAGTTTGTGGTATTTTGTTATGGCAGTCCTAGGAAATGAATACAAAGTTCCTGTCCCTTCAAGTCAAGTGAGAGACTTCTACAGTCCCACTTGGAAATTTGCTATCTGTCTCTGTAGCCAGGGAGATGCAATGAACTGGCATCTAACCCCAGTGGCAATGATGGCAGGAGAAAGTATTTCCCAGAGTTTCATCTATTACCCATGAGTGATCAGAGGGCAGAAATTGTGTGTGTGCTAGCCTTAGACTTAACATAGGCCATGAAAACAATGGAACCAGAATGAGGTTGTGTTAACTTCATTTTGTTCAACAGGGCTTTTGAGACGGGAGACCAGAAACTCAGCAAATAATAGCTACAGGTGAACCCTTCATTCCTAGGGCTGTGAAAGGGGTAAGCAGCAAGTCAGAGGAAAATATATCGCCTGTATCAAAAGAATTGTTCAGGCGAGATAGTTCTCAGAATTGGAGGTGAAAGGGGGATTCCAAAGAACCCATGAAAGTGCTCTGAGATAAACAGATTTAACATAGGCCAGGCCCAGAGGACAGAAACCCTGGTGGCACCGTGGTTAAGAGCTATGGCGGCTAACCAAAAGGTCAGCAGTTCAAATCCACCAGGCACTCCTTGGAAACTGTATGGAGCAGTTCTACTCTGTTCGATAGGGTTGCTACGAGTCAGAGTTGACTCTATGGCAATGGGTCAATGGGTTTGGTTTGTTTTTTTTTAGGCTCAGAGGACAAGAGACCATCTTGGTGGAGGCACTGGTAATGTAAGAGCTTGGTTCTCTTCCTTTACCTCTTGCTCCAGCTCCAGATTGTCCATAAATAGCAGCTACCTAGTGCAGACAGCTCCCACAAGTCTGTCAGTTTGTTGTAGTGTGGGGCCTTTTGTGTTGCTGTGATGCTGGAAGCTACACCACCAGTATTCAAATACCAGCAGGGTCACCCATGGAGGACAGGTTTCAGCTGAGCTTCTGGACTAAGGCAGACTAGGAAGAAGGACCCAGCGGTCTGCTTACGAAAAGAATTTGCCAGTGAAAACCTTATGAATAACAGCAGAACATTGTCTGATATAGTGCCGGAAGATGAGCCACTCAGATTGGAAGGCTCTCAAAAGATGACTGGGAAAGGGCTGCCTCCTCAGAGCAGAGTTGACCTTGATGAAGTGGATGGAGTCAAGCTTTTGGGACCTTCATTTGCTGATGTGGTGCCATTCAAAATGAGAAGAAACAGCCGCAAACATCCATTAATAATCAGAACCTGGAATGTACAAAGTATGAGTCTAGGAAAATTGGAAATTGTCACAACTGAAATGGAATGCATGAAGATCAACATCCTAGGCATTAGTGAGCTGAAATGGACGGGTACTGGCCATTTTGAATGGGACAGACATATGGTCTACTATGCCGGGAATGACAACTTGAAGAGGAATGGCGTTGCATTCACTGTCAAAAAGAACACTTCAAGATCTATCCTGAAGTACAATGCTGTCAGTGATAGGATACTATCCATACATCTACAAGGAAGACTAGTTAATATGACTATTATTCAAATTTATGCACCAAACACTAAGGCCAAAGATGAAGAAATTGAAGATTTTTACCAACTTCTACAGTCTGAAATTGATTGAACATACAATCAGGATGCATTGATAATTACTGGTGATTGGAACCTGAACACTGGAAACAAAGAAGCAGGATAGGTAGTTGGAAAATATGACCTTGGTGATAGAAATGATGCTGGAGATCACACGATAGAATTTTGCAAGTCCAACGACTTTGTCATAGCAAATACCTTTTTCATCAACATAAACAGCGACTATACACATGGACCCTCGCCAGATGGAATACACAGGAATCAAATCGACTACATCTATGGAAAGAGACAATGGAAAAGCTCAATATCGGTCAGAACGAAGCCGGGGCCCAACTGCAGATCAGACCATCAATTACTCACATGCAAGTTTGAGTTGAAACTGAAAAAAATAAGACCAAGTCCACGAGAGCCAAAGTATAACCTTGAGTGTATCCCACCTGAATTTAGAGACCATCTCAAGAATAGATTTGACGTGTTAAACACTAATGACTGAAGATGAGACAAGTTGTGGAATGATACCAAGCACATCATATGTAAAGAAAGCAAGAGATCATTAAAAAGGCAGGAGAGAAAGAAAAGACCTAAATGGATGTCGGAAGAGACTCTGAAACTTGCCCTTGAACATCGAGCAGCTAAAGCAAAAGGAAGAAATGATGAAGTAAAAGAACTGAACAGAAGATTTCAAAGGGCCCCTCGAGAAGAAGAAGTAAAGTATTATAATGACATGTGCAAACAGCTGGAGATAGAAAACCAAATGAGAAGAACGTGCTCCAGATTTCTCAAGCTGAAAGAACTAAAGAAAAAACTCAAGCCTCAAGTTGCAATACTGAAGGATTCTACATGGAAAATATTAAACAATGCAGGAAGCATCAAAAGAAGATGGAAGGAATACACAGTCGCTGTACCAAAAAGAATTGATCGACATTCAACCATTTCAAGAGGCAACATATAATCAGGAGCCGATGGTACTGAAGGAAGAAGTCCAAGCTGCACTGAAGGCATTGGTGAAGAACAAGGCTCCAATTGACAGAATTCCAGATGAGATGTTTCAACAAATGGTTGCAGCATTGAAGATACTCCCTCGTCTATGCCAAGAAATTTGGAAGTCAGCTACCTGGCCAGCTGACTGGAAGAGATACACATTTACGCCTATTCCCAATAAGGTGATCCAACCCAATGCGGAAATTATCGAATAATATCATTAATATGACATGCAAACAAAATTTTGCTGAAGATCATTCAAAAGCAGCTGTAGCAGTATATCAACAAGGAATTGCCAGAAATTCAAGCCAGATTTAGAAGAGGATGTGGAACCAGGGATATCATTGCTGATGTCAGATGGATCCTGGCTGAAAGCAAAGGATTACAGAAAATGTTTACTGTGTTTTATTGACTATGCAAAGGCTTTCAACTGTGTGGATAATACTGTGAAGAATGGGAATTCTGGAACATTTAATTGTGTTCGTGAGGAATCCGTATGTGGATCAAGGGGCAGTCATTCAAAAAGAACAAGCAGATACTGCATGGTTTAAAGTCAGGAAAGGTGTGCGTCAGCGTTGTATCCTTTCACCGTACCTGCTCAGTCTGCATGCTAAGCAAATAATCCAAGAAACTAGACTATATAAAGAAGAACCGGGCATCCGGATTGGAAGAAGACTCATTAACAACCTGCATTTTGCAGATGACACAACCTTGCTTGCTGAAAGTGAAGAGGACTTGAAGCACTTACTAATGAAGATCAAAGACCACAGCCTTCAGTATGGATTGCACCTCAACATAAAGAAAACAAAAATCCTCACAACTGGACCAATAAGCAACATCATAGATGGAGAAAAGATTGAGGTTGTCAAGAATTTCATTTTACTTGGATACACAATCAACACCAGTGGAAGCAGCATTCAAGAAAACAAAAGACGTGCTGCACTGGGCACATCAGCTGCAAGAGATCTCTTTTAAGTGTTGAAAACCAAAGATGTCACCTTGAAGACTAAGGTGACCCTGACCCAAGCCATGGTGTTTTCAATCACCTAATATGGAACAAAATGCTGCCTGGTCCTGTGCCATCTCACTGGTGGGTTGGAGAGTGCATCCTTGTGCTCATATACTTTTCATTGCCTGATTTTTTGCAGTAGATCGTCAGGCCTTTCTTTCTGGTTCATCTTAGCCTGGAGGCTCCAATGAAACTTGTTAAGCATCATACCAATATCCAAGCCTCCACCGACATATAGGTGGTTGCTGCACTAGAGGTACAAACCCGGGTCTCTCTCATGGAAAGCAAGAATTCTACCACCGAACCACCACTGCCCTCGAGACTAAGGTATTATCTTCTTGTTTTATTCTTTTTTATTTGTTCAGCCATGAGTTGGGGGGATCTGATCCAAGAGGTATAAGGTGATGAAAGAGGTGAGCAGGGACAGAATAAAGAGCATACATCCCATGACTTCCTCCCTGACTGCAGGGCTCAATCCCGAGGAGGGTAGATTATTTTGTGAGACTGCACATTATAGTTACCAAATAGAGATTGTGTTTGTGACTTCAAGGCAGCGTAGAACCATCTGTTACCCATAGGAACTATGGAACCTGCTACAATTTTCATCCAACAGCCGGGAAAGAATAATCCTTGAAAAACATTTAAAGTGATGATGAAAGACAGAAGTTGCATTTCAACTGCATCATGGTCAACAATAATACACTCCAATGCCTAGGACAGCCCCAGCACATCGTAACCCACCCAGTGCCGTCGTCGGAACTCCATAAATATTTATTGAATAAATGAATAACATGATAGTTTCACATACATACACACATCCACAGCTTTGGAAACTATAAAGCTTCTGACAGTAAGGCTTGCAAATAAGTACATTCTTGTGATAATTACTAACATTAGTAATACCTAATTAGCTGCAATCCTGATAAGTAATTTTTGCAGTGAAAAGCATTCATCCACCCATGCGTTCATTCACTAATTTAGGTAACAAATGTTGATTAAACTCTTTTTCTCCAGATATCATGCTAGGCACTGGAAATGTATCGATATTTTCGCAGACATTACTGACAAAAAGGGAAGGCAGGCAACCAAACAGTTACTTCAAGAAAGACTCAAATTTTGACTGAAGGGGGTTAAGGAAGGAAGAAGAAAGCTGATCACAAAAAGTTCATAGTGGAGTTGATCCTGGGTTTGCAGAGTTCTGGGCAGCCAGAGGTCAGTGGGAGGGACAGCTGAGGTCTGGGAAATAGTAGCATCAGCAAAGAATGAGAGATGGAAGAGGCTGCCAAGAAGGCATTTGCTCACTTCACAAATTTGTGCAGCGCTGGTTCTGGGAATGGAAGCCAAGCCTTGAAACAAATCACGGACAACTGACAGATGATAGAATGGGCTACAAATGTGACTAGTTGGGGAGCGGGGGGAGGTCAAAGGGCCAGAGTGCCCTATATACTGTCTTCCATTATCTTGCATTAATTCATGCAATCATTTATTCAATAAATATTTGTAAGTGTTGGCTCTGTGCTGGTGCACCAGAGGGTGGACCTGGGCTCTGGAGAACGGTCAACTGTAAGCCCACCCGGGTCTTCATGTCCCTTAGTTACCTCTTCCTACCAAGGTTCCTTGTTCTGCTCTTCTCTTAGAGGAGGCAGTCGCCAGTTGAGCAATTAAAAACAATTAAGGGGCTTTGGAACACTGGAAGCCAGAAAGCAATAGGGTGATATATTTAAAGTGCTGAAAGAAATAAACAAACAAACAAAAAGCTGTCAACCAAGAACGAGGGTGAAACTATCCTTCAAGAATGAGGGTAAAAGAATAAAGCAGGAGGTCTTGCACTCCTCAATATCAAAATGTGCTATACAGCCACTGTAAAAAAAAAAAAAAAAACATAGTATTGGTTCAACAATAGACACATAGACAAGTGGTATAAACTTGACAACACAAAACTAAACACAGTCATCTATGGACAACTGATTTTCAACAAGGGTCAAAGTCCATTCAATGGGGAAAAATAGTCTTTTTAATAAATGGTTCTGGCAAAACTGGGTATCCACTGCAGAAAAATGAAACAGGACCTGTATCTCATACCATACACAAAAATTAACTCAAAATGGATCAAAGACCTAAATGTTAAACCTAAAACTATAAATTCCTGGAAGAAAATATAGGGAGAAAATTTCAGTATCTAACGACTTGTAAAAATAGGATAGCAAATGTAACAACAAATGCAAGAATACAAGAAGACAAAATAGATAAATAGGACTTCATAAAAATTAAAAACTTATGCTCATCAAAAGATTATTAAAAGAGTAAAAAGAGAACCCATAGACTGGGAAAAAATTTTCAGAAACTACACATCAGATAAGGGTCTAATTTCCAAAATTTATAGAAAACTTCAGCAATTCAACAACAAAAAGACAAACAACTTGATTATAAAATGGGCAAAGGACATGAATAGAACCTTCACCAAAGAAGACATCAAATCAGCCAACAAACACAGGAAAAGATGCGCTCCATCATTAGCCATTACCACAAAAAACAAAAAACCCATTGCCATTGAGTCAATTCCAACTCACAGGAATCCTACAGGACAGGGTAGAACTGCCCCATAGAGTTTCCAAGGAGCAGCTGGTGGATTCAAACTGAACATTTTGGTTAGCAGGTGAGCTCTTAACCACTGTACCACCAGGGCTCCCATTAGCCATTAAACCAAAACAAAACCAAACCCATTGCCACTGAGTCAATTCCAACTCATAGCAATCCTATAGGACAGAACAGAACTGCCCCATAGGGTTTCCAAAGAGCAACTAGTGGATTCGAAATGCTGACCTTTTGGTTAGCAGATGTAGCAGTTAACCACCATGCCATTAGCCATTAGATGCAAATCAAAACTATAGTGAGATATCATCTCACCCCAACTAAAATGGCACAGATTAAAAAAAAAAAAAAAAACTGATAACAAATGTTGGCAAGAATGTGGGACGATTGAAACCCTTATGCCTTGCTGGTGGGACTGTAAAATGGTACAACCACTATACAAAATGATATGGTGCTTCCTCAAAAAACTAGAAATAGAACTACCCAACAATCCAGCAATCTCACTCCTAGAGATATACCCTAGAGACATAAAAGTAGTGACATGAACAGAAGTCTGCACTCCTATGTCCATTGCAGCTTTATTCACAATAGAAAAAAAAAAAAAAATAGAAACAACCAAAATGCCCATTAGCAGATGAATGGATAAGCAAAATGTGGTACATACATATAATGGAATACTATACAACCATAAAGAACAATGATGTGTTAACGAAATATAACATGGATGGATTTGGAGGGCACAATGCTAAGTGAAATAAGTCAAGCACATAAGGACAAATATTGTATGATCCTTCTTTTATAAGAAGACAAGAATAGGCATATATAAAGAGACTGATATTCAATGGTGGTTACCAGGAGATGGAATGGAGTGAGGGGGAAGCACATTCTAGATTGTAAATAGTTGCTAATTTTGGTGATGGGAAAAGTGGCACTAAATGTGTGTGTAGTGAGCATAGCATGACCAAAGTAAACAATGCCACTGAGAAGCACTCATGAGAAAAGGATGCCTGCACCAAAGAATTTGACATACATAAGAGGGCAACAAATCCAATAAAGAACAAAAACTGAGTCTAGGATCACAAAAGGATGGGTATAGACATGTATGTATATGGATAGTTTCAGGTATACATATACATAAGAACTGACAGAAGCACACGTAAATACAAATATGTGTAGGCAGGCACGTATATTATTGAAGACACAACTACAGATAATCCTCAGACATAACCAAACATCTTCTGAGATTGGTTTTCTGGGTTTGAAGGCTCAGGACCATAGTCTCATTGGATAACTCAGTCAATTGGCATAATGTAGTTCACAAAATTCATGTTCTGCATCCCAGTGAATTGAGTAGCATCTGGGGTCTTAAAAGATTGTGAGTAGCCATCTAAGGCAAAACTATTTGTCTGTATTCATCAGGAACAAAAGAGTAAGAAGCTAAGCAAAATCACAGAGAATAAACAAGTCTACAAGGATGATATCCTACAGAAGCCACAGCTTCAGCTATCCTGAGACCAGAAGAACTAGATACTACCTGGCTACCTCGCTGACTGATGTAACTAGAGGCATGATAGATGACCCTGGTTAAAATGGGAGAAAAATGCAAAATGAAACTCAAATTCTTAAAAATGGCCAGGCTGTCTTAGTCATCTAGTACTGCTATAACAGAAATACCACAAGTGGATGGCATTAACAGAGAGAAACTTATTCTTTCACAGTCTAGTAGGTTACAAGTCCAAATTCAGGGTGTCACCTTCAGAGGAAGACTTTCTCTCTTTGTCAGCTCTGGAGGAAAGTCTTTGTCCTCAATCTTCTCCTGGTCAAGGAGTTTCTCAGGGGCAGGGATCCTGGGTCCAAAGGACACGCTTTGCTACTGGTGCTGCTCTCTTGGTGGTATGAGGTCCCCAACTCTCTGCTTGCTTCCCTTTCCTTTTATCTCTTGAGAGATAAAAGGTGGTGTAGGCCCCACCTGCCCCAGGGAAACTCCCTTTACATAGGATCAGGGAGGTGACCTGAGTAAGGGTGGTGTTATAATCCCACCCTAATCCTCTTTAGCATAACATTACAATTACAAAATGGAGGACAACCACACAAGACTGGGAATCATGGTCTAACCAAGTTGACACATACTTTTGAGGGGACACATTTCAGTCCATGACACTAACCAGACCACTGGAGACCAGAAGGCTCCCTGACACTATCTATCACCCTGAGATGCTCTTTAAACCTTGAATCAAAACTATCCCCTGAACTCACCTTTTAACAGAAAAGTAGAGTGACAAGTAAAATAAAAGATATTACCCATTAGATTGGTACTCTACTAAATCAAAACACCTGTATGAGTCTAAAAGGTCAACATGTAATCCAAAGCAAAGATGAGAAGATAAGAGGGAAGGGAAACTATAGTACTGGAAATGGAACAACCAGAATACAATTAATGAGAATGCTGACACAATGTGAAAAATGTAACTAATATCATTGATCAATTTGTGTGGAAATTGTCAAAAAGGAACATAACTTGCTATGTAAACTTTCACCAAAAGCACAATAAATTATTTTTTTAAAAAAAGGGTGAAATTAAAACATTCCCAGACAAACAGAAGCTAAGAGAGTTTATATCTACCAGACTGGCCCTACAAAAAAAAATACTAATGGAAGTCTTGTAGATGGAAGGGAAAAGACATTAGAAAATAATTTGAAGTCATACATAAGGATTCCTAATAAAGGGAATTACATGAACGATAAGGGCTAGTAATAATGTATGCATACTTGGTAATTCTAACTATTTTGTCCTTCATGTTTTTTAATAACAAATATATAAAAATCTAGTATAAAATTATGTTACAGAGCATATGGAATATAAAGACATAATTACTGATAACAACAAGAAAAGATGAGGAAGAGGAATGGTATACGTAGAGAATTTCTTGTATGTTACTGAAGTTAAGTTGGTACCAACTTATTCTAGGATGTCATAAATACAAAACTGTTAAAAGTAATATTCATGGTAACCACTAAGAAAATATTTAAAAAACATACACAAAAATAAAGGAGAAGGGAACCAAAATGGCTCACTATAATAAATCAACAAAACACAAAAGTAAATAGTAGTAAAGAACAAAGACAAAGAAGCTTTAAGACACACAAAAAGCAAATAACAAAATGGCAGAAGTAAATCACTTCTTATTGATTATACATGTTACCATATGGATGGAGCTTAAAGACACTATTCTGAGGGAAATAAGTCACAAAAAGACAAATATTGTATGACCTCACTTACATAAAAGAAAAGGCAAATGTATAGAGATCAAAGTTTACTACTGGTTTACAGGAGCAGGAGAGAGAGGGGAAGGGGGGCGGTTATTACTTATGGAGTACTTAGTTTCAGTTTGTGGTGATGGAAAAATTGTATTGATTAAGTAGGGTTACACAGTCGATTATTGAAAGTGCTGTCAATATGTTGCACATCTATACAAAGTTCAATTGGCAAAGTTGTGTGACAGATATATTTACAACAATGACATCGACAAAAAAAAAAGTAGCTGCTGAGGCTGCTCACGTACAATGAAAAACCTCACGGTTCCTTGGTTTGGAGGTTCAGGGCCATGTTTTCACATGATACCGCACTTAATTAGCCTATTAATGCGGTTAGTGCCTCCTAATGCTGGCGTCTTAAAAGCTTGCAAGCAGCCATTCGAGGCACAACAATTGGTCTCTATTCACCTGGAGCAACAGAGAAAGAAGGAAAGTCAAGAATAGAAGGAAAAAATGGAATGTGTGCCTGATCGCCTCCATAAACAACTTCTTCCTTTGCCCTGAGATCAGAAGAACTGGATGGTTCCCAGCTACCATCACTGAACATTTTGATCAAAGATTCTATAGGAGAATCTTCATCAAAAGGGGGAAAATGCAGAACAGAATTTCAAATTTTAATGGAATCCAGACTGTCTGGATCCATAGAGGCTGTATGAACTCCTGAAACTATTGTCCAGAGATAATCTTTAAACCTTAAACCAAAAATATCCCCTGAAGTTTTCTTAAAAGCAAACAATAGTTCAGCTTAACTAGTCAAGAATGACTGCCTTGAACATTGTGCTCTTTTAAGAACTACATATGTGGGATCAATCAAACTGACAACAGCAACATGAAAGATAAGATAGAAAGCTTAGAGGGCAGTGAGTTTATGTCAATGGTGGAAAAGAGGGTAAGAACGGTTGCATAACTTAAAAGAATGTGATCAATGTCACTGAATTGTTCATGTAGAAACTGAATTGGTGTATTCTCTGCTGTGTATAATCTCAACAACAAAAATAAAGCATTAAGGAAATGGCATAGAAACAATTTTATAATACATTATTAAGTTAAAAAAAATTAATAAGTGGCTAATGAGCACAGGTTAAAAAAAAAAAAAAAGAGCAAAGGCTTTGGAATCAACCCTATTTGGGTTTGGTCTGGGTGACCCTAGTCAAGCTATTCAACTTTTCTGAACCTCAGTTACTCCATATGTAAAAATGCTTTAGTGAAAAACACATTCTCAGAGAGATGCTGGGTGCATTAAATGGAACAATGGACGTAAAGACCTCACACAGTGCCTTGAACATAGGAAGTCCTGGATAAAGGTTGCACAGCTATTTATCATGATTCTCTTTTTTACTGCTCTACTTCTTGAGAAATTGGGCACTTTATTCTACTCAACATAAATGCGGTAGTGTTTAAAATATCCCTTATTTGTGAAGCCCCTTAATATTGGTTATATGGAATGGCTCCTCTTTTCTCTCCTCTTAATCAGCGTTATTGTTAACAACTCAGAAGTAACACAGTGATTATGACTCAGAAAAGAGTGAAATCTCACGGGCTCATAACCTTTCAGAAAATGAAACATTTCTTGGGCTGAAATTTCAAATGCTGGCTCTTATTGCAAAGGTGAGTTCTCTGTGTGTGAAGAAAATTTGATAAAATTCTCTGACAAATTTCTGAGCCATTAGAGCATGAAAAAAGGTGTTCCGCATCCCTTGAAAGAAATTCTGGGTGCCTTTTTCAGGCATGAATATCTCAATAAGCAGCTTGATTTTAAAATGTCAAACTTGCCACAGAATTTGGTTCTTGAGTAGGACAAATGCCTTTGATTTGTTTGAAGAAATTTGATTTGGAAATAGCCAAGTCATTAGTTGTCGAGACTAAGGCTTTGAAGTCACAGAGTATGGATTTCTATTATAGGCCCTTGTGGAGCCCCAGACATTTGCATGTAAAATACTTCTAGAACTTTTGCATATGCTTAGATATTAAAATAAGCGTGCCTAATGCATTTATAAGATCCCATCTATCATATACAGAATGCACTTTAAAATGCTACCCAATTAGGAAATATCATCTTGTTGTTTAACCTTAATCGAATAGGGGAGTGAACACATAGCACTAATAAACTATGATTGTTGAAATCCTAAATGCACAGTTGTATTTAATTCTGAACATTGCACATTTGGGACACTGTTAAATAATAGCTCTTATGAGATCTCCATTTGAAAGAAACTTAAGAATGTGGAGCTGAACGAAAGAGACTCAAGAATTATTCAAGCATAAAAATAGAAGCCTAAAAAGGACCAAGAAGGGTTATCACATCCAATCCCTACTTAAAATTGCACACTTGTGGGACGGTAGGGCTGGAAGAGACTGAAGGAGGATCACCTGGTCTAAACCATTCATTTTACAGAGTCAGGAAACTGGGGTACAGGTTAGAGTTTGCTGAAAACCTGTTTGTGCTGTTCTTACAAATTTTCAGAAAAGAAAATCCTACAACTTCCCCTGGCAACATATTCTAGTCCTTAATCATCAGGAAATTTCAACTACCTTAATTTCCTCCAATTTCTGTTTAGGCCTATTTTCTTGATGTGTGCGGATTTAAAATAAATAGCACACTGTATAATCTCTGTAAGTGACTAACGCTAGAACCTGACACTATGATCAAACATTAGAAATTGCAAATAATTAACCAAGAGATCAGAAAGCTCACAGGGGACCTAACCAGAGTTTTTCAATAGATGCACAGCATCAGGAGGGTCAAGAGTGAGGGTTTGCTCTAAATCCTACCTCTGCCCCTTACAAACTATGAAATGGGCAAATTATTTATCTTATGTAAGTCTCTGTTTTTTCATGGATAATAACAAAGGATAAATAATAAGGTCTGAAAATGTACTTAGAAGACTGTATAGCCCATTTAAGCCCTTAATAAATGGTGTTTTATCATGGTTGATATTATATATAATATTTGTAGAAAAATAAAAAAGGATAGTGATTACCTGCCATTACCACCTCTATCATCTCTAACAAACAAGTTATTTTGAGTTGTCTATACGTATGAAAGGAAACCCTGGTGGCGTAGTGGTTAAGTGCTACGGCTGCTAACCAAGGGGTCTGCAGTTCAAATCTGCCAGGCACTCCTTGGAAACTCTATGGGGCAGTTCTACTCTGTCCTATAGGGTCACTATGAGTCGGAATTGATTCGATGGCAGAGAGTTGGTTGGTTTGTTTGTTTTTGGTATATACATAAAAATACACTACTGAAAAGACTTTGAAGGACTAGTATTTGAGGTAGGGTTTGGGGGGTGTCCTAAAATTGATTACTGAAGGATCTTTTACTTCTTACTTCTGTTTTCTTTGGAGATTATCGTATGACAGAAGCTAGAAGTGTTATATAGCCCATCCAGGGGAATGGACTAGCTGACATTTTGGTACCCTTCAAATCTATGATTTCCTAAATTTTGTTTATCCAACATCATCTTCAAATTCTACCTTATTCTCATAGCTCCATATGACATTAATTCATGTCTGCACTTAAAGGAACCTTAAGATGAGATGAGGAAAACCTTGTACACAAAGTTTATGTTCAATCTCAAGATCCAGTTACAAGAAAGAGCTATTGTTGTCAACTTTTTTTTTCCAGAAATGCAGAAGGCAATTCTTGTTTGTTATCACTTGAGATTCTAATTTTTCTAGGTAAAATGAATTCCAAATGATTATTGATAGTGGTAACTCTTATGCAAACCTATTTCAGTTCAATAGTTGAATGTTAATTTGCACCGTAATGAAAAACAAATCCTCTAAGTTCTCACTCTCATCATTTAATACAAATTGATGTCACAGCATAACCAGTAAAGAAAAAAAAAATCTTTTTCTATTATTCCCCTTTGTTAGTTTCACACACTTAATTACAGACATGGGAGCTGTCAATTTTGTTGCTTTTATCAACCAACACTATAGACAACTTCACTACTTTCAGGTCAAGTGTTATCTGGAAAAAAAAAAGCGATTTTTTTTCAATAGGTGGATTGACTGCTAAAAGGGAGAAATTTGGATAATAAGGGATTAGCACACAAATACTAAGTGGAACATTTACCAGCCAAGAGGAAACCACTGATGGATAGTGAGGATCTTGTTTGATTGTACAAGGCAATGGGAGGTTTGGGAAAATGGAAGAATCTTGATTTTGTCTCTACACTCCAAGGAGCCCCCAAAACTCACTACTGAACTAACTGCTGAATTAGCATACAGCTACTGAATTAACATTCCCTTCCTGGAGTAACTTTTTAGTTTTTTTTTCCTGGAGTAACCTCTTGTAGTGATGCAAAGATACATGTAGTTTAAAATATTCTCTCCTCCTTTGGAGTGGGCAGTATTTCAGTTCTATTGTCCAAAACACCATTTTAAACATGTAAAAACTCTTCTGGGTAGAGCATTATAAATCAATGAATTGAGAGAAGGGCTATAGCCACAAATATGACCATGAAGAAAAGGGTTGATCAGAGAGAGAGAGAGAGAGAGAGAAAAAAAGCTACAATAGTATGACTGGAAAACAAAACAATGGTATTGGGAGTATCTTGATTTTAGAACAGAAGAGAACATGTCGTTTTCTCTTGTGGTTAACAGAAGCCCATACTCTGTGTCATGGATTGAATTGTGTCCCCCCAAAATATCTGACAACTTGGCAATGTCATGATTCTCCTGTATGATTGTCTACCATTTTATCTTCTGATGTGATTTCCCCATGTGTTGTAAATCTTATCACTATGATGTAATAAGATGGATTAGTGGCAGTTTTATTGATGAGGTCCACAAGATTAATGTCTTAAGCCAATCTCTTTTGAAATATAAAAAAGAGAAGTGAGCAGAAAGACATGCTGACCTCATACTACCGAGAAAGAAGCGCTGGGAGCAGAGTGTGTCCTTTGGACCTGAGGTTCTTATGCTGAGATGTTCCCAGACCAAGGAAAGATTGATGCATCACAAGGACATTCCTTCAGAGCCGACAGGGAGAGAAAGCCTTCCCCTAGAGCTGGCAGCCTGAATTCAGACTTCTAGTCTACTGGACTGTGAGAGGATAAATTTCTCTCTGTTAAAGCCATCCACTTGTGGTATTTTTGTTATAGCAGCACTAGATGACCAAAATGCCCTGTCTGAAAGGATGTTAGAGGCACTAGGCCTGCATGGCAAGGAACCTGACTTCACTAAGTAATTAGAAATCACCCTATAAATTAGCTAAATTAGGTCAGTCAGAACTGAAAAGTCTGAATACACCAAACAGGACAAGTGCTGGCTCAGCCCGGGAGTCAACAGAACTTCCTCAGAACATAACTGAGGAGGAACTCCGGAAAAAAGACAAGGATGTGCTTGCAAAAAGTCAGGACAGATGGCCTCCATCTAGTAAAGTAACTTCCCTGTCCCCAAACAAAATGATCGTTGACCGCCATGACATCATAAAGATGGCAATTGTAAAGTGAGTGAAGGATGGCCTGACACCATGGGGGACAGCCTCAGGCCCAAATAGGCTGAGACTTAATTTCACAGGTTATAAAGTAGGTTTAAGGGAAATTAGGCCATGATTAGGCAAACAGAAGAGAATCAGACAAGGTTAATAGATGAAAAACACAGGCGTATTCGTATCACTCAGACTTGGAAGGGGGTAAGAATGAACACAGCAAGAAATAGAACTTGTGGCAAAAGCAGCTCACAGCTTCCTTTTAGCCACATCTTTCGACCCCACCAAAGAGGAACATGCTATGGGTTGGTCTGGTTCAAAGACATTTTTCTAGGTCACAGTCCCATAGCTCTCACAATGCTAAATAAAAGTGATCAAGGAAGGAAGGAGTCCATGGAAGAGTAGTTTCTTTGGAGGCAATTCTTCAGACAAGATGTGAAGTAAATGATCAGAGACTGTTTTTCAAGTTTATTGCTTTGTTTCCAATGCTAAGAACAATGTCCAGCATATAATAGATGCTCAATAAGCCTGTATTAGGTGGATGAATGACTGAATAAACCAGTGAGAGGAGCTGGAGGGTGCGCTCTTCCTTGGTGCAACCCTTGCCTTGACAATACCTGGAGTGAAGAGACCCGAGAGCGCTGTGAAAGGCAGACCAGGAGAGCTCTATCTTAAGTACTGGGGCAAATGTGCTTGAGCTCGCTTGGTCTGGAGCTGCTTTTCTTCATTGACTAATGGGCATTTTCTGAGCCAGTCTTCCCTCACTACTAGATTGGTAAAAGTTGCCAAAGGCCAGGTTCCAGTGCGGGCTTAGCATGAAAGGAACAAAGGAGGCTACCTGATCTATTTTGTCCCCGGTCTGAGACTGTACCATGACCAAGTAACCAAAAGGAATTTTCCTGGTCTAGCTTGGTCACAAAGGACTGCATCAGGGGATGAGACTACGACCTCAGCCAGAGTGTCCTTTGCCTGGTCTTATTAAGAGAATAGTTAAGGTCGAGATGGTAAGATTCAGATCATGGGTCATGGTTCCATCTGTCACTTTAAACACAAAATATGGGGCTCACCAAACACACATCTGGATTAAAAGATAAAAATGTAATCTGTTTTCAACATGCACAGTGATAAATACTTGTGGGTATATTTACTTTTAAAATTCTCCTTTTTCTCTATCTTTGCATTGTTGCTGTTATTTGCCACTGAGTTAGCTCCGACTCTGGGTGACCTCACGTACCACATAACGAAATGGTGAAATTTCCATGATTGTTGGTATACGTTGAGTCCATTGTTGTGGCCATTGTGTAGTGGCTTCAAACTTAAGGGGCTCGTCTTCCAATGTTATATCAGACAATATTCTGTTGTGATCCATAGGGTTTTCATTGACGTTTTCAGAACTAGATCACCAGGCCTTTCTTCCTAGTATGTCTTAGTGTAGAAGTTCTGCTGGTAACTGAAATACCAGTGGTGTAGCTTCCATCATTGTAGCAACATGTAAGCCATCACAGTATGACAAACTGACAGAGAGGGGGTGGTCTATCTTCTCAGTCAATGGAAACGAGTGGAGAAGGCAGAAAACAGTGAAAAGGGGGAATGGACACTCAGAAGGTATCTCTAGGGAAGTATCTTGGGACATAAGACAAAAAAAAAAAAAAAAAAGATCAAGACAATCCTAGATCATGGCCGCAAGGAAGTATTTCACTCCTGGGTCCACTGAGAGACAGAAGCCAAGGTAGGGGCAGGGGCTGAATAAGACAAGAAAGGATTGCAATTAACCACTGATGAGTAATTGCCTCCCAATGGGTAATAGGAAAACGTCCTAAAAATCCCTTAATGTGAAGGAGTATTCATTCAAGCTTTGTGTACACAAGTGGAGCTGAGGGCAGGCGATGGTCTGGGGCTGACCAGCTGTTCATTTTCATAAAGGACAGTGCAATTTTCAGTTTAGGATTTTAATGGTAGCTTATGCCTAACGCCATAAAGCCCTGTATCCAAACTGTTCCTCTGAGGAACAGAAAGACTTTTGTACAAAGCACAAGGATATTGTTCAGAACTAATGTGCTGAATAGTAGTCCCTAATCCTCAAAGTCACAGCTAACCTCATTGTGTTTCAGGGAAAATGGTCCTATCCCCTAAATGAAAGTGATCAGTGATATTAGTTAAGCCCAACAATAAGAATTGTTTCAATGTTATTTACTTAATGCATTTTCTCATTCTCTTTTTTTCAATGCTTATTGGCATAAGGATCCTGGTAATAAGTAATATAGATTCATACAGACAGCCTATAGCCTGTTTTCATAGGAGCTAAAAACGGTTTTTACATTTTTAAAGAGTTGTAAATTATAACAAAGAAGAGTATGTGATAGAGATCAGCTGTGGCCTGTAAGCCTAAAATATTTACCATATGATCCTTTATAGAAAATGTCTGCCAACTCCTGCATTAGAGCATTATTTATTTTCTTACACTCAAAATTATGAATATTAAAAGGTAGAATGAGCATGTCCCTTTTGGTTTGCCTGAAGGTTTAAAAATTTTCTGTGAAACAACAGAGTATTTGTTCCCTATGATGGAACTCTAATGACACTTATAAATTGTTAAATGACCTGTATTACATTACATTATGTTGCTGCCGTCGTTAGCTGCCGCTGAGTTGGCCCTGACTCATGGCCGCCTCATGCACAACGGGATAGGGCTGTTGCGATTTATAGGGTGATCATTGGCTGATTTTTGGAAGTAGGTTGCCAGGCATGTCTTGCTAGTCTGTCTTAGCCGGGAAGCTCCACTAAAACCTGCTCAGCATCATAGCAACACACAAGCCTCCACTAACAGATGGGTGGTAACTGCGCTTGAGGTCCGTTAGCTGAGAATTGAAGCTGGGTCTCCTGAACGGAAGGTAAGAACTCTACTACTGAACCACCATTGTCTTTTATTATATTGTATTATATTACATATCAACATTTGTTACATTTAAATCAATGACTAAAATGCACTAGGGCCTCATTTCTTTATATTGTAAACCTTTCTGGAAAAGAGTCACAATGGTAAGCCAAATATGTAAAAGCCTCAAATGAGCACTACTTCCAATAACTATACCATATCATACCCTACCATTCCACCCCATGCCTTTTCCATGATTCCAACTCATGGCAGCCCTGTGTGTGTCAGAGTAGAACCGTGATCCACAGGATTTTCAGTGGCTGATTTTTTGGAAATAGGTCACCAGGTCTTTCTTCTGATGTGCTTCTGGGTGGACTCGAACCAGCAATCGTTTTCATTTAGCAGTTGAGCATATGACCATTTGCACCAACCAGAAACTCTTTCCAGTTGACTGTAGTTACTACTCATTGTGCCTTTACTAGATGCCAGGCTGTGCTAAGTGCTTTGCATACAGTATCTCATTTACTCTTCAAAACAACCCCATGAGGTAGATGGTATCCTCCCCATTTTACAGCTGAAATGACTGAGGCTTAGAGGGTTAAATACTCTGTTCAACTTCACAAGGTTAATAAGTGATGGGTCAAGGATTTGAGCTTGGTTTTCACTGACCCCAGAGCACGAGCACATAGCTCTCACACTGTACTGTGAAGTCTCTATGCTATACTGTCTCCCTTGGAATTTTGTTTTATTTTTCACTCTTTTTACAAATATTAGAAAACTTGGTGAGTGGGACATCGTGACATTGGCTGTGAGGTGGAATCATCCCACCTCAGCATTCTGGGCGTCCTCCCCATGCAGACACAGCACAAGCCATCCTGCTTCCAACACAAAAGTCTCCTTTCTGAAGGTTCTAAAAATCCATAGAAGGAAAGCATCGTTTGTCCTTTCATTGCTATTTAAAAAGCTAAGGCTAGGAATTTTATTTTCGTTTGGTACTATTGAAAGGCAGAACCTTTGAAGGATGATAATTTTGGTGGAGTGTGTATGTTGCTTTCCTTATTTTTCCTTAGGCAGAGAAGCCTTCCAACGGGTGTAACTAAAATAAGATACAGTCCCACAGGATACCACGTTGGCTCTTTCTCTTTCATGTGTCCTTCTCTCTCCCTCCTGCCTTTCTCTCTTCTGCTTTTGCTTGATGTCTCCACCTTTGCTACTGAGCACAGGAGAAAGGAGTTAGAAAATATCCTTTAGGCTGGAACAAAAGGGAAGCAGAGCTGGTTGCATCTTTTTTGTTTGAAACCTCAAACAGCCTCAGCCCCAACTCTGTCCTCAGCTTCAGGCCTGTATTTCCAGCTGCTAATGGAGCATTTTTACATGAAAGTTGGGCTGTGACATTAAAAAAACTACAAACTTGAATCCTCTTCCTCAGAAATCCACTTCTTTATCTAGACCTTATTTGTGTCCACAGTAACATTACTTTCCCAGACACGCAGTTTCATAATAATCTTTTATTACTCTTTCTGCTTTGCACCCCGGTTCCAATCACCAGGTTAGACAGAAACTGCCCCAGACTGTTTTCTCACATTTTCCCTACCGCTCTATCCATGCCCACCAGCTCACCACCTGACACAGCCCTGGTGATGTTGGTGGTCTTTTAATTTGTCCCCCTGTCTCATGGCTCTTTTCCTTCACATCCTAATGTGGTATAATAAAGCTTCTCAAAACTTGGTGGCTTAAAATGATGACGACCATTTATTTGCTCACAATTATGCAATGTGGGTAGGGCTTGGTTGTGCCGGCTTGTCTACTCCACATTGTATTGGCTGGGGAGACTCCACTTGGGGCTGGAGGAATCAGGCTGGCTTTAGTAACCCCTCTGATTCCTCTGTTGGGGTGGCTGAACCAGCTTGGGGTGCCTGGGTCTACGTCTCCTTGTGGTCTTTGATCCTCCAGGGCTTCTGTGTACCTGGCCTCTCTCTAGCAGGGCAGATTGACTTTTTTTATATGGTAGCTTAGTGTTCCAACAGGGCAAACATAGAAACTGCAATGTCTTTTAAGACCTATGCACAGAACACATATGGTGTCGCTTTTACCTCCTTATATTGGTCAAATCGAATCAGAAGTTTAACTCAGATTCAATGGGAGAGAAAATGGACTCCACATCTTGATGAAAACAAAATAACACTGTAAAAAGGAACGCAGGATGCGAAGGCATTTTGTGGCCATTTTGGGAAACAATCTGTCCCCACCAAAACAATGCGAACATACAAGACAAAATACGTACTTCAACACATATGTTTCTATACTAATGGAATCCAATGTACTAAGAAATAGAATGGCCAGCCCTATAACAATCTATCCTCCCACCCCCAACACCATCCACGCACAAGACACAATCCATATTTTAACTCATATGTTTCTACATTAATGGAATCCAGTGTACTCAAAAATGGAATGGTCAGCCATACGAAAGGTTAATCTCACATCAATAGGTATATTCAAGGATGGATTGGGTGGTATAAGTATAATATTCCAACTCTAAAATTTTCTAACTCTAATCTTCCAACTCAAAAATTCTAAATTTGTAGGAAAGGGAAGGATGATTCAATAAAATCAATAAAAGTATAACCCAAAAAACCCAGTGCCGTTTACAATTATTTATTTGTGCTGAAAAATCATTTTAAGTTTTAACTTCACACTGTAGACAACCAAAATTTTCAAGTGGTCCATCTTAGACTTGTAATCATTGAAAAGTTCCCACCTGTGAAATCAAACACCAATGTCTCACTTTGTGAGCACAATTTCTGAATTCTCACACTCTTTGTCGGACTGGCTAGTGTCATCTTGCCTACAGGAGTTACTGCTCTGTAACTCCTCCCTAATTTCTTCATTCATCAATCCTACCCCATTCCTCACTTTTGTCACCTCTTCTTTCCTACCAGTTGAGCTCATTTCTATTTTCTGAGAAAACAAGAGATAAGCCTTGAATGCTTTCAACTCCCTGCTACCCACCCACAGATATTCATCTTTTGCTTTTTCCCTTGTCATTACCACCAACCTACTCCCAGCTTTAGAAAAAAAGAAGCCCCTCCTATCAAGGTTCATCCACCCACCCACCCATCCACCCATCCATCCATCCATCCATCCATCCATCCATCCATCCATCCATCCATCCATCCATCCATCCACCCACCCACCCACCCATCCATCTGCCTCCTTTCTGAGTTACCTCTTCTCTCACCTTCTCAGTAATTTTGCCTCACAGATTAATCCCTTTCTTTCTTACGACTTTAGCCTGTCACTCTCTAAGAACCACTTTTTTTCCTCCAGCATATAAAATAGTGACCTTTCACATATCTGGTGGGGTGAACTCCCTAGTCCCTGCATCATATCTGACTATGACTTCATTTTCTCTCCAATTTTCTTGCCAAGCTTCAAAAGTAGTCTCAACTTAACTGTCTTCATGTACTCATCGAGAACAATAGCTAATATGGCACAGAACCAGGCAACATTTCATCTGTTATACATAAAAAAAGGTCACCATGAATTAGAGGTGACTTAACAGCAACTAACAACAACTATTGAGATTTGTTCAATAAATAAACTTACTGAGGCCCTGTTCTGAGCATTTTATCCATTTGAACTCATTTACTCTTCATAACAACCTTGAGAGAGTCCTATTTTCATTCTCATTTTATAGAAGAGGAGATTGAGGTTTAGAGGTTTAGTAATATGCCCTCAGTCAGCAACCAGTGAACGGCAGTTTGAACTTGGATGGTTCAGCTCCAGAGCCTATGTACTTCTCACTCATCAGACTTTACTAATTCAACTATTTATGCTGTTCAGTCCACTGCAGTCTGGCTTCTGCCTTCACACTTCCCTGAAACAACTCTCACACAGATCACTCTGGCCATTATAGTTACCAATTTTAATTGACCCCTATTGGATTGGCCCTCATCTAACTTTGCTGACAAGTTATTATGAGGAGGAACCATGAAGGAGAAAAGAAAGAGGGCAGAGACTTCCTGTCTCTTATCCAGGGTGGAAAGATGTAACATGAGAAGCTCTGACCTTGTCCAGCATGGCTAAGACCAAGACAATGAATCTATTCTCCCTCCCATTTATGCCTCATTTGTTTTAGATCCAATTTATACATGGACACATCTGAAATGTTAGTCAATTCAAATCGCAAATGAAGGCAAATGACCAATGGCACCGGCAAATGACCCTACAAATTGTTTACAGCATTAAACAATTGCTGGGGCAATTGAATACTTATACATACTAACACCTACCCAGCCCATTGGCCTGCAAAGCCCCTTGGCTGTTGGAAGTACTTTGTGAAATTCAGTCTTTTAACAATAGGTCAATAGCCCTGGCTTGTGCAATTATTGAGGAAAGTCACCATTGTTTTTTTTTTTTCCCTAAAGCTCTTAAACAGAATTTAGATATCCTTGTAAAAGCTGTTTTAAAAAGTCCAATAGCAAGAAAAAGTTTCAAAAATGATGTCAGAAGACTTAAAAATGTAAAACAAAAGGGGAAATAGTTTATTTTTAGGTATTCGAATGTTTTTATTTTCTGTCTCATTTAGATAGTCAGATAGTCAATAAACAATTATTGAATGCCAAGCATGTCACCATACTGTGTGTGGGGAGGAATTCGAGAGAAAATTAGGCTTACTCTCTAAGGTCTTAAAATCTAGTGCTCAAAAAATATGGAACGTAAATGAATGTACATTCTTTCATGAGGCATTTGCTCACTGCCCACTATGGGTACGTGGGCTTTTAAGGATACTATTTTCAAGGAATTTATTGGGATAAAAAAAGCCAAGAACCCCACGAACAATAATATAAAGTAAAAAAGCAAAATCTTTGAGCACTTAAAAAAAAGCAATAAACACACAGTAAACAGACAACAAATAATTGTTAAGTAAACAGTAAGTCACATAAGCCAGATTTATGTTAAATACTATGGACATTAGATAAAGGAATCAGTGGGTGTTTCATGGAGATAGTATTTGAATTGGACTTTAAAGAGATTCAGATGACCGTTGATAGGCATAGAGAGACGGATTCCAGGTAAAGCCACAGGGGCAGAAAAACCCAAAAGACATGTGAGTAGTCACTTTTGCCTGGACTGGGAAGTAGGTTGGGAAGGGGGCTATCCAAGGAGTTAGTATTTTAATCAAAAGGTAATAAGGAACAAGCAACATTTATGTAGATTGGTAGGACAGGATTAGAACTTTGATCTAAAAAGAAGATGAATTTGGTAACATAGTATTAAAATAGATTGGAGGGTAAGATTCTGAGAGGGAGAGAGATCAAATTATGTTTGTCTTTGTATCAACATCCTGCGCAGGATCTCTCAGTAAGCATGGTACCAAAAAACCAAACCAACAACCCATTGCCATGGATTCGATTCTGACTCATAGCAACCCTATAGGACAGAGTAGAACTGTCCCATAGAATTTACAAGGAGCAGCTGGTGGATCTGAACTGCTGATGTTTTTGGTTAGAAGCTGAGCTCTTACTTACTGTACCACCAGGACCCCAGTGAGCATGGTGGAACTCTTTGTCATTTGCTTACCAGCATCCACCCAGCTTTTGGTAAAAACACCTCAGCAAAACAATTTCAGCCCCAGGCTCAGCCCAAAAGGTTTGTGTGGGCCTGGTCCTAGTACCAGAAGAGAATAGAGGATGCAGGCACTCCCTTGGCCACAGTGATTGGTCCTGGGGTAGACGTGGCCCAATTTGTACCAATAGACCAGGCTTGGTGTTTTTGATCAAATTGTTGGTAAAGAAAAGCCCCTGATTCCGTCCCCCCCTCCCCCGCCCCTTGGATTTGGGGACTCTTGAGGGAAAACTTGTCTTAAAATGGAGCCAACACAGGAGAAAGCATATTTAAGTATGTAAGACAGTAACTTCCTTATTTGCTTAAACCATTTGCACCTGGAATTTTCTTCTAACTTGCAACTGAAAATGATCCCAACTGATGCAAGAAGAGCTTTTTATATGTTTATTTAATCAATAAATGGAACAATGAGTGATTGGTTTTATATGCAGAAATAATTTTTTTTTAGTGGGAGAGACCAGTCTTTGTTTAGCCAAAGTACCATATCTTTTCCATCCCAGATGTCAACAATCAATTAGTTTCACTTAGAATCTGTTTCACTCATGAGCTATGACTAATTTCCAGCCATAGAAATTTCCAGCTATGTTTCTAGTGACTCAGTCAGAGAATCACAGCGCTAGGCACTCAGTAGCGATGCAATGAATCCTTTGATTTATTGCTGAACTTAGGCTAGAGAAAAAACAAGTCATGAAGTAGCCTATTTCCAAAACACATATATTTTGGAAATAGGAAAGTAAAAACTGATTAATACTGGAAATACCACTCAGCTGGCCCAATAACCTGCACTGGGCAAATGCTATAGGAGCAAGAGGGGCCATTTCCATTTGTGGTCACCTGAAGCAACGGCTTCCATTAATACAAAAAAAATCAAATACCTGTCAGAACATTTCAAATTTGTTTCATTCTAAGAGCATACTACAAACTAGTCACAGCCACTCAGTATTCCCATGGTTGCATTACATTGCCAAGGCTTTGGCTATTCTGAAATAAAGTAACTGCTCTCCTCTGCCTTACCTATCACTAAATTGATGGGCTTTATACATCATTCATAAGCCTCCTGATGTTATTTATTGTGAATCTCTCTGGCCCAAGTCATATTTGATTAACATACTGAGAAACAGGTGTTCCAACCACTAAACAAAACTTTGTATAAGAAGAGATATGATTTGAAACATATTCTGGGTTCAGCTTACCTTAATACAGTTAACTGGATTAGCTGCCAGAGATATGTCTCTTTGTGAATTATTTGATAAATTTGTGGCTTTCTTCCCCAGGGTTCTGAATTGAATTTATTCAATATTTACAGAGAGCCTACGCTATGCCAGACACTGTGCTGGGTCCTGGGGCAATCCGATGTAACGTACTATTAGATATCGTCTCTCAAATCCTCAAGGAAATAACAAAAATGTAAATGTTGAGGGGCATGAAAGAGGAAACAGAAGGAGGTGTGTTGTGTTTAGGGGTAGCAATAAAAAGGCAGGGAAAGAGAAATTTTTCAAGAACAATGTTTTATTTGGGCAAAACCATTCTTGGCTAAGCTCCAGGCTAAACCATTGTAACACATGTTGTTGTTATGTTCTGTGGAATCGATTCCGACTTATAGAGACCCTATAGCAAGGTGAATTTAAATGAAACAGACAAAATAATTGACCCCTGGCATAAATAAGATTCTTTTACTACTTACCTAATAATATTGTAATAAATAATAGGTTACACTTTGGCAAGGGTTTCTCTTTTATGCTACCAGTGTGGAAAAAGCAGGGGATTCCTTATCGGCAGACACAGCGTTCAAGGAAAGACTATTATTTCCTCATTGTGTGATGCCCTCCATCGCTCCTTCCCTCCCTTCCTCCATTTCATAAATATTTACTCAAAACCACTAAAAAGTTCAAGAAAAATTTTCATAGTTTTTGCCATTGTCAAATTATATTGATCAGGAACCCCTTCTCACTGATTAACCACATTGTCATATCACATCCTGGGCCTGGAATCCTATAGTCCTTCGACCTCTGTTGGCATGACAGGTGTCTAGACCCTCAAGCCTTAGAAGCAAAGACAAAAGCTTTTGGTAAAAATGACTAAGAAAGAACAGGAACAGAAACACAACTATGGAGTTTATCAATACTGTTGAGGGGTGGGGAGTGACCAGTACATTGTGCATGTGCGTGTGTGTGTGTGTGTGTGTGTGTGTTTGGGTTGGGGGGTGAGGGAGATGGGTGAAGGCAGCCTTGACAGTTTGCATCATTTCATTAACAACGGCACTGGTATACTTAGTGTCAAAAACCAGTGTCAGAAGCTGACAAATTTGGGGGCCAATCTCCTTCAATATATGTGTGAGCTTCACAAACACAAAGTGCAACATTCTCCTTTTCAGGGTATTCTGTTCACTAAGTTTCAAGCTGGGAAGGTTTTGCTTTTGTTTCTTGTATATGAATCTAGAAAGTTAACATCAGGCTCTTCGATGTGTCCAAACAGCTATTTAGATCACAGGCACTAAAGTATCCGGCTGAATCAAATTGCCACCCAATACTTAAGTGAGGGTCTTTGCCGTCTGTTACTTTCATTTGTTCAGAATTTTACAAACAAGGCTACACCTACCCTCGCTCTGCCTACTCTTGTAGAATTGAAACAAAGCAAGAAGGGAGGAAGCGAGGGAGGAAAAAAGAGAAGGAGTGAGGGAGGATGAGTTGATTGATCCCAGTATATGTTACACTGTGACTTTATAAAAAAAATTTAGAAAAGAAAAGAAATACAGGAGAGTATCAGGAAGGGCTGATACATACAAATACCAATATTTGGCATTTAAATGTAATCCACTTACTGGTGTAGTTACAAGACTTTACCTGGGCACTGCTATAGACTTTTATTCAATAAACCAAAAACCAAACCCACTGCCGTCAAGTCAATTGCAACTCACAGAGACCCTATGTGACAGAGTAGAACTGCCCCATAGGGCTTTCAAGGAGTGCCTGGTGGATTCAAACTGCTGACCTTTTGATTAGCAGCCAAGCTCTTAACCACTTTACCAGCAGGGATCCTTTATTCAATAGATGCAATTAAAATTTTATTTTGTTTTATTTCATTTTATTTTAACTTATAATGCTCCCACTTTCCATTATGATTTTAGGCTACAATTCAATGCTTAGGGGCTATATTAAATTCAGTGTAAGAAACAATTATTACACACAACTTTATCTAGATTATTTTAGTAGTGCACATGTATGGGAGAAAGAAAATTAGAGAATAAAGACATGGATAGGGAAGAAAGTAACTGCCCACTATCCTAATGTCCAGATAACCACTACTGACAAGTTCACGAGCCTCTTTAACTTCTTTTTTCCTGTGGGTGAGAGTATAAAGGTTGAAATCATGCTCTGTGTATAGTTTTATATCCTACTTTTTCCACATGACTTTATATTGTAGGCATTTCCTTGGATTAATATATATTTTTCTACTTCACTTTCAATGTCTACTTAATAGTCCATCAGAGGAGTGTAGCATACTTTATCTACCCAGTCCCCTGTTGTTAGGTATTTAGGTTGTTCCCAATAGACTTTTTATTTATTTATTTTCTGTGAGATGTTTCTATGTCTGATCAAGCCTGGCAGAAACAGATCACCTATTCTCATACTCTCTTTCCTGTTCTAGATCTTTAGGATAAAGCCCCTCCCACAAAGCCTATTTACCCCACTCAAATAAGGATATTTTAGCACTTAGCCATGAAAGCCTCATAAACTACACTGCTTGAACACATTAAAGGAAATGACTTCTATCTATATCATCTGGTGAGATATTCTTACTCCAGGTGCTAACATCAAAAACCCCAAAAAGAGTAAGAATTGGAGGCTTCATTATTCTGGAAAGATGCATCCCTCTTTTGTACTTCTATCTGATTTCTCTTTTGCTTAAATTCAATCATTCAAATATCAATTTTCCAAATCCTTGACACTTTGAGGCCTCAGAAGTTTATGGTTAAACAACTGCAATATTTTGCACAAAGTTCCAATTTAAAAAAGTAAAAAAGATTTCCATTGATATTAATAAAATGAAATTTAAATGCTCAATCTGAGCCCATTTTTCCAAATTCCCTTTCCTTTTATGCAGACAATAATTTTATATGCTTGTAATCAGGACTATTTCACTGAGCCCTATATCATAAATTTTTACATGTTACAAATTATACTTCGTGTATATAACCCATACCAGATTAATAAAATTGACTAAAGTCATCTATCCATTGTTGCCTACTGACGGTGTTTCTAACTGTTTACTCATATAAAAAATTCTATAATGAACAACTTAGTTTTTTTTTTATTCTTCTAAATGATTTCCTTAGGCCAAATTCCCAGAAGTATAATTGTAACATCAAAGGATATGGACACTTCTATGTATTGTCAAAATATTTCCCAAAGTAATTACATTGTTACCGATAGCATTTGGGTTCAGCAGCTTCACCAATACTGTATGAGCAGTGAGTATTATACTTTTAAAATGTTTTCTAATTTGGCAGATATAAAATACTAACCGCTCATGGTCTTTAATCTGTATTTGTCTATGGGTTGCTCTCTCAAAAACCCTGGGGAGCTATGTGCAGGATTCTCCTTGGTTCTGTGTGTGAACTGGTAGTCAGAATAAGCAGATACATAAATAAAATGGGTCACACAAGAGCAATTTCAGTTCACTGAGACATCTCTCCTCTTCTAAATAAAAGATGATCTAGGGAGTTCATATGAGTTCGTATCTCCTTATATCTGAGACTGTGTCATCATCACCATGATTTAACCCAACTATTTGAAACTGAAGGTCAGTTTTTCTGGAGACTAACAATACTCAACCTAGATTTATTTGAGATTAGAGCTATTACAAACTATGACAGGGAGAAATGTTTGTCACAACACAATTTATTTTTACAGGAGCATCCTTTATACCAAGAGTCATAAAACATTTTACAGTGATACATAAGCTAATGGTCCTTGTAGAATGCTGATTTTTTCAATGTTTATTTAACTTGTGATGAAAAATTGGTTGTTTTATTTTCTGGCAGGTAACAGCCAACTTTCCAACAACTGTGTTAAAGAAAATAATCCCAGAGGTTCAGAAAGACCAGAGACCCGGAACCTCATCTCACACAGGACCAAGGAAACATTGCGGGGAAAACAAAGAGGAAAAGAATTAGGGAAAAGAAAAATAAAAACCTCACCAACAGGGAAAATCTGGCAACCAAACAATTTTTTTTCCTAAAACAAGTGAAAAATATTCTCCTGCAAAAGGACCTAAACATTTTTCTGGTGAGTTTGCCACCCTTCAGCTGTTCTGAGTGTATGGCTGATATGACATTTAAATGATAAAGGAAGATAATACAAAGTTCACCATATCAAATACAGCAACAGCTCCCCAAGGAACTAGAAAGAAGAATCAACGGATGCTTTAGGCCTGTGGTATAATTTTCATAAATTAAATTTATAACCAGCTGGATTGCTTCCTTTTGTTTTTTCAGAGAAAGCAAAACATCATAACTCCATATTGAGAAAGCACTGTCAGCTTTCAGATAAACTTCTTGGCTTTCTTTTTCATTTTAGCCCCAGTCCCTCGTCTAGTGCACACATTCTGTGAGATCTTTGCTTCCCATAGGTAGGTTAAAAAAAAAAGAAAGAAAGAAAAAAAAAAACATTGCTGTTGAGTCGATTTCAACTCATAGCAACCCTGTAAGACAGAGTAGAACTGCCCAAAGAGTTTCCAAGGAGCGCCTGGTGGATTCGAACTGCCGACCTTTTGGTTAGCAGCCACAGCACTTAACTGCTACAGGTAGGTAGGGTTCGTCTAAAACCACATAAAAGTGATTCAGCTGGTCAATGAAAAGTCTTTGATTCTCCAAGGACACAAGTTCAAAAGTCTGAAATCATGAGAAAGCCTCACTGGGCCTGAGGGCAAATGACTCACTATCTAAAATGCAGAAAACCCTCTTTTTGATTGTTATTCACGTGGGAATTCCCCAGGCCCTCTGCTAATCTGCAGCTCATTTATTCCTCCTCCTTACCCCTCAGATTCTGTGCCTCTGCTCCTTTACCACTGTAGGGAAGGAGATGAAGCTCAAATCAGTTTTTTTTTTTTTTTACAATTTATATAACATCTGATTTAAAAAAGGAAAGAAAAAGTTTGAACCTTTGATGGCAAAGGTGATGATAAAAAAAAAAAAAGAAAGAAATTGGACTTTTGGAAGATGAAATAGTGGAAAGAACACCCTGAGTTAGATGGAGCTGGGTTTAAATCTTAACTCTGAAAATTACTAGCTAGGCACCTTACCCTGTCTGAGTCTCAACCATTTGGTCTATAAAAGTGAATTAGAGATATCTCACAGAGTGCTTGTGATGATTAAATTAAGCTGGTAATTTAAAATTCTAGTATGCTTGTCTAGTACAATGCCTGGCATACAGTAGGCAATGAATAAATAGCCACTGACTATGCTACTACCGTTGTCAGAAACATAAATTACTGTATCATTCTTTTCCATATTACCCTGAGAAATGACAGTAGCTGAGTGCCATTGAGTCCAGTCTGACTCATAGAACCCCATGAGACAGAGTAAAACAGCCCCATAAGTTTTCTTGGCTGTAATCTTCACAGAAGCTGATTGCCAGGTCTTTCTTCCCCACAGCCACTTGTTTGAACCACCAGCTTTTGTTTAGTAATCAAGCTCTTAACCATTGTACCATCAGGCCTCCTTTGAGAGAAAAGATGGCAACACTCAAATAGGATTCACAAACCTGGGGCTGGCGTTAAATTTCTTAGCAAGGTGGTGAGTTCTCTTACCCTTTCCCAAGATTCTTCCTCCCAAGATACTGACCTCCAGCCTGCCCACAAAGCCCAGTGAACCAGGTGATTAACAATGAAGGCTCTGACTGCTTCCTGGGTTGTGATCAACATTACCCATAATGACAAATATTTATTGAGTTTTTCAATAAACTGTTGATTGGATAGAGGGAAAACATATTTGTAGGAACTAGAGGTTGTGGTTTTAAGTACCTTTCCATATTGATTAATAAGATACATTCCTGGAAGCACATATAAAAATAAATAAGGCTTTTGAAATTGTTTCAACTGTGTGTGGCAGAAAATTAGCTAAGACATAAGTCAGGAGCACTGAAAGGTTATAAAAGAAAAAGTTTATAGTTAAAAATTAAAAAGTCGTGCTCAGCCAATGCACACAATACGAAAAGAACAATTCATAAAGTTATGGGTGGGTTGTGGAGAAATCTTAAGGAATAGCGCAGTACTCTAGGCGTGATAACCATGGGAGGTGGGTGGGGAGAGGGAGGGGAGGGGTCACTGAAACACAGAGACAGAAATGACTCTCTCGGGCCCTCTGTGTGGAGTTGTTTTTAGCTACCTTCAAGTTGGCCCCCAACTCATGGTGACCCTGCAGATCAGAGAGTTGTGATCCACAGGGTTTTCACTGGCTGATTTTTGGAAGAAGATCTTCAGGCCTTTCTTCCTAGTCTTAGTTTGGAAGCACCACTAAAATTTGTTCAGCATCACAGTAACATACAAACCTTCACTGACAGACAGGAGGCCACCTAAAAGGAGATGTGACTTATGGTAGAGAGACACAGCCAGCCTGAGGGTGATCTTGCAAGAAGGGAGCTGGGAGAATGACCACTACAACCTCACTCTCCTCCTTCCCTGTGATCTCCTGCTGCCACCAGGGAAACCCAACCTGAAGCCAGAGAGCAAGGGAGTCCATGGCTGCAGTACATATGGGCCAGCCTCTCAGAGCAGAAAGGTGGAGAAGAATGCAGAATGGACCTGGGAGGGCAGATAGAGGACCTCCAGCCCACTCACAAACCTAAACAAAAAAAAACCAAACCCGTTGCCCTTGAGTCGATTCCGACTCATAGCAACCCTAGAGGACAGAGTAGAACTGTCCCATAGAGATTCCAAGGAGCATCTGGTGGATTTGAACCACTGATCTTTTGGTTAGCAGCTGTAGCAACCACTATTCCACCAGAGTTTCCACTCACAAACTGAGGCAAGATAAAACTAAGCAACCCTAGGGTGGAAAAACGCCTAGACCAGAAGATCCTTTAGAGTAGGGATTACATCTTGCTCACTTTTGTAACCCTAGTACCTAACACAGTACCTAGCAGTGTAAGCCCTTAACAAGTATTTGTTTCAGGGAGGGCAGTATTACTTGGGTATTCACTGTAGTATGAGATTTTCTAAGAAGAGCATTTTCAATTTGCTGCTCAACCGATCAAAAGCTTGTCTCTGCAGAGTCATATAGAAATAAGAAAATAGACAAAGTGACAAAAGTTTGGCATGTAAAGTCAAAACTGTCTTATCTCCAATGAGCTGTGCAAGCAGGCTCTGCACGTGAATGCCTTCCACAGCAAAGTCTGGCTCCTTCGCAGCAAGCTGAAGTCTGATTCCTATATTAATGCCGTTGACTGATACAAACGGAGCCCCCACGAATTACCTAAAGCAGTAGTGCTTTTAAGTTAACACTTTGGGAAACGTATTTAAAAGAAGTATATGAAATAAAAGAATTCATTGAATTTCAGAGTTGAGCTCTCACTATTAAAATTTTTTTAAATTTTCTGTTTTTTCCCCCCATTAAGATTCTCTGAAGCACTTTTATTTTTGATCAGATGATGTTAAAATAATTGCATTGGGGTTAAACTTCCTAAACTCTGGCTATAATTCTTCCAAGAGCACTGACTAAGTATAAGACTTTATGAACTGTTAAGCAGAGCAAGTGATGTTTGACTACAAGTCACACACTGGGATTTCATTTCACTTTTGGACAGTGCATTTCAAACAGTAAGGAATATATTTCACACAGCAATCTATATATATATACTCACATATATACTAGGTGACAGTGTAAAGTATTTTTCCACTGTGGATAGTGGTCAAATATTTTGAAATACGCTGATGTAAATCAACATCTCAGTATGGGATCTGTCCTGCTTAAAACATGCCTTAATGTACAATATTTAATCAGTGCAAGGTATACTGTAGATTGCCAAAAGAACAAACAAATCAGTCTCAGAAGAAATACAACCAGAATGTTCCTTAGAAGTGAGGGTGGTGAGACTTCAACTCACTCACTTACTTTGGACAGGTTGTCAGGAAAGATCAACTGCTAGAAAAGGACATCATAATTGCTAAAGTAGAGGGCCAAAGACAATGAGGGAAACACTCAGTGAGATGAACTATCACACAACCACAACAATGGACTCAAACATACCAACAATTATGAAGATGGTGAGGAACTGGGCAATGCTTTGTTCTGTTGTACATGGGGTCACCATGAGTCGGAGCCAATTTCAGCAGTAGCTAACAACAACAATAATTGATTCTCTATCAATCCATTTGAAATAATACTGAATCTTACATGCGCAATGCATGCTAATAAGTTTCTTTCTTTTCTATTCTGTTTCTTTATTTCTCTTTCTTTTTTTTAATGCTGCCTGCCGCCCACTAAATTAATTTCAAAATCTACTATGGATGGAGAACTATAGTTTTAAAAGGCTTGATTTGCCTTGCTTCACATATAAGTGTGGATTGTAAAATGTAAGAAAGCACAAAGCAGCCTAAAAAAAAGTATGGAGACTTGAAAAACTAAAGAGAAACACAATCATTTATCCAGGGACATATGGAAAGGGCTGGGCATATTTTATATTAATAGTTGGAACAGAGAGCAGCAATGGGCTATAGTTCCCTTGGAAACTGCCTACTTATTCACTCACACACACTTTTTTTTTTCATTCATTCAACCATTCTTACACGAACATTGAGCTCCTGCTCTGTGTTGTGTCCTAAAGGTAGAGAACTAAGATAGCATCCACGCTCTCATGAAATTCAGTCTGTTAAAATGGGGACAAGTACAGGGATAATTGCTCTATTGACAGCAAGAGCTGCTCTAGAGGCAAATACAGGATGCCAAGGAAACATGAGGCCTTGCTGGGAAAGTCAGGTAAGGTTGCCCAGAGCAGGTTATATTAGAGGCAGGAATAAAGGACTGGCCCCTTTGGTGGCGCAAATGGTTAAGTGCTCAACTATTAGCTGAAAGGTTGGTGGTTCAAGCCTACTCCAGGTGTCTCAGAAGACAGGCCTGGCAATCTGCTTCTGAAAGGTAACAGCCTTGAAAATTCTATGGAGTAACAGCAGGATTTAGCTAACGGAAGTTCTACTCTGACACACATGGGGGTTGCCGTGAGTTGGAATTAACTCGACAGCAACTAAGAACAATAACAGTATGGCTACACTCAAAAAAGACAGAATAATAAATGTTGCCAAGGATGTAGAAAAATTGGAACAGTCATATACTCTTGATAGGATTGCCTTGAAAACTTATGAAGCAGTTCCACCCTGTATACATGGAGTCACCATGAGTTGGAATTGACTTGACAACAGCTAACAACAACAACAACTTTCAAGTCTTAGAAGAAATACAACTAGTGTGCTCTTTAGAAGCAAGGATGGCAAGACTTCAACTCACTTACTTTGGACACGTCATCAGGAAAGACCAACTGCTGGAAAAGGTCATATGCTTGGTACAGGGCCAACAAAAATGAGGGAAACCCTCAGTGAGACAGATTGACACAACAGCCGCTACAATAGCCATACCAATGATCATGAAGATGGCACAGACTGGGTAATATTTTATGCTGTTATACGTGAAGTCAGCATGAGTTGGAGCCGTCTCAACAACAACCACCTTCCATAACCTGCTCAGCTTGCTTTCTCAGGGTTGCAGTCAGGAAAACAGGTCTCAATCCTCATTCCACCTTTTACTAGCTGAGTGAGCTTGAACAACCTCCTGAGTCACAGTCTTTTTGTCTGTAAAGTGAAAGGATTATAACACTCGCCTAGTGGGGCTGTGGTAAGGATTAAGTGTAATGAGAGCAAAGTACACACATAGCTTCATGAGTCCACTGCTACAACTATCACTGTCATCATCAAGATCATCATTTTTCTTATCCCCCTCAAGGTTGGTGGCAGTAGCTCCCTCGCACAATGGTATGCCAAATTATTAGACTGCTGGAGGCTGGGTCACCCTGAGCTTGTAACAAGCATGACAGATGCCCATGCTGGGAAAGAATCCTCTGCCTGAAGAGTTGGGAGAAGAAGGAAAGCAGAAAAAAGGCTCTAGCAGGCAGCACCATTGTCCTGAAGTGAGTGTCTTTTCCTGAAGTTTTAACACTGTTATCTGAAGTGTTTAATTGTGTGTTTTTAAATATTTTGATGCTTTTGAGGCTTAAGGGCACACAGTATAATTACTTAGAGATGAAATATAAAATAAGGAGTGAAGAGCTATCAAACCCCAAAGTCTGCCAAAGGCAACCACCAGGGGAGAAACTGCTTAAGTATAAAACACAGCTTATTAGAGTTGTACCAAGATTCAAATGATACCTGTTCGCTGATGACTGTGCTTTGAATAGTTAGCGAGTAGTTATAGAGCTCCATAAAGAACAACTTTACAGGTAAGAAGAATAAAGCAGAGCCAGATTAAATAGTACATTGACCAATTTTGACTCCTAGGATTCAATTTCTGCCTTCCGCTTTTGTAAGTTGAATCACTGTGTGCTAAGAACTCATTTCAAAAAATCAGACATTCAAATGAAGTGACCGGAAACATTGCTCATACTCATCCCAACCAAAGCCTTCAGAAGCTTAACCCAACCACTGTAAAATCAGTCATCATTGCTCCTCATGTCCATTTACCCAAAAATGCTTAAACAAACTCAAAAATGTTGGGTCTTCCACCTCTAGTCATACAATCCAAAAAGGAATTCACCCACATCATCAGGCTAAATGTTACCAGTGAGAATGACTTGGATGATGTGAAGAAGAAAAGCAAATGCTCTTTAAAAGAGATCCATCTCTACGTATTAAATCAAATAAAGGACAGATAACAGGCTGCTGCTTTGGGTTATAATCTTATTACCATTTAGAGCAATTGCTAATGCCAATGAAGAATAATGAAGTCAGGGCAATTTAGCAGTTGTCTTTGAAGGCAATGCTGACTCCTGGAAACCCAAAGTGATGAAATTTTGCAGATGCAATAGTTAGGCTTGGTTCTACAGTGTTTCATTTATTTGCTGGAATCAAAGGTTGGCTTGTTTCTTGATAAATAGAGCATGAGGACTGATGATAAAAGAGAAAGAAATGAGAAAGGAATCTCTTAACGAATAGTGGGTAAAGAATTTAGCAAATTGAGCCTTGAGACTTTTCCAAGTTGTGCTATTTCTAATAAAATGGCTGACCGGTAGTTTCCATTTTGATTTAGATTTATGCTTAACACTGTCGCAGCTTCAGAAGTCCTGTATAGAGGTGGGAGAAGTGCTTAGGAATAAGTGGCATAGTTGTCTTGGGGGTCTTTCAAAGAAACAGAACCAGTAAGATGTATCTTACTTAAGGCCAACTGATTCAACCACATTAAATACTTCATGACATCATCTAGATTAGCATTGAACCAAACCACTGGGCTCCATAGCTTATACAAGTCGACACATAAAACTGATCATCACAATGTTTGAAGGGCTTTTAGAGGTATTGTCTCAAAACCATGCTTGCAAAGCGTGCACATCATTTTCATTTAAATTTGATGTTTATTTGGGATGGATAGGAGTAAGGGGTTGATGGAGATTAAGGAAAAGTTTTGGCAAGGAATATTGAATATACTGTGAATTGCCAGAAGAATGAACAAATCTTTTTTGGAAGAAGTACGGCCAGAATGCTCCTTAGAAGCAAGGATGTGAGATTTCATATCACATACTTTGATATGAAGTTCTCAGGAAGGAGCAGTCCCTGGAAAGCAGTCCTTGCTTGGTAAAGTAGAAGGTCAGCAAAAAAGAAGACCCTCAATGAGACAGATTGACACAGTGGCTGTAACAATAAGCTCAAACATAGCAATGATTGTAAGGATGGTACAGGACTGAGCAGTGTTTTGTTCTTTTGTACACAGGGTTGCTATGAGTCGGAACCGACTTGACAGCACCTAACAACAACAACAAAGAAGGGGAAAACTATGGGAACCACCCAATAGTACTATCACTGTTAAAACACCTTATTTAAGTAGCCAGTTTTTCAAATTTAAAATAATCAATATGGAAAACTATTTTTTCAGTGTGAACAGAGAATATAATAGACCTCGTGTATTCAGCAGAGTTCACATTTTGTTATCTTTATTTGTTCAAACGAGCATAGCCTATATTTTCTGCTCCCGGTGTCCTCACTCTTCTCCCCTGCAATATGGAGATGCTGCTAATTTTGTTTTTCACTCCCCTGCAAATTTTTATTGTTCTGTATAACAAGGAGCAAGCATGTTCACACAGTTGTAATAAGCTACTCCCCTCATATCCCACAATCAATTCCATTCTATCTCCATATTTCTCTATTAGAGAGTTAAGTCTTATTGTCTAAGGACACTATGTTAATTTGTCAGTCCATCTTGATTCTTAGTTTTAAAACAAAGAAATGGAAGGAATCAGAGTTGATGGCTTAGAGTTTTTGTTTTATAACTTGTGGTTAAGTGCTACAGATGCTAACCAGGAGGTCAGCAGTTCGAATCCACCAGGTGCTCCTTGGAAACTCGATGGGGCAGTTCTACTCTGTCCTATAGTGTCACTATGAGTCAGAATCAACTCGACGGCAGTGGGTGTGTGTGTGGTATATGTATACTCCCAGGGATATTTACTCACATGTTGAGCGGCATATAAATCCCAGAAGTTATGAAGTAAAAATAATACATCTTCCTGAATTGTCAATTTCACTCCATGATAAGGAAACTAAGAACATTATTTCTTTATATTAAAACAGATATATTATGGGGCAAGATACAAAATCCACACACATTTTTAAGATTATATAAGACTTAAAAAAAATTTCTCACTCTCCCTTAGACTCTGGAGGGAGGAGCCCAGAGTCCTCTGCTGACAGGGATACGGAAAGCATGTTGTAAACTGCAGCACACCATACAAGTCTCCAGCAAAGCATCACTGAATATGCTGGTGGCAAAGCATGGGCATCCCACCTGACGCACTCTAGATAAGAAAGTCTTTATTTCCAAATCATTTTGTTTCAAAATTAATAAAATACATACATTTTATAAAGCACCAGACTGCATGCCTTAACAACTTGACAAAGGCAAGAAAGCTAAACCAGTCTCCCTCACACTTCAGCCAAAGCTATTGAAGATAGGCAGTTAGATACTTTTTGGTACAGGGCTTCATGGAGGATTGGAATAGGTTAGAGGAAAGATGCTTAGGAGATACAGAGGGCCATTAGTCTCCTGCCAAGTCAGCACTTCTGAGAGGAAGTTATTCCGTGTACTCTGCATAAGAATCTTGTAGACAGCAGGCACAATAGCTATCCTAATTCTGGGGCCAAATAAGCTCATAACCTCTTCACTTTGAGGTTAAGGTTGAATAGATCTCCTTTGGCTTTGCTTTGGTCATGATACTTGGACTTTACAATAATTAAAAGATATATTAGTAAGTGTATAGGAATAAAACCAAGCTGGTGCTTTCAAGACTTCAAAACGGAGACTCCAAGGAAAGAAATCATGACTAATCATAATTACAATACTATAGATGTCAGATGTGATACTACAAAACAAATTTACAGAGAGTAGGTAATTTAAAGAGTAAAAAGAAAAGATCTTAAGCACAGGAAGAGACCATTTTGATCTTACTCATCAGTCCTGTGTAAGGAAAAAAAAAGGGCTGAATTCACCAGGAGTCTGATGGAGGAGGAATAGCCAAGCTGTTTCTATTCAAATCTTTGAGTCTTAAATCCCATTAAAAAATGCATATTTAGATTGGCAGCCATGTCCTGTTGATGAAAGTCAAATGGTAGGTGCTAAAAGTAAGAGTGTCAGGGCACCCATCAAGTCAGGCACCTTGCTCTGTGATAGGAGAAAATGCCAGGCTGGCCTTAAGTCAGGGTGTCCTCAGGAGGCAACAGCTTTGCTGCTGGGAACAGATGGGAAAAAGTAGGAGAGTGTTCTTGGTGGGGGAAAAAAAGGAAAGTACCCAATACTTTTCTCTTTTGCCCACACATGACTCACTGGAGCCTAAATGAGTTATATCACAGCATAGACAAGATTATCTCTTGAAGATATGTGAAATAATCAAAATAGTCAACCCTGAACTATGCCATGGTAACAAATGAAAGCAAACTGATGTGAATATTCCCAAAAAATGCAAAATCAGAAAAATACTTATTTTTGATTATTGAATATACTATATCATTTAGGAAGTATCAGGTTTACATTTGTGTTTGTGTTTTACCTATAAAAGAAAAATTTTTTGTCCACTGCCCCCTCTGCCTGTGCATTTCCTTCAGTCTCATTGCCTGTGTCCACGTTAATCTGGCTCACAGCTGTTTCTCTACATAAAGGTCACTTCCTATAGAAATGTGAAAATTAGAGCGTAGCCCATAAACACGCATCAACTGATTGAGGAGACAATTGGGGTTGTTATTGTTGTTAGTTAGGGTCAAGTTGATTCCGACTCATGGCAACCCCATGTGTGCAGAATAGAAGTGATCCAAAGGGTTTTCAAGGCTGTGACCTTTCAGAAGCAGATCACCAAGCCTGTCCTCCAAAGCACATCTAAGGGTGCGTTGGAACTGCCAACCTTTTGCCTAGTAGTCAAGCATTCAACCATTTGCACCACCCAGGGACTCCTGAAAATCAGGGTAGAAGGAATAAATCATTCTAGAATGGAATATTTCTGTAGATAAATTTCAGATGGCAAATTTAGAGCTGACTAGTCATTGGGTCATAAAGGGGGAACGGACATAAGTTTAAACTCATTTTATGGAAGGGGAAACTGTAACTGAGGCTAATTTACTTAACCAAGGACACACAGTTACAGATCCCATTTCTTACCTCTGATTCTGACATTCCACTGTCACACTGCTCACCCCATGCACCTGTACATTAGTACTTATCACAGTGGGCTGGAAGAACATAAACAGGCTCACAAAAGGCTCTGAAAAATTGATGAGTAAAAGCATGTCAAAGGATTGTTTAGAGAAATCAATTATGCTTTGAAGACTAAGGATGATATCAAGGGAAGCTTGCCTGGATTGTTTAAAGAAATCAATTATGCTTTGAAGACTAAGGCTGATATCAAGAGAAGCTCACCCTTCCAAAGTGTGTCCTCATCAACCCCGGCCAGAGAGAACCAAATTTGATGAAAGAAATGTCCCGAGGTGATGCAAATGGTTTCCTCTGAACTACTAACATAAAGGTTGGCAGTTTGAACCAACCCACTGGTACTGCAGAAGAAAGGCCTGGAGGTCCACTTCCACAAGATTACAGCCAAGAAAAGCCCATTCTACTCTGTAACATGTGGGGTCACCATGAGCTGGAATTAATTCACAGCAATAAGTTAATGGCATTTGTCTTGGTGTGAAGGTGTTTAGGTTTTCACAGAGTGTTTCCTACTGACATTTTTTGGATGCTCCCAGTATACCATAGATAAGTTGTCAGGCTCTTGAATCAGACCTAGGTTTGAATTTTAACTTGACCACAGTTTTTCCCTATAGTTCCTTCCCTACTAGCTTAGACAAGTAACACAACGTTTCCAAGACTCACTTTCCTTATTTGTAAAGTGAGGAAAATAACTGTACCTGCTTCATAGAGTTGTTGAGACAATTGAATGAGATAATGTATGTAATATGAAGTCCAGTGCCTGGCATATAGCTAAAAAAACAAAACCAAGAAAAACAAACCCGTTGCCGTCGAGTCAATTTCGACTCATAGCAACCCTATAGGACAGAGTAGAACTGCCCCATAGGGTTTCCAAGGAGCACGTGGTGGATTCGAACTGCTGACCTTCTGTTTAGCAGCCATAGCTCTTAACCACTATGCCACCAGGGTTTCCAGCAAGGGTTCAATAAATAATATTTATTATAATAATAATTTTTATAATAGGTACACACACCTTTCAGTAGTTTGGGTTGAACAAATCCACATTCTCTCACATTTCTTTAAGGTTTGATGTCTGTGTTTTCTGTTTCTCCTTCTATAGTGGTTCCTGAGAAAAGCCCATCTTTCATCTTATTTTCTCTGCCTAGTAACTGCCAGACAGGGACTGTCAAGATAAATGTAAGTTTAAAATTTCCATTTACTTCAAATAGTGAGTCATAAAATTAATTAATTTCACAGTTTATGAGGCTATAATGTTCCTGGGTGGTTTAAAGGTAAAATTCTAAAACAGAGTTTGATGAAAAACAATAAGATTCTATCAAAGACAACTCTATTTTCTCGAAAAGGAAAATGATAAATCTGTAGTGGGTATTTTGCCCTCGATACATTGTTTGCTTTCAAATCCTGGTTCTTGTTTCCATTCCCATGGACAACATGTCTCCCCCCTCCTGGTCCCATCATCTCTAACTCAGGTTGTTATAATAAATAGTTCCTAACTGGACTCCTTGGCTATACTTCCTTTATAAAACATATATAATACATACATATACACACACACACATATATAATAAACATACACCCTCTTTACAAACCATATATATAAAACATATAAATGTGTATATATACCCCCTTTACAAATCATATATATACATATATGTTAAAATATGTAATATACATATAATACATATATATATTAATATATGTATATACTCACACAAAAAAACTTGCCATCAAGTTGATTCAGACTCATAGCCACCCTATAGAATGGAGTAGAACTGCCCCATAGGGCTTCCAAGGAGCAGCTGGTGGATTTGAACTGCTGATATTCTGGTTAGCAGGTGAGCTCTTAACCATGGTGCCACCAGAGCTTCACATATATATATATTTGGCCCCAAAGTTCACTTTTTGAAAATATAAATATTAGGGTCAAAAATTCTTGACCTTGCATATAATGCCCTTTCTGATTTGATGCCTAACTAATTTTCCAGGACATCTCCCCAGTCTCTTTTATTAAAAGAAAATTCTACTGACACTGAGTTTTTGAAAAACACTTTATATTTTCATGTCTTCGCGTTATGACTATGCTGTTACCTCTTTGCCATTTTTCCTTCTAAAAAAATCTACACTATTCTTTGTGAAACCAATCCTGGTTATATTTTATTGAGCACATACTATGTGTCAGAATATGTTCTAAGCACCCAAAACATATAAACTAATTTTGCCTCCACTACAATCCTATGAGGTTAAAAAAAAAAAAAAAAATTTTTTTTTTTTTTGTAGGTATCATTAATATCTCTATTTACAGAAGATCAGACTGACATACTGTGAGGTTAAGTACCACGCAAAGCCAAACAAGTAGAAAGCGAAAACCACTTATGATCAGTCAGAATTAATTCTGTCCTCCTTTCTAAAATGGGATCTTTTTTTTAATTTTTATTGTGCTTTAAGTGAAAGTTTACAGATCAAGTCAGTCTCTCATACAAAAATTGATATACACCTTGCTATATACTCCTAATTGCTCTCCCCGTAATGAGACAGCACACTCCTTCCCTCCACTCTCTTCTTGTGTCCATTCAGCCACCTTCTAACCCCCTCTGCTCACTCATCTCCCCTCCAGATTGGAGATGCCAACATAGTCTCATGTATCTACTTGATCCAAGAAGCTCATTCTTCACCGGTAACATTTTCTATCACATTGTCCAGTCCAATCCCTGTCTGGAGAGTTGGCTTTGGAATGGTTCCTGTCTTGGGCTAACAGACAGTCTGGGGACCATGACTTCCAGGATCCATCTAGTCTCAGTCAGACCATTAAGTCTGGTCTTTTTACAAGAATTTGGGGTCTACATCCTACTGCTCTCCTGCTCCCTCAGGGGTTCTCTGATGTGTTTCCTGTCAGGGTAGTCATCAGTTGTAGCCAGGCACCAACTAGTTCTTCTGGTCTCAGGCGGATGTAGTCTCTGGTTTATGTGGTCCTTTCTGTCTCTTAGGCTCATAATCACCCTGTGTCTTTGGTGTTCTTCATTCTCCTTTGCTCCAGGTGGGCTGAGACCAATTGATGCATCTCAGATGGCCACTTGCTAGAGTTTAAGACCCCAGAAGCCACTCTCCAAAGTGGGATGCAGAATGATTTCTTAATAGATTTTATTGTGCCAATTGACTTAGATGTCCCCTGAAACCATGGTCCCCAAACCCCTGCCCCTGCTATGCTGGCCTTCAAAGTGTTCAGTTTATTCAGGAAACTTGTTTGCTTTTAGTTTAGTCCAGTTGTGCTGATCTCGCCTGTATTGTATGTTGTCTTTCCCTTCACCTAAAGTAGTTCTTATCTACTATTTAATTAGTGAAAACCTCTCTCCCTCCCTCCCTCCCCCTTCTCATAACCATCAAAGAATCAAAATGGGATCTTTTTATACAACCATTTTGGTGCTTGTTAGAGTGTGATCTGATATATATAAAGTCTCATTTACCTTTGGCTCCTCATTACCCAGTACTGCACCTCATATTTTCTAGTTGTTGTTAGTTGCTGTTGAGATGGCCCCCTACTCATGATGAATTCATATACAGTGGAAAAAAACACTGCCCGATCCTGAGCCATCTCTGTGATCAGCTGTAGGTCAGACCACTGTGATCCATAGGGTTTTTATTGGCAAGTTTTCGAGGTAGATCACCAGGCCTTTCTTACTAGTCTGTTTGAGTCTGAAAGTTCCACTTAAAGTTCTTATCCCACACAAGCCTCCACTGATAGATGAGTGGTGGCTGCACATGAGGTGCACTGCAAAGGAATTGAACCCTGGTCTCCCATACGAAGGCAAGAATTCTACCACTGAACCCACATGGGGTTGCCATGAGTTGGAATCAACTCAGCAGCACTGGTAACTGTATATTCAGGTGGTGCTTCATTAATGTTTATTGACTGCATGAATCCAAATAAGAAAAATGTAGCAGTGTTCTCTACAGATTTCCCCAATAGCATCTATGTAACCGTAGCTTTAGTTGACTACAAAAATGGGTTTAGCGGCAAGTGGATAGAAATGAGAGTGGGTGGATGAGAAGACATAGCAGCTCTAGAGATGGTACACTTCTTTAAAAATATACACTTCAACTTAACAGCAATAACCAAATGCATTAAAAAAAAAAATTACACTCTCCTAAATCCTAAAGAGTTCCTGAAGCATATGAAGAGAAATTGAAAACATAAAGCATAGCTTTTCAAAGTCCCAAGCCCTTTTAAACAAACTTCCTTTTTTGTTTTTATATTTTAGGTTTTCTTTGAAGCCATCCGTATTAGGGAGAGTTAAGAGCCTCCTGAAACAGCTTAGTTTAGTTTTGACAGTAACTCTTTGCAAAGGCTCTTTACTACCAAATTCCTTCAGGACTCCTTTCTCTTCTTAGCTGTCACAGGAAGACCACTGAAATATGATATTTCATGCTCTCCCCTGAACATTGCCCTTATCTTGACCAATGGTTTAGGCAAAGAGTCTTCACATTACTATGGAAAACCCTCAGACATTTCCAAAGACAACCTCTCATTATTCACTTCAATTTTCAAGAAAGATATACAGCGATGAGCAAAAAAAACCCCAAACCCATTGCCTCAAGTCGAGTCTGACTCATAGAGACTCTATAGGACAGAGGAGAATGGCCCCATAGGGTTTCCAAATCTGTAATCTTTATGGAGATAAACTGCCACATCTTTGTCCCATGGAGCAGTTGGTGGGTTCGAACCAATGACCTTTTGGTTAGCAGCTGAGCACTTAGCCACTGCGCCTGCAGGACCCCTAGCAATGAGCAACTGCATGCTTATTCCACAGAAAAAAAAAAAAAAGTCAACATTTAGGTCTTCATCCCACCACTTTTTATTTGCAAATTAGTATTTATTGAGTATGGTGTCACAGATGCCAAAAGAACAAAGCTGCCCCTTACCCTCAAGAATGTTCACATTCTAGGTGGCCAGAAAAAGATCCACTCAAATAGCTATTCCACTGTGTCATCTAAGTGGGAAGTATGAGAGCCCAGAGGAGAGACGGAGCTGCTCTGCACAGAGGTAGGAATAGCAGGGAGGGCTCCTGCAGTGGTGCCACTTATGATCCTCAGGAGGCACCAGATTTGGCCCAATGGAGAGGTGTGATGTAGGTGAGATCGGGATGGGAATTATAGATAGAAGGAAAAGAATTCATGAGCAAAACAACATGAGAAGTTAAAAATATTGTTTTGTAGGAGTACAGCATGCTGACTTATATAAAAAGAGAAGCGAGTGGGGAAAAGAGAAAAATAAAAAGATTTTTGTCCCACTTCATAAAAGGAAGGTAGAGGTTATGGTTGTGAGTTTTATATAAGGATGTTAAGGAGGAGAAACGCAGTAGGACTACAGGAATTAACTTCACCTAAATGATTTACTGGAAACCCTGGTGGCGTGGTGGTTAAGAGCTACGGCTGCGAATCAAAAGGTCAGCAGTCTGAATCCACCAGGCTTTCCTTGGAAACTGGGGCAATTCTCCTCTATCCTGTAGGCTTGCTAGGAGTTAAATCAACTCGATGGCAATGGGTTTAAATGATTTACTAGATAGTCAAAAAATATTGTTTGATAGGTTTTCATTTAATGACTCCAGGACTATTTAGGGAACAACTGTAAGGCCTTTCTAAATGGACCACCAAACCAAACCAGTTGCTGTCGAGTCAGTTCCGACTCATAGTGACCTCATGTGTGTCAAAGTAGAACTGTGTTCCAAAGGGTTTTCAATGGCTGTGACCTTTTGGAAGTAGATTACCAAAACTTTCTTTCGAGGAGCCTCTGGGTGGGTTCGAACAACCAACCTTTTGGTTAGTAGCTGAGCGCTTAACTATTTGCATCACCCAGGGACTCCAAGTCACCAATACTTGAAAAATTAGATAATTTCAAAGTTTGGTTCAAAAAATTTAGAAGATACATAATTTTAGATAAGAAGTTTGGATTAAGCCTTTGTCACATCTAGAATGTTCAGGTTTCTTAATTTTGACACTTATTTTTTAAATAAATGCTTATTGAGAAAGTATTATATACCAAATGTTGTTGTTGTTGGTTGCCGTTGAATCAATTTTCAATTCTTAGCAACCCCATGTGACAGATTAGAACTGTCCTATGGTTTTCTAGGTTGTAATCTTTACAGGAGGAGATCTCCAGGTCTTTCTCCCACAGGGCCGCTGGGTGGATTCAAGACACCAACCTTTTGATTAGTACCTAAGTGCTTAACCGTTACACCAGCAGAGCTCTTTATGTACCAAGTGGGTTCTTAGGATTGATTTTAAGAAACTGGGGAAATACAATACTGCAAACAATTTCAAGTGAAACTAGATAATCAATATTGTTAAGATTAATGTAGAATTATATGTATTTTCTAAGTGATAAGTAATTTCCTCAAGCAAAAAATAAATGACTTTTCATTAAACACTAAGTGTAACACAAGGAATGATATATTTATCCAAGAATAAATTCACCTTGGAAACTGGAAAAGCACATGGTATTGTGAGAACAATCACACAACAGAATATTCTACTGAACAAGGTTGATGGAGACAAAGACAGAGCTGTTCAAACTGAGAATCCTGTGCTTCAGAGGAAAGGTTATGAATTGGTGTCTTGAGAGATCTGAGGAAGCTGGGTCTAAGAAATCATCTTCCAAGGACACAGCCTTTACTTCTATCAGGTGACTGGCTTTCTTTTTCTCATTCTGACTTAATTTTATAAAATACCTTTGCTTTGAGCATGTGAAGACTCACAGAGGAAAACTAAACAAAAGAATAAAGAAGAAGTTTTTGCCTCATGCTGTGATGTTTCACCCTCAATTGTTATGAGTATACAAAGTCGCACAGGTTACAGCTAAAAAGTTTTTAGAACCGTGTGTCAATAATTAGTAGGGTTGCCACGCACACAGCAAAGCTCATCCGCTGCCAGGAACATCTGGTCAGAGCAAGAGTCTTCACTCCAACATGCCACCTGGATTGGGGATTAGGGATAAAATTCCCAGACTATGTCAAGGTTCAGTTTCTAAAAATGATACCATAATCAGTAGTTGTTTCAGTTTTCAAACTAGGGAACATTAAAAAAAAAAACTCAAGTTGCATATCATCATAGACAAAAATAAGTTTTCACGGTACAGTCTGTATAACTCAATTACTTTGTCTGTTGAGAGGGGAAGTAATATTTTTCCTCATGAAGTTTCTGTAAATATTAAATGAAATAATATTTTTTAAAAAATTGGCACCGTGCCTGGTACAAAGTCAAGGATTCATTATATATGATTAAAAAAAACCTAACATTTATATATTTAATTTATTTTTGGTTAAGAGCTCATTTCTAATATTTAATGTAACGGCTGATGCACCACAAACAGATAAAACAGAAATGTTACATACCAAAAAACCAAACCAAACCAAACCAGTTGCTATCAAGTTGATTTCGACTTAAGAGTAGAGTTTCCAAGTAGCACCTGGTGTATTTGAACTGCTGACCTTTTGGTTAGCAGCCATAACTCTTAACCACTACACCACCAGGGTTTCCAAGGTTACACAGCCCTCATTAAATTAAAATATCGTGACTCGGGATACCTTAATAATAATACCAAATAATAAACCAAAACCAAACCCAGTGCCATTGAGTTGATTCCAACTCATAGGGACCTTAAAGGACAGAGCAGAGCTGCCCCATAGAGTTTCCAAGGAGCGCCTGGTGGATTCAAACTGCTGACCCTTTGGTTAGCAGCCATAGCACTTAACCACTACACCACCAGGGTTTCCATACCTCAATAATAATAATAAAAAAAAAAACTGGTTAATTCATTGTAAAAGAAAGCAACGTTCCTTTAGGCTTGAATTCATAACTCAATGCCTTAGTAACTAGCAGTTTCCCAAACGTGATATTCTGACGGACTCCCGGGTCCTTTAGGAATTACTGCCATCCTCAATCAGCTGTTCTTTAATCTATTTTTGAACTTGGTCTCATTTGCTTATTAGCAGTCTGAATTCAAGTGAGTTTAGAAAGTTGCATAGTGATGCAGAGAAAATTTATACTTTTTGCAGTCAAATACTTCAATGCAAAAGAGCTCAGATTGCAAATTTCACTCAAAGGAGTTTTAAAAACAGAGAGTGATTTTTGTTCTCATTCCGTATGGAAACCCTGGTGGGGTAGTGGTTAAGTGTTACGGCTGGCTGCTAACCAAAGGGTCGGCAGTTCAAATCCACCAGGTGCTGTTTGGAAACTGTGGGGCAGTTCTACCCTGATCCTATGGGGTCGCTATGAGTCAAAATTGACTCGATGGCACTGGATTTGTTTTTTTTTCTTTTATGAGAAGTTTTAGAAGAGGGTGAAGCATAAAGCAATAGGTCTGTTGTTGAATGATATTTTATATGACTTTCAGGTATTTAACCATCAACTGAAAATAATTTCTCAACACAACCAAGAACATACAAAAACTAAAATTATTTTGAAGCTACACTGAAATACTGAGCTGATTTCTATGGAAACTACTTCTTCGGGAAGGGGAGAAAATATTAATTTCAGGGGAATTTGGGAATTACAGTTAAGTCTATTTAGTTTTGACCAAATAACATTATTCAGGGAGAGTATTAGCAGGGTCTTAGCACACAAACTTCACATTTTTAGATTTATTCCATTATTTACCCAGCATTTAGAACATTCATCATCTGTGATCCCTCATTCAAATATGAGGATGTCAAACCTCTAAAACTTCCTTTTAACCTCTGTTCTAGTGACTGAAAAGAATGTTCCTTATTTATGAGAGAAAATAATGGATTTTTCTCACCCATTTGCCACATATATATATTTACTTCACAAATGAGTCTTTTATAATATGTATATATTCATCTACTTAACAACTTGTTTGCTTCACACATAAATTAGTAATAATAACAGTTATAATTCCTTTCATTTAGTATATATTATCAAATTGCTATTATATTCATAGTCTTGATATTTTCAATCAATTCCTTGATATATATTTGTTAACATCCCAAACCTATATATATATTTTTCAGTACATAAATTATTAATTCAATTTTATAGATAAGGAAACTGAGAAACTAAGTGACTACGAATATTAAATATGAATTACCAAAAATGTAAAATGGCAGTAAAAAGTCATTGTCTAGTAACAGCTCATAAATTGCAGTGAATTCAATACAAAGACAATTTTGTTCACACGACAATTAAAAAGTGGTTTAATATAACTTTTTAACTTTGGTCTCTCCCTCTACTGCATTGTGTAAATAGCTACTACCTCTTCTAGAAAGGCTTTCTTACAATCCTGCTTTGCATTTGTTAACATGCCTGCTTTCTTCACTGCATGACACTCTTTACGGAAATTTTCACTTCTTACTCACTGCTGCAGGGTATCTACCACATAGATGTTCAGTAAATGCTTGCTGCATGAATAAATGAAATGCTGATTTGCCATACCATATGTGAGCTAGAATCCCAGAGAACTGCTTATATTTGATGAACAGTCTGACACACCAGCATGTTTGGAACCTGACAGTTTATAGTCATGAAATACCAGGTCTATGTTCCCGTGTATACAACAAGTGACAACAATTTTACAGGCTGTTATGGACTGAGTTCTGTCCCCCAAAAATATCTGTCAACTTGGCTAGGCCGTGATTCTCATTATTATGTGATTGTCCGCCATTTTGTCATCTGATGTGATTTTCTTACGTGTTGTAAATCATGTCTCTATAATGTTAATGAGGTGGGTTTAGGGCAGTTATGGTAACGAGGTAGGAATCAGTCTACAAAATTAGGTTGTGTTTTAAACCAATCTCTTTTGTAACATAAAAGAGAGAAGCAAGCAGAGAGACAGGGGGCCTCATACCACCAAGAAACAGGAGCCAGAAGAATAGCATGTTCTTTGGACCCAGAGTCCCTGTGCTGAGAAGCTTCTCCACCAGGGAAGATTGATGACAATGAACTTTCCCCAGAGCTGACAGAGAGACAAAGCCTTCCTCTGAAGCTGGCACCTGGAATTCAGACTTCTAGCCTCTTAGACTGTGATTGAGTAAATTTCTCTGTGTTAAAGCCATCCATTTGTGGTATTTCTGTCATGGCAGCACTAAATAACTAAGACACAGGCACACGTAAAAATGGGCCTGCTCTCTGGCCAAAGTTTATTACTATGCCTCTGATTCCTGTCAGTCTAAAAAGAAGCTAACCCATGCTAATGATTATACCCAAATCAAAAAGCAAATTTGTTGCTGTCGAGTTGATTTTGACACACAGTGACCATTTAGGATTATACCAAAACCAAAAACCAAACCCAGTGCCATCGAGTCGATTCTGACTCATAGTGACCCTATAGGACAGAGTAGAGCTGCCCCGTAGAGTTTCCAAGGAGCACCTGGCGGATTCGAACTGCCGACCCTTTGGTTAGCGGCCGTAGCACTTAACTAGTACGTCACCAGGGTTTCCAGGATTATACCAGTTGGAAGGAAAGCTGGGACTTGGATTTTATTCAGGGCCTTAGCACCTTAGTTTTGGGTGACATGCCACTGTTTGCTTTTTGAGGTTGTTATCTGTGAGAGTGAGCAAATAGCAACATTCATCGTGCAACTTAAATGTAATCAATAAGAGCAACGAATAAGAATGCTAAAATAAATACATAAAAAACTAGATAGATAAAATAAACTGTGCAATCATAGTGTGATGCCATCATAATGAACAATCCTTATCACACAGGTTACTCCTATCTGCTATCATCAGCAGCTTTGGGAAATAATTGTCGTATTGGACTAAGTGTCCCAGATTTCATGAGGTAGGCAGTGCTGTTTCCCTGCATTTTCCCCATCCCTGAACAACTGGCAGCAAGGGCCTCGCCTTGGGGAATCACAGAAGTGACCCATGACTTGCAGTTTTGTAGGCTCCTGCTAACCATCACATCACTTTCACAATCCCCAAGGACTGCTGTCCATCTGGGGCTCAGCCAGTCTTTGTAGTTACACTTGGTGGTGGAGACAGACAATGAAAAGGAAGTAGATGGTCTCAGAGCTAAACTAGAAACAAGACCCAAAGCTCAATAGTCACGATTTTTTTCCCTACCAAAATGGAAACGGGTTTTTTTTTCCTAACTGTAAATATTTTTTTATATAAATATTTGCACAAATGCACAAAAAATTTCAGAAAATACAGAATACTGTAACAAAGAAACTAGAAATCATACACAACACCATCACCTACTCTGGTAATTATTCTTTTAGACTTTAAAACATGCTATACACCCAGATTGAGGCCCTGGTGGCACAGGGGTTAAGAGCTATGGCTGATAATCAAAAGGTTGGCAGTTCAAATCTACCAGTCGCTCCTTGGAAACCCTATGGAGCAGTTCTACTCTGTCCTATAGGGTTGCTATGAGTCAGAATTGACTCCATGGCAAGGGGTTTGGTTTGGTTTTTTTGTATAAACTCACATTACAAAATACAACAGAAATAAAGACCAGGTATAAGAATGAATGAGGATAAAATCTTTCTTTTTCTCTCTTACAATATTATAAAATAAAAAAATAAAACTTAAGGGAAAATTTAATAAAAATGAAAACAAAATCTAACGAGAATGACAAGCATCACTGGGAATCAAGAATATACACAGGAGAAAGGAAGCTTTCAGAGGGAGGAAGAAAAGAGAGTGATCAAATCAGCCCAAAACACAATGGCATTGAAAGTGGCAAAGGTAAGAGCTCTGACGAATATCAAAGTAAGGTAGAGAAAGAACACGGTGAGCTGGTATGGAAGGACAGAGAAGAGAAAGGAGCTCTGGCAAGAGGCAGAAGACCACATGGAGGGCAAAAGGTCATAGCCAGAAGAGAAGCAACATAATGACAAGGAAAACCCCGTGCATATTTCACCCTCAAAGGCCAACTGGAGAAGCTGTGAACTGCCCGATTCCTTTCTTCTATTTTCTTTTAATGCTAAAAACATTTTTAGCTGCTACAAATGAATGAAAACGATTTCCAGTTATATTCAATATCCGTAACTCAGAAAAGGTAGATCATTTAGCATTGTAAAACGAAAAGAAAAAGAATTCAGTGAAGGCAACTTAGCTACACATTGCAGCTGGAATTTTTTTCAAGGTACAAAATATAACATTTAAAAAGGGAATCATCTTCTTACCCTATTCCTGTGTACTATTTCACTGGCAGCTCTCTCCACATAGGTGAGGACCTAGGGTGCAAGAGATTTCTAGGAAAAACTGATTAGATAGAAAATTGTGTGTATGTTTGTGTGTTTGTGTGTGTGGAGAAAGAGACAGAGACAGAAGGAGACAGAAAGAAGGAGACAGAGACAGACAAGGACAGACAGGCAAAGGAAGACAGACGGGTCAGATCTATGATAGATTTGCCTTTGTGAAATGAACAGCTACAAAAAATCAGGTGGATTTGTCTTGTACTTTATTATTGACCAAAATACAATTTTCATTTTATTTGAATCTATCTAGCCTCTGATTTGAAGGAGAAGAAAAAAAGGTCATCAAACTTTAATGTTGGCACTCTCTACCCATTTTAGAGTGGAGGAGATAAAGCCTTGAGATTGGGGGAGATGACTTGCCCAAGCTTACCTAGTTAGTGACAGAATTGAAGCAAGAATATTCAGTTTTCCTGTCACCTGCTTTCATTTCTGGGTTTCACTAAATAGTGTCAGCTACAGGTGAGCCAATACTTGCTCTTAGCAGAAACAAAGCAAGTTAAGGAAAGGGCCTTTAAGCGTGGGAGATTGAGACAGCTGCCCTGGCAGAAGGAAGGGGCACCAGGGCTGCGATGCTGATCCCTGCTTGACTGTCCTCTCCCATAAACTCCCAGGGAAAATGACACTTTCCCCAAGAGGTTTGTGAATTCAGGGCAAAGGGGATTGTGCTCGGTTTTACCAAGAGAGTTTACAAGACTCCTATAAGAAAGAGGCTCAGAAAACAATAACTTTAAGTGTGAAATCAACTCCAGGCAGATTCTAGTAGCTGCAAGAAGACTGGAGTTTTGTCAGCAAGTGGGTACAAAATTGACATTCTCGTCAGCAAGTATTTGTTAAAGACCTAATATACATCAGGTCTCTGGGTAGAGAGATGTCAGAAGCCCTGAGGGGCTTCCAATCTTGCCAATCTTGTTGGCCAGTCAGCACCATACATAAAAGATAAGAAACAGCACAACTAGCCGGTACAAAGTTCAAGATTCAGGCAGAAAAAAATTAATGCTTGCAAAGTTCATAGGAGGGAGAGATAAATGGGGCTGTTACAGACAGTTGCATGAAAGAGTTGACTCTTGAACTGTGCCTTAAAAGATTTATGACAAGTGTAGAAAAGGAAGGGCATTCCATCTGGGGAACCAGAGGGATTCTGAGCTGGGGAAAGCACAGCATGTGTATTACGGGATAATGACCAGAACCATTTGATCAGATAAGAGAGTATGTGTAGACACTAAAACCAAACAGTTGTCCTTGAGTTGATTCTGACTCATGGCGATCCTATGTGTTTCAGAGCGAACTGTGCTATATGAGGTTTTCACTGGCTGGTTTATCTGAAGTAGATTGCTTGGCCTTTCTTCTGAGGTGCCTCTGAGGAGACTCAAACCTCCAAACTTTCAGTTAGCAGCTGAGTGCATTAACCAATTGCATCACTCAGGGACTCCTTTGTAGGGACTAGTTGGTGATAAACTATGAGAAAGGGTAGAACAATGTTCTCAGAAGAATGCCAGATGAAAGATATTATCAGCAGAGGGAAACCATCCAAGCTTTGTGGTTAGGTGAATGAAATGCAAATGGTAGAAATAAAAAAAAAGCAGATGAGAAGGGCAAAAGATGAGGAACAGAGAGAATAGTTGGAGAAGATTTTAATAGCCTAGATATAAGGTAATGAGGGCCTTGAAATAAAAATGAGATATATAATCAAGGGATATTATGAAGCAAGAGGTGATGATTTGGTAGCTCAGTTAGGCTTTAGGTGGAAAGAAGTTGAGCTAAGTTTTAGACAGATTAAGTTTCACCTAGAAAGTGTCTAATAGCCAACCAAGCATAAGAGACCAATATCTAGAAGTGAGATCAGAGACGGAGATAGCATCTATCAGTGCTGGTGGGTGTCATGGGGATGAATGATTCCTCTCAGGGAGGGAATTCTTCAACTCTGCTGAACATATAAGGGAACAGAAAAAAAATTAAGACCAATTGCATGGCTTCTGGAAAGGACAGTAGCAACTGAATGATTTGCTAACTTCTACCTGTATTTCCTTAGACAGTCTCTACTTCCTAATGCTTCCTGATGACTCAGGACTGATGACAGTGGCCAAGGGTCATTCCACTGTGTGGAAGGAATTCCACAGTCCATCACTGTGAAAGCGAAACCTGAGCAGTTGGAAACACTGGTGACTTGGTCAATGCCTTTCAGAGCTCAGGAGTCTTAAACTCCATTCAAAAGAACATGTGGATCACATGTGCTCTTCTCAATATGATACAATGGCTTTGTTTTTATTTTTTTTAATTGTGGTTAAAAATATACACAACTAAACTTTCACCAATTCAACAGTTTCTACATGTATAATTCAGTGATATTGATTACATTCATGTTATACAAATTTATCGCTATCCTTTTCCAAATTATTCTACCACCATTAACATAAACTCAATGTCCCCTAAGCAAAAACTCCCTCTTTCCACCTCCCTCCATTTCCTGGTAACCACTAATAATCTTTGGTTTCTATATATTTGTTTATTTCACATAAGTGAGATCCTACAGTATTTGTCCTTTTGTGACTGACTTAGCATAATATTTTCAAAGTTCAACTATGTTGTAGCATGTATCAGGAGTTCATTTCTTTTTATGGCTGAGAAATATTCCATTATATGTATATACAACTGAAAAAATAGAAGTCTGAATGATTACCTACAGATACAATAAAATGTCACTGGAGGAAAAGTGACACCAGCTTCAAATTGTTCTTTTAATATTATTGTGTGGATGCAAAATAGTTCATAATAATAACTAATATTTACCAATGCTTATTAAGTGCCAGGCCCTGGCTATGAAATCTATAAGTAGTATTTAATTTATTTCTACCAAATATGTACAAGGAAGATATCACTCTTATCCTCATTTTACAGACAGGAAAACTGGAACAAAGAAGGTTAACACTTGGCCTAGATCACGCAGATATGATGTGGTAGACAATCTTGTGCTATAAACTAGGCAAGGAACTAAAAGTCTGCTTCCACCCTCTATTATAACCCAAAGCAGGGTGAACCTTCTATAACTCAAGAACATAGCACAGAAAGTCTATTGTCAAACACAAAACACAGATGAGCAAATACACACATACACACACACATATTTAAGGGAGGAGAGGAGCAAATGGGTATTATATCAAAGACACAGGTCAAACTTCTCATACAGCTATCCTTGGTAAGAACTCACATTTCCAGTTCATTTAACAAAAAGGCATTAAGTTACAGTTTCTCATTGGACTGATGGTAGCATTTCAAAACTCATAATAAAGATGAACCTCAGTTTCACTAATGTCTCCACAAACACGATTTTGAACAAAATATAGCCCGTTTACAAGAAGTACGGAAATGTTGTTAAACTTAATTAGATGTAATTGTCACACTTTCATTAGCTATTAACATTATGCAAAGATAAACTAATGCATAATGAATTTTTTCTTTGTCACATAATTATAATTTTAATGATTGCATTATGACTGCTATAATACAGTACATATTTTTAAGTTTCCCATTACTGGGCAATTATTTATAAGATTTTCTATTACAATCTGTCCACAGAGACCAAGTTATTAATGCTTCCATTTTACCCTAATGATGACCACAGTGCTGCAATCAATGTGATGGTCACAGGGAGAATTGCAAAGCAACATGGAAAGAACAACAAAACTACAACCACAAAGTCAACTCATTCAACACATGCCTGAGGAAATTTCAAGACAAAAGAAACAATAATATATTGATATTCCTTTGAGAAATTCTAGCTTACAAGGTTTCTTCAAGCACATTTTCCTTCATTTTTTTTTGTGGACTTTTAGTCTCTCCAACTCTTTCCTAAGACTGTTTCCACGGTATGAAATATTTAATACCTATTCTTTGAAAAATGTCTTAAGCAGTTTTCACCATTCAGAGTATGAAATTAACAGCCCACAATGTCATTTCTGGGAAATTTTTTGAATTAATTTCAGGGTCATATGTGAAGAAATGAAATTCTGATGAATTTTATGATTCATTCCCAAAGATAATAAAGAGTGGAGGAAATTGATTAGTATAATGGCAAAGAGCAATGAGACTGGATGATTATGGCAACAAGAGGCTGGGTGTGTATTCTGCAAACCAATAACAATAATAATAGCAATAATAAGAATAATAATGTCTAGTGGGGTTTTGCTTTTAACCACTAACTCTGAGAACCAGCAGTCCTCCTTGCTGTTATTTATGTGAAAAAGGCTAAGGCAATTTATTGGACACGTTGGTCTGGGGTCTTAAGAGAGATGCCCAGAAGTACTCAACGAGATTTCAGAATGCGGCCTACTAAACACCCAGCTTTAACTAGCTGTAATCCTTGGCCCTGACACTCGTGTAGAGGCATTATAGTATCCTGCAGGGTTTCCCTATAGTCCTGTGAAGCCATGTTTGTCTCCCTGAACTACACTGGGGCTATCCCAGTTGTCACTGAAACTCTGGCACCTTGTATTCTACAATGGTTGTGGAAGAAATTAATAAACTAGTTAGATTTAAACCCCACCTTTGAAAGTTGCTCATAGCTTACCTTATCTAACGTGATGGTAAAATTAAACAGATTTTAATGGCCTGGTGTCCCTCCCTGAGAGAAGCTGTGGTGTAGCCTTGAGAAAGGCACTAAATTTGCCTTGGTTTTAGTTTCCTCACCCATGAAATGAGTTTGTTCAGCTCAGGTAGTAGTTAGTTTCCTCCCTGAGATCTCTGGACACCTTCGGTGGCTCTAAGCTGATCAATAGAGATTCTTGAGCTATGCACAGAATTTTAAAAAATCACTTATTTATCCAATAAGAATCCCTACTGAAACTTCCACTTTTTTTTCCGTTTTGAGCTAGAACTGTATCTCCTCAATGTGGTTCTCTTGGTTATCAGAATCTCTGAGGGCTGTTAAATACATCTTGAATTTATGAAAATGGAGAAGTAAATTAAATACTATTCAGCAAATGTAGGCTTCTTGTTTGTTTTGACAATTCATAGTTCAAAGAATAAAACTCACAGGGAAAAAATAGTACAATGAAATATTGGTGGGGAAAATGTGGCACAGTGGGGTAGAGATTTCTGTGTTCTGGTCCAAAGCTAAGAGTTCTTGGCTATTTTAGGGTTCTCCAGAGAAACAGAACCAGTAAGATATACATACAGATACAGATGATATAGATATACATAGGGAGAGATTTATTTTAAAGAATTGGCTCTCGTGATTGTGAGGCTATCAAGTCCAAATCTATAGGTCAGGCTGGAAATTCTGGCAGTCTTTTGTCCCAGAACAGGTAGGGCAGACAGTAGGAGGAGAGAGGAATTCTAGCAAGATAGCTAATTATCATCTGGAGGCAGACTACTCCCTTAGGCAAGCTCCCTTTTTGCTTTTAAGGCCTTCAACTGATTCGTTGAGGCCTAACCACTTTATGAAAGGTAATGTGATTTACTTAAGGCCAACCGATTTAATCATGTGTAAAACTCCATAATAGCGTCTAGACTGTTTGACCAAACAACTGGGCCACGTTTTTCCCACCAATATTGGGAACTAACAATCCCAAACAGTTTGACATCATCCACTCAATAATTGGGTAGTGAGTGTCACCTATGTGCCAGGCGTAATACAAAGAAGTGGAGATACTGCACTAGGTAAAACACAGTCCTGCTTTCATGGTGCTTACAATCTAATGAGGGAAAATGGACAAGAGCAAACATACGATATGCCAGGCCCTGGATAAGTGAGATAAAGACAAATAAAGTTTGGTAAGCTGGACACGGTGGGTGCGGTGGGTTTGGTATTGTCAAGGAATGACTCTCTGATAAGGTGACATTTGGGTGAAGACGTAGGAATTAAGGTAGAAAAGTAATGTAGATATCTAGAAGAAATCAGGAAATACTGAGTTACAGAATATATACTTTTCTAAACAGAAAGATGACTCACCTCCTATATTATCATAAGCTTCATTTAAGCTAATATATTTATAAGCTCATGTTCTGGGCAGACTCCAGACTTAACAGAAAAAGCACACGGTTTTGCTTTCTTAACAGGCCTTGTGAGGAATGCTGATGAAATCTCTAGCTCACTGATTGTCTGACAATGAGGTAAAGCCTGGGCTTTGGCACAATAATTATTTTTGCTGCTTGAAGAACACATCTCGGTTCATTGCACATCCTTGTGGTCAACATATTTTTAGTTCACTCTGGGGTTTGTTCAGCACTGGCAGGATTTCTCAGTTGCCTTCATTTCCTACCTAATAACATTCTGATGAGCATTATTCATAAATAGCAAAAAACAAGGAGGTGAGAGAACCTGCCAACACATGCCAGAGCTTCCGGTGAGTTACCAGTGAAACTAGAAAATGTGTTTCAAATACCGGTGGATTCCCAACGTCTAGGACAATGCCTGATACCTAGTTAGCACTTAGGGAATACATGCTGAAAGAATGAACGAAATGTTTGCAAAAGACTAGGAAAAAGCTACACTACTGTACTGCCTGTCTCAAAAAAACAAACAAAAACCAAACCAAAAAAAAAAAAGAAAAACTGCCTAAATGGAATAGCTTGGTGTGAGTGTACGTGGGTGGGCACATGTGGGTGTATGTTAGTAAACAGAATGTTTTCTCTCTCTTATAAGAAAGCATGGCAGCTGCTTGCTAAGCTCCTAACAGGGGGAAGCTGCTAGTTTTACATCCTTGAAAAATCCCTATTTGCATGACGCCTAGAAGGCAGACGTTAGAAATGAAAATGGTATCTGATCACCAAATCTCACTTGTGCCAGAACTTCTGACTACGGTTTGTGATTTTTGAAAATGTGCATGGGCTGACAACAAAATTAACTTCTCCAAATAACCGAGACTTGCCTACTGTCATCATCCCTCTCACTATAATTTACATGACTTGACGAAATTAGACTGTTATTTTCATCGGGGTGATCTGCAAAATCATAAAGTGATGTGTATTTTGGGAATGCCTAATTAACTCTCCTTAGTTCCACCAAGGTTTCAGCTTGTAATATGAGCACTGCAAACATCACAGAGGTGTTCATTTAGTTTTATATCATCTAGCATTAGTAACCACAAAGAGACAGTCAAAGGACATGAAAGAAAAATCTGTTTAGAAATCATGCAATGATAAGGACTCAAATTACCAACCGGTGAGTCTATGGGATAAAATCAGATCTATACTAATTAGCCAAAACTTGCCTTATATCAAGTAGAAAAGTACTTTTACAGTTGAAGCCAATATTAATAATCAAAACAGCAGAATTACAGACATATACACAGAGTCCATCCCTGTGTAGTTTTATCACAAACATCGACTAATATTGATCAAGCTGTCTGTCACAAAAGTTTGCTTTAACACATAATCAGTGTCTGATGTAAGAGCCACATTTCATAGACAATTGCCAGCACCTTGTGTTATACTTGTAAATAATGGGCTACTCCTATTGAGCACCATCTGCCTAATAGAGAAAAAATGTTCGTCTTAATTAGAAATTCTTCTTCTTATTTAATATTTATTGAATGTTGAAAATGTGCTTGGCAGCAAAAACACCAGAAACACGCTTGCTGCCCACCAAGTATCCACCTGCTAAGGAAATACGATGAACCAGCTACTCAGTCATGTCTGTTTTTAACGTAGTCTATGTATCTCTTTCCAGGTGACAGAGTTGCAAATGATCCACTGTTTGGAAGGGTCTTCTTTCTCAGCCAAGGCCAGATGATGAGCTATCAGATGAGTTATGAGTGAAGTAAAGATAAAGAGGAGACAAAGGGCAAATTAATTACGGTCACCATTAAGCATAAGGGAAATTTATGCCCCTAATAGAAGAAAATTTAACAGACTCCTAGATAAAGCCAACTGTGTTTGTTATGGACTGACAGATTAGTACTACAGAAACATATCCAGAACACAGGATTTGTAGTGGGAGAGAAACATTGAAATAGCAACCATTCTTTCTTTTGCATTTACCTTCAGAATCCCTTTGTCTCCACGATGATACAAGATACCCTGTAGGACACTTAATTCATCACAAGGATATTAACATTTTCATTAATAAAGATTTAATGGTCAAATATCTACTATTAATTAGAAGAATTAAGACAGATTGACTAATACTAGTTATTCACATAAGCTTGAAGTTACTTCAGAAAAATGAGGTACTCTACATGGAGTCTCTGGGTGGTACAAATGGGTTAATATGCTTGGCTGCTAACCAAAAGGTTGTAGGTCTGAATCCACCCCGACGTGCCTTTGAAGAAAGATCTAGTGACCTAATTTGGAAAAATCAGTCACTGAAAACCCCATGGAGTGTAGTTCTAATCTGACACACACAGTGTCACCATGAGTTGGAACTGACTTAACCAGAACGACAAAATGTGTAATATACACAGTTGGCATTCCATAAGCAGCTGTTGATGGCTTAATTGGATAAGCAAACCAATCTCCAATTTTTAAAATGAGGTGCTATTTCATCACCCATCAGTGGAAAGAAGACATATATCTAATAAATCTTACATTTTAATTAAAAAAAAAAAAAGACAGATTGACAACCTCTCCCAGAAACCCCAAACTATATTCTCTTGTCTTTCTCCTATCTTCCAACCAACAAAAGTTCAAGAAACTTTGACATGTTCAATATTACACCTCTATAGAGAAGCATTCTGGGGGAGAATAAACGACTTATTCACATCAAGAGATTGTTACGTATCTGTAATAGTGCCTTTGCATGAACTATCTAATAATAACTTTAAGTCTCCTTTTAGTGAGAAGTATAAATAAAAAGAAAATATGTTTTTGCTCCAAAAACTGAATATCTCAGGTATGACTGTTATGTTTATTAGGTCTTGCATTTTGACCAGTTCTCCACTTCACACAGTTCACATGTTTCTGGAAAAGCTTCCCTGCCTACTTTGCCAGTGTCTCACTGAGTGTTTCAGGGTTTTTTTCTTTAGTACTTTTCATTAAATCATATGTTTTCATCATTGTATCTTCTTCATAAGGAAAACATACAATAAAAGAAAAAGAATGCTATAAATGTGGTCATGTGTTACTTTATTGTGCTCAGGTTTCATTACTTCATATAAATCAGCAACTCCATTCCCTAGAGCTAGAAGCAACCAAAGAAGACCCCAGGTTATACATTTGTAAATGGTGAGTCAGAGAATGAAATACAACGTGATGGATATACTTCCTGGATAACCACCTCGCCCAGATAATTCAGGTAAAAGAGAAATTACATCTTAGTGGAAGTAATGCTGTGATGATGGCAGTTGTCAGACAGTGCCAATCTGAACTTTAAATGAGTATAATTTGAAAGAAATACATGACAGAGGGATAATGACTAGCTCAAACATTGTCAGGGTAATAAATACCTAATGAGCAAAATCGTAAAGCAAATAGTAGGTTGAACATACACCCAAATGTTGACTCTTGACTAGAAGTCAGAGAACAGAATGATTTGTCTCTCTGTCTTCAATGATAAAGCATCCCTTTCTCCTGAGCTAATGAGCAGCACCATCTGGCCTGATTGCAGAGGGATGAGATCTTAAAAAAGTGAAGAATAAAACAACAAAGCTACAGTTGGATTTTCACAGGAGGTTAAAAAAAAATTCCTCACCATTAAAAATATCATAATAAAAATAGTTTTAAATGTTCATACAACATGACACCAATAATATAAAGATTATAGAGCCAAATGTTTTTTAAATAATTGGATAGGCTTCCTGTTAGAATCTTTCTCTACTACAGTGGTTCTCATGAAGTGTGGTCCTGGACCAGCAGCAACAGCAAAACCTGGCAATTTGTTAGATATGCAAACTTTGTGGCCCTACCCAAGACCTAGGAGTCCCTGGATGGTGCAAACAGTTAACCTGCTTAAGCGCTAACTTAAGTCCCTCCTGAGGCACCTAAGAAGAAAAGCTTGCTGATCTACTTCTGAAAAACCAGCCATTGAAAACTCTGTGAAGGACAGTTCTACTTTGACACACATGGGATCACCATGAGTTGAAATTGACTTGATAGCAAGTGGTAAACCAGTAACTGGTAAACTCAAGACCTACTGGGTTGGAAACTCTGGGAATGGAACTCTATGTTCTGTGTTTTAACTAGGCCCCTAAGCGATTCTGATTTAGGCTCAATTTTGAGCACCTCCACCAAATCGAGTAAGAGGCAGGGATTTTGCCCCACCCCCCCACCCCGTCGTTTCTGTAGGATACCAAAGAAATTATCTAGTTTGGTCAATTCTATTTAAACACCTGGTCCATGCTTTGAGGAGTAAAAGTAAGTCAGATGAGTTTCTTGCATGGAATGATGATCTCTTTGAATATGCGAACAGTCATCCTGGTATCTTTTGTAGCACAACAGCAGAGCCAACTGCCTTAAACTATTAACTTAGCTGCACTGTTTCTGAAAATATGTATTTTCTTCTTGCTAAGATATTTTGGTTGACACTCTAAGGCAAGTGGTATAAGTTTGTCTGAACCTTTTATTTATTTAATGGCTTTTCTAGGTCATTCATTCAGCATATATTAATTGAGTACCTACTACTTGTCATGCACTATTCTAGGTGCTTGGGGTATATCAGTGAACAAAACAGACAATGATTTCTGCCCTTAGGGAACTTATATTCTAGTGGAAGGAGAGAGACAAAAAACAATACATCTTCTCACTTACTGTCTCATTATCCTACATTTCATATTTATGACAATAGTAAAATATCGACTGAGTATTTTGTGCATTAACAACACATCTCTGGGAGTAATGAACGCCAGGGTGTGAAGCAAGAGTAACACTGGTTATAATGGTTAAGGTTACGTGTCATCTTGGCTGGACTATGATTCTCAGTGGTTTCACAGTTATGTGACGTAATTTGACAGTTATGCAATGATGTACTTTGGCAGCTATATAATGATATGGTCATCCTCCATTTTGTGATCAGATATGGCCATCCTCCATTATCACATAAGGTCGATTTCCTCATCTGTGTAACCTCATCACGTCAATAAGTGAGGAGAGGGTGTTAATATAATAAATGAGTGTATTATGTAGAATGTTTGAAAGTAAATAATGCTATAAAAAAAATAGAATAAGATAAGGAGAATTGGGAATGCTAGGTATGTATATCAGTCTCTTGGGGCTGCTGTAACAAAGTACACAAACTGGGCAACTTAGAACAGAAATTTATTGTCTTATAGTTCTGGAGGCTATAAGTCAAAATCAAGAGTGTCAGCAGAATCATGTTATCTCTGAGAGCTCTAGGGGAAGATCCTTTCTTTTCTCTCCCAGCTTCTGATAACTCCAGATATTCCTTGGCTTGTAGTTGCAGCATAACTCCATCATTTTCCCTCTGCGTCTTTCCTCTATGTCCCTTCCTCTTTTATGAGGAAACCACTCAGATTGGATTAGATCCCACTCTAATGTTAACTGACCTCGGGTTAACTAATAACCAGGGCTTTGAACTGGTTTGTTCCAATTCAAACCCCTGCCGAAAATTTGCATTTCATTTCAGATATGCTGAATCAGAATCTACACTTTAATAAGATATCCAGGTGATTCTTATGTATACGCATGTATGTATTATTATGTATACATTCTTATGTATACATGTATATATAAGAATCACCTGGAGATCTATAATAATCACTTGCAGATCTAGATACAATGTAGATTCAGATTCAGTATATCTGGTGATGGAAATGCAAATTATCAGCATGGGTTTGAACTGGAATGAACCGGTTTGAATCCCTACCAATATCATCTTCAAAGATCCTATATCCAAGCAAGGTCAACTTCACAGGTTTTGGGTGGGGGAAGCAATTCAGCATGTCTTCCTGGAGAACACAATTCAATACATAACAATATGTGAGGCGGGGATTTCAATTTTAAGCATGGTGCCATGGTAGACTTATTGAGTGGGTGACAGATGAGAAAAGGAATGAAGGATATGGCAGAACAGCTCATGCAGTATATGAGGGGTAAGAGTGTTCTAGCAGAGAGCTAGAATAAATGCCCAAAGTAGTAAGCATCTCTTGTATGTTGAGGCTTAGCAAGGAAGTCTGTGTGGCTGGAGCATTGTTAAGTATGGCGGAAGTTTAATAAATGAAGGTAAGAGAGAAAACAGAGGGCTAAGAAAGGGCCAGATCACCCTATAAATCATGAGTTAATCTTGGACTTGGGTGCTAGGATTTGTTTTTTCACCAAGCAATTGATAGCTAACAGAATTGTGAGTGAAGTCTTGAAAACTGCCCTGCCACTAAAGTGAAGATAAAATGGAAACCTGTATTTGAGAAATGGGTCTCTCAGTGACTTATTAAAACCCAGTGCCCTGTCACACAAGCCCTAGAGAATGTAATAGATTTGCCAACCTTTGGGTAAGATAGAGCAAGGGTGGTCTCTCTGAGTGAAAAGGTAAAAAATTTTCTATCAAAATCCTAAATCAGGTAGAACTTGCCTTGTTTGGCATTACTGTGACCCCTATATACTGAAGAAAAGTGTTCTGAAATTCACAAGTATTTCAACAAATAGCAAAAGGATTTTTTAACTCAGAAAACTATTTGGTATTGTTTAATTCATTTTTTCACCCACCCATCAATCAAATATTTATTGAATACCTATTAGATCAAGTATTATAGCAGATGCTTGAGGAAACAAATATATAAGACCTAGTATTCCCACAAAGACCTTATGGACTACTTGAGGAGATTAGATATAAATAGCAATAATGCATGGTACAGAGCAAAGATTTCTATTAAAATAAATGCAAAGTGCTATGAGTTTTCAGAGAGGGAATATGAGTTCTAATTAGGAATATTAAAAAAGGCTTCTTGAAAGAGTTAACAGTTGATGGGTTGCATTTCTGTGCATGGTGATAGAAGAAAGTGCATTCAAGCAGAGTGAATAACCTCAAAGGCATAGAGGCAGGGCTAGATTAATAGTTACCTACGTGAGAGGCAGTGAAGACTCAAACTAGAGTAATGGTAGTGGTAATGATAGGAGAAAGAAGAAAGCAAGTTATCGCTGAGGTCAATTCGAGAAAACCTGAAACATGTATGGGGTATTTAGCTGACAGGCATAGAGTAAAATAGCATATTTGTTTGGCATTTTGGTGACTTGACTCTAGTATGTTAGGTATGAGGATAAAGTGGAGACAGACATAGTCCCTGTCCTTAAGAAGTCCACTGTCCATGATGAATATGGAAAATAAACACAATAAAGTCACATAAATAATTCCCTTGCTGACAAGTGATATTCTTAAGGAATTCTTGGCCCCATGCTTAATTAGATCAGGCATAGGCCAGGTCACAAAATTGGGATCCAACTACGAGCAGATTACCAAAGGTATTTGGGAAATAACTATTCTTTATGTACTTCTCTATTTCAGGGAACAATGAAATGTTTTCTTGTACTTTCATTCAAAATAATCTAGAATAGGGTTATTCAAAGTGTTATCTGTATACCAACAGCATTAGTCTGCTCTGGGAGATAGTAAGAAAAAAATACAAGGAGGGAAGCCCATTTAAAAGGTCAATAATACCACATCTTACAAGAAGTCTCTTATTTTTGTTTCTAAGAAACAAAAATTCAACTCAACAAACGTTTGCAGCACTCCTACAACATCCCATACACTATGCAAGATATTTTGAAATAGTTGCCCATACACTGAAAAACCTAATAGTAAAATGGACATAATGATGTGGAATAAAAGTCTCATAAAACATGGGCCTCTCCAGTCAATTGGCTTAATATTGTTTTTAGAGTTTCTGTTCTACCTCCTAGTTTAGGGGTCTTAAAAGCTTATAAGCAGCCACCTAAGATACAATTGGTCTCTATTTACCTGGAGCAACAGAGGAAGAAGGAGACCCAGGAATCAGAGAAGGAAATGGACTGCAGGTATAACTGTCCCCTTGTACTACTACTTCCTTTGCCATGAGACCAGAAGACATGGATGGTGCCCTGCTACCATTGCTGAACATTTCGATCAAGGACCCAATAGTTGGATCTTGATCAAAAAGGAGAAAAATGTGGAACAGAAATTCAAATTCTTAATGGAAACTAGACTTTCTGGATACATTGAGGCTGGAGAAATCCCTGAATCTACTGCCTGGAAACAACTTTTAAAACTTGAACTGAAAATATCCACAAAGTCATCTTTAAACAACAATTTAGATAATTTAATAAAGAATGTTCACCTTGAGTATTACATTTTTTTTAAAGAATTATCTAGAGGGAGGAGCCAAGATGACAGTCTAGTCAGATGCACTGTATCATCCCTCTACAACAAATACCCAGGAAACCAAGTGAAACAGATGCAGATAATTATCCCAGAACCCTGAACATCGAAAAGAAAGGACAAAGAATTGAATCAAACACCGACTGAAAATAAAAATTGATTGAACACAGCAAAAGGGGAGTGAAATTGAGTGAAGGGGCTCTGCCAACCTTCTCGGCTCAATGTTGTCATCTAAAAACAAAGCCAGCAGTGACCCCAGGTGAGGAACGTAGGAAGGCAACTTCATGGTATGCTCATAAGGAACAGGGAAATGATATAAACACACCTGGAGAAAAGCAAGCTGAGCAGATCATGATCTGAATCTAAGGAAGGAAAACACAGAAAGGAAGGTGAGAATTCCAGGGATCCTGCCATCCACAGAACAGGGAGGGAGCCAAGATCCAAAGTCAGGTATACTCATGAGCTGTGGTCCCTGACCTCCAGGGTCGGTGACATGCACAAAGCTGTGGAAGAGTGGAGTATCGGTGGGAGTTCCCCCACCTGACCAGATCCCAGGCAGTACTCCAAATGCTGGCTGCAGCAGATAGGAAGTGCCTGGGCACCTACATCTGCTGAAGAGGTTCATTCCCCCTCCTCTCACCCTCCTGATGGGAAGCAGCAGAGGGTCCCATACCCTGGCCACCCTGCCCTACCAAAGACCATAACACAAGCTTCCTCCCTCCACCCTAACTCAGCCCCATCTGCCACCCCACCCTACCCACCCAAAGAACAGTAGTAAGTAGAAGGACATAGGAGTAGAATTGAATCAATGGAACACAGAATCAGTGAAATAGATAAGTCCCTTGATACTGATTTTTTTGAGAAACATTCAGAAAAAAAGAATGAACAATACTGAAGAAAGTCTCAGAGTTATGTGGGATACTATCAAAAGGAATAATTTGTGCATGATAGAAATTCCAAAACAAGAGACAAAATAAATAAATAACACAGAAATTTTTTGAAGATTTCCTGGCAGAAAACTTCCCTAATGTCCTGAAAGACGAGAAGATATCCACCCAAGAAGCTCAATGAGCCCCGTATAGGATAAAAATAGACCCCCCAAAAAAGTCACCAAGATATATAATTGTCAAACTTTCCAAAACCAAAGATAAAGAAAGAATCCTGAGAGCAGCTTGGGAAAACACACTGTCACCTACAAAAGGGAATCAACAAGCTTAAGCTCGATTCTCAGTAGAAACTGTGTTGGCAAAAAGGCACCAGGATGACATGTAAAACCCTAAAAGAAAAAAATTGCCAACCAAGAATTATATCCAGCAAAACTGTCTCTCAAATACAGTGGCAAAACTAGGACATTTCCAGATAAACAGAACTTAAGAGAATTTGTAAAAACCAGACCAACCTTACAAGAAATACTAAACAGAGTCCTCCAGACAGAACCAACAACATCAGACAACAATGTGAAATTAAGACACATGACAATATTACCCAGATACTAACCAAGACAAGAAATTCTCAAAAATAAAGCTACAAGACTGAAAACAAGGAATGAGAGACATCTATCTGTAATTGGTGACAACTTCAAAATAAAAAGGGGGAATGTCTTAGTTATCTAGTGCTGCTATAAAAGAAATACCACAAGTGGATGGCTTTAACAAAGAGAAATTTATTCTCTCACAGTCTAGGAGGATAGAAGTCCAAATTCAGGGTGACAGCTCCAGGGGGAGGCTTTCTCTCCCTGTTGGTTCTAGGGGAAGGTCCTTGTCATCAATCTTCCCCTGGTCTAGGAGCTTCTCAGTGCAGGGACCCCACGTCCAAAGGACATGCTCCTGTCCTGGTTCTTCATTCTTGGTGGCATGAGGTTCCCCTGGCTCTCTGCTCACTTCTCTCTTTTATATCTCAAAAGAGATTGACTTAAGATACAACCTAATCTTGTAAATTGAGTCCTGCCTCATTAATGCAATAGAGGTAGGGTTTGCAACACATAGGAAAAACACATTAGATAACAAAGTGGTGGAAAATCACACAATACTGGGAATCATGACCTAGCCAAGTTGGCACATATTTGGGGGAGACACAATTCAATCCATGACAGGGTATAAATTGTGTAGCTACAAAACTTACATATGAAACAGAAGTCAAGGCGATATCAATGTATAACAGGCTGTTTTAAACTTAGGAAGATAAAGGCAAATTTCAGGGTAACCACAAAGAAAATTAATAAACTCACTCATCAAAAGAAAAAAAAAAAAAAAAACCCATAAAGGTACAGTAAACACAAAATCAATTACAAAGGAAATGATAAGAAAATCCATAAACAAAAAGAGCTCAGTTCAGAAAAGTAAGTGGAACGAAGAAACCATCAACACTGCAATGATAACAACAACAAAAAAGCACAACAAAATGGCAGTGATAAATTCATACCTATCAATAATCGCACTGAATGTAAATGGGTTAAATGCACCAGTCAAGAGACAGAGTAACAGAAGGGATAAAAAAGCATTACCCATCAATATGTTGCTTATAAGAGGCACACCTTAGACACAAAGATAAAACTAAGCTAAAAATGAAAGGATGGAAAAAAAATATATCAAGCAAACAGTAATCAAAAAACAGCAACAGTGACAATATTAATTTCTGATAAAACAGATTTTAAAGCAAAATTCAACTTAAAAGACAAGGAAAGGTTCTATATAATGACTAAAGGGTCAATCCACCAAGAGGACATAACCATAATAAATATTTATGCACTCAACAATAGAGCTCCAAAACATATAAAACAAACTCTAACAAAAGTGTAAAGAGAAATAGACAATTCCACAGTAAAAGTAGGATACTTTAACACATCACTTTCGAGCAAGTACAGAACAAATAGAAATTCAACAAAGGTACAGAAAACCTAACCATCACAATCAAGTAACTTGACCTCATAGACATCCAGAACACTCTATCCAATAGCAGAACAGTACACATTCTTCTCCAACACAAATGGGTCATTCACCAGAATAGATCATATTCTGGGCCACAAAGCAAGTCTCAATAAATTAAAAAGTATTGAAATAATACAAGGCATCTTCTCAAATCACAGCACTATAAAATTAGAAATAACAGGAAGAACAAGGAAAAAAAAATCAAACACATCGAAATTGAAAAACACTTTCGTTAAAAACCAAAGTAATAGATGAAATTAAAAATGAACTAAAAAATTCTTAGAATCAAATGAGAATGGAAACACAACATACCAAAACCTTTGAGACACAGCAAAAGCAGTGCACAGAGGTCAATTTATAGCAATAAACACACACATCAAAAAAGAAGAAGAGGCCAAAATCAATATCCTAACCCTACAACTTGAACAAACAGAAAAAGAACAGCAGAGGAAGCCCATAGCCAACAGAAGAAAGGAAATAATAAAGATCAGAACAGAAATAAATGAATCGGAAAACAGAAAAACAACTGAAAGAATTAACAAGACTAGAAGCTGACTCTTTGAAAAGATGAGTAAAATCAATAAACCACTGGCCAAACTGGCAAAAGAAAAGAAGATTCAAATAACCCAAATAAGAAATGAGATGGGTGACATTACAACAGAACCAACTGAAATAAAAAGGATTATAACAAAATATTATGAAAAATTATATTCCAACAAATTTGAAAAGCTGGAACAAATGGACAAATTTCTAGAAACACACTACCCATCAATGGAAGAATGGATAAGCAAAATGTGGTATGTATACACAATGGAATACTATGCTATGATAAAGAACAATGATAAATCCACACTACCTCTCACAACATGGGTAAATTGGGAGGACATTATGCTGAGTGAAATAAATCATTATCAAAAGGACAAATAGTATATGAGACCACTACTATAAACAGTCAAGAAAAGGTATACATACTGAAAGAAACATTTTTTTGATAGTTACCAGGGATAGGAGGGAGAGGGAGGGAACAATCACAAACCAAGAGTAGTGAAGGGAAAGGCAGTACATAATATGGGGGAAGCCAGCACAGCATAATTAAGGCAAGGGAAGACACTGAGAGGTATGCAAGAATAAAAGGCAACAATAGGGAATGCTATAACTGACAATCCTGAAACAACAGTAATAACAAACAGTAACTTATGAGTGGACACATAGGTAGATACGCGTGCTGAATAGATATGGGAGTGCGTATGGGAGTACATTCATGTGCATATGTAGGTTTGGCTATGGATATTTCTACATACATATTTGTATATGCTGCATATATGTTCACATCTGTAATAGAGCACACAGGGGCAGAGTCATGGAAACATTCTAGACAGAGGCAAACATCTCGTTGGACTGAGTTACTGGGCTTGAAGGCTAGGGGCCATGGTCTCAGGGGACATCTATGCCAATTGGCATAACATAGTTCATAAAGACGACATTCTACACCCTACTTTGGTGAGCAGCGTCTTGGGTCTTAAAAGCTTCTGAGCAGCCATCTAGGATATAACTATTGGTCTTTTTTCGTCTGGAGCGAAGGGGAGTGAAGAAAACCAAAGACTCAAGGAAACAATTAGTTCAAAAGACTAATGGACCACAGGAACCACAGCCTCCACCAGCCTGAGACCAGAAGAACTAAATGGTGTCCAGCTACCATTACCGACCATTCTGACCAGGAACAGAATTGAAGGTCTTGGTGGGGGGGGGGGGGAGGGAGCGGAGAACAAGATTCATATTAATAAAAAAAGGCCAGATTTACTGTCTGAGAGAGACTTGAGGAACCCCTGACTCTATAGCCTTTAGACACCCTTCTAACTTGGAATTGAAACCGTTCCTGGAGATCACCTTTCAGCCAAGTAACAGACCAAAAAAAAAAAAAAAACATTGCCGTTGAGTCGATTCTGACTCATATCGACCCTATAGGACAGAGTAGAACTGCCCACAAAGTTTCCAAGGAGGGCCTGATGAATTTGAACTGCCAACCTTTTGGATAGCAGCTGAAATCTTACCCACCATGCCACAACAGACCTGTAAATAAACAATGACAGATGTGAGGAAAGTGCACCTTAGAACAATCATCTGCATGAGCCCAAAAGGGCAACTTATGCCCAAGAGCAAAGATGAAAGGACAGGAAGGGGCAGGAAAACCTGATGAATGGAAATGGGGAACTCAGGGTGGTAATGGGGAGAGTGCTGACACATTGCGGGGAGTGCAACCTATGTCACGGAACAATTTGTGTATAAACTATTGAATGAGAAACTAATTTGCACGGTAAACCTTCACCTCACCTAAAGTGCGCGCGCGCGCGCGCACACACACACACAGAGAATTATCTATATGAGATTAAATAGACAACGGTAACTCAAAAACATAGACGAGAACTTTAAGGGGCAGAGCTTAATGGTAGTGAAACAATACGGATAGGGATAGGGAGAATGGTCACAAAATGTGAAACATAAAACTATTGTCAATGAACTGCATATATTTAAAAATTGTTGAGTGGGGGTATGTTTTGTTGTGTATATTTTCACACACACAAAAAAGTCTCGAAACAACCAACTCTCTTAAAAGGAGCCAAGGCATGTAAGAACTGAGAAAAAAAAAAAAAAAAAAACATTGCTCACGCTCATTTTTTAAGGGCAAGTATATAATCATTGTTAATTATCTTAATTTTGATCTAAATTTGGAGAGAAAAAGATGGTTAAAAAAAAAAATGAAAGGAGAGGAGAAATCCAAATTATAAAAGGAGGAAATAAATCAACAGAAGAGATAAATCCCATGACTTAAAAAAAAAAAGAGGGGGAACCTTGAAAGCCATTATAAAATTTTAAAGTATGGACATATTCTAATGAGGCTTCTAGTTTAAAGCCTATTTTTCTTTGGCTTTCCTGCAGTTTTCAGTGTTCAGAAGTCTTTATATTGAGGAAAATGTTCAGCATAAGTGTTTATTGGGACTTAAAAGAACTTTCTTTCTATACACAGTTATCTGGCTACATATCTGGCCATTCTGTCAAGTGTTTTAACTCTGGCCCAGGCGAACCATATTTACCTAATTAGATTGGCTGCTTTCCCTTTTTAAAATAGTCACTGAATTTTAGAAGTTTCTGTTATTCTAATACTAAGCTGTCTTGTCAAATATAGTTTTGCCCAGTGTGTATGTATTTTTTTTGAACACATGAGAGGTTGGTACTGAGATCTCAATCATAAGTGCCTCTCCTATCCTCCCATTATTAAAATTTATCTTTCCCTCTTTTCTTATTGAATTTTTAATTTCCAGCACCTGTGTATTACAGAGGAGGCCTGATGTAGGTCACTGGATCCCATCATGAATAATTAGGAAAAGGACCGTCCCCGGTTTCCCAATACTCATTAACAGAAAAACACAGCCCTGGATGCCTTATTATGTTTTTTGACTCAGGAGTACTACAGGTCTGCCTGTGACTGCTGTGTGAACTTTTTGCTCCTGCCAAATACATCAGCTGGAGTGGAAACATTAATTCATTTTAACAGAAAGATGTCAACGTTGCTCCTGAAAATGTGCTGAGATGCTGTATTTGCAAAGACTGTCTTCAAGAAGAAAAGAATAAAAAAAAGGACAATAATGCTTTTAACACTGTGTCCTATCTTGCAATCCAAGAATTGTCCTACTGTTCCTACATTCTCTTGGTCCAGGTTTTCCCGAGAGTAGGAGATACAGTGAGACTTGAGAGAGCTGGAACTCAACGGGACTGCATTATTTTTCAGGGTCTCATGGGTTTCCCGTCTTTGACAGTGTGTAGTCTTACCACTTTTCTATTGCTTGTTTTAGAGAAAATATTTGAGTTTTCCTTCTGTGACAGGTAGGTATCTGCCTTACACAGGTTCTGGCTTTTGCAGGTTTTACTGTATTTACTCTGAGTTAGAAATAACTAGACGTCTTTGCTTTTGGAGTCCAGGAAGAGTAAAATTGTTCCTTTGAGAGAATGAGGCACATTTCTGGGTCTTGTGGCTGACTCTTAAGACTGGCAGGTTATTTTTTTGTTCTTGTTTTGCCCCCTTACTGCACTGCTGATTCTGCATTTGTTGAGGCAAGTCACCTTATATCCTGACAGAGAGAGTACCGAAATTCCCAGGTGGGAAAGCTTGAAACCCCTTCCCACTCTGGAAACTACTAAGGGTTTGTAAACCCAAAGGACCTGAGTTAATTTAACCCCTAAGGCTGATCATGCAGCCGCACAAGAAACTTTCAAAATCTCCAAACTGAAATAGTGAAACCTGAGCTGCACTCGAAACCCATGCCAGAGTATAAAACTGTCACCACAGAAGGCAGTGAGGAATGACACATGGCTGATTTCTTTTTCTCTGCTGAAGACGGAGTGGGAATGGAAGGAACACTCTGATGAAGATTAGCTAGGTAGAGATTTTGGTATTTACGAATCAGTTTCCCATTTTGTCAGTGTTTTCTGAAAGTGACTTTTGTACATCCTGTCTCCTAAATGATCCCTAAAAGTAATGCCTCCCCACCCCCGCCCCCCATATCCCCTTCACCTGAGGCAGTAACATCTTGAAACATTGATCTATTGGCTGCTAGCTTTCATTAATTTCATCCGTCCCTGAAGGTGGAGCTGCATTGGTGCCAGCTAATTAAGACCTACTTAGGGCAGCTCAGGGCCCTTTATCAGCCCAGAATTAGCTTTGCTCTTTTTAATGGGGTCTCAATTATTGCTTAATTAAATAATGTGTCTGCATTTGCCAACATATTTCTGAAGTAGAATACAAGCAGCAATTGCCCACCTGCCCCTAGGTGGAATATCTCACATGGGATCTTTATTGCTTCTCCAGGAAAATCAATATTCCCTTTGCATCTGTACACAGCCAGGCACATAATCACATTCTTCCAAGTGTTGAGCATGGTGCCATGTCAGCACCTCTAGGGTATTTCAGTCTTAAGATGTATTAATGCAAATGTGTCAATGTCATCAGGCTAATATTATTGATGCACACCAATCATTCAAAAAGAAAAGATCCATTTTGTCCAGATTGTTTTCAATATATGATCTTTAATTCCAAAGCTTTTTGGAAGCAATGAGAGTTGCTATAGAATTCACAATTCTTGTTTTCCAGAAATTTATTGGGTAAGTGAAAATCTAAAGGCAACCACTGCCCATAGGACCTAGAGTTCCAAAGAAAACTGGGCGCCAAAAGACAAAGAAAGAAAGCAGATTTCCCTTTTTGTTCTTTCAGCCCTTCCCACAAGGTCAGCCTTTCTGATTACCAAGCCAAATAATTTTAGTCAGTAACTGAGAAGATAGCAAATTAAATTTCATTTGGCTTGAAAAGGTACTCCAGTATGCTGATGAGTGGGCCTAAACTTATCCTGAGAAATTTAGCAGAGTGCATACTTGTACTACTCCATGTTTCTTCAATGAGGAATCCCTGGAGACAAACATAAACTCACTAAAAAAAGATACAGATGCCCAGCTTAAATTTGGGGAGGGATATTTTTAAGAGAGGATTTTAACACTTTGAAGAAGTAAAGCAAGCTGAGAAGACTGATTTTTCTTTGAGGAACTGCATTTAATCATTTCCTATCATGTATCACTTTAACTACTAGTGACACAACTTTTTTTTAAATTCTATAAATTATACATCTTAATGGTGACATGATCTCTTCATTAAACACTTGATGATAAAAATGAATACTTGCTAAAGAGTTCCAATAAATGCAGACAAACCAACCAAACTAGCTTTAAAACAAAAGTAAAATTGGATGTACATCCCTTCCTCACCACTCCCTTGCCCCTGCTAGGATGTGTACCACTTACCTTACTCCTGCTTACATAGATGAAAAACATTAAAAACTTTTGTTGGGGTATAACTAACACGCACTTTTGTGAGCATGGCTACAACATGAACGCTAGGCATTAAAATGTCTTATTTAATGCAGAATAATCATAAATTGTTTATAGGAATAATATTGCCGGTTGTGCTGTTATTCTAAGATTGTTGCGTGTGTGTTGTGATATAAAGCAGATGAATAATTACACTGCTGTTTTTGGGACCTGTGATTGTCAGCATGGTAGAAAGAAGAAACAGATGTAAGTTGGATGAGATAAAACAGAAACCTGGTAGCCTTGAATTTGAATTGGAAGTATCAGTCTGAACTCATAATGGTTTTATCTTTAAATACAGCATTTATTGTTCACATACTAGCTCTGTCCACTGAAAAGGCAAAGAAACAAAGACCAACCCAGGATCAATGGGTACCAAGGGTGTCAAGATTATGGTCTCTTAAATACCATTTCCTACTATAAGAAATCAAGGTTCATTAAACAAATGTCTGAAACCAGCTCTGGGTTATGTCTGGGTCAGGATATATACAAGAGCCTGAAACATCCTCTGATACCAGGAAGCAAAGAAGCTATCAAAGACTGCTGAGGGCCTGTCCAAAGGACTCAAAAAACAATTTGAAGGGATTCCCACAGGCCAAAATAGGACAATTTCAACATCAATAAGGATAATTTATAAATTAAAACACTTCAAATATGTTTCACAGTCTGTAAGTTAACATGAAAATAATAAAAATAAACTTAAAAAAATTTTTTTTTTTTTTTTTAGATGATGCTATGGAGTCAATTCATGAAACCTGGTCAATAAAGAGAAAGGATCTGTTCTGTATTATATCCCTCATGGTAAACAAATGGTTAACGAGGGCAAGTTTTACTTTATAAATTATTTCAGCTAATAAATAAAAAGGGAATGATAAAATATTGCCATTTTGCAACCTTTAATGTATAATTTGGAGCCCCGGTGGTACAGTGGTTAAGAGCTCAGCTCCTAACAAAAACTTTGGCTGTTGGAATCCACCAGCTGCTCCTTGGAAACTCTATGGGCAGTTCTACTCTGTCCTATAGGGTTGCTATGAGTCACAATCGACTTGATGGCAAGGAGAGTTTACTTAATGTATTATTAGATGTAGTCAATGACCATTAATGGTTGCTTGGATCATAAAAAGAGGGAAAACCAGAAAGTATTCCTCCTTACAGAAATACCACTTAAATAGTCTTGGCAAAAGTTTGGGCAACATGCAAGCAGCCAAATCCAGATTGTGAAAAGCTCTACAGAACAAATGACTAAGTGTCTTCAACAACAAAGAGAGAGAGAATGAGAGAGACCTATAAGCTAAGACAAAAATAGGAGATATTAATCAACTGCAGCGTATGAACCTTATACCAATTCTGGTCTGAACGTCTGAGCAAATGTATGGACTGCATGCTAATCCTGATTTAAACAAACTGATAAAAAATTTATTTATGAGATAACTGGAGAAATTTGAAAATGGATTAAATATATAAAAGAATTACTGCTTTTTTAAAATAAAAGTGTTTTTAGAGAAAATTTAATAGCAAATTAGTTTTTTTTTAAAATAATATTTCATTATGTTTTAGGTGAAAGCTTGCACAACAAATTAGGTTCCCATTTAACAACTTTTATACAAATTGTCCCATGCCACTTGTTACAATTTTGACAATGTGTCAGCATTCTCATTATTTCCGTTCTGTTTGTTCTGTTTCCAGTGATGTAGCTTCCCTGCCCCTCCTTGCTGTCTCATCTTTGCTTTTGGGTAACTCTTAATTGTTTGGTCTCATAAAATTGTTTAAGGGATAACATTACTTATGGGTGATGTTGTTTATTTTATAAGCCAACCTATTATTTGGCTGAAAGGTGACCTGCAGAAATAGCTCCAATTCCAAGTTCAAAGGGTATCTTTGGGCAATAGTCTCAGGGGTTCCTGCAGTCTCCATCAGTTAATAGATCTAGCCTTTTTTGGGAATTTGAGTTTTATTCTGCATTTTTCTCCCACTGTATCCAGAAACTTCTACTGTGTTCCTGGTCAGAATGGTCGGTAGTAGTGGCTGGGTACCAGCTAGCTCTTCTGGTCTCACGTTAAAGAGCTTGTGGTTCCTCCGGGCTATTAGTTCCATGGACTAGTTTGAGCCCTTGATTTCCTTCATTCTCTTTTGCTCCATATGAGTAGAGACCAATAGTTGTAACTTAGATAGCCGCTCACAAGCTTTTAAGATCCCAGGCACTACTTACAAACTGGGACATAGAACGTTATCTTTATGAACTATGCTATGCCACCTGACTAATATATCCCCTGAGACTATGATCCCGAGACTTTTGACCCAGTAAGCCAATCCTGCGAGGTGTTGGGATATGTCTAAGAAAGCTCTGTAACTGTGGTCCATATGTGCTTTGTGATATATGTGGATATATATGCAGCACACACTAACATGTGTATACATATGTCTACAGGTACACCTATACAGGAATGTGCATTTACACCCAAGTGCCTTGATACACACATATATGTATCCATATCTACCTATGTCACCACATGTTTTTTGATTGTTTTTGCTGTTGTTGCAAAATTATGTTATAGCATTTACTGAAATCGTCCCTTTTTTTTTCATGTATTTTTCAGTGTTTTTATTTACCTTGGTCAAGTTGTGCTGACTTCACCCATATTTGGGATTGCCTTTCCTATCACCAAAAGTAACAAGTGTCTACTATCTAGAAAGTAATTCCCCCTCGTTCTCCCTCCGATCCCTGGTAACCATCAAAGAACTTTGCTTTCTGTGTGTACATCTCTTCTTTACCTTTTGTAATAGTGGAACAATACAATATTTGTCTTTTTGTGATTGACTTATTTCAGTCAGTACAATGCCCTCCAGATCCATCCATGTTATGACGTATTTCGCAAACTCCTCATTATTCTTTATAGTTGCATAGTATTCCACTGTATGTATATACCACAATTTGGTATATACATTCATCCATTGATGGGTACATAGGTTGTTTCCATCAGTTATCCACCAAATATGAAAGAATCATGGCTAGAAAAGCCAGGGGTGGCCTGCAGTGTGACTGATTACTTTTGTGTGGCCTTTCTAGCCATAGTCTTGTAAGTCCCACCCAGGTGATTAGATTATGTGATAGGATAATTGTGGCTTACCAAGGGGATTGTTCAGTTTTGCCTTAAAAGAGAGCCAATTCCAGAGCAGAGAGGAGGAGTCCACTACCACCAAGGAAGGAGAGACCCAGCAACAGAGGCCTTGCAGCAGGAGGTGGTGGGATGGGCTTCCTAGCCCATGGGGAGAGAAAACAGAGTACATTTGGGTAGTGACTGAGGGCCAGGGAGAGGTGTGCCTGCAAGCATAGCTAGAGAGGGCCTGTCCTGATGGAAGAACTGTATCCTGAGTGTTCTCGAGCCTGAATTGTAACTGTTACTTCCCTAATAAACCCTGTAATTGTGAGTATGGTCTGTGAGCTCTGTGTGGCCACTGTAATGAATTATCGAACCCAGCAGAGAAGTAGAGAGTGCTGTGGGAGGGACAGTTAGTGTCAGAATTAGTAAAGATGGTAGAGAAAGGAGGCTTGTCTGGCCTCTACCTCATGGGAGTCAGCCTTGTGCTGTTGATCTTGGTTCTCCTTCCCCCTTGTGGAGTTGGAGGAGGTCAGACACTATCCCCAAGCCATTTTTACACCATTTTTTTGCTACTGTGGATAACGCTGCAATGAATATAGGTATACATATGTCCATCCATGTCACTGCTCTTATATCTCTGGGATATGTACCTAGAAGTGGGGTTTCTGGATCATAAGGTATCTCTATTTCTAGCTTTTTGAGGAAGCACCATACCGTTTTCCACAGTGGTTGTACCATTTTACAATCCCATCAGCAATGTTTATGAGTTCCAATTCCTCCACAACTTCATCAGCATTTGCTGTTTTCTGTTTTTTTGATCACCGCCATTTTTGCAGGGGTAAGAGGGTATCTCCTTGTAATTTTGATTTGTACCTCTCCAGTGGCTATGGGGTCACTACGAGTCAGAGTCGACTCTATGGCAATCAGGTTTTTGGTTTAATGGCTAACGATCATGAGCATCTTTTCACATATTTGTTGGCTGCCTGAATGTCCTCTTTGGTGAGGTGCCTGTTCATGTCCTTTGCCCTTTTTTTTGGTTGGATTGTTTGTCCATTTTGTTGTTGAGTTGTTGAAGTTGTCTATGCATTTTAGAGATTACAGCCTAGGAAACTGTACGGGGCAGGTCTACTCTGTCACATTGGGTGGATATGAGTTGGAATTGACTCAAAAGCACACAACAACAACCCATTGAATGATACCAGCCAATTAATTCTACCAAGCAAACTTTTTTCCCACTATACAAACAGCTCTCCTCATTATAAAAAAAATTTTTTTTTTTTAAAGAAAAATGAATCTCTCAAAGCTATTCTTTCCCAGCTCTTATTGTACAAGCCACACATTTGTGATAGTATTGTCTCACCGTACACTCATGGCAAAGGCCAAACACTTAGGAACAAACAGCATGCTAAGCTCTTCTCTAATACCCCCAAAGGATCCTAAGGCTTATGGTTATGACTTGGGGGTGCCCTGAGGGCTAACTATGAGTAACGAAAAACCAAATCTATCTAATTAATTGCATTGCTCTAGGCTATTAAAAAAACAGAAATTTCTGAAGCCCTTTGAGAATTGTCTTGTTTACACAGAATATTTCTTTGAAGCACCATACCTAGTCCTGTTATCTCCATTGCCTGTCTCTTTTGGACAGCTTATGCTGTATCAATTCAAATTTAACCTTTAGGATTCTTCTTGCTAACTCTAACAGTAAAAAGGGTCAGTATTATAACTATTTCCATCTTGCATTTTATGTGAAGCTGTGCATTGTTGATGCTCAGAAGTAGAAAATGTTAAATTCAAATCAACTCAAGATATCAATATGAGAGTCTGTCCACATAAGATTTTAAAATTATTATCACCATTCAAATTATACCCAGAGATATCAGAAGCTGCACCCCCCCACAAGCAAGCATACATCCCAATATGTTTAAAAGTTTAGATTTAATAACAATAAATAGTTAAAGACATATATTCTGAGGAAATCTGAATGTTAATACTGGAATTATAGCCAATGCTCAGTTTATCCATGGCATTGCACAAAAAAGCAAAATTTACAGATAATTTAAAACTTTAGTCATTGGTTTCAATATCTTCCTTCAGCAGCTCTTTATCAGAGCTAAAGATATGAACCGACCGAGATCTACTGATTGGTGATTCCACTCCCCTCCCTTATCCTGCTTCCGTTCCTAAAGATGAAGGAAAAAAATAGCCGGCAAAAGAGTTATATGCGAGATGACCGTGATGAAAACAGAGGAGCGAGAAGAAGCAGGAGCAGAGGATGGGGAAGAATGAGGCAAGTAGGTCTGAAGAAAAGGAAGTGGGAAGGGGAGTTTACAAGATGCTGCAGGAGAAATAGATGTAATGAAAAAATGCAAGTCAGTATTTGGATAATTGAGTGGATGGTATTTATACCCCATTTCTCTTCAAGGATTCAACTATCAATGATTTTAAACCCATTGCTGTCGAGTTGATTCTGACTCATAGTGACACTACAGGACAGAGTAGAATGGTTTCCAAGTAGCGGCTGGTGGATTTGAACTGCTGACCTTTTGGTTAGCAGCCAAATACCTAACCACAGCGCTAAGTGAGATATAATTTCAATATGGCATTCTGCTTAATATTTTAGATACCACGTTATGGTCTTCAAATCACAAAGCCCATCTGCATACGAGAAGCTATACGACCTTACCAGAGAATCAATAGGTTATTTTGTTTGTGGCCTCAGGTAAATTTTAACCACAATTTCCCAAGGAGTTTCGGTCAATACATAATCCTAAGGTTCCTTAACATTTCTATGTTTTGAAACAGAAATGTATGGGCTTCCGCTTTCAGCTAAAATCCAATTTTTTAAAAAAATTTAATCAATAGCAAATTGAGCTAAATAAGAAAAGATCTAAAGATATCTTAGGGAAGCATCCAGTGTTTTCGAAGTCTCAAGCCAGTCAAAAGGGAAAGAGAACAGAAAGTAGTGTAGGTGGAATAATGAGGCCTTGCTGCTGGCTCATCGAGTACCTATAACAGTAAAAAACACATAGCAATCGATCTGAAAAGTTACTCTGTTCATTTGATAATCATCACAAGGACTCAGCAAAGACTTGGTATAAAAGACAAGAAGGCTGCTTCAGAGAGGACTCACCTGTCTTTCCCAGTTTCTTTCTTAAAAACTCCATCACAGTAGCTCATGCGCTTCTCTGTGGTCACATAAATTTGGGCATTCGGATAGATGTCGACTGTCTTTTTCAACATGTTGTAAACAATGCCATTGCCATCTTTCCTCATGTTACGGAAAGGGCCCCAAATAACATAAATAGTAGCGTTTGCCTCTTTGAAAAAATAATCAGGGTTTTTTAGCAAAAGGGGAACACTGGTATGGGATACAACGCGGATCATTGTCATGCGCCCAACATCTTCTTCGTAGCCCCTGGTGGGGGCATTGTTCATTCTCCAAATGCAGGAGGAGCGATCTATCTCACTGCCCACCTTCTGGCCAACCATCTGACCTGAGTTCGACACTATGGCACAAAGGTCACAGTCCAGTTGCAAAGGCTGAAAAACAGAAAAACAGGAGGTGGGGGAGAAATAGGTAAATCAGTAAATTCCAGCTATTCAAACAAGCTTCTCTGGAAAAAGAAAAACTTCAGGCATTGTGTATAATTGCTGAGTTTGGGAATAGCTGTGAAAACTCTATATAATTTACAGTTACTGCCATAGGTTAGGAAACCCTGGGGGGGTAGTGGTTAAGAGCTACGGCTGCTAATCAAACAGTTGGCCATTGGAATCCACCAGATGCTCCCTGGAAACTCTATGGGGCAGTTCTACTCTGTCCTATAAGGTTGCTATGAATCAGAGTTGGCTCTAAAGCAACGGGTTTGGTAATGGGTTTGCCACAGGTTATCCAGCTAGGGGCATGCTTCCATTTAAAAAGTAAATACATAAAAAGTTATAAAAATCATTTTAATTTCTCTTCCCACGTCTCAGTTTAATTAAATGCAAAATAGTCATTTTCATTCAGAATTGCAATTTCAAATGAAAAGAGAAAATACAGAAAGATGCTATCTCTTTCATAAGAACAGTGGCTAAAAAAGAAAAGCAAAAGGAACAAATCCAGGCATCATTTCTCCATTTTACTTATACGTGTGAATGGTTATGTAGTAGCTGATTAAAATATGAAGAGTTCAGCAAATAATGACATATCTTTTCAGAACCCAGTACAATTTATGACAAGTCCCAGGCTATCAAAATATTAAAGACCCTTAAAAAATTCTCTTGAGTTACCGCATTAACTGGCCTTTGTGCCTATGTTTAATCTTGATGGATAAGGAACCAAAAACCAAACCAAACCCATTGCCATCAAGTCAATTCCAACTCATAGAGACCCTATAGTACAGTGTAGAACTGCCCCATATAGTTTCCAAGGCTGTAAATCTTTACGGAAGCAGACTGCCACATCGTCCTCTCAAGGAGCAGCTGGTGAGTTCGAACCATTGAACTTTTCAGTTAGCACTTGAGCACTTAACCACTGCACCACCAGTACTCCTTAGGATAGGGAAAGGCCTCTTTTAAGAAGCCAGGAAAGGCACGTACATAGACAGTCTCTAGAGCTAGTCTGGTACACCACCCTCCGCTTATTAACCAATGAGGTAATGGAAGAGCCAGGGAAGTTAAGAGCTCTCAGCACTTGCAGATGATCAGGTTGCTGGGGTAGATTCAAAATCTAGATCTTTTAACTCTAAGGCCACTGCTCTTTCCATTACCCCCTGCTTTTTCTCTTGCTAAACAAACCAGATAAATTACTTTTGCCCCTTGCCTCCCACAGGAAGAAAAGCCATCCTATCTTTTAAAGCAGTGATAAAAGAAGCAATGTGCTTTGTTGTATACATTTTTCTTATCTTCCTTCTATGAGAGTCTACATTTTTTATCTGACATTTGATCCTGGATTTTTATTGTGCTTATTGGTCAGTGGTCCCTCTTGTGCCAGATACTGCCCTTATTTTACTTTGTGTGTTGTACTTTAATTTATTGTTTAATTATGTCTGTCCACTAGACATGCACTCTCTAAGAGCAGAGTCAATGTCTGTCTTCTTGATTTTATTCCCACTTCCCAGGAATCCCTGGAATAACTTAGGGGCTCAATATGTAATGGTTAAGTTAGGAAATGAACTGAATTAAAAATAACTTATAAGAAGTCTGAGCACTTAAGCTAGTATTAGTGAAGAAATGGACTTTTTCAATTCATTTGGAATTGTTGACTTAGATGAAGATAGAAAAGCAACCCAGAAGTAATCAGTATAAGGCAAAATATCAACAGGTACAATTTAGGTGTCACAATGTAGATGGGTAAATTGAGAAGCAAAGTGCCTCAGAAAGGTCATCTGGATAATCCTCATAGAACTTTAATAAACCATCTCCAGCACTGATAGTAGGTACTCAAAGTGGTTATTGAAACTGCTATGTGCCAAGCACTGTTCCAGGTATTGGGGATTTAGCTTGAAAAATAAAAACAAAAATCCCTGCCTTCATACAGTATCAGGAAAAGGGCAATAAATAAATCAGTATAGTATATAATATGTTAGATGGTGATAAGGACTAAACAGAGAAAATTAAAGCAGGGGAGGGGGTAGGAAGTATGTGTGTGTGTGTGTGCATGTGTGTGTGCACGTGTGTGTGTGTGCGTGCATTGGTGGAGTGCTCAGGGAATGCTTCTCTGAGAAAATGATACTTGAGGAAAGACATGAAATGAGAGGGCTGGCCTTGTGGACATTTGGGAAAAGGACATTCCTGGCAGAGGAACAGCAAATGCAAATGCCCAAGGCGAGAAAGGAGCAACAGAGAGAGCCGTATGGAAAGCCAGTAGGCATGCGGGCCACAGAGACAGCAACAGAGCCATCACTCAAGGCTTTTTACTGAGTGAGATGGGGAGCTGTAAGAGGGCTCTGAGGAGAGGAGAGACTGATCTGACTTATGTTTTAACAGTTCGGGCTGCTGTGTGGAAAACTGACACAAGGAGGCGATGGCAGAAATAGAGTGAAGAAGCTACCGCCGTCCTCTTGGCAAGAGAGGATGGCGGCTTGCACCAGGTTGAGCAGTAGTAGGTATAGGGAGCAGTTGGTGAAATTCTGGATACATTCTGAAAGGACAGTGTCTTAGTCATCTAGTGCTGCTATAACAGAAATATAACAAGTGGATGGCTTTAACGAGAGAAATTTATTCTCTCACAGTCTAGTAGGTTACAAGCCCAAATTCAGGGTGTCAGCTCCAGGGAAGGCTTTCTCTCTTTGTCAGCTCTGGAGGAAGGTCCTTGTCCTCAATCTTTCCCTGGTCGAGGAGCTTCTCAGGCGCAGGGGCCCCCAGGTCCAAAGGACACACTCTGCTCCCGGTACTGCTTTCTTGGTGGTATGAGGTCCCCCTGTCTCTTTGCTTGCTTCTGCCTTTATATCTCAAGAGATTGCCTCAAGACACAATCCAATCCTGGAGGTTGAGTCCTGCGTCACTAACACAACTGCCACGCATCCTCCCTTATTAACATCATAGAGGCAGGATTTACAACATACAGGAAAATCATGCAATACTGGGAATAATGGCCCAACTCAATTGATATACACATTTTTAGGGGGACATAATTCCATCCATGACAGACAGGCCCCTGGATTGCCTGGTAGATTGAACGTGGGATGTGAGAGAAAGAGAAGAGTCAAAGAGAACTGCTGATTTTTAGCTTAAGCAATTGGAAGACAGGAGTTACCTCTAACTGGAAAGGAGAAGGTATAGGATCAGCAAGATTAGGAGCTCTTTTTCAGACCTGTTATATTTGAGATGCCTTGAACACAGACTCCTGCATCAAATTTCATAGCAAAATTCCTCTAACTGCTTTAACACCATCCCTCCCCACCTTTTTTTTTCCTGATTATAAAAGTAATATGGGCTTGTTGTGGAAAACTTAAATATTTTTGGAAAAAAAAAAGAATAGATAAAAGAATAAAAGTATTTCCATATTCCCACCACTGTGATTATTTTTTTGTATTTTTCTCCTTCTCTCTATATTTTAGACAGGTTGAGAACATACTGCTTGTACAATTTGGCAGCCTTCATTTTCGGTTTAATTGTATATCATTAACCTTTTCTCATGACAATAAATCCTTAGAGGTATTTTTTAACGTCTGTGCAATAATCCATTAAATGGATATACCATAAGGTACCTGACTATCTGTCTACTACTGGGCGTTTAACTATTATCCTATTTCTTCTATTATAAAAAAGTGCTTTGATGAACAACCTTTGTAAAAATGGCATGAGGGCAGTGTCTGATCTCCTCTAACTTCACAAGGGGGAATGAGGATCAAGATCAACAGCCCAAGGCTGATTCCTATGAAGCGGAGGTCAGACATGCCTCCTTTCTCTGCCATCTTTACCGATTCTGACACCAGCCGTCCCTCGCAGAACACTCCTACTTTTCCGCTGGGTTCGATAATTCATTGCAATGGCTACACAGAACTCAGAGATCATACTCATGATTATGGGATTTATTAGGGAAGTAAGAGGTTACAATTCAGGCTCTGGAACACTCAAGGATACAGTTCTCCCATCAGCACATCCTCTTCTCAGCTGTGCTCGCAGGCACACCTCTCTATGTCCCTCAGCCTCCGCACAGAGGCACTCAGCTTTCTCTCTCCATGGGTGGGGAAGCCCACCATGCTGTCTCCTACTGCCAGGCCTCTCCTGTCACTGCTTCTCACCATCTCACTCTCTCTCTCTCTGTTTTCTGCTTCTAAGAGTTTCTCGGCTCAGGGACCACAGGTCCGAAGGACGTGCTGGTTTCTAGCTGTTCTTCCTGGGTGACGGTGGGATGTTCCTTCTCCCACTTCTAAGGTGGCTCATTTCAAAACCTGTGGGATGCCAAAACTGGCCAGTCCCTTTAGTGGGTCACAGTTACCCTGTCACACAGTACCACCCAATCACTTGGGTGGGAGTTACAAGACCATGGCTAGAAAGGCCACACAAAAGTGATCCATCGCAATGCAACCTTGTATTATGGATGCCAATAGCTACAAATGCTTTTTTTTTTTTTTTGCTAAAGATTAAATTCACTCAAATTCACTTCTTTGATTCAGTTTTTGTTGCGTACGTAAAATATGCTAGACTGACAAAGGGCCAAGAACAATCCACTTGGACAGCCCACGAAGGTCCTTTTACAAGGTGTTTCATAGCTCTGCTATCAAGAGGGCTGTACATCATCCCTGCCACAGTCAGGCTTCTAAACTAAGGTGGGCAACAGGTGGCCTCCACCTGGCCCCCAGGTTAGAATAGGCCTGCATAAGGTAGGTGAGAAAATTACAGCACTTGGAACTGAAGTTTTGTAGGTTGGTGCCATAGTAAAGACTTCACCAGTGGTCAAATGGAGGCATAAGGGGATGCGTCTTGGGGTCAGGCATTGAACTAAGACTCTTCTCCCATCTAGAAGCCTATGTTCTTTTGAACAACAAGAGAACACAATGTTCTCCCAGGCAGGCAATTTGCAGCAGGCTCAGATATCCATTACACTTAACTAAGGCCTCCAAACTCACTTAGAGTCATGCCAATCAATCCCTGATTTAAATTGTGTGTGTCAGATGGCACATACCAACTTATCACCAAGATGCACGTGGTGCAGGGAGGTTACAATCCAGTTACTGCTCCAAGAGTTGGGTATGGCTTCCATATTTAAAAATTAAAAAAGAAAGAAAAACCTTGGATGCGTTCTTATCTACAAAATGCAGCAATTTGTACTGGATTTCCCAGTCATTAGTGTGAATTAGCCGGTTCTGCTGTAACAAGACTTCGTTTAACTAATAAGAACCAGCATACTCGTTTCGCTTGACAATTGTAACCTCTGAAAGTGATCAATTAAGACATCACAATCTGTTGCATGACAACACATTGGGATGCCACAGCTGTGCAGATTATGAGGTCAGCAGCTGACTAACAACTTGAGGGCAAACACTGTGAACAACAGCCTCTTGTTCATGTGACAAATATGTAATTGGAAAGAATGTTAAGAATGCAATGGCTTGGGGATGGATGGTGATCTTTAAATTATCCTCTTCTTCCAAACTGTTCACTTGGCCATATAGTTACCATGACCCGAATCTTAAGAGACTTTCATTTGTCTTGACTCCATGGTCACAGTTCTGCCTAGCTTTCTGACTTTGTGAATGAGTTATCAGGAAACATGGCTGAACACGGTGACAGCTCTATTTACCAATTAGTTTCAGAACCATCTTTAAAGCATGTTGGGAGTACATGGCTAGATGAATGAAATATTCCTAATCAAAATCAGAAGCTTCAGGTAACATGAAGAGCTTGTTTAAAGCCCAAGGATTTATATATACTTTTGAAGGCATCTTCAAATTGCAGTAAGCCACGATAAAAAGAAATACCTAGATGTGAATGGACGGTTTGACCTAAGAGCTACTCTTATTGAGTTGTCTCAGTTTCTTTTATTAGCTTTATCACTGCAGCTTTTCATCTCAACTTTCTTTGTTAAAACGTACTGCTGTTTCTTGAACTTCTTTATATTATTTGATTTCGAGGCCTTGCTTGGAAATTTATTCCTTATGTCTCCACTAGCTCAGTTCTGCCTCAGTAAGCAGTTACTCTTTCTTTTTAGATTGAGGCCCTGGATTTTCTGAGACTTTTGTTAAGATTTATCTGGTTCCACTTTACCAAGCCCTATCTAATTTTGAATTCTTCTTTTTGGTTGACTTGACTCTTTTCATTAAAAATAAACTTGACCTCTTCATCTTTGTCTCTTGTGCACTCAAAACATCACTGTGATCAATGTTTTGGTTAGATTTTGGGCTGTGTCTGTAAACTGGAGAGCATCACAGATATTCAGCTGTACCTGTCTGGGTAAGCATGTCGCTGTTAAAGAAAGCCCACAAATGTCAAACACTTCCTTTTACTTGCCGTCTAACATACTGATCAGCACTATACTTGATTTGGATATTTTCTCCCCCTGAAAAAGTATACTCACTTTCTACCAGCGTATTTGGTTATAAACAGCTTGGGGAGAGTTACAAATTTGGTGACACCTATTAAACAACCAGGAAACCCTGGTGGCACAGTGGTTCAGTGTTGTGGCTACTAACCAAAAGGTTGGCAGTTCAAATCCACCAGGCGCTCCTTGGAAATGCTACAGGGCAGTTCTACCCTGTCCTACAGGGTTGCTATGAGTAGAAATCAACTCTACAGCAATGGGTTTGGTTTGGGTTTTACTAAACAACCAAGTAATTTTTATTTAGCACCTATTCTCGGAAAAACACTGTCAAGAGTAAAATAATTTTAAAGTTCTAATCAGTGTGAATTTTAACGTCACTCCACAACTCTGAAGGAGTGTGGGAGAGGTCTATGATCATCTAGGGTCAATTCATATGCTGTTTTAGAAGCCCTGAGGGATTGCTTTGAGTAAAAGTCCTTTCCCTGCTGAAATGAATCTTGACACTTTCCTCCCTACAAGAGCCCCCGAAAAAACCAAACCCACTGCCATCAAGTTGATTCCGACTCATAGCGACCCTATAGGACCGAGTAGAACTGCCCGATAGAGTTTCCAAGGAGTGCCTGGTGGATTCGAACTCCTGACTTCTTGGTTAGCTGCTGTAGCACTTAACCACTATGCCACCAGGGTTTCTCCTTACAAGATAGAAAGGACTTAGTTCTTGGCAGGGGCGTGGAGGGCGGAAGGGGTAAAACGGGATGAGAGAGACATATTTATTGATATACATGTGATCAAACACTTATTACATGCCAGTCATCATATCCAGCACTTTGTTATATGACATCATTTAATTCTTATAATAAATCTTTCAAGTTAGTCTGTTTTTAATTCCCATTACAGAGTTAAAGAAGCTGAGATAAGCCTAGCCAGTGGACACTGGATGTCTTTCGGGTTGAAAAAAGGAACATTTGTTATCTTTTATGAAATGCACTCACACTAGTGTTAAGAAGTGGGAGATATTAAAGAAACATTAACTATGAACTTGCACTATTCCTAATATATACATATGCAAACACATCAAATCTCACCCAGTTTTATATTATTATTTATAAGTTATAATACTTTTAAACATGCTGGTGGCCAGAAATTTCACCAAAACAGGACAAATTGTCTCACCTGATGACAGCCTCCAGAAAAATACTAGGGCTTAAATGTGAGCAGAATTAATCCTTCCTTTCTGGAAATTACATGGACTTTTTTTCTTAGTATTTTCATTTTGAAACATGGCTGAAACTTCATTCTACCAAGATAAACCAATCGTGATCCATTTTATTAGTTTCAAAATGGTCTTCCATATCTTATTCAATTTGTTTTCCAAACTATTCCTATCATGACAGTAGCGAGTTGTGTTTCTTTATCAAACAATAAAAGATTACTGTCCATTCTGGAGGGGACAAAAAGGCAATGGCAGATGATGTTACTGTCAAGCTGATCTCCGTGGCTGAAGGGACGACCCCCATCCTCAGCCCCTGCCTCTGCCTGAAAGCTTCCCTGGGGTGAATTCATTTAGAAACTCACACTGGCTGCTTGCAAGTCCTTGGAAATCAAAGTTATCTGGACACTACCAAGCTAGCCTCTAACCCTTAAGACTCTTAGGAAGATTCACGTACTTAGGAAGACTCTAGGATACTGGCTGATCCAGATACTATGCTCATACTATATGTCACTTTCCAGCCATGCCTAGTGTTATTTCTCTTATATGATTTATAGCATGAGTATTTGATAGGCACAAAAATGAATAAGCACAGGGCAATAGAGAAGGTCCTTAGTTCTCTGGTACTATGGGGAGAGGGTGCATTGTGTACGGATATTTTTATCTTTTTGTAAGGATCTGTGGCATTTTTATAATTAGTCAGCTTTAATCTGTCTGTGTTTAAATAATGTATACTTTTTACATACACATCAGAAATTGATACTTTTTTATTTAAAAAAAAGAACAATGACCAAAACTAAGCAGGTTGCTCGCCCTGATTGGCAAGTTTCGCGTCTCATTGAGTTAGAGTGTGTGTATTAGTTGAAGAACCATTCTGTTTCTCTGGTATAAATTTACACACACACACACACACACACACACAGTTACCCTCACAGAGCTGACATGATATAGCTCACTCTCCTGGGCCACTTTCTTCATCCTCCTCCTTACCCCCACCCTGGGAAAACTCCCCCTCTCTCTTCTAGGCATATCCACCCGACAAATTGCCCTGTCCTTTTTGAATGATATATTGGAACAACTGCCAAGCATTTTACATTTTAATCAGTAGGAAGAATGAAATATTTAACCTTTACTTTTTTCCCTCTGAATAAGCTTATAGACAATAGAATAGATAATTAAAGTCTGTGAATTAAAATTTGCAAAACAGTGTGGTTTCCCCAGCAAAGAGAAACGGCCATGCACGAAAGGTCACCTGTCAACCAGTTCTAGTTATTAAATCTCTGCATTTATCACTAAGGTGGCTCTATGGAAACCGAAGGTCAAGACATTAAATTATGAAACAGTCAGAATTAGAAAAGGTCATGGAAAACTCAAGTAAAATTTAACCAAAGCTGCTAATTTTACACCCAAGAAGCAAGCAGAAACAGCCAGCGATGAAAGGTAACACTGGATAGTGCTAATCTAGCTCCCAACTTGAGTCACATACTGAAAATGAACTTCTATTTGGTGTCTTGAAGTCTAAAAGAAAACTTGTTCAATCTCAAATAAAACAAGAGCTTCGATAAATATTTCAGAACAAAAATTATGTCTGAAACGCATCAGCCTAAATTATCGAAAACATTGTCTTATACTACTTTAATGGTCTCTTCCATTTCAGCCATAAGAACACAATTTAAAAAACTAGAGATGGGGCCCTCTTGGCATCTCAAATGTTTTGCAGGACAATTAGCAACTCACCACTAATTTACTCCTTTAATGTTGAAACAAATGAGATCTTTGCTTTTCATCATCCAATTTGAATGAATTTGAATAAAGCAGGTTGAACAAAACTCCAGAGATATGCTCTTCAGCTTGCGGTCATTTATTCCTCTACTCTTCCTGAATGCCTTTAGAGTTTTAGTTTTAGAGGCTTCAACATGTATAATGACGCCACTGGGGACTAGATTTTGCCTTTATTCTCCTTGATGTTCCTTTGAGGTCTCTCAAATGAAAGGTACAAAAGAGGCATTAACAGTCTGGCATTGTTTTTATTGCTTGACAAAGAAAAAAAATGTATTTTAATTTTTCCCATGTTTCAGGAATGATAAAGCAAGCTGTTTTCATCTACACTGAGTCACTTTCAGCAGACCTCTAACTGTGAGCAAAGAATTGTTAAGGCTGTTCTAGAGAGAAATCAACGCAGTTCAGCCAAGTCAGGCTGTAAATGTACTTCTTTACCCCTCCACAAGCCAGTATCTTCCAGTTAATGCAGCTTTCAAAAGCAGTATATAAATCACAGACTACGAGTAACAGCACATAAAAAGACAGATTTGATAACCCACAGTTTGGCTCTCACTCTCTGTGGATTTGGAATATGGCATTTACCTTGGTTCCTACCTGGTGGCATTACATCCAAACATAAAATTTAATGTAGGGCTGCATAAAAATGTTAATGTCAAGAAATAATTCTGAAACAGGCAACATAAAGCTATGCTTCTCAGTTGCCATAGATAATGTGCTCCCTTTATTTGGAAGTTCCTCGAGGGAAATGGATCCATGCAATCATATAGGCATACGTACCGAAGGAAAGCAGCTTACTTTGATCCCACTGGGGGTCAAAAAATCAGTCTTCTCAAACCAAGGAGGATTTTTTTTTTCTATTGATTTGAATAATGGAAATAATTTATATTTACCATCACTATTAGGTCATAACAAAATTTGACCCTGGCGGCGCAGTGATTAAGAGCTTAGGCTGCTAACCAAAAGTTTAGCAGTTTGAATCCACCAGCTACTCCTTTGAAGTCCTGTGGGGCAGTTCTACTCTGTCCTATAGGGTCACTATGAGTTGGAATTGACTCGATGGCAATTGGTTTGGTTTGGTGGCCAATTTACCTCTGGTATATTTTCCTCTCACTTAGGGAAGATGAGCCCAGGACAAATTGCTAAAATACTATCCAGGCATGTCATGTAAGAAAGAAAACTGATTCACGCTATGGTGTTATTTCCTTAGGATGCTACTCAGCTTTTAGGGAAGTGGCTCTCAACTGGCTGCACACTAATGACCAGGAGAGCTTTTAAAAAATAACAATGCCTGAACCCCAACCTAGACCAAATTAATCAGACAACTCTAAGGGTAGCACCTACACATAGAGTGCTTTGTATTTATTTTGTTTTTAAGTTTCACACTTGATTCCAATGGGCATCCAGGTTTGAGAAACAGTGTCCTGGGGAACAGGCCATCATAAAAGAGAAGACCCTAATCTTTTTTTTTTTAATTGTCCTTTAGATGAAGGTTTACAGACAGTATACACATTGTTCTATGACATTGGTTAACAACCCCGTGACATGTCAACACTCTCCCTTCTTAAGACTGGGTTCCCTATTACCAGCTTTCCTGTTCCCTCCTGCCTTCCAGGCCCTGCCCCAGGGCTTGTGGGCCCCTTTAGGAGACCCTAATCTTGACTAAAGGGATGAAAACAAAACAGCTTATTCAGGCCCTGGAGCCCTGTGTGGAAAAGATGCTGGGGCAGGAAATCCTCCCAGTAACCTCTCAAATACTACTGGATTGGCAAGCAGCACGTACACTTGAGATTAACCTTAGAAGTCAGATGTTTTGAAGGGCAAATGGAGAAGATATCGAAGTCTGCGTGCAGTATCACACACAAGAATTTGTATTTCCCACAAAGTTAGTGTTAAGTATATGGCATCAGAGGTTTGCTTAATATTCTTGCTTAGAATTTTCTTTGGAAGCAAGACAAATTATGTTACCACATAAATTCTCTTAATTGTCACGTGAATTTTTTTCCAGCATGTAAGGGTAGTAGGAAATTGAACATTCATTGACATTTGTTAAATACAGGTTTTGTTTTGTTTCATTCTCCAGGCTCATAGATACTTTAGCGGGTTTATAGTTTGAAAGGAAGGGGATAATGGAGATGGAGTGCTTGAGAATAAAAGGGAGGGGCCATTTGCAGTGTGAGACCCCAGAGAAGACAGAAGTCAATACGATAAAGAGTATAGTTGGATAGGTAGCTTTTGAAAAGGTAGACACTTCTTCCTCCAAGACAGAAAGAAAGAATTAAGAATAGGTGGGAAAATGTATGACTTTACAATAAGGAACTACAATCTAGAGTTCACCTCAGATTCCCCTAAATTTCTATAAAGTAAGCTGCTGAGTTAATTATTGAGAGAGGAGGTTCTTAGAGGTGAGACTGAGGGGATTTCAGAAGACAGACGAACTTTTGAGAAAATATTTTGTGCAAGAGAGCTGACTAAGGATAAGTGATTGCCAATAGTGCCTCAGCTGGAATTTAGAAAATATAGATTTGTGATGAACCCACTGGAAGGCTATGCATTTTCTCCAGTAAAGTTCAGGAACATAGAAACAGGAATAAGAAAGAAGCTAGTCAGGTTGATCCAGGGCCGGCCGGTGATTGCAGTGGTTGGTGAATTGACAGTTCGAAGTCAAAAAATAATTATGAGAACTAGAAAATGTGGATCCCAAGCTGAAAGTGGAAGAAAATGGTGGCAAAATGAGTGAGTGAAAGGGATAGAATGCATGAACATCTTAGTGGGGTTATGTACATTCACTGGAGACAAGGAGAGATATGTTTATATTATATATCCTAAGATTACACTTATTTTAGGAATAAGGAGAAAAATATAACTTGTATAGGCTTTGAGATAGGGGTCTATAATTCCAACTGGGACAGACTTCAGGAAAGCAGCTTGTAGTGTAAGTCATTTCTTCTGTTTGGAAATGCAAAACCAAAGCACAGGGGAAATCCAAATTCATTACTGTTAAAAAATACTAGCCTGAGAATGTCTGCTTCAATGTTAGTTTAGGTAATTCAGACCAGCCTTCCCATGGAAGACCACTAAAAGAACTTGTCAAAATATAAAAATCGTATCTTTAAAATCATAAAGGCTTAACAAGATAGTAAAGAATTACCAGCCCTATAAAGATTGCAGCTCAGTGAGGTATACCCAACACTGTTGTTGTCATTAGGTGCTGCCAAGTCAATTTCAACTCATATGACTCCATGTGACAGAGTAGAACTTCCCTATACAGTTTTCTTGGCTGTAATCTTTACAGAAGCAGATCGACAGTTCTTTCTCCTGTGGAGCCTCTGGGTGGATCGAACCAAAACCTTTCTGTTAGCAGCCAAGTGCTTAACTGTTGCACCACCAGGGCTCCTTACATCCATCACTATGGGCTGTTTTTGCCTTGGAAGCAATTGTGGCTCTAGAAGAAGTGGCTGAGCTCTGCTTCTGGCAGGATCTTGAGACTGGGAGAACAGAAATCAGAATCTGGGGCCCAGCAAGGGTAAATCAACACTCATTTTGGATTAGGATTCATAAGATGTCTTCTAAGAGTAAGTTTGAACTGGAAATAAATCAGTCTTGCAAAAACTGTCATCCTATTTCATATCAATACAATGACTCTGAAAACCTCAATTATGGAAAATGCATTAAACGGTCCTGAACTGCTAAAGACTCTAGCCACCTGGAAAAAAAAAAAAAAAAAATCTCCTCTGGAGGAAGATATTATCATCCTAAACCTCAAATAATTGCTACAAATAAATTTTCAAATAAAATGTCCAATACACTGTCAAAGAAACCCAGATATATGAAGAGATCAGACATCACTAGAGAGAACCAAGAGAAATAGTCCTATAGGGTCTCCAAATGTGGAATTACAAGACACAGACTAAAAGACCTGTGTTTACAATGTTCAAGGAAATAAAAGGAAAATTTGAAATTTTGAGCAGGGAACTGAAAACTACAAAAAGTAATGGAGTGGATATGAAAAAGAATCACTTAAAAATTCTAGAACTGGCAAATATAGTACATAAAGAACTCAGTGATGGACTGAACAGCAAAATAGACAACACTAAAGAAAGAATTTGTGAACTAGAAGAGAGAAGCAACTGTTAAGAATGAAACATGATATTAAAAAAAAGATGGGGTACAGACACAGAGAACACAATGAGACAGCCTGCCATTCATTTTTATTTGGAGTTCCAGAAGGAGAGGAGAGAGAGAGAATAGACTGGGAATTATTCAGAAATTATGAAAGACATGAATTTATAAATTAAAATTAAAAAGATCCAGTGATTTCAGATAAAGTAAATAAAAATAAATCCACACCTAAACATATCATAGTGAACCCTCAGAAGAACAAAAGCAAATGAGAATTTTTAAAAAGCAAAAAGAAAATCTTAAAAGCAGATAGACAAAATATATATATATATATATATGTTTATATTTCATATCCTAAAAATATTCTTAGTGTAGGAATAAGGAGGAAAATGTGGCAAGGGAAGATTTGCAAAATAGAGTCTATGATTCTCACTGAGTCAGGCTTCACAAAAGAAATCTATCATTTTCCTTTCTTCTGGGTTGAGAAATGAATGTACTGAAATACAGAAGAGACTCAGATTCAGTGTCCTTAAAAATAATATCCTATCACAGGCCAGAAACTTTATAACTTAACTCTCTACAGAAACAATGGAAATCACAAGAGAGTAGACTTATATCCTCACAATGTCTCTGAAAATAAATAACTTCCAATTTAAAATTCTATACCCAGGAAAAATATCCTTTGAGAATGAATCTGAAATAAAAACATTTTCAGACCATCAAATACTGAGAAAACTTGTCAGCAGCAGATGCACACTACAGGAAAATTTTAAAAGATATTCTTAAGACAAAAAAAGGAAATGATCCCACAGAGAAGATGAGAGATTCAGGAATAAAAAACAAAAAACCAAGTAGTTTTACTGAGAGGGGTAGGGGTGAGGGATAAATCTAAATGAATAATGTCCATATAAAATGACACAGCAATAACATCAATAATAATTTTATTATAATTCTTAAGGGACTTTAAAGTTTTGTACACAAACCCACATATACACAGAGGGCACTAATGGCAATGGAAATATTGCATTAAGGGTAGGGTTTCACAGCCGATTATTGTAACTGTTGTCAGTAAGTCGTACACCTGTAAAAAGCTGTGTGATAGATATATTTATGACAAATGCAAAAAAAAAAAAAATAAAGAATAGCTGCTGAGGCTGCTTATGTACAACCAATACCTCATGGGATTTGGTTGGTTGATTTGGAGGGTTAGGGTGGTAGTTTCATGAGACATCGCAGTTAATTGGCCTAATAATGTGCTTAATGCTTCTTTTCTATCTCCTAGTGAATTGTGTAGTACCTAGGGTCTTAAAAGCTTGCATGTGGCCATCCAAGTTACAGCAATTGGTCCCTACTCACCTGGAGCAACAGAGGAAGAAGGAGAGTCAGGAATAGGAGGAAGATATGGAAAGTGTGGCTATTGCCTCCGTAAACAACTGTCTCCTTTGTTATGAGACCAGAAGAACTTGATGGTCCCCGGCTACCGTTACGGAACATTTTGATCAAAGATTCTACAGAAGAATCCTGATCAAAAAGGGGAAAATGTAGAACAGAATTTAAAATTCTCATGGACTCCAGATTTTCTGCAGCCATGGTGGGTGAGTAAACCCCTGAAACTATTGCCCTGAAACAATCTTTTTAAGTTTTAAGCCAAAAATATCCCCTGAAGTCTTTTTAAAACCAAACAATAATTTAGCTTAACTAGTAAAAAATGTCTGCCTTGACCATTTTGCTCTTTTAAGAACTATCTGCAGAGGATCAAAGTGACAACAGGAATTGGAAAGTTTAGATAGGAACCTTAGGGGGCAATGAATTTATGTTAATAGGGGAGGAACAACTCAGAAAAGGACGGTGAGAATGGTTGTACAACTCAAAGAATATATTCAACGTCACTAAATGGTAGATGTAGAAACTGTTGAATTGATGTATGTTTTGCTGTGCATATTCTTAATGACAACAACAAAATAAATAAAAATTGAAAGAAAAGACTGACATAAATGAAGATACATAACATGTACATGGAATTGAAAACAGAATATTGTAAAGATTTGAATTCTCCTCAAATTGATCCATACATTCAAGGTAATCCCGATCAAAATCCCAAACTACCACAGGATTTCTTTTGTGCAATTTGACAAGCTGATTCTAACGCTGCGAAAATGCAAAGGACTAAAAATAGACAAAACATTCTTGACAAAGAACAACTGGCACAAGGACAAATAAACTCATGAAACACAATAAAGAGCCCAATATTCAATTTAAGACAGACATGCCAAGCATAAAACAAAAACCCATTGCTGTTGAGTCGATTCTGACTCATAGGGTTTCCAAGGAGTGGCTGGTGGATCTGAACTGCTGACCTTTTTGTTAGCAGCTGAATGCTTAACCACCACTCCACTAGGGCTCCATGCCAAGCATAGTGGAGAAAACAAAACAAAACCAGGCTTTTTAAACAATGGAGCTAGAAGAACTGGATAAGCTCATGTAAAAAAAGTAAAACCTGAGAATTGGAAATCTAAGTCTGAAAGACAAAACAGTAGAGCTTTAAGAAGAAAATATAGAATATTTTCCATGACCTCAGGATGTTAAAAAAAAAAAAAATTCTCAAATAAGATACAAAAGCACTAACAATAAAAGAAAAAAATTAATATAATCACCTATATTAAAAGTAAGACTATTTGCCCTTAGAAAAACATTAAGAGATTGAAAGGCAAGCCAGAGAGAGGGAAAAGAAATTTACATGCATGTATCTGGGTAAGAGTTAAAATATAAAAGGTAGAACAAATTCCAACAAGTCACTAATAAAATACAGCCAAAACAAAAGAAAAATGGGCAAAAAATTAATTCATTACATAAAAGTGGAAGCCCAAATGGCAAATAAGCATAAGAAAAGGTGTTTATCATTAGTATTCAGAAAAATGTTAATTAAAACCCCAATGAGATGCCACTGCACATCTACCAGGTTGCCTGAAATTAAAATGTCTGACAATAAATGTTAAAAAGAATGTATAGCAACTGGAAGTCTCATACACTAACTGGTGAAAATGTAGACCTTACGTTAACACTTAGGAAAACAAGGTGCCATTATTCTGCATAATTGAATATACACGAGCCCTATTACCCACGAATTCTACTCTCAGCTATATACACCAGAAAAATACATTCTTATACGTAACAGGATACATGTAAAAGAATATTTATAGCAGCATTGTTTATACCACCCTGAAACTGCAAACACCACAAATTTTCATCAACGTATTCATTCAGGGGAATACTATCCAGCATCGAAAATAAATGAGCAAGAGGGATGAATCTTAAAAACAAGATGTTGAACAAAAGCTAGATACAAAGGAACACACAGTGGAAGGTGCTATTTATATAACACTTTTAGTAAGCTAGGGTAGTTCTTAAACATGATAAGGCATATCTATCTGAAACCAAATCCAACATCACATTTAACAGTGGCCTACCAGGGCAATATGGAAGTATTGTTTTGTAAGATGTTAATAAAAAATTTTTTTAAAAGTTGTTAATAAGTATTCTTCAAAAACAGTGTTCTGTGGACAGATATGCTGGAAAACATTGCACACATTCTCCACCTCTTGGAGACCATCAATGCATATTAAATATTAAAGGCTAGGAAAGGTCATTCACTAAAGAAATCTGTCTCACTTTTGGTTAATTTAGAGTTCCAAAGAATTGTTTGGGAACTTCACCCTCTTTTTTTTTTTTCCTGTAGGAAACTGATTACACCTCATGAGATAATGACAATAACAGTTTGGAACACAGTTTGAAAACATTACACTGATACATGCTTACTAGGGCTGGGGATAAGACATGAATGCCTACTGTCACCCCTATTATCTAACATTGTTCTAGAAGTTCTTGTCAATGTAATAACAGAAGCCTGGAGTGGGGGCTTCAGAGGAGAAACAATTATCATTACTTGTAGATGATGAGAGAGAGTCCCTGGCAAACACAACTAAGTATTTAGTCTATTAGACTATTAGAACTAATATGAGAATTAAAAATGGTAGCCAGCTAAAAAGTGAGTATACAAAATCAACAACAGTACATCAGCAACAAAAGGAACTATAATGGAAAGAAATCCAATGTACAAAAGTAACCAAAATAGAATATGCCTTTTTTTTTTTTTTTTTTTTAGGGGACAGTGGGGAACAGAGTAAGAAATGTACAAAAGCTGGTGTGCCTCTTTAGCCTCGTTTTGTTTTATGGGCCTTCTTTGGCAGAAGGGTGAACCTCAGGAGTGACTTCATTACTGAGTTAAAAGGGTGTCCGGGAATCATACACTGGGGGTTTCTTCAATCTCTGTCAGGCCAGTAAGTCTGGTCTTTTTTTGTGAGTTTGAATTTTGTTCTACATTTTTCCCCAGCTCTGTCTGTGATCCCTGTCAGAACAGTTGGTGGTGGTGGCCGGGCACCATCTAGTTGTACTGGACTCAGTCTGGTGGACGCTATGGCAGTTGTGTTCCATTAGTCCTTTGGACTAATCTTTCCCTTGTGTCTTTAGTTTTCTTCATTCTTCCTTGCTCTGGAAGGGGTGAGACCAGTGGAGTATCTTAGATGGCTGCTCACAAGCTTTTAAGACCCCAATTGCTACTCACTAAAGTAGAATGTAGAACATTTTCTTTATAAACTATGTTATGCCAGTTAAGCTAGATGTTTTTCTAAGACAGGTTTGTTTGTTCTTTTGGTCAGCAACACCACGGTTCGAATGCATCAACTCTTCTGTCTTCCTTTTTCATTATGATAACAATCTTTATTTTTGTTTTATTCTACAAGTTTTATTGCTAGGTAACAACCATGAAGAGGAAAAAAAGAAAGGATTTTGAGCATTGGAAGAGCAGTGGTTGTGTACTGCTGCCGAGACACACACAGCTCCTGCCTCACATATGGGCTCATATCTGTAGCAGCATATCAGAAAACTTGTAGTCTAATTAGCAAGCTAATGAATTATGTATGAATCTTATTGATGGTATTGACCACAATAACAAATAAATAATCTTTTGATACCACATAATTCAGTCCAGGGTCATTGATTGGGGGTGAGGGGGTGGGGAGGAAAGAGCCAAATAAAAGGAAGGAGCAAATAAAATGAAGAGCTTTGTCTTCAGGCTTGCATTTAAATTCCTCTCTGCCACCTTGTAGTCATTTGCTTTCGCATAGCTTTCTCGAAATGACTGGTGTCCCTATAAGAAGGGGAGAAGAGACAGAGACAGAGAGACACACAGGGAAGAACATTATGTGACAACAGAGGCAGTGACTGGAGCGATGCACCTCCAAACCAAGGAACACCACCAGAAACTAGCACAAAAAAAAACAAGGAAAAATCTCCCCAAAGCCTCGAGGGAGCCTGGCCCTCCTGACACCTTGATTTCAGGCTTCTAGCCTCCAGAACTATGAGAAAATAAATTTCTGTTGTTTTAAGCCACCCAGTTTGTAGCACTTTGTTACAGTAGCCCAAAGAAATTAATACACCACCCCACAGAGCACTAGTGAGCAAGGTAAGCTTTGCTAAAGATGTCTCCGGGATATGGAATAGGGCTTTCCTCCCCCAAGTCTTCATTTCTCCCAAGTGACACACCCAGGTTCTTAATTCCTCTCCATTTCCTTATAAAGCGATTTCTCTCTTCTGGTTCTGCCAAGCTCCTAGTCTTACAATCATCATTCACCAAGCACATTAAAGACTCTTTAGTTACCAGGATTAGTAAAGAACAAATATAAAGACATATACATACATTTTAAAAGGGGAAATATGGCCTTTTTATTTTATGCATTGTTTCATGTGAGGATTCCCTTCAGGGCTTGCAAAATCATTCCCTGTTTTAGCTGTTTCTTATTTTTCTTAGAAGACGTTCGTGATAAAGTTAAATGTGTGTCAGAACACATCATATGCTTGCTACTGTCATTTTTTTTTTTTCTCACACAAGTCAGCTTGGTAGAAAAATGCTGCTTAGAAAGCATCGGGAGGTAAAATGTCAGATGCAGCTTAAGGATACATGGAGCGAAGTCTTCTATGTGGGTTGGATCATGAATGTAGAGTATGAATTGTGAATAAGATCATTCCTCCATCTCATGATGAAAAGAATTTCTCAGATCTAAGTTTCCCCACTGCATCACAGAAGAAATGCTAAATAACAATCATGATCCTTTCTTAAAATTGCACTACAGGCTTCAAAAGACAGCCAAGGCCTAGAAATTCCACTATGTGGTTATCTGTCTCCTCTGAGTGACAAGAGACAGTTAGACAGTTCTAAAGCCCAGCCCAAACACAGCACTGGGCTTTGTTTCTTAGAAACAAAAGGATAGATTACACTAAAAATAAAAAACAGAAAATTTCAAAGTTTCAAAACGGATTTCTGGGCTGGGCTTTTCAGAGACTGTTCTCAAAATATAAAGTGTTATTTGTAGTCCTTTTTGGAAAACTGGTAGGGATTTAAGGATAATATGGATAACCACAGAGGGCACTAAAGCATATAATATATACAAAATGGAATGATTCCAGGCTTATATTTTTTTTTCCTGGGAAACTTTCTAATACTTCCACATTAATAATGGGCCATTATCTAGAAATTGAAGCAGCTAAGTCCAAACACCATAGGACTTGCAGCTTGGCTTTGGATGTGTTCCTGCAATTATCAAGCTGTGCGTTAAATACACATTAACCCAAAAAAATACACGTTAAAGCCTACGACTTTCCAACTTGAGTTTTGGGTTTTATTTCAGGCCAATTGACCCGTGCTTTGGTTTTTGACTGCAACATTACATTGATCCAAAAGAGTATCTTAGAAGAATGAAATGACATTGCCACCGGACCCAAACTCTCAGGCTGAAATTCTAACCCCTAATTTACTCTAGTCCCAGGCTGATTAGACCCATTATTTAATGAAGTCTGTCTTGGCTGTCTGTCTATCAAATTATTTGCATTCATGGAGAGAAAATGATAAGCCAAAATGCTAATTATCCATTTTTCTAAAATAAAACGTCCATGCTAAGAATAACAATGAGTTACTAAAATAGCACTTTTCAACTGACATAATACATCTTAACGAGCTCTTTAAATTCAGGGATTTTCATTGCTGGACATCTTATCTATTAAGAAGGAAGATGTTTATTTTATATCTATTCTGACCTTGCTAGTATTAGGAATCAGCTTTTGAATTTGAATTTGAATGTTGGAAATAATGAAATATGGTGGTAGAACCCGGTCTTTGAAATTAAATTAAAAAAAAAATCTGCGCTTAACATATTGATTTATATCAGTATTTGTCCAAGTACCTGGTTCAAAACAACGGTTCTCAACTGGGAGTTATTTTGCCATCCAAGGCACATTTTTGGTTGTCACAATTGGGACCTACTTCTGGCATCTAGTGAGTAGGGGCCGATGATGCTGCTAAAGGTCCTACAATGCACAGAACAGCCCTCCACAACAAAGGATGATCCAGCCCCAAATGTCAATATTGTTGAGGCTGAAAACCCCAGGTCTAAAAGAAATCAAGTAATCCCCAGAAGTAACTGGGCAATAAACCAGCTGCTGTCAAGTCCATTACAAATGGGTCCAATTAAATTAGGCTACATAAATGCTATGAATTTAATCCTTTCTGTGTTCCAAGTTTTATTAGTTTTTCACAAAAGTCAACCTTCTTAGGACAACACTAACCAAAACCAAACCCATTGCTGTTGAGTCAATTCTGACTCCTAGCGACCCTATAGGACAGAGTAGAACTGCCCCATATGGTTTCCAAGGCTCGCCTGGTGGATTTAACTGCTGATCTTTTGGTTATCAGCTGTAGCTCTTAACCACTACACCACCACCATTGTTTTTAATGTAGGCTAAGCCTTAATTTTTTTTTTTATAAAATCCTACATCTACAGCCAGTCTTGTGCTAGGTTAAATAGAAAATTTTCCCTCTGATAAAAACTGGATGGAGAAAAATATGTATTGGTAGAGAAATAAGAAAGAATGGAAAGATAAATCTAGGGCAAATAAGAGAAGATAGGGATGGATGGATGAAAGTGTGTAAAGTCAATCCTAACGTTATTGGTCCAAAATAGGAATACTATGGTCCTAATAGCTTCCCTATTTATTTCTAAAGAATCTTCAATCCTATAAAAACTTTTGTTTAGCTGACAAATTACCCACATCATCATTAATCAGTTGCCATTGAGTCGATTCCAACTCATGGCAATACCATGTGTGTTAAAGTAGAACTGTACTCCACAGGGTTTTCGATGACTGATTTTTCAGAAGTAGATCACCAAGTCTTTCCACCTTCCCATAAATACCACATTAATTTACATGCAAATGTCCACTTGGGGTACTTTCCATCCCCTGTCACACCTTCACAACGCTCAGGACACCCATTTACACATGAAACCTTTCACATACAGAGATGCCTTAGCTCAAAGGCTTAAATGACTATCCCCACAACAGAAATTATATGGATCATTTTTGAAAAATGAAGCCATTTTGTAAGAGTTGTCACACAAATAGATAAATGTACACCCATGTTCATTGCAGCATTGTTCACAATAGCAAAAAGATGGAAACAACTTAGATGCTCATCAACAGATGAATGGATAAACAAACTGGTACATACACACAATAGAGTATTGCACGACGCTAAAGAACAATGATGAATCTCACAACATGGATGTATCTGGAGGGCATTATGCTGAGTGAAATAAGTCAATCACAAAATGACTAATATTGTATGAGACCACTGCTGTAAAAACTCATGGAAAGGTTTACATACAAAAAGAAACAATATTTGATGGTTATGAGGGAGGGGAAGGGTGGGGATGGAAAAACACTTAATAGACAATAGATAAGTGGTAACTTTAGTGAAGGGTGGGACAGTACACAACACTGGGGAAGCCAGCACAACCTGTACAAGGCAAGGCCACGGTAGATCCATAGACACATGGACCTGAAGGACCGAATTGCTGGGCTGAGGGCTGTGGGGACCATGGTCTCAGGGAACTTCTACTTAACTGGCAAACAGAATTTATAAAGAATATGTTCTACATTCTGCTTTGGTTAGTAGTGTCTGGACTCTTAAAAGCCTGTGAGTGGCCATCTAGCATGCTCCACTTGTCTCAATCCTTCAGGAGCAAGGAAGAATGAAGAAAAATAAAGACATGAGGGAAAGATAGTCCAAAGGACTAATGGAGCACATCTACCACAGCCTCCACCAGACGGAGTCCACTACAACTAGCTGGTGCCCGGCTAGCACCACTGACTACTCTGACAGGGATCATCACAGAAGGTCCCAGAGAGAGCTGGAGAAAAACATAGAATGAAATTCCAACTAAAAATGAAAGACCAGACTTGCTGGCCTGAGACTGTAGAGACCCTGAGAGTATGGCCCCTGGACACCCTTTCAGCTCAGTAATGAGGCCACTCCTGAGGTTCACCCTTCAGCCAAAGATTGAACTGACCCACGGAACAAAACAAGACTAAAGGGGTGCACCATCCCTGGGGCAGGGACTAGAAGGTAGGAGGGAACAGGACAGCTGGTAATAGGGAACCCAGGGTTGAGAAGGGAGAGTGTTGACATGTCATGGGGTTGTTAACCAATGTCATACAACAATGTGTGTACAGTTTTATGAGAAACTAGTTTGTTCTGTAAATCTTCATCTAACGTTCAATTAAAAAAAAATAGAGCACCTAAAAAAAAATTTAAGCCATTTTCATAATTGAGAGTAAAGTGATTTGTGAAGCATAAATAGTCCCTAATCCACCATTTTGTTTCATGCACGAAGTTGTAGCATTAAAGTTCCAATGCAAACTCCTGGAGAATTTTCTAACCACAAAACAACTTATAGGTTCAACCTCTCCTAGTCTTCCTAGAGGGAAAGTCCAAGAGAAATCAGTTTATTTTCTAGAAAGGTTTCTGTTTCCTTGGCACACAAACACCTGGCAGTAGAGAGCTGTGAGGTACAGAGTGGTTTCAGGTTGGCAAGCTCTAAGTATTTCAGTTCCCAGCAGCAAGACTCCTCTGAGGTTGCCAAAGCCACCAAGCAACACTTAGTCTTTAGAGCCAAAAGCCCTTGGGAGGTAACCATTTTCTATGCAAAAACTCAATATATGCTCCATTAGCTAAAAGGATGATAACCAGTAGCAGAATTTCTAGTAAACCTTACCTTAGCTTTGACATCTGAGAATATTAGTGTTACAGGAATTTGGTAGTCAATAACATACAATAATGTAGATGTCAGAGAAAGGCAACTATCTCTATTAATTACCCCAAAGTCCCTCTCGTGAGCCAAGATGGCGGACTAGGCAGACGCTACCTCGGATCCCTCTTACAACAAAGACACGGAAAAACAAGTGAATCGATCACATACATAACAATCTACAAACCCTGAACAACAAACACAGATTTAGAGACGGAGAATGAACTAATACGGGGAAGCAGCGATTGTTTCCAGAGCCTGGAGCCAGCGTACCAGTCAGGTACGGCACAAGCACAGAGACCTGCTCCACCCTCCTGAACTAACCCCGGGAGGGGGACCAGCCGGTTCCACGGGCGGCGTGGGACGCAGCCGGTAGGAGAAGTCCCTGGGAGGCAGTGACTGGTCTTGGAGCAGAAAGAGCAGCATCCAAGCCGGGGAACCGTCCCGCAGGGATTTGGACTGGACGCAGGTACGCCATAAACACGGAGAGTTGCTCCACCCCCCTGAACTAACCCCGGGAAGGGGACCAGCCGGGTCGCGCGGGCAGCGTGAGACGCAGCCAGTAGGAGAAATCCCCGGGAGGCAGCGACTGGTATTGGAGCGGGGAGAACAGCGTCCCAGCCGGGACACTCGGTCACGGCACAAGCATGGGGACCTGCTCCACCCATCTGAACTAACCCCGGGAGGAGGCCGAACTGGTTCTCGGGGGCGGCACGGCCACGCGGCTGGAGGGACGAGAAGTCCCCGGGAGGCAGCGACTGATTTTGGAGCCGAGAGTGCACCGTCCCAGTAGGGGAGCCTTGACGCGGGGCGTGGGGCTGGAAGCGGAGGATCTGACCGTGACTCCAGCGGGCCAGACCCCCCGGGGGCAATCTCCACACAGCCAGCACACATAGGCGACACGCCCGCGGGAATCTCAGATATAATAGTCATTCCAAGCAAGACAAGCAACTCTGGCTATATTCTGAGGTGCTACTCTCCTATCTCTCTGTTCCCTCCCCCACCCTCCCCAGGCAGCTTCATTAACATCTGAATAGCCTGAGCCAGAGGGAGAACTCTGATAGGGATCTGACTGCATTTTTTTTTTAGCGGATTTTCTGGATAAACTAGTTTCCCAGTGATGGCTCGGAGACAACAATCCATATCAAACCACTTAAAGAAGCAGACCGTGACAGCTTCTCCAACCCCCCAAACAAAAGAATCAAAACCTTTCCCAAATGAAGATACAATCTTGGAATTATCAGATACAGAATATAAAAAACTAATTTACAGAATGCTTAATGATATCACAAATGAAATTAGGATAACTGCAGAAAAAGTCAAGGAACACACTGATAAAACTGTTGAAGAACTCAAAAAGATTATTCAAGAACATACTGGAAAAATTAATAAGTTGCAAGAATCCATAGAGAGACAACATGTAGAAATCCAAAAGATTAACAATAAAATAACAGAATTAGACAACGCACTAGGAAGTCAGAGGAGCAGACTCGAGCAATTAGAATGCAGACTGGGACATCTGGAGGACCAGGGAATCAACACCAACATAGCTGAAAAAAAATCGGATAACAGAATTTAAAAAAATGAAGAAACCCTAAGAATTATGTGGGACTCTATCAAGAAGGATAACCTGCGGGTGATTGGAGTCCCAGAACAGGGAGGGGGGACAGAAAACACAGAGAAAATAGTTGAAGAACTCCTGACACAAAACTTCCCTGACATCATGAAAGACGAAAGGATATCTATCCAAGATGCTCATCGAACCCCATTTAAGATTGATCCAAAAAGAAAAACACCAAGACATATTATCATCAAACTCACCAAAACCAAAGATAAACAGAAAATTTTAAAAGCAGCCAGCCAGGGAGAAAAGAAAGGTTTCCTTCAAGGGAGAATCAATAAGAATATGTTCTGACTACTCAGCAGAAACCATGCAGGCAAGAAGGGAATGGGACGACATATACAGAACACTGAAGGAGAAAAACTGCCAGCCAAGGATCATATATCCAGCAAAACTCTCTCTGAAATATGAAGGCGAAATTAAGATATTTACAGACAAACACAAGTTTAGAGAATTTGCAAAAACCAAACCAAAGCTACAAGAAATACTAAAGGATATTGTTTGGTCAGAGAACCAATAATATCAGATATCAGCACAACACAAGGTCACAAAACAGAACGTCCTGATATCAACTCAAATAGGGAAATCACAAAAACAAACAAATTAAGATTAATTAAAAAAAAATAAATAAAAATACACATAACAGGGAATCATGGAAGTCAATAGGTAAAAGATCACAATAATCAAAAAGAGGGACTAAATACAGGAGACATTGAACTGCCAGATGGAGAGTGATACAAGGCGATATAGAACAATACAAGTTAGGTTTTTACTTAGAAAAATAGGGGTAAATAATAAGGTAACCACAAAAAGGTATAACAACTCTATAACTCAAGATAAAAACCAAGAAAAATGTAACGACTCAACTAACATAAAGTCAAGCACTATGAAAATGAGGATCTCACAATTTACTAAGAAAAACGCCTCAGCACAAAAAAGTATGTGGAAAAATGGAATTGTCAACAACACACATAAAAAGGCATCAAAATGACAGCACTAAAAACTTATTTATCTATAATTACCCTGAATGTAAATGGACTAAATGCACCAATAAAGAGACAGAGAGTCACAGACTGGATAAAGAAACACGATCCATCTATATGCTGCCTACAAGAGACACACCTTAGACTTAGAGACACAAACAAACTAAAACTCAAAGGATGGAAAAAAGTATATCAAGCAAACGATAAGCAAAGTCCCTCTCGTTGGTTCAGACTTAATTCAATAAACTCCTCTCAAAGATAAGGAAAACTTGGAGAACAATGATAACAATAGAGTCGGATAAAGGTAGAAAGAATCACAAACATTTGTTTATATGGAGGAAGCTATCCAAAATCTATGTATACCCAATGAAGAAATTATTGTTGATACAAGGTGGCTCTATCAAAAAAAATTTTTTTTTCCACGAATAAAAGCCCCATGAAACCAACATAAATAATAAATCATTTCTATAAATAAATAAGCACAGGGAAATTTATCATAACCCATTAAAACAAGAATCATATACAAAACTGTGTTTGTGTGTAGTGACTGCTGGATTAAAGGTCAGTATGGTGCAATGATAGGAAGTGGTAGCAAATCAACTGTAGAGGAGAAAGCAAATATCCAACTGCTTTTCTATTATTTATTAAATTGTTGGCTATCATGAAAAATTAAGTTATACACATTTTTAGTAAATGGTACCAAAAAGCTAAAGCTGAGTGTCTAAACTCTGTAAAAGCAGAATACTAAATCATCCAGAAAACACATAAATTGAAATATTTGGCACTTTGCATTATTTTCTCAAAGTATGATACTTTTTTTTTAAACTTTGTTCTTGACAGATAAATTGTGTCCAATACAAAAATACTCCAGAAGTAATTAAAATGTCATTGACGTGTGCTGTACTTTCTTAAAACTATTTTTAAGAGAATGAATTAAAAGTGATCTCAAAGGTTAAATGTAATGAAGTGTATCTAAGATACATAGTTTCCAATTAAAAACACATTTGGGATAACTAGCACTCAAAATAAATGTGGTGATTTTAAGCTCTGCAATCCACAGCTCATATTCTCACAAGGCATATACAAAAAAAAAAAAAAAAAAAACCCAACAAGGCATATAGCTGTCATAAAAGTACCTGAATCAAAATCCTAACTTAAAATAAACTTCGTTCACGTGGCTTAAGGCACTCTAGACTCTGGCCCTCTCAGTCATCATCAGCCAGCACACTTAAGTTTCTTGAAAATGCCATGTTCTTGTGTCAGTCTCAGGGACTTGGAATATACTTTCTTTTTTTCTAGAATACTTTGTCCTCCAATATTTGAGGTGCCTTCTCACCATGGAGCCCTGGTGGCACAGTGGTTAAGAACTCAGGCTGCTAACCAAAAGATCAGTAGTTCGAACCCACCAGCCACTCCTTGGAAACTCCTATGGGGCAATTACACTCTGTCCAATAAGGTCTCTATGAGTTGGAATTGACTCCACGGCAACAGGCTTTTTTTTTTTTTTCTCTCATCATATGGAGTCTCTGGGTGATACAAATGGTTAACACACTCAGCTACTAACCAAAACGTTGGAGGTTTGAGTCCACCCAGTGGCAGCTCAAAAACAGCTTGGCTCTATAATTCCAAAAAATCAGCCATTGAAAATTCTATGGAGCAAAATTCTACTCTGATATACATGGAGTTGCCACGAGTTGGGGTCAACTCAACAGCAACTGGTTGATTCTCATCATACAAGACTCAATTCAAATGTCAGCTTCTCAAAGAGTCTTTCCTTGACCACACAAGCAAGCTCAAAGTAAATTCTCCCTATAATGCCCTTCCACAGCACACAGTGTTGTACCCCCAGAGACACTTATCAAAATTATAATTTTGTACTTATTAGTCCATTTACCTATTGTCAGTCTCTCCCATTAGACCTTAAGTTTCTTGGAGAAAGAGCACATTTCGTTTCCACTGTATCAACAAAGTGCCTGGCCCAAAGCCGATGTTGAATGAATAGTCTTGAGTGTATAAAAGTAGATTCAGATACACTGTCAATATCACACTGGCTAAAAGACTTAGATGTGATATGTATCTATAGGGTGGTTTTAACATCACTATCCAACATCAGTGCTAAATAGGGTTCCACTTTGTGTGCACAGATTTTTTTTCAGGGCGTTAAGTCTTCATTTTTTAAAGTGTAGAGAACTCTGAGGAGGCATCAAAAATTTGGAGACCTCTGGTACGACTGGGACATACATACACTTCACCAAAGCCCTCTTGAGCTGAGAAACAACACAAAATGCAGTCAATGCAGTCAATGCCTAAAACACACTAACATGTGTCTGCGTGTACACAACCACATGTGTGTACACACGTGTAGAAACACACCCACAAGGAGATTTCTAGCCGGTGGCCTCTGCTGAACAGGCTGTCCTGAGGTGCTTGACGATTTAGCCTCCAAGTTCTTTCCTCTCCTCAACTTAAAAAAAAAAAAAAAAAAATGCTTTCTAAACCTGCATTTTACTTTAACATCTAAGAGGTTTAATACAAAATTTCAGATAAAATACTATATTGAGTTGGAGGGACTGAATCTACAACAGACTTGAATTTGCAATAAAAAGGTTACAATAGTTGGAAGCAACAAGTGAAGGACAGGCCAGGATCACAGGAGTTTCTTGTTTGAACAGGCCAGTCCAAATGGACACAACATGAAAATGGAATATGGATTTGAAAGCAAGGAAAATACAAGCTAAAAATACAGTAAGATTATTCATCTACATAACAGATAATAAAATTATTTTTAATCTACATGTTTGAGAAAAAAGAAATGAGGATTCTAAGTGTTATTAGAAAAGAACATATCACTTTCAGTTGTAATTTTAATGATAATAACAACTAGCTCGTAAATTTTATTAGAACAAAGAATTTTATTCCCTGTATAATTCTAGCAGCTAGAATAGTGGACTCACAGATAGCAGGTACTCAGAAAATATGTTTGAATGAATAATAACAAAAAAATGTTCTTGTTGAGTGCCATCAAGCCAATTCCAACTCTTAGCAACCCCATGTGGCTTAGGGTTTTTTTTGGCTATAGTCTTTATGGTAGCAGATCACCAGGCCTTTCACACACAGAGTCACTGGGTGGGTTTGAACCACCAACCTTTCAGTTAGCAGCCAAGCGCTTAATCGTTGCACCGTCAGGTTCCTTAATAACAAAAATAGCAATTTCTGTTCATTGACTAGAAACACTTTGCTAAATATTGTGCAAAACACTTCAGATAATATACCAATTAACCATTACACCAATCTTAGGGGGTAGGAGTTATCATTTTATAGATGAGTTAACAAAATTCAAACAATTTCTCAAGGACCAAAGAGCAGAGCCAGCGTTCACATCCAGGACTAGCTGACTGCAGAGCCTGCTTTCTCAACCACCACACTAAATGGGCTCCTTGTTGTTAGGTGTCAAGTAGTCAGTTCCAACTCATGTCAACTCTTTGTACAACAAAATGAAACACTGCCTGATCATGCACCATCCTCACAATTGTTGCTATATTTGAGCCCATTGTGGCAGCCACTGTGTCAGTCCATCTCTTTGAGGGTCTTTCTCTTTTTCTCTGACCCTCTAATTTACCAAGCATTTTGTCCTTCTCCAGGGACTGATCCCTCCTGATAACATGTCCAATGTACATGAGACCAAGTCTCAGTGTCCTCATTTCTAAGCAGCATTCTGGCTGTACTTCTTCCAAGACAGATTTGTTTGTTCTTCTGGCAGTCCATGGTATATTCAATATTCTTTACCAACACCATAATTCAAATGCATCAATTCTCCCTTCATCTTCCTTATTCATTTTCCAGCTTTTGCATGCATATAAGGTGACTGAAAACACTATGGTTTGGGTTTGGCACACCTTAGTCCTTAAAGAGAAATCTCTGCTTTTGAACTAAACTTTAAAGAGGTCTTCTACATCAGGTTTTCCTGATACAATACTTTGTTTGATTTCTCGACTGCTGTTTCCATGGGCATTGATTGTGGATCCAAGTAAAATGAAATTCTTGACAACTTCAATCTTTTCTCCGTTCATCATGAGGTTGCTTATTGGTCCAGTTGGGAGGAATTTTGTTTCCTTTATGTTGATGTGTAATCCATACCGAAGGCTTTGATCCATACTATAATCTTTGATCTTCATCAGTGTTTCAAGCCCTCTTCGCTTTCAGCAAGCAAGGTTGTGCCATCCGCATAATACAGATTGTTAGTGAGTCTTCCTCCAATTTTGATGCCCTGTTCTTCTTCAAACAGTCCGCTTCTTGGATTATTTGCTAAGTATACAGACTGAACGACTATGATGTCGTGGGTTGAATTGTGTCCCCCCAAAATATCTGTCAATTTGGCTAGGTTGTGATTCCCAGAATTGTGTGATTGTCCACCATTTTCTCATCTGATGTGATTTTCCTGTGTGTTGTAAATCCTGTCTCTACAATGTTGATGAGATGGGATTAGCAGCAGACATGTTAACGAGGCAGGACTCAGTCTGCAAGAATTGGATTGCATCTTGAGCCAATCTCTTTTGAGATGTAAAAGAGAGAAGTGAGCAGAGAGACATGGGGACTTCATACCACCAAGAAAGTAGTGCCAGGATAATAACATGTCCTTTGGACCAGGGTCCCTGTGCTGAGAAGCTCCTACTCCAGTGGAAGATTAATGATAAGGACTTTCCTCCAAGGATGACAAAGAAAGAAAGCCTTTCCCTGGAGCTGACACCCTGAATTCGGACTTTTAGCTTCCTAAACTGTGAGAGAATACATTTTCCTATGTTAAAGCCATCCACTTGTGGTATTTCTGTTATAGCAGCACTAGATAACTAGATAACATAAGGTGAAAGGAGACAACCCTGTTGCTCACCTTTCCTGACTTTAAACCACGTAGTATCCCTTGTTCTGTTTGAACAACTAGTTTTGTGGACTTCCCATTCTTCACAATGTTATCCATGATTTATTATGATCCACACAGTCAAATACCTTTGCATAGTCAACAAAACACATCTCAATTGGTATTCCATCAGTTCCTGGAGCCTTGTTTTTCTCCAATGTCTTCAGTGCAGTAAAAGGCCCCTTGGACATACAGAATTGTAGGGAAGAGAGATGTGACTACATTTAAAAGGATGTGCCAAAAAAAAAAAAAAAAATCAGAATGGAAGATGCACTCTGGAGCTGGAGAATGGAGCCTGTGTCTGCGCAATCAGTTTACTGAAGCTGGGAGACAATGCCACAGGCTGGTATGGAGGTGGCTAAAGGCAGGATGGGGGTGGGAGTAGGAGTGCAGAAAAAATAGAGAGCAAATAAATAAAGAGCTTTTTCCTTCTCATAGTAGCTACTATATCTCTAACCGCAACACCGCAATGCTATTAGAAGAGCCTTCTAGAAATGAGGCAGACCCTGTTTTTCAAAAGAGTAATAATGAAAAAATAAAGTCCTGTGGTGCCTTTCCTCTATCGGCCCTGCTTATAAATTCATAGCACAGCATGGAGGTTATTAAAATCCCATATGTGAGAACCACACACAGCACAAAGAGATATGAATTGGTGTTCCATGGAGATAATGCTATCTAATGGGCAAAACAAGTAGTAGGGTTTCATTTTTATTCTGAGTACATCTGAAAAGGGCTCAACATCTGACTACTGCACATGGATAGCTGACCATCCAAAGACTGCTTTTTCTCTTCCTTCCTATGGATTAATAAGTGGGATATAAAGAGTAGGGTTGTTATCTGGCCAAGTCTGGACATTCCCATGGCATTTTTTTTCTTTGCTTGCAACTGCTTGAAATTGAGTGGATTAAAAGCTTCTCAGGCTGTCTTGATACAGGAGGATAGCAGAGTGAAGCTCCCCTGCTTCCTCTTAGAGCATCAGGGAGGCTGAGGAGTCAGAGGAAGCTCACAATTTCCAGTCAAGTCCTCTAGTGACTCACCATGAAACCTGGGGCTGTCTGGCTCCTACCTCTCTAGTGCTGGGGTCATTTGTTCACTGTGTCTGTCAAAAAAAAAAAAAGGGCTGCTCTTACTAAACATTCTACCAGGGATAGTTAATAGCAAGAAGTGTTATTCTATATGATATGGCAATGAGAGTAGAATACAGCATCTCAGATCAAAAAAGCCAATTATAAGAATATCCTATGACCCTAGCCAACAGAAAACCCTATATCATAAATTTCCTAAATTCCCTGTGCCATAATTTAATTATCAAAATGAAGTAACAGCTATTCATTGACTACAAAATCCAATCTCCAAAAGCAGGTGTGTTTGTGGTTATAAATACATGGGCAGGAAACTCTCCTGAGGAGCTAATAAGTTTAAAATCCAAGCTACCAAAGCAAAAACAAAAAAATCTAAATAGAATCTAAACTAAAAATCTAAATGTATGGAAAATATGATGAAGACATGAAATTAACCGAAATGTGAGAAATTTCTGAGTCAGAATATTATTCAGTCTGCAAGACTCATCCACGTTGTATGAAGCAGTAGTTCATTCATTATTCCACTACATGAATATATGACATATAAATTTTCCATTCCACTGTTGATGGACACAGGATTATTTTTTCATTTTAATTATTATATGTATTATTTTATGAACATTTTTGTACATTTCTTTTCATGCCAAATGTACCCATTTGTGTTAACTACCTAGGAATGAAATTACTGAGTATGAGGTACATGTAAGTTCTTGTTATTTTTCTGTTATTGATTGATAGCTCAATCCCACTGTGATCAGAGTAAATATTCCATGTGATTTCAATCCACTGAATTTTTTGGAACTTGCTTTATTGATCAGTATGTAATCAATTTAGTTAAATGTTTTATACTTAAAAAGAATGTGTACTTTGCAGCTTTTGGGTGCAGAGTTCTATATATGTCATTTAGATCAGATGTGTTAACTGTGTTCTGAAATCTACTATATCATTACTCATACTTTTGTCTGCTAATGCTCACAGTTAGAGAAAGAGGCCTATTAAAATCTCAAACTATGACTGTTAGATTGTCTACATATCTTTTTAGTTTTGCCAGCTTTTGCTTTAAACATTTTGTTATTAAGCTCATGCCGTTTTTGATTATTTAGGTACTCCTGTAGAATTGCCCATTTTGTCATTATGATGTGGTGTTTATTTTTAGTATGACTTCTTTCCTTTTCCTTAAAGCCTATGATGTCTAGTACCAATATAGCTCACCAGCTTATTTCATCTTTATTTTGAAGAATATTTTCACTTGGTACAAATTTCAGGCTGGCGGTTATTTTCTCTCAGTACTTTGAAGATGCTATTCCGGTGGTTTCTGGCTTCTACCATTTCTATTGAAAACGGAGCTTTGGTTTTACTATGGTTCCTTTGAAGGTGATTTTTTTTTTTTTTCTTCTTCTTGGCAGCCTTTAAGATTTTTTTTTCTTCGTCTTAGGCTTTCAAGAGTTTCGTTCTGATGTACCTTGGTATGTTTTTCTTTGATTTTATCCTGCTTAGGGTTCACAAAGCCTGTCAAAATTGTTGTATGAGATCTTTGTCAGTTTGGGGAAATCCTTGGCCAATATAGTTTCAAATATTACTTCTGCCCCATTCTTTCTCTCTTCCATTTTTGAGACTCCAAGTATACATATGTTATATCATGCTTCTCAAACTATTTGTGATGAATATTTTTTTCCTTTTATTTATAATTCCTTGCAGACTAATACTTTTATAAAATGCATTAAAGATGTTGTGGCAAAGTCAAGTTGCTATAAACACTTCTAAACACTCTACCCCACCAAACCCAGTGCCGTCGAGTTGGCTATCTTTATCTATCTTGTTATGTATCAGCAGTAGTCTCAGGATCATTCTTTGAGAAGCACCAGTTCCATCTTTTCACTGGGTCTCATAAGTCTTATACTATTTTCTGTACCTTTCTTCCTTGGTCTGTTTCAGTGTGGTTTTTTTTTTTTTACTGAATCTTCTGGCTTACTAATCCTCTCTTCTATTATGCATAATTTGTGATGAAACACATCTCTTGCACTTGCAATTTATGCTGTTCAATTCTAGGACTTCCATTTGTGGTTTGTTTCTGTATTCCAGTTGTAAAATAATAAATTTTTACATTTATTTTCTCGACTATATTAATAACAGTTATTTTAAAATCTGTGTCTGATAACCTCAATATATGAATAACCTATAGGCCATTTCTTTCTTCTTTTTTTTCCTCTTAAAATTGAGTTACTTAGTCCTGTTTCCTGACAGGTCTTATAATTTTTTATTGTCTATTTTTATTGGAAATTGTAAACAAAACAATTATTTAGGCTCCAAATGATGTCATCTTTCCATGGAGAGGATTTAATTTTCTTCTGGGTGACAGAGAATAGACAGAATACTTTGATCCAGTTTGGAATGGTCTACTTCAATTAGTCCCTTACCATTGCAGTCTAGTCCTTTTGAGACTCAGTTGAGAGTCTGCCATGTTTATCAGGGCCCTTCCTTGTTGTAGAGCTCTGACATACAATGCATGTCTCTTCTAATCCATTACACCTGAGTAGATTCCGACTCACAGAGATCCTGTAGACAGAGCAGAACTGTCCCATAGGGTTTCTGAGGCTGTAACCTTTATGGAAGCAGACTGCCACATCTTTCTCCTGTGAAGCAACTGGTGGGTTCAAACCACAGACCTTTTGGTTAGCAGCCAAGCACATAACTACTGTACCACCAGGGCTCCTTATGTTTCTTCAGTTCTGTGAAATTGCCTAATTCTTTGCTAGAATTTTGGCTTCTACACTGTTGCTTTCTTCTTACTTTCTGAGTGTCTCACCCTACTCATGCAAAGTGTAGAAGTCCACGAATTACTCAGGGAAAATTGAGCACAAAATGCTGACTCAGATCTCTGTGGTTCCTTTTTCTCCAAGATCTTGGCCCCTCATATCCTGGCTGACAAGTAGCCCTTGAAGGTAAATTTTTATCTCCTAAACTTAACTGAAATTTCTCTAAGCTCTAAGCCACTAATTTCTGTTTGGCTTCTATGCCCTATGTTATGATTTGGCAAATGCCTCACAAGAAAAAAGCTATTCATCTCAATGGATTTTCTTCTCTCAGTGGTCTTGGCTCACAAATTCTGACCCCCTTCAGTACCTTCTGATGCCTTCACACAGTAATTTATCCAGCTTCTTAGCAAAAGGGTTAGTCTGATGCCAGCTACATCATCATGGCTGCAAGCATTAGGCTCTTGTGAGGATTAAATAATTATAAAAAATATCTAAAAGAACTAAATAGTAATTATTCCATAAATGTTTATTATTAGTATTAGCTATTATGACTACTATATTGCTTTGTAACCTTCTATCACCAAACAAGAAATTCTTTAAAGGAGTAGTTGTCTTTTTTAGCTGCCCAAACTTTTTTTCAAACAAAACTTTATGCACAGCCTCTGCAAATGGATCTACAGCGGCCTGTTTCGCTCTCTCTTATCTTAACCCTCCGCACAATAGATAGATGATAGAGAGATAGAAAGATTGACCCAACATTCTGAGCTTTACAGTCTTGGAATCCAAGAACTCTGAGAACCCCAGTTTGAAAACGCCTGCTGCAGTCACAACTTCTGGAAGCTACAGATCTTAGAACAAAATAATTCTTAAACATTCGTACTCTAAAGGTGCTCTTCTAATTTGGAAAATTTTACCCAATATTTTATCCCCGTAGGCTTCCTAGAAAGGCCCAGTATGGCTCAATCCAGTTTTCTGGTGATTTTTACAAATCATTCCACCTCTTCAGTGCTCACCGGTATCCCAGTTACCATTATATTTCCTCCACAATGTGCTCAATACACACCATGCCCCAAATACTATGCCTGTTTAACAGCTAGAATAAGCAAGTACTAGATGAAGCACGAGAGTTACCTCATATATTCACAGAGAACTCTGATCCAGGATGGTCTAAAAGCCCATCTTAGACTCTTCATTGCTAGAAGAGAACTACACAGAAGACATGTGTAGCATGAAAGCATGAAAAGGAAAAGGAAAGGGAAAAGATGAACAACAAACATGATGTTATATGTAAGGATAGCCCTTCTAGGTCCCTCGTGGCATTGTCTGGGCATAATATCATATTCAAAGGAATAGTGTTTAACCAATACAATAATTTAAAAACAATTCCAATCTCATTTTGGTCTTAAATTCCAATCTCATTTTGAAATAAATAAAAAAATCTAATTCATAACCCGACCCTCTTTCTTCTCTTTTTAATAGACTTCTTAATTCAAGTATATATTCAGAAAAAGGCAGTAAATGTACAACTTAATGGATTATTTCAAATTGAACATGAGTATGTAACCACCCAAAGTCATAAAATAGAATGTTATCAGGACCCCAGAAATCCCTCATACCCTTTCCCAATCACTATCCTATCCCTGTCCCAAAAGACAACCACTATCCCAAACCTAGATTAGCTTAGCCTGCTTTTGAATTTTATATAAATGTAATCATATAGTATGTGCCTTAGTCATCCAGTGCTGCTATAACAGAAATACCACAAGTGGATGATTTTAACAAAGAGAAATTTATTTCTTCACAGTAAAGTAGGCTAAAAGTCCAAATTCAAGGTGTCAGCTCCAGGGGAAGGCTTTCTGTCTCTGTCAGCCTTCTCATCAATCTTCCCCCGGACTAGGATGTTCTCCAGGCAGGGACCCCGGAACTACTTTCTTGGTTGTATGAGCTCCCCCACTTTCTGCTTGCTTCCTTATCCTTTTATCTCTTGTCAGATAAAAGGTGGTATAAGATAAAAGCCCAGAGAAACTCCCTTTACGTTGGATCAGTGATATGACCTTAGTAAGAGTGTTACAATCCCACCCTAATCCTCTTTAACATAAAATTACAATCACAAAATAGAGGACAACCACACATGGCCTAATGGAGTTGACACATATTTTTGAGGCACACAATTCAATCCATCACATTTTTTTTAGCCCCCCAAAATTCATGTCCTTGCTACATGTAAGACACATTCACCCCATCATATCATAGCAAAAGCCTTAAACCGGCTCCAAATCCAAAAATTCCGCTTCATCTGTGCAATCTGGACTATAAGTTATCTGCTTCCAAAGGTACAATGGTGGAACAGGCACAAACTAGACGTTTCCATTACAAATGGGAGAAACTGGAGGAAAAGAAGGGATAAGAGGCACCAAGCAAGTCAGCATTACATTAGCCCTCAAGGCTCTGCAAAGAATCCTCTGTTCTCTGAGACCATTTACACAACAGCCTTGCCCTCCAGACTCTAGATATTGGCCACACTCTCCAGATTCTGAGTGGAGACTCCTTAGCCCTGGGATTCAGCTCAGGCTTCCAGGCCCACTGGGACAGCAACTCTGCTCCCTCAGCTTTAGGCAGGCCCATTCTCCTTGTCTATCTGAATGGCAACTCCACCCTTTGAAACCCCAGAGATTCTGGCCATACGTTTTGAGTCTGAGGCAGCTCGGCTTCCTGTGTTCCTTGTCTTTTCAGTTTCTGCTTCCTGTGGCCTCTCAGCCCTCGGACCTCACACCCACATCTGCCCTGCTGGGGCAAGTAAGTGTTCTAAAGCTCTGTAGCTCCACTGGTAAGTGCCTGGAGGCACCCCCACTCTGCCAGAAAGCCTCCCACGCACAGGTACTCAGCTCCCTTGCCCTGTGGGTCGGCTCCAACGCTGTCTGGCACAGGTTTCCTGGCTCTGCTGCTGCCAGTTTGCTGCTGCTACTGGTCCTCTGCTGCTGTTTCTCACCATCTGTGCCTTCTCCAGTGTTAACAGTTCTCCTCACTTTCCTCTGAGTCTTCTATCCATTAACAGTTTCAAAACCTCTCTCACATTTTAGATACCTGTTAGAGCAGCACCCTACTCTTCTAGTATCAAATAGACTTCTTAACTCAAGTACATACATTCAGGAAAAGTCAGTAAATGTACAACTTAATGGATTATTTCAAATTGAACATGAGTATGTAACCATCATCAAAAATCATAAAATAGAATGTTATCAGGACCCCAGAAATACCTCATACCCTTTCCCAATCACTACCCTATCTCTGTCCCAAAAGACAACCACTATCTCAAACCTAGATTAGCTTAGCCTGCTTTGAATTTTATATAAATGTAATCACATAGTATGTAACTTTTTACACCTGATTTCTTTTGCTATTATCTTTGTTGAATATAATAATATTTATTATTTTCCATTGCCAAATAATATTCCATGATATAAGTATGCCACAGTTTATCCATTCAGCTGCTGATGGACATTTTTAGTATTTCTAAATGTGGCTATGATAAATAAAGCTGCTATAAACATTTATGGACATGACTTTCAGTGCTCATATGTACTCACTTCATTTGAATATATATACAGAAGTAGAATTTTTCAATTATAGAATATGCATATGTTCAATTTTAGTAGACAGCAATAAACTGTTTACCACAGGGTTGTACTAATTATACTCACACCAGCAATATAAGAGAGTTCTAATTCCTGCATATCCTCACCAATACTTGGTTTGTCAGTCATTTGTGGTTCAGCCATTCTGGTGGTATGTTTATCTCATTCTGGTTTTAATTTGAATTACTCTGATTAGTAATGAGGTTGAGCACATTTTCACTTAGTTATTTCCCAACTCACTCTCCCCTTGAAAAGTCTGCATGGAAAGTTTCTTGCCCATTTTAAGAACACTTCTTAAATGAACCCTTCTATCCTTGTCCTCTTCTCTTGGGAGCCTCTCCCTCATCTCCAGCCCATGTGGCTAATCTGACATGCCCCTTAATCCCTCACCTCCTCACATTTATTTTTCTTAACATAGTTGGACTTGGCCTCACTGCCTTACTTTTTTCCACATCACTTTGCTTCTATCAATACCCATATTTTCCCCGACAAAAGAGCCTGAGAATTGCCACAGCCAGTAGGAATCCTCCCTCCATCACACACACATATACCCTTTCCTCCCTTGCTGCTACTCTCTATCATCCTCCTATTTCTGCATCACCAAAAGCCTGGAAACTTCTCTTCAGAAGTTTATTGTAACTCCCGTGAGAGTTTCTTTCTTTTTTTTTTTTTAAATTCCCTTTCATGGCTCTACCACTCCCCTGTGCCATGCCAGGCACCTGGCACGAACTGAATTCTACAGATGGGCTAGTGAAGAAAGGACACACACAGGGAGCTGCTTTAGAGTTTCTGATGCCAAATTCGGCCATTTGCCAGGAGAAGCCTGCTTTTCTGGGAGATGAGCCACATATGACAAAGAGAACGAGCTGTCTACCAGCTCTCCTAATCCTCCTCTAGGACAAGCTCATTCCTTAGTAGCCCCGACCCAAAAGCCGTGATCAGATTCTCTGTCTTTCTCCACCATGGAAAACTACTTGGCCACAGTTTGACAGGAACAGATGGTATCACCAGCTACAAGTTTTTTTAGTTCTTGTTGACTGTAAACTGCCCTTAGTCTTAATCTTCTTGCAGTTTGCTCAGTAGAATGGGAGATGGAGCCAAGCTCCTAATCTGGAAGTAAAATTCATGGTGGAGGATTTAGCAGGGTCCAGTGAAGAGTGACATGAGATTAGGATATTGACAAGATGTACAGGGAGGAAAAATGCCCTGGAAAGAAAACAAATGGATACTTGGAATGAGTTAGAAATTGTTTAAACCAAGAATCAGGACCCATAAAGGAAAGAGACACAAGGATAGGAAAAATATTCCTAGGTCTGATGACAATGAGTTATAAATTGTTTAAAGAATCAGGACCCATAAGGAAAGAGACACAAGCAAGGACAAGAAAATATTCTTAGGTCTGATGATAATTTTCTAGTCAGTTTGAAAACAGGGCCAGGTCTCTACACCATGAAAATTGTATATTAAGTAAGGAACGGGGGATAACAAAACTGCAGATTGTTTCCAGGAAGCTCTCTCTTCTTGATTAGAATAGCCTAAGCTGGCCACTCTGATTGTGTAAAGTGTCATTCAACAGACCTGGACAATCCTTCATCATACAGAAACCACCAAAAAAGCAGTTCTAAGAGTCATTTACATATGTTCTGGGCCCTGTATAAAATAAGTAAACATCTGCAAGGCATTCTATCCAAAGGTCCATCAAAAACGATGTGTGGAAAGATGAAAAAAACTGATCATATCTTTTACTGCCAGGGATAATGCTACCAGTCCTGACACTTCCTCTCATTCTCCCAAACTGAGAACCTATGAATCTATATCCATCTTCTTTAATACTCTTTTTTTTCCATGTCTAAACTACTATCAAATACCAAGGCCATCAGTGTAAGGATAGGGAAAGGAGCTAAGATGACTAGAGCAAACTCTTTCTTCCCCAAACATGTTTATGTGGTAAAGTCTGGCCTTAATGGGAAAACGTAGGAAGATAGTATCAACCCTGCAGTCTGAGAAGCGAGATATATCTTCTTGTCCTGAGGAATAGCACTGTGTCACTGCACACCTACAACCACCTGGGCCCAGGTAGGTACTTAGGGGAAAGTTCATTTATATAATAGCAATTATCTGAGTTTTTGCCCTGTGCTAGATACTAGATTAAGAAGTGTAAGTATGTTTTCTCAATGAATCCTCACAGCAATTCTATGAGGTAGTTTCCATTACTATCTTTTTTACAATTGAAACTTGGAGAGCTAACAGAAAAGAACAGGGTCCCACAGGTGGTAAGTGACAGGTTTATAAAAACCCAAGGCCTGGATACTCAACAATCCAGTATCTGGTCCATGCTTCAGAGATCCTGGACAAACCCCAAATTTTCCATTCTGAGGCATACTCTGAAAAAATCTGATATAACGTTTTCTTCCTAATCAATATTTCTCTGAGCTCTTTCTTCTGGTATGCTTTGATCTTTACTTCTTTTCCTGCCTACAATCTGACAGTACCCAGGGGAGTTTTTGTTTGTTTAGTTTTTTGGGGTGAATATGTATGGGAGTATGTTTGGGTTTGTTAGTTTCATTTATTTATTTTTGAAAAAAAAAATAATAACCTGTAGGTAAAAATAATATTAAAACATAAAAACACAGTATAATATTAGCAGACTGTGCTAATTTATATATGTATATCGTAATACCCTGAGCAATCAGTTAGAAAACTACAAAGCGATGTACTCCAAACTACTATAAATAAATCAATAATCCTAAAGTAATGTTCAAGCAACCCACAGGAAGAGAAGAGAAACAAAGGAAACAAACAAGAAAATGAAACAGCAGCTCTAAGCCCTAACATATCAATAATTAACTTCAATATAAAAATAATAAGGCAGTAGCCTTAAGCTCTAACATATCAATAATTACCTTCAATGTGAATAGTCTAAAAAGACCAATTAACAGTCAGAGATTTACAGAGTGGATAAAAGAAGGCAAAAAACAGAATCCAACAACATGCTCTCTTCAGGAATGGATACAGGCAACAACTTGGATGAATCTCAAGAGAATTAGGCTGAATGAAAAGAAAAGCCAATCTCAAAAGGTAAGATTCCATTAATATAGCATTCTTGAAATCACAAAATTATAGAAATGGAGACTAGATTTCCGATTGCCGGGGTTAGGGAGTGGGAACGGAGCTCTGGTGGTGCAAACAGTTAAGCACTTGGCTGCTAACCTAAAGATTGGCAGTTCGAACCCACCCAGTGGCTCCACAGGAGAAAGACCTGGTAATCTTCTTCCATAAAGGTTACAGCCAAGAAAATCTTATGGGGCAGGTCCACTCTGTCACGCGGGGTCGCTGTGACTTGAAAATCAACTCGACCAAATCTAAGAACGACAACCAAAACCCCAAAAAACCAAACTCATTGCGTCAAGGCAATTCTGATTCATAGCAACCCTGTAGGACAGAGTAGAACTGCCTCATAGGATTTCCAAGGAGCAGCTAATAAATTCGAAGTGCCAAGCCTCTGGTTAGCAGCTGAGCTCTTAACCAGCAGAGTGGGAAAAAGTAGGCAGGCAGCTATGGCTCTAAAGGGACAGCACTAGGCAACATTCTGAGGGCAATGTTCTGTACCCTGACTGAGGTACTGGTCACACAAACATGCAAACGTGTTAAAATTGCATAGAATTAAACACACACAGGGATGCATGTGAAACCTGAATAAGGTTGGCTGACTGTATCGATATTAATTTCTTGGCTCTAAAATATACTTATGAAAGATGTTACAAAAGGGGGAAACTGACTGAAGAGCACAAGGGATCTGTCTGTATTATTTCTTACAACTTCTTATAACTGCATGTGAATCTACAATATCACAAAATAAAAAGTAAAAAAAAATACACAAATAAAAGTGGAATACACACTGAAAGTAAGTCTTCCTTATATCCCTATCTCCTAATTCCTCCATCCTCCTCCCCAGTGGTTATTTTCTTACATATTCCTCCAGAGACAGATTAGGGTCTCTTCACATATAAACAGGTGTGAATGCACACACAAATATAAATGTATAGTTTTTACACAAATTGTAACACTCTATATACTTTTCCCCACCTTGCTTTGTCAATTTGTCTTAGAGTTTTCAGCAGCAGTTGTTGTTATTGTTAGGTGCCATCAAGTCACCTGACTCATAGCCAGGTCCTGCACCATCCTCATAATCATTATTATGCTTGAGCCCATTGTTGTAGCCACCGTGTTAATCCATCTCCTTGAGGGTCTTCCTCTTTTTCACTGACCGCCTACTTTACCTTCTCCAGAGTCTGGCCCCTCCTGATAACATGTCCAAAAGACATGAGATGAAGTCTCACCATCCTTGCTTCTAATGAGCATTCTGGCTGCACTTCTTCCAAGACAGACTTGTTTGTTCTTCTGGCAGCCCAAGGTATGTTCAATATTCTTCACCAACACCCTAATTCCAAAGCATCAGTTTCTCTTCAGTCTTCCTTATTCATCATCCAACTTTCACATGCATATGAGGCAACTGAAAATGCCATGGCTTAAGTCAGGTGCACCTTAGTCCTCAAAGTGACATTTTTGCATTTTAAAGGCTTTAAAGAGGTCTTTGGGAACCCTGGTGGCGTAGTGGTTAAGAGCTACAGCTGCTAACCAAAATGTCGGCAGTTTGAATCCACCAGGCTCTCCTTGGAAACTCTATGGGGCAGTTCTACTCTGTCCTATAGGGTCGCTATAAGTCCGTAATCGACTCTATAGCAGTGAGGTTTTTTTGTTTTTTTTTTTAGTTAAAGAGGTCTTTTGCAGCAGATTTGCCCAGTGCAATATGTCATTTCATTTCTTGACTGCTGCTTCTGTGGGTGTTGACTGTGGATCCAAGTAAAATGAAATCCTTGACAATTTCAATATTTTCTCCATTTATTATGACGTCAGTAGCAATAGAGTTCTTTATTTTAATAGCTGCTTAGGGTTCCATTGTATGACTAAGTCCTGATTTATCGAATCAGTCCTTTCTTCACATGCATTTTGTTTATTTTCAAACATTTCTTACTACAAACAATGCCCCAGAGTGAGGCAGGGATGGCTGAATTTATTTTAGCATTGTCAGTTCCACCCACATACGTAACAAAAACAAAAAACAATCCTTGGTCCTGGGTTCCTAAACCTCGACCTTCCAAGCACTTCACACTGTCAGGCTCTGAAGTTAGGAGATGTTGAGCAAATGCTTGTGTACATTCAAGACCATGTCCGTGGCTCTACATCTCTTGACTTCTTGTTGTTTACTCTGGTTTTCAGGTTTGTAAATTTTCCTTAACAAAAGTGAACCTGTTTATAATTTCCTTCAGACATTTTCCCCACTCTATGAACACTTTCTTTCTCATTGTTATCCCAAAATCTACAACACCCTCCCTTCCTTATTCATCTCCCTGCTATCTCTTCCATTATTTGTACTCTTTGAGTGAGGGAATAATCTTTCTCACAGCCCTATTTTGACAAGCAGCTCAATTAAAAGCATGATTCCCCTTTCTCCCTGAATACAGTGGAAGGAAGGTATCCTAATGATACTTATTTAATCTGTATGCTGAGCAAATAATCTGAGAAGCTGGACTATGTGAAGAAGAAGTCAGCATCAGGATTGGAGAGACTCATTGACAACCTGCGATAAGCAAGATGAAAACTTGCTTGCTGAAAGTGAAGGGAACTTGAAGCACTTATTGATGAAGATCAAAGACTACAGCTTTTAGTATGGATTACACCTCAACACAAAGAAAACAAAACTCCTCACATCTGTACCAATAAGCAACATCATGACAAATGAAGAAAATATTAAAGTTGTCAAGGGTTTCATTTTCCTTGGATCCACAATCAATGCCCATGGAAGCAGGAGTCAAGAAATCAAATGACATATTCCGATGGGCAAATTTGCTGCAAAAGACCTCTTTAAAGTGTTAGAAAGCAAAGATGTCACTTTGAAGACTGCAGTGTGCCTGACCCAAGCTATGGTATTTTCAATCACCTCATATGCATGCAAAAGATGGACAAGAATAAGGAAAAGCATAGGAGAATTGACACCTTTGGATTACGGTGTTGGCAAAGAATATAGAATATACCATGGACTGCCAGGAGAATGAACAAATCTATCTTGGAAGAAGTATAGCCAGAGTGGTCCCTAGAAGCAAAGCTGGCAAGACTTTGTCTCATGTCCTTTGGACATGTTATCAGGAGGAATCAGTCCCGGGAGAAGGATATCATGCTTGGTAAAGTAGAGGATCAGCAAAAGAAAGGAAGTCCCTCAATGAGATGCGTTAACACAGTGGCTGCAACAATGGGCCCAAGCACAGCAACGATCATGAGGATGGTACAGGACTGGGTGGATTTCATTCTGTTGTACATAGGGTCGCTACAAGTTGGGACCAACTTAACAGCACCTAACAACAAAAAGGTGTCCTAATACGCCTCGCAAGTGTAGAAATATGTATAAACAGGATGGTGTTTAATGGCATGCAAGCACTCATATTTTGACATCATAGAATCCATCTCCCTTTTCTCTTCATATACTACCTCTTCTCACCTCTGTGGAATTTGCAATCCTCAAACATACACTTGAAACAGGTATAGATCAATAAATGTTGCTATGAAACCAAGGGGGGAAAAAAAAAAGCTAGCCACTGCCTAATGTCTACTGCACAAAACCACAACAAAAAGCATTTTTGGTTGTGATTTAGATTTTATTACCAAAGTCATAGCTCAGCTCTTGCACTGGAATATTAACTTCTTTCTGCCAAGGAGTCAACAAAGAAAAGTGCTGATTGAATTCTGCTTGTGTGTGGGTATGACCAGATTAAGGTATTTTAATGAAAAAGGAAACTGAGGCCCAAAGTGACAGATTTCTCTGACTGCATAGGAAAATTCACAATGGTCACCGACCATTGTGAAATGTGCCCTCAAAACAGATAAACAGAAATAACATGGAGACACAGCGACTATGAAGTTGCACAGAACCTTCTTTGTGACAAAAAATCATAAACTAGCTCAGAGTTTATCTTATGCAAATAATTTAGCTTTAGTAATTTCCGGAGAGATAACCCTTGGAATTTCCTGAATAATCGAAGTACCTTTATTATTTTATTTTTTTTAAATGTAATTATTTCCTTTTTATTTATTCTCTATATAATCTTTGTTTGTAGCTCTGGTGGCACAGTGGTTAAGAACTCAGCTGCTAACCAGAGTGGGGCAGTTTGAATCCACCAACCACTCCTTGGGAACTCAATGGGACAGTTCTCCTCTATCTTATTGGGTCAACATGAGTTGAAATTAACTCAATGGCAAACAATTTGGTTTTTTCAGTTTAATCTTTGTCCGTAACCATATACATATTTTTTATTGTGCTTCAGGTGAAAATTTACAGAACAAATTAGTTTCTCACTTGATAGTTTGTACGTAAAGTGTTCTATGACATTGGTTGCATTCCCCTCAACATGTCAGCTCTCTCCCATTTCTGCCCTAGCTTCCCTATTTCCTTTCCTCTGGATTTTCTACCCTTTCCTGCCTTTTCATCTTTGCTTTTGGGCAAATGTTGTCCTTCTGACTCTGTATATCGATTGTCCTATGGAAAACATTCCTTTTGGGTTTGATCGTTTATTTTATGGGCCTATTGTTTGGCTGAAAGGAGGTCTCTAGGAATGGCTTCAGTTCTAGGTCAGAAGGGTGTCTCAGGGCTATAGTCTCAGGGGTTTCTCCAGTCTCTGTCAGACCAGTAAGTCTGGTCTTTTTTGTGAATTCGATTTTTTGTTCTACATTTTTCTCCCATTCTGTCCAAGACCCTCTGCTGTGATTCTAGTCAGAGAGGTACGTAATGGCTGAAAAAAAAAAGCCGCCATGGAGTCGATTCGGACTCATGGAGACCCTATAGTGGTAGGTGGGTACTATCTAGTTCTTCTGGTCTTGGGGTCATGTAGGTTTTGGTTCACGTGGTTCTTTAGTCCTTTGGACTAACTGCTCCCTTGAGCCTTCATCTTTATTATTTTAAAACCTCTGGACTATACCTGAGGATCATGAAAATGCATGAGAACTGGCCAGGCCACAGAGACTACCTAGTAACCTGATATCAGCTGATTTCAGAAAGAGGGACATGATTCAATCAATCACGTTAAGACTAGCCAATGGTTAATTTTCTACTCTCTTTCCTCCTTAAAACCTCATTGTAACTGTCCCAGAGTGGGACCTCCTATTTTTTCCTGAAACAGAAAGGTATCACTGTATGCATACAGACTGACTGCTCAAATAAACCCTATATACTTTATTTGTGCTTCAATTATTTTCAGCAGGTGCGATAAGTAAATGACATGTAACATGACAAATCCACAATAGTAAACTACCCCGTATAATTTTAAACATATGTCTCCAGTGTCTAGTAAGCGCTCAAAATACATTTTTGTTGAACGAATTTGAATGACTGAGTCAATGGATGAGTGAGAATGTGTGTTCTTATCAATGGATTCTTCTTAGAGGATTTGTGCCTACATGTCAGATGTCTGTTTCACTAGTGTTGCTGAGTGCCTGCAATTACATAGAATTAAAAAAAAAAAAAACAGGTGATGAAACTTTTCTTTGGCTTTTCCTCTTCAGGTGAATATTCTGTAGCCTTGAAATATTCCATTATGTGCAAGCTCTGCCTTATCCCTACCCATTATTACTCTGCGCTGCAGGACTATTTTAATGTCTGATCTATTCCACCAGGTGAAGCAAACAAATTAGACAGAGCACTACAGCTGCTCAATATAGAATGTCCTCATGTTTTTGCTCCCTTTTTTAATACACCCAAGCATCATATTTATTTTTTCAACAGCTGCTGCACATTGAGCAGACATCTTAATTAGCTAATGTTTGGAAAACCCTTTGAAGATAAAAAGCCGTACATAGTGCTAAGTGTTATTATTACCTTGACAAAGGTGTTCTCTCTTACTTTGGCTCACTGCAAAATGTGTGGGCTTTCCTTCTCTCTAAGAAGCGGGAGTCAAGCTATAGGCTGCATAAATCACAAGAAAAATAACCTAGAAATTTGGCTGTGGCCCCTGAACTCAGGCAATCAGGCACCCTAGAGTGTTCCTCCAGGTTCCGGTGTAATCTTCTTGAGGCTCCAGAGGAAAAGAATGCCAGGAAAGGGAGGGACTTATAAATCACATTTTCAGGGTCTAGAATGCTTTTTAGGGAATGAAAACACTCACAGGGCCCTGTTTCCTCAAAGGGCTTTTTGAATGCCAAACCAACATTTGTTTCTCTTAGCTTAACTTTGGAAAGAAAGCAAATGTTCAGCTATCACAGGCTGCCTCCTTATAAATAGATAAATTCACGGTCTAAAAACAAAACAAACAAACAAAATAAAACCTATAGCCACTGAGACAATTCTGACTCATAGCGACCCTATAGCAAGCTTCCATAAAGATTTCAGCCTTGGAAACCCTATGGGGCAGTTCTACTCTGTCCTATAGGGTTGCTATGAACTGCTATGAATGATTCATGGTCTAGAGACACGACATGATTTGCCTGAAATAAATTCATGAATGAGCTACCTTCTCCTTTCTACATTATCAGGAGGTAGAATAAAAAAAAAAAAAAAATTTTTTTTTTTTCAATGCTCACACCTTATTCGCAACCTACACGCTCACCATTTTTATCAAAAGTACTACCCATCTTCAAGGGTGTATAAGATACAACTCCTGTCCTTGAGAACCTTTCAATTTAGTATGAATAAAACAACAACAAAAACTTGCATTGGCACCTATAAACCAGGCCCCACGCTAGGTGACACATACGAATCTTATTTACTCCTCACAACAACTCTGAAAGACAGTTATTATCATCTCCATTTTACAGACAAGAAAACAGGCCCAGAGAGCCCAAGTGACATGCCCAGGCCATTAAGTAACTAGTGGAGTCATAATTTGAAGCCAGGTTTCCAAGGCCACAAATCTGAGCTCTTTCAATAGATGATGACACTTAGAAGTCACAGTTATTAGTCCTCCAAGAGAGGTTCAAATATGTATGGTGTCATTCTTGTTACAATTTTTAAGCACTACGGAAATGCAGAGGAGGCAGGGTGTACATCTGGCTGGTATGATCAGGGAAGTCATCGTGAAAGTCAATTTTGTGAGGAGACAGCTTTGCCGCATATATGTGAGACCTAGACTCTCTGATCACCACCTTACAGACCAGCAATTGATATTATTCCCATTTCCAAAGTCATTCAAGAAGTGGGAGGTGATAATTATGAGAGAAGATGAATTGAAAGAACCAATACACATGCCATAGAAATTAGCCCTGGCCTTCAGTTCCAACTTTAATAAATTATTGAAATTTATTTCAAATAAATTATTTTATTACTGTTTTTCCTGTTGATGCTGAAGTTTCAAAGCTGGGTACCGAGAAACATAGAACAGAGGTGGCATTAACTGAGAGGGAGAGGAATTTAGAGGAGAAAGAGTTGGGGATGGGGGAAAATGAGAAATCCTACAGAAAGATTCAAAGTTGAAAATGTTCCCATTAAAACTCCCAAACTGCAACGAGTTAGGCAAGGGCTACATGAGCAACAGCTTTAGGACCGTCTGCTCAAGCAGAGCTCTTAATCAGCCTGCTTCTCCTTCCCATCACTTGAAAAGCTTCTGTCTCTGCTGCCTGGTGCCAAAGGAACAAGGACACACTCAGCAAGCTCACATGTCAAGATAAAAACACTTTTTTAGTGTCCTCCCTAAATGAGGCTAGGAGTAGAAAATAGTATCTGTTATTACGCAGTAAAAATCAAACATTTGTGAAGGTAGAAACCCATACTCTGAGTCAATTTTGAAGCTATCTCTAGAATGGGGACAATTCATAACCCCCTACTGAATGGCAAAAGAAGGGGGAGAGAGATGGTCAGTGGTGAAAGCTTCTTTGTGGATAATATATGAGATACATTATTCAAAAACAACATCCTTGTGAGCCCTGTCATTACTGCCAAGTAACTGAGCTCGTTGACCTACAAAACATAGATCAAAGACGAGATGTGCATTTCACACACGATTCCTTCCAGGCTCTAACAAGTTGGGCTGGCCAAGTTGCTGAGCTCTTTAAAACTCAAAACATGAAGCACAAAACATTGTCACTCAGAAATTATAATGAAGGGGTGATGGAGAGGGTCAGATACCAGAGAATCTTAGAGTAACCACTGCCAACAAGTGGCACAGGAATCCTCCATAATATGAACCAACTATTCTTTCCATATAGATCTCCCTATACTACTTTTGGAGCCCTGGCGGCACAGTGGTTACGAGCAACGGCTGCTAACCAAAAGGTCTGCAGTTCGAACCCACCAGCCGATTCTTGGAAACCCTATGGGGCAGTTCTACAGGGTCACTATGAGTCAGAATTGACTCAATGGCAATTTTTTTTTTTTTTAATACTTTTACTTCTCCAAGCTTCTGCTAAGCTAAGCGACTTGCTTTTCCCTTTTCTGTTGTTGTTAGCTCCCCTTAAGTCTGCCCTGAACTCATGATGACACCATGTACAGCCGAATGAAACACCGACTGGTTCCTTCCCCATGATCAATTGTGGATTGGATTGTTGTGATCCGTAGGGTTTTCACTGGCTTATTTTCTGACGTAGATCACTAGGACCTTCCTCCTGGTCCATCTTAGTCTAGAAGCTCCACTGCAACCTATTCAGCATCACAGCAATACACAAGCCTCCGCTGAAAGTCAGGTGGTGGCTACACATGAGATGCATCGGCCAGGAATCGAACAGAGGTCACCACGTGGAAGGTGAGAATTCTAGCTTCTTTCCCTCTGAAACACACACTGTATTTCCCACCTCCACTTCTTCATTCCCGCTGCTGCTTTTTTCTAGACTACCTTTCTAAGTAGACTACCTTTCCAAGAAAAAAAGCAGCACTAGGAATGAACATTTTAAAATCCTACCCCTTCTTCAATGTCTATTTCATATGTCACTTCCTTAGTGAAGACTTTCTCTCAGTTGGAAGTATTTCTTCCTCTTCTGAACCCTATAGCATTTCTGCTACATTTCTTACATGGAAATAACTACTTTCAACCCTTTTTTATAGTGATGTTATTAAAAGGATATGTTATGGTGATGATTTTATTAGCCTGGGATCTCCTTCAAAGTGAAATTCATATCTTCTTTTATCAGAGATCCCTTTGGCACTCAGCCCAGTGCTTAGAAAAATGGTGAGTGCTAAATAAACATTTATCTAATAAAAACCCACTCAACATTCCTTCCTCACATATTTATGGGTCACTTGTTGCCAGGTACTGTTATAGGTACTGGGAATACACTGTGAAAAAAATGTACAAAAATTTCTAGCTTAGAGGAATTTACACTCTATAGTGTGAAACAATCAACAAAACAATAAGTTGTACAAAATAACAGCTTATGACATTTAAAGAGGAAAAATAAAGAGAAAACAATAATAAATTAAAAAATAAAGATAGTAGATTGATGGATGGTTGGGTGGACAGATGAATGGGTGAGTGGACAGGTGGGTGGATGGGTGGATGTGTAGGTGAGTTGATTCATTATACAGTCAAAAACTGGCTTTTACCAGTGGGAAAACAAACTTTTCAAAAATACTTTCTATTTCTCTATACGAATCAGTGCCTGGGACCAAAAAAGCAATGGCTCATCTCTTTCACAACATCCTTAAAAAATATAGAGCAGATCTGACAGGGAACACAACAGAGAATCCCTGATGGAGCAGGAGAATAGTGGGATGCAGACCTCAAATTCTCATAAAAAGACCAGACTTAATGGTCTGACTGAGGCTTGAGGGACTCTGGAGGTCATGGTCCCTGGACCCTCTGTTAGCCCAAGACTGGAACCATTCCCAAAGCCAACCCTTCAAACAGGGGTTGGACTGTCAGAAAATGATACTGGTGAGGAGTAAGCTTCTTGGCTGAAGTAGACACATGAGACTATGTGGGCAGCTCCAGTCTGGGGTCAAAATGAGAAGGCAGAGGGGGACAGGAGCTGGTTGAATGGCCACAGAGAATACAGGGTGGAGAGGAGGAATGTGCTATCACATTGGGGGAGAGCAGCTAAGAGTACATAGCAAGGTGGGTAGAAGTTTTTGCATGAGAGACTGACTTGATTTGTTACTCACTTAAAGCACAATTAAAAAAAAAAAAAGATGCTAAAAGAAAAAACAAAAAAGAGGGCAGAGAAACTGATTTCTCAATTTACTGCCATATTGACTTCAGGTGCCCCAAACAAGTCACTTTTGGTTACCTTGTAAAAATACATTAATTACTATGAGTTTATGAAGAAACGATTTACTTGGGTCAGAAAGAGAATGTTTTCATCTTGGGAAACTCCTACAAAAGAAATGGTTCTTTCAAATAAAAATTAACCACGAAAGATGGAAATATGAGAAAGCAAAAGTTTAGACAGGAAAAGGAAAATTTTTAAATTGAAAGATGACCAAGTTATTTGTTTATGCTAATTGAATCTAGAATGGAATCAAAAGAGTTTTCACAGAGCAATTGTCATCTAATACATTCTAGGTGAATACTGGCCAGTTCTTGCGTCACAAGTGAGGTCATTAGGCTTCACTACTAACTTACTAATTTTTATTTGTAAGATGCAATAGCGAGAACCACGTATGGGTATCCCCATTCCCGAGATGAGGTGCATGCCTAGTGTAAGGTCAACAGGGTGGCACATTCCGCATGCTTGGCCCCTGTTGCTCTGTCATTGGGAAAAAATCCAAAGGCATTATATTCTCTACATTATTTCACAATTGATTTCAAATTTTAGGGAAAACATCTAGTTGTTGCCAAAACCCTACTTCAAAGTCAAATAGTGAAAAACACTTAGTGAATAAGCACATCCTTTCAGTGTTCCAAGCTAGCTCTTTGAAGAGAGAAAACAACATAGCCATTCAAGGGCATTTTCATCTCCCTCATGATTTGCAAGACTCAGAAAATCCTGGATTTGGAATTTTCTACCTACTATACACTTTCTTTTTTATACACTTAGCATATAGGAGCCCGGGTGGCTCAGTGGTTAAGCACTCAGCTGGTAACAAAGGCCACAGGTTCAAATCCACCAGCTGCTCCACAGGAGAAAGATGTGGCAGTCTGCTTCTGTAAAGATTTCAGCCTTGGGAGCCCCATGGGGCAGTTCTACTTTGTCCTATAGGGTCACTATGAGTTGGAATCAACTCGACAGCAAGGAGTTTTTAAGAGCTTGGCTGCTAACCAAAAGGTTGGCAGTTCGAATAGACCAGCTGCCCCTCAAAATTCTTTGGGACAGTTCTACTCTGTCCTACAGGGTCCCTATGAGTCAGGATCTTCTCAACAGCAACGGTTTTTTTGTTTGTTTGTTTGTTTGTTTGTTTGTTTGTTTTAGCATTGTCTAGTATTTTTAGTACTGAGTGTAGTTCCTGAATATTTCCATTCCAATCTCAAGCTCTTCTATAAACCATGCACTCTTACCTGTTTCTGTTTCCTGCCTCCCTTTCATTTCTACTTTCTGAGATTCTGAGAAAGAAATGGGTAGAGTCCAGTTGCATAGGCTACAGGGAACAGTGAGAGATCACAGCCTCCAGGGGAGTGGATTAGCACACCAGTTCAGAATCCAATTGACTGAGTTCAACTTCTAGCTCCACAGTTACAATCTGTGTGACTCTGGGCAATGTAACAAACCTTTCTGTGTCTCAGTTTCTTCATTGGTAAAATAAAGATAATGCAACAGAATTGCCACAAGAGTGAAATAATAGCAGTAGATCATAGTGTAATTTGTTATTAGCTGTTCTGCTTGCAAGTGGAAGAGAAAAAAAACAAGATTCTTTTGTGGCCAAGGTCCCAGCTTGCTCTGGCTAGGATTCAAAGTGGTATCTGAGCATATTGACAAATTTGGGGGCAGGTTCCTCAAAGTATGTGTTTGTGAAGGTTGGAGAAGCTTCCTGGGAAATAATTCAGGGTTCAGCCTGGTAATCTGGACCCAGTAGCAAAGGCTTGGTTTTTGAGGACAGAAGAGTTATTCTGATAACATCAGAGTCTTATTCCAGGTTTGTCTCATGGGCTTATGCTGAATTCTAGGGAAATTGTGAGCTATATTAAAACAAAAAGATTTTCACTAAAAATTCCATAAAACACTGGTCCACAGACAGCACTGGATTAGGACCCCCTCTAAAAATATTGTAGGACACTGAAGGGAGTAGAGAGGTGCTGTCATCCACCTCACCAAGCAGCAATGGCCCTGACAAAGCCTACTCGAGATGGCAGAGCAGCTGTCGAACCCAGAGGGGCAAGCTTGTTAGTGGCCACAGACTGCCGAAATGCACTTACCACCTGTTACGAACTGAATTGTGTCCTCTAAAAAGATATGTTGAAGTCCTAAGCCCCAGTGCCTGTGAAAGTGACCTTGTTTGGAAATACGGCCTTTGAAAATGTTTTCAGTTAACATGAGGTCATACTGGAGTAGGGTGGCTCCTAATCGAATATGAGTGGTATCCTTTTGAGAAAAGAGAAGAAACAGAGAGACGACACAGGGGGAGGAAGGTCATGTGAAGATGGAGGCAGAGATTGGAGTGATGCACCTACAAGCCAAGGAAAGTCAAGGACTGCCAGGAAACCACCAGAAGTAGGAAGAGGCAAGGAAGGATCTTCCCCTAGGGAAAAGCATGTCCCTGCTGACACCTTGAATTCAGACTTCAGCCTCCAGAACTGTGAAAGGATACATTTCTGTTTTAAGCCACCCAGTTTGTGGTACAAAGAGAGTAGGACACCAAAGGGAGCAGAGAGGTGCTGTCATCCACCTCGCCAAGCAGCAAGGACACTGCCAAAACCTGGCTCGAGATGGAAGAGGCCCTAGGAAACTAATATGCCCATTTAACCTCTGCCACCCCTGGTAGAGGGTGAGAGGGACTAAAACTATTGACAGCCACTGCCCTCAGAATGCTGCTGGAGCCAAGATATCATTACATCTTTGCTTTGTTACAATATGGCAGCTAAAAAAAAAAAAAAGGCTCGTAAACTATAAAGCCATAAATAAATTTCATCTGCTAGACTTTGGAATCTAACAAAGTCAGAGCAGGTATAAATAATTTCATTCATTAAGCAAATATTTATTCAACACATCCTATGTTCCAAGTGGAGTCCCTGCAAGGTACAAACAGTTAACATGTTTGACTGCTAACCAACAGGTTGGTGGTTCCAATTTACCGAGGCATCTCAGAAGAAAGTGCTGGGGATCTACTTCCAAAAAAGTAGCCATCGAAATGGCTACAGAGCACAGTTCTACTCTGATATACATGGGATCACTATGAGTCAGAATCTACTTGATGGTAGCTGGTGGTTTGGTATGTCCCCGGCACTGTGGGTTAGGTGCTAGGAAGACAGTGGGGAGAAAACGCAAACAGGATTACACACTTATGAAGCTTACACATACCAACCCGCTGCCGTCAAGTCGATTCCGACTCGTAGCGACCCTAAAGGGCAGAGTAGAACTGCCCCATAGAGTTTCCAAGGAGCACCTGGCAGATTCGAACTGTTGACCTTTTGGTTAGCAGCCATGCCACCAGAATTTTTGCTTACACATAAGGCAACTAGAAATCACAGTCAGTGCTCTGCAGGGGAAGGCATACTGTATTGTGGAAGCAGGTTTGTGGAATGAGTGATGGCTTCTTCCTTGAAGAAGTCACGATTATGCTGAGAGCTAAGAATGACTATCTAGTTAGGCAGAGAGATGGAGAAAGAACATCCCAAGCAATGGAAATGGCAGGTGCTAGAGTCCAGATACCGTGTCTTAGGGACTGTTGTTCATAGGCCTAAGCAGGGATCAGCAAACTGTGGCCTGTGGGCCAAATCCAGCCCATTGCCTATTTTGTAAATCAAGCTTTACTGAAACACAGCCACGTTCATTTGTTTGTGTATTGTCATTAGCTTGACTCATGCTACACTGGCAGAGTTGAACAATTGTGACAGATACTGCGTGGTCCACAAAGACAAATATTTACTATCTTGCCCTTTACAGAAAAAAATTGCCAATTCCTGGGCTAGAACACAGAGGGCAAGTGGGAAAGTGGGGAGCATTCCCTCAGTGAATTCATTCAGCATTATTCTGTGTTAGATTGGGTAGTAGTATAAAGTACAACGGAATGAATTGGTGGAACTCTTTTCTATACAAGCCAGACCTATAGCAATGGCCCCTGTGGCACTATGAAAGGCAGAGGTGTTCTGTAGGATGTTTTTACGTTTGTGCTTCATGATTGTTTGTAGGACACATTTTTATTGAAGTTTCTGGGAGGGGGGCTCTAACTTACTACATGCTGCTGAGACAAAGAACTGTGTTTTAGCTTCCAGACCAAAACCCACTGCTGTCAAGTTCATCCTGACTCATGGCGATCCCATGTTTTACAGAGTGGAACTACTTCCATAGGGTTTTCTTGGCTGTAATTTTTACAGAAGTAGATTGGCTTCCTTCGGTGGAGCCTCGGGGCGGGGCGGGGGGTGGTTCAAACTGCCAACCTTTAGGTTAGCAGCCGATCGCAAACCACTGGCGCCACCCAGGGACTCGTTTCTAGGTTATAGTCTCAAATTTCCAGCCATATGCAGAATAAACACACTATCTGACAAGTTACATTGTAAGCCTTCTTACAGTGCTGTAGGGGGCATGTTGACCTCTTGGCTGAAATCACAGTAGACTTTTATTCTCTTCAGTGAGCTGTCTATAACATACCAGGAGAAGACCTTTATTTTCAGGTCTTATAATAACAACAAAAACTTCACTGAATGTGCTCTCTTACTCTCAAAATTTTGTACATGCTTCTGCATGCAACCTTCTCCCCAGTGCTCTTGTAATCCTACTCATCTGCTGGACTTGGTTACATTTATTTCCTTTGCCCACAAAGAATCAGGTATATATCCTCACTTCATACTCCTATAGTACACTGTTCTTACCACAACATACCCTTTCTTTCCTGGCCTAATTGTCGCACTCCTATAAGATCCTGAGGGCAAAGCTGTGTCCTTCTCACTGTTGTAGCTCAGTACCCGAGACATTTTTGTGGGTCCTCGATATATATTTATTTAATGTCTAAAAGAAAAGAAAAAACTAATAATGATTAGGTTCACACTCTGGAATGAAAATTTTCTATATAGTTTATAATATAGGTAACAAGCATAATTACATGAATAATGAGTCAGTTGTTTCTGGTATTAACTTTCATTTTCTCCACACCAAGGAATTAGCCAGGTGTCACTCAGATAATGTTCTGTTTTGTGATATAGTTTCTATCTTGCTCAGCCTTCCTTAAAATATCCATCTTTTAAAATCCCACTAATTTTCTGCCTCAGGGTTTTTCTTAGGCTGGGTTCTTTAGAGAAGCAAAACTAGTGAAGTGTGTGTGTATGTATATACACACAACATGTGTGTATATGTATTTATATATATACACATGTGCATATGTGTATATATGTATAGATATGTGCGTGTGTGTATATATATATATATATATATATATATATATATATATATATATATATACACATGTGTATGTACATGTGTATATATGTGTGCCCATGTAAATCAAGACCATGGGTCAGGCATCAGACTGGAGGATTCTCCTGACTCACACAGCTCCAGGAGCTGATATACCCAAGATTGGCAGGTCAGACAGCAGGCTGCTGGCTCACAGGCTGCAGAGGCCGATGAATCACGAGACACAAGATTTGCAGGCAATACAGCAGGTCACTGGCTCAAGTCCTAAGAACTGGAGGTCAGATAATGACCAGCTGGATGCAGGATCCAGAGGAAGCAAAAATCAGCGAACTTTGCCAGAGTGTCCATAAATAGTAGCTGTAGGCCATACCCCTGAGGAAACTCCCTTTACAGCTGATTGCTGATCACATCAGATAACATCACGGAGTTGATTATATTATATCACAAAATGGAGGATAGCTACATCATTACATAACTTTCAGATTACACTACTACATAATTGCCAACCTATATCATTACATAACTCCCAAACTATATCTTTACATAACTGCCAAACAACATCATTATGTAACTCTCAAAGTACATCATTATACAACTCTCAAACTACATCAATACATAACTGCCAAGCCACTGAGAATCATGGCCCAGCCAAGTTGACACACAACCTTAACCATCCCAGCATTCTGTGCTGTCATTTTCTAATACTGATCTGGTGAAATTCTCACTTTCTTATGTCAGAATTTTTAATACTTATTACAAAGAGTTTCTAATCTCTCCTTTTTTAAACTTTGGTATACAATTTATAAAACACAGACTTCATCATCTGTATTTCCACTGACGTTTGTTTACTACAATTTGCCCTGGGAAGTGGTGGCTTCCAAATCTCATGCATAGGAATGATAATACTTAGCTGACGCTATAATTTACTGGGTTTAGCACTTGTGTTTCCTGCCAGGTCAAGGAGACGTGAGACAGTTTTTACACAGTAGAAAAAATGACTTCTTCATTGACTTCAAGTAATGGCATCAGGGAGGCCTCAATATTTGCTGGCTGGGAACTTTCTGTTTAACATTTTCATATCCACAGTCACATAGAAGAAACGAAACCAGACAGAAGGACCTAGAACTCCTCAATAAAGATCATGGGAGAAAGATCTCAGTGCATAGGCAGTCAGTTCACAACCAGTAGCCTTATATTTATTCTTATTCCTGTCATTTAATTCTTTTAGCATGTAAGTAATAATAAAAAAATAAAGCTTAAGTGTTTTTCTAACAAATTCAGACATCAACTAGAATTGAATATGCCCAGTCTTTGTACTTAAGATCTACTTTCGAATTTCTAACAACATAAAACATAAATAATAGATAGATAATGTTCAGCGCTAAATAAGAGCCAAAAAAAAAAAAAAGACAGAATTTAGGAGGGTCGATCAGATCAGGTTTCTAAAAGGAGGTCACGGATTTGTATTCACAGAGTATTAACTGCTTTGAAAGCAAAAAAGAGTGCATTGGACAAAATCAAGCTGGGCTAAAAACTGAATATTTTATGTACAGGTAGATTTATAAACAAAACACAGTATAAAGGTGAGGAATTCTGAAATGGACTATGAATCTGCTTTAAAGAAAAAGAATTCAAGTTAATTCTTAAAGAAACCATTTAATGTGAACACAGACAAAGGAAGGACTCAGTCTGAAGAAGCAAGGCAATACCTTTTTCTGATGCTGGTAACAGTGTAATTTTCACACCTACTGTATATGTATTGCCAGGGATGGTGGATAATATAATTGCTGGAGGGAGGGAGTAAAGCAGAGACAGAAGAGAGAGTGAAAGTGGAAGATTATATTTATAGACACATACATCCACAGAGTTGACACAGGAGCTATAACCATGAATTAAACTAATGAACCTAATCTTCAGAAAATCAGAGACAGGGCAAGTGGTTCTCTTAGTTTATCAATTTTCAGAACGTGGGAAAATTGAAAAGACTATGCTTGTTGTTATTTTAAAAGAATTCTAGGCCCTATTTTTACATACATACTCAAAGCCCTTGTGAATTCTTCTTTGAAAAGATCTTAATTATGTGACTACACGTTGATTTTCATTGGCACAGACCTCTAAGCCAGAGACTCTTGTGATATGAAATTATTTAAGATATCACAGAAAATTTTACTCACTACAGTGCTTAAACAAAAATAATAGCTTTACCTTCAATAAACATGGAAAAGAATTTGATTTTAAACAGTTTTTTCAAGGGAAGGGTTTGCCTTAACAATTCTGCCCAAAGTTCCCTTGCTCCTTCAGGATGGGCCAGATTCTTTCATTTCTGTAGTGTACTCACCTACCTCCCAAAACAGCCGATATCTGTTTTTAGTTTTCAGTGTTCCTTGTACTGAGTTCCACAATATTATCCTGCCTAAAGAAATTTTTAAGAAAATTTCAAGTGTATTAAAACAGTCTTCCTTCATTTTTAAAGACGGAAATTTGAAAACAAATGTTATGTAGGGACTTTATATTTTCAAATACACTGAGTTAAAAACAAACAAAGAACCTAAGGTGTGTTTTGGACTTATTCCCATTTAATCTGCTGTTCTTTGCAGATAAACTAGATAACCAGGAAACTCTTTCCATCAGTCCTTTAATTAGCCTCTATCTCTTCTTCCTTAAACACAAAATCTCCTGTTTTGACAAGATTAAGTGAACAAGAGGACATGAAAGGAAAGGTTCAAATTTTCCTTAAAATTGTGATGCTGGCTCCCAGAAGGCCAGTGAGGTTCTAAATTTGAAATCTACACATGACAATCACTATTAATAATGAAGACATACAATCACATAAATTCCCCAACCTACTTATTATGTATGAACACAAGCAATTATGGCTTTGCACAACACACCATATACTGTGGAGCATGGAATTAAATTAATACATAACACAATTTAGCATGGATAATTGATAACAGGAATATTGATCAGCTACCAGAACTATTTTATCTCAGTACTCAGCATTTTCATTAAACAAGGAAGTATACAAGTATAATTTATTATTAAATTATTGAAATAAATAGCTGTAGTACAGGATATTTGAAATAATTGGGTCTTGAACTTATTCTCATTGGAGCAGCAGTTATTAAGTGTTTATGCACAAGGCTCAGTATTTGGCTACAGGTAAAATTAACAAAGCATGGTCTTTGCTCTTAGAGAGCTTACCACATAATGAGAAAGATATCTGGGGCTTCATTTAATTAGAATGTAAGGAAAACAATATGAGAGCAATAAACAAAAGGCTATACAGCATAAGAGAAGGATTAATAGACTGAACTCATGCACATGGCCATTAGGATGCTGCTTGAAGATATAAGAATCTACCTTCCAAGGGTGTCCATTCCATTTGGTGGAGTTCTGGTGATTAGAAGTTTTATTAGGTAGAATGAAAGTATGTCCTCCTGTAACGTACAATTATTCAGAGGAGTAACACGTAAGTCCTGCCTTTCACCTATATGATATCCCTTTATATATTTAATCATCAATCACTTTATTAATTTACTTAAACATTTATCAAGTGGCTGTGGAAAGTCCAAGTGGAGCTGACTTGGCATTTGGGTATAGGAATCTAGAAGAATGGAGATAGTAAATTTGATCCTATCATCTCTGCTTAAAATTATTTAATGGCTCCTCACTGCCTCCAGGACAAAGTCAAAATCTTTTTAACATAGTTTAATAAATTCTTCATAATATGGCTCTATTTCCTCTCTTGTTTCATCGCCTTCCCATACTTCTTCCAGAAATCATCAGCAATAAACGTAAAATTATAACAATGATATGTGTTTTCATAACATGGTGCTATGGGAGATTATAATAGAGGATACGGCCTAATCAGGGAGATTAGAAGATGCTTCCTCAAGGAAGTGATGATTGATCTGAGAGATAAAATTTCTGAAGGGTTAGTATGTAAAGAAAGGAGAGAAAAGCATCCCAGACAGAGGGGACAGTTTGTCCTACATGCTTGAAGGAGGGACTGAAGGGAGGCAAGGGGAGCATGGTGTGAGATGAGGCTGGACATGAAGCACAGTCTAGTGGGCCATATCCAGAGGCATTTGACCACTCAGAGTCTTACTCAGGATAATAAAGCAATAACATCTGTACTTCAAAAAGTCACCCTGGTAACTGTGGAAAACTGGACAACAGAGCTGAAGGGCAAATGTGGCTGTGGGAACCCCAGTGAGAGGCTATTGCAGCAGTCCAGGCAAGAGATGATGGTGTCCTGTTCTAGCACCATGGCGATGGCATGGAGATGATCTATCTCTAAATGGGTCCTAGATATATTTAGGAGGAAAACTCCAAGGGCTTGGAAATGAATTGGATATGAGGAGTAAGGAAGAAGGAGATGTCAGAGGTAACTTTTAGAATTCTGGCTTGGGCGCCCAGAAGACCATCTTCATTAAAATTGGAAAGCGTGGAAAACATTCATGAATTCCATTTGCACATGTTGGTCCTGAGGAGCCTTTGAGTCATCTAGGAGGAGATGCTGAACGGGCAGTCAGGGCTCTGAAGAGAAGGTGATTATTTCCATTAAGTTTTTAAAGAAGAGTAAGTATTTGAGATTAGCTCGATAAATCCCCCAAAAATTGGCAGAGTGGAAGAAATGGTAGAGAAAAATCTTCCAGCTGGAGAAGAACAAATAAAGGCAGCATGGAAGGAAATCAGAAGACATATGTGAGGATGTATGAAGCACTAGGAAACAAGACTAGAAAACTAGAGTGCTGCCATTTAGTGGAGGGCTATGAACATTAGGCTAAAGATTTTAGACTTTCTCCTAAGATTTCCTAAATATTATTCATAATTCACATTTGTGCTTCACTCTGGGCCCTGGGACTCCCATCTTGTGTACCTTGAGTTATCTATGGTGGGCTTCCCTTTATTGATCAACCTTAGCACTTTTTTTTTGTGAGCACAATTCTTATATTTAGACCTCGGTAAGGTTTTATTGAAAGTACTGAACTCAGAGGGGGATGGCTCTGAGAGAGGGAGAGTAGCTTGGCAGCTATTGCAATAATTTATGTTGCATGATGATCAGGCATAGATTAGTGCTCATTTCCAAGTTTGGCATCAAGACTGGGAAACTGAAGCAATAAAATTAGAATGCCTTTTGCTGCTGTCTCTTTTTGTTCATGTGTTCCTTGGGGCCCTGGTGGCACAGTGGTTAAGCATTTGGCTGCTAACCAAAAGGTCAGCTAACATCTACTCCTTTGAAACCCTATAGGGCAGTTCTACTCTGTCCTATAGGGTCGTTATGAGTTGGAATCGACTTGATGGTAACAGGTTTGGTTTGAAGTTTAAATTAATTTTCATTATTATCTTCATCACCTGTTTTAGATCTCTATCTTCCCTGCCTAGCCTTCTGCTCTCTCTATACCCCCTTCATTGCTTTGCTTTCATCTATTGCCCTTAACACCATCCGCATATTATATTTTACTTACTTATGCCATTTTTTGTCTCTTTCCTTCATCCTTCTGCTGGAATGTAAGCTCCATGAGCCAGATTTTTTTTTTTTTACTCTGTTCACTGCTACATCTCCAGAGCCTAGAACAGGACCTGGCAGATAACAGGCACTCAGTTATTGGATGAATTACTCAGTTAGTTTTGGTCTTTATATCTGAATCCCACCAAAAGCATTCTAAACAAATTGGCTTTGCTTCTTTGAAGGCACCAGGAAGCATCATGAGTCCAGTAAACAAGGGTGATAAAAGATGGACTCAAAATATATCTAGGAGGTAAAATCCAAAGGATCTGACAATTCAGTGAATGTTTGGGAAAGGAGAGAGGAAGAAATCAAAGATGATTCACATTTTGAGACTGGGGGAATAGGATGAGTAGGAGAACTGGCAAGAAAAGAACATGGAAAACTAGTGAAGAAGCAAGTTTAGAGATTAATATAATGGTCTACAAACTGATTAGCAGTATAATTATCATTTCCCATAAAATATTGCTCTGTTCCATAATATCTTATTTTGAAAAAGAGGAGAAACTTGATAAATCTTTGCATTCCAAATAGCAATTTTTAAGCCAACAGTACACACATATGAAACAATACCATATGGAAGGCCAGACAGAGGGAGGCAGAAGAAAGAAATTCTGATAGATTAAACCCTTGACTTGATAAATGGCTCATGCAGATCAGTAACGGGAAGTCCAACGTGCCAATGCAAAGAGCCAAAAATAATCCTGTATTTTCAAAGAGTGAATGAATGATACAGCACTCTGAACTCGGAAAAGCCATGATGATGAAATGTGTATCAAAAGTATTGGCTCTATGAGTGATACATAAAGTTTCCTCTCCAAATGTGGTAAAAAGTTGCTTTTCTGATTTAGAGCGGGCCAAACTCAGATTAAAGAGTCTACATTTTATAATTCTTCCAGAATAACTTGCTGCAAACCAAGTGAAATCCAGAATGTACTTTTTCTTGGTGGAGGAAGTGGCAGTCTATAAAAGGAAGTGAACCAGCACATTTATCCTCATTATCACAAAGAGAAATCACAGAACGTATCTCAAGGTGGAAGGGAAAACAATCCTGTATCAGAAAAAGGACCGAAAGGAAATACACTCAAATGGGAAATATTTTTGGTAGAATATGCACAATATTTATTTTATTTCCTTACCACAAATATATGTTATTCTTCGGTTAGGGGGCAAAAAAAGATTTTCTTTAAGAGAATGATCACTGGTCAAAAGCAGCCTGGCAATAAGCTCACAGGTCATTTCTAAGAAATTCTGCAGCATAGATGTCCACTGAGAAAAGAAATTAGTTGGAGATGGAAAGGGGATTTTTGTATAAACCGAAATCAATTTGATTATTTTGGAAACCAAGAAATAGGCAGTTCTAATCACCCAGATGATTAGATTTCCAGATACTACTCACAGTCTGTTTCGGTCAATAAAGTCAACCTCTGCAACCAAAAATGATTCAAATAACTTAGTATTTGCCACTTAAATTTTTCCTGCTTATTTAGAGAAAGCTATATCAAAACCTTTTTGTTTTGCTTTGTTTTATTTTAAAGGGCCAAAGTAGAAAAGAAAAACAGCCAAAAGGTAAGAGGTAAGTAACCCATTTGATAGGTGAATAGAGATTAATGTAGAATTGCCAATAATGGACACATTCCCCCAAACCAACATTTATAAAAGTTCTGTAGTGATCCTGGCAAAACATAATTAATTATTTGAAAGGAAATTAAAAAAAAAAAAATCTCTCACCTATATACTCCCTTACGAAGGCATTAAACCTGTTGTCATCAAGTCAGTTTCGACTCAGGGCAACCTCATGTGCTTCATGGTAGGACTGCCCCATGAGGGTCTTACGGCTATAATCTTTATGGAAGTACACTACCAGGCCTTTCTTCTGTGATGCCACTGAGTGGGTTCAAACTGCCAACTTTCTGTTAGTAGCCCAGTAAAACCATTGTGCCACTAGGAACATACAAAGGCACACACTCCACCAAACTTCATGCACATAAAACTTGATGGATTGCTTGATTTTAAAGTCAACCAACCAACCAACCACACAAGAACAACCACCAAAAAAAAAAAAAAAAAACACTCTAAATACAGCAAACCCTCAGCATTTAATGCTTTAACATTCATCATTTGACTCTGAGAGTTAAGCCAAAAGTCAATTACATAAAATACTTACACACACACCTACCATGGACCAGGTTCTATTCTAATACAAAAGACACGTTGGAAACAGAGCAATGTCTTTTCATGGCACTGACATGATAGGAGTAGGAGGCCTATAAGAAACAGGTAACCTTATCAAAAACTAATACGCTTTCAGAAGAAAACTGGACAGGTTACTTAAAGAATCACTAGTGGAGATGAATCAACATTAGTTATAGTGCTAGGAGGGACGATCTCTCTCAGGAACCGAGACTTTTCAGGCAAGAACGGTCCACCCCATAAAAACCAGAACCTGAAGAGTGTCTAGGTGGAGGAAGCAGCAAGCAACTCCATGGCAAGAATGGCCGTGGCATGTTCTGGGAATAGATGGAAAACAGTGTGGTGACATGGGGAGAGGTGGGTAGGATGATACTTCTGTGAAGCCTTATAGGCCAGATGAAAAGTTTACCCTGACTGCAATGAAAATCCAACAGGGATTTTAAAGAAAGCAGTCAGGTAATCCAATTTATATTTTTAAAAGATCACTTTGGCAGCTCTGTGGAGAATGACTGATGAGGCTAGGGGCTGAGGGATGAGAGTGGAAGCAGATCAGTCAGGAATCTAAATGAAATATTAAAGAGTAACAGTGAAAATCAAGAGAAGTAGACGGGTTGGAGATATAACTGGCTGACATAATGGTGAACTGGGTGTGGAGGGAGGGAGGACAGCAAAGACTCTAAGATGCCTCTTACGGTTTTGGCTTGAGAAACTGAGTGGATGACAGTACCACTTAAATTGAGATGGTGAGGAATGGAGATGAATAGGTGTGAAGGGAAAATTCTGTTTTGAACAAAGACTTAATTAAGACAACTATACATCTACACGGTAATGTCAATCAAGCAATGTACAATATACAATCCAGAATATACAAGTCTGGAACTGATGGGAGGTGTCAGGGTTGAAGGTACCAGGTTTTACAGGAGGATTCAAACCAGTGGAATTGGATAAGTGTATCATATAACACTATATACCATTTTATGCTAAAGAATTTGAAAATATAGGTAAAACGTTAATTTTCTAAGAACGTATAGGAATAAAATATAGATTGCAAAGACCCAAAAAGATAGAGAAGACTCAGGCTCAAGCTCTCATGTATACCAGCAACTGGAGAGCAGGTGAAGGTGAAAAAGTCAGCAAACAAGTCTGAGAATAACCAGTGAGATAGAAGAAAAACCAGAAGTAGCCATGGTTCTAAGTGCTTTATTGTCTTAACTCATTTAATCATATGAGGCTGACAATATTCCTACTATAAGGGTGAAGGAGTCCACAGGGTCAGATGCTGCTGAGAGGTGAAATTATCCAAGGACACGGACAGGACAACTGTGTTGACAACACTGAAGTCACTAATAATGTCAACAAGGGCATTTCAGTATTGAAACAACAGTCTATTGTTTAAACAAAAGCTACAACAAACAAAAACCCATTGCCATCAAGTAGACTTTGGCTCATGGCGTACCCACCCATGTGTGTAGAGTAGAACTATACTCCATAGGGTTTTCAGCGGTTGGTTTTTCAGAAATAGGTGGCCAGGCCTTTTTTCTGAAGGGCCTCTGGTACTGCGGCCTTTTGGATGGCCACAAATCATCTTAATATCAAGAACTTTTCGTACCCCACCAACCCACTTCCTGCAGAACCAATTTTTGCTACCCCGTAATTTTTTAAGGACAACATTAGGAGCCCTGGTGGCACAGTGGTTAAGCACTCAGCTGCTAACTGAAACATCGGCGGTTGGAAACCACCAGCTGCTCCATGGGAGAAAGATGTGGCAGTCTAGTCTCATAAATATTACAGCCTTGGGAACCCTATAGGGCAGTTCTATTCTGTTACATGGGGTTACTATGAGTTGGAACCCGCAAGACGACAAGGGGTTTGTTTTTTTTGTCAAGGGGGAGCAACATTGGCCTGTTGATAATACATGCATTATACTTATAGGATGCAACTAAATTTTAATTTAGAAGAAACTATACAATTCACTCATCATTGAGATGACCACATAATTTATTATCCAACTGACATATTTTTGAGAGGAAAAGGGGGTCCAGTTGGAATTACAATACTCAGATATGTGATTATCTTATTCATCACGAACTATGAAGAAAAATAAAGAAAATTATAAAGATGAAATTAGGGATAAATGAGTTCTAAAATGAGCAAATAAATCCAAAAGCTGTTTTGTCAGGACAATGAACAAAATAGGCAAATATGGAAAATCTGATAAAGACAGAAAACATAAAGCAAATTATAAAACCCACAAAAATATAAGAGATTTGAAGTGTATCATATAACACTACATACCATTTTATGCTAAGGAATTTGAAAATAGGTAAAACATTAATTTTCTAAGAATATATAGTTTTTTTAAAGTTGGCTAAAGAAGTTAAAAACCACACAGATGAATAAACGTGCAAGAAATTCAAATTGTTAGCAGTGAAATATTTCCAAAAATGTACTTTAGGCCCATAGACTTCTTTGAAAAACATTCCTTGAAATCTTCAAAAACACACAATGGCTATGCTACCTAATCAGTTCTCAGGCTGAACAAAAAGAAAGTTACCCAATTCATTTTATAAAGTTAGCGTAAACCTAATGTCAAAATTTGTCAAAGGTAACACACAAAAAGGAAGACTATAGCGCAATCTCACTTATGAATATAGACACACACATCCAGAAGAAATTCTAGCAGATTAATCTATCAGGGCACGCTGATTAGTATGCAAGATCCAGGATAAAATCTGCCTTACTTCTCAACATTAGGTTACACTCTGAACTTTTGTACTTGTTCTAAGACTTTTCTTAGTCACATGAGCAAGGAGATAGAGAAGAAATGTGATGCTGCAAATCCTTAGAACTATTAAAGTGAAAAATGTGTCAGAAAACTAAGATGTGTCATTTAAAGTAGTACGATCGTATAGCAGAATAATAATACTTAGGACAGCCCCAGGAACCTAGTGTTTGCTTCCCAACTGTCAGCCCCTTTATTAGTGTAAGTACTGAAAGATTTTACAGTATTAATACTTTATGTTTTAGATGAGATAAAACAATACTTTTAATCTATTATCATAATTTTAATCCATGTCACCAAGTTGGTATAATAGAAGGCTTATCTAAGAAGCTAGAAAATGTATTTTCAACCTGCTTTGGCTTAAAAATCTAAGACGTGATTCACACATTTACCCATCTTATTGATGAGTCTTTTATTAGACTGTTAATTGCAGCCGAGCTGGAAAAATCTGATTCAAACTAATGCTTTTAAAATGTGTCACTCAAAGGCTACTTTAATGTTCTTTTTCTTCATTTTAATTAACCCTTCAGTAGTTATACCTTTTATGAATGAAAGCTTAAATATCCTTTTTAATTCAGTACTTGCTAAGATCATGTGAGAGAAATATAAGCATGGTTACATTCATCTATTTTAAAGGTGTTCAAAATTCTCAACTTCCAATGGACTAGGGCTTTTTTTCTTCAAATAGTTATTTTGAAAAAATCTAAGCCAAAAATTACATGAATAAGAGAATGAATACGTGTACGCCCTGCATCTAGATTCACCAGTTGTTAATATTTTGCCACATCAACTTTATCTTTCTCTACTGATCCATACCTAACCTAGCTACCCAAATTTTACCCTTTTCATATACTTATATTTTTGTTAAACTATTTGAAAATATGTCACAGATATCAAGATCCTTTACACCTAAATTTTTCAGCATGTCATCTTGTGACAGAGTAGAATTGCCCCATAAGGTTTCCAAGAAGCCGCTGATGGATTTGAACCCTGACCTTTTGGTTAGCAGCCGAGCTCTCAACTACTGTGCCACCAGGACTTCAATCCCTTATGTTAGTACAATATAATTACCAAATTCAGGAAATTTAACAGTGAAACAATAATATTTTTAATATACACTCCTTTTTAAAATTGTGCTAATCCATATTAGAATATAAATGCTGTTTATTGGTTTTCAGCCTTTAAAATTAACCTCTATGTAAAACTTGAAAACATTAAATATGGTCATAAAATAGAACACTGACAACCTCGGCAATGTAGAGCTAATATCTTCCCTCATCTCAGTTGGTGGATACGCAAGGGAGGCTGTCTAAAGGTAACGAAACAAGAAATGGAGGTCTAAGTAAATTATTTAAAATAGCAAAGGAAGCTAACAGAAGAACCAAAATACTAATGTAACTATCAAACTTTAGGAAGGAGATGAGAGTAAAGGTAAGAAAAAAATATTAAATACTCTATTTATAAGGAGAAGTCAATACATAAAAGTTGATAAAGGCCTTTCTTCCTAGTCTGTCTTAGTCTGGAAGCTCCACAGAAATCTGTCCTCCATGATTTACCCTTCTGGTATTCGATTAAAGGCTTTAGGATCTAATTCTAAAAATTAACCAATGAAAACCCTATGGATCACAACAGAATATTGTCCAATGTAATGCTAAAAGATGAGTACCCAAAGTCAGAAAGCAATCAGAATACACGGTGGCTACAATGGACTTGAGAATATCAATGATCCTGAAGACAGCGCAGGACTGGGCAATGTTTTATTCTGTTTACATGGAATCTCCATGAATCAGTGCAGACTTGATGGTAACTAACAACAACAAAGTTGATAAATAATTCCATTTACTGTTGTTTCTGACTCATGGCAACCCCATGTGTGTCAGAGTAGAACTGTGCTTATACGGTTTTCAATTGGAGATTTTTCAGAAGTAGATCACTAGGCTTTTCTTCTGAGACACATCTGGGTGGACTCAAATCTCCAACCTTTCAGTTAGTAGCCAAGCATGTCAACTATTTGTACCACACAGAGACTCCTTGATAAATAAACAGTCAAATAAGAAAATATACCAGAGTGATTCTATCTCAGAATGTTAATCTAGTTATTCTCTGTTCATATTTCTACAGAATTTTTACCTCATTTGAGCCCCAAAGGCTATTTTCCTCCCTGTTATGAATTGAATTATGTCCCTCAAAAATGTGTGTCAACTTGGCTAGTCCATGTTTCCCTATATTAGGTGATTGTCCACCATTTTGTGATCTGATGTGATTTTCCCATGCATTGTAAATTCTACCTCTATGTTGTTAATGAGCAGCAGTATGTCAATGAGGCAGGACTCAATGTACAAGATTAGATTGTGTCTTAAGTCACTCACTTCTGAGATATAAAAGAAAGAACCAAGCAGAGAGATGGGGGACCTCATACCACCAAGAAACAAGAGCCAGGAGAACAGAGTCAGGCTCCCTACACTGAGAAACTCCTGGAGTGAGGGAAGATTGATGACAAGAACTTTCCCCCACAGCTAACAGAAAGAGAAAGTCTTCTCTTGGAGCTGGCACCCTGAATTTGTATTTGTATCCTCCTAGACTGTGAGAGAATAAATTTCTGTTTGTTAAAGCCATCCACTCCTGGTATTTCTGCTATGGCAGCGTTAGAAAACTAAGACACTCCCTCATCTCCACACCTGTTCCCAGGCCATGTCAAAGGGGAAACAAAGATTCAAAGAGCTAGACTAAGAGAGTTCCAGGTTTTTTTCTTCTTGGAGAGTCTAGATAAGACTGGAGATGGAGAACGGTGTGAGAGAAAGCCAGAGGCAATCAAGTGAAAGGAAAGGGACAAATCCTGGAGGGACAAAGAAATGGTGTGATGGTTAAGATTGTGTGTCAGCTTGGCTGGGCCATGATTCTCAGTGTTTATATGTGATCAACCCCATGACTGGATCTGCTGTGAGTAGCCAATCAGTTGAAAGGGAGTTTCCTTGGGCGTGTTGCCTACATCCGAATATAAGTGGACGTTCTGGCTTTTGCCCTCTCTGGATCCTGCAACTGTCTCCTGCTCTCCAACCTGCTGATCTTGGGTTCGCCAGCCCCTGCAGCTATGTGAATAAGGAGAAGGCTTGTGGTCTTGCCTGCCAGTCTTGGAATATGTCAGTCTTCACAGCCCTGATCTCCGACCTGCCAATCTTGGGTTCACCAGCCCCTGTGGCTATGTGAATCAGGAGAAGCTTCTAATCCTGATCCACAGACTTGGGACATTCCAGCCTCTATGATCTATATATATACTTATAGGCTTTACTGGTTTTGCTTCTCTAGAGAACCCAGCCAAAGACATTTGGTATCGAGAGTGGTTCTAGAGAAACAAAATTGTAAGGATGGGTTTTTTAAATTGGTTCTCAAGTCTGGTTAGTCTTAAAGATGTTGAAGACTCTGTTTCTGGTAGTAAAGCAGGCACTGCTAATCCATGGCACGAGGTGGTAATTAAAATACGCAAAATATCACCACCAACAGATCAGGTATTGCTGAAAGACAAGGCTCTGGGTGATTGCATATATGATACCTTTCTACAATATTGTCATAATGAGAAGTATAAGGAAGCTGGTTGGTTGATCCTACTTTCACTAAACAAACTGGTAAAAGAAAGAGTTGTACTCAGGAATTCAGAGTCAAAGCTCAAGTGCTGCATAAACGACCTCAAAATGTCCACTTGTGCTTTGAAAGAAAGCCTTATTTCTTGTAGCAACAGAGCTGATATTGCCGAAAACCAAACACAGAGTCTTATTGTAAGAGTAGCTGAATTACAATGCCAGTTCAATTGCCAAACTAGAGAGGTGACTGAAGTTAAAGTGAGGGCACTGACTGGGAAGAAATGGGATTCTGAAACTTGGGATGGGGACATAAGGGCAGATAATCAGGAAGCTGTAGCCACTGATCCTCCAAATTCCATTAAATCACACCCGCCAACAGAACCACTCCTATTTGAAGAGATTACTTCATGCTTGTCTGCTACACCACCCTACCCAGAAAAAGCATTAGCCCCTCCTCTCCCATCTAATGAGATTAGTCCTAGCCCACCTGCCTCTAAAGAGCCCTTGCCTGAGGCAGATGCTTTAAAGACAATGCTGAATGTTCTCAAAACAATTCCACAATACTGATTCTAGTTTCTAGACCTATAACTATACTTAAGTCCCCGCAAGCCCCAAAAGATGAAGTGTGACCCAGGAGGAGGTACACTACATTCTAAAAGAACTGCTTGCCTTCTAATATCTACAAACAGAAGCCTGGGGAATATGTGTGGGAATGGCTATTAAGGGTGTGGGATAATGATCCAAGGAACATAAAAATGGACCAGTCTGAGTTTATTGGTATGGCTACTAAGCACAGATTCTTCATTCAATGTTTCAGCTCAAGAAGTTAGGAAAGGATCTAATAGCTTATTTGGTGGGTGTCATGAATTGAACTGTGTCCCCCAAAAATATCTCTCAACTTAGCTGGACCAGGAGTTCCAGTACTGTGTGATTGTCTACCATTTTAGGTGATTTCTCTATGTGTTTTCAATCCTATCACTACGATGAAACGAGATGGATTAGTGGAAGTTATATTGATGAGGTCTACAAGATTACGTAGTGTCTTAAGCCAATCTCTTTTGAGATATAAAAGAAAGAAGCGAGCAGAGAGACATGGAAACCTCATACCACCAAGAAACCAGTGTCAGGAGCAGAGCGCATCCTTTGGACCTGAGGTTCCTGCACTGAGATGCTCCCAGACCAAGGAAAGACTGGCGAGAAAGACCTCCCTCCAGAGCCGATAGAGAGAGAAAACCTTCCCCTGGAGCTGAATTTGGACTTCTAACCCACTAGACTGTGAGAAAATAAATTTCTCTTCGTTGAAGCCATCCATTTGTGGTATTTCTGTTATAGCAGCACTAGATAACCAAGACAGTTGGGTTGCTGATACATGCATTATGTGGTAGCCTACACTAAATCAGTATACCTGCCTTGTCATACTGTAGAAGAAGGTATCCAAAGGCTTAGGGAAATTGGCATGCTAGAGTAGATCTATCAGGTTAGACCCACAGACCCACACATGGAATGCCCAGAGGACACACCTTTTACCACAACTGTGAGGAACAAATTTGTGAAGGTAACTCCAGGATCCTTGAAGACTGCTGTGATTGCTATTTTATATAAATCAGATTTGATAATGGGAAGTGCTGTAACTGAATTAAGACACCTAACTACAATGGGGCTGACTGGACCCTATGGTAGTAGGTGCCAAGTGGCGGCACTCAATCAATAAAGACAAGGTGGGTGTGGTTACGGTAACAGGCAGCAGAGTCAAAGCAGTGATCCAAATAGTCTGACTCATATGGATTTATGGCATTGGCTACTTAGTCATGGTATCCCTAGGAGTGAAACAGACAGGAAATCTAATAAATATTTACTTGATCTGTACAACGGATGAATTCTAAGTCAGGTGAACAGCAGTCTAACTCAAATTGCCACAATAAAGAGTCACAGTCCCTCAATTAATTCCCAGACTTGAATGAGTTTAAACACCCACAATCCCTTAAATGAAAGGGAGGCCGGATCCTCTTGAGGAAAGACTCCAATACACTGCCAAAAATTTATACTGCTAATCTCTCTCCCAGTCTTTCCTAAGGGATTTATGGCCTTTTGTGAGAGTGGCTGTTCAATGGAGAAAAAGAAATAATCAAATTTTGGGGGGATTACTGAATACTGGCTCTGAACTGACACTAATTCCAGGAGACCCAAAACATAATTGTGGACCACTGGTCAGAGTGGGTCCATATGGAGGTCAGGTCTGAGCTCATGTGCATCTCACAAGTAGATTCATTGAGTCACCTAACTCATGCTGTAGTGATTTCCTTAGTTCCAGAATGCATAATTGGAATAGATATATTCAACAACTGACAGAACCCCCACACTGGATCCCTGACAAATGGGTTAAAGGCTATTATGGTATGAATTGTCAAGTGGAAGCCATTAGAACTGCCCTTACCTAGGAAAATAGTAAACCAAAAGCAACATTGCACTCCTGGAGGGACTGCAGAGATTACTGCTACCATCAAGGACTTGAAGGATTCAGGAGTGGTGATTCCTACCACATCCTCATTCAACTACCCTATTTGGCCTGTGCAAAAAACAGACAGATCTTGGAGAATAAGAGTAGGTTACTGAAAACTTAACCAGGTAGTGACTCCAATTGCAGTTGCTGTTCCAGATGTAGTTTCATTGCTTGAGCAAATTAATACATCTCCTGGTACCTGGTATGCAGCTATCGATCTAACTAATGCCTTTTTCTCCATACCTGTTTCAAAGGACCACCAGAAACAGTTTGCCTTGAGCTGGCAAGGCCAGCAATACACTTTTACTTGCCTACCTCAGTGCTACACCAACTCTCCAGCCCTATGTCATAATTTAGTCCATGGAACTCTTGATCGCCTTTCCCTTCCATAAGACATCACACTGGTCCATTCTAGTGGCATTATGACATTATGCTGATTGGACCTAGTAAGGAAGAAGTGTCAATGACTCTGGACTTACTGCTAAAACATTTGTGTGCCAGAGGGTGGGAAATTAATCTCACAAAAATTCAGGTACGCTCCACCTCAGTGAATTTTCTAGGGGTCCAGTGGTGTGAGGCATGTTGAGATATTCCTTCTAAAGTGAACGATAAGTTATTGCATCTGTTCCTGCAACTAAAAAGGAGGGACAATGCCTAGCGGGCCTCTTTGGACTTTGGAGGCAATATATTCCTCATTTGGCTGTGCTACTCTGGCCTATTTATCAAGTGACTCGAAAAGCTGCTAATTTTGAGTGGGGCTCAGAAAAAGAGAAGGCTCTGCAACAGGTTCAGGCTACTATGGAAGCCACTCTGCCACTTGGGTCATACGGTCCAGCTGATCCAATGGTGCTTGAAATGTCAGTGGCAGGTAGAGATGCTGTTCTGAGTCTTTGGCAGGCCCTATTGGTGAATCACAGTGCAGAGCCTTAGAATTTTGGAGCAAAGCCCTATCATCCTCTGCAGATAACTACTCTCCTTTTGAGAAACAGCTTTCGGCTTGTTACTGGGCCTTAGTAGAGGCTGAATGCTTAACCACGGGACACCAAGTCACTATACAGCCTGAGCTGCCCATCATGAACTGGGTGTTGTCTGACCTACAGAGTCATAAAGTTTGACATGCAAAGCAGCACTCCATCATTAAATGGAAGTGGTATAAAAAAAAAAAAAAATGGAAGTGGTATATATGAGATCAGGCCTGAGCAGGACCTGAAGGTACAAGTAAGTAGTATGAGGAAGTGGCCCAAATGCCCATGGTCTCCACTCCTATCACATTACCTTCCATCTCCCAGTCTGCACCTATGACCTCATGGGTCTTCTTATGATCAGTTGACTGAAGAAAACTCACGTCTGGTTTACAGATGATTCTGTGCAATATGCAGGTGCCACTCGAATGTGGACAATGGCAGCACTACAGCCCCTTTCTGGGACCTCCCTGAAGGACAGTGGTGAAGGGAAATCCTCTCACTGGGCAGAATTTCAAGCAGTTTACCTGGTTGTTCACTTTTCTTGGAAGGAGAAATGGTCAGATGTGCAATTGTATACTGATTCTTAGGCTGTGGCCAATGGTTTGGCTGGATGGCCAGGGGCTTGGAAGGAACATGACTGGAAAATTGGAGACAAGGATTTATCGGGAAGAGGTATGTGGACAGACCTCTCTGAATGGGCCAAAGAATTAAAGATACTCATGTCTCATGTGAATGCTCACCAAAGGGTGACCTCAGCAGTGGATGATTTTAACAATCAAGTGGATAGAATGACACGTTCTGTGGAAACTAGTCATCCTCTTTCCTCAGCTACTCCTGTCATTGCTCAATGGGCTCATGAATAAAGTGGCCATGGTGGCAGGGATGGCGGTTATGCATGGGCCCAGCAACATAGACTTTCAAACACCAAGGCTGACTTGGCTATAGTCACTGCACAGTGCCTAATTTTTCAGCAGCAGAGACCAACACTGAGTCCTAATTATGGCACTGTCCCTCAAGGTGATCAGCCAGCAACCTACTGGCAAGTTGATTACACTGGACCACTTCCATCATGGAAAGGGCAGCATTTTGTCCTTACTGGAAGAGACACTTACTGTGGATATGGATTTACCTTCCCTGCACGCAGTGCTTCTGCTAAAACTATCACCTGTGGACTTATAGAATGCCTTATCCACTGTCATGGTATCCCACACAGCATCGCCTCTGATCAAGGGACTCAATTCACAGCAAATGAAGTGGAGCAGTGGGCCCATGCTTATAGGATTCACTGGTCTTACCGTGTTCCCCATCATCCTGAAGCAAATGGTTTGATAGAACGATGGAATGACCTCCTAAAGACACAATTACGGTGCCAGCTAGGTGGTAATACTTTGTAGGGTTGGGGCAATGTTCTCCAAGAGGTTGTACATGCTCTAAACCAGCATCAAATATATGGTGTTGTTTCTCGCATACCCAGGATTCACAGGTCCAGAAAATGGGAGTGGTACCACTCACTATTACCTCTAGGGACCTACTCGCAAGATTTTTGCTCCCTGTCCCTGTGGCCTTATGCTCCGCAGGTCTAGAAGTTTTAGTTCCAAAGGTAGGAATGCTCCCACCTGGAGACACATCACTGATTCCATTGAACTGGAAGCTAAGAATGTCACCTGGCTCTTTATGCCTCTGAATCAGCAGACAAAGAAAGGAGTTACCATACTGGCTGGTGTGATTGATCGTGATCACCAACAGGAAATTGGATTGATATTACATAATGGAGATAAAGAAGAGTATGTCTGGAATGCAGGAGGTCTCTTAGGGTGTCTCTTAGTACTACTAGGCCCTGTGATTAAAGTCAATGGAAAACTACAGCAACCCAATTCCGACATGACTACTAAAGGCCCAGGCCCTTCAGGAATGAAGATTTGGGTCACCCCACCAGGCAAAGAACCATGACCAGCTGAGGTGCTTGCTGAGGGCAAAGGAATTATGGAATGGGTGGTGGAAGAGGTAGTTTTAAATACCAGTTACGGCCACATGACCAGTTTCAGAGACAAGGACTGTAATTGTTACCAGTATTTCTGCTTTGTATGTGTGCACCAAATATTTTTTGTTTTCTTCACTTATAAAATATAAGTTGTAAAAGGGGCTGGTTTGTTTTTGGTTGTACGCGTGTTGGTTGTTTCACGTTAGGTACAAGTACGATTTTGTAATTGTCCTTATTCAGAGATTATGTATGTTTTGGGGAGATGTGTGCAGGTGCCAAGTTGACAAGGAGTGTACTGTGATGGTTAAGACTGTGCGTCAACTTGGCTGGGCCATGATTCTCAGTGTTTATATGTGATCACCCCCAGGATGGGATCTGCTATGAGAAGCCAATTAGTTGAAAGAAAGTTTCCTTGGGCCTGTAACCTGCCTTCACATATAAGTGGATATTTGGGCTTTTGCCCTGTCTAGATCCTGCAGCTGTTTCCTGTTTGTCTGACTTCTGGTTCTTGGGACTTGAGCTAACAGCTTACATGCCAATCTTGGGATTCATTGGTCCTCACAGCCTGTGAGCAAGAGTCCAGCTCTCCAATCTGCCAATATTAGGTTCACTAACCCCTGTAGCCACATGAATCAAGAGAAGCCTTGCAGTCTTGCCTGTTGATCTTGAAATTTACTGATCTTCCCAGCCTGTGAGTAACAGCCCTGTTCTCTGACCTGCCAATCTTGGGTTTGCCAGCCCCAGCAGCTACATGAATCAGGAGAAGCCTCTATCCTGATCCATGGACTTGAGACATTCCAGCCTTTACAATCGTGTGAGCCGTTTCCTTGATATAAACCTCTCTCTCTCTCTACATATATATACATATTTATGTGCTTTACTGGTTTCGCTTCTCTAGAGAACTCAGCCTAAGACAAGTGGGAACTACCCCCCACAGAAGTCTGGAAACCAGTCCAAAAAGGAATGGGAAGATGAACTAGTCTCAGGCATGAACTCCCCCATGTCAATTCATCCGTCTGGACAACGGGCCTAGAGTTCAGCAATCATGTATACTTGGAAGACACTCAATCTGAAAAGGGATAAGAAGGAAACTTGCCCCCTGACCAAAGTGAATCTAGACTGAGCCTGCAGAAAATTTCCTTATAAGAGTATAGTGATAGACCCATAACCATTGGTACCTGTATTATTTAACACCATATAGGTGTCTATCAGAAGAACTGAACTTAAAAATGGTTAAAACTCCAGAGTATGACTGAAAGAGAACAGTAGCAGCATGGGGGACTGCTGCTTTTTATGTCAACTCTTCTGCTCTATTAGTTTCTTTATTATATGCATTTATAACTTTTGTAAAAATTTTAAACAGCAGATTAAAACTAATGATTTATATTCTATGCTAGGTGCTTTAAATGCACTTCCTACTTACTCTTAAAAAAATGAAGTATTATATATGCAAGGTCCTAATCAGAATGTCTGGCACATTATTAGGGGCTTAATAATTATAGAATGAATTACTAAATGAATGAATGGTAAACATCTATAGGCATACATGGATGAACAAAAGATGCATGAAAAGTTTCAAGAGAGTTCAGAACTCCAATCTTCTCCACCAACCACCTCACCACATATATGATTATCCTGCCTGGATTGCATAAGATTGGCATCAGCATTTTCAAAGTTCTTGTTTTTCAGGAAAGAAAAAAAAAAATTAGAAAATCAATCACACAATGAAAATTTCAATTTCTGTAGCCTCACTCTGACTTGGAAGTTCTCAGTCTTCAGTGATTTAGAGGAGAGGAGGTTCATCCTGGCACAGAAAACCTTAAATTAGAGTGAATAAATGGAGACTTGGCACAGCACTCCTGAAAGGTTGCCAACCCCAGCTCAGCTGCCTTTTCTACATCAACTCTCATGTGCAACAGAAATCAGAATGTACAAGTTGCTGGGACAGATACTTCCACATTCTGAAATGTACAAAATCACAGGTGGCCTCTCACACTAAATTAGACTTTCAGAGTAGATCAATAGGGCAGAAAAGTACACAAGACAAAACTACAGACTAGACCAGTCACTGGTAAATAATAAGTTCTCTCCATTTGCAAACATAGAGTAGAAAGTTAGAAAATAAAGAATGAAGGACATTTTTCAAATTCATTCAGCATGGGATATCTTAATTTCTAATGCTAAGAATAAAATACCCTCTATATCAATTTTTTTTTTTTATAGCAAATACTTGTTTTTAGACCTAGTTGTTGACTTCTAGGAAAAATAAAAGGGAAGCTATGTCATATTGTGTAATTACTGTCACAGTTTGAAGAGTACTAAAATCAAACATTATCAACAGATTTGCAAAGTTCCATTTCCTTTACTAAGCTCCTAAATGGAAAACAAAGTACAAGTAATAACAACTAATATTTATTGAACACCGTGTACCAGACACCATACTAAGCATCATATATACATCACTTCATTCACTCCTTAAAATCCCTTCTGAGATAGAGTCAGAATCAACTCAAGACAATGGGTTTTAATATGGCCCCATTTGTTGGTATGGTTAAATAGCTTGTCCAAGATTACAGAGCTAATTAATAAATGGCAGGGCTAGAACATGAATCCAGGCAGTCAGATTTCAGAGCCTTTACTTGTAACCACTGTGATATATTCTTCTCATCTCTGGCAACCAATGTACAATAAACTCTAGTATGAATAGTCAATTTCTTCAAGAGTAAAAATGCCATCCAAAACACAACAATTGGTCTCTATTCACCCAGAACAATAGAGGAAGAAGGAGAGCCAGGAATAGGAGTAGGAAATGGAATAGCCTCCATGAACAACTGCCTCCTTTGCCATGAGACCAGAAGAACTGGATGGTGCCCGACCAATATCAAGGAACATTTTGATCAAAGATTCCATAGAAGAATCCTGATCAAAAGGGGGCAAATGCAAAACAGAACTCCAAATTCTCAAGGACTTCAGAGTTTCTGGAGCCATGGATGCTGTACAAACCCTTGAAACTATTGTTCTGAGGTAGTCTTTAAACCTTAAAACAAAAATGTTCCCTGGACTCGTCTTAAAACCAAACAGTAGTTTAGCTTTGCAAGTAAAGAATGTTGGCCTTGAACATTACACTCCTTTAAGATCTACCTATATGGGATCATATCAGAAAATCAGAAACAAAGAAGAAGGATCAATAATTGGAAAATATGGCCTTGTTGATAGAAACAATGCTGGAGATCACATTATACACTTTTGTAAAACCAATCACCTATTAACTGGAAATACCTTTTTTTGACAACATAAATGGTGACTATATACATGGACATTGCTTGGTTGAATACACAAAAATCAAATCAACTACATCTGTGGAAACAGACGATGGAGAAGTTCAATATCATCAGTCAGAACAAGACCAGGGCCGACTGCAGAAAAGATCATCAATTGCTCATATGCAAGTTCAAGGTAAAGCAGAAGAAAATTAAAACAAGTCCATGAGACCCAAAATATGGCCTTCAGTATATCCCACCTGAATTAAGAGACCATCTCAAAACAGATTTGATGTACTGAACACTAATGACAAAAGACCAGAAGAGTTGTGGGAAGACATCATACATGAAGAAAACAAAAGGTCATTAAAAAGACAGGAAACGAAGAAGAGACCAAAATGGATGTCAGAAGAAACTCTGAAATTTGTTCTTGAATGTACAGTAGATAAAGCAAATGGAAGAAATGATAACATAAAAGAGTTGAACAGAAGATTTTAAAGGAAGGCTTGAGAAGACAAAGTATTATAATGAAATGTGCAAAGACCTGCAGTTAGAAAACCAAAAGGAAAGCACGTGCTCAACATTTCTCAAGCTGAAAGAACTGCATAAAAAATTCAAGCCTTGAGTTGAAATAGTGAAGAATTCTAAAGAAGATAGAAGAAATATACAAAATCATTGTACTAAAAAGAACTGGTCAATGTTCAACCATTTCAGGAGGTAGTTTATGATCAACAACTGTTGGTCCTGAAGGAAGAGGTCCAAGCTGCACTGAAGGCATGAGTGAAAAACAAGGCTCCAGAAATTGATGGAATACCAACTGAGATGTTTCAATAGGATGCCAAAGAAAGGTGATCTAACAGAATCCAGAAATTATTGAACAGTATCATTAATATCACACACAAGTAAAATTTTTATGAAGACCATTTAAAAGCAGCTGCAGCAGTACATCAACAGGGGACTGCCAGAAATTCAAGCCGGATTCAGAAGAAGATGAGGAATGACGGATATCATTGCTGATGTCAGATGGATATAGCTGAAAGCAGAGAATGCCAAAAAGATGTTTACCTGTTTTTTATTGATTATTCAAAGACATTCAACTGTACGAATCATAAGAAATTATGGCTAATGTTGCAAAGAACGAGAATTCTAGGACACTTAATTGTGATTATGCAGAACCTGTACATAGACCAAGAGGCAGTCATTCAAACAGAACAAGGGAATACTGCATGGTTCAAAATTAGGAAAGATGTTTGTAAGGGTTATATCCCTTCACAATACTATTCAATCGGCATGCTGAGCAAATAATCCGAGTATCTGGACTATATAAAGAAAAACATCAGGATTGGAGGAAGACTTATTTACAACCTCCAGTATGCAGATGACACAACCTTGTCTTGCTGACAGTGAAGAGGACTTAAAGTACTTACTGATGAAGATCAAAGACTACAGCCTTCAGTATGCATTACATCTTAACATAAAGAAAACAAAAACCTTCACAACTGGACCAATAAGCAACATCATAATAAAGAGAAAATATTGAATTTGTTAAGGATTTCATTTTATTTTGATTCACAATCATGAAAGCAGCAGTCATGAAATCAAATGACGTATTGCATTGGGAAAATCTCCTGCAAATATCCTATAAATTGCTCAGAAGCAAAGATAGGACTTTGAGAGTAAGGCGGGCCTGACCCAAGCCATGGTATTTTAAATTTCTTCATTTATACAAAAGCTGGTCAATGAATAAGGAAGACCGGAGAAGAATTGATGCCTTTGAATTATGGTGTTGGTGAAAAATAGTTTTATACCATGGACTGATGAAGGATGAACAAATCTGTCTTGGAAGTATAGCCATAATGCTCCTCAGAAGCAAGGATGCTAATACTTTGTCTCACGTACTTTGGTGGGACCAGTCCCTGGAGGACATATCATGCTTGGTAGAATAGAAGATCAGCAAAAGAGGGAGGCCCTTAATGAAATGGATTGACACAGTGGCTGCAATAGCAGGCTTAAACATAGCAGCGATTCTGAAGATGGCGCAGGCCCTATGCAGTGTTTCATTCTGTTGTACATAGAGCTGCTATGAGTCGGAAGCAACTCTATGGCACCTAACAACTACAATATGGGATCAAACCGACAACAGCAACTTGAAAGATTAGATAGGAATCTTAGAGGGTAGTAAGTTTATGTTAATGGGGAGGAGCAACTCAGTATGAGGATGGCTGTACAACTCAAAGAATGTAATCAGTGTCACTGAACTGTACATGTAGAAACTGTCAAATTGGAGTATGTTTTACTTTGTATATTCTCAACAACAATAATAAATATATATATATATATGTGACAAGGCTCAGAATGTTAAAACTTAATTATTCTCATACAAATATATGGAGAGTTATGTGTCAAAGATATATTAAAACCATTGATAACATAACCAGAAAGGTAACAAAGTTGATTCAAAGGAGAATACAGTAAACTGACAGGCATGTAGATAGGTAGGTAGGAAGATACATAGATAGGTAATAGCTAGCTAGCTAGACTATAGGTAGGTGGGTGGATGGATGGATGGATGGATGGATGGATGGATGGATGGATGGATGGATGGATGGATGGATGGAAGCATAGATAGACAGGTAAGAGATTGTTGAAATAACATTTCTGAGCTAGACATGAAACCTGGTGGCATAGTAGTTAAGAGCTACGGCTGCTAACCAAAAGGTCAGCAGTTCAAATCTACCAGGTGTTCCTTGGAAACTCTATGTGGCAGTTCTACTCTGCTCTATAGGGTCGCTATGAGTTGGAATCAACTTGATGACAATGGGTTTTCATTTTTTTTAAGCTAGATATACACAATTGCTTAATGTTTTACAAAACAATGAAAGCCTAACATCTGATGTTACCTTCTCTACTGTTGGAAATCATTTACCTCTCTACTGGACAGTAATAATTTGCATCTTATTTGTTTTCTACAAGTTAATATTCAACTTTACAAAAACTGCATAGTAATTCATGGTAAATATTCAGTCAATCAAAATCTACTGCCTGGCAGAGTCCGGTGATCCTTAGGAGGGCTTGGTAGACAATGTGCTGGTATAACAGAGAAAGTACACGCCTTTTGCCTTATTTCCAAATTTTCAATGTTCTCTCTTGAAAGAGAACAATAATGTATAAACAGACAAAATTCCAATCCAAAATTTCTCAGAATATATAGTAAGTATATATCATACAGATTATGATAATAATAATTTCAGTGTTTAATGAACCCTTACCAAGAGCAGGTACTGTCCTATGAACATATGGACAGTGTATTTAAAAAAATCAGGTGCCATTAAGTCAATTCCAACTCATGGAAGTTGTGAGTCAAAGTAGAACTATACTCCATAGAGTTTTAATGGCCGATTTTTTTTTAATAGATTGCCAGGCCTTTCTTCTGAGGTACCTGTAGGCAGACTCAAACTGCCAACCTTTCAGTTAGCAGTCAAGCACACCAACATTTGCACGAGCCAGGGACTCCCAAACAGTATATACATTGTCATAATCCTCAAACAACCCTAAGGGTTGGCATTATCCCCATTTATGCAGCCCCATTTTATGGAAGAGGACATAGATGTTCAGAAGAGTTTTGTAACTTGCCAAGATCTCAAAGCTAAGAAATAGCACAGAAGGAACTTGAACTCACTACTTATGTTTCCCAAAACTTATACGTCATTAACCACCCATACATCACTGTTCCCACAGTGTATGTAATAGATTCGCTTTTATATGGCTTTTTCGCTATGGTCTTGTGAAGCTTACAAAATGATTGGGCACGGCTATGCAGATAAGGTGCTTGTGGCCCACCAAGGGGACTGGACAGCTTCCTAATGATGAAAATAAGGTGCATGGAACCCTGTGGGGACATGACCATGCAAATAAAGTGTATGGAACCCTAACAAGGGGATTGATCAGTTTTGCCATCCCACTAGGCTGAAATGAGGCTCCTAGAGGCAGAAAGGGGGAATCTCATTACCATCTAAAGAAGATCCAGGAGTGGTACCCATCCTTTGGACCTAAGGTCCCTGCACTGAGAATCTCCTAGACCCAGGAGACATAGAACTATAACACCGGAGACAGCATGAGACAGCGAGAAGCAGTGGCAGAGAAACGGTGGCAACAGAATCAGGAGGCCGGTGCGAGATTAGTGCGTGTGTGGACCTACGGAGCAAGACAGCTAAAACCCATGAGGCAGGAGGCTTCCTGGCAGAGTGAGGTGCCTTCTGGCACTTATCGGCAGAGCTAAGGAGCTTTGTAACACTTGACCCAGCAAGGCAGGGCAGAAGCCAGGCCGAGGAGCCCAGGGGCCCAGGAGCTGAAGGGGCAGCCTGGCTGTTGGCACTGTGGAAAAGCTCTCCTGACCAAAGAGCTGTATCCTGAGTCATTCCGGATCCTGAAATTATAATCTGTTACTTCCCTAATAAGTTCGCTATGAGTTGGAATCGACTCTATGGTAACTGTTTGGTTGGTTGGGTCTCTCTCCTCAGGCATTAGGCCAATAAATCTCTTGGAGCCCTGGTGACTCTGTGGTTAAGAGCTACTGCTGCTATTGTGGCACAATGACAGATTCATTGACCAGTGGAACAGAACTGAGAACCCAGATGTAAATTCATCCACCTATAGTCACCTGATCTTTGACAAGGGCCCAAAGTCCATCAAATGGGGAAAAGGCAGTCTTTTTAAAAAATAGTGCTGGCAAAACTGGATGTCCATCTGCAAAATAATGCAACAGGGCCCATACCTCACACCATACACTGAGTCGACCTACAGGCACTGCAGAAGAAAGGCCTGATGACCTATTTCTAAAAAACCAGCCACTGATAACCCTATGGAACACAGTTCTACTCTGACACACATGAGATTGCCATGAGTTGGAATCAACTCAACAGCAACTGGATTTTTTTAGGAAGGAAAAAATAATGTGGGGAAAGGGAATAGAAAATGCCCAGGGTGGAGATGGGGTGGGGTGGGGGGGGTGGGGGGGGAGCCAGGGAAGGGCTCCTCAGAAGCATACCGATGAGAGCAGGGCCCTCTTCAGACCCTGAGACTCTCAATCTCCCTTTGTAAATCATAGGTCTTCAACTTTTCTCAGCTCAGCCTACAGTGAAAACTGTTTCAGTTCCTGGCCTGCAACAATATATCTGGAGCCTTCTCATCAGGTCTCAAATCTCAGGGAGGCCTCACCTGGCCACTCTATCTAAAGTAGGTTCGTTCATCTCACTGTGCTCCTGCCGGCCATAATTCACTAGCATAATACCATGTTGGCTACTTTCATAACATTTTCAACTTGTAATTTAATTGCCTATTTGTTTATTTACACGCTTGTCTGCTCCCCATTTACATTATGAGCTCTAGAAGACCTGGGATAGGGTCATGTTGCAACACTGACCCATGTCCAGTGCTCAGCACAATGGTTGACATCTAGTAGACACACAACTCTTTTATGCATAAATGAATAAATATGCCACTTGAAGCAATTCTTATAGCTTGCCTTAAGGCCTCTGCAAAAGCTTGTTTTACAATTAATATTCACTGGCATGTTTATCATATAAAGCAAGGCAATCCTGCTACTCCATGGCGGTAACAAGCTATCAAGGCTTAATAAAAGGCAAGAGTACCAAAGCACTTCAAAGCTAGGAGAACTTGTTTGGTCTTCATTTCTCCTCTGTACTCTGTAGGTTTTGCTTTAGATGGTGAGAAGAAAAGGAAAAGCAAGTTAGGAATCTGTTCTGACCTTGAGTACAGGGGAAGCTGCCTGTACACCAGTATTTCACAGACCAATGCTTGCTCAGAGTTTTTCTCGCTGTTCATCCTGGCTGCTCGCCTGGTTTATTTCTGGTTTGGACTACTTTCCCAGGCTTTCTAGGATACAGATTCAGCTCCCACAGAACTCACAGAAAACCCTCATCTGGCCCTCTTGCTTTCCTTTCTTCTGGTTTGGAGTCTCTCATCTTGCTTAGCCTTCCTTTACATTTCCACTTACATTCCCTCCAGACCGCAGAGAAAACTGAAATAAAAGTACAGGTTTTACAGAAAGAGATTCTTTCACTGAAAGACTGGCATGGCTGAAGGTGTCCATTTTATTTTTATTTCTAAGGATCTAAGAAGGGAAATCTTCTCCCGACTCAGACTAGAAAGCACAAACATTAATCTTTCCATTCTGAAGATATTCCACTTACGTTACCAAAGAGTAGGTTAAAGACAGCTTAGAGAAACTCATTTAAGAAAAAAAAATTAACATGATAATCAAATTAATGACTGACATGCCTTTCAGCTATGTCTTGGTCATCTAGTGATATTATAACAGAAATACCACAAGTAAACAAAGAGAAATTTATTCTCTCACTGTCTAGTAGGTTACAACTCCAAATTCAGGGCATCAGCTCCAGGGGAAAGCTTTCTCTCTCTGTTGGCTCTGGATGAAGGTCCATCAATCTTCCCCTGGTCGAGGAGATTCTCCACACAGGAAGCTCAGGTCCAAAGGACGTGCTGCTTTCTTGGTGGCATGAGGTCCCCATGTTTCTTTGCTTACTTCTCTTTCATATCTCAAAAGAGATTGGCTTAAGACACTATCTGATCTTGTGGATCTCGTCAATATAACTGCTGCTAATCCGTTTTATTAACATCATAGTGATAGGCTTTATAACACACGGGAAAATCTCATCAAATGACATAATGGTGGACAATCATATAATACTGGGAATCACGGCCTAACCAAGCTGACACATATTTTGGGGGGACACAATTCAATCCATGACAAGCTACAAAGGAGATTCTTCAGTTATCCTAAAGAAGGATGAAATGCACACATACCATCTATGACCTTGCCTTAGTCACTGTGAGATTAGGTACAAAATGCACTTCAAAAGCTCCTTAAGCCTAAAGAGCTTTTGGGTGTGCACATAGGCCAGCTGGAGATTCTGAGAACCTCCTGGATGCCTCACACTCTGACCCTTGGCCAAGCCCCACCCCAGCTTCCAAGAAAAGTCTCTCTCCCTAGCACAAAGCCATGTGGAACATTTCAGCAACTTTATTTTCTCAGCCTTTCATAAAAACTAGACCATTTTACCACCTGCCTTGGAAAAAGAACGTGTGGATTATATTTCAAACATTTCAATTTCACTCCTCGGCAGAGCTTGATTCCCCCCTGAGGGATCAGTTGCTGGCAGGGCTGGGCTGCTAGAGGCTCTTCTAGCTGCTTCTCTTTGGACCCTGGCCACACAGAGGCCAAGGTCTTTACTTTCTCCATGATTTATGTCCCATGATGGCCGCGCACTCTCAGGAGAGACAGGCTGACAGCTCTGTGCCCCATCTGGTTTGTGAGAAGCATCCCCCTGGACCAGAGATGTGTAAGAGACAAGGCTGATGCCAGCAGCAAAGACCTCCCATTCATCCTACCCTCATCTTCACCACCCCTCTCCCCAAAGCTTTGCCAACTGGAAGGATAAACATGGAATTGCCATCAGCTCCATGTTGGGAAAATACTCCTACTTCTGGGCTTCTGTGCACAATTTCAGGGCCTCAAACCAAGAGATGTTTCCTCTTCACTTTTGTATAGACAAAATATAAAGGTCACCCCACGGTCACTTGGCTGACCCTCAAATGCACTCTGAGGAACCACAGCAATGATATGAACTAATATTTGCACAGAGCTTTGAGGTTCACCAAGGGGTTTCATGTATGTTGCCCAGAAATCTCACAAGAGCCTTGCGAGGTGATGGTTATCATTATCCACACTGGCCCCCTTGCTGTTCTTTGAATCTCTGAAGCACGCTCCTAGCTCAGGGCACATGTTCTTGCTGTTCCCTCTGCCAAGAATCCTCTTCCTTCAGATGACTGCATGGCTTTCTCCCTCACTTCTTTCAGTTTCTGCTGGAATGCACCATATCACAGAATCCTTCCCTGAATGCTTTATAAGAATAAGCCATAAACGCTAGCTCCCCTACCCTCTTCATTTTCCTTCATAGCACATACCACTTACCACTCATATATTTACGCATTTTGTTGTAGTTTATTATCGGCCTCTTGTCACTAGATTACCAGCTCCATGAGATCACGGCCTTGGTCTGTGTTGCTTACTGCTCTATCCCAAGTGCCTAGAACAGTCCCTGATACATAGTTGTTAGTTGCCATCAAGTTGCCTCCAACACACGGTGACCCCCATGTACTACTAAACGAAACACTGCCTGGTCCTACGCCATCCCCACAATCGGGTGTGAATCAGACTGTTGTGATCCATAGAGTTGTTACTGGCTGATTTTTTGGAAGTACATCACCAGGCCTTTCTTCCTAGTTTGTCTTAGTCTGGAAGCTTCACTGAAACCTGTTCAGCATCACAGCAACGTGCAAGCCTCCACTGACGGACAGTTGGTGGCTGCGCATGAGTGCATTGGCCAGGAATAGAACCTTGGTCTGCTGCACGCACGGAAAGTGAGAATGCTACCACTGAGTCACGGGTGACACATGGTAAGCATTCGATAAGCATTTTTTGAATGAATGAGTGAATGAATAGTTAACCCCTTTTTTAGGAAACTGTTGAGGGAAACTGCAGCACTGAATAGGAAAATTGATTTACTCAATTATTAGTTCCAGGGACTGCTCCCTCCTGATGAGCTGTCCAAAGTAGGTGAGATAATATCTCACCATCCTCGCTTCTAAGGAGCATCCTGGCTGTACTTCTTCCAAAATAAGTTTGTTTGTTCTTCTGGCGGTCTGTGGTATATTTAATTTTCTTTACCAGCACCATAATTCAAATGCATCAATTCTTCTTCAGTCTTCCTTATTCATTGTCCAGCTTTCACACGCATATGAGGTGAATGAAAATACCACGGCTTGTATCAGGTGTACCTTAGACCTCAAGGGGACATCTTTGCTTTTTAACACTTTAAAGAGGTCTTTTGCAGCAGATTTGCCCAATGCAATACACCATTTGATTTATCAACTGCTGCTTCAGTGGGCGTTGATGGTGGATCCAAGTAAAATGAAATCCTTGACAACTTCCATCTTTTCTCCATTTATCATGATGTTGATTACTGGCCCAGTTGTGAGGATTTTTATTTTCTTTATGTCGAGGTGTAATCCATACTGAAGGCTGTAGTCTGATCTTCATCAGTAAGCAAGGTTGTGTCATCTGCATATCACAGGTAGTTTATTCTGATGCTGTGTTCTTGTTTATACAGTCCAGCTATACGTAGACCGAGAGGCAGTCATTCAAACAAAACAAGGGGATACTTCATGGTTTAAAATCCAGAAAGGTGTGCATCAGGGATATATCCTTTCACCATACTTATTCAATCTGTATGCTGAGCAAATAATCTAAGAAACTGGACATACACATTGATTCCTGTAATTTTACGTCTCCATTACTAGATAAATCAACAGCAGAATTATATTTAACAGCCTCCTCTCCTGGCAGACTTTTTGTTAAATATATTAATGCTAGAAGAGTGATACTTTCCCTCAACTTTGCATAGCAGTCCACCTATAAAAATGTTAATAGCCACAACATCATTTTCAGAATGCTGCTCCTCCATTAGCTCTGTGGCTCCCCCACACAAGGCAGCTGTTGGCTTCTCTGACTATAAGGTGCAATAGAGAAAGTAGCTGCTCCACAGAGGGCCACATAGCTCAAAGGTTGCTGGGAAAACGCCTTGCAAAAGCACTCATGCAACTGCTTGTTTCTAGTCTGGGCTTGTACCACCTTACACAGCTCTTTGGAAATATCACACTGGGCCATAAACAACAGGTGGATTAGTATCACTCCTTCACCAGTACCTGGAGGTAGTTTCCTATTAGAAATCCAACCAAACCCATTGCTGTGGAGTCGATTCCAACTCGTAGTGATCCTACGGGACAGAGTAGAACTGTCTCATAAGGTTTCCAAGGAGGAGCTGGTGAATTTGAACTGATGACCTTTTGGTTAACAGCTGAAGGCTTAATTATAGTACCACCAGAGCTCCAGATTTCCATTAGGCTTGACCAACTATGGAACCTACATAAGAAACGTCACATGCCCCCAAGTATCTCACAAGCCCCTAAGATTCTCTCCAGGCTCCCGAATGTTATACGGAACAGGGCTTACCAAACATACATATAAACCCCTGTGGATCTTGTTAAAATGCAGATTCTGATTCAGTGCAGCTGGACTGGGGCCTGAGAGTCTACATTTCTAACCAGCACTCAGGTTAGAATCTCAGCTAGGAGTGAAGTACTAGAGAACTTACTTTTAAATCCCTCACCCCTTACCAGTTGTGGCTCAGCTGACCCCTACTTGTAGTGACCCTGACTCACGATGACCCCATGTGTGTCAGAGTTGAACTGTACTTATAGGGTTTTCAATGGGTGACTTTTTGAAATTAGATTCCCAGGCTTTTCTTTCAAAGTGCCTCCAGGTGGACTCAAACCTCCAACTTTTCTGTTAGCAGCCAACTGCATTTACATTTAGCACCACCCAGGGACTCCTCTTCATCCCTTAAACCAAACCAGTTGCTGTCAAGTCAGTTCTGACTCATGGCCACCCCATATGCTGCACCCTAGAATAACACCCCATAGGGTTTTCAAGACTGTGACATTTCAGAAGCACATCTCCAGGCCTTTCTTCCAAGGCCTCTCTGGGTAGGTTCAAACCACCAATCTTGCAATTAGTAGTCCTGCTACCCAGGGATTCCCCCCACCCCTTAGATCAAAAAGGCCTCACTACAAGAGGAGAACGTTCCTGAATGGAAGCCACTGGTCCACCATTTGCAGCTCACACACAAAGAGTAGTTCATTTGCTGCCCCAGTTACCCTGGATTCAAACCCAGTGGGAGACGTAATTTCCCGCTATTTCTGTGCCACTGTAATTGCACAGTAGCTCCTGCCATTTGTTAGCACGCACATCTGGCAGCCCTCTTGCCTCTGGGCCAACAGGCTCCAGACTCTACAGTCCTGCAGAGCCCGGGCGAGCATCCAGTTGCTGACACAGCAGCCAGGGAGTGCTCAGGGACTGTGGGAATGAAGGCTCAACACCCGCGGAACCTCTCTCCTGCTCTCCATTCCCTTCCGAGGGGATTCAGCCCTGCTTCTGCTTAAGCAACAGGAGGGACTGCTTTAAGCAACAGGGTGAAAGGAGTGCTGGGAGATCAGAGACTGGCCTTCATCCCCAGGTCCATCATCCCTCCAGCAGCCACCGAGCAGATTTGAACTGGGGCTGAGAGGCGAATGCAGATGTCCTCTTTGGTCTGTGAAGTACACCCTGCCTGTCTCCACTCTGGCAGCAGCATTAACACATCTGGAGGAAGCCCTGGATACTTGCTAATGCAGCTGCTGTTCGCAAACATGTCACAGACCAAATGGGACCGTGGCAGATGGGTAATTAACAAATCCTTTTTGGTGTGGTGGAGGGATTTCTGCTTATCTCGAATTTAGCTTTCCAAATCAGCTTGCACAATGACTTGTCCTTCAACCTTGACCTTTCACTTGCCTTTCCTCTGCCTCATATTTTTCTGATCAGATGAATGGGAATGACAGGGACTGGGTAGAGCAGTGCTGGATAGAGGGGTGTTGTGAAATGGCTTTGAACCTGGGGCCAGGAAACCTAAGACGTGGTCACAGACCTTACCACTCATTAGCTGTTTTATTTTGGACAAGACACTTAAACTTTTAACAACTTAGCTAGGTCATCTATATAATGGGGTTAATATCTGGGTGATTATCTCATAAATTTTTAATGAAGATCAAATAAGAATATGACTGCTTTTAAACTGTCCAATATAATATTTGGTGAGATTCCATGAACGACACCGAATGGGATACTAAGAGACTTATTCATACCACAAAGAAAAACTACTGTTTGGAATCGAAGACCTCTACACTACTGACTTGGGATTCACTTATAGGATAAATTTAGGGGCATTCCATAACAATCATTGGGAACAACTGGTAAATATTCTGTGCCTTCAAATCTAGTCCTAGATAGAGGGCATTCAGTGTATACATGAGTAATTATGCAATACTAAGAAACATGTTTTGGGTCAAGGTTTTATTATTCCAATAAACAATTGAAATGATGCCAAAAAAAATCAAGATAACTGAGCTCTACCTTGCTTGCCACACGTAAATGCAATCTACCCTGTGTTCTTCTTGGTAAGCTAAAAGCACTCTGAGGAAATCCACAGTGAGAAACTGCAGCTTCCTCCCAGCCTTCTCAGCCTGCCTGAGCATTTTAATCTTTGCCTCATGTCAGGCAGGCTTTGAGAGTGTGACTCTGCCCTCCAGACTCGCTTATTATCCTTCCCAGAAATTGGAGCCCTTATTAAAATCCATGCAGCCTGTTCAGCTGTGGTGCTGCTGGCTGAGCCCAAATTGGAAAAATTGAAATAGCAAGTAAGAAGAGGAAAACAATTTTATATGGCTCTTTTGGATCAATGGAATTAATAATTTTTATCAGAAATAAATTATTCCTATTCCAGCCTAGTTAGAGATATGTGGTCAGTCAATCTAGCTCAGTAGAATTTTTTTTTTTTTTTTTTTTTTTAGTGTAAGAGATATCCATTCATTTAACCAACATTCCTTAAACATCTACCACGTGTTGGGGAATATATGGCTATAGGAAAACATAATTGGAAAAGGAAATATTAAAAGCTTCAATTAATTACTTGCTTGGTCTTTATTGAGGTAGACCTCAGGCAAAGTTCTACTCCCAAATGATCTTTTGAAGCAACAGATCCAGTCATTTTATCAAATAGTGATAAATGCAGATGGTATTCTGGACCAAACTGGTAAAGTAAGTAGAAATAAATCACCAGGATAGAATGGTATCAACTCAAGCATTTTGAAAGAGTTAGAGCAATAGCATGAATAGTGTAACACCTGGGTATGCATTAGAATGACCTGTGAATACTTCTAAAAATGCTGATAGCTGTGACCCGGCCCAGCCTCTAAATCTGTAGTTCTCAAAGTATGGTACCAAGACCAGAAGCATCAGCATTATCTAGGAACATGTTATAAAGGCAAATTCTCAAAACCCATCTCAATTCTACTGAATCTGAAACCCTGGGGCTGGGGCTGGGGCTGGGGCTGGGGCTGGGGCTGGGGCTGGTGTTTTACCTAGATCTTCAGATAACTCTGATATACGTTAAATTTTGAGAATCATTTCTCTAAATATACATTTCAGGGACTCAGGTGTGCTTATAGAAAGGGTTTGTTCAGTCAAGGTCGGAAAGAATGATTTTTATAACCTACTACCCGACAACTGTGAGATTACCAGCATGATGACTAGCCCTAAAACAAATTCCAGTGAAGACCCTGAGAAAGAGCCGTACGCTAATCTCATTTCTGTGATTGATAATTTCACTTCATGTCTCCCATATCACTTTATTTGTACTTCTTACATAGTGTCTTTTATTGTTTCATTTAACGTATATGTTTTCTATCTCCTCCCAGAGTAAATTCTGCATATAGTACACATTCAATGATGTGGAAAAATTACTAAAGCAAAACCTATTGTTGGATTATTGCATACTATTGTAGTTCCTGCAAAAGCAAAATATAAATAGAGAAGACTCAGGAAAAGATAATAAACATAATCATAGAAATAGAATATCACCTCTGAGTTCAAGCTATAGTGGATATAAGGTGAGATAGCAAGTCTAGAAAATCATAGATGGTATAGATAAGATAAACTTAGATTTGGTTGACCAGTGTCAGAATATTATAAAGTGACAACAACAGAAGAGCTCAAAAGAATAAATTTTTAGAATTAAAGAATGGACTGCTTTGCCCATTGTAAAAAGCACATGTAAATTCTAGCAGCTAAACTCATCCTTGAAGGTAAGAGATGATATCTTAAATTTATTCAACGTGAGGCAGTACTGCGTAATGGTTATAAATGCAGATTTTAGATCAGATTGCTTAGATTTTCCACCTACTAACTATATGATATTGGGCAAATCAATTAGCTTCTCTGTGTTTCAGTGTTCTCATCTGCAAAATGGGAAAATAGTATTTAACATATAGCATTTTTATGAGAAACAAATGAGTTCACATAGCCCTGCTAGAAATGTAATCTCCCTCTTAGAAAACAAGGGTAGCCTAAGTGTTGCATAGCAACCAAACCTCTTGCACACTGGATTTTGCACAGTCAGAAACAGCAGTGCCCCGTTCCAAGATAGTGGCTGACCACACCACTTTGAATGTGTGTCACTCTCCTAAATTCTGGCAATAGTCCAATCTCAGGCTTCAGGCTCCAGAAAAGTCTCAGTATACCTCTTCTGAGTCTCCCGTTCCAGAGCTTTGACCCATAATTTTTCCTGTCCCAGTTATGGGTCTGGATCACCCAACTTTAAAAATTGGGTCTGTTTCAGTTTCATTTCGTTGGCCATGATTGAACCAGTTTGAACCAGTTCAAGGACTGAAGAAAATATGAATAAATAAAGACAGCTAGATTCATTGGGAAGTGAAGCAAAGAAAATTTTTTCATTGACTTTAAATAATAACAAATTAAAATGAAGGTTGAAATAAATTAATGGATATCAAAACCATGATTCGCAATTATGAGATGTTAATTATATTTTCAATTGAATTATAGAAATAAAAATACAATGTCAGAATTAAAAAGGTATTGCAAGCATCTATTCAAACCAATATAGGAATATATATGTGACAGCATCCCTGTGAGTCTTGGGTACAAATACGTCCAGTCATTGAGACTTCACTATTTGACCAGATAGCACATTCCAGTTTTAATGCCCAGAAAGTTATTCCTTATATTGAGTTCAAATATGCTCCTGTATGTTCCAGTCATTGCCCTACTTCCTGTGATTTTTATGAAACACAAATCTTGCTAAGCATTCTTGCCCACTGAACATACTATAACTAAGGAGAGCCACATTTCTGGACAAAACGGATCTCAGTTCTTAGGGCTGAAATAAATACTGTATTGTAATTCACACATTTTGAAATATTTTTGAATATGCTTCTCCCTGGGTGGAGGCTTCACTACTGGCTGGAAGGAAATGGAAGGAACTTTAGATGCGAAGATGGTCCCACATACAGAGGAAGACAGTTCTGCACACCAAGAGAAAAGAGGTGGTCAGAAAGGCCTGGAAAATGAAGAGGAGGAGTTTACCAGGTGAATGAAGGGCAAGATGTAAAAATTCAGAATTGTGTATTTGAGAATTTGAAATGATTCAGAATGGCCAAAGTATTGGGCAGCCAAGAAAGGCAGTGCAATGACAGAGGAACTTAGAGAGTTGGGCAGATGTCAGAGTCTGTAGACCGAACAGGCCACTTTAAGGACTGTCTTGGATTGATTCACAACATAGGCTCTGACCTTGTAAATGACTGATCTACTATCCCGAGAAAGGCCATTAGACCTGAAACACTAAGCATAGCCTACACATAGTGAAAACCTGACTCATCATGGCCTTATTTCTCTCCAAGAAGTGGTATTGACTCTGTTCTATAGAAGGCAATTTATAGCTCGATGAAGTTAAATACCTTATTTCGGTTGAAACACTATGGAGACGAACGCAGGAAAATCAATTTCACAATTTGCCAAGTCCCAATTTTTCCAAATGTTTCCATACCCCTTTCATGAATTAGAAGATGAGAACAAGGATATGACTGGATAAAGAAATTGTACCACATTTCAAAGCTTCAATGAAGAGGAATAATGGCATGCAGCCTCCAGTTATCAGCGGATTAGTGATGAAATCCCCAGAAGAGCATTTTAGCAGGTTCAGCTCCCACAAGGCATCTGAACCAAATTCCTTGCTTTCCCTTTCGGGACCTCACTGCCATTAACCCTGGTAAACTCCATTAAAAACACTGAGCTACTAGGAGACACCTTGCCCACACAAATACACTTCCGCAAAATTAACTGCAGGTGCAGAAAATTGTGACTACGAGGAAATTTATAACACTAATGACTTTAACAAATCTGAGTTGATTAACAGAATCCCATAGACTGAAATTCTTGTGTTTCAATCAATCTTCTCGGAAACTTCATGAAAGCACAATCGGGAAAGAAAAATCCATGAGATATCCTAGGCAGGTCTCTTCATAAAAAGACAGAAGTTATCAGATAAGACACACTACGCTGACAAGTTCGGTGATTATTAGTTAGTAATCCCTAAATTACTCCTCTTTTTGCTATGTAAATCTCTACGGAGCACATTTACATTTAGCGCATACCTCGTTTTATTGCTCTTCGCTTTTTGCGCTTCACAGATACGGCGTATTTTACAAATTGAAGGTTTGTGGTAACCCTGTATCAAGCAAGTCTGTTGGCACCATTTTTTCCAACAGCATGTGCTCACTTCGTGTCTCTGTGCCACATTTTGGTAATTAATGCAATATTTCAAACTTTTTTCATTATCATTATATCTGTTATGGTGATCTGTAATCAGTGATCTTTGCTGTTACCATCGTAATTGTTTTGGAGCACCACGAACTGTGCCCATAAAAGTCGACGAACTTAATAAATGCTGGTGTGTTCTGACTGCTCCAATGACTAGGCATTCCTCTGTCTCTCTCCCTCTCTGTGGGCCTCTCTATTCCCTGAGACATGATAATTAGGCCAATAATAACCCTACAATGGCCTCCAAGGGTTCAGGTGAAAGGAAGAGTAGCACATCTCTCACTTTAAATCAAAAGCTAGAAATGATTAAGCTTAGTGAAGAAGGCATGTTGAAAGTTGAGATATGCCTGAAAGTTAGGCCTCTTGTGCCAGTTCGTCAAGTTGTGAATGCAAAGAAAAAGTTCTTGAAGGAAACTAAAAGTGCTAGTCCAGTGAACACACGAATATTAAGAAAGGGAAACAGCCTTACTGCTTATACGGAGAAAGTTTTAGTGGTCTGAATAGAAGACCAAACCAGTTACAACATTCCCTTAAACCAAAGCCTAATCCAGAGCAAGGCCCTAACTCTCTTTAATTCTGTGAAGATTGAGAGGGGTGAGGAGGCTGCGGAAGAAAAGTCTGATACTATCAGAGGTTGGCTCATGAGGTTTAAGAAAATAAGCTGTCTCCATAACATAAAAGTACAAGGTGAAGCAGCAAGAGCCAAAGTAGAAGCTACAGCAAGTTCTCCAGAAGATCTAGCTAAGATAATTGATGAAGGTGACTACACTAAACAGATTTTTAATGTAGACATAACAGCCTTATATTGGAAGAAGATGCCATCTAGGACTTTGATAGCTAGAGAAAAGAGATAAATGCCTGGCTTCAAAGCTTCAAAGGATAGGCCGATGCTGACTCTTTTCTAAGGGGTTTATGCAGCTGGTGACTTCAAGGTGAAGCCAATGCTCATTTTCCATCCCAAAAATCCTAAGGCTCTTAAGAATTATGCTAAATCTACTTTGCCTGTGCTCTATAAATGAAACAACAATGCCCGGATGACAGCACATCTGTTTACAACATGGCTTATTGAGTATTTTAAGCCCACTGTTGAGACCTACTGCTCAGAAAAAAAGATTGCTTTCAAAAAATTACTGCTTATTGGCAATACCCCTGGTCACCCAAGAGCTCTGATGGAGAGCTACAAGGAGATTAACGTTGTCTTCATGCCTGCTAACACAACACCCATTCAGCAGTCCATGGATCAAAGAGTAATTTTGACTTTCAAGACTTATTATTTAAGAAATACATTTCTTAAGGCAACAGCTGCCATAGATAGTGATTCCTCTGATGGATCTGGGCAAAGTAAATTGAAAACCTTCTGGAAAGGATTCACCATTCTAGATGCCATTAACAACATTTGTGATTTATGGGAGGTCAAAATATCAACATTTACAGGAGTTTGGAAGAAGTTGATTTCAACTCTCATGGATGATTTTGAGGGGTTCAAGACTTCAGTGAAGGAAGTAACTGCAGATGTGGTGGAAGTAGCAAAAGAAGTAGAATTAGAAGTGGAGCCTTAAGATGTGACTGAATTGCTGCAATCTCATGATAAAACTTTAACAAATGAGAGTTGCTTCTTATGGGTGAGCAAAGAAAGTGATTTCTTGAGATGGAATCTACTCCTGGTGAAGATGCTTATGAACACTGTTGAAATGGCAACAAAGGATTTAGAATATTATATAAACTTAGTTGAAAAAGTAGCAGCAGGGTTTGAGAGGATTATCTCCAATTTTGAAAGAAGTTCAACTGTGAGTAAAATGCTATCAAAAGGATAACAGGCTACAGAGAAGTCTTTAGTGAAAGGAAGAATCAATTGATGAGGCAAACTTCACTGGTGTCTTATTTTAAGAAATTTCCACAGCCACCCCAACCTTCAGCAACCACCACCCTGATCAGTCAGCAGCCATCAACACTGAGGCAAGACTCTCTACCTGCAAAAAAGATCATGATTCATTGAAAGCTTAGATGATGGTTAGCATTTTTTAGCGATAACATTTTTTAATTAAGGTATGTACATTGTTTTTTAGACATAATGCTATTACACATTTAATAGACTACCGTATTGGTATAAACATAACTTTTGTATACACTGGGAAACCAAAAATTTTGTGTGACTTGCTTTATTACCATATTCGCTTTATTGAGGTGGTCTGGAACTGAACCTGCCGTATCTGTGAGGTATGCCTGTAGTCTCCAAGAAAGAAGCCTTGACACTTTTTCAAACAAAGGTCAGTCTGAGAGACCATTCTTATCAGGGCCTTTTCTGCCTTAGTCAGTTGGACGTGATGAAGAAATTGTGACAGAATATTTTCACGTAGGACCATAACTAGAATGGGAGCCTGCAAGTAATTGGTGAGATGAGTGACTGCTGAGATGAGGAACCGATGGCAATCTATCCAGTATTTTAATAGATTAGTTGCAGAACACTTAGGAAATGATGGTTATGGACAAGAAGTAATGCTAATGAAGCAGAGTTTGAACAAGAAAAGGGGGCAAAGGTTCTAGTCAATCATAAGCTAGAGAGCTTAAGGATTAAGGAAGCATTTGGATGACTGCACAACCACTGAATGACTGCAAATAGGAACGCATCTGGATATAACTTTCTAGGCATTTGTTTGCCTGATTAATTTTCCATTAAAGGTAGTATAAGCCTCTTCTCAGAAGCCAAAGAAAACATCCCCTTCTTTGTCAGCCCTTTATGGCACTACTCACTAACAAGTACTCGTTCTTTAAGACATGAAACTATGAGGCTGTTCAGCTCCCTGCAGTGTTCAGGTGATGCCCCTACATATCTGAGTGACTAAATGGTGAGTGGTAGAATTCTCGCCTTCCATGCTGGAGATGTAGTTTGATTCCTGGCCAATGCACCTCAAGTACAGCCACCACTCAGTTGTCAGTGAAGGCTGGTGTGTTCCTATGATGCTGAATAGGTTTCAGCGGAGCTAAGACAGACTAGGAAGAATAGCATGGAGACCTACTTCTGAAAAATCAGCTAATAAAAACCCTATGGATCACAACTGTCTAGCCCCATTGTGCATGGGGCCAATATGAGCTGGGGCTGACTCCAGGGCAGTTAACAACAGTAACAAGCATTCAGTGGTCATCTTAACATGGTCTTATTCAAAAGTTGTGACCAATAATTTAACATCATCATCATGCTAGGCTAAATATCATCCATTGGCACTCCTGGATGTCATTTAGATTCTGCTAATGGAATGTACTCATCTAAGATCTGAAATGCAGAAGGAGATGGGGTTCAATCTTCCTGTAGCAATGATGGTTGAAGGGTAGCCTCTGGTAATTGCTAGTATTTGTGGTATTTTCACTGGTTCACTGACCAGATGCCAAATTTGTAATGTGGAAAGACTGTGACACTGACCTCCTGTAGTTATCTGACCTTGAATAAATTACTTAACTTCTCTGTCCCTTGGCACCCTCATTTGTGAATAGCAGAATAATGATGGTACCTACCTATTGGATAAAGTTGCTTTGAAGACTAAGTTGGTAAGGAGGTGTTAGATATTACTACCACTACTGCTGCTGCTGCACATAATGACTTAGAATTACGCCCGGTACAGAGATGTGCTTGATAGCACTTAACGAATACTAAAATGATGATAATGGCTAAGATCAATAGGAGATACCTGACAAAGGAAGGGATTTGATGTCTGAAGAAGAGGTCAGCTCTGTCAAAATTAATTACTTAATATCTCTGTGTTTCACTTGTTTAATGTTCTCAACTCAAAATGGAGGATATAATCAAGTTCACAAAAATATTTATTAAATGGTGTAACATGTCTATAAACTTTGTTTATAGACCCCCTTGAGTCTGTCAGTTTGCTGTACTGTGGGGGCTTGCATATTGCTGTGATGCTAGAAGTTAAGCCACTGGTATTCAAATACCAGCAGGGTCACCCATGGTGAAAAGTTTCAGCTGAGCTTCTGGACTAAGGCAGACTAGGAAGAAGGGCCTGGCAGTCTACTTCTGAAAAAAATTAGCCAGTAAAAACCTTATGAATATCAGTGGAACACTGTCTGATAGATGTTTACCTGTGTTTTACTAACTATGCAAAGGCATTCAACTGTGTGGATCATAACAAATTATGGATAACACTGCAAAGAATGGGAATTCAAGAAAACTTAACTGTGCTCATGAGGAACCTATACATAGATTGAGAGGCAGTCATCTGAACAGAACAAGGGGATACTTCGTGGTTTAAAGTCAGGAAAGGTGTGCATCAGTGTTGTATCCTTTGACCATACTTATTCAATCTGTATAAAACAACTGGGCAGATAATCCAAGAAGCTGGACTATATAAACAAGAGCGGGGCATCAGGATTGGAGGAAGACTCATTAACAACCTGTGTTATGCAGATGACACGACTTTGTTTGCTGAAAGTGAAGAGGACTTGAAGCACTTACTGATGAAGATCAAAGATTACAGCCTTCAATATGCATTACACCTCAACATAAAGAAAACAAAAATCCTCATAATTGGTCCAATAAGAAACATCAAGATAAATGGAGAAAAGATTGAAGTTGTCAATGATTTCATTTTACTTGGATCCACAATCAACACCCATGGAAGCAGCAGTCAAGAAATCAAATAACATATTGTATTGGGCAAATCTGTTGCAAAAGACCTCTTTGAATGTTAAAAAGCAAAGATGCCACTTTAAGGGCTAGGGTGCGCCTGACCCAACCCATGGTGTTTTCAATTGCCTCATATGCACGTGAAAGCTGGATGATGAATAAGGAAGACCAAAGAAGGTTGATGCCTTTGAACTATGGTGTTGGGGAAGAATATTAAGTATACCATGGACCATCAAAACAATGAACACATCTGTCTTGGAAGAAGTACAGCCAGAAGTACATGCTCCTTAGAAGTGAGGATAGCGAAACTTTGTCTCACATATTTCGGACATGTTATCGGGGGGAGCAGTTCCTGGAGGACATCATACTTGATAAAGTAGAGGGTCAGAGGAAGAGAGGAAGACCCTCAATGAGATGAACTGACATATCATTATTGCAATAATGGGCTCAAGCATAACAATGATCACAAAGATGGTGCACAGCCAGGCTGTTTTTCGTTCTTTTGTACATGGAGTTGCTATGAGTCAGAACTGACTCTATGGCACCTAACGACAACAACAACAAAAATTTGTAAAGCATAAAAACACTATACAACTGTTCTTATTATTAAGTACCGTAATATAATGTGTAGACTAAAAATGGAAGGAATTATAAAGTGCTAAAAGAGTTCATAGGAAGGAGTCATGGCTTCTAAGCAGGAGAATCAGGTAAACTAACATGGAGGAAACGGCCTTTGGACTGGGCTTTGAGGAATGGGTAGATTTTTGATGTGAAGAGATGGCAGATGGAGGCTTGCCAGTTTGACTAAGGAATGAAAGTGAGAAATTGAAAGGCCAATATAGGATATATTATTATTCTTCTAGCGTCTTTTTCTAGCAGTTATACCACATAGCTGGGAGACACAGTTAAGAGAAGGAATCCTAAGTGGGATCTCCTAATTGGCTTTCTGCATACTTAACATCACTTACAGAGAAAACTAGTCATGAGAGCAAAATGTATTGAAAAGAGGGGGCTCATGGGCATGATTATGTAGCCCAAAGAATTTAAGATGCATTCTTCTATGTTAAAAGCAAAAGAAAGAAAGAAAGCTTGCCACTAGCAGGAAAATGTCAAGGCGGCTCAGATGGTAAATATTATTCAGTTGCCACGATTTCTGTGTTTTTGTCAGCATAAGAATTTTTAACCCAGCACACTCCTTACTGAAGAGATGAATGACCTTATGTTGGGTGATTCCACTCCCAAACTCTAAGTGGGGATAATAAGAACAGGCTGAGAGCAGGTTATTTAATGAAAAGGAGAATTATTTTCAAGAAGCAAATAAGCAAATGGACCACAAACCCAAGCTCTAAAAAAATAAATAAATTCTGTGGATGATGAGGGCAATTGGAGCCAGTTCATATTCATGCAGCTACCATGGATATCAAAGACAAATCTCCCTCTTTGAAGTAGATGTTCAAGAAAGAAACACAAGGGCCATTTGGCACATAGCTTAGCACCTAAAACTTTGTCTCATTTTCATCCTCTGTGTATTTCTGACAATGTCAATTTCCACCTAATTTAAAATCAAGGGAAAATATTACCATATCCCACTAGTTTCGTAATTTGGGAAAGTCAGCATTTTCACTCTGCCAGGCTGTCCTGAACACATTCTGTCTCAAAGCTTACATTGTTTCAGAACACAGTGTTAAAAGGCCCAGTGGAGCCAGGGATGAAACACAGTTATCAACCACGCTGCTTTTGAAACAGAGCTTAAGTAACTCATAAAGCAGCTCTGTTTGTTCCGAAAAATGTAGGGAGAGAAGTATGAGGTTAATTCATCAGCCAGATGGCACGAATGTTGTTGTTGTGGCTGTTATGCCTACAAGTACAAAAGAGTAAAAAGCCAGAACTTCCTTTTTGATTGTACTGGGTCCAGATGTGGACTGCAGCAGAATGACCAACTGACAGCAGCACATACAAAGAGTAAAATTTTTAGCTCTTCCCACTCGTCAGCTGTGAAGCCCCCAAATTCAACAAATGCAGTCAAGACTAAATCACATACTGGAGTTACAGGCAATTGAATCCCAAGGTAAGGAAGTAGGGCCAGTATAGAAAATAATGTGTCCTCGTTTTCTGCGTTTGACCATGTGACTAAAACCTGGGGTTCTGGAGTCAGGGTTTCAGACTCAGCCCTGTCACTTTGAGCAAGTGTGACAGTGAGCAAATTATATAACCTTAGTCTCAATTTCCTCATCTATAATATGGAATAAAAATTTTATATAATCCATAGTTTTAGTGAGAAATTTTCAAATTCAATTCATTAAAAGAATTAAACGCAAATTAAAAAAAAACACTTAATTGGCAAAGGTGGTTCAAAATAAGGTCATATCGCCTCAATAATTTTTAAGAGAAAAATCAGACAGTCATTATAGTAGGTGCCAAAAAGTAATTTGGTAAAATTATTCAACATATAAAAATATGATTTTAGAAAAATAATTTTTAAAACAATGGGATTCTTAATATGGTAAAGAAAGCTATATTAGGGTCAATTTTATATTGAGTAATCAAACATTACAAGCACTGTCTTTAATAATTTTGCACTATTGTTTACTACTGTTTACTAAGCCCTGACCAATGCAATAAATACTGAAAAGAAGAGAAAAGATCATTTAAAAACACTGAGACCGCATATCTAAACAATCCAAGAAAATCTTCTAAAACTTACTAGTACTCATAAGAGTTCAGCACAGCAGCCAAATGCAAAACCAATATTTAAAATTAATAGCATTTTTGCACACCCAAAATAAACAGCTATAAATATGACTTTAAAAGAGTATGCATTTGAGAAAAAAATGCAAAATGTTTATTAATATCGGTTCAGCAAACATTTATTGAGCTCCTCCTTGCTGCTAAGAACTCTGCTTGAAATGTATATGTGAACTTTTTTAAGTAAATTACTTAAACATTATTTGAATAAATAAGATATTCTTAAATTGAAAGAGCAATTGTTATAAAAGTATCTGCTTTTATCAAGTTAACATCTAATGTAATTCAAATAAAAACTCCACCAGTATAGTAAATGCAATTATTTGTGGCAAACATTCACACTCTCTGCACCACAAGAAGAATATGCTTCCCTGCTATGTTGATATTGGACTTGGCCATGGAACTTGCCTTGGCCTCACGGTGGGTAGAGTGTACTTTCCTTGTGCCTTCATTTTGGGCTTGGCTCTGTGACTTGTTTTGGCCAATGGGATACAAGGAGACATGAGGGCAGCAAAAGTTTGCAACGTACCTGCAAAGCTGAGCTTAATCTCTTGTGGTTTTGCCAACACCTTGAGAAGAACATGCCCCAAGTGGCCCACTGGTCATCAATAAAAAGAGACACCCAACTTGCAGCTTTGGAACTAAGCCCAGCTGAGTCTGGCCTGGATGGACCAAATCCCAGCTGACCGTAGAAGCATGAAGAAGAAAAATAGTTGTTTAAGGCACTAACTTTCTGGCCTAGTGGCATAGTGGTTAAGACCTATGGCTGTTAACCAAAAGGTCGGCAGTTCGAATCCACCACGCATTCCTTGAAAACCCTATGGCACAGTTCTACTCTGTCCTATAGGGTCACTATGGATGGGAATCAACTCGATGGCAGTAGGTTTTTTTCATTAAAAGTATTGGCAACTGTTAAGTAAAAACTAAGAAAATCTGAATAAAACACAGGCTGAATAAAACACAAACTTTAGTTAATAATAGTGCATCAATATTAGTAATTAGCTGTGGCAGTTTCTCAAACTTTCCCTTTTTTTTGATGACCTCAACAGTTCTGAGGAATACTGAGCAGGTATTTTGTAGAATGTCCCTCAACTGGAATCAGTCTGATAATTTCCGCATGATTAGACCTGGGTTATAGATTTTAGGGAAGAAGACCGCAGAGGTAAAGTGTCATTCTCATCACATCATTTCAAGGGCACAAACTATCAAAATGACTTATCCCTGTTGATGCTCACCTTGGTCACTGGCTGAGGCAGTGTTGGTCAGGTTGCCCCACTGTAAAGCTACTCTTCTCTACCCCTTCCCATATTGTACTCTCTGGAAGGAACTCACTATGTGCAGCCCGCACTGAAGGAGTGGGAAAATACTCACTTTTAAAAGTACTGCAAACAATATTTTCATCTAGACTTTTTAAATTCCATTTTTTAATGATGGAAAGAGTTCTGGAGTGTTTCACACATAGACATTACTTAAGAATAAAGTGCATTTTTTCTAATAATAAATGTAGTACATGCTCATTGTAGAAAAATTTAAAAACAAGTTTAAGAAAAAAGTCACTTCAAATCCACTACCCATACATAGACCACTACTGCTAACATTTTGATCTCCAAACTGTCTTTGTCTACATTTAAACAGTTAAAATAATACTTTACATATACTATCCTATCTTATTACCCATTTACCATTATGAACAATTATGTACTCTTAGGCAAAGAGTGTATTATTGTTTACAATTACCAAGCCTAACACAGTGTCCAGCATGTATTCAACAAATCTTATCTGATGAACTTACTAACTTAACTATTTGGCAAATCCTCCAAGTGATGGTTAAGATTGTGTGCCAACTTGGCTGGGCCATGATTCTCAGTGTTTATATGTTATCACACCCATGATTGAATCTGCTGTGAGTTACCAATCAGTTGAAGGGGAGTTTCCTTGGAGGTGTGACCTGTATTCAAATATTAGCAGACGTTCTGGCTTTTTTGGAAACCCTGGTGGCGTAGTGGTTAAGTGCTACGGCTGCTAACCAAAGGGTTGGCAGTTCAAATTCGCCAGGCCCTCCTTGGAAACTCTACGGGGCAGTTCTACTCTGTCCTATAGGGTTGCTATTAGTCAGAATTGACTTGACAGCACTGGGTTTGGTTTGGTTTGGTGGTCTGGCTTTTTTGCTCAATCTGAATCCTGTGGCTGCCTCCTGTCCATCTGACCTCCCGCTCTTGGGACTTGAGCTACCAGCTTAACTGCAGACCTTGGGATTCATCAATCTTCACAGCCTGAGAGCAGGAGCCCTGCTCTCCAACCTTCAGATCTTGGGTTTGTCAGCTCCTGCTGCTACATGAATCAAGAGAAGCCTCTAACCTAATCCACGGACTTGGGGACATTCCAGCCTCTACAATTACATGAGCCGTTTCCTTGATATAAATCTCTCTCTGTATATATTTATATGCTTTACTGGTTTTGCTTTTCTAGAGAACCCAGCCTAAGACACTCCATGAAAACATTAGATGGAATTTGCAGACCAGGCCAATCCCTGGCTCTTCCTTTGCCCACATGGGATGGATAGCTAAAGTCACTGGTATAGAATCACTGATTTGGGGCCTTGGAAAATTAGTTAAACCAGTAAACAGTACGTACTCTGTAAGGACTAGAAGAGATAACAGTGTGTGAAATACTTAGCACAGTGACTACCATTTAATTTAATCGCTGAAGTTTTTTTTTTAAATGTATTTTTTTATTTCTAAGCATTATATTTTATTATTTTCAAAGCTATCTGATCTTCCCTTTGCTAGAACCTTGCTTTCCATGTTTTTGATTCAATGTTTTCACTCTTTATTCATTTTGCATACACTTATTTTATGGTCTGTGTCTGATATACGTTCAGAATTCCTTACCCAAAATCCTTTGGACTTCGTGAATTTCAGAATTCAAAATTCTTGAGTTTGAGAAAGATAATACAGTAAGTATACAGTATATTAGGAGACACCACCAACAGGTTATGGGGAAGCACATTGCAATTAAACACAGTAATATTTTTTGTAGCAAAACAGGAAGGATCATAATAGTTTCCTTGTGCATTTTATAATTTTTTATGGTGCACTTTAAGAATCCCTTGTGGCTAAGTTATCAGAACACCCCTTCAGAGGAATTTCCAGTCCCTTGATAGCCAGGTTATCAGTGGCTGGGGACCAACTTTTGGTTGATTTCTCAGTTTACAGTGTTCCTAGAACATGCAGGGTAGTAACATTTAAACTATAAGACCACAAGGGTACATACAGGTCTAATACCTAGAATTTTAAGGGATAATTTTGGTTACACAAAGACCAAAGATAAAAATAAGTATGTTTGTCTGTTCCATGGGCCATTCTTCTCCACGGTAGAGGTTCGGCAGCCTCAGCTTTATGTGTGTGTGTGTGTGTGTGTGTGTGTGTTTCTCATTCGCAGCTCCTGCCTTCCCTGAGTCCAGGCCTTGCCCTCTCCAGTACAGTCAATACTGCCCAATCTTCTCAGTTACTGATACTGTTAAATCCCCAGGAAGCCACATAATTAGCTTTCATGATCAGTTCTCTTTCCATTCCTTCTTGATTTCTGGTGCCTGAAGATTTCTTTCTGACCAGGTCAGCTGGGTGTTAAATAATATAATTTATCTAGCATGTTCTGATGTTTGTAGCAGGAGGGCTGTCAGGCTGTCTTAGACTATCACATTGCCAGACCAAAACCAAAAAACCAAATCCATTGCCATCGAGTCGATTCCAACTCACAGCGACCATATAGTCGGTTTGCTATGAGTGGGAACTGGCTCGACGGCAACGGGGATTGCCAGACCAGAACTCTTAATTTCCTTTTAAATCAATAACCTATTTATTTAATACTTGGAAAATTTCTATTAGCCAGAATATTAGATTAACCAGATATACCATTTCCTAAGCCTCGCAGGGTTATAACTGATAGAAGAAAAAAGTAATTACTTTTGAAATAATATAGTCTTTAATGAAGATATACACATTTGTTAGGCTACTCTGAAAATTGAGGAATCACAATTTGATGCCATCTGTTATTGTTGCTGCTGTGTGCTGTCCATCCCAACTCACAGTGACCCTACATGACAGAGGGTTTCCAAGGACGTAATCTTTACAGGAGCAGATCACCAGGTCTTTTTTCCCACAGAGCCACTGGTGGGTTTGAACCACTGATCTTTTGTTTAGCAGCTGAGTGCTTAGTCATTGCACCGGAGCCCTGGTGGCAGCAGTGGTTAAGTGCTCAGCTGCTAACCGAAAGGTCAGCAGTTCGACTACCAGCTGCTCCACCAGAGAAAGATAGCCTTAGAAATCCAATGGGACAGTTGCACTTTGTCTTACAGGCTCACTATGAGTCAGAATTGACTCGAAGGCAACGGGTTTGGTTTTGGTTTACTTAGTAAGAAATCATCTTTCAGATATTGAACATAATTATTTAACTGAAATTACTTGAACATCCACTATTCTTAAAAGCAATGGAACTCATCTATTATATAAAGTGGTTATTAAGTTTACATGCTAAAATGTCAATGCCCTACAGGTCATAGTGTTTCAGGATGTTGTAACCAAGTCCATTTTAGTTTATTCCCTGGTAAACCCCAATTTTAATGCTTCTTTGAGGTGGGGTTCATTGCTGATCCTTGGCACATTGTCTGGCACGGAGTAAGCACTTATTAAATATTTGCTGATTAGCTAATAGTCACAAGAATAGCCGCCACGCGTTGAATGCTTTTTGAGCTAGTTGCTCTGTCAGGCTCTCACCTGGAATTGGAGAAATGCTGAACAAAAACTCCTACCATCAGGAGCTAATTCTATCAACTTTTTTAACCACCAAATCAGCTTTCTTTTTAGTAAATTCACTGTTTTGTTTTCCTTTGCTTGTCACAAATGAGGTAATTTTATATTTGAATTTCTAATAGGTCCCTTTCAAGTGTGTTAACACGACAGCTGGCAAATGGGCACTTCTACCTGAGGTTCTATAATGGATAAAATTCCCTTATATCTTCCTGGGGAACCAATTGCTACATTAAAAATTATGATAATAATGGATCTTTCATCAATAACAGATGTGATTCTTAAAGCGAAAATCAATCTATTTTGACTGCTGATGCCTCACAGCAATAGTGCAAAATCTCATCAGAATAATTATAATAAAACTATATGATTTCTCAGTTGAGTAAGACTAGAATTTCAGCAAGCCATTTTTGTCCAGCCATTTTCTGATTTTATGACCTTGGGAAATTGTGACCTTCACTTTCCTCCCTCCGAAGGATGTGCTGGGTTACTATAACAATATGCCCCAAAGCAGAAAGGTACACAGCTTACATCTCTTCTTAGGACACCTAAGAACAGATGATGGATGTGACTTCTGTTCAGCCTCCCAGCAGGTTTGAGAGTATGGATTTGGAAAGATAGCTCCTCTCATCCTCCAGGTGTCACCTTGTTTGAAGATGAGTTACTAGATGTTTGCTTACTGTTATTGGGAAGTAACTACAATGTATCAGCCAGAACTCTTTTGGTGTTACAAGTGACAAAAACACAACTTAAACTAGCTTAAGAGAGAAAGAGGGGTTCACTGGCTTCTATAACCAAACCACATGGTTGTAGTGGTGGGGGAGCAGGGCTGGCTTCAAGGATGGCTAAGCTCAGGACCTATTTTCTAGGTTCTTGCTATAGCTCTGTAATTTGTTTCTGCTTCTCTTGGTGTTTTGGTCTCATTATCTCCATGAAACACAATCACAGAAACTCAAGGAATCACATCTCAGCAGATCTACCACCAAAGAACAGAGGGTCTTTCCATCATCTTTACCAAAAAACCCTTTGCCATTGTGTCAATTCTGACTCATAGCAACCCTATAGGACAGCGTAGAACTGCCCCATGAGGTTTCCAAGGCTGTAAATCTTTATGGAAGCAGGCTGCCACATCTTTCTCCCTTGGAGCAGCTGGTAGATTCGAATTGTCACTCTTTTTGGTTAGCAGCTGAGTATTTAACCACTGTGCCACCAGGGCTCCTTCCACCAGCTTTAGACAGGAAAAAAGATGAGGAAGGGTTCAGACTGGCTCATCTTGGGCCATATGCCCACCTCTTGACCAATCACTTAACTGTCCAATCATCAACCTAAATTACCTTGTCACTTATGTGGTCAGAAGGGAAGGGCCTGTTTCCATACTAAAGGGGAGGCGGAGAGTGGACAAACACAAAAGCCAATATATACATCTGACTGACTAATTTTATGTACCGATCATTTTAGTATGTAATATATATTCTATGTATGTTTATATTTAAGAAAGTATAAATTGTTCTATGAGCAGGTGTGTATGTATATATTGTATGTATATATTGTATGTATGCATGTATGTATTTTCTGCATGTATGTATTCTCTGCATGTATGTATATACTGGCTCATGAATATGAATGGCGTACATACTGCACATATGTATGTATTATTGTTTTGCTAATATGATGTCTTTCCTTTTCCATGGATCCACTTCACATTCTGAGATCATAATTTCCCAATGAATTCATATTCTCCTATCTTCTATACCCCACAGAATAAGTTCAATTCAAGCAGTCTGGTGTATTTATTGTCCACACATCTGTCTGATTTCCTTATCTGGAATTGGAGGCAGGCCTGAGACAGTGCTTTGGGGCCTCTTGGGTATGAGGTGCTGTGCCCATGTGTGGGGCACACAGAACACAGGGGAAAATTAATAGAACTGGCCTTCTATGTAGTTTCCAGGGCAGCAGTACAAAGATACTCCAGGACTAGGTAACCAGCTCAACAGAGGGGCCAAGGAATTAGAACTCCTAACCAAAACCGCCTGGCAGATTTGAACTGCTGACCCTTTGGTTAGCAGCCGTAGCACTTAACCACTACGCCACCAGGGTTTCCGGAATTAGAACTAAAGGTAGCATATCCCAAGGGAGGTTAAGAAATGGATCTACAGAGTATGAGGCTGTATTCATTCCCTGAAGAGACATTAGGACTTTGCTGAGACTTTTGTTATAAAGCCCTTGGCCAACTGGGAGCCATAAGAGCTGAAGAAAAATGGACAATGTCTACTCTGAAATTTCCTATTGCTTTTTTCCCCAATTTCACTTTCTTTTCTTCCTCTATTGCATCCAAATCCTTTTCTTAAGCATATGTCTCACCTCTCCCATAAAAGCTTCCCAGAATGATCCCAACACAGGCATGGCTGTCCCTCGCATTTGGCAGTCAATCATAGATATGAGATCACAAGATATGGCCATTGATTGGATGTTGCTTCTCCAGTCAACAGATATATATCCTCATACTCGGAAAAAACACTCAATTATCATAGCTGGAAATAACAAATCTAATATGCACATGTCAAATAAGTAACCTTTATTATATGTTAATTTAGTTGATCCTTTATAATAATTTAAGAGCTGGAATTTCTTTTTCTTTAGGGTTACACATATGTGAATATTCGGGCTTTAATTAACAATTAAATTGATTAGTTTTAGACTTTTAGGACCTGTATTCGCATATAATTACTCTCAATATTTTTACATAAAACCCAAAGCCCTTATTCCTGAATATAAAAAATCTATTCATATCAGCTTTAGTTACATGTGTACATTTATTTGAATGCATGAAGCGTGTGCTTTTATTGCTGAGAAAGTCAGCTCTGTTCCTTAATTGTTGCTCTAACCACAATTCAGGAAATTCTATTGCAACATCAATATGTTATGCACATCTTTAATTAGGCTAGTGCGGCCTGTCTGTCACAGCAACTGATCCTAAGTACTCTTATTTAGTCTCCTTGAAGCTTTAAATGTTCTCATTTTTTAAAGAAGCATATTTCAGCCTCATTAAATTGTTAAGCAACCCCATATGCAGCCCTACAACTTGATTACTGCTGCATTCTAGAAATCCTGTGCTTCTACACTTAGCACATCTTCAGGCACCATCTGAAAGGGTACTCTTCCCCCCAAACACCAGAAACCCTCAGCATTCCAGGATGTTATGGTTCTCTTATCAGATCTGAGGGTGATATCTGTCACTCCCACTGATCACCAAGGAGATCTGACTGTGGCATCCTATTGATCACCAAAGCCAATTGTCTTATCTAGCAGCTGATAGAAGTAACTTGCTGGCTGCTTGCTCTGAGCAATGTCTTCACACCAGGTCACCCAACAAAAAAGACAGCATGATGATTGATTCCGTGGTCTGAACACTGTGAACAGAATCTAGCCCCCAGTTTCATTCTCTTCTCTTTCCTCAGAAGTCTGGCACGGTCTCAACAGGGAGAAACAATGATTACTCTGAGCCAAGCCCAGGCTACTTCAGTGTTTTACGCCTGCCAGTCAAAATCGACTCGACGGCAGTGGATTTAGTTTGTTTTTTGTTTTTTTTGGAATCCATTATAATTAATTAGCTTAAAGGGAAATGCTAAAATTTGTGTTAAGGAGAAAGCAGATTCATAGGAGACTGCCAAAACAGAGATATAATTAAAAACATGATTTTTGGAAACACATGGGTATTATATGGTTTTTACCATGCCCGAAGTAGGTTGATAATACCATAAATCTGTCCTAATGCTAAAGGTGGGGTTAGCCAAATTCAGTTCTGTTAAAATGGAAGTTGCATTATTGACTTACAGGGCAACCCTTAGTAGCCAGTCGGTTAGTAATTGGGTGGACTTGGGAGGAGGAAGTATAGGGCCTGTTGCAAAATTTGAATCACTTCTGGTTCAGGCTTCCGTTTGGTGCTACCTCACAGTTGTTGTCAGCTCAAACATAAATGAAGAACAAAACCAGTATAGTTGTCATCGAGTCAGTTCTGACTCATGGTGACCCCATGTGTGCCAGAGTAGAACTGTGTGATACATAGGGCTTTCAGTGGTTGGTTTTTTAGAAGATCACCAGGACTTTCTTCCAATGTACCTCTGGGTGGCCTTGAACCTCCAACCTTTTGGTTAGTAGCCAAGTGGGTTAAGTTGCATCACCCAGGATGATGAAGAATTCTGAGTTCTGTGGCCAGCAAGACTTTCAGGATTTCAGTACTCAGTTAGTTGGGGCTCATTTTGTGTTCCTGCTTCCCAAGACAGGAAGTGGCAGGGGTTTCCTGGCCTTCCCCCAACACAGCCCTCCCCAAAGATAAGACCTTTAGCCTGCACTGGTTGAGAAAGTAAAGGTGGGACTGAACAAAGGATGGGAGCCAAACATCAAGTTCATCATATTTACATTGTCATTATTTTAGTGAGGGTGGTGTTGCAATTCTTTTAATTAACTCTTCTAGAATAGTCCTCATAGGACTATTCACAACACACCCTTGTTTATGGGTCTGGACCAGGAAAAAATAATACACAAATAATCTGAAATATAAGCAAGCCCACATATTTAACTGTCTTATGTTGTTTGCACTTTTACTTTTTGTACTTCCTCTGGAAACAGATTATTCAAAAACTAGATAAATTGATAAAATGAAGCAGAACTTGAACTCGGTATAATTTACTATATGTGAGGTCTTGAGACAGACCGTCACAGATTCATGAGGCTGCCTACAGTTCACTTGTGCCAATCCAAAGAGACCAGAAATCATCTCATTTTTAAAGATAACCAGAGTATCAGATTTTGCTCCTAGAAAGTCAGTTCTCTACAGTGTCCACTAAATCTTCAACCTAATGCCCTCCCTCCTTGTAGGTGGAGCCCTGGTGGCGCAATGATTAAGAGCTTGGCTGCTAACCAAAAAGGTCAGCAGTTCGAATCCACCAGTCACTCCTCAGAAACCCTATGAGGCAGTTCTACTCTGCCCTATAGGCTATAGGGCCATCAGGAGTTGGAACTGACTCAACGGTAAAGTGTTTGTTTTTTTTTTTTCTTGGTTGTAGATGGTAGTGGGGAGTCATTCTGTCTTGTACACATTCCAGCTCTTGAAATCTATGCCTCGTTGCAGCAATGTCTGGCCCAGCTGGAACATCGTGCAATAAAACCATCATCAACCATGATCGTGTTTGCAAATTCTCTCGGTCTAGAAATCATTGCTGACATGTTATGTGTTAAAAAAAAAAAAAAAAAAAATTCTAGGAAGTCTAGCGGTTTCTAGAAAGCACATGTATTTTAGGAGAAAGAAACTTCTGAGAAAACGTCAAGGACCAAGATCTTGAGATACACAGGTCAGCTTGGTGACCACTTGACTCAGATCAGCCATGGCTTTTTACCCTTCCCAGGTTTAGAATAGAGTGACTAGAGATGTAGGAGTGCACCTACACTTGAAACATGGTTTGAGGGTCACTGTGGGTGGTGCAAAGGAGCCCAGGTAGTGCAGTGGTTAAGTGGTTGGCTGCTAACCAAAAGGTCAGCGATTTGAACCCACCAGCCGCTCCATGGTAGAAAAGACCTAGTGATCTGCTCCTGTAAAGATTACAGCCTTGAACACCCTATGGGGCAGTTCTACTCTATCCTACAGAGTCGTTATAAGTTGGAATCAACTTGACAGCAAGTTTATGAGTGGTGCAAATGGTTAACGCACTCAGCTGCTAATGATTAGGTTGGTTCCAGTCCACCCAGAGGCACCTTAGAAGAAAAGCCTGGAGATCTACTTCTGCAAAGTTAGCCATTGAAAACCGTATGAAGCACAGTTCTACTCTAACACACAAGGGGTCACCATGAGGTGGAATTGACTCTAAGGCAACTGGATCTTTTTTTCTTTCTTTAGCTATCTTCTCAGAACATCAAATCCACCACCTATTGTTTTGCTGTATTACTTTGACCTTACAGGCTTTTTATTCTGAAGACTTTTTCATCCTGAGTCTCTTATTTAATGCAGCCATCTTTGGGAAGGATTGTGCCGTAAGTAGACTATTTGGTAAGGACCAATGAGCAGCCATTTGAGAGTAAGAGTGAAGTGCAGACATGGGGATACAGCGGGATTGTCAGAAGAAAGAATAAAATAAATGATGGGGGAGCTAAAGACTCATCAAATTTTCTTTCCTTCTAGCCTAGAGCTGTTTGAGTTTGGGAAGAAATCTTCTATTCTCCTTGAGTTTTCCTATGTTGTTGTTCAACTTCCAGTGCTCTGCCCCTGCACTCGTGATATAGTCTGAGGCCTCTCTATCATGCATAGACCAGAATCAGAAAAAGAAGTTGCCTGTATATCTGATAGTCTTAATATAAAATGAGATTGCCTATTTCAAATATTTCTAGTTTATTTTAGATAGCTGAATATCCAATTGCATCTTGTTACCTTATTTGTTTTTGAAATGCATTTTTATTTTTGTAAATACATATAAAACACAATATTTGCCAAATCAACCTTTTTCAGGTGTACAGCTTAGTGATATCAATTACATTCGTCATGCTGCACAACCATTACCCTTAATAGATGCCAAATTTCCCATCGCCATAAACAGAAACTCGCTGCTTCTCAAACAATGGCTCCTCCGTTCCCCTCTCTCATGGCCCTGGTAACCACTAATCTTGTTAGTTATTTCTTATTGTTGAATTAGGTAAAATGCTTCATGTAATTCCTAGAACACAATAAGTGCTCATTAAATATACTTCGTGGGTTCAGAATATATTTTTAATGTTTTATTATGAAATAGACACACAGAAAAATGCATAAAACATCAATGTATATATAATAAATAATTACAATATAAACATCCAGGTAACCTCTAAGTGGATCAAAAGACAGCATGTTGCTGATATCCCAGAAACCCTTCCCAATCACAAACCTCACACTTCTCTCAGAGGTAACTGGTATTTTAACTTACATGATAATAGTTTCCTTTTTTTTTTTTAATGCTTTATGTGTCTCTAAAGAGCTCTGGTGGTGCAATGGTTAAAGCACTCAGCTGCTAACTGAAAGGTCAGTGGTTCAAACCCACCAGCAGGTCTGTAGAAGAAAACACCTAGGGATCTGCTTCCTTAAAGATTACAGCCCAGAAAACCCTGTGGGGCAATTCCACTGTCATACAGGGTTGCTATGAGTCAGAACTGACTGGACAGCACACAACAACAGGTATACCTCTAGCAATAGCATTTTGTTTTCTCTATTCCTGTGATCTATAAACGGAATCTCACTGTGTGAATTATTTTATTCTTATATCTTTTGCTCAAAATTATGTTTATATAAGATTTATTCATGCTGTCACATGTCACAGCTATAGTTTCCTCATTTTCATCACTGTATAGTATTCCAATGTATGAATATAACCCAATTTTTAATTCATTCTACTGATGATAGACATTTGGGTTGTTCTTAGGTTCTGGCTGTTACAAACGACGCTTCTCTGCATGCCTCCCCATGCACGCGTACACAAGCAACCCTAGAGTATGTATGGATTAATTGGAAATGTTGGGGCATAGGGTACACAGAGCTTCAACTTTACTTGGTAATGCAAAGTTGCATTCCAAAATAGTTGTTCCAATTTATACTCCTACCATAGTGTGTAAGAGCTCTGTTGTTCCACATCCTTACCAACACTTGATGTTGTCAGAATTCTTAATTTATTGCCTCTGTTGCAAATGGTTAATTCACTCCGCTGCAAACCAAAAGGTTGGCAGTTCAAATCCACCCAGAGGTGTCTTGGAAGAAAGGCCTGGCAGTCTACTTCCCAAAAATCAGCCACTGAAAGCCATGTGGAGCACAGTTTTACTCTGACACATATGGGGTAGCCATGAGTCAACATCAACTGGACAGCATCTGTTTCTTGTTGTTATGTTCTACATCCTCACCAATACTGTCAGAATTCTTAATTTTTTGCCAATATGGTGTTTTATGTGTAGTCATACCTCACTCTGTGTGTGTGTGTGTGTTTCCTTCATTATGGTTTTAATTTACAAAACCCTGGTTATTGATGAGGCTAAGAACTTTTTCACATGTTTACTGCCCCAAGTCCAGAATCTTTAATATTGAAATGTAAACTCTGGCATACTGGACTTTGGTTTTGTGGTGTTATTCATACTGAGCACTACAAGTTGTATCTGCTAAATACAGGCGAAGCAAAAGAAATTCATTCATAGAGCATTGATATGAGTCTGAGAACCTCACGCTTTTTATCCTGCTTATTCCTCTTAATAACTTTTCTCAGATGATATTACTATCCCTATTTTGCAATAAGGAAACTGAGACTAGAAAGAGATTGAGAAATTTGCTGAACAGCAAATATACAACTAGTACATGTCAGATCTGGGACTCAGATCAGATCTGTGTTCCTCAAAGTCTAAACTCTTTTCAGTGAGCATACTTCCTCTCAAGAAATCATCTTTGCAGGAGAAAATAATGATCAAAACCCTTTGGTGAGGACATTGTGTTAAAAACTATACCCAAAGCATTTCAAAGGCAGCCTGGTGAAAATGAATAGTTAAATAACTGCATCCCTAGGTTACTTTTTTCCTTCTTGATGTTAGGTGCTGTCAGGTTGATTTTCAACTCATGGCAACCCCATGTGACAGAGCAGAACTGCCCTATAGGGTTTTCTAGGCTTTAGTCTTTACAGAAGCAGATCACCAGGTTTTTTTCTCCCCACTGAGCTACTGGGTGGATTCAAATTGTCAACCTTTCAGTTAGCAGCAGAGCGCTTAACCATTGTGCCATTAGGGCCCCAAAATCCAATTCACTCACCATTAAAAAAATTTAAAAGGTCTTTGATATTTAGTAGGATTTCCCTCGTGAGAGTAATTTGTGAGATACTTTAGTTACATTGTTTCATTTTCAACCTGTGACAGGCACCTGTAAAATGATTAACATGATCCAGTAGAGTTATAGAATATTAAATGACAAGGAGAAAAAAAAGGAACAAAAGATGAGTGTGAGACAAACTATTCTCTAAGAGATATATTTTTCATATAATCAATTTATTAGGATACTCAACAAATTTATGCAACAGACACTTCTTAAAAATTAATTTAAAACCAGTTAAAGAATAAATATCAAACAAGTTTCCTTAGAATTTATATGTTATTAATGGCACCTTTATTTATTTATTTATTTTCAGCTACTAAGGTCTAATAAAAAGCCTGTAAATCCTGAAGCTACAGAAACAATTTTCAAAAAATCACATTAACGAGAAGTGATGACTCAGGTATGATACTGTCTACAAAAGGGTCAGACCAAGCCAGCTTTGAACATCCTTCCCTGGATGCTAAGAATAACTCTCAAGGCTGTAGAATTCTGTGTGTGACTCTTCTCTCTGGTATCTTTCCATAAATGACCTTTTGATGTGGCCTCATTCAAAACTCTACCAGTAATGCAGCCACACTGATGAACTACACTTCTGTCACCAACTTCAAGCAATCTTGGACTTTGCATGTATGAATATTAACTTCACATTCATCTCACTCCACAGAAACAAACAGCGCGCCGAATTTTATCAACCACATCTATACATTTCCCATACTTTGTGAGGTTCATTATTTCTATTTTACTTCATGAGGCAAGCACTTGCTTGCAAAAGCACTAGCATAGTGTGCACTTTATAGTTGTCAATATGCCCCCATCCTCTACCATGCTACCAACTGGCTACAAAGATTTCAAGGTTCAGCGATTACAGGATTTAAATGATTTTAACCCCTTTAAATTTGGAAACTCTTTAAATCCCATTATCTCTGCAGCCACTCCGAATTTTAAAAATCAGCTTGGCCTTTTCTAGCTCCAGGTCTAAGGATTACAGAGTTTTAAAGAGCTTAAATGCTTTTCTGAATTTCTATAAAGAGCTGTCCCCAACCAGTTGACCTCTAGGAAATAAAGCCAGCCAGTTCTCCAGCTGGTAACTGCTGAACAGAGTTTCTAAATGGAAAGATAGGTATGTTATGCTACAAACCACCAGGAAAACAGGTAATTGCTTCCTCAACTCCACATGAACCGAGTGAGTCAGAAGATTTGATGTAGGGGGTTGCAGATTTAGACATGTGTCAGTTAATATCTATGAATGAGAAAACAGAGGATGTTTTCAGGGACCCAAAGAAGCTCACTGGGGCAGAGAGGGTGAATTCAGTAAGTTGGATGCCATCTTGCTCCTAAAGAAAAACCATTACCATGGATACCCTCCTAATCCTAGGTAACCCTCTGAGGTCTTACCTCTTGCGTCCTCACATTTAGGTATCCATAGTGAGTCCGAAGGGGCCGCCTGTATGTGTAGGAGAACGGTATCCATTTTGCACCAGGTTGTCCAAAGCACTTTAGCAACAATGGGAAATTCACTTCATTTACAAGGCGCACAACCAGCAGGAAGAGGAATGCTGCTATGAAGCTCACCGCAATCACAGACTTTCTCTACAAAACATTCAAAAGAAAAATGAATGACTTTCAACTAAAAGCAGTCACAGAGGGGGGTTTCTTTATTCCCCTCTCTTTTTCTTTCAAAAGGATCAAAAAACAAAAACAAAAACAAAAAACCCCAAACCCAGTGTCATCTGTTATTCAGGATATTTCACTTACAGACAATGTTCATTTGGTGACCTAGTTGCCTCAGTGTCCTGGGCCACTGAGGGCAAGTAGAGCAGCTTTCCTGGATTATCACTCTATTCTATCCCCACCCTTTCTTACCTTCCTTGAAAACTCCTAAGGAACTGAAATAAGTTTTCAAAACCCAAATCAGACATTGCCAACTCCAGGAAGCCCTTCCTACATGCTCAACCCTTCCCCACTACCATCCCTTCACCCACCCTGATAAAGGTAAGAAGTCCCTCCACTCCTATACCTTAAAGGCACCTTGAAGGCACTTCTACTGTCATACTTTTTTCACTGTATAAATGTCAGTGTAACTTGTCTCCATGTAACTGTGAGTTCCAGGAGAACTGTGACAGGCTGTGTCATGTTGCTCTCTGTATCCCAGGTCCTCAAAACAGTGCCTTACATATTGTAGGCATCCAATAAACACTTGTTGAACTTGTGAATGAATGAATGCAAATGAATTTTTCACATCCTTGTAGACATGGTCTCATTATTAGCTAATCTTCTATTTCATTATCTAACACCCTCTGGCAAGAAATTTTGCCAGTATTTATAGGACACGCCAAAGTAAGACTCAAAAATGTTACAATAAGAGGAGGAAAATATTTGTATCAAGAAGGGTAACAACTTCCCCCTAAAATGTGCTGTCATGGAATAAAAGAAGGAACACCTACATGTGGTTGGAGTAAGGGAAGCAGAGAAGTATTTGAGATTGAACTCGATAAAACGCATGACTTTTAGTCAGTAGAGACGGCTGGGCAGAGCTTTCTAGGCAGAAGGAAGTGAGCAAGGATGCAAGAAAACGCGGTTATTCATAGTCATGGAGCAGTTTGTTTTACTAGAGTGCAGAGGAGAAAAAACTAAAAACAAAAATAATAACTTGATTGTGGAGAGCCTTGGAAGCCAAGCCGAGAAACCTAAACTACATTTGTTTGCTGATGGAAAGTCAAAGAAATCTCGTTTGCTGATTTGTTTACTTTATGTTTTTTAAGGTAATATAACTTATAAGCCAACATCAGTGTTCACGATGTTTTGGAGCCGGGAAAGACTAAAGGCAGGCAGGGACTAGTTAGGAGGCTATTAAAATTGGCTAGGACAGAGGTAGCAGGGATAGAAACTAGAGCAATGGCAGGGGAATGAAAAGGTGGAAAAAGACATGAGAAACTCAATTTAGGTGGAAGGAAGTGAACTCGGCTATTCATTGGATAGAAGTGGCCGAGATAAAATCCAGGAGTGCCTGAGATTTTGAGTCTAGGTGACTGCGATAAGCTGGTCATATCAGGAGGACCCAGGGTGTTCAAAGCAGGGATTGACTTAAGAATAGGAAGGTAAAGTTGGCTTTTCGGGTATTAATACCGGGGGCAGGTGGGTTATCTAGGTGAAGCCGTTAAGGGATCGGATAGAAGGTCAAGTCTAGCACAAGAAGAAAGAGAGCAGAGCTAAGGCAGACCTCAGAAACAATTCTGCCATAAAGTCCGGGGTGAAGACTCAATGAAATATTCATTCGTGAACTTGGGATTGGCTCTGATTTATCTTCAAACTTAAGAAAAGTCAAATAACTTTCTAGTAATGACTGAACTTCATTTTTTTTTTTTTTGCAGCATTCCACTCCCTGACTGAAGGTGCTTCTCTTTGCTCTTCACAGAACTTCCCTGGGAAGATAAGACACCCAAAGCCAGCACGTGTATCCTCCCTGAACCTAGGGTCTTGGCCTCTGAATGGGCAGCAGAACAAGATCCTAGAAGTCTGAGACACCCAAAGGAAGTCTTAGCTCTTGCTCAGCTCCCATAATTTGTACAAGGGCCATCCGTCTCTCTAGCCAGCCTAATTTTCAAGTCACCTGAAAGTCCCTTGAGCTCTGCCTCCTCAAAACCCCTTATCTCACCACTAACTACCATAGCCTTACCTCATTTAACCTCCTAATCATGAAAAACCATTTTAATTTGCTCCTCTGTGGAATCATTATGTCCACAACATTGCAATGAGTCAAGTTAACAGCTTAAATGAAGTGATGGATCTTACAAGTTGAGAGGGACATAGACCAGAACGGATGGCTAAATAAAAGCAAAGAGGCCAATCACCCATTAAGTAAACAGGTGAGAACTTTTTTTTTTTTTTTATAGCTATCCAATAAAAAAATAGCTTGTTGCAAAACAGCAATTTGCTTTGAAGGAGACCCAAATGGGAGTTGTGCCTTTGTTCCAGAGCCCAGCGTGGCTCTACATTGTATGTCTGGGGGTTTGGGAAAAAGGCATAAAGGGTTTTCTGAATCCTGATCACAATTAGCAACACATACATAATGCATACCTGAGAGGAAAATAAATTAACCATTTTGAGGGAAACTTCAAAATAGAATGCAGTCATAGTTGTAAAAGCCTGCTCCCTGTTAATTCGTGTCTGTCTCCCATGTTCTATCAAAGGGAACCAAGTAATGAGCACAGACAGGGTGAGAGGGGCAAATGGTGAGGACACTCCAGACTCAGACCTCTCTGTGCTCTGCCTGGAATTATATAATGCGGTGGGCAGAGGAATTCCCTTCACGGCTCAGGTTCCAGACTAATTTCTGGTGCGTTACCTGGCCCTGATTCTTTCCGTTTCTTCTTGTTTCCACATTCTTTTCAGGATGAAAATGTTTTTATAGTGCTGATAAAAGATCACTATGAAATTTCACAAGAAGTGGTATAACCTGCACACGTTCTATACTCCAGGGGTCAAGGAAAAAATAGAACCCAACATGAATGTGCATTCTTCTAGGAGTCACTTCTGCCAGACCATGACCTTGAAACTCAACAACTATAACTAAAACCACAGAAGAGGCAGTTACAAGTCTACAGACACCTTAATGCAGTGAGAAGAGGTGTGTGTGTGTGTGTGTGTGTGTGGTTGGGATATATGAGCCGGAGAAGAGAACAAAGGACTGATAATACATGATATTCATGAATGGATTCATTCCATCTAGTCATACTCAATCACTGAGTCTGTACTCTGTATGTATTACTTCACTAGGTGCTGAAAAACAGAAATAAAACCTTAAGAGACATGGCCATGCTTCCAAAGAGCTCACAACTTAGTGCAAACTGACAAGTAAATAGAAAAGTATAATACCATGGGGTAAAAAAAGGTAACGAACATATGCATAGGGCACTCTAGGAGCCCAGAAATGGGATGGGGCTGTGGGGTAAAGACAATTCACGAATGCCTCCATATGGAGTCCTGAAGAATGAGGAGTTAGCCAAGAGAATATGGGAAGTGCATTCTAGACAGAAGGATCAGCACATGCTAAGAAAGAAAAATTTGAAAGGGCATAATTTGGTCAGAAACCTATAAGTCATTTGGTAAGAAGGGTATGTGGCAAGAAGTGATAGGGAAATAAACAGAGTTCAAGTCATAAGCAAATAATAAGCCACATAAATGAAGCCAGACAGAATGACCATATTTCACACAAATATTGTGCACATTCTGCATTTGTTTGCCAGCTGTGCCCTCCTCCCTCGAGGTATTTTCATAAGCACACTATGCCAATTTTTTTGTACAGAAACAGGTAAAAAAAAAAAAAATTGGCATAGTGGTGCACAGTAAAATACTTTGTGGGGGGAGGGAGCAGTTGGCAAACAAATGTAGAAAAAAAAATTTTTGAAGGCACCCGTTATTTGTGTAAAAATGTGGTATCTGCCTCATCTACCTTACATTAAAGTAATGAAAGGATAAATGCATAAAAGTTCTGTATTTTATAATTTTAAATGATCCTTCACTTTCTACTCAAGTGAAAATGTATCAATCACTTAATTTTATTTGAAATTGTGATTTAACGTACCACCAAACCTTGTTTCCAGTTGTCTAACTTACTCCATCAATAAATGTGTTCCATCAGTGGCTTGTTCTGGTGTTTTGAGGCCATCAACAATCAGGAAATTAGAGGACTCTTCCTGTTTACACATATTTTATGTCTAACAATTTGTTTATGAAAGTGATCGCTGCTGCCTTTATCGGAATACTCAGAGCATCAAAAGGATACTTGTTTTTCCCTCATTTGTTAGATTCAGCCAGGGCTTCATATCAGTTTGGGTTGGAACCCCAGGTGAGAATTTGCATTTCTAACAAGCCCCCAAAACCCAGCGCCATCGAGTCAATTCCGACTCATAGCGACCCCTTAGGACAGAGTAGAACTGCGCCACAGAGTTTCCAAGGAGCGCCTGGCAGATTTGAACAGCCAATCCTTTGGTTAGCAGCCATAGCACTTAACCACTATGCCAGGCAATGCTAATACTGCTGGCTTGTGACTAATTCTGAGGACTACTAGTAGAACAGTGGTTCTCAAAATTTATTATACATAAGAGTCACTTGAGGATCTTGTTATACTGCAGATTCTGGTTCAGTATATCTGGGGTGGAAATGCAAATTCTCAGCAGAGGTTCAAACCAGAAATTAATTGGTTGAAAGCCCTGGATTCAACAATCAACAATTAGGTTAAAGAAAACAGACATAACTTTAGTAAAAACTCATTTACTTAATAAAAGTCAATATTAAATGAAACAGGCACACAGTGAGCACTCAAGAAACAGAAGATATTATTATTATAATTACTAATTGTCAGATCCTTGGTGGAGAGTCAAGGAGATACCTTTTCCTCAGATATCCCAAGCGGCTGCAAACTCTTGAACTATTCTGTACGACTTATCCACACATGCCTGGAGAGAATGGCACTGAGCCTAAATAGATCTGATGAATTGCTCTGGGGAAAGCTTTTTCCTTTTTTGTTCTTCATTTTGGGCAAGTCTGAAGGGGTCTTTAACAGCTGAGACATTTAGAATCTAATCCCCTCTGTGCTGCAAAAATATGCATAAAAAATGTGGCATTGCACTTGCTCGATCTTTAGAGTTGGAAAATCATTTATTAGACTTTATAGCAGAGGTATGATGTATTTCAAAACAAAATCTACTGAGAATTCATGATATGGGAAAAGAACACAATTGCAGAGATTTGGAGCTACCAAATCTGCAACCTATATTAATTTTTGTATGCTTTTATTCTTTCTACAATTGAATTAGTCTTTAACCACTTAGTTGCTAGATTTGTTTTCTTTCATAAATGATAACCCATAGTATAAAGATGTATTTTTCTATTTAAATAATATTTGATAATTGAAGTAGTTGCTTACCAAGGTAAAATGGTGCATACTTTTGTCCATATGGTGTTGTTTATCCAATAATAAATATGAAATACAGTGTCAATTGTATTGTTTACATCAGTGCTCAATTATCTTGCATATGAATGAGTTCCTACCATTGCTTATTTGGGATCTTATCAAATTCTGATTTTTCTCCCATATAAATATTTGTGTTATCAATATAATTCTACCTTGTGCCATTGGCCAAGTTCCAAATATGGTTCTCCCTGAATAAAATAAAGGTTTTTCCCATTTGTACAAAGATGAATTAACAAAGCTCAGAGTATATAACTAAAATCTTCATTTGTTTTATCTATTGAACCAACAGTCTGTTTGGATTCTACTTATTAAACTAAAGTGAACTTTGGGGAAATTTCACTCACATTTGGGGGGACGAGTAAGGAAAAGAGGGTAATAAATAGGTGGGAAGTCCTGGGTGGCAGCCTTAGGAGGCATAGCTGGTGATAGATTCATAGATGATGTTAAGAAGAGTAATGAATGTCAAACAAGGTCAACATGGGAGAATGAGCAGCCATGTCAGAATCCAGGAAGCTGATGAAGAAGACGTGTGAAGGTAAAAGAAACAGATTTTGAGAGTAGGCTTTGAAGTAGACAGAGAGAGCGAAGCTGAAGAAGCGGGAAGGGATCCAGCCATGGAAGATCTTGCGTATCATGTCAAGGAGTCTGAATTTACAGTACAGAATTCAAAGAAGGAGTCTACATGTGGCTAGACAGAACCAGATTTGATTTTACAAACTCAGCTCGGAGGTGGTGTGGCCAATGGATGGGAGGTACGTAAGATCCTTTTGGGAAAGACAATGACAACAGCAACAGTGGACCACCTTGTCAGGTAGGATGCATTGACATTTAATTACCATTATGAAAAACTCTCAATTGTTACTTTTGGAGATTGGCTTTTCTTCTCCTAGTAGGGATCCTGGAAAAAAACTGTTGGTGGAGTGTATACGCATGAGTAATAATCATAATCTTAACAGAAGATAATACTTCAAGAGTGTGTTATCAGTTGGAATAACATTTATGTAATCCTCATTGTCCAAAGAGATAAGAGGTGTAAAGAGGTTAAGTGGCTCACTCAAGGTCACACAGTAAGTGGTAAAGGCAGGTTCTGAACTCAGATATAATGCCTACAGAGCCTGTGCTTTAGTGTATACATTGTTGTTGTTAGCTGCTGTTGAGTTAGCTCCCAACTCAGGGCAACCCCATGCACAACAGAACTAAACACTGCCTGGTCCTATGCCAACCTCATGATCAGTTGTGGATCAGACTATTGTGATCCATAGGCTTTTCACTGCCTGATTTTCAGAAATAGATCAGCAGGCCTTTCTTCTTAGTCCATGTTAGTCTGGAAGTGTCACTGGAACAGGTCCAGCTTCATAGCAACACACAGCCTCCACTGACAGACAGGTGGTTGCTGTGTTGAGGTGCCTTGGCAGGAACTCGAAGCTGGGTCTCCAGCATAGAGGAGGGGATTCTACCACTGAACCACCACTGCCCACCATAGTTGATGAATTTACAAGGTTGTTAATCATTACTCATACCAATGAGAAAGCTCTTAACAAAACTGGTTCAGAAAATTTAAAAACCTGTACCAGCCTTAAATAAACTTTACAAAGCAGTTGGTCAATAAACAATACCTAAATCATGTGGAAAATTAAAAGGCTGACCTGAGGCATGGTAATTGAATTTACTTCAAAATCAGTAATCTGTGTGAACAATTTAATTCCGTTTGCCTAAACCTGGGTTTATTTCCAGTATTAATAAGACAACCACAAAAAATCATGGGTTAGCACTCAGGGAAGATAAAGCAATTATACTTCCATTTCCACTAGAGAATGTCAGGCTTCCTTTGTCAGTCAATGATGTTGAATCTTATTGTGGACATTTATAGGAACCAGCAAGATGGAATAGGCATGTCCTCTTTTGTCAGTTCCACAATCCCATGATCCTTTTATTCAATGAAGATTCAGCTAAACATTCAGTAAAACGTTGATGGTTTTGTAAAAAAAAAAAAAAAAAAAAATCAAGCAAAGCCACAGTTTAAAAGTGTTAGAACACCTTCAGAATGGCAAACTAAAGAATTTGGAGCACATATCACAGAGACCAGTGTGGGATATGGCTATAGTCCACTGCCGTTGAGTCGATTTCGACAAGAATTATAAATCCAACAAACAAAAACCAAGGCAATAGGGTTCTCATGGGTACCATTGTCTTAAATAATTCTGTGCAAAAAGCTAGTACTGGAGAAAAATTACAGGTCACCCAAATTTCCTTGGGGATTTTTTTTTTTTCCTCAAAGGCGACTTCCAAAAAAAAAAAAACTATAAAACTCAAAAACTATATAGAAGTTCAAGCTAACATAAGCAACATGAGTTTGTCAGAGAACATAAGAGGCCACACTGAACTTTCTAGTGCCTATTTTTAAGCCATAATGAAAAACTCCAATGAGTTTTTAATATGCCTGCACATTTTTCTTATTTTATTTGAGGAGCAGATTTAGGTGTCCCTGGCCTGATTAATTTTTGAACTGCTACAATATCAAATAAAAGCAATCACGGCCACATTCACTGAGTTTATTTTATTTTGTAGAATTATTTAAAACCAGTTTTATCACATTTTGCCTCTTTACCTTTATTACATTACTTCAGCATATGTTCTTTCATATAGCAATAAGGAATCAAAGTTCTTCAGAAACACAAGATACAGAGTTGAAGATTGATATTAAATGTGTAGAGTGAAGGGCCTAGAAAGTAAAGTCTCTCAGTGTGGCTGGACAGATGGACACAGAAGTTAAATCCAAAGGGCCAATTTAGTGATGATAACATCAGAAACTGGGCAGATGCCCCTGAAGTTATTTGTTTTCTCATGGAATTCTGGTACTTACAGGAAGAAATACGTTCTAGTCCACCTGTTGCCCTCACTCAGGTTCTCTCCCTGTGCCCTGGCCATTCTGTCAAAGAGAGATGTACTAACTAAGCAGGAACAAAGAAGTAATCAGGCCAGGTGCTTTGTCTTATTCTGAACTACTTTAAATTCTTCATTGGACTTATCTGCTTTCTGCAAGAGTCTGCCTTGTGTCTTTTAACTCTTAAAGAGATGAGTTTCTCTCTTAAAATCCAGTTATTATTTTCAAAGTGCTTGCAACACAGAGGTGGAGCAAAATAATCAATTCTGGTGGCCCTAGTGTCATTGGGTAATCAGGAGGGATCAGTCCCTAGTGATGGACATCAAGCTTGGTGAAGTAGAGGGTCAGCGAAAAAGAGGAAGACCCTCAGTGAGATGGATTGACACAGGGCTGCAACGATGGGCTCAAGAACAGCAACAATTGTGAGGATGGCACAGGACTGGGCAGTGTTTCATCCTGCTGTGTATAGCGTCCCTATGAGTCGGAACTGACTCAACGGCACCTAACAACAACAACAAGTGCCATTGGGGATGGAGTCCTGCCAACAATTATCATGATAAGGATGAGAGTGACACTGATGAGGACTATGATGATGACACCAACTCAGACCTCTTATTTTTCTGTGACTCCCCACAACCTTGCATTGTACTGCACTGATGTTTTCTTTTTAAACACATTCAGACCTATCACCTCACATGATTTTCTCTCTAACCAGGGAAATACAAAGAGAAGGGTGGGTGCTTGAAAGCCCCATCTCTCCCGTTCATGCCCTCCCATGTTTTAAGCTGGACTTATCATTGTTCCCCCAAAGCCCTGTTCTATTCAGTTTCTGTGATTTGTCCATGTGCTCCTCTGTGCCCTGGCCTGCTACCCCTCATCCCCTGCAGTTTTTACCATCCCTGTCTCCACAAGTTCAAATATAACTCAGCTCAAAAGCTTTTCCTCTATAAAGCCCTCCCTCTTCTTCCCTGGCTTCCAGTTCATGGATGAGGGTAAAATGGGTTAGGTTGGGTAGAGAAAGAGAATGAAGGAAGAAAGAAAGGAGGAAGGAGGAGGGAGGGAATGAAAAATTCCCTGGTAATTTTTGTCTTTGAAAATTCCTTGAGGACATGAACAAAGGCTAAGAAACATCCCTCATACATCTCTCATACAGGTAGCACTATGCACGGTATCTTGAACTTAAAAGATACTCAGTAAATACATGTGGAAAAAATGAAAGAAGAAAGGAGGGAAAGAAGAAGGAGGAATTTTAAAAAATTACTCTTTTCTAAGTGGTAATTATCTGAAAGATTTCAGATTATGACCATTAGGAAAAAGATTTTCCATTAGAAGTAAAAAAAAAAAAAAAAAATCCCACAAATTATTATTTTCTTTCTCTCTTAAATCACTTTCCTTGAAGATTTCAGGTATATCTGATGTGGATATAGAGGTGAGGCAGGGGTGAGGATTAGAATGGAGAATATGAAGTGAAGTGAGAAGAATGTGAGTATTTGTTAAACTGGACTTTTCACTGAGAATTGCTTTGAAGATTTGAAGATTTAAGAGACAGAACTTGTAAATTTGAATGGTAGTAAACCTGCTCAAAGTGACATCTTTTATATGGCACATAATGAAAAGATTTATGAGTATTCATACTTTCTTAGAATGATAACACTTAAAGCTAGAATCCCACATCATGGAAGAAGAAATGGATAACAAAAGGACATCTTATCCTTCCAATAAGGACAATGGCCCATTTTCTAGAGGGAGTGAACTTGCGAGTTTGCTCTGTGCTCACCAACTACCAAGCACTCTGCCAAGTACTTTACAAGGATGAAACAGATTCTCACAGGAGTCTACCCTGTAGAGTCAGCGTGGCTACATTACATGAAATGAGTCAATATATGTAACCTTGGGCAAATTGCTTAATTTCTTTATGCCTCCATTTTCTCATTTGAAATTGGGAAAAAATAATAGTACCTACCTAATATGATTGCTGGAATCCCTGTGTGGTATAAACCCAAATGTTGGATGTTTAAGTCCACCCAGAAGTGCCTAAAAAGAAAAGCCTGGTGAACTACTTCCGAAAAATCAGCCACTGAAAATGCTATGGAGCACAGTTCTACTCTGACACACAGGGAGTCTCCGTGAGTCAGAACTGACTCTACAGCAACAGGTTTGGTTTTTCTAGTTTAATGTGATTGCTAAATGAGTAAATGAATGACTACATATAAAGGAGAACAAAGGCACATTGGTTAGGTGCTCAGTTGCTAACTGAAAGATTGGTGGTTCAAACCTTCCACAGGAGAAAGAAGTGGCAGTCGACTTCCGTAAAGATTTATGGCCTTGGAAACCCTATCCAGCAAGTTCTACATTGCCACATAGAGTTGCTATGAGTCGGAATTGACTACACGGCAGCGGGTTTGGTTTTGGTTTCTATACAAAAAGCCCTTACAGCACTGCTTGGTAAAGGGAAAGCGTTCAGTCAATGTTAAGCTTTTACTGTTACAGTATCTCATACGTCCAAGATATTATCAATTGTTAGTCACACCATTCCTTTATACACCATAAGAAAGAAAAACACATCCAAGATGGAGAGTCTAATGAGAGACCTCAGTATCAATCTGGAACACCAAAAACCTATACCCTTTGTGGTAGAATATTCCAGAAATAAATCTTCCATTCAGAAAGGCACAACAACAAGATGACAGAAAATGTCCCCACAGAATTTGAACCACAAGCAGGTACTCATGCAGGTTTTGATTTGAGTTCATACTACCAGTATGACTCAAAACATCTCAGCAAATAATTTAAAGTGGTCTCAGGTTGGTGGTACTCTCAGGTTACCAGCTAAAACAACAAAAATACTCTCCAGAAAGTTTTAACTTTACTGCAGGCTGATAGCAACTGCTAGGTTGTATTAAGTGTAAGACACAACCACTCTCATATACAGGAAAATGTGGGAAAACATCTTAAAATCAATGAAATAATCTGGGAAATAGCTATTGGTCTCTACTTATCTGAAGGAAAAGAGAAAGAAGGAAATCAAAAACTCAAAGAAGAAACCAGTCTACAGGACTAATAGCAGGGCTTCAAACTGGTTTGTTTCAGTTCGAACCCCTGCTGAGCATTTGCATTTCCACCCCAGATATACTGAATCAGAATCTAAATGTTAACAAGATCCCAGGTGATTCTTATGTATAAAAAAAATTTTTTTTTTTTAGAACTAGTAGCATTAGCATTGCCTGGGAACTTGTTAGAACTGCACATTCTCAGCACAGGTTTGAACCAGAATGAACTGGTTGGAAACCCTGACTAACAGTCTACACAAACCACAGCTTCATCTACCCTAAGACCAGAAGAACTAGGTGGTGCCTGGCTACTACTACTGACCATTTGGATCAGGGCCACAGTAGATAAACCATGATAGAATATGAAAAAAACATGGAACAGAATCTCAATTCCTAAAAACAAGAAAACAGACTTATTGGACTGGTTGAGACTAGAGAGCTCCCTGAGACTATTGCCCTGAGATACTCTTTAAATCTTGAAATGAAACTAGCCCCAAAGGTTACCTTTTAGCTAAGTAACAGATTGACTCACAAAACAAAGAATAGCACCTATGAGTATGGTGCTCCTTTAAAAAATCATCTATGTGAGACCAAACCGTCAACAATTACTTTAAAACAAAGGTGAGAAGGTAAGGGTGCAGGGAAACTAGAGTAATAGAAACAGAACAACCAGAACAGAAGTATTGATACTGCTCATGCATTGTGAAGAATGTAACCATTGTCACTGAACAATTTATGTAGAAAATATTGAATGTGAACCTGAACTCCTGTGTAAACCTTCATCCAAAACACAAAATATTATTTAAAAAAATCAGTGAAAATGACATCATCGTTGTCATCATTATTGTCATCATCATCATCATCCTAGGGAATAAAGAGAATCAGCAATGGCACCTGGGCTATTTTTAACACCTATCCCTCACCCTCTACCCCAAAGGAGTCTTAACCACAAGAAAATGATGACAGAGCACTGGAGTTGCACAGAACATTGAATTCACTGATGTTAAATATCCTTGTTTTTTTTTCTTCTTGTTGAGAGTATGCCTGTAAAAAAAAAATCCCTTCTCTCTTTGAACATGCCTTAGACAATCCTTCACACACATGCATACCCTACCCTCTCCCCATGCATAGATATTAACCGTGATACCTCCATGAATCTCTCTAAGGAAAATTCACTCTCCTCTTGTAGGTCAAAGTTGAGCCTCAGTAGAGTTAACACATACATATTAAACAGTCTTTCACTGAAACACAAGCAGTGTTGTGCCAGAGCACAGGTCTCATGGTGATAATAAATAGTATTGTGCCAAGAACACTTGAATTTCTAAGTAGGGCAGTTTTCCTATCAATTCTGGATTTAATATTGCATTGACAGTAATTTGAGGCACTCATACAACATAAACCCTATTACTTTTTTACTTATAGTCTCCTGTGCTAGAATAAAAAAGGGAGAAAGATCTCTACTGTTAAGTAAGAGCGTGGAAGTACATGTACAAGATCTGTTAGCAATGAGCCTTTGACATATTTTTTATCATCATCATATCTCCATATCAATCAATGTGGTATTTCCAATGACGTACTAGATGTCTCTATGTGAATGTCCCAGGGGACACTGATATTCAGTAGTCCAAATCCAAACTAGTGATCTACTGCCTCCCAATCCATTCTTCCTCATATATACTGTCCCTCTGAGTAGTTACCACTGAAGATACTTTTCAGTTCCAATAACCCAGATTTCAATCTTAGCTATACTTAGAACATCTTAATTTTCTTCATCTCTGATGTCTGGTATGTAAAACCATGTGATTTTATGTCATCGTGAGGATTAAATAATGAGATAACACCTACTGGGCCTAGCCTAGTGCCCAGCACGTACCAAGCAATCAATGATTATTTTTCTTCATCTTATTATTATTACCATGATTCTTTCCCTACATATCAGAGCTCCTGCACAAGCTATTCTTTCTTCATGGAATGTCTTCTTTCCTTTCTCTGTCAAGGAAACTGCTACTTTTTTTTTATTCTTCAGGACCAAATCCAAATGTTACCTCCTCTGTGAAACTCTCCTGCTCCTCCAGGAAGATTTTATAGCACTTTGTTCTGAAGCATATTTAACTTCACATAGTAATGACTTGATGACCAATAAACACTCATCATTTGACCAAATTCAGCAATACATAGCACATGCTGCCCCCACCTTCTCCCCAGAGAGAGAGACATTGCTAATTAACCACAGCACCATTTCCCCGAGTCAGGATGCAACTTCAGAATCCTTTCAACACTATTCTCTAGGCAGTACTGGTACTAATCAATATGAGCATGTATATTCATCACATATTATGGATTGAACTGTAGCCCCCCAAAATGATATGTTTAAGTCCTAACCCCTAATGCCTGTGAATGTGATCTTGTTTGGTAATAGGGTCTTTGAAGATGTTATAAGTTAATATGAGGTCATAAGTTAACAGAGTAGAGTGGGCTCTAATCCAATATATCTGGTGTCATTATAAAGGAGGAAGAACAGCTACATAAAGATGCATCTCTAAACCAAGAAATGCCTGGGGCCACCAGAACTGGGGAGAGACAAGAAAGGATCTTTCCCTAAAGACTTTGGAGGCAGGATGGCCTGGTCAACAAGTTGATTTGGACTTCTAGCCTCCAGAACTGTCAGATAATAAATTCCTGTTCTTATAAAGCATTCAGTTTGTGGTATCTTGTTACGGCAGCCCTAGGAAACTAATGTGCAGTTGGCCATCCATATCCGCAAGTTGCAAGTTCTCGGATTCAACCAACCATGGATTGAAAATATTCACACAAAATAGAAAGTTCCAAAAAGCAAAACTTGAATTTACCACACACTGAGCACTATGCTGAATCCATGCTGATGAAGTGATATGTAGGCATACCCTGCTGTAGCCTCCTGCCATTTCACAGATTCTCAGCCTCTATTCAGCACTCATTTCAGCATTGTTCACCTTGCATCTCATTCCTTTGGGGTGAGAATTTGTGTGCACCCTTTGTTTCTGTGAAAAGTGGCTCCAAAAAAGCAATTAAGTGATCAAAGCAATCCCTCAAAGGGCTAAGTGTTGGGGGGAGGGGGGCGGTAAGGAAAGCAAGAGGAAGGAGTTTAAGCCTCAAGAACTGAAAGATCATGACAATTGGCATCGGCCGATACCCAGACAACAACGGCATTCCCAGAAGAGCTCAAGAAACTCATGGAAGAGAAAGGCTACCTTCCAGATCAAGTCTTCAACTGTGATGAAACCACTATTTACATAGTATTTACATTGTATTAGGTATTATAAGTCATCTAGAGATGATTTAGAGTATATGAGAGGTTGTGTGTAGGTTATATGCAAATACTAAGCCATTTTATATAATGCAATTAAACATTCATTGATTTTGGTATCTATGGGGGGTACTGGAACAAATTCCCTGTGGATATCGAGGAACGACTGTACCACCCTATCACTAAATAGGAGCAACTTGAAACCAGATACTATGCCTTGATAAGTCTATACCCATGTGACCACAGATAAGACCATTACCCTCCCTAGGTCTCCCATTCCTCCTCTGTACAATGGAATGCCTTATAGAATCCCTGCTGGCTCCCAAGTCCTATGACTGAATCGGTGACCCCAGGACCTTGATTGGCCAGAGCTGGTGTCACCACAGGGAAGATGTGCAGTACAGCTCTGCACAAAGTTCCCACTCTGGGTCCAAGCCCATTTCTTATCTTAGAGTTAGGCATGCCTTTAGATACTTGCAAATTGAAGCTGGTGTCTTTGTAATTGAAATAGAAATGGGGTGAGAATTTGTGATCTTTCAGCTTCGCAGACAGCAGCTGCTACTTACCAAAGCCTACCTGATTGCAGCTATTTTGCACCTGCTGAGAAAAAGTTTTCAGCAAAAGAGATTATTTCCTTTTTTAACCCTTGGCCAAAAGCAAGCCTCCATAGTTTTCACCCAGTCGTACAGAACAGAATCAGATTCAGTCTCCCTTATGTACCTGGACACTGATGAGTTAACATACTTGGTCAAACAACTTCCACTAAGCCCTGGCACTTACAATGGGAGTTTTAAATGTCCACTGGGTTAGTTTATTGAAAACCTGCAATCTCATCAGAAATAGTGCTACTCAAAGCAAAGAAAGTCTGAGAATTTCATTTCTATGCATATTTTTTAAAATAAGAAAAAAAAATCTGTTTTTATATCTTATATATGACTGCAAAAAGATTAAATTTTCTCTGGAGATTATCAATTGATTGCATAAGCCGAATATTCAGATCGATTCAGTAGGCATTATCATAAAAATATACACAAAGGTAGTTCCAGAGGGGGAAAAAAAATACCAATAAATAGTTGTGAAAAGAGAAAAGAACATTTTCCCAAATTTAGAAAACAGATTCCAACCGGTAGGAGGCAACAATGAAAGAAGAAGAAGAAAAGTTGATATTCAAATTGTAGTGTTGGTGAAGAATACTGAATATACCATGGATTGCCAGAAGAACAAACCCATCAGTCTTAGAAGAAATCCAACCAGAATGGTCTTAGAAGAAAGGATGGCCAAGACTTTAGCTCGCTTACTTTGGACTTGTCATTAGATAACATCAATAGCTAGAAAAGAACATCATGCTTGGTAAAGCAGAGGGTCAGCAAAAACAGTGGAAACCCTCAATGAGATGGGCTGACACAGTAGCCACAATGATGGACTCAAACATACCGACAATCATGAATATGAACAGGATCGTGCAATGTTTTATTATACATGGGGTCGCCATGAGGCGGGGCTGACTTGCAGCAACTAACAAGAACAACAAGTTTATGCTGGATCTTAATATTTTGACTAAAAGCTCATCTCTGGTACTCAAGACTCTCAATGTGCCCCAGCCTTGGTGAATAGTCTGCCAAATTAGGTCCCAACGGCTGAACGTTCACAACTACTAAAGTGTTTACCTCACAAGCTCACTGAAACTCCCCTGTGTGTATCTCTTCACTTTGCAATGACTTGCTTGTTGTTGTTGTTGTTAGTTACTATTGTGTCAGCTCCTGACTCTTGGTGACCCTATGCACAATGGAATGAAACGCTGCCCAGTCCAACGCCATCCCCATGATAAGTTGGGAATAGGATCATTGTGATCCATAAGGTTTTCACTGGCTGATTTTTGAAAGTACATTGCCAGGCCTTTCTTCCCAGTCCCTCTTACTTTTGAAGCTCCGTTAAACCTGTTCAACATCATAGCAACACATAACATAAGCGTCCACTGACAAACGGGTAGTGGTTGCACATGAGATACATTGGCCAAGAATAAAACCCAGGTCTTCCTTGTGGAAAGTGAAAACTCTACCACTGAACTACCTTGTTGTTACTGTTGTTAATTGCTGTCAAGTTGATTCTGACTCCTGGAGACCCCAAGTGTGCAGAGTAGAACTGTGCTCCATAGGGTTTTCAAGGCTGTGATCTTTCAGAAGCAGATAACTAGGCCTGTCTTCCGAGGCACCTCTGAGTGAGTCTGAATCGCCAACCTTTCAGTTAGTAATCCAGTTCTTAACCATTTGCGCCATCCGGGGATTCCTGAATTTCTTTAGATTTACTTAATGTCTCTTTCCCTGTTAGACTATGAGCTCTTGGAAAGCAGAAGCTGTGTCTGTCTTGTTCACCAATCCTTCCCCATTGGCAAAAGCAGCCAAGCCAGAAGCCCCATGTACACAAACCTAGAAAAGGCATGAGAAATCTAGGGACGGTTTTGTAGGCTTGATCAAGAGCTACGTGGTCCATCTCCTTTAACCACAGACCTATTAACCTAGTCCAGCAAGAAGAGAAAGGCCACCTCCACACCAGCATTTCTTCTCCAGCACCTAACCACCAATTCACAGGATGACGCTTAGAGAATACATAGTTCATGTTGACTTAAAAACAATCAGTGCTGAATTTGTTAGGTAATTTTCCAAAGTTTGAAGTTGGCCCATATTCTTAGCATATTTTGACATCTTCATGTGTTTTGTTACTTTTAGGGGATATTTTGCAAATCAGGCTTTGCTCCTGATTTTGAAAAGCTTTTTCTTCCTGAGCAAAATAGATGAGCAGTTCAGCAAGGCAGGGCAGCTTTTATCTGCAAAAAAAAATCTGCCTTTCAGCAGAGCAGCCAACACAAGCAAAATGGAACACACAGAATTTTCTGTATGTGAATTGTGATTCTTTTCCCCCATGAGATGTGCAAGTGGCAAGATAGTTTATTCCCATGTGGTGCTGATAGCGGGTCCTGAATACTTCTGAATATATCACTTTTATTGCCTTTATATTGAATTACTGTGAAAGAAAAAATACTTTTGTGAGAGTTCAAAATCAGAATAGTTTAGGAGCTTTTAGAATCCACCTCCAGGACATAAAGAAAAGCTTAAGAAAACAAATAATTCTGTTCTTGCTAAGGGATGCCAAATATCACTCCCACTGAGAAGGCCCCTTGACAGAAAGGGAGACATTATCAAATATTTATGCTGACTATCAGGGTGAGTGTTCCATTTGGGGTTCAAGCACTGTGGGCCCTGTCCCTACTGCTTGAGAACTTACCATAAAATGAACAAAACGTGCCCCAAGGTGTTTTGGCCTGTAACATTTCAGTCTTGCATGAAACTTCTGAGTCATGGTTTAAAATGTTTCCTAATGGCATATTTCATAGGAGAAATCTCATCTCTCCACTGTCAATCAAATCATGAGGATTCTTGTTTAATATATATCATTTCTTGTCTTTTCAGGTAAATTTTTAGTAGAATTCCTCTTCTTTCCATACAATCAAGAACTTCAAAACCAAGATACACTTTTTCAACCCCTTTAATTCCCAGCTTGTCACGTTTTAGTTAGGTGAAAGGAAGTTGTCTCTACCCTAAGATAAAGCTCAAGCAGCTTGGCATGATATAAAAGCCCCTTCATAATATGACCCTTGACTATTCATCCAGCCTCATCTCCCAGGATCCGCAAGCTCATACTCTGTGCTCTAGAGATGGTGAACTTCTTATGGTTCTCGAGAAACAGCATGCTCTTTTATGACCTCATACGTTGGTATAGTTCCTTCTACCCAAAACTTCAGTTTCAGGAAGAAAATAAAATCCTTTCTTCAAACTCTAAAAAACCTTCCATCCTCTCTGACAGTTTGCCTAGCCCCTAGCCTTCCCTATCTGTCTCATCAGGATGTTAGTCTCTGCATTCTTGGGGAGTCCACTGTTGTACGCCATCAAGTCAATTCCAACTCAAAGCAACCCCATCTGGCAGAGTAGAACTGCCCTATAGGATTTCCCAGGCTGTAATATTTACATCCTTACAGGAGCACAAATCACCAGGTCTTTTCTCTCTCTGAGTTGGGTTCAAACTGCTGACCTTTCAGTTAGCCGCCATGTGCATAACCATTACTCCTTAAAGAGTCCATATTTATAGATACATACACACACACACATATACATACATGTGTATATATATATGAACCACTACAAACTATGTGCATAAACACACACACTTTGTATTGGTTCAGTTGTGCTATAAAGGTAGTACCATTAATTGAGCTCCTACTTTGTGTCTGGAGTTGTGCTAGGGCCCTTACACATATAATGTCTAGTCTTTATAACTACACTCCAAGTAAGTACTCTTATCCTTCATTTTACTGCTGAGGAAATTGTTGGTCAAAGGGAATAAATGATTTGCCCAGAATAACAGCTAATAAATGGTGATGTCAAGATTCAAACCAGACTTGTCTAAAAAGCAAGTGATCTTTCCATCATACCTTGAGGATATCTCACAGGCCTATATTTATTTAGTTATAGGTCTATCTACTCCAATGTATTATAATGCCTAGAGGGAAACATCACATATCCCTGGCTCTAGAAACTTACTGGTTAGCACATGTTAGGTACTGAAGAAGTGTTGATGAATCAATAAATCAAATGAATGTAATAATTAGTTTCTGTGCTCTTTCAAGTAAAAAATATTTATTGTAAGTGCAAATCTAGATGTTTAGATATTTCTTTATGTTTATTTTAATCATTTTCAAGAGACAATGTAGTTATAAGAAAAGATGACTTGGAAATTGAGAGACTAAATTCTAATCTCAGCTCCATATTGCACAGATTAGTTCTTGTCTACAAATTTCTCAGATAAAAAATGGAGAGACAATAAAAGCCCCTTCCTCACAGATTTCTGAGGCTTACCTCTGATAAAGCCTGTAACAGTCTTTCATTTATAAACACCAAAGCTCTACACAATATTGATATTCAATTGATGTTGATGTTGGCTGATGTTGACACTCGACTGCTCCAGTTGATTTTTTTCAGAGGCCACTTATTTCAGAAAATATTCATGTTATAACAAGGAAAATGAGGGTAAAAGAGATTTGCTATCTCCTTCATCATGAAAGATACAGAGTTTGAGTTCAGTTTTTGCTCCTAAAAGAATAAAGTTGATGGTGGCAGCAAATACAAAGGGGGGGAAAAAAACTAACATATTTTCATTATAAAATAATTCATTTAATGTCTTTCTCACTAGGGTTGAAATTCTAAAAGAGCAGGAATCATATCTGTTTGGTTGTCACTACAGATTACCAGTATAACACTTAGTATACCGGTGATGTTCAAAAATATTTGTGGATTACATGTTCATGGATTATTGCTTAATAAAATACCTCAAAGAATATTTTGGGTTTCTAGATAAGGCATGGTTTGGAAACTGAGGGTAAAAAGATTTTCTATGTATGAAAGGCAACAGGAATTTAGAGATTGAAAACTGGCAACAAGGAGGGGAAGAGAAGGACCAATAGAGGAAAAGAAGTCCAGGAAGGGAGGAGCAAGCCAAGACCTAAGTGTAATGACCCAAAAGACATTTTTCTAGAAAGAAAAGAGAACACCTGAACTTTTACCATCTAGTGATTATTACAGTTCTTAAATCATTTTATTGTACCAAGATGTGTTTTCTCCCTCCCACACAATACACACACATACTTATACTTCCCAAGAAATACGTTTCTATCTCTAGGCTGTAATTCTCCTTCCCCAAGTTCTTCCTCTCTGGAGCTAACCACGGACATTGGAGAGACATGGGTTTGACTCATGGACAAGTAAACTTTACCTCTCTGAATCCCTAATCTGGGAAATGAGAAGAGTAATCTCCCATTTCTCAGAGTTACAGAAAAGATTGAAAGAGGTAATATATATAATGTATCTGTCACTAAATGTCTATTCCATTCCCTATGCTCTCTCTATTCATCCTAAATCATGAAGGAAGCAATTTATATCAATGGAGTCTCAGTTCAGCAGAAGTGGGAATATGCATATGAACGTGCGCACACGCACACACACAGCGCCTTACCTTTTACCAAATGCAGTATAACTGAGGTCCAACATTTCCAAATGAAAAAATAATACACTGGTAGAACATTCTGAGAGTTTTGAACTACAAAGGGCCATGCTAGTAAACCTTGAAATACAATCTTTGGGTCTCTTTAGTTTGAAAAATCTTCAAGAAGCTCTTTGATATCAAAGAACATACCTATTTTCGGTAGCTTTAAACTATAATTGCTGAGGCTCCCTGGTGGAGAAAAAATAAAGTCTCATAAAGAAAAAGAAAACATCTCAATAAAACCTTCCAGAAAATAAAATCTCACTGGTTTGCAAAAAGTCTTAACCAAGCTTTTCCTCTGCACAGCACAGAGTGGGGCAGCTGGCCGGAAGGAGGCAAGAATTACAACAGAAGGAGCCCGGAAAGAATTGCAGGGCTCCATAACCCAAACAGTTTTTAATAAGTTGAACACCTTCCCTTTCTTATCACAAAAGTATGGAAATTTGACTTATTTTACCTTCTAATAGTTAAACAAAATGTGTAAAATAAAAATAATCTTCCCAGGACATGTTGCCTCTGCTTGCTTAGAGTGACAGACAAGTGCAAGAAGTTCACATAAATGATATGCCTATATACACCAGCTGAACAATATGTTACCACACACTCATCAGTCTGCTTCCCTTAAGTGGGTTAAACTTGACCTTCAAAGCCCTTGAAATGCAAAAAAACTTTACTCTTTTCTGACATTTATGAGTGTCTTTTCTGCTTGACTGCCTTTTACCGCCTGGAAATAGTAGTAAAAGCATTGTAGACGAAACCTGCTATAAACATTGACAAATAACAGGAAAGGCGACAGTTTTATTCCAGGCAGGTTAAAGCTAATCTAATCAAATTCTCTCTCTTTCTGTAAGCCTACCACTATGTTCAATTTATTTTCTGATTAGGAGTGCAATATGATAGTTCTCTGCTGGACCACAGTTAAACAATACTGAAGTTTACATTCTCCCTACAAACTATTCTGATGAAACAACAGATTTTAAAGATTTTTTTAAAACACATTCTCATATTAAGTTCTAAGAAAATTCTAAGGGAAACTTTTTGCCAGTGTTTTTTTTAACTCTGAAAATTTATAGATTGGTTCTACTGGAACCAATAATAAAAATATATCTAAGAGAAAAGTGTTCCTTGGTCCCAGGTTTTAGAGATTTAAGAAAAGAGTTCTTTGAAACCACTGACTAATGGCAGTAAAGACATTACACTACATGCATTTAAATACTGAATAATGGGAACAATGAGACTTACGCCTGAGGAATAGTTAGCAATTCAGTCTGCAAGGCACAAAGAGCTATTTTCTTTTCATTGAAGAAATGGACAGCTCCTTAGCAAAAGCAGAACTCACTTCAGGAGCGCAAAGCAAGATTGCATGCCCCCCAAATGGTTTTGCACAGATGACCAGTTTGCCCATATGTGAAAAGTTTTCACTGACCAATAAAATATCTTATTTCTCTTACTCCTCAGTTATGGTTTAAAGCAAATGCCTATCTACCTATACATGTGTGGGTGGGCATACACACACACACACACACACACCCCTCCCTCATATACACACACATGCACACACACACCTTTCATACACACATGCACACACACTTCCCTCACATAGGCCTCTCTCTCTCACACACACACACACACACACACACACACTACCCTTACTTCTACCTGTAATATACCAGTTGTTAGGAAACACCACAAATATCATGTTTGTAAAGCTTTATGTTTAGAAATAGAAGGAATTTTTCCAACGGTCCTAGAAGGAAAAGGAAAAGGCCACCACTTTGCTTTATCTTCAAATGAACAGTAGACTCTGACCTTCTCGTAAAAAAAAAGAGGAAACCTTCCACAATATTTTGGAATTTCAACAAGACGTTTAAATGTTTTTGGCATTGTCCTTGTGAGTGATATGAAGAGTAACAGCTGTGATACAGAGGAAATGGCTTCTGCCTTGGGTGTCATTGGACTTAGTTGTATTCTGGGCTTTTTTACTAACCAGCCATGTGGCCATGAGCTCTTTTGGGCTCAGTTTCTTCATATGTACAACAGGTAGAAAGGACAAATAGATTTACTATTTTCTAAGTCATGTCTAGCACTATGAGGAAATTTGCGCAGGCCTGAAGATCATACAAGAGAGCTAACTGACAGATTAGTGTCACCCTAGGGGGAGAAGAGGCCCATAGTGGCATCTATCAAGGTATCCACATTTTTCTGTTACCAACTTTGCTGATCAAATACGCCAAAGATATAACATCGTGGCATCAACATTGTTGACAGAATCGGCATTTGAAAAAAAATCTCAATAAGGTAGAAAAATGAGTAAAAGCCAGTATAACTAAATTCAACAAAGACAAATAGGATAGGTCACAAATTTAGTTAAAAAAAAAAAAAAAAAAAACACTGCTCCAATGAAAATAAATGGGTAGAAATGTTTCTTTGATATTACTTGAGGTAAAAAAACCTGAAGTTTTAGTTGACCAGAAGGCTCACAATGACTGCCACAACTGCTAAAGAAAATAGTTCATTGAGGGAACTAGGGATTAATTTGTAGCAGAGAAGCCTGAGGAATGATTAAGCACCAAAACACTCCTGTGGAAGAGGGAGTTAGTGTGCTCTTTTTGTGCAGAAGATAGAAGTAGGTCCACCAAGTGAAAGTTCAGGGAGGTGGATTTTGACTTCATATAAATAATACTTTTTCATATATCAGGAAGTGTTTATAGTGTATCTAATAGGCAACCAGACATAATCAAGGTATAGGACTACAAAGACAGGCACAGGCCAAGCTCAAAAAACTCATGGTCTAATAATAAGCAAGCTGCATTAACAGGAAGTGAACACTCCAAAGGAGAAAGTAGTCGTGCAAAGGCTTACCAATGACTTTTAAAGGGAAATCCTGTATTGGCTGAGTTGCTGAATCAAATCTCTTTTCAACATCAGAGCCCTGATGGCACAGTGGTTAAGCACTCAGCTGCTAACCAAAAGGTCAGCAGTTTGAAGCTACCAGTCACTCCTTGGAAACCCTATGGGGCAGTTCTACTCTGTCAGAATAGACTCGTCGGCAATAGGTATGGGTTTTCAACATTAATTCCAGCTTACGGGTCCAAAGTGTGGCTGCTTCCTTTAAAAATTGCATAAAGTAAGCCAATTTTACTTAATGGTACTTATATACCAAGTGTGAGGTCTTCAGTCCAAAGGAGGAATTAAATGAAGAAAGGAGAACTTGTAGTTCTCAGTTCATTCATTCTTTCAACAAATATTTAATAAGGGCCCACTTGGTACCAACTCTGTGGAGGTCCGCTCTTGTGATGTTGAAAGCATACTGGTTTTTCATGAGCATCCCTCAGTGGTCAGGCATACCAGTGCATCAACTTCCCTACACTGAGGCCACCATTTCTAACAAAACAATTTGAAATTGGGACCGAGAATGCTTCAACTTCCCCTGACGTGGGGCATCAACAACTACACATTTTCAATGTTGCTGTCAGAATATTAAGTTCCTAAGGAATTTAACCATTCATTACGGGTTCAGGCAATGTTTTATGACAGGCTACAATGAATACAAATCTCAAGAATGATCTTCAAGGGTTCCCAAAATAGTACTGTAAGATTTCCTTAGTGAGCCTGCTAAGTCTTTTGGCTATAAATCTCCCCCAATAACACTGCTTATTCAATTTAAGGCTGCCAGCCCGAGAGAGATTAATGAGACGAGTTGTCCACTAGTCAAAGGAAGAACACAAGATCTATCCTATCCTTATTTCATCTTCTGGTTTAATCATTATAAGTGTTATGTAATGTGACATTCACACATTATTGAAGACTTTAAAGGAATAAATTGCATATCACTAATCAGCAGATCATTTTTCATTTTCTTGCAGACCCTAGAATTAATGATGCCCTCCCTTTTCTAATAAGCCTTAAAAAAAATTATATTAAATAAGAAATTGAACCTGGAAACAATAAGTATCTCTCTTTTTTACAGTTGCTATGCTTTTCCCCAAGCTAATGAACCCCAGTAGTGTTAGAAGAGAGGCTTAAGGAGCAGCAACTTTGTTTTGGTTCGTTAGATATCTGACAAGCAACTTGCTCCTTCAGTATCCAAAATGCTTCTTTCCCACTTGATTCTTTTATATCTGTTATTCCTCTTTAACTTCGTGGTTGCCACACACTTGGATGCTACTTCCAACCTGCTAATTGGGTCCAGGGGAGTGTCCTGGCTGGGTTGGGGCAAGAAGGCCATGCTGAAATTGCTGGGCTCTGTGCTCTCCACCAAGGTCTGCCCTGTCTGGAATCCCCTGTGATGGGACTGCAGGGGTGCGCCTCAGCTAGAGAAGGTGATGGAGGTCGGCAGGGCATCCTGCCCCCTGGCACTGCAGCCTCAAACAGCCAAGAGAGAAACTGTTGGTCCAATCCTGTCAGCAGTCCCTTCCATGAAGTACTAGGGGATTTTAATTAAGAAACTCTTTCAATATGCCGTTGTAAAATATTGAAGAAAGCTCATCAAAAAGCAGTTGCGGGTTTTCTGAGATTTAAGCATCTGATAGGCCTCAGGAACCGCTATTATTTTAAAGTATGTGGGTCACTTACAACATTCATATCTTCCTTTCTTGCTGAAAACAAGCCGGACTCATGGGTTATTGTTCTCCACTCCCTTTCCTTTAGTACCTTCTACCTTAAATGTTACTTCCTTCTGGTATTTTTGTTGGAGCTTTCAAATTTCAGCCATAGGCAGATAAAACTGTGTCTGGTTTGGCACAACAGCTTGGGAAATCAGTCAGGTCAGGCATCTGGGCAACCCCTTCCTCCACCATTTTAATGCACACACAGCTGTCTGTTTCCTGAAAGCCTCCTTCCCTCACTGAACACACAATGCCTGATCTATCATCTAAAGTGAGAAAAGCAGCAGCAATATTTGGGCAGCCCCTGGGATATTACTACTAGGAAATAGGTCACCAAATGTGTATGTCTATCTTGGGAGAAATGTGTGAGACAGCTGTGGAGTGGGAGGGGAAAAAAACCATTAAACCTGAATTTGGAACAAAAAACCTGGGTTCTGATCCTAGACCTGCCACTCACTACCAGTGTCAGCTCCCTGGGCCTCAGTTTCCTTTGCTGTAATGTAATAATATCTGCTTCAGAGAGCAGATGTAGAAACATGCTCATGACCCAAAGAGGCAGCATTTTTAATCGTGGTAAAAGGAAAATACACAAATATCTACTGGAAGATGAAATGGCTAAAAAAAAATGGGATATTCATTCTACGGGCATGAAGCAGTGTAAAAGAATAAGGGATATTTGTATTTTATTATTATTATTACGGAAAGATCTCCGAGACATATCATGAAGAAAAAAAAAACCCCTAGTAGTATAAAATTACATACAGTATGTTACCATTAAGAAGCCCAGGTTGTGCAACAGTTAATCCCTGGGCAGCTAATCAAAAGGTTGGTGGTTCAAGCCCACCCAGCAGCTCCATGGGAGTGAAGACCTGGTGATCTGCTCCAGTAAAGATTACAGCCTAGAAAACCCTATAGGGCAGTTCTACTCTAACACTTACGGTAGCTATGAGTTGAAAATTGACTTGATAGCACCTAACAACAACAACGTTAGCACTAGTACGAAAAAAAACTACAAAACAATATTACCCATTTTGTATAAGTTTATCTGTATGTAAATGAATAGAAAAAAGTGCTGGATATACACACTTCTATTTAATGTTGATGAGCTCTGCAGAGCGGGGCAGGAAAACAGGGCCGGGATGTTGCTCAAAAGGAATTTTTACTCTTATCTGTAATACTTTAATTTTTTATAAAAGAATGTATTTCTTTATTAAATGTGTAATTAAAAGTTATTTTAAAAGAAAAAGTATGGAATAACATGCATGAAACTACTGTGAAAAGCAGAAAATGCTTGGTAGATGTAAGCTTTTACTATTAACTCTGTCCAGGCCAAAGAGCATCAACTCAGGCATTTTCTTCTTCAGTGGGGTAGACCAAGCAACTCGTTCCCTCCTCAGCTGTTCTCCACTATGACTAACCAAAACAGAAACCTGTTACCATCGAGTCGATTCCAACTCATAGTGACCCTATAGGACAGACTAGAACTGACCCATAGAGTTTCCAAGGAGCACCTGGTGGATTCAAACTACTGACTTCTTGGTTAGTAGCTGAGCTCTTAACTACTGTGCCACCACCACTAACTTTGAGAAAACACTCTGCTAAAGGAGAGCTTGCTTCCATTGGTTGCCTCCGTGTGCAAATGACCCCAAAATAAATGTGGTGGACCAAGGCTAGGCCCTTGGTAAGTGGCTGTTGATTAAATACTCCTGCTGACTACTGGGCCTCACAAACCAAAATACGACATCTATACCTCTTTTTGGATTCTTCCTATCAATGCTTCATCAGGTCTTATTTAATGGGATTAAATAAAGCTAATCTTTTTTTGCCCCTCTCCCCTCCCTCCCATTGTTGTTGGTAGCTGCCATCAGGCCAAGCCCCCAACTTGGGATGACCCCATGTACAACAGAATTGGACCATTGTAATCATAGGGCTTTCATTGGCTTATTTCTGGAAGTAGATTGCCAGGCCTTTCTTCCTAGTCTTAGTCCGGAAGCTCTGCTGAAACCTGTTCAGCATTATAGCAACACACAGCCTCCACTAACAGATTGGCTGGGAATCAAAATCACATCTCCTGCACAGAAGGCGAGATTTCTACCACTAATCCACCAGTGCCCTCTTTTGCCCCTCGATCTTCCCCCTCCCCCCCCCACTGCCCACCAAAACCAAACCTGTTGCCATCGAGTTGATTCTGACTCATGGTGACCCTATAGGACAGAGCAGAACTGCCCCATAGAGTTTCCAAGGAGCGCCTGGGGGATTCGAACTGCCAACCTTCTGGTTAGAAGCCAGAGCACTTAACCATTATACCACCAGCCCCCACCCCTGCCCACTAAAGAGTCTTTTTAGCCTTTTTTTTTTCCTAATCACTCACCTCCATGCCCAAGTTTAATTTCTGTCCCCTTGAGGGTGCTAGCACTCCCATTGAGAACGCATGATTTGAGCTATCCATTCCTTGCTATGTGTCAGGTACTGCTTAAAGCACTCTACATGAATTAACATATTTAATCTTAAAACAGATAAGAAGTCTGAGGCACAAAGAAGTTAAGTACTACCACAGGTTCCACAGTTAATAAATGCCAGACAGTCTGATTTCAGTACGTGCTCATGGCCATTACCCTATGCTCCCTCTCAAAGAAAAACGTGCCCAAAAATGCCTGAGAAAAATATCTTGCCTCACAGAAAGAGATCAGTGGAGTTTATACCAAATGGAACTGCCACCTTTAGGTCCTGATTGTAGCAAATAGAGGTTGAGATTAAAGGTAACATACCAGAGTATAAGAAACATAAGGTCCTGTAAACATGGGTTTCAGGACCACAAGTTGGAGGAAAGAACAAACCTGTTTTTATTGGAGCTCACGGCCCTGAAACATATAGCTTCTTAGACCAGACAAGAACATACAGTAGCATAGCACAATTCTGGAGAGTAAAGACTGGTTCCACATACCACACACAAAAATCAGATTTGTAAGCCAACACATTCACATGAAGTGAGCAAAGTACAACATGTTCATTTTTCAGCTCCCTGTAAAGAAGCTTGGGTGGTGGACTTTGATCTGTCCAACCTCGTCTCCCAGGACTCCCCAAACAGTGCTCTCCTCCCTGTCTTTTACACTCCCAGACTTGCTCACACGCCTCCCCACATGGAATGTCCCTCTCTCCAGCCATCCAAGTCCAACCTGTTTTTGATGGCCCACCTCAAATTCTACCTCCTGCCAGAACCCAGACAAGCCCATATCCTGCCATCTCCTTTGAAACCTCCCTGACCACCCAGCCAACTCTGATTGCTGGCTCATCTGAGCTTTGCAGTATTTACCGAGTGCACCACTCATCTGGACCTCTTGGCAATGAGGGTTGACTTGGTGGTTCTGTGTGCAGTTCCCTCTAGTAGACTGCAAGCTCCTTAGTGGGAAGGACTGGCTAGGTACCTTCCCCAGGGTTCAGCGTATAGTGAGTGATGGGTTGGCATGATTGGGGGACTGCAGTCTGAAGCAATTTGCTATTTAGAACTTGCATGTTAAAACATGTATGTGGGAGAGGGGGTTGTATACTTTGCAGGCAGAAATTGGACCACTAGATTTAAATATACAGAGAGGGCACTTGTAGTTCAGTGGCAGAACTCATGCCTTCCATGAGAGAGACCTGGGTTCGATTCCCAGCCAATGCACCTCAAGTGCAGCCACCACCCATCTGTCAGGGGAGACTTGCAGGTTGCTAGACGCTGAACAGACTGTTGCGGAGTTTCCATATTAAGACAGACTAGGAAGAAAGGTCAGGCACTCTACTTCCAAAAATCAGCTGATGAAAACCCTATGGATCACAAGTGTCCAGTCCGTAAGGGATCATGGGGATGGTGCAGGATGGAGAAACGATTCCTTGCATTGTGTATGGAGTCACCATGAGTCAGGGGCTGACTCTAAGCAGCTAGCAACAATGAAATCATTGAGTATAAGGTTGGAGAGGATAAAATAACATTTCGGCTCTGAGATTCCACAGTGATTTTTCAACATCCTTCCCACAGAACTTCTAGCAACAGTCACAGTTTAGACTCACAGGCTAAAAAGTCCTGGGTAAGCTGAAGAGCCTGCCCGTCAGTCCAACAGTGAATCAATACTTCACAGCTAAGCAAGAGACGTAATTTCCCAAGCTCCTTCTGAGGCGTGTAGCGGGGTGTAGGCAATGAGGGCAGGGCCGCAAGGCAGACTAATTGCTACATCCCGGCTCTACTGTTTACAAGCTGTACAACCTTGGGCTAGTTACTTAACAACTCTGTGCCTCAGTTTCTTCATCTGTAAAATAGGGTTATCAAAAATATTTATACCTCAGAGGGTTTTTTTGTATGTGTGTGTGCATGTGTGTTTCGGGTTAAAGTTTACAGAGCAAATTAGTTTCTCATTAAACAGATTAATACACAAATTGTTTTGTGACATTGGTTGCCAACCACGCAATGTGTCAACCCTCTCCTATTATCTACCGCAGGTTCCCTGTTTCCATTCCTCCAGTTTTCCTGTCCTTTCCTGCCTCTCATTTTTGCTTTGGGGCTGGTGTGCCCATTTAGTTCATACACATGGCTGAACTATGCCGCATGTTCCTCAAGTGTGTTATTGTTTGCCTTATAGACCTGCCTAATCTTTGGCTGAAGAGTGAACCTTGCGAGTGACTTCAGTACTGAGTTAAAAGGGTGTCTGGGGGCCATACTCCTGGGGTTTCTCTAGTCTCTGTCAGACCAGCAAGTCTAGTCTTTTTTTTCATGAGTTTCAATTTTGTCTTACATTTTTCTCCTGCTCTGTTCAGGACCCTCTATTATGATCCCTGTCAGAGCAGTTAGTGGGGTAGCCAGGCACCATCTAGTTGTTCTGGACTCAGTCTGGTGGAGGTTGTCATAGTTGTGGTCAGTTAGTCCTTTGGACTAATATTTTCCTTGTGTCTTTGGTTTTCTTCATTCTCCTTTGCTCCAGCCGGGATGGGGACTATGGTCTCATAGGGCATCTAGCTCAACTGCCATAACATAGTTTATACAGAAAATATTCTACATCTGACTGTGGTGAGCAGCATCCGAGGACTTAAAAGCCTACAAGCTGCTATCCAAGATGCATCTACTGGTATCTCAGAGGTTTTGTAAGAATTAAGTGGGAGCCCTGGTGGTACAGTGGTTAAGAGCTTGGCTGCTAACCAAAAGGTCAGCAGTTGGAATCTACCAGTCACTCCTTGGAAACCCTATGGGGAAGTTCTACTCTGTCCTATAGGGTCACTATAAGTTGCAGTTGACTCATTGGTAATGGGTTTTGGTTTGGCATACTTAGAAGAAGAAGCCCTGGTGGCACAGTGGCTAAGCACTCGGCTGCTGACTGAAAGGTTGGTGATTCAAACCCACCAGCCACTCTGCAGGAGAAAGATGTGGCTGTCTGCTTCCACAAAGATTATGGCCTTGGGAACCTTACAGGGCAGTTCTACTCTGTCCTATGGGGTCACTATGAGCCAGAATCAACTTAACAGCAATGGGTATACCCAGAAGAGTGTCTGGTACACTACACTCTATATTTCTTGTTGTTATTAGTCTGGCTAAAAGTGCACATAAATCAGGAAAGAAGAAACTAGCAGATGCTCTTCACGTGTGTATGATATGGAGAAGAACAAACCTGCCTAATGGACTAACTTTTAACAATGCTTAAACTCTTTGGAAAACAACGTGTACCTTTCTCACAGGATAGTCATTGAGCATGCCTGTGATGTGAGGTAGCGATGACGGAGTCACTCTTTAATTAACCTGTTGCTACCAGTTGATCCTAAATAAACTATTCATCTTCCAAACAGATGAGCTTCTCATAACTGCTAAAATGAATCCAAAGTAATTGCTGTTGGCTTGGGAGGAAGGCTGGTTTATCAGCAGTTTACTGTAACCATATAACTCCATTTCTGATAGGTTTGCACACCATCCCACACTCTGCTGGCGTCAACAAATGGCAGCATAAAACCTACAACTGACAAAAAACAAGCCTATCAATAATCATCAACTGCCCTCACTCTCTTAACTAAGCAAATTATCTCCATAACAATGTTGGGCAGCATTTCTGACTGAATTTGCAAAGACAAACGTGCTGTGATCACTGGTAAACAATGAGAAATTACTTTGCTGAAAAACACTTTCAAAGACCAAGGACACGTGAGCACAATTGTTCCTGAAGGCTAGCGCTTGTTTTGTCAAGTACCCGCTGCTGATTGCTTCCTCTCTGACCCTGGAAGGTGGGAAGGCAAACTTGTTGTGGTTTAATAATGTCTCCTTTTTTTTTTTTTTTTTTTTTTGTATTATTGATTTCTTCCTAGAGCCATCTCTGGGAAGATTAGAAGACCAAAATTCACAGTAGATTGAAGTACATACATTTTTAGTGTAAATTATTTCATTTCACTGAAATTTCTTACAGGGCATTTTAAACCATGTGTTAGTTTCATTAACAATCCCCCATCCTTATTTTTCAGAGATAATAAAGCTGAAAAGGAGCTGTGTGCCTTTCAACTAAGTGACAAGGTCTTCAGGTTCCAACTGTCCCACTTTTCTTTTTTTTAGAGGGATTCAATCAGTAGCTCTGCCATTGTCATTGCTGTTAGGTGCCCTAGAGTCGATTCTGACTCATAACCCCATGTGACAGAGTAGGCCTGCCTCATAGGGTTTTCTAAGCTGTACTCTTTACCGGAGCAGATTGCCAGGTCTTTCTCCTGCAGAGCCTGTGGGGGCTTCAACCACCAAGCTTTTAGTTAGCAGTCGAGTGCTTAACTGTTGTGCCACCAGGGCTCCTTGTTGTTGCTGTTGTTGTGTGCTTTTGAGTCCTTCGGGAACCCAAAATGAAGACAGCAGTTCTAGGGGTTGTTGGGGCCAGGGCCTTTCTGCCAGAAACCTATGCTGATAGCACAATTCCCAGCTGATTTGGCTGAAGCACAGCCATGAGGCTGGTAGCTTTGTAGCAACAACTAAGGCACTTTGTGGAGAATGGGACAGGTCATTGCATTTCATTCCATCTGCAAAAAGGAGGAGTGCTGCTCAAGATCGAGGCCAAGACTGAGCTCCCAAACCCCCCTCCCAGGACTCCCCCATGTCCAGAAGCATGGAAAAATAAAGATGAGAAGGTGGGGCCCTTGGACTTGTTTCTCCATGGCTGGGGATGAAGGTGGGGTTGGAGAGGACTGTTACTCTCTTCAGCCACTTTTGTACCCAGGGGAATGGAAAAAAATCAGACTTAGCTAATGGCTGCTCCCATCCAGCAGAAGGCTCCAACGATATCTTTATCTGACCTGTCTGTCTACCTCTCTTGGTCTGTCCTGTCTCTCCATTTACCTCACTCTCTCTGCCTCTCTGTATCTGCCAGACTGTTCCTGTCTGTCTCTTTCACTCTGTGTATTTACCTGTCTCTTTTTCTCTCCCTGTTATATCTGTCTCTGTCTTTGTGAATCTCTGTTTGTCTGTCCCTCTCTCTCAGTTTGTCTGACTGTACCTCTCTCATCCTCAGTCAGTCAGGGCCATGTAATGACTTCCCTGGGCCCTCGGCATTTTTGCCTTCACGGGTCCCTTCCTCCTTAAAAAAAAATAATAAAAATTATATTTTAGGACGGTGTTGGTTTAAAGGCAAATATAATCCAGGCTAGGTTTTTTTTTTTTTTTTATAATCCAGGCTAGGTTTATTATTATATATTCATTACTATTTTTTCTTTTGATCTCATAAAGTGTTAAAATTAAAACATTTTTTGAGGACACCTAAAACTATTGTGGGCTCGAAGCACTGTGCCTATGGTGCCTAATGGATAAGCTGACTTTGTAGTCAGTCTCTCGCTCCCTCCCCCTCTCTCTGGCTCTCTCGCTCTCTCCACACACACACACACACACACACACACACCATCCTCCCAACCAGGGGACTGGCCCTGCTGTCCTAGCCTAGAAAAATGTAGGCTAAGTGATCTTTTTCCATTCTGTTCAAGGCTGAGACGCCAATGCTATTTTGTCCCTGCACATTCTTTTACTTCTCACAAGAAGACCAGTTGTTGTTGCTGCTGTTGTTAGGTACTCCTGATTTGATTCTAACTCACAGTGACCCCATATGACTGGGTAGGACTGCCACAAAGGGTTTTCTTGACTGTAATCCTTACAGAAGCAGATCTCCAGGTCTTTCTCCCACGGAGCACCAGGTAGGTTTGAACCGCCAACCTTTCGGTTAGCAGCTGAGTGCTTAACAATTGCACCACTAGGGCTCCTTCGTAGGCTGGGTATCACTTGCCTTTTGCTCATGTCGTAATGTTAAGATCTAACCTTCTGGTTGGATCTTCAGGATAGAAATAGCATAAGTGTGTGTTTCTGCCTACTTTATTTCTAAGTTAGGCATAAGGCAGTCATACTCCATGTGGTCGGGTCAAGTTCACTATATATCAATCAGCCTTAGGATGCAGCTAAAGCCCCCGACAGGACTCAGACTTTCCTTTCCTTGCCTTGCTTCCTGCCTCTCTTACCCATAGGGTAGGCTGGATGACCATCCATCTCTCTATCCATAAGCATCTACTAGCACCCCATTGTGACATGACTTACCCACCACCATTTCTCTGAGGATGCCTTGACATCTAATTTGTAATAAAGCTTGATTTGTCTCCTCAGAGGAATGGCAGAACAATGACATAGGTCATGGGTCAGAAGCAGCTAGATTTGACCATCTTTGCCTGAGAAGGCTAAGAAATCTTACATGGGAGCTCTTAACAATTCGTACCTCCAAACCCAACCATTATCCACACTATACCCTCAAGAGATAGTCTTTAGGTTTGATATTTGGTTCTTTAGCTTGTTTCTGTAACAGCCCTAATTTAAAAGCACCCCCCACACCCAGAAAAAAAAAAAACCCTAAGCTTTTTGATATCTTCCTGGGAAACAGAATAAAATGAAATTGATTTTCTTCTTTATCAGCAAAGCTTGTGAACTGAAGGCACAAATCCCAGGAAGCCAGCCACATTAAATTTATCTTAATGTTGCTAATTGGACAAAAAAAAGAAGCCCTTTTTTGCTTGTTAAAGTTTTGAAAAACAACTAAATCCCACCTGTTTCAATCATACTTTTATATCTATTTCTCTTGGCCCCAATAGAATAGAAGATGTATTCAACGTGCTCTTCAAAAACTGTTTTTTCACGTCTGGAAGGATTTTGTGACCATTTCTGGCCCCAAATCCTTTCTTTTTGCCAGTTTTCCCTGACAATGATATCCTCTCCCTATTTACGTTCATTTGCCAGTGGATTTCTCTCTCTGATTCTTTGATGTTACCTACATACATTTATCTTCTGATTTCATGCTGGTCTTGGAGATCTGTCAACAATTCACCTTATTCAAGACCAAAGGGAAAAACTAAAATTATAAATCTAATAATGGTAATACTTTAAAGCATAAATTTCTGTCCTTTCAACATCCTATGCATATCTAACTCAGTTCTCTGGCATTTCCATTGGTTTAAACTAATCACGAAACTCTCATCTTCCAACAAGGAAGGACAAAGAAAGGATAAATGACAAAGAGATCAGGTTCCTAATAACATATTCATGAAGGTTCCCTTCTGCATGGTTGCATGAAGTCTGAGTTAGGCTCAACATGAGAGATTTCCAGACAATTTGAATCCCAACATCTGAAGAGAAGACACCACATATTTATTTATTAGATGGATATGATTACACTTGTTCAGAGAGGTTCACCCTGGGGGACACAATCAAGAGAACTGCAATTAAAACACTAAGGCTGAATGCTTACATTTCTATTTCTTTCTTCCTCCCTACCCCAGAAACAAAAGAAGAGTGGAGCTTTGTAGAACAAGAAAACATCTGACCCTTTAAAACAACAACAAGATGTGCAGGGTTAACATTTCAAACTGGAACTTAGGCAGGAGATCAAAAGGAGCAAAACAAGGAAATGCACAGTCATATCAACTATGGTGCACTCTGGTGGAGCAACAATTAAGCACTTGGCTGCTAACCAAAAGCTTCGTGGTTTGAACCTACCCAGCAGTTCTGTGGGAGAAAGACCTGGTGATCTGTTCCCGTAAAGATTAAAAAAAAAGATTACAGCCTAGAAAACCCTATGGGGCAGTTATGGCCTATCACCTGGGGTCTCTATGAGTCGAAGTCAACTGAATAGCACCTAACAACAACAATCAACCAATAAGACTTTCTCTTTCTTTTTGATTTCTAGATTTAGGAGGTTCTGATCCCCTGAGAAAACAAAGGACAAAGGGCATTGGATGGACCTTGTGGCTCCTGCTCAAGTACACATAACACTTTCAAAGAAGCACTAGCTTAGACTGCCTACTCGCTGTTTGAGTTTGTTTAAATATAGAGGCTCATTTTATAACATATGAGGAGCTCTGGTGGCACAATGGCTAAAGTGCTCAGCTGCTAACAAGAAGGTCGGTGATTCGAACCCACCAGCAGCTCTGTGGGAGAAAGATATGGTGGTCTGCTTCTATAAAGATTACAGCTTTGGAAATGCTACGGGCAGTTCTACTCTGTCCTACAGCATCGCTGGGAGTCAGCATAGAAGGCAACAGGTTTGGTTTGATGTATTATACCACATAGGAGTCCCTGGGTGGCACAACAGTTAAGCACTCAGCTACTAACTGAAAAGTTGGAGGTTTGAATCTGGGCAGAGGCACCTTAGAAGAAAGGCCTGGTGATCTGCTTCTGAAAGATCACAGCCATTGAAAATCCTGTGGACCAGTTCTACTCTGCACACATGGAGTCACCACAGTTGGAACCGACTCAACAGCAACTGTCTTGTTGTTTGTTTTTTTAATGACAACATATATAAATAAAAAAAAAAATAGGTAAGTAAAAATAAAAATTATCAATTCAGTTGATGAAGTATTACATCAAAATCCAATGGGAGAAATAGAAAACGTAGTTTTCTCTTTTAAATGAAAAAAAACTTTCAATACTCAGTAACACCAGTAAAAACCCACCCACTGCCATCAAGTCAACTCTAACTCATAAAAAAAAAAAAAAGAAAAGCTAGTATCTAGCTCAATGGTTTTACCACAGTTCCTGGGGCACCCTAGGGTACTCTAAGGGGCTCAGGGACCACTGGGGGGACAGCAGGAAACTCACAGAGGGAACTGCCACTTCTATGGGTTTTATGCAGATTTCTCCATAAAATGCTGTAGCAAGGATGATTCAAGTGCTTTAAAAAATTAGTTTGAAGGCCATTGGTTTCTAATAATCAAGTACTGGTATACACACAGTATAGAGTTTTAGGCAGTATTAAAAAGGATTGTAACCATATATCTAATAAGCTTTTAAAATTCAAAATACATAAAGGGTTCCTACAATTAAACAACAAAAAGAAAACCTAATTAAATGGGCAAATGACTTAAATAGACACTTCTCCAAAGAAGATACAAGAATAGCCAAGAAGCACATGAAAAGAAGCTCAATGTCATTAGTAATTAGGGAAATGCAAATGAAAACCATAATGAGACCTACTAGGATGGCTCAAAAAAACAAACCCATTGCCTTCGAGTCATTTCAGACTCATATTGTCAGAAAAATGGAAAACAACAAGTGTTGGAGAGGATGTGGAGGAAATGGAACCCTCATCCATTGCTGGTGGGAATGTAAATGGTGCAGTTGCCATGGAAAAAACTTGGTGTTCCTATGAAACTATATAGAACTACCATATGACCCAGCAATTCCACTCCTAGGTACATACCCAAAAGAACTGAAAGCAGAAGGTCAAAGAGAAACTTGTATACCAACATTCACTGCAGCATTATTCACAAAACCCAAGAAGTAGAAACAACCCAAATGTCCATCAACAGATAAATGGATAAGCAAAATGTGGTACATATATACACTGGAATACTATTCAGCCATAAAGAGAAATGAAGTTCTGATACATGCTACAATATGGATGAACCTTGAATACATTACACTAAGTGAAGTGAGTTAAACTCAAAAGTGCAAATACCATATTATCCCACTTACACGAGCTATCTAGGACAGAGAAATACATAAGAGATAAAAGTTTATCAGTGGTTACCAGTGGATAGGGGAAGGGAAGACGGGGAATTGTTGCTTAAGGGATACAGAATTTCTGTTCGGGGTGATGAAAAATTTTTGGAAATGGATAGAGGTACTGGTTGCACAGCCTGGTTGATATGATGAATATCACTGAATTGTACACTTAAGAGTTGAAATGGCAATTTTTTGTGATGTATATTCTACCAAAATAGAAAAATTCCTGGTCTCTGGCAATTAAAAAACTATTTAGATTAAACAATTTTGTTGAAATATGTGCTAAAATTATGTAATTTATAAAAATTACAAGAGTGCTCCATAAAATCCATAATACTCTTCTGTATTTCATTTAGTAATCTTATTTTACTATTGGTCTTGGTCCTGAAATTTTAGAATAGTTTTAAGTATATTGTAGTATAAAACAAATGGATGTTACTGTTATTAGGCACCAAGGTTTTCTGTGTAAAAGAAACTAGGTACAAATATAAAATAAAATAAAATCTAAAAATGTTATTGTATTTTTAAATGTTCTGACATGGGAAACTCTTCACAATCAACTGTGAAGTATTTAAAACAAATAGCAAAGACCACATATGGTATGGAGCCCTGATGGTGCGGTGGTTAAAAGCTTGGCTGCTAACCAAAGGGTTGTCAGTTCAAATCCATCAGCCACTCCTCAGAAATCCTATGGGACAGTTCTACTCTGTCCCACAGGGTTGCTATGAGTTGAAACTAACTCGACAGCACCTAACAACAACAAAAAGTATGGTATAATCCCATTTTGTAATATTTATGTATTTATCATATATATATAAAGTTATATATATGTATATTATATTTCATTGATGTTGGGTGCCCTTGAGTTGATTCTGACTCATAGTGACCCCATTTGACAGAGTAGAACTGCCCCACAGGGTTTTTTTGGCTGTAATCTTTACAGGAGCAGATCGCCACGTCTTTCTTCTGGAGCTGCTGGGTGGGTTCAAACTGCCAGCTTTTCAGTTACCAGTTGAGTGCTTAACCATTGCACCACTGGGGCTTCTAATATATTACACACACACGCATATATATATATATATATACATATATGTATGTATGTGTATAAGTCCATAAGCCTCTTATCCTATTTCTTCCCCGATACTCACCACAAAAGCTTAATATAACCATTCTCTCAAGGCAAGACAAAGGGATGGAAAGGAACTGAACAAGTGAGCCAGAGCCCCTTCAGCAGGCAGGATGAGGAAAAACACCAGAAATACACCTAAGTTAATAATTTTTGTCTCCTCACACAATGCAGTAGCAATTGTTTCTAATCACTGTAGTTGAAATTGAGAGCAAGAATTTTGAAATCAAATGAACTTAGGTGCATCTTACTTTTTCATTTCTATTTTCCATGCATCCTACCTTTCTTATTAGCCTTTTCCTACCTGAAGATCTCTCTGCTTCTCTAGTATGATCAGTTGTGGGAACATATGTGAAAATGCTCACCGTAGCACCTTGCACACCCCCCCAAAAATGTTCCTTTTCTCCCTTTCTTTACTGTAGCTTATGTCTAAAAACATTAATAACCTTAAATAACAATGAATCCAGGCCATATGAGTTAAAATTTTCCTTGAAAACTCCTAAATAGGCAGTATAATTACATAGCAAAGTGAGGTTTGGGTCCTTCCCAAGGACCAAGAATTTGAAAATGAGAACAAGATGTTGAATGAACCCAAACCACAGTCAGTTTGTAGTCATTAGTTTCTGGACCTGGCTCCAGCGTTCTGGTTAAACAGAAGGGTGCTGTCTGTTGGCCAGTTTTCGTTTTCTGACACTTTTCCCAGGGATCTTGGCCCCACTTGAATCGCCGTCTGTGTGTCTTTGACACTGTGCACTCACTGCCGAAGGAGCTGGCCACAGCCTCTCCTGCCACCAGGCTGCAGCCTCTCTGGCCACAGCCACTGCCCCAAAGCAGCCAGGCCTGCAATCTAAGCTTCCTTCAGACTAGAGCCAAGTGAGAGTGTATTTTACAGCATTTGTTCACTCCTTTACTACATTAACATAACACAGAAAATGAACTCATAATTAAGCGTGTTTTGCTTAATGTTGTTTTTCCCTAAGGCCCATAAGAGAGAAAATTTGCAAACTCCAGAGGAAAAAAATCTATATTGATTTCAATGCAATATCTCAGGGCAATAGTATTTTCAATAAAAGGGGTAAAAAGAAAGCTCACATTAAGGTGTTTTCACACAAATATCAGGTAATGGTGCTTCCATTTCCTATATACGTGGCTTTGGCGAAGTTACTAAGTGGGGTAACAATAGTAAGTTCTCAAAGAGTTGTTAAGATTACTGAACAGTCAAATTTACAAAGCGCTTAGAACAATGCACCACGGCACTTGTAAGCATGAAATAAGCATCTGATTGATAAATACATGCATACCAGGAGGCCCAAGGAACAGACTTGGGTCAGTGGAAGAAAGGGAATATTCCAGGAGCATCTACTCTGGGTTAGGTGATTTCATATATTATCTTATTTACCCTTACGACCAATTTAATAGGTGGGTATTATTGGTCTCATTTTACAGAAAAGAAAACCAGCTCAAATAGAATAAAGTCGCTTACCCAAGGTTACATACATATCTAATGAGTGGCAGAACTGGGATTCAAACACAGGTTTGAGTCCAAATTCACGCTCTTTGTACCATGCCATGCACATAATATCAGTAATGGTAATAACCGCTGCCACTTATTTCATGCTAGATGCCACTCCCATTACTTCAAGTAATTTTTACAAGATTCCTTTGTGACAAGTACAGAGGTAGGACCAGTCCCTGCTGCTGCCTGTGGCACATTCAACTCAAACTTCGGTCTCTGGCAGCAGCAACGAGGGACATGCAACAGAAGACCGTTATCCTTAGTCCTGACTGAAGCAGTTATGAATTTAGCTCCCCAAATGGGACACGTTTATCAAAAATAATAAATGCTGAAAGAACTATACAAGAAATATAACTCATCATCCCAAACAAGAAAGGACGTAATGGTTTTAGGATGAGAATAAAGACATTTGAGAGCAGCAGTCTGCAGTATTTCCTTACTCCATTTCCAACACGTTTTTGAGAACATGACCCCAATTTACTCAAACAAAACCTGACAGTAACAACTGATGAAATAAAAGAAATACAAATAGAAGTTCTGAAATGTTTCCCAACTGTCCACTTTGGCGATCAATGAGTCAGAGCATAGCAAAGGATAGGGTGGAAGAAGGGAGAGAGAAAAGAAAGAAGAGGGAAAAAATGGAGGAAAATGGGGTAGAAGAGACAGATGCAGGAAGAACAAGGAAAGAAAATGAGGGAAAGAGAATGAAAGATGAGAGAAGGGGGCCAAAAAAGAAAGGGCAAAGTGAGAGGGAATAGAGGAGAGGAGAGAGAACAAATGCTAACTGAGCACCTACTTTCTCAGTGGCTGCAACAACGGGCTCAAACATAGCAACAACTGTGAAGATGGCGCAAGACTGGGCAGTGTTTGCTTCCTTTGTAAGCAGGGTGACTATGTGTTGGCACCAACTTGATGGCACCTAACAACAAGTTTCTCAAAAACATTGTTACAAAACATTTAGAACCCCTTCAATTGAGTAACCTGTATCTCTACCCTGTTTCTCAAATTGCATCTACAAAGAGGATCTCTATAAAGTTTTGAAGAATTCTTTCCAAACTCTTTTTTTTATTAATTATAGTAAATATATATACTTAACAGAACATTTGTCATTTCAACATTTTTAACATGTACAAGTCAATCACATTATCTTCACCATGTTCTTCAATCATCATCTCTAACAGAAGCTTAGTGCCCCCTGTTATTGTTGTTGTTGTTAGGTGCCGTCGAGTCGGCTCCAAATCATAGTGACCCTATGCACAACAGAATGAAACACTGCCCCGTCCTGCACCATCCTTACAATCGTTGTTATGCTTGAGCTCATTGTTGCAGCCACTGTGTCAATCCACCTTGTTAAGGGCCTTCCTCTTTTCTGCTGACCCTGTACTCTGCCAAGCATGATGTCCTTCTCCAGGGACTGATCCCTCCTGACAACATGTCCAAAGTATGTAAGACGCAGTCTCGCCATCCTTGCTTCTAAGGAGCATTCTGGCCACACTTCCTCCAAGACAGATTTGTTCGTTCTTTTGGCAGTCCATGGTATATTCAATATTCTTCGCTAACACCACAATTCAAAGGCATCAACTCTTCTTTGGTCTTCCTTATTCACTGTCCAGCTTTCACATGCATATGATGCGATTGAAAATACCATGGCTTGGTTCAGGCCCACCTTAGTCTTCAGGGAGACATCTTTGCTCTTAAATGCTTTGAAGAAGTCCTTTGCAGCAGATTTGCCAATGCAATGCATCTTTTGATTTCTTGACTGCTGCTTCCATGGCTGTTGATTGTGGATCCAAGTAAAATGAAATCCTTGACAACTTCAATCTTTTCTCCATTTATCATGATGTTGCTCATTGGTCCATTTGTGAGGATTTTTGTTTTCTTTACGTTGAGGTGCAATCCATACTGAAGGCTGTGGTCTTTAATCTTCATTAGTAAGTGCTTCAAGTCCTCTTCACTTTCGTCAAGCAAGGTTGTGTCGTCTGCATAATGCAGGTTGTTAATGAGTCTTCCTCCAGTCCTGATGCACCGTTCTTCTTCATATAGTCCAGCTTCTTGGATTATTTGTTCAGCATACAGAGTAAATAGGTATGGTGAAAGAATACAACCCTGACGCACACCTTTCCTGACTTGAAACCAATCAGTATCCCCTTGTTATGTTCAAACAACTGCCTCTTGATCTATGTAAAGGTTCCTCATGAGCAAAATTAAGTGTTCTGGAATTCCCATTCTTTGCAGTGTTATCCTTAGTTTGTTATGATCCACACAGTCGAATGCCTTTGCATAGTCAACAAAACACAGGTAAACATCCTTCTGGTATTCTCTGCTTTCAGCCAGGATCCATCTGACATCAGCAATGATATCCCTGGTTCCACGTCATCTTCTGAAACCGGCCTGAATTTCTGGCAGTTCCCTGTTGGTATACTGCTGCAGCCGTTTTTGAATGATCTTCAGCAAAATTTTGCTTGCGTGTGATATTAATGATATTGTTCTATAATTTCCACATTCGGTTGGATCACCTTTCTTGGGAATAGGCATAAATATGGATCTCTTCCAGTCAGATGGCCAGGAAGCAGTCTTCCACATTTCTTGGCATAGATAAGTGAGCACTTCATTTATCTAGTGCCCCCTAAGCCCTCCTAATTCTTCATATTTCATTTTTGAATTGTCAGGAGACCCAGATGAGGCTCCTAAGCTCCAGAGTGCCTGGTGCAGGATTCACAGTTGTGTTCTGGCCCTAATAAGTGAGGAAACTGCCTGAAGAAATTGCCTCGGTGGACACCATTCCTGCCTCATACAGGCACTAAGAGACATTCCTGAGCCCCAGCTCGGGGTATCACAGCTCTGAACCCAGCACTCAAGTGTTGTACTCGCTTGATTATGGCTGAGAGCCTCCCTCTGACAACACATCAAGGATACTGGTTGTTTCTTCCTCACAAAAGGTTCCTCTCGCCCGTTTCTTCTGAAACTACATCCCCACGCAGCTCCAGAGGCCTGTGTGATAGCCCAGGTTGATTTATAACAACTGTAGCTTCCAGCAGAAGATTCCACCCGTGAGGATCACAGATGGCGAGATGACTTGATGTAATTTTCCCACCAAAGAACACTGGGCTCAGGCATGCAGGCATATTCAGCAGAGAATCATTTCCAGCTGAATCCACAGAGGAGGCTCTTTGCAGCCATAAGCTTCCACTTGAGTGGTTATCAGAGTTTTCCATCACTGGCTATTTAAGAAAATATTAAAAGGACTACAGACCTGCTCTGCTGTTTTACAATTTCAGCGCCCCAGCCCAGCTGTGTGCATCAAAATGAAGACTAGGTGAAGTATGTTGGCAGTTTCTACTATCTGCTCCCTCAGGTGTGCAAAAAAACCCTTTCCTGTGGACCAGATGGCCTCCTCAGCCAGTGACAGTGACAAGAGGAGATGGAGAAAGTGGTATTAAACCTCTGCTGATTTTAGGGGTTGGCATACTGGAGAGTCACGTAATTGGACTATAGAATGAATTATCCATTATGGTCATTGTGTTCAATGCTTTGAAAATTCTGAACATTATTCTTGCCTGAGGGAAACCTCAGTGTGATGAAAAGAATCATTTTGAAACTAAACCCACCTGATCTTAAATCCTGATTTTTGCCGTAAACATATCAGCTATGTGACTTTGAACACATTACTTGGCTTCTTTAAACTATGGCTTCCTTGTCATTAAAATAGTAGAAATAATGTTGTTGTATGCTATCAAGTAAAAACCTGGCTCATAGCGACCCTATAAGACAGAGCAGAACTGTCCCATAGGGTTTCCAAGGCTGTAATCTCTACAACAGCAGATAACCAGGTCTTTTCTCCCGGGGAGCCAGTGGTGGGTTCAAACTGCTGACTTTTTGATTAGCAGCCAAGCACTTAACCATTGTGCCAGCAGGGAGCCTTAGTAGAAATAATACCTACCTTGAAAGGTTTTTGAAATGTTGTGGTGAGGATTAAATGAAATCATGTAGGTGTGGCAACCAAATTTACTAAAATGACTTTTAAATTGCATTATACTTTTTTTTTTTTTTTTGCCTTCTTCCTCACTTAAAGTAGATAGTAAGACTGTAACACTCCTTGCCCCAAAGATTTGGGCTGCATTGAGAAAAGAACGCCCAGCAATAGAAACATGATTTTGAAAGGTACTATTTATAATTTATGGAAACCCTGGTGGTGTAGTGGTTAAGTGCTATGGCTGTTAACCAAGAGGTCGGCAGTTCAAATTTGCCAGGTGATCCTTGGAAACTCTATCGGGCAGTTCTACTCTGTCCTATAGGGTTGTTACGAGTTGGAATTGACTCAATGGCAGTGGGTTTGGTTTTTGGGTTTATTTATAATTTAATATTATTTATATTAAATCATACATATATTAATTATAATAGCAACTAAAGGTACTGAAGACCTAAATAAGTATAGATATGGATAGAAAGACATTGTAAACTCCCCAAAGTATAAATTTAATATAATTCAATAAAAATTTTGAAAATTTCTGTAGGGTAATGCTATTCAGCTATATGCATCCCCTCCTAACAGAATCAGCTTTGCTCTTCCCTGAAGCATGCTGGGGATGAATTCCGGATGGACTCAGGCTAAGGTACAAGGCCGGGAGCGGCGTGACTGGGCCAGCAGCCAAGGCCGAGGAATGCCTTAGCAAAAGGAAGGAAAACATCTGGGCATGGACGTGAAGTCCCTGGGAACACTAACTGCCCAAGGACATGGAGAAAAACAATGAGCGTTGGTCCCAGCTGGAATGGTATTTAAGCTTGTATCCCTTGCTAGGTGGTTGCGGAGCACTAAACTGGTCCAGCCACTGCCCTGGGCCATGGTCCTATAAGTAAGCTTCCCAAATAACCCATACATATGTCATGATCGCTGGTTCTGGAGTCTTTCTTCAGTCTCTTGGAGATGGGCTGACCTTGGGTTCAGGTGCCCCTGGATTGTTACCCAGCAATTTCCAAAAACAGTTATAAAACTGATATTGTAGAGAAATAGGCCAAAAATGGCCAAGACATTCCTGACGAACAAAGTGCAAAGGGGTTGGGAGGTGGAAGGAGACTTCCCTAACCAGATTTCAAGCTTGTTATAAGATATAAAAGCTAGAGGCAGTGCAGTACTGACACAAAGACAAGACAAACAGACCAATGGCACAGAACAGTGAGCCCAGAAATGCAGCCACGTACATATGAAAACTTCATAGATGCCCCCTAGATCATTAGGAAATGATTGGACTCTTTAATAAACAGTGCTGAGACAACTAATCACTGTATTAAAATGAAGGAATAGGGCCCCTCCTCCTGTGCCCCCTTCATTCCATATATAGAAATCAATTTCAGGTCAATTAAAAACATATATGTATTTTTTCCCTTAAAAAGCAAAATTTTTAAACCTTTAGAAGATAACATAAGAGGCTATCTTTTTGTAGTTGGGGTAGTAAAGTTTTTAAATAAGCCATATGCAATAACATAAAAGGTACAGGATGATAAATTTCACTACTTTAAATATTTGAAATTTATTAAAAGGCAACATTTTAAAAAGTAAAAATATAAGCCGCAAATTGGGAGAAGCTATTAAAACACATAACTGACACAGAATTGTTGTTGTTGTTAGGTGCCAACAAGTCAGTTCCAACTCACAGCGACCCTATGAATAACAGAAGGAAACAGCCCAGTACTGCACCATTCTCCCAATCCTTGTTATGCTTCAGCCCATTGTTGCAGTCACTGTGTCAGTACATCTCATTGAGGGTCTTCCTCTTTTTCAATGACCCTCTACCTTTTACCAAGCATGATGTCCTCCTACAGGGACTGGTCCCTCCTGATAACATGTCCAAAGTACATGAGACAAAGTCTTGCCATCCTCGCTTCTAAGGAGCACTCTGGATATACTTCTTCCAAGACAGGTTTATTCGTTCTTCTGGCAGTCCATGGTATATACAATATTCTTTGCCAACAGCATAATTCAAAGGCTTCAATTCTTCTTCGGTCTTCCTTATATATTGTCCAGCTTTCACATGCATATGAGGCAAATGAAAATACCATGGCTTGGGTCAGGAGCACCTTAGTCCTGTAAGTTAAGTGACTTCTTTGCTTTTTAAAAATTTAAAGAAGTCATTTGCAGCAGATTTGCCCAACGCAATGCTTCTTTTGATTTCTTGACTGCTGCTTTCCACGGGTGTTGATTGTGGATCCAAGTAAAATTAAATTCTTGGCAACTGCAATCTTTTCTCCATTTATTATGGAGATGTTCTCCTGATTTCTTTATCAAAGTTCTCTTTGTTAGTGTATAGGAATCCAACTGATTTTTGTATGTTCATCTTGTATCCTGCTACTCTGCTGAATCTATCAGTTTCAGTAGTTTTCTTATGGAATCTTTGGGGTTCTCTGTCTATGGTATATCATCTCTGAATAGGGATAGTTTTACTTTTTCCTTTCAAATTTGGGTGCCCTTTATTTCTTTTTCTTACCTTAACTAGGACTTCCAGCACAGTGATAAATAGGATTGGTGATAAAGGGCACCCTTGTCTTGTTCCTGTTCTCAGGGGGAGTGCTTTCAGCCTCTCTGCATTGAGAATGATGTTGCCTGCTGGTTTTATATCCAAACCCATTGCTGTCAAGTCAATTCTGACTCATAGAGACCCTATAGAATGGAGTGGAACTGCCCATAGGGTTTCCAAGGAGCAGCTGGTGAATTTGAATTGCTGACCTTTTGGTTAGCAGTCAAGCTCTTAACCACTGTGCCACCAGGACTGTTTTGTATAATAGATGCCCTTTATTATGTTGAGGAATTTCCCTTCTATTCCTATTTTATTGAGAGTTTTTATCAGGAATGGACTTTGGACTTTATCAAATGCTTTTTCTGCATCGATTGAGATGACCATGTGATTCTTTTCCTGTGTTTTATTTATGTGATGGGTTATGTTGATTGATTATCTAATGTTGAAACCATCCTTGCATATTTGGTATGAATCCTACTTGGTCATGATGTTTCATGTTTTTGATATGCTGTTGGATTCTATTGGCTAGAATTTTGTTGAGAATTTTTGTTTCAATGTTCATGAGGGATATTGGTCTACAATTTATTATTTTACTGATATCTTTCCTGGCTTTGGTATCAGAGTTATGCTTGCTTCATAGAATGGATTCAGGGGTATTACTTCCTTTTCTATGTTCTGGAAAAGTTGAGTACTGCTGGTGTCAACTCTTCTCTGAATGTTTCGTAGAATTCTGCAGTGAAACCATCTGGGTCAGGGCTTTTTTAGTTGTTGTTAGTGGTGGTGGTAGTTTTTTTTTTTTTTTAATGACCTCTTCAATTTCTTCTTTTGTTATGGGTCTATTCAGATTTTCTTCCTCAGTTCATGTTAGCTTAGGTAGGTAGTCTGTTTCCAGGAATTTGTCCATTTCATCTAGGTTTTCAAATTTGTTGGAGTAAAATTTTTCATAACATTCTGTTATGATCCTTTTTATGTCGGTTCTGTTGTGATGTTGCCCATCTCACTTCTTATTTGGGTTATTTGCATCTTCACATTATTTTCTTTTGTCAATCTGCCCATTGGTTTGTCAATTTTATTGATCCTTTCAAAGAAACAGCTTCTAGTCTTGTTGACTGTTTCAATTGTTTTTATGTTTTCTATTTCTTTTATTTTTGCTCTAACCTTTATGATTTCCTTTTTTCTGGTAGCTGTGGGCTTCTTTGGCTACTCTTTTTCTATTTGTTTGAGGTGTAGGATTAAGGTATTAATTTTGGCCCTTTTTTTTTGATGTGTGCATTTTTTTTTCAATGTGTGCATTTATTGCTATACACTGACCTCTGAGCACTGCTTTTGCTGTATCCCAAAGGTTTTGCTATGTTGTATTTTCATTCTTGTTTGATTATAGGAGTTTTTTTTTATTTCATTTTTAATTTCTTCCGTTATCCAGTGGTTTTTAAGCATGGCGTTGTTCAGTTTCCAAGTCTTTAATTTTTTCCTTTCTTTTTCCTGTTATTGATTTCTAATTTTGCAGCTCTGTTACCTGAGATTTTTTATGTTTATTTCAATATTTTTGAATTTATTGAGGCTTGCTTTATGGCCTCATCATAATAATTAATAGACTTGTGTGCTCTAATGAAGGCCAATAAGATGTTAGGAGAGATTTGATTGGAGTTGTTATGGAAGAAGGATTTTTCATATTCTGAGAGAACTACTCAAAGTCAACTCTGTATCTCACCTTCTGGAATATGTGATATGCAAACATAAACCCTGGAACCACTATAACTATTCCCCCGCCAATAAAGAAATACATGTCAGGATGAACCTGATACCACAGTCAACAGGACATAGAGGAAGAATGAAACTGGGGACTTGATAAGACTACTGAATGGCTGACTCAAACAAATCCTGATGCTTACACTACCTGTGGGCCATCCCGATATAGAAGTCAATAATAAATTCCCTTACTGTTTAAAACATAAAAGTATTGGAGGGAGGTAATTTTCTTAAATGCTATGGATACTATCAATTAAAAAAGAAAACAGGAAAACCTAATGTTAGATATACTCAAGAAGAGGGGAGAAAAAGACTTTTGGGAGTTGGAGCAGAGGAAAAGAAAGTTAAGAGTTGGGGGTGGGGGAAGATCTATTCTCCCATCCCCAGCAGCAGAGACTCAATTGTCCATGAAGCATCCTGAAGAAAAACCTCATGATGAATCCTAGGCACTGAGACAAGGGGCTACTGGTCAAGTGTGAACAAATGAGCAATGTCCAGAACCTTGGCAAGGCATTAGCAAGTGGGGGTGGCACCTTAAGAAAGGTCAAGGTTATATTTCTTATGCTATTTCTTGCATCCACCACCTGTCTGTCAGTTTGTCATACTATGGAATCTTGCATGTTACTGTGATACTGGAAGCTACGCCACAGGTATTTCCAATACCTGCAGGGTATTCCATGGTAAACAGGTTTCAGCAGAGTTTCCAGACTAAGACAAAGAAGAAAGGTCTGGTGATCTCATTACAAAAATTAGACAATGAAAACCTCATGGATCACAACAGAACACTGTCTGCCTCACTTGCTTTTGACACATCATCAGAAGGGATCAATCACTGGAGGAAGATATCATGTTTAGCGAAGGAGAGGGCCAGCAAGAGCAAGGGAGACCTGTGGTGAGATGGACTGGCAAAATAGCAGCAGTGATGAGTTTGAACATGCCAGCTACTGTGAAAAAGATGCAGGACCAGGAAAAGTTTCATTCTGTTGTATATAAGGTCACCATGAATCAGAGTCAATGCAAGGCATCTATCTATCCATCTATCTATCTTCCTACCTACCTATGTATCACCTGTCTACTATTTCATGCATACCTGAGTTTGTAGATCAAGATTCAAACCCACAACGTAGGCAAAGCCTCAACATAATATTTCCCAAGATAGACGCTGGAAAATTCTACTCTCCCTTGAAGAAAGGTTTCAACTTCATATAGATTTGCAAAATACTGCTGTTCTTATTGATTCCCAGTACACATCAACATATTAAAGGATCTGAAGTCCTACAATGAAGCTTTCTTTAAATTAAATATATTTGAACATTTCTAGAGGAACATCTATCACAAGCAAAGAAAATGTGATTACACTCAATGGACTTTGAAAAACGCTCTCTCCACGTAGCGCAGGTCACCCTCTCTGCCTACCAGAGATGCCATGACATTATTCTATCACTCAGTATACAAAGTAGGCCCTAGGATCCATTTCCTTTGGTCTCAGAGCGAAATTTTTCCATCTCTTAGTGAAGCAATGGCCTTCTGCCAGGTTTGAATTTACCATAAGGTTAAGTTCAACATTCCCCAAATTTGAGTGCTTCTGCTGTCACAGTAACAAACTGCTGGTGAAAGGCTGTGCCGGTAACTGTTAAATCACATGAATTTGTCAGGAAAATGACAAGAGAGCACCTTGGAAAAACACCCCCTTACTACTTCCACTTCTTTAAAATGTTATGTTTGCATTTACTGTTTTCTTCAGAGACAGAAAACACCAGCGCTAGCACTTTTTTTTTTTTAATATCAGAATTTAATAAATTCAGACTATAGAACTACTGACATTCTTTTATTGATTGAAAAGGTTTGGGTCACAGAACTAGCAACTCATGTTCCACTCAAGGCTCTTGAATTGCTTACTTGTGGCTTCCTGATGTGGAATGATGAGGAATGGGAAAGGAGGCTGATCAGAAATACAGGTGAGCAAAGTGAAATGCTTGAATTACTGGAGGTTGGGAGGGGTTGGGGACAAACTCATGAAATACTGCCACATGCTTGCTCTAGGCCACTTTGTTAAAACAGTTACAGAGACAGATTTCACAGCTGGGTTTTCTAACTTCACTTCACACAGCAGGTGTGTTTTTAAAAGGCTGTGGATAAATTACAATTTTTATAAAAATTTAAAATGAGTTGAATAGGTTCCAAGTATAACGTTACGTTGAAGAATTTGGATATAAACTTGTTTATACACAACACACACACACACGTATACATACATAGATATATACACACATGCAATGGTGTCATTAGGGGGTTGCAGAGGGTGTGGAATGTACCAGGTGATGCTGTCAGAGACAATGACTGTCTATAAAATTTTTGTGCAATGTTTCAGCAGAAATTTATTATTTTTTATAAAAATATCACTGTAGTTATAACAACAAAAACATTTTTAGCAAGCCCAGCTTATACATTGCAATATACCTACAAAGCTAAGACTCTGCTAATTTACGTTTTGAACCTTCTAATGCCCTCTGGTTAAAGCTGCCATTATTACCCAATTACGATGATTCTTGGAATCAAGTGGTTTTGTCTGCATTTGCTACAAGCACGTGCAGTTGTTTTTGTTGCTGCCGGTGTCTTTATACTCACTGATTTTGTCAACTTTTCTGGTGTTTTAGCTACAAAATTGAGGTAATTAGTATCTGTGAACCTATATCAGCAACTTTCTTGAGAATAAAGTAGTAATTACAGGAAAAGAAGGAGTGATATATGGGAATTAAAATTTACGAGTAACAGTAAATATTACTAAGCATTCTATATGTCTGGTATGGGAGGAGGATTAAGGAGGGGCGACATCATGAGTTGCCACACTGGGAGACACCAACCCTCATGACTTCACTCCTCACACGTATACAAATTGTTATGGATTAAACTATGTCCCTACAAAATATGTGCTAGAATCCTAACCCCTATAACTGGATATTTGTACAGGCACAAACAAGTTGGGGAGGGGAGAAGATGCCATGTCAAGTTTGCCAAGGGCAAGGAACCAAGGAATTTCAGGGCTAGCTTAGTTGAAAGAAACAAGGATCTTCCCTCAGAGTTGACAGAGAGTGAATCTTCCCAGTGCCATGAATTTGACTTCTAGCCTCCTAAACCATGAGAAAATAAATTTCTGTTCTTCAAAGCCACCCACCTGTGTATTTCTGTTACAGCAACTAAGACACACATATATAATCTATGTATATTTTGAAAGAGTTTTTCATTATTGAGAGATGGCAATTAAGTAAAACTCCCTTGAACTATGGATATATTTTAGAAGACAAGAAAGGAAAATACTAAAATATTAACAATGACTTTTGATGTTGTGATTATGGCTGATCATTTCCTTCTGTTTAGTTTTATATAGGATGCAAAGTTTCTATGATAAATGAGACTCTCACCTCTGGGCCATATAACATGTTCCCACTGAATAAAGCAGTGAGGTGCCACTGTATTTGGATACGCCCAGAGATTTTTAAGAAGAAACCTCCAGCGTATATAAAGCCCAAGAATGGCACAGGGAGTATGTGTGTGGTGGGAAGAGAAGTAGGCTTCCAGGAACATCATTCCACCATATGAATATACCAAAACTGACTTACATATTTTAAGAGTGGGCATTCAGATTGTTTTCCATTTTTCGCTATTACTAAGCTAGTGGTGATGTAAATTTCTGCCCGACTTTTATATTTCCTTTTTTAGGATAAATCCCTAATATAATTAGTGGATCAATGAATATCAATATCTTAAGACTCTCAATACATGTTGCCATATTGCTTTTCACTTTTTTTTTTTTTTTTTTGCCATACATGCCGTATTAGTTTTTCCCTTAGGCATATCAGTGAATATTTATATCAGGAATGTGTAAGAGTCTGCCTTAATTTGCCAGCTTTAAGTATTAGAACAATTTTTATTGAACCTTTAACAATTTGACAAACAAAAAAGAGTATGTCATTATAGTTTAATTTTTATCTTCTTTGCTTGGTAGGGGAAACCCCGGCGGCGTAGTGATTAAGTGCTATGGCTGCTAACCAAAGGATCGGCAGTTCAAATCTGCCAGGCGCTCCTTGGAAACTTTATGGGGCAGTTCTACTCTGTCCTATAGGGTCACTATGAGTTGGAATTAACTCGACGGCAATGGGTTTGGTTTTTTGGTTTGGTTGCTTAGTAGGAAGATTACATCTTTTCCAATAACATTATTTTTCCATTTGTATTTCCACTTTTGTGAATTGTGAGTTCTTCCTCTCAGCTCCATTATCTATTGGTGTTTTGTGAGTTTCCCCCAAGATACATACTAGCTTTTTACATAAAAATTATTAACATCTATCAAATATTTACTGTGAATATTTCTCTGATTTGCATTTTAATTTTTTATGTGATAAATATTATCCAGTTTTTCCCATTTTTTCCTTTGCTTTAAAACTCTCAAAATCCCTTCCTATTTATAGATAATAAACAGTAACTAAATTTCCTTTCTTCTTCATATGAAAAAGAATGGGGCATCAAGTTTGGAGGAAGAGTCATTAACAACCTACGGTACATATATGACACAATCTTGCTTGCCAAAAGAGGACTTGGAGCACTTACTGATAAAGATCAAACACTACAGATTTCAGTATGGGTTACACCTCAACATAAAATAAATAAATAAACAAAACACATAAATATGCAGCATTGTGAAAATATTAAAGTTGTCAAGAATTTCATTTTACTTGGATCCACAATCCATGCCCATGGAAGCAGTAGTCAAAAAATCAAGTGACGTATTGCATTGGGCAAATCTGTTGCAAAAGACCTCTTTAAAGTGTTAAAAAGCAAAGATGTCACTTTAAGGACTAAGGTGTGCCTAACCCAACCTATGGTATTTTCAATTGCCTCATTGCATGCAAAAACTGAACAATAAATAAGGAAGACCGAAGAAGAATTGACACCTTTGAATTATGGTGTTGTGGTGAAGAATATTGATTATGCCATGGACTGCCAGAAGAATGAATAAATCTGTCTTGGAAGAAGTACAGCCAGAATGCTCCTTAGAAGTGAAGATGGCGAGACTTTGTCTCACATACTTTAGACATGTTTTCAGAAGGGACCAACCCCTGGAGAAGGACAACATGCTTGGGAAAACAGAGGGTCACCGAAAAAGAGGAAGACCCTTTTGATGGTTAAGGTTGTACATAAACTTGGCTGGGCCATGATTCTCAGTGTTTTGGCAGCTATGATATAGTTTGGTAGTTATGTAATGATGTAATCACCTCCATGATGGGACCTGATATAATGTAATCTCCTCCATGATGAGATCTGCTATGAACAGCCAATCAGTTGAAAGGGTGTTTCAAGGGGTATATGGCCTGCATACAATATATATGGACTTTCTGAAAAAGCTCACTGGCTTTCACTCTGCTCTGGATCCTGAATTTTGATTGTAATCATCTGAACCCTGGTTCTTGGGACTGTCTGACCTGCTGATCTGGGGTCCGTTAGTCCTTGCAGCTATATGAGTCAGAAGCTTCCAGCCTGACACCTGACCCACAGACATGGATTTGCCAGCCTCTACAACCACATGTGCCATTTCCTTGAGATAAATCGCATTCTCTCTCTCTCTCTCTCTCTCTCTATATATAGACACATACATACCCTTCACTGGTTTTGTTTCTCTAGAGAGCCCAGCCTAAGGCAACCCTCAGTGAGATGGTTTGACATGCTGGCTGCAATAATGGGCTCAAATATAACAATTATAACGTGGAAGGTGCAGGGCCAGGCAGTGTTTTGTTCTGTTGTACACAGGGTCACTATGAGTCAGAATCAACTCCACGGCACCTAACAACAACAACTTCCCTTAGTTTTTATGATTTTTTTAAATTTACATTTATTTTTTGTTTGATAAGAGATAAAAATACAACTTGATTTTTCCCCCAGATATCTAATTTTCTCAATAATGTGTGTCAAATGATATTTTCCTTGAAATTTCATCTTTATCACATATTCCAAAGTATTCTGTGTACCAGAATGCATGTCTTTTGTAATAGAAAAAAATGCTATGTACATTTTTTTTTAGTGTATGAGTGCACCAAGCCCCCGTCACTGAAACGAATATAAAGTGAACACTTGGAACACGTTTTTAAGTGGCCACCCTTCCCCCACACCTACCTCTTTTGTCTGTTATCTTAATGCAGATCCATCCATCAAGTTGCCTAAAGCAAACTATAGCCCTCTTATCCCCATTTTATATACGCCCTCTCTGTGATTCTTCCCTCCCTGCAGTGGCCCACGGAACTAGTAAGGATGCTGAGTTTTTCCTCTCTCTGCCACTATCCCTCAAGTACTGTTCCAAGGGTGTTCTATGGTATGGCTGGGACACTGAAGTGCTCAAAAGTTTGATGACAACATCTAATGATAGAGATGAGGAGAACATTAGACTGGGCCCATCGTGCCGTCCCAAAGAGGGGAAAAAAAAAAAAAAAGAACATTCTACACTGCTGTTCCTTACTCAGAAAGCAACACTAAGGTAGGAAACTTATTCATGGTTCAAGTTCAGATGTAATGAAAGAACACTGGACTACAAATGAAGAAGCCTGAGGTGCCAATCCTGATTCTGTCTCTAATTAGCCACATGAACTTCGAAGGACATTGGATCTCTCATCTGCAAAATGTAGGGGCTGTACTATTAGAGGATGTGGTCTGGAAGTTCACAGGTCAATTGTGCAGATGTATTTAGTTTGGCTTGTGTGGTGTTTTAATTTTTTCAAGTGTAGTAGGGCACTGCACTCTGTTTTATAAAAGCCCCAATTGTTGTTATGCGGCTACTTTCGCTCATTTGTTACCTACCTGCTTTAGAATAGGTCTAAATGATCTCTAAAGTCGCTTAGAGTTTTATAAATTTACCTAATCTGTCAAAAGTCCTGTTGGCTCTGCCATCTATTTTGAACACAGAATCTGAGCACTTCTTACCACCTCCACTGCTACTGCCCTGCTCCAAGCTACCAGCATCTCTCACTGGGATTACTGCAATGGCCTCCTAGCGAGTCTCTCTGCTTCCTTCCAGTCTTGCTTCTCTACAGTCTTTTCTCAATAGAAGTAGCCAGAGCAGTTTTTTCAAAGCATAAAAAAATATTCACTCAAATGTCAACTAATCAGGAACACCTACTCTGATCATGGTGTTTTAGACAGATGATAGATTAGATAGAGAGAGAGAGAGAGAGAGGTAGGTAGATAAATAGATGATAGACAGCAGATAGATAGATAGATGATAGATAGCAGATAGATAGATGATAGATAGATAGATAGATAGATAGATAGATAGATGATAGATAGATAGATAGATAGATAGATAGATAGATAGATAGATAGATAGATAGATAGATAGATAGATAGATAGATGATAGACAGATAGGCAGACAGAGATTAGGTAGGTAGCAATCATTGAGTTGACTACGGCTCATGGCACTTTTATGTACAACAGAACAAAACATTGCCCGGTCCTGCATCATCCTCACAATCACAGTCATATTTGAGTCCATCATTGTGGATATTATGCAAATCCATTTCACTGAGGGCCTTCTTCATCCTCTTTGGCCCTCTACTTCACCAAGCATTATGTTCTCCTCCAGTGACTGATCCCTCTTGATGACATGTCCAAAGCAAGCAAGTCAGACAATGTTCTGTTGTGATCCATAAGGTTTCATACAGAAATGGTTTCATTTTTATTTTAAGACATAGGTAGCCAAGCCTTTCTTCCTAGTCTTAGTTTGGAAGCTCCGCTGAAACCTGTCTACCATGGGTGACGCGACTAGTATTTGAAATACTAATGGCATAGCTTCCAGCATCACAGCGGTATGCAAACTGACAGATGGTGGATATTTTAAATTGCAACCCATTTTCTCACACTTTAATTATCACCTTACCCTGCTCTATTTTTCCCATAGACCTTTCCCCTTCTCACATTCTATGTAATGCACTTATGTGTTACAGTTTTTTGGATTTTTGTTTTTGGTCTGTTTCATCCTACTAGAGAGAAAGATCACTAAGAACGGGCATTTTTGTTGGTTTTGTTTGGTGATTGCTATAGCCCCAGTGCCTAGCATAGAGTCTGGCACATAGCTGGCACATAATGGCACTCAACAAATAATTGTGAATTTATTAATAAGTTCTCTCTCTCTCTTTCTCTTCCTCTCTATCTCCTAGAATAAATTTTTCTGATTCCAAGAAGTACCATTAGTTAAGTGGCTCAATATGGAGGTAGGATCTTCCTCTCTGATCTCTCCTGTTTCAGCAAACCGCTTGACAGCCACTTCACAGCCTGCAAAATAATTCTCAGTAAGGAAGTCACTTGCCAAACACATGAGGGCCAGGGAGACATTTATGTGATAAGCAGGCAGTCCTTTATTAAAGGCAGCCCACAAAGACATGAGTTCAAACAAGAGGGAGACTTCTTTTCCACAGCCATCAAGTAAAGAATCAGTATAGGGGATCAATTTATAAAACAAACAAGGCAGCCAATCCTAAAATGTAGGCTCAGTGATGCTCATATAAAATAGGTCAAAGCTACATAGTATCATCCATATCCTTTAAGCCCATCATCCCTCAGGGCCATCCCCAGGTCTGTTTGCTGAATTTAAGCATGCTGACAATAAGATCTTTTGTTTCTCAAGAGCAATACATTCTCTTTCAAAGAATAGGAAAGGTAAAACCCCTCCAAAATCCTGAGCTGCTTTCAGTAGCTTTCAGATAAATCTCTTTCAAGTATGGGCTGAGTGAGGACACGCTTCCCTTCCAAAGATGGCCACTCCCAGGGAGCAGGGACTTGTTCCTCCTGCACCCAGTGCCCCCAGCCCACTCTCATCTTTCCCTCCCTCTTCCCCACCTGTCATTAACTGAGGGAGCGGCTTACATCTGGCTACAGACTTTAAGATTTCACAGACCAATGCAGTCGAGAAATAAATGAATAAAGAGAGATGAAATAAATCATTCCAGGGCTGCCAACTTTTTTATTTTGTCAGGTAAATATACTCTTTTTAAAAACACCTTCCCAAAGGGATATTTTGACATCCTCACATAAAATAGTAGGTATATCATCTCAAAATAAGCTTTAGAAGTTTAACTTTGAAAAACTTCCCCCCGCTCCCCCCCCCGCCCCCCCGAATAGTATACGGTGTAGTTTTCTACTTCCAGAGAAGTTTTCTCAAGAACCTGCATTTGGGAAGCACTGGTGTAAAAGGCCCTGACTCCCACAGCCAGAATGACAAAACCTCAGGGGAATTCTGACGTTGGGGGCATGGATATGACCCTAACTTGCTGCTTTACTTGAGGGAGAAAGAGAGGAACTCTGTCTTGCTGGGTTTCAGGCACACACACACTACGGGGCCCCCTCCAAGTCACACCACTCTAGAGCAGTTACAGTCTGGGAGAGAACACATGATAAAATTAGCATTTGGAGGGTATAATCATACGGATGTGGCACAGTCCAGGGTCTTCACAGAACTAGGCAACTAGCTCTCCTTTTTTCTATTCCTTTCAGAATCCTTCAACAGCTTTCACTTATCAGCAAATAGTACTTGGCAAGTAACCAAATACACATGGTCTTATACTAAGAGAGGCATAGTAGGATAGTTAATCCTATAATAACCAAGTAAAAGTTTAAAGCAGACAGTGCAAACCAGTGGTGCACAGGCTGAATATGACAGCTAAATTTTTTTCCCCCCAGGGGAAGGGGTGTCACAAATGATTGTGTGTGTGTGTGTGTCTCCACACATTAGTTGCCTATTTTTAAAAATTATGGTATATTTATATGAGTCTAGATTTCTGACTTCTTTTGAAAAACCAGGAGATCAGGCAATAATGGACCCTCATTCCAATGTGGCCACCAGTGACAGGAGGTCTGCAGGGACTGGCATGCCTTCTTACCTGCTTTAAGTCATTCTATTACCTGTCTGGCCCCTGCAAGCCTCTGAGTTGGTGACCACTGGATTAGGATATGGAAGGTCATTTATACAGTAATACCTGTGAAAGCAAGAACCTGTATAAGGTGGAAACCTGTCAGAGAAGGATATCCTAAATATCTTCCACTAAAACGAGTGATGGAAAAGTGGTAAGACTGCACCCTGTCAAAGACGGAAAACTCATTAGAACTGGAAAAACCAGACAATCCCATTAAGTTCCAGCTCTCACAAATTCCACTGTACTTTGTTTGCCTGATTCCTAAAAAGACTGAAAGATGCCTAGAAAAGGTATACAAGAAAAATGGGGAGATAGGAGAAGAAACAATTAGATAAAGCCAGGAATAGAGTTTATACCCACAATATCACACAATTCTATACACGTAGCTGGAGGTAGGCTGCAAATTTGGTCCCAGGCTTTTCGACCATGGCTTAAACTTTGAGATCTAAACAAAGTCAAATTTTCTCCCTTTAATGAAATACATCTTTCAGTAGTATGAACATTAAATTCCATGAAGCAATTAAAAATGAAACAAGAGAAAAATGTAAGGCAGCATAAAGGGCCAAAATGTACGGTGTTCAGGTCCAAGTATTCTGGGTGATCCCTGGCAGGAGAGGGGCATCGACGAGCAACTGATGAGAGTCAGAGGCCTGACAAGGGAGCCTTCCAGTGGGCCTTGGGAGATGGGTACATTATGGTTAGTCAGAGTGCTCAGTGGGCTGTGTAAAACAAATTCCAGAACCAGCTGCTGTTGAGTCGACTCAGACTCATGGTGACTCCATGAACTGTGCTCCACAGGGTTTTCGATAGCTGATTTTCCAGAAGTAGATCACCAGGCCTTCTTCTGAGGTACCTCCGGGTGGACGGGAACTGCCAGTCTTCCGGTCAGCAGCCAATCACGTCACCACTTGCACCACCTAGGGACTCCACGCACAGCAGTGGGTTTTTTTAATGGAGGGACTCCAAGAAAACACAGCCTCGTCATAACAGCAGGAGACAAGGGTGTCAAATTTGTTTAGCCATCAGGTAATCAATCCCCTTCATTTCCAGCAGAACAATTTCGCTTCCTGAAGTATTTTCTTTATTTGGATTGTTGTTAAACTGTGGGAAAAACACTAAGCTAGTTGAAAATGAAATGCCTTTTTCTAGTTTCGTGCATAAGTACCTCAGTTTTGAGATTTTGGGACTCAATTTCTTTCTCTCTTCAAATCAAGATCAGCTGTGCATGCCTTTATTGTATGGGCTGGGGGCTGCAGGGAGAGGCTGTCAGCCACCAGGCTGGGCTCGGGAAGGAGAGGGTCCTACCCACAGCAGCAGGCACTGTCCTCCTGGCTCCAGCAGTCACTGTCCTCCTGGCTCTGGCACCCAGAACAATTTATTGCTTTTGCTATCTCTCTCTCAAATCTGCATCAAGCATCATCAAGACAAATTCTGGCAACCACTCGACAATCCCACCTCTATTTCTGCATGTCGCTGGTGTAGAGTTTTGTGTGACCCGAGTGAAATTAATGGCAAATCCATTTGACAAAGCAAAACAAATCTTGAATTAACAAACAGCACCACTACCATTTCTGGGTTTATTAGCGGAGAAAGATATACTTCGTGGTTTTTCTTCAGTTCAATATCTTATCTGTATCAGAATGAGGAACAAAGAGCTCATAACATCAATATGGAATTTCAAGCAGCAGCGGGGATAGGACTACAATTTTCTTTCCTGCATAAATGGAGATTTGTGAGTTCTATAGGGAATGGGCTCTTTCCAGACGAATCAATTAAAACTTCATAAAGAATTTTGGTCGCTGAGTCAGACGGACATGAGAACATCACGTACTTCCTCCCTTCCTCTCTACACTGCAGCAGGGAGAAAGTTGGAATCCTTTTTCATGAGATATTGACTACATGCTCATATCAAAGCAGCCACAGTCATTACAGAGTCTGCCAGTATTTCTGTAAGAAATCCTATCTGGGGAGGATTTACAGAATATTGGCTGCTTTCGATTCACAAAGAGCTGATTTTAAAGCCAGGGTCTCAGTTGCCATGAATTCATTCCATTTGCATTTCACACACAGAACAAAGCCAGTTCTTGGGCCTGGGGCCGTTAGCAATTGTACAGAGGTGATAATTAAGGTAACACTTTATTTCCTTCAAAAAATATCATCTGTATAAGCATTCCCGGAAGAAGATGGCATTGAGTTCTATCTGGTGGATGCTTTAAATGGTCTCTTGATGTTTCTGAAAGAATGAACTGAATTCATATAATGAAAAATAGGTAATTTCCTTTTTGTAATCCAAAGAGATAGAGGCCATCCCTTAAAAGCACCACTGAGTTATCTAGGAAAATATATCTCTAGATAAGATAGTCCATAGTAGAAAAAGTTCTGGAGTTACAGTACTTTTTACAGTGTCAAGAGGGTTGGGGTATAGTTCCATCACTAATCAGCTGGATGTTTTTTGGACCAAAAAGACTTCTCCATCTTGTTTCAGTCACCTGTCAAACGGCTACAATATCTGCTGCTATTTATTTAGAGGGGCTTGCTGAGATCTATTAGCTCAAGGAATACGAAAGAGCTTAAAACACATAATTGCTATTCTAATGTGATGAATAAGGATCACACCTGAACAAAACCAGGCTCTAAGTTTGGATTCTAGGAGTTCCTGGCATTATTCCCCATCACCTACCCAGCCACTCCACTGTAAGCTATTCTATATTTCATCTTAAGGATGGATTTAAGTGAGTGAATCCTGCAAGGTACTTTGAGCAACTCACAGAAAAAGACATTTGAAGCACAAAGTATTATTTTTATAGAGAATATTACAAGAGCAGAGCAGCAGTTACCACAATTACGATTCAGTAAAGAATTTCTTAAGTGAATATGACAGACGTGTTTGGTGAACCGAACTACCTTCGTGGGTCTTAAAGGTTTAAACCAATAACACCTACGTAGATAATTTGATGGCTATAATATATATAGATAGATAGGTTCATTACTACAAATGAATTCAGTACGGTGAAGAAAAATGAAAGTGACTACTATTAGGCTGATGTGGCTGCCCAGAGCTAACCCCATCTCCCTCCTGACACCCTCCCTGCTTGTTCTAAGTAACAGAATTTCAGACTATTACCTACTTGGTAAGAATTTCCTCATCTGTAAGATGACAGGGATAGAGATAATCTCTGTGGCTCCTTCCAGCTCTGTGAATACATGACAGTTTCTGTGTTTTCTATAGAATAACAATGCAATGGTGAGAGCCTCATCCAACAGACACAGAACTTTTGTCAATCTTCTCTTCTCTCCCTGCTTCAGCTACCCTGATCGCAGCAGTTTCATTTAACGTGATTTGTCCAAAGACTCTCAGTTGCTGTTCTAGTTCACTCCGTCCTCCTCCTTTAACCAAATACCATTATAAGATGCCACTCAGGCACAAAAGCTAATAGACAGATAAAAGGTGGAAAAAGAATGCTGCCCAGGTCCACAGAAAGGCTGACACTGATCTTGGTTTAATGATTGATACTAACTCATCAGCAGAATGTGTCAGCTGCCAGGGAAGAGTACTAGAGTAGCATGGTGCTCAGGGGGGCAAAATGTGTTTACCCAGTACCCTCCAAAAGAAAGAGACACTGGAGATGAGAAACTAAACCAATTCCATTACCGGAAAGGTATCCATTGTTACAGACTATATGACTATTTTGTCACATTCCCAGAGCTCAAGTATTGCATGCCTAAATGGCTTCCTTTCTTAGTTGACTCCATGCTCACTGAGCCTCCTGACAAATGATTCCATTTCCCAGGAACCTCAATAAGGGAATGGGTGTGGGCAACATAAGAGGTGATGGGGAGGGGCACAGAGAGCTCTTGATACAGGAATTTGAGATGCAATAGCCTTAAAAAAGAATATTGCATGTTGAATAGTTTTGGTTTATAGACCAGTCATGATAATATTAACATACAGTATTTACTGAGCACTTGCTATGTACCAGGCGCTACTCTAAGTGCTTTGCATGCATTGGCCCATTTAATGAGCATAGTATTTTATGAGGAAGATCTCATGCTAAGGTAAGTAAACTAGAGCTGAGATGAAGTTAATTTGCCACAGGTTACAAAGTTAAAAAGTTGCAGAGGAGTTGAGCCTTAACCTCTACATTGTTCTGCCACTTTCGTTTTTTATGAGGCAGAGACTGACCCGGGTGATCTGAAAATATTCATTTTCTATGCTCACAAGATTAAAGATCATGTCTGAAAAATGGTGCCTCCAATAAGATGCTGTCCTGGAAGGCCCTTGGGTGAAGTACCCTTAGACAAGGTCCTCAAGGCTACGGCTTCAAATTGTCACATGGCCCTGCATGGAGTGAACCTCACGTAAAAGGAAGTGCTTCTTCATCTGGGACATAACAAATGTAGAATATCACTCCAAGAGGTTGGGAAATACCACCTGGACGCTTACCCTAAAGTTTTGAAAGAGGAAGTAGGTAATGGTTGGGCAGATTTCCAATCTCCAAGGATAGATTGTATCCTGAAGGACGATGAAACATGCTTCCCACAAACTACTCCTGGATGAAGGTCTAATTATCACCTGTTTTATGTCCTACTCGGCAGTTCAAATCCTCCAGGCGATCCTTGGAAACTCTATGGGGCAGTCCTACTCTGTCCTGTAGGGTCGCTATGAGTCAGAATTGACTCGATGGCAGTGGGTTTTTTTTTTTTTTGTACACTGTTTTATTGAGGCAGTGGTGGTTCAGTGAAAAAATTCTTGCCTTTCACACGGGAGAGCTGGGCTCGATTCCCAGCTAATGTACCTCAAGCACTGCCATTACCCATCTGTCAGTGGAGGCTTGCATGTTGCTATGATGCTGAACAGGTTTCAGTGGAGTTTCCAGGCTTGGAAGAAAAGCCTGGCAATCTACTTCTGAAAGTCAGCCAAAGAAAACCCTAAAACTCCATGGATCACAACAATCTGACCCCTTTATGCATGGGGTCACTATGAGACAGGGGCCAACTCATCAGTAGCTAGCAACAGAAGCACATTCCACTGTGTTTGTAGTTCCACTGCCATCTCTCTCATCCCAGGTTTCCTTATTTCACTGGACTCTTAGTCTTTTTTTTTTTTAGCTAGCTCCCTTGATTCCAGCTTTTCCTGCCTCTATTTTGTGGTCCAGTGGTAGAACTCTTGTGTTCCATGCAGGGGACCAGGCTCGATTCTGGCCAATTCACCTCATAAGCAACCACCGTCTGTCTGTCAGTAGTGGTTTTCTTGTTGCTACGACACTGAACAAGTTTTAGCAAAGCTTCCAGATGAAAATGGACTAGGAGAAAAGGCCTGGCAATCTACGTCCAAAAACAAAAACCAGCCAATAAAAACCCTATGGATCACAACAGCTCAGGCAGCAACTGATCGTGGGAATGGTGCAGAACTGGGCAGCGTTTCATTCCTTTGTGCATTGGGTTAGGGGTGACTCTGTGGCAGCTAATAACTGCATCAGTATCTCATCTGATGCATAGTAGCTTGTTCAGTCTCTTGAATCTTGTTTTCATCATAACACTTACTTGGATGATTCAAATATCAATATCAAAGAAGAGGCATCATAATTGACAAAGCAATACTCTCCTCTGCGACCCTCTGTACATCCCTCTTTTAACACTGTAAGATCATAGTAAATGTTCCCAGTGTCTTTACAAATACATATTTTCATAAAAACTGAGCCCAATAATATACAGTCACAGCAGCATATCACGAAATTGAGCATGGTGGCTCTGGTATCAGGCAGAGCTTGGTTACAGTTCTGGTTCTACCAATCTGGAAAAATTTGATTCATCTCAATGAGCCTCAGTTTTCCCAAAAGTGAAATGGGCATAATGAGAGTGTCTTTCTCACAGAATTGCAGTGATGATTAGGGGATAATTGCTAAAGGGTGCTGAACACATTATTCTAGAACATCATAAGTACTCAATAAACATTAGCTATCGTCACATCATCATTATTACAGCTATATGGCTGGGTAGGTAGAGCTCAGAAACCCTGGTGGCATAGTGGTTAAGGGCTACAGCTGCTAATTAAAAAGCTGGCAGCTCGGATCCACCAGGCACTCCTTGGAAACTCTATGGGACAGTTCTACTCTGTCCTAGAGGGTCGCTATGAGACGGAATCAAATTAATGGCAACAGGTATTTTGGTTTACAGACAAGAGTTCAGACACTGGAGTCAAAAATACACAGTTTGAAAAATGGAAAATTGTGAGGAAAGGTCTCTAAAATTTATACCGCAGACTTCTTTCCATGTGAAAAACATTTCCTTTGTAAACGTATTTTAAACCACTAGAGGTTCAGCATCTCACACACTCTTGAAATGAACATCAGCCATTGTCGGAATAAAGATACAGGAAGGCAGAGGCAAATGTTGCCCAGAACAGTAGTAGTTTTCAAATATCTTTGATCAAGAAATAACTATTGAGTCTCTATTTTGTGCCAAGCTCAGAGGTGAATGGCACACCCATGCCCTCCAAGAGCTCATGTTCTAGTGTCTACTTAGAGGATGTGTATGCTGGGTGACAGACCTGGCAGTTGCTCCTGTCGTTTGGCACCCACTCCATGCCAGGTTCTGTGCTAAACCCTATGGATACATTATTTTATTGGTCTTCCAGGTTATTTCTTCAGGGCAGCATTACATCTCTCATTTTTCACATGAAGAAACTGAAATTTAGAGAGGATGGGCAGCTTGTTTAGGGGTACAAAGCAAGTTGGTGGTGGGCCCAGGACTTAGACTGGGTCTAGCTGACTTGACCACCTAGATGCTCACCCCTGTGCTTGTGTCTCCTGATTGTCCCAGAGTCATCAATACTGAATTTTTATCATACAGAGGCTGAGATGCAGACAAAAGCAACTCTCAAATAGAAAATGCATCTAATTAGCAAAAAACTGGAAACAACGTGAATGTCCACAAATCAAAGAATGAATAAATTATGGCATATTCCAAACCAATAAAAGAAGGATGGAATAAATTCTGGCATATCCAAAACTCTAATTATGCAGTCATTAAAGGAAGAAACATATGTATCGATTTGGATGGATGTTCATGGCATTTTGCTAAGTTAAAAAAAAAAAAAAATGAGTCCAAGTGAATTAAGAGAGAAAGGTCAGTATATTAAATTTAATCTGAGTCTAGTATCTAATTTTCTTTAGGCCTATTTTTTTATGTTGATTTATCTTCAAATTAAAATATCCTCTTAGTAGAAGCTGTTATTCTATGAAATGTTCATGAAGCATAGTGAAGTGGTTAAGGACACAAGTTTTGAATTCAGACAGTCCCAAATTCCTATCTCATTTCTGCTACTTAACAACTTGTGAGTTTAGGCAAGTTACTTATCTCCAAACTTCAGTTTCCTCAACTGCAAAATGATGAAAATAACTGAGACCGGGCCAGGGGTAGATCAGTGGTAGAATTCCCATCTTCCATGTTGGAGACCCGGGTTCAATTTCCGGACAATGTACCTTAAGTGCACCCACCCCTTATACGTGGAGCCTTATATGTTGTTATGATACTGAACAGATTTCGGTAGAGCTTCCAGATTAAGACAAACTAAGAAGAAAGGCCTGGGGATCTACTTTAGAAAAATTAGCCAATAAGAATCCTATGGATCACGTGATCTGACTCTGTTGTACATGGGGTCTACACAGTCGGGGCTGACTCGAGGGCAGCTAATAACACCACCACCACCTCATCGGGATATTGTCCTGATTGACTGAAACAATGCACAGAAAGTGCTAAGCACAGTGGCTGGCACATAGCAAGTAATAAATGGTCGCGATTACTTCAACTAAGGAGGTTTGGTGGCGCAGTGGTTAAGCGCTCAGTTGCTAACTGAAAAGTCAGCAGTTTGAACCTACCAGCAGTTCTGTGAGAGAAAAGACCTGGCGATCTCCTCCCATAAAGATTACGGTATACACAGCCCTATGGGGCAGTTCTATCCTGTCCAAGAGGGTCGCTGAGTAGGAATCAACTTGACAGCACATAACAACAACACTACTTTAGCTATTATCTAATTGCCTTAAACTTCAGCCTTTACTGAAAACAGAAATCCTTCTGCAGATTGACACTTAAAAGGCCACCACCGTGAAAAATACGCTCAGGCTTCCAGGAAGATACTTGTGAAAGCGAGAGCTGGTGAATCAATGCCATTTGGTTTCCTATGCCAACATCTTTCCTTTTCGACGTTTTCTGATTAGGCAGCCACATGGTGCTCTATAGCTGCCCAGCTTCCCTCCCACATTTTCAAACCACAACTACTCCAAATGTTGAGGGATGGTTCCCAAGGTTTTCTGCTTGCCATGATCACAGATCACCCACAGGTCTTTAGGTTTTAAGGCCCTGAAGCAGGTGAGGTGATTAGCGTGATGAACATAGCCTAGTTATTCCATGCTTCAGTCAGAAAAAGAAAGAAGCAAAAAAGAGAAAAAGGAAGACAAACAAATCAGGCTCCATTTATCCTCTAAAGGGCAATCTCAGGCTCTAGAGCAACTACATGAATGAAGATCATTTTTAATTTTGGAAAGTGTTTCCTAGAGTTTTGGATAACCCCAGCTGCTTTGTAAATTGGAGCAAATAAACACAAGCTTATCAACAGTGAACTTGCTACCACCCAAATTCCATTAATTTCGATCTCAGAGAGTATTGACTAGGCACAAGCATTTATTACCCATTAGACCAAAAAAGCCAAACCAGTTGCCATCAAGTTGATTCCAGCTCATGGCAAATCCATGTTTATAATACCCTATAGATCACCGCACCTGTAGCTATCATGTGTAGGGCCCCATTTCATTTACAGTTTTACCTACTGTACTCCACAGAGTACCGGTTGCTTTTCAACTATTTCACCATCGAGTCAATTCTAACTCATGGTGACCTCATGTGTCAGAGTAGAACTGCTTCGTGGATATAATCTTCATGGAAGCAGGTCACCAGGCCTTCCGTGACACTGCTGGGTGTGTTCAGTCAACCCTGAGGTTAGTAGCTGAGTGCAAACCATTTTCACCACCTAATGACCTTTAGGGGAGATGCTGGTATTAAATTATGGGCTTATACAAGATTAAAGGGCTTAATTTTTACTAGAAAATGACGGTGGTGGTAGTGGAAGTGCTGGTGGTGATGATGCCGATAACAGCTAACATTATTGGTCACTTACTAAGGGTTTACTAAGTGCCAGGCACTATGCTAAGTGTTTTCCCCAATGATCCCTGTGGTAGATATTATCATACAGAACATAGATACAGAGAGGTTAAGTAACTCACATGAGGTCATTCCCAGGTGAGCCAAGATTTAGACCCATGAAGTTTCTTCTCTAAGCCCACGCCCTTAGAAATACAATACCTTACATTTAGGTCTCTCAAGTCCTTAGTCCAGACTGTATTTAACATTTGATTTTTCTGATATTAGAAGTTTCCATTGCTGCAGCTGCCTTTGATTCTTTGTAAGCACATGGTAAGCTAGAGCGTCTCATTCTAATGCTTCCCACCTACATATTTAATTTCTTCATCTTCCAGAAGAAATCGTGGCCATTTCAGCTGAGCATCATAACTCCGTATTCTTTCAGAACATGCGCGCATCTTTTGTTTTCCTGAATTAGGTTTTGTTTATAGCATATAAGATAGGAAAACGGGCTTAGAAAGGCAGGGAGAATATAAATCTCATAGAAGCAAGTCGCTCTCATCACTTTTCAAAGATTTTGGAGTTCTTTGATGCCCTCACTTCACTAGAAATTTTTTGAGGAAGTAAATTTTGAGGATCACAAGTACATCCCAAAAAAGCTCACTTTTTTTTTTTTTTTTTTTTATGGTCTGCCATGTACCCTGGTGATTTCAATTTCTTCAACTACATTACACATCCTGTAGTGCATAGTCTGAACCCTTCATTTGGGTTCACTGTGTTTTAGTATTATCAGATCCTTATTTCCAGGTAGACTGCAGGGCCCTTGATGGCTGAAGCCACATCTTACAATGCTACGCATGTCCAACCCTCCCACCAAAAAAACAAACCAACCTAATCCATTGCCGTCAAGTCAATTCTGACCCGTGGTGACCCAGTGTGTTACGCAGAACTGCTCCATAAGGTTTTTCTTGGCTAAAATCTTTACAGAAGCAGACTGTTAAGCCATTCTTCTGTGATGTCACAGGGTGGGTTTGAGTCTTCAACCTTTAGGTTAGTACTTGAATGCAAACCTTTTGTATCACCCAGGAACCTAACCCTCCCACAACACCTTATATACAGCAAGCACTTGGAAGAAATTTAATTAAGCCAGAGATCATTTATTTTTTAAGTAAAATCCAAACCTCTGAAAGCCGACACCCTAAACTGCACTGCTTCTTCCAATAGTGCCTCATCCCAGGGGAGTGACAATAAAATTGATTTCCTTCCCCAGCAAAACCTGAAGCCCTGATGCCTCTGGAATTATCACCTAGACATAAACCCATCTGCGCTAAAGGTGCTCATCTCTTTAAAGAGCTAAGGATACAAGGACCAGAGGAAGCGTTGGTTGATGAGAATATCTGACCTTCCAGTTTAAAGATTATGCCATTTTGCAATGACACATATTGCCCTTTATAAACTGAATCGTGTCATACGTAGAAAGCACTTAATAAATATTAATTGAATGAATGTCTTCCAAAAAATTAAGCATAGCATCTCATCTTATTTTACAATTGAGTTTCACTATAAAAATCTGAGATAGGTTTATGAAAATAAAGCTTTACACTACATGTGAATCATTTTAATTAGGGACCAATTCTATCTTGAGAACTTATCAGTTATACTAAATAATCCAAGCATGCATGAAAACACCACTGCAAGGTGCTTATTGTTTTTAGGTAGGGCACAAAGGCTTAGAGGTCACAGTAGTTACAGCTCCTACTCTCAGGTGGGCCTCCGGACATCAGTGCCAGAGTAAGAGGAAGGCCAGATGGGCAAGGCTTCCAGCCTGAGCAGCTCCACTTCTCATCTATTTTACAGAATGGAGTCTGCATTAGAGTCCATTTGATGAAAGGAAAAGCAACCAAGAGTGTAAAGATACTGGACAAAAATAACACCATTAGGCTTCTATCACACTCTTTTTTCCAATACCATCAGCAGAACAACCTGTAAATCTTTTTTGCTTCTATCAGCTGTGACTCTTGGTCCTAAAATGGAGTGAACAGCAGGTTTAGGCCAAAGAGAGAGGGACAGACAGAAACAGGGGCAACGAAAGAACAAATGGGGGACAGATTTACTAGAATACAGCAATAGGAGGAGAACGCAACTAAAAACAGCTAAAAATTCTTTGAAATAAATCAGGTGCTACCCAAACCTGCATTTTACAAACATGACCATGGTTCAGAATTGCGCACAGGACTTAGTGAAAACACAGATGCCCAGACTCCACCCACATTTACTGAATTGGAATTTCTAGGAATGGGAACCTGGCAACTGTATAGTTAACAAGTCCCCCAAATTACTCTGATGCACACACAGCCTTTACAGCCACTACTATAAGTGACATCAATGTTACGGAGTGAATTCTCGGCAATGTTTTTCCTATGAGTTGCTATAAATGAAGACATACTAACGCATTTCATTTGGTGATAATAAAATTCATGTAGTATAGGTATTAAAACACCTTCCAACCTCCAAAAAAAAATGAACCATCATTTTTTTTTTTAATTTGAGATTCAAACCATATTGCTCGGAGACCTTCTTTGTAAACTTATGATGCAACACCTCCCTGTGATAGTTCTATACTTGCAACAGAAAAGAAAATTCTCTGGCTCAGGCGTAATAACTAGCTGCTTTCTGACAAGTGTCAAATTTTCTCATTGCTGAGATTTGGAGATTCATCAGAACCAACTGCCAGCCAGACATCTGGTTTTGTAAGTTTCTTTAGAAATATAATCAGTAGCCCTGAATATGGACAGGATATGCAAAGCATTGTGAATGCTTCAGATTGCTCTGATTCTAACTTTTGTGACGGGGGTATTTTTCCCACTCCTGTGTAATCACTATTCAGTGTGTCCCTTTATAACTCTAACTTACACAGCACTTGTTTTCTCAAATTTCCTGAAGATTTCAAAAAAAGAAAGAAAGAAGCTCCAAGTAATTTTATGTGTTCCCAACTTGATGTTCACTGAACCATTTCCTTAGAGACATCTTCTGTCATCCTGTGAACCCATAATAAACACCAGAAGAGGAGATATTTTCATATCTTACTCGAAAAACAGAAAAAGTGCCTAACTATCCGTATCTCCCCCAATTTTAAAATTGGCTTATATTTTATTTTCAGATGATACAATTTAAACTGGTAGAGGCAGTAAGATGCCACTTATGATTCCATTTCAACATACAGCTACACTGTTGGAAAGCAACTTGTTCAAGTACCGGCCTTTATTTCCACAGCTACTTTCTGCACACATAATGGGGGGCTCTTCCACCTCTGAGTTTCAGTGTCTTTATGCTGTGATTCCAGGGAATATTCCAAATACCTGGCCTTCTCTTACATGAGAATTGGCTTTAAAAGCTACTACAACTTCTTATATAGTAAATGGATTTGCAGTCTATTTAACAATGACTGTTCCAAAGAATGGAAATTGAAGGGAGAAAAGGTCATTACTTTTCTCTTCTCTGCTTTAAATCACCAAGGGTATTTAACACTTGTAAAAAGTCAAACAGTACAGGTGTGCATGGAGGAGAAATACACATATTTTTAAAACCATTTTAAAGTAACTTAATTTTTATTTGTAAAATATTAGTTTTAATTCACCAAGCTAGATTTGAGGTCCCTTATAACCTTCCATAATTCTATTTTAGTGTGTGTGTTGTGTGCGTGTGTGTGTATGTTTTACCATTGACAATCTTTAAAAAAAAATTCTTTCATTCTATTTTTGACCTGTAGTATTATACGCTTTTTCTTTTTCCTTAATAGAAATTCTCATAGTAATAAATGTATTTGATTTTTATTTTCTTTTTCTACCTTTTATATTGGTTTTGCTTTTGTTCTTTTTTATTTCCTACTCTCTTAGTTTCCCGTTATTGTTCTGGAATAGATATCCTTTCCTGGCTTACAAGAGAGGGAGATCAAGTCCTCGGCACAAGCATACCACTCTCTGTTGTACAAGTCTTTTACCAAAGGTTGCAAACTGAAACACATTCAGGGACCAGGCAGCCAACAAAGGAGTGAAACAGGCAGGGATAAGACAATAAGGAGCAACGGGATTTGCAGCAAACTGCAACTGAAAGCCACTTAAAGGCAATTAAATTTAAATTTGTGTTGTTAGATGCCATTAAGCCAATTCCAACTCATAGTGATCCTACGTACAACAGAAGGAAACACTGATCAGTCCTGTGCCATCCTCATCATTGTTGTTATGCTTGAACCCATTGTTGCAGCTACTGTATCAGTCTATTTCATTGAAGGTCTTCCTCTTTTTCACTGACCCTCTACTTTACCAAGCATGATGTCCTTCTCCAGGGACTGATCCCTCCTGATAAAATGTCCAAAGTATGTGAGACAAAGTCTCACCATCCTCGCTTCTAAGGAGCATTCTGACCATATAGACAAAACAAAATACATTCACAGGCTGAATTCAGCCTTCAAGGCCAGTTTACACCCTCTGCAAAATTTCGTTCCTAATCTCATCTTATCTCTTTCCAGACAGGGATGTCAGCTGGCTCTTTCTTATTTGGACCAATGGAAATGCATGGTAGCATAGATAACATAAAAGACAATCATAATCTGCATATAGATGACCTCAGTGTGCACTGCTTTTCTAGATTTATCATTTAACTATAATTTGTTCAAGCTTACTTTGTGTTAAAAAATAGTTTGTATTCCTCCCAAGCACAAACAGCTGAGTAGTTCTGAGAGGGGGATGAAATTGACACAGGAGAGTATGTAAAATCATAGGGCAACACAGGCTGATATAAAATTCAGGAGCGTTGTAAGACCGGAAATTCACAGGCAGATAGTGATAATAGCTAGGCTTCTGATGTCTATGAAACAAACAGTCATAAAACTAGTCTTTGCAGAGGTTGTTGTTGTTGTTCTTGTTGCTGTGTTGTTAACTGTCATCCTGTCAGCCCCCAACTCATGGGGACCCCATGCACGAAGGGATCAGATCATTGTGCTCCATGGGAATTTCACTGGCTGATTTTTTGGAAGTAAATCGCCAGGCCTTTCTTCCTAGCCCATCTTAGTCCGGAGGCTCCACTGTCATCTGTTCAACATCATAGCAACCTGCAAGCCTCCACTGACAGACAGGTAGTGGCTGCCTATGAGGTACACTGTCCAGGAATCGAGCCCGGGTCCCTGCATGGAAGGCAAGAATTTCATCATAAAACCACCACTGCCCCCTTGCAGAGGGTTAGAAAATAAAAAGCAACTATGGTCTCTCCCCTACCATGTCACCATTGGCAGAAGGAAATGCTCTTTCTCAAAAACAGCCTTTTAAAGTTTATCCAATGTAAACTCTGCCCGCTGCTTACCAAAAATGGAAACAAAACAAGAGGAAGATAATTATCATTTTCTCCTGTCACAAAAGAAAGACTTCTCACAAACTGAATAGGGAATAAAAATCAAAAACTCGGCAAGAGACAGCTATGCCATCCTGATGAAGAATGAGTCACTAATTCCACAGCAGCTTCCCGTGCTTGCAGCTGAGCACACCCTTATCCACTTTAACATCCAGATTCTATTCAATGCATCTGATCCACTTCTGTTTAGAAATAGTAACTGTCCTAAGGACAGAGGAAAACCACGTACTACAGAGTATATATTTAGCACCTCTGTAGTCATTTAAAGGGTCGCTATAAGTCAAAGTCACTATGAGTCAGAATCGACTCGATGGCAATGGGATAGCATTTTACGGTTTTTAGGGGTCATGCCAACATTTTCATGATTCCCTCCATCTGCAAAAGCAGAGATGAAGTCATTTGTCAAGGTCAGAGAGAAAATGAACAGAGTCAGAACCCAAACTCAGCCTCTTCCAGGTCATTACTCCATTCACAGTGTGCTTCTAGCTCATTTACCACCATTTCCCTCTCAACTGCTGACTGGCCATTGAGGGGCTTTGAGAATCCTTTGAAGGACCCCAGGATCTGTGCTCTGCACACCCTCCTTCTATAGAATCCCAGTGGAAGATGCAAGTCAGTGCAGGGGGAACTGATTGAACCCCAGCAGCTCATGCCATCTGCTGGAATACTGGAAACTAAGTCAGAGTGCTTTGCAAAGAGGGCTACCTGAGCTAGAAGAGTAAATGATGCTGGGTTTTCAGCCAAGCTTGTGGTGGTATGTGGCCACGGTGATCAGGGTTAACGTACAATTTTCCATGAAGAATATGCTCCAATTTAGGCCATCCTAAATGAGAAATGGTGACAGGATTCTGTAATTCTACCATGTTCTAGCAGCATTATGGAATATACTAAGAAACCTGGTGCTTCCAACATTCTCCAAACCTTGAGTGTTGACATAATCAATATCTCTCTGTCATGCTCTCAAAAAAGCTTTGATTCTGTGTCAGCTCAGGTTCATGTGAAGCTTTAATGGTGAAAGGTTTCACATTTTAAGTGACCTCCTCCATCTTCATGCAAGTCAGAAGACTTGTTCAGGACTTCAGGAAACTCAGCAAACACTCATTTCTACTTCCTTCTTCAAAAAGGGAATAGAGGACATTCATTTTTTTCCAGCTAACTCACGAAAGAATGATGCAGAAGAATGTTTAGTTGGGAATAATTTTAAAAATGGGATCCTAAGCCTTCAGGGTTTTTATATTTAAGACAAAATTATATTTTCTTTACACTGTATTTCCTTCAGATTCTCTTTCTTTTGGGGGTGTGTGTGTCTATATTTTTGTTTCCTATGGAAATATTGACTGAGAATATTCCAGCATAGAGAGCCAGAGCACTCCCAATGCCATAAAGTAAACAGCACAATTCAGAAGTGATAAAACCCCATTTTATATCCTCACTTGCTCGAACTCCCGCCCTCCAGAGTTCTACCATCAAAAAGAGAGCCTGATCGATAGTATCAGGACAATAGACAGTGATTTAATTTCTGACCCACGGCAATAAGGTACACTTCATCAGCAATCTCCGTTCCATGAGAGATTGCCTTGTGATCCTCCACTCCCCAAACCTCATTTAAATTGAATGCTCTTGAAGAGCAGCTTACCAATTAAATCAAAGTGTCTTAATATTACAGAAAAGAGATTCTTAAATGCAGTAACAGCATTTCTCAGCTGTGTTTACAACCTTGAACGTTGCTATTTAAATACCCCCAAGGATAAATTCTTGAAGAATTTCACTTTGCACAATTCTAGTTTACTGGTGTTAACAGCATCTCCCTCTTAGCACTAGTGGCATTCAGGAATGAGAACCTGGCCTGGGCTGAGAAAGGAGACCATCTATTAAGAACTGGTCAGATACATTAGAAATTTTATCTCTATTTTTTCCAGACTAGTTACATAATACACACATGCCCTTTCAAACAGACACATGGAATATCTCACTCCCATTTGACAAGCACTTGCCAAATGTAAGAATTTAGCTAAACAGAGCGCACACATTATCCTACTTACTCCTACAAAACCCTCGAGGGGAGTGTTAGTTTCCTATCATAGTGGTGAAGGACACAGACATTCTGAGAGGTCAGGCAGATGACCTAGAATGAGACCTATCAGCTAGGATTCAAATCCCTTCGGCCTCTAAAGGCAGCATTCTTAAAACCAGGACACTACAGTGCCACCAAATCCCTACAAACCACACCTAGGAGAACAAGGTGCAGCATTACAGAAGCTGCTGTACCACACACAGGACCAGATGTGCCCGTCCAGGCTTGGCCCCTGACCCACCACGGCCAATTCAGCAGCACAAAACTCCTCCCATTTGATTTTTCTGTTTTCTTGTTTTGTTTCTTCCCATAATAGCTCTCCCCACTCTCCAAAACAAAATTAGTGCATGAAGAGCCCTTAAGCTATACTGTGGACTAATCTGAAATTCAGACATTTTTGCCTTTAGGTGGGTGAGAAGAGATGTTGTAATCATATTTGCTTTATTAATTTCATTCATTAGGACATTATTGAGCATCTCCTCTGAGTGAGACACCATGCTAGTTGCCTTCAAATCTGTTCCAAGTCATGGCAACCCCATGTGTGTTAGAGTAGAACTGTGCTCTATAGGGTTTTTATGATTTTCCACAAGTAGATAACCAGGCCTTTCTTCTGAGGTGCCTCTTGGTGGACTGGAACCTCCATTTTTTTGGTTTGCAGCCAAGCATGTTAACCATTTACACCACCCAGGTACTCCTCAAGCAAGACAGGCCCTGCTTATTAAGTAACTCAGAAGTTTATGGGTAGAATTTTGGGGTAGAGAGAGATTGAGAGAGCAAGAAAAAAGATCAAGGGATTGGAAAATGCATTTGAATGGGCAAGGGTGACAGACTGGAGCAAGAAGAACCGGTGAACAACCATAAACATGTGATAAGAACCATAACAAAAGAGCCATAATGAAAGTCTATGCAAAGTGCCATGAATCTCAGGGAAGACTCTTCAGAGCTTAAAGAGTGAGTAACAGTTCACCAAGCAGACAAAAAAAGAAAAAGGGCATTCCAGGCAGAGGAAAGAAAGTGGACAAAGGTGTGGATGTACAAAGACCCTGGTGTGATCAGAGAAGAGAAGCATTTAGGTGTACGTGAGATAAGGCTAGAAAGGGAGGTTGAGGCAAGAATTAACAGGTCTACATAAGCTGCACAAAGAGTTTTAGGCCTTATTCTCCAGGCAATGGAGAGTTACTGAAGATGTCTGAACAAACAATTAGCAGGATGAGGTTCATGATTTTGAAAAATTATTTTGGCAGAAATGTAGACAAAGGATTAGAGGAGAAACTGGGTATGGAGAAGGCTTATATTGTAATATTCAGGAAAGAGATCATCAGAATCTGAACCAAGGCAGCAGGAATGGAAAGGAAGAAACATAAACAAACTAGAATTCATGACGTGTAACTGAATGCAGGGGAACGTGGTAACTGAGGTAGGTGTTTTTGCCATAAGCAAAGGAGACTGATGAGGGTAGAAGAGGTGAAAAGAAGGGAAGTTCAAGTTTAGATACATGCAAATTGTACTGCCAGGACTTCTGTGCAAAGGTGTGTGATTGGCAGGTAGAAATTCAGGGTGGAGTCCTGAAGGAAGGACAAGGCTCTAAACAGAATTTTGGAAATACATTGAATTTGACAACTAGTAGGCTACTGGAGGAAACCCTGGTGGTGTAGTGGTTAAGTGCTACAGCTGCTAACCAAAAGGTCAGCAGTTCAAATCCACCAGGCGCTCCTTGGATACCCTGTGGGGCAATTCTACCTTGTCCAGAATTGACTCAATGGCAATGGGTAATAATGGGTAATGGGTAGGTTATTGGTAACTTCTATTGTTCTTTGAGAGAGTAATTTTAATGGTTGACAAAAAATCAGAATACACTAAAGAGTGAATGTAAAGTATCTTAAGTTGTTAGCAACTTATCTCTAGTGATTTCATGTGTCTAATTTTCTATTCCTTCCAATGAGTAGGGGCTCCTTAGGGCAGGCACCAAGACAGACCTCCCTTGTATGCATCGCAGCCATGTTGTGGGTACTAACAAACATTTGCTGAATCGAAGAAGTGAGATTTAGAGAGAACAGTTTGATAAGATCTTTTTCCAGACAGCCATGGAAGTGTCCTTGGAAGCTCCTGAAATCACAGACAACAGTTCTTTCTTTCTTACCTCTGTAAATGAAATTCACGTTTCCTCTTGGCTGAAAGCCTCTGCTTATTTTCCATGGATTAACACTTCCGAGTGAGCAGGAATTGACTTGCCAAGTACAGGTAGTCTAATTCACTTGGCTGGTGTGTCTCACTTAAAAAGCCATTTACAAAAAAGACTAGAGGGGTGAGAAATGTCCAATTAAGGCAACTGTGCAGTGTCCAAATGCCTGGCAGCTGTGGCCTCCTCATGCCACCAGCTAGCTATGGAAATAAGACTTGAACAATTCTTTGACAGCATGGTTGAAACTCTGTCTGGAAGCCGTTGAGGCCTGACAAGGCCAGGTTAGAAATCACAAACCATCCTCTTCTGTGTATCTCTACTTTTAAAGATATGAAAGAAACTTATGTGGCTTCAGCAATGATTTCTTAGATATGACTGCAAAAAACACGATCAACAAAAGAATAAATAGATAATGTGGACTTCATCAAAATTAAAAAATTGTGGTCTTCAAAGGGCACCATCAAGAAAATAAAAGACAATCCACAGAGTGGGAGGAAATATTTGCAAATTACCTATTTAATAAGGAACTTGTATCTAGAACATATAAAAAACTCCAACAAATCAACAATAAAAAGACAATCAAATTAGAAAATGGGTAAAGGATTTGAACAGACATTTCTTCAAAGATATGCAAATGGACTACAAGCACATGAAAGTTATGTTCATCATCATTAGTCATTGCTGCTATAGTTAGGTACCATTGAGTCAGCTGCCACTCACAGTGACCCTATGTACAACAGACTGAAACACTGTCTGGTCCTGAGCCATCCTCACAATTGTTGCAGCCACTGTGCCAATCCATCTTTTTGAGGGTCTTCCTCTTTTTTGCTGACCCTCTACTTTACCAAGCATGATGTTCTTCTCCAGGGACTGATCCCTCCTGATAACATGTTCAAAGTATGTAAGACAAAGTCTCATCATACTCGCTATTAAGAGGCATTCTTGCTGTACTTTTCCCAAGACAAATTTGTTTGTTCTTCCAGCAGTCCATGGTGTATTTGATATTCTTCGCCAACACCATAATTCAAGGGTGTTAATTCTTCTTCAGTCTTCTTTATTCATTGTCCAGCTTTTGCATGCATATGAGGCCATTGAAAATACCATGGCTTGTGTCAGGCATACCTTAAGTCTCTAAAGTGACAACTATGCTTTTCAACGCTTTAAAGAAGTCTTTTGCAGATTCACCCAATGCAACACGTCATTTGATTTCCTGAGGACTGTTCCCATGGGCACTGATCGTGGATCCAAGTAAAATGAAATCTTTGACAATTTCAACCTGTTGCCGTTGAGTCCATTCCGACTCATAACGACTCTATAGGACAGAGTAGAACTGCCCCACAGAGTTTCTAAGGAGTGCCTGGTGGATTTCAACTGCTGACCTTTTGGTTAGCAGCCTTAGCTCTTAACCACTACACCACTAGAGTTTCCAAAAACCAAACCCATTGCCCTCAGGTCGATTCTGACACAAAACGACCCTATAGGACAGGGTAGAACTGCCCCATGGGGTTTCCAAGGAGTGGCTGGTGGGTTTGAACTGCCAGTCTTTTGGTTACCAGCTTGAGCTCTTAACCGCTCTGCCACCAAGGCTCCAGATTATTAGTCATTAGGGAAATGCAAATCAACCCCCCATGAGATACCACTCCATACACACTACCAGCTGCCAGTCAATTTCAACTCAAAGTGAACCCATGTGCACAGAGTAGAACCACTTTCTGTAGAATTTTCAAAGCTCTGACCTTTCAGAAGCACATTGCCAGGCCTTTCTTCCAAAGTGCCTTTGGGTAGGTTTGAACCACCAACATTTCAGTTAGTATTTGAATATTTAACTATTTGCTGCACCCCGGAACTCCTTTATATACACTAAACAAACAAACAAACAAACAAAAAACATGGTCATTGAGTCAAATCTGACTCATAGTGACCCTATAGGACACAGCAGAACTGCCCACAGGGTTTCCAAGGAGCAGCTGGTGGATTCATACTGCTGACCTTTTGGTTACCACTCAAGCTCTTAACCACTGCACCATGAGGCTAAAATCAAAAAGACACATAATATAGATAATTAACAAGTGTTGGCAAAGATATGGAGACACTGGAATTGTCATACATTGCTGGTGGGACTGTAAAATGGTGCAGCTACTTTGGGAAATAATTTGGCATCTCCGCAAAAAGTTATACATACAGCTACCATATGATGCAATGATTCCCCTCCTAGGTATACTGAAAGGCCTAGGAGAACTGAAAGCATACGTTCACACAAAAACTTGTAGAGGAATGTTCATAACAATATTATTCATAGTAGCCAGAAGGTGGAAACAACTAATGAATGGATAAACAAAATGTGGTATATTCATACAATGTAATATCATTTGGCAATAAAAAATAGAATGAAGTACTGATACATGCTACAACATGGATGACTATCAAAAAAATTATGCTAAGTGAAGGAAACCAATCACAAAAGGCCACATATTGTATGATTCCACTTAATAAAATGTCCAAAAGAAGCAAATCCATGGAGACACAAAGTAGATCAGTGGTTAGCAGGGGCTTGGGGAAGGGGGAAATGAGGAGTGACCGCTAATAGGTACTTGGTTTCTTTTGGGGTTGAAGAAAATGTTCTAAAATTAGATCATGGTGATGGTTGTACAACTCTGCAAGTATACTAAAATTCATTGAATTTTAAGTGACTTATATCTTTTTTTTTATATATCTTAATAAAGCTATTATTTTTAAAGGGAGGGAAGAAGAGAGAAAGAAACTAGTGAACACGTACCCATCTCTCTCAGAATACACTCAACGGGCAAAGAGATCACATCCTAAACAGAGAGAACATAAACAGTTTCCATCCAGCAGGTAAGAAGGAAACACTGGTTTCACGAGTATCTTGAGAGCCGTATTAACAGAAGGTAAGAAGTTAGTACTCTGGGAAGAAATTTATTAGTGCATAGTAGAATGGATCTTCAGTGACTTCTGGTTTCATGTGGCGACAAGTGGGACAGTTTTTCAGTCATCTTAATGAGTCATCCTCTCTGTCTTTGTGAACAAACAAAGGCAGGAGAGGGAAGAAGAGGAGAGAAGAAAAAGAACAAGAGAAAGGAAAGGAGTGAAGATGGAATATAAGGGGAGAGAGAAAAAGGAGGGGAGCTGAGAGAAGAGGAAAGGACAGGTGAGGAGAGGAAAACAAGTGTTTAGTTCCAAGAAAGCACTGCTAGACAACACTATGTAGTCAATCAAAATTATGGATCTTCAACCAGAAACAAAGAATATTAAAACATTCTTGGTTATAATAGAGATTTAGTTCTACCTCCCTTAAGAAATTAAGGAGCAGTGATTTCATTAAAGAAGAGCATTAGGTAAACAAAGGGCTTTAAGTAGGGACTGCTAGACTTGAAACCCATTTCCCTAATTCCAGAAAAGCTAATTGCTCTCAGTTTTCTTAGATTAGATCCAGAGGTTAGCTGTGGTAAGTACATGCGTAGGAAGATGGGAGCTTCGAAAAAAAAGCTGTAAAAGAGAATAAAAAGTCTTAGCTTTGATAGTGCAAATACTTTTTTTTTTTCAGTGTCATGGATACAGATCTTTTTATTATTATTATTTTTATTGTGCTTTAAGTGAAAGTTTACAGATCAAGTTGGACTCTCATACAAGAATTTATAAACACCTTGCTATATACCCCTAATTGCTCTCCCCCTAATGAGACAGCACACTCCTTCCCTCCACTCTCCATTTTCGAGTCCCTTTGGCCAGCTTCTGACCTCTCTACCCTCTCAGCTCCCCTTCAGACAAGAGATGCCAACACAGCCTCATGTGTCTACTTGATGCAAGAAGCTCATTCTTCCCCAGTATCATTTTCTATTCCATAGTTCAGTCCAATCCCTGTCTGAAGAGTTGGCTCTGAAAATGGCTCCTGTCTTGGGCTAACAGGTCTGGGGACCATGACCTCCAGGGTCCTTCTAGTCTCAGTCAGGCTGTTAAGTCTGGTCTTTTTACCAGAATTTAGGTTCTGCATCTTGCTGCTCTCCTGCTCCCTCAGGGGTTTTCTGTCGTGTTCCCTGTCAGGGCAGTCATGAGTTGTAGCCAGGCACCATCTAGTTCTTCTGGTCTCAGGCTGATGTAGTCTTTGCCTTTATGTGGCCCTTTCTGCCTCTTGGGCTCATAATTGCCTTGCGTCTTCGGTGTTCTTCATTCTTCTTTGCTCCAGGTGGGTTGAGGCCAACTGATGCATCTTGGCTGGTAGCTTGCTAGCGTTTAAGACCCCAGACGTCACTCTCCAAAGTGGGATGCAGAATGTTTTCTTAATAGATTTTATTATGCCAATTGGCTTAGATGTCGCCTGAAACCATGGTCCCCAAACTCCTGCCTCTGTTATGCTGGCCTTCAAAGCATTCAATTTATTTAGGAAACTTCTTTGCTTTTGGTTAGGTCCAGTTGTGCTGACTTCTCCTGTACTGTGTGTTGTCTTTCCCTTCACCTAAAGTAGTTCTTATCTACTACCTAATTAGTGAATACTCCTCTCCCACCCTCCCTCCCCCCTCTTGTAACCATCAAAGAACACTCTCTTCTCTGTTTAAACTATTTCTCAAGTTCTTATAATAGTCGTCTTATACAATATTTGTCCTTTTGCAGCTGACCAATTTCACTCAGCACAATGACTTCTAGATTCCTCCATGTTATGAAATGTCTCGTGGATTCATAGTTGTTCTTTATTGATACATAGTATTCCACTGTGTGAATATACCATAATTTATTTATCCATTCATCCGTAGATGGACACCTTGGTTGCTTCCATCTTTTTGCTATTGTATGCAGTGCTGCAGTGAACATGGGTGTGCATATATCTGTTCTTGTAAAGGCTCTTATTTCTCTAGGATATATTCCAAGGGCTGGGATTGCTGTATCGTATGGTAGTTCTATTTCTAGTTTTTTAAGGAAGCGCCAAATCTATTTCCAAAGTGGTTGTACTATTTTACATTCCCACCAGCAGTGTGTAAGTGTTCCAGTCTTTCCACAACCTCTCCAACAGCAAATACATTTTTGAAGGTTTTAAAAAAAGGAAACAAAATAATTTTCTAATGTGTTTTATTCAACTCAATATATCTAAAATATTATCATTTCACCACCTAATCAATATGAAAAACTTTTAATGAGAGATTACATTCCTTTTTTTCCCCTACTATAGTGTCACTATGAGTCGGAACCAACTCAAGGGCAATGGGTTTTTTTTTTTTTTTAAGTCCGTGAACTCTGTTTATTTTATACTTAACAGCATGTTTCAATTCAGACTAGCTACATTTAAGTACTCAACAGAGACATATAGCTAGTGGCTACCACTTTGGACAGTGAAGTTCTATAAACCCATTGCCATCCAGTGGTTTCTGACTCACAGCAACCCTATAGGACAGAGAACTCCCTCAGAGAGTTTCCAAGGAGCAGCTGGTGGATTTGAACTGCCGACCTTTTGGTTAGCAGCCGAGCTCTTAACTACTGCGCAACCAGGGCTCTTAAGCTCTATAGGTCTCTACAATTAAAAATTATGACAAGCATTACCTCAATTGATCTTCACAATAACTCTGTGGCATATTTTACAGATGAATATTCTAGACCTAAGAAGTTAAATGGGTCAACAATGTCACATAGACTATCTTTTTTTTTTTTAATCATCAGGCAGTAGATTGAATATGTAAATAAAAAGATCACATAGCTGTTAGGTAGAAAGCCACGTCTTAAACCCAGGGCTGCTTCTAGGTGCAGTGTTCTTTTAAAAAGTGCTTTATAGATTGACTTTTTCGGGCTATCTCAATCAAACTTTCAAGTAGAAGAAAAAAGAATGGGTATTAATGTAGGCTAAACTGCCAGATTAAAAAGACCCAAAATGTAATAACTCAAAACACCATAGTTTATTTCCAAACGTTCTATGTGCATGTGCGTTAATAAGAGGTGGGGTAGGGATGGGGTGTCTTCTGCTCAATAGTCATTCGGGGATCCAGGATGAGGGCAACTCTGACGACTGGCTTTCAAGGTCGCTCTGGGCATCCCCAGGACAGTTGTCTGGAAGAAAAGTAGCAGAGTTGCTGAAGGGCTTGTCAGAAGTGAACGGGCCAAGCCTGGAGGTGGCACGCATCACCTCTGCTCACTTTCCGTTGGTGAACACTTAGTCATGTGGCCATGCTTAACTATAAGAACAGCTAGGAGAGAAGCTGGCAAACTAGGAAAGAATGGGAGAAGGGATTTGGCTGGACAGCCAGCAGTTAGTGCTCCACATTGGCTCACCAGATACAGTTCCAGCAGGAACTGACATGGGATTGCTATCAAAAAGTGAAATGAGTTAGAAGCCTTGCATAGGCCCAAAAGAGGGGGTGGGTCTGGCATTTTTAAGCATCCTTAAGTTTGTAGCACTGCATAGAATCTCCCAATTAATCCTCACAAAAATGAGGTGGGCATCATTTTTTTTATTTTCCAAAGAAAACTAATAAAGGTTAAGTAAGTTGTCCAAAGATAAACAGCTAATCAATGTTGGATGAAGCTGGTCTCTCAATCCAGCAAACCATACCATTAAGAAAGGACTATCATTTGATCAAGAGTCCTTGGGTGGTGCAAATAGTTAATGAGATTGGCTGCTATCCAAAAGGCTGGTGGTTCAAGTACATCCTGAGGTCCCTCGGAAGAAAGGCCTGGCAATCTACTTCAAAAAAATTAGATATTGAAGACCCCATGAAACACAGCTCTACTCTGACACACATGGGATGACCATGAGTTGAAATGAACTCAACAGCAACTGGAACAGATACCATTTATTGAATGCCTGGACTGCTATGAACTATAATATGTATTATAAATATGTTATCTTATTTAATCCTCCCAGCAAATCTGGAAACACAAACTTATTTCCCCAATTTAGATTTAATGAAACTAACATCCAAAAAGGTTAAGTAACTTCCCCGAGATCATACAGCTAACTAGTAATAGTTCCTAGCTGTAAACCTACCTCAGACTCCAAGAAATCCATGGACGTATTGCATCGGGCAAATCTGCTGCAAAAGACCTCTCTGAAGTTTTAAAAGGCATAGATGTTACTTTGGTGCATCTGACCCAAGCCATAGTCTTTTCAATTGCTCATATACATGCAAAGTTGGATAGTGAGAAAGGTAAACAGAAGAATTGATACATTTGAACTGTGGTCTTAGTGAAGAATATTAAATATACCAAACCTGAAAACCAAACCCGTAGCTGTCAAGTCAATCCCAACTCATAGCAGCCCTACAGGATAGAAGAGAATGGCCCCAAGGGCCAGCTGTTGGATTCAAACTGCCAGCCTTTTGGTTAACAGCCGTAACTCTTAACCACTGCACCACCAGGTCTCCATTAAATATACCATGGGCTACTGAAAGAATGAACAAATCAGTCTCAAAAGAAATACAAACAGAATGCTCCTTAGAAGTGAGGATGATGAGACTTCAACTTGCTTACTTTGGACATGTCATCAGGAAAGACTAATTGTTAGAAAGGGACATCACGTTTGGTAAAGCAGAGGGCCAATGAAAATGAGGGAAACTGTCAGTGAAAGGAATTGACACAACAGCCACAGCAATGAACTCAAACATACCAGTGATCATGAAGACGGCCCAGGACCAGGCAACACTTTGTTCTGTTGTACATAAGGTCACCATGAGTCAGAACTGATTCAATGGCAACTAATAACAAAAACAACTGACTCCAGACTCTATATTCTACTCAAAATAAATTTATCAGTGACGACCTTAGTAGAGAAAAACAAAAATAAAGATAAAATCTTGTGCCAGGGTGAGGAAATAAGGAGCAGGTAAATAAAGAAGAAAGGGGCAGTGGAGGTTCAGTGGTAGAATTCTCTCCTTTCCTGTAGGAGACCCGGTTTGATTCGCCGCCAATCTACCTCATGAGCAGCCACCATCCATCAGTGGAGGCTTGGGTATTGCTACAATGCCAAACAGGTTTCAGCAGAGCTTCCAAGCTAAGACAGACTAGGATCTACTTCCAAAACTCGGCCATGAAAACACTATGGATGACAATGGTTTGATCTGCAACTAATCATGGGGCTGGCACAGGACCAGGCAGCGTTTTGCTTCATTGTGCACGGAGATCCCATGAGTCGGGGCCAACCCAACAGCAACTAACAACAACAATAGCAAATAAAGAAGAAAACAATTCAGGGCTAATAAAAGAAAAGCAGGAAGACAAAAAAGGTAAACAGGGCTATCTTTAAAAATGCATCTCATCTCAGTCCTGCATCAGATTTAATAACAAAGTTGTGGTTGGAAGTTGGTGTTTCCTTCTAGAAGAATTCAAAGCTTCTCTCTCCTCATCTTCCCCCCACCTCCCATGACAGAAGGTATTGTCATTGGTTAAGTTCAAGGATGCTGATTTGGGTCACATATTTAGAAACTGGAAAGAAAGAAGAGCACCATTGAAGCAAAAGCCTCTCTTCCTATCTGTCTTCCCTCCATGTGGGCTGAGCCGAGGGCTGCCCCCATGAGACCAGCCCTGCCAAGGACACCGGAACTCAGCGAAGAAGTGTTGACTTCTTCTTGGTGAGTGGGCTTTATACTTTTTCGAACAGTAAAAATCCAAGATATTGGAGCAGGCTTAGTGGGAAGTTAGGCTGGTTATTTAGATTATCCCAAATTGAGAAAGATTTTAAATGTCTTGATAAGAAGTCTTGACCAATAAATCCCTAAACATGTCAGTATGTGCACAGTCTTGGGCTGTTTGATTTGCTATTTCCTACTCTTAGAAAACATTCTATCTCACACCTATTTTAACACTTCCACTTGAAAAAAATCCTCCACATCCTTTATAGTTGAAGTCACTGCTGTCTCTTTAATGAAAGCCTCTCTCTCTCCCCACCTCTGCATATTTGGCTCATTCCCCTCCGAGCTCTCAGAATTCTTTGTCTACAGAGGTGACGGCACTGCATTGCAATTAGTGGTGGATGCGTCATCCATCTTCTAGGCTAAATGTATCCAGCTCCCAGATACAGGATATGTCTGGCATGTCCAGTGCCCAGCACTGGGCCTGGCAGGCACAGACGCTCAACAAATGCCTGTGGATGTACTAACAACTGAAGGCTGCAGAACATCCCGAGATGCCCTGCCTGGCCTTTGGCATTTTAGGAGGCTCAGCCTCTCCTGGCTGAAGGCTGACTCATGCTGTGGGCATCCTCTCGTGCATTTTTCATTCTCCATAATGGCCTCTTCTTATCATGCATTTTATTGATCTGTCTGAGGGATGAAATTTATTATTTATTAGATTTCTGTAATAGCTTTGCTCCAAAGAGCACAGCATGATATGTAGAGAACTGCAAGGCAACAGCAAGGAAGACCAAAACAAAGGCAGCCCAGTGTGGGGAGTGGGCAGGAGGGGCAGAAGGGGTGGGCAAGAAGGGATTCAAAGGGAAGGCTGCTGCCCTCAGAAAAGCAGCAGGGAGGCCAGGTTCCTGGGGGCCCCTGCCGGTCCTGGTCTTGACCCAGCCTCCATCCATCCCCAGGCTTGTGTGACAGTCTGGCAGGAGCAATAACATGGGAAAGCACTTTGAAAAGTTAAAAGCATCCTACAAATGCAACGTCATATTATTCCATTATCATTAATCAAGACCAACATAATTTATTCAAGGGCAGGAAGTGTTTCATATTCAGGAGAGTTAGGTGGAAAGTTATGAGTACCTATCTTTCCCCATTAGACTATGTTGTTGCTAGCTGCTGTCGAGTCAACCCCCGACTCACGGCAACCCATGCACAACAGAAACGCTGCCCAGTTCTGTGCCATCCCCATGATCAGCTGTGGATCAGACAGTTGTGATCCATAGGGTTTTCACTAGCTGGTTTTTGGAAGTAGAAGCTCCGCTGAAACCTGTTCAGCATCGTAGTGGTGGCGGTGCATGAATGATGGGCATTGGCCAGGAATCAAACCTGGGTCTTTCTCATAGAAGGCAAGAATTCTACCACTGAACTGCCACTGTCCCCCAGTTGGGTGTTAGATATCCTCTAAATAACTTCCTTCCATTCTATTCTGAATTATCATCGGAAATGGTCCTAAAAGAAAACAACTGGTTTTCTTTTCCCAGGATTAGAGTGATTACCTTGTGAATTCTTAGCCTGTAATACCTATTTAACTTCCACCATACCTCTGGAAAATCAGGCATGGATTGACATAGATAAGTATACCTCATACAATTTAGCTTTGTTGACTGATCCCTTCAATCAACCTAAAGGCTCCGCTGAAATAGGCCCCAACCTTCTCCCAGTTACACTGAAAATATATTCTTCTCAGAATAAGAATGCCTGAAGTGGTTCACTAATTCCAAATAAGCTCCTCCATCCACCTTCCCAAACACCTCAACCTGCCTCCGTCTCCCTGTGCTCCAGGCCCCCGCCATACTCAGCCACTTCCAAGCCTCTCGTCTAAGCTTGCCTGATGAGTGACCCCTTCCCTCAACACACTCCCCAATTGAAATGCGAATTCTCTGAAGGCAGAAGCCAGGTTTTATTGGTCTGAGTATTACTATCATGGCATTAGGGACTCTCTTCACTGAATGTTAACTAAATCAGAAACCTGCCACTATTTTTTTTTTTTTAATTATTGACAAGATCAAAATGACTATTTTATGCCTGTTTAATTAGCAGTTTTTAAAATTCTACAGTGTGACAGCTGAGCTCCCTATCTAAAAAATTGTGATTGAAACTTGTTTAAGCAAACTCAATACATTAAACAGAAAATTGCATTTACATGCAAAAGCTCAAGTAAAGAATTATGCATTTTCTATTTTTTCTCCATAATTCAAAGAGTTTTACTAATAGGTTGATATTACAGATCAATCATAAACCAATAGTGAGGCCTCAGCCAAATCAAAATCGTCTCTCCTCTCTAGGCCTCAGTTTACTGAGTGTAAACGAAGGACACTGTGCGTAAATAATGTACTTTGAAGGTCTCTATGGAAATTAGAAGGAAATTATGCCTAAGGCAGACAATACAGTCCAAGACACATAGAATGGCCTCAAGTAGTAATGATAATTGTTTCTACTGTTATCCTTTAAGAGGTTTACTTACTAATAAAATAAATGCAAGCCCTCATTTAATCCACACTACAACCTATGAAGTGGGCATTCTTATGATTCCCCATTTTAAAAATGAAGAAACTGAGGCACAAGAATTTATTCCATCAAGTGAAAGACATTTATTTATTGTTCTAAGAAAATAATCCACAGGCAAGTTTTAGCACTTGACACTCACATGTTGTTAGCACTGAAAATTTTGAGTATAACCATTTTTCCCTTTTAAACAATGACTCCGAACAGTTCTGCCTTTTCCCTGGAGAGTCAGAGACCATCAGCTGAGTGACTCCTGGGGCCTCTGCAAGGAAGCATCCAAGCGTCAGTTTCTGCTATCTCAGGCCTAACTGCTGGCATCTCTGTGGAGAACTGAAGCCCCCTCCTCTTGGCTCTGACCAGAGTTGGTTGTATTTGGGGTATGTGCTAAAAAAAAAAAATCAAAAAGTTGTATTTGGGGTATGTGCTAGGATCTGATTATCTAGATAGAGCCCTCCAGGGTACTCTTTCAAAGGAAGCTTTTAAATGTAAATTTGATTGATTTGCTATTATTGCTTATATTCTTCATCTTCCATGGGCCCTTTGGGAAGAAAAGAATCCACTCATTCCTGATAAATTGATCCCAGAAACCCTGGTGAAAAAGCTGAGGCTGCTATTCAATTCTTTGAAAGCAACGACAAAGTATTTCTCATGGCTGCCTGTGTTTACTCTAAAATGTGTTCGGAAGATTGAATTGTCCTGCAATTGTTACACAGAGAAACTCAGGTGTGGAACCTAGTGTATACAATAACAGGAGAGTTTTCTAGTCAAGAGAGTCAGATGGAGACAACTAACATGCAAGGCATCAGATAGACCATGATATGCATGGGCCTGCAAAGCACGAAGTTCCAAATTGCTTCCCACTGGCCTGGAAGAGACCCCAAAACGTTGCTGGAAAGGGCCAATCCTTTGGGGAATTCCTTTGCCAGAACCTTAAAATGCAAATACCCATTCCTCAGCCCAGGAGCAGGAACTGTTCCTTGAGCCTTCCTCACCAACGATTGCTATGAGTTGAAATTGACTTGATGACAACAGGTTTCCTCGCCAAACAATGAAGTGGAAAAGGGGAGCCTTCATATCCTAGAAGGGGCAAAGGAGCGGATTAGGGTGGCTCAGGCTGCCACAGAGGAAGGATACAGAGAAATTAGGAAGGCAGGGCCGAGCCCTGGTGGCATAGTAGTTAAGACCTCAGTTGCTAATCAAAAAGCTCTGCAGTTCAAATCCACCAGCTGCTCCTTGGAAGCACTATGGGCAGCTCTACTCTGTCCTATAGAGTCGCTAGAGTCGCTATGAGTTGGATCTGACTTGATGGCACCTAATAACAACAGGGAGGAAGGGAAGCAGACAAGCACCTGAAGGGAGGTAGAAGGTCAGAGAGCTATTTCCTCACCCCTAGAAAGAGCAGCGAAAAGGCATCACATGGTCTGCATTTTAGTTAGAACCTAATAATCTTGTTCGTGGACAAATTATTTAACCTCTCTACCTCCATTTTTCTCATTTATTTAATGCGAATAATAACAGCAGTTGGCAGTGCTTCTCAGAGTTTTTTTTTTTTTTTTCATTTTGGTCCCCCAAGGAGCTTTTTAAGAAGCTCTAGTGGTGCAGTGGTTAAGCCCTCAGCTGCTAACCAAATAGTCAGTGGTTCAAACCCACCAGCTATTCCACGGGAGAAAGATGTGGCAGTCTGCTTCCATAAAGATTGCGGTCTTGGAAACCCTATGGGGCAGTTCTACTCTGTCCTATAGGGTCACTGTGAGTCAGAATCAACTAGATGGCAATGGGTTTGGGTTTTTTTTAAGGAGCTTTTTATAAGAAGCCCTAATGGCATAATGGGTAAGTGTTAGGCTGCTAACTGAAAGGTTGGTGGTTTGAAGCCACCAGCAGCTTCACAGGAAAAAAGCCCTGGTGATCTGCTCCCATAAAGATTTATAGCTTAGGAAGCCTTATGGGGACAGTTCTACTTTGTCCTATAGGGTCACTATGAGCCAGAATCAACTCCATGGCACACAATAACAACAAGTTTTTTGAGGAGCTCTGGTAGTGCAATGGTAAAGTGCTCAGCTGCTATCTGAAAGGTCCATGGTTCAAACCCACCAGCTGCTCTTCAGGATAAAAGACCTGGCCATCTGCTCCTGTAAAGATTACAACCTGGGTAACCCTATGGGGCAGTTCTACTCTGTCACGTGGAGTCACTATGAGTTGAAATTGACTAGACTGTACCCCAAAATAATAAGGAGCTTTTTGGACATATTTTTTCTAATTGGTCCCATGACATTTTAACACCAAAGATATACCGTGTATTTGTTTATTATTGAGTGTATATCTTTGCTTTATACATAAACAGAGTAATTTTTTTTTGCTTCCAAGAATAATTTTTGCCTTTGGTGGCAATAGCACCTCCATTGAGAAGCATGTGTATTAGTTTCCAAGGGCTGCTGTAACAAAATACCACAAATTAGGTGGCTTTCAAGAACAAAAATATTATTGCCTCACAATTCTAGAGGCTAGGAATCCAAATCAATGTGTCTATAGGGCCATGCTCTCTCTGAAGGCTCTAGGAGAAGATCCTTTCTTCTGTCTCCCCACTTCTGGGAGCCCCAGGTGTTCCTTAGCTGGCAGATGCATCTTCACATGGTCATCCAAGGTTCCTCTCTGTCTCCCTGTGTCTCATCTCCTCTTTCACAAGGACACCACTCAGACAGGATTAGGATCCACACTACTCCGGTATAACCTCCAGTTAACTCATAACATCTTCCAAGACCAGCCCAACTGTGTCCAGCACCCTGGAGTGGTTTCGTAGACCCAGAATGGTCCTCCCTATAGATCATCCAGTACTATTCCAACCACCCCAGGTTAAACCCTGCTGACAGCACAGAAATAAACTCAGAGGCCACTGTGTTGTGGAGAAATACTGTAAACTTTGGGAAAGGACACTTCCTTGAACTATATTAGTCACAGACATCTCAATATTGCTGGTTACTAATGCTCCTTCCTGTCTAGCACTATAAATAAAACAATTCTGAGCACGCTTATGCTTTTTTTTTAACTTTCTCTTTTATTTTTTTTCCATTTCTTTGCTCTTTATTGCTGTAAAAATACATATAACACTTTTGCAATTTAACATTTTTCATGTGTACAATCTAGTGACACAATTACATTAATCAAGTTGTGCAACCATCCTAGTAACCACTGCCAAATATTCCATCCCATTAACAGAAACTCAATACTTCCTAAATAATGACTCCCTTTTCCCTCTCCCTCCCATCCCTGGTAACCACTAGTAAGTTCTGGTCTCTATACATTTGCCTATTCTAAATATATAAGTGAGATCAAACAATGTTTGTCCTTTTGTGATTGACTTACTTCACTTCACAGTGTTTTCAAGGTTCATCCATGCTGAGGCATATAACAGGACTTCATTTCTCTTTATGGCTGAGAAATATTCTATTATTTATTATTTATATATATGCCACATTTTGTTTATCCATTCATCTGTTGATGAATATTTAGGTTGTTTTCACCTTTTGGCTATTGTCAATAGTGCTGCAAGGATCACTGGTATATACATGTGTCTTTTGCATTTGCTTTCAAGTCTCTTAGGTATATACCTAGGAGTGGGATTGCTGGGTCATATGGTAGTTTTATGTTTAACAAAGAACCACTGAACTGTCTTCCGTAGTAGCTGTATACCATTTTCCATTCCTACCAGCAATGGACAAGGGTTCCAATTTCTCCACATCCTCGCCAGCATTTTTATTTTCCACTGAGCATGCTCTTTTGTAAAATAGTAGAGTATGCTATGTTTAAGAGCTTGGGGTCAAAGCCTGGCCCTGTCCCATACTAGCCATATGATCTTGGGTAAGTTAGTTTCCCCCTATGTACAATGGAAATGATGATGGCACTTACCTCTAAGCATTGTCATAATGATTCAGTTAGGTTTTTCAGTTATCTATCGCTACATTACAAACCACCTGTCTTAGGCTGGGTTCTCTAGGAAGCAAAATCAATGAAGTGTATGTATATATATATAGAGAGAGAGATTTATATCAAGGAAATGGCTCATGTGGTTATAGAAGCTGGAAAATTCCAAGTCCATGGGTCAGGCTGGAGGCTTCTTCTGACTCATGTAGCTATAGGGGCTGTTGAACCCAAGATCAGCAAGTCAGACAGCAGGCCTCTAGCTCACAGGCTTCAGAGGCCAGCGAATACCAAGATCTGCATGTAAGCTACTAGCTCAAGTCTCAAGAACTGGAAGTCAGGTGAGTAGGCACCTGCAGGAATCCAGACTGAGCAAAAGCCAGTGAGTTTTTCTAGAAAGTCCACATATATTGGATGCAGGCTGCACTCCCAAGGAAACTCCCTTTCAATTTATTGGCTGTTCATAGCAGACCTCATCATGGAAGTGACTAAATTGTATCAGATCTTACTATGGGGATGATTATATCATTACATAGCTGCCAAATTACATCATAATTATAAAATCGCTGAGAATCATGGCCCAGACAAGTTGACACACAACCTTAACCATCACACCACCTCAATTCTAAGTGGCTTAAAACAACAATTTACTCTGTTCACAATTCTCCAGAACAAAAATTTAGACTGGACTTTGCCTGTAGCCATCTGCTGGTCAACTGGACCTGAGTTGTTGAAGGCAGCCTCGTTCATATGTCAGGGAGTTGGTACTAGCTCTTGGATGAGCCTTTCTCTCAACATGTCTCTCACCCCAGCCCTGTGTTCCAAGAAGGTGAGAGGGGAAGCAGGAAGGCCTCAAGAGGCCTAGGCTTGAAAGTTTCAAAAAGTTAACTGCACTACATTTTACTGGTCAAAGCAAGTTTCAAGGCCAGATTCAAGGGGCAGAAAAAAGGACTCCCTTATGGGACAGAGGGTGGAGCCCTGGTGGTACAGTGGTTAAGAGTTCGACTGCTAACCAAAAGGTCAGCAGTTTGAATCCACCAACCACTCCTTTGAAACCATATGGGGCAGTTCTACTCTATGAGTCAGAATCAATTTGACGGCAACGAGTTTTTTGTTTGTTTGTTTGTTTGTTTGTTTGTTTATGGGGTGAAGGTAGGGAGGAGCAAATTCACATAGCAAAGGTATATGCATAAGAGATACAAGGAATTATTACAGCGGTCTTTGAAAATAAACTACTTAAAGCAACCGAACTAAAGTACTAAGGACAGTATCTAGCACATAATACACACTCGAAAAAGGCCAGTTATTGTTTTTGATGTCATTGTTTTGAAGGAAATATGTTTTTATAATTCTCAGAATTCCAAAAATTTCTCTGCCAATTTTGGAATATTGTCAGTATAAACAAGAGCATGAGGAAGATGACATTTTAAGCCAACTCATCCACAAGCCAGTACTACTAGTCCTTTGGTGACCTGCTAAGCTCAGATTGCCTATTTCCAAATCATTTGAGGTTAATTCTGATACCTTTCCAGTGTGTTTCTCCTGATCATAGAGAAGAGGAAAAGCCATCCATTACCAAGAGGGGTCTATATGTCACAGATAAAGTCTTAACTTAAAAACAAAACACTGCAATGTGAAATTTAATAATGCTAATCTCATACTTTTCCTATAATAAGCTGGTAAAATTCACTTGGTTTACCTAATCACCACAGCATAAAATTAAATTATTCTGAGAAAAAATACTTGGTTTCTAGTATATTGCCATATGATCCTAGAAGCTCAACTAATAAAATAAAAGATAATTTGAAAATAATGTGTATCTTTCACCATGAACGTTTAAGTATTTCTGCATCCTTTTTGCTCATCCTGTTAAAGCTAGCTCTGTAATTGCAATTTTTAAATATAGTAGTAACAGAGTGAACAAAGATAATGAACTCAATGCAGAAGACAACAGATGTAATAACAAAATAAGGTGCAATATGGTTTCAAACGGTTCTTAGGCAATTGTATCAACTTCTTAACCTTTATATGTACTCCTTAAGGCCTGAGGAGAGGCCATTGCTGAAATGTCATTGAATCTCCATTAGAGAAAAGGAATAACTTGGCTTTGTTTCTCAGTCCAGTCACACTGGGCTCCATTGTCAGTACAAACAACAATTTGAGGAAGGCGATGCTTTAAGTCAACTCATCTAAAAGCAAGTACTAGTCCTTTGGTGACCTTCTAAGCTCAGATCACCTATTTCCAAATCTTTTGAGGATGATATTTGAAAAGGCTTTCCTTTATATTTTCACATTAAAAAAAAAAACTGCAGGCCCTTGATCTCTGTTGCAAGGCGGCCACTCTGCTCCTCTGTACTCAGTGCCATGAGAAAAAGGGTGTACCGTCGGGCGGTCATGCCTAATGCATGCGTTGACATTTCATAATGTGCCTTACCGCTCTGCCCTTTCCAGACATGGAGCTGCAACACGGGCCACTCGGAGCGTCTCTCACAACTCAGCCATGGCCACTCCAGAGCTAGGAAATGCTAATGGACCTGAGCGAACAACCACCACATGGAATCGTCCACCTACAGAGACCATAAAACCAAAAGCACTCTGGGCAGCATCATTCCCTGCCCAGCCAGGGCCTAAGGGAAACCAGAGCAGGTGCAGCAAGCATTAGCCCAGTGAGTCTAATTTAAATTTAATATAGCCTCTCTCGGGGCAGCTCCCTTCCCGAAGCAGCCCTATTCTCTGCTCAGGTGTCTGTCAACATTTATCACCTGAAGATGATCACCAACGTACAGGGCTTTCTCACGGGCACGAGCCTTTCCAGACAGACTCCATCGTTTATGTTTCTTCCTTTCAAACTTACGAATGAATATACGGCAAGCAATTTGAATCTAAATGTACCCCCAGCTAAACAAAAAGGTTTACCACTTTATGTTTTCTGACATGAGACAGCACATCTCATTTTCCAATGTATTTTTCCTGGAAGTAAGCCAAATGAGGAATGGATAATAACGACATAATTTGCAAGATTGAGGAAATAGCTGTTTTCAAGTTCTGAGACCTGTTTCCTACTGGGTTCTCAAATGTGCTGCCACAGTTTGACCCAGAGCACAGAGTGGACAAGGAAGTGTGATGGATTAAGTCAGACATAAAGTAAAACAAATGAATTGGAAAGAGGGCTTCATATGGTTTTTGTCGCCAACAGGCTTTTCTTTCAAGGGTTACTGTACCACTTACGAATTAACCTGATTAATATAAGTGGTTAAGGAAAAGAACCAGATTTGTGCCATAAAAATCTCCAGTTAATGTAAAACAGGGAAGAGAAGGAACGTGAGGGTAAGTGTGGGAGAGAAAGAGCTGGTTTTGACACTTGTCATGATTTGAACCATAGTATTACTGAAACCGCCATACTTTGCTAAAAATTTGGCACTCCTGAACTATAATGTTCTTTAAAAAATTCTTAAGTGGTAGGCAAACCTTTATGCAATGGTCTGTTTCCAGTGCTTCAATAGGAAAATCCATCCCACTCCAGAGCAAATGTATTTTGCTACAACAGGCATCTTTCCACCTTGACATCCTAACCTCAACTCGCTTGGGCCTGAAGCGTAATTGTAGCTGATTGGTGTTTATCTCCAAATACACACTTTGTTAATAAAGTGATAAAATTAAATGTTCCAAGAAAAAGCATTTGTGGGTTTAAGACATTTATTCCCCTAAACCCAGATTCCAGAAGGAGCTCAGCAAAATATTTTCCAAGATGACTGTATACTCACAGCTAAAAATCTCCTGGAGCACTTTGGATACATACGATATGGTCACATGAGAGCATATAATACTAAAAACACCTAGTGAATTGGTAGGTGCTGATTGTTACCACAATCAGCTTTTAAAAAGAGCAACAACACGTTTGGGAATTTTCTTTCCTAGGGATTTTTAGCACCATTTGTCAGTTAATGTCAGTTTGTCATACTGTGGTAGCTTGCATGTTACTGTGATGCTGGAAGCTATGCAACCAGTATTACAAACACCAGCACGGTCAACCATGATGGACAGGTTTCAGATGGACAGTTTCCAGACTAAGACAGACTAGGAAGAAGGACCTGGCAATCTACTTTTAAAAAAATTAGCCAGTAAAAACCTTATGAAAAGCAGTGGAACATTGTCTGGTATAGTGTCAGAAAGTTTTACTCCGTCCAAGTCATTAAGATCTACTCTACTCTGAGGAGGCAGCTTTTCCTCAGTCGTATTTTGAATACCTTCCAGAGGCACCTCAGAAGAAAGGCCTGGCAAGCTATTTCCAAAAAAATCAGCCATTGAAAACCCTGCGGAGCACAGCTCTACTCTGACACACGTGGGGTCACCATGAATCAGAGGTGACTTGACAGCGACTGGCTTTTGTTTTTTCTTGAATTTACCTGTCAATTCGTAGTGCTGATTCACACTGACAGTTGCATCAGGTTTTGACTTCCATTATGAACTCAATCACTTTTGAAAACAAACACCGGTATTTCTGCACACTCAAGAAATATTTCTTTTATCACTGAAGTCAGTCAGGCTCAGCGTAGGAAATGGAACTCCTAGGTGTTTCCAATCTTTGGAAGTACAGTAAAATTCAGTTTGCTAACTCTAACAGGATTCTGTATAACTATATTTTTAATTGAATGCAACTCTTCAGAAGAAGAAGTACTTCCCACTAGATCAAGGGAAGCCACTGAGGTCCCTTGGAGAGAAAATGGGCACCCATGCTTACAACATCCCTTCCCTGGGCTGGTACCAAATGCTGGGCCAAACATAGATCACAGATGTGCTTTACGAGACAAAACAAAGTGAATTTTCTTTTTCAGAAGAAACACACAGTATTAAGTCAAATTTCAATATGTCAAACCCTCCACTATCTGCCAAACAAGAAGAAAACCCAGAGCATGGTGCTTTATACCCACAGTCTGGGTGCAATTGATTTACTTTCATTGAAATCATTCATCTATCGGGGCTGAAAACATAAATGTCAAAGCAGCTGTAATATATTTGCACCAATAAAGTCATCGGTTATGCTTTCATACCACATAGAGAGAGAAGACTTTATTAACCTTCATGAGGATTAAATACAAAAATAACGTTAAAGGAAAACAGTTGGTAGTATTTTGGGTAACTGGTGTGTGGGTGGGTGGAGTGAGATGGAATGAGGCAAGTAAGTAATAATTGAGGCCCTAAGGTGGGTAGAGAAAGAGAAAGCAGACTCTTAAAATGCAAGGGCTTCTTTCAGAGCTTAAATCTTTGGTTCCTGTACAATACTCATTGCCCTCTCGTTCTAATTTGTCATCATTTCCCCTCCATTGTGCAATTCATAGATGCATGCAACTTACTATTTCCCCCACTTTTTCACAAGCTATCATCTAAGTGATATTATTTCCTTACAAAATGAGAGAGCATTAACGAGGCCCTCTAAATCCCATGAAGCATATGGCAGGCTAGAAAATATTATGCCTCTAAAATAAACAGTGGCATAAGCGATGCTACCTTTGGTGGTTTTGAATACTATTGGGGTGGGGTGAGGGGCTTCCTTCCTTTCTTCAAGGGGTCCCCCACCCCCCATGCCTGTACCAGGATCTCTTCTTCTCCCCCATGAATGGCTAATCTCAGAAAAGGAACTTCTGATAAACTCATTCAGACTAATACATCCATCACTTAAAAAAAAACAATGAGTTCTTTGTGAAGGGAGCCAAGCCTTAAGTAATGGGCTTCCAATTATGCAATTTCTGCCATCCACTTATAAGGGTGGCATTGGGGAAGGGGAGTTCTTTGGCTAGAAGGCACAAGATTCAAACATCAGATTAAATTCCACTTCAGGAAATTCAGGAGCCTATTAAAGGCTTCGGGTATAATGGATTTGGATTAAATCAAATATACTTTGAAATAAGAACAGATTAGCAGGTAGTTGCTCTGTTTCTTAGCAGAAAAAAAGGGGGGGGGGCGGGGGATATCACAAGAACATTACAAGTATCACTGCCCAATCCCTGTTCTAGACCCACAAATCAGGGAGCAGCCATCTGCCTAGGTAGCTCCCTATCCTATAATGCCAAGACGACATCCATGTCATCTGGAATAAACCATGGTGACCCTTCTGAATTCTCAGCTGTCACCCTGATATCAACTAAACCTCCAGGAGACCACAACTCCAGGCCAGATCTTCTCATAAGAGATTCACCGTATCTACTAAAGTCACCTGGTAGGAAAACAGTGCATTTTAGGGCAAGACAAAGGCTATCTTGCCATGCAGAACTTTTTATCAGGCTGATTTAGGGGAAATCTTTCCATGCCCCTAAGTTCTTTGTCTCCTTGGAGATTTACTAAGAAGCATAGAACTACCCAAATCAATCTCCAGCACCAGAAATCTTTTGTTTCATAAAACCTAGAGATATTTGTTATAATGTGTTCGTGTGGAACAGAGAATCAATGTACTATTATTTAATATAGCAGACTGAGATACCTCATCCAGGGGACAGGCAATTTTTTGTCCAGATTACGTAAACCATTCGCCCACAGGAAGGCAATGCTGATTCCAGCACTGTGGCTCTGCAACTCTATCTCAACTCCATGTTAGTAAAGAACATGTCTTCTAACCTTTCTCCGATTTGCTCAACAAATACATACATAATGAGCATTTACTCTGGGTCAGGCACCATGTTCTGAATCAGGGATGCAAGTATGAACAAAATATATTTCCTGTCCTTAATGGGAATAAGTGGTAAGTGTTATAAAAGAGGTAAAACGATGAGAAAGTAATATTTTGTGCCTGACAAAGTCTTTCCAAAGAAGGTGATCATCGAGTAAAGTCTTTTTTCTTAATATATATTGTTGAGAATAAACACAGCAAAACATACACCAATTCAACAGTTTCTATACATATAATTCAGTGACATTGATTACATTCTTCAAGTTGTGCAAAAATTCTCTTTCCTTTTCTGAGTTGTTCTTTCCCAATTAACATAAACTCACTGTCCAGTAAGGTTCTCATCTAATCTTTCAAGTTGTTGTTGTCAATTTGATCCCACATAGATAGCTCTTAAGAGCATAATGCTCAAGGCAGACATTTTTAGTAGTTAGACTGAACTATTGTTTGGTTTTAAGAAAACATCAGGGGATATTTCTGGTTTAAGGCCTAAAGATTATCTCAGGGCAATGGTTTCAGGAGTTCCTCTAGCCTCCGTGACTCCAGAAAGCCTGGAGTCCATGAGAATTTGAAATTCTGTTCTGCATTTTCCCCCCTTTGATCAGGATTCTTCTATAGAATCTTTGATCAAAATGTTTAGTAATGGTAGTTGGGCACTGGAGTAAAATCTTGAAGAAGATGAAATAGAAGTTCACCAGACAAAGAAAATATCTTTGTTCTCTTCCCTCTCTTACCCCTTGATCATATTACATAGAATGTATTAACTCTACATCACAGTCAAATTATTTTTATTTTAACAAATATGGATATCCAGGAGAAGTGTGAACATCATCCAAGGACTTCGTATCCTCTCTGGAGAAGGGGTTAGTGTATTTTCGATTGTACAGAGAATGGTTATTTCATGTAGGCAGAAGTTTGATTTTGTTATTGTCTTTATTTGGAGATTCAGCATGCCTTAAGCAGATACGCATGAGTGCTAAACTGACAAGGAGTGGAATGCGATGGTTAATCTTGTGTGTCAGCTTGGCTAGGCTATGATGCCTAATTTTTTAGTCAAACACTAGTCTAGATGTTCCTATGAAATATTTACATGTGATTAGAATTTAAATCAATTGACCTTAAGTAAAGCAGATTATGCTCCAAAATTTGGGTGGGCCTCAGCCAATCAGTTGAAGGTCTTAAGAGCAAAACCAGAGATTTCCTGGGAGAGGAGTGTGCTTCCAGACTATAAATAGATATTTTTGCCAGAATTCTTCTCTCTCCCTTACCACCTGACCTATCAGTTTGGGACACAAGACTGCTGGAATTTCCAGCCTATTGACTTAGTTTTATCCTAGTTTCCTAGTGCTTCCATAGCAAATACAACACAATGGGTGGTTTTAAAGAACAGAAATTTATATTCTCACAGCTTTGGAGGTTAGGTGTCCATTGAGGGTGTTGGCAGGGCTATGTGCTCTCTGTACTTTCTAGGAGAAGATCTTTCTTTGTCTCTTTCAGCTTCCATCCCTGAGCATTTCTTGCTATTCCTTGCTTCTAGAAGCATCTTCATATGCTGTCTTCCCCTTGTGTGTGGCTCTGTTTCCCTGTCTGTCCTTTTCTTTTACAAAATGTTGCTCAGAAGGACAAGGATTAAAACCTACCCTACTGTGGTATGACTTCATTAACTGATAAACATCTGTAAATAAAAAACCCTATTTTCCAAAACAAGGTCACACGCACAAGTGGCGGGGGGGTTAGGACTTCCACATGTGTTTTGGGGGACACAATTCAATCCATAACACTAGGAAAAGTGTATTATAAGCGGAGAAATCATCAGGTCCAAAGGTAATGAGGTGTAGAAGAACAGAGAGGTCAGGAAATGTTGAACAGGTCACTGTGATGGGAACAACATATGATGGGTATTGGTTGTATGTAAGGCAGGATGGGCATGTTTCTTACAAAAGCATTAGAACGTTCTAGAGTGATTCAAGGATAACCAAAGCCCTGGATCCTCTATACATGCAATTTTCATACAAATTCAGAGATTTTACCAATTCCCTAACTGTAATCATGGACTCAGGTTTAAGAATTTCTGCTGGAAGCAATGATGAACGTACAGAGGTATTAGAAAAATTAGTATCATCAAATTCTTTTGACTAAATCACCCTGGCAACAAAAAGCAGGAGATATTGAAAGGATAAATTAGTACAGTCAGGAAGATAGAATATCACAGTGTTCCAGAAAAGACCACTGCACACGTTCTTACTAACTGCACTGACCAACTGCAAGGCAGGAAAGTGGATTTATATAAGCTATGATCTGAGCTGGCTAATCCCAGAAGCGCATTTCAATTTGTCTAATTTTTAGCACTTAGAGTTTTCACTGAGGCCAAAAATGGAAAAACACATGGATGAAAAGAACATTGCAGACTCTTCTTCCTCAAAAGGGTGGCTACCCAGCAACAGAGAAATCATTCCCCTATCCACTACTCAGGAGTTCCTGGGTGGTGCTTTGGAAGACAGGTCTGGCGATCTGGTTCCGAAAGTTCACAGCCATTGAAAACCCTAAGGAGTGCAGAATCGAGTCGAGGGCAACTGGTACTCATCATTCACATTACAGAATCAAAAACACAAGTTCATGTTTTCAACACAATCAAAGCGGAAGCCAGAGCTGGACAGTAAAATTTTGCAAAGACTAAAATTTCAGAGATATTTCTTAAGTCGAAGTATGTTATTTTAGTATCTTTTATATTCTGTACCAAAAAATCATTGCCAACAAGACAATTCTGACTCATAGCAACCCTACAGAACAGAGCAGAACTGCCCCATAGGGTTTTCAAGGAGCAGCTGGTGGATCTGAACTGTTGACCTTCTGGTTAGCAGCCAAGCTCTTAGCCACTGTGCTACACTTAAATTAAGTGAGAAATCTGTGACTTATTGCAGGGAATAAGCAGAAACAAAGTCAGTCTTCCGGAGTGTGACAAGAAATGCGTATTGTACTTTTTTCCTCTTCCATTTTGAATTGTTGAACACATGGAATGAAAAGAAAGGGCGAGGGCAGGCAAACATAAGGTAACAGATCCTTGTTGCTGAATCACTCAGGCAAGGATGTTTCCTCGAGGTAACATGATTTGCCATGACTTTGAATGATGGATGGAAGATGATTTGAATGACAAAAACAAAACACATTCCCAGGGAGCACTAGGCAAGGGAAGCTCTGAAGCCCAGGAAGAGGCTAGAGCTGGGTAAAAGCCACAGTTGTTTTTTTCTATATTTGAACCTATCTAAAACGCATTGCATCAGGCAAATCTGCTGCAAAAGACCTCTTTAAAGTAGTAAAAAGTGGAGATGTCAATTTAAGGACTTAGGTGTGCATGATCCAAGCCATGGTGTTTTCAATCACCTCATACGTCTGTGAAAGCTGGACAATAAATAACGAAGACTGGAGAAGAATTGATGCCTTTGAATTATCGTGCTGGCAAAGAATATTGAATATACCATGAACTGCCAGAAGAATGAACAAATCTGTCTTGGAAGAAGTAGATCCAGAATGCTCCTTAGAAGCAAGGATTGCAAGACTTTGTCTCATGTGTTTTGGACATATTATCAAGAGGGTCCAGTCCCTGGAGAAGGACATCGTGCTTGGTAAAGCAGAGGGTCAGTGAAAAAGAGGAAGACCCTCAACAAGACAGACTGACACAGTGGCTATGACAATGGGCTCAAACATAGCAATGATTGTGAGGATGGTGCAGGACCGGGCAGTGTTTCTTTCTATTGTACATAGGATTGGTATGAGCTGGAACCGACTTGATGGCACCTAACAACAACTAACAACATCACGATGTTGATTATTGGTCCAGTTGTGAGGACTTTTGTTTTCTTTATGTTGAGGTGTAATATTGAAGGCTTTGATCTTCATCAGTAAGTGCTTTAAGTCCTCTTCACTTTCAGTGTTCAAGGTTGTACCATTTGTATATCGCAGGTTGTTAATGAGTCTTCCTCCACTCTTGATGCCATGGTCTTCTTCATATAGTTCAGCTTCTCAGATTATCGCTCAGCATACAGGTTGAATAAGTATGGTGAAAGGACACAACCCTGATGCACACGTTTCCTGACTTTAAACCATACGGTATCCCCTTGTTCTGTTTGAACAACTGCCTTTTGGTCTATGTACAGTTTTCTCATGAACACAGTTAAGCGTTCTGGAATTCCCATTCTTTGCAATGTTATTCATAATTTGTTATCATCCACGCAGTGGAATGTCTTTGAAGCCTCTTTACAGGATATTAAATAGCTGGCCCCATGTTTGGGATTTAGAATTCAGACCTTTCAGACTTTTTCCAAGTTCAGGGCTGTTTGCATCATAAAACATGATTTTACAATGCAGCATGACTTTGTAGATTTAAGATTTCTTGGGAAGTTAATAAAATTATGGTACTCAGCCCATGATCCATGTACCTCTAAAATTTCTCTTCATCCAGAGTGTTTGAATTAAGAGTTTCTTTTACTTGCCCTTCCCTCCCACACTCATCACTTCTGTCTTACCACCAGAGGCTATCCTAGAACCTTAGATTTTCAAGGGACTTCCCGCCTCACCCCAGCACAACCCTTATCCCAGGCTGCAGCCATCTGTACCAATTTCTCCAGAGCCAATGTGGACACTGGATTTTGGAACAAACCATTCAAGGGGCTTGGGCCTCAGCTAAAGGCAGGAGACAAGTGCTAACTTTGGACATAATCAGACCATGCACATGTCAAAGCTGAGATGGCTTTCATCAGGCAGCTTTTGTAATATTTTTGAAATAGCATATGTCACAATTTACAAACAATCTGAGGTTCTTGCTCTTGTAAATATCTCTTGGAAGACGGAGACCCCAATCACATCATCACTTGCTCCCAGCCCCAGGCATCTGCATGTGCTATTCTCTTGGTCCAAATACCTCACCCCGCCCCCACCAGTTTCACCAGGTTAACTCTGGAGGCTCCTTCAGGACCTGGATTAAACCCTACTTCTTCCTGCCCCCTTCTCTAAGTCAGAGTTAGGTCAACTTACCATGTGCTTTCATAGTGTTTCCCTAAACTACAATTACTTGATTACTTATTTATATCCATCAATAGATTATAAGATCTATGAAGATTGAGTAGCCCCATCACCTGGCTAATATATAGTTGTTGTTAGCTGCCCTGACTCATGGCAACCCCATGCACAACAGAATAAATCGCTGCCCAGTCCTGCACCATCCCTATGATTAACTGCAGATCAACTGTTAGGACCCATACTGTTTTCATTGGCTGTTTTTCTGAAGTAGATCTTCAGGCCTTTCTTCCTAGTCTGTCTTAGTCTGGAAGCTCTGCTGAAACCTGTTCATCATGGCAGCAACATGCAAACCTCCACAGACAGATGGGTGATAGCTGCTCATGAGGTACACTGGCCGGAAATCAAACCTGGGTCTCCCACAGGGAAGGTGAGAATTCTGTCACTGAAGCACCACTTCCTCCATAAACATATATAAAAAAAAGCCATCAAATATTAGCTAAATGGAACGAGTGGCTCAATAAATCATGCATGTAAGCATGAGATACCGTCAAATGACCAAATTGCTAAAATGCTTTTACTCTGTATAAAATGCTTGAATGCTTGGTATTAATAATAACTATAAACAATGAGAAGGTATTTCTGTCTGTAATGTCTCTTTAAAAATACAAAATTAGGGTAGGTAACTCTTCAATAAATTATCTGTGATCATACTATTCAACTGCAGGGCAAAAAATTGAGACAGTTTCACCCTGCCCTCATACTTCCAACAAAATTTACCAGATTATTAGGTGAAATCCTGTGGATTATTAGGTGAAATCCTGTGAAATCTGAATCAAACAACCCTCAAAATATTAAGAGAAAATTAAAAAGCAATCAATTGGGAAAAATTATCTCTACTCCAGTATAGTTTGCCATTGTAGGTTTATAAACAAAGCCGGTATTCACAAATAAATAAACACCAGCCTCCCATTCACTCGCTGATAGGTATTTTGGCTATAACCACCCACCATCTGAGTTCAGGAATTACCCAGGGCCGGGAGGGCGCAGCAGAAAGTGTAGGGTGGCTCAAGGGTTAGCAGCTTAGGAATCTAGAACTCTAGAAATACAACTCTCCAACCTCAACTTGTTTAACATGAAAACTCCAACAGGGCTGGAGGAGACTAAGTCTCTGGGTCAAATGGGGCAATCTCTACCATGGAATTCTGCCCAGTGACAGGCGGAAAACTGCCCACTATCAAATAATGCCACTTTCTCTATATGTTGTATGGAAACCCTGGTGGGGTAGTGGTTAAGTGCTACGGCTGCTAACCAAAGGGTCAGCAGTTCAAATCCACCAGGCGCTCCTGGGAAACTCTATGGGGCAGTTCTACTCTGTTCTATAGGGTCGCTATGAGTCGGAATCGACCCGACAGCACTGGGTTTGGTTTTTTTTTATATGTTGTATGAAACATTCACCATATCCAATCCCACAGCTGCCTCATGCTACTTACCAACACCCACTTAGCAAAACGTGGTCAAAGCCCAACCTCCCTTTCATTCTTTAGGTCCCCCTCACCCCCAGGAAATCCCCTGCGTAATGTTTCTATACCAGTTATCATTGAGACAACCTTGACTCATGGCAACCCTATGTGTGTCAGGGTAAAACTGTGCTCCATAGGGGTTTTGATGGTTGATTTTTTAGAAGCGGATTGCCTCTTTTGAGGCACTTCTGGGTAGACTCAAACCAGTAACTTTTTGGTTATTAGCCGAGTGTCTTAATCATTTGCACCACCCAAGGACTCAGTAGTGCTTCTGAAGAGAACTGATTTCTATGTACAGGGAAAGGCTGGCCTGGAGGACTCTCTTGGCCCCCAGCACCTGCAAAGGTACCCTAGGAGAAAGCACGAGGTGAAGTTTTCACATCTATAAGCCAGAGGTTTGTATCTGTGCCCACTCTGCCTTTGCCATGAGGTCACATGGGACCCCAAAACAATTTCATGAGTCCTTAATACTTCGGGTTTAATTTGGTTTTCTAGGGTGATGAGAAGACTAAAGTTCCAACCTTAAGTGAGGGGCTGGGAAAGAGCTAAGAAGACAGGAGAAAGGAAACAGATTATTCAGCCGTGAAAACAGACAGCTGAAGGCACAGCAGGATCAGCCAAATACTGCATGATGTGTGCCAAAAACCCAACTGCAAATGTTGCATATTTCATCTCATTGAATCATCCCAATCATTTCCCATGGCAGGAATGACGATCCCTATTTTGCAGAGGAGGAGCAAGTCTCCAAGTCTCAGCTCAAATCACAAAAGCTAATCTTAGTTCCATTACTTACTTACTATGTCACCTTGGGCCACACATTATGTAACATCTCAGGGCATATGTTTCTTTTGCTATAAAATGGGAATAATATTATCTACCTCATGGGATTGTTGTGAAGATTAAATGCAAAATGCCTGACATAGGTGGGTGACTAATAAATGTAAGTAGCAGAGATCATTTTTGTTCATACTAACGATAACGATAACGGGGGTAATAATAATAAACAAACTAAACCAAACCAAACCCACTGCCGTTGAGTCAATTTTGAAATACGACAATATTATTATGAAGTGGCAGAGCTAGGACTCAAACACAGGTCTTTCTAAAGCCTTTGCTCTTATTTCTTACATCTGTAATACACTGCTTAGTGAATAAGAGTAAGGATATATGAATGGGATGGATATGGGGAGGAAAGTAGGGTGAAAAGAAGGAAGAAGGGAGGGAGGAAAGATAAATATATGATAAATATTAATATACATTTTTTTGTGTGTGGAAATAATGACCAACTTTCTCTGTCGCCAAGAGGAAAATGTACATGTTGTATTAGTGACAGTATTTGATAGAAGATAGTGTTTTCCTTACCACAGTATCTCTAGCCCCAACCTCAAAAGCTGACGTGTAGAAGGTACTCAATGAACATCTGTTGACTGAGTTTCCTCTCAAAGGAGATTTCTATTAGAACAAACGAACTGGGATTCAGGCCTCCAAGGTCCCTGAAATGGACAGGAGGTTGCCTCCTTCTGGAAAGACTGCAGTGCTGCTCTGCATGAAGGGGGTCTCTTGGACCAGCTCGGGCAGTCAGAACCATATCCAGCCCCAACCTCAGGAGGTCTTGTCAAATTTGTGTTTGAAAAGTGTGGTAGTTAATTTTATGTGTTAACTTGGCTAGGCTACGGTGCCAGTTGTTTGCTTACACACTAGTCTAGGTGTTGCCATGAAATATTTACATGTGATTAGCATTTAAATCTATTGGCCTTAAGTAAAGCAGATTATCTTCCATAACGTGGGTGGGCCTCGTCCAATCAGTAGAAGGCCTTAAGGGCAAAATCAGTGGTTTTCTGAGAGAGGATTCTGCTTCCAGACTATCAACAGACATTCTGCCAGAATTCTTCTTTTTCTTTTCTATTTCTGAGTCTCTCTCTTTCTTTGTGTGTGTGGCTGTGTTTCTCTAGAGACCTCTGGCCAAGACAAAACATGGGGAGCTCAAGTTATAAGGAAGCTCAGAAGCAGCCACCCGTGATGGGGGTGAGGAGACACTATTTATGCTGAGACTGAAAAATTCAGACATTCTACCAGCTACAGAAGTAAAGATTTTGCTAGATATTGGGCAATAATTTAGACCTTCTCATCATACTAGAGATAAAATATTTGATTCACAAAGCTTTTTCGACCTCCTTCTGGACTGTGATAAAAAGAAAAATCTACTTCTAATACTGAAAGGGATTTAGGATCAGAATTTAATTTCCTATTCTCCTTGAGACAAACACACAGGAACACAAAGCAAGGTAACTGCGGATCTAAAGTTGTCAATTAAGGAAAGTTATTAAAGAAATAGAGGTTTACATTTTTCCCACAGGGAGTTAAAGGGTACTATTATGATTTCAAAAGGTATATCTTAAAAGACCTTTGAATTGATAGATTTAATCATGTATGAAATTAAAATGAGGTGTTATCTTAAAAGGCTGAATTTATTTTAGTCCGATTCAAAGGGTTTTAATATATGCCCAAGGCAGACTGTTCATCAGAGTTGGCATTTTTAAAATAACAAGGGATGACGCTACTAGTTTTTTCCTAACAAGATTTGTAATTTATGTAGCAGGAACAACTTAATGTGCCAGTGATTTGCCCTCCTGCAACTGTAATTGATGACACAGCACTAATTTTTACACATCAAAGAAATTAAACTTAGCTTTCCTGCACGTTACTGACCTTTACTGTACACAGAGTGGCTCAGAAGAAACCAATTACACTGCAGTAAAGTTCTGGATTTCCTTTCCATATTGGATTTTATTCAGTGATTGCCCAAAAACTGCTAACCATTGACTAATGTTTTGTCTTTAGAAGATGCTGTTCTCATTTGATGTAAGGGAGAAAAAGAAGAAAGGAAAAAAAAAAGCTTGGAAGTGCTCATTCCTCCTACATATTACTAAATTCCTCCTTCAAGGATGCAAACTAGTTGACCTCCTTCACAGGAAGCCTGTACAGGCTGGAACAGGGAATTTAAGATCCAAGTGGTGAGATTCACAGAACGAGATTAATCCGGAGATTCATCCAACAACAAATATTTCTTGAGCAGCTATGAAAGTCCAGCACGATTTTGGTACAGGAGATACAGCAGTGAACACATCAGACAAAATTCCTGGCCCACGTAGGGCTTATATTCTCTTAGAAGAAGACATACATATATTGTCTGTGTGTGTGTGTGTATGTGTGTGTGTTTGATTTCAGATGGTGGCAGAGAAAAAGGAAGGGGAATATGGAGTCAAGGGAAGGGCTGTAATTTGAGCAGAAACTGAGGGGGGTGAGAGTAAATTATGCAGCTATCTGTAGGAAAAGTATTTCAAGCAGTAGGAATACCAAATGCAGAGACTCCAAAATGGACAGCATGTTAGGGGCTCAAAGAACACCAAAGAGACTAACATGGCTGAGGCAGAGGATGAAAGTTAGAGAACATAGGAAATGAGGTCAAGGAGGAAGGGGAACTTGATGGCAGTTGAATCCACAAATAAACATTTCTTGTTGTTAACTGCCACTGAGTTGGTCCTTGACAACTGAGCGAAATGTTGCTCAGTCCTATGCCATCCCCATGATCAGTTGAAGATTAGATCATTGTGATACATAGGGTTTTCATTAACTGTTTTTCAGAAGCAGGTTGCCAGGCCTTTCTTCCTAGTCCATCTTAGTTTGGAAGTTCTGCTGAAACCTGTTCAGCATCATAGTAACACACAAGTCTGCACTGATGGGTGGGTTGGGGATACACATGAAGTGCACCAGCTGGAATCAAACCCAGATCTCCTGTATGGAAGGCAAGAATTCCACCACTGAACCACCACTTCCCTCTAATGTTTAAGGGTTAAGTCCCTTTAAATCCATAACAATATCTCTGTAAATCTCCAGAGCCTAGCAATCCTGCTATCTTCAAAAAGCACTATTGTGAGCAAGCACTTCCCTACATCCATCTAAAGCTTCTACTCGGTGGTCCTCATTCTACCTTCTGGCATGCCAGACAGAGGAACTGAAAACAGACTAATAAGCAAGCAATGTCCAAGACAGCTGCCTCTTCCTACTCTTCCCCAAGACAAACTTTTTTGTTTCCTTCAACCCTTTCCGCAGAATGTTACAAATGTCAGTCACTATCCTGCTCAGCTGCAGGTGGGGCATTGAGAACTTCAGGCAGCTTGCATTTTTCTTTCCACCCAAGTAACATTCATGGACAGCGTAAGTACGGAATGAACACAATGAGGTAGGGCTGCCCTCAGCCTAGACCAGGGGTTCTCAAACTTGGCTGCACATTAGGATCACCTGAGGGCAGAGGGAGGGCAAGTTAAAAACCCTGATACCCAAGCGACATCTCATATCAATTAAGTAACAATCTCTAAATAGCCCAGGCACTGGTGTTTTTAACTTCCAAGGAGTTCCAGTGTGCAACTCTAGATGCTTTATTCCTATTACTAAAACCCCCTTCTGACAGCCACATCACAGGGTGAATAACACTAGTGTTTTTTAAGCCCCCAAGTCTAGACACTGATGTTAAGCCACACGTCCTCTGTCCATTTACTGTTGCAATTTTTTTGAATCAAGTATAAATCATCGTATTTCTCCTTAGTAAACTTTAAAGGGTTAGAGTAGGCCTATCTTTTCCTTTTACTAAGGCATCTCTGAAATACAATTCTTACTCCAGGTTGGGTCATCCTCAAATTCAACCAGTATATCCTTATCTACCACCACCTGTCTGTCAGTTTGTCCTACTGTGGTGGCTTCCACGTTGCTGTGATGATTGCAGCCATGCCACTGGTACTGCAAATCTAAGCAGAGTTATGGTGGACAGATTTTAGTGGCACTTCCAGACAGACCAGGAAGAAAGGCCTGGCCATCTACTTCCAAAAATTAGCCAATGAAAAGCTTATGGATCACAACAGAACTTCATCTGACTAGCTTGCTTTGGACATATCATCAGAAAGGATCTATTGCTAAAGCTTGTCATGAGTCAACAAGGGCTAACAACCTCCTTATCTAAGTCAAAGATAAAACATTAGGTCGATCAGAGCGAAGAACCAACCTATAAAATTCCACTAAAGACTTCCCTCCAGGCTATTTTCATGCTAGCCACTTATATCACCATATTTGACACAACAATTCTATGCTGAGATAGGTATTATTAGGCCCAACTTGAAGAGGAAGAAACAGTGATTCAAAGAGGCAAAATGACTGCTTGGAATTGCACAGGTAGTAATTCAGTGGCAACCTTAAGTATAACAGAACGAAATGCTGCCCAGTCCTGTGTAATCCTCACAATTGCTGTTATGTTCAAGTCCATCATTGCCAATCCATCTTACTAAGGGTCTCCCTCACCGTCCTTGGCCTTTTACTTCACCAAGAGTTGAAGATAGTTCTGTATCTGATCCTAAGTCTCCCGCTCCCTCCATTAGCTGCTTCTCATGGCTGTTGAGCTAATTACAATTCACCCAACTCTCCTATTAATCAGCAACCATTTCTTCACAAATATAGCATGAAAACTTTCCTCATTTATCTTTATAAAATCAAAACTAACTGTATGAACTTTATTTCTCTCACAGTCATTCAAAAGATATTGTGTTGCCAGTACTGAAATTATTGAGGAATTAGCAGTGAAGAAAAAAAAAAAAAAAACTTTTTTTTTTTTTAGTGAAGAAAAGAGACCCAGAAATTCCTTCTCTCACAAAGCTTAGATTACTCTGCCAGTCACAGAAGGAAATGGTGTGAATCTGTCATAACTTAACCTCAATGAACCCTTGGTGGCCTCTAATTATCACAACTTCCTTTTATTAGTACTCAGACATCATCTTTTTAATTATCTGTTCCAGAATCTTTTCCAGAATTTATATGCAACAATCATAAAAATGTGCTTCAAATAAATGGCATGATGCTTTCAGATGTATGAGAACTGAGGGAATCTGGAAATTTGGTTTTATCTATGATGAAAATACCAGGGCTAGCTCTTTAGACAAGTGCTGTCTAATAAAACATCCTACAATAATAAAAAATGTTCTATATCTGTGCTGTCCAACATGGTAGTTGTCTTAGTTATCTAGTGCTGCCATAACAGAAATACCACAAATGGGTAGCTCGAACAAATGGAAATTTATTTTCCCACAGTTTAGGAGGCTAGGAGTCTGAATTCAGGGTGCCAGCTTTCTCTTTCTGTTGGCTCTGGGGGAAGGTCCTTTTCTCTTCAGCTTCTACATGCCTTGGCTTCTTGGTTATCTTCATGTGCCTTGGCATGTATCTTCCCCCATCTCTGCTCCATGGCTTGCTTGTTTAATCTATTTTATATCTCAAAAGAGATTGATTTCAGACACACCCTACACAAATACTGTCTTCACCAACATAACAGAACACCCATTCCCAAATGGGGCTATAGCCACAGGTATTTTAAAAAAAAAAAAAAAACCAAACCCGTTGCCATCAAGTTGATTCCGACTCATAGCAACCCTATAGGACAGGCTAGAACTGCTGCATATGGTTTCCGAGGAGTGCCTGGTAGATTTGAACTACCGACCTTTTGGTTAGCAGCCATAGCTCTTAACCACTACACCACCAGGTATAGGTGTTAGAAATTACAACACATATTTTGGAGGGACACAATTTAAACCGTAACAGTAGTCGCTAGTCACATGTGACTACTGGGCACTTGAAATGTGGCTAATGTGACTACAGAAAAAAAATTTAATTTTAATTAATTTAAAGTTAAATTTAAGTAGCCACATCCTGCTAGTGGCTGCCACACTGGGCAGTGCATCTCTAGAGGAATCAAGGTTATGAAATGACTATCTCTCAAAAGAAAAAAAAAAAAATTATGAACTCACTCTTTATGGCCTTTGGTCATTGTTTTTTTCTTGGGCTTCTTTCAATTAAGTTCTTTTCCTCCACAACAGTCCTACAAGGCAGGTGGCCCATTAATTTAAAAAACAAAAACAAAAAAGCCATTGCTGTCAAGTTGATTCCGACTCATAGCAACCCTATAGGACAGAGTAGAACTGCCCCATAGGGTTTCCAAGGAATGGCTGGTGGATTCAAATTGCTGACCTTTGGGTTAGCAGCTGAGCTCTTAACCACTGCGCCACCAGGGCTCCAGGCCATTAATACAGTCATAAAAAGTGAGCATTTACTTAGGGCCTAAAACAAAGCAGTCACTGTCATACCTGGAACCATGTGCTTTGTCTCCGCCAAAACATCCCTTTTGTGGGATTTCCACGATCTAATAGCATTTTTTTTTTTTTTTTTTTTTAATAGCATATGCCTGAACTGATGCCTGCCTCCCATTAGATGGTGGGGCTGCCGGAGCGAGATGACCTCATCTGCTGGGTTATATATACCCAAGGAAGGCAGGAGTCTGGGCAGACCTGAGAGACAGAATAGATACTGTCCACCTCTCAAAAACAGTGTGTACTTATCTATTGTTTTAATGTGCATGTGACGTTACAGGATCTCTGACAAAGGCTCAATTGACCTGTGGGTCAGTACATCCCTGTGACTCTATTAGGAATAAGCAGAGCAAGATGGATGTGTTTTTTTCTAGGACATAAACTGACATAGGTTAATTTAGTTGCAGTAGTGGTTAAGTGCTACGGCTGCTTACCAAACGGTCAGCAGTTCGAATCCACCAAGTGCTCCTTGGAAACTCTATGGGGCAGTTCTACTCTGTCCTATAGGGTCGCTATGAGTCGGAATCAACTCGACAGCGGTGGGTTTTTGGTTCATTGCTTTCAGGTCAAATATTTTTCAGCATAATGATACTGAGAAATTATAGGAATTTACAGTAAAACTTCATTGTAATTAACATCAGCTCAAATGGAAATCCTGGTGGCATAGTGGTTAAGTGCTATAGCTGCTAACCAAGAGGTCGGCAGTTCAAATCTGCCAGGTGCTCCTTGGAAACTCTAGGGGGCAGTTCTACTCTGTCCTACAGGGTTGCTATGAGTCAGAATCAACCCGTCGGCAGTAGGTTTTGGGTTTTGGGACCTTAACAAATGGAAACCCTGCTGGCGTAGTAGTTAAGACCCAAACGGTCAGCAGTTCTAATCCACCAGATGCTCCCTGGAAACTCTGTGGGGCAGTTCTACTCTGTCCTGTAGGGTCACTATGAGTCAGAACTGACTTGACGGCAATGGGCGGGCTACTTTGATAAATAGGAGCCTGGGTGACACAATCCATTTGCAACTGGCTGCTAACCTAAAGGTTGGCAGTTCAGACCCACCCAGTGGCTCTGCAGAAAAAAGTCCTAGCAAACTGCTTCCATAAAGATTACAGCCAAGAAAGCCCTATGCAGCAGTTCTACACATGGGGTTGCCATGAGTTGGGGGCTAACTCAACAGCAGCTAACAACAACAATGCCTTAATAAGTAACCCCGAAATGAAATTTCAGTGGCTTAAAACACAGTAAAAGTTTGTTTCTTATTCAAATAACATCAGACCCTCACGTAGGTTGATGGGGGGCTTGGTTCCACACAGTGTTTCCAGGACCCAGTACGGTTCCATCGTGTGGCTCCACCACCCCCTAAATTTTCCACTGCATCCTCTGCATCCAGCCAGTGGATAAGAGAAGAGAGAAAATGTGGAGAATCATGCAGGAGGGTTTTGACGAGACAGGTTTTGAAGTAACACATGTCACTGTCTAGTAGCCAGAATTCAAGTCCATGGCCCTACCCAACCACAGGTGGTAGTGAGATATGCAATTCCAGCTGTGTCCAGGAGGAAAAGGAACAGGGGTTTAGTCAACACATAGCATTGTCTCTGCCACTATCACAAATTTGGATTAATGAAGCCACCATCACAAATTTGGATTAATGAAGCAGTCTGAATTAATGATGTCAGAATTCAGTTATTCATTTCAAACATACGCAATAAATTTAACTACTCAGTAATGTTTCCAAGTGCAGAATAGGCCAGAGTTGCTTGGTTTACTGTATAAGTCTGAGCCATTTTTTCTGCCCCTGCCTATGTCTTAAATCCACCAGTGGTATTCACAGATACTATCTAGGCCAGCTCGTAACTAATTAGATAGTACAAACAGAAAATTCATGACCAAGAAAGTGGTCCTTATTTCATTAGACTGATGAGCTTCCTTATAGCAACCCTAATACATGCCATGATTAATCCCCAAGGAATCTGTATTTTTTTTACCATGCACTTGCATTTCAAAGTGTATTAGTTGTGGTCTGAAAAACACCCTCTTCTCACAAAATCACATTTACTCCAGAAAAGAAAAAAAAAATCAATTGTTCTTTAACATTGTATGGTAGAAGTGGAAATAAGTCCTAACAATCCCTAAATATTTAGAGGTTCCGGGCTGATAATCAAATCATCCTCATTATCATCATTACCAAAACTGTACACTAATACATATTCAAGCCGGGTGCTTTTTCCCAGAAAATTAAGACCGCAAACTCCATTTCATGATGTAGCACCAGGGAATGTAAACTCCAAACCATCAGGAAGTATTTTTTTCAAATGATCAAAAAAGGGAAGCTGCCAAAATGAGGCTCTTGATTAAAAATCAACATGATGACTGCAAGCACAGGCTGGGCCCCAGCCCTTTGAGAACACTGCCTACGGGACAAATACGGTCCAGAAAATACCAATTTGATTTTAACAAAATGAGATTGTCTGGAAGCATTTCACTATATTTAACATAGGGGAACAGTTTCCAAAAATGAGGCTTGGATTTTTGGATATAACAATTAGGAAGCTGTCTAAGGGACAAGATCCAAAGTGTAATTATTGCTAAACACTAAATGAGGCATTTTTTGGAGGGTGGAAATGAAGTCTGTAACATGGCTGCTTGAGCCCAAATGGACAGAAAAGGTGTAACTGAAATGTTGTTGTTGTTTTAATATCTATTGGATATGTTCAAATGAGAAAGTCTAGCAACTGAGGGTGAGTGAGAAACACTCAGACCACATAAGGGCAGGTGCCTAGACTAATAGGTAACAAATTCAGTTCCATATAGATAAAGCCCATGCCATGGATCATGGAACAAGGGTAAAATCAGGAAACACATGCTAAATGAAGGTATATTATCACTCCAGCTTAGAAGTCAGAAAAATGGTATTTGCAGTTCACACTAGGGGAAAAAAAACAAAACAAAATAAAAAACTAAGGTACAGGCAGGTCTCGGATACAGACTGCTACAATGTGCCAAAGAAAGCTGCCAAATCACTACATTGTCTGACTTCTAGAAAATGCAGTTCCATTTTTTTCCATTTGGCACGAAGTTGATTCTGACTCAAGACGACCCCATGTGTGTCGAAGTAGAACTATACTCACAGGGTTTTCAATGACTGATTTTTTTTCTTCCAAGATGCCTCTGGTTGGACTTGAACTTCCAACTTTTCAGTTAGCTGCCAAGTGCAAAAATGCCGTACTAATTGCAAATGGGGCTGCTCTGGGCATCGACCAAACAAGTGGAATGTGGAGCCTGGTTGCTCAGAACCTCCTGGGGACACAGTTATCTTAACAGTGCTAAACTGCTTGAATGTAACTTGAAGGGCACCAATTCTGACTCAAAGCCATCAGCCAAAATAAACCCCAGGATAATTCTCTAGGATGAGTAGGGGTTGGCAGGCCTGGGTGAGCCAGGGGCTACACAGACTGAAATCGGATCTGTAGCTCTGACTGTAAATTCCCTGCAAAGTAAAGGATAACTGATGGAAGATAATAAATCATCCTCGGCATGTAAAATGCTAGCAAATGCCAGTTGGTTCTTCACCAGCTTTAAAACAATTTGTTTTTGGACTCTAATGACTTCATCTTGGGGAACTTCAAGATCCCAGGTGAATAAGCAGGCCTTAAGAAGCCCTGGTGGCACAGCGGTTAAAGAGCTAAAGAGCTTGGCTGCTAACCAAAACGTCGGCAGTTTGAATGCACCAGTTACTCTGCGGGGGTGTGTGGTGGGGGGGAAGAGATGTGGCAGTCCACTTCCATAAAGATTTACAGCTTTGGAAACTATAGGGCAGTTCGACTCTGTCCTATCGGGTCACTGTGAGTTGGCATCTACTCGACAGCAGTGGGTTTGGTTTTTCGGTTGAAGTAGATCTGGGGTAGGGGGGCATTGATGGGTCAGTGGTAGAATTCTTGTCCTCCGTGTGGGAGATCTGAGTTCAATCCCTGGCCAATGCACCTCGTGTGCAGCCACCACCTGTCTACCAGTGGAGGCATGTGTGGTACTATGATGCTGAATAGGTTTCAGTGAAGCTTCCAGACTAATATGGACTAGAAAGAAAGGCCTGGTGATCTACTTCCAGGCCTGGCAATCTACTTCTGAAAACCAGCCAGTGAAAGCCCTGTGGATCACAGTGTTCTGATCCACAACCCATAACTGGGAAAACACAGGACTGGGCAGCATTTACTCCACTGTACGTGGGCAATATGGCAATATGGCAATCGCCATAAGTTGGGGGCCGACTTGATGGCAACTAACAACAACAACAACAACAAACAGATCTTAATTCCCTAAGAGAAGCCCCAGAACCTCTTCCTCCACCCTCTACCCTAAGATAACCAACTAATTTTAAGTAGGACAACTGCTAGCCCATATGTCACCTCTGTGTGAATCAGACAAAGGCTCCCCCGTGAGGACTAAGCCCGGCTCCAAGCGCAAAGTTGGCAAGGGAAGCACAGACTGGCATTCAGTCCCTACTTGGCCCCTTGGCCCCTTTGATCAGGGCACAATCTGCACAACCATATGAGATGCTCTGAAGTAAAAGATAAAGCTTGTGAAGCCTCATAAGCCATTGTGCTATGAGACAGTAAAAAAAAAAAAAATCCACACTTTTATCACAGCACAAACTCGGTGACTTTAAGAAGCCCTCCAAGTGCAACAGACACTGGGTGGAGGCAGCCATTATAATGGACACAACATCATGAACCTACCCTCAAGACAGAGGAAATTAGCAATTTACCAAGTGAATGTCAGAATATCAGGCTGGCAAATTCTAGGGAGCATCTGAGGATACAATAGCAGGATGACATAACAAAAGGCCTAAGAAAGCTCTAGTCCCTAAGCAAAATGAGCCACTAAACACAAAAGCTTTGAGAACTATAAAAGATAAATTTTTCTCTAATGATGAAGTGCAGAAGGTTTCTGGAGACCAAAGAAACTCAAAAATGGGCCATGAAGAATATCAGAAAAACACCAGAGAGAAAGAGATAGAAACGCCGTAAAACCCTTATCAGCACTAATTGTCTCCAGATAAACATGGGGGAAAAAAATGCCTACAGAATACAGGCAAATCTAATAATCGAGGTCATTTAATGTGAAAAATATTTATGATGCATATGATTCCAAGTACAATGTTACTGGAAAATGACAGACGCAGATGTTAAAAAAAAAAAAAAGTAATCCAAGAATTACTTTAGAAAACTCCATCATCGTTGTCTTAGTTACCTAGTGCTGCCATAAGAGAAGTACCAGAAGTGGTTGGGTTTAACGAACAGAACTTTATTTTCTCCCTATTCAAGAATCTAGAAGTCCGAACTCGGCGCGTGCTCTAGGAGTAGGACCTTCCTTGTCTATTTCAGCTTCTAGTAGCTTCCTTGGCATTCCTGGGCTTACAGATGCATCTGTTCCTGTGGTCTGTATTCCCCTTCCGCTTTGTGTGTCTCTGTGTCTATTCTGCTCTTTCTATAACTCAGGAATGATTAAGTTTAGGACCCACCCTACTCAGGACCTAATACTATAACAATGAAAATCCTATTTCCAAACAGGATCACATCCACAGGTATAGGGGCAAGGACAGATTTTTGGGGGAAAACAATTCAATCCATAACATTCATCATGGAAAAAGAATCCTGCTTTGTGCAACCTGGCCACTCAGATCCCAACTGGGACAAGAGTCCTGACCTACACACAGTGGGGCTCATACTTGGGCTCATTCTCAGCCTTTTCAGGTTTTGCCCCTCTGCTTAACACTAAAAAGTCCCCTGAATGCCTCCTTCATAAAGTTAGACTGAAAGGTTCTCGTATTTTATCCCCAACAACAATTCCACTGCAATCATCAGACTGAAGAAGGCAAAAACACATAGTCTGAGTGCCCATTCTGCTTCTAGCATGTTGTAAGACTCTAGGCAGGTGATATAACCTTCGTATACCACTTTTCCTCATCTCAAAAATGCGGTTCAATGCTACCTGCCTCACAAAGTAACTGTAACACACTTGAGTAAGGCATTTGGGGTGAAAATATTTCATAAATTCTAATCATCCAGCCAATACTTGATTTTAATCACCAGCTTTTGCTTTAAGTCGGGCATGACACAATAGTGGCTAAATGTGTGTGATGACATATCATAGAAGGCAGAAATTTTCTCAATGATCATTACTAGACAGCCTGCAAGGTATACTAGGAAAGGATTTTTAAACGCATTTTACAGTTGAGAAATCTTAGGCTCTGGAAAGTAGGTGTTTATCCAAGATAATACAGTTTATGGGGATCAGAGCTAGAATTTAAACCCAGTTCTGATTATAAGTTCAGAGCCCAATACATAGTGTGCACTGACATGAATTTATAAAGCACATTACAAACAATATTTTCATATATACGTAACGTTAAAAAAAAAAAAAACAGCTTGACTAGCAAGACTCGATTTTAAACATCAAATAGGAGAATTATTATCTAGGTATAAAAAAAAAAATCACCTGTTAAAGTTTTTTTTTTTTTTTCCAGTCAATTTTAGTTACTTTGCATTCGTGGGCTCATTTAATCCTGACACCAACTTTCTGAGATAAGCTCTTTTGTTATCTCCAAAGTCACATAAGTATCAAAAACCTATGCTCTTAACCATTGGCTGGAGCCTGAGTTCTCACTATGTGCCAGGTTCTTCCCGGGCCTGTGGATGGAAACAGACAACGGTGAGGCGCAGTCATAGGAAGTATGTGATCCAGTTGAGAAAATATACCTCATCCACACAAAAACATTGTCAATCCAAGTAGAATGTGGCAAGTCCAAATAAAAGTATGCTGCAGGGGTGAAAGAAGGAAGGCCTTATGCACTTAGGAGCCTAGGAAGAATTCATGATGGAATATTTAAGTACAAAGGCCCAGAGGCTGAACAGGACAAGACACAGAGACTGGGCAAGACAGGGCAACCTGGGTAACTGGAGTGCAGGGTTTGCGTTGGTAGGGTGGGAAGTCAGGTTGGACAGATAGGGAAACAGGTTATAGGAGACTTTGAGAAAGTCCTGTATTAGGGGCAATAAACATAGACCTTGTATGACTGCATAAATAGGCCATCACCATCACCAAAAGTGCCACACCCCTGCTCCATAGCTTTTCCACATGCCATGCCCTCCACCCAGAACACTAGACCTCCACATGGTCCACTCCCTCCCTTCCTTCAGGTCTTTGCTCAGATGTTACCTTCTCAGCAAAGCTGTCTCTGACCTCTCTAAATAAGAGTACAACCCCTCTTCGCCACGTCACATACTCCTTACCTCCCTTCTGCTTTATTTTTCTCCATAGCACATACCATAATCTGACAAACCACACCTTTCACTTATATTTTTCTTCCTTCCCCACTAGTTATTTAAACTCTGGGATAAAGATTTTGTCTGTTTTACTCATTGCTTTTCCTCGGCATCTAGCAGAGTCCCTGGCACATAGTAGGTGCTCAATAAATATTCACTGAATTAACAAATTAAATACTAACAAGTATTGATTAAAAAGTCACCCAGTCAAACTAAAAGGAAAGTTTTAAATAATAAACGTATATAATGTTGGTATAATATAAATTAGCCATCATTGAATGGATGATTTTCAAACAATTTTTTTCCTGCATACTCTTTCCAAACAAATGTTTTTGGGGAACATTCTTCCCAGTCCTGGATCCATCCTGCAAGGTCCCAGTCCTCAATAAATGTGAGTCGCTGTTGTTGGTAGTTATTACCATAATAGGATGACAATGGAACTATAAGGTTCAAAACAATCCAGCCTGCTCGTTCAAGCTTATACACACCTATCCCAAGAGCGACCTTGATATCCTCAAGTATAGGGGTGCTCCCACCTGTGACAAAGTCAGCCTTCAGGAGGGCAGACCCAGGGAAAAGCTCTCAGTAGGCCCTGAAATGAGGTAGGGACTCTTTGGGTGGGGAGTTCTGGGATCCTGGGGCCCTGTGGTCTATAGAGGGTAGCCTGAGTTATGGGGGAACCATCTCCTCGGCCCTGTAGATGCCTCACTCCATGGAGTGGAGTGCCATGGAAGGAAACTAAAGTGGAGACCTTTAAGGAACAGAGCAGGGCTCAGGCAAGTCTCCTTGGGCCCAGGTTCCAAGGTCATTTTGTATGATAGGCACATTGGAGTATTGAAGGTGAAAATTTAACAGCCAATAAAGAATATGAGGTGTGGGGAATCAATGCTGAAGAGAAATTTAACACCTAGTTTATAGCATGAATTTAAAATTTGAAAATAACCACCTTTACTGTACTTTCTTCAAAATGGTGCTAAACAACACGCACTCCAGAGTGGGGAAGCAGATGGCTGGGTGGTGCAGCCCCGGGCTTGGGCTTGGGGGATGGGATGGGGAAGCAGGTACTATGAGCCCCAGGCTAAGAAGCACAGGCTCTAGAACCAAATTTGGCAGAGTCCAAATCCAACCTTCACTGTTCTCTGGCTGGCTGTGCCATTCAGGTTCCTAATGTGTTGTTGTTGTTAGCTGCTAACAAGTTGACCCCTGACTCATGGTGACCCCATGGACAAAAGAACAAAACCCTGCCTGATCCTGTGCCAGCCCTATAATCAGTTGAGGATTGGACTGTTGTGATCCATAGGGTTTTCAATGGCTGATTTTCAGAATTAGATCACCCTGCCTTTCTTCCTAGTCCATCTTAGTCTGGAAGTTCTGCTAAGATCTGCTCAGCATCATAACAAGAGCAATCCACCGCTGACAGATGTGTACATGTGGTGTATTGGCTGAGAGTTGAATCCAGGTCTCCCACGTGGGAGATGATAAATCTACCACTGAACACAAAATGAGGTTAATGCCTACCTCACAGAACTGTTGTGAGAATTAAATAAGATAAATCGTACAAAATACGCAGCACGATTTCTCTTCAAGCATTCAATAAATATAAGTAGTAGTAATTGTTACTAAAATGACAGATACAGAAGCCAGAAGTACAAAATACAGTTGAGCCTCATTATTTGAGGATTCCATATTCACAAATCCATCTATTTGCTAAAAATTCTTGTGGTGATGCTGAGTGATGAAAATTTCCCAGTGAGGTCAAACAAGGCTGGTTTGGTATTTGCTAATTCAGTGTTCAGGGGAACTTTATAGAATAAAACTACTGCTGTCTTAGAGTGGCAGAAACCCCGGTGGCGTAGTGGTTAAAAGCTATGGCTGCTAACCGAAAGACCAGCTGTTCAAACCCACCAGATGCTTCTTTGAAACAATATGGGGCAATTCTACTCTGTCCTATAGGGTCACTATGAGTCGGAATCAACTTGATGGCAACAGTTTTTTTTTTTTTTTTTTTTTGGGCTTGGAGCGTGTCTTAGGTTGAGTTCTCTAGAGATGCAAAACCAGTGAAACACACACACACACACACACACACACACACATATATATATATAGTGAGATTATTTATAACAAGGAAATGGCTGTAGAGGCTGGAAGGTCCCAAGTCTGCAGGTCAGGATAGAAGCTCCTGATTCACATAGCCTCAGAAGCTGGGGAACCCAAGATAGGCAGATCAGAAAGCAGGGCTCTTGCTCACAGGCTGTGAAGATTGATGGATCCCAAGATCAGCACGCAAGACTGCAGGTACGCTGCTAGCTCAAGTCCCAAGAACTGGAGGTCAGATGAACAGGTGCCAGCTGTAGAATCAAGCACAAGCGAAAAGCCCTCAAGCCTTGCCAGACTGTCAGTTTATATTCAGATGCAGGCCACACACCCAAGGAAAATCTCTTTCAACTGATTGCTACTCACAGAAGATCCCATCATCAGGGTGATCACGAATCAAATCTCAACAGGGAAGTGATCACAACCTCTTATGACTGCCAAAACACTGAGAATCATGGCCTGGCCAAATTGACACACAATATTAACCATCACAGACTGACAACTCTATCTTAATGTATGAAAGGAAGTCATCTGAGGCGTCTTTCAGAATTCTTAAGAAAACTCTGTTGCCTCCTCAAGAGAAGCAAGGATCTCTCCATATACATACCGTCCAGTGCTTATTTAGAGGAATGAAAAGTAGTACTAAACCTGTCACGTAACGCTTAATCCGAACCAGGTGAATGGAGTTGTTTTGCTGGAAGTTACCATTTAAGCACGAGTTTAGAGGCCCAAAACAAATGTCTGTACTGTTATGATTATTATTAACAACAACCGTTACCATCAAATGAGTATCTTTTTTGCAAAATACAGGCACTCATGCTAATCCTTACACATCTCTGAAGGATAGAGATGCGTTTAATTTTTCTCAGAAATATTACGTCACCTGCCTAACACCATACAAATGGAAAGTGGCAGGGTCAGGAATTGAATCCAGAAATAACTCCAGTGATCACACTCCTTCCACTACCCCACTGCCTTCCGCAGCCTAGAGGAGAACTAAAAGCCACCGTCCCTCAGCTGTCTCAGGATGACAACAGAAGAGGCATGCTTAGACTCATCCTGAAAGATGCTGCTGTTTTCTGTGCTGCCCTCACTTCAAAGGATCCTTTCACTATGGTATCATAGCACTTCATCATAGAAGGCCTCACAGGATTATTTTATAGTTCCATTTTTCTGTTTCTTGAAATACAAGCTTGTCAGGTCCAAAAGCTATCTCACATTTTCTTATATCCATCTTAGTAGCTAGCACCAAGCCATAACATGAAAGCAGCTGGAGAAATACTATTTGAATAAATTAATGACGTTCTAAAGAGAGAAGTAATATAAGAACCAAATCAGGAGAATATAATGGCCCTGGCAATGGTAAGAAACATAAAGGCAACTTCATTCAGTTCCAAGATGGAAAATAATACATTCGCTGTTTGGGTACCTGTGGTCTAATCCCCTTTAAGGTCCGTCAGTGCCTAATCTGTCAGTTACCACACACAGATTCAGTACTTATTGCCAGGTATCCATTCTCAATTCTTTGAAGCATAAAACTGGCAGCATCAGATAACATAGCTGTGGAAACACCTTTGGGTTCTTTGGGAGGAAAAAATATATGCACTTTCATTATTTCTCAATCCCATTGTAGATTTCTCTCCTCCTACAAAACATGAAAGTAGCAGCAAGGGTCCCATTCATAAACGCACACTAACTTTCCCTCAAAGGATGCCAGATGGGGCCAAACAAGACGCCCTTTTGAAATGGGGCTCAGGTGTCTGGCTGTCCTCTTTTCATTCTTGCTGTCATGTCCACCTGGTGTCATTCTTCCATAGGGCTTGAGAAATTGGGGACTAACTTGTGCTTTGGGAACTACTGAGCAGACAGGGAGGTAGATAGGGTAGGGGTAGTCACCTGCCCACCATCAGGAAGGCAAAGGAGGAAGATGGGAACCATTGAGAGGTCCACGGCCCTTTCTTCTAAAGTGGCCATTCACATCGTTGACATGGCCGAGCGTTTGGAAGGCATGATGCTCTTCACTTGCACAGAATACCATTGAAATACTGATCTAATATACTTCAAATAATTGTTTGTTTGGGGGCTAAATCAGATCTAAGCCAGTCCACCCTTCATTCAGCACACATTTAATGAATGCTGATTCTGTGCCAAGCATCGTGCTAAAAAAAAAAACAAAACCTATTGCCGTTGAGTCGATTCCGACTCATAGCCACCCTATAGAACAGAGTAGAACTGCCCCATAGAGTTTCCAAGGCGTGCCTGGTAGATTTGAACTGCTGACCTCTTGGTTAGCAGCCATAGCACTTAACCACTACACCATCAGGGTTTCCAGCATTGTGCTAGGGTACTAGAAATATAAAGGAAGAGATCTCACCTGCCCTCTAGTGCCTCACAGTCTAGCAAACCAGTGATGATGGAGTAGCAGCACTAGCGTGGAAGTAATGGAACTGCTAACATTTACTGAGTGCTTAGTGTGTGCCCAGCATCGTACTAAGTGCATTTACATCTGTCCACTCAGCCATTCTGCATAAGAACCTTGTGAGGTAAGATAGTGTTATGGATTGGATTGTGTCCCCCAAAAATATGTGTTCTAAATTATAGCCTCTATGCTTGTGGTAATAATCCCATCTGGGAATGGGTTGTCTTTGATATGTTAATAAGACAGGATTAGTGTACGGTATGTCTTGAATCAATCTCTTTTGAGATATAAGAGATTAAACAAGCATACAAGAAGCAGAGATGGGGGAAGACAGATGCCAATCCACATGAAGACTGCCCAGGAGTAGAAGCTCAAAAAAGACAAGAACTTTCCTCCAGAACCAACCGAGACAGGAAGCCTTCCCCTAGAGCTGGCACTCTGAATTTAGACTTCCAGCCTCCTAAATGTGGGAAAATAATTCTCTGTTTGTTAAAGCCACCCACTTGTGGTATTTCTGTAATAGCAGCACTAGATAACTAAGACAGTACTATCATAAATAGTTTTATACTCTGATGAAGGGCTATGGAAATTCAGAGAACTCTCCCCTAAAAACTAACCCTCAATTTTACTAAGAATCTACCAGTAGCAGCTACAAAAGGGTTAGGAGAATATTATGGGACAACTTAAACTGACAAAGTTCTATCGAGCAAATCTCTCCTACTCCCCACAGAAAAAGACTTAATGCCCGATTTTGGCATTAAGACGCAAGTCCAGTTTGAGAATTATTGCTCCTGGACATCCAGGCCAACAATCACTCCCTCACACGTGCCCCCTTCCATCCCCAGGATGGAATAGAGAGGACTCCTTCCATTATCAGAGTCCTCTCACAGGACCCAGCTCCACCACCCCACCTGACTCCCCTCTACAAACAGGCACTAGGCTTGCTTAGAGATCAGATTCTAGGCCCAGCTCTCAGTTCCAGCTCCTCCATTTGAGGATTTATAGTAATTCTGGCAAAGAAGAAGACCAGGTTTTTATCTACAATGCAGAGTAAATGGTGAAAATGTATAAGGGCAAAAAGTATTTCTAAGAATTCCTATACTTTAAAAACAATTTCCACCTGAATTGACATGCTAAACACAAATCATGTTTATTTATTCATTAAACTATTTACTATTTATATGTTCTTAGCACTCTTTGTCCTTTATGCATTATTTGGCATTTAAACAGACTTTCTTGTATTTCTGCTCAACTGTTTCCCTAGTTTGAGTATAATCTTTTGGAGGGTAAGGTCTATACTATTGTTTCTAAATCCTTACCTTACATCAGAATCACTTGGAAGCCTATAAATCTATAAACTCCAGCCTAATCCATAGAGGTTTTTATTTAATTGATGTTGGGTTTATGGTTTAAAGAGCTCCCCAGAGAAGTGAAGGTCTAGTTCTCAAACGTGACTGCACAGTAGAATCACGAGAGGAGCTTTATGGAAGAGTGGTACATGGTCCACCTCCAGAGATTCTGATTTAATTGATTGAAATGTGTTCTTCATTGATATGAGTGTGCTCTTTATTGATCTGGCTGCATCCTTCATTGATCTGTGTGTGTCCTTCATTGATTTGGGTGTGTCCTCATTGATCTGTGTGGGTCCTTCATTGATTTGTGTGTGTCCTTCATTGATCTGTGTGTATTCTTTATTGATGTGAGTGTGCCCTTCATTGATCTGAGTGAGCCCTTCACTGATCTGAGGGCAGCATTCATTGATCTGGCTGTGTCCTTCATTGATCTGAGTGTGTCCTTCATTGAGCTGCATGTGCCCTTCATTGAAATGAGTGTACCTGGCTCTAGTAATTTTTCTAAAAGTGCTCCAGGTGATTCTTCTGTGAAGCCAAGACTGAGAACAACCTTAAATTCCTTTGGCACATTCTCTAGGAGCAGCCCAACACATGCCCATGGTGGACACTCAGTAAATTTTCTTTATTGTATAATAAAACAATTTCACTTAAAAATATTCTAAACTGAGATTCTACAACTTCCCACAAATTAATCTGAACTAATGATGTTTAGTTTTATGTTCAAAGTTAGAATACTTGAATTCCCATAAAGCTGCAGGCCAGATTATCTCAAGAAGCACTCCGTTCCTTTGACAGGCACTTTCTTCACAATTAAGATGAACTTAAGAACATTCAGATTTCCATATTTAACACTGAGGGCTGAAAGTCCACCTAAGAGTGCATCTAATAAATCAGTCCTTCAGAAATGCTATATATATATATGTGTGTGTGTGTGTGTGTGTGTGTACACACATACATATATATGTATAGAAAACCTTCTTTATATAAGGATTCTGCAGGGACCTAGAGGGGATACATATATGGGTAAAGCCCAAGCCTTGCTCTTATAAAGCTGAGCATCGAATGAGAGTGAAAAGTGCCCCCACCCCAACCCTAAGCACTCCTCCCCTACCTCCTCTTGTCTTTTCTCATGAAACCCTGTGATAGGAACTGATGAATATGTGTGCAAAGTTATTGAACAAGGGAATATAGGTAATACTTAGCCTCCAGTGAGAGGAGTGAAGTGTGAAGTGTTTGTAATCAGTGACTGCCTATTGTATGCTTATGAAGCTGTTCAGGCTTAGATGTTGCAATCAATTTTTTTTTTCTGTGAAATATCTACCTAAATTCTTAAAAAATACAGCCAAGTCATGTATATGTAGCCATAGAGCATTGCATATATATATACACACACATATAAGCAAACCCTGGTGGTATAGTGATTAAGTTCTACGGCTGCTAACTGAGAGATCGGCAGTTCAAATCCTCCAGGTGCTCCTTGGAAGCTCTATCAGGCAGTTCTACTCTGTCTATAGGGTCGCTATGAGTCGGAATCGACTCAACAGCACTGGGTTTGGTTTTGGGTTTTATACATATGAACTGTTGCTGTCAAGTTGATTCCGACCCATAGCAACCCTATAGGACAGAGTAGAACTGCCCCATAGGTTTCTAAGGAGCAGCTGGTAGATTCGAACTGCCGACCTTTTGGTTAGCAGCTGAGCCTACACCACCAGGGCTCCTTTCAATATATACGTGTGTTGAATTTCTGGAAAGCTTTGGAGCAAATTATATACAACTGTGCAAATATGTGTACACACACAAACATACATATATACACATACTCCACCCATACCTCCTTAAGGATCTTCCCCCTAGAAACATCAGTTGTCCCCTCTCCCCCACTTTTTGAGTAAAGGACATTGTCTTTGAGCTAGAGACAAAGAAGTGTACATGGCTTTGTTTGTGAGTTTCCCTTCCTATTGGAGCCAGAAAATTCATCTGATTTACCCTCTGTGTCCTTCATAGGTATCTCTGACATCTGGTCACTTCACCCTGAAGAAGTACTGAATCAGTTAATTACTTCTGCTTTAATGGGGATTCCATGATTTTACCAAGTCAATGCTCCCAGAGGCTTTGGGACAGTTAAATTTTATTAATGCATGTGCCAATATATTTTGCACATGTGAACACTGTGTACATGGGGCTTATTAGTAATTATAAACTTGGAAGCCATTCTGCTTCCAAGGACAGATTCTTGCCCTTTTGCAGACTTCCTGCTAGAACTCCAAATGATAAAACCCAAAGGCACTTTTTACTCTTTTCTGCCAAGTTATCTGATTTTTTTTTTCCTTTTATCCCCTTCTTCCCCCTCCCCATACTTTTAATTTAGTAGCTCTACAGAAATAGTTTTTCTATTCTTTGTAGTCTTCTTTTTTGAACAGGTATTTTCTTCCTACCACTCACATCCAGGTTTCCTAAGCAGAGAAGCCATTATTTTTTTCTAGACACAGAGAGCTGCAAACAGCTATCATCAGTGCCAGCTAGCCATACAACCGCCTATAAATTCTTTTTCCAACTCAGTGATAAATTCTCTTTTGTTTTCGGGTTCTTAGTCTCAACATAAGGATTTAATAATCTGAGGTCTTTTTTTTTTTTCCACACACTGCCACATTCTCAAAGGCTACTCTACCAGGCCTAGAGAAGAAGTCTAGAAAATCCAAGAATAGATGACATTTTTAATGGCACTTTCCATGACCCTGATGATGTTTTGGTCTCAAAATATTTGTCATTGTTATGTTAATTATAATACAGCTAACATTGCCCAAGTCTGGGTACTTACCGTGTGCTAGTGCTCAGCATTTTATGTGTATTATTTACTTCTTCATTCTAACAACCTTATGTATTATTAACCCTATTTTAAAAGCCGCCATTAGTTTTTACTTGGATTATTGACATCATTTCACTTCTTCCCCCGCATTCATGTTCTCAACACTGCAGCCAGATGATAAAGTGATTAGTTTTGAAACACTGCTTCCCACTCCACCCTTCCCCTCACCCCCATCTCTCCCTTCAGAAACATCAACGCTTTCCCAGTGTTCTCTAAGTACAAAATCCTTAACATGGCTCTCTTTGATCCCTACTTACTTGCCAAATTCATCTCATGGAATCTCTTTCCTTAATTCACAGTTGTTGTTGTTAGCTGCCGTTAAGTCGGGCCCCCAACCCAATGCACATTGATACAAAATACTGTTTGGTCCTGTGCGTGCCCATAGTCCTTGTGGATTGAGGGTTTTCACCAGCTGATTTTCAGAAGTAGATCACCAGTCTTGTCTTCCTAGTCCATCTTAGTCTGGAAGCTCTACTGAAACCTGTTCAGAATCATAGCAATACACAAGCCTCCACTGACAGACGGGTGATGGATACACGTGAGGTGCACTGGACAAAAAATGAAACCAGAGACTCACCAACAGAAGGTACGAATTCTACCACTGAACTACCAATGTCCTCTTAGTTCTCAGAAGTACAGCTCTGCACAGTAGTACAGTTCCTGGCATGCTCTATGTTCCCTCTTTAAGGTGTTTATCTGGAAAACCACCTTTCAGCCTCACTCCTCCTTCACCCAGTTATTCCCAGCTCTTCCTTCAGATCGAGTCACTTCTTCAGGAAGGCCTTGCCTGAAGGCTCAAAATTCATATGCTGTTTCATATTAGGGCCCTCTCCTTTGCAGCACTTACCACAATTGAAAATATCTGTAAGCTCCAGACCGGTGACTCTCAAAATGCAGTTCTCAGACTAGCAAATCAGAGTTAATTGGGAACATGACAGAAACACAAATTCTCAGGCCCGCATCTCAGACCTACTGAATCAGAACCTGGGGATCGAGCTCAATGACCCGTATGAACAACTTCTGCAGATGACTTTGATGCACGCTAATGTTTTAGAGGAAACCCTGGTGGCGTAGTGGTTAAAAGTTCAGCTGCTAACCAAAAGGTCAGCAGTTCGAATCCACCAGGTACTCCTTGGAAATACTATGGGGCAGCTCTACTCTGCCCTACAGGGTTGCTGTAAGTCAGAATTGACTCGATGGCAACAGATTTTTTTTTTTTTTTTTTTAATGTTTCAGAAGCACTATAGATGGTAAGCAACAAAAGGGATTCTCTGGATGCCTCACCATCATTGTCGTTGTTGTTAGGTGCCATCGAGTTCCGACTCATAGCGACCTTATGCACAACAGAATGAAACAATGCCAAGTCCTGTGCCATCCTTACAATCCTTCTTATGATTGAGCCCATTGTTCCAGCCACTGTGTCAGTCCACCTCGTTGAGGGTCTTCCTCTTTTCCACTGACCCTGTGGTTTACCAAGCATGATGTCCTTCTCCAGGGACTGATCCCTCCTGACAACATGTCCAAAGTACATAAGACACACTCTCCCCATCCTTGCTTCTAAGAAATATTCTAGTTGTACTTCTTACAAGAAAGATTTGTTCGTTATTTTGACAGTCCATGGTATATTCAATATTCTTCGCCAAAGCCACAATTCAAAGGCATCAATTCTTCAGTCTTCTTTATTCATTTTCCAGCTTTCACATGCGTATGATGCAATTGAAAATACCATGGCTTGGGTCAGGCACACCTTAGTCTTCAAGGTGACGTCTTGCTTTTCAGTGCTTTAAAGAGGTCCTTTGCAGCAGATTTACCCAATGCAATGCGCCTTTTGATTTCCTGACTGCTGCTTCCAAGGGTATTGATCGTGGATCCAAGTTAAATGAAATCCTTGACAACTTCAATCTTTTCTCCATTTATCATGATGTTGCTTATTGGTCCAGTTGTGAGGATTTTTGTTTTCTTTATGTTGAGGTGTAATCCACAGTGAAGGTGGTGATCTTTGATCTCCATTAATAAGTGCTTCAAGTCCTCTTGACTTTCAGCAAGCAAGGTGTGTCATCTGCATAACGCAGTTTGTTAATGAGTCTTCCTCCAATCCTGATGCCCCATTCTTCTTCATATAGTCCAGCTTCTCGGATTATTTGCTCAGCATACAGATTGAATAGGCACTGTGAAAGGATAAAACCCAGACACACACCTTTCCTGACTTTAAACCAATCAGTATCCCTTTGTTCTGTCTGAGCAACTGCCTCTCGATATATGTACAGGCTTCTCATAAGCACAATTAAGTGTTCTGGAATTCCCATTCTTTGCAATGTTATCCATAATTCGTTATGATCCACACAGTTGAATGCCTTTGCATAGTCAATAAAACATAGATTAACATCCCTGTGGTATATTCTGCTTCCAGCCAGGATCCATCTGATATCAGCAATGATGTCCCTGGTTCCACGTCCTCTTCTGAAACCAGCCTGAATTTCTGGCAGTTCCCTGTTGATATACTGCTGCAGCCGCTTTTGAATGATCTTCAGGAAAATTTTGCTTGCATGTGATATTAATGATATTGTTCTATAATTTCCACATTCGGTTGGATCACCTTTCTTGGGAATAGGCATAAATATGGATCTCTTCCAGTCAGTTGGCCAGGTAGCTGTCTTCCACATTTCTTGGCATAGATGAGTGAGCACTACGTCTGTTTGTTAAAACATCTCAATTGATATTCCGTCAATTCCTGGAGCCTTGTTTTTCACCAGGGCTTTCAGTGCAGCTTGGACTTCTTCCTTCAGTACCATGGGTTCCTGATCATATGCTACCTCTTGAAATGGTTGAACATCTACTAATTCTTTTTGGTATAATGACTCTGTATATTCCTTCCATCTTCTTTTGATGCTTCCTGTGTAGTTTAATATTTTCCCCATAGAATCCTTCACTATTGCAACTTGAGGCTTGAATTTTTTCTTCACTTCTTTCAGCTTGAAAAATGCCGAGCATGTTCTTCCCTTTTGGTTTTACATCTCCAGCTCTTTGCACGTCATTATAATACTTTACTTTGTCTTCTCCAGCCGCCCTTTGAAATCTCTGTTCAGTTCTTTTACTTCATCATTTCTTCCTTTTGCTTTAGCTGCTCCAGGTTTGAGAGCAAGTTTCAGAGTCTCTAACATCCATCTTGATCTTTTCTTTCCTCTCTTTTCAATGACCTCTTGTTTCATGTATGATGTCCTTCATGTCATTCCACAACTCATCTGGTCTTCGGTCATTTGTGCTCAATGTGTCAAATCTATTCTTGAGGTGATCTCTAAATTTAGGTGGGATATACTCAAGGTCGTATATTTGGTTCTCGTGGACTTGCTCTGATTTTTTCTCAGTTTCAGCTTGAACTTGCATATGAGGAATTGATGGTCCGTTCCACAGTCAGCCTCTGGCCTTGTTATGACTGACGATATTGAGCTTTTCCATGTGTCTGTCAGTTTGTTGTACTGTGGGGGCTTGCGTGTTGCTGTGATGCTGAAAGCTATGCCACCAGTATTTAGATACCAGCAGGGTCACCCATGCAGGACAGGTTTCAGCTGAGCTTCCAACTAAGACAGACTAGGAAGAAGGACCCGGCTCACCACGGTATCCCATTATATCTGAAGAACAAATGGAGAGCAGAAATCTTAATCTCTAAAAAGTTAAGTATCTTGCTAAGGATCCACAGAGCTAGCAAGTAATAGAGTATGACTCTTTACCACCATGTTTGCAAACTTTAGGTCCCTGGATGGCACAAACAGTTTATGCTCAGGTGCTAGTTTAAAGGTGGGTGGTTCAAACCTACCTGGTACCACTGCTGAAGAAAAGCCTGGAGATCTGCTTCCATAAAGATTACAGCCAAGAAAACCTTATGGAGAAGCTCTACCCTGTAACACATGTGGTCGCCAGCAGTCAGAATGGACTTGATGGCAACAGGTTTGGGTGTTTTATTTTGTTGTGGTTGTAGCAAACTTTTCTTTAATATTCTAAGAAAAGACTATTACTTATAATTACACTAAGTAATACTTGAGCCAACTTCCCAGGTTTCCCTTTTCCTAACACATTTTTCTATATCTGCTCACTTATATGGATACCAATAATAGGATGTTACCCACAAACACATATTAGGGCTATCTAAGAGTTCCTAAGAACTTAACTTTGGGATTCTAAAGGCCATAACCAGAATGAAATGAAGTGGAATTATAAAAGTCACTATAAGGGGATTTCCTTAAATGAGCATAACTGATATTTAGAAAATAACAACTTGCTACTCACAAGACTAATCTGATGTCAATAATTTGAAATTACGCAGCAACTGAAGTGGATATGTACATCTCTCACTTTTCTAAAACATTTATAATAAAAAGCACATATAAAATTCCCCAATTTATTATAATAGAAATAAATTATCAATTTTCCTATACCTTTATACACACACACATAACCTAACAAGTAGGTAGTCATACTTAGGTAGGCACAGCTATTGATCTCCTTCATCTCTCATTATAATAACTCAAATCACAAATAATGTATATTTAAATTTTTATTTTGTAGTAATCAAAAAATACATATAAAGTAAAACACATTCTAATATCATCACTTCTTAAAAATTCAAGATAAATAAGTGAAGATTCCCTCCCTAGCTCTTTCAACCCCACTTTCCCAGAAGTGAGCACTTTAAATCTTTTGGGGCCTATCGGTCACAATATTTTCCTAAGTATAGAGACATCTCTATCTCAGAATAGGTTTACATACAAATATTTGTTTATATACAGATATATACACCCACATTTATTCACAGACTAGTTTTGGAATAACAAAAAAGGAACCAGACCAACTACGGTGAGCTACATCTTGGTTTTTTCATAACTATCCTATGGACAGAGGAACTTTATGAGGACATTTATGATTAATAATCTCCAAAATCTAAATGTAATGAATAATTTTATGTGTCATCTTGGCTAGGCTAGTTTGGTAAAATACTAGTCTAGTTGCTATTATTAAATCAGTTGACCTCAAGTAAAGCAAATTACCTTCTATAATGTGGGTAAGCCTCAATTAGTCAAAGATCTTAAGAGGAAAAGGGAGTTTCCTTAGGGTATGTTCTGCCTCCAGACTATAAATGGACACTTTACCAGAATACTCTTACTCTTTAATCTCCTCGTCACCTGACCTACGGATTTTGGGATTTGCCAGCCCCTTCCAATCTCATGAGCCAATTCCTTGAAGTACGTAAATCAGGCAATTAATCTCAATCTCTCTTTCTGTGTGTGTAGTCTGTAGATGTGTGTGTATGTGTGTTTGTGTTTCTCATTAGTTTTGTTTCTCTAGAGAGAACCCTGACAAAGATGCAAGAGCAGTCTTATTCCCAATCATAAAAACACTGAGAGCTAAGGGGGTCCTGTAAGACTGAGATCTCAAAGCACTTACTTCAAGTGGAAAAGAGGAACAGAACCAGGAATGAGATACAAAGCCTCCTTGAAAAGATGTGGAAGGGTCTTTCATTCCAAGGGAGCTTCTGGTCACCAATGAGTTGTTACATTTCTTACACTTACTGTTGCATTTTTCAGGAAATGTCAATGACATACAAAGTAAACCAAAAAACCCATTGCCATCAAGTTGATTCTGACTGACGGTGACCCTACAGGCAGAGTAGAACTGCCCCATAAGGCTTCCAAGGAGCGGCTGGTGGATTCAACTGCCAACCTTTTAGTTATAGCAGCTGGGTCTTAACTGCTATGCCATCAGGGCAACATATATAAAGACCAGCTTAACCTAAGGCTATCAAGTAACATTCAACTCACACAGAAGCTTGTTTTAAGGGTATAAACAAAGGAAACTACTATCTAACTAAAAAATATAAATCTAGGCAACACAGCTCACCTTACTGAGTTGGCTTAAGCATACATGATAACTTATTAGAAGGATACAGGTGCTTCTCACAGGTCCCAAGAGCATGGATAAGGTGGGCCTTGAAGCTCACTGGAACTGGGGGCTGAGATGCTCCAGGGATGCGTGGGAGACCTCCCTGTCTGTTGCTTATCTCTGGCTCATTAAGAGTTTGGTGTAGAAAGAATAAAACAAAACCATTGTACAACTGCCCCGTAGGGTTTCCAAGGAGCGTGTGGTGGATTCAAACTCCCGGCCTCTTGGTTAGCAGCTGAAATCTTTAACCACTCTGCCACCAGGCCTCCCACTGTCAAAAGGTTCTGTTGTACAAAAATGGCTGCTCCAATAGATACCATGTGGAAGATTAATGGGTCAGGGTGAAATTACCAGAAAAGGAACAACGGCAGTAAGCTAGAAAGACAACCCACTACAAATTTAATGCTAATTTTGTCTAGCCAGTTTTCTATTTGAATACACAAGCAAGCGCTCATTTAATCAAGAGTCTTAAGTTTCCCAGCTGGGATGGCTGTAAATCTCACCTTCCCAACTCCTTTAGGACAAATGGGACACATAAATTAGAAAAACGAAGGTCGCTAGACCAGAAAATGTAAAGCTCCTAAGGGTTTTAATTCAAATATAAGTTAGCAAATGCATTCCATATTATGTGTAAAAGTTATGAAGCATCTTACTTTAATTAATAGAGCATTGAAACTATTGCTGAAATTTTTAAGCATGAAATCCAAGTGTGCAGCACAGAATTTCCTTGGAGTCGTATTAGCATATGGCCACAGGACCCAATTCTGAAAAAGCATGATAAATCACAGCCATTTAGAATGCACTGGATCTTAGTTTCATGTAAATAATACATTAGTACCATTAAAGGTCAGGTATCTGGAGCACAAACCACTCGGGAAAAAATTATACAATACCATACAATGCTGACATCAGAGACTTGGTTATACGACATCATAATCCTTTAGTGACAGCTACATAAACTATAAAATAAAGTTATTACTTTTCATCAAAAGTGGCTTTTTATAAAACAGAAACACAGTTCCAGTACTCATCAACTCAAAAGGAATTTTCTTTAACGAACCATGAAGTGGTCTCTGGTTGGGAAGATTTGTCTCATTGCCAAGTTCCCTGCGTAATTCACCAGTCTCGGCCAGCATCATCCTCAGGAAGTACAGCATCTGTATTCATCTCTGGATTTTGCGATTCAGAGCTTCTGCTTGGGCTATCCCAGTGGTAAATGTGGCACTCTCAGTAACTGGTCGTACCCTTTCGTCTCTTAGAGGTCCCAATCACTTCAAAATGGCCCCTAATGAGCACCAGAGACCAAGTAAAACTTATATCAGTAAAGGAAAGGAAGGGCTTTGAGCCATGGATAAAAAGTATCCTTCTCTTCACAGAGCTATAAGCTCTTCTGAATTTTCCTGGTGCTGCCACATCCTGGTTTTCCTCCTCCACGCACTCCCCTTCACTACCCCTTCCTGCTCTGGCCTGGTGTCAGCTTTACTTCCCTGCTTTTCCCACTCCTGCATTCTTCCGAGGTCTGACTCAGAGCTTCAACTTCCATCTATTACCTGGTCGGCCCAGATCTGTCGCTTGAGTTCCAGAGCCAAAACTCCACCTACGTTTGAAAATCTCCATTTGACCCTCACAAGATACCTCAAATTCAACATACCTAAAATTCTAGCCACCCTCTCCTGACCCTCCCAGATAAATCTGTTCTTCCCCCTAGGCTCCCTTCTTCAGTCAGTAGCACCACTGACTTCCTCAGGGACCAAGTTAAAAACCTGAAATCACCCTTAATTACTGTCTCTCCCTCACCTTCCACATCCAATTAATCACTAAACTGAAAAACCAAACCTGTTGCCATAAAGTTGATTCCAATTCATAGCAACCCTATAGGACAGGGTAGAACTGTCCCATAGAGTTTCCAAAGAGTGGCTGGTGGATTCCAGCTGCCAACCTTTTGATTAGCAGCCATAGCTTTTAACAGCTGTGCCACCAGGGCCAAACCCAGTCAATTCTATCTGCTAAATATATGTCAAGTCTATACACTTCTCTCCATCCCTACAGCCACTACCTTAGATCAGATGACCACTATTGTCCACCCTAACTACAGCAAAGCATCCTAATACATCCCCCTGATTCCAGACCTGCCAATTCCCAATTCATTGCCCACACCACTGCCACGGTGACTGTCCAAAGGTGTAAATCTGGTCACATCACTCATCTGAATAAAAACTTTGAACAACCTGCCATTGTTCATTACATAAAAACAAAACCGCAACAGTGGTTCCCAACTGGGAGTGATTTTGTCCTGCCAAAGAACATTTGGCAATGTCTGGAGACAGTTTTGGTTGCCACAACTGGGGGAGGGAATGTTACTGGCATCTAGTGAAAAGAAGCCTAGTATGCCGCCAAACATCCTACAATGTACAGGACAATCCAACCTCCCCTCCAGCAAACAATTACCTGGCCAAAATGTCAACAATGCTGAGGTTGAGAAAGCCTGATCTATAACAAGGCATACAGGGCCCTTCCTAATCTTTTTACCTCCTTGTCATTCCTATCTTGTCACTCTCATCTAAACCTAAACCCAGTGAGCCAGCCAAATTACACTTCTTCCTAAGACATCATGTTCTCCTTCTCCCCTAGGCCTTCCCATAATCTGTTCATTCTAGTTAGAATTCTGTCTATAACTGTTTGCCGGTTTTCTCTGCCTGACTAATTCAAAACCTCGCTTAAGGTTTGGGCTCTGACATCATTTATTTTGGGAAACCTTCTTGTCCCCCATGGATTAGGTGCCCCAACCCCAATTAGCTCCCTGTCCTTCTCTTGTCATTGTACTGTTTTTTAATTGTTTGTTGACTTATCAGCTTCTCCAAGACTGAAAAGCAAGGACTGTGTCTATCTTGCCCTCTGTCTGTCCCGTGCACCTAGCACAATGCCTTGCACACAGTAGGCACTTGCACATTTGTTAAATGAATGTACAATTTGAAATCAACATCTTTGGCAATCCTCAAACTACCGATATCATTTAACACATCTTCATCAGCAGCTTTAAAAACTAGTATATACTCCTAAGCCTGGGGGGGAAAAGTGAGCTTTGGGAAGCACAGAAAAGTGGCAAAGATGCCCTGTGACATAAGTCAGGATTAGTCAGGGTGCTAAGAGTTAGTGAAAGTTAAGCCAGTAAGTAAAACTGTTGGCAAATCAGGTGAGCCTTCAGAACCCATCCATCTTTAATAACAATAACACTTGGCAAAACATAGAAAATTAGAAGAAGCATAAATACTGAATCAGTTACTATCCCAGGTTATTGCTCACTGGGTGAGAAGGGGAGGGGAATTCAGTTCTTGGGCAAAGTTAAATGAAACCAAGTGAAACAGGAAGAATAAGGAGACACCACTTTTCATCCAAGGGCATCAAAGAACAGGCAATGGACTGTTGAGTAACTGGGAAAGAAAAGGGCACAGCAAGAAAAGAAAAGTGGTTCTTCTGATTTAGAATTTCTCAGAGTGTGGTGCCCAGAACAGCAGCATAAATATCACCTGGGAACTGGATGGAAATGCAAAATCTTGGGCTGGTATCAGACCTCCTTAATCAGAAACTCCAGAGGTGGGACCTAGCAATCTGCATTTTAACAAGCTTTCCAGGGGATTCTGTTGCAGGCTGAAGTTTGAGAATAGTGGCTCTGATTCACCCTATACCTAGAGAAAATTCTATTTCCACAATAATAACACTTCTATAGGGCCTAGACAGACTATGAAGGAAGGCTTGGTGATCTATTTCTGAAAATCAGCCAATGAAAACCCTATGGATCAAATGGTCCAATCTGCAAATAATCATAGGGATGGACCCGGATCAGGCGGTGTTTCCTCCCGCTGTAATTAGGGGCTGACTTGACAGCAGCTAAGGAGCACTGGTGGAACAGTGGTTAAAGCGTTTGACTGCTAACCGAAAGGTCTGTGGTTCAAAACCACCAGCGGCTCCATGGGAGAAAGATGTGGCAGTCTGCTTCTATAGAGATTTACAGCCTTGGAAACCTATGTGGTCACTATGAGCCGGAATCGACTCAAAGGCAGTGAGTTGACAGCAGTTAACAACAACAACTATGTACCAGACCCTATTCTAAGCCATTGATACATTAATCCATCTGATCCTCCCATGCAATATTATTACTCTTCCCATTTTAAGAACAAGAAAGTACCCAAACAGTGTAACTTATCTTAACAAATTATAGGAACTCCTGATTTTCCTTGAAAAATTACCCCAGAAGGGCCCTTTTTGCCAAAACCTTTCTCCTTCTACTACCCTTTTTTAAGGGTTTACCTATCCCTCATCCTATATTCATTTCAGATTTCCTAAATACTTGAACTCTACACTCAAACCAAGTGCATCCTTTTCCCGGCTTGTCTTAAAGAACTCATTTCCATGACATAGCTCCTCTAGTCCAGAGATTCTCAAAGTGCAGTCTGCAGATCCCTGGGGGGGTCCCTGAAATTGTCAGGGCATCCACGAGGCCGACACTATTTTTGTAATAATACTGAGATATTATCTGCCTTTTTCACTATGTTGACATTGGCACTGATGATACAAAAGCAATGGTAGATAAAAGTGCTAACACATGAACATGAATTAAGGGTGTGTCACCAAGTTGTACTAGTAGCCTTTGTGTTTGCCACGGTGCAATAAAATAAAGGCCAGTTTCAATGAAAAAATGTCCTTGATAGAGACGTAAGAATCATTAATTTTATTAAAACTTGAGTACATGTAGACGATCCTGAATGGTGAAAATGGTGTTAATGAAATGATTGGAGGTTTGAGTCCACCCATAGGTGCCTTGGAAGAAAGGCCTAGAGAACTACTTCCAAAAAATCACGCACCGATAACCTTATGGAGCACAGTTCTACTCTGACACACACGTGTCTCCAGGAGCTGGAGTCGACTCTACTGCGACCAGTCAAAGTACACGTCTTTTTAATATTCCGAGTGATGAAATGGGAAGAATGCATAAAACACTTCTGCATTCCTAAGCACAATGGTTGTCTCAGGGACAAACACCTGTGCCTTTGAGTTGCGAGCTGAACTAGCTACTTTTTTTCATTGAGCATAATGTTTACTTAAAAGCAAAACCAGCAAATTATGGTTATTTAGACTTGGATATTTGGCAGACATTTTCTTGAAAATGAACAAAGTAAGCCTGTAACTTTGAGAAAAACAAATGACAGTATTTGTTGCCAATGATAAAAATCTAGCTTTCAAGTGGAAAACAGAATTTTATAAAACTTGAACCTACCACCATGAGCATGAGAGCTTCTGAGTACTTGAAGACTTTTCTGATGAGGTATCTGAGTGGTGATATTAATGGCTGTGATTTTTGAATACTGTATGACGAAACGTGTCAACATTTGAAAGATCAGCATTAACTCAGTGAGCCAATATTTTCCATTGACCAACATATGATTTTATACAATCATGCATGGGTAAAAGATCCATTCAAAGTGCAAGCTACACCAGTGGATTTTAATGTAACAGTACGAAAAGTTCATTGATTCAGTTTCAGATTCCACGTTGCAACTAACCTTTAAAAAACTATCATTTGGAGTTTTGCTGCCGTAACAAAGTAAAATATCCACAATTATCTGAATATGTTATTCAAATACTCCTCCCTTTTCCAACTACATATCTGTGTGAGGTTGGTTTTCTTCAACTTCAACACATTGCAACAGACCGAATGCAGAAGAAGATATGAGAATCCAGCTGTCTCCTATTAAAATAGACACTAAGGATATTTGCCCAAAATTTTTAAGTGTTACTCTTCTCACAATTTTTTTTTGAAAACATAATTATTTTTTATAAATATGTATTATTTGCATTAACATGTAATTGCTAGAATTAATAAATATTTTTTAATTTTTCTCAGTTTTATTTTCTAATAATGAAAATATCAATGGATATAAAAGCAAAAGCTTTTAGGGATTCTCAACACTTTTTTTTTTATTGAAAGAAATTCATGGATTTGGTGAGTCAGGGAAGTTCCAGTACATCTCAAAAGCACACTGAATTTCTCCAGTCTTCTTATTGAAATCCAAGATCCATTTGTAGTACCATAGAGTAAATCCACAATTATCTGAAATGTTATTCAAATACTCCTTCCTTTTCCAATTATAAATCTGTGTGAGTAAAATATGAATCTCAGCCTCATATGGAAGAGGGCCCTTGTTATGGATTAAATTGTGCCCCCTTCAAAAAATACGCACTAGGATCCTAACTCCATACCTGTGGATATTATCATGTTTGGAAATACAGTTTTCTTTGTTTTGTTTATTAGATGATTCCCTAGTAGGGTGGGTTCTAAATCTAATCACTTCTGAGTAATAAAAAGATTGGATTAGACACAGAGATACATACACTTAGAGGAAGACAGATACCATGTGACGATAGTCTATAAGCCAAGGAGCTAAGGAATACCCAGGTCTACCTGCAAGGAAGGAACCTAATTTGGACTTTTAGCCTTCAGAACTATAAGAAAATAAACTTCTGTTCTTTAATGCCACCCACTTACGGTATTTCTGTTGTAATACACTAGGCAACTAAGGTAACCCTCCTCCTAAGGTCAATAATTTTTTTTTTTTATTATTTTGGTAAATACATACAGAGAGAAAAAAGCTGTCATTTCCACAATTTTTCACATGTACAGTTCAATGGCATTGTGTTTATCATGCTATGCAACCATCACCACTACCCACTTGCAATGTTTTCCATCACCCTCAACAGACACTCAGTGCTCCTTAGGCAGTAACTCTTCCTTCCCCTCTTCTTCCCACTCTTGGTAGCCACTAGTAAGCTTTGGTCTCTATACATTTGCCTATTCTAGATATTTCATGTAAGTGGAATCATACAATATTTGTCTTTTTTGTAACTGACTTATTTCATTCAGCATAACGTTTCCAAGATTCACCCATGTTGTAGCATGTATCAGAACTTCATTTCTCCTTATGGCTGAGTAATATTCCATTTTATGTATATATCACATTCTGTTTATCCATTCACATGCTGTTGAACTTTTAGGTTGTTTCCACCTTTTGACTATTGTGAATTGTACTGCAATGATGATGTACAATTAAGTATCTCTTTGTGTTCCCGTTTTGAAGTCTTTGGGGTATATATCTAGGAGTGGAATCGCTGGGCTGTACGGTAATTCTATGTTTAACTTTTTGAGAAATTCAGTACTTTTTAAAAGTGTAAAGAGGTCCTAAGACCACAGAGTTTGAGAAACCACTGCTCTAAACTATAAAAACCTCTTCCTTACATATACTTTCTTAAGATCCTACTCGGTATTTCAGATTATTTCTCTTCCAAAAAGCTTTCCTGGATTACACCCAAGGAACTCCAATCCCTCCTTTTTCTGTACTCCCTCACAGTATATGTAACATAGTTCAGAATCTTTATGCCTTTTTTAAGGCCAGGTTTGAGTACACAAGACCTGTGACTGTGACCTCATTTGTCTACTTACTACTGTGATTTTGGAAAAACTCATGGCTCTAAACCTCAGACTTCTCATTTGTAAAACAGAAATAATCATAGAATCTACTTATCAGGGTTGTAGTTGTTGCTGTTAGGTGCCATCGAGTTGGTTCCAACTCGTAGCAACCCTATGTACAACAGAACAAAACACTGCCCAGTCCTGCACCATCCTCACAATCACTGTTATGCTTAAGCCCATTGTTATAGCCACTGTGTCAATCCATCTCATTGAAGGTCTTCCTCTTTTTTGCTGACCCTTTGCTTTACCAAGCATGATGTCCTTCTCTAGGTACTGAGCCCTCCTGACAACACATCCAAAGTATGTGAGACATAGTTTTGCCATCCTTGCTTCTAAGGAGCATGCTGGCTGCACTGCTTCCAAGGTAGGTTTGTTCATTCTTTTGGCAGTCCACAGTATGTTCAGTATTCTTCTCCAACACCACAGTTCAAAAGCGTCGATTCTTCTTTGGTCTTCTTTATTCATCGCCCAGCTTCCACATGCATAGGAGGCAAGTGAAAACACCATGGCTGGGAATCAAACCCAGGTCTCCACATATATGGCAATAATTCTACCACTGAACCACCTCTACCTCTTAGGCCTTTCTTCAGGTAAGGTTAATTCTTCACTGTTGTTGCTATTAGTTGGTTCCGACTCATGGTGACCCCATGTGTGCAAAGCAGAACTGTTCTACAGGGTTTTCAAGGCTGTGACCTTTTGGAAACAGATCACCAGACTGTCTTCTGAGGTGCCTCTGGGTAAGGTTTGAATCACCAACCTTTTGGCTAGTAGTCAAGCACTTAACCATTTGTGCCAGCCAGGGACAAAGAATATTTCTGGTACTTAATGTGTGCCAGAAACTGTGCTAATTCCTTTACCCATCTTTTGTTATTAACATCCCCTAACAACCCTGCCAAGAAATATGGAAGAGAGCTTCCTGGCCAACTGACTGGAAGAGATCCATATTTATGCCTATTCCCAAGAAAGGTGATCCAACCTAATGTGGAAATTATAGAAAAATATCATTAATATCACACGCAACCAAAATTTTGCTGAAGATCATTCAAAAATGGCTGCAGCGGTATATTGACAAGGAACTGCCAGAAATTCAGGCTGGTTTCAGAAGAGGATGTGGAACCAGGGATATCATTGCTGATATCAGATGGATCCTGGCTGAAAGCAGAGAATACCAGAAGGATGTTTACCTGTGTTTTATTGACTATGCAAAGGCATTCGACTGTGTGGATTATGATAAATTACGGATAACATTGTGAAGAATGGGAATTCCAGAACACTTAATTGTGCTCATGAGGAACCTTTACATAGATCAAGAGGCAGCTGTTTGGACATAACAAGGGGATACTGATTGGTTTCAAGTCAGGAAAGGTGTGCGTCAGGGTTGTATTCTTCCACCATACCTATTCAATTTGTATGCTGAACAAATAGCCCAAGAAGCTGGACTATATGAAGAAGAACGGGCATCAGGATTGGAGGAAGACTCATTAACAACCTGTATTATGCAGATGACACAATCTTGCTTGCTGAAAGTCAAGAGGGCTTGAAGCATTTACTAATGAAGATCAAAGACCATAGCCTTCAGTATGGATTGCACCTTAACATAAAGAAAACAAAAATCCTCACAGCTGGACCAATGAGCAACATCATGATAAATGGAGAAAAGATTGAAGTTGTCAAGGATTTCATTTTACTTGGATCCACAATCAACACCCATGGAAGCAGTGGTCAGGAAATCAAAAGGCGCGTTGCATTGGGCAAATCTGCTACAAAGGACCTCTTCAAAGTGTTGAAAAACAAAGATGTCACCTTGAAGACTAAGGTGCGTCTGACCCAAGCCATGGTATTTTCAATTGCATCATATGCACGGGAAAGCTGGACAATGAATATGGAAGACTAAAGAAGAATTGACGCCTTTGAATTGTGGTGTTGGCGAAGAATATTGAATATACTATGGACTGCCAAAAGAACGAACAAATCTGTCTTAGAAGAAGTACAACCAGAATGCTCTTTAGAAGCAAGGATGGCAAGACTGTGTCTTACATACTTTGGACATGTTGTCAGGAGGGATCAGTCCCTGGAGAAGGACATCATGCTTGGCAGAGTACAGGGTCAGCGGAAAAGAGGAAGACCCTCAACGAGGTGGATTGACACAGTGGCTGCAACAATGAGCTCAAGCATAACAACGATTGTAAGGATGACTTAGGACTGGGCAATGTTTCGTTCCGTTGTGCCTAAGGTCGCTATGAGTTGGAACCGACTCGATGGCACCTAACTACAACAACAACAACCCTGCGTGTTGCTGTGATACTCTACAGGTTTCGGCAGAGCTTCCAGATGAAGACAGACTAGGAAGAAGAAAATCTACTTCCAAAAATCAGCCAATGAGAACCCTATGGATCACCCTGTCCATTTCATTCCATTGTGCATGGGGCCACCATGAATCACCATGAACCAAAAACCCACTGCTGTCGAGTCGATTCCAACTCATAGCAACCCTATAGAATCGAGTAGAACTGCCCCATTGGGTTTCCAAGGAGCAGCTGGTGGATTTGAACTCTGACTTTTTGATTAGGAGCTGAGCTCTTAACTGCTGCACCAGCAGGGCTCCAAACATATACCCATATAGAGGATATAAGAGGAAACCTAAAAGACTGGGGAAGGGTACATTAAGGATGGCATCCCTGAGAGAGTGACATTTATGCTCAACCCAACAGATGAACAGAAGTCTGCCAGGTCCAGATTCCAAAAGAGAAGGAACCATGTCTTTCCTTTGTGAACACTGTACACAGTGGAGATGCAGCTACTTTCACTATTAGATATTTTTTCGACCAAATGTGAGCTATACTCAGAAGCACAAGATCTTCTTTCCAGTTTTTATATGATGCGCCCAAACTTCATGTTTATTCTGGCCTTTATACGGATGTACTAAGCTTAGTGTTGGTTGAGAATTACTAAGAGAAGTAGAATTACCTTCTGGGGAAATTGAAAAATGACCTTTACAGGCAAAAAAGCTAGAGATAAAAGGATCAATAAACAGAAGTCCCCAGTTTCCCCATTCACCTGACTAATGTTACAATCAGAAAGAATTTAATTCATAAGGTCAGACTTTTCAGAGAAATAAAGACCAGTAGGTGAGAACAAGGACACATGGGAGTCTATGAACAGAGATTCCAACTCACTGATAAGTGATTTTTCCTGATCAAAGAGCATAAGCAGTGAAAAGCTTTGAAAAATGATCCACAGGGCTAAGAAGTACAGAGCTGTGGATATTTCAGCTAAGACAGTGTACTTTAACCACTCGGCCTCAGAAACGAAACATCTTCTTACTGAAACACAGGCCTCAGGAACAAGGAGCCAACAGGAGGGTGAAAAGCAGCTATGACTTCCTGTTGGCAGAGACAATGGAGGGGACCTTGGAGACTGGGCGTTGAGATATTAAAATATTAAAGCACGTCTCTCTTTACCTTTTCCTTTGGCATTCCCACAGATGTTCTGTGAGGGCAGGACTCTCCAGAAATTCTTTTTCCAAGTCGAGTACAGTGAAGGCTCTTGATAAATCGTGAAATGTAAACAGCCTACTGGAAGTAGCCTCAAGCTGGGAGCCAGCAGAGCCTGGTACCAATCTCAGTTTATGACTACAGACAAAATTTGTCATACAACTGTACCCAAGATTCTCCATCCTTCACATGAGAATAAAACCCATAACCAAACCCGTTGCCGTCGACTTGGTTCTGACTCATAGCGACCCTATAAGACAGAGTAGAACTGCCCCATAGAGTTTCCAAGGAGTGCCTGGTGGATTTGAACTGCTGACCTCTTGGTTAGCATCTGTAGCACTTAACCACTATGCCACCAGGGTTTCCTCACATGAGAATAATGGCATTCAAACAAACTCAGTTCATATGTAAAGACGCCCTGACTTTTCAGAAATACAAAAATATTAATACAATCAGTAGAGTCCCATATTTGCACCAGCATTACATTGTTGTTGTTAGCTGCCCTCTAGTCAGCCTGAGTCATGATGACCTCATGCACAACAGAACTGCCCATTCCTTTGCCATTCCCATGATCATTTAAAGATTGAACTATTGTGGCTGGGACGGTTTTCGCTGGCTGTTTTCTGAAGCAGATCACCAGACCTTTCTTCCTAATCCATCTTAGTCTAGAAACTTTGCTGAAACCTGTTCAGCATCATAACAACACGCAGGTCTCCACTGACGGATGCATGGTGGCTGCACTGAGGTGCGTTAGCTGGGAATTGAACCTGGGTATCTTACGTAGAAGGTGAGAATTCTACCACTGAATCACCACTGCCCCCCATAGTGTTTCCTTAATTATGTGATATTTAATTCTGAAATTCAATACACATAGATCTAGGACAATTCTTCCATTCTGGAGATGAGGAAGGTGTTTCCAGTTGTCCAGGAAAGTGGTCAGAGCAAGCTGTAACTCCAGTTTCCTTATACTCAATCCACCATTTTCTGCCCATCAGTGTCCCTTGCACTTTTCTTAAGTCCCCTGACCAGCCCCACCCTTTCATTCTCGGAAAATGTCCTCACCCCCATCTCCAGTGTAAATAGGCCATTTCTTCCTATACTCAGTTTTCCAACTTCTACCCTTGGCCGTTCTTCAACATACAGGCTAATTTATGTGCACTTCCACCCTTTCCTCCTGTTCTGTCTCAGAATAACAAGTGTCACTCCTTCAGTTAAATCTGTTCTCCCACCTGTGCCTACACTGCTTCCCTTCTAGTGCCCCAGGTACCTCAGCCACCTCATTGCTTCTTTCTCTTCAACCTCTCATCCCCAAAGGGTTTTTTTACCCATAGTGTATAAACATACTCAAGGCTTGCCCAAACTGAAAAAGCAAACAAATGCCTTGATCCTATAATCCATTTCTAGCTAGGAATTTCTCCATTTCACACCCCACTTTCTTCATGGCCAAGCTTCTTGAAACGGTAGTCCCCACCAGCGGTTCTCAAACCTTAACGTGCAAACAGATGACCTGGGGATCTTAGTAAAACACAGATTCTGATTCAGTAAAACTGGGGCAGAGTCGGAGATTCTGAATTTCTAAAAAGCCCCAGGTGATGTTGATGCTGCTGGTCAGCAGACCACACGTTGAGAAATAAGTTTCCATGTTCTAGTTTCACTTCTGCTATTTCTACTACTAGAACCAATATCAGTTTTTAACTGGGCTTCTGGGGATAGGAAACTGCCAGATTCCACTCTTATTTGTCCTGTGAATAACAGCATCTTTCTTCTGGGTGCCTCAAATAAATATAACACACCCTTACTTATTTCTTCTCACACATCTTTAATAATAATGATAAATAGCATCTCAGTCCCAAAGTTTGAACTGAGTGGCTAACAAGTTTTATCTCATGAAGAGCAGACTTCTGTGTATAAACAAATACTTTAAATATCCAGAAACTGAAGTTTTTCAAAAAGTGGTGAATCTATTATTTTAAAAATCTGACCAACAAACAAGGGTGGGTTCAACTCCTGAAGCACTTGTGGGCCAGAAGAAAGAAACATTTCTACATGTAATTTATAATAAATTACCTCACTAAATAATTTTATCTGATTTAGCTTGTAGTTTATTTTTAATGTTGTTTGTTTTGCTTTGCATGCCTTGTTTTATTTTTCAATATAATAATGTAAACCAAATTCTTTCAGCCACTGGGTACCTGTCTCAAAACTTGCAGAGGAGGAAAAATCAACCACTGCAAAGCAGCAAGAAGTTACTAGGCTAAAAGCTTGGAGTCCTGCGTGTTTTTCAAACAATTTTGCACTGTTGTGTAAAATCTCTTCCTTCTTGTCTCTGAGTCGGCTTCTCACCCTACTCTACCCTGCAATCCATTAGTGCAACGACAGACAACACAGTCCCTGATTCCTCTCACAGAGCACTCCTGAACAAATTACCATAAATTACTGTACTGGTGAAATGTCATCAGAGTCATATACTGTTTTTGTTGCAGTAATTACCAATTGGACAGAATGAGTTGTCTTAAAACGATGATTGTTATGCTTTACCCTAAAAGTCAGAAGGCTCTCCTGAGGAAAACGGCATCCATCAGATAAACTTTCCTTTATCTGCTACTCATATTGCATTGGGCAAATCTGCTGCAAAAGATGTCTTTAAAGTATTGAAAAGCAAAGACGTCACTTTGAGGACTAAGGTGCCCCTGACCCAAGCCATGATATTTTCAATCAACTCATGCATTCAAAAGCTGGACAATGAATAAAGAAGACTGAAGAAGAACTGACACATTTGAATTATGGTGTTGGCGAAGAATATTGAAAATACTGTGGACTGCCAGAAGAAGGAAAAGTCTGTCTTAGAAGAAGTACAGCCAAAGCACTCCTTGAAAGCAAGGATGGAGAGACTTTGTCTCATGTCCTTTGAACATATTATCAGAAGGAACCAATCCCTGGAGAAGGACATCATGCTTGGTCAGGTAGAGGGTCAGCAAAAAAGAGGAAGACCCTTGGATGAGATAGGCTGACACAGTGGCTGCAACAATGGACTCAAGCATAATGATTGTGAGGATGGTGCAGGACCCAGCAGTGTTTCATAATGTTGTACATGGGGCTGCTAAGAGTCAGAATCAACTCAACAGCACCTAACAACATCTGCTACACTGAGATCTCAGAATCCACAATCTACTATGATCCAATAATTAGAAACTCATCCATTTTGAAATGTCAGTCCCAATATAATAGCCTTGAGGGGTCCCTTCCTGCATCCAAAATGATGTTCTAACTGAGGAGCCTAGACTATAAGACCCTTTGCAATCTCTAACTGGACCTGGCCTCCACCTATCTCTGCAGCCCAGCCCATTCACTCTCCATTTGCACTACTTGTCCTCCCCAAAAGAGCCTTTCTTGCCCTCAACTCCAGAGGATTGTGGACTGGGGAAAACCCAATTGAAAAATAAGCTATCCTTCCCACTTAAAATATTTCAAACCCTAGACTTTTTTAGTTAGATTTAGTTTTTGCAGGTTTGTAATTTCTGATTAGTCATTCACACTCACTGCTCATCAAAAGATAGATTTGTCTCAGATTACAAAATTCAAAATTTGCCAATCACAGTGACCCTAGTGAACAACAGAGTGAAATGGCCCATCCATATTTCACCCCATTGTCTATTGGCCTGGCATCTTCAGTCCAGCTCAAAGAGGGGGCACCAAGAACCCTGGGGTTACTGAATACAGAAACAGATACAAAAGAGGCAGAAAGGTCCTAATGACCCATGGCTAGTCTCTGGGGTTTGGAAGCTGTGAACTTATAATACGGGTGACAGCAAGAGACATAAGCAAAAGATACAAGTCACTTGAATGTAAGAAAAAAAATGAAGAACTTACCTGCATAAAGATGGCCCCACAAAGGGTATTCTCCCAGTGGAGGGACAAGCTTCCATGTAGGATCATATGGCCTGATAGGTCCATGATACCTTAAGGAAGCTCCTTTTCCTATTCTCCTTAGGGGAGAAGGATGGGAGTTACACCATCTTGGTGTCATCCAACTCTTCTGGAGGGATTGACTCTGTGTCTACTGCCCACCAGAAGTGAGTACCTGGTAAGAACCCCAGCCAGTTTCAAGTGCTTAACAGACTAGGTAAATGGAAGATCAATTTCCTGGGCACACAAATCCCTTAGCAGATTTTACAATTCTAATGTTATATAAGCTAATCCCATCATAGTCTAAACACCATAATAATCACTTGTACCTTCACCTACAAAACAATACAGATGATTTCTGAATCTACTGCTATCTACCAGCAGGGTGTTAATTTCTACTCTTTTCTTTGACAAGTCAGATCCTGAGTCCCATATTTCCCAAGAGTTAAATCTCAGAGTGGATTTAAGGTATAGGTCTTTAAATCAAAAGCCTAAAGGCTACAGAGAGGCATGAAGGCTCATGTTAACCCCTAGGATGGACTCAGTGACCTAAAGTTAGCTGCTCTGGACACAGCCATGAGTGGGTCGCCTACAAACACAATCTGTGGCTGATCACCACTCTCTTCTGAAAAGGTAGATGTGTGTATATGTGTGTGCATATGTGTGTACATGTGTGTGTATGTGTGTGGCAGGGGAAGGGGACTGAAGAGGAAGGAGAGAAAGTTTCTGATCAAATACCTAAGCAGTGGAGTCTGTGCATGATGACATCCTGTGACACTGTGTGGCTGCCCCCACCACCTTCCTCTGCCTTCCAGCAGGACTGTTATCTGAGTACTTTGGAGTAACTAAATATATCATTGCCTTCTGTAGAAAACATGACTGCCTGAATTTGGTCATTTATACAATATCCAAGGATATTTTTGGTCACCAGCAGTATAATCTATAGAAAAGTGACGCTTAGGTCCAGTAATTAATTTATCCAGAGGTTAAATATTTATTTATTGAACCAACTCAGTTAGCTGGAATGCATATACACTGAGGGTAAAATATACATATACGTGTATATATATATATATATATATATCTATATCACAGCCTAATCTTTATTCCCAGGCCTTGCGATGGAATATCAAGTAAGCAATTACAGAACTACAGGATGGAAAACAACCAGGGTATTTTGGTTAAAGAAGCTGTGACTCTGATGTGTGATACATTTATCTATTGTGTGTCAAAATGAAGGCAGTAATTTGTTTCAGTGCCATTTAGAATGCATGACTATTCTACAGAAAAACATCCAAAACATGAAGAAGATCAGAAGGAAAAAAAAAACAAACCTGTAATTTCTTAAGAACTGGTGCCGGAACTAAAACTTTAACAATAGCAGGCGGTTGAAATGACACATTTTGAGTTTTAAAAAATCCAGGCTGGAGGAAGTGGGTGGGGTGGGGGGTGGGCAGGGATGGATCTGCAGTTTCCTTGGAAACTAAATGTGATATTATTGCAGCAATAAGTCTCAGGAATCATTGTTTAGAGAGAATTATCCCTGGACGTTGTATTGCTTAGACAAAATCACCTGCTTAAAATTGGATAAGGGTAATTTAGAGCCTAAATAATTGTGATCTCTATGCAACTCCTCAGGGAACTCTCAAGACTCTGTGGAGTGGAGGTACCATATACAAACTCTTAAATCTACAGAGGAACATGAGAGGGCCCCCCACCCCATGAGGTTGCAGAAAGCAGACGATCACGGTAATGAGTTACGTGTACAATTTTCAGGCCATTGATATAAATAGGCACCGCCAGGCAGCTCACTCTCCAGCCCTCCTCGGTCCTTTCTTGTGACCTAGAGATGATACTGCAATCCCAGACAAGTGGGTTTGCAGAGAGATCCTCCTGTATCCCACATCCCAGCTCTGCAATTCCCTAGCTCTGTGGGCATGGACAACCCACTTACTTTGCTGGGCCTCATCTGGAAAAACAAAGAAAATACCACTTCCTTCTCAGGATTGCTATGACAGTTGAATGAATTTGTAAGAGGTTTTTTTTTTTTTTAAAGCCCCAGAACACTGCCTGGCACACAGAAGGGAACTCACAAATGTTAATGTTCTTTCTCTTCCCAGTGGCCAATGGATCTCTTTTGACCTGATTAGTTCTTTCCATGATGCAAATTTCCAAATGAAACTAGGAGTACATTTTGTGTTAGAATCTGTGGTTCTTTATGGAGAAACTCATAGGTTATTGCCTGTGGTCAAGTCGGAGTTGAGGTCTGTGGGCCCACGATGCCATTTGGGCACTTATGAATCAATCCTGATTCTGATAACACAGAGACGGTGGGTGGAAGAGGAACGTGTGTGTGGGTGAGGGGCTGAGTTGAATCCAGAATGTCTGGAGGAGCGCTGAGGAGATTATTCGGCCACAAGAGCAGGGACTATGTCTTGCTGTCCATTTCGATAGTCTAGTACTGACACAATGCCTGGAACGTAGTGTGTGCTCCATAAGTATTTGTGGATGAATGATCAGAGCAACAGGGCATGCCAGGAGCTTGTGGGTGAAACCACCTAGGGATCAGGAGCCAGAAGTAGGGTTCAGAGTGAGAGCACAAATGAACACCATTGACAAGATGAAAAATGCTTCCTTCCATGGCAGTCCTCCCTAAAAAGTTCATACATCCATTTAACAAATATTTATTGAGTGCCTACTATGTTCCTGGTGCTGTTTTAAGTGGTTGGGAACAAAACAGATAAAAGAAGAAGAAAAGTCATTCCTCAAGTGCTGAATGGATTGTCACATTCTAGTGACACTAATGTAACATAACACATTTAGTGTTATGTTACATTAAAATGGTTTATGTGTCTGTCTCCTCCACTAATCTGTGAGTTTCTCCAGTCACAGCCCATGTCTTAGTCATCTCTGATTCCCTAGTGCTGACCACAGGGCCTGCAAGCCCACAGAAAGGGCTCAATAAGTATTTTGGTACTAAACTCAAAAAGCCAGGCATCAAGAAAAGCAAAAGCACAGAACAAAATTGACATGGCCTAGGAAGCTCTGCATGATCCCTGGGTGGGGCAAGTGGTTTGTACTTAACTGCTAACTTAAAGGTTGGCAGTCTGAACCCACCCAGTGGTGCTGCAGAAGAAAGGCCTGGCAATCTGCTTCTGTAAAGATTACCATCGTGAAAATCCTATGGAGCTCAGTTCTAATCTCTAACACATGGGGTCGCCATGAGTTGACATCAACTCAACAGCAATGGGTTTGGTTTTTTTTGGTTAGGAATCTCTGCAGTCCTGGATTTGAGTCTCAGCCCTACTACCACTAACTAGCCAGGTGACTGGGCAAGGTAGTTTACTTCTCTGATCCTCAGCTTTCTCATCTGTAAAGTGGAGGTACTAGTAGTATGTAGCTCATGGGGTTGTGGTAAGGGTTAAAGGGGTACTGCATGTAATTCACTTAGCATAAAGGGGAGCACTTTGTGGTCACTAAGTGGTAACTGCTGCTATCATTTATTATTATTATTCAGAGACAGGAGCATGGCTGTACTCAGCTGGAGAGTGAATAGAAAACTGGAGTAAATTCTCACCTGCAAAACTTTTAACTTAATATAAGAGAGTTGGATACATAAGAACTCTCCCCCAGTGATCCAACCCATATCCATAGCCATTAAGTTGATTCCAACTCATAGCAACCCTGAAATCCCTGACCCAGGCCAACAAAATCCATTTTGTGTAACAAAGCATCCCCTGACCAGCCACAAAACCTCTCTAGAGTGAGCCCTGATTTCAAGCCCCATTCTGAACTAATCAGTTCCCACCAATGGTCCTCATTACTTGGTTTGCTCCCAATGATGATTCTCAAAGGGTCAATGCTCAACTTTGTATCTCTAATCTTAGCCCTGGGCAAACTTTGAGAGAGAGAGAGCCCTCTTGGATACCCATAGGTTTTCTAACTCAGTTCTGGTAATTTGGACAATCTAACTTATCTATAACAAAGCAGAAGCAATTCCCACCAAAAAATACCTTTGTCAAAATGTTTTTTGACTCACAAAACAAGTGATCACATAAGACAGATAATGACTGGAAATGAACTAAAGAAAAAATAGAACATATAAAGTTATTAAAATATTTTCTTTGCATGGGCTGCAGGGGGACACTTAGTGTAGAGATGGGGACAAGAAGTGGAAAAGACAACCAAGAAAGGGAGATTAAATACACACAAATCAGCAGTCATAATTTTACATGAACACATAAGCTGGACCATATATTTACATGTATGTATATTATAATGAATTGAGGACAGTTGAAAAAACATTCATATACTGACATTCAGTGTCATATATATACATACATACATGTAAAATCTCTACTTCCCCCATGTGTCTGGCAGTTTGTCATACTGTGGGGGCTTCTGTGTTGCTGCGATGCTGGAAGCTATGCCACTAGTATTCGGATACCAGTGGGTTCACCCATGGTGGATGGGTTTCAGCTGAGCTTCCAGACTAGGAAGGAGGACCCGGCAGTCTACTTTTGAAAAGATTTAGCCAGTGAAAACCTTATGAATGGTGCCAGAAGATGAGCCCCCCAGGTTGGAAGGCACTCAAAAGACAGCTGGGGAAGAGCTGCCTCCTCAAGGTAGAGTCATCCTTAATGATGTGGATGGGGTCAAGCTTTTGGGACCTTCATTTACGTATGTGGCATGACTCAAAATGAGAAAAAAATAGCTGTAAACCTCCACTAATATTCGGAACGTGGAATGTACAAAGTACGAATCTAGGAAAATTAGAAATCGTTGAAATAAAATAGAATGCATAAAGACCAATAACCTGGGCGTTAGTGAGCTGAAATGGACTAGTATTGGTCATTATGAATCAGACGGTCATATGGTCTACTACGCCAGGAATGACAACTTGAATAGGAATGGTGTTGCACTCGTTGTCAAAAAGAACATTTCAAGATCTATCCTGATGTACAACTTTGTCAGTGATAGGATAATATCCATATGCCTACAAGGTAGACCAGTTAAAACAATTATTATTCAAATTTATGCACCAACCACTAAGGCCAAAGATGAAGAAATTGAAGATTTTTACCAACTTCTGCAGTCTGAAATTGATCAAACACACAATCAGGATGCACTAATAATTACTGGCGGTTGGAATGTGAAAGTTGGGAACAAAGAAGAAGGATCAGGAGTTGGAAAAGATGGCCTTGGTGATAGAAATGATGCTGGACGTCACATGACAGAATTTTGAAATACCAATGACTTCTTCATTGCAAATACATTTTTCACATTGCAAATACATTTTTCACCAACATAAATGGTGATTACATACATGAGCCTTGCCAGATGGAATATATAGGAATCAAATTGACTGTGGAAAGAGATGATGGAAAAGCTCAATATCATCAGTCAGAACAAGGCTAGGGTCCGGCTATCGAACAGACCATATGTAAGTTCAAGTTGAAACTGAAGAAAATTAGAACAAGTCCACAAGAGCCAAAGAGTATAACCCACCTGAATTTACAGACCTTCTCAAGCGTAGATTTGATGCATTGAACACTAATGACCGAACACCAGATGAGTTGTGGAATGACATCAAGGACATCATATATGAAGAAAGCAAGAAGTCATTAAAAAGACAGGAAAGAAAGAAAACATAAATACGGACGTCAGAAGAGACTCTGAAACTTGCTCTTGAATGTGGAGGAGCTAAAGCGAAAGGAAGAAACGATGAAGTAAAACAACCAAACAGAAGATTTCAAAGGGCAGCCTGAGAAGACAAAGTAAAGTATTATAACGACATGCGCAAAGAGCTGGAGATAGAAAACCGAAAGGAAAGAAAATGCTCTGCATTTCTTAAGCTGAAAGAACTGAAGGAAAAATTCAAGCCTCAAGTTGCAATAGTGAAGGATTCTATGGGGAAATTAAGCGACGCAGGAAGCATCGAAAGAAGATGGAAAGAAAACAGAGGCATTATACCAAAAAGAATTAGTCGATGTTCAACCATTTCAAGAGGTAGCATATGATCAGGAAACGATGGTACTGAAGGAAGAAGTCCAAGCTGCACTGTAGGCACTGGCAAAAAACAAGGCTCTAGGAATGGACAGAATATCAATTGAGATGTTTCAGCAAATGGATAAGGCACTGGAAGTGCTCATTTGCCTATGCCAAGAAACTTGGAAGACAGCTACCTGGCCAACCAACTGGAAGAGATCCATATTTATGCCTATTCCCAAGAAGCATGATCCAACAATTGAATGCAGAAATTATGGAGCAATATCATTACTATCACACACAAGCAAAATTTTGCTGACGATCATTCAAAAGCAGCTGCAGTGGTATATGAACAGGGAAGTGTCAGAAATACAGGTCTGATTCAGAAGAGGACATGGAACCAGGGATATCCCTGCTGATGTCTGAGGGATCCTGGCTGAAAGCAGAGAATACCAGAAAGATGTTTACCTGTGTTTTATTGATTATGCAAAGGCATTTGACTGTGTGGATCATAACAAATTATGGATAATATTGCGAAGAATGGGAATTCCAGAACACTTAATTGTGCTCATGAGGAACTTGTACATAGATTAAGGGGCAGTTATTTGGACACACTAAGGGGATACAGAGTGATTAAAGTCAGGAAAGGTGTGCTCCTTTCACCATATCTATTCAATTTGTATGCTGAGCAAATAGCCCGAGAAGCTGGACTATATGAAGAAGAATGCGGCATCAGGATTGGAAAAAGACTCATAAACAACCTGTGTTATGCAGATGACACAACCCTGCTTGCTGGAAGTGAAGAGGACCTGAAGCACTTACTGATGAAGATCAAAGACCACAGCCTTCAGTATGGATTACACCTCAACATAAAGAAAACAAAAATCCTCACAACTGGACCAATAAGCAATATCATGATAAACTGAGAAAAGATTGAGGTTGTCAAGGATTTCATTTTACTTGGATCCACAATCAACAGCCATGGAAGCAGCAGTCAAGAAATCAAAAGATGGATCACATAGGGCAAATCTACTGCAAAAGACCTCTTTAAAGTGTTGAAAAGCAAAGATGTCACCTTGAAGAGTAAGGTGCACCTGACCCAAGCCATAGTATTTTCAATCACTTCATACGCATGTGAAAGCTGGACAATGAATAAGGAAGACTGAAGAAGAATTGACACCTTTGAATTGTGGTGTTGGCAAAGAATATTAAATATACCATGGACTGTCAAAACAACAAACAAATCTGTCTTGGATGAAGTACAATCAGAATGCTCCATAGAAGCAAGGATGGCAAGACTGTGTCTCATATACTTTGGACATGTTGTCAAGAGAGATCAGTCCCTGGAGAAAGACATCATGCTTGGTAAAGCAGAGGGTCAGCGAAAAAAAGGAAGATCCTCAACGAGGTGGGCTGACACAGTGGCTGCAACAATGGGCTCAAGAATAACAATGACTGTGAGCATGGCACAGAACCAGGCAGTGTTCCGTTCTGTGGTACACAGGGTCGCTATGAGTCATAACCAGCTTGACGGCATCTAACAAGAGCAACATAATCACTACTTTCCTCCACCCACTCAAAAAGAAGATCAGAAGTGGAGACCAAGGTGTGAAGTCTCGTAGTACTGACCATCGCCTTAAGAGAATAATAATGTAATAACATAAAAAAGAACAAATGAACTAGAGAAATATGCTTAAAACAAATCATATGAACTCTTCTCTAGATGAGTCTACAGTGGAGTTAAGCCAGTGTACAAAAAAGTCTCCTAAATTCCCATTGTAACCACAAGATTTACAGTAACTACGACTTCACTGTCATTCCTTTCTATTCTTCTCCATAATCATATATTGAACATAGCCCCAGAAACAACTGCATTACATGGCAGCATCTGTAAACTCCATAATCATGCCTAACGTCTAGCCTTAGACACCAATACCATAAATACAGACTCCATTTCTGAAATGACAATTTTGCACGTAGTAAAATAAGTGGCAAGTCAAAATTAAATGACTGAAGTTGTTTTAGGTAATACATAGGTTGTAAAAACTAATGAGAAGTAAAAAAAATTATGAGGGCATTACAACTCTCCCATTAAAATGAAAATCTATCTTATAACTTTATGCTCTTCAAATACCATACCAGACTGAAGCATCAGCCAATATATCAAGTGTTGTTCCTAAAAAACTTGCTTCGTTTATTTGGAGTGATTGCCTTATTTATTATTTTTCAGAAATCTCTGCCTATCATTTTGGGCCAGGCAAAATTTCATTCTGTCATATACAGGGTCACTATGAGTTAGAATTGACTCGATGGCACCTAACAACATAAAAAAGCAGTTATTCTTTTAAATCAGAATAATTTCTAATTCCCCATGACCATCCAAGTTTATTTTTAATCAGCAATCCATTGAGTAACTAAAAAGAAAGTAATTGCCAAAATGGTACACCTTATAGTGTTTGTGCTTATAGACAGTGAGTATATGAACATACGCACATAGTGTACACTTTAAGTGCAACAGAGTAAAATGAAAGCTGATAATCATATCTCTAAAAAGAAAAGAAACTCCTATGAAGTCATCGTTAACGAACAGTTTTATGAATAGCACTAAGGGATTTATCATACGTATGAAAAATGATCATGCAACAAGGCTCAATCTGTCAGATATTAATTTTATGCTGCAAAAAAAGGACTATGTCTAGGCTTGTCTGCAAAAGACAAACAAACAAAAAAGCCCACTGTTCTTACACTTTTATTCTTCTTAAAAGTGGCTGCCCAGTACACAGAGCAGACACTCTGCATTTGGGTGCTGAATGGACAAACAATTGCTGATAATCAAGTGGCATGATTTATCTTTTGAAAAATCACAGAACAATTTTTAAGGAACACAAATAATGTAAATGATAAGCACAGCTTACTACAGTGTTCAAAACCCAGAGTGCAGAGAAAACAAACAGGCAGAGGGAGCTTGATACTAGACTCTCAAATTTTATCAGTTGGGTTTGCTGATAACACAGGGTGATATTTGGCCACATCATAAAAGAGATTCAGTGACCCTTGCCCATAAGAGAAACAAGTATTCTAGTTCAAATTTCTGAGGGTTCACGTCCTGTCATAGCATTAAAGTAATCGTGCAAATCTGCCTCCAGTTGGTCTCTGATTTGCATTCATTTTTTAAAAAATGATTTATACATACTTATAGTAAATTCTACATTCTAATCTTACCATTCAGCCTTGGAAGAACAGACATTTACAATATTTGAACTAAATTTATAATATTAATAGCTAGGAATTATTTGCACTATGAGTGTCTGGCTGACACCAAATCTGGTTAATAAGCAAACTACCTGCATGCGTGTTCTCCACAGAATTGAGCACTAGCCGTATTTCTTTTCTTGACTAATATAAAAAATAGTTGGCTAATGTGGATATTACCTTCTTCACACAGCAGTGATTAAAGCACAAAAGACATTGCAGGCTGGTTAAATATAAGAAGACAAAGAATATACACAAACCCTGTATAATTGAAAGAATAAAACACTTTCCTTTCTGCAGTTGTATTTAACTTAGAAGACTTGCTTAAGAATGGTGAGAAAATTTACACTATGAGAAAACCAAACCCATCCCATTGCCATTAAGTGGATTCCAACTCATCGTGACCCTATATACAGGACAGAGTAGGGTTTCCAAGGAGCAGGAGGTGGATTCAAACTGTCATCAGCTTAAGGGAGCACAAGGGAGTATTGTGCTCCCTTAAATCTTTTGATTAGCAGCTGTAGCACTTAACCACTGTGCCACCAGGGCTCCTTACACTGTGAGAGTCCTTACTGTTTCAGAGATGTTTCAAGCAACAACTAAGGAGCCATCGGCCAGTAATCCACACTCTTCTAGGAAATGTGACCAAAACTCTCCTTCTAGAAAAGTCATGTAGGATTAGAGCTAGAGCCATTATTCCATTTTCACTGAAATTCCACCCATGCCTGGATAAACTCAGTCTTAAATCAAAGCTCATTCAATACTAACAACAACAGCAACAATAACAATTATACGTGCAAACTTGATATAAAACTGTTGTTGGAAACCATAAGCATTAGTTCTATTCTGGAAAACAACCCCATGAAGTAGATGTTATTATCTTCATTTTTTAAATGAGGAAACTTGGACTCTGAGAAGTCTCTGCTAAATGTCACACAATAAGTGAACAAACCTGGATTTGAAATCCAGGTCAATTAATAATACATTCGTTCAAGATACAACTATTGGTCTTCTCATCTGAGAAAGAGAGAATGAAGGAAACCAAAGATTCAAAGAAGAAAGTAGTCTACAGGACTAAGAGCCCAAGTGAACCACAGCCTCATAGAGCTTGAAACCAGAAGAACTAGATGGTGCCCAGTACCACTACTGACCATTCTGATGAGGGACACAGTAGAAGGTCCCAGATAAAAAGGTAGAAAAATGTAAAACAAAACTCAATTTCCTAAAAAGGCCAGATTTACTGGACCGATAGAGACTAGGGGAACTCTCAAGACTATTACCCTAAGATACCCTTTGAATTTAGAAGTGAAGCTATTTTTCATCCAAATAATAGACTGGCTTATGAAATAATATCACCCATGAGTATCATGCTCCCTTAAATAATCAACTATATGAGATCAAACAGTCAACATTTACCCAAAAACAAGGATGAGAAGGTCAGGAGGGACAAGGAAGCTAGATTAAATGAAACAGAACAAACAAAATAGAAATAATGAGAATGCTGACACACTGTGAAAAATGTAACCAATGTCATGGAACCATTTCTATAAAAATTGTTAAATGGAAACCTAATTTGCTGTGTAAACTTTCACCTAAAACACAATGAAATATTAAAGAGAATAATAATACATTCATGCAGAAAACACTTCCTAAACACTATGTGCAGGGTACTGTTTTAGACACTGTGGATCTGCAGTAAACAAAACAGAGGTCCTGCCCTCACAGAGCTTATATTGAAAAGTTTATTATCCCTTTACAAATAATAAACAAACAAAACAAATAAATAGAAAACCAGATGATGAAAGTGCTATGAGGAAAAATCAGGGTAAGAAAAAGCTGAGTCACTTAGCATGCTTGGCTGCTAACCGAAAGGCTGGAGGTTCAATTTCATCCAGAGATACCTCATAAGGAAGGCCTGGTGATCTACTTCCAAAAAATCACCCACTGAAAACCCTATGGAACACAGTTCTACTCTGAAACACACGGGGTCACCTTGAGTCAGAGTCGACTCATTTGCAAGTAGTAAGGGAAAAACAGAATGTGAAATGAATGGAAGGGTTCCATTTTTATATCAGCTGGTACAGAACTGACTCTCTAATAAGGCAAATTTGATGTGACATGATGGAAAGAGAGGGAACCATACAAATATCTCATTTAAAAAAATAAATGCCTTTGGGCAGAGGAAACAGGCAGTGACACAGGAGCAGGAGCGTATTTGGCCAGATGTGAAAAAGCGAGGAAGAAAATCTGGCCAGAGCAGAGTGAGCAATTAAGAAGGAGATGAGGCAAGAGAGGCATCAGGGTGGGGGATACCACATCATGGAAGGCTTTGTAGACCACTGTGAAGTCTTGAACTCTGAGAGACAGAGATCTGAGCAAAGAGGGGAGGGACCTGAGTTACATTTTTAGACGATCACCATGATTGCTGTGTTGGGAAAACACTCAGGGAAAGAGGGCAGAAGCTCAGAGATCTGTTACGAGGCTGCAGCGTTAATCTAGGCAACAGGAGATGATGGCAGCTGGGGCAAGGATGTTAACAGTGGGGGTGATGAGAAATAGATGGCTTCTAGAAATAGTGTAAAGGATTTGCCATTTAAATGTGGGTACGAAAGACAGAAAAGGGTTAAGAATTACTCCACAGGTTTTAACTTTATTAGCTTAGGGTTAGGGTGCCATCTACGAAGAAGAAGCCTGCAGAATAATCTCCCAGACTTTAAAGTCCATGCTCTCTCCAAATCACCATGCTGCTTCACAGAGTCAGACCATGTATCAGAGTTAGTTTAGAATTCAATTCCTACCCACCTCGAGTGTCCATTCCTGTTTATAAAGGCAGGACACTCCCAGTCGGGAGGCGCTGATGTCTGGGGCCCACATGGAATGTAGAGGTCCTGGTACCTCCAAGCAAAGCGGAGAATGGACAGTAGAGTGAGGAGACACAGCTGAAAGGGCAAAACCAGCACATGAAGAGTTGACACACAGGGATGGAAACAGCCCAGAGGATGAAGATGGCAAGTGCAAAAACGGAAGAGAGGGAATCGATAGTCATCCAAGGGCCAACTGGTGGGATTAATGCTGCCATTGCTTCGCATGATCTTCCCTCATGAGACCCGTGGACCCAAAGAAAGTTTTCCCACCTCCAATTCAGACAGCACAGTTCTGCTTCAAATTGATTTACATATTCATCTTCCTCAAATGATTATATCTGAACAAAAGGCTCCAAGGCTTATCGTACCCCTTTCTTTCTTTATCAATCTTCCTCCCTCCACGTCCACCTCCATCTGTCATTTTAATTAAAAATATTGATCCTGACCAGTAGTTTTCAAACTTAGCTGTGCTTCAGGGTATCTTTTTTAAAAATACAGATTCCTAGTCCCACATCAGAGTCCCTAGATGTTGCAACGGTTTATGTGCTCAGCTGCTAACCACAAGGGTGATGGTTCAATTCCACCCAGAGGCACCTCAGAAGAAAGGACTGGTGACCTCTTTCCAAAAAATTAGCCATTGAAAGCCCTATGGAGCACATTTCTACACTGACATGCATGGGGTAGCCATGCGTCAGAACTGACTCGATGGCAACTGAACTATAAAGACCCACATCAGATGGAAGGAATTAGAATCTACAGGGAAGAAAGGCACTCAGTCAGGTTTGGAAACAGCCCTTGGTTTCTCAGTAAACAACAAGAACAGTTACAATTTGTAACTTAAACATGGATGGTGTTTCCTTTCTCTTAGTACCACTAAAAAAAAAAAAAAAAAAAAACCCACTGCCATCAAGTTGATTCCGACTCACAGCGACCCTATAGAACAGAGTAGAACTGCCCCATAGAGTTTCCAAGGAGCACCTGGCAGATTCGAACTTTTGGTTAGCAGCCATAGCACTTAACCACTACGCCACCAGGGTTTCCCCCTGAAATGATCTAACTTCCCCTGAGTTTTTGAATTTTTTTTTCTTCAAGGAATCAGAAGCAGAATACTCTTGCAAGAAATTACTCATACTCTTGGGTCTAGTGAAGCCTTATTACTTCAAACGCCAAAGCCCAATACAAGACCTATTTTTCTGCTACTTTATGCTGTTTATTCTCCTAGGTAGTTGCTTTAGATATTTTAATGTTTAATCTTCCCGCCTTTGTACCTTGAGGAATAGCCCGTGAAAGGCTCGGAGTTCAAAATCAGAGCCTCATAACACTCCACAGGTTTAACAAGAGATAATCATGGCAATTAAGGGAAGACCAAAACCCCACTGAAATGGCCAGGAACGCTGCTCACTCAGTTTGTGGAGGACTTCTCTGCTGAAATCTGTAATTTTCTTTTTATTCTCCAACGGTTACACTGGTAAATGACTATTCCTGCTCCCGCTTTCCCAGGGAGGGGCCAGATTCTGTGAGGAAATTGCTCCGTCACTCAAGAGTGATGAAATCTGTGGAGCAATGCTGGGCTAGAAATGATTACTGAAGGCCTGTTACGAGATGCCAGCAGACAGTCTCTATTAACCATCATTCCCTCTGTACACAGCGATCTGAAAGGAAGAGAAGACTTTTGGCTGTGCACAGTATCTTAGGGACTTATTTGACAGCTTATTTGTTAAATGCATTTTAATATTAATTCTCCTCTGCACCATAGTTGACCTTCAAAAAATTTCCCCAGTCTCCAGAACACAAAGCACACTGGCCTAGGGAAAGCATGAACGTGAAGAAAGCAGCACTTAAACTCATTTTTGCCTCTGCAGTTACATAAAAAGCAGTTAAGATTAAATACTACCTCAGGTAGCTGATCTTTTAATACCGAGGCTAAAACACAGATAAATTAGAACCCAATTAATTGAGATCCAAATTATTTTTCTGGCACATTGAGAAGAATGCAAATCGCAGAAATGTACAATGATATAAGGAAAATTTTCAGCTCCTGAGACATGTCCTGGGCCCAAAACACACTGTCTTTTCCTGGTCTGTAAAATGAGAACTGGCATCAAGAATAATGACCCTCAAATATCCAGTAAACACACAACTATAAAGCTCTCCAAGAGAGGCTGCCATTTAATTCTTATCCAGAAAATTCTACTAAATGGACATGCCATTCTGTGAACATTCTGAGGTTTCATTCTTACAGAAGGTAAAATTAGAATTGTCTTCTTTTATGATTTAACTCATATTTAAGCCCAACTTGTACACAATGCTCAGGAAAGACCTGTTACTTTGCTCCAGAAAATCATGTTTAATTCCCAAGTACCTACAAGCCAGCGCTGATGAGTAAATGATCGATAAATTTGCCCACTTTGAAGTGAAAGTCACAGACATCTTTCTTTCCTAAATCTCTCTGAATCAGTTTCTGCCATTAATTAGGATTAGAGCTGTCTTCGCAAGGATCTGAGAGATGACTACCCGTAAAACTACATTTTAATCTCATTAAAGCACTAAGAAAAATGGGTATCCTTGAATTCCTTCGGGGGGGATGGGGGGAATAACAGTACTTGTGACTTCCCATTGATGCACATGCCATACTTCAAACCAAACCTTCTCGGTGCAATACCTAGCTGACCGAGTGGTGGGTGTTTGATCTTCATCTAGCAGCAAGGCTGCAGGAGGGTGCTGGCGCTCTATGGAGCATTTGCAGCCCCAGCGTAAGATGAAGCTCTGTGTCAGTCTTTCTTGGTTCTGAGTCATTACATCTAGGGAGGGAAAGCATTAGAAAAGCTTTCAAGCCACAAACCACACATCTCAAGGAGATGGCTAATTAGAATTCACCCTAAACTGTGATAGAATTAACAGACATTAAATAATCATTATTTATAATTGGGGAATCAAGTTACTCAAGAGAAAAAAAAAAGGCAGAGCTCAGATTGCCTTGGTTAATGTTTAAATTGGAAAAGTGAAAGGATAAGCAGTCCCTCAAATAACCAATTGCTTCTGTCCCCAAAGTTAGTAACTTAGAAAGTCTAAGTAACTTAGAAAGTGATGTTAAAATTGTGATTTGGATCTTAGGCTTTTTTTTTTTTTAAAAAAAAAAAAAGGCTTTTAAAAGAGCACACAAAAAACATTTTATCCACATGTAGCCAGGGTATAGGACAAGCAGTCTGTCCTGAGCTCTGGAATAGTGACCAGGGGAAAAGCTATAGGAGTAGAAATTTTATTCCTTTTTTTCATGGCAGACATTGACTAGAGCAATTTTTTTGTTTTTAATTGTACTTTAGATGAAGGTTTATAGAACAAACTAGTTTCTCATTAAACAGTTAGTACACATATTGTTTTATGACATTGGTTAACAACCCCATGACATGTCAATACTCTCCCTTCTCAACCTTGGGTTCCCTATTACCAGCTTTCCTGTCCCCTCCTACCTTCTCCTTGCCCCAGGGCTGATGTGCCCCTTTAGTCTTCTTTTGTTCCATGGGGCTGTCCAATCTTTGGCTGAAGGGTGAACCTCAGGAGTGACTTCATTACCGAGCAAAAAGGGTGTCTGGGGACCGACCATACCCTCAGAGTTTCTCCAGTCTGTCAGGTCAGCAAGTCTGGTCTTTCTTTTTGAGTTAGAATTTTGTTCTATATTTTTCTCCAGCTCTGTCCAGGACCCTCTGTTGTGATCCCTGTCAGAGCACTCAGTGGCAGTAGCCAGGCACCATTTAGTTGTACTGGACTCAGTCTGGTGGAGGCCATGGTAGATGTGGTCCATTAGTCCTTTGGACTAATATTTCCCTTGTATCTTTAGTTTTCTTCATTATGCTTTTCTCCTGAAGGGGTGAGACCAGTGAAGTATCCTAGATGGCCACTCACAGGCTTTTAAGACCCCAGACGCTACTCACCACAGTAGAATGTAGAACATTTTCTTTATAAACTACATTATGCCAATTGAGCTAGATGTTCTAGGAGAATTTTTTTTTTAAGCAAAAAAAAAAAAAAGTCTTTAGTTCCTTTACTTCTTTTTCTGTACTTCTGGAACATGTCTTTCAAGGCCCATGATAGGCTCACACTGCCTTTGTTTCACTCCTTCCCCAGCTGGGGCCCCATCCTGGCCAGGCCTACCTCTCAAAGACCTACCCCTCAGGGGAGCTGACCACTGGGGGTTCGGGAGGGTGTTAGGAAGAAAGAAAATTGATCAAACCAAGATATGGGACAAAATAAGACTTTGTTTTCTGTTTTGCTCTAAAGCAACAGCTTTGCAATGTTCAGCCTCACAAAGGGTCAAAGAAATAAAACATGAAAATATATCCTCATCCAATGGATTAAAAATGGTAATGAAACTGTTGGTATGGAAAAATAGGTGTTCCAAAAAAAATCCTGCAGGCAGGGTAAAATGGTTACAATTTCTCAGCAGAGTGCTCTGTTTATACATGTCCAAAGTCTTAAAAAAAAAAAAATTTGATCCAGCAAAAACACTGTGAGAACTATACAAAGGAAGTAATCCAAGATGTGCAGAGAGATGGATGTGTAAAGATGTTGAACATGTAATTATTTATAAGAGAGAAAGTTCTGAAACCCAAATGTCCAATGATAGCAGACTGTTATGTAAATAATGGAATACACTGATACCATTAAGAAGTACATCATAGAAAAACATGTACTAATATGGGAAAGTATTCATGATCTATTCCTAAGTAATCGAAAAGGGCAGACTACAAAACATATAATTTTATCGCATATGTATAAAAATTAAAGGTTGGAAAGACATTCACAAAAATGTAAACAGTAGTTAATTCTGGGTGATAACCGTGGTTTTTATTTTGCTTCATTTTGTTTTGTTCTTTCTCTTTGTGTTTTTCTCTGTTCTTTAGCATTTCTGGACTAACCATAAAACTAACTAGAACATTCTACAGTTACTTGCAAAAAGTTATTTAAAAAATTTAATACAGAACATTAAAAAAAAAAAAAATAGCTCCACTAGAGAGATGCCAAGAAGAGGAGGGTAGGGAGAGACAGTTGTCAGTTACATGTGTGAATGGTATGTAAGGCAGAGATTGCAGCCTTCTTCTATACAATATCATTATTTAGCATAACAGTCTCTGCAGTACACACACACATTAACCTCAGTGAATAACTGTTAAGAACAAACAAAAGAAATACGTAGTCCTTAAAAATATACCCCTACCAATATGCAGTTCCCCCATTATATTTTTCCTAAAATATTGGGCTGTTTCCTATGTAAGAAATACTGTATATGCTGAGGCTTTAGAACACTTGAAATCATGTAAATTCTTCTTGAGAAATGTTTAAAAATTCATATGACTTACTCCTAAGAGACCATGACAACTTCTTTCCAGATTGCACCAGACTATTCTTCTGTGAATCACGGATTTTAATTTCTAAGATGCAACAGCAATGCTCTGTGCTTAGATCAATAAAAGGAAATGAGTTACTGTGGTTTGTCTGCATTTTGCCAGAACCCCCTGCCCTAATACTTTACTTATTCACAGCCCTGAGTGTCTCAAAACTCCATGTGTATATTAGACTAGCTTCTGTGACACAGAAACAAAGCTAAACCATGTACAGCACAAACCATACTCAGGGCTTAGACTCAGAACTATGGCCCTCTTTTCCTGTGCCAAATCTCTGGCCCACATAGAGCGAAACAAGCCAGTAATGAACTGGGCTTGAAAGAATCATATAGAGTTTTGAAATATTTCTCTTATAAACATTTGTGTCCCCTTTCTCCACCAGTGCAGTTTATTACTACTATCTGCATTAAAAAAAAAAAAAGCCTTGTAGATAGATGACCACATTTTTCAATCAAAAAACTATCTTCCATCCTGACTCCACCAAATCAGCCTTTGCACTGACTAACATCATACTTTCGCCTTTCTAATTTACTGATTTATTCCTATTGTTCTTTTTATTATTAGGATCAAGATAGTAATTCCTGAGTTTGTCACACCCTACTATTATGGGCTTGATTTAACTATGCAATTTGAATATCATATATAAAAAATTGCTAATTTATTAATTTTTAAAAATCCATTTGATTCGAGATTTGCATAATAGAGCAAGTGATCACTGGGTTAAGAACATCTACCTGGAACCAATGTTTAGGAATCCAAGGAAAACACAAATGCTTGTCTTTAGCTGTCTAACTTGAGGAATGTTGTTTTTAGCTGTCGTCAAGTCGGGCCCCAAGTCAGTGCGACTTCACGCACAACAGAACAAAATGTTGCGCAATCCTGTGCCATCCCTGTGATCAGTTGTGCATCGGACTGTAGTGAACCATAGGATTTTCACTGGCTGATTTTCAGAAGCAGATCATCAGGCCTTTCTTTCTAGCCCATCTTAGTCTGGAAGCTCTGCAGAAACTTGTTCAGCATCATAGCAACATGCAGTCCTCCACTGACAGAGGGGTGGTAGCTGCATATGAGATGCACTGGCCAGGAGTCAAGCCCGGGCCTTCTGCATGGAAGGGGAAAATTCTACTACTGAACCACCAATGACTCATATTTAAGGGATACTTAAAGGAAAAAGAGAATATTTTCAAACTGATTTGGGATCATTCCTATTTCCTTCTTTAAAGTTGCCGTGATTTTTCTTTAATAAAAAAAAAAGTTACTATCAATTAGAAGGGAGCCTGGTGGTACAGTGGTTAAGGGCTTGGCTGCTGAACAAAAGGTCAACAGTTCAGAGTCTACTCTACAGCAGGTATTGCCTCACTCCTGAAGCTTCCATTTGGGCAGGGTTCTACCAGAGTTCTCCTGGTCTAGAGAGAGACTTACCGACTTTGTGAGTCTCATGTGTAGCCCAATTTCTTTTTTTCTCCCCTCTCTCTCCTTAGAGAGAGCTGAATTCTCCTCTGGTCCTCCATCAGTGGGCCCTTAGGTGTGTAGGTAATTTTGGAGCACAGTACCAGGAAGCCATTAGGTATAACTTAGAATTAGTGACATTTTGATTCTTCAGCTGCCAGTTATTTTATCTTACTCCTCAGCTGCCTTAGAATTGGGACAGGAAAGAGACAGGCGCTGTTTGGGAGGCCCTTCTCAAAGACCCAAACATCTTAAGCATTCTGCCATGAACCTCAGCAATGAGCATAGCTGGCAAAATACATTTGGAGAGACTGAGGCTACGGGTGGGTGGTTGTGAGCTTTGGCATGCTTTATTAAGCATGGGTCATAATGGTTTCTAACTCTGGCAGTTTGTGGAGCTTGTACTGGGCCAAGGGACTGGTTTTCATAGTCTGCAGTAATCTTTTAACTGTTATGCCTACATCAGATGAATTGTGTATGTTTCTCTAATTTTCACAACCCTGAAAAGTTACTATATTTCATCAAATCTAAAATGCCACTGAATGTAAGACACACCATTATTTCATGGACTGCCAAGAAAGAAGAAAACACTGTCAATAAACTATAACATGTCATTTATTGTATAACATAGCCAAGTTTCAGAGATGCTAAAATGTGGGGGGAAATGAGTCACACAATCAATGAACTATGGTATTATCCTCGTTTTCATTCAAGGAAAATCAGACTCAGAAAGAGTGATTTGCCCAAATCACACAAATTGAAAATGGCGAAGTCAGGATTCAACCCACTCATGGGGACTCAAAGTACACACCCTCCCCACTCTAACTTACTGCCCAGAGTACACTATAATTTAGACAGACAATCTATTTCAAACATCAAGCTTTACATATTTGTTGATTATCTGCAAACTTGGCACATGTGCAACTGATTCAACCTGGACATTTGGAGTGTATTATCTCTATTTTACAATGGAGAAACAGGCTCAGAGAGGTTAAGTAGCATGCCACTCACACAGCCGATACACAGCAAAGCCAATGTGGTGAGCTCTAGGCATGAACAAGTACGCACCCACATTGGATTTTAAAGGGTTTGGGAGCATACTTTTTTTTAAATTATTTTATTGTGGTAAAAATATGGAGAACAAAACATTTGCTGATACAACATTTTTTACATGAATAATTCAATGTCATTGGTTACGTTCATCATGTGCAACAACCACCACTATCCATTTCCAAATTTTTCCACCATCATTAGCAGAAATTCAGAGCCCCTAAGCTTTTTTTTTTTTTTTTTTTAAGCTTAGACTGGAAACCCTAGTAGCATAGTGGTTAAGTGCTACGGCTGCTAACCAAAGGGTCGGCAGTTCAAATCCGCCAGGCGCTCCTTGGAAACTCTATGGGGCAGTTCTATTCTGTCCTATAGGGTCGCTATGAGTCGGAATTGACTCGACGGCACTGGGTTTAAGCTTAGACTCCTTTTTTTCCCATTCCCTTTCACCTTTGGTAATCACTAATAAACTTTGGTTTGCATATATTTTATATATTTGGTATTTCATATAAATGGGATCATAAGTATTTGTTCTTTAGTGGCTGAATTATTTTATTCAGCCTAATGTTTTCAAGATTCACCCATGTTGCAGCATGTATCAGAACTTCATTTCTCTTTATGATTAGGGACACGCTTTTGAAGATTCCCCCTCCCCCGGGCCCCCTATTCCCCAAGCAAAGCACTTATTGGGCAAATGTCAACTTCCAACACCTTTTTCTGAACAACCCTGATCTTCAGTTAAGAGTTCTGACCAAAGCCTGATAGATATTTAAGTGAAACACGAATGGACACCCCTAGAATTAAATAGTATTTAGAAAAGGCAGTCCAAGAGTAATACACAGACCCAGCATCAGGCAGTATGTTAAACTGGCATATGTACAGATTGTGTCCAAATCAAGGGGTGGCCTTTCAAGGCAAATTTTGTGGCTCATTGCTAGGGAAAGCCAAAGCCAGAAGAGCCAAATTACAGATCAGCTCCTCAGTAAAATTGAATTTGACACCTTTTTCCTCCGGAGATTAGGAATTATCTTCCCAACATGCACTTCAGAACATCAGTGTCAGCCCATCTGCAATATAAATTTAGATCTCAATACAGTATGTAAAGTGTCTTTCTGCTGTGGTCGTTAGCAGAGACAAAAACCTCCAAAGGTCTCATCACTAAATGAAGACCCACAGCATCTGTTCCGTCCTCTAGGGAAGCTGCCATTTGTTCTGCATCCTGATGAAGGACGAAGGGCAGGGGTCTGGGAAGCAGGCTGGGGGACAGTGTGATAGAGGGTCAGGAAACCTAGAAGCTGACCCCAGCTCTGCTGTTCACTAGCTCTGTGACCTTGGACAAATTCAAAAAATCTCCAAGTTGCAAAGAATCTTTAAAGACCGTTAGTCCAGACATTTTACTGATGTTTGAATCATTTAATAACATCACTCCAGAACCCATCTATCAGTTTATTTTCCTGTAGTGGCTTGAGTACTGCTGTGATGCTGGAAGCTATGTCCCCTAGCATTTCAAATATCAGCAGGGTCACCCTTGGTGGAGAGGTTTCAGCAGAGCTTCCTGACTAAGACAGACTAGGAAGAAAGGCCTGGTGATCTACTTCTGAAAATTAGCCAATGAAAACCTTATCAATCACAACAGATCACTTACTTTGGACACATTGTGAGGAGAGATCGATCGCTAGAGGAAGACATGATGTTTGGTGAAGCAGAGGGCCGAGGGAGAGCATGACCCTCGGTGAGATGGATTGGCTCAACAGCCACAATGATGGACTCAAACATGCCAGAGATTATGAGGATGATGCAAGACTGGGCAACATTTTGTTCTGTTGTACTTAAGGTTGTCATTAGTCAGAGTTGACTTGACAGCAGCTAACAACAATAACATCACTGCTAAGTGATGATCTAGTTTGTGCTTTATACTCAAATGATAAAGAAATCACTTTTCCATTCCCTCACCAGTGCTCTATGACTTCTGAGCACCCTCAAGAAGGCACTGTGGCCCAAATGCTGGAGATTAAAAAGATTAAAAAGAACATGAGATCTTAACAATACTAAAAGGTGAGCAGAGGTTACTAGCCCATCTCTACAGAAAGTTATCAATTATTAATCAAGGTTAAGTGGTTATATAAGGTTCCAAAAAATAAGAATTAAGAGAATTTCTTGATATAAGTGGCTTGCCTATAAGGAAAAAAATAAATATAATAAAATAAATACAAATATATATTTTACTTTGTTGTTGAGAATATACACACCAAAACATACACCAATTCAACAGTTTCTACATGTACCATTCAGTGACATTGATTACATTCTTCAAGTTATGTAACCATTCTCACCCTCCTTTTGTTCCTCCCCCATTAAAATAAATTCACTGCCCCCTAAGGTTCCCACCTAATCTTTCAAGTTGCTGTTGTCAATTTTATCCCATACAGATAGTTCTTAAAAGAGCATAACGCTCAAGGCAGGTGTTTTTTTTCACTAGTTAAGCTAAACTATTGTTTGGTTAAGATTTACATATTATCTCAGTGCAAAAGTTTCGGGGGTTCATCCAATCTTCATGGCTCCAGAAGTCTGGAGTCCATGAGAATTTGAAATTCTGTTCTACGTTTTCCCCCTTTTGATCAAGAATCTTCTATGGAAACTTTGACCAAAATGTTCAGTCATGGTAGCCAGGCACCATCCAGTTCTTCTGGCCTCATGGCAAAGGAGGCAGTTTTTCATGGAAGCAATTGGCCACATGTTCCATATCCTGTTCCTATTCCTGACCCTCCTTCTTCCTGTATTGTTCCAAGCGAGCAGAGACCAATTGTTGTACCTTGGATGTCCGCTCACAAGTTTTTAAGATCTCAGGCACTACACATTGAACTATGAGGTAAAACAGAAGCACTAAACATGTTACTAGGCCAATTAATTGGGATGTCCCATGTGACCATGACTCTAAGCCTCCAAATCAAGAAATCAAATCCCATGAGGTTTTTGGTTATACTTAAGCAGTCTCAGCATGTACCCTTTTTTTTTTCTTTTAATTCCATTGTTGTAAATATATCTACAACACAACTTTTGCAAATTCAACTTTTTACAGGTATATAACTTATTGACAGCAATTAGAATAATTAGCTGTGCAACCCTATCCTTAATCAATGCAGTATTTCCATCACAGTTCATGCCTCCTTTCTCCCTCCCTCCTGCCCCTGGTAACCACTAATAAACTCTGATCTCTATATATTTGCCTTTTCTTGTCTTTTTATATAAGTGAGGTCATACAATATTTGTCCTTTTGTGATTTGATGTATTTCATTCAGCATAATGTCTTCCAGCTCCATCCGTATTGTAGCATGTATCAAGACTTCATTACTCCTACTGACTGAGTTGTATTCCACAGTGTGTATGTACCACATTTTGTCTACCCATTCATCTGTTGATGGGCATCGTGGCTATTGTGAACAGTCTTGCAATGAATACTGGTGTACAAGTCTCTGTTTGAGTCTCTGCTTTCAAGTCTTTTGGGTACATACCTAGGAGTAGAATTGCTGGGTTATATGACAGTTCTAGTTTTAGTTTTTGAGGAACCACCACACTTTTCCACAAAGGCTGTACCATTTTGCATTCCCACCAGCAATGGGTAAGGGTTCCAATTTCCCCACATCCTCACTAATGTTTGTTATTTTCTGTTTTTGGTTTTTTTTTTTTTTTTAATCTTAGCCATCCTAGTGGGAGTGAAATGGTATCTCATTGTGGTTATGATTTAAATCTCTCTGATGGCTCATGACACTGAGCGTCTTTTCATGTGTTTGATGGCTATTTGAATGTCCTCTTTGGTGAAATGTCTATTCAAGTCTTTGCCCATTTTATGATTGGGTCATTTATCTTTTAAGCTGTCAAAGTTTTATACATACTTTGGTTATGGAAAAAGAAAAGTCTTAACATGTTGAAACTTTAAAACAATGTTTTTACCACACAAGGTTTAGATTTAGGGGGAAAAAAAAAAAACTTAAAGTATTCCATACAGAAAATCTCAGCTAAAAGACAAGGACTGTGAAGAGTCCAAATGATGTGGCAAAATCATTCTATGACCAAGAAATGTCAGCTCAGATACGGATCACTCTAAGAGGAACCACCAGGCCCATGTGCAGGGTGATATATTTATCAGAAAATAACTCAGCATCTCCTAACCTTGGCAAGCTTAAAATTTTAGACCACCTCCTTTGGATCAAAAAAAAAAAAGGATCAGGTGGAAGAAATAACCAGAGAGTCCCCAAAACAAATCAGTGTGTCTTTGGTATTAGGAATAAGTGAGAGATAATGAGTCTTGTTTTACCTTTTGAATTGCATTTGAATATTGAAAAGATTAGTATAAACACATAGCAAATATAATAAAGTATATAGGAACGCCACCCCAATTGTGGCTTTGAACTTGTGAGAATCCACAAATTATATCAGTCTACAAGAAGATAAGGAATTTACACCAGAATATAAATCAACTTTGTGACTAAGCACTATGCACAGTTGACTTTTTTGTGACTGTCAAGACTTTCTAGATGAAAGAAGCAGCACGTTGATTTATACTGTGGCCCAGGCTTCTTATCTTGGCCCAAATGATGACAAACAGTTCACAGACTGGCTACTTTATGTAACATTGTTAGAGAGTAATAAAGTGGGTATTTTCTATATTAACAGGCACCCCCATGGGACTCTGATGAACCTGTAACAGCTCTTTTTTCATTCTATGAAGCACCAACTCTCCAAAACCACTAAGAACTGAAACTTTCACTGTCTTATTCCAAAACTGAGGCACCGTCTCACCTAGACTATTGCAGAGCTTTCTAGCAGGTCCTCCTGGCTTTAAACTATGCTGACACACCCCCAAGCCAGACTCCACCCCACTGCTACAGGAATCTATAAAATATATCTGAACACTCACACCACACTTAAAATCTTCTCAGACCTCCTCAATGCATACTCCATTCGCTTTAAACTTTGAGTTTAATCCTCAACCATTCTCTCCCACCCCTCCACCCCTGTGATTATTAGTCACTCCCTAAACACATTATATATTTTTATCTGCCTGTGTTTTAACTCACATTACTTCCTCCATTTGGACTACTCTTCCCTCTCTCTCCACCTATACACTCCTCTCCGTCTTTAATAGCCCATTCAGATAATACCACCTCTGAAAATCTCACCAGCTATCCCAGAAAGAACAACATATTCAGACCCTCTCTGGGAGGCAGTACTTGCTGTAATTACCTGGGCCGGTTCACAAACCTCATTCTACAACTCCTGTCTGTATAAGAGATGTATTTAACATCTCTGTGCTCTAGTTTCCCCACCTGTAAAGTGAGGACAATAACAGTACTTCCTTCGTAGGATTAATGTGAAGATTAAATTAGCTAATCCATGAAAGCATTTAGCACAGTACCTTGCATAGAGTAAACATTCAATAAATTATTGTGTTACAAAACATTTGTTTTCATCTCTCTGGTATTACATTGTATCATACTTCATTGTTTTTATGTCTGTTTCCTTCAGTGTATTGTAAGCTTTTGAAAGGTAAACCCTTAATGGGTCTCATTTATCTTCCCACCTCTATCCTTAGCACAAGGAGCCCTGGTGGCACAATGATTAAGTGCTCGGCTGTTAATCGAAAGGTTGGCAGTTTAAACCTACCCAGCAGCTCCATGGAAGAAAGACATAGCGATCTGCTCCCGTAAAGATTACAGCCCAGAAAACCCTATGGAGCAGTTCTACTCTGTCACATTGGGTCACTCTTGAGTCAGAATCGACCCAACAGCACACAACAACAACATGGCTGGATAAGGCCAGAAAAAGGCTGACACACTCTCCATGGCCTAGAAGGCAGCTCAGAAAGGGACTCCAGGCCTAAACTCCCTGGCTTAACTCCCTGTGATGACAGAAGAGCCACCGCCCTCAAATCAGTCTTCTCTCTTTCCCCTGGAAAGTCTCTGTGCTTTCCCACCGCCATTCTTGATTCCTTAAAATGGAAAAGCAGAGCTGCCCCCTCTCCAGCACCACTGACCCCATGGTTGAGTTCTAGAGGGTGTTGAACCCTCAGATCTGGAGGAGCCTGGCACACTGGAGACAACACTGGACTTGCCAGCAAAAGGCCTTAGCTGGGTTCCTAGCTCAGCCACTTGTCAGCTTTGTGACCCCGGGCAACCCCTAAACATTACCATTTCCTTATCTATAAAATGTGTGTACCATCTTCACCGAATTGTTAAGGAGAATAAGCAAGCAATACAAGAGGGTATACCTTACATTCCAAAGCACTAAACAAATATCAAAAGCTATTATTAGGTAACAGTAAAAAGTACTAATTACCAAGTACTTACTCCCTGACAGGCACTGTGCTAAGTGTTTTTCATATTATCTCATTTAATTCTTATAACCAATGTGGTAGCTACTATTATCCCCTGCAGTAATTAGAGTTCTGGTAAGCAAGAGGGACAGATTCTGGCTTAAGTGGAAAAAAAAGACAAAGATGAAGAAGTACCAGCAGTAGAAGGAGGAGGAGGAGAAGGGTAGATTTTTTTTAAAGATACTGGAGTTGCTCAAAGAACTAATGAATCCCTAAGCATCCAGCCCCAGCTGGGCAGGGAATGAGGGCAGCCCCAGGAACTGCAGCAGCAGCAGGCATTGTTGGACATTCCCTCCACAACACTAACATTAAGACACCTCAGTGCCAATGAGCCCCTCTCTCTGGGTTTCAAATTCCTGGGCAAGAGAAGTTAGTTGACCTAAGTAAATCATTCTGCCCAGGGAAAAGAAATGCATGGTGCAGATACCCGCACCACTGCAAAGAAGGGGGAATTGTTTTGTAAGTCAATCAAAACCAGCTGCTGTTAACTGATTCATGGTAATCCTACGTATGTCAGAGTGGAACTGCGCTCCCTAGGGTTTTCAATGGCTGATTTTTCAGAAGTGGGTCACCAGGCCTTTCTCCTGAGGTACCTCTGGGTGGACTTGAACTTCCAACCTTTGGGTTAGCAGCCAAGGACATTACCATTAGCACCACCCAGGTACTCCTTGTAAGCCAACAAACTAGTCTTAAAGGAGTCTACTACATTCTTATTTCACAGGTGAAAACTCTGACATTAGCAACATTAAAGAATTCACCCAAGGTCCTGTGGCTTGTAATTTGTGGAGCCAGGTGTCAACCCAGTTCTGTACTATTAAAAGCAAGAACTCTGGAAATCTCCACTATACTATTTTCCAATGAAATGGGTCCAGGAAACTACACCATGAATATTTTCACAAAGTTGTCAAATATAAACAAACATTCCTTCTTCATTATCTTAAGAGGCCCTCTGCTGGGTGACAGAAGAGTTACAGTGCCGGGGTTTGAATTCTGCCTTTTTGGCTGTGACTGTGAACAAGTTGCTTAAATTCTTTGGGCTTCTTTGTTGTTGTTGCAAGGATTAAGTGAGTTAATATCAGCAAAAGACTTAAAACTATGCCTGGAACATAAGATGAAGAATAGTCAGCACAACAGTAAAAAAGAGCAGAGTTGGAGGAATTACACTACCTGATTTACAATCTTAAAACAAAGCTACAGTAATCAAGACAGCACAGTATTGGTTAAAGAATAGACACAGAGATCAGTGGAGCAAAATAGAGAGCCCAGAAATAGATGTATACAAGTAAACAATGGCAATTCAATGGAAAAGGGATAGACTTTTCAACAAATGGTGCTGGAACAACTGGACATCCATATACAAAAAACTTGAGCCTAAACACATACCTTATACCTCTCACAGAAGTTAAGTAAAAATAGATTACAGACCTAATATAAAATACAAAACTATAAAACTTACAGATGAAAACAGAAGAAAAGATAGGGTAAGCCTGGTTATGGAGATGAGTTTTTAGATACAACACCAAAATAAAAAATAGATAAATTGATCTTATTGAAATTAAAAGCTTTTGCTTTGCAAAAGACCCTATTAAAAAAGGAAAAGACAAGCCACAGACTGAGAAAATATTTGCAAAACACATATCTCATGAAGGACTCGTATTCAAAACACATAAAGAACTCTTAAAACTCAAAATAAATACAAATACAACTGAAAATGAGCAAAAAATATGAACAAACATCTCACCAAAGAAGACATACAGATAGCAAATGAGCATATCAAAATATGCTCAACATCATTTGTCATTAAGGATAACAAATAAAAACAACAATTAGACACCACTACACACCAGTTAGAATGGCTAACATCCAAAACACTGACAACACCTAGTGCTGGTGAGGATGTGGAGCCACAGGAACGCCCATTCACTCCTGGCGGGAAAGAAAAATGGTGCAGTCATTATGAATGCCAGTTTGGTAAGTTCTAACAAAGCTAAACATAGTGTTACTATATGACCCAGCAATTGTGCTCCTCAGTATTTACCCAACTGTTTTGAAAACTTATTGCCACACAAATACCTTCATGTGAATGTTTATAGCACTTTTATTCATAATCGCCAAAAACTGGAAACAACCAAAATGTCCTTCAAAAGATGAATAGATAAACTGTGGTACATCCATACGATGGAATATTACTCAGCAATAAAAGGAAATCAGCTATCAAGCCATGAAAAGACATGGATAAATATTAAATGCATATTTCTAATTAAAAGAAGCCAATCTGAAAAGCTACATACTATTTTAATTCCATGACATTCTGGAAAGGACAAAACCATAGGCACAGTTAAAAGTTTAATTGGTTGCCAGGTGTTGGGATTAGGGTGGGAGAAGTGAGTTGAATAGGTGAAACACAGGTGTCATGGATTGAATTATGCACCCCCCCCAACCCCCCCAAAGAAAAAATCTGTCAACTTGGCTAGGTCATGATTCCCAGTATTGTATGACTGTCTACCATTTTGTCATCTGATATGATTTCCCTATATGTTATAAATCCTGTCACTATGATGTAATGAGATGGATTAGTAGCAGTTACATTGATGAGATCTACAAGACTGGATAGCATCTTAGGCCAATCTCTTATGAGATATAAAAGAGAGAAGCGAGCAGAGAGACATGGTGGACCTCATGCCACCAAGAAAGCACTGCTGGGAGCAGAGCATGTCCTTTGTAACTGGGGTCCCTGTGTGGAGACGCTCCTATTCCAGGAGAAGTTTGATGAGAAGGCTGACAGAGAAAGCCTTCTCCTGGAGCTGACACCCTGAATTTGGAGTTTTAGCTTACTCTACTGTGAAGAAATAAATTTCTCTTTGTTGAAAACATCCACTTGTTGTATTTCTGTTATAGCAGCACTAGATGTCTAAGACAACAGAAAAATTTTAGGGCAATGATACCATTCTATATGAGACTGTAATGATGGATATATGACAACTGTATCCACCATTACAAAACCCATTGAAATTTACAGCACAGAGTGAACCTTAACGTATGCAAATTTTTCAAAAGCCATTTAGAAGATGGGAGAACAGCAGGATGGAATGTAACATGTAACAAAATAATCTAACTTTATTATAAATGTATGAAACAACCTCAGTGAAGAGGGTATGAGGGAAAGATGATGACATAAGTAACTTTGAAAACAAGTGGAGTCTATAAAAGTAAAGGCAAGAGTAACTGCTCATAAACACTGTCTCTGCTTGATAAAATTGTGTTCCATGGGAGTTGTTGTTGTTGCTAGCTGCCATTGAGTCGACCCTCAACTCATGGCGACCCCATGCCCAACAGGATCAGACTATTGTGACCCACAGGGTTTTCGTTAGCTAGTTTTTCAAAAGTAGATTGCCAGGCCTTTTTTCCTAGTCTCTCTTAGTCTAGAAGCTCTGCTGAAACCTGTTCAGCATCATGGTAACATATAAGCCTCCCCTTACGGATGGGTAGTGGCTGTGCTTGAGATGCATTGGCCAGGAATTGAACCCAGATCCCATACAGAAGGCAAGAATTCTACCACTGAACTACCTCCTGCGGTCTGTGGGGGTACAGGTTAACAAGTCTGATGTTGCTGTGCATCTATACTGAAATTAAACCTTTAAGTAAATGGGTGACAGATGGTGAGAGCCAAGTTTATCACTGTTTCAGCAGTTTACAGATAATGGGAGGAGGCTAGAATGTTCCATATGCTGATGGATTAGAGTTGAGGACACCATTATAAACTCATGTTTTGCTTAATACAGAGAGAGATGGTTACATACAGAAATATCTATAGATGTGTGTATGTGCACAGACCAATATATATAAATGTATTTCCTTGCTCTGCCAGATGAGAGTCCCTAGAAACAGCAGCAGCCCGTTGGCAACAAGCACATCTAGTACCCATATCTTGGTTTCTAATACTATTCCCCAATAAAAGGAACCAGGGCTCCTTAAAGAAATGGTTGGTTCTATAACTGGGACAGGAAATATGCAAAATGAGCATGGAGCATCTTAGAGTGTCAGAGAGTAAGGAAGTGCTCAAAAAGGCTCACAATGATAGGGGACATAGGAGCCAACTGATGGAGCTCCCAATGGTCAAAACTGGAGCAATCTGAGCAACAAAGTAAAGTAGCATTGGATTATAACCCAAAATAGAAGATGAATCTCCATGAGCCCATACTTACATAAATAAGCGAATGACTGCTTAAAGAAATAAATGGGAGAGAAGAGACATTTCCCACACAGAAGAATTCCAAAGAATGTATGTAGCTACTCCACCCTCGAAGAGGTGAATCATGGAACAACCACAAGGGATACGATGAGAATGCTGACACACTGTGAAAGATGCAACCAATGTCTCTGAACAATATGTATGGAAACTGTTAAATGGGAACCAAATTTGCTGTGTAAACTCTCAAAGAAAACACAATAAAATATTACGTAAAAAAAAAAAAGAGGGGAAGCATAGTTCCCCACTTTTTAAGTGTGAGCTTCATATACTTTCTACCAAAGAGCGCAGTATGGAGGGGAAGGGATGATAGTAACCTTACAGGAAAGAAACCTGACAAATACAACCTTAGCCAGGTGATGAAGGTCAACATCAATAGTGAGAAGTTATGTTGACAGTAAGTAGTCATGATATGAAGTGATGAGAATGGCACTCTGCTTTTGTGGGCTTCTTCTAACTGTGAGAAGCAACAGATAAATCCCAACAGAGGTGCATTCTACAAAATACCTGACCACTGCTCCTCAAAACTGTCGAGGTCATTGAAAACAAGGGAAGTCTGAGAAACTGCCACAATCAAAAACAGCCTAAGAAGGCATGACGAGTACTCTGCCCTATAGGGTCACGATGAGTTGGAATCAACCTGAAGGCAAAGGGTAAAGATGGTGGCAGTGGTGGTTTTCGTGGATCCAGAAAGAAAAGATTTGCTAAGCAGGCCTCCTATTCTTCCTGCAGGAATTCAGTTCCACAGCCCCACAAAATAAGCTGTCACTGTGTTGGTCACACACCACACATTCCTTACAGGAATAGCCCTTCCAGTTACTTTAGGGACTAACACTGGTGACTTTTAGGGAGGAGGGGCAGGACTCCATTCCAACAAAAGGCATGGTGACCCCACACATCCTTCCAAGCAAAGGCACTGGAAGAGCCGACAAACAAAAAAATTGGTGGAAATATAAGGATTTCAATAGAGAGATGCTTTGTAATCAGATGGAAATTATGACCCAGGGCCTGACCCCACATATCAGCTGCCAGATGACCTTAGAAACCCCAGACGTCAGAGCGATGGTTTTGTTAAGAGGTAGCACTCCCTCATGTATTGAGTGAGGGGAATGCTGTTTTCAGTTTCCTTTCTTCAAGTCTTAAATCCTCTCTACAAGAAAAATCTCCTGTCAGGCTGACCAACACCAACCATGGGTACTCTTCAGCTCTCCCCCAAAATGAGCAGATCAACACAGGGGGTCAAGTCCTCATCTCCTGCCAGACCATAGCACAAGCCTGCTGCAGCCACATGTAAGCAAGCACCAGGCAAAGTACTTTGAACGTGGATGCTTCAAAAAGTGCAAAAAAAGCCCCAGGGTTACAATCACATTTCATTAATGAAACACAAATAAGCAGGGACTGTGCCGGGTGGGTGCTTAATTTACAACAATTTCCAAACACCAATCTTCTCCCATGCCTGGCTGGACTAGAGAGTGTCATTTGGTTCATTATGACACACCCCGAAAGTGGAAGCTCGGATACAAAGTAGCATCTTAAATGCAGTGCGTTTCTGAGGACTTCAATTAACAACCCGAGTTTTTCCAGGGTTCCACTGCTTTAGAAGCGACGAGAGTGCCCTCTTGTGGGAGAGACAGAGCTCTGCATACAGGGTGTAAACCTGTGAGCAACACCACACTAAATTGGCCAACGCAGGTTTGACCCATGCAGTTGGTTCCTGCACTCTGTTTTCTGCTTTTTATAACCTTGAAGATGTTCCAAGAGAATTGTCCACTCATGTAAGTACAAGAAAATCCCTGGGGGAAATAAATAGCCCGTTTTCAGGCAGACCGGGCCAGGTTCCATTTGCTTCTCTCAGCATCTGCCTGGGTTTGTAGCTCACGCTCAGGACTGAAAAGCCATCCTGCCTGCAGACCACAGGCTGACCTCTCGGCACCACTAACAAAGAGCAAGCCAACACTTTGGCCCAGCAGGAAAGTAGCAAAGATCTTAAGAACACACCAAAATTGAAAAAGTTGCCCGTTTCCAAGGGGCCCACCTTTAGACAAACACCCAAAAGGGGAAGATTCCCTGATTTTAACAGACCACTTTCTCAGGGCTGGCAGCCTAGAGCATAATCTCAAACAGAGGAAAAGGAGAAGTGAGGGGATTCAGAGGACTGGTCTGATGCAGAATAGAACCATCCCCTGTTTAGGTCAGCTCATTAGAAGGGAAAAATAAACAGCTCAAACAAAGCCACGGTTATTGTTTTAAACAAAACATATTTCTTTTGTTTAAGAGTTAGCAGCACAGGAGGAGGTACACCAACAACAAAATACAGAAAAGTCTGGCTCATGAGGGTAAGAACTGGACACTTTTTGCCCAAACTCGTTCCATGTTTTATTGAAATGAAGGAGGAATATGCCCAATTGAAATCCCCTCCCCAAAATGGGTTTGGTAGCTGGATGCAGCCCTTGGTCTGATTTGCATGCACAGGTGAGCCCCTGGGGTGGGAGCAGCTCTCAGGGGTACTATGTCTCCCCAGGGGCTCACGGGTACTTTCTAGCCAGCCTACAGGTTTACTGGGGCCCTGGGGAAGAAGGAAAGGAGTGCCTGGCTTAGTGGCAGTTATTCCAGCAGCAATTAGGGAAGGGCAGGGGAGGAGAACAGTACCACTAGTGTCCTTCAAGAACAAGCAACTTCATGTGACATATAGATAGGTAAGAGCCACAAGTAAATATATGCACAACTGCATCCAAAGAAAATCAAATTAAAAAAATGAAGTTACATCATTTTTTCACCTATCAGATTGGCAAAATGAAAAAGAATGGCATACTCACTACTGAAGAAAATCTGAGGAAAGTGATATCAGAAGCCACTGCTAAGGGGAATGTAAAAGGAGGCAACCTTTCTGGAGACCAGATGCATCCAAAACCTTAAAAACTGTGCATATCTTTAAAAAACAAAATATAAAAAAACTTGCCATTGGGTGAATTCCACTTATTGCAGCCCTACGTGTGTCAGAGTAGGGCTGTGTTCTGTAGGGCTTTTAATGGCTGTTTTTTCTGAAATAAATCACCAAGACTTTCTTCTGAAGTGCCATTGGGTAGACTGGAACCTTCGGCCTTTCTCTTAGCCACTGAGCGCATTAACTCTTTGCACTACCCAGGGATTCTGTGAATACTTTTGTATTGTTTATTGCATGCCATTGAATCCATTCCGACTCATAGCAACACGACAGAGCAGAGTAGAAGGCCCTATAAAGTTTCCTAGGCTGTAATCTTTACAGGAGCAGATCACCAGGTCTTGTTTCCCATGGAGCAGCTGGTGGGTTCAAATTGCCAACGTTTTGGTTAGTAGCAGAGCACTTAATCATTATGCCACCAATGTTCCTTGTGTATACCTTAAGACCCAGCCATTCTCTTCTGGGCATTCAAAAGGAAGTTAGCCTTTTCCAATATAAAGATTCCTTTTCCAAAAGTTTTTGAACGACCACATAATAGACCTTACACCTTTAGTGTCAATAAAATGGGACATAAATACATAATTCAATAGCTAAAAACCAAACGCATTGCCATCAAGTCAATTCCAACTCATGGTGACCCCGTGTGCTCCACAGGGTTTTCTTTGCTGTAATCCTTACAGAAGCAGATCACCAGGCCTTTCTTTCATGGCACCACTGGGTGGACTCAAGCCATTGACTTTAGGTTTGTAGTCAAGCACAAACCATTTGTGCTGCCCAGGGACCTTATGGAGCCCTGGCAGTGCAGTGGTTAAGTGCTCAACTGCTAACTGAAAGGTCAGCAGTTTGAACCCACCAGCTGCTCCATGGGAGAAAGACGTGAAAGTCTGCTTCCATAAAGACTACAGCCTTGGAAACCCTATGGAGTCGGAATTGACTCAACAGCAATGGGTTTGATATTTTGGATTTTGGGACTTATAATCCAATAATTAGGAGAATTGGCAGAACCTTCAGATCTTTTATCCGATTTCCCAGGAGAAGTGGGCTATGGCTAACTCCATGATCAGGAACCTCTGACCAAAGCTCAAAATGATCTGTCATGTTTCAAGGTACCTCGTGTCATGAGTTCAGAGTCATACATAGGCATTTTATTTCCAACTGGATTGTTTACAGTCTGCCTGGATCTTCTGTTTCTGCCAGGAGGCCAAGGTCAACACCCTCAGTGTGCATTCTCCTTGGCACTGCCTCAACCTCAGTTCTGGGGTCACACAGATGCCTTATATCATACTACGAAAGGCTTGCAGGCACTTTGGAATCTAGGAAAGTGTCCATCTTCACAGAGTGGGATGCTTTATAAGCAAAACCGCGACCCTGTCATCTAGAGGAATTCCCCAAAGGTGTATGGTGTGTACAGGCAGATTGCATGATCATGGACCTCATCACCCACCTGGTGGGACACGCTTTGAAGAATATTTCCTATGCTTCTGAAGGAACCTGGACAGTCATGAGGCATTGTTAAGGGCTGCTGCTGGGCTCTTCTAGAATGGATCAGCCGTGTCCTTGGAAAAGCAAAGAGCTAGAAGCCCAAGTAACATTTAAGACATGACAATGACAAATAGGCATGAATAATAAATGCCTTCAAAAATACAATCTTCCAGGGGGGACTTTATTTACTCACTTGGCCTTTTTGTTGTTGTTGTTCTTTCTTCAGCTCTCAAAGAGGATTTAATCCCTTTGACAAATTTTTTCACTCAGAGGGAGACAAAATGAATCCATGGCGGAAGGGGAAATGTTCCTTCATTAATCAGGTGCAATATCTCTCATAAATCATTACAAATTTCAATCTTTCCCTTGAGTAGTCAAGGGGAAAGAGCACTGGAGCAGGAGTCAGGGAGCTGGGATTCTTGTCTGGCACTTAAGAACTGGCTCTGTGACCTTGGGTCTCATTTGCTTTTTGGAGCCTTGGATTCATTCTCCAGGCTCCGTTCCAAGATCCTTTGGAAGGTGAATACGGGAAAAGATATGTAGCAGGGGCTGGCACTGCTGCGCCCATATATTCTCGACCTTTGTTACTTCAGTAAGGAGCCCTGATGGTACAACAGTTAAGCACTCGGTTGCTAACTGAAAGGGTGGTGGTTCAAACAGCCAGCAGTTTGCATTGTGGAGAAAGACCTAGCAATCAGCTCCCATAAAGATTATAGCCTAGAAAACATTACGGAGTAGTTCTACTCTGTCACATGGGGTTGCTATAAGTGGAAATCGACTAAATGGCATCTGACAACAACAACAACCATTTCAGTGTCCACTTGCCTGCCCTCCACTGCCAGCCCCTGCATCTCTTTGCCCAAGGCTGCTTTGGCCAGCGGATCCTTTACTTCCCTTGTGGGATAACTCGATCCACCTGTGCTACACCATTTCCCAGCCTTCCTAAGTGGGATTGAGCTCCTGTTGCCCACAGGGCCCACTGGCTTAATATGATACACTCTGTCTCATGTCTCACTCCCCTATCAGTGTTTCCTGGGATCAGCTTCCATATAAGGCACTTGTACTGGAACCCTTCTCTTAAGTTCTGCTTGTACCAGAATCCAAACTAAGGCAAGGGACTCAGGGGCTCAAGTGTCCACATGGTCTGTCCTTATATCTTCCATCCAACTTTGTGAGGTAAGAAGTTGGCAATTTTCTCCAGGGCTGAGCCTAGTGCAAACTTTTGAAAGTGACGAAGTTTGCCTTTGATTTCTTCTACCTAACATATCAAGGAGCCCTGGTGGCACAGTCGTTAAGAGCTTGGTTGCTAACCAAAAGATCAGCAGTTTGAATCTACCAGCTGCTCCTTGGAAACCCTATAGGGCAGTTCTACTCCTTCCTATAGGTGCACTGGAAGGCAACAGGGTTTTTTTTTTTTTTTTAACATATCAAAGCAATCCTATTGGCTCCTCCAGATTCCCAGACATCCCCACCAAGGTGCCACCAGTAAGTGCAGAATTTGGGGGCCACAATCCCACATCCTCAGGACCCTACTCCCTCTATGTTGTTGTTAGCTGTTGTCAAGCTGGCCCGACTCATAGCAATTCCATGTACGAGATTGGACAGTTGTGATCTACAGGGTTTTCATTAGCTGTTTTTTTGTTTGTTTGTTTTGGGAGGTAGATCACCAGGCCTTTCTTTCTAGTCTTAATCTGGAAACTTAGCTGAAACCTGTTTATCATCATGGTAACATAGATGCCTCCACTGACGGATAGATAGGTGGTGGCTGTACACGGGTGCACTGGCCAGGAATCAAACCTGGGTCTCCTGCATGACAGGCAAGAATTCTACCACTGAACCACCACTGCCTCTTAGAGGTTCAAATACCAGGAGTGCCTTGCCATGCAGCAAACTGAAGGGGAGATTTGGTTGAAAATTCAGGGGGCAATCACTTCTCTTCCAAGTAGTTGAAATGTCAGGGTTACAGTCTGACTTTTAAGAAGGGCGCTAAACCCCCAGCTCTGCTAAGACCCAGGCAACCCTGGCTTGGCAAAAACAGGCTCGATGGCAGCCAAGATTTTCTGAAATAGCCACCTCCTGTTTCCAGCCTGCTGGTGCATCCAGGTCACTATGGGATCCTCACTGGGGAAACCTGTGCACTAGATCTGCAGTGCTGTAATGTCACCATCCAGATAAGACCAAAGAGGGGACCATGAGAAATGGACACTGTTTGGGGACAGACCTGCCAGGGCTTCATCAATCCCCACAGTCACACATCTGGTAAAGGTCCACAGTGTCCTATAAGCACAAGCCGTGCTCAGAGGGAACCTATCAGACCTGTTCAGGCAGCACTGCTTTTCCAGGGAAGGGGGCAGGAAACAGGTGCTTCTGAGGAAAATCCACAGGGAGGTTGTGATGAAGGGGGAATGTGCTGAGACTTCAAAGAAATGCCACTTGATGGCAACGGGTTTGGGGTTTTGTTTTGTTTGTTTGTTTGTTTTTAGAGTTCACCTGGAGCCCTGGTGGCGTAGTGGTTAAGAGCTTGGCTGCTAACTAAAAAGTTGGCAGTTCAAATCCACCAGCCTCTCCTTGGAAACCCTATGGGGCAGCTCTACCCTGTCCTATAGGGTCACCATGAGTTGGAATCAACCTGATGGAACGGGTTTGGTTTAGATTGGTTTAGAGTCCAGCCAGGCTGCAACACGCACAGATTTCACATCACAGAAGGAACAGTTAACCTGATTTATCACTGCTGCCCTGACTTGACAACTCTGAAAGGAGAGAGTAAGCAGGAACCAAAGAGAAAAGCTTCAAGGGGAAAAGTGAAGTCAAATGGGAAGAACTGTGCCTTTCACACCCAAGCTCTCCATGTAAGAGCCAGCCCACGAGAGTAACAGGGCCTCGGCTAGGGAAGATGCCATAAAGAGCCTCTTACAGAGGTTCTTGAAGAGGAATGTAAAAAGAAAGTATAGGATCTTGAGCACTACCAGGGCTTAGAGACAATCCAGCCCAGTCTCCTCCCACTGCAGAGAAGGAAAATACAGTCCAGAAACATGCAGGCCCAGCTGTGGTCACTCTGTCAGCACGCCGAAGAGCTATGCTCAGTCCCTAAGTCTGACCAACAGATCCTAAGGGGGGCTCTTTCTACTGCCATACTGCTCCTAACAGTACCAACTGCTGTCAAGTTGATTCCAACTCATGACATCCCCATGTGTGTCAGGGTAGAATGGTGCTCTGCAGGGTTTTCAATAGCTGATTTTTCTGAATTGTATTGCCAGGCCTTTATTCCAATAAGCCTCTGGATGGACTCAAACCTCCAACTTTCAATTAGCAGCCAAGCATGTTAACCACCCAGGGGCTCCTACAGGATACAAACTCAGATTATTCCTATGCTCTAGAGAGCAATCTCACTGTATTATTCAGGAAATGGTCATCCAACATACCAAACAACTCCTGATACCCCTCCTTTGCTTACGGACCTGCTCATAGACTAACAGGAAATGCCAGATTCCTTGGGAATATAGTCTTTTTCACCGCACTGTAGAGAGTAACCTTCGTCTACGAAAGAGCCTTTTAATCTAATGCCTGGACATGGCCGACTGAAACCAACCATGAGCTGTTCCTTACTTTGCTTGGTTGATCGCTTATTAACGCAAAACCCTGCATGTTTGTATTTCAAACAAAAATTATCTGACCACCACATGTCAGGCACACAGAGAAGAAGAGATTCAGGCCTCTAAGGCCCCACAGGCCAGAAAGGCAGGCAGAATCACCAGCAACACCTTCGCCATTCAGGGTGTGAATACCAGGCATCAGGATCCCTGGGTGGTGCAAATGGTTAGCCCGTCGGTTGCTAACCAAAAGGCTAACAGTTCAAGTCCACCCAGAGGTGCCTAGGAAGAAAAACCTGGTGATCTACTTCCAAAAAATCAGCCACTGAAAACTCTGTGGAACACAGTTCTCCTCTGACATGCTTGGGGTCACTATAAATCAGAATCAACTCAATGGCAGCTGGTTGTTTTTGTTTGTTTGTTTTTAACCAGGCATCATATACTGTGCTCCAAGCTTTACAGGAATTATCTGAGCTGATTCTTACGACAGCATTGAGGCAGGTATTGTTACTCCCATTTCACAGATGAAGAAGCTGAGGCTTAGAAAATGTAATAGCCTTGACTGTGGTTACACAGCTAGTCACTGGGAGAAGCTGAAGAGGAAACACAAGTCTGCCTGATTCTAAGCCTTTGCTATCCTGCCTCCCAAATGAATACATATTTTCACTCATTTATTTAATCTCTATCTTGGAGCAGAATAAATGTAACACTATGATACATGAATAAATGGAAAAGCTGTATTGGAAAGGTGTATTGGAAAAGATCTGGTGGATTGGGGAGGGCTTATGAGACAGAAGGAGCCCTGGTGGCACATTGGCTACAGCGATCAGCTGCTAACTGAAAGGTCAGTGGTTCAAACCCACCAGCCGCTCGGTGGGAGAAAGATGTGGCAGGCTACTTCCATAAAAATTTACAGCCTTGAAAACACTATGGGGCAGTTCTCTGTTCTACAGGGTCACACTATGAGTCAGAATCGACTTCACGGCAGTGGGTTTGATTTTGAGTTTTATGAGAGAAGACAAGTTACTGTGGCCTCTGAGCCCCTGGAGGACAGGAGGTGTGTCCCGGAAGAGAAAATTAACACACATTCCTGTGGCTCAGGGGACAGCTAGTGTCAACAGCCTAAATGTGCACACAGGGCCTAGGGTTGCCCCCCAAAAATGTACTTTGCAAAAAACCACCCAAACCAAACCCACTCACAGTGACTCTGTGGGACAGTGTAGAATTGCCCCATAGGGTTTCCAAGGTTTCCCAAGGCTATAAATCTGTACAGAAGCAGAATGCTACATCTTTCTCCCACCTTTGCAAAAAAAAAAAAAAAGAGAGAGCACTGGAATTTCCCAGCATTTGTTCATACATTGTGGCAAGTGTCTGAGCTCTCTTTGAGAGAGGGGAAGCAAATGATAATAATAATAATAAAAGTTAAAATATTGGAATAAAAAAATTCAAACACATCTGCCCTAAAGTGGCAACCTGGTTGCCCAAAAGGGGAAAAATAGATCAAATATGAAGATGAAACCCCAAAGTAAAATAGAATCCTCAAGCCTAAGACCCCTCACAGCCCTGCCATTTAAGAATTCTTAGACCATTCTCTCCAGCTGTGATTAGCAGGTGGGTTTTTCGCAACCCAGGGCTTTCCAGAAAAAAAAGACACTTTGGGGAAATAAAAATTCACATTAACAGCTAGCTCTTCAGGATATGAAGCATTCATCTTAAGGGTTCAACTTTTAGATACCTTCAGTAAGTTAACTTTGTGTTTGGATTCACCTTCAAAATTTCTCCACTGAAGGTTAACGGGACATTAACCCATTTTATAGCCGAGGAAGCAAATCCATCCAGAACACTCCTGCAGTCACAGTGTGCAGAATGAGACACAAATGGCAGTGTTGTACCGGAAGCACAATCATAAAAGTGGCATGGTGGGGGCATCTGACTTCCTCTAACTTCCCAAGGGGGAAGGAGAATCAAGGTCAATAGCCCAAGGCTGATTCCTATGAGGTCAGACTTACCTCCTCTTGCCAGCCCTTTTTTACCAATTCTGATACTGACTGTTCCTCCCACGGCACTCTCTACTTCTCTGCTGTATTTGATAATTCACTGCAATGGCCACAGAAAACTCACAGATAATACTCGTGACTATGAGGCTTAAGGAGAGTAAAAAACTTAACAGGTTACAATTCAGGTTCAGGAATGCTCAGGATACAGTTCTTTGATCAGAACAGCCTCTTTTCATCGGTGCCCACAGGCCGGTCTCTCCCTGGCCCTTGGGCCCTAGGCCTGGCCCCCGCTCTGCTTGGGCAAGTGTTACAAAGCTCTTTTAATTCTGCCAATTAGTGCCCAGAGGAAACCCACCCCACCAGTAAGCCTTGGCCCAAAGGCACTCAGGTCTGGCTCTGTGGGTCAGCAAACCTGGAGGCATTCTACTCTGCCAGCAAGCCTCTTGCCCGCATGTGCTCAGCTTTCTTGCTCCGTAGGCTGGGCCATCTCTTGCCGGTCTCCTGGTCCTTCTGCCACTGCTTCTTGCCGTCTACAGTGTTACAGTTCCCTCTCTCTCTTTGTCTCCTGTTTCCAGGAGCTTCTTGGCACAGGGATCCCAGGTCTAAAAGACACACGCACACCACTCCTGGCTCTTCTTGGTGGTGGTGAGGTCCTCTCCTCCTGCCTCTGAGATGGCTCATTTTACAGGGTGGCAAAACCGGCCAATCCCTTTGTTAGGGTTCCACAGACCTTATTTGCATGGTTCCACTCCCATACAGGTACCATGAACTTTATTTGCATTATTAGCAAACTATACAATCCCCTTGGTGGGCCATAATCACTTTATTTGTATACTCCCATCCAATCACTTGGGTGGGAGCTACAAGACCATGGCGAGAAAGGCCATATAAAAGCAATCCATCACATCACAACAAAGTTGGGTTTATTGCAGTCGTTTATAAATTTACTAAGCATATTCATTCCATGGTGATGAGAGAGCCAAACATGAATACTCCATTATCCTTGCTCAGCTTAAAAGTAACTTCCTTACAAAGTTGAATGTACTTAACCGATAACCAAACCAGCTGCCATTGACTCCAGTTCATGACGCCGTCATGTGTGTCAGAGTAGAACGGTGCTCCACAGGGTTTCCAATGGCTGATTTTTCAGAAGTAGATCACCAAGACCTTCTTCTGAGGAGTCTCTGGGTGGATTCAAACCTCCAAGCTTTTGGTTAGCAGCCAAGTGCGTTAACCTTTTGCCTCACCCAGGAACTTCCAAGACAGGTACAGAGGGACCACATACAATAAGGCAAGAATAATGATTAAAGAAAGCTTCTTGGAAGAAATTATATTTAAAGATCTGAAAGATGTAGAGAGATGGATGACAGATCAAGACTGAGGGACAAAAAGAAGTGAACAAAGGCAAGGGGAGTTCAGGGAATAAAGATTGAGCACAGGTGAGAGATGAAACTGATCATGTTCATTCATTCATTCAACTTATATCTGAAATATTTACTGAATACCTACTACTTGCAAGCCCTGGTGGCACAGTGGTTAAGAGCTTGTTCAAATCCACCAGCTGCTCCTTCGAAACCCTATGGGGCAGCTCTACTCCGTCCTATAGGGTTGATATGAGTTACAATCGCCTTGATGGCAATGTGTTTGGTTTTTTGGTTTAACTACTTCACAGACACTATTGTAGGTACTTAGGATACAGCATGAAAGAAACGAGCAAACATCCCAGTCTCACGTAGCTTACGTTCTAGTTGAGGGAAGACAGACAATAAACAAAATAAATAAGTGAACGGTGTAGTATATTAAGTGATAGGTTCTATAATAGAAAAGCAAGGATGGAGGAGGATATTTAATGCTGGGGAAGGGAGAGTGTTGTTGCAAGCTGGACCCTGAATATCGGGCTAAGGTGTTTGAACTTGATTTCACAGAAATTGAAGACCCAGGGGAGGTTTTATGACGTGATGCTTGTGAAAGGCTTGGCACATAGTCAGCAATCAGTGGACATTAGCTATTGTTGGTGGTATTTGACTCAAGATGAGTTTGAGAACACTCTAATTTCTCTTCATGTTGCAAAAATCTTTTGCCTTTTACTAAAGATTTCCATGGAGAGAATGAGTTTGAGGATGCTAATTTGCAGCGGCACATGGAATCATTAGACATACTATGGGATATAGAAGGGAAATAGAAGAGATACCAAGTAGGAGTCCAGAAAGTACATTTCACTGAACACTTGTCTTGCTAGGTACTTCCCAAGAGAGTTCTGCTGGGAAATAAACTTGAGAACAAGGCACACAACCCCACCCCCTCCTTGCAGCACATTAAAGGCTCTGAGTTGTCCTGTAGTTAAACCAGGACACAAAACTGTGCATAACTCTGCCTAAATAAGCCATCTCCCAATTCCTTCCTGGCCAGTTAATTTTTTTTTTTTAAGGGGTACAGGGGTCACAGCCTTGAAAATCCTATGGAGCAGTTCTACTCTGCACACATAGGGTTGCCACAAGTAGAAATGGACTCGACGCCAAATAACAACAGGGGGACAGAATGCCTATTAAAGGACAAACTTTGTGAAATGCTGATCCAGGAAGAAGGTAATAAAATGCTGTAAATTGGAAAGAGAAGATGGATTTTCGAGACAGAGTAGAAGCTGAATGACGGGCCTTGACAACCACGTGATTGGGAGTGTGGACAGCCGTGGAAAGGAAGGAGAGGAGGAGGAGAGGGGAGGAGCCAGAGCCGTCAAAGTCAGAGAGGACACAAGGACGCCAAGATGACACTGACACAGAATGCTCAAGAACTTCTCAATCAAAAATCGAGCCACCTCCAGGCAAAGGGAAATGAATGCTAACTCACTTCTCCCCAGTGCCTCCCACCTGGCAGCAATGAAAACAAGGAATTAAGAAGGGGATAATCTTCCTTTTATAAAAAGAGAGGAGGTAAGGCTCTAGACAGGCAGTATCCTAGCTCACCCCGGCAATCAATCCTGAAGGGATGGGGACGGACGGATGGTGAATTTTGAAGAAGCAAGAAAAGAGGAAAGTGTTGTTTAGAATTAAGCCTTGTTTAATCAGGCTGGGGCTGTAAAGAATATCTCGAATCATTCATCTTGAAAAGCCCATCTTGCTCATTCACAGATAGATATAATTCAAGCAGCTCTTTCCCTTCACTGCTTAGCAGGTTGTCTGTACTTGTTTAACTGCTTTTATACCTTTTTGATGGCAATAAGTTTTAAAAAAGCAAAGACCTAGTGAGTCATTTACGTTGATTTGCCAAGTTGTTTTAGAAGCCCAGTACAGCCCCAGATTATTAACTTCATCTCCCAATCTGAGAGCAAAATTATAAATTAATCACTTTTAAATCGGTATTAAAAAAAAAAAAAGCTTAGAAAAACACAAATTTCTTTTCTGATCTCACTATTCAAAAAAAAGCCATTGAGAAGGCAGAAGATGACTTACATGTGTTAAAATTTTAAAGCCTCCATTAAACTGTCATGTGAAATTCATATTTATCTAATTTCTCAAAGCATATAGAATTTACTCTCTAGCTCATAAACGCTATCAATTCTGTGATGTCACTACAACAGCATTCATGCAGAGATATCTGTTATTTAAGCAGCCATGCCGTCCTAAATCAGAAGTGATTTTTCAAGTCACTAATCAGTACCACAATTAAAAAAAAAAAAGCAACATATCTGAAGACTGTTTTGACTCAGAGGTACTGAACAGACCAGTGCCTCTTAGCTGTTAATGTGCACAGAAGACATGGGGGGAGCTTATTATGGTACAAATTCTGGCTCGGTAGATCTGGGGTAGGGATTTCACATGTCTTACGAGCTCCCGGGTGATGCCCGTGCTGCTGGTACCTACCCACATTTTGAGTATCAGAGTGATAGATCATCATTCAGGGCTGAGGCTTAAGGGGAGCCAACATGGCTTAGTAAATGCAGGTGGGTGAAAGGAACTGAGTTGTTTTTCTAGCCTGCCCAGATTCCTGCTGGAATTCCTTCCTGGAAAGATACTGCTGTCCCTTCTGTCTGGGAAGACTTGGGAAGCAAGAAGTTTCTAAATTATATGTACAAAATATGGAAGAGCAAACACGAAGGAGAAATATGAAATTGTAATAACAGTGTAAAGTTGGTGCAAGGCTCTCTGTTCTGAGCTGATAAGAATAATAAAGGGGGGTTCTTAGGTTAAACGGGGTTCAAGTTCAGGATGTGGATTTTTTTAAATACTCAGCTGATTCTTAAGACCAGGCAAGTTCTGGGAATGCTGCTATAAGCATTTATCTCACTTTGCAATAAAGGAACTAGAAACTTAGAAGATACCCTGGCCACCCAACTAGTCACAGAGCTCAGATTCAAGCCCAGAAGGTCTGACTCCAACTAAGGAGCTCTTTCCACTAAATTACACAACTTGCTGTTGTGATCTCAAAACCACGATCCATAACCAATGTTTTGAAAAGTTCACACAGAGGCTGTCAGGCTCTAAGACACAATTCTCAACAATGTCAAATTTTTAAGAAAGGAAGATACCAGGAACTATAGTTAGCCTAACCAAATTGGGAGGGGTGGGTCATGCTCTGTATTTATTAAAAGAAGTGATGAGCATCTGGAGCCAGCACAGGCTTACTGTCCACCTGGATCTAAGGCTCTATCAGGGCAGGGATTTCTCTGTGTGTGTGCGTGTGTGCTTTTTTTAATATCACATTGCAATAAAATATATATTGATATACTATATATCAATATGATATACATGACATACATATGTGATAAAAATGCCATTTTAACCATACAATTCAGTGGCATCAATTACATTCACCATGCTGTGCAACCTTCACTGCTATCCATTTCCAAAAGTTTTATATCACCCCAAACAGAAACTCAGTACTTCTTGAGCAGTAACTTCCATCCCCTCCTCCCCCTAGCCCCTGGGAACCACTAATAAACTTTTTGTCTCTATGCATTTGCCTATTATAGATATTTCAGATAAGTGGGAACATACAACATGTGTTCTCCTGTGACTGATAGCATGTTTTCAAGGTTCATCCATGTCACAGCAAGTACCAGAACTTAATTTCTCTTTATAGCCAAATAATACTCCATTTTATGGATATATCATATTTTACTTATCCATTCAACTGCTGACGGGCACTTGGGTTGTTTGTTGATGTGTATTTTGTTCACTCATAATTGCAAGCTCCTAGAGCAGTGCCTGGTCCATTATGATAAATGAATGAATATTTGTTGAATGACCGAATAAATGAATAAGCAAGGAAACAGGCCGACACACTCCCACATTTACTGAGTTCCTCCTAGGGGCCAGGCACTATGAATGTAAAAATAAATAAGATATACCCGTTGCCATCGAGTTGACTCCAACTTATAACCCGTTGGATATGAGTTAATTTTGACTCATAGCAACCCTATAAGACCGAGCAGAACTACCTCATAGGGTTTTCAAGGCTGCAATAATCTTTATGGAAACAGATTGCCACATCTTTCTCCTGTGGAGTGCCTGGTGGGTTTCAACCACAGACCTTTTATTTGGCAGTGGACTGCTTAACCACTGCACTACCAGGGCTTCTAAGTCCCTAACTACAAGCGGTTAATGTCTGTTTTCTTAATTAACACTTTGGAAAGAAAGTTAGGATTCCTTGCTCTGCACCATTAACGTTCTGACTGCTCATTCCATCTCCCTCTCTCCTTGGCCTCTGAGCAGGCATTGGTGACCTTGTTCCTTGACCTTCCCTTTTTCATTGAGGCCAAGCAGCCTGCTTCTCCAGCCCTGTCCAAGAGTCTGCTGATATCCCCAAGCCCAAGTATCTCAGTGAGGTGTTGTGGTGAAGGGAGAAAAGCATGGACTCTCGAGTTCAAAAAAATCTGTTTCATTTATTGAGTGCTTCTATGTGCTGGGCACCATCCTGAGCACTTGTATCAGCTCCTTCAGTCCTCAAAGCAACAGTGTGAGGTGGCATTACACCATTTCACAGATGAGGAAACTGAGGCCCAGAAAGGCCAGTGACTTACCCAAAGCCATGAAGTTAGGATGTGGTCAAGCAGGTTTAAAACCCAGGCCGTCTGGCTCTAAAGCCCACCCCCTTGACCATAACTCCAAACTGCCTCTCAGCAGTGAAGCTTCAATAAATCCACAATCCTCATCATACCGTCAGAGTCACTGTCTTTATCACAAGTGTGTGTGAAGCACCTTAGTCCCTGTGGCATTTGTCCCACAAGCTTCAGTAGGAAACGTATTCTGTATTTCTGTTCAAATAAAGACTCGATATTGCTATTAGATAATAATTTTCTCCCCCAAAGCTCTTATCTCAGCATGGGAGTGAACTGAAGAGTTATTTACTGAATTCTTTGGAAAATGTTTACAAAGCCGCCAACACGAAGGGGCAAGAAAAAAATACAGTGTTTGGTATTATATTCCAAGGGAAGCATTCACTCGATTTTTTCACACATTTGAAGTCACCTTCCAGGATATAACCTTTCACCACTGAGGAGACCACCAGAGAAAAAATGGGCATGGTAAGCCTGTTAATACTGCCATATTCCCTGAAAACCCCCATTATCAAATACACACATGTACAGACAGACAGAAACACACACACACACCCCTCTATAAAACACTCAGATTAGGCCCTGGAAGGGTGTGCTTTTGTGATCACCTAACAAGGCACTGACAAATGAGTCTGCTAATGGTATGACCGTCAAACAACTGGGGAAGAACTGAACGTTCTATAATCACTATAGATATTTTCTTCCCTTTAAAGACAGAAGATGAGTTAGTGGTAAGGAGATTAGTTTTTAAATAAATCCAAAGTTAGTTTTAAAACCTCGACTGCCAAGATCCATTTCATTAAGTGTGATTCCTTCTGGCAGCCCAGAAAGTCTGCCATAAGGGTAAACAGAATAAGTTCAATTTCTCTAAAAGTTCATTTTTTTTGAAAAGCCCTCTATCACTAGGTTAGGAATCTAATTTCCTTGTGATATGAAAGTAATCCCTCCCTTGCCCTGTCCCAGTTCTGCCTGCAGGCCAACATTTTCAAGCAGAACAAAGTCAAAGAAATAAAAGACACAGTGTACTCAGATCTAATCCACCATGTGATCTGACCTGTTGTGGATTGCAACAATTTGGTCCTAAAGCAGATGTAAAATTTACAAGAAAAAGTGTCAGGCACTCCAAACTGTGATGCCTAACCCCCACCAACAGTTTCTGCCCATTGCACTCACCAGATAGCCAAAGCTGGCTGTTCCTCACTGGCAAAAAAAAGAGGCCAGAAAGATGATTCTTTAAAGTCATTAGAATTACTACGGATTCACTGACAAAGTATTTAAGGTCCTTCACAATTTTTATTCCCATCTTACTTATCTCATGGTGGCAGACATGGCTGTCTGTCCCCTAGTATCCATTCTCCCTTTTGTTCTCTTAGCAACAGATTCTCCCTCCCTACCCAGTTAGAAGCCACATTGTCTCCCAGTCCTCCTTGCAGCAAACCAGTTGCCATGAAGTCACATCTCACTCATGGTGACTCCATGCGTGTCACAGTAGAACTCTGCTCCATAGGGTTTTTAATGGCTGATTTTTCAGAAGTACATTCTCAGGCCTTTCTTCTGAGACACCTCTGGGTGGACTCTAACTGCCAACCTTTCAGTTAGCAACCAAACACATTAACCATTTACACTATCTAAGGACTCCTTACAGCTAGGTGTGGCCACGTGGCTAAATTCTGGTGGTGGGATATGATTGAGAGTGTGGTGTGTAACTTCATGCCCCATCATTAAAAGGAGGCTGCCTCCCATCCTTTTACCACTGGCTAGTGGTGGCAGTGGTAAGCCAGCTGTGGGTATGAAGACATGAACAACACCCTTGAAGATAGTAGAGCAACAAAATAGGAGATATCTTGGAATAGGGCCACCTACCCATTCTAGACACCCACCTACACCTACACTGTCATGCAAAAGAGAAGCAAACTTCTATGTGATGTGTCACCTTGTCATATTGTTGTGGCTTGAGTGTTGCAATGAAGCTGAAAGCTGGGCCACCAGAATTTCACATACCAGCAGGATCATCCATGGTGAACAGGTTTCAGCAGAGTTCCCAAATTAAGACAACTAGGAAGAAAGGCCTGGCGATCTACTTCTGAAAGTTAGCCAATGAAAACTCTATGTATAACATACACCAACGATCATGAAGACGGCACAGGACTAGGCAACATTTCATTCTGTTATACATAAGGTTGCCAAGAGCTGGAGCCAACTGAATGACAACTGACAACAACGACAACGTGACGTAAGCCACGGATTTTTTTTTTAATTTCTTTGTTACAACAAATTCACAAATTCACTTTTCCTTGACCCTCGTCCCCACAAAGACGGAATTTCTCCTCCCTTCCCAACATTCCCTTCCATCTCCACATCTTTGCTTTTAGGGGAACCCTCAATACTAGCATGTCCTCCTCCTGACTAAATGTATTCATTCTGCCAGGCCCAAGTGCTCTCCTCCCTCCCCTCTAAAGAACCCTCCACTAACTGATTCCTTTCTTAGAGCTCCTGTGCCCTTTTAATCTGAAGTTTATCACCTGATCAGGTACTGACTGGCACAGGACTCTAATTGCTTGTGGGTATATTCTTTCACATTTTCATAGGTGAGGCAATGCTATGTTTTAAAAAAAGCCTTAGACTGAGGCAGGAGTCTTAGGTTTGAATCTCAACTCTAGAGTTTACTAATCCATTACTGTTGAGTCAGTTCTGACTCATAGTGACCCTATAGGACAAAGTAGAACTGCCCCATAGGGTTTCCAAGGAGCAGCCCGTGGATTTGAACTGCCAACCTTCTGGTTAGCAGCCAAACACTTAACCACTGCACCACCAGGGCTCCTAAAGCTTACAAGCAGTATAAAAATATGGGCTGCCTTCTGAATCTGCATTTCTAACAAGTTCAAGTTATACGTAAGAATCATCTGGGGATCTTGTTAAAATGTAGATTCTGATTCAGTATACCTGGAGTGGAAATGTAAATTCTCAGCAGGGGTTCAAACCAGAACAAACAAGTTTGAAGCCTTGGTTTTCACTGGCTGTTTCTCAGAAGTAGATTGGTAGGTCTTTCTTCCTAGTCTGTCTTAATCTGGGAGCTTGTTGAAACCTGTTCAGCATCATACCAACACACAAGCCTCCGCTGACAGACAGGTAATGACTGCACATGAGGTGTATTGGCCTGGAACGCAACCCAGGTCTCCTACATGGGAGGAGCCCTGGTGGCACAGTGGTTAAGTGCTTGGCTGGTAACCAAAACGTTGGTAGTTTGAATCCACCAGCTGCTCCGAGGGAGAATGATGTGGCAGTCTGCATCTGTAATGATTACAGCCTTGGAAACCTTATGGGGCAGTTCTGCTCTGTCAGAAACAACTCGACTGCAATGGGTTTTTGTTTTTTTCCCAATGGTTTCTCCCGCATGGAAGGTGAGAATTCTACCACTGAAGCACCACTGCCCCCATACCTATTATACTATGGGTGCTCAACCAATTTTGCTCATTCCCTCATTTCATTTCCAGATGGGAGGTGTTTATGTATTATTTATTTCCCCCAAAACTTTGTAATAGAACTGGGCATATAACCAAAACCAAAAAAACGAAACCTGTTGCCGTTGAGTCAATTCTGACTTGTAGTAACCGTATAGTACAGAGTAGAACTGCCCCCTAGGGTTTCCAAGGAGCAGCTGGTAGATTCGAACTGCCAACCTTTTGATTAGCAGCCTGAGCTCACTGCACCATCAGGGCCCCAGGCATATAACAGGGGCTTTAATAATATCACAAAAATCCCAAAGTTCATTTTTTATGCTTTTTTGCCACAAATAAACCTGAAGCTTGCCCATCTGTATAAAAGGCAAGCTTCAGTCTTTCATACTGTTTTTAAAAACACATGCTATCTTTTTCTTGGAGACTGATTCCCTTCCTCGGACCTGGTTTCTCTGGAAGTTCAAATCGCTGAAGCCCTCAAATCATCACAGGGGCCATGGGCACCGAGGGAAGTGGTTTGCTTCAGGAGTTGACTGGAAGGAGTATCAGACTCTCTAACATGCCAGGCACAGGGCGCCTGTCAGTTTGCCCCAAGGCACATGGACATCCAAGCTCACTTCTTCCCTGGGTTACAGACAAGAGAAACCCTCTCTAATCTGGGGATGTGGACAGCTCTTAGAATTTGTCTCCACTGCAGAAATTCCTGGGTGTCTCAATTCAGCATTATAAAATAGTCTATGCTCACTAAATAAAAAAATGCTTTAGGCCTGCCACAAAGGAGATTTACAAGCCTCCTGGTGCCATCTCAATAGATGGTGCTGCCAGGGACATCACAGTATAGGGCTTGGAAATCAGGTATACAGGCCACCAACAGTGCCCTCCATCCATCCTTGCCTTCATAGTGATTCACTCAAGTCATTTATTATTCAAGAAATATTTGTTAAGTGCCTGTTGTTGTTAGGTGTTGACGAGTTGGTTCCAACTCATAGCAACCCTGCAGGACAGAGTTGCCCCACAGGGTATCAAAGGAGCAGCTGGTGGATTTGAACTGCCGACCTCTTTTTAGCAGCCAAGCTCTTAACTGCTATGCCACCTGGGCTCCTATTGAGTGCCTACTATAGGCAAATCACCAAGGATACAATAAGAAATGAGACAAAGCCCTTGTTCTCAAAGTTTTTTGCAGTTCAGTAGGAGAGACGGAAACAAACAGACAATTGTGATACAATTTGATGAACACTGCTAAAGGAAGAACAAAGATCTGGAGCGGCTAGAGATGAGGATAGAAAGGAAAGTAGGGAGCCATCTGGTCACCAGGGACAGCTGGGACTGGTCTAATCCCCACTAGGCTCTGGGTAGGTGTTGTACCTCTTTCCTTGCCCCTTATCTGGCAAAATAAAAGCCTTCTTTCCTCCAGAGATATTGCAAGGGCAACCAAAAATAATAGGGGCATAAATCACTGCAATGTTAATGAAATATCTTGTAAATGCCAAACAGGCAGAATGCAAAACTTCTCTCTGCTCAAGAGACTTGATACGTCCTTCCACAGAGCATTGGATTAATCTCTTTCACCATCAGGATCAATAAGAGTTGAGATAAGAGACAGGCAGGGGAAGCATCTGCTTCTGCAGTCAAAAAACCAAAATGAGGCCAATTATATTGTTCAGGAGCCTACATTTCATGGGGAGAGGCACATATGAATAAACCAGTGATAGACATAAATCTAATGTGAACATTTAGCAAAGCAGTGAGGAAGTAAAGAGGTTCTGTCATTTGGGTATTGGGATTGATTTTCTTCCTCCTCAAGATACGTGAGGATTCAGATCGTATTGGCATGCTATTCCCATCCTATTCTGCTTTGTGCTTTCTTCGGTCACTGGGAAAAGGACAAGCATGGAATTGCACAGCTAAAATCTTAGATATTATCCAGCCAGTCCCCCCATTTTACAGGTGAAGAATCGGGCTGAGAGAAGTGAAGTGGTTTGCCCAGTTGGTTAGTGGCAAAACCAGAACTAGAACTAAGGCACTGGACTCTCAGTTGAGTGTTCAGTCCACTAATCCACTCTAAGCCTAGAAATCTGGCACTAGACAAGCACTTATTTGGGGAAGATTATGAATTGCTTAGAGGTCTTTCTCCGTCTCTTTCTTTCTTTCTCTCTCTCTCAGAGTCTATGCCACCAAGACATAGCTATGAAGGCAGAACCTGTAGCTGTTTAAAAACTTCGAACCTGGCTTCCTACAAAGATGAAAGTCAAGGAGCAAGTCCACAGGAAAAAAAAAAAAAAAAGACATAAGAAACTCTACTGTCACCAAATGGGAGACCCTGGGTGGTACAAGTGGTTAATGCACTTGGCTGCTAACCAAAAGGCTGGAGGTTCGAATCCACCCAGAGCCATCTCAGAAGAAAAGCCTGGCAATCTACTTCCAATAATTCAGCCACTAAAACCCCCCTGGAGCACAGTTCTACTCTGACACACATGGGGTCACCACGAGTTGAAATCAACTAGAAGGCAACTGGTTCAACTGGTCAGCAAATGAGTATTTCTTTCAAGGAAAGAGTACATGTCTTAATTATCTAGTGCTGCTATAACAGAAATACTACAAGTGGGTGGCTTAAACAGACATTTATTTTCTCACAGTTTAGGAGGATAGAGGCCCGAATTCGGGGTGCTAGCTCTAGGGAAAGGCTTTCTTTCTCTGTCACTCTGTCAGCTCTGGAGGAAGGTCCTTGTCTCTTTGAGCTTCTGCTCCTAGGAGATCTTCACCTGGCTTGGCATCTTTCTTCTCCCGTTTCTGCCTTTCTCACTAGCCTGTTTAATCTCTTTTGCATCTCAAAAGAGATTGCCTTAAGACATAAACCAAAACCAAACCAAACCTGTTGCCGTCGAGTCCGATTCTGACTCATAGCGTTCCTATAGGTCAGAGTAGAACTGCCCCATAGAGTTTCCAAGGACCATCTGGTGGATTTGAACTGCCGACCTTTTGGTAAGCAGCTGTAGCACTTAACCACTACACCACCAGGGTTTCCCCTTAAGACATACCTTATACTAATCCTATAAAAATACCTTATACTAATCCTATCTCATTAACTGTAACAAAGAAAACCCATTCCAAATGGGATTATAACCACTGATATAGGATTTAGGATTTATAACACATATTTTGGGGGTACACAATTCAATCCATAACTGTAGGAGACAATGTATGTGAGAAAGAGTGTGTGCATGTGTCTGTATTTACATGTGTGGATATATGTGCATTTGTATGCATATATGTACGTGGTATGTGTTTTTGAGATTGTGTATGTGTGTAAGTATAATATATATGTGGATTTGTATATGTACATATGTGTATATGTGTGTTTGTGTGTGTATATATACAATCAAAAAACAAAACCCATTGCCATCAAGTTGACTCTGACTCATAGTGACCCTACAGAACAGAGTAGAACTGTCCCATAGTGTTTCCAAGGAGCAGCTGGTGGATTTGAACTGCTGACCTTTTAGTTAGCAGCTGAGTGGTTACACTATGCCACCAGGGCTCCAAGTATGTCTATTTATTTATCTCTACCTTTTATTTTTGGGCAAGAAAATAGAAATCAGGTTCTTTACAAAATTCTTTTGGCTGCCTTTACAAAACCATGCATCTATGCCTCTGTAGAGTTACTGGGGGCTCTGCTTACCTGGCAGCCCTTTTATTGTGTTTCTGGAGAGAAAAAGTCACTGTACTGAAGCTCTGACGAACACATGGAAGCCTGAAGAAACATATAAGAAGCTATGACATACCAAGTAGACAACTACTCAGGAGGTTTTACTTCTCTCTATTTTGGAGAGAAATTACACGAATACTGGCTGAGGTAGGCAATGATGTTTTAATTGGAAGGCTACTTGGATTTGCATACAACGACCAATTTGGGGAGGACCCCATGAAGTGTTAGAACCTGCAGTGAATAAGGAACTCGAAAATGTAAGCATCAAGAGCTGGCACTGCTGGTTGATGCTGTCTCCTTTGAGTACTGGTCTTGAGTCCAGTATTTGTTTTCATGTCCTGACTTTTTGACCTCACAATGACCAGGCTGGCAACGTCAATATTGTCTTTGGGCAGCACTCCACCCTATGTCCTCAGGAAGAAGCTTGCAGCTACACACTCACATCACCCCTGGGACACACTGCTCTGTCACCTCATTAAGGCATTATGGGGTTCAGTAAACCTGTCTTTCTAAAGGGTCAGGTATCTTCCATCCACAAGCACTTCTAAAAATGACTTTACGTTTTCTTATGTTTAAGAAAAAGTGACATCTTTTCAACCAACATTTTTTGACATTCTATGACTGCAGTCTTCTTCAGTAGACTATGTGATCACTGACAGCAAGGACCATATATTTTCTGTCCATATCCCCAGGGCCTGTCATGATGTGTGGCATATGTTAAAGTGAATGGAAATAGTACTTAATATATGTCTGAATGTCTTATAGACTGACATTTTACCATGAATGAATGAAGGCTTGTTCTTGAGATGATACAACAGCTAGAGGGCGAGTCCTAAGTCGCTTGAGCCATGCCAGTGGCTTAGCAAGGAATGTTTGGGTCAAAGACTTCTTTGGGGCACAAGTGAATTCAGAGCCACAAAAAGGCTGAAAGCGAGGAATGCATATTCAGATGGGCATTTCCTACTGAACCAGAAAGTACACAGCCTTTACAGAAGGGATTCAATCCCACAGAAGGACTTCCAGTCTATCAAGTCACCATCACAGACTATTTCCTTTGTGTGTGGGGTGGAGGCACGGCCACAACTTAATGAGAAGTGAAGCCAGTAATGCCCTTTTGCTCAAACACTAAAGATTACATTTAAAACCTAAGAATTTTTAAATCAAAAGCTCCTTTGAGCAGATGGAGATGGGGAGAGGGTGATTTTGCCCTGCTGAAAATTTCTACTTTGAACAAAATGTCTCAAACTTTCTTTGCATTTGTTTGGACCACATCTCTACCTATTTCTTGCTATTTGACCATCATCACTTCCACCAGCTGCCACTCAGAAATGTGTCTCCACAAACACACCTTGATTGTGGAGCATGTTTACTTAGAGTAAGTTAAAGAAAGCCTTCACATCTGCCCGTGTCTCTCCACTGGACCCCAAGAACATCCGGGGACATCAGTTCTGCAGAACAGCCATGATCTGTGGGTGCCAAAGCACCGACGTCTGAGTCTGGCACTAGATGAACAATGGTGGGGATTTGTAGGAAACCTGCCATTTCTGAGGCCGATTTGGTAAATTTCGGAAAAAAATCTCACCAATGGATTTCTGACAAAAACTGCAATTCCAAATCATCCTAACCAAGGGAGTGAAAAGGGAGAAATAACTTCCCAAACATTTCAGATCTTTTCTAAGCAGCCATAAGGTTCCTGGAAGTTGCATGCACTAAAGACACCACATAATTGGGGGGGTCAGATGCCACCTTGGCTCTAATGCTTAACCAACTGTGAAAGCTATTTATTATGAGGCATCTTCTTGGGCTTACTCATCTAAACGGAATATTTTATACGCAGACTGACACACACATACACACATTTTGTTGGACAGCCTCCTTGGGGATTTTTTTTATCCTGTAAAAACCAAGCGAGATAGAATTAGCTTAGAGATCACTACACAGAACCACAGAAGACATCACTTAATGAGATTAAAATTGAGTTTGTCAAAGACGACTAGATGATATATTATAGACTGCAAATTTCACACCAATTTCAAAACCCTCACACATTAGCAAGTTCTATAAATGCATTTATTTGTAAGCTGTTCATCAAGGAACAAAGAGTCTATTGACAACAAAGCTATTTTGGAGAAAGTTTGCCTCCCGACAGAAATAAATGCATTTAGAAGAGCTATTGACCAGGTTCCTGCCATTTAGTAAACCTTCTGAATTTAGTTTCTGGAAGTGCATTTATAAATGGCCTGTAGCTGTCTCTTTTTATTACCTATTCACAATGAACAGTGTAAACTTCTAAAATAAAGCACCAGTGTTAAAAATTCTGCTGTGAGCCTGTTAGTGGCGGGCGGTGTGCTTCCCGGCCCTGTGCAGGCAATTCCAGAAGACTGCACATTAAAAAAAATCGCACATTAGCAAGCATAAAAGGCCTGACCTAGAAAGAGCCCCCATCCTGGGCAGAGGTCTTTAATGGAACCAGAGCAGAAAAGGCCTGGGGTGCGCAGGCGAATCACAGATTCAGGGGCACAACTTGGACACAGCACTTTTCAAGAGCACTGTTGTGGGGCTCCTTCACCACAACAGACCTGGGGACACGTGTGACACTTAGAATCAGTAACGTGTGCCAGGATTAGAGCAGAGCCCCATCGGGGGAAACCTCCACTGGGAAGGAAAGAAATCACCTTTCTAAATGTAGGTCTGTATGCTTGTTTGGGCCTTGAAGACAAGCTCTCTGAAAGGAGGGGTTCTATCTTGTGTGGCAGGTAGTCCCCGACAGCTCCCCATGTCTGACGTGCTATTCGCACAAAAAAAAAAAATTCATAGAACACTATAATTAGATGGGATATTTGATAACCATTAAGGCGCATAGTCAAAAAGAACATGAGTATTTGAAGGCAGCCCAAAGTCAGATGAATTTTTACTCTGATCTTTCTCAAGCCTTATGATCTGGGCAAGTGATATAAACTTTGTGGGCCTTGGTTTCTTCTATGGCAAAATGAGGATAATAATGCCCACCTCACCAGAGTGCTGTAGAAAATGAGCTAACTTATGTAAAAACACCCCATTCTGAAAGTTTTGGCTATAGTGGTGAAGTTGCATATATTGTGAATATAATTAACGCCATTGAATTGTACACTTAAAAATGGTTAAAATGGCCAATTTTATGTTGCATATATTTACCACAGTAAAAAATAAATAAATAAATAACGCTCCAACAGAAGAGCGTTCTACAATGTACAAAATCAAAACAAAATAAAAAACAAAAAGCACCCAAATATGTTTCTGCTCTATCAGTAGATACTCAATATTTTGTTCATTTAAAAAAATAAGTCATGTGATAATATAGAAAAATACTATTTAAAAAGGCAAAACACAAATACAAATGAGCACAGCTTTGTGCATTAAAGCAAAGAAACAAAACAGACTCAGAGGAAACGCACTAGAATCCAAGCAGGCTACCTTTGTGTACAGGGGTAATTGGCAAGTTTTTTTTTCTTACCAAATTTTCTTTTAAGAAGAAAACAGTACTTTTATAATGCCAAAAGTTTATAGTTTTAATAACAGGTAGTTATTAAGCCTCCAAGCTCCTGAAAGATACAGTCCAGAGGAAGATGGAGTCGTTTTCATGGCACCATGTGGTGGTGAGAGCCATTCTCACCACAGTCAGTGAAGCACTGATCACAGCAGGAGTCAGCAGCTGTGTCACCTGGTCAGGGGGACACAAACAGGAGGTATAGGGCGGCCACCTCTTGATAGGCTCACCCCTAACAGACTCATAGGGAAAAGAGGCTGGAGAAAGGTGGGAACCCTGGAAACTGAGCAGAAAAAAAGCCCAGGCCTGTTTCTTACCTCCTACCAACCCATGGTTCCAACATTGACTGATGCAGGACATCCCTGAATATCACAACAGTCATGAATGCCAGAACTGGGGGAAATCTTAGGGGTCATCTATCCAATCCCCTCTTCTTATAGATTAGGAGGCTGAAGCCCAGACAGATTAAATGGCATTCACTTATTCTCCCTTCAATCAACAATTTCTACTGAGTGCCAACTATGTGCCAGACATTACTCAGCTCCAGGAGTTGGGATGCAGTGAACAAAATCCCTGCACTCGCGGAGGTTCTATAGGGGAGGAAAATAAATAATATACGAGTATATAACTTTTTTTTTTTATATATATATAACATAATGTCAGGTAGCAATAATGGCTATGCAGAAAAATAAAGCAGGGTAAGGAACCAGAGGGATAACAGGAGAATAACAAGAGATAAGTTGGGTTATATGGGCCTTAAAGGTAAGAGTAAAGACTGCTGGAAGTATTCTAACGTGAAGAGTACAACTGGAGGGTGTGTACATGGTCACCTTCCTGTGTTGGCAGTCTCCAGGCATGTATTCTATGTGTCCTAGTGCTATATCCTAGCACTAATGGGAGCCCTTCCTCCCTAAATGGGCAGTCAGTCCTTTCAGTGTGCCATCTCAGAAAACAGAGGTCACTGATAGCATTACCAGCTGCCACTGCATACTCATTATTCCAATTTTTCAGTGCTACTGGGAACAATATTAATAATAATACTTTCCCCAATATCATGGTGAGATAATCCATGTAAAATATTTAATTAGCACGTACATGTCATAAGCACTTAATAAATGTTTATTATTTCATTGCACAGTAAAATAGAGGAATAGACAAGTCCATTTAAGACACAAAATTTATTGTAAATTCATTAAAAAGACCGAGCCGTGATTTAATTTCCATTTCAGATTTGCAATAAAGTCTACACATGGAATAACATATACCACAGATATAACACAGTTCTCACCATACACCCTTTAGTTACCATGTGTCCCTTACCACCACCTGTTAGAAGAGAGCAGGAAATTCATATTTTTCAGCCAAAGCAGCAACAGTATCCCACTGCTGCCAATAAAAGTTTCACTGATGGCTGAGCCCCATAGTGGCTTTTTAGGTTGATTAAAAGCCTCCAGGACAGTCAATCCTCCCCAGAGTTAGTTCTTCTGACCTCTCCATGCTGCTTGGGCTCCCGGGATGCCAGCTTCCCCGTCTACACAGCCACCCATGTCTTTGATCTCAGCACACACTTTGGGGACATGAATTTCACACAGCTCATCACAGTGAACACACAAAAACCTTGAAGATAATCCCAAAACTCCATTTCTACCTCAATACTTCCCTTGTAAACACATCACTGCATCACTGAGAAACTTTGTCAAAATCATTTTATGAAAAGGGGTGTAGAAGTTCACCTTCGCTAGACCCAAAAAGGCTGAGACAAATCAGAAATCCAATCCTGGTTGGAGTTGTTCAGAATTACCATTTAAATGCCCACTAGGCGCTAAACCAAAAAAAAAAAAAACCAAAAACCTGTTGCCATCGAGTCAATTCCAACTCATAGCCACCCTATAGGACAGAGTAGAACTGCCCCATAGAGTTTCCAAGGAGCACCTCGTAGATCTGAACTGCCAACTTTTTGTTAGCAGCTGTAGCACCTAATTGATATGCCACCAGGGTTTGCCAACTAGGTGCTATTTACTTTATATTACGATCTCATTTAATTCGTAAAATGACACGGCAAGGTAGATATCATCAACACGCAAGTTAATGGAAATACAGAGCCGTTACATCCTATGTCCTGAATAACGGTGGAGCTGGGACTCAAACCCATGGTTCTGATGGCAAAGCCCCCACTCTTTCTTCTGTTAGATGCTGCTTACCAGAGCAACAGTCAGAGAACAGTTTCCTTCACATGAATAAGGAGGCTGCTCACTTGACTTAGGGGGGAAAAATGTACTTGGTCATGAAATGTATTCACTTATTTCTATTAGAGACATTCATTCCTCACCAAAAAAAAGAAAGAAAAGACAGACATTTCCCACTTTTCCCTTAAGGGCATTACTTACTACGGTTCACGGTTGTAATTAATTCCATTTGAAACAGAGGCCTAAGGTTAAGGGTGAGTGAAAGAGAGAGAAAGAAAGGAAAGTAAGGGAGGGGCACTTAAAAAAAGCACTGAAGAGATGGAAGGGCATGGGGAGAAAAAGTATAAAGAAAATAGAAGACTTTTTATGCTCTGTTTCTCTGGAAATATTAGAAGTAACTTCCTTATCAGCAAGACTCTTGAGCCAGGCCTCTGAAAACGTCTTTCAAGACAAAGAAATGAGGCCCCATACTATTGGGGGATTTGTATATTAACTTAAGGCCTGCAGATCCAATAAGATATCCAGACAGAACCCCAGGGGACCTGGCTGTCTCCAACCGCAGCAGGAAGATTTACACTAACTGAATATGGCTTTTCAGCAGGGCCCCTCAATTGGCTCCATCTATCTAAATAGGATTCTAACGTATAAACTGGGAATAAAAGTAGGAGATGTCAGTGAATACCTTAGCACGGACATAAAAGGCATGTCACTGGTATTTAAAATTGTATCAGGATGAAGTAGATCCCTGTGTTGGAGGGAAGGCAGAGAAATAAAAAGGTATCATGCCCAGAGCTGCTAAAGCTGAGAAGATGCCAGAAACAGTCAACAACAAAGATTCTGAACCCTGCTACAAAAGAGCCTGCTGTCTGCTGATGGAAAACACATGCCTTGTTGTGCAGAGAAACCCGCTTCTGATCTCCGGCGTGTGCTTTAGGTACTAAAATAAGACGACAAAGGATGCTTTATGGCTCTTTCCAGATGGACCACAGAACCTAGTGCTTTAAGTTGAACTGGATTCAAGGTGAATTTGAGTCCCAAATCACCATTCATATTCTAATCACAAGCTGTCAGTGTTTCATCATCCCCCAACATCTATACCTAAACATTTTCCAATCCTCAATCCTTATTAAAGTCATTAATAGCTTGGTGGGGATGCAGTACAGACCCAGTGCAAATATAACTTAGAAGTACCATGAGATGCCACCTGTGCCTTCCAGCCAAGGGGAAGGGTCAGGGGAAGGAAGCAGGATTGGACTGGACACTAAATGGTCTGGCAGATTCTTATGTAACTTACTGCACACTTCTAAGTCACATCTTCAGGAAGAAACATAATACACTGTTTAAACAGAAACATAACCCACTGGGTGTGCTCCACATTGTCATTATAACTATCTCAGTGTAAGCCTGGCCACTGTTCCCTGCTATTGTCTGGAAGTTAAATAATTGTTTCCAGGGGTTTCAGGTAAATGCTACACAGCTGGAAAAGAGCAGGGCGCCCATAATGCTTTTCACTGAAGTACATTTCAATTATAATCTATCCGAAATTTTCCATTGGTTCTTGGAGGTTCAGGGAAGAGCAGTTCAGGTAAAAAAAAAAAATCTCAGACACACACGTTTTGCGTTATCAAATTCAAATTCTTCCCCTTACCAGATCTTTCACCAGTTCACACCAGTTCAGCAACAATGGCTATTGGTAAATGGTCACTGGGACCAGGGTCTGCCCATGACCCAGCAACTAAACAGGGACTACCTGATGAAGCAGGACCCTGTTCTAGCACTATTGTCAGAACTATTCTGAAAGGCCAAGCCTATGCTCTATTTTAAAATGACACCTCTGTTCTTACCCTACCCACTGGTAAGGAGCCAAGGGAAATGAGTTCCACTCCCACATCCTTTCCATTGTTGCAATGACCTCTAATAGCTGAATTAATTGTTCATTTACTTCACAAAATTTTACTGAAGTTCTGCAAGTTAGGCAACGTTGGCCCTTTGTGATATAGGTGAACAAGAAGGACAGAGTCTCCTCCTTCCTGGATTTACAGACTGAAAGGCAAGGAGAGATAATTAAATCAACAACTGCAGCCCAGCATGATTATTAGAGCTATGATAGGGGAAGCCTGAGGCATTATGTGGACACCTAACCTAAACTGAGAAAACTTAAAAGCCAAACCCGTTGCTGTCGAGTAGGTTCCGACTCATAAATGACGCTATAGGTCAGAGTAGAACTGCCGCATAGGGTTTCCGAGGAGCAACTGTTGGATTCAAACTACGACTTTTTTGATTACCGGCTGAATGCTTGACCACTGAACCACCAGGGCTGCTAAACTGAGAAGGAGTTAGCTAAATCAAGGTAAGGGAGGGCAGTCCCATGAGGCATAAAGAAAGCCTGGTTTGGCTGGTTTACAGGGGGCTGGGGCTTACTGGGGAGAAGAGAATGGAGCTGTAAAGGCTAGCAAATTCAGGGTCTTGTAGGTTTCATAAAGGAACATGGACTTGATCTCCTAAAAGCACTCAGGAGCTGATATGTGATTTAGAAAGATCACGTTGGCTATATTGAGGAGAATGTCCTAGAGGAAGGCAAGACTAAAGACAGTGAGATAGTAGGGTACTGTGGCAGAGATGGAGGGAGAGGTATGTCATAAGCTAGGGTGGCAATAGTGAGAATGAAGAGAAGAGGGTAGACCCAAAGGAATTAGATGTGGGGGATGCAAGAGAGAGGGAGGCATCAAGGATATTATTGCCTAGGTACCTGATATAGAGAAATGGATGGATGTTAGTACCACTCCCTAAGATTTAAAAGCAAAAGAGGACAAAAACAAATATGGGAGGCGGAAGAGTTCTGAGTCCCATTGAGGATATGCTGAGCTTTGGGGTACCTCCAGGGCAACCACAGGTGCAGGCAGCCAGTAGGCAGCTGAGTTAATCATCTCAGAAGAGGAGTTGAGACAGAAGATGCAAATCTGGGTGTCATCACTTTAAAGATGGTGGTTGATGCCATAAACTGGATTGCACCCAAGGAGGGCAAAGTGAGAAGTAAAGGGAAGGGGAGGAGAGGGAAGGGAGGGGAACAGATGGGAGACGAGGAAAGAGGACTGAGGTCAGTACTGTGAGGATCACTCACATTCAAGGCTGGGCAGATGGAAGAGACCCCACTGAGGAGTCTCAGAGAAAGCCCAGAGGACAATGAAGATGAGAGGAAGAGCCAACCAGCAACTACTAGATGATCAACTGGCTTAGTGTCTAGAACCCGAACAGGCTCTGGTAAGTGGGTCTGAGATCACAGTGTCAAGGGATAAGGAGGGAGAGGAAATTCTCAGGGAAAAAATTCAATATATGTGTCTCTAAATATGGTCAAACGAGTTTAGAGCAGACTATCCCAAAGAAATATAAGCCGCATATATAATTTTAAATGTTCTAGTAATTACATTAAAAAGAATAAAAAGGAAGAGGTCAAATTAATTTTAATATCATATTTTATTTAACCCAATATACCCAAAATATCCCCCACATGTCAGTTTGTCGTACTTTGGGGGCTTGCGTATTGCTGTGATGCTAGAAGCTATCTCCACCGGTATTCAGATACCAGCAGAGTCGCCCATGGAGGACAAGTTTCAGCTGAGCTTCCAGATTAAGACAGACTAGGAAGAAGGACCTGGCAGTCTACTTCTGAAAAGAATGAGCCGTGAAAATCTTATGAATAGCAGCGGAACGTTGTCTGATATAGTGCTAGAACATGAGCCCCCCAGGTTGGAAGGCATCAAAAGATGACTGGGGAAGAGCTGCCTCCTCAAAGTAGAGTCGACTCGACCTTAATGACATGGATGGAGTAAAACTTTTGGGGCCTTCATTTGCTGATGTGACACAACACAAAATGAGAATCAGACAATCATACAGTCTACTATACTGGAAATGGCAACTTGAAGAGGAATGGTATTGCATTCATTTTTAAAAAGAACATTTCAAGATCTTTCCTGAAGTGCAACAATGTCAGTGATAGGATAATATCCATACACCTACAAAGAAGACCAGTTAATAAGACTATTATTGAAACTTACTCACCAACCACTAAGGCCGAAGATGAAGAAACTGAAGATTATTATCAGCTTCTGCAGTCTAAAATTGATCGAAAATGCAATCAGAACACATTGATAATTACTGGTCATTGGAATGAGAAAGTTGAAAACAAAAAAGACAGATTGGTAGTTGGAAAATATGGCCTTGGTGATAGAAACAATGCTGGAGGTCGAATGATAGAATTTTCCAAGACCAACGACTTCTTCATCGCAAATACCTTTTTTCACCAACATAAACAGCAACTATACACATGGACCTCACCAGATGGAATACACAGGAATCAGATTGACTACATCTGTGGAAAGAGACGATGGAAAAGCTCAATATCATCAGTCAGAACAAGGCCAGGGGCTGACAATGGAACAGACCATCAATTGCTCATATGCAAGTTCAAGCTGAAACTGAAGAAAATCAGAGCAAGTCCACCCAAGCCAAAATATGACCTTGAGTATATCCGACCTGAATTTAGAGACCATTTCAAGAATAGATTTGACACGTTCAACACTAATGACTGGAGACCAGATGAGTTGTGGAATGACATCAAGGACATCATACATGAAGAAAGCAAGAGATCACTGAAAAGACAGGAAAGAAAGAAAGGACCAAGGTGGATGTCAGAGGAGACTCTGAAACTTGCTCTCAAACATCAAGCAGCTAAAGCAAAAGGAAGAAATGATGAAGTAAAAGAACTGAACAGAAGATTTCAAAGGGCAGCTCGAGAAGACAAAGTATTAAAATGGCAAAAGAGCTGGAGATAGAAAACCAAAAGGGAAGAACACACTCGGTGTTTCTCAAGCTGAAAGAACTGAAGAAAAAATTCAAACCTCGAGTTGCATTAGTGAAGGATTCTATGAGGAAAATATTAAACGATGCAGGAAGCAGCAAAAAGAAGATGGAAAGAATACACAGAGTCATTATACCAAAAAGAATTAGTCGATGTTCAATCATTTCAAGCAGTGGCATATGATCAGGAACCCATGGTACTGAAGGAAGAAGTCCAAGCTGCGCTGAGGGCATTGGTGAAAAACAAGGCTCCAGGAATTGACAGAATATCAATTGAGATGTTTCAACAAACAGATGCAGCACTGGAAGTGCTCACTCATCTATGCCAAGAAATACAGAAGACAGCTTCCTGGTCAACCGACTGGAAGAGATCCATATTTATGCCTATTCCCAAGAAAGGTGATCCAATTGAATGTATAAATTACAGAACAATATTATTAATATCACACGCAAGCAAAATTTTGCTGAGGATCATTCAAAAGTGGCTGCAGCAGTATATCCATAGGGAACTGCCAGAAATTCAGGCCGGATTCAGAAGAGGATGTGGGACCAGAGATATCATTGCTGATGTCAGATGGATCCTGGCTGAAAGCAGAGAATACCAGAAGGATGTTTACCTGTGTTTTATTGACTACGCAAAGGCATTCGGCTGTGTGGATCATAATAAATTATGGACAACATTGCGAAGAACGGGAATTCCAGAACACTTAATTGTGCTCATGAGGAACCTTACATAGATCAAGAAGCAGTTGTTTGGACAGAACAAGGGGATACTGATTGGTTTAAAGCCAGGAAAGGTGTGTGTCCGGGTTGTATCCTTTCACCACATCTATTCAAAGTGCATGCTGAGCAAATAATTCGAGAAGCTGGACTATATGAAGAAGAACATGGCATCAGGATTGGAGGAAGGCTCATTAACAACCTGCATTATGCAGATGACACAACCTTGCTTGCTGAAAGTGAAGAGGACTTGAAGCACTTACTAATGAAGATCAAAGACCACAGCCTTCAGTATGGATTACACCTCAACATAAAGAAAACAAAAATCCTCACAACTGGACCAATATCATGATAAACGGAGAAAAGATTGAAGTCATCAAGGATTTCATTTTACTTGGATCCACAATCAACAGCCATGGAATCAGCAGTCAAGAAATCAAAAGACGCATTGCATTGGGCAAATGTGCTACAAAGGACCTCTTTAAAGTGTTAAAAAACAAAGATGTCACCTCGAAGACTACGGTGCACCTAACCCAAGCCACGGTATTTTCAATCACATCATATGCATGTGAAAGCTGGACAATGAATAAGGAAGACCAAAAAATAGACGCCTTTGAATTGAGGTGTCGGTGGCAAAGAATATTGAATATGCCACGGGCTGGCAAATCTGTCTTGGAAAGAAGTAAAACCAGAATGCTCCTTAGAGGCAAGGATGGCAAGGCTTCATCTTACATACTTTGGACATGTTGCCAGGAGGGATCAGTCCCTGGAGAAGGACATCATGCTTGCCAAAATACAGGGTCAGCAGAAAAGAGGAAGATCCTCAACGAGGTGGACTGACACAGTGGCTGCAACAACGGGCTCAAGTATAACAACTACTGTAAGGACGGGCAGTGTTTTGTTCTGTGGTGCATAGGGTCACTATGAGTCGGAATAGACTCCACGGCACCTAACAACAACTACCCAAAAAATTATCATTCAATTGGTAATCAATATTAAAATTATTAAGGAGATATTTTACTTCTTTTTTTTTAAAAACTATGTTTTTAAAACTGGTGTGTATCTTACCCTTAAAGCATATCTCATTTGGAACAGCTACATTTTAAGTACTCAGGAGCCTCGTGTAACTTAGTGGCTAGCATACTGGACAGTGCAGATTTATGTTTGTTTACAAACACTTTACCTTTCCCTAAATTTTATTGATACAAACAAAAATGCTGAAGAAGTGTATAATCAACAGGAGTTCTCTGAAGACCTGGGTAGCAGGCAGAATATCAAATCCAGACGAAGAACTGCGATAATTAGAGAGCTTTAAAAAAAAAAAACACTGTCACAAAAGGAAAAGAAGTTGGGGACAGGCTGACCTCATGCTCGTTGCTGAATAGTACAGAGGATGACAGCTGCTGTGAAATGGAGATCAGAGCAGGGATAACAAGGTTTCCCTGTTAGGAATAAGTCAATACAGCTTTTTAATACACAGTAGGTGGAGCACTGCATGTCCCCACTAAGGGACATGCTACATTATGCAAGGTCAGAGACAGGCCCAGAGCTCTTCCCTGGCCCCGTTAATACCACCTAAGCAGATTTCTATCTGGAACTCCTCAAAATCTTTTAGTCATCTCTTCCCATCACCTTGAAAGGGTACACACGATTTCCTTATCCTGAGGACGCTAACAGGACTTGGCTTCACAGGTCTCTACCTCCGTCTCACCAGCAGCAAGGCAGGCTCCCAAAGGAGGAAGGGCAGACATGAGATGAATCGAATTTCCCAGCTGAGGATCACTGGTACTCCAGCATTAGTCACAGCCCAGCTAAATATTGCCTCACTTCCCCAGCTTCTGAGACTTTAAAGCTGCACCTGAAACCAAAAACATTCTTTTTCTCTTCAGATAACCCCAGAAGTCGTTAGAAACTCTCACCCCTGAGAGAGAAAAAGGGTGAGATATTGACACCTAAGCCCATGAAATGGAAGCAGACTCCTGCCTACCTCTCCAGCCTCTTCTCCCACATCTCCTTATCTGCCCTACCTCCTATTTTGAACTTTGGTAACACCTGGTGGCTGCTGGGCACCAGCTCTCTCTCATTCTCTCTCTCTCTCACACACACACATACATACACAACCCTTCCTCACATACACACACACACAAAACCTTTCCTCACATACACACACACACCTCTCTCTCACACACATACATCTCCTTCTTCCTCCCTTTCTCTCACACGTACATACACATCTCTTCTTCACATACACACACATATCTCCCTCACACACATCTTTTACCCTTTCACTTTCTCTCTCTCTCTCTCACACACACACACACACCCCTAAGTAGGAGAGACAATACTGATCACGTAGTTAATAGGCCAGGCTTTGAAGACAAATCCCATTGCGAACACTTCCTAGCTATGCGACCTTAACTAATCACTGGGCCTTATGACTTTCTTTATCTGAAAAATGGGAATAATAACAGTGCCTAGCTCACAGAAGCAGGTGAGGATTAAAATGAGTTAATGTATTAAATTAAGTCTACTAGAAATTAAGGAGCTCTGGTGGCACTATGTCCTATAGGGTTGCTGTGAGTTGGAATCGACTGGACAGCAACAGGTTTGGTTTGGGTATTAGAAGTTACAATAAGTAGAGCTGGCCCTAGAACATGCTAAGAACTGTATAAATGACTACTATTCATTACATCATTATTGAATGTTCAATAAGTGATAGCAATGACTGTTGTTATTGAAACTCCTACTCCTTCCTTCAAAGTTTAGCTCAGCTAGTATCTCATTTTGCTGGTCTTTGCTGACCAATGACACTATACCAACCCACACACAACAATGTACTCACACAGACTCGGATTTGATGCGCACCCCGGGCAGCCAGTGCTTCCCACTACCTATCGTTACCACAATCCTACTGTAAATAGTAACTGTTTTTGAGTTTGTCACTCTCCCTACAGTGATACTTCTTGAACATTAACGTGCAGATCTACCTTGAGATCTTGTAAAAACACACGCTCTGAATCAGTGAATCTGGGGTGAGACCTGATATGCTGCATTTCTAACAAATTTCCACGTGATGCTGGTACTCCTGGTCCATGGACTTGAGCTATTGGTTCGGTTGACTCCAGCACTCATCTCAGTCATCAGCACGTGGCGGAAGCACAGCAAATTCCTGCTGACTGACTGGAAATGAGGCTACCTGCTTCTGGAGCTCAGGCCCCTTTGTAGCTTGCCCACACATCCAGAATGTGTGCGGTGCTTTGGGGTCAAGTGAAGATTCTCAAGTATAATTACCCACACATTAAACTCAACAAAAAAGCTGTGTTTAGTAGGGGAGCAACTCCAGGGTGTGAAAATGCTGTGCGAGGGGTCACTGCCTCTTATGAGAGGGTAACAAAATGTGTCCACATAATTACAAGTGGTGCGTGGCCAGGGAAGGAGGCTCTCGAGGAGTCATTCCATTCACCCTGAGAAATCAACGAGAAGAGTTCTCGGTAAACAGCTCAGCGCTTCTGAGCTTGTAGGGAGTGGACAGCCTTCATTAGCTCAGCAAAGACTGAGCCATTCACCTGTCCTCCTAGTCATCTCCTACTCGTGCTGACTGATATTTGGGAAGGTCTCCAGAAAACAAAGGTTTTGCTGATGTTACAAAATCATATTTTCCCCTAACCATCTGTGAAGAGGACGCATAAGGGAGGGGATAACACATTCCACCCAGAACGGGAAGACTTAGATTTCATTTATCTATTTACTGAGCTCTTGCTATGTGTGAGGCACAATTAATTCCAGGAACTAAGAAAACACAAATTATCTGCCCTCATGGAACTACTTTCTCACAGAGGAAGGCAGGCAATAAACATACAAGCAACACATACACAATACAGGCATCCCTCGGAGATATTGTGGGTTTGGTTCCAGACCACTATAATAAAGTGTATATTTCGATAAAGCGAGTCACACAAATTTTTTTGTTTCCCAGTGCATGTAAGAGTTATGTTTACATTATACTGTAGTCTATTAAGTGTGCAGTAAGTAGCATTATATCTTTAAAAAATGTACATACCTTAATTAAAAAATATGATTAAAAAATGCTAACCATCCTCTGAGCTTTCAACACGTCATAATCTCTTTGCTGGTGGAGGGTCTTGCTTCAGACTTGAAGGCTGCTGACTGATCAGGGTGATGGTTGCTGAAGGGTGGAGTGGCTGTGGCAGTTTCTTTAAAATAAGACAACAATGAAGCTTGCTGCACATATTGACTCTTCCTTACAAGAAAAATTTCTTTGTAGCACACGATGATGTTTCATAGCATTTTACCCAGAGTAGAATTTCTTTCAAAATTGGAGTCAAGCCTCTCAAACCCTGCTGCTGCTTTATCAACTAAATTTATATAATATTCTAAATACTTTGTCATTTCAACAATGTTCACAGCATCTTCACCAGGGGTGGATTTCATCTCAAGAAACCACTTTTTTTGTTCATGCATAAGAAGCAACTACTCATCCGTTAAAAGCTTTATCATGAAATTGCTGCAATTCAGTGACATTGTCAGACTCCACTTTCAATTCTCGTTCTCTTGCGACTTACATCACATCTGTAGTTACCTCCTCCACTGAAGTTTTGAGCCCCTCAAAGTCATCCATGAGGCTTGGAATTAACTTCTTCCAAACTGCCGTTAATGTTGATATTTTGACCTCCTCCCATGAATCAACAAATGTTCTTAATGGCATCTAGAATGAATACTTTCCAGACGGTTTTCAATTTCCTTTGCCCAGATTCATCAAAGGAATCACTAAGTATGGCAGCTATAGCCTTACAAAATGTATTTCTTAAATAATAAGACTTAAAAGTCAACATTACTCCCTGACCCATGGGCTATAGAATGGAGATTGTGTTATCAGGAATGAAAACATTAATCTTGTACATCTCCGTCAGAGCTCTTGGGTGACCAGGTGCACTGTCAATGAGCAGTAATATTTTGAAAGGAATCTTACTTTCTGGACAGTAGGTCTCAATAGTGGACTTAAAATATTCAGTAAAGCATGTTTTAAATAGGTACCCTGTCAGATAAGCTTTGTCGTTCCACTTACAGAGCAGAGGCAAAGTACAATTAGCATAATTCGTAAGGGCCCTAGGGTTTTCAGAATGGTAAATGAGCATTGGCTCCAACTTAAAGTCATCAGCTGTATTAGCCCTAACAAGAGAGTCAGCCTGTCCTTCAAAGGTTTGAAGCCAGGCGTTGACATCTCCTCTCTAGCTCTGAAAGCCCTAGATGGCACCGTCTTCCAATATAAAGCTGTCTTGTCTACACTGAAAACCTGTTGCTTAACGCAGCCACTTTCCTCAATTATTTCAGCCAGATCTTCCGGATAACTTACTGCAGCTTCTGTATCAGTGCTTGCTGCTTCGCCTTGCACTTTTATGTTACAGAGACAGCTTCTTTCCTTAAAGCTCATGAACCAACCTCTGCCAGCTTCAAACATTTCTTCTGTAGCTTCCTCACCTCTCTCAGCCTTCACAGAATTGAAGAGAGTTAGGGCCTTGCTCTGGGTTGTGCTCTGACTTAAGGAAATGTTGTGGCTGGTTTAATCTTCTATCCAGACCACTAAAACTTTCTCCATAATGGCAATAAGCCCGTTTCACTTTCTTATCATTCACATGTTCACTGAAACAGTACTTTTAATTTCCTTCAAAAACTTTTCCTTTGCATTCACAACTTGGCTAACTTTTTGGCACAAGAGGCCTAGCTTTCCGGCTATCTCAGCTTTTGACATGCCTTCTTCATTAAGCTTAATCATTTCTAGTTTCTGATTTAAAGTGAGACACACGCGACTCTTCCTTTCACTCGAACACTTAGAGGCCATTGTAGGGTTAGTAGCTGGCCTAATTTCAATATTGCCTAGTCTCAGGGAATAGGGACACCCAAGGAGAGGGAGAGAGACTGGGGAATGGCAGGCCAGTGGAACAGTCAGAACACACACAACATTTATCGATTAAGTTTGTCGTCTTATATGGGCATGGTTCATGGCACCCCAAAACAATTTCAATAGTAACATCAAAGGTCACTGATCACAGATCACCATAACAGATATAAAAATAATGAAAAAGTCTGAAATATTGTGAGAATTACTAAAATGTGACACAGAGACACGAAGTGAGCACATTCTGTTAGAAAAATGGCACCAATAGAATCACTCAACATGGGGTTGCCACGAACCTTCAATTTGTAAAAAACACAGTATCTTCAAAGTGCAATAAAGCAAAGTCCAGTAAAACAAGGCATGCCTTTATACTGTTAGCAGCACTAAGTGCTCAGATACAAAATAAAGCAGGCAAAAGGACAGAGTCTCAGGGTGACATGAAAGGTAGCTCTGAGGAAGAAAACTTTGAGCAGAGACATAAAAGAAATGAGAGAGTAAGCCAACCAGTGATCTAGGGGAAGACTGATCCAGTCATGTTTAAGAAACAGCAAGAAGACCAGTGTGGCTGGAGCAGAGTGTACGAGGCCGATAGAGAAGGTGGAGGTCAGAAAAGTCAGGCCAAGGAGGACCTGGTAAGCCCTGTGTAGGGTAATGCTATTCAGCTATATGCATCCCCTCCCAAATGGAATCAGCTTTGCTCTTCCCAAAGCGTGCTGGGGATGAATTCGGGATGGACTCAGGCTAAGGTACAAGGCCAGGAATGGCATGACTGGGCCAGCAGCCAAAGCCAAAAAATGCCTTAGCAACAAGAAGGAAAACATCTGGGCCTGGACGTGAAGTCCCTGGGAACACTGAGTGCCCAAGGACGTGGGAGAAAACAATGAGCCTTGGTCCCAGCTGGAATGGTATATAAGCTTGGGTCCCTTACTAGGTGGTTGCAGAAAATGCTCCAGCCAGCCACCACTGGAGAGCAGCTGCTTGCCCATGTCAGTAAGTTTCCCTGAATAAACTCATGAATCTGGAACGGGCTACATGTTAGTTCTTCGGATTACCTGCCAGGATGCACAGTGAGGGTCTTCCGTTGTTGGGGCTGTCCCCCAACAACCTGGAAAGGAATTTAATTTTTTAATTGGGCATACCCAATTTTTTCATTGGCATACCCACATTTTTAAAGGGCTCTCAGGCTGCTATGTGGAGAACAGACAGCAGGGAGTCAAGAGTGGATGCAGGGACACCACATGGGAAGCTGCAGCAGAAATAGTCCAGGTGAGACAGGGTAGTAGGTGAGGTCGTGATGGTGGAGATCCCAACAGGACTTGCTGATAGACTGGATGAAAGCATTGAGAGTGATGCCTTAGTCTGGGCCCTAGAATCTGATGTGGGAGGCAGTATGATGGCCCCAAAGATGTCCACATTCTAATCTCTAAACCCTGTGATTATGTTACCTTACGTGGCAAAAGGGACTTCGCAGATGTAATCAAGTTACAACTCTTGAGGAGATCATCCTGGATTTTCTGGATGGGCCCAATATAAGCACCAAAAAACCAAACCAAACCCATTGCCATCAAGTCTATTCTGACTCATAGTGACCCTACAGGACAGGGTAGAACCGTCCCATACGGTTTCCAAGGAGCACCTGGTGGATTTGAACTGCCGACCTTTTTGGTTAGCAGCCGTAGCTCTTAACCACTATGTTACCAGGGCTTCCAGTATAAGCACAGGGATCCTTAAAAGCTAAAGAGGGAGGCAGGAGAGTCAGAGAAGGCAATGTGATGACGGAAGTGAGGTCGGAGTGATGCAGCAGCCTCTAGAAGCTGGAAAAGACAAGGAACAGATTCTTCCTCTAGAGCCTCCAGAAGGAACACAATCCTGGTGACCCATTTTAGAATTCTGATGTCCAGAACTGTAATAAATTTATGCTGTTTTAAGTTACTAAATTTGTGGTAATCTGTTACAGCAGCAAAAGGAAACACCTGGGTTGACTGTGATACCATTCATTGAGACAGAGCACTGGAGAAGCAGGAATCAGGATGTCTATTTGGGTCATGCTGGATTTCAGGTGCCCATTATCTGTCCAAGTGAACATATCGAGTAGTCAGTTGATAACCAACCTGCAGCTCAGAGGGAAATTATAAACTTCACGTTACCTTGGGCGAGTCCCTTAATTTCTCTGAGCTTCAGTTTCTTCTGTAAAACAGAGGTTATATCTTCTTCTTCTACATCCAGGATCAAAGGAGACATTTTATGCAAAGTGTGCCACTAATGCAAGGCATTTATTATTCCTATTAATTGGCCTCTAAACCAAAGGTGATGGAAGTCATTTAAAATCGACAGTCTCCACAAAGCTCATCATATTCCATCAAGCTCCACAGACTGCAGAGGGCAGTACCTAAGGCAGTAAACTGCCACAATTTTCAAACAAACACCAGGTCAGCCTGGGCACACCCAATTAATAAAATTGCAGTGAAAAGCTCACCCTCTGCATTCTCACAACCTGCCGTTTTCTCCCCTTTACCAGTCCCTGGCTATAGAGTCACTATGAGTTGGAATCAACTCGATAGCAGTGGGTTTGGTTTTGGCCTATCCTTGTAAGACTTTGACTACCTATGTCAAATAGCCAGTGATGGAGATGTGTATTTTATTTCCTGCTAAATGATCACCGAGTTTGAAAGGGCACTACAGACCAGTTAGGAAAGTCCAACCTCCCACCAAGTGCAGGATCCACTCATTTGTTCATTGCACAACCATTTGCTGAACAGTGGCATGGCCAGGCTTGTGCTATGTACTTCTGGTAGAGTACAGAAGAAGGTAGGCCTATGGTCATGGAGCCTATTCCTCCTGCAACCTCTCAGTTGCCCTGTGAGGGCGGCATTTGCTCTTCATGAAGCTCTTGAGTCCAGTAGTTCTACTATTTAAGATGTACCCTCGAGCCAATTCCCAAGCCCAGTTTCATCACCCATAACATAGAGATTACAGTTCCTAGAAAGCACTTAACACAGTGCTTGGTACTCATTAAGGGCTCAATAACTGGCCGCCCCAATTGTTATTATTGTTATTCAAGTTCATCTTGGTTTTTGTTTATTGTGGTAAAAGATATATATAACAAAAAAATGGCCATTTCAACATTTTCTACCTGTACAATTCAGTGACATTACTTACACTCATCATGTTGTGCAACCACCATGACTATTTCCAAATATATATATATTTTTAGATATATACCAAATCAAAAAACCAAACCGACTGCCGCTGAGTTGATTCCGACTTATAGCAACCCTACAGGACAGAGTAAACAACCCCATAGAGTTTCCAAGGAGTGGCTGGTGGATTCGAACCGCTGATCTTTTGGTTAGCAGCTGTCATGGATTGAATTGTGTCCCCCCAAAATATCTGTCAACTTGGCTAGGTCGTGATTCCCTGGTATGATTGTATGATTGTCTGCCATTTTATCTTCTGATGTGATTTCCCTATATGTTTTAAATCCTATCACTATGATGTAATAAAACGGATTAGCAACAGTTATATCGACGAGGTCTACAAGATTAGGTAGTGTCTTAAGCCAATCTCTTTTGAGATATGAAAAAGAGAAGCGAGCAGGGAGACCTGGGGACCTCATACCACCAAGAAAGCAGCGCTGGGAGCAGAGAACATCCTTTGAACCTGAGGTTCCTGTGCTGAGATGCTCCCAGACCAAAGGAAGACTGATGCATCACAAGGACTTTCCTTCAAAGCCGACAGAGAGAGAAAGCCTTCCCCTGGAGCCAGCGTCCTGAATTCGGACTTTTAGCCTACTGGACTGTGAGAGAATAAATTTCTCTTTGTTAAAGCCATCCACTTGTGGTATTTCTGTTATAGCAGCACTAGATGACTAAGACAGCAGCCAAGATCTTAATCAATGCACCACCAGGTGCCTCCTTATAATATCCAAAATTCTCCTCACCCTGACAGCTTTAAAATATTTAAGGGTAGCTTATCTCTTCATCTCTCTTCTAGGGCAAATATCCCCAACTCCTTTACCACCCCTCACATAACCCTCACATAACACCTGACTTCCAGAACCCCTCCACATCTTGGTTGCTTGTTCTTAAATGCATTTATGTTTGGGCACAGCCCTTTTAAAATACAGTGCTCAGAATGGAACACAGGGGCCTGACCAGTTTCAAGTATAATGGAACTGTTATAGAGTAAATGTTCAGCATTAAAGGACTTAACAGTCATTGTTTCAAGAGTTCATGAGCAATGCCAAAGGTCCAGAAACCTTTGTTCTAGCATAAAATTTCACTAACGTACAAGTTTGGATCCTCCAGACAGGTGGCCAGTGTTTGGGAGAGTCATTTAGGGCCTTCCTAAGTGTCCAGCATCTTCCTGGCAATAAAATCTGGTAATTTCCTCCCTGTCCTGGGTGTAATACGGCCTGTGAAGTGATCCTAAACTCAAGTTCCTTGTGGGAAAACTGCCATCAGGCAACAGAAGACACTTTAGTAAAAGTCAATTCACTTGTGAGGGTTTGTACAGGAAACATGTGATACCTGATAGAAACATGATTTGGTAGAAAACAAGGAGGCATATAAACATGTCCATATTCATAGGTTTGAAGGTTTGTGAAGGTCTCTAGCTGCATCTTTTGCAAATGCCACGTTTCCTCTGTACACATATCGTTGTGGCAGATGAATGCTCCAGGTTACTACTGCAGCCACTTCACGCTGGGCCTTCTGCACATGAAATAGGCAGCATAGAGAGTACGGCACTGAATTAGGAGACAGGCCCCTGCGGTCCAGACCCAGCTCTGCCATGGCTTGACCTTGGGACAGCTCCACTTCCTTGGATCTCAGTCTCTCTGCCTATAAAATGAGGAGATGGGACTAAGTCAGGGATTCTTAACCTGCTATCCAGAGCCAGATACGACTGGGGAACTGTTACGCATTGAAATTTCATTTCATTTGAAGACACACATCGTAAAAAAAAAAAAAAAAACAAACCTGTTGCCATCGAGTCAATTCTGACTCATAGTGACCCTACAGGACAGAGTACAACTGCCCCGTAGAGTTTCCAAGGGGCACCTGGTGGATTCAAACTGCTGACCCTTTGGCTAGCAGCTGTAGCACTTAACCACTAAGCCACCAGGGTTTCCAAGGAACCACAGTACTGATCAAAATCTAAGCATCGCGGTAGTTGTTTTACGTGATAATAACCATAATAACTGCTAATGCTTAATAACTTACTGTGTGCTTCATAAATACAATTTTACTTAATCATAGAATTCCTATGAAGTAGGTAGTATTATTACACCATTTTACAGACAAGAAAGCTGAGATTTAGAAAGGTCAGGTAATCTAGCTTGTAAATAGCAGAAGTGGAATTTCCACACAGGTTTGATTCTATAGAGCCTGCTCTGACCATTATCTTACCACTATTCTACACTGCCTCCCAATTAGCTCTGTAACTAGGTAACTGGACTACTTGATTATCATGCCACAATATGGGATTATCTTCAATTTGTCAGCTTTAGGCTAGCACCTTCTCAAAACTCAGCAGTGGTTGCCAGGGACTGTTCGTTCAAATTAGCAGGCCCAGAGGCCAGTCCAGCATAGTCACAACCATTAGTAAAGCTGCTGACTTCCTGGAGGTGATAACGCAGCAAAGGCTGAATTAGGCAAATGCAGTTGGTAACACTTATAAATAAACCACATTTTAGATTTATGCTAATACTACTGCTGTTTGCATCACCTTCAGAAAGAAGTAAGACATGAATGGCCTGTAATGACTCAGATCAGAGCGAATGCTCCAGGTAAAGAAGTCCATTGCTCATCAAACTTTTATACTCAAATCAATAAATTATTTTGTTCAAGTATTTTTTCTTATGCAGCAAAGTTTCCTTCGATCACATTTTTATTCTTAAGATATATTAGATGAACTTAACTCCCCCTGTTCCTTTGTATCCTCACATTAAACTAGAGGATAAATGACTTTCCATAAACCAGTAAACTTTGGAGTCCACTTAGAATTGAAAGAATTAGCCTAAAGCTGAATTATAGTACATGTCTACACATATCTGTACACACAGAAAAAATAATGTTACATTAGTAGTAGAATAGCAATTCAGTCTGGCCAATTTAAACAAAAATTGAAGACAGTTTTTTTTTTTTTTTTTTTAGAGAAATAGTTATATTATGGAACCAGGGTAGGATACAAGCTGGAAAGGTATAGAACCACGGCCAGGAACATTGTGGAGAGCCCAGGAATATGCTCTCCTCTCTGATTTCATGTTAAATTTTCTCTATGGATTTACTTCACCTCTCTATCTCTGCTTCTCAGGCCACTTGACAGAACATGGCCTCCAACAGCTATTCGCTTTGCAGGCCCTCCATTTCAGCCACCAGGTGAATAGCCAATTTCTCTTTCTCATTTCAATACCAACACCCACAGAATCAAATGAGAAAATCCCTTGGACCAATCGACTGTGGCTGGGACACAGAGTAGCCTAAAGCAACATGGCTGCTTCCGTGGTTACCATGGAGCTAGAATAAGAGAGAGACCATTCCCAGAACAGGGAGGGGCCTAAAGGAGGGGTGGGCAAGCAAAAGACAAAATAGTATGTCCTCTACAGATCTACACATCCTTACCGAGGTAGACACTTTTCTTAAATGGGCGGAAAACTCCTAGTTCAACGTGGCCTATGAGTCCTTGTGATCCGGCACATCTGCCTCTCTGTCCACCTCTGGGAGCTCTCACCAGCTCACTCACTTCATCTTGTTTTCTATACTACAAGGATAGATGCTCGTTTTCACTCTAAGACCTTCACATAAGGTCCCCCACACTTTCCATCCCTCACCCTCCTGTCACATCCCCCTCTGCTTTTCTTCTACTCAGAATCTCTCGTGACATCGTAATTTTCCCAGCCATAGCACAGACCACAACTGCAATTAAAGGACTGTGTAGCTTTTTAGTTGATGTTTCTCTTTCCTGTCATACTATAAACTTAATACGGACTGAAATAGTCTCTTCTGTTTGTAGCTAATAGTACAATGCCATGCAATAGCAAATGCTCAAAAATATCTTCAAGTGCAAATATGAGCAAGTAACCTAGGCCGAGTCCTAAAATTTCAAATTTAGTGGTATCCAAAAAGGTAGAAGTGGCCTAGAATTGAATAAGGTATTTCTCACACCTCATTTTTTAATTCAAAACACACAGACAGGAACCAACTGGCAGGTGATAGCTCGAAAGCACAGCCCCAAAGCCATAAATGAAGCTTTGTTATACCACGGCAACTCTGAAAACAAAGTCAAACTGTGGTCCATCAAGAAGTAGAATTCCTGCACTCTAAGAAGTCAAGTACATGTTCCCATCTCCACTGCTTTTCTAAAAGCAGGCTATTAGCCACCCATTAGAAAACCAGAAATCTCAAACCATCAAAGTTATCTTTAACCTAAAATCAAAAGACATATTACCAAACAACCATTGCTTAAGATCCACAGCTAAACATAAATGACTCCTTTTGTGGTTTTAACACTGTGGCTTTGGCATAAGAATGCATATTGTTGTTATTGTTGTTAGATGCAGTTGAGTCAGTCCCAACTCAGAGCGACCCTGTGTACAACAGAGCAAAACACTACCTGGTCCTGCACCAGCCTCACAATCGTTGCTATGTTTGAGCCTATTGTTGCAGCCACTGTGTCAATCCACCTCTTTGAGGGTCTTCCTCTTTTTTGGTGACCCTCTACTTTACCAAGCATGATGTCCTTCTCCAGAGACTGGTCCCTCCTGATAACATGTCCAAAGTATGTGAGACCAAGTCTTCCCATCCTCACTTCTAAGGATCATTCTGGTTGTGCTTCATCCAAGACAGATTTGTTCATTCTTCTGGCAGTCCAGAAGAATACAGAAGAATTCAATATTCTTCACCAACACCATAATTCAAAGGCATCAATTTTTCTTTGGTCTTCCTTATTCACTGTCCAGCTTTTGCATACATATGAAAAAAACATATGAGGCAATTGAAAATACCATGGATTGGGTCAGGCGCATTTTAGTCCTCACAGTGACATCTTTGCTTTTTAACACTTTAAAGAGGCCTTTTGCAGCAGGTTTGGCCTGTGCAATAGGTTGTCTGATTTCTTGACTGCTGCTTCCATGAGTGTTGATTGTGGATCTAAGTAAAATGAAATCCTTGACAACTTCAATATTTTCTCCGTTTGTCATAATTTGGCTTATTGGTCGAGTTGTGAGGATTTTTGTTTTCTTTAGGTTGAGGTGTAATCCACACTGAAGGCTGTAGTCTTTGATATTCATCAGTTAATGCACGATGTAAATTTAAATTCTTCTTATTGATATTTACAAAAAATCATAGTTACCCCAAATCAGACATGAATTATGAGGGGAGCTACCTACCCAGTGTACTGATATGATAAAAATATACCAAAATCAATCCTAAATTCTGAGGGCCAAATTTCCACCATGAAGTGCCTGGAAATATATCCTAGAATATAACAGAGCTGAGAAGTGATCCTATAGCAACAGTCTCATTTATTTTTTTCCTTGAAAAAACAAAATCCAATTCTAGAAAGTAGAGAACTACAAACTGTGCCATTTTTTTTAACTGAAGACTAAGCTACCATGTCAATGACCTTGCTCTTGTAGGCATGAACTGTCTTCCTTCTCGGCAGAATATCTCCACTAATAACCAAGCTACTAGATTCAAGAGGAAAAAACCTAACATTCACAAATGCTCTTCAATCTTTCCCTTTCTTTGCTAATTCTTTCCATGTAAGTCTCCTCTCCAGCTGAACAAATGCAGTTTTTTATAAGTAACATACAGTCCTTCATTACACACCCTTCAAACCAAAAAAACCAAACCCAGTGCTGTCGAGTCAATTCAGACTCATTGTGACGCTATAGGACAGAGTAGAACTGCCCCATAGAGTTTCCAAGGAGCGCCTGGCAGATTCAAACTGCCGGCCTTTTGGTTAGCAGCCGTAGCACTTAACCACTACACCACCAGGGTTTCCGCACACCCTTCATTTTAGTAATATTCATATTTTATAATATGGAGAAATAGTATGGTCATTGTGAAGTTAAAAAAAGAAAATCAGAAAGGAAATAAGAATCTGTTTTGCCACTGATCAGAGTCCCTGGGTAGGTGATGCAAAAAGTTTACATGCTCAGCTGCTAGCTGAAAGGTTGTAGGTACTAGTCCACCAAGAGGCACCTTGGAAGAAAGGCCTGGCAATCTACTTCTGAAAATCAGCCACTGAAAACCCTACGGAGCAGTTCTACTCTGACACACATGGGTCACCTTGAGTTGGAATCTACTCAACGCCAACTCTTCTATTTTGTTTTTTTGATGCCATCACTGAGAGATTTAGTTTATGCTACTCTGGGATTTGTGCAGAACACTATCCTTGGGAAGTTCTAGGGAGGAAATAGACAACCAGCCACACAAGTAATGAATTTATATTTTGATAAATTCTGCAAAGAGAAAGTACAGGATAGGACACTAAGAAAACTAAAATCGGGCCCCATGCTCTAGTTAATATTTTGATGTTCATGGTTCCTCTAATTTTCAGAGCAATTATTAAAAATAGATACATTTTTTACCCACTTGGGACTGGATAGTGTATACTGCTTTAGCACAGTAATTTCATTTCTCAGTTCCTAAGCTAGCTTCCACAGACAAAGGAGTTGCTTGTCTCAGAATTTTCCTCAGAAATCCTGGGAAACAATGGTAGACACAAGACAGCCCCCACTGAGATATAATTGGGCACAGATGAAACCAAGGAATTGTGTTTTCCAAATCTCTCTGAAACAGTCAAACAATCTCTGGCCCAAGAGAACCACTGTTGAGAGCTGGGTGATGTCATTATGTCATCGTTCCATCTGAAAGGTACAATCAAAATTACACAGCAGCACATTCCAGATTCTTCTTCCTCCTTTAAGGGCCTGATGAATTTGTTAAAACTGTTCACCCATCATTACTTCATCACAGAGTTATGGGTTTATGGACAAAACCTTATTATAACAGTATCATTTGGGCACTTTCCTATCTGCCCTGTCCTTCAAGGTGTGGATAAGATTAAAGTAGGACCCTCCCCACCCCAACTCCATGTGTGATGGAAATACAAATCTCTCACTAAGTTATCTCCAAATTTCTAAGTACAGCCTTGTTCCCAGAGTCATCCCTGCCTATGCGTACCCATTGCTGTTGAGTCGATTCCTACTCATAGCAACCTCCTAGGACAGAACAGAATTGCCCCCATAGGGTTTCCAAGGCTATTGTAGTCTTTATGGAAGCAGACTACCACATCATTCTCCTGTGGAGCACATGGTGGGTTCTGACTGCCAACCTTTCTGTTAGCAGCCAAGCGCTTAAACACTATGCCACCAGGGCCCTCACCTCTGTTTACAGAATTTTATTTCCACACCTGCTGTCTCTGTTCTGTCTAACATCAGTCTAGACACAAAATCTCAGTACTTATCTCATGTCTATAAAACAATCCATTCAAACACCATCTGTGAGTAAAATAAGAGTTACTAAAGATAGCTAGGTCACAGAAACCATATAGCACAGCATACAGCAAATTAAATTAAAATCCCACACTAGGCATTATAGTTTGTGATTTTCCTGGGGCTTTCTTGCTGGCCCTTTAGGACACAGAGTATCCAGTCTTCTGTAATCTTTCTGATTCTCTCTCCTCCTCTAGTCTCTGCTCCTCTATTCTCTTTTCCACATCTGCCCAGAGCCAAACAAAACACAACTTCCTTTCATTTTCTGCTGTAGAAAAGATTTATCAGTTGCTGTCAAGTTAATTTCGACTCATGGCGACACTGTGTGTGCAGGGTAGAAATGCACTCCACAGAGTTTTCAAGGCTGTAACTTTTCGGAAGGAGATTACCAGGCCTTTCTTCTGCAGTGCCTCTGGGAGGCTTCAAACCGCCAACCTTTAGTTAGTAGTTGAGAACTTGACTGTTTGCACCACTCAAGGATTCCACAGGAAAGATAACCATGGCTTGTGGATTGGGTTCTCAGACACTAACGTCTTCAGTGTTTCACCGCCTACTCCAAATGGCTTGTCATGGCCTTTTTCCAAAGGCGGTTCCCTCCTTAAGGGAAAGTCTGGTACCAGCTCTTGAGATTATACCATTTTCTGCTTTTCATATTGGGCTTATAGATAGAGGGTCTGAACCATGATAAGGCAGCCTGTCGCTCCAAAACCTATAATACCGTAGACACCTGCAATATGTCTAACAGGCCTGATCCTTCATCCCTGGACTCTCGGGTCCAGAAAGGCCCTTAGAGATCATCTAATGTGACCTTGTTTTACTGATGAGGAAATAGGTGTGGCAAACTCACTTTTCCAAGGCTGCAGCCACAGTGCAAATTAGCAGCAAGCCTGAATTTTGCCAGGTCCTCATCTCTCCCGGGATGGTGCTGTTTATAAGGTTTATAAGCTCTGTGCTCAGTCATGGTAGTAATCTAGACCATTTTAAAACAGGCAAAGCACAAAAGTTAAAAGTTTACTTCTGAAATAATAAATAGGAACTAGTTTGTTCCTCCTTTATAAAGAAAGCAAGGTCTTATAATTTACAACAACTGATAACATTCAAATGTCCCTGGTAGCATCAATACCCAGGTATACATTCACATTAAGCCGTAAGAGGTATAGGTGACTGAGATCAGACTCCCTCCTGAGGGCAGGATGTGGAGGAGAGGGAGCTTGTGGAGAATATGAAGACAATAAAAGAAGGAAAGAGAATTAGAATGGCCACTTTGGGTACCAGAAGGACAGATTAAGAGGAACTGGGCATGGCCAGTCCTGCTGGTTTCCATCTAGATATCTACAGACAAACAAACAAGCAAATTAAAATTCCAATGATAATTCTTATGTCACTACCTGACCTGCTCACAGTCTTATAATTTTAAAAATGAATGTGCAACTTAGTAACTTTTCAAATACTGGCCATTTTTTCCAATGGAAATCTACCTTAACAATTTGTTAGTAGAAGAAAGAATAAAAGAGCAATTTCATCCCTTACTAAACGTGTGTTTGAAAGAGCACACTGTCAGCTAAGCGTTGCTTAACCTTCTTGGACACCGCCTACAAGTCGGAGAAATTTCCCATCTCAGTTTTCAGGGAAGAACGACGTCACCCGAAGTGTGCCTGAAAACCAGGCTCTGCATGGTGCCCTGGCAGGCAGGCAATGCCAGGAGCAAGCAAAGCAGATGCTGCCTCAGCTTCTCTCTGCTCAGCCTAAGGATGGATCAGCCACACCAGAGAAGAAACTGTGTTCTCCAAAACGCTACATCAAGACAGTCAGTCACCAAGCAGGACACACTGCCCCAGGAACAGGAGCCACCCGAAGATTTCAGGAAAGTGAAGACAGGACTCGGTTCCCTCTTCACTGCATGGAACATTCCAGGATAGCTTATGGAAAGCCACCCGCTGCTCTAGACAATGAGCCCCTTTGACAGATTGTGCCGCAGGTCTTCAAAACAAATGACAAACACCCAGCTCTCGGGGTTTCATGTCCTTCCAACTTCAGCTCACTTTACATGAGGCTTTGGTTGTCCACATGGAAACAAACTGCCACTCTAGTTCAGGAATTCTCCTTTTACTCTTAATGGACAGAGGGTATTGACAGTGTAACCAGGAACAAAGTCAGCAGAAAATTCTTCTCTCTCTTTTCTAATCTGCCAAGTTCTGTTTATGTTGGTAGAAGGTGCACATATCAAGTCACCAATGCAAACTATAACAGCAAATAAGGCCTGAATATCTTTGTTTTCTAAGACTCCAGGGTATAGATGATTCCTCTCAAGAACAGAAAAGGCTGCGCCAGACCTGTCAGAGAAACTGAAGTCATCTAATTACATAATACGAAAACAGAGTCAATAAAACCCCACATAGTATGGAAGTTTTCTGATTAGCTGTCCTGCTACATAGACTAAGGAACCCCAAAGAAAAATGCTCCTTTGTTTTAGACCTGAAAATTCTCATTTTCTTCAGACATTCTACACGCAGACACACACAAGTCCACAGATTTAAGGACTAATAGTGTTCCTTTCTTCAAAATGACTGAGACTTTTGCAAATACCTAGCCCACCATACTTAACCATTACTGAGATTTGCTTTTTCCTCCCTGCCAGGATCTTTGTTTTAATCATGGGATTTAAATTCCTCGTAAAAACATTTTAGAGACCTTTCACACCAAGACTCAGAAGGCAGCCTGAGTAAAAAATAGAGCCTTTGCTAATGCCATCTTTTTTATTATAAGTACAGTGAAACCTGTGAGAGCCAGGACTCGACAGGACTGCCTTATTTTTCCAGGTCTCACAAGTTCTCTGCCTTTGATAGGGTGCAGTCTTACCACTTTCCTATTGCTCATTTCAGTGGAAATTATTTGTGTTTCCCTTCCCTGACAGGTTTCCACCTTACAAAGTACCTGGCTTTCGCAGGTTTTATTGTAATTCTGCACAGCTTTTTGTTTCCTTTTTTTCCATCTGTTATGGATTGAATTGTGTCCCTCAAAGAGTTATGTTGATGTTCTAACCCCTGTACCTATAAATATGATCCTGTTTGGAAACAGGGCTTTTTTTATGATAATGAGGTCATACCAGACTAGTACTTATTACCCACTGCCGTAGAGTTGATTGTGACCAGAGTAGGCTGGGTCCTAAACCTAATCACTTCTGAGTGGCATCTTATAAAAAGAGCACAGTAGACACAGATACACACAGAGGGGAAGACAGACACCATGTGAGGGTCCATCTATAAGCAAACAATACCAAGAATTGCTGGCAGACACCAGAGAGGCTCACAGATAGAATCAACATGGCCAAGACCCTGATTTGGACTTTTAGCCTCTAGAACAGTGAGACAATAAATTTCTGTTCTTTAAAGCCATCCACTTATATTTTCTGTTATGACACAATTAGGAAACTAAGAAACCATCTCATAAAGCTTCAGTGATGAACAAACACTAGCTAGAAAAACACACGTACAGTAGGACAATTTTGTAAAAAAAAAAAAAAGAACACACACATATGTATAGAAAAGTGCTAGAGACAGCAGCACAGCATTAACAGCAATTATCTATGTGGTGGTGGACCTAAAGACAATATTCTACATGTAATTTGCTTATGAAATTCAAAAGTATATGTGGGTTTAAGAAATAATCCCCTGGGATGAATGGGTTCAACAGAGGTCATGGAACCTACTTCCTTAGAGCTTTTTAAATAAAAACAGGACACTTGTCCACAAAGATAGTTTGCCTTATATTGGATCAGGGATGTGACCTGACTAAGGGAGTTGCATTCCACCCTAATCCTCTTTAACATAACTTCATCTTATCTTGGAGCCCTGGTGCACAGTGGTTAGAGACTGGTTGCTAACCGAAAGGTCTGCAGTTTGAATCCAACAGCTGCTCCTTGGAAACCTATGGGGCAGTTCTACTCTGTCCTATAGGGTCATTACGAGTAGGAATGGACTCAACCGCGATTTTTTTTTTTTTTTAAATCTGGCCTCGTTAACCACAGGCAGAGATTAGGATTTACAATAGGAAAATTACATCAGATCACAAAATGGAGGACAACCACATAATACTGGTAATCATGGCCTAGCCAAGTTAACACACATTTTGAGGGGACACAATTCAATCCATAACACCTTCCATGATCAAATTCTTCTTTGGAAGCACTTTAAAGATGACAGAACACATCTAAGAGTCAGACCTGTCCTCTCCCCTGCATCTTTTACCAAATATGATTTAGAAACCCAAATATATAGCTAAAATTGTAGCTCATTCTCATACTTTTGAAAGTCAATTCAAGTATTAGCAACCTGTAGCCTAGATGTCTTTGCAAATCTCTCCAGACAGAATGCTGGGGGTTGTGGGCTCTGAGGATGATGGGAAGGCATACAGGAGCAGAAATGGACAAAGATAATACATTGGGGGTGAATAAGGAAAGGGTAGGTGGCAAAAAGAACTTAGGCCTGCCACAGAAGCTCCCCTTCTTCATCATGTTGTGTCTTTCCGCAACCCTGTGCACAAGGGCTGCCAGACTGGCCCACACCCAGGGCTACTTTTGAATGTGAAGTGGGCTGGGGAGGGGTGAAAGAGGAAGAAGAGCTGGTCACAAAAGCGTGCATACCAATTAATAAGGAGGAACTATAAGCAGGAGCAAAAAGAAAGAAGCCTCTGTGTACTAAGAATAATAAGCAAACAAGAATATTACTACATACAAGCAAATTCATAATGAAAGGAGATAATCATGATATCGAGAGAGAAGAATAGTAGTTAAGAACACAAGCTCTAGGTCAGACCAATCCGGATTTCAGTCCCAGCTATACTGCCTAGGAGCCCTGGCAGTGCAGGGGTTAAGAGGTCAGCTGCTAACCAAAAGGCTACCAATTTGAATCTACCAGTGGCACCTTGGAAACCCTATGGGAGCAGTTCTTTTCTATCCTATTCGGTCATTATGAGTCAGAATCAACTTGACTGCAACTGGTTTGTTTTGTTTTTGCACTGCATAAGATTGTGACCTTGGGAAAGTTATTTAATCTTCAGAGCCTCCATTTCCTCCTCTGTGAAATGAGGATAAAGACAAGACAGAACTCACTGGATTATTGGTTATTGTGAGATAAAATGAAAATGTATTTAAAGCATAATGCATATGATTAATACTTACTTAAAAACAGCTGCTAAAACTGGATGAATGGAAATGGGGAACCTGAGGTAGAGAAGGGGAGAGTGATGACACATTGCAGGGTTGGCAACCAATGTCAGAAAACAATTTGTACATTAATTATTTAATGAGAAACTAATTCGCTCTGTAAACTTTCAGCTAAAGCACAAGTTTAAAAAAAAAAAAAAAAAAGCTGCCATTATTCATATGAACCATTGTACTCAAAGGGTTACTCAGGGAAGCTGATCCAGAAAGAAGCTAATCAGGAAACTGGGAAAAGTTCAAGAAGGTGGTCAGGAAAGTTCACTCAGAACTTGGAGAAGTACGTGTGCTACAACTGCAAACCGGCAACAAAAATCCCCTCCATGAGGAATTAAACCCTACCCAGGTAAAGAAGACCCTAAATGAAGCTCATGTTTCTTTCCATAAAGTCTTGACTGGGAAGCATGTGATGATTGTCCTCCCGGCTCACAGGAAGTGAAAATTTTCTCAGGAAGATAGCAAGGGACTATCTCTAGGCTCTTGAAAGCATACAAGTTTTAGGCAAAGAGAAATGCATACCCCAGTTGCCACTTCAAAGCGAACACTGCCACACACACATTTTATAATAGCAGTGGGCCTAGGGGAAGAAACACACTTAGAAAGTGCCACTATTTTATTTATTTATATATTTCAGCATACTGGTTTCAGTCAGTCATTGTTCTCTGTTCCAGGCTTTTCTGTCAATAAATCCACTCTCTTCTGTCTAAGACTTAACTTGTCCCATATTTGAATGATAGATTTTTAGATTTGCTTGATTAAATAAGAAAAGTATTTTGTCACTTTTGTCCTGCCTCGTCCCATCAAATGAAATGACTGGTTCAGCTCTTCTGCAAGCGCTGCGGCATCCAATCCCTGCACAGAGCCCTGGAGGCCACTGACAGATCACAAGGAGTACACAATTACCCCACGCACGAGGGCGCACCTTGAAGGTCAAAACACAGACCTGGGCTCCCTCAAGGGGCTCATCCTTTGAGAAGCTTAGATTAGGAAAGGCAATGCAAAGAGTTTGCAAGGTTATTCTATGAGCTTATCAAAACATCTCTTTCTGCCCCCTCACACTCATCAATATTGTTCAGTTTCTTTTTTAAGGGATGAGTGCCAGAAAGGAAACATAGATTTGCTCTGGAAGAGGGTGATCTGTTGATAATAACAATAATAGCAGCAATTAACACTTATTAAGTATTTGACTACATGACACTACGCTAAACACTTCACATAAATCAGCTCATTTAATCATCACGGCTCCACAACAAAGCAGTTACTATTATTTTCTCCGATTCATAGGTGGGAAAGTAAGGCTCAGAGATTTCACACGAGTGGGTAAGCCAAAAAGTGACCCACAGGGGACAGGCTTACAGAGGTCTACAAGACCACACATAGAAAATCCTGCTGCGTCATCTCAAGAGGCTACAAGATGCAGACAATGTTGCTGTCTGCCAGATAGTTGTACCTTAATGGTTAAAGTTTGCTTACTGTAGTTAACGATGGGGTAGTTCACTCTTTATTAGTGAAAAATCCAAATTATAAAAAATGTATACAATATAATTATATCAGTTAGGATATGTTCAAGTGATCAAACAGGAAGCCCAACTTAAACGGGCTTATACAATAACAGAAATCTATTGGTCCATGTAACAGAAAGTCCTGCTGTAGCACAGACTTCAGGGATAGTTTGATCAGGGCACCTGCTCACTTTCTATATAATTCTTTCACTTCTGTCCTCCTCTTGTGTCTTCTTCATCCTTAGGCTGAATTCCCCCATGGGAGCAAAATGGCTGTAGCAGTTCTATCCCTTACATGAGCAGTCCAGACCATTCTGAGCAAGAAAAGGCCTGGGCTTCATACTGATTCAACCAACTTGGGTCACATGCCCAGTGGTGAACTCATCAGTGAAGACAAGAAAAATGCTATTTACTAAGTAAGGTCTGGGATGGGTCTGCCCACCCATCAAGAGGAATGTCTCAAGAGGAACGGCAATATGAAGGTGGATTCATGCCAATCAGGATCCATCCCTCAAGATGGGTGTGGAAACCATTCCTCCCGAACTATGTGGCTGTTACAGAACTGAGTATAGGATGATTCCCAAAGAATTACCTAGGTGCTGTTGGAAAATGGGGAGATGGATGCTAAGAAGGTAAATGGCAAATGTCCACCACAGCAACTGTATTACCAAGAGGTTGCCACGCAGGGAATGTCTGAACGATCTGCAATCATAACCATTAGAACAATTTGCACTTAATTTTAAATATAGAAAGGTGGTGGCTAAAGTGCTTGGGAAAATTTTGTTTTCTTAAATAGGTTCAACATTTCCTTTTTTCACATGATTCACTTGCTTAACTATTGCCACCTTCAAAATTTGTACCAGCATACACTTTGGACCAACCCCTCCATTAGCCTAGTCACAAATTTCAAATAAGCAAGAGCCATCTACCCTAGAAACATTTTCCTCACCCAGTTCCCTACACTCACTTCTTATTATGTTTTCTTTCCATTGAGCTCTCTAGCATCGCTGTGAACTCAGGAAGTTCTAGAGGGAGGCAGTATAGGACAGTGGTTAAGGCCACAGGTTTTGGCAAAAGAGGACCAGGTTTAAGTATGAGCTCTTTCTCTTATCAACTGGGCAACTCCAGACAGATTATTTAACTTCTAAACTTCCTCATCTATAACCGAGCATCTGCTTCATAACGTGAGAAGTAAATGAGGCAGTATGCATAAAATGGGGAGGTGTATACATAAAGCACTGAGTCCATGCTGGAACACAGCAAATATTCAACCAACATTAGCTCTTTTATTAACAAGAATTTTAATAAGTTCATGTTAGTGGCCTTAGCCATATAGAGACTTTTATTTTATTCTTACAAAGTAACCAATTAAGAGAAAAAAAAATCCCATTTACTTTTATCATCATCATCGCAACAATAACAAATATGATTTAATGACTACCTACTATGTTCAAAGCACTATGCTATGTGACTCTAGACATATACACATACATACACACACGTATATACATATACACACACACATATATGAATAAAAATGAGTATGCTGTTGTCATATGACAGAGGAGAAAACTGAAGTTCAGAAAGGTTAAAACACATGCCTGTTGTAGAACTAGTAAGCAGCAGGACAAACATCTGAACACAGATCAGTCTGGCCCTAAAGCTCATACTCTTTACAACTTACATGACAACTATATTTTCTCTAGCATTTGAAGGATTGCCTCTCGTAAAAGAAAGCTAATCTTCTCAGTTAAAAAAAAAGAAAGAAAGAAAATTGTTTAAAGTGGTATTTGTACAATAATTTTAGGAAATGTAATAGTCAGATGATAATAGCACTAGCAATCTAGGGTGTATTTTATAGGGCTATTAATATATGCCTTGGATGGTCAAAGGCTTCACCACTCACTTGAGGCAAGTAGTAATGGCCAATAAAACTTGCCTTGTCATTTCTTAATGCTGTATTATATCATCAGACTTGTAATGAAATGCTCTTAAACTTCAGTGTTATCAGAAGTGAGGAAAAAGTGGTGGTTAAACAAGCTAGCAAAGTGAGGAGGAAAAGTGGAAAGAGCCCCAAGCTGGGACCTGACCTAACTCTATTATTATTTACCTGTATGACCTTCAGCGAGTTTCCTCAAATCTCTGGTCCTGGCTTCTCTCTCTGTAATCTGAGGACCCCTATGACAAGCTTGGATCTCTTCCTGCTCCAACAGTCTATGGGTCTAGAAACAATATATATTTATTCAACAACCACTCATGGAGCACAAACTATGTATGTGGCATACCCTGTGCTAGGAGCTGAGGACATAGTGGTGACCAAGGCAGAAGACCCTGCCTCTGAGGCTGGACTTCAGAGGTGGGTGGATGGCTATAAGCTATAATACTGCGCCGCTTTAAAACTTTCTCTTCTTATATGTCATGAAAACGCCCAGCAAGTATAGCAAAATCTTGGCAATGGTTGAATCTATGCGATGGTATTGAGGGGGTCACTGAACTATTTTCTCTACTTTTGTGATGTTTGATATTTTTCCTAATAAAAGTTTAAGGAAGACAGATGAGAAAAATCTCCAGAAAGACTTCTCTATTTCTGATAATGACCAACTAGGAATGCCAGATAAAACTTCCTTACTACCTACTAATGACAAGTAGAAAAGATAGACAAAATATTTTTTTTAATGCTTAGAAACTCCAGAAACTAACAACATCATTAAAAAAAAAAACGAAGGAAATAATAATAATCCAGGACCAGGGGGATAAAAAAGTCTAGAGAAAAAAGCCATGGCATTTTGGACATATTTTTCTTTTATGAAAGCTGAGAAAAGCTAGAGAAATAGCAATTTGTATTCAAGACCTGCTGAGGATGGGAACGAATGAATTTGACCATACCATTTGTTTTTGGTTGTGTTATGGATTGAATTGTGTCCCCCAAAATATGTGTTGGAATTCTAACCCTTATACCTGTGGGTATAATTCTGTTTGGGAATAGGGTTTTCTTTATTATGTTAAAGAGGCCTTATCAGTATAGGCTGTGTCCTAAACATCATCACTTCTGAGTTATAAGGAGCAGCAAAGACACAGACACAACTAAAGACAAATGGGGGAAGGTAAATGCTAGGTGAAAATCACCGAGGAACTGAAGAAAACTGGGGCTCTAGAAGCTGAAAGATCCACACAGTCGAATGCCTTTGCATAGTCTGTGTGGATCATAACAAACTATGGATAACGCTGCGAAGAATGGGAATTCCAGGACACTTAATTGTGCTCATGAGGAACCTTTACATAGATCAAGAGGCAGTCGTTCGGACAGAACAAGGGGATACTGATTGGTTTAAAGTCGGGAAAGGTGTGCGTCAGGGTTGTGTTCTTTCACCATACCTTTAACCTGCATGCTGAACAAATAATCTGAGAAGCTGGACTATACAAAGAAGAACAGGGCATCAGGATTGGAGGAAGACTCTTTAACAACTTGCGTTATGCAGATGACACAATGTTGCTTGCTGCAAGTGAAGCACTAGAAGCACTTACTGATGAAGATCAAAGACCACAGCCTTCAGTATGGATTACACCTCAACATAAAGAAAACAAAAATCCTCATGACTGAATCAATGAGCAGCATCCTGATAAATGGAGAAAAGATTGAAGTTGTCAAGGATTTCATTTTACTCGGATCCACAATCAACATCCATGGAAGCAGCAGTCAAGAAATCAAAAGACACATTGCATTGGGCAAATCTGCTGCAAAGGACCTCTTCTAAGCGTTGAAGAGCAAAGATGTCACGTTGAAGACTAAGGTGCGCCTGACCCAAGCCATGGTATTTTCAATCACATCATATGCCTGTGGAAGCTGGACAATGAATAAGGAAGACCGAAGAAGAATAGACGCCTTTGAATTGTGCTGTTGGCAAAGAATATTGAACATACCATGGACTGCCAAAAGAATGAACAAATTTGTCTTGGAAGAAGTGCAGCCAGAATGCTCCTTAGAGGCAAGGATGGCGAGACTGCGTCTTACATACTTTGGACTTGTTGCCTGGAGGGATCAGTCTCTGGAGAAGGACATCATGCTTGGCAGAGTACAGCTTCAGCGTAAAAGAGGAAGACCCTCAACGAGGTGGATTGACACAGTGGCTGCAACAATGAGCTCAAGCATAACAACGATTTTAAGGATGGCGCAGGACCGGGCAGTGTTTCATTCTGTTGTGCATAGGGCCGCTATGAGTCGGAGCCGACTCGACGGCACCTAACAACAACAACAACAAAAGCTGAAAGAGATACGGATTTTCTCTGAGAGCTAACAGGCTTCCCCTACAACTGGTGCCCTGAATTTGGGCTTCTAACCTCCTCCTAAACCATGAGAAAATAAATTTTGTTAAAGCCACCCACTTGTGAGATTTCTCTTACAGCAGCACTAGCACTGGGATTCTCAAAGAGCTGCACCCTAGTAGAAAGTGGGAACAGAAAGTTAACAGGTCCTTGCAGGGGAATATAGTTCATTTTTAAACCATCTCAATCTCTGAAATTGAAATAAGGTGCTTCCAAAGTGCTGATGCTCCAAGCCCTTACAGAAACATATAAATCCCTTCTAGAGTTGGATAATCTCAACTTTGACCTCAAACTATATCTGCAAACATTGTGCAAATACAGTGTATCACACACGATTAAAAACAGCCAGGCACATAAGGATTTAGAAGATAAAAACAAAAACCAACAGAAACAACAGAAATAGAAACTGATCCACAGGGTTCTAGACACTGGAATTCTCTGAAACAGACATTATTAAAGTCTTTTAAAAAAAAAAAAAAGTCTTAATACTATGTCTAGAAGATAAAAATACAAGTTTGAGAAATTCAGCATAGAATGGTGCAGTGAGCTGAACGGTGTCCCCAAAAAGATATATCTGATTCACCACAATCTAAAAATAAGACATGTCCACATCATAATCCTAAGAATCTATTAACAAAACCTTATATGGTAAAGGAGTGACTATGACTTTATATGCCAAAAATGTGATTAAGTTAAGGATCTTAAGAAGAGGAGCCCTAAATGGGCCCTAAATGCAATCATATATATCCTTCTACGACAGCAAGTAGAGGGAGTTTTGAGAAAGGTACACGGAGGAGAAGGAAATGTAAGATGGAGCAGAGACAGAGATTCAGTCACAAGCCAAGGAATGCTGACAGCCACCAGAAGCTGGAAGAGGCAAGGAACAGATTCTCCCCTCAAACCTCCAAAGGGAGTATGGTCCTGCTGACACCTTAATTTCAGATTTCTGGCCTTCAGGACTGTGAGAGAATGAATTTCTGTTGTTTCAGTCATGCAATTTGTGGTAATTTGTTACAGCAAATATAGGAAACTAATACAAATGGGAAACAAAGAAAAGAGAACCAAATGGAAAGCCTAAAACTAAAACATACAAAAAGCACATTGACCAAAATTAATAACTTAACGAATGGCACTAACTCTAGAAAAATAGACACAGTTAAAGCAGGAATTAGAAGTCAGAAAAAAATAAAACAAAATAACAATAATGAAGTACAGAAAAAAAAAGGGATGAGAAACTTTAGAATAAGACATATTACAAGATGCAGTGAGAAGGTATAACATGTATGTAATGGTAACCCCAGGAGGAAAGGGAAGAGAATATTTCGCAAGATAATGGCTGAGGACATTTCAAAACTGAAGAAAGACATCAAGTCTTAGAGGGAGCCTAGACAAGGAGCCCTAGAAACCTAAGCAGGATAAATAAAAAAGAAAACTTCACATAGGCACATTATTGTAAAACTGCTGGAAACCACAAAGAACAAACCTTAAAATCAGCTAAAGGTGGGGGAGGAGGGGAAAGAACCAAAATTAGACTTTCAGCTAGCTAGCTTATCAACAGAAACAAGGAAAGCCAGAAGTAAACAAAATATCTTTAAAATATTGAAAATAAATAAATAATCAACTGACAGTTTAGAATTCTATGCCCAGAGAAAATATCCCTAAGAATGATAGTGAAATAAAGACTTGTCGAATAAACAAAAAGTAAAAAAATCTGTTACCAGCAGACCTACAATAAAGGAAATACTAAAGGATGTTCTTCAGGCAAAAAGAAATTGATTCCAGATGGAAGATCAATGACAAAAGAAGAAATGAAGAGCAAAGAAAAGAACAAATATATGGGTAAATCAAAATGAATAATGATTGTATAAAACAATAACAATAATAATGTCTTGGGTTTTGAAATGTATAGAGATAAAACATACAACAATGGCATGTATGTGAAGAGAAAGATAAATGGCATTAAGTGTTCTAAGGCCTGAATGCATACTCTAATCTCCAGGGTAGCCACCAAGACAATAATAAAAGAATATATAACTTCCAAGTTAACGGCAAAGAAAAAAAAAGAATGGCTAAAAAAAAAAAAAATCAATTGAAAAGAAGAAAAGAGAGAGAAAAAGGAATATGGAACAAGCATAACTAATAGAAAAGAATTTAATAAGACAGTAAATTTCACTATAGGGTCACTATGAGTCCGAATCTACTTGATGGCAACGGGTTTGGTTTGGGTTTGATATGTCTGTAATGGTGCCTCGATGGCGAAGTGGTTAACAGCTCAGGCTGCTAACCAAAAGGTCAGCTGTTCAAATTCACCAGCCAGTCCTTGGAAACTTTACGGGCAGTTTTACTCCATCCTCTAGGGTCACTATGAGCTGGAATCGACTCGACGGCACACAACAATGTCTGTAATTACATTAAAAATAAATGAATTAAAGGCTCCAATTAAAAGACAAAGATTGCCAAACCCAGTCATATACTATTTACAAGAAACACACCTAAGACATAAGGGTACAGAAAATGTGGGCAAAGGGTTAAAAAAAGAAAAGAAAACATATATCAGGCAAATACTGACCAAAAGAAAAATGATGTGTCTTTATTGATGTCAAACAAAGTAGACCTTAAGGCAAAAACTCACTAGATATATGGAGGGTCACATTGTAATGATTAAAAGGTTCAATTCACCAGGAACATACAACGACACCAAATTTCTGGGCATGTAATAAACAGTTCCAAAATATGTAAAGCCAAAATTGACAGAAGTACAAAAAGAAAAAGACAAGTCTACAATAATAGTACGAAATTGAACACATCTCTCTCAGAAACTGATAGAATAGCTAAAAAAAAAAAATCAGTGAGGATATGGAAAAGTTGAAGAATACAAATAGCAAACTTGACCAAATAAGCCTACATAGAACATTGCACCAACAACTAGAGAATACACATTATTTTCAAGCACATTGCAAACACATACTATGTGTGCTATGAAACCACACAAGTCTCAACGTATTTCAAAGTGTTGAAATCATTCAGATTAGGCTCTTTGCTTACAATGCAACAAATCTAAAAACCAATAATGAAAAAATGACTAGAAAATTCCTAGTAAAAATTAGTAAATACTCTTAACTTAATGATAGTAAAAATATTTCATATCAAAACTTGTGGGATACAGCAAAAACAGTACTTAAAAGAAAATTTTAATATTTAAATGCATATACTACAACAGAACAAGAACTGAGAATCAGTGAACTTTAATCATCCCATTTCAAGATATCATTTTTAAAAACCAATAAATTTAAACCAAAGAAAATAGAAGAAAGAAAATGGATAAAGATAAGAGCAGAAATAAGTGAAAACAAACATACAACACAGAAGTGTTGAAAAAGTTAATAATACCGAGAAACTTTTAAGAAAGATTGAGCAGGAAAAAACAATGCCAATAATAAAAGGTGGGCATCTGCACAGATAACACACCACAACACGGATGAACCTCCCAAATGTAAGGCTGAGAAAAGGAAGTTACATATAAAAGAATACTCTACTGTATGATACCATGAACATGAAAGTCAAAAAAGATGAAACTAAACCACAATGTTTAGAGATGTATGCTTAGGTGACAAAACTTACAGTAATAACTTCTTTGCTTTTCTTTATAAGTCAGGACAGTGGTCTCCTTTGAGGGAGTTAAGAAGGTCACTATTGGGAGGGAATCAGAGGGAAGCTAGGAAGTAGTAGTGATTCAGTGGTAGAATTCTCACTTTCCACACAGAAGTCTCAAGTGCCATTCTCAGCCAATGCCTCTCATGCATAGCCACCATCCATCCGTCGTCAGTGGAGCTTCCATGTTGCTATGATGTTGGTTTCAGTGGAGCTTCCAGACTAAAATGGACTAGGAAGAAAGGCTCGGGGATCTACTTCCAAAAATCAGCCAATGAAAACCTAAGGATCACAACAGTCTCATCCCCAAAAGATCATGGGGATGGTGCAGGATGGAGCAGGACCCAGCAGCAATTCATTCCCTTGTGCAAGATGGTAGCTAACAACAACAGGGTGCCTGCAATCTTCTGTCTTCACGTAGGGAGGGGTAACATGGGAGTTCACTTTGTGATAAATCATTGGGCTATTTATTTAATTGTTCTGTGCACTTTTCTTAATGTACATTACATTTTACAATAAAGAAAAGGTTAAAAAAAAAAAAAGGCTTTAGGGAGTGAAGGATCCAATAACCAATTAGAGACAAAAAGACTCAATTATTCACTGTATTGTCCCGCAAGCAAGATTTCGGCATTAATATTCCAAGTCATTAAAGAAATGGCCTTCAGAGACTATTTTCTAATCCCCCAAAGCAGTAAAGCAAATGCAATAAGCTGCCGAAGAGACAAGAAGCCATAATGGTTTGGCGCCAGGACTGTTTTTTTTTTTCCCTTAAGAGGCCTGCCAGGTCCACAAACTCAGTATTTTCAGCCAGACCTTTGTGTTTAAGCTTTACCCTGTCTCTCTAAAAATAGAAAGTAGCTGCTATTCGAAAGAAAATAGCACCTGCATCTATTATAAATGGGGAAAAAATTGTTTCTTTCCATTTCCCCCATAACTTGATATACTTCTGGATGCGTCAGGGGGCAGTGAGAGCCCCGTTGTCACCAGCATAGGTAAGCACTGCCTAAGTAACAATGCCGTAGACGGGCAGTGCCAGTTCCTACTTTTCTATCCAGAATGAATTACCAGAGTTGATATCATTCATGTATGTGAGGGCTGCGCCTTCCTGAAAAGTTAAAAATTCCACCGACGACTCTCAGCCGTTCATGTTTTGATTCATTAGATCTGAGTGTTGGAAGGTCATGTCTGAGGGCTCTATGGCAAAGGCTGCCCTGTGTTTACAAGACATCTAATTTTATTCAGCCTCAAGGGGAGAAAAAGATTGGAGATGGGAGGAGTGGAGGGAATACTGAGAGGAGAGGAAAGAAACTATAAACACCTCTATTATGTTCCTTCCCCTCCCTCTCTAACACTCAATGCTGCAAAACAATTTCCTTTCTTTTCAGGAACACCCCCTATGTGCCAAGCACTTTACATATAATATCTCATTTAATTTTCTTCACAATAGTCCTCAGAAGTAGGCAGCTTTGCCTTCATTTTATGGAAGGAGACTGAAGTTCAGAGAGCTTATGTAATATGTCCAAGATCACACCCGTGAACAGCTGGTCTCACCCACTGACCAGGCTCTTACACCACCTTTACCCTCCCGACCCATGCCCTTTTTGGTAATGAATTACACAGCCTTTCTAAAAGGCAACTATTCAAACACAGCCTGCCTAAACTTCATCAACTTTGAAATTATATAATTTATTTTAAAAATTGCCATGAATGATACAGGAAAACAAAAGTATAGTATAAATAGTAATAAAATTTCTCACACTAGAGACAATTTAACTAATGAACATTATTTATTCAAAGTATAGAATCTTATTTTATTGATCCTGACAGCAACCAGTGGAGTAAATATGATTATACCCAGTTTAGAGATAGGAAAACTGAGGTTCAAAGAGATTCATTTACCTTCTCCAGACCTAGGGGCCATAAATGGCAGAGCAAGGACCTAACTCAAATCCTAGTACCAGAGCCCATGATTGTTCCATATACTAACAATGATGTATACACCTCACATCTCTCTAACAGGTATATGTGTGACGAAGGGCCACATGGACACTTAAAATTTATTGAGTGGCATTGAGAGGAAGGAGATGGTTGAGTTGGTTGGTGAAGATGGGTGATAATCCAGGAGCATAAAAGCCGTGGGTAAGGATCACAGGGAGAGAGAGGAAAGGATCTATTCTTAAATGGAGAAGAATTGACTGCAATGGCATTCCACGCCAAGGGAGGAAAAGGAGAGAAGACATTGTTGAAGAACACGACTGGACAGCTTCTGCAGTGTCAAACCCAAAGGTACTGTCTCCCTGCATCTAATTGGCCATACTTCTACCAGAACAACCTTTTGAAAAATAAATTCTATTTGTCTTTTCCCCTATTTAAAATCCTCAGTCATTGGAAGGGGTCCTGGGTGGTGCAAACATTTAACGTGCTCAGCTACTAACAGAAAAGTCAGTAGTTAAGTCTATCCAGAGGTACCCTGGAACAAAGGCCTGGCAATCTACTTCTAAAAAATCAGCCACTGAAAACCCTATGGAACATAGTTCTACTCTAACACACATGGGGTCACCATCAACTGGAATCGACTTAATGGCAACTGATTTCAGTCACTGGGAATAGTGTAATACTGCAGTCAGGAGCGTAGGCTCTGAAGCCAGACTGCCAGGGCTCATAAACTTGGTGCTAAAACTTACTGGCTCGGTGACATTGGGCAATTTAATAGAAGTCTCTGTGCCTTGCTTTCCTTCTCCGCAAAATGAAATTAGTAACCAAACTGATTGAGCTATTGGGGACTAGAGATGCTATAACAGCAAACGGTGCCTTGCACATGGGAAGACCTCAATAAATGTGAGCTATTATTATTGTCATCCCTAATACTTTGTCATATAAATCTACGTTCTTCAGTTTGGCATACAAAGTTCATCAGTATTTCATGCCCCCATACCTTTCCAACATCATCTCCAACATTTCACCCAGTGCCAAATACTTGCAGTTTACCCAGACCATGCTCTCCCTCACTTCCATGTTTTGGCCAATACTGTCCCTTCTATCTACGACACTCTTTCCTCTTCTTCACCTGGATAATTCTCCTGAGCTTCCCAGCTTCCTGTCAATGTCGCCAGCTGTTTTCCTGGAGCTCCCGTGACTAAACCCACCTCTTTCAGAGCCCCAGTTGCCCAGTGGTGAAAATGCAGATTTCCTTGCTCTCCCCTCCACCCTCTAGCAAGAGGAGGTCTCCTTGGCCTTTGCCTCTTCACAGCAAGTTCTCAGAGAATGTTAAGGGACAGACCCCAGGAGGTTTCAGAACTGTCAGCCACAGACCATGGAGGCACAGAACAATTATGCCAAAGTGATGGAAATCTTCTGTCTTTCTATATTTCCGTTTACTGCAATCCATGAAAAACTAAAAAGCAGCTTCTCATAAAACAGTCCATAAAACTGTATGTGGTAATTAAGTGTCACCAGTCCACAGAGGACGGCATCGTTTGCAGATAAACAGTGCTGAGGGACTGCCTTCATTTCATATGCATTGGAGCTTTCTTCCTTTCTTTCCATTTTTTTTTTTTTAAGTTATACAAAACAAATATGTTCCCATTTTATCCCCCTTTATATTTAGGTTATGATTTTTCACTACGGCAAAGGTATGCAATTCTTGCCTTATATTCATATCTCCCCTACGGCTCTTCTACAAACCAAATTGGGAAATTTTATATATCAGACACTTGGCCCAACAAACAAAGCTCAAACCCAAAGAATTCAACAAAGAGGAATCAAACCACCTGTCTCTAAGGACAGACTCAAAGAAAAAGCAGGTGAAGGGACCTTGTTTTAATAATTTGGGAATATGGGAAGCTGGAGAACACAATGGAAAGAGTACAAGTCTGAGGCCAGGCAATCTGGGTTTGAATCCCAACTCTGTCACTCACTGGTCATGTGACCTTGGAAAACTCACCTAGGACCAACTACATAATTTGCAGGGCCCACCGCAAAATGAAAATGTGAAACCCCTTACTCAAAAACTAAAAATTTTAAGAGAGCAACATTGTTGTTGTTAGGTGTCACTGAGTTGATTTTGACTCATAGTGATGCCATGTGACAGAGTAGAACTGCCCCATAGGGTTTTCTAGGCTGTAATCTTTACAGAAGCAGATCATCTGGCCTTTCTGCCTCTGAGCCATCAGGTAGGTTTGAAGTGCCAACCTTTCGATTAGCAGCTGAGTGCTTAACCATTGCACCACCAGGGTTCCTTTAAGATAGCAATAGCAGACCATTAAACCAAACCTGGAGCCCTTCTCAATGGAGGATCCTGTGTGGCCACACAGGTCACATGTCATAAATCCAACTCAGCATCTAGCCTTTCTGCACCTTAGTTTCCTCCTTTGTAAAACGGAGACAATAACAGTTCGCACCCATCTCTCTGGGTTGCTTTGAAGATTAAATAATAAAATTCCATAAAAAATGCTTATAAGAGCACTTGGTATATATCAATTACTCAAAAAATGTTAGCTTTTGCCTTTTTTTCCTTTAAATTAAGCTATGAAACAAAATAGCTAAGGCATTAATATTCAATTACAAAATACGTCTTTTCTTTACCATGGGATTAGCCACAAGGTCCTTTAAATAACAAGCTCCCTTACTAACTCTGAGTTTACAAAAGACTGGTACCTTTACAACTTACTAAAAGAACCTATTAGACAAAACAAAATATATCTCTAATCAGAGGAATAAACCCAAAACAGAAAGACGAGCTTTAAGCAAAATGGACCAATAAATGTTTTCATTTAAGGTCTATAAGAGAGGAGACCTCTTCCACTCCTCAACAGTTGCCCTTGTTCCTGCCTACCATTCTGGTCTGTCTACAGAGTGATCTTCTGTCTAGGACAGACCTGCGGTTAATACCTTGGGCTTTGGAGTCAGAATTGAGTTGGTCTCCCTGGCTCTAAACCCACTAACTCTTTGACCTCAAGTAATTAACTTCTCTAAATCTGCATGTCCTCACACAAACTCACTGGGGATTACAAAACAGACCCACAGGGTTGTTGACTGACATATACATTAAGTGGAGCTTAGCTCAAGGACTATATGAGTCAGAATCGACTCGAGGGCACTGGGTTTTGTTTTGTTTTTTTTTTAGCTCACGGACAGGCACATAGTATGAGCTCAATAGACAGTAGCTGCCCTGAGGACAATAATAAGGAACCACCTCAAATGAGAATAGGAGATAGTAGGCATTAAACGGAAAATACTGTAGGCCTGAAGTACCTCCCTCCTCCAAAATTACAGCGTAACATTAACTTTTCATCCATATCAGAAAGAACCTCAACTGTGCCATCAAGAATCTAAAGGCTCAAAAGAGTACTTTAAAACTTAGGATTGTTCTGACTAACTGAAAATTAACAGCTTTATTTGCCGAGGATACTTTACTTCTATGACCAATTTCAAACTGATTGATACATTGCTTATCTCCAATTTAGACTTTACAGAAGACGCACTCTCATTAGAGTATGGTCACACAGTGCAGTCTGGAGCCAGCGTAAGACTCCCACCCAGCTCCTTGATTTCAAGGATCATGTGCCTTAAATGTGACTGATTATACCACACCAGGGCAGATCAGATGTCATTGCCATGTTTTAACTTACAGCATTTTGAAAGAAATTTTGCCTGTACAATCAATAAGGCTGCCATAATAGGAAAAGTAATTTCCAAATACAAAGGTCAATGACCATAGCCAATCCAAAGGCTTTGAACACTCTAAAAACACGATAAGACAAGAGAAGATTCTACTCCACAGATCACTGACTCACCCACATTCAGTCCTGTGCATAAAATATTTCAAATATGTTCCATTACCTACAGAGTCAAGGCCAGACTCCTTGGCGTATCTAATCTCCCACCAGCCCCAAGTCCCAGCCCTATGTTCCAGTAACACAGACCTACCCACCATTTGCCCACAAATGTCACGGTTCAGATTCAGGGCATGAAAAGATTCCCCAAGTAACCGAAACAGAGAGAGTAAGAGGTTCAGTGCCTGAGAGGAGACTGGAGAGAGAGGCAGAGGCAGATCATGTAGGCCTTTGGAGTCATGATAAAAAGGTTATTCCAAATGAAATGGGAAGCTATTGACCAGTTAATCTGGGAAATAAGATAATCTTATGTGCATTTTTTAAAAGTTCTTTCTAGATGTTGTGCCAAGAACTGATTCCAGAGTGATGACCAAAGAAGAGGATGTTGTGGTAAGAAAAAAAAAAAAAAAAAATTACCGTTGAGTCGATTCCAAGTCATAGTGGCCCTACAGGACACCGCACACTGTCCCATAGGGTTTTCAAGGAGTGGCTGGTGAATTCAAACTGCTGACATTTTTGGTTAGCAGCCACAGCTCTTAGCTATTGCTCCTCAAGGGCTCCGTGGTAGCAAGATAGTAGGTAAATACAGCACAGCCATCCCAACTAGTTAGCCTGATAACACTCATGCTTTACCAAGATTCTATCCAAGTATCTGTTCATCAGGGAAACTAATTCCACTAGGTCTGAGCTGAACTAAGCAAGTTAAACTGTCTGTCTAAGTATAGTATAGTTTAAAACTTCTTAAAAGTTCTTCAAATCTAAGTTCTTAGATTTCCTTGTTTTTTTTTTAATATTCCATTTAACTCAGAGCAAAATTATTTCCACAAGCTCCTTCAGAACATATTGCTTTTTAGTTGATGTCAGTAGTCAGTCCTAAATGATTCTTTTCCCAACCAGAACGATGTTTACCTGTGTTTTATTGACTACGCTAAGGCATTCAATTGTGTGGATCATAACAAATCATGGATAACACTGCGAAGAATGGAAATTCCAGACACTTAATTGTGTTCATGAGGAACCTGCATTTAGACCAAAAGGCAGTTGTTCCAACAGAACAAGGGGATACTATGTGATTTAAAGTCAGGAAAGGTGTGCATCAGGGTTGCATCCTTTCACCATTCTTAACCAATCTGTGTTCTATGCAAATAATCTGAGGAGCTGGACTATATGAAGAAAAATGGGGCATCAGGATTGGAGGAGGATTCATGAACAACCTGTGATGATATGCAGATGACACAACTTTGCTTGCTGAAAGTGAAGAGGACTTGAAACACTTATTGATGAAGATCAAAGACCATACACAGCCTTCAGTATGGATCACACTTCAACATAAAGAAAACAAAAATCCTCACAACTGGACCAATAAACAAGATAATGATAAATGGAGAAAAGACTGAAGCTGTCAAGAATTTCATTTTGTTTAAATCCACAATCAACGCCCATGGAAGCAGCAGTCAAGAAATCAGACAATGCCCTGCATTGGGCAAATCTGCTGCAAGGGTCAGTATGAATTGGAATCTACTCAATGGCATCTAACAAGAACAACAGAGGGGAAGAAAAGCAGAGGGGTTAAAATGAGAGCAGGCAGATCTGACTTTGATTCCCTAGCTCCACCATTTACTTGGGAGAATTAGTTAACCCCCCAAAGCCTCAGTATTACATCTCAAAGGGTTGCTATAAAGTTTTATCTACAAAATGTAAGATGATAAGTTCAGTGCCCGACACATAATGGATGCTCAATAAATAGTAGCTGCTGTATGGACAATAATATTGCCCTTCCAAGTGAGGGCTCAGAGACAGTTGCTGTATAATGACCCTTATGCCAAAAGTACCTAGCATCCTCCAGGATAAGCTTAAGGTGAATACTGTCAATTGAATGTATGTGTCAGCTCTACCAGAAAGAGCCTAAATCCGTGTACCACCTAAATGACCCAAGAGATAATTTCCAAACTAAAGAGTCTCTTCATTAATTGGAAAGTTGAACAATACCTTATATTTGCAGAAGATGTTCAGTTTTATCATTGGCTCATCCCTGTTTGATAGATAAAATACCAAGCTCTGCCATATATAACTGACTGCAGTGCATTTACATCCTGATGGCAAGCGGTTTGGGTTTTTTGTTGTTGTTGTTTTCCAAGGCACTTACAGTAGTCCCTGAGTGGTACAAATGGTTAATGTGTTCAGCTGCTAACTAAAAAGTTGGAGGTTTGAGTCCGCCCAGAGGTGCCTTGGAAGAAAGGTCTGGCAATCCGCCAATGAAAACCCTTTGGAGCATAGTTCTACTCTGACACACATGGGGTCACTATGAGTCTGAGTTGACTTGATGGCAACCGTTTTTTTTTTTTTTTTTTACAAGGATTACATGAGAGTGCAAATATGTGAAGCCCCAACACAATACATGTAAGCACTCAGTAAATGTAAACTATTGTTACATTATTATTATTACACAGACCCTAATTTCCCTTAGGAAGGAATTATACCTTCAGTTCCTCTTTTATCTCCATTCCCTCTACCCCTCCTCTCAGCCATAGTACTTGGATTCTTTCTAATGGCTTGTCAAATAAACTTCCTCTTCAGGGACCTCTATTTGCTGAAGAGAAGAGAAAAAAAAGTCAAACACAAGCCCCTTTAATACATACAAATCTGAAAGAATATATGGTGAATTTTGATTATTCCAGTGCAGAAATCTAGGTGGTATATGTTTTGGTATCATTTCTTTAAGTAACGTTTTAATATTGAGGGTCAAAGACGGGCAAGAAAAAAACAAATCTTAATAACTTACCAACAAGTTAGAAGTCACATGCAGATATAGTGGCTCAGATCAAGCCATCAACCAGGCTGCTGAGGTTAAACAGCATGGCAGAATTAAACACACATCAAACCAACTGAGGAACAAATAATTAAGCACCATAAACCTGAACAGGGGAGGTTCTCTCACTCTCAGCTGAAAGAGTGAGAGGAAAAATAAACAGGGCAGTAGACATTAGGTAGCAACGGTTCACGTACTCGCTGCTTCTGAGGAATGAATTTTCTCCCGGAAACAGGGAGAACGGAAGGAGGGCAGGGTCGAGAAGGTCAGCAACAAAAGAGCAAACAAGAATAGTAGTAAAGTCAGCAACCAGGCTGTGGCAAAGGTGTGAGGGACGACATCCGGGAGTGTTAGGAACACCAGTGATTTTACACTGTACATAGGAATGATTCACATTTCCCAAAGAAGAATTCCTAATGGAATGGCTTATATCTTGGGAGTTTGCAGGAAGGCTTTACCTACTAGGTAACAGTGTTCTACAAAGCTTCCCTTCTCTAGGGCCAAGATTATGGTTCTTATAGACATATTAGCTAATGATCCCTATAACACCTATGTTGGGAGGGGTCTGGGGGCCAGAGATGAAAGGGGGGAAATCAGAAGAATGAGCTTCACAATAAAGGTGTAGAAATAGAGAGCCATGAAAAAGCTGAAGGGAAAACTTCAGAGATCTATTTTCTTCTTTATGGCAATATGAGCCTGTAAGGAGAGATTAAATCAGCAGTTTCCAATGCTCTTTGTTACTTATTAAAATCCCAAACAAGGTTATGAATCATAAACATGAAAAAGAAAGCTATCATCTTTCGCCAGGCTTCGCTCTCCCCATTCTTAATCCTCCAATAATGACTCTTTAAATATGAGGCTGACTAAACCAGTAATTAAGATAGCGAACTCTAGCACTAACGCATTAATTTCCATGACCAGTCAGCACAATTTGACTACAGAAGCTGCTTCCTGCACCCCCTCATTCTCCCTGTTAGGCAGCAGAGAAACGAGTGGCCACAAAGTGAGGGAGGATTTGACGCGCAATCAGCAGGGGCCAAATGCCTTGGTTCATAAATCATCATAAGCCAATTTTCCAGAAACGCACGAGTGATGCCACTGGTGAGGGGTTAATTTCAGCCGATTGCAGTGCTGAGCACAAAGGCAAACACTTTTCAACATGCACAGTAGCCTGAGCCCCACAGCATCAGAAAGTCTGGGGTTTAATGCGAACAGCAGAATTATAATTCAAATTATTACAATTCCTAGAAAGTTGACTGGAATCGCTGGACAAATTTCTAAGTGGACTTAAATTTCTAGTCATTTTCTTCCAAGAAAGGCATGGGTTTGAATCCCTGTTCCGCCGCTTCCATAACTTAACAACTATTTATTAAGCAGAACTAGTGTAGGAGGGCTATTCAAAGAGTAGAGTCCTTGAGTGGTGCAAACAGTTAACATGCTTAGCTGCTAACTGAAAGGCTGGAGTTTGAGTCCACCAGAGGCTCCTCCGAAGGAAGCCCTGGTGATCTGCTTCCAAAAAAAATCAGCCATTGAAAACCCTATGACGTGCATTTCTACTCTAAGACACATACGGGTCGCCAGGGGTCAGAATAGACAAGACAGTAACTTTTTTTTTTTTTTTCCACTCAAACTGTGGCCCACAGATGGGCATCATCAGCATCACCCACCCGGGGAGCCTGTTAGACATGCGAATTCTTGGGCCCCAGCTGAGACCTACTAAATCAGAAACTCTGGGGGTGGGACCTTGCAATCTCTAGTGTAACAAGCCCTTCAGGGGGGTCTCTGTAGTTCAAGTTCAGCACCATTATGGTCAACATGGAGCCCTGGTGGCAAAGTGGTTAAGAGCTCAGGCTGCTAACCAAAAGGTTGGGAATCCGAACCCACCAGCCACTCCATGGAAACTCTATGGGGTAGTTCTACTCTGTCCTACAGGGTCCCGATAAGTCAGAATCGACTTGATGGCACACAACAACAATGGTCAACGTATCTGTTAGGGACACAGACTTTGGCTTTAGGCTTTGGGTCTGAATTCCAGCCCTACTGTGTGACTCTGGGGAGTTCCTTACCCTCTCTAAGCTTCAGTCTCTTCCACATAGAGAGCTTGGTTCCATGCTCAGTAAACATCCTCAACATTCATGGTGTTGGGCACCATGGCTAGTGCTGACCATACATGGGAGAGCCAGCACTGCCCCTGACCCTGAGGCTCTTACAATCTACTGAAATAAGGTAACAGTCTAGCACAGGGATTAGCAAACTTTTTCTGCAGAGGGATAGTAAATATTTTATTCTGTGCAGGCCATACAGTCCCTGTCTCAACTTCTCAACTCTGCTGTTGCAGCATGAAAACACAGTCACCAGGAAGCTGTCTTAGTTATCTGGTGCTGCTAAACAAAAATACCACAAGTAGACAGCTTTAACAAACAGAAATTATTTTCTCACTATTTAGAAGGCTAGAAGTCCGAATTCAGAGTACCGGCTCTGTTGTTGTTATTGTTATTACATGCTGTTGAGTCGGTTCCAACTCATAGCAACCCTATGTACCACAGAACGAAACATTGCCCAGTCCTGTGCCATCCGCACAATCATTGCTATGCTTCAGCCCATGTTGCAGCCACTGTGTCAATCCATCTTGTTGAGGGCCTACATCTTTGTTTTTCAACACTTTAAAGAAGTCCTTTGCAGCAGATTTGTCCAGTGCAATGCATCTTTTGATTTCTTGGCTGCTGCTTCCATGGGTTTTGATTGCAGATCCGAGTAAAATGAAATCCTTAACAACTTCAATCTTTTCTCCATTTATCATGATGTTGCTTATTGGTCCAGTTGTGAGGATTTTTGTTTCCTTTATATTGGGGTATAATTCATACGGCAGGCTGTGGTCTTCGACCTTCATCAGTAAGTGCCTCAAGTCCTCTTCACTTTGAGCAAGCAGGTGAATAGCAGTGCTGGCTCTAGGAGAAGGCTTTCTCTGCCAGCTCTGCAGCAAGGTCCTGTCTCTGAGCTTCTGCTCCTGGGCAGTCTTCATGTGGCTTGGCATCTCTCTTCCCCCATCTCTGTCCTACTCTCTTATTTAATCTTTTTTATATCTCAAAAGAGATTGACTCAAGATACACCCTACACTGACCTTGTCTCATTAACATAACAAAGACAACCCATACCCAAATGGGATTAAAACCACAGGCACAGAGGTTAGAATTTATAACACATATTTGCGAGGAGATAATTCAATCCATAACAGAAGCAAAAGAGTGTGACCATGTTCCAGTAACACCTTATTTACGGACATTGAATTTCATGAATTATTATTCTTCTTTTGATTTTTTTTCCAACCATTTAAAGATGTAAAAACCATTCCTACAGGAAGACCACACAGAAACAGGCAGCAGGCTGGATGTGGACCACGGGCTGTAATTGCTGACCCTGATCTAGCACCTCTTACATTAGCAAAGTTGTTAAGCTATATGAACCAGAGTTTCTTCATCGGTAAGATGAAAATAATCATGCCCTCTCTGAAGGTTTGTTATGAGATAATAAATATCCATAAAACACCTGACAAAATGTCTGCCACAAAGAAGGCACTCAGCAACTGGCACCTACTATCATTATTATAAGAGTCCCTGGGTGGCGCGATGGTTTAGCACTTGGCTAGTAACCGTAAGGTGGGCAATTTGAATCCATCCAGAGGTATCTCAGAAGAAAGGCCTGGTGATCTATTTATGAAAGATCACGGTCATTGAAAACCCTGTGGAGTGTAGTTCTACCCTGATGCAGATGGGGTTGCCATGAGTTAGAAAGGACCTGATGGCAACTGGTTTTATAATGAAACATTCATCTCACAAAAAAAATGATAGCACTCCAAGATCTCAAGGAAAACTAGTGGGGCAGGACAGGAATGCAACACAAGAATAAGAGCAAATCAGAGATGGAGATTTACAAACGTATCCACCCTAAGTACTACTGGACATATGTCTCTTAGCATATTGCTGACTTTATAAACACAAAAATAAGCAGTGAAAAATGAGCACTTATACAAAGAAACTCTGATCACTTCCTTGACTTAAAAAGAAGACATGTGGTTTATTCTGGATCCCTAAATTGCTCACATATGTGTACCGCCTTCCTGGAGCAATGGAACATTCAAAAGTGTGTAACGTCTGTCTCTGATCTAAAAGCCCCCAGGAGTTCACACTACCATACTGAGGCCAAAGAGCCATCTCATATATCCCACAGAGCAGTACCCCCTGAGAAGAATTTACAGCTGCTCAACATCTGGTGGGCAAAAATAGAGCTCAGGATATGAGGAAACCTAGGACCCACTTTTAGATGAAACTTCAAGGGCTCATCAGAGGCTCAGACGTGTCCCTGGGTCAGCTGCTCATTACTTGATCATCATTTGCCTTCCTTTGGCTGTCAAGGGTCTGGTCAACAGGTATGTCCTTTCTTCTGACCCCTTTCTGCAATCCCCTTGCACTACTCTCATTGCCTCTGAGTTTAGAGGTCTCTTCAGAAGGTAACAATGAATACATGGAGGATCACGTGGGTCTATGCAAGAGAAGGCTGACCTGGAGTCGGGAGACTGGGGTTCAGCCACTTACTCACTGGATCTCAAATTTCAGTTCTATAAAACAGAGATAAAGCCTGTCACATCACCTCACAGAACTAGTGAGAGGATAACATGATGTAACATACATAAAATTACTTGCACTCTACAGAGCTATGCTATCCAGTATGGTAGCCACTAGCCACGTGTGGTTGCTGAGTACTTAAAATGTGGCTAGTGCAAGTGAGGAACCAAACTTTTTATTTTAATCACATTTAAAAACTGATTCTCGATTCAGCTATAGGAAAACCTTAAGTATGTTCAGAACTTTTTAGACTGTAAATTTTATAAAATCTAAATGCAGGCCAAGATATGCTGAGAAATGCTGTAATTGAAACAACACGCTGAATTTTAAAGGCTTATTATTAGAAAAAGAATATAAAATATCTCAATTTTTACACTGATTACATGTTGAAATGATAGTTTGGATATATTCAGTTAAATAAAATACAGTATTAAAGTGAATTCCATCTTGTTCCTTTGTTTTCTTTTAATGTGGCTCTTAGAAAATGTAGAATTACATAAGTAACTCACATTATTGTTCTATTGGACAGCACTGCTACATAACATTAAATAAAGGAATTAGTATTATTTACTCATATTCATCACAAGGCTAAAATCAAAGCAGTCAGTCTAGCTCTGGCCACTGCACCCCCTGGTCCTCTTACTGCCCAAACCCTGGAGAACAGTCCATCTTTCCTCAGTTACCATTTCCCCTTATTGATAAAGCAAACCGGTCAAGTTACCATTTCCCCTTATTGATAAAGCAAACCGGTCAAAGAGAGTAGAAAGGTCAAAATTCTACTTTCTAACATGAAATGTTTTGATGAATCCAAATCATTTTTTTGTCAATTATGTTCCCCTTTATTTGAAACCAGCTGCACTTCTACTGACCCTAACCATCCAGAACTAGGTCAGATTTCACAAGTAAAAGGTACAGTCCTCCAGACTGCCAAGTCTTCCTAAGACCTCAGATACCAGCCACAAACTTGGGAGTTCCCATGACACCCTCACTTCTGACCTGCTGGCTACAAATTTAGGTGTTCACTCTACCTCTTTAAGATACCAGCTGTAAGCTCAGGGGTCCCCAGGGCTCCCCCTCACTTCTGACCTGTTGGCTTCCACTACTCCCCTGATTTGATACTTTGCTAGAGCAACTCACAGAACTCACACAAAGACCTGTACTTATAATTACAGTTTTATCATAGCAAAAAGGGTACAAATGAAGAGGCACACAGGGCAAGGTCTAGGAGGGTTCCCAACACGTAGCTCTGATTTTCCAAAAAGGGGATGCAGTACTGTCCCACATGCATCAACATCTATCACCAACCAGGAAGCCCATGGAACTTCAATGTCCAGAGTTTTTATTGGTGGTCTCATTAAACTAGTTGCTATCAAGCGGATGCAGATTCATGGTGGCTCCACGTGTATCAGAGTAGAACTGTGTTCCATAGGTTTTTCAATGGCTCTTTTTTCTAAAGTAGATCATCAGGCCTTTCTTCTGAGATGCCTCTGCATGGACTTGAACCTCCAGCCAAGTGTGTTAATCATTTGCACCACCTAGGGACTGGGGAAAGGGGCCTCGCTATGTAATTCATACTCCAGCCCCTCTCCCCTGAGGTCCATTAGGGGAGTCTGGGTGGGTCTCTCTGGCTTGGCCAGACCCCACCCAAGGGTCACCTTATTAGCATAACCAAGGACAAAGAACAAATTCTTTGGTAACCTCACAAAGACACTTGCATTTCTCATACTTTAGAGTCCAGACCATAGTTGGGGCTAAGCACACACCAAACAAGGATACCACGTGTCGCTGTAAGTGTATATTTCACTTGTCCCAAGGAGAAGAATCATCCCACAATAGTCATTTGCTCATTGTCACTCTTAAAATCTAAGATGAGCTCCACGTGCACATTTTAACCCCAGATCATGACTCACTCCCAACACAGGACATCCACATTTTACTTCCAATTCCCTTGTGATCATCATCTTCCCACAGAAAGATGCAAATATAGTTTTCAAAACCAAAGAAGTCTTTTATTCTCCGTCTGGTAAATGCACAGCTAAGAAACAAAACAGCCTTTGAAATTAGAGAGGAATCCTTTCCAGACAGGATTACGTACAAGAGTTTTCAAACCTGGGTAAATATGAAGGCATGAACGAATGAATGTGGGCATATATCTGTAGATTTAAATTTACTATGTATACACAGAAGGAAGCCCAGTGGTTCAGTGGCTAAAGCACTGGGCTGCTAACTGAACGGTCAGCAGTTCAAACCCACCAGCCTCTCCACAGAAAAAGATGTGGCAGTCCGCTTCCCTAAAGATTTACAGCCTTGGAAACCCTATGGGGCAGTTCTACTTTGTCCTACAGGGTTGCTGTGAGTCAGAATTGACTCTATGGCAATGGGTTATGGAACCACAGAGGCACACAAATCTTACACAAACACTAGAAAGACCCAAGTACAAGGACCTCTCTTTGCCTGGCCCCTGAGCAATCTCTTTAGGAGTTAACTTCTCCCCACTCTCCCAAGTACCAGATGTTGCGGCCCCCGCCTCTTCCACATCATACAGGAAATGAAAGAGAGGCCTGGAGATGGGGGGAGGGACAAGGAGGTCTCAGAGAATGTTACCTACTCCCAAAGCTGCATTTATTTAAGCTTCTTGATGCCCTGGGCCAAGGTCTCTGATTCAGTGACTTTAAATTAGTTTAAAATCAGAACCAGAGCCTACACTCAATCTTTGAACTGAGGAAGAGAGGAAACAATAGTGAAAGGACAGTTAATCCTGTCACCTCACTGGAGCCCTTCCTATAACCACCTTCCTGCTGGCAAACTGTTACAGAGCTGCTAACAAGGAGAGGAACTAACCAATTTAGGAGGTTAGCTCCTCTTCCCTTCCCTGCTCTGCTGGAGGTGCTAACAGGCAATAAAATGCATAAAAGGTGCACATCATAATGGTGGGAGACAAACAGAGTCTGGATAATCCATACAGTGAGTAATGAGCCCTTTAATAACCAGCCACTAACTGTAGCTCTCTGTAGTGGGATCCTGGTAGCACTTGTAAATCTACAGTCTCCAATTAGAAAAATACCTTCCTACACCTTTTCCTAAAGCCAGGAAACAGAAAAACAAAAACAAAAACTCCTCCAACTCTCAGCCCTCAGGCATAAGTCTGTGTTAAATTCTCACAAACAGAAATTTTCCTCCTGGGGAGGAGATATCTAACTTCCCTCAGTAATCTACTGGAAAGCTTAATAGGCTTCCTCAGCTTCCACTAGACCTAAATAAATCCCTTCTTTCACCTACCAGTCTCCAAGATAGGTTTCCTCAGTTCAAGCTGTTATCATTATTAATAACACTAATAATGAATGGTTTTTGCCATTCTCACCTCATATGTGTACACGACATTGTGGTTTGCAAAGTGCATTCGCAAGCACCGTCTCTTGTGGTCTCCAACACTACCTCAGAGATAGGTCCCACTTAGGGGGCCTGAAGGTCATATGATTAGTTGACCTCATTAAGGAAATGAATATAAAATTACAAATACAAACCTGTTAGGGCCTCCTCCCAGAGCCTTGGAGGGTCCTTGAGGTTGGCCTCAGGGTTAATGTAACTCTGTACCATCTCTCTCCCTCGCTCCCACCCCATCTACTTCATTCCCACCCCCAAAGTGTCATGTGGAACTGTTATTTTCAGCCTCACCAGACAGAAGAGAAAACTCCGGGGAAAAAGGGCTGGGGATGGTGAGCAGGGAGTAGGTTACACGCTTGCCTGGAATCAAAGAGTTATTCAGTGGCACAGGCAATATGAGAACTTTTTTATTTCTAGGGTCTTCTGCAGCTCCCTTAGTTCATGGAGCATTTCCTGTGTCACAAAAGAAACTCTGAGAAAGGAACAAATAAAACCAACAAAGCTAAAAGTAGTCCAATCAGAAAGGTGTTAGGAAGACGTCTAGACTGAGTACTGCCAAGGGCAGAAGAAGATGGTGAAATAAACTCAAAGCCCCTCCAAACATCTGCTTAATTGGCATTAAAGGTAAAAGACACACAACCATCCAAAGCCAGGGTAAACCTTACCTCCGCCACTAACTAGCCATAGGACCTGGGACAAGTTAGTGTCTCTGAACGTCAGTATCTTATACATAATGAAAGTTTACATGAGATGAAGTATGTAAAGCAATTAGTGTAGGACAAAGCATAAGCACTCTAGGTATTCTGTAAGTGGCAACTATTATCGTTTCTGTTACCAGTTCACCCAAAGAGTGTTCCTTTTACACAAGCAACCCATTCCCCAAAGTGGGCTACTGCATGTAGCAAAAGCATCTGCTCAGTTACCATAAGACCGAAAATTAGGATGGCAGCTGCTGAGACTCCAGCATCTCCTGGGCAGTAGTGAGAAATGTCATAGCTAGTTTATTAGACAAATGGCCTTGTCTTGTCTACCGCTGCAGTTATTTTAGCATTTCAGATTGATAATATGTTTGCCTGTAAAGTCTCTCTGACTTCCCAGTCTTGGTGAATTCAGATTATTTTCAAATGTTTTAAGACCACATCAGTTGAAAACGGCACAATTGTGTGGTTGTGGGTTTGGGTTTTTTTTTGTTTGTTTTTGCTTTTTTATTTGTTTCAAATAACCTGGGGAACAAAAACAGTGATGACAAAAGATAAACTGCTCCTATACTTCCCTTCTTTCTTCCTTCCTGTCCTGTTCTCTCTTCCCCCTCCCTCCAGATTTCAAAATGACTCCAGATTTTATATGAGAATTGATGACAGGCCACAAGAAGCCAATTGAGAACAGTGTGAAGGAGCACACTAATTGATAAATTCTAGTCTGCCTCGCTATGGATTAAAGTAAAAAATCCAACCTGTCTCTACAAAGAATTCAGCTGTTTACAAAGGACACATTAGGCCTATGTCTGCAACTGGATTATCAAAAAAATATATATCATTTATATGTTCAACAAACATTTAAAGAGCACTTACTGAGGGCCAGGCTAGTCCTCAAAGAAGCCACGGTGAATAAGACAAGACCTTTTTTGGCCCCAAAACTCAGCTGGGTAACGATTCCTCCTGACATACACACATATACTTTCATATCACTAAGTATTTTTTTCAAAGCACTTTGCAGACTTTTAACCACTAGTTTAATTATTTGCCTTCCCAATGAGTCCATAAGCTTATTTTGGGCAAGAACAGTATTTGATTATACATGATCAATAAATATTAGCTGACTAAGCTGCCAAAGATCCCCTGGCTTCTACAAGTTAATAGTCAAGAGAGTTGGGCATGTAAACAGCTAGTTGACAGTACAGGGTAATGCCTGCTGCTACAGAGACAAGAACTAAGGCCATTGGAGCACAGAGGAAGCCTGCTGAAGCAGAAGAAGACTTGCTTGCAGGTGTGACGCTGAACTGGGAGCTAAAAAGATGAACAGAACTCTTGTCAGTGAAGGAAAAGAGATAGCAAAGGGAATTTCCAGCACTGAAATCAGTACGTACAACAACAACTAATAGCTAATAATTATCAAGGACTTGGGGGCCCTGGTGGTATAGGAGTTAAGCATTTGGCTGCTAACCAAAAGGTCAGCAGTTCAAATCCACCAGCCGCTCCTTGGAAACCCTATGAGGCAGTTCTTCTCTGCCCTATAGGGTCACTATGAGTCGGAATTGACTTGGTGGCAACAGGTTTGGTTTTGATCTTATTATATGTCACATTCTGTTCTAAGCACTCCAGAGAAATTAGCTTGCTCATTCCACATAACCTTAAGAAGTGGGTACTATTTTTACTCCCATTTCACAGATAAGGAAACTAAGGTTTAATGATCTCTCTGCTAGAACAGTTCTGACGTGAGAGCCCAGGCTCTTAATCCCTATATGACAAAGGCACATACCCATGCAAGGAGGTGATACATTTTGAGACTTGTGATACGTTTAGATAAGCGTCTGGACCGTGGTGGGGTGTAGTAGGTGGCTGGGTCAGATATGTGCACAGGGGCCAGATTCTGAAGGAATCTGAATCCACGCTAAGAAGATGGTTTATCTCACAGGGCCTGGAGAGCCAAGAGAGATATCTAAGCTCACGAATGGCTTGATTAACACTGCATTTTAGCACAATTATTCTGGGAGTCATGTGGAAAATGGGCAAGATCATGAGGAACCCAAAGAAGAAGAGGCTATTCCAAAAGACAGATGAAATACAAGACTCTGGATAAGGCAGAGTAAGTCAGGATAGAGAGTAATGGACAGATGTGAGAGATTTTCACGTGACAGAATTCATGCAATGTGGTAAAAGATTCCCTCTGAAGCAGGAATAAAAAGAGTAAACAAGAAGGCGCCACGTTCATAGCTTGATATCAATCAACTTCCTTTCAATCAAGGTAAGTATCATATGAGGACAGCATGACTAGGAGAAAAGATGACAGTAGCTTAGTCATGCATCTATGGTGTTATTGTCCAACTGTTTCATGTTTATAAGCCTCATTGACCCAGCAAAGTCCTAATCTTCTCCAAGGCAGAAATGACTCACAAATGTCTTGTATCCACCTGTCCACTCAGTGTCCACTTCAGTGCTGGTTACACAGAAAAAATTCCTCACCAAAGATTTGTTAAATATCAAAAGTGTGCAAGACACTGTGCTCAAAAAATAACCTGCAGACCAAATACAGAAATCGTAAAAGAACATCTGAACAGGTTTTATGACATAAAATTTTAAAGTATATGTAACTTATAAAAGACAAATGCCTAACAAAATTTAAAAGTTTATTTTTACTAGTAATCATATCAGTGAACATTAAAGTAGATATTTTTCTTGTCTATCAAATTTCAAAGACTTTTAAGAGATCCTCCATGCTCTCTGTCTTTGCTGGGGCAGCTAAACACGGAGGATTCAGAAGAGGAGTCAGAGGCCCTAGGATACTTCAGAGCCATTAGATGGAAAGAGACTGTTCCTTGAGTTGATTATTCATAGTGGCAGAGCTACCCAGGAGCCCTCATGGTGTAGTGGTTAAGAACTCAGCTGCTAACCAAAAGGCCTGCAGTTGGAATCCACTAGCCATTCCCTTGGAACCCTATGGGCAATTCAATTCTGTCCTATAGGGTCACAATGAGTCGGAATCAACTCGACGGCAACAAGTTTGGTATGGTTAGAGCCACCCAGGAGGGCTGCTGGGCCGGGAGCATGGTGATAAATGAATCCACCAAAACTTGGGGTTATTTTCTACTACAATATAACAAACCTATCCTGCTGGATACAGATATTCTCATTGAATCCCCAGAATAATCCACTGAAGAATGCATGATCTATTTTGGAATCTGAGGCAGTAAAGTCCAAACTTGCTTGTGGTTATACAATTAATAAGTGGTGGAGCCAGAATTAAAACCCACGTATTTCTTGGCTTCAAAGCCCATGCAATGTGAGGTAAGTATGCATCCCACAATTAAATGATTATTGGGGTGATAATCATTTAAGGGCTTCTGTTATGGAGCCCTGGTGGTGCACTGGTTAAGCACTAGGCTGCCAACTGGAAGGCTGGCAGTTCAAACCCACCAGCCACTCCATGGGAGAAAGATGTGGCTGTCTGTTTTGTAAAGATCATGGTCTTGAAAACCCTGTGGGGCAGCTCTACTCTGTCCTATAGGGTTTCTATGAAGCAAAACAACTCGATAGCAAAGGTTTGAATTTTTTTTTTTTTTTGGTTATGTAAGCCAGCCAGGGGTAGAACGGGCCCTTGGCCCATGCACAGTTCCTTGAAGAGATAGTTCCATATGCCCCAAAAGACATTCATTAGCCTCTGTCTCATGGGCTTTCCCTACTAGCTAATCAGCGCTTTCCACTCTAAGGGTCACCACTGTGCAGGCAGTAATAATACTTTAATCAACATTTCTGAATCTCAGTTTTCTCATATGCATAAAGGGATAATAAAATCTACCTCAAAAGTCTGTTGTGAAGATGAAAATGTTCATCCACAGAATGAAGTTTGACACTGCCTCAAAAGTTACCTTTCTAAAACACAAGCCCTATCACCGTAATTCCTATTCAGTCTTCAAAACTCAGCTCCAGTACCATCCCTCAGCAGCCTGACTTGACTGTCCAACATGAGGGTTTACTGCTTTCCCCCTCCATGCTTCTACCATACCTTCCACAGACTTAGGTCATTTTATTCTTCACATAGGAATGTAAACATTCATTTACTTTTCTATCTCCTTTACCATACTGTAAGCCACTTGAGAATGGGGTCAATGGTTTTTACATCTTGTGATGACAACACCAAGTCCATAGTCTGCATGTTGTGGAAAACGTGTCATTAAAAAAAAAAAAAAAAGCAGCCATCTAAGATACTCCACTGGTCCCACCCCATCTGGAGCAAGGGAGAATGAAGAAAACCAAAGACACAAGAGTAAGATTAGTGTAAAGGACTAATGGACCACAATTACCACAGCCTCCACCCGACTGAGTCCAGCACAACTAGATGGTGCCCAGCTACCACCACTGACTGCTCTGACAGGGATCTCCTGTACAGAGCTGGAGAAAAATGTAGAACAAAATCCTAACTCACAAAGACCAGACTTACTGGTCTGACAGAGACTGGAGAGCATGGCCAAGAATATGGACCCTGGCCACTCTTTTAACTCAGTACTGAAGTCACTCCTGAGTTTTGCCCTTCAGCCAAGGATTAGACAGGTCCATAAAACAAAACAAAACTAAATGGGCACACCAGGTCAGAGGCAGGGATGAGAAGCCAGGAGGGAACAGTAAAGCTAGGAACAGGAAACCCAAAGTCAAGAGCAGGAGAATTTGACGTGTCATAGGGTTGAAAGCCAATGTCACAAAACAGTATGTGCATTAATTGTTTAATGAGAAACTAATTTCTCTGTAAACCTTCATCTAAAGTACAATAAAGAAAAGAAGACAAGTGCCACAGAGCTCCAAGCAAAATGAGATAAATGACTAGGACGTGGAAAAATGCATCTGATGGCTTGTGTAGTGAGATGAATATGTTCACTTAAGATTCCACAAGAAAGCTTCTGGATCTAATAGAAGAATTCAGCAATGCTGCAGAATACAAGATCGACACAAAAAAATCGTTGGGTTCCTTTATGAGATTGACTCATAAAATAAAGAATATCACCCATGAGTGCTGTGCACCTTTAAAAAATCATCTCGAGACCAAAGGGTCAACAATTACCCTAAGGCAAAGATGAAAGAGTAAGGCAATTGGGAAACTAGATTACTAGAAATGAAACATCCAGAATGGAATTAATAAGAATAGTGACAACATTGTGAAAAATGTAACCAATATTGACGGCATTGGGTTCTCGTGTTATCATCGAACAATCTGTGTAGCAATTGTTAAATGGGAACTTAATTTGCTATGTAAACTTTCACCAGAAAACACAATAAAATATTACTATTTTAAAAAAAACATCATTTGCCCTCAGTGCAACCCTGTGAGGTAATTATTACGGTCATCCACATTCTACAATTTGGGAAAACTGAGGCCCTAAACTGCAGTGACTGTCTAAGATTATATGCAAGAGGCCAAGCTAGTACTGAACCCAGGGCTCTGGACTCTGAAACCTGTGCTCTCCACTCCACCACATGTGGTGTCTCACAGACAACAAGGGGAAACCGTCCATCATAGATTGACAGCACAGCTGTGAAAAGGCGCTTTGTTTCTCAAAGGTGGTAAGGACTCCATGGTATTAAGACATCTTACAAAGTAGTCACCTGGGCAAGTACAGGGGAAGCATTAAAATAGAAGGAAGCTTGAGAGACCTAGGTCTGAATCCCAGCTCACTCCCTCCTTAACCCTGCGGCCTTGAGCAAATCCCTTAAACTCAGGAGCCTCGGAAGACTCAGTTGCCTGATGGGGTTTGAAATAATGACATTTACCTTGCAGGGTTTCATATAAGAGTAAGAGATACATAATATATGAAACAAACTGAGAATACAGTAAGGAATAATTAACTGATAGTTATTACTATCATCCTTATAGGCAGGAAAAGGAAATGACACACATCAAGTGCCTGTGCCACAAAGTGTTTTACATATCCTATCTTACCGAATCCCCACAACAACTCTGATGAAGTAGGTGCTATTGCTTTTATCTTATATTGAGGAAACAAACTCAGAGATGTTTAAGTAACTTGTCGAAGGTCGCACAGGCAGCGATTGGCAAAGCTGGCATTCAGGTTGAGGTCTTTGAGTCCAAAGCCTTTGCTCTTTGCAGTATACCTGTCTGCATTCCAGATTAGTTACAGTGGAGAACAGATAAGAAGGGCTCAGGTATACCGCAAATGGCTGAGGTCAGTGTGAGGCCCTGTGAAAGAAGGGTCACGTGTAACTTGGGATGTGGATTAAAGACATTAGGAACATATACAGGATGAGGCACGGGACAAACCAAAAGGGAGGATGTCCAACAATAAATGTCAAATTCCTCAATTTCCCTTTTCTCTCATAATACAGTAGTAGAGATTATTCATATTTATATTTCAGTCCTTGTGCTAAGAGTCTCCAGGTAAAAACCCTCTATTGCAATACCGATGTATTATTTTCTCTTGTTTTTGCTTCCATTTATGTCCCAGAAAATGTTTTGGAACCAAACAGAGGAAGTTCAGAAAAATCACAGGAAACGTCTCTGTTCAAAGAAACAGAAACAAACCCGATTAGTTAGTCTCATTTTCGCACCACTAACACCAACACGTGTTGGAAGATGATTCAGATAACTAGTACTGGACTAACCAAACCAAACCTGTTTACCGGTGAGTCGATTCCAACTCATAGTACAGGACTAGATGGCTTCAAACCATCTTACAGAGGAACAAGTGCCACTTCACAATAAGACAACCAAAAAGAAGAAAAATGTTTTCTGGTGTTTTCCTCTGGCTCACACAACTCCCCACGCTTGGAACAAATAGGCGTTTGCATTCTTCAGTCAAGGTCCAGGAAACCTTCATGCAGTGAATGTTTTTGATTCATACAGTCAGGTTAGACAGGTGTAGAAACAACGCAGAAACAAAAACTCTCCCTGTGGGATGGAAAGTTCTTCTCAAGAGACTCACTCATACCAAGTTCTCCCACTTGAGGCCACAAGGCTGTGAGCCCAGAAAGATGCTCAGTCCAGGCTAAGAACCCGGACTTGGTAAAAGAAAACTCAACAAAGGGGTGGCGGAGTAGACTCTGTCAGGGCGCAAAGTCACTGCAGTCGGTTCAAATACATCAGCATACGAAGGTCCGGGTTTCTCTACTATTAAATATATCCATTCTCTTATGAACTTTTCCAAAGTAGAGCTAATAGCACATAAAGCTAGCAGATCTGTGAAAACTCGTTCGTAAGGGACTACCTGTAAACTCAGAAGTTTCCGGCTTCACAAACCAAACGTTCAGTGCCTTCCCCTCCACTCCTCCTCGCTCCATTCCCAGCGCTGTACCCCTCACCACCCACAGTCCATTCCCAGCCTCTCCTCCTCTCCCTGTGACCCCAGAAAGGATTCAGGCTCCACAGAGAAGGGGGACCTGCGCGACCCGCGGGAGCACCCCTCCCCTCCCTGCCATCCCCATTATTCGGCACGCAGCCCTGCTCGCTCCTGGAGCCAACAGTCTGCAGCTCCTTCAATGCAGGCGCGAGCAGGCAGGAATGGTGGGAAGAGAAGCTGTGCCAGCAGCATGTTTCAGAATCTACCTCCATATGCATTTGCCAAAGGAACAAAAAGAAAATCAATGCCAGGAAAAGATAACTGAGATGAGGATGCGGTGGGACCGCGCCTGACTCCGTGCGTCTTAGCACAAGGGGTTCGCCAGCCACGCGTCCGAGCCACAGATCCCAGTCGTTACCTTCAGGCTGCAGGCCATGGCGCTCCGCCGGCCCTCCCGCCACCGAGCAGCGGGCGCGCCTGAGTCAGGGGCAGTCCCGGCAGCAGGCTGGAGGCTGGCACCGCTGCAGGACCGCTCTAGACCACATTCCCGCAGATCCAAATAAGGAACCGCGGTGAGATCCTACCGGCACAGGCCCCGCCCCCCGCGCTGCGGCCCCGCCCCCGGCCCCTTCCACTGGCCGGCGGCCGGCGCCGCCCCCCCAGTCACGTGCCGTCCGGGCGCCAGCGGCGGCCCCCGAGTGCCTCCTACTTTTCTTCTCTTTTGTAAACGTTCTGTAGTTCAACGTATGCAAAATCGGCTCGGCAGCAGACAGAAATCTAGGTCCTGCTAGGAAGAAAAGCGGCCTTTTCTTTTCCTTGGCTTGGTGGTTGCCTCTTACAGATCAGAAAAGCCTTGCAGGCATTTCACACTTTTTAAAAAGTAAAAGGGTTTGGAATCGCCGCTCTACAGTCTTTGGGTACATCAAAGGATTCTTCAAAAGTAGCGCCGAAGTTCTCCCTGGACTGTTTAAGGATAGAGCCGTTCCTGTGCTTAAAAACTCTGTAATGGGTTTATCTAAAACTAAGAAATTGCGGTTACTAAAAAAAAAAAAAAAAATTTTTTTTAAAGGAGCACAAATATCTATCAACCAAAAAAAAAAGGCCATAAAACCTTACAATGTGTATGCAAATTACGTATGTGTGTGTGTGTGTGTGTGTGTGGTGCTCAGCTGCAAAATTTCAGGTGGGCTGCTGGAACCCACCAGCCGCTGTGTGGGAGAAAAGACCTGCCATCTGCTTCTGTAAAGATCACAGCCTTGGAAACCCTAAGGGGCAGTTCTACTCTGTCCTATAGGGTCCCTATGAGCTCTTGGAATACAGTAATACCATGTGTATGTGTTGCTTGGCGCTTTCCTGCAACAAACTTGTTTATGGAAAAATGCTTACGCATAAATAGAGATAATGTATATGTATATGTGAAAATATAGCATATTTTTAGATAGATGTTGTATATGGAGGCCTGGTTGCACAGTGGTTAATAGCTCAGCGGCTAACCAAAAGGTTGGCATTTGGAATCCACCAGCCACTCCTTGGCAACCCTATGGAGTACTTCTAATCTGTTCCCTTGGGTGGCTATGAGTCAGAATGGGTATATATGTATATAAGAGTGTGTGTGGGGGGGTGCATGCGCACATGTGTGTACACACACAGGGCTTTGCTCTTCTCTGCTACAAACTCAGAACTTAAAAGAACTTTGTTGCCACTTCAGTAACAAGGTAAACTCTAAACTTTCAGGCTTTGAAACTCAGAGGTCATTTTTCACGATCCATGGTGAACTCTCCGATGCTAAAACAAAATACAGTAAAGCAGCTCCACCTAAGAGGGCAGGCAGCCTGAGAGAAAATGCTTCCCTGTGGACCTCTCCTCAAAGGAAACCAACTCCTCCTGCAACTGCTGGCTGAGAAGCAGTGCTATTTCTATGAGGAAAGTAACATCACCCTCACAGCAGAAGCAGAGAGAGAACAATCTGTGTACATAAACAAATTTTTACCACTTGGTCTGTCAGAGAAATCTTAAAACCAGTCCCAAAGTGTTTACCCAAAAGAGGATTCACTTACTAGAAGCATTGTCTAGTTTGCCTATGGGGAGTCATGGAAAAGGACTGTGGGCTGGTGATGGCTGTGACATCGTGAGATTGGCTCAGACCCCACAAGGCAGAAACCAGGCTTTCAAGAGATTTGGTATTTTCTTGATGAGCACATTCAAACTCCTGAAAGAGCAGGAGTAACCACAGAAATGAGGGTGCAGAGCTTGAGACTGTGAAAGAACTGCCTGCTTCCAAGGGAAGCTTTTTTCAGTCTCCCTAGGGGTACCCCACCCTGCTCTCCCATTCTTTCCTGCCCCAGCCCCTCCATCTCCCTTGGGGATCAGATATATTTTCAAGTAAGAATTCCTGGATCATGCTGTGTATTTTAAACTGCTGCTTTTACTCATGTTCTTTAGTGGGCCAGCAAAACCCAGTACTTCATCCATCCATCCATCCATCCATTCATTCAACACATCCTTATTGAGTGTAGTGAAGTGAATTACTTAATATGGCCTTTCTAGCCATAGTTTTTGTAATTCCCAACAAATGACTGGGTTGGACTATGAAAATGAGATGCTTGTGACCCACCAAGGGGATTTGGATAGCTTGCTAATAATGTAGGTAAGGTACATGGCATTTTTGTGGGAGTGGGACAATACAAATAAGGTATACGGAACCATTACGAGGGGAGGGGTCCATTTTGCCATCCCGCTAGGCTTAAAATGAGCCATCCCAGAGGAATGATCTCAATACCACCAAAAAAGAACAGCCAGCAATGGAATGTGTCCTTCGGACCTAGGATCCCTGTGCTGAGAACCTCCTAGATCCAGGAGACAGAGGGAGGAGCTGTAACACAGAAGGCAGCAAGAGATGGGGGTATGAGGTGGCAGGAAACAGGAGACTGGCACAAGATGGCTGCAGTCGTGCTTCCCAGCCCACAAAAAGAGAAAGCTGAGCTTCTTAGGGCATGAGGCTTACTGGCAGAGTGTGGTGCCTCCAGGCACTAATTGGTGGAGCTAAAGAGCTTTGTAACACTTGCCTGTGTAGGGCAGAGGCCAGGCCGAGGGGCCAACAGGCAAACGGTTCAGAGAGACGTGCGCCTGCAGGTATGGCTGAGAAGAGGCTGTCCTGATCGAAGAATTGTATCCTGAGTGTTCCTGAACCTGAACTGTAACCTATTACTTCCCTAATAAACCCCCTAATTGTAAGTATTTTCTATAAGTTCTGTGTGGCCATTTCAACAAATTATCGAACCCAGCAGAGAAGTATAGAGTGCCATGAGAGTGAAAATTGGTGTCAGAATTGGCAAAAAGTTTGGAGGGTGGAGGAATGTCTGACTTCATAGGAATCAGCCTTGCACTGCTGATCTTGATTCTCCTTCCCCCTTATGAAGTTAAAGGAGGTCAGACGTTGCCTTTGCCATGCCATTTTTACAGTTGGTGTCAGAAGCAGGATTTGTTGCAATGACTCCAGCCTCATGGCAGCATGAGGCTTTGTAAGAGAAAGAATGAATGGGCATGGGAAGTGAAATTTTTTATTCTTAGATGGTTACTTTGGTTGTTATCTGTAATGGATGAAAAGAGAGAGAGGGATGTTGTGCAACAGCTGAGGGGAGAAAAGCCACATCTGGAGTGTCTCAGGACAAGGGCCAGGCAAGTTAAATGAGATGATTGATAGGGGGCCAAGGCCATCTGATTCCACCCAGCCAGAGGCCTAAGGCCATATACACATGAATGGGAAGATAGTCGAGGGGTAGAGAAGATAAAACTGGAATGTTTTTAACAAGGGTTATATGTTTATTTGAATGTACTATGGATATTGAATGTTTCTCCTACCTAGTGTTATAAAACAGACCTAAATGTATGATAGGAATGAATATTGGGTATTATAGATTACAGAGAGCATGTAACTCCACCTTCAGCCAATACTGGATTAGGTATGCTAAAAGGGGAACTAGGATTTGCCCAAAAGAAACACAGGCTGTTGGGTTGAATGCAGTACCCTGTGTAGAGTACTGGGGGCTTGGTGGAAAACCTGAGCCTCACCCAGGAAATTTGCATTTGAAAAGACATACAGACATATACAGACATATGCGGCACTGCTGAGAATCAAAGGAGGGACCTGCAGGGGAAAAAAAAAAAAAAAAAATGCCTGGTTTTCTTTTTGAATTTCGAGCAAGTGGTTTGCCTTTGGGTGCACTGAGGCAGAAAAGTCAGTGTCTATCAGAAGAACCCCTTCCAGGACAGGAAGTTAAAGGGAGCTGGCCAGTAAACAGCCTGGTATGCTTGCTTGTGGTGACCACCTGGGTCCTCTTGATGAGTGAAAGTGGGCAAGATGCAGCAATAAAGCGACGAGCTGAGTTTGGACATATTCAATTGGCACCTATTGACCTAGCCCACCTGGGCCAGGGATGAGAGAGAGAGAGGAAGGGCTGGCTGGTTTGAAGTGAAGGGAGGAGTTGTGTGAACTCCTAAGCCTACAAGTGGTGCCTGTTGGCCTAGCCCATGGGCTCCATCAATCTAAGTGGTTTTCTCTGTTAAACCCCACCCACTCAGACCACACTTCCCAGAATGTTATTTTTTAATTAACATCCATAAGTTGTGCTTAAATACAGATAGTAATAGAGGCACATTTATCATAATGTAAAAAACAAACTCATTAGATTCTAGAATAAATCTGGAGCAGAAACTTTACAGAACAATATTAGCAATCACTATTTAAGATGACATTGGAAACCGTGGTGGCCTAGTGGTTAAGAGCTGCGGCTGCTAACCAAAAGGTCAGCAGTTCAAATCCACCAGGTGCTCCTTGTAAACCCTAAGCAGCAGTTCTACTCTGTCCAATATGGTTACTATGAGTCGGAATCTAATCGACTGCAATGGGTTTGGGATTTAAGATGACAGCTCTGGAAAAAAGCAGTTGGCTGGAAATAAAAACAGATTGTAAACCTACTGGGAAATCAAGGTACCACCAAGTTTGTGGAGGATGGGGAGGTGAGTCCTGGATTTTGTTGTTCTTGTTGTTTTAAAACTGACCAAACTACAGAATTGTTCAGTCTAGCCTATAGATGGAGCATAGTTTTTCAACTCTCAGATTATGTAACCTATGACTCCCAAACCAAAAAAAAAAAAAAATACCCAGTGCCATTGAGTCGATTCTGACTCATAGCGACCCTATGACTCCCAGCTGCCCCCAAAAGCCAAATACCACTAGTTTTAAAAATATTAATAATAAAATCAAGATAACTTGCAATTAAATGCAGTATCCGATATTTATTTTCCCAATATCCTTATCAAAGTTTTCTTTCCCAGCTGATCAATGAACCCAGGTAATCTGACTTCTGGGACTGCAACCTTAACTGTCACAACTAGCTGGCCAGTATGTTAAGAACCCTACACCAACGAGATCTGCACATGCTTTGAGACTGAGATCTCATTATTATAAGTCATTGACTAAATTTTGCTATTTAAATTGAGTTTTGCTTGATTGTAAACAGCCCCATTACTAAGAAATTCTCAGAGTTATAACAGTTTCCTGATTGAAATAGAATTAAAATGCAGGCTCCCATAACTTCTCTAATTCCATCCTGAATGAATACTAATTTAATATATTTGTATTCAGTACAGTCATTTATTAAAGTTTTAATTGGATCTCAATTTTTCCTATCAAAAGACTTTAAATGAATTCCAGATATCATAAAACTCTTCTTGTCATCCACTACATAAATTATGCTTCCATAAGACACTACAACTGGAAGGCCCATTAGAAAATATGTTATGAGAAAGTCATTCTTTTATATCCTGAGCCAGAATAAGAATTTTTTTTTTTTTTTCCTAGAAACCATTGCACTGTTACAGTTTTGCCTTAGGAATTTTTTCAACCTCTAAAGCTTGTGTCTATCTGTCCGTATCCATGAGTGTGTCTGAATCTATATTTGTGTCTTTTTGAGTCTATGCCATTTTAGGTGGAATTTATGAGAATATACTGACGTGGGGTTAAGCTTCATTTTCCTCCAATTTGGATAGTAAAAAAAACAGTAGATCATTCCAAAATGTCATCCATATTGCATTCCCAAGACTTGAGCTTACTGCTATTTCAAACCTTTACAGGGTTCTAATCCAGAATTTGTCATTATCCCTGACTATACTGATACTTATCTGGGATGAACTCCAAGAGAAGTTATGGATGACTTAAAAACTGCATTTTTTAAGAATATCATCTTTTTCCTCCTTCACTAACATTCTTCTCTAACTTCTTCTCAACTCTATTGGAAGTTCTAATCCTTCCTCAAAAATAATTTCTTTTTTTCAAATGAACCAAAAGAGAAAAACATAAAAGATCTGTTTTTAGTTAAAAGAAAAAAAATCTGAAATTACAGTCTTTTGCCTAATTTTCATTCCCTAGAAGAATGTAACTTTTAGCCAGATTTGTTTTTCTTAGAGAATTCCCCGTGAAGATTTTTAAAGACATCATTACTTGAAAGTAAATATGGCTGGAAGCACTGGCATGTAGTTTGAATTTGGTTTGTATTGAATTTCTCCAAGGCTATTGAAGGCTCCATTATTAATTGAGTCTCGTATTTCTTAACCACATTTCCCAGAGTTTGTTTTCATTTTATTGTGAGGTTCTTAGCATGTGTGTTTCTCCATGTTCTTCTTAGATTTTGCCTCTGAGTGAGGCTTGGTTACCTGCTGTCCTAAAATGTTAGAGTAGAAATTGCTCTTTGAAATGTATCCGTGGTGGATGTGATGGGAACACCAACAGGTGGGGGTCTCACAGTTGGTCTCCTTTGGTAGTTTGTTTTGCCTGAATAATTTTCTCTAATGGATCTGGCTCTCACTAACCCTTTGAAGAGAGCTAGGAGTTTTACTAATTTTTTTGGTCAATACTAACTCCTTCTAGGGATCTCCCCCAACTCTCACTTTTTGTACTCTTTCTAAGGCGTTATAAGAAAGGTAGGAGACTGTCATGCAATCCAAAGAAGAGAGTTCCAAGGAGACATCTGCTTGAATATACTCTTAGTGCTAGAAGTCCAACAAATACCAGGTGCTGTTACTGTGTCCAACAATGTCAAAATGTGTGAGAAATGCTGACAGCTCACCTGTGTGAGGTTAGACTGGACAACCTGAGAGAGTGAAAGGGCACCTCCCCTACAGCCCAGACAACCCGCACCTCCCCTATAGAGAAACCACTAATTCTTTCAAAAGCAGCTAATACAAAGCAAGAATGGCCGAGGAATCTGAAAATTCTTGTGTGTTTGTTCATTTAACAAACATTTGCAAGCCTGGGTGATATGTTTAGGAAGCAGAGAGGGTTTGTGAATTGTCTTGCTCCTATATTCAAAACCCTCAAGGGCTCCTCTTTATCTGTAATGTCTAAGTTCCAGAGCTTGACATACTTATAGGCTTGCCAACATTCCTCAGGGGCATTGGTTGTTCAGCCATAGAATTCTCAAGTTCTGAGTTCCAGTTGGATTCCTAGCAATTCACCTCATGGGCAGCCACCACCCATCTGTCAGTGGAGGCTTTCGTGTTGCTATGATGCTGAAAGAGTTTCAGCAGAGCTTCCAGACTAAGACAGATTGCAAAGAAAGGCTTGGCAGTCACTTCAAAAAATCAGCCAGTGAAAACCCTATGGATCACAAAGGTACAATCTGCAACTGATCCGGAGACTGGCACAGGACCAGGCAGTGCTTCATTCCACAGTGCATGGGCTCACCATGCATCAGTCTGACTTGACTGCAGCTAACAACATTCTTTCCATCATTATGGACCATTATTCTCTTATACCCGGTGGTCGGCAAACATTGTCAGTCAAGACCAGTTAGTAAATATTTTAGGCTTTGTGGGCTATTTGGTCTCTGTCACAAGTGTTCAACTCTGCCATTGTAGCACAGATGCAGCCACAGAGGTAAACAAATGGGAAGTGACTTTGTTCCAATAAAACTTATGGATGCTGAAATTTTTTTAAATTCATGTAATTTTCAGTACCATGAAATATTATTCTTCTTTTAATTCTTTTTTTTAAACCATTGAAGTATGGGCAAAACATTCTTTGCTCTTTAGCTGTATGAAAACCATCTATAGGTCAAATTGGAAACCCTGGTGGCGTAGTGGTTAAGTGCTACGGCTGCTAACCAAAGGGTCAGCAGTTCGAATCCACCAGGCACTCCTTGGAAACTCTATGGAGCAGTTCTACTCTGTCCTATAGTGTCACTATGAGTCAGAATCAACTCGACAGCACTGGGTTTTCTTTATAGGTCAAATTTGCCACATGGGTAGCAGTTTGAAGACCCATCTTGACCTTTGCACTCTCCATTCAGGCATATTTTATGGTCACTATGAGTCAAAATCAACTTGATGGCAAGGGGTGAAGATGTAAATCAAATCCCATTTGGCCCTTGAGGCCTCTCCAAACCAACCTGTTGTTGTGTGCCATGCAGTCAGTTCTGACTCATCGTGACCTTATAAAAACCAAAACCAAATCCACTACCATTGAGTCGATTCCGACTCATAGCGTGACCTTATAGGACAGAGTAAAACTGCCCCACAGGGTTTCCAAAGCTGTAATCTTTACAGAAGCAGACTGCCACATCTTTCTTCCAAGGAACAGCTGGTAGGTTGGAACCGCTGACCCTTCTGTTAGCAGCTGAGCACTTAACCACTCTGTCACCAGGGCTCGTTCCAGACCGCCCTGGTCTATTGTAGTTTCCCCCTGCTTGAATTCCAACAATTACTGTCTATGAAATTATTCTGGCAATTAATCATATCTTTTCTGGCAGCATTTCTTTGAGTATTAACTCAAACTGTTACCTAAATCTTCATTTTGCCTCTTATGTTTTGTCATACTTCTCAAATAGATGACAAGTTCCCTGGTTTATTTTTCTTTGTGTCCTTCACCTTTCTGTGCCCCGAGAAAGGAAATACAGCCTCATGGGGCTCAGTAAACGCTGGTTATTTTGATTTGATTCATTCAACTCTGAAAAGATAAATAAGAATGCCAGGTGAGATGTCAGCAACCACAGACTTATAAAATTGAACACCAGATTATTCTACTATTTTTGAAGACCACGTAAAGATTTTACATTTAAAAAAATCTTATTGTTATTAATTCCACCATCACATATGGTTTTCTCAGATCATCTTATATTTATCTATCAGCCATGTATCTGACCATCTTTGTCTTTTAATCAACAGGGTGATTACTTGATGTAGATGGATTTTGCGGTCTGCGTTTAATGACAGTAAAAAAAAAAAAAAGTAGTGGCCTGTAATTACCCCTGTGGGTGGTCTGAGTTGACTGAGAAATCAGTGATACTTTTCTTCTAAGTGGAAGCTGTCCTGATTCCATCATGATTTTTTTCCAAATCACTACATACAGTAATTTTTAATCAGTCACAGTGCATTGTGTTTATCTGGTATTTATTTTAGTTAAAAATGACTCACTGACTTATGCTGAGATTTTTTTCAGTTCATTCTACTCTATTTTATCTTTATTTTCATTACAATGAAATGAATAGAATCTTGTAAATAAATCTGTTTTGTCAAGTAGATGAAGAGGTCTGGATTTTCAAAGTCATCAAGTGTTTAAGTAACTGAGTCTGCAGTTTTTACTGACACCTTTCTAATTAAGAAATAGTATGAAGTTATATACTAAGTACTGTCATGTTCCAAATAAGATTTGTCTTTCAAATGGTGAAGTCACAGTATTTAGGACAAGCATGCATGAATTGAACACTAAAAAAATGTCCATTTCCTTCTTCCTTTATCTGTTTACATTTTAAATGAGTTATTCACAGCTTTCTCAATTCGGGAGTTACAGTAAAATTTTGCCATTTAAAAATACATGAGAAATAGTAAACCACTTCTCTCTCTATAAACTAACCTCCCTATATTTTCAATAAAAGTGTGTCTATTATAGAGTGATTATATGAACACAAAATTAAAAAAAAAAAATCTACATTTATCTAGACAAAAAAATTTGAACCTGTGCTTTGCTCTTTTCTTTGACCTGGTTTTCTCTTTTCACTGTTTTTGGTTTCCCCATTATCCAAGTTTACCTCTTCCTTTTTTTACAACATCCTTTACCCTTTTTTCCCAGGGTAAGTTTTTCAGTTTAAATTACCAGGAAAATTAAAGGCTAAAGGTCACTATAAGTTGGAATCGACTTGACAGCAACAGGTTTGGTTTTCAGCTTGGGGGGATATTTTTCTTTGAGAAAGTACTATTGGGGCTCAAGTATTTATTTGAATGAAACGCAAACACTCAAAGCAAGATTTGTGAAGGTCTGAAATAGATTTTACCCTACATGCAAACAAGTTACCTGCCACATTTTTATGGATGTTGGCTAAATCCACAGATTCCTGGGTCAGAGACGTAGGATCATGTCTAACTCACAGTAGTTATCCACAGGCAGAGGACCAGCATTTGCATGCATTCTCAAAGTCCCAGTTCCCACAAAGTAACTTGAAGAAGATCAGATACCTACACCCACTATGAGTTGCATTATAGGAGAAGATCCCTGTGCTTAGGGAACCCAAATCTTTTATAGTGGGCAGTAAGCATGTCAGCCCTTTGCTCCAGAGCGAAACACTTTTTCTCTCATCCAAGGCTGATAGCTATACAAACATTCTTGAAAAACTAATTCAGAACAGAGGCATTCTGTGTTTCTTCTGTTCACAAGACATTCAGAAATTCGAGAGACCCATGGAAATGTGTCTCCTACTAGTAATCACATTTTTGGACATGCCGTCATGAATTCTAACTGATGTGGCCTTCGCTATCTACTCTCAACAAATGTAGGCACAGGAAAAGCATATAGGAAATGTTCAGTAGTATTTGTTGAATGAAGGAGAGTTGCATCAAATGATTTTTTAGTAAGCAGAGTTTGTAAAAATAATAAATAATAATAATACGTAAATCTGAAGTATACCCAAGGTTCATATTATTTGTTATTTCTCCTCAGTCCTAGACAACGTATTCCATCAAAATGCTCTATGTTTTAAAATGAAATAAATATTTACTCCAAAATTACTACTTACTGCAAAAGATGCCTTTATTTTATTTTCTTTTGCTACGCGCACAAATGCACGCACACACACACACTTCCTACCTTTGCCTTAGCTAAAGATTAAGTAAGATTTTAGCTATGTAGATTTTAGCTACGTATCACTACTCATCTGTCAGTTGTCGTACTCTGGTGGCTTGCGTGTTGCTGTGATGCTGGATGCTATACTACCAGTATTTCAAATGTCAGCAGGGTCACCAGTAGTCGACAGGTTTCAGCAGAGTTTCCAGATTAAGATAGACTAGGCAATATACTTCTAAAAAAAAATTGGCCATTGTCTGATTACACCTCATCATAAGGAAAATTAAAATCCTCACATTAAACCAATAAGCAACATCATGGTAGATGAAGTAAATACTGAAATTGTCAAGGATTTTATTTTACTTGGATCCACATTCAACACCCATGGAAGCAGCAGTCAAGAAATCAAAGGACTAATGGACCACATCTACCATGACCTCCACCAGACAAAGACCAGCACAACTATGGTGCCCGGCTACCACCACTGCTTTGACAGAGATCACAACAGAAGGTCCCAGACAGAGCTGGAGAAAAATGTAGAACAAAACTCTAATTCAGCAAGAACAGACTTGCTGACCTGACAGAGGCTGGAGAAACGCTGAGAGGATGGCCCCCAGACACCCTTTCAGCTCAGTAATGAGGTCACTCCTGAGGTTCACCATTCAGCCAAAGATTTAACAGGCCCATAGAACAAAATAAGACTAAAGAGGCACACCAGCCCTGGGCCAGGGACTGGAAGGCAGGAGGGAACAGGAAAGCTGGTAATAGGGAACCCAAGTTTGAGAAGAGAGAGCACCCACATGTCATGGGGTTATTAATCAGTGTCATACAACAATGTGTGTGCTGCTTGATGAGAAACTAGTTTGTTCTGTAAACCTTCATCTAACATACAATAAAAAATAAAGAAATCAAATGACATATTGCATGAGGCAAATCTGCTGTGAAAGACCTTTTTAAAGTGTTAAAAAGCAAAGATGTCACTTTGAGGACTAAGGTGCATTTGCCATGGTATTTTCAATCACCTCGTATGCATGTGAAACCTGGAGAATATATAAGGAGAACCAAAGAAAAATTGATGCCTTCGAATTATGATGTTGCCGAAGAATATTGAATATACCATGGACTGCCAGAAGAGCAAACAAATCTGTCTCAGAAGAAGTACAACCAGAATGCTCCTTTAGAAGCAAGGATGGCACGACTTCATCTCACATACTTTGGGCATGTTATCAGAAATGACCAGTCCCTGGAGAAGGGCATCATACATGGTAAAGTAGAGGGTCTGTGAAGAAGAGGAAGACTCTCAGCAAGATGGATTGACACAGTGGCTACAACCATGGGCTCAAACATAGCAATGATTGTGAGGATGGCAGAGGACTGAGCAGTATTTCACTCTATCATACATACGGTCACTTTGAGTCGGAACTGTCCCTATAGCACCTAACAGCAACAGCTGATGCTCTGGTAAATGCTCAAGGTGCTCATATCCCAAATAATTTTTTTTTTCTTTCTAAATTACACTTCTCTTGCTTCCTGCTTATTTTCAGAAAACCCAAGAATACACTTGCTGGGCCCTGGAAGGAGTCAGAGAAAGTAATTAGTAGGAGGGCCCTTTCTTTGCAGTCTTGCTCTATCTGTTTTATAATGATATGAAGCAGTCACGCAGACCTGGCTGCTGCACAAATCTTAATAGAGTCTTGAATAGGCGTCTGAAATTAACTCTGCTTTCAAGCAAGTTATTGCTAACTCAATTCACCTCAGAAAGTAGAGAATCCATCGTATTAGAAAAGAAAATTCTATAACATTCCTTAGGAACTATCTCTAGCTACCCACAGTTCCAGTTTTTGCAAAATCCTCCTTTTTGCAAACCTGAAATCTCCCTTACAACAAATAAAGCTCTCTCATTACGCATCGTTCTCTCCTCCCCCTGTCTCTTCTAGTCCCACATTACCCTCGGGTTCTCCACACTCCCACCCTGGAGCCCACGTGAGTTCAGTGAACTGGACCCTGAGATGTGTGTGTCTGGCACTGAGCCTATGATGAGAGACATAAACACGTTCCATATTTCCCTTCAGTGGTAAATTTCCTCCTCTTCTCAGACATCTCTTGTCTGCAGCCAGGGAATAGGAGTGACATCACTGAATATGTGATGTGTGGTGTGCTGCGGGGTCAGCTGAAGGGTAATTTCTAGGAGACAAACCAATGTTGGCATTGAAAAGGGGCACTTAGCAAAATGATGCATTTGGGTTGGTATTTCCGTAGGGTACACAGTGCCAGAGACATGCACCAGCCCAGCCGTGCTTACAAACAGTGTGCTAATGTTCTGCAATGGTGCCTCAGGTGACTTCTTTACATGTTTAAAAAAAAAAACATTGCCATCAAGTTAATTCCAACTCGTAGTAACCCTATAGGGCAGAGTAGACCTGCCCCATAGGGTTTGCAAGGAGCGCCTTGTGTATTCAAACTGCCGACCTTTACACATTGGATATAACAAAATAAGAAGATTTAGCCGAGGGTCTATCTTGAATGAAAGTGAAGACAAGCTGGGGTCCTGCAAAGCTTTCTCTGAGCTCTGTACTTCAGAGTTATTTTGGTTCAGGGTGCTTTAAGGTTAAAACCAAGCTGACCTTAGCAATAAGCAATGCTCCTCTCCACCAAAATGTGGGGGTACAGGATGATAGGTGGAAGAATAAAAACACAAAGGACAAAATGATATATTTCTAAAACCATTGCCAGGTCTAAACATGCGACAAGACTAAAGATCATACTTTAGGATAATCTATTAAATACTTTATTCAGATCTGTGCAGTATTCTCACACACACACACACACACACACACATACACTTTTCTTTCAGCCTTTGCATTTTTCACATGCCATTCCTCCACCTGGATGTTCTTTCCTTCAAAATTTAACTCATCTTTCAATGCCTAATTTAAAAGCTACTTTCTATTTGATGAGCTCATCTGCTAACCAAAAGGTTGGCAGTTCGAATCCACCAGCTGCTCCTCTGAAACTCTATGGGGCAGTTCTACTCTGTCCTAAAAGGTAGCTAGGAGTTGGAATCGACCCAACGGCAACAGGTTTAGTTTTGGTATTTGATGATCGTCCTAATAGTATTTATCCAACTTATTTGTTGAGTGCCTACAGTGTGAAAGGAGATGGGCATAGAGCTGTGAACAAGGCAGACTCAATTCCTGACTCATTTGGCATCTGGGATATACCTCCTTGTATTGTGAGTCAATTTTTCAAGAATGATGTCTAATTTTCCCAGCCTGATTGAGGGTAACTTGTGTTTAGGGAGTTGGGATCTGGGTCTAAGTCTCAACTCCGCAACTCATTATTTAACCTCTCTGAAAGTCAGCTTTCTTGTGGGTTTCCCCAATTTTTTATCTTGCAAAGTTTCAACCTGCAGGAAAGTTGAAATAGTTAAGGAACACCCTGTACACATTTCACAGAGGTTCACTAATTGTTAACGTTTTGCCAAATTTCCTTTTTCTTTCTCTTCTCTCTGTGTGTGTGTCTTTCTCTCTCTCCACACACACACACATGTGCAAACACACAGCTGAAACATTTGAGAGTAAGTTGCAGACATTAAGACACTTGCCCTCTAAATACTTTAGCATGTCTCGATTTTAACATAAGGATGTTCTTTTACACAACCATACATTTCCTTGTTGTACCAATAATTTTGTACTTATTGTTGCTATTTTAAATCAGGATCCAATCAAGGATCATGCATTGCTTTTGATTTATCATTTGCCTTTCATTTCCTTTAATCTAGAATGGTCTTTCTGCCTGTTTTATCTTCTAAGACATCGAAGGGCTGTTTTTAGCAGTTGTTCTGAAAAGTTGTTTTATGGAATGTCCCTCAGTTTTGATTTGTATGATTATTTCCTCATGATCAGATGCAGGTTAAATACTTCTTGCAAAAATACTTCCTCAGTATTCTTTTCTGAAAAACAAGAATGCAAACGTAAGGAGTAAATGAAGTAATACATGTAAAGCTTTTGGCAAATGGTAGGTGCTCACCAAGCATTGCCCTCTCTTCTTCTCACAGATACTTTTCTAGACCAGAAACACAGCCTCAGGGTTATCTGAACTCAATGAGCTTTTCCAAATGGTGAGTAAAGTTTTCCCCTGGGAAAACACTTTTTGTGCACATGGATGGCTTTATTGATGGATAGTTTTGGTATGGTAGATCTGTCTGGACATTTTTCCATCCTTATAGACTCTGAGGAGGATGTCAGGTCATAGGACATATCTCCAAACACAATAAAACTAACCTAACCTCAATGCTTAGGAGGAGCCAAAGAAGTAAAATGTGTTTTCAGTAAATACAACTAATAATTATATATATATATACACATATATATACATATACACATATATATATATACAGCACTGGGTTTTTTTTAATAAACATATATATATATAAACTCTTTTGCCTCAATCCTTATTGTTAAAAAATATTTTTGAATGTCATTATCTACTTTGTAAGAGCAATACTGCAAACATAATTAATACTTTCTAAAAGGCTGAAGTTTTGCAGGGTCGTCACCAGCAATACTAGTTTTTACTAAGCAAAGCTATAGAGGGAGGTGAGGTAGAAAGTTGGGCTGAATATATACTGATGTGGACCACGCTCTAGAACTTGCTTTAAAAAAACAAATTCCACTTACTGGTTACAGTCTTAGCATTGCTTCTTTTTCATCGAACAAAACTGCAAGGGAAAAATCTAGTTATTTGTAGGTTCCAGATAGTTGAGTTCCATGTAGCTTCTTTCCACCATCATTGGTCTATTGCGTGAAGCAAAGTTCCACTATGGAGAGATGTTCTCTGATCATGTGCCTGCAGTGTGGCGGGTTATCTCACGTGGCATATAATCAGTAACTACAAATTAACCATATTTTGAACTAATGGGTATTTAACAATTTAAGAAAGTACTGTGTCAACATGGGAGTTAATAACATAGTCAAACCAAATACAACATCCAACAGACACAATTATAACTAAATTATATACTGGTTAGGTCTCTAATTGTTTCCTGGGTATTTATCTATTATGGTTGTGTAAGTCATAAGCTCTTTATGGGAAGGGGCTGTGTCTTTCTTTTCTTTGATTTCCTCTGAAAATTTTCGTATGATATAAGGCATGTAATCAAGGCCTCCAGCTGGTAAAAGGAGCCGTCATGGCTCAGTGGTTAAGCGCTCAGCTGCTAACCAAAAGGTTGGTTCTTCAAACCCAGCCACTCTGCAGGAGAAAGATGTGGCAGCTTGCTTACGTAAAGATTCGTAGCGACCTTGTAGGATACAGAAGAACTGTCCCACAGGGTTTCCAAGGAGCAGCTGGTGGATTTGAACTGCCAACCCGTTGGTTAGCAGCCAAATTCTTAACCACTATGCCACCAGGGTTTCCAGATATATATATATATATATATATGTGTGTGTGTGTGTGTGTGTGTGTGCGTGTGTGTGTATACAAACATATATTTTTTTGTTTTGTTTTGTTAGGTGCTGTCAAATTGGTGCCAGCTCAAAATGACCCTATGAACAACAGAATGAAACATTACCTGGTACTGTACCATCCTCACATCATTGCTATGTTTGAGCCCCTTGTTGCAGCCACTGTGTCAATCCATCTCATTGAGGAGCTTCCTCTTTTTCACTGACCCTCTACTTTACCAAGCATGATGGGCTTCTCCAGTGACTTGTCTCTCCTGATAACATGTCCTAAGTAAGCAAGACAAAGTCTCACTACCCTCTCTTCTAAGCATATATATATCTACCTACTGTCAACTTCTTGACCAACCCAAATTGTTTATCTTCTTTTTCTGGTGCTCTTGTTTTGTTGATGCTTTTAGAAAATGTAGTTTGTCTAACAGGTAATCCAGCTTGGCATATAATAAAACCACATGGGAAAAAATAAACACAGCAAAGGCATTCCATATTCACAGGGACCTGGGCAGAGGTTCAATAACTGGTTCTGACCCCTGGGTCACTTCTCTTAATGGAAATGCTTCATTAAGATAAAGTGGAAAAAAATAGCAGTATACTATTGAGTATGCTCCTTAGAAGTGAGGATGGCAAAACTATATTTCATGTACTTTGGACATGTTATCAGGAGGGATCACTCCCTGGAGAAGGACATCATGCTTTGTAGAGGGTCAGCAAAAAAAAGGAAAGATCCTTAATGAGATGGATTGACACAGTGGCTGCAGCAATGGGCTCAAGCATAACAACAATTGAGAGGATGAAGCAGGATGGGGCAGTGTTTCGTTCTGTTGTACATAGGGTTGCTATGAGTTGGAGCCAACCCAACAGCATCTGACAACGACAACTACAATTGAGTAGCAATGCCAGACCACTTAACCTAGAAAATAAAATTTCTTGGGTGATGTGGTTTTCATCACTAGGGTCTTTAGAAAACAACAAACTGTCAATATTCTTGCCAGACACAGTGAAATTCCTAGAAGTTAAAAAGTTTTCTACAATCTGTATCATTTTACCGTTGTATGAATTTGCTTAGGAATGTACATACCTAAAAGAGAGAAAAACTAAGAACCTGTTTTCGTAAGATTTACTTCTCACTGAAAGAACCTTTTTAATTCTATTTTCATCTTCAAAGTATCCATGTGTGTTAAAGCTCCCCTTAAGCCAATATAACTTGTTTACCAGCAAATTTCAAAGTTGGAGTGAACTTTTTATAGCATCCTCATTCCAACTTCTGATTTTCAAAAGGCTGCATCATTATTTGCTATGTTTTTGAAAGCAAACATATCCTATCCCAGTTCTTATGCATCATCCAAACTGTGTTGCTCTTTGTGGTTGTGTGCAAACACACCGAGTTTAAAAGCAAATATGATTTTGAAAGGCACTGTGTTGCCCTAACAAAAGGAACATTGTCCATCTTCCCTGACAGCTACTCTCTAATTAAAGAGGTTCTGGTGCTCTGTAGCATGCCAGGCTCCTCACACATACACACCCTCACACACCCGCTGTTTTCACTGCATAAACAGGAGAGAAAACAATTTGTAGCTTGCTGAGGTCTCCTTCCTAGGGAAAAAAAAAAAATTAATAATATCCCAAAAAGAATGAGGAAGTAAAATTGCCTGATGGGACATACACTGCTTCTTTTGAAATGCCAATTGCTGTCAGATTTAGTTACAAAGAGGGCTCCCTTTCCCACATCTGAGCCGTCAGAATGTAATCACTCATTTTTTTGTTTGTTTGTTTTGTTTTAACAGTGACCTTACTTATTTTTATCCATACTGATAAACCATCTTTGACACTCCATTTTCCAAACTATGGCTCTTCAAAAACACAGAAACTGAGAGATCATCACATGGTTAGAAATGGCAATGTCAACTTCTTCACATTCTAAGATTTCATCTCAAGATGGACGTTTTGCACTAACAACCAAAGATGTGCTGGTGCAAACTAATCCGTCTACGCTGCAGTCATGAGGTTCTTATAAAGGGAAAGTTTTCTCTATTTCTCTAAGCTTAATCTAGGTATTTGCTTACTGAAGCTCATGTCTGCAGTACCTCACGTGTACACACCTATCTATACAACTTTATAAAAACAACGCAGTAGTGTCTAACATAACATCACACTGTTTCTCACTTTTTTCCATCTCTTTATGAGAACTATTTATTCAGCTAAAGTTAAAGCATAACGTAGTCTAAGGGCAAAAGTAACTATGATGTTGTTAGGTGCCCTTGAGTCGGTTCTGGCTCATAGTGACCCTAAGCACAATAAATGAAATACTGCCCAGTCCTGAGCCACGCTCGCAATTGTTGCTATGCTTGAGCGCGTTGTTGCAGCCACTATGTCAATTCATATTATTGAGGATCTTCCTTTTTTCTGCTGACCCTGTACTTTATCAAGCACGATGTCCTTCTCCAGAGACTGATTGCTCCTGACAACAAGTCCAAAGCGTGTAAGACGCAGTCTTGCCATCCTTGCTTCTAAGGAACACTCTGGTCGTACTTCCTCCAAGACAGGTTTGTTAGTTCTTTTGGCTGTCCACAGTATATTCAATACACTTAGCCAACACCACTATTCAAAGGCATCAGTTCTTCTTTGGTCTTCCTTATTCATTGTCCAGCTTTCGTGTGCATGTGATGTGATTAAAAATACCATGGCTTGGGTCAGGCTCACCTTAGCCTTCAAGGTGACATATTTGCTTTTGAACACTTTAAAGAGGTCTTTTGCAGCCGATTTACCCAATGCAATGTGTCTTTTGATTTCTTGACTGCTGCTTCCATGGGTGTTGATCGTGGACCCAAGTAAAATGAAATCCTTCACAACTTATCTTTTCTCTGTTGATCATGATGTTGCTTATTGGTCCGGTTGTGAGGATTTTTGTTTTCTTTATGTTGAGGTGTAATCCATACTGAAGGCTGTGGTCTTTGATCTTCATCAGTAAGTGCTTCTAGTGCTTCATTTGCAGCAAGCAACGTTGTGTCGTCTGCATAGTGCAGGTTGTTAATGAGTCTTCCTCCAATCCTGATGCCGTGTTCTTCTTCATATAGTCCAGCTTCTCGAATTATTTGCTCAACATAGAGATTGAATAAGTAAGGTTAAAGGATACAACCCTGACACGCACCTTTCCTGACTTTCAACCATGCAATATCCCCTTGTTTTGTCTGAACAGCTGCCTCTTGCTCTATGTACAGGTTCCTCATGAGCACAATGAAGTATTCTAGAATTCCCATTCTTCCCAATATTACCCATACTTTGTTATGATCCACACAGTCGAATGCCTTAGCATAGTCAATAAAACACAGGTAAACATCCTTCTGGTGTTCTCTGCTTTCAGCCAGGATCCATCTGACATCAGCAATGATATCCCTGGTTCGACATCCTCTTCTGAATCCAGCCTGAATTTCTGGTAGTTCCCTGTCAATATACTGCTGCAGCTGTTTTTGAATGATCTTCAGCAAAATTTTGCTTGCATGTGATATTTATGATATTGTTCAATAATTTCCACATTTGGTTGGATCACCTGTCTTGGGAATAGGCATAAATATGGATCTCTTCCAGTTGGTTGGCCAGGTAGCTGTCTTCCATATTTCTTGGCATAGATGAGTGAGCACTTCCAGTGCTGCCTCTGTTTGTTGAAACATCTCAATTGATATTCTGTCAATTCCTGAAGACTTGTTTTTCGCCAATGCCTTCAGTGCAGCTTGGACTTCTTCCTTCAGTACTATATACTGATCATACGCTACCTCTTGAAATGGTTGAAGGTCAATCAATTCTTTTTGGTATAATCACTCTGCATATTCCTGTGTTGTTTAATTTTCTTTTTTTATGCTTCCTGTGTTGTTTAATATTTTCCCCATAGAATCCTTCACTATTGCAACTCAAGACTTGAATTTTTTCTTCAGTTCTTTCAGCTTGAGAAATGCTGAGCGTGTTCTTTTCTTTTGGTTTTCTATCTCTAGCTCTTTGCACATGTCATTATAATACTTTGTCTTCTCAAGCCACTCTGTGAAATCTTCAGTTCTTTTACTTCATCATTTCCTTCTTTTCCTTTAGCTGCTTGACATTGAAGAGCAAGTTTCAGAGTCTCTTCTGACTTCCATTTTGGTCTTTTCTTTCTCTCCTGTCTTTTTTTTTTTTTTTTTAATAATTTTTATTGAGCTTTAAGTGAATGTTTACAAATCAAGTCAGTCTGTCACATATAAGATTATATACACCTTACTTTTTTTTTACCCCATACTCCCACTTACTCTCCTCCTAATGAGTCAGCCCTTCCAGTCTCTCCTTTTGTGACAATTTTGCCAGTTTCTAACCCTCTCTACCCTCCTATCTCCCCTCCAGACAGGAGATGCCAACACAGTCTCAAGTTTCCACCTGATACAAGTAGTTCACTCTTCATCAGCATCTCTCTCCTACCCATTGTCCAGTCCCTTCCATGTCTGATGAGTTGTCTTCAGGAATGGTTCCTGTCCTGGGCCAACAGAAGTTTTGGGGACCATGACTGCCGGGATTCCTCTAGTCTCAGTCAGACCATTAAGTCTGGTCTTTTTGTGAGAATTTGGGGTCTGCATCCCACAGATCTCCTGCTCCCTCAGGGGTTCTCTGTTGTGCTCCCTGTCAGAGCAGTCATCGGTTGTGGCCGGGCACCATCTAGTTCTTCTGGTCTCAGGATGATGTAAGTCTCTGGTTCCTGTGGCCCTTTCTGTCTCTTGGGCTCATAGTTATCGTGTGACCTTGGTGTTCTTCATTCTTCTTTGATCCAGGTGGGTTGAGACCAATTGATGCATCTTAGATGGCCGCTTGTTAGCATTTAAGACCCCAGACGCCACATTTCAAAGTGGGATGCAGAATGTTTTCATAATAGGATTATTTTGCCTCTCCTGTCTTTTTAATGACCTCTTGCTTTCTTCATGTATCGTGTCCTTGATATCATTCCACGACTCACCTGGTCTTTGGTCATTAGTGTTCAAAGTGTCAAATCTAGAGATGGTCTCTAAATTCAGGTGGGATATACTCAAGGTTGTACTTTGACTCTCGTGGACTTGTTCTAATTTTCTTCAGTTTCAACTTGAACTTGCATAGGAGCAATTGATGGTCTGTTCACAGTCAGCCCCTGGCCTTGTTCTGACTGATGATATCAAGCTTTTCCATCATCCTTTTCCACAGATGTAGTAGATTTCATTCCTGTGTATTCCATCTGGCGAGGTTCATGTGTATAGTCACCATTTATGTTGGTGAAAAGAAGTATTTGCAATGAAGAAGTTGTTGGTCTTGCAAAATTTTATCATGCAGTCTCCAGCATCGTTTCTAGCACCAAGGCCATGTTTTCCAACTACTGATCCTTCTTCTTTATTTCCAACTTTCACATTCCAATCACCTGTAGTTATTAATGCATCCTGATTGCACATTCGATCAATTTCAGACAGCAGAAGCTGGTAAAAATCTTCAGTTTCTTCATCTTTGGCCTTAGTGGTTGGTGCATAAATTTGAATAATAGTTATATTAACTGGTCTTCCTTGTAGGCCTATGGATATTATCCTATCACTGACAGCGTTGTATTTCAGAATAGATCTTGAAATGTTCTTTATGATGATGAATGCATAGCCATTTCTCTTCAAGTTGTCACTCCCAGCATAGTAGACCATATGATTTTCCCATTCAGAATGGCAATACCAGTCCACTTCAGCTCACTAATGCCTAGGCTATTGATCTTTATGTGTTCCATTTCATTTTTTTTTTTTCTTTTATAATAACTTTTATTAAGCTTCAAGTGAACGTTTACAAATCCAATCAGTCTGTCACATATAAGTTTACATACATCTCACTCCCTACTCCCACTTACTCTCCCCGTCTTGAGTCAGCCCTTTCAGTCTCTCCTTTCTTGACAATTTTGCCTGCTTCCCTCTCTCTCTATCCTCCCATCCTCCCTCCAGACAAGAGTTGCCAACACAATCTCAAGTGTCCACCTGATATAATTAGCTCACTCTTCATCAGCATCTCTCTCCCACCCGCTGACCAGTCCCTTTCATTTCTGATGAGTTGTCTTCGGGGATGGTTCCTGTCCTGTGTCAACTGAAGGTCTGGGGAGCATGGCCGCCGGGATTCCTCCAGTCTCAGTCAGACCATTAAGTTTGGTCTTCTTATGAGAATTTGGGGTCTGCATCCCACTGATCTCCTGCTCCCTCAGGGGTCCTCTGCTGAGCTCCCTGTCAGGGCAGTCATCGATTGTGGCCGGGCACCAACTAGTTCTTCTGGTCTCAGGATGATGTAGGTCTCTGGTTCATGTGGCCCTTTCTGTCTCTTGGGCTCTTAGTTGTCATGTGGGCTTGGTGTTCTTCATTTTCCTTTGCTCCAGGTGGGTTGAGACCACTTGATGCATCTTAGATGGCCGCTTGTTAGCATTTAAGACCCCAGACGCCACATTTCAAAGTGGGATGCAGAATGATTTCATAATAGAATTATTTTGCCAATTGACTTAGAAGTCCCCGCAAACCATGTTCCCCAGACCCCCGCGCTTGCTCCGCTGACCTTTGAAGCATTCATTTTATCCCGGAAACTTCTTTGCTTTTGGTCCAGTCCAATTGAGCTGACCTTCCATGTATTGAGTGTTGTCTTTCCCTTCACCTAAAGCAGTTCTTATCTACTGATTAATCAATAAAAAAACCCTCTCCCACCCTCCCTCCCTCCCCTCCTCGTAACCACAAAAGTATGTGTTCTTCTCAGGTTTACTATTTCTCAAGATCTTATAATAGTGGTCTTATACAATATTTGTCCTTTTGCCTCTGACTAATTTCGCTCAGCATAATGCCTTCCAGGTTCCTCCATGTTATGAAATGTTTCAGAGATTCGTCACTATTCTTTATCGATGCGTAGTATTCCATTGTGTGAATATACCACAATTTATTTACCCATTCATCCGTTGATGGACACCTTGGTTGCTTCCAGCTTTTTGCTATTGTAAACAGAGCTGCAATAAACATGGGTGTGCATATATCTGTTTGTATGAAGGCTCTTGTATCTCTAGGGTATATTCCGAGGAGTGGGATTTCTGGGTTGTATGGTAGTTCTATTTCTAACTGTTTAAGATAACGCCAGATAGATTTCCAAAGTGGTTGTACCATTTTACATTCCCACCAGCAGTGTATGAGAGTTCCAATCTCTCCGCAGCCTCTCCAACATTTATTATTTTGTGTTTTTTGGATTAATGCCAGCCTTGCTGGTGTGAGATGGAATCTCATCGTAGTTTTAATTTGCATTTCTCTAATGGCTAATGATCGAGAGCATTTTCTCATGTATCTGTTGGCTGCCTGAATATCTTCTTTAGAGAAATGTGTGTTCATATCCTTTGCCCACTTCTTGATTGGGTTGTTTGTCTTTTTGTGGCTGAGTTTTGACAGAATCATGTAGATTTTAGAGATCAGGTGCTGGTCGGAGATGTCATAGCTGAAAATTCTTTCCCAATCTGTAGGTGGTCTTTTTACTCTTTTGGTGAAGTCTTTAGATGAGCATAGGTGTTTGATTTTTAGGAGCTCCCAGTTATCGGGTTTCTCTTCATCATTTTTGGTAATGTTTTGTATTCTGTTTATACCTTGTATTAGGGCTCCTAGGGTTGTCCCAATTTTTTCTTCCATGATCTTTATCGTTTTAGTCTTTATGTTTAGGTCTTTGATCCACTTGGAGTTAGTTTTTGTGCATGGTGTGAGGTATGGGTCCTGTTTCATTCTTTTGAAAATGGATATCCAGTTATGCCAGCACCATTTGTTAAAGAGGCTATCTTTTCCCCAGTTAATTGACACTGGTCCTTTGTCAAATATCAGCTGCTCATACGTGGATGGATCTATGTCTGGGTTCTCAATTCTGTTCCATTGGTCTATATGTCTGTTGTTGTACCAATACCAGGCTGTTTTGACTACTGTGGCTGTATAATAGGTTCTGAAGTCAGGTAAGGTGAGGCCTCCCACTTTCTTCTTCTTTTTCAGTAGTGCTTTGCTTATCCGGGGCTTCTTTCCCTTCCATATGAAATTGGTGATTTGTTTCTCTATCCCCTTAAAATATGACATTGGAATTTGGATCGGAAGTGCGTTAAATGTATAGATGGCTTTTGGTAGAATAGACATTTTTACTATGTTAAGTCTTCCTATCCATGAGCAAGGTATGTTTTTCCACTTAAGTAGGTCCTTTTGAATTTCTTGTAGTAGAGCTTTGTAGTTTTCTTTGTATAGGTCTTTTACATCCTTGGTAAGATTTATTCCTAAGTATCTTATCTTCTTGGGGGCTACTGTGAATGGTATTGATTTGGTTATTTCCTCTTCGGTGTTCTTTTTGTTGATGTAGAGGAATCCAAGTGATTTTTGTATGTTTATTTTATAACCTGAGACTCTGCCAAACTCTTCTATTAGTTTCAGTAGTTTTCTGGAGGATTCCTTAGGGTTTTCTGTGTATATAATCATGTCATCTGCAAATAGTGATAACTTTACTTCTTCCTTGCCAATCCGGATACCTTTTATTTCTTTGTCTAGCCTGATTGCCCTGGCTAAGACTTCCAACACGATGTTGAATAAGAGCGGTGATAAAGGGCATCCTTGTCTGGTTCCCGTTCTCAAGGGAAATGCTTTCAGGTTCTCTCCATTTAGAGTGATATTGGCTGTTGGCTTTGCATAGATGCCCTTTATTATGTTGAGGAATTTTCCTTCAATTCCTATTTTGGAAAGAGTTTTTATCATGAATGGGTGTTGGACTTTGTCAAATGCCTTTTCTGCATCAATTGATAAGATCATGTGGTTTTTGTCTTTTGTTTTATTTATGTGATGGATTACATTAATGGTTTTTCTGATATTAAACCAGCCTTGCATACCTGGTATAAATCCCACTTGATCAGGGTGAATTATTTTTTTGATGTGTCGTTGGATTCTATTGGCTAGAATTTTGTTGAGGATTTTTGCATCAATGTTCATGAGGGATATAGGTCTATAATTTTCTTTTTTTGTAACGTCTTTACCTGGTTTTGGTATCAGGGAGATGGTGGCTTCATAGAATGAGTTGGGTAGTATTCCGTCATTTTCTATGCTTTGGAATACCTTTAGTAGTAGTGGTGTTATCTCTTCTCTGAAAGTTTGGTAGAACTCTGCAGTGAAGCCGTCCGGGCCAGGACTTTTTTTTGTTGGGAGTTTTTTGATTACCGTTTCAATCTCTTTTTTTGTTATGGGTCTATTTAGTTGTTCTACTTCTGAATGTGTTAGTTTAGGTAGGTAGTGTTTTTCCAGGAATTCATCCATTTCTTCTAGGTTTTCAAATTTGTTAGAGTACAATTTTTCATAATAATCTGAAATGATTCTTTTAATTTCATTTGGTTCTGTTGTGATGTGGTCCTTCTCATTTCTTATTCGGGTTATTTGTTTCCTTTCATGTATTTCTTTAGTCAGTCTAGCCAATGGTTTATCAATTTTGTTAATTTTTTCAAAGAACCAGCTTTTGGCTTTGTTAATTCTTTCGATTGTTTTTCTGTTCTCTAATTCATTTAGTTCAGCTCTAATTTTTATTATTTGTTTTCTTCTGGTGCCTGATGGATTCTTTTGTTGCTCACTTTCTATTTGTTCAAGTTGTAGGGACAGTTCTCTGATTTTGGCTCTTTCTTCTTTTTGTATGTGTGCATTTATTGATATAAATTGGCCTCTGAGCACTGCTTTTGCTGTGTCCCAGAGGTTTTGATAGGAAGTATTTTCATTCTCGTTGCTTTCTATGAATTTCCTTATTCCCTCCCTGATGTCTTCTATAACCCAGTCTTTTTTCAGGAGGGTATTGTTCATTTTCCAAGTATTTGATTTCTTTTCCCTAGTTTTTCTGTTATTGATCTCTAGTTTTATTGCCTTGTGGTCTGAGAAGATGCTTTGTAATATTTCGATGTTTTGGACTCTGCAAAGGTTTGTTTTATGACCTAATATGTGGTCTATTCTAGAGAATGTTCCATGTGCGCTGGAAAAAAAAGTATATTTTGCAGCAGTTGGGTGGAGAGTTCTGTATAAGTCAATGAGGTCAAGTTGGTTGATTGTTGTAATTAGATCTTCCGTGTCTCTGTTGAGCTTCTTACTGGATGTCCTGTCCTTCTCCGAAAGTGGTGTGTTGAAGTCTCCTACTATAATTGTGGAGGTATCTATCTCGCTTTTCAGTTCTGTTAAAATTTGATTTATGTATCTTGCAGCCCTGTCATTGAGTGCGTAAATATTTAATATGGTTATGTCTTCCTGATCAATTGTCCCTTTTATCATTATATAGTGTCCTTCTTTATCCTTTGTGGTGGATTTAAGTCTAAAGTCTATTTTGTCAGAAATTAATATTGCTACTCCTCTTCTTTTTTGCTTATTGTTTGCTTGATATACTTTTTTCCATCCTTTGAGTTTTAGTTTGTTTGTGTCTCTAAGTCTAAGGTGTGTCTCTTGTAGGCAGCATATAGATGGATCGTGTTTCTTTATCCAGTCTGTGACTCTCTGTCTCTTTATTGGTGCATTTAGTCCATTTACATTCAGGGTAATTATAGATAAATAAGTTTTTAGTGCTGTCATTTTGATGCCTTTTTATGTGTGTTGTTGACAATTTCATTTTTCCACATACTTTTTTGTGCTGAGGCGTTTTTCTTAGTAAATTGTGAGATCCTCAATTTCATAGTGTTTGACTTTATGTTAGTTGAGTCGTTACGTTTTTCTTGGTTTTTGTCTTGAGTTATAGAGTTGTTATACCTTTTTGTGGTTACCTCATTATATACCCCTATTTTTCTAAGTAAAAACCTAACTTGTATTGTTCTATATCGCCTTGTATCACTCTCCATATGGCAGTTCAATGCCTCCTGTATTTAGTCCCTCTTTTTGATTATTGTGATCTTTTACCTATTGACTTCCATGATTCCCTGTTACGTGTATTTTTTTTTTAATTAATCTTAATTTGTTTGTTTTTGTGATTTCCCTATTTGAGTTGATATCAGGACGTTCTGTTTTGTGACCTTGTGTTGTGCAGATATCTGATATTATTGGTTCTGTGACCAAACAATATCCTTTAGTATTTCTTGTAGCTTTGGTTTGGTTTTTGCAAATTCTCTAAACTTGTGTTTGTCTGTAAAAATCTTAATTTCGCCTTCATATTTCAGAGAGAGTTTTGCTGGATATATGATCCTTGGTTGGCAGTTTTTCTCCTTCAGTGTTCTGTATATGTCGTCCCATTCCCTTCTTGCCTGCATGGTTTCTGCTGAGTAGTCAGAACATATTCTTATTGATTCTCCCTTGAAGGAAACCTTTCTTTTCTCCCTGGCTGCTTTTAAAATTTTCTCTTTATCTTTGGTTTTGGTGAGTTTGATGATAATATGTCTTGGTGTTTTTCTTTTTGGATCAATCTTAAATGGGGTTCGATGAGCATCTTGGATAGATATCCTTTCGTCTTTCATGATGTCAGGGAAGTTTTCTGTCAGAAGTTCTTCAACTATTTTCTCTGTGTTTTCTGTCCCCCCTCCCTGTTCTGGGACTCCAATCATCCGCAGGTTATCCTTCTTGATAGAGTCCCACATAATTCTTAGGGTTTCTTCATTTTTTTTAATTCTTTTATCTGATTTTTTTTCAGCTATGCTGGTGTTGATTCCCTGGTCCTCCAGATGTCCCAGTCTGCATTCTAATTGCTCGAGTCTGCTCCTCTGACTTCCTAGTGTGTTGTCTAATTCTGTTATTTTATTGTTAATCTTTTGGATTTCTACATGTTGTCTCTCTATGGATTCTTGCAACTTATTAATTTTTCCAGTATGTTCTTGAATAACCTTTTTGAGTTCTTCAACAGTTTTATCAGTGTGTTCCTTGGCTTTTTCTGCAGATATCCTAATTTCATTTGTGATATCATTAAGCATTCTGTAAATTAGTTTTTTATATTCTGTATCTGATAATTCAAAAATTGTATCTTCATTTGGGAAAGATTTTGATTCTTTTGTTTGGGGGGTTGGAGAAGCTGTCACGGTCTGCTTCTTTAAGTGGTTTGATATGGATTGTTGTCTCCGAGCCATCACTGGGAAACTAGTTTTTCCAGAAAATCCGCTAAAAAAAAAACTGCAGTCAGATCCCTATCAGAGTTCTCCCTCTGGCTCAGGCTATTCAGATGTTAATGAAGCCGCCTGGGGAGGGTGGGGGAGGGAACAGAGAGATAGGAGAGTAGCACCTCAGAATATAGCCAGAGTTGCTTGTCTTGCTTGGAATGACTGTTATATCTGAGATTCCCGCGGGCGCGTCGCCTATGTGTGCTGGCTGTGTGGAGATTGCCCCCAGGGGGTCTGGCCCGCTGGAGTCACAGTCAGATCCTCCGCTTGCAGCCCCACGCCCAGCGTCAAGGCTCCCCTACTGGGACGGTGCACTCTCAACTCCAATATCAGTCGCTGCCTCCCGGGGACTTCTCGTCCCTCCAGCCACGTGGCCGTGCCGCCCCCGTGAACCAGGTAGGCCCCCTCCCGGGGTTAGTTCAGATGGGTGGAGTAGCTCCCCGTGCTTGTGCCGCGACTGAGTGTCCCGGCTGGAACGCTGTTCTCCCCACTCCAATACCAGTCGCTGCCTCCCGGGGACTTCTCCTACCGGCTGCGTCCCACTCCGCCCGCGCGACCCGGCTGGTCCCCTTCCCGGGGTTAGTTCAGGGGGTGGAGCAACTCTCCGTGTTTATGGCGTACCTGCGTGCAGTCCTAATCCCTGTGGGACGGTTCCCCGGCTCGGATGCTGCTCTTTCTGCTCCAAGATCAGTCACTGCCTCCCGGGGACTTCTCCTACCGGCTGCGTCCCACGCCACCCGTGGAACCGGCTGGTCCCCCTCCCGGGGTTAGTTCAGGGGGGTGGAGCAGGTCTCTGTGTTTGTGCCGTACCTGACTGGTACGCTGGCTCCAGGCTCTGGAAACTATCGCTGCTTCCCCGTATTAGTTCGTTCTCCGTCTCTAAATCTGTGTTTGTTGTTCAGGGTTCGTAGATTGTTATGTATGTGATCGATTCACTTGTTTTTCCGTGTCTTTGTTGTAAGAGGGATCCGAGGTAACGTCTGCCTAGTCCGCCATCTTGGCTCCCTCCATTTCATTTTTGATGATTTCCAATTTTCCTAGATTCATACTTTGTACATTCCAGGTTCCGATTATTAATGGATGTTTGCATCTGTTTCTTCTCATTTTGAGTCGTGCCACATCAGCAAATGAAGGTCCAGAAAGCTTGGCTCCATCCACATCGTGAGGGTTGACTACTTTGAGGAGGCAGGTCTTCCCCAGTTGTCTTTTGAGTGCCTTCCAACCTGGGGGGTTCATCTTCTGGCACTATATCAGACAATGTTCTGCTGCTATTCATAAGGTTTTCACTGGTTAATTATTTCCAGAAATAGATTGCCGAGTCCTTCTTCCTTGCCTGTCTTAGTCTAGAAGCTCAGCTGAAACCTGTTCACCATGGGTGACCCTTCTGGTATCTGAATACCAGTGGCATAGCTTCCAGCATGACAGCAACACTCAAGCCTCCACCGTATGACAAACTGATAGAGACATGGTAATAGTAATAGTCTATATTCATGCTTATAAGTTCCAAAATAGTCCCATTCATATTCTATCACTTGACCTTCACAGCCTGCCTGTGGATCAAACAGCTAGTAAAAAAATGCTAAGGGCTGATCCAAAGTCTAATTTCTGATGCTTTAAACCAGGGATTGGCAAATGGTTTTGGTAAAAAGGCAGATAATAAATATTTTAGGTTTCACAGGCTACATGGTCTCCATCTCAACTGATCAACCCTGCCATTGTAGCATGAAGGTAACTATAGATAATACACTAACAAGTGAATGTGATAGTTTTAAAAAAAAAAAATTGCAAAAACAGGCAATGAACTGGATTTGGCCAGCAGGCTGTAATTTACCTACTCTTGCTCTAAACTAATATGCTATAATGTCCTAAGAAGTTTGAAGTAACAATACAGATACAAGTATAAAAAATTATTGATTTCAAGGGAAGGAGACTTTATGAAAGAGAAGGCACTTTAGCAGGGCATGAAAGATTGGTTAGATTTAAATATGAATACCAAAGAGGTAGATATCCCATGCAAAGAGAACATAGAAAATTGGAAACATATTTGTGAGCAGAGGGGTGGCTTGAGAAGAGGAGATAATTATTCACTGTTCCTTACGATGATCAGAGAAATTTGTGCCAGAGGAGCCGAGAGTTATCTAGGTGTTAATAAGTGATGGTGTATTTCCAGTCATTGGAGTGAACTGATTTGACATGTAAGGGTCTAAATGAGTGATGGACTTGGAAGGCTCCACCCACTAGACTGAGGAAATGATAAGACAGCTTGCCATCTGCCTGTAGCATGGGTGGAAAAGGGTCAGCTATAACGATCAGAATCCCAGGGCTGTGTTCAGATAATTTGCTCATGATCTGCTAGTCAGGAATTCAATTCAAGTTTGCCTGGATGGTTCTTCTATTCCATGTGGAGCTTGGGTCATTCAGTTCTCTACATCCTGGGTGGGTGAGGCTGAAAATCTCAAGAAGTTTTCATTCACATGTCTGATACTTTGGTGCTCCTCCACTTTGTCTCTTCTTCCCCATGTAGACAGCATGGACATCTTCGCGTCAGGGTGGCCTTGGGGTAGTCAGGTTTTTTACTTGGTGACTGGCTTCCAAGAGTGGGTATTCCAAGTGGCAAGAGTGAAAGTTAGAAATCTGTTAAGGCCCAGTCTTAAAAGTTACATAGCGTCAGTTCTGCCACATTCTATTGGTCAAGCCAGTCACAAAAAGCTGCCCCAAATCAGAAAAAGGGGAAATAAACTCCACTTTTTTTTTTCTTGATCTCGGGGGCGGAGTGGGGGGGGGGCAAGATTACATTGCAAAAGAGCATGTGGGAGGGGAGATACTGTTATGGCCTTTTTTGGGAACACAACCCACCATAGAGGTTTAATTAGGCCAGGGTTAATGAAACCCTGGGAACCTGGTAGAGGCAAACCCAAAACCACTTCCCTAACCCAGGCCACACAGGAATCACATGGAAGGCAAATGCTGCTAAAAATGAACTTGTGATCACAAATCACAAACTATACGGGGAAAGAGGTTGTAGACACAGCAGAGAGAGGAATTATCATACTATGACCTGGAATAATGGAAGAAAATGAAAGAAACTTAAAAGTAAACATGTTTAGGCTGCCCAAAGAACTAAAGCTAGAAACAGAAGTCATAAAGTAAGAACTGGACAATATAAATGTCAAATAAGTATGATCAAAAAAGTATGAAATTGGAATTCCAATAGTCAAAAATATATTCATTGAAATAAAAATCCCAACACAGATTAAAATAGAATTAATGAAATGGAAAATAGATTTCAGGAAATTATTTAAGCACAAGGCTAGCCCAAAGAGATAGATGTATTATAAATATGAAATATGAAAGGATGTTAAGAAACTAGAAGGCTAAAATAAGAAAGACTAATATACATCTAATAGGAGTTACAGAAGGAAGAAATAGAGAGAATAAAGAAGAACCAATATCCAAAGAGAGATAATGGCTGAGAATTTTCCAGAAATGAAGAAAGAAGTAAATCATTAGATATATAAAGCACACCAAATCTCCAGGAAAATAGATAAAAACAAATCCACAACTGGACACATCTTAGTGAAAATGCAGAACATCTAAAAACAAAAAATAAATCTTCGAAGCTACTGGAAAAGGAAAGTAAGACATATTAACAGTTGGACCCACAGATTTTTTTCTCAGCAACAATAGGTATATAATAGAATAAGTGTTGAGGGGAAATAACAGTTAACCTGGAAATCTGGGTGGTACTAAACCATCATTCATATCGAGGGCAAAATAAACTCACATTACAAAACACAGGAACTATCAGATCTGATTTTTGTTACTCAGCTTTGTTGAGACATATTTAATATAGAATAAAATGCATCCATTTTAAGGGTACAGTTTGATGAGTTTTGAAAAATGAATACACCGTTGTAACTACCACCACAATCAAGATACAGAACATTTCCATCACCATGAAAGATTACCTTGTGCCTCTTCCCAGCCAATTCCCCCATCCTACCCTTGGCCCCAAGCAACCACTGATATGCTTTCTCTGTAAATTAGATTTATTTTTTTCTAGAGATTTTTTTTTTTAAAGATGAAATTATACTGAAAATTTTTTTTAATCTTTGTGTCTAGCTTCTTTCACTCGGTTTAATGTTTTTAAGATTCATCAATGTTTTATGTATCACACATAGTGTGTAACATTTTTTGTTGCTGGTTAATATTCTATGTGTAGAAAGGAAAACTGATACTTCCATATTAATTTCAGACAAAAGAAGTTTTAAGGCAAAGAGTTCTATTAGGGTTAAATAGGAACTGTTCATAATGATAAAAAAGAAAATTACCCTGAGAGTTAAAATAAGTATGAATTTACATGCTTCTAACAATATGACCACAAAGCATTTAAAATAAAAGCTAATAAAATTACAAGGAGAATTTTTAAAAATCCACCATCATAGGACAATTTTTTTAAACACCTCCCTCAGGAATGGATGAACCAAGCAGTCAAAAATGAGAAAGAATATAGGAGATGGGGAAGGGGGAGTGTTGATATGTACAATAAGATGGTTAGTGGAGACTTCCCTGAGCAAGTCATTAATGAGTTGAAGGGCTTCTTACAGAGTTATACGGGAAAGCACAGCCACGCTAGCTCCACGAGAAGCAACGTTAGCAGAAAGGGGATTGATGGGAAGGGGTTAACACTATTAGCGGTTGTGTAGGACACTGGTGATCATGCTTCTGTGGAAGACTTAAAAACAGAAATGGGCTACTTTTTTTTTTTTCTATGAAATAAACACCAAAACCAATAACAATCAAAATTAACATTAACTGAGGACTTATTTTTTTAGTATGTGGTGGAGTGGCACAGCCCCTGTGTGGCGCAAATGGTGACGTGCCGGACTATTAACCGAAAGGTCTTCATTATTTTTATAGCTTTTTTCTTTGTCTTAAATTTTATATTATATTAAAAAAAAAAAGCAAAATGAAAAATCTGTTTTTTTTTTTTTTTCCTCAGTGTGAGACACACTAGGAATCCTTGGGTGGTGCAAATGATTAATGCGCTCAGCTACTAACCAAAACGTTAGAGGTTCGAGTCGACCCAGAGGCATCTCAGAAGAAAGGCCTGGCAATCAACGTCTAAAATATCACAGCAATTGAAAACCCTATGGAGCATAGTTGTAGCCTGACACACATAAGGTCTCCAGGAGTCTGAGTAGCAACTTTTTGGTTAGCACATGGCAGGCAGTATGCTAAACACTGTGCATTCATTACCTCCTTCACTTCTCACAGTAAGTTTTGAGTTTATGGAAGAGAAAACTGATTTTCAAAGAGACTGAAAGGTTAGTGATTACAAATCCAACAGTGCCTCTGGTGGAGAAAGACGTGGCAGTCTGCTTCAGCAAAGATTTACCGCCTTGGAAACTCTGTGGGGCAGTCCTACTCTGTCCTATAGTGTCGCTGTGAGAATCAACTCAACAGCAACAGGTTAGTGAGTGTCAACAGCAAGACCTGAACTCCCATCTAACTTCCTGATCTCTGCTTATCACTACCAGACTGTGTGTTAGTCATCTAGCACTGCCATAACAGAAATACCACAAGTGAATGGCTTTAACGAAATTTATTTTCTCACAGTCTAGTTACAAGTCCAAATTCAGGGAGTCAGCTCCAGGGGAAGGCTATCTCTCTCTGTCGGCTCTGGAGGGAGGTCCTTGTCCTCAATCTTCCCATGGTGGAGGAGATTCTCAGGTGCAGGGACCCTGTGTCCAAAGGACTCGCTCTGCTCCTGGTGCTGCTTTCTTGGTGGTAGGAGGTCCCCAACTCTGTGCCTGCTTCCCTTTCCTTTTATCTCTTGAGAGATAAAAGGTTGGGCAGTCCACACCCCAGGACAACTCTCTTTACCTTGAATCAGGGAAGTGACCTGAGTAAGGATGGTGTTACAATCCCACCCTAATCCTCTCAACATAAAATTACGATCACAAAATGGAAGACAACCACCACACCCTAACCAACTTGATACACACATTTTTGGGGAGACATAATTCAATCCATGACACAGACCATATTGTGTCATTCCCAAACCAGAGTTCACAACCTCCCACTGTTAAAGGCCTCTGCTTCCAACAACCTAGTGCATTCCTGACCCAAGTCCCTACTGAACCACAGGCCAGTTTCATTCTTATTCAAACTGTGGCTCAAAGACTCAGTTGGATTATTTCTCACATAAAACATTCCATCTGCAGAGAAGCAAGACTGAGCTTATTTTCTTTTAAACAGTCCTCCTGGGGCTGGCTGTGTGATGGAGGTGAGAGGCAGTGGGGTGCCAGGGCCTTGGCTGACAATGAAATGCTGGAGATCAGAGCTAGGGAATGACACGCAGGCAGAACACATCAAAGCAGCAAGGAGCAGCCTGAAGACAGGAGGCTCAGCTTTGACCCAGATCCCTGTTACTGGAGGAGGACGCTAAACTGCAAATGGTCCTTACTTAGCCATTATCTGATTGCCCATAATCACCATAGCCAATGCTTTACACTGTATTTGCAAGGATCCTTGTTCCTTGTGACTTCAATTCTTATCTCACCCCTAGATCATCCTGTAAAAAAAAAAAATATTGTAGGCAAGACACACTCAAGTTTGCATATGGATTTTAGAAAGCGGTAAAAACTAGAACATAAATGAATTCCACAAGTTTGTATGTTAGCTCACCTAACTTAGATTTATGAAATCAGCCCTTTCTGCAACCAGAACGATGTCTTACAGAAAAGAATAAAAAAAAGAAAAGAATAGAAAGGAATAATTCATTGGTATTCTGTGGAGAGCTTGTAGTTTTCTGCAGAAAGATTATGAGGAGATATTGCAGGGGCCCAAAGGAGAATCTTGGAAGATAAACATTACCTTGGCTTTTGCCAAACATTGTGTGCATTGGTCACCTAGTATGAGACCTGGCATGTAATTGGTGCTAGATAAATGTTTGGGGAAAATAATGAATAATTATGACACTCTAGAGGGCTTGGAGGGAAACTGTCTGTGGAATTTAGCAAAATGAGTGTTACATTGTATTTACCTGAGCAAAATAAAGAGAGAGATGAACAGTTGTTAAGTGGATTTAATCAGCATAGATCGTCAACTGCCTAGGTTCAAATCCTCATTCTTCTGTGTGACCTTGGACATATTAGTTAACTTCTCTGTGCCTCAGTCTCCTCCTCTGTGAAATGGGGACTCTCGGGTTATCTGCCTCTAGGGTTGCTGGGAGGATTACATTAAATTATATGTGTAGGACGTGTGGCACTGTGCCTAGCGTACAATGCGCACTCAGCAAATGCTGGTTCTATTGTTATTTCTATAGAGCACTTCAACTATTTTACCATTGTGAATAAAATGTAACTGTACGAACTTCGAAAAGACTTTTTTACGCTTAAAACTCCAAACTCTATACCAAAGCTTAGTTTCTTCCACAGTTAATGTAATGGTTAACATGGTCCAGAATTTCATAAACATTTTAATTCTTTCAGAAGATGCTTGTCCTTAATGGAAACAGAAAACTGATCTCCTAATTTGCAGATATTTTTGGAAATATGACCCTACTAGGTACCATTTTTAATCAAAATAAATAAATATCTTAGAAATGTTCTTATAAGCAATAGGCTGAAAACATTTTGGCTTCAGTGTTAGAAAAACTAGAAAGTAGATTCTACAAGGGAAGGACTTATCGATCTGTTCGGTTGCTATAGCTCTGGTGCTTGACACAGCGCTGGGTGTATGCTAAGCACTCAATAAGATAATATGTATAAGATTGCTTAGTTTACACCTGACAGTGATACAAGTTATTCTTTATTACTTCATCCTCCAAAGGGATGTGGTGTTGTGGAAAGAACCTAAGTCAAACAGATCTGGATTCAAATCCCCAAACTACCCTCTTACAGGCCTGTGATTTTCAACAAGATAATCTTTCTAAGCTAAAGCACATTTTTCCACCTGTAGGTGGGCAATAACACCTACCTTTGTAGAACCGCTGTCAGAATTTGAGATAACAAACGTAAAAATTTCCTGGACACATAAAACAAAACAAAAAAATTGTTGCCCTAGAGTAGACTCTGACTCAGTCCTATAGGGTCACTATGAGTTGAAATCGACTTGACAGCAATGGGTTTGGTTTTTTTGTTTTTGTAACCTGTAGAGTTGTTATGAGAAAGAAATAAGACTCAGTTAGGTCTTTGTAAACCTTCACCTCCTGCAGAACACCAAGCGCAGTGAGCACCTAGAGGATGACAATAATGGAAAGATGAAAAAATGCTTAAATAAATGAATGAGAACAGAAGGATAGAAGGAGGAAGGGAAAGAAAGAAGGGAGAAAGAAGGAAAGGAGAGTGAGCAGAAAAAATGTGCCCCACAGATATTTCAGAACATGAAGTATCTCACTGTGAACTTTTGCTTTTCAAACACAGGATAGTGAAATCTTGAGAGCAAGACCCAAAAGAAACCATTTGTAAAAGTTAGCACTTCCTATACGCCTGTCATCTCATCCTTCCCAGACCTCACTGAGCCTCTAGAAGACTTGGAAAAGCACCAAATACCAAATCATAAAAAATGGGAGAAAAAATTCCTGAGGCAAAAGGATCGTTTTGTATCTTCCCAGGCATCTGTTCTTCGCACAGTACTGTTTCATGCAAAACATATTTCATGTAATTCAAATAATTAACAGAAACAAATATTAAACAAGTAACAGGGAGTAGCAAATAACAAATCTCTTCTGATTTTATTGCCATTGTTCTAAACTCTCAGCAAGACATAAAAATTCTTGTACCCAAATTGCCAGCAAATTAAGAATGCATTACCAGTTTTATTAGAAAGAATTATTTGGAAGGAAATTCTGAGCTTTTTTTTTTTTTTTTGGTGTGCTTTTTTTAATCACGGAAGAGCAAAACAAGCAGTTAGCGTTGTGTGTTCTTCAATCAAGAGCAAAAAAATAAATAAATAAGCTATTGAAATCAATTAAGCCTTTTTTGTATGAAGGAAAACATCCAAAATGAAGTGAAAATGGCCTATTTTGAGCAGTCATAGATTTCATTTCTTCTTAAATGTATCAGACATGGATTTCACAGCTCATAATTAATTCCCAGCGTTCACATCACCACTAATTTTTAATCAAAGCAGAGCTGCTGTGAGTGCTACTGCTATTTCACGAAGGTTAGTAGGGGGTTGTTTCCAGATTTCCAGGCTGAGAAGCCCTTATTTGCTCTGCATAGTAGAGACTGATTTCTCAAAGGATGGCCAGATGCACCCTGCAATCCCAGCTAATTACCTACAGGTGATGGGGACCAAGCTCTGCGCTTTGACTCAAAAAAACAAAAAAAAATTTAGTTTCACAGATAATTACACATTTGCACCAGCTAGAGAGTTGGGGTTTTATATTCTTGGTGGTGTTAGACTCAGATCAGAAGGTATATATTGTTGAATAGTATTTCCTCTATATGTATAAAGGGGATTCTCCACAATCAATTTACCGGCCTTATGCTTATAAATGTATGTTTACAGGAACTCCCCAGATAACGAAGTAACATTGCACCAGGGAGCAAACGTGGTACAAGTGCACACAACTTCCCTGACATAAAAACATCACCAGACGAGGAAATGATTTCAATAAGGTTTTAGGAAGGCCTCAGGCAAGCTATTCTCTAATTCAACATCCAACAACACAAGACAGAACCGGAGGACTAACACTCAATTTCAAACCAGGTAAGTATTCTAAGTTAAAACAAGCGCTATAAACTTAACAGAAATGCCACTCCAAGGACATTCAGAAATTCTTTTTTCTTGAGTTTAATACCTATGACTACAAGACATAATTTGGTTATTAGATCTGAAAACTACATAAACTTCAAATTAATTTGTTTTTGGAAAAACAATATTATGTTTATAAAACCTAAGAAAATGTCTAATAAGAAAAGATTAAATCTGGCTAACCCAACCCAAAATAAATAAAAGCCAGGTTGTTTAAAAATATTTTATAAGGTATTTTATTATATATGTGTGTATATATATATGTACATGTACTATAATTTTATGTAAATAATGTGAGCCACCTACATTTTTGTAAGCATGGTATGCTAATTTTTTATAGCAACTGTAAAAAACAATTGGCATAGCAGCGCTCTGGGAGGTGAGGGTGCAGTTGGCAGACAAATGTAGGAGGTGCACATTATTTGCGTACAAATACAGTACACATACACACATATACGTATACAGATATAAAAAAATCTTAAATATATATGTTTAAATATTTGGAAAATTTTGTTTTTGTTAGGTGCTGTCATGTTGGCTCCGACTCATAATGACCCTATACACAGCAGAATGAAACACTGCCCTGTCCTGTGCCATCCTCACAATCATTGCTATGGTTGAGCCCATCCTTTTAGCCACTGTGTCAATCCAAAGGGCATAGCTGGGTCACCCTATGTGTGGATGTATTAATCATTAGATAAGCAGGACACTAAAATTTTTTCTAATTCAAAATATTGCCTCCATTATCCTGCCGGTTTGCTTGGATTTCCTATTATTCAAGGCTCTTCTTTTAGCTAAGGCATGAATACCAGATAACAAAGGGCCGTGATTTTTCAACAGTTGGACATAAAGGCAGATGAATTATTAGAATGAGGGAATCCAGTTAGCAAATGCAGAAAAGTAGAAAAGTGGGGTATATGCCCAGGCAGATGGAGTAGTATCTAAGTGTAGGGAAAGGTGGGACACATTTAGAAAGTTAGTTTTGGGGCGTGTTGTGGAAGACTTTGAAATTGAGTCAAAATTGAAAGATTTTATCATTGGAGGACATCTGAACCCCTAGGGAATAGCATGATCGAAGCGCTGCTTTTGGTGAAGAATGGATTGAAGCAGGAAAGACTAAAGGTAAGATGACAGGCTAGGAGGGGATGCTAGTAGTTCAGTGAGATGTGATGACGGTGTGAGCAAAGGTGCAGATGGAAGGAGGAGTCAGATATGAATTTGGGAAGTAACAGGGTCAAGGAATGATTTTAGTGAGAAAAGGGCAGGGCAGGGCTTCAATTCAGTTCATTCCAGTTCAAACCCCTGCTGAGAATTTGCATTTCTAACAAGTTCCTAGGCAATGCTAATGCTGCTGGTTAGGGACCAATTCTGAGAACCACTAGTAGAGTAAAAAAAAAAAATTTTTTCTCAGAATTTATTTTACATGAGAATCTCCTGGGGATCTTGTTAAACTGTAGATTCTGATTCAGTGTATCTGGAGTAGAAATGCAAATTCTCAGCAGGGATTCGAACAGGAACAAACTGGTTGGAAGCCATGGGAAAACGAGGCCTGAGCATGCTTTAGAATATAAAAAAAAAAAAATTTTTTTTTTTTTTTTTAGAATATGGGAAAGGTTTAATATGCTAGATAGGCTTTGAGGAGCATGGAAGAAGAGAATCAAGTCAAAAGAAAAACATTACACTTAAAAAATTTTTTTTTTTTTTTTTTTACTGAGCATTTATTATGTGTCAGACTGAGGCTAAAGGTTGTAAATAAATGGCAACTCTCTAAAAGCAAAATCCATATCTTTTTCATCTTGATATTCCCAGTTCTTTGCCCTTAGTAGGTTCTCAATAAGTATTTATTGAATGGAGGGCACAGAGGAAAGAGGAAGGATTAGCCTTGGTGAGATAAAAGGATGCTTATTTCTCAAAGGCAGAGGTGAATGGAAGTAGTGCTGAAGGAGTGGGATATTCATGGTGGCAAATCCTGATGACTCAGAGAGATGAGAGTTAAGGCCATTTGCTGAGATGAAGGATAGTGATGTGGAACATGGAATTGATGGGTCCAGGCTTATCGAATGGAAAAGGGTTTCAACAGCTATTTTAAATTATGAGATAAGGGCTCATCCAGACAAGAGTACAAGTTTCCAAACAGCAGTGAGGAACCACCTAATGTTAGTATGACCCTGTAGGTCCCCATTTTCTGACTTCCTCCCTTAACAGCTCCATAGACAAGGATTGAGAGCAGAAAAAGTCAAATAGATTATTCAGGACCTCTGCACCTATATTACCCAGTGTATAACTTTATCATGGATGTGTCACATTATTTTGAATTATTTGTGCATTTGGCCCTCTCCCAATAGACTAACATCATCTCAAAGATAGACTCTATGTCTTATGCTCCTCTGCATATCTAGTGCCTAACACAGTGCCCAGAACACCACCAGTGCTCAGTTAATACTGGGGGAACTATTGAATCAAGGAACTGATAGTTCTACCAGTAAGCAGGAACAATGTGAGTTCAATGCCGACCAGCAGACTCTGGGGCAGCAGATAGCGTATCAGCCTGAAGTACATATTAGATAAACTGAAGACAGAATGAGGTGAGTAGATTGTAAGAACAGGAAAGGGAGTTGGCTGCAAGGAATAAATTGGCTGAGTAAAAGTATCTTGAAAAGTAAGGACATTTAATAAATACAAAACAAGTCCAGAGACAGGGCAGATTCAGTGTTGGAGCAGTGGCTCAATAATGCATAAACTAAACAGAAACCAAACCCACTGCCATCACGTCAATTCCAACTTACAGCAACCCTATATCCAATAATGTATAGGACCTAGATTTTCCACATCTTTTGCTCTGATTTCAGTGTGAATTATTAGCATTCACTCTTTTTGGCTGCAAAATAGCTACAGCAGTTGTAGGCATCATATTCAGATATAACAAATTCTGGCAAAAAAAGAAGAGGGGAATTTCTTTTTCTTATTAGGAAGAAAAATCTCTCCTAGACCGCAAGTATAGATCTCAGGTGCCATTGGCCATGTTAGGGTCATATACTAATACCTCAGCTGTAAGGTGGGCTGGAAAAACTCTGGTATTTTCAGTTTATATTGGGGGAAATTTGCTATTTCAGCAAGGAAGAAGCCAGGATGGTAGGGGCAGGGAAACAACTAAAGGGTAGCCAACAAATAACATTCACTAGAATCATTGAAGGTAGAGTGATCACAGTGAAGATCTTATGGACCAGGAAAATCTTGGAATAACTGTTTGCCTACTGCCCCACCCATAACCCCCTAGAACTCACTAGGCGTGTAGACCATGTGATTCAATCCCCTATTGCTGACTGGACCAGGGTGGACACCTAACCAAGGGCAGTCAATAAGCCATATGACATGGCTTAAAATGATAAGCAAACCAACTATATTCTTTATCATCAATTTATATTAAAGATACATGTAGCAAAGGCAGTATTTTCCTAACTATATTGATGTGCTTTGTTTCTCTGCATTTCCTTGTTTGTGTCTTTCCTCTTATTAAAAAAGATGCATTTTAAGTTCCCCAAAGAGAATCACTACTGCTAAAACAGGGATGCAAATGAAAATAGAGGCGTAACTTTTTAAAGTGTATGTATAATTTATTATACTCCCTTTTTCTTAAGATAGCCTAATGGGTTCCTCTCTATTTCTTGCTATTTAAATTGCTGAGCTACAATATGGGATAGACATGGATATCTGAATATCAGCTGTATGCCAAAACACTGTGCAAAGGGCTAGAATATCAACAACACAACAACAATAATAAATACTCGTTGAGCACTTTACTAAATGCCATGCAGTGTACTATCTCATGTAAGGTACACAATAACCCTATGAAGATGGTAAAATTATTATCCACATTTTACAGATACAGTTTGTGAACAACTGGGAGAAGACATTGTTAGTTGCCTACCCAGCATCCATCCTCACTATCACCTTATTAACATTACTGCAATGTACTCCAGTGTACTCCAGTGTGTGTGCTTAGGAAAAGCTAATGCTACACTTAGTTCCTGATGTGCCTAAGGATAATCCCTTTCCCTTTGCTGCAGTAATTGGTCCCAGGTCTATGGCAATCAATAATGTCATTTCCTTGGACACAAGTATTGCTTCAAGAGTGGAATTCAATCCAGTCTGGGCACTGAGACCAAGGAGAAGTTTTCTGGGAGTTTCTGGGGGAAAATAGACTCCTTACTCTTAGTGGACAGCCTTTGTAAGAGATGCCCTTTCTTTCTTTCTTTATGGTGATTTGCAGATGCAAAGCTTGAAAGTACAAGAGGTTTTGCTATGGTATCAATTAGGACTATTGTCGGCTGCAGATAATAAGTTACCCTAACAAAAGTGGCTTACACAGTTAGGAAAATTTGTTTTTTCATGAAACAGAAGGTCCAGAAGTAGGTAGGCAGCTTTGGGTTGGTTTCATGGCAGAGTAATGTCATAAAAAGCCCAGGCTCTTTCTATCTTTTTTCTTCCATCTTTAGCATGTTGGTGTGATACTTACGTTTGTCTCCTCTACAGATGTGGGTATCACAGGTAGATGTAACAGATGATACACCGGCAGATACAACAGTGGCCCAAGGAAAGGGTTATTTCCTTCTGTATATATCATTTCATTAGAGAGAAAACTTTTCAAGAATCCCCCAGAAGACTTTCCCCTATTCTCACTGACTAATCTGTAGGAAGGAGAATAGAACTACCACATTTGATTTAGACTAAATCATGTTTCCCCTCAGGCTCTGGAGGTTTTGACTTCCTTGAGCATATGGAAAGAAAAATGCCTGACAAAATAAGGGCTCTCCCCAAAATGGAACAGGGTTGGTGTTGGGAAGGCAATGTGCATGCTATAGTCACCAGGGGGAAACAATCTAGGGGCAAAGCAAAAAAGAGGAAGACACATGAATTTCTTGGGGCAAGGGAAATACAGGAGAAAAGGAGCGGAATTAAACCAGCCCTGAAGACCTCCCTAATTGAATTTTTTGGTTATGTCAATAATTTTCTTTTTGTTTAAGGAACAAGCTTACCTGAGTCAGATTTTCTGTTACTTGCAGATCAAAGTATCCTAACTGGGACAGTGGCAGAAGCAGGACTTAAACCTAGGTCTGTTTGAACCATGCCTGGCCACTGACTCCACAGTCTGTTTGTCAACCACTGTACCACACTCTGCTCCCAGAACCTACATAAGCAATGAGGTAATGGCCAATTCACTTGACAGTCTCTTCTTCCAGGATGCTTAATAATCTTTCCACTCGATTCTCCCCTTTGGATTTTAGCAGGGAATGAAGACCAACCAATCAGCTGAGGCTATGAACTTCTAAGATTGGATCTTGCTCTGTTCTTTTTCACTAGATTTTCCTCTTTTCCTGTCTACTCTTCCCACTTCCTCCCTCAGATTTCCTGGTATCATCTGTACCCAAGCAGGCTTTAGTTTGCAGAAACCTAAAATAACATAGTCAAATAGTGATAACGATCATCAAGGAAAATAAAGCAGAGGAATTTGGTGGAAAGGAAGACAGTGAACTATTCTCTCCTGTCACTAGGGAAAATCTGAGAAAGTCCGGATGTCAGTAGATTATGTTGAGAAAGATAAAGTGATGTAATCATATTTTATTCAACCCGTTCAGCCAATATATTGGACACTTATTCTGTGCCAGACACTTTACTAAACTCTGGGAATAAATAGTGAGCAAAATCGATAGCCCCAGCTTTTTTGGAGCTTGCAACCCTGTCTACAAGACATACATTGATAAAATAATCACACAAATAAATATAACTGCAATAAATGCCATGAAGGAGAGGTATATGATGTGCAGTTTAAAAGAGGAGTTATTGCAAAATGGCAGTGGGACAATGGGGCCAAAGTAGCAGAATATAAAGATTAATTATGTTGCAAGGGAAAGAATACCTGAACAGTATAATGAATGGGGAACCTAGAATCTTCAGGTTTGGAAATGTGGGCTCTCGTCCTCATCCAAACAAAAATACTCGTTGCTTTCAAGTCAGTTCTGACTCATATCAACCCTATATGACAGAGTAGAACTGCCCCATAGGGTTTACAAGGAGTAGCTGGTGGATTCGAACTGCCAACATTTTGGTTAGCAGCCAAACTCTTAACTAGTGCGTCAACAGGCTGGGTAAATTGTCAGCACTAGTGTGACTCACACCGAAGATAAAAACTGAGATTTTTATTTTGTTTTTAGTATAATATAAAATTTAAGACAAAGGAGAAAGCTATAAAAATATTAGGCTCATATACTCATTAATCAGCTTAAGAAATAAAATATTTCCTATGTAATTTAAAGTTGAAAGTTACCCATATACCTCTCAATTCAATCACATTCCTTTTCCTAATACCCAGAAGTAACAACTATCCTAAATGTGGCTGCTGCCATCACCATGGGTTTATCTTTGTTGTCTATGTATATATCCCTAAAGAATATCCTCCTTTTATATGGTTTTATGTTTCGTTAAATACAATCATATTGTATATATTCTTCTGCAATTTGTTTTTTCTATTTGATGTTCTATCTGTGTGATTCATTTATCTGAATATATGTAGATCCTGCTCATTAATTTTCACTGCTGCATAATATTCTATTATATTCATTCATTTTCCTGCTCATTGAAATTTAGCATGTTGTGATTTTAATCTTCCTATCCGCAGTTTTTTTTATCCACAGACATGGTGTGTTTCTTTTCTTAAAGCAATTGAATACTAACTTCTCTTCTTCATCCTTTCTTCAAGAACGTTCTATTGATTTTTTGCATGTCGTCTCAGAATGAGCATTGGACTGGTGTGTCAAAGGTCCTGATTGGCTCTGAAATTCTATATGCGTAATGTGTCTGAGTATAATAGCAATGGATCCGGGGAGTACATTTCTATAATGATTTTCTCTATAACATCATTATTTTTTTTTTCTTTACTACCATTGAATTTACAATAACATACAACATGAGTATGCTGCAGACTCAGGAGAGAGGAAATGTTAGAAGCCTTTTATTTCTATGTGGATATAAATATATGTCAGAAAAGCTATCATTATTTGAATTCATGATTTATCTTTCTTCTGAAAGTACTTTAAAGCTGTATAATTGAGTTTATCCTGAAAGCACTCCTGAGAAATAAAGGTTGCTTTTGGCCCAATTTAATAAGTGACACTGATGTTTGTTGGATCATCCCAGATCTCACAGACTAGCTTTGATTCTTGCTCTAAAATGGCATTATTCTCAACTAAGCTGTCTCATACAACTTTCATCTTTGACAGAATAGTTAAAGCCCACATTATCATAACTTCTGGCACTAGAAAAGCTATTGCAGCAACTGAATCAACCAAGGTTCCAAATCCCCTTGGAGAGTTTTATCAGTTATGGTCCATTTGGCTGGCAGTAACAGAAACCTGGTGCTGTTAACAATAGGAAAATTTGTTATCTCACAAAGGAAGATGTCTAGAGGTACGTATGGATTCAGTGGCTTATCACTGTCATCAAGGATTCAGGTTATTTCCATCTCTGCTGTGCCTTCCTCAGTATCAGCGTTACCCTCAGGCTGATAGCAAAATGGTTGCCGCAGTTCCAGGCTTCACATCTAGACACGACATCCAGATACCACAATATTCAGGAGAATAAGAGAAATATAAATTCACATAATTCTCAGGAGTGAGAAAACTGCTCCTTAGAATCCCTCCTCTGCCCTCACCCAGCAGACTTGCAAGATAATTAAAACAACCTTTTATCTTGTGCTATTTTGGGCCCATTGTCTCATTGCCATCTTGCAATAATTTCTCTTTTAAATGGCAAGTAAAGCAAGGTGAGATTAACATTTCAACCAATGAAGCTCACCCTTAGAGCTGAGATTGGGGTCACCTTCACCTGAAACACAGGACTACATGGGGAAGGAGGAGGTACCTAAACAAAATCAGGGTTCTGATAGAAAGAAGAGGAAATGATATAGGGTAGGCAACCAACAGCAGTCATTAGAGTCAATCCTCTTGAAACCCCTTCTGTAGGCTAAGGAAGGTTTCAGAGATGTAGGAAGTGATCTCCAGCTCTGCATTAGCCCCATGACAAATTTCTACAAACTCCAGGACCATCTCCCCAAATCCTGCCCTACCTCAAGCCCCCAAATACTGTTGACTTCTGATCCACAGTTTTAACCAGGTCGTCAGTCTTTGGTTATTCATGGTCCAAAAAAAGATGAATTGGGGCCCGGCTTTGTTTTGTTTTTTTTTTTTTTTAGAACTGATTAACACTAAGAACAACGGTCTTATGTCCAGTCTAGCTGCAATCTGACTCGGGGGCCTAACTGAAGCACATTGCATCTCATGTTAAATGGCAGGCTAACATTCAACATTTGCCTGAGGAACTCTCTAATGTTCAATGTAAATTGTAAAGTATATGGAATTAAATCACTGGAAACAGTCCCTTTCATTTTCCCTCCCGCCCATCACCCAACTATGAACAGCTGTTTCCAGATCAACTTGGAAAAAATAAATTAGACTTTAAGTAGGTATTTCAGAACAACTTCAGCATCCACTGTCTTCTTTGAGTGAGAACTAAGTATTTGCTAAATGCTATAAAAAAAAAAAATAAAATATATATATTTTTTTATAGATAGACGACATCCAGACTCCCTGCAGGAAACTTACCTGATCCAACAGTTTGCATATATGCTTCTTTTCAAATTCACATTTCTTTAAAAATAAGTGAATTTTTTAAAATGCTGCCAATATACCTGAAGTTGTCAGTTCCTCTTAGACAGCAACTTAAAAGACTTCCTCAGTTTGAGTGAAGCATCTGTCAAAAATAAGAAGGCACCAAGAAAGTCTAATGATGAGGTTCTGGGCCGGTACACAATAAAATCTTCTCAAGTGTTTCTAGTGCCGGATTTAGATACCTGTTAACTCAGCTACAACTCAGGCCTTTCAATTATCAGGGGCCTCTAAAACTGTACACATCTTCCAATAAAACTGTACACATCTTCATAAAAGGAAACTTCTGATGCCCGTGTGAATTTCACAGCAGTTTCTTCTAACCCTCTGATAAACTTCTGTGAGGCTCAGCTGTAGACAGTGTCCTATCACACCCTTTCCCAAGTCCCATGAATTCATCAAAAGCTGCTTTGAAAATACACATGGTCTCCTCACACTGCTTTAGCAACAGCTCACAGACAGTTCTGCTGTCGATCTTAAGCAACTTAAACATGTATTTCTTTCAAATAAAATTTGCCCTCTTTAAGAATTCAAAAGCATTTATGATGTACATAGGAAAAAATGTCTTTGGACTTCAAGGAATTTGTTTCAGAATCTGTAGATTGCATCAATGTATGTGCCAATTTGCTGTTTGAAAGTTGACAGTTGCTTTCTTCTGGAATATTTGGAGAAGAAATGCCTGTTCGGGGGAAGCCAAGCAAAGTTACTAGACAGGCTTATATATATATTAGGTGTGATAAAGGGTTAACCTAACCCCAGCAGGCCATAACCACAAAAGACCAACTTGTTTTTCAGAATCTGAAAAGCTTAAAACAATAGTAAACTACATCAAATGAGTGGCACAGAGTGCTCTAACAGGTTCAATGGACCGTGGACATGCATATCAAAACTAAGTAACTGTTTACCCAGTAAGTGAGTTAAAGATATACCCAATGTCACATGTAGCCCACATAACCAATAAAAAACAACCATCATATGCTAGACCCAGACCGCTGGGCCAAGAGACCAAATTGTTAGAAAAGAAAAACAAGAGAAGGTCACCCAATCATGATCTTAGTTCTCTGTCCTTATTTTAACCAATCTGCCTGTAAGTAATTTACTCATGGGTACATGTTCCAATGATTGTAAAGGGCATGTTGAAAGACCCTTACTCATAAACGAATTTTTAGCACATGTCGAAATTATATGGAAAGCACTTATAGATTGCACTTCTTTGGATTTTTCTCTCTGTATAGCCTGAGTGCTCACAGCTAATTTCCCATTTTTGTTTTCTGATATGTCACAATGAAAACCTCTTTGTTGCAGAAGGCTTTGGTGAAGGTTGTTACTCTACAACAGAGGAGAATATCAATGACCCCAAAGCCTAGAATATGATTTTAAATCATTTTACTATCAGTTCATATGCTTCCTTTTGCAATCAACTATTGTTTCTGCTTTTTTCTCACACCGCACACCTTTCCTAGTCTAAGCCCTCCTCCTTCAATAAGAGAAACATACATGATGAGACCCTCATGATGTCACTTGAGGAAGAAAGAGGGGCCATACAAGACATTTAAAAAATCATTTGCCATTGAGTCGATTCTGACTTGTGGCAACCCCATGCGTGCAAAGTAGAACTGCTCCATAGGGTTTTCAAGGCTGTGACCTGTTGAAAGCAGATTGCCAGGCTTGTCTTCTGAGGCACATCTGGGTGGGTTCGAAGCACCAACCTAAGAGTGCTTAACTGTTTGTACCACCCCCCTAAGCTCCAGAAGACATTTAAGGAAAGAGAAATCAGGAGGCAAAAAGAGAGGCCACCTGAAACCTGGAATCCCTTCCATCTCCCAAATTTCTTCAGGTGCCCTTCGGTCTCTTATTTCCTCTACTCATTTTCCCTTCCTTTTTACCCCCTCTTCAGTCTCTGAAATATAGAGAAACACTTTTTTAAAAATGTGATACATTTAAAAGATAGTAAATGTATCCATAATAGTGTTTGCAGTCTTCTCTCTCCACCTTTCCTACACATACATCTCCCATCCACTAAAGAAAAGCCCTTTTTTGGCAGACTAGCTCTTCCCTTCTTCTCATCCCCATTCCCATCAATTCCCAGGGGGAATGAAAGTTCCCTTCTGGGTCCCTAGATTTCAGATATAAATATCAAGGTGAGACAGGAATAGACGGCTGGACAGCCTCAAGGCCGGAATAACCGGCCCGTTGATCTGGGACTGTACCCGGGGGACGATGTTACAAGATAACCCACACATGCAGCCCGTGACGCACAAGGTCTTAGGTATGTCTCTTATAAGTTGTTTTTCAGGACTCCACTATACGGGTGGTGTTACAAAATAACCCACAACTTGGAATCTGACACACAAATTCTACTTTATCTTCCCTGCAAGCTGTTTTTCAAAGACGAACAGAATCAGCGCATCCTCGGGGCATGCGCAGTGAAAATAGGTGCAACCACTGTGGGGCCTTACAGTCTTGTCAAGCAGCCACCAAGACTGCGCGGTGGTGACATGACATTGTCCAAACTGACTCCACCTTGGATTTCAGATGCGCAGGCACCTAATTTCTTTAACGCTACTGTTTCCCAGAAAGTCCCGCATCTTCCTCCCACCAAAAGCAGTGAATAAAATGTAAGGTCCTTACCTCCTAAAACCCTTTATAAACCCCAGAAAAACCTTTGTTCAGGGGGATAGAGGTTACCGTTACTGAGTTCCTCTCTCCCGCTGGTAAGCTTTTACTCCCTTCCTGCTACTAATCAACCTTTGTTTGTATGGAACAGCTGATCTCTCCTGGTCATTCTTGGTCAAGAACCTAGGCAGGGCTTAGTTCCAAGTTGGGAAGCCGTGGCCTGCAACAAAGGTACTTGTTCCCGTTGCCATTGAGTCGATTCCAACTTAAAAGTACAAGGAGTAAGACTGGTTTAATTAATTTTCAGTTGAGCTGCTTGCAGGATTAAAGAAGACCTTGAATGGGAGGGAGAGGTCATGGGAGTTAAGAGTTCTATCTAGCTGAACTTGGAGTCATTTTGGGGTTGAGAGTTGAGTGCCAGGGGTGGAGAAGGGACTTTAAGGTACTGGACATATAGAAGCTCTGTGAGTACTGGAATCTTATGCCTTCTTTTCAGCTTGTATTTCCAGAACCTGGTAGCATGCCTGTCACATAGGAGACATTTAATAACTATTATTGAATTAATTTTGATTAAGAACGAGAGGAATAGAGAAAAAAAAATTAAGTGTAGCTGGGAGTTACAAATTGTATCTCCTTGTACATTTTCCAAGAGTCTCCAATAAAGATTTGAATTGCTTTGAATTACTTATGTTTGATGAATTGTCATTCTTCCATGAGATTCCTTGCCCTGGCTTTTATTCCAGTTACATACACACATACACACCTAGTCACCCACAATGTTGGGAGGTAGACAGGGGCAGATTATCCAATAAGCAAGGTAACCACGGGCTTACTCGTGCCCACTTATTAGTCTGTAGTGAACAATTCCACATGGGTTTCATCACACTACGTCCAAGTGAAACCCATGTGAAATTATCTGCTACAGATTAGTAAGTAAGCACAAGTAAGCCCATGCTTACCTTGCTTACTGAGTCATCCGATCCTGTCAGAGACTAAATTCGAAAAGAGGCTTTGATTCTGTAGGAAGGTGCTATGGGGTTGGGAGAGAGACAGATGCCAGTCTTACCTAGAAGTAGAATCTTTGATGTGGTGAAAAATGGGAAATTGTTCACTACACATTAGTAAATAAGCACAAGTAAGCCTGCGTTTACCTTGCTTATTAGATAATTTGCCCCTGGAGGTGCAGCATCATTAGCAAGCTGCAGAGCTGGAAACTGACTGAACTGGGACTGTGGCTGCTGTGGGTGAGCATCTCAATGACAGGATAATTTGCTTCTTACATATAAAGATGTGTGCCCAAGAAAACCACAGAATTCTTACCACTTTAGCGTAACATTTTAGGGAGTAATAGTGGCAAATGCTTTAAATTTTGCAAGGTACTAAACTAACTTATAGACTCCTAAGATAGAATATGAGGAAGCACAAAGCATCTGTAGAGAGACAGTGGGATGAAGGTAGGAAACATTTATAATTTCAACAATAGTGGTTGGACATCTGATAGTGCCAGGCATTGGGTTAGGTGCAACAAGGAAATGTGATTAGAGCAGAAGAAAATCAGAAATTCTGATGTTAACTAGGGGCTTGGTAAAAGCACTTCTATATATCAGTATGAAGATATAAGTTGAAAACCATACAAGGAAGCCCCCTTATGTAATTAGGGACACGTTGTTTGAATCTTTCTATTTAACAGTTTCACTGAAATCTTCCAGAGTAGGAGGGCAGCATGACCTGGGAATGCTAACCTCCTCTCTTTGGAAACTTCTCCCTCCCCCACTCCAGTCTTGCAGAGGTTCTAAGAAGGCTGCACATGTTAGAACTCCATTCTTTCGGCCAGTATTAATGAGTCTGGAGGCAAGCACGTGGTCCAAACTAGGCAGGGATGCCGCTGAAGGCTTTGTTTCCCACTAGGGAAAGGAAGTTTGTCTGAAAAAAAAAAAAATTAAAGCTGGTGTGCAAAGAGAAAAGGCAAGCGATGGAGAGAGACAGGCCTGGGAGAACAAGAGCCTCTGTCTTCAGTGTCCCTGAGCCCCCCTGCAGCCCTGCTTTCCCCTGTGGTCAACTGAACCAATAAATTCACACTGTTTCCCGCCCACCCCAAAATTCCAATTTTTCACTAGTTTGTTTTCTGTTACTAGCAATCTTAATATTTCTAACCAAGAAAAAAAAAAAGATATTTAATAAATTTAAAGTAGTTCCTGTAAATAAGTGAGGGCCTTAGCAAAACCAAAAGATTGTTTTATGAGTGTTATAAAATAGGCTTCTGTAACTGAAGACTCTGATTAATATCCCACTTTTCTTACATATTAGCTCAAACCCACTCAGCAGCTCCACAGGAGAAAGACTCGGCAATCTGCTTCTGTAAAGCTTACAACCAAGAAAAACCAATGGGCAGTTCTACTCTGTCACATGAGGTCACTGTGATTTGGGATAGACTTGATGGCACCCAACAACCAAAAAACCAAATCCTCTGCCGTTGAGTAGATTCCGACTCATAGCGACCCTACAGGACAGGGTAGAACTGCACCATAGAGTTTCCAAGGAGCTCCTGGTGGATTCGAACTGCCGACCTTTTGGTTAGCAGCGGTAGCACTTAACCACTATGCCACCAGGGTTTCCCAACAACATCAATAATCAATAACCTTGGGTAAGTCACATAACTGCATTTGAACTGCAGTTTCGACACTACGTATAAAAAGTTATGATAGATGCATCAGGAGTTCGTCCTCAGGATCAAAGGAGATAGTGCACATTAAACACTGTAAATGTAATCTGCTCCTTAACAGTTTGTCATTGTTATATGCTCATTACGATAAATCAGATTAGAGGAGGCAACAGTTACAGATATGGTGGTGCTGTTCTAGAAGAATGCAGCATGGAGTGACTAAGAGAGTTTAAGAACATTTCTCAAGTAGATAGGGAGAGAATTGTGTCCGTGCTAAGTGAGTTCACAGAAATTATTCAAAGCACAGCCAGTAGAATTATTTTGTCTCAAGATACTATGGAGAAAAGACTCGATGGAGCAAATAGATTACCTCTTTAGAGCGTTAGTGGGAAATTATTTGGAAGCGTGAGAAGGGAAGTGGAAGAAATAATACCTCTAGAGGTAATTAACCATTCTCTGAAAATTCCTGGGTCTTTCTAGCGGGCTCAGCCCATAAACGCGGCATCCAGATTAGACTCTGTGTAGATTTCTGGTGTTTATGCATACTCATGAAATCCTCGTGGCATAGTGGTTAAGAGTTTGGCTGCTCACCAAAAGGCTGGCAGTTCAAATCCACCAGGTGCTCCTTGGAAACCACATGGGGAAGTTCTACTCTCTCCTATAGGGTCGCTATGAGTCAGAATTGACTCGAGGGCAACGGGTTTGGTTTTTTTGTTTTTTTATGCATACTCAATAACCAGAGAATTCACACTATTCGGTCACTGGGAAACTTTAAAAATCTCAACTATTTATGCAAAGGGGTCTGATGAGTTGTTTTATGCTAAAATTGCTCTTGTAATTCTCGGTTGTTTGTGAATTCAATGCCACACTCTTTGGATTGATGATCTACTTTTCAAAGTTTAGCAAGTGGTTCAACCATTTGTAGTAGCGATAGAGGCAACATCGCAGTGTTTAACGAAAGTGTAAAAGATCATTGAGAACATCTCAAATTATTGCTAATTGAAAACCATAAGACTGATCTTAAATTAAACTTTAAAAATATTTTTTTAAAATATCAACTTGAATTCCAGAAGTCAAATACTGGCTGAAGATGGAAAATGAACAAGTAGACTTTCCTCCTTGCCACCCATCCGCTCTCTCTCCTACCATAAGAAACAAAAAGGGCCTTCAAACATTTGGAAAACATCTCCAGCCAAAATATATCTGTCATCCACTGTGTGCCACTTTCCCTGATACTCTACCACTGCTCTTGCTCCCAAGGCAGAGTAACTAATTTCCTGCTTGGGCTTCCTATGGCTTTGTGTTCATCACCTACTAGTATGGCTCTTGTCATATGGTATTACGGTCACTAAAATAAGTGTTTGTTCCCTACTCATAACTTCAGGGAAAGAAACAAGCCTTATTCATTTATGTTCCTTTAGACCTAGGGCTGTTGTTAGGTGCCGTCGAGTCGATTTTGACTCATAGTGACTCCATGTGACGGAGTAGAACTGCCCCATATGGTTTTCTTGGCTGTAATCTTTATGAAAGCAGACTGCCACCTCTTTCTCCCACAGACAGATCTGCTGGTGGGTTCGAACTGCCAACCTTTCAACCTATTAAGCTGAGTTCTTAACTATTCGTGGACCAGGGCTCCTTGCCTCGGAACTAAAACCAAAAACTAAACCTGTTGCCCTCGAGTAGATTCCGACTCATAGAAACCCTATAGGACACGGTAGAACTGTTCCATGGAGTTTCTGAGGAGCAGCTGGTGGATTTGAACTGCCAACATTTCGGTTAGTAGCCAAGACCTTAACCACTGCTCCACCAAGGCTCATGATCTGTAACTAGGACTCAGCAAACATTTGTTGAAAGTTGGATTTTCCTTTTACAGGAAGAACATCTGCTCCCCACTGAGAATGTAAGTATTGAGCCCCAAATAATTCTAAAAAGACCCCATCTTCATGAGGACCGTCAGAGAAGTTTTCTCTGTTCCCATGTATGTCCCCATCGAAGATACACAATGAGATGCTATTGTAGTTTATATGATAATTAAGCCTGTATATGGTACAGAGAAGACAAAACGTTTAACTTAAAGAATAGATGAGCCAGTTAAGGCCACAGCGATGGCCAGGGTGAGACAAAGCAGGCTTCCTCCAGGCACAGTGGAATGTGCTTCCCCAAGGCTGTAGGTCAAGGGGTGAGGGCTGGGCCACAGATTGCTTCAAATCTGGGTAAGTATGCTAGGACAGTCATGGTGCTCCCGTATCTGATTTAACCCAGGATAAAAAAAAATTAAACAAACAGTTGTCAAGTCGATTCTGACTCATGGTGGCCCCATGTGCATCAGTAGAACTGTGATTTATAAAGTTTTTAATGGCTGGTTTTTCAAAAGTAGATGACCAGGCCTTTCTTCCAAGTTGCCTCTGGGCAGAATAGAGCCTCCAATCATTAGGTCAGCAGCCCAGGGTCTTAATTGTTTCTTCCACCCAAGGACTCTACATAGGGAATACAGTTTATTTATCCAGATCCTAGAGTACTAAAGAATTTTTGCAAAACTAAAACTGATTGGTCTTGAGGGCTCCAGATATTTCATTGTCCTGGGTTATATGCTCCATCAGATAAAGGTTTGGAGTGAGCTTTTCTTTTAAGACCCCAGTAGGGTAAAATATACTGTATTCTACCTCTGAAGAAAATAATTAACCAAAGAAAGATACTTGTCTTCTATTTAAAAGGTCTATTTAGTAATTACAAGAGCTTTGATAAAATCAGAATGTCCAGAGCAGTGATTCCCAACCCTGGGGACACATCATAATGATCTGAGCCTCACTCCATACTTTCTGACTCAGAATACTGAAAGGCAATTCTGATGTAGGTGGGGTCTGGAATTTGAAATCACAGTTTTAGATTAACCTTATACATGTTTTTGGTTTGGAGAATATGCAAAGAAAAAGGAAAGGAAAAAAAACCTTGAAAACAAGAAAGAGGTTTGAAAAGCCTACCTCTGTACATATTAGGGCAACACTCTAATAACTTAACGTTATCATCCTTTGGAGTGTTGTCTAATAATGCATATTCCCAGGACTAGTTCAGTCCCAGAAATCTGCATTTTAGCAAATCTCTCACATGATTCTGATGAGGGTGGCCTTAGGCCACTTTTTAAAAACATTTTTTACAGACTCACTTTAATAAGAAGGGTTTGTCTCTTGTTAAGTAAAGTGCTTCAGGTTCTGAGGGTAGAATGACAGTTGAAGCAACAGCTACTCTGTGTATGTAGTATGGTTGCATGTGCTATCTTCTGATACATTGATAATGCCAAGAAATGGATCAGTCAAAGTATGTGCCAGCTGTTAGTGTTGTATTCCAGGGTTGAGCAACACATGTTCTATGGACACCTTTTAGCCTGTGAGCTAATTTCACGACCAAAGATTCGAAAGCTATGGCCTGATAGTAAAATTTTTGTGGCCATTTTCTCCCTACCATGCTTCTATTAAATAAAATAATTTAATTTGCATGGATATGCATTCTTTCCAAGGGACTTAAACATATTTTAAATTTGAATTTGTAAAGTGGCCGATAAATATTTAATATACCCTAAATTGGTCTTCATGTCCAAAGGTTGGCCACCTCTGTGCTGGACATCAGGGACTAAAGGGCTAATGAGGAGACCTGGGCTGAGGAGCCAGTATTAAGAGCAAGAGCTCTAAAAAGGGCTAACAACTACTGCATGCTCACCATGCTGCAGACACTATGAGAAGTTCTTCATATATAACGTCTCATTTAATCCTGACAACAATCCTATGAGATTAATGCTAATAATTTCTCTGAGGAAACAGAAACTTAAGTAACTTAAATACGGTCATTTGGCTGTAAGTGCTGGAATCAAGAGCTAAATTCGGATCCATCAGACTCCCGACTGGTGTGTCTCAGCAACCAAAGGTTTATATAGGCCTGCCTGGTTCTCCTCAGTGGACTAAGGAAATGGGGAAAGAGGCACGTCTGATTGTATGGTTAAGTTTAAACTAACGAGCAAGAAAGAAGAAAGTTGCAGCTCCCTTTCAGGACAGGCAGAGAACATCAAATAGCAGTTTTCTTCTAGTTTTAATCTGTGATGGTGACAATGCTTAGTGGGCAGTGGGCCATGAAGCTGAGTGCCACCTCCTGCAAGCCTTTCCAGAGAGCATCTCATGGGTGTCTATGGAAAAGTGCACACCTACTAAGGGAGTCTCCTTGTTTGATTTTTAATTTACTGATCCCAATACTTTTCTATAATAACTATTAGAAAAGGATAATAAATTAGCTATTAGTTAAAAAGCAAAGATGTCACTTTCATGGCTAAGGTATGCCTGACCCAAGCCATGGAATCAACTCATATGCATGCAAAAGCTGAACAATAAAGAAGAAAGACTGAAGAACTGTTGCCTTTGAATTATGGTGTTGATGAAGAATATTGACTATACCATGGACTGCCAGAAGAACAAACAAATCTGTCTTGGAAGAAGCACAGCCAGAACGCTCCTCTGGACACATTATCAGGAAGGACCAATGCCTGGAGGACATCATTCTTGATAAGGTAAAGGGTGAGCAAAAAAGAGGAAGACCTTCAACAAGACGGATTGACAAAGTGGCTGCAACAATGGGTTCAAGCATACCTACCATTGTGGGGATGGAACAGGATTGGGCAACATTTTGTTCTGTTATACATGGGGCCACTATGGGTAGGAACAGACTTGATGGCACCTAGCAACAACAACAATATGGGACTTTGGGGATGACAAGAAGGGAGCATTTGTGAAACTCTGAAAGGCAAGCAAAGCAAGGCCCTGAACCCTCAATTACCAGGCAAACTGATACCATCTCCTGGCAAAGCTAGTGCATTTTAGACTATGAAGTCAGAGGAGGGTCAGTCAGGTATGAATACAAAATATTACCTGGAAATCACTTCCCTGACAACGTCAACCGAGAGAACATAGCCAAAAACTAGAAAACAAAGATAAAAGATTTCTGAAAAGCAAAAGGGAGATCACAGTCCATGTGCTTTCCTCATATAAAAACAGCTCAGCTCCCACTTAGCTCTTACTTACTCCTCTTTTATAGACAAGTTTAACAAAGCTAGGAATTAGCTGTAAGTAGAGCAGATGCTAGTGGTAAGCCTAATAGTTGGCCTAATAACTGTTAATAATTTGGAAGAGGAAAATTCTTTTTAAAAACTATTTTTAAAAATAAAAAATGTGAAAGTCCCCACCATGGGAGAATAAAAAAGGGTAAGGATACGTGGAAATAAGAACATCACCTTGCCTGATATTTTCATTGAATTTCTGATTGACATTATGGTAGCCCTGAGTCAAGAAGGAAAATGTTCAATAATATGCTGCCTACTGTTCGAAAGACAGAGAAGGATAGAAATGTTTGAGAAAGAGTCGAGGGTAGGAGTGAGAGTTTTTATTTTCGCCTTTTCATCTTTGGACCATATGAATATAATACTTATTCAAAAAAGTAAAATAACTTTAAAAAATTAAACATTACTCTCCACCCCACCATTCTAGCAAGATTTTAACTCATTTGTGGTTGAGGGCCATTGTTGACCAGGCCTAGTCATCTCAAGGATAAATTTTTATTTTTTAATTTTTTGGTGATACCATGTTTTTCCACTAATGGAATGAATGTTGAATCATTGTTCCTTGGTAGTTTTTTATTGTTTGAAAAAATGGGGTGCCAATTGCAAGTGGGCCATATCGGTCCCATATTCTATGAAGTACATCACAAATGCCGTACATATCGATCCCATGGCCCAGGAAGTGCATCACAAAATGTTTTTAGGGAAGTGGGCACTTTATAAAAGATCTCACAGGGCGATGAGCACTTTATAAAAATGTCATCAGGGAGGTGACTAATGCAAGTAGGCCATATTGGTCCCACGTTCCATGAAGCACATTACTCATGAGGTACATACCTGTCCCATGGCCCAGGAAGTGCATCACAAACTATTTTCACCCAAAAAATAACTCATGTATGTGAATGTTTCTGAACGCTGGTAACCATAAAAAAAAAAAAAAAAAATTACCTTCCCAATAACACAAAGGAGATAGTAAACATACGTGCAAGGCTAATCTCACTGTACAGAAGCCAAAAGACACAAAAGTTTCACACCATCATTCCTCCAGGAAGCATCTCCTCATATGAATGGCTCTCAACACTCAAATGCGGCACAGACGAACTTCCTCGTTTTTTACGCAATTGTACCAGTATCCGCCATGACACCAGAAAATACTAAAGTGGCTCAAATGCCTGCCCTAAACCACTAGGGGCAGAAAATGTGGCTGGAACATACATGTGCCAGTGGCCTCGAAAGAGTTAAAAGGAATACTTTTTCATCCTTGATTTGTGAGTTACAATCCCTGTTTTAAATGTGTTTTGCCAGACATCAAAGTACTCAAGGGAGGGCCTAATCTCTGTTCTGCTACAATAAGCCTGCCTGCACATGAGACAACCTGAGATGAGTTATAAATATCCTCTAATTTGCTGCAAGTACTGAAGCACAGCTTTTATATCAGGTTTTTCGTCTTCTTCTTCAAACCTCCTGACACTTTTATCAAGATTCGATAGCAGTAGGCCTATAGCTCAGCTGCCTATTTATGCTTTAGTAAAAGGCCAAGAAACCATTTGACTGCTGCAGAGAGCTTTCTAGAAAGTTAGATCCCTATTTAGTGAGAGAAGTTCAAGTGTTGCCTGCTTTAAATTACCTGTTAAGTAGTCACCGTAGATGTTACATTTGCTGGGGGGTGAGGGGGCAGAAGAAAGTTGAAATCAGAAGCAGACAGCGTCCAAATTGCCTTTGAAAAAAATTTTAAAATCGAGGCATTGAAATTAACAGCCATAAATGACGAGCAAGTCCCAGGCTGCTGACCAGCTGTAAAACCAACACACCTGCCCCACCCTTCCTATTCTGTCCACAGCTCTCACAAATAAAGATTTCCAAAAATGTCAAAATGCGTCATGCCCATGGGGAGTTTACCGGGTTGAAAATAGCCACAGATTGAAGTCCTGTTCCCAGTTTGCATTCAGCTCTCAGAATTCTCTTAATCTGTGTAAGTTTCTGGCTGTCTGGTCAAAAGATAAGCTTGCCTTTTAAAATAGCCCAATGAACACAATGTTCTTGAGAGCTAAAATGTAGCTATGTGCAGAATTTTGTGATTTGAAGGCTATATCAACCAGCCAAAGGTGCTTATCTTGCAAAGTGTCCATGGTTGTGACATACACACTGTGCTTGATACCTAGAATTCGCTGCACTGGGGGCTGCTGTTGTTGTCGGCACTGAAATGTTTATTTTGCTGCTGTACTATTCCAAGGATAGCATGTGTCTTGTCTTAATAGATGGCAGGGGAAGTAGATGACATGTTAGAATTGCAGAGCTAGAGGTCATCTGTCTAGTGATTCCGAATCACAGTTCACAACTGGTGCCAGGCCAGTGACAAAAGAATCAGCCAAGAAGCTTGTTACAAACACAATGTCACAGGCCCTATTCCTGGGAGACCCAGAGGTGGGCCCTAGGAATTTGGATTTTTAAGGCTCGGTAGGTGATTATGATGTGCACTCAGAATTGGGAACCACTGTGCTAAGTCCAACTCCCTTATCCAATAAAGAGAGTTCTAACATGATTTATTCTCCTAAATTATGTACTAAAATTTCCCAGGCTTATGGGAAAAACAGAGTTGGGGCAGAGCACTGAAAACGCTTGCAATTGGTAACCAGGATGTTAACAAAACCAGTAATATAAAAATACTACCATGGTTTTAAAAATATCTAATAAATAAATAGAGTGAATATGAGACTTAACTTTTAAAAAAACAGTGAAGTTAGTAGATGGAAGAAAGCTTGAGCAAGGATTAAGGCTACTAAATTATAAAAATCACAAAGCTTGGGAAGAACTGCACAACAAGAACTTCGAAGTTGAAATGTGTAGCCAAACTGGGCCAAGGAAAGAATCTAGAATGAATGGACATTAGATACTGCAGGGTATCCTTCATGGCTTGCTGTGTTCAAAGATGTTCAACCGTGTCAGGGTTCATTGCATTTAGCCACTGTAGCCTGATGGTATAAAACATCAAAGGGCTTAGAAAAGCCATGAATGATCCAATACAGTGTCTATGTTATACTGATATTATTCTGCTATTGGCCAGCTGATTACAAGCTAGGTCACATTTTGAAATACATGCCTTAGTAGAACAGGCTTAAATCAATCTTGCAGACATTTCTATCAAGTGTTTATTCTGCTTCTACTTGAACATTTTAGCCTGAAGTAATCTAATCCATTTTTGGAGAGCCCTAATAATTAAAAGCTCTTCTATATGTGGAGCTAAAATTTGTCTTTCTGTAGTGCCCACCCATTTATCCAAGTCTAATTGTGCTTCCACATGACAGAGAGCTGTTCATGTATTTAGAAATGGTCATCTCAACTCACCTGAGTCTTTACCAGGCTAAGCATTCCCAACATTTCCTATGCTCTTCATAGGCCATGGCTTAGAGTTCTCTAATCACTCAACCTGCCTCCCTTTTAAACATGCTCAGGGTTTTTGGCATCCAGAATTTATTATAATGCTCCAGATTTGGCCTGATAAATATAGACATGAGTAAGACACTGTATTTCTATGAATGCAGAGCAAGCTGAAGGAGTCCCAGTGTGGTGCAAACAGTTAACGTCCTTGGCTGCTAACTGAAAGGCTGGAGATTTGAGTCCATCTAGAGGCACATCAGAAGGAAGACCTGATGACCTACTTCTAGAAAAATCAGCCACTGAAAAAGCTGTAGCATACAGGTCTACTCTGACACTCATGGGATGGCCACAAGTTGGAGTCAACTTGATGGCAACCGGCTAGAATTAAGTCAAATGGGTTTTTGGCTGTCAAATCATGTCAATGGCTCATATTGCATTTGTAGTAACCCGTGCCCTTATCTGGAGAGTACCTTTTAACCCACAGGCCATGCACTTGCCCTTGGTCACAGGTATCTTACTCAAGACCACTGTTTAGCCACTGGCTGAGAGAATTCTGCTTGGCTTCATCCTTCTATGTCCTTCTTCACATCTCCCTAGACAGCAGCCATCTGTGGTTCTGGCCTCTCCCTTGTTATTTATATCACCCTTGTTATCACACCCCCATTTATACTAGTTATCTGATACTGGACTGATTTGCCCCTAGAAATATTCTCATCATCCTCACAGCCAGGAAGAATGCTGCCCCTGAACAGAACCCAGATCTTCAGGTTACTTCTTGCCAGGGACTAGGGCTCCCATTCTGTCCACTAAAGGTATATAGACAACCTAAAAGCCCAAGCATGTTTTTAGCTAAAATTCTGTTAAATCATGTCTTCCCAGGTACATTTACGGAGGTAGTTTTGGTACACGAATGTTTCAAAACCAAGAAAACAAATTCTATGTAATACGTTTATCTCGATAAAGCTTTATGTTGTTAGATGTCTCTACAATGTTGTAGTTCCTGTGGTTCTGAACCCTGTTATCCAACATATTTGTTACACTCCCAGGTTTGTATCACTGGCCAATACAATTTGTGCGCTGTAATAGCCTTTTTCAAGTTATTAATAAAGTTATTAAAGAGAACAAAACCAATGACAGATCATTGTGGGCGCATGTCTAGAAACCTCTATCCACATGACTTTAATCCATTATACCACCTCTTTGGATACTGTGCTTTAATAAATTATGAGCTTGTAATGTAGCTGACCCAGAAAAAAACTTACAATTAAATAATACTAAAAACAAAGATCATAAAAAACCAAGGAAAGATTGAAAAACTGCCACAGACCAGAGGTAATTAGGGAAACATGATGACTAAATATGGTGTGAATTCTGAGATTTGGATCCTGGAATAGAAAAATGACATTAGTGGAAAAACTGTTGAAATCAGAATAGCCTACAGCTTAGTTAACAGTACACCCACTCCTCACTTATTGACATGCTTAGCTTCCAAAGACCAGGTAGTATGGGAAAATTGTCATTATACTAAAATGGAAGATGACCACATCAGATCACAAAATGAAGGATGACTGAATTATTATATAACTACCAAATTACGTAACTACATAACTTCCAAGGTACATCATTACATAATTGCCAAATCACTGAGAATCATGGCCCAGCCAAGTTGACACATAACCTTAACCATCACAGCCAGTGTTACTCTCACACTGCCCTGTGGCATTCGTTACTGCCAGATGTACATCATTAATGTGCAAAATAGTCCAATAGTACATTTTTTTTACTATTGCTGTAAATGCAAAATGTCAGGTAACAAGATAGCTGATAAATGAGGAGTAGGTGTATTATGATGCTTTTGGGTCAGTTCCAACTCATAGAGACCCCATGTATGACAGAATAAGATGTTGCCTGGTCCTGTGGCATCCTTACAATTGTCACTATTCTTGAAGCCATTGTTGCAGCCACTGTGTCAATCCATCTTGTTGAGGGCCTTATTCTTTTTCACGGACCCTCTGTTTTACCAAGTATGATGTCCTTCTCCAGGGACTGGTCCCTCCTGGTAACATGTCCAAAGTAAGTGAGGTGAAGTATCCCCATCCTTGCCTCTAAGGAGCATTTTGTCTGTACTCTTTCCAAGACAGATTTGTTCATTCTTCTGGCATTTCATGGTATATTCCATATTCTTTGCCACAACATAATTCAAAGTTATCAGTTCTTCTTTGGTCTTTCTTATTTTTTGTTCAGCTTTCTCATGCACATGAGATGACTGAAAATATCGTGGCATGAGTCAGGCACACCTTAGTCCTCAAAGTGACATCTTTGCTTTTTAACACTTTAAAGAGGTCTTTTGCAGCAGATTTGCCCAATAGTATTATACCAGTGTTATATTTTTAGTTTTGATAAATATACCGTGGCTAATATAACAAAAGGAACACTGTTAACCTAAAGGTCATTAGTTCAAAACCCCCAGGGGCTCTGTGGAAGAAAGATGCGGTAGTCTGCTTCTGTAGAGATTTACAGCCTTGGGAATCCTGTGAGGTCGCCATAAATCAGAATTGACTCAACTGCAGTGGGCTGGGGGATTTAATATAATGTATTAACATTAACATTAGGAGAAACTGTTAAAGTGTACCATCCTGAAAGTCTTCTGTAAATCTAAGATTATTTCAAAATAAAAACTTTTAAGAATTTAAAATAAAAGTCTTTTAAAAAGATAATAAATACTCAAAAACATCACTTCCTAATTATTTTACTACATTTTACATGGGCTCAAGCATAACAACGATCATGTGGATGGCACAGGACCAGGCAGTGTTTCATTCTATTGTACATAGGGTTACTACGAGTTGGAACCAACTCGACAGCACCTGCCAAGAACAACAGCATATGCCTGAGGTTATTTACTTCTTGTGGTATCTGTCATCAAATATTGCTTTGTTTTGCCAGCTACCTTTTCAACATTTATTAGCATATGCAAATCAAGACCAGTGTCATTAATTAGAAAAATAACAACAGTCTTTGCTCATGTCCTTGACCATAGTAACAATTTTTATCCATTAATTATGATGGAAGATTCTGACCCTCTGCTTTCCTTGTGAAAAAAATGATTGCATGATGCTTTAGATTTGTAGTTTTCTTTGTCTCGATTGTGTGTCTACATTTTCTCCCATGGCCACATTCTTTCTAAGCAATAGAGGCTTTCTGAAACCTGTAGTAATTTGAGGAGCATTTTAAATACTAAAACCAGAAGAAACACTTTTTTCTCCATATACTCCAAACTAAAAATGGATTCCTCCATTGTGCAAAAATGTTACACTATTAACCATCCCCCTAGAAATAATTACTCAGGTCGTTACTACCTAATCACTTCATACTCTGTATGTACTGGGTTACAGTTCAACCCATATAACCATGGTATGGCGGGATCACATTCCTCATGTTGACTACATATTGCTGTGATAGACTCTGCGAATCAGACACATTATATCATTCCTTAGACGAACTGGTCTAGTAACCCCTTTAAAAAAATCAAGCTGATCTGATGCAATTTGTTCTGGGTAACCTCTATACTTAAATATCACTTTCTTCCAGAAAGTATATGAGGTGACTCCACTGCTTATTAGTTTGATTGCAAACTGTCTGAGACTCAGACAAATGTAAGAGAACTGCAGGAAATTTCTTCCTAATTTTCAGACTCCCACACCATGTTCAGGAAAATATAATCACAAGATTTGCTTCAAAATTGCTTCTATTTACCTTCACTTTAATTGAAACCCAATAATTAAGAAATTTTCTCTCCAGAAGACTTCTAATAAGCAAAATTTCATTATTCTTAACCACATAGTGCGAGCTGACTTTTCTTTTCTTAATGAATCCTGTAATGTGGATGTGGAAATGCAATTATCCAGTCACAACTAAGCAGAACTGAGCCCTACGAAGACTAGAAGCAAGGGTCCTCCTCCCTCAGTACACAGGTTAGTAAGTGCAGGGTGTGGATTTTATGATCCAACAGTTGAAAAGGTCAAGAAAGCCCATATCTCTCTCTCCCCTTAAGGACAAGACTTTATTCACATTTTTAATGTAACCATGTGTCAAAGACCCCCATGTGCCTGTCAGTTTGTCATACTGTGGAGGCTTGTGTGTTGCCGTGGTGCTGGAAGCTATGCCACCTGTATACAAATACCAGCAGTGACACCCATGGCAGACAGGTTTCAGCTGAGCTTCCAGAGTAAGACAGACTAGGAAGACGGACCCGGCAGCCTACTTCTGAAAATAATTAGCCAGTAAAAACCTTATAAATAGCAGCAGAACATTGTTTGATATAGTGCCAGAAGATGAGCCCCTCAGGTTGGAAGGCACTCAAAATGCGACTGGGGAAGAGCTGCCTCCTCAAAGCAGGGTTGACCTTAAAGATATGAATGGAGTCAAGCTTTCAGGGCCCTCATTTGCTGATGTGGCATGACTCAAAATGAGAAGAAACAGCTGCAAACATCCATTAATAATTGGAACCTGGAATGTACAAAGTATGAATCTAGGAAAATTGGAAATCATCAAAAAAGAAATGGAATGCATAAACATTGATCTCCTAAGCATTAGTGAGCTGAAATGAACTTGTATTGGCCATTCTGAATCAGGGAGTCATATGGTCTACTATGCCAGGAATGACAGCTTGAAAAGGAAACACTTTGCATTCATCATCAAAAAGAACATTTCATTATCCTGAAGTACAATGCTGCCAGTGTTAGGATAATATCCATACATCTACAAGGTGGACCAACTAATACGACTATTATTCAAATTGACACACCAACTACTAAGCCCAAAGATGAAAAAATTGAAGATTTTTACCAGCTTTTACAGTCTAAAATTGATCTAACATACAATCATGGTGAACTGACAATTACTGGTGATTGGAATGCAAGAGATGGAAACAAAGAAGAAGTATCAGTAGTTGGAAAATGCAGGCTTGGTGATGGAAATGATGCTGGAGATTGCGTGACTGAATTTTGTAAGACCAACAACTTTTCATTGCGAATACCTTTTTTCATCAACATATACAGTGACTATACACATGGACCTCACCAGATGGAATACGCAGGAACCAAATCGACTACATCTGTGGGAAAAGACAATGGAAAAGCTCAATATTATCAGTCAGAAAAAGGCCAGGTGATGACTGCAGAGCAGACCATCAATTATTCATATGAAAGTTCAAGTTGAAACTGAAGAAAATTAGTATAAGTCCACAAAAGCCAAAGTACGACCCTGAATGTATCACACCTGAATTTGGAGACCATCGCAAGACTACATTTGATGCATTTAACACTAATGACTTATAGAATGACATCAGTGACATTGTACTTGAAGAAAACAAGAGGTCATTAAAAAGACAGGAAAGAAAGAAAAGACCTATATGGATGTCAGAAGAGACACTGAGACTTGCTCTTGAACATTGAGTAGCTAAAGCAAAAGGAAAAAATTAGGAAGTAAAAGAACTAAACAGAAGAATTCAAAGGGTGGATCGGAAAGACAACGTAAAGTATTATGATGACATGTGCAAAGACCTGGAGATAAAAAACCAAAATGGAAGACACTCAGCATTTCTCGAGCTGAAAGGAAAGAAAACTTCAAGTCTTGAGTTGCAATACTGAAGGATTCTTTGGGGAAAATATTAAATGATGCAGGAAGCAACAAAAGAAGATGGAAGGAATACACAGTTACTATACCAAAAAGAACTGGTCGACGTTCAACCATTTCAGGAGGTAACATACGATCAAGAACCGATGGTACCGAAGGAAGAAGTCCAAGCTGCACTGGAGGCGCTGGAGAAAAACAAAGCTCTGGGAATTGATGGAATGCCAACTGAGATGTTCCAACAATTGGATGCAGCATGGGAAATCTATGCCAAGAAATTTGGAAGACAGCTACCTGGCCAACCGACTGGAAGAGATCCATATATATGCCTATTCCCAAGAAAGGTGATCCAACAGAATCCAGAAATTATTGAACAATATCATTAATATCACATACAAGGAAAATTTTGCTGCCAGAAATTCAAGCTGGATTTAGAAGAGGACGCGGAACCAGAGACTTCACTGCTGTTGTCAGATGAATCCTGGCTAAAAGCAGAGAATACCAGAAAGATGTTTACCTGTGTTTTATTGAATATGCTAAGGCATTTGACTGTGTCGACCATAATGAATTATGGATTACATTGCGGAGAATGGAAATTCTGGGACACTTAACTGTGCTCATGAGGAATCTATACATGCATCAGGAGGCAGCCCTTCACACAGAACAAGGGAATACTATATGATTTCAAGTCGGGAAAGGTGTGTATCAGTGATGTATCCTTTTACCATTCCTATTCAATCTGTATGCTAAGCAAATAATCCGAGAAGCTGGACTATATGAAGAAGAACAGGGCACCATGATTGGAGGAAGACTCATTAACAACCTGCACTATGCAGATGACACAACCTTGTTTGCTGAAACTGAAGAGGACTTGAAGCACTTGCTGATGAAGATCAAAGACCACAGCCTTCAGTATGGATTACACCTCAACATAAAGAAAACAAAAGTCCTCATGACTGGACCAATGAGCAACATCATGATAAATGGAGAAATGATTGAAGTTGGAAGGATTTCATTTTACTTGGATCCACAATCAACAGCCATGGAAGCAGCAGTCAAGAAATCAAAAGATGCATTGCATTGGGCAAATCAGCTGCAAAGACCTCTTTAAAGTGTTGAAAAGCAAAGATGTCACCTTGAGGACTAAGGTGCTCCTGACCCAAGCCATGGTGTTTTCAATTGCCTCATATGTATGTGAAAGCTGGACAATGAATAAGGAAGACTGAAGAAGAATTGATGCCTTTGAATTGTGGTGTTGATGAAGAATATTGAACATATCATGGACTGCCAAAATAATGAACGAATCTGTCTTGGAAGAAGTACCACCAGAATGTTCCTTCGAAGCAAGGATGGTGAGACTACATCACACATACTTTGGACATGTTATCAGGAGGGATCAGTCCCTGGAGAAGGACATCATGCTTGGTAAAGTAGAGGGTCAGGGGAAAAGAGAAAGACCCTCAATGAGATAGATTGACACAGTGGCTGCAACAATGGACACAAGCATAGCAACGATTGTGAGGATGGCTCAGAACAAGGCAGTGTTTCGTTCTGTTGTGCATAGGGTCACTATGAGTTGGAATCAACTCGATGGCACCTAACAACAGAAACAACATGTGTCAAAGAAGCAAATATCCTACTCTGTTAGGAGTGAAAGAAGAGGAGTTTTATTAAGGAATCATACAGCTTGAGCTGAGCAGCACTAAGTAAACATAAAAATCACTCCATTGTCCAAGTGGAGAAAACCATACCCCATTGGCATAGAGCTGATTCCAACTCATAGTGACCCTATACGACAGAGTAGAACTCACCCATAGGGTTTCCAAGGAGTGGCTGATGGCTTTGAACTGCCAACATTTTGGTTAGCAGCAGTAGCTCACAGTAGGTCTTAACCACTGCACAAGCAAAGGCAGGTGTCCATATACACAGAAAACAAAGGAAAGGTAGGGAGTTAAAGATTGATTATAGATAAGATTAGCTTCAGCTTGAAGTCCTTTGAAATGCAAAGGTCAGCCACTTGGCTAGGAGGGAGTGAATTACCACCTAAGTGAGTGGCCCCAACTGGTTTGGTTATATATGATTGCAGTCATGAACCCGTTTTTCTGGGGAACAAATTGTTTACATCTTGACACATTCTTCCCATGAGCAAATGATGTACATCCTGACCTTTTGCTTCCTGGGAATGCACATTGACCCCATCTTTCTTATGTCTTACACTGTTATTGTTGTTAGGTGCCCTCGAGTCGGTTCTGACTCATAGAGACCCTATGCACAACAGAACGAAACACTGCCCAGTCCTGAGCCATCCTTACAATCCTTGTTATGCTTTAGGCCACTGTTGCAGCCACTGTCAATCCACCTCATTGAGGGTCTTCCTCTTTTCCAATGACCCTGTACTCTGCCAAGCATGATGTCCTTCTCCAGGGACTGATCCCTCCTGACAACATGTCCAAAGTATGTAAGATGCAGTCTCACCATTCTTGCCTCTAAGGAGCATTCCGGCCACACTTCTTCCAAGACAGATTTGTTCATTCTTTTGGCGGTCCATGATATATTCAATATTCTTTGCCAACACCACAATTCAAAGGCATCAATTCTTCTTTGGTCTTTCTTATTCATTGTCCAGCTTTCACATGCATATGATGCAATTGAAAATACCATGGCCTGGGTCAGATGCACCTTAGTCTTCAGGGTGACATCTTTGCTCTTCAACACTTTGAAGAGGTCCTTTGCAGCAGATTTGCCCAATGCAATGCATCTTTTGATTTCTTGACTGCTGCTTCCATGGATGTTGATTGTGGATCCAAGTAAAATGAAATCCTTGACAACTTCAATCTTTTCTCCACTTATCATGATGTTGCTCATTGGTCCAGTTGTGAGGACTTTTGTTTTCTTTATGTTGAGGTGTAATCCATACTGAAGGCTGTGGTCTTTGATCTTCATTAGTAAGTGCTTCAAGTCCTCTTCACTTTCAGCAAGCAAGGTTGTGTCATCTGCATAGTGCAGGTCGTTAATGAGTCTTCCTCCAATCCTGATGCCCCGTTCTTCTTCATATAGTCCAGCTTCTCGGATTATTTGTTCAGCATACAGATTAAATAGGTATGGTGAAAGAATAGAACCCTGACGCACACCTTTCCTGACTTGAAACCAATCAGTGTCCCCTTGTTCTGTCCGAACAACTGCCTCCTGATCTATGTAAAGGTTCTTCATGAGCACTATTAAGTGTTCTGAAATTCCCATTCTTCGCAGTGTTATCCATAGTTTGTTATGATCCACACAGTTGAATGCCATTGCATAGTCAATAAAATACAGGTAAACATCCTTCTGGTATTCTCTGCTTTCAGCCAGGATCCATCTGACATCAGCAATGATATCCCTGGTTCCACATCCTCTTCTGAAACAGGCCTGAGTTTTTGGCAGCTCCCTGTTGATACACTGCTACAGCCGTTTTTGAATGATCCTCAGTAAAATATGTCTGACGCTAGTGCCTCCAATTTGAAACTTTTCTGTTTACGTTTCCCCCTTTTGACCAAGCCTCCTGTGAAGGGTGCTGATCACCCACAATGAAGTAGTCTTTCTTCTTTGTAGAGGACTTTGTCTGTTTTGTTAAGGAGCTTTCATTAATAAAAATTATTTTCTTCACCTTGCCAAGCTGGTACGCCTCATCTTCAGGTAAGCTTTATGGGGAACATCTTAACAGACAAGGCCACATTTGAGAAATATTTCCCAGTCAGGACAGAATGATACAGGTCAAGATGAGACATATTCAGACAGATAAAAGGGAGGTGATTAAACAACAAGATCATTAGTGAAAGCTGAGATGAGACACATTCAGAGAGATAAAAGGGAGTGATTAAACAACACGATCATTAGTGAAAGCCTTTGAAACCAGCATAATTTATGTGAAGGGTCAAATGGTTTTGAAGTACAGCATTTCATAGATAAAATGCACTGAAATAAAGCAAAACAGCATTTTATAATTACAATGATAGAGATGTTGAGGAAAATAAATATCCCAAAATAAAGTAGCAATTTTTTCCACCAACCACCCCAAGAAGAAAACCTATTACTTATAATATCAGTTAAGGAAGGGACAGAATCATTAAGATGAGATACTACCAGTTGCATGTGATTAACATAAAGTGTAATATTAGCTCTATTGTCGGTAATGTAAACACAGCAATCAGATTTTATTTTGGCATAGGTACGTCCTTGGGCCGCAGTGAGAATGTCAAGGGCCACTGCATTTTGGAGTACTATTTTTCTAATCATTGCTATTTCAGTATTAATCTCTCAAAGCCCATTTGCAGTCTCATTTGTGTTGTTTGTATATATTTGGTTAGTGTTTCTACACCTGCGAGGACATCTTGAAGTTCTATCTGCTGTGTAAATACTGCTGCTAAATGAAGAAGCTGATAAAACACTGAAGAAGACCATCACGCTCTTAATATGGGTACATTATCTGGTAAAGGGAGTTCAGTTAAAATACGTCCTTGAGTCCAGCTCAGGCCCAGAGTGTATCTTCCAGTCCAGCCTGGCAGGAGCCAGGGCCAAAGTTTGGTTCTGCATAGCCAAAATGTGCTGTTAGAGGCTACCCAATATACCTGAGTAGCATAGTCAGTCTGTGGCAAACCAATCAGTAGCTTGTAAGGTTATAACTGATGCACACGCAGACATTGGAAGCCTCCCATAGGTCTGATGATGGCTGGGTTATTCATATGGGTGTGGTTAAATTGTTCCCAGCAAAGGGAAGCAACCTGACTTAGCCTCCGTTTGGGGAGTTAATCAGATAAATCTGTCCAGCAGTTGCTGATATGGACCTACAATACAAAGAGCACTGTTTGTGGGTTTGGAAGATTCTTTAGCTAGCTCTTCTTGGACAATTTTATTTAGTAAAGTAAGGGTTGTGTTAAGACTAATGGTTAAGTTATAGTCTGGGTTTCATTCGGATTTGAAAAGAGGCCATTTATCAATAGAAAATCTAATAATAGTGATTTCCTAGAGTAGCAAAATATTTCTCTGTTGTTCTTGTATCCACAGATTAAAAGCAACCCAAACATATGCCTGTAGTGGAGATACCCACCAAGGAGGGCAGGCTGACTTGAGGTTGGGAGGGCACCACATATCCAATAATTAAACCTTTTAAAACGGTGAACGTAAGCATCTGTCCAATCTAGGAAAACATTAGTAGAGGCATAACTGTAACAAATATAAAAAGAAAACAAGATAAAGAAGTGCATTTTCAGGACTGGTCCAGGGTCTTGGTTCAATTATCTGTCTCAGATATCATCTTCTGTGGCCACAGGGGTGTTTACATACAATCTTTAATTCTCCAATGGGTCGGCTAGTCCAAAGAGTATTTTCAGCCTTTTTTAACTGTGATAAATGGATCCAAGGTTTTATTCCCTGTAATGTGGCTGCTGGATTTTTTGGGGGTAATGTGGCTGCACACAAATTGATGAGAATGACTAAGTATAATCTCTCCCAACGAGGTTCTAATGAGATTTTTATTTGGTGTCACTTTCAACGTACATATTCTCCTGGGGTGAAGTTAGGCAGAGAGCAGAAGTCTAGTTTCTGTTTGTCAAAGGCTTCTCTAACCTGTAAAAGATATTCTGACAATAATTCAAAGTAATTCAGGGTGAACAATGTTAGGGTCAGTGTAGCCAACAAAATGAAGGACAATGGGTCTCTCAGTAATTATTTCATATGGGGTAAGTTTGTGAGATCCAAAAGGTGTGGACCTCATATTTAAAAGAACTAAGGAAGGACCTTAGTTCAGGATAAATTTAAAGTTTCACAAAGCTTTGTTATTTGGGTCTTTATTTTTCCATTCATTCTCTCTGCTAGACCAGAAGACTGAGGATGATAGGGGCAATTTAGCCTTTGATAAATGGGAAAAACTCAACATAGTTTTTGGATGCCTTGGCCAGTGAAATGAGGTCCCCAATCACTACAAAGAGTTTTTGGTGCTCCCCAGGTTGGTATGATGTTTTCAAAAAGTTTCTTTGCTACAAAGGCTGCAGTAGCATGATGGCATGGGTAGGCTTCTACCCAATGTGAAAATCTACAAATCATTACTAATACATATTTATAACCATTTGAGGGTAGAAGTTGAATAAAATCTACCTGCCATTCAAACATAGGCCCAGAAGGTAAAGGGTGTTGTCCAGGGAGGACTTTAAGGTGGTTTCCAGGATTGTAGCAAGGGAAAACAGGGCAATGGGTAGAAACATGTTTGGCAGCCTTGAAAATTTTTCCCCATCAATAGTTTTTTAAGGTCTCAGTCATTTAACTCATCCCATGTGGGAACCTTCATGTAAGGCTTGAATCATAGGGTTATGCAGGAAATTGGGTAAGACAGTTTTATTATTAGGCCAATCCACAATTTAGTGGCAGGATCTTGGTAACAGCCTGCCTTTTTCAATGTCTTAATTTCATGTTTGGACTAATTGTTGGTGCTTTAAAAGTTTTTTCAAAGTTTTTAAAAGTTTTTCTAAAGTTAATTCATAAAGGCTGGAGTTATCAATAGACAAAATTGGGGGGGGTCCCTTTCTTTATCGTAAGTGCAGAAACAACTTGAGAGACAGCTTGTTTGGTTGCCATATCAGCAAGATTATTTCCTCTAATTTCTTCAGTTTGGGGCATTCCTTTTGGTTAGTCAGCTTGTCTGTTTTTATCACAGCAATTTCAGAAAGTCCTCTACTAAAGCTCCATTTTTTATGGCATATCTGGAAGAAGTTAAAAATTCTGTTTCCGTAGCATGCCAAAATCATGTACAATTCCAATACAATATCTACAGTCTGTAAAAATAACAGAATTTCCTGAAGCAATCCTACAAACTCTAGTGAGGGCAATTAATTCTGCTTGTTGGGCTGCAGTGGCTTCAGGGAGAGCTTGACTTTCAAGGACTTCAGTATAAGTCATAACTGTATCCATCATGATAGTGAGAATTAGTAGGACTAGGTTTTAAATAGGAACCATCCACAAACTAAACTCAATCAGTATTAGTTAAAGGGGTCTCTGTTAAGTCTTTGCACGAGTTAAAAGTTGCTCAGTCAAGTCTAGATAATCACGTGTAGGATAATTTTTCTCATTAGTTGTGAGAAGTAGCTGGATTTAAACAGGCCATGGAATGTAGTACAGGGTTGGATGCAGCTAGAAGGAGAATTTCATAAGAGGTTAGTTTGATGGCAGAAAGATGTTGTGTCAAGGCAGAATTAAGTAAGTCTGACACAGCCTGGAGCACACAGACATTTAAAAAGTTTCCCAGCGTCACACCTGCTGTGGTATCCACTAGTTTGGCAGTAGCAACCACAGCCCTAAGGTAGGGAGGATATCCTCTGGCTACAGGATCAAGCTGTAGCGTATAATAACCTATAAGTCTTTGTTGTCCTCCATGTTTTGAGTTAGTATGCCTAAAGCATTTTCAGATACTTCATGTAAAAATAGGGAAAAATCTAGTGGTAATTAGGAAAGCCTAGAATAGACATGTTCACTGAAGCCCCTTTTAACTGAACTATAGCCTCTTGATCTTCTAGTGCAGGTTGGAATGAATATGACTCAGAGGTAAATATCTGTATGAAAGTTGAGTCAATAAAGAAAAATTGGGAATCTCGGTTCAATAATAGCCACAGAATCCAAGGAACTCCTGTTTCTTTGTTTAGGGTATGGAAAGGCAAGAAGAGCTTCTTTCCACTTTGGATCAATATAAATGCCTTTTGCAGACATTAGATGGCCCATATATTTACTGAGCTAACTGATTTTTTTCTGGACACTGTATGTTCATCAAGAGCCAGATGTTTTAATAAAGCTTTACTGTCATCAAGGCAGGCTTGCTGGAAGGTTGAGCAAACTAGCAAATCAACACCGAATTGCAGCAATGTGGATTTGTTTTTAAACTGTAAACACTGCAAATTTGCGTGCAGAATCTCAGTAAAAGAGGTGGGAGATTGAGTAAATTCTTGGACATTACAGTCCAAGTAAATTGTTGTTTTTCCCAGGTGAAAGCAAATAAATATTTACTTTCCAAATGCACAGGAATACTGGAAAAGGCACTGCAAAGACCCACAACCATAAAATGTGTTGCATCTGAAGACATGTTGGAAAGTAATAAATGAGGATTAGGAACTATTAGGGATCTAGAAATAATAATACGGTTGATTGCACGCAAATCTTGAACAAATATCCAGCCCCAATTATTTGGCTTTTTAACTGGAAGACACAGGAGTCTTACAAGGGCTGGTACAAGGGAAAATTAAATCTTTAGAAAGGAAATCTTGCATAATGGGAGCTAGTCTTCCTTTTGCTTCTCGATTGAGTGGATATTGGGCAATTTTTGGCAAAGGTTTAGATAAATCTATTTGAATTTTAAATGGCTGAGCTGACAAAAATCCACCTACATTTGTGGATGTGGTGGCCCATAAGGTTTCAGGAACTAAGGGGAAAATGTCAGAAGGGAGAGGACTAGGCTGAGTTGAATTTTGGAGAGGCATGACAAGTGCTTGCATACAGTAAATGGCTTCTTCTTTCTGAATACTGTTTAATTCAGAGCCTGTCTCTGTTGACATAGAGATATCTGGCAGACTCAATAATATTTTCCTGCTTTCATTAAATTGTAAGTGACAATTACATTTGGATAAAAGATCTCTTCCTGATAGATTGACAGGGTATCAGCACGGAGCAAAAAAAAAAAAAAAAGATGTAAATCTTCAATGGGACAAAGATATATCAGAACAGGTTGGGAATGAATCATTGTTTGTTCCTAAATGGTGACCCCCACTTTGTTTGAGGTTTTAGTACTGTGGGGCATGGGCTTTTGTAAATAAAAAAAAGCTTAATAACAGACAGGGTGACTCCAGTGTCAGTTAAAAATTGGCAAGGTTCTCCATTAATAAATAAAGTAGTTTCTCCTTGCAGATTAAGAGCCACCACAAGAAATGTCCGTATTTTGTCCCTGGAGCCCATTCAGGTTTTAGTATTTTTTTAAGGGGGGGGGAGCTATGTCAGTCTTTTTTTTTAATTTTTTAATTTACAGAATTCATTTTTCCAAAGGCCAGGTTTTTTACAATAGTAACAAATACCCACCTTTGTGTCATTGGAAAGTTTATAATTTTTCTTTTAATTGGGAAATTGTAATTGTTGCAACTGAAGGGCATTAATTTATTAGCCTTAGAAACCCTTTCAACTTCAAAAATCTGGGCAAGTTTGTGAGCTAAGTTCCTCAGCTGGATACTAGGAGCTGTCTCCAAGTCTAATCAATGTTGCTTTACTAAGGCTGAGATCTCAGGCTTAAGACTAGACATAAAAACAGCATTGAAAGCAACGGAGGCATCAGGCATGGTCAAAGTAAGGACAGAGAGGAAAATCTCTGCAGCAGCCAAGTCTGATAATCATAAACACTTTCATCTGTATTTTGTTTACAAGAGTGAATTTTACCCCAATCAATTAGTAGAGGAAAGTCTTTGGAGTAGCCTCTAGCAAATTTTTACTCATGGCTCGAGAATCTTCCAACAGCTTGGTGGCTGTTTTATCAATATTTAAAGCTAAATTCTCCTTGAGGCCTTTCCATTCTTCCTGTTCTAGCCACAATTAGGTTTCCTCTGGGCCAGTAATCATGTGAACAAGGTGATAGAAGTCAGGGAACCCAGGCTGGCAGAATTCAACAAGGATTTAAAATTCTTCAGAAATGCTATATAATTCTGAGCATGTCCATGGGACAAAAGTGATTCATGGGGACTCTTCATCATCTCTGCTGAAGTGAATTTTAAAGGACATTTCAGGAAAGAGTTTATTTATTTATTTTTTTAGGGGAAAAGGGAAATTCAGATAAGGTTTTATCAGAGAAGTAGGATGACAAAGAAGGGTATAAAGAGGTAGCAGCCATCAGGGAAGCATAAGGGGTGGGAGGTGAAATTTGACATTGTAATTCCTTTTTCTGCTTAGTTAATTTTGAGAGTGTCTTGCAGGTAAGCAAGTTTACTGTCTTTATGCTTTTTGAAGCCTGGGTGGCACAGTGGTTAAGAACTCCGCTGCTAATCAAAAGGTTGGCAGTTCGAACTCACCAGCCACTCCTTGGAAACCCTATGGGGGCAATTCTAGTCTGTCCTATAGGGTCACTGTGAGTTGAAATCAACTTGATGGCAATGGGTTTGGTTTTTCTGTCTTTTAAAGGCTTCAATACACCGATCAAAATAGGTATGCCACTGGGATTGTTTAATCCGGGAGCCTCAGTTCTCTAATTTACTGCACAGAAAAGTTAACTTAGATCAAAAGAACCCAAAAGTTGCCACTGACTTTCCAAACTGCCTTGAGTGAGATTATGCCAGACAGACAAGAACATGTATGATAAGTGACCATAATGCTAATTTATGTAGGGAGCACAAGTCCAAGAAGGTGGCTCCAAACCTCCTTTAGACACAGCATTCTCCATTTTATAATGGAAGTTACAACAAAACAGACTTACTTGCAAGAACCACAAGAAAACTCAAAAAGCTATTGAGAAAGGGAGTGGAGCTCAGATTCAAGAGGTGACTTACCTTAAATGATTCCTAAGAATTCACAGAAGTGAAGAATCCAAAGAAGCTCAGCACATACCGTGCCCGTGTCCAGATGCTCGGGGATCATCAAAGATAATGTTCCTTCAATGTACTACTTCTGATACCATAAATGTCAAAGAAGAAAATCTCACACTATGTTAGGAGTGAATGAAGAGGAGTTTTATTGAGGAATCATACAGCTTGAGCTGGGCAGTGTTAAGTAAACATACAAAGCACCCCACCATTCAAGCAAAGAGAGGCAACTATATACACAGAGAACAAAAGAAAGGTAGGGGGTTAATGACTGATTATGGATATAAATGTAAAGGTCAGCCACTTGGCTAGGAGGGCGTGAGTTTCCACCATGGTGAGTGGCACCAGTTGTTCACTTACATATAATTGCAATCATGAACATGTTTCTCCTGGGAACAAATTGTTTACATCTTGACACATTCTTCCCATGAACAACTGGTTTACATCCTCATCTTTTGCTTCCTGGGAATGCATATTGGCCCTGACATTCTTATGTCTGATATAAATACCTCCAGTTTGAAACTTTTCTGTTTACACATGTTACATTGATACAACTGGAAACGTGGCAAGTTGGATAACAAGTTGGATAGTGGATTTTACAAACAATAAAGAGACCATGTGTTATTAATTGACTTGTGCCTCCTAAAAATGTATGTTGAAGTCCTAATCCAGGTTCCTGTGAATGTGATCTTGCTTGGAAATAGGTTCTTTGAAGACATTATCAGTTAAGAGAAGGTCATACCAAAGTAGGGTGGGCCATAATCCAATGTGAGTGATGTCCTATAAAAGAGGAGAAGAAACAGAGAGAAGGATGCCATGTTATAACTGCAAGCCAAGGAATGCCTGGAGTTACCAGAAGCTAGGAGAGAGGCATGGAACAGATTCTTCGTCAAATCCTCAAAAGGAATCAATACAGCCAACACTCTGATCTCAGACTCCTTGCCTCTGGAACTGTGTTCTTATAAGCCACTACAATCCATTAATCTATTGCCATTGAGTCAATTCCAACTTATACTGCCCAGTTTGTGGTATTTTTTTATGGCAGCCCTCGGAAACTAACACACCGTTTATTGTGCCAAACACTCTAGTAAACACTTTAAATAAATTACCCCATTTAACAATCAACAGCCATGGAAGCAGCAGTCAAGAAATCAAAAGACACATTGCATTGGGTAAATCTGCTACAAAGGACCTCTTCAAAGTGTTGAAAAGCAAAGATGTCACCTTGAAGACTAAGGTGCGCCTGACCCAAGCCATGGTATTTTCAATCGCATCGTATGCACGTGAAAGCTGGACAATGAATAAGGAAGACCGAAGAAGAGTTGATGCCTTTGAATTGTGGTGTTGGCGAAGAATACTGAATATACCATGGACTGCCAAAAGAACAAACAAATCTGTCTTAGAAGAAGTACAACCAGAATGCTCCTTAGAAGCCAGGATGGTGAGACTGTGTCTTACATACTTTGGACATGTTGTCAGGCAGGATAGAAGGACTTCATGCTTGGCAGAGTACAGGGTCAGCTGAAAAGAGGAAGACCCTCAACGAGGTGGATTGGCACAGTGGCTGCAACAATGAGCTCAAGCATAACAATGATTGTGGGGATGGCTGGGGACCGGGTAGTGTTTTGTTCTGTTGTGCATAGGGTCGCTATGAGTCAGAACCGACTCGAGGGCACGTAACAACAACAACCCCATTCATAAAACTGGGGATTATTATTCCTATTTCACAGATGGGGAAACTGAAGTTCAGAGATGTGAACTTGTGCAAGATAACCTGGGTAGTAAGTGACCAAGCTGGGATTTTAACCCAGGTTGGTTGGATGCCAAAGTCTTTATTCTGTCCCTGTGCTTCACTCTTCCAAGTTGCTAAACAATAAAATGGTAAACTTACTTTCCTGCAGTGAAAGTCAACTGAAATAGCTCTCACATTCCATTAGTAAAATATTTGGAGGGTATACCTGAATACATGTGCCTCTAGAGATTCATAAATGATGTATTTGCACAGCTACAATAGCCCACTGAGTACATTATAAAAATATAAGTATAGAAAAAATGTAAATGTTATACAAATTTAAATTATTCTCATATCTTCTCCTCCCAACCCACTGGGTCATCTTGCACATCCCAGTGATCTGTACAGTCCCTCTGACATAGCAGCTTCCCTTGCCAAATTTAGTTAATTATGCTCTGTGTTGGTAAATTACTGTACAATTACTTTGAACTAATATTGTTACCTGTAGGTTTATTATTCCAAATATAATTACTACCAGGCAACACTGGTTACTTTTCAACTGTAGGTAACATGAAAGGAGCAAGGCTCTTGCAGAGCAGATCAAGGGGTAACAGCCAAGCCTAAATCCAATCATATCTCATGCTTATGACATGGCCTGTCCCCTCACAACAACCTCCATAGCTATATTGCACTGTCTATTCAAGAGCAGCAATAGCATCACTAACCAATATAGGAGGTTCCCTGAAGGTTAACAAAAGGTTATAAATCATCGAGCTCTTGGTGGCAATAAAAGTGCTATGTTAATATTTCTTAACTAAGATCTGTCATCTATTTTGTGGACTGACCGTGGATTTCTAGTAAACTGCTGAAAAGCCTTGAGTGTTCAGGCAAAACTTAAAGAATTTCATAAGTGAGAGTTTCTTTTTTTCGTGAAAATAGTTTACATTATTGTTAACATGCTCTACACTTAATTAGAACATAATGTAGACAGTCCTTTCTCACCTTAAATATCCAGCATATGGAGAAAGAATTTTGCAGGATAACAAGCATATTACTGGTGGTATAACTTGGCAGGGAAGAAGGATACAACTGAGGCAACTACACTACAGGGGGAGCTCTGATTTCTTGGACGAATGACTGTCCACAACTAATTTTTTTTTAAGTCTCTTTAATTAAAAAAAAAAACAAACCCAGTGCCGTTGAGTCGATTTCGACTCATAGCGGCGCTATAGGAGAGAGTAGAATTGCCCCATAGAGTTTCCAAGGAGTGCCTGGCAGATGCAAACTGCTGACCCTTTGGTTACCAGCCGTAGCACCTAATCACTACGCCACCAGGGTTTCCCTCTTTAATTTAGTGGTTATGAAACTGTGTTGAGTGGAGTTCAAAAATGTAGCCTGCTATTGGGTGGGAGTGGGAGTGGGGTGGGGAAGGAGAAGAGCAATTATCCAGCAGGGGGCGCTCTGGGCCCCCTTCTCTAAACAGAGCCTTTCTAATCTGTTGTATATACTGGGGATGCCATTTAAACAAAAGGGTCTGTTAAAAAAAAAAAAAATTAACGAAATACTTAATATATGTTGGGAAATTTAAATTTCACATTTGTAAGGAAAACTTTAAAGTTACCTGTGATTCATTCTTAAAATTTTTGACAAGAATATGAGGCAAGAATCAAAGATTTGGTGAAACTCTAAGGGCAAAGACTAATGTAAATAACATAAAACTTCATAATTTCTAAATACACTCCAAGTTGAGATACAGAATACTTGGGCCACCTAAAGTTTGACTTTCAAGTGAAGAAACACACACTTAATCTTCACTGAGAATGACCTCGATGAAAAAGTCACTCAGTCTGGCACCCATCTTCCTTCAGACATACATGGAGGATTGATAAGGGATGTGCTGGGGGTATGAACTCTGAATTGCTGGCTATCAGTCTTTGTGGGTGCTTCAAAACCAAAATCAAGATAAATGAATCTTTTAGTGCATGGGGGAAATTATAAGAATTAAAACTCACTGAAAGAGCCAGTGTCCTTGCTTTGGAGGACTTCTCTGCAAACTACGTTGGTAGGGTAGTGTCATTTTCAGCAGAGTGTAACATTTTAACCTGTCGGTGCTGACAGTCTGCTCAACAAGGGCCTTGTTAGTCATTTGCTGTAGGCAAGAATAATGAACATGCAATCTCAGGTAGCTGTAACAAACCCATGATTGCAAACACAGACAGACTGCTACAAATTTGGGGAAGCAGAAATCACTTGAGCATGAGTGACTCAGTCTGTCTAATAGTTCTAATGCCTATGCTCCCGAGGAAATTCTTTATTTCCATGGTCAGCTTAGTCCCAACCTAATCTACGGCGAAATAATCCACAACAGGAAACATATTCTTGGGCCCTCAGCTCCTCCCTTGACTACCTAGACTACCCCAAATTTTTGCCCTTGAAACCCCTCTCTCCTGAAATACCTCCCTGCCTCTATTCAAATCGTCTTCATTCTTCAAAAACGAAATTGTACACACCAATGTTCATTGCACCATCATTCACAATCGCCAAAAAGTTGAAATAACCTAAACATTATCAAAAGATGAATGGATAAATAGAATGTGACATGTACATGCAATAGGATATTACTTAGCAATAAAGAAAAATGATGTCCTGACACACGCTGCAACATGGAGACATATTGAAAACATGCTGAGTGAATTAAGTCAGTAGCAAAAGGACAAATATTGTATAATCCCACTTATATGAAAGAGGCAAATGTATAGAGCCCAAAGTTTATTACTGGTTATTAGGGTCAGGAGGGAAAGGGAACAGGAAAGGGTGAGTCTTTGCTTGGGGGTCACTGAGTTTCTGTTAATTGTTGTGGAACAATTTGGAAATGGACAGTGGTTGCAAAACATGATGAACATAATCAATGTCACTGAATTGTACATGCAAAAAATGAACTGGCGAATGTTTTGTTATATATATTTCACCAAAATAAAACAAAACTAAATCGAACTGCTCCTGCTGGTTTTTAATCACTTCTGTTTATAGTATCTTCTTTCCTCTCCAAATTCATTTATTCATTCAACAAATAAATGTTTATTGAGCATCTACTGTGTTTCAGGAACTCTGGTGGCACACTGGTTATTCACTGGTAACTGCAAGGTCAGCAGTTCCAACTCACGAGCCACTCTGCAGGAGAACGATGTGGCAATCGGCTTCCATAAAGATTACAACCTTGAAAATCCTATGGGGCAGTTCTACTCTGTCCTATAGGGTTGCTATGAGTCAGAATCAACTTTATGGCAATGGACGTATACTATGTGTCAGGCCCTGTTGTACTTGCTGTGGATACAATGGTGAGCAAAACACACAAAGTCTCTGCCTTTATTGAGCTTAAAATTCTTGTGGGGAAAACAGACAACAAACCAAAATATATGCATATGTGTATGTATATATGTTTAGACATACCTACTGTGATATCAGGAAATAAGTGTCATGCTCTTGTTGTTAGAAGCCACAGAGTCGATTCTGACTCATAGCGACTCTATGTACCACAGAACGAAACACTGCCTGATCCTGAGCCATGCTCACAATCATTGTTCTTGAGCCCATTGTTGCAGCCACTGTGTCAATCCATCTCATTAAGGGTCTCCCTCTTTTCTGCTGACCCTGTGTTTACAAGCATGATGTCCTTCTCCAGGGACTGATCCCTCTTGACAACGTGTCCTAAGTATGTAAGATGCAGCCTCGACATCCCTGCTTCCAAAGAGCATTCTGGTTGTACTTCTCTCAAGACAGATTTGTTCCTTCATTTGGCAGTCCATGGTATATTCAGTATTCTTCAACACCACAATTCAAAGGTGTCAATTCTTCTTCAGTCTTCCTTATTCATTGTCCAGCTTTCGCATGCATATGATACAACTGAAGATACCACAGCTTGAGTCAGGCACACCTTAGTCTTCAAGGTGACACCTTTGCTAATTAACACCTTAAAGAGGTTCTTTGCAGCTGATTTGCCCAGTGTGATGAGTCTTTTGATTTCTTGACTGCTGCTTCCATGGGTGTTGATTGTGAATCCAAGTAAAATGAAATCCTTCACAACTTCACTCTTTTCCCCTTTTATCATAATATTGCTTATTGGTCCAGTTGTCAGGATTTTTGTTTCCTTTACATTGAGGTCTAATCCATACTGAAAGCTGTGGTCTTTGATCTTCATCAATAAGTGCTTCAAGTCCTCTTAACTTTCAGGAAGCAAGGTTGTGTCACCTACATAACACAGGTTCTTAATGAATCTTCCTCCAATCTTGATGCCCTGTTCTTCTTCATATAGCCCAGCTTCTCAAATTATGTGCTCAGCATACAGATTGAAGAAGTCTGGTGAAAGTATACAACCCTGACACACATCTTTTTTGACTTTAAACCATGGAGAATCCCCTTGTTCTGTCTGAACAACTACCTCTTGATCTATGTAAAGGTTCCTCATGAGCACAATTAAGTGTCCTGGAATTCCCATTCTTTGAAATATAATCCATTATTTGTTATGGTCCACACAGCCCAATGCCTTAGCATAGTCAATAAAAACACAAGTAAACATCCTTCTGGTATTCTCTGCTTTCAGCCAGGATCCATCTGACATCAGCAATGATATCCCTGGTTCCACGACCTCTTCTGAATCCAGCCTGAATTTCTGGCAGTTCTCTGTCCATATACTGTCGCAGCTGCTTTTGAATGTCTTCAGCAAAATTTTGCTTGCATGTAATATTAATGTTATTGTTCTATAATTTCTACATTCTCTTGGATCACCTTTTTTGGGGATATACATAAATATGGATCTCTTCCAGTCGGTTGGCCAGGTAGCTGTCTTCCAAATTTCTTGGCATAGATGAGTGAGCCCTTCCAGTGCTGCATCAGTTTGTTGAACATCTCAATTGATATTCCATCAGTTCCTGGAGCCTTATTTTTTTGCCAATGCTTTCAGAGCAGCTTGGACTTCTTCCTTCAGCACCATCAGTTCTGGATCATATGCCACCTCTTGAAATGGTTGAACATTGACTAATTCTTTTTGGTATAATAATTCTGTGTATTCCTTCCATCTTCTTTTGATGCTTCCTGCATGTTTAATATTTTCCCCATAAAATCCTTCACTATTGCAACTCAAGGCTTGGATTTTTTTCTTCAGTTCTTTCAGCTTGAGAAACGCTGAGCACGTTCTTCCCTTTTGGTTTCCATTTCCAGCTCTTTGCGCGTGCCATTATAATACTTTGTCTTCTTGAGCTGCCCTTCGAAATCATCTGTTCAGTTCTTTTACTTCATCATTTCCTCCTTTTGCTTTAGCTACTCATCGTTCAAGAACAAGTTTCAGAGTCTCTTCTGACATCCCTGTAGATCTTTTCTTTCTCTCCTGTTTTTTTCAATGACCTCTTGCTTTCTTCATGTATGATATCCTTGATGTCATTCCACAACTCACCTGGTCTTTGGGCACTAGTGTTCAAAGTGTCAAATCTGTTCTTGAGATGGTTTCTAAATTCAGGTGGAGTATACTCAAGGTCATACTTTGGCTCTCGTGGACTTGTTCCAATTTCGGTTTCACCTTGAACTTGCATATAAGCAATTGATGGTCTGTTCCACAGGCAGCCCTTGGCCTTATTCTGACTGATGATATCTAGCTTTTCCATCATCTCTTCCCACAGATGTAGTCGATTTGCTTCCTGTGTTCCATTTGGCGAGGTTCATGTGTATAGTCGCCGTTTATGTTGGTGAAAAAATGTATTTGCAGTGAAGAAGTCGTTGGTCTTGCAAAACTCTATCATGAAATCTCCATCATCATGTCTATCATGAAGCCCATATTTTCCAACTATAGATCCCTCTTCTTTGTTTCCAACTTTTGCATTCTAATCACCAGTAATTATCAATGCATCCTGATTGCATGTTCGATTAATTTCAGACCGCAGATTGCCATGAGAATATATAAAGCTGAGTAAGGGAGTCAATGATATCCACTATCTGTGCCATTCACTTTTGACATAATACCTTGTATTCTGAATTAACTTTTCATCTGTAAATGTTTTGTAAGACACTTAAGAGACCAAAAATCCAAAACCAAACTCATTGCTGTTGAGTAAATTGCAACTCATAGCGACCCTATAGGACAGAGTAGGAGTGCCCCATAGGGTTTCCAAAGCTGTAATCTTTAAGGAAGCAGACTGCCGTATCTTTCTCCTGTGGAGCAGCTGGTAGGTTAGAACTGCAGTTAGCAGCCAAGTACTTAACAACTGCTGTACCAGGGGTCCTTATTTAAGGGACACACGTACTATTTTTGTGTGTTGTACAGTGCCTAGCTCAGATCTCCTAACAGACATTCAATAAATATTTGTTGAATTTCCTGGATTAAATGAAATCCATTTTCCTGTATCATGGAGAGGGACTTTGCTTGATGCTGACTAATGGGCTGGCTAAAGTCCTGCATGATGATGAGAAACTTTGGGAATGGCTTGCAGCTGCCATAACGACAGATGCTAATTTAAGTCACAGAAATTTTGTTTTGAACTATGCCTATATTTGATCTATGCAAATACTTATGGTGACTATACTGTGTTGGTTCTTAAAGTGTAATCACATTTTTTCTATTTTCTGGAACAGTCCTGAATCCATTTATTTCTATTCTTTTTAAAATAGGTAATTAAGTTTGTCACTGTTTAATTAAGTAGATAACTTTTATTTTATATACTTTTTAAGATTTCTCTATAAATAAATCCACAAATCATGGAAAAAGCCCATCCCTGACTAAACAGAACATGAAACAGTGTCTGTAGGCACTCCTTTTCTGAAATATCTTCAGTTTCCTTGTTGTTGTTGTTAGGTGCAATTGAGTTGGTTTTTGACTCATAGTGTCCCAATGTGACAGAATAGAACTGCTGCATAGAGTTTCCTGGGCTGTAATCTTTATGGAAGCAAATCATCAGGTCTTTTCTCTCCCGAAGCACTAGGTGGGTGAGGCTAGATGAAACCTTGAAAGTTTTGCCCTGAGATAATCTTTAAACCTTTCAGTTACCAACTGAGTATTCAACCATTGTGCAACCAGGGCTCCTACCAGAATGTGAATGGCAGTTTCTCTGTGCCATTCTTTGCTCTATGAATAAGTTATGTTTTGCAGTAAGTCAGATGCAGCCAGTCAGTTAAGTATTTCTGAGTGTCCACGTCCATAGGACTGTCCTGGGTAAAAGATCTAGAAATGCAAGTGATGATTAAATGTTGCACTTGCTCTGGGGTGTGGTGATGAGCCAGACATTTAATGTGCTAACTTCCTTCTCAGGGTCTTTTTTCCACTTCATATCATTATGATTTAGAACACAGAACATCCTTTCAAAATGAACCACACCTTCATCATGTGTTTGTAGCAAAAAGAATGTGTGCTCTGGAACGAAACAAATGGAGATTCAAATCTTAATTCTGCCACTCATTAGCCAAGTAACCTTGGTCATTTCTCTGAATCTGCCACTCACTAGTCGTGTGCTTCATCTCTCTGAATCTCAGTTTCCCCATTGTAAAATGGTATAAGAATAGCCACCTCATGTACAACCAAACACTTTATGGAATTTGGTTCTTTGGTTTGGAGGTTTAGGGTCATGATTTCATGGGACAACTCAGTTAATTGCCCTAATAATCTGTTTATGGATTCTGTTCTTCCTCCTAGTTTGTTCTGTAGTGCCTAGGGTTTAAAAACTTGCAAGCGGCCATCTAATGCTGGTCTCTATTCACCTGGAGCAATAGAGGAAGAAGGAGAGCCAGGAATAGGAGGAGGATATGGAATGTGTGGTTGTCTCCAGGAACAACCACCTCCTTTGCCATGAGACAAGAAGAACTGAATGGTGCCTGGTTACCATTACTGAACATTTTGATGAAGCATTCTATAGAAGAATGCTGACCAAAAGGGGGGGAAATGTGGAACAGAATTACAAATTCTCATGGAATCCATCTTTTCTGGAGCCATGGAGGCTGGATTAACCCCTGAAACTATTTCCCTGAGATAGTCTTTAAATCTTAAACCAAAAATATCCCCTGAAGTCTTCTTTAAAACAAACAATAGTTTAGATTAACTAGCAAAGAATGTCTGCCTTGAGCACTTTATTTTTTAAGATCTATCTATATAGCACCAAACTGATAACAACTCAAAAGATTAGGTAGAAAATTTACCAGGCAGTGAATTAATGTTAATGGGGTAAGAACAACTCAGAAAAGGACAGTGAGAGTGATTGTACAACTTGAAGAATGTAATCAATGTCGTTGAATTGTACTTGTAGAAATTGTTGAATTGGTATATATTCTACTGTGTATATTCTAAATAACAACAAAAACATAAAATAAATTATATAAAAGAAAGAATAGCCACCGCTTAGAGTTACAATAAGCAGCCCTGGTGGTGCAGTGGTTAAGTGCTCAGCTGCTAACCAAAAGGTCAGTGGTTTGAACCCACCAGCTGCTCCACAGAAGAAAGATGTGGCAGTGTGCTCCTGTAAAGATTACAGCCTTGGAAACCCAATGGAGCAGTTCTACTCCGTCTCATAATTTCTCTATGAGTTGGGATTGACTTGACAGCAACAGGTTTTTCAGATTGCCATGGAGTTGATTCCGACTCATAGCAGCTCTATAGGACAGAGTAGAATTGCCTTGTAGGGTTTCCAAGGCTGCAATATTTACAGACTGCCACATCTTTTTCCAGTGGAGTGGCTGATGGGTTTGAACCGCTTTTTGGGCCTTATCCAAGTCACTCCAATATCTGCCTCCATCATCACGTGGCATTTTCCCTTTGTGTCTCTCTGTCTCTGTTGTCTGTTCTTCTTTTCTTAAAAGGACACCAGTCATCACATTAGGGCCCACCCTACTCCAGTGTGACTAACTAATTACATCTGCAAAGACACTATTTCCAAATAAGGTCACATCCACAGGTTCTGCGGGTTAGGACTTCTACGTATCTTTTTGGGAAAATAAATCAACCCATAACGCTGAAGATAGATTATCCTTCTGGGTCCTGAAATACCATATGATTATGGCAGGAATTGGAGTGGAGAGTAATAGAAGTCAGAATGACATTAAGGCTCCATGAACCACTATCACCAGGTTCAAAGGGGTAGATTTTGATGGTGGCCACCACTCAAAAGGGTGGATACCCTTTACAAAAAGGGTATCCTAGTGTAAGGTCCTTGAGTGGCACAAAAGATTTACACTTAGCTGCTAATCTAAAGGTTGAAGTTATGATCTCCCCCCCTCCCCCTGCAGAGGAAATGCAAAAGAAAGGCCTGGAGATCTACTTCCATTAAGATTACAACCAAGAAAACCCTATAGAGCAGTTCTACTCTGTAACACAAGGAATCAACTCAATCACAATGGGTTTGATGTTGGTTTGGTCATCCTTGTGTTTGTTCAGAGGAGTGCCTGGGGAACTCTAACACACTTTCCAACCTTGATCTGTGGTGTGCACACTGTAGGAGAATAACAGCCCCATTGATAAGGGCTAGAGGGACAGTCTTGAACTGGCAGAAGAACCAGAGTGCAGCCAAGACGTAAGGTGGAAGAGACACTCTGTGAAGAGAGTATAAGGATTTAGGGAGTTTGTCAGTAGTGACACAAGGTTTTCCCTGCCTTCTAGACCTATCAGCTCCCATACCACCTTCAGTGGTGTCAATATTAAGTGCTCTCTAATTTAGTCTCCCTTCCCCTCCTAACTGAGCAGGCTATTAACTGCTCTGACCTCCGCAGCCACACACTCCTCTTCATTGATGTAGACATCAATGCCCATAACATATCTTTTTCCTGAAAACAAGTTTCAAGCACCTTAGAACTCTTCACTGTGAATGAACAGCTTAAACTGTTTGCTTCTAGAGCCTCGAAGTGGTCAAGATAGTGAATGTCAAGGATCTATGATTATGACTGGTTCTCCTGATAGGATAAAGGGCAATGGTGGTGTGGATCCCCAGGGATACAATCCACTGCTATTTAACAGTCACCTGAAGAGGGGATTATTTGGTGCATCTGACCATCCCTCACTAAATAAGACCAAACTGGCTGAGTCTTTCAGAGGATTTCCATCACTTTGCAGTATTGCAGGCAGACTCTTAATAGTTCTGAATTTCTGGCCTTCAAATACATTCCAGCTAAGGATGTGTGTGAATGCTCTGATTAGGCTAATAAAATATTTACAGGGAGGGATACCTGAAGAGGCCATGAATTTATTGTTGTTTGTTGCTGCCTAATCAGCTTCAATTCACGGCAAACTTATGTATAACAGAACAAAACGTTGCCTGGTTCTGCACCATCTTTATGATGTTTGGGGGGCCATTAAGAGGTTCTGCAAATTGAAGGAGGAGTTCTATTAATGTAACTTCAAAACAATTAATATACATATGTAAAAAGCACTGAGTTCTCTTTATCCTCTAAGGGCTGAAAATGCTGCCTTATTTGGCTCTCTAACGAGGAGAGTGGAAATTATCGAACAATGTAATTAATATTACATACAAGTTAAATTTTGCTGAAAATAATTCAAAAGCAGTTGCAGCAGTACATCGATAGGGAATTGCCAGAAATGCAAGCTGGATTCAGAAGAGGACATGGAATGAGGGATATCATTGTTGAAGTCAAATCGATCTTGCCTGAAAGCACAGAATATCAGAAAGTGATTTACCTGTGTTTTATTGACTATGCAAAGGCATTTGACTGTGTGAATCATAACAGATTATGGATAACATTGCCAAGAATGGGAATTCCAGAACACTTAATTGTGCTCAGGAGGAACCTATACATAGATCAAGAGGCAGTCGTTCAAACAGAACAAGGGGATATGGCATCATTTAAAATCAGGAAAGGTGTGTGTCAGGGTTCTATCCTTTTACCGTAATTATGTCATCTGTACGATGAGCAAATAGTCTGAGAACCTGGACTATATGAAGAAGAATGTGGCATCAGGATTGGTTGAAGGCTCATTAACAGCATGCGCTATGCAGATGACACAGCCTTGCTTGCTGAAAGTGAAGAGGACTTGAAGCACTTACTGATGAAGATCAGAGACTACAGCCTTCAGTATGGATTGCACCTCAACAAAAAGGAAACAAAAATCCTCATAACTGGATCAAGAAGCAATGTCATGATAAACAGTGAAAATATTGAAGTTGTCAAGATTTCATTTCATTTGAGTCCACAATCAATGCCCATGAGCAACAGTCAAGAGTCAAACAACGTATTGCACTGAGCAAATCTGCTACAAAAAACTCTTTAAATTAGTGTTAAAATGTAAAGAAGTTACTTTGAGAGCTAAGGTGTGCCTGACTCAAGCCATGTTATCTTCAATCGCATCATATGCATGCTAAAGCTGGACAATGAATAAGGAAGACCAAAGAAGAATTGACACGTTTGAATTGTGGTGTTGGCAAAGAATAGTTGATATACCATGGACTGCCAGAAGAGAGAACACGTCTATCTTGGAAGAAGTATAGCCAGAATGCTCCTTAAAAGCAAGGCTGGCAAGACTTCATCTCACATACTTTGGACATGTTATCAGGAGGGACCAGTTCCTAGAGAAGGACTTCATGCTCAGTAAAGTAAATGGTCAACCAAAAAGACCCTCAGTGAGATGGACTGACACAGTGGCTGTAACAATGGGCACAAGCATAGCAATGATTGTGAGGCTGGCACAGGACTGGGCAGTGTTTTGTTCTGTTGTAGTTAGGGTCGTTATGAGTCAGAACTGACTCAATGGCACCTAACAACAACAATGAGGACAGCACTGATGAATGTCTACTGAAACATGCTACTCAAATATAGAGGTTATTGAAAGCAACAGTGCTACAGGAACTAAAATTATATTAATTCTATATATTAAAGCCTATGTTCAACAACATTGGGAAAATGAATATGTTAACAATGATACTTTTAGAAAACTCTTTCCAGATAAGCACATAACAAACCAAAAAACCTGTTGCTGTTGAGTCAATTATGACTCATAGCTACCTATAGTATGGACAGAGCAGAACTTCCCCATAGGATTTCCAAGGAGAGCCTGGTGAATTCAAACTACTGACCTTTTGGCTAGCAGCCGTAGTTCTTAACCACCACACCACTGGCATATAACAGGACAGATCCAAATCCAAAGTTTTGGCTCTAAGCTTATCTATCATTCTCACAAAATAACTCAGCCTCGGTGTGGATTCCTACTGCCCAGCCTTCTGTCTCTCTTCTTGGCTATTTTAGGAAAATAAAGAACCAACTCTAGGTATGAAACCAAGAGACACCTTAATGTGGATTCGGGCACCTCTGAATCCCCTAGTTGATGAAGCCCTTTTGACAAATTGTGGCCTCACCAACCTTGCAAGAGTATAAATGTCAAGCTCTCTTCTGTGGACAGTAGTCTACTTATGGAATGACCATGCACAATTGCAGAACCAACCGAGGAGGTTGCTTGCTTTTTTAGGAAGCCTGTGTTGGCATATAATGCACTTTTTCATGGGTATGTTTTCGAATCAATTTTAGAGCACAAGTGTATGAGGCTGGAAGCAGGAAATGGAGAAAATACTGTATAACAGGAGTTTCAAGTATATAGCTACTCATTGGTATAAAATCAGAGAACACTGGCAGCTCATCTAAGAAGAATGACTCAAGGTGGCTTCTTCTGTGAACAAGGATTTGATAGCACCTGTGCTAAGCACATTTGCAAAAACAGGGCAAAACTGCTTGCATTTTTTGTTTTGTCTTTTAGAGTTGAGGTTTTGCTTTTCAAATGCTCGGGGCACCCTTGGTGCCTGAACACAAGTTTGTGAATTGTCATACCCAACTGAGAATATGTTGACATTCGCATTTCAATAATATTTGTAAGATTAATTTTGTTTTTCCCCCCACAGCTGTATATATGGCAAAAAGCTTTTTATCTGCCCTCAATAATCATGGCTTTTACAATCTGAAGTTATGTCTAGGGGCTACAGATTCAGGCATGAACATCAGCAACCTACGAACTCTGTAGCCTTGGAAAGTCCTATTTAGAACTAAATGTCTATGGTCTTTCAATCTGGGCGTAGAAAAGTAATGGTTACACTTGAAAGCAGTACTGCAAACAGACACATATGTACAATGTTCATTGCAGTACTAGGCACAATAGTCAAAAGGTGAAAACAACCTAATGTGCATCAACAGATGAATGGATAAACAAAAGGTGGTATATAGATACAATGGAATATTATTCAACAATAAGGAGAAATGAAGTTCTGATACACGCCACTACATGGGTGAACCTTAAAAACACCATGTTGTCACAATGGAGTATTACACAGTGCTAAAGAACAACAATGAATCTGTGAAGCATCTTATAACATGGATGTACTTGGAGGACATTATGCTGACTGAAGTAAGTCAGTCACAAAAGGATAAATATTGTATGAGGCCAATACTGTAAAAATTCATGAAAAGTTTTACATACAAAAAGAAACAATATTTGGTGCTTACGAGGGAGGGGAGGGGTGGGGATGGAAAAATAATAGATAAGTGGTAACTTTAGTGAAGGGTAAGACAGTACACAATACTGGGGAAGCCAGTACGACCTGTACAAGGCAAGCTCATGGTAGCTCCATAGACACATGGACCTGAGAGACCAAATTGCTAGGCTGGGGGCTGTGGGGACCATGGTCTCGGGGAACCACTAGCTCAATTGGCATACAGAGTTTATAAAGAATATGTTCTACATTTTACTTCGGTGAGTAGTGTCTGGGGTCTTAAAAGCCTGTGAGTGGCCATCTAGGATACTCCACTGGCTTCCACTCTTTGGGAGCAAGGAAGAATGAAGAAAACTAAAGACATAAGGGAAAGATTAGTCCAAAGGACTAATAGGCCACATCTACCACAGCCTCCACCAGACTGAGCCCAGTACAACTACATGGTGCCCAGCTGACACCACTGACTGCTCTGACAAGGGCCACAGTAGAGGGTCCCAGACAGAGCTGGAGAAAAATGTAGAACAAAATTCCAACTCAAAAAGGAAGACCAGACTTGCTGGCCTGACAGAGACTGGAGAAACCCTGAGAGTATGGCCCCCAGACACCCATTCAGCTCAGTAATGAGGCTACTCCTGAGGTTCATCCTTCAGCCAAAGATTGAACAGTCCCATGGAACAAAACAAGACTAAAGGGGTCCACCAGCCCTGGGTCAGGGACTGGAAGGTAGGAGGGAACAGCACATCGGTTAAAAGGGAACCCAGAGTTGAGAAGGGAGAGTATTGACATTTTGTGGGGTTGTTAACCAATGTTATACAACAATGTGTGTACTGTTGGATGAGAAACTAGTTTGTTCTGTAAACCTTCATCTAAAGTTCAATTAAAGAAAAAAGAAAGAAAACGTTCTACATTCTACATTGGTGAGTAGCACCTGGAGTCTTAAAGGGCTGTGAATGGCCATCCAAGATACTCCACAGACCTCAACCCTTTGGGAACAAGGAAGAATGAAGAAAATTAAAGATACAAGGGAAAGGTTTAGTCCAAAGAACTAATGGACCACAACTACCATGACCTCTATCAGACTGAGTCCGGTACAACTACATGGTGCCCAGCTACCACCACTGATTGCTCTGACAGGGTTCACAGTAGAGGGTCCCAGACAGAGCTAAAGAAAAATGTAGAACAAAATTCTAACCCACAAAAAAAGACCTGACTTAATGGCCTGACAGAGACTGGAGAAACCTGAGAGTATGGCCTCCGTACGCTCTTTTAGCTCAGTGATGAAGTCACTCCTGAGGTTCACTCTTCAGCCAAACACCTCTGTACACTCTTTTAGCTCAGTGATGAAGTCACTCATGAAGTTCACTCTTCAGCCAAACATTAGACAGGCCCATAAAACAAAATGAGACTAAAGGAGCACACCAGCCCAGGGGAAAGGACTAGAAGGCAGGACTGGACAGGAAAGCTGGTAATAGGGAACCCAAGGTCGAGAAGGGAAAGTGTTGACCTGTCATGGGGTTGTTAACCAATGACATAAAACAATATGTGTACTAACTGTTTAGTGAGGAGCTAGTTTGTTCTGTAAACCTTCATCTAAAGTATAATTAAAAAAATGTAAACCAATAAATAAATAAACAACAATAACAACATACTGTTGAATGATGTAAGGGACAAAGGGACAAATATTGTGTGATCTCACTTACATGAAATACCTGTTGTTGTTAGGTGCTGTTGAGTCAGTTCCAAGTCATAGCCACCCTATGTATAACAGAACGAAGCACTGCCCAGTCCCGTACCAACCTCACAATCGTTGCCATGCTTGAGCTCATCGTTGCAGCCACTGCGTCAGTCCACTTCAATGAGGGTCTTCCTCTTTTCCACTGACGTACTTTACCAAACATGAAGTCCTTCTCCATGGACTGGTCCCTCCTGATAACATGTTCAAATTACGTAAGACAAAGTCTCACTTCCAAGGAGCACTTTGGCTGTACTTCTTCCAAGACAGATGTGTTCTTTCTTCTGGCTTGTTGTTAGTTGTTTTTAGGTGCCATTGAGTCGGTTCCAACTCTTACCGACTCTATGCACAACAGAACAAAGTACTGACCGGTCCTGAGCCATCCTTACAATAGTTGTTATGCTTGAGCTCATTGTTGCAGCCACAGTGTCAATCCATCTCATTGAGGGTCTTCCTCTTTTCCGCTGACCCTGTACTCTGCCAAGCATGATGTCCTTCTCCAGGGACTGATCCTTCTTGACAACTACATTGTCCAAAGTATGTAAGACGTAGTCTCGCCATCCTTACTTAAAAGGAGCATTCTAGTTTTACTTTTTTTAAGACAGATTTGTTCGTTCTTTTGGAAGTCTATGGTGTATTCAATATTCTTTGCCAACACCACAATTATAAAGGCATCAATTCTTCTTTGGTTTCCCTTATTCATTGTCCAGCTTTCACACGTATATGATGCAATAGAAAATACCACAGCTTGGATCAGGCACGCCTTAGTCTTCAAGGTGTGGTATTTTCAATTGCATCATATACATGTGACATCTTTGCTTTTCAACACTTTAAAGAGGTCCTTTTTTTTTTTTTTTGCAGCAGATTTACCCAATGCAATGCGTCTTTTGATTTCTTGACTGCTGCTTCCATGGCTGTTGATTGTGGATCCAAGTAAAATGAAATCCTTGACAACTTCAATTTTTTCTCCGCCCACTTATCATGATGTTGCTCACTGGTCCAGTTGTGAGGATTTTTGTTTTCTTTATGTTGAGGTGTAATCTATACTGAAGGCTGTGGTCTCTGATCTTCATTATTAAGTACTTCAAGTCCTCTTCACTTTCAGCAAGCAAGATTGTGTCATCTACATAACACAGCTTGTTAATGAGTCTTCCTCCAAACCTGATGCCCCGTTCTTCTTCATATAGTCCAGCTTCTCGGATTATCTGCTCAGCATACAGATTGAATAGGTACGGTGAAAGAATACAACCCTGACGCACACCTTTCCTGACTTAAACCAATCAGTATCCCCTTGTTCTGTCTGAACAACTGCCTCTTGATCTATGTACAGTTTTCTCATGAGCACAATTAAGAGTTCTGGAATTCCCATCCTTGGCAATGCTATCCATAATTTATTATGATCCACACAGGCAAATGCCTTTGCATAGTCAATAAAACACAGGTAAACATCCTTCTGGTGTTCTCTGCTTTCAGCCAGGATCCATCTCACATCAGCAATGATATCTCTGTTTCCATGTCTTCTTCTGAATCCAGCCTGAATTTCTGGCAGTTCCCTGTCAATATACTGCTGCAGCAATTTTTGAATGATCTTCGGCAAAATTTTGCTTGCATGTGATATTAATGATATTCTTCTATAATTTCCACATTCAGTTGGATCACGCTCTTGGGAATAGGCATAAATATGGATCTGTTCCAGTCAGTTGGTCAGGAAGCTGTCTTCCATATTTCTTGGCATAGATGAGTGAGCACTTCCAGCGCCGCATCTGTTTGTTAAAACATCTCAATTGATATTCCATCAATTCCTGGAGCCTTGTTTTTCGCCAATGCCTTCAGAGCAGCTTGGACTTCTTCCTTCAGTACCATCGGTTCCAGATCATATGCCACCTCTTGAAATGGTTGAACATTGACTAATTCTTTTGGGTATAATGACTGTGTGTATTCCTTCCAGTTTCTTTTGATGCTTCCTTCGTCATTTAGTATTTTCCCCATGGAATCCTCCACTATTGCAACTCGAGGATTGAATTTTTACTTCAGTTCTTTCAGCTTGAGAAACGCTGAGTGTGTTCTTCCCTTTTGGTTTTCCATCTCCAGCTCTTCGCACATGTCATTATAATACTCTACTTTGTCTTCTCGAGATGCCCTTTGAAATCTTCCGTTCCGTTCTTTTATGTCATCAGTTCTTCCTTTTGCTTTAGCTGCTCGACTTTCGAGAGCAAGTTTCAGCATCTCCTCTGACATTCATCTTGGTCTTTTCTTTCTTTCCTGTCTTTTCAATGACCTCTTGCTTTCTTCATGTATGATGTCCTTGATGTCATTCCATAACTTGTCTGGTCTTCGGTCACTAGTGTTCAATGCGTCAAGTCTATTCTTCAGATGATCTTTAAATTCAGGCGTTTTACTCAAGGTCATATTTTGGCTCTGGTGGACTTGCTTTGATTTTCTTCAGTTTCAGCTTGAACTTGCATATGAGCAATTGATGGTCTGTTTCACAGTTGGCCCCTTTCCTTGTTCTGACTGATGATATTGAGCTTTTCCATTGTCTCTTTCCACAGATGTAGTCAATTTGATTTCTGTGTATTCCATCTGGCGAGGTCCATGTGTACAGTAACCGTTTATGTTGGTGAAAGAAGGTATTTGCAATGAAGAAGTCCTTGGTCTTGCAAAATTCTATCATTCCATCTCCAGCATTGTTTCTATCACCGAGGCCATATTTTCCAACTATGGATCCTTCTTCGTTTCCAACTTTCGCATTCCAATCGCCAGTAATTATCAATGCACCTTGATTGCATGTTCGATCAATTTCAGAGTGCAGCAGCTGATAAAAATCTTCATTTTCTTCATATTTGGCCCTGGTGGTTGGTGCGTAAATTTGAATAACAGTCGTATTAACCGGTCTTCCTTGTAGGCATATGGATATAATCCTATCACTGACAGAATTGTACTTCAGGATAGATCTTGAAATGTTCATGTTGACGATGAATGCAACACCATTCCTCTTCAAGTTGTCATTCCCAGTATAGTAGACTATACGATTGTCTGATTCAAAATGGCCAATATCAGTCCATTTCAGCTCACTAATGCCTAGGATATTGATGTTTATGCATTCCATTTCATTTTTGATGGTTTCCGATTTTCCTAGATTCATACTTCGTACATCCCAGGTTCTGACTATTAATGGATGTTTTTAGCTGTTTCTTCTCATTTTGAGCCATGCCACATCAGTGAATGAAAGTCCTGAAAGCGTTAATCCATCCCCGTCATTAAGGTTGACTCCACTTTGAGGAGGCAGCACTTTCCCAGTCATCATTTGAGTGTCTTCCAACCTGGGGGAGCTCATCTTCCAGCAGTATTTCAGACAATGTTCTGCTGCTATTCATAAGGTTTTCACTGGCTAATGCTTTTCATGAGGTTTTCACTGGCTAATGGGTCTTTCTTCCTAGTCTGTCTTAGTCTGGAAGCTCAGCTGAAACCTGTCCTCCATGGTAGACCCTGCTGGTATCTGAATATTGGTGTCATAGCTTCCAGCATCACAGCAACACTCAAGTCCCCACAGTACGACAAACTGACAGACATGTGGGGGTTTCTTCTGGCAGTGCATGGTATATTCAATATTCTTCTCCAAAGGCATAATTCAAAGGCATCAATTCTTCAGTCTTCCTTATTCATTATCCAGGTTTCACGTGCTTGAGGTTATTGAAAACACCATGGCTTGGGTCAGGCTCACCTTAACCTTGAAGTGACATCTTTGCTTTTTAACACTTTAAAGAGGTCATTTGCAGCAAATTTGCCCAGTGCAATACATTGTTTGGTTTCCTGACTACTGTTTCCATCTGTATTGATTGTGGGTCCAAATAAAATGAAATCCTTGGGAACTTCAATATTTTATTCATTTATCATGATATTGCTTATTGGTCCAGTTGTGGGGATTTTTTTTTTTCATTATGCAATACCTAGAATAGGCAAGTGTTTAACAGTGATTATCAGGGGTAGGAAGAAGGGGGAAAGGGTATATCATTGTTTAGGAGGCATTAAGTTTCTGTTTACGGTGGTGGAAAATTTGAAAACGAATATTGGTGATGGTTGCACAACATGATTGATGTAATCAGTGTCACTGAATTGTAAACTTGAAGAGTGTCAAAATGGCAAATGGTGTGTTATATATATTTTTACAACAATTAAAAAAAAACCTGAATTATATATTCTCAATTGACTATTTGCTGATCTTTGTATGCAGGGGTCCTCAAATTACCTTGCTCATGTGTCTCCAAAATAATTTTGAAAAACTATGTATTCCTTTACATATTCTTAGGTTGTCATCTAGAATTTTCCAATGTAAGTTTAAATAGTAGCAAATACATGACCTCCAGTATAATATAAATATTGATATATATAAATATCAAATGTATCTTTACTGTTTTAAATAAATACAATGGAATCTAAATGTGTTTTGATATTTACATCATCTATTTAAAAGATGCATGAAAATGCTCTTCTTTGATATTTGGACATTTTACATAATACTTTTTCTCCTTGTGAAGTTTTTCCATTCCACTTCCCTCACATAATTTTATTCTAATGTAGTGTAATGTTATGCTTGAAAGTATTTTATTGATCATCCCATCATACTTCTCTGCTACAAATATACCCATAAAAACTGAAATTTATTAGGAAAAAATGTATTTTTTTTGTAACCATGGATCTCTAAGTGTTAATTTTTTTTTCTGTATTGTGTTATCCTTACTATGATTAGTAGTACATGGTTGATTAAAGCAACATAGTTATATTTTCAATTTTGATAAATAATTATTGAAGAATACAAGTGAAATATTACTGGACATGTACCTGTTAATGCAATAGATATTTTTCTCCATTAATTCATAATTTAGATGAATATTATTTAATGCTGGAATGAAATAGGATTCAACATTGGTTCAATTCCTATTTAATTTTTAATGCATGCAAGTGCTGAGGTATCAGTCAATGTAAATGGATGGAGTTCTATTCTAGCTGTGTTACTCAATTTTTTATCTCCTTTCGAGTTAGGTGTCAAAAAAAAATCAAATGATGACCTATTATCAAAAATTACTTTTTCATGCTCTTTCATCTGACAATTCAGCTGCAACCAAAGAATTGGAAAAAGTCTGACTTGTAAATGGATGTTACCCAGCCAGGATTCACTTTTTAGTTTCTAGGAAACATGGAAACCATAACGGCTTTACGGAGATTTATCAAATGACTATTAATTATTAACTAAAGTCATTATCCACTGCTTGTCTGTCAGTTTTTCCTACTAAGGTGGCTTGTCTGCTGGAAGCTCTGCCACTAGTATTTCAAATACCAGCAGGGTTACCCACGGTGAACAGGTTTCAGTGGAGCTTCCAGATTAAGAAGAAGGATCTGGTGATCTCTTCTAAAAAATTGGCCAGTGAAAGCCTTATGAATAGCAGTGGAACATTGATTTAGTGCCAAAGATGGCCCCCTCAGGTTAGAAGTCACTCAAAATACAACTGGGGAAGAGCTGCCTCCTCAAAGTAGAGTTGACCTTAATGACGTGGATGGATTAAGATCTCAGGAACTTCATTTGCTGATGTGGCATGACTCAAAATGAGAAGAAACAGCCAGGCAATGTCAGCAGTGGCTTGTGCCCCAGAGCTCACCCACTTCTGTTGCTGGGCCCTCAACCAGAGTCCTTGGCCATGCACGAGGCAGGATGTTGAGGTGCAGCCTGGAAAACCAGACACTCAAACCAGACAAGCCCAAAATGCTGTCACAAACGTGGAGCAGAGTTTTAGAGAGTTGTGCCAAACCTCTACTGCTTATGTGCAGAAAACTTCCAGACTGCAGAAAAAGAAGACCTACTGGTGAATGAAATATGAAATTACCATGTATGCCTCTACAGAGACCCCAAATTTAAAGCAGGGCCTGAAGAACTTTGCTGATAAGTTTGTCAAACTTCAGGATTATTGACAAGCAGAGGTTGAAAGACTTAAGCCAAAGTAGTTGATCTTATGGAACAATTGTAAAAATAAAGCAGGATGACCTCAAAGCAACATTAACGGCAAGGAATGGAGAAGATAAGCAGTTAACCCAGTTTGAATGGACACGTTAGCAAAACCCATCTGATGGAAGTGTTATTTCACAGGCAGAAACTGAATTACTAAGAGTTACAATGGATGCTACCTGAACAACTCATCATCTGGAAGAAGGTATTGACAAATTTGAAAAGCAGAATATAAAGGATATACCTCTTATGTAAGGTGTTTGTGATGAAAATGGTTCCGAGGACTATGGATTTGCACATTTTAAGACACAAGAAACAGCTGAAAGGGCTACTGGAAAAAAAAAGGAATGGGATGCTTCTAAATGATCATCAAGTATTTGTTGGATGATTTAATTCTCATAAAGAATGAGGAGCAGTACTCAAAGCTATGGCAAAAGGGTTTACCAATGTTTAAATCAAGAATTTTGGAGAAATGTGGGGCCAAGATGGTGGAGTAGTCAGAAGCTTCTGGTGATCCCTCTTACAACAAAACCAAACCAAAAAAACCCACTGCTGTCGAATTGATTCTGACTCATAGTGACTCTACAGGACAGAGTAGAACTGCCTTATAGAGTTTCCAAGGAACACCTGGTAGATTCGAACTGCCGACACTTTGGTTAGCAGCCATAGCACTTAACCACTATGCCACCAGGGTTTCCTCTTACAACAAAGACCTGAAAAAACAAGTGAAATAATTATATTTATGACAAGCTAGGAGCCCTGAACCTAAAAGGCAAAGTTAGAAAACACACTGAGCAGTAGGAAGAGGGAGGGACGGTTCAGAAGCAGAGAGGAGTTGCCAGACCTGAATCTCCAGGAACCCTCAGGCACCATTCACGAGAGCAACTGTGGTGGGCTGGGTAGCATTCTGGCCGCAGTTTCCTCAGGGAAAGAGAGCCAGACACACTCTCTACTCACACCTAAGGAAACAGGGAAGAATGATGCTCTTGGCAAAAGCTAAGTACTTGTGTATATTTTACAGTACCCCCAGCTCCCAAACCAGCTTCAGGGGCTGTCCATTTCCCTGGGCCTGAGATAGGCCCTGCTGAGTGCACTGAGCTATCCTCCTGGCCTTGGAGAAGGAATAAATTCACAACTGGGGGGAAACATTACCTGCTGGCTCCACTAACCTGGGAAGCTCAGGACAGAAGCAGGTCCTATCCAGGCAGAAACGGTCCATGGACTTTAAACACCTTTTCCCTCTGCATGGACATGTGGGCCTATTTCAGGAGAATAGACCCTTGTTGGCAGACTCCAACCATTTCAGCTCTGCGGTGGAGAGTTGGGTGTTTGATGTCTGACACTACTTCACCTACTAAGCAGGGTCCTCACCTACCCACAACAGAGGCCTAGTGACTGGTGGCTCCACCTTCATCACCCAGCCACCTGTGACGGGGTCCGAGGATAGCTCATACCTCCCAGTCCTTACAACCAAAAGTATTGGGTACCCATGGTCTGTCTGCAGAACCCAACCATCTGTGTGTTCTAGAGTACAGGAATGCGCTTTCCTCACAGACACTCAGGGGCAGTTGTCAGCCCCCTGCCTTGTTCAGAGCATGACCCCCTGCTGCAAATAGATACCTGTACCTACATCAATCACCCCTGCCCCCTAAGACTGTAGGACAGAGTCCGTACTACACACTTGATGACCATATACCTGGGCACATGAGCTGAATCCATACAAGAAAAGTGAATGGACTTCTAGGCTCATATAACTAATAACTGCTCTAGCCATCTGGTGAAAGGACTCTAGAGCTTCAAAGGCAAAAATAATCAGGCTAGCTCACTCAGGCAACCCATCTGGACGTATCAAAACAAAACAAAGCAAGAAGCTAGGATACAGTACACAAACAAAAAATAAACTAATATAATAACATATAGATGGCTCAGAGACAACAGGCAATATCAAATCACATAAAGAAGCAGACCATGATCACGTCAACCAGCTCCCAAAACAAAGAATCAAAAGATCTTCTGGATGAAGGTGCTTTCCTGAAATTACCAGATGCAGAATACAAAAGATTAATATACAGAACTCTTCAAGACATCAGGGAGAAGATCAGGTAATACACAGAACAAACCAAGGAACACACAGATAAACCAGTTGAAGGAATTAAAAGTTATCCAAGAACATAATGAAAAATTTAATAAAGTGCAAGAGTCCATAGAGAGGAAGAAATCAGAAATTCAGAAGATTAACAATAAAATTACAGAATTAGACAACTCAGTAGAAGTTCAGAGGAGCAGAATTGAGGACGTGTAAGGCAGAATTAGTGAGAATTAAAACAAAAAAACACTTGGCACCAATACATTTGAAGAAAAAGCAGATAAAAGAATTTAAAAACATGAAGAAACCCGAAGAATCCTGTGGGACTCTTTCAAGAGAAATAACCTATGAGTGATTTGAGTACCAGAACAGGGAGGGGTAACAGAAAATACAGAGAGAGTTGTTGAAGATTTCTTGGCAGAAAACTTCCCTGATATCATGGAAGATGAGAAGATAACTATCCAAGAAGCCCATCGAACTCCACATAAGGTAGATTTCAAAAGAAAGTCACCAAGACATATTATAATCAAATTTGCCAAAACCAAAGACAAAGAGAGAATTTTAACAGCAGCTAGGGATAAAAAAAAAAAAAAGTCACCTACAAAGGAGAGTCAATAAGAATAAGCTCAGACTACTTGGTAGAAACCATGCAGGCAAGAAGGCAATGGGATGACTTATGTAAAGCATGGAAGGAAAAAATTGCGAGCCAAGAATCATATAACCAGTACAACTCTCTCTCAAATATGAAGGTGAAGTTAGGACATTTCCAGATAAACAGAAGATTAGGGAATTTGTAAAAAAAAACTATAACAAATACTAAATGGACTTTTCTGTTAGAAAATCAATAATATCAGATAACAACCCAAGACTAGAACACAGGAGAGAGCAAACAGAGGTCAACCCAGATAGAGAAATCACAAAAATAAAACTAGATTAAAAAAAACGCTCAAAACAAGGACACAGTGATGTCATTACGTAAAAGAAGACAACATTAAAACAATAAAGAGGGACTAAGAAATGTAGTCACAGATCTGTCATATGGACAGGAAGACAGGTCAATATAAAGAAATAAAAGTTAGACTTAAACTTAGAAAAATAGGGGTAAATATTAAGGTAACTACAAAGGAGACTGAGAATCCTACTCGTCAAAATAAAATACAAGAAAAAAATAGAGACTCAGCAGAAACAAAATCAACTACAACAAATAAGAGGAAAAGACAATATATAAAGATAAAATACTCAGCACAAAACATTCAGTGGGAAAAAGAAGCCATCAACAACACACACAAAAAAAAAAGACATCAAAATGACAGCACTAAACTGATACCTATCCATAATTATACTGAATGTAAATGGACTAAATGCACCAATAAAGAGAGAAAGAATGGCAGAATGGATTAAAAAACACAACCTGTTTATACGCTGCCTACAAGAGACACATTTTAGGCTTAGAGACACAAACAAACTAAAACTCAAAGGATGAAAAAAAAAACAACAACAAGAAAACAACAAGCAAAAAAGAGCAGGAGTGGCAATATTCATTTCTGACAAAATAGACTTTAAACTTAAATCTACCACAAAGGATAGGAAGGACACTATATAATGATTAAAGGGAAACATACGAGAAGATTATAACCATATAAATGTTTATGCACCCAATGACAGGGCTGCAAGAAACAAAAAAAAAATTCTAACAACATTGAAAAATGAAATAGACAGCTCCACAATTATAGTAGGAGACTTCAACACACCACTTTCAGTGAAAGACAGAACATCCTGAAAGAAGCTCAATAAAGATTTGGAAGATCTAAATGCCACAATCAACCAACTCGACCTTATAGACATATACAGAACACTCGACCCAACAGCAGCCAAGTATACTTTCTTTTCTAGTGCACATGGAACATTCTCTAGAATAGATCACTTATTAGGTAATAAAGCAAGCCTTAGCAGAATCCAAAACATCAAAATATTACAAAGCATCTTCTCTGACCATAGGCCATAAAAGTAGAAATCAATAACAGAAAAAGCAGGGAAAAGAAATCAAACTCTTGGAAACTGAACAATACCCTGCTCAGAAATGACAGGGTTATACAAGACATTAAGGATGGAATAAAGAGATTCATAGAATCCAATGAGAATGAAAACAGAACCTTTGGGACACAGCAAAAGCGGTGCTCAGAGGTCAATTTATATCAATAAACGCACACATACAAAGAAAAGAGCTAAAATCAATGAATTATCCCCACAACTTGAACAAATAGAAAGAAAGAAGCAAAAGAAACCCTCAGGCACCAGAAGAAAGCAAATAAAAATTAGAGCAGAATTAAATGAAATAGAGAACAGAAAAACACTGGAAAGAGTTAAGAAAACCAAAAGCTGGTTCTTTGAAAGACTCAACAAAATTGATAAACCATTGGTCAAATTGAAACAGGAAAAACAGGAGAGGAAGCAAATAACCCAAATAAGAAATGAGATGTGCGATATCACAACAGACTCAACTGAAACAAAAAGAATCATATAAGATTACTATGAAAAATTGTACTCTAACAAAAGTGAAAACCTAGAAGAAATGGATGTATTTCTAGAAACACACTGTCTACCTAAACTAACACAAACAGAGGTAGAACAACTAAATAAATCCATAACAAAAGAAGAGATTGAAAAGGTAATTTAAAAACTCCAACAACAACAAAAAAAAGCCCTGGCCCGAATGGCTTCACTGCAGAGTTCTACCAAACTTCAGAGAAGAGTTAACACCACTACTACTAAAGGTATTTCAGAACACAGAACAGGATGGAATACTCTCAAACTCATTCTACGAAGCCAGCATAAAGCTGATACAAAAACCGGGTAAAAACCACAAAAAAAGAAAATTACTGACCTATATTCCTCATAAACTTAGATGCAAAAATCCTCAACAAAATTCTAGCCAACAGAATTCAACAACATATCAAAAAAATAATTCACCATGACCAAGTGGGATTCATACCATGTATGCAGGGATGGCTCAACATTAGAAAAACAATTAACGTTATCCACCACATAAATAAAACAAAAGACAAAAATCACATGATTTTATCAATTGTTGCAGAAAAGGCATTTGAAAAAGTCCAACACTCATTCATGATAAAAACGCTCAGCAAAATAGGAACAGAAGGAAAATTCCTCAACAGAATAAAGGGCATTTATACAAAGCCAACAGCCAACATCACCCTAAGTGGAAAGAGCCTGAAAACATTCACAATGAGATCGGGAACCAGACAAGGATGCCCTTTATCACCACTCTTATTCAGCATTGTGCTGGAAGTCCTAGCCAGAGCAATTAGGCTAGATAAAGAAGTAACGGGCATCCAGATTGGCAAGGAAGAAGTAAAAGTATCTCTATTTGCAGATGACATGATCTTATACACAGAAAACCCTAAGGAATCCTCCAGAAAACTACTGAAACTAATAGAAGAGTTCAGCACAGTATTAGGATACAAGATAAACATACAAAAATCAGTTGGATTCCTCTACACCAACAAAAAGAACATCGAAGAGGAAATCACCAAATCAATGTCATTTACAGTAGCCCCCAAGAAGATAAAATACTTAGGAATAAATCTTACAAGAGATGTAAAAGACTTATACAAAGAAAACTACAGTACACTTCTGCAAAAAACCAAAAGAGACTTACATAAGTGGAAAAACATACCTTGCTTGTGGGTAGGAAGACTTAACATTATAAAAATGTCTATTCTACCAAAAGCGATCTATGCATTTAATGCAATTCCAATCCAAATCCTGATGACATTCTTTAATGAGAGGGAGAAACAAATCACCAACTTCATATGGAAGTGAAAGAGGCCCCAGATAATAAGGCATTACTGAAAAAGAAGAACAAAGTGGTAGGCCTTACTTTACCTGATTTTAGAACCTATTATACCACCACAGTAGTCCAAACAGCCTGGTACTGGTACAACAACAGATACATGGGCCAATGGAACACAATTGAGAATCCAGACATAAATCCATCCACATAAGAGCAGCTGATATTTGACAAAGACCCCAGAACAGTTAAATGGAGGAAAAGACAGTCTTCTTAACAAATGGTGCTGGCATAACTGGATATCCATCTGCAAAAAAATGAAACAAGACCCATACCTCACTCCATGCACAAAAACTAACTCAAAATGGATCAAAGACCTAAATATAAAATCTAAAATGATAAAGATCATGGAAGAAAAAAAAAAAGGACAACGTTAGGAGCCCTAATACGTGGTATAAACAGTATACAAAACATTATAAAGAATGTAGAAGAAAAACTAGATAACTGGGAGCTCCTAAAAGTCAATCACCTATGCTCATCAAAGACTTCACCAAAAGAGTAAAAAGACTACCTACACGACTGGGTAAAATTTTTTAGATATGACATTTCTGATCAGCGCCTGATCTCTAAAATCTACATGATACTGCAAAAACTCAACTGCAAAAAGACAAATAACCCAATTAAAAAATGGGCAAAAGATATGGATAGACACTTCACTAAAGAAGACATTCAGGTAGCTAACAGATATATGAGGAAATGTTCACGATCGTTAGCCATTAGAGAAATGCAGATCGAAACTACAATGAGATTTCATCTCACTCCAACAAGGCTGGCATTAATCCAAAAAAACACAAAATAATAAATGTTGGAGAGGCTGTGCAGAGATTGGAACACTTCTACGCTGCTAGTGGGAATGTCAAATGGTACAACCACTTTGGAAATCAATTTGGCGCTTCCTTAAAAAGCTAGAAATAGAACTACCATACGATCCAGCAATCCCACTCCTTGGAATATATCCTAGAGAAATAAGAGCCTTTGCACGAACAGATATATGTACACCCATGTTTATTGCAACACCGTTTAAAATAGCAAAAAGATGGAAGCAACCAAGGTGCCCATCAACAGATGAATGGGGATAAATAAATTGTGGTATATTCACACAATGGGATACTATGCATTGATAAAGAACAGTGATGAATCTGTGAAACATTTCATAACATGGAGGAACCTGGAAGGCATTATGCTGAGTGAAATCAGTCAGTTGCAAAAGGACAAATATTGTATAAGACCACTATTATAAGAACTTGAGAAATAGTTTAAACTGAGAAGAAAGCATTCTTTTGTGGTTACGAGAGAGAGGAGGGAGGCAGGATGGGATAGGGGCATTCTCTAATTAGATAGTAGATAAGAACTACTTTAGGTAAAGGGAAAGACAGCACACTATACAGGGGAGGACAGCACAACTGGACTAAACCAAAAGCAAAGAAGTTTCCTGAATAAACTGAATGTCTCGAAGACCAGCATAGCAGGGGCAGGGGTCTGGGGACCATGGTTTCAGGGGACATCTAAGTCAATTGGCATAATAAAATCTATTAAGAAAACATTCTGCATCCCACTTTGAAGAGTGGTGTCTGGGGTCTTAAACACTAGCAAGCAGCCATCTAAGATGCATCAATTGGTCTCAGCCCACCTGGAGCAAAGGAAAATGAAGAACACCAAGGACACAAGGCGATTACGAGCCCAAGAGACAGAAGGGGCCACATGAACCAGAGACAACATCATCCTGAGACCAGAAGAACTAGATGGTGCCAGGCTACAACCAATGACTGCCCTGACAGGGAACACAGCAGAGAACTCCTGAGGGAGCAGGAGAGTAGTGGGATGCAGACCCCAAATTCTCAGAAGACCAGACTTAATGTTCTGACTGAGACTAGAAGGACCCCAGTGGTCATGGCCCCCAAACCTTCTGTTGGCCCAGGACAGGAACCATTCCCAAAGCCAACTTCAGACATGGATTGAACTGGACAATGGGTTGGAAAGGCATGCTGGTGAGGAGTGAGCTTCTTGGATCAGGTGGACACTTGAGGCTATGTTGGCATCTCCTGCCTGGAGGGGAGGTGAAAGGTTGGAGGGTGTTAGAAGCTGGCAAAATGGGCATGAAAAGAGAAAGTGGAGGGAGAGAGCGGTCTGTCTCATTAGGAGGAGAGTAATTGGGAATGTGTAGCAAGGGGTATATGGGTTTTTTTTTTGTGAGAGACTGACTTGATTTGTAAACTTTCACTTAAAGCACAATAAAAATTATTAAAAAAAAAAAAAAAAGGTTGGTAGTTCAAATCCACTAGCTACTCCACAAGAGAAAGATGTGGAAGTCTGCTTCCATAAAGATTACAGTTCTAGAAGCTATAGGGTTGCTATGAGTCAGAATCAACTGGATGGCAATTGGTGTTTTATCTATCAGTGGTAGGAGTGAGGGGAAAAAGGGGAGTTTTGCTTATGGGGCATGGAGTTTATATTAACGGTGGTGGAATGATTTGGAAAAGGATAGCAAGAATCGTTGCATAACTTGAAGAATGTAATCAATTTTACCAAATTGTACATGTAGAAATTGTTGACATGACATGTGTTTGTTTTGTTATGTATATTTTCATCCAATAAAAAAAAAGGTCATGAAACTCCTTTTTGTACAGGTCTAAATATATGAGTAAAAAAGCTTACCTCTGAAAAATGTTTCATTTTCACAAAGATATGATGTCTATCCATTGAAAGTAAATGTGGAATTTTTTACTTCCCCCTTTTTGAAATCATGCAAAATAAGCCACCAAAGCACAAGCAAATAAAATTACTCACTTGCTTTTTTCATTATTGAAAAGGGTAAATTTACCAGGATGGTGTGCTTAATAACCAAATAGTATTTCCCAGTATGCTTTTAAAATCTGGAATATTTTAAAATAAATTGATAAGGTGTGATGTGAGTCAGAATCCAGTTAGGGAATACACACACACACACACACACACACACACACACACACACACAGCATTTTAACAAGAAATTTACTACAGGGAGTTGGTTTCCCAGATAGTGGAGGACTGAGTGGGCAAAAAAGACCACTGAGGTAACTCCGAGGAGCCTTGGTGGCACAGTGGTTAAGCACTCAGCTGCTAACCAAAAGGTCTGCGGTTCAAACCCACCAGTTGCTCCGTGGGAGAAAAATGTGGCAGTCTGCTCCTGTAAAGGTTTACAGCCTTGGAAATCATATGGGGCAGTTCTACTCTGTCCTATAGGGTCACTATGAATTGGAATCAACTTGACATCAATGGGTTTGGTTTTTAGTTTAAGGTAACTCTGATATACAACATCTAGAGCATCTACCAAGCAGGGAAGAGTTGGAATTATCAGGGCGAGGAGCCAGTGGCATCACTAGGGAGACGTGGGGGGTGTGGACTGCACCCCCTGACATTGGCAGAGGGGGTGGCACCAAAATGACCCCGGAGTCTCCCATTGTAGTAGTAGCAAGGGAGCTGGCACCACTGAGGGAGGGGCCACCAGGCAGTGGCATCACTAGGGTTGGTGTCACTCATCACTCAATATGGTAACGCACCCCTCTGGCACCCCTACCACCCATCACCCCCCAGTCAGGGTGCAGGTGGCTGGATCATGGCACCTGCCATTGGGTGGAGAGGAGGGTCTCTGCCTTGGACAGTGGGAGGTGAGAGGAGCTATGGAAAGTCATGGGGTGGCGGGGGGGGCAGGGGGAGGCTGGGAAAGCTGAGGCCAGCACCAAGCACCCAGGCAGGGTGTGACACCATGAGTTACTGCACTGGGTGACACCAACCCTAGCTATGCCACTGTCAGAAGCTGAGAGGAAGAGTACCACAAAGCTGGGGCTCAGACCTGTGAGGAGGGAGCATGACCCAGAGGCTATTAGTATTTTTGAGAACATGGTAAAAGGCTGATTCTGAAAATGCCAAAAGGATCTGGAGTCTGGAACTAACTGCTGCTGACAAGGCAAGGACTATTGCCGGGGGACACTTTGAGGAAAAACAAGAGAACAGGGAGAAAAAAGTGCCTTCTCTGTCCTTGGTCCTTGCAGTTTCCCTAGAGCGTCCCTATAGGAAGCCATGGCAATGGAGAAGGAACATTCACAGAGTTCCAACTCTGCCTTACAGAGTAGTATAAAAAAGGGGAGATTTTCAGTTGCAAGCTACTAGCTTAATAATTGGTTCAGCACAGGGTTGATCCCTGAGCTTGTCACCTGGATGATAGTGGCTGCCTTCCCAGCCAGAGAGTGCGCACCTCTGTTTGTTTTTTTCCACTCTTGTGTCCCCAGTGCCTGGAACAGACCCAGCACTCAATAAATATTTGTTGAAATAATAAATGAGTGAAAACCCCATGATATTAACTTTTTTACTCTTGCTACAATACTCCACTGCCTTTAACAAGGAAAAAAGCCAAAGAGAATCTCTTCCTGCTTTACAAGCTTGCCTGCAACTGGCCTAGGCATCCATTTTATTAATGATTCCAGTGTTTTTAGAGTGAACAAAAAAGAACTGATACAACATCAGCCATGACTAATGACTTCCAGTATGCCTCTTTCATAACATAGAACAGAATTTTACCTGATGACCAAGTTGATGTTTTATGCACAGAGACAGTCCAGGTTATACTTTGTGCCAGGCTGTAACTCCAAATAAAACAAAGTTGTAATCATTACAAAAATCTCAGGAACAGAGGCAGAGCCAACACGGTGCTGTACTCAGATGTAGCAAACCAACTCTCTGCAGCAAAGACTTGAAAAACTAAGTTAAACAGATACAAACTTCAATCCTGCAACACTAAGCATCAAATGAAGGAACAAAGAATTAGATCAAGCACCACATGGAAGAAACTGATAGAGAACAGAGAATGAGGAAACCCACAGAGTGGAGATCCCCTGCCAACTAACTGGTCTCAGAGTCACCATCTTGGTGTTCGGGGTGTTCGGGGTTCCATACTCTCAGGGTTGCTCCAGACTCTGTCAGACCAGCAAGTCTGGTCCTCCTTTTTGAGTTAGAATTTTGTTCTGCATTTTTCTCCAGCTCTGTCTGAGACCCTCTATTGTGGTCCCTGTCAGAGCAGTCACTTGTGGTAGCTGGGCACCATCTAGTTGTACTGGGCTTAGTCTAGTGGAGACCATGGTAGACGTGGCTGATTAGTCCTTTGGACTAATCTTTTCCTTGAATCTTCAGTTTTCTTCATTCTTCCTTGCTCCCAAAGGGGTGAGACCAGTGGAATATCCTAGATAGCTGTTCACAGGCTTTTAAGACCCCAGACACTACTCACCAAAGGAGACCATAGAACATTTTCTTTATAAACCATCTTATGCCAATTGAGCCAGGTGTACCCTGAAACTGTGGTCCCTACGTGTCTGTCATGTTGTGGGAGCTTGTGCATTGCTGTGATGCTGGAAGCTATGCCACTGGTATTCACATACAAGCAGAGGCCACCCATGGAGGAGAGGTTTCAGCTGAGCTTACAGACTAAGACAGATTAGGAAGAAGGCTACTTCTCAAAAGCATTAGCCAGTAAAAACCTTATGAATAGGAGTGGAACATTGTCTGATTTAGTGCTGGAAGATGAGCTCCTCAGGTTGGAAGGCACTCAAAAGATGACTGGGAAGAGCGACCTTCTCAAAGTAAAGTCGACCTTAATGACCCGGATGGAGTAAAGCTTTCGGGACCTTCATTTGCTAACGTGGCACGACTCAAAATGAGAAGAAACAGCCACAAACATCCATTAATAATCAGAACCTGGAATGTAGTAAGTATGAATCTAGGAAAATTGGAAATCATCAAAAATGAAATGGAATGCATAAACATCAATATCCTAGGCATTAGTGAGCTGAAATGGACTGATATTAGCCATTTTGAATCGGACAATCATATAGTCTACAATGCTGGGAATGACAACTTGAAGAGGAATGGTGTTGCATTCATTGTCAAAAAGAACATTTCAAGATCTATGCTGAAGTACAATTCTGTCAGTGATAGGATAATATCCATATGCCTACAAGGAAGACCAGTTAATACGACTATTATTCAGATTTATGCACCAACCATTAAGGCCAAAGATGAAGAAATAAAAGTTTTTTTTCAGCTGCTGCAGTCTGAAACTGATCAAACATGCAAACAAGATGCATTGAAAATTACTGGTGATTGGAATGAGGAAGTTGGAAACAAAGAAAAAGGATTGGTATTTGGAAAATATGGCCTTGGTGGTAGAAACAATGCCAGAGATGGAATGGTAGAATTTAGCAAGACCAACGACTTCTTCATTGCAAATACCTTCTTTCACCAACATAAATGGTGACTAAACACATGGACCTCTCCAGATGGAGCACACAGGAGTCAAATTGACTACATCTGTGGAAAGAGATGGTGGAAGAGCTCAATATCATCAGTCAGAAGAAGGCCAGAGGCCGACTGTGGAACAGACCATCAATTGATCACATACAAGTTCAAGCTGAAACTGAAGAAAATCAGAGCAAGTCCACAAGAGCCAAAATATGGCCTTGAGTATATCCCACCTGAATTTAGAGACCATCTCAAGAATAGATTTGACACATTGAACACTAGTGACCAAAGACCAGACAAGTTGTGGAATGATATCAAGGACATCATACTTGAAGAAAGCAAGACATCATACATGAAGAAAGCAAGAAAGACAGGAAAGAAAGAAAAGACCAAGATGGATGTCAGAGGAGACTCTGAAACTTGCTCAAGAATGTCAACCAGCTAAAGCAAAAGGAAGAAAAGGTGAAGTAAAAGAACTGAACAGAAGATTTCAAAGAGTAGCTCGAGAAGACGAAGTATTATAATGACATGTGCAAAAAGCAGGAGACAGAAAACCAAAAGAGAAGAACAAGCTCCGTGTTTCTCAAGCTGAAAGAACTGAAGAAAAGATTCAAGCCTCAAGTTGCAATAGTGAAGGATTCTATGCAGGAAAATATTAAACAATGCAGGAAGCGTCAAAAGAAGATGGAAGGAATACACAGAGTCATTATACCAAAAAGGATTAGTTGATGTTCAACCATTGCAGTAGGTAGCATATGATCAGGAACTGATGGTACTGAAGGAAGAAGTCCAAGCTGCTCTGAAGGCATTGGCAAAAAACAAGGCTCCAGGAATTGATGGAGTATCAATTGAGATGTTTCAACAAACAGATGCAGTGCTGGAGGTGATCACTCGTCTATGCCAAGAAATATGGAAGACAGCTTCCTGGCCAACTGACTGGAAGAGATCCATATTTATGCCTATTCCCAAGAGGGTGATCCAACCGAATGTGGAAATTATAGAACAATATCATTAATATCACACGCAAGCAAAATTTTGCTGAAGATCATTCAAAAACAGCTGCAGCAGTATATTGACAGGGAACTGCCAGAAATTCAGGCTGGATTCAGAAGAAGATGTGGAAACAGAGATATTATTGCTGATGTGAGATGGATCCTGGCTGAAAGCAGAGAATACCAGAAGGATGTTTACCTGTGTTTTATTGACCATGCAAAGGCATTTGCCTGTGTGGATCATAACAAACTATGGATAACATTACCAAGAATGGGAATTCCAGAAGACTTAATTGTGCTCATGAGGAACCTTTCCATAGATCAAGAGGCAGTTGTTTGGACAGAACAAGGGGATACTGATTGGTTTAAGTCAGGAAAGGTGTGCGTCAGAGTTGTATTCTTTCACCATACCTATTCAATCTGTACGCCGAGCAAATAATCCGAGAAGCTGGACTATATGAAGAAGAACGGGGCATCAGGATTGGAGGAAGACTCATTAACAACCTGTGTTATGCAGATGACATAACTTTGCTTGCTGTAAGTGAAGAGGACTTGAAGCACTTACCAATGAAGATCAAAGACCACAGCCTTCGGTATGGATTACACCTCAACATAAAGAAAACAAAAATACTCACAACTGGACCAATGAGCAATATCATGACAAACAGAGAAAAGACTGAAGTTGTGAAGGATTTCATTTTATTTGGATCCACAATCAACAGCCAAGGAAGCAGCAGTCAATAAATCAATCGACACATTGCATTGGGTAAATTTTCTGCAACGGACCTCTTCAAAGTGTTGAAAAGCAAAGATGTCATCTTGAAGACTAAGGTGTGCCTGACCCAAGCCATGGTATTTTCAATTGCATCATATACATGTGAAAGCTGGACAATGAATAAGGAAGACTGAAGAATTGACACCTTTGAATTGTGATGTTGGCAAAGAATATTGAATATAGCATGGACTGCCAAAACTACAAACAAATCTGTCATGGAAGAAGTACAACCAGAATGCTCCTTAGAAGCAAAGATGGCGAGACTGCATCTTACATACTTTGGACATGTTGTCAGGAGGGATCAGTCTCTGGAGAAGGACATCATGCTTGGCAAAGCACAAGATCAGCAGAAAAGAGGAAGACTCTCAAGGAAGAGGATTGACACAGTGGTTGCAATAATGAGCTGAAGCATAACAATGATTTTAAGGATGGCACAGAACCACGCAGTGTTTCATTCTATTGCACGTAGGGTTGCTATGAGTCAGAACCGATTCAACTGCACCTAACAACAACAACAGGGAGCTGCCATGACCTTGCCTTGTACAAGCTGTGCAGCTTCCCCAGCATTGTGTACTGTCTTACCCTTCATCAAAGGTACCGTTATCTATTGTCTAGTGTTTTTCCATCCCCACACCTGCCCTCCCTTGTAACCACCAAAGGTTGTTTCTTTTTGTGTGTAAAGGTTTTCATGAATTTTTACAGTCGTAATCTCATACAATATTTGTCCTTTTGTGATTGCCTTATTTCACTCAGCATAATGCCCTCCAGATTCATCCATGTTATGAGATGCTTCACAGATTCATCATTGTTCTTTATCAGTGTGTAATATTCTACTGCATGTATGTACCACAGTTTGTTTATCCATTCATCTCTTGATGAGCATCTAGGCTTCCATCTTTTTGCTGTTTTGAATAGGGCTGCAATGAATATGGGTGTGCATATGTCTATTTGTGTGACAACTCTTATTTCTCTAGGATATATCCCTAGGAGTGGGATAGCTGGATCATATGATATTTCCATTTTTAGCTTTCTAAGGAAGTGCCATATCATTTTCCAAAATGGTTGTATCATTTTGCATTCCCACCAGCAGTGCATAAGAGTTCCGGTCTCCCCGCAGCCTCTCCAAAGTTTGTTATTTCTTGTTTTTTTGATTCGTGCCAGTAATGCCAGGGTGAGATGGTATCTGATTGTGGTGTTGATTTGCATTTCTCTAATGGCTTTAATGGCTAGTGATCTCGAGCATTTCCTCATGTGTCTGTTGACCTCTTGAAAGTCTTCATTGGTGAAGTGTCAGTTCACTTCCTTTGTCCATTTTTTTAATTGGGTCTTTTTGTTGTAGAGGTGTTGGATTTTCTTGTAGATTTTAGAGATTAGAACTTTGTCTGATCTGTAATAGTCAAAGTTTTTCTCCCAGTCTGTAGGTTCTCTTTTTACTCTTTTGGTGAAGTCTTTTGATGAGTGTGTTTAATTTTTAGAAGATCCCAGTTATATAGGTTATCTTCTAGAGTTCGTGTGTTGTTGGTTGTGTTTTGTATCCTGTTAATGCCTCTAGTGTTGATCCTATTTTTTCTTCTAAGAACTTCATAGTTCTTGGCTTTATATTTAGGTCTTTGATCCATTTTGAATTAGTTTTTGTACATGGATGATGAATAAGGAAGACCAAAGAAAAATTGATGCCTTTGAATTGTGGCATTGGTGAAGAATATTGAGCATACCAGGAACTGCCAAAAGAATGAACAAATCTGTCCTGGAAGAAGTACAACCAGAATGCTCCTTAGAAGCAAGGATGGAGAGACTAAGTCTCACATACTTTGGACTCATTATCAGGAGGAATCAGTTCCTAGAGAAGGACATCATTCTTGGTAAAGTAGAGGGTCAGAGGAAAAGAGGAAGACCCTCCATGAGATGGATTGACAAAGTAGCTGCTGCAATGGGCTCAAGTTTAACAAGGATTTTGAGGATGGCACAGGACCGGGCAGTGTTTCATGCCATTGTGCATAGGGTTGCTATGAGTCAGAATCTATGGGACAGCATCTGACAATGACAACAATGCCCAAAGCACTCTACAGATATAATGCAATCCTGATCCAAATACCAACAGCATTCTTTAAGGAGACTGAAAAACTAATCACGAACTCTTTATGGAAAGAGGCCCCGGAGAGCAAAGCATTAATGAAGAAAAAGTAGAAGGCCTCACACTACCTGATCTCAGTCAAAACAGCCTGGTACTGCTACAATGACAGACAGACCATTTGAAAATGGTATGGTGCTTCCTTAAAACGTTACTTCCACCAACCCCTCTGACGGGTCACAACAGAGGACACTGGACAGAGCAGGAGAAAAATGTAAAACAAACTTCAAATTCAGACAAAAAAGACCAGACTTACTGGTCTGACAGAAACTGGAGCAATCCCTAAGATTTTGGTCCCCAGACACCCTTTTAACTCAGAACTGAAGCCACTCCTGAAGTTTATCCTTCAGCCAAAGATTAGTCAAGTATAAAACAGGCAGTAACAGTCATTAGGAACATGTTTCTTAGTTCAGTCAAGTATAAGAGACCAAATAGAGAACACCTGCCCAAAATCAAAATAAGAAGGCAAAAAGGGACAGGAAAAATGGATGGATGGAAACGGAGAACCTGGGGTGGGGAAGGGGAGAGTATTGACACATCGAAGTGATTTCAACCAATATCACAAAACAATTTGTGTATGAATTGCTGAATGAGAAAATAAGTTGCTCTGTAAACAAAATAAAAAAAAAAAAATCTCAGGAACATTTCAGACATGTTTATTTTCCAAAGAGACCACTATGTGCATATCACTCTCTAGCTATTAAAACCTATAAAAACTTAAATGGTATCAGTTCAAATAACCAAATTGTTGTAAGTGGAAGGAAAAGCTGTTTTTTCACCTGATGCTCAGTTTGGAGGTGAGCAATTTCTTCCCCTTCCCTTACTCCCAGGGTCATGTCTACTCCTCTGTCATGGTGCTGGATCATTTTAAATTCAGTCATTCTCACCCACAGTAGAAAAGCAAAGGGAAACAAAAAGGAAAGAAAAAGAAAACAAAGCAAACATGGTGAGCAGGATTACTCTGACTCCCTGCTGTTGAGAGGGTTTTTAGGCCTTTGGCCCCAAAACACTTAGTCCAGATGGTTTTTACCTTTGAAACAAAAAACCAAGACTAGATTTCACAGGCTCTGATCTGGTGTCAGGAAAATCCACAAGACCCCATCAACATTTTATAAGAATCTTGTAAAAACCCTCAGATCCATGTGCTATGAAAATTCCCATGAACGTAAAAAGAAATGAAAATGAAATATGTCAACGCACATTGCCCACCTCCACAACATTGCTGGAATGGGAATCAAGGATTTGAAGGACTAACAAAGAGAGAAGTACAGGAAGTCAGAGGGGAAATGGAAGACAGAGAGAACACCAAGAGAATATTTTTATTGTGACTTCCTTTTTTTTTTTTCCTAGTATTTGAAAATATAGACATTTTTGAAATAAATAGCTCAAATATCACATAAATCCATGTCACCTCTGAATATTCGGTGACTTTTTGGTATCTTTCACCTCAGTAAAGAGGTGAAGTGAGTCAGGTGTCTCAATGGTATTCTGTAATAGAGAGCTTTCTGGGACTCCCTCTTTCCCCAGTTTGTACAGATTTTCTGTACTGCATCTAATTCTCCCCAAGCCAATTGCAATTTGGAGCTTTATTTTAATGTGGTCCAGAGATCTCAATGCTGTCAGCAAGGACCCAGGTTCTTTTATCATGCCTCCACTCTCCTGTCTATGAAGTTGGCTTCCTCCTGGGGTTAGTTTCCTCATGGACATAGGGTGGCTGTTTTGTTCACATGCAGCAGGAGAGTCCCTTCAAGAAACTGTCTCAAGAGCATCAATATACATTTTTCCTGAATCCTCTGGAAAATCCGTCATTGCATCTCATTGCCCTGAGTTGGCTTTAGACCTGCCCAGCTCTGAACCTATAACTGTGGAAGGAAAGATGGTCGTGACTGGGAGTCAGCTCTCAAAGCCCAATAGCTGGAGTATTATGGGGAGAGTGAAATTAGGGGGACAGTGTGTCTACTACAGGGAGACTGCTGTCCCATGGTTCAGGGTACCATGCTGTTGTTATTGTTAGGCGTTGATTTTCAACTCAGCTATTTAACTCTATCTCTGCAAAGCAAAAAACATTTGATTGATGAGCAACTATACTGCAAATCTGTAAATTCCCAGCTTCTTTAATTGCTTCACTTTTAGTAGTTTGTCTGGATTTACCATTTCTCTCCACCAAAACCCCTTTACTTGGGCATAACTAAGTGATAAGATATATTCTGGTTCTTGTTTCAGAAAAGAGAAGCCATACCTTCCTTCAAACCAATGGCTGCATGAAAGAGTGCACTAACTAATGCACTGATGTTGGCCAGTTCCTGAAGTGACCCTGACAGGTGGGGTTGTTGATTCCTGAATCTTCAGGCTGTGAGGGCCTTCACTGACCATGGAGCATCTGGAGCAATCATAAAGGGCTTTGGGGGGTTAATGCACTTTATCACTTCGATGCTGAAACTGCAAATTTTTTTTCTATTACAAGCATGGTTTAAAATGGCAATTCACAATATTATCATATTTGTATAAATGTGTGCTTCAGTAGATATTTTTGTCATGTGGGTCTATTTTGTTTATTAGAATAAAACACATGCAGATGCTGAGGGAAAGTTGGACACAAGAGCAGCCCGTAGGAGATCTGAGATGGCCTGGAAGTCATCCTGTGACAGAGATGAGACCTTCTTTATGAGGTTGCCCCAGCCATCCCATTAGATGCCACTTCAGGCACACTCGAGCTTTGCCTCAGTGCACATAGATGCTTCTGAGAGAAATAAGCAAACAAATCCAATATGATTCCCCACAGACTTCCAGTCATTGCAAAGGCTTCTTCCATGCCTGCTAGAATGTTCCACAGAGACCTTGTTGCTCTCTGGTTTTGACAAATAGCAATCAATTCCTTCTGGTCCAAATAAATTATCTTCATTCTCATATGGACAGGGAATTTTATATACACTTCTGCCTCCTGGGTACTGTTCTTTTTCTTATGCTAGTATCTTAGGCTGGGGTCTCTAAAAAAAAAAACAAAAAATTGTTTAGAAGCAAAATCAGTGAAAAGTATATATATATATGTGTGTATATATATATATATATACATATATATGTATATATGTATATGGGGCCTGGTGGCACAGTGGTTAAAATTTAGGCTGCTACTAAAAGATCAGCAGCTTGAATCCACCTTGGAAATCCTATGGAACAGTTCTACTCTGTCCTATAGTGTTGCTACGGGTCAGAATTGATTCAATGGCAACAGGTTTGGTTTCTGGTTTTATATATACATATAGAGAGAGAGAGAGAGATTTATCTCAAGGAAATAGCTCTCGTGGATATAGAGGCTGGCAAGTCCCAACTCCATGGGTCAGGCTTCAGGCTGGAGGCTTCTCCTGACTCACATAGCTGCAAGGGCTGATGAACACAGGGTCAACAGGTCAGATGGCAGATTGATGGCACACAGCCTAAAGAGGCTGACAAATCCAAGATCTGCAGGTAAGACAAGAGATCAATGACTCACAGGCTGCAGAGGCTGACAAATCCCAAGGCAGGCAGTATGGCAGGCTGCTGGCTCAAGCCCAAGAACCAGAGTTCAGATGATGATAAGGATCCAGAGCAAACGAGTTTTGCCATAATGTCCACATATATGTTAGATGCAAGCCACACCTCCAAGGAAACTTCCTTACAACTGTTTGGCTGATCGTATAATATCACATCATGGAGGATGACTACAGCATTCCATAACTGCCATATTACATCATTCCATAACTGCCAAGCTATATCATTACATAATTGCCAAACCACTGAGACTCATGGTCCAGCCAAGTTGACACACAACATTAACCACCACAGTCTACCCCTTGTCAACTTGGCACCTGTATTTATCTCCTTAAACCACACACAATCTCTAAATAAAGAAAATTACAAAGTCATACTTGCACCTAACATGATACAACTACTATGTGTAAAAACAGAAAATGCACTAGCCCCATTTACATCTTACATAAGTGAATAAAATAAAAATTATTTGATGCAACATACAGGGAAAAATACTCATAACAATTACAGTCCTTACTTCTGCAACTGGTCATGTGAACATAACTGGTATTTAGAATTACTTTCTCCCACCACCCATTCCATATTCCCTTTACCTTCAGCAAGCACCTCATCTGGTCATTATTCTTTGCTTGGTGGGGTGATGACACAACCTTCATTCCTGAAGGTTTTGGGTCATTAGTAGTCATGTTGGAATTGGGTTTCTGCAGTTTTCCATTGACTTCAATTACAGAATGTGGTAGTACTAAGAAATACCCTAGGGGATCTCCTTTATTCCAAATATAATCTTCTTAACCTCTATTATGCAACACCAATCCGATTTTCCCTTGGTAGTCAGGATCATTCACACCAGCCAATACAGTAACTCCCTTCTTTGCCTCTTGATCCAGAGACATAAAGAGCCCAGAGTAGCTGAGTGTTATTCTTAACTTCCAGTTCAATGGAATTCATGTTGTGTCTCCAGGTAGGAGCATGCCTCCCTTTAGAATTAAGACTTGTAGACTCGCAGAGCATAGGGTCATGGAGAAGAAGAAGCAAAATTTTGTGGGTGAGTTACCAGGGGTGATAATGAGTGGTGCCGCTTCCATTTCTACCCCTTGATTCCTGGAATAGTGAATCCTGGCTATGGGAGAAACAGTAGCATATATTGGAAGCTGGTTAAGAGCATATACAGCCTCCTGGAGAACATTGCCCCAACCCTGCAAAGTATTGCCACCTTTGTGTCTTTAAAAAGGCCATTCTATCATTCTATCAAGCCAGCTGCTTCAGGATGATGGAGAACATGGTAAGGCCAGTGAATTCCATAAATATGGGCCAATTGCCGCAATTCATTTGCTGTGAAGTGAGTCCCTTGATACATGTAATACCTGTATCAAGGTATGTGTGGGATACCATGATGGTGGATAAGGAATTTTGTAAGTCCACAGGTGGCAGTTTTGACAGAAGCATTGTTTGCAGGGGAAGCAAATCCGTATCCAGGGTAAGTTTCTAACCCAGTAAGAATGAAACACTGCCATTTCCATAATGGAAGTGGTTCAATGTAATTAACCTGCCACCACGTTGGTGGCTGATTATATCGATGAGTGGTGCTATATCGAGGACTCAATGTTGGTCTCTGCTGCTGGCAGATTGGACACTCAACATTGGTTGTAACCAATTCAGTCTTGGTGAGTGGAAGTTCATGGTGCTGAGCCAATGCATAGCCTCCATCCCTGCCACCATGACAACTTTTTCATGAGCCCATTGGCAATGATGGGAGTGGCTGGAGAAAGAGGATGACCGATTTCTAGAGAACACATTATCCTATCCACTTGATTGTTAAAATCCTTCTCTGGTGAGGTCACTCTTTGGTGAACTTTCACATGAGACACAAATATCTTCATTTCTTTGGCCCATTCAGAGAGATCTATCCATATTCCTCTTCCCTGTACCTCATATCACCAATTCTCCAACTATGTTCCTTCCAAAACCCTGACCATCCAGCCAAACCTTGGGCCACAGCTCATGAATCAGCATACAATCGCACATCTGGCCATTTCTCCTTCCAGGCGAAGTGAACAACCAGGTGCACTGCTCAAAGTTTTCCCCATTGGGAGGATTTACCCTCACTATTATCCTTTGATGGCAGTGGGTTATTATCCTTCAGGGAGGTCCCAGAAAGGGGTTGTAGTGCTGCTGCTGTCCACTTTCAAGTGGTGCCTGAGTATTATGCAGAACCACCTGTAAGTCAAGCACAAGTTTCTCGTTCCTCAGTCAACTGATTATAAGGAACCTCTCATTAGACCGTAAGTGCAGACTGGGAGAGTGCAGATAATGTAACATAAATGGAAACCATGGGCATTTGAGCCACTTCCTAATGCAACTTACTTATGCCTTCAGAGCCTATTCAAGCTTGATCTTGTATCTGCCATTTCCATTTGATGACGGAGTGTTGCTGTGCACTTCCAACTTCATGACTCTGTGAGTCAGACAACACCCAGTGCATGATGGGCAGCTCAGGGCACATGGTGACTTGGTGTCCATGGTCAAGCATTCAGTCCCTACTAAGGCCGAATAACAAATCAAAAGCTGTTTCTCAAAAGGAGAATAGTTATCTGCAAAGGGTGACAGGGCTTTACTCCAAATCCTAAGAATCTGTGCTGTGATTCACCAAAAGAGGCCTGCTGAAGATTCCAAACAGCATCTCTGTCCGCTACTGAAACTTCAAGCACCATTAGATCAGCTGAATCATACAGCCCAAGTGGCAGAGTGGCTTGAATAGCAGCCTGAACTTGTTGCAGAGCCTCCTCTTGTTCTGGGCCCTACTCAAAACTAGCAGCTTTTCAAGTCACTTGATATGTAGGCTAGAGTAGCATACCCAAATGAGGGATATGTTGCCTCCAAAATCCAAAGAGGCCCACCTAGCACTGTGCCTTCTTTTTAGTTGCAGGAGGGGCCAGATAGAAGAACTTTTCCTTTACTTTGGAAGGGATATCACAACATACCCCACACCACTGGACTCCTAGAAATTTCACTGAGGTTGAAGACACCTGAATTTTTGTGGGATTAATTTCCCACCCTCTAGCATGCAAATGTCTTGCCAATAAGTCCAGAGTCATTGACACTTCTTCCTTAGTAGGTCCAGTCAGCATAGTGCCATCTATGTTATGGACTAATGTGATATCTTGTGGAAGGAAAAGGTGATCAAGGTCCCTTCGGACTAAATTATGACATAAGGCTGGAGAGGCAACTGAAAGGGTATTGCTGTTCTTGCCGGCTGAAGACAAACTGCTTCTGGTGGTCCTTCAAAAGTAGAATGGAGAAAAAGGCATTGGCCAGATCAATACCTTCATACCAGGTACCAGGTGATACATTAATTTGGTGAAACAATGAAACCACATCTGGAACAGCAGCTGCAATTGGAGTCACCCACCCCTGGTCAAATTTACGATAACCCACTGTCATTCTCCAAGATCCATCTGTGTTTTGTACAGACCAAATAGGCAAGTTGAATGAGGATGGGGTGGGACTCACCACCCCTGCATCCTTCAATTCTTTGATGGTGACAGTAATCTCTGAAATCCCTCCATGAATGTGATATTGCTTTTGGTTTACTATTTTCCTAGGTAGGGGAAGTTCTAAGCACTTTCACTTGGCTTTTCCTACCATAGTAACCCTTACTTCACTTGTCAGGGATCCAATGTGAGGCTTCTGCCAGTTGCCAAATATACCTATTCTAATTATGCATTCTGGAACTGGGTAAATCACTACAGGGTGGGTTCAAGGACCTAGTAGACCTACTGAGAGACAAACTTGAGCTAGGATTCCACTCTAACTGGTGGGCCACAGTGACATTTTGGGTATCCTGGAATTAGTGTCAGTTCAGAGCCAGTATTCAGTAACCCCCAAAATTCTGATTATTTCCTTTTCCCCAATGAACAGCCACTCTACTAAAAGGCTATAGATATGTTTGGGGAAGGCTGGGAGAAAGATTAACAGTATACATTTTTGGCAGTGTAGTGGGGTCCTTTCTCAAAGAGACCTGGCCTCCCCTTCATTCAAGGGATTGTGGGTCTGTAAACTCACTCAAGTCTGGGAATTGATTGAGGAGCCATGACTATCCTAGCAATTCCAGTTAGACTGCTGTTCACTTCAATTCTTCCACTTGTACAGATCAAGTAAATGTTTAGTGGATTTCCCATCTATTTCACTCCTAAGGACAGCAAGACTAAATAGCTAGTGCCATAAGTCCATACGAATCAGGCTATTCTGATTACTGCTTTGACTCTGCTGTGTCTGTTATGGGAAACATACCACCTTGTCTCTGTTGACTGGAATCATGGGTTCCAATCACCCCCACTGAAGTTAGGTGTCTTAATTCAGTCAGGGCAGTTCCCACCGTCAAATCTGATTTACATAAAATGGCAATCACAGCAGTCTTCAAGGATGCTGGGGCTCCCTTCACAAATTTGTTTCTCTCAGTTGTGATAAAAAATGTGTCCTCTGGGCACTCCATCTGTGGTGTGGGTCTGTGGGTCTAACCTGATAAATCCATTCTAATATGCCAATTTCCCTAAGCTTTTGGATACTTTATTCTATAGTATAACAAGGCGGGTCTGGTACTTCACGTTGATACAGTATAGGCCGCCAGGCAATCCTTGCTTCAGTGAACCAACCAAATAAACTATTGTCAAAATCAAGATAACTAAATGCGACCTTAATTGATTTAAAGAGTTTTGTTGACTAGTTAACTACTTAGTGACATTACACTGACTGGTGGCTTACAAGTTTATTTTAAGATTTCTTGGGAATAAACAGTAGTGACAAGCTGTTTGGGTTAAGGTTCCTTTGGAAACAAGCTAACAAAATTCTGACTGGTGCTTGGTGAGGTAAGATGACTATTTCTTAGTGATACAGGTGCTTTGTTGGTTAGTTGCCACTTAGTTACCATAAAGAATTCACAGAGTGGTCACAGTTACATAAAAGCCCCTTGGTTTTACCACAAGAAAAAACCACGTTCTCTTAGATATTAGATAACAGACAGAACTGCCCTAACCAGTTTAGGTTTCTAGTTCTGCAGGTTTTCTACACAGAGTGAATCCCAAAACTGGACCCCACTTTAGCTTTTTTTACTCAGATTAGATACCTCAAAATAATTCTCAGGGTTTCTATATCAGGCATAAGTGGGAACTTTGAGGTCTTTTATATAGTGCTTGAACTGTGACTCTGAAGCCCTGAGCTCATCCTTTTTTTTCACCACTTTGTCTAACAAATATAGGACCAATCAATCAGCTTTCCTATATTTCTCACTCTGACGAAATTTTAGAAAAGTATCAAACATGAGATCACCGAGAGCCTTGCTTCTCGACAATACTTGATCTATTTGTGGTGATATTCTGTGTATTAATATTGCCACCTTATGCCATGAATTAGCAGCACCCTCTTTTCTACTGCAGGAAAAGCCATCAGCACCTTTAAGACTAGCCAGTCTTGATGTAATGGATTGAATTTCGTCCCCCAAAAATGTGTGTCAACTTGGCTGCAGCATGATTCCCAGTATTGCGTGGTTGCCCATAATTTGTGATCTGATGTGATCATCCTATATGTTGTAAATCCTAACCTCTATGATGTTAATGAGGCAGGATTAGGGGCAGGTACTTTAATGAGGTAGGACTCAATCTGAAGGATTAGGTTGTATTTTGAGTCAATCTCTTTTGAAATATAAAAGAGAGAATTGAGCAGAAAGGAGAGGGGCTTCATTACCACCAAGCAAGAAGAACCAGGACCAAGTGCATCCTTTGGACTTAGAGTTCCTGCATTAAGCAGCTCCTAGACCCAAGGGAAGACTGATGACAAGGACTTTCCCCAGAGCCAAAAAAGAGAGAATGACTTCCCCTGGAGCTAGTGCCCTGAATTCAGACTTCTAGCCTCCTAAACTATGAGAGAATAAACTTGTTTGTTAAAGCCATCCACTGTGGTATTTCTGTTATAGCAACACTAGATAACTAAGACACTTGAGAACCAATTTAGAAAACTCATCCTTATGATTTTGTTTTTCTAGAATGACTTTTGGTATGAAAGGTTGTACCATCGAGTCGATTCCAACTCATAATGACCCGATAGGACAGAGTAGAACTTCCCCATAGAGTTTCCAAGGAGTGCCTGGCAGATTCGAACTGCTCACCCTTTGGTTAGCAGATGTAGCACTTAACCACTATGCCACCAGGGTTTCCATATATATATACATATACATATATATACATACACCCCAGGTGTCTGTCAGTTTGTGGTAATGTGAGGGCTTGTGTGTTGCTGTGATGCTGGAAGCTATGCCACCGGTATTCAGATACCAGCAGGATCACCCGTGGAGGACAGGTTTCAGCTGAGCTTCCAGACTAAGACACACTAGGAAGAAGGGCCCGGCAGTCTACTTCTGAAAAGTATCAGCCAATGAAAACCTTATGAATAGCAGGGGAACACTGTCTGATATCGTGCTGGAAGATGAGCCCCCTAGATTGGAAGACACTCAAAAGATGACTGGGGAAGAGCTGCCTCCTCAAAGTAGAGTCGACCTTAATGACATGGATGGAGTAAAGCTTCCAGGACCTTCATTTGCTGATGTGGCACGACTCAAAATGAGAAGAAACAGCTGCAAACGTCCATTAATGATCAGAATCTGGAATGTACAAAGTATGAATCTAAGAAAATTAGGAATTGTCAAAAATGAAATGGAATGCATAAACATTGATATCCTAGGCCTTAGTGAACTAAAATGGACTGGTATTAGCCATTGTGAATCGGACAATCATATAGTCTGCAATGCTGGGAATAACAACTTGAAGAGGACTGGTGTTGCATTCATCGTCAAAAAGAATATTTCAAGATCTATCCTGAAGTACAATGCTGTCAGTTATAGGATAATATCCATATGCCTACAAGGAAGACCAGTTAATATGACTATTATTCAGATATACACACCAACCACTAGGGCCAAAGATGAAGAAATAGAAGATTTTTATCAGCTGCTGCAGTCTGAAATTGGTCAAACATGCAATCAAGCTGCACTGATAATTACTGGTGATTTTAATGCGAAAGTTGGAAACAAAGAAGAAGGATCAGTAGTTGGAAAATATGGCCTTGGTGATAGAAACAATTCTGGAGATGGAATGATAGAGTTTTGCAAGACCAATGACTTCTTCATTGCAAATACCTTCTTTCACCAACATAAACGGTGACTATATACATGTACCTCACCAGATGGAGCACACAGAAATCAAATTGACTACATCTGTGGAAAGAGACAATGGAAAAGCTCAATATCATCAGTCAGAACAAGGCCAGAGGCCAACTATGGAAAAGACCATCAATTGCTCATATGCAAGTTCAAGCTGAAGCTGAAGAAAATCAGAGCAAGTCCATGACAGCCAAAATATGATGTTGAGTATATCCCGCCTGAATTTAGAGACCATCTCAAGAATAGATTTGACGCATTGAACACTGGTGACTGAAGACCGGACGAGTTGTGGAATGACATCAAGGACATCACACACGAAGAAAGCAAAATTTGGTCATTGAAAAGACAGGATTGAAAGAAAAGACCAAGATGGATGTCAGAGGAGACTCTGAAACTTGCTCTCAAACATTGAGCCACTAAAGCAAAAGGAAAAATTGATGAAGTAAAAGAACTGAGCAGAAGATTTCAAAGGGTGGCTTTAGAAGACAAAGTAAAGTATTATAATGACACGTGCAAAGAGCTGGAAATGGAAAACCAAAACGGAAGAACACACTCGCTGTTTCTCAAGCTGAAAGAACTGAAGAAAAAATTCAAGCCACAAGTTGCAATAGTGAAGGATTCTATGGGGAAAATATTAAATGACTCAGGAAGCATCAAAAGAAGATGGAAGGAATACACAGAGTCATTATACCAAAAAGAATTAGTCAATGTTCAACCATTTCAAGAGGTAGCATATGATCAGGAAACCATGGTACTGAAGGAAGAAGTCCAAGCTGCTCTGAAGGCATTGGTGAAAAACAAGGCTTCAGGAATTGATGGAGTATCAATTGAGATGCTTCAACAAACAGAATCAGTGCTGGAGGTGATCACTCGTCTATGCCAAGAAATATGGAAGGCAGCTTCCTGGCCAACTGACTGGAAGAGATCCATATTTATGCCTATTCCCAAGAAAGATGATCCAAGGAAATGTGGAAATTATGGAACGATATCATTAATATCACACGCAAGCAAAATTTTGCTGAAGATCATTCAAAAACGGCTGCAGCAGTATATCCACAGGGAACTTCCAGAAATTCAGGCTGGTTTCAGAAGAGGATGTGGAACCAGGTATATCATTGCTGATATCAGATGGATCCTGGCTGAAAGCAGAGAATACCAGAAGGATGTTTACCTGTGTTTTATTGACTATGCAAAGGTATTCGACTGTGTGGATCATAACAAATTATGGGTAACATTGTGAAGAATGGGAATTCCAGAACTCTTAATTGTGCTCATGGGGAACCTTTACATAGATCAAGAGACAGTTGTTTGGACAGAACAAGGGGATACTGATTGGTTTAAAGTCAGGAAAGGTATGCGTCAGGGTTGTATTCTTTGACCATACCTATTCAATCTGTATGCTAAGCAAATAATCCGAGAAGCTGGACTATATGAAGAAGAACGGGGCACCAGGATTGGAGGAAGACTCATTAAGGACCTGCATTATACAGATGACACAACCTTGCTTGCTGAAAGAGAAAAGGACTTGAAGCACTTACTAATGAAGATCAGAGACCACAGCCTTCAGTATGGATTACACCTCAACATAAAGAAAACAAAAATCCTCACAACTGGATTGATGAGCAACATCATGATAAACGGAGAAAAGATTGAAGTTGTGAGGGATTTCATTTTACTTGGATCCACAATCAACAGCCATGGAAGCAGCAGTCAAGAAATCAAAAGACACATTGCATTGGGTAAATCTGCTGCAAAGGACCTCTTCAAAGTGTTGAAAAGCAAAGATGTCATCTTGAAGACTAAGGTGTGCCTGACCCAAGCCATGGTATTTTCAATCGCATCATATGGATGTGAAATCTGGACAATGAATAAAGAAGACCGAAGAAGAATTGATGCCTTTGAATTGTGGTGTTGGCGAAGCATATTGAATATACCATGGAGTGCCAGAAGAATGAATAAATCTGTCTTGGACGAAGTACAGTCTGAATGCTCCTTAGATGCAAGGATGGCGAGACTGCGTCTTACCTACTTTGGACATGTTGTCAAGAGGGATCAGTCTCTGGAGAAGGACATCATGCTTGGCAAAGTACAGGGTTAGTGGAAAAAAGGAAGACCCTCAACAAGGTGGATTGACACAGTGGCTGCAACAGTGGCCTAAAGCATAACAAGGATTGTAAGAATGGCTCAGGTCTGGGCAGTGTTTCATTCTGCTGTGCATAGGGTCGCTATGAGTCGGAGCCAACTCGACGGCACCTAACAACAACAAGATCAACAACAGGTGTGTGTGTATATATATATATACATACACATACATACATACACATATACACAGAGGGAGATTTATCTCAAGGAAAATTACTGAAGCAGCTCTAGAGGTTCACAAGTTCCATGTCCTTGGATCAGGCTGGAGGCTTCCTCTGACTCACGTAGATGCAGGGGCTGACAAACCCAAGATCAGCAGGTCAGATAACAGGTTGATGGCTCACAGGCTGTAGAGGCCAGTGATTCCCAAGATCAGCAGGCAATACAGCAGGCTGCTGGGTCAAGTCCCAAGAACCGGAGGTCAAATGATGGCAATCCAGAGGCAGGATCCAGAGCTAGTAAGTGAGCTTTTCCAGAACATCCATATATACATATATTGGTTGCAGACCACACCCCTGTGGAAACTCCACTTACAACTGATTGGTTGATCACATCAGATCAGACAGTCATGAATGGAGGATGACTTCATCATTATGTCATAACTGCCAAATTACATCATTACAAAGCTGCCAAACTACATTATTACATAACTGCCAAGCTACATTATTACATAACTGCCAAACCACTGGGAATCACTGCCCAGCCATGTTGACATACAGCCTTAAGCATTACAGCTATTGGAACTAATTTTAAAAAATCAATACAAATTCTCCCTTAGATTGCACATTACCAGCATCTTCTTTTTCATAGAAAAAGAGAAAATATGTTTAGTTTGTGTTCTCAGCCATGGCTTTACCATGAATAAAAAAAGCTCTTCTTTATAGACATTTTATTCTCATACATCTTCACAATACAGATTTTAGAGGATTGCTTGTTGGACGTCCTTTGATCCAAATATTTGTTCAAGAGACTGTAAACATCTCATGTGACTGAACACCAGACCATGTTATTAAACATCAGCTGAATTAGCAACGTAAACGTCCCTGTGAAATCTCACATATAGCAATTAGGAAATATAGGATACTGGGTGAACTCTGATGTAGCCCTGAGGGGAGATCCTGAATGATGACTTTGCTCTACACAAACACAAAAACTGAAAGAGGTCACAAAACATTTGCTTGTTATCCAGACCTCTGTTAATTAAACTTAACAGACCAATTCCATAGAATGCAGCTGTTTACCTATTTCAAGTTCAATAGTCATTAATAAAAACAGAAGAAAGGCCTTCTCAGGACCTAATCAGAGGTTGCAAAGAATTTTTTCTTTTTCTTTTTTTTTTTTTTCCAGCCAATGTCACTATCCAAGATCTTGGCAATCATTCAGGAGCATTCTGTTTGCTAACAAATTAGTTAAAGATGAGATAAACAATGTTTCTGTACCATCGGCTGAAGTTACCACTTGCAAATCTTAGCCAAAAAGCATAAATGCTAGGAATGTTTTCCAAGAAGAGACAGTAAATTCCAAAGAGAGGAGCATCACTCCACATCACTGCGTACCATCTGTTTTACCTACTGGTGACAGATGTCTGAGTTGGCTTAAAATTGGAAAAGCCAATAGTTTCCCAAACTGACTTAGAAATGAACAAAAAAAAAAAATTGTATATCTCTCGTTACTGTGTGTCAATACAACTCACCTTCTACCATTGTCTATCAATCTGAAACATGCTTCAAAAATAAAATTTTCAGATTTCAGCTTTGTCTCTATATTTGCCACCAGAGCCAGCTATTTTCCAACTCACTTAATATCAAAAAGGAGAACTTCACTGTGACCTTCTTGTGTCTGCACCTTTGGCTTAAACAGAGATCCAGTCTGAAGCACATGAATGATCTGGGCTCCGGAGATTCGGATGAGGAGAAAAATACTAGCGATTTATTGCCAAAACCTGCTGTCACTCCTGCTTTGGTTAGGAAAGCCTCACCTAGAAGACTCTCTTTTTATTAATTCGGTGAGCCTGTATTAAACTTTTACTGTTGTTGTTGTTGTTTGGTGTCAAGTTGATTCTGACTCATTGTGACCCCATGTGACAAAGCAGAACTAAATAGAACTGCCCCACTGGGTTTTCTTAGTATAATCTTTATGGAAGCAGACTGCCAGGTTTTTCTCCTGCAGAGCCACTGGGTGAGTTTGAACCGCCAACCTTTCAGGTAGCAGCCAAGCACTTAACCTTTGCGCCACCAAACATCTTGAACATCTGCTAGCAGGTCTATAATGGACACAAAAGTCAAAGGCAGCCATCTGGAAGGAGGGCAATTGTTTACACCTATTCTGAAAAATGGAAAGAAAAAAGAGTACCTATTTACAACGAGGAGCCTAAGAGAAATTCTAGGCAATCAGCCACATCTGGTTCTTTACTCAGGGTATTTTGGACCTGTCTGTAGTGAAGTCCCTGGGCAGTTTACACACTGTTTAGGGGCACAGAGTCTGGAGCTAACTGTGGGTCCCCATTCCTCCAGTAAGCTACAGAATCTTGGCAAATTACTTAACCTCTCTATACCTTAGTTCCTCATCTGTATAATAGGAATACTACCGGGTGCTGGGTACTACTACCAATTTCAAAGGGTTAGTGTGAGTATTAAGTTAGTTTGGCTTTTGTCTTAGTCATCTAGTGCTGATATAACAGAAATATCACAAGTGGATGGCTTTAACAAAAAGAAATTTATTCTCTCACAGTCTAGTAGCATACAAGTCCAAATTCAAGGCGCTGGCGCCAGGAGAAGGCTATTTCTCTCTGTTGGCTCTGGAAGAAGGCCCTTGTCATCAGTCTTCCCTTGGTCTGGAAGCATCTCAGCACAGGAACCTCAGATCCAAAGGATGGGCTCTGCTCCTAGCACTGCTTTCTTGGTGGTGTGAGGTACCCATGTCTCTCTTCTTGCTTCTTTTATAACTCAGCAGAGATTGGCTTAAGACACTACCTAATCTATAGGTTCCATCAGTATAACTGCCACTAATCCATCTCATTACATCATAGTGATAGGATTTACAACACACAGGGAAATCACTTCAGATGACAAAATTGTAGAAAATCATACAACACTGGGAATCATGACCTAGCCAAGTTGACAGATACTTTGGGGGGATACAATTCAATCCATGACAGCATTTAAATCAAAATCATATTTTTCCAATAATATATAATACAAGACAAAAGCAGCATATTCTCTAAAATCACTAGATGTATAAAGGCATTCTTCAAGTCCTAGAAAATGGACCGAAAAGCAATATACACACTGATTATAAAAGAAATCCCAAGGTAGAAAACACATTAAACCACATTTTAAAAATCTGATCAAGAGATTATATGCTAGTAATAATAAATTTACAAAGAACATGGAAGAGATTTTTTAAAATTTTTATTGTGCTTTAAGTGAAAGTTTACAAATCAAGTCAGTCTCTCTTAAAAAAATTTATACACAATTTGCTGTATACTCCTAGTTGCTCCCCCCTATAAGACAGCACATTCCTTCTCTCCACCCTCTATTTCTGTGTCCATTTAGCCAGCTACTGTCCCCCTCTGCCTTCTCGTCTCTCCACCAGACAGGAGCTACCCACATAGTCTATGTGTCTACTTGAGCCAAGAAACTCACTCCTCACCGATATCATTTTCTATCATGTAGTCCAGTCCAATCCTTGTCTGAAGAGTTGGCTTTGGGAATGGTCCATGTCTTGGGCTAACAGAAGGTCTGGGGACCATGACTTCCGTGGTCCTTCTAGTCTCAGTTGGGCCACTGAGTCTGGTCTTTCTATGAGAATTTGAGGTTTGCATCCCACTGCTCTCCTGCTCCCTCAGGGGTTCTCTGTTGTGTTCCCTGTTGGGGCAGTCATTGGTTGTAGCCAAGCACCATCTAGTTCTTCTGGTCTCAGGCTGGTGTAGTCTCTGGTTTACATGGCCGTTTCTGTCTCTTGGGCTTATAATTACCTTGTGTCTTTGGTGTTCATTCCCCTTTACTCCAGGTGGGCTGAGACCAATTGATGCATCTTAGATGGCTTCTTGCTAGCTTTTCAGAACCCAGACGCCACCCTCCAAAGTAAGATGCAGAATGTTTTCTTAATAGATTTTATTATGCCAATTGGCCTAGATGTCCCATGAAACCATGCAGTTTATTCAGGAAACTTCTTTGCTTTTGGTTTAGTCCAGTTGTGCTGACCTGTCCTGTATTGACCTCTCCTGTATTGTGTGTTGTCTTTCCAAGTAAGAGATTTTTAATGGCCCAGAACTATCCAAATAAGGGCGAGCTGATCCTTTTTAGTACTGAGCAGAGTTATTAAAATAATTTTTTAACCTCATCGCTTAATGTAATAGATACTCAGTAAACATTTATCATTGCTAATAATTATGATAGTGATAGCTCTGTCTCACAAACAAAATAATAAAACTTCATTACTAACAACTAATATTTGATTAGGTCCTTACAAAGCACTTCCCACACATTATTTTGATTGAGCCTCATAACAACTCTGTGAGGTAAATAGTATGTTTATCTTTTTCCAAACCAAACCCTTTGCTGTCGAGTTGATTCCAACTCATAGTGATTCTCTGGGACAGAGTAGAACTGCCCCATAAGTTTCCAAGGAGTGACTGGTGGATTGAAATTGCCGACCTTCTGGTTAGCAGCCAAGCTCTTAACCAACCATTCATTACACCACCAGGACTTCATGTTTATCTTCTTAGAAATAGGAAAACTAAGCTCAGGAAGTTGCTTGAAGTTATATACTTACAGGTAGTAGAGATGACACTCAAATTCAAGTTCATTTTTCTATCACACCCCAGAGAAGGAATTAGGCATGTACTCAATTGACTAAATCAGATTGTGATAATTGTTTGATAAAGGTTTTGTGGTGTTGCCGTACATGATGGTAGGTGGAGTGTCCCCCTTGTAAAATGTTTATCCAACACTTTTCTTTTTATGCTTGCCTCTATGGTTCTTCCGAGGAGCCCTGGTGGCACAAAGGTTAAGTGCTTGGCCTATAATTGAGAGCTCAGTGGTTCGAACTCATCATTAGCTCCTCAGGAGGAAAGACCTGGCTACCTGCTTCCATAAAGATATTAGCCTAGGAAACCCTATGGCAAAGGTTTACTCTTGTCATGTGGGGTTGACTCAATAGCACACAACAACATGGTTCTTCAAAGCTATGAGTACAGCTGGCTCAATATTAGACCAAAGCTATGTTCAAAGGAAATAAACCTGTAGGGGCTAAGTCATTCTTTCTTATGGTTCTTTCTGGTCACTACAACATAGCCTGGAAAGCCTGGTGGTGTAGTGGTTAAGTGTTACGGCCGCTAACCAAAAGCCCGGCAGTTTAAATCCAGCAGGTACTCCTTGGAAACTCTATGGGGCAGTTCTATTCTGTCCTATAGAGTCGCTACGAGTCAGAATCGACTCGACGGCAATGGGAACAATATAGTCTTGTCTGGTATGAGTCTGTGGTTATTGAAAGCAATATTACCCAGAATGATTACATATTTTCTTCACCAAACAACTCAAAATTACTTGGAGTTATTTAAAAAATTAAATTCACTTTCAAATAAGAAAAATTTGCAACACATTTTTCAATATAGAAGGAAATTCTCAAAAAGGGGTTCCAGACAATTTTGATCAAAGGTAGCTTATTAAAATAAGAGCCCAGTTCTGCTTCCTGCTGACAGGTAAAGAACTGGGAAGAGTGTCACTCCCACTCTAATCGTGAGAGCTGAGGGGGCAGGGCAATGAAGTTGCCTAAATTCCAAGGAGAGAGAAGACGCTCCAAGGAGAGTGGTTTGTATGGACTGGCTCACCTGTGGTAGAGCATGTGAGGAAGAGACACTGGCCACCATGCAACTGGGTAAGAAGAAATCAACAAGAATTTAACAAGTTGCTGAAGGCTGAGTATGGTCCAGAAGATTGGAAACAGGTGGCAGACTGGAGAGACCCACCCTTGGTGGTGCAGGTATGCAGAGGGGATCGGCCCAGCTGAGGAGAAAAGTACCTAATCTGGCTCCCTTCTGAGTTCCCTTCCCCTATGAGGAGCAAAAGCCACTAAGGGAAGGCAGCAAACTCTGTTGTCCACTGGGCACATGTAAAAATCCACTGCTGCTGAGGAAAGTGTAGGGGAAAAAAAAAAACAAAAACAAACAAACCTCTACCTCTAGGGAAGAAGCAGGTAAAGTCTTAAATCCAGGATAACCCAAATAGTACTGTTTATTGAGGTCTCCTACCACTGGGGGACCTCTTTTCTATCCAAGACTCACCAAAGATACAGGGAAGCTTGGCTGCCAAAAAGAAAGGGGCAGAAACATCAAGAAAGCCCCACCCCAGAGGTCAGGCACACAGGTCCAAACTGAGACAGGCTAGACCAGGACAGCAGGCCCCTCATCTCCGTCCCCTGCCCCCCCCAACAGCCTAGGAAGCTGAGTACAAGCAAGAGCAGTCAATGGCTGGGGAAGGAACACACAAGTAGGGACACCACCTCCGTGGCACAGGACTTTGGCTTTTATTCTGAACAAAATGGGCAGAAATTGCGAGACATAGAATAAAAGTCTGACATGTACTGACCAAGTTTTAAAACTCTTGTTGCTGTGTTAAAAATAGGTGGTAAGAGCACAGGGGTGGAACAGGAAACCTAGTTAGGAGGTTATTGCTGTAATCCATATGAGAGAAGATAGTGGCTTGAAGCAAGATTGTTTTGTAGTGGTGGTAAGAGGTTGTTGGATTTTGGATCTGTTTTAAAGGTGCAAGTAATGGCATTTCCTGATCGCTTGGATGTGGAGTAGAAGTAGGGTGTCACAAATCTGGTTTGTCCTGGACAATCCCAATTTAAGCTTGCTATTTCAGAGTAGTTGATAACAGAACTTCCTTTCATCTCAAAATATGCTGGTTTCCACAATGAATTATATGAATTCCCTAAGTTTGAAAGAGAGGAGTCAAGGATGCCTCCAAGTGTTTGGGCTGAGCATTGAAAAAATGAAGTTTCCCTGAGATGGGGAAGGCTGTAGGTGGTCCAGATTTGGGAAGGATGGTCAGGAGCTCCCTTTTGGACATGTTAAATTTAAGATATCCATGAGGCATCCGAGTGGAGATGTCAAGTAGGCATTTTGATGTTCAAATCTTTAGTTCGGGAGGAAGAACTGGGCAGGAAATACAAATTTAGGAGTCTTCAGAGCAATTAAACTGGATAAAGTTACTGTGAGAGTGAATATACATAGAGAAGGAAACAGGATCTGGAAGCCAAGGGAAGAAAGTGAAAATCCATTTTTTTTTAAAATGTCATGTTCTTCTAATTTTATACTAGGTCATATTGACCTTTCCCCTAAATTAAGCTGTTAGTGAGCTTTACAAAAGGTACAAGTATCTGAGAGAAATATTTACCTTATTATATAAGGGCAGACAAGCACTAATAGACAACATGATCTCCAGATAGGAGACTTCAGGTTTAGTCCAAACTCCAACATTTACTTGTCTGCAACTTTAAGTAAGCCATGGCCTGTGTTTCAATTCCCTCATTTGCCAAGGTTTTGGGCTTTTTTACTTATTCAGCAAGTATTTATTGAGCGCCCACTATGTATAGTGCCCACACGGGATCAATACCATCTCACCTAATTATTAGGATAGGTATGATAATGAAAATGCTTTGGGAAGTGCACTGTGTAAAAATGTTACGTTACATGTACTTTTGTTGACTATTCTTCTCCAAAGAATCTTAAAATTTAAGATATGCTGTAAGCATGTCTCTTGGAGTCCTATTTAGAATTAAGAACATGACCTGGGACCTTCATTCAATATGCACTCATTTGTTTTAATGGGTTATAACAAAGTACCACAAATTGGGTGGTTTATAAGAATAGAAAATTATTGTTTCACAGTTCTGGAGGCTAGTAGTCCTAATTCAGGGTGTCAGCAGTGCCATATTCTCTGCCAAGTGTCTAGGAGATGATCCTTTCTTGTCTCTCTCAGCTTCTGGTGTCCCCAGGCATTTCTTGGCTTGTAAACGCATCTGATTCAGTGATAAAATTCTCACCTTCCATGGTAGAGACCTAGGTTTGATTCATGGCCAATGCACCCCATGCATAGCTACTATCCATCTGCCATTGGAGGCTTGTGTGTTGCTAGGATGCTGAACAGGTTTCAGCAGAACTTGCAGACTGAGACAGACTAGGAAGAAAGGCCTGGCAATCTATTTTCAAAAATCAGCCAGTGAAAAACCTGTGGATCACAACAGCCTAACTCATAACCAATCATGGGGATGGTACAGGACTGGGCAACATTTCCTTCCGTTATGCAATGGGTTTGCCATGAGTTGGGGGTGAAAACTAACAATACATTCAGGTTGGATTAAGACCCACCATACTCCAGTATGGCCTCAGGTTAATTTAACTGATAACATCTTCAAAGACTGTATTTCCAAACAAGGTCAACTTTCTATTCTTATAAACCACATTCCAAATAAAGTACCAGGGATTAGGACTTCAATGTATCTTGGGGGGGCGGGGGTATGATTCAATCCTTAACAAGTGTTTACTGGGTGTCAGATCCTACAGTAGCTCTGGGAATGCAAACATGAGTAAGACACAATCCTTACCCTCAAGAAACTCACAATATAATAGTCAAGTGAACAAATAAACACAATACAATGGTCTTTCCTAAGGCTTTTCTCAGTTATCTCACTTGACTAAACAATAGTTAGCTCTAGTTAAAAAACCCCCGAGGTACAGCTTCCTCATTCTTACTGACAAATTTAAAATATTTTAATAAATTTCATACTAAGGATAAAAATTGTTCATTTCCCATCAATTTAAAATAGAGAAATCAAAATGCTTAAAAAATCTATTAGAAACAAGTTGATGCCCTGACAACTATTGTCTCAAAGGCTTTCTTAACTGAAGGGTGAATCATCACATCTGGGCAAAATAATGCAGAACAAAGTTGGAAATAAAGTGACAACAAAATTAAGATACTGAAATCTCCAGAGATGGACATTCTGAGAACTAATTCCAGGATCATTCACTTCTGTAAGACACAACCAAAAATACCACCTTAGAACGCTCCCGGGATCATGTGAAATTCTGCAGACCAGCACTCTCTGTAGTTTGGAGCCCATTGATCACAAACCAAATATTTTGCCAATTTACTATAAGATTTCAGCAGAACAGACAGCCCCCAAAACATGAAAGCTTGTGAGTCAAAGTGCCCTGAGCAAGGAATAAACTGCATCTTCCATTATCTTATTCATATGCAGCTACTTTGTTACTAAGAAAGCAAAGTCTTATTAAAATTGGAAGAGACAAATGTTTGCTTTCCAAGGGCAATGGCAAGGGCAAGGGGATAAAATACATTTTGGAGGAAAGCATATTTTTGAGGAAAGAATTAGAACTACAAGCCCAAATTGTAAAGGGAAAATGACTTCAAAAAGTATTCAGTACCCTTTTATGTTTCCAAGGGCATCCCATGTGCTGTAGGGTAGAGAGGGGTTGAGGAGGAGGCTGAGACAGCTAGGAATAAACTGGTTCTAAAGCATCCTCAGATTCACCATATTACATTGGTTCAAAGTTGAAATTTTTTTTCACATTTTAATATCTCTGAAATTAGCTATTGTATTATAAGCAATGTATCATAGCTTAATGGGCAGGACTATTTTCTTAGTGCAAATAAAATAACAGGGAAACTTACAATGGCTGACATCTCAGCCTCTATGAAATATGGTAATATATCCCTCTCAAGGCTGCATTTCATTTCCTTCTGGACACAAATCGTTAAGGTTAGCAGCCAGGTTTGCAGTCTCTTTATCCCTGTTTGAATAACTGGCTTTCTTATTAGAGCTTAATACTAGTTAAAAGAAAAGAAATTAAAAAAAAAGAAGTCTTGAGACAAATATCCTCAAGAGCACAAATAAAAAAGCATTATTATGAAAGTTGCCTGAGGAAGTTCTGCTTTCTTTTCCTTTTGCCACAGTAATGGGCCTTTTTGGAAATGTCCTTCCTGGGGAAGGTCTTGGACAATCATTAATTTCGGATCATTTTTGGATCAATTTTGGATTACTTGGTAGCAGGGTGTGACAGGGCCTTGTTTAGAGTTGGACTTTCTTGTAAAATTAGAGATTACTTAAAAAAAAAAAAAATTCCTTTCCTTTCCAAATGGCAAGAGGGAGAAGGAGAATTCTTGAAGGTTAGTGCAATCAACATATAATCCTCTTCCTTCTGGGTTCGCTTTCCTGGAGGGAAAGCCAGATTGCCTTCTGAGTTGGCACAGAGCCCTGTTCCCTTGACAACTGCCTCTCTAAATTTGACACCAGACGCCACCTGGTGTCCGGATCAAGAAGGCACAGCAAACAGGCATCCTGCTGAAAGCAAAACCAAACCAAACCCAGTGCTGCCGAGTCGATTCCGACTCATAGCGACCCTATAGGACAGAGTAGAACTGTCCCATAGAGTTTCCAAGGAACGACTCATAGCGACCCTATAGGACAGAGTAGAACTGTCCCATAGAGTTTCCAAGGAGCGCCTGGCGGATCCGAACTGCTGACCCTTTGGTTTGCAGCCGTAGCACTTAACCACTACGCCACCAGGGTTTCCCATCCTGCTGAAGGAACCAAAAAAAACACACCAAACCCGTTGCTATGGAGTGGATTCCCACTCATAGCGACCCTACAGGACAGAGTAGAACTGCCCCATAGGGTTTCCAAGGACCGCCTGGTGAATTTAACTACAGACTTTTTGATTAGCAGCTGTAGCTCTTAAACACTACACCATCAGGATTTCCTATTGAGGGTAAGCTGTTGAGAATAAGCATTTATGGAGGGAAAAGGAAGTCTGAAGTATATACCAAGGTTGGAACTTAACAAATGGAACCGGGGAGATGGGGTCTTAATAAGACAAGGAGTTACAATCAGGGGTTTGAACCCCTTTATTCTGGTTCAACCCCCTGGCTGAAAATTTGCATTTCTACCCCAGATGTACTGAATCAGAATCTACATTTTAACAAGATTCCCAGGTTATTCTTATGTGTACATACTCTAATAAGAAAGCCAGTTATTTTTATGTATACATAAGAATCACCTTGGGGTCTTGTTAAAATGCAGATTCTGATTCAGTATATCCAGGACAGAAAGGAAAATTCTCAGCAGGGGGATGGGTCAAACCAGACCAAACTGGTTTGAAGCCTTGGTTACAACACATGCATCTTTAATACATGGAATATAAAGGCAGTATATGAGTGATCATAATGTAGCATAACTATTTCCTTTTTAAACAAAAAATGGTTACTGTGGAAAGGGCGTCAGAATAGAAGTCAGGCATTCTTGGTGTTTCCGGTTTTGCCATTAATTAGCAAATTTTCTGTTACATGACAGGCACTCTAGTGCCTAGCACTGTGCTAAGTGCTCTATGGAGATTATTTCGTTCAAACCTCAGACTAACCCTATAAAAAGTAGACATTAAATTTCCATTAGGAAATTGAACTCAAGGAAGTTAAATAACTTGCCCAAGGTCACACAGCTAGTGAGTAGAGGAGCTGAAGTACAAATATTTTCACTTGATATCATGCCTGCTACACAGTGTGGACTCAATTAATTAAAAAAAAAAAAAAACTCCTTGTCTGTGTTATGCCATTGGCTGCATGTCCTAAAACAATCTAGGCTGTGGCTTAGGAGATCTGCCTCTCCTTTCTATTACCTGTGCAATATTGTGGGAATTGTCATTTGAAGCAGAATTCAGTGGATTTAACTACATGGAGGAGTACCTGGATAGTGCAAAGGGTTACAAAGCTGGCCAATAACTGCAAGGTCAACAGTTCCAGTCCACCATCTCGGAAGAAAGACCTGGCGATCTACTTCTGAAAAATCATCCTTTGAAAACCCTATAGAGCACAGCTCTACTCTGACATACATGGGCTTTCCATGAGTCAGAGTCAACTGGACAGCAACTGGTACAGCATATATCACTACGGGGAGAGCCTCATCTTACTCAAGGACCGTGAAAGCAGAATTCAAGAGAACAGGAAGCATAGCGCAGTGTGACGGACTGCTTTTATACGGCCTTTCTTGCCATGGTCTTGTGATTCCCACCACAGTTATTGGATGGGCCTATAAAAATAAGGTAATTGTGGCCCAACAAAGGGATTGGATAGCTTGCTAATAATGTAAATAAAGTAGGACCATGCAAATAAGGTGTATGGAACTCTAATGAAGGAATTGGTCAATTTTGCTATCCCCTAGGCTTAAAATGAGCCATCTTAGAGGTGGGAGTTGAGGATCTCACCACCACCAAAAAAGAACAGCTAGGAGAGTAGCACATCCTTTGGGCCCCGGATCCCTGTGCTGAGAAGCTCCTGAATCCAGGAGACTGAGAGACAGAGAGCTGTAACGTTGAAGACAGTGAGAAACGCTGGCAGAGAAATGATGGCAGGAGATGGCACAGTAGACTTCCCAGTTCATGGAGAGAGAAAAACGAGTGCCTTCGGGCAGGAGGCTTACTGGAGGAGTAGGGTGCCTCCAGGCACTTGGTGGAGCTAGGTTTGCCAATCTATAGAGCTAGAGCTGAGTACCTTTGGGCCAAGTTTTGCTCAGGGAGTGGGGCGCCTCGGGGGTACTTATCAGCAGAGCTAAAAGGGCTTTGTAACACTTGTCCAAGCAAGGCAAATGCCGAGGCCAGAGAGAGGTCTGCCTGCAGGCACCACTGATAAGAGGCTGTCCTAATGAGAAAACTGTATCCTGAGCGTTGCTGAAGCTGAATTATAACCTGTTACTTCCCTAATCGACCCCATAACTGTGAGTATGGTCTGTGAGTTCTGTACGGCCCTTGCATGAATTAGCAAACTCAGCAGAGAAGTAGAGAGTGCCGTGGGAGGGATGGTTGGTGTCAGAATTGGTAAAGACGGCAGAGAGAGGAGGCATGTTTGACTTCCACCTCATAGGAATCAGCCTTGTGCTGATGATGGTGGTGATTCTCTCTCCCCTTCTTGAAGGCCTTCCCCACGCCATTTTTACAATCAGAAAGCCTCATCTTTGGTTGATCAAGGGCTAAAACCTTTTTACTGGTAGTAAACGTGTTCGCTAACGCCCAAGGCTATCCCAAAAATTATTATAAAAGTTTGTTACCAACCTTCTTTTTGTGATCTCCTGGCCTCACCTAAAATCAAATTACTTCCTGGTAAAAGTCAGGGTTCCCAGAGTTATTTCCACCAACCGCGGCTGTCTGACTCTCAATCTTTGTGCAAATGCCAAGGATTGCATCACACCACTGCAGCAATAGTTTATACCATTCCTGCAGCCCTTCAGCCATTAATCTCCCCAGCGCCACTCACATACTGGGCTGGAGCCAGAGATGAATCACAAACATAAGGAAAGAAAAATGTATAAACATATGGAGCAAATAAAACTCTCCTGGGAAGTGGCAGAATTTATTTTCACTCTCCGGGAGCTGTCCTCCAGACTTGCAAACTTTCGCCTTCTTGAAAAGGCATCTGGAAGTTTAGAATTACTTTCATCTGGAAAACTCATGAACTGTGACTCCTATATTTTGTACCTATTTCCCACTTGAGACTTTTGAGAGCACTACAGGAAGAGCATTTTCTCTCATCCTTTACAATGTTCACTCTTGAGAGTCTTAGGATTAGTTTAGACAAGCTCATAAAGAAAAAAAAAATTTTGAATCTGAGGAAAGCTTTGGAGTAAATGAGATCATGTCTATGAAAGCTTGTGTAACCTGAAAAGCACTGAGAATGTATCAGTCAGGGTTCAGTTAGGAAAACAGAGCCACTATGAGTATTATGGAGTCCTGGCGGCACAGTGGTTCAGAGCATGGCTGCTAACCAAAAGGTCAGCAATTCCAATTCACCAGCCACTCCTTGGAAACCCTATGGGACAGTTCTACTCTGTCCTATATGGTCGCTATAAGTGGAATCGACTTTACTGCAACAGGTTTTTGGCCTATGAGTATCATGGGTATAAAGGATTTATTACAGGATTAGACTTTACACTAACGTGGGAGGAGCTGGGGAAGTAAAGGTCTGGAAGAGGAAGTAAGAGAACCAGAAAATGAGTCATTTACCGATCTGCCTAAATTCCCGGCACAGATGGACAAGTTATTCAACCTTTCCATGCCCCAGTTTCCTCATATAATGAGGAAAGGAATGGAGTCTCTAGAACCTGACTCTCTGGGTTTAAATCCTGAATCTGCCCTTGCTATATGTATAACATGGGCAAGCTACTTAACCTTCTCATTTCTTCATTTGTAAAATAAAGATAATAACAGCACCTACACAGTTCTACTCATACTTGACATATATGAGGTCACTATGAGTCAGGATCCATTCAACAAGCAACTGGTGGTTTTATCTAATAGAGTTTTTTCAGGGATTAAATAAATTGATGCTGAGATAGTGCCTGTAACATGTAAGCACTCAATCAAGGTGGTAATAATCTTAACATCGTAGGAGCATGGTAATAATTAAACAAGATGTACATGAAGCAGCTAGCTTACTGCCTGGGACATAATAAGTGCTCAGTAAACACTAGGTCTGAGCTATGAGGATTCAAGACTTTTAGTCTGGGACATTGTAAGGACAGTGTGGGGAATGTTCAGAGGTTGGAAATGCTAGGACATGTTGAGGAACAATAAGTGGTATGGCTGGAGGATGGATTGGGGTGGGTGGGGGGTGATGGGGTTGTGGCTGGAGAGACATGTTAAGTCTCAAACAGGAAGCAGTTGACTCTCATATAAACAATAGAGAACCGCAGCATGCCCTTGAGACTAATCTAACAAGCGATGTGCTTTTAAAAGATTATCTTGCTCAGTTTGTAGACTAAAATGAGAGGATGGGGTGGGGAATTGAATCTGCAGGGAGAAAGACTAATTAGACAATTCTTGCAACAAATGAGGCAAGCAGTAATGAGGATCTGGATTATAACAATCAGGATGGAAACCAAGAGATGGAGCAAAGACATGCCACATGGCAGAACTAGCAGGCCATGGAAACTAATGGGATATGGGAATATAATGAAGAGGAGATATTGAAGGTAATTTTTAGGTTAAGTAAGTCAGGAAAATGATTATCACTTTGGAATATGGGCAGGGAAGAACAATCTAGATATAATATTAGCAAATCTTAGTTAACAATGTCATGTTTGTATAGGTATATAATATACATGTATATATACATATATATATGTAATGATAGATCAGAGAGAGACGGAGAGAGATAAGTAGGACATCATAATCGATTAGGATTTATTCCAATATCTTAAGGATGACTTAACAATAGAATGTCTATCAGTATAATCTAACATATTATGACATGTTAGGTGTCATCGAGTCTATTTTTGACTTATAGCCACCCTGTAGGGTTTTACAGGCTGTAATATTTATGAAAGCAGATCACCACGTTTTTTTCCTGCAGAGCCCCTGGGTGGGTTCAAACTGCCAACATTTTGGTTAACAGTTGAGTGCTTAATGATGGAGCCACCAGGGCTCCTCAGTACCAGTTAAAATTGGAGGGGGGGGATGACCATCTCAATAGATGCAGGGAAAAAAATTGCTAAAATTCAACACCCATTCATTATATTAAAAAAAAAAAAAGCTTCTTAGCAAACTAGGAATAGAAATTTTACAACTAGGAATAAAAACAGAACTCTTAGCAAACTGGAGATAAATTTCTTAACACGATAAAATATGTCTACCAAAATCTATAGCAAACATTATACTTAGTGGTATAATATTGGAAGCATTCCTTTTAAAACCAGAAACTAGGCAAAAACACCTTCTATCACCATTTCTATTCAACATTGTACTAGAGGTCCAAGCCAGTACATCAAGACAAGAAAAATAAATAAAAGAAATGTAAGAATTAAAACACATTGTGATCTGTATATAAATTATCTAAAAATAATAAATCATTAATGATTTAATAGAATTGTTTATACTGCAAGGTTGCAAGATATAAGATCAATATATAATAATCAATTGCATTTCTATACACCAGCAACAGAGAAATGTATTTATTTTAAAGATACCATTTATAATAGCAACAACAACAACAAAAAAATAAAGATGCAGAAGACCTTTATGGAGAAAATTATAAAAACATTAAAAGATACTATAAATAAATAATAGTATAAATAACCTAAATAAATGGAAAAAAAACTCAATATAGTACATATGTCAGTTTTCCTAAAATTAATTCATTAATCCAATGTAGTTTTAACTAAGAATACAGAAGTTTTCCGTGGACTTGACAATACGATTTTAAAATGTTTCTGAGAGAGCAAAAGCCCAAAAATGAACATGACAATCTTGAAGAAGAAAAATAAAAATAAAGATGAGTGATTTGACCTACCTAGCATCAATACCTATTATCCATCTTTAGTAATTAAGACAGTGTAACACTGGTCAGAGATAGACAAAGGACCAGTAAATAATGCCAAAACAATTGATTTTCATGTAGGGAAAAAAAATACATCACTGTAAACAAAAATAAATTCCAGGTGGATTAAAAATGTGAAAGTGAAAAAGTAAATTAAAAAAATTTTAAATATATTAACTACCACAAGTGTTTGCTTCTCACACAAAACACAAAAAGCACAAACCACAAAGGAAAATATTAATAAACTCTACTGTATTAAAAATTGCAGTTTCTGTTCATCAAACCATAACAATGAAAAGACAAACAAGGTAAATGTATTTGTGATGCATATAACTAAAAAAGTTTTTTTTTACCCATAGTACTATAATATTGAAAGATTCATACAAATTGATAAAGAAAAAGACAAATAATTCAAATGAAAAATGAGCAAACAATAGGAAGAGGTAATTCTTAGAAAATGAAATCCAATGGCCAATAACCCTACAAAAAGGAGCTTAAACTCACTGGTAACCAGTGAATTGCAAATTAAAACAATGAGATATCACTACATGCCCATCCCCCCCCACACAAAAAAATCAACAACAGCAAATGTTGGTGAGGGCATGGAGCATCTAGAACTTTCATATAGTACTGGCGGAAATATAAATCGGTATACCTGTTTCTGGAAGCCCTGGTAGCTTAGTGGTTAAGTGCTATGGCTGCTAGCCGAAGGGTTGGCAGTTCGAATCTGCCAGGCGCTCCTTGGAAATTCTATGCGGCAGTTCTACTCTGTCCTATGGGGTTGCTATGAGTTGGAATCGACTTGACAGCAGTGGGTTTGGTTTTTATACCTGTTTTGGAAAACAGTTTGGCATTGTCTAGTAAATTCGAAGAAGCACATACCCTACAATCTAGCAGTCTTCTCCTTAGTTATGTATGTATGTATACTCAAAAGAAACTCTTGCACATATGCACCAGGATGCCCTTCAAAAACCCCGTTGCCTTCGAGTTGGTTCTGACTCATAGCAACCCTACAGAACAGAGTAGAACTGCTCCATAGGGTTTCCAAGGCTTAATCTTTCCAGAAGCAGACTGCCATATCTTTCTTCTGCGGAGTGGCTGGTGGGCTCAAACCGCTGACCTCTCAGTTAACCACCAGGCCACATGGGCTCCTTATATACATATGTACATACAGTATAATACCCTTATAAAAAGTCCCAAAACAGGCAAAACAAGCCACCTGCATCTGCTTGTACAGATAGTCCGTTGCCCAATTTTAGGCAGCACAGTCCACATCACAGCATATGTAAACAGTGCCTCCTTAGACTTGTGCAACCTGCTCAAGTGGACAAGGAAGCCTCATAACAAACATTGCTCGTAACAGTATAAAGGCATGAATGAAAATGGTGACTCCGAAGCTCAGGACAGTGGTTATCTCTGGGGAAAGAGGAAAAAACAATTAAGAAGGCATACGCAGGGACTGCAACTATAGTTGTAATATTTTATTTCTTGGGCTGGGTAGTGGGGACACAGGAACTCTTCATATTAATCTCTATGCATTTGATATGTATACAATATTTCATTTTTTAAAACCCTATATTTAAAGGAGAAAAGGTCAGAGATATAGGGGGAAAATTAGCAGAACACAATGTCAGGGAAATCAAAAGAGGAGTTTTAAATAGGACATGGCGTTCAACAGTGCTGCAAGGAAGCTGAAATTGATAAGAAGTGATGTGTGGATTTGTCGGTTAGGCCATTTTGATCTTTCAAAGAGCAGACTCAACAGATCAGTGAGGGTGAAATCAGATTGCAAGAGGTTGAGGAGAGAGTAGGCAGTGATGAAGTGGAAACAATGAGCGCTGATGTCACTACCTGAAGTTCAGCGGTAAAAGAAAGGATTGGGACTGTAGCTGCAAAGAATCTCATGGTTGAACTTAAGAGCCTGTTTTGTTTTGTTTTGTTCTGTTCTCAAGGAGGAGGAAACTTGCAAGGCGTTGGTAGAGAGGGAAAATTAAAGATTAGAAAGAGAAAAAACATAGTTTCATTATCATTCTTTGGGAATAATTATTCTCTTTTCTCATGTACATGTCTGAGAAGAGAGTGTTGTAGTTGCAAGTGACTGAATAGTCTCCTTATCAAGGGCTTAGGTTTCAGAATTCTGTTTGTAAGTCTGTTGTTTGAAAATCTGAATGCGCTCGCTTGTCTTTCTGAATGGTGTTATAAAGGGTGGTTGGTTTCCAGAATAGTCATTGCAAATCTCTTTAATCCACAATAAGCGAAAACACTGGATCTACCTTATTCCCAGGAGTTTTCTGACCAGTTGACAAAACAGCCATAAGACAAAACTGGGAAAAAACAGATTTTTAAACCTTTATTTGGAACTCTGGTGCTTGAATAAAAGGAGGAATAGTTAAAGAGGTTATGGAAAGTAGATTGACAGTTTTGTGGAGAATCTTCTGAAGGGACCTCAAGTTGCTCTTCGAAGCTGTTAGATATGATGGCACTGACCCTTTTGTTTCAGGTTGGGCTCGAGATAAGACCTGGATATGTCTTAATATCCTCCCAGGCTTATATTTACACATTGTTTCATATAAAGGCTGAGGAGTCTCTCGTGGGGTGGGGGGATGTTGAGCCCTGTCCACAGCTGAGTCCAGGCAAGCACTGGGCACCAGCAGGACTAGGGCAGAGGAGGGTGGGAGGAGGTATAAAGTCCCTGGGAAGGAATTTCTCCTAAGGGAAGAAGTCTGGCTTGGCATGCAATAAAACAATAGGGCAGGACGGTCTGAATGCAGCATAGCCCCTGACACTCCCACCTATGCAGGTGGGGAGTTTGTGGGTGTGTGAACTGAAGGAACCCTCTCTTTAAACCCTGTAACACTCCTGGGTCTAAGTGTCCCTGTTTTGTGAGCACTCCAACATACACACACATCACATCACAGAGGACAGGAACTGTTTACTCTTTACCACACTTAATGGGTCCACGATAAAAGACCGTGCCAGCGCTGGCACAGCTCCAAGAGGCACAGCGACTTGCAAAGGGTTCTCAGCTGAAAGGTCTATGCAGGAGAGTCACACTGAGTGGTAACATGCAAGTGCTTCAGATGGGCTAGGCCAGCAACAAGAGGCTGTCGAGGCTGATAGACTTACATAGAGCTGGATCTATGTAAGTCTTGGGGATTCCCCTATTCGCAAAGGGCACAGGTAGGGGAGGGGTAGGATTTTGCACAGTGGTGGCAGGGAGTGGAACCAGTGAGAGATGGGAATTAACTGATATTAACAAAACATTCATACCCACAGACAGCTAAAGCTAAGGCCCATTTGAGCTGCACGTTTACATTTAAGCACTTAGAGACCCTATAGGTCAGAGTAGAACTGCCCCATAGGATTTCCAAGGCTGTAATCTTTACACTAGTTTTTTTTTTTTTTTTTTACAGAAGCAGACTGACACATCTTTCTCCCAAGGAGCAGCTGGTGAGTTCAAACTGCTGAACTTTCGGGTATCAGCCCAGAACTTAACTTGAACACTTATGGCTTCCTTCGTCTTGATTCCTGTGAACCAGGGGCTGTTCTTAACCATTCTCCTTGAGGTCGTTTTTAGCTCACAAAAGGAACACAGGAGTTGCTTTTGCTCAGGAGGGCACAGAATTTCTTCAAAGCAAAATATCTTTTTCATTCTGTGTAAATTCTGGCTTTCTATCTTAATTTCAGTGTCCTGCCCTGTCTTCTCAAGCTATTTTTGCCTCTCTTTCGTTTATTCTTGCACAAAGTCTGTGTCTCCTTGGCTCAGCTGAATGGAGTCCTTTAGACACTTAGACCCTGTGGCTGCTGACCGAGCTTCTACTCTGCACCCTACCTGAGACAGGTGAGCCTAAAGGGCTCAAGGCATAACTCAACAATTCAGTAGTCATAACCTAGTCCTCCAAATATTCACATGCCAGCAAAACCTAGGTGGGGTGGGGAAACCGGAGGAAAGAGGGGGTTTCCTATTGCCAACAAGGGGCTGAAGGAAGTGGTTAAGGTGAGGACTCCAGTCTCTACCCCTCTAACTCTTAAAAGACTTAAGGGACTGCCATTCCTTCTCATCAGAGGAAAAAAAAAAACAGAGAGAGAGAGAACAATAAGTTTGGAGGGAACCCTAAAGTCCAGCAAGCAAACAAAAACTAAATTGTGTGTCAGAGTAGAGCTGCGCTCCATAGAGTTTTTGATGGCTGATTTTTTTCAGAAGTAGATCACCAATCCTTTCTTCCAAGGTGACTCTGGGTAGACTCGACTGCCAACCTTTTGGTTAGCAGCTAAGCATGCATTAACCATTTCTGCCACCCACAGACTCCAAACAAAAACTAGCCAGTCTGCTAGCCAAAGGTAGATGAAACAACCTAAGGAGAAATGAGGAAAAGTATCCCCCCCTCCCACCACCGTAATAGTGAGAAGAGGAGTGAAGGTGAATGCTGACAGGAAAAGAGAGAAAAAAAAGGAAAGGGAGAGAGAGAAGGGGAAGGGGACGGGGAGGGGGGCGGGGAGGGAGGAGAGCTCGATCAGTTTGACCATTTTCATATGACGTTAATTCAGAAATCTAACATTCAAAGCAAGACTATGGTAACTTTTGCCAGAGAACAAACATGGTGGACCCACTTCCTCTATAGGAAGTAATCCTTATAGAAATTGCTGACTTTTGAAGAAAGCAGAGCAATCTATCCAACCCATCATGAATTTCGCCAATTCCCACATGATTTAAAACTTCTGCTCATGAAGGGCACAGAGTTGTGCAACAGAAATAAGACAGCCAACTTCATATGGGGTCTGATGATAGGATGGAATATCTATTGGGAATGGGATGATCTGACTCACTACTCCACTTGTAGCTTGTCTAGGATGATTATGCCATATATATTATGTGATTTTAAAATTTGCTTGTTATTGTGTTTACGCCACTTACAGAAACAATACACTGTTTTGTCTTTAACAGCCAGCAAATTAATATTCAGGATTGGGCTGTGTAGTAGGCTGAACTGTGGCCCCCAAAAGATATGCCTACCGGTCCACCCAGAACCTCAGAATGTGGCCTTATCTGGAATAAGGACCTTTGCAGATGTAATTAAGGTAAAGATCTTGAGATGAGATGAGAATTAGAGTGGATCCTAAATCCAACGACAAGTCCTTATAAGAGAAGGGAACGTGAGAACAGGTAGAGACACAGGAAGAAGGTCATGTGAAAATGCAGGCAGAGATTGGAGTGACCCACCTACAAGACAGCGAATGCGAAGGATTGCCAGCAGCCACCCAAAGCTAGGAGAGTGTTCTGGAAAAGATTCTCAGGGCCTCCAGAACGATCAAGGACTCCTTGGTCTTGAACTTCTGGCCTTCAAAACTGTGAAGGAATAAATTTCTGTTGTTTTAAGCTACCATTTGTGGTGATTGTTACAGCAATCCTAGGAAACTATACTGACTCTTTGTTTTCTTTCTTTCTTTCCTTCCTCCCTTCCTTCTTTCCTCCCTCCCTCCCTTCCTTTCATTTCTTCCTCCCTCCCTCCCTCCCTTCCTTCCTTCCTTCCTCCCTCTCTCCCTCCCTCCCTCCCTCCCTCCCTTCCTCCCTCCCTTTCTTTCTCTCTCTTTCTTTCTTCCTTCTTTCTTACTTTGTTTTTTCCTTCCTTCCTTTCCTTTCCTTTCTTTCTTTCTTTCATTTACCAGCTATATGATTCCCTAGTGGATGTCAGAGGATGAGTCCATGTCCTGTTATGTGGGCAGAGTCTGCCACACAGGGATACAGGAACAATGCTGGGGAAGCCCTGGCTACAGAAGCAAGCAGGTGCCTTTCCAATTCCACTCCTCGTTCCAGCTTCTTAGAAACTGTCTTGAACTGTCTGAACTCTCTGACTCTTCTTATTCAGTAGCTGTCTCATACTGGCCCATTCCTGACTCCAGTGCTGACCTTCATTGGAGCGCTAACTCCTCATCACTGTTTCCAGAGCCAAACCTCAGCAGCTGCTGCTTGGCTGTCTTCTTCCCACCTATAGGCTCCCATGGCCCCACGCTAAAGATAAGCTGTTAGAATAAAAATTATACCAATAAATTACGATAACTATTTTTCCTCCACAGTTAAGTTTGACCATTTTCCTTGAAGCCATTTAGAAGTCCCAAAAGGCTTTCCAAATTATATAAACAATTCTCAAGCTCCTGTGCCTAAAGAGGCCAGCAGGTAACACAAATGATTGAAGCACTTGGGTAGGGAGGCATTAGGATGTGGTGGGAACTGAGGCAACCAGAAAGCCCATGTCCCATCTCAAGGGGGCAGCCAAAGCTCAACTTGAACCAACTATGGTCATGTGGGAATGAATCAGAGCCCCTTCTATTCCAGGTCCTTTGATTTTTTTTTTTTAATCTCTCAATTTTTGATTGCTGGCAACTAATTTAACACTTTTTTTTTTTTATTGTATGTATCTGCAATTTTATTTATTTGTACTAAATTTATAGTATGCCGTTGTCTGAAGATACCACAATTTATCCATTTATTGTGGATGAACATTTTATTATATTCAGTTTTTATCTTTTATGAATAAGGTTGCCATGAATTGTTTTTTCTACTTATAACTGTTGCTCATATTCACAAACCACTTGTGTATAAATCCCTAGAACTGGATTTGCTGGATCACAGAATATGCGTGTCTGCAGTCATTATAGATAATATCAAACACATTCTCAAATTTTTCATGCAATTTACATGCTTATTTGTAGTAACTGAGAATTCTCTCCAACCTTACAAAAATTTGCTACTGTAGGACTTTTAAACTTTTGCTGATCTTGTTACTGTACAAAACCAAAAACTAAAGCAGTTGCTGTCCAATCAGTCCCAACTCATAGCAATCCCATGTGTGCCAGAGTAGAATTGTGCTCCACAGGGTTTTCAATGGCTGATATTTTCGAGGAAAATTGCCAACCCTTTCTTCCAAGGTGCCTCTGGGTGGACTCAAATCCTTTGGTTAGCAGCCTAGCTCTTAACCGCCAGTTTGCTTCACTATAAGGGAGGTTGAGTACCCTTTCAAACACGTCTTTGCCTATTATATTTCCTATTTTTTGAAGTCTTTTTTTCCTAGTGGATTGTATCCTTTGGCTGTTATTGGTTTTTAGAGAATTGCCCATGATCTGTCCATGAAGGCCTTGTAGACATTTTTTTTTTCTATTTTTCTTTTTTTTTTTTAATAACTTTTATTAAGCTTCAAGTGAACGTTTACAAATCCAATCAGTCTGTCACATATAAGTTTACATACATCTCACTCCCTACTCCCACTTGCTCTCCCCCTCTTGAGTCAGCTCTTTCAGTCTCTCCTTTCTTGACAATTTTGCTGGCTTCTCTCTCTCTCTATCCTCCCATCCCCCCTCCAGACAAGAGTTGCCAACACAATCTCGAGTGTCCACCTGATATCATTAGCTCACTCTTCATCAGCGTCTCTCTCCCACCCGCTAACCAGTCCCTTTCATGTGTGATGAGTTGTCTTCGGGGATGGTTCCTGTCCTGGGCCAACAGAAGGTCTGGGGACCATGGCCGCCGGGATTCCTCTAGTCTCAGTCAGACCATTAAGTTTGGTCTTTTTATGAGAATTTGGGGTCTGTATCCCACTGATCTCCTGCTCCCTCAGGGGTCCTCTGCTGTGCTCCCTGTCAGGGCAGTCATCGATTGTGGCCGGGCACCAACTAGTTCTTCTGGTCTCAGGATGATGTAGGTCTCTGGTTCATGTGGCCCTTTCTGTCTCTTGGGCTCTTAGTTGTCGTGTGGCCTTGGTGTTCTTCATTTTCCTTTGCTCCAGGTGGGTTGAGACCAATTGCTGCATCTTAGATGGCCGCTTGTTAGCATTTAAGACCCCAGACGCCACATTTCAAAGTGGGATGCAGAATGATTTCATAATAGAATTATTTTGCCAATTGACTTAGAAGTCCCCGCAAACCATGTTCCCCAGACCCCCGCACTTGCTCCGCTGACCTTTGAAGCATTCATTTTATCCCGGAAACTTCTTTGCTTTTGGTCCAGTCCAATTGAGCTGACCTTTCATGTATTGAGTGTTGTCTTTCCCTTCACCTAAAGCAGTTCTTATCTACTGATTAATCAATAAAAAACCCTTCTCCCACCCTCCCTCCCTCCCCCCCCCATAACCACAAAAGTATGTGTTCTTCTCAGGTTTACTATTTCTCAAGATCTTATAATAGTGGTCTTATACAATTGAATCTGACTAATTTCGCTCAGCATAATGCCTTCCAGGTTCCTCCATGTTGTGAAATGTTTCAGAGATTCGTCACTGTTCCTTATCGATGCGTAGTATTCCATTGTGTGAATATACCACAATTTATTTACCCATTCATCCGTAGATGGACACCTTGGTTGCTTCCAACTTTTTGCTATTGTAAACAGAGCTGCAATAAACATGGGTGTGCATATATCTGTTTGTATGAAGGCTCTTGTATCTCTAGGGTATATTCCTAGGAGTGGGATTTCTGGGTTGTATGGTAGTTCTATTTCTAACTGTTTAAGATAACGCCAGATGGATTTTTATATATACTATATTAACTAACACTATAACAGAGAAACTAAACACATCTGTGACCCAGTTTGTGAAGTCTGACATGTTGGTTAATAATAGAAGTGTCAACAGGGCATTTACTAGGGAATCTGTAATGGATAGTAGTAGTAACATAATGGTGTGACCCATAGCACAACTTTCCAGCTTTCATCATATTGTAAACAGCAGCATGGAGAAATAAGTTTTAGATAGAAGCTACACAATATTATTTGTTTCTTTACCCACAGTTAAGTAGAAAGCAGAGAGGGAAGAGGGATCGAGAATGCATTTTAGGGATATCTCAATCAACCTATAGAATCAAGAGCTAAATACTGGCCTCAAAGGAACAGGGAGCCCTAGAGAAACTAAATCCATGCCTCTGGACCCCCGAGAGGTTTTGTGGGTCTCAAAACCCTTCAGGTAGAGGGGTTCAAAGTGCAGATACTTTTAGCTGAATCCTAGTCTTTGATTTTCCAGCAGTTAGGATACTCAGAGTGAGCCTTACACAAATGTGACAGGAAATATTATTAAGCTTTATTTCTTATAGACCAGAGACCACATGCCTTTGCCAAATGATCCCTATCAGCTTTGAACACATCAAAACCTGCCCTTTTGTCCTTAATTTAACACTTCCCAAGAGTATGCTTAGACTCAGTTATACTTTTGTTGTTGTTAGCTGCTGTCGAGTTGGCCCCTGACTTATGGTGACTCCATGCACAATGAAATGGAACGAAACACTGCCCAGTCCTGTGCCATCTCCATCAGCTGTTACAGATCTGACTGTTGTGATTCACTGGGTTTTCACTGACTACATTTCAGAAGTAAATTGCCAAGTCTTTCTTCCTAGGCTGTCTTAGCCTGGGAGCTCCACTGAAACCTGCTTAGCATCATAGAAACACACAAACCTCCACCAACAGATGGGTGAGGGCTGTGCATGAGGTGCACTGGCCATGAATCAAACCTGGGTCTGCTGCATGGAAGAGAATTCTATTAAATGACCAATGTTCCCTGTACTTATAGGCTTGTTAAAGCCCTGACTCTCTCAGCCCTCCGGGCAGTCAGGTAAGCCTGTGATTGCTGGAGTCCTTGAACATGCTGCCTCTGACCACAGGCCAATGGCGTAATCTGTTCACCACAATGCGTCATGCTGTTTCCATTTTCTGTGTGCCACAATGAGGAAAAGACTAGAAAGCACTGCTAACTCATCTGCCTGCAGGGTTCACTGTGGATGGGTTTGCCTTGTAGATGGCCTTCACCTCTGTGTGGATGCGTTGCTTGAATCCCCCTGTCCAGGACTGAAGCATGTGTTCCCCAGCTGCTGGTAGCTTTGGCAGCAGACAGCTCAAAGCTAAGTCTTCATCTGGACTCATGCCCAAGGCTACTCCCCTCCTCAGGGACAGCCCATATCCCTGGCCAATGAGGCAGGAGGGAGATAAAGGCCTGGCCCCATTAGCCAATTCTAGATGGTCTTTAAAGACCACCCGAACTCCAGAGTTTTTTGTAAGTTTCACTGAGACCTCTGTTTCAGGGCATCTCGATTTAGTTTTCCTTTCTGCCCAGTCCTGCTTCTTTAATTCCTATGGTTGTTGATTCTAGGAGGACACCCCAATATACCTCCTGTATGCAAATGCCCATCTAAAGCTGACCTCCTGGGAACCAAACTGCAACAACCTCCTGATTCAATCTCTCTTTCCTGTAAAACTTATCACCTCTGGAAATGTGGAAACATAACTAAGCATGACCTTGACGTCTCAGGTGAATCTCATTTCAACGTCCATTTCCCACATAGATTATTAAAGTCTTAATTCCTCCTAAGTCCTTTTTCTCACATAGGTCATGAAGCCTGGGTGAGCCACCATCTATCTTCTTTTTCCACCATATAGGACATACTCAGTGGGGTTTAAGAAACAAATTTTACGCAGTGGGGAAGAAAAGGAAACCCTTAAGGAACAAAGTAAATCTCCCTGTTCTTACAGCCTCCCTCCATTTTGGAATTTCTACAAACATCAGATGTTGCTGTCCGGGGGTAGTAAATTCAGGATTGAAAGTCCATGCTGTTACCCTTTCTTAGATAATAATTCCAAGAGTAATAATAATCACTACTACCATCAATCATATGCCTACTATGTCCTAAGCTCTGTACTAAAAGTTCTTTTTTTTTTTTTTAATGTATTATGTTTAAGTTTTCCAACAAACCCAGTGAAGAGAGTATTATTAATCCTTTCTCTAGGGTAATGTGGGGGCAGCTGTGGTTCATGGTAGAATTCTCACCTTCCATTCAGGAGACCCAAGTTTGATTCCTGGCCAATGTACCACATGTGCAGACACCACCATCTGTCAGCAGAGGCTTGCATGTTACTATGATGCTGAACAGGTTTCTGTAGAACTTCCAGGCTAAGATGAACCAGGAGGAAAGGCCTAGTGATCTACTTCCAAAAATCAGCCATTGAAAAACCTACAGATCACAATGGTCAGGTCCCCAACCAATCACAGCACCTGTTGGCACAGGACCAGGCAGCATTTCATTCCATTGTGTATGGGGCCGCCATGAGTGGGGACCAGCTTGAGAGCAGCTAACAACAACAACAATATAGTGAAGCTAAGAGAGGTAAATTGCTCAAGGCCACACCGTTTTGAAGGTGGGCTTTGAATGTAGGCTCTTTCTGCCTTCAAAGGCTGATCATTTTCCTCAGCACTACACTCACTCTACCCTCTATTCTTCCCACTTCCCCAGTTCATAGTTTACCTTGGAACAAAAGTTTCACGAGGGCAGGGATTTGTTCTCAGTTGTGTCCCAGTACCAAGAACAGTGGCTGCCATATGGCAGATGTCCTATTAGTTATTTTGTGAATGAATGAATGAGTGAATGAATGAATAGGGTTCAGTGACACAATCCTGCCAGAGTGGACTCAAGCATCAAAGAACACTGAGGAATATGCTTGAAGTCATTATTTTTGAGAACCTTGGGCCAAGCTGCTGCTAGCCCATACGATGTATTTGTGCAAAGTAGAAAAGGAGCCTCTTCCTCGAAATACTTGTATCCACCTGTTAGAAATTTGTCCTGATATATGGTTTTGACACTTTATTGCCACATGCCAGAAAACTGTCAAAATTAATGCACATGTCTGCAATGTTAATGATGTGGATGATGTCCTCTTTCAAGCGGTGCTGCTGTGCAGAAGACAACCTGCACAGCCACACATGGCCTCACTGCCTAGGGCTGGCCAGACCTACCTTATGCTTTTGTCTAACTACATACTGAAGTCAGATTTGCCTTACTGACAGACAGTTGGACCCTAACCCATGCTTGTTTTTAATTCTTTACTTAGCTGCCTTGTCTCAAATTCGAGACAATGGTCAAAGTCTCAGAAATTGTGCTAGATGATGGTCTTGGTATTACCCAGGCTCCCCACTCTGTGAAGTTCATGCTTTCTGAGAACTCTTTTATTACTCTTTGATGGAGAGCTATTTTCAAGAGCCATACAATTTCCTGACATTCTTTTTTGCTTGTTGAAGACAGATTCTCTTAAGAGAGTCCAATATCTCAAGTACTTTAAAAACATTGAAATGCCATCATCTCCCTTCTGAAGCAACCTTTCTTTCTCATCAGTAATCTTCTTTTCTGACCTGCTTTTTTTTTTTTTTTTAAATTTTTATTAAGCTTCAAGTGAACATTTACCATTCCAATCAGTCTGTCACATGTAGGTTTACATACATCTTACTCCCTTCTCCCACTTGCTCTCCCCCTATTGAGTCAGCCCTTACAGTCTCTCGTTTCATGCCAATTTTACCATCTTCCCTCTCTCTCTATCTTCCCATCCCCCCTCCGGTCAAGAGTTGCCAACACACTCTCCCGTGTCCACCTGATTTAATTAGCTCACTCTTCATCAGTATCTCTCTCCCCGCCACTGACCAGTCCTTTTCATGCCTGATGATTTGTCTTCGGGGATGGTTCCTGTCCTGTGCCATCAGAAGTTCTGGGGAGCATTGTCTCTGGGATCCCTCTAGTCGCAATCATACCATTAGGTGTGGTCTTTTAATGAGAATTTGGGGTCTGCATCCCATTGGTCTCCTGCTCCCTCAGGAGTTGTCTGTTGTGTTCCCTGACAGGGCAGACATCGATTGTGGCCAGGCACCAACTAGTTCTTCTGGTCTCAGGATAATGTAGGTCTCTGGTTCAAGTGGCCCTTTCTGTCTCTTGGGTTCTTAGTTGTCGTGTGACCTTGGTGTTCTTCCTTTGCCTTTGCTCCCGGTGGGTTGAGACCAATTAATGTATTTTAGATGGCCGCTTGTTGGCATTTAGGACCCCAGGCGCCACAATTCAAAGTGGGATGCAGAGTGTTTTCATAATAGAATTGTTTTGCCCATTGACTTAGAAGTCCCCTCAAACCAAGTTCCCCAGACCCCAGCCCCTGCTTCGCTGACCTTTGAAGCTTTCATTTTATCTCGGAAACCTCTTTACTTTTAATCCAGTCCAATTAGGCTGACCTTCCTTGTTTTGAGTGTTGTCTTTCCCTTCACCCAAAGCAGTTCCCATCTACAGATTGATCAATAAAAAGCCCTCTCCCTCCCTCCCTCCCTCCCCCCTTTGTAACCACGTAAGTATGTGTTCTTCTCCGTTTTTTCTATTTCTCAAGATCTTATAATAGTGGTCTTATACAATATTTGTCCTTTTGCAACTGACTCATTTCGCTCAGCATAATGCCTTCCAGATTCCTCCATGTTATGAAATGTTTCAGAGATTCGTCACTGTTCTTTATCGATGCGTAGTATTCCATTGTGTGAATATACCACAATTTATTTACCCATTCGTCCGTTGATGGACATCTTGGTTGCTTCCAGCTTTTTGCTATTGTAAACAGAGCTGCAATAAACATGGGTGTGCATATATCTGTTTGTGTGAAGGGTCTTGTATCTTTAGGGTATATTCCGAGGAGTGGGATTTCTGGGTTGTATGGTAGTTCTATTTCTAACTGTTTAAGATAACGCCAGATGGATTTCCAAAGTGGTTGTACCATTTTACAATCCCACCAGCAGTGTATGAGAGTTCCAATCTCTCCGCAGCCTCTCCAACATTTATTATTTTGTGTTTTTTGAATTAATGCCAGTCTAGTTGGTGTCAGATGGAATCTCATCGTAGTTTTAATTTGCATTTCTCTAATGGCTAATGATCGAGAGCATTTTCTCATGTATCTGTTGGCTGCCTGAACATCTTCCTTAGTGAAATGTGTGTTCATATCCTTTGCCCACTTCTTGATTGGGTTGTTTGTCTTTTTGTGGTTGAGTTTTGACAGAGTCATGTAGATTTTAGAGATCAGGCGCTGGTCTGAGATGTCACAGCTGAATATTCTTTCCCAGTCTGTAGGTGGTCTTTTTACTCTTTTGGTGAAGTCTTTAGATGAGCATAGGTGTTTGATTTTTAGGAGCTCCCAGTTATCTGGTTTCTCTTCATCATTTTTGGTAACGTTTTGTATTCTGTTTATGCCCTGTATTAGGGCTCCTAGGGTAGATCCTATTTTTTCTTCCATGATTTTTATCGTTTTAGTCTTTATGTTTAGGTCTTTGATCCACTTGGAGTTAGTTTTTGTGCATGGTGTGAGGTATGGGTCCTGTTTCATTCTTTTGCAGATGGATATCCAGGTATGCCAGCACCATTTGTTAAAAAGACTATTATTTCCCCAGTTGACTGACACTGGTCCTTTGTCAAATATCAGCTGCTCATACATGGACGGATTTATATCTGGATTCTCAATTCTGTTCCATTGGTCTATGTGCCTGTTGTTGTACCAGTACCAGGCTGTTTTGACTACTGTAGCTATATAATAGGTTCTGAAATCAGGTAGGGTGAGGCCTCCCACTTTCTTCTTCTTTTTCAGTAATGTTTTGCTTATCTGGGGGTTCTTTCCTTTCCATATGAAATTAGTGATTTGTTTCTCTATTCCCTTAAAGTATGACATTGGTATTTGGATTGGAAGTGCGTTGTATGTATAAATGGCTTCTGGTAGAATAGACATTTTTACTATGTTAAGTCTTCCTATCCATGAGCAGGGTATGTTTTTCCACTTAAGTGTGTCCTTTTGAATTTCTTGTAGCAGAGTTTTATAGTTTTCTTTGTATAGGTCTTTTACATCCTTGGTAAGATTTATTCCTAAGTATTTTATCTTCTTGGGGGCTACTGTGAATGGTATTGATTTGGTGATTTCCTCTTCGGTGTTCTTTTTGTTGATGTAGAGGAATCCAAGTGATTTTTGTATGTTTATTTTATAGCCTGAGACTCTTCCAAACTCTTCTATTAGTTTCAGTAGTTTTCTGAAGGATTCGTTAGGGTTTTCCATGTATACGATCATGTCATCTGCAAATAGTGATAGCTTTACTTCCTCCTTACCAATCTGGATACCCTTTATTTCTTTGTCTAGCCTAATTGCCCTGGCTAGGACTTCAAGTATGATGTTGAATAAGAGCAGTGATAAAGGGCATCCTTGTCTGGTTCCCGTTCTCAAAGGAAATGCTTTCAGGTTCTCTCCATTTAGAGTGATATTGGCCGTTGGCTTTGCATATATGCCCTTTATTATGTTGAGGAATTTTCCTTCAATTCCTATTTTGGTTAGAGTTTTTATCATAAATGGGTGTTGAACTTTGTCAAATGCCTTTTCTGCATCTATTGATAAGATCATGTGGTTTTTATCTTTTGTTTTATTTATGTGATGGATTACATTAATGGTTTTTCTGATATTAAACCAGCCTTGCATACCTGGTATAAATCCCACTTGATCAGGGTGTATTATTTTTTTGATGTGTTGTTGGATTCTATTGGCTAGAATTTTGTTAAGGATTTTTGCATCTATGTTCATGAGGGATATAGGTCTAAAATTTTCTTTTTTTGTAATGTCTTTACCTGGTTTTGGTATCAGGGAGATGGTAGCTTCATAGAATGAGTTGGGTAGTATTCCGTCTTTTTCTATACTTTGAAATACCTTCAATAGTAATGGTGTTAAGTCTTCTCTGAAGGTTTGGTAGAACTCTGCAGTGAAGCCATCTGGGCCAGGACTTTTTTTTGTTGGGAGTTTTTTGATTACCGTTTCAATCTCTTTTTTTGTTATGGGTCTATTTAGTTGTTCTACTTCTGAATGTGTTAGTTTAGGTAAGTAGTATTGTTCCAAGAATTTATCCATTTCTTCTAGGTTTTCAAATTTGTTAGAGTACAATTTTATGTAGTAATCTGATATGATTCTTTTGATTTCATTTGGTTCTGTTGTGATGTGGTCCTTCTCGTTTCTTATTCGGGTTATTAGTTTCCTTTCCTGTTTTTCTTTAGTCAGTCTAGCCAATGGTTTATCAATTTTGTTAATTTTGTCAAAGAACCAGCTTTTGGCTTTGTTAATTCTTTCAATTGTTTTTCTGTTCTCTAATTCATTTAGTTCAGCTCTAATTTTTATTATTTGTTTTCTTTGGGTGCCTGATGGATTCTTTTGTTGCTCACTTTCTATTTGTTCAAGTTGTAGGGACAGTTCTCTGATTTTGGCTCTTTCTTCTTTTTGTATGTGTGCATTTATTGATATAAATTGGCCTCTGAGCACTGCCTTTGCTGTGTCCCAGAGGTTTTGATAGGAAGTATTTTCATTCTCGTTGCTTTCTAAGAATTTCCTTATTCCCTCCTTGATGTCTTCTATAACCCAGTCTTTTTTCAGGAGGGTATTGTTCATTTTCCAAGTATTTGATTTCTTTTCCCTAGATTTTCTGTTATTGATTTCTAGCTTCATTGCCTTGTGGTCTGAGAAGATGCTTTGTAATATTTCGATGTTTTGGATTCTGGAAAGATTTGTTTTATGACCTAATATGTGGTCTATTCTAGAGAATGTTCCGTGTGCGCTAGAAAAAAAAGTATATTTTGCAGCAGTTGGGTGGAGAGTTCTGTATAAGTCAATGAGGTCAAGTTGGTTGATTGTTGTAAGTAGGTCTTCCGTGTCTCTATTGAGCTTCTTACTGGATGTCCTGTCCTTCTCCAAAAGTGGTGTGTTGAAGTCTCCTACTATAATTGTGGAGGTGTCTATCTCACTTTTCAATTCTGTTAAAATTTGATTTATGTATCTTGCAGCCCTGTCATTAGGTGCATAAATATTTAATATGGTTATGTCTTCCTGATCAATTGTCCCTTTTATCATTATATAGTGTCCTTCTTTATCCTTTGTGGCGGATTTAAGTCTAAAGTCTATTTTGTCAGAAATTAATATTGCTACTCCTCTTCTTTTTTGCTTATTGTTTGCTTGATATATTTTTTTCCATCCTTTGAGTTTTAGTTTGTTTGTGTCTCTAAGTCTAAGGTGTGTCTCTTGTAGGCAGCATATAGATGGATCGTGTTTTTTTATCCAGTCCGTGACTCTCTGTCTCTTTATTGGTGCATTTAGTCCATTTACATTCAGCGTAATTATAGATAAGTAAGTTTTTAGTGCTGTCATTTTGATGCCTTTTCATGTGTGTTGTTGGCCATTTCATTTTTCCACATGCTTTTTTGTGCTGAGATGTTTTTCTTAGTAGCTTGTGAGATCCTCATTTTCATAATGTTTAACTTTGTGTTTATTGAGTCGTTACGTTTTTCTTGGCTTTTTTCTTGAGTTATGGGATTGATATTCCTTTTTGTGGTTACCTTTTTATTTACCCCTATTTTTCTAAGTAAAACCCTAACTTGTATCCTTCTATTTCGCCTTGTATCACTCTCCATCTGGCAGTTCAATGCCTCCTATATTTAGTCCCTCTTTTTGATTATTTTGATCGTTTATCTATTGATTTCCATGATTTCCTGTTGTGTGTATGATTTTGTTTATTTATTTATTTTTTAGAATTAGTCTTAATTTGTTTGTTTTTGTGCTTTCCCTGTTTGAGTTGCGTTGATATCAGGACGTTCTGTTTTGTGACCTTGTATTGTGCTGGTACCTGATATTATTGGTCATCCGGCCAAACAATCTCCTTTAGCATTTCTTGCAGTCTTGGTTTAGTTTTTGCAAATTCTCTAAACTTGTGTTTATCTGTAAATATCTTAATTTCTCCTTCATATTTCAGAGAGAGTTTTGCTGGATATATGATCCTTGGTTGGCAGTTTTTCTCGTTCAGTGCTCTGTACACGTCGTCCCATTCCCTTCTTGCCTGCATGGTTTCTGCTGAGTAGTCTGAACTTATTCTTATTGATTCTCCCTTGAAGGAAACCTTTCTTTTCTCCCTGGCTGCTTTTAAAATTTTCTGTTTGTCTTTGGTTTTGGCAAGTTTGATGATGATATGTCTTGGTGTTTTTCTTTTTGGATCAATCTTAAATGGGGTTCGATGAGCATCTTGGATAGATATCCTTTCGTCTTTCATGATGTCAGGGAAGTTTTGTGTCAGGAGTTCTTCAACTATTTTCTCTGTGTTTTCTGTCCCCCCTCCCTGTTCTGGGACTCCAATCACTCGCAAGTTATCCTTCTTGATAGAGTCCCACATGATTCTTAGGGTTTCTTCATTTTTTTTAATTCTTTTATCTGATTTTTTTTCAGCTATGTTGGTGTTGTTTCCCTGATCCTCCAGAAGTCCCAGTCTACATTCTAATTGCTCGAGTCTGCTCCTCTGACTTTCTATTGCGTTGTCAAATTCTGTAATTTTATTGTTAATCTTTTGGATTTCTACATGCTGTCTCTCTATGGATTCTTGCAACTTGTTAATTTTTCCACTATGTTCTTGAATAATCTTTTTGAGTTCTTCAACAGTTTTATCAGTGTGTTCCTTGGCTTTTTCTGCATTTATCCGAATTTCATTTGTGATATCTTTAAGCATTCTGTAAATTAGTTTTTTATATTCTGTATCTGATAATTCCAGGATTGTATCTTCATTTCGGAAAGATTTTGATTCTTTTGTTTGGGGGGTTGGAGAAGCTGTCATGGTCTGTTTCTTTATGTGGTTTGATATGGACTGCTGTCTCCGAGCCATCACTGGGAAACTAGCTTTTCCAAGTAGTTGGCTAAAAAAAAATGCAGTCAGATCCCTATCTGAATTCTCTTTCTGGATCCGGGTATTCGGATGTTAATGGGGTCGCCTGGGGAGGGTGGGGGAGGGATCTGAGAGCTAGGAGTGTAGCACCACAGAATATAGAGCTGAACACCACGTTCACGCTCCGCCCCCGTTCGCCAAAATCCGGGCTGGACGGGTCCCTGGCTAGGACACTGCTTTCCTTGCTCGGAAACCAGTCACTTCCTCCTGGGGACTTCCTCCGGTGCGCGGCACCGTTCGTGGGCACTGGGTGGGCGTTTCCCGCACGAATGGGTGGGCCCGCCCCCAGGGTCTATTCAGGCGATTATAATTGGGTCCCGCGGTCACGCCCCGCCCGTGCGGGATGACTTCCGGGTTGAGACGCTGCTTTCCCCGTTCCGGAACCAGTCACTTCCTCCCGGGGACTTCTCCTTCCAGAGCGCCACACCTCTCGCGCGAACTGGGTTGGTGTCACCTGCACGGCCAGGTGGGCCCGCCCCCTGGGTCAATTCAGGGTAATAAAAATGGACCCCGCGCTCATGCCCCGCTCGTGCACGCGCCCAAGTCCCAGCAGGACGGCACCCCGTCTGGGACGCTACTTTCTGCACTTCCGGACCAATCACTTCCTCCCGGGGACTTCTCCTTCTGGTGTGCCACACCTCTTGCGCAAACTGGGAGGGCGTCACTCCCACGACCAGGTGGGCCCGCCCCCTGGGTCAATTCAGGGTAATGAAAATGGACCCCGCACTCATGCCCCGCCCGCGCGTGCGTGCACGCCCAGATCCCAGCGGAATGGCTCCCCGTCTGGGATGCTGCTTTCCCTGCTTTGAGATCAGACACTTCCGGGGATTTCTCCCTCTGGTGTGGCGCGCCACACGCGTGGACTGGGTGTGCATTCTCCCGCACGAACGTGTGGGCCCCGCCCTGGGGTCACTTTAGGGAAATATAGTTGACCCCCCCCCCGCTCGCGCCCCGTCGGCTTCTCGCCTAACTCCCGGCGGGACGGCACCCCAGCTGGGACGCTGTTCTCCCCCCTCCCAGATCAGTCACTGCCTTCCGGGTGCTTCTCCCTCCGGCTGCGCCCCTACGCCGCCCGCGCCAACCTGCTAAACTTCCTCCCGGGATGGGTTCGGGGGGGAAGGGGTGGGCCCCCTTTCTGTGCCGTCTGCCCCCCTGGGCTCTGCCCCAGATCGAGCTCCGAAGGTCACCTGCCTGGTGCGCTGGCTCCTAGTTCTGAAAACAGTCGCTGTCTGCCTGTATTTGTTCGTTTTCCGTCTCTAAGTCTGTGCTTGTTGTTCAGAGTTTGTAGATTGTTATGTGTGTGATCGATTCCCTTGTTTTTCCGAGTCTTTGTTGCAAGAGGGATCCGCGGTAGCGTCCACCTAGTCCGCCATCTTGGCCCCGGCTCAGTGCATCATTTTTCCTGACCTGCTTTTTAAAGTCTGTTTTACTCCTTTTGTCCCAGACAGTTGAAACTACTGGTCTGGAAAAGGTCAAATTCAGCATGCCAAAATAATATATATTTCTTCATTTCCAATGAAAGAAAAGGCAAATTGATAGGATATTAACCAACTTACCTCTGGGGTTCTTGAGGAATGTGAAACCATGAATAGTCTAATCAGAGATGCCCAGATGCCAATATATAAACCAGCTGAGTATTTTCTTTTACATACAGTTCTTTATAAACGAGGCCAGGAGAAAACAAAATGAATGTAACAGGCCATCCTGCTGTTATAAAATGTAATAAAGCCACAGACACATCTGATAGGAAACAAAAATCTACTTGGCCTAATTCCCAAGATACTAATATGAACAAAACGTGTATAGACAGGTCACAGCGAACATATACTAACTGTACTTTGATGATCACTTCAGTCCATTGGCCATAACAACTAGATTAAATGTTAATGCACTAGGTAGACCTAAGCTGCTCTGTCGTTTGAAACCCCATTGCATTTTGTATGTTGTTCTGTTGGAGAATTTAATGCATTAAATGGAATTTTCAATTCACCTGTCCCTTTTTCCACCATTGGATTGCGAATTCCTGAGGGCCAGGATCAGCTCTTACACATCTTACACATTTTTATATTCCATGTAGCAGCCACTTGTTTTGTCAGAGTCAATGGGATGCTTTCCCATTGATGCAGCAGAATTAAACACCATTATTTATTATGAGCTCTTTCTGCATCCAGAAGGCACACAGTGTTATTTACCTACTGGTTTCCTGTAATTTCTCCTGAATCTGCTGAAATGTTCCCATTTGTGAGAAAATTCTGTGTATTATCCTATTGTGTACTCTGACACAAGCAATGGAATGCAGGTACCTAGAGGGAGGAATCTGTGACCCTCATGATACTGGGCATGAAGTGAATTGTACCAGTTAGGTTTCTGCAGAGAAACAGAACCAATATGATATATGTATTGTTGTTGTTGTTAGTTGCCATCTAGTTGGCTCCTACTCATGGCAAGCTCATATGTAGCAGTATGAAATGTTGCCTGGTATTGTGCCATCTTCACGATCTTTGATATGTTTGAGTCCATTGTTGTGGCTATTGTGTTAATCTACTTCATTGAGGTTCCTCTTGTTTTTGATGACCCTCTACTTTACCAATCATGGTGTCCTTCTCCAGATCCCTGGAGACTGGTCCCTCCTAATAACATGTCCAAAGTATACTAGATGAAGTCTCGTCATCCTTGCTTCTAAGGAACATTCTGGCTGTACTTTTTCCAAGACAGATTTGTTTGTTCATCTGGCTGTTCATGGTATATTCGATATCCTTTGCCACCACTATAATTGAAAGGCATCAATTCTTCCTCCATCTTCCTTATTCATTGTCCAACTTTCACGTGCTTATGAGGTGATTGAAAACACCATGGCTTGGGTCAGGAGGACCTTAGTCCTTAAAATGACATCTTTACTTTTTAATACTTTAAAGAGGCCTATTGCAGCAAATTTGCCCAAATGCAATACATCATTTGATTTCTTGACTGCTGATTCCAGTGGGTGTTGATTGTGGATCTAATTAAAATGAAAATTTTGACAGCTTCAGTATTTTCTTTTTACCATGATATTGTTTACTGGTCCAGTTGTGAGGATTTTTGTTTTCTTTATTTTCAGTTGTAATTCATATGGAAGGCTGTGGTCTTTGATCTTCATCAGTAAGTGCTTCAACTTCTCTTCACTTTCAGCAAGCAACGTTGTGTCATCTGCATGACACAGGTTGTTAATGAGTCTTCCTCCAGTTCTCATGCCCTGTTCTTCTTCATATAGTCCAGCTTCTTGGATTATTTGTTAAGCATAGAGATTGAATAAGTATGGTGAAAGGATACAACTCTGCCACACAACTTTCCTGATTTTGAACCACACAGTATCCCCTTGTTCGGTTTGCACAACTGCCTCTTGGTCTATTTACAGGTTCCAGATGAGCACAATTAAGTGTTCTGGAATTCCTATCCTTTGCAATGTTATCCATAATTTGTTATGATCCACACAGTTGAATGCCTTTGCGTAATCAATAAAACACAGGTAGGCACCTCTCTGGTATTCTCTGCTTTCAGCCATGATCCATCTGACATCAGCAAGGAAATCCCTTGTTCCACATCCTCTTCTGAAATCCAGCTTGAATTTCTGGCAGGTACCTGTTAATGTACTGTTGCAAAGTACCACAAAATGGGTGGCTTATAAGAACAGGAATCTATTGTCTTACAGTTCTGGAGGCTGGGAGTTTGAGATCAAGGTGTTGGCCATGTTGATTCCTTCTGAGACTTTGAGGAAGAATCTGTCCTATGCCTCTTTCCCAGCTTGTGGTAGCTCCAGGCATTCCTTGACTTGAAGTGCAGCATCACATGACATTCTTCATCTGTCCCCTTGTCTCTAGGAATCTTTTCCTCTTTTATAAGGACACCAGATATATAGGATTAAGACTGCCCTTATCTAGTATGACCTCGTGTTAATCTAACTGATAATATTGTCAAAGACCCTATTTCCCAACAAGGACACATTCACAGATACTGGGGGTTAAAACTTCAACCTATCTTTTTGGGAGACACATTCGATTCATAACACACATATATATTAAAAGATCCCCTAAGTGTCTGTCAGTTTGTCGTACTGTGGGGGCTTGTGTTTTGCCATGATGCTGAAACCTATGCCACCGGTATTCAGATACCAGCAGGGTCACCCATGGAGGACAGGTTTCAGCTGAGCTTCCAGACTAAGACAGACTAGGAAGAAGGACCCGGAAGTCTACTTCTGAAAAGCATTAGCCAGTGAAAACCTTATGAATAGCAGCAGAACATTGTCTGATATAGTGCTGGAAGATGAGCCTCCCGGGTTGGAAAGCACTCAAAAGATGACTGGGGAAGAGCTGCCTTCTCAAAGTAGAGTCGATCTTAATGACATGGATGGAGTAAAGCTTTCGGGACCTTCATTTGCTGATGTGGCACAACTCAAAATGAGAAGAAACAGCTGCAAACATCCATTAATAATCGGAACCTGAAATGTATGAAGTACGAATCTAGGAAAATTGGAAATCGTCAAAAATTAAATGGAACACATAAACATTGATATCCTAGGCATTAGTGAGGTGAAGTGGACTGGTATTAGCCATTTTGAATCGGACAATCATATAGTCTACTATGCTGGGAATGACAACTTGAAGAGGAATGGTGTTGCATTCATTGTCAAAAAGAATGTTTCAAGATCTATCCTGAAGTACAATTCTGTCAGTGATAGGGTAATATCCAAATGCCTACAAGGAAGACCAGTTAATATGACTATTATTCAAATTTATCACCAACCACTAGGGCCAAATATGAAGAAACTGAAGATTTTTATCAGCTGCTACAGTCTGAAATTGATCAAACATGCAATCAAGATGCATTGATAATTACTGGCGATTGGAATGCGAAAGCTGGAAACAAAGAAGAAGGATCAGTAGTTGGAAAATATGGCCTTGGTGATAGAAACAATGCCAGAGATCGAATGATAGAATTTTCCAAGACCAACAACTTCTTCTTTGCAAATACCTTCTTTCACCAACATAAACAGCGACTATACACATGGACCTCGCCAGATGGAACACACAGAAACTACATCTGTGGAAAGAGACAATGCAAAAGCTCAATATCATTAGTCAGAACAAGGCCAGGGGCCAGCTGTGGAATAGACCATCAATTGCTCATATGCAAGTTCAAGCTGAAACTGAAGAAAATCAGAGCAAGTCCATGAGAGCCAAAATATGACATTGAATATATACCACCTGAATTTAGAGACCATCTCAAGAATAGATTTGATGCATTGAGCACTAGTGACTGAAGACCAGATGAGTTGTGAAATGACATCAAGGACATCATCCATGAAGAAAGCAAAAGGTCACTGAAAAGAAAGAAAAGACCAAGGTGGGTGTCAGAGTAGACTCTGAAACTTGCTCTTGAGCATCGAGCAGCTAAAGCAAAAGGAAGAATTCATGAAGTAAAAGAACTGAACAGAAGATTTCAAAGGGCCTCTCAAGAAGAAAAAATAAAATATTATAATGACATGTGCAAAGAGCTGGAAATGGAAAATCAAAACGGAAGAACATGCTTGCTGTTTCTCAAGCTGAAAGAACTGAAGAAAAAATTCAAGCCTCGAGATGCAATAGTGAACGATTCCAAGAGGAAAATATTAAATGATGCAGGAAGCATCAAAAGAAGATGGAAGGAATACACAGAGTCATTATGCCAAAAAGAATTAGTTGATATTCAACCATTTCAAGAGGTGGCATATGATCAGGAACCGATGGTACTGAAGGAAGAAGTCCAAGCTGCTCTGAAGGCATTGGCAAAAAACAAGCCTCCAGGAACTGATGGAGTATCAATTGAGATGTTTCAACAAACAGATGCAGTGCTGGAAGTGCTCACTCATCTATGCCAAGAAATATGGAAGACAGCTTTCTGGCCAAATGACTGGAAGAGATTCATATTTATGCCTATTCCCAAGAAAGGTGATCCAACTGAATGAGGAAATTATAGAACAATATCATTACCATCACACGCAAGCGAAATTCTGCTGAAGATCATTCAAAAACGGCTGCAGCAGTATATCGACAGGGAACTGCCAGAAATTCAGGCCGGTTTCAGAAGAGGACATGGAACCAGGGATATCACTGCTGATATCAGATGAATCCTGGCTGAAAGCAGAGAATACCAGAGGATGTTTACCTGTGTTGTATTGACTATGCAAAGGCTTTTGACTGTGTGGATCATAACAAACTATGGATAACACTGCAAAGAATGGGAATTCCAGAACACTTAATTGTGCTCATGAGGAACCTTTCCACAGGTTAAGAGGCAGTTGTTTGCACAGAACAAGCGGCTACTGATTGGTTTAAAGTCAGGAAAGGTGTGCGTCAGGGTTGTATTCTTTCATCATGCCTATTTAATCTGTATGCTGAACAAATAATCCGAGAAGCTGGACTATATGAAGAAGAACGGGGCATCAGGATTGGAGGAAGACTCATTAACAACCTGTGTTATGCAGATGACATAACCTTGCTTGCTGAAAGTGCAGAGGACTTGAAGCACTTACTAATGAAGATCAAAGACCACAGCCTTCAGTATGGACTATACCTCAACATAAAGAAAACAAAAATCCTCACAACTAGACCAATGAGCAACATCATGATAAATGGAGAAAAGATTGAAGTTGTGAGGGATTTCATTTTACCTGGATCCACAATCAACATCCATGGAAGCAGCAGTCAAGAAATCAAAAGACACATTGCATTGGGTAAATCTGCTGCAAAGGACCTCTTCAAAGTGTTGAAGAGCAAAGATGTCACCTTGAAAGACTAAGGTGCACCTGACCCAAGCCATGGTATTTTCAATCACATCATATGCATGTGAAATCTGGACAATTAATAAGGAAGACCGAAGAAGAGTTGATGCCTTTGAATTGTGGTGTTGGTGAAGAATATTGAATATACCATGGACTGCCAAAAGAACGAACAAATCCGTCTTAGAAGAAGTACAACCAGAATGTTCCTTAGAAGCAAGGGTGGCTAGACTGCGTCTTACATACTTTGGACATGTTGTCAGGAGGGATCAGTCCCTGGAGAAGGACATCATGCTTGGCAGAGTACAGGGTCAGCGGAAAAGAGGAAGACCCTCAACAAGGTGGACTGGCACAGTGGCTGCAGCAATGAGCTCAAGCATAACAATGATTGCAAGGATGGCGCAGGACCGGGCAATGTTTCGTTCTATTGTGCATAGGGTTGCTATGAGTCGGAACTGACTCGATGGCACCTAACAACAACAACAACAACAACAACATATTTAAAGATATACAGTCAGTCATTTGATAAAAGATAATTTATTCATTTTCAAAAAGAACTGAGTTAAAGATCCTTCAGAATTACCTACCCAGAGAGAACAACAAGGTAAAGAACATTTGCTATAACAGTATTTCTCATAGTATGGTCTCTGAATACCTACATTAGAATCACATTTTTCCTTGTTAAAAATCCAAATCTCTAGACTCTATCATTGAAACCCACTGCTTTAGCAAATTCTGACTTAAGGAGTCTTATTTCTGTCTGGGTATGCTATATAATGTGCTTTGATTCTTCTTGGAGTTACATAATTCCCAGGCCAGTAATCCCACAGTCACTTTAAATCAATAATTGTTTAAGACCATTAACAATTCCTTAGGAGCTAATGGCCAAGTTAACACTAAAGAGTGAATTACAGCCATCTGGCTTTTAAGCAGACATCCTTGGTGGCCTTGGAATATGAAAGACCCTATAATGACCAATGAAATCAATGTTTGAAATATCCTTTGGTATTATTTTCAAGAATATCAAATACCAACAATATTCTTAATATTAACCATTGTGCTAGGTGTTAGGCATACAAAGAAGATAGTCCCACCCCTCAAGGAATTCCTCAGGCACTGTCTTAGTTACCTAGTGCTGCTATAACAAAAATAACACAAGTGGGTGGCTTTAACAAACAGAGATTTGTTTTCTCACAGGTTAGGAAGCTAGAAGTCGGATTTCGGGGCACCGGTTCTAGGGGAAGTCTTTCTCTCTCTGTAGGCTCTAGGGGAAGGTCCTTGTTCTTTGGTTCCTCAGTGATCGTCATATGGTATGGCATCTGTCTTTCTTCATCTCTGGTTGCATCTCTGTACCTAATCTGCTCATTTATATCTCAAAAAAGATTGACTTAAAACACACCCTACACTAATACTACCTCATTAACAAACAAAAGAAAATGCATTCCCAAATGGTATTATAATCACAAGTATTTTAAAAAAACCAAACCCATTGCTATCCAGTCGATCCTGACTCCTAGCGACTCTATAAGACACGGTAGAATTGAGCCACAGAGTTTCCAAGGAGCGGCTGGTGGATTCTGACCTTTTTGGTTAGCAGCTGAGCTCTTAACTGCTGGGCCACCAGGGCTCCAAACCACAGTTATAGGGTTTAGGATTTACAAACATATTTTGTGGAGGACACAGTTCAAACCATAATAGGCACAGAGGTGAATATATACATCCACAATGTGCACATGCCGTAACGGAAGCATAGACAAAGCACAGTGGAAGTGTAGAGAAAGGTAATTTAAGAATTCAGTGGATGGGAGTGGAGGAGGCAGAAAAGCCGTTAGAGAGGGAGTTATACTTGAGAAAAGACTGAGTGAGTTAAATAGGAATTTGATTCATATGCAAACAAGAAGAGGGTATCTCAAGAAGAGGGAAATGAGTGTGGGAAGAATATAAGCCTGAACAGTCTGTAGACAAAGATCCTGAAAAGCCTTGTATGTCATTTTAAGGAGGTTAGCTTTTTATCCTCCGTAAATAGCAAGGAATGACTTCCTGGTTAATTGAGTAAACTCCCTCAATTTGCGTTTCTCTTCTATTTGCCACATTGCTACCCCACCGCCAAGCACCGGGAGAGTGTAAATGATTATTTTCAGAATAGCAATTGTTTGGCCTATCCCTTTTTTAGTTTCTCCTACTTAAATTTCATTTCCTAAACATGGCTTGCCTGAAAGCTTCACATTATGATTTATTCAATGAGTAATTGCACATTTAGGAGATGATGTTTTGGCAATGTTTTGATTAGATGAGAATCCAAGACATGAAACATGACATGAATCAATATCTGTCTAATCCTCAGATAACTACAACTCAATCAAATAAAAACCAGTCAGAGTGGCTACGATGTCTACTGCATATCCATAGCACGCTTTTGACTGAGCGGGAAAAGTGGCACCCAGGAGGGAATTTCTGCATATCTGGAGATGGTGAACTATAAGCTAATTCAAAGACTTGACAAGTTAACTGGCCAGCCAAATGAATGAAATTTGCCATACTAGGAACACGCCATTGTTGTTGGGGTTGTTTTAACTATCTGGAGTACTTTTGTTACATTACAGGCCTGCCTTTGGTTCACCACACTGAAATTGCCACAGTTACCCAGGGAAGAGATGTGGCCATTAGGCAGCTGTTTGGGCCACCATCGTCCATCACCTCTTTTATTACTACAATCTCCTAACTGGCCTGTCCATGCTAATTGTAATGGCTATTTATATGTGTCAACTTGGCCAGGCTATGGTGCCCAGCTACTTGGTCAAATACTAGTCCAGATGTTGCTATGAAGGTATTCCCATGGGATTAACATTTAAGTCAGCTGAGCTTAAGTAAAGCAGGTAACCTTCTGTAATCTGGGTGGGCCTCATCCAATCAACTGAAGCTCTTAAGAGCAAAATCTGTGGTTTCCCCAAGGAAGGATTCTGCCACAAGACTTCAACATTGACATCCTGCCAAAATTTCCAGCCCACCACCTGGCTACTGATTTCAATCATAAGACTGTGTGGGTTTCCAGTCGGTCACCTGACCTACGGATTTTGGACTTGCCAACTCTTACAATTATACAAATGAAAGAGCCAACTGCTTAAAATCTCTCTCTCTATATACACAAATATATATATACACACATATGTATATGTGTGTCTATACATATACATACACATACATACATATATGTATAGTTGTTCTGTTTCTCTGGAGAACCCTAAGAAACTAGTGTCACTTTCTCTCCAATCCATTCTCCACATTCCTGCCAGAGTGATCTTTTTTAAAGTAGCAAAACAAATCCTATCACTCTGCAGCTTGAAAATCTTCAAGCATTCCCCTCATTATTGTGTCAAGGCCCAGCTTGTTCAGGTCTTCCTTAACTCTCTCATGACATCCATCCTCACACTCAGTGTTTGAGCCGTACTGGCCTATTTAATATTCCTCTTCCAAACCATGACTTGTCCTGCCTCAGAGCTTTTGCACATGTTGCTCCCTTGGTCTAGAAGGTTTTCCTACTCTGCTCCACAAATTCCTACTTATTTATATTCTGTGTCACCTTAGATATCACCTCTTCCAGGAAACTTTCCTGACTATCCCATTTGCTCCCCTCCTGGCAGCTCCTATCATTCCATTTAGCAAGTTCTGTCTTAAGGAGACTTCTTTCTGTCTGGTCATGCTACACTTTGACTTTTCTTAAAGTTACACAACCTCCATCCCAGTAATTCTACATTCCTTTTAATTCAGTAAATGTTTAAAACGATTAACAATTCCTTAGGAGCTAATGCCCAAGCTAATACTAAAGAGTTTAACTATCTGGCTTTTGAGCGGACATTCTCGGTGATAAACCAACCAGCTCTTCAAACTCTAAAAAAACACAGACCATCCTGGACTATCACTTCCTGTTTACTTAACTACCTTCTCCCATTAACTATCTTCCCACCAGAGCAGGGATTGCATCCTATTCTGTACTGTGTGTTGTATCCCAAGAGCCAACACAGTGTCAACAAGGTTTTGAGTAAATGAAGTGAGTGAATCAATACTGGCTTCTTCCTCTGTGGGGACAAGACTTAGGATTTAGAACTTCAAAAAAATGGTTGTAAGTTCCAATTCCTTCTCTTTCTGGCATGTGATCTTGGGCAAGTAACTTATTTTTTCTGAGACTCAATTTTTATCTGCAAAATAAGGAAGACAATAACACCTACTTTGCAGAATTGTAGTGATGGTTGATTAAAATATGCATGAAAGTCCTTATGAACTGTAATTTGCTAAACACATCAGTTATTATTCTACAGTAAATAAATATACATATTTATTCAGAGTGTTAATTTTTTAAAGAACATTGGCTTCATTTAAAAAGAGTTTAATTTGGCGCTGTGGGTGCAGTTTTATCCTGTAAATGAAAATCTTTGTATTGTGAGTAGATTGGGATATTAGGACTCTCATGAAATGCAGCAGGAAATTGAAAATGTTACAAAAAAAAAAAAAAGGCTAAATAGAGCAAGACTTGCAATTCTAAGCTTCCAGCATGCACTAGAAAAAAAAAAGAGAAATGCACTATGCAAAAAAAAAAAAAAAATCTATTTAGTATAAAAGAAATACGGCCCATGATAACTTTATTTGCTGACACTAAAACAATAATTTATAGCCAATCCATTTCCTGTGTGGTCAAATGGAAAACTGGACATTGTAGAAGATCGTGGAATACACAGACGATGGACATTCTACTCTTCAGCTCATTCAACCATACAGAGCTTTCAGCCCATTTCTCCATAGACATTCACAGAAAGTTTCATGGGCAATAGCTCAGCTTCACTAAATGACCAGGGGAGCTACCAGACACAGTCATGCTTATCTGAAAACTGACACAGAGGATTTCTCATTGTTGGCTTTCAGACCATTTCCTAATTTACTTCTTTTTCAATTTCTAAATCAGCAATAATTTTCAGAGTTTAGGCAACTGATTGGATTATCAGTATCTGACCTACCAGTGAACCCCAACTTGGAAAAACCAAGGTGTTCAAATAAAACAACAACCTATTCAAACCAATTCCTGCTCCCAGGCCTCAACTGTGAAGGAAAGTCATATCGCAGGGGAATTGTTTAGCTGTTGTTTTTACCAAATTGCAAAGATTAGGTCTAAAAGTCTAGAAAATATTTCTCAAATGGTTTCATCTGCGTCCTGATAATGAGGTGGGCCCTCAGCTGCCCTTTTTCATGTTTATCTCTACTTATCCACATTGTTTCATCTCTCCTTGTTTATTTGTGCCTGTGCTCTCAAAAGAGAAGCAGTCCATCATTCTCCAATGCTAACTGTCCTCTCTGCGCTCTGCTCTCTTCTGACTCTACATGTACACGGCAGGAAAAAGACAGGCAATACACCCACTGATTAATTGATCAAAATCCTATGCTAATATTTCCCACTGGAGCATCTTCGATAAACACTTGGACCTTTATCTGATAATTTGAAACAAGTATCCCTCTTAAAACAAAATAAAGTGCCATCTCACCAATTCAATAAATACTTACATAGTCCTTAGACCTGTTCAAAGAAATATGATGGCAAAAGAAATAAGATGGCATGGCGAATACAAAAGAAATAATGCAGCGACTTCCTCAGTGGAACTTCCAGTCTGGTTCAGGAGGTGAGACACACACATGGTGAGACATGGGCTTGAAGAGACTGGGCTTCGAGTCAAACAGATTTCAGATCAAAACAGGGGCAATGATGGCGTAAACCTCAAAGGATTATTGTGAGACTGACTGCATTAATGAACGTAAAGTGATTAGTAAGGTGTAGCTCATAGTAAGTGTCTGATAAACGCTTTTGAAAATAATAAATTCAATGTAATACAGTAGAATTTTTTTATTCCTCCACTTACCTGACTTGCTGAGCCAAAAAATATTCTACAATCTTTTTATGAAACACTAAAGGCAAGAGGTGGTGCAAATGGTTAAGCACTCAACTACTAGCCAAAAGGTTAGTGGTTTCAACCTACCCAGAAAAAAAGAGGTACCTCAAAAGACAGGCCTGGAGATCTGCTTCCAAAAGGTCACAACCTTGAAAACCCTATGGAGCAGTCCTAGTCCACACATATGCCATCGCCATGGCAACTACTAATAACAACAACAAAGGTAATGGGAGGCCATCGAAGGGTTTTTCAACAGGGATTTGATACAACATAAGTCATATTAAAAATAAAAGCTGGAAGCAACCAAGGTGTCCATCAACAGATGAATGGTTAAATAGATTGTGGTATATTCACACAATGGAATACTACGCATCGATAAAGAACAGTAACGAATCTGTGAAACATTTCATAACATGGAGGAACCTGGAAGGCATTATGCTGAGTGAAATTAGTCAGAGGCAAAAGGACAAATATTGTATAAGACCACTATTATAAGATCTTGAGAAATAGTATAAACTGAGAAGAACACATACTTTTGTGGTTATGAGGGGGGGAGGGAGGGAGGGCGGGAGAGGGTTATTTACTGTTTAGTTAGTAGATAAGAACTACTTTAGGTGAAGGGAAGGACAATACTCAATACATGGAAGGTCAGCTCAACTGGACTGGACCAAAAGCAAAGAAGTTTCCGGGATAAATTGAATGCTTCAAAGGTCAGCGGAGCAAGGGCGGGGGTTTGGGGACTATGGCTTAAGGGAACTTCTAAGTCAATTGGCAAAATAATACTATTATGAAAACATTCTGCATCCCACTTTGAAATGTGGCATCTGGGGTCTTAAATGCTAACAAGCAGCCATCTAAGATGCATCGATTGGTCTCAACCCACCTGGATCAAAGGAGAATGAAGAACACCAAGGTCACACGATAACTATGAGCCCAAGAGACAGAAAGGGCCACAGGAACCAGAGACTTACATCGTCCTGAGACCAGAAGAACTAGATGGTGCCCACCCACAACCGATGACTGCCCTGACAGGGAGCACAACCGAGAACCCCTGAGGGAGCAGGAGATCAGTGGGATGCAGACCCCAAATTCTCATAAAAAGACCAGACTTAATGGTCTGACTGAGACTAGAGGAATCCCGGCGGTCATGGTCCCCAAACCTTCTGCTGGCCCAGGACAGGAACCATTCCCAAAGACAACTCATCAGACATGGAAGGGACTGGACAATGGGTAGGAGAGAGAAGTTGATGAAGAGTGAGCTGCTTGTATCAGGTGGACACTTGAGACTGTGTTGGCATCTCCTGTCTGGAGGGGAGATAGGAGGGTAGAGAGGGTTAGAAACTGGCAAAATTGTCACGAAAGGAGAGATTGGAAGGGCTGACTAACATTAGGGGGAGAGTAAGTGGGAGTATGGAGTAAGGTGTATATAAGCTTATATGTGACAGACTGACTTGATTTATAAACGTTCACTTAAAGCTCAATAAAAATTATTTAAAAAAATAAAAACTAACAAGCTGAATAATAAGTATCCTGTAATTGTTTTTCAGGAAACATAAATAAATAAAATTCATGTATCTACTCACCTGTATTTGTTTGTATTAGTTCAATTGTACAAAGAGACAGAAGACAAAGCAACCTGTTGAAGGGGGAGGGGTAGATAACTAGTTTTATCTTTATGCACTTTTGTACTCTATTACTTTGTACTGTATTATTTCATTTGATAAAATACAATTACTGTTTTAATTTAAAAAATACAAATGAAAAAAATGGTTTCAAAAAGATCACTTAGTCTACAATGTTGGGAACAGATTGTCAGGATGGAACCTGAGAGACCAGATAAGATATTTTGGTGACAACAGTTCAGGTGATGGGCAAAGATTGGAAGTCGTGGCAATAGAAGTAAGTGGACAGGTTTGGGGTAAACTGGGAAGTAAAAGCTAATGTATTGAATGTGAAAGGGGGAAGTGAAGGCAAGAAAAGAATAAAAAATGGCTCCAAGGTTTTTGATTTGAGCACCTGGGCAGATTCTCTTATTCCCTGAGGGAAGAATGGGGAAGGAACAGGTTTGAGGAGGGGTGCCAGCAAATTCAAGTTTTCTGTTTTGGAGATGTTAGGCTTGAAATGCCTTTTTGACATCCACATAGAGATGAATTGTTCTCTGTTGTTGTTGTTGCTAGGTGCCATTGAGTTGGTTCCGACTCATAGCTAATTTATGTACAACAGAATGAAACACTCCCAGTCCTGCGCCATCATCACTATCATTGTTACGTTTGAGCCCATTGTTGCACCCACTGTGTCAATCCATCTCATTGAGGGTCTTCCTTTTTTTCGCTGACCCTCTACTTTACCATGCATGATGTCCTTCTCCAGGGACTAAACCGTCCTGACAACAGGTCCAAAGTATATGAGATGCGGTCTCACCATCCTTGCCTCTAAGGAGCATTCTGGCTGTACCTCTTCCAAGACAGATTTGTTCGTTCTTTTGGCAGTATATGTTATATTTAATATTCTTCGCCTACACCATATTCAAAAGCTTCAATTCTTTTTTGGTCTTCCTTACTCATCCAGCATTTGCATGCATATGGGGAGGTTCAAAACACCATGGCTGGGGTCAGGCGCACCTTAGTCTTCAAGGTGACATCTTTAGTTTTCAAAACTTTAAGAAGGTCTTTTGCAGCAGGTTTGCCCGATGCAATGTGCCTTTTGATTTCTTGACTGCTGCTTCCATGGGCATTGATTGAGCCAAGTAAAATGAAATCCTTGACAACTTCAATCTTTTCTCCACTTATCATGATGTTGCTTATTGGTCCACTTGTGAGGACTTTTGTTTTCTTTATGTTGAGATATAATCCATATGAAGGGTGTAGTCTTTGAACTACATCAGTAAGTACTTCAAGTCCTCTTCATTTTCAGTAAGCAAAGCTGTGTCATCTACATATCACAGGTTGTTAACGATTCTTCTTTCAATCCTGATGCCCTGTTCTTCTTCATATAGTCCAGCTTCTTGGATTGTTTGTTCAGCATAAAGATTGAATGAGTATGGTGAAAGAATGCAACCCTGAGGCACACCTTTCCTGACTTTAAACCACACAGTATCCCGTTGTTCTGTTCCAACAACTGCTTCTTGATGTATGTACATGTTCCTCATGAGCACAGTTAAGGGTTCTTGAATTCTCATCCTTCACAGTGTTATCCAAAATTTGTCATGATCCACACAGTCGAATGCCTTTGCATAGTCAATAAAACACAGGTAAACATCTTTCTGGTATTCTCTGCTTTCAGCCAGGATCCATCTGACAGCAACAATGATAGCCCTTGTTCCACACCCTCTTCTGAATTCGGATTGAATTTCTGGCAGTCCTCTGTCAATGTACTGCTGCAGCTCCTTTGATCTTCAGCAAAATCTTACTTGCATGTGATATTAATGACATTGTTTGATAATATCCACATTCTGTTGGATCACCTTTCTTCAGTAGAGGCATAAATATGGATCTCTTCCAGTAAGTTGATCGGGTAGCTGTCTTCCAAATTTCTTGGCATAGACGAATGAGCACTTCCAGTGCTGCATCTGTTTGTTAAAACATCTCAGTTGGTATTCCGTCAACTCCTGGAGGCTTGTTTTTCACGAATACCTTCTGCGCAGCTTGAGCTCTCCCTTCAGTACCATCGGTTCCTGATCATATGCTACCTCCTGAAATGGTTGAACGTCGACCAATTCTTTTTGGTATAGTGACTCTGGACCATGTTATCTAGGATGAGATTCAAGAGGCAACTCCTTCTTTATGAACATCAGCATTACAAATGAACAGCATGACTAAGAAGCCATTCTCCAACACTGCCCCTTTGAGATACAGCCTTCCTACTGAACAAGAGGTATTCCTGCCCAAGAGAGCATAGCACAGAGGTAGCTACTTTTCTATCACAAGATCTGTTCTACCCTTCTTCCACGGAAACCCTCACTATGCATATGGCCAAGGAGATAAAGACTACATTTCCCATCCTCTTTTATGGCTAGTCACCTTTAAGCAGTGCTATTTGGCAATTTCATCCACATTATTAAGGTCGACTCTACTTTCAAGAGGCAGCTTTTTCCAGTTGTATTTTGAATGCCTTCTAACCTGAGGGGCTCATCTTTCAGCACTGTATCAGACAATGTTCTCCTGCTATTCATAAGGTTTCACTGGCCAATTTTTTAGAAGAAGGTTGCCAGGCCCTTCTTCCTAGGCTATGTCTTAGTCACCTAGTGCTGGTATAACAGAAATACCACAAGTGGATGGCTTTAACAAAGAGAAATTTATTCTCTCACAGTCTAGTAGGCTGCAAGTCCAAATTCAGGGTGTCAGCTCCAGGGAAAATTTTCTTTTTCTGTCAGCTCTGGAGGAAGGTCCGTCTCATCAATCCTCCCTTGGCCTAAGAGCTTTCTGGGGCAGGAACCTCAGGTCCAAAGGACACACTGTGCTCCCAGCACTGCTTTCTTGGTGGTATGAGATCCCCCTGTCTCTCTGCTCACTTCTGTCTTTTATATCTCAAAACAGATTGGCTTAAGACACTATCTAATCTTGAAGATCTCATCAATATAACTGCCACTAATCCATTTCATTACATCACAGTGACAGGATTTACAACACATAAAAAAATCATATCAGATGACAAAATGGTAGACAATCATACAATACCGGGAATCATGACCTAGCCAAGTTGACAGGTATTTTGCGGGGACACGATTCAATCCATGACAGTCTGTATTAGTCTGAAAGCTCCACTGAAACCTGTTCACTATGGGTGACTCTGATGGTATTTGAAACCCTGGTGGCTTAGCTTCCAGTGTCACAGCAACACGCTAGCCCCCACAGTATGACAAACTGATACATGAGTGGTAGAATTTCAGACAAACCTCCTTAAAATACAGTTAGTACGTGCCCTTTGTCTTTCTTCCTGGGCCCCTTTCTCTGTAATGCTGCTAGAGGTGGATGTGAATGCTGGAGCTCCAACAGCCATCTTGGGCTATGAAAATGAGGTATACCCTAGGGATGACAGAGAAGAGAGCTATAAGAAGCCTGAGTCCCTGGTGACTTAGAGGGATCAGAGCACCGACCTTGGACAATCTTCCTCTTGACTTTTATGAAAGAGGAAAATAAACTTCTATCATGTTTAAGCCACTGTTATTTTGGCTATTTTGCCATATACTGTCATCAAGTCTAATTCTGACTGACAAAGAATAGAAAGAAGGTATTATTGTCTATAGGATTTCGTACTCTCAAAGTTCCTGATCCTTTTCTCCCTGGCCCTCATGTAGGCAACTTCCAAATTTATAAATAAAATTGGCTATAATTCTCCTTTTTTAACTATTTTTTTTTTTATCAAATTTGTGTATTAAATTTATGCCAGACTCATAAAATGAATTGGTTTTATGATGTGGATTTGGGCACTTCCCATCTTTTTCTATATGTGTAATAGTTTAAACAGCACTGACGCTATCTGTCTTTTAAAGGCTAGATATAATTCAGCTGAGAAGCTCTCAGGTCCTGCTGTCATTTTTAAACAATTAATCTTTAGTCATATTTCCAATATCTGCTATAGGAATTAAGGAGCCTGGTAGCTCAAAGGTCAGGTGCTCAACTACTAACCAAAAGGTTGGCAGTTTGGACCCACTCAGCAGCTCTGTGGGAGAAAGACCTGGCAATCTGCTTCTGTAAAGATTACAGCCGAGAAAGCTCTATGGGGCAGTTGTACTCTGTCTCATGGGGGTGCTATGAGCCGGAATTGACTTGATGGCATAAAACAATAACTATAGGAACTGGTCTATTTCAAGTTTTTTTCTTCTCAGGCCAGATTTGATGATTTGTATTTCACTGGGAAAACATTTATATCTCTGGCTTTTCGAATGTATTGCCATAAGTTGCATTTCGTATTCTCTCCTCTGTGTCTGTAGTATCTTTTGTATCTCTAGTTAAGTCTCCTTTCTTATTCCTAAATGATTTTCTCTCCTCTTTATCTTTCCTTATGCTGAAGTCTCTGTTCCATTTCCTTTGTTTGCTTTGTGTCCTTTCTCAAGTATTTTCTTTAGATGTGGCATAATCACACATAAGTTTCTTTTCACTTGAGAGGTGGATTTTATCTACACTCTGTATTGGATTCTTGTTTTAGCCCTTTTCTCTCAACTGTCTGTACATGCTATTCCACCATTTCAAGGAATGTAAATCAGAAGTTCAAAGCCAATATGAGTGATCTGTCTTTGTAATCACCTTTTTCTTTCTGCCTGGAATTTTGTAAGGGTTCTTCCTTATCCTTGGGATTTAAGAAATTTTATCAGGGTGGTTTTTTTATGTCTAGATATGTGTCTTTTCAATCTTGTCTGAAACATGGTATGCACTTTCAAACTGCAGGTCTTTCTTCAGCTCAGGGAAATTTTCTTATATTATTTGATTAATTTTTGCCTTTTATCCAGCCCTTTCTTTTTCTTCAGTTGAAATTTCTATTATTCGTATGTGAGTTCTCCTGGATCTTTGCTCCAGGTTTTGCCCTTTCCCCTCACGATTTCCATCCCTTTGAATTTCTGTTATGTATCTTGATATATTTGATCTTCCAGGCCAGTACACAGCACTCATCTGGGACCATGCTCTTCTTCCTTCATCCACTGAATTTTTCAGTTTATAAATTGTGTTTTTAGTTTTAGAGAGTCTGTTTTGTGCTCTACTTGTATGTCTTTAGTGTTCTTTTCATTGTTTTATTCACCTTCTTTTTGGGGGGGATGGGAAGGGGTATTATTCAGACTACTAGAGGGATAGAGAGAAGAAAGGCCACCATCTTCCCAGAATCCTTTCTCTGTGTGTGGGTAAGTGTGTTTCAACTCACTTACTACATGCTTACTAGGTTTCAGTTGCAGTGTGAAGAACTTTACCTTTATTATCTCATTTAATTCTCATACTAATCCTATGATGTAGTGTTGCTATTATTATCTCTACTTTATAGATGAGGAAACTAGGCATGAAGGGTTTATGCCTCTTTCCCACAGTCATACTTAGTAAGTGATAGAGCCTGAACTGAAACCTAAACAGGCTGATTCTAAATCACTGCTCTCTGTCATCTCCCAGAACCTAGGAATTGAAACACCTTCCATGTGGTTGTGACTACAGGAAAACACATTTAAAAAATTGCTTGTTGCTGTGGTTGTGCAGAACTTAGCTCACAAGCTTGAGGAGAACGTCAGTGAGCACCCCTCCATACTAGGATTGGGGGGTTGTGTAGGATACCAGGACATTGCAGTCAGGAAAGTGACCCTGCAACCCCTTCATTGTGAGCGTGAGAAGCTGAGTGAGAGACTAAGATCTAGCTGTACTCATGGGTCTGACTAGTGACCTTTGCAGAAAAATTCCTTCAGATGTATGTTTTCATTTGGTTCTATTAGATAAAATCTTTTCTTTTATAGGTGTTTTACGGGGGTCACTTGGCAAAGTTAGAGAAACTAAATTGCATAGCAACTGTGTGGCACAACTCCAGGTATGATCCAGTTTCTAAGGGATGACCCCCCCAAAAAAATTTTTTTTGGGGGGGATGTCCAGGCGGCAGAAATGCACCATCAGAGATGGGCTCCCGTCCCTTCTGCCCACATAATGCCCTTTATTCATTGCCACCATTGCATCTTCCTCACTGTATTATACTTTTCTGAGTACCTATCGGTATCTCTTAGAAACAGACAAGCTCCTTGAGGTCAAGACTATGTTTTATTCATGAGTATATCCCCAGCCCTTTCACAAATTGGGCTATTGGTTCTATATTATCTTGTACTCTTTCATAGTTGTATCTCTGTAGGATTGTTTATTTCTTCAGCTACACCTTACTCATTAAAGGGAGGAGAATTTTGATTAAGCTGGATTCAGATCAAGTGAGGGACATGGATTACCAGAGAGAAGAGCAGAAGGCATTCTGAGTGGAGACAATAGCATTAATTCACTATACAGAGACAGTGGTATTAAGTGGTTAAGGGTGATTAGCATTGCAATTAGTGTGGCTGAAATTCAGAGACCCTATGGATAGAAAATGAGATACTAGCAAGCCTGGCCCCATGACTAGGAAAAGCAACAAGTGAGCCTGTTTTCTATGTGTTGTGATTTGGGAGATTCCAGGAAGTTCCCTCTGGTTGTAACAAATGCCTCTTCCATCTCATCTTTGTCTAAAATTAAAGTTTTTCCCTATTAAGTTATAAAGGGCCTTGGTAGAAAGAGCATAGTAATTCTTATAAGCCATTGTATCTTGATGCCTTCATCATATCTTTTCCTGACGACACCAAATGTGAAGATGAAAGAATATAAGGAGTTTTGGTCCCTGAGAGAGATGACAGACAGGAGACCCAATGGAAGAAGAAGATGAATAAAAGAAAATACAACTAATTTTACAATTTTGCCTGCATTCTTGCACTAGAAATAAGGCTTGGGGTCTATTCAATATGGTCTTTAGAAGACTAAATTTTACTTACATTGGAAAATCTAGCATATTGTGCCACCCATCAGAGCTTTTTTTACCAACATTTCCGAGGCACTGGCAGCAAATACTCCAGTACCTGAGTCATTGAAAGTGAAAAGAATTTTATACTGTCACATAAAGTAAGGAAGTATACTTAAGAGATTTTTGCTTTCTTCTACTGCTTTTGATTGTATATGAGGTTTGTAGGGAGGCCTTTAAAAAAAAAGACACTTCAAGGACAAAGAAGTTCAAATCTGATTATTATTTCTTTTGACAATACTTATTAAAAACTGGAAAGACAGCAACACTGTCGATTTCTCATTTTGGTTGACCTTGCCATTTTCTAATGACATCAGCAGAAATAAGGCACATCTCTGCCAAAGGTAATGTTATTTCTTCAAGAGAATATGTTGGAGAAATTAATTGTCTAGTTACTTATAACTTCTTGTCTTTATATCACAAAACCAAAGGAAAAGATATAGATTAATATTGGTCAAATATGTTTTTGTTTAAGCTCAGTTCTGGTATTCTTATTGTCAAGGACTCTAAGAGGACAAAATCTTATGTTAACAAACTAATAATGTTTTTAATAATAATGTTAGTTATGAGTCTTTGTGCCAAGCACAGTGATAAGTGCTTTGCTGTTCTTTTTTTAATTTTTTAACCTAATGCTCAGAAAAACCCTAGATTTGTCTGAATTCCAAACTGTGTTCTCAGTTTTTAAACACTGTGCTTTGGTCAGTCAGACATGAGTTGAAGCAATGCCTGCCATTTACCAGTGTACGTCTCAAGGAAGTTACCTCACCTCTTGATTTTCCTCATCTATAGAATGATAGTCATAGAATATACTACATGGGGTAGTAGGTACAAATAAGACAAACCACTGTGCATACTTCCTCCCTCATAATAGTCGCACACATAAATTGTTTTAACCTCTTTATGAAATGAAAAAATCCCAACATTGTTTTCCTGAATTCAAGACAAAAAATAGATACCATAATATTGATCATCCTTGCTTGTCATTCATTTTCATATGCCTTTGTTGGCTGAATCACTTGTTTTGAAAAAATTACAGATTGAGTCATTTTAAGATTCATCTTCAGTTACTTATTAAATCAATGCTATGAAAGTTGGCTTATTACAGTGCCAGGAATGTAGGGGCCAACTACCTCTTTTCTTGATTTTTATTATATCTAGATATTTTAGGTCCTTCATGTTTTAAAGCTATAATTTGAAGAAAGAAAGTGAGTCTCTGAGAAAAACAGTCTCTGAGAATAAATAAGCTGTTCAATCAATGTGGTGATACTAACCTACATCATAAGAGTGATGAGAGAATTACTGTCTATGAAATATTCTCGTGAAAGGTATGCAATCAGAGCATACAGATAGAACATATACACTTTTAAATGACCTGTTCCCAAAATGAATACCCCAAGTAATTATAGGAGAGTAGATACAGAAGCCCTCACAAGGGCAATAAACAAATTGAATATGGTAAATTTCCTTCAGAGCCTCAATTAAGTACACTATTTTAATGTACTCAAGAAGATCACAGTCTAGTTTCCATTTAACGTAGAGTCCAGACTTTAGTGAAGGTCCAAGGAAGAAATGGTTAGCTCAGCCTTGGAAGGGAAGGAATGGTTTCTTAGAAAGTAGTTGCTTAGCATATTATGGAATTCCCCACGCACATAAGGATGGGGGTGGAGGACAACATGACTGTGGTGATGGAGAGAAAAAGAGAAGGGGGGGCCAAGATAGTGGAGTACTCAGATGTTTCCTGTGGTCCCTCTTACAACAAAGACCTGAAAAAACAAGTTAATTGAACATATATGACAATCTAGGAGCCCTGAACATCAAAGGCTAAGTTGAGAAATCAGACTGAGCAATGGGGGAGGGAGAGATGGTTCAGAAGCAGAGAGGAGTTGCCAGACCTGACTCAAAGGGAACCAGCACCTTGTATGCTGGATTAGCTGGCATGTACAGTGAGGCAAGCAGTGGTGTTCAGGATGCATTTTCCACATCAGGAGAGACTGAGTGGTGGAGAGTTTACTCAACCCTTCAGAACCAGTGAAAAGTGCTGCTCAGTTGGCAAAAGATAAGTACATGCGTCTAACCTAGTGTGGATCAAAACACAGCCCTTTGGGAAAAAAGTTTTTCCCACTTACCTGCCCACTCCCCACTCTGCACCAGGTCCCTGGTCAGCTTCAGAGACGGCTGCATCTTCTGGGCCAGAATTAGGACCTGTCATGTGTCCTGAGCCATTCTCCCAGACTTGGGGAGGGAAAAGTTAAAAAACAGGAAAAAATAATCTGCCAGCTCCCCTAAGCTGGGAACTCAGGGCAGGCATATCTCCTTTGCCTAGGCACAGGCATAAGGGGTCCACAGACTTTGAATCCCTTTTACCCCTAGCACAGTGCAACAGGATATATGACTGAAGCCTAACTTCACTGTTTCAGCTATATGGTGGAGTGGCAGATTATCAGTGTAGCCATGTAGGGGAATAGGCAAAAAATTTCCTGGATAATAGAATCTATAGCTGCCATATTGGCTGACCAATGTATTCATTCCATCGCCAGAACAAAGAGTCTTTGCTATTCCTGTGGACTCAGCAACCATGTTATGTCAGTTTCTCTTTTGCACATGAAAAGTTTTATTCCAGTTATGCTGTTTTCCCCCCTTATTTGTAACTGGCTACAAATTGCATGGTCAATCTTGTTTTTCAGATTGTCAGGTCAGAAAGCTCTTCAGTTGGACTGAATCAAGACAAATTAGCATCACCCAAAGATCTTGAACTCAATGCAGAAATATTGGATGTGATTTGTGTTGTTGCTTCCAGGGAAAGAGATGTAGTCATGGTAGTTGCTTTATTTTAGAGGAAGGCATTTCTGAATGTATGTGAATAGAAAAAAAGTATAACAGGTGCTGGGGAGCTACGAAGTGAAATGTAGTGGATGTGTGATGTTTTTGCCAGATCATCGTCCCTTCTTTGGATAATATTACCCATCTCTTCCTTTTGGGAACACAGTCCTCCCTCACCCTACATCCATGTGGTTCTAGTAGGGCATACACTCAAGGCCTGGGAAAGAGGAGTATTCTGTCCTCAAGAATATGGTTTGCAGTAGGTACATCAGCTAACTCAGCCCAGTCAGAGTGAATCCCAGGCTGTTCATAGTACTATGGGCAACATTCTCTTTCCACTGGTGTTGAAACTGAAATAGAGGCATTACATGATTCTACAAGGTGCTCTGAAGCTAGGATAATCCTTTAGCAATGTCCCAAATTTAGGCAAGGGGGCAAGGCTATATACCTCTACTTAGATCAATCATTGGATGTGGGCTGCCCCCTGGGAAGGCACATAACCTTGGGTGAGGCAGCTCCCTTTAGCAGAGAGAAAATTTATGAGAGGGACTCAGTTGTAAGCTGTCAGCTGCCAACACTTTATGCAACCGAGGGAATGAGGGCCTCAGTCCTGAAGCAGGGATATGTTTGTATGCTACATTCCCCCTTCTTCTCATTTGTATAACTTATCACTTATCATTCAAGGCCAGTTAAATGACATATCTTCTCTGAGGCCTTCCCTTATCCTTGAGATCTACACAATCCCTTCCCCACAGCTAGTAGCTCTTACCTCTTTGCTTCTATAGCACTTTGGATAGAATTCTGTTACAGTACTTTTTACTTATCACATTATATCATAAATGTTGGTTTCCTACCCCAACAACCATTCCCCATTTCTTACTATTTACAGAATCCATATTTTATGTAGGCAGCAATATGCCCATACCCTGTGAATAAATCATGACTGGTCTAAATTATCCCATGGCTGATTTATTCTGGCCTATAAAATGTAAGTGGAAGTCTGCCAGGCAGCTTTTGGAAAATATTTTCCTCCCTAATAAAAGAGAGAACCACATGAGGTAATGGCTCTTTTGCCACCGCTCCTCTCTTCCTGTTTAAGGAATGATGTCTAGAGCTGTGGAAACCATCTTCTGATCATGAGGTAACAAACATGCAGAATAAAGAGTTGGGTTCTTAACGATATCACTGAGCCACCAAACCAAGCTTCAAAGAAATAAGCTTCTACTGAACACTTACATGATTAGAAAATCCAACTAATTAATTGACTTGACAGCAACAGGTTTGGTTTGGTGTGTCAAAATAGGAGCCCTGGTGGTGCAGTGGTTAAGTGCTCAGCTGCTAACCAGAAGACTGGCGGTTTGAACCAATCAGCTACTCCATGGGAGAAAGATGTCGCAGTTTGTTTTCATAAAGATTTACGGCCTTGGAAAGAATGAAGAAAACTAAACATACAAGGGAAAGATTATTTCAAAGAACTAATGGATCACATCTATCATGGCCTCCACCAGACTGAGCCCAGTACAACAAGATGGTGCCTCGCTACCGCCACTGACTGCTCTGACAGAGTTCACAATAGAGTGTCCCAGACAGAGCTGGAGAAAAATGTAGAACAAAATTCTAACTCACAAAAAAAGACCAGACTTACTGGCATGGTAGAGACTAGAGAAACCCCGAAAGTATGGCCCCTGGACACCCTTTTAGCTCAGTATTGAAGTCACTCCCGAGGTTTGCCTTTCAGCCAAAGATTAGACAAGCCTATAAAGCAAAATGAAACTAAAGGGGCACACCAGCCCAGGGGCAAAAGACTAGAAAGCAGGAGGAAACAGGAGAGCTGGTAATAGGGAACCCAAGGCTGAGAAGGGAGAGTGTTAACATGTCATGGGGTTGTTAACCAATGTCATAAAACAAATATCTACTAACTGTTTAATGAGAAACTAGTTTGTTCTGTAAACCTTCATCTAAAGTACAATTAAAAAAAAAATCTACCCACAATTAAAAAAAAAAAAAAGATTTACAGCCTTGTAAACCTTATGGGGCAGTTCTACTCTGTGCTGTAGGGTCACTATGAGTCAAAATCTACTTGACAGCAGTGGGTGGGTACATCAAAATGTACTCAGTTTTGTTTTTGTTTTTTTTTTTAATAATTGCTAAATGCTGAGGGTCGTTAACAGAAGACCTGGATATCAAATTGCTAAGCCGTATTCCACAGAAATCAAGCAGAGCCCAGACCTTGGCTCAAGTGGGGATTCCTTTCAGGAGTCCAGGAAGACTCCAGCACTGGTCAGCCTCTTTTCTTACAGGAAAATTGTAAGTGAAGAAGGTAAGGTTGTATGTCTTGACCACTGCCACTGGTTAGTGGAGATTTGGGGCTGGAACTTCTTCTGTGGGTTAGGGTAAATGGCCCTCGAAACAGGCAGAGCTTCACTGTGTATGATGGTCATGGAGTAAACTTCATCTCCAGTTTTAGTCCATTTCTGAAACTTCTAGGGGCAACGTCAACAGATATTCATAATGTGCTTCATGGCCTGGACTTCCCTTATATTAGGTCTCAGTTGTTGTAGTAGCAAAGATTGTTAAAAGAGTTTCACAAAAGAAATGAATGGGACTTATTTTTCCCCCACAAGAGCCACAATCACACTCTAAATTAATCATAAAAGGAGCTTTGGTAGCACAGTGGTTAAGTGCTAGGCTGCTAACCAAAAAGTTGGTGTGTCGAACCCACCAGTGGCTCCACGGAAAAAAGATGTGGCAGTCTACTTCTGTAAAGATTATAGCCTTGGAAACCCTATGAGGCCAGTTCTACCAGGGTCGCTATGAGTCAGAATTCACTGGATGGCAATGGGTTTGGGTATTTATGGTTGTTAAATCAGCCCTAAATTATAAATATGGAATATTATGGCTAAATGGAATAATAGGATAAATAACAAAAAGTGGGGAAATGCTAATCCTATCCTCAAGTTATTCCACTTTGAAAGGGGAAGTGTCTGCTATGGTTTGGCCAGTTTTAAGGGCATTATAATGACCACTGTGCTACTAGGTAGAGTCTCTTTCCTAATTAAACATCACAAAATACATATGTGAGACTACACCTCCTTTTTTTCCTTCCGCAGGACTGGAGTGATAAGAGTGCTATAGCTGCTTTAAGAAGCCTCCGTCATTTCTTTCTTCTTTTCCAGATATTTCTTCTCCAACACAGCAGAAGCCCTGGAGCTATTATACTTTTCCAAAAAAATTGACAGGCTAGCTACTCTAGGCAGTAGAGGAAACCCGCATTTTCTACCTGCTTTCTTTGCTTTCACCTCTCTTCTTTTACAGGTGTTCCTTCTACTTTTCTCCTACTGAAATGGTTAGCTTTTGTCCTTTAGAACAATTTGGCTTTGGTAGAAAATTTCTCCACATTTCTACAGTTATATATTAACTGGGATTTTCTTCCTCATTTTGTGTGTGTGGTGTGTGTTTGTGTGTATATACATATTCCCTTGAAATCTTGTTGGAGGAGTTATTGGTCAAGAACAGGATTCAAATTATGGTAGTTTTAAAATATGTCTGCAAATTATTTGACATTCCTCCCTTCAAAAGTTGGAGTCTAATTCCCCTCCCTTTGATTGTGGACTGGATTTATTACTCTCTTTTTTTTCTAATGAATAGGATGTGACAGAATTGATGATTTGCAACTTCTGATGCTAAGTCATTAATGGATTGTCACTTCAGCTTTGCTTTCTTGGATTGTCCATTCTGGCGGAAGCCATCCATCATGTCACAGGTACACTCAAGCAGCCTGTGGACAGAATCGCATTGGGAACAACTGAGGCCTCCCACCAACAACCAGCACAGACTTGTGAATAAACCACCTGGGAAACAGATCATCCAGCCCAGTCAAGCCTCCACGTGAGTGTAGCTCTGGCCAACATTTTGACTGCAACCTCATGAGAACCCTTGAGCTGGAGCTATCTAGCTAAGCAGCTCCTAAATTCATGACCTGCAGAAGATGTGAAGATAATAAATGTTTATTGTTTGTATAAGTTATTACATGTTGGGCAATTTGTCACACATCAACAATTAATGGAGATTTTGGTATTAGAAATGGTGTGATTCTGTAATAAACAACTAAAAGGTGGGAGAGGCTTTGGAATCAGGGAGGGATAGAAAGCTGAAGGGAGATCATTAACAGAAGCCTGATGGCCTTTGAGGAGGAAAGTGAGAAAAATGTTATTTGATACGGGAGAGGAGGGGATCTGTTATATAGTGGCAGAAAGTTTAGTGACATTTTTACCTGTAGTTACATGGAAAATAGAAATGGCCTGTTGTGATGTCTAATGAACTGAATTATCTAGCTAAAGAGATTTCCAGGAGTAGTGTTGAAGGTGCTACCTGGTTTCTTCTGACTGCTTACAATCAAATGTGAGAGACAAGAGGTAAGCTAAAGAAAGGACTGTTAAATATAAAGGAGCCAGGACTCCAGATAGCAAGCATGCTAAAATTAAGAACTGGTCCCTGGGCACTATCAGAAACAAACAAACAAAAAAAGTGTTTAAAGATGAAGCCCAGGGTGTGGTTGTAAAATCCTTTGATTAAACTGCCGAAAGAAGTAGGGAGATGCCTCAGAGAACATTTCAGTAAAAAAAAATAATAATAATAAGGTTTCTAAGAAGCTTAAGGGTGTTTTCTCTAAGCAGTCTCAGCAGAAGCCCAAATAAAGAAGGAATTATCTAAAAAAGATTTGTGGGCATGGCTTTTGTCTAATGGCATAAACACCCAATAAGAGTCATAGGAGACCCACAAAGGTTTTAAGAGAATTGTATGGCAGAAATATCACCAGCTTGGACTGAAATGAATGACAGAACAACATAAAACGAGATCTTCTAAAGCCAAGAAGCAGGCTTATAAAACTACTCAACTGCAAACATGGACTACCTTTCATGAAAAAAGAATGACTCAGAAGGTAGACTCAATAATCCAGGGTGCATAGAGGTATTCATACTAAGAGGTAATGGAGAATTATTCCCGGGACTTAAGTTCCAGTTTAAAAACAAAACAAAACAAAACAAAACAAAAACCTGTTGCCACCAAGTTGATTCTGACACATAGCCACTCTATAGGACAGAGGAGAACTGCCCCATAGCGTTTCCAAGGAATGCCTGGTGCATTTGAACTCCCAGCCTTTTGGTTAGCAGCTGAACTCTTAAACACTATGCCACCAGGGTTTCCTAAGTCCCAGTTAAGGAACTACCAATTAATTGTCTGCTATGTTACAGAATTTCTATGGACCTGTGACTCCTATAATTCTCCCATTTTTTCTCAGATTAAATGAAAGTATCTATAGCTCTTATCCTATGCGTGTCTCACCATTGGTGAGTGTTTGTGGGGCAGACAACTTATCACTTGGGCTCATAGGTAAAGAGAAACTGTATTTGAGGACCTTTACTTAAGGAACTATGTCTGAGGAGCTTCATACATAATTGAACCTAATCTAGCTGATGTGATCCTAGATTTTAAACTGATATTGTAAAGGTATGGGACTGTTTGAGGAGGGACCTTTGGAATGATTGAGTGTGTCTTGCATGTGGAAGATATATAGATAATTTGTGACTAGAGGGCAGACTGTGGTGGTTTTAAAACATGTCTGTAAATTCTCTAACACTCCTCCCTTCAAAACATAAAGACTAATTTCCCTCCCCTTGAATATGAGTTGGACTTGGTGACTCACTTCTAATGAGTAGAATATGGCAGAAGATATGGTACGTGTCTTTCACTACATATTGGGGGTAATTAGTTATACAAAGACAGATGACTAGCGCACCAAACCAAAAAACCAAGCCCATTGCCATTGAGTCAATTCTGCCTCAGAGTGACCCTATAGGACAGTGCTATTTCCCCTTTCCAAATAGTGTCATAATATCATCCCTAGATATCTCTAAATAAAAACCCATGATCCTCAGCATCGAGTGTAATTGAAAGCACCACATTTTACAATGAATAGTCTTTACCTTCATTTGAGGCAACTCACAAATGATCCCTTTTGTAAATTCTTCATTTCTCCTCTCCATATTCACAATTTTATCGTTCTGACTATTTCTAAGTTTGTCTCCTAGAAAAAAATGAAGACTTCTTGGGAATAGCAGCCATTTCTATATAATCATGGTATCTTGCACATAGTAGGTAATCAAAAATTTTTAAGTAGGTTTATTATCCAAATAAATGAAATCCAGGACAGATATTACACATTTTTAAAATTTATACTACTAACAGAAAAATGAGTTTTACATAGCAGACATCTCAGGAATATTGATTAACTCTTGGGACATAAATTACAACAAAATCTTAAAAATAGAAAAGAGTATAATGATAGAGAGATCTGCTCAAACTGAGTAAAGCTACCCATGAACCCAGGGGCTAAACCAATGGCAAAAGCAAGAACCAAAAAATTATCAAGATGTTATTGAACATTTCTTAAAAAAAGATATGATTCCTAATATAGAAGGAATGAGGATAACATAGAAAGTGAATGAAATATGACTAGAAAGGAATTTAAAAACAAATACATTCTCCCTTTTTCTCTCCATTTTCAACTTCATTCCTTTAAAAAAACCCCATTCACATCTGTCTTCCCTAATTTAGAAAAAAAAGAAAAATATTATACTATTCTGAGTAAGAAGATAGAAATTTTTCCCTAAAATAGCCTATTAATCTCCTTAATAAATTGAAAAACATGAATTATAATCCCTATGTGTTTGTATAGTGCTTTATAAATAAAAAAAAAAAAATTTTTTTTATAAATAGCAAGGGATTTTTCATATAATGTAATTTATCTTTTACAATAGCCCTATGTAGTATGCATGATAGATTTTATTTTTTCTTTTGACAATGAAGTAATTAAAGTTCAGAGGAGTTAAAATATATGCTCAAGGTCACACATAAAGAAAAATACTTAAACCCAGGTCTTCTAACTCCAAATCCAGCATTCTCTCATTAAACCACCATGAAAAAGTGAGTTAAGTACATGGGAAAGTCAATTCAGTTTATCATTGAATGAATAATCTGCAAGGACAGCAGTATTTCCAAGCAAAGCATAGCCATAAAAGCTTGACCTGGAATAAACTGCCCAATCCCAGAAATATAGGCCACATAAAAATCACACCTAACCTAAAATTAGAAAGGAAAGCTCACAACATTGCTGATGATAGCCTAGTCTCATAGGAAGATTTCCTTGACTTTACAAAAGAGCAGGACTTTCATTCATCATTATTATGCTGATTCACATTCTCATCTAATAGATGATAGCCATGGACATAAAAAGGGAAAAGCTATTCTTTAGACAATTTTATCACACATTTAAACCTTTTTAACCTTTCAATGATTATAACTTTGAATCAACATAATCCCTGAGATTGAAAAGCTTTTACTTCCAGTTGAAAGAAACATTATATTGAAAATTACAAGTCTGTACCATAAACAATTTATGAGCAAACAGAAAAAACTAAAGAGAACGATTTTAGTGGTGTGGGATAAATCATACAGGTGGTGATAAACATAAACCAGGAAGAATCAAATTAGGGATTCTAGAGGAAGGCAATAAGGTACTGAAGGCAGAAGAGTGGGAACAGGCAAGATCATAATTAGAAGACAAAAATCTAACTTAGGGAAGCGGGGCCAAGATGGCGGAGTAGTCAGACTCTTCCGGCGATCCCTCTTACAACACAGACTCGATAAAAAAGTGAAATACTTAATATTTATGACAAGCTAGGAGACCTGAACATCAAAGACAAAGTTAGAAAATAGACTGAATGGCAGGGGGAGGGAAAGACAGTTCAGATGCGGAGAGGAGTTGCTGGACCTGAATCACCAGGAACCCTCAAGCACCATTCCCAGAAGCACCTGCAGGGGGTGCTGGTAGTGTTTGGCTGTAGTTTCCTCAAGGAGAAATAGCCAGCCGCACAGCCTACTCACATCTCCGGAACCAGAGAATAATGGCGTTCTTGGCAAAACCTAAGTACTTGTATATATTTTACCGTACCCCCCGCCCCTAAGCCAGCTTCAGTGGCTGTCAATTTCCCTGGGCCTAAGACAGGCTCTGCTGAGGGCCCTGAGCCAATCTCCCAGCCTTGGAGAAGGAATAAATTCACAATTGGGGGAATAGATAGTCTGCCAGCTCCACTAACCTGTGGAACACAGGACAAGAGTGGCTCCTGTCCAGGCATAAAGGGTCCATAAACTTTGAGTAGCTTTCCCCTTTCCACCCTGCATGGACTTGTGTGAGCCTATTTTAGGAGAATAGACCCTTCTTGGCAAACTGCAACTGTTTCAGCTGTGTGGTAGAGAGGTGGGTGTTTGATGTTTGACAGCTGTTTGCCTATTAAACAGAGTCCGCACCTACCCACATCAGGGACCTAAGGACTGGTGGCTCCGCTCAGGTCACCCAGCCCCCCATGACAGGGGTCCAAGGATAACTGGTACCTCCCAGTCCTTACAACCAAAAGCATTGGGTGCCCATGATTCATCTGCAGAACCCACCCACCTGTGCACTCTAGGGAACAGGGATGTCCTTTCCTCACAGACACTCAAGGGACAGTTGTCAGCCCTCTGCCTTGTTGAGAGTGTGACCCTTCCTGCAACCAGATACCTGTAGCTACACCAATCATCCCTGCCCTTCTAAGACTGTAAGATAGAGCCTGTACCACACACTTGATGACCAACTACCTGGACACCTGAGCTGAATCCATACAAGAAAAGTGAATGGACTCCTAGGCTCATATACCTGATAACAGCTCTAGCCATCTGGTGACAGGACGATAGAGCTTGAATAATCAAGATACCAAAAATAATCAAGATAGCTCACTCAAGCAGCCTATTTGGGCATATCAAAACAAAACAAAGCAAGAAGCTAGGATACAGTAAGTAAACATAAAATAAACTAATACAATAACCTATAGATGGCTTAGAGACAACAGTCAATATCAAATCACATAAAGAAGCAGAAAGCAGACCATGATTGCTTCAAGAAGCTCTCAAAACAAAGAACCAAGGGATCTTTTGGATGAAGGTCCTTCCTGAAATGACCAGATGCAGAAAACAAAAGATTAGTATACAGAACTCTTCAAGACATCAGTAATGAGATCAGGAAGGAGATCAGGCAATACGCAGAACAAGCCAAGGAATGCACAGATAAAGCAGTTGAAGAAATTAAAAAGGTTATTCAAGAACATGATGAAAAATTTAACAAGCTGCAAGAATCCATAGAGAGACAGCAATAAGAAATTCAGAAGATTAACAATAAAATTATACAATTAGACAACTCAATAAAAGATAGAAGAGCAGAATTGTGGAATTGGAAGACAAAATTAGTGAGATGGAAGATAAAACACTTGGCACCAATATATTTGAAGAAAAATCAGATACAAGAATTTAAAAAAGTGACAAAACCCTAAGGATCATGTGGGCCTCTAACAAGATAAATAATTTATGACTGAGTGGAGTACCAGAGCAGGGAGGGATAACGGAAAATACAGAGAGAATTGTTGAATATTTGGTGGCAGAAAACTTCCCTGATATCATGAAAGATGTGAAGATATCTATCCAAGATGCTCATCAAACTCCACATAAGGTAGATCTTAAATGAAAATCACCAAGACATTATAATCAAACTTGCCAGATCCAAAGATAAAGAGAGAATTTTAAGAGCCACTAGGGATAAACAAAAAGTCTCCTACAAAGGAGAGTCGATAAGAATAATCTCGGACTACTGGGCAGAAACCATGCAGTGAAGAAGGCAATGGGATGACTTATATGAAGCATTAAAGGAAAAAAAAATGGCAGCCAAGAATCGTATATCCAGCAAAACTGTCTCTCAAATATGAAGGCAAAATTAGGACATTTCCAGGTAAAGAGAAATTTAGGGAATTTGTAAAAACCAAACCAAAACTACACGAAATATTAAAGGGAGTTTGCTGGTTAGAAAACCAATAATATCAGATATCAACCCAAGACTAGAACACATGACAGAGCAACCAGATGTCAACCCAGATAAGGAAATCACAAAAATAAATCAACATAAAAAAACACTCTAAACAGGGAAACAGCAGTGTCATTATGTAAAAGAAGACAATATCAAAAAAATAAAAAGAGATTAAGAAATGTTGTCATAGATCTTCCATATGCAGAGGAAGACAAAGCAATATAAAGAAAAAAAGTTGCATTTAAACTTAGTAAAATAGGGGTAAATATTAAGGAGACTAACAATCCTACTCGTCAAAATAAAATACAAGAAAAAAATAGAGATTCAGCAGAAACAAATCAACAACAATGAATAAGAAGAAAAGTCAATAAATAAAAATAAATGACTCTGCACAAAAAATTAAGTGGAAAAAAGTAACTGTCAACAACACACAAAAAAAAGATATCAAAATGACAGTACTAAACTCACACCTATCCATAATTACCCTGAATGTAAATGGACTAAATGCACCAATAAAGAGACAGAGAGTGGCAGAATGGATTAAAAAACACAACCCGCCTATATGCTGCCCACAAGAGACACACCTTAGACTTAGAGACACAAACAAACAAAAACTCAAAGAACGGGAAAAAAATTTATCAAGCAAACAACAATCCAAAAAGAGCAGGAGTGGCAATATTAATTTCTGACAAAATAGACCTTAAAGTTAAATACACCACAAAGGATAAGGAAGGACAGTATATAATGATTAAAGGGACAAAATACCAGGAGGCTATAACCATATTAAATATTTATGCACCCAATGACAGTGCTGCAAGATACATAAAACAAACTCTGTCAGCTTTGAAAAGTGAGATAGCTCCACAATTATAGTAGGAGACTTCAACATACCACTTTCGATGAAGGACAGAACATCCAGAAAGAAGCTCAACAAAGACACAGAAGAGCTAAATGGCACAATCAAACAACTTGATCTCATAGATGTATACAGAACACCCCACCCAACAGCAACCAAGTATACTTTCCTTCTAGTGCACATGGAACATTCTCTAGAATAGACCACATATTAGGTCATAAAGCAAGCCTTAGCAGAATCTAAAACACCAAAATAATACAAAGCATCTTCTCTGATCATAAGGCCATAAAAGTAGAAATCAACAACAGAAAAAGCAGGGAAAAGAAATCAAACACTTGGGAACTAAACAGTACCCTGCTTAAAAAAACAGGTTAAGGGTGGAATAAACAGATTCGTAGAATCCAATGAGAACGAAAAGGCTTCGTATCAGAACCTTCGGGACACAGCTAAAGCAGTGCTCACAGTAAATTTATATCAATAAAAGCACACATACAAAAAGAAGGAAGGGCCCAAATCAAAGAATTATCCCCACAACATGAACAAATGGAAAGAAAGCAACAAAAGAAACCCTTAGGCACCAGAAGAAAACAAACAATAAAAATTAGAGCAGAATTAAATGAAATAGAGAACAGAGAAGCAATTGAAAGAGTTAATAAGACCAAAAGCTGGTTCATTGAAAAAATTAACAAAATTGATAAACCATTGGCCAAACTGACAAAAGAAAAACAGGAGAGGAAACAAATGACCCAAATAAGAAATGATATGGGCAATATCACAACAGATCCAATTGAAATTAAAAGAATCATATCAGATTACTAAAAAAATTGCACTCTAACAAATTTGAAAACCAAAGAGAAATGAATGAATTTCTAGAAACACACTACCTATCTAAACTAACACAAACAGAGGTAGAACAAATAAATAAACCCATAACAAAGAAGAGATTGAAAAGGTAATTTAAAAACTCCCAGCAAAAAGAACCCTGGCCCAGACGACTTCACTGCAGAGTTCTACCAAACTTTCAGAGAAGAGTTAACACCGCTACTACTAAAGGTATTTCAGAGCATAGAAAAGGAAGGAATACTTCCAAACTCACTCTATAAAGCCAGCATATCCCCGATACCAAAACCAGGTAAAGACACCACAAAAAAAGAAAATTACAGACCTACATTCCTCATGAACGTAATTGCAAAAATCCTCAACAATATTCTAGCCAATAGAATTCAACAACATATCAAAAAATAGTTCACCATGGCCACGTGGGATTCATACCAAGTATGCAGGGATGGTTCAACATTAGAAAAATAATTAATGTAATTTATCCTATAAATAAATCAAAAGACAAGAACCTCATGATCTTATCAATTGATGCAGAAAAGGCATTTGACAAAGTCCAACACCCATTCATGATAAAAAAAAAAAAAACTCTCAGCAAAGTAGGAATAGAAAGAATATTCCTCAACATAATAAAGGACATTTATACAAAGCCAATAGCCAACATCATCCTAAATGGAGAGAGTCTGAAAGCATTCCCCTTGAGATCGGGAACCAGACAACGATGCCCTTTATCACCACTCTTATTCAACATTGTGCTGGAGATCTTAGCCAGAGCAATTAGGCTAGATGAAGAAATAAAGGGCATACAGATTGGTAAGGAAGAAGTAAAAGTATCTCTATTTGCAGATGACATGATCTTATACACAGAAAACCCTTAAGAATCCTATTTAAGAAAACTACTGAAACAAACAGAAGAGTTCAGCAGAGTACCAGGATATAAGATAAACATACAAAAATCAGTTGGATTCCTTTACACCAACAAAAAGAACATCAAAGAGGAAATCACCAAATCGATACCATTTACAATAGTCCCCAAGAAGATAAAACACTTAGGGATAAATCTTACCAGAGACGTAAAAGACCTATACAAAGAAAACTTCAAGACACTGCTGCAAGAAACCAAAAGAGACCTACATAAGTGGAAAAACTTATCTTGCTTATGCATAGGAAGACTTAACTTTGTAAAAATATCTGTTCTACCAAAAGCAATCTATAGATACAATGGAATTCCTATCCAAATTCCAACGACATCTTTTAATGAGATGGAGAAACAAATCACCAACTTCATATGGAAGGGAAAGAGGCCCTCGATAAGTAAAGCATTACTGGAAAAAAAGAACAAAGTGGGAGACTTCACTGTACCTGATTTTAGAATCTATTATACCACCACTGTAGTCAAAACAGCCCAGTACTGATAAAACACCAGATACACAGACCAATGGAACAGAGTTGAGAATCCAGACATAAATCCATCTACATATGTGCAGCTAATATTTGCTAAATGCCCAAAGTCAGTTAAATGGGGAAAAGATAGACTCTTTAACAAACGGTGCTGGCATAACTGGATATCCATCTGCAAAAAAATGAAACAAGACCCATACCTCACACCATGCACAAAAAAGAACTTAAAATGAATCAAAGACCTAAATATAAAATCTAAAACAATAAAGATTATGGAAGAAAAAATGGGGATAACACTAGGAGCCCTAAGACACAACATAAACAGTCTACAAAACATTACTAACAATGCACAAACACCAGAAGAGAAACTAGAAAACTGAGAGCTCCTAAAAATCAAACACCTATGCTCAACCAAAGACTTTACCAAAAGAGTAAAAAGATTACCTACAGACTGGGAAAAAGTTTGTAGCTATGATATTTCCGATCAGCATCTGATCTCTAAAATCTACATGATACTGCAAAAATTCAACTACAAAACCCACCCAAAAAACCCCGACTACAAAAAGACAATCCAATTAAGAAATGGGCAAAGGATATGAACATCCCCTTTACTAAAGGCGACATTCAGGTAGCTAACAGAGACGTGAGGAAATGCTCACGATCATTAGCCGTTAAACAAAAAACCCACTGCCGTTGAGTCGATTCTGACTCACAGCGACATTAGCCATTAGAGAAATGCAAATCAAAATTACAATGAGATTCCATTTCACTCCAACAAGGCTGGCATTAATCCAAAAAACACAAAATAGTAAATGTTGGAGAGGCTGTGCAGAGACTGGAACACTTACATACTGCTGGTGGGAATGTAAAATGGTACAACCACTTTGGAAATCGATTTGGCGCTTCCTTAAAAAGCTAGAAATAGAACTACCATACCATCCAGGAACCCCACTCCTTGGAATATATCCTACAGAAATAAGAGCCTTTACACAAACAGGTATATGCACTCCCATGTTCATTGCAGCACTGTTCACAATAGCAAAAAGATGGAAGCAATTAAGGTGTCCATCAATGAATGAATGGATAAATAAATTATGGTGTATTCATGAATCATTTGTAATGGAGGAATCTGGAAGGCATTATGCTGAATTTAATTAGTCTGTTGCAAAAGGACAAATATTGCATGAGACCACTATTATAAGAACTCGAGAAATAGTTTAAACAGAGAAGAAAATATTCTTTGATGGTCACTAGAGTGGGGAGGGAGGGAGGGAGAAGGGTATTCACTAATTAGATAATAGACAATAACTATTTTAGGTGAAGGGAAAGACAACACACAATATAGGTGATGTCAGCACAATGGGACTAAACCAAAAGCAAAGAAGTTTCCTGAATAAACTGAATGCTTCGAAGGCCAGTGTAGCAGGAGCGGGGGTTTGGGGACCATGGTTTCAGGGGAAATCTAGGTCAATTAGCATAATAAAATCTATTAAGAAAACATTCTGCATCCCACTTTGGAGAGTGGCGTCTGAGGTCTTAAACACTAGCACGCCCCCATCTAAGATGCATCAATTGGTCTCAACCCACCTGGAGCAAAGGAGAATGAAGAACACCAAAGATACAAGGTAATTATGAGCCCAAGAGACAGAAAGGGCCATATAAATCAGATACTACATCAACCTAAGACCAGAAGAACTAGATGGTGCCCAGCTACAACCAATGACTGCCCCCACAGGGAACACAACAGAGAACCCCTGCGGGAGCAGAAGAGCAGTGGGATGCAGACCACAAATTCTTGTAAAAAGATCAGACTTTATGGTCTGACTGAGACTAGAAGGTCTAGAGGTCATGGTTCCCAGACTTTCTGTTAGCCCAAGACAGGAACTATTCCCAAAGCCAACTCTTCAGACAGGGATTGGACTGGACTATGGGACAGAAAATGATACTGGCATGGAATGAGCTTTTTGGATAAAGTAGACACATGAGACTATGTGGGCAGCTCCTGTCTGGAGGAGAGATGAGAAGGCAGAGGGGGACAGGAGCTGGCTGAATGGACACGAAAATACAGGGTGGAGAGAAGGAGAGTACTGTCTCATTAGGCGGAGAGCAACAAGGAGTATATAGCAAGGTGTATGTAAATTGTTGTATGAGAGACTGACTTGATTTGTAAACTTTCACTTAAAGCACAACAACAACAAAAAAAATCTAATTTAGTTGGAGCAGAAGTGGGGGTTGGTGGGAAACAATAAAATGTAAGATGCTTTGGAACTACCAGGTTAAAAACTTGAGAGAATCAATCCAAGGAGATAATGAAAATTATTAGAAGACTTATCTCTCAGCTATCACTGGGAAGGATGTACATTCAAGAAATTCAAGAGCATAATAATAATAAATCCTTGTTAGGACACTGAAAGTAAAAGAAATATAAAATTTAAGAGCTGGAAGAAAAAAAAAAAAAAGGAGTGATCTGACAGCTACCAGTTCAATTAGGTGATTGAACTTCACATCACTAATACTGGGACAATCTGACATCATATGCCTTCTGACATGATGCAAAATTGCTTCAATATCACCTATGAAGGAAGCTCATCAAAAATGTTTATACTGATTCTAATGAAGCTTACAGAAAATACAAGCAGTAGAGGAAGAAGTTAAACGTCAGTATGAGAAAACAGTCAAACAAATCCAGAATATGGGATATTCTACAATCATCATGGAGTCAACATCATGAAAGAAGTTGAAGAACCATTCCAAAGACCAAAGAGACAAAAAATTAAATGCAATGTGTGAACTCTGATTGCATTCATTAAAAAAAAAAAAATATGTTGGGACACTTGGGAAAATTTGAGTGTGGACTAGATATTATATGATGGTGATGGGGGAGAGCTCAAGTGGAATTTAGAAATTATGTGGTACAACATTTAACAACAACATCATAGTCACTCTACAGAAGAGGAAATGAAAATCCAGGCAGTTTACAAGTGACTTGCCCAAAATTACATACTTAATTAATAATAATTCAAAGTTTAAATCCAGGTTTTCTCATTCCCAATGCAATGTTCTTTCCACTAATAGAGACAAGATGCCTATTATATAATTATAATTATATTTTTATGTAAATCATGCCTATTATATAGGAAAGCAAAACTAACCAAATAGGAAATAAGGAAAGAAATGCTGCTTTTTGTTTATCTTTTACAAATAGGGTTCATTAAGTTGCTTGATGGGAATGTGGGGGTTGACTAGTTTTCCCCCCAGTGAGAAGCATCTCCAGGCCCAATCTTTTTGCAGCCATGTACTGCTCACTGCCTTCTCAATCCTTTAGAATTAAAAGACTTTTTTTTTTCCCCTACCCCTCCAACAATTGGAACAAGAACAGAGTTGTACAATAATTCACTAGCCTGAAACTTTTGTGGTTTGGGTCCATAAATGTCTTTCTATCTTCCTCTGCAGCAGATATTCAAACCTTTTCATCACTGATAGAATAAAAAAAATAGTCATTTTTAAATGAACACATACCCACAACACAAAAGACTTACCCAAACATAGGTAAAAGAGAAAGTTTACCATAATTAACAAAATCCTAACTCTTTCTTCTTCTTCTTAGGGAGCTGACTACAGCTGTAATATGTTTGTTATTGACTTGTATTTTTTGTTTATTTGCTTGCTTATTTTGAAAAAGATGGAAAGCTTTGTTACTCCATTTGTTTGCAAGAAAATTTTTAGGAATACATACACGTGATTGATTCTCACTTAGGCACTGAAATGACAAAAATTGACAAAATTCAGTGATACTCCACAAAACAAGGTTTTTAATATCCTTTTTGAAAAAAATTTTTAAATTAGCTTTAAGAAGATATCCAAATATATTGATTTTAGTTTATGTTCTCTGCTAGGTACTACCTAAAGCGAAAATAAAACAAACCGATTGCTATTGACTCAATGCCAACTCATAGCAACCTTATAGGACAGAGTAGAACTGCCCCATAGAGTTCCCAAGGAGCAGCTGGTGGATTCGAACTGTCAACCTTTTGGTTAGCAGCTGAGCTCTTAACGACTGTGCCACCAGGGCTCCAAGTACTGCTTAGATAGTCAACAAGTATTATAAAAACCCGTTGCTGTCGAGTCGATTTTGACTCATAGCAACCCTATAGTACAGAGTAGAACCGTCCCGTAGAGTTTCCAGTGAGCGCCTGGTACATTCAAACTGCCAAACTTTTGGTTAGCAGTCGTAGCTCTTAACCACTACACCACCAGGATTCCCCAGTAAATATTGGTACTTCTAAAACGCAACCTGGAAAAATGAAAAAGAGAAAAACAAGGAGTTTGTTTTTTTAAGGTGATATACAGGGTTTATAACCAGCTTCCCGAAAAGTTAGTCATGGGTCTAGGAACACATAAACTTCCCATTATTTCAGAAACCTGTCCTCTGATCTAGGCTATTATATTGTGATTTTGAGTCCCAGCTATAAAGACTAATTGATATGCCCAATTATGTCTTGTTGTTCTCAACTTTATTTCTGAGACAAAAAATATCAACTATGAAATAGCCACATGGGAACATTGGGAGATAGGAATAAAATACTGTAAAGCCTCATTATTTTGGAGCAAAAGGAAGTTTAGGAACAAAGTTTAAACCTAGCAAGATGTAACTGATTTGCCCAAACCCAACTTTTATGAAATAATTGTGAAAAGATCATAATGATTTATGATCTTCTGGAACCCAAGAAGAAGTTCCATAAAGCAAAGTGCTGGTGAGGTCCTGAGGCAGAACAATTGAATAAACAAGACTAAAATATTTAGATCTAATTCCACTTTTGTGTTCCTAACTGTGGGATAAAGAATTTAACTTTACCCAAAGTGAGATGGCCTTTGTCCTTGGTTCCTGAGAAATAACCCTGGAGTAATTTGGATGCCTTGGTCTGGGACTTCCAGGCCACACCTGAGGATTTGTGCTAATAAATGGGGGCTGGCCAGGCCAGAAAAGCTCACCTAGGAGGCCGATTATCAACTAGGCTCAGGAGGCATGAGTTAGCCTATCATTTAGGACTAGCCAATAAAAGCCCATAACAGAAAAGCTCAGAGAACCTTCTGGTCTGTGAAGGGAAGGTAACATGCCTTCTTTGAGACATAGAAATTCTGTGTTGGGGACCATCCATGAACTCACCCAAGTATCTCTTCCTTATTATGATCCTGATTTGTATCCTTTTGCTATAATAAATACATAATCTTAAGTACAGTACTCTCCGTGAGTTGTTTCCAACTTTCCAACCCAAAGGAGAAGGCAGAACCAGTAGGTAGAAGTGAGGGTGTCATATGGACTCCCAAACTTGCAGCTGGCGTTTATCTACTTGGCAATGTAAAAAAAAAAAAAGGATGGTGTCCTTTTAACCTGTGATATCTGCCTTAGGTCCAGGTGGCTAGGGTCAGACAGAGAGTGTGGCACAGGACAGGTAATATCAGAAATTTATTGGGAAGTAAGAAGGTAAAGACTGGAACAATCTCCATATTTTGTAGACTGGATTCATGCTGATTCTTATCCACTATGTTATCCAAGAATTAATCCAGGGACTTGGAACCTTTGATGATGAGGAGAGGTTCTCTGTGTCAATCTCTGCATCTCTACTCCCCAGAAGGAAGATCCACAAGAGTGTCCGGCAAATAGGTGGTACTCAATACATATTGACTGAACAAAAAATGAGGTGAAGGGCACAATTAAGAAAGTTCTCAAAATAGAACAAAAAAAAATTATAAAACAAGTTGAAGCATATGATAGAGACCTCACTAAAGGACCAAAACTAAATTCAAAGGAAAGTAATAATAGAAGAAAAAAAAATTGAATTGACCTGAGTTTTCAGATCTAAAAACCTCGCCAGGTACAAGGCAAATTTATTGAAAAACTACTATCATCTAGATATGATTCAATGGCTTTTTTTTTTCTATTCTAGAACTAAGAAGCACATTCCTCATGAGTATTATTTTTCGTTTCATAGTCCAGTCTAATCTTTGTCTGAAAAGTGGGCTTTGGGAATGGTTTTAGTTCTGGGCTAAGAGAGTGGGGGGCATAGTTTCAGGAGTTCCTCCAGTCTCTGTCAAACCATTAAGTCTGGTCTTTTTACGTGAATTTGAGTTCTATTCTGCACTTTTCTCCCACTCTGTCTGGGACTCTCTGATGTGTTCCCTGTCAGGATGGTCATTGGTGGTAGGTGGACACCATCTAGCTCTTCTGGTCTCAGGCTTGTAGAGTCTCTGATTTATGTGGACCTTTTGTCTCTTGGGCTAATATATTCCTTGTGTTTTTAGTGTTCTTCATTCTCCTTTGCTCTAAGTAGTTCGACCAGTTGATGCATCTTAGATGGCTGCTCATAAGCTTTTAAGATCCCAGACGCCACTCACCAAAGTGGGATGCAGGGCATTTTCTTACTAAACTTTGCAATGCAAATTGACCTAGATGTCCCCTGAAACTATGGTCAATGACATTTCTTAATGTAGGGAATAAAGAATTTTACAAGCATTCAGAAAATTGAAGTACAAAAATGTGACCTAAAATGTTTCCACAAATTCATGTCAGAAGCAGTTGTGCAGCATTTGCTATATATACTTTGAGGGAGCAAAATTAAACTGTACACAACCAAGGTGCTGTTTGTATACTAACGGAAAGATATTTTTAGATATGTAGAGATGCTGGACATATACCCCTAATGTTATTTTCCTAAAGAATTTCATTTGAAAGTTTATTCAAGGCGTTAAGATGAAAATAAAATAAAGAAGCCAAGAATGAGAAAATATAAGAAGACTTGTGGAGAGCACTGAAATCAATAATAAATAAATAAAAATACAAATATAAATACAAATATAAATAATTTTTTTTATCACCTATCACCTAAATAGTTGTTGAAAATATGATGGTAAAACATAAAAAAAAAATGATTTAGAGAACACACAAAATTAAATTTTTATATAACATTGATAATGTATGCTATAAATAATAATAATGTAAATCTAAAAGAGTATTTTATATCACCTAAGTAGGAAAATGAGTCAGTAGAATTTTGTTTATATATTGGCCAATAGGAAACCTAAAGACATTTCAAAAAACAAAAGCTGAGTGAGTCACATTCTCAGAGAAGTATGCAATAAAGCCAGCAAGAATTTTTTTTAAAGTTTAAGACAAACATCCATTCAAAAATTCCAACCGCTTAGAAATATTGAAATACTATCGCAAAGCAAGGATAGTTCATTCATTAGGAATTTACTCATATAATTTTCTATATTAATAGGTCAAAAAAGAAAATCACATAGTTGAGTTCTTCCTGGAGCAGAAACGTGCACACTGGCTCAGAGTAATAAAAAATAGTCACCAGTGAGGTTTTGTGACGTTACCTCACGCGGCAGAAGAGCTAGCCACCCTTGACATCTTAGACCTCTACCTACCTACTGATTATCTGTCCTTGAAGTTATTAGTAAAGCTTGATAGTGAGCAAGATCTCTGATTCATGTGAGTCTGATTTGATTATCTGATCCTTTATGTTATATCAGATTTTAGATTAACGTTTGATGCCAAAATGGTTGCCTATCCATTTGGATAAAGTTGGCAAAAGCTTTGAGGCAAGTTACAGATGATAAATCTTACCAAATGAAATTGGAATTTAGAAGAAGTAGACTTAGACTCAGGGAAACTAGCTAAATAAATTGTCAGAGTGGCAGGCAGAAGGTAACAAGAAGCCACCAGACTCAGTTTAAACCTATTCAGTCAGTTAATGACAATCAACATACCTTAGTGAAAATGCTTTTGTGAGTCAATCAGTAATTTTCTCCTACTTTCAAAAGGTGACAAATCAGGAACAGACTCACTCCTCGGAGTGTCAACCCCTCAACAACAATCTCAGCCAAGTAACAACGTTCCTACAGATTATATCAGCTCACTTACACTTCTGAAAGTCCATCAACCCCTGAACTCTGTAATTCCCCAAAACTCAGGACTGGGCAGTGTTTCATTCTGTGCTATATAGGGTTCCTATGAGTCAGAACCGACTCAATGGCACCTAAAAACAACAACGTAACTATATAAGATGAGCAGTCTGCCCTACTCAGAGTGACATTGCCTAACCAGCATAGGTCTCCCTTGCTAGAGTAAATAAGAAATTAAGCTTTGCTTTTTTATTCAGATTTCTAGTCATGACCTCATCAGCATTCGACAAAAAGACTTTTAGACTATTATGAACTACTATGAGCAGGTACAGGCTGAGTTTACTCAGTTGCAAACACAGATCACTTCTTATGGAAAAGGATTTCTCAAAGGGCAGATGGGGCAGAGCCATGACTTCAGAGGCAGAGCCAAGACTTATGCAAAACAACTTCCAGGAAGTAGAACTGAAATTTATTCAAGGAGCTGGCAACATGTGCTTGGCTGGATTTCAGAATTGCTGTGGGCCAGTGACTGCTGTGTGCCTTCTGTTTTCTTCCTTTATTTATAAGAGGTTATGCTATGCCTGTTCAGTGTGTGGGAGAATAACTAGTCTCTTTAATTTATAGCTCTTCAGAGGAATGGAACAGTACTCAAGGAACCACACGCAAGTATCATCATCTGCTCCTGGACCTGATTAGATGGCAAGGTCCATGATTTCAAGCTGATGCTGTAATGAGATGAGACTTGGAGGAAACCTAAGGAAAGCGATAGTGCTCATAGTAGTTCTTAGCAGTCTACAGGTCTCTTTTCATTTCTCTCTGTCTCTTTCTCCTTAGTCAAAAGCTGGTGAATTATTTTAAAAACGTTGTGGGCTTCTTTGTATCATTTTTTCTGCATATGGGAGGAATATGAATTGTCATGACTAGACAGTGGCCAGGGAATAGACCTAGTGTTTCTCGGGCATGAAATCACACAAAAGTTAATATGAAATTCACAATTTGCATTAAGCTCAAAGGGTTCCTTAATATATCAGTTGTGTTGGAAAAAATTCACGTTTTCAAACCAAGTGCTGTAACAGAACTGACTACTTGAAAGAAGAAATTAGTAATTTGGAGATAGATTGATTAGCATTAAATTAGCAAAGAAAGGATTTATTCAGGGTGAATAGTCACCTAGTTGTGAAATCCAATGGAAAGTTCCTGCCCATAGCAGAGGACTCTAGCGACCTCAACGCTCATGTTGCTCAGATTCAACAACACTCTTTAGAAAATGTCGGATACGTATTGCTAAAATATGTTTCTATGATGTCTGCTTTTTAATATGCTGACTATATCATTTTGATGAAATTTTAAAAATATGTATTTATATCACTGATTAAGCTACAATCAAGTAAAATAATTGTTCTCCATGGGCCTAAGAGATATTTTATAGTACTCATAATGTATTTTAGTTTGATTAGTTTAATTTTCAAATTAGTATTATTTTCCTTAAGGCTTTACACCAAGTACAAACCATACCTACACTTTCAATTTGGTGAATTGATATGTAAATGGAACAAATAAATAAAATGAAGTTGTATATCTATATTACAAAAAATCATTCTTCTCTCGTTGTATCTCACTACAATGCTCTTTAGCCGTTGTCATTACTATCATCTATAGACCTCTTTGTTACCCTTACCCCCTTATTGATGAAGGTTTCGGAAATTTGTTCACATTCTTCACCAGCCCTAACTTCTGCAATCATCATACCAACATCAACATGGGTAACTTACATAATAACCTAGTTTTAAAATTCCTAGATTCTTAATTCCAATAACCTAAACTCTACTCCCACGCTGTGCCATAGATCCTCACTTCGATAGGAACTTCCCCACCTCAGACACATTAAACTTCAACACTGCACTCTCTGACCACAACTTCCTATCCTCCCACTTCTCTCATACCTTCACTCCCACTTCACATAGCCATGTTGGCTAGGAGATATTTAGTCTCATTTTCTCCCAGTTCAACCCTTTCTAGACCTCTCTTCCTTTCCAGCCTGGCTAGACACCACTGTTGCTCTTTTCAGCCACAACTTTGTTTTATACCACAATATGACCAAAAAAATCAGGATACTAATTTCAAAAATAATTCTGTTTTACTTCCCTTATTACTAAAGAAACAAATGTCTGTTCAAGAAATTTATAGAAAACAAAGAAAATGACAAAAAATTAAAATTGCCCTTAATCACATTAGAAATATTCAGCATTAACAAACATATATTTCTACTTATATATACACATACACATATTTTTATAAAATATAGATTATACTGTACATATTAGTTTCTTAAAATCTTGTATTATTTTAAAATAATTTTTAATTACCTCTGTAAATAACCAAGATTAAAATTTTTTTTATAAAACAGTATTATTTTTGAAAACATAGTATTCAAATGTTCTTAATATAGAAACTTAAATTGCAATTAGGATATAATTTATGTAACACAGATCCTTTGAAAATATAATGACCAAAACTATTATAATCTTACTTTAGTTCCTGGCATCCTATGTAATTATATTTGTCTTGATTAGATATTTCTATACATACAGATCATCCCTTATTTTAGACATTATTTGGCAGTCATAATTTGACAAAATTTTAAAACATAAAGGACTTTTCAGTATTCAGAACATAATATCACCATAATTCTCTATAATTTCAAGGGTATATATTTTCTTTCCATTATCACTACATTCTAGGCATGCAGTAACCAAGTATGTGCCACATACAATGTAGCTGCGTTCTCTCACAGTTCTGGAGACCGGAAGTCCATATCCAGTGTGGTGGCAGGGCTGTGCTCCCTGAGGGCTCTAGTGAAACACCCTTCCTTGTTTATTCCAGCTTCTGGTAGCCACAGTTGTTTCTTGACTTGTGGTAGCATAATTCTGATCTCTGGCTTTATCTTCACATGGCTGTCTTCTGTGTGCGCCCATGACTGTGTTTCTTCTTTTTTTCTAAGGACACTACTCATACTGGATTAGGATCCACCCTGCTCAGTATGACTTCATGTTAGTGTACAACATCTCAAAAGCCCTATTTCCAAACAAAGTCACATTCACAGATATCAGAGGTTAGGAGTTCAGCATATATTTTGGGGGCATACAATTCAATCAATAACACTCTTGGTTCTCTGAAAAGCAGATGCCAAGACAGAATTTTATCTACAATTTTATGTACAATTGTGTACAATGTTATCCATAATTTCTTATGATCCACACAGTTGAATGCCTTTGCATAGTCAGGTAAACACTTCTCTGGTATTCTCTGCTTTCAGCCAAGATCCATCTGACATCAGCAATGATATCCCTTATTCCACATCCTCTTCTGAATCTGGCTTGAATTTCTGGCATTTCCCTCTTGACGTATTGCTGCAACTGCTTTTGAGTGATATTCAGCAAAATTTTTCTTGCATGTAACATTAATGATATTGTTAGATAATTTCTGCATTCTGTTGGATCACCTTTCTTTGGAATGGACACATATACGGATCTCCTCCAGTAGGCTGGCTAGGTAGCTGTCTTCCAAATTTCTTGGCATAGACAAGTGAGCACTTCCAACACTCCACCTTTTTGTTGAAACATCTCAATTGGTATTCCTTCAATCCCTGGAGGCTTGTTTTTCGCCATTCCCTTCAGTGCAGCTGGGACTTCTTCCTTCAGTATCATCAGTTCCTGATCATATGCTACCTCTTGAAATGGGTGAATGTAGGCTAATTCTTTTTGGTACAGTAACTCTGTGTATTCCTTCCATCTTCTTTTGATGCTTCCTGTGTCGTTTAATATTTTTCTCATAGACTCATTCAAAATTGTAACTCGAAGCTTGAATTTTTCTTCAGTTCTTTCAGCTTGAGAAATGCAGAGCATGTTCTTCCCTTTTGGTTTTCTACCTCCAGATCTTTGCACATTCTATTATAAACACTTTGTCTTCTCGAGCCTTCCTTTGAAATCTTCTGTTCAGCCTTTACTTCATCATTTCTTCCTTTCGTTTAACTACTCAACATTCAAAAGAAAGTTTCAGAGTCTCTTCTGAAATCCATTTTTGCCTTTTCTTTCTTTCCTGTCTTTTAATGATCTCTTGCTTCCTTCATGTATGATGTCTTTGATGTCATTCAATAATTCATCTGGTCTTTGGTCATTAGTGTTCAAAGCATCAAGTCTATTCTTAAGATGGTCTCTAAATTCAGATGGGATATACTCAAGATCATAATTTGGCTCTTGTGGACTTGTTCTAATTTTCTTCAGTTTCAACTTCAATTTGCGTAGGAGCAATTGATGGTCTGTTCCACAGTCAGCCCCTGGCTTTGTTCTGACTGATGATCTTGAGCTCTTCCATCATCTCTATCCACAGATGTAGTTGATTCGATTCCTGTATATTCCTTCCAACAGGATCCACATGTATAGTTGCCATTTATGCTGGTAAAAAAAGGTGCTTGCAATGAAGAAGTCACTGGTCTTGTAAAATTCTATCATGCGATCTCCAATTTCATGTCTATCACCAAGACCATATGGCGTAGTGGTTAAGTGCTATGGCTGCTAACCAAAGGGTCAGCAGTTCGAATCTGCCAGGCGCTTCTTGGAAACTCTATGGGGCAGTTCTACTCCATTCAATAGGGTCGCTATGAGTCGGAATCAACTCGACAGCACTGGGTTTGGTTTTTTTGGTTTGATTCCTTCTTTGTTTCCAACATTCCAATCACAATTATCAAAGCATCTTGATTGCAAATTTGATCAATTTCAGACTGCAGAAGTTGGTAAAAATCTTCAGTTTTTTCATCTTTTGCCTTAGTGGTTACTGCGTAAATTTGAATAATAATCATATTAACCAGTCTTCCTTGTAGGCATATGTATATTATCCTATCACAAACAGCTTTGTACTTCAGTATAGACCTCGAAATGTTCTTTTTGAAGATGGATGCAATGCCATTCCTCTTCAATTTGCCATTCCCAGCATTGTAGGCTGTATGATTGTCTGATTTAAATTGGCTAATACTAGTCAATTTCAGCTCACTAATGCCTAGCATATTAATGTTTATTCTTTCCATTTCACTTTTAATGATTTCCAGTTTTCCTAGATATATATTTTGTACATCCCACGTTCTGATTATTTATGGATATTTGCAGCTGTTTCTTCTCGTTTTGAGTCATGCCACACCAGCAAATGCAGCTCCTGAAAGCTTGACTCCATCCATGTCATTGAGGTCAACTCTACTTTGAGGAAGCAGCTCTTTCTCAGTTGTATTTTGAGTGTGTTCGAGCTGAGGGGCTCATCTTTCAGCACTATATCAATGTTCTCCTGCTATACATAAAGTTTTTATGGGCTAATTTTTTTCAGAAGCAGACTTCCAGGTCCTTCTTCCTAGTCTGTCTTAGTCTAGAAGCTCAGCTGAAACCTGTCCACCATGGATGACCCTGCTTGCATTTGAAATACCAGTGGCATAGTTTCCAGCATCACAGCAACACACAAGCCACCACAGAACACCAAACTGAAGAATGGGAGTCTCAGAAATTTTAATTTTGCTCATGATGAACCTGTACATAGACCAAGAGGCAGCCATTCCAACAGAAAAAGGGGATACAGTGTGGTTTAAAGTCAGCAAAGGTGTGCATCAGGGTTGTATCCTTCTACCATACTTATTCAATCTGTATGCTAAGAAAATAATCCAGGAAGCTGGACTATATGAAGAAGAACAAGGATCAGGGCATCAGGATTGGAGGAAGACTGATTAACCACCTGCAATATGCAGATGACACAACCTTGCTTGTTGAACTGAAGAGGACTAGGTGCACTCACTGACCAAGATCAAAGGCTACAGTCTTCGTATGGATTACACTTCAACATAAAGAAAACAAAAATCCTCACAACTGGACCAATAAGCAACATCATAATAAACGGAGAAAAGATTGACGTTGTCAAGGATTTCATTTTACTTGGATCCACCATGAACATCCATGAAAGAAGCAATAGAGAAATCAAAAGATGCATTGCATTGGTCAAATCTGCTACAAAAGACCTCTTTAAAGTGTTAAAAAGCAAAGATGTTACTTTGTGGACTAAGGTGCACCTGACCCAAGCCATGGTGTTTTCAATCACTTCATATGCAAAAGCTGGACAATGAATAAGGAAGATTGAAGAAGAACTAATGCCTTTGAATTATGGTGTTGGTGAAGAATATTGAATATACCATGGACTGCCAAAAGAATGAACAAATCTGTCTTGGAAGAGGTACAGCCAGAATGCTTGTTAGAAGCAAGGATAGTGAGACTTCATCTCACATACTTCGGACACATTATCAGGAGGGACCAGTCCCTGGGGAAGGATATCACAGTTGGTAAAGTAGATGGTCATCGAAAAAGAGGAAGACCCTCAAGGAGATAGATTGACACAGTGGCTGCCATGATGAGCTCAAACATAAAAGCAATTGTGAGGATGGTGCAGGACTGGCACTCTTTTGTTCTGTTGTCTGTGCATCGCTAAGAGTTAGAACTGACTCAATAGCATCTAACAACAAGAAGACAGGATTAAATGTGGAAGGATTTTATTAAGAAAACACCTGTGAGAGAATGGGGCAGTTTCTGGAGAAGGTTGGGAGAACTGTCAGACTTCACTGGAGAGAAGACAAGAAGGAAGGTTGGGTGAAGGAAGACTCCTAGGCTGTAGTTGTAGGTCTATGAGGCACGTTCTCTGAGGTACTACAAATGTGTAAATATTTCAGCCCAAAATTGCCACAAGCACTCTTTTTTTGCTACCATATAGGGTACCTTTCTTCTATAATCATCAAATAAGTTGTCTATGATTCTTCTCAATATTTCACCAAATTTAGGCTACAGAACTATTTATTCCAGACCCAATAAAAATTTATTCATTCCAGACACTATATAAATTTATCTAGTTTTAAAGTTTCCTGCAAGCTGAGGTTTTACAATGAGTTAGAGAATTTAAAAATCAAGCTCATACACTGCTCTGTCCTTATTTAATTTCCTCAGTACCATCCTTGCTTGTGAGGGTAAAGCTCAACATATTCCATTGCGCAAGCTTTGTTTTCAAAAATTGAAATTTTTTAAAAGCTTCAAAAGTTGGAAGTTTTTGATATTACATTCGTTGAATACATTTATTAAAGATTTCAAACTGATTTTGAATAATGGAACAAAAATTTAGAAGACTTGCTGAATACAATTATGGTTCATTTAGGTTAATTTACAAAATAGTCTTTCAAAGGCTCAAGCATTTCTACAGTCTGTTTGGTGAGGGACAGCAGAGAGAAAGCACTTACTGCCACACTGAAGTACGTTTGTAATTCAACATGGGCTTCATCACAAACATTCTGCAAATCAACTGCCCAGTGTATGTATGTAGGTCTACATTTTTACAACTACACATTCTATTAAGATTAGTAGAACATTAGAGCTTTGTTTGGATGTGATTATATATCATGTGTGTGCCACAACCAATTCTGATTCCATTTCTGCTCCACAGGTTTCTTAATTTAGTAAAAACATTGTTATTACCACAAGACTGTGCTTTGTGATAAAATCTGTTTTTGTGTTATCATCATAAAATGAAATTAATTTTATCTTTAACGGGCAACTTTATTACTGAATTCATAATATCATTCACAGTATCAGATGTTTCACCTTTGACATAATAAGTTTCCAAAAGCTTTACTTTGATTTAATTATTAGAATTAATTTAATTGATTTTATATTTGGAGCATTTGATTATGCCAATATAAAAATGTCCAACAAATTCATGTTCTTTCATATTTTCTTAGATTTCTGTCTCTAATAGCATGTCGCTGATAAAGTGAACTACCACTTCACTTTTCAAATATACACTAGAAACCTTGGAATTAAAAAAAACGGGCAAAGTATTATTTTAGGAAAATTGTTTTTTTTTTCTAAATGAAAATATCACGCTTTCCAGAGCGATATGCGAATGCTGATTCTGAAAGTGCATGTGTTAAATCACCATCTTTGGGCATAGTTTTCTTCAAATAACTACTAACTTTTGAAATAGATGTTGCTGCGCCTGCAGATTTATGTCTTCTGGTTTTCAAGGGACCAGATATGGCCTCACGTGATTTGTAAAATCAACAAACATTTTGTGCAGAACATATGTTGCTCATTATCAGTTTCTTTGAGAACTAGAATTTCCCTACTTGACTGTTTATTAAATAAAGCATGAACTTTATTTAGATAATGACTGCCAGAAGAGAGTATTGGGAAATATAATACAGTACTGTTAATCAAATAATAAAATAGTTACATGGTACAATAAATGACAAAACAATTTTAACAAGCGCATTTGATATATCCTATATGCTGTTGAAGAGGACTGCTCAGCCTCTATTTTCTGCACATATTTCACACACACACAACCAAAAATTTCTTATGTTTCCTACTGACTGTGCATACTAGTGTCATGGTGGCCTTTGAGTGTCTTGTAAGTTGTCACACAAGCCATATCAAATGGCTGCAAGACCAAGTGGTGGGCAGGGGAACGAACCATCATCAAATATTTCTTCTACCACCACCTGAGACAAGAAGGAGTTACTTGCTTCTAGGCTACAGGAAAATATATTTAAGCATGTGTTGAAATGAGAACACTATTCACTGTACATGCATCTTCATTTTATCAATGGGCACAATTATGCTGTCTTTGAAAAGGAGGTATTACTATATTGTACCTAGAAAGCACCAAGACAAATGTTCAAGTTGTTGCCAGTCATCCTTCAGATTTAATCGTGTGTTAAAGTGAGAAATCCGTTACCTACACATTATCTTGTTATACTACAAGATAAGACCATGGTGGTAGTTGGAAGTAAAAAGTGGAGGTCTACTGTCACGGGTCAGCTTCCCTATGAAGCAGATTTAGAGATGGAGATTGATGCACAAGACATATGAAAGAGAGAGTTCCTGGGATTAAAACACGTGGTAGAGGTAAATGAAGCAAGACTGGACAGAAAGAGAAGCTGAGCAGCAAAGCGTTCACAACAAGGGCCTCAGTCGATCCTATGGGGAGCTCTGGAACTGGGACGGCTCTTCAGCTTGATGTAAGTGGGAGAGAGGGGAGCAGGCTTTTGTGCCCTCACATTTATTAGTCACTGGATGTGGCATTCAATGTGAGATCACATTTTTCAGTCATCGGATAAGGCAAGATGACTCTCTTTATCCGAGGACAAATTTTGGAACTAAGTTCACTCTTTCATATTTTAAGCACTCGAAGTGGGATTCAGCTGATAGCTGTCAGCTATCAACCATTCCCAGCAGCTGGAGAAATGAGTGCTTCAGTCCTTGGGAGAATTGGCGCAGTGCAATTCAGCATCTGCTACATCTACTAAACACATCCCAGCTTATCTTATTGCAACTATTAGATAGCAATTCTTCATTAAAAAAAAAAAAAAGAAAAACCTGGGATAATGCTAGCTGGACAGGAGCCAGGACAACAGGTGTAATTCAGCACAGGCAAACTGAGATGTATGATCAAGTACTACCACTCTCTCCTGGTTTCCCCCCTACTCTTTGGCTACATTTTAGTCTCTATTATCCAGAATCTTTCTCTGCCTACTTCTAACGTTTGTCTTCTCCCAAGGATCTAACCTTAGCCACCTTCTCTTTACTCTCTGTATAATTCTTCAGGGCAATCTTGTCCATATGTGTGGCCTCATTCATTCAAAGACAGTTTTGAGTAGATTGTGTATGACAAACACTGTGTTAATTTCTTGGGATTAAAAAAAAAAAAAGACACAGTTCATACCCTCGAGAAGTTTATAGTCCAGTGGAAAAGTCAGACAACTAATAAGATCTCATACATTGCTACAATAGACATATACACAGAATTCTATGGGAATACATAAAAGATTCATTAAGGGGCATTTTTTTTTTTTTTTAATCTAAAACAGGAAATCCTCGTGGCATAGTGATTAAGTACTACAGTTGCTAACCAAAAGGTCAGCAGTTCAAATCCACCAAATGCTCCTTGGAAACTCTACGGAGCAGTTCTACTCTGTCCTATAGGGTTGCTATAAGTCAGAATCGACTCAACGGTGATGGTTTTTTTTTTTTTTTTTTGATTTTTTTGGTTTAATCCAAAACAAATAAGGAGTTCAGTATCAGAGGAGACTTTCCGCTATAGAGACTTGAAGGAAGAATAGGAATCAGTGGATGAAAAGTAAAGAAGGTTTTCCAGGTAGGAGAAATAGCATGGCACATTGAAGCAGGTACAAATATTTCAACATGGATGGAGTTTAGAGAAATGAAATAGTGAGAGAGACAAGGGACATATAGGAAATTATCTAAAAGGCTCTTATGAAGCATAGAAATATTTTCAGTGGAGTAACAATCAGATTTCATTTTGGGAAATCAGACTAGCAACAAAGTGGAGAACAGTGTGGATTGGACAAGATGTAGGAATTGAAGAATCCAGGAAGAATATATGGAGGCTTGATCTATATCAGTTCAAGTGATGGAGAAAAGAAGGTTATTTGGAAGATACTATCTAGAGGTATAATATATACAAGAAACTGAATGTGAGAGTGAAAGAAATAAAGGAATCATGGGTGACTAAGATTTCACATTTAGCTAACTGGCTAGGTAGGAGTGCCACACTATGTAAGAAAATAATATAGAAGTAAGTTCAGGAGTGAATTCAATGTTTAACTTATTGCATAGGATATATTGTGTAACATTCAAAACCTGATGTAAAACAGGCAGTTGCATATATAAGATCAGAGTTCAGAAATGAAGTGTGGACTGGAGACATAATTTCTGGGGGGTTAGTACCATATAGGCAATATTGGAAGACATGTGAGGGAATGAGACTAACCAAGAAAAGCATATAGTGTTTGAAGAGAAAAATAAATTAATGCTAGGGGTTATCAAAATACACAAAGCGAGTAAAGGAAGAAAAGGCTTCCAAGAAGGCTAAGCATTCAGAGAGATAAGACACAACTGGAACATGAAATGCTATGGAAATCAAGGGGGAAATTAGTTTGAAGAAGATTGGATTGGTCAAAAAAAATCCAGTGAGGCATTTAGCCATATAAGAATGAAGAAGAGTCCATTAATTTAGCAACAAACAGAGCATTACAATTTTTGACAAGAACAACTTCCATTGTCAGGCAGAAACAAGATTGCATTTGATTGAGAAGTGAGTTGAAGAGGAACTCAACTGAACGTGAATATAAGATACACACTGAGGGATGAAGAGAGGAGACGGGATAGGAGATAAAAAGAAATGTAGGGGGAAAAAAAAGGAAATGTGAGGTTGAGGTAGGTAGGATTTGTTGTTGCTTTTAAGAGGAAAGAGCCTTGAATAGGTTTATATGATGAGGAGAAACAGCCAGAGGGGGAAAAAAAAAAAGAGAAAATTCGAAGACAAATGAGAGAAAAATAATACTTGAAACCAGGTCACTTCAAAGAAAGAAAAGGACAAGCTTGAGAGAAATATCCTTAAATAACCCGTTGTCATCGAGTTGATTTCAACTCATAGCGACTTTGTAGGACAGAGTAGAGCTGCTCCACAGGGTTTCCAAGGCTGTAATCTTTACAAAAGCAGTTTCCAAGGAGTGGCTGGTGGATTCACACCACTGTCTTTTGGTTAGCAGCTGTAGATCTTAACCACTGCGCCACCAGGGCTCCATCCTCAAAGATAAAATACAATACAGCAATCAAAATCAAGTGCTGAAAAGATATTTAGAGAAATGGGAAAATTGCCATAATACATTTAGTTTAATTAAAATACAAATGCACATTACAAAACAGTGTACACAGTATCACACCAATTAAAAAATATATATACTTTATTTATAAATATATATATATTTATAAATAAATATATATCTAGATATATATCTATATAAAAAAAATAACCAAAATGCTTATGATTATCTCTGGGTGGTAAAATTATAGGTGGTTTTCCTTTACATTGTACTTTGATGATAGAGACTAATTTTATAATCAATAAAAGTTAGAAATGTATAAAAAGAGCTATTTATACACCTACTTACCAAAAAGAGCCTGTGTAATATAATAATAGTGTTCATAAATGTCAGTTTCAGTTACTATACAGTATAAAATAGCTTCAAGGCATAATATAGTACTGTTTTCCATATGTTAAGCAACCCTAGACTTGCTATTAATTGGAAACTTGTTTACATCACCTCTGGCTATGTAAGTAGAAGCCTCCACTGGTGCTTGCCTAGCTCCATCTAACTACTGCCCTTTAATTGAATTTCCAATACTCAAAACCTGTCAATCATGAAAGTTACCTGAGAACAGCCAATGACCAAGTGTGCTAAGTTACTAGCCTTAACTTTATGTACAACATTAAGTTATCTGGCCTACATCAACTATTTTAAAGTACATAAAACCCAAAAAACCCACTGCCGTCGAGTCGATTCCAACTCACAGCGACCCTATAGGACAGAGTAGATCTGCCCTGTAGAGTTTCCAATGAGCGCCTGCGGATTTGAACTGCTGACCTCTTGGTTAAGAGCCGTAGCACTTAACCACTATGCAACCAGGGTTTCCTTAAAGTACATAAAAAAAAAAAAAAATTGTAAATTGCTGTTTTTTTGCTTGTTTTTGTTTTGTTTTTAATAATCAAAGACCTTTTTACACTTACTTCAGGGTTTATGTCTATGTTCTGGGTAGGCGAGATTACCATCATTTAAGAGTTACTTTTTTTGTAAATTAATTGTAAAAGTCAGATCATGAATTTAACCAAAAGGAGATTGATGATGGATTAAAGAATAAAAATTTATACCACATACTTCCTTTAGACTTAATAGATTCTAAATTCCCTCGCTATGATGCAATGCTCAAACTGAAGATTCATATATTAAAATAGAATGGAGTGGTGAAAAGGTGATTCAAATAGACAGGCAATACTTTTAAAGACATTTTAACACTTAAAATCAATTGTGTTACTGACACAGAAGCATAGAGGCTATAAAAAAAAAAATGTTCTGAATCCCAAAGTAATTCTTGGCAATTGCCAATGTTTCCAACTTATTCAGTTTCATTGCAAAAAAAAAATGTACTTGGAAAATGTCTCTACTTGTTACAGAAATGCCTCCACTGAATTATTAATAAATATCAAATCCTTTTCTTTTAGGAGGTGTCAGGGAATAAGGATAATATAGAAGAAATATCCATAAAAAAGTTTTAGGGTTTTTGGAAAACTGTACTCGAAAAATTACTTAGCACATGTTGAAAGGGTAAAACTTACTGCATGTAAATTTTATCTCAATTAAAAAAAAAAAAGCATTTTGCCCATTATACTATTCATTATTCATTATCAAAAGGACTCACATGACAGTGGCTTAACAGAAAACCTGGAAACTCTGATTCCTGATAATCTAAGAACGTCAAAATAATGTTAGAAGAACCTAGAGAAATACATAATTAATTTGTCCCTTTGATTTTTTTCTCTCTCACATATCAGCTGTCAGCTGACCATTGGTTAAGTACTAGATCCTAGTCAATTCAAGCTGGAATACCCTAAAATACTGAAGTCCTGCGTTACTGAATAAAGAAAAACTATGTTTGATACAAAATGTGGAAGTCGCAAAGATTACCCTGAACTGGAGGAAAGGAAATTTTGAATCTTATATTCTTGCCTGGATGTAAGGCTATGTGATTTACACACAGAAAAGTGAAGTCTAGATTATAAAGTACTTCTGATGGTTACTTTCTACCTTAGATATGCTCCTCCAAAAGAGCCATGCATAGCTCAACAGAAGGATGACAAATAAGACTCTGTTAGTTGCCATTAGGTCCTAATCTTCAAAAAGCAGCTATTGCCAACATTACCATTCCATGATAAAAACACTCAACGAGGTAGGTATTTTAGACATCTAGTGCTGCTGTAACAGAAATACCACAAGTGGATGGCTTTAACAAAGAGAAATTTATTTCCTCACAGTAAAAAAAACAACAACAAAAAAAAACAGGCTAAAATCCAAATTCAAGGCATCAGCTCCAGGGAAAGGCACTCTCTCTCTTTCGGCCTTCTCTTCAATGTTCTCTCAGACTAGGAGCTTCTTCAAGCAGGGACCCCAGGTCCAAGAGAGGCACTCTGCTCCTGGTGCTTCTTTCTTGGTGGTATGAGGTCCCTACTCTCTGCTAGCTTCCCTTTCATCTCTTGAGAGATAAAGGTGGTGCAGGCCACACCCCAGGGAAACTCCCTTTACGTTGGATCAGGGATGTGACCTGGTAAGGGTGTTACAATCTCACCCTAACCATCTTTAACATAAAATTACAATCACAAAAGGGAGGATAACCACAGAATACTGAGAATCATGGACTAACCAAGTTGATACACACATTATGGGGGGACGTAATTCAATCCATGACAGCAGGAATAGAAGGACAGTTCCTCAAGCTGATAAAGGGTCATTCATGAAAAAAACTCAGCTAATATCCTATTCAGTGGAGGAAGACTGAGAGCTTTCTCTTTAATGTCAGGAACTAGACAAGGATGTTTGCTTCACCACCACTATTCAATATTGTATGAAAGTTTTAGCCAGAGAAATTAGGCAAGAAAAAGAAATAAGAAGTATCCAAATCTGGAAGGAAGAAGTAAAATATCCTGGAAGGATTGATTCAAGATGATGACCTAGTCAAATACACCATGCCATTCCTCTACAGCAGAGACCTGAGAAGCAAAATACAACAGATACATTTGATGACTCTGGAACCCTGAGCATCAAATGAAAGAATATAGAATTAGATCAAACACCAGTTGGAAAAAGAAGCTGAACAAAAACAGATAATGGGGAGAGATATGGAGTAGAGGTTCCCTGCCAGCCTGTCCAGCACAGTGGGGTCATTTTAAGACAAATCCAGCAGCGACCTGGGGTGAGGAACATAGGAAGACAACATCATGGAACTCCCAATAGAAGATAAACTGTGTAGACATAACCAAAAACCAAACCAAACCCAGAGCCATCAAGTTGATTCCGACTCATAGCAACCCTATAGGACATAGCCAGAACGAAAAAAGATATCTTAGTTATCTAGTGCTGCTATAACAAAAATACCACAAGTGGATGGTTTTAACAAGAGAAATCTATTCTCTCACAGTCTAGGAGGCTACAAGTCCGAATTCAGGGAGCCACCTCCAGGGGAAGGCTTTCTCTCTGTCGGTGCTGAGGGAAGATCCTTGTCATCAATCTTTCCTGATCAAGGAGCTTCTCAGTGCAGCGGCCCCAGGTTCAAAAGATGTGCCGTTCTCCTGGCTCTTGTTTCTTGGTGGTATGAGGTCTCCTGCCTCTCTGCTTGCTTCTCTCTTGTATATCTCAACAGAGATTGACTCAAGATCAACCTAATCTTGTAGCTTGAGTCCTGCCTCATTAACATAACTGCCGATAATTCCACCTCATTAGCATCATAGGGGTCAGATTTACAACACATAGAAAAATCACATCAGATGACACCATACTTGGAATCATGGCCTAGCCAAATTGATACACATATCTGGCAGACACAATTCAGTCTATAACACGAGATGAGCAGGACACGAACTGGAGTTAAGGAGGGAATGTATAGGAAGGAGGACAAGAGCTTCAGGGATCTTGGCATACATAGAGCATGGAAGAAATTAGGACACAGAGACAAGGCACCTCTCCAGCAACGGTAACTGACTGGTAGGGCAAGTGGTGAATGTGAAGCAATAAATGAGCCCTTTCTTTTTTTCTCTCTCCCCCCATCCTTAGCCACCTGTCCAGCCCCTCCCCCACTGAAGAGATCACTTGCATGCCCTACTGGCCACCTGTCCCTCCCCTCTTCCACTGGACAGAATGCCTATGTGGCTCCCAGTGGTCCACCCACCCCCCTGCCACCAGAGAGAGAAACTGCATGAACCTTGGTCACCCCCTGCCCTGGCCCCACTGGAGAGAGCACCTGCACTGCCCCAGCTGACCGCCCCACCCTTCCTCCCACTGAAGGGAGTGCCTCCACACCCCCCAGCCACCCATATTGCTCCTTGCCCACTGCCCACTGCCCACCCACCTGGCAAGAGACTGCATTTTGTACCACCAGATAGTGCCCACCCAGCAACCCTCAGCCATCTCACACATACAGTGAACAGCTACGAGGGCTCTCCCTGCCTGCTGCTGCCCTGTCCACCAGGGGGCAGGTAGAGAACCCCTCCATGCTGCCAGACAAGCAATCACTTAAGCATTCCTGACCCACCCACTCTGATATACCAAAATAAAACAAAAAATCATAAATAAAAAAACACTTGATGTCTCAGAGACAGCAGAAAAATCACATAAAGAAACAAGGCAAGATTGCTCAACCAAGTGATCAAAATGATAGGGCAGAAAACCTTCCTGAGGAAGAGTTGGCAACAGAACTGTCTGATAAGGAATTCAAAAAGCTTATATATAGGGTACTCAAAAAGATTAAGGAAAACACAGGCAAAATTCTACAATAATTAAAGAGCACAGTACAAGAACAAAATGACAAATTAAATAGACAATTAGAAATCATACAAAAACAGCAACTAGAAATCCAGAAGATTAACAATAAAACATCAGAAACAGATAACTCAATCAAAGGACAGAAGTATAATTGAAACTATGGAAGAAAGAATTAGCAAGATAAAGGACAAATACCTTGATATCAACTTATTTGAGGAACAATCAGAAAAAAGAAGGAAGAAAAATGAAAAAAGTCTAAGAGTTATGTGGGACATTACCAAAAGGAATAATTTATGCATAACTGGAATTCCAGAAAAGGAAGGAAAAAAAGCACAGAGACAATTTTTGAAAATTTATTTGCAGAAAACTTCCCTAATATCAGATGGTTTCCATCCAAGAAACTCAACAAACCCCTTACAGGATAGACCCCAAAAGGAAGTCACCAAGACATATCATAATCAAAATCTTCACATTCAAAGATAAAGAGAATTCTGAGAGCAGCTCAGGAAAAACGAAATATCACCAGTAAGACTAAACTCTGATTTCTCTGCAGAAATCATGCAGGCAAGAAGGCAATGGAATGACGTGAATTAAAATGTGAAAGGAAAATTGCCAACCAGGAATCATATAACCAACAAAATTTTTTCTCAAATACGATGGCAAAATTAGGACATTCTCAGATAAACAGAAATTAAGGGAACTTGTAAAAATCAGACCATCCTTACAAGAAATATTACAGAGAGTCCTTCGGCTAGAGAAAAAATGAAATCAGACAACAACCTGAGAGTAAGCCACACGATGGCATCACCAAGATTCCAACCCAGATAGAGAAATTTCAAAAGTAAAATAAAGCCACAGAACTGAAAATACAGAACCAGAGATGTCAATCTGTAAGTGATAATAACTTCAAAACAAAAAGGAGGAATAAAAATGGTATAGTCATAGAGATTCCATATGGAGATATCAAGAAATAAACTGTTTTAAGTGTGGAAAGATAAAGGTAAATTTCAGAGTAACCACAAAGAAAGTTAATGAACCTACTTACCAAGATAAAGTAGTAAACCATAAAGACTCAATATACACAAAATCAACAACAACAAAGGATATGAAGAGAAAATACATAAGCAAAAAGAACTCAGTACAGAAACTGAAGTGAGACAAAGAAAATATATCAACACCACAACAAAAAGCATACAAAAATGACAATGGCAAATTCATACTTATCAATAATCACACTGAATGTAAATGGTTTAACTGCACCAGTCAAGAGATGGAGAGTGGTGGAATGGATTAAAAAAAAAAAAAAAAAAGATTCATCAATATGTTGCCTACAAGAGATACACCTTAGAAACAAAGACATAAGTAGGTTAAAAATCAAAGGATGGAAAAAATATATCATACAAATAGTAACCAAAACAGAGCAAGAGTGGCAATATTAATCTCTGATAAAATGGACTTTAAATCAAAATTCGTCATAAAAGACGAGGGGCATCAGATAATGGCTAAAGGGACAATCCACCAAGAAGATAAAACCATAATAAATATCTATGCACCCAATGACAGAGCTCCAAAATACATAAAACAAACTCTAACAGCATTGAAAAGAGAAACTGACAGTTCCACAATAATAGTAGGAGACTTTAACACCCCATTTTGAATGAAAGACAGAACAAATAGAGAGAACCTAAACAAAGACATAGAAGATCTAAATAACACAATTAACCAACTTGACCTCATAGACATACACAGGACATTCCACCCAACAGCAGTACAGTATACATTCTTCTCCAACATATATGGATCATTCTCCAGAACAGACTGTATTTTAGGCCACAAATCAAACCTCAATAAATTAAAAAACATCAAAATAATACACAGCATTTTATCTGACCACCATGCTATAAAATGAGAAATCAATAAGAGGAAGAAAAGGTGGGAAATCAAATACTTGGAAACTGAGTAACACCTTGCCTTAAAACTACTGGGTAATAGAAGAAATTTAAAAAAATTCCTAGAATCAAATGAAAATACAACATACCAAACCCTGTGGGACACAGCAAAAACAGTGCTGAGAGGAGAATTCATAGCAATAAATGCACACACAAAAAAAGAAAAAAGGACCAAAATCAACAGCTTAATGCTACAACTCAAACAAATAGAAAAAGAGCAGCAAAAGAAGCCCATAGTCACCAGAAAAAGGAAATAGCAAAAATTAGAGCAGAAACAAATAAAAGAGAAAAAATAAAAACAATAGAATCAACAAGACTAGAAGTTGGTTCTTTGAAAGGATCAATAAAATAAACAAACCACTGACTAAACTGACACAGGAAAAGAATGAGAAGATGCAAATAACAAAAAATAACAGATGAGATGGGAGACATTACAACAGAAGGAACTGAGATAAAAAGGATCATAACAGGATACTATGAAAAACTCTACTCCAACAAATTAAAAAACCTAGAAGAAATGGACAAATTTCTAGAAACACACTACCTACCTAAACTAACACAAAAGAAAGTCCCAGCCCAGGGAGCTTCACTGGAGAATTCTACCAAACATTCAGAGAAGAGCTGACATCATTCTATTCAAATTATTCCGGAACATAAAAAAGGAAGGAATAATACCAAATTCATTCTATGAAGCCAGCATAACCCTAATACCAAAGCCAAAGACACAATAAAAAGAAATTTATAGGCCAATATCACTTCTGAATATAGAAACAAAAATTCTCAACAAAACCTTAGCCAACAGAATCCAACAGCATATTAAAAAAAAAAACAAAACACACCATGACCAAGTGGGATTCATACCAGGTATGAAAGGATTGTTTAACATTAGAAAATCAGTCAATGTACTTCACCACATAAATAAAACAAAGGAAAAAATCACATGATCACCTCAATCATGCAGAAAAGGGATTTGATAAAGTCCAACACCATTCTTGATAAAAACTCTCAGCAGAATAGGAATAGAGGGGAAATTCCTACACATAATTAAAGGCATTATACAAAACTAACAGCTAACATTATTCTCAATAGAGAGAGACTGAAAACATTCTTCTTGAGAAGAGGAACTAGGCAAAGATGACCTTTATCATCACATTTATTCCATATTGTATTGGAAGTCCAAGCTAGAGCAATAAGGCAAGATAGGGAAATAAAAGGCATCCAAATTGGTAAGGAAGAAGTAAAACTATTCCTATTTGCAGATAACATGATCTTACACATAGAAAATCCCAGAGACTCCACAAGAAAACTACAGGAACTAATAGAAGAATTTAGCAAAGTGATGGGGTACAAGATTAACATACAAAAATCAGTCAGGTTCCTCTACACTAACAAAGAGAACACTGAATAGGAAATCAGGAAAACAGTGACTTTTATAATAACCCCCAAAAGATAAAATACTTGGGAATAAACCTAACTGGGAACGTAAAAGACTTATACAAGGAAAAGAACAAAACACTACTGCAAGAAACCAAAAAAACCAAAAGAGACTGGCATAAATGGCAAAACATACCATGCTCATGGATAGGAAGATTTAATTGTGAAGATTTTTGGAAAGGAGAGTGGTGATGATGGTTGCACAATATGGTGAATGTAATTAATGTCATTGAATTGTACACAGATAAATGGTTAAAATGGCAAATGTTTTGTTTTGCATATATTTTAACACAATAAAAAATAATTTTAAAGCATTTTGGGTTATTATATTGAAACTTTTAGGTATAAATTAAAGGGATTAAACATTAGTCTTTGGTTTTTGAAGACTAAAACTTTCATATATGTGCTTATATTCTTCTGTAAGTGACCATAAATATTCCTGTTATGTATTCAATTGTGTCCCCCCAAAAGATATGTTGAAGTTCTAATCCCTGTAGCTGTGAATGTAACTGTGGGACAAAGAACTCCATTTGGCCTTTTATCTCTGGTTCCTGAAAATAACCATTGGAATTTGCCAGCAGTCAAGGTGCCTTTGTTGTTCAAAATACCCAGGCAACACTTGTTGTTAGTTGCCCTTGAGTCGATTTTTGACTCATAATGACCCCATTTGACAGAATTGAACTGCCCCATAGGGTGTAATCTTTACAGGAGCAGAACTCCAAGTCTTTCTCACATCGAGCAGTTGGTGGGTTCAAACTGGCAACCTTTTGGTTAGCAACAGAGCACTTAACCATTGCACCACCAGGGCTTCTTAGGCAACACTAAACATGTGCATATGAGTGGGGGCTACTCACAAGCCCAGCAATTAACCTCAGGAAGAGAGAGGGGCATAATGCAATCAGTCATGCATATTCATTGCTTTGATCAATTATGCATATGCATTGAGGCGCCAATCACGCATATACGTTGTTATTAGAGACTCTAAACACAGAAGTTGGGCATCCTGAATTAGAGAGGACAGCACGTCCCTGGGAACAAGGGAGGCTTTGGCTAGGACCTCTTCTAGACTGCACCTGCTGGTCTCTTTGTTTGTATCCTTTGTGGTTATAATAAATGGTTATCTATATTATAAGCAAAAGTAGGAGCCCTGGTGGCGCAGTGGTTTAAGAGCTCAGCTGCTAACCAAAAATTTGGCGCAGTTCAAATCCATGAGCCACTCTTCGGAAACCCTATGTGGCAGTTCTACTCTGCCCTATAGGGTCGTTATGAATCAGAATCGACTCAGCGGCAACAGGTAAGTGTAAGTAGTCTCTGTGAGTTTTGTGAGTCATTCTAGTGAATTATCAAACCCACCAGTGGCAGTGAGAGCCAGCAGAGAGGATGACATTTGCCTATTTGGTAGTCCGAAGGATGGACCGCTACTTGTGAAGACCCGGCTCTTTGTGGCTGGTGGTCAGAGAAAGGTTGCAGAGGCAGTTATCTGAAAGGGCAGAGTCCTTTTAACTTGTGAAGTCTGGTCTAACTCCAGGTGGTTAGGGTCAGAGAGAGAAAGTGCCACATGGGTGTCTAGTGTCAGGATAATGGAGAAGTGGGAAAGTAGGAATATGAGTTATCTTTGCATTTTGGGAATCCTGGTTATATGGATTCTTATTAATTCAGTGACCTTGTTTGGAATAGCATTTTACTTTGAAGATGCTATCTTAAGGTCGTGTCAGAGTAGGGTGAGTCCTAATCACTTTTGAGTGGCGTCTTATAAAAGAGGAGAACAGACACAGAGACAGAGTCACACAGGGGGAACACATGCCATATTAAGATGTATCTAAAAGCCAAGGAAAGCCAAGAAATGCCTGGAGCTACCAGAAGCTGAAAGAGAAATGGTAGGATCTTCCCCTAGAGCAGTCAGAAAGAGCATGGCCCTGCCCACACCCTGAATTCAAACTTCTGTCCTCCAGAAAAGTGAGATAATAAATTTCTGTTCTTCAAAGCCACAAGTTTTGTGGTATTTTGTTATGGCAGTCCTAGGAAACTAAGACAATTAACTAACATGCTTAATATATGCCATCGGTATGCTGATTTCAAAAACATAAATGTAATAGTAGATACTTTGTGATATCTGCCTCTCCTAGCCACAACTGACTAGCCAGAAGATAACTTGCGTATAAGTTTGTCTGGAACTTATGACTTAAAAGAGCCTAGACTAAAATTTGAGTTTCGATAAGCACATTCCTCTTTTAGGAATAGGAAATTGGGAAACTGAAACATTAGAAAGTTAGTTCCAGGGACGAAAGAAGAGTAGATGCTGAGGTGGGTATGGATGTGAGGTAGAGACAAGGCTGAGAAACCAAAGTCTCGAGGAATCAAAAACTATGAATCTAATTATTTCCTAAGGGTCTTCTCAATTCATGAATAAAACATGAAAAGTTCAGTTTAGAAAATTCAGTTTGCCCTGTTTTTAAAGATATTTTTAACAGATACAGAGCTATTAAATAGACATTTAAGACATCCTATAATATATACATGTACTTTTCACTCTACCTTTAGAAATATGTTGATCCTACCTGTACATAAAAAATCAAGAAATTACTCTTCTCTCAGTTTTGATCTCATTTTTTATCTTTTTTTAATATGTAAATCAACACTAGAAAAGAACAGCATTTAGAATGGTAAAGCCTAGGAAGAGGGCTAATATAAACTTTATGGACTGGATAGAATTTTTACGAATTTAATAATTTTATATAATTACTATGTAGAAACTCTACTATTGACTCTGTCAAAAAGTCACTCTTCATTAACATTTGTCTTTACAGTTTGTTGAGACTACACCAACACATCATTCACCTAGGACTTACCTATAAAACTAATCCCTGACAAAAAGACTTGTCAGGCCAAGTTTGTCTTTGGCATCTCCCCTTAGTCACCTCTCCGTTGCCCAGCTCTGTCATGCTACATCCTTCAGACTTCCCCAATCCCGAAGCCTTTGCTCTAGGATTTTCTGGATGTGCTGCCCCTTTATCAAAATGTAGCTGCTCTGGGCCCAGACTGGTTACAGGCTTAAGCATCTAACAAATATTAATTCACTTTAAGGATTAATGACTGATAATGGTTTAAAGTGTAAACTTTCAGATAACATCTAAGCCTTGAATGTCTTAACCTAAAGGAAAAACTGAGTGGGAATTTCAGGCAGCAGGTTATACTAGAGGGGATATTTGGGACCTATATAGCTTTTACCTGATAACAAGAAAAAAAATGCATACTCACTGACACTCATATCATAAGTAAGAGTATAAATAAAAAATTAAAAAAAGAAAATCATTCAAATTTGTACTGCCCAAGATGTTATTATTTTTGTTTTAATATATTCTCTGGAAAGCTTTTTTCCAAAAACAGGGTTAATCTACTATTGTTTATCCTCTGTTTTTGAGCTCTGTTCTGTTTCATGAGTTCTATTCATAAAAGAGCCTTTAAAAATAGAAAAGTAGCTCTCTCTTTTTGGAGAAGGAGGAGAGGGTAGGAGCGACGGCTCTAGCACCATACGGCCTGTGTTCAAATCCCAGCTATTACTTACTAGATGTACTAGACATATGATCTTGGGCAAGTCACTCAAACTTTGTATCTCAGCTTCCTTATCTGTGAAGTGGAATAGTTGTAAAGATTCAAGGAGTTAATATATAAAATACTTAAAACAGTGCCTGATACATATTAAGTAGTACATAAGAGTTAGCTATTATTATATACTGTCATATAACCAAAAAAAAAAAAAAAAACCGTTGCCATAAAGTAGATTCCAACTTGTAGCGACCCTATAGGACAGCATAGAACTGCCTCATAGGGTTTCCAAGACTAACTCACAGAACCAGTTATGCACAATATTATTCCGTTAGTATAAAAAGAACAAAGTATATTATAATCTAATTATATACATAAGCATAAAAATATTTGAAAGGCTATACATAAAACTGCTTATCTCTGGGAGAGATTTTTACCATCTCTGTATTTCAATTTTTTACAATTTTTATGGACAGAGTAGAACTGCCACATAGGGTTTCCAAAGAGCGGCCAGTGGATTCGATCTACCGACCTTTTGGTTAGCAGCCCAATACTTAACCACTGCCACCAGGGCACCATAGTATTATTAATATATCAATTAAAAAAATATATTTTTGAGGTGGAGAAAAGAAAAAGTAGAAGAAAACAAAAATCTTGATTTCTAGAAAGATGACAATAATTAGTTACTAGGTCACCTGCTATCCTGGGAAAAAAGGGATTTACAGTTTACAAAATTAAGTGGAATATTAGTGGGAGTATAGGACACCCAAAGCTATAATTTCCCTTTGCTAAAATGGCACGATTCATGTGATATAAATACATGTGCAAAGAGGAAAAAAAAACCTTTACCTTTAAAAGTGCTAACAAATGCTCCCAAATTTGTTCAATTTAAGACTAATCACTCTGTGAATGGCATAGAAATGTTGACTGAGGCACTAACTACTGAATATTGATAAAACAATCATAATATATTTCCCATTTATTTTACTGATGCAACAATGTCACATCAAGCTTGATGTACATTTAATGCCCAAATTGGATATATTCTGCCTAGTTTATAGAGGAATATTCTCTATAAAATTTTAATTCTTACAGTTTCCAAATTTTGTTCAATATTGTGTGGCATCTGTTCTCTCTGGGAATTAGTACAGTATCTATGGCAAGTTACTTAATCTAAGCCTGTTTCCTCAAACAACAAAACAGAGAAAATAATATTCAGAACATGAGAACAATAGTACTCAAATTTTTTTACTCTAGATGTCATTACCTATTTATATGACAGCCTGAAAAGAATAATCAACCTCCTTAATATTATTTAGTCTAACTCTAGAATGTGCTTTAGCTTGAGCTGTATTCCTGAAAAGTTAAAAATATTGTATCTTAGCTTTCACGCCTGCCATTTCTGTCCAATATGCTTCTCTCAAATGTCACCAGTTACATATAACAATATCCCAAATTTCTGACCTATGTTGATGACAGGTCTCCATTGTGATGTCATCCAGTATTTCATATAAAATTTTTTTCTGGCTACAGCTTAAAGGGCACTTCAGGTTTGTGGAGTTAAACCTACCACATTATCAAAATATGTGACTAAAGGATTACAGCATGACTTCCTGTGATTTTATTTCTATATTTCTGCCTTAAACAGCAATGAGTAAGTCTTCTAAATTATGTCGTAAGACTTCTTGTTCAAGAAGCAATATATTCTGCAATCTTATTGACAAAATTGTTAAAAGACCCTCCTTGCAATTTTTGGGTCAGTGGGGATATCACTGTTATGAACCTAGAATTTACAGGACACTGGCAAAGATTCTGAGGTACGTCGACTTGGAGGGGTTTGACATACTACTCACAGATTATATTGCATTTGTGGAAAAATCAGGATACCGTTTTGAACTGAATTTTAATCTTGAATTTACCGAAATATGTGTGAATACAATTCTGTACTGGGTTTTCGCCAGAAAAGGTAATCCTGAATTTGTGGAATTGCTTCTGAAGAAGACAAAAGACTATGTTCAAGACAGAAGTTGTAACCTGGCACTAATATGGAGGTAATAATTTCATATTATGTTTTTCACCAAAAAAGAAAATTTTATCTTTAGGAAATTACATTACTTTTTTTTCTAAAATGAATTTGCATAGTGGCTAGAGATGGATAAGAAATTCTGACTTATTTGTTCATTCTTTCATTCCTTCATTATTTATTCAATAATTTTTTTACCTAGTATGTACCAGTAAATTACTAGTGGTTCTGTTCTATACAGCTCACATGTTAGCATGAGATGCTTTTATGTAACACTGTGATCTCTTCTTTTTGAAAATATTGACTGCATATCTGTAGTATGTACATAGTTGACTTTTAAAGTACAATTGAGAATAAACACAAATCTTCACTAAGTAGTAATACTTATTAAACTCAGTAATTCTCTGTGTTAAACTTTGATATATTTGACTCCAAATTCTTCAGAATTAAGCACAATGAAAGCCAAGTACTGCATTCTGTCTGTTATAAAATCAAGTTTTCACATAGTCTGAACATGTGAATTTAGCTAATGAATATTATTGGGGATCTTATGAAAATAAATCTCCAATGTGACCTCTTTGTGGAGTCCATAATATAGATTCTACCTAGTTTTGTACTAATTCCAATTTACTCTGTGGTTACAGGTATTAGTCTAATTAGAACAGATGTGCATTTGTTCATTCAACAAAGTATTCTTGAGCACCTTACTATGTAGCAGGCACTGTACTAGACACAATAATAGGAGCTTGTATCTAGTGAAAAACAAGACAGACAAGATCAGTTAAAGACTAAACCAATTTAGGTTCTGCTGAAGCAGAGTTGCTTTCTCTGGAGAGGACTGGGTTGCTTTCCTAAACGATCACCCAAGTACATGAACTGATAGCTGTGATCTGGAAATGTCGATAAATAAAACCACAAACAACACTTTCTGGTTGTTTTAAATACCGTTATATTTTCAACTATAGCAGAGATCAGCAGCTTCTAACTCTGAGTGCCACTAGCTCAGCTAAGTAATTAGCCTGTGAGTATCCCTGGCAGACCCATGGCAAAGAAAAATGGAGCTAAACGGAGGAAGGACAAATAAAAAGAGGTAAAAATGTAAGGATTGAGGGGGAAATGAAAATAAAAGAAAGAGAACCACACAGTGGGATATAATAGAGTGCCACTGACAACTGTCTTAAGTGACTCTCAATGGCACATTTGCAACACTGCCTACCCCTAAAAGAGAAAGAAAAATCTGCATTAAAATTAATAAATTTTCATTCAATGCATCTAGAAAGTGAAACTCATTACAAGCCAATTCTATTTACAACATCTTTTGAAACTTTCAGAATCATAAAATTTTTCATTGTGAAAAAATAGATAATACAATTGCCAATTCAACATTTTTCATTTGTACAATTTAGTGATACCAATGACATTAATCATGTTGTACAACCATCGCCACTAATTGTTGAGAAATTTTCCGTCATCATGAACATAAACTCAATGCTTCCTAAGCAGTGACCCTCCCTTCCCACCTCCCTCCCACACCTGGTAACCCCTAATAAAACTTCAGTCTCTATACATTTGCCTAGAATTGTAGAATTTTAGATTTGGATGGAGCCCAAGAATTCATTAGCGAAACTTCACCCTAGACAACAACCTCTTGTAGATAATCAGTGGCTGATGTACACCTGGTCTCAGCTTGACCTCACTAGCAGTAATGAGTTAACTATTTCCTGGTAACTATTTCTTTGCCCTGGGGACTCTTCTCTTTTCTAGCTATACACTTTCCCTCAAAGATTTTTTATAGTCTCATGACTTTAAATATCATAGATATGGATATATGAGATATAGATGATATATCTAGTGGATTTGAACTGCGGACTTTTTGGTTAGCAGCTGTAGCTCTTAACCATTGTACCACCAGGGTTTTCAGATGATATTGAGATTATAAATAATATATGAGATATAGATATGACATATAGATATATGAGATATAATGTATGAGATTTAGATAACATATGAGTTATAGTTACATGAGATATAGATACATTAGATATAGATTATGAGGTACAGATATATGAGATATAGATACAGGTACAAATATACAGACGTATAGATATAGATATATTGTTGTTGTTAGGTGCCATTGAGCTGGTTCTGACTCACAGTGACCCTATGTACAACAGAACGAAACACTACCCGGTCCTGCAACATTCTCACAATTTTGCTATGCTTGAGCCCATTGTTTTAGCTGTTGTGTCAATCCATCTCATTGAAGGTTGTCTTAGTTATTAGGTGCTGCTATAATAGAAATATCACAAGTAGATGGGTTTTAAAAAACAGAAATTTATTCTCTCACAATTTGTTGTTATTAGGTGCCATTGAGTCTATTCCAACTCATAGAAACCCTATGTACAACAGAAGGAAACACCACCTGGTCCTGAGCCATCCTCACAATCGTTGCCATGTTTGAGCCCATTGTTGCAGCCAGTGTGCTAATCTAGCTTATTGAGGGTCTTCCTCATTTTTGCTGAACCTCTATTTTACCAAGCGTGATGTCCTTCTCCAGGGACTGGTCCCTACTGAGAACATGTCCAAAGCATGTGAGACAAAGTCTCACCGTCCCTGCTTCTAATGAGCATTCTGGGTGTACTTTTTCCAAGACAAATTTGTTCATTCTTCTGGCAGCCAATAGTATATTCAATATTTTTCACCAGCACTATAATTTAAAGGTACCAATTCTTCCTCTGTCTTCCTTATTTATTGTCCAGCTTTCACATGCTTATGAGGTGATTGAAAACACCATGGCTTAGGTCAGGTGCACCTTAGTCTTTAAAGTGACAACATTACCCTTTAACACTTTAAAGAGGTCTTTTGCAACACATTTGCCCTATGCAATGCATCATTGAATTTCTTGACTGCTGCTTCAATGAGCGTTGATTATGAATCCAGGTAAAATGAAATCCTTGCCAACATCAATCTTTTCTCCATTTATAGTGATGTTTGCTGTTGGTCCCATTGTTAGGATTTTCGTTTTCTTTATGTTGAAAGTAATCCATACAGAAGGCTGCAATCTTTGATCTTCGTCAGTAAGTGCTTAACATCCTCCTCGCTTTCAGCAAGCAAGGTTGTGTCATCTGCATATCACAGGCTATTAATGAATCTTCCCCCAATCCTGATGCCACATTCTTCATGTAGCTCAGCTTCTTGGATTATTTGCTCAGCATACAGATTGAGTAAATACAGTGAAATGGTACAACCCTGACACACACCTTTCCTGACTTTAAACCATGCCGTATCCCCTTTTCTGTTTGAATGGCTGCCTCTTGGTCTATGTACAAATTCCTCATGAGCACAATTAAGTATTCCGGAATTCCCATTCTTCCCAATGTTATCCAAAATTTGTTATGATCCGTACAGTCGAATGCCTTTGTGTAGTCAATAAAACACAAGTAAACATCTTTGTGGTATTCTCTGCTTTCAGCCATGATCCATCTGACATCAGCAATGCTACCACTTATTTCGAGTCCTCTTCTGAATGCTGCTTGAATTTCTGGTAGTTCCTAGTTGATGTGCTACTATAATCGTTTTTGAATGGTCATCAGCAAAATTTTACTTGTGTGTAATGTTAATGGTATAGTTCAATAATCTTTCAATTCTGTTGGATCTCTTTATTTGGAATGGGCACAAATAAAGATCTCTTCTAGTCATTTGGCCAGGTAGTTGTCTTCCAAATTTCTTGGGATAGACGAGTTGAGTGCTTCCAGGGCTGTTGAAACATCTCAGTTGGTATTCTGTCAATTCCTGGAGCCTTGTTTTTCGCCAATGTCTTCAGAGCAGCTTGGACTTCTTCCTTCAATACCATCGGTTCCTGATCATATGCTCCCTCCTGAAATGGCTGAACATTTACCAATTCTTTTTGGTTCAGTTACTGTATTTCTTCCATCATCTTTTAATGCTCCTGCATCGTTTAATATATTCTCCATAGAATTCTTCCATATTACACCTCAAGACTTGAATTTTTATTTCAGTTCTTTCAGCTTGAGAAATACCGAGGGTTTTCTTCCCTTTTGGTTTTCTAATTCCAGATCTTTGCACATTTCATTATAATAATTTACTTTGTCTTCTTGAGCAGCCCTTTGAATACTTCTGTTCAGCTCTTCTACATAATCATTTCTTTCTTTTGCTTTAGCTACTCTGTATTCAAGACCAACTTTCAAAGACTCTCCTGATATCCATTTTGGTCTTTTCTTTCTTTTTAATGAGTTCTTGCTTTCTTCATGCATGATGTCCTTGATGTCATTCAATAACTCATCTGGTCTTTGTTCATTAGTGTTCAATGAATCAAATCTATTCTTGAGATAATCTTTAAATTCAGGTGGTATATACTCAAGGTCATACTTTGGCTCTCAAAGACTTGTTCTGATTTTCTTCAACTTCAATTTGAACTTGCATATGAGCAAGTGATGGTCTGTTCCATAGTCAGCCCTTGGCCTTGTTCTGACTGATGATATTGAACTTTTCCATCATCTCTTTCCACATATCTAGTAGATTTGATTCCTGTGTGTGGTGGTTAAGATTGTGTATCAACTCGGCTGGACCATGGTTCTGTCTTTTAGCAGTTGTATAATGTTGTGATCACTTTCCTATTGAGGTTTGATATGTGATCACCACCATAATGGGATCTGGTGCCTTGGGTGCAGGGTCTATGGCAGCTCATTACCCCCTTCAGCCTTCATCTCTCCACCCTCTGCCACCTGACTCTTCCTGCTTGCCTTGCTGGGGCTTTTGCTTGTTGCAGATTCTGCAGCTGGCTCCTGTTCATCTGACCTCCAGTCCTTGGGATTTGAGATGGCAGCTTGCTTGAAGTCTTGCCTGCCAATCTTGAGATTTATCGATCTTCACAGCCTGTAAGCAGCAGCCCTGCTCCCCGGCCTGCCGATCTTGGGTTTGCCAGCTCCTGTGGTTATGTGAGTCAGGAGAAGCCAGCAATAGCCTTGCTTTCCAGCCTACCAATCTTGAGTTTGTCAGCCCCGGCATCCACATGAGTCAGGAGAAGCCTTTTTACTGCCTCACGGACTTGAGACGTTACAGCCTCCAAAAATCATACAAGCCATTTCCTTGATATAAATCTCTCTATATAGATAAATATCGATATGCTTTACTGGTTTTGCTTCTCTAGAGAACCCAGCCTAAGACATTTGGTATCAAGAGGGGTTCTAGAGAAACAAAATTCTAAGTATGAATTCTCTAAATTGGTTCTCAGGTCTGGTTAGTCTTAAAGATGCTGATGACTCTGTTTCCAGTAGTAAAGAGGGCACTGCTAATCCATGGCATGAGGTGGCAATTCAAATATGCAAAATATCACCACCAATAGATCAGGTAATGGGGAAAGGTGAGGCACTGGATGATTGCATGAAAGATACCTTTCTACAATTTTGTCATAACAAGAAGTATAAGAAAGCTGGTTGGTTGGTCCTACTTTTGCTAGATGAACTGGTGAAAAAAAGAGAGGACCTCTAGGGTCAAAGTTAAAGCAATCCATAAACAACCTCAACATTTCCACTAGTGCCTTGAAAGAAAAAGCCTTATTTCTTGTAGTAACACAGCTGATATTGCCAAAAACCAAACCAAGAGTCTTACTGTAAGAGCAGCTGAATTACACCAACTCTGCTGCCAACATTGAGGTGTCTGAAGTTAAAGTGAAGGCATTGATTGGGAAGAATTGCGATCCTGAAATCTGGGATGGGGACATATGGGCAGAGAATCAGAAAGCTGGAAACACTGAGCCCCTAAATTCCATTTAATCACTCCTGCCAACAGAACCATTAGCCCCTCCAATTCCATCTAATGAGATTAACCCAGCTTCGTCTAAAGTGCCTTTGCACGAGTCATTGCCTGGGACATCGCCTGAAACAGATGCTTTACAAGGCAATGCTGAATGTTCTCAAAACATTTCCCCACTGATTTTGGCTTCTAGACTTATAACTAAACCTAAGCCCCAGCGAGCTCCAAAAGATGAAGTACAAACAGTAACTCAGGAGGAGCTATGCTACACCCCGAAAGAACTGCTTGACTTTTCTAATATGTACAAACAGAAACCTGGGGTACATGTGTGGGAATGGCTAATAAGGGTGTGGGGGTAATGGTACAAGGGACATAAAGATGGATCAGTCTGAGTTTATTGATACAGGCTCACTAGGTACAGATTCTTCATTCAGTGTTTCAGCTCGAGAAGTTAGTAAAGGATCTAATGGTTTATTTGGTTGGGTTATTGAAGCATGGATTGCATGGTGGCCTACACTAAATCAAGTTGAAATACCAAACCTGCCTGTACACTGTAGAAGAAGATATCCAGAGGCTGAGGGAAATTGCATGCTAGAGTGAGTTTATCAGGTTAGACCCACAGACTTACAAACGGAGTGCTCGGAGGACACACTTTTCACCATATCAGTGAGGAACAAATTTGTGAAGGGAGCCCCAAACCATGGGACACCAAGTCAACATGCAGCCTGAGCTGACCGTCATGAACTCGGTGTCGTCTGGCCCCCAGAGTCATAAATTTGGACATGGACAGCAACACTCCATCATTAAATTGAAGTGGTATATACGAGATCGAGCCCAAGAAGGACTTGAAGGCACAAGTAAGGTGCATGAGGATGTAGCCCAAATGTCCATGGTTTCCACTTCTGTCACATTGTCTTCCATCTCCCAGTTTGTACCTATGGCCTCATAGGGAGTTCCTTATCAGTCGACTGAAGAAAACTCAGACCTGGTGTACAGATGGTTCTGCATGATATGCAGGCACCACTTGAAAGTGGACAGCAGCAGCACTACAGCCCATTTCTGGAAACTCCCTGAAAGACAGTGGTGAAGGGAAATCTTCCCAATGGGCAGAACGTCAAGCAGTGCACCTGGTTGTTCACTTTGCTTGGAAGGAGAAATGGCCAGATGTGTGACTGTATACTGATTCATGGGCTGTGTCCAGTGGTTTGGCTGGATGATCAGGAACCTCGAAGGAACATGTTTGAAAAATTGGAGACAAGGATTTATGGGGAAAAGGAATGTGGATAGACCTTGCTGAATGGGCCGAAGAAGTGAAGATATTTGTGTATCATGTGAGTGTTCACCAAAGGATGACCTCAGCAGAGAAGAATTTTAACAACCAAGTGGATAGGAGGATGCATTCTGTGGAAACCAGTCATCCTTTTTTCCCTAGCTACTCCCATCTTTTTTTTTTTTTTTTTTTACTCCCATCATTGCTCAATGGGCTCATGAACAAAGCAGCCATGGTGGCAGGAATGGAGGTTATGCATGGGCCCAGCAACATAGACTTCCACTCATCAAGGCCGACTTGGCTCCAGCCAGTGCTGAGTGCCCAATCAGCCAGCAGCAGAGACAACACTGAGTTCTTAATATGGCACAATTCCTCAAGGTGTTCAGCCAGCAACCTGGTGGCAAGTTGATTACATTGGACCACTTTCATCGTGGAAAGTGCAGCGTTTTGTTCTTACTGTGTAATAGACGGATACTATGGATATGGATTTGCCTTCTCTGCACACGGTGCTTCTGCCAAAACTACCATCTGTGGACTTACAGAATGCCTTATTCACCTTCTGGCATCCCACACAGCATTGCCTCTGTTCAAGGGACTCACTTCACAGCAAATGAAGTGTAGCAGTGGGCCCATGCTCATGGAATTCACTAGTCTTACCATGTTTCCCATCATCCTGAAGCAGCTGGCTTGATATAACAATGGAATGGCCTCTTAAAGACACAATTACAGTGCCAGCGAGGTGGCAATACCTTGCAGGGTTGGGGCAATGTTCTCCAGGAGAATGTATATGCTCTAAACCAGTGTTCAATATATGAAATCTCCCATAGCTAGGATTCATTGGTCCAGAAGTCAAGGGGTAGAAATGGGAATGGCACCACTCACTATTACACCTAGGGACTCACTTGCAACATTTTTGCTTGCCGTCCCTGCTACCTTATGCTCCTCAGGTCTAGAGGTCTTAGTTCCAAAGGGAGGAATGCTCCCACCTGGAAACACATCATTGATTCCATTGAACTGGAAGCTAAGAATGCCCCCTGGCTCCTTATGCCTCAGAATCAATGGGCAAAGGGAGATACCATACTGGCTGGTGTGATTGATTCTGATTACCAAGAGAAAATTGGATTGATATTACATGATGGAGATAAAGAAGAGTATGTCTGGAATGCAGGAGATCTCTTAGGGTGTCTCTTAGTACTATCATGCCCTGTGATTAAAGTCAATGGAAAACTACAGCAACCCAATTCTGACATGACTACTAATGGCCCAGACCCTTCAGGAATGAACGTTTGGGTCACCCCACCAGGCAAAGGACCATAACCAGCTGAGGTCCTTGCTGAGGGCAAACGGAATACAGAATGGGTTGTGAAGAAGGTAGTTCTAAATACCAGTTATGGCCACAGGACCAGTTGCAGAAATAAGGATTGTAATTGTTACGAGTATTTTTGCTTTGTATGTGAGCATCAAATATTTTTGTTTTCTTCACTTATAAAATATAAGTTTTAAATGGGGCTAGTTCATTTTCAGTTGTACGCATGTTGGTTGTATCACATTAGGCAAATTATGACTTTGTAATTGTCTTTATTCAGAGATTATGTATGTTTCGGGGGATGTGTACAGGAGTCAAGTTGACAAGGAGTGGGCTGTGATGGTTAAGATTGTGTGTCATCTTGGCTGGGCCACGATCTCAGTGTTTATATGTGATCACCCCCAGGATGGGATCTGCTATGAGAAGCCAATTAGCTGAGAGGGAATTTCCTTGGGCCTGTGGCCTGCATCCAAATGTAAGTGGACATTCTGGCTTTTGCCCTCTCTGGATTCTGCAACTGCTTCCTGTTTGTCTGACCTCCGGTTCTTGGGATTTGAGCTGGCAGCTTGCCTGCAGATCTTGAGATTCATCAGTTTTCACAGCCTGTAAGCAACAGCCCTGCTCTCCCGCCTGCTGATCTTGGGTTTGCAAGCCCCTGCTGCTTCATGAATCGGGAGAAGCCTGCAACAGCCTTGTTTTCTGGTCTGCTGATCTTGGGTTCACCAGTCTCTGTGGCTACATAAGTCAGGAGAAGCCTTTTTCCTGCCTTACGGATCTGGGACATTATAGCCTCTAAAAACTGTGTCAACCATTTCCTTGATATAAATCTCTCTCTATTTCTCTCTCTTTCTATATATATGTATATATTCATACACTTCACTGGTTTTGTTTCTCTAGAGAGCCCAGCCTAAGGTGTTGTGTATTCCATCTGGGGAGGTCCATGTGTATAGTTACCGTTTACGTTGTTGAAAAATTTGTATTTGCAATGGAGAAGTTGTTGGTCTTGCAAAATTCTATCATGTGATCTCTGGTGTCATTTCTATCACCAAGACCATATTTTCCAACTACCGACCCTTCTTCATTTCCAACTTTCACATTCCAATCACCAGTAATTATCAATGCATTGGATAGCATGTTTGATCAATTTCAGACTGCAGAAATTGGTAAAAATCTTCAATTTCTTCATCTTTGGCCTTAGTGATTGATGTATAAATTTGAATAATAGTCATTTTAACTGGTCTTCCTTGTAGGTGTATAGATATTATTCTATCACTGACAGCATTGTACTTCAGGATAGATCTTGAAATGTTCTTTTTGATGATGAATGACATGCCATTCCTCTTCAATTTGTCATTTCCAGCATAGGAGACCGTGTGTTTGTCTGATTCAAAATGGCCAATTCCAGTTCATTTCAGCTCACTAATGCCTAGGATATCAATGTTTATGTGTTCCGTTTCATGTTTAATGATTTCCAATTTTTCTAGATTCATATTTCATACAGTTCACATTCCCATTATTAATGGATGTTTCAAGCTGTTTCTTCTGATTTTGAGTTGTGCCACATCAGCAAATGAAGTCCTGAAAGCTTGACTCCATCCACATCATTAAGGTTGACTCTACTTTAAGGAGGCAGCTCTTCCCCAGCCATATTATGAGTGCCTTCCAACCTGAGGGGCTCATCTTCTGGCACCATATCAGACAATGTTCCACTGGTATTCATAAGGTTTTCACTACCCAATGTTTTCGGAAGTAAACTGCCAGGTCCTTCTTAGTCTGTATTAGTCTGGAAGCTCTGCTGAAACCTGTCCATCATGGATGACCCTGCTGGTATTTGAAATACTGGTGACAAACCTTCCAGTTTCATAGCAACACTCAAACCATCATAGTACAACAAACTGACAGACGCACTGTGGTCTCACAGTTTAAGAGGCTATAAGTCCAAATTCAGGGTACCAGCTATAGAGGAAGGCTTTCTATCTCTCTTTTGAATATCCTTGTCTTAATCTTCCCCTGGGTCTAGCAGGTTCTCAGCACAGGGTCCCCAGATCCAAATGACATGCTCTGGTCCTGGCTCTTCTTTCGTGGTGGTTCTGAAGTCCCTGTCTCTTTGTCACTTCTCTCTCCTTTTATCTCTTGTAAGATAAAAGTTGATGCAGGCCACACTCCAGGGAAACGCCTCTTACGTTGGATCAGGGCTGTCACCTGAGTAAGGGTGTTGCATCCCACCCTAATCTTTAACATAACCTAAACTTGTCTCATTAACCACAGGCAGAGATTTGGATTTACAACATGTAGGACAATTACATCATATCACAAAATGGAAGATAACTACACAATAGTGAAAAATAGTGAAAATTATGTCCTAGGCAAGTTGACACATATTTTGGGGGGACACAATGCAATCCATGACAACAGTCTTCCTCTTTTTCACTGGCCTTCTACTTTACTAAGCATGATGTCCTTCTCTAGGGATTGGTCCCTTCTGATAACATATCCAAAGTACCTGAGACAAAGTCTCACCACACTTTCTTCTAAGGAACATTCTGGCTACACTTCTTCCGAGACAAATTTGTTCATTCTTCTGGCAGCCCATAGTATATTCAATATTTTTTCACCAACACTATAATTTAAAGGCATCAATTCTTCTTCTGTCTTCCTTATTCATTGTCCAGCTCATACGAGGTGACTGAAAACACCATGGCTTGCGACAGGCACCCCTTAGTCCTTAAAGTGACAATTTTATCCTTTAACACTTTAAAGAGGTCTTTTGCAGCATATTTGCCCAATGCAATATGTCATTTGGTTTCTTGACTGCTCCTTCCCTGAGTGTTGATTGTGGATCCAAGTAAAATGAAAATCCTTGACAACTTCAATCTTTTCTCCATTTATCATGGTACTGCTTTTTAGTCTAGTTGTGAGGATTTTTGTTTTCTTTATGTTGCGGTGTAATCCATACTGAAGGCTGTCATCTTTACACTTCATCAGTAGGTGCTTCAAGTCCTCTTGACTTTCAGCAAGCAAGGTTGTGTCATCTGCATACCGCAGGTTGTTAATGAGTCTTCCTCCAATCCTGATGCCCCATTCTTCTTCATATAGTCCAGTTTTTCAGATTATTTGCTCAGCATGCAGATTGAATAAGTATGGTGGAGGATACTACCCCTACCCACACCTTTCCTGATCTTAAACCACGCAATATTCCTTTGCCTCTTGGTCTATATATAGGCTCCTCATGAGCACAATTAAGTGTTCTGGAATTCCCATTCTTCACAATGTTATCCATAATTTGTTAAGATCCACAAAGTCAAATGCCTTTGCATAGTCAATAAAACACAGGTAAACATCTTTGTGGTATTTTCTGCTTTCAGCCAAGATCCATTTGACATCAACAATGATATCCCTCATTCCAAGTTCTCTTCTGAATCCAGCTTGAGCTTCTGGAGGTCCCCTGTTGATGTACTGCTGCAATCACTAGAGATACACACACATACACACACACACACTCACTCACACAGTTGGCCCTCCGTATACGTGTGTTCCACATGCACGGATTCAACCAACCATGGATTAAAAATATTTAAAAAAAAAAGAAAGTTCCAAAAAGCAAAACTTGAATTTGCTGCACACCAAGCACTACACTGAATTTTGGAGGACGAAGTGATATAGGCATAGCCTGGTGTAGCCTCTTGCCATTTCACAGATACCCAGGCTCTCTCCAGCACTGGTTGGTTGAGCATTGTTCACCTTGCCTCTCGTTTGTTCACTACTTATATGTATCCTTTTTTTTTTTGTCGAAAAAGTGGCTCCTAAAAAGCAATTAAGTAGTCAGAACAATCCCTAAAAGACTAAGTGTGAGGGGGTTGAGGAGAACAAGGGGAAGGAGTTGAAGTCTAGTGAGGGATGTCTGGCTAGCTATGGAAAGTGCCACAGCCTGAAGAACTGAAAGATACGGGAGAATTGCCATCGGCATGAGCTCAAGAAACTCATAAAAGAGAAAGGCTACCTTCTAGAGCAAGTCTTCAGTTGTGAAGAAACAACTATTTACATAATATTTACATTGTGTTAGTTATTATAAGCAATCTAGAGATGATTTAAAGTATAAGGGAGGATGTGCGTAGGTTATATGCAAATACTATGCCATTTTATATAAGGGACTTGAGCATCTGCAGATTTTGGTATCCGTGGGGGTCCTGGAACCATATGGATACTGAGGGATAACTGTATATAGGGATGACTGTGTGTGTGTGCATGTGTGCACACATACATATATACATATCATACCTATTGCCGTCTAGTCGATTCTAACTCATAGCGACCCTATAAGACAGAGTATATCTGCCCCATATGGTTTCCAAGGAGCACCTAGGTGGATTCAAACTGCTGACTTTTTTGGTTAGCAGCCATAGCTCTAAACCACTACGCCACCAGTTTCCATCATATATGCATATACACATGTATATATATATGTGTGTGTGTATATATATATATGTATATATATATATACAGCCATCCCTCAGTATCCACAGGGAATTGGATGACTCTGTGTGTGTGTGTGTGTGTGTATATATATATGTATATATATAAAACCAAACCAAACCCACTGCCGTCGAGTCGATTTTGACTCATAGCGACCCTATAGGACAGAGTAGAACTGCCCCATAGAGTTTGCAAGGAGTGCCTGGTGGATTCAAACTGCTGACCTTTTGGTTAGTAGCCGTAGCACTTAACCACTACGCCACCAGGGTTTTATATATATATATATATATATATACACACACACACACACATATATATACATATACACACACACATATATACATATATACACACACATATATATACATATATACACACACATATATACGTATATATATACATACATATATACACCAGTGACTCCCAAATCTTTATTTCCAGCCCTGACCTCTCCTCTGAGTTCCAGACTTGTCCTATATTTGGCTGTCTAGCCGTCATCTCACATAGCAGCCCAAACTTAACAGAGACAAAACAGAGTATTGATTTAACTTACCCTTTTCCCTGCCAGTTCTTCTGAATTCCCCACCTGATTAGCAACTCCTGTTGCTCAAACCAGAGATCTAGGTTTTCTACTTCATTCTTCTCTTTCCTTCACCAACACATCAGCATGTCCTTCCAATCTTACCTCTAAAACATACCCCAAATCTGTCCACTTCTTTTCATCTCCTCCATTTCTAACTTAGGTGAAGCCATAATCACCTCTTGCCTAGACAACTGCAACCGACTCCTAACTAGTCTCCCAACTTCTACTCTTCCTTCCCAACCCCCTTAATCTATTCTTGACACAGAAGTGTGAGTGACATTTTAAAAATCGCTCCTGATTAAAACTCTCCAAAATTTTCCCACTATAATTGGAGTAAAATTCAAACTCAATACCTCTTTTTTAAAAACCCTACATGATCCAGCCCCTGAATTTCTCTCTAAAAGCCAGTCTCATGTTACCCTCTCCCTTAAACATTCTATTCCAGTCACACAGATCTTTCTGCTTCTTGAACATCTTCAAGTTCATTCCTGCTCTAGAGCCTTTTTAGCAACTATTCCCTCTGCCTGAATATCTCTTTACGCAAATCTTCCTAGCTTGTTCTTATCAGCTAGATCACAGTATAAATGTCACCTCTTCAGAAAGGTCTTCTCTGGCCACCCAATCTAAAGAAGTTACATAGTCATTATCACAGCACTCTATTTTAATTCTCTGCCCAGCACTGGTCACTATCTGTTTTTTCGGTGTCCATTTTTTCATTCATTTGTTCATTATCTACCCTTATTAGAAAGTAATCTCTGGGAAAGCAGAAATCTTGACTATTTGTTCACTATTGAATACTCAGTGCCTAGAACTACAGAGTAAGTGCTCAGTCAAGATTTTATTAAATGAAGAAGTAAATTTTATACAGCTTTATTAGATACCTCTTTCTCAGAGTGAGCTGAAATCTGCATCCAATTCTCCAACACTCCTCCCTGAGGCTATAGAGAACAACGTCCACTTACTGTCTCTTCCACATGCACATATTTGAACACTGCTATTATGTAGGGTTTTTGGGTTATTATGTACCCATAATGAACACCTTGTTTCATCTCTTGCTCTTTATTTCTACAGCAGCAGCATTCTTTGGTCACTCCTATACATAACCCTGTTTGATGATTTCTGTATTATTACTGTTGTTGTTAGCTGTCGTCGAACCTGTCCCCAATTCACGGCAACCCCATGTACAAGGGATCAGGCTTTTGTGATCCATAGGGTTTTCACTGCCTGATTTTTCAGAAGCAGATTGCCAGGTCTACTCCATCTTAGCGTCGAAGCTCCGCTGAAACCTGTTCAGCATCATAGCAACACACGAGCCGCCACTGATGGGTGGTGGCTGCACATGAAGTGCAACAACCCGGAATCAAACCTGGGTCTCCCAAACAGAAGGCGAGAATTATATCACTGAACCACCACAGCTCTGCTCCCTATGATTAAAGGCAGGGAAAGCAGTTAGTACTATAGGAACATGCCAGGTACAATGGCAGCTCCAGAATTTCCACACAGGAAAGTTTCGGACAGCAATCTGAAAGTGGGAAGATGGTTACGGAGTTGCTTGAAGTTGAATCTGCAGAGCAAGTATAGTGTGCTTACTAGCTCATATGCTTATTTGATAGTTTTGGGGGTAGAACTAATTTCTCTCTACCACCATGCCACCCCCGCAGCCCCCAGAACCTCCAGCCTCAGATTTCCTCAGCAGCTTCTCACTGTCTTCTAAGTAAAGTCTAATCTCCTTAGCTTACATTCAAGGCCCTTTACAATTTGGTTAAAATCACCTCCTTTCAGCCTTCTCTCTTACCACCTCCCTTTCATGTATCCTATGCCAATGCTAGGGTGATATTGTAAAAAGATGAAGAGCTAGAGTCAGACGTGTCTGCATTTAAATACTAATTTTACCAGTTGCATGAATTTGACAAGTTATTTAACTTTTCTGGACATCAAATTTCTCACTTTTACAACAAGGAACAATTAAATTGGATTGTTGTGACGATTAAATAAGATAATGCGTAGATTCTCAAAAAACTACTTTTTAATATTCTAAATTTAACTGTGTGTTGTTCCTCCATACAGGCCTATTTCCTCTTCTTGAAATAACATTGTCCTATTTTTATCTGTCTAACTTCTATATTCATCCTTCAAAATTCATCCCTATTTCTCCTGGATAGAAGTAACTCTCCTTCCCCAGACTCTTCACAACATTACTACCTTGCATTAAAAAAATTTGTATACATGATCTCACCTCATCTTTCAAAACAAGTTACCCTTCTTTATGTCTTTAAGAATACATTTGGTAATGGAAATGGGAGTACTTTTTCCTTCAGTGACTCTAATTTTATTACTGGCTTTCTATAAAACAGTAAAATAAGTAATAAGAGTAGTGTCATTGGTCCTGGACACAGGCCTCCTGTGTTTGAACCTCAGTCCAAAATTACTTAAAATTTCAAGAAAATTACTGAACATTTTTAAACTTCAATTTTCTCTTCTGAAAAATGAGAACAATAACTACCTCAAAAGGCTATGAGGATTAATAATGTTAAAAGATCTAAAGTATTCCACAGTGTCTGACTCATAGCAAACAATCTATACATTTTGCAGTTATTTTTCTACTTCATTGTTGTTGATGTTAGATGCCAGCGAGTTGGTTCTGACTCACAGTGACCCTAAGCACAACAGAATGAAACACTGCCCAGTCCTGTACCATCCTCAGCTATGTTTGAGCCCATTGTTGTAGCCACTGTGTCAATCCATCTTATTGAGGGTCTTCCTCTTTTTTGCTGACTCTCTACAAAGCATGATGTCCTTCTCCAGGGAATGGTCCCTCCTGATAACATGTCCAAAGTATTTGAGACAAAGTCTTGCCATCTTCGTTTCTAAGGATTATTCTGGCTGTACTTCTTCCAAGACAGATTTATTCATTCTTTCGGCAGTCCATGGTATATTCTTCTTCTTACTAAAGCAAACTTGACTCATAGCAACTCTACAGGACAGTGTAGAACTGCCCCCATAGAGTTTCCAAGGAGTGACTGGTGGATTTGAACTGCCGACCTTTTGGTTAGCAGTCAAGCTCTTAATGACTATGCCACCAGGGCTCCTTAAATTAATTGACTAACAGATAATCTCATTCCCTTAGAGCTTTAATAGTGCTTGGCACTTGTAGATGCTCAATAATTGTTGGTTTAAAAAAATTGAGATTATAAATTAATTGACTAACAGATAATCTCAATTTTTTTTTAAACCAACAATTATCAAGCACCTATGAATTGCCAAGCCCTACTAAAGCTCTAAGGGAATGAAAATAAGATGCCCCTTTCCAAATTCCTCCTATAACCCTCACTCTAAATTTAGATTGGTTTGAGCCCCCTTACCTCTCAAGTTTTCTCCCTCCCTAGGTAATCCTCTATTCCTAGGAATTTAAATCTTCCTCTGAGAAAACTAGCATATATCATTGCCTACTGGGTTTCTCCATGTAGATATATCACAGATGTCTCAAAAAATTATAAATCTGTTTCATCCCAAGAGTGAACCAGGGTTAAGTCTTTGATCCTCTTCTCTCTCTGAACTCTCTTCCTTGGTATCATGGCTTTAAGTACAACCTACATGCTGATGATTCTCAATTTTTTATCTCCCATCTAGCCCTCTTTTCTAAACAACAGACTTATACATCTGACCACCAATTCAACATCCTCACTTGAATGTCTAATAATAGAAATCTCAAACTCACCATGAATTCCTTCCCCTTCCCCTAAAACCTACACTACCTGTTACTCCTTCCCTCCCCTTGCTTTTTTAAGGAAAACCCCATTTGTCTAGTGCTCAGGCCAAAACTCTGGTGTCGTTCTCGAAGTCTCTTTTTCTCATACATCTCACATCCAATCTGTCAGGAAGTATACTGGTTCTACCTTCAAACTTGATGCAGAATCTAACCACTTCCACTGCTGTCACCCGGTTCCAAGCTAAGTGGTTTCCCTCCTTCTATCTTGTAACACATTCTCAACATAGCAGCCAGAATGATTTTAAACAGTGGTATCATGTCACTTTCCTACTCAAAATCTCCAATGGCTCCTCCATACCATTTAGAGTAAAAGGCAAAATTCCCACACATGACCTACAAGGCTCTGAATGATGTGGCATTTCATTACTTCTGTCCTCATTTCCTGCTACTCCCCACCTCTTCCACCCTTTCAACCATACTAGCTTCATAACTCTTCCTTCACCACTCTAGGCACACTCCTGCTTTGTTGTCGTTGTTGGTAGTTGCTGATGAGTTGATTCTGACTCACAGCAACCCTGTGTGTGCAGACTAGAACTGCTCCATATGGTTTTCAAGGCTGTGATCTTTTAGAAGCATATCACCAGGCCTGTCTTCTGAGGTGCCTCTGGGGAGTTCAAACCACAAACCACCTGCCTTAGGGCCTTTAAATATCCAAATGGTCAACTTCTCAACTCCTAGTTTTTGACCAAATATCTCCTCTTTAGTAAGACTCTCTCCTAACATTCTATTTAAAATTGGAAAATGTCCCACCCCCAGTACTTCCATACTTTTTATCCTACTTTACTTTTTGTTTTTTAGTTAGTACCCATTACAGTCCAACATACTGTGAAATTTGTTTGCTATGTTGATCGCATATTTGCTGTCATTCCTCACAAGATAGCAAGAGTCTTTGTCTTCTTCACTGATGTACCTCAAGCACCTAAAACAGTGCCTGGCATATAATACATATTCAATAAATACTTGTTGAATAAATAGATGGACAGTAGTTGAAGTTCAAGACAGTCAACTGTATTGAATATCACAGAGATAAAATTATTATGGAAAAGCATATTTTGAATTTGACAGCCAGAAACCTAAGGGGAAAGGGTAGAAAAATTTTAGAAATAATTATCATAGCTACAAAACTGAATCATTTTCTGCATGTCTATATGGAAATATTATGCCCCATTTCATAAGCATATATGACAGGTTCTCTGATACAGAGGGTTCAGTTCATTAACCTCACATTTAAAAAGTGATTCTTGCTTTGCTTGCCTCACTCCATCCATATAAGTACTGTTATAATTAACTGTCAGTACAGATTAAGCAAATTTTGGTTTATAGTAGCATGCTCTTTAAACATGAGGATTAATCATATGTCATTTGGGTACAGATTAGACTTTTAAATCTCGTTTTAAACCTATTTGAGCTTGAGTTATGTTCTTAGCATCTTTTATACAAAATATCTTCTAAATGTAATGTCAGTCTTAGAATCAACTAATATCTCAAAATCTTAACAACTACCACTTGTGGCATATTTTGTCCTCTTAATTCCCCTGAATTCTCATATCTGTAAGACTTGTAAGCCAAATATCTCCTTAAGAGCTAGCAAGATGAATAAATTAGATTACTTTTGAAAAATTTAAATGAGTCCACATAACTGAAAATCTTAGGCCTGAAGATCACAGAATAACTTTCAGGGCATATCAATATTTATTAATATTAATTCAAAATGATAGTTAAAATGTCAATGAATAAATATTTGAGTCCCTATTATGGGCAAAGCATTGTTAGGCACTTGAGGATATAGTAGTGAACTAAAAAGACAAAAATTCCTACCTCTGTGGAGCTTAAATTTTTATAGATTATCTTGCTCCCCTGTTTATTTTGAAGATGAGAAAATTAAAGATGAGTGATGTTAAGCAAGTTGTCCTGAATGATAAGGGTTTAGCTGAGATATGTAAAGTCTCATGAGGAAAAAACATCAGAGTAATCAAAGAAAGCTTCAGAAAAGAGTGAAGGCAAAGGACCTTATAAGTTGAACAGTATCTTATCGTTGAGCAAGACTTGCCCCAGAATTGAAAAGGGAAGAGAAGAACATATCCAAAGTGAAGAAATGTGAAAGATCTGGATGCAGTGGTGACTTGGGAAACTAAGTGCTAATAAGCAGGACAGGAAATGCAGAAGTAGTCATTTAGGAGTTCAGTTTTGAATGTGTAGAACTATTTGTGAAAAAGTTGAGAGTCCAGGGCAATACTACTCTGGAGATGATTTCAGGAAAGATTATATATATATATATATACCTATCTATCTAATATGATACTCTGCACTATAACACAACTTTGTGTGTGTGTGTGCTTTAGGTGAAGGTTTACAGAGAAAATTAGTTTCTCATTAAACAATTAATACACAAATTGTTTTGTGACATTGGTGGCCAACCCCGTGACTTGTCAGCACTCTCCCCTTCTCTATCTTGGGTTCATTCAGCTTTCCTGTCCCATCCTGCCTTTTCATCCTTGCCCCTGGGCTGGTGTGCCCATTTAGTCTCACGTACATAGCTGAGCTACGTGTATTATTTTGTTTTTTTTTTTATGGCCCTAACCTTTGGCTGAAGGGTGAACCTCAGGAGTGACTTCAGTACTGAGTTAAAAGGGTGTCCAGGGGCCATACTTTCATGGTTTCTCTGGTCTCTGTCAGACCAATAAGTCTGGTCTTTTTGTGCAATACGCTATTTTTAAAAATCAAAATATTCTAGCATTTCAGAGCTTTTTAAAGCCTTGGAGATGACCTAGGTAGTCTAGTAATTTTGGAACTGTATTCTTTGGAGCCCCTGACAAGGAAACCAGTAGAGAGGGGGCATCTAGGACTTCCAAATCCACTTCAGCCAGAGAGGATCTTTTCTCAGTTTTACAGGATTCTTCAGATAAAAACAGTTCAAAAACAACTCATCTACTGCAAAAGATTCATTTTATATAATTAGTTCCGGTATAACAGTCCGCTAATGTTGGTTTATGCTTGTGTCTGAAACATTCTTTCCAATCTTCTTTTTGGCAAACACCTACTAGAACTTCAGGTCTTAGCTCCAGGATATTCGACAGGCAGTGACTGTTTCAGTTAAGTGCCCCTCCTCAATGCTTCTGTAGTGCCCCAAGCATGCTTCTATCATAGCAATTATCACCTTGTATTTACTGAATTACTTGTCTGTTTTCCTTAATGGACTAAAACCATCTTGAGACCAAGGACTGTATCTTTCATCTCTGGATGAGCAAGTGCTAAATAAATTACTTAGTGAATGAATGAGCAAATGAATAAGTAATACATGAGGAAATTGAACTCAGAGAGGTCTACTTGCACAAGATCACACAGGTAGTTTGTTGTTGTTAGGTGCCGTTGGGTTGTTTTTGATTCATGGCAACCCCATGTGACAGAGTAGAACTACCCTATAGGGTTTTCTTGGCTGCAGTCTTTACAGAAGCAGATCACTAGGTCTTTCTCCCATGGAGCTGCTGGGTGGGTATGAACCACCAATATTTCAGTTAGCAGCCAAGCGCTTAACCATTTGTGCCACCAGGGCTCCCTCACAGCTAGTCTGAGGAAAACCTGGAACCTCCAAGTCTCCATTGTTTATATACCATGCTGCCTCCCCCTTCTTAATGAAGTATAATATTAGTTATCCTTAAATAAGTCTTGCCTTTCTCTGTATAGTTGTCCAAAACCAAAACTTATACTCTGCTGATCTGCAGAATACATTAGTATTTTATTAGGCAAGTCAGGAAAATTCCACAGACAAGGACCATGAATAAATTCCCCTTTCTTCAGTCCTAAAAGTTATGTTTAATTGGCTGAATAAAAGCTTACTATTATAAAATCCCCTGTGGTTGGTTCTACCATGTTCTATCCATTTACAGAGACCAATTCAATAGCAAATATAAGTGTGTCTATTAAATAAAACAGTTGCATGCACTATATAAAACTTGGGAAATAAAACCATTGTTCTGCACTAGAGAATAAAAGATTTCAGAGGAGCCTCAAAACTTCCCTAAAGAAGGAAAATAAAATTCTGCCCTTGAGATACCCAAAAATTCCCTCACCATAATGTATACTTTTTAATCCCATGAACATCAATTCTAATATTATGAAAAAAAAAAAAAACCCAGAATCAAGGTAGTTGTACTTACTCTTTTTTTTTAATCAAATATTCAAACTCAATTCAAATTCAAGTCTGATACATGACCAAAAAGAACTAAGCAAAAAATAAATATATATGTATATATATAAACATATGTATATATATATATTTTTTGCTTAGTTCATATAAATATGTGTTCTTTCCTCGTTTTTTATTTTAGATTTCACAGAGCTACATCAGTTTTATAAATCTGGTCCTAATCAGTATGGGTTTCTCAAATGAGAAACATAGAATTGCTATTATTAAAAGTAAATGCTTTTCACATATCATAAATCTTTTTTTTTTTTCTACTTGTTTTTACAAATGTAAAGAATGTTTAGCTGTATAGTAAGTGTTTTCTTAAGTTTTGACCTCTGGGTTGGCCTAGATTCATAGAGTGGAGAACTCTTTGTAAGATACATACAAAGGTAAAGTTACATTGAAAATCACCTAAGACATTGAGTATTTAAGACAATGCTATTATTTTTCAATTACCGTTAAGACAAGTGTTTACCATGTGTCTTAATTCTATCTTCAATGAATTTTTATTTTGTTTGATTCACAGAACTTTCACACCAGTGTACTGCCCAAGCCCACTAAGTGGCATCACGCCTCTCCTTTATGTAGCTCAGACAAGACAGTCCAATATCTTGAAAATACTCCTGCAATATGGGATCTTAGAAAGAGAAAAAAATCCTATCAACATTGTGTTAACAATATTGCTGTATCCTTCAAGAGTGAGAATAATGGTTGATCATGAATTGGTAGACATCCAGGAAGATGCCAAAACATGTTTACTGCTATGTACCAGAGTGCTTTCTGTCATTTCAGTAAGGGAAATAGAGGTAAGTAAAATATTTTTCTTTAGGTTTGGGCTCAAATACTGATCAATTTTAAGATAAAATTGTGAAGGCAGGAATAAAGTTAATTTTTTATTGATGGATTACATCCAGCGACAAATTAATCATTGACTATATACTTATGAATTAAAAATGACAAAGTTCAAATTATCTCAAACATTAGTTCTTTATTTCATAATTGTTTATCTTCTAAATATGAGATAACTGTTAAGCTAAATGCATATTTTACTTTAGTACATATTAAGTATATGTATGTAATTATTACATTCTAATTACATAATAAAAACTAAAAACCAAACCCACTGCTGTTGAGTCAATTGCAACTCATAGCAACCCTGCTTATTAAGACTTCCATGGCTCTTAGAAAAAAAAAATTAAAAATTTAACAAACCTCCTTTCCAACGTAATATTTCAAAATGAGAGTATCATTTCTCCTCACAAATACGATCAAATATCAAGAAAAAGATTTTTCTCCTTCAAAATCCCCAAATGATTTTAAGCATACATAAATACACAAAATAAAGGCTTAAAATATTTATTCAATTAAAAATGTCTATCCCTCCAAGATTCAAAGAGCTTTTCCTTGAGAAGGTTTTTGGAATAAACCAATTTTAGAGAAAAAATAGACCATGTAGAGCATGTTCATCCTGTCAAAATGAACTGCAGTTGTACCATGTCCACCAGTAGCAAGAAATAGGTCTGCTTAATCAGGAGAAAACTACACCTAAAAATCTAAACCAAACTGCCAAGGAATCCAGCAATTCTCCTAATCTTTAAAGATATATCTTCAGAAATAATCTTAAAAAAAAAAATTATTTTTATTATTTATTTATTTATTTTGTTAGAAGGGATCAAATTCTGCTGATTTTTTTGTTTTGTTTTTTAAGCTTCAAAAATAAGTATCAATCATCCATGTCTGGGCAAAATTTAAGAAAGCAAATTGGTCAAATTATTTTGCCAGCCTACTTAAAAAAAAAAAAAACTTGCATCTTGAGTAATTTGCTTGTACTTGGACAGATCTAGTGTATTGGTCCTGCACAATTACTACAAAACATATAAATTCTCAACCAGTTCCATGAATGCTATTCCAGAGGTACATCCACAATGGAGAAGTGCTAGTATAAAGTGAGTTGACCAAAATCACTTGCCTGAGTGGCAAAGAATTTATACCTGAGTTCCAACCAATTGCAGTTTAATAAGCTAAAGTAGCATTAAGCAATAATGTGAGGGGTAGCATAAAAACTGGCTTAAAGATCACTTTAAATGCCTCTGCTTTGGATTTCCATGCCTTCCAGCAGCTTCCCCTATCATAACCCTGCACCCAGTGCCGTCGAGTCGATTCCGACTCATAGCGACTCTATCACACCACATATATTTTATATGTGTTTAGATATCTTTACGTATAGATCACGGGCTTGTGAGCACAGAGACTGCATTTTGCACATCCTAACAGAGTGCTGAGCATATACTAGATATTCTTTCAATAGTATATGTTGATCGAATAAATTATAAATCACTTAGAGCGAAAGTGTCATGTTGCCTGTAGAATATAGGTTCTATTGGACAAACATCTCTAATACACCAACTCCCTTTGCTCCCAAGTCAACCTAATAACATTTAGCCTCTGGAATTAAATCTTTTAAAAGGTACCATAAGAAACTTAGAAAGGTATCTTTCATTTGGACAGACCTCCCATTATGTTTTCTTGTGGCTCGGCTGTATGATGTTTAACTCTACAATGGTTGGGATCACCTGGGGAACTTTTAGAATTTATGCTATTCATATCCAACCCCAAGCTAATTGAATCAAATCTCTGGAGTAGAACCTGGGCACTAGTATTTTTTAAGGTTCCCCAGATAATTCCAGAGTATAGCCCAGGTTGACAACTACTACTATAGAAGAAGAAAGTGATAAAACTTAAGTGTATGAACCATCTAAAACTTAAAACGTACCCAGATTGAGTTATAAGAAATACGAGAGTAAGTCAAAAAGTACTGCTACTAGGGTTTCATACCTGCACAGGTTTATTCCAAACAAAATGTGTTTTAACACTTCTCTGCGATCAGCCGATGGCTGCCGACAAGTTCTCTCAGTAATGTACTTGTCTTAGTCTCACTTTTTTTTCCCCAAAAAAAGGACACTTAAAAAAAAAAAAAAGGATGCTTTTTGTGCCATGGAAAAAAATATTTTGAGGTCAGGCTAATACCAAAGTTTTTAAAAAATTCAATTAGACATCTTTCCAAATCATTGAAGCTTTGCAACAAGTTTATGGAAATATTGTCCCTCGTAAAACAACAGTTTTATATGGATCAAGCGTTTTAAGGAGGGTCAGGAAGAACTCAAAGATGAGCCAAGAGAATACCACTTAGAAGGTTATGGTGACTGTTTTGGGGGATCCCAAAGGGAGAATCTTGATAGATTTTCTTGAAAGACACAGGATGATCACAGGGGCTTATTCTGAAGAAGTTTTAAGAAAACTGAAAACTGCGTTGGTGAGAAAAGGCCAGGAGAGTTGCGCCAAGGAATTTTTTTTTTCCATCATGACACTGCGCTTGCTCATTCTTTGAGAGTACCAAGGGTGGTCCTACAAGAATTTCATTGGGAAACCTTACCCCATCCACCCTACAGCCCTGACTTTGCCCCTTCAGATTTCTTTTTGTTCCCAAAACTCAAAGACCATTTAAAAGGAACACGATTTGAGTCCCTCAAGGATGCCAAAACTGCAGAATTCTTCAGGGAAGGGTTCCCAGAAACCCAAGAGAGATGGAAATACCACGTTCAGAAGTGTATAGACCTAGATAGAGGATATGTCGAGAAATAATAGCTTCATATTTTGATATTTTTGTTTAATAAAGGTTTAAATGATTTTGTAACAACACTTTTTGACTTACCCTCATAATTTGCTTTGTGTCTTTAGATATATTATTTAAGTTTTACGTATCACTGTGAGAATATACTACATGCCTCAGGTAAAAGTGCTTTGGGAAAAAAAGTTATAAAGATATAAAAATTTAAGATCTGTTTTCTGAATTTAAATAGAAATATTAGTAATTCAGACTAATCCAACGATTAATATTATAAAAGTAAAATATTTCCCTTTTCTTCAGACACAGCTGAGTTTAGGAAGACGTCCAATTATTTCGAATTGGTTGGATTACATTCCTTCAACAAGATACAAAGATCCATGTGAACTAGTACATCTTTGTAGACTGACCATCAGAGCTCAACTATTAACCAACAATATGCTCCCAAATGGAATATTTTCACTTCTAATTCCTGCTCGTCTACAGGACTACCTGAATTTAGAAAGCTAATAAACTTCATTATGCTGAGTTCTTTAAGCTGTTAACGATTATACGGCTTAGAAGTTAATAAACTATTACCTTCACGCAAATATTTGTTGCATTGAACATTCTATTAGAAAATGTATTTTCAACTATATGAATACATTCAATGGTTTCATAAATAAATTATGTCAATTATTGTACAATGTAGTGGCTTAAAAAAATCATAGTAATAATCTCTTACCTCAAATTGTAACTGTTTACTACCAAAAAAAAAAAAAAGAAAATGTGTTTTCACATGACATCCTAAATGAATCGCCTTTTAATCAACAAGTGGCTCTGCCCATTACCTTTCTCTGTGTGGGACAAATTACACACATCTTGATGCAAGGAAATAAAAGATTACATCAAAATGATAATGTTACCAGTCAAATTTGTATGTTATTACAAAGAAACTTATCTAAATTTTTAAAAATTTATTCAAATGCAATTTTTTTAAGGTTTTTTCCTTTTGTGTACCTAGGATACTAGAATTTTCTCTATATATGTAATCAAACAGGTTTTAACACAAAGATTAGCACTGGGAGACAATTCTCCTTTGGTCTCTCACATTTCCACCCATCTTATGAGCTGAGGCACTAGCTGTCTTTTATTCTGGACTAATTTTCCAAGGATGTTTGTATAATGAGGAGCCTTGGGAGATATAGTGTCTCCCTCTGGAGCACAGCACAAGTTTGGTTACTGTCCAGCCTAATAAAGATAATGCCTCCCTCTGGGGCAAAGGTAAAGCAGGTTTTCTTAAAGCACGTTCATCATAAAAGATTGGAGTTTGCTAAGCTCAGGTTCCTCACCTCTGACAAATCCACTGAGCATCTACCTGGGCCACTGCATGTCACCCCTGTGGGAGCTGAGGGTGTAGCAAGCAGAACTGACACAAACATGAAGCTCATACTTCTTGCTGTGTCATTAGTAATAAAGTCCTTTGTTTAATAAAATCCTGACCTAGGAGTCCCTTGTCTTCTGTCAACCAACAGGAAACTCTGGCAAGCTAGCCCACTAGTGTGCAAGATGGGTAAAAGTCTCAGACCCTTCACACTTCTTGCCTATGAGCATCTTTTCCCACCCCATCTCTGTTTCTTAAGGCCTACTTTAGTGGATTACAGCAGATGGTAGCCATTTCCACTGTTCACTTGCAATCTGAAGACAATCAGAATTTTGACAATGCATAGTGAAAAGGTTTTCATTCTCTCCCACAGCAACAGAATAAACACTGTGAACTGGTATTGTTAGAGTTTCTGAACAGAATGGAAATAGCAAAGTAGCAAAGACATGAGCAAGATAACTAGATTACTTGCTTTTCCTTTCTCCCCACTTTCATTCCTGTGAGGTGCAAATGCATTATAGAATTGAATTATAGAAATGTTTATTTATACACTTAACCAAAATACATTAAATACAACAGCATATTTTAGGGAGCCCTGGTGGCACTGTGGTTAAGCGCACTGCTGCTAACCGAAAGATCTGCTTCGAACCTCCCACCCACTCCACAGGAGAAAGATGTAGCAGTCTGTTTTTGGTAAAGATTACAGCCTTGGAAACCCTATAGGGCAGTTTTACTCTGTCCTTTGGGGTCAGTATGAGTTGGAATCAACTCCACGGCAACAGGTTTGGACTGGTTTTGATTTGAGCATATTTTAAGTTCAAAAATAAATATGCACAAAGTTCAAACTATTCATAGCATATTAACACTTGAATACTTCTTTTACTAATAATATATAATAGTTATATATTTTGTTTGAAAATGTGTTAATGTGAAGAAGCTTGAAAAAGTTACCTTTAATTCAGCATATAAAGAAACACTAGATTACATACTTTAGCAAAGTTCTTTTTACATTTATTCTCTAGTTCCCATTTTTTCTCTATCCTCCTCTTCTTAGATCTTCAACTCCAAGACAGCCTAAAGAATGTGGCCTAGTCATCACTTTTACTGAACATCCCATTGCTGTCGAGTCGATTCCAACTCATAGCGACCCTATAGGACAGAGTAGAACTGCCCTATACTGTTTCCAAGGAGCACCTGGTGGATTCAAACTGCCGAACTTTTGGTTAGCAGCCAAACTCTTAACCACTATGCCACCATGGTTTCATAACTCATATCTATTCCACAAGGTGGGCAACAACCAGCACTTCAATTTCAAGAACCTCTTCCTACTGGAATTCTGATTACTTCCGTATTACTTAGCATGGATGATGGCATCACTACCCATCCAGAATCATATTTAACTCTTCCCTTCCTTTTAATAACGTTGGCAGTTCGAATCCACCAGCCACTCCTTGGAAATCCTTTGGGGCAGTTCTACTCTGTCTAGGGTCACTATGAGTCAGAATCAACTCAATGGCAATGGGTTCAATGGGTTCCCCTCACTCAATCTGGTTAATCAGTCACTAAATCTCCTTGTTGTTTTTAGGTACCATCGACTAGATTTTCCACTCATAGCAGCCCCATGTGACAGAGCAGAACTGCCCCATAGGATTTTCTTGGCTGTAATCTTTACAGAAACAGATTGCCAGGTCTTTCTCCCAGGGCCGCTGGGTGGGTTCCAACCACCAACCTTTCAGTTAGCAGCCAAATGCTTAGCCTTTGCACTACCAGGGCTCCTCAATATCTTTCAAACCAGTCTCTTCTTTACCAGCCACCCAATCCCTCCACTTTCCTCTCCAACTCCCACTCACATCTGTCCATTCTCATTGTTTCTACCTTTGATCCTTATCAACTCTCCTAGACTACGGAAATGGTCTCTTAACTATCCCGACTTTATCTAGTTTCAACTTCCTATCCTAAACCATTCATTCTACTACCTAGATGATTTTCCTAAAATGCAAATCTAATTATGTTATTCCTCTACTACCACCTCTACCCCCTCATCTAAGGACATATATACTCCACAACTCTTTCATGACCTACCAGAGAAACTGATACAAAGCACCTATTTATCTGTTTAGCCTCATCTTTTTGCCACTTTCACAGATATACTCTATAAACACTTGCTAAACCAGGCTGCTTACTGTTTCACATCTCGGTGCTTTTACATATGCTAACCTTCTGTATAAAATAATTTTTCCTTCCTGAACGCTGACGTATTTTACTTATACTTCAAACTTCTTTGACCTGCAAAGAATTGTACACTTTTTTTTTTTTTGCCACTAACCTTAATACATTCCTCTATTATTATACTTATCACATGGTGTTCCAACCTTAATATATGTATTTTTTTCTCTTTACTATATATACATGCAGTCCTCAAAGTCAGATATCCTATCTTTTGTATTCTTAGCAACTACTTTGTTGCCTGGTCCATAGTAGGGAAATTCAGTAAAAATTTATTAAATTAGATTTGCTTTGTAGTTTTCTAAAACAGACCTATTCTACAACTTTTGCTTGAAGGAACATTTTTAAATGTATTATCAGGGAGAGTAAGCTAAAAGCAGCTAAAAGTAATTTAGGAAGAAGGATAAATAAGGTATCACTGTTGAAGAATTATTAGCTTTTTAAAACTGCATTACTCACTACACACCTGCTAGAATGGCTATTAAAAAAACTGACAATACCAACTGCTGATGAAGATGTGGTACAATTGAAACTCTCATGCACAGCAGGTTAAGAATGCAAAATGGTACAGCCGCTTTGCAAAACAATTTGACAGCTTTTTATAAAAAAAATGTAATTATCATATGACCTAGCCATTTTACTCTTATTTAACCTACATAAATGAAAACTTATGTTCACACAAAAATTGCATACAAATGTTTATAGCAGCATTATTCATAACTGAAAAACTGGAGACCCACATATCCTTCAGTGAATGAATGGATAAACTGTTTCCTCCAACCAATGGAATATGAGTGAGCAATAAAAAGACTCAAATGCATCATGCTGAGTGAAGGGCACCAGTCTCAGAAGGTTATATACTATATGATTCCATTTATTTGACATTCTGAAAAGGCAAAACTATAGGGAAGGAAAACAGGTGTTTGCTGGGTTAAAGTTAGGGGATGGGGGAGTCTGACTACAAAATTTACCGTATGTAAATTTATTAATAAAGGCATTATTTCTTAAGCATCCCCATACTATTTACCCTAGACTTGAAAAAAATTACCTTACATGGGATTTATCGATTGAAGGGATAGGTGGAACAGACTAAAAGAACGGCTTTGAGGTGGAAATTAAAGGAGTTGCTAAAACATCATGGATTGTAAGACAATGATCCATAATTTAGAGAAAAAGAAAGGTGAAGAGCAACTAAGGAGTAGAGCAAATAGATCTTAAAATTAAAGAATGGACTTAAAGAATTCACTTCTATTCTTTAGTACCATGACAGATAATATATCTTCATTTGCTTTTTGATGTCTCTACTACACACAAAATCATTTAAGAAAAAGTAATTTAATTTTAAGAGGATATAAGCATATTTTATTTCAGTATTCCAAAGCTACATTAAAAGATATTAATTGGTTGGCTGCAATTTTCAAATCAAAAGCTCTAATTGATGAAGAAAGTCTTAAAATTCTGGTAGAATCTAACATTGGGGTTAAACCTAAAAGGAAGTTAATATATTCAAGGAAATTATTCAATGTATTTCATACTTTGCACCTGTCTTTGCTTGCCTGTTTGTCTTTCACAGCCTGCTCCCCTTCTTCCTTTTATTGCTTCCTGCCTTTTCTTTCCTGCCTTCCTACACAATCTGCCATGCCCTTTTCCTCCTCAGTGCCTTCTAGAAATTTGCCACAACCCTAAATTACCCAATTGTTTTCAGGAATGATCACAAAAAATAGAATTCACTTAAAAGACTGTGAATTAAAACACAGCTAATGGTCAGATTCAAATATTGTGATATTCTCTAAACATGACAATAAGAAATACAAATAGTCTAACAGGACATTAAAGATATGTTAAATATAAACACTAAATTAAAACTATCCAGAGAAGGTATGTATGTCATTTAAATTAAAACTTCTTCAATATATTTGCCTAATAATATTAACTTAAACGGCTGATAAATAGTCTCATAAAGTCAACAAATATTAGTATTAAATGTTTTAAAATATAACATACAAATATCAACAAAAATAGGAAACTAACCAGTCTATAAAAAAATTTTTTTAGGCCAAATTACTCTAAATACTGAAGCTTATTGAATAAATGTTTCAAATGTATACTCTGAATTCCAGACACTTAGTTGACCAAGAAAAGAATAATCTCCCTATCTTTGGCCTTTGGGCTAAGACTATGTGAATAAGTCATCTACTGAGATGGAATTGTAAAAATAATGTGCTTGAGAGGAAAACACTCTTTCCAGTTGCTGAACTGGAAAGTCTTCCATTTCTGTTGCCCATTTACAAAACAAGAATGACCTTTAGATAAACTCTGAAATTGAGTTGTAAAGCCACATGACTGCAGAAAAACAATTCTCTAAAATGCTCCTTTGTGAACCAACTATTGAGGAAAATAAACCAACCAATATTACCTTTATGCTGCCTTGGTTACCCACCTAATAAAGCTGTCCAAAACTGAAAATTGGGGAAAAGGAGGCAGTCAGCGAGTAGAAAATGGGACCCTGCACATTTTGAAAATTCAGAGGGTTACTGATGATGACTTCCCCTTCTTCTCTGCATTACAAATTATCTATTTGTCTACTTTCATCCTTTAGAGTTACACTGAATATCAAAATGGGTATTTCAAAATTGTCACTATTATTCTAATAAATTTCAGAAACATACAGTGTTAGAATTTGGGGTCACTAAATTAAGAAACTAGAGCCCTGGTGGTGCAATTAAGAGCTACAGTGAGCTACTAACCAAAAGGTCGGCAGTTTAAATCCACCAGCTGCTCCATGGAAACCCTATGAGGCAGTTCTACTCTGTACTATATGGTCACTACAAGTAGGAATCAACTCAATGGCAATGGGTTTGGGTGGTTTTTAATTACAGAAATTACTGAGTCATAAGTATTATTACTTTAGAATAAAATACAAAAAAGAAGTTCAGATAAGTTAACGATGACCTAAAAAGGACATTTTTTTAAGCTAAAGACTTTAAAGTAACATTTTAAACCATCATTTGCAAGTGTAAATAACTTGTTTTTGTTGTGTGCCATCAATTGGATTCCGACTCATAGCGACGCTATAGGGTAGAGTAGAACTCCCCCATAGGGTTTTCAAGGAGCGGCTGGTGGATTGGAACCACTGACCTTTCAGTTAGCAGCCTGGGCTACCATAAATAACTTCAGACTTAATAATACAAATTTTCATAAATGAGATGAGAGTGGTACATTATACTGACTTTTTCTAACAATATCATTCCTTCATATAGTTCTCATTTGTTATAACAAATATTTTCTCATGCAGAATATATAGATGATAATTTGAGGTTAACACAATGTAATTTTCAACTAAAATACAAAAATAAAATATTTTCTTTTGCTCTCGGGGGGAAAATTAAGATAAATTATTTCATTACTACAAGATGTAAATTGTTATTATTCTTCAGTCTTTTCTGGAACTTGTTCAGGCCTTGGAAAATCTGCTTCATACTTCTTCTTGAGATTACATAAATATATTCGTAAACCATCTGGATCCAATCGAGAGTTTCGAGCAGTTTGAACAAGCCTAGTGGCTAGATGATACACAGCTCTCTGTCTTTCCATCTCAGGGGTACTCTTTTGGTTTTGCTGTTATTTAAAAAATATGTAAAATTAAAATATGAATACTAATTTTCACTTAAACAATATTTTGGCAATATTTTATCTCCTTCCACAGAATTGTAGAACTCAAAGGTTAACTAATTCCTTTGGATAAGTCAATCCCATCTAAGAATATATCAGAAGAAATAAAGAAATATCATTTCAGAGAATAAAATTTCTCATAAGTATTTACCACTTTATGACAAATCTTTATATCCTTGAAAATTACTTTTCAATGAAAAAAATCCTGCTAAGTAGGTCAAATTTCTCAACACAACACCAAAAAGTAATGGAAAAACCACCAAGTGTATGTACTACAAACACTTTCTCATTAAAAAGGTATGGGAAAATAACACTATCCAAATTGCTATGCAGTAGACATAATGTTAAGTATCATGCAAAAGTTCTACTCTGCTTTCTGTTACTTTAATTCCCCAGTAGATAAATGGGTAGGCAGAATAGGTCTTTAGTAAACTGCTCCTTTAAGAGAGTTCATATACAGAAACTGTGGAAGCCTAAGAAAGATAGTACTACCCACGGGGTGAATTAAATTTTTAAAAATAAACAGCACAAATGGAAAAAAAAAAAGTCAATTTCAACTCAGCTATTTGAAATTATATCTTAATTCTTCACAAGCTATACTTAAGGATACCCAAGAAATAATGTTTAAAATGGGAATCTCCTAATAGTTTGGAAGGCCTTTAGATATTCAGTCCTCGAACAGTAATACTTCAAGGTTGAAAGCATAGTTGGAAAATTCTGAATTCACCTCTTTAATTGAGATCCTTAGCTGAATCACAGCATTTTTCATCTTAAAAATTTATGGAAAGTCTTAGTGAGTTTCTCAGAAATACAATTCTTTCAACTCTTTTGGAATAGAAAGCAATTCCTATATTTTTCTACTTTCACTATAGGAAAAATTAGTATAACTCCATGAAGTGGAGTAGGTTCATCATATATTCATCCATCTATCTATTTGATATATTGACTGATTAACCACCAATTAGTTTATTATTTAATTAACAAAGTTATTGGGTATGCACTATAATCTATGTTCCAGGCCCCATACCTTGTATGTGTGTCTGTGGGTCATAGAAAAAGGTGTAACTGATATGATACCTGAACTGAAGGGGCTTACAGACTTACAGTGAAAAAGACATATTTATAAGTGATTAATTATGGTAACTATGAAAAAGTTTCATACAAAATATTCAGAGGAAGGGAAGGTCACTTCCAGCTCACATGAAGAAAGGCTTAAATAAGGTGGAACATTGAAAATGAATCTTGATTTGACCCAAGAGCCAAAGGGGAGGGCATTTTGGATGGAAGCAACAGCTTCAGCAGGCACATTAGAAAACATGGTACACAGTCTGGTCATAATGATGAAATATTAAGTAAGTTAGTGTGGCAGAAATGTAGGTTATATGAAATTGAGTAATGTAATGTAAGGTTGAGATAGTAAAAAATGGAAATCACAAAGCAATAGTTAGCAAACTTTAGTGTATATAAGAATTATCTGAAGACTCATTAAAAATTAATATTTCTGAGCCACAAGAGACCCTTGAAAATCTGGGGTGGGACCCAGGATCCCAGGTGATTCTAATGGAAGTAATCCTTAGACTATGTAGTTTGAGTAATAATCAGAGAGGATTTTTAACACTAAGCTAAGGAGTTACACTTTTATTTGGTAAGAAACGACTGAAAGTTTCTGAGCGGGAAAACATAAGAGCTATGCATTAGGTGACAATCTACTTGCAGGGCGCAGAATGGATTGGAAAAGAGAGAGAACCTCCTGCACAGCCCTCATAAGAAGTGGTTAAGAGGAAGAATTCACAGATGACTCTGATGGGCGACTGAGACTTGAAAGTGAAGAGATGAGATATTTTAGAAGATGATGAATTTAATTATGGCCCTATATATAGATAAAAATATGAACAGTGAAAACATAGGTTAAGAGATCAAGAGGAAATATGGAGGAAAATACACAGATTCAGAGTCTAGCATGATGATAACGGACAATGTGTGAAAGGATGAGAGAGCCAAGAGTACAGATTGAAAAATAAGGAACATGGGCAGAATCTTAAGAAAATTTTCATTTAGTAAGTGGGATAAGAAAAAAACATTGGTGAAGAAAGGAGAGGACTAATCAAAGAGCCAGGAGAACGAAAACATTGAGGAAAAAAAATGCCACAGTAGCTAAGATACGACAGAATTAAAAAAAAGGAAAGAAGTACAGTGTCAAATGCCACAGAGGGATCAGGGAAGATGAGAAGTAAAATAAAGACCATAAGATTTTATGATTAGTTGGTATTTTCAAGAAGAAAGTTTCAGTGGAATAATGGCACCAAGATCTAGTTTACAAGTGGGAAATAGGAGCGGCAAATATAGGTTATTCTTGAGAAACTGGCAGTAAAAAGACAGAGAAATTGATAATTGTTTGAAAAGTAGTGTTTTCAAAGTTTAGAAAAAATATTAGCATATTCATAGAAAAAAGAAAAGCCAGTGAAGAAAACACTAAGCAAAAGAGAAGAAAAGTAGTGCCTTAATATCTTAATGGTAATAGAATGAAGGTGGAAAAGGTAGCCTTAGCAAGACTGAAAGGCAATCTCTTCCTCCAAGAAAAGAGGGAAAAGAAATGGGTGAAAAATAGAGACTCCAAAATAGAATTCTGAAAGAGAGAAGGTTGAAGGACTCCTCCAGATGAACTCAAGTTTCTCACAAAGTGTAGGAGGCGGGTCTGTCAGGTCTGTGTGGTATTTGAAGGAAAGAGGAACTTGAGGTCAATTCTGACCTTGGGCTTTTAACAAATTTGGGGGCCCAGAATAGTATTGCAAACTTTTTATTTTGCCTAGCACATTAAAAGAAAGCCCAACTACTTAACTTCAACAACGTTTCATAAAATATTTTAATATCAAAAAAGGTAGAAGCATACTGAAAAAAAATTTTTTTTTTAAGTAGGGGGTAAAAAAAAGTTGGGGTATGTGAAATGGAAACAGGAACCAACTGAAGTAGCCCCAAAGCCAGAAGAGTTCAAGAAAAAAAAAGTATTGGATTATAACTCAAAGTATAAAATATCCATGAGTCCATACTGATATAAATAAATGACCAAGTTAATAAACAAATGGGAGAGAAGAGGCAAATCTCCCAGGCAGAATTTTTTTAAAAAAGTATAGGAGGTGAATTATCTGTAGAGAGTGAGAAGATTGAGGGCTCAATAAGAGTGGAAATGCTTTGAAAGAGTTACCGTAAAAACTATGGGGTGGGGGGGAACCACTACACCACCAGGGTTTCCAAAAACAAGAGAAGTCAATTAAAAATTTTTAAAAACCAAATTCGTTACCTTCGAGTGAATTCTGACTCACAGTGACCCTACAGGAGAGAGTAGAACTGCCCCCACAGGGTTTCCAAGCCTGCAATCGTTATGGAAGCAGACTGTCACATCTTTCCCCCATGAAGTGGCTGGTGGGTTTGAACCATTAACCTTTCAGTTAGCAGCTGAGCATTTAACCACTGTGCCACCAGGGCTCCTTATAGAAGCCAATAAGAGAAGGAAAAAAAAAAAACTATCCATTAATATATTCAACTAAAGTTAGAATATATGAATACGCAGTGGATAAAATTAGCCCATCTTTTGTATTTTTCAAATGTCATTAGCAAAGGCAAAGCCTACAAGGCTAGTGGAAAAGTTGCCCATAACTGGAATTTGACAAAATGATGTCTGAAAAACTAAGTAGTGACAGTTTCTTTGGAACTAGCTCATTTCCAAAATTGCTGACAAGAGATGGGTCAGCAAAAAAGAGGAAGACCTTCAACAAGATGGACTGACACATGGCTGCAAAAATGGGCTCAAACATAGTAACAATTATGAGGATGGTGCAGGACTGGGCAGTGTTTCATTTTGTGCACTCAGGGTCACTATGAGTCAGAACAGACTCCAGGGCACCTAACAACAACAACGAAAGTCACAAAGTCAGTCTGGGGGCTCAAAGGATAGAAGAGATGCAATAAAAATTGAAGGTAAGTTAAAAAAACAGAGTGAAAAACAGGAAAATATTATTACCGAAGGAAATTTCGCTCAGTTTTCTTTCTTTTTTTTTTATAATAACTTTTATTAAGCTTCAAGTGAACGTTTACAAATTCAATCAGTCTGTCACATATAAGTTTACATACATCTCACTCCCTACTCCCACTTACTCTCCCCGTCTTGAGTCAGCCCTTTCAGTCTCTCCTTTCTTGACAATTTTGCCGGCTTCCCTCTCTCTCTATCCTCCCATCCCCCCTCCAGACAAGAGTTGCCAACACAATCTCAAGTGTCCACCTGATATAATTAGCTCACTCTTCATCAGCGTCTCTCTCCCACCCGCTGACCAGTCCCTTTCATTTCTGATGAGTTGTCTTCGGGGATTGTTCCTGTCCTGTGTCAACAGAAGGTCTGGAGAGCATGGCCGCCGGGATTCCTCCAGTCTCAGTCAGACCATTAAGTTTGGTCTTTTTATGAGAATTTGGGGTCTGTATCCCACTGATCTCCATCCCACTGATCTCCTGCTCCCTCAGGGGTCCTCTGCTGAGCTCCCTGTCAGGGCAGACATCGATTGTGGCCGGGCACCAACTAGTTCTTCTGGTCTCAGGATGATGTAGGTCTCTGGTTCATGTGGCCCTTTCTGTCTCTTGGGCTCTTAGTTGTCATGTGGGCTTGGTGTTCTTCATTTTCCTTTGCTCCAGGTGGGTTGAGACCAATTGCTGCATCTTAGATGGCTGCTTGTTAGCATTTAAGACCCCAGACACCACATTTCAAAGTGGGATGCAGAATGATTTCATAATAGAATTATTTTGCCAATTGACTTAGAAGTCCCCGCAAACCATGTTCCCCAGACCCCCGCGCTTGCTCCGCTGACCTTTGAAGCATTCATTTTATCCCGGAAACTTCTTTGCTTTTGGTCCAGTCCAATTGAGCTGACCTTCCATGTATTGAGTGTTGTCTTTCCCTTCACCTAAAGCAGTTCTTATCTACTGATTAATCAATAAAAAACCCTCTCCCACCCTCCCTCCCTCCCCCCCTCGTAACCACAAAAGTATGTGTTCTTCTCAGGTTTACTATTTCTCAAGATCTTATAATAGTGGTCTTATACAATATTTGTCCTTTTGCCTCTGACTAATTTCGCTCAGCATAATGCCTTCCAGGTTCCTCCATGTTATGAAATGTTTCAGAGATTCGTCACTGTTCTTTATCGATGCGTAGTATTCCATTGTGTGAATATACCACAATTTATTTACCCATTCATCCGTTGATGGACACCTTGGTTGCTTCCAACTTTTTGCTATTGTAAACAGAGCTGCAATAAACATGGGTGTGCATATATCTGTTTGTATGAAGGCTCTTGTATCTCTAGGGTATATTCCTAGGAGTGGGATTTCTGGGTTGTATGGTAGTTCTATTTCTAACTGTTTAAGATAACGCCAGATAGATTTCCAAAGTGGTTGTACCATTTGACATTCCCACCAGCAGTGTATGAGAGTTCCAATCTCTCCGCAACCTCTCCAACATTTATTATTTTGTGTTTTTTGGGATTAATGCCAGCCTTGCTGGTGTGAGATGGAATCTCATCGTAGTTTTAATTTGCATTTCTCTAATGGCTAATGATCGAGAGCATTTTCTCATGTATCTGTTGGCTGCCTGAATATCTTCTTTAGAGAAATGTGTGTTCATATCCTTTGCCCACTTCTTGATTGGGTTGTTTGTCTTTTTGTGGTTGAGTTTTGCCAGAATCATGTAGATTTTAGAGATCAGGCGCTGGTCGGAGATGTCATAGCTGAAAATTCTTTCCCAATCTGTAGGTGGTCTTTTTACTCTTTTGGTGAAGTCTTTAGATGAGCATAGGTGTTTGATTTTTAGGAGCTCCCAGTTATCGGGTTTCTCTTCATCATTTTTGGTAATGTTTTGTATTCTGTTTATACCTTGTATTAGGGCTCCTAGGGTTGTCCCAATTTTTTCTTCCATGATCTTTATTGTTTTAGTCTTTATGTTTAGGTCTTTGATCCACTTGGAGTTAGTTTTTGTGCATGGTGTGAGGTATGGGTCCTGTTTCATTTTTTTGCAAATGGATATCCAGTTATGCCAGCACCATTTGTTAAAAAGGCTATCTTTTCCCCAGTTAATTGACACTGGTCCTTTGTCAAATATCAGCTGCTCATACGTGGATGGATCTATGTCTGGGTTCTCAATTCTGTTCCATTGGTCTATGTGTCTGTTGTTGTACCAATACCAGGCTGTTTTGACTACTGTGGCTGTATAATAGCTTCTGAAGTCAGGTAAGGTGAGGCCTCCCACTTTCTTCTTCTTTTTCAGTAGTGCTTTGCTTATCCGGGGCTTCTTTCCGTTCCATATGAAATTGGTGATTTGTTTCTCTATCCCCTTAAAATATGACATTGGAATTTGGATCGGAAGTGCGTTAAATGTATAGATGGCTTTTGGTAGAATAGACATTTTTACTATGTTAAGTCTTCCTATCCATGAGCAAGGTATGTTTTTCCACTTAAGTATGTCCTTTTTAATTCCTTGTAGTAGAGCTTTGTAGTTTTCTTTGTATAGGTCTTTTACATCCTTGGTAAGATTTATTCCTAAGTATCTTATCTTCTTGGGGGCTATTGTGAATGGTATTGATTTGGTAATTTCCTCTTCGGTGTTCTTTTTGTTGATGTAGAGGAATCCAAGTGATTTTTGTATGTTTATTTTATAACCTGAGACTCTGCCAAACTCTTCTATTAGTTTCAGTAGTTTTCTGGAGGATTCCTTAGGGTTTTCTGTGTATATAATCATGTCATCTGCAAATAGTGATAACTTTACTTCTTCCTTGCCAATCCGGATACCTTTTATTTCTTTGTCTAGCCTGATTGCCCTGGCTAAGACTTCCAACACGATGTTGAATAAGAGCGGTGATAAAGGACATCCTTGTCTGGTTCCCGTTCTCAAGGGAAATGCTTTCAGGTTCTCTCCATTTAGAGTGATATTGGCTGTTGGCTTTGCATAGATGCCCTTTATTATGTTGAGGAATTTTCCTTCAATTCCTATTTTGGTGAGAGTTTTTATCATGAATGGGTGTTGGACTTTGTCAAATGCCTTTTCTGCATCAATTGATAAGATCATGTGGTTTTTGTCTTTTGATTTATTTATGTGATGGATTACATTAATGTTTTTTCTGATATTAAACCAGCCTTGCATACCTGGTATAAATCCCACTTGATCAGGGTGAATTATTTTTTTGATGTGTCGTTGGATTCTATTGGCTAGAATTTTGTTGAGGATTTTTGCATCAATGTTCATGAGGGATATAGGTCTATAATTTTCTTTTTTTGTAATGTCTTTACCTGGTTTTGGTATCAGGGAGATGGTGGCTTCATAGAATGAGTTGGGTAGTATTCCGTCATTTTCTATGCTTTGGAATACCTTTAGTAGTAGTGGTGTTAACTCTTCTCTGAAAATTTGGTAGAACTCTGCAGTGAAGCCGTCCGGGCCAGGACTTTTTTTTGTTGGGAGTTTTTTGATTACCATTTCAATCTCTTTTTTTGTTATGGGTCTATTTAGTTGTTCTACTTCTGAATGTGTTAGTTTAGGTAGGTAGTGTTTTTCCAGGAATTCATCCATTTCTTCTAGGTTTTCAAATTTGTTAGAGTACAATTTTTCATAATAATCTGAAATGATTCTTTTAATTTCATTTGGTTCTGTTGTGATGTGGTCCTTCTCATTTCTTATTCGGGTTATTTGTTTCCTTTCCTGTATTTCTTTAGTCAGTCTAGCCAATGGTTTATCAATTTTGTTAATTTTTTCAAAGAACCAGCTTTTGGCTTTGTTAATTCTTTCGATTGTTTTTCTGTTCTCTAATTCATTTAGTTCAGCTCTAATTTTTATTATTTGTTTTCTTCTGGTGCCTGATGGATTCTTTTGTTGCTCACTTTCTATTTGTTCAAGTTGTAGGGACAGTTCTCTGATTTTGGCTCTTTCTTCTTTTTGTATGTGTGCATTTATTGATATAAATTGGCCTCTGAGCACTGCTTTTGCTGTGTCCCAGAGGTTTTGATAGGAAGTATTTTCATTCTCGTTGCTTTCTATGAATTTCCTTATTCCCTCCTTGATGTCTTCTATAACCCAGTCTTTTTTCAGGAGGGTATTGTTCATTTTCCAAGTATTTGATTTCTTTTCCCTAGTTTTTCTGTTATTGATCTCTAGTTTTATTGCCTTGTGGTCTGAGAAGATGCTTTGTAATATTTCGATGTTTTGGACTCTGCAAAGGTTTGTTTTATGACCTAATATGTGGTCTATTCTAGAGAATGTTCCATGTGCGCTAGGAAAAAAAGTATATTTTGCAGCAGTTGGGTGGAGAGTTCTGTATAAATCAATGAGGTCAAGTTGGTTGATTGTTGTAATTAGATCTTCCGTGTCTCTGTTGAGCTTCTTACTGGATGTCCTGTCCTTCTCCGAAAGTGGTGTGTTGAAGTCTCCTACTATAATTGTGGAGGTATCTATCTCGCTTTTCAGTTCTGTTAAAATTTGATTTATGTATCTTGCAGCCCTGTCATTGGGTGCGTAAATATTTAATATGGTTATGTCTTCCTGATCAATTGTCCCTTTTATCATTATATAGTGTCCTTCTTTATCCTTTGTGGTGGATTTAAGTCTAAAGTCTATTTTGTCAGAAATTAATATTGCTACTCCTCTTCTTTTTTGCTTATTGTTTGCTTGATATACTTTTTTCCATCCTTTGAGTTTTAGTTTGTTTGTGTCTCTAAGTCTAAGGTGTGTCTCTTGTAGGCAGCATATAGATGGATCGTGTTTCTTTATCCAGTCTGTGACTCTCTGTCTCTTTATTGGTGCATTTAGTCCATTTACATTCAGGGTAATTATAGATAAATAAGTTTTTAGTGCTGTCATTTTGATGCCTTTTTATGTGTGTTGTTGACAATTTCATTTTTCCACATACTTTTTTGTGCTGAGGCGTTTTTCTTAGTAAATTGTGAGATCCTCATTTTCATAGTGTTTGACTTTATGTTAGTTGAGTCGTTACGTTTTTCTTGGCTTTTATCTTCAGTTATAGAGTTGTTATACCTTTTTGTGGTTACCTCATTATATACCCCTATTTTACTAAGTAAAAACCTAACTTGTATTGTCCTATATCGCCTTGTATCACTCTCCATATGGCAGTTCAATGCCTCCTGTATTTAGTCCCTCTTTTTGATTATTGTGATCTTTTACCTATTGACTTCCATGATTCCCTGTTATGTGTATTTTTTTTTTTTTAATTAATCTTAATTTGTTTGTTTTTGTGATTTCCCTATTTGAGTTGATATCAGGACGTTCTGTTTTGTGACCTTGTGTCGTGCTGATATCTGATATTATTGGTTCTGTGACCAAACAATATCCTTTAGTATTTCTTGTAGCTTTGGTTTGGTTTTTGCAAATTCTCTAAACTTGTGTTTGTCTGTAAATATCTTAATTTCGCCTTCATATTTCAGAGAGAGTTTTGCTGGATATATGATCCTTGGTTGGCAGTTTTTCTCCTTCAGTGTTCTATATATGTCGTCCCATTCCCTTCTTGCCTGCATGGTTTCTGCTGAGTAGTCAGAACATATTCTTATTGATTCTCCCTTGAAGGAAACCTTTCTTTTCTCCCTGGCTGCTTTTAAAATTTTCTGTTTATCTTTGGTTTTGGTGAGTTTGATGATAATATGTCTTGGTGTTTTTCTTTTTGTATCAATCTTAAATGGGGTTCGATGAGCATCTTGGATAGATATCCTTTCGTCTTTCATGATGTCAGGGAAGTTTTCTGTCAGAAGTTCTTCAACTATTTTCTCTGTGTTTTCTGTCCCCCCTCCCTGTTCTGGGACTCCAATCACCCGCAGGTTATCCTTCTTGATAGAGTCCCACATAATTCTTAGGGTTTCTTCATTTTTTTTAATTCTTTTATCTGATTTTTTTTCAGCTATGTTGGTGTTGATTCCCTGGTCCTCCAGATGTCCCAGTCTGCATTCTAATTGCTCGAGTCTGCTCCTCTGACTTCCTAGTGTGTTGTCTAATTCTGTTATTTTATTGTTAATCTTTTGGATTTCTACATGTTGTCTCTCTATGGATTCTTGCAACTTATTAATTTTTCCACTATGTTCTTGAATAATCTTTTTGAGTTCTTCAACAGTTTTATCAGTGTGTTCCTTGGCTTTTTCTGCAGATATCCTAATTTCATTTGTGATATCATTAAGCATTCTGTAAATTAGTTTTTTATATTCTGTATCTGATAATTCCAAAATTGTATCTTCATTTGGGAAAGATTTTGATTCTTTTGTTTGGGGGGTTGGAGAAGCTGTCACGGTCTGCTTCTTTAAGTGGTTTGATATGGATTGTTGTCTCCGAGCCATCACTGGGAAACTAGTTTTTCCAGAAAATCCGCTAAAAAAAAACTGCAGTCAGATCCCTATCAGAGTTCTCCCTCTGGCTTAGGCTATTCAGATGTTAATGAAGCCGCCTGGGGAGGGTGGGGGAGGGAACAGAGAGATAGGAGAGTAGCACCTCAGAATATAGCCAGAGTTGCTTGTCTTGCTTGGAATGACTGTTATATCTGAGATTCCCGCGGGCGCGTCGCCTATGTGTGCTGGCTGTGTGGAGATTGCCCCCAGGGGGTCTGGCCCGCTGGAGTCACGGTCAGATCCTCCGCTTCCAGCCCCACGCCCAGCGTCAAGGCTCCCCTACTGGGACGGTGCACTCTCAACTCCAATATCAGTCGCTGCCTCCCGGGGACTTCTCGTCTCTCCAGCCGTGTGGCCGTGCCGCCCCCGTGAACCAGGTGGGCCCCCTCCCGGGGTTAGTTCAGATGGGTGGAGTAGCTCCCCGTGCTTGTGCCGCGACCGAGTGTCCCGGCTGGAACGCTGTTCTCCCCACTCCAATACCAGTCGCTGCCTCCCGGGGACTTCTCCTACCGGCTGCGTCCCACGCCGCCCGCGCGACCCGGCTGGTCCCCTTCCCGGGGTTAGTTCAGGGGGTGGAGCAACTCTCCGTGTTTATGGAGTACCTGCGTGCAGTCCAAATCCCTGCGGGACGGTTCTCCGGCTCGGATGCTGCTCTTTCTGCTCCAAGATCAGTCACTGCCTCCCGGGGACTTCTCCTACCGGCTGCGTCCCACGCCGCCCGTGGAACCGGCTGGTCCCCCTCCCGGGGTTAGTTCAGGGGGGTGGAGCAGGTCTCTGTGCTTGTGCCGTACCTGACTGGTACTCTGGCTCCAGGCTCTGGAAACTATCGCTGCTTCCCCGTATTAGTTCGTTCTCCGTCTCTAAATCTGTGTTTGTTGTTCAGGGTTCGTAGATTGTTATGTATGTGATCGATTCACTTGTTTTTCCGTGTCTTTGTTGTAAGAGGGATCCGAGGTAACATCTGCCTAGTCCGCCATCTTGGCTCCGCCCTCTCAGTTTTCTTAATACAGTAGATTCTTAAAGCATTTTAAAGCAAACTGATGTTTGAAAAAAAAAAAGATTTTCAAATTTAAAGTCAACGGATGTGAGTTCAGTGTTGGATCTACTGCTCATTAGCAAATCACTTAACCTTTGTGAACCTCAGGCGTTAAAATGAGAGTAAAAACACCTTTATTAGTTATCTTTTATTAGATAGATCTAACTATGAGGTTATGAGGCTTACATATGATAATAGATAGAAGAGCTCTGAAAACTACTTTAAAAGGTTTTACAAACCTTGTGCATGATGATTTTTATTTTTAAATGCATACATACCTTATATAGATTTATTTTTTCATCATAAAGTTAGTGTAGCCATAAGTACGGTAGGAACTGAACTGTTTAACTTTTGACTCCTATCTTATTAGCTGATTTGCTGGGAAAGGTTATAATTAATAGATCAGACCAAAAGAGTTTTAAGAAGAGGATTTTTTTTATTTAGGAATCAGATTTTTTAAATTTTATTTATTTTAATTATTAATTATTATATATTTAGATCAAAAACCATAATAAAGAGACAAACTAGAGATAAAATAAAAAACTAAAAATAAAAAAGATATAAGCTAAAAATATTTTCTTTAATTTGAAAAACAAAGTAATTATTTAAATTTTTTATTGTAGAAATATATAACAAAAATTTTACCACTTTAACTATTTTTACATGTGCAATTCCATGATACTGGTTATGTTCGTCATATTGTGATGATCACCACTATCCTTTTCCAAATTATTCTATCATCATTAACAGAAACTCAGTGCCTCCAAAGCAATGATTACCCTTTTCCCCTTTTCTCCCACCCCCGGTAACCACCAATAAGCTTTGGTGTCTATACTTTTGCCTATTTTATACAAGTGGAACCATACAATACTTGTCCTTTTGCGATTGACGTATTTCACTCAGCATAATGTTTTCAAGGTTCATCTATGTTATAGCATGGCTGAGTAACATTCTACTGAATGTATAAACCACATTTTGCTTATTCATTCATCTGATGATGGACACTTGGGTTGTTCCACCATTTACATACAGTGAATAGAACTGCAATCAACACTGGTGCACAGGTTTCTTGTTTGCAGTCTTGCTTGAAAAAAAAAAATCTTATTACTAGAGTTTCTTACCAAAATTTGTCGGGTAATTTGAGTCGTGATTTCTTTGGCATCCAAGACAATTGATGGTGGGAGTGATGACGCCTCTGCAGCTTTTAATCCTAAAAATTATTTTAAAAAATAAAAATAAATAGGGCTTTGATATAGACATTGCTGGTATTATGTTTAAGTAGTGTTGATATTTTCTTTACAGGTTTAAACTTCCCTTCTATAAGCATTTCTGAATTATTCGACTATTCTCAAAATTAAATTTCTCAAAGCTTTGCGTGATAAATTACCAATTACTAGATTTAATAATTTGTCCAAGACATTTAAGGCAAATCAGAACATGAATTAACCACCTCTGACGTAGCAGGGAAACATGACAGGAAAAAGAAGGGAAAGGACAGGAAAGGAAAAGAGGCAATTAGAAAATAATAACATTGAAAATTCGACTACAAATACAGTTGACAGAATGTCAAAGGATATGGATTTTTCAGGGGAGAAGAATGTTTAGTCATAGAGATTATCCTACAGCTGGACATTTGTCTAACCAGCAGATCAATTACAGAGGGATTTCTCAGAAGATGTAGTGGTAGGTGACTACTCTTCATGTAAATTCAAAAACCAACCATTATTCTCATGTCTTCAAAGCTTTATATTGGATAAACAACATAAAAACTTTCTACTGTGTGCCAACAGTTTATTGTACTTACTGCTTTAGAGACAATAAAAGCAACGGTAACACTTATAAGGTCATTATGAGTCAGAATAGACTCAACAGGAACAGGATTAGTTTTATGGTAGGCCTTTCATATTTGATAATTCATTTAATCTTCACAACCCCACATATATGGAAAATTATCCCCATTTCATAGACAATGAAATTGAGGCTTATAAAGATTAAACATCTGGTGAAATAAGCAGTTGATTCTCCATTTCAAATAGCAAAACAAAGATGCTTTTCTTTTTTTCTCACAAGGATCATATCCATAGATAAAATAATTATTGGAACTTTAGATGAACAGATCAATTGGAAATCCTCTGAATCCATGAGATTTTACATACGTCATATAATGATTTAGGTAGAAAGTATCTAATCGCGTTTACGAACACTGTATGGTTTAGTAATACAATCCCTTTAAGATTTTAAATTTAATTACCAAGTATACTGAACCTGAAGAGAACCGAGAAAGAACTTTGTTAGGAGTATGTAGGAAACATATAATCTTTAACTTAATATATAACTTGCAAATATAAACTAAATTGTATTTTTCTAAGGATAAAAACTAATACTTTCTAGGGCTTTTAAGTGTCATTATAATTCTACATAGTTACTGGTTCATAGCAATTTAAAATTAAGCTTAATACATATAAAATATGAGTTTGAAATATCATAGAAAATACAGTCTTGGAGCAAATAAGCACCCCAAAGAACGAGAAGGAAAATTGCTTAGACAGACAGCTAAGTAAAAAGGAAAAGAAAGCTTGTCTTAGGAGAAAATGTAGCATCTGAAAGTATAAATATAATTTCTATATACAATACCATAATTTTTTTCCTCAGTGTGTCCCTTAGAAAGTTTGTAGGTATACAAGATTGCTTCTTTATTTCTTGATGGGTTCTTTACATGTTGAACTTCAAAATGCATGTTTTCCACGTTAGGATACAGGACATCTATATGGCACAGTTCCAGGAAATGTGTAGCAAACAGTGTGAATGCCTAGAATATGTAATATACAGTGAATATCAGTACTTTACAAATGAACTAGAAAATTCTATTTTAACTATTTAAACGTAACATTTTGGTTTAATTTTCCAAGTAGCTTGGCAGAGATGCAGGACTATAACCAATAATTTGGAGGCTAAAATGGTCGATTTATTTTAAAGTGTTTCCAAAATTTACATTCAAACTAGGAAAATGTTAATTATGTTTTGATAGACATATGTATGCTAAATTACTGGAAAGATAATGAATCTAAAAATACAATCCTAAGAAGTACATCTGAAGATATAAATGTATCAAGATATTAAAAAGATGAAGCTTACCAGAAATAAAGCTATTTACTGAGGCAATCATTTATTAGAAAAGTAACCCAAAAACAAAACCATAACATTTCTCTCAAGTTTTTAAAAGCTTATTTTAAAAATTGCTTCTCTTATTTTAAAAATTGCTAACCAAAGGGTCAGCGGTTTCAATCCACCAGCCATTCCTTGGAAATCCTAAGGGACAGCTCTACTGTGTCCTATAAGGTCGCTATGAGCTGGAATCGACTCAATGACAATGAACTTCTGTTGTTGTTGTTGTTCCCTCCTTATAAGTTTCTGGCAAGTGGAGCAAATGGATTGTTTTTAGATATTCCAAATTGCAAAGGTCTTTAGAAAAAAAAAAATTTTTGTTTTTTTTTTTTTAGTTTTTAGGTTTGCATTTTGTTTGGGTTAGGTCTTTGTGGGGGAAAAAAGATTAAGAACACCACTTAGAACAATGGCTCAAATTTCAGAAATCCCCTGGGGAGTACGTTAAAGATGAAAATTCTTGGTCCTTATCCTCCAAAATTCTCAATAGGTAATTCTAATGTGGGGTCCCAGAAATCTGCATTTTCCATAAGAACTTCAGGTGATTTTGATGCAGGTGTTCCAAGTGATTTATGTTTAACACATGGTTTCCAACCCAGATGTTACTAAAGCAGACAGAGGTTTGAATAACTGGTTATGTTTTAAGACATTATCAGTGAGAAACTAAATAGGTGATCAGTGGAAAATTAAAATACTAAGACATTAAAAAGTAAAAATTTGACTGGCAAGATGGCTATCAACTATGAAAGGTGTGCAGAGAGGGAAGCAAGAGCTATATGTATAAAACAGAAAAAATGAAAAATCTCAATTCCCTACTCACCAGATCAAAAGGGGTGTAAAAATAAACCAAATTTATAAAGCCACAGGAAAATATTCAGAAATCCAACAAACTATTTATAAACCAAGGACCGTGTTCAATTTGTAAACTCTTTTCAGCTCAATTCAATCTAACAAGTAATTACTCAGTGCGCTAGAATTGTGCTGGAAACCCTGGTGGCATAGTAGTTAAGTGCTACAGCTGCTAACCAAGAGGTCGGCAGTTCAAATCTCCCAGGTGCTCCTTGGAAACTCTATGGGGCAGTTCTTCTCTGACCTATAGGGTCACTATGAGTCGTATTCGACTCAACGGCAGCGGGTTTTGTTTTCTTTAGTTTAGAATTGTGCTGTTAGAAAAATAATTAAGTTCCTTAAAAGGAAGTGGCAATAATTATATTTTCATTAAATTATTTTATACCAGAAAAGAATGTTCAAAAATATTACTGAAAGCATTATTCTTTGCTATTACCGAATACCTCAGAAACAGATTCTAATAAGCTTTTATCTTTAACAAGTAATAAATGCATCATATTGATATGAGACATTCTGACTGACCCACGCAGATTCAGAATTACTTTTTTTTTTTACTGTTAGTTACCTATAACATTACTTTTGATTCATCACAAAAATTTCTGTAAGCATAAAAAAGATTTTTCTTGGCGGGGCCAAGATGGCGGACTAGGCAGACGCTACCTCGGATCCCTCTTGCAACAAAGACACGGAAAAACAAGTGAATCGATCACATACATAACAATCTACGAACCCTGAACAACAAACACAGATTTAGAGACGGAGAACAAACTAATACGGGGAAGCAGCGATTGTTTTCAGAGCCTGGAGCCAGCGTACCAGTCAGGTACCGCACAAGCACAGAGAGCTGCGCCACCCCCCTGAACTAACCGCGGGAGGGGGCCCAGCCGGTTCACTCGGGCAGCGTGGGACACAGCCGGTAGAAGTCCCTGGGAGGCAGCGACTGGTATTGGAGCGGGGAGAGCAGCGTCCCAGCCGGGACACTCGGTCACGGCAAGAGCACGGGGAGCTGCTCCATTCACCTGAACTAAACCCGGGAGGGGGCCCATCCAATTATCGGAGGCGGCACGGCGACGCGGCTGGCAGGGCAAGAAGTCCCCGGGAGGCAGTGACCGATTTTGGAGTCGAGAGTGCACCGTCCCAGTAGGGGAGCCTTGACCCTGGGCGTGGGGCTGGAAGTGGAGGATCTGACCGTGACTCTAGCGGGCCAGACCCCCCGGGGGCAATCTCCACACAGCCAGCATACATAGGCGACGCGCCCCGTGGGAATCTCAGATATAATAGTCATTCCAAGCAAGACAAGCAACTCTGGCTATATTCTGAGGTGATACTCTCCTATCTCTCTGTTCCCTCCCCGACCCTCCCCAGGCGGCTTCATTAACATCCGAATAGCCTAAGCCAGAGGGAGAACTCTGATAGGGATCTGACTGCATTTTTTTTTTTGAGCGGATTTTCTGGAAAAACTAGTTTCCCAGTGATGGCTCGGAGACAGCAATCCATATCAAACCACTTAAAGAAGCAGACCATGACAGCTTCTCCAACCCCCCAAACAAAAGAATCAAAATCCTTCCCAAATGAAAATACAATCCTGGAATTATCAGATACAGAATATAAAAAACTAATTTACAGAATGCTTAAAGACATCACAGATGAAACAAGGCAAACTGCAGAAAAAGCCAAGGAACACACTGATAAAACTGTTGAAGAACTCAAAAAGATTATTCAAGAACATAGTGGAAAAATTAATAAGTTGCAAGAATCCATAGAGAGACAGCATGTAGAAATCCAAAAGATTAACAATAAAATTACAGAATTGGACAACGCAATAGGAAGTCAGAGGAGCAGACTCGAGCAATTAGAATGCAGACTGGGACATCTGGAGGACCAGGGAATCAACACCAACATAGCTGAAAAAAAATCAGATAAAAAAATTAAAAAAAATGAAGAAACCCTAAGAATCATGTGGGACTCTATCAAGAAGGATAACCTGCGGGTGATTGGAGTCCCAGAACAGGGAGGGGGGACAGAAAACACAGAGAAAATAGTTGAAGAACTCCTGACACAAAACTTCCCTGACATCATGAAAGACAAAAGGATATCTATCCAAGATGCTCATCGAACCCCATTTAAGATTGATACAAAAAGAAAAACACCAAGACATATTATCATCAAACTCGCCAAAACCAAAGATAAACAGAAAATTTTAAAAGCAGCCAGGGAGAAAAGAAAGGTTTCCTTCAAGGGAGAATCAATAAGAATAAGTTCAGACTACTCAGCAGAAACCATGCAGGCAAGAAGGGAATGGGACGACATATACAGAACACTGAAGGAGAAAAACTGCCAACCAAGGATCATATATCCAGCAAAACTCTCTGAAATATGAAGGCGAAATTAAGATATTTACAGATAAACACAAGTTTAGAGAATTTGCAAAAACTAAACCAAGACTGCAAGAAATGCTAAAGGAGATTGTTTGGGTGGATGACCAATAATATCAGGTACCAGCACAATACAAGGTCACAAAACAGAACGTCCTGATATCAACGCAACTCAAACAGGGAAAGCACAAAAACAAACAAATTAAGATTAATTAAAAAAAAAATACACATAACAGGGAATCACAGAAGTCAATAGGTAAAAGATCACAATAATCAAAAAGAGGGACTAAATACAGGAGGCATTGAACTGCCATATGGAGAGTGATACAAGGCGATATAGAACAATATAAGTTAGGTTTTTACTTAGAAAAATAGGGGTAAATAATAAGGTAACCACAAAAAGGTATAACAACTCTATAACTGAAGATAAAAGCCAAGAAAAACGTAACGACTCAACTAACATAAAGTCAAACACTATGAAAATGAGGATCTCACAATTTACTAAGAAAAACGCCTCAGCACAAAAAAGTATGTGGAAAAATGAAATTGTCAACAACACACATGAAAAGGCATCAAAATGACAGCACTAAAAACTTATTTATCTATAATTACGCTGAATGTAAATGGACTAAATGCACCAATAAAGAGACAGAGAGTCACAGACTGGATAAAGAAATACGATCCATCTATATGCTGCCTAAAAGAGACACACCTTAGACTTAGAGACACAAACAAACTAAAACTCAAAGGATGGAAAAAAATATATCAAGCAAACAATAAGCAAAAAAGAAGAGGAGTAGCAATATTACTTTCTGACAAAATAGACTTTAGACTTAAATCCACCACAAAGGATAAAGAAGGACACTATATAATGATAAAACGGACAATTATTGATCAGGAAGACATAACCATATTAAATATTTATGCACCCAATGACAGGGCTGCAAGATACATAAATCAAATTTTAACAGAATTGAAAAGTGAGATAGACACCTCCACAATTATAGTAGGAGACTTCAACGCACCACTTTCGGAGAAGGACAGGACATCCAGTAAGAAGCTCAATAGAGACACGGAAGACCTACTTACAACAATCAACCAACTTGACCTCATTGACTTATACAGAACTCTCCACCCAACTGCTGCAAAATATACTTTTTTTCCTAGCGCACATGGAACATTCTCTAGAATAGACCACATATTAGGTCATAAAACAAACCTTTGCAGAGTCCAAAACATCGAAATCTTACAAAGCATCTTCTCAGACCGCAAGGCAATAAAACTAGAGATCAATAACAGAAAAACTAGGGAAAAGAAATCAAATACTTGGAAAATGAACAATACCCTCCTGAAAAAAGACTGGGTAAGACATCAAGGAGGGAATAAGGAAATTCATAGAAAGCAACGAAAATGAAAATACTTCCTATCAAAACCTCTGGGACACAGCAAAAGCAGTCCTCAGAGGCCAATTTATATCGATAAATGCACACATACAAAAAGAAGAAAGAGCCAAAATCATAGAACTGTCCCGACAACTTGAACAAATAGAAACTGAGCAACAAAAGAATCCATCAGGCACCCAAAGAAAACAAATAATAAAAATTAGAGCTGAACTAAATGAATTAGAGAACAGAAAAACAATTGAAAGAATTACAAAGCCAAAAGCTGGTTCTTGGAAAAAATTAGCAAAATTGATAAACCATTGGCTAGACTGACTAAAGAAATACAGGAAAGGAAACAAATAACCCGAATAAGAAACGAGAAGGACCACATCACAACAGAACCAAATGAAATTAAAAGAATCATTTCAGATTATTATGAAAAATTGTACTCTAACAAATTTGAAAACCTAGAAGAAATGGATGAATTCCTGGAAAAACACTACCTACCTAAACTAACACATTCAGAAGTAGAACAACTAAATAGACCCATAACAAAAAAAGAGATTGAAATGGTAATCAAAAAACTCCCAACAAAAAAAAGCCCTGGCCCGGACGGCTTCACCGCAGAGTTCTACCAAACTTTCAGAGAAGAGTTAACACCACTACTTCTGAAGGTATTCCAAAGCACAGAAAAAGACGGAATACTACCCAACTCATTCTATGAAGCTACCATCTCCCTGATACCAAAACCAGGTAAAGACATTACAAAAAAAGAAAATTATAGACCTATATCCCTCATGAACATGAACATAGATGCAAAAATCCTCAACAAAATTCTAGCCAATAGAATCCAACAACACATCTAAAAAATAATTCACCATGATCAAGTGGGATTTATACCAGGTATGCAAGGCTAGTTTAATATCAGAAAAACCATTAATGTAATCCATCACATAGATAAAACAAAAGACAAAAACCACATGATCTTATCAATTGATGCAGAAAAGGCATTTGACAAAGTCCAACACCCATTTATGATAAAAACTCTTACCAAAATAGGAATTGAAGGAAAATTCCTCAACATAATAAAGGGCATCTATGCAAAGCCAACAGCCAATATCACTCTAAATGGAGAGGACTTGAAAGCATTTCCCTTGAGAACGGGAACCAGACAAGGATGCCCTTTATCACCGTTCTTATTCAACATCGTGCTGGAAGTCCTAGCCAGGGCAATTAGGCTAGACAAAGAAATAAAAGGTATCCGGATTGGCAAGGAGGAAGTAAAGTTATCACTATTTGCAGATGACATGATTATATACACAGAAAACCCTAAGGAATCCTCCAGAAAACTACTGAAACTAATAGAAGAGTTTGGCAGAGTCTCAGGTTATAAGATAAACATACAAAAATCACTTGGATTCCTCTACACCAACAAAAAGAACACCGAAGAGGAAATAACCAAATCAATACCATTCACAGTAGCCCCCAAGAAGATAAGATACTTAGGAATAAATCTTACCAAGGATGTAAAAGACCTATACAAAGAAAACTACAAAGCTCTACTACAAGAAATTAAAAAGGACATACTTAAGTGGAAAAACATACCTTGCTCATGGATAGGAAGACTTAACATAGTAAAAATGTCTATTCTACCAAAAGCCATCTATACATACAATGCACTTCCGATCCAAATTCCAATGTCATTTTTTAATGTGTTGGAGAAACAAATCACCAACTTCATATGGAAGGGAAAGAAGCCTCGGATAAGTAAAGCATTACTGAAAAAGAAGAAGAAAGTGGGAGGTCTCACTCTACCTGATTTCAGAACCTATTATACAGCCACAGTAGTCAAAACAGCCTGGTACTGGTACAACAACAGGCACAAAGACCAATGGAACAGAATTGAGAACCCAGATATAGATCCATCCACGTATGAGCAGCTGATATTTGACAAAGGCCCAGAGTCAGTTAATTGGGGAAAAGATAGCCTTTTTAACAAATGGTGCTGGCATAACTGGATATCCATGTGCAAAAAAATGAAACAGGACCCAAACCTTACACCATGCACAAAAACTAACTCCAAGTGGATCAAAGACCTAAACATAAAGACTAAAACGATAAAGATCATGGAAGAAAAAATAGGGACAACCCTAGGAGCCCTAATACAAGGAATAAACAGAATACAAAACATTACCAAAAATGATGAAGAGAAACCCGATAACTGGGAGCTCCTAAAAATCAAACACCTATGCTCATCTAAAGACTTCACCAAAAGAGTAAAAAGACCACCTACAGACTGGGAAAGAATTTTCAGCTATGACATCGCTGACCAGCGCCTGATCTCTAAAATCTACATGATTCTGTCAAAACTCAACCACAAAAAGACAAACAACCCAATCAAAAAGTGGGCAAAGGATATGAACACACATTTCACTAAAGAAGATATTCAGGCAGCCAACAGATACATGAGAAAATGCTCTCGATCATTAGCCATTAGAGAAATGCAAATTAAAACTACGATGAGATTCCATCTCACACCAACAAGTCTGTCATTAATCCAAAAAACACAAAATAATAAATGTTGGAGAGGCTGCGGAGAGATTAGAACTCTTATACACTGCTGGTGGGAATGTAAAATGGTACAACCACTTTGGAAATCTATCTGGCGTTATCTTAAACAGTTGGAAATAGAACTACCATACAACCCAGAAATCCCGCTCCTCGGAATATACCCTAGAGATACAAGAGCCTTCATACAAACAGATATATGCACACCCATGTTTATTGCAGCTCTGTTTACAATAGCAAAAAGTTGGAGGCAACCAAGGTGTCCATCAACGGATGAATGGGTAAATAAATTGTGGTATATTCACACAATGGAATACTATGCATCGATAAAGAACAGTGACGAATCTGTGAAACATCTCATAACATGGAGGAACCTGGAAGGCATTATGCTGAGTGAAATGAGTCAGAGGCAAAAGGACAAATATTGTGTAAGACCACTATTATAAGATCTTGAGAAATAGTAAACTTGAGAAGAACACATACTTTTGTGGTTACGGGGGGGGGGAGGGAGAGAGGGTGGGAGAGGGTTTTTTATTGAATAATCAGTAGATAAGAACTGCTTTAGGTGAAGGGAAAGACAACACTCAATACATGGAAGGTCAGCTCAACTGGACTGGACCAAAAGCAAAGAAGTTTCCGGGATAAAATGAATGCTTCAAAGGTCAGCGGAGCAGGGGCGGGGGTCTGGGGAACATGGTTTGCGGGGACTTCTAAGTCAATTGGCAAAATAATTCTATTATGAAATCATTCTGCATCCCACTTTGAAATGTGGCGTCTGGGGTCTTAAATGCTAACAAGCGGCCATCTAAGATGCATCGATTGGTCTCAACTCACCTGGAGCAAAGGAAAATGAAGAACACCAAGGCCACACGACAACTAAGAGCCCAAGAGACAGAGAAGGCCACAAGAACCAGAGACCTACATCACCCTGAGACCAGAAGAACTAGTTGGTGCCCGGCCACAATCGATGACTGTCCTGACAGGGAGCACAGCAGAGGACCCCTGAGGGAGCAGGAGATCAGTGGGATGCAGACCCCAAATTCTCATAAAAAGACCAAACTTAATGGTCTGACTGAGACTAGAGGAATCCCGGCGGCCATGGTCCCAGACCTTCTGTTGGCACAGGACAGGAACCATCCCCGAAGACAACTCATCAGACATGAAAGGGACTGGTTAGCGGGTGGGAGAGAGACGCTGATGAAGAGTGAGCTAATTATATCAGGTGGACACTTGAGATTGTGTTGGCAACTCTTGTCTGGAGGGGGCATGGGAGGATAGAGAGAGAGAGGGAAGCGGGCAAAATTCTCACGAAAGGAGAGACTGAAAGGGCTGACTCAAGAGGGGGAGAGCAAGTGGGAGTATGGAGTAAGATGTATGTAAACTTATATGTGACAGACTGATTGGATTTGTAAACGTTCACTTGAAGCTTAATAAAAAAATTAAAAAAAAAGATTTTTCTTATTCATATAATAAATCATTATGTACTCCCATTTAAGATAAAGAACTTCATGTTAGGGACACTTTAAGGTTCTGTAAATACGAAAAATATTTTTATTTAAGGTTTTGTTCATATCGGTAAATATTTTGAGTGATAAGAACAGATAAACAGATAAAAATATATTTCACAAATTATCTTAAAAGAACAAAAATCATTGTTTTAGAAGAAAGTATAATTTGTGAAAAATCTTTTTCTTTAAAAGAATGAAATTTTACGTCATTTTAGGGAAAATGATGCCTAGTGCTTTATTTCATGTTATGACATCATTGTCAATGTTATTACACATGGAGACTATTATTGAAATGCCTTCATAGTTTACTATTTAACTGATTAAACTAAAGTCAAGTGACCAGTTTTTCAATTATTTATAATTCTTGATTTCTTCCTTTCCTTACCTACCTCATGACTACGATACTAATCATTTCTATGTCTATCAAAAACGAAGTAACAAAAATACAAAAGATATTATATGTTTTTACTACCTAAAATCATTGAAAGAGTACCCATTAAATCCAATATGTTAAATATATAAAGACTGTATCAAAAATGCCTTAAAATTAATATGTTTAAACAAGAAAGAATACCTTCAAGCTCAGCAGATATTCACAAACAGCATAACAAATTCCAATTCCTTCTTCTGTATTAGTACCTCTACCAAGTTCATCAATTAATATGAGCGATTTGTCATTAGCATTATGTAGAATATATGCTATCTGAAAAATATAATTTTAGTATTATTCACTATAGCCAAGCAGCTATCACTGTCATAGAAAATAAAATGAGGAGAAATCCAGTATCTTTATTAGTTAACCTGAAATATATTTTTATGGAGAAATCCTGCTGAGCAGAAAACAACACATTGCTTTTCTTTCTAAAAATCTCATGACTGATAATTTCAATAATAATAGGTGATGTGGATAAAATAGGCATATGCATATGTGTATGAGAAAACAGAGTAAATAACTATTATATAAATATTGATACTTTAGACACAGTGAAAGAAAATAAAGATATGAATTAAATGTTTAAATAAAGCACAAAAATGGTCATTTTACTCTTCACCAATGACATACTAATTGCTGTCATAAAATGCTTAAGACCATCTCATATTTATTTATTACAAAATTTTTTATTGTAAAATATATGTAACAAAACATTTGCCATTTTAATCATTTTTATGTGTACAATTCAGTGACATTAATTACATTGTAACACATTGTGCAACTATCACCACTACTTATTTCCAAATTTTTTTCATCACCCTTCACAGAAACTCAGAACCCCTTAAGCATTAACTCCCCACTCATTTCCCCCTCCCACTTTCCCACGGTAACTACTAATAAACTTTTATCTCTATGCATTTGCCTATTCAAGATATTTCATATAAGTGGGATCATAAAGTCTTTGTCCTTTTGACTCTGACTTATTTCACATAGCATAATGTTTTCAAGGTTCACTCATAGCATGTATCAGGACTTTGTTTCCCTTTATGGCTGAGAAATATTTCAGTGTATGTATGTACAAAAAAAGAAAAAGAAAAAACTTTCTTTTTTTTCTTACGTTCCACATTTTATTTATCCATTGATTTGCTGATGGACACTTGGGTTGTTTCTACCTTTTCACTATTGGGAATAATATGAACACTGGTACACAAGCATCTGAGTCCCTGTTTAAAGTCTTTTGTGTATATACCTAGGAGTGGAATTGCTGGGTCATCTGGTAACTCTATGTTTAACTTTTTGAGGAAATGCTAAAAGGTTTTCCACAGCAGCCGTACCAAGCGTAAGGGTTCCAATTTCTCCACATCTTATTTTCTGTATTTTGTTTTTTTCTGATAATAGCCATCCTAGTAGGTGTGAAGTGGCATCTCATTGTGGTTCTGATTTGCATTTCTCTAGCCCTGGTGGTGCAGTGGTTAAGAGCTAGGGCTGCTAACCAAAAGGTCAGCAGTTTGAATCCACCAGCAGCTCCTTGGAAACCCTATGGGGCAGTTCTACTCTGTCCTGTAGGGTTGCTATGAGTCGGAATTGACTCAACAGCAACAGGTTTTTTTTTTTTTTTTTTTCAATGACTAATGATGTTCAACATTAGTTCATGTGCTTATTGGCCCTTTGTATATCTTCAGGTCTTTTGCTCACTTTTTGATTGATCTTATATTTATTTTAAAATCTCTCCATATCCAGCAAAAAGAAAGTAAGCATTTAGGAAACAGTACCCAAGTCCATAAGTCTTGGTTAAAGAAATGAATTTTAAATCCACGACCAACAAAGACAAAAATTTTAATTGACAGAAATGCTTTTTCACCACTGAAGATAATTAAAATCTTTCTCAAAATATAAAATGCCATAATAAAATCTATTAAGAGAACATTCTGTATCCCACTTTGGAGAGTGGGATCTGGGGTCTTAAACACTAGCAAGCAGCTACCTAAGATGCATCAATTGGTCTCAACCCACCTGGACCAAAGGAGAGTGAAGAACACCAAAGACACAAGGTAATTATGAGCTTAAGAGATAGAAAGAGCCACATAAACCAGAGACTACATCAGCCTGAGACCGGAAGAACTAGATGGTGCCTGGCTACAACTGATGACTTCCTTGACAGGCAACACAATAGAGAACCCCTGAGGGAGCAGGAGAGCAGTGGGATGCAGACCCCAAATTCTCGTAAAAAGACCAGACTTAATGGTCTGACTGAGACTAGAAGCACCCTGGTGGTCATGGTCCCCAGACCTTCTGTTAGCCCAAGAAAGGAACCATTTCCAAAGCCAACTCTTCAGACAGGGATTGGACTGGACAATGGGATAGAAAATGACACTGATGAAGAATGAGCTTCTTGGATCAAGTAGACGCATGAGACTATGTTGGCATCTCCAGTCTGAAGAGGAGATGAGAGGGCAGAGGGGCCAGAAGCTGGCTGAATGGACACGAAAAAAGAAAGTGGAGGGAAGGAGTGTGCTGTCTCATTAGGGGGAGAGCAATTAGGAGTATATAGCAAAGCGTATATAAATTTTTGTATGAGAGACTGACTTGATTTGTAAACTTTCACTTAAAGCACAAAAAAAATAAAAAATACATATATATAAAATGCCATCATAACATAAAAGTTGTACCATAACACAAAAATAACCTTCACGGCTATTTTACCTTTTTATGTAACTAAGCTTCTTGAAAGCTAGTGTTGTTATTAGGTGTCACCAAGTCGGTTCTGACTTATAGTAACCCTACGTAGAAAAGAATGAAACACTTCCTGGTCCTGTGCCATCCTCACAATCTTTGCTATTTTTGAGCAGATTGTTGCAGCCACAATGTCAATCTATCTCTTCAAGGGTCCTCCTCTTTTTCACTGACCCTCTAACTTACCAAGCATGATGTTCTTCTCCAGGGATGGGTCCCTCCTGATAATATTTACATGAGACGAAGTCTTGCCATCCTCACCTCTAGGGAGCATTCTGGGTGTACTTCGTTCAAAACAGATTTGTTCATTCTTCTGGCAGACCATGGTATATTCAATTTTTAACCAAGGTCATAATTCAAAGGCACCAATTCTTCTTCAGTCTTCTTATTCATTGTCCAGCTTTCGCATGTATATGAGGTGACTGAAGTTACCATGGCTTGAGTCAGGCACACCTTAGTCCTCAAAGCGACATCTTTGCTTTTTAACACTAAAGAAGTCTTTTGCAGCAGATAAGCCCAGTGCATTATACGTCTTTTGATTTCTTAACTGCTGCTTCTATGGGTGTTGATTGTGGATCCAAGTAAAATGAAATCTTTGAAAACTTCAATCTTTTTTCCATTTATCATGATGCTTATTGGTCCAGTTGTGAGGATTTTTGTTTTCTTTATGTTGAGGTCTAATCCACACCAAAGGCTGTAGTCTTTGATATTCATCAGCACGTACTTCAAGTCCTCTTCACTTTCAGCAAGCAAGGTTCTGTCATCTGCATATCGCAGCTTGTTAATTAGTCCTCCTCCAATCCTGATGCCCCGTTCTTCTTCATATAGTCTAGCTTCTCAGATTATTTGCTCAGCATGCAGACTGAATAGGTATGATAAAAGGCTACAGCTCTGACAAACACTTCTGATTTTAAACCATGCAGTCTCCCCTTGTTCTGTTCTAATGACTGCCTTTTGATCTATGTACAGGTTCAGCATGAGCACAATTAAGTGTTCTGGAATTCCTATTCTTCACAACGTTATCCATAATTTGTCACGATTCACACTGTCGAATGCTTTTGCATAGTCAATAAAACACAGATAAACATCTTATTGCCATTTTCTGCTTTCAGCCGAGATCCATCTGTTGGGCTCATCTTCCAGCTCTATATGAGACAGCGTTCTGCCGCTATTCATAAGGTTTTCACCGGTCAGTTTTTTTAAGAGGTAGATTGTCAGGTCCCTCTTTGTAATCAGTCTTAGTCTGGAAGGTCCACTGAAACCTGTCCACCATGGATGACCCCGCTGGTTTTTGAGATACTGGTGGCATAGCTTCTAACAAGCCACCACAGTATGACAAACTGTCAGACAAGGGGTGGTATTAAGGGCTAGGACCATTTAAAAATACATCTCAAGCCCTTACTATACAGCTATACTCTCCCATAGATGTTCAATGAATACGAAAATAAAAAGCTGTCATCAAGTCAGTTCTGACTCATGGTGGCTCCATGTTTGCAGAGTAGGACTGTGCTCCATAGGGCTTTTAAGGCTATGACCTTTTGGAAACAGATTTCCTATCCTTTCTTATGAGACACCTCTGGATGAGTTCAAACTGCCAACCGTTCAGTTAGTAGTCAAGCAATTAACCATTTGCACCACCTAGGAACTCCATTTGATAAATGCTAAATAATTATATAAGTGCCATATACCATGAAGCAAATGATAACTTTATTCTCCCCATATCTATTTGCAGAAAAGTATCTAATTATAGAGTGATTCGGTAACTCCTACCTACTAAAGATAGCCCAAAAACTATATTTGATTCCTTTAGCCCTTCAAGTCTACTTGAGATTTGGTCAGATTAGAAATAGGTGGTGATGAGTAATTTGTTATAAGAAGTGAAAATTCTAAAATGACAAAGAAGAGAATGGTTTTTTAAAAGCATGCTAACACAATGATCTTTTATTTTAAAATCAAGCCTAACAGGAACAAGATACTATGCAAAAAGGTATTGAACAGGTCTTTTCTGAAAATAAGTATTTTATATATGCCATATAAGAACATAAAAGCACATTTTTATCATTCAGTAATACTAGCTTTTTAAAACTGTGTTTTTCATCAAAACATTTACTTCTATTTCCATATAAGACCAGATGTTAGAAAGCTGTCTTTGACTGCCCTCTGGCTCTTACAGAGAGGTATAAGCACATCTCCATGTTTTAGTAAAAGAGTGCTTTCTTATATCATAACTGATCATTAGTGGAAGAATTTAGTAAGTTTATTAACATAAAAAAGTTTAGTTCAGGTACCTCTTTCATTTCCTTCATAAATGTTGATGAATTTGTTTCAATATCATCATCAGTACTGATTCTTGTAAAAATTTGTTCAGCAATCCTAAAAGAAGAATACTCTGCTGGAACATAGGATCCTGTAAAATATAAGATCAAAGTAAACTGCAGTGCTTTTAAAACATACAACTACTTGCACATTTTGCACTTTCCACCAACTCAGACTACTTACTAGCCTAGCTAAGAAATACATACTAGAAAGAACACTGGGTTCGAAGTTCTAGGACATGGTCCTCCCTTATTAACAAACTTAACTCTCCCAGTCTCAACTTTCTCATATATAATATGGAGATAATACTTGCCCTACTTACTGTAAAATTATTTGGAGGCTCAAGTAATATAGTATATGTTCAATTAGAAAAAGGTATTATATACTTGATAAAATTTTTAAATATAGGTAGATAATAAAGAAAATTCAAAATATTAAGATTTGAAGGAAATGCTTATGAAGCTCAAGTTGATAAAATTATTACAGAAAGATATATTAGGAAATTTCTGTTATTAGAAATGTGCAGAAATACCCAGAAGCAGAATGAAGGCAAAACACTAAAAAAAAAAAGTGATTTTAATCCATAAGACTAAGTTTCTACCTGAGAAGTTATCATGCTAACTACTTTAAAATATTTACCTTTTGAAAACAAATCAATCTGATGATTAATGCACCTGTCTCTAAATAGACTGGGACATAAAAGGCATTCTAACCTCATAATGATATAGATAAAAGTATATAAAAATAGTTGATTGAGGAAAGCATCAAGTATTACAGAACTTTGTGTAGGAAAAAATGGTAGTGAAGAATAATGGGAATGAAGAAACAGAACCAGATCATTCCAGAATTTAAAACAAAGGTAAGAATTTTACAAAGGGGCCTAACCTTGAGGAACAAGGTCTAGCAGGAAGAGAAGGAAAAGTGAGGCTAATACTAACAGTAATAATATAATAACCATAACAATAGTAATTATAATTATAGCATCTACTTATTAGGCATTTTATATTCATTGTCTCTAGTTATATTCATTGTCTTTAATTCTCAAAATAATCCATTAAAAGAGGTATAATTATTATTCTTATTTTACCAATGAAAAAGCTGAAGCTCAAGATTACAAAGTTAGTAAGGCACACCTCTTCCATAGGCCTACGGTAGCACTTAACACACAGTAATCTTATGATAAATGTTTGCTGAAAGAAATCAGTGAAGCAACAGAGGCAGAATTTGAGTCAGAACTGTATTGCTCAAAAAACAAAACAAATCCTCTTTCCATTTCTCCATGATTCATGATAACTTCTTTAGATTCAGGAGAAGCATGGAACAGCTTGCTAACTTAGAGCATGGATTCTAGAATCAGGCTGCCTAGGTTTTGAGTCCTGGTTCTGCCTCTTCCTAGCTATGTGACCTTGGGCAAATTATTTAACTTCTCAATGTCCTAATTTCCTCATCTATAAAGCGGAGATAATAATAATACCTATCTCCTTAGGAAGTTACGAGGATTAGTTAGATGATAGATGCAAAGTATATAGAATAGTGCCTGGTATAGTGAGCACTAAGTGTTAGTTATTAGGGCAACTGGAGTAGAACTAAGGCCAGTTAGAAAGAATTGATACCAGATGATCTTGTTCAAGCCTCTCTGATGACCCTGCCTTTCCTTATTTTATGGACTCTCAACAAATATTTACTTACAGTCTACTATATGTCAGGATGAATGACACAGGCATGAGCCTGACCTCATGAAGTAGAACTTATTTATTTTTAAATATAATTCTCTTATGGAGTTTTCAGAAAGATGAAATGGGAAAACAAATGTGAAAGTACCAAGTAGAGGATACAGCATATGTTATCTATTGGTATATGTTTATACTTTCTCCTCTCTCTTATTTCCACCAAAAAGGCTCTCAAAATTTTTCTAATCTAGATTATTGCAGAAAACACCCAGCTGGTATTTTGCTTCTGATCTGGCTCTCATCTAACCATCCTCTGCACTTTAACCAGAATGATCTATCTAAAAGGCAAATCTGGTCATGGCATTCTTTTGCTGAAAATTCTTCAGCAGCTCCATGTAGATTTCTGGGAAAAGTTCAAACTCCTCAGCTAAGTACCTAAGGCCCTTCATGATCTGACCCCGATCCATCTCTCCATCTTTATATCCTGCCACTTCTCCAGTCACTCATTGCTCTAGCCTCTTTGGACACATTATACTGTTTCTTGCTTCCGTGCTTTAGAACATATTCTTACCTCTATCTGGAGAGCCTCCTTTCTCTATCCTATCCTAAACCCCAGAGTATTTTACATACATTATCTCCCTTAATCTTTACAATAAACCTCAGAAGTAGGTACTATTATAATTTTTATTTACAGATAGGAAAACTGAGGCTTAAAGAAGTTAAGTAATTTGCCTAAGATCACACAGTTAGTAACTGGACAAGCTAGGTGTAGCCCCAAAGCTTATATTCTTAACTTCCATGCCTTCCATGTTCCACCATTTCCTTTGATGGTAAGACTATAAAAAAAAAAAAAATTTTATGATATATTAAATATACTTTAGGCGTTTCAGTAGTTTAAGATGAGTAGTAACAAGATCAATAAAATTGACAAACCTTTAGCTAGACCAACAAAGAAAAAAAAAAGAGAAGATGTGAATAAGTAAAATCAGAAATGAAAATGAGGACATTACTATTGACCCTACAGAAATAAAAAGTATTATAAGAGAATATTAGGAACAAGACTATGTCAACAAATTAGAAAGCCTACATGAAATGGACAAACTCCTAGAAACACACAAACTACCTACATTGACTCAAGAAGAAACTGAAAATCTCAACAGACCTGAAGAGATTGAATCAGTAATCAAAAACTTCTCAACAAAGTCCAGGACTATATGGCTTCAGAGTCTTCAGGTGGTATAAATAGTTAATGAGGAGTTCAGCTGCTAACCAAAATGTTAAAGGTTCAAGTCTATCCAGAAGCACCTTGGAAGAAAGGCCTGGTGATCTACATGTAAAAAATCAGCCATTGAAAACCCTAAGAGAATTCTGGGAAGATGGCGGCATAAAGAGATCATTGTTCTGAAACTCCCCCACAAATATGGAAAGAAATATAACAAAGAAATGGTGCTCAGCTTTGAGGGACTCTGACAGGGAGCAGAGGAAAACAGCAGTGTGATGGTTAAGGTTGTGTGTCAACTTGGCTGGGCCATGATCCTCAGTGGTTTGACAGTTGTATGATATTGTGATCACTTCCATTATGGGATCTGCTGCAAGTAGCCAATCAACAGAAAGGGAGTTTCCTTGGGTGCGTGGCCTGCTCTGAATATAATTGGATATGCTGGCAAGACTTGTGGACTTTTGCTCATTCTGGATCCTGCAGCTGGCTCCTGTACGTCTGGCCTCCAGTTCTTGGTACTTGAGCTAGCAGCTAACCTGAGATCTTGCTGGCTGATTTTGGGATTCATCAATCTTCACAGCCTGTGAGCAAGAGCCCTGCTCTCTGACCTGCCAATCTTGGGTTTGCCAGCCCCTTCAGCTATGTGGATCAGGAGAAGCCTTTATCGTGACCCACGGACTTGGGATGTACCAGCCTCTCCAACCGTATGAGCTATTTCCTTGACATAATCTCGCTTTCTATATACATTTATACACTTTACTGGTTTTGCTTCTTTAGAGAACCCAGCCTAAGACAAGTAGGGAACTGCAGACAGGCAAGAATTAACAAATCAACAAGTCGAATATGGTAGGAAAATTGCTTCTCTCAATGTCCCTGTCCCTCCCCCCAGTCACACAGGCTACCAGCTATTGTGAACTGGGGAAGTGGCCCCAGAAAGGGAGCCTACCTCCCTAACCTCCACATTCCTTGCCTGTACAAAGAGGTAGGAATCCAAGCTTCTGCTCTAAAATCAACAAGGCAGACCTCCCCAGGGGTCCGTTTGGAGTATGCCAGCACCTCCCCCACCTGGACACTTTGGCTGCAAGCCTACTGTCAGTTGCTACAGAAGGCCTGTGCAGTGGAGTCTGTTCTCATAATCAACCCTCTACCTGCCTCCCTGCTCAGGACTCTGAAACCAACAGGGCAGATCTCCTGAGGATTTGGTTCAAGTCTGTCTGCCCCCGCTTTTGGTCGGTGCTGAGGGCTGCTGACTGAGGCTGATGTGTGCTAGGAAGAGGCATCTTTAGTGAAGGCTACACCCACAGCCAACATACTATGGGGCGGGGGCTCTGACAGCAACAATGCAGACTTCCTCAGGGGTCTGTTTGTAGTGTGCTAGCACCTCCCTCACTCAGACAGTGCTGGCTGCAAGCTTACTACACAGAAGGCCTGTGAAGTAGAATCTGCACCCATAGTAAACACTCTACCAGCCTCACTGTGCACCCCATAGCTCAAGCCTCTGAAACCAATAGGACAGACCTCCTATGGAGTCAGTTTAGGGCTGTCTGCTTCCTCTTTTGGTCGGTGCTGAGCACTGACGACTGAGGCTGCTGTGTGCTAGGAAGCAGACATCTTTAGTGGAGGCTACACCCACAGGAGACCCTGGTGGCATAGTGGTTAAGTGCTACAGCTGCTAACCAAAGGGTTGGCAGTTTGAATCTGCCTGGTGTTCCTTGGAAACTCTATGGGGCGACTCTACTCTGTCCTATAGGGTCGCTATGAGTCAGAATCGACTTGACAGCACTGGGTTTGGTTTTTTTTTTGGTTTACACCTACAGCCAACATACTATGGGGGGGGCCTCTGATAACAACAAGGCAGACCTCCCTGCAGGTTCGTGTGACAACCCCTCCCCCACATGGACATTGTCACATGCAAGCCTGCTATGAATTGCTACAGAAGGCCCCCTGACTGGAGTCTGCTCCCAGTCAGCACTCCACCTGCCTCCTTAAGCACCCCAAAGCTCTGGGCTCTGAAACCAATAGGACAAACCTCCCTGGGAGTCAATTAGGGTTAGTCTGCGCCCACTTCTGGTTGGTGCTGAGGACTGCTGACTGAGGCTGCTGTCTGCTAGGAAACAGGAGTCTTAAGTGGAGGCTGCCCTCACAGCCAACAATCTGCTAGGGGGAATCTGATAACAAGGCAGATCTTCCTTGGATTCTGACCAGAGCTTGACACTCCTTCCCCCACCTGGTAATTGTTGGTTGCTAGGCTGTTGCAAACCGCTATAGAAAGCTCCTGCAGTGGAGTCTGCTCCCATAGTCAGTAATCTACTTGCCTCCCTGAGCACCCCATAGCTCAAGCCTCTGAAATCAACAGGATAGACCTCCCTGGGGATCAGTTTGGATCTGTCTGCTTCCCCTTCCAGTCAGTGCTAAAGACTCCTGACTGAGGCTGCTGTGTGCTAAGAAGTAGGCATCTTGAGTGGAAGCTACACCCACAGCCAACATACTACAGGGCATGATCTGATGGCACAAGGCTGACCTCTGTGGGGGTCTGCTTGGAGTGTGACAGCCCCTCCCTCAACTAGTGACTGTTGGCTGCTGGACTGATACAAACTCCTACAGAAGGTTCCCTACAATAGAACCAGCAGGTGGATCATCTAAGTGGAAACTGCTCCCCCAAACACTACAGAGCCACTGAGGCTCTGAAACCAATAAGGTCTGTTGGAGGCCCTTCTGGGGAGTGTTACCCACTCCTCCACCTGAAATGGAGGAAAGCCTACCTGTGCTTCCCTTGAATGCCAGCACAGATATAAGCAGCCACTACAAAACAGGGAAGGAAGGTGTGGGCAAAACTGAGGGGCAACACCCATCTCCAGAGGGGGCTTACTGGGTGTGGGTTTTCCAACTAAAAAGAAACAGAGAAGGGAGGGGAGTAATAACCAGAGAGAAAGAGAGGGAGAGGATTTTGCCCCTGGTGGACAGATTGATTAGTACATGATATCTTGCCTGAGTGGTGGTGCGCGCTGGTGGACAGACTGACCACAGCATGTTTTCTGATGCATTTGGGAGATACTGAAGGTTGAAAACTGAGATCTGAAACTTTCAAATTCTAATTAAACCAGGGAAGATTAAGGAGCTATAAAAGAAAGGGACAGGCAAAAGTAAGTAAAAGCTGAAGTATCTGCCAAACTAAGAGTTTTTTGCAAAAACACCAAACACGGGAAAACTGAGAACGTTAACACACTCAAAAATTCTAATGCCCAACAAAAAAATCACAAGACACAGAAAACCAAGAACCAATGGTCCATCCAAATGAATATGATAAAGGGAGTGAAAGCACATCTAGAGATGACCAAATAAAGAAAAAAAAAAAAAAAAAGAATATAACACAACAACATTAAGCATAACTAAAGAACTCAGGGAAAATGTATACATAGAGCTAAAAGGAATAAGAAAAAGAATGCAAGAACAAAATGAAGGTCTAAAAAAAGAGATATTGCAACTAAAAGGGACAATAACTGATAGCAGAAACACAACAGGATTTACCAGTAGATTTAATCAGACAGATGAAAGAATCAGCAAATTAGAGGATAAGAGAGTTAAAATTACAGACCCTGAAGACCAACAAGAATGGAGGTTCAAGAAGACTGAGCACAGTTTAATGGAATTACAGAATAAGAGACTGAATATCTGCATCATGGGAATTCCAGAAGGAGAAAAGAGAGAGAAAGGGAAAAAAAGAATACTTGGAGAAATAATGACAGAAAATTTCCCCAATATAACAAAGGACATGAATCTACAAATCTAAGAATCTCAGAGAATTCCAAGCAGGATATACCTAAATTGATCTAGGCCAAGAGACATCATAGTTAGGCTTTCAAAAAATAAAGATAAAGAGGGAATTCTGAAAGCAGTGAGAAAGCAGCAAACAGTTAACATAAAAAAGATCCTCAATAAGAGTAAATGCTGATTTCTCCTCAAAAACAGTGGAAGCCAGAATGCAATGAAATGGTATATTTAAATTGAAAAAAACAAAACAAAACTGTAAACCAAGAATACTATTGCCAGCAAAACTATCCTTGAAGAATGATGGCGAATTTTAAATATTCCTAAACAGAAGCTGAGAGAGTTCATATCCACCAGTCCAGCCCTACAAAAATACTAATGAGAGTTCTGTAGATGGAACGGAAAAGACACTAGAAAGTAATTCAAAGCTATTCATAAAAATAAAGACCCTTAATAAAGGGAAATGCATGAAGGCATTCATGCATAATAATTTTAAATGTTGTGTCCTTCATGTTTTTTTAAGAATATATAAAAAGCAAGGATAAAATTATGTTACAGGGCACATAAAACATAAAGAGTAATTAGTAACAACAACAACAGAAGAGGGGAGGGGAATAGTATAAATACAGAATTTCTTGTGTGTTACTGAAGTTAGGTTGGCACCAACTTCTGCTGTTGTTGTTAGGTGCCATTAACTTGGTTCCGACACATAGTGACACTATAGACAACAGAACAAAACACTGTCCGGTCTTGTGCCACCCTCAAGATGGTTGTTAGGCTTGAGCTCATTGTTGCAGCCAGTGTGTCAATCCATCTCATTGAGGGTCTTCCTCTTTTTCGATGACTCTCTACTTTACCAAGCATGATGTGCTTCTCCAAGGACTGGTCCCTCCTGATAACATGTCCAAAGAATGTGCCACAAAGTCCTGCCATCCTTGCTTCTAAGGAGATTTCTGGCTGTACTTCCTCCAAGACAGATTTGTTTGTTCTTTTGGCAGTCCATGGTATATTCAATATTCTTCATCAACACCATAATTTAAAGGCGTCAATTCTTCAGTCTTCCTTCTTCATTGTCCAGCTTTCACATGCATATGAAGCAATTGAAAACATCATGGCTTGAGTCAGGCACACTTTAGTTTTCAAGGTGACATCTTTGCTTTTTAACACTTTGAAGAGGTCTTTCGCAGCCTATTTGCCCAACGCAATGTGTCTTTTGATTTCCTGACTGGTGCTTCCATGGCTGTTGATTGTGGATCCAAGTAAAATAAAATCCTTGACAACTTCAATCTTTTCTCTGTTTATCATGATACCTCCAGTTGTGAAGATTTTTGTTTTCTTTATGTTGAGGTATAGAATTAAGAGTCCACAAATAATCGCATATATATATATGACCAACTGATTTTTTGACCAAGGTGCCAATTCCATTCAATAGGGAAGTAAAAGTCTCTTCAACAAATGGTACTGGGAAAACTGGATCTCCACATGCAAAAGAATGAAGTTAGACTCATATCATATACAAAAATTAACTGAAAATGAATCAATGACCTAAATATAAAAACTATAACCATAAAACTCATATTAGAAAACATAGCAGGTAAAGGTTCAAGATCTTATTTTTGACAAAAGAACAAAAGACAAAATAGATAAATTGGACTTTATCAAAATTCAAAACTTCTGTGCATCAAAGGAATTAATCAACAAAGTGAAGAAACAGCCTTTTAGAATGGGAGAAAATATGTAGTAACCATATATCTGATAAGGGTTTAGTATCCCAAATATATAAAGAACTCCTACAATTCAACAACAAAAAGACAAATACAACTTAAAAACAAGTAAAGGGCTTTAACAGACATTTCTCCAAAAAGATATACAAATGGTCAATAAGCACATGAAAAGATGCTCAATATTATTTGTAATAGGAAATGCAAATCAAATGAGATACCACTTCACTCCTATTACACCGAAACCCACTGCTGTTGAGTCGATTCCGACTCATAGTGACCCTATATGACAGAGTAGAACTGCCACACAGGGTTTCCAAAGAGCAGCTGATGGATTTGAACTACAGACCTTTTGGTTAGCAGCCAAGGTCTTAACCACTGCGCCACCAAGACTCCTCACTCCTACTAGGGTGGCTATTTTTAGAAAAACGGCAAATAACAAGTTTGAGAGATGTGGAGCAATTGGAACCTTCATCCATTTCTGGTGAGACTGAAAATGATGCAGCCACTGTGGAAAACATTTTGGCAGATGCTCAAAAAATTAAATACAGAATTACCATATGACTGACCCAACAATTCCACTCCTAGGTATGTACCTAAAAGACTTAAAGCAGGGAGTCAAACAGATACTTGTACACCAATGTTCATTGCAGCATTATTTACAATAGCCAAAAAGTGGAAACATCCAAATGTATATCAACAGATGAATGAATAAAAAAAATGTGATACATACAAATACTGGAATATTATGCAGCCATAAAGAGAAATAAATTTCTGATACATGCTAAGATAGGGATGAATCTTGAAAACATTATGCAAAATGAAATAAGTCAGACTCAAAAGGACAAATACTGTATGATCCCACTTATACGAGGCATCTAGAACAGGAAGACCATACAGACAAAAGTTTATCACTGGTTACTAGGGGCTGGAGGGAGGGGAAATAAGGAGTACCCTTAAAGAGTACTGAGTTTCTGTTCAAGGTGATGAAAAACTTTTGGAGATAGACAGTGGTGATGGTTGCACAACATGGTGAATATAATTAATGCTGCCCTTAAAAATGGTTAAGGTATACGTATTTTACCACAATAAAAAAATTTAAATTTTACCACAATAAAAAAATTTAAACAATGGGTAGTGACAAATAAGAGAAATGGAATAATTATCTTCAAATATTTGACTATTATTAGGAAGACAGTCTAGATTTACTCTGTGATGCATAGAAGAATTAGGACTAATGAGTAGAAGTTATAGAAAGTGGATTTCAATTCAGTATAATAAGTTCTCTAACATTAGAGTTGTCAAATAAGTAGACAATGCTCATCATAGCTATTCAATGGAAGTAGGATTATTATGTTATATGTAAATCAGATAGTTTCTTGTAAGGGTTGGGAACTTAGCCAAGATGTCCTTTTAATTCCAATAACACTCTAAGTTAAACTAAATAAAATATTTACTCTTCGTTCATTCATTCAACTAATTTGTTTTCCCAGTATTAAGGGTGAATTTGCACTGGATCATCAGTGTTATTATTGCAGTGTACCCCTTATAATCTATTACACTAAACCAGGGTCCTTAACCTCAGTACTACTGGTATTTTGGGATATATAAATCTTCCTTGCAGGAACGGGCAATGTTCTACACAATGTAGGATATTTAGCAGTGTCCCTGGCCTCTACACAGCCCCTAGCTGTAACAACCAAAAAATGTCTCCAGGCATTGCCAGTGTGACCACGGGTGGGGGCAAAACCAACCCTGGAGAGAACCACTGCATTAATCTTGTAACTGGGTCCAGTCACCTGATCTCTGACTCACGTAGTCCTCAAGGAAAGCCAATTTTCAGAGACTGGAAATAAATTGTACTTGTACGCCAAGAAATATGTGACAATGTTAAGCAAGTGGCAGCCATTTATGTGTGCACACATGTGTGTGATATATGAACTTATGTAGCCATGTTATCAGTGCCCCTCAAAAAAATTCAACAAAATGTTTCTCTGCTCAATGTTATAATTTTGGAAAAATCTCACATGAATTTTAAAAGGTAGTAGTTTATCCTACTTCACTTTTTCTCATAACGTAGTTTGATTCTGAACCTGATATAATTATATAACTCAATTTACTAATAATTGATTCAAAACCAACAGTTTAAGGAAGTTTCTACTTCTGTTATACACCATACAATTTGTTTAAATAATTTTTATTGTGCTTTAAGTGAAAGTTTACAAATCAAGTCAGTCTTTCACATACAAACTTACATACACCATACTAAAAAAAAAAAAAATACTCGCAATTACTCTTCCCTTGATGAGACAGCCCGCTCCCTCCTTCCAGTCTCTCTTTTCGTGACCATTTTGCCAGCTTCTAACCCCCTCTACCCTCTCATCTCCCCTCCAGACAGGAGATGCCAACATAGTCTCAAGCGTCCACCTGATGAAAGTAGCTCAGTCCTCATCAGCATCTCTCTCCAACCCATTGTCCAGTCCATGTCTGATGAGTTGGCTTCGGGAATGGTTCCTGTACTGGGCGAAAAGAAGGTTTGGGGACCATGACTGCCGGGGTCCTTCTAGGCTTGGTCAGACCATTAAGTCTCGTCTTTTTGATGAGAAATTTGGGATCTATGTTCCACTGTTCTCCTGCTCCCTCAGGGGTTCTGTGTTGCGTTCCCTGTCAGGGCAGCCATCAGATGTGGCCAGGCACCATCTAGTTCTTCTGGTCTCAGGATGATGTAGTCTCTGGTTCATGTAGCCCTTTCTGTCTCTTGGGCTCGTAATTACCTTGTGTCCTTAGTGTTCTTCATTCTCCTTTGATCCAGGTAGGTTGAGACTCACTGATGCATCTTAGATGGCCGCTTGCTAGTGTTTAAGACCCCAGACACCACTCTTCAAAGTGGGATGCAGAATGTTTTCTTAATAGATTTTATTTTGCCAATTGACTTAGATGTCCCCTGAAACCATGGTCCACAAACCTCTGCCTCTGCTTCGCTGACCTTCAGAGCATTCAGTTTACTCAGGAAACTTCTTTGCTTTTTGTTTAGTCCAGTTGTGCTGACCTCCCCTGTATTGAGAGTTGTCCTTCCCTTCACCTAAAGTAGTTCTTATCCACTACCTAATTAGTAAACTATTTCTCAAGATCTTATAATAGTGGTCTTATACAATATTTGTCCTTTTGCAACTGACTGATTTCACTCAGCATAATGCCTTCCAGGTTCCTCCATGTTATGAAATGTTTCACAGATTCATCACTGTTCTTTATCAATGCATAGTATCCCATTGTGTGAATATACCATAATTTATCCATTCATCTGTTGATGGGCACCTTGGTTGCTTCCATCTTTTTGCTATTGTAAACAGTGCTGCAATAAATATGGGTGTGCATATATCTGTTCGTGTAAAGGCTCTTATTTTTCTAGGATAATATTCCAAGGAGTGGGATTGCTGGATCATATGGCAGTTCTATTTCTAGCTTTTTAAGGAAGCACCAAATTGATTTCCAAAGTGGTTGTACCATTTTACATTCCCACCAGCAGTGTATAAGTGTTCCAATCTCTCCACATCCTCTCCAACATTTATTATTTTGTGTGTTTTTGGATTAATGCCAGCCTTGTTGGAGTGAGATGGAATCTCATTGCAGTTTTAATTTGCATTTCTCTAATGGCTAATGATCGAGAGCATTTCCTCAAGTATCTGTTAGCCGCCTGAATGTCTTTAGTGAAGTGCCTGTTCATATCCTTTGCCGATTTTTAAATTGGGTTGTTGGTCTTTTTGTGGTTGAGTTTTAGCAGAATCACATAGATTTTAGAGATCAGGCACTGGTCAGAGCTGTCATAGCTGAAAATTTTTTCCCAGTCTGTAGGTGGTCTTTTTAGTCTTTTGGTGAAGTCTTTAGATGAGCATAGGTGTTTGATTTTTAGGAGCTCCCAGTTATCTGGTTTCTCTTTGGCATTTTTAGTAATGTTTTGTATTCTGTTTATGCCTAGTATTAGGGCTGCTAACGTTGGCCATACAATTTTTAATGCAATGTTATTCAAACTGCATGGTGCTTAATATGTTGTATCCTACACAATTTTTAGTGCTATGCAATTCAAACTTGAGGGTGCTTAATAAATACCAAAGAGTAAAAGTTATGGCCTATATAATAGACATATTATTGTATTTTTAGGTAAGAGATGTTCTTGGGATAATTAGGTACCTGGACCTATAAAATCAGGTACAAAACATTTTGAATAGAGAACAGAATTAGTAACTATAAAGTAAAGCTGTAACTTACCAATCTGGGCCATAATCTGACAAAGAGCAATCTGTTTTAAATATGTGGATTTCCCACTCATATTTGGTCCAGTTATGATCAAAAAATTACTCCCTTCTGTAATATAGGTATTGTTGGCAACAGGTTTTTCCACAGTTATTTTTTCAAGAATGGGATGCCATCCTTGTTTGATTGCCAAAGTATCAGTAAACTCTGGTCGAACTAAAGAATAAAACAAAATGGTTTTGGAAGATTAGTATATTCAGATATAAAGTTTTTTTTTTTTTTTTTGGTATGCATGTACTGTGTACATCTTAGTGATTTGACTAGGGCCAATTTGGAATAATAACACTATTATTTTATCCCAGATCATCAAGTCAATTCCAACACATGATGATCCCTAAAGTATAACTGATACACTCTTATCACCATCACAACTTCTATTCAATTCCAAAAAATGCTAAGATTTAGCTCCCTGACATTTTTCTGGGTTCCAAAACAGTTCATAAAATTTTCAGATTTGTATAGGTAAAAAAAAAAAAAAAAAAACAACTAACCACTGATAATACTTTTAAAATAACAACTGATTACCAGTACTATAGAATTGCATATTTACTTAATCCTCATCTCAAGCATTATTTCAAATTTGACATATTTAGCTTTTAAAACGAGGTATGAATATAGAGTAAAACAAAATACAGAGATAATTTGCTGCTTAAGCCCTTGGAGAAATTTTGTCTCAAAAGAAACCTCAGAGGCTAGAGAAAATCAGACACAAAGATATTGTTAATTTATAGAAACAAATAATCATCAAGTCTCTGGATAACTTCTGAGCAGAGAGAGAAGGAAGAGTGGGAGGACAAATGAAAACTAAAATGTTAACCTACTTCTAAATAAAACACATAGAAATACTGGAAAGCATTCAATATAAAAATGAAGTTCGTGAGAACAAGAAAAACTTTTTTAACTATTTCAGAATCATTTTTAACCCCCAAAAATCATTATTTACAGGTTTGGAGTTTCAGGACGGCCCCTCTTAAATAAAAAGTGAGCAATATTAAATCTTTTAATAGTTACAAAAATTACTATAGAATAGCTGATCCCCAAAGTAAGATTTTGACCCCAAAGTAGATCTAAATGGTTGTAAAAGCTTTAGCCCATAAAAAATGAATTGAAAAAGTTAATATTTTCATAAGATGTGAGAAATATCCATCCTTTTAAGATACGTACCATTATAAAAAATGGAGCACTGGTGGTGCAGTGGTTAAGAGCTCAGTTACTAACCAAAAGGTCAGCAGTTAGAATCCACCTTGGAAACCCTATGGGGCAGTTCTACTCTGTCCTATAGAGTCGCTATGAGTTCGAATCAACTGAATGACAACAGGTTAGGTTTTTTATTATTATTATTATTATAAAAAATAAATTAACATAATATTTTGGAAATGTTATTGCTGATTTTAACTAGAAATTTTAATATTATCAAGTCTAAAATCATTCAACCTTAATTATCTCATACTCGTTCTATAAATTGGCATACTGGGGTATGCTTGTTACCGGTAAGTTGAAAAAGAAATTTCAAAAGGCTAACTTGAAGTATTTTATTCAACATTAGAAAGTTATTTAACATTTATATTCAAGGTCTATGTATAGACTCGGGACATAAAAATGAATGACATAATTCATGATCTTGGGATGCTCACATCTAAGAAACTTGTTTAGAAAAGGCTCACTTTGAAGATTCATTTCTCTATTAATATTAGTCACACTGCTTCTAATGAGCCTTCAGATTTAAACTTATAAATTTGGAGAACTGTCATTTTTCTCTGCAAGTCTCTCTTATTTTGGAAAACTTAAAAGTTTCTTGCGCAGATTTTCTTTTTGATTTTCCAATTAGTCAATAAATAATTTTCTGACTTTTAAATCGCTATGAGTCAGAATTGACTTGACGGCACTGGGTTTGGTTTTTCTGGTTTGGACTTTTAAAATACATTTTAAGGTTAATTTCACTTTCTCTGTTTGTAGTTAGTCCAGGACCATAAGCAAGAGGCTCTATTTCAACTTAAAATTTTAAAACACTCATAATTGTTACATAAGAATGTTTGAATGGAATACAGATTTCAGCATGTAATAAATATGTTTATTCCAAAGAAAGTAACTTACCATAGTCAGAAAGAGTGCAGGCATGAGCAAATGACAGAAGCATATCCAGCATTGACACTGTGTCAGAGAGCTTATATAAGCAATGAATATGTTCATAAATCTCACTGAGAAGCTTGCACACTACCCTGAAAGCACACATTTGGTAGACATGTAATAATGCTTTTTAAAAAGGGACAACGTAACTATAAAACAAAATAAATTAATTGCCTGAGGTAAAATACATTCACAGCTGAGCTGTACACTACAGATAAAGCCCACTGTTCAGTTGCCTCATTTTAAAGATGACGAAACTGAAGCCCATGCTTAAGGTCACAGCTACTTAGCATGTTAACACCATGCTTTTTAAATGACTCCTTTTATATTCAATAAAAATATTTTTATATAGATAAAGTCAAGCCTTTACTACACTTGGACAGACCCCAGCTGCTAATAATTTTGTATTTTTGTAAATGCTGAGTTCCAAACAAAGGCTATTAAATATTTATTCTCTCATTCTCCCCAAGCCCTCTCTCACATCTACACATACGCCAGCATAACTATTTAAGCCTTTATGCAACAGAGTTATAATACTTTGATATGATACAAAAGCTTTTCCTTTAGAAGAAGAAATATATACTCAAAACTATGTATTATAATCTCTGTGGTCCATGTCCTGAAATTGTTTTGAAAACCCAACCTTCCTCTTTGACATCTGAGCCCACCAATTCTGAACATCTATTTCTTCTTTCTAGCCATATTGCTATTTTTCATGAATAGGAAAAGAACTGTCACTTTTGCAGTTGCTACAGATTATCAAGGATAGAGAAGCTAAGGGCTTAGAGATCATAAGAAAAGAATAAGTTGAGTGAAGTCCAAGATAAGCCCATGACGTATGCGCCAAGTCGTTCATCATGGTGGAATACATACAACAAAGGTATCCGTTACAATGGTATTTTTTGGAATTAAATTTGCCCTGAAGTTTCTGTGAGGATCAGTGACTCCTAGTTACGATGATAGACTTTAAAATCTTTAACTGTTCTTCCAGAAAAAGTTCTTTCTCTGCTAACATTCATAATTCTACAATTGTCTGCAACCAGACAAAAAGTCAACTAATGAAATTTATCATAGTGCCTCAAATGAAACCAATTTCATTCAATATTCAAATACTTCAAATGCTCTTACATGTAAGTCATGTGATAGATTTCTCTCAAAGACTCTTGGCATCTTTCATTCATTTTAATTAAATCTGCTGATGTAAAGCTATAAGAATTTTTCATTTTAGAAATCTGCTAGGAAATTAAAGAAACATGTCAAAGTAAGTGCACACTTCTATTAAATAAAACATTTAACTTTTAAATAATAGAAATCTAGATATTTAAGTTCATCACTTTAATATCTGATATACAGAATCACAAAGAAAGTTCTGAATAATGTTTGTGATAGGCCCTAAAATAGCCATATTAAAACACTGCATCTTATTATTACCAAATAATATGCATAATAGATACCATGAACCTCCCGTCTCTGACCCGTCTCAGGCCCTTGCCCATTCCTGAACCCCATGCAATCTGTACCACATTACTGAGTTCCCATCCGTTCTTTTCTCCATCCCTTACTACTTGGTAATACAGTATATTTTTAAAAACTCCGAAAGCTAAATGGTTCGTTTTTGTCAAAAGGTATTCCATACGAGCAGAAAAATCAAAGATTAATCAGTTGCTGTCCAGTTAATCCCAACTCAGTCTGACCCCATGTGTTTCAGAGTAGAATTATGAGCTTGTAGAAGCAGATTACCAGGCCTTTCTTCCAAGGTGTGCCTCTGGGTGGGTTTGAACTGCCAACCTTTTGGTTAGCAGCCTAGTGTTTAACCATTTGCACTACCCAGGAACTCCTAGATTTAATTAGACTTTTTCAAACTGGTATATTGTGGAGGAGTTAATATGTGTGTAGAAAAAAGTTTTTCCATGGTCCAAAGCTTTGCAAATATTGGATTAAAAAAAGTTAAGCAGATTTCTTCATTTCAGAACTTTTTGAACTTTATTAGGCAAATGTGCCTTGAGAAATGAAAACAAGAGATGGTGCAGTATTTTCCAAATCTCTGTTATCGATTCTGTTTGAACTTTTTTTATTCCTTTTCTTTTTTCCCCCATAAAGTGCTCAGAAATACGTATTTGATATTTTTCTTAAAAAGCTTCTAAATCACTCTTAGATTTAGTATGGCTGTTAAGTGAGCGCGTGGGAATAGAAGGAGAAGCAATACACAGGACATTCAAAAATTTAGCATGTTAAACTCAAAGACTGCCTGAAAATGTGTAAGTCTAATTCTTTAAAATCAGAAACAATAACTTCCTAATGAAACACTGTAGAATGAACCTTAATAAATTCTGAAGGAAGCCGATCATTGGGTAGGTTTGTACAATCTGTACTCATCTGGATGAAAAATCCTCGAGCAGAGCTAAAGCTTGTCCTTAAAGGAAGACTGTATTTTTCAGCAAGCTGTGTTATCATTCCTAGTGACCAGAAAAAAAAAAAAAAAGAATTGCAATGATTTAATGATTCACATGATTTTCTGCTATTTTATAAAACAATACGAAGGTCATATTATTCTTTTAAACTCTAAATGATTTTTGATGCCTAAAAGATGTGGTTAATCACTCTTTAAGATAATCAAAAGCACTTATTCTGATAGTATTTTGAAAGGAAAGTATATCGCAAATTTTAAAATAAAACCAGGACTATTTAATAGTCTTTGTGTTTATGGTTTTTGATTTGTTGTTCATTTTACTCTTTTTGAAAGAGAAAATAATCTGTTATTATAGTCTTTAATTCATAATAAAAAATTTCCTCTACAAATATATATTAAAAAATGAAATATTCCAAAAAAGAAAAGTAATTCGTCATATAAAATTGAAACCAAATCTCTATTATCAGCTTCAAACTCATTTCAGAACTCTAGATTTACCATTTGATGAACCATTAATACTTTGAACATTACCTGAAAAAAACTAAACTAACATCTTCATTTTTCAAAATGGTTCCTCCTCCTGATTCTCCTGCTTTCCTTAATTGTACCATCATTCTCAGGCTAGAAAACTCACTTAGCACTAATAACTGCATTTCTCTTTACTTCTGCCATATCTATTCAATTATTAATTCCTAATAATTCTTCCTTTTCTCTGTGCGTTCTTCTCATCTACATTGCTTTTGCCCTAAAAAATGCTTTATTAACTTGTAATAGGTGAACTAGTCTCCCTGCCTCCATACCTCCACTCAAATTCATTCAACTCATCATCAGATTAATCTTCTTTATCAATTTCACTCCACTGAGCAAAAACATTTCAGTGCTTCTTCATACTCCTTGGGAAAAGACCCAGACTCACAGTCTTCAAAGAATAAATTCTGGTCCTCAGTCTACATTTCACATCTTACCTCTCACTGGCCTGTAAGGGAAACTCTCTCTAACAGGTTTTCTCACTCATCCCTTGAGGTTTCCTTGTGCCTCAGTGGTCCAGATTATGCCACTGCCAGTGTGTGGGACCCCTTTCTAAGACTACTTCATTTACTAAAATCCTTTCATCCGGTGTATAAGTTCCACATCCAGTCTCTGAACTTCTACCCTGCCGTATTTTCTTCATATATTTTATAGCCATGTGAAGTTATATCATATATATTTCTTTACTGTCTGCCTCCCCTACTATAACATAAGCTCCGTGAGGGCAAGGGTTTTGTCTTGTTATATATTCTCAGTACTGAGAGTAGTATCTATATTTAGTAGGAGCTCAATTAATATTTGTTAAATGAATGAATTACTGGATCAGCTCAAGTGCCCTCTCTTCTAGATAAAAACAATCTCCCTCCCTCCACCTGAAACTCTTTAGGACTGATGGCCTGCATTTTTCATATAACTCATATTCAACTGTTTTATGGGGGTAACTCTATATTTAAGTGTGGAGAATAGACACATAATAAATACTTTGGCTTTTTTTTTTCAAGTTTCCTTAAATGACAATATATTTTAACATTATCTGATTTCAAATAATTAAATACCTGCTATGTCATCTACAATTTCTGTATATGTTCTTCTAGCTATGTCAAGAAATTCATTTATGTTAGATCTCACTGCATAGCATTTTTGTGTCCTCATATTCAGGCATCCTTTCATGTATCTTGCATCATCATTAATTACTGTTTTAATCTTTTCAAGTATGATTCCAAACCTAAAAAAGAATGTTACAGATAACAAGTCAAACAGCTATTTTTATTTATAATTTTAGAGTAGTAGTTAATGACAGCAAATAACATTTTCTTAAAATCACTTGAGAAAAGGGATTTTGAAATAAATAAATACGCTATACATATAAAGTTCACATAAGTTAGAGCCGTGACTATGTCAGTTTTAAACTACTTCATCAGTTAGGACTAATCTCCTAAAACAGCATGTAGCCACCAACAGAAATTCTACATCTGCAAATAAGCAGATCCCCCAAGTACAAAATATATCCCTGAAGAACTGTTTTTAAAATTCTGGCTTCATGTTCATCGTTCAATAAACATTTACTGACACTTATCATGTGCCAAAAACTGAGTTAGGTGGAGGGATTCATAAAAGGATGATATATGGTCCCTGCCCTTTGAAGGGGAAGAGAGATTAAATACATATTGTGAGACAGTATAACAAGAACCTTAGAATTATCAGTAATCAAGTGAACCGGAAATCTGATCATTTCTATTAATCTTTTATTTTATTCTGTTCCGTATTTTATTTGTATTTAACATGGTTTTTACTACAAACCTCCATTTATGGCTTCACATAACCAATAAAATAACAGTTCTTATGTACCACAAGTCTTTTTGGTCAAGAAACAGGGTACGGTTGTGGAAAACAGTACTATAGTTAAACTGTTCAATAGTTAGATTATATTCAGTATTCATATCCACTATTTTTGTTAATGAAAAAAGAGAGAAATCTATTTTTATACTTGCAAATCTTTCCATGAAGAAGAGCTAAAAAAATATTGAAATTGCGCATGGACTTCAATTTTCCATGTTATTCTAATTGTCCATTAGCACAAATGATCAATACTCCTATTTATTATGAAAGGAAATATATAATTAGAATTTTTGATGAATAGTTTGAAGATTATGTTAACCAAAGCTAGAGCAATTGTTCTATAGAATACAATCATAGTGCTTAAAATCAGTTAACAGAAAGAAAAGAATAAGCTAATATTTTATTAACAGTTGAGTGACAAAGACCTCTTGTCTTCCAAGGAACCATAGTAAGCTCTTAATAAAGGTGTGTTACAGTTCTTCAGTGCAATCTATTAAAGAATAAAATAAAAATTGTTAGGATAATCATTTATGACATAATCCAAATGTAGAATTTTACATTTGTTTAATACTCTACAGTTTACCAAGTGTTTTCTTGCTTATATTTCCTCATTTATATACTTGTAAGAAGTATTTTAGATATGTAGGCAAGGAAAAGATGTTATCTTTATCATTCTCCAGATAAAGATAATAAGTGGCCATCTACTGCTTCACTATTATGACTTATTTTTCTTTTGCCTCCCAACCAATTGTTAATATATATTGACTTATTAGAAACAGGTTCTTAAAATACTTAGAACACTGTATATAACTCCAAAATTTGACTTATATAGATATTAAACTAAAAAATCGCTTTACATATCTATAAATAGAGCAATTCCTCATTCTTACATGGCAAAAATAGGGATTTTATTTTGCTTAATGGAAATTGCAAGTGGTCACTAATTGAATAAACAGAAGAGGGGAAAGCATAGTTAACCTGAACCTTCAACTCCTATTTTAGTTTACTATGAGGCAATGGCAATAATGTTTCAGTAACATTTCTTTACTTCTGGACAGAAAAATAATATGTATATATTGACAAAAACTCAAAAATTCAAAAAAGCATAAAGTAAAAAATTTAAATCACTCATAATTTTACCATCTTTCCAAAGATAAATACTGTTAATACTACACCATATTTCCTGCTACTATTTCCAATAAAAAATTTTATATCTCTTTTTCCCCAGTTAGCATTACATCATAAGCGTTAAAAATTTTTCACAGTAAAAATTTTTCATAATTCATAATACTGCACCCTATGGAAAGTCATCTTTTCTCTAATTATTGGACTTCTTGTCTGCTTATAACTTCGCACCAACGTAAATACCACTTCAGTGACCATTATTGGGCAACATTTCTGAATAGTTCTTAAGGGCAGATTTTTGGAATTGGTATTACAGGATCAAAAGGTGTGATACATGTTGTGAAACGTTTCTGTAAAGTTCGTGCAATTGGTACCCTACTAGCTGTCTATGAAGTTGCCTGTCTCATTGTTCTCTCATTAGTAATGAGTAGCATCTGTTAAGGAAAAAAGAAAAAAAAAAAAAACTGCTTCTTGATAGATTAAAAACTATGGCTTTAGCTTGCATTTCTTTAATTAATGTGAGGTTGGACATTTTGGGTATTATTTGTTGATTTCCTTTTTTTGGTCATCTTCCATATTTCCATTGGCATGCCAGCATTTTCTTATAAAATTATGAGTTTTATGATGACAGAAATTAATATATTTTCCTGTCATTTGTTACAAATTTTTCCTTTCTTGGCCTATTATTCTGCCTTTGATATTTACCTTTGAAATTTGTTTCATCAAATCTATCATATTTCCTTAGTGATTTACTTTCAGTCTCAAAAAGTTAACAATACTTTTGAAATCTTTGGCCAAATTACTACTTTCATTAGAATGGACTCTATAACTAAATTTTTTCACTAATTTTTCTGTTTAAAAAGCAGTTTTTTTGTCATTTTAATTTAAAAAAGTTTTTCAGAATATAGTATTTTAAAATTAATGATAAAATCATCATTTTATAACCATAATGATAACAACTGCTTCAGGTAAGAGTCATCAGTGAATACCAAAATTAATGGGTAAAAGTTTGATCTTATTATTGTTGTTAGGTGTCATCAAGTCAATTTCAACTCACAAGGACTTCACGTGACAGAGTAGGACTGCCCCGTAGGGTTTTCTAGGCTGTAATCTTTACAGGAATGAGCCCTGGTGGCACAGTGGTTATGCATTTGGTTGCTAACTGAAAAATCAGCAGTTTGAACCCAGCAGCCACTCCATGGGAGAAAGATGTGGCAGTCTGCTTCTATAACGATTACAGCCTTGGAAACCCTATGGGGCAGTTCTACTCTGTCCTTTATGGTCGTTATGCGTTGAAATCAACTCAACAGCAAAGAGTTTCTGCTAATCTTTACAGGAGCAGATTGCCAGGTCTTTCTTCCTGGAACTGCTGGGTGGGTTCAAACTGTCAACCTTTTGGTTGGCAGCCAAGTACTTAACCATTGCAACACCAGGGTTCCTTGAAAGTTTTATGAGGAACAGGATATTTACAGTCTCAAGGTCTCTCTTCACAGATTACTTATTACAAAAGAAAATATAGTAACTTCAGAGTAAAGAAATTGATCAAAATTAATATTACCAATAATGACAGAATGACATAATGTGCCTCCTGATATGAAATACTGAGAAGGATACAACATTGTTCATAGAGTATTACTGCCAAAAATGCATAAGGCAAATCTAATGGTGAGGAGACAATACACAAACCCAAATTGAGGAATGTTATATAAAACAACTGATGCTTATTCTTCAAAATGTCAGTATTAGGAAAGACAAAGAAAGGCTGAGAAACTTTTCCAGTTTCATGGCGTCTAAAGAAACATGACATTAAGTACAATGCATGGTGCTGAATTGGATCCTGGATCAGATAAAACAAAATGCTCTAAAGAATATTATTGAGATAATTGGAAAATTTGAGTATGGGCTATATGTTATACGACAGTATTGTATCAATGTTAAATACCCCGAATTTTATAATTGTACTGTGGCTATGTAAGAGAACAACCTTGTTCTTAGGAGATATATACTTTAGCACTTAGGTACTGCAACTTATTCTCAGATGAATCAGTAATAATTATAACAAAGATAATAATATGAGTATGTCTGTGCTGTGAGGGGAGAGAGGAGAGACAATGTGGTGAAATGTTAATAATTGGTGAATCTAGGTGAAGAATATGAGAATTCATTTTATTACTCTTTCCACTTTTCTGTAAGTTTGACATGTTTAAAAAAAACTGACACTAGACATATTTTGTACAATATACACATATTTAGGTTACCTTTAAAGGGTCCAAGAGTTCCAAGGTATGTTTTAGGTATATTAAATTTGTTATCTTTGATTCAGCTGCATTAACCTGTTAAGATAAAAATTCAAATGTGGATACCATAAATATTTAATACAAGAATGGTGTTTTCCTTGAACATTGTATGCTTATCATACTCTACGTATTTTTGTGTATTGACTTAGCCAGGATGCCAACATACAGGATGATTAGAAATTACTGGGTCACCATAATAAGACTCACATACTAGTCTCATGAAAGTCTGACAATGGGAAGAGTTGGCCTTATTGTATCCAACTTTCATTTCTATTTTGGCCCCTGAGGTCCAGCTTAAACCACAGTAGCTATAGGAGACACAGTTCAATCCAGGGCAGTATAAAAAGATGAAGATGGAAAAAGGCATAAGGGGTATTTGTGGATAGATAATACCTAAAAAGCTAAATCTGAACCTCCCAGCTTGTACAGAATATCACTAACTTCCCTGACTGGTTCCTGTGTATACAAGTAAAACAATTTTCACAATTCCAGTGGCCCAAACTAATACATTTTTCAAAGTATAATCAGTGTCATCAATCTAAATTTTATGAATAAACTTTCAAATTAAACTGTACTATCTTTGGAGTCAGGAACCCCTGGTGGCGTAGTGGTTAAGTGCTACGGCTGCTAACCAAAGGGTCAGCAGTTCAAATCCGCCAGGCACTCGTTGGAAACTCTATGGGGCAGTTCTACTCTGTTCTGTAGGGTCACTATGAGTCGGAATCGACTCGACAGCACTGGGTTTGGTTTTGTCATATCTCTGGAGCCAAGTGTGGTATTGGACCTGGAGAAATGAGGAATGTTCTTGTGGAAAGAATAACTTAACAATACTGAGGAAGGAGTGGAATTTCAAAATATTATAATATCACAATTATGACATGATGTACCTGATATGGAGCTGTTTCTTTTCAAGGTCTCTTGAGCTATATACCCACTGTGAAATACCTGGACCATTCTGTGACCATATGGGTCAATTTAAAGAGATATCAAAATGAACTTCCTTATCTCCCACCAGAGTTATCTCATGCTCTTTTACAATGACTCTCTGAAACAGGAAGGTAACCCAAAAATATAATTAAAAGATAAACCAAAATTATAATTAGATAAGTAAATAAGGTGTTGCCAACTATACATATATATCACCAACTATGTATATCTCACCAACCATATATATATCACTAGAAGACTCATCACATCACCAAAAAAGAACATCATCCAGCCAGATCCACTATTACCTGATAATATTTTGTTGTCATCACATAAGAATATAACATATATTAGCAGACTACTGAAATAATCTAAGTGAAAGATAATTGTGACTTGGGCCAGATTGATAGAAGTGAAAGTGGTAAGAAATGGTCCAATTCTGGATATATATTTAAAGGTACAGCCTACTGAACCTACTGATGGAAAGAATATATGATGCAAAAGAAAAACAGGAGTCAAGAATGACCCCAAAATTTTTGACCTGAACGACTGCAGGAATGGGATTGCCATTAACTAAGATAGGAAGGAGAAGCTGGCTTAGGAAGAAAGAACAGAAGCTGACTTTGGGTCAAGATGACTTTGAGTCAGAAATGTGTTGCACTCCCACATAGAGATGACTAACAGTCAACTACGTATGTGGCTATGGAGTATACAGGAAGCATCCGGGATAGAGAAAGATATTTAGAAATCATCAGCACATAGATGGAAGTTAAAGCTGTGAGACCAGATGTGAGTGCAGAAAAAGAGAGGACCAAGGACTAAGCCTAGGGCATTCCAACATTAGATGCCGGGGAGATAAAGAAAAATCAGAAAAGGAGACTACGAAGTAATAACCAAAACAGATTTCCACTTCCTACAATGGCAGACTTGATAATGCAGACTAACCCTTCCATTCAGCATAACCAAATAGATGAATAAAACATGTTTAAAAATTCTGCTTACAAGCAGCTTAAGTTAGCAAAGAATTACCAGGCCACAGAAGAAGATAGTGGCTCTAGGAGGTAAGTTTTAAATTTGGGGTCACTTTTCCTCTGGGGACATTTGTTGAGTCTGGACTGGGCTGCTAAAAGGCTGACAAGCTGATCAAAGCTTTTAAATTACTTGTAAGGATTGGGGGAGGGAGGAAACAAAGCTGGAACTCAGGAAATCAAGAAAAGTGGAGTGGTTAAACATTATAGATACTGAGATTCATGGAACTAAGTCCTAGAAGTAAAGGTAATCTGGAAAGAAACTGAAGCCTTAGTTTTAAAACACCTTGATTCCTGACTGATGTAATTGCTAATGTTTCTGGCCTCCGACAGGATTAAATATAAATCTCTGGCAGAAGATAACATCATCCAAAGACTAAAATTATCATAATATTAAAATACAATGTTTGGTACTTAACTAAAAATTATTAGGAATCAAGAGGAAACCAAAGCAAACAACAGGCAATAGAAAGAAACCCTTAGGGGATCAAAAAATGAAGTTACCGGAAATGAGCTTTTAAAAAAACTATGTTTAATTATATCAAGGAAAACAAAGCTAGTCTAAGAATTTGGTGAAGACATGGAAATTATATTAAAAAAAAAAAGAAATGCAAAATCTCAAACTAAAAGTGTTATAACCAAAGTTAAGAATTCTATAGGTTAAACAGTAAAAGTGATAGCTGAAGAGAGAAACTGATTTCTGGAAGATAGGTCAGGAAAAAACAATTAGAATGAAGCAAGGGAGGCAAAAGGATGGAAAAATATAAGAAAGAATAGACAAAGGGATACAATAAAAAGCTGAGAATGAATGTGCTCAGAATCCAAGGAGAGGTGAAGATAAGACAAAGCAATATTTGAAGAGATAATAGCTGAGGATTCCCCAAAATGTCAAAGAATATCAAGCCACTGATTCAAGAAAACTAAAAATTTGAAGCAGGATAAATATAAAGAAAATCAAACCTAGGCATATGTTATGGATTGAATTGCATCCCACCAAAATGTGTGTCAACTTGGCAAGGCCATGATAACTAGTATTGTGGATTATCCTCCATTTTGTGATCTGATGTAATTATCCTATGTGTTGTAAATCCCAACGTCTGATATTAATAAGTAAGGATTAGAAGCAGCTATGTTAATGAGACAGGACATAATCTACAGGATTAGGCTGTATCTTGAGTTAATCTCTTTTGAGGCATAAAAGTGAGAAGCAAGCAGAGATGAGAGGGACCTCATTACGACCAAGAAAGAAGAGCTAGGAGCAGAGCATGTTCTTTGAACGTGGTGTCCCTGCATTGAGAAGCTCCCAAATCCAGGGAAAAATTGATGCCAAGACACACTGAGATTTCCAAGAAACACTGGGTCCACAGATGTTGAAAGGGGACAAAAACCTTTCCCCAGAGGTGACAGAGAGAGAAAGCCTTCCCCTAGAGCCGGTGCACTGAATTCAAACTTTTAGCGTCCTAAACTGTGAAAGAACAAATTTCTCTTTGTTAAAGCCATCCACCTGTGGTATTTCTGTTATATCAGCTCTAACTAAATGACTAAGACAGCATATTAGAATAAAACTTCTAAAAATTAAAGGCCAAGAGACAATCTTGAAAACAGTAAGAGAAAAATCGCATTCAAAGGAGCAACAATTAGTTGGAAATAAAACAATGGAAACGCTCTCCCTACCCAAAACGAGGAGGAATAATAAAAGGCAGCAAATTAATAAAAATAGAAAACTAATATTGCAGTGTTGTTATTGCTGTGTGCCATCAAGTCAATTCCAACTCACAGCTCGACCCATAGGACTTCCTAGGGTATAATCTTCATGGGAGCAGATCACCAGGTATTTTCTCCTTTGGACCTTCAACTTTTCAGTTAGCAGCTGAGTGCTTAGCCATTGTGCCACCAGGGCTCCTTAATATAAGACAGAGTATTAACAAAGCCAAAAGTTGGTTCTTGGAAAGTACCAACACAATTGATAAGCCCTTGAAGAGAATGATCAGGCATATATAATGAAAATCAGACATTTTAATGTTTACAAGGATAATATGAATAATTTGATGTTAACATATTTAAGACTTTTTACAACATGTAGAAGTTTCTAGAAAAATACAAGAAGAAACAGAAATCTGAATAGTCCTATAACTTCTGTAACTTAAAAAAAAAAAAAAACCCATACAGAAAATTCCAGGCTTCACCACTGAAATCCACATAAATTCTCCTAGAGAGCAGAAAAAGAGAGACCATTTCAGAGCTCATTTTTCACTCCAGAAAAACCTTAATACCAGAATCTGACAAGGACATGGCAAGAAAATTCCAGGCCAATTTCAGTCACAAACATAGATACAAAAATCCTAAACAAAATGTTCACAAAAATAAATTCAACAAGATATAAAAAGGTTAAATGATCTTGACTAAGTTGAATTTGTTTCAGAAATGCAACCAATTTAACATTGAAAAATCATTTCATGTAATTTACCACATTAACAAAATAAGGGGGAAAAATCATGCAATGAACTCAATGGATTAAAAATGGCACTTGAAAAATTTCTACTTCTATTCTTGAGGACTAGTAATTTGCACCACCCAGGGACTCCTGAAGGTGAAAGTGGTGTTGTTGTTGCGTTTTTAGGTGCCCCTGAGTCCGTTTCAACTCATAGCGACCCTATGTACAACAGAAAAAACACTGCCCAGTCCTGCTCCTCACGACTGTTGTTAATCTTGAGCCCATTGTTGCAGTCACTGTCTCAAACCATCTTGTTGAGAATCTTCCTCTTTTTCGATGACTCTCTACGTTATCCAGCATGATGTCCTTCTCCAGGGACTGATACCTCTTGATAACATGTACAAAGTATGTGAGACATAGTCTTGTCATCCTTGCTTCTAAGGAACCTTCTGGCCATATTTCCTCCAAGATAGATTTGTTTGTTTTTTTGGCAATCCATGGTATATTCAATATTCTTCATCACCACATCAATTAAAAGGCATCAATTTTTCTTCAGCCTTCCTATTCACTGTCCAGCTTTCACAAGCATATGCGGTGACTGAAAATACTATGGCTTGGGTCAGGCACACCTTAGTCTTCAAGGTGACATCTTTGCTTTTCAACAATTTAAAGAGGTCTTTTGCAGCAGATTTGCCTAATGCAATGTGTCGTTTGATTTCCTGACTGCTGCTTCCATGGGTGTTGAATGTGGATCTAAGTAAAATGAAATCCTTGACAACTTCAATCTTTTCTCCATTTCTCATGATGTTGCTTACCGGTCCAGTTATGAGGATTTTTGTTTTCTTTATGTTCAGGTGTAATCCATACTGAAGGCTGTGGTCTTTCATCTTCATCAGTAAGTGCTTCAAATCCTCTTCACTTTCAGCAAGCAAGGTTGTGTCATCTATATAATGCGGGTTTTAATGAGTCTTCCTCCAAACCTGGTACCCTGTTCTTCTTCATACAGTCCAGCTTCTTGGATTATTTGCTCAGCATACAGATTAAATAAGTATGGTGAAAGGATAAAACTATAACACACACCTTTCCTGACTTTAAACCACTTAGTATCCCCTTGTTCTGTTTGAACAACTGCCTCCCGGTCTATGCACAGGTTCCTTATGAGCACAATTAAGTGTTCTGGAATTCCCATTCTTTGCAGTATTATCCATAATTTGTTATGATCCACACAGTTGAATGCCTTTGCATAGTCAATAAAACACAGGTAAACATCTTTCTGGCATTCTCTGCTTTCAGCCAGGATCTATCTGATCATCAGCAATGATATACCTCATTCCACATCCTCTTCTGAATCCAGCTTGAATTTCTGGTAGTTCCCTTTCCATATACTGCTGCAGCTGCTTTTGAATGATCTTCAGCAAAATTTTACTTGAGAGTGATATTAATGATATTGTTTCATAATTCCCGCATTCGGATGGATCACCTTTCTTTGGAATAGGCAAAAATATGGATCTCTGTCCAATCAGTTGGCCAGGTAGCTGATTTCCAAATTTCTTGGCATAGATGAGTGAGCACTGTCAGCACTGCATCCATTTGTTGAAACATCACAACTGGTATTCCATCAGTTCCTGAAGCCTTGTTTTTCACCAATGCCTTCAGTGCAGCTTGGATGGCTTCCTTCAGTACCATCAGTTCCTGATCATATGCTATATCCTAAAATGTCTGAATGTCAACCAATTCTTTTTGGTACAGTGGCTTTGTGTATTCCTTCCATCTTTTTTTGATGCTTCCGGTGCCTTTTAATATTTTCCCCGTAGAATCCTTCAGTATCACAACTCAAGGCTTGAATTTTTTCTTCAGTTCTTTCAGCTTGAGAAATGCTGACCGTCTTCTTCCCTTTTGGTTTTCTAAATCCAGATTCTTGCACATATCGTTATACTACTTTACTTTGTCTTCTTGAGCAGCCCTTTGAAATCTCCCCTTCAGCTCTTTTACTTCATCATTTCTTCTGTTCACTTTAGCTACTGGATGTTCAAGAGCAAGTTTCAGAGTCTCTTCTGACATCCATTTGGGTCTTTTCTTTCTTTCCTGTCTTTTTAATGACCTCTTGCTTTCTTCATGTATGATGTCTTTGATGTCATTCCACAACTCATCTGGTCTTCGGTCATCAATATGCAATGTGTCAAATCTATTCTCGAGATAGTCTCTAAATTCAGGTGGGATATACTCAAAGTCATACTTTGGCTCTTGTGGATTTGTTCTAATTTTCTTCAGCTTCAACTTGAACTTCAATATGAGCAAATGATGGTCTGTTCAGACCCTGGCCTTGTTCTGACTGATGATATTGAGCTTTTCCATCATCTCTTTCCTGAGATGTAGTTGATTTGATTCCTGTGTATTCCATCTGATGAGGTCCATGTGTACAGTTGCAGTTTATGCTATTGAAAAAAGGTATTTGCAATGAAGAAGTCATTGGTTTTGCAAAATTCTATCATGTGATCTCCGTCATTGTTTCTATCATCAGGGCCATATTTTCCAACTGCCAATCATTCTTCTTTGTTTCCAACTTTTGCAATCCAATCAACTGTAATTATCAATGCACTCTGATTGCATGTTTGATCAATTTCAGACTGCAGAAGTTAGTATAAATCTTCAATTTCTTCATCTTTTTTGCCTTAGTATTTGGTGCATAAATTGGAAAAATAGTCTTATTAACTGGTCTTCCTTGTAGGCATGTGGGTATTAGCCTATCACTGAGAGCATTGTACTTTAGGATAGATCTTGAAATGTTCTTTTTGACAATGAATGCAATGCCATTCCTCTTCAACTTGCCTATCCTATATGCTTGTCTGATTAAAAATGGCCAATACCAGCCATTTCAGCTTACTAATATCTAGAATATCAATGTTTATGTGTTCCATTTCATTTTTGATGATTTCCAGCTTTCCTAGATGCATACTTTGTACATTCCACATCCTGATTATTAATGGATGTTGCAGCTCTTTCTTCTTTTTGAGTCATGCCACATCAGCAAATGAAGGTCCCGAAGCTTGACTCCATCCACATCATTAAGGCTGACTCTACTTTGAGGAGGCAACTCTTCCCCAGTCACATTTTGAGTGCCTTCCAGCTTGAGGGGCTCATCTTTAGGCATTATATCAGACAATGCTCAGGGACTATTCATACGGTTTTCATTGGCGATTTTTTTTTTTTGGGAGTAGACCACCAGATCCTTCTTCCTAGTCTTAGCCTAAAAGCTCAGCTGAATGCTGTCCACCATGGGTGACTGTGCTGGTATTTGAATACTGGTGGTATAGCTTCCAGCATCACAACAACACGCAAGCCCCCACAGTATGACAAACTGACCAACAAGTGGGGGAAAGTAGAACCAAACAAATTTTTCTTGTTCTAATGAAGTATTAAAGGTATGTTTGTACTGCTGATGAAAATAAACAAGTAGAGAGGGGAAAAATGATTATACAGGAGAATTCTAAAGTGATATCTATGAGGAGACAAAAAAGCATGGTTTCCATTGCACAGTGAAAGTGTTAACCTTAGCCAGGAGCATGAATGGACAGTCTATCCACAGTAATGAGAGAGGCTAGAGTGTATGAAAGTAAGTGGGAATGGATGTGGTTATGGGGGCTTGTGGAAACTCTCCTTTAATTGCTTCAATTTTCTCAGCGAAGTAGGAAGCAAAGTCATCACTGATGTTAAGGTGAAACACCAATTCCTATTAATATACACTTCCCTCTCAAATCTCAGACACTTAATACAATAACGATAAATTTCTTGTTCACACAAAGTATAATTTGGGTATTCCTATTTGGTAGGCAGTCTTCCACACTGTCATTCAGAGATCCAGGTACCTTCTATCTTATAGCCTCACCATTCCTTGTCTAGATCCTCTGCATTCAGGTAGAAAAGAGTAGAAAGCAAGTTCTTTATACATAAGGCCGGATGTGGCGTTTATCACTTCTGCTCACACTCCACTGGCCAAAACTCAGTCACTCTCTCAGGAAGAGGAAACAGGCTTTGATGAATACATAGCAATCACTGCCAGAGAGGTGCTGAAGTTTGAAGGAGAGAGGAGATGGACTGCAGTAGTTTTCAAGAGCATGAAAAAGCAAATGGGCAATAGATATATAGAATGATTGCTAGGCAGATTTAAGGGCCTTCTGAATATATGAGAATTAAAGCTTGTGATTTTTAGGGAGAAGGAAGGAAGAATTCTCTGAGTGACAAAAAAATGCTAGGAGGACACCACCCTAAACTCTATACTAAGAGGAGTGTGAGAAGGAAAGCACCATGATGTAGGAGGTCTGCAACAAAGAGACGTACATAATGTAAGATAGAGGTTTCAGTTTGAGAGAGAATGTAAAAAAGATTTTTCCAATAATTGACCTTTAATACCAGAGATGAAAACGAAAAGGTGTTATGGGATATATGAGCCAAAACCAAACACATTGCTGTCGGGCCGATTCTGACTCATAGCGACACTGTAGGACAGCGTAGAACTGCCCCATAGGGTTTCTGAGGCATAAATCTTTATGGACGCAGACTGACACATGGAGTGGCTGGTGGGTTCTGACCACCAACCTTTCAATTAGCAGCTGAGTGCTAACCACTAGGCTCTTTATGGAATATAAACCAAAACCAAACCCACTGCCATCAAATCAATTCCAACTCATAGCAACCCTACAGGACAGAGTACAACTGCCCCACAGGGTTTCCAAACAGTGGCTGGTGGATTCAAAAAGCCAATCTTTTGGTTAGCAGCCAAGTGCTTAACCACTGTGCCACCTGGGCTCCTTATGGGATATATAGGGGTGGAAATAGAGAAAGAAAAGCTAAGCGAGGACTGGAGTCCAAAATAAGGAACGACCTGGGAGTACTGGGCTTCTTGTGGTAACTTACTTGAACAGGGATAAGGGGCAAGAAGACTTTATTCCCAATGGTTTAAAAGCAAATAGTTATGGGGATGGTGTGAATGTTGAAAGAGAGGGCTGGGGGAAGAGAGAAGGGGATGGTCTTGACAGAAGCAAGAAGAGTTCCGAACTTCCAATTGACTTTTGCTGATGGAAATATGGAATTTTATAGAGAGATAGTCTTATTCCAAGGACATACAAGCAATCTCTTGACCACTGTCAACTATAGTCTATATAGCAGCAGTTCTTAACCGGGGGCAATTTTGCCCCTTCACAGGACATTTGGTTATGTCTGAAGACACTGGAGGGGCGGTGGGTGGGGGGGAAGGATTTTTACTGGCATCTAATGAGTAAACATTCTACAATGCATAGTGCTCAACAACAAAGAATTATCCACCCCAAAATATTAATAGTACCGAGGTTAAGAAATCCTACTATAGAGGAGTGGTCTTATTAAAAACACACAGGCACTCTCCTAATCTCTTATGTAGCTGGGTAGTTTTCTTTCTCTGTTTTTTCTTTCTCTGTCTCTTTGAACTACCCTCCTATCCCTTGCCGGCTTTGAAAAAATAAGCTGCCATGAATTTCACAGCTTCAAGGAGCTAGATGTTGCCAACAACCAAATGAGCAAGGAAGCAGATCTTCTTCAAGTTGAGTAATATCTAGATAAGTACCCAGCCCTGGCAGCCATCCTGATTACAGCCTCGTGAGACCCTAAGCAGTGGACCCAGCTAAGCTGTGCATGAACTCCTGGCTCGTAGAAACTGTGAGATAATGCACGTTGCTTTAAGCTGGTAAAGTGTAGTAATTTGTTATGCATCAATAAAAATTAATACAGAATGTCACTGCAGCTTGCTTTTTCAAAGCCAGCAAAGGAGAGACTCTCCATGGAGAATTGGAGGCAATTCATTTGTCTTCTGCATTTCTGCATGTCTTATGAACAGAGGCATTGACTGCCCTTGTTCTGAACAATTCTTTTCAAGGATGTATGATAGCAAACAATCTGGGAAGGTAAAGTCTCTTCTCCCAGAGCAAAGGGCAAGTTTGCTAACAGACTTAGAACATAGGATGGTGTCTCCCTCCTGAACAGTGGACAGACATGCTTACTACCCATTACTACCAAAGATACCAGTTCCTTAAGCTGAGCATTCTCCTGTAACATAATTCATTGTATGTACATTGTCACCTGGCCCTATTTACACTCTATTGTAGGAAATGGAGTTTGGGGAACGAGAGCAATTAAATGCTGATATATTGGCTATTGTCACTGCTGTGAGAAATAAAATTATTTTTCCCTGACCCAAGAACTTCATGTATTTTGCCAGTATCCATGAAACTGTGCCAGGCTAACTTGTTATCTTGCAGGTTGGGCAAAATCTAGACCCCTCACAGTTCTTAGTAATACTATGCTGTAACTGCTTATTTCCTTACCCAAATCTTATACTAGATTATAAATTCCTTTGGATCAGAAATTTACATCTTATTTTACCCTAGCACTTATCATTGTTGTTGTTGTTGTTAGTTGCCTTCAAGTCAGTTTTGACTCATGGCGGCCCCATGTGATCAGAGTAGAACTGTTCCATAGGGTTTTCAAGGCCATGACTTTTCAAAATCATAATACTTGGTAACATCAATCACTCATTTAAGGAATGAAAGAAAGAGCCATATATTATAATTCATGTGGTAGTCTAAAATCAATTGAAAAATAATAAAATATACTAGCCATATACAGATAATTTGTGTGGTAGCCTGAAATTAATTGGAAATAATTAAAAGTTATTCAAAGTGAAGCAAAAAACCTTAAGTGAAAACTAGAAAAAAAAAGTTTAATATCAAAGTTTTTAATGTTGGAGAAAGTATTTTGGACATTTATAATGGAAAACACATTCTTGGTGCAATATATTAAATGCTAAAGTTACAGATATTGCGTGGAAAGAAAAGTTTGAGTTGATTAAAACAAGAAATTTAAGTTTTATTCTCAGTGAATATTCATGATCAGAAAACCTGAATTTTTTTTAAATCAGTATTATCAAGGGGAAAGTATAAGAACTCATGTCAGGAAAACAATTCCATATCAGAAACTTTCAGGAACACTTAGTTCATTCAGAAGTTTAAGCTAATCATGTAATTGTCAACATAACGTAGTTCATTCACAGGTTTTAGCGAATCAGGTCATTTAACGAGCAGAAGTTTGAACTAATTTAGTAAATAGTATATTTAATTAAGAGATATGTGCTTATATTAAGTGAAAAACAGCCTCATTTAAAATATATCCCCAGATGGTTAAGAAAATAGCAACTGAGAAACAGTTGGATTCAATAAGGATATTCAGTAAGGAATACTGAAAGTCATGAATCATGTATGAAGTTCAGTATATGCTTAAGTTTCCTTAAAAGTTAGTATATCTCATCTTAAAAGCACAAGAAAAAGCTTCCATAAAGGACAAATTGCTGCTTAGGCAAAATTTATAATTATGACCTATTCCCCCCAAATCAAATACAGTGGGAAGTAACACTGACCATTAAAAACCTCATGGAGCTAGTTATAGATTACCTTTGCTAGACAGAAAAAATATTCCAGATTCTTAGTTTACAGAAGTTCCATAAACCTAACCCAGAGGATTTCTCTAAAATCTGATAGTCAAACTGATTACAGAAGTCAGCTCGGTAATCACAGATATTTCTCAGAGAGCTGGTTGGCCAAAATGATATTCCTTTCATTATTCAACCAGAAATGGTCTAATGCAAAAAATATATATACTACCAATTCTTAGAGTTTGTGACATTAAAATCTGAAGTGGCATAACCTTATAATACTACACATTATCTAGGCTGATGATCGATTCTTCCCTCTAGTAAAATAGAAACAAAGCCTTTGCTTACATATTAATTATCAGTATAGAGTGGTTATTTCCTGTTCCACTACACTGCATTGCATTTGTCTGTGTAATATATGTCATTCATAAATAAAACTGTTCCTTTAGTTATTTAAGATATTTCTAATTTGAAAATATTATTCAAAGCACTAGCATTTTGCAAAAGGTCATAATGCCTAATTGTAGGGCTTTGTGTGTTTATATTCATAATTGATCATTTATTTATAAGGCTCTGAAAGTTGTAAAACATTTACTGGCTCTAAAATACTGTTAAACAAATGCAAATTAAAAAAGGTTAATGACACGGCTAGCAACAGCTTATCCAAAAATAAAATGAAGACAGCTCCATATATATTCAGAAATTGTTTTATGTTAATGCCAACACTGTGAATTAATATTGGTGTATTGATTTTTTTTCCACAGGGCTTTAGTATATAAATATCCACTTTTCTCTGAGATAAATAATTTAAATAAATATGCTTGTGTAAGTATATAAAATCTCCAAACTATAATTTCACCAGCCAGAGTTGGAAACACAGTAATTCATGGGAATTTAAGTAGAATACTAAGAAGAGTATTACTTCAATAGTGGATTAGCACTAAACAAAACTCTGCTTTAGTCCTGCTTAACAAAACTTCAAAGCTCAAATGGAGCTTGTCTCAGTTATCTAGTGCTGCTATAACAGAAATAGCACAACTGGATGGCTTTAAGAAATAGATTCTCTAACAGTCTAGTAGGCTAGAAGTCCAAATACAGGGCTCCAGCTCTAGGGGAAGATTTTCTGTCTCTGTCAGCTCTGGGAGAAGGTCCTTGTCATCAATCTTTCCCTGGACTAGGAGCTTCTCTGTGCAGCAACCCTGGTTCCAAAGGACAAGCTATTCTCCTGGCTCTTGTTTCTTGATGGTATAAGGTCCGGTCCCCATGTCTCTCTGCAGGCTTCTCTCTCTTATATCTCAGAAGAGATTGGCTCAAGACACAATCTAGATTGAGTCCTGTCTCATTAACATAACTGCTAGTAATCCCACTTCATTAACATCATAGTGATAGGATTTACAATGCATAGGAAAATCACATCAGATGACAAAATGGTGGACAATTACACAATACTGGGAATCATGGCCTAGCCAAGTTGACAGAGATTTTGGGGGGACAAAATTCAATCCATGAAGTAACTGCACTCCAAAATAAAGTTCAAGAATATTAAAAATACTACAAGAATATCTAGCATCCAGCAGGAAAAAATTTACAATGTTTGGGTGGTATCCAATAAAAAATTATCAGACATGCAAGGTCAAAAACTACAATCTATACAGAAGATAAAACTCAATAAATCAAAATAAAAACAGATGACATGATGGAATTAGTAGACAAGAATATTGAAAGTTATTATAGCTTTATTCCATACGTTTCAGAAGGTAGAGGAAAGACTATGTTAAGTAGAGACATGGAAGATACAAAGACAATATGCTAGGTCATAAAACAAGCCTAAATAAATGTAAAAGAACTAAAATCATACAAAGTGTGTTCTTTCATTTTGATCAAAGATTATATAGAAGAATCCTAATCAAAACAGAGGAAATGCAGAACAGAATTTCATACTCTTATGGACTCCAGATTTCCCGGAGCCATGAAGGTTGGATGAACTCCTGAAATGATTGCCCTGAGATAATCTTTAAACCTTAAACTAAAAATATTCCCTGAAGTCTTCTTAAAACCAAACAATAATTTAGCTTAACTAGTAAAAAATGTCTGCCTTGAGTATTATGCTCTTTTAAGAACCATCTATATGGGATGAAATTGATAACAGCAGCTCTAAAGATTAGGTAAGAACCTTACAGGGCAGTGAATTTATGTTAATGGGGAGGAACAACTTAGAAAAGGAGGGTGAGAATGGTTCCGCAACTCAAAAAAATATAATCAATGTTACTAAATGGTATATATAGAAACTATTGAATTGGCGTATGCTTTGCTGTGTATATTCTCAGCAACAACAAAATAAAAATTAAAAACAAAATGTTTAAGTGTGTTCTCTGACCACAAAAAAATGAAAGTATAAATCAGCAAAAAAAAGAAATTTTAGAAATTCAAAAATATGTGGGAATTAAACAACACACTCCTAAATAACCAACTGACCAAAGAGGAAATCACAAGAAAAATTAGAATGTATTTTGAAATGAATGAAATAAAAACACAACATACCAAAACTTACGCTGTGCTGCTAAAGCAATGCTTAGAGGGAAATTTATAACTATAGATGCCTATTTTTAAGAAAGAAGAAAGAGCTCAATAACTTAACCTTCTACCTTAACACACTGGAAAAAGGAGAGCAAAATAAACCTAAAGCAAGCAGCAGGAAGGAAATAATAAAGATTAGAGCAGAAATTAATGAAATAGAGAATAGAAAAGCAATACAGAAAAATCAACAAAACCAAAAGTTGGTTCTGTGAAAAGACCAAAAAATTGACAAACCTTTTTTTTTTTTTTAGCTGATCTTACGAAGAAAAAAAGAGAGTCAAATTACTAAAATCAGGAATGAAAGAAGGAACATTACCACCAACCTTACAGAGATTAAAAAAAAAATTATAAGGGAATACAATGAACAACTCCAGACCAACAAATTAGATAACCTAGATGAAATGTTCATTTTCCTAAAAAGACACAAATCACCAAAACTAACTCAAGAAGAAGTAGAAAATCTGAATAGACCTATAACAACTAAAGAAATTGAATTAGTAATTTTAAAACTTCCTACAAAGAAAATCCCAGACACAGATGGCTTCAGTGATGAATTCAACCAAATATTAAGTCTCTAAAGAATACTTAATACCAATTATTCACAAACTCTTACAGAAAATATAAGAGGGAACACTTCTCAAAACACTCTGTGAGACCACTATTATCCGGATACCAAAACAAAAGACAGTACAAGAAAAGAAAACTTCAATATCTTTTAGGAATATAGATGCAAAAATTCTCAACAAAAATACTAGGAAACTGAATAGAGCAACACATAAAAAAGATTATGCATCAAGATCAGATAGGATTTATCCCAAGAATTCAAGTTTAGTGTAACATCCAAAAATATAGTATAAAAATGTCCAATAAGCACATAAAAAAAAGCTTGACGTTATTATTCATCAGTGAAATGCAAATCAAAACCATAAGGAGGTAACACTTCATACCCATTAGGATTGCTAGAATCAAAAAGACAGATAATAACAAGTGTCGATAAGGGTGTAGAAAAATTGAAACTCTCATACACTACTTGTGGAAATGTAAAATACGAAGCTTTTTTGGAAAACAGTCTGGTAGTTCCCCAAAAGATTAAACAGAGTTACCATATGACCCAGCAGTTTCACTCCTAAGTATATGCCCAAAGAACTAAAAACATATGACCACACAAAAACTCTTACATAAATGTTTACAGTAACATAACAGCCAAAAAGCAGAAAGAACCCAAATGTCCAGAAATTGATGAATGGATAAGGAAAATGTGGTATATCTATATAATGGAATATTATTCAACCATGAAAAAGAAATGACACACAGTGGTCCCCCTTATCCATGGTTTTGTTTCCCACAGGTCCAGTTACCCGAGGTAATCCACAGTTGAAAAATGTTAAATGAGTGTTTATCATGATAAAATCTCACGCCATCTGCTCCATCATTCACATAACTTTTATTACAGTGTATTATAATCATTCTATTTTATTATTAGTTATTATTGTTAAACTCTTACTGCACCTAATTTATAAATTAAACTTTATTATAGGCATGTATGTATAGAACAAAACACAGTATATGTAGCGTAGGGTACTACCCCCAGTTTCAGGCATCCACAGGCGTCATGGGACATATCTCCGATAAATAAGGGGGAGCTACTGTATTGATGTATGCTATAATATGGGTGAAACTCAAAAACATTACGATATGTGTAAAAAGCCAGTTATAAAAGACCATATATTATATGATCCCATTTATATGAAATGTCTAGAATAGGCAAATCTATAGAGATCATCTCCAAAACTAAGACAATAAATTTAAAGTTCTTTAAAGCCACCTACTTTGTGGTATTTTGTTATGGCAGCCCTAGGAAACTAAGATATATGTTAGCACTAATCGTTAGCCCTGGTAGTGTAGTTAAGACTATGGCGAGCTACGTCTGCTAACCAAAAGGTCAGCAGTTCAAATTCACCAGCTGCTCCTTGAAACCCTATGGGGCAATTCTACTCTGTCCTATAAGGCACTATGAGTTGGAATCAACTCAACGGCAATGGGTTGTATTGTTGCTAATCAAAAGAAAGCTGGAGTGGTTTATTATCAGAGGTAAAGAGGTAAGTTCATGAAAAGGACATAGCAACCTTAAATGTTTGTGTATTGTTATGGATTGAATTGTGCCCCCCAAAAGATATGTTCAAGTCCTAACCTCTGTACCTGTGAATGTGACCTTGTTTGGGGAAACAGGATTTTTCTTTGCCAATGTTATCAGTTAAATTAAACAAGGTAATACCAGTAAAAGTGAGTCCTAATCCTAATCCTTTTTGAGTGGCTTCTTACAAAAGAGAAGTACAGGCCGGGGAATAGTCACACACAGACAGAAGACACCAAAATTCCTCTACAAGCCAAGGAATACCAAGGGCTACAGAAGCTGAAAGAGACAATGAAGGATCTTCCCCTAAAGCCAAGAGACTGTTTAGCTCTAAAAATATCCTGAATTTGGACATCCAGCTTCCAAAACTAAGACAATAAACTCTGGTTCTTTAAAGTCACCCAACTTGTGGTATTTTGTTACGGCACGCCTAGGAGACTAAAACATGTACCTAATTTTTTTTTTTAATAACAGAGCTTCAAAATACATGAGATAAAAACTGATAGAACTGCAGGGAGAAATAGATAATTCCACAATTACAAAGATTTCAACATCCATTTTTCAATGATAGAAGTAGATATGATAATCCAACAAGAATATTGGATACATTTAAAAGTATCTAAATTATCACTATCAGAAATTTCAATGTTCTTCTTTCAATAATTGATAGAATAGGCAGAAAAACAATTAAGGATATAGGAGACTTGAAAAACACTATCAACTAACTTGAACAAACACTTATGGAACACTCCATCCATCAACTTCAGAATTCTTTTCAAGTGCACGTAGAACATTCACAAAGACCATATTCTGGGCTATAAAAACAAGTGTCAGTAAAGTTAAAATGATCCAAATTATATAACATATGCTCCCTGGCCACTATGGAATTAAATTAGAAGTCAGTAACAAAGGTATCTGGAAAGTCTCCAAATACTGGAAACTAAAGAACACACTTCTAAATAACCCCTGCATCAAAGAACAAATCAAAAAGAAGGTTAGAAAGTATTCTGAACTGAATGAAAAAGAAAACTCAGCATATCACAATATGTGGGATGCAAAGGAAGTATTACTCAGAGAGAAGTTTATAGGACTATGTGCCTATATCAAAAAAGGAAAAAGTTTGCAAAGCAATGACCTCAGCTTCTACCTTCAGAAACTAGAAAAAGAAGAGCAAATTAAGCACAAAGTAAACAGAAGAAAGGAAATTAAACCGATAAAGGCAGCAATCAATGAAGCTGGGAAAAAAAATTGGTGAAACCAAAAGCTGATTTCTTGAGAAGACCAATAAAATTGATAAAACTCTGGCCAAACTGATTAAGAAAAAAAGAGAGAAGATCCAAGTTTCTATTATCAGGAATGAGAGAGGTGCATTGCTGCAAGTTTTGCAAATGTAAGAATAATAAGGGAATATGATGAACAACTTTATAACAACGAATTTCACAAGTTGGGTGAAATAAACTTTTTACAAGACAACACCTTCCAAGTCGCATTCAAAAGGAAATGGATAACATGATACTTTCATATCTATTTAAGAAACTGAATTTGCAGTTAAAAACCTCCCTACAAAGAAAATTCCAGAACCTGATGGCTTTACTTGGAAACTTTACCAAACATTTAATGAAGAAATAATACCTATTCTACACTAACTCTACCAGAAAATGGAAGAGGAAGAAATACTTCCAAACTCACTTTATGAAGCCAGCTAATTTTGTTCCAGACAACAGTTGTTTCACTCCCATTTGTATATATTGAATTATATCGTGTTTCGATTATTAGGAAACTTTCTGTTCTGTGCCTACCCAACACTAAAGCTTCTGTATCTAGTGATGTTTTTATAAATGAATCTTAAGACTGTTGTCACCACAATATGGAAAGACTTTCCAAACAGATTAGCCTTCAAAGGGCTTGCAAAGATAATCAAATTTTACTTATGGGTAAGACTTACTTCCTTTTTAAACATACGGGCAAAAGCATATTAAATAAAATATTGTGAAGTTCTCCTTAAATGGCAGAATGAAAATCATCTATTACTTTCTTTATAGTATGTGCCCACAAGACTTGTTGCTGTAGTTGTTAGGTGTCATCGAGTCAGTTTTAACTCATAGCGACCCTACATACAACTGAAAGAAACACTGCCCAGTCCTATGCCGCAGGATTGTTCTTACACTTGAGCTCATTGTTACACCCACTGTGTCAATCCACCTCATTGAGGGTCTTCCTCTTTTTCACTGGTCTTCTACTTTACTAAGCATGATGTCCTTCTTCAGGGACTGGTCCTTCCTGATAACATGTCCAGAGTACATAGAGGTGAATCTCACTATCCTCTCTTCTAAGAAGCATTCTAGCTGTACTTTTTCCAAGACATTTGTTTGTTCTTTTGGTAGTCCCTAGCATATTCAATATTATTCAAGAACACCATAATTCAAAGGCATCAATTCTTCAGTCTTCCTTATTCATGGCCCAGCTTTCCCATGTACAGGAGGTGACTGAAAACACCATGGCTTGGTTCAGGCAAACCTTAAACTGCAAAGCAACATCTTTGTTTTTAAAACTTTAAAGAGGAATTTTGCAGCAGATTTGCCCAATGCAATACATCATTTGATTTTTTGACCGCTGATTCCATGGGTGTTGATTGTGGATCCAAGTAAAATGCAATCCTTGACAACTTCAATCTTTCTTCCATTTATCACGATGTTGCTTATTGGTACAGTTGTGAGGATTTTTGTTTTATGTTGAGGTGTAATCCATTCCAAAGGCTACGGTCTTTGATCTTCATCAGTAAGCACTTCAAGTCCTCTTCACTTTCAGCAAGGAAGGTTGTGTTATCTGCATAATGCAGGTTGTTAATAGTATTCCTGCAATGCTGATGCCCCGTTCTTCTTCATAGAATCCAGCTTCTTGGATTATTTGCTCAGCATACAGATTGAATAAGTATGGTGAAAGGATACAATCCTGACACACACCTTTCCTGACTTTAAACCATGTAGTATCCTCTTGTTCCGTTCTGCCTCTTCATCTATGTACAGGTTCCACATGAGCACAATTAAGTGTTCTGGAATTCCCATTCTTCGCAATGTTATCCATAGTTTGTTATGATCCACACAGTTGAATGCCTTTGCAGAGTCAATAAAACATAGGTAAACATCTTTCTGGTATTCTCTGCTTTCAGCCATGATTCATCTGACATCAGCAAGGAAATCCCTTGTTCCACGTCCTCTTCTGAAATCCAGCTTGAATTTCTGGCAGTTCCCAGTCGATACATTGCTGCAACTGTGTTGAATGATCTTCAGCACAATTTTACTTGCATATGATACTAATGATACTGTTCAATAATTTCCACATTCATTTGGATCATCTTTCTTTGGAATAGGCATAAATATGAATCTTTTCCAGTAGGTTGGCCAGGTAACTGTCTTACAAATTTCTTGGCAGAGATGAGTGAGAACTTCCAGCACTGCATCCGTTTGTTGAAACATTTCAATTGGTATTCCATCAATTCCTGGAGCCTTGTTTTTTACCAATGTCTTTAGTGCAGCTTGGAATTCTCCCTTGAGTACCACCAGTTCTTGATCACATGCTACTTCCGGAAATGACTGAACATCGACCAATTCTTTTTGGTACACTGACTGTGTATTCCTTCTATCTTTTGATACTTCCTGCATGGTTCGGTATTTTGTCCATAGAATCCTTCACTATTATAACTTGAGGCTTGAATATTTTGAGTTCTTTCAGCCTGAGAAATGCTGAGCGTGTTCTTCCCTTTTGGTTTTCTAACTCCAGGTCTTTGCACATGTTGTTTATACTACTTTACTTTGTCTTCTCAAGCAGCCCTTTGAAATCTCCTGTTCAGCTATTTTACTTTGTTTCTTCTGTTCGCTTTAGCTACTCGATATTCAAGAGAAAGTTTCAGACTCTCTTCTGACATCCATTTGGCTCTTTTCTTTCTTTCCTGTCTTTTAAATGACATCTTGCTTCCTTCTATATGATGTCCTTGATGTCAACCCACAACTCGTCTGGTCTTCCGTCATCAACGTTCAATGTGTCAAATCTACTCTTGAGATGATCTCTAAATTCAGGTGGGATATGCTCAAGGTCATACTTTGGCTCTGGTCGACTTGTTCTAATTTTCTTCATCTCCAGGTTGAACTTGCACATGAGCAATTGATGGTCTGTTCTGCAGTCAGCCCCTGGGCTTGTCCTGACTGATGATATTGAGCTTTTCCATCATCTCTTTCTATAGATGTAGTTGATTTGATTCCTGTGTATTCTATCTGACCAGGTACATGTGTACAGTTGCCGTTTATGTTGGTGAAAAAAGGTATTTGCAATGAAGAAGTTGGTGGTCTTGCAAAATTATATCATGTGATCTCCAGCATTGTTTCAGTCACCAAGGCCATATTTTCCAAACACTAATCCTTCTTTGTTTCCAACTTTCACATTCCAATCACCAGAATTATCCATGCACCCTGATTGCATGTTTGATCAATTTCAGATTGCAGAAGTTGGTAAAAATCTTCAGTCTCTTCATCTTTGGCCTTAGTGGTTGTTACGTAAATTTGAATAATAGTCGTATTAACTGGTCTTCCTTGTAGGCACACAGATATTATCTTATCATTGACTGCGTTATACTTCAGGATAGACCTTGAAATGTTCTTTTTCAATGCCACTCCTCTTCAAGTTGTCATTCCCAGCATGATTGTCTGATTCAAAATGGCCAATACCAGTCCATTTCAGCTCACTTATGCCTAGTATATCGATGTTCATGCATTCCACTTCATTTTTGATGATTTCCAATTTTCTTAGATTCATACTTAGTACATTCCATGTATGCAAATGAAGGTCCTGAAAGTTTGAGTCCAGCCATGTCATTAAGGTCAACTCCACTTTAAGGAGGCAGCTCTTCCCCAGTCATCTTTTGAGTGCCTTGAAACCCAAGGGGCTCATCTTCCAGCACTATATCAGACAATGTTCTGCTGCTAATCATAAGGTTTTCACTGGCTAATTTTTTTCAGAAGTAGACCACCAGGTCCTTCTTCCTAATCTGTCTTAGTATGGAAACTCCATTGAAATCTGTCCAAGGTGGGTGACCCTGCTAATATTTGAATACCGGCGGCATATCTTCCAGCATCACAACAACACGCAAGCTCCCACAATATGACAAGGTGACAGACATGTGGGGGCTACAAGTACTGTTGTTGTTGTTGTTGTTAGGTGCCGTCGAGTCGGTTCCGACTCATACTGACCCCGTGCACAACAGAACAAAACACTGCCCAGTCCTGCGCCATCCTTACAATCGTTGGTATGCTTGAGCTCATTGTTGCAGCCACTGTCTCAATCCACCTCATTGAGGGTCTTCCTCTTTTCCACTGACCCTGTACTCTGCCAAGCATAATGTCCTTCTCCAGGGACTGATCCCTCCTGACAACATGTCCAAAGTATGTAAGATGCAGTCTCGCCATCCTTGCCTCTAAGGAGCATTCTGGCTGCACTTCTTCCAAGACAGATTTGTTCGTTCTTTTGGCAGTCCGTGATATAGTCAATATTCTTCGCCAACACCCAAATTCAAAGGCGTCAACTCTTCTTTGGTCTTCCTTATTCATTGTCCAGCTTTCACATGCTTATGATGTGATTGAAAATACCATGGCTTGGGTCAGGTGCACCTTAGTCTTCAAGGTGACATCTTTGCTCTTCAACACTTTGAAGAGGTCCTTTGCAGGAGATTTGCCCAATGCAATGTGTCTTTTGATTTCTTGACTGCTGCCTCCATGGCTGTTGATTGTGGATCCAAGTAAAATGAAATCCTTGACAACTTCAATCTTTTCTCCATTTATCATGATGTTGCTCATTGGTCCAGTTGTGAGGATTTTTGTTTTCTTTATGTTGATGTGTAATCCATACTGAAGGCTGTGGTCTTTGATCTTCATTAGTAAGTGCTTCAAGTCTTCTTCACTTTCAGCAAGCAAGGTTGTGTCATCTGCATAACGCAGGTTGTTAGTGAGTCTTGCTCCAATCCTGATGCCCCGTTCTTCTTCATTTAGTCCAGCTTCTCGGATTATTTGCTCAGCATACAGATTAAATAGGTATAGTGAAAGAATGCAACCCTGATGCACATCTTTCCTGACTTTAAACCAGTCAGTATCCCCTTGCTCTGTCCGAACAACTGCCTCTTGATCTATAGAACGGTTCCTCATTAGCACAATTAAGTGTTCTAGAATTCCCATTCTTGGTAATGTTATCCATAGTTTGTTATGATCTATACAGTCGAATGCCTTTGCATAGTCAATAAAACACAGGTAAACATCCTCTGGTATTCTCTACTTTCAACCAGGATCCATCTGACAACAGGAATGATATCCCTGGTTCCATGTCCTCTTCTGAAACCAGCCTGAATTTCTGGCAGTTCCCTGTCGATATACCGCTGCAGCCGTTTTTGAATGATCTTCAGCAAAATTTTGCTTGCATGTGATATTAATGATATTGTTGTATAATTTCCACATTCAGTTGGATCACCTTTCTTGGGAATAGGCATAAATATGGACCTCTTCCAGTCAGTTGGCCAGGAAGCTGTCTTCCATATTTCTTGGCATGGACGAGTGAGCACCTCCAGTGCTGCACCTGTTTGTTGAAACATCTCAATTGATATTCCATCAATTCCTGGTGCCTTGTTTTTCACCAATGCCTTCAGAACAGCTTGGACTTCTTCCTTCAATACCATTGGTTCCTGATCATATGCCACCTCTTGAAATGGTTGAATATCAACTAATTCTTTTTGGTATAATGACTCTGTGTATTTCTTCCATCTTCTTTTGATGCTTCCTGCATCGTTTAATATTTTCCCCCTGGAATCCTTCACTATTGCAACTCGTGGCTTGAATTTTTTCTTCAGTTCTTTCAGCTTGAGAAACGCTGAGTGTGTTCTTCCCTTTTGGTTTCCCATCTCCAGCTCTTTGCACATTATAATACTTTACTTTGTCTTCTCGAGAGGCCCTTTGAAATCTTCTATTCAGTTTTTTACTTCATCGGTTCTTCCTTTTGCTTTAGCTTCTTGACACTCAAGAGCAAGTTTCAGAGTCCCCTCTGACATCCATCTTGGTCTTTTCTTTCAAGTTGAAAAATATCCAGAGATTTTTCAATTTGAAAAATATCCAGAGAAGTTGTTTTATTTTTTAAGGTTATGTATATTTGATCACTGAACAAATTTCATATAATGATCACTTTTAATAGGAATGTATTATATTTGATTCTAATGTAATTTTTAACTAGTTATTTAATAGACAAATATTGCATTTTAAGTTTTTTTAATTATATATAAACTCATTAAGTAAATATTTGATTAATGAAAATATTCCAACCCCTCAGCTTTCTAAGTAATGGTTTTTATCTTACTATAGTGTATAGGACAACATACAGGGAAAATAAAATGTCCTTTAAAGAGGCAGAAAAATGCTCCAGATGTTAAAAATGAAATTCTCTTCCAAAACATTTTGATATTTCCCAGTTACTACATCACATTAAGACAATGTATTCAGAAACATACCGTGTCTTGCTTCGGAATTTGGACTAAAACAGAAAGAAGCTGTTCTGTGTCAAGAAATCTTGATATAACTGAAACAAATAAACAAACAAAAATGTGAGCATTTAAATTTTATGGTACGATTGAAAACATAGACTGTGCAAAATATTATTCTAGAAAAATAAAATGCAAATCTACCTGCAATTATTAATTATTTCATTTGTCTTTGTTCTATTTTACCTCATTTTATTGTTCTTTGCTTTACTGTGCTTCACAGATACTGTGTTTTTGTAAATTGAAGGTTTGTGGCAATCCTGTGTTGAGCAAGTCTATCAAAACCATTTTTCCAACAGTATGTACTCACTTTGTGTCTCTCTGTCAGATTTTGGCAATTCTCACAATATTTTAAACTTTTCACTATTATTATATCTGATATGGTGATCTGTGATCAGTGATCCTTGATATTCCTATTAGAATTGTTTTGTGGCACCACAAACAACATTCATGTGAGACAGCAAACTTAATCCATATATGCTGTGTGTGTTCTGACTGCCCCCCTAAGTGGCCGCCCCTTGTCTCTCTCCCTCTCCTCAGGCCTTCCTGTTGCCTGAGACACAACAATACTGAAATTAGGCCAATTAATAACCCTATAATGGCCTCTAAGTGTTCAAGTTAAAGAAGGAGTTGCATAACTCTCACTTTAAATCAAAAGCTAGAAATAATTAAGCTTAGTGATGAAGGCATGATGAAAGCCAAGATAGGCCAAAAGTTAGACCCCTTACACTAAATAGTTAGCCAATTAGTGTGAATGCAAAGGAAAAGATCTTTAAGGAAATTAAAAGGGCTACTCCAGTGAACACATGAAAGATAAGAAAGCAAAACAGCCTTATTGCTGACATGCGGAAAGTTTTAGTGGTCTCGATAGATGATCAAACCAGCCACAATATTCTCTTAAGCCAAAGGCTAATCCAGAGCAAGGCCCTAACTCTCTTCATTTCTATGAAGGCCGCAGAAGTTTGAAGCTAGCAGAGGTTGGTTCATGAGGTTTAAGGAAAGAAGCCATTTCCATAACATAAAAGTGCAAGGCGAAGCAGCAAGTGCTGATGTAAAAAAGCTGCACCAAGTTATCCAGAAGATCTAGTTAAGATAATTGATGAAGGTGGCTACCATAAACAACAGATTTTTCAATGTGGACAAAACAGCCTTATATTGGAAAAAGATACCATCTAGAACTTTCATAGTTAGAGGGAAGTCAATGCATGGCTTCAAAGCTTCAAAGGACAAGCTGACTCTCTTGTTAGGGGCTAATGCAGCTGGTGACTTTAAGTTGAAGCCAATGCTCATTTACCATTTGGGAAATTCTAGGGTCCTTAAGAATTATGCTAAATCTACTCTGCCTGTGCTCTATAAATGGAACAACAAAGCCTGGATGTCTGCATATCGGTTTACAGCGTATTTTACTAAATATTTTAAGCCCACTGTTGAGACCTACTGCTCATTGACAATGTACCTGGTCACCCAAGAGCTCTGATGGAAATGTACAAGGAGATTAATGCTGTTTTCATGACTGCTAACACAACATCTATTCTGCAGCCCATGGATCAAGGAGTAATTTTGACTTTCAAGTCTTATTATTTAAGAAAGGCATTTTGTAAGGCTGTAGCTGCGATAGATAGTGATTCTTCTGATGGACCTGGGCAAAGCACCTTGAAAACCTTCTGGAAATGGTTCACCACTCCAGATAGCATTAAGAACATTTGTGATTCCACAATTAGATGGTGCCTGGTTACCACTACTGACTGCTCTGACAGGGATCACAATAGAGAGTCCCATACAGAGTTGGAGAAAAATGTAGAACAAAATTCTAACTCACAAGAAACTGTCAGACTTACTGGCCTGACACAGACTGGAGAAACCCCAAGAGTATGGCCCCCAGACACCCTTTTAACTCAGTAATTAAGTCACTCCTGAGGTTCACCCTTCAGCCAAACGTTAGGCCCATAAAACAAAATGAGACTAAAGGGGCACACCACCCCAGGGGCAAGGACTAGAAGGCAGGAGGGGACAGGAAAGCTGGTAAAAGGAGCCCAAGGTTGAGAAGGGGAGAGTGTTGACATGTCATGGGGTTGGTGACCAATGTCACAAAACAATATGTGTATTAATTCCTTAATGAGTAGCTACTTTGTTCTGTAAACCTTCATCTAAAGTACAATTAAAAAAAAATTGTGATTCATGGGAGGAGGTCAAAATATCAACATTAACAGGAATTTGGAAGAAGTTGATTCCAAGCCTTATGGATGACTTTGAGGGGTTCAAGACTTCAGTGGAGGAAGTAACTGCAGATGTGGTGGAAATAGCAAGAGAACTAGAATTAGAAGTGGAGCCTGAAGATGTGACTGAATTGCTGCAACTTCATGATAAAACATTAACAGATGAGGAGTTGCTTCTTATGGATGAACAAAGAAAGTGGTTTCTTGAGATGGAACCTACTCCTGGTGAAGGTGCTATGAACATTGTTGAACAACAATAAGGGATTTAGAGTATTACATAAACTTCATTGATAAAGCAGCACAGGGTTTGAGAGGACTGACTCTAATTTTGAAAGGAGTTCTACTGTGGGTAAAATGCTATCAAACAGCATCGCTTGCTACAGAGAAATCTTTCATGAAAGGAAGAGCCAATCGATGTGGCAAACTTCATTGTTGTCTTATTTTAGGAAACTGCTACAGCCACCCCAGCTTCCAGCAACCACCATCCTGATCAGTCTGCAGCCATCAACATCAAGGCAAGACCTTTGACCAGGAAAAAGATTATGACTCACTGAAGGCTCAGATGATGATTAGAACTTTTTAGCAATAAATCCACCAACCCACTGCTGTCAAGTCGATTCTGACTCATGGTGACCCTATAGGACAGAGTAGAACTGTCCCGTAGAGTTTCCAAGGAGCGCCTGGTGGATTTGAACTGCCAACCTTTTGGTTAGCATCTGTAGCACTTAACCACTATGCCACCAGGGTTTCCTTTAGCAATAAAGTACTTTTTAATTAAGGTATTACATTTTTTTTAGACATAATGCTATTGCACACTTAACAGGCTATAGTGTAAATGTAACCTTTATATGTGCTGAGAAACCAAAATATTCATATGACTCACTTTATTGCAATATTTGCTTTATTGCAGTGGTCTGGAATTGAATCCACAGTATCTCTGAGGTATGCCTGTGCAAGTAATAAAATCATAAATACTAATGGTCTTCTCTTGGTTTCAATTACTCACAATCTCTCCTCAAAATTTAACACTTTGACTACCCCCTTCCTTCCCAAAACTACTTCTCCAGCTTTTGGATGTAATAAGTTTCTTCCCATCTTTTTAATTTCTACTTTTCTTCCATACTTAAAAGATCAGGTAAGCTTCATTTAAAAGCCCAGTTCAGCCACTAACCATGTAACCTTCCAGATGTTTCTTAATTTCTCTGAAAATTTTTTTTCTCATCTCTTAAATGTGAATAATAATATCTACCTCCCAGGGTTATAGTGAGGATTAGGAGAGAGAATACATGTAAAATGTCTTGCAAATACCAGGGCTCAAAAACTTATTTTTCACTTCTCAACTCATTTTCCAGTTTGAAGTATTTCATTAAAGTTCCTGTAATCCCTTTTTTTTTTTAATCCCTTTTAAATATCCCAAGGGTTTTTTTTTTTTATCATTGTTCTTTTTTAACTTTAATCATTTAACGTAGAAATCTTTTAAGAATGCACTACTCATCTGGTGCCTTAAAAGCTTGTGAGTGGCCATCTAAGATACAACTATTGATCTCTACTTGCCTGGAGCAAAAGAGAAAGAAGGAAACCAAAGACTTAAACAAATGAACCATAGCATCATCTACCCTGAGACCAGAAGAACTAGATGGTCCCAGCTACCACTACCGACTGTTCTGACCAGGGACACAGAAGATGGTGCCAGACAGAATGGGAGAAAAATGTAGAAGAAAACTCCAATTCTAAAAAAGGTCAGGCTTACTGGACCGGTTGAGACTAGAGGAACCCCTGAAACTATCCCCCTGTGATATCCTTTAAACTACGAAATGAAACCACCTCCTAGAGGTCACTTTTCAGCTAAATAACAGATTGGCTTATGAAGTAAACAAAACACTAGTAAGTACTGTACTCCTTCAAAAGAAACAATCATCTATGCGAGACCAAATGTCCAACAGTTACCCTAAAGCAAAGATGAGAAGGTTGGAGGAGGGGGCCAGAGAAATTAGATTAATGAAAACTGAACAACCAGGATGGAAATAATGAGAATGTCAACACATTGTGAAAAATGTAACCAACGTCACTGAACAATATGTACAGAAATTGTTAAAAGGGAATGTACTTTGCTATGTAATCTTTATGGCCAAAAGCACAAAAAAAAATTATAGAAAAGAAATGCACTACTCATTCTGTAGGGTCGCTATGAGTTGGAATCTACTTGACAAAAATGTTCATTTTTTTACTCATTTATCCATTCTTAATTATAATAAAGTACAGTAACTATTTCTTAATGACTCGTAGTTATTATCAACATTGTAACATATGTGTAACCTCAAAGTTTTTTGTAGAGTGATTTATACTGTCACAAAGTGGTTCCAGGCTGTTACTCTTTTTGTTGTTTTTAGGTGCCATCGAGTCAGTTCCAACTCAGAGTGACCCTATGTACAACAGAATGAAACATTGTCCAGTTCTGTGCCATTCCCACAACTGTTGCTATGCTTGAACCCATTGTTGCAGCCATTGCGTCAGTCCATCTCATTGATGGTCTTCCTCTTTTTCACTGATCCTCTACTTTACCAAGCATGGTGTTCTTCTTCAGGGACTGGTCCCTGTTATTCTTTCAGGGGAAGAAAAAAAGCATTTATGTTACTTCCTTCCCGCCAGTTAGTTTTCTAACTGCCTGCCTACAGCACTGTGCCTCCTTTCTAGTTTGCCACTTCTACGATACCCCCCCAAAAAAACCAAACCCATTGCCGTCAAGTTGATTTTGATTCATAGCAACCATATAGTTATGTTAAAACTATGTTTAAAAAATTAGAGTACCTCCAGACACCCTTTTAGCTCAGCAATGAAGTCACTCCTGAGATTCACTCTTCAGCCAAACATTAGACAGGCCCATAAAACAAAAGAAAACTAAAGGGACACACCAGCCCAAGCACAAGGACTAGAAGGCAGGAGGTGACAAGAAAGCTTGTACTGGGGAACCCAAGGTCGAGAAGGGACAGTGTTGACATGTCATGAAGTTGGTAGCCAATGACACAAAATGGTATGTGTAATAATTGTTTAATAAGAAGCTAGTTTGTTCTGTAAGCCTTCATCTAAATTACAATAATAAAAAGTTAAGTTAAAAAATTACAGTAAATAGTCTGAGTATACAGCTGTATACTATTCAATATGACATAATATCACTAGGACGTTTTACATGTGATTCCATTAGTCAGACTCTATTAAACTCTCATTAGACTAGTCTTTATGTGTCCAGTTTCTTCTTTTCCCCTCTCCCAAATCTATCTTTTATCTTACGACCAGAATGTTTATAAAACATATTTGATAATATTACTCTCTTTGTTCAGAATCTTCAGCTCACTATTGCCTCTAAGATAAAATCGAAATTCCTTGGCATTATATCAAGGCCCTTCATAAGTGAGTCCCAATCCTCATTTCTTGACGTTGCCCAAGGTTTCAAGTCATAAATAACTATTGGCATGCCTTAGACAAAGTTCTTTTATATCAATATAAGTACAACTGCAGAAGCAGATGCTGAGATGATGATTCATGTGAAAGTGATTTATTAAGGATATGCTTCCAAGAGAGTGGGAAAGGCAGAACAGGGAAGGGGAAAAAAAGGCAATCAACAGTGTAATTTCAGGCAAAGTCCAATGGAAGGTATCTTCAACCAATCCCACAGAGGAACTATGAAGTTTAAGTCATACTTCAGAGTTTGCCCCAAATTGAAGTGAGAGATCTGGACTTGTATACTCCCAAACCATTCAGTCATAAGGGCCCTTACATACTTCTGGTGCTCTGTCCTTGAGGGCAAAGGGCTCCAACAGCATGAGGGTGGCATCCAAAGACAGTCCAGATGTGGGCCATTGGGAGCAAAGCACAGAGAAAGGTAAAAGGGATCCAAGAGGATCTGGACAGAAACTAAATGTCTGCTACAACGACACTGACAAAAGAAGTCTCAGTGCAGTAATGGGTACAGAAACAAGACTGCAGTGGATTGAGAAGTGGTGATTAAGAGAAAATAGTGAACAGAGAAAATTTCTTTTCCATGAGTTTGTCTACAAAAGGAAAAAGAAGGTGGTAGAAGGAGAAGGAGATGAAAGCCAGGGAGAGGCTTTATAAAGATGGGAGACTTGAACAAGTTTAAAGCCTCATGGAAAGAGTCCATAGAAAGATACTGAATATACAGAAGAAATTGAGCACAAAGATGGGATCTAGAGCCCAGGTGGAGGAATTAGCCATAGACAGGAGCAAGAATATCACTTCTGGTTTAAAGAAATGGATGAGTATAACTGCATATCTGGTAGCAAAAATTTTTTAAAAGATGTCAATGGTTGGAACTAGACTAATATTAGACGAGTAAATCATTTTTATATTCCTAGTACTTCTACATTACACTGAATGCCAAGTAGAGGTAGGCCAACAAGATGTTTCTATGAACAAGAAAAAGACTTCCAGTTCAAAATGGACTCTTTGAACCTTTCCACACTTCTCACTAAATACACAGGAATATACAGAAAAAAGTTAATATACTCAACAACACTGGAAATGAAGTCACAGTAAATATAATGCCAGAATTTTGAAGTAATTACACTAATTATAAGGTATGGTATATGGAATTAGACTAAGGCAAACTTAGGCTATAAATGCCTTCTAGATTTTCATGTACCACTTAAGTTCAGACTACCAGAATATGAGGTGGGATATTCTGGGGCATGGGGCTATGGAAGACAGACCAAACTGCCAGAAACTTGTAATTAGACCAGGAGCAGTGTATATAAACTGTCCTTCTATCCATAGATTAAAGAAAATTGCACCACCATAGCAGTGAACAAATAGCCAGGACCCAAGGGCAATTCTCTTACTTCATCTGCTGATAGTCATAGTCTGGACAAATCTTACCTTCTTTGAGGATTACAACAGATGAAAAGAATTAACAAGGTGTCTATGAAAAAAATCCACAAAACAAAGAAAAGAGAATATCACTCAGGAAACCAAATAAAAAACTCACTTCTGAAATTATTTACTACAGAATTTGGAAGAAAATTTCAGGAGAATAGTTTCCATGAAAGAATATAAGAACTTAAAACTTTACTTCCTGCCTTTCAGAAACATGAGAAAAATAACTCAAATAGACCAATTATAATTTTTAATAATTTGTATTTCTAAAATTAGGCAATATTCATTTACCTGACTGAAGTCCGAAAAAGAGTTCTTCATCTTGAAGTAGTTCTTGAACACAATCTAATCTCATGTTAATGGTTTCAATATCAACCAGAGGTTCTAATATATTAGAACGAAGCCTTCTACCCCCTCCAGGAGTCTTAGTATAATTTAGAACACCAAAGAGAGTGTGATTATTCCTTTGAAAACACAAGTTAGAAAATTTTCATTAAGTATACAAAGGAAAAATTGCATTTTAGCTTTCTAATCATACAATCCTCTAATCTACAGCAATGATGCTCAAACTTTAATGTGCATACAAATCACCTGGGAACTTGTTAAAATTCAGATTCAGATTCAGTAGGTCTGAGCTATGCCCTCAGAATATGCATTTCTAACATGCTCCCAATTATGCTGCCAGTCAATGGACCACCACACATTGAGTAACAAGGACCCACCGTATCTCCTTTCACTTAATGACATTTTCATAGACTGGTTACAATATTCAGACTAATATAAAAATTTCTAGCCCATGACACTCCACCAGTCAAGGCAATATATCAATAATATATTTTTAAGAAGAAAAAACTTTTACATTGATTTAATATAATCGCTTTTGTTATGACTTAAGTAGAGGAGGGTTACAATAAAAAGAGAATTTTGTAGTTTCTAAATGATTCTTAGAAAGAAATGAGCTATTATTAAGAATGTATTTCATCAGGCTATTTATTAAGTTATGATGCATATAAAAAAAAGCTGGTTCATTCCAAGATCCAACAAATATTTATAGAGCCCATACTGTATGCCCTGCATATATAGGATAGACATGATTCCTACCCTCATGGATCTTATAATCTAGTATTGACTACCAATTTTTTAATCCCCTTGTCAGTTTACTGACCATATCTGTGGATAAGACAAAGAGTAAGGGGAGACAGAAACAGACACACAGTCAGATAAAGAAAGAAAGAAAATAATTTCAGGTACAGAGAATGCTAAACATAAAACAGGAATGTGTAGAGAATAACCAGGAGGACTGCTTTAGTTAAGCTGGTTGAGAAAGACCTTACTATGTATTTGACAGCTGAGCTGAGACCTGAATAAAAGACAGCAATGCAAAGATGAGGACGGTATGGGAAAAACCAAAAAAAACCAAACCCACTGCCATCGAGTTAATTCCGATGCATAGTGACCCTACAGGACAGAATAGAACTGCCCCTTAGAGTTTCCAAGGAGCGCCTGGCGGATTCGAACTGCTGACCTCTTGGTTAGCAGCTGTAGCACTTAATTAACCACTACGCTACCAGGGTTTCCCAGTATGGGGAAGATGATGGCAGTGATCATGATGAGGATGAGAGCTAACATACACTGAACATTTAATAGATATACCAGGCTTGTTCTAAGCATTTTACATTTAATTCTAATTATCTACTGTATGAGGTGGGTGCTATTATTAGCCACATTTTACAACTGAAGGAACTGAAGCACAGAGAAAGTAAGTAACTTATCCAAGATTTCCTAATAAGTAGCAGGGCTGCAGTTCAAGCCCAGGAAGTCTGGGCCAGATCAAGGTTGGTGCAGCTTAACAAATGAGGCTAAGAGTGAAGGGAAATGAAGCTGAAGAAATCAAAGAAGTCCTTGCAGGCCATGGTAAACAGTCTGGATTCTCCTCTAAATGTAATGGGACTACCGGACAGTTTTAAGCAGGAGAATAACAAACTAATTTCTGGATTAAAATGATCACTCTGGCTGCTATGTTGAGAATAGACTGACTGTAGGAGGGAGGGTAAGTAGAAGGCAGAGAGGCAAGTAAGGAGGCTACTGCAGTAGTCCAGGCCAGAGAGAATGGTGTTTGGGGGAAGGGTTGTAGCCTTGAAAATGGTAAGAAGTAATCCAGAATTGGTATATACGCTGAAGTCTGAGTCAAGAGGATTACTGATATATTAAATCTGGGGTGTGAGACAGGAAACAAAAATGCCAACTAAGTTTTAGTCATCAGACTACCAGATTTTTGGCACACCAACTTTAACAAATTTTAAGGGAACTACTTGAATCAAGTTCACACTGGGGTATCTCATCATATGCATAATTTATTTTATTTTTTCTACTTTTTGAGAATTTGGCTTCTGCAGGGACAGAGAAAGTGAGGGGCACATCCAAACCTGCCACTTACTGTAGAAATCAGTGGGTTTAACAGTGTACTAAATGGGTGACACCTGTGGAAGTATCAGAGCTATTCACATAGCTCTGTAGGTAGAATATCCATCTTTTAACCTGAATTATTTCATTTAAGTCTATGGAAAGGCTTCTCAGTTTCTCCTTTTCAACTATAATATGAATTCTTTTAGGTCAAGTATTCTTTGTAATCCCCTAAAACATAACGGGGACTCAAGAAATGTTTGACAATGAAAATGATAAACAGTGATGAAGCTTGAAATGTGACAAGGTATAACTAAGTATAAAACACTGTAGCAATTACTAGCCTTGGTCATTGACTTTCCATGTTATTCTATGTGATTATAACATAGAAAGTCAAAGACGGAGCAATTTCTCTAGATAATACTATTTTAGCCTTCTTAACTTAGCAATGAGAAAAATATTACTCATTCCCTAAGCAGGAAAAGAATAGAGGCAGTCTCCGGCTTATGAATGTCCACCTTAATGGACAACTCATACTTCCACTTTAATGTCATGTAAATTTGCCCTCACTTTGAAATGACTGAACCAACCCCTACTCACAACAAAGTCTTCATCAAAATCACCTTCTCTTGCTATACTTGCAGCTTTTAAATCATTGAAAAGGCCACCAATCCTTTCTTACACTAAAAAAAAACACTAAAGTAAGGCTAAATAAGAGCCGTATTCACCCATTCCAACTTGCCTATACATTCGACTTAAAGACACACGAACAGATCTTGTTCATAACCCAGGGACTGCCTGTAATTACAATTAACTATAAACCGCTAACAAATGCTATAATTTTTAGACCATCATTATACAATGGAGCTGGACTGAGGGTGTTCAGGCCACTATATTATACTGATGGATCATGAAAAGTAATACCTACAGTACTACTTTTACATTTACTAAAAATAGTGCCAGTAGTTACCTAGATAGATCTAAACTGTTCTTCACAGATAAATAGTGAACCAAATTAGGTAGCCTAGTTTCTAAGTTGGGAACAGCAAATAATGTATGGAGATTTCACCTAATGGAAAGTGAAGCAAAGATAAGAATGCACAATGAAATGACAGAAATACTTAAACAACTACAGCTCTAAACTGGTGCTGAGCACCTTAAGGTTTAACTGTCTACAGTACTTTCTATTCCCTTCAATATTCTTAGTATTAAAATTCATAATAATTTTAAGTCTATCTCTTTCATTGATGTCTGAAGTTATATTTATTGAAAGTTGCGACACAACTACTCTAAGCTTACTTATTCCTAACTTGCACTTTACCCATCAGTACAGTACATAGCTTCAGTTTCTTTGCACATATTATTTCACACCTTGAAGACTTTGCTCACTTTGTTCAGTCGTAACAACTTTTTCTGCTTCTTCATCTGGATAACTTCTATTTATACTTCAAAACTCAAGTCTGGTATCATTTTCTCTAAAAAGCCTTTCCTAATTATTCCCCCTTTATCTCTTAACTAAGCCAAATTAACTACTCTATGCCTCACGCCTCTGTCAGCCTGTCATACTGTGGGGGCTTGCATGTTTCTGTGATACTGGAAGCTATGCCACCAGTGTTGAAATACTAGCAGGGTCACCCATGGAGGACAGGTTTCAGCTGAGCTTCCAGACTAAGACAGACTAAGAAGGGCCTGATGGTCCATTTCTGAGAAGAATTAGCCAGTGAAAACCTTATGAATAGCAGCAGAACATTGTCTGATACAATGCCGGAAGATGAGCCCCTCAGGTTGGACAGCACTCAAAAGACCACAGGGGAACAGCTATCTCCTCAAAGTAGCGTCAACCTTAATGATGGGCATGAAGTCAAGCTTTTGGAACCTTCATTTGCTGATGTGACACAACTCAAAATGAGAAGAAAGAGCTGCAAACATCCACTAATAATCAAAACATGGAATGTACGAAGTAGAACCTACAAAAATTGGAAATCATCAAAAATGAAATGGAACGCATAAACATTGATATCCTAGACATTAGTGAGCTGAAATGGACTAGTTTTGGCCATTTTGAATCAGACAGTCATGGTTACTCTGCCAGGAATGACTACTTGAGGAATGGCTTTGCGTTCATCATCAAAAAGAACATTTCAAGATCTATCCTGAAATACAACGCTGTCAGTGATAAGATAATATCCACATGCCTACAAGGAAGACCAGTTAATACAACTATTATTCAAATTTATGAACCAACCACTAAAGCCAATGATGAAGAAATTGAAGATTTTTACCAACTTCTACAGTCTGAAATTGATCAGCACACAGTCAACATGCATTGATAATTACTGGCGATTGGAATGTGAAAGTTGGAAACAAAGAAGAAGGGCTGGAAGTTGGAAAGTATGGACTTGGTGATAAAAATGATGACAGAGATTGCATGATATAATTTTGCAAGACCAATGACTTCTTCATTGCCAACACCTTTTTTCAACAACAAAAATGGTAGCTATACACATGGACCTCACCAGATGGAACACACAGGAATCAAATCAACTACGTCTGTGGAAAGAGATGATGGAAAAGCTGAACATCAGTCAGAATAAGGCAAGGGGCTGACTGCAGAACAGACCATCAATTGCTCATATGCAAGTTCAAGTTGAAACTGCAGAAAATTAGAACAAGTGACGAGAGCCAAAGTATGACCTTAAAGATATCCCACCTGAATTCAGAGACCATCCTGAGAATAGATTTGGCACACTGAACAGTAATCACTGAAGACCAGATGAGTTGTGGAATGACATCAAGCACATCATCCATGAAGAAAGCAAGAGGCCATTAAAAAGACAAGGAAGAAAGAAAAGACCAAAATGGACATCAGGAGAGACTCTGAAACTTGCTCTCGAACATTCAGTAGCTAAACCAAATGGGAGAAATGATGAAGTAAAAGAGCTGAATAGGAGATTTCAAAGGGTGGCTCAAGAAGACAGAGTAAAGTATTATAATGACTTGTGCAAAGACCTGAATTTAGAAAACCAAAAAGGAAGAACACACAACATTTCTCCAGCTGAAAGAACTGAAGAAAAAATTCAAGCCTCTAGTTGCAGTACTGAAGGATTCTATGGGAAAAATACTGAACGACACAGGAAGGATCAGAAGAAGATGGAAGCTGCTTTCAGGGGACATCTATCTAGGTCAATTGCCATAAGAAAATCTATTAAGAAAACATTCTGCATCCCACTTTGGAGAGTAGGTTCTGGGGTCTTAAACACTAGCAAACAGCTACCTAAGATGAATCACTTGGTCTCAACCCACCTGGAGCAAAGGAGAATGAAGAACACCAAAGACACAAGGTAATTACGAGCCCAAGAGACAGAAAGGGCCACATAAACCAGAGACTACATCAGCCTGAGACCAGAAGAACTAGATAGTGCCTGGCTACAACTGATGACTGCCCGGACAGGGAACACAACAGAGAACCCCTGAGGGAGTAGGAGAGCAGTGGGATGCAGCCCTCAAATTCTCATAAAAAGACCAGACTTAATGGTCTGGCTGAGACTGGAAGGAACCTGGAGGTCATGGTCCACAGACCTTCTGCTATCCCAAGAGAGGAACCATTCCTAAAGCCAACTCTTCAGACATGGATTGGACTGGACTATGAACTTTGAGGGTTGAGCTTCTTGGATCAAGTAGACAAATGAGAATATGTGGGCAGATCCTGTCTGGATGGGAGATGAGAGGGCAGAAGGGGTCAGAAGCTGGCCAAATGAACACGAATACAGAGTGGAAAGAAGGGGTGTGCTGTCTCATTAGGGGTAGAGCAACTAGGAGTATATACCAAGGTGTACATAAATTTTTGTATGAGAGACTGACTTGATTTGTAAACTTTCACTTAAAGCACAATAAAAATTTAAAAAGAAGAAGACAGAAGGATCACAGAGTCACTGTACCAAAAAGAACTGATTGCCATTCAAACATTTCAGAAGGTAGCATATGATCAGGAACCAATAGTAGTGAAGGAACAAGTCCAAACGCTGCACTGAAGGCACTGGCAAAAAACAAGGGTCAAGGAATTGACAGAATAACAAATGAGATGTTTCAACAAACAGATGCAGCACTGGAAGTGCTCATTCTTCTATGCCAAGAAATTTGGAAGACATGGTCTACTGACTGGAAGAGATCCATATTTATGCCTATTCCCAAGAAAGGTGATCCAACAGAATGTGGAAATTACAGAACAATATCATTAATATCATTGTTGTTGTTGTTCTTAGGGGCCATCGAGTCGGTTCCGACTCATACTGCCCCATGCACAACAGGACGAAACACGGCCTGGTCCTGCGCCATCCTTACAGTCGTTGGTATGCTTGAGCTCATTGTTGCAGCCACTGTCTCAATCCACCTCATTGAGGGTCTTCCTCTTTTCCACTGACCCTGTACTCTGCCAAGCATAATGTCCTTCTCCAGGGACTGATCCCTCCTGACAACATGTCCAAAGTATGTAAGATGCAGTCTCGCCATCCTTGCCTCTAAGGAGCATTCTGGCTGCACTTCTTCCAAGACAGATTTGTTCGTTCTTTTGGCAGTCCGTGATATAGTCAATATTCTTCGCCAACACCACAATTCAAAGGCGTCAACTCTTCTTTGGTCTTCCTTATTCATTGTCCAGCTTTCACATGCTTATGATGTGATTGAAAATACCATGGCTTGGGTCAGGTGCACCTTAGTCTTCAGGGTGACATCTTTGCTCTTCAACACTTTAAAGAGGTCCTTTGCAGGAGATTTACCCAAATGCAATGCGTCTTTTGATTTCTTGACTGCTGCTTCCATGGCTGTTGATTTTGGATCCAAGTAAAATGAAATCCTTGACAACTTCAATCTTTTCTCCATTTATCATGATGTTGCTCATTGAATCCAGTTGTGAGGACTTTTGTTTTCTTTATGTTGAGGTGTAATCCATACTGAAGGCTGTGGTCTTTGATCTTCATTAGTAAATGCTTCAAGTCCTCTTCACTTGCAGCAAGCAAGGTTGTGTCATCTGCATAATGCAGGTTGTTAATGAGCCTTCCTCCAATCCTGATGCCCCATTCTGCTTTGTATAGTCCAGCTTCTCGGATTATTTGTTCACCATACAGATTAAATAGCTATGGTGAAAGAATACAACCCTGACGCAGACCTTTCCTGACTTGAATCCAGTTAGTATCCCCTTGTTCTGTCCGAACAACTGCCTCTTGATCTATGTAAATGTTCCTCATGAGCACAGTTAAGTGTTCTGGTATTCCCATTCTTCGCAGAGTTATCCATAGTTTGTTATGATCCACACAAGCGAATGCCTTTGCATAGTCAAAAAAAAAAAAAAAAAGGTAAACATCCTTCTGGTATTCTCTGCTTTCAGCCAGAATCCATCTGACAACAGGAATGATATCCCTGTTTCCACGTCCTCTTCTGAATCCAGCCTGGATTTCTGGCAGTTCTCTGTCGATATACTGCTGAAGCCGTTTTTGAATGATCTTCAGCAATATTTTGCTTGCATGTGATATTAATGATATTGTTCTATAATTTCCACATTCGGTTGGATCACCTTTCTTGGGAATAGGCATAAATATGGACCTCTTCCAGTCAGTTGGCCAGGAAGCTGTCTTCCATATTTCTTGGCATGGACGAGTGAGCACCTCCAGTGCTGCACCTGTTTGTTGAAACATCTCAATTGATATTCCATCAATTCCTGGAGCCTTGTTTTTCACCACTGCCTTCAGAGCAGCTTGGACTTCTTCCTTCAGTACCATTGGTTCCTGATCATATGCCACCTCCTGAAATGGTTGAATATCAACTAATTCTTTTTGGTATAATGACTCTGTGTATTCCTTCCATCTTCATTTGACACTTCCTGCATCGTTTAATATTTTCCCCATGAAATCCTTCACTATTGCAACTCGTGGCTTGAATTTTTTCTTCAGTTCTTTCAGCTTGAAAAACACCGAGCACGTTCTTCCCTTTTGGTTTTCCATCTCCAGCTCTTTGCACATATCATTATAATACTTTACTTTGTCTTCTCGAGAGGCCCTTTGAAATCTTCTGTTCAGTTCTTTTACTTCGTCAATTCTTCCTTTTGCTTTAGCTGCTCTACAGTCAAGAGCAAGTTTCAGAGTCTACTCTGACAGCCATCTTGGTCTCTTCTTTCTTTCCTGTCTTTTCCGTGACCTCTTGCTTTCTTCATGGATGATGTCCTTGATGTCATTCCACAACTCGTCTGGTCTTTGGTCACTAGTGTTCAACACGTCAAATCTATTCTTCAGATGGTCTCTAAATTCAGGTGGGATATATTCAAGGTCATATTTTAGCTCTCGTGGACTTGCTCTGATTTTCTTCAGTTTCAGTTTGAACTTGCATATGAGCAATTGATCGTCTGTTCCACAGCCGGCCCCTGGCCTTGTTCTGACTGATGATATTGAGCTTTTCCATTGTCTCTTTCCACAGATATAGTCAATTTCATTTCTGTGTGTTCCATCTGGCGATGTCCATGTGTATAGTCGCTGTTTATGTTGGTGAGAGAAGGTATTTGCAATGAAAAAGTCGTTGGTCTTACAAAATTCTATCATTCGATCTCCGGCATTGTTTCTATCACCAAGGCCATATTTTCCAACTACTGGTCCCTCTTCTTTGTTTCCAACTTTTGCATTCCAATTGCCAGTAATTATCAATGCATCTTGATTGCGTGTTTGATCAATTTCAGACTGCCGCAGCTGATAAAAATCTTCTATTTCTTCATCTTTGGCCCTAGTGGTTGGTGCGTAAATTTGAATAATAGTCGTATTAACTGGTCTTCCTTGTAGGCGTATGGATATTACCCTATCACTGACAGCGTTGTACTTCAGGATAGATCTTGAAACACTCTTTTTGATGATGAATGCAACACCATTCCTCTTCAAGTTGTCATTCCCAGCATAGTAGACTATATTATTGTTTGATTCAAAATGGCCAGTACCAGCCCATTTCAGTTCACTAATGCCTAGAATATCAGTGTTTATGTGTTCCATTTCATTTTTGACGATTTCCAATTTTCCTAGATTCATACTTCGTACATTCCAGGTTCTGATTATTAATGGATGTTTGCAGCTGTTTCTTCTCATTTTGAGTTGTGCCACATCAGCAAATGAAGGTCCCGAAAGCTTGACTCCATCCACGTCATTAAGGTCGACTCTGCTTTGAGGAGGCAGCTCTTCCCCAGTCATCTTTTGAGTGCCTTTCAACCTGGGGGCTCATCTTCCAGCACTATATCAGACAATGTTCCGCTGCTGTTCATAAGGTTTTCACTGGTTAATGCTTTTCAGAAGTAGACTTCCAGGTCCTTCTTCCTAGTCTGTCTTAGTCTGGAAGCTCAGCTGAAACCTGTCCTCCATGGGTGACCCTGCTGGTATCTGAATACCGGTGGCATAGGTTTCAGCATCACAGCAACACACAAGCCCCCACAGTACGACAAACCGACAGACACGTGGGGGCATTAATATCATACACAAGTAAAATTTTCATGAAGATCATTCAAAAGCGGCTGCAGCAGTACGTCAACAGGGAACTGCCAGAAATTCAAGCCAGATTCAGAAGAGGAAGTGGAAGGAGAGATATCATTGCTGATGTCAGGTGGATCCTAGCTGAAAACAAAGAATACCAGATAGTTGTTTACCTGTGTTTTATTGACTCTGCAAAGCCATTTGACTGTGTGGATCATAACAAATTATGGATAATATTGCAAAGAACGGGAATTCCAGAACACTTAATTATGCTCATGAGGAACCTGTACATAGATTGAGAGGCAGCCGTTAGAAGATAACAAGGGAAGACTGCGTGGTTTAGGTCAGAAAATGTGTGCATCACGGTAATGTTTCACCACACCTATTCCATCTGTATGCTCAGCAAATTATACAAGAAGCTGGACTATATGAAGAAGAATGGGGCATCAAGATTGGAGGAAGACTCATTAACAACCTGCTTTATGCAGATGACACAAACTTGATTGCTGAAAGTGAAGAGTACTTGAAGCACTTACTGATGGAGATCAAAGACCAAGGCCTCCGGTATGGATTACACCTCAACATAAAGAAAACAAAAATCCTCACAGATATACCAATAAGCAACATCATGATAAACGGAGAAAAGACTGAAGTTGTCAAGGATTTCATTTTACTTGGATCCACAATCAACACTCATGGAAGCAGCTGTCAAGAAATCAAAAGACGCATCGCATTGGGCAAATTTGCTGTAAAAGACCTCTTTGAAGTGTTAAAAAGCAAATACATCACCTTGAAGACCAAGGTGCACCTTACCCAAGCCATGGTGTTTTCAGTCACCTCATATGCATGCAAAAGGTGGACAACGAATAAGACTGAAAAAGAATTGACGCCTTTGAATTACATGTTGGCGAGGAATGCTGAGTATACCTCAGACTGCCAAAAGAACAAATTTGTCTTAGAAGAAATACAGCCAGAATGCTCCATAGAAGCAAAGATGGCAAGACTTCGTCTCACATACTTTGGACATGTTATCAGGAGGGATCAGTCCCTGGAGAAGGACATCACGTTTGGCAGAGAATAAGCAAAAAAAGGGAGACCCTCAATGAGGTGGATTGACACAGTGGCTGCGACAATGGGCTCAAACATAAGGATTGTGAAGATGGCGCAGGACCAGGCAGTGTTTCGTCCTGTTGTGCATAGGGTCGCTATGACTCAGAACCAACTTGACAGCACCTAACAACAAATGCTATGATACCATCATTTTATGTAAATTTTGAATGACTATACTTACCACCACAGGTTACTGATACTGCTTATGTGTCTCCTCTTTAAGATGGTAATTTCTCAAGGAGTAAAAGTAAGCTTCATTAATTCTTTGTGCCAAAGTGAACCCATATTAATACATACCTTCTATAAACACAGGTTGTTTATATTATCTTCTAATAACATTTTCATTCTAGGTTGAGGTATCCCACTACGAAATTTGTAAGCATTATGTGTTGTGCGTGTGTGTGTGTCTGCCCGTCTGTCTCACATTCACCATCAACATTCTCACTACCTCATAAGATAAATTCTAGGGATGGATTAGTCCATGTGATGGTTAAGATTGTGTGTCAACTTGGCTGGGCCATGATTCTCAGTGTTTATATGTGATAACTCCCATGATGACATTTGCTGTGAGTAGCCAACCAGTTGAAAAGGAATTTCCTTGGGGTGTGGCCTGTATCTGCATATAGGCAGACATTCTGGCTTTTTGCTTGCTCTGGGTCCTGCGGCTGCTGTCTTGTCCTGTTCGTCTGACCTCCGGCTCTTGGGACTTGAGCTATCAGCTTATCTGCCGATCTTGGAATTCCTCAGTCTTCACAGCCTGTGAGTGGAGCCCTGCTTTTCAGCTTGCTGATCTTGCATGTGCCAGCCCCTGCAGCTATATGAGTTGGGAGAAGCCTCTATTCCAAACCACGGGGTTGGGATGTTCCAGCCTCTACAATCACATGAACCATTTCTTTGATATAAACCTCTATATATATTTATGCACTTTACTGGTTTTGCTTCTCTAGAGAACTCAGCCTAAGACAGTCCACCAACGAAACCAGTGATCTATTCATATACCACAGACCTAGCTTACCCAATTATTTTTATCTTCTACTCAAATTGATACTTTTAAGCTGGTAATTTTAATTTTGTGGTTATTCTGGACAAAAATATCATATTGAAAATTTTAGTAAAGCAACTAAGCAATTCAACAACAACGGTACAATGATTAAAAATATGTTTATTCAATATTTTTCCATCAAACATTTTTAAAAACTTTAAAGTAACTATTCATAGAAAATTTTGACACAATAAAATATACTGTGTTTTATAACACAGTTTTATACGTTTTATAAGAAAAAAAACTGAATGATCTTACCTACAGTCTTGATTATTAATTAGCAGTTCAAGGTTTTGGGCTGATGATGAATCTATCATAGCTGTTTGTTCACTACCCTGGAAACAAATCTTTAGCGATTTTGGTGCATAAACTGAATTTTGGATAAATTCAACATATTTTAACAAAGCTGCAACAGCTGCAAGGCAGTAATACCTGAAAAATGACCAATGATAAATGACTATACATCTTCAGAATAAAGAAATTACTGCTAAAAAAGGAAAAATATATATTTCATCTTATTATTAGGAAAATTATACATATTCGCATAACCCATGAACCCAGTGCCGTCAAGTCAATTCCGACTAATAGTCCCTTATTTTTTAAAACTAGGTCGATGACCTCTAAAACATAAAAATTAATAAAGATAGACAATTTTCTGAAGTCTGATGTTTAGTGGATATTAAAAAACTCACTGCCGTGGAGCCAATCCCATCTCATAGCAACCCTATAGGACAAAACAGAACTGCCCCATAGGGTTTACAAGGCTGTAAATCTTTACAGAAGCAAATCGCCACATCTTTCTCCTGTAGAGCAGCTGGTGGGCTTGAACCACCAACCTTCTGGCAAGCAGCTGTGCACTTTAACTACTGTGCCACCAGGGCTCCTTTAGTGGATATTAGTGGATATTAGACTCCAATAAATCATACGTTAGAGGACAATATTCAATGGTAAATATATATATATATATATCATTCTAAGTATTTAAATAATGTCCAAAGAGTGTGACAACTTTAAAGATAGAGTCAGGAGGGCCCAATGTATAGGAAGTATGTTATAATCTTGGTGAGCAGTAATCATTGTGATTAAGTGAGGAAAAATGCAGTCTAACCTGGTTCCAAAAAAGTGTCTGTCTAGCATGTTCCAAGAATTATCTGTCCTAAAAATACCATTCCCCATCTCACGCTGAATGTTTTAGGGGCAAAGGTATGAAGTTATACGAACACAGCGTTAACTGTTTCAGTTCTACACCCTCACATTTCTAGTTTCCTATAGTTATTTGAGATTTTCTCTCCAAAGTCAAGTGAGCAGCAACCAGTAAATAGATTACGACTAATCTGATATAAATTAAATCAGCAATCTATATGCTTTTTTTTTTTAAATATCTCAATAATTACTGAATGTGTATTACGAGCCAGGCACTTTTCTCGAAAACAAAACACAAAAATCCTTCCCCTCAAGGAACCCACACCAGAGATTTATTACTTCCCTTAAATCATGACTTACTTCGACTGAACCTCCATTAGGACAGTGCTGAATTCGGCTATGCATAACTGTTCAATGTACTCTAATCCTTTTGTTTCATTGAAGTATTTCCTTTGGATAGTAGTGAAATTAACATTCTGAAAAGAAGTTTTAATTTCAAAATAAATTTTTAAGAGTCATAACACCTGCCCAAAATTGCATTCTTAAACATATTCTGGCACATGAGTAGATGGCTTAAATATTGTCTAAAGTTTATTTTTTATTGTTCTTCACAGTAAAATAAAAAAGGTTTTCTCAGTTATTTACAAAAGGAAAGTAATTTTCCTTGTAAATGAATTACAGCGCAGTTTGTAGCTCTTATTAGACAACGGTTGCATGAAAAAAAAAATTTATTTCAATCTTTAAAACTCTGCTCAAGTTTCTCCTCCTCTACAAAGCTTTCCCAGATATCACCCTCTCCTCCCCATCAGTAATCACTCACCAATCTAAACTACTTTTATACACATCTATATTATTGCATGTATCACACTGAATTACAAATTTGTATTTATATATCTGTTTATCCAATTAAACCATGAGCTCCTCAAAAGTAAACATAACATGTCATTTAAATTTTTCATTTCTATTGCATGGTAGCGTTCTTCGGCACATAGTAGTTGGTGAATAAATGTTTAATTAACTGAGCTATGTTAGGTACAATAATAAAACATTAATTAGCATGAGAATCTCTGCCTTCTAGTAATTTTATTCTACAGCAAAAACATCACACAGGTTTTACACTCAGCCTTACATACTCTATCATAACTGAGAAAAGTTAGATCCTTAAAACGTGGTAACTGAGGAAGATGAAAATACTAATTCCACCTATGAGACCTATGAAATGCTGCCTTCATGAGATAAATTTAATTTATTTAGAATACAGACAGGGAAAAAAATGGAATTTTTAAAAAAGACCAGAAAAAAGCATGAAGTAGTAAAGTAAAAGGTTTACCTACTTTAAATAAAAGTAATGAGTAAGAAAGGTAATATAAAAACAATGGACTATGAAAGAGCTATAAGACAACAAAAATCATGAGTAGGTAGGTAATTTGTTATGTTCCAAGATTGTTTTAAAAGTTACCTTATCTAATCTTCATAACCATATAAGCCTTATTAACCCCAATTTCCCAATAAGTAAATTCTGAGAAGTCAGGTAACTTTTCTAATATCATACCGTCAATAAGTCTCAGAGCTAAGACTGGAACCTAGATGTCTTTGACCACAAAGTCCATGTTCCTTCTACTCATTCACATTGCTTCTGATCTAATAAAGGTCTTTTTATGGTAAATGTGGTAATTAATAACAATAATAATGACAATAATATTGATTTTTCCTCTGCTTGTAATTCTCTTACCCCAAATATCTCCATGGCTCTCTCCCTCACTTCCTTCAGGATTTTGCCCAGGTGTCACCTTATCAGCGAGGCCATCTATGATCACCCCATATAAAACAGAAATTCTCTAGGAAGTAGGTATTATTATTGTCTCTATTTACTGATTTTAAAAAGCTAAAGCTCAAAGAGGTTAAGGAACTTGCTCAAAGACACTTAGAGTCAGGATTTGAATCCAGGGCAATCTGACTCCTCTATTCTTAAGAACTAAGTTAAACTGCTTTACAACTCAAGTGCCATGAGTATATGTTGTTTTTGCCTTTGGAGGACTCATCTAGTCCACACTGCATGTAGTTCTGGTAGGACTGTCAATTACAGTGTCCATCCCACAAGAAAAATCACATGCCCCAGGATTAATCAATCATAGTACCTCTATACTCAGCAATATCAATTTGTCTAAAATGTAGGACCGGGAACCAAGCCGAACTAGTCAGGACCCTTCCCTGGGATTTATATGTGGAAACTGGAAGAAAGTTCTTTTTCCTCTGGGTTGACTAAGCTGAGATGACATCAGCCTGGAGCCACGAGCAGTCATCTTCTCAAACCTCATGGAGGAAACCAACATGCAGCAAAAAAAAAAAAGGGGGGAGGGGATGATTCTGGGGATAGGATCTATACAATCATTCAACTTTCCAGTTACATAAGCCAGTAAATTTCCTTTTTTGTTTAAGCTGCTTGGAGGTGGACTTCTATTATTTACGACCAAAACACTTAGTGCTCCTGATCAGAACAACAACAACAACAAAAAACCTAAAGTTGAAAAGGAATATGTTAATATGAGTGATGAAAATAGTTTGAAGTAATGTATGAAAGAAAAAACGAATAAAGAGAAGTCTAATAGAGACAATAGATTTAGAATAGGGAGCAGTTCTGGCAACAGGTGAAAGATAGTTTAGCTACACAGTATCTCTAATAGTACCACAACTCTCAGATAACTGCAGATACCGACTATAGTAAGAACCAAAAGAAACTCATTGGACCCTAAATCTCAGCTTGGTTCCAAATGTGTTAGAGTAAAAGATAAGTCTACAAATGTAACAAAATATAACATTTTGAAAATAATTTGCACTCCTCAGGAATGATTCCAACTGCAAAGCTGTCTACTTGGTTTGCAATCACAGACCCCATTCCACAAACACAGATTTGCTAGAGGGAAGAGATAATCTATCTGATAAGCCACTGCCATCAAGTCAATTCCAACTCATAGTGGCCCTGTAGGACAGAGTAAAACTGCCCCATAGGGTTTCTAAGACTATAAATCTTTACGGAAGCAGACTGCCACATCTTTCTCCAGCAGAGTGGCTGGTGGGTTTGAACCACCAACCTTTAGGTTAGCAGAGTGCTTTAACCACTGCGCCACCAGGGCTCATGATAGAGAAGCCTTTATAGAGGTGGTGAGAGTTTGTTGGATAAGGTTCCACAGTACTTCTGTGTCATGGTCCACAGCTGGAGGCTAGGGTAGCAGGCTAAACATGAAGCATTATGTGCTACCAGTGGCAAGTGAAACAAGACTGTGACACAGATCAGATTTCCTGGAAGAAAAAGCATTTGTTCATAGGTGGTATTCCCTATAAGGACAAGAACTTCAACTAGACTGACAACAGAGAAACTAGTTTATGGGAAGCTATGCCTAAGGAGGAAGAAAGGCCTGGAGATCTACTTCCAAAGATCAGCCAGTGAAAACCCTATAGATCACAACATTCAGATTCTGTTGTCCACAGGGTTGACACAACTCAGAGGCCAACTCAAGGACAGCTAACAACAAACAACATGCCTAGCGGGGGAGTTCCTGGGTGGTACAAATGGTTAACACACTTGGCTGCTGAGCAAAAAGTTCGAGTCCACCCAGTGGCACCTTGGGAGAAAGGCTTGGTAATCTACTTTTGAAAAATCAGCCATTGAAACTACAGAGCATAGTTCTACTCGGACAAAACTGGGGTTTTTATACCTAAGAAGGCCTATGCTTTCTCTGAAGGGTCTGCTCCCTGTATATTCTGTGAAATTTCCTGATTACCTAAAACATTTTTCCTTTTGTTTAAAGTAGATCAAGAGTGCCAGCTTAAACAAGTGGATTTCCTGTCATTATTATTATCTGTATTAATATGTAATTCCTTTGATTAGGACTTGTATTTAGTAATAATTTTAGGCTACTAAATATGAAGTTAATAAAACTTTTTCATGATATTACAAAACGGATCTTAAATTAAAAAAAGTAGCTCCTAAAAGCTACTATTGAGAATAAAAATTAATTACCTTGAAATTTTCTGTGATCAGAGTAAATAACTTGGTTGAATTCCCCACAACACAGGCAGTATTTGACATTATTATTTCCAAAGGTGATAAAATTTTGAGTTTAGTGATCACCTGAAATAGTTTAAGTATACAATTTCTTAAATGTAAGCTTAGGATGTCCTCTAAAACAATGTTTCATATTTTAAAAGATAAGTACTTAAAATTAAGTCATAAATGCACAAAATTACAACTGTCTTAATTATATATTTCAATCAAAACACATTTCTAATGATGATATATTAAACATATATCCTATAAATCAAAATATAAAATATTATCATAAACATAGGATATATTTTATTAACAATAGTGTGAAATAGCTCTAAGCCCAAAAATTTATTTGAACTTCTGAAATACGTACTCCTAATATAATGGTTTTTTTTTTTTAATAAATTCTTCTGCTCAGTATTTTATCAGTTTCTACGAAAAAATATAAAGCCATTCAATAGCATAACTATGATGATACAATCAGTATAGCAACACCAGATGTAGCTTTTAAGTTGGGAGTACAGAAACACAGATGAGAAACATCTGCCTTATGCCCTGTGTTTCTCACATATAATGTACATTTCTTAGAACTACTCTAGGCACAGAAACTTTTTAATCAATTTTCCTAGCACTTCTGTTTTTAAAAAACTTTCTTTCTATTCTTTTAAAACTGCATAAAAATGTGAAATACCCAGAAATGATGTTAATATAAAGTACTAACATCATTTAAGTTGTTAGGAATATTAAAAAATTAAATATTAGAAAAAAAAAGACCTAGGTACTCAGGGAATTTGGGGGAAAGAAATAAACAATTAATCATTAAAAAATAAGTATAATTTTTAAATAATAGTAATAGATTTAAATAACTTTTTAAAATTTAAAGAAATTAGGGGTAGACTACTTTTACCAGGTAGGTCACATAAGCTCCCAAGATGATAGGCCAGCGGCCCAAATTAATGACAAGTGTGTGAAATGAAGGCAAGATAAGATGTGAAAACAAGAAGTAAAGAGATAAATTAAGACTGATCTAAGATGTCAGGTTTCCTTAACTCTGGAAAATAAAATTCAAATACAGTTCATTGAGACAAACATCTGGAGTTAACACCATCATTTATATTACTTTTAGAATGAGGCCAGGAATTATTAATTTGAAGATATTAATTTCAGAAACTAATATAATAGAAACATTGGAGTTGTTAAGTAACAGCAAAAGACATTCTTTTTAGGACAAAAATACATTTTAAAATTAAAAATGAGATGTAAAACAATTTTATTTTAATTTAGAGTCATCTACATGGGAGCAATGGTGGATAACCTTTTTTTCCCAAAAAAGTAAACTAGAAAAGCACGACATCAAATCCTGCATACACTGTATCAATGATTTTCTACAATTATAAATACTTACCTTTGCATATGTTGTGTTGTCTGCAAACTGGGACAGTATAATTTGTGGGTTTTTTAAATCAATACTTGCCATTCCTATTTCGCCTCTGGCAAGTCCTCTTCCTTCAACAACAGCTACAATAACTGACGGTGAATGCACAGAAACTGCAGATGAGGATGTAACTATTAAAATTTTTCAAATAAAGAAAATGTAAAAAACATTAATGATAATAATCTCTAGTTTTTTTTCTTAAGATCTCATAGCACCAAGTCTCTAGGACACGCCTATTAGTAACCAAGGAAGTAACTTTTTTTCTTCTCAAAAAAGAACTTTTCATTATCCAGAAAAAATAAAAATGTCAATTATCCAAGTATTTCACCAAAACTTAACTTTAAAATTATAATTAATAAATAACACATTGTCTTATTTTACTGGAATGGAATCATAAAAGGAACACTGAATTTGGGGGCAAAAAACCTAGATTATTTACCTTACTGTGTCATTTAAAAGCTATTTGAGTTTGGGCAGATTTTTTCATAATATAATAATAAATCACAAAATGTAATAAAATAACTGTCCTGCCTAACTAAAAAGCTGGCTGGAAGAATCAATGGGATAATATAAATGAATATATTTTATAAAAATATATATATATACAATTATAAATTCTTATTATGAGATACTTGTGTAAAGTGTAAGTAAAAATTATAACAAAATAACCAACACTTATTAAATACTACATGCCAAGAATATTCTAAATTCTTTACTTAGATTAACTCATTTAATTGTCACAAAAATCCTATCTGATAAACTATTTTTCCCCCATTTACTAATAAGAAGACTGAGGTAAGGAGGGACCTGGTAGAGTCAGAACTGGCACCCAAATAGCCTGGTTCCAAGTCAGTGCTCTTAACCACTACATAACTGCTAATTTTCAGATATGTGCTTTACAAACTATGAATGTTCAGATAAGTCGTTTAACCTTTCTAAAGCTACCATTTCTTCACTGCAAACTAGAAATACCAATACCTATGTCATAAGGCTATTGCAAGAATGAAATACAATAATACAGAAGTGTTTTGTAAATAATCTGCAGTTGTTTAAATATAGAACATTATTTCTGGTTAAAAAAAGTCAGACTAAAAACATCTTAAATTTTACTTTCAAAGAAGCAAAAGTATATTTTATTCCCTTTTCAACCTTTAAATTCATCTCTTTCCCCCTCTCCTTTCCCTCTCTGACCTAGATTCCTTTTTTCTCTTATAGTCTTTTATTATAATGCCTATAAATATACATATGCATTTATGCTGAGTCAGTAGTCAACTTCAGAGTTTATTTAAAAATCTATTGTTTAGATCTCAGAAACTTTTCCTCGTGAAAGCAATGTTACAAATGATGGTGAAGTTTATGTTAGGTCTGTAGAAGTCAGCTTAAACTCTACTATAACTGTAATAGAGATGTCCTTCCTGTTTTTAATCGGAAGATAATACCAACTTCTGGTGGAAATTCAGTATGCTCGGAACATATCTCCCCTGAACTTCTCAAGTAACATTTACTCTGTTAACTCTCTGTCATAAATAATATTATAATGAACATCTTAGTACATGAAACTTTTTTGTGGATTTCTTATTATTTCCTTAAAATGGATCCTAAAGAGTCAAATTACCAGGGCAAAAAGGAATGACTATTTTTAAGGATCTCAACAGATACTTCCAAATTTCTTTTGAAAAATTTTGCACCAATTTGTGTTCCCTCAGTGGTTTATAAGAAAGGCCAATCTTGTTGTATCCTCACCATGATGCTCTTCTGAAACATTATTATTGCTAACTTAATGGATTGATCCTTAAATGCATTTTTTTAATGACTACAGAAATCAAACATGATTTCACATATCCAAACCAAAAAAACCTGTTGCTGTCGAGTCGATTTCAGACTCATAGCACAACCTTACATGACAGAGTAGAACTGCCCCATAGGGTTTCCAATGAGCAGCTGCTGGATTCAAATGGTTAGAAGCCTACCTCTTAACCACTATGCCACCAGGGTTCCTTCACATATCCAGTTGGTATCTATATTTTCTCTTGTGAAAATCATCTGTTTATATCCCTTTTATACAATTTTTATTGGGTCTTAATGTTTTTCAATCTGTTTTTATGATAACTTTATAAATCAATGACGGTAATTTATATTTGCTACCAATCTTGATTTTTTTTGCAACCCCAAAGATTTCTATTTTTGTATAAACAATCTTCTCCTTTATAATTTCTTCCATTGATTTTCTAATAAGAAACTCTTCTTCCATTGAGATATTTGATATTCATTCCTATTTTCTTGTAATCTTTTCAGTTTTTTTGTTCGTTTTAATATTTCACCTACGAAAAATCTTGGAGCAGTAAATTTGGCTGCCCACCATGTCTGAAGTAAACGATGGCCAGAGGTACAGATCTATACTCGTTCATGGGCCATTGCTAACTCTTTAGCTGAATGGTCAGAGACTTGGAATAAACAAAATTGGAAGACTGGTGACATGGAAATTTGGGGAAGAGATATGTGGACGGGCCTCTGAGAATGGACCTCTCGAAAACTGTGAAAACATTTGTGTCCCATGTGAATGCCCATCAAAGGCTATCCATTACAGAGGAGACTCTATAATTATGTGGACAAAATAATTTTCTCTGTGGATATCAGCCAGTTTCTTACCCCAGTTACCCCAGTGCTTCTTCCTCAATGGACCCATGAATAAAGTGTCCATAGTGGCAGGAATGAAGGCTATGCATGGGCTCAATGGCATGGAATTCCCCTTACCAAGGCTGAGCTGGCTAATGCTACTGCTGAGTGGCTAATCTGCCAACAGTCGAGACCAATATTGTGTCCACAGTATGGCACCATTTCTCAGGTGAACCAGTCTGCTACCTGGTGGCAGGCTGATTACGTGATCACACCATAGAGGGAGTAAACATTTGTCCTCACTGGGATAGACACGTATTCTAGATATAGATTTGCCTTCCTGTCCATAATGCTTATGTCAGAATTACCATCTGTGAACTCACAGAATGCCTTTTCAACCATCACGGCATTCCATACAGTATTGTGTCTTACCATGGAATTTATTTCACAGCAAAGGAAGCATATCAATGGGCTCATGTCCATGGAATCAGCTGATTTTACCATATACTTCATCATCTAGAAGTGGCTGGTGTAACTAAAAGATGGAATGGCTTACTGAAGACTCAGCTATAGAGTCAAATGGGAAACAACATCCTAAAAGCATGGGGCTCTATCTTACAGGATGTGGTTTATTGAATGAGAGACCATTAAATGATGCTAGCCAGATGACCACTGCCAGAATACACAAGTCTGGGAATCAAGGGGTGGAAATGGGAGTGGCTCCTCTCACTATGACAAATACTAACCCACTTGAATAATTTTTGCTGCCTGTCCTGGTAACTTTGAGCTCTGCTTGTTTAGAGATCGTTGCCCCCAAGGCAGTAATGGCTTCACCAGTAACACAACAACAGTTCTACTGAATTGGAAGATGAGACTGCCATCTGGCCATTTGGGGCTTCTTATTTATGCTACTGAGCCAACAGGCAAAAAAAAAAAAAGAGGGGGTTAATCCACTGGCTTGCATTATTGGTCCTGATTACCAAATGGAAATCATGTTGCTAGACACAATGGAAGCAAAGAGGACTATATCTGAACCCAGGGAGTCTCTGGAGCACGTCTTCCTACTGCGATATAAAGGTTAATGGAAAACTAAACCAAAGCCGAAAACTAAACCAAAGCCAAAAACCAAACCTGTTGTAATTGAGTCAATTCCAACACACAGTGACCCTATAGGACAGAGGAGAACTGCCTCATACAGTTTCCAAGGAGCAGCTGGTGGATTCAAACTGTCGACCTTTCAGTTAGCAGCCAAAGTCAACCGCCGCACCATTAACACTCCAGTGGAAAACTACAACAACCAAAAAAAGTGGCAGGATGACTGAGAACTTAGATCCTTCATAAATGATAGTTTGAGTCACTCCACCAGGTAAAAAACCCAGAGCAGCTAAGCTTCTGGCTGAGAGTAGGGAAATATAGGATGGATACTGTCTTTGTCATCTAGTGCTGCTATAACAGAAATACTACAAGAGGATGGCTTTAACAAAGAGAAGTTTATTCTATCACAGTCCTATAGGCTAGAAGTTCAAATGCAAGGTGCCATCTCCGGGGGAAGGATTTCTCTGTCAGCTCTGGAGGAAGGTCCTTGTCGTCAATCTTCCCTTGGTCTGAGAGCAATTTAGCACAGGAAACTCAGGTCCAAAGGACGAGCTCTGCTCCCAGCACTGCTTTCTGGGTGGTATGAGGTGCCCATGTCTCTCTGCTGGCTTCTCTCTTTTATATCTCAAAAGAGATTGGCTTAAGATACTACCTAATCTTGTAGACCTCATCAATATAACTGCCACTAATCCATCATATTACATCATAGTAATAGGATTTACAACATATAGGGAAATCACATCAGAAGATGAAATGATAGGCAATCATACAAGGGAATCACAACCTAGCCAAGTTGACAGATATTTTGGAGGGACACAATTCAATCTATGACATTCTACCCTTTGGCCCCCCCAAAATTCATGTCCTTGCCACATGTAAAACATATTCACCCCATCGTATTATAAAAAGTCTTAACTCAGTTCCAAGTCCAAAATCCAAAAATTCCTCTTCATCTGTGAAATCTAGAATACAAGTTATCTGCTTCCAAAGTAAAATGACAGAGCAAGCACAAGCTAGATGTTTTCATTATAAATGGGAGAAATTGGAGAGAAAGAAGGCATAGCAGGCACCAAGGAAGTTAGCAGAACACATTACATTTGCCCTCAAGGGTTGAAAATAATCCTCTGCTCTCTGAGTCTGCCGTTCAGACTCTAGGTATTAGCCACACTCTCCAGATTATGAGTGAAGGCCCCTTGGCCCTGGGCTTCAGCTCCACTTTCCAGGCCCATTGGGACAGCAACTCTGCTCTCTCAGCTTTAGGAGCACCATTCTCCAAGTCCATCTGGTTGGCAGCTTCTCTTAGAAACACCAGGGCCATGGCTCCACCCTTTGAAACCCCAGAGGTCCAGCTCGGCTTCCTGTGTTCCCCGTCTCTTCAGCTTCTGCTTTCTGGTTTCTTGGCCTCTTGGCTCCTCGGCCCTCATGCCCACATCTGCCCTCCTGAGGCAAGTGTTCCAAAGCTCTGTAGCTCCACCAATAAGTGCCTGTAGGCATCCCACTCTGCCAGTAAACTGCAGCCAGAAGACACTAAGCTGTCTTGCTCTGTGGGTCAGCAAGCCTAGCTCCACTGATAAGGGCCTGGAGGCACCCTGCTCTGCCAGGAAGCCTCCTGTGCCAAGGCACTCGGCTCTCTTGTTCTGTGGGTCAGCTCCAGGGCTGTCTGGTGCTGGTCTTCTGGTTCTGCTGCTGCCGGTCCTCTGCTGCTACTTTTCACCATTCGCGCCGTCTCCGGTGTTAACAGTTCTCCTCACTTCCTTTCTGAGTCCTCCATCCATTCACAGTTACAAAACTACTTCCAAATTTCAGGAAGTAGCACCCCACTCCTGGTACCATATTCTGTCTTGGTCATCTGGAGCTGCTGTAACAGAAATACCATAAGTGGATGCTTTAACAAAGAAAAGTTTATTCTCTCACAGTCCAGTAGGCTAGAAGTCCGAATTCAGGGTGCCAGCTCCAGGGCAAAGCTTTCTCTCTCTTCGACTAGAGGAAGGCCCTTGCCATCAGTCTTCCCTTGGTCTGGGAGCATCTCGGTGCAGGAACCTCAGGTCCAAAGGACAAGCTCTGCTCCCAGCACCACATTCTTGGTGGTATGAGGTCCCCATGTCTCTCTGCTCGCTTCTCTCTTTTATATCTCAACAAAGACTGGCTTAAGACACCACCTAATCTTGTAGACTTCATCAATATAATTGCTGCTAATCCATCTTATTACATCATAGTGATGGAATTTACAACATATAGGGAAATCACATCAGAAGATAAAATGATAGACAATCATACAAGGTAATCATAACCTAGCCAAGTTGACAGATATTTTGGAGGGACACAATTCAATCCATAACAGATACATAAAGAAGGAAGCCAGAGATATCAACTATGACTTCATGACAGAAACGAAGACTATAGCAGCTTTACATATTTTCTCTGTGCCTGTTATATGCATGTGTTTATTTGTATATACTATGGAGTCCCTGGCTAGTACAAACAGTTAAGTGTTCAACTACTAGCCAAAAGAGGCACCTCAGAAGACAGGCTTTTGCTTCTTGGCAATCTGTTTCTGAAAGGTCACACCTTATGGAGCAGCTCTACTCTGCACACCTGGTGTCACCATGAGTCAGAATCAATTCAATGGCAACTAAGAACAACATTTATGTATATTAACAACTTTATTCTTCTCTCCCCTTTCTGTTTAAAAAAAAAAATTGTACACAAGATATTGAAGGTTAACTTTACAATTTAGTCTTTAGGTAACAGAATATTTAGTGGATTGTGACTGAATTAGAGATAATACAGCCTATGATGGATGAATATTGGGACTACGAGTCTTCCCATTTTGGGGATGAGTGAGAACTTCTTCACTGGTAAAAAAGATAGATGTACCTGGTTAGATACAAATTTCAAGTTGTTTTAAGGAAGTCCAAACACATGAAGGATATATATGGAAACTGAGTGGCCAAAGGGATGGACTATGCCAGTTATCAATTTATTGTCTCTCCGCTCTAAATTTACCCTTCAATATAAATTCGGCAGTAATGGATGAAATTCCTTCAAGCATTTGTCCTTGAAAGTGAGCATGATGCTAAGCTTTCTCAGCAGAGGACAGTGGGAAAAGAACTTTGCAGGATGAAAAGGCTCAACTGCATTTTCCAGCTGCAGCACGGTGGGTCAGCAGTGTGGGTATAAGAACAACAGTGGTGCTCTGTGCCAGCTACCCACCCAGAACGTGCTATCCCTCATCAATCTGAGCCCCAGCATGGCATAATGATCACTTTCCCACTGTCATTTCTATACAAACATCCTGCACTCTAGGCCCTCTGCCTGCACTGCTGTCCTGATTCCCTCTGCTATTTCATCCTCTTCCAAAGTTTGTCTCCCACAGTCTTCTTAATGCCATAGTCCTCCTGACAGAGAGACCTGCACACCCACATGCCACTCACCTACCCTGCCTGCCTTCTGTTTGCCCTGGGACTGCAGGTCACCTCTGGCCTAGGAACCAGCAGGCTCAGCCATTCAGTGGCAGTTCAATTACAGCTTCTCCAGTGTGATCTGAACCCCAGCCTTGAGACAGAGCCCATGGTGGGATCCCTTTCCGAATTTGTCCTTCCCTGAGTACTTCCGCTCAGCCCTAAGTTGTCATAAAGAGTTTTTTAATATTTTAAGTCTACTCTTTTATGATAGTTTAACAATTTCTTGTACTTCCCCTGTTTAATCGCTGTATGGTTCTATCTTTTAATTGGATCCAGATGCTAATTTCTGCCTTTATGAAATTTATAGTCCAGCAGAGAAGACAGAAATTAAAATAGCAATTTTAGAAAAATACAGAGTAAAATGGGAGCACATAGCAGGGACAGTTAACTTAGGTTTTCAAGGGTCACAAAAGATTTTCTAAAAGAACTAACATGTGAACTTACCCATTAGTCCATTGATGTTGAGTCAATTTCAACTCATAGTAACCCTATAGGACAGGGTAGAACTGTCCCATACGGTTTCCAAGGCTGCAGTCTTTACAGAAGCCAGCCTGCCATATCTTTCTCCTGCAGAGCGGTTGGTAGGTTTGAATCAGGTGGCAGTGAAATGCTTAACCACTGAGCCACAAGGGCTCCTTTTTCTAAGCTTATGCTTGAAGAATAAATAGTAGTTGGCCATATGAATAGGGAAAGAAAGTTTTCTAATCAAAGGAAACGGCATGAACAAAGGCCTGAGGGTGAGGTACAATGTTTAAGGTACTGGGAAAAAGTTCAAAATGGTTGAAACACAGAATATAAGAGAGTGGTCTGAGATGATGCCAGAAAGGCTGGCTAGAGTGAGATCACTCAGTCCCTCATTAACTACGTCAAGAAATTTGAACCTGATCTTAAGAGAAATGGGGATCAAAAACCATTAGAAATAATAAGTGGCTGACTATAAAAATCAATAAACAAAAATCAATTGTATTTCTATTTACCAGCTGTAAACATTTAGGGAATGTAATTTTTTTAAAGACAGTATAATAGACACAAAAATAATAAACGTACCACAGCAATAAATCTAATAAAAATGTATAAAACTTCTTTGCAGAGAATTATAAAACTTTATGAAAAAACACTAATAAGACCTAAGCAAATGTAGAGATATCTCTTGTTCATGATAGAAAGATTCAATATTTCAATTATCCCTAAAAGAATCTATTGACTCAGAGATAGCATAATTCCAATCAAAATCTCAATGGTTTTGTGGGGGGCAGGGGGAGGTGTTTGTGTGTGTAACTTGATAAACTAGTCAGTAATTAATATGGAAGAGCAAAGGCCCAAGAAGAGTCAAGACTATTCTGAAGAAGAATAAGGTGGCCAGTGGAGGGTGAGGGTAGTAGCACTTCCTTGCTAGATATCAGCACTTATTTTCAAGATAAAGGCAGTATGATATTGGCACAGAGATAGATATAACAACCCATGGAAAATAAAAGAGCTAGAAACAGAACCATACATATGTGGGCCTATGATAAATGAAAAAGGTAGCACTACAAGTCAGTAACAAAGGAAAGATAATCAAGAAATACAAATTATCTCTACGGGGAAAAAATGAAACTGACCTCCTACCTCATGTTATAAAAAAAAAAATTAATTCCAGGTAGATTGAAAACTTAGTCATGAAAAGCAAAACTTCAAAACTCTTGGGAAAAAAAAATGGGAGAATATCCTTTTGATCTAGGACAAAGATGAAGTTTCTAAACAAGATACAAAAAGCAATAATGATAAAAGAAAACACTGATAAATTTGGCTCCATTAAAAATAAGAATTCTGACTTCTGCTTCTGGTAATGGTGGACAGGTTATTTCAATCAGTTATTTCCACTAAAGACAATAAACTCCTAGACATAGTATAAACAAACTTACAAAAAAACAAAAGACCTTCTTAAAAGCATTAAAGAGTTTTATGAATATGTGTGGACGTCTCAATTTGTACACTTTAAATATGTGCAGCTTACTGTATGTCCATCAGACCTTAATAAAGCTATTAAAATATGAGGTCATACTGACACTTCCAATTTAATTTTTTAAAGTATTAGACAGCAAAAAGATATTAAGGAATTTCTGGGCCAAGATACAAGTAACTACATGAATCCAGACAGGGAAGCCTAGCACAAGTAGCCAACTTTCCCTTGGGATCATTTTTCTATCTAAAAGACTGCAAGTAAAAAAAAATGGAAAAACATATACCATACAAACATTAACCAACATAAAAGCAGTGCTGCTATAGCAAATGCAGACAAAATAAGTTTTAAGGCAATAAGTATATCCAGAGATAAAAAGGGTCATTTCATAGTGAAAAAAAATTTGATTCACCTGTAAAATAAAACAATTCTAAATTTTTACACTCCTACTAAAATGTTTCAAAATACGTAATACAAAAAATTAATAGTACTATAAGTAAAAACAGACAAATTCACAATCATAACAGGAGACTTTAACGTACCTCTCGCAATAATTGACAGAATAGACAAAAAAATCAGTACTGATAGAGAAGATTTAAACAATACAATTTTTTTTTAATAATTTTTATTGAGCTTTAAGTGAACGTTTACAAATCAAGTCAGTCTGTCACATATAAGCTTATATACACCTTACTCCATACTCCCACTTACTCTCCCCCTAATCAGTCAGCCCTTCCAGTCTCTCCTTTCGTGACAATTTTGCCAGTTTCTAACCCTCTCTACCCTCCTATCTCCCCTCCAGACAGGAGATGCCAACACAGTCTCAAGTGTCCACCTGATACAAGTAGCTCACTCTTCATCAGCTTCCCTCTCCTACACATTGTCCAGTCCCTTCCATGTCTGATGAGTTGTCTTTGGGAATGGTTCCTGTCCCGGGCCAACAGAAGGTTTGGGGACCATGACCGCCGGGATTCCTCTAGTCTCAGTCAAACCATTAAGTCTGGTCTTTTTAGGAGAATTTGGGGTCTGCATCCCACTGATCTCCTGCTCCCTCAGGGGTTCTCTGTTGTGCTCCCCGTCAGGGCAGTCATCAGTTGTGGCCGGGCACCATCTAGTTCTTCTGGTCTCAGGATGATGTAAGTCTCTGGTTCCTGTGGCCCTTTCTGTCTCTTGGGCTCATAGTTATCGTGTGACCTTGGTGTTTTATTCTCCTTTGATCCAGGTGGGTTGAGACCAATTGATGCATCTTAGATGGCCGCTTGTTAGCATTTAAGACCCCAGATGCCACATTTCAAAGAGGGATATAGAATGTTTTCATAATAGAATTATTTTGCCAATTGACTTAGAAGTCCCCTTAAGCCATAGTCCCCAAACTCCCGCCCTTGCTCCGCTGACCTTTGAAGCATTCAGTTTATCCCAAAAACTTCCTTGGTTTTGGTCCAGTCCAGTTGAGCTGACCTTCCGTATATTGAGTATTGTCCTTCCCTTCACCTAAAGTAGTTCTTATCTACTAACTAAACAGTAAATAACCCTCTCCCACCCTCCCTCCCTCCCCACCTCATAACCACAAAAGTATGTGTTCTTCTCAGTTTATACTATTTCTCAAGATCTTATAATAGTGGTCTTACACAATATTTGTCCTTTTGTCTCTGACTAATTTCGCTAGCATAATGCCTTCCAGGTTCCTCCATGTTATGAAATGTTTCACAGATTCGTCACTGTTCTTTATCTATGCGTAGTATTCCATTGTGTGAATATACCACAATTTATTTAACCATTCATCCATTGATGGACACTTTGGTTGCTTCCAGCTTTTTGCTATTGTAAACAGAGCCACAATAAACATGGGGGTGCATATATCTGTTCGTGTAAAGGCTCTTATTTCTCTAGGGTATATTCCAAGGAGTGGGATTTCTGGGTTGTATGGTAGTTCTATTTCTAACTTTTTAAGAAAACGCCAGATAGATTTCCAAAGTGGTTGTACCATTTTACATTCCCACCAGCAGTGTATAAGAGTTCCAATCTCTCTGCAGCCTCTCCAACATTTATTATTTTGTGTTTTTTGAATTAATGCCAGCCTTGTTGGAGTGAGATGGAATCTCATCGTAGTTTTGATCTGCATTTCTCTAATGGCTAATGATCGAGAGCATTTTCTCATGTATCTGTTAGCTGCCTGAATATCTTCTTTAGTGAAGTGCGTGTTCATATCCTTTGCCCACTTCTTGATTGGGTTGTTTGTCTTTTTGTGGTTGAGTTTTAATAGAATCATATAGATTTTAGAGATCAGGCACTGGTCGGAGATGTCATAGCTGAAAATTCTTTCCCAATCTGTAGGTGGTCTTTTTACTCTTTTGGTGAAGTCTTTAGATGAGCATAGGTGTTTGATTTTTAGGAGCTCCCAGTTATCGGGTTTCTCTTCGTCTTTTTTGGTAATGTTTTGTATTCTGTTTATGCCTTGTATTAGGGCTCCTAACGTTGTCCCTATTTTTTCTTCCATGATCTTTATTGTTTTAGTCTTTATGTTTAGGTCTTTGATCCACTTGGAGTTAGTTTTTGTGCATGGTGTGAGGTATGGGTCCTGTTTCATTTTTTTGCACATGGATATCCAGTTATGCCAGCACCATTTGTTAAAAAGGCTATCTTTTCCCCAATTAACTGACTCTGGGCCTTTGTCAAATATCAGCTGCACATATGTGGATGGATTTATATCTGGGTTCTCAAGTCTGTTCCATTGGTCTATGTGTCTGTTGTTGTACCAGTACCAGACTGTTTTGACTACTGTGGCTGTATAATAGGTTCTAAAATCAGGTAGAGTGAGGCCTCCCACTTTCTTCTTCTTTTTCATCAATGCTTTACTTATCCGAGGCTTCTTCCCCTTCCATATGAAGTTGGTGATTTGTTTCTCCATCACATTAAAAAATGTCATTGGAATTTGGATCAGAAGTGCATGGTATGTATAGATGGCTTTTGGTCGAATAGACATTTTTACTATGTTAAGTCTTCCTATCCATGAGCAAGGTATGTTTTTCCACTTATGTAGGTCCTTTTTAGTTTCTTGTAGTAGTGCTTTGTAGTTTTCTTTATATAGGTCTTTTACATCTTTGGTAAGATTTATTCCTAAGTATTTTATCTTCTCGGGGGCTACTGTGAATGGTATTGATTTGGTGATTTCCTCTTCGATGTTCTTTTTGTTGATGTAGAGGAATCCAAGTGATTTTTGTATGTTTATCTTATAACTCGAGACTCTGCCAAACTCTTCTATTAGTTTCAGTAGTTTTCTGGAGGATTCCTTAGGGTTTTCTGTGTATAAGACCATGTCATCTGCAAATAGAGATAATTTTACTTCCTCCTTGCCAATCCAGATGCCCTTTATTTCTTTGTCTAGCCTAATTGCTCTGGCTAGGTACTCTAGCACAATGCAAACAACACAATTTTTAAATGACCCAATAGACACACACACATACATGACTATAAAAGCCCTATTCTTCCCAAGCAGATACAGAATATTTATGAAAAACTATGTAAAGTTAAGAACTTCTGTTCATCAAAAGACATTATAAAGGAAAAATACAAACCACAAACCTAAAGAAGATATATACAATAGAAATGAAGATCAAAACATTTCGTATCCAGAATACATAAAGAATTACTACAAACCAAGAAAAATAAACTAAAAAAAAATAGGAAAAGACATGTAGTCATTTCATAGGAAAGGAAAAATACACAGCCAGAAGGTACACAAAAAGATAGTCAACCTCATTAGTAATCAGGTAAACTCATTTTTATAGAACAACATCATCAATATCACACGCAAGCAAAATTCTGTTGAAGATCATTCAAAAATGCCTGCAGCAGTTTATCAACACGGAACTGCCAGAAATTCAGGCCGATTTCAGAAGAGGACGTGGAACAAGGGATATCATTCTTGATGTCAGTTGGATCCTGGCTGAAAGCAGAGATTACCAGAAGGATGTTTACCTGTGTTTTATTGATTATGCAAAGGCTTTTGATTGTGTGGATCCTAACAAACTATGGATAACACTGCGAAGAATGAGAATTCCAGAACACTTAACTGTGCTCATGAGGAACCTTTACATAGATCAAGAGGCAGTTGTTCGGACAGAACAAGGGGATACCAATTGGTTTAAAGTCAGGAAAGGTGTGCATCAGGGTTGCATTCTTCCACCATACCTATTTAATCTGTATGCTGAACAAATAATACGAGAAGCAGGGCTATATGAAGAAGAATGGGGCATCAGGATTGGAGCAAGACTCACTAACAACCTGCGTTATGCAGATGACACAACCTTGCTTGCTGAAAGTGAAGAAGACTTGAAGCACTTACTAATGAAGATCAAAGACCACAGCCTTCAGTATGGATTACACCTCAACATAAAGAAAACAAAAGTCCTCACAACTGGACCAATGAGCAACATCATGATAAATGGAGAAAAGATTGAAGTTGTCAAGGATTTCATTTTACTTGGATCCACAATCAACAGCCATGGAAGCAGCAGTCAAGAAATCAAAAGGCGTATTGCATTGGGTAAATCTGCTGCAAAGGACCTCTTCAAAGTGTTGAAGAGCAAAGATGTCACCTTGAAGACTAAGGTGCACCTGACCCAAGCCATGGTATTTTCAATTGCATCATATGCATGTGAAAGCTGGACAATGAATAAGGAAGACTGAAGAAGATTTGACGCCTTTGAATTTGGGTGTTGGCGAAGAATATTGAATATATCACGGACTGCCAAAAGAACGAACAAATCTGTCTTAGAAGAAGTACAACCAGAATGCTCCTTGGAAGCAAGAATGGCGAGACTGCATCTTACATACTTCGGACATGTTTTCAGGAGGGATCAGTCCCTGGAGAACGACATCACGCTTGGCATAGTACAGGGTCAGCAGAAAAGAGGAAGACCCTCAATGAGGTGGATCGACACAGTGGCTGCAACAATGAGCTCAAGCATAACAATGATTGTAAGGATGGCGCAGGACCAGGCAATGTTTTGTTCTGTTGTGCATAGGGTTGCTATGAGTCGGAACCGACTCAACAGCACCTAACAACGACAATGACAAACTCAAATTCAGACTATACTAAGATACTATTTTATGACTGCTAGATTGGTAAATAACAAAAGTCTGACAACATCAACTGTTGGAAAATATGTAAATCAGGTGTTTTTTTAGGTGCCGTTGAGTCACTTCTGACTCATAGCAACACTATGTACAACAGGAGGAAACACTGCCTGGTCCTGTGCCATTCTCATAATTGTTATGCTTGAGCCCATTGTTGCAGCCACTGTGTCAGTCCATCTCCTTCAGGGTCTTCCTCTTTTTCGATGACCTTCTACTTTACCAAGTATGAAGCTCCTTTCCAGGGACTGGACCCTCCTGATAACATGTCTAAAGTACGTGAGATGAAGTGTCGCCATCTTTGCTTCTAAGGAGCATTTTGACTGTACTTCTTCCAAGACAGATAGTTCTTTCTTATGGCAGTCCATGGTATAGTCAATATTCTTCACCAACACCAGAATTCAAAGGCATCGATTCTTCTTCGGTCTTCTTTATTCATTGCCCAGCTTTCACACGCATACGAGGTGACTGAAAGCACCATGGTGTGGGTCAGGCGCACCTTAGTCTTCAAGGTGACACCTTTGTTTTTTAAAGCTTTAAAGAGGTCTTTTGCAGCAGATTTGCCCAATGCAATGTGCCTTTTGATTTCTTGACTGCTGCTTCCATGGCTGTTGATTATGGATTTAAGTAAAATTAAATCCCTAACAACTTCCATCTTTTGTCCATTTATCATGATGTTATTTACTGGTCCAGTAGGTCAGTAAGAACTCTCATATGTTGCTAATAACAGTGTACATGAGTAGAACCACTTTGAAAAACAATCTCTCGTTATCTTGTAAATTCATAAATCACACACCCTATGACTAAGCAATTTCATTGCTAAGTGTGTACCTTAGAGAAATTCATATAATGGATATCTATTTCATCCATTTACCCTTTAAGAAAATCTAGCAGACTTAGGTTAGAAATTAAAATTGAAGGATTAATAAGGAAAACACTCAATAGTATGAGGATCAACTTCTAGATTACATCATGTCTTATGAAAGAAGTACAACCAGAATGCTTCTTAGAAGCAAAGATGGCAAGACTTCATCTCATGTACTTTGGACATGTTATCATGAGGGTCCAGGCCCTGGAGAAGGACATCATGCTTGGTAAAGTAGAGGGTCAGCGAAAGACAGGAAGACCCCCAGCCAGATGGACTGACAGCACAGTGGCTGCAATAATGTGCTCAAGAATAGCAATGATTGTGAGGATGGCACAGGACTGGGCAGTGTTTTATTCTGTTGTACACAGAGTCACTATGAGTGGGAACCAACAGGATGGCACCTAACAACAACAATGTATAAAAGGAGAGCTTTCTCTTTCTTGTGTTTTATTGTTTGAATGGCTTAAATAATGTAGTCATACACTTATTAACAAATATTAGAAACTATGTAAGCTTATTAACCTAGCCCCAAATTATGAATATGGGTAAATTGATGTATTTTCAATAATCCATATTATTAGTTATAAACAACTTCAAATAGATCTAACCACCTAATTTGTAATTTATAAAACTTTAAGAGTTTCAAAACATCATCTTTGGCCATCTTCTACTCATTTTACCTGAATATCCCACTTGAGGTGTACAACTTCTATAACCTGATCTCTGGGGATTTCTAGCAGACAATGGAGTTTTTAGGTTCTGAGGATAATTAGTGTCTCGTGCAGAAGATGAGCTTGTACCAAAGGTAAAATTTGATGCGCCTGTATTTTCTGCATAAGATCTTCTGTTTCCAAAGTATGAACCTAAATTAGAAAAATTAAGTATCAATTCTTAAAGATTTCATTTTATGTAATTAATGACGTATTAATCCCTATAATTTATACCATTTTACTTTCAAAAAAATTTCATTCTATGTTTTTAAAAAATGCAGATACAGCAAATTATGACAAATTTAATAACATTATTGATAATCTTATACTAAAATATATGAAAAAGTGCTTGCTAATATAGCTCTTGTGTTTATCATTTCACCAAAACTCCTCTTGCTAAAATCATAAATTACCTTCTAATCTTCAAATACATCAGACATGTTTAATTTGTAGACTAATTAATAGACCTCTCTTCCTCTGTTGGCTTTCTCATTGAAACTCTCTCCTCCCATGCAAATGGCACAGTAACCGAAAAAAAAAAAAACAAACCCAGTGCTGTCGAGTCGATTTTGACTCATAGCGACCCTATAGGACAGAGTAGAACTGCCCCATAGAGTTTCCAAGGAGTGCCTGGCAGATTCGAACTGCCGACCCTTTGGTTAGCAGCTGAAGCACTTAACTACTACGCCACCAGGGTTTCCAAAGAAAGTTTTAAATTGGACTGATTTGGATTCAGTCCCTTGTTTAGGTACTTACCTGTTGTTATATGATTTTTACAGGGTTATCGTAAAATTCAAAAGAATGTACATAAACAGCCTAGTGTAGTGTCTTGGCACACAAAAATTAAAAAAAAAAAAAAGTATGGGTTCTTGTCTTCTGTTCCCCTTGATTTCCATTACAACTCTCTGTCTTGATTCTCCTAAAACCACTTGCTTTTCGTTTTCTTGGCTAGAACATTTTTCCTCTGTTTGCCTCTTAACTGTTGGTCTACCAGAGTTCCACACTTTTCATCTTCTCTCACAAATTAACATTGTCATCCTCTTAGTCTCTATTAAATCTATCTCCTGACCATTCTCAAACCTTCATATACAGCCCTGACTCCCGTCTTTTAGGGTAGACCGGGGATAGGCAAACTTTTCATAAAGGGCCAGATAGTAAATATTTTAGGATTTGCAGGCTATACAGTCTCTGCTGCAATTACCGAACTAAGCCACTGTAGCTCGAAAGCAGAGACAATACATAAAAGAATGAGCATGACTATGTTTCTATAAGAATTTATTTATGGACATTGAAATCTAAATTTTATATAATTTTCACATACCACAAAATATAATTCTTTTTATTTTTTTCAACCACTTAAAAATGCAAAAGCCATTCTTAGCTCTAGACTTACATTGTTCAGTACAGTAGCCACTAGCCACATATGGCTATTTTAATTAGAATTAATTAATTAAAAATTCAGTTCCTCAGTCATACGAGCCACATTTTAAGCACACAAAAGCCACATTTGGCTAGTGGTGACCATATTGGACAGCATAGATATAGAACATTTTCCTCATCACAGAAAGTGCTCTAGGCCGTATATCCAAATATCTTTTGGATGCAAGCCTTTAGATGTCTTCAGAACTTCCAAATGCCCAAAAATGAACTTATCTTTCCCTTAAAGCTTAGGGCTTCTTTATTACTTATTGTGGTCAATTGTACCATCTTGTACCCTGTCACCCAAGTCATAAAATTAGGTGTCATTCTTAACTCTTCTTCCTTCAATCCCAACATCCAATCAGTGACCAAGTTCTGTAACTCTTCCTATCTTTTTTTTAATATCATTCAAATTTCTTTTCATCTCCACTCCTACCAACCCACTGTAAGCCCCTATGTTCTGGCCTTTTGCAATAATCTAATTGTTCTCCTTGCCTCCAGGGGTATTATGCCTCCCTAATCCATTGTTGACATCATTGCCTGTGATTTTTCTGAAAAACAAATTTTATCATATGTCTCCTTTCTTACAATTCCTTAATGTCTCCCCATCCCCACCATAGGATAAAATTGAACTCCTTTGTATGAGTCACAGCAGGAATCACAGAACACTTTCAAACTAGGATAATTTGATGAGTTTTATAAAGGAAATATTTACAAATGCGTGGGCAGAGTGTAGGGATATCATCATAAAGAAGTATACAGGATCAGGGAAAGTATACAGAACTCCATTACTATCAGTAGGCCTAAAGGAGCTAAGGAAGGGAGTGGTAACCAGAAACTGGAGACAAGGAGGGTTGTTTCTTGTTCTCAGGCTACTTTTTGTAATTTGCTTACTTGCTTTAGGTTTCTTCCAACTTCTCTGACCTTTATTTTGTTTTGCTATTTTGCTCTGGCCTCAAATAAAACCCAGTGCCATCAAGTCAATAGCAACCCTACAGGACAAAGTGAACTGGCCCATAGGGTTTCCAAGATTGTAAATCTTTACAGAAGCAGACTGTCACATCTTCGTCCCACAGAGCTGCTGGTAGGTTCGAGCTGCCAACCTTTTGGTTAGCAGAGGAGCACTTAACCACTGTGTCACCATATACTGGTAATTTTCAAGTCTCAGAGCCCTGGTGGTGCAGTGGTGAAGAGCTTGGCTGCTAACCAAAAGGATGGCAGTTTGAATCCACCAGCCGCTCCTTAGAAACCCTATGGCGCCGTTTTACTCTGCTCTATAAGGTTGTTTTGCGTAAGAATCAACTCAATGGCAGCAGGTTTGGTATTACCTCAAGTTTCTCAATTGCCTTAATATGAATATATGGATATCCAGAGGCTCTTCACACTCAACATGTCCATAATGGAATTCATTATCCCCCTAAAACTCCGTTTATTAGGAAATAGTACTACCATCTATCTAGTCAACAAAGCCAGAGACCTAGTATTGGCATGCTGGAAAAAACCTATTTGCAATCCTAGATCTAATTCCTACAAGTACTCCAAGTTTATTCCCAACAGACCACCCTCCTGCCCCAGCCATACAAAGCTATTTACAGTTCTACAAACACGACATGCTATATCGTGCTCCTTCTGCACCGCTGTAGTTTTTCTTAAGAATGCTCTCCAGTCTTCTCTCTCTCTTCTCTCCTCTTTCCCTTTAACTGACATTCTTTGTCTTACTCATCCTTCAAGACAAGCTCAAGTTGGACCTCCCTTGTAAAAATTTCTTTTCCCACTGTCATTCCTCTCCTTCACTTATCCCCAACATGTCTGTCAGTTTGTCATACCGTGGGGGCCCGCATGTTGCTGTGATGCTGGAAGCTATGCCACTGATATGCAAATACCAGCAGGGTCACCCATTACAGACAGGTTTCATTTGAGCTTCCGCACTAACACAGACTAGGAAGAAGCACCCGGTGGTCTACTTCTGAAAAGAATTAGCCTGTGATAACTTTATGAATAGCAGCGGAACATTGTCTGATATAATGGCAGAAGACGAGCCCCTCAGGTTGGAAGGCGCTCAAAAGACAACTGAGGAAGAGCTGCCTCCTCAAAGTAGAGTTGACTTTGATGACGCGGATGGATTCAAGCTTCTGGGACCTTCATTTGCTGATGTGGCACAACTCAAAATGAGAAGAAATAGCAGCAAACATCCATTAATAATACGACTACTATTCAAATTTATGTATCAACCACTAAGGCCAAAGATGAAGAAATTGAAGATTTTTACCAACTTCTGCAGTTTGAAATTGATCAAACACACAATCAGGATGCATTGATAATTACTGGTGATTGGAATGTGAAAGTTGCAAGCAAAGAAGAAGGATCAGTAGTTGGAAAATAAGGCCTTGGTGATAGAAACAGTGCCAGAGGTTGCATGATAGAATTTTGGAAGACCAATGACTTCTTCATTGCAAGTACCTTTTTTCAACAACATAAACAGCAACTATACACATGGACCTCACCAGATGGAATACACAAGAATCAAATCAACTACATCTATGGAAAGAGATGAAGAAAACGCTCAATATCATCTGTCAGAACAAGGCCAGAGGCTGACTGTAGAACAGACCATTAATTGCTCATACGCAAGTTCAAGTTGAAACTGAAGAAAATTGTTCAAGTCAACTAGAGTCAAAGTATGACCTTGAGTATATTCCACCTGAATTTAGATACCATCTCAAGAGTAGATTTGACATGCTGAACACTAATGACCGAAGACCAGACAAGTTGTGGTATGACATCAAGGACATCATAAATAAAGAAAGCAAAAAGTCATTAAAAAGACACAAAAGAAAGAAAAGATCAAAATGGATGTCAGAAGAAACTTGCTCTTGAACGTCAAGTAGCTAAAGTGAAAGGAAGAAATGATGAAGTCAAAGAGTTGAACAGAAGATTTCAAAGGGCAGCTCAAGAAGACAAAGTATTATAATGACATGTGCAAAGAAAGACCTGGAGACAGAAAACCAAAAGGAAAGAACATGCTCGGCACTTCTCAAGCTGAAAAACCTGAAAGAAAAATTCAAGCCTTGAGTTGCAAAAGTGAAGGATTCTATGGGGAAAATATTAAATGACACAGGAAGAAACAAAAGAAGATGGAAAGAATACAGAGTCACTATACCAAAAAGAATTGGTCAATGTTCAACCATTTCAGGAGGTAGCATAAGACCAAGAACCACTGGTACTGAAGAAAGAAGTCCAAGCTGCATTGAATGCATTGGTAAAAAACAAAGCTCCAGGAACTGATGGAATACCAACTGAGATGTTTCAACAAACGGATACAGCTCTGGAAGTGCTCACTCATCTATGCCAAGAAATCTGGAAGACAACTATGTGGCTAATCAGTTGCAAGAGATCCATATTTAATGCCTATCCCCAAGAAAGTTGATCCAACAACCAAATGCAGAAATTATCGAACAATATCATTAATATCACACGCAAGCAAAATTTTGCTGAAGATCATTCAAAAGCGGCTGAAGCAGTATATCAACAGGGAACCATCAGAAATTGAAGCAGGATTCAAAAGAGGACACGGAAACAGGGATATCACTGCTGATGTCAGATGGATCCTGGCTGAAAGCAGAGAATCCAGAAAGATGTTTACCTGTGTTTTACTGACTATGCAAAGGCATTCGACTGTGTGGATCTTAACGAATGATGGATAACATTGCAAAGAACGGGAATTCCAGAACACTTAATTGTGCTCATGCAGAACTTGTACATAGACCAAGAGGTAGTCATTCGAACAGAACAAGGGGATACAGCATTGTTTAAAGTCGATAAAGGTACGTGTCAGGGTTGTATCATTTCATCACATCTATTCAATCTGTATGCTGAGCAAATAATCTGAGAAGGTGGACTATATGAAGAAAAGCAGGGCATCAGGATTAGAGGGAGACTCATTAACAACCTTCGATATGCAGGTGACACAACCTTGCTTGCTGAAAATGAAGAGGACTTGAAGCACTTGTTGATGAAGATCAAAGACCACAGCCTTCAGTATGGATTACATCTCAACGTAAAGAAGAGGAAAATTCTCACAACTGGACCAATAAGCAAGATTATGATAAATGGAGAAAAGACTGAAGTTGTCAAGGATTTTATTTTACTTGGATCCACAATCAACACCCATGGAAGCAGCAGTCAAGAAATCAAATGATGCATTGCACTGGACAAATCTACTGCAAAAGACCTCTTTAAAGGGTTAAAAAGCAAAGATGTTACCTTGAGGACTAAGGTGCACCTAACCCAAGTCAGGGTGCTTTCAATAGCCTCATAGGCATGCAAAACCTGGACATGAATAAGGAAGACCAAAGAAGAACTGATGCCCTTGAATTGTGGCACTGGCGAAGAGTATTGAATATTGACTGCCAAAAGAAAGAAAAAATCTGTCTTGGAAAAAGTACAACCAGAATGCTCCTTAGAAGCAAGGATGGTGAGATTACCTCTCACATACTTTGGACATGTTGTCAGGAGGGATCAGTCCCTGGGGAAGGACATAATGCTTGGTAAAGTAGAGTGTCATCGAAAAAGAGGAAGACCTTCAACGAGATGGATTGACACAGTGGCTGCAGTAATATGCTCAAGCATAACAAAGATTATGAGGATGGCACAGGACCAGGCAGTGTTTTGTTCTCTTGTACAGAGGATCACTACGAGTCAGAACCAACTCAATGGCACCTAACAACAACTTTACTTTTAATATATCAAATATTTGTAAATACCTCAAATCTGTATTTGTTATCATTCAAAACTGTATTTGTTGATGTTTAAGTCTGTGTTCTACTCTGAAAAACATGGGTTCACCATGAGATGGAATCAACTTACAATAACAGATAACTGATTAGTCTGTCTTCCCTACTGAACCGTAAGCTTCTTGAAGGCAGAGGTTATTATTGCCAGCCCCTAACAAAACTATTTCACTTACATGGACCTTTGTTCCCTCTGTAAAATGGGGACAAAAAATCTACTTTGCAAAATTATTGTGAGGATCAGAGCTACTGTATGTATAGAACAGAAGCTAGAACAAAGTTGGAGTTCATTAAATAATGGGTGTTATTATTACTAATGAAAATAAGGGGGAGAGAAAGCCATTTCATGAACAGGGGAATTATACTGACAACCTAAACATGCATGTTGCCATTGAGTAACTGCAAGTAGCTCAACTGGTAGAAATCAGGGTGAATATTAACAAGTGATGGGAGATAAGGGTGTAAGACTGTAAACAGATCCCAAATGGCCTTGGATAACCTGCTACAGAGTTTGATCTGGTAATCATTCCCTTCATTAGCTCCTTCTAGGCCTAGCAGAGCCACTGATAGATTTTTATTTTACTTAATAATCTGGTGGCATTGTAAATAAGCTTGGGGAAGAAGGAAGAATACTTAGGAATTTGATGCAATAATTTAGATGTAAAATTATGAGGGCCTGAAATAGCAAAGATAGAAAGGAGCAGAATTATTTAAAAAATATAGGTAAGAGTTGGTAATTATTTGGATGTTGTGAGTGAGAGAATTCTTGAATTGCTGAAGTCTTCTAGGTTTAAGATTGAGACATAAAGTAGGAGAAGCAGATTGAGGTGCTATCAAGGGATAAATTCAATTAAGGACATATGGAGTCTGAGATATCCACTTGTCCCTCAGTAGAAACTTCAGGACATAATATGAAATAGGAGTCTAGAGCTTAGACTAGATCAGAGCTGTAATCATATTCACATCCTATAGAAGTGGCTTAAGAACTCAGCTGCTAACCAAAAGGTTGGCAGTTCGAATCCACCAGCCGCTCCTTGGAAACCCTATGAGACAGTTCTACTCTGTTGTATAGAGTCGCTATGAGTCAGAATTGACTGTAGTGTAAAGGGTTTGGTTTTTTTGGTTTAGAGAAAAAAATGTCAGCAGGGGCAAAAGAAACTGGAGGTGGGGCGTTGGGTGGGGAGAGGACTCTAATGAAAAACCAGTAATTTGGGAACTAAAAAAAGTGAGGATACCAGTTCTCTGGAAGGTAGGAGAAAACACGGAGGCAAATTAAGATCAAGAATGCTAAACGGAGTGAAAATGTCACATGAGATGAAGTGACCAATGGGATTTGGTATTTGTTATTTTTCCATTGAGTTGAAACGGTGTGAAAGTAATGATGATGGTTTTGCAGTGAAGCATGAAAGAATACAAAATAAATGAGGGGAACTCGCCTTTAAGGATTTGCATTTTAATACTAAACATATTATTCATTTGAATTAGATGAAATGTTAAATTTTATCTATTTTCATCCCACTTTTTTTTTTTTTTTCTAGAGCAGACTTGTTGACATAAGTTCAGCAGTCAAGAAAGAGGCTCACTACTCCCATCACGAAACTCACGAACAAATTCTGTCATCTGTCATATCCTTCTGAGGAGCGGGAAAAGGAAGGGCATACCCGACGGGTATCACTTTCACCTTTCTTAGAACCGAGCCATTCACCACCACGGCCTGGTAATAAAACCAACTTGAAGGGTGAAGCCTTTTAATCACCCGCACCTCTGCAATTCCCAGGTCACCCTGTTGTCCTTCAACCAAACCACAACTGAGACTTTCCTGTGGTAACCACCAACCACCGCATACTGAACCTTCAGGAACAGCAGGCCACTAGCGGACAAGGGAGAAACCACCACTCAACCACTCCTTGCCTTGGGCTGGCCCGGGATTTGGCAGGTGCGGAGGGAGGCTGCTGCTGCTGCTCCTGTCGCCTACCACGCCGGAAGTGCCGGGAGGAGAGGACGCAGAGACAGCCTGGGCTGAGGGGCGGCTTTGAGGAGTCTCCTGGAGTCCAAAATTGTAGCGGGGACCCTGTGGCCGACCCTCTATAGATGAAGGAGAAGCTGCAAGCCCGAAAGGCGAGGTTGACAAGGTCTCAGGCCTCAGCATCTCCCCAAACGTTCCGGGGCACAAGTTTCCGTTTCTTACGCCACCTCACGCAGCCGCTCAGCAGAAGCACCGCTGAAAAAGGCGGGAGAGCGGCGCGCAGGCGCAAAGCCCTAGCGAGCAGGCGCACGGAAACCTACTTTCCCACATCAGCTCACCTGTCCCCCAATTCACATCTAAAAATGTGTTCCCAGCCCTACCCAATCCCATTGCCTTCCGTCAACAAAATTTGTTATGAACTTAATTTAAGGTGCACGCCCTCCTCAACCTGTACCAGCCTTAGTTTTTCATGGCCCGTTAATGACCACCCAATTTGGTAGCCCCATTATTCTCATAAAACCAAGCCAAACCCGTTGCCGTCGAGTTGATAGCGACTCAATAGCGACCCTATAGAAAACAGAGTAGAACTGCCCCACAGGGCTTCAAAGAAGCGGCTGCTGGATTCAAACTCCTGACCTTTTGGGTTTGCAGCTGAGCTCTTAACCACTGGGCCATCAAGGTATTCTCATAGCACCTTATTTTTCTTAACGCAAGACATTCTGTACTTCGTGACGTATCTCATCAACCCCAAAGTACACTAGCTTTTTAAATGTCCTGTCCATCACTGTGCACCAAGTGGCTCTGAGATAGTAAAAACAAATACACTGCTCAGGTCTTAGTCCAATCCTCCTAACACTGGCCTTACACTTTAACCAATACCAGAGTCATTAACCACTTACAGCTTAAATGCCCACAAGGCTATGTAATAGTGCCCTTCACTCCAGTATGTACATGGCCATACGGCTGGGACAAGGAAATAATTATTTCTTGGACGGTTTAAGAGCAGTTCCCAGTCTTCCAATTTCTAGTAATCATGCCCCAAATAATGTCCATTTCAACAACGTCCAACCGGATATACTCTGTGGTCTCATGAGGTTATACAAGCAAGCCACATACATCTGTAGTCCCATAAGGTGATAGTGGCATTCCCCGGGTTAGGAACCGTAATTATAAAACAACCCACGTAAAGCCTGTTAAAAATTTCAGGTACATACAATGGTTTGTAATAACAAACACAGGCACTACTTCATGTATCAAAACATTACTACTATACTAGGTTAAAGATGTTTCAGTGCATCTGGAAATTTTTTTTAAGGACAGAAAGATACACTACATCTGACTGACACCATACCTCTTCCACCTTATATACAATTTACAGACAGGAACAGAACTTGTTCATCATCTCGAGACTGGCTGTGTATAACATTGTTTGCACAACGTCCAAATGACATTGCGTCCCATTTCACAGTACATGTGTGGACGTTACGCAACACATGGCTGTACTGCAATTTCACATGTAAAAGCATTAAGTGCAACCTAAAAAAAAAAAAAAAACCCAGTGCCATCGAGTCGATTCTCATAGCGACCCTATGTATTAAGTGCAGATTCCACCAAGTCTGGCTTTGCTAGATTCTAAGTTTTGGGAAATTAAATTCTGTATCCAAGAATAGTAGTTCCAACCTCATACAGACGTTGGGATCGAAGAAATAAAAGTACACTAGCTATTGCTGCTATATAGATCATATTAAGACACTTAAAACACTAACAAAGTCGTGATAATTGCACATGAAGAATATAAAGTCACTTAAGTGTACATGTGAAATGGATTAGCAAATATTTTATTACAGTGAAAATCTGTGAGTCAGTTACAGGACTGTTTTTCTGGTCTCCCAAGTTTCCCACCTTTGACAGGGTACAGTCTTACCACTTTTCTATCATACTGGTGGAAAACGTTTTCCTTCTCTGCCAGGTTTTCACCTTACTAAAGTCCTTGCTTTCACAGGTTTTACTGTATATACATTTGACAATAAAACACTACTTTCACCTGACTTTTAAAATATTCTTATTAAGTCAGGTAGGCACAGAACTGCTCATCCACGGTAGGCAAATGCGGTGACAAGTTTTCAAATTAGCCAGTTTTAACCAGCTGAAAACGGCATATCTGTGACCTCATGTGTCAGAATAGAACTGTGCTCCATAGGGTTTTCAGTGGCTTATTTTTCGGGGAAGTGTATATCAAGGCCTTTCATGACCAAGGCCTCTGGGAGAAACCTCTGACCTTCGGTTAACTGCACCACCCAGGAACTCCCTTCAGATATTTTCACACAAGAACATTTAAATAAGATTGTTCCATTCAATGATATCTTTAACTTTTGTCAATGTGTTGTGCTGAACCATCAACGCTTAGTAAAATGAAAATACCTATTACACAGGGTAATGTAAATGTCTGAGAAAACAGAAACCTCCATCTTGAGAATTAAAAATATTAATACTTTACTGAACTGCTCGGATGGCTGGGCTCACCTAAGTCTTTAAAAAAAACACTAAGTATCCAATCTCAGATTAAAAAATGTTGGCAACGCCCAATTTATCTGTCAAAAGGTTTCCTTACTGGAAAAAGTCAACAATCCCTTGAGTAAATTATGGACATTTTGATAAAATATTAAAAACAGAAAGTGTAGTCCAAAACCTATTCCAAGTGGCCATTCACCTATTCTATAACCAATTCAGAGTAACCATCACCACATTCAAACCTTCAAAATATCCCCAAATTACAAAAGCCATTTATTTACATGCAACTTTTAATAATTCCATGGTGTTAATCCATTGTTTACAGGTAACATTCCTGTTTACAAGAACCAAGCTTTATACAACGTATGAAAGGAATACATGGAGAAGAATCAAACAGACCTTCAAAACTGCCCCTAAGAGTTCTTACATTTTGCTCTATTATAGAGACATATGAATACAATGAAACATAAGCAAAGCTAATCACTGATGACTAACACTGGCAGCATAAAAAATAAATAAATAATCCTCAGAATTCCTTACACTCTGAACAATAGCGTTATCAGGAAAAATCTAAAGATTGAATAAAAGGCTTTATTTTACAGTATGTATAATCACAGCATTAATTTATCACAACACATATACAAAATATTAACAAATTTACAGTACTCATTTTTAAGTCTGACAAGACTTTCAAATACAGAAAGAACTACCAAGTTACTTTTCCATCGATGACTAGCTCACTAGTTCAGGCTGAACATTCATTCTCCGAAGTACTTCTTCAGGCATACAAAAAACAGGACTAACAGGTTTAATCTGTTCTTCTCCCAAAAGCGATAGTCCAGCAATTCCAAATAAAGTATGAAATGGATCTACCTATTAAGAAAAAAAAAAAAAAAAAAAAAACTTTATATGCATTATCGGGTAGTGACAACTTCCTTAGTTACTATGACTGTCTTATGCCATTGTTTCCTCCATCTTTTTTCTTAAGGCCTGAATTCTATTTTGGGCATTCCTAGTGACCTACAATTTCCCACCATGGCATTAATCACAGTACTGAAACTGCTCCACCAAAAAGACTAGTCACTGTGTATGGGTAGTATCTAGCAGCGCCTGGCCCACACAAATTTAAGAAATGTGTTATGGAAATTTATCAAAAAAAAAAAAAAAAAAATGGCTCTATTTAAACTATACGTTCTAATGTATACACCATTCTATCAATATGGTCCCAACAAAACCTTTTTTCACTCACTCTTACCAAATTCGCAGTGCTCAAGTGACCAAGCCCATACCTCAATTCAGTAACTTTTTAAGAATGCTTCCAGCTGCTTGTCTACAATTCATAATATCCCTTTATCAAATTATGCACATGCTTAAAAATTTCCAAAAGTAAAAAAAAATAATAAATTGTGGTGGTTAATATAAGATCAAACTCAGTAATATTGGCAGTACTTGAGAAATTTCTGTATACTTCACACATTAAAAAAAAAAAAAAAGCTATAATGAATTAATAGGTCCCGCTTTTGAAATGATGTATTGTGTCACTTTCAAAGAAAACTTGGAATACAATCCATGTCTAAGTCTGGAAATGTCTAGAACCATAAAAGGTAACACAAGCTAATACACAACAAACTATGGTATACATGAATATCCTTGATATACTTACCATGTCTCCTGGCCTGTCTGCAAATCCTCCCGTTTCCTCATCTTGACATGCTAAAATGAAACTACGCAGTTTCTCTCTGTCAATCCAATGAAGCCTTCCAATTATCTTTAGGGAAGCCAAAACCCACCAGGAATAGCATACATCTGGCAACTAGTAAAAAAAAGAGCAGAGAGTTGCCATAGTTGTGAAGAACAAACAATTTACAAGTGGGTTGCCTCAAGCTCTAAAGTAACCTAGTGTTCATCAGTAGGGGAGGAATATTCTGACACGCAGGGTTTGACCCGCTGAAACCTGTCAAATACAACTGCTGGGAATTAAAGATGATTGGGAAAGAGTGCCAACTCACATTTACCTATGCTAAATGTTTGTATCAGCAAACAGCTACCTTTTATCTAGTGACATGAAAACCGTATGAAATTGAAAGGTGTGTCTAACTTTATTGGAACACAATCACACCCATTTTTTTCCTGATTTTTTTATGGCTGCTCTTGATCTACATTGTAGGGTTATGCGGTTGTTTGGACCACAGAGCTGAAAGTATCTACTATCTGGCTCTTTACGGACCCCTGCTTTAGGTAGACAGGGCACAGTATGTGAGATCTAAAACCAGAACCACGAAGATTTGTGGAATAAACTTTAGTTTACTCCCTCTAAACCAAAATGTCAAAAACTGGCTGGCTTTTCTTTTAAAAATAAAGATTTTGAATAAAAAATTAGAAAAACCAACTTTAAAAAATCTCTTTGATTTTGAAAATCAATAGTCTTTTCACATTCATAACTGGGACAAGGAAATTTCTGTATAAAATGCTTATTTCTACCAAACGGTACTCTTTAGCCACCAAGTGTAAAGCTTTTTATGCATGATTGACTTCTTGGGTACTGTCCAAAGTTAAAAAGTATTAATTCATTAAAACAAAACAAAACGTTTACTTCATACAATGCCTGCATACAAATACTTTAAGCTAAGAGTATCTGGTGTATCTCCATTATTAAACTGTAGCTCATTCTCTGGCAGATAACCCTGAAGTCCTAAAGCATAGGTTATGAAAGATCAAAAAACAGATATTTAAAAAGTAAATCAGACGGTATTACAAATACTTTTCCTTCAAATATCTGTAAATTGACATCGGGATTAATAAATACTTCAACCCTAGGTGCTCTGCTTTAGTAATGACCAGTCTTAGAGCTATCAGTGAAAAATAAGGAATGAAGACAAAATCTTCATGTTCAATTGACAAGTGTAATATTTAAACATGCAGAAATAAGAACAGTATTCTCTCAAGGTTACAAAGCTAGTAATAAAAAAATAGCTTATATTAAAACTAATTACCTTCTCTGGTCTTCCGTTGAGTCCACCTGATGGTAACTGTCGTTCACAAAGCCACCAACCGAGTAAATCAGAATTTACTTGATGCAACTGACTAGTAATAGCAAGGAATCCTGTGCAACAATAGATCTAAAATTACAGACATAAAGTATACGTGTATAAAAACTATTTTAACTTTTCAACAGTAAAATTCTATTTTCTAATATTTTTACTTTTTATCTGTCAACTAAAACATTTTCGAACATTTCACACCACCTAGCTACTTGAGGACACCTAAGTACATTATTGCTACGATCAAATTCTGCATTCAAAGGCTGTCAAAATTTCTCATTTTGTTTTCTCCAGCACATGAAATAAACAGGTGCCAATTTAGCTTGGGGGTAGAGATAGAATGTTTCAATATGCATAGCCAGTTAAAAATTAATGGGAAATAAAATGTTACTTTTGGTGTCTATGACCTTATTTCTCACATTTGCCTTGTCAGAGGGTTCCACGGAGGGGAAGGTATATATAAGGCAAACAACTGTAAAACAAACACCTTCTTGAATCAGCAACTGGTATTTAATATTTCACACTACACACCTATTCACATTACATTCAATTAACTTCATATGTATTGCAGACACTGTAATTACTGTCCATATATTTTTAAAGTTTACTACACTAGTTCTCTTCGAAATTGATGCTAAATTTTAATTAGCATTATCATAAATTACCTGCCCAGCATGGGATTCAGAACCTGGTCTGCAACCAAATCCACCATCAAAGTTCATACATGACAAAACAAATTCAATTGCCTTTTCCACATTAATAGCATCCAGCTTCCCCTACAAACAGAAAAATATGCCTATTAAATTCCATAATATTCACCTGTGCTTAAACATTCCAGTACAACAGTGGAAACTTACCAACAGAGCCAATGTTGCCACCGCACAGAAAGAAAATCTTGTATCAATTTCTCCTAAAAGAACCAAACCAAAGTATTATATTTACACTTAACTAAACTTTCATTTAAGATCCACATATTTTCCATCTCTCAGAGTAATTCTAGAGCCAAAATAATATTAATCTTGAGGTTCAGAATACATGTCATCTCACCATCGACCCAAAAAACCAGCAGAGGCTTCTGAATATATAGTCCAACTAAAATTACCAAAATCTGTACAACTACCAATTATCATGTTAAGTTTCTCCAAGAGTTCCAGATTAACTTGTATATATTAGACAGTGAGGAACAAAGCTAAATCTGAAATTAAATTACTTCTAAGAACTAGAAAATTGGCTCTGTCACAAACACAGCAAATTAGCTTGAGTTGCTTAGAGTGCTGGGTAAGGGAAGAAAATTAACAGAAACGCACAGTAAAGTTTTAACACCATTAAACTTACCCTAGGTTCATAAAAGTAGATTTTCACATCCCATGAAGCAGCTGGTCTCTCTGGCCTGCACTATGTATAGCCCTAAAGCAGAGATTACCTATATTTATCAAGTAAAATTCTACTCCCTCCCTCCACTAAAATATTCAGTAAATTTGTAAAGTTTTTTTCATATTGCTCCATTTCCAATATTAAAATAACTTTACAAAGCCACCAAACATTGGGGGGGAAAAAGCCTTACCTACCTTAACTTTTAGACTGGCCCCCTTTGTTCCAATATTCCTGTATGCTGAAATAACTACCACAGTGTATGCTGGAACTTCCAGCAGACCAGTTACTTCCGTTAGACCAGCTGCTTAGTGGGACCTGAAAAGATGAAAAACTTAAAAAAAATAAAATTTCAGTTTCTGCTAACACATGTAGACACAGAAGCTTTGTTCCATTATCTCCTTATAAACTGATCACTAGCAAAGCTTCTAATTCACTGCGCTTTAAAAAACAATCATGTGCCAAGAACTAAGTTAGTATTATTTAATCTCAAAGAGACTTTATACCAAAGCTTAGTCCTAGAATACACAAAAACAGGGCACTAATATTGGTATTTTAGGTATCACGAACTAAATTTTGACATTACCCCAAGTATCTCCAGCAAAAGAGCCATCTTCTTTCTGTAGACTTTGAACATATTCCACAACTTTATTTACATCAATGGCATTAATACTATCATACAGAGTCAGAATCTGCAACAAAAAAAAACCCATATTAAGTAAATTTATCTCTTCAAAAATAGCTAAATATTCTAAGGCTATTCTTGCTCAACTTCTACATCTTAAATTACGAAGCAAACATACTTTTTGTCTATGTACAAGGTAAACTTTTCTCAAATATGCAGAACACACTCTGTGATGCAATAAGAAAATTATACATCTTATTACAACAGAATTCAACCCTTAAAACTCAACGCATTATTTTTCTACATCTAAATTTTACACTTAGCATCCCAGGATACTGTTAAATATACTAACACACAAAATTTAAATCCAAATGTTTATGGATCCTAATATCAAACTCGAAACATGTAACTCATACCTAGTAATTTTCAGGTATTAGATACCTTCCAAGGTCTCAGCGTAATTCTAGAGCTTGATGATACACATCAACTTCGGATTCAGCTAATACATGCCATCACATCATTGACCTTGTAGGTTTACAGACTTCACGTGAAAAGACTGCATGACTTTTGTCATCATTCTAATACTGTTTCAATTTTCCCACTTTAGGTTAGAATACATTACGCCAAGACTGAATTTTAATTATCATTTACCTGGACAGCACTAAGAGTATATAAAAGATGAGGATCATGTCCAATACTAGCACTTATTCCACCGGACTCGTGTTGACATGACTTAATAAACGTCAGTATTTCTTCTCTATTCATGCGATGAAGTTGTCCCATGAGATCCATTACTGTCAGACCCCAGTAGATGCCACTCATTCTCAAATACTCAGACATACAGTATTCCTAAAACACACAATTACTTTATTGAGAACAAAATACGGTAATATACTGTTGTTAGTACTTCAAAAATTGCTGAGTATTAGAGAGAGATTCAACACATAAGGCTAACTAGCACACTGCTGTTTTTTCCTTCCCGATTCTAATATATAGTTAGTTTGTATTTGTGGCTCTGAAATTTAGGTGCCACTTTCAAACATGATCTATTAATCAGAAAAATCAAGTATTATCTGAGATGCATATTATAAAATTTATCTGCAGCTGACAATTTGTCCTAAGAGTTTGGTCTCACCCAGGAGCCAACCACAGTTGAAATAAGTTAACTCTGCTTGGGAAGAAAATGTCCATACATTGTATTTAATACATGCCCATTCTTTCATTACCTACATAGCCTATTATCTATTAGTAAATTACATATCTACCTTTCTAGAAACCAAAATGCCCACAACACTCAAGATAACTGTTCAAGGTAATACAGGGGATAAGACAAGGAAACATGAAAATCTCTAGAGTCCAGAAATTGCTGCAGTCATCAATGCATCACATTTTGAGGTTTTCAATCATGCTGGTTTCTTAGTAGGAGCCCTGGTGGTACAGTGGTTTAAATGCTCAGCTGCTAGCCAAAAGTTCAGTGGTTCCAACCCACCAGCTGCTTCATGGGAGATGTGGCAGTCTGCTTCTGTAAAGATTCACAGCCTTGGGAAACCCTATGGGGCAGTGCTACCCTGTCCTATAGGATCGCTGGCTATGAGGGGGATATCAACTAGATGGCAGCGAGTTTGGGTTTCTTAGTATGCTGCAAGCCCAAAATTGGGGTTAAAAGGGGGAAGGGTGAGCAGAAGTAGATAAAAGACAGGAGAATGTCAAGCCCTGTCCCTTTAATCATCTATGGAAAAAAGCACTCATGGCCATAACTCCGTGCACTGCTACTAAATAGTATTAACTCCAAGGTTGGAGGGAACAACCTAACGGCCTAAGTCTGGAATTCACCAATACTGGATGCTCCCAAAGATGGTAGGAAGAGAACTGTTTGCTAGTAGGGCATTAGGAAAGAGTATTTACTTTCAGCTGAGTTTATTATTTTTCTCAAAGGCTGTCCCAGAGAAAACTATTCATAGTTCACTATTTTATGGTAAAACTTTTTCAAGGTCTCAGCGTAATTCTAGAGCTAAGTGTCATTACACATCAGCAGTAAATTCAGATAATACATGCCAACACATCACTGACCTTAAAGCATTACCATAACTACAAAACTAGCAACCTATTCAGTGCTTCAAAACACAAATCTGGGCAGAAGGGGAACCTTGTCTACCAAGGTCTTGCTAGGAAACGGCCCAATTTGATGCACGTGGAGCCTGAACCTCAGAAACCCAATGTACATGCACTGCACTTCGAAGCCAAGGGCACATCAGTCTCAGACATGCAGGAGTTAAACGTCATTTTTAAGAAACCTGGCTGGAAACCCTGGTGGCATAGTGGTTAAGTGCTATGGTCGGCAGTTCAAATCCACCAGGCACTCCTTGGAAACTCTATGGGGCAGCTGTACTCTGTCCTATAGGGTCGCTATGAGTCGGAATTGAGTCCAGGGCAGTGGGTTTTTTTTGGGTTTGACCAGTGCCATACTCATTAGCCTCGCTTCAACTTTTCAAAGTAAAACAATACATACATAATCATCTTTCTTTGAGCCATAAGACGCTATATAGTCTGCATGTTTCTCCAGCAATAGAGTGTTCGGTGCATCTGACTTGATAACAACATCCTTCTGCGGTGTGCCCTTTCAAAATATAAAAAGAGAAACCATTTCACAAAACTAAATCTTTTATAAATGTTCTGCTCCGTATCACCTTCTGGATAGCTTTAACTTAAAAATTACCAACATGCTGCAAAAAAGAACTCTCAGCAGTAAAGTTCCATTTCAGTGAAGATTCAGTTACTTTCCAGGTCTCAGAGTAATTCTAGAGCTAATTTAGCAATAATCAACTTTAGATTCAGAATACATGCCAACTCATCATCGACCCAAAAAATTTAACTGTATCTGTGTTGCTCTATCTTTTACTTAAGGAGAGAGAATAGTAGAACGCCATAGAATTCCAAACCTTACTAATTCCGGGGAATTTAGTGTGCCTGTGGCAGACGAACAAAAACCATTTTAGAAAAGAAAAAAAAAAAAGTAGCACATAATTTGCAGTTAGGTTCTCCTGTAATTCCCTTCAGAGATAATTTCTAGAAACTGATTTCCAAGCACCTTGTCTACTTCGCAAAAGCTACTCTCTTGAACACAGTATTCTCTGCCTTTAAAAAAACCCCAGGTAATGCAGATGTGCTCTACTAGTTTGCATTTCTCATCCAGCTCTTGGTGACTGAAGCTGCGAGAAGATTACCGAAAAAAGACTAAACTTCCTCCGGATGCCATTTAGAATTTTTAACCGCATCCTCAACAGAAACGACTAATCGCTTGAATTTTTTTTCAACCTTTAACGGAGATTAATAGGGCCGCGAAATCCTACATGGCCCGCACCACCAGGGAAAGCCTTATGAGAAACCAAAACTGCACCCACGAGGTTTGCAGAAAAACGCTGAGTAATACTCCAACAACCAAGTCTTCAAGGCACCTCCCAAGGCCCATGTTTTAACCCAACTATTCTCCAACATTTAATAAACAATCCTACGGTGATCGAGCCGCCCAACGTTACCTTCCCTGGCCTCCTCCCAACCGCACTCCTCAACTCCACCAAACACAACCGCACTCACCATGTCTGAAAACGGAAAGAGAGAGCGAGAGCAGTTCCTGGGTAGATTTAGGCACCGTGCGCCTGCGCAGAAGCGCACCTCAGGCCCCCTCCGCGCCCTGGCATGGTTGACCACACCGCTGCCTGAAGGACGGATCAGTCCCATAGCCGCCGCAGGACCCCACAGGCTGGTTATAGGTGTCCTCGCTGCCTGCAGCCCAAATCGGTAACGACGTTTCTTTCTATCCTTAGAGGTTTCACGTGTAGCAGTCACCTCCAATTTGTCTAAAATGGTTGTAAATAATATGTAAACTTCTGCGTTGCTTTTAAGAAATTATTTGTTCTCGGGGCTCTTTGAACTCGGGAGATCTGAAATGGCCAGTAATTAATATAGTAGATGTAGAAAGTGTTAAATAAGTATGTTTAGAATAAATGCTAATAATATAGTAACATTTCCTTCCTTTTGACTCTGTTCATTTCGGGTCCAGTGCTTACCACTCTTGCCCACTTTCTTAGGACGTACTAATAGTTAAAACATTTGTAAATTACTTTCGAAAAAGAAAGACTCCTGCCTGGATTTGTCTTCTTTTATGAGCTTTGCACAGAAATCAGAGTTGCTAGCTGTAATGCACCTATGTTTGTTTTCATTTGTGCGTTCTTTAAGTCTTTCACTCAACAAGCATTTTTGAGAACCCTACAAAAATATTGGCACCCCACCAACGTATATTGATAGCTTTCAGGTAGAATTTGGAGAAGGGTAATTCTCACAGGGAAAACATTATGAATACGAACATAACGTTGTCTGATACAGTGCCGGAAGATGAACCCCTTAAGTTGGGAGGCGCTCAAAAGATGATGTGGGAAGAGCTGCCTCCTCAAAGTGGAGCCAGCCTTAATGACATGAATGGAGTCAAGCTTTCAGGACCTTCATTTGCTGATGTGGCACAACTCAAAATGAGAAGAAACAGCTGCAAACATCCATTAATAATCAGAACGTGGAATGTACAAAGTATGAATCTGGGAAAATTGGAAGTCATCAAAAAATAAGCAGAATGCATAAAGATCGATATCCTAGGCATTAGTGAGCTGAAATGGACTGGTATTGGCCATTTTGAATTGGGCAATCATATGATCTACTATGCCCGGAATGACAAATAGAAGAGGAGCAGGATCGCATTAATCATCAAAAAACAATTTAAAGATCCATCCTGAAAAGCAGTGCTGTCAGTGATAGGATAATACCTACACACCTACAAGGACAACTAGTTAATGGGGCTATTATTCAAATTTACCCACCCAACATTAATGCCAAAGATGAAGAACTTGAAGATTTTTACCAATTTCTGCTGTCTGAAATAGATCAAACATGCAATCAAGATGTATTGAAAATTACTGGTGATTGGAATGAGAAAGTTGGAAACAAAGAAGAATTACTGGTGACTGGAATGAGAAAGTTGGAAACAAAGAAGAAACATCAGTACTTGGAAAATATGGCCTTGGTGATAGAAACGATGCTGGAGATCACATGATAGAATTTTGCAAGACCAATGACTTATTCATTCGAAATACCTTATTTCAACAACACAAACAGCAATTATACATGTGGACCTTGCCAGATGAAATACGTAGGAATCAAATCCACTACATCTGTGGAAACAGACCATGAAAAAGCTCGATATCATCAGTCAGAATGAGGCCGGGGGCCAACAGAAGCAAACCGTCAGTTGCCGTTATGCAAGTTCAAGTTGAAGCTGAAGAAAATTAAAACACAAGAGCCAAAGTACAACCTTGAGTATACCTCACCTGAATTTAGAGACCATCTCGAGAATAGATTGGACGCACTGAAAAGTAATGACCAAAGAAGACCAGAGGAGTTGTGGGATGACATCAGGGACATCATATATGAAGAAGGCAAGAGGTCATTAAAAACACATGAAGCAAACAAAGACCAAAATGATGTCAGAAGAGACTCTGGAACTTGCTCTTGAACTTAGAGTAGCTAAAGCAAGTGGAAGAAATGATGAAGTAAAAGAGCTAAACAGAGGATTTCAAAGGGCAGCTCAAGAAGACGAAGTATTCAGACGAAATGTGTGAAGGCCTGGAATTAGAAACCCAAAAAGGAAGAACACACTTGGCATTTCTCAAGCTGAAAGAACTGAAGAAAATTCAAGCCTCGAGTTGCAGTATTGAAAGATTCTGTGGGCAAAAAACAAAAACCATTTCAGGAGATAGCATATGATCAAGAACCAACAGTATTGAAGGAAGAAATTCAAGGTCCACTGAAGACATTGGCAAAAAACCAGGCTTCAAGAATTGCCAGAATACCAACTGAGATGTTTCAACAAATGGATGCAGCACTGGAGGTGCTCGCTCATCTATGCCAAGAAATTTGGAAGACAGGTACCTGGCCAACAGAATGTGGAAACTATCAAACAATATCATTAATATCACACGCAGGTATAATTTTGCTGAAGATCAGTCAAAAATGGTTGCCGCAGTACATTGACAGGGAACTACCAGAAATTCAAGCCGGATTCATAAGAGGACGTGAAAAGAAGGATATCATTGCTGATATCAGATGGATCTTGGCTAAAAGCAGAGAATACCAGAAAGATGTTTACCTGTGTTTTATCGACTGTACAAAGACATTCGACTGTGTGGATCATACAATATTATGGATAACAATGTAAAGAATGGGAATTCCAGAACACTTAATTGTGCTCATGAGGAACCTGTGTGTAGACCAAGAGGCAGTTGTTCAGACAGAACAAGCAAATACTGCGTGGTTGAAAGGAAAGATGTGCATCAGTGTTGTATCCTTTCACCATTCAATCTGTATGCTGAGCAAATAAATAATCTGGGAAGGTGGACTATATGAAGAAGAATTTGACAGCAAGGTTGAAGAATCATTAACAACCTGTGTTATGCAGATGACACAACCTTGCTTGCTGAAAGTGAAGGGGACTTGAACCTGATGAAGATCAAAGACATCAGCCTTTACTATATGGATTATACCTCAACATAAAACAAAAATCCTCACCACTGAACGAATAAGCAACATTATGATAGAAGGAGAAAATATTGAAGTTATCAAGAATTTCATTTTACTTGGACCCTCAATCAACACCCATGGAAGCAGTAGCCAAGAAATCAAAAAACGTTTTGCATTAGGCAAATCTGCTGCAAAACTCTTCAAAGTGTTAAAAAAAAAAAAAAAGCAAATACATCACTTTGAGGACTAAGGTGCTCCTGACCCAAATCATGGTGATTTCAATGGTCTCATATGCATGCAAAAGCTGCACAGTAAATAAGGCCGAAGGACTGATGCCTTTGAATCATGGTGTTGGCAAAGAATAATGAATATGTCTCCCAAATTTCTTGCAAAAGAACACAAAAATCTGTCTTAGAAGAAGTACAGCCAGAATGCTCCTTAGAGGTGAGGATGGCGAGACTTCATCTCACTGTTTGATTTTCTCATTTATTTTTTTAGACTTTGGGGCTATTTTACTAGGTGCATGTAGATTTAGAAATGTTACCTGTTTCTGCTGAGTTAAACCTTTTATCATTAAGTGGTGAACTTCTCCAGCTCTCTAATAATGCTTTTTATCTTAAAAGAAACCTACTTTGTTAAATATTAATGCAATTTCGCCAGGTTTCTGTTGGTTAATAGTTATTCTGGATTTTTCCAGCCTTTTACTTTCAACCTTTTTGCCTTTATGTTTTATAAGTGTGTCTTGTAAACAGCATATAACTGATTTTACATCTATTTTCTGTCTTTTAACCAGTGACCTCAGTTCATTCACATGTTTTGTGGTTATTTATTTATTTGGACTTGTTTCTATTATCTTACTGTTTGCTCTCTATTTTTTTATGCTTTTCATTGTTGCTGGCCTTTCTTGCCTTCAGAAAATTATATGTGTCCTTTAATTATCTGTTTCTTCTTCCATTATTTTCTATTTTGGTTTAGAAGTTACAAACTCATTTTAGTGACTGCCTTGAAATTTGACCTTGCTTATGTAACAATATCTAAAGTTAATACCCTAACCAGCCTTCCTAAAACAGTACAGGAAACTTAGAACGCTCCAGCCACCCTCCTCCTGACTTGTTCTCTAGTATTTTATTTCTGTTGTTTTTTTAATCTTAGAAATAAGATATTATTTTATTATCATCATCATCATCTAATATCGGCAAACTTTTTTACCTACATATTTATCAATTTATTTGCGGACTATTTCTTCTTCCATCTCACATCATCTTTCTGTTGTCATTTTCCTTCCTTTAATGATGATTTGTTAGTTGGTTGCGTTTATCTGAAAATGCTTTTATTTCACCTAGATAATTCTTCAAAGAATTGTGTGTGTTCACAGTTCTAGGTTGGCAGTTGTCTTCTGTCAACAGTTGAAAGATGTTATTCCATTTGTGCTATTGAGAAGATAGCTGTCAGTCTAATTGTTACTTCATAGCTGATTCCTCTTTTCTCTTTGGCTGCTCTTAAGGTCTTTTCTTGATCTTCAGTTTTGTGCAGTTTTATGAAGGTGTATCCAGTTGTGGATTTATTTTTATTCATCTTACTAGGTATTATTTATCTTTCTAGGAGGCAATTCCTATATTTATGGATTTATTTCTTTTATCAGTCCTAAATATTTTCTTCCAAGACCACTTTTACACCCAGGTAAGATGGATCCCTGGATGGGACCCCATGCTTACAGAGTCCCACTCTAAGCCCTCCTCTGCCCACATACCTCTCAATGGGGAAAGGAGTCCCTGGAGCCAAATGGACATGCCTGTCAGAGTCTGCCTCCCTACCTCCAGAGCATGTTTCAAGTCTGCCCAAATCCTCATAGCCCACCTTCAAATCCTACTTGAGTATCTCCCCTGGGTTAATCCCTTGGAGACAGATCATATGCTGGTTTGTACACCATAAGCCACAAGGGGTAGTCAAGACACAGCTATAGGGGTGGGAGGATATCGAGGGAGTTTGGATGTATAGGCTGGGATGTCTACATGCAAAACCCGTTGCCATGCAGGAGCCAGGAGTGGGACAGGAGGGGAACAGACCAAGCAGTAGCTCTCTCTGCCAGTTTCCGGCACGGACTTCTAAAAAGTCTAAATTTGAACCTGGCTCTCTGGGTTGTTGTGAAGGTATAGTTGTCAAAGTAAGGGAACAGTTTATTAGCTTATTTAACCTTTTTTTTTTTTTTACAGTTTATTAGTTTATTTAACTTTGAAATGTTAAGACATACGATATGTGGGCTTCCATTTGTGCTTATTCTAGACCCTGCAAATATAAGTGGTAGGCCTGCTCTCTTTCATTATTCTCTTTTTCTGAAATTATGTTGGACATGCTAGACTTCTTATTCCAGCATTTTTATCTCTTAACCTGTAAACTACTGTATAACCAATCCAATTAGTTTTTTACTTCAACAATAATCATTTGATTACTTTTTTTCTCTGACTGACACAAGAGGTTCCAGGGAAACAGAACCAATAAGAAGTATATATATGGGCATTAAACACACACACACACACAGAGAGAGAGAGAGAGAGAGAGACTGATTGTAAGGAATTAGCTCACACGATTATGAGGGCTGGCAAGTCTGATATTTGTAGGGCAGGCCAACAGGCTGGAAACCCAGGTGGGACTTCTATGTTACAGTCTTAAGGCAGAATTCCTTCTTCTGAAAATCTCAGGCCTTCAACTGATTGGATGAGGCCCACCCACATTATAGAGGGTAATTTCCTTTACTTAAAGTCAACTGAATGTAAATGTTAATCACATCTACAAAATACCTTCACAAAAACATCTAGACTAGTGTTTGACCAAACAACTGGCAGCATAACCTGCCCAAGTTGACACATAAAATTAACATTCCACTTTTCTTCTGTATTTTCCATCTTTTTTTCTGTGATAGAAAAAAAAAGATCCTAGGTAATTTCTTCTTACCTATCAGAAATATACTTTTGCTATTCAAAATCTGTGGACTAGCAGCATCAGAATCACCTGGGAGCTTATTAGAAATGGAGAATCCAGTCCCTAGCCTTAACCTATCAAATCGCATTTTAAAAAGCTTCCTCTGTAATTCGTATGCACATCGATATTTAAGAAGCACTGTTTTAGTTCTTTAATACTCTCTTCAGCTGAGCCTAATCTACTGTATAACCAACCCAATTAGTTTTTTATTTCAACAATAATCGTTTGATTACTTTTTAGAACTGCCTGTGTGTATAGTTTCCTTTTGCTTGTCCTTTGTGTGTGTTTGTCTTTGTCTTTTATTTCTTTACACCTTTTATATAGAGTTATTTTATACTTTGTATCTGGTAGTTTTAATAACTGAAGTCTTAGCGTTCAAAATCTGTTATTTTTTATTATCAGTTGACCTTTTTCATGTGATTGGTTTCTTGTCTATTTTAGTAATTTTTGGTTGTAAGCTCATACTTGGACCTAAGTTGAAGGTGCTTTCCTCTGGAGAGAATTTGCATTTGCTTCTGACATGGGCCAGAGGGTGTTAATGAGCTGACTTTACTTTATATAAATATGTATTAATGTAGCTGGCTCCCTACTTGTTATTTAGAAAATAAGTCAGATAAGAAATGCTTCTACCCTGAAAGAGCCTAGTGAGAGAGACAGGAAATAATCTGATAAATTCTATGATAAAGGCAAGGTCAGAATCCAATAAAGCCTTAAAGAGGTAACTCTAAATCAGATGGGTGGTGGAATTGGAGGGTGGAAGCAGGAAACAGAGGAAGAGCTTGGTCAGATTTCCAGGGAAAGGTAATGCTTGGAATAAGAATAATGCAAGCATCAGGTCCAAAACCAAAGAATAACATTATTCTGATTGAGTCAGCAACTGATGAAGGAATGAAAACTAAACCTCACTTCAGCAAATATGTATCGGATGTCTAGAATGTGCCAGATATTATATTAGGTGCTGAAAGTACAATGGTGGCCGAAGCAGAAATATGTATAACCAGTAATCAGTTGCCTTCAAGTCATTTCCAACTCATGACAACTCTCATGTGCATAAGAGTAGAACTGTGCTCCATACAGCTTTCAATGGCTAATTTTTCAGAAGTAGATCACCAAGCCTTTCTTCTAAGGTACTTCTAGTGGACTCAAACCTCCAGCCTTTCAGCTAGCATTTGAGCATGTTAACTGTTTGCACCACCCAGGAATTCCAGAAATTCGTATTTAAAAAAAAAAAAAAACCTCACCGCCGTTGAGTTGATTCCCACTCATAGCAACCGTATAGGACAGGGTAGAACTGCCCTATAGGGTTTCTAAGGAGCGCCTGGTGGATTTGAACCACCAACCTTTTGGTTATCAGCTGAACTGTTAACCTCTACACCACCAGGGTTTCCAGGAATTTGTATAGGGAGCATATATTTCAGCAATGCCGGTAATTACATTTAGGTAAATAAAAAACACACACACACAAAAAAGAGTTGCAGTGTATAATAACTGCCAGAGATGAAATATACAGGGAAATATGGCAGAAAGTGACTTGGTGGCGAGGAATGGAGGACTACTTTAGATAGGTGGTCAGTACTTAGGCCTCTCTGACACAAGTGGAATTTGAGCTGATGTGGTGGTGAATGTTACATGTCAACTTGGCTAGATTATGATTCTCAGTGGTTTGGCATGTGCTCTTCCATAATGCAATTACTTTTCATATTGTGATCTGATGTGAGCAACTAGCCAAAAGGGGACTCCTTGAGGATGTGGCTTTACTGCAGTATATAAATGGATGTCCTGGCAAAGCTCACTCTCTCTTCCCTGACATTGCATCTTCTTGCTGCCTGACCTCTGGTTCTTGGGAAGTAAGTCTGCAGAGGTCTCTGGCCTGCTGTCTGACCTGCAGATTTTGGATTCGCCAACCCCCGCAGCCCTATGAGCAAGCAGAGGCCTCCAGCCTGCCGCCTGATCTGAAGATTTCAGGTTTGTCAGCCACCGTAATTGTGTAAGCCATTTCCTCACAAATGTGAGCCATTTCCTTGAAGTGAATTTCTCTGTATATATTCATATGTAGTTCACTGGTTTTGCCCCTCTAAAGAACCCAGAATAAGACAGCTTAAATCTGAAGGATGAGGAGCCAGCCAGGGGAATAGCACTCCAGATAGAAGGAACAAAAATTGTAAAGACCTGTCATGGATTGAATTGTGTCCCCCCAAAAATGTGTCAACTTGGTTAGGTCATGATTCCCAATATTGTGTGGTTGTCCTCCATTTTGTGATTGTAATTTTATTCTAAAGAGGATTCGGGTGGGATTGTAACACCACCCTTAGGTTACCTCTCTGATCCAATGTAAAGGGAGTTTCCCTGGGATGGGGCCTGTACCACCTTTTATCTCTCAAGAGATGAAAGGAAAGGGAATCAAGCAGAGAGTTGGGGACCTCATGCCACCAAGAAAGCAGCACCAGGAACAGAGCAGGTCTTTTGGACCTGGGGTCCCTGCACCTGAGGAGCTCCTCAACCAGGGGAAGATTGAGGACAAGGACCTTCCTCCAGAGCTGACAAATACAGAAACCCATTGCCTGGAACTGACACACTGAATTTGGGCTTGTAACCTACTAGACTGTGAGAATAAATTTCTCTTTGTTAAAGCCATCTACTTGTGGAATTTCCATTATAGCAGTACTAGATGACTAAGACAGAATTGCCTGATCTGAAGATTTTGGGTTTGTCAGCCACCATAGCTGCATAAGCCATTTCCTTGAAGTAAATTTCTCTGTATATATATTTATATATACCTCACTGGTTTTGCTCCTCTAAAGAACTCAGAATAAGAGAGCTTAAATCTGAAGGATGAGGAGCTGGCCAGGAGAATGTCATTCCAGATAGAAGAAACAAAAATTGTAAAGACCCTAAAGCAAAAAAAGAGTTTAGTACTTTGGCCTGTTGAAGGAAAAAAAGAAGAAGCTGCAGTACCTGGTATGTTAGTGAGTTGGTATGGTGTAGTAAGAGGGAAGGTTGAAGAACAAGGCCTGGAACAGGTGACATAGGAATGCTCAGGCCATGATGAGGAGAGAAGATTTTATTTTGGGTACAATGGGAGAATATATCCTCTCTTCACCACCAGATTTTTTCACATAGACCCTTTGCTTGATCCACATCTTCATTTTCCAGGTGCACTTCAATTCACTAAAGTCTGACATTGCCCCAACACACCAATAAAACTGTTCAGGCAGTAGCTCCAATGGACTCTCTGTAGTGCTTTCTATTAGCCAAATCCTGTGCTGGCTGCCTTTACAATACTATTTTCTTTATTTTTTATAGCACATATAAACTTTATAAAGACTCAACCAAGACAGAATGTAGTAAAAACTGAAAACTAGCATGTCCAGGCTTTCTTTCTTTCTCTCCTTCGGTCAATATTAAACTGCTTAAGACAATGTCTAGTGTATTTTACAGCCAATTCACTATACTCAACATTTACTTCATGTGAATTTAGAGCCTAACCCTAACAAGATGTGATCTGACTGCACTCTGTATTTTTTTCTACCTCATAGCTGTTGCTTGCCCTTTGTTTCTGCTTCCTTATCATTCTAGGTTTTCGCAATCCGCTTGTGGTCCTGCCTCCACATCAGAGCTCTCCGTGATGTTTTCTTTCAGATTCAGCTCTCTCTGTGACTGGATCTGTTTCTCAACAGCTTATCTTTGAGGATTTGCTGTCTTTATATCAGATATCCATTCCTGAGCCAAAACTGGGGCTGGGACATTTTCTCTTAGAAGAGACTGGGCATATAGATTGATCTCCAGATCAGATATTAACTCCCTTAGAGAAAGACTGGTGGCATAGTGATTAAGTGCTATGACTGTTAACCAAGAGGTTTGCAGTTTGAATCCACCAGGCGCTCCTTGGAAACTCTACGGGGCAGTTCTACTCTGTCCTGTAGAGTCGCTATGAGTCGGAATTGACTCGAAGGCAGTGGGTTTGGTTGGTTTTTGGGGGGGGGGGAGGTGAGAGAAAGAAACTCCTAGAAAGGGCTGTCTTTGTCTAAAATGGTATTTCTTCCTGTTCAGACCCGTAATTGTTATGGCTTCTTGTATTTTTCATTTCTTGAGCACCCAAGAAGTAATTCATTTTTAATGTTAGTGTATTCAACAAATAACTCTTGAATACTTAATTCATTAAGACAAAGTCCCTGTATTTATGGAGTTTATAGTTGAGTGGTAGAAACAGACATCATAATATGGAGTGACAAAAGATACAGGTAGTCAGAGAACACTGTGGTAGCACAGTGCTTTGATACCTACCACCTGAAATCAAAGTGGGAAAATACAAAAGGAGTTCCGTAAGAGATAACGTGAGGTGAGCCTAACAGGATAACTAAGATTTTTAAAGAAGTGGTGAAGAAAAGCTTCTACGCAGTTAGGTAGGCAGCAGATAAAAGAATTCTATGCATTCTTGGCAGATGAATTATATTTTGGGATGTTCGGAGTTTGAGATGTTTATCTTACATTCGAGGAACCCTGGTGGCCCAGTGGTTAAGTGTACTGCTGCTAACCAAAAGGTCAGCAATTCCAACCTACCAGTTGCTCCCTGGGAGAAAGATGTGGCAGCCTGTTTCTGTAAAGATTTACAGCCTTAAAAACCACGTGGGGGCAGTTCTACCCTGTCTTATAGGGTTTCTATGAGTCAGAATTGACTTGATGGCAACAAATTTTTTTATGGTACATTCAAGCAGCCCTAGCTCTCCAACAGGTGGGTGACTGGGCAACTCAAATACAGGTAGGAGATGTAGGTGGAAATTGGTATTCAGTACTTATCAGAATAGATGGTAATTGAAGCTATGGGAGTGGATAAGGTCATCAATTGACTGTGTAGAGTATACTGTGGACTGAACTACACCAATATTTAAAACATGACAAAGGAAGAGGAGCTATTAAAGAGAACAAGATGGTTAGAAAATCAGAAAATGATAACGTCATGGAAGGTGAAAAAACTTAGCTTTTCTGATTTAGTTTTAGCAAGTGAATTCTTGTCTAAAGTCTTAGAATTGCAGACTTTCCTGACTAAGTAATAAGTATTATTTCCAATAATAAAGTTAATAATAATAAAGTATATAATAATATATAATAATAAATATATATAGTAATAAAGTATTATATTCCAATAATAAGTAATAAGTATTATTTCCAATAATAAAGTAACTTTGGGTGGTTAAGATGCAGGTATAGAATTTTAAAGTCATAAAAAAAATTTTTTAGGTAAGCTAGAGATAGAAAAACATTAAAAGAATCCTGTCCTTTACTTATGAATCATTAAAAAAAAAAAGCCTTGAAAGTTGCCTGTTTTTACAAAAATCTATTTGAGACATCTAGACTTTAGGGATTAAATTGGTTGCTGGAAATTTCTTTTAACATCTGACTGGTTTCCTCCTTTTTTAATGAGTTAAGTAATTTTTTTTTACATGTGTTCATTTTATATTTGTGCGTCATTGTCTTAGCTACCAAGTGCTGCTATAGCAAAAATACCACTCACCAGGGATTTATTGTCTTGCAGTTTTGGAGACTAAACTAACCTGTTGCCATTGAATTAATTCAGACTCACAGCAACCCTATCTAATGGAATAGAACTGCCCCGTAGGATTTCCAAGGCTGTAAATCTTTATGAAAGCAGATTGCCACATCTTTCTCCTGTGAAGCAGCTTGTAGGTTCTCATCGCCGACCTTTCAGTTAACAGCTGGGTGCTTAACCACTGTGCAAGCAGGGCTCCTTTTTGGAGACTAGGAGTCCAAATTCAGGGTGTTGGCAGGGCCATACCATAAAGACCCACAACTTGACATCATCCTGACTTCAAGGGAAAAAAAACGGGAGTTGAGACTGGTTTTAATCATGTGGCTGATGATTCAATCAATCACGCCTACGTAACGAAACCTCAATAAAACCAATGGGTACTGAAGCTCAGGGGAGCTTCCTGGTTGGTGGTAGACATCAATATACCGAGAAGGTAATGTGTCTACTAGGGACGTGGAAGCTTCAAATTTAGGATCCTCCCAGGCTTCACTCTGTATGTCTCTTCTTTAAGCTGGTCCTAATTTGTATTCTTTATAATAAAACTGTAATCGTAAGTACAGCGCTTTCCTAAGTTCTGTTGTGGGAGCCCCCAAATTTGTAGCCAGTTGGTCAGAAGTGCAGATGGCCTGGAAACCTCAGAGTTTGTGGCTGGTATCTGAAGTCTTGGGCAGTCTTGGCAATCTGGAGGACTGTGCGCTTAATATGTGAAGACAGGCCCTAACTCCAAGTAGTCGGGGGCAGAAGAACTGATACTGTAGTTAGTGTCAAAATAAGGAACAGAATTGAACTGATTTTAGATGCCAGAATAAATTTTCTATGCTCTATATGTTGACTTTTTCATAACCATAATTATTTAAAAAAAAAAAAAAAGGAACAAATGTTCATCATTTGAGAAAGCTAAAATTCTGTACAATCATGTTCCTTTTTTCTGTTTTTATTTTAAAGCATTGTGTCTTTAATTAAATAGGTAACCAAATATTGTTTCTCAGGTACCTATGATCCTACCTTAACCAAGTGACCAAATCATCTCTCCAAGTCTCTTTTAATTTTGCCTTCTCAAGGTCAAATCTTGCATTTAGAGAAAAAATCAGGATATATTTTACACTTAAAACTACCTTTGAAATTTCCTGGAGGACTCCCGGAAAAAACACAAAAATCTGTCTTTCACTGTATAAAAACAGAAATGTTAGAAATAGTTTTACTTCATGTGTTCCATATTTCTTAATTTTCTCGATACTATTATAAGAACATCACAGGAAAAGTTGGTAAATAAATCAAAAGGGCTATTCAGGCTTCTCTAGGTTAAATTTGTATAGGTAAAACCCTATCAATATAAATATGTCTGAAATTGTACACTTTATGAGAAGAACTTGAAGATTTATCAATGCTTTTATTTCCCTTGAAAGAAATGTTGATCGAATTCTTCGGAAATAGTTACGTACTATGCTTTAATACTCTCTTCCATTTTGATATTATTGGATATGGTAATAAATAAACTACAGCCATTCTGTGTTGGTCATCTACAGGTAGAGTCTGAAAAGAAGCCTGGCAGCACAGTGGTTAAAGCACTTGGCTGCTAACGGAAAGGTCAGTGGTTCGAACTCACCAGCTGCTCCACAGGAAAAAGATGTGGCAGTCTGCTTCCATAAAGATTTACAAACTTGGAACCCTGTAGGGCAGTTCTACTCTGTCCTGTAGGGTCGCTCTGAGTAGGAATCAACTCAACAGCAATGGGTACTTGTCTGAAGTCTCTGCTATAAGCTATAAAAAAACAAAAAAAACCAAACCTAGTGCTGTTGAGTTGATTCCGACTCATAGCGACCCTACAGGACAGAGTAGAACTGCCCCATAGATTTCCCAAGGAGCGCCTGGCGGATTTGAACTGCTGACCCTTTGGTTAGAAGCCGTAGCATTTAACCACTATGCCACCAGGGTTTCCCTATAAGCTATAGGCCAAGGTTTTTGTCTTCAAGAAAAGGCAGTCCCAGAGCTTCATGGGAAGGATCAGATGCCTTGAACTATTGAAACTTCAAAGAATAGACTCTTGGGCATAAGCTTCTGAGCTGACATGTTTCTTTCTTTTTTATTGTGATGAAATATATGTACGAAATCATTTGCCATTTCAACCATTTTACCTGTACAATTCAGTGACACTATAGTTACGTTCCCCATGTTGTACAACGATCACTGCTAATCATATACAAACTTTTTCATCACCCTTAACAGAAACTCAGTACCCCTTAAGCAATACCTCACCACTTCCCCCTTCCACTCACCCCTGGTAACCATTTTGGTCTCCATGCATTTGCCTATTCTGGATATGTCATATAAGTGGCATCATAAAATATTTGTACTTTTTTGCTTAGACAAATTTCTGACCACACCAATGCACCAAGTTAGGATTTCCAGGACTCAGATTTTTTTGTCTGGAGGCACACGGCTTTATGAAAGCAGTCTGCTGGCCCAAAGTCCAGCAGAACAATTACATAGGACTGAATGAACTGATGAGGAAAATTTAGTCATGGTTATTTGTTTGGTATATTGTTGATGTAATTGTAATGTTCTATTTTTATGGATATATCAGAAAGTCCTTTTTAATTCTTAAGGTATCTCTAATTCTCAATTTAATGGATTCTTGATTTCATAACTAAAAATTTTATATAGTATCTGATCCTCACTGAACCACCAGAATCCATAAGCATTTACTAAATCTTATATTTCATGGAATATAAGAATATAATATATAGGAATTTGTACTCCTTTTTAACATGGATATAAATAAACAAATTGTGTAACTAAGGCCATATATGGAATGTCGTTTGAGAATATTTCTCACTTAATCATGTAGGACAAGCCTTCTATTAAAAACAAGTTGATTTCACATGTGGAGTAGATGCCTATAAATCTGTTCCAGTAAAACTTAATGGTACCTGGCTTCCAGGGTTCCAGCCTTACAAATGGTAAGGAAGGTCATTTCTTGGCTGGCCAGGAATCTTAACAAATTTTGAGGGCGCTGAGGAGAAGATTCACCTAAATTCTTAAGTACTGCAGGAGAAATCTGGTGGAGAGTTTCCTGGGTTTGGATCCTTAGCCTTGGGATAGCAAATAATAGAGGCTTTTAAAAGTCCAATTTGAGGTCCCTTATGAAACCTTACAGGCAGAAGTTAATCCTCTGGCCTTAGTAATTGTTTACTACTGCCTGGCTATAGATTTGCAAGGCAAACTCAAGCAGGCCTACATGATTAATTAACACCCAGGTAGGCCAAACCTAATGAAACCAGCCTTTTTGTGATCAAGAATAATCTTTGGAGATTACTTACGATCGCAAGGAAGAGACTGTCAAGAAACATTGTCAAAGATTTGGAGATGGACAAAAGAGATAACCAGATGTCCTTTCAGAGGAATGCTGGTATTAGCTAATGGATCCTTGGTTATATTTTCTGAGGGATGTGTACCTTTGATTGTCTTTCTGTTGACTAAGCTGTTTTATAGCATTGTACACGTAGAAGTTAAAGTGTAGAAAATGGAGAGTAATGCAAACGAATTGTGAACTACAACTGATATCTGCTCTGTAGAAAAGATGATCCCATTAGATTTTATTGCCCTACAGGATATTAACCAGTTTTACATCTATTAGCAAATCCTTTTGAGCATCTCTGATTCTGTATGTGTATTTATATATATCTGTGTACGCTGCCGTTGAGTCAACTCCAACACAGAATGAAATGTTGCCTAGTCCTCTGTCATCCTCACAACTGCCAGCAAGTTCAAGTCCATCATTTTGGCTATTTGGTAACTCACCTCACAAAGGGTTTCCCTCACATTCGCTGGCTCTCTACTTCACCAAACATGATGTTGTCCTGTAGTGATGATCCCTCCTCATGATGTATCTATTCTTCAAATTCTACTTTGTAGCAGTTTTAACATCTTATTAGGTCCCTCATTCATTAATGAGTTAAATAAAATCTTTCAACACGGGTTTAAAAAGAAAACAAAGAAACATAAAAACCACTCTTGCCTGTGGAATTTAATTTTTAATCTCCAAAGACCTTTTGCACTATTTGATCATCATGGATAATGTATTCAAATTAATAGCTGTAATTCTAGAAGCTATATAAACAGCCATGTTTTTTATTCAGAAGTATCTTGGAATGATAATAATCTCTTCTCCCTTTACGCAAACTGATGACTTTGGTAGATTCCTCAAATATTCAATAAAATCACCATAAAACATACTACGCTTTCTCTAGGAACTGTCAATTCACAGATACCGGCAAGCAACAATCATATTTATAGTCCATGGCTCTACCTACTTTCCTGACTGTAATGGCCATGGCCAGTCATCTTATGTATGTGGTGGGAAACGTAATAGATAAATGTGATAGTGAGGCCTTATTCTTTCATGGGGTCAAAGAAGCAGAGGAAGCCAGGCTACAGAACAAGAAAGAATGAAACACGACAGAGCAGCAGAGTTGAGAGACAGAAAATTTCATGGATTCCTGTAGACTAACTATTCTGGTTCTAGTCTCTTTTTGAAGCCATGGAATACTTCTGTATATCTAAAACACATTTGCTCCTTTTTGCTTACAGTAACAATTTTTTAAAATTGATTTGTGTTACTTGTGACCAAAAAACCTTTATTGATACAAAGGGATAGAATTACTCAATACTTAGTTTCAAGAATAATAAATGTTTTCATTATATGGCTTTGTAGTATATTGATATTATGTCTAGAAGATTAATGTTTAGAGTTGATAGGTAGATTTTTGGCCTTGTGTACTGCAAATTCAAGTCTGCATTTGAAAAAAATATATATATAATTTAATGTGTAATTTCTATGTAATATCTAATTTAAACAGGAAATCTCTAAATCTCCTTACCAATCTTTAGTTGTGCATTAAAATACAATTTCATCACTCAACATGAAAAAAAAGTTTTACAAACTTATTTTTGTAAAAGATTAGAGCTTTATTTTAGTAATTTAATAAAACATTACACCAGTATTTGATGTTTAGAATTACAAGGAAATATTAGATTTAAAAAATTTTGGTCCTTATTTTATATTTTCTGAGGTAACAGCCTCCAATAATATAACCTCATGAAAAATGAGCAGGTAATTTATGCAGATCAAAATAAAACATGTCTTTGTTTATTCACCACAGTAAATACATCAGGCACACATGATTAACATGAAGTAATAAAACTTCCTAGAAAGAATATAAACAGATACACTAATAAATATTCAACAATTTTATTTTAGTTCCTTTTCATAATATATGTACCTGAAATGAGATCAAAGGCTATCTAGAGATGACTGGAATCATATAAAAATAATTTAAGGCAAGCTTTATTAGTTTATTTTAAATAAGGCAACTGAAATGTGGGCTCACAATTAAACAGGATTTTTAGGTAAGACCTGGTAGTTGTATAATAGGAAACTACGAATATCAAAATTTTGACTGTTATTGTGCAAAACTGAAAGAAAATGCTTTTCAAATTGCAGTAAAATGAACTCCTCTAATATAATCTCATTAAATTTACAACACTGGGAAGTTATTTGGTGGCATCCAAATCTTACAGTATTTTCCAAGTGTAAATTTTTGAACATTCTACTTTTACAAGATCGCTTTTCTGCCACTGGAAAAGCACTGAAATTTCAAGAAATTTTTGCTGCTTCAATTTTAAGAGGTCAAAGTAATAAAACAACGTATTTTCTCTCGGTTAATGTAATTCAACTACAGTGGGACTGAGAAGAAAGGATAAGTTTAATGAAACCAAATCTATTTGAGGAGAGGTTAAGTCATAAGTTAAACAGAAGTACAAAACTACTATTAGAATCAGCTGCACTGGCTTGGCATTAGAATGCTTATTTTTTACAAATTTTCACTGGAAAAAATCATAAAGCCCCTTCTCTTTTGGAGCTTAAATAGTGGGTGATGTTCTGGCACCTAACAATGAGCCATGTTTCTACAGATTTCCTTAATTGTTATATTTGCCAATGTGTTCACGGGCTATAATAAGCCTCTGAATTTGTGCAGTGCCTTCATAAATCTGGAAGAAAAAAATATAAATGTAGGTTAAATATCTTCAGTACATTAAGCAGCTTACTTAGATTTACTTAATATCTTGGACAATATTATAAGCCCATTGTAATACTAGACTAAATCAAACCACATATAGGGTCTGTGGTCTGTAGTGATTCCAATACCTGATTTTGTGGAAGCTGTGAAAATATATAATTCTCTAAAAATTAGTTTGAATTATTATAAAATGCCATTTGCTAAAATTCTGAAGAAGGGCTTAAAAACGTAAAAAGGATATTAACAATTTAAAAAGTTTGGGAAAACTAAACTTTAATGTTACCAAACTATTTATCCAATTTTTCTGAACTGTATCTAGCTATCTCTCACCTCCAGCCATTCTCTATGCTTACTCCTGGGTGTGATTTTTTTATTCTTGCCACCTAAGGAACAGAACTGCTAAAGATGCTGGAAGCATGTTTCTACTCCCTTAGATATTCCTAGTAGCCAGCCCTCATTTCCAGTTTAAACTTCTAACCCTGGCCATTTGTTAGTTCATCTTCTCAGATAGCAGAAAACAGTTAAATAATTAATAATAATAGTAATATCATAAGCAAAAAAAAAAAAACACCCAATAAATAAATAAATAAAACCCAAAGCCGTGGAGTCAATTCCAACGTAAAAGTGGCCCTATAGGACAGAGTAGAACTGCCCCATAGAGTTTCCAAGGAGCATCTGGTGGATTCAAACTACCTACCTTTTGGTTAGCAGATGTAGCTCTTAACCACTACGCAACTAGGGTTTCCAGGAATATCATAGCACTTAATAATTATAGGGTTCAGAAGAAGACTATTACCAGATAAACCTGTGGCTTCGAATAAGGCACAATTTCTGGTCCTCGGTTTTCTCATGTCTAAATTGAGGGGGCTGCACTACATCTAAATTTGTCAAATAAATGCCTCAGTATGTGTGTGGCGCAAGGTGGGGAAGCAAGGAAAGAGACATCAAGGAACGTATGTCGTAATTACCATAAACCACCTTGGAGAACACACTCATTTATCTTATTTACTACATTGGTCCCTTCTCTAAGTTTTTATAAACTACAAATATAATTCAGAAGACAAGGTCATCTATATCACTGTCTCCTCATGTTGGCTTTTTCACTCCCAGTATGGTTTCAATCAGTTCAAGGATTTTAAGATTTAAACAAAATAATTTTAAAAGTCAGGCATACTTTTAGTAGAGCAAAGGCTGTATTACAATGAATCAGGATGTTAAAACTGAAAAAAAAAAAGAGGCTCTCCCAGACATACTTTACATGTCAGTACTATTTAGTTTGTCAGCCTATTCTCCCTTAAGATATATACCTAAAAAGTAATATAATTCTTTGAGCTTATTAGTTTCAAATACTTTGGCTCACAGTCATCTATGATGACATTCATTTTGTATTACCACCAGGATAAAATCCCTAATAATCAGAAATTTACCCTTTCATTTATGAATATTTTGTCCCTTAAAAAAATAATAAAAAACGCTTTGAACCTTACCTGAAAGATCTTAGCATCCCTCATTAGTTTTTCTACAGGATACTCAGTATTAAATCCACTGCCTCCAAAAATCTGGACAGCATCACTAGCCACCTGATTTGCAATATCTCCAGCAAATGCCTTTGCAATAGAGGCATAATAGGTATTTCGACGACCACAATCAGTCTCCCATGCTGCTCTCTGGTAACTCAATCTAGCTAGTTCAACTTTCATTGCCATTTCAGCCAGCAAAAAGGATATCGCTTGGTGCTAGAATTAAAAAGAAAAAAAAATGTTTAAGGAAGGAGTCCTGGTGGCACAATGTTTCAGTGCCTGGCTGCTAACCAAAAGGCTGGAGGTTCAAACCCATGCAGTACCTCTGTGGGAGAAAGACCTGGTGATCTGCTTCTGTAAAGACTGTAGCCAAGGCAACTCTATGTGACAGCTCTACTCCGTCACATGGAGTCGCTATAAGGGCACCCAACAACAACAATGAGATTTGTCAGTTACTATAATGCGCCCACACATATAATGCAAGGCATAAATCGCTTACGGAAATAGCAAGGCGGGGGCTGGGGGGTTATGTGGTTGGCAAAAAAAACGTATAATGTGCACATTATCTGCATAAAAATTCAGTAAGTGCTCAGCTACTAACCAAAAGATTGGCGGTTAGAATCCACCCAGAGGCACCTTGGAAGAAAGGCCTGTTGATCTACTTCTAAAACATCACAGCCATTGAAAACCCTATGAAGTGTAGTTCTACTCGGATACGCGTGGTGTCGCCATGAGTTGTAATCAGCTCAACAGCAACTAACAACAATATATTACAACTTTACCTATATTACAAACTATTTTCATGGAAAAGAGTATATTGAGCAAAATGTTCACTTTAATTATCTCTAGGCAACAGGATTAGGAATGAGATTTATTACTTATTTCTTCTTATATTGCATCATATAAATTATCCTACAATAAACATGGGACATTGTGACTTTCACATTAAAATAATACACACTAAAAGAAGTCTTTTAGGCCTTTAGAAGCAAGAATATTAAGATGATTAGAAGAGGGCTTCATGTACTAGGTGATACCAAAATGTGTTTTAAAGACTAAGAAGCTATAAAAACCACAAAGTCTATGACTGGTTACAGATTAATATGAATAAAGGTCACAAAGAATTGAGCTGTTCAATTTCATATATTCACTATATTTAATAATTAAGTAACATAAACTTGGTCACAGTGTTTTAGAACATGAAAAGTTGTTTGATATGGTAATTAGGCCTTAGAGGAGTCATAATTAACCAATGTGAATAACTGCTATGTGGAACAAGGACAGTAACATCCTCTTTTATTTCCACTTACATGAACTGTGCCCATTCTCCTAAGCCAATGATTCTTTCAAGAATTTTTTTCCATTTTATTCATTTTTTGAATAAGTAATGCATCTACCAGTTCAAAGTTCAAGAGTATAAATAAATACACAGTGAAAAGCTTTCCTCCTCCTTTGTCTATCACCCTTGAATTTCATCACTCCCCCCAACTCCAGCTAGTTTCCCTTCCAGGAGATAACCAATGGTATCTATTTCTTTTTTATCTTCCCAGGGATATTTTCGATACCAGAACCTGTTGCCATAGTCAGTTTTGACTCATGGAGACCCTCTAGGACAGAGCAGAACTGCCCCATAGGGTTTCTAAGACTGTAATCTTTACAGAAGCAGGCTGCCACATCTCTTGTGGAGTGGCTGCTGGGTTGGAACTGCTGGCCTTCCGGTTAACAGCTGAGTGCTTTAACCACCATGATACCAGGCCTCTTTTGTTATTTGATATACATACAAGCGGAAACCCTAGTGGCATGATGGTTAAGAGCTACGGCTGCTAACCAAAAGGCTGGCAGTTTGAATCCACCAGGCACTCCTTGGAAATCCTATGGGGCAGTTCTACTCTGTCCTTTAGGGTCCCTATGAGTAGGAATTGACTCGACGGCAATGGTTTTTTTTTTTTTTTTAATACATATAAGCAAATATATATTGTCTCCCTCTTTTACTCTTTATCATTTTTATAGTTGCAAAGTATTCCTTTGTGTGGATTAACAACATTTTGGTTGTTTCTACAGAATGTTGAAAAGCATAACCTATGTTGTTATTGTTGTGTCCCATCGAGTCGATTCCGACTCATAGCAACCCTATGGGATAGAGTGGAACTGCCCTACAGAGTTTTCTAGGTTGTAGTCTTTACAGGGGCAGATCGCCAGGTCTTTCCTCCCAGGGAATGGCTGGTAGGTTCGAACTGCCAGCCTTTTGGTACTTAACTACTGCGTTACCACAGCTCTTTGAATTACATATACATATATCATATTGCAATATGGGAGTATCTCTGAAGGATAAATACGTGGAGTATATCTATAGGATAACCATTGCCAGGTGGTCCAAAGGTATACATTTTTGATATATATTGCCAAAATGTGATTCATAAAGGCTGCACCAATTTATACGCTCATTGGCAATATATAGAAGGGCTTATTTCCCCATAGCCTAGGCAACCTGGTACATAATAAGTTTAAAAAAAAAAAGATTTCTACACTCCTCTCCAAGAGATGTGGATTCAGAAGATCTGGGGTGGCTCCCAGGTTTATGTGTTTTTTTTAACCAACACTTCCAATGAGTCTCATTCAACTGGTTTTCAGCCCATGCTTTGAAAGAAACTCTGTTCTAAACCCAGCACACACTCCTTATAATGCATCTGCCTAAAATAACCTCTCTCCTTCTGGTTTCTGTAACCCTGTCTGAAGCTCTCATTTTTGGACTTAATTTTATATTCTATATCATTTTTTAATATTTGTTTTATGATATGTATCTTGTTCCTGAGGACAGTGAATATGTCAATTTCTTTTCTATCCCTGGAAATAGCTTATGTAGTGTGTAAAGAGGATAAGCTCTTTAAATAAGTGACTACTTGGGTTGAAATCCTGGTTCCATCATTTATTAGCTGGGTCTAATGTTTTTGCATGTGATAAGCAGGAATAACAGTACCTATTCCACAGTATTTTGAGAATTAAAAATGAGCTAATACAAGCAAAGCACTTAAGAATAGAGCCTGGAACAAAGAAAGCATCCTATTATTAGCATTTTAATATAGTAAGGATTACATTACTATTTGCTGAATAAACAGAAATAGAAGCTTAGAGCATAAGACATATCCTAAGTGCTAGGAGTATACAAAGGTTTCCAAAGTAGAAACTCGCTGCTTACACTGTAGTGAGGAGTGAAGAGAACCAATAAATGATACGTATATAGTACAATGTCAGGTAGTGTTACGAGCTATGAAAAAAACAAAAGTAGGATTAGTATAGAGAGTATTGAAGTGTGATTTTAGATAGGGTAAATCAAGGATGGATTCTTTGGTGAAGTAAATGAGTGGGAAGTGTAATTTGAATGAAGTAACACAGCTAATCCTTACGGATATCTGGGAAAAAAACAAAGACCAAAAAGGCCAGTGTGGCTGATAGAAGGCCATTATAAGGACTTTGGATTTTAATCGGAGTGTGATGAGAAGCTATTCAAAGAATTTTGAGCAAGGGAACAACTTAAACTGACTTATGTTTTCAAAGATGTAGAATAGGCTGTGAAGGGCTAGAGTAGAAGCAGGGAAACCATTAGGAGGATATTATAATTGTTTAGCTGAGAAGTACTGGTGGCTTGGACTAGGATGTAAACAGTGTAGGTAGAGAGAATGTTTTTTAACTCTGGGTTATCCTACGCATTTTAACAGGATTTGCTATAGATGGGCTTTGTACACAGACTGTGAAAGACAATAAAATGGCTAAGGAAATAAGAGTTTAAGTGGAGATTTTGAGGAAGCATTCAAAAATCCAAGTGTGACGCTCAGGGAAGATGTCAGGGCTGGAGATATACCTTGATAGTCATCAACATATATTTCATATTTAAAGCCATAGAACCCCATGAGGTCACCTAGGGAATATTTTTTTATAGTTCCCACTTTACAGATTAGGAAATCAAGGCTTAGAGAAGGTAATTAAATTGCTGAAGGTCTCATAGCTAATAATTTGTGGAAGTAGGATTCAAGCCTAATAATGGCTTCCAGCCCATGATCTTTTCATTAAGTCACAGTTTCCCAAGGAGAAGACAACTCAGTGGTAGTTTCGTTTCTCATAATCGCAGAGTGACTTGTCTGACTCATCCAAACAAGTCTGATATTGACTACCACTCATAGAGGAGAATGCAAAATAGAAAAACAAAGAAAGGAAAAGAAGATATATTTTTCTTGCTAAGTATATCATATTTGAGTCTTAGGTCTCAAGCAGCATTTATCCCTTCATTTTCCTATCAGGAAATGGAAACCATGGGAAGTTATTCTGAATTAGCAATAATAATCATCACAAATGGGAGTTATTCTTAACAGATTCTTTCACAGCTTTCTAGATCACTCCAGCTTCTCCTAAACAGAAGGTTTTGATTAGACTAAGGAATAGGTAATTATTGCCACTAAAGGATTTTACCAACCAGTAGTCTGTTTTCAACGTTCCTCGTTTTACTTATTGGTAAGAAAATGTACCATCTTCTGTTTTTAGCATCTTTCTTTAGCCACATCAAGCGAGGGCAAGTAGCAGCCATGGCAGTAACAGTAACAATAACAAACACGGTGGTAAATGGTACAGCTGTGATTACAGTACCACTCTACACTATCTCTTAAAAAAAAAAAAAACCTCTCGATTCTTTCTTTTTGGAGTCAATACACCAAAGCTATATATAAATCATCCCCTCAGTATTGCTTTTTTATTTAACCCAGGAAAGAAAAGAGTACTGGTGAGGGACCCTAGAACTATAAACATGTTTGCTAGAACACTAAGAATCAATAACTGTAGTAAATGATTATTTTATTATTTTAGATTAATAGAAAAATTACTTTGGCTGGGTGCTTTAAGAGGTAAGGTCATAAAATGATGCGTCCAAGCATGCCACTGAATCAAAAAGTAGTGGTGTCACATGTCTTCAGCATACAATACAGCCAACACACTAGGAAAGTAGGAGTAAGAGACAGTGAAACAGTAGAAACAGAATGAGATAAACAACTGTGCAAAAGCTGGTTATTTTGGAAATCAGGGGGGAAAAAAACAGGTACACTTCAACATAGTTTCTTTTAGACAGTGATAATCAAGTCGTAATGTGTTAATATTTTAAATAAACAAGAAAATAGAGTACGTAAGTATCAGAAATGGGTATGGAATATTCACTGATAACAGACAGACAGTGTAGATGGGGCAAACTAAGTTTTATTGCAAATAAATGAAGAACATACTTTATACTTACGTTTTACCTTCCCCATCTCATATTCATACCACACCCACTACAAAATTAAAATATTTTTAAAAAAGAGTTTAAAAAATTTATATTTTTTTGGTTCTAAATTTCTACATGAAAACATACATGAGTATGTAGTGATATAACCTTGTATGTCTCCCAGTATCAGACATGAAATAGCTAAATAATAATTTAGTTTGTACTCCAAGCATGAAGTGGCTCTTCTTACTCTTACAAGGCTATACACAGACATCACAAACTAGCAGATTGGAGTTGCAAGAGCACACAGATAGGGGACACCTGGCAAAGAGATGACAGGGAGTTATGGCATCGTATCACTGCATTAGTTAAAAATGCAGGCAGCCAGCATTTTTCAAAGTAATTAAGAGGGAAGCAAATCTTAAGCAGAAATCAAAGGATAAAAGACTATTTTTAGTGAGCTGTAGCAAAGACCAAGGCTTTTCTACACTTCATAAGAAGGGCCATGAGGCAAAAACATCCTGGTGCAGATGGTAGGAATACAGAAAAGAGTCTTAAGAACTTCTAAGAAGGGAAACATAAAAGGAGAAGGTTCCATACTGAGCTCAAGAACACTCACACTAAGAATTATTAGATACGTGTGAGGATTAGAAGATGACAGGTCTTTGCTCAACAGTATTTATAGTTGTTGTCAGTTTATGACTAAGATAAACTAATATTTAGTAAAATGTATATATGTAGTTCTGGTACAATGAATGAGCTTTTGGCAACATGACTATCCTTTTGGCTACATACACAAAGGAACACTTGATTAAAAAAAGAAGGGGGAAAAAAAAGAGCCTTAAGAAACGGGTATCTCCAAATGCTCTAAGAGGGAATTTGAATCCCAACTGAGAAGAGTTGACACAGGGAAGAAAAAAAGAAAGAAAAAAAGCCTAGATTTGAGTCCAATGGGATAGGAGCTGCAGTTTTAACACTCAAATGTAGGAGACTTGGACGTGACCATGAACAAGATAAGGGCTGAAACTGAAATTCCCTGTTTTTCTTTCCAAAGAGGGAACTAAAAATCTCTGCTCATTGGAGCAGGATGGTCAAAAGGAAGCTTATCTCTTGCCCAGAACTCTGTCTGGGAGGTAAGAAAAGGAAGTATGGAATCAACGTACACAACCCCTTATGGTACAGGATTCCCCAAATGGAGAAGTTAATGTAAAAAACAGCCATCAGAATGGTGAAACCTCTGTGGTACCTGATAGATGCAAACCAAAAGCCAAATCTGCTACAGATAAGCTCCCAAGCAAAACTTAAAAACAAGAGAAAATAACAGAGTTAGCAGATGCAATAGACTCAAAGGTCAGCAGCTTCAGAACTTGAGATAATAGGTTATCTCAAGCATTTTTATTATAATTAATCAGAATCATATGATCTACTATGCTGTGAATGACAAAGTGATTAGGAATGGGTCAGCAAAAAAGAGTTTCGTTCTATTGTACAGAGGGTTGCTCTGAGTGAAACCGACTAGACAGCACCTAACAACAACAAAGACAGTGTGTTAAATCACGTCATCTGCAAATACAGTTTTACTTCTTCCTTTCCGATCTGGATACGTTTTATTTATTTCTCTTTCTTGTCTTGTTCCTGTTCTCAAAGGGAAGGCCCTCAGCCTTTGTCCGTTGAGTATAATGTTGGCTGTTGCTTCTGCATATATGCCCTTAATTATGTTGAGAAATTTCCTTTCTATTCCTATTTTGCTGTTTTTTTTTAATCAGAAAATGGTGTGGAATTTTATTGGCTGTGTTTTCTGCATCAATTGATATGATCATATGGTTCTTTTTCTTTGTTTTATTTATGTGGTGGATTACATTGACTGATTTTCTAATGCTGAACCACCCTTGTAATCCTGGTATGAATCTCACTTGATCATGGTGTATGATTTTTTTGATATGTTGAAGTGTTGGCTAGAATTTTGTTGAAAATTTTTGCATCTATGTTCCTAAGAGACATTAGTCTGTAATTTCTTTTTTTGTGATGTTTTTGCCTGGTATCAGGGTTATGCTGGCTTCATAGTAACAGTTCAGTAGTGTTCCTTCCTCTGCTATGTTTTTGAAGAGATTGAGTAGGATTGGTGTCAACTCTTCTCTGAAAGTTTGGTAGAATTTTCCAGGGTAGCCACCTCGCACTGGGCTTTTTTTGTTGTTTTGGCAGTTTTTTTGATGACATCTTTAATCTCTTATTTTGTAACAGGTCTGTTTAAATTTTCTAGCTCTGTGTTAATTTGGGCAGGTAGTGTGTTTCTAAGAATTTTTCCATTTCATTTAGGTTTTCAAATTTGTTGGAGCAGTTTTTCATAGTAATCAGTTATGATGTTCTTTATCTCTGTTGGATCAGTTGTAATGTCACCAATTTCATTTCTTAATTTGGTTATTTGCCCCTTCTGCTTTTTTTTCTTTTGTCAGTGTAGCCAGTGGTTTGTCTATTTTATTGATCCTTAACTTCTGGTTTGGTTGACTATATTGTTTTTCTATTTCATGTACTTCTGCCCTTGATCTTTATTTTTTGCTTTTTTCTGGTAGCTTTTGCTTTTTGTTTTCTTCTTTTGCTCTTCCTTTTCTATTTGTTCAAGTTGTCGGTTTAAATTAATGATTGAGTCTTTCTTCTTTAATGTAGACATTTATTGCTATGAATTTCCCTTTGAGTACTGCTTTTGCTGTGTCCCAAAGGTTTTGATATGTTGTTTTTTCATTTTCATTTGATTCTAGGAATTTATTTCATTTTTTATTTCTTCTATGACATAATCATTTTTTTAGAAGTGTATTAGTTTCCATGTTGTCCCCCCCGCCGCCCTTATTTTTCCTGTTGTTGATTTCTAGCTTTATACCATTATGGTCAGAGAAGATGCTTTCTATGATTTCAATTTTTTTTAATTTGTTGAGACTTCTTTTGTATCCTAGCATATGGTCAATTCTAGAAAATGATCCATGTGTGCTGAAGAAGAATGTGTATTGTTCTGATGTGGGTGGAGTGTTCTATGTATGTCCATTAGGTCCAACTGGCTTACGGTTTTAAGTTCTCAGTGTTCTTAGTTATCTTCTTTTTAGATGCTCTGTCTGTAATTGAAAATGGTATGTTGAAGTCCCCTACTTTTATTGTGGCATTAGCTATTTCTTCTTTCATATTAGTATTTGTTTCATGTATTTTGGTGCATTGCTGTTAGGTGTATATATAATTGTTATGTCTTCTTGCTGGATTGACCCTTTTATTATTAGATAATGTTCTTCATCTCTTGTAATAGATTTTGATTTAAAGTCTACTTTGTCTGATTTTTTTTTTTTTGGTCTGATACCAGAATGGACACCCCTGCTCTTTTTTGTTTACTGGTTCCATGGTATTTTTCTCCATCCTTTTATTTTCAGTCTGTTTGTGTCCTTATGTCTAAGGTGTGTTCCTTATAGACAGCAAAAGGATACATCATTTTTTTTTTTTATCCATTCTGCTGCTCACTGCCTTTTGCACAGGGTATTTAGATGATATACATTTAGGGTCAATTATTACTGAAAATGAAGTTTCTACCTCACTCATTTGCTATTTATTTTTTGAGTGTTTCATATCTTATTTTTTTATTCTGGTTTGTTTTGGATGTATTTGTCTGCTTTCCTGTGATGAGTCTTTTTGCTTTTTTCCTCCTTGTCTTCTGAATGTTTTTTCTTTGTGATTTCTCAGTAGATACCACATATATTCCATTATACAACTAAAAACTGCAACAATGTTTAACATATGAACAATAGCTCACATACAACCTTAACATAATAAATCTATTCCTGATATGCTACTCCCTCCCCCATTTCTGTTGGTGTGTCTCCAGTAAGGTCATTATACAATCTACGTTCAGTAATTTCTTTGTGCTTATTTCCTACAAACTTGATGTTGTACTGCTTGTGGTATTTAATTATTGAATTTATTCCCTGAAAATATCATATACTTGGTCCTTATGATTGCCTGTGTTGTTGCATTTTTTGGAGATTTCTCTCTCAATTATTTATTTATTTTTTTTCCCCACGTATATGCATGAGTGTTTATTTAATGCTCCTGCCTTTCCATTTGGAGAACTCCCTTGAGTAATACTTGCAAAGCTGGGCTGGAAGTGGCAAATTCCCAGAACTTCTGTTTGTCTGGGAATATTTTGATTCCCCGCCCCCCCGCCCCTTGTTTCTGAATGTCAACTTTGCTGGGTAAAGAATTCTTGGTTGGCAACTGTTCTCATTATTTTATATATGCCACTCCACTGTCTTCTGGCAGTTGGACTACTTTCTGGGGAGAAATTCCCACTGACTCTTATGAAAGACCATTGATATGTTATATTGTGTTTTACCTTGCTGCTTTCAGAATTCTCTCCTTGTCTTTGTTTTCAAGAATTTTATTAGGATATGGCATGGAGTTCATCTTTTTGTATCTCCTCTGATTGGTGTTCATGTAGCTTCCTGTATTTGCAGGCTTGGTTCTCTGTTCAGGTCTGGGAAATTCTCCTGATTATCTCTTGGAAAATTGTTTCTATGCCTTTATTGTTGTCATGCTGCTCTGGGATTCCAATAATTCTAATGTTAGATTTCTTATTTGAATCTCACATTTCCTTTTGGGTTTGTTTGCTTTTGTTTATTCTCTTGTGACCTGACAAGTTCAGTTATTTTTGTCTTCTATTATTGTTGTTCTGTGCCACTGAGTTGGTTCCAACTCATAGCAACCCTATGTACAACAGAACAAAATAATGCCCAGTCCTGTGCCATCCTCATGATCGTTGTTAGAGTCCACTGTTGCAATCACTGTGCCAATCTATCTCGTCGAGTTTCTTCCTCTTTTTCACTGATCCATGATGTCCTTCTCCAGGGACTGGTCCCTCCTGATAACATGTCCAAAGTATGTGAGACAAAGTCTTACCATTCTTGCTTCTAAGGAGCATTCTGGCTATGTTTCTTGCAAGATAGATTTGTTTCTGTTCTTCTGGTAGTCATTGGTATATTTTTCACCAACACCATAATTCAAAGGCATCAATTCTTCTTTGGTCTTCCTTATCATTGTCCAGCTTTCCAATGCATAGAAGGCAATTGAAAACACCATGGCTTGGGTCAGGCTCAGTTTAGTCCTCAAAGTGACATCTTTGCTTTTTTTTTGATCACTTTAAAGAGGTCTTTTGCAGCAGATTTGTACAATGCAATGTGTCGTTTGATTTCTTGACTGCTGCTTCCATGGGTGTTAATTGTGGACCCAAGTAAAATGAAATTCTTGACAACTTCAATCTTTTCTCCATTTATCATGATGTTGCTTATTGGTCCAGTTGTGAGGATTTTTGTTTTATGTTGAGGTATAATCCATACTGAAGGCTGTGGTTTTTGATCTTCATCAGTAACTGCTTCAAGTCCTCTTTGCTTTCAGCAAGCATGGTTGTGTCATCTGCATATAGCAAACTGTTCATGTGTCTTCCACCAGTCCTGATGCCGCGTTCTTCTTCCTGTAGTCTGGCTTCTCTGATTATCTGCTCAGCATATAGATTGAATAAATACGGTGAAAGGATACAACCCTGATGCATACCTTTTCTGATTTTAAACCACATTGTATTCTCTTGTTCTATTAAAAGACTGCCTCTTGGTCTATGTTCGTGTTCTTCATGAACATAATTAAAGTATTCTGGAACTTCCATGCTTCGCAATGTTATCTAGAATTTGTTATGGTCTACACAGTCAAATGCCTTTGCATAGTCAATAAAACACAGGTAAACACCTTTCTGTTATTCTCTGCTTTCAGCCAAGATCCATCTGATATAAGCAATGATACTCCTTGTTCCACATTCTCTTCTGAATTTGGCTTGAATTTCAGGCAGTTCCCTGTCAAAGTACTTGTTGGTATCTACTGGTTGCAGCAGTATATACTCCAGAGACCTGAAAATAATGACATGAACAGACATGCACACGTATGTTCATGGTTGCTCTATTTACAACAGCAAATAAATGGAAACAACTAAAGTGCCCAACACCGGATGATTGGATGAGCAAATTGTGGTACATGCATATAATAGAATACTACACAACCACAAAAAACGATGATGAGTCCACAAAACATATTATAACATGGATGGGCCTGGAAGGCATTCTGCTAAGTGAAATCATTCAAGCATATAAGGACAAATATTGTATGATCCCTCTTTTATAAGAAGACAAGAATAGATATAGAGAGAAACCAATGTTCACTGGTAGTTACCAGGGAGAGAAGGAGGGAAGGGGATATTATGCTTTAAGTCAGACAGAGTTGTTATTATTTTTTTTATTATTATTTTGGTGATAGGAAAAGTGACACTGAATGAGGATGTACTGAGCATGGTACAACCAAATTAAAAATAGGTGTCTGGGCACATATGGCACATTGATATACGAGTGCAGGTACAGGTGTGTACACAGGTGAGAACAGATAGAAGTATCTACAAAACAAACAAAAACCCCAAACCTGCTGCCGTCAAGTCGATTTCCAGTATCTATATGTACTTGTAAATATAAACACGTGGGTGCAGGCCCACATATTTGTTGAACACACAGATACTCTACAGACATAATCAAATACCTTCTCAAAATTGGTTTTCTGGGTGTGAAAGCTTAGGACTATAGTCTCGTGGGTAAACTCAGTCAAATGGCACAAAAGAGCTCACAAAAATAATGATCTGCACCCTAGTGAAGTGAGTAGCAGCTAGAGTCTTAAAAGCTTGCAAGTGGCCATGGAAGACGTAACTCTGGGACTCTACTTACCAGGAGCAAAACAGTAAGAAGGTAACCAAAAGCTCAGAGAAGAAAAAAGTCTACACAAGCCACAACCTCATCTACCCTGAGACCAGAAGAACTATACGATGCCCAGCTACCATCACTGACCATTCTGACCGGGGTTACAATAGATGGTCCCAGATAGAATGGGAGAAAACTGTGGAGCAGATCTCAAATTCTTATTTAAAAAAGAAAAAAAAAAAGCCAGACAAACTGCAACAGTACAGAACAGAGGGCTCCTTGAAACTATCACCCTGAGACACTCTTTAAACCCAGAACCAAACCTATTCCTAGAGGTCACCCTTCAGCGAAATAGCAGAGTGGCACACAAAACGAAAGGATATTACCTGAAAGATTGGTGCTCTACTTAAAAATCATCAACATGAGACCAAAACACCAACAATTACTCAAAAGCAAAGATGAGAAGGTATGCGGCAGGGAAACCAAAGTACTGGAAATAGAACAAACCAGAACACAATTAAAGAGAATGTTGACACTTAGTAAAAAATGTAACTAATGTCGCTGAACAGTTTGTGCAGAAATTGTTAAATGGGAACCTAACCTGCTGTGCAAATTTTCACCAAAAATTCAATAAAATTAAAAAAGAAGAAGAAGAAGAAAAGAAGACATGGGAGGTATAGGCTAAAAGCATGGAGTGGTGTCCTAAATCCATGACTTATAAATTGTGTAACCTCGGACAAATTATTTAATCTCGCTAAACCTCAGTTTCCTTATCTATAATGGAGACTGTAGTAGTATCCACACAGTGTTGCTGGGAGAACTGGACAGTATATTTAAAATGCTTAGCACAGTGTCAGATACACAATAAAAAAAATAGGCACTCATTAAATATTAGCTGTTTTTTTTTTGCCCCCCAACTAACAAGGTCCCCTGAGTGGCCAGCAGTTTGTAGCATAGTTTAAAGAAAATCTGTTCTTGAAACTCATCCTGATAGACCACATTATTTTCTTGCAACCAAAACAGAAATTTAGTTTGTACTTAAAAATAATTTTCAAGTATTTACACTAAAAGAAGTGTCGTTACATTTGAACAAAGGAAGCACAGTATTTAAATTACCTCGACAAGCGGCTTTCCAAAAGTTTTTCTCTCTAGGGCATACTTGGTAGCTTCATCCAAAGCTCTTTGTGCCAGTCCAGTGCTAGCAGCTGCTACCTATATTTTAACATTTCATAAAGCAAAAGTTCATGTTATCTTTGAAACACATAGTATGTCGCCAGCCCCAAAAAGGCAAAGATGAGACGGTAGGAAGGGACAGGAAAATGGGACGAATGGCAATGGGGAACCTGAGATCGAGAAGGGAGTGTTTACACATCACAGGGTTGGCAACCAATGTCACAAAACAATTTGTGTATTAACTGTTTAATGAGAAACTAATTTGTACTGTAAACTTTCACTTAAGCACAATCAAAATAAATAAAACACACAGTAGGTTGCTAAAGAAAAGATGGCCTATAGTTGAAGGAAACAAGAGAATGGGTAGGTGTGAATAAATAAGTTTATATTATTTATGAATTAAAAGTTAATGACAGGCTTTTGGACATAGGCTTATAGCCTAAAGAAATCATTCTTTCTATGCTAATATGGGAAAGTTTACTAAGAGAAAAAGCTTTGATGAGTGTGAGAACAGGAAATGAATATATATCAACAGGAATGATTAAACTAAGTATGGATTGCCTTTCTGTAAATCTAGCAGCAATTGTAGTAACTTCGTATTTGTTTAAATGATTTCTACAACATGGATAGCAAAGAGAGTTGAAGAATTTAAAATGCAAAGAAGGGTAATAATATCTCTCTACCCTTAATAAAAGCAGCAGACATTTAAAAAGACAGAGACAAAAGCCCCAACAATACAGTAAGCATACAATGTTAAAATCACTTAATGTAATAAATAAAAGGTCTTATAAAGACTATCAACTCATATTACTTACTGGAGTTCTGGTTTTATCAAAAACTTCCATTGCAATTCTGAAGCCAGCTCCCTCATCAATTAAAACATTTTCTTTAGGCACTCTCACATCCTCAAAGACAATTCCTCTTGTATCTGAACATCGCTGACCCATATTTAATTCCTGACAAGAAAATCAACATACTTTAAGGAACATTTTCTAAGCTTGCATCTATTTTTGCTTTAAACATTTTTTTTTTTTTTTAGGACTTTTTCCAACCGTCTAAAACAGGAGTCGACAAGCTACAACCTATAATATCTGTTTCTGTAAATAAAATTTTATTGGAACACACATTTAAATTTTGGCTGTCTGCTTTCTTGCTACAATGGTAGTTGTGACAGAGACCATATGGCCTGCAAAGCCTAAAATATTTACAATCTGGACCTTCACAGGAAAGCTTTGTCAACCCCTGGTGTAAAACAATGTTTCACAAACTTTGAAACCAACGCTAGCCTAAAGGTCTACATGTGCATATTATTTATAAAGACAAATTTCCTTTTATGTTTGAAGGCTAGGTTTTTCATCATGAGTGTCAGGAACAACATTTAGCAAAACATAGTCTGATTTGGGCCTTTAGCCTTAGCTTAATTATTAGAACTAGCAATCAACTGAATAAAAGTTGATTTTTTTGTTTTCCCTCAACTTTTTTTTCAAATTAGGTTTACTGAGGTATAATTTATATGTGGGAAAATTCACCCCTTTATGTATATAGTTCTAATTGTTAAAAAACAAATTCTTTTATAATAGTTTTTGACAAGGTGTATACATGTTACTACCACCATAATCGAGATATACAACGTTTCTAGCACCCTAAGAAGTTCTCTTGTGCCCCTCTGTAGCCAATTTTTTCATTTCATCCCCCTGCCCCTGGCAACAACTGATCTGATTTCTGACCATATAGTTTTTCCTTTTCTGAAATGTCATATAAATGGAATTACATGGTTATTCTTTAGTGTCTGACTTTTCACTTAGTATAATGCTTTTGAGAGTCACCCATGTCGTTGCATGATCAGAAATTCATTTCTTTTATTGCTGTGTAGTATTACACTATATGGATGTCCCATGTATTGCCTATCCATTCACCTGTTTGTGGACACTTCTCCTCAGTTTTTAGCAATAATGAACAGAGCTGCTATAAACATTCATTTACAGGTCTTTATTTTTATTTATCTTGGGTAAACATCTAGGAGTGGGATTTCTGGGTACATGGTAAGTTTAACTTTTTCAGAAACTGTTAATCTGGCTATATTCCCACAACTTTCTGTTTTGAAAATTTAAAATGAAAGAGTTGTAAGGATACTACAATAAGTACCTATATACCCTTGACCTAGATTCACCAATTGTTAACATTTTGCCACACTGCTTTACTTCTGTGTTTGTATATGTAATTAGTACCATTATTTGCTGAATCACTTGAAAACAAGTTACAGACATCATGACCCTTCTCCTTAAGGAAATTTTCTTTTAATATCTTATTTTTAATAAGCATGGTGAGAGGCAGGGATGATGAGAACATAGAGCTATAAAATAATTCTTTAATTTACTTGCTTTAACATTAAGAGTCCGCTTCCAGGTTTGAAGAAATGGTGACAATAATATGTAGCTTGACCCAGAAAGAAGCCAACAACATTTACTTTGATTTATATGAAGTCAATAAACTCTACTAGCTTAGACTCCCACTAGGAAATAATAAGAAAGCACTGTATTCTCTAACCTGTTTCCCAGCCTCACCCCAAAGCCCACAACATTTAAAACCAAAGTTCTTCCTGAACTCATCACAAACCGCTTAATTTCTAAAACACAAACATTGTGAAAAACACCAAATTTCACAAATTTGTAAAATGCCCATTTGTTGCAATAAAGATTTAAGAAGGCTTAAATATATGCAATATAATTGTCTGTCTCCCTCACTACAAAGTAAACACCTCAAGGGCAGGGAATTTTGTTTTGGTCCATATACATAGTTGCCTTCGATTCTGACTCACAGTGACCCTATAGGACAGAGTAGAGCTCCTCCATAGGGTTTCCAAGGAGAGGCTGGTGGATTCAAACTGCTAACCTCTTAGTTAGCAGCTGAGCTCTTAACCACTGTGCCACCAGGGTTCCTTAAGCCATACAGTATTCCTAAAACTTAGAATAGTGCCAAGCACATAATATGAATTCAATAATAAATGTTTCTTGAATGAGATTTTTTTTTTAAGTGAGGAAACTGGGCAAAAAGAAAATGAGAATTAAGAAAAGCAAGATACAGTTAGGAATATGTTTACTATTGAAAAAAGTATAAGCTGTTAGCTCCTTCATACTTTCTAGAAGTGGATCACAATTTGATCCTGAGTTTTCTAGCAATCATTCCTAAGAAGGAAACATGATCTGTTACACAAATAAAAACAAACCAACTGCTTGAGAGAACCACAACTACTCTCAGGTCTTACATTTTGTTATATGTCACAATTCCATTAGTGTCTAAAGCAGAGTTATCCCTTTACTATAAACTCTTAAAACACAGCATAATACAGTGTCAGAAACTGCATTAGGTAAGCTCCTAGGAAACATTCATCCTGATACCAACTCCACCTCCAAGTATATGACGTTGAATAAATCACTTCACTTGAATCTCAGTTTCAATATTTAGTGAGGAGACTGAAGTAAATAATGTTTAGGGTATCATCCACTTTTAAAATTCTATGACCTAAAAGAGAAGTAACTCCTATACTGTAGCAACATGCTTCCATTTTAAAAAGGTTCGGATACAAACAACAGAGAGATTCTGATGGTTTTTAATTAAACAGGATTTTATAAATATACATGACTAGCTTAGATGTTTGCTTAACTTGGCCAAGTCAAAATAGCCTTTCTAGTTCACGCTATGCCACCTTAATCTAAAATCTAACTAGATAATCTGTACCTCTTGTAACTTTTGTTGTTGTTAGTTGACTATGACATATGGCCACCTTATGTATAACAGAACAAAATGTTGCCCAGTCCTATGCCATCTTCATGATCACTGGTATGCTTGAGCCCACTGTTGTGGCTATTATGTCAATTCATCTCATTGAAGGTTTCCCATTTTTTTCGCTGACTCTTTACCTCTACTTTACCAAATATAATGTGCTTTTCTAGTGATTAGTTTTTCATGATGATATATCCAAAGTAAGTGATCTGAAGTCTCGCCAGCCAAACGTCTAAGGAACATTGTATTTCTTCAAAGACTAATTTGTTTGTTCTTCTGGCAATCCATTCCACAGTATACTATTCATAGACAACACAGAATTTGAATGCATTAATTCTTCTAACCTCCTTTGTCATTGTCTAGCTTTCACATGCATATGAGGTGACTGAAAAGGCTATGGCTTGGGTCAGGTGCACCTTAGTCATCAAAGTGGTTTTTTTTTTTTAAGCTTTAACAAAGAGAAATTTATTCTCTCACTGTCTAGTAGGCTACAAGTCCAAATTCAGGGTGTCAGCTCCAGGGGAAGGCTTTCTCTCCCTGTTGGCTCTGCAGGAAGGTCCTTGTCATCAGTCTTCCCTTGGTCTGGCGGCATCTCAGCACAGGAACTTCAGGTCCAAAGGATGCACTCTACTCCTGGCACTGCTTTTTTAGTGGTATGAGGCCCCCATGTCTCTCTGCTCTTTTCTTTTATTGTGCTATAAGTAAAAGTTTAAAAATCAGGTCAGTCTCTCATACAAAAATTTACATACACCTTCCTGTACACTCCTAATTGCTCTCCCTCTGATGAGACAGCACAGTACTTCCCTCCCCATTCTCTCCTCGTGTACATTTGGGTAGCTTCTGAACATCTCTGCCCTCTCACCTCCCCTCCCAACAGGAGATGCCAACATAATCTCAGGAGTTGACTTGATCCAAGAAGCTTGTTCTTCACCAGTCTCATTTTCCATCCCCTATTCCAGTGCAATCCCTGTCTGAAGAGTTGGCTTTGGGAATGGTTCCTGCCCTGGGGTAACAGGAGGTCTGGGGTCCATGGCCTCCGGGGTTCCTACAGTCCTAGTCTGACCATTAAGTCTGGTCTTTTTATGAGAATTTGGGGTCTGCATCCCACTGTTCTCCTGCTCCCTCAGGGTTTCTCTGTTGAGTTCCCTGTCAGGGCAGTCATCAGTTGTGTCTGGGTACCATCTAGCTCTTCTGGTCTCAGGCTGATGTAGTCTCTGGTTTATGTGGTCCTTTTTGTCTCTTAGGCTTATAATTATCTTGTGCCTTTGGTGTTCTTCATTCTTCCTTGTTCTGGGTGGGTTGAGACCCATTGATGCATCTTAGATGGCTGCTTGTTAGCGTTTAAGACTGCAGACACCACTCTCAAAAGTGGGATCCAGAATGTTTTTTTAATAGATTTTCTTATGCCAATTGACTTAGACGTCCCCTGAAACCATGGTCCTCAAACCTCCACCCCTGCTATGCTGGCATTTGAAGTGTTCAGTTTTTTAAGGAAACTTCTTTGTTTTTGGTTTAGTCCATTTGTGTTGACCTCTCCTTTATTGTGTATCAGCTTTCCCTTCACCTAAAATGAAGCTTATCTAATTAGTGAATACCCCCTCCCTGCCTCCCACCCTCCCCCTTCTCGTAACCATCAAAGAGTATTTTCTTCTATGTTTAAACCTTTTATCCAGCTCTTATAATAGTGGTCTTATACAATATTTGTCCTTTTGCAATTGACTGATTTCACTCAGCATAATGTCTTCCGGATTTCTCCATGTTATAAAACGCTTCATGGATTCCACATTGTTCTTTATCAATGCGTAGTATTCCATTATGTGAATATACCATAATTTATCTATCCATTCATTCCTTGATGGACACCTTGGTTGCTTCCAACTTTTTGCTATCGTAAACAGTGCTGCCATGAACATAGGTGTGCATATATCTGTTTGTGAAAAGGTTCTTATTTCTCTAGGATATATTCCAAGGAGTGGTATTGCTGGATCATACGCTAATTCTATTTCACCAACATAAACGGCGACTATACACATGGACCTCACCAGATGGAACACACAGAAATCAAATTGACTACATGTGTGGAAAGAGACGATGGAAAAGCTCAATAACATCAGTCAGAACAAGGCCAGGGGCCGACTCTGGAACAGACCATCAATTGCTCATATGCAACTTCAAGCTGAAACTGAAGAAAATCAGAGCAAGTCCACGAGAGCCAAAATATGACCTTGAATATATCCCACCTGAATTTAGAGACCATCTCAAGAATAGATTTGACGCATTGAACACTAGTGACCAAAGACCAGATGAGTTGTGAAATGACATCAAGGACATCATCCATGAAGAATGCAAGAGGTCACTGAAAAGACAGGAAAGAAAGAAAAGACTAAGGTGGATGTCAGAGGAGACACTGAAACTTGCTCTTGAGCATTGGGCAGCTAAAGCAAAAGGAAGAATTGATGAAGTAACAGAAGATTTCAAAGGGCCTTTCGAGAAGAAAAAATAAAGTATTATAATGACATGTGCAAAGAGCTGGAAATGAAAACCAAAAGGGAAGAACACGCTCAGTGTTTCTCAAGCTGAAAGAACTGAAGAAAAAATTCAAGCCTCGAGTTGCAATAGTGAAGGATTCCACGAGGAAAGTATTAAATGATGCAGGAAGCATCAAAAGAAGATGGAAGGAATACACAGAGTCATTATACCAAAAAGAATTAGTTGATATTCAACCATTTCAAGAGGTGGCATATGATCAGGAAACGATGGTATTGAAGGAAGAAGTCCGAGCTGCTCTGAAAGCATTGGTGAAAAACAAGGCTCCAGGAATTCATGGAATATCAACTGAGATATTTCAGCAAACAGATCCAGTGCTGGAGGTGCTCACTCGTCTATGCCAAGAAATATAGAAGACAGCTTCCTGGCCAACTGACTGGAAGAGATCCATATTTATGCCTATTCCCAAGAAAGGTGATCCAACTGAATGTGGAAGTTATAGAACGATATCATTAATATCACACTCAAGCAAAATTTTGCTGAAGATCATTCAAAAACGGCTGCAGCGGTATATCGACAGGGAGCTGCCAGAAATTCAGGCCGATTTCAGAAGAGGACGTGGAACCAGGGACATCACTGCTGATGTCAGATGGATCCTGGCTGAAAGCAGAGACTACGAGAAGGATGTTTACCTGTGTTTTATTGATTATGCAAAGGCATTCGACTGTGTGGATCATAACAAACTATGGATAACACTGTGAAGAATGGGAATTCCAGAACACTTAACCGTGCTCATGAGGAACCTTTACATAGATCAAGAGGCAGTTGTTCGGACAGAACAAGGGGATACCGATTGGTTTAAAGTCAGGAAAGGTGTGCATCAGGGTTGCATTCTTTCACCATACCTATTTAATCTGTATGCTCAACAAATAATACAAGAAGCTGGACTATATGAAGAAGAACAGGGCATCAAGATTGGAAGAAGACTCATTAATAACCTGCGTTATGCAGATGACACAACCTTACTTGCTGAAAGTGAAGAGGACTTGAAGCACTTACTAATGAAGATCAAAGACCACAGCCTTCAGTATGGATTACACCTCAACATAAAGAAAACAAAAATCCTCACAACTGGACCAATGGGCAACATTGTGATAAACGGAGAAAAGATTGAAGTTGTCAAAGATTTCATTTTACTTGGATCCACAATCAACAGCCATGGAAGCAGCAGTCAAGAAATCAAAAGACACATTGCATTGGGCAAATCTGCTGCAAAGGACCTCTTCAAAATGTTGAAGAGCAAAGATGTCACCCTGAAGACTAAGGTGCACCTGACCTAAGCCATGGTATCTTCAATCACATCATATGCATGTGAAAGCTGGACAGTGAATAAGGAAGACCAAACAAGAGTTGACACCTTTGAATTGTGGTGTTGGCGAAGAATATTGAATGTACTGTGGACTGCTAAAAGAACGAACAAATCTGTCTTAGAAGAAGGACAACCAGAATGCTCCTTAGAAGCAAGGATGGCGAGACTGCGTCTTACATACTTTGGACATGTTGTCAGGAGGGATCAGTCCCTGGAGAAGGACATCGTGCTTGGCAGAGTACAGGGTCAGGGGAAAAGAGCAAGACCCTCAACGAGGTGGATTAACACAGTGGCTGCAACAATGAGCTCAAGTATAACAACGATTGTAAGGATGGCGCAGGACCAGGCAGTGTTTCATTTGTTGTGCATAGGGTCGCTATGAGTCGGAACTGACTCGATGGCACCTAACAACAATAACAGTTTTTTAAGGAAGCGCCAAATCCATTTCCAAAGCGGTTGTACCATTTTACATTCCCACGAGCAGTATATAAGTGATCCAATCTCTCCACAACCCGACCAACATTTATTATTTTGTGTTTTTTGGATTAATGCCAGCCTTGTTGGAGTGAGATAAAATCTCATTGTAGTTTTGATCTGCATTTCTCTAATGGCTAATGATCGAGAGCATTTCCTCAGGTATGTTAGTCACCTGAATGTCTTCTTTAGTGAAGTGCCTGTTCATATCCTTTGCCCATTTTTTAATTGGGTTATTTGTCTTTTTGTGATTGAGTTTTAGAAGAATCACGTAGATTTTAGAGCTCAGGCGCTGGTCAGAGATGTCATAGCTAAAAACTTTTTCCCAGTCTGTAGGTAGTCTTTTTACTCTTTTGGTGAAGTCTTTGAATGAGCATAGGTGTTTGATTTTTAGGAGCTCCCAGTTATCTGGCTTCTCTTTGGCATTTTTAGTAATGTTTTGTATTCTGTTTCTGTCATGTATTAGGGCTCCTAACATTGTCCCTATTTTTTTTCCCATAATCATTATCATTTTAGATTTCATGTTTAGGTCTCTGATCCATTTTGAGTTAGTTTTCATGCCTGGTATGAGGTATGGGTCATGTTTCATTTTTTTGCAGATGGATATCCAGTTATGCCAGCACCATTTGTTAAAAAGACTGCCTTTTCCCCAATTAACTGATACTAGGCCTTTGTCAAATATCAGCTGCTCATATGTGAATGGATTTATGTCTGGATTCTCAATTCTGTTCCATTGGTCACTGTGTCTGTTGTACCAGTACCAGGCTGTTTTGACTACTGCGGCAGTATAATAGGTTGTAAAATCAGGTAGAGTGAGGCCTCCCACTTTGTCCTTCTTTTTCAGGAATGCTTTCCTTATCCGGGGCTTCTTTCCCTTCCATATGAAGTTGGTGATTTGTTTCTCCATCTCATTAAAAAATGTCATTGGAATTTGGATCAGAATTGCATTGTATATATAGATGGCTTTTGGTAGAGTAGGCATTCTTACAACGTTAAGTTTTCCTATCCATGACCAAGGTATGTTTTTCCACTTATGTAGGTCTCTTGATTTCTTGCAGTAGTACCTTGTAGTTTTCTTTGTATAGGTCTTTTACATCTCTGGTAAGATTTATTCCTAAGTATCTTATCTTCTTGGTGGCTACTGTGAATGGTATTGATTTGGTGATTTCCTCTTTGATGTTCTTTTTGTTGGTGTAGAGGAATCCAACTGATTTTTGTATGTTTATCTTGTAACCTCATACTGTGCCAAACTCTTCTATTAGTTTCAGTACTTTTCTTGAGGATTCTTTAGGGTTTTCTGTGTATAAGATCATGTCATCTACAAATAGAGATACTTTTGCTTCTTCCTTGCCAATCTAGATGCACTTTATTTCTTTATCTAGTCTAATTGCTCTGGCTAGGACCTCCAACACAATGTTGAATAAGAGCAGTGATAAAGGGCATCCTTGTCTGGTTCCTGATCTCAGTGGGAATGCTTTCAGGCTCTCTCCATTTAAGGTGATGTTGGCTGTTGGTTTTGTATAAATCCCCTTTATTATGTTGAAGAATTTTCCTTCTATTCCTATTTTCCTGAGCGTTTTTATCATGAATGGGTGTTGAACTTTGTCAAATGCCTTTTCTGCATCAATTGATAAAATCATGTGATTCTTATCTTTTGTTTTATTTGTGTGGTGGACTACATTAATTGTTTTTCTAACGTTGAACCAACCCCGCATACCTGGTATGAATCCCACTTGGTCATGGTGAATTATTTTTTTGATATGTTGTTGAATTCTATTGGCTAGAATTTTGTTGAGGATTTTTGCATCTATGTTCATGAGGGATATAGGTCTATAATTTTCTTTTCTTCTGGTATCTTTACCTGGTTTGGTATTAGGGATATGGTGGCTTCATAGAATGAGTTTGGTAGTATTCCATCATTTTCTATGCTCTGAAATACCCTTAGTAGTAGTGGTGTTAACTCTTCTCTGAAAGTTTGGTAAACTCTGCAGTGAAGTTGTCTGGGCCAGGGCTTTTTTTTTGTTGGGAGTTTTTTGATTACCTTCTCAATCTCTTTTTTTGTTATGGGTCTATTTAGTTGTTCTACTTCTGTTTGTGTTTATTTAGGTAGGTAGTGTGTTTCTAGGAATTTATCCATTTCTTCTAGGTCTTCAAATTTGTTAGAATACAACTTTTCCTAGTAACCTGATATGATTCTTTTAATTTCAGTTGGGTCTGTTGTGATATGGCCCCTCTCATTTCTTATTCAGGTTATTTGTTTCCTTTCCTGTATTTCTTTAGTCAGTCTGGCCAATGGTTTATTAATTTTGTTAATTTTTTCAGAGAACTAGCTTTTGGCCTTGTTAACTCTTTCAATTGTTTTTCTGTTCTCTAATTCATTTAATTCTGCTCTTTTATCATTTGTTTTCTTCTGGTGCCTGACTGTTTCTTTTGTTGCTCTCTATTTGTTCGAGTTGTAGGGACAGTTCTTTGATTTTCACTTTTTCTTCTCTTCGCATGTGTGCATTTATTGATATAAATTGACCTCTGAACACTGCTTTCACTGTGTACCAAAGGTTCTGACAGGACGTGTTTTCAGTCCATTACATTCTATGAATTTCTCTATTCCCTCCTTAATGTCTTCTATAACCCAGTCTTTTTTGAGCACGGTACTGTTCAGTTGCCAAGTATTTGATTTCTTTTCCCTGTTTTTTCTGTTACTGATTTCCACTTTTATGGCCTTTTGGTCTGAGAAGATGCTTTGTAATATTTCGATGTTTTGGATTCTGCAAAGGCTTGCTTTATGACCTAATATGTGGTCTATTCTAGAGAATGTTCCATGTGCACTAGAAAAGATAGTAGACTTTGCAGCTGTTGGGTGGAGTGTTCTGTATAAGTCTATGAGGTCTAGTTGGTTGATTGTAGCAATTAGATCTTCCGTGTTTTTTGAGGTTGTTACTGGATGTCCTGTCCTTCACCGAAAGTGGTGCGTTGAAGTTTCCTACTATAATTGTGGAGGTGTCTATCTCACTTTTCAATTCTGTTAGAGTTTGTTTTATGTATCTTGCAGCCCTGTCATTGGGTGCATAAATATTTAATATGGTTATATCCTCCTGGTAAATTTTCCCTTTAATCATTATGTAGTGTCCTTCTTTATCCTTTGTGGTGGAATTAAGTTTAAAGTCTATTTTGTCAGAAATTAATATTGCCACTCCTGCTCCGTTTTGGTTGTTGTTTGCTTGATATATCTTTTTCCATCCTTTAGTTTGTTCGTGTCTCTAAGTCTAAGGTGTGTCTCTTGTAGATAGCATATAGACGGATTGTGTTTTTTTAATCCAATTTGCAACTCTGTCACTTTATTGGTGCATTGCCTTATTTTGTGTGTTGTTGACAATTTCAGTTCTCCACTTACTTTTTTGTGCTGAGAAGTTTTTCTTTGTAAATTGTGTGTTCATTTTCATAGTAGTTGAATTTATTTTTGCTGAGTTGTTATGTTTATCTTGGTTTTTATTTTGATGTATGGAATTGTTAGACCTCTTTGTGGTTACCTTAATATTTACCCCTATTTTTCTAAGTAAAAACCTAACTTATATCGCCCTATATCGCCTTGGTTTCCTTTCTGTATGGATGATCTATGTCTCCTGTATTTAGTGCCTCTTTTTTGATTATTGTAATCTTTTACGTAATGACTTCAATGATTCTCTGTTTTGAGCATTTTTTTTTTTAATTAATCTTATTTTGTTTTTGGGATTTCCCTATCTGAGTTGATATCAGGATGTTCTGTTCTGTGACCTTGTGTTGTGTTGGTATCGGATATTATTGATTTTTTGACTGAAGAATTTCCTTTAGTAATTCTTTAGCTTTGGTTTGGTTTTTGCAAATTCTCTAAGCTTGTATTTATCTGTAGATTTCTTAATTTCACCTTCATATTTGAGAGAGAATTTTGTTGGATACATGATTCTTGGATGGCAGTCTTTCTCCTTCAGTGCTCTATATATGTCATCCCATTGCCTTCTTGCCTGCATGGTTTCTGCTGAGTAGTCTGAGCTTATTCTTATCGATTCTCCTTTGTAGGTGACTTTTCGTTTATCCCTGGCTGCTTTTAAAATTTTCTCTTTATCTTTGGTTTTGGCATATTTAATGATAATATGTCTTGGTGATTTTCTTTTGGGATCTATCTTGTATGAGGTTCAGTGAGCATCTTGGATAGATTTCCTTTCATCTTTCCTGATGTCAAGGAAGTTTTCTGCCAACAGATCTTCAACTATTCTCTCTGTATTTTCTATTATCCCTCCCTGTTCTGGAACTCCAATCACATGCAAGTTATTCTTCTGATAGAGTCCCACATTTTTCTGAGGGTTTCTTCATTTTTTTTAATTTTTTTATCTGATTTTTCATCTATTCTATTGGTGTCAATTGCCTTATCCTCCATCTCCCCAACTCTGCATTCCAGCTCCTTGATTCTGCTCCTGTGACTTCCTATTGAGTTGTCTAATTCTGTAATTTTATGGTTAATCTTTTGAATTGCTGAATTCTGTCTCTCTATGGATTCTTGCAGCTTATTAAATTTTTCACTATGTTTGTGAATAATCTTTTTGATTTCTTCAACTGCTTTATCTGTGTGTTCATTGGCTTTTTCTGTAAATTGCCTTATTTCATTTCTGAGGTCATCCCTGATGTCTTGAAGCCTTCTGTATATTAGTTTTTTATATTCTACATCTGGCAATTCCAGGAATGTATCTTCATCTGGGAAAGATTTTGATTCTTTGCTTTGGGGGTTTGTAGAAGCAATCATGGTCTGTTTCTTTATGTGATTTGATATCAACTGCTGTCTCCGAGCCATCTATAAGATATTGTAATGGTTTATTTTATATTTGCTCACTGAGTCTTATCTTCTTGTTTTGTTTTGTTTCAACACACTCAGACGGGCTACTAGATTGTGCTAACTTGATTGTTTTAGACTTTTAATCACTTATGTCCTGTTACCAGCTGGTTTGAGCTGTTTCCAGGTATATGAGCCTATGAGTCCATTCACTATTCTTGAATAGAATCAACTCAGGTGTCCTGATAGTGGGTCACCTAGTGTATGGTGTAGGCTCTCACCTACTATCTTAGAGGAGTAGTGGTGATGGTTGTATGCACCAGTTTCTAGTTGCAGCAGGGGATCACACTCCAAGGAGAGCAGGGTGCTGACAGCCTTCCCCTAAGTGCCAGTGAGGAAGGAGCATCTGTGTTCTCTAGAGTGCTCTGGCGGGGGGGCTCTGCAGCTGTACCTTAGGCATCCAATGCTTGTACCTCTAAAGATTGGTAGACGTCATTATCCTCAGACCCCTTTAGCAGGTGGTTAGGTGTTGTGGATGGAGCCTCAGTCCTCAGTTCCCTGCTCTGGATCAGTGAGGGCTCTGTTTAATAGGTAGAGCGGTATTGGGCCTCCAAAACTTGCCTTTCCACTGTTCAGCTACAACAATTACAGTCAGATCTCTGAAAGAATTGCCTTTGCATTAAAATAGCTGCCTGGTTCCATGTAGGGGTGAAAGCCAAAGACTGCAGATCTCTTTTGCCTGGATGGAGCTGGTTCTGCACTGTTATGCCAGCATAGAGAAATCAGGAAAGGATTTTTTTCCCTTGATTGTTAACTGCTGCTTTTCCAGGCCAGGAGAATGGGTTAGGAAGAAACTCCCCTCCCCCCCCCCCCCCCCCCCCCGCAGCATTGTGCTCTCTGGCCCAGGGAACTGCAATGTTAATGAAGCCTTCTGGGGCAGGGAGGGTTCTGGGGCAGGGAGGGGAGGGATCAGATAGATAGGAGTAGCAGGGTAAAACAGACAAAATCTTGTTTGGCGAGGACTGTTTTATCTGATATTCCAGAGGGGCATGTAGCCTGGCTAGGTCCCCGCTGAGATTGCCTCAGGGGGTTAGGGCTGTGTCTTTGCTTGCCTTCTCTCAGGAAGCCGCATCCCTGCAGCTCTGGCCCCAAGGTTCCGCAAGGGTTCAGGTTTGGGGCATGGCTTCCTGGGCATGGACTCTCACTCCCCCAAGGGCTCGGGGCTGGGTCATGGCACACCAGGCTCAGGAACTGGTTGGTGCCTCAGCACACGGATTCTCGCTCCCCTGAGAGGCCAGGGCTGGGGGGCGGCACGCTGTCTCCGGGACTGCTCGCTGCTTCAGCGCGTGGACTCTTGCTTCCCTGAGGGCTCAGGGCTGGGGTGCAGCACACCAGTCTCCAAAACTGGTTGCTACTTCAGCGTGCGGTCTCGCGCCCACCCCTGTCACTCAGGTCAGTTCCTTAGTTCTGTGTTTGATGGTCAGGGTTTATAGATTGCTTTGTATGTAATCGATTCACTTGTTTTTTCGAGTCTTTGTTGCAAGAGGGTTCAGCGGAAGCTTCTGCCTAGTCAGCCATCTTGGTCCCACCTCCATCTTTGCGTTTTAAAACTTTAAAAAGATCTTTTGCAGCACAAATGCAATACATCGTTTGATCTTGACTGCTGCTTCCATGGACACTGATTGTTGTTCTAAGTAAAATAAAAGTTGATGACAACTTCAGCTTCTTCTCTGTTTACCATGATGCTGTTCATCAGTCCAATTGTGAGGATTTTCGTTTTCTTCAGCCACAATCCATACTGAAGACTATGGTTTTTCACTTTCAGCAATAAGTGCTTCAAGTTGTCTTCACTTTTGGAAAGTAAGGTATGTCATCTGCATTATCACAGATTGTTAATAAATCCTCCTCCAATTCTCATGCCCTGGTATTCTTCATATAGTCCAGCTTCACGAATTATTTGTTCATACAGATTCAATAAGTAAGGTGAAAGGATACGATCCTGCCATACAATTTTTCCTTTTCACGACCAGTGGGACATATATGTTCCACCTCCATTTTCTACCTCTTGGGTTTATCGGGGAGGTACTTTTCCATTAACACTACATGCAGCTGTCAGGAGGGGACTTGTTTAACTGTTTAAAGCAGGAAAATGGGTGTGTACCATGAATTATTATTTTTACAGGGTATTGTATGAGGGGATGCATACAAGTGTATCCTGTAGGGTCATAATTGTCCCAACCACCTGCATTTGAGTCTACAGGGACATCTGTATCTGAAGGTCCAATATGGCATATGCATCCCACCAATCCTATCCCCAACCCCCAGTCACGAGGGACACATGTATCCACCTTAATGACCAGAGGCACATATGTGTCCCACAAATCCTACCCCTAGAATCCAGAGGGACACACCAATGATTCAGCATGCACTCCATTAATGAAAAAATTATCAACAAAAAAAATTTTTTTTAATTTAATTGGTTCATGAAATCATGCAGTATCCCCTTGTTCTGTTCAAAAGACTGCCTTTTGGTCCACGTACATGCTCTGCATGAGCACAGTTAAGTGTTCTGGAATTCTCATTCTTTGTACTATCATCCATAATTTGTTATGATCCACACAGTCAAATGCCTTTCTGTCGTAAATAAAATACAGGTAAACATCTTTCTGGTAGTCTCTATTTTCGGCCAAGTTCCACCTGAAATCAGCAATGATATCCCTTGTTCCATGTCTTCTTCTGAATCTGGCTTGAACTTCTGACAGTTCCCTGTCTATGTATGACTATAGTCGTTTTAAAATTATTTTCAGCAAAATTTTGCTAGCATGTGATACTAATGATACGGTTAAATAATTTCCATATTCTGTTTGATCACCTTTCTTTTAAATGGGCACTACAAAGCAAGGGGTCCTAATTTTACACCAAATACACTATCAAACACAACTAAAAATGTACAAACAGAAGAAGATACATGAGATAACTGGGACCTCCTAAAAATTAAATACTTATGTTCATCAAAAGACCTTACCTAAAGAGTAAAAAGAGAACCTACAGGCTGGGAAAATGACATATCTGACAAGAGTCTAAACTAAAATCTATAGAGTACTTCAACAACTCAACAATGAAGACACAAACAATCCAATCGAAAAATGGGCAAAGGACATGAAAAGACACTTCATCAAAGAGGACATTCAGGCGGCTAACAAACACATGAAGAGATGCTTGTGATCATTAGCTATCACCAAAACTAAAACCAAACCCACTGCTGTTGAGCGTATTCCGACTCATGGCAACCCTATAGGACAGACTAGAACTACCCCGTAGAGTTTCCAAGGAGTGCCTGGCAGATTCGAACTGCCAACCTCTTGGTTAACAGCTGTGGCACTTAACCACTACACCACCAGGTTTTCCCATTAGCTATTAGACAGATGTAAATCAAAACTACAACGAGATACCATCTCACCCTGCAAAAATGGCACTGATGAAAAAACCAGAAAACAACAAATGCTGGAGAGACTGTTGGGAGATTGGAACTCTTATACACTGCTGGTGGGACTATAAAATGGTAGAATCACTATGGGAAAATGGTATGGCGCTTCCTCAAGAAGCCGGAAATAGGAATACCTTATGATGCAGGAATCCCACTCCTAAGTATATATCCTAGAGATATAAGAGCAGTGACACAAATACACATATGCACACTCATGTTCACTGCAGCATTATTCACAGTAACAAAAAGATAAAAAAAGCCTAGGTGCCCATCAACAGATGGATGGAAAAACAAATCGTGGCTGCACACAAGGGACTACCTCACAATGATAAAAAAATAATGATGAGTCTATGAACATTGTATAACATCAATGAAACTGGAGGACATTATGCTGAGTGAAATAAGTCAAATACAATAGGGCAAATACTGCATAATACTACTTTTATAAAAAGTCAAGAATAGGTATACACACAGAAAGCCAACATTCTTTGATGGTTACCAGGGATGAGAGGGGGAAGAAGGGGGAATCACTTACTAGATAGTAGACACCTGCTATTTCTGGTGATGGAAAAAGCAATACACAATATAGGGGAAGTCAACACGACTTGATCAAGGTAAATAACACATTGAGAGGTACGTAAGAATAAAGGTCAACTACAGTAGATGCTATAACACATACAGTTTTGCAATAGTAACAACATGCAAAAAATATGTGAGCGGTTACGTATGTAGATATGTATGCTATATGAGAGTGAGAAGGCATATGAGAGTACATTTGCTTGCACACATAGGTATACTTGTGGGCATATGCAGATACATGTTTGTATGTGCTGCATGTATATATTCACATATACAATAAAGCACATATGGAGCACAGTTATGGATACCTCCTAGACATACCCAAACATGTTGTGGGATTGATTTACTGGGTGTAAAGGCTCAGGACCATAGTCTCATGGGACAATTGATGTAACTTAGCTCATAGAGATAATGTTCTACATCCTAATTTGGTGAGTAGTGCCTGGGATCTTAAAAGCTTGCTGTCTTTCCGTCTGGAGCAAAGAAGAGAGAAGGAAACCAAAGACTCAAGGAAGACATTAGTCCACAGAACTAATGGCCTACACAAACCACAGCCACTTCTACCCTGAGACCCAAAGAATTACATGGTGCCCGAATACCACTACTATGTGACCAATGACCAGTAGAAGGTCCTGGTTAGAATGGGAGAAAAATGCAGATCTAAACTCAAATTTATAAATAAGACCAGACTTACTAGACTGATAACAACTAGAGGAACCCCTAAGACTATTGCCCTAAGATACCCTTTTAACCTGGAACTGAAGCCACTCCGGGAGGTCACCTTTCAGCCAAATAGACTGGCCTATAAAATAAACAATAATACTGTGAGGAATGTGCTCTGCATTGTGATGGATCCCTTTTGTGTGCCCTTTCTAGCCGTGGTCTTGTAACTCCCACTCAAGCAACTGGGTGGGACTGTGTGATAGGGTAATTGTGGACCACCAAAGGGATTGGTCAGTTTTGCCGTCCTGCTGGGCTTAAAATGAGCCACCCCAAAGACGAGAAAGAGAAGATACCACCACCACCAAGGAAGAACAGCCAGGAGCCAGAATATCCTTTGGACTCGGGATCCCTGTGCCGAGAAGCTCCCAAAACCAAGAGACAGAGAACTGTAACCCTGAAGGCAGCGAGAAGCGGCAGCAGAGACCCTGCAGCAGGAGATGGCATGGTGGGCTTGCTGGCCCACAGAGAAAGCTTAAAGTCTTTGGGCAGAGGCCGAGGGCCAGAGAAAGGCATGCCTGTGAGCATGGCTGGGAAGAGGTTGTCCTGCATGTTCCTGAGCCTGAATTGTAACCTGTTACTTCCCTAATAAACCCAATAATCGGGAGTATGATCTTTGAGTTCTGTGTGTCCACTGCAATGAATTACTGAATCTAGCAGATAAGTAAAAGAGTGTTGTGAAAGGGATGGCTGGTGTCAGAGTTGGTAAAGATGGAGAAGAAAAGAGGCATGTCTGACTGCTGTTTCATGGGAATCAGCCTTGGACTGTTGATCTTGATTCTCCTTCCCCTTTGTGAAGTCAGAGGAGGTCAGACACTGCTCCCATGCTGTTTTCATAGCTCCTTTAAATAATCAACTATAGGAGACCAAATGGTCAACATTTACACAAAAGCGAAGATGAGAAGACAAGGAGGGGCAAGGAAACTGGATGGATAGTAACAGTACAGGCAGGGGCGGAAATGGTGAGAGTGCTGACACATTATGGCAATTGTAACCAATGTCACAGAACATTTTGTGTATGAATTGTTGAACAGAAATCTAATTTGCGTGTAAACTTTCACCTAAAACTTAATACACCCTCTCCTCACTTATAGACATGGTTAGGTTCCGAAGACCAAGTTGTTATGCAAAACTGGTATTATGTGAAAATGGAGGATGACCACACCAGATCACAAAATGGAAGATGGCTACATTATTACATAACTGCCAAATTATATCATTACATAAATGCCAAACCACTGAGAATCATGACCCAGCCAAGTTGACACATAACCTTAATCATCCCAGCCAGTATTACTCTTGCCTTGTACCCTGACATTGATTACTTCCATAACTATGTCATTAATGCACAAAATAGTTGGATAGAAGATTTTTTACTATTGTTGTAAATGCAAAATGTCAGATAATGAGATAGTAAGTGGTGTAAAATACTCCATAAAAAACAAGAAATGCTTATGGTAGCAGTATGGAGTCCCTGGGTAGTGCAAACGGTCACGTGTTTGACTGCGAACCAAAATATTAGAGGTTTGAGTCTACCTGTGCTGCAAAGGAAAAAGTTACAGCTTCTGAAAGGTCACAGCCTTGAAAACCCTACAGAGTCATCCAAGGTACAACAATTGGTCTCTATTTGCCTGGAGCAACACAGAAGGATGGAGTGTCAGGAATAAGAGGAGGAAACAGAACGTGTAGCTAATTGCCTCCATGAACAACTGCTTCCTTTCCATGAGACCAGAAGAACTGGATGTTGTCTGGCTACCATTACTGAATATTTTGATCAAAGATTGTAGAGAAGAATCCTGTTCAAAAGGGAGAAAATGCAGACCAGAATTTCAAGTTCTCATGGACTCCAGAATTACTGGAGCCACGAAGGATGAATTAACCTCTGATACTACTGCCCTGAAGTAATCTTTAAACCTTGAACTCAAACTAAAAATACCCCTTGAAGTCTTCTTTAAACCATATAATCCAAAAAAAAAACAAGAAAAAAAACCAAACCCGTTGCCATCGAGTCGATTTCAACTTATAGCGACCCTATAGGACAGAGTAGAACTGCCCCATAGAGTTTCCAAGGAGTGTAGATTCGAACTGCTGACTTTTTGGTTAGCAGCCGGAGCACTTAATCACAACACCACCAGGGTTTCCATAAAATAGTTTAGTTTAAATATCAAAGAACGTCTGCCTTGAACATTGTGCTCTTTTAAGCACTATTTATATGGGATCAAACTGACAACAGCAACTTGAAAGATTAGACAGGAAACTCATGGGCAGTGAGTTTATGTTAATGTAGATAAGGAAGGTGAGAATGGTTGTACAACTTGAACGAATGTAATCAATGTCACTGATGTAGCAATTGTTAAATTGGTCAATGTTCTGCTGTGTATATTCTCAACAAAAAATTTTGAAGAAATTCTCATAAATATATATAATTTTTCATAACGGGATGTGTTCTGTACTTTTTTCTATCTTTATAACCCTTACTGCTCCTTTCACAATGATGGTACTCCATAAATATTTGTGGTATTGAACAAGACTTTCTTTAGAGATGACTGTTTCCTGGTTTTCAGATTTCTGAAATGTTACTAATAAATATACCTTTACATAAACAAACAAAATAATATAATGGGCACTAATATCTCTTCCAGTTGGTCGACCAGGTAGCTGTCTTCCAAATTCCTTGATCTAGATGCGTAAGCACTTTCAGCATTGCAACTGTTTGTTAAACCATCTCGACTGGTAACCTTTAGCAAATCTTAACTTCCATAACTCCTCCCTTACCTTAATAAACATCATTTGGCTATTGATGTTTTCTTTTTCACAAAGAAAAAAGATTTTTACCGTTGTAAAATTGAGTATCCTCTTCCTATTCTCAGAGATGTAATCTTAAATCATGCTTTGTTAGCTCTCACTAGGAATATTTCAATGATTTCATTTCTTTCCTTCTTTGATTTGTCAAGTTTTAAACTCTTTTCTCTTTAGTCTACTCCAAATGCAACTGTTCAACATAGTCAACACATTTAGATAAAATTCTTTTCAAGTATATTAAGTGACTTTTTCTCATTTAAACAAAATTTTCTTGCCTTTCTGTATCCCAGGTTCTTTACTATTCTAACACTTTTCTCAGATACATATAGGTTTTACTCTGAGTGTTGTATGACCTTGGGTGGTCAATTTTCTTCACATTGTTATAATCCATAAAATGGGTACAACGCCACTTATCCTACCTGAAAGGTTGCTGTGAGGATCCCACAGGAAAAGAGTGGAAATCTCCTTTGACATTTCTGAAGTTCTATTATAGGGCAGACCATATAAATATGATAGTTTGATTTCAGCTTCATCCTTTATAGTTGCTACAAATAATGACTTGAAATTACTATTCTCAAACTTAAATTCTTTGGCAAATGTTTCACCTGATACCATCAAAACATAGCTTATTTTTATTCCAACTTAATACAAAAAAAATTTTTCAGTAAAAGAAACTAGAATAGTAATTTTCAAATTTATAGTTAAAATAAGAATTGAGGGCTGAATTACTGATACGTACACACACACACACACACACACACACACACACACTTTACCTTTCTTCCAATATGGATTCCTGGAGTATCTGCTTCCACAATAAATCCTGTAAAGGCTTTACGAGCAGGAGTCTTAGGATTTGGATCAGAACGGGCCAATAAAAAAAACCTAATAAACACACACATAAGATGATGATGATAATGATATCAGCAGAATACGTACAGTGATTGCTCTCAGTCAGTCCACCCAATAATTCCATTTATTATTACCCGCATTTTACAGATGATAAAATGAAGAATCAGGGAGGTTTAAAAACTTGCCCGAGTTCTATACCTAGAATATGGCGAAGCTTTTTAACTACTTTATATGGTATTCAACTTCTTTTGGTAGTATGAGTTGTAAGTCAAAACCTCTTATATCAAGATAACGTAATAAAAGAAAGTATGTACGAGTTGGAACTGGCACCTTTCTTCCCCCAAACTAGTTTTATTCAAGGGACAAGCTATCTGGGAATGGAGAGCAAATAGAGCTGCATGTGAAAAGGATATTCGCTAGTTTCCCCCTCCAGAAAGATTCTGAAATGAAAGATATAAGGAAGAAAAATTATAAAACATTTTTACAATTCTAACTCAAGTTCTACATAGCTTGAGTACAGGAGAATTAAAAAAAAAAAAAAGGTATTCCTCCTTACACAATTTATTTTCTATGCTTAAAACCAATGTATTTTCATTCATTCTTTAGAGGTTTATTTAACAACACTAAAAAACAGTCGAATTTTTTTTTAGTTTTATATATTACCTAATTTGTCTTACTACATGAAAAGTTGTACTTTATCAGTTCTTAAAATTATGAAAGCATCTAATTGCATTGTAATCTCTCTCAGCTTGTTAAATTTTAATTGTTTCTTCACTTTTTTGTATTACTTGCTGATATTAGGATGAAAAGATAATGATATAACACTCCATAATACTGGACATTAAGGATACTCGTAAATGACTGATGGATATGACAACTGTTTAAAATAAAAATATAACCCTGAGTAGGCTCATTTCCAAGAATGGTACTTTATTTCCCATAATACTGCACTGCTCATAGACATATATTAACCCAAAAAACCAAACCCAGTGCCTTTGAGTCAATTCTGACTCATAGCGGCCTGACAGGACAGAGTAAAACTGCCCCACAGAGTTTCAAAGAAGCGCCTGGCGGATTCGAATTGCTGACCCTTTGGTTAGCAGCCGTAGCACTTAACCATTACACCACCAGGGTTTCCATACATATACTGAATCAGAATTTTACAGAAGAAGGCAGAGGCCACTCAGTTCATTATTTCAATGACTGAAAATGTGTTTCTTTTAGGAAGTGTCTATGGTGGCGTAGTGGTTAAGTGGTATAACTGCTAACCAAAATATTGGGAGTTTGAATCCATCAGGCGCTCCTTGGAAACTCTATGGGGAGTTCTACTCTGTCCTATAGGGTCGCTATGAGTCACAATTGACTCAACAGCAGTGGATTTGGCTTTTTGTTTTTGGTTTAATGACGGATAAATACATAATTTTCCATGATAACTTAACGCATTGGATAACACTGTTGGTGGAAAGCTTAACCTTATGTTGAGCTAAATTCTGCAGTTTTCTAACTTTCACATACTAATCCTAAACTGGCTTTTTGAAGCAATAGTACAAACCCGTTCTTCTTTCTGTGTAATATTCTTTCAAAACTTTCAAGATTCTTCTAAAACAACCAAATCTAATTCCTTGATTCCTTGAAAAACATGTTTTCTAGGCTCCTCCTAATCCAGTATACTTACCTGGTACTGGATTTATTCCAGTTTGTCAAAACATTTCTAAAAATGTACTGCCAAAACTGTCACCAGTTTTTCTTGTTTTATGCTGTATTTCTATTATTTCAGCTTGAAATTACATTAGCATTTTAAAGCTGGTACACTACACTGTTGATTATTACTTATTAAACTTTCCTCATGTGTTTTTCACAAATAATACTATCAAAAAACCAAAAACCACACTCGTTGCCTTTGAATCAATTCTGACTCATGGCGACCCCATGTTACAGAGCAGAACTGCTCCACAAGATTTTCTTGACTGTACTCTTTATGGCAGCAGATTGCCGGGCCTTGCTCGCATAAAGTTGCTGGGTAGGTTTGAACAGCCAACCCTTAGGTCAGTAGTTGAGCACAAACCATTTGTGCCACTCAGGAACCTTTAAGTATGTCTTTATTCAACATTTTATATTTATACAAATAATTTTTTGATCCTTTGTTGAACTTCATATCATTATTTTGGGACCTACATATTTGGACCTTTTAGAGTTTATTAAAGTAAATTCTGTCTTCTTTAGATGATAACCTGAGTTTTAAGATTACTTCTGCTTAATGCTCAGAGTGAGAGAGATGTGTTATACTAGTAGTTTTTGTTTTTCTTCAGGGCCTTAGAAAGTTCTAAAGAAATGCTGGTGTAGGCAATGGGGAGTAGAGATGTAGGTGTGGTAGATGGGGCTCTAGTCTTGCTAATCAGATTCAACCAGAGTAGGTGTTTTCATTTTATTTTACAAATCAAACTTCTAAGAGTTAATTTGAAGAAACAGTTCATGGGCTTTAAAATATTTTTGAAGATCACTTAACTATTTATAATCTCTTAGGGACCTTCTACTTCCATAAATATAGTTTAGCTTAATTGTGGTGGTTTAAAAATAAAGGGAAGAATAAAGATAAGTGTGGTGTGATTGACTAATGACTGATTACTTTTGTGTGGCCTTTCTAGCCATGGTCCCATAACTCCCACCAGATGATAGGATAATCCAAGAGGATTGGTCAATTTTGCCTTAAAAGAGAGCCAATTCCAGAGCAGAAGGGAGAGCTCACCATCACCACAGAAGGAGAGACTCGCGGCAGAAACCTGTAGGAGATGGTGCAGTGGGCTTCCCAGCCCACGGAGTTAGAAAATCTAGTGCCTCTGGGCAGAGATTAAGGCCAGGGAGAAGTTCACGCCTGACCTGTGAATTTGGGACTTGCCAGCCTCCGCAACCGCACGACCCATTTCCTTTATATGATTCGTAAATTCTGTGAGACGTTGCAGGGAATTAGGGAACTCAAAGACAAGAGGGACAGTCCTGAGGCAAGAGGGAGTAGTTGATGTTAGAGATGATGGAGTGACACAGCAGCTTGGAAAAATTAGACATTTGGGACATTTTTAACCCCTACCTCATAGGAGCCAACTTTGTGCTGATTCTTATAAAAGAAATTATTCATTTAGTTGGTGCCAGAATGATGAGTTTCACTGCAATGGCTCAGAATCACTGGAATATATGGTTTTGGAAAAAGGGGATAAATGGGAGAATGAGAAACCTTTGGTTTCTGGATGGGATAAAAAACACCCACGGATGGAAGCAGCTGTTTTGTTGCAATCAGTTACCCAAGACAAAAGCTATTCATGATTTAGGAAGGGTGGATCTAACTCCTGAGGAATTGGCTAATTGGAATCAGCAAGAGGACCTGTTGGTATGCTCACCTGAGGTGGCCAATTGGGTCCATGAAATGAGTGGATATGGAGGTGCTGCAGCAATGCAGGGATGGGCTGAAACTAGACACATTCCCTTGCACACTCTGAGGCACAAAATGCCAATAAGGACTACTCGGTCTGCCAGCAAGAGGGACAGAGGTTGCAGATGGCTATGGGGCAGATTCCCCAGGGGGAAGGCCCTGCACATAACTGGCAAGTTGATTATATTGGACCAATGATGCCGGTGGCACCAGGTGGCTACAAATGGGTCCTCACAGGAATGGATACTCTGAACTAGGCTTTGCATATCCTGTGACAGATGCAAATGCCAAAAATACCATTAAGGGATTGGAACAAAAGATGCTGTACAAATCTGGGGCACCAAGTTGTATTTCATTAGACAAAGAAACATACTTTGCAGCCCACAGGGTGCAGCAATGGGCCAGGAAACATTATATTAAATGGACATACCATGTTGCATATCACCCTGAGAGTAAGGGTTTGATAGATAATTGGGATGGGCAATTGAAACACTGGCTATCTAAGATGGGGGGCAGGTAAAGGCATGAAGTGGCTGGCTTACATACTTTCATGAATGTGCTTACATTAAATGAGGGGAACAAGGGAGGATCCCCACTGAATAGACTCCTCCTTTCCTGATGGGTCTGGGGAAGAGAGGGTGGGGGAAGATGTTGATAGGATTATATGACTCAGCTGTTGGTGCTGTTAAAAGGGTTAACTGTGATTGTAAAAACTGTAATTGTAGAAGCTGTAACTGTGAAAGAGTTGACTAAGGGGAAGGCCCTGCTGAATTACAGTACAGTGGCCAAACCTAAAGTCCTTTATAAAGGTTTTGCTTCTGCTGACACTTTGTGAGGCTCATAGCAACAGAATAATCTTCTCTCAGTTAATTTTATTAGAGGCCAGAGTGGGTGAAGCTAAGATGACTGTTGGAGAACCTGATCAGATCAGATGAACACCTACCTGTAGCCGACTTCAATGGCTAGTACCTGAGTAACCTCACCCTGTGGACTCTCTGCCCTACTGAAAGAGTAATTGTTACTGACTGTTTTGGACTGGTAAAATCATTGGGAGGGGAAAATTATCCTCCAAATATGAAAAGAACCATGGCTAGGAAAGCCAGTGGGTAGCCTGTGGTGTGACCGATTACTTTTGTGTGGCCCTTCTAGCCATGGTCCTGAAATTTCCACCCAGGTGACTAGGCAGGGCTGTGTGACAGGGTAATAGAAGGGGACTGGTCAATTTTGCCTTAAAAGAGAGCCAACTCCAGAGCAGCTGGGAGAGCCCATAGCCACCAAAGAAGGAGAGATCTGCAGGAGATGATGCAGTGGGATTCCTGGCCCGTGGAACAAGAAAGCTGAGTGCCTTTGGGCAGAGACTTGAGGGCCAGGGAGAAGTCTATGCCTGACCCACAATTTTGGGACTTGCCAGTCTCCACAACTGCACAAGCCATTTCCTTCATATGGTTCATATCAGTTCTGTGAGACGTTGCAGGGAATTAGGGAGCACAAAGACAGGAGGGAGAATACTGAGGTGAGAGAGAATAGTTGACGTTAGAGATAATGGATTGGTACAGCGGCCTGGAAAAGTTAGATGTTTGGGATATCTTTAACCTCCGCCTCATAGGAACCAGCTTTGTGCTGATCCTTATAAAAGAAATTATTTGTTTAAGAGGAAACCCTGAACATAATTAAGAAACAATATACAGACGTGTTGTAAATAACATACCAATTAGCTTTTCCTCCATTGGTTATCCACATCTTCTGACCATTAATAACATATTCATTTCCTTTCTTTTCTGCTTTGGTCTTTATAGCAGCTACATCAGAGCCTGCTCCAGGTTCTGTTACACAGTAGGCCTTGAAAATATGAAAACAAGAGAAAATATTAAACTCTAGTTATTAAGTTATGAATGTCCGAAACAAGGATTTTATTTTTTTAGGCCAGCATTTTAAAGATTTTAAATTACCTAAAAATAAAATAATCTTACAGGACCAAATAAACTGCTCAAATGTGATACATTTAAAATATAAAATTAGGTACAGGATGTCAATAAACCATATCAAAAATTAAAATGCTAGATATGTCCAATCAAGTTAATTAAATTCAAATTCACATGCACTCATTCATTCAACCACTTACTGAGTATCTACTATGTGCTTGGTTTTATGAACCAGAAGATGGAGAAACGAGAGATGAAAGATCTCCTGTCCTCAATATTTTCACAATGGAACAACGTATATAAGTACAATATCATATATCTAGTGTGGAAGGCATACATGCACAAAGGGCTTGAGAAACTAGCTTAACTTCAAGGTGTCAGGAAAAGCTTCCCAGAGTAAATGATGTTTAAATTAAGTTTCAAAAAGGAAAAGGGGTCCTTTGGAGGGAGCAGGAGGAGGGTGGCAGGATGACTATTCCAGGCAGAAATAATTTTATGTGCAATGATACCAAAAGAGGAGGCAGGGTTTCCTAACATGTGAACTCTGTGCATGTAAAGAAATGGTAGAAAATAAGTTTGGAAATAAAGGAAGAAAACAGATGACAAAGAACCCTTTATGTCACAATAAACCACTGCCATCGAGTTGAGTCAATTCCGACTCATACTGACCCTATAAGGCAGAGTAGAACTGTCCTACAGGGTTTCCAAGGAACGGCTGGTGGATTTGAACTTCCAACCTTTTGGTTAGCAGTCATAGCTCTTAACCACTGCACCACCAGGGCTCCTTATACCACAATAAGAAGTTAAAGTTTATCTGTTAGAAGCAGGAGAGCCTTTTAAGGCTCTTAAACAGGAATGACAAGATGCACGCAGTAATGGATTAAAGGCGGTAGTGGGGTGCAAGTGTTAGGTTGTGTCAGTTCAAGTTTATGAGTGGCAGATACTGCGAATAAAATGCCTGAAATAAAGTGCCTTGCTTTCAAGGCGCTTATAATCCAAAGGAGAGGGAAACCTTAACAATTAATTTGAATTCAAACTAGTTAAGATATTTAGGAATATTAGAAATGACTACTTGTGGGGAGATGGAGGCGAGGGGTGATAAAACAGGTAGAAAGAAGAGTTAGTGGCAAAACTTACTGGAAGAGGTAAGTCTTGAAGGACAAATAAAAGTAAGAAAGGCAGGCTGAAGGCACAGAGGAATAAAGCAGCAGTTGTACTGGCAAAACTACCAGCAGGTCTGTATTGGGTCGCGATGAGTAGGAATCGACTCGACAGCAACGGGTTTTGGTTAGAAGAAATGCAGTTCTAAAAAGTGGAAGGGAAAAAATAACTTGGTTTAAGACACGCTTAGCTTAAGGTACTTTGGTCTAGCCAAGACGAAATGTTTACCAGATGTGCATATACAAGTGTGAAGTTCGGGGAGAAGTCAGGGCAGATTCTGAAGAGTTAAGACTATTCGAATGAATATACCAGTCATAACATTAAATGGGGAAACTGACTTGGTAAAGACTAAGTTTTGTATCATTAAAAATGCAAATCCTATAAGCTGAATTAACAAATGTACAGTATCTAAGAGTGGTGATGGTACCACCCTACTCTGTACCAATCAGATCATGCGAATGTACTATATTTAGGTTATTTTTGGGTCAGTGATTACTAGTGATGGGATTTTACCACGTCAAATGAAAAAAAAAAATGACAAAATTGGGGAAAAGATAAGATTCACATAACAGCTATATTAAAATATCTGAAGGGCTTATAGCCAAGGGAAAGAATTTGACTTCACAGTTAAAAAACTACACTGAAATCAATCATTCCAACATTTATTGAACACTTATTATATGGTGTGAGGTGGTGAAGTTATAAGAGGAAATGGTACGATCCCTTCCCTCAGGAGCATGCAATCTAGAATAGGGCTTTCTAACAGTCAGAGGAGCTCCCTAATAGAGCTGCTTCAAAAGGTGGTGACTCCCAGGCATGTGACGTATGAAAAAATGAGCTCAGAGGGTGTTTTGACAGGGATGCCTTAGAGGAAATTCAGGCATCACGTGAGTTAACTGAAGTAGTTTATTCTCCTTTCTGGAGATGCAATAACAGAGATTCATCACAGAATAAAGTATCATACAAACGAGCTCTCCAGAAAAAGACAACCCTTTTTAAATTTTGTTTTAATGACGTTTGGAAATTTCCCCCCTAAAATATGCTATTAGATGTATCTCTGCTTTATAACAGGCAAAGTTTTTAGAGCTTATGAAGTGTTATGGACCTGTCTGTTTCTGGGAATAACGGCTTGTTACTGCTGGTTCTTCGCATCTTCTTTGATTGCTTCTTAGTAATGAAAGTTAATTTTTTTTTAACTCTCTTTCAACAGAAATCTTCCCTTTTTGTTTCTCTTGCACCTGTTCCCTTCTTTATCACACTGTATGGTACCACACAGTATTATATACAGTATTATTGTTATTTGTTGTGTTTCTCTCTTATTGCAGTCTCAGAGCTTCTTGAGAGTAGGAATGGTACTTACTCCACTTGGTATCCCTAGTGCCAAATAATAAGTGTTTAATAAAATTATAAATATCCCACACATTTCCCATCCTCATTATTCTAACTAGTTTGACTTATAACACCGAAATGTCGCCACACAAACTAGAAAATCAAATCAGTAACTTATTTTATGCATAATTCTAAGGCAATGCCCTGGTGGTGCAGTGGTTAAGAGCTCAGTTTGCTAACCAAAAGGTCAGCAGTTCGAATCCACCAGCTGCTCCTTGAAAACTCTATGGGGCAGTTCTACTCTGTCCTACAGGGTCTTTATGAGTCGGAATTGACTCCACGGCAACAGGTTTGGTTTGGTTTTTGGTGTGACCAAGGGTTCACCCAGTCTTGTTCACTACTTTATTTCCAGTCCAACTGGTACAGAGTACTCAAATATTTGAATGAATGAGGGTAGTTTCATGCCTTTCTTTATGCTACCATCTTGAAACAGGCTGCTCAGCCATATCTTGCACAGTACCTGAGCCAATTTTTTTTTTCCTTCTTCTTTCTTCTTTCTCTCCTTTCCCTCCCCTAGCCCATCCCTGCCTCCAAGTAAGACCCCGATGTTAGCTCCCCAAATGGTTAAGTGTTAACCAATGTTTCCTCTAAGACTGTGGAAAACAAGTGATATTGGTCTAAGCTTGTCAAATAAGACGAAGGATGGCACCAGCTACCCCCTGAGCTGATGGGAAAATGGCAGGAAAAGATCAACATGTTTGAGATACAACCACCAAAACCAAACAGAAGGAAGAGAGCGCACATTCCACAAGTCCCTAAGACTTATGGCCCCTTTTCCCTTAAAAACCCGAACTAATCAGTAGTCTGGTGAGACAGACGACTTTAGGAGGAGATCATTCCCTTCTGTCTCCATATACTGGTATATCTAATAAAGCTCTTGCTACCCACCTCACCCGTCTCAAGAATTGGCTATTTGCAGCAGGTGGCTCTAACTCGTGAAATTACGGTAACAATCTTACATTGGTACAGTTTATAAAAATCGGCTCTAGACTTCCTAGTTACCATACAAAAAAAACAGTACTAAGTATGAGATTCACACTATCCTTAAGCTGAAATCGGCATATAGCAGGCAACTCAGATATTGAGTAAGTTAATAAATGAATGACTAGTAGTTAAAGAGAAACAAAAGTTTTGCTCTTGGCTATTAGGAATGAAGGAAACTTCTCTCAGATGTATTTTTGCAAGTGGGGCACTAAGCGATAATATCACTACAAAAAACTAAGTGTCAGGGATTGAATTGTGTCCCCCCCGTCCCCCGAAATATGTGTTGACTCGGTTAGGCAATGATTCCCAGTATTGTGTGGTTGTCCTCCATTTTGTGATTGTAATTTTATGTTAAAGAGGATTAGGGTAGGATTGTAACACCACCCCTACCCAGTTCACAACCCTGATCCAATGTAAAGGGAGTTTCCTTGGGGTGTGGCCTGCACCACCTTTTATCTTACAAAACATAAAAGGAAAGGGAAGCAAGCAGAGAGTTGGGGACTTCATACCACCAAGAAAGAAGCATGGGGAGTAGAGCGCATCCTTTAGACTGGGGGTTCCTGAGCAGAGAAGCTCCTAGTCCAAGGGAAGACTGATGAGAAGGACATTCCTCCAGAGCCAACTGAGAGAGAAAGCCTTCTCCTGGAGCTGACGCTCTGAATTTGGATTTCTAGCCAACTAGACTATGACAAAATAAACGTCTCGTTGTTAAAGACATCCACTAGTGGTATTTCTATTATAGTAGCCCTAGATGACTAAGACACAAAGTATCTTATTTTATCTTTACTATAACTCGTTTGGAAACCCTGGTGGCATAGTGGTTAAGAGCTACTTCTGCTAAACAAAAGGTCGGCAGTTTGAATCCACCAGGTGCTCCTTGGCAACTCTGTGGGGCAGTTCTACTCTGTCCTATAGGGTCTCTATGAGTCGGAATCCACTTGACGGCCATGGTTTTTTTTTTTTTTAATAACCCATTAGATATTACACTTTCCGTTCTCAGAAGAGAGTTTGAGGTTAAGTGACTATACAAGATCACACTGCTATTATATGGCAGAGCCAAAACTTGAAGCTAGGTCTTGGGATCCCAAGTTTAGGGTTCTTTCAGTCACATTCCAGCAATTTTCTTAGCTCCACTGGATATGCATGGTTTTATGACAAGAGTTTTCTTACACTGAGGCTTTTTACACAGACTTCTGGGTTCTAAGATGAAGTTTAGGTAAACAAGTTTACTGAATGTCTGCCCATAACGAGCATGTCCTAACAGTCTACTACTTAGTTAAAATTGTCTAATACTACATATATTTTTTTTTTTTTTTTTTAGGTGTATATTGCTTAGAAGGAGCCCTCGTGGTGCAGTGGTTAAGATCTTGGCTGCTAACCAAAAGGCTGGCAGTTGGAATCACCAGCCACTCCTTGGAAACCCTATGGGGGAGTTCTACTCTGTCCTACAGGGTTGCTATAAGTCCAAATCAACTTGATGGCAATGGGATTTTTGGATACTGCTTAAACGATTCAACTGGATCTTTAGAAAATTTGGTTTTTAATTTATTTTAATATTATATATAAAAATATGTAAAAAACTATGTATGTAATATAATAATATAATTAGTTTCTATTTTAGGAATTTTTTTGTACTAAATGATATTAAAAATAATGGTAATGTCTTTACCTCTTTACTCTCTTCCTCATTAAAAGTATATCTGATCACATTATCAGGTAAGAGATTAAGTCTTATGAATATGAAATAACATAAACATATCTGTATTGTAAAGTTAAATCCAAACCTGTATCAATTTTTATGACATTATTTTTAAAAGCAAATATCTAAAGAATTTAAATAATAATAGAGAATAGTGAAATAAGTCATAGTACTTCCATTAGATGCACAGTAATACATAACATACCATTTAAAAAGATTTAAGAGCATAGGAAAATGCTCATAATGTTAAAGCATATAAAACTGCATATATATGACCCTAACTGTTAAAAATGCATTTATATATTAAGTCTAAGAAGGACTAGAATAGTAATACTTCGTATCTGAAGATTATAGACATTTATTTAAATAATATTTTAGTGTTTTCAGTGAAAGTTTACACAGCAAATTAGCTTACCATTTAACAATTACCACACAAATTGTTCAGTGATACTGGTTACATTTTTTCCACAAAGTGTCAACATTCTCATTAATTTGGCTCTGGATGTTCCCTTTCCAATAATGCAGCTTCCCTGTTAGAGATATTTTATTCTCCTTTATACCTGGTGGTGCAGTGGTTAAGAGCTACGGCTGCTCACCAAAAGGTCAGCAGTTCGAATCCACCAGCTGCTCTTTGGGGCAGTTCTGCTGTGTCTTATACGGTCGCTATGAGTCGGAATCATCTCGACGACAACAGGGTTGGGTTTTCTTTCATACGTTTCTAACTTTTCTATACTATGTATTTTTATAATCAGAAAAGTTAAAAAAAATACTATTTTTTAAAAGCTTAAATAGAATACAAAATTAAATGCAGTACAATTAAAAAAAAAACTTATTGCGATTAAATCATTAATAGTTAATCCAGATATAATTCATCTATTGAGTGTTCTCATTTTCACTCTTAGCATCCCTAGTGCTATTGCAGACTAGTAGGGGGAAAAAGTAGAGTAAAACCTTTATTAATTCAGAAGTTACAAAACCGTAGACAGGGAGTACAGTGAGTGCATCTTTATGTATACTGAATGTATGAACGAACCTATCAAGGAAGTGTTTAAAATACTTGAGCTATTTTTGAAGACTCTCAAGTATTTTAGAAATATCTATTTATAGCTAATATGATAATCACAAACACACTTACGAATTCATTAAGCTAGGTTCTCCCTACCACATCTATGTTTCAATTTATTATGCTATTTCTCGTTACTAAACATGTTCCAAAAACCAAGCCAAACCTGTTACTGTCAGTTCTGACTCACGGTGACCCCATGTGCTCCAGAGGATTTTCCTGACTATAATCCTTACGGAAGCAGATCGCCAGGACTTTCTTCCGCAGTGCTGCTGGGTAGGTTTGTACTCCTACACTTCAGGTTAGCAGCCAAGCACAAACAACTTGCCTCGCCCAGAGACCTACTATATACGTTACAGGACAAGAATCTAGATGTTTCACATAATTCTTAAGACAATATTGAGAATGTTAGCTTAAACTCTCATTCATTGAAAAAAATTACAATTACGTAAGAAATATGTATGAATATCTTTATTAAGCAGTATGCTTGAAATATAGGTATTTCAGATTAATAAAAAATATTATTTTCAAATATTACTTTCTACTCTTTCAGACAATTAGTTCAAACTAATAGTAATTCACTCTATTTCAATATCACAATCACACTCAAGGCTGAAATCTCTTAAGAATAAAAAACAAGCAGGTAAAAATCCTTATGTAAGGAACACTTCAGAATAGAATCTCAGTGTATATATATTTATATGTACATATATATGTATGTATATATATGTGTGTGTGTGTGTGTATCTTTTTTAAAAAACCACTTAAACCTTTTGTTGACTAGCTCTCAGGGAATTAAATAAAATCTGTAACTACACTCCCCAAGTCACTCAGTCATTTAAGGAAAAAGCTGCTATCTCTTCAGTCACATATTCAACATTAATCTCTTAGTAGTTCAGAAGATTCCTAGTTTAAATATCTACTGTCCTACACTCGGAATCTGAGATCCACCCAGTTTTTGAACTGCAGAGGGCTACATTAAGAATATGCATAAGGCATATTACGACACTTTTTTTTGCATCCTAGAAACATCACTGTACCTAAATATGTTCCTTTTTTTTCACAAAATCCTTAGCATTATACTTTTAATTTTCCTCTCATTTTGTCCAAATGAAAGACTGAGGCATTAATTTTTAACTCATGTGTCAGTTGCTAAAATTCATCTTAACCTGTTATGGCCTAATGCATACATACAGATAAAAAACGAGAAATAGTACCCTTGTTCGCATCTTTAAAATGTGAAATAAAGCAGCAGTTACACATACTCACACACACTATTGGCTCCTCAATCATCCTCCTCAAATACTTCTTTTGTTGTTCATCATTTCCAGCAATAATAACAGGCATTTCCTACCACAGAAAATTGACATTAAAGAAAAAGCAAGATATTTTAATAGATATGTAAGTTCAGAGATGCCATAATTCAACACAAATGAAGAAATATTTTCCCGCCAAGGGGTTCAAAGAACTGACCTTTACTCTGCCTCTAAGTTACAGAGCTACAGTACAGGAAATAAATCTGTTAATCTAAGTATATTCATATCTAGGACTTGGTAATATAATACGTAGAAACCTACTATAGTAAAATCTGCTAATGAAGAATTAAACTAGGATGAGTGACTTGGTATGTACGATCAGGCCTCCTTAAAACTGCTAACTACATTTCAGCACTGAAACCTATGACAACAAACCATCCTGACCTTTTCCCCTAATGCTGGCTTTAGGCCTTGCCCTAACCTAGAACTGCCAGTGCCACAGCAGCCCAAGTGTATAGTTTCTCCTCAAGAACAGACAGCACTCCGAATACGAGAGACAGCAGGGCCAGAATGATCACACCTTGGAATCATAACTCCACACTTCAATGCAGAATCTTGTTCTCCTTTTCAAAGAAAACTGTGTTCCGACAACTAATATTTTATTACCAATTTATTTAGCACTAGGAAATATAAACTATACGAACATTCAGCATGATTAATTCAATAAATCAAGAAGATATTTAAGAGACAGAAGAAGACAAAAATTCACTGAGTTACTACTCAGGATAAGATAATCCTTTGGTAATACGGCAAATATAAAAATCTCCAAGGCCGAAACTGTATAAAATGTTGCAGATAATAATACAATGCCAAGAAAGCTTGTATAAACAAAGCTGAATGGAGAAAAAAGAAAATTTATATTACGCCTTGGAACTTATTATTTTCTATAAAGATCTCTAACTTTTAAATATAAGCCCATAAGGAAAAAAAAGTTCCATAGTGAGATTTTTACTTTATAGATAAACTTTCATAAACATCCACCTCCACGCACTCCCTCCCAACCTAACCTAATAGTAACTGTCTCATTAACAGCTAAGTTAGGCAATTAATTTTCCAAGTAACTTACCCCTAAATTATTTGCTTCAATAGCAGTCTGAATCCCTGTACATGCATAGGCCAATTCTTCAGCAATTAAACAACCACTAAAAGCTCCAAGTTCAAGGCCACCTACAGTATCAATATATTTTAAGAAAAAACCCATTATAATATATAATGCATCTCTATGGAAATAAAGGTGAATTACTTCTGGTGGTGTAGTTGGTCAAGTGCTACGGCTGCTAACCAAAGGGTCGGCAGTTCGAATCTACCAGGCGCTCCTTGCAAACTCTATGGGGGCAGTTCTACTCTGTCCTATAGGGTCGTTATGAGTTGGAATTGACTCGACGGCGCTGGGTACTTTGATTACCTCTCATATACAATCCAATAAAAGCAAACTTGCAAAATCAGTATCTATAACATGAGAAACTACAAAAGAATGTTTTGGCTGGCACAGGGACAAATTATATGTTTCTCTAAAACAAATTTTAAATATTTAAAAAATCCTCTTTACTATTTATAATTTGTAACTACATTCCTGTTTCAACTTGATTTTGAAAAATTTGATGCAACTCTGCTAAAATCTTGACCCATGAACTGAGGAAGTGGCAATCTCACAGGAAAAAAATAAAAAGTAGGACTTAATATGTAACAAACTGACCAACTCTAGTGAGGGAACTTATCACCGTTAAGGATCAAGTTAAGGTTGGAACCAGTTATAAGAAGGAAAAACACCTCTAAGTGTGAGTACAGAGCTTCCAAAAGCAGATAAATACTGAAGTCTGAACAGGGAGATAAATGTGGAAAGCCATTTAATGGCAACGAATATTTGAAAGACTGAGTTTCACAATTCATCTTGTTCATTTGTATTCTAGGATTAAATATGTGAGAAAGCTTACCACAACTCTCTGGAATGTTTATGTTCATCAAACCAAGTTCCCAGGCTCTTTTAATTAGGGGAACAGGGTACTAAATGAAAAAAGAGAAAAAAAGCCATATTACCTTATATTTAAATCTAGACAGTTTAATTATATGACCTTGTAAAAATTGCAAAAGATTTTTCTCTCCTTAAAATGTCCACACATACCTCGCCAGTTTTATCATATTCTGCAGCAACAGGGATTATTTCCTCTCTGGCAAATTTACGAGCTGTAGCTTGAAATTCTTTCTGCTGTTCACTGAGTTCTAAGGGAAAATTATTTAGAAAACATTAAAATAAGACAATTAGTTGAGGAAAAAAAGTCCTGAGATCAGTATGTGGAAATTTATACTTATAATAGGACTTTAACTCTTGGTTACATAACCAGAAAGTTAGACTATGTGTTATATGACTTATCAAGATAATCACTGTGCGATATAAATGAATTTATGTCAAAACAAATGCCAAGGGAGGTAGGTAAGTTTTCTAGTTTCTACAAATAATATATATAAACCTGTAGGGCTCCAGTGAATTTTTCTTTTCTAATTGGTGAGATAATTTTTTTTTTCTTATTACTAGTTACTAAGCAGATTTGGAAACCCTGGTAGTGTAGGGGTTAAGAGCTACGGCTGCTAACCAAAAGGTCGGCAGTTCAAATCCAGCAGGCGCTCCTTGGAAACTCTATGGCGCAGTTCTCCTCTGCCCTATAGGGTCGCTATGAGTCACAATCGACTCGATGGCAACAGGTTTTTAAGCAGAATTATCAAATGTTTACTAATATTCAAGTGGAACTAACATATAAGACATACCCCTGAACTAGGGAGATGAGACACATTCAGTTACCAAAAGCACTAAAACTTGGTTTAAAACACAAAATATCAATATCATAATTTAAATTGTACTCCTTTAAATTCAGATAATTTTAGCCTATAAATTAACATGAAGCAACTGGTAAAAGTGGCTGAGGAAAGTTCCTCAAAAACTAGCAACATAAAATTCAGCTGTAAAGCTTATAGGAGCCTGGTGGTGCAGTGGTTAAAGCACTTGGCTGCTAATCGAAAAGTTGGTGGTGTGAACCCACCAGTGACTCCACCGGAGAAAGATATAGCAGTCTGCTTTCATAAAGATTTACAGCCTTGGAAACCCTATGGGGCAGTTCTACTCTGTCCTACAGGGTCTCTATGCCTTAGAATTGACTCGGCAGCAGTGGGTCTGGTTTTTGGGTAATGCTTTTAAGTGGTACCCAAACAATTCAATTACATAAAACATGGGGTTGTGTTACTGTAAAATTAATGAAATGAATATGATGGCTAGACTGAGGACAGCAGCTGATCACTAGGTTTTTATGTGGTTGCATCCAACATCAGAGGATAGGTAAGATTTAAAAGAGGTATGGGCTATTTCGAGTAAGAAGAATAAGAGCAAAAGCACAGAAATGAGAATGAGTAACCCAAGTTTAAGGCTATCATAATCATCTGTATGGAGATGTGAGAAATAAAATGTAAAAGCATCAAAAATTTGGTGAATTGAATGTCCAAGACCAAATATCTCATTTTACAGATAAGGAAACTAACCCCAGAATGAGGACATGATGGCCCCATAGTCTTATAATGCATTAGCAGAAGTATGCTTAGAGTTTCAGTTAAGGTTGTCTACATTACAACCTTACTTCTAAGATTGGGACCACTGCACATCAAGGTTGTGTGTGGTTAAAATATATGGAAAGCAGGGATCTATTACGTGTCACTTATTGAAAAACTAGACTGATCCAGCAACTATGAGCAAGGAACTTGACAGATATCATATAATCTACAAAGAAATGCTGTGATATAGATATTGTTCTGGATTGAATTGTATCCCCCCAAAATATGTGTATCAGTTTGGCTAGGCATGACTCCCAGTATTGTGTGATTATCCACCATTTTGTGATCTGATGTGATTTTCCTATGTGTTGTAAATCCACCTCTACGATGTTAAAGAGGCAGGATTAGAGGCAGTTATGTTAATGAGGTAGGACTCAATCTAAAGATTAGGATGTGTCTTAAATCAATCTCTTCTGAGATATAAAACAGAAGTGAGCAGAGAGAAAAGGGGACCTTATACCAGCAAGAAAGTAGTGCCAGAAGAGCATATCCTTTGGACCTGGGGTCCCTGTGCTGAGAAGCTCCAAGTCCAGGGGAAGACTGATGGCAAGGACCTTCCTCTAGAGCTGAGGGAGAAAGCCTTCCCCTAGAGCTGACACGCTGAATTTGGACTCCCAGCCTGCTAGACTGTGAGAGAAAAAATTTCTCTTTGTTAAAGCCATCCATTTACGGTATTTCTGTTATTGCAGCACTAGATAACTAAGACAGATATTATCCTCATTCTATAGATAAGGAACTGGATACAACTGGCTTTGGGTATTATTCCTATTCCTTTATTTGAACTTCACAATCTCCTTCCTAAACATTTGTATCTATCTCATCCTTTGTCACTCAGCAAACCACCATACGTATCTTCTGCTATTTCTTACTATGGAATATGAATCTGTATGTGACAAGCTGAAACTAGATAGCAAAGCACATCAAACCAGTGCTAACAGGGAAATAAGAAGATCCACTGCCCCAAACTGCTATCCTCACACTACTTGAAAATTTTCATTTAATTCTGTTAAGAAATGTTACAAAAGAAGCTAACCATCTTAAAAAATTTTTTCATTTAATTCTGTTAAAAAAGTTATAAAAGAAGCTAACCATCTTAAAAAACAAACTAAAAAACAAACACTATAACCCCAGAGAGCTTTGAGACTGTCATTTGTGCCTGGCTATAAGTTAATTATCTCAGCTGCCTTTTAACTATTTTCTGAAATCAACTAAACTGAGAAAATGGGTTTTTAATTAGAGAACAGGTAATAATTTAAAAGGAAGAAGCACTTTAGTTGGCAAAAACCTACCAAAGATAGGTGTTATTATTTAAATTGTCTTTTTTACCTAGGGCCTTCATCGTATAGGGGAAAGGGGAAGAAAAATGTTACTCCTTCTCTCTGCAACGCCACATGGCTCCTCAGAACTGACAACTCTAACTAGCAGCACTTCATATATATTAAGCCCAAAACAGGATTCAGCCTACTACCGGGCACCTAGAATTGTATGGCTTGGAAGGGTTTAACAAGTATTTGTTGAATTCAAATGTCTACCCACATATATCAGTAAGTTTGTCATTTATTTTGGGCTACATACTCAGGAAAAAGGGAAGGAATATACGCACGTGTGCAGCTACCACAGATCTGAGTAAGAAGAAAACACGTGGATGGTGATGGGTCCTACTCACTGATAGACATCATTATCATTAGATCTGTTTACCAAACATATTCCAGATAAATACATACATAGAGCTGCACATGTATAATAAATTTAAGTTTAAAATCAAATGACAGAACATAACATATACCAAAACTAAATCCTAAGCCTGGTTCATGCTGCAGAGGAGCTTTTGTACGTAGTGATCTCCAGTCAAAACGAGAAATACTTCTCAGAACCTGCGAAGAACAATTTTATTAAAATAAATTTGATAAATATGAACCAAATAAGAGAATACAGCAATCTGACTATGCTCAAGAATACAGATTTTAATCATTACTTAAATGCCTTCAACTGTAATTTGATATCTATACTAAATAAACCAACTAACAGTTAACTGAACACTTACCAGAGAGGAACTATTAAAAAAAAACTAGCCAAAATAAAATAAAACTAATCAGTGGTAACTGCACTATTGAAGTGGAGGGTTTCCAGGACAAAACAGTCAGAGACAGTAAACTTATGGCCACTATTCTGGAAATCTCACCTACAAGCTACTAGGACACTGATGATTGGGGATCTGGGGAGTGGGAAACATCAGGATGAAATTGTACTGTGTTCAAGTGTTGATCAGTCCACCAATTTTGATAACTTGTCCCTGTGGGCCCTCAGGTAGGCCTCTGAAATCTTTTCCTTGGAGGATCCCATTTCGAAGATACCTCACTCTGTCTAACAAAGAAAATTAACATAAAACTATGTTCTATATTTTCTGCTATTCTCTGTGCAAATATTCTCAGACTGTTTTAAGCCAGAGGACTGTGGTAGCCAGTAGTTTTTGTAAATATAGTTTTATTGAAACACCAAAAAAGACCCAAACCAAACCTGTTGCTTTCAAGTTGATTCCAACTCATGGTGACCCTATGTGTTACAGAGTAGAACTGCTCCATAGGGTATTCTTCATTATTATCTTTATGGAAACAGGTTTCCTGGCCTTTCTTCTGTGGTGCCACTGGGAGGGTTCAAACCACCAATCTTTAGGTTAGCGGTAGAGCGCAAACTGTTTATGTCACCCAGGGGACATATTGGAATACAGCTACACCATACTGTCTATGGTTACTTTCACAGCAGAGTTGAGTAGCTGCCACAGAGACCATACGGTCCACAGAGCCAAAAATTTTTACAGATTCTTTGCAAAAATGTTTGGCAACCCTGTTCTAAGCTACTAATACACCAATTGTCATGTAAATGCTTAGATATCTTAAATACATTCATATTTCTTCAAAAGGATATATAAAAAACAGTATAATTAGATATACACGTGTCACCTTTGTAATCCATTTCTACGTTTAGGACAGTTTTAATGAACACAACAGTAACCACCTGCATTTACTGAAGTTACCAAACTTTAAACCACAAATGGTGGCCCTACGAAAAGATAAGACAGCCAAAAATTACACAATTTAAACGTCAAAGGATTCTGATGGAACTGTCCCTAGGCAATTCTGATCAGCTAAATACTAAACAAAAGCAGAAGTTGAACAATATAGTGAAAGATCAAGAACTGAACTTATTTTTCAGAATCTGTAAGAAGAAACTTTCCACTTTGTAGATGACAACTCCAACTTATAAAGAGAATCACCTACCCTTCAACTGACTAGAATCTGGAGCACACAACTATCACCACTACTTCTCGAGATGGATAGGTGTTAGGGTGCAGCACACACCTGATGACCCAAAATCAGATTCTACTCAAGAATAGTGAATAGACTCAGGCATATATACCTGGCAACAGCCCAAACCAGCTGGTAATAGGACATAAGTAAGTCAAGGGCTACAACAAACAAGACAGCACAATCTAGTAGCCCATCCACGTAATTGAAAGAAAACAAAACAAGATAAGACTCAGTGAGCAAATATAGAATAAATCACCATAATATCTTAGTGATGGCTCGGAGACACCAGTTGGTATCAAACCACGTAAAGAAGCAGACCATGACAGTTTCTACAACCCCCCAAACAAAAGAATCAAAATCTTTCCCAAATGAAGTTACAATCCTAGAATTATCAGATACAGAATATAAAAAACTAATTTACAGAATGCTTCAAGACATCAGGGATGACCTCAGAAATGAAAAAAGGCAAACTGCAGAAAAAGCCAAGGAACACACTGATAAAACAGTTGAAGAACTCAAAAAGATTATTCAAGAACATAGTGGAAAAATTAATAAGCTGCAACAATCCATAGAGAGACAGCATTCAGAAATCCAAAAGATTAACAATAAAATTACAGAATTAGACAACTCAACAGGGAGTCAGAGGAGCAGACTCGAGCAATTAGAATGCAGAGTGGGAAATCTGGAGGACGAGGGAATTAACAACAACATAGCTGAAAAAAAATCAGATACAAGAATTTAAAAAAATGAAGAAACCCTAAGAATCATGTGGGACTCTATCAAGAAGGATAACTAACGTGTGATTGGAGTCCCAGAACAGGGAGGGATAACAAAAAACACAGAGAGAATAGTTGAAGATCTGCTGACAGAAAACTTCCCTGACATCATGAAAGATGAAAGGATATATATCAAAGATGCTCATCGAACCCCATTTAAGACTGATCCAAAAAGAAAAACACCAAGACATATTATCATCAAACTTGCCAAAATCAAAGATAAAGAGAAAATTTTAAAAGCAGCCAGGGATAAAAGAAAGGTCTCCTTCAAGGGAGAATCAATAAGAATAAGTTCAGACTACTCAGCAGAAACCACGCAGGCAAGAAGGCAATGGGATGACATATACAGAGCACTGAAGGAGAAAAACTGCCAGCCAAGGATCATATATCCAGCAAAACTCTCTCTGAAATATGACGGCGAAATTAAGATATTTACAGATAAACAGAAGCTTAGAGAATTTGCAAAAACCAAACCAAAGCTACAAGAAATACTAAAGGAAATTGTTTGGTCAGAAAACCAATAATATCAGATACCAGCACAACACAAGGTCACAGAACAGAACATCCTGATATCAACTCAAATAGGGAAATCACAAAAACAAATTAAGATTAATTAAAAAAAAAAAAAGCTCAAAACAGGGAATCATTCAAGTCAAAATGTAAAAGATCACAATGATCAAAAAGAGGGACTAAATACAGGTGGCATAGAACTGCCATATGGAGAGGGATACAAGGCGATATAGGACAATACAAGTTAGGTTTTTACTTAGAAAAAAGGGGTAAATATTAAGGTAACCACAAAGAGGTATAACAACTCCATAACTCAAAACAAAAACCAAGAAAAATGTAACGACTCAACAAACATAAAGTAAAATACCATGAAAATGAGGATCTCACAATGTACAAAGAAAAACGTCTCAGCACAAAAAAGTAAGTGGAAAAATGAAATTGTGAACAACACACATAAAAAGGCATCAAAATGACAACACTAAACACTTATCTATAATTACGCTGAATGTAAATGGACTAAATGCACCAATAAAGAGACAGAGAGTCTCGGACTGGATAAAGACACACGATCTGTCTATATGCTGCCTACAAGAGACACACCTTAGACTTAGAGACACAAACAAACTAAAACTCAAAGGATGGAAAAAAATATATCAAGCAAACAATAAGCAAAAAAGAAGAGGAGTAGCAATATTAATTTCTGACAAAATAGACTTTAAACTTAAATCCACTGCAAAGGATAAAGAAGGACACTACATGATGATAAAAGGGACAATTGATCAGGAAGATATAGCCATATTAAATATTTATGCACCCAACGACAGGGCTGCAAGATACATAAATCAAATTTTAACAGAACTGAAAAGTGCGATAGGCACCTCCACAATTATAGTAGGAGACTTCAACACACCACTTTCGGAGGACAGGACATGCAGTAAGAAGCTCAACAGAGACACGGAAGACCTAATTACAACAATCAACCAACTTGACCTCATTGACTTATACAGAACTCTCCACCCAACTGCTGCAAAGTGTACTTTTTTTTTCTAGCACACATGGAACATTCTCTAGAATAGACCACATATTAGGTCATAAAACAAACCTTTGCAGAATCCAAAACATCGAAATATTACAAAGCATCTTCTCAGACCACAAGGCCATAAAAGTGGAAATCAATAACAGAAAAATTAGGGAAAAGAAATCAAATACTTGGAAACTGAACAATACCCTCCTGAAAAAAGACTGGGTTATAGAAGACATTAAGGGGAGAATAAGGAAATTCATAGAATGCAACGAGAATGAAAATACTTCCTATCAAAACCTCTGGGACACAGCAAAAGCAGTGCTCAGAGGCCAATTTATATCGATAAATGCACACATACAAAAAGAAGAAAGAGCCAAAATCAGAGAACTATCCCTACAACTTCAACAAATAGAAAGTGAGCAACAAAAGAATCCATCAGGCACCCGAAGAAAACAAATAATAAAAATTAGAGCTGAACTAAATGAATTAGAGAACAGAAAAACAATTGAAAGAATTAACAAAGCCAAAAGCTGGTTCTTTGAAAAAATTAGCAAAATTGATAAACCATTGGCCAGACTGACTAAAGAAATACAGGAAAGGAAACAAATAACCCGAATAAGAAACGAGAAGGGCCACATCACAACAGACCCAACTGAAATTAAAAGAATCATATCAGATTATTATGAAAAATTGTACTCTAACAAATTTGCAAACCTAGAAGAAATGAATGAATCCCTGGAAAAACACTACCTACCTAAACTAACACAATCAGAAGTAGAACAACTAAATAGACCCATAACAAAAAAAGAGATTGAAACGGTAATCAAAAAACTCCCAACAAAAAAAAAGCCCTGGCCCGGATGGCTATACTGCAGAGTTCTACCAAACTTTCAGAGAAGAGCTAACACCACTACTACTAAAGGTACTTCAAAGCATAGAAACTGATGGAATACTACCTAACTCCTTCTATGAAGCCACCATCTCCCTGATACCAAAACCAGGTAAAGACATTACAAAAAAAGAAAATTACAGACCTATATCTCATGAACATAGATGCAAAAATCCTCAACAAAATTCTAGCCAATAGAATTCAACAACATATCAAAAAAATAATTCACCACGACCAAGTGGGATTTATACCAGGTATGCAAGGCTGGTTTAATATTAGAAAAACTATTAATGTAATCCACCATATAAATAAAACAAAAGACAAAAACCACATGATCTTATCCATTGATGCAGAAAAGGCATTTGACAAAGTCCAACACCCATTTATGATAAAAACTCTCAGCAAAATAGGAATTGAAGGAAAATTCCTCAACATAATAAAAGGCATCTATGCAAAGCCAACAGCCAACATCACTCTAAATGGAGAGAGCCTGAAAGCATTTCCCTTGAGAACGGGAACCAGACAAGGATGCCCTTTATCACCACTCTTATTCAACATTGTGCTAGAAGTCCTAGCCAGAGCAATTAAGCTAGACAAAGAAATAAAGGGCATCCGGACTGGCAAAGAAGTAAAATAATCTCTATTTGCAGATGACATGATCTTATACACAGAAAACCCTAAGGAATCCTCCAGAAAACTACTGAAACTAATAAAAGAGTTTGGCAGAGTTTCAGGTTATAAGATAAACATACAAAAATCACTTGGATTCCTCCACATCAACAAAAAGAACATCGAAGAGGAAATAACCAAATCAATACCATTCATAGTAGCCCCCGAGAAGATAAAATACTTAGGAATAAATCTTACCAAGGATGTAAAAGACCTATACAAAGAAAACTACAAAGCTCTACTACAAGAAATTAAAAAGGACATACTTAAGTGGAAAAACATACCTTGCTCATGGATAGGAAGACTTAACATAGTAAAAATGTCTATTCTACCAAAAGCCATCTATACATACAATGCACTTCCGATCCAAATTCCAATGTCATTTTTTAATGTGATAGAGAAACAAGTCACCAACTTCATATGGAAAGGAAAGAAGCCTCGGATAAGCAAAGCATTACTGAAAAAGAAGAAGAAAGTGGGAGGCCTCACTCTACCTGATTTCAGAACCTATTATACAGCCACAGTAGTCAAAACAGCTTGGTACTGGTACAACAACAGACACATAGACCAGTGGAACAGAACTGAGAACCCAGATATAAATCCATCCACATATGAGCAGCTGATATTTGACAAAGGCCCAATGTCAGTTAACTGGGGAAAAGATAGTCTTTTTAACAAATGGTGCTGGCATAACTGGATATCCATTTGCAAAAAAATGAAACAGGACCCATACCTCACACCATGCACAAAAACTAACTCCAAGTGGATCAAAGACCTAAACATAAAGACTAAAACAATAAAGATCATGGAAGAAAAAATAGGGACAACCTTAGGAGCCCTAATACAAGGCATAAACAGAATACAAACATTACCAAAAATGACGAAGAGAAACCCGATAACTGGGAGCTCCTAAAAATCAAACACCTATGCTCATCTAAAGACTTCACCAAGAGACTAAAAAGACCACCTACAGACTGGGGAAGAATTTTCAGCTATGACATCTCCGACCAGTGCCTGATCTCTAAAATCTATATGATTCTGTCAAAACTCAACCACAAAAAGACAAACAACCCAATCAAGTGGGCAACAGATATGAACACATACTTCACTAAAGAAGATATTCAGGCAGCTAACAGATACATGAGAAAATGCTCTCGATCATCAGCCATTACAGAAATGCAAATTAAAACTACGATGAGATTCCATCTCACTCCAACAAGGCTGGCGTTAATCCAAAAAATACAAAATAATAAATGTTGGAGAGGCTGCGGAGAGATTGGCACTCTTATACACTGCTGGTGGGAATGTAAAATGGTACAACCACTTTGGAAATCTATCTGGCGTTATCTTAAACAGTTAGAAATAGAACAACCATACAACCCAGAAATCCCACTCCTCGGAATGTACCCTAGAGAAATAAGAGCCTTCACACAAACAGATATGTGCACACCCATGTTTATTGCAGCTCTGTTTACAATAGCAAAAACTGGAAGCAACCAAGGTGTCCATCAACAGATGAGTGGTTAAATAAATTGTGGTATATTCACACAATGGAATACCAAGCATCGATAAAGAACAGTGACGAATCTGTGAAACATTTCATAACATGGAGGAACCTGGAAGGCATTATGCTGAGCGAAATTAGTCAGAGGCAAAAGGACAAATATTGTATAAGAACACTATTATAAGATCTTGAGAAATAGTATAAACTGAGAAGAACACATACTTTTGTGGTTACGAGGTGGGGAGGGAGGGAGGATGGGAGAGGGTTATTTACTGTTTAGTTAGTAGATAAGAACTACTTTAGGTGAACGGAAGGACAATACTCAATACACAGAAGGTCAGCTCAACTGGATTGGACCAAAACCAAAGAAGTTTTCAGGATAAACTGAATGCTTCAAAGGTCAGTGGAGCAAGGGTGAGGGTTTGGGGACCATGGTTTAAGGGGACTTCTAAGTCAATTGGCAAAATAATTCTATTATGAAAACATTCTGCAACCCACTTTGAAATGTGGCATCTGGGGTCTTAAATGCTAACAAGCGGCCATCTAAGATGCATCAATTGGTCTCTACCCACCTGGATCAAAGGAAAATGAAGAACACCAAGGTCACACGATAACTATGAGCCGAAGAGACAGAAAGGGCCACATGAACCAGAGACCTACGTCATCCTGAGACCAGAAAAACTAGTTGGTGCCCGGCCACAATCGATGACTGTCCTGACAGGGAGCACAACAGAGAACCCCTGAGGGAGCAGGAGATCAGTGGGATAAAAAAAAACCCCAAATTCTCACAAACAGACCATACTTAATGGTCTGACTGAGACTAGAGGAATCCCGGCGGTCATGGTCCCCAAATCTTCTGTTGGCACAGGACAGGAACCATCCCCGAAGACAACTCATCAGACATGAAAGGGACTGGACAGTGGGTAGGAGAGAGATGCTGATGAAGAGTGAGCTAATTATATCAGGTGGACACTTGAGACTGTGTTGGCATCTCCTGTCTGGAGGGGGGATGGGAGGATAGAGAGAGTTGGAAGCTGGCAAAATTGTCACGAAAGGAGAGACTGGAAGGGCTGACTCATTAGGGGGAGAGCAAATGGAAGTACGGAGTAAGGTGTTTATAAACTTATATGTGACAGTCTGACTTGATTTGTAAACGTTCACTTGAAGCTCAATAAGTTAATAAAAAAAAGTCAGTTTACAGTTTACACAAATTACACAATCTACCAGGAAAATATTCACCCTATTAAACAAAGTACAAAGGTGGCTGCAGCCAGGGAACAACACACCTCAACCAGCTAATAAAAAGAAGTGGTTTAGTAGAAACAGCACAGAAATAATCCGATGAATTTGAGTCTAGGCTCCACAACTATCTTTGTGACCCCGGGTAGGTTACAACTTCTGGTAGTTTTACAAACCTGAAATACGGGGCTCACCTCACTGGGTAATTTGTTCTGATGATTAAAATGAGATACTGTATTGAAAGCACAATGGTATCCAAATATTGGTTTTATCACTTTGGGCTCTCTGCTTAGAACAACGGAATCGCAATTCTCCATAAGAGAGCAATTTTAATCAAGCTTACTCTGTAACAACAGCCTCGCTATTAAATATTTTTTTTTATATATATAGAAATATGAGTCTTAGTTTTATGTGAGTGTCAAAGAAGAGATGAAGGTATATGAGTTTTCTGGGTCGGGTTTTACTAAGTCTTTTCTTGGAGAGATTGAGAAACCTCTCAGCCATCCTTTTCTCCGGCGTCAGCTAAAATTTTTGTTAAAACCCCCAATTTCTGAATTCAGAGTCCATTAACTTGTATAGCAATGAAAACAACTGGGCAAGAATCCATTAGAATTATTCTAAATTCTAAAACTGCAGCTTTTTTGATCAAGGACATAACTTTCTAACTCAATTTTAAATAACATTTAAATGGCAGTCTTGAGTGAACACATCAATGTATTAACGCGCATGCTCTAGTAACTGACCTACGTCGAATCTGTAAGACACAAAACTAGTATAGATTAAGTTTAAAGGGTAGTTAGACTGTATTTTTTCTTTTCTTTATGCAACGGGAAAGCGTCCTCCTCCATGTTACAAAACGAAAAGCATACTAAACATATTATGTACCCTAAAGGCCAGCTTTCTACTCTGTCCTATAGGGTCGCTATGAGTCGGAGTGGACTCGACGGCTTTGGGTTTGGTTTGCTTTTTTTTAAAGGCCAGCTACTCCACTTTTTTCCAGCCCGCGATTTCGCGGGCACCCCAGACGATTTGAATGCTACGCTTGCCAGTACACATCAATTGCAGAAAGACATCTACTTTATGACCTCCTTCCTGGGATGGGGATAAACAGCGGTTATGGAGAGGGTTTTCTCGTAGATACTAAGTCAGTAAAGCAAAATCAGCGCAAGTGATTCTGAGACCCCGCCCAATGCAGAAACGAGATGCAGGGTAAAGTACCTGCAAAGTTCCCGGGCCAGAGGAAGAAAAGATATTCCGAAGACAGAACACCGCCTATATAGCGGTCGGCTGCTCTGCTCGGAGAATACAGAAAAGTGAATATACGGGATGTATTTTGTCCTGTGCTGAGAAGGCGGGGCGGGGGTGTGAAAGCAAGGCGAGGGTCTAGAATCCTGCAGGACGGCCAAGCGCGAGGTAAGGAGAACTAAGGGCCTCGGGGATCCGCTCTTTCCTCACCACTGCTTCCTGCCCCTTTATTTTCCGCCCAGTGTCCCGCCCCCCAAACACCGTAACCTTGGTCTCTTTCTTACCCTGCAGCTTCTCCTAAACATCGCTGCCAGTTAGCTCCCGCTCCAGCTACTCAGCTACCAATACACAGAGAAGACCAGAGAAAGCGTTGGGATGCTTGGATTTATCAGTGCGGGACTGCGTTGGTTCCGCCCACAGGAGGCGGGCATAGGCGGGGCCCGCGGTCGGACGCCGGCCCTAAGAAGTTTGGCTGAAAAGCCGAACCAGGAAACAGCCGGAAACGAGGAGGGGAGGCAGCGCATGCTCGGTGGCCCTTGCCCGCGCTGTCCCTGCGACTTTGGGAGGGGTCTCGCAGCGCTCTAGGGTTCTGACTGGTCCCGAGAGGCGTCCTCGGAAAGAGTTCTAACGCTGCGCCCTCTCTAGGGGACGCTGAGTCTGACAGCGCGAGGAGGAAGCCAGAAGAGAGGGCACGGCGACGGCGAGGGGCGCGGCGAGCCGGGAGGCGCCGAGGAATTAGCGGGGCGCGGGGCTGGACGGGAATCTGGGTGACAGGGCGCTACTGGGACCTCAGGAGCAGCTGTAGGGGGCGGGGAGGTAGAACATATTCTTGGCCATCCCCTTACCCTGCTAACCTGTCAAGCCCAAATGTTTCCATTTTAAAGGTTTCAAAGTAGATTTACTCTCAAACGCTGGCCCTAAAACCAAAGTATGTTCTGTGTTCTGGAAAATTTAAAGGAAAATTCAATTACCTAGTTAAACTCGACTTTTCTGAATATTTCAAGGGCGATTTATTACTCTACTCGCGAGTAGATACGGCGAATACCCTTGGAAATAGGGGTGCAAGGTGCGCCTATATAAAGCTCTTGGCTCATTGAATGAATGTTGGAACTAAATGTTTGCCTGGAAAATTCTACTTAAAATAATGTTATTTTCAAATTAGACCCTGAATTCTAAGATGATTTCTGTGATGTTGTAAAGTTGGGGGTGGACGGGTGTTGTTTTTCAAACAGTGGACACCGTGGATGCAGCAGTCAGGTCAAAAGACCCACTGCATTGGGCAGATCTGCAAAAGATCTCTTTAAAGTGCAGAAAAGCAAAGATGTCACCTTGAAGACTAAGGTGCGCCTGATCCAAGCCATGGTGTTTTCAGTCATCTTCTATACCATGTGAAAGCCGGGCAAAGACAAGAACTGATGCCTTTGAATTGTGTTGGAATAGAATATTGAATATACCGTGGACTGCCAAAAGAATGAACAAATCTGTCTTGGAAAAAGTACAACCAGAATGCTCCTTAGAAGCAAGGGTGGTGAGACTATGTCTCCCATACTTTGGACGTGTTGTCAGTAAGGATCGGGCCCTAGAGAAGGACATAATGCTTGTGAGGAAATAATATTGGAATCATTATTCCCTGTCCTTGAGCATAGAGAATGTAACCTAGCTGGGGTGGATTCACAAGGACACGTCAACTGGGCCCTGAGGTAAAGACAATAGCTAAGATAATCTTGGAAAATATTTTAGGGAATTTTTCTGCTTCTAACAGAACACAAATCCACTCATCTTTTCCTATTAGCTTTTAGTGAATAGAAAATTTGTTGGACAAGTGAAGACCCTCCTGACTTGTTACTGAAACGTAGCAATGATTGTTAAGAAAGGCAATTCAAAATGTAGGATTGTATTTTCTAGCCAATCTGTGAAAAGAAATTTTCAATGGTTTTGCCCATTTTGTATTGTTAATACATACTGATGACTCTGTAATATTCTTTGGACTCGGCCAGATGTGGCTGTGCATGCTTGTCCATTTTCCCATTCTTGCCCGTTCTGTAATATTCTCTGAACTTGGGCAGATGTGGCTGTGGTAGAATGCTTGTCTGTTTTCCCACCTTTGTCTGTGCTGTAATATTTCCTTGGATTCAGGCAGACATTAGCTCTGACATGCTTGTCTGCTTCCCACTTTTGCCTTTTTGAATATATGCTGAATAAAACTTTCTTTTTGCTTTATTAAACTTCATGATGTTTTTTACTCTATAACACTTGGTAAAGTAGAGGGTCAGTGAAAAGGGGAAAGACTCTCAAGGAGATGGATTGACACAGTGCTGCAACAGTGGGCTTAAGCATAACAATTACTGTGTGTGGTGGCACAGGACCAGGCAGTGTTTCGTTCTGTTGTACTATGAGTACACTATGAGTTGGAACCAACTCAACGGCACCTAACAACAACATCCAGGTTTGGACGCGTCTATGTAAAAGCTAAGAAAAGCCTGCATAAGAGGCAAGAGTATCACTGTTTCCCATATTTCCCAGGATGCCTCATTTTCTTTGCTACCATCTTAGTTTAAGTTTTCTCATCTTATCCCTAAATCTTGCTACTAACTTGATTAAGACGTTCCCTGAGTGGTGCAAACAGTTAAGGTGCTTGGCAGCTAACCAAAAGTTTGGAGGTTCTCGTCCACCCAGAGGCACTTTGGAAGAAAGGCCTGGTGATCATTTTGAAAAATCAGTCATTGAAAGCCCAGTGGAAACCATTCATACTTGGAACTGAAATCCTTCCTAGAAATCTCATTGTAGCCGTAAAATAGGCCTATAACATGAACAATAACACCAGTGGGGAATGTACAGCTCAGAACAATCAACTATATGAAACCTAAGGGGCAGCATTTGCCCAGAGCAAAGTTCAGAAGGAAGGTAGGGGCAGGAAAGCTGGGAAACTAGATACGGGGAACCCAGGGAGGAAGAGAGAGCGCTGACACATTGAGGGGTTTGCAACCAATGACATGAAACAAGCTGTGTATAAATTGTTGATTAGGAAACAAATTTGTAAACTTGCACCTAAATCACAATAAAATGTTTTTGGGGTGTGATGGATTGCTTTTGTGTGGTCTTTCTTGCCATGGGTCTTATAACTCTCACTCAGGAGATTGGGCAGGACTGTGCAGATAGGATAATTGTGGCCCACCAAAGGGATTGGACTCTTAAAGATGGGTTGGATTTGGCTAAGCATGTCTTCATTTTTTCCAATTTCTTTCTTTTTTAAAAAAATTTTTATTGTGCTTGAAGTGCAAGTTTACAAATCAAGTCAGTCTCTTATACAAAACTTATATACACCTTGCTATGTACTCCTGGAAACCCTGGTGCGTAGCAGTTAAGTGCTATGGCTGCTAACCACAGGGTCAGCAGTTCGAATCCGCCAGGCACTCCCTGGAAACTCTATGGAGCATTTCTCCTCTGTCCTATAGGGTCGCTATGAGTCAGAATCAACTTGACAGCTCTGGGTTTTTTTTTTTTTTTTTTTGGTTATATACTTCTATTTGCTCTGCCCTAAATGAGCCAGTACAGTCCTCTACACCCTCTATTTCTGTGTCCGTTCAGTCAGCTTCTGTTCCCCTGTGCCCTCTCATCTCCCATCCAGACAGGAGCTGCCCACATAGTCTCGTGTCTACTTGATCCAAGAAGCTCACACCTCACCGGTATCATTTTCTATCCCATAATTTTAGTCCAGTCCAATCCCTGTCTGAAGAGTTGGCTTTGGGAATGTTTCCTGTCTTAGGCTAACAGAAGGTCTGGGGACCATAACCTCCAAGGTCCTTCTAGTCTCAGTCAGACTATTAAGTCTGGTCTTTTGACGAGATACCACTGCTCTCCTGCTTCATCAGGAATTCTCTGTTGCGTTCCCTGTCAGGTCAGCCATCACTTGTAGCCAGGCACCACCTAGTTCTTCTGGCCTCAGACTGATGTGGTCTCTGAATTACGTGGCCCTTTCTATCTCTTGGTCATAATTACCTTGTATCTTTGGTATTCTTCATTCACCTTTGCCCCAGGTGTGTTGAGACCAAATGATGCATCTTAGGTGGCTGCTTGCTAGCGTTTAAGACCCCAGATGCCACTCACCAAGTGGGATGCAGAATGTTTTCTTACTAGATTTTATTTTAAAAATTGATCTATAAACCATGGTCCCAAAACCCCATCCCTGCTACTCTGGCCTTCGAAGCATTCGGCTTATTCAGGAAACTTCTTTCCCTTTGGTTTAGTCCAGTTGTGCTGGCCTCTCCTGTATTGTGTTGTCTTCCCTTTCACTTAAAATAGTTCTTGTCTACTGTCTAATTAGTGAATACCTCTCTCCCTCCCTGCCTCCCCACTCTCATAACCATCAAAGAGTATTTTCTTCTCTGCTTAAACTATTTCTCGAGTTCTTATAATAGTGGTCTCATACAATATTTGTCCTTTTGCAAGTAATTTCACTCAGCATAATGCCTTCCAGATTCCTCCATGTTATGAAATGTTTCATGGATTCATCATTGTTCTTTATTGATGCGTATTATTCCATTGTGTGAATATACCATAATTTATTTATCCATTCATCCATTGATAGGCACCTTGGTTACTTCCATCTTTTTGCTATTGTAAACAGTGCAGCAGTGAACATGGGTGTGCATATATATGTGTTCGTGTAATGGCTCATTTCTCTAAGATATATTCCAAGGAGTGGGATTGCTGGATCTTACGGTAGTTATATTTCTAGCTTTTTAAGGAAGAGCCAAATTGATTTCCAAAGTGGTTGTACCATTTTTCATTTCCACCAGCAGTGTATAAGTGTTCCAGTCTTTCCACAACCTCTCCAATATTTATTATTTTGTGTTTTTTGGATTAATGCCAGCCTTGTTGGAGTGAGATGGAATCTCATTGTAGTTTTGATTTTTAAAAAAAATTTTTTTTTTTTTTTAATGACTAAAGATCCTGAGAATTTCCTCATGTAGCTGTTAGCTACCTGAATGTCTTCTTTAGTGAAGTGCCTGTTCATATCCTCTGCCCATTTTTTAATTGGGTTATTTGTCTTTTTGTTGTAGAGTTTTTGCAGTATCATGTAGATTTTAGAGATCAGACGCTGATCAGAAATGTCATTGCTAAAACTTTTTCCCAGTCTTTAGGTCATCTTTTTACTCTTTTGGTGAAGTCTTTGGATGAGCGTAAGTGTTTGATTTTTAGGAGCTCCCAGTTATCTAGTTTCTCTTCTGATGTTTGTGTATTGTTAGTAATGTTTTACATACTGTTTGTGCCATGTATTAGGGCTCCTAGAGTTGTCCCTAGTTTTTCTTCCATGGTCTTTATCATTTTAGATTTTATATTTAGGTTTTTGATACATTTTCAGTTGGTTTTTGTGCATGGTGTGAGGTATGGGTCTTGTTTCATTTTTTTTGCAGATGGATATCCAGTTATGCTAACACCATTTGTTAAAGAGACTGTCTTTTCCCATTTAACTGACTTTGGGCCTTTGTCAAATATGAGCTGCTCGTATGTGGATGGATTTATGTCTGGATTCTCAATTCTGTTCCATTGGTCTATGTATTTGTTGTTGTACCATACCAGGCTGTTTTGATTCCTGTGGCAGCATAAAAAAAAATAATATGTTCTAAAATCAGGTAGTGTGAGGCCTCCCACTTTGTTCTTCTTTTTCAGTAATGCTTTACTTATCCAGGGCCTCTTTCCCCTCTATGTGAAGTTGGTGATTTGTTTCTCCATCTCATTAAAAAATGCTGTTGGAATTTGTATAGGAATTGCATTGTATCTATAGATCGCTTTTGGTAGAATAGACATTTTTACAATGTTAAGCCTTCTTATCCATGAGCAAGGTGTGTTTTTCCACTTATGTAGGTCTCTTGGTTTCTTGCAGTCATGTCTTATAGTTTTCTTTGTATGGGTCTTTTATGTCTCTGGTTAGATTTATTCCTAAATATTTTTATGTTCTTGGGGGTTACTATAAATGGCATTGATTTGGTTGCTTCCTCTTCGATGTTCTCTTTGTTGGTGTAGAGGAAGCCAACTGATTTTTGTGTGTTTATCTTGTATCGTGAAACTCTGCTGAACTCTTCTATTAGTTTCAGTAGTTTTCTTGAGGATTCTTTAGGGTTTTCTGTGTATAAGATCATGTCATCTGCAAAGAGAGATACTTTTACTCTTCCTTGCCAATCTGGATGCCCTTTATTTCTTTATCTAGCCTAATTGCTACGGCTAGGACCTCCAACACAATGTTGAACAAGAGCAGTATTAAAGGGCATCCTTGTCTGGTTCCCATTCTCAAGGGGAATGCTTTCAACTCTTCCTTTTAGGATGATGTTGGCTGTTGTTTTGTATAAATGCCCTTTATTATGTTGAAGGATTTTCCTTCTATTCCCATTTTGCTGACAGTTTTCATCATGGATGGGTGTTGGACTTTGCAAATGCCTTTTCTGCAACCATTGATAAGATCATGTGGTTTTTTTCTTTTATTTATATGATACCCAAAAAACCAAAAAAAAAATGATGGATTACATTATTTGTTTTCTAACGTTGAACGATCCTTGCATACCCGGTGTGACTCCCACTTGGTCATGGTGAATTATTTTTTTGATGTATTTTTGAATTCTATTGGCTAGAATTTTGTTGAGGATTTTTGCATCTAAGTTCATGAGGGATGTAGGTCTGGTAATTTTCTCTTTTTGTGGTGTCTTTACCTGGTTTTGGTACCAGGGATATGCTGGCTTCATTGAATGATTTTGGGAGTATTCCATCCCATTCTATGCTCTGAAATACCTTTAGTGATTGTGGTGTTAACTCTTCTCTGAAAGTTTGGTAGAGCTCTGCAGTGAAGCCTTCCGGGCTAGGGCTTTTTTTGTTGTTGTTTTTGGGAGTTTTTTAATTACCTTTTCAATCTCTTCTTTTGTCATGGGTTTATTTAGTTGTTCCATCTCTGTTTGTGTTAGTTCAGGTAGGTAGTATTTTTCTAGAAATTCATTCATTTCTTCTAGGTTTCAAATTTGTTAGAGTACAATTTTTCTTAGTAATCTGATATAATTCTTTTAATTTCAGTTGGGTCTGTTCTGATATTGGTTTATTTGCTTCCTCTCGTATTTTTCTTCTGTCACTTTGGCCAATGGTTTATCAATTTAGTTAATTTTTTCAAAAAAAACAGCTTTTGGTCTTGTTAACTCTTTCAGTTGTTTTTCTGTTCTCTATTTCATTTAATCCTGCTCTATTTTTTATTATTTGTTTTCTTCTGGTGTCTGAGGGTTTCTTTTGTTGCTCTCTTTCTATTTGTTCAAGTTATAGGGATAATTCTTTGATTTTGATTCTTTCTTCTTTTTGTATGTGTGCATTTATTGATATAAACTGACTGCTGGGCACTGCTTTAACTGAGTCCCAAAAATTCTGATAGGAAGTATTTTCATTCTTATTGGATTCTGTGAATTTCTTTATTCCATCCTTAATTTCTTCTATAACCCAATCATTTTTGAGCAGGGTATTATTCAGTTTCTGAGTGTTTGATTTCTTTTCCCTGTTTTTTCTGTTATTTATTTCTACTTTTATGGCCTTATGGTCAGAGAAGATGCTTTGTAATATTTCTGATGTTTTGGATTTTTTCCAATTTCTTTTTCTGAATATTTTTAAACACAGAAAATATAAACAAAAAGTACAATAATCACCTATATTCCCATCACTTAGATTAAAAAATTATTATTTTGCCATATTTTTTTATTTATCTATTTGTGTGTGCATACCTACATGTATGTTTTGGTTTTGGCAGAAGCATTTGAAAGTAAATTGTAGACATTAAGACACTTCAGCATATATCTCCTGTAAGGACATTGTCCTGCATAACCACAGTACTTTTCCAAATTTTTATGGAAACCCTGGTGGTGTAGTGGTTAAGTGCTACGGCTGCTAACCAAAGGGTCAGCAGTTTGAATCCACCAGGTGCTCCTTAGAAACTCTATAGGGCTGTTCTACTCTGTCCTATAGGGTCGCTATGAGTTGGAATCAACTTGACGGCCCTGGGTTTGGTTTGGTTTTTCAGGAAATTAACAATTACTCTAATATTTATTATCCAGTCAATATTTAGATTCTCCCACTTGTCCAAGAAATGCCTATTGGGTGTTGTTTCTTTGTTTTTGATCTTTAATCTTATGTTAATTTCTTAATCTAAATCAGTTCCTTCACCTTTACATTTTTTTTAACTATATATATAAAAAAAAAACATATATATATATATATATACACACTTTTTTTTTAGAGAGACAAAGCCAGTTGTTTTGAAGAATGTCCTATTTTTACATTGTGGTGATATTTAATTTGTGGCTTTATATCTTATATTTCCTACAAAATGTAAATTAGTAGGCACTTGAGTAGCTTGAATTAAATGTATTTGGCAAGGGCACTCCTTAGGTCATGTTGTGTAATTCGTATTGTATCTTAGCAAAACCAAAGACCAAATCCATTGCTACCGAGTAGTTTCCAACTCCTAGCAACCCTATAGGACAGGGTAGAACTGTCCCATAGGGTTTCCAAGGCTGTAATCTTTATGGAAGCTGTGATCCTTAAGGTTGTGTGTCAGCTTCGTTGGGCTATGGTTCTCAGTGGTTTGGCAGCTATGATGTAGTTTGGCAGTTGTAAAGTGATGTAATCACCTCCATGATGAGATCTGATATAATGTGATCAGCTCCATGATGGGATCTGCTGTAATTAGCCAATCAGTTGAAAGGGAGTTTTTTGGAATTGTGGCCTACATCTAATATATGTGGGCTTTCTGGCTAGGCTTAGGGGCTTTTGCTTGTTCTAGATCCTGCAGCTGGCTCCTGTTCATCTGATCTCCGGTTCTTGGAACTTGAGCTAGCAGCTTACCTGCCATCTTACCTGCTGATCTTGAGATTCATTGGCCTCCATAGCCTGTGAGCCAGAGACCTGCTATCTGACCTTCCAATCTTGGAATCACCGGCTCCTGCGGCCATGTGAATGAGGAGAAAACTCCAACCTGACCCATGGACTTGGGGCTTTCCAGCCTTTACAACCACCTGAGCCATTTCCTTGATATAAATCTCTATTTCACTATATATATACACTACACTGGGTTTTCTTCTCTAGAGAACCCAGCTAAGACTTTTGGTACTGGGAGTGGGGTGCTGCTGTAACAGATATCTACAATGTGGAAGAGGTTTTGGAATTGAATAATGGGTAGAAGCAGAAGAGTTTTAAAGTGCCTGATAGTAAAACTTATATTGCCTTGAAGAGACTGTTGGTGAAATTAGGGACGTCAAAGACAATTCTGGTGAGGACTCAGAAGGAAGTGAGGAGAGCTTTCACACTGGAGATGGCACAGATGAAGCAGCAGCAGAGAAACAGTGGCAGCAGAACCAGGAGACTGCTGTGAGACAGTGTTGGAGCTGAACCATGGAGCAAGAGAGCTGAGTGCCATTTCACAGCAGGCTTCCTGGTGTAGTAGGGTGCCTCGGGACACTAATCAGTGGGAGCTAAGCTTGCCGACCAATGACCCAGATAACAAGAGAGCTAAGTGTCTTCTGGCTGAGGTTTACTGGCAGAGTGGTGTGCCTCCAGATGCTTATCAGTAGAACTAAAGAGCTTTGGAACACTTGCTCAAGCAGGGCAGACATCAGCTTGTCCAAGGGCCTGAGGTGCCAAGAGGCCAAGGAACCAGAAAGTAGGAGCTGAAGAGACAAGGAACACAAGAAGCAGAGCTACCTCATTCTCAAAGGTAGGGCCAGGACCTCTGGGATCTCAAAGTGTGGAGCCATGGTCTCTGGGGTTTCAAAGGGTGGGACCACATCCTCCTAGGTTTCAAAGAATGAGATCTTCACCAACGGAGTTCCAGAGTGCAGGGCTGCCTTTCACACACGCCAGTGGAATGGGGCCAGATCTACTGCCCAAAGCTGAGGGATTGGGGGCTGCCATGCCCAAGGGGCAGAAAAATAGGACCTGCTGGGGCTGAAGGGGTAGTGTTGCTGCTCAGATGGACCAGGAGAATGGGGCTACCCAAATGTGGGGCAGCAGAGTTGCTGTTCTAGTGGGCCTGGAAGGTGGAACTGAAGCCCAGGGCTGAGGAGCCTCTACCCATAATCTGGAGAGTATGGGCAACACCCAGAGCCTGGAGGGCAGGGCCATTGACTAAATGGTTTCAGAGAACACAGGATTATTTTTTAAGCCTTGAGAACTAATACAGTATGTTCCACTGACTTGTTTGGTGCTTGTTATCCCTTCTTTTCCTCCCATTTTTCCCAATTGTGATGGAAATATCTACTTTGTGGCTGTTCCACCACTGTACTTTGGAAGCAGATAACTTGTATTCTAGATTTTGCAGATGAAGAGGAATTTTTGGAATTTGGGTTTGGTGTTGATTTAAAACTTGCTGTGATGTGTTGTGTTGTACATGTTGCAAGGACATGATTTTTGGGGGGACCAAAGGGTAGAATATCATGGATTGAATTGTGTCTCCCAGAAATATGTGTCAACTTGGCTAGGCCAGGATTCCCAGTATTATGTGCTTTGTCCTACTAGTAATGACAATGATTTTTTGATCTGATGTACTTTTCCTGTGTTGTAAATCCTAGTCTCCCCCTGTGGTTAATGAGGCAAGATTAGGTTATGTTAAAGAGGCTTAGGCTGGGATGCAACACCCTTACTCAGGTTGCAGCCCTGATCCAAGGTTAGAGGAATTTCCCCGGGGTGTGGCCTGTGTCATCTTTTATTTTACAAAAGATATAAGGAGAGAAGGGAGTAGAGAGATAGGGACCTCAGACCACCAAGAAAGAAGCTCTGGGAGTGGAGCATGTCCTTTGTGCCCAGGGTCCCTGTGCTGTGAAGAACTAGGCTAGGGGAAGGGTAATGACAGGACCCTCCCCCAGAACCAACAGAGAGAGAAAGACTTCCCCAGGAACTGGTTCCCTGAATTCAGACCTCTATCCTCCTAGATTGTGAGAGAATAAATTTCTGCTTTTCATAGTCATCCACTTGTGATATTTCTGCCATAGCACTGCTAGATAAATAAGACAGAAGTAGACTGCCACGTCTTTCTCCTGCAGAACAGCTGGTGGGTTCAAACTGCCAACCTTTCAGTTAGCAGCTGAGCTCTTTAACCACTGCACCACTAGGACTCTTTTGTATCACAGCAGGAGGAACATAATGTCAGCCTTGTCCTACCAGTAATGATAATACATTTAATCATTTGTTTAAGGTGGTGACTGGCCGTTCTTTCTACAGTAAATTGTATTTTTCCCTTTGCAATTAGGAAGTAATCTATAGGGTGATATTTAGCAGTATGCCAATCTTTCACCTAAACTTTGCCCAGTGGTGGACATGGAATCAGCTCTCAAGAAATACCTTTTTATTAATTGGTCACTGTCTTAATTATCTAGTGCTGCTATAACAGAAATATCATAAGTGGGTGGCTTTAACAAACATAAATTTATTTACTCACAGTTTGGGAGTCCAAACTGAGGGTGCTGGCTCTAGGACAAGGCTTTCTATCTCTGTTGGTTCTGGAGGAAGGTCCTTGTCTCTTTTAGCTTCTGATCCTGGGCAGTCTTCATGTGGTTTGGCATCTCCCTTTCATCACCTCTTTTTGCATAATTTGCTCTTTTTTCCTCTTGTAAAAGATTAAGTCAAGACACACACTATACAAATCCTGCCTCTGATATAGCAGAGAACTCATTCCCAAATGGGATTATAACCACAGGCATAGAGGTTACGATTTACAACACATATTTTTGGGGGATGCAATTCAATCCATAACAAGCACTATTCCACAAAACTGGTAATACATTTTTAGGTAAAATAATGCAAATATCCCCCCATTGTCTATTCCTCCCTAGCCATCTCCTTCTACCCAGTGGGAATATGATATATATGACAGGCCATTCTTTAGTCTAGCAGTTCTTAACCTGGGGTCCCTGAATAAACTGAAGGTGGATCTCAGAATCCTCTGGAATTAAAAGCAAAATTTTGTACGCATGAATACCCTCCGGAGGAGAAGATCCTTGCCAAGGTAGGTAGGAGTATGAGTTCAGATGCCAATAGTTTGGTAAATGTGGTGGAGGGAGTAGTTGGAGGTTTTTTTTCCCTGATTGTTTCAATTTCTCAGTGAGACAAGAAGTAAGGTTAATAGCAGAGAGGGAGGAGATGTTGGAAATTTGAAGAAAGAGGAGAGCATAAAATTATTATCTAAGAATAGACTATTTCCTTTCTCCTCAAGCTTTCTGGGAATTGAGGATATGAGCAGTTAAAGGGCAATGCAGAGGTATTAGGTTCAATGCACTGGCATGCTTACTGAGTTTGAAAAATTGTTGGGACTGGAATATTAGAGACAATGAGCTGAGAAGATGGCAGATGAGAGTCAGGTAGAGGGGGTGAATTTGTAGTAAATAGAAAAAAAAGGTCTAGGATATTATCATACGAGTGAGTAGCTGGAGCAGAGCGGAGAACAAGAAGGAAAGGAAGTCAAAGAACTGAAAAGCCAGAATATTGGAAGGTTCATCTATGTGGATATTTGAAATTATCAAGAATTATGACAGTAGTTTGAGAGAAGTGACTTTGAGCCAAGTGCAAAAACTGGGTAGCATCCACATATATATATAAAACACCACTGCCATTGAGTCGATTCCGACTCATATATCTCAGATAAATAGGAAAAGAATAATGATAGGATTGTAATTATAAGTTGATACGTTTGGTGCAAAACAATATCATTGACCTTTTTGGTGCCTATTTTTTTCTTTTTCATTCCTTTTTCAAATAGTACTCTTGCTCTGTCTTCTGTAGCAAATAGAACAAGGCATACTACATTATGTTACTATGAAAAAGTTATTTCATAGAAAAGGAATTTATATTGCTGGCAAGCCTCTGGATGTTGCTTAATGCTTTGTCAGCCTTGGCGATGAAGCATAAGTATCCCATTCAGTGACACTTCTGTTTCTAGAGCAAAGGTCATACTTAAAAATGGTTGATCCCACTCTAAGTATTTTATCGGTTGCCATCGATTCAATCTCAACTTGTGGCAACCCCATGTGTGTCAGGGTAGAACTGTGCTCCATAGGGTTTTCGGTGGCTGATTTTTCAGAAGTAGATTGCCAGGCCTTTCTTCCAAGATACCTCTGGGCGGACTCGAACTGCCAACATTTCAGCCAGCTGGAAAGCACATTAACTGTTTGCACCACCCACGTACTCCTGCTTTAAGCATTAGATGTAGTTATTTCTTTTAGATGCCAGGAACTCTTCCTTATGTGAGGTATTTTCTCTTAAAGAACTCTCTGTCTTAATGTGAAGGATTAATCTGTGTATGTATATTTACATGAGCCTTATGAGATATGGTTATCTTGGAACCACAGGTCGTTTTTTTAACTTTGCTGCTTCAGAAATTTGAAATGATGGGTTTTTCCAAATTACATCAGAATATAGGCGATGGATTAAAGCCAGATTCCAGTTTGAATCACAATAGGTGAAGTAGCTGAGATTCACCAAAGGGTAAAACCAATCTTTACTGTGAGGTGTACATTCCTCAAGCCACAAAACAGAGAGAAATAAGTTAGGGACAAGGGTAGGATTCCTAGGATCTTGGGTCCTGACAATTTATCAAGAAAATCAACTCTAGGCATTAAAAGTCAGAAGGTGTGCTGTTATGTCATATTATTTTACAGCTAATTGATGAACTTTGGATAATACAGCTAAAATTTTATAATTATTTAGTTTTTTTTTTTGACTTTCAGACATTTGAATTTTGGGTTTATTAGCACATTTAATTGGAATGCCAGGGGAATATGATGAGGTTATTTAAATTTTCTAGCTAACTAAGGTATATGTTTCACTCTATTAGCATGATCCTTTTTCAGATTTGATAAGAATGGAATGCTGAAAAGGATTTAATCTGTCCCATTTTTTAGAATCTTGCAGTGCAACAGGAACATCATTCTGAACATCAATTCCAAGTTTCCCATTTCACTGTATTTCAACTATCTAATATAGAAATCAGAGCAGATTGGGAAGAATCTGTAGTGGAAGAATCCCCCCCACCACCACCACCTATGTACCAATAATAAATCTACTTCTTTGCGATTTATTCTTTAGTCTTCTGCAACCAAAACCAAACCTGTTGCCGTGGAGTTGGCTCCTACTTATAGCAACCCTATAGGATAGAGTACACCTGCCCCATAGGGTTTCCAGGATGTAATCTTTAAGGAGGCTGACTACCACATCTTTTTCCTATGTTGTGGCTGGTGGGTTCAAATCACTGACTTTTCTGTTAGCAGCCGAGTGCTTAACCACTGCACCACCAGGGCTCAGTCTTCTGCAAAGAACATGGAAAATGATTTTATTAATTTAAAATCATGATGAATTGGAATTGCCATGAGTTGGAATCATACAATGGCTAACGGTAACTGGTAGTTAAAGATTATTATGTATCTGACAAATTTGAATGGGATTTTAAACGCTATTATGGAGTTTCACAAAGTTGTTCTCACCAGATCTTGTTGGAACACCTATCTGTAAGGCACAGGAAATATGACTGGTTAGAAATCTCTTTGCTTATTACAAATTGAAGTAAATAGTTTCATTGACTTGAAAATCTTCTTAGACTTCTTTTTTCTGCCCCATTTATGAGATGGTACCCTACTTTGGTGGTGCAACAGTTAGGTGCTCAGCTGCTAACCAAAATGTCGGCAGTTCAAATCCACCACCCACTCCTTGGAAACTCTAAGAGGGAGTTCTACTGTGTTCTATAGGGTTGCTATAAGATTGGACAGCATCAGTTTTAGCAGCTCCGCTGGTAAAGGATCTAACAATCTGCTCCTGTAAAGCTTATAGCTTAGAAAACCCTATGCAATGATGTATCTATGGTGGTGTATGGGCCCTGGGCATGTGGCACTACTGAGCAGTTTCTATTAACTTGGTAAGTCCCAATGTCCTTCCTCAAGCACAGTAATGACCAAGTGGGATTCATACCAGGTATGCAGGGACAATTCAACATTAGAAAAACAATTAATGGAATCCATCATATAAATAAAACAAAAGATAAGAACCACACGATCTCATTAATTGATACAGAAATGGCATTTGACAAAGTTCAACACCCATTCATGATAAAAACTCTCAGCAAAATAAGAACAGAAGGAAAATTCCTCAACACAATAAAGGGCGTTTATATAAAACCAACAGCCAATATCATCCTAAAAGGCAAGAGTCTGAAAACATTCCCCTTGAGAACAGGAACCAGACAAGGATGCCCTTTAATACCACTCTTATTCAACATTGTGCTGGACGTCCTAGCCATAGCAATTAGGCTAGATAAAGAACTAAAGGGCATCCAGATTAGAAAGGAAGAAATAAAAGTATCTCTCTTTGCATATGACATGATCTTATACAAAGAAAACCCTAAAGAAAACTACTGACACTAATAGAAGAGTTCAGCAGAGTATCACGATACAAGATAAACATACGAAAATCAGTTGGCTTCCTCTACACCAAAAAGGAGAACATCGAAGAGGAAGCAACCAGAGCAATGCCATTTACAGTAACCCCCAAGAAGATAAAAATACTTAGGAATAAATCTAACCAGAGGTGTTAAAAACCTATACAAAGAAGAGTACAAGGCACTACTGCAAGAAACCAAAAGAGACCTATGTAAGTGGAAAAACATACCTTGCTCATGGATAGGAACAGTTAACATTATAAAAATGTCTATTCTACCAAAAGCGATCTATAGATCTATAGATGCAATTCTGACCCAAATTCCAAAGACATTTTTTAATGAGATGGAGAAACCAATCACCAACTTCATACGGAAGGGAAAGAGGCCCCAGATAAGTAAAGCATTACTGAAACAGGAGAACAAAGTGGGAGGCCTCACTCTACCTTATTTTAGAAGCTATTATACTGCCAAGGTAGTCAAAGCAGCCTGGGAATGGTACAACAACAGACACATAGACCAATGGAACAGAATTGAGAATCGAGACATAAATCCACCCATGTATGAGGAACTGATATTGACAAAGTCCCAAAGTTGGTTAAAATGGGGAAAAGACAGTCTCTTTAGCATATGGTGCTGGCATTAGTGCACATTCATCTGCAAAAAAATGAAACAAGACCCATACCTCACACCATGCACAAAAACCAGCTGAAAATGGATCAAAGACCTAAATATAAAATCTAAAACGACAAAGATTATGGAAGAAAAAATAGCAACAATGCTAGGAGCCCTAATACATGACATATACAGTATACAAAACATTACTAACAATATAGAAACACTAGAAGAGAAACTAGATAACTGGGAGCTCCTAAAAATCAAACACTATGCTCATCCAAAGACTTCACCAAAAGAGTAAAAAGATTACCTACAGACTGGGAAAAAGTTTTTAGCTGTGACATTTCTGATCAGCATCTGATCTCTAAAATCCACATGTTACTACAAAAACTCAAGCACAAAAAAGGCAAATAACCCAATTAAAAACTGGACAAAGGATATGAACAGGCACTTCACTAAAGACATTCAGGTAGCTAGCAGATACATGAGGAAAAGCTCAGGATCATTAGTCATTAGGGAAATGTAAATCAAAACTACAATGAGATTCCATCTCTCTCCAACAAGACTGGCATTAATCCAATAAACACAATAAATGTTGGAGAGTTTTGGAGAGACTGGAACACTTATACACTGCTGGTAAGAATGTAAAATGGTACAACCACTTTGGAAATTGATTTGGCATGTCCTTAAAAAACTAGAAATAGAACTATCATAGGATTCAGCAATCCCACTGCTTGGAATATATCCTAGAGAAATAAGAGCCATCACATAAATAGATATATGCACACCCATGTTCATTGAATCACTGTTAACAATAGCAAAAAGATGGAAGCAACCAGGAAAATTAATTTGGCACTTCCTTAAAAAACTAGAAATAGAACTACCATAAGATCCAGCAATCCTACTCCTTGGAGTGTATCCTAGAGAAATAAGAGCTGTCACATGAACAGATATATGCACACCCATGTTCACTGAAGCACTATTAACAATAGCAAAAAGGTGGAAGCAACTAATGTGCCCATCAATGGATGAATGGATAAATAAATTATGGTATAGTCACACAACAGAATACTACACATAGTTAAAGAACAATGATGAATCCATGAAACATTTCATAATATGGAGGAATCTGGAAGGTATTATGCTGGGTGAAATTAGTCAGTTGCTAAAGCACAAATATTGTATGAGACCACTACTATTATAGAGACCACTATTATAAAAACTCGAGAAATGGTTTAAACAGAGAAGAAAATATTCTTCGATGGTTACGAGAGTGGGGAGGCAGGAATGGAGGGAGAGGGGTATTCACTTATTAGGTAGTAGATAAGAACTATTTTAGATGAAGGGAAAGACAACACACAATACAGGAGAGGTCAGCACAAATGGACTAAACCAAAAGCAAAGAAGTTTCCTGAATAAACTGAATGCTTCAAAGGCCAGCATAGCAGGGACAGGGGTTTGGGGACTATGGTTTCAGGGGACATCTAAGTCAATTGGTATAATAAAATCTATTAAGAAAATATTCTGCATCCCACTTGGGAGAGTGGCCTTTGGGGTCTTAAACACTAGCACACAACCTTCTAAGATGCATCACTAGGTGTCAACCCACCTGGATCAAAGGAGAATGAACACCAAAGGTACAAGGTAATTATGAGCCCAAGAGACAGAAAGGACCACATAAACCAGAGACTACATCAGCCTGAGACCAGAAGAACTAGATGGTGCCTTGCTACAACTGATGACTACCCTGACAGGGAACACAGCAGAGAGCCCCTGAGGGAGCAGGAGAGCAGTGGGATGGAGACCTCAAATTCTCATCAAAAGACCAGATTTAATAGTCTGACTGAGACTAGAAAAACCTTGGAGGTTATGGTCCCCAGACCTTCTGTTAGCCCAAAACAGGAAACATTCCCGAAGCCAACTTTTCAGACAGGGATTGGACTGGACTATGGGATAGAAAATGATAATGGTGAGGTGTGAGCTTCTTCTTTTTTTTTTTTTTTTTTAATCTCCTCTTAAACCATTCAGTGGTAGGCAGGGGCTTTCCATGGACATCAGCCTCAAGCCTGAATGTTTCTCCAGCATTTACCACAATTGGGTCTCTGAATTTTGGATCCACTGAAATTCTTGGGAGTTCAATCTCATTCTTGGCAGTTATTGGTCCAGTACAGTCAGAGGGCTTACTTACTGTACCAGCTGCATTCTTCACAATGACTCTGAATTCATATCTTTGATCTTCAGTAAGGCCAGATACAGTAAATTGAGTTTCAATGACATTTGTGAAGCTGGCTCTCATCCAGCAACCCTCAGGCAACTCAAGTGTCTCTACAATGTAGCCTGTAATCCTACTTCCGCCATCATATTCAGGTGTGAGCTTCTTGGATCAAGTAGACACATGAGACTATGTGGGCAGCTCCTGTCTGGACTGGAGATGAGAGGGCAGAGGGGTTCAGAAGCTGGCCGAATGGAGTCAAAAATAGAGAGTGGAGAGAAGGAGTGTGCTGTCTCATTAGGGGGAGAGCAACTAGGAGTATATAGCAAAGTGTATGTAAATTTTTGTATGAGATACTGACTCAATTTATAAACTTTCATTTAAAGCACAATAAAAATTAAAAAAAAAACTTTTGGTAACTAATATTTTAACATTTCTTCTAGTACTTGCAACATTTTCCAGTGGGTAAATTATAAAAAAATGTTGCTTTTTGTATCTTAAGCCAAAGCATGTGTGGTAAGGGGACCCCATGTTTGTTGAGAGGTAAATGTCTTAAAAAATTTATCAATGCCTTTTGATATTAACACAAACAATATATTTCAAATGACTCTGGCTCGTTCTGCTAGCCTCAAATTAAACTGCAGTCCATTTGTCTATAAATTATTATTATACATACCAAAAAAAAAAACCCCAAAACGCAACCTATTGCTGTCGAGTTGATTCCAACTCATAGCGACACTATAGGACAGAGTAGAACTGCCCCATAGGGTTTGCAAAGAGCAGCTAGTGGATTTGAACTGCCAAACTTTTGGTTAGCAGCTCTGCACTTAACTACTCCACCACCAGGGCCCCATAGGGTTTGCAAAGAGCAGCTAGTGGATTTGAACTGCCAAACTTTTGGTTAGCAGCTCTGCACTTAACCACTCCACCACCAGGGCTAGACCCCCAGAATTCCTGGTTAACTGTCTAGCCTCAACGTAGTCGTTTCATTGTAAATATCTTTCCAACTCAGTCACTGGTACCCTAATGTCAACAACAATTCTTTGAGCCTGCTAGGACCTGGAATCCATTGCTTTGCTATCTTTGCACTGCCCATCACCCCTCCACGTCTTCACTTCTCCTGCTTGTGTGACTGAAATTCTATGTTTCATCAATGTCTTCATTCCCTTACATATACCTTCTATACCCTTGCTCCTCTTTTCCATCATTGTACTCGGCAAAATTGGAACCCTGCTTAAATCCAACTTGTTGCCTCCCCTAGAGCTGTACCATTCTATGTGGCTAAAAACAGAATGGTCTCACTCCTAGATGACTATTGCACATCTTCTCCCGTCTCTTCAAAAATGAACATTTTCCTCTCCTCCCTCTCCTTCTCTCTTTCTCCTTTTTAGATAATGATCTTGTTCCGTATGCCAGTGAGAAAACAGAAGTCATTAGAAGATAACTATTACTTGCCCTAGTGACCACATCAAATAATTTACCAACATACGTACAGATAAACTGCGTCTTCCCTTGCTCTGAGCAATAAATCATCAACGTCCTCATTTAAGGTCAACTCTTGTACTCGTGCAGAGTATCTCATCCTTTCTCATGTACTCAAACTCTACTCCTGAATTGTTATCTCTTTTCTATACCATCAATTTTTCCTAGTTTATTGGATCATTCCTATTAGTGGGACTAACTTCAAGGACATGCAACCACTGCAGTCGCACACGGCCCTTTGCTCAGGGCCCCAAGCTTTGTGTTTGGGGTTTAGTGTTCTGTGGTCGCTGTCCTGAAATTCTTAATTTTATCTTTGAATTTGTTTTGTAAGTAAAGTCTGATGAGACAATGGAGTATGTACTTGGCTCATGCATGGTTCTACCTCCCATGGCCTCCCCCACCCACCCCAGAACAGGTTCTCGGCCACCCGCTACCCTGCCCAGCAACCACTGCTGCTTTCTACCTCAGGGGAAGGACTGGGTGCAGGGTCAGGTTGGGTGTGCACCTTGCATACTAAATCATGGGGTCAGAGCCGTGGGTGCCTGTAAGGATCTGCATTCACCTGCCTGACCAGTATCCTGGCACCCAAAGGAGTATGGCTGTATTAGTTTCCTATTGCTGTTGTAACAAATTACCACAGATTTAATGGCTTAAACAATGTAGTTTTATTATCTTGTAGTTTTGTAGGTCAGAAGTTTGACACAGTTCTCACTGGGCTGAAATCAAGGTGTCAGAAAAATCAAGGTGGCTCATAACCCCCTTCTTCCATGTCCCAAACCAGCAATATTGCATCTCTTTGACCATTCTTCTGTATTTGCATCTCCCTCTGACTACTGGAGTTTGGGACAGGTACATCTTTGGGGAACCATTATTCTGCCTATCACAGTCTGCCCTCTGGCCCCCAAAGAGGTACACACTCTAATCTTTGCAACTTGTGAATATGCTTTTTTTACATGGCAAAGGGACTTTGCAGAAGTGACTGAGGACACTGAGATGAAGAGAACATTCTGGATTATCCAGGAGGATCTAATCTGAGTTCTTCAAAGGAGAAGAGGCAAAGGAGAGGGTCATAGAGATGCGATGTAAAAAGGAGTTTGAAGATAGAGGAAGGGGACAAAGAGGGCAGGCAGCAGGCAGCCTCCAGAAGCTAGAAAAGGTAAAGAACCCATTGCCGTCAAGTCGATTCCGACTTATAGTAACCCTATAGGACAGAGTAGAGCTGCCCCATAGGGTTTCCAAAGCTGTGAATCTTCATGGAAGCAGACCTTCACACCTTTCTCCCATGGAGTTCGAACCACCAACCTTTTGGTTAGCAGCCAAGCACTTAACTAGCACACCACCACGGGCTGTTCGGATTCTCCCCTAGAACATCCAGAAAGAAATGGAATCCTGCCAACCCTGCCATCACCTTGTTCTTAGCACCATGAGACTTCTACAAAACTGAAAGATAATTGAATTTGTCTTGTTTTAAGCTACGACGTTGGTGATAATTTGCTATGGCAGCAATAGAAAACTAATACAGCAACATTAAATAGCAAATAAAAAAACATCATGCTAGGTAGAGAGAGAGAGAACAAAACCATGGAAGAAAAGAAAGCTTTCTTCCTGTTTGAAGTAGGGGCCCCACAGTTTCGTTTTGCACTGGGCCCTAGAAATTATGCAGCCAGCCCTGTCTATTAGCATACAATTATGCTATACTATCTTCTACATTGAATCTCTCCCTCAAATTCACATTCCTTTCCAGCTGAAGCTTTATTCATTTTGTCTTTTTTATAACAAAACTCCTAAGTTTTGTATACATACAGTACTTGCTATCTTCACGTTCTCTCCTGTCATTCTCTGCAGTCCATTCTGGTAAGGATTTTATTTACCGAGACTCTTCTTCCAAGATCAACAATTACTTCCATATTGCCAAACCTAAACCTACCTACTGCCGACGAGTCGATTCCGACTCATAGCGACCCTATAGGACAGGGTAGAACTGCCCTGTAGAGTTTCAAGGAGTGCCTGGCAGATTCGAACTGCAGACCTTTTGGTTAGCAGCCGTAGCACTTAACCACTATGCCACCAGGGTTTCCAATATTGCCAAATTCAAAGTTTCTTTTTTCTTCCTCATTACTCTTCTTATTACACTTAACAGAAATTTTTTTTAATGTAAATTTTGACTGAAAGTTACTTACATATAGAAAAGTGCACCAGTTACAGGTATTCGGCTTGATGAAATTTTACAAAGAGACATATCCAATGTGACCAGAATCCAGATCAAAAAACAGAGTACTTCCAAAACTCCAGAAGTTTCTTATGTTGCCTTCCAGTCACTATCCCCAGCCCAAGGGTAACCACTATCTTGACTTTTAATGTCAAATATTTTTGCCTGTTTTTGAACTTTATAAAAATGGAATCTTATAGTATATACCCATCTGTGTCTATGCTTTCATTCAATAATATGTTTGTGATATTCATGAACGTTGCTATATATAGCTGTAGTTCATTCATTCTCATTGCTGTATAGAATAAAGTTTTTAAAAAAAATTTTGATGAGATCCTATTTATCTGTTTTGTCTTTTGTTGCTTATGCTTTTGGTGTCATGTCTAAAAAATTCATTTCTGAAGTTACATGGGCTCTTTGCTCTTGGGGAGGGTAAATTTTAATCAATTTACTTACGACTTTCTGTTTTTTAAAGAGAAGTTTTTGGTTTACAGAAAACTTGAGCAGAAAATACAGGAAGTTCCTATTTCCCCCACCCCCCTGTTTTCCTTATTATTTGCATTTTGCATTAGTGTGGTACATTTGTTATTATTAATGGACCAATATTGACACATTATTATTAACTAAAATCCATAGCTTGCATTAGGGCTCACTCTTTGTATTGTAGAGTTTTATGGATTTTGACAAATGTATAATGTCATGTATCCACCATTATAGTATATACAGAATAGTTTCACTGTCCTAAAAATCCCCTGTGCTCCACTCATTTATTCCTCCATCTCTCTCCCTCTAACCTCTGATCTTCTTACTGTTCTTATAGTTTTGTTTTTTCCAGAGTGTCGTATAGTTGGAATCATAGTGTATATAGACTTTTCAGGTGTTTTTTTTTTTTTTCACTTAGTACTGTGCATTTAAGGTTCTTCCATATATTTTTGTGACTTGATAGCTCTTTTGTGTGTTTATGTGTGCATTTAAAAAAAATTATTTTAAATTAAGAGGAGCAGATGTCCGATGTTTCAAAAAAGCCACCTATTTGTGGATTTGATGATAAACCCTCTAAGCTGTTCCCATAGAGTCAGCCAGCCACTTGCAACTGACTTACTGTCCCTGGGACAGTCTCCTGACTATAGAATTAGAATCCCAGATCTCAAATGAATCCAGGGTGTTTATGTGGAGAGTGGGGGCCATCTAAAATATTTGTTTTTCTTTTAATTTACTCGAATGAATGCCTATAGAGCAAACTGCAAGGCTAGAGAGTGTCAAAGAGGATGAGCAAACAGTTGGCACCTGCTTATTCCAGCACACACAATTCTAAAGGCAACCTAGAACAGGTTTTTGTAGAATCCTTCTTAAGAGTACAGTCATACATGGCTTAACATCCATGATAAAAAAAAAAAAATTTTTTTTTTTATACGTTCTGTGAAATAGGACGTTAAGGGATTTGGATGTTGTTCAAACACCGTATTATATACAGTCAACCCTTGGATTATGGATGAGTTCTGTTCCTAAGTCTGTCTTTAAGTCAAATTTGTACGTAATTTGAAGGCCAGCATAGCAGGGCAGGGGTCTGGGGACCATGGTTTCAGGGGACATCTAAGTCAATTGGCATAATAAAATCTATTAAGAAAACATTCTGCATCCCACTTTGAAGAGTGGCATCTGGGGTCTTAAAGGCTAGCAAGCAGCCATGTAAGATGCATCGATTGGTCTCAACCCACCTGGATCAAAGGAGAATGAAGAACACCAAGGACACAAGGCGATTACGAGCTCAAGAGACAGAAGGGGCCACATGAACCAGCAACTACATCATCCTGAGACCAGAAGCACTAGATGGTGCCTGGCTACAACCAATGACTGCCCTGACAGGGAACACAACAGAGAACCCCTGAGGGAGCAGGAGAGCAGTGGGATGCAGACCCCAAATTCTCCTAAAAAGACCAGACTTAATGGTCTGACTGAGACTAGAAGGACGCCGGTAGTCATGGCCCCAGACCTTCTGCTGGCCCAGGACAGGAACCATTCCCGAAGCCAACTCTTCAGACATGGATTAGACTGGACAATGGGTTGGAGAGGGATGCTGGTGAGGAGTGAGCTACTTGCATCAGGTGGACAGTTGAGACTATGTTGGCATGTCCTGCCTGAGGGGGAGATGAGAGGGTGGAGGGGGTTAGAAGCTGGTGAAATGGACACGAAAAGAGAGAGTGGAGGGAGAGAGCGGGCTGTCTCATTAGGGAGAGAGTAATTGGAAGTGTGTAGGAAGATGTATATGGGTTTTTGTGTGAGAGACTGACTTGATTTGTAAACTTTCACTTAAAGCACAATAAAAATTATTAAAAAAAATTTGTACATAAGTCCAAACGAATAGGTACTGTTCATATCAAACATCAGTTGTCAAATGTTTGTCTTAGTATATAGTGTACCTTTCTATGCATAAAAAATATGAAAGAAACACTCCAGATATACTAAAACATCTTTAATATAATACAGTAATAATAATAGTGTTTTGATGCACTTGCAAAGTAGCGCCTTTTTGTTATTACAAACCTTGGTATGTACCTCGAATTTTTTGTGTGTGTATGTGCTTTAAGTGAAAGTTTACAAATCAAGTCAGTCTCTCATACAAAACCTTATATACACCTTGCAATATATACTCCTAGTTGCTCTCCCCCTAATGAGACAGCACACTCCTTCTCTTCACCCTGTGTTTCCGTGTCCATTTGGCCAGCTTCTGTCCCCCTCACCCTTCACACCTCCCCTCCAAACAGGAGCTGCTCACATAGTCTCATGTGTCTACTTGATCCAAGAAGCCCACTCTTTACCAGTATTGTTTTCTGTCTTACAGTCCAGTCTAATCCCTGTCTGAAGGTTGGCTTCTGGAATGTTTTCTGTCTTGGGCTAACAGAAGGTCTGGGGACCATGACCTCTGGGGTCCCTCCAGTCTCAGTCAGACCATTAAATCTGGCCTTTTGACGAGAATTTGGTGTCTCCATCCCACTGTTCTGCTCCTTCAGGGATTCTCTGTTGTGCTCCCTGTAATGGCAGTCATGGGTTGAAGCCGGGTGCTGTCTAGTTCCTCTGGTCTCAGGCTAATGTAGCCTCTGATTTGTGTGGCCCATTCTGACACTTGGGCTCATACTTACCTTGTGTCTTTGGTGTTCTTCATTCTCCTTTGCTCCACGTGGGTTGAGACCAACTGTTGTGTCTCAGATGGCTGTGTGCTAGTGTTTAAGATCCCAGATGCCACTCTCCAAAATGGGATGCAGAATGTTTTCTTAATAGACTTTATTATGCCGATTGACCTAGATATCCCCTGAAACCATGGTCTCCAAACCCCTGCCCCTGCTACACTGGCCTTCAAAGAGTTTGGTTTTTTCAGGAAACTACTCTGCTTTTGGTTTAGTCCAGTTGTGCTGACTGCTCCTGTATTGTGTGTTGTCCTTCCCTTCATCTAAATTAGTTCTCGTCTACTATCTAATTAATGAATCCCCCTCTCTCTCCCTCCCTCTCTCCCTCCCCTCTCTCATAACCATCAAAGTATATTTTCTTCTCTGCTTAAACTATTTCTTGAGTTCTTATAATAGTGGTCTTATACAATATTTGTCCTTTTGCAAGTAATTTCACTCAGCATAATGCCTTCCAGATTCCTCCATGTTATGAAATGTTTCACAGATTCATTGTTTTCTTTATCGATGCATACTATTCCATTGTTTGAATATACTATAATTTATTTATCCATTCATCCACTGATGGGCACCTTGGTTGCTTCCATCTTTTTGCTATTGTAAACAGTGCTTCAGTGAGCATGGGTGTGCATATATCTGTTCGTGTGATGGCTCTTATTTTTCTAGGATGTATTGCAAGGAGTGGGTTTACTGGATTATATGGTAGTTCTATTTCCAGCTTTTTAAGCAAGCACCAAATCGATTTCCAAAGTGGTTGTACCATTTGACATTCCCACCAGCAGTGTATAAGTGTTCCAGTCTTTCCACAACCTCTCCAACATTTATTATTTTGTGTTTTTTGGGTTAATGCCAGCTTTGTTGGAGTGAGATGGAATCAATCTCATTGTAGGTTAGATTTGCATTTCTCTAATGGCTAATGATCCTGAGCATTTCCTATTATATTTGCTAGATACCTGAATGTCTTCTTTAGTGAAGTGCCTGTTCATATCCTTTGCCTGTTTTTTAATGAAGTTATCAGTCTTTTTGTTGTTGAGTTTTGCAGTAACATGTAGACTTTAGAGATCAGCCACTGATTGGAAATGTCGTAGCTAAAAATTTTTTTCCCAATCCGTAGGTAATCTTTTTATTCTTTTGGTGAAGTCTTTGGATGAGCATAAGTGTTTGACTTTTAGGAGCTCTCAGGTATCTCATTTCTCCTTTACTGTTTGTGCAGTTCTAGTAATGTTTTGTATACTCTTTATGCCATGTATTAGGGCTCCTAGCACTGTCCCTATTTTTTCTTCCATAATCTTTGTCATTTTAAATTTTATATTTAGGTCTTTGATCCATTTTGAGTTGGTTTTTGTGCGTGGTGTGAGGTATGGGTCTTGTTTCATTTTTTTTTTTTTTTTTGCAGATGAATGTGCAGTAATGAAGCAACATTTGTTAAAGAGACTGTCTTTTCCCCATTTAACAGACTTTGGGGCCTTTGTCAAATATCAGCTGCTCATATGTGGATGGGTTTATGTCTGGATTCTCACTTCTGTTCCATTGGTCCATGTACCTGTTGTTGTACCAGTATCAGGCTGTTTTGACTACCATGGCGGTGTAATATGTTCTAAAATCAGGTAGTGTGAGGCCTCCCACTTTGTTCTTCTTTTTAAGTAATGCTTTACTTATCTGGGGCCTCTTTCCCTTCCATATGAAGTTGGTGATTTGTTTTTCCACCTCATTAAAAAACGGCACTGGTATTTGGATCGGGATTGCATTGTATCTATAGATCATTTTTGGCAGAACATTTTTACAATGTTCAATTTCCTATCCATGAGCAAGGAATGTTTTTCCACTTACATAGATCTCTTTTGGTTTCTTGCAGTAGTGTCTTGTAGTTTTCTTTGTATAGGTCTTTTACGCCTCTGATTGGATTTATTCTTAAGTATTATCTTCTTAGGGGCTATTGTAAATAGTACTGATTTGGTGATTTTCTCTTAGGCACTCTCTTTGTTGGTGTAGAGGAATCCAACAGATTTATGTATGTTTATCTTATATCCTGATACTATGCTGAACTCTTCTATTAGTTTCCGTAGTTTTCTTTAGGTTTCTCTGTGTATAAGATCATGTCATCTGCAAACAGAGATACTTTTACTTCTTCTTTGCCAATTTGGGTGCCCTTTATTTCTTTATCTAGCCTGATAGCTCTGGCTAGGACCTCCAACACAATGTTGAATTAGATTGGTAATAAAGATCATCCTTTTCTGGTTCCTGCTCTTAATGGAAACGGTTTCAGGCTCTCACCATTTAGGATGATGTTGGCTGTTGGTTTTGTGTAAATGCCGTTAAAATGTCTGGGAATTTTCCTTCTATTGCTATTTTGCTGAGAGTTTTTATCATGAATGGGTGTTGGACTTTGTCAAATGCCTTTTCTGCTTCAACTGATAATGTCATGTGGTTCTTGTCTTTTGTTTTATTTATGTGATGGATTACATTGATTGTTTTTCTACTGTTGAACTAATTCCACTTGATTGTGGTGAATTATTTTTTTGGTATAGTTTTGAATTCTATTGGCTAGAATTTTGTTGAGGATTTTTGCATCTAAGTTCATGAGGGATATTGGTCTTTAATTTTCTTTTTTTGTGGTGTCTTTTTATTTTATTTATCGGTCTTTAATTTTCTTTTTTTGTGGTGTCATAGGGTCGCTATGAGTCAGAATTGACTCGACGGCACTGGCTTACCTGGTTTTGGTGTCTGGGTTATACTGGCTTCATAGAATGAGTTTGGGAGTATTCCCTCCATTTCTATGCTCTGAAATTCCTTTAGTGGTAGTGGTGTTAACTCTTCTCTGAAAGTTTGGTGGAATTCTCCACCGAAGCCGTCAAGGCCAGGCCTTTTCTTTTTTGGGAGTTTTTTTGATTACTTTTTCAATCTCTTCTTTTGTTGTAGGTTTTTTTAGTTTTTCTGCCTCTGTTTGTGTTAGTTTAGGTAGGTAGCATGTTTCTAGAAATTTGTCCATTTCTTCTAGGTTTTCAAATTTCTTAGAGTAAAACTTTTCATAGTACTCTTTTAGAATTCTTTTAATTTCAGTTGGGACTGTTGTGATATTGCCTATATCATTTCTTATTCGGGTTATTTTCTTCCTCTCCTGTTTTTGCTTTGTCAGTTTGGCCAGTGGTTTACCAATTTTGTTAATCTTCTCAGAGAACCAGATTTTGGTCTTGTTAACACTTTCAATTGTTTTTCTGTTCTCTATTTCATTTAATTCTGCTCTAATTTTATTATTTTCTTTCTTCTGGTGCCTGTGGGTTTCTTTCGTTGCTCTCTTTCTATCTGTTCATGTTGTAGGAATAATTCTTTGATTTTGGCCCTTTCTTCTTTTTGTATTGTGCATTTATTAATATAAATTGACCTCTGAGCACAGCTTTCACTGTGTCCCAAAGATTCTGATAGGAAGTGTTTTCATTCTCGTTGGATTGTATGAATTTCTGTATTCTATCCTTAATTTTATAATCCAATCATTTTTGAGCAAAGTGTTGTTCAGCTTCCACGTGTTTGATTTCTTTTCCCTGATTTTTCTGTTATTGACTTCTACTTTTGTGGCTTTATGGTCAAAGAAGATGATTTGTAATATTTCAATGTTTTGGATACTGTTAAGGCTTGCTTTATGGCCTAATGTGTGGTCTGTTCTTGAAAGTGTTCCACGTGCATTGGAAAAGAAAGTATACTTGGCTGCTTTTGGGTGGAGTGTTCTGTATATGCCTATGAGATCAAGTTTGTTAATTGTGGCATTTAGCTCTTCTGTGTCTTTATTGGGCTTCTCTCTGGATGTTGTGTCCTTCACTAAAAGTTGTGTGTTGAAGTCTCCTACTATTATTGTGGAGCTATCTATCTCACTTTTCAGTGCTGTTAGAGTTTATTTTATGTATCTTGCAGTGCTGTTGTTGGCTGCATAAATATATAATATGGTAATATCCTAGTGGTATATTTTCCCTTTAATCATTATATAGTGTCCTTTCTTATCCTTTATGGTAGATTTAAGTTTGAAGTCTGTTTTGTCAGAAACTAGTATAGCCACTCCTGGTCTTTTTTGATAGTTGTGTGCTTGATATATTTTTTTCCATCCTTTGAATTTTAGTTTGTTTGTGTCTTTAAGTCTGAGGTGTGTCTCTTGTAGGCAGCATATAGATGGATCATGTTTTTTTAATCCATTCTGCAACTCTCCATCTCTATTGGTGCATTTAGTCCATTTACATTTAGCGTGATTATAGATAGGTATGAGTTTAGTGCTGACATTTTGATGCCTTTTTTTGTGTGTGTTGTTGACAGTTTCATTTTTCCACTGACTTTTTGTGCTGAAAGGTTTTTCTTTGTAAATCGTGTACTCCTTTTTTTCATTGTAGTTGAATTTGTTTTTGCTGAGTATGTTTATCTTGTTTTTTGTTGTGAAGTATAAGATTGTTAGTCTTCTTTGTGATTACCTAAATATTTACCCCAGTTTTTCTAAGTTTAAGCCTGACTTGTAGCGCCCTATATCGCCTTGATTTCCTCTCCATATGGAAGATCAATGTCTACTTTGTTTAGTCCCTCTTTATTGATTTAATGTCAGCTTTTACATAATGATATCACTGATTCCCTGTTTTGAGTTTTTTTTTTTAATCTAGATTTATTTTTGTGATTTCCCCATCTGAGTTGATATCTGCTTGCTCTGTTCTGTGTTCTAGTTTTGGTTTCATATCTCATATTATTGATTTTCTAACCAGGGAATTCCCTTTTGTATTTCTTGTAGTTTTGGTTTGGTTTTTGCGAATTCCCTAAGCTTCTGTTTGTCTGTAAATGTCTTAATTTCACCTTTGTATTTGAGAGACAGCTTTGCTGGATATATGATTCTTAGCTGGTGATTTTTCTCCTTCAGTGTTTTATATATGTTATCCTGTTGCCTTCTTGCCTGCATGGTTTCTGCCGGGTAGTCCAAACTTACTCTTATTGATTCTTCTTTGTAGGTGACTTTTCGCTTATCCCTGGGCTCTCTTAAAATTTTCTCTTTATCTTTGGTTTTGGCAAGTTTGATGATAATATGTCTTGGTCACTTTCTTTTGGGATCTACCTTATATGGGGTTCCATGAGCATCTTGGATAGATATCCTTTCATTGTTCATGATGTCAGAGAATGTTTCTGCCAACAAATCTTCAACAATTCTCTCTGTATATTCTGTTATCCTTCCTTGTTCTGGTATTCCAATCACTCGCACGTTATTCTTCTTGATAGAGTGCCACATGATCCTTAGGGTTTCATTTTTTTTTTTTTTAATTCTTTTATCTGACTTGTCTTCAAATATATTGTTGCCAAGTGTTTTATCTTCCAGTTCACTAATTTGGCATTCCACTTCCTCAATTCTGCTCCTCTGATTTTTTTTTTTTTTGGAATTGTCTAATTCTGTAAGTTTATCGTTAATCTTCTGAATTTCTGATTGCTGTCTCTCTGTGGATTCTTGCAGTTTATTAGATTTTTCATCATGTTCTTGAATGATCCTTTTAATTTCTTCAACTGCTTTATCTGTGTGTTCCTTGGCTTTTTCTGTGTGTTGCCTGATCTTGTTCCTGTTGTCATTCCTGATGTCTTGAAGAGTTCTGTGTATTAATCTTTTGTATTCTAACTACATCTGGTAATTCCAGGATACATCTTCATCTGGGAGAGTCCTTGATTCTTTGTTTTGGAGTTTGTTGAAGCAATCATGGTCTGCTTCTTTATATGATTTAATATTGACTGTTGTCTCCAAGCCATCTATAAGTTATTGTATAATTTATTTTATGTTTGCTCACTGTGCCCTAGTTTCTTGCTTTGTTTTGTTTTGTTTTGATATACCCAAATATGGGACTAGAGTTTGCCAACTTGATTATCGGAACCTTTGAAGCACTAATGTCCTGTTTCCATATGGCTAGAGCTATTACCAGGTTTATGAGCCTAGGAGTCCATTCACTATTCTTGTATGGATTCAGCTAAGGTGTCCTGATAGTCGGTCACTTACTGTGTTGTGTAGGCTCTTACCTACTATCCTAGAGGAGCAATGATGATGGGCGTATGCACAGGTTTCTGGTAGTGGCAGGGGATCACACTCTGAGGAAGGCAGGGGGCTGACAGCCTTCCCCCATGTGTCAGTGAGGAAGGAGCTTCCTTGTTCTGTAGAGCACTCTGGGGTTGGGCTCTGCAGCTGTACCTTAGGCACCCAATGCTTATACCTGTAAGGATTTGTAAGCACCACTATTCTTGGACCCCTTTCACAGTAGGCTAGGTGGCATGGATGGAGCCTGCAGCCCTCAGGCCCCTGCTGTGGGTAGGTGAATGCCCTTTTTAATAGGCAGAGTGGTATCAAAACTCCAAAACCTGTCTCTCCACCACACAGCTGAAAGAACTACAGTTAGATCTCAAACAGATTTGCCCTTGCAACATAATAACCACCTGGATCCGTGCAGGGGTGAAAGATAAAGTCTGTGGAATGCTTGTGCCTGGACTGGAGCGGCTTCTGCTCTGAGCTTCCAGATTAGGGGAGTCAGCAGAGTATTTTTCTCCTGTTTTTAATTTGTTCCTTCTCCCAGGCCAGAAGAATGGCTCAGGGAGCACAACAGGACTTATCGCAGGCCCAGGGAAATCAACTGTTAATGACGCCAGCTGGGACAGAGGGAGGAGGGATCAGATAGATAGGGGAGAGTTCTTTTAAAAGAAGGAGCTATTAGATCTGTGTGCAGTAAATTAGACTGAATCACTTATCTTGTGCCAAGAGCGCTGTTTTATCTCTGACTTCAGAGGTGCGCGTAAACTGTCTGCGCTGGCTGGGTCCCCACAGAGATTGCCCCGGGGGTTAGGGCTGCATCCCGTGCTTGCCTTCTCTTACTGAAACAGCCACTTCCTAAACACTGCGGCCAGTTCCGCCATAGACACGCCATAGGGTCAGGTGTGTGCCAATCTGCTTGTCTTATTTTGCTGAAGCTGCCATGTCCCAGAAAACTACCATCAGCCCCACTGCAGTCATGCCAAGGAACGTGCCAAGGAATCGGAGTTGAGGCACTGCCTTGGGCTTGGCAACACCTCACTGCTTCTGCACCATCTCTCCCTCCCGCATCACTTAGTCCAATCCCTTAACTTTGCCTTTAATGCTCAGGGTTCCTAGCTTGTTATATATATAATCAATTTACTTGTTTTTTCAGGCCTTTGTTGTAAGAGAGGTCAGTGGAAGCATCTGACTACTTGGCCACCTTGGCCCCACCTCCTCAAATTTTTAACATAATAGGCTTTACAGGTTGTACATAAGTCAGATGTTCATAACTGGGAATGATAGAAAGTACAGTGTAGTACATACATTAGCTAGTAACAGGCATTTATTATAACTATCAAGACATACGTATTATAGTTTATATATTTACTGTACCATTATACTCCCGGCAGCGCAATTGCTTTGCCTACAATGGACACTCGTTGCCTTTGGGAAGCTGTTGCATTCACTGCTGGTTATATCTGCTAAGTCCTGTTCTCCTGTTGGGATTTCTGAATTCTATTATAACCTTATGGGACCACTGATGAATATGTGGCCAGATGTTGCCTGAAGGGATGTTCTCCTGCACGTGGCTATACTGGTTAAATATGCAAATATGTATAGGTTATTTGCTGCAATTCAAAGGCTCACCCCCAATGCAAATGCATTATTTCAGGTGAACTTTACTTTGTTGGGAAGAGGGACATGAACCCAAGCCCCTGTCTACTAGGCGTAAATGACTCTTCAATTGTTTCTATAGTTTAAAGTACATTGTAAGCTTTCTTTTTTCCTTGTCTTTGAGAATAAAGGAACAAAAAAATCTTCAATGCAACAATTTGTATAGCATCTCATCTACCATGTTTTATAAATACCAGAGAAGTTTTATCAATGCAAGTTAGAGATGGAATGTTAACTTGGCTTTCACAATTGCTACTAAACTCATGCTTATGGTGTTTAATTTTTGTGAGCATGTAAAAAACAATAAGCTATGGATAAAATGAACCATTTTTTTTGTGTGTGTGTTTATTTTCTAATACAAATGAGACTTTCATGTCTATTGAAGAGCTTACATGCCATCTAACAAATTTTTTTTTATGGTTCAAAACCTATTTACCTAGCAAATCTTACTGGATATTCTAGATGGAGCTTTTCTAACAAGGTATTAAAAGCTAATATTCCCTTTTCCCCTCTACTTTCCAGATTTTTTAATATTAACATTCTTTTTAGTATATCATTCTTTATAATGCAGATAAATTAGAAATTGCCAACATTTTAAGGTGGGAAGGTTAGAAAACAATTTTCAATTATTTCGTATTAAATTTTGTGTATTTCTGCTTCATAACTTGTTTTGAGTAAGCTATGTGGGGGCTTATTTTTAGTTTTAAAATAGCTTTTTGTCGTATTAATCAAGTCACTAATTGATTAATTTCTATTTTTCTCTTTATTAATTTGTATTGCTTTTTTTTTGTTCTAACTTCCTTAGTAAAATGTTCTTTTTCACTTCGAAAGTCTCATGGAAAGAGAATATCTACTCTGAAACAAGGGCATATATGCTAAAGAGCATTAAAAATTAATTTTGTTGTTTTTGGAAGGAAATGAGTAAATACAATGTTGTGATATTCTTTCATGTGCATTATATGGTCTCTTTGACAAATTAAAAAATCAGAATATACTTACATTTATTGTAGTATTTTATGTTGTCTGATTTAATCCTTAGGAGAACTTGTCTATCTCTTTTTATAGGTGAGAGAATCACTTCTCAAGGTGACATATAACATGTAAGTGGCAGAAATCTAAACTATCATTAACATGGACTATCGTACCTGGGGAGTCCCTGGGTGGTACAAAAGTTTAACATGTTCAGCTGCTAACTGAAAATTTGGAGGTTCCAGCCTATCCAGAGGTGCCTTGGAAGCAAGACTTCACAATCTACTTCAGAAAAAGCAGTCATTGAAAACCCTGTGGAGCACGGTTCTATTCTGACACATATGTGGTCACCATAAGTTGGAGTCTACTCAATGGCAAATAGTTGGTTACTATTGTACATGGAAACAAATGGGTTTCAAAACAAAGAAAAAAATCTTTTTGACATCAAAATGTTGGGAACCCCATGAGCTCCTTACTTGTGTATTAGTCTAAACACAATTCACCCAGAGTATAGGAGCTTACTGTGTTAGTTTGTTTAAAACCTAAATGCACAGAGAAACACTAGAAATTAGTGTAATGAAATATATTTATTGTGGGTAGATATGATTCAAATCAGGCAGCATCAATCTGAAAGTGTTGGAAAAATGCTCAGAAGAGGGGACAGTGAAAGCAGGCTATATGGGTAATTTGGTGACCTTTGGCTATAGCACTACAGCCCTTGCTCGTCAAGGGCCATGTGTTGTTGATCATCAAGGTGGCTAGCTCTCAAGAATCCGAAGTATGGAGGGGAGGCAGGGCATTCCCTTGAAGGTCACTGTCATGTTAATTTCTCAGGGGATATCATCAAATATGTACAGGATTTCAGGGTCAGTCGGTTGCACAGGGTCATCAAAGACATTCCATATATCAAAGGACACCTGGAAATTTAATCATAAAGGAATTTTGCTTTAAAGAAGGTTTCCTGTTCCTTATCTTGAGTTGAACTCTTTCAGCTTAGCCCAGCAAAGTTTGTTTTAGGATTTTGGGGTGTCCACAATCTGTACCTAATGAGACATTTTTTAATTGAATGACTAGTGAAAATGGAAAAGGCTCAGGCTGTCCTGTCAGAGCTAGACAGCCTGGAGCATGCTGGCAGCACAGGCTTGAGCTTGCTTGTGGAGGAGAAACACTCAGTACTGTATATGCTTATATAACTAACTAGTGTATTTAAGAAACTTCATTCCTGTCTTGTCTGTTTCTGGTGTCTTAGAGAATGGAGATAAATCTCCCTTTCTTTCAACCCAACCCCACCCCCCAAATTTTGTATATATATGCAGAGAATACGGAACACTGTGGGACACTGCACGTTTTCATGTTATATTAGCTGCTTTAAAGGAGTTGTTCCTCAGTGCTTAAGAGTGCATAAACTGCTGATGTACTGCTTGACAGTTACTGAGTTGGGACATGACAAAACATTGCAGGTGTTTAAGGCACAACATGAGACTTAGAGAAAGTAGGGATGGAATCAGAAGAATTCCCAAGCCCTTTTTTTAACATGCAGAAGTATCAAACCATCAATTTGCAAATTCGTTGGTCTCCCACTAGCTGGAATTAACTAGGTAAATCTATGGAATCATATAGTTGTTTGTGTCCACTTTGGTGGATACAGGGAACAAAACGAAAAACACAAACCAAAACCAGATAGGAGGATAGCACACTGCTTCAGCTGGAATTCACCTGAACACTTAATAGAGGAAAGGAGGGAAGCTGTTCTTCTTTGTTTTTAAAGCAAATATATATTAAATATAGTAAATAAATGGTCATCATAAGTTAAATGCATTAATCACTTAGACCTTCAGCCTAGGAAACAAAATATTTTTCTTTTTCTAATATCCTACCCTGAAATAAATTTACTACAAATCCCAAAGATTTAGTGAAAATAGTACAACTCGCATTTACTTTCTTCTTTCCTTTTTTTCAGAAAAACACCAAATCAAATGCAGGTGAAGGAGGTGACATAGAAACTTACATTAAATAAAGAACCGTAACCCCCCAAAAACCAAACCCGTTGCCATCAAGTCAATTCTGACTCATGATGACCCTATAAGACAGAACTGCCCCACAGGGTTTTCCAAGCAGTGCCTGGTGAATTCAAACTGCCAACCTTTTGGTTAGCAGCCAAGCTCTTGACCACCGTACCACAAGGGGTCCCCAAACCACATGGCTCCTATTATAAAGTTAATACTGCTTAAACCCTATGATCTAAGGTTAATATGAGGAGCCCTGGCTGCTAACTGAAAAGTTGGTAGTTCAACCCACCCAGTGGCTCTGCCAGAGAAAAGACCCGGTGATCTGTTCCTGCAAAGATTACAGCATAGAAAACTCTATGGGGCAGCTCTACTGTGTTACTTGGGGTCATTATGAGACTTGACGGCACCTAACAACAACAACAATAAAGTTAATATATCTTATGTTATATGATAAGTGGGTAAGAGGGGAAAGGAAACTGAAATATTTTATACACACACATATTCATTACAAACTAAGAAAGAACTACTCATAATAATTATAATCCTCATTTCTGCAACTGGTCATGTGGCCATAGATGGTATTTATATCTATCTTTTCACACTACCCATTCCATATTCCTCTTGCCCTCAACAAGCTCCTCAGGTGGTCATGGTTCTTTGCCTGGTGAGATGACTCAAACCTTCATTTTTTAAAATTTTTATTTTGCTTTAAGTGAAAGTTTACAAATCAAGTCAGTCTCTCACACAAAAACGTATATACCTTGCTACATACCCCCAATTGCTCTCCCCCTACTGAGACAGCCCGCTCCCTTCCTCCACTCTCTCTTTTCCTGTCCATTTTGCCGGCTTCTAACCCCCACTACCTTCTCATCTCCTCTCCAGGCAGGAGATACCAGCATAGTCTCAAGTGTCTACCTGATCCAAGAAGCTCACTCCTCACCAGCATCCATCTCCATCCCATTGTGCATTCCAATCCCTGTCTGAAGAGTTGGTATAGGGAATGGTTCCTGCCCTGGGCCAACAGAAGGTCTGGGGCCGTGACTACCGGGGTCCTTCTAGTCTCAGTGAGACCATTAAGTCTGGTCTTTTAAGGAGAATTTGGGGTCTGCATCCCACTGCTCTCCTGCTCCCTGAGGGGTTCTCTATTGTGTTCCCTGTCAGGGCAGTCATTGGTTGCAGCTAGGCATCATCTAGTTTTTCTGGTCTCAGGATGATGTAGTCTCTGGTTTATGTGGCCCTTTCTGTCTCTTGGGCTTGTAATTATCTTGTGCCTTTGGTGTTCTTCATTTTCCTTTGATCCAGGTGGCTTGAGACCAACTGATGCATCTTAGGTGGCTGCTTGTTAGCTCCAAACCTTCATTTTTCAAGGCTCCGGGCTATTAGTACTCTGGCCTGAATTGTGTTGATATGGTTTTCTACTGACTTTAATCCCAGGGCATGGTAGCCTGTACTATATGGTAGTTTTGGCAGGAGCATGGTGTGCAGGGAGGGCAAATCTGTATCAAGAGTGTTTATTCCAGTAAGAACAAAATGCTCCCTTTTCCATGATGAGAACAGTCTTATGTAATCAACTTTTTACCAGATAGCTGGCTGATTACCCTAGGGAATGGTGCCACACTGGGGACTCAGTGTTTACCTCTGCTGTTGACAGATTGGACAATCAGTACTGGCTGTAGCCAGGTCAGTCTTGGTGAGTGGAAGTTTCTGTTATTTAGCTGATCCATGACCTCCATCCCTGCCAGCATAACTAGTTTGTTCATGAATCCACTGGACAATGACAGGAGTGGTTGGGGAAAGAGGCTTATTGGTATCCAAAGAATGGGTCATCTTATCTACTTGATTATTAAAATCCTTCTCTGCTGCGGTTACCCTTTGGTGAATATTCACATGGGACACAAATATCTTCAAATATTTTGCTCACTTAAAGGAATCTACCCACACACCTGTTTCCAAGACCTCCTCATTTACCCTTCAGCCAAAGATTAGACAGGCCCCTTCTTATGGATTGAATTGTGTCCCCCCCTCAAAAAAATGTGTGTCAACTTGGCTAGTCCATGATTCCCAGTATTGTGTAGTTGTCCACCATTTTGTCATCTGACGTGATTTTCCTATGTGTTATAAATTCTACGTCTATGATGTTAATGGAGGGATTAGCAGCAGTTATGTTAATGAAGCAGGACTCAATCTATAAGATTAGGCTGTGTCTTAAGTCAATCTTTTTGAGACATAAGAGACAGACACGAGCTGAGAGACATGGGGACCCCATCCCACCAAGAAAGAAGTGCAGGAATGAAGTGTGTCCTTTGAAGCCAGGGCTTCTGTGCTGAAAAGCTCCTAGTCCAGAAGAAGACGATGACAAGGACCTCTGCCCAGAACAGAGAGAGAGACAAACCTTTCCCCCTGAGCTGGCACCCTAAATTTAGACTTCTAGACTCCTAAACTGTAAGAGAATAAGTTTCTTTTTATTAAAGCCATCCACTTGTGTTATTTTTGTTATAGCAGCACCAGATAACTAAGACACCCATAAAACAAAAGGAAACTAAATGGGAACAGTAGCCCAGAGGCAAGGACAAGAAGGCAGGAGGGGGCAGGAAAACTGGTAATGGGAACCCAAGGTCCAGAAGGGGAGGGTGTTGACATATTGTGGGGTTGGCAACAAATGTCACAAAACAGTATGTGTATTAATTGTTGAATGAAAAACTAATTTGCTCTGTAAGCCTTCATCTAAAGCACTCACACACACACACACACACACACACACACAAACAAAACAAACAACTCTATGGATAATTTGACTTCCAAAAGCCCTTACTCTGACTGGTGAAGACGAGTGATGTTTGGGTCTCCTGAAATTAGTGTAAGTTCAGAGCCAGTGTCCAGTAATTACTAAAAAGTCTGATTATTTCCTTTTCCTCAAAGCACAGTCACTCTGGTAAAAGGCCATAGGTGACTTTGCAGAAGCCTAGGAGAAAGATTAATTTTTTTTGCTAGTGTAGTGGGGTCCTTTGACCTGGTCTTCACTTCATTCAAGGGTTTGTGGGTCTATAAACTGGCTCAAGTCTGGGAATTGATTGAGGGACTGTGACTCCCTGTTTTCGCACTTCAAATTAGACCTATGTTCGGTTAACCTAGAACTCTTCCACTTATAGAGATCAAGTAAGTATTTAGTATACGTCCCATCTATTTTTACTTCTAGAACACCGTGATCAACTAGCCAGTGCCATACTTCTCTGATTGCAAATCAGACTATTCTGAATTCTGCTTTAACTCTGCTGTCTCTTACTGTAACCACACCTATCCTGCCTTTTGTGATTAAGCGCCACTACTTGGCTCCTACAACCCCAGAATCCAATTATCATTGCATTTAGCCTATCCCACTGTAATATCTGACCATCAGAAAAGAGGAACCACATAGCTCTTCAAAGATGCTGGTGCTCTTCTCACAAATCTATTCTTCATAGTTGTGGTGAAACGTATGTACTCTGAACCCTCCTGCATTGGATAAACTGGTCTTATGTAATAAATCCATTTTAACATTCCAGTCTCCCTATGCCTTTGGATACCCTCCTCTATAGTATACCAAGGCAAGTCTAGCATTTAAAGTTTATTTACTGAAGGCCATCTTTTGGTTCATGTTTCAGCTGCCAGCCAAACAAACTATTCGAATTCTTTTTAAATTCCTGGAGCTGAAACATTAAATCCAGAATCTCTGCTTTAATGGGCCCATATCAATAAATCCAGCCTGATCTAACTTTATGCTTCTTCCACCATTATTCCACACCCTTAATATCCATTTACACACATATTCTCCAGATTTCTAAGTTAGAGAAATTATGTTCTCTTGGAGTGTAGTGCACCTTGGCTTTCAAGGCCTACTGGGTATTGAGTATAGTTCCAGGTCTAGAAGCAAAGAGAGGTATTAGGAGTGTCTTCAGGAGTATCAGCAGTGTCTGCAAGATGACTACCACAGGGAAGACCATTACAGGTTCCTCAGGCAAAGCAGGGTTAACCTCCTCAGAGAGGTGGAAGGGCTGTTTCTGCCAGCAAAGAAGACTTAGCAGAATTTAGGGGTTCAATGTCCCCAGCCTCATCAAGATCTTCCCAAATGTCCCCATTCTAATTTTCAGGGTCTTAGTCCTTCTTAATCAATGCTCTTACTTTAACAGCAGATGCCTTGCTATGATGGGAATTCAATAGTGTTGCAATTCTGTCAGACATAGGATGAGACTCTTGATTCAGTTTTCAGCAATTTCAGGTCTATGGCTACAGGACGTAAGGTTTTCTTTTAAGGCATGCATAAATACTCATAGGTCATTTACGCAGTACTTGATCTAGGAATCTGTAGCTCTGAGTTCATTCTTTCCTTTTCCTATTTTGTCCAGCAAATTTAGGAGCATTCAGCCAATGTCATTATACTTGTCTGTTTGACAGAAATGTTGTAAGGTATCAAATACATGATCACCCAGAGTCTTGTGTGTTTTACGTATTTCATTAAGAATATCCAATGGTGATACTTTGCTTATCTCTATTCTACATCCCTCCAGTTGTCTGTCAGTTTGTCTTACTGTGGTGGCTTGTGTGTTGCTGTGACGCTGGAAGCTATGCTATCAGTAATTCAAATACCATCAAGGTCACCCATGGTGGACGAGTTTCAGTGCAGCTTCCAGACTAAGACAAACTGGGAAGAAAGACCTAGTGATCTACTTCAGAAGGAAATTGGCCAGTGAAAACACAAAGGATAGCAGTGGAACACTGTCTGATATAGTGCTGGAAGATGAGCCCCTCGGGTTGGATGGCACTCAAAGTACAGCTGAAGAGGAGCTGCTTCCTCAAAGTAGAGTTCACCTTACTGAAGTGGATAGAGTTAAACTTTCAGGGAATTCATTTACTGATGTGATGCTAGTTAAAAAGACAAGAAACAGCTGCAAACATCCATTAGTAATCAGAACGTGGAATGGACAAAGTATGAATCCAGGAAAATTGGAAGTCATTAAAAATTAGAAGAAATGCATAAAGATTGATATCCTAAGCATTAGTGCACTGAAATGGACTGGAATTGGTAATTTTGAATTGGAAAATCACATGGTCTACTACGCCAGGAATGACAAAGAGGAATGGTATCACACTCATCATCAAAAAGAACATTTCAAAATCTACCCTGAAGTACAACACTGTGAGTAATAGGATAATATCCATATGCCAACAAGGAAGACCAGTTAATATGACTATTAATTAAATTTACAGACCAACCACTAATATCAAAGATGAAGAAATTGAAGATTTTTATCAACTTCTGCAGTCTGAAATTAATCAAACATGCAATCAAGACGCATTGATAATTACTGGTGATTGGAATGTGAAAGTTTTGTCAAACTTGATGGCACCTAACAGCAACAACAACATTGCTACCTAACACCATGTACTATCGTGTCCTCTTCACTACTGGAAGTAGAGTCATTAGTGTTCTTGAATCTACTCAGATTAGAGAACCATTCTAGAAATTACAGAAATAATTTTTAAAAAACCTCATTTTTAAGATTCTGTTGGTCTAAAACCATTCCTGATACCAAAATCAGTGTTTTCCATATAAAAATATGAGTGTTTTGCATAGAAACATAATCAACAGGGGATATAAGTACACACACACACACAGACACGTTGTTGTTGTTAGGTCCTATAGAGTTATTTCCCACTCATAGCAATCCTATGTACAACGGAATGAAACACTGCCCAGTTCTTCGCCATCCTCACAATCATTGCTCTTTTGGAGCCCATCGTTGCAGGCACTATGTCAGTCCCTCTTGTTGAGGGTCATCCTCTTTTTGGTTGACCCTCTACTTTACTAAGCATGATGTTCTGCTCCAGGGACTGATCCCTCCTGATAACATATCCAAAGTACATGAATGAAGTCTCGCCATCCTTGCTTCTAAGGAGCATTTTGGCTGTACTTCTTCCAAGACAGATTTGTTTGTTCTTCTGGCAGTCCATGGCATATTTAATATTCTTTACCAACATCATAATTCAAATGCATCGGTTCTTCAGTTTTCCTTATTCATTGTACAGCTTTCCCAGGCACGGGAGGTGATTGTAAATATCATGCATTGGGTCAGGTGCACCTTAGTCTTCAAAGTGCCATCTTTGCTTTTTAACGCTTTAAAGAAGTCTTTTGCAGCAGATTTGCCCATTGCAAAGTATGTCATTTTATTTCTTGACTGCTCCTTCCATGGATGCTGATTGTGGATCCAAGTAAAATGAAATCTTCAACAACTTCAGTATTTTCTCTTTTTACCATAGTGTTGCTTATTGGTCTAGTTGTGAGAATTTTTGTTTTCTTTATGTTAAGGTGTAATGCATACTGAAGGCTGTGTGCTTGATCTTCATCAGTATGTACTTCAAGTCCTCTTCACTTTCAGCAAGCAAGGTTATGTCATCTGCATATCCAAGGTTGTTAATTAGTCTTCCTCCAATCCTGACACCCTCTTCTTCTTCATATATTTCAGCTTCTTTGATTATTTGCTTAACATACAGATTGAATAAGTATGGTGAAAGGATGCAATCCTGACACACACCTTTGCTGATTTTAAACTACACAGTATCCCCTTGTTCTGTTTGAAGGATTGCCTCTTGGTCCATGTACAAGTTCTGCATGAGCACAATTAAGTGTTCTTGAATTCCCGTTCTTTGCAATATTATCCATAATTTGTTATGATCCACATAGTCGAATGCCTTTGCATAGTCAATAAAACACAGGTAAACATCTTTCTGGCATTCTCGGCTTTCAGCATTCAGTTTATTCAGGAAACTTCTTTATTTTTGGTTTAGTCCAGTTGTGCTGACCTCTCCTGTATTGAGAGTTGTCCTTCTCTTCACCTAATGTAGTTCTTATCTACTATCTAATCAGTAAATAACCCTTTCCCACCCTCCCTCCCTCCCTCATCTTGTAACCGTAAAAGAATGTGTTCTTCTCAGTTTAAACTATTTCTCAATACCTTATGATAGTGGTATTATACAATATTTGTCCTTTTGCAACTAACTTCACTCAGCATCATGCCTTCCAGGTTCCTCCATGTTATGAAATGTTTCACAGATTTTTCACTGATCTTTATCAATGCATAGTATTCCATTGTGTGAATATACCATAATTTATTTATCCACTCATCCGTTGGTGGACACCTTGGTTGCTTCCATCTTTTTGCTATTGTAAACAGTGCTGCAATAAACATGGGTGTGCATATATCTGTTCATGTAAAGGCTCTTATTTCTCTAGGATATATCCCAAGGAGTGGGATTGCTGGATCGTATGGTAGTTCTATTTCTAGCTTTTTAAGGAAACGTGAAATGGATTCCCAAAGTGGTTGTACCATTTGACATTCCCACCAGCAGTGTAGAATTGTTCCGATCTCTCCACATCCTCTCCAACATTTATTATTTTGTGTTTTTGGATTAATGCCAGCCTTGTTGGAGTGAAATGGAATCTCAGCTTAGTTTTAATTTGCATTTCTCTAAAGGCTAATGATCAAGAGCATTTCCCCAAGTATCTGTTAGCCATCTGAATGTCTTCTTTAGTGAAGTGCCTTTTCATATCCTCTGCCCAATTTTTCATTGGGTTGTTTGTCTTTTTGTGGTTAAGTTTTAGCAGAGTCATGTAGATTTTAGAGATCAGGCTCTGGCTGGAGATGTCGTAGCTGAAAAATTTTTCCCAGTCTGTAGGTGGTCTTTTTAGTCTTTTGGTGAAGTCTTTAGATGAGCATAGGTGTTTGATTTTTAGGAGCTCCCAGTTACCTGGTTTCTCTTCAGCATTTTTAGTAATGTTTTGTATTCTGTTTATGCCTTGTATTAGGGCTCCTAGCATTGTCCCTATTTTTTTCTTCTATGATCTTTATAGTTTTAGTCTTTATGTTTATGTCTTTGATCCATTTAGGGTTAGTTTTTGTGCGTGGTGTGAGGTATGGGTCTTGTTTCATTTTTTTTTTGTAGATGGATATCCAGTTATGCCAGCACTATTTGTTAAAAAAGCTATCTTTTCCCCAAGTAACTGACATTGGGCCTTTGTCAAATACCAGCTGCTCATATGTGGATGGATTTATATCTGGGTTCTAAATTGTGTTCCATTGGTCTATGTGTCTGTTGTTGTACCAGTACCAGGCTGTTTTGACTACTGTGGCTGTATAGCATGTTCTAAAATCAGGTAGAGTGAGGCCTCCCACTTTGTTCTTCTTTTTTAGTAATGCTTTAGTTGTCCGGCACTTCTTTCCCTTCCATATGAAGTTGGTGATTTGTTTCTTCATCACATTAAAAAATGGCATTGGAATTTGGATCGGAATTGCATTGTATATATAGATGGCTTTTGGTAGAATAGACATTTTTACAATGATAAGTCTTCCTATCCATGAGCAAGGTATGTGTTTTCACTTATGTAAGTCCCTCTTAGTTTCTTGCAGTAGTACATTGTAGTTTTCTTTGTACAGTTCTTTTACATCTTTGGTAAGATTTATTCCTAAGTATTTTATCTTCTTGGGGACTACTGTGAATGGTATTGATTTGATTTCCTCTTCAATGTTCTTTTCGTTGATGTAGAGGAATCCAACTGATTTTTGTATGTTTATCTTGTAACCTGAAACTCTGCTGAACTCTTCTATTAGTTTTGGTAGTTTTCTTGAGGATTCCTTAGAGTTTTCTGTGTAGCCGTCTGCAAATAGAGATAATTTTACTTCTTCCTTGCCAATCCGGATGCCCTTTATTTCCTTGTCTAGCCTAGTTGCTCTGGCTAGCGCTTCCTGCACAATGTTGAATGAGAGCGGTGATAAAGGGCTTCCTTGTCTGGTTCTTATTCTCAAGGGACATGCTTTCAGGCTCTCTCCATTTAGGATGATGTTGGCTGTTGGCTTTGTATAAATGCCCTTTATTATGTTGAGGAATTTTCCTTCTATTCCTATTTTGCTGAGATTTTTTATGATGAATGGGTGTTGGACTTTGTCAAATGCCTTTTCTGCATCAATTGATAAAATCATGTGGTTTTTATCTTATTTATATGGTGGATTACATTAGTTGTTTTTCTAATATTGAACCAACCTTGCATACCTGGTATAAATCCCACTTGGTCATGGTGGATTATTTTTTTGATATGTTGTTGAATTCTATTGGCTAGAATTTTGTTGAGAATTTTTGCACCTGTGTTCATGAGGGATATAGGTCTGTAATTTTCTTTTTTTGTGGTGTCTTTACCTGGTTTTGGTATCAGAGATATGCCGGTTTCATAGAATGAGTTAGGTAGTATTCCATCCTTTTCTATGCTTTGAAATACCTTTAGTAGTAGTAGTGTTAACTCTTCTCTGAAAGTTTGGTAGAACTCTGCAGTGAAGTAATCTGGGCCAGGGCTTTTTTCTGTTGGGAGTTTTTTGATTACCTTTTCAATCTCTTTTTTTGTTATGGGTCTATTTAGTTGTTCTACTTCTGATTGTGTTAGTTTAGATACATAGTGTGTTTCTAGGAATTCAACCATTTCTTCTAGGTTTTCAAATTTGTTAGAGTACAATTTTTCATAGTAATCTGATGATTCTTTTAATTTCAGTTGGGTCTGTTGTGATGTGGCCCCTCTCATTTCTTATTCAGGTTATTTGTTTCCTTTCCTGTATTTCTTTAGCCAATCTGGCCAGTGATTTGTCAATTTTGTTAATTTTTTCAAAGTACCAGCTTTTGGCTTTGTTAATTCTTTCAATTGTTTTCCTGTTCTCTATTTCATTTAATTCTGCTCTAATTTTTATTATTTGTTTTCTTCTGGTGGCTGATGGATTCTTTTGTTGCTCTTTTTCTATTTGTTCAAGTTGTAGGGACAGTTCTTTGATTTTGGCTCTTTATTCTTTATGTATGTGTGCACTTATTGATATAAATTGACCTCTGAGCACTGCTTTTGCCGTATCCCAGAGGTTTTGTTAGGAAGTGTTTTCATTCTCGTTGAGTTCTATGAATTTCTTTATTCCCTCCTTAATGTCCTCTATAACCCAGTCTTTTTTGAGTAGGGTTTTGTTCAGTTTCCAAGTATTTGACTTCTTTTCCCTGATTTTTGTGTTATTGATTTCTACTTTTATGGCATTATGATCTGATAAGATGCTTTGTAATATTTCGATGTTTTGGATTCTGCAAAGGTTTGTTTTATGACCTAATATGTGGTCTATTCTAGAGAATGTTCCATGTGCACTAGAAAAAAAAAGTATACTTTGCAGCTGTTGGGTGGAGAGTTCTGTATAAGTCTATGAGGTCAATTTGGTTGATTGTAGCAATTAGATCTTCTGTGTCTCTATTATCATCTTACTGGAAGTCCTATCGTTCACTGAAAGTGGCGTGTTGAAGTCTCCTACTATAATTGTGGAGGTGTCTATCTCAATTTTCAATTCTGTTGAAGTTAGTTTTATGTATTTTGCAGCCTGTCATTGGGTGCATAAATATTTAATATGGTTATATCTTCCTGGTCAATTGTCCCTTTAGTCACTCTGTAGTGTCCTTTTTTATCCTTTGTGGTGGATTTAACTTCAAAGTCTATTTTGTCAGAAATTAATATTGTCATTCTTGTGCTTTTTTGATTGTTGTTTGCTCCATATATTTTTTTCCCATCCTTTTAGTTTTAGTTTATTTGTATCTCTGCGTCTAAGGTGTTTCTCTTGTAGGCAACATATAGATGGATCGTGTTTTTTTATACAGTCTGAGACTCTCTGTCTCTTTATTGGTGCATTTAGTCCATTTACATTCAGCATAGGTATAGATAAGTATGAGTTTAGTGCTGTCATTTTGATGCCTTTTTTGTGTGTTGTTGACAATTTCAGTTTTCTACTTTTACTTCTACTGAGAAGTTTTTCTTTTTAAATTTTGTGCTCCTCATTTTCATAGTAGTTGAATTTATTTTTGCTGAGTCACTATGTTTATCTTTGTTTTTATTTTGAAGTGTGGAATTGTTAGACCTTTTTGTGGTTAACTTAATATTTACCCCTATTTTCCTCTGTAAGAACATAACTTGCATCATCCTATATCACCTTGTTTTCCTCTCCTTATGGGAGATCTATTCCTCCTGTATTTAGTCTCTCTTTTTTGATTACTGTAATCTTTTACATAATGACTGCAATGATTCCCTATTTTCAGCATTTCTTTCTTTTTTAAATTAGTCTTATTTTGTTTTTGTGATTTCCCTATTTGAGTTGATATCAGGATGTTCTGTTCTGTGACCTTGTGTTGTGTTGGTATCTGATGTTATTGATTTTCTGACCAGAGAATTTCCTTTAGTAATTCTTTAGCTTTGGTTTGCTTTTCGCAAATTCTTTAAGCTTGTGTTTATCTGTAAATGTCTTAATTTCACATTCATATTTGAGAGAGAGTTTTGCTGGATATATGATTCTTGGCTGGCAGTTTTTCTCCTTCAGTGCTCTATATATGTCATCCCATTGCCTTCTTGCCTGCATGATTGCTGCCGAGTAGTCTGAACTTATTCTTATTGATTCACCTTTTTAGGTGGCTTTTCATTTGTCCCTGGCTGCTTTTAAAATTTTCTCTTTATCTTTAGTTTTGGTGAATTTGATGATAATATGCTTTTGTGATTTTCTTTTGAGATCTATCTTGTATTGTTTGATGAGCATCTTGGATAGATATCCTTTCATCTTTCATGATGCCAGGGAAGTTTTCTGCCAACAGATCTTCAACTATTCTCTCTGTATTTTCTGTTATTCCTCCCTGTTCTGGAGCTCCAATTACATGCAAGTTATTCTTCTTGATAGAGTCCCACATGATTCTTAGGGTTTCTTCATTTTTTTTAATTCTTTTATCTGATTTTTCTTCAACTATATTGGTGTCAATTGCCTTATCCTCCAACTCCCCCACTCTGCATTCCAATTCCTCGATTCTGCTCCTCTGACTTCCTATTGAGTTGTCTAATTCTGTAATTTTATTGTTAATCTTTCGAATTTCTGAATTCTGTCTCTATGGATTCTAGCAGCTCATTAATTTTTTCACTATGCTCCTGAATAATCTTTTTGAACTCTTCAACTGCTTTATCAGTGTGTTCCTTGGCTTTTTCTGTGGATTGCCTTATTTCATTTCTGAGGTCTTCCCTGATGTCTGGAAGCATTCTGTATATTAGTTTTTTATATTCTGTATCTGGCAATTCCAGGATTGAATCTTATTTGGGAAAGATTTTGATTCTTTAATTTGGGGGATTTCTGGAATCAATCATGGTCTGTTTCTTTATGTGATTTGATATCGACTGTTGTCTCTGAGCCATCTGTAAAATATTGTAATGAGTTATTTTATATTTGCTCACTGAGTCTTCTTGTTTTGTTTTGTTTCAATGTACCCAGATGGGCTGCTAGATTGCACTATCTAGATTGTTGTTGCCTTTGAATCACTTATGTCCTATTACCAGCTGGTTTGAGCTGTTACCAGATATATAAGCCTATGAGTGCATTCACTATTCTTCAATAGAATCAGCTTAGGTGTCCTGATAGCAGTTCACCTAGTGTGTGGTGTAGGCTGTCACCTATTTACTTAGAGGAGTAGTGGAGATGGTGGTATGCACCAGATTCTAGTAGCAGCAGGGGATCACACTCTGAGGAGGGGAGGATGCTGACTGCCTTCCCCCATGTGCCAGTGAGGTAGGATTGTCTCTATTCCTAGAGCACTTTGGTGGGTGGGCTCTGCAGCTGTACTTTAGGTATCCAATGCTTGTACCTCTAAAGATTGGTAGGCATCACTATCCTCAGACTCCTTTAGCAGGTGGCTAGGTGGTGTGGGTGGAGCTTCTGCCTTCAGTTCCCTGCTGTGGATCAGTGAGGGCTCTGTTTAAGAGGTAGAGATGTATCAGACCTCCAAAACGTGTCTTTCCACTGCTTCGCTAAAAGAATTATAGTCAGATCTCTAACAGAATTGCCTTTGCATTATAATAGTCACCTGTTTCCCTGTAGGGATGAAAGCCAAAGACTGCAGATCTCTTTTGCTAGGCTGGAGCTGGTTCTGTATTATTATTCCAGTTTAGGGAAGCCAAGGAGGGTACCCCCCTCCCTGGATTGTTAATTGCTGCTTCTCTCAGGCCAGGAGAATGGGTTAGAAAAAAAAAACCCACACAGCACTTCAGTCCCTGGCCCAGGAAATTCCAATGTTAATGAAGCCACCTGGGGCAGGGAGAAGGGGGGGAGGGATCAGATAGATAGGAGAGAGTAGCATGGCAATATAGACAAAGTTACTTATCTTGTTTGGTGAAGACTGTTTTATCTGAGATTCCAGAGGAGTGTGTAGCCTGTGTTCACTGGCTGGGTCGAGATTGCCCCTGAGGGTCAGGCTTGCGTCCTGTGCTTGCACCATCTCGGGAAGCCGTGATCGGCTCTCCTACTCCTAGTCCAAAGCCCAGAGCCAAGATTTTCTGGCTGAGATGCTGCACTCCAGGCTCCAAAACCAGTCGCTGCTTCCCCATGGCTTCTCCTTCTCCCATCAGCCACATCGGTGTGCAGTCTGCGTGCGCTTGCTGGGTTTCCAGCCAAGGTTACTCTGGGGGGTTAGGGCTGCATCCCATGCTTATGCCATCTCAGGAAGCCGTGATCTGCTCTTCTGAGCTTAGTCCAAAGCCCAAAGGTTTTCTGACTGGGATGCTAGCTCCAGGCTCTGAAAACAATTTCTGCTTCCCTGTGGTTTCTCGTTCTCCTGTTAGCCATGTCAGTGTGCAGTCTGCTTGTGCTGGCTGAATCTCTGCCGAGGTTACTCCGGGGGTTAGAGGTTAGGGCTGCATCTCCTGCTTGCCCCGTCTCAGTAAGCCACGATCAGCCCAACCACGCTGGTACCAGGGAACCTTGAGGGCTCAAGGCTGTGGCGCGGGACGCCAGTTCCAGAAGTGGTCGCTGCTTCAGCATGCGGCTTTTCGCTCTCCTGTCACTCCGGTCAACTCCTTAGTACTGTGTTTTATGGTCAGGATTCTTAGATTGTCATGTATGCGATTGATTCACTTGTTTTTCCGAGTCTTTGTTGCCAGAGGGATCTGTGGTAGCTTCTACCTAGTCAGCCATCTTGGCACCACCTCCCCCTGCTACACCATTTTTGAATGATCCTCATTAAAATTTTGCATGTGTGTGATACTAATGATATTGTTTAATAATTTCCACATTCTGCTGGACAACCTTTCTTTGGAATGGGCACAAATAGGGATCTTTTCCAGTCAGTTGGCCAGGTAGCTGCCTTCAAATTTCTTGCTGTAGACAAGTGAGTGCTTCCAGCATTGCATCTCTTTGTTGAAACATCTCAGTTGGTATTTGGGAGCCTTGTTTTTTTTGCCAATGCCTTCGGTGTAGCTTGGATTTCTTCCTTCAAGACCTTTGAGTTTTGATCATATGATATTCCTGAAATGGCTGAATGTCAACCAGTTCTTTTTGGTACAGTGACTCCGTGTATTTCTTCCACCCTCTTTTGATGCTTCCTGATTCCTTCAGTATTTTGCTCATAAAATCCTTCAATATTGCAATATGAGGCTTGAACTGTTTCTTCAGTTCTTTCAGCTTGAGAAATGCTTGAGCGTGTTAGTCCCTTTTGGTTTTCTAACTCCAAGTGTTTTCACATTTCATTATAATACTTTGTCTTCTGGAGCCACACTTTGAAATCTCCTGTTCAGCTCTCCATTTTATCATTTGTTTTGCTTTAGCTACTTGACGTTCAAGAGCAAGTTTCAGAGTCTCTTCTGACATCCATTTTGTTCTTTTCTTTCTTTCCTGTCTTTTTAATGACCTTTTGCTTTTTTCACATATGATGTCCTTGATGTCATTCCACAACTTGTCTGTTCAGTCATTACTGTTCAATGCATCAAATCTATTCTTAAGATGCTCTCTAAATTCAGGTGGGATATACTCAAGGTGGTACTTTAGCTCTTGTGGGCTTGTTTTTCTTTTCTTCAGCTTCAACTTGAACTTGCATATTAGCAATTGATGGTCTGTACCGCTGTTGACCCCTGGCCGTGTTCTGACTGATGATATTGAGCTTCTCCATAGTCTCTTTCTACAGATGTAGTCATTTTGATTTCTGTGTATTCCATCTGGCAAAGTTCCTGTGTATAGTTACCATTTGTGTTTTTGAAAAAAGATTTTTCCAGTGAATAGGTCATTGGTCTTGCAAAATTTTGTCATGGGATCTCCAGCATTATTTCTGTCACCAGGGCCATATTTTCTAACTACCAATGCTTCTTCTTTGTTTCCAGCTTTTGCATTCCAATCACCAGTAGCTATCAATGGGTCTTGATTGCATGTTTGATCAATTTCAGACTGCAGAAGTTGATAAAAAGACTCAATTTCTTCATCTTTGGCATTAGTGGTTGGCGTGTAAATTTGAATAGCCAGTGTTTGTCAGTTTGTTGTACTGTGGTGGCTTGAGTGTTGCTGTAATGCTGGAAGCTATGCCAGCAGTATTTCAAATACCATCAGGTGGACAGGTTTCAGTACAGCTTTCAAACTAAGACAGACTAGAAAGAAGGACCTGCCTATCTACTTCCAAAAAAAATTGGCCAATGAAAACCTAGCAAATAGCAGTGGAACATTTTCTAATACAGTGTTTGAAGATGAGCCTCTCAGGTTAGAAGTCCCTCAAAATATGACCAGGGAAGAGCTGTCTCCTCAAAGTAGAGTTCACCTTAATGACTTGGATGGACTAAACCTTTCAGGACCTTCATTTTCTGAGGCAGCGTGAATCAAAATGAGTAGGAACAGCTGCAAACATGCATTAATTAGAATGTGGAATGTACAAAGTGCGAATCTAGGAAAACTGGAAGTTGTGAAAAATGAAATGGAAGGCTTGAAGATAGGTATCCTAGGCATTAGTGAGCTGAAATGGACTGGTATTGGCCATTTTGAATTGGACAATCATATGTTCTACTATGCTTGGAATAACAAATTGAAAAGGCACGGTATCACATTCATCGTTAAAAAGAACATTTCAAGATATATTCTAAAGCACTGTCCTGTCAGTAATAGGGTAATATCCACAGATATATACTTGATATACGTATCATTATTGTTAGTTGCTATAGAGTTTTGTTCAACTCATGGTGATATTATGAATAACAGAACAAAACCATCTTCATGATCTTTAATATGAGTGTATTTTTGCAGCTATTATGTCCATACATCTGATTGGGGGCTTCCTTCATTTCCACTGATCTTCTACTTTACCAAAGATGTTGTCCTCTTCTTGCAACTGGTCTTTCCTGATGACGTTTCTCGCCACCCTTGCTTTTAAGGAACATTCTGATTGTATTTCTTCTAAGACTGATTTGTTTGTTCTTCTGACAGTCCACAGTATATTCAATGTTATTTGACAAAACCACAATTCAAATGAGTTAATTTTTCTGTCTTCTTTTTTCATTGTCCAATGTTCACATACATATAAGGCAGTTGAAAAGACCATGGCTTGGATAGATACACCTTACATCAAAATGATGTCTTTGCTTTTTAAAATGTAATAATGAATTCTTTTACTATTTCTCAATCTAAATTTCTTTTGGGTACGTGCAGTAATTCGAGCCATTTGATGGCTGACCAAATTACAAGCTTAGGTCCTGTTAAGTCATTAAAAGAATATTTTTTGGCCATTTGGATTTGATTTCAGGTAATGGAATTTATTGATCCTCTTTCAGCTTTTGAGAGGAAACTTCTTTTCAAATTCTCTATATGTTTGCTGAAAATGTGTCCTAAAATTTTTCATTTTATTATCTTTAATTTTTTTATACAATGTATGGTTTTTTTCATTTAATTCTGTTGCAGCAATTTGCAACTGCCTTTCATTGTGAAATTATTGACATATCTTCCTCCAGTCTCTTTTTTTGTTTATCATTCCAGTTATAGTACTAACTTCTGCATCTCTATTTTATTCCCCATTATATTATGGCTTTATATAAATTTAAAAATGTGCCCATACTTATGTTTTTAAACTAGAAAAATAATTTAATTATATTATCATTAAAATAATAATAAGTGTTTCAATTTACTCACCAATTATAATTTACATAGATATCACTATAACTTGTGCTTTCTGAATAAAATATGCAAATAGCCACATTACAGTGATACATTTGTGAATAGAAAAAAATTTGTTGGATCTAAATAAATCCATCAACACTAGATTGGTATGTTTATGTGTAATACTAGAAATGTTACACATGATTGATATATGCACTAGTATTCAATAATAATGCCTTAACAGTTAAAGTGAAATATACAACTACTAAAACAATAAAGATATGCTTAACAGAAAAACATTTTACCTGCTTCAGTTTTTAAATTTACATTTAAATTAATTACAATTAAAATTAAGTGATAAACAGAGGTCTTTGGTTGCACTAGCTACATGTCAGATACTCAAAAGGCACATGTGGACAGTGACTACCATTTTGGACAGTGCAGGTCTAGATTAGAATGTATTGAACACTCAGTTTTATTATTTGATGAATAACTTTATGATAGATCTACTAATGTGGGCTTTCTTTCTCTAGTGCCCAAATAGGACTCGTGCTTCCTGCTTTGGTTTTTTTGTCTGCCTTTCCTTGTGTCATTCTTTTTGACTGGGATATTCTCCTATTCCCTATTTTCACTTATGGAAATTTTGTCTTTTTCAGAAATTGTTCTTTTATCACTCCAGCCTACATTGAGCTCTTCTATACGTAAACAGTCAAAGCATTTAACTTAAGTATTTCTGTGACATTTACTTTGCATTACAGTTATTTATATATATATTTCTTAGCTTCTCACATAGATTTTATTTTTTGGCTTTAACAAACTGAAATTTATTTTCTCACAGTTTAGGAGGCTAGAAGTCTGAATTCAGGCCGCTGGCTCTAGAGGAAGGCTTTCTCTCTCTGTTGACTCTGTGGGAAGGTCTGTGCCTCTTTTCAGCTTCTGTTCTTTGGTTCCTTGGTGATTTCCCTGTGGCTTGACATCTGGCTTCCCCCATCTATGCTTTCTTACTTCTTGTTTAATCTGTTCTTTTATATCTCAAAAGAGATTGATTTAAGATATACCTTGTTTTGGTTTTTGCATTTATATTGCCTCATTAACATAACAAAGAAAACCCTACTCCCAAAGGGGATTATAACAGCACGTATAATAGCATTTACCACAAATATTTTTGAGGGACCAAATTCAATCCACAAGAATCAGTAAGGCTGACACTTTGGGCTAAAAAGGGGCTACTGTTATCAGAGTGTAGGAGACAGAGTTTGAGGTATCAATTGGAACTAAGTTGTTTCTACATGTGATGGACAGTAACAAAGACCTTTTAGAGTAAAATATGTGTTGGCTAGTTTCTCTTTGCCCTTATGTATCCACTTTCAACACTTCCCCACTCTGCTTTGTGTTCTGGGAGGCTGAGCTTATGGAATCACTTGTCCATGGGCTTCCATTCAAATTTGACTACCAGGAGACAATAACGCAAGATCTGGAAGGTGGCAGAATAGTAAGTTTGGGTGTTTATTCTCCAGCTTCTTCCATGCAGATTCTGTGACAGGAGGTATACTCCTCTACCAAAGCCATAGCTCTGCTTATAGGTGTCCTCCGGGGTTCAATTAACTGCTCCCTCGCTTGCCCTTCCAGGCCCAGTGTAGTTCTTGACTCCGCTTGTGCCCTGGCCCATCCTTTTTTTTTTTTTTAATTGTGTTTTCTAAAACCCATTGCTGTTGAGTCGATTCCAACTCATAGCGACCCTATAGGACATAGTGGAACTGCCCCATAGAGTTTCCAAGGAGCGCCTGGTGGATTCAAACTGCTGACCTTTCGATTGGTGGCCATGGCAGTTAAGCTCTACGCCACTGGGGTTTCCAATTGTGCTTTAGGTGAAAGTTTACAGCTCAAGTTAATTTCTCATACAAAAATTTATACGCATATTATTATATTACCCTAGTTGCAATCCCTATAATGTGCCAGTAGAACTGCACCATAGGGTTTTCAAGGGGCAGCTGGTGGGCTCGAACTGTTGGTCTTTTGGTTAGTAGCCATAGCTCTTAACCACTGTGCCACCAGGGCTCCAAGACCTAGGATAGGAAGTAGTATTATCAGCATTCTAAATAAGGCTTAGATCTCAACCACTAAGTAACATGTTCAAGTTCATAAGCCTAGTAAACAGTGGAGTCAGGAGTCAAACCTAGGTCTGTCAGTTGCTCTTACATGTCTACTTATATTACTTTACAAACATTACCTTGGGGAACATTTACAAATAATACCATCTTGTATTTATTGAGTGTTTACTATGTGCAAGATCTTATTCTATGTGCTTTTCATGTGTACAGTAATTTAATTCTTAGAACAATTAAGGAAGCAGAAGCTGTTATTATCCTCATTTTATGCTTGTAATAGAGGTACAGAAAGATTAAGTCTCATAGCTAGTAAATGAAAGAGCCAGAATTTGAACTCTAGCGGTTTGAGACTGGAGCCTTCATTCTTAATAATTATATTATTTATAAATTACATGTGACAAACATTTGAGTAATCACTATGTGCCAGGCATATGCATAGTGCTAGGAAATGAACAATGAATAGAACAGAGCATATGTATATTTTAGGAGCTTAGTCTAATAGAAACTTTTGCCATTGGTGTGAAAATTATCCAAGAACTGTAATTAGGGCTTTCTGCCTGTCAGGCACTGTTCTAAGTGTTTTGCAGGTATAAGATACTAAATAATTTAGCCTCACGACAATCTTGTCAGGTCATTATTACTATTATTCCCATTTTTCAGATCAGGAAACTGGGAACATAGGGGGTGGTAGAATGTTAAGTAGCTTGCCCAAGATCACACAGCTAAGAAGTGGAAGAATTGACTTTGGAACTCAGAAGATCCGGCTCCAGAGCTCAAATGCCTAAATTAATATTACCTCTGGGTAATAAAATTTTAATTTTTCTGGAAAGTGAAAAATGTTATTATATAACACATTAAAAAAATGGCTTTAGCAGATTTCAGGAACTTGGAGAAAACAAAAAAGATAGTCCTTAGGAAACAAGATTAAAAAAGGTGCAGTTACTTAGAATGGTCAGCAGAGGGTGAAGGGAAGCAGCACTTGTGCTGTTACATTAAAACGGGGTAAACTGCGGAACCGATAAACTCCAGAGTCCTCTCTCCAGCTAACATTCTTTTATGATCCTTATCTGAATTTCATTATTTTAGTGCAATATAAAGACAAGCTTAAAAAGGTGTTGCCCCTTCTCAAATAATATAGGTAGGATGATTTTTTTAAATCTGATTTAACATGGCATTTTTTTATTTCAATATTTACTGAATGTTTACTAAGAACTTATTCAAGGAAATAATGGTAAGATGATCCATATCCTTAAAGAGCTTAGAATCTCACTGCAGAGGTCAGATAAAAAAAAGTAAATGGTAATGTCAAACACCATGCCAACAAAGTTTTAAAGATGTTCAGAGCCATGGAATGATTAATGGAATTGAAAGGGGTGACGAAGACTTTATGGAAAAGATAGACCTTGTTCTGTACTGAAGGGTCTGTAGTATGTGCAGAGGCAGAAAGGCAGAGAAATGTTGGTCTTTCCTTAAAATTAAATTTTTAATCTGTCTTCAAGTGAGCAATGTGCCATCCCAGGCACTGCTGAGAAAGTAAGGATCGGTGATATAGTCTCTGTCTTGAGAAACTCACAAACACCCCAGCAGTAATAATACAAGGCAGGATATAATCAACAAATAACAGGATGACCTGTCGAAGGCCCCGAAAGCTGAAGACAAAACAATGTGTGCCTCGCATTCTAAAGAGAGTTACCAGAGCATTCATGTAGGACTCTCAAAGACCATGGTCCTAAACTAGTTCTGCCAGCTTTAGCTGTTCACCTACCTCTGGCCTATATAAGAAGTCGAGGTTGAAGAGAAAGAGATTTCTTTGGAGAGAAGTTAACAGAGTGCTTTGAATTTCACCCATCTCACTACGCCCTTCCGGTGGGCAAGGAGAACAGAATGCTCTTCTTTACGGTAGAAATCCCCTAAATGGACACAAATGGAAAAATACTAGGCAGTGCAGTGTAGGCTCAGAGAAGACACTGCCCCAGTCCTGGTACAGCAACAATTTCAAGGCCTGGATGGCATGGCTTGCTGCATAGCAGAATTGTCTTCTATTGGTATTCTAAGTTGTTTCTGGGCGTTGACGTAGCTGGGGGAATGAAAGGCAGTTAGTCCACTTCCTTCTCTGACCTGGAAAATTGGCAGGCTGCTAATTCCACTGAGCTTCTGATGGGCTTCTTTGGGTTACAGGTAAAGCAGGGGGAGCTGTATCCACTGATGTCTTATTTTTATCAATGGCATGGTTTATTTACTGCTTCAGGAATAAACTGAAGTAAAAACAACCTTGTATAGAAGCCAAGCTGTCTTTTCACCTGTCCTCAAACTTGGACCAGACAAATAGCCCAGTAATAATAAAAAAAGGCAAATATGGTAGATGCGCCACCCTCTCTCCACCCGACAAGAGAGAGAGTTTTCACGAAGGCCACTTGGAGAGCTTGCTGTGTGTCTCCAGGAGCTTTAGAGTCTTACCAGTGAATATTCTAAGGGTGAGATGCTGTGGTTGGAACTTCCCCTGTCAGGTGGCAAAATTGGCAGTGGAATGCATGTCCCCTGATTGCAGGGTAAAGATGCTGTTTTTGAGGACTTGCTATGGACCTTGTGGAAGTGATCCTATGAACAGTACTGTCTGAGGGGGAAATGGACATGAACTGAGGCGTGAACCCGAGAATTCCAGAAGCCAGACATAAAAGAGACAGAGAATTATAGGGGACCTGTGAGAAGCCCACAAAAATACTCCATAAAAGTTAGCAGTTATAGTGATGCCATCTAGAGAGCACTGAAGATGGATTATAACTGTACCGGGTACATGAAACTGTACCCCATTTCCCTCATCATCTTCCCTCCTACTGCCCAGATATTAGAAACAGCAACTGACAAACTGAGAAGATGGAGCTAGGAAGAGAAAAGAAGCCAATTTTGACCTCTTATTCTACACAGGTAACAGGGGATAGAAGAAATGTCTAATTTAAATAGGTTTGGAATTTGAAATTACATTCCATAGAGATATTCCCTGTGGCTTCATATTTGTTTTTAGTTCTACATGGTGTTGTTGGTTCTTAATTTGTTTTCTTAGTTTTTTGTAGCCTCCCTTTTCATTTTACTATTGCTTTATCACCTTACCCTTTTTAAAAATTGATTTTATGTTCTCATCAACTTCTATATCATAAAGCACTTGCAGGCAATTTTCCCTTTGTGGGGCTCTGCTTACTTACAGAAAGGATTCTTAATCTGTAGTCTTCTTTCGTGTATTTATTTTTGCTCATAGGTTTGCATAGTTATTATGCTCCATTTTGTCTTTTTTTTTTTTTTTTTTAGTTGTGCTTTAGGTGAAAGTTTACAGAGCAAATTAGTTTCTCATTAAACAGTTAATAAATTGTTTTGTGACATTGGTTGCCAACCCCATGATGTGTCAACACTCTCCCCTTCTCCACCCCAGTTTCCCTGTTTGCATTCATCCTGTTTTCCTGTCCTTTCCTACCTTCTTGTCTTTGCTCTTGGGCTGGTGTGCCCATTAGTCCCATATACATGATTGAACTACAAAGCACATCCCCCATGTGTGTTATTGTTGACCGTATTAAAAAAAAAAATTGCTATTTAATCTTTGGCTGAAGGATAAATATCAGGAGTGATTTCAGCACGGAGTCAAAAGGGTGTGAGGGACCATACTCTCAGGGTTTCTCCAGTCTCTGTTGTACTAGCAAGCCTGGTCTTTTGTGTGTGTGTGCATGTGTGTGTGAATTTGAATTTTGTTCTACATTTTTCTCCAGCTCTGTCTAGGACCCTCCGTTGTGATCCCTGCCAGAGCAGTTGTTGGTGGTAGCCAGACCCCATCTAGTTTTTCTGGATTCAGTCTGGTAGAGGTTGTGGTAGTTGTGGTCCATTAGTCCTTTGGGCTAATCTTTCCCTTGTGTCTTTGGTTTTTTTCATTCTCCTTTGCTCCAGCTGGGATTGGACCGGTACATGTGTTTTAGGTGGCCGCTCACAAGCTTTTAAGACTCCAGGCTCTACTCATCACAGTCAGATGTAGAACATTTTCTTTACAGATTGTGTTATGCCAATTGAGCTAGATGCCCCCTGAGACCATGGTCCCCGGCCCTCAGTCTAGTAGTTTGGTCCCTCAGGGTGTTTAGATGTGTCTAGGAAGCTTCAATGACTTTACCCTGATCAAGTTGTGCTTTCCTCCCTGGTATTGTGTACTGTCTTACCCTTCACCAAAGTTAACACTTATCTGCTATGTAGTATTTTTCCCTCTCCCCTCATTCGTAACCATCAAAAATTGTCTTTTTCTGTGTGGAAACATTTTCATGTGTTTTTATAAGAGTGGTCTCATACAGTATTTGTCCTTTAGTGATTGACTTCTGTCACTCAGCATAATGCCCTCCACATTCATCCATGTTGTGAGACGTTTTGAAGATTCATCATTGCTCTTTAAACATGTACCATAGTTTATTTGTGCATTCATCTGCTGACGGGCACTTTGGTTGTTTCCATCTTTTTGCTATTGTGAATAATGCTACAATGAACATGGGTGTGCATGTGTCTATTCCTGTGATGGCTTTTATTTCTTTAGGATATAATCCTAGGAGTGGGATTACTGGATCATGTGGTATTTCTATTTCTAGCTTTTTAAGAAAGCGCCATATTGTTTTCCAAAATGGTTGTACCATTTTGCATTCCCACCAGCAGTGCATAAAGTGTTCTGATTTCCTTGCAATCTCTCCAACATTTGTTATTCTCTCTCTTTTTTTTTTTTTTGATTCCTATCAGTAACGTCTGGGTGAGAAGGTATCTTATTTTAGTTTTGTTTGTATTTCTCTAAATGCTAGTGATAACTGACGTTTCTGGATGTATCTGTTAGCTGCCTGAATGTCTTCTTTGATGAATATCTGTTCATAGTCTTTGCCCATTTTCTAATTGGATTATTTGTCTTTTTATTATAGGGGTGTTGAATTTTCCTATAGATTTTAGAGATTAGAACTTTGTCAGATATGTCATAGCCAAAAATTTTTTTTCCAGTCTGTAGATTCTCTTTTTACTCTTTTGGTGAAGCCTTTTGATGAGCCTATGAGTTTAATTTTTAGAAGACTCTATTTACCTAGCTTATCTTCTGGTGTTTGTGTGTTGTTAATTATGGCTTGTACCCTATTTATGCAATATGTTAGGGCTCCTGGAGTTGACCCTATTTCTTCTTCTATGATCTTTATAGTTTTTGTTTTATATTTAGGTCTTCAATCCATTTCAAATTAGTTTTTGTGTATGGTATGAGGTAAGGGTCCTGTTTTATTTTTTTACAGATGGACATCCAGTTTTGCCAGCATTGTTTTTTAAAAAGACTATCATTTCCCCATTTGATGGACTTTGGGGCTTTGTTGAAGATCAGGTGGCTGCAGGTGGATGAATTTACATCTGGGTTCTCAATTCTGTTTCAGTGGTCAGTGTGTCTGTTGTTATACCAGTACCAGCCTGTTTTGACCAAAGTAGTTCTATAGTAGGTTCTGAGGTCATGTAGTGAGAGGCCTCCTACTGTTCTTCTTCAGTAATGCTTTACCTGTGTTGGGCCTCCTTCCTTTCCTTATAAAGTTAATGATTAGTTTTTCCATCTTGTTAAAGAAAGCTGTTGGTATTTGGATCAGGATTGCATTGTGTTTGTAGATTGCTTTGGATAGAACTGACTATTTCACAATGTTGAGTTTACCTATCCAGGAACATGGTATGTTTTTCCACTTATGTGGTTTCTTGAGATAGTGGATAGTGTTTTGTAGTTTTCTTTGTATAGGTCTTTTACTTAGCTGGTTAGATTTATTCCTAAGCTTTTTTTTTTTTTTTAGGGGCTATTATAGATGGTATTGCTTTCCTGATTTCTTTTTCATAGTTCTCTTTACTGGTGTATAGGAATCCAATTGATTTTTTAAAGTTTATCTTGTATCCTGTTACTCTGCTGAATCTTTCTATCAATTCCAGTACTTTTCTTGTGGAGTCTTTACAGTTGATTTTGTCTGTGTTTTCTATGATTTTTCTGCATTTCCCTTGATTTCTAATCCCTTGGAAAGCCATGAATGTTAGATTTTGAATTTCCTATCAGGTAGTTCTAGTACCTTTTCTTGTGCTGGAGGATTAACTGGGCTTTATTTCTGGTCACTTATGGGAGCCATCTTGTCCTGTTTTTTTTTGTTTTTAATGTTTTTATATTGTCTGCTGTCTCTGAGACTTTCAGTTATTATTTTATTTGTTTATTGATTGTACATTTGTTTGTTTTGTCCTACTTTTTTTGATTTGTTTGGTTACATCTGGGCACGTGGGCCAGGTGTGTTTTGTGGCTTGCTTGTCTGTGGGTGTGATTGTTCTCACCACCTTGTCTGGGTGTGCAGGGCCAGTTGCTCAGCTATGGTGCAGCAGGGCAGGTCCAGCAAAGGGGGAAGGGGCAGAGATGGGGCGGAGATGGGTCAGTTGTCTGTAGCATAAACTGGGTGGGGGGCTGGGGTATGGCTATGGAAGTCAGCGGCCGAGGGGTCCAGAGCTGGTGGGGAGGGTTCTGGGCCAGGTCCCCTCAGGACTGCCTTTTTTCTTTTTGTACAGAATATGAGAAGCCTTGTTCAGGTCTTCTATCTGTACTGCTGTAGTGTGGTAGAATTCCATTTGCCTTTCTATTACTTCAGGGCTCAAGGAGGAGGAAAGCACTCAACTATGACTGTGTATAGCCTTGGGTGGAGAACTTGCACTTTAGTCTTCCTTTTGGTTTTATAAAATGCTTTCTGTGATGAACCCTGTCCGTCTGTTGGAGTTTATCTTAATCACAATAAGAAATATCATCAGGTTTTGGATTGTTCCCTCAAATCATCATGGACTTCTAGGGTTTTATTTCCTTTGGAGAAAGTAATCTATAATCTTCCTATGTTTTGTTTTGTTTGTTGTGTTCTCTACTTCAGTGTCACTGATTTTCCTCATATCTCCCTTTCCACATTCACCCATTTCTCTCCAGGAGCAATTTCCATTCCTCTTCCTCTCACCCCCATTCTCTCCTCCTCGAGGGAAAAGATAATAAATGGAGAGTTTTGCCCCTGTACCAATAATATGTGTGTAGGCTACTTCCCTTCAGGCACTCAGCATGCCTCTTTTCCATTCTCCCTCCCTCAGAGACTCTTGTCCTAATTATTTTCTTCTGTTTCTTTCTTTCTGCTAAATCACATTTATTGTTGGAGATAATTAACTCTGGGTGTTTATGATTGTTCTGCTAACCTCTTCGTTTTTCTCCCGGCTGGATGATATCAAAATGAAGACATGAAGGCAGTTGGGATGGGGCTTCTCCTCCCTTGGAAAATTCTTTTCCTTCTTCAAGAGCTTCCCATATCTGCTCTGAATCTTCCTTTCCCAGGCTGAGGGGTATTAGGTTTTTCAGAATTTTGTTCACTAACCTTCCTTACATAATGCTTGTTTGGAGGATGATGTTAGGAGGCATGCCACACTGCTCTGAGACGAGTTCTGCAAATTCTTGGAAACTCCTGCATCTTTCTTTGATGGCCACCAATATTTGAGGGTTGCAACACTACCCTTTCCCTTTTTGAACACTATTGATATGTTTTTGCTGCTTTAAAATTTTTATGCCCATTTGCTGTATACATAATTAAGTTATGTGGCGGGGGATTTTTAGATTTGGCTTAAATCCAAGATTTAAACCTTGAACTGTCTTATACTCATTTGTGAGTTGTAGAAATTAAAGGTCATAGTGTTTATGTGTTTTATTTGAAACACAGCTTTTTGAAGAAAGTGGCAGGACAGAGCCATGATTTGAATCTAGACCTGTCTTTTATCCTGTAATCAATATTCTACTCTGTAATCAATACAGGGAAGTCAAGATTTTTAAATAGGTGACTGATGAAATGAAACATTCATTTTGGGTTTGGAAGCTGGCATATTATCTTGTAGATATGGGAGATGATTTTCAGAGAGAGGACTATGAAAGCAATGAAATAACTTAGGAAGGCTTTATAAAACCAGAGATAAAGCAATGAGGGCCTGAGGTAAAGAGAAACCTCCTTCACATATTAGAATTTTGAATTTGGTAATCAGGGTCTTTTCCACATAGGTTTCTAAGGTGCCATCAGTCTGTTTGTCAGACATTCAAATTTGTAAGAATTTTGTGTTAAAACTGGTAAGTTTTCAATTAGGAGGCAAGGCAAAGACAAGCTTCTAGCCCTTTCCTTTGCCATGTACTAGCTGTGAGACCTGTGCCAAATTATCTCAACTTATTGGGCCTCAGTTGCTGTATGTTTTAACTGAGGAAGTTGGATTACATGGATTATAAGTTCCCTTCCAACTCATCATAGACAGTCAAGAAAATTTAAATGAATGAATGATGTTCTAAAGAATGAAGTAAAACTTCCCTTCTCTATGCCAATGAAAAACCTGTTAAATGAAAGGTAATATATTTGGGTTTATTACAAACAGCTTTTTAAATTAAGAAGTATTTATCAAATACCTGTTATGCACTGATTCGTTTCTTCTTTGTAATTTATAAACAATAGGGATTTATTTTTTCTCACACAAGAAGGGTTGGGCCAGAGACTAGAGGGAATGGTGCAGACTTAAGATAGTATTTGGGGGACTGCAACAAGAGCATCAAAAGGTGGGGGGAATGGATCCAGTGTCACTGATGGCCTAGCTTCACTAACGTATAATTGGAGCTGATTAGTTGTTACTGCTATTTATTACTTTTTATTAATTGCCCAAAGTCACAAAGAATATCAGTAGAAAGGTTGGGACTAGAACTCAGATTTTCTGACTCAACATGTTTTGGTAGTCCTAATGAGGATAAAGGAGCCCTGATAGCACAGTGTTAAGCATTTGGCTGCTAACCAAAAGGTCAGCAGTTCAAATCCACCAGCCACCCCTTGGAAACTCTATGGGACAATTCTACTCTGTCCTATAGGGTTGCTATGGGTTGGAATCAACTCAACGGCAAAAGTTTTTTTTTTTTTTTTTTTTTTTAATGAGGAGAATATTGATGGCCTAGGAACCAATGGATATTTAATCTCTCATAAACCCTTTATCTTGTGGCTGCTTTCTCAGTGAATCAGTGGCATTCATTGCTGCTGGGAAGACAGACTTCACCTAGAGAAAAGGGATTTTTGCTTAGGTTTGAATCTTAAAGTCAACTTTCTTGGGTCTGTGGTGAGACAATTGTCATCAAATCTAGACTTTTTGAAAAGGAAAAGAGGTTTCTGGCCTCTAAATTCTGAAAGTTTCCCTTTAAAAGTGAAGAAGAAAGTTTAGTTATTTGAAAATAGAGTTGTACAATGATCTATAATGTAGAAAGGATGCAGAGTATAAATTCAAGAGAAGTTCCGCTGTATGAAAAGCAGGAAATGTTAGGGAAGGAATTAAGGATAGAAGCAGACAAGAAACAAAGTAATGTCTTTTACTTCACAATGCAACTCCCATTGATAGTTTTGGGAGAATTTGGGATCATCAGTGGCTGAGAGCCTATGGAAGCAGCAATCAAGAAATCAAACAACATATTGCATTGGGCAAATCTGCTGCAAAAGACTTCTTTAAAGTTTTAAAAAAGCAAAGATGTCACTTTGAGGACTAAGAGGTACCTGACGCAAGTCATGGTATTTTTAATTGCCTCATATGCATGTGAAAGCTGGACAATGAATAAAGAAGACTGAAGAAGAATGGATATTGCTACATCTCAATGATGATGTTGGCAAAGAATATTGAATACCATGGCCTGACAGAAGAACAAACAAATCCATCTTGGAAGAAGTACAGCCAGAATGCTCTTGGAACAAGGATGGTGAGACTTCATCTCATGTAATTTGGACATATTATCAGGAGGGACCAGGCCCTGGAGAAGGACAGCATGCTTGGTAAAGTAGAGGGTCAATGAAAAAGAGGAAGACCCTCAATGAAATTGAGAGTGGCTGCAACCATGGGCTCAAACATAGCAACAATTGTCAGAATGGTGCCAGACTGGGCGGGTTTTCATTCTGTTGTACACAGGGTTGTTATGAGTCAGAAGCAACTTGATGGAATCTAACAATGACAACAAGTGGCTGAGAGGTTGGAAGTCCTCTGAGAGAAGCCCTGTGCCAAAATGGATGGCCACAGTAGCATTTAAATGGTGGTGTACCACATTAGGCAGAATGTAGTTGGTTCCCCATGGCCAGTGCATGATTTGGAAGAAGTATAGAGGTTCCTGACTGACTCTGAAGATATATGGAAGGTAATTGAGAAATAAAATTAATATGCCTGTGAGGAGGTCACAGTAGAGGGTGTCTCATCAGAGGTCTCTGCTCAAGAGAACATCGTAGTGGTGGTTATAATTAGGCAACTCGAAGCTGAGGTTCATGTAGAGGATATTGCTAAATCTCAAAGAATCAGCAGCATTAGTGGGAATCAATGCAGGCAGCCAGGGCAGCAGGAGGAGATGGCTGAACTTCTTTCAGAGAAATCACCATGCACTGCCTATGCCAAGAGATGAAACTCAGCAATATCAGTGTTAACAGCGGTCACAGTAAGTGTATAGACCAACGCTTGATGCCCAAAGCTCACGCGAGGTAAGTTATATGCATCAACTAGATATCATGTGCCGGGAGAGAAGGACAACATGCAGACTAAACAACACTCCTACTGTACTATTTCCAGCAGTGCCCATATATCTCAAAAGATATGAGAGGAAGGGAAGGAATGAGAGAGAAACCTTAAAATATAAAGCATTAATCCCTAAGAGACTGAGTTTACTTTAAATAAACTATTTTTACCTTTAATTACGAGAGCCTAAGGTTTTCACTTTTTAATAATTTTTCTCAATATTATATTTTGAAAATTTTCAAACCAACAAAAATTGAAATATGTGTACAATGAATATCCATCCATATGTGTCCTTCACCAAGATTCATCAATTCATTGTCTTATTTTATCTATCTGTCACAATTTTAAATTTCAGTAACATTGGCTTTACTCCATTTCCTCTAATGCAGCAGTCTCTAAAGTTGTCTGCCTGTCTGTCTTCTGTCTGTCTATCATCTGTCATCTGTATCCATCCATCCGTCCATCCATCCATCCGTCTGTCCGTCCATCCATCCATCTCTCCGTCCGTCTGTCCGTCCATCCATCCATCTCTCCGTCCGTCTGTCCATCCATCCATCCGTCCATCCGTCCGTCCATCCATCCATCATTTATCTCTTCTAGTAATTTTTTGCCTAACTAGTTGAAAGTAAGTTGCAAACATTGTGACATTTACCTTTAAACGTAAGGTTGAACTACATGAAATTGCTGATATTCAGTAATTTTTGAATGCTCAATCCAATATTTCAGTATTTCTATACTAAAAATAAGGACATTCTCCTACACAGGCATAATGTTGTTGTTATTGGGTGCTGTTGAATAGACTCTGACTCATAGAGACCCTATGAGTAGAACTGTCCCATAGGGTTTTCCAGGCTGTAATCTTTTCAGGAGCAGATTGCCAGTCTTTCTCCCTTGGAGCCGCTGGGTAGGTTTGAATTGACAACCTTTTGGTTAGCAGTTGAACACTTAACTATTGTGCCACCAGGGCTCCTTCATCCAACTATAATACTGCCAACATGATCTAAGGAAATTCACATTAATTCAATAATATCTAATATCTAGTCCATATTTAACTTTTTCCAGTTGTCCCAAAATGTCTTTTATAGATGGTTACCTTCCCTACTCTAATCCAGGGTCCAAGTAAGGTTCATGCACTGCATTTGGTTTTATGCCTCTTTTTTTTTAAAATAATGTTTTACTGTTTAAGGTGAAAATTTACGCAGCAAATTAGGTTCCCATTTAACAATTTCTACACAAATTATTCAGTGATATTGGTTACATTTTTCACAATGTCATTTTCCACAATGTATCATCATTCTCATTCATTCTGTTCTGGTTGTACCATTTCTAGTACTCTAGTTTCCCTGCCCCATCTTTGCTTTAGAGTCATTTTTGACCATTTGGTCTTATATAGATGATTTTTTAAAGGAGCTCATTAATCACAGGTGATTTATTTTATGAGCCAACCTGTTATTTAGCTAAAAGGTGACCTCAAGGGGTAAGTTGGGTTTAAAGTTAAAGTGTATCTCAGGGTGATAGTATCAGGGAGTCCTCCAGTCTCAACTGATCCATTAAGTCTGGAATTTTTTTTATAATTTGAGCTCTGTTCCACATTTTTCTCCTGTCCTATCAGGATCCATCTATTGTGGCCCTGATCACAATGATCAGTAGTGATAGCCAGATTAAGGAGGTGACCACATGAACTCTCCCTTATAAAGGTGCATTTTCTCTTTTAAATTAATAGCTAATATGTGGGGTAATATTTTGAGACCACATAAATACCATGTATCCAACAGCCTACCCAATGGTTTTAGCATCCATTGCTGATTCTTAGTTATCACATCGAAAACCAAATTTGTTGTTGAGTTGATTCTGACTCATAGTGACCCTATGGGGCCGCAGGACCATCCCATAGGTTTTTCAAGGAGCAGCTGGTGGGTGAGAACGGACAACCTTTTGTTTAGCAGCCATAGTTCTTAACTGCTGCACCACCAGGGCTCCAGTTATCACATCAGAGGTTGCAAAATAATGATTTTATAATTTTATTGTTTCTTTGATGTTTATTAGCTCAGATTCTTCTAAAATATCTCATATTCTCTCTCATATCACTACAGATTCATACATTTTATTGTGTTCAGTGTATTACAGTACATTGCTATCAATATTCTTTTTGATATCCAAAATACCATATGCTTCGTCAGTGGGCAGTCCCTTCAAGCCAACTCCTGTGTCTTTTTGACATAACCTTACTCCTCTTTGAGCACTTTCTTGCTTTCTGGCACAACATATTCCAGGTCATTTAGTACTTTTCCTGCTCCAGACCTGGAGCCATTTCTCCAAGAAACCCTGTTTCTTTTTAGTGGAGAATGGTATTTAGAAACCAAGATCTTGGTGCCAGTTATACTCTTTGCTATGGGATACCTCAGTTCCAAGAAGCTCTGTTTCTTTTTAGTGGAGAACGGTATTTAGAAATCAAGGTCTGGATGCCAGTTGTACTCATAGCTATGGAATACCTTGTTTCCAGGCCCTTGGATTACTTTTAATTATAAAGTTTCAGTATCCCTCCCCAACCCAAGAAGGAGTTTCAGAGCATGTCTGAGTCTTAGTGTACAAAGTTTTACTCTCACCCAATCCCAAACCCAAACCCAACGCACTGTTGTTGAGTCAATTCCAACTCATAGCAACACTATAGGACAGAGTAGAACTTGACCCATGGAGTTTACAAGGAGCACTTGGTGGATTTGAACTGCCAACCCTTTGGTTAGCAGCTGTAGTCTTAACTACTGCACCACCAGGGCTCCTCACCCAATCCCATAACTATATATTTAATTTATTACTACCCATTCTGGAGTCAGAGTGGTATTTGACAATGTAAATTAGATCATAGTCTTTCTCTGCTTAATATGATCACATTTTAAATTTCGATGACATTGTCCTTCCTCCATATCCTCTAATGTAGCAGTCTCTGAAGTTGAGGGTACCAGAGGGCCCATTAAAAAAAAAAAAAAAAACCTATCTTTTAAAAACTTTCAAATTTTTGGTAAGTTTTATAACGTACAAGGAGCCCTGGTGGTACAGTAGTTAAGCTCTTGGCTGCTAACCGAAAGTCCACTAGTTCAAACCCACAAGCTCTTCAGGAGAAAGATATGGCAGTCTGGGTCTGTAAAGATTACAGCTTTGGACAAGCTCATGGAAACTCCGTAAACATATCCAAACCCACTGAGTGACCAAATTATTGGGCTGAGGGCTGTGGGGACCATGGTCTCAGGGAACATCTAGCTCAATTGGCATAACATAGTTTACAAAGAAAATGTTCTACATTCTACTTTGGTGAGTAACATCTGGGGTCTTAAAAGCTTGTGAGTGTCCATCTAAGATATTCTACTGGTCTTACCCCATCTGGATCAAGGGAGAATGAAGAAAATCAAAGACACAAGGGAAAGATTAATTCGAAGGACCAGTAGACCACAACTACCACATCTTCTACCAGACCGAGTCCAGTACAACTAGAGGGTGCCCAGCTACCACCACTGACTGCTCTGACAAATATCACAATAAAGGGTCCCCAACAAAGCTGGAGAAAAATGTAGAACGAAATTCTAAAACACACACATAAACACACACACACACAAGACCAGACTTAATGGTCTGACAGAGGCTAGAGAAACCCCAAAAGTATTGCTCCCAGAGACCATTTTAGCTCAGTAATGAAGCCACTCCTGAGGTTCACCCTTCAGTCAAAGGTTAGACAGACCCATAAAACAAAGCAAGACTAAAGGGGCACACCAGCCCATGGGCAAGGATTAGAAGGCAGTAAGGAACAGGAAAGCTGGTAATCAGGAACCCAAGGTAGAGGAGGGGGGGTGTTGACATGTCGTAGGATTGGTAGCCAACGTCACAAAACAATATGTGCTAATTGTTCATTGAGAAGCTAGTTTGTTCTATAAACCTTCATCTAAAGTACAATTTAAAAAAAAATGATTATAGCCTTGGAAACCCTGTGAGGTAGTTCTACTGTGTCCTATAGGGCCTCTATAGGGTTGTTATGAGTCAAAATCAACTTGACAGTAATTTTTTTTAATAATATACAGAAGGACACACAATGTAACAATACCTAAATATTTAGAGTTGGAGGTGTGTGAATAAATTTTTTTTTTTTTTTTTATTGATAAGGTGCCTGATCAGTTTGGAATTTGGAAACCACTGCTGTAATGGTGAATCTCCCTCAGGTGACCTTTCAGCATACTGTTTCCTCTGCCTGGAGCAGTCTTCATCTCACTCATTGCCTATATCATTCCTACCTAGTCTTCATTTTGTTGTTTAAACATCACTTCCACAGAGGAGTTTTCTTTGACATTCTTGATTTAAATTATGGTCTAGGTTATTCTCTCCCACAACACCATGTTCTTTTTCTTCTGATAGAACTTGTAGCAATCTGTAATTACCTATGTATTTGGTTAATTCTATCTCCCCTGTAAAACTATAAATATCACAAAAGCATGGACCATGTTGTTTTATTTCTCCATTGTATAACCAATCATCTATAACAGTGACTGGCACTTAGTATTACTCAATAAATACATATTGAATAACTGTTGAATAATTGATGAATTAATAGTAGAAAAGAATAGGGAAAGGAGGGAAAATGCAATTGTGTCCAATGTCAAAAATATTTCAGAAGCATTTAGTTAATTACTTTGTACGCCATTTATTTTTTATGCAAATTGCTTATTCACCTATAAGGGAATCAGTTGGTAAAATGAGTCAAGAAACAAAGATATAAACAGGAATTATAACAGTGGAGGCAGGGAGGGGCTTACCACGGACAGCTTGGGAACATTTTTTGCCTAAACTTAGTTGGAAGCTAGCAGAGATCAGATTGCACAATTTGTTTTTGAGCAGGCCACGTGGAGTACCAAAGAAAACAATTTTAGTTGTTTATATGTTTATATGTTTTCCAGAAAACCTAGGGAGTTTAGCTGTGGATCATACACTACTGACTATATGTAATGTCCAACAGCATTTTTCCATCGACACTCTGCCTTACTTAGGCCAGGTCTTGGACACTTCACTCTGGAATTTCCGGGTAATATGATCAGAGACCTAGCTGTTGAGTTTCCTGGCCCGTCAAAATACCTTCTGTTGTTTGTCTCGTGTTTCTGTGGGGTTAAACTGTAATAAGCATACACTTCATTGTTGTTGTTGTTAGGTGCTGTTGAGTCAATTCCGACTTATAGAGGCTCTATGCACAACAGAACGAAACACTGCCAGCTCATGTACCACCTCAGAATTGTTGTTATGCTTGTGCCTGTTGTGGCAGCCACTGTGTCAACCCAACTCGTTAAGGGTCTTCCTCTTTTTCATTGACCCTCTACTTTAACAAGCATGATGTCCTTCTCCAGGGGCTGATCCCTCCTGACAGCATGGCCGAAGTATATAAGATGCCTTCTTGCTATCCTTGCTTCTAAGGAGCATTCCGTTGTACTTCCAAGACAGATTTTTTTCGTTCTTTTGGCAGTCCATGGTATATTCAATATTCTTAGCTGACACCACAATTCAAAGGCATCAATTCTTCTTCCATCTCCCTTATTCATCATCCAGCTTTCTCATGCATATCTGGTGATTGAATACACCATGGCTTGGGTCAGGCTCACCTTAGTCCTCAAGGTGACATCTTTGCTTTTCAAAAAAGAGGATTTTTTGCAGCTGATTCACCCAATGGCATGTGTCTTCTGATTTCTTGACTGCTGCTTCCATGGGCATTAATTGCAGATCCAAGTAAAATGAAATCCTTAACAAGATTGATCTTTTCTCCATTCATTGTGATGTTGCTTACTGGTCCAGTTGTGAGGATTTTTGTTTTCTTTATGCTGAGGTGTAATCCATACTGAAGGCTAAGGTCTTTGATCTTCATCTGTAAGTGCTTCAAGTCCTCTTCACTTTCAGCAAGCCAGGTTGTGTCATCTGCATAACGCAGGTTGTTAATGAGTTTTCCAGCAATCCTAATGCCCATTCTTCTTCATGCAGTCCAGCTTCTCAGATTATTTGCTCAACATGCAGATTGAATAGGTATGGTGAAAGGATACAACTCTGACTCACACCTTCCCTGATTTTAAACCACACAGCATCCCCTTGTTCTGTCCAAACAATTGCCTCTTGATCTATGTACAGGTTCCTCATGGGCACAGTTAAGTGTTCTGGAATTTTTGTAATGTTATCCACAATTTGTTATGGTCTACACAGTCAAATGCCTTAGCATAGTCAATAAAACATAGGTTAACATCTTTCTGGTTTTCTCTGTTTTCAGCCAGGATCCACCTGACATCAGCAATGATATCCCTGGTTCCACATCCTCTTCTAAATCTGGCTTGAATTTCTGGCAGTTCCTTGCCAATATACTGCTGGAGCCACTTTTGAATGATCTTCAGCAAAATTTTGCTTGCATGTGATAATAATGATATTGTTTGATAATTTCCAGATTTGGTTGTATCACCTCTCTTCAGAATAGGCAAAAATATGGATCTCTTCCAGTCGGTTGGCAGGTAGCTGTCTTCCAAATTTTTTGGCATAGATGAGTGAGCACTTCCAGCACTGCATCAGATTGTTGAAACATTTCAATTGATATTCCATCAATTCCCAGAGTGTTGTTTTTCGTGAATGCCTTTAGTGCAGCTTGGACTTCTTCCTTCTGTACCATTGGTTCCTGATCATATGTTACCTCCTGAAATGGTGGTACGCTGACCAATTTTGGGGGTAGAGTGACTCTGTGTATTCCTTTTACCTTGTTTTGATGCTTTCTTCGTTGTTTAATATTTTCCTCAGAGAATCCTTCAGCATTGCAACTGCAGGCTTGAGTTTTTTCTTCAGTTCTTTCAGCTTGAGAAATGTGGAGTGTGTTCTCCCCTTTTGGTGTTCTATCTCCAGGTCTTTGCACATATCATCATAATACTTTACTTTGTCTTTTAGAGTCACCCTGTGAAATCTTTTGTTCAACTCTTTTACTTCATCATTTTTTCCTTGCTACTTGACCTTCAAGAGCAAGTTTCAGAGTCTCTTCTGACATCCATTTTGGTCTTTATTTCTCTTCTATCTTTTTAATGACCTCTTGCTTTCTTCATGTATGATGTCCTTGATGTCATTCCTCAACTCACCTGGTCTTCAATTATTAGTGTTCAATGCATCAAATCTATTCTTGAGACGGTCTCTAAATTCAGGTGGGAGGCACTCAAGTTCATACTTTGGCTCTCATGAACTTGTTCTAATTTTCTTCAGTTTCAGCTTGAACTCGCATATGAGTAATTGCTGGTCTGATCCACAGTCCACCCTGGCCTTGTTCTGACTGATGATATTGGGCTTTTCCATTATCTCTTTCCACAGATATAGTTGATTTGATTCCTGTGTATTTCCTCTGGTGAGGTCCATGTGTATAGTCACTGTTTATGTTGATGAAAAAGGGTATTTGCAATGAAGAAGTCACTGGTTTTGCAAAATTCTCTCATGCCATCTCTGGCATCATTTCTATCACCAAGGCAATATTTTTCAACTACCAATTCTTCTTTGTTTCCAACTTTCTCGTTCCAATCACCAGTAATTATCAGTGCTTCCTGATTGCATGTTCGATCAATTTCAGACATGGAAGTTGGTAAAATCTTCAATTTCTTCCTCTTTGGCCTTAGCGGTTGGTGTGTAAATTTGAATAATAATTTTATTAACTGGTCTTCCTTATAGGTATATGGATATTATCCTATCACTGACAGTGTTATACTTCAGGATAGGTCTTGAAATGGTTTCTTTGACAATGAATGCAATGCCAGTCCTCAAGTTGTCATTCCCAGCATAGTAGACCATATGGTTGTCTGATTTAACATGACCCATACCAGTCCATTTCAGCTCGCTAATGCCTAGGATGTCGATCTTTATGTGTTCTATTTCATTTTTGACAATTTCCAATTTTCCTAGATTCATACTTTGTACATTCCAGGTTCTGATTATTAATGGATGTTTGCAGCTGTTTCTTCTCATTTTGAGTAGTGCCACATCAGCAAATGAAGATCCTGAAAGCTTGACTCCATCCATGTCATTATGTCAACTCTACTCTGAGGAGGCAGCTCTTCCCCAGTCACATTTTGAGTGCCTTCAGACCTGAGGGCCTCATCTTCCGTCATTACATCAAACACTGTTCCACTTGTTATTCATAAAGTTTTCACTGGCTAATTCTTTTGAGAAGTAGACTGCTGGATCCTTTTTAGTCTGTCTTAGTCTGGAATCTCAGCTGAAACCTATCCACCATGGGTGACTCTGCTGGTATTTGAATACTGATGGCGTAGCTTCCAGCATCACGCAACACACAAGCCCCCACAGTGGAACAAAATGACAGATGCATGGGGGGACTTCACTGTAGGTGCAGAAAAAAAAAACAAAACAAAACCAAACCCATTGCCTTCGAGTCAATTCCGACTCATAGCGACTCTATAGGACAGATTAGAACAGCCCTATAGAGTTCCAAGGAGTGCCTGGTGGATTCCAACTGCCGACCTTTTGGTTAGCAGCTATAGCTCTTAACCACTATGCCACCAGTGTTTCCTAGGTGCAGAGAAGCACTGTGTTAATGAACTCCTTTTAAAGGAGGTTTGATGACACTTGGTAAATTGAATTTGGTAAAATTTCTTCTGTACATATTCAGCACAATATTTTCAATCATGAGTAGTGCTAGTTGTTGTTAGTTGCTGTTGAGTTGGCTCTAAATTATGGCAACCTTATGTATAACAGAATGAAATGTTGCCTGGTCCTGTGCCATCTTCATGGTCATTGGTATATTTGAGCTCGTCATTATGGCTGTTGTGTCAATCCATCTCATTAAGGGTTCCCCTCTTTTTCACTGACCCTCTACTTTACCAAACACCAAGTCATGGTGTTTTCAATTACCTCATATGTGTGTCAAAACAGGACAATGAAAAAGGAAGACTGAAGAAGAATTGATGCCTTTAAATTATGGTGTTGTTGAAGAATATTGAATATACCATGGGCTTCTAGAAGAACAAGCAAATCTGTCTTGGAAGAAGTTCAGCCAGGATGCTCCTTAGAAGCAAGACTTCATCTCACGTACTTTGGCCATGTTATCAGGAGGGATTAGTCCTTGGAGAAGGACATCATGCTTGGTAAAATTGAGGGCAAGAGAAAAAGAGGAAGACACTCAATGAGGCTGATTGACATTCTGGCTGCAACAATGAGCTCAGGCATAACAAGGATTGTGGGGATGGTGTAGGACTGGGCAGTGTTTTGTTCTGTTGTACATAGGGTCACTATGAGTTGGAACTCACTCGGTGGCACCTAACAACAACAACATTCGATATAAAATATTTCAGTCAAAAATACTCTTCTGAGGGTTATATTTTTCAACCTTTTGACTGCAATTGCAGAAAGGTACAATTAATGACAATCATACTCTCTGAAGTATGAATTATATTTTCATTCTGGCCTTTAATATAATTTGTATGACAAGTTCATTTCTCCTTTTGAGTTCATTTAATAATTCCACATGAGGAACGTATATTCCTTTCCCTCATCCTCACTGTCTCTCCCTCTATAGGTAGTATTGACAGGACTCGAATAATCCAAGAAGGATGATTATGCTATGAATAACTTAAGTTCCCATTTTAGTACCATGCTTATTTTTTGAAAGGCTCTTTCAGAGTCTTCCTGTAAGGGAAGTAGACAGTAGGCCCATTTTGTCCTTGTCATCATCATTGTCTATCCCTTATCGTGATGATGATGATCATCATTATCATCATCAAATATGTAAGTGGCCTTGTGGCCAGCAGCCGTTAAGCCCATGTGACTTAAAAATGATTTCATTACCGTGGTCATTCTCATTGATGCCTCCAAGGGTGGCTGGAAATTTGGAAACACTAATCTCTACAAATCTCTTTATAAATAATGATTAGTTGGACACAAAGCCTTGGGAATTTCTAATTCTGAGTGCATTTAAATGCTCTCAGGATCAGAATTATACTCAAGGATTCAATTCAGTCCCTGGTCTCTGGGGATAAAACCCAACTGATGGGCATATAGAAACAGACACACAGACACAGATCCCAAAGGCTGTATATTATGACCAGATGTGTCTTTTAGACCTACACTATTTTGTTTGCTTCCTTTTAAAATGTGAACCAACATCAAAAAGGATATTTCACCTGCAAATCTGGACTTCTGTCTCTTCTTGAAAAACCAGAATCCTTGCAACCTGAGGACTCCATTCCCATAAGCAGTCTGGGCTGAGTAGTGTGTGTGTACTCTCAATTCCCCACAGCCCTGCCCCTCACTCAGGTATGACACACCTATTTATACTGCTCCCGTCTGGTTTTGCCTTACTGGTCCCTACGGGCATTCTATTTGTAACCTGTGAACAAAAGCATGCAGTTAGTGTGGGTTACCCAGGAAAAACTTGGCTTGAAAACCCTGGCTTGGGTAGTTGGTGACCACAATATGTCCTCATCTGTTCAGTGGAGCTGAGTGAACATCTTCAGAAGATCTCTTCTTCTTCTTGTGATCTTCAACTGAGCTAATGCATGTAAAAACACTTTAAAATGTTATATGTATAAAAATATGTTAATCATAACCATATGCATATATACAGACATATAATATAATTAGTCATCTAAGATTTTGAGTGCCTACTTCTGAGAATAACATTGGCACCATGGGAAGAATAAGAAGCAAAAAAATAAACCGGTCCTGGTCTCAAGCAGAAATATTCTGTTTCATAGGCAGCTGGTGTCATGGGCAGAGCCCGGGATTGAGTTAGAAGAGCTGTGGGCCAGTCATTGCACCTCCACAAACCCTATTTCCTATTCTATAAAATGTGGACAATAGGACCTGCCCTCCAAACTCACAGGTTTGTTGTCAGGATCAAATTAAATAAAGTGTATGAAAGTAATGAATAAACTGTAAAGCATTATTCTAACATAGGCAATAATTGGAAGGAGACTGGTGATGCAGTAGTTAAGTGCTTGGCTGCTAACTGAAAGGTTGGTGGTTCAAACCCACCAGCCAATTGGTGGGAGAACGGCAGTCTGCTTCCGTAATGATTACATCCTTGGAAACCCTATGGGGGCAGTTCTACTCTGTCCTAGAGGGTCACTATGAGGCAGAATTAGTACTTGGTGAGAAAATATGAATACATGAAGTAGACTAGAAATATTTTTTTAATATTTAAACACCTTACAAGTTTGAAGAGGTGACCAGAAGAGTGTTTAATTAAATCAGAGGTAAGTTTTTGGGAGAGGAAACTTTATGGAGTCTCGTTTCTGGTCTTAAGTCTGCGAATGGGCCTACTGAGCTCATTAAAATAAGTTATTTATTTATTTGCCTTTTTTTTTTGGGCTGTTTTATTTCTGATGCACATGTCTGTTGTGAGTGGAATTGGGTATTTTACACATTCTTCAGATTACTTCAAAATATTACATTAGATAAAGCTATATTTAGAACAGATAAAAAAAAACTTGTGATGAGCTACTATCTCAGAACATTTATTAGAGCTGGGAGAAATCTTTAAAATGGACTTTTACAGACCAGCAAACAGAAGAGCCGAGGAATTATATGATTTGTCCAGGTTCTCAGAGCTATGAAGTTGCAGGGCCAGAACCGGAAACCCCATTCTTTCTGCTATACCACATTGGTGCTGGGGCAACTTCTGGCCAGACAGGAACTGAATTCAGTCACTGGATGTTTAGATAGTCAGACTGGGTTGAGAACTGTACTTGATGTAGGAGAGGAGAAGGAGAAGTGTTAAGATCGCTGTGAGTTAGGAAGTGAGTTTTGGGGAAAGCTCAGCTCCAGCAAAGGAAAAAAGGATTTTGCATCGGTCCTCTGCGGTGACACACACTGGCAATCCACTTCCCGTCCCCACTCCCCGACTTTCTTTTTAAGTCCTGCTGTTACCTTATATCCCCAGAAGGGTCATAAACTTTTTGCCGGTTCTTACAGTTCTGGGACACTAACGGGATTCCTTCTTATCCCCTTATCAGCACGGGAGAGGAGGACAGCTCCTTCAGGAAAATGACAACTTTCCAAAGACAAATTCTCAATAAGAGCGAGAAAGAATGCGGCCACTTAAAGTGTCTACTGCAGGCCAAGAAAATCCCCTTTCCCCTTCCAATTCCTCCAACACCTGATAGTGTAAACTTTTTTCCTCTTTCCCACAGCCCAAGGGAACTGCCATGAGACCTCTCTGTTAAGAACTTCAGGGCCAGAACTAGGTCATTCTTTTAGGTGTTTGGAGAAAGACTGCCGCTGGAATTTAATACCTCTCCCTCCCATCAGTCTCCAGTTCCCCTCTCCCCTCTTGGTTCCGGAGGGACAGAGACATTCGTGCGCCATGAGGCTCATCTTCCTCTGGGAATTCAGGTTCGCTGCCCCTGAGGAGGCTGCAGTGAAGGACGCGGTGGGGACAGGTCGCGAGGGCCCTTGCCCCTTCCTCTGGCAGCTGGCCAGAGTTTTTTTGGCCTATGGACAAGGGTGCCTTTGAGGCTCCACACCCCCCTCTCCCGTGTCTTATCCTGCTCGGCGGGCGGAGGAGGTTTTGGAGGCCCAGGGACAGGCTAGCTGAAAGAGGGCTCCACAAAACTCGGATTGTTTGGCTTTATCCTCTCCGGCACCAGACTGCGGCGGTCTCACGGCTTTGCCCAACAGCTATCCGCCACCACCGCCGCCGCCTTCCCCAGCAGCTGCTGCGGGATGCCTGCGCCGTCACTGGTTGCTTCGGAGCTGCCGGTTCAGACGGGACACCAGAGGTGGGGGAGTGGGAGAGGGAGGGTGTGGAAAAGGGGGAGGTCAGCGCTGGGCGGGCGCTCTGGGGACCCAGCGCGGCCCCCTCCAACAGCAAGAGCAGCACAACAGCACCACCAGCTTCCGCCGCAGCCACAGCGGCTAAAGCAGCGCCTGCGGGAGGCTCGCAGCGCCGCGCGGCTGACAGCAGAGGGGCGGTGGCGCCCGCCAGAGCCGAGACGAGCCGAGCGCGCAGCCGGGCCGCCGCCGCCGCCGCCTCGCAGATGCCATCACAGTAACAAAGAGCTCGCGGAGCTGAGAGCGGCGACGAGAGCCCGCCTGGAACCCGCGGCGCGGGCTCTCGGAGCTGGGCGGCAGCCTGAGGAAGCGCGTGGGGGACCAGAGGTAGCGAACCGGGCAGAAGATGGCCAGGAAGAGAAAGCCCCGCAGCATCAAGGGTGAGTCCCTCTCCATCTCCACTTCGCCCCATCCCACCTCCCACCCCTCCGGTCGGCCTGTTTACATCCAGGCTCTGCCGAGTGGAAGGCTGCCGGGGAAGAGTTTGCCTCCTCCAGGAGGGTTTGGAAGGACTTTAGCACTGCTGCGCCCCCCTTTGCCTCCGGGGAGACTCTGACAGGAGTTTGTATCCTTTTTGTAACCTAGGGCAACCTAGAGACAGGTCGTCTTTCCCACCCCACCCCTTTTCCTACTCCTCAAGCTTGGGTATCTGTTGCACCTTTCCCTTACTCAAGGCAGTGGGTAGAGAAGCGATTCTGGGCTCCTGCGCACGCTGGGAAATCTAGTGTTCGTCCTTCTCGCAATCAGGCTGTGTGTGTGCGTGTGTGTGTCTGTGTCTGTGTCTGTGTGAGTTTCATGGTCTCTTCTATTTCTCCCCGCCCATTCGTCCCTGGGGTGACAAGTTCTGCATCCATTTTCCCAACCTCCATCCTTTAGGAGGAGACTGGAGCTGTCTGTCTTTTTTTTTTTCGATGGCCAAGGAGACTTGCTACTGGCCGGATCCCTGAAGGTTGCCTCTTCTTCCCGACCGTCGAGTCGGGCAGTGACTGGCTGAGCAGTCCCCCTGTTGCTCCTTTCCAACCAAGGGCTTCCAAAGTTGGAAAGTTCAGAGGAGAGAAGCAATGGCAGGGAGAAGGAAGAGCTTGTTGCTGAGGTGGTTTGAGGTACCTCGGCGCAGTCTGGGGCGAGAGCCAGGAGGGATCCTCCTGGACAGCGTCCTGCCTAGGGGTGTCCCCAGGACTGGAAGAGCGCGGCGCGAGGCGAGCAGGCGCACTGGCCGCCAGCTCCGGCAGCGCGAACTCTCTCTCGGAGGTCGCCCCCCTCCGGCTCACTCGCGCCCGGGAGCTCTCGCTGGGGAACCGGCAGCGCTGGGGAGGTTGTCTGCAGCACTGCGGAGTGGTGGAAGCCGGCTCGACACCATGAGGGGTGAAGAAGGCCGGGAGCCGGGCAACTGGACCTGAGGGTGATGGAGGGAAGGAAGGGGCGGTGTTTGAAGTTGGATTTCAATCCAACGGAGCGAATGGCCGGGGAGGCGGAGACTTATTGCGCTGTGTGATTACAAAAAATGGGACCGCGACTCTGCGATGCGGGCCGGGAGAGTATTGAATATTTCAACTTGATCTACAGCGGAGCGCTTGGCTTTGGCGTCTTTCGTGCTCTTAGCCTCCCCTCACCAGGTCTTCCTTAAAAAAAATGGGAGCTTAACTCCACTCTAGAGGTCACTAGGGGGACACAACTTTATCTTGATGCTTCAGCCTTGCCTTTTAATTGCTCCGGAGTACTCAAATCACTTACAAGACAGGGCTTAAAACCATGATTCTTAGTCCTTTAAGAAGACGTTACTACAAAACACTGCGATCTTTTTGTCTGAAACTATAACATACGTAGAGCAATTTTATAGCAATGTAGTTCTTTAAAAAATATTACAGCCTCTGTAAAATACAAGAGACTTAAAATTCGGATTTTTTTTTCAATGAGTTAGCACGTGTTTATAGGGGTAGATGAATAAAGAAATACAACAGAATATTTTCATCACAGTTTCCTCTCCTCACCACAAAGAAAAAAAAAATTAGTTTAAACCCAGATTGACAAGGTGCATTAGCTGCACTTTTGGTTCACTCTTTTTATTTTTATGGAACCATATGGCATGATGAGTGAAACAGAAGGATTGGTTTTCGGCACTGCTGATGTGGCTACCCATTGGCAGGAATACATTTCCAACCCACCCCAAGCCTTGGAGATTGTAAATGGTCCATGAACAGTGGAAAAAATTTTATAGTTTTACAGTCCATGCCAGCCGGAGACAATCTTACCCTTGAAATAATAATCTTGGCAGAAGCACAAAAAGATACACATGAGACCAAATTAATGAAAATGAGCTAGTATAAGAGGTTTGATGAAAAAACAGAACCTTCTCCACTTCCCCCAGCCCCCCCCAAAAGTTTTGGTTGTGTATTCCAAGGTAGGATTGTGTGCATTTTCTTAGATACGTTTAATTTGATAATAAAATAATTGAAAAATATTGGTTAACAGATCTGATCATTTAAGTGTTAACAGTTTCTCCAGAAGAGTTACTAGCAAGCTATCCTAGGACATGTAGTTTCAAGAGATTTCATTGTAGTTCTTAAAATAAGGTATTCTCATGCTACATATTTTTTAGAAGGAAGTTATGTTATTTAACTCCTATTGACTTGGATTTTTGAGAGGTTTCTTCCTTTTTACCAGTTTATTTAATATTTGTTAGGGAAAAAAGGTAGCTTTTTAAAATACTTGGAGTCCCACTTTGACAAAGCAAGATTAATCATAATATTTTATAGATGACAGACGCAAACCTAGGAAGTTGTAATCCATTGACTTGCCTTAATTTTGCCTTTTAAGAAGAGAACACTATAAAAGCATCTGACTGCAGGCTTTCTGAACTGCTCTCCGCTGTTTGCTTTTAAGCTACAACCAAGTAGACTGGGACTGCTTGGTAGAAATGCAAATTGCTGTACTTTTTTGCAGGGGGTGGGTAGGCTTCTGGGGTGAGCTTTGCTGGATTATAAGCTATAGCTTTAGCAATCTTCCATGCTGTGTTGGTTATCCTCTTACTGGAGCTGACTCTCTGCTTAGGTACACTGCATCCGGGGAGAGATCATTCATTCAAGCCTGTGACAGGCATGTTGCTCATTGGCCTCTGAAGTCCTAGCAATAGAGACTACATATCTAGAACAGCTAGAAACTGGCCAAAGAGAAATTTGGTTTCTTAACATTGATAGAAGAATAAGATGAGGTAGTAGTTATTTCTCAAGGGATAACTAGCATCCATTTGTGATGCCTCATCAAAAGGACAGCTTTTCAAGAAGGCAAATGGAGTCTTTATCAATTCAATATTTATAATGTTTCTAATGAAAACATGCTGTGGTCCATGATCAGTAAAAGTCTTATAAATACAAGTTAGTTACATTGGTTATAATGACATTAAAACTCCCCTACTTTTCCAATATTAATACAGCAAGTACTTTTTACTCAACTACTTAAGTTTAAAAGTGAAGTTATATTTGGATTCATCCATTCCTTCAACACATATTAATTGAACAATGGATATATACCAGGTCTGTGCAAAATATGAGGGATACAGTGATAGACACAGCAGATATTGAAGAGTACATTAGGGGTGAGCCTGGAAGGGTCAGATAAACAAATACATGAACAAGAAAACATCACATGGCAATTAATACTGTGGAAAATAACACAGTATGGTGTGTTAGAAAGTGATTGTGGGGTTACTTTAGATTATTCGAGGAGGTGACATTTGTGCTGGGAACCAAATGATGAAACATAATCTGCATGCCAAGAACTGGAACATAACATGGCAGGTCTTTAGGCTGGAATGTGATCGCAGCTTGGCCTGTTCAAAGACAGAGGAAGGCCGGTTTGATTGGAGTACAGTGTGTGAGGTAGTAGGGAGAGGACAGATTTTGCTGATTGTAAAAAGGAGTGTAGATTTTATTCTAAAAGCAGTGGGAAGCCGTTGGATTCTCATTAGATGTCTGAGGTTACATTCCTTACTCTTGAGGATGACTTCAGGGACAGCAGCTTTCCTACATCAGCTCTTGTAGCCAAGCAGGTGATCCTTTCCTAAAAGGGTCAGGTTACACTCACGTATTCCCTCTCACGATTCACCAAAATGCCTCAATTATTTTGGGCCTAGATATTGATAGTATCTGTAGGAATCTGCTTAAAAAGCAAATAATTCTAGAGAGAAGGAAGTGAGGACTAATTAAACATTTTATTAAAGATTATCAGATTAGTCACTCACCTAGCAAGCCTCCCAAAGCAAGGCAGTCTCAGGAAAAACATAATGTAATGGTAGACGGGGGCTAGGAAGGGTCTGGAATATGACTGCATAGTACATGGAATGTGGAAGGCAGCATGAGGGGTTCCTAGCTCACAGAAAGCGGTCCTTGAAAGAAGAGTGGTGATGGGGAAGGTGGTGACGACAAAGCCCCTAAGACCACATCAGCCAATTCATGATGTTGCTGAGAAGTGGAAGCCTGCTTTAAGGGTGTTCCAGGAGAAACACTGTAATTCAAGCATAAAAGACGTTTAAATCAGAGTACTTTTATGCTTTTGACTGATCTTTTTCCTTGTGAAGGATTCATAACAATAAAAAGTACACGAGCCCACAGGGTTTTAAAAGATGAAAACATTCTCTTTGCTTTTACGTGATCATTACTAGGTTCCTCAGAGATGAAAACAGCACAAAAGAATTAATGATAGAAACTGCCATTTGTTGGAGGTATCCTCTTAACAGCTATCACGGAAATAATGCTTTGGGTCTCAGATCTCACTGTGGTGATGTTGGCAAGGCAGGGAAATGGAGTCTAACGAATGATTTTCTTTTCCCCAAGCATTTGTGACTAAAAGGTGCATTTACATTATTATATAAATAATAGTTGATTCTTTTAAAGCTCTCCATTGCCTACTCCCATCCCCAAACTATCTGTTTCTTTGCCAAAGATTAACAATGAAAAATCCGCTAAGAATGCCTATAGCTTCAAGGTTTTTTTCACTCCCCTTCCCCTCTTTCTACTTCAAGGGTCTCTTTTAAGGCTATCAAGGCAGGTAATACTTTAGCGATTATGTAACTAGGACTGGGATCTGGCCCTTAGTGATACTGTAACACAATGTGTTTATGACATCAGCTTTTTTCACAGTAGTGAGAATCATAGCTTATTAGAGTTGGAAGGAAGGCTCAATGTCTGTAGAGTTTTTGGAGGAATAATAGAGTAAGAGGTAAGTGATGCTGCCAGACATGACTAATTTGTGTCTACAAGGAATTTGCTTGTTATTATTTTGAAATATATATTTTATATGTTGTTATTTGGTGCCATCAAGTTAATTCTGACTCATAGCAACCCCACGTGACAATGTAGAACTGCCCCATAGAGCTTTCTTGGCTATAATCTTTATGGAAACAGATCACCAGGTCTTTCTCCTGGGTGAGTTGGAACTGCCAGTCTTTCAGTTAGCAGCTGAACACTTAATCATTGTGCCAAGAAATTATCTATATATACATATAAAGCCCTGGTGGCATAGTGGTTAAGTGCTCAGTTGCTAACCAAAAGGTCAGCAGTTCAGATCTATTCCTTGGAAGTCCTATGGGGCAGTTCTACTCTGTCCTATAGGGTTGCTATGAGCTATGAGTCAGAATTGACTCAACGGCAGTTGGTTTGATATATATATATATATATATATATATTTATTTATATATATAATTATATATATATAGTTATATATATATACACATATGTATTTAAATTCCCAATTTACGTTCAGACTTTACTTTTTATACATGCGAGCATGATGATATTAGACATTATCCTCATTTTACATGTGAGGAAATTAAGTGATAAAGACACTGAGTATTTTCTTGAAGTCTACGAGTAAATTATATACTGTGGATAGAGGCATAACCAAGCCCAGTGGCTGTTTTTCCTTTATCTACTGAAAATAGGGTAAAATTAGAACATCTACATCAGGTATACTATATTTTAATATCTGTTTGCTTTCTTTGAGGTCTATTAAGTCTAACGTAGAAAGGTAGATCATCAATTTTTTCCCCCTGCTAAACCAATGAGATGATATACCTTTCTTACACTTTCCCCAGAAATGTCACAACTTTATTGTTTGTGATCTACTTTTAAAATCATAAATACTTGCTAACAAAAAGTTGAAGGTAATACCATGTAGAGGGTGTTAGTCCTGTCTAGAGATGGGGGAAGCAAGACAAGATAGATAATGGTCTCACTTTTTGAAGTGATATACTCAGGAAAAGATGCATCTGGGTGAAACTTTGAGATGGATTGAAATTGTTTTGCAATACACGTGGCAAGCTATTTATTGTGGTAGCCAGACTCCAAAGTGGTCCTCAATGTTCCTCATCTCCTGACATTCACATCCTTGTGTACTCCCGTGCAAAAACCAAACGTGTTTGTGTATCAAGAGGTCCTGGTAACAGCCAGCACCAACTTGCCAGCCATGTGAGTGATCCACCTTTGAAGCGGATCTGCCCGTCCCAGTCAAGTCTTCACATTTCCATAGCCCCAGCTGACATCTGACTGAGCTTCATGAGAAACCCTGATCCAGAACTGTCCAACCAAGCTGCTTCTGGATTCCTGAATCACAGAAGCCGTGAGAGATAATAAATGTTCGTTGTTGTCTTAAATCACTAAATTTTGGGTGATTTGTTAGACAGCATTAGATAACAAATACGTCTGTAGTTCATTATTTTTACACCTCTTTTTTTTTTTTACCTGGTAGAGGGGAGCCCTGGTGGTGCAGTGGTTAAAGTGCCTGGCTCCTAACTGAAAGGTCAGCGGTTCAACCCACCAGTGCTCTGCAGGAGAAAGGTGTAGCAGCCTGCTTCTGTAAAGATTTGTAGCCTTGGGAATTCTATGGGGGCACTTCTCTACTCTCTCCTGTAGGGTTGCTATGAGTCAGAATGGACTCCATGGCAGTGTTTTTTTTTTTTTTATCTTGGGAGGTAGGGACCTCCTCGCTGGTATGGAAAAGAAGAGGTTGCTAAAAAAAAAAAGAAGAAAAGGTAAAATTAGAAACATTGTAGAAGGAGGGATGAAATATGTATAAAAGAATATTAAACAAAACTCCTACTATGATATGATTAATCTACTTATTTATATACTTATTGTAGAGCTGCCCCAAGTACCCCGTCTACCATTTGCAGGCTCCTGATAATGAAAGGAACACTCTAATTCACAATCTTTATTACAGGCTCAGAAATGACCTTGACTTCTGGCCCTCTCTCCTGCTTTAGTGAATTGGGCTAAAACCCTAGGGAAAAAACCTGATGTTTTCTTTTCCTATTTCCCTTGAATTCCTTTTAGCAGCTTGTTTCCTAATCCTTGTTTTTTGGTAACCCTCTTGGCCCCTCTGGTTAACTTAGTTTAGAAGGTACTTTCCAAACAGAAACACCAGCAAACTAAAAATCAGAGAGATAAAAAGGACACAAAAGCCCTAAAATCCCCGAACAGCCCAAGACTTACAGCCCCAAACTGAAAAGACAAAAGCACCTTAAAACCTAAAATTGTCCAATAAAACCCTCTCAGTTGTGTTTATCTACTCTCCCTATCAAAGAATCCCTTTCTCCTATAGCCCAGAGAGTCCTTTGATGTATAACTTGGAGAGAGAAAAAGAGGATAAAGGAGAAAAAAATTCTGCCATCCCTTCTACTAAAGGGTGGAATATTAGTCTACTTCACACATACGTTCATTCTTTCACTCACTCAATAAATATTAAAGTGATCACTTACTCTGTGCCAGGCACTATTCTAAAGTGTGGTTGGGATACACCAAAGAACAATACGGCTCCTTTGTGAAGATTACATTCTACACAGGGAAGACAAACAGTGGATAATTAGCATAATAAACAAATAAATTGTTATTGAAAACCTAAAAGTGCTGTGAGAAAAAGAAAACAGTAGAACATTGTAAGGGGAATCTGGAGTGCTGGGAAATGGGATAATAGGAAGGGCCAGCTGTATTAGTAAGATGGTAAGGTAGACCTCATTGAAAATGTAATATTGAAGGAAGTGGGGTAGTATTCATGCAAGAGGGAGAGCCTTCCAGAAAGAGAGAAAGCCTGTGCAAAATCTTTAAGGTGAGAGTATACCTGGCACACTCGTTGAACAGAAAGGAGGCCAGTGTGGCTGAGTGGAAAGAGCGAAGGGGATAGAAATAGGAAGTGAGACCAGAAAGATGAGTGAGGACCAGATCATGTTAGGCCATTTAGACAAGTTTAAGGACTTTAGCTTTTAGCCTGAGTGAAATAAGGTGCCACTGCACGTTTAGAACAGAAGGGTGATGTGATCTACTTACATTTTATTTTTTTATTGTGCTTTAGATGAAGGTTTACAGAACAAATTAGTTTCTCATTAAACAATTAATACACAGATTATTGTGACACTGGCTGCCAACCCCATGACGTGTCAACACTTTCCCCTTCTCAGCCTTGCATTCCTCATCTCCATTTGTCCAGCTTTCCTGTCCCCTCCTACCTTCTTGTCCTTTCCCCGGGGCTGCTGTGCCCATTTAGTCACTGCTGTGCCACCAGGGCTCCACCAGGGCTCCACATATAGGTGGTACTTAAAGCCATAGACTGGATGTGATACTTATGGAGTAAGTGTGTTTGAGAGATCAGATTACTCCATTATCATGAGGTAGGAACTAATAAAGGAGATTGAGAAGTAGTGGGGAGGACAAGCGCTTGTGGGGTTCCTGAGCCAAGGAAGAAAGTGTATCAAAGAGAAGGATGATTAATTTTGTCAACTGCTGCTGATAGGCCAAGTAAGATGAGGGTTGCTAAAAGACAAGGGTTGATTTATTGATATGAAGCTCACACAAGGGTAGTTTAGTCGTAGTGGTGGAATAGATTAAGAGAGAATGGGGTAAGAGGAATTAGTGACAGCAAGCATGGTCAACTCCTTTGAGGAGTTTTGCTGCAAAGAGAGCAAAAAAAATGGTACTGTGGCTGAGGGTGAAGAGTGGAATAAAAAAAAATGTTGATTTTTATAGTGGGAGAAATAACAGAAGGTTTTATCCTTGTTTACTATTTGCTTTTTGAGGTGGTTCTTCGTCTTCTTCTCTTTCACTATTTTAAGTTTGGGCTGCTTTTTTTATGACAGTTCCTCGATGAGATAAGGATGAATAGGTATAGGATGGTCTTATACCATTTGATTATAATTGTTTCTCTTTTATCTTTAAATATGTTATCTTAAAAATTAAATACAATAATAAAGAGGTATAGAAATGGACTTCTTGATGAAATATTTCATAAAATATGTCAGTATTAGCTTTTGCCACAATAAGAAAAAGTTACCAGGGGAAAAAATTTTACCAGTCATCCTGTGACTGGCTGTAATAGTCCATTCTTTCAGTTGCAAAGCTGAGAAGGAACTAAGGAAAAAATTAAAAAAATTTTGTATAATGGCTAGCCCAGTGATTCTCAACTAGGGGCAATCTTCCAGCATTTGGAGACATTTTTGGTTGTCATGACTGGGGGTGGTGGTGGTACTACTAGCATCCAGTAGGTAGAGGCCAGGGATGCACCTAAATATCCTACACTGTGCAGGGTAGTCCCCACAGCAAAGAATTACCTGGTGCAGATTGCCAATAGTGCTGAGGTTAAGAAAGTCTGGCCCAGCCTTATCGTTTCCCCACTCTTTCAGAGAGAAGCTAGGGCATTACTTCTGGAAAAGGAAGCCAGAGTAATCTGCTTTGTCTACCCCACTCTTCTATGTTTAGATGAGGAACAGCATCTGAACAAATAATTAGGGTTCAAAATTAAAAAGATGGATATTTCTTTTTTTTCACCTTTGCTTTCTCTTTTCCCCTCCTTCCTTCCTCCTATTTCTGTTGGTTCCCATTGTATATCACAGTTTTATAAACTAAGGGTAGTTTCCCATTGTTGATTCCAACTCATGGCAACTATAGTACTGTGTGCTATATACACACTACAGAATACAACTGCGCCATAGGGTTTCCTAGGCTGTAATCTTTACGGAAGCAGATTACAGTTTCCCATTAGAGGAACATTAAAGACTGGTCCTAAGTGCTTACTGAGTGAAGAATTTCATGTAGGATCAAAAAATTAAAATCAAGTTTAAAAACATGCAACTTAACATGTAACTAATGTCTCTTAAAAACTTGAAGAACAGGTTCTTTATGTAAATCTTCTAATTCATTGGGTTCTTTCAGTGTTAAAATCCAAAGGCAAAAATAAAATTTTAAAACTACTATTTTATTAAATTTTTATTAAAGCATTTATCACTTTAGGTTTATTATAAAAATTCAGAAGTTACATTGTAGGTAAAAGTTTAAAATATCAAAAATCAGAAGGAATAATAAAGGCTACATCCTGGATATTCATGTGTTACAAATTCTAGTATTAACAGTATCTTTCACTTTGAATTAAGTTCTTTTTTCTTCTTTTTTAATGTTTTGGACTGTTTTTCACACTGCCTGTGTGTGACTCCACAAGGATGTCATCACATTCTTTTCCCATGGTAATGACATTGATTCTGCTGATTTAACACCTTTATTTCAGTGAAACAGGATCAGTGACTAAAGAAGGACCATGATGTTGTTGAAAAATATCTTTAGTCATAAAAAAATACATCCAGGAGTATCTTAGCTGCATGAGGTAGGACGTATTTGAAGTTTTAAAGAATAGCTTTGGAATCCACCCCAGCCCCTATTCTTCTTAACCTCTAAGAAATTCTTACATTAAATATTATTTTGAAAAATTTTATGGAAACTCTGCATTGAATAATTATCATGTTTCACACACACACACACACACACACACATTTTAATTTGGTAATGTATAGAAAGGAGCCCTGGTGGCACAGTGGTTAAGAGCCTGGCTGCTAACCAAAAGGTCAGCAGTCTGAATCCACCAGCGACTCCTTGGAAACTCTATGGGGCAGTTCTACTCTGTCCTATAGGGTCACTGGACAGCAACAGGTTTGATTTTTGGTCTTTTGGTTTTTTTTTTTTGTTTGTTTTTAATGTACAGAAACATCACAAAGATAAATGAAGGTCATTTGATTCACATGTCTAACTTTAAGATCAAGACTCCTTATGTGAAAATCTTTTTGAATCCTCACTTCTTAGGCATGATGAAGAGTAACCAAATTAATAGATTATTTATAATTTTAGATGGGTCAAGAGAAGTATATTTTACCTATTTGGGAGAAATTTTCAAGCTTTTGGCAGCAGGGAAATTGTAGAAACCTATCCTAACTGTTGTTGTTAGTTGCCTGGGCTCTGACTCATAGTGATCCTATGTATAATAGAATGAAATACTGCTTGGTGCCATTATCATGATCATTGATATGTTTAAGTCAATTGTTTCGGCTATTGTGTCAATTCATTTCATTGAGAGTTTCCATCATTTTCATTGGCCCCCTCCTTTTCTTTTTACCAAACATGATGTCTTTTTCTAGTGATTTGTCTTTCTGATTCTAATTAGAAATAATCACTTATAAAGCAAGTCTTTGAGGAAGTCTAATGGGTAATACAGAGTCCCTGGGTGGTGCATGAGGTTAACGTGCCTCAATGCTAACTGAAAGGTTGGAGGTTTGAGTCCACCCAGAGGCACCTTAGAAGAAAAGCTTGGTGATCTACTTCTGAAAAATAAGTCATTGAAAATCCTGTGGAGCACAGTTCTACTCTGACACACATGTGGTTGTCGTGAGATGGAATTGACTCAGTGGCAACTGGTTTGGTGACAAAGTGGTTAAAAGCTCAACTGCTAATTAAAAAGTCAGCAGTTCAAATCCACCAGCCTCTCCTTGGAAACCCTATGGGACAGTTCTACTCTGTCCTGTAAAGCCGCTATGAGTTGGAATCAACTCAATGACAACGAGTAAAAAAAAAAAAAAAAACCAAAAACTTTTAAAGCTAATTGCTTATACTGTATTAAAGATCAGGATATCTTTTGGATATTTAGAGTTTTCATTAATCTAGACTTTCTTTCCTTCAGTTGGCCCTACTTAGTGAGGCTTTGTGCTTTATCTTGCATTCCTTAAAACTAGGTCTTTGTATGTATTGAGTTGGAGAATCTTGAGAATTGTCATAGTTAGATCAGTGGCTTGGGAATCATCAGGAAGACCGCTGGGTGGGGCTTAGATGGTCTTTTAATAACTTTATGAGAGGGCTGTTTATGAATGATTTTCCTGAACAAATATCCAGTCTCAGGGAAAGTTGGCATTCCATTAAGTTCAAGGATGCTATTTCTTGTGGTGATCCCTGTTTTACTCAGTATCTGCATTATGAGGATCTGTTGAAGTTTCTCTGAAATGTCTTTGAAATGTCACATTGTTGTTACCAGCCAACAGCTGACAAAAATGGACAATGTGGGTCATGAAACTTATTGTGTTTCCCACTATGGGTAGACAGCCAGAAAGTTCAGAACCAAATCTGAGCTCACTTCTTGATCAAGATTAGGGAATCGTTAAGTCATGCACTTGTGGCTTCATTTTGTTTTTCATATCTGTCTTAGTTATCTTGGGCTGATATAACAGAAATACTACAAGTGGATGGCTTTAACGAAGATAAATTTATTCTCTCACAGTCTAGGAGGACAGAAGTCCCAAATTAGGGCACCAGCTCCAGAAGAAGGTTTTCTTTGTCTGCTCTGGAGTAATATCCTTGTTATCAATTTGCCCTTGGTCTAGGAGCTTCTCCACCCAGGAACCCAAGGTCCAAATGACATACTGTACTCCTGGTACTGCTTTCTTGGTGGTATAAGGTTCCCATTCTCTGCTTACTTCCCTTTCCTTGTAAGATCAAAGGTGATGCAGGTCATATCCCAGGGAAATTACCTTTACATTGGGTCAGGGATGTGACCTGAGTAAGGGTGTTATATCCCTCCCTAATCCTCTTTAACATAACCTAATCTTGCCTCATTAACCACAAGCAGAGATTAGGATTTACAACACATAGGAAAATTACATCAATCACAAAATGGAGGACAACCACACAATACTGGGAATCACGGCCTAACCAAATTGACACTTATTTTGGGGGGACACAATTCAATCCATGACAACATCCTTATTATTTTCTCTCATTGTTTCTCTTTATAAACTTTATTTTGTTGCATTGTATGTATTTTTATAGATCTCTTTCACTATTCTTTGAAAGAAGATGGATTATAAACAAAAAATACTGGGTGAGACTAAGTTCACAAGGGTTAAATAATCTTCTTAAAGTTATAAACTAATCATTTGCAGGGTAGATATTTAAACCTAGATCCAGCCCCAAACAATTTTGTACAAACAATAAAAAAATTAATAAAAAATCTAAAAAACCAAACCCACTGCCTTCATATTGATCCCAACTCATAGCCACCCTGTAGGACAGAGTAGGAATGCCCCATAGGGTAGCCAAAGAGCACCTGGTGGATTTGAACTGCTGACCTTTTGGTTAGCAGCCGTAGCTCTCAACTGCTACATCACCAATGTTTCCACAAACAATATAACATTGAAAAAATTTTGGGAAACAAATGATCCTACCATCCTACCCCAACTTTTTTTTTTCTTTTCTTTTTCACTTTTGCTGGTCACCATCTAGTAACCTTTGTTCATGTATAATTTCCATAGCTATGGTTTTATTTAACGACATCTTTATCTACCCTTTTGCACATGCCAGGAATCTGACTCCATCTTCTTCCTCTCAACCTCTTTTCTAGGCTCCTTCTCAACCTGATGGAAACCTCGGTGGCGTAGTGGTTAAGAGCTATGTCTGCTAACCAAAAGGTCAGCAGTTCAAATCCACCAGGTGCTCCTTGGAAACTCTATGGAGCAGTTCTACTCTGTCTTATAGGGTTGTTATGAATTGGAATTGACTCGACGGCAATAAGTTTGATTTTTGGCTTTCTCAGCCTGATTAAGTCAGTCTCTACTATTGATCCTAAATATCTACTTGTCTCTTCCTCTACTGCCACAGATGAAATTCAGTACTCATCATTCCTAGTACAAATTAGAATCACCTGTGCACTAGTTAGAAGTACCCTGGTGGCACAGTGTTTAAGTGCTGGGCTGCTAACTGAAAGATCAGGGATTTGAACCACCAGCTGTGCTGTGGGAAAAAGATATGGCAGTCTGCTTCTGTAAAAATTACAGCCTTGGAAATCCTATGGCGCAGTTCCACTCTGTCCTGTAGGGTCACTGTGAGTTGGAATCGACTTGATGGCAATGGGCACACACTAGTTAAGGAGGCCTGGTGGTGCAGTGGTTAAGTGCTCGGCTGCTAACTGAAAAGTTGGCAGTTTGAACCCACCAGCCCCTCCTTGGGAGAAAGATGTGGCTATCTGCTTTGTAAAAATTATAGTCTTGGAAACTCTATGGGCAGTTCTACTATGTCCTATAGGGTCACTGTGAGTTGGAATTGACTTGATGGGAATGCGTTTGGTTTAGTGTTTGGTTATATACTAATTGGCCTCCTCACTTCCAGCCTAGATCTCCTTCAATTTATTTTTCATGTGATATGCTACTCCTAAGAGGCAAATTTTGTCATTTCACGTCCCTAAAATTCAATAATTGTTCTGTTATCTACACAGGACAAAATCAAAATACCTTACCAAGGCATACAAAACTCTTTGGGACTTTTAATCCATGGCTACTTTTTCAGCTTCATCTCCCCCACTTCCTCACATGCACCCTAAGTCTAATGATCCCACCATCCTAAATACTGGGTGGCACACATATTCTTTCATGCTTTCGGCCTGACTGATGCTGTTTTGTTGGTTTCGTAGTGCTGAAAATTCCTATTTATCCTTCAAGATTTGGCTTAAAGATCACTTTCTCTGTAAAACTTTGCCAATTTTCACCTCTGAACCCCCATCCCTAGAAGCACAGTTAAGCACTTCCTCCTTCTTGCTCTCATCACATCTTGCACATATTTTATTAGAGCACTTACGTTCATTTAAAATGTTGAATTTATATGTTCATCTCCTTTCTCAGTGCTCCGTGGGCCTATAGCCCTACCTCTGCCCTAAAGCAAAAGGAACGAAAAGTCTGACAGGGAATTAAAACAAACAACAACAAAAAAGGTTGCTATCTATTCTGACTCATGGTGACCATATGTGTGTCAGTGTAGAACTGTGCTCCATTGGGTTTTCAAAGGCTGATTTTTCAGAAGTAGAATGGCCCGCCTTTCTACCTATGTTCCTCTGGGTGAACTTAAACGTTGCAGCCGAGTTCATTAACTGTTTGCACCACCCAGAGACTCTGTCAGGAATTTGTCAGTGTCAAAGTGTTACTCTAATCCACTTCTGCCCCCATTGTTCTGGTGACACCATCAGGCAGTTTCAGGCTAATTTGTGCTTTGGTGCCTGAGAGAACAGTGCCCAATTCCCAAGCCAGTCAGCTGAAAACATTTAACTCTTTCCCAGGTGTCTTAGACTGGGTTCTCTAAAGCAAAACCAGTGCAGCATATAAATATGTATGTATAGAGAGATCTATATGAAGGAAATGGCTCACAAGCTTGTAGAGGCTGGAAAGTCCCAGGTTTGTGGATCAGGCTGGAGGCTTCTCCGGACTCATGTCGCCGAAGGTACTGGCAAACCCAAGATCAGAAGATCAGATAGCAGGCCTCTGGCTGTGGAGGACAACAAATCCCGAGATCTACAGGTAAGATAACAGGTAAACTGCTAGCTCAAGTCCCAAGAATCAGATGTCAGATGAACAGGAGACAACTGCAGGATACAAAGCAAGAGAAAGTCAGTGAGCCTTGCTAGAAAGTCCACACCCCCAAGGAAACTCCCTCTTAACTGATTGTCTGCTCACTACGGATCTCATCATGGAGGTGATCACTTTATATCAGACTCATTCTGAAGGTGGTTACATCATTAAAAAGGTGCCAAACTACGTCATAACTGCCAAACCACTGGGGATCATGGCCCAGCCAAGTTGACACACAACTTTAACCATCACACCAGGGGTGCTTCTAATCTTATTCTCTCCATCTTAATTTTCCTGGCTCAAACATGGCTCTGTATCTATTATCAAAAAAAAAATGGGCCTAAAATTAGACCTAAGTTTGTGGGATTGTAACAGTAGGGGCTGCTACCTCAGTCCCTGGGATTTTCCATGTGCTTATTTGCCATCCCTGTTGGTGCAATGGTTAAGTGCTCGGCTGTTAACCGAAACATCGACAGTTCAAACCCCCCAGCTGCTCCTCAAAAGAAAGTTGTGGCAGTCTGCTTCCATAAAGACTACAGCCTTGGACTCCACATGGGGCACTTCTATTCTGTCCTATAAGGTTGCTATGAGTGGGAATCGACTCAATGGCAATGAGTTTGTTTTTTTTTGGGGGGGGGAGGTTTATTTGCCATCTACTTCTACAGCTGGTAACCACAAGGTCGGCAGTTTGAAGCCACCAGGCGCTCCTTGGAAACTATATGGGGCAGTTCTACTCTGTCCTATAGGGTCGCTATGAGTTGGAATCGACTCAATGGCAACGAGGCGCAGAGTTACTTCTCTAGATCCCTCCCTAGAGGCTATTCTTGATATACACTACTAGGCTATGGAGTCCTTAGGGTCCTGATTGTATGACATTTATCCTTTTACCCCAAATATCTACTATAATTCTGGGCATGTGACACATAACAAATACTGAATGAGATTAGCATATATATTGCTCTATATTTTATACATTCTTCATAATTTTAATTTTATTGGTTTGATAATCAATTGCATTGCTTTAACATACTGGCATAATTACCTGAATTTTTCTTGTCTTCTCTGCAAATATAAAGCTCTAATGAACATCTTTGAAAATTTACTTTTTCTTTTTTTAGTACCTCCTTAGGATAAAGAAATTCAGTAACATCTGGGTCTAAAAGTTAAGTTTGGCCAATATAAGAGAAAGTTAATTTGTTATTAATATATCCAGGGACTGGGACTGATTGGATGTTAGAAGATTTGGTGTTAATCCTAGTTCTAAATCTTAATAGTATTATCTTGGAAAAATGTTATAAATTCTCAGAAAGTTAATTACTCTGTGGCTGAGATGTGTAATAATAGCTTAAGTTCTAAGGAAAAAGGTGTAGAAGGAAATAATGCTAAGTTATCTTCCTTTAGCTGGAGCTCCTAAGGTTTATATTTCAAATATCATTCATTTTCTTTCTGTCCTATGTTCTGTCCTTTATTGATGGCAAATTTTCACATGCATGTGAAATTAATTTGTAAACTTCTTGAAAGTAGAGATTGCTAGATCTTTCTGATGGTGCCTAACAGTATGTATTTAATAATTTGCTGAATGGATGTATGAATAATTTTTAAGATGCAGTTCTTTTGAAATTATGCATGTGAATGGAATAGAGCACTAGTGTGGACTATTGCAAGGAGCCCTGGTGGCATGGTGGTTAAGTGCTCTGCTGCTAACCAAAAGGTCTATGATTGGAACACACCAGCTGCTCCATGGGAGAAAGATGTGGCAGTCTGCTTCCATAAAGATTTCAGCCTAGGAAACCCTATAGGGCAGTTCTGCTCTGTCCGGTAGAGTCCTCATAAGCTGGAATTGGTTCGACTGCACATAACAATAGCAGACCATTGAATCAGAGCTCACAGATCAGCTCAGAGCAGGTATTGCTTCTTTCTGTAATAGGAAGAGTTCCCAGACCATGCCTGAATAATCCAGAAAGTGAATCTATTTCTGGATAATCAGGAATTGACTTTTTTTAAAAAATGTTTTTGAAGTTTCAAATAGAGAACTGTTCAACTCATCAGAAATTTTTTATTGTAGTAAAAAGCTGGTTCCATGATCTAGAAGAAATAGACAACTTCTGAGTGAGGGCCTATGAGATGTTTCTGAAACACTGAAATCTGATGTGCTTTGGATAGGAGAATTCTGATTTAAAAATACAAACAATGGAATGGTAAGGGATGAACAAAGTGTTAAAGGCTGACCTTCCAACCAACCAAACCAAACTCACTGCCACTGAGTCCATTCCGACTCATTGCGACCCTATAGGACAGAGTAGAACCGCTCCATACGGTTTCCAAGGAACGCCTGGTAGATTTGATTTGCCGACCTTTTAGTTAGCAGCCATAGCTCTTAATCACTAGGCCACCAGGGTTTCCAAGGCTGCCATTAGGCAATGTTTTTTCCAACACTGTCACCTTGGGACAGTCTTTACTTAGTTCCTAATGAATAACTTTTCCTTGTTTGTAACCTTTAAATCTCATTACTCCAGAATTATCTCTGAAATACCTGAAGAAATTATTTTCTTCTTCTTTCCTTCCTTCCTTTTTTCTTCTTTAGCCCTGGTGGTGGAGTGGTTAAGTGCTCAGCTGCTATCAAAAATGCTGGCAGTTCGAATCTACCAGTCACTCCTTGGAAACCCTATAGGGAAGTTCTACTCTGTCCTATAGTGTCACTATGAGTCGGAATCAACTTGATGGCAGTGGGTTTGATTTTCTTCCTTTTTCCTTCCTTCTTTTTTTGTTATGATTTTCTTATTTTGAGTTAATCTTGAGTAACAATAACAAAAATAAAAAACCAAAGACCAAACCAGTTGTCATTGAGTTGATTCTGCTTCATGGCAACCCCATGAGTTGCAGAGTAGAGCTGAGCTCTTTTGGGTTTTCAAGGCTGTGGCCTTTAGAAACAGATTGCCAGGCCTTTCTTTCAAGGTGCCCCTGGGTGGGTTTGAACTGCCAAGCTTTCAGTAGCAGTTGAGTGTTTAACCAGTTGTGCCACTCAAGGACTCCCAAAAAGTAATTTATTAAAATTGGTTTCATTAAAAACTGTAGATCCGTAATGCGAGGTATAAAGATGGTCAAAAGTAATTTATATATTTATGTTCAACTTTATACCTTTCACTGAAATCTGAGGCAACCTATTATCCCTGGAAAAAAACAACCTTATTTTCAGTTTATTATTTAACATCATGGCAGGTTTAATTCTCTCTCTCTCTGTTTTTTTTTTTTTTTTTAAATAAAATGGTTTAAAAAAAGAGTACCATGTTCCTCTGTCTGCTTCTGTTTCACTACTCACTTTTTTGCAAGGTACAAAACCTTTCTAAATGTTATCTCATTTACGTGAAGAGTCCGGGAGGGGAAATTTGATGATGATACTTTCCCTATTTCTAAAGACGAAGAAGTGTAATATCTCTGTTGCTTACTATCAATTCATATTTAATCTAATACTTTGACTATAAATCTGAATACATTTTTACATTTGACATATTGACACTCTTTTAAAAGGTTGACCTATGAATGGAATGTTATTAAGGCTGAAATTCAACTTTATAAATCTGAATATATTTTTACATTTGACATATTGACACTCTTTTAAAAGGTTGACCTATGAATGGAATGTTATTAAGGCTGAAATTCAACTTTCCTAACTTTTAGTCTTATTATTTTTCTATTCTACAGGCAGCCAGATATTATGTAAAAGATGGGGAAAATTCTCTTTTTTAACATTTCATTTAGAGACATTAATGATGTTTGGATCTGATTTAGATGACTCTTACACTATCTTTAAACACGTTCTTTTTTTTTTTTTCTTCAGAACTTCATTCTGGAATTTTTCAAAGGCTAATATATTTCCATTTATGATGTCACTATCTCTTACCTTCTTTAATATTGATTATGAAGTTCATGTGACTGGCGCTTAGGATATTCTGAAAATGATGTAACTTGAAATAGTCACCAATATAAAAGTCTAAAGTTCTAAGATCATTTCCTACCAAATTTCTAATTAGCAAACTGTGATATGTAGTTGAGTTAAAATTCCAGAGAATGTTAAAAGTGGAAGAAGACTTGGAAATGGTTTAGCTCAATATTCTTTGAAGATGAGGAAACTTAGGGCAGAGAAGTTAAAATTACTTTCCTAGAGTCACACGGCCAGTACTTGGGCAAACGAGGGTTAATTTTCAGATCTGATTATCACCACATGCTCTGGAATTTGTTCTAGTGTCCATGAGATGACAAGGCAGATGGAGCAACAGAGGCCTTTCATTTATGGCCTGGGATAAAGGAGAGTATTATTGTGTGTGTATGTGTGTGAAATATGTGTGGGTGCATGTGTGCAGTTCTTCCAATCCCAGTGTTAGAGGAAAAGGTGTTTAAACTTTGCTTACTCATTTTTGTCTTAAATCTCAACAAACTTTTTCTGATATCCCTCGTCAGTACTTACATGTTCCCATACCAATTTGGGGTTTCACTTACTAGAGCATTTATCCTACTGTATTGTGATTGAATGTTTACTTCTATTCCTTCCTTATTACACTGTAGACTTCATGCCTTGTTCATGGTTGTATCTTCAATGGCTACTAGCACAGCACCTTACTCACTCTTGGTACTTCACAATTATTTGGATATAGATAAATGAATACAAATATACTACTAATAAATAAATACAAATAATAAATGGATATGTATATATAAATGAAAAGCATTATTTTCATTTAGTCAGAAAAACAATATGGAGTAGGTATAGGGATCAGATATCTTATTTTAGGAAGAACAATCCTAAATTGAGATTCTCAGTTTAGTTTCCCATCATGCCTGGTTACATGTTTCCCAAATAATCTTTTTTTAAACATATTTTAAAGACATCTTCCCAGAGCCTACCCCATTTTTTTCCCCTGAACTTTGGGGTCAGACAGATATCCATTCAAATTCCAGTTATGTGATGTTGGGCAAGTTACTTAACCTCTTGGAACTTTGCTTTCCTTATGTGAAAAATGGGGTCAATAATACCTACCTTACAGAACTTTTGTGACTTAAGAGATGGCAAAGTATATAGCATAATGTTCTATGCAGTGGGTCTGTAGTAAATGCTCATCTTCTTTTCCTTTTTCTTTTCTCCTTTCTTCCTGCCGCATTCCTTCCTTCCCTTGTTCCTTCATTCTTTGCTTCTCCTATGTTTCCTTTTCTGGAAATGAGGGAATTACAGAAAACTATAAGCATATTCAAAGATGGATTTTTCTTATAGTAAAAATGTGCTCTATCCAGTGAATTAGGTTTCAGCTTTAACTTGCCTCTAGATCAGCCTGTTTTTTCACCCTTGTTTTTCTCTGCCCTATTTGTATCCACAACTTACCAGGTTTGCCTTCTGTTTCCCGCATTAGCTTGCCTGAAATCTAATTATTCTGCCATATGTTGATGGCCAACAAGTATTTCATTGCAAGATAGCAGCAAAGGGAGAGAGTGAGATCAGGTGAGCCTGGGAGTGCCAGAGGCAGTAAGAATTCCAAGAGGCTGTGTTGATTGCAGGTGGTTGCTCCAGGAGCAGAGTCTTGGGAATGACATTCAGTGCCCCACTACAAAGAAACAGGAGAAGGTCACATTTTTTTGTTTTTCTTGCTCTTGATTGTAAAGAATACTGTTTCATTATCTTTGAGTCAGGCTATTACAGTTAATATATAAAACAGGCATATTGTGAAAAAGAAGGAGTCCTGTTGGATCTGTGGAAGAAAGACTTGGCAATCTGCTTCTGAATGATTATACCAATAAAACCCTATTGGGTAGTTCTACTCTGTCACTTGGGGTCCCTATGAGTTGGAATTGACTCAATGGCACCCACTCAATGTAAAAAGAAGAGCTGAGCCACATAACTGAATTACAGAAAATTATAAAAGTAAATTACTAACAAAATATCTGAAGGAAAAGGATCTCTCCACACAGACAATTTCTAGGCACAGAAACCGAGCTAACATGAGGAGACAGTGGTCTGGTAGCTATTGGTGTGGCTTGGATTAGATAATAGATGATCTTGGCAAGAGTTAAGAAGAAAGTCTTCAAGAGTGTTTGGTTCAGAGTGACCTCAGCTCTCCGGTTGCAAAATGCTATCTGTAAAACACATTATTACCTACTTGTAAATTATTGCTATTGATATTATTTCTTTGTCTTAAGGCCAAATTTTGTTTAGGATGTTGGCGGGAGAATGTTTAGTATCCCTGCTTAATGATCTCAGTTGAATTCCTCTAATGCAGCTTCTCAACCTTGACATGTTTGGCTTTGGGGCTGGATAATTCTTTGTTGTGGGGGACTGTTTTGTGCATGGTAGGATGTTTAGCAACAACCCTCACATCGAACCACTACATGCTGTAAAACTTCCCCAGCTGTGGCCAACAGAAATGTCTTCTGATATTGCTTAATGTCTTCTGGGGTCTATTTCCCCTCTTTTGATAACCACTGTTTTTATGAAAGAGAGATGAAAGGGAGATGGTTGTCCATATGCCTCTAGAATTTCCCATGGAGTCGCCATGATCACAAAAAAAAAAAAAAATTATCACAAAATTTACCCTATCCCAAATAGAGTTTTCATTCATTCATTGAATGTTTTATTGACTATCTATAGGTACTGTGCTAGACCCTGGCCCTCTAGATATAATTACGACCTAATCTCTAACTTCAAGGTGCTTGTTCTCTATTAAAGGGAGAAAGTAATGTCTTAACAGTTCATTTTAATACAAGGCTGTTAAGTGCAATGATACGTTTCAAGTCTATATAAGGTACAGTGGGGCTGCAAAGGTGTATTTTCCACTTACCCTATGGGGAAGGTGTTAAGGCTTCATTAAGCAGGTAGTAACAATAGTTGATTATAATTCAAGCTACCACACAAAACAAAACCAACCTCCCTGACATCTACAATACAGCATTTTGATACTGTATTTAGCCTTTTTTTTTTTTTTACATGTACACAGTTTCATACGTATGATTAATGCTTCTCTAATGCAGTGATTCCCAGAGTGTGATACCTAAACCAGCAGCATCAGAATTACCTGGGAACTTGTTAGAAATACAAATTCTTGGGCTCCATTTCAGACCAACTGAATCAGAAACTCTGGAGGTGGGGCCCAGCAATCTGTGTTTTTACAAGCCCCACCCTCACCACCCCACCAGCAATTCTGATGTCTGTTTAAGTTTGGGAACCACTGCTGTAGTAATTCACTGATTAATTCTTACACGTTATATAAAATCATTAAAAAATGTACAAAATAATGTTTTAAAAAAGCAGCGTGTGATCTATATACTTATGTGCTAAATTCCTTTATATGTTATGTCATTTAATCTTTGCAACAATTTAGGAGGGAGTTTAATGGTTTTCAGCCCTGGATTTATTTACAAATTCCTGTGTGGCTTAGCAAAGGCAATTGTGCAGGCCTTGCCTCAGACCTACTGAATCAGGAACTGTAGGAATTCTGATGTGTACTATGATTGAGAACCACTGAAGTAGGTATTCTTATTTGTATATTTTACATACATGAAAATTGAGACTTAGCGAGGGTATGAAATTTGACTAGAGGTTCTGACTAGAGGATGAGGCTGAACAAACATTTCATTAATTTATTTATTCTGCAAATACTTATTGAGTGACATTGAGTGATTACCGAGTCCATCTAACTCCAAAGGCTATGCTACTGATCATGCCAGTAAATTTGATGTGTGTGAGCTACCAGAAAAAACTAAATATTTTTTAAGAAGAGAGAAAGCTAATATTTGCAAAGTAGTTTAAAGTTTCTTTACAAAACATAAGAACCTTGCAAAGTTATTATCTTTGCTGTTTTACAAATGAGGAAACCAAGACTGAGATTATGTGATTTGCCTAAAATTACACAGCCAGCAAGTCCTGAGGCCAAGGGTGTGAATCTGGGTCGTCTGACTAAATTTTAGACTTTTCCCACTACAATTTAATTGCATTTTTATGTATAAAATTAGAATAAGGAAGCTGAGTTAAGTGACATTTACAGGATTAATTATTTTCCTGATCATTAAATTTACTTACAAATTGTAAAAAACAAGCATAGTATTTATGGTTGGATTTTAGTGTCCTAAATCTTAAAGAAAATGTCAGTGAATTAGCCTTTCTTCCAAATATGAAGACTCTACTTTTTCTAATTAGCTAAGTACTAATGGAGCAGTGGTTAAGAGCTCGGCTGCTAATCGAAAAATTGAAAGTTCCAATCCATCAGCCACTCCTTGGAAACCCTACGGGACAGTCCCACTCTGTTGTATAGGGCTGCTTTGAGTTGGAGTCAACTTGACAGCAGTGGTTTTTTTTTTTTTTTTTTTTTGACAGTACCCCAACTCATTGTTAATTCAGAATACATTTACCAATTTTACTATGACATGGGATTTTTTTAAAAAAAATTGTGCTTTAAGGGAAAGTTCACAGAGCAAATTAATTTCTCATTAAACAATATGCAAATTGTTTTGTGACATTGGTTGCCAACCCAGCAATGTGTTCAGTGCTCCCTCCTTCTTGACCTTGGGTTCCCCATTTCCATTTGTCCAGTTTTCCTGTCCTTTCCTGCCTTCTCATCTTTGCTTTTGGGCTAGTGTGCCCATTTAGTGTCATATACATGGTTGAACTACATGTGTTATTGGTTGTTTTATAGGCCTGTCTAATCTTTGGCTGAAGGGTGAACTTCAGGAATGACTTCAATACTGATTTAAAAGGGAGTCCAGGGGCCATACTATCAGGGTTTCTCCAGTCTCTGTCTGACCAGTAGTTCTGGTCTTTTTTTGTGCATTTGAATTTTGTTCTACATTTTTCTCCAGTTTTGTCCAGGACCCTCTATTGTGATCCCTGTGAGAGCAGTTGGTGGTGGTAGCTGGACACCATCTAGTTGTCCTGGACTCGGTCTAGTAAAGGTTGAGTTAGTTGTGGTCCATTAGTCCTTTGGACTAATCTTTCCCTTGTATCTTTGGTTTTCTTCATTCTCCCTTGCTCCAGACAGGGTGGGACCAGTTGATGTATCTTAAATGTCTGCTCCCAAGATTTTAAGGCCCCAGACCATACTCACCAAAGTAGTATGTAGAAGATTTACTTTATAAACTGCGCTATGCCAGTTGAGCTAAATGTCCCCTCAGACCATAGTCCCTAGCCCTTAGCTCAGTAATGCAGTCCCAGTCCTTTTGCGATTGACTTATTTTACTCAGTATAATGCCCTCTAGATTTATCCACATTGTGAGATGTTTCAGAGATTCATCATTGTTCTTTATTGTTGTGTAGTGTTCCATTGTGTGTATGTACCATAGTTTGTTTATCCATTCATCTGTTGATGGGCACCAAGGTTGGTTCCATCTTTTTGCTGTTGTGAATAATGCTACAATGAACATGGGTGTACATATACATCTATTAGTGTGATGGCTCTTATTTCTCTAAGATATATTCCTGGGAGTGGAATAGCTGGATTATATGGTATTTCTATTTCAAGCTTTTTAAGGAAGTGTCATAACATTTTCCAAAGTGGCCGTACCATTTTGCATTCCCACCAGCAGTGCATAGAAATTCCAATCTCCCTACAGCCTCTCCAACATTTGTTATTTTCTGTTTTTTTTTTATTCGTGCCAGTAATATCCGGGTGAGATGGTATCTCGTAGTTTTGATTTGCATTTCTCTAATGGCTTTTTTTTTTTTGTGTGTGATTGTGAGCATTTCCTCATTTGTCGTTAGCCACCTGAATGTCTTCTTTGGTGAAGTGTCTGTTCATATCCTTTGCCCATTTTCTAATTGGATTATTTGTTGTATAGGTGTTGGATTTTCCTACAGATTTTAGAGATTAGACCTTTATCAGATATGTCATAGCCAATTTTTTTTTCCCAGTCTGTGGGTCCTCATTTTACTCTTTTGATGAAGTCTTTCGATGAGCATAAGTGGTTAATTTTTAGGTGATCCCATTTATCTTCTGGTGTTTGTGTATTGTTAATTATGGTTTGTATGCTATTTATGCCATATGTTAGGGCCCTTAGTGTTGACCCTATTTTTTTCTTCCATGACCTTTACAGTTTTCAGTTTTATATTTAGGTCTTTGATACATGTTGAATTTGTTTTTCTGTATAGTGTGAGGTATGGGTCCTGTTTCATTTTTTTACAGATGGACACCCAGTTTTGCCAGCACTATTTGTTAAAAAGGCTACCTTTTCCCCATTTAGTGGACTTTGGGCCTTTGTCAAAGATCAGGTGACTGTAGGTGTATGGATTTACATCTGGGTTCTTGATTCTGTTCCATTGGTCAATGTGTCTTTTGTCGTATCAGTACTAGGCTGTTTTGACTATTGTAGCCATATAGTAGGTTCTGAGGTCAGGCAGTGTGAGTCCTTTTACTTTATTCTTTTTCTTTAGTAGTGCTTTACTTATCTGGGGCTTCTTTCCTTTCCATATAAAAGTTAATGATTAGTTTTCACATCTCATAATAGAATGTTGTTGGTATTTGGATTGAGATTGCCTTGTATTTGTAGATTGCTTTGGTAGAGCTGACATTTTCACAGTGTTGAGTCTACCCATCCATGAGCATGGTATGTTTTTCCATTTTTGCAGGTCACTTTGGCTTCTTGCAGTAATGTTTTGTAGTTTTCTTTTTATAGGTCTTTTATGTCCCTGGTTAGATTTATTCCTAAGGTTTTTTTTTTTTTTTTTTAGGGGCTATTATAAATGGTGTTGCTTTCCTGATTTCCTTTTTGTAGTTGTCTTTGTTGGCATATAGGAATCCAACTGATTTTTGTATATTTTTCTTGTATCCTGCTACTCTACTGAATCTTTCTGTTCATTTCAGTAGTTTTCTTGTGGAGTCTTTAGGGCTGTCTTTGTATAGTACCATATCTCCCCCAAATAGGGATTGTTTTACTTCTTTCTTACCAATTTAAATGCCCTTTATTTCTTTTTCTTGCCTTATTGCTCTAGCTAGGACTTCCAGCACTATGTTAAATAGGAGTAGTGACTAAGGGCACCCTTGTCTTGTTCCTGTTCTCAGGGGGAATGTTTCTAGCCTTTCTTTGTTGAGAATGATGTTGGCTTTTGGTTTTGTGTAGATGCCCTTTATTATGTTGAGGGATTAGGGATTTTATATTTTAATGTAATGTGACACTTGAACTGGTTTGCTAGTGTGGTGACTGAGGCAGACTGATTTATTCATTTCAGGAAGAATGTGGTTAAGATAGTGCTGCTTTTGCTGTCACCACCCTTTTAATTACCTTCTTCTTATGCCTTTTCCACCTAGGGCTAGATCACAGGAGAAGCTTAATGACTGGGCAGTTTTATTTTAAAGGGTCAGAGCCATTTGGGGTGAAGGCTGTAAGTCCTTTATTTTGGATTTTTCTTCTTCAGATACTTGTGTGGCAATCCAGAAAGACACATTCTCATTTCAGGAGCTTTATTCAAAAGTCAGTTTACATGTAGAACAGGGTATGGAATAGAAATTATCCTAGAATTTCAGACTCCAAAACTTAAAACATTGGGTGACAATGACCTTCCCATTTCAAAGAGAAGCGCTAGAGGCAGCTCCAAAGGAATTACTGAAAGGTGGCCAACACACCAATCCTCTCATCTGCTTCTGTTCAGAAGAGAGATTCTTTAAAGATTCTTTGAAGGGAATTCAAAGGTGTAAAGAACAATGTGGCATTTCCTTTCTCCTCTTTTACAGGGAAGAGAAGATGGCTTTTCTCTCCCACCCCAAGTCAAGCGTTGGGGAGTTCCAGGGGTACTGTTCATAGAATTAGGGTTATCAAATGATAGACTGACTTCTTAGTCCTGACTAGATACTTACAAAGTGTGGAAACTAATGGGCCATTTCCATGCCTCTAAAAGAGCAGAATGTGAGTGTGTTCTTAGGAGAACCTGACATGTACTCACCAGAAGAGGTCAGCTGAAGAGTTAATTGCCCATTTCAGGAAACACGTCAGGGCATAGGACCTTGCTGAGAATCTCCCAAGAATCTACAAATATCCACGGAGAGATCCAATATTTGGAAGTCTGCCATGACAGAGAACATTTGATAGCCAAATGAAAATTATAAACATGATCCCCTTTTATTTCTCCCTGCTGTCTGTCTCCCAGGATCCAGAAATGGGAAGAGTGAGGGGAGGGGAAGGAAGGAGAGGAGTAAGAAGCAACAAAGAACAGAACAGAGTCCTTCCCATGCCTTCCCACTGCTTCTCCCCTCCCACACAGCAGGAGTCATTCCTGAGCTAGCAGTAGGGGAGAAGCTTAAATCAAATATTAGATTAATGCTTTGATTTAGACAAGTCTGAACTTTTTAATATCTGATGACAAAACTGTTATTGTGGAAAGAAATTTGAAAGAGATGCTGTCAAGTGTGGAGGAGGAGAGACTTGACAGAGTGTGTGAATGCTGTGATGAAGCTGTTCCCTAACTGCGGCTGAGTCCAACTCACTCAGAGATGAATAATGAAGTGCCCAGGTAAATTGTAAGAAAACAGAAAGGGACGGAGGAGGATCCTGTTTTCCGAATTATAATTCGGAAAGCAGGATCCTCTTCCATCCCTTTTTCTTTCTGCCAAAAAATAACTCAGAAAACTACTGTAGTAGGGACCCTTCATTTAAATGAGGGACTAAATTAGTTTCCATGACATTTTTGAACATCAAAAATCTATACTTTTATTGGGAGGGGTAGCTGTGTTCTTAAACTGTTTAAAATTTTGAGATAATTGTAGATTCACAAGCAGTTTTAAGAAATAATAGAGAGAGATCCAATGTATCCTTTACCCAGATTCCTCCAATGGTAACATCTGATATAACTATAGCATAATATCACAATCAGGAAATTGATAGTGATTCCATCTTTTGACCTTATTCAGCTTTCACTAGTTTCACATGCGCTCACTTGTGTGTGTATTTAGTTTTACGCAATTTTATCACAAGTGTAGATTCATGTGACCTCCCCTACAGTCGAGATACAGTCAAGAGCAGAGACCTTATTCCATTAAGACATTTTTATATTTTTCCTGTAGTTTTGTTTTGATAGGTTGTGGCAAGAATAATTTTTCAGATCTCAATAGGCTTTTGTATATAACCAGGGCCCAAAAATTATTTTTGGAATGCTGTCCATCTTTCCCACACCACTCCATCCAATATACATAATTTTTGTGAGTTATTGTAGGAGGATTTCCATTATAATTCTGAAATTACATTCTCCATTGCTGATAACGCAGCTTTTAGATTGTTGTTCCTAATACTGGCATTAACTAGTTGGTGTTTTATTAATTTATGTCCATGGACCAAAATGACTCAAGCCTTTTGAATATAGGACAGTTTGTTTAGTAAGTTCCATCATTTCTTTAAAGCAAAGACACAACATGGAACAATTTTAATAGATTTCTTGATCAATTTTTAGACAATGAGCTTTGGTTTTTGAAAAATCTTGATCACATAATTTAAGTGCCAGTTTCCTCCTCTAGTTTCTTGTTGAAGCCTTCACCTACTAATGCTTATGGCCCTTGATTCGTTGTTGGTAATGAAAGAATTAGATCACTAGAGTCATTACATGTTGAATTTGGCTGCTGTCATCAGCCTTCAGGGTCTGGCTTCTCTGATTTTAAAATGGGCAAAAGTAAGAAATAGCTTTTTAAAAGAATTCCACTGCCTTTGGATAATTTTGACCTTTTGATATATAGTTATAGCTAGATGCCACAGATAGTAGGTATCTGAGAAAGAAAGTATGACTTTCCCCCCCACAGGCATTAATTCTATCTTGTAGTTTTTTTATTTTTAGAAAAATCCTTCTTTGTACAATATGCTAAATCTACTGGTCCTAACTCATTTTCTTTTTAGGGCCTACAAATCCTTAAGCAGAACTAACTTTGTAGCATCAGGGTCCTTTCTGTTAATAAGCTTGGTTATACAGCGCTTAGACTATTTCTTGTCCATGGCCAAGGGACTATAGTCCTTGTGGTTGAAACAACATAAGGAAACACAAATATTTGCCCTTGACCCTTGAATCACAGATTAGCTCACAGTTTTAGAGCTAATCATGTGATGAAAAGTTCAACTCTATCTGTGTGAAACCAAAGAAACCTAAACCTATTGCCTTTGAGTTGATTAGACGCATACTGACCCGATAGGACAGAGTAGAACTGCCCCATACAGTTTCACGAGGAGGGCTGGTGGATTTGAACTACTGACCTTTTGGTTAGCAGCCGATCTCTTAACCACTGAGCCATCAGGGCTCCAGCTCTTTAAAAAAAAAAAAAAAAACACAGCTCTTTTAGAGGGTGGTAATTCATTGTTCAGGATGCTGTGGCTGTTGCTTCTCATTGGCTAGGCTCATAGATCCTGCAACTGTCTATAAGTATTCTTAGGATATTGGCTTAGAATTTTGGCTTTTCTCTCCTCTTAAATTAGTAGTCTAGCTGGGGCCTGGATTTGCATCTTTTGGCCCTAAATAAATAATCTTTTTACTCTATGCTGTAGGTAGTTCTTGTTTCTTGTTATATTGTTGTTAGGTTCCTTCCAGTCAGTTCTGACTCATAGAGACCCCATGTACAACAACAAAACAACTGCCCAGTCCTTCAGTATCTTCACAATCATTGTTATGATTGAGTCCATTGTTGCAGCCACTGTGTCAATCCATCTCCTTGAGGGTGTTCCTCTTTTTCACTGATCCTCTACTTTACCAAACATGATGTCTTTCTCCAGGAACTGATCCATCCTGATAAGATGTCCAAAGTACGGGAGAAGAAGTTCCGTCATGCTTGCTTCCAAGGAGCACTTTGGCTGCACTTCCAAGGCAGATGTTCGTTCTTCTGGCAGTCTATGGTATATTCATTATTCTTCACCAGCACCAGAAGTCAAAGGCATCAATTCTTCTTTGGTCTTCCTTACTCATTGTCCAGCTTTTGCATGCATATGAGGCCATTGAAAATATCATGGCTTGGGTCAAGTGTACCTTAGCCCTCAAAGTGACATCTTTGCTTTTGCATACTCTATCAAGGTCTTTTGCAGCAGATTTGCCCAATGCAATAAGTCCTTTGGTTTCTTGAATGCTGCTTCCGTGGGCATTGATTGTGGATCCAAGTGAAATGAAATTCTTGACAACTTCAATATTTTCTCCATTTATCATGATGTTGCTTGTTGGTCCAGTTGACAGGATTTTTGTTTTCTTTATGTTGAGGTGTAATCCATACTGAAGGCTGTAGCCTTTGATCTTCATCAGTCAGTGCTTCAAGCCCTCTTCACTTTCAGCAAGCAAGGTTGTTAATGAGTCTTCCACTAATCCTGATGCCACAGTTTTCTTCATATAGTCCAGCTTCTTGTATTATTTGCTCAGCATACAGATTGAATAGGTATGGTGAAAGAATACAACTCTATTGCACACTTTTCCTGATTTCAAACCACACAGTATTCCATTGTTCTGTTAGAATGGCTGCCTGTTTTTCTGTGTACAAATTCGGCATGAGCACAATTAAGTGTTTTTGAATTCCGCTCTTTGCAATGTTATCCATAATTTGTTATGATCTGCATAGTCAAATGACTTAGCATAGTCAATAAAACACAGGTAAACATCTTTCTGGTATTCTCTGCTTTCAGTCAAGATCCATCTAACATCGGCAATGATATACCCCTTGTTTCATGCCCCCTTCTGAATCCAACTTGAATTTCTGGCAGTTCTCTTTCGATGTACTGCTATAACTGTTTTTGAATTATCTTCAGCAAAATTTTACTTGCACATGGTATTAATGACATAGTTTGATAATTTCCACATTCTATTGGGTACCTTCCTTTGGCTTGGGCACAAATATGGGTCTCTTCCTGTCAGTTGGCCAGGTAGCTATCTTCCAAATTTATTGGCATAGACAAGTGAGCATCTCCAGTGTTGAAACATCTCAATTGGTATTCTGTCAGTTCCTGGAGCCTTGTTTTTCACCAATGCCTTCAGTGCAGCTTGGTCTTCTTCCTTCAGTACCATCAGTTATTGATCATATGCTACCTCCTGAAATGGTTAAATGTCTGCCAATTCTTTTTGATACAGTGACTCTGTGTATTTCTTCCATTTTCTTTTGATGCTTCCTGTATTGTTCAATGTTTTGCACATAGAATCCTTCAAAATTGCAACTCAAGGCTTGAACTTTTTCTTCAGTTCTTTAAGCTTGAGAAATGCCGAGCATGTTCTTCCCTTTTGGTTTTCTAGCTCCAGGTCTATCCACATTTCGTTATAATACTGTGTCTTCTCGAGCCTTCCTTTGAAATCTTCTGTTCAGCTCTTTTACTTTATCAATTCTTCCATTGGGTTTAGCTACACTGCTTGTGATGGTTAAGATTACGTGTCTACTTGAATGGACCATAATTCTCAGTGGTTTGGCAGTTATGTAATGATATAATTTGGCAGATATTGCACTTATTGCCCTTCCGTAATGTAATCACCCCCCATGAGATCTGATATAATGTGATCACTTCCTTGATGAGATCTGCTATGATCAACCAGTCAGTTGTAAGGGAGTTTCTTTGGGGACATTGACGGCATCCAATATATGTGAACATCCTGGCAAAACTTGCTGGCTTTTGCTCTCTCTGGGTCCTGCATCTGGCTCATTATCATCTGACCTCCAGTTCTTGAGATTTGGGCCAGCAGTCTGCCCTATTGCCTTTTGATCTTGGGATTCTTCCTGTGAGCCAGCAGCCTGCCACCTTTCCTGCTGATCTTGGATTCATCAGCCTCCACAGCCCATGAGCCAGTGGCCTGCCTTCTGACCTGCCAATATTGGGTTCATCACCCCCTGCAGCTGCATGAGTCAGGAGAAGCCTCTAGACTGATGCCTGACCCATGGACTTGAGACTTGGTAGCCTCTACAACCATGTGAGCCATTTCCTTGAGATAAATCTCTTTCTTTCTCTCTCTATATTTATACACTTCACTGGTTTGGCTTCTGTAGAGAACCCAACCTAAGACAACATTCCAGAGTAAGTTTCAGAGTCTCTTCTGACATTCATTTTGGTCTTTTCTTTCTTACCTGTCTTTTTAATGACCTTTTGCTCTCTTCATGTGTGATATCCTTGATGTCATCCCACAACTTCAGCCATTAGTGTTCAATGAGTCAAATTTGTTCTTGAGATAGTCTCCAAATTCAAGTGGTATATACTCAGGGTTATATTTTGGTTCTCCTGGACTTGTTTTCATTTTCTTCAGCTTCAGCTTCAGCTTAAACTTGGGTAAGAACAATTGATAGTCTGTTCCACAGTCAGCTCCTGGCCTCATTCTGACTGATGATATTGAGCTTGCCTATCATCTCTTCCCACAGATGTAGTCAGTTTGACTCCTGTATTTTCCATCTGGTGAGGACCATGTGTATAGTTGCCATTTATGGCATTAAAGAAAAGTGTTTGTAATGAATAAGTTGTTGGTCTTGCAAAATCCTATCATTTGATCTCTGGCATCATTTCTATCACGAAGTCCATTGTCTTAGTTATCTAATGCTGCTATAACAGAAACATGACAAGCGGATTGCTTTAACAAACAGAAATTTGTTCTCTCACTGTCTAGGAGGCTAGAAGTTCAAATTCAGGGTGCCAGCTGCAGAGGAATGCTTTCTCTCTCTGTTGGCTCTGGAGGAAGATCCTTGTCATCAATCTTTCCCGGGTCTAAGAGCTTCTCACTGCAGGCACCCCAGGTCCAAGTACGCACTCTGCTCTGGACACTATTTTCTTGGCAGTACGAGTCCCCCTGTCTCTCTGTTCGCTTCTCTCTTTTATATCTCAAAAGAGATTGATTCAAGATACATTGGATTCATAGATCGAATTCTGCCTCTAATCCTGCCTCATTAACATCATAGAGGCAGGATTTATAACACATAGGAAAATCACATCAGATGACAAGATAGTGGGCAGTCACACAATACTGGGAACCATGGCCTAGCCAAGTTGACACACATTTTTGGCGGACACAGTTCAGTCCATAACAGCCATGTTTTCCAACTACAGGTCCTTATTCTTTGTTTCCAACTTTCGCGTTCCAGTCTTCAGTAATTATCAATGCATCTTGATTACGTTTTTGATCAGTTTCAGACTGCAGAAGCTGGTAAAAAGCCTCAATTTCTTCATCTTTGGCATTAGTGGTTCGTGCGTAAATTTGTACAATAGTCATATTAACTGGTCTTCCTTGTAGGCATATGGCTACTAGTAGTGTTGTACTTCAGGACAGATCTTTTTTACAATGAATGGCAATGTCATTCCTCTTCAACTTGTCCTTCCCAGCATAGTAGACCATATGATTGTCTGATTCAGAATGGCCAATACCAGTCCATTTTAGCTCACTAAAGCCTAGGACATTGACTTTTATGCATTCCATTTCATTTTTGATGACTTACAGTTTCCCTAGGTTCATACTTCCTACATGACATGTTCTGATTATTAATGGATGTTTGCAGCTGCTTCTTCTCATTTTGAGTCCTGCCACATCAGCAAATGAAGGTCCTAAAAGCTTTTCTCCATCCACGTCATTAAAGTGGACTTTATTTTGAGGAGGAACGTCTTCCCCAGCCATATTTTGAGTACCTTTCAACCTTAGGGGCTCATCTTCTGGCACTATATCAGACAATGTTCCACTCCTATTCATAAGGTTTTCACTGGCCAATTTTTTCAGAAGTAGATTGCCAGGTTCTTCTTCCTAGTCTGTCTTAGTCTAGAAGCTCTCCTGAAACCTGTCCACCATGGGTGACCCTGCTGGTATTTGAAATAGCGGTGGCATAGCTTCCAACATCACAGCAAGAAACAAGCCATCACAGTACGACAAACCACGCGTCTGTCAGTTTTTGTTATAGGAAGTGCCTAAATAAGAAGCTCTCAGCTTTTAATGTTTTACCAGTAGATGTTTGTGTAATGTTAGTACAACCAGAGAGGCATGTTTACAAAATTGTTACCAATTTTCTACCAGTAAAAATATACATGTAAAATGTTATTCTCACTCCTTTCAAGCTGAAATATTAAAAACAAACACAAAAACTTAACCTGACATCTTAAAAGCTAGCCTCTTGTGTTACCTCTCCAAATTACTTTTGTTTCTCCTGGTTGGCAGGTCGAGATAGGCTCACAACTTTTTTAGTGTAGGTAGGTGGTTGAATTTTGGCTTCTTAAATTTTTCTGCCTCTGTTAAAGGAAAGAAAGTCTACAGAGCCATTTCAGATTTGTTCTTTTATATACTCTGTCTTCTCCAAACCCTATCTATTGAGAAAGCTTTTTTTCTTTTGGTCTCCTGTCATTTCAGAGGTATTCTTAGGTCTTAACCTCCTATATTTCACTACCGACAAGAGGTGTAATTAGTATGAAAGACATTTCCTAAATGCTTGGGTGCATGCAAAAAGAGTATCCATTTAGAGTTCATGACAAAGAGGAATATATTAGAGTAGGAAAGTGAATGAAGAGAATGCTTTTGAAAAATTTTGCTCAGAGACCTAGAATTTATTTGTATCCTACAGCCTCCGACTTAAATTTATTATAGCCAAATCCAGCTGATAAGTCTGAGCACTTTCCTTCATTTGAATTGCCTTTAGTAGTCATCCAAACTTATTACTTTCCCAGTTACAACTAATTTTTTTTTCCTGGTAAATTGATGGTCATAATTCAGGGTCCATTTCATTTCCTGACTGAAGTCCCAACCCTCAGGAATTTAAACTGGGTTTTAATCCTTTGGTTTATAATGAGCATTTAAGCTCAAAGAACCAAGTTTTTAATCAATATTCCTATTATTAATTGCAATATTTACAATTAAATGTACCATTTTAACACATTTGGTAGATTTCATAGGCTAATATTTTTATGTTTTGAACGCTGAAATTTGGCAACATAGGTGAATTTTTCTTGGAAACCTAAAGTACAGTATAAAAACAAACATATATGGTATATCTTTATAATTAAGCAAGAGAATGGGTTAATTGAAAATTATACTACAAATTAATAACTGATTTGACAAATTTGTAATACAATAAAATGCCTGAACCACTAAAACTGTGCAAAATAATCAATGCTTTCTAACAGTCAGAATAACCCAGTGCCAGAATAGTTAGTATAAACATCTGCTATCATTGCACTGTAGATATATACCAGAATCGTTGCTGTCAAGTCAATTCCAACTCATAATGACCCTATAGGACAGAGTAGAACTGCTCCATTGGGTTTCCAAGGAGCATCTGGTAGATTCAAACCACAGACCTCTTGGTTAACAGCCATTGCTCTTAACTACTGTGCCACCAGGGCTCCATAGATACATAATGGTGCTGATTTAGAAAGCCCTAGTGTTGGATTCCAGAGAGCCACCTCAACATTGCTAAATATTTATGATTTTGTTATGTGTGGAATTTAAAGAGATAAAGAGAGTGATAGAGGAAGATAATGACATGCTAGACTTTTTCTTTGCTATTTCAGTAATTTGCTACTGAGCTTTAGTGAAATTCTTTTAACTAATTATTTAAACTTGTTTAGCTTATAAGGTTTAAGAAATCATAGAAAACAACAAAATATAAATATATACAAATTATGTATCCCTAAGGATTTTTATGATTTTCCTTATTTAAAATGTATTTAGGAAAAATATATTTAGGGACTCTTTAAAAAGAATATAAATATATGCCTAAATGTTATAAATAATTAGTTTTTAACAGTTCATCCTTATAAAAGAATGTCTTGTAGTTTTATGATTATGTGTTTTTAATGATAGATTAATTGCATATTACAGACAAAACAGAAGCAAAACATTAAGAAGCAATAAACTCAAAGCTACAAAGCTAATATAATCTAAAAAGCACATACTGATAAATCTTAAAAAACTAGGAGTAATTACATAAATGAGTACCCCGAGTAAAATATTAAAAAAAACAAAAACCAAACCTGTTGTTGTGGAGTTGATTCTGACTCATAGCGACCCTGTAGGACAGAGAAGAACCGTCCCATAGTGTTTCCAAGGAGTGCCTAGTAGATTCAAACTGCCAACTTTTTGGTTAGCAACCGTAGCTCTTAACCACTATGCCACCAAGTTTTCCAAGCAACAAAAAGCTAATACTATGTTTTAACATGTCAGACATATCTTTATATAACTCAATTATTTAATAAATTTATTGAGCACAATGTGCTCAGGTACTGTTGTAGGCTCTGGGAATAAACACTGGAGAACAAAACAGAAAAGAATCTCTGACCTCAGGGTATGTATATGCTAGGAGTAGACACACAGTAACCAAAATTAACAAGTGAAATATATAGTGCGTTATATAGTGGTGAGTGTTATGGAGAAAAACAATGCAATAAAGGGAGAAAGGGAGTGTGCGTGAATGTGGGGTTCTTTAATTTTAAAAGGATTAGTAAGGGAAGGCCTCACCGAGACTGTGATATCTGAGTGAAGACCTGAAAAAGATGCTAAAGACATCAGGGGTCTGGAAGAGGGAGCCCAGAGAGTGGGAACAGCAAGTGGGAAGGCCCTAAGAGGAAAGCATCCTTCACACATTCATTCTAGGTACAGCAGGGAAACCCTTGTTACAGGAGTTGCGGGAGGGGAGGAGTGTAACAGGAGATGAGGGACTTGATCATGTAGACCTAGGCTTTTATTCTGAGAGAGAAAGCCAATGAAGGGTCTGAGCAGAGAAGTGACACAATCTGACTTGCATTCTAACAGGATTCCACCAACCGCTGTGCTGAGTGACTGGGGAGGAGGGTAACAGCTGGAAGAGGGAGGCCAACTGGGAAGCTATTGAAATAGACCAAGCAGAAATCCTGGTGCTTGGACCACGGTGGTAGTGGTGGAAGTGGTGAGAAGTCTTGGATTTTGGATCTGTTCTCAAAGTGGAGACAGCAGGATGTGGAGTCTGAAAGAAAGTGAAGAGTCAATAACGATTCAAGGATTTTGCTTTGGACAAAGGAAAGAGGAGGTTATGACTGATGTGGAAGCCTGTGGTTTGGAAAGAGAAGATCAGGAATTTGGTTTTAGGCATGTTGAATTTGCGATGTCTGTTAGATGCCAGTAGAGGTGAATTATCTCTATAACTCTATGAGGTAGTTGCTATTATTGTCCTTATTGTTCAGAGAAAGTAACAGCATAGAAAGTTTGTTGTTTTGTGCCACCGAGTTGGTTCCGACTCATAGCAACCCTATGTATAACAGAACTAATTGTTGCCTTGTCCTGCACAATCCTCACAATCGCTGTTACGTTTGAGCCCATTGTTGCAGCCACTGTGTCAATCCATCTTGTTGAGGGTCTTCCTCTTTTTTTACTGACCCTGTACTGTACCAAAAATGATGTCCTTCTCCAGGGGTTGATCTCTCCTGATAACATGTCCAAAGTACATGAGACGAAGTCTCACCATCCTTGCTTCTAAGGAAACTTCTGGCTGTACTTCATCTAAGGCAGATTTGTTCATTCCTTTGGCAGCCCATGTTATATTCAATATTCTTCACCAACACCAATAATTTAAGCATACCAGTTTTTATTCAGAAAGGTTACCCCCAAAAAACTTCCCTTAATTCACTTGGTTAGTAACAGAGCCAGGATTCAAACCCAGGCAATCTGACACCAGAGCCCCTGCTCCTATACACCATGAAGTATAAATCTAAGAAATTTAGGAATAAGTGTGGTCATGCTGAATCATATAGGATTTACAACATGAAAAAATCGTACCACCCATCTGACTGGGGCATATGGCAGTTTAGGTTAAAATTTTTTTTTAAAGGACCATTTATAAAAACTTAAGTGTTTCTATCTGCCGCTCTCTCTATTGCTCACTGCTCCCCTTTACCCTGAAGAGCTACTTCTACACATCTGCCTAGATGTGGTGGGGAAATTTTTCATACTACATAGCCCTAAATAGTTGTGACAACAGTCCCTATTTTGTACACTACAACATATCTGGTGCTTTTTGTATTTATGCCTCCTAATCTCAAACTTTTCAATATCTTCGCTTCAAAGAATCTCCTGCCATTCCTGATTACTTCCTGAATGTTAGTTGACCCAACATTCTGGTTTCTTAGGAGTCCATCGCCAGTGGTATTGTTTAGAGTTTAGACTTTAGTGTGTCCTTAAAGTTCCATTTTGCCTAATGTGCTTATAATTGCCTTAATTTACCACACGGCAGCTGTTTAGGTATGCTTTTATCAACTAATCTGGCTACACAAACCCAACTCAGACAGCCTGTGTTGCAACGTACACTGTATAATTTAGTATGACAAATTATTACAATCTAAATATAGACCATCTGTATTAAGTAGGATAGCATTTATGTGGTTTACTCTATATAACTTGTCCAAACAATTGTGGAGTTAAAAAAAAATTAGTTTTTAAAGAATTACTTATGATCTGGGCTACATTTCCAGCTAGCTGATAGGAAATGTTTTATACTTCGGCATGACATTCATAGAAATATGTATTTGTAAATGAATGGCTGACATGCCATTAACTATTCAGCAATACATTCACCAAATCAATACTAAAGTAGTGCATAGTCAATAATATGATTCATTTATCACTTGTCAGTTGGTCCCATCAGAGTAAGGACAATATTATAAAAAGCTAAGTTTTTTCCTTTCTGCGTTGTATGCTATGTTACTTCATGATTAAACTAAAGTGTTAAAGTCTGAACTCATTAATATTTAGTACTTACATGTGGCTGGAAGCGTTTAGTGAAACAAAGGAATTAGTTGAGGAAGTTTAATCTTATGCTGCGTTGCAGCAATGTATGACTTGCTATTAAGTTTGATTAACTATTAAAAAATGTGGAGCATGTAGGAACTAAGTCGTTCTAGGAAAAGAAAATGATTTTTGGATTTTTTACTTGTCTAAGCTTTAGTAAACCTTTTAATGTGTTAAAAGTTTTCTCTAGAATAGGGATGATCGCACCCCTCTTCATAAGACTAATCTTTTCATAGTCCCCTTCCCCAAGACTTCTCTCATACTTCCTCGTGCTTGTGTATTACAACCCAGGAAAGAGTACTGCTGCCTTGCCCTTACAGACACAGCCAGTGCTTTTGTTTTTTTTAGGAGGTCATTGAGATTATGTTGCATACGAATATTCATAAATAGATAATCAATCTTTCCCCCTCTGTATTTTTCATTGCTTAAATAATTTCCTTGTATTATTCAATTTGATTCCCGCAATATGGGCTTCATGCTTCTGTTAATCACTGGATCTGAAAGAGGAAAGAGCCATATCTAGGAGAAGTGTGTTATGAAAGATAGAAATAGCATCAAACTTATCTTGACGGGGGCAAGTGTTGAATTGTGGGGTGCTGATAAGAGTGAGGGTTAATTAGGTGTGGTTCACTGAGGGTTACTTACTCCACAGTTTCATCTAAGAGCCAGACCTTTTTCTGCTTCTCTCTGATCAAGCAGTTTGCTTCATCAGCACTGCTGGGCTATAGTTAAGTACCAGGAGTATTTATTATTCTCAATATTTCATCAAGATTTATCTATTCTTTAAAGTCGCATAAATTTCAGTTGTCATGGAAGAAGAAAAGGCCTCAAACTTAGTGACAGATAATAATTTACTATTAGGAAGTTCTTTTTTAAGTAAGGTAGACTGAAGCCCAGTGGCACTAAGATCATTTACTAAACCCACCCACTGCCGTGGAGTCGATTCTGACTCATAGTGACCCTATAGCACAGAGTAGAACTGTCCCATAGGGTTTCCAAGAAGCGGCTGGCGGATTTGAACTGCTGACCTCTTGGTTAGCAGCCGTAGCACTTAACCACTATGCCACCAGGGTTTCAAGATCATTTACTAAGCAATATCAATGTGTATTTTCTGTCTGAGGCTTCTTTAAGATTAGGTTGTTGCAATGCAGTCTACCTGGGACAACTTTTGAAAATGCAACTCTGAAAAAAGTGAAGCCTAATTTCTTAATAGAATAAGCGTTTTGGTTCTCTAGTTTCATAGTTTACCTCTAAGTGCAATTCAAGGTGTTGACTTTGATGACCCTTCTGCTTTCTTTGCTTGTTTTGCTAAATGCTACCTCAAGAAGTTTATTCAGCTGAGTCTGAAATGAAGCTGAGACTTTTGCTGACAGTCTCTAGATTTGCCCTATTTGCTGATGCATTGGGCGTGCCAGCGCATAATTGTCTTTACCATAAATATTATACCCAGGTAGAAGATGCAAGCATTGGTTTGAACTTTAGTATGGTCAAAACATTGTAGATATTTCTTAAGGCAGCAAAAATCTTCATGGGAAAAGGAAGGAAACTGTTTTGTTTGGCTCAGTTACTTGAATTATAATCTGTTTCATTTTCTTCTTGTGTTAATTTACATGACATTTATTAGAACAGTTTCTATTTGTTTAATGAAATAGCTATGCATCATTTTGTAGCAGTAGGGCTTATTTGGGGTGGGGTCAGTCTCCTATTGTATAATCACTGTCACTTTTAGTAGCCTGGACTGTACTCAGCAACATTTAAGCATATTCATTTTACATTTTGTATGAGGGGGACAAACCATCTAAAGAATATTTTCATTTACTCATACATTGACAAACGTTAAATTTTATTGAAGTAATAAATTCATATGGTTAAAAAAAAGTTCAACAATACAGAAGAATTTATAATAAAAAACTACAGTCCCCAGTCACACCCTTTGTTACCCTGAGACCTGACCTACTTTTAACTGTTTTCTGTTTTGATTCTTCTGGTATCTCTGTATCTTCTGGTATTCTTCTCTGTATTTCTAAATAATAAATGTATGCCATGATTTCTTGATTTATGACCTTTAGACATATCTATTAGACATGTCTATTTAGACATGTCTATTCCTTTCCTTTCTTATTCCTTTCATGCTGTGCTAGGTTAGGACTGAATTCATTTATACTACTCTTCACCTCCCCATTCCCCTTTATCAACATATAATCATCTCAATAGTGTTTTCTTACAGGTTACCTTTGTACTTCGAAACACAATTAAATCTCCATTTCATATTCCCCAAACCATAGAAATTATCTCTTTTCTCCCTACTTTTTAGGATGAACATATTAGAACTCTAATTCTTTCTTTCACTTCTTTTCACCCTTCTGCATCCTAGTTTTCTCAGTTAATAAACAACATTTCCATTAATATGACCAGGTAAATATTTACTACATAGCCATGTAGAGTGTGTTAGTATTACACTTCCTTCTCTATAGCTCTCATGTCAGGACTTCTCTGCTACTCAGTGAAAAATATTCCTAGCTTCAAATTCAAAAGAATGACCTATTTAGACACTCCACCAGTAGGCTTTATTATATCCTTACCTTTTTCAGAGTTCACAGGCCATGCAGCTTCCCTTTGTTCTCTGGAGACCTCCCTGGAGAAACTCTGCATCCCCTGGGACCAGTCTATTCTGGTTCCTCTCTAGGGTCATTCCAAAGCTGTTGTTCTGTGGCCTACTTTCACACTTCCCCTGCATAGGACTCTGTTTCTATGTAATCTTTCTGGTTTACATCCTCTCGATAACTTCCTGAAAAGGGTACACAGGAGGTGAAATGAATAGGATCTTGCAAACCAGAAATGTCTTTATTCTACTTCACATTTAATTGACTGAGTCATTTGGATGAAAATAGAATTCTCGGTAGAAAATCATTTGCTTTCAGAACCTGAAAGCATTGCTTACTGCTCTCAAGCTAGTTTTACTGATGAAAAATCTGATGTCAGACTAATTCTAAATTCATGTGTTGATTACCAGTTTTTTTCCTCTCTGGAAGCTTTTAGAATCTTTTCTTTATATTTTGTGCTTCAGATGGACAATTTATTTACTTATTTATTTGAGCTGGGATATTCTATTATTTCTTTGATACTCTTCTCCCCTCTATGTATCCTCTTCTTTCTTTGTCAAAAATTTATTAGTGGATATTGGCATCCTGGATTTATCGTCTGTGTTTCTTATTCTATATTTTTGTTTCTTGATGCTAGTGTTCTGTTGTTTGGATGGTTTCCCTGTTTTTTTTTTTTTTTTTTTTCTTTCAATGTTTCTCTTCAATTACATTTCTAAGAGCACTTTCTTGTTTACCGATGTTTCTTTTTCATAGTATCTTCTTCCTGTTTTCAGTTTCAATGTTTTCTGGAATATCTCTGAGAATATTATGTTGAAGTTTTTATAAATTCTCTTAATTTTGTTTCTTGTGTCATTTTTTTCTTCTAGTTCATCTGGATCTTTCTCTATAACGTTGCAGGCTTTACCAAAAATGTCTAGTGATTTTGAGGGGCTGTTCGTATGGAATAATGGAACTGACTAGGGGTTCTGGGTCCATGAACAATTTTTATACTGGCATCTTCTTTTTGGTTTGTGGCTGGGACATCAGCCATTAAGCTCGGGAATCCCTAATTGCCAGGTGGAAGAGGGCTTTAATCAAGCACACTAACAATTACACTTGCTGCCTTTGTTTTTGCTGGTATGATCAGGGAAGATAGCTCAGACTTTTTGTGCAGGGATAAGTGCCTGGCCTCAGGCAGTCTTACTTTCAGGGATTGTAGAGGGGATTGTATGTGTGTTGACTGTCGTATAACCCAGAGATCAGCAAACTTTTCCTGCAAAGTCTAGATAATAAATATTTAGGCTTTGTGGACCACATATGGTTTCTGTTGCATAATCTTTTTCTTTGTTTTTAACAACACTTTAAAAATGTAAAAACCATTTTTAGCTGTACAAAAATAGGTGGCAGGCTACAGTTTTTCAATCCTTGAAAAACAGATCTTCAGTTAATTCCTCTGTTTTCTGCCCCGTTTTTCACCCTCAACTTCTGAGTCTTGATTCTATCTGGGATTGGGATTACACAAGGTAGACTGATCCCCATCCCCTCCTGGGCTTCAGTCTTTCTCCCTGTATATTCTCTGCTGTCTTTCTTTTATCTCTACTTTATCATTCACCCATCTTCCATCTTCTAAGACTCTGTCGGAGATTCATGCCCACTTACGGCTCCCTCCCCATTCTTTTTGTTATAGTGCGTAGAGATGTTATTGGTACCTTTGCCTACATCCTCTCCCCACTTCCCATTTCCCAGAGTCCAGCTCGTCTTTCAACTGTCAGCACTTGCAGCTTTTAGCCTGAGGCTTCTGTCTAGCTGCAGGAGTTTGCTCTACATGCCCATGGGGCAGGCTAAAAGAGCCAGAGAATTAATGCCACCACCTCCACACCCCCGCCCCATCCCCCACATCTTTCAACCAGTGACTAACAGGAATTGACAAGTAAACATCCCAGATCCTTAGCCAATCTGTTGGGGATGCCTCTGAGGTGCATGTTCTACATTGGCTCCAGAGTTGCTTAGTGGAATTAAGTCCCAGGTGCCCAATGGTATCTTGTTTGATAATGTATCCTTTATTGGCTCCCCTCATTTCTGTGTTTCACTTTCCCTCTCTCCTATTAGTGTTTCCTAGGATCACCTCCCACAAAAATTCTTGTGTTCAAATCCACATTGCAGGGTCTGCTTTTGGGGAAGCAAATGAAAATATCATTTTTTTTTTTTAATTATAGGTTTAATGAAATCTCAGATAGAAAAGCAGATAACCTTGGATATTTGGTTTATTGTTTCATACTTGAATTCTATTAACCAGTATTATATTGAGTATTTACAGTGAGTCAGGTATTATTTATAGAAGATAGAATAATAAATTAGGTATGAATTCTACCTGCCTGCATTCTACTGAGGAGATAGTCCACATAATAAAGTTTTAAACATTATCAAAAGAGGTTGAGATTTATGTGTTATGAGGCTTAGCAGGTATGAGAAGCTATTTTCAGGTGGGTGATCAGGAAAGACTTCAAGGAGGAGGTGGCATTTGAGTTGGGTAAAGGGAAGATTAATTTAAAAATAAAATGATGAGGCCGGGCATCCTTAGGGAAGAACACAATCACTCTTCAAGTGACATATGAAAAGAAGTAGTTGTCTCAAGAGAAACCTTCCATCCCTAAGTGAGAGAGAGCAAAATCATGTAAAATGATCAAAGTACATATAAAAACAAAAATATACCCACAGAATGAATTAAAATTATAGGGAGATGTTCATGCAAATATTGGTGGGGATTGCTGAAAAACTCATATAATTAGGAGTTTGGATTTGATGTGGAAAGCAAGTGGGAGCCACTAGATTCCTTTGTGAAGGGAAATTAAAAACATCATTAAGAGAGAATATTGTGGTTTAGGATGTTTCATTCTTGTGTGGAATAAATTGAAAAGAGATAAAGAAGAGGCTATTACATCTGGGTGGTGATTTTTGAATCTGCACCATTGTGGTGAGCCATGGAATTAGGAATCAGAGGACTAATTTGAGAAATATGAAAAAAAAAAAAACTGAAATAGCAAGGGAGGAGTACAGAGAATGAGAAACTAAGGAAAAGTTTAAAGAAAGAAGTCAGCCTTGTAGGAATTCTCAAAGTGAGAAACTAAAATTGAGAAAGATCTGTGTCTGGGCCAGTTAGAATTGAGCTGGAAAGCTTATTGGCAAGAACTCTTATTTATCTTTTCCCTATTTGTAACCATTTGTATTCTCCAGTAGAGTTGGCAAGGAATTTTACAAACCCTATTGAAAAATGAGAAATATAAAATTAAGCTTTGGAATTATTTTGGAAAGTTTTTTTTAGTACCAATTCTCTAAAGGTGGTTTCAACAGGAACAATTTTTTAAAAAATAAATAGGAATTAATAGATTCTTTATTGATAAAACTTTGAGCTTAAGGTTTAAGAGCCCTCAAATTGTACATTAGAGTTTCTACTGAAGCTGATTTACTGCTGTAGCTTGAACAGTTATTTTGCTGATTTCCATTTGAAGACTTGCTGTATGGAGCAAAAGTACAAAACAGATTCTGTTACTTCCCCACCACGTCAGTTTCTTAGGGACCAGTCCATAAACTGGCGTAATCAGTGGGGAAGGGCTCTCTGTGTTTAGCTAAATGTATTTAACTCTATGCTGAGAAGGCTGTGCTCATTACCGCAGCTGTGGGGGTAGCTGTAGCTATATATTAATAAGTTATGAGCTACTATTTTAGAGAAATTGTTCTACTGTAATAAATAGTCTATGTTCTATTTTTCTTCTCTCTTGGATGTCTGTGTGGAGTAAAATTAATTTAGAAAACAACAATCTGAGAGCAATGGGAAAGCTTAACTCCTCCCATAGCCTGCCCTTGCTCTTCTTCTCAACCTTATTGAATCGTGTTGAGAATAATTCTAACATATTACTTGCTCTTTCAGACCCTAAATCTTAAGCATTTATTTCACACATCTTTTCAAGGCCACGTCCCACTGTCTTTTCTGTTAGCAACTTTTATAAGTGTTTTTTTTTTTTTTTATCACACTCTTCTAGTTACCTACATTTTTCTAGATTAGTGATTTACACTGAAGGTTTTTTTCTTGTGTCCTCCAACAATGTGGAAGCAGGCTACCCTGTAGGAATTTTGCTCTTTTAGGATTCTGGAATTAGCAATTAACATCAAAAGCCCCCAGAGACTGACAGCACTTTCTTTTTCAATCTCATATTTAAAAATATAGCATTGCTCATAATCTACAATAATGTAAATTGGATCTTGCTGCTTGATTACTGCCAAATATTTCTGCTTGGCAAGTTACTCAAAAGGTGTTAATACAAGGCAGAAAGTGCATCTTCTGTGGAACTTCTGAGGACGTTTCATATAGGGCAGAGAGGTACTTAAGAAGGCAGCCCATTTTTCTCTTCCGTATTTAGCTGTGGAAAAAAATGCAAAGTTGTGAGGAAATCAGGGATACCAAAACACCTCCTGAAGTAGTATGACTGTCTGAACCCACCCACTTCCAAGTTCATATAATCACTAGGCTATGGACGCTGGAAGAGAACAAGTAGATCAAGCACCTACCCTTGTATCCATCAACACTGCCTTCACTCGGCCAGTGAAAACGTGAGTTAGAGTTGGAGCAACATAATGTAATAGTTCAAAGTGTAGTCTCTGGAGTCAGACATTGAAACCTAAATCTTCCACTTGCAACTATGTGACTTGGACAAGTTAATTAACACCTTTTAGCCTTTATCTTCTCAACAGCAGCACAAGGATATTTACAATGCCTTTATACTATAGAACGGCACTGGGTTTTTGGGTTATACTATAGAATTGTTGGGGTTAAGTGAGGGGCCAGGAATATTGTAAATATTAAATAAAGGTTTTTGTTAGTGCTGTCAAATCAGCTCTGACTCATGACGACCTTAATGTATAACAGAATGAAATGCTGCCCAGTCCTGTGCCAACTTCATGATTTTTGATGTTTGAGCACATTGTTGAGGATATTGTGTGGTCTATCTCATGAGAGGTTTTCCTCATTTTTGCTGACCCTCTACTTTACCAGGAACCTTGGTCGTACAGTGGTTAAGCATTTGGCTGCTAACCAGAAGGCTGGCAGTTTGAATCCACCAGCTGCTTCTTGGAAACTCTATGGGGCAGTTCTACTCTGTCCTATAGGGTTGCTATGAGTCAGAATCAACTTGACGGCAACCTGTTTGGTGTTTTGGTTTGGCTACTTTCCCAATCACGATATCCTTTTCTAGTGATTGGTATTTCTTGATGATGTGTCTAAAGTAAGCAAGAGAAAGCCTTGCCATCCTTACTTCTAAGGAGCATTCTGATTGCATTTCTTCTAAGACTGATTTGTTTGTTCTCTGTCAGTTTACAGTATAGACAATATTCTTGGCCAACACCACAATTCAAATGCATCAATTCTTCTTCTGATTTTTTTTTCATTGTTCAGCTTTCTCATGCATATGAGGCAAATGAAAAGGCATGCCTCAGGTCAGGTTCACTTTAGTCATCAAAGTGACATCTTTGCTTTTTGAAATTTAAAGGTCTTTTGCTGCAGATTTTCCCAATGCACTATGTTTGACTCCTTGACTGCTGTTTTCGTGGGTATTGGTTGTTGATCCAAGTAGAATGAAATCATTAACAACTTCAGTTTTCTCACCATTTGGCATAATATTTATTAGTCCAGTTGTCAAGATTTTTGTTTTCTCATGTTCAGGTGAAGGCTATGGTCTTTTACCTTCCTAAGAAAGTGCTTCAAGTTGTCTTCACTTTTGGCGAGTAAGACTGTATCATCTGCATATCACAGGTTGTGAATGAGTCTTTCTCCAGTCCTGATGCCATGTTCTTCTTCATATAGTCCAGTCTCTCAGATTATTATTCAGCATACAGAGTAAATAAGTCAGGATTAGCTGCTATTATTTATTACTTTCAGAGCACAGAAAGACCATTTCATTAAATATGCTAAAATCTTTTATTGGCCGTAGCCAAAGAAATGCATTGCCAGTGCAAGTTTTTGAATAAAGTCTATCTTTTCTGCTGTGGTCTACATTGTATCAAATCAACTTAGTAACATAATTTACACATCACTCTAAAGTATATATGTCTGAAGGTGATTTAAAAAATCTAGCCACATTTTCACAAAGGATTTAATAAAATGTTGTTAGAAATGATAAAAATATTTACTGTTTAGCAGCATGATTTATCTTCTCGCTGATATTGGAGCATTGGACCAGTGTTAATTTGCATGACTGCTTAAAATTACTGTAAGAAATACAACACGTATTCTGCTCTAACTGGTGCTGACCTTTGTTCATAGACTAAGTTTTAGATTTTTTCAAATAAAGGTATTTTTATTGGTATTGATAGTTTGATTTTCTCAAAATGATTTCTGAATTCCATAGAACTTTAGTTGTTACAAGCAGACTCAAGGTGGCTGCCACATGTGTATTTATATTATAACATAACTAGTACTGGCATAACTCCTGCCCCTTTAAATTTTGTAGGAGTTAGTATTCTAATCGCAAGCACTGAGTCTCAGTAACCTCTGGTGCTGTGGCATTCTGTTTCTCCTAGTTCTCACAGGCCCTGAACTTGGATTTCTGCCTCATTACTGCGTAATGGTCCTGGTTCATTGTCATGAACAGACAGCCCGAAGTGCAATGTTTGCTATTTAAAGATGAAGATGTTTTTCTTTTTTTACATTTGAATAATTCAACAGTGTAGAAAATAGCACCTTCAGTATTAATAAGCTTGGAAACCAAATTGAATTGCATAAAATTTCAAGTTTGTGTCTCAAGCACTACCTTAGTACCTATGAGGCTTCACCCAAACCAGATAGAGAAAAGAACTCACATTTATTTAGTTCCTTTCCAGTGCCAGACACTTTGGATAAATTGTATTTAATTCTCATAATAGTTCCTGGAGGTGGGAATTATTACCCTATTTTGTAGAAGAAGAAACTCAGGGTAAAAGAGGTAAAATAGTTTGCAAAACTAGTAAGTTAAAAGCTAGGATTCGAACCTAGAGCTGCCTGACACCAGTGACTGTGCACCTTTTCCACTCTAATGCCTGTAATCAAAGAGAAAGAAATGTGTACAGCGAAAATGGAAATGGCTATGACCATCTGGAAGGATAGGTCTGCGAAGTTCTAATATGAAAAGTGCTGGAACTTGTCATGGCAAACATTAACGTAAAGTTGAGCCCCTTTACTGAATTACCCCTCTCCCATAAAACTCTTCTCTCTTCATAAGACACTCTGTTGTAGGTACATTTTAGCCTAGGGAGTTTTATTCCCTTACAAGATACAGTTTGGCCATAATTATTGCTGTTGTTGTAACTTTGTGCATTAATGGTAATTTTGTGAAGGCTAGGTGAATTTTCCCATTTAACAAGAGCTTGATTGTTCTCTCTAGACTTCCTTTAATCTCCTGCTGAGATCTTGTTAAACAGTTTGAGGATGAACTAATCAGTGTTTTGCATCCTTTCAATAATGTGAATGCTTTTTTTTCCCCTAACATAATGTAATGTGAGAATATTCAGATGTAAATAGATGGAAAAACTCTCTCACCAGTCATGGTCTGAAAAAATTGGCTGACTCAGTGATGCTGATGGGTAGAGTTTAACAGAAAGCCTCATGACGGTTTAACCTGAGGTAGAGGCTTCAGATAAATGTTTGTAATGGATAACAATTTATAAATAATTTCTGATCACTTATTCTCTCATTCACAATATTAATGTTTCCAGGTCACTTGCAATACTGAAATTCCTTTTGAGGATCTTATGAAAGGGATGCAATTCAGTCACAAAATCAACCCTACATCCAATTGATGACCTTTTTATACGATTGTGCCTATGATACTTGAAAATAAAATTTCCTCTCCCCTTACCCCGATGGATCACTTCGGCATGTGAAACACCTCAAGAAACATTTCCAGGAAAAACATTGAGGTCTTTCCAAATATATTGTGTATTATATTCCAATATTTTGTCTGTTTTGATATTATTTAGTCTGAGTTTATTTCAGCTATTGAAACTTGTTGAGAAGTAAATCGTTATATTCAAATAAAAAACTTTCATTTCCCTTAAAAAAAAAAATCAGATTATAACCATCACTTCATGGTACATTGAAATAATAATAAGCAACCATCCAAAACCAGTTGCCGTTGAGTCGATTCCAACTCAGAGACTCTGTATGAGTCAGAAACAACCACAATGTCACAGTAAATGATAACCTCAGACATTTTTTTTCACAGTCTGTTGAAGTGGTTAACAGTGGTTAAGAGCTTGGCTGTTAACCAAAAAGTCGGCAGTTTGAACCCACCAGCTTCTCCTTGGAAATCCATGGGACAGTTCTACTCTGCCATTTGGGTTGCTATGAGTTGGAGTCTACTAGAAGGTAATGGGTTTGGTTTGGTTACACTTTACATGCATTTGTATTTTTTTTTTTTTTAATCAACTGTCTCGTCTCCTCTCATGTGAATATAAGTAGCATAACGACAGGGACTTTGGTATTCTTCATTACTATATCTCTAGCAAGGAGTCCTGGTGGCATAACAGTTAAGCGCTCAGCTGCAAACTGAAAGGTTGATGGTTCAAACCCACCCAGATGCTCTGTAGGACAAAGACCAAGTGATCCTGTTCCCGTAAGATTACAGCCTAGAAAACTTTATGGGACAGTTCTACTCTGTCACATGGGTAGCTATGAGTTGAAATCAACTTAACAGCACCTAACAACAACAATATATTTCTAGCATCTGTAACATCAATATTGTGCATGCTGAATGTTCCAATATTAAAGGTGTTCGATAAATATTTAATGAATTTAACATGTTTAGGAAGCATTGGAAGAGTCCTCTGACTATTAGCTCAATAAAATAAATCAAATAAGAAAATCAAATATTTTTTTATCTTGAAATCCCACTAGTTTTCTCATTATCCCATCTCTGCTATATGCAGAATAAGATTTGGCACTTCCAACAAACACCAAAATCCAAACCAAACCTGTTGTCATTGATTTGATTCTGACTCATAGCAACCCTATAGGACAATGTAGAACGGCACCATAGGGTTTCCAAAGAGCAGCTGGTGAATTGGAACTGCTGACCTTTTGGTCAGCAGCCGAGCTCTTAACCACTGCACTGCCAGAGCTCCTGTAAAGTATAACCAAAACCAAAAAAACCAAACCCATTGTCGTCGAGTTGATTCACACTTGTCGATCATACAGGACAGAGGAGGCCTGCTCCATAGGGTTTCCAGGGAACGACTGATAGTAAAGTATAACAAAAGATTACAGTTAGTATTAAATGCTATGGAGAAAAATAAAACAAGGTAAGACTAAATTGAACAACTACCCTTAGCATAACTTCATTTTAATAAAATATTTCTATCATCTTTTGTACTGTCAAGAAATTTACCAATAATAAACTCTGATAGTATACTGTGAGGTTCCATGTATAATTTCATATAATTGATTTCTCTACTTTTTCACATATTACAAAGAGCAGAACATGATTCCAGTAAATTTGGATCAAGCAAAGAAAAGACTTTAGATGAAAGTGATCCATGGTAATTGTGATGGTTAAGATTGTGTGTCAGCTTGTCTGGGCCATGATTCTCAGTGTTTTGGCAGTTGTATAATGTTGTGATCACTTCCCTGTTGAAATTTGATATGTGATCACCCCCATGATGGAATCTGGTGAACGATACCGGTGGGGCAGGGCCTGTGGTGGCTCACCGCCCCCTCAGCCTTCATCTCTCTGCCTTCTGCTGCTTACTTCCTTCCTGCTCACTTTGTCAAGGCTTTTGGTTTGTTCTGGATCCTGCAGCTGCCTCTTGTTCATCTGATCCCCGGTTCTTGGGACTTGAGCTAGCAGCTTACCTGCCAATCTTGGGATTCATTGATTTTCACAGCCTGTGAGCAAGAGTCCTGCTCTCCAACCTACCGATCTTGTGCTCACCAGCCCCTGCAGCTACATGAATCAGGAGAAGCCTTGCAGTCTTGCCTGCCAATTTTGGGATTCATCAACCTTCACAGCCTGTGGGCAAAAGCCCTGTGCTCTGACCCACCAATCTTGGGTTCACCAGCCCCTGTGGCTGCATTATTCAGGAGAAACCTCTGTCCTGATCCTTGGCCTTGGGATGGTTCCAGCCTCTACAATTTTGTGAGCTCTTTCCTTGATATAAATCTCTCTTTCTATGTATATACTCTTTACTGGTTTTGCTTCTCTAGAGGACCCAGCCTGACAGTAATAGAAACTGACATCTTGTTTGCTGGCAGAGCCACTACTAAATAGTCAGCAGAGTTCTGAATTACCCCATGGACAGATGTACGGAGTCTTGGAAAGAAATAGTTTAAATCAGAGGTGATTTTTCACGTTGGAGTTTTTAGATTTTTTTTTTTAAGAGTATTTAGGTGGAGTTAAACAGGATTGCCACAATACACAAATAGGATTGAGTATATAACTATCAACTTAGTTTAGGTTTTGGTCAATGAGCACACACAACTAAAACATGGCTAAATAGAAATTTGAGTAGAGTGTTCACCCATTTGTCAGTATAGTTGGTGAATCGTGTTCTTGTTGTCGTCAGGGGCCGTCTAGTCGGTTCCGACACATAGCGACCCTATGCACAACAGAATGAAACACTGCCTGGTCCTGAGCCATCCTTACCATGATGGTTACGCTTGAACTCATTGTTGCAGCCACTGTGTCAATCCACCTTGTCTTCCTCTTTTCTGCTGACCCTGTACTCTGCCAAGCATGATGTCCTTCTCCAGGGACTGATCCCTCCTGAGAACATGTCCAGAGTATGTAAGGCATAGTCTCACCATCCTTGCTTCTAAGGAGCATTCTGGTTGTACTTCTTCTAAGACAGATTTGTTTGATCTTTTGGCAGTCCATGGTATATTCAATATTCTTCGCCAACACCACAATTCAAAGGTGTCAATTCTTCTTTGGTCTTCCTCATTCATTGTCCAGCTTTCAGATGCATATGATGTGATTGAAAATACCATGGTTTGGGTCAGGCACACCTTAGTCTTCAAGGTGACATTTTTGCTCTTCATCACTTTAAGGAGGTTCTTTGCAGCAGATTTACCCAATGCAATGCGTCTTCTGATTTCTTGACTCCTGCTTCCATGGCTGTTGATTGTGGATCCAAGTAAAATGAAATCCTTGACAACTTCAATCTTTTCTCTGTTTATCGTGATGTTGCTCATTGGTCCAGTTGTGAGGATTTTTGTTTTCTTTATGTTGAGGTGCAGTGTATACCGAAGGCTGTGGTCTTTGATCTTCATTAGTAAATGCTTCAAGTCCTCTTCACTTTGAGCAAGCAAGGTTGTGTCATCTGCATAACACGGGTCATTCATGAGTTTTCCTCCAATCCTGATGGCCTGTTCTTCTTCATACATTCCAGCTTCTCATTCTATTTGCTCAGCATACAGATTGAATAGGTATGGTGAAAGAATGCAACCCTGATGCACACCTTTCCTGACTTTAAACCAATCAGTATCCCCTTGTTCTGTCCAAACAACTGCCTCTTGATCTATGTAATTGTTCCTCAAGAGCACAATTGAGTGTTCTGGAATTCCCATTCTTCACAATGTTATCCATAATTTGTTATGATCCATACAGTTGAATGTCTTTGCATAGTCAATAAAACACAGGTAAACATCCTTCTGGTAGTCTCTGCTTTCAGCCAGGATCTATCTGACATCAGCAGTGCTATCCCTGGTTCCACATCCTCTCCCGAAACCGACCTGAATTTCTGGCAGTTCCCTGTCAATATACTGCTGCAGCCATTTTTGAATGATCTTTAGCAAAATTTTGCTCGTGTGTGATATTAATGATATTGTTCTATAACTTCCACATTTGGTTGGATTACCTTTCTTGGGAATAGGCATAAATATGGATCTCTTCCAGTCAGTTGGCCAGGAAGCTGTCTTTCATATTTCTTGGCATAGACGAGTGAGCACCTCCAGTGCTGCACCTGTTTGTTGAAACATCTCAATTGATATTCCATCAATTCCTGGAGCCTTGTTTTTCACCAATGCCTTCAGAGCAGCTTAGGCTTCTTCCTTCAGTACCATTGGTTCCTGATCATATGCCACCTCTTGAAATGTTTGAATATTGACCAATTCTTTTTGGTATAATGAACCTGTGTATTCTTTCCATCTTCTTTTGATGCTTCCTGCATCGTTTAATATTTTCCCCATGGAATCCTTCACTATTACAACTCTAGGCTGGAATTTTTTCTTCAGTTCTTTCAGCCTGAGAAACACCGAGCGTGTTCTTCCCTTTTGGTTTTCCATCTCCAGCTCTTTGCACATGTCATTATAATACGTTACTTTGTCTTCTGGAGATGCCCTTTGAAATCTTCTGTTCAGTTCTTTTACTTCATCAATTTTTCCTTTTGCTTTAGCTGCTTGACGTTCAAGAGCAAGTTTCAGAATCTCCTCTGACATCTATCTTGGCCTTTTCTTTCTTTCCTGTCTTTTCAAGGACCTCTTGCTTTCTTCATGGATGATGTCCTTGATATCATTCCACAACTCTTTTGGTCTTTGGTCACTAGTGTTCAATGTGTCAAATCTATTCTTCAGATGGTCTCTAAATTCAGGTGGGATGTACTCAAGGTCATATTTTGGCTCTCGTGGACTTGCTCTGATTTTCTTCAGTTTCAGCTTGAACTCGCATAGGAACAATTGATGGACTGTTCCACAGTTGGCCTCTGGCCTTGCTCTAACTGATGATATTGAGCTTTTCCATCATCTCTTTCCACAGATATAGTCAATTTCATTTCTGTGTGTTCCATCTGGCGAGGTCTATGTATATAGTCGCCATTTATGTTAGTGAAAGAAGGTATTTGCAATGAACAAGTCTTTGGTCTTGCAAAATTCTATCATTCGATCTCTGGCATTGTTTCTATCACCAAGGCCATATTTTCCAAATACTTATCCTTCTTCTTTGTTTCCAACTTTTTTTTGCATTCCAATCACTAGTAATTATCAACGCATCTTGATTGCATGTTTGATCAATTTCAGACTGCAGCAGCTAATAAAACTCTTCTATTTCTTCATCTTTGGCCCTAGTAGTTGGTGTGCAAATTTGAATAATAGTCGTATTAACTGGTCTTCCATGTAGGGGTATGGATATTATCCTATCACTGACAGCGTTGTACTTCAGGATGGGTCTTGAAATGTTCTTTTTGATGATGAATGCAACACCATTCCTCTTCAAGTTGTCATTCCCAGCATAGTAGACTATATGATTGTCTGATTCAGAATGGCCAATACCAGTCCATTTCAGCCCACTAATGCCTTGGATATTGATGTTTATGCGTTCCATTTCATTTTTGAGGATTTCCAATTTTCCTAGATTTATACTTCGTGCACTCCAGGTTCAGATTATTAATGGATATTTACAGCTATTTCTTCTCATTTTGAGTTGTGCCACATCAACGAATGAAGGTCCTGAGAGCTTTACTCCATCCACGTCATCAAGTTCGACTACTTTGAGGAGGCAGCTGTTCCCCAGTCATCTTTTGAATGCCTTACAACTTGGGGGGGCTCATCTTCCAGCACTATATCAGACAATGTTCCACTGCTATTCATAAGGTTTTCACTGGCTAGCTTTTCAGAAGTAGACTGCCGGGCCCTTCTTCCTAGTCTGTCTTAGTCTGGAAGCTCAGCTGAAAATCTGTCTTCCATGGGTGACCCTGCTGGTGTCTGAATACTGGTGGCAAATCTTCCAGCATCACAGCAACATGCAAGCCCCCACAGTACAACAAACTGACAGACATGTGGGGTTGGTGAGTCATAGTAGATGATTAATAAACATTTTAGGCAGGGGTGGTAGTGGTAGTGGTGGTAGTGACTACCCTGATTAAGTGAGCAGAAAGTCTGGCTTTTGCATGCATATGAGGCAATTGATAATTCCATGAGATGGGTAAGGCACCCTTTAGTCCTCAAGGTGACATCTTTGCTTTTGAACATTTTAAAGAGGTCTTTTGCATCAGATTTGCCCAATGCAATACAATGTTTGATTTCTTCACAACTGCTTCTGTGGGCTTTGACTATGGATCCAAGTAAATCTGTCTGTATAGATCTACCTATTTTGGAGGTTTCATTCATCCATTTTATGGCCAAATAATATTCCAGTGTGTGGATATATCATATTTATCTATTTGTCAATTAATGGACATTTGGATTGTTTCCAACTTTTGGCTGCTATAAATAATATGCTGCTTTCTAAATTTGTGTACAAGTTTATGTGTGGGTGCATATTTTCATTTCTCTTGGGTATATTTCTAAGAGTTTTGTGCCAGACATGGGGCAAAGTGCAAAAGATAAGCGAGTCCAGGGATTGGCAACTTTTCTGAAGTTATATAATAAATCCTTATTTGTAATTTCTTTATGTTCGAAAGAATGTTTTGCTATAAGGGAGGAAAACAGCTAAATGTCCATGAAACCACTGCCATTTCAAGTGGCCTGATCAAACCACTTACTAGAAATGTGAATGGGAATGCAATAAGGTAGTGGTGTTTTTAGGGGAACTAGGAAAATTTCTCTCCCCTTCCTCACAACCACCTCCAAAACTCCTAAAGGGTCTCTTTTCATAAGGAAAACTTTCCTGGAAGGAGTGTGGGTATGAGGTTTAGCAGAGGCTGTAGATGTTCCAATTCAATCATCAATGTGTCAAGCACTTCACATATAGTACTTCATTAAATTTCAAAAGGTCCCATGACAAACTGCTCCATATCCTCACTACATAGACTGGTTCCCGTATCTACCTTCCTGCTATTTCAGAAACCTGGTTTTTTCCCATAGACACTCCCAGGTACCTCCCTGGATTGGGTGCTGCTCGATCTTTCATGGTCCATGTATTGTAGATCCCAAAAAATCTCATTTGGGGTTCGTGCCATTTAGAAATCACTCCCCATCCCTACTTTTTACTGTAATTTACTGACATCTTAAGCAAGGTGCCAGTACCCTCTTGTGTCTATCAAGGCTTTAGCAACTTGCTCACACCTCTCTCCTCAAATTTGAGACTATTATTCTAGGTGTCTTCATTTGTATATGGACCACTCTTCTCTCCCTTACTTTACTACATTCAATGGCTCCCATTTTCCACTAGATCAAACCCAAACTTTTCAATCTCATACGCAATGCTCCTAACTTAACTGTTCAATATTATCATACTCGGGGCTTGGTGCTAACTGACATTAACAGGCAGAGCAGTCCTTTTTGTGACCCAGCCAACAACATGTGTGCATTTCCAGATCTGTGCTTTGCTTGTGTGGTTACTAGCATTTAGACTATTCTGCTCTTCTCTTGAAGCCCTGGTGGTGCAGTGGTTAAGAGCTTGGCTGCTAACTAAAAGTTTGGCAGTTTGAATCTACCAGCTGCTCCTTGGAAACCCTATGAGGCAGTTCTATTCTGTCCTATAGGTTCACTATAAGACAGAATTGATTTGATAGCAATGAGTTTGGCTTTGGTTTTGGGCTTCCTCTTAGTTACTGAGTGCTGCTATAACAGAAATACCATAAGTGAATGGCTTTAACAAAGAGAAATTTATTTCCTCACAGTAGAGTAGGCTAGAAGTCCAAATTCAGAGCCTGAGCTCCAGGGGAAGTCTTTCTCTCTCTGTTGGCTCTGGAGGAAGGTCCTTGTCATCAGTCTTCCCCGGATTAGGAGCTTCTCTGCTCAGGAATCCCAGGTCCAAAGGACACATTCTCCTCCTGGCACTGCTTTCTTGGGGGTATGAGGTTCCCCTGTTCCTCTCCTTGCTTCTCTCTTTTACCTCAAAAGAGATTGTCTCAAGACACAAACCAGTCTTGTAGATTGAGTCCTGCCTCACTAACACAACTACCACCTATCCTACTTCATTAAAATTATAAAGGCAGGATTTATAACACACAGAAAAATCACATCAGATGACAAAATGGTGGGCAATCACACAATACTGGTAACTATAGCCTAGTCAAATTGACACACACATTTTGGGGGGACAGAATTCAATCCATGACAGGATCTTCTCTTATTTACACTCTGTCCATCATTTTATACCTTATTCCAGTTTTGCTTTCCTTTTCCTTGACTATTCTAGTCCAAAAAGTTCACATATTACTATTACCTGCTTCATTTGTCAGAGCCAGACAACTAGTATTTGGTATTCTAAGTCAGTGCTTGACTCGTGGTGACCCCATGCACAATGGAACTAAATGTCACCAGAAACTGTGCCATTGCCATGACAGGTTGTGATCTGATCATTGTAATCCATAGGGTTTTCATTGCCTGATTTTGGAAGTAGATCACCAGGACTTTCTTTTTCTTTTGAGCATTTTATTGTTCTTTAAGTGAATGTTTACACGGTAAATTATTTTTCCATTCAATAATTTATACACAAATTGCTCCATGACTTTGGTTGCAATCTGCAACGTGTCAGCACTCTCCATTTCCATCCTGGGTTCCCTGTTTCCATTCTTCCAGTTTCCCTGCCCTTCCTGACTTCTCAACTTTGCTTTTGGGCACATTTTGCTGTTATGGATTGAAATGTGTCTCCACAAAATGTGTGTCAGCTGGGCTAGACCATGATTCCCAGTATTGTGTGGTTATCTTATATACAACAGAATGAAACACTGCCCGATCCTGTGCCATCCTCACAATCGTTGTTATGCTTGAGCCCGTTGTTGCAGCCATTGTGTCAATCCATCTCGTTGAGGGCCTTCCTTTTTTTTGCTGACCCTCTACTTTACCAAGCATGATGTCCTTCTCCAGGGACTTTCTCCTCCTGATAACATGTTCAGAGTATCTGACATGAAGTCTCTCCATCCTTGCTTCTAAGGAGCATTCTGGCTGTACTTCTTCCAAGACAGTTCTCTTTATTCTTCTGGCAGTCCATGGTATATTCAGTATTCTTCACCAACACCATGATTCAAAGGCTTCAATTCTTTTTCAGTCTTCGTTATTCAATGTCTAGCTTTCACATGCATATGGGGCATTGAAAACACCATGGCTTGGGTCCAGCGCACCTTAGTCCTTAAAGTCACATCTTTGCTTTTTCCTATGTGTTGTAAATCCTAATCCCTGCCTGTGATTAATGAGGCAAGATTAGGTTATGTTAAAGAGGATTAGGGTGGGATGCAACACCCTTACTTAGGTCACAGCTCTCATCTGATGTAAGGGGAATTTCCCTGGGGTGTGACCTGCGTCACCTTTTATCTTACAAGAAATAAAAGGAGAGAGAAGCAAGCAGAGAGAGTGGGACCTCATACTGCCAAGAAACAAGTGCCAGAAGCAGAGTGCATCCTTTGGACCTGGGGTCCCTGTTCTGAGAAGGTCCCAGACCAGGGGAAGACTGATGACAAGGACTTTCCCCCAGAGCCAACAGAGAGAGAAAGCCTTCCTCTGGAGCTGGCACACTGGATATGGACTTCTAGCCTTCTAAACTGTGAGAGAATAAATTTGTTTCTTAAAGTCATTCACTCGTGGTATTTATGCTATAACAGCACTAAATATCTAAGAGGAGCCCTGTGGCATAATGGTTAAGAGTTCATGTTGTTAACCAAAATGTCAGCAGTTTGAATCTACCAACTTCTCCTTGAAAACCCTGTGGGGCAGTTCTACTTTGTCCTATAGGGTTGCTATGAGTTGTAATTGACTCGGCAGCAATGGGTTTGGTTTTTGTTTTTTTTAGATAACTAAGAGAGTTGTCCTCAGTCTCCTATAGTTGATAGTTTTAGGGAGCACATTCCTCATGGGTGTTATTGTTTATTTTGTAGACCAGTCTGTTCTTTGGTTGAGAGGTGGCCTTCGGAAGTGACTTCAGATGGGGTGGCCATGGGGCACAATTCTGGCCAATGATAAATAAGCAGAAAGCTGCTGAGTGGCATGCCTTGGGATTCAGCTGGTATTTCCCTTTTGTCTTTGTCCTCTTTACTCTTTCTCTATGTCTCTTCCCTGGACTCCTGATGTGATGCCTGAAGATGCAACAGCTATCGTGTAGTATGAGGCGACAAGCATGATATGGATGATGGGAAGAAGGAAAGAAACAGAACCTTCCTGTCATTGTCCAAATTGCTTAACAGCTAAAACAGATCTGAACTTCCTACCTCCAGCTACCTCTTTTTTTTTTTCTTTTTAGCAAAGCAATCGTTGCTCATGTAAGCCACTATTTAGATTTGAACACATTTCTAACTCCGTGCCTTCAGTTTCCTAATCTATAACTTGGAGTACTAATATTACCTACTTTATGGGGTTAGTGAGAGGATGAAATGAAATGATGTAAGGGAGAGGCTTTACAAAGTACATGGTTTAGAGTAAATACTCAATAAACATCAGCCAATATTATTATTCCTACTTGAGTATTTTTTTACGTAGTGTTATAATGATTTGATTTTAATACAGATCATGTGCTACTTAGTACAGCTACTAGATAATATTTTCTTTCTTCTCTCAAGATTGTTTTCAGTATTCTTTAAACATCTTTAAAAAATAATAAAAATATTATTATTTTATTATAATTTTACCGAGGTAAAATTGACACACAATAAACTAAACATATGAAATGATCAGTTTGATAAATTTTGTCCTATATATACACCTGTGAGGAAACCCTGGTGGTATAGTGGTTAAGTGCTACAGCTGCTAGCTGGAAGGTCTGCAGTTCAGATCCACCAGGACTCCTTGGAAACTCTATGGGGCAGTTCTACTCTGCCCTATAGGTTCTCTATGAGCCAGAATCGACTCAACGGCGACAGGAATGGGTACATACCTGTGAAACCACCACAATCGAGATACTGAACATATTCATTATCCCCAAGGAATTACTCATTCTCCTTTGTAATCCTTCTATCACTTGCTATCTCTACTGGACACCACCAATCTGTTTTTTTAACACTATAGATCAGTTTGCATTTTGTGGAATTTTATACCAGTGGAATCTACACAGTATGTACTATTTTTTTGAAGGGAGGTGATCTGGTTTCTTTTCACTCAACTTAATTATTTCGCACTTCAGCTATGTTGTGTGTTCAGTACATTGTTTCTTTTTATTATTGTGTATTCTATTGTGTGGAAACCCTGGTGACATAGTGATTAAGAGCTATGGCCTGCTAACCAAAATGGTAGCAGTTCGAATCCACCTGGTGCTCCTTGGAAACTCTAAGGGGCAGTTCTACCCTGTCTTATAGGGTCACTATGAGTCATAATTGACTCCACAGCAATGGGTTTAGGTTCGTTCTATTGTGTGGATATACAACCATTTGTTTATTTATTCACATGTTGATGCAATGTTTTTAGTATTTTTGTTTATTTTAATACAGTAAAAATCTTTCTCCCGTAACACTTCCTTCATGATTCTAATGGAACATTTCTCATAGTATATTAAACTGAGTTGCTTTTATATACCCTCCATTAGACTGTGTGTTTACCCTGTAAGACTGGGGAACTGTGTTTTATTCATCCTTACTCTTCTAGCCTCTAGCACAGTGACATGGTTTCGAACTGGCACTCCACATAAACAACACTATTAGGTGAGGCTGGAATATCTCTTCCTCCTTTAATCTATCCATCACCACAACTCATTCACTCAAATCAGAAATTTGAAAGGTGTTTTATTTGCTGTATTTTTAAAAAATGAACTTTGTCTTGGCATAATTTACATACAATAAAATTCATGCCGAAACCCTGGTGGCGTAGTGGTTAAGTGCTGAGGCTGCTAACCAAAGGTTGGCAGTTCGAATCCACCAGGTGCTCCTTGGAAACTCTACGAGGCAGTTCTACTCTGTCCTATAGTGTCGCTATGAGTCGGAATCAACCCGACGGCAGTGGGTTAGGTTAGGTTAAGTTAAAATGCATGCATTCTAAATTTCAAAAGTCAGTGACTTTAAAAATGTATACCCCCGTAAAACCAACGACCCAGTTTTTTTGGTACTGAATTTAAACTGCTAATATGGTGTATACAATCCATTACTTTTGGGGCCTTGTTCATGTCTCTAATCTGTATTCTGCCATTTCAACTCCAGGTTAGGTTCCTTCTGCCTGGAACACATGTTCCCATTTTGCCATCTGATACTTGTATTCATTTCAAGAAAATTTGTATGGAATTTTTATTGGATTTGTAAGGAATCTGTATGTCTGTGAAGCTTCCCCTCTTTCCAGGCAGAATTAATCATGCTCTGGGTGGTGCAATGGCTAAGTGCTTGAGTACTAACCAAAGGGTTGGCATTTGAACCCACTGAGACTTCCTGGAAAACGGACCTGGTGATCTGCTTCTGAAAGGTCACAGAAGTCCCTACCGAGCAGTTCTACTCTGCACACATAGGGTTGATATGAGTCGAAATTGACTTGAAGGCAACTGACAATACCACCACCCATTTTGTCCTGCTGCTGTGTCTCGTATATACTTCTATTATTCACTTCTTGTACACCACTTTAAATTTTCTTGGCCTCACTTCTTGTTCAGCCAGAGCTGCAATGACAATTTCTGTGAAGATGCCGTCCAGCTACACACAGGTGTAGTCTGACAGTGCCCTGCCTTAGGTGTGTGCAGTTTGCCTCTAGTGCCTCCTACTCCTCCACCCCTACCCAGGGTTCTTTACTGATGATCATATGTTGCTCAGCAGTCATACATGTGCAAGCCAGAAATAACAGGGAGTTAATGCTGTGGGAGATACTCTTGACCAATAGAGGGCCCACCCCAAAAAAAACCCAGTGCCCTCGAGTCGATTCCGACTCATAGCTACCCAATAGGAAGGAGTAGAACTGCCCCATAGAGTTTCCAAGGAGCCCCTGGCGGATTCGAACTGCGGACCCTTTGGTTAGCAGCCCTAGCACTTAACCACTATGCCACCAGTGTTTCCCAATAGAGGGCGGAAACCAAAAAAAAAAAAAAAAAAAACAAATCCGCTACAGTTGAGTCGATTCCAACTCCAGAAGCAACGGATAAATGCATCTTGCTTTCTTTTCCTAGGAAGTTATCATATATCCGATAAGACTGAGTATCCATTATCTGTATGGGTAGACAGTCAACTCAGTAATGACTCTTTTTTTGGTTTTCCTTGCTTCTTTGATTTGCTCCTTCTTCCCTAATTCTTGCTACCTGAATCACACTCTTTTGTCCTAGGTTCTGCATTCTGGGGAGCCCAGGCTAAGAAGATACTTCTGTTACTACCTGGGTGATGCTCTACTATAATTATTTAAATGTCTGTCACTTTTCCCGGACAAGGAATTTTTCAAACATCTTAAAGCAATAATACATCAAACTTCAATATATAAAATTGCTAAAAGTAGAACAATTCCGATGGAGTAGGGCGTAGGGGCAGAAGCTCTGTAAAAAATAATAATAATAATAATAATAATAATAATAATAAAGGCAAAAAACATTATACTAACTAAACCATGACTTTCAGAGTCAGAAAATATGTATTATTAATCTTTGACTCTCCAGCACCCAACATAGCAGCTGACTCCCAGTAGGTACGGTATGGGAGTCAATAATTGTTTGTTGCACTAAAGTATTTGAAATGAGAGAAGGGGATGTCTAGAAAATTTAAATAATTTCATTTTGACTGTGGTGATTATGGGTAAAAGAGGAAAAAAAAAATCAGACATCAGAAATATGTGTCCACCACTTTTCCTGGAAAACAAGTGAGGTTTATTAGAAAAGACAATACAATTTTTTGTGCAAACTGAAGTTTTTCCATTCTTGAGTTGGTATGTTAATTTTCAAACTGTTGTTCTGGTCTCTGTTATATGCCAGCTATAATATATTGAAATAGAATTTTTTAAAAATCCCTTATATTCTTTAAACTGTTTATAATAAAGGTAAAAGGGATGGGGAAATTATAATTATTTTATAAATGTGAAATGAATTAGACAAATAATTTCTAGAAACTAAATATGCAACTGCAAAGTCAAAGAATTACAAAATGGAAGTTCTTCCTATGTACTGTGATTATGGTCAGTATTGAAGGATGTTATCACTTATGAAAAGTGACAGAGACTCAAGAGTGATAGATTTATCGAATTAGTCTTTGTCAGCAAGGTTTTCTGAGCATTCAGAGGTGGGAAAAAGACCCAAATGAAAAAACTCAGCCAGAAAATTTATGCTTTAAAAAATTTTAAGAATATGTATGAGTAAAAAAAATATCTATCTGTGTTAGTGAAGCGAAGATAGAGGTGAGTTGAATTTGAGGGCTTTGTGGAAAAATATTGACTAAAAAAAGGTCTGGGGCTTTATTATGGATCTTATGTTAAATTCAGTCAACTCTATTAAAATAAATTTATATTCGTTTGTACTTATAATTGAAATTAAGTTGAAATAAAAAATTTGTCATTAGTAAAATTTAAATAATAATTGAACCAAAGATTACTAGAGTAATATTTAAATGAGGAGTCTGGTGATGCGGTGGTTAAGCACTCAGCTGCTAACCGAAAGATTGGTTGGCGGTTGGAATACAACAGCCCATCAGTGGGAGAAAAATGTGGCAATCTGCTTCCATAAAGATTACAGCTTTGGCAACTCTATGGGACAGTTCTGCTCTGTTCTACAGGGTCACTATGAGTTGGAATTAGACTCACCTTTTCACTGTTTGGGCAAAAATGGGAGGATTTCTTCCCTCTTTATGCCGAGAATGTAAGTTATGTGCTTTAAGAAGGAATAGGAGAGCCAGGGTAAGGAAAACTAGCACATTAAAGCCAACCAAACCAATGTGAAAACTCCCTTCTTCAGTGAGTGAACATTTTACAGATAACATAAATGGGAAGTGTACTTGTTTGTTGTTGTTGTTAGGTGCTGCTGAGTTGATTCCGACTCATAGTGACCTGATGTACAACAGAACGAAACACTGCCGGGTCCTGCACCATCCTCACAATTGTTGCTATGCTTGAGCCCATTGTTGCAGCCACTGTGTCAGTTCATCTCATTGAGGATCTTCCTCTTTTTTGCTGACCCTCTACTTTACCAAGCATAATGTCCTTCTCCAGGGACTGATCCTTCCTGATATCATGTGCAAAGTATATGAGACTTAGTCTCACCATCATTGCTTCTAAGGAGCATTCTGGTGGTACTTCTTCCAAGACAGATTTGTTCATTCTTTTGGCAGTCCATGGTAAATTCAATATTCTTTGCCAACACCACAATTCAAAGGAGTCAATTCTTCTTTGGTCTTCCTTATTCATTGTCCAGCTTTCGCATGCATATGAAGTGAATGAAAACACCATGGCTTGGGTCAGGCACACCTTAGTCTTCAAAGTGACATCTTTGCTTTTCGACACTTTAAAGGGGTCTTTCGCAGCTGATTTGCCCAATGCAATGCAACTTTTGATTTCTTGACTGCTGCTTCCGTGGATGTTGATTGTGGCTCCAGGTAAAATGAAATCCTTGACAATTTCAATCTTTTCTCCATTTATCGTGGTGTTGCTTATTGGTCCAGTTGTGAGGATTTTGTTTTCTTTACATTGAGGTGTAAATCCACACCGAAGGCTGTGGTCTTTGATCTTCATCAGTAAGTGTGCCAAGTCCTCTTCCCTTGCAGCAAGCAATGTTGTATCATCTGCATAATGCGTGTTGTTAATGAGTCTTCCTCCAATCCCAATGCCCCATTCTTCTTCACATAGCCCATATTCTCGGATTATTTGCTCAGCATACAGATTGAATAGGTATGGTGAAAGTATACAACCCTGATACACACCTTTCCTGACTTTAAACCATGCAGTATTCCCTTGTTCTGTTTGAACAACTGCCTCTTGATCCATGCACAGGTTTCTCATGAGCACAATTAAGTGTTCTGGAATTCCCATTCTCTGCAATGTTATCCATAATTTGTTATGATCCACACAGTCGAACGCCTTAGCATAGTCAATAAAACACAGGTAAACATCCTTCTGGTATTCTCTTCTTTCAGCCAGGATCCATCTGACATCAGCAATGATATCCCTGGTTCCACATGCTCTTCTAAATCCAGCTTGAATTTCTGGCAGCTCCCAGTTTATATACTGCTGCAGCTGCTTTTGAATGATCTTCAGCAAAATTTCGCTGGCACGTAATATTAATGATATTGTTCAATGACTTCCGCATTCCGTGGGATCACCTTCCTTGGGAATAGGCATAAATATGGATCTTTTCCCATTGGTTGGCCAGGTAGCTATGGGGGGGTACTTGTTTACTACTATGGAAACATCATTCTAGTCTGCTGCATAAAAACACAACTATTTTGTGGTAGTCAGTAAAATCCTTCAACCTCCTGAAAAAAAGTGTGAGATTTACTGGAAAAGGCAATAAAATATAATATAAACTGAAGTTTTTTTTTCTTAGTTTGCTGATTATAAGTCATTGTCCTTGTCATTTGTGGTAGTTGGATCAGTCAGCAATGCAATTTTTTTTTCCTGTTGCAAACTGATTTTTCCCCATCACTTGACCATCATGATGGTCTTGCAGCTGGCATTTAGAAATCCTATGTGAAGATCTGTTTTCAACTTAATCCATGAATTTTTTGTCAGTCATGTTTCTTGTAAGAACTTTAAACTTTTATATGTAGCAAATTAGTGACTGATCTAAATTTTCTTGTATTGTAATAATTGAACTTATTTATGAGAGATTTGTAAGGAAAATATAATTTTAAAATGTATCTATCTAGTCAATCAACATAAATGTATTGAAAACCTATTTTGAGCAAAGTGCTGAGGATTCAATGACTCAGTGTTAAACATAGTTTATATATATTAGAGATGAAACGGACATGAAGAGGCAGTGAGGTATAGTTACTGACTAATGAGACACAGACATGTAGAAAGGCTAAGTACCTTGTCCAGGATCACAGAGTTGGTGAGTTAATCATTCCTCAGCAAAGAATATGTAAATTTATTCTCAGGTATCATTTTTATTTATATTAATCCTTTCTCTAATTGTTACTGCATGATAAACTTAAAGGAAGCCATATGGAAAAGGCAGTTCTAGAAATGAGAAAACATTAAAAAGGAAATTCTTTGGAGGAGAGAGGATTAGGAGTAGATTGAGATGTAATGGGAAAACAATTAGGATTATTTCAATTCATCTGGAACTTTTTCAAACTCGCATTTCATTTTAGCTTCTGTTGAATTGCATATATTTTTAAGAAATGAAAATTAAACCAATGCTTATTGGGAAGGGAGTTTAACACGTGCCAGGAACTTTAATGCATATTAACTTATTTAATATTTCCAACAACTCTTTAAATATAGTGTTGTGAATGACAGTTTCCAGCTGGTGTCACAGCGTATGTATCATTCTTCAGTGGATCATCATTGTCCAGAGTCTGATACGCAGATTTCAGGTTTAGAAACTGGGTTATTATGCAGTCACCCAGAGGTTAACAGGCTCAGGCAAATTGATTCCCTCTAACTAAACTTTTTTTTTTTTTTTTCAACTAAACTTACGAGAGTCTGATTATAAACTAGAACATTGATTTACAAGTCTCTGTAAGGAAATTAACTGCCAAGTATACTAGAATACTTAAGTCAGTTTGTCAGCACGTTTTATTCCCTGTGGGAAAGAAAGCTTGGGAAATAAAATTTAAAGCCAGAAATATCCTAAGGAAGTAGAAAATTAGAAGAAAGTGAGTAGGATGCCTTCAATAAGAAATATTTTCATGAAATTATTGAAGCCCAGTGTGCCCTTCTCCTCTGTAGGAATGTACTTGTCTGGTTATAGGATCTGAATATTATTTTCAGCCAATCAGGTTCCTGTCTGTTAATATATCTCAGATCATAGCTAGTTATGGACTCATTAGTTGTAGCAAGACCAAGCTGGTTGGGAGGGACTGGGACTGTTGAAAACCAGCCCTCTGGGGTGCACCAAGCAACTAGAGGTGCTAGAAGGAGGAACAAAGAAGGAGGATGTGGAATAAGCATAGTAATCACAATAAAAATTATAAAAAATTAATAATCTCTAACAATAATTGAAGATTTACTAAATGTTAAAAAGTATACTAAGAACTTTGCATCAATCACCTAATTTTATCTCATGATGATTGTCTTAGTTAGCTAGTGCTGCTATAAACACAAATACTACAAGTGAATGGCTTTAACAAAGAGGAATTTATTCGTTCACAGTTTAGGAGGCTAGGAGTTCAAATTCAGGGCCCCAGCTCCAAGGGAAGGCTTTCTCTCTCTGTTGGCTCTAAGGGAAGGTCCTTGTCATCAACCTTCCCCTGGTATAGGAGCTTCTCAGCACAGGGACCCCTAGTCCAAAGGATGTGCTGTGCTCCCGGTACTGCCTTCTTGGTGGTGGGAAGCCCCCCGTCTCTCTGCTTGCTTCTCTCTTTTATATTTCAAAAGAGATTGACTTAAGATACAACCTAATCTTGTAGATTAAGTTCTGCCTCATTAACATAACTGCCTCTAATCCTGCCTCATTAGCATCATAGAGGTAGGATTTACAACACGTAGGAAAATCACATCAGATGACAAAATGGTGGACAATCACACACTACTGGAATCACGGCCTAGCCAAGTTGACAGACATTTTGGGAGGACACAATTCAATCCATAACAATAACCATCTCAGATAGGTACCATTAATATTCTTATTTTATGGATGAGAAAACTGAAGTTTAGAAAATCTGAAAGTAATATGCTAGAAAGTAGGTTTTTTGACATAAGGTAGCTCAGATTAGGTTATGGGGATCTCAAGGTAAACAAGTCTAAAGCTGAGCTCTTGATTTTTTTTTTTTTTAATTTTTATTGTGGTGAAATATATATAACAAAACATTTGCCATTTCAACCATTTTTATGTGAAAAATGTAGCAGCACTAATTATGTTCACCATGTTGGGCAGCCATCACTACTATTTCCAAATTTTTCATCATCCTTAATGGAAATTCAATACCCCTTAAGCAATACCTCCCCATCTCTCTCTTAATTTCTTTTTGAAGCATGTTCCTCTTCCAGTCAGAAATCTCTTCATAATACTAGATTCCTCTTACTCTCACTTTCTGACAAATGCAAGTTATGTAAATTTTACCTCTAAAATACACAGTGGGTCTTTTCCTTTTCTCCGTCTCTACTGTCACCACCCTAGTCTACTTATGGGCTACTTCCTGCAGTAGCTAACCTCTCTACCCTACAACCATTCTGTTGTCCACAGCAGCCACAGTGATCTTTTTTTTTAACATAAAATTCACCATTTTTAAGTGTACAATTAAGTGCTTTTCGTGCAGTCACAATGTTGTGCAACCATCACCACTATCTAATTTCAGGACTTAGTAATCAGTCCCAAAAGAAACCTTTATCCATTAAGCAATCACTCCTCATTCCCCTTTCCTTCAGCTCCTGGAGACAACTAACCAATTTTTTGTCCCTAAAAAAAAAAAAAAAAAAAATTTTTTTTTTTTTTTATGGATTTGCTTATTTTGGACATTTCATATAAAAGGAATCATACAATATGTGGCCTTTTGTGTCTGGCTTTTTTCACTTAATGTGTTCAGTGAATGTGTCATTCCTGGTTCTTCCATGGTGTAATATGTGTTGGTACTTCATTCCTCTTTATGGCTGCATCATATTCCCTTGTATAGATACAACGTTATCTATACACCTTCAGTTAATGGACATTTGGATTGTTTCCCTTTTTTGCTTATTATGAATAATGCTACTTTGAACACTTGTGTAAAGTTTTTGTTAGAACGCTTGTTTTCAATATGCCACAGTGGTCTTTTAAAAATCAAAATCATGTCTTTTCTCTGCTTAAAATCCTTCAACTGTAATGCAACCCAAATTCCTTCCCATGGCTGGCGGGGCTTGCGTGATCTGCCTGTCCTTTCTCATTTGGGCATCTTTCCTCTTCCCTCACTATATGCCAGCCACATTGACCTCCATGTAGTTCTTTCAACTCTCCAAGACTTTTCCCTACGCAGGTGTTCACACCTGCTGTTTTCTGTTCTGGAATACTCTTTTGAGCGGTTCACATGGCAAGTTCATTTTCATCTTCCAAATCTCTAGCCTTAATGTTATCTTCCTAGAGAGGTTTCCCCCAACTAAACTCCATTATTCTCTTTTTCTTGTGGATACTCTTCTCACCTTGTAATTACATGGATTGTCCTTTGTGAACCCATTTACTATCTATCTGTTGCCCTCACTTGACTGTGAGTTCCTTAAGGTCAATAATTAAAATACACCTTTTTTTTTTGTCAGTACTAACTACCCTATGCTTAGCACAATACTTGACATATTACATAAAAACAAAACAAAACCTGTTGCCAGTGAGTGGATTCTGGCTTATAGTGACCCTATAAAACAAAAAAACAAACCCACTGCCATCTAGTCAATTCTGACTTATAGCGAACTTATAAGACAGAGTAGAACTGCCCCCATAGGGTTTCCAAGGAGTGTCTGGTGGATTCAAACTGCCGACCTTTTGATTAGCAGCCGTAGCTCTTAACCACTACACCACCAGTGTTTATAGTGACCCTATAGGCACTCCATAAATGTTAGTTGAATGAATGAATAAATGAGAAAGGGCACAGGTGTGGGGAGTGGGATTAAGTTATCCAACAGAAAGTGACAGAGGTACTTTCTGTATACTGTATTAGTTTCCTAGGGATGGAATAAGAAATTACCACAAAATGAGTGGCTTAAACAGCAGAAATTTATTCTCCCACAGTTCTGGAGGCCAGACATCTGAAATCAGGGTGTCAGCAAGGTTGATTCCTTTGGGTGCTTTGAGGGAGAATCTGTTCTATATCACTCTCCTAGTTGCTGGTGGTTGCTGGCAATCCCTGGTGTTCTTTGGCTTGTAGCCACATCTGCCTCTGTTGCCACGTATCATTCTCCCTGTGTATCTTTGCCTTCTCTTTTTATAAGGACAGCAGTTACTGGATTAAGGCCCACCCTAATTCAGTATGATTTTATCTTAACTAATTAAATCTGCAAAGACTCTATTTCCAAATAAGGTCACATTCTGAGGTGCTGAATGGACATGAATCCTGGGAAGACACAATTCAACCCAGTACATATACGCATAAGAAGGAAAAGCGTGGTGGTGGAGAGTTTTCAGTTAAAGTAATATTTGAAGATGGTCAGCAAATAGGGCAGGTCAATTGTGAATTTGGGATCAAGTTTCTTCTCAGTGGGAAGGAAAGGTAGAGTTTGGCAAGAAAAACATACAGCCCTAGTCAGTATTTTACTAGGCAGGTATTCAAGATTGGAACTCAGTCACAGGGACAAGGCCAGCATTTAGGGTATAGTTACTCAAATTGGGTATAAGATGGGAATTTAATTAAGGAATCAGGATAAAACTTCTGCATACAAAATCAGAGCTTAAGAAAAAAAAAAAAAAAAAGAGCAAGTTTACCTAGATGTCATTTCTAGAGAATTTATCTAGATTTTTTAAAATCTCATCTGTCTAGTATCAGGATTAATTCTAGAAACCAGCTGAGGACCGAGATTACAGCCATAGTTTTTGGGAAAGGAAGGATGCAAAGGGTGGAGAACTAGGCAGATCCTGACATACCCTAAACTATGTTATAGAAACACTAATGGATTTATGGTTTGCATTTTTAATTAATATTTTATCCTATCTGCTTTGACATGACATGTCTGTTGTCAAATCATGTCCTGTCCTCTTGTTTGGGTTTCTCTGTGTGCAAAGTGAGGACCTTGGACCGGATATGACCACCAAGGTTCTTTTCAGCTCTCAATATCTGTGCCACAATTTCCAGGTTTCAAATTATTTTTCAGTGTATGCATTTGATGTTGGCCATTTCTTGATTATTTCACTGGAAAACCATCTTCACAGTCATAAGAAATGTTTTTCATATTCAGTGAGTCCTTGTTAGCCCCTTTCAGAGTGGTACTTCTTGACTTAACTGCTTGACTTGAAAAAACAGTGTATTTCGAGGCCTTAGTCCTTAATTTTCTAACTACAGCCTGAACTTCAGAAATAAAGAATTTGAATGATATTTAGTGGCAAAATTTCCTAAATTATTTAATATAGTGGTTGCTTAATAGTAAACATATAAAATTAAAAAAAATCATTAAATTCCAGAAAGTTAACATCCACAGTGTTTTTTTCACTAAGATTGATAAATCCATTCTCTGAAGATTTCATTTTGATTCTTGTCTGACCACAAATTTGAACTAGTGCAGTAGAGGGAAACTGGTTCCTAAATTACAGGATTAACTAAATCTTCCTTATTCTCCACTGTCTGACAGAACATGATAAAAATGAGAATTAGCCTGCAAAAAACCAGAGGTATATTAACAAGACTCCTAGGTAGGAGTTTGAAATTTTTTGGGACTGATTAGGTAGCATTAGAATAAGCCAGAGCTAATCTTGGATTATAATTAGAAGTCTGAAGCAAGACATAGAAGCGTGAAACAAAATTTTACAAAGTAGAAAAATGGTTAAGTGGAACAATATGAAATGTCAGCTCTGGGCTTCTCCACTTGTAACACTGAAAATTTAAAACTAAAGAATAATGCAATAAATTTAAAAACAGATTTCAAAATACTTTGTTACAAAGAATTTAGACATAATTATATGAAATAAAAATATAAATCAGAGATGAACTTCTAGAAAAAGAATGGCTACATCAACTAATAAATGCGGAAGGAATAATAGAGGTAGGCAAATCACTATTTTGTAACCATTATGAAAATAATTGGTTTAGAAAAATAATCAATGATGTGAAAAGTTTGGAGGGGAACAGGTTATTTATATATTATCAAAGTATCTCCTCAGAGATTCATTATTAATTACAAAGGGAAAAATGGTAAACTTTACACTAGAGAAACCTGACAGGCAACATCTTATTGAATGATCAAAGTTGACACCAACAATAATGATATAAACTGAGATGTGATTCTAGATGTGATGCACTGAGGAAGTCACATCACCCAAACAGTAATGATGCTGGAAATGCAGGACCTAAATATAATCATGTGAAAACATCAGATTGGCCCAAATTGAGAAATATTCAAAATAAATGGCCTGGTACTTTAAAAAATTTCAATGTCCTTAAAAACAAAGACAGGGTGAAGAACTGTTCCATACTGAAGGAGACTAAGGAGACATACCAACAGCATGAAATATGTGGTCCTGGATGTAGATCAGGAAAAAAAAGGTCTCTACAACAGACATTACAGGGACAATTGGGGAAAAATTAATACAGACTATCTTAAATAATAGTATTGTATAAATGCTAAATTCTTGAATTTGATAAATGTACTGTGGTTATATGAGACAATGTCCTTGTTCTTAGGAAATACATGCTGAAGTATTTAGATATGAAGGGGCACAATGTCTGCAAATAGCTCTCAAATGGTTGTGTGTGTGTGTAAAAAGAGAGAAATCAAATGGCAAAATGTTAACAATTGGGTATCTGATTGAAGGGTATACAACAGTTCTTTGTTCTATTCTTGCAAAGCTTCTGTAAGCTTGAAATTATTTCAACATAAAAAGTTAAAAAAACGTAAGAGTGATTATTAATTGCCTGCTTGAGGAAAGGTGTAATCTTCTGCCTGAGTCACTCATTGCTGAATCAAGAGCATTTGACAGTGTCAAAATGAAACTGTGAATTCCAGGAGATAGAACCTATGGCGGCGTTGGTAGATAAACCTGCAGTGTCATTTATCAGCATAATTTAGAAATCAAGATAAAACCCAAAACCAAACCCACTGTTGTTGAGTCAATTTCACTTAGTAATTCTCCCAGAATACTGTTACATTACATTGGTAATTCAGTTCATTTTACAAACATTAATGGGGCTCCTATTATAAGTCAGGGACTTAGCTAGATGCAAAGTATTTCTCCGGTTTTGGGATAAAGCAATGACTGAATCTCTTACCTTCAAGTTACTGACAATTGGGGAGGGGGGATAGCTATAAAAACAAATTATAATGTGCTGCAGTAAAAGTAAACATAGAGGAAAAATCAGTGGAGCATACGATAATTAATACTATATGGGGAGGGGAGTTGTTAGTTGCTATCGAGCCAATTTCAATTCATGGTGACCCCATATGTGCAGAGTAGATGGCTCCATAGAGTTCTCAAGGCTGTGGCCTTTTGGAAGCAGATGGCTACTGCTTATCTTTCTAGGCAGCTCTGAGTTGTTCAAATTGCCAACCTTGCTGCTAGTAGTTGAGCACTTAAGTTTTTGTGTCACGGACTTCTAATTTGGTATTACTGAAGGGTAATATAGTGTTTTGATTTTTATTGGCTTGTAACAGCAACAAAAATATTATATTTTTAATTTAGTTATGAATATTTATAAAAATACTAAAATAGTATAAAATCATTAACACTGGAGAATATACAAGGCAAATTGATCATTGATAAACTGCTTTTATTTTGTATGACGTGACATCTCATTATAGGGGTGATTTCCCCTTCGATCTTTGTAGCTATTGCAGTTTTGTCGAACTTGAATAATTTCTGGGCCCTTTCTTAAAGAAAAAAATTCCCACAATTCCCAAGAGTGACATCTTCAGATGCTTAAGAGTTGGTAGATCCCAGTTTGAGAAACACAGAGTTAAGGAATCAAAGTCTTATTTTGTGAAAGAAAGTGTCATAAAATGTTTTGTCTTTATGTTGATTCCAACTCATCGTGACCCTATAAGGATAGAGTAGAACTGCTCCATAGAGTTTCCAAGGCTATAATCTTTACGGAAGCAGACTGCCACATCTTTTTTCCACAGAGCGACTGGTGGGTTTGAACTGCAGACCTTTTGGTTAGCAGCTGAGCACTTAACCACTGTGCTACCAGGGCTCCTTTGTCTTTATATTTGGAAAAATTATTTTAGATTATCAAAATAAAGACAAAACAAGTAACCAAAAGCCAAACATCAAACAATAAAAAATATTTGCAATCTCTATACCTATATCTCTAATCATCTATCCATCCATCCATCCATCCGTCCATCCAATCATCCATCTATCTATCTATCTATCTATCTATCTATCTATCTATCTATCTATCTATCTATCTATCTATCTATCATCTATCTATCTATCTATCTATCTATCTATCTATCTATCTATCTATCTATCTATCATCTGTCTATCTATCATCTGTCTATCTATCATCTCCCTATCTCTCTATCTATCTATCATCTATCTACCTACCTACCTACCTATCTATCATCTATCTATCTATCTATCTATCTATCTATCTATCTATCTATCTATCTATCTATCTATCTATCTATCATCATCTATCATCTCTCTCTCTCTCTCTCTCTCTATCTATCTATCATCTATCTATCTATATGGAAACCCTGGTGACATAGTGGTTAAGTGCCACAGCTGCTAACCAAAATGTTGGCAGTTCGAATCAACCAGGTGCTCCTTGGAAACTCTGTGGGGGCAGTTCTACTCTGTCCTATAGGGTTGCTATGAGTTGGAATTGACTCAAAGGCAATGGGTTTTATATATACAATATATATATATGTATACACATATGTAATAAACTTTATACAAATAAACTTTACACAAATTTATAAGCAGTATACTTAGACACCAATAAGTACATGGGAAATAGAAGTTGTTAATAAGTATTGAAAATGTTCACTTTCAGTGATAACTGAATCAATTTAAAATGAGATACATATTTTGAACTATCAAATTAGTGGATGTTTTAAAAATGGTAGCTTTTGTTGAGATTTTTAATAATAGAGAGAAAGTATAAGCAATCTAAATATCTATCAGTGTAAAAATAGTTAAGTAAACTATGCATTAACATAATGCATTAAAATTATGTTTTTGAAGAATTTTAAATGATAGAAATGCTTATACTATCATGCTAAATTAAAAAAGTAGTGTACAAGAGTATAGTTTCAACCATGTTAAAATATACATAGAAGATATCAAGAATTATAGTATGTAATGGAAGATGTGAGAAATAGATGAAGCTTGGTGGAAGGCATATGGGAACTCTCTCTACTATTTTTATAACTATTCTGTAAGTCTAAAATTATTTCAAAATAAAAAGTTAAAAAACATACATAAATAAAGGATCAGAAGAACATATACCAAAATGTTAGCAGTCATTGCCTCTACATGGAAAATTAAGCCACATTTTTCCTTCTTTTTAAAAATGCTTTGCTGTTAAAGAAATTTTACAATGTGTTGTATAATCATTAAAAAGGAATCCTTCATTCTATATGAAAGCAGAAAAAAATGCTAAGCTCAAAATTAAAATGCCATCTGCCACAATCAATTTGATCAGTGTATCAACACAACATAATATCATGAATGTGAGTACAGAACAAAGGGTGTGTGTGGGTGGAAGATAAGATAGATCAACTGGTTTGGAAAGCAGTTTACAGTTGGAATGTAAAGTATGAGAGTAGGATAAAGAATAAACCTAAGGACTGATATAGTTTTAGAAACCTGTGGCATTGAAAAAATTTTATTTTTGTAGTAGAAACAAGAAAGCAGTTTTCTTGTTAAGAGAGTATATATCTGGAGTAATACATGTGTTAGAAGAGAATTAGGCTAATTCCCTAAGTTTTTAGGGTATGTGGGCTTGGAGGTTGTGGGAATATTCCCCAAAAGTTAGTTTTTAATAAGTTAGAATCATTTGTTTTAGATAACCATCTTCATACTTGTTTTTTATCACAGACACCTTTTTAAGCAACTCTACTTTGCGGTGATTCAGGCCTTCCTCTGAAGAGACAGCTTCTTATCTTAATGAGTGACGAAGGTAATCATCTACTAGCATAAAGTCCCTCTTGATCTGAACTTTTGTGTAAAATATTCAATTATAAATAAGGGCACAGAGAAAAGTGGATATACACTATGTTGTCTTTAGGAACTGCCCCTGGAAAAACCTCAGCATGTTACATTTGTGGTTCTCAATCTTTTTCCTTCCCAAGACTCCTGAGATGCATGATTAAAAAAACAAAAAAACAGCCCATTGCTGTTGAGTGGATTCTGACTCATAGTGACCCCTATAGGACAGAGTAGAACTGCCCCATAGAGTTTCCAAGTACCGGCTGGTGGATTCAAACCGCCAGCCTTTTGGCTAGCAGCTGAACTCTTAACCACTGTACCACCAAAACTCCGAGATGCACTACGATACCCTTTCTTCTATAAACGAGAGCTCCCATAGCAGTGATTCTTGGGGAGATGTGAGAAACGGGCTGTGTAGTTTGTAAAAGCACATCCCCACTGTTCTCAAGTCAATGTGGAAACTGTTTGCTTTCTCCTGTATCCCTCCACCTTAAGAGTCATTGCTAGAACTATAATTTTTTAGTTTTAACATTTTATCTTAGAGGATTATTGTTTTTCAGCCCCTTTTTGATATTGGGACAGAGCCAGAACTTGTTCCTCAGCTCAGAAGTTGTTCCTTAGAGAAGGAACATGGGGCTTTACTTCAAACTTTGCCCCTGAGTCAAACTGATTGAGTTGTTAGTTGCTTGGAATTGCCCATGCTAGCTTAGCAGTTCCATATTATTTATATTGGCCTCCATAAATAGATTTTAAGCCCCTCGAAGGCATAGACCAGGCCTGATCCATCTTTTCACCCTTTTCCAGCTTAGCCTTAATGTTTGAGCAGGTAATTACTTAGTAAATGTTTATTGAATATGAATACCATTTTCCTGAGGGCAAATTATATTCTTTCATGAAGGAAAATATATCCCTTGCTACAAAAAAAAAAAAAGTAAAGCGTGGCTTAAGTGCAAATTAAAATGGAAGGTACAGAATGTATAGCTTAAAGCTAAGCAACAACTTTGGTCTTCCACTGAGTATTTTAATAAGATTAAAAGTGTTATTTAAAATTGGATCTAAGCGTCTGTCTGGCAAGACTCTTAAAAGAGTCTTAGAAATATGTAAATTCTAAGTAATATGTAAATTCCTAAGAAATTCTTAGGAATATGTAAAATCTACATATGCTCCTGAAGGCTCCAAATACATTGTATTGTGTGGGCAGTCCCTGGCAGGAACACCGGATCCTATGAAAGTGGTACACAGGATTCTGGGTCCAGAACCTCTGTTCTTCTAGTATGGTAATCAGTTTGTTCCTCTATTGTACAAGTATGAAACACTGGAGACTGATTGATTTACAGAGGCATTTTCTTTTATGCAAATATACAATTTTATTAATGTGCTTATGCCTGGGGCAAATTTATTTTAGTTTTTTATGCCGTTTTTTCGCCTGTAAAAGAGAATAAAAACAATAACAATTACCTCATATGACTGAGGTAAGGGTTAAATTGGCACAGTGCTAACAAGTAATATGCATATACTTAATAAATGGTGGTTTTTGTTATTCACAAATTCAGATTCAGAATTATGCTACACATGGTTGCTACGTGTATCTGAAATGGAATTACTAGTGCCATATTAAACTTCAACTGCTCTGTAGTTTAAATGGGCTTATGTGAGATGAGAGGGAAGAGTTGTGACCATATCTAACATTGCTTTACGGGAAAGTACTTTCTAACAGTTATAAAACTGGCATGCTTGTGGAGTTTGGCAACCAAAACACACATGTAAGTTGGGTGTTAGCCCTTTTCCACGTCTCTCGTTTAATATTTATCTCTCTTTTCTGAGTATTGGCTATCAGGCAACCTAGAAGAGACATCATTACTCTCACCAACTGAAAGAAACCATTTCTTTCCCTGTAGCATCCACTTTTTTTTTTTAGGTCCAGCAATTAATTCTTCTGTTGGCCTCCACTTAATATCAAGTAGCTTGTATGACTTTGACCTTAAGTTAATTAATTACTTTATAGCCTTTATAAATTAGACTCCTTGGGCTCCAGTCATTACTCAGTTTAGTCTGAAACAACATTTTATTTTTTAATCCTATTTTCTTTTTGCAGTTTTTACAATGCAATAATGAAAACATCAACCTGACTAGAAATCTGTAACAAAAAATTCATAAAAAATAGCATACATCTTGACAAAAACTTTATCCATTCAGAGGTCGACACTTGTGTACTTGTTAGAGTAGAACAGAGAAGCTGGCACCACCGTCAGCATCTCCACTAAACGTAGAAAATCTTCTGTAAACATGCGACTACCTGTGAAACTGCTAAGTGTTATGATAAGGGAACCTCATCAAGATCAGTGACCAGGAATTACTTGCAGGATTTGCGAGAATAAAAACATAAAGCAAATGTCTATATATATGGGCACTATGGTTTTCATTATTGGTGAGGTGAAGTCTGGCATGTGGAAAAAGTTAACTATGGGACTAGAAAAGAGATTAGGGTTTTCATGCCTTGTAAGATTGATACACAATAATAACAGTGTGACTGTGTCCTCTTGAATTTGTCAAGGGATAGAGCATTTCCGTTTTGGTGGCCACCAGGACAGGATAGCGCAGAGGCAGGAAGAGGGATGGCTGTTAGTCTTCGGAGTGGGTTCTTGGAGAAAGACCCAGATGTCTTTGTTGAGCCTGGTGCTATTGCCTGAGGTGAGCTAATACCTTCTGCCACATTTCACAAAGTACCACTGGCCGGAGCTGTGACTGGATTAGGAGCTGTGAAGGGGAACACTAGTTCCTTCATGCATTTAGCTCCAGGGCAATGTGTGGCTGCAAGGATAATAAAGGGGAGCCCCAAAGCCAGAGATAACCAAGATGGAACTTGGGAAAATGATTTAAAAAAAAAATGATTTAGCACCAAAAATTGCCTGAGAGAGGAATAATAAATTCGATCTAAAAACTGCTTTCAATTTTTATGTTTCTAAGTTCACGTGTTAGCAACAAAGCCAACAGACATTTAAATAGGATTTTCAAGCTTCTTGTTTATACAGACTTTCTACCTTAGTTTAAATGAGTGCCTCAATTCACTCATTATTCATTTCTGCAATTGAAAGGAAGTCTTTATAGTGTTTCTTAAAGCACACTGAGGACTTATTTGTATTAACATTTTAATTCTTCTGCTAAATGCTGATGAAAACTATGCCTTATCTTTACTTTTCTGTTAGGAAATTGTCTAAAAGGTGTTTCATTGTAACGTTTAAGAACTATACCATATGTTTGTATATCTGGAAGCCAAGAAGCTTTCTATATATGTATTATATCTGTATTTATACCTACATCTATTGTCCAGTGATCACACACTCAGAAATATTGATATTATAGAAAATAGAAATTGAAATGTTTGGATGGAGTTCATATAAGATACTGCTTATATAAAAATTAAACTTACACACATACATAAAAACAAAGACTGCAATAAATGAAGGTAAAGACAGTAAAACTTTCCCCCACTCTAAGATAAACATAGCTGATCAAAGATCCATCTGTTCATTCTTGAATCTTCTATTCTACTTCTGTGATTGGTCTCACTCCTGCAACACATACACCAATGCTGGAACATTACAGAAAAAATTAGCATAGCCCCTGTGCAAAGGAGACTCACGAATTTGTAAAGTTGCCATATTTTTTGTATAGTTAAGTCCTTTGGGTTCCCATGGCACATTGTGCATACCTTAGCAGTCATCTTACTGTAGTATTTGTTTACTTCTCTGTGCTTCTCATGAAATAGAATTTCTAAGGAAATAAAATTATGTTTCATTCCCAGAGTGGCTAGCTTAGTGCCTGACTTCTAAAAATCACTGAGAAAAATGAATGAATAAAAAAAAGAATTAAATTTTACTCTATGTGTAAATAATAAGTAACAATTCTTTGTACATATCATGCAATCCCAGAACTTGATTCTGAAACAGTTAATCCTTTTCTTATCTCCTCATCTTGGCATATTGATGGAAGAAATCCTATTTTAGTGTGATGCCCACATGGCCGCCTCCTGTTGATAACTAGTGGGCACAGCTCAGTTTGATGATGGACAGATGGACAAGCCTGCTGTTGTTCTTGGCCATAAGACTGTTTCTGCCTACTCTCTCAGATGCATCAAATATGCCTTCCTTCCCCTTTTCTTTTTGCATGACTGTACGTATTTGCTTCTAGCACTTGTAAACCTTAGACTGCTATAACTGCAGTGTTAGAGACAGTAAGCAGGCTCAACAAGATAGATAAGCAGGAATAGTTTGAGATATGCATGCCATTTAGCACAAAAGAAGTGGACTCCATGGAAAAGAGGCCACAAAACATTGCTATTATTAAACTGAAGAGTGATAGACCCGCCCTGTTTCTCGTTTACCATAGTGGAATTGATTGTTGTTGCAAGAAGAGAAGTAAAGTTGCAACATATTCCTGGAAAAAGTGATCCAGGTTATGGTACCAATTTGAATTGTTAAACTAGATGATTCCAGAGAAGGACATATCGACTTGATAGCAATGAGCTTTTTTTGGTACATATTGGAAGCCCTGGTGGTGTAGTGGTCAAGTGCCATGGCTGCTAACCAAAAGGTCAGCAGTTCAAATCCACCAGGTGCTCCTTGGAAACTCTATGGGGTGGTTCTACTCTGTCTTATAGGGTCACTATGAGTCAGAATAGACTCGACGGCAAAGGGCGAAGGGTACGTAAATAATAGTTGCTTTAAATTTTCAGTATAAACTACAGTTCCATAGATAAGATATTGGCATGCCACTTAATTTTTTAAATCATACACAGCATTCAAAAAGCAGCTTACCATATTTTCTTTACTAGAAAAAGGGAAACAGAAGCACTTTACATATGTTTTTTTTTTTTTTCCTTGTAATCCTCAGAACTATACTGTAACATAAGTTTTATTATGATTATTTGGGCTCAGAGGTGTTAAATAATCTGTTATCACCATAACGCCAGGAAGTGATGAAAGTCACTTCTGACTCTTAAATTTATTCTCTACCTACTGTGTTGTATTGCTGGCATTTAGTCAGTTCTCAAGGAATTGGGGTATTTATTATGTAGATAGTAGTGTTTTATAAAATCTTTCAGTGATTACATGCTACGTCTTGGATGCCAACTACAAATATTTCTGCTAAATGGGTTGAAGTCCCTGTTCCCTTTTTCAGATCAGTAAAGGGGTTGACTGAAAACTTGATTCAGTCATGTGATGTAGTGGAAATGATCTCTGAATTTTTAAAGACTTTGCCAGAAAGCAGAGTGCTCCAGTGTTTCACAAATTATTCTTCAGGAATTACTGGTTTGGAAGTCAAAGTCCATCCTGGCTACACTGTTTGCCTAAAGGGTCCAGGCCTGAGCCAGCATGGTGGGGTCTGGACCAGAGCTCTTAGTTTCATTCTTATTTTGACCCCAATTCATGGAATACCAGTGTTCTCTGGAGTAACTAAGGTGGCTGAGGTTAGAATCAATCCCACCTTCGGGGGCTATCTTAGTGAGTATCAGTTGGGACTCGATTTTCCAAAGCTCATTGAGATTATTCCTATATTTACCTCAGACCCTAGAAGAACCCTAGAACTGACTGCCCTTCCATGTGGAACAGGGCAGCACAAGCCCTGAACTTCAGCTGGCTGTGTCAGCATTCCTCCCTGGCTTGGGGACATGGGGCATGCTGAAGAGTAGTAATCCTGTGTACTTTCCTCCTCCTTCCCTCAAAACTGAGTCAGGCTCACCTTCTCAGGAGGAAAGGAGAGATTACACAACCTATTGCTGGTCTCTTGTAACTAAGTCACGTAGTTGCTAAAATACAGAATAACTCTGTGAAGTAACAGAACTGCCAATTGTCGATCTTGGTTTCCTTGGGTAATGCAGACAGGGCCAGAGGCAATTTCTGACTGTGTTAGATGACGGCTTTTCCCAAAAAAGCAGCTTTAATTATAGTACATCTAAAAATGAGTGTTAATTAAGACAGAATTTTCAATTGGTTAGGTTAAATCTGACAAGTCAGTTTCATTGCAACTGACTTATGAAGGAGATTGTAATATTTGGAAACTGATTTGGAAAGTGGCTCTGGACAAATTATAATTCCAAAATGTGGGCATAATTTTCATAGTGGAGAAATCTGTCATTACATTAAAATAGATGTTTATTTCTATATCTCACCCTTTTTTCGTATTTCTTTAAATCTGCAGGTTTTCCTATAATTTAAATTTAATATGTTTAATATAATAATTTTCCATTAATGAGGGAAAACTTACCTTTAAAAAGATGATTCAGTAGTGTAAATTATTTCAGGACTGGATTTGAGCCTAGCTCCTATTAATAAAGACTATTTTCCTTTTCTTTTTCTAGGACAGTGAAATTAAAATAATCCATTTTGTCTATTTCCAGTCATGACACCTTTTAGGCTTAAGTAAATAAACTGAACAGAAAAATAACAGGCTAACCCTTCCTGTCTATCACTTGGCTTGAAGGTGTCATTTCCCTTTTCAGCATTATATTCATAAGCATTAATATGAAAAGTCTCTGTCAAAGGTTTGCTTTTTTGTGTGTTGATTGCTTTAGCATGGAAATTTAAATACTGAATTCCAGAAATGAACTGGAGAGGCAGTGGGCTATAATAAGAGGGTCCTGGATGAGGAGTCAGGAGGCTGGCTTCTGGTTTGTGTTCTGCCACCACATATGTGCCTGCCTGGAGAAAGTAACTTTAAATTTATTAGCAGCAGTTTTCTTTGCCCTTAGAACCAAGATGGCTAGAATAGGTTAGGATGACAAATAGATATCCCCTTTTCTGCCAGCTCTGATTAATTGGTAATGTCTTCCTAGAGTGCTGTGTTGGGAATGTTGAGTGAAGCCTCTTCCAGTCCTAGTTGGAAGGAGGACTGGGGACAAGAGAGGTAACTGTTTGCCATCCTAATTAAGTATAAGAGCTGGGATTTGAATTCAGAAAGTCTAATCTAATTCCAGAGTTCATACTATTCATTGTAAAAATCTGGATAACAAAAGTTCTTGAAAACTCCGTCAGAGGTTAAAGAGTGATAGTATTTTAGAATTGGAGAGAAATATATTGTCTAGCCCAAACCAAAAACCAAACCTGTTTTGGTAGAGTCAATTCCGATTCATAGCAATCCTATACGACAGAACAGAACTACCCCATGGAATTTCCAAAGAGTGGCTGGTAGGTTTGAACTGCCAACCTATTGGTTAGCAGCTGAGCTAACCACTACACCATCAGGGCTCCTTGTCTAGTCCAGCGGTTCTCAAATCTGAGAATGCATCCGAATCACTGGAGAGTTAAAACTTCAGCCCCAGGGTTCTGATTCAGTAGATCCACGGTGAGACCCAAGAAATTGCATTCTAACAAGTTTCCGGATAATGCTTATTTAATGGCTAAGGCAACACACTTTGGGAATCATTGGTCTAGTCCAGTGGTTGTCACAGCTGACTGCCCATTAGTATCACTTGGGGAGCTTTTGAGAAATTCTTATGTGCCACTGCAATTTTTTTTTTTTTTTTACTGCAGGAGACAGTGAAACTCTGCATTCTGCATTATTTGGTCTGGGCTAAGAATGTGTATCAGAATGGTTTTAAAACTCCTTAAGTGACTGCAATGCACCCAAAAAGTTGCTGTCTAGTTGATTCTGATTCACAACAATCCTATAGGACAGAGTAAAACTGCCCTATCAGATTTCTTTATGGAAGCAACTGCCACACCTTTCTCCTGTAGAATGGCTGGTAGGTTGGGCTCAAACCACTGACCTTTGGGTTAGCAGCTGAGCACTTTAACCACTGTGTTACCAGGGCTTCTCACAGGGAAGTTTGAATACCATTGATCTAGTCTAACCTTCATTTTGCAATGAAACTGGGATCTCAAGAAACCAGCTACTCCGTTCTTGTTTGGCTCCTGGCATTCTGCACTTTGTTTCTTAATCAGCCACTTGGTTCTCAACCATAGAAGGGCAGGGGTGGTCTTAATCCATTTGCCACAAAATAAAGGCTTATTAAATGTCTATTGTTGAATGATTAATGTAGTAAGGAATAGAGAACAACTGAAGGCTTTTGACCAACAAAGTGACATAATGAATGCAGTGTTTTAGGGGGATTCATTATTAGGAAGGATAAGGCAGATTGGAGATAAGATCTTCCTGTTGCAGTGTTCCTGTAGGGCTGTAGTATGGAAAATATGGTAGGGACCGAAGTGTGGGCATCACCTGGAAGCTTGTTAGAAATGTACTTAGGCCCCACCCCAGACCTACTGAATCCAAGTCTGCATTTTCACAACATCCTCAGAGATCACAAAGAAGTTTGAGAAGCACAGCTACAGGATATCATATAATCGATGACTGAGTAAGTCGGCTTTTCCTCATGCGTATGCCTTGAGATACTAGTTCTTTGGATCTTAATAGATGCTCAATGGTCAAAAGAATTGTGCAAACACCAAGGTAAACAAAGCTAAACACTTTTCTTTATAGCAGGACTTCTTATATCTTTTAATATGCTAATGTGCTTTCTTAATCCCCAAGAGAAAAGTTTGTGTAGCCGTTTCTACATTTATTGATCAGGGAAGCCAGACTGGGCCATCTTCTCATGTTCTGACTCTGTGGAGCACGTCTTAGTAAAGCTGCAATAGACCGTGTGGGTTATTAAGGATCCAGGCTTACCAGATTTTCCAGGCCTGGGCAGGAAACCACCTGACACTTCCTAACTTTAATAACCAGGGCTTGTCCGTTCAAAGGCCTAAACTTTCCATCACTGGTCCAGGTACACCGCTTCACTTCTGATTCATTTTCCTGGCTGAGTTGAATAAGGATAGAGCCACAGGATGGGCTTTGTCAGCGCTGGTCTGGGAAAAATTTCCAAGAGTTTGTTGCCGACTATGGAGCCTGACAGATTAAGGAGGAAATTCTGGAAAGTATGAAGTATACTGGTAACGTACCAAAGTTGAATTTGTGGTAGGATTGAAGTCAGAAGGTATGACTTAGAGAGTAATTACCACGTGAACAAAAAATGAATACTGAAGTTTGATTGACATTTATAAGACATAACACCTGTCATCAAATTTTTAAAGTCAAAAACAAAAATAAGCAAACAGATACTTTTGGGAACTAGGGTTGCTTTGGATTTAGGGTGGTCCAAAATGGGTTTTCTACAGTTTGTTTCCATTGATGCCACTTTTGAAAATTCATGTCCCTGTTTAATACTAAATGGTTCATTATCCCAGATTTAAAATTCAGAAAGTATTTGGTTTTAAATCAAAATTGCAGGTAAATTATCGATATTTTGCATTGTACTTCGTTTAGACTTCATATTCCTCGATATGAAGTTTCACTTTTTGTTGTTGTTGTTGTAGCAGAATACTGCTCTTATTATTAAGAAAAATAAGAATACTTTCTCAATGCTACCTTTACTTTGGGCAGTAAGCCATGTCATTTTCTTTTGTTAATAAACCCATGGAAAGTCTTTTTGATTTGGATTTGTCCCTCCAAATGCTCAAAGGTTTTCTTTATTTATTATTCCTATTTCCTGACATTTTGAAAATGTCATTTGTTGCAAGATCAAGGTAGTAATGCTATTTCTGCTTATGACATCAGTATCATTTTTCTTAGGAAAATATTCTCTGGAGCCATTAAATTTAATATTACTTTAATGGGTGAACTTGGGTATGCAAACATTTCAGATCTGATAGAATATATTTTCTGTTCATTGTAACCTTAGTTAACTGGATTTTCTATATGTACTGAAAATTTTTTGAAGAAAAGAAAACAAATTTTTAAAAATCAGAATATTTGAGGTAAAAAGGCTTTGATTTCAGAAACTTTTACAGGGGATTAGTACAATTTCAACCCACTTTATCTCTAAAATGTGCAGTTCACAGAATGCTGTCACCAGAATGATGATCCTGAGGTTTTATAAGCTGGTGAATCATCCCAGAAATATTTGATTTTTCTTATCTTACTGGATATACTAAGACAGGAAATAGACTAATTCATCGCAGGATAGAAGTTTACAACCTTTAGAAGGGAGGATGTTAAGATGCTTGATGAGTCCTATTGTTAGGCCAATAAGGGTGGGAGATGCCCTTCAGTGGAGTGGGACCTCAGGGATTGTGGTAGCTGAATGACTACCTCTCAAGAGGCAAAGGGGAAGAGCTGAGTGCTGAGAGAACACCAGATGCTGAATTTTGGACACAGCTGTGGGAACTACAAATCCTTATGGTCTATAGCGAAGAGATAATAGGTGCAGCAATGGCCCCGTATGCCAAAGCTAACTTACCAATGAGCCTGGGGTTTCTAGATGATCCCATCACCTAAATCATTTTACAGTATTTTTTTTTTTTTTTTTATCCAATGAAACATTTATTAGACATCATTAGGTGTCAGAAACCATGCTAGGTGCTGGAATACCAGATTAGGTGTCAGAAACCGTGCTAGGTGCTGGAATACCAGGGCAAAACAGATTAACATTGTTATTGCCATCATATTGCTGCAGACTAGTGTGGGATGCAGATAAGTAGACAAGGTAACAGTGTGCTATGTGTTTGATAGAGGAAATACAGTGAGCCATGGTAGCACACAGAAGAGGGGTACTTAATTTTACTTAAGAAGTCAGGTAAGAAGTGGCATCTACCTGAAGGATGACTAGGCATTGGCAAAGTCAAGAAGAGTTGGGGCAGGGAAGAGCATTCTGGGCAGGGGACAAAAGTGTAAGGGTCCAGAGGAAGATTATAAGGAATATTTTTGTTTAGAGCATATAGATGTTGGGATAGAAATGTAGATAGAAATGAAGGCTAGAAAAGTAAACAGGGCCCCAATATGTTGGGTTTTGCAAGCATTTAGACTTTACTCTAGACAGAATGGGAGTCATTGAAGGGTTTTCCAGCAGAGTAGTGATTAGATATGCAATTTAGGAAATGCCTCTGGTGGTACGCTGGAGAATGGATTGGATAGAAGTAATATTGGAGTCAGTGAGACTAATGGAGTCAGTGAGACTAATGGGGACACGGTTGCAAAAGTCTGTATAAGACAAGATGGTAGCCTGTATTTGACAAATGGTAGCTTTCTTAATAGCTAGTGTTTTTGTATCTAACACTAGGCATTAAAGATTTTTACTCTTGCTTTTGTAAGACCCAAATATTTATACTGTTCTTTAATCCAGTACTTCCCATTTTATAATTCTTCCCGAGACCATTCTTTATTTCCTCTTCCTTATATCTTTGCAAATTGTTACATTTCCCTTGCCTCCTTAACATTCACCTGAAAATGTCTTTTCTGCCTTTTCTCATTGTGGTTTCTTTTTTGAACTTAAGTAGAGAGTTAATGTTAGTAGAGAAATTATTATGATTCTAGTGAATAGATCTTGGTTTCCACAACTATGGGTAGGGTAGTCAGATTTCCTAGGAGAAAAAAATTCAGTGGTTTTCAGCACTGGAAGGAAAGAAAATAGTTTAAAGACAAATGCCTGTGTTTTCAGAGGGGAGTAGGCTTACTGTAGAGCAATCAATAGAGTAGGATTGGAAAAAACCAACATGGATGAACCCCAAAAAGAAAAAAGTAATTAAAGACACAAAAGCACATAACACATGTTAAGTTCAAAAGAGAAGCTGAGACATTTCAGAGTGAGGTTCGGAGTGTAAAAATGACAGAAAGAGCAAAGGTGGAAAATGACAAAAACATTTTACGTTAAGGCTAACTACAAGTGCTGCGATATTACAGCAATATTACATGAGACACAACAGATCAGTGAACAGTCTAGGAAGGTGTCTAATGGGTAGAAAGGGTAGCCCATTGACTGAAAAGATCTTGTAGACATTGATGAAAAAAAGCAAAATTAAATGAATTCTTTGCCTCAGTCCTCTGAAAAAGTACAGTCTTACTAAAAGGAGAAATAGATTTAAAATGAAAGAAGTAAAATTGTTCCTTGGAAATGTTGCCAATCAATAAGTGGTAAAGAAATTGAGAAATCTGAATTCTCAAATGGGGCAAGATATGTTTTCTTCCAGGATTAGAGCTGTCCAAGGCCAATAATTCATTCTTAGGTTTATAAAACCTTTAAAAATTATGTTGTTTTTGTGTATTTTGTTCCCAAATCACTGGACTGTACATTATTTTTAATGCTTTCCTGGTTCCCTTTGTGACAGGGTGTGACCCATTTGTCCCTTTCCAGATAAAGTAAAGAAAAACATCAAGGGGAGGTATAAAAGTTCTAGGAAGGGAACTTCCAAATCTATTCAACTTTATTTTTCTTTATTTATTGAACTTTAGATGAAGTTTTGCAGAACAAACCAGTTTCTCATTAAACAGTTAGTACATATATTGCTTTATGACATTGGTTAACAACCCCACAACATGTCAACACTCTCCCTTCTTGAACTTGGATTCCCTATTACAAGCTTTCCTGTCCCCTCCTGCTTTCCAATCCTTGCCCCTGGGCTGGTGTGCCCCTTTACTTTTGTTTTGTTTTATGTGCCCAATTTTTGGCCGAGGGGTGAACCTCGGGAGTGACTTCATACTGAGCTAAAAGGGTGTCTGGGGGCCATACTCGCAGTTTCTCCAGTCTCTGTCAGGCCAGGAAGTCTGGTCATTTTTTGTGAGTTAGAATTTTGTTCCACATTTTTCTCCAGCTCTCTCCAGGACTGTCTATTGTGATTCCTGTCAGAGTAGTTGGTGTTGGTAGCCGGGCACCATCTAGCTGTACTGGACTCAGTCTAGTGGAGGCCATGGTAGTTGTGGTCCATTAGTCCTTTGGACTGATCTCTCCCTTGTGTCTTTAGTTTTCTACATTATTCCTTGTTCCTGAAGGGGTAAGACCAGTGAAGTATCCTAGATGGCCACTAACAGGTTTTAAGATCCCAGATGCTACTCACCAAAGTAGAATGTAGAACATTTGCTTTATAATGATATCATGCCATTAAGCTAGATGTTCCCTGAGACCATGGTCCCCAAAGCCCTCAGCTCAGCAATTTGGTCCCTCAGGGAGTTTGGATGTGTCTATGAAGCTTCCATGACCTTGTCTTGTAAAAGTTGTGCCGGCTTTCCCAGTATTGTGTACTGTCTTTCCCTTCACCAACGTTACCACTTATCATCTATTTAGTGTCTTTCCATCCCCACCCCTCCCCTCCCTCATAAGCACCAAAGATTGTTTCTTTTTGTATGTAAACCTTTTCACGAGTTTTTACAGTAGTGGTCTCATACAATATTTGTGCTTTTGTGACTGACTTATATCACTCAGCAGGATGCCCTCCAGATTCATCCATGTTATGAGATGCTTCACAGATTCATCATTGTTCTTTATGGTTGTATAATACTCCACTGTGTTTATGTACCATAGTTTTTTTATCCATTCATCTGTTACTGGGCATCTAGGTTGTTTCCACCTTTTTGCAATTGTGAACAATGCTGCAGTGAACATGGGTATGCATTATGTGTATTCGTGTGATGGCTCTTATTTCTCTAGGATATATTCCTAGGAGTGGGATTGCTGGATCGTATAGTATTTCTATCTTTCTAAGGAAGCACCATGCCGTTTTCCAAAATGGCTATATCATTTTGCATTCCCACCAGCAGTGCATAAGAGTTCAGATCTCCCTGAAGCCTCTCCAACATTTATTATTTCCTCTTTTTTTTTTTTTTTTTGATTCATACCAGTAATGTAATGCCTGGGTGAGATGACATCTTATTTTGGGCTTTTTAATTTTTTTTTAATTTTTATTGTGCTTTTTAAGTGAAAGCTTACAAATCAAGTCAGTCTCTCATACAAAAATTTATATACACCATGCTATATGCTCCTAGTTGCTCTCCCCCTAATGAGACAGCACATTCCTTCTCTCCACCCTGTATTCCCAGGTCCATTCAGCCAGTTTCTGTCCCCCTCTGCCTTCTCATTTCCCCTCCAGACAGGAGCTGCCCACATAGCCTCATGTGTATACTTGAGCCAAGAAGCTCACTCCTCACGAGTATCATTTTCTATCCCATAGTCCAGTCCAATCCCTGTCTGAAGAATTGGCTTTGGGAATGGTTCCAATCTTGAGCTAACAGAAGGTCTGGGAACCATGACCTCCAGGGTCCTTCTAGTCTCAGTCAGAACATTAAGTCTAGTCCTTTTATGAGAATTTGAGGTCTGCCTCCCAATGCTCTCTTGCTCCATCAGGGACTCTCAGTTGTGTTCCTTGTTAGGACAGTCATTGGTTGTAGCCAGGCACTATCTGGTCTCAGGCTGATGTAGTCTCTGATTTATGTGGCCCTTTCTCATTGTGGTTTTGGTTTGCATTTCTCTAATGATTAGCAGTCAGTGAGCATTTCCTCATGTGTCTTTTGCCACTTTAATGTCTTCTTTGGTGAAGTGTTTTTTCATTTCCTTTGCCCATTTTTTAATTGGATTATTTGTCTTTTTGTTGTAGAGGTGTTGGATAATCTCTAATCTCTAGATTTCAGAGATTAGACCTTCGTCTGGTTTGTAATAGCCACTTTTTCCCCCCAATCTGTAGGTTTTCTTTTTACTTTTGGTGAAGTCTTTTGATGTGCATAAGTGTTTAATTTTTAGAAGATCCCATTTATCTAGCTTATCTTCTGAAGTCCGTGTGTTGTTGGTTATGGTTTGTATCCTGTTAATGCTTCTAGTATTGATCCAATTTTTTCTTCTATAAACTTTATACGTTTTGACTTTATATTTAGGTCTTTGATCCATTTTGAATTAGTTTTGTGTATGGTGTGACGTATGTTTCATTTTTTTGCAGGTGGACATCCAGTTTTGCCAGCACCATATCTTAAAAACACTCTGTTTTCCCCATTTTGATGGACTTTGGGCCTTTGTCAAAGATCAGGTGACTGTAGGTGGATGGATTTATATTTTCTTTGTCAATTCTGTTCCATTGGTCAATGTTTCTGTCATTGTACCAGTACCAGGCTGTTTTGACTACAGTAGCTGTATAGTAGGTTCTGAGGTCAGGTAGTGCGAGTCCTCCTATTCATTCTTCTTCAATAGTGCTTTACTTATCCAGGGCTTCTTCTCTTTCCATATAAAGTTAATGATTAGTTTTTCCAACTTCTTAAAGAATGTCATTGATATTTCGATTGGGATTGCGTTGTGTTTGTAAATTGCTTTAGGTAGAATTGTCATTTTCACAATGTTGGGTCTACCTATCCATAAGTGTGGTAGGTTTTTCCATTTATGTAGGTCTCTTTTGGTTTCTTGCAGTAATGGTTTGTAGTATTCTCTATATAGGTCTTTTCCATTTCTGGTTAGATTTATTCCTAAGTATTTTATTTTTTTACAGGCTATTATAAATAGTATTGCTTTCCTGATTTCCTTTTCATTGTTCTCTTTATTGGTGTATAGGAATCCAACTGATTTTTTAATGTTTATCTTGTATCCTGCTACACTGCTGAATCTATTAGTTCCAGTAGTTTTCTCATGGAGTCTTTTGTGTTTTCTATGTATGGTATCATATCATCTGCAAATAGGGACAGTTTTATCTCTTCATTGCCAATTTGGATGCCCTTTCTTTCTGTTTTTCTGTCTTTCTGTCTTTCTGTCTTTCTTTCTTTCTTTTTCTTTCTTTCTTTCTTTCTTTCTTTCTTTCTTTCTTTCTTTCTTTCTTTCTTTCTTTCTTTCTTTCTTTCTTTCTTTCTTTCTTTCTTTCTTTCTTTCTTTCCTTCCTTCCTTCCTTCCTTCCTTCCTTCCTTCCTTCCTTCCTTCCTTCCTTCCTTCCTTCCTTCCTTCCTTCCTTCCTTCCTTCCTTCCTTCCTTCCTTCCTTCCTTCCTTCCTTCCTTCCTTCCTTTCTTTCCTTCTTTCTCCTATTGCTCTAGCTTGACTTCCAACACAATGTCAAATAGTAGTGGTGATAAAGGGCATCCTCATCTTGTTCCTGTTCTCAAGAGGAATGTTTTCAGCCTCTCTCCATTAAGAATGATGTTGGCTGTTGGTTTTGCATAGATGCCCTTTATTATGTTGAGAAATTTTCCTTCTATTTCTATTTTATTGAGAGTTTTTATCAGGAATGGGTGTTGTACTTTGTCAAATGCCTTCTCTGCATCGATGGAGATGGTCATATGATTCTTTTCTTTCCTTTTGTTTATGTGGTGGATTATGTTGATTTTCTAATGTTGAACCATCCTTGCATACCTGGTATGAATCCTGCTTGGCTGTGGGTTTTTTTTTTTTTTGGTATGATGCGAAATTCTATTGGCTAGAATTTTGTTAAGAATTTTTGCATCTATATTCGTGAGAGATATTGGTCTGTAATTTTCTTGTTTTTGTGGTGTCTTTGCCTGGTTTTGGTATCAGTGTATGTTGGCTTCCTAGAATGAATTCAGAAGTATTGCTTCCTTTTGTATGTTCTGAAATACTTCGAGTAGTACTGGCGTAAGCTCTTCTCTGAATGTTTGGTAGAATTCTCTAGAGAAACCGTCTGGGCCAGGGTTTTTTTTTTTTTTTTCCGCCACTGGGATTTTTTTTTAATTACCTTTTCAATCTCTTCTCTTGTTGTTGGTCTGTTCAGATTTTCAGCATCATTTTGTGTTAGTTTGGGTAGGTAGTGTGTTTTTAGAAATTTGTCTGTTTCCTCTAGGTTTTCAAATTTGTTGGAGTATAGTTTTTCATAATACTCTGTCATGATCCTTTTTATTTCAGTCAGATCTGTTGTAATGTCCCTCATATCATTTCTTATTTGGGTTATTTGTGTCCTATCCCATTTTTCTTTTGTCAGTTTGGCCAGTGGTTTGTCAATTTCACTGATCCTTTCAAGGAACTGACTTTGGTTTTGTTGATTCTTTCTATTGTTTTTCTATTCTCTGTTTCATTTATTTCTACTCTGATCTTTATTTTCTTTCTTCTGGTGGCCGTGGGCTTTTTTTGCTGTTCTCTTTCTATTTGAGTTGTGTAGCTAATGTTTTGATTTTATCTCTTTCTTCTTTTTTGATGTGTGCATATATTGTTATAAATTGACTTCTGGGGACTGCCTTTGCTCTGCCCCAAAGGTTTTGATATAATATGTTTTCTTTTGTATTTTTGTTGAGTTTCTTTCTAGATGTTTTGCCGTTTATTGAAAGTGGTGTGTTGCAGTCTCCTACTATTATTGTGAAACTGTCAATTTCTCTTTTTAGTGCTGTTAGAGTTTGTCTTATGTATTTTGGAGCCCTGTCATTGGGTGTGTAGATGTTTATTATGGTTATGTCTTCGTGATGGATCATCCCTTTAATTGTTATATAGTGCCTTTCTTTGTCTTTTTTGGTAGATTTTGTTTTAAAGTTTATGTTATCTGAGATTAGTATTGCCACTCCTGCTCTTTTTTGGTGGCTGTTTGCTTGATATATTTTTTCCGTCTTTTTAATTTTTGATAAATTTACATCTTTGTTTCTTAGATGGGTCTCTGTAAAAAGAGTATTGATGGATCCTGTTTTTTTAACCCAGTCTGTCACTCTCTGTCTCTTTATGGGTGCATTTAGAACATTTATATTCGGTGCAACTATTGATAGGTGTGAGTTTATTGTTGTTATTTTGTAGTGCTTTTTTTTTTTTTTTGTAGAGGAGGAGGAGGTGGTGAGAGGCAGGGAGGAAACCAAAAGAAGCAGAAGAAAGCAACACCATCAACAAACGAATGGCACTAATGGCGCTGGCCAGTGTGGGTGAGGTGAATCCAAGTGGCACAGTACCTCCTGGCCAAGAGATTGCAGCTGGTGGGAAGTGGCGGAGGCCCAGGGGAGGGAAGAAGGGTGGGGAGAGGGAAAACATATATTGCTGGTTCCCAGGTGTTCTGTCTCCTCTTGGGAGCTCCATGAAGCTGCTTTCCCATACTTCCTGTCCACTAATCTCTGGCGTGCGTGTTGTGAATCGAAGCAGCAGGGACCCTCTTCTTCCTGGCCAGCCGAGTAACCATAGCCATCTAGGAAGTGGTGCAGGCTAAGCAGCAGGGGGAGAAGGATGAGGGGTGGGAAAGTGTATATTGCTGGTTACCAGATGCTCTGTCTCCTGCTGGGAGCTCCATGAAGCTGCTTTCTTATGCCCTGTCTGCTGATCTCCAACAGGAGTCCAAGATGGTGAATCCGTGCTGCATTAGCTGATAGCTCTCTGTTTTCTGTCAGTTTCTTATTCCATTTGGTGCTTGGCTGGCTTGTTTATCTCTTCATTTGATGCTTAGGGTTCTAGGATTGACGTTTGTCTCTGTTTTACTTAGTTTTTGGGTCTTTGCTGTGGAGGGATTGGGTGGTCCTTCTGTGTATAGCACCATGTTGGCTAAATGTGTGAAATAGAGATTCAAAGGAATGAATATTGCTCGGTGCAAAAATCCTCATAGATACAAATTTCCTAAGGGGATAGCAATTGTTTTTTTTCTTAATTGCATGTTAAAGGCAGAGTTCAAAGAATGGATGAGCTTGATGCAAAAGTGGGACTCCTGACACCTTCTCAGGAAGGATTCAGAAACCTATGAAGTTTCTGTAGGCAAAAACAATTGGATATTGGCAACTTCATATGATTCAACCTAATATACATAGATCAGGGACCCCAACATTAAGATCAGTATAATTTTCCTGCATTTGTTCCATTAAGCCTGTTTCCCCATTGTGATTAGAAATTAGCCCATTAAAACAAAAACAAACAATAAACGTTTTTTCCTGTGCATATTTTCATGAGCAGAAAGCAAGGAAGATTGGTCCCTATTCTATGTCCCAAGACTGTAAATCACAGGGTCTGTGGAAAGCACTAAATGTTAGCTATTATTAGAAGCAAAAGCAAGATACTTTAAAAAAGAGTCTTTGTGTTTGTCTTCCATGTTAAGTGTATTAGTTGGGGTAATTAATGGTAGTTGCTGCAACAGAAAAACTCTAAAATCTCTGTGACTTGACAGAGTAAAAATTTATTTCTTGCTCATGCACAGTCTAAAGTGAATGGGGCATCCTCCTCTATCTTGTAGCCACACTGTTAGGCTCACTTACTTCTGTGATATATTTCTTCCTTTTCTCTTTTCAAAGCATACAAGGGTATAACAAAATTTGTAACATAAATTTTATTTTCAGGCATTTGCAATTAATATTATATCATTATCACTTTACTATGTCATTAAATATTCTTTGAAATATTTTTGCTGGCTGAATACCCTTCCTTTGTAAGGATCTGGCATTTTTATTTTTCCATATAACATGGGGGACCATACATCCTCGTTTGCCCAGGGCAGTCCCAATTTATCACTGTTGTCCTGACATAATTATTAAAGTACCCGCTTTTACTCCCCGAATTATCCCAGCTTGGGGAACAAATTATGTAGTCACATTTCCTTTAATCACCTTACCTTCATTTGCTGTTTTAAATTTTGTAACACAGTTTTGCCCTGCTATCCGAAACTAGAGTGTTCCTATGAAACCTTTAGTAATCTACAATGGTGTAAAGTGAAGAAATAATTGCCATTAATTTACATGGGAAATTTTTTTTTGAGTGTTTCCAGATGCAAAAAATAACCTACCAAATCACACTAAATAGCACATAAAACCTAAAATCGAACTAACAGATAGTAAAAGCTGAGACGTTGAGTGTAGTTCCTTGGGAAGGAGCTTGGGGACCCCACTCTTGCTGCTTGGGTTGCACACTGCCTCTTTAATGGCTCATTGGAAAACAAATGCTGAATGCTATTTCTCCTTTTTGGCTTTTTTCATAAAAGTGAAAATCCTCTTCAGATTTTTTTCAGTTAGTGAAAACGGGAACTAACGTAGGTCTTTCATAAAAGTGAAGTGGTATAAAGCTAACTTCAGAAAAGTGGGGATACCTGTAATCTATTCACTCTTTCATAAATCTTTGGGTACATACATTTCTTACTCAGGGTAAATTCCTACAAGTGGAAATTATTAGAGGAAAGTATATGAATATCCTTAAGGTTCTGCTTTCAACTTTGAATATTAAAAATATTCCTTTGCCTGATGTTACCTGTAAGTACTGTGCTCCTTTAAAAATCACCTACATGAGAACAAAAGATCAACAATTACTTTAAAATTAAAGACGAGAATGTAAGGGGGCAGAAAAACTAGGCTAATGGAAATGAAACAACCAGAACAAAAATGATGAGAATGTTCACTCATTGTGAAGAATGTAGCCAATGTCACTGAACAAGTTATGTAGAACTTGTTGAATGGGAACCTAGACTGCTGTACGAACTTTCACTGAAAGCACAATAAAATATTATTTAAAAAACTATATTCCTTTGCCCCTTAGAGCAGGGTTTTTCAACACTGGCATTATTACCATTTTGGGCCAGTTAATTCTTTGCTGTGGCGAGGCTATCCTATGTATAGTAGTATGTTTAGCAGCATGCCTGGCCTCTACCCCTATATGTCAGTCATAACAATGAAAAATATCTTCAAATATTATAAAATGTCTCCCGGGACAGGTGGGACAGGGAGATAAAATTACCACCAGCTGAGAACCACTGGTGTAGAAAAATGTGTGGGAGTAATAACAGCAACACCTTCCTTATCTGGCTTATTTGCTTTAAGTCATGACTTTTTGATTAAAGAAAATAGCTTATTTATCATACTAGAAAGGGTAAAAGTTACTTGTTCAAAATTATAATTGGCAAAGAATACTGAATATACCATGGACTGCACTATTCTCACAATTTTTGCTATTTTGAGCCTATTGTTGGAGCCACTGTCAATCCTCCTGGCTGAGGGCCTTCCTCTCTCTCGCTGACCCTTTAATTTACCAGGCATGATATCCTTTCCCAGGGACTGAAACCCCTGACAACATAGCCCAAGTATGTGAGATGAAGTCTCACCATCTTCACTTCTAAGGAGCATTCTGGCTGTGTTTCATCCAAGGCAGATTTGTTAGTTTTTCTGACAGTTCATGGTATATTCGATATTCTCAGCCACCACCGTAATTCAAAGGCATCAACCCTCCAGTCTCCCTTATTCATTATCCAGCTTTCCCATGTATATGAGGTGATTGAAAATATCGTAGCTTGGGTCAGGTGTACTTTAGTCCTCAAAGTGACATCTTTGCTTTTGAACACTTTAGAGAGGTCTTTTATAGCAGATTTGCCCAATGCAATATGTCGTTTGATTTCTTGACTGCTGCTTCGATGGGACTGTAGATCCAAGTAAAATGAAATCCTTGACAACTTTAATATTTTCCCCATTTATCATGATGTTGCTTATTGGTCCAGTTGCAAGGATTTTTGCTTTTTTTATGTTGAAGGGTAATGTGTAATCCATACTGAAGGTGATAGCCTTTGATCTTCATCAGTAAGTGCTTCAAGTCCTCTTCATTTTCAGAAAGCAAGATTGTGTTATCTGCATATTGCAGGTTGTTAATGAGTCTTCCTCCAATCCTGATGCCGTGTTCTTCTTCACATAGTCCAGCTTCTCCAATTATTTGCTCAGCATATAGATTGAATAAATATAGTGAAGGATACACACCTTTCCTGATTTTAAACCATGTAGTATCCCCTTGTTCTGTTCAAACAACTGCCTCATGGACTATGTACAGGTTCCTCCTGAGCACAGTTAAGTGTTCTGGAATTCCCATTCTTTGTAATGTTATCCATAATTTGTTACAATCCACACAGTCAAATGTCTTTGCATAGTCAATAAAACACAGGTAAACATCTTTCTGGCATTCTCTGCTTTCAGTCAGGATCATCTGACATCAGCAATGCTATCCCTAGTCCCACGTCATCTTCTGAATCTGGCTTGAATTTCTGGCAATTTCCTGTCAAGGTACTGCTGCTACTGTTTTTGAATTTTCTTCAACAAAATTTTACTTGCATGTTGTTACCGAACCTGGAAAGGTGGGTCCTTGTCTGGTGTGCTCAGACTTGCCTCTGGACACCAGTCTTTGAGAAAGAGAAAGTAACTTTACTGCAATGTGCAGAGCAAGGAGCCAAGTGGAAGTTCCTCAGATTCGGCTCCCCAAGGTGGGGGGGAGACAGGGCTTGTATGTAATTTGGGCAGCAAGATGGCAGCCGCGCAGGTGTTCTGAGGAGGGAAAACTCTGAAGGCAGCCAGGAAACAGGAGGTAACGTGGTTCTTGTCGGACCTTTCGCTTCGAAATAGGGTCCTGGTCATGATTTTCCTTCTGATGATTTGTTCCTCCTGTTGCTGCATCTTCTGCTGAGGTTAATTAACAGTCACAGTTGGCCCTTCTGTGCATCCAGGGCAGGCCAAGTCTGATTTGGGCTAGTTTAAGGACTAACGGAAATTAACTGGCATTAGTAAGGTCAAGTTACAATGTGATATTAATGATATTGTTTGATATATGATATTGTTTGATAATTTCTGCATTCTATTGGAATGGGCACAAATATGGATCTCTTCCAGTCAGTTGGCCACCTGGCTGTCTTCCAAATTTCTTGGCATAGATGAGTGAGTACCTCCAGTGCTGCACTGGTTTGTTGAAACATCTCTTTGGTATTCTCTCAATTCCTGGAGATTGTTTTTCCCCAGTGCCTTCAGTGCAGCTTGGACTTCTTCCTTCAGTACCATTGGTTCTTGATCATAAAAAAAAAAAATTTTTTTTTGATCATAGCTACCCGAAAGAGTTGAACGTTGACCAATTCTGATACCTTATGCTTGGATTTTGGGTTTTATGCTTAGTAGTACTCTATGATTTCCAAAATATTTTCACAAATATTAGCTCTTTTTAACACTACAACACAGCCTGAGAGGCAAGCCAGGCAGACATTTCACAATGTAGAAGAGGAAATGAAACATGGAAAAGTGTTTTTTCCCAGCTTTACAAAGTAGGAGTGACAAAGGTTCCTTGCCGCCTACATCAGTGCTGTGTGCCAGACTTTTTCTTGTTTTGCTTGCATTTTAAACTAGTCCGATCTGTGAACAGTATTTAAAATAATGATTAAGCAATTGCCTTCCCCTAACTTCAATGCAACATTTCAGGGTGTTTCCAGCATATTTTCTGAAATTTAGATGCCACCCTTATTCTCTATTTTTGTTTTCCACTTTTGTGCTCTTGTGTTAGAATGAGCAGAGTTTATTGCTGTACATATAGCACATTTTGAGTTTATGATAACTTTTCTGTTAATGGGTTGCATATTATTGTGTTCAACCCCCATGGCCCTGTCTTAGAACAACTCAACTCTGGGATATATTGCTGAATTAAAATTTTAAAAACCCTTGGTCCTTCTCCCTGGCAAAGCAAACTTGACCATATAATAGTGCTGTCTTAAATAGGAGAGAGTTAGCATTTCTTTTTTCCAGTAAATAATGGCTACTTGAAAAATAGACTATGGTTAAAATAGCACGCAAGGTAGCTCTCTCTCTTGTTCTCTGTCTCTCTCCCTTTCTCTCTCTTTCTTGCTGTTTTCAGACTGTTCCAAATGTATTAAATCATGCTATAAATTAAATAAATGATCTTTAGTTATCGTGGGGCTGTTTTAACTTATACCTCTTAACCCTACTTCATTTTATGAGTCACATCATTCATTTTAGACCCAAATTATTTTGTGTCCTAAACAGACTTCTCGCAGCTTATCATTTCTAGTTGAAATTCTCAGTATTTTGTCTATCCCTCCAGCTCTGCCTCCTTCCCTTCTCTATCACACCCTTTCTGTTTTTACCCCTCTCTCTTTTTTCTCTACCCTCCTTTCTTTCCTCCTCTCTTTCCATTTATCCCATTTGTCCTTCCATCTATCCATCCTGTCCATTTCTGTCTCTTAGCAATGGAAAGCTGCTCATATTTAACATGGATGCTAACAGGACAATTTCAGATTTTAAAGTTTAAAAGTATTCTTAGATTGAGTAAGTTTAAGTAAGCTTTGACACTGGTCTGCTCACTCCAATTTTGAGAGTGTTTCATCATAAAATATATCATTATCCTTTAAGCATAATCATTTAGCCAAGTGATCATAATTTATGGGAGTTTATGTGCTGTCTGTAACTGAGTATTTGCTTAAAAGATTGAAATTTAAAGTCAATTCAGAATATAGGCAAAAATGATTTTCTATATCCATTGTAGTCTTTTTCAGAAATTAACCTTTAATTTCAGTGGCTGTGCTCTTCTTTTTTTCTTCCCCATCATGGAGTCTGTCCCATTAATAATCTTGGCATTCTCGTCAGCTCCCTCAAGATTATCCCATACTATAGTCTTTTAAGAAGAATGACAATTAGCCAGGGACATTTCCTTTAGTAATTCAGAGTTGTCTTACTTCCTGAGAGACTATACTACCTACCTATCTCTATCCTACAAAAGACATCATGAAGAATTTAGATAACTTAGACCTGAGTGGTTGGTGAGTTGTTATTCAATGATTAGAATATATTATTTTGAAGATGATCGTTGTTTTTGTTGTTGTTAGTTGCTGCCAAGTTGGCTCTGACTGAGGGCAACCTTATGTATAATAGAATGAAAATTTTCCCGGTCCTGTGCCATCTTCATGTTCATTGGTATGTTTGAGGCCATTGTGGCTAGTGTGTCAATCCACCTCATTGAGGGTTTGCTTTATTTTTACTGACCTCCTTTACACATCATGATGTTCCTTTCTGCTGATTGGTCTTTCCTTATGACATGTTCAAAGTGAGTGAGGTGAAGTCTTACCATCCTTGCTTCTAAGGCACATTCTAAGGCTCATTCTGGTTGCATTTCTTCTAAGGCTGATTTGTTTGTTCTTCTGGCAGTCCACAATATATTTAATATTCTACACCAACATCACAGTTCAAACACATCAATTTTTCCTCTGTTTTTCTCTTTTTCTATCCAATTTTTGCATGTGTATAAGGCAATTGAAAAAACCATAGCTTGGGTCAGACTCACTTTAGTCATTAAAATGATGTCTTTGCCTACATTAGCCAAAGACCAGAAGAACTAGATGGTGCCCGGCTATAACCGATGACTACCCTGACAGGGAACACAATAGAGAACCCCTGAGGGAGCAGGAGAGCAGTGGGATGCAGACCCCAAATTCTCGTAAAAAGACCAGACTTAATGATTTGACTGAGACTAGAAGGTCCCCAGAGGTCATGGTCCTCAGACCTTCTGTTAGCCCAAGACAGGAACCATTCCGAAAGTCAACTCTTCAGACAGGGATTGGACTGGATTATGGGATAGAAAAAGATACTGGTGAAGAGTGAGCTTCTTGGATCAAGTAGATGCATGAGACTATGTGGGCAGCTCCTGTCTGCAGGGGAGATGAGAGGGCAGAGGGAGTCAGAAGCTGGCCAAATGGATACAAAAATAGAGAGTAGAGGGAAGGAGTGTGCTGTCTTATTAGGGAGAGAGCAACTAGGAGTATATAACAAGGTGTATATAAATTTTTGTATGAGAGACTGACTCGATTTGTAAACTTTCACTTAAAGCACAATAAAAATTAAAAAAGAATAAATAAAAAATTGATGTCTTTGCTTTTTAAAACTTTAAAGATGTCTTTTGCAACAGATTTGCCCTATGCAATATATCGTTTTGATGTTCAGTGTTCTAGGATTGTTATCTGTATCTATTTCACTTGGTTTTTCGAGTCTTTGCTATAGAGGGATGGTATAGTGCATTCGACTAAGCTGCCATCTTGGCTCTTCCTCAAGAATGCTATTTTTAATGGCACCATATTTTCAACTGGATGTTGTTGTTTTTGGTTGTTAGGTGCCATTGAGTCTGTTCCTACTCATAGCACCCCTATGTACCACAGAACGAAACACGCTCCTGTCCTGCGCCATGCCCACAATTGTTGTTATGCTTAAGCCCATTGTTGCAGCCACCGTGTTAATCTACCTCTTTGAGGGTCTTCCTCTCTTTTGCTGACCCTCTACCAAGCATGATATCCTTCTCCAGGGACTGATCCTTCCTAACACCATGTCCAAAGTATGTAAGACACAGTCTCACCGTCCTTGCTTCTAAGGAGCATTCTGGTTGTACTTCTAAGACAGATTTGTTTGTCCTTTTGACATTTCATGGTATATTCAATATTCTTCACCAACACCACAATTCAAAGGTGTCAATTCTTCTTCCATCTTCCTTATTCATTGTCCAGCTTTCACATGCATATGAGGCGATTGAAAATACCATGGCTTGGGTCAGACGCACCTTAGTCTTCAAGGTGACATCTTTACTTTTCAACACTTTAAAGAGGTCTTTTGCATCAGATTTACCCAATGCAATGCGTCTTTTGATTTCCCGACTGCTGTCTCCATGGCTGTTGATTGTGGATCCAAGTAAAATGAAATCCTTGACAACTTCAGTCTTTTCCCCATTTATCATGATGTTGCTTATTGGTCCAGTTGTGAGGATTTTTGTTTCCTTTATGTTGGGGTGCAATCCATACTGAAGGCTGTGGTCCCTGATCTTCATCAGTAAGTGCTTCAAGTTCTCTTCACTTTCAGCAAGCAAGGTTGTGTCATCTGCATAACACAGGTTGTTAATGATTCTTCCTCCAAACCTGATCCCCCATTCTTCTTCATATAGTCCAGCTTCTTGGATTATTTGCTCAGCATAGAGATTGAATATGTATGGTGGAAGGATGCAACCCTGATACGTACCTTTCCTGACTTTTTACCATGTAGTATCTCCTTGTTCTGTCTGAACAACTGCCTCTTGATCTATGTACAGGTTCCTCATGAGCACAATTAAGTGTTCTGGAATTCCCATTCTTCATAATGTTATCCATAATTTGTTATGATCCACACAGTCAAATGCCTTAGCTTAGTCAATAGAACACAGGTAAACAACTTTCTGGTATTCTCTGCTTTCAGCCAAGATCCATCTGACATCAGCAATGATATCCCTGGTTCTACATCCTCTTCTGAATCCAGCCTGAATCTCTGGCAGTTTCCTGTCTATATACCTTTGCAGCCACTTTTGATTGATCTTCAGAACAATTTTACTTGGGTGTGATATTAATGGTATTGTTCGATAATTTCTGCGTTTGGTTGAATCACCTTTCTTGGGAATAGGCATAAGTACGGATCTCTTCCAGTTCGATGGCCACATAGCTGACTTCCAAATTTCTTGTCATAGATGAGTGAGCACTTCCAGTGCTGCATCTGTTTGTTGAAACGTCTTAATTGGTATTCTGTCAATTCCTGGAGCCTTGTTTTTTGCCAATGCCTTCAGCGCAGCTTGGACTTCTTCCTTCAGTACCATAGGTTCCTGATGCTTTGCTACCTCTTGAAATGGTTGAAAGTCCACCAATTCTTTTTGGTGTAATCACTGTGTGTATTCCCGCCATCTTCTTTTGATGCTTCCTGCATCGTTTAATATTTTCCTCATAGAATCCTTCGCTATTGCAACTTGAGGCTTGAATTTTTTCTTCAGTTTTTAGCTTGAGAAATTCTGAGTGTGTTCTTCCCTTTTGGTGTTCTATCTCCAGCTCTTTGCACATGTCATTATAATACTTTGTCTTCTCAAGCCGCCTTTTGAAATCATCTGTTCAGTTCTTTTACTTCATCGTTTCTTCCTTTTGCTTTAGCTGCTCGAAGTTAAACGGCCAAGTTTCAGAGTCTTTTCTGACTTTCATTTTGGTCTTTTCTTTCTTTCCTGTCTTTTTAATGTCCTCTTGCTTTCTTCATGTATGATGTCCTTGATGTCATTCCACAACTAGCCTGGTCTGTGGTCATTAGTGTTCAACATGTCAAATCTATTCTTGAGATGGTCTCTAAATTCAGGTGGGATATACTCAAGGTTGTACTTTGGCTCTCGTGGACTTGTTCTGATTTTCTTCAGTTTTAACTTGAACTCGCATATGAGCAATAGATGGTCTGTTCCACATTCAGCCCCTGGACTTGTTCTGACTGATGATACTGAGATTTCCCATCGTCTCTTTCCACAGCTGTAGTTGATTTGATTCCTATGTATTCCCTCTGGTGAGGTCCATGTGTATAGTCGCTGATTATGTTGGTGAAAAAAAGATATTTGCAATGAAAAAGTCATTGGTCTTGTAAAATTCTATCATGCAATCTCCAGCATTGTTTCTATAATCAAGGCCATATTTTCCAACTACCAATCCTTCTTCTTTGTTTCCAACTTTCTCAACCCAATCACCAGTAATTATCAATGCATCCTGATTGCATGTTTGATGAATTTCAGGTAGCAGAAGCTGGTAAAAATCTTCAATTTCTTCATCTTTGGCCTTAGTGGTTGGTGTGTCAATTTGAATAATGGTCATATTAACTGGTCTTCCTTATAGGTGTATGGATATTATCCTATCACTGACAGTGTTGTACTTCAGGATAGATCTTGAAATGTTCTTTTTGATGATGAATGCAGGGGCTTGTGTGTTGCTGGGATGCTGGAAGCTATGCCACCAGTATTCAAATACCAGCAGGGTCACCCATGGCGGACAAGTTTCAGCTAAGCTTCCAGACTAAGACAGACTAGGAAGAAGGACCCGGCAGTCTACTTCTGAAACGAATTAGCCAGTGAAAACCTTATGAATAGCAGCAGAACATTGTCTGATATAGTGCCGAAAGATGAGCTCCTCAGTTCGGAAGGCACTCAAAAGATGATTGGGGAAGACCTGCCTTCTCAAAATACAGTCGACCTTAATGATGTGGATGGAATCAAGCTTTCAGGACCTTCATGGGCTGATGTGGCACAACTGAAGATGAGAAGAAACAGCTGCAAACATCCATTTCTACTGGATGGATATACCAAATTTATTGGAAATTTGAACATTACCTAGAATTTAAAATGTTCACAAGTAGCATTATCCTGAGGTTTAAAGTGACATAAAGCTTACATGTGAAGGCTTATGAAATTATGGCTAAAACCTGCCAATTAATCCATTTTAATATATGTCTCCCTTGTACTTTTGGAAACCCTGGTGGTGTAGTGGTTAAGAACTAAGGCTGCTAACTGAAAGGTCAGCAGTTTGAATCCACCAGGCATTCCTTGGAAACCATATGGGGTAGTTCTGCTCTGTCCTATAGGGTCGCTAGGAGCTGGAATCAACTTGATGGCAACGGGGTATGGGTTTTGTATCTTTAGCTTTAAGATCCTTCTGTAGACTCTGGATTTAGGATGGATGGCTCCTGAAGATAAAGGTGGCCACAGCACTCCTTGTTTTAATAGCCACTCTTACTGCCACTGCTTTAAGATATTTGGGAAGTCTCAGAGAAATACAATAGAAGAGATGGCAAAAATGACTCCTGAGCTCTCATAGGCTCCTCTACATTCCAAATTGAGAGCTCTTTCTGTTCTTAGTATAGGGACTGGGAGTGATTGTGGGGAAGTTAAAGGAAGGAAAAGAGACTGTTTAAAGTATCAACTTTTTAAAGAGATGGTGACTATAGAATCATTGATGTTTGAAAAGTATTCTTTGACATTTATTTGCTTTTTATTTTATTTTTGCTTCTCCTCCTTTTAATCTATTTCTTTATACTCCAACCTTATTCTGTATGATATGTCCTCTCTTTATCTGGGATCATTTCTTGCTTGTGCAGGTCAGACCTTATTGCCAGCTGTCTTACTGGGGTCAAAGTCTTCCAAACACAAGTCTCTTTTTTTTTTTTCTTTTGATCTCTTGCTTTTCTCTTGTCATTTGTGTGTTGCCATTTTCTCTCCGTCCTTTTGCTTTAACTCTTTGTTTTCTTAGGTGGCTTGTTCTTCCTCTATCACAATTGACTTTTTTGGGTCATAAAGTCCCAATTTCATTAGTGATCTAGCTGCCTCTTTTCATCCTATTGTGCTCTAGTGTTCTGTGCGGCTTCCTCTCTCTCTGCTTCCCTCCCTTGTTCTTTTCTTCCCTCTCCTTCCTCTCCCTCCTTTCTCTCTCCTATCTTTGTCTCTCTCCTCTCTCTGTCTAATATGTGCTTCGCCTTGGCTCTGTTCATTTGTTTTTCTGTATTTTTGCAGTAGTTTCTACACGTACTATGTAGATTCATAGAGGGCAGAGAAATTGAAAGAGAAGCAAAAAGGTAGCTGTTGTCACTAATGGAATAGCAACTTAGTAAAGGGACTAACTGAAGAAGGAAATTTCTCTAAAATGCTGCTCCTATTAAAAAGTTCCCTGGCTTGAGTCCAGAGAGTCATCATTGCTTTCAAAGAAGCCCTCTAAAAATAGACTGTTCTTCCAAGTATTATTTTTCACAGAGCCACACCCAATTCTTCTCATGATTGAAATTGGTATTTTAGAGACTTGGAGTCAGGGAGACGTTCCAGGAGGTAACTACTTAGAGCCACTTTAAAATAGGTTGACATAGGTTTTAAAGATTTCATACACATGACATGCTTCAATAATTCAAATGGCAGAAATGATTATTTGCTTTCAAGATGAAAGTGTCAAAAAGACAATTTGGCAAAGCATATTGAGTGGCCACTATGTGCCATGTACTGTGCCAAACCAAAACCAAAAAACCAAACCCAGAGCTGTTGAGTCGATTCTGACTCATAGCAACCTGTGCCAGATGCTGGAAATTCAGAAGTGAGTCTACATACATAGTACCTGTCCTGCTCATAGTTCAGTATAGAACTTATGTTCATCCATCCATTCATTCATTTGTTCTTTCAACATATTTTGTGAATGAATGAACCATGTCTTATCTCTTGAACTCAAGTAATTTACCGCCCAGTTGTTGCTTACCGCCCATGAGAACTAGTACTTTTGATAAGGGTTTGGAAGCTCACATTTTACATATGGAAAAAAAAAAAGTGTTTTTTTTTAGGGATAGGTTATTTCAAATTGATACAAAATTTTTGAAATACCCAAAAGTGTCTCATAACGGCTCCAACTACTGTGATTGAAAACTCGAATAGGTTTATTTCTAAAGACGCTGTCCGTTAAGAAATTGTTTTCTGACTTTATTCATGTCTATTTTATCAGTTGTTCTCCATACTATTAATGTACCCCAAATACGTTTACTTAACTCAAACAAGATAAAATAATAAAGTTTCTGTAACAAAACCTCACTTTTTTTTTTCAGTTATAACAAGGTGCCCTCAAGTACTACTGGACATGTGGTCTGGGTTTGTCTTTATAGATAAATGTTGTTTTATGGCCTTGTGTAATTATATAAAAACAATTCACCTGTATTCATAATTGGATATTTAAATTAAAAATCTGTTGTTGCCTTTGTGTAGTCTGAAGTGAATTGCATAGTTGGTGCAATCAGTATGTTTTCTGATGATGTATAAATGTTTGAAAATACTAATTAAGTACCAAAAAATAATCCTGTTCAAAGTCAAATGTATGTTGGTAAAGGGAAGAGATTAAAATAATTATCTCAGATTAGAGGGGAAGGAGGCTAAAAGGAAAAGAAACTCATATACTCCATGTCTGGTAAGTTTCTGTGTTGTTACTTGGACATCACTTAAGCATTCCCTTTGGCACATGCAGAGGGTGTCTGAGTACTTTGCATGACAGCTGCATTGACTTGTCTGGAAATGTAACACATTTTTACAAATTATTGTCACCTTCAGAGTCTTGGTGTGGCAGACAAATGTTGGCTGAAAGGCAAGCATGTGAGAATGTGGATCAGCTTTGAGGGGCTCAGAGGTTAGATTTGAAGAATCACAGAGCTATTAAGTTTTGCCTAGTGCTTTTTGGTTCTAGTAAATTTAACAGAAGAAACATTAAAGAACCAACCAGAATAAACAGGTTTCTTCATATTAATAGTGACGAGGTATAACTTGAATAGAAAATGATAGTTCGGTGGTCCTTTTTATAGGGATGATATAAATTTAGAGTAATATTCAAGATACTCATGAAACAAAGAGTCAATAGGAAAAGTATAATTTTCTGTTGTAAGGCTCCCCTTTTACATGTTGGATTGGGGCTCCTTCTGTACTTACATTTATACACTGATCAGAACTGGTGAACAGCATTCATTTCTAAGGGAGTTGCTGGCAAGCATTAACTAAAAATTTAAATCTGACTAGAATTGTTTTAGATGTATATAAGAAAGCACATACTGCTGCTTGTATATGCCATTTATGTTTTAAATTTAGTATTAGCACTCTGTTATATTTCTTCTGTAAACTCAGCATGTTTTATTTTTAAGCTTTTATGTTATTAAAAAAAACAAACTAGCTGCCCTTGAGTTGATTCCAACTTTACGGTGACCCCATGTGTTTATGTTATATTTTTGTTGTTAGCTGCTGTTGAGTCGTCCTCTGACTCATGGTGACCCCATGTATTATAGAGTAGAACTGTTCCGTAGATTTTTCTTTGCTGTGATCTTTACAGAAGCAAATCACCAGGCATTTTTCCATAGAGCTGCTGGGCGAGTTTGAACTGCCAACCATTTGATTAGCAGCTAATCACAAGCCATTTGTACCATGCAAGGTCCTCGTTTATGTTGTAAAGTGGCTTATGTCATGCCAATACCAATGGATAAAGCTATGGACAAAGTTGTATTTTAAAACATATGCATTGTGAATAAAATAACTAAAAATAATCTAAATTTGAGAAGCCAAATGATTATATTCTGATAAATATAATTCCTCCATTTAAAAATAAGTATGTATATATATTGGCAATTGCATTTGGGGAGTGTGTTATGCCAGTTCATTTAATTCAGGTTCCAAGATAAGTTTTGCATAAAAATTGTAAATGTCATTTTAGAACTTCTTCCTTCTTTTTAATGTTATCTGTGTAGTTCAGATCTGAATCTCCAGTAGCATAAGACCTGGAGCTAGAAGACCTGGGCTCTGATTCCAGCATTGCCATTTAGCAATCATGTGACATTGAGAAATTCCTTTCATCTCAAGCTCAAGTTTTTCATATGTGAAATGAGCATAGCAATATAGAGTTGTTGTAAGAATCAAGTAGAATTAAATAAGATAGTGGATGAAAGAGCTCTGAATACAGTAATCACCCCAAGTAAGGTAACAATAAAAATAAAGTTGACAAATTTACCAAATATACTTTTTAAATAGAAATTCTTATCTTTCTAATCACACAAAAGTGAAATTAATGGCATAAAATGTATATGGGAAACAAATATGAAATATGGTTATATTGATGTCTGTTTCCTTCCCCAGCTCTCTGCCAATTTAGCTCTACCTCAGCTTTCTAGTGGTGTAGTGGTTAAGAACTCAACTGCTAACCAAAAGGTCAGCAATTCAAATCCACAAGCCACTCGTTGGAAACCATATGGGGCAGTTCTAATCTGTACTATAGGGTCACTATGATTTGGAACTGACTTGATGCAATGGGTTTGTTTTTGTTTTTTGGTTCAGTTTTCCTCAGGAGAGTCTTATCTTACTTCTTTCTCCTCTACTCCCATTCCACTAAATTAGGTGTCCCTATTATACACACTCATGATCACTAGATGTCTTCTACATAGCATATATCACTCTTTGTAATGCCTACTTGTGTGCTTATTTGATTGACTCAAAATGAGAAGAAATAACTGCAAACATCCATTAATAATTGGAACGTGGAATGTATGAAGTATGAATCTAGGAAAATTGAGAGTCGTCAAAAATGAAATGGAACACATAAAGATCGGTATCCTAGGCATTAATTAGCTGAAATGGGCTGGTATTGGCCATTTTGAATCAAACAATCATATGGTCTACTGTGTTGGGAATAACAAATTGAAGAGAAATGACATCACATTCACTGTCAAAAGGAGCATTTCAAGATCTGTCCTGAAGTACAATGCTGTTAGCAGTATGAAAATATCCATATGCCAACAAGGAAAGCCAGTTAATACAACTATTATTCAAATTTACATACCAACCACTAAGGCCAAAGCTGAAGAAATTGAAGATTTTTACCAACTTCTGTAGTCTGAAACTGATCAAACATGCAGTCAAGACGCATTGATAATTACTGCTAATTGGAATGCAAAAGTTGGAAACAAAGAAGTAGGATCAGTGGTTGTAAATATGGCCTTGGTGATATAGATGACTCAAGAGATTGCATGATAGAGTTTTGCGAGACCAACAATGAAGAAGATGAATATACACATAGGCCTCACCAGATAGAATACACAGGAATCGAGTTGACTAGATCTGTGGAAAAAGATGATGGAGAAGCTCAATATCATCAGTCACAACAAGGACAGGGGCAGACTGTGGGACAGACCATCAATTGCTCTTATGCAGGTTCAAGTTGAAGCTGAAGAAAACTAAAACAAGTCAATGAAAACCAAAGTATGATCTTGAGTATATCCTACTTAAGCTTAGATACCATTTCAAGAATAGATTTGATGCACTGAACAGTAATGACCAGATGAATTGTGGGATGACATCAAGGACATCATGCATGAAAATGCAAAAGATCTTTAAAAAAGACCCTAAGAAAGAAAAGACCAAAATGGATGTCAGAAGAGACGCTGAAACTTGCTCTTGAATGTAAAGCAGCTAAAGCAAACAGAAGAAATGATGAAAAAGAATTGAAAAGATTTCAAAGGATGTCTCAAGAAGATAAAGTATTATGATGAAATGTGCAAAGACCTGAAGTTAGAAACCAAAAGGGAAGAACACCCTCAGCATCTCTCAAGCTGAAAGAACTGAAGAAAAAATTCAAGTCTTGAGTTGCAGTATTGAAAGATTATATAGGCAAAAAATTGAATGACACAGGAAGCATTAAAAGAAGGTAGAAAGAATACATGACATCACTGTACCAAAAAGAATTGGTTGATGTTCAACCATTTCAGGAGGCACCATATGATCAAGAACTGCTGGTACTGCAGGAAGAAGTCCAAGCTGCACTGAAGGCATTGGCAAAAAACAAGTCTTCAGGAATTGACAGAATACCAGTTGAGATGTTTCAACAAATGGATGCAACACTGGAGGTGCTTGCTTGCCTATGCCAAGAAATTTGGAAGACAGCTACCTGGACAACCGACGGGAAGAGATCCATATTTGTGCCCATTCCAAAGAAAGGTAATCCAATGGAGTGTAGAAATTATCGAACAATATCATTAATGTCACATACAGGTGAATTTTTGCTGAAGATCTTTCAAAAGCAGTTGCCATAGTACGTCGACAGGGAACTGCCAGAAATTCAAGCTGGATTCAGAAGATGATGTGAAATACAAGATATCATTGCTGGTGTTAGATAGATATTGGCTGAAAACAGAGAATGCCAGAAAGATGTTTACCTGTGTTTTATTGACCATGAAAAGGCATTTGACTGTGTGGATCATAACAAATTATGGATAACATTGCAAACAAAGAATGGGAATTCCAGAACACTTTATTGTGCTTATGAGGAACTTGTACGTAGACCAAGAGGCAGTCATTCAAACAGAGCAAGGGGATACTGCGTGGTTTAAAATCAGGAAAGGTGTGCGTCAGGGTTGTATCCTTTCACCATACTTATTCAGTCTGTATGCTGAGCAAATAAGCCAAGAAGCTGGACTATGTGAAGAAGAACGTGGCATCAGGATTGGACGAAGACTCATTAACAACCTGCAATATGCAGATGACACAGCTTTGCTTCCTGACAGTAGAGAGGACTTGAAGCACTTACTAATGAAGATCAGAAGCCACAGCCTTCAGTATAATTTATACCTCAGCATAAAAAAAAGTCCTCACAACTGGACCAATAAGCAACATCATGATAAACTGAGAAAATGTTGCAGTTTCAAGGGTTTCATTTTATTGGATCCACAATCGATGCTCAAGGCAGCAGTAGTCAAGAAATCAAATGACATATTGCACTGGGCAAATCTGCAAAAGACCTCTTTAAAGTGTTAAAAAACAAAGATGTCACTCTTATGACTAAAGTGCACCTGACTAAAGCCATGATATTTCCAATCACCTTGTATGCATGAGAAAGCTGGACAATGAATAAGGAAGACCAAAGAATTGATGCCTTTGAATTATGGTGTTGGCAGAGAATATTGAATATACCGTGGAATGTCAGAAGAACTAACAAATCTGTCTTGGATGAAGTACAGCCAGAATGCTCCTTAGAAGCGAGGAAGGCGAGAGTTCATCTCACCTACCTGGGACATGTTATCAGTGGTTCCAGTCCCTGGAGAAGGACATCATGCTTAGTAAAGTAGAGGATCAGTGAGAAAGGAAGACTCTTAAGCAGATGGTTTGACACAGTGGCTGCAACAATGGACTCAAGCATAGCAACAATTGTGAGAATGATGCAGGGTGGTGTTTCATTCTGTTGTACATAATAGGGTCACTATGAGTCAGAATCGACACGAGGGCACCTAACAAGAATATCCCATTAAGTCATAAATTTCATGTGGGTAGATATTTATCTGTTTTGTTCAAGTACTCTAAGCTAACTCTAAAACAGTGTGTGCTGTACCAAATTGCCGTTGGATAAAAGTTTCAGCTGTTATTATATTTATGTAAATTAACTTGAGTCGCTAATAAAAAATTTGATTCAGGACTGCTCAAAATCTCACCAAAGTAATCTGCAGAGATGAAGGAATAGTCAGTCCTTCAATTTGATCTTGGATTAATTCTGCTTGTTTTAATCCCAGATACAGATTGCCATTATGGGGGCTCTGGATTCAAAGTAAATCTGATTCTTTTAATATTACAGGAAAAGGACTTCTGGTTTTAGTATTATTTATTGAACTTCAGTCAGTCATCCCAGAAGTTGAAAATCTTCAGATTGTAAATACATTTTGAGTCAATTTTTCATTATTCTCTTATTAAATAATCCCTCAAAGTAGGATTACATTTTCAGAGAGAAATCCATATCTTAAGGCTTTTATTTTTTGCTTCAGCTGTGCTTATTTACATGTGGACGTTTTTAGATTTACTGAAGCCAAGCCATAGCACATCAACAAGATTGTTTGATGGACTTAGCATAAGACCCAGGGGCTTATAAATTCTTGTCACAGCTCTGCACATAACTTATCCATGGTCTTCAGCAAGTCAGTAAGCCCTTGTGGATTTTAATGTCCTAGTCATGTTTTTTTTTTTAGTCATGTAACAGGGATTGTAATATATGACTCTTCGCTACCTCACTTGAATGGTGACAGGATTAATGAATACACTGGCTTGACCCTACTCCTGAGAAGGAAGTAAATCATTTGCCTCTTAAGGGGTTCATTAACTCTTTGAAGCTAGTAGCTATTTAGTGCATGGAACAGATAATTTACTACATGATCCTAGACTAGCCTCAAAGATGTAATGCACTTCCCAAAGGTAAGAAATTGTTCACTTCTCACTGGCCAGAGAAAGTGTGCAACCTTGTATATAATTTTTCAGGAATGGGTTTTATAAATGTGCATATTAGTCACATTAAAGAACTACCATCACTTTAATTCCTTATAAAAATAATGCTGACAAGATTGTACGAAGAATATATTAAAATAGATTTTACAGATAGTATTTATTCAACTGAGAAACACTCCCCTATACTTGATATTTGTGCTATTCTGCATCCCTAATTACTTTTTTGGATAAAACTTTCAAACGTGTTCTAAAAAAATCACATGTGCTCTTATTATGTGATTCAACTGAGAAACACTCCCCTATACTTGATATTTGTGCTATTCTGCATCCCTAATTACTTTTTTGGATAAAACTTTCAAACGTGTTCTAAAAAAATCACATGTGCTCTTATTATAGCAATATTTCCCACACCTCATCCCTTACATAAACCATTATATATTTTCTTAAAATAATTTTTATTGTGCTTTAAGTGAAAGTTCACAAATCAAGTCAGTCTCTCACACAAAAACCCATACACAACTTGCTACATATTCTCAATTACTTTTCCCTCCATGAGACAGCCAGCTCCCTCTTTTCACTCTTTCTTTTCATGACCATTTTGCCAGCTTCTAAGACCCTCTACACTCGCATCTCCCCTCCAGGCATGAGACGCCAACATTGTCTCAAGTGTCCGCCCGAACCAAGTAGCTCACGCCTCACCAGCATCCCTCTCCAACCCATTGTCCAGTCCAATCCGTGTCTGACGAGCTGGCTTTGGGGATGGTTCCTGTAAGGGGCCAACAGAAGGTCTGGGGGCCATGATCACCAGGGTCCTTCCAGTCTCAGTCAGACCATTAAGTCTGGTCTTTTTATGAGGTTTGGGGTCTGCACCCCACTGCTCTCCTACTCCCTCAGGGGTTTTCTGTTGTGTTCCCTGTCAGGGCAGTCATCGGTTGTGGCCATCTAGCTCTTCTGGTCTCAGGATGATGTAGTCTGTGGTTCATGTAGCCCTTTCTGTCTCTTGGGCTAGTTCTTATCTTGTATTCTTGGTGTTCTTCATTCTCCTTTGATCCAGGTGGGTTGAGACTCGTTGATGTATCTTAGATGGCCGCTTGGTAGCATTTAAGACCCCAGACGCCACTCTTCAGAGTGGGATGCAAAATGTTTTCTTAATAGATTTTATTATGCGAATTGACTTAGGTGTCCCCTGAAACCATGGTCCGCAAACCCCTAACGCTGCTTCATTGACCTTTGAAGCATTCAGTTTATTTAGGAAACTTCTTTGCTTTGGTTTAGTCCAGTTGTGCTGACCTCCACTGTGTTGAGTGTTGTCCTTCCCTTCACCCAAAGTAGTTCTTGTCTACTATCTATTTAATAAATACCCCTCTCCCACAGCCCCTCCCTCCCCCCCTCTTGTAACCACAAAAGCGTGTGTTCTTCTCGGTTTAAACTATTTCTCTAGATCTTATAATAGTGGTCTTATACAATATTTGTCCTTTTGCAACTGACTCATTTCACTCAGCATAAAGCCTTCCAGGTTTCTCCATGTTATGAAATGTTTCACAGGTTAGTCACTTTTCTTTATCGATGCATAGTATTCCATTGTGTGAATATATCATAATTTATTTATCCATTCATCCGTTGATGGGCACCTTGGTTGGTTCCATCTTTTTGCTATTGTAAACAGTGTTGCAATAAACATGGGTGTGCATATATCTGTTCGTGTAAAGGCTCTTATTTCTCTAGGATATATTCCATTTTTATATTCCCAGGAGTAGGATTGCTGGGTCGTATGGTAGTTCTATTTCTAGCTTTTTAAGGAAGCACCAAATCGATTTCCAAAGTTGTTGTACCGTTTTACTTTCCTACCAGCAACGTATAAGTGTTCCAATCTCTCCACAGCCTCTCCAACATTTATTATTTTGTGTTTTTTGGATATGGAATCTCATTGTAGTTTTGATTTACATTTCTCTAATGGCTAATGATCAAGAGCTAATGATCAAGAGCATTTCCTCTTGTATCTATTAGCTGCCTGAATGTCTTCTTTAGTGAAGCACCTGTTCATATCCTTTGCCTATTTTTTAATTGGGTTGTGTGTGTTTTTGTGTTTGAGTGTTAGCAGAGTCATGTAGATTTTAGAGATCAGGCACTGGTCAGAGGTGTCGTAGCTGAAAATTTTTTCCCAGTCTGTAGGTGGTCTTTTTAGTCTTTTGGTGAAGTCTTTATATGAGCATAGGTGTTTGATTTTTCGGAGCTCCCAGTTATCTGGTTTCTCTTCGGCATTTTTGGTAATGTTTTGTATACTGTTTATGCCATGTATTAGGGCTCCTAGCATTGTCCCTATTTTTTTCTTCCATGATCTTTATCATTTTAGATTTTATGTTTAGGTCTTTGATCCATCTGGAATTAGTTTATGTGCATGGCGTAAGGTATGGGTCCTGTTTCATTTTTTTGCAGATGGGTATCCAGTTATGCCAGCACCATTTGTTAAAAAGACTATCTTTTCCCCAGTTAACTGACACTGGGCCTTTGTCAAATATCAGCTGCTCATATGTGGATAGATTTATATCTGGATTCTCAATTCTGTTCCATTGGTCTATGTGTCTGTTGTTGTACCAGTACCAGTACCAGGCTGTTTTGACTACTGTGGCAGTATAATAGGTTCTAAAATCAGGTAGAGTGATCCTCCCACTTTGTTCTTTTTTAGTAATGCTTTACTCGTCGGGGGCTTCTTTCCCTTCCATGCCAAGTTGGTGATTTGTTTCTCCATCTCATTAAAAAATGTTGTTGGAATTTGGATCGGAAGTGCATGGATTTTGGTAGAATAGACATTTTTACAACGTTAAGTATTACTATCCATGAGCAAGGTATGTTTTTCCATTTATGTAAGTTTCTTTTGGTTCCTTGCAGTAGTACCTTGTAATTTTCTTTGTACAGGTCTTTTACATCTGTGGTAAGATTTATTCCTAAGTATTTTATCTTCTTGGGGCTACTGTGAATGGTATTGATTGGTGATTTCCTCTTTGATGTTCTTTTTGTTGGTGTAGAGGAATCCAAGAGATTTTTGTATGTTTATCTTGTAACCTGATACTCTGCTGAACTCTTCTATTAGTTTCAGTAGTTTTCTTGAGGATTCCTTAGGGTTTTCTGTGTATAAGATCATGTTGCCTGCAAATAGAGATAATTTTACTTCTTCCTTGCCAATCTTGATGCCCTTTATTTCTTTGTCTAGCCTAATTGCTCTGGCTAGGCCTCTAGCACAATGTTGAATAAGAGCGGTGATAAAGGGCATCCTTGTCTGGTTCCCGTTCTCAAGGGAAATGCTTTCAGGCTCTTTCGGTTTAGAGTGATTTTGGCTGTTTGCTTTGTACAGATGCCCTTTATTATGTTGAGGTATTTTCCTTCTATTCCTATTTTGCTGAGAGTTTTTATCATGAATGGATGTTGGACTTTGTCAAATGCCTTTTCTGCACCAATTGATAAAGTCATGTGGTTCTTGTCTTTTGTTTTGTTTATGTGGTGGATTACATTAGTTGTTTTCCTAATGTTGAACCATCCTTGCATACCTGGTATAAATCCCACTTGGTCATGGTGAATTTTTTTTGATATGTTGTTGAATTCTATTGGCTAGGATTTTGTTGAGGATTTTTGCATTTAAGTTCATGAGGGATATAGGTCTGTGATTTTCTTTTTTTTGTGTTGTCTTTAGCCGGTTTTGGTATCAGGGATATGCTGGCTTCATAGAATGAGTTAGGTAGTGCTTTGAGATACCTTCAGTAGTGGTGGTGTTAACTGTTCTTTGAAGGTTTTGTAGAACTCTTCAGTGAAGCCGTCAGGGCCAGGACTTTTTTTTTTGTTGGGAGTTTTTTGATTACCTTTTCAATCTCTTTTTTTCTTAGGGGTCTATTTAGTTGTTCTACTTCTGTTTGTGTTGGTTTAGGTTGGTAGTGTGTTTCTAGGAATTCATCCATTTCTTCTAGGTTTTCAAATTTGTTAGAGTACAATTTTTCATAGTAATCTGATATGATTCTTTTAATTTCAGTTAGGTCTGTTGTGATATGACCCATCTCATTTCTTATTCGGGTTATTTGTTTCTTTTTCTGTATTTATTTCGTTAGTCTTGCCAATGGTTTATCGATTTTGTTAGTTTTTTGAAAGAACGAGTTTTTGGCCTTTTTAACTCTTTCAATTGTTTTTCTGTTCTCTAATTCATTTAATTCTGCTCTAATTTTTATTCTTTGCTTTCTTCTGGTGCCCAAGTGTTTCTTTTGTTGCTCTCTTTCTATTTGTTCAAGTTTTAGGGACAGTTCTTTGATTTTGGCTCTTCCTTCTTTATGTGTGTGTGCATTTATTGATGTAAATTGACCTCTGAGCACTGCTTTCACTGTGTCCCAAAGGTTTTGATAGGAAGTGTTTTCAGTCTCATTGAATTCTATCAATTTCTTTATTCCCTCCTTAATGTCGTCTATAATCCAGTCTTTTTTGAGCAGGGTATTGTTCAGTTTCCAAGTATTTGGTTTCTTTTCCCTGGTTTTTCTGTTGTTGATTTCTACTTTTATGGCCTTATGGTCTTAGAAGATGCTTTGTAATATTTCAATGTTTTGGATTCTGCAAAGGCTTGTTTTCTGACCTAATATGTGATCTATTCTAGAGAATGTTCCATGTGCACTAGAAAAAAAAAAATTATACTTTGGAGCTTTTGGGTGCAGTGTTCTATATAAGTCTATGAGGTCAAGGTGGTTGATTGCAGCAATCAGATCTTCTGTGTCTCTACTGAGCTTCTTACTGGATGTCCTATCCTTCACCAAAAGTGGTGTGTTGAAGTCTCCTACTATAATTGTGGAGGTGTGTATCTCACTTTTCAATTCTGTTAAAGTTTATTTTATGAATCTTGCAGCCCTATCATTGGGTGCATAAATATTTAAAATAGTTATATCTTCCCGGGAAATTGTCCCTTTAATCATTTGTAGCATCCTTCTTTATCCTTTGTAGTGGGTTTAACTTTAAAATCTATTTTGTCAGAAATTAATATTGTCACTCCTGCTCTTTTTTGATTGTTGTTTGCTTGGTATATTTTTTTCCATCCTTTGAGTTTTAGTTTATTTGTGTCTCTAACTCTAAGGTGTGTCTCTTATAGGCAGCATATAGACGGATCATTTTTTTTATCCAGTCTGCAACTCTCTGTCTCTTTATTGGTGCACTTAGGCCGTTTACATTTAAGGTAATTATAGATAAGTATGAGTTTAGCGCTGTCATTTTGATACCTTTTTTGTGTGTGTTGTTGACAATTTCATTTTTCCACTTACCTTTTTGTGCCGAGAAGTTTCTCTTTGTAGAATGTGTGTTCTTCCTTTTCATAGTAGTTGAATTTGTTTTTGCTGAGTCATTATGTTTATCTTGGCTTTCATTTTGAAGTATGGAATTGTTAGACCTCTTTGTGGTTACCTTAATATTTACCCCTCTTTGACTAAGTAAAAACCTAACTTGTGTCACCTTGGTTTCCTCTCCATGTGTAAGATCTATGCCTCCTGTATTTAGTCCCTCTTTTTTGACTATTGTAATCTTTTACATAATGACACCAGTGATTCCCTGTTTTGAGCAATTTTTTAAAAAAAATTGATCTTATTTTGTTTTTGTTATCCCTATATGAGTTGACATCAGGATGTTTTGTCTGTGACCTTGTGTTGTTTTGGTATCTGATATTGTTGATTTCCTGACCAAAGAATTTCCTTTAGTAATTCTTGCAGTTTTGGTTTGGTTTTTGCAAATTCTCTAAGCTTATGTTTATCTGTAAATGTCTTAATTTCACCTTCATATTTGAGAGAGAGTTTTGCTGGATATATGATTCTTGGCTGACAGTTTTTCTCTTTCAGCGCTCTATATATTTTATCCTTTTGCCTTCTTGCCTGCATGGTTTCGGCCGAAAAGTCTGAACTTATTCTTATTGATTCTCCTTTGTAGGTGACTTTTGGGTGCTTTTAAAATTTTCTCTTTATCTTTGGTTTTGGCAAGTTTGTTGATAATATATGTCTTGGTAATTTTCTTTTGGGATCTGTCTTGTATGGGGTTTGACGAACATCTTGGATAGATATCTTTTCATCTTTCACGATGCCAGGGAAGTTTCCTGCCAACCGATCTTCAGCTATTCTCTCTGTATTTTCTGTTATCCCTCCCTTTTCTGGAACTCCAATCACACACAGATTATACTTCTTGATAGAGCCCCACATGATTCTTGGGGTTTTTTTCAATTTTTAAAATTCTTTTATTTGATTTTTTTTCAACTATATTGGTGTCAATTGCCTTATCCTCCACCTCCCCACTCTGCATTCCAATTCCTTGATTCTGCTCCTCTGACTTCCTATTGAGTTGTCTAATTCTGTAATTTTATTGTTAATATTTGGGATATCTGAATGCTGTCTCTCTATGGATTCTTGCAGCTTATTAATTTTTTAACTATATTCTTGAATAATCTTTTTGATTTCTTCAACTGCTTTATCTGTGTGTTCCTTAGGTGCTTCTGTAGATTGCCTTATTTCATTTCTGAGGTCATCCCTGATGTTTTGAAGCATTCTGTATGTTAGTTTTTTATATTCTGTATCTGGCAATTCCAGGAATGTATCTTCATCTGGGAATGATTTTGATTCTTTGATTTGGGGGGTTGTAGAAGCAATCATGGTCTGCTTCTTTATGTGATTTGATATGGACTGCTGTCTCTGAGCCATCTATAAGATATTGTAATGTTTTCTTTTATATTTGCTAACTGAGTCTTATCTTCTTGTTTTGTTTTGTTACAGCACACCCAGATGGGCTACTAGATTGTGCTGTCTTGATTGCTGTAGCTTTTGAATCACTTACATCCTGTTACCAGCTGGTCTGAGCTGTTACCAGCTGTATAAGCCTATGAGTCCATTCACTATTCTTGAACAGAATCAGCTCAGGTGTTGTAGTGCTCAGGGTCGCCTAGTGCGTGGTATAGGCTCTCACCTATTAACTTAGAGGAGTAGTGGTGATGGTTGTATGTGCCAGTTTCTAGTAGCTGCAGGGGGTCACACTCCAAGGAGGGTAGGATGCTGACAGCTTTCCCCAAGTCTCAGTCAGGTAGGAGTGCCTCAGTTCTCTAGAGCGCTCTGTTGGGTGGATTCTGCAGCTGTATCTTAGGCACCCAATGCTTGTACCTCTATAGATTGGTAGGCATCACCGTCCTCAGTCCCCTTTAGCAGGTGGCTAGGTGGTATAGGTGGAGCCTCAGCCCTCAGTTCCCTGGTGTGGATCAGTGAGGGCTCCGTTTAATAGGTAAAGAGGTATCTGACCTCCAAAACTTGCCTTTACACTGCTCAGCTAAAACACTTACAGTCAGATCTCTATCAGATTTGCCTTTGCATTATAATAGCCACCTGGTTACCTGTAGGGATGAAAGCCAAAGACTGTGGGTCTCTTATGCCTGGGTGGAGCTGGTTCTGTATTGTTATTCCAGTTTAGGGAAGTCAGGGAAGAACTTTTCCTTTGATTGTTAAATGCTGCTTTTCTCAGGCCAGGAGAATGGGTTAGAAAAGAAAGAAGAAGAAGAAGAAAAAAACTGACAGTGCACTTCACTTCTGGCCCAGGGAATTCCATTGTTAATGAAGCTGACTTGGGCAGGGAGGGGAGGGATCGGATAGTTAGTAGAGAGTAGCACAGCATGATAGACAAAGTTACTTACCTTGTTTGGTGAGGGCTGTTTTTTTCTGAGATTCCAGAGGGGTGTGTAGCTTGGTGCACTGGCTGGTTCCCTGCTGAGGCTGCCCCAGAGGTTTAGGGCTGTGCCCCGTGCTTGCACAGCCTCAGGAAGCTGCAATCAGCTCCTCCAGGCTTAGTCCAAAGCCCAGTGCCAAAGTTTCCTGTCTGGGACACTGCACTACAGGCTCCAAAACCAGTTGCTACTTCCCTGTGGTATTTTGTTTGTCTGTCAGCCACATCGGTGTGCAGCCTATGTGTGCTGGCTGGGTCGTCTCCGATGTTGGTCCTGAGGTCTAGGCCTGAGTCTGTGCTTGCCTGTTTCAGTAAGCCTCAATCAGCTCCACCACTCTGGAACCAGGGAACCACAAGGGCTCAAGGCTGCAGCATGGCACACTGGCTCCGGAAGTGGTCGCTGATTCAGCGTGTGGCTTTTTGCTCCCCTCTCACTCAGGTCAACTCCTTAGTTCTGTGTTTGGTGGTCAGGGTTCGTGGATTGTCCTGTATGTAATCAATTCACTTGTTTTTTCGAGTCTTTGTTGCAAGAGGGATAAGCAGAAGCTTCTACCTAGTCAGCTATCTTGGTCCCCTCCCTGTATTTTTTAAATTAACTGATGAAACTACTGTGTAAAGGTCTAGAAAATATATGTTTGATGTTAAAAAGAAGTCCCTATACCCCAAAAATTTAGAAAGTACTGGCGAATTACAAGTCTGACTATATTTAGAATACAAATCTGGCTACATTTAGCATTCCTGTCCCTGACTATAACAAGTTCTAAGATAATATTTTGGATTTTTCTCAATGTTCGTACCACTTCTGCTTCATTAATTTTTCTTTGTTGACCAGAATTGAGTTCAGAGGGTAGCTATCTTTATTCTTTCTTCTAGTTCTCAAACAAAGACTCTTATTAAGGTACGTGAAGAATTTATAAGATACACTGATCTTAGCAAATAAACTATGAGATGCCTAGATATTTGAAATCTCCATAATTACTGTATCTTGAGATAGTATATGTGAATATGTTTAGCACAATGCCTGGTAGGTACGTAGTAGTCACTAGTAATTATTAGTTTTTATTCCCTTTTTTCTTCAAAATGCCTATTAAAAAGTGATGTTCACATCCTCCATCTGGTCTGAATAGTCCTGAAAAGAGTCCCATCTCTTCCTTTCTTCTTTAATTTTTTTTTCAGTTTTTTCACCCATAATGCTGCTTTGCCTCCAATCCTACTTTCTTCTGAATAAGATGTACATTTCCTTCCTGAGTTCTAGTTGCAAATTTATCTGATCAAGTTTAGGAAATACATTATTTTCTCTGCCTAGAACACCCTTGCCCTTTCTGCTCTTTTGAACCCTATTCAAGGCACTGATCTGGCAAGTTTTCTATGACCCTATGGCTTTTTATGGCTTAAGTTAGATGTCCCTCATCTCTGATTTCATAGTGATACAAATGTATCTCTATTAATGTTTACAATATTATATAATAATGATTGTCAGTCCCCTAATCCATCTTATCTACTAGACTTTCAACTTTTTGAGTTTCCAGGCACTATATTTCATCTCTGTAACCTGGAGCCTATCACATAATCAGCATTCAATAAATGTTTACTGATTCAATAAATAAAGTTGTATTTACTTCCTTATGTTAGTATCTCAAATTTATTACCCATTGTGCTTTGCAGTATAGCCATCTCAGATCATAACTCTGATCTCTGCTTCCCCTTTACAAATGGATTTCTCATGTGAATTATGGGGGGACTCCTTCATTGTGAATCTTCTTCCAGTATCACTTATGTCCTCCAAAGTAACCATTCTATTTTTGTAGTTTTAACTGAGCACTTTTACCTCACCACTTTCATTTTCCTCTTAGAGCTTCCTGATCAAAGCTGTAAATTTCTGAGCAAATATTGATTCTCCCAGGTCTTATGAAATAAATCTTTTGCCCCAACTAAAGATTCCATCATTTTGATTTGTTTAATCATCGCAGAAATCAAATCACATTCTGTAACCTCGTAATCATCCATTTTTTTTTTTCTCTTTTCTCTTCGCAAACTTAAACTTTCAGTTGGAGATAAAAATGCCATCTAAGTTCCAAAATCTTGAGTTTCCTGTCTTTCTAAGATCTAAGATATTTTTTCTTTCTCACACTTGAAAGTGTTTTTTTACCTCACTATGACATACCACATGTGGAGCATGGTTGTGGGTGTGTTGCGGGAAGATCAACAGCGTCCGAGGGGCTGTGTCAGTCAATCCATAGCCACTTCCCTACCACACACTGAAAAGTATTTCACCAACTCTCTCCAACCCCAGCCTTGTCCTTGCCATCACGATGTATATTTTCTTCTAATAATTCTTCGAGAGTGATTTGGTTGAAATTCTTCAGAAAGTTCAGAAAAATCCATTGTGGGTTAAGTCTCAATGGTATGACATAGTTCAAACACTTCAATATTTCTTTTTCATCTTCCTGGGTAATTCTTTTTATTAATTATTCACTTGACAATGGTTATGAGTCACTCTAACTCCCAGAGTACTTTATTTCTTTCCTATTTGTAGCCTTTTCTGTATCTGATTAAAGTAAGCATTCTTTCTGATAAACTGAAGGATATAGAGATATTTCTGTAGTTACAGACATTTTGTTTACTGTATGAAGCAGGGAAGTTAATGCTTTACCTCTTTAATTTAGAACTTTTATGACAATTTTTTTACATTGATTTTACGGGTACTTTCCATGTAGTAAGCTATTTTACATGTAGTTTCCAGTGTTGAAATACCTTATTTTGTGTTTTATGTAGATTGAGATTTTTAGTGAAAACAAAAAGTAAAAGAAGCATGTATTTCTGTGGTTATTTCTACATTTTATATGTAAAACCTTGGAAATCGTGTCGATACGGGAGTAAGTTAGTGATTTCAATACCAATTTTCACTATTCCAATATGCTATTATTTTTAATGATTTTTTATTGATACATAATACGTATATAGAAAAGTAAACACATTGTGAGAGAGTGGCTTGATGAGAATTTTGTTGTACATTTTTCTCCAGCTCTGTCCTGGACCCTCTGTTGTGATCCCTATCAGAGCAGTCCGTGATGGTAGCTGGGCTCCATCTAGTTGTACTGGACTCAGTCCAGTGGAGGCCGTGGTAATTGTGGTCCATTAATCCTTTGGACTAATATTTCCCTTGTATCTTTAGTTTCTTCATTCTTCCTTGCTCCTGAAGAGGTGAGACCAGTGGAGTATTTTAGATGGCCGCTCACAGGCTTTTAAGACCCCAGACACTACCACCAAAGTAGAATGTGGGACATTTTCTTTATAAATGGTGTTATGCCAATTGAGCTGGATGTTCCCCAAGACTGTGGTCCCCATAGCCCTCAGCCCAGCAATTCAGTCTGGCACGGAGTTTGGATGTATCTATGGAGCTTCCACGACCTTGACTTGTACATGTTGTGCTGGCTTGCCCAGTATTGTGCACTGTTTTACCCTTCACCAAAGTTACTACGTATCTATCGTCTATTCAGTGTTTTTCCATCCCCACCTCTCCCCTCCCTTGTAACAATCAAAGATTGTTTCTTTTTGTGTAAACCTTTTCATGGGTTTTTATAGTAGTGGTCACATACAATATTTGTCCTTTGTGATTGACTTATTTCACTGAAAATAATGCCCCCCCCCCAGATTCATCCATGTTATGAGATGGTTCACAGATTCATTATTGTTCTTTATCTTTGCGTAGTACTCCATTGTGTGTATACACCATAGTTTGTTTATCCATTCATCTGTCGATGGGCATCTAGGTTGTTTCCATCTTTTTTTTCCCTGTTGTGAACAATGCTGCAACGAACATGGCTGTGCATATGTTTATTCATGTGACCACTCTTATTTCTCTAGGATATATTCCTAGGAGTGGGATTGCTGGATCATATGGTATTTCCGCTTCTAGCTTTCTAAGGAAGCAACATATTATTTTCCAAAATGGTTGTACACCTGCACTGCATGAGAGTTCTGATCTCCCCACAGCCTCTCCAACATTTTTTAATTTCCTGTTTTTTCAATTCCTGCCAGTAATGCCAAAGTGAGGTGGTACCTCATGGTGGTTTTGATTTGCATTTCTCTAATGGCTAGTGGGAAATCCTGGTGATGTAGTGGTTAAGTGCTACGACTGCCAACCAAAAGGTTGGCAGTTCAAATCCTCCAGGAGCTTGTTGGAAACTCTGTGGGGCAGTTCTTTGTTCTATAGGGTCACTATGAGTTGGAATTGACTTGACGGCAACAGGTTTGGTTTTGGTTTTAATGGCTAGTGATCGTGAGCATTTCCTCATATGTCTGTTGGCCACTTAAATGTCTTCTTTGGTGAAGTGTCTGTTCATTTCCTTTGCCTGTTTTTTAACTGGATATTTGTCTTTTTGTTGTTGAGGTGTTAGATTTTCCTGTAGATTTTAGAAATTTGATCTTTGTCTGATTTTTAACAGCCAAACTTTTTTTTTGCCAGTCTGTACGTTCTCATTTTACTGTTTTGGTGAAGTCATTCGATGAGCATAAGTGTTTAATTTTTAGAAGATCCCAGTTATCTAGCTTATCCTCTGGTGTTTGTGTGTCATTTGTTGTTGTTTATATCGTATTAATGTTGTATATTAGGGTCTCTAGTGTTGATCTTATTTTTTCCTCTATGAACTTTATAGTTTTTGGCTTTATATTTAGGTCTTTGATCCATTTTGAATTAGTTATTGTGTATGGTGTGAGGTATGGGTCCTATTTCGTTTTTTTGCAGACGGGCATCCAGTTTTGCAAGCACTGTTTCTTAAAAAGACTGTGTTTTTCCTGCATTTGATGGACTTTGGGCCCTTGTGGAACATCAGGTGACTGTAGATGGGTGGATTTACATCTGGGTCCTCAATTCTGTTCCATTGGTCATGTGTCTATCGTGGTACCAGTACCAGGCTATTCTGACTACCATAGTTGTATAGTAGGTTCTGAGGTCAGGTAGTGTGAATCCTCCTACTTTATTCTTTAGTATGCTTTACTTATCCAGGGCTTCTTCCCTTTCCATATAAAGTTAATGATTAGTTTTTCCATCTCTTTAAAGAATGTTGTTGGTATTTGGATTGGTATTGCATTGTATTTGTAAATTGCTTTGGGTAGAATTGTCATTTTCATGAGGTTGAGACTACCTATCCATTACCGGGGCATGTTTTTTCATTTATGTAGATCTCTTTTGGTTTCTTGCAGTAGTGTTTTGTAGCTCTGTTGGTATAGGTCTTTTACATCACAGGTTAGATTTATTCCTAGGTATTTTATTTTTTTAGAGGCTATCATAAATGGTATTGTTTTTCTGATTTCCTTTTCATCGTTCTCTTTATTGGTGTATAGGAAGCCAACTGATTTTTGTATGTTTACTTTGTGTCTTGCAACTCTGCTAAATCTTTTTATTAGCTCCAGTAGTTTTCTCATGGAGTGTTTTAGATTTTCTTTGTATAGTATCATATCCTCTACAAAAAGAAAAAAAGGGATAGTTTAATTTCTTCATTACCAATTTGGATGCCTTTTATTTCTTTTTCTTGCATTATTGCTCTAGCTAGGACTTCCAGCACAATGTTAAATAGGAGTTGTCTTAGTTATCTAGTGCTACCATAATAGAAATACCACAAGTGGATAGCTTTAAGAAAGACAAATTTATTTTCTCACAGTCTAGTAGGTTACAAGTCCAAATTCAGGGGGTCAGCTCCAGAGGAAGGCTTTCTCTCTCTGTCAGCTCTGGAGTAATGTCCTTGTCCTCAGTCTTCCCCCAGTCGAGGATCTTCTCAGGCACAGGGACCCCGTGTCCAAAGGATGCGCTTTGCTCCTGGTGCTGCTTTCTTGGTGGTATGAGGTACCCAACTCTGCTTGTTTCCGTTTCCTTTTTATCTCTTGAGAGATAAAAGGTGGTGCAGGCCACACCCCAGGGAAACTCCTTTTATCTTGGATCAGGTAGGTGACCTGAGTGAGGGTGGTGTTACAATCCCACCCTAATCCTCTCAACATAAAATTACAATCACAAAATGGAAGACAACCATACAATACTGGGAATCATGGCCTAACCAAGTTGATACACACATTTTTGGTGGAACATAATTCAATCTATGACAGGAGTGATGATATAGGGCATCCTTGTCTTGTTCCTGTTCTCAAGGGGAATGTTTTCAGCCTCTCTCCATTAAGAATGGTGTTGGCTGTGGGTTTTGCATAGATGCCCTTTATTATGTTTAGAAATTTCCCCTCTATACCTATTTTATTGAATTTTTATCAGGAGTGAGTGCTGGACTTTGTCGAATGCCTTTTCTGCGTTAATCGAGATGGTCATGTGATTCTTTTATTTATGTGGTGGATTATGTTGACTGATTTTCTAATATCGAACCACCCTTGCATACCTGGTATGAATGAATCCTACTTGGTTCTGGTATATTATTTTTTTTTTGTTAGGATGCTGAGTTCTGTTGGCTAGAATTCTGTTGTGAATTTTTGCATCTATATTCGTAAGAGATATTGGTCTGTAATTTTCTTTTTGTGTGGTGTCTTTGCCTAGTTTTGGTATCAGGTTTATGCTAGCTTCATAGAACTAATTTGGAAGTATTACTTCTTTTTCTATGTTCTGAAAAGTATTACTGGTGTGAGCTCTTTTCTGAATGTTTGGTAGAATTCTCCCATGAAGCCATCTGGGCCAGGGATTTTTTTTGTTGGGAGTTTTTTTTTGCTACCTTTTCGATATCTTCTCTTGTTATGGATCTGTTCAGATTTTCAACATCATTTTGTGTTAGTTTGGGTAGGTAGTGTGTTTCTAGAAATTTGTCCATTTCCTCTAGGTTTTCAAATTTGTTGGAGTATAGTTTTTCATAATACTCTGTTATCTTTTTTATTTCAGTTGGGTCTGTTGTAATGTGTCCCCCATTTCATTTCTTATTTGGAGTATTTGTGTCCTCTCCTGTTTTTCTTTTGTCATCTTGTCCAGTGCTTTGTCGATTTTGTTAATCCTTTCAAAAACCTAACTTTGGTTTTGTTGATTCTTTCTATTGTTTTTCTATTATCTATTTCATTTATTTCTGCTCTGATATTTTTTATTTCCTTTCTTCTGGTGGCTGTAGTTTTTTTTTTTTGTTTTTTGCTGTTCTCTATTTGTTCAAGTGTGTAGCTAATGTTTTGATTTTGTCCTTTTCTTCTTTTTTGATGTGTGCATCTATTTCTATAAATTGACCTCTGAGGATTACCTTTGCTCTGACTGAAAGGTTTTGGTATGGTGTGTTTTCATTCTCATTTGATTCTAGGAATTTTTTGATTCCATCTCTGATTTCTTCTATCACCCAGTGGGTTTTAAGGAGGGTATTATTCAGTTTCCATTTAATTGATTTTTTTTTCCCTTGCTTTTCATATCATTAATTTCTACCTTGATGGTGTTGTGGTCAGAGAATATACTTTGTATTATCTCAGTGTTTTGGATTTTGTTGAGGGTTGCTCTGTGGCCTAAGATGTGGTCTATTCTGGAGAACATTCCATATGCATTGGAAAAGAATGTGCACTTTGGAGCTCTTCGGTGGAGTGTTCTATGTATATTAGGTCAAGTTGACTGATTGTACTTTAGCTCTTCTATATCTTCATTAAGTTTCTTTCCAGATGTTCTGTCCTTTACTTAGAGTTGTGTGTTGAAGTCTTCTACTATTATTGTGGAACTGTCAGTTCCTCTTTTCAGTCCTGTTAGAGTTTATGTATTTTAAAGTCCTGTCATTGGGTGTGTAGATGTTTATTATGGTTATGTCTTCATGATGAATTGTTCCTTTAATCTTTATATAGTATTCTTCTTTGTTTTTTATGGTGGATTATGTTTTAAAGTCTATCTTATCTGGGATTAGTATTGCCACTCCTGCTCTTTTTTGGTGGCCGTTCGCTTGATATATTTTTTCTATCCTTTGATTTTTAATAAGTTTACATCTTCGTTTTCAAGGCATGTCTCTTATAGACAGCATATTGATGGATCCTGGTTTTTCATTCTGCCACTCTGTGTCTCTTTATGGGTGCATTTAGGCTATTTATATTCAATGTAATTATTGATAGGTGTGAGTTTATTGCTGTCATTTTCTAGTGCTTTGTTTTGTGGTGCTGATGTTTTCTTTGTTCCTCTTACCCTCCTGTGCTGAATTCCTTTAGTTTCTGGATTTTTTTTTTCATTTCTTTTGTTTTAGTAGATATTGTTTCCACTGAGACTTTATGTTTTTCGTCTTTATTTTGATGAGTAGGTTTGTTAACTTTCTTTGTGGTTACCTTGAAATTTGCCCTTATCTTTCTAGGTTCAAATCAGTCTATTATTACTCAGTATCACCTTCTTTGCCTTCCTCTCCATTAGAAAGTTCTATACGTACACCATTCATTCCATCTTTGATTGTTCTGACATTGTTGTCATTTACAGATTAACCTCTCTTGTTTGCTGTTGTAATTCTTTTGGTTTTGGATAGTCCTTGAGAGTTCATTTCCTAGTTTGGTATCTAGCTGGTATGATCTTGAGTCCTAGATTTATGTTGTTGTCTGTTGTTGTTTGCTCTCAAATCAAAGGACTCCTTTTAATAATTCTTGTAAGTTTGGTTTGGTTTTTACATATTCCCTTAATTTCTGTTTATCTGGAAATGTCCTAATTTCACCATCACATTTGAACGACAGTTTTAGTTTTGCACAGTATATTATTCTTGGTTGGCAATTTTTTTCTGTCTAGATTTTATATATGTCATCCCATTGTCTTCTTGCCTGCATGGTTTCTGCTGAGTAATCAGAGTTTAGTTTTATTTTTTCCCCTCTGTATGTTACTTTTCATTTTTCTCAAGTGACTGTCAGGACTCTTTCTTTGTCTTGGTTTTAGCAAGTGTATGATATGCCTTGGAGATTTTCTTTTGGGGTGTCTCTTTTATGGGGTTTGCCATGGATTGAATTATGTCCCTTCAAAAAATATGTGTATCAACTTGGTTAGGTCATGATTCCCAGTACTGTATGGTTTCCTCCATTTTGTGATTGTAATTTAATGTTGAGAGAATTAGGGTGGGATTGTAACACCACCCTCACTCGGGTCACCTCCCTGATCCAAGGTAAAAGGAGTTTCCCTGAGGTGTGGCCTGCACCACCTTTTTATCTCTCGAGAGAAAAAAGAAACGGGAAGCAAGCAGAGAGCTGTGGACCTCATACCACCAAGAAAGAAGCACCAGGAGCAGAGCGTGTCCTTTAGACCCAGGGTCCCTGTGTGAAGAAGCTCCTCATCTGGGGGAACATTAATGAGAAGGCTGACAGAGAGAGAAAGCCTTCCGAGAGAGCTGAGGCCCTGAGTTTGGACTTGTAACCTACTAACCTGTGAGAAAATAAATTTCTCTTTGTTGCAGCCATCCACTTGTGGTATTTCTGTTATGGCAACACTAGATGACTAAGACAGGGTTCGTGAGCTTGGATGGTCAGCTCTTCATCTTCATGATATTAGGGAAATTTTCTGTCACCAATTGTTCAGTGATCTTCTCTGTATTTTCCATTTTCTCCCATTGTTCTAGAATTTCAATCACTTGCAAATTTTTGCTTTTGATCATATTCCTCATAATTCTCAGGGTTTCTTCAATATTTTTTCTGATATTTCCTCATATAAAGTGGTATCCAAGTGTTTGTCTTACGTTTTACTGATCCTGTCTTCCATTGTTTCAAACCTGCTCCTCAGCCCTTCTATGACATTGTCCATTTCTGAAATCTTGCTGTTTATCTTTTGGCTTTCTAATTGTTATTTTTGTATGATTTCTAGTTGTGAATTTATTTTGGTATTTTGTTCCTATATCATTTTCCTGAATTCTTCCATTATTTGTCTATATTTTCCAAGAATTTGTCTATTTTTTTAATAATAATTTTTATTGAGCTTTAAGTGAATGTTTACAGATCAAGTCAGTCTGTCACATATAAGCTTATATACACCTTACTCCATACTCCCACTTACTTTTCCCCTAATGAGTCAGCCCTTCCAGTCTCTCCTTTAGTGACAATTTTGCCAGTTTCTAACCCTCTCTACCCTCCTATCTCCCCTCTGGACAGGAGATGCCAATACAGTCTCAAGTGTCCACCTGATACAAGTAGCTCACTCTTCGTCAGCGTCTCTCTCCAACCCATTGTCCAGTCTCTTCCATGTCTGATGAGTTGTCTTTGGGAATGGCTGCTGTCCTGGGCCAACAGAAGGTTTGGGGACCTTGACCACTGGGATTCCTCTAGTCTCAGTCAGACCATTAAGTCTGGTCTTTTTATGAGAATTTGGGGTCTACGTCGCACTGATCTCCTGTTCCCTCAGGGGCTCTCCGTTGTGCTCCCTGTCAGAGCAGTCATCGGTTCTGGCCAGGCACCATCTAGTTCTTCTGGTCTCAGGATGATGTAAGTCTCTGGTTCATGTGGCCCTTTCTATCTCTTGGGCTCATAGTTATCGTGTGACCTTGGTGTTCTTCATTCTCATTTGATCCAGGTGGGTTGAGACTAATTGATGCATCTTAGATAGCTGCTTGTTAGCATTTAAGACCCCAGATGCCACTTTTCAAAGTGGGATGCAGAATGTTTTCATAATAGAATTATTTTGCCAATTGACTTAGAAGTTCCCTTAAGCCATAGTCCCCAAACCCTCACCCTTGCTCCACTGACCTTTGAAGCATTCAGTTTGTCGCGGAAACTTCTTTGCTTTTGGTCCAGTCCAGTCGAGCTGACCTTCTGTGTATTGAGTACTGTCCTTCCCTTCACCTAAAGTAGTTCTTATCTACTAACTAATCAGTAAATAACCCTCTCCCACCCTCCCTCCCTCCCCCCCATAACCACAAAAGTATGTGTTCTTGGTTTATACTATTTCTCAAGATCTTCTAATAGTGGTCTTATACAATATTTGTCCTTTTGCCTCTGACTAATTTCGCTCAGCATAATGCCTTCCAGGTTCCTCCATATTATGAAATGTTTCACAGATTCATCACTGCTCTTTACTGATGCGTAGAATTCCATTGTGTGAATATACCATAATTTATTTACCCATTCATCCGTTGATGGACACCTTGGTTGCTTCCAGCATTTTGCTATTGTAAACAGAGCTGCAATAAACATGGGTGTGCATATATCTGTTCGTGTGAAGGCTCTTGTATCTCTAGGGTATATTCCTAGGAGTGGGATTTCTGGGTTGTATGGTAGTTCTATTTCTAACTGTTTAAGATAACGCCAGATAGATTTCCAAAGTGGTTGTACCATTTGACATTCCCACCAGCAGTGTATAAGAGTTCCAATCTATCCGCAGTATCTCCAACATTTATTATTTTGTGTTTTTTGAATTAATGCCAGCCTTGTTGGAGTGAGATGGAATCTCATCATAGTTTTAATTTGCATTTCTCTAACGGCTAATGATTGAGAGCATTTTCTCATGTATCTGTTAGCTGCCTGAATATCTTCTTTAGTGAAGTGTGTGTTCATATCCTTTGCCCACTTCTTTTTTTTTTTTTTTATAATAACTTTTATTAAGCTTCAAGTGAACGATTACAAATCCAATCAGTCTGTCACATATAAGTTTACATACATCTCACTCCCTACTCCCACTTACTCTCCCCGTCTTGAGTCAGCCCTTTCAGTCTCTCCTTTCTTGACAATTTTGCCGGCTTCCCTCTCTCTCTATCCTCCCATCCCCCCTCCAGACAAGAGTTGCCAACACAATCTCAAGTGTCCGCCTGATATAATTAGCTCACTCTTCATCAGCATCTCTCTCCCACCCGCTGACCAGTCCCTTTCATTTCTGATGAGTTGTCTTCGGGGATGGTTCCTGTCCTGTGTCAACTGAAGGTCTGGGGAGCATGGCCGCCGGGATTCCTCCAGTCTCAGTCAGACCATTAAGTTTGGTCTTCTTATGAGAATTTGGGGTCTGCATCCCACTGATCTCCTGCTCCCTCAGGGGTCCTCTGCTGAGCTCCCTGTCAGGGCAGTCATCAATTGTGGCCGGGCACCAACTAGTTCTTCTGGTCTCAGGATGATGTAGGTCTCTGGTTCATGTGGCCCTTTCTGTCTCTTGGGCTCTTAGTTGTCATGTGGGCTTGGTGTTCTTCATTTTTCTTTGCTCCAGGTGGGTTGAGACCAATTGCTGCATCTTAGATGGCTGCTTGTTAGCATTTAAGACCCCAGACGCCACATTTCAAAGTGGGATGCAGAATGCTTTCATAATAGAATTATTTTGCCAATTGACTTAGAAGTCCCCGCAAACCATGCTCCCCAGACCCCCGCGCTTGCTCCGCTGACCTTTGAAGCATTCATTTTATCCCGGAAACTTCTTTGCTTTTGGTCCAGTCCAATTGAGCTGACCTTCCATGTATTGAGTGTTGTCTTTCCCTTCACCTAAAGCAGTTCTTATCTACTGATTAATCAATAAAAAAACCCTCTCCCACCCTCCCTCCCTCCCCCCCTCGTAACCACAAAAGTATGTGTTCTTCTCAGGTTTACTGTTTCTCAAGATCTTATAATAGTGGTCTTATACAATATTTGTCCTTTTGCCTCTGACTAATTTCGCTCAGCATAATGCCTTCCAGGTTCCTCCATGTTATGAAATGTTTCAGAGATTCGTCACTGTTCTTTATCGATGCGTAGTATTCCATTGTGTGAATATACCACAATTTATTTAACCATTCATCCGTTGATGGACACCTTGGTTGCTTCCAACTTTTTGCTATTGTAAACAGAGCTGCAATAAACATGGATGTGCATATATCTGTTTGTATGAAGGCTCTTGTATCTCTAGGGTATATTCCTAGGAGTGGGATTTCTGGGTTGTATGGTAGTTCTATTTCTAACTGTTTAAGATAACGCCAGATAGATTTCCAAAGTGGTTGTACCATTTTACATTCCCACCAGCAGTGTATGAGAGTTCCAATCTCTCCGCAGCCTCTCCAAGATTTATTATTTTGTGTTTTTTGGATTAACGCCAGCCTTGCTGGTGTGAGATGGAATCTCATCGTAGTTTTAATTTGCATTTCTCTAATGGCTAATGATCGAGAGCATTTTCTCATGTATCTGTTGGCTGCCTGAATATCTTCTTTAGAGAAATGTGTGTTCATATCCTTTGCCCACTTCTTGATTGGGTTGTTTGTCTTTTTGTGGTTGAGTTTTGACAGAATCATGTAGATTTTAGAGATCAGGCGCTGGTCGGAGATGTCATAGCTGAAAATTCTTTCCCAATCTGTAGGTGGTCTTTTTACTCTTTTGGTGAAGTCTTTAGATGAGCATAGGTGTTTGATTTTTAGGAGCTCCCAGTTATCGGGTTTCTCTTCATCATTTTTGGTAATGTTTTGTATTCTGTTTATACCTTGTATTAGGGCTCCTAGGGTTGTCCCAATTTTTTCTTCCATGATCTTTATCGTTTTAGTCTTTATGTTTAGGTCTTTGATCCACTTGGAGTTAGTTTTTGTGCATGGTGTGAGGTATGGGTCCTGTTTCATTTTTTTGCAAATGGATATCCAGTTATGCCAGCACCATTTATTAAAAAGGCTGTCTTTTCCCCAGTTAATTGACACTGGTCCTTTGTCAAATATCAGCTGCTCATACGTGGATGGATCTATGTCTGGGTTCTCAATTCTGTTCCATTGGTCTATGTGTCTGTTGTTGTACCAATACCAGGCTATTTTGACTACTGTGGCTGTATAATAGGTTCTGAAGTCAGGTAAGGTGAGGCCTCCCACTTTCTTCTTCTTTTTCAGTAGTGCTTTGCTTATCCGGGGCTTCTTTCCCTTCCATATGAAATTGGTGATTTGTTTCTCTATCCCCTTAAAATATGACATTGGAATTTGGATCGGAAGTGCGTTAAATGTATAGATGGCTTTTGGTAGAATAGACATTTTTACTATGTTAAGTCTTCCTATCCATGAGCAAGGTATGTTTTTCCACTTAAGTATGTCCTTTTGAATTTCTTGTAGTAGAGCTTTGTAGTTTTCTTTGTATAGGTCTTTTACATCCTTGGTAAGATTTATTCCTAAGTATCTTATCTTCTTGGGGGCTACTGTGAATGGTATTGATTTGGTTATTTCCTCTTCGGTGTTCTTTTTGTTGATGTAGAGGAATCCAAGTGATTTTTGTATGTTTATTTTATAACCTGAGACTCTGCCAAACTCTTCTATTAGTTTCAGTAGTTTTCTGGAGGATTCCTTAGGGTTTTCTGTGTATAAGATCATGTCATCTGCAAATAGTGATAACTTTACTTCTTCCTTGCCAATCCGGATACCTTTTATTTCTTTGTCTAGCCTGATTGCCCTGGCTAAGACTTCCAACACGATGTTGAATAAGAGTGGTGATAAAGGGCATCCTTGTCTGGTTCCCGTTCTCAAGGGAAATGCTTTCAGGTTCTCTCCATTTAGAGTGATATTGGCTGTTGGCTTTGCATAGATGCCCTTTATTATGTTGAGGAATTTTCCTTCAATTCCTATTTTGGTAAGAGTTTTTATCATGAATGGGTGTTGGACTTTGTCAAATGCCTTTTCTGCATCAATTGATAAGATCATGTGGTTTTTGTCTTTTGTTTTATTTATGTGATGGATTACATTAATGGTTTTTCTGATATTAAACCAGCCTTGCATACCTGGTATAAATCCCACTTGATCAGGGTGAATTATTTTTTTGATGTGTCGTTGGATTCTATTGGCTAGAATTTTGTTGAGGATTTTTGCATCAATGTTCATGAGGGATATAGGTCTATAATTTTCTTTTTTTGTAATGTCTTTACCTGGTTTTGGTATCAGGGAGATGGTGGCTTCATAGAATGAGTTGGGTAGTATTCCGTCATTTTCTATGCTTTGGAATACCTTTAGTAGTAGTGGTGTTAACTCTTCTCTGAAAATTTGGTAGAACTCTGCAGTGAAGCCGTCCGGGCCAGGACTTTTTTTTGTTGGGAGTTTTTTGATTACCGTTTCAATCTCTTTTTTTGTTATGGGTCTATTTAGTTGTTCTACTTCTGAATGTGTTAGTTTAGGTAGGTAGTGTTTTTCCAGGAATTCATCCATTTCTTCTAGGTTTTCAAATTTGTTAGAGTACAATTTTTCATAATAATCTGAAATGATTCTTTTAATTTCATTTGGTTCTGTTGTGATGTGGTCCTTCTCATTTCTTATTCGGGTTATTTGTTTCCTTTCCTGTATTTCTTTAGTCAGTCTAGCCAATGGTTTATCAATTTTGTTAATTTTTTCAAAGAACCAGCTTTTGGCTTTGTTAATTCTTTCGATTGTTTTTCTGTTCTCTAATTCATTTAGTTCAGCTCTAATTTTTATTATTTGTTTTCTTCTGGAGCCTGATGGATTCTTTTGTTGCTCACTTTCTATTTGTTCAAGTTGTAGGGACAGTTCTCTGACTTTGGCTCTTTCTTCTTTTTGTATGTGTGCATTTATTGATATAAATTGGCCTCTGAGCACTGCTTTTGCTGTGTCCCAGAGGTTTTGATAGGAAGTATTTTCATTCTCGTTGCTTTCTATGAATTTCCTTATTCCCTCCTTGATGTCTTCTATAACCCAGTCTTTTTTCAGGAGGGTATTGTTCATTTTCCAAGTATTTGATTTCTTTTCCCTCGTTTTTCTGTTATTGATCTCTAGTTTTATTGCCTTGTGGTCTGAGAAGATGCTTTGTAATATTTCGATGTTTTGGACTCTGCAAAGGTTTGTTTTATGACCTAATATGTGGTCTATTCTAGAGAATGTTCCATGTGCGCTGGAAAAAAAAGTATATTTTGCAGCAGTTGGGTGGAGAGTTCTGTATAAGTCAATGAGGTCAAGTTGGTTGATTGTTGTAATTAGATCTTCCGTGTCTCTGTTGAGCTTCTTACTGGATGTCCTGTCCTTCTCCGAAAGTGGTGTGTTGAAGTCTCCTACTATAATTGTGGAGGTATCTATCTCGCTTTTCAGTTCTGTTAAAATTTGATTTATGTATCTTGCAGCCCTGTCATTGGGTGCGTAAATATTTAATATGGTTATGTCTTCCTGATCAATTGTCCCTTTTATCATTATATAGTGTCCTTCTTTATCCTTTGTGGTGGATTTAAGTCTAAAGTCTATTTTGTCAGAAATTAATATTGCTACTCCTCTTCTTTTTTGCTTATTGTTTGCTTGATATACTTTTTTCCATCCTTTGAGTTTTAGTTTGTTTGTGTCTCTAAGTCTAAGGTGTGTCTCTTGTAGGCAGCATATAGATGGATCGTGTTTCTTTATCCAGTCTGTGACTCTCTGTCTCTTTATTGGTGCATTTAGTCCATTTACATTCAGGGTAATTATAGATAAATAAGTTTTTAGTGCTGTCATTTTGATGCCTTTTTATGTGTGTTGTTGACAATTTCATTTTTCCACACACTTTTTTGTGCTGAGGCGTTTTTCTTAGTAAATTGTGAGATCCTCATTTTCATAGTGTTTGACTTTATGTTAGTTGAGTCGTTACGTTTTTCTTGGTTTTTGTCTTGAGTTATAGAGTTGTTATGCCTTTTTGTGGTTACCTCATTATATACCCCTATTTTTCTAAGTAAAAACCTAACTTGTATTGTTCTATATCGCCTTGTATCACTCTCCATATGGCAGTTCAATGCCTCCTGTATTTAGTCCCTCTTTTTGATTATTGTGATCTTTTACCTATTGACTTCCATAATTCCGTGTTATGTGTATTTTTTTTTTTTAATTAATCTTAATTTGTTTGTTTTTGTGATTTCCCTATTTGAGTTGATATCAGGACGTTCTGTTTTGTGACCTTGTGTTGTGCTGATATCTGATATTATTGATTCTGTGACCAAACAATATCCTTTAGTATTTCTTGTAGCTTTGGTTTGGTTTTTGCAAATTCTCTAAACTTGTGTTTGTCTGTAAATATCTTAATTTCGCCTTCATATTTCAGAGAGAGTTTTGCTGGATATATGATCCTTGGTTGGCAGTTTTTCTCCTTCAGTGTTCTGTATATGTCGTCCCATTCCCTTCTTGCCTGCATGGTTTCTGCTGAGTAGTCAGAACATATTCTTATTGATTCTCCCTTGAAGGAAACCTTTCTTTTCTCCCTGGCTGCTTTTAAAATTTTCTGTTTATCTTTGGTTTTGGTGAGTTTGATGATAATATGTCTTGGTGTTTTTCTTTTTGGATCAATCTTAAATGGGGTTCGATGAGCATCTTGGATAGATATCCTTTCGTCTTTCATGATGTCAGGGAAGTTTTCTGTCAGAAGTTCTTCAACTATTTTCTCTGTGTTTTCTGTCCCCCCTCCCTGTTCTGGGACTCCAATCACCCGCAGGTTATCCTTCTTGATAGAGTCCCACATAATTCTTAGGGTTTCTTCATTTTTTTTAATTCTTTTATCTGATTTTTTTTCAGCTATGTTGGTGTTGATTCCCTGGTCCTCCAGATGTCCCAGTCTGCATTCTAATTGCTCGAGTCTGCTCCTCTGACTTCCTAGTGTGTTGTCTAATTCTGTTATTTTATTGTTAATCTTTTGGATTTCTGAATGCTGTCTCTCTATGGATTCTTGCAACTTATTAATTTTTCCACTATGTTCTTGAATAATCTTTTTGAGTTCTTCAACAGTTTTATCAGTGTGTTCCTTGGCTTTTTCTGCAGATATCCTAATTTCATTTGTGATATCATTAAGCATTCTGTAAATTAGTTTTTTATATTCTGTATCTGATAATTCCAAAATTGTATCTTCATTTGGGAAAGATTTTGATTCTTTTGTTTGGGGGGTTGGAGAAGCTGTCACGGTCTGCTTCTTTAAGTGGTTTGATATGGATTGTTGTCTCCGAGCCATCACTGGGAAACTAGTTTTTCCAGAAAATCCGCTAAAAAAAAACTGCAGTCAGATCCCTATCAGAGTTCTCCCTCTGGCTCAGGCTATTCAGATGTTAATGAAGCCGCCTGGGGAGGGTGGGGGAGGGAACAGAGAGATAGGAGAGTAGCACCTCAGAATATAGCCAGAGTTGCTTGTCTTGCTTGGAATGACTGTTATATCTGAGATTCCCGCGGGCGCGTCGCCTATGTGTGCTGGCTGTGTGGAGATTGCCCCCAGGGGGTCTGGCCCGCTGGAGTCACGGTCAGATCCTCCGCTTCCAGCCCCACGCCCAGCGTCAAGGCTCCCCTACTGGGACGGTGCACTCTCAACTCCAAAATCAGTCGCTGCCTCCCGGGGACTTCTCGTCCCTCCAGCCGCGTGGCCGTGCCGCCCCCGTGAACCAGGTGGGCCCCCTCCCGGGGTTAGTTCAGATGGGTGGAGTAGCTCCCCGTGCTTGTGCCGCGACCAAGTGTCCCGGCTGGAACGCTGTTCTCCCCACTCCAATACCAGTCGCTGCCTCCCGGGGACTTCTCCTACCGGCTGCGTCCCACGCCGCCCGCGCGACCCGGCTGGTCCCCTTCCCGGGGTTAGTTCAGGGGGTGGAGCAACTCTCCGTGTTTATGGCGTACCTGCGAGCAGTCCAAATCCCTGCGGGACGGTTCCCCGGCTCGGATGCTGCTCTTTCTGCTCCAAGATCAGTCACTGCCTCCCGGGGACTTCTCCTACCGGCTGCGTCCCACGCCGCCCGTGGAACCGGCTGGTCCCCCTCCCGGGGTTAGTTCAGGGGGGTGGAGCAGCTCTCTGTGCTTGTGCCGTACCTGACTGGTACGCTGGCTCCAGGCTCTGGAAACTATCGCTGCTTCCCCGTATTAGTTCGTTCTCCGTCTCTAAATCCGTGTTTGTTGTTCAGGGTTCGTAGATTGTTATGTATGTGATCGATTCACTTGTTTTTCCGTGTCTTTGTTGTAAGAGGGATCCGAGGTAACGTCTGCCTAGTCCGCCATCTTCCTTTGCCCACTTCTTGATTGGGTTGTTTATCTTTTTGTGGTTGAGTTTTAACAGAATCATATAGATTTTAGAGATCAGGTGCTGGTCAAAGATGTCATAGCTGAAAATTCTTTCCCAGTCTGTAGGTGGTCTTTTTACTCTTTTGGTGAAGTCTTTAGATGAGCATAGGTGTTTGATTTTTAGGAGCTCCCAGTTATCTGGTTTCTCTTCATCATTTTTGGTAATGTTTTGTATTCTGTTTATGCCTTGTATTAGGGCTCCTAACGTTATCTCTACTTTTTCTTCCATGATCTTTATCGTTTTAGTCTTTATGTTTAGGTCTTTGATCCACCTGGAGTTAGTTTTTGTGCTTGGTGTGAGGTATGGGTCCTGTTTCATTTTTTTTTGCAAATGGATATCCAGTTATGCCAGCACCATTTGTTAAAAAGACTATCTTTCCCCAATTAACTGGCACTGGTCCTTTGTCAAATATCAGCTGCTCATATGTGGATGGATTTATATCTGGGTTCTCAATTCTGTTCCATTGGTCTATATGTCTGTTGTTGTACCAGTACCAGGCTGTTTTGACTACTGTGGCTGTATAATAGGTTTTAAAATCAGGTAGAATGAGTCCTCCCACTTTCTTCTTCTTTTTCAGTAATGCTTTACTTATCCGGGTCTTCTTTCCCTTCCATATGAAGTTGGTGATTTGTTTCTCCATCACATTAAAAAATGTCATTGCAATTTGGATCGGAAGTGCATTGTACGTATAGATGGCTTTTGGTAGAATAGACGTTTTTACTATGTTAAGTCTTCCTATCCATGAGCGAGGTATGTTTTTCCACTTAAGTAGGTCCTTTTTAGTTTCTTGTAGTAGTACTTTGTAGTTTTCTTTATATAGGTCTTTTACATCCTTGGTAAGATTTATTCCTAAGTATTTTATGTTCTTGGGGGCTACTGTGAATGGTATTGATTTGGTTATATCCTCTTCGATGTTCTTTTTGTTGATGTAGAGGAATCCAAGTGATTTTTGTATGTTTATCTTATAACCTGAGACTCTGCCAAACTCTTCTATTAGTTTCAGTAGTTTTCTGGAGGATTCCTTAGGGTTTTCTGTGTATAAGATCATATCATCTGCAAATAGAGATAATTTTAACTCCTGCCTTGCCAATCCGGATGCCCTTTATTTCTTTGTCTAGCCTAATTGCTCTGGTAGGACCACTAGCACAATGTTGAATAAGAGCGGTGATAAAGGGTATCCTTGTCTGGTTCCCGTTCTCAAGGAAAATGCTTTCAGGCTCTCTCCATTCAGAGTGATGTTGGCTGTTGGCTTTATGTTGAGGAATTTTCCTTGAATTCCTATTTTGCTGAGAGTTTTTATCATGAATGAGTGTTGGACTTTGTCAAACGCTTTTTCTGCATCAATTGATAAGATCATGTGGTTTTTGTCTTTTGTTTTATTTGTATGGTGGATTACATTAATGGTTTTTCTAATATTAAACCAGACTTGCATACCTGGTATAAATCCCACTTGGTTGTGGTGGATTATTTTTTTGATATGTTGTTGAATTCTATTGGCTAGAATTTTGTTGAGGATTTTTGCACCTATGTTCGTGAGGGATATAGGTCTGTAATTTTCTTTTTTTGTGATGTCTTTACCTGGTTTTGGGATCAGGGATATGGTGGCTTCATAGAATGAGTTTGGTAGTATTCCATCATTTTGCATGCTTTGAAATACCCTGAGTAGTAGTGGTGTTAACTCTTCTCTGAAAGTTTGGTAGAACTCTGCAGTAAAGCCATCCGGGCCAGGGTTTTTTTTTGTTGGGAGTTTTTTTATTACCGTTTCAATCTCTTTTTTTGTTATGGGTCTATTTAGTTGTTCTACTTCTGACTGTGTTAGTTTAGGTAGGTAGTGCTTTTCTAGGAATTCATCCATTTCTTCTTCATCCATTTGTTAGAGTACAATTTTTTGTAATAATCTGATATGATTCTTTTAATTTCATTTGGGTCTGTTGTGATGTGACCCATCTCGTTTCTTACTTGGGTTATTTGTTTCCTTTCCTGTATTTCTTTAGTCAGTCTGGCCAATGGTTTATCAATTTTTGTTAATTTTTTCAAAGAACCAGCTTTTGGCTTTGTTAATTCTTTCAATTGTTTTTCTGTTCTCTAATTCCTTTAATTCAGCTCTAATTTTTATTATCTGTTTTCTTCTGGTGCCTGATGGATTCTTTTGTTGTTCATTTTCTGTTTGTTCAAGTTGTAGGGATAGTTCTCTGATTTTGGCTCTTTCTTCTTTTTGTATGAGTGCATTTATCGATATAAATTGACCTCTGAGCACTGCTTTTGCTGTGTCCCAGAGGTTTTGATAGGAAGTATTTTCATTCTCGTTACATTCTATGAATTTCTTTATTCCCTCCTTAATGTCTTCTATAACCCAGTCTTTTCTGAGCAGTGTATTGTTCAGTTTCCAAGTATTTGATTTCTTTTCCCTCATTTTTCTGTTATTGATTTCCACTTTTATGGCCTTGTGGTCTGAGAAGATGCTTTGTAATATTTCGATGTTTTGGGTTCTGAAGAGGTTTGTTTTATGACCTAATATGTGGTCTATTCTAGAGAATGTTCCATGTGCACTAGAAAAAAAAGTATACTTTGCAGCAGTTGGGTGGAGTGTTCTATATAAGCCTATGAGGTCAAGTTGGTTGATTGTAGCAATTAGGTCTTCTGTGTCTCTATTGAGCTTCTTACTGGATGTCCTGTCCTTCTCCGAAAGTGGTGTGTTGAAGTCTCCTACTATAATTGTGGAGGTGTCTATCTCACTTTTCAGTTCTGTTAAAGTTTGTTTTATGTATCTTGCAGCTCTGTCATTGGGTGCATAAATATTTAATATGGTTATATCTTCCTGGGCAATCGTCCCTTTTATCATTATATAGTGTCCTTCTTTATCCTTTGTGGCAGATTTAAGTTTAAAGTCTATTTTGTCAGAAGTTAATATTGCTACTCCTGCTCTTTTTTGCTTGATATATTTTTTTCCATCCTTTGAATTTTAGTTTGTTTGTGTCTCTAAGTCTAAGGTGTGTCTCTTGTAGGCAGCATATAGACGGATCGTGTTTCTTTATCCAGTCTGAGACTCTCTGTTTCTTTATTGGTGCATTTAGTCCATTTACATTCAGCATAATTATAGATAAGTATGTGTTTAGTGCTCTCATTTTGATGCCTTTTTGTGTGTGTTGTTGACAATTTCATTTTTCCACTTACTTTTGTGTACTGAGAAGTTTTTCTTTGTAAATTGTGTGTTCCTCTTTTTCATAGTATTTGGCTTTATGTTTGCTGAGTCGTTATGTTTTTCTTGGTTTTTATTTTGAGTTATGGAGTTGTTATAGCTCTTTGTGGTTACCTTAATATTTACCCCTATTTTTCTAAGTTAAAACCTAACTTGTGTTGTCCTATATCACCTTGTATCCCTCTCCATATGGCAGTTCTATGCCACCTGTATTTAGTCCCTCTTTTTGATTATTGTGATCTTTTACATATTGACTTCAATGATTCCCTGTTTTGAGCTTTTTTTTTTTTTAATTAATCTTAATTTGTTTTTATGATTTCCCTATTTGAGTTGATATCAGGATGTTCTGTTCTGTGACCTTGTGTTGTGCTGGTATCTGACATTATTGGTTTTCTGATCAAACAATTTCCTTTAGTACTTCTTGTAGCTTTGGTTTGGTTTTTGCAAATTCTCTAAGCTTCTGTTTATCTGTAAATTTCTTAATTTCGCCTTCATTTTTGAGAGAGAGTTTTGCTGGATATATGATCCTTGGCTGGCAGTTTTTCTCCTTCAGTGCTCTATATATGTCATCCCATTGCCTTCTTGCCTGCATAGTTTCTGCTGAGTAGTCTGAACTTTTTGTTATTGATTCTCCTTTGTAGAGACCCTTCTTTTATCCCTGGCTGCTTTTAAAATTTTCTGTTTATCTTTGGTTTTGGCAAGTTTGATGATAATATGTCTTGGTGATTTTCTTTTTGGATCAATCTTAAATGGGGTTCGATGAGCATCTTGGATAGATATCCTTTCGTCTTTCATGATGTCAGGGAAGTTTTCTGGCAAAGGTCTTCAGCTATTCTCTCTGTGTTTTCTGATATCCTTCCCTGTTCTGGGATTCCAATCACACACAAGTTATTCTTCTTGATAGAGTCCCACATGATTCTTAGGGTTTCTTCATTTTTTTTAATTCTTTTATCTGATTTTTTTTTCAGCTATATTGGTGTCAGTTCCCTGGTCCTCCAGATCTCCTACTCTGCATTCTAATTGCTTAAGTCTGCTCCTCTGACTTCCTATTGGGTTGTCTAATTCTGTAATTTTGTTGTTAATCTTTTGGATTTCTGAATGCTGTCTCTCTATGGATTCTTGCAGCTTATTAATTTTTCCACTATGTTCTTGAATAATCTTTTTGACTTCTTCAACTGCTTTATCAGTGTGTTCCTTGGCTTTTTCTGTAGACTGCCTTATTTCATTTCTGAAGTCATCCCTGATGTCTTGAAGCATTCTGTAAATTAGTTTTTTATATTCTGTATCTGGCATTTCCAGGATTGTAACTTCATTTGGGAAAGATTTTGATTCTTTAGTTTGGGGAGTTGTAGAAGCAGTCATGGTCTGCTTATTTATGTGGTTTGTTATCGACTGCTGTCTCCGAGCCATCACTAAGATATTGTAGTGATTTATTCTATATGTGCTCACTGAGTCTTATCTTGTTTTGTTTTCTTTCAATATACGTAGATGGGCTACTAGATTGCGCTGTCCTGAGTGTTGTAGCCCTTGACTCACTTATGTCCTACTACCAGCTGGTTTGGGCTGTTACCAGATATATAAGCCTGAGTCCATTCACTATTCTTGAGTAGAATCTGATTTTGGGTCATCAAGTGTGTGGAGCAGACTGTCACCTAGAGAAGTAGTGGTGATACTTGTGTGCACCAGATTCTAGTAGCAGCTGGGGTTCACACTCCGGGAGGGCAGGACGCTGACAGGCTTCCCCCAAGTGTCAGTAAGGTAGGTGTGTCTCTATTCCTAAAGCACTTTGGTGGGTGGGCTCTGCAGCTGTACCTTAGGCCCCCAATGCAAGTAGCTGTACAGATCGGTAGGTGTCACCTTCCTTAGACCCCTAAGGCAGGAGGCTAGGTGGTCTGGGGGGAGCTTCAGTCCTCAGTTTCCTGTTGTGGGTCAGTGAGGGCTCTGTTGAATATGCAGAGATATCAGACCTGGGAAACTTGTCTTTCCAGTAATCTGCTAAAACAATTGCAGTCTGATCCCTATCACAATTGCCTTTGCATTATAATAGCCACCTTGTTCCCTGTAGGGATGAAAGCCCAAGACTTTGGATCACATGTGCGTGGCTGGAGCTGGTTCTGTGTTTTTAGTCTATTTAGGGAAGGGTTTTTGGTCCCTGGGTTTTTTGTAGCTGCTTCTCTCAGGCCAGGAGAATGTGTTAGGAAAAGACCAAAAAGAAAGAAAAACCGCAAGCAGTTCACTCTCTGGCTCAGGAAATTCCAATGTTAATGAAGCCGCCTGGGAAGGGGAGGGGAGGGTTCAGATAAATAGGAGAGAATAGCACCCTGGAATATAGACAAAGTTACTTATCTTGCTTGGGATGACTGTTTTATCTGAGATTCCCGAGGGGGGTGTGTGAACTGTGTGCGCTGGCTGGGTAGAGATTGCCCCCGAGTGTCAGGCCCGTGTCCGGTGCTTGTACTGTTTCAGAAGCCGCAGTTAGTTCCTCCGCTCCCAGTCCAAAGCCCAGCGCCAAGGTTCCCCGGCTGGGACTCCACACTACCTGCTCCAAAACCAGTCGCTGCCTCCTGGTGACTTCACCTCCTGTCAGCCGCGTCACTGCGCTGCCTGCCTGCACTGGCTGGGCTTCCCCTGAGGTCAGTTCAGGGGGCTAGGGCTGCGCCCCGTGTTTGTACCATCTCAGGATGCCGTGCTCGGCTACCCTGCACCCAGTCCAAAGCCCGGCACCAAGGTTTTCTGACTGGGATGCTGGCTCCAGTCTCCGAAAACAGTCGCTGCTTCCCCTGGTTGTTTGTTCTCAGTCTCTGTCACTCAGGTCAACTCTTTAGATCTGTGTTTGATGGTCAGGGTTCATAGATTGTCATGTATGTGATCGATTCACTTGTTTTTTCTGAGTCTTTGTTGCGAGAGGGATCTGAGGTAGCTTCTACCTAGTCAGCCATCCTGGCCCCTCAGTCTGAATTTGTCTATTTTTTCCTCATTTTTTTGTCTGCTTTTTTCTTCAACCCTTGGGTATCTCTGAATATCAGAGATTTGAATTCCCTATCAGGTAGTTCTAGTGCCTTTTCTTCTCCTGGAAAGTCGTCTGGTGTTTTATTTCGGATGTCTACTGGACCCTGTCCTGTTTTTTTTATATGCTTTGATATTGTCTGCTATCTTTGGTACATTCAGTAGTTATTTTTTTTCATTTATTGATTGTAGTTCTGTTTGTTTTATTTGATTATGTCTGAGCAGCCAGACTGTGCATTCTTTGTTGTTTGCTTGTCCGTGGGCATGATACTTTTCTCCTCCTTGTCCAATGGCAGGGCCAGTTGCTCAGCTATGGTGCAGCATAGGAATCCCAGCTGAAGAGGAGGGGCTGGGATGGGTTGTTTGGCCAGAGATCAGTGCAGGGCAGGTTCTGGTAGGCCATGCCTGTGCTGCTCGGGGTGTGATATTCAGCACACAGTGCAGGTAGGCAGGAAGGAGGGGGGAGGTTGTAATGTGTGGAGCTCAGATGGGCATGGGAAAGAACAGAGAGGAGAGAGAACCAGGAGCCAAAAACAAACAAAAAATATTGCTAAAGGACCTTGCCTGTGGAGTGCAGAGATGAGAAACTAAGAAATGGAGAAAAACAGAAAAGGAAAAAAGAAAAATAGAAAAAAAATTAGGAAAAAAAAAAAAAGAAAAGCTCCCAGGGATCCCACCAGTGCAGTTGAGAAGACTGGGGAGGTGGGTCCCAGGCTGTGCAGTACAACCTGGTTCGAAGGGGCAGAGCCATCACACAGCACAAGGTATTCAGGAGAGAAGAAAAGAAGGTAAGTATAGACAGATGAGAAACTGAGAAATGAAGAAAGACAAAAAGGAAAAAAAAAAAAAGAAATGGCCCCAGGGATCCCACCGGTGCGGCTTCACAGACCAGGGATGTGGCTCCCAAGCTGAGCAGTACCACCTGGCTAGAAGGGGGTCCCAAGCAGCAAAAAGAAAAAGAAAACAAACAAAACAAAACAGAACCAAACCAAACCAAAGAAAAAAAACAGAACAAAACAAAAGGCCCTGGGGATCCCACCAGCATGGTGGCACAGACTGGGGAAGCAGTTCCCTAGCCAAGTGGTGCTTCCCAGCCTTTCGAGAAGAAGGAAAGATGACACACAGAGCCAGGAGTTCAAGAGAGGGAAGGAGGAGTCAGTGAGGGGCAGGGAAGGAACCAAAAAAAGCAGGAAGAAACACCAGGAACAAACAAATGGCACTGGGGGAGCCAGCCAGTATGGGTGGGGTGTATCCAAGTGGCATGGAGCTGGAGCCAGTGCCTTCTGGCCAAGAGACTGTGCCTGGCTGGATGCAGCAGAGGCCGAGTTGGGGGAAGAAGGGTAGAGGGTGGGAAAGTGTATGTCACTGGTTACCAGGTGCTTTGTCTCCTGCTGGGAGATCCATGAAGCTGCTTTACCATATTCCTTGCCCGTGGATCTCCCGCAGGAGTCCAAGATGGCAAATCTGTGCTGCGCTAGCTGATAGGGAACCTCCGCATGTATCTCTCCTCACTCTTTGTTCTCTGTCAGTTTCTTATTACATTTCGTGCTTGGCTGAGCTCTTTATCTTTTCATTTGACACTTAGGATTCCAGGATTGACATTTGTCTTTGTTTTAGTTTTTTGGGTCTTTGCTGTGGAGTGGCAGCATGGTGTTTCTGCCTATAGTGCCATGTTGGCTCCGCCTCCTCATTTTCCTGTCTTAATCGCCACCCCTTCCTTTAAAGATACTGTTCTTGTTGTTTGCTGCCGTTGAGTCAGCCGCCAACTTTTAGGTTAGCTCTTGTTGTTAGTTGCCCTCGAGTTGATTCTGACTCATGGTGACCCCATGTGTAGTACAGTGTAGTACTGCTTCATAGAGTTTTCAAGGCTATGACCTCTAGAAAACAGATTGCCAGACCTTTCTTCTGAAGTGCCTCTGGGTGGGTTCAAAGCACCACCCTTTCAACCAGTAACTAAGTGCTTAATTATTTGTGCCACCCAGGTTAGGTGGTAGCTGATCATAAGCCCTTTCTACTACCTGGGTTCCTTCCTCTAAAGATATGTATTATATAAACTTCTAACACCAGTAATTACTTCTACCTATTTTCTAAAAAATAGAAAAAAAAATTTTTCAGGCTTAATATAAATGGGATCATATACTTTTTATTCTTTTTTGTCAGCTTCTTTCGTTTAAAATTTCGATTGTGAGATTCTTTCATGTTTTTGTGTTTAATTGTAGTTCTTTAATTTCATTGCTTTATATTATTCAGTTGAGTGATTATACCATTATTTATTTGTCCTTTCTACCTTTGATGGGCATTTGAGTGGTTTTCAGTTGGAATTATTATTGATAATGCTGCCATGAGTCTTTTGTACATCTTTTTTTGATTTACATGTGCCAGCTAGCTCTTGGGTATATACCTGGGTGTGGAATTGCTGATTCACAGAGAATGTATATGTTCACCTTAAGTAGATACTGTCAAACAGTTTTTCAAAATGTTTGCCAGTTTATACTCCTGCCAATAGTATGAATGTTCCAGTTGTTCCATAGTCTTACCAACAACAGGTTTTTTTGGTTTTTAAATTTGAGCTATTAATGTTGGAACAGCAGCGGTACCTCATTGTGGTGATAATTTTGGTTTCCATATTTATAACGAAGTTAAGTACTTTGTATGTTTATTGGCTATTTAGATACCCTTCTTTGTGAAGTGTCTATGCAACTGTTTTGATCAGTCATCTTTTTCATTGATCTTAGTTCTTTATATATTCTTGATACAAACCGTTGTCAGTTATATGTATTGAAAATAATTTATGCTAGTGTGTGACTTGCTTTTTCACCTCTTAGTGGTGTCTTTCAATGAACAGAAGTTCTTAATTTTAAAGTAGTCCAATTTGTCAGTCTTTTAAAATTTGTCCTTTTTATCTCCTCTTGAAGAAATCTTTCCCTACCTGCAATTATAGTATATAATATTTGTATTTTATAAATGTACCTTTTACTTGCTATTTAGTAGTATATCTTTGTTTTTGAACTACATTGACCATATAATTTCACTCTGACTCTTTATGTAAATTCTGAATATTGAAAAATATAAAATACTGATATTAATGCTAGCATTTTAACATTTTCCAAAATAAATACCAGGCCATAGATGGTGAAAATTTTCTTTTGTATTAAAATTACTAGAGTGAAAATCACACATTGGTGGAATAAGGGCAACCTTGGGGAAAATTTAAGTGTTGTCGACGGCACTGGGCTTTTTTATATTAAATATATTTATTCTAAGAGAACTTTATTCAAAGACACAAATATACACACATGTATATCTCAAGACACTTTGCCAATTTAGGGTCACAAAAATATTCTGTATAGCTTGGTTGATGCATAAATGTATCTAGAAATGACTCATTGAGAGTAAAAAATATGACAAAGATTGGAAAAAATTTTCTCTCATGTTTTGGGGAAAAATAAAACCTTTTGTTATGGATTGAATTTTGCCTCCCCTCCCAAATAAAATGTTGAAGTCCTAATTCCTGTACCTGTGACCCTGTTTAGAAATAATTTCTCCTTTTATATGATGTCAATGAAGTCATACCAGAGGAGGCTGGGTCCTAAACCTAAACCCCTCTGAGTGGTATCTTATAAAAAGGGAAAACAGACATAGAGAGACACATATTCACAGGGCGAAAGATCATGTAAGGATTGGCCTACAAACCAAGGGAGGCCAAGGAACTCCCAGGGCCACCAACATGGAAGGACCTCTCCTTCGAGGTGATGCCCTGAGTTGGACTTCTGGCCTTCAGAACTGTGAGAAAATAAATTCTGTTTTTCAAAGCCACCCACTTGAGGTATTTTTGTTACAGCAGCACTAGGCAGCTAAGACATTTAAGAAAGAAAATGTAGACTTGTTTTCTTTTTTTAATTTTTCTCTTTCTCTTTTTAAAATATTCTACTTCCCCTCAGTTCTTTGTATCTCCAGCCTACACATGTAGTGGCAAAACACATTAGAGACCTCTCCAGCTGCTACTTTTGGTGACTTTGAGAGCACTGTAGTGCCACACGCCACGGTAGATCAGCCTGGCTGAACATTATTGTTTAAGCAGTTCTGTGGTCAGTCATTAGATACTGACTCTCTCACATTGCAGCCTAAAAATTATGTCACGTCAACAATTCTGTCAGTATGTGGGACCTTGTTTCAAAAATGGACAATTTGAACAGACCATATATTATGTCAGAGGTTTGTGTTTATGCAATTTTTGAAAAGAATATGATTCAAGTACTGAGATTTTGACCCTACAAATATAAATTCTTCATATGTATTAATATTATGAATGAGAAGAATTAATTGAAATTACTTGAGAAGAGATGTTGAGACTTGAGATAGCATGAAATTACTCAGGGATGTCCATGTATTTTTGTAACTATTTCTGTGGCTGTGAGCATGGCTTTGATGAAAACATAATGATAGTACCTTTGTTCACGTAACAACTCTAACTTTAACAGAATAGTTTTATCTCATTTAATTCTAAAAATAACTCTACTATGTAGGCAAGAAATGTATCAGCCAAATAAGGAAATTAACACTCAGGAGAGGCTGAGTGATTTGAGGACTTGCAGAGCAACTGGCGGGCCAAGCCACCAGGAGAACTCCCCTCCTGGGCTCCCAGTGCCAGGCTTGTTACAAGTACTTGGACTTGTTCAAAAAATATGCTTAGGCTCCATTTGAGCCGCTTTTGAAATATTAATTCTTTCCAAAGTCAATTTACAGGCAAAAAGGAAAAACAAAATGTGAAATTTCTCTTTGAAAAAAGCAGGAGTCTAGAAATTTATCCTTACCCTCGTCATGCATGAATATTAATTGAGCATCCACAAGGTGTTTGGCACTGTAATTGACTAATTTCCTGTGAGTTCAGACTTCCCAGGAGGCAGTGTTACAGTATAATGCTGCTGGCTAAAAACATGCTGTCAGATGTACAGGCAAAAATATTTTTCTGTCCTTTGATCCGCATTGTTTAGTCTCAGCCAAAATTTTGCCTTCCTCTGCAGGCAAGCAAGACATACCAGCACAGGGCTGCCAGTGATTTTAAAAGGGGCTCTGTACTCAAAGGAGTCCATGGGGATGTTTGTGTGTGTGTATGTGTGTGTGTGTGTGTGTGTGTGTGTGTAGTATGGAATTTAACCATTTGTTCAGCGCCATCAAAATTGTTGCCTTTCCTTCTGCTGCTTTTCTTAACAAGAAGTATTGTTGGCACTTCACTGGGTACCATGCACTGATTTTCAAATTTGCTTTTAGGGCTTGAATCTATCCTATGCATTGTTTTATCACAAAGAATCTCACTATTTTTATTCTCATTGTGTCTGAATAATCAACTTTGTGTGTGTCACTTGGGCTTGTTATATCCATTTTTAGCACAAGTATGCCTAGAGAGAAAGCAGGTTTTTAAGAGAACGACGGAAGTTAATTATTTTGCTAAACAATGATGGTTTATTAAGCATGTGGCTTTGGCATTATTCATTGGCATCTGTCACTTCTTTATGCCTGAGACTTCTGATTGAGATAACAATTCATCAGAGAAGCACAATTATTCAGCAAGAATCCTCTGTGTAAGAACCTAGGGTGCAAACTGTTGCAGCTTTCTTTTGGGGTGATGTGGCAGCTTACGGGTGACTACCTCCATGATCTCTCCTTGGCTCAGGAAATTCGTGATAGCAAGGTTTTATTCCTGCTAGGTATTACTTGACAATATTTCTTCCATTATGATGAGAAAATGTATGTGAAAGTGCTTTGAACTTTACAGAATGCTCAGCAAACACTCAGGTATTGCTATTATTATCAGCTATGCCTACCACAATGCTCATTCTAATGATGTGAGATTATCTTGCAGAGGGAGCAAGATGTAGTATCTTTAGTTTTGTGCAAGTTGGGGGAATGTAGTAACAAAATCTCAGCTGACAAAGAAATATCTGATCCATTGTCTATTTTGTTATCTCCTTTTAGGCTTTCAGTGTTTGGCAAAGGCAGATGAGATTGAGGAGGGGTAGAATCAAGAGATCAGAGGGAAACAATGCCGGAGAGACAGCCTTTCACTGAAATGTGGTGGAAAGGCTGGCTCTTTGTCTCTCCCTCATACTATTAATCCATACTTGCATTGTGTTTTTTAATGTTATTTGGAGTCAGCGATTAGCGTCTCTAACCAAGTTAGATTTTCTCTTCACAAGACTTAAAAAGACTTATGTACCAATAAAAACTACTGATTGTCTAAAGCAAAAAAAAAAAAAAAAAAAGAAACCCATTGCTGTCAAATCGATTCTGACTCATAGTGACCCTATAGGGCAAAGTAGAATTGCCCTATAGGGTTTCCAACGAGTGGCTGGTGGATTCAGACTGCCGACATTTTGGTTAGCAGCCAAGCTCTTAACCACTGCACTACCAGGGCTCCACTGATTGTCTAAGGTTCATTTAATGCTCTGAAATTAGTGTAGGGTGAGGGAAGAGAATTAACCAAGCACCTTATTAAAGGCCTGACTTTGTCTTAAGTATGTTATGTACATTAAAATGTTGTCATAACAGCCCTACAAAATAAAGCAGATTAACCTCAATTTATGCATGAGAACAGGGAGATTTCATGATGATAAATCAGCTTGTTCAGGGCTACACAACTAGTAAATGGTGGAGCTGGTATTCAAGGCTAGGTTTTTCAGAACCCCTTACCCATGCTTTTAACCCTGCACCCACCGTGCTGGTTTTCTTGTTCTGTTTTTTTAAATATTTTACTGTGTTTGTAGTGAAAGTTTACACAGTAAATTAGGTTCTCATTTAACAATTTTCGTACATACAGTTCAGTGACATTGGTTACATTCTTCACAGTCTATCAGCATTCACGTTATTTCCATTTCAGTTGTTCTGTTTCCATTAATCTAGCTTCCCTGACCCCCCTCTAGCCTTCTTGTCTTTGGTCTAGGGTAAATGTTAACTATCTGGTTTCATCTGGTGGGTTAGTTTGAGGAGCACGTTACTCACCAACTGAAAAAAAAAAAACAAAAGAAAACCCAAACCTGTTGCCATCAAGTCAATTCTGATTCATAGTCACCTTATAGGACAGAGTAGAACTGCTCCATAGGGTTTCCAAGGAGCAGCTGGTAGATTCGAAGTGCATCCTTTTGGTTAGCAGCCAAGCTCTTAACCACTGGGCTCCAATAGTACTCACGGATGGTATTTATTTTATGGGCCAATGTGTCATTCACCATGATGTTTTTGAAGTGGAAGGCTTATTGATTTTATGTTTTCAAGGTTGTTTCACCAAGGTAAAGGAGTCGTGGTTGTACAGTGGTTAAAGAAATTGACTGCTAACCGAAAAGTTGGGAGTTCGAAACTACCAGTGGCACCACAGGAGAAAGATGTGGCAGGCTGCTTCCGTAGACATTTACAGTCTCAGAAACCCTGTGGGGTCACTAAAAATCGGAATCAACTCGATGGCAGTGGGTTTTTTCAATTCACCAAGGTAATCTTCTCTCACTTTACCTATAATTTTTGCCTGTCAGCAGAAATGACTGGTTTCATTTTTTTTTTCATGGTAAAAATATACATAGCACAACATTGGCCAAGTCAACAGTTTTTACATGTACAACTCAGTGACATGGATTTTATTCATTTTGCTGTACAGCCATTACCACTATCCTTTTACAAATCATTCCACTAACATTTAAAGAAACTCTGTTCACCTTACGTAATCACTCTCCTGTCATCTCTCCTCTCCACCTCTGGTCTTTACTGAGCTTTGGTCTCCATACGTTTGCTTATTTCATATAAGTGGCATCATACAATATTCTTACTTTTGTGACAGACTTATTTCACTCAGCATAACACTTTGAAGACTCATCTATGTCATACCATGTATAAGAACTTCATTTCTATTTATAGCTGAGTAATATTTCACTGTATGTTTATCTATTCATCTGTTGATGGACATTTAGGTTGTTTACACCTTTTTGCTATTGTGAATAGTGCTGTAGTGAATATTGGTACACAATTTTCAGTTTTCATTCCTACTTTCAAATCTTTTGGGTATATAACCAAGATTGGGATTTCTGGGACATGTGGTAGTTCTATGTTTAACTTTTAAAAAAAAATTTTATTGTGCTGTAACTGTAAGTTTGCAAATCAAGTCAGTCTCTCATACAAAAACTTATATACACCTTGCTACATACTCCCAATTGCTCTCCCCCTGGTGAGACAGCCCCTTCCCTCCCTCCACTCTCTCCTTTCATGTCCATTCCACCAGCTTCTAACCACCTCTACACTCTCATCTCCCCTCCAGACAGGAGATGCCAACATAGTCTCAAGTGTCCACCTAATCCAAGAAGCTCACTCCTCACCAGCATCCCTCTCCAACCCATTCTCCAGTTCAATCCCTGTCTGAAGAGTTGGCTTTGGGAATGGTTCCTGCCCTGGGCCAACAGAAGGTCTGGGGGCCATGACCACTGGGGTCCTTCTAGTCTCAGTCAGACCATCAAGTCTGGTCTTTTTACAAGAACTTGGGGTCTGCATCCCACTGCTCTCCTCCTCCCTCAGGGGTTCTCTGTTGTGTTCCCTGTCAGGGCAGTCATCGGTTGTAGCCAGGCACCATCTAGTTCTTCTGGTCTCAGGCTGATGTAGTCTCTGGTTCATGCGGCCCTTTCTGTCTCTTGGGCTCGTAATTACCTTGTATCCTTGGTGTTCTTCATTCTTTTTTGATCCTGTTGGGTTGAGACCAACTGATGCATCTTAGATGGCTGCTTGCTAGCGTTTCAGACCCCAGACACCTCTCTCCAAGGTGGGACGCAGGATATTTTCTTAATGGATTTTATTATGGCAATTGACTTAGATGTCCTCTGAAACCATGGTCCCCAAACGCCCGCCCCTGCTACACTGGCCTTCAAAGCATTCAGTTTATTCGGAAACTTCTTTGCTTTTAGTTTAGTCCACTTGTGCTTACCTCATCTGTATTGCGTGTTGTCTTTCCCTTCACCTAAAATAGTTCTTATTACTATCGAATTAGTGAAAACCCCCTCCCTCCCTCCCCCTCTTGTAACCATCAAAGAGTATTCTCTTCACTGTTTAAACTATTTCTCCAGTTATTATAACAGTTATCTTATACAGTATTTGTCCTTTTGCAACTGACTAATTTCACTCAGCGTAATGCCTTCCAGATTTTTCCATGTTGTGAAATGCTTCACAGATTTCTCACTGTTCTTTATCGATGCGTAGTATTCCATTGTATGAATATACCATAATTTATTTATCCATTCATCAGTTGATGGGCACCTTAGTTGCTTCCACCTTTTTGCTATCGTAAACAGTGCTGCAGTGAACATGGGTGTGCATATATATCTGCTTGTGTAAAGGCTCTTATTTCCCTAGGATGTATTCCAAGGAGTGGGATTGCTGAATCATATGGTAGTTGTATTTCTAGCTTTTTAAGGAAGTGCCAAATCGATCTCCAAAGTGGTTATACCATTTTACATGTCCACCAGCAGTGCATAAGTGTTCCAATCTCTTCACAGCCTCTCCAACATTTATTCTTTTGTGTTTTTTGGGTTAATGCCAGCTTTGTTGGAGTGAGATAAAATCTCATTGAAGTTTTGATTTGCATTTCTCTAATGGCTAATGATCGTGAGCATTTCCTCATATATCTGTTAGCTATCTGAATGTCTTCTTTAGTGAAGTGTTTGTTCATATCTTTTGCCCATTTTTTAATTGGGTTATTCATCTTTTTGCATTATCATGTAGATTTTAGAGATCAGGCGCTAATCGGAAATGTCATAGCTAAAAACTTTTTCCCAGTCTGTAGATAGTCTCTTTGCTCTTTTGGTGAAGTCTTTGGATAAGCATCGTTTGATTTTTAGGAGCTCCCAGTTATCTAGTTTTTCTTCTGCATTCTTAATAATGCTTTGTATACTGTTTATGCCAAGTATTAGGGCTCCTAACATTATCCCTATTTTTTATTCCATGATCGTAAATTTCAGGTTTTATATTTAGGTCTTTGATCCATTTCGATCTCATTTTTTGCATCGAGTGAGAAATGGCTCTTGTTTCATTTTTTTGCAGATGGATATCCAGCTATGCCAGCACCATTTGTTAAAAAGGCTATCTTTTCCCCAATTAACTGACACCGGGCCTTTGTCGAATATCAGCTGCTCATATGTGGATGGATTTATGTCTGGATTCTCAGTTCTGTTCCTATATATCTGTTGTTTTACCACTACCAGGCTGTTTTGAGTACTGTGGTGGTATAATAGGCTCTAAAATCAGGTAGAGTGAGGCCTCCCACTTTGTTCTTCTTTTTCAGTAATGCTTTACTTCTCTGGGGCCTCTTTCCCTTCCGTATGAAGTTGGTAATTTGTTTCTCCATGTCATTAAAGAATGTCACTGGACTTTGGATCAGAATTGCATGAAATCTATAGATCGCTTTTGGTCAATAGACATTTTTATAATGTTAAGTCTTCCTACCTATGAGCAAGGTATGTTTCTCCACTTGTGTAGGTATTTTTTGGTTTCTTGCAGAAGTGTTTTGTAGTTTTCTTTGTATAAGTCTTTTACATCTCTGTTAAGATTTATTCCTAAGTATTTTATCTTCTTGGGGGCTACTGTAAATGGTATTGATTTGGTGATTTCCTCTTCGATGTTCTTTTTGTTGGTGTACAGGAATACAACTGATTTCTGTATGTTTATCTTGTATCACAATACTCTGCTGAACTCTTCTATTAGTTTCAGTAGTTTTCTTGAGGATTCCTTAGGGTCTTCTGTGTATAATATCTTGTCGTCTGCAAATAGAGATAATTTTACTTCTTCCTTGCCCACCTGGATGCCCTTTATTTCTGTACCTAGCCTAATTGCTCTGGCTATTACCTCCAGCACAATGTTGAATAAAAACGATGATAAAGGGCATCCTTGTCTGGTTCTTGATCTCAAGGGGTGTGCTTTCAGGCTCTCTCCATTTAGAATGATGTTGGCTATTGGCTTTGTATAAATGCCCTTTATTATGTTGAGGAATTTTCCTTCTATTCCTATTTTGCTCAGAGTTTTTATTATGAATGGGTGTTGAAGTTTGTCAACTGCTTTTTCTGCATCAATTGATAAAATCGTGTGATTCTTGTCTTTTGTTTTATTTATATGATGGATTCCATTAATAGCTTTTCTAATGTTGAACCATCCCTGCATAACCTGGTATGAATCCCACTTGGTCACGGTGATTTATTTTTTTGATATGTTGTTGAATTCTCTTGGCTAGAATTTTGTTGAGGATTTTTGCATCTAAGTTCATGAGGGTTATAGGTCTGTAATTTTTTTTTTTTTTTTTTTTGTGGTGTCTTTGACTGGTTTTGGTATCAGGGATATGCTGAGTTCGTAGAATGAGTTTGGGAGTATTCCGTCCTTTTCTATGCTCTGAAATACCTTTAGAAGTAGTGGTGTTAACTCTTCCATGAAGGTTTGGTAGAACTCGGCAGTGAAGCTGTCCGGGCCCGGGCTTTCTTTTTGTTGGAAGTTTTTTTTTTTTAATTAACTTTTATTGAGCTTCAAGTGAACATTTACAAATCAAGTCAGACTGTCACATATAGGTTTATATACACCTTACTGCATACTCCCACTTGCTCTCCCCCTAATGAGTCAGCCCTTCCAGTCTCTCCTTTCGTGACAATTTTGCCAGCTTCCAACTCTCTCTATCCTCCCATCCCCCCTCCAGACAGGAGATGCCAACACAGTCTTAAGTGACCACTTGATATAATTAGCTCACTCTTCATCAGCATCTCTCTCCTACCCACTGTCCAGTCCCTTTCATGTCTGATGAGTTGTCTTCGGGGATGGTTCCTGTCCTGTGCCAACAGAAGGTTTGGGGACCATGACTGCCAGGATTCCTCTAGTCTCAGTCAAAACATTAAGTATGGTCTTTTTGTGAGAATTTGGGGTCTGCATCCCACTGATCTTCTGCTCCCTCAGGGGTTCTCTGTTGTGCTCCTTGTCAGGGCAGTCATCGATTGTGGCCGGGCACCAACTAGTTCTTCTGGTCTCAGGATGATGTAGGTCTCTGGTTCATGTGGCCCTTTCTGTCTCTCGGGCTCTTAGTTATCGTGTGACCTTGGTGTTCTTCATTCTCCTTTGCTCCAGGTGGGTTGAGACCAATTGATGCATCTTAGATGGCCGCTTGTTAGCATTTAAGACCCCAGATGCCACATTTCAAAGTGGGATGCAGAATGTTTTCATAATAGAATTATTTTGCCAATTGACTTAGAAGTCCCCTTAAACCATGGTCCCCAAACCCCCGCCCTTGCTCCGCTGACCTTTGAAGCATTCATTTTATCCCGGAAACTTCTTTGCTTTTGGTCCAGTCCAGTTGAGCTGACCTTCCATGTATTGAGTACTGTCCTTCCCTTCACCTAAAGTAGTTCTTATCTACTAATGAATCAGTAAAAAACCCTCTCCCACCCTCCCTCTCTCTCCCCCTCGTAACCACAAAAGTATGTGTTCTTCTCAGTTTATACTATTTCTCAAGATCTTATAATAGTGGTCTTATACAATATTTGTCCTTTTGCCTCTGACTGATTTCGCTCAGCATGATGCCTTCCAGGTTCCTCCATGTTATGAAATGTTTCACAGATTCGTCACTGTTCTTTACCGATGTGTAGTATTCCATTGTGTGGATATACCACAATTTATTTAACCATTCATCCATTGATGGACACTTTGGTTGCTTCCAGCTTTTTGCTATTGTAAACAGAGCTGCAATAAACATGGGTGTGCATATATCTGTTCGTGTGAAGGCTCTTATTTCTCTAGGGTATATTCCAAGGAGTGGGATTTCTGGGTTGTATGGTAGTTCTATTTCTAACTGTTTAAGATAACGCCAGATAGATTTCCAAAGTGGTTGTACCATTTTACATTCCCACCAGCAGTGTATAAGCGTTCCAATCTCTCTGCAGCCTCTCCAACATTTATTATTTTGTGTTTTTTGAATTAATGCCAGCCTTGTTGGAGTGAGATGGAATCTCATCGTAGTTTTAATTTGCATTTCTCTAATGGCTGATGATTGAGAGCATTTTCTCATGTATCTGTTAGCTGCCTGAATATCTTCTTTAGTGAAGTGTGTGTTCAAATCCTTTGCCCACTTCTTGATTGGGTTGTTTGTCTTTTTGTGGTTGAGTTTTGAGAGAATCATATAGATTTTAGAGATCAGGCGCTGGTCGGAGATGTCATAGCTGAAAATTCTTTCCCAGTCTGTAGGTGGTCTTTTTACTCTGTGGGCGAAGTCTTTAGATGAGCATAGGAGTTTGATTTTTAGGAGCTCCCAGTTATCTGGTTTCTCTTTGTCATTTTTGGTAATGTTTTGTATTCTGCTTATGCCTTGTATTAGGGCTCCTAAGGTTGTCCCTATTTTTTCTTCCATGATCTTTATCGTTTTAGTCTTTATGTTTAGGTCTTTGATCCACTTGGAGTTAGTTTTTGTGCTTGGTGTGAGGTATGGGTCCTGTTTCATTTTTTTTTGCAAATGGATATCCAGTTATGCCAGCACCATTTGTTAAAAAGACTATCTTTCCCCCAATTAACTGGCACTGGTCCTTTGTCAAATATCAGCTGCTCATATGTGGATGGATTTATATCTGGGTTCTCAATTCTGTTCTACTGGTCTATGTGTCTGTTGTTGTACCAGTACCAGGCTGTTTTGACTACTGTGGCTGTATAATAGGTTCTGAAATCAGGTAGAGTGAGGCCTCCCACTTATGTTGGAAGTTTTTTTATTACCTTTTCAATCCTTTCTTTCTTTATGGGTGTATTTAGTTGTACTACCTCTGTTTGTGTTAGCTTAGACAGGTAGCGTGTTTCTAGGAATTCATCCATTTCTCCTAGGTTTTCAAACTTGTTAGAGTACAATTTTTCATAGTAATCTGATATGATTCTTTTAATTTCAGTTGGATCTGTTGTAATATCGCCCATCTCATTTCTTATTCTGGTTATTTGCTTCCTCTCCTGTTTTTCTTTTGTCAGTTTGGCCAATGGCTTATCAATTTTGTTGATTTTTTCAAAGAACCAGCTTTTGGTCTTGTTAATTCAATTGTTTTTCTGTTTTCTATTTCATTTAGCTCTGCTCTAATTTTTATTATTTTTTTTTCTAGTGCCCGTGGGTTTCTTTTGTTGCTCTCTTTCTATTTGTTCAAGTTGTAGGGATAATTCTTTGATTTTGGCCCTTTTTTCTTTTTGTATGTGTGCATTTATTGATATAAATTGAACTTTGAGCACCACTTTTGCTGTGTCCCAAAGGTTCTGATAGGAAGTGTTTTCATTCTCATTGGGTTCTCTGAATTTCTTTATTCCCTCCTTAATGTCTTCTGTAATCCAGTCTTTTTTTGAGCAGGGTATTGTTCAGTTTCCAAGTGTTTGATTTCTTTTCCCTGGTTTTTCTGTTATTGATTTCTACTTTTATGGTCCCATGGTCAGAGAAGTTGCTTTGTAATATTTCAATGTTTTAGATTCTGCTAAAGGTTGCTTTATGACCTAATATGTGGTCTAGAGAATGTTCCATGTGCACTACAAAAGAAATTATACTTGGTTGCTGTTGGGTGGAGTGTTTTCTCTATGCCTATGAGGTCAAGTTGGTTGACTGTGGCATTTAGATCTTCTGCGTCTTTATTGAACTTCTTTCTGGATGTCCTGTCCTTCACCGAAAGTGGTGTGTTGAAGTCTCCTACTATTATTGTGGAGCTGTCTATCTCACTTTTCAATGCTGATAGAGTTTGTTTTATATATCTTGTAGCCCTGTCATTGGGTGCATAAATATTTAATATGGTTATTTCTTCTTGGTATATTGTCCCTTTCATCATTATATAGTGTCCTTCCTTATCCTTTATAATGGATTTAACTTTAAAGTCTATTTTGTCAGAAATTAATATTGCCACTCCCGCTCTTTTTTGGTTTTTGTTTTCTTGATATGTTTTTTCCATCCTTCGAGCTTTAGTTTGTTTGTGTCTCTAAGTCTAAGGTGTGTCTCTTGTAGGCAATATGTAGATGGATGTTGTTTTTTAATCCATTCTGCTACTCTCTGTCTCTTTATTTGTGCATTTAGTCCATTTACGTTCAGCCTAATTATGGTTAGGTATGAATTTAGTGGTATCATTTTGATATCTTCTTTTGTGTGTTGTTGACATTTTCTTTTTCCCACTTAATTTTATGTGCTGAGTAGATTATCTTTATATATCGTCCTTTCCTCATATTCATTGTTGTTGATTTTGTTTTTGCTGAGTCTCTATTATTTTCTTGTGTTTTATTTTGATATCAGTATACTTTGTCTCCTTTGTGGTTACCTTATTATTTACCCTTATTTTTCTAAATTTAAACCTAACTTTTATGTCTTTGTATCGCTTTGTCTTCCTCTCCATATGGAAGATCTATGACCACATTTCTCAGTCCCTTTTTATTGTTTTAATGTCTTCTTTTATATAATAACATTGCTGTTTCCCTGTTTTGAGCATTTGTTTTTATCTTGACTTATTTTTGTAATTTCTCTGCCTGGGTTGACTTCTGATTGCTCTGCCCACTGTTCTAGTCTTGGGTTAATATCTGATGTTATTGATGTTCTAACCAAAGAACTCCCTTTAGTATTTCTTGTAGTTTTGGTTTGGTTTTTATGAATTCAGTAAAATTCTGTTTATGTGGAAATATCCTAATTTCACCTTCATATTTGAGAGACAGTTTTGCTGGATATATGTTTTTTGCCTGGCAATGTTTCTCCTTCAATTTTTTATATAAGTTACCCCATTGCCTTCTTGCCTGCATGGTTTCTGCTGAGTGGTCTGAGTCTATTCTTATTGAGTCTTCTTTGTAGGTGACTTTTCGTTTATCCCTAGCCAGTCTTAAAATTCTCTCTTTATCATTGGTTTTGGCAAATTTGATTGTAGTATTTGGTGACATTCTTTTCAAATCTACCTTATGTGGAGTTTGATGAGCTTCTTGGGTAGATATCTTCTCATCTTTCACTATATTGGAGAAGTTTTCTGCCAAGGAATCTTTAACAATTCTCTCTGTATTTTTGTATGTTATTTCTCTTGATAGAGTACCACATGATTCTTAAGGTTTCTTCCTTTTTTAAAAATTCTTTTATGTGATTTTTCTTCAAATATATTGGTGCGACATGCTTTATCTTCAAGTTCAGAAATTCTGCCTTCTACTTGCTCGATTCTGCTCCTCTGACTTTCTATTGAGTTGTGTACTTCTGTAATTGTATTGTTAATCTTCTGAATTTCTGATTGCTGTTTGTCTATGGATTTTTCCAGCTTATTAAATTTTCATTTTGTTCCTGAATTATCTTTTTAATTTATTCAATTGCTTTATCTGTGTGTTCCTTGGCTCGTTCTGCCTGTTTCCTGATTTTCTTCCTGATGTCTTGAAGAGTTCTATATATTAAAGTTTTGCATTCTGCCTCTGGTAATTCCAGGTATGCACTTTCGTCTAGAAGATCCCTTGATTCTTTTTTTCGAGAGCTTAATGAGGTGATCATGGCCTGTTTCTTTATGTGACTTGATATTTGCTGTTGTCTCTGAGCCATCAATAAGTTATTGTATTTGTTGATTTTATGTTTGCTTACTGTGTCATAGCTTCTTGCTTTGTTTCATTTTGATGTGTCCAAATGGGTTGCTTGAGTGAGCTAGCTTGATCATTTTCACCTTGGAGCTCTGATGCCCTGTCCCCAGGTGGCTAGAGCTGTTATCAGGTATATCAGTCTAGGAGTCCATTCACTTTTCTTATACGAATTCAGCTCAGGTGTCTAGGTAGTTGATCATGAAATGTGTGGTACAGACTCTGTCCTACAGTCTTAGAGGGGCAGGGGTGATTGGTGTAGGTACTGGTATCTGGTTGCAGCAGGGTGTCATGCTCTGAACAAAGCAGGGGCTGAGAATCGTCCTCCACGTGTCTCTGAGGAAAGCATGTCCCTGTCCCTAGAGTGTACAGGTAGGTGGGTTCTGCAGACAGACCATAGGCACACAATGTTTTTGGTTATAAGGACTAGGGGGTAGCAGTTATCCTTGGACCCCTGTCATAGGTGGCTGGGTGACCTGAGTGGAGCCACCAGTCCTTAGGCTCCTGATGTGAGTAGGTGAGGACCCTGTTTAATAGGAAAAGCAACATCAAACATCAAAGACCCACCTCTCCACTGCACAGCTGAAACAGTTGTAGTCTGTAAACAGAGCCTATTCTCCTGAAATAGGCCTACACAGGCCCATGCAGAGGGGAAAGGTACTCAAAGTCCATGGACTGTTTATGTCTGGGCAGGAGCCACTTCTGTCCTGAGCTCCCCCAGTTAGTGGAGCTGACAGATTATCTTTTCCCCCAATTCCAAATTTTTTCCTTCTCCGAGGCCAGGAGGATGGCTCTAGGCACTCAACAGTGCCTATCTCAGGCCCAGGGAAGTCAGCTGCTGAAGTTGGCTTGGGAGCAGGGTTGGGTGGGGGGGGCATAGTAAAATATATGCACATACTTAGCTTTTGCTGAGAGTATCGTTCTTCTCTGATCCGGAGGTGGGAGTAGGCAGTGTGGTTGGCTGCTTCTCACTGAGGAAATTGCGGCTGAACACTAGTACCAGCCAGCCGCCGCTGCTCCTGGGAATGGTGCCTGAGGGCTCCCAGCAATTCAGGTCCAGTAACTCTTCTCCCCCTTCTGAATCGTCTCCTCCTCCCCCTGCCCCTTAGTTCATTTTCTAACCTTGCCTTTGATGTTCTGGGCTCCTAGCTTGTCATAAATATACTCGTTTCACTTTTTTTGTCAGGTCTTTGTTGTAAGAGGGCTCACTGTGTCTTTCTATTCCCCTATCTTGGCCCCGCCTCTATGTTTAACTTTTTGATGAACAGACAAATTTTCCACAAAGGCTGTACCATTTTACAGTCTAACCAGCAATGGATGAGGGCTCCAATTTCTCCAAATCCTCTCCAACAACTGTTGCTTTCTATATTTTTAAATTATAGCCATTCTAGTGGGGGTGAGGTGATATTTCTCATTGTGGTTTTGATTTGCAGCTACATAATGACTAATGGGGTGTTGGTGGTGCAGTGGTTAAGAACTCAGCTGATAACCAAAAGGTCAGCAGTTCAAATCCACCAGCCACTCCTTGAAAGCCCTGTAGGGCAATTTGAACCCACCCAGTGTCTCCTGAGGAGAAACACCTGGCATTCTGCTTCTGTAAAGATTACAGCCAAGAAAACCCTATTGCACAGTTCTACTCTGTCATATAGGGTTGCTATAAATCATAATTGACTCAACAGCACCCAACAACAATGACTAATAAATTTTAGCTCCTTTTCATGTGCTGGTTAGCCTTTTGTATATCTACTTTGGTGAAATGTTTATTCAAGTCCTTTGTCCATTTTTCAATTTTTTTTTTTTGTCTCTTTGTTGTTAAGTTAAAGGAGTTCTTTATATTTATATTAAACCCTTATCAGGTGTATGGTTCCCCCAAATTTTCTCCCAACCTGAAAGTTATGTTTTCATGATTGACTTCATTTTACAGATGAGCTTTGGAGTATTTGCATCAGTTAAGGTGTCTGCTGTAACAAAGAGCCTAAAAAATGTGTAATAGGTCTACAATGATCCATTTATGTATTCGAATGGGAGAAAGCAGAGTTTGGAGGACTGTGCTCAACATAGTCAACTGAACACTTTGGTATCCATTGGTTCTGCCATATTTAACAGGCAATTTCCAGTATTACTTGGGCATTAACAAACAGATGGCAGATCAGAGAGTTTTATGGACAGCGCCTAGTAGTGGTGCCTATCACTTCTCACATTCCATAGGCCAGAACAAAGTTACATGGCCACAACTAACTGCAAGGGAAGCTGGAAAGACTTACATGGCTGTGTGCCCAGGAGGAAAGGGTAATTGTTTGGTGAAGAGCTAGCTAGTCTTTGCCACAGTAGGTATGATTTTTTAAAGTATATTTCACATTGGTCACATCCTTATGCTTGACAAAGAGGTGAGTGTGTTCATCTGAACTGAGAAAATACTGGAAGATATTCTTAACACTACAGAAAAAGAAAGTGTAACAGCAAACAGCTACCTACCTGCAGTTGAAAGCACCTGTGTCTTATTTGAGTGTAAATATATTGACAAATATGCGAAACACTAGGCAAAACTGTTTTTGATTATATTTGCTAATGGTAAAAAAAAAAAAAAAAACTTTCAATGTACTGCATATAATTCTGTCATTTGAGAGAGGTAGTGTATTTACAAAACTATGAATAAATTCTCTAATCCTGAATATAATCCATATTTGTAACTAGATTAAATTCATCTTCTTTCCTCTTTGACCTTTGTTTCCATTCTTAAATCTCTCTCCGAATCTAATTTTCCTGCCTCCCTCTTATAATGACTCTGGTGGTTATATTGGGCCCACCTAGATAATCCAGAATAATCTCCCCATCTCGATATCCTTAATTTAATCTCATCTGCAAAATCCCTTTTTCCATAGAAGGTAACATATTCACAAATTCTGGAGATTAGTAACATATTCACAAATTCTGGAGATCAGTATGTGGACATCTTTGGGGAGTCATTATTCAGCCCACTACAGTTTCCCTTGTCTCCCAAAACAGTCGCATCCTTCCTACATGCAAAATATATTCATTTATCCCAAAGTTCACAAAAGTTTTGAGCCATTACAGCATCAACTCAAGTCCAAAATCTCATCCTAGTCTCATCAGTTGAAAGTCCCAAATGTCATCATCTAAATCATCAAATTAAGTAAGGGCAAGATTCTGCTATAATTCATATTGGAGAAAATTTTCTCTCCATCCATGAATCTGTGTAACTAGAAAACAAATTATCTGCTTCCAAAATACAATGGTGGGCCAGGCACAGGATGATATACACAATCCAATCCAAAAAGGGAGAAAATGAAAGGAAAAAAGGAGTCACCAGTCCCACAAAATCTTGAAATCCAGCTGGAAAAACTCCATAAGATTTTAAGACATAGGAATAATCCTCCGTGGTTCATGGGTCTGCCGCCTGGGCCTGCAACTCCATGAAGGGTAGCCCCTATTTGTAGTTGAGTATTTTTATCAGCCTATTTCTTGCTTGTTTAATTTTGGGAGTCCAATAGCCTTCTACCGTTTTGTTTTCTGCCCCTTTCAGGCTAAGCTGATGGTATTTGGTATAATATTTTCAAGAGCCTTGTAGGTCTCCTGTGTGTGTGTCTGAGATTCACTCCGTTACGCAAGAGATTGCTCTACAGATCTTTTCTGGATAATACCATCTCTATTCCTGGCCTCTGCTTCGCTGACTAAGAGAACCAATGTGTCACATGTCTAATCTCTTCAAAGATCCCTTTGTGTGATTGAATACTCTGACCTTTTGATACTTGTGAAGGATTAGCAAAAGATTGTCCAGCCATAGCCTTGGCTTTCTCTCCAGAGCACGCTTTCTGGACACTGAATCTCCTAATTTTAGTGTTTTTGCTAAAGTGTAGGCTGAGAATTTCCTAAATCAAATCCAGGTTCCATTTTGCTTGACAGTTCTCAATTCATCTTCTTCTTTTGCATTTTACTGTAAGCAACAAGAAGAAACCAGGCCACATCTTCAACACTTTGCTTGGATATCTCTTCAGTAAAATATCCAAGTACACCACTTAGAAGTTCTGCTTTCTGTGTAACTGTAGGACACAATTCTGCTAAGCTGTTCACTGTTATGTGGAGTATCCCCTTTCTTCCAGTTTCCAACAACGTGTTTCTCATTTCCTTCTAAGGCCTCATCAGCAATGTCTTTAATGCTCATATTTCTACTATGGTCTGTTTATAATATAATAATTTAGGTATTCCCTAAGATGATATATGTTTTCTCTATCATGCTCCTCACTTCCTTCTGAGCCGTCAACAGCAGAGTATTTAACATTCATGTTCTACTAGTAGTCTGCTCATGGTAATGTAAGTTTTTTCTCTCATGCTCCTTGAAATTCTTATAGCCTCTACTGATTTCCCAGTTCTGAAGAACATTTACACATTTTTAGATATTTGTTATAGCAACACCTCACTTCCAGGTACCAAAATCCTATTGCTGCTGTAACAAATTACCACCAATTTAAAGGCTTAAAACATCATAAATGTATTATCTTACAGTCCAGAATTTGTTTCACTGGGCTAAAATCATGGTGTTACGTTCCAACTCAAGAGACTGTCATTTTCTGCTTTTCTTTTCACTATGAAAATTCTCCAGGCCCAGTGAAAAAATTTTAGAACCTTTAGTAGAGTTGGTATATTAGTTAAGTTGGCTGTACCAAAGAAAATTTCAGTGGTTTAACACTACAGAACTTTATTTCTTACTCTTGTAGATGTCCATATGGGTCCAGGTCAGTAGTGGTGATGGGGAGTTGGGGACACAAGTTTTTCTTTCAGCAGGCATTTAGAGAACTAGGCTGCCAGGGGTTTTGCCATTTCAACATATGACCTCTAAGGTTGCTCTGTACATCAGCATCCAGCTGGAGGTTCAGGAAAGAGCATGGAGAATACTGAATAGAAGGTTTTTATGGGCCAGTCCTAGAGGGGATACCCGTGATGTCTGGACCAAATCCAAAAGGGCACACACATTCCATTGACCATAACTCAGTAGTCACATAAATAAAAAATTTTTGTTTTTTATTTTTTTATTTATAGCCACACTTAAATTCAAGTGTGGCTAGAAAAATGTAATCTAACTGTGTGCCCAGGATGAGAGTGGAATTGGTTTTGGTGAAGGATTAGCCAGTCTCTGCCTCAGTATTACCCCTCTGGTCACCAAATATCCATCTTATTCTTGTTCCCAAAGTCCCGCCCTGTCACTGCATCCAACTTAAAATTCGGGATCTTCGGGTAATATGTAATCCTGTTCATCATGCCTAGGTAGGAATCCTAATGAACAGAGACAAAAGAGCTAAACGGACAAGTTATTTTCCCTCTGTCTTAGGCTGCGTTCTCTAGAGGAGCAAAACCAATAAAAGGTATAAATATATATAGAGAAAGATTTATATCAAGGAAATAGCTCACACGATTGTAGAGGCTGGAATGTCCCAAGTCTATGAATCAGGATAGAGTCCTCTCCCAATTCACACTGCCGCAGAAGCTGGTGAACCCAAGATCGACAGGTCAGAGAGAAGGGCTCCTGCTCATAGGCTGTGGAGGTCTACAAATTCCAAGATGGGAAGGCAAGAACGCAAGCTTTCTCCTGATTCACATAGCTGCAAGGGCTGGCGAACCCAAGATAGGTAGGTCTGGGAGCAGGAGTCTTGCTCACAGGCTGTGAAGATCTATAAATCCCAAAGCCGACAAATAAGCTGCTATCTATTCTCAAGGCCCCAGAACTGGAGGTCAAATGACAAGAGGCAGCTTTTGAATCCAGAACAAGCCAAAAGCCTCGGCAAGGCAGGCAGGAAGGAAGTATGCAGCAGAGGGCAGAGAGATGAAGGCTGAGGGGGTGAAGAACTGCCATAGGCCCTGCCCATGCAGGTACCACTCAGTACCCACGTATCAAATTTCAACAGGGAAGTGATCAAAATATTATGCAACTGCCAAAATCACTGAAAATCATGGCCCAAGTAAGTTGACACACAATCTTAACCACCACACCCTTCATCACTCAACATCCTATTTGTAACGAAAATGAGCATAACAAAAATTCCCATTCTGAAAAGAGAAAAATGAAAGGTGTACACTAATCATTGGTATACAGCTTTATGAAATCTGCTGATCTGGTGTCTTGTGAAGGTGGAATGTAGGAGTGTTCCTTGATTGTTTCCTGAAACTACTCACATGCAGGACCTTCCTAGTCTGTGTTTTCCGGGGGCTCTTGGAGTGTTTTTCTTGTCCAAGGCCGCAGCTGAGGTGGGCGTTGACAAGTACATCTCCTTGGAGGCCTAGCCTTGTTCACAGCCTACTTCCTGTATGTGGAAGCTGGGGGCAGATAATTGTGTGATGTCTGCAAAACAGTCAAGGCTTTTTAAACCTAGCTTGTTCTAGGCTCATGATTTCAAGGCAGTTTCCTCAGAAACTTGGTAGGATTCTGGCTTATTTGCTTCCAGTCAGTTTTGTGAGCCTATTTTTTTTTTTTTTTTTTATATCTATAGTTCTATTTCCCTTAACTCATTAACTCCCATAACTAATGCTTAGTGGGAAAGCAATACCCTTATTCTGGACTTTTTTAGGCTGAGTCATGTTACTTAACTGAGAAGTCTTACAGGCCTTTGCCCACTCAAGACCCCTTTCAGTCTTATCTCTTATATTTGGAGTCCAGAAGCAGTTAGCTTTTATGATCCAGAAAGCCCTTTGATATTTGGATTTTCTCCATTCCCTTTATTCTCTGCTTGAAAACCTGCCACTTCTTGGTGATAATATTTACTTTCCATAATGCCTTATTGGTAGCAGCCAATGTACACGAACACTCTATTCTCTTCAACCAGTTTCCCCAGAGCCTCAGGTTCAGGAGGCACATGGTCTACCTTGTAGATTATTGCAGGCAACAGTTTTACCAGATGATTTGCCATTACATACCAGAACCCTCTATCTTTCTAGCCTCTGGTATTATTTTCTTGTTACTCACTGCCTGAACACAAAGCCAATGACATGTATTTTAGTTTTGTTTTTTGTTTTATAGCAATACCCCATTTTAAGGTTATGACTTTTTGTATTGATTACAATAGACTAATCACTGTAACAAATAAGCCTTAGAATTGTGATTTTACAAAGTAGAAGTTTTTTCTTGCTCACGTAGTAGCAGTGTGGTTCACAATGGTCTATTTGTGTATTGGGGTGGGGAAAGCAGGGTTAGGAGGACTGTGCTCAACACAGGCATCTCAACACCTTGGTATCTATTGGTTCTGCCGTATTTAACTGAAGGAGCACTGGTGGCACAGTGGATAAAATGCCTGGCTGCTAACTAAAAGATCTGCAGTTCAAGCCCCGTGGGAGAAAGATATGGTAGTCTGCTTCCATAAAGATTACAACCTTGGAAACCCTATGAGGCAGTTCTACTCTCTTCTACAATGTCACTATGAATTGGAATTGACTCAATGGCAATAGGTTTGGATTTTCCAGTACCATTTAGGCATTAACAAATAGATGGAAGGGTTTTGTGGGTGGGGCCTAGTAGTGGTGCTTGTCACTTCTCATATTCCATTGACCAGAACTTTATATGTCCACACCTAACTTGCAAGGAAAGCTGGAAAGTATAGTATAGCTGTGTGTCGAGGACAAAGGGAAAATGGTTTGGGGAATAGCTAGCTATTCTCTGCCATGGTAGGTAATGATATTCTTTCTTTTATTTTTTTGTATATTTACATTGGTCACATCTGAACATTTGACAAAGAGCTGAGTGTGTTCACATGAACTGAAAAAGTATCGAAAAATATTCCTGCCACTATAGAGACACAGAAAGGAGTACAATAGCCAAAAACCTCCTACCTGCAGTTGAAAGCTCCTGTGTCTTATTTGAATGTAAAATATATCCACAAATATCCAAAACACTACGCCCATCTGTTTTGATTCTATTTGCTGATGATAGTAAAAAATTGACTTTCAATTCCATCATTTGAGAGAGGAAATATATTTGCAGTGCTGTGAATGAATTCTCTCATCTTGGAAATAATCCATATTTGTAACTAGATTAAATTCATTTCATGGCAAATTTATATACCTGCTGATTTAAAGAACAAGAGTCTGGTAATAAAATGTACTTACTTCCACTGAGCACTTCTAACTATAATCCTTGTGCTTGCAAAACATTGGGTTGCTGCCTAGCTTTCATTGTATTATCACATACAAAATATTTTGAAGACTAAAGTAAAAATAAAACTGTGTTAACATGCAGATGTTAACCTCAGATTTGCAAATTGTTACCATTTTAAGGAAGATAGAGATTTAAGATGGTACAATTAATGCTATATTTTTCTGTGCATATTTTAAGAAAAAGACATAAGGTTCAAATTTATAAAAAAGGAAATTGTGATTAAGTTGACTGAAAAATATCACATTTTAGGAAGATGGTGCTGTTACTCAAGTAGGTTTATTATGAGAGTTATTGTTGGTTCCTTGGCTTAGATATATTTAATGCTAGACATGTGGAGAAGGGAACATTCACACTGAGCATGTGCAGCGTGTATGTCACACTGCATCTGACCTGTTGGGAGTCTGGGCCAAAACTAGGTCTTCAGAAATGTTTGTTGAGTGAATGAATGAATGGCAGATTTTCAGGTTATTCATATTATTTAAAGAACATGATTTTGATAATAAAGTGTACTTCTTTCTACGGAGAATTTCTGACTATAATTCCTGTGCATGGAAAACATAGGCTGATGGCATAGCTTTCATTGTATCATTAAAGATAAAATATTTTTGAAGACTAAAGTATATATGTCCTAATATATTGTCAGAAATAGAAGTCTTGATTTGTTCTTAGTCATGCTTTTGTCTAGCAATTTTTAAGTTGAACATGGTAAAACTATAGCATGGTTTATATACCCACTGGTTAAAAAAAATAAAATAAAATGGTTTATATACCCATTGGTTAGCATTCTCCTTTTGTTTTTGTTGTCTAGAATTTTAGTTATACTTTTTTTAAGCACATAAAATTAGTTACTATTTTTTATAGTCATTAAAAAAAAAAACAAAAAACAAACCCATTGCCATCAAGTCAATCCAACTCATAACGACCCTATAGGACAGAGTAGAATTGCTCCATAGGGTGTCCAAGGAGCGCCTGGTGGATTCAAACTGCCAACCTTTTGGTTAGCCATAGCTCTTCACCCCTATGCCACCAGGGTTAATTAAATATACCAATACTTCAAAAATCATTTTTTGTGGTTATTGCTGTTTCTCTGGGTTTACATTTCATCTTGATAAAGTATATCCTTAAGTAATTCTTTTACTTATAGGATGATTTGTTTTATATTCTGCTAAGCATTATATCTCTGACCCTGTCATCATTTCATCTGTATTCTTGGATGGCACTTTAACCAAAAAACAAAGACCCGTTGCTGTCTAGTCAATTCAAACTCATAGTGACCCTATAGGACAGAGTAGAACTGCCCCTTGGGATTTCCAAGGCTGTAAATCTGTATGGAAGCAGACTGCTACATCTTTCACCCGTGGAGGCTAGCAGCTGAGCACTTTAACCACTCTGCCACCAAGGCTCCTGGATTGGCCCTTTAGCTGGATATAAATTTTTGGATTAAAAGATTTCCCCTCAGGACTTTGAAGGTGTTATTACATTGTTTCTTGGCTTCTATTTTGGCTGATGATTCTGTTGTAAATCTAATTACTCTTCCCTTGTGGTTAATCTGCATTTTCTCTCTGATAGCTTTTCTCTTTGTTGCTGATTTACCTATATCTTCCCCTGCAGTTCTGTCAGGTGTTTTGTAATGTATTTGAGGCTGTATTTTTAAGTGCATGCACTGGGGTTGGGTTATATATTTATGATGCATATAGACCACTAAGACGTATAACTGTTTCTTTGTTCTGTGTGACTGCTGGCTTGGACATGTAAAGGTTAAATGCTATCCAGTATTAATTACGGAGAAAAATTATCAGAAACAGCCAAAGACTTGAAATCCTCTGGCATTAATCGTAGTTCTTTTAGGTTCAAGGTAAGAAATCTAACTCAAAGTAGCTTAAACAAAAAGGAGACTTTATTAACTTAATTGTGAAGGACAAGGATGAAGCTGGATGTGTCTGGAATAAGGAACTTAATTGTGCTCATAACACTTCTTCCATTTCTCTGCATTTTGTCTTTGTCTCCTTCTGCAGAAAGGCTTATCCACACGATGGTCACTGGCGCTTCTGGGTTTACATATGAAAGTCTTTGAAATCAGATAATAAAGGGCACTACTTTGTCAGTTCCAGGTAGAAAATTTCTGGAGAAGGATTCTGATCTCCAACTTTAGGCATTTTCCCATCTCTTGTCTAATCACTGTTCCCAAAGGGAAGGGGGACTGTGATTGCCTGGTCTGTTTAATATGCTAACCTTTTGGCCAGGCGGTGTGGGAATTGTTACCAGAAGAAGGGAGAAGAGGCGCTGAGCAGATAAAAACAATAGTCACTACCGCTCTTTTTCACAGATTAGGAACATGACCTTTCCTTAATTCTGATCTTATTTTAGAAATAAATCACTATTTTCTCCTACATGGAGAGTTCCTTAGTCTCATCAATGTGTATTTAATAATTTCTTTATATGCTTTCTTAGTATTTTTCTTAGAATTCATCACTTTGCCTTGTAGTTATAACTATTCACCATGGTATTATGCAAATAACTCGTGCGTTCTACGTTTTTTGCCAACTGCACTGTTTTCATAAGTGTACTATGCTAATTGAAAATATAATCAAAATTAAATATATAAAATAAAAAATATAGTATGTCTCCATTATTAGACTATAATCTCTTAGTGGTAAGGGGTTGTGTTTTTTATTTTTATAATCTTCTTCCATTCGCTCAGTCTGTTATGTATTCATTCAACTAATATTTTTGAGGGCCTACTTTGTGTCAGGTATTGTTATAGCCACTGGGCAAATAGCAAACATTCAAGGAATGCCTACTTGAAGAAAGCTTCCTGTGTGTTCTCTGAAAATGTTTCTATTATGCTACTAAGGTTCCGACAGCCTAGATGCTTTCATTTCATTTTCCTGTTACCATAATTTAAAAGCACAAAGTCTAGAGAATGACCTTTGAATGTTATACGTTATGTTCATTTCAAGGGAAAAAATTTGACTTGGCACACCCAACCTTCTCACCATATTCTTGGATGTGTTTTGAAATGTGACACTTCAGGGATGAGAAAAAAGAGCAAAGCAGGCCAAAAATCTGCACAGACAGATGAACTGCGGGGCCTGGTACACCCCTGTTTTCATTAAGCAGGTAACAGACACATCGTGTTCAGTCAGCTACAGGCTATTTTAGGATACTTTTAAACACTGAAGTCACTAAAATAAATTCCAGTGCTTCTCAGGGTAGCACCAACTAGAACAAGACGTAGAATAAAAAACAGAAGAAATGAAAATCCTATATCCTGCCTTCTGACTACCGCTTGTCTTAATCATTAAAAATGTATTAAAGCTGAGTTCTTCTTTCAGAAAAAAATCATTTTTCTTTAGATATAAGCAACTGATGTTCCCACAAAGTCTGATATTTTCTTGTAGATCCTGTGATATTAACAAACACCCAATTAACATAGTGCGTGTGTGTGTGTGTGTGTGTGCGTGTGCCTGTGCACACATGTGTGAGTGTATTAAACTTTATGATATTCCCTCTTAACCCTGTACATTTTCTAAGGCAGCTGCATATGGTTTTTGGGAAAATATACTATTACAGAGTCAGGAAGCTCTTTAGAAATTGTCAAAGGTATACTCGTTCATTCACTTCTATCCAAAAAAGATGTTCCTTCCTGCTTTTGTGCATCTTGTTTCTTATACATGTATTTCTCCTCTGTTTCTACCTACAAAATTCATACTCATCCTTCAACTGCACGTAACAAGAAATCCCCAACTCAGATGACTTGAACAATGAGGAAACATATTATGAAACCTTGAGTGTCCAGGGTTGGTTATTTCAAATCTCAGTGATATCAGTAAGAACCTAGTTTCTTGCATTCTTAAAATTCTTTGATCCTCAGTATAACAGCTTTGACAAGACTAATTTATCTCACGGTTGCGAAGAGCATCACAACTAATCACAGCAATGTTCTGCTGAAAAGGATCCATCTTTTTTAGAGTGGGGAAGCCTACCCCACAAGGCCCACAGTTCTTCCCTCACAGCTCATTTGTCAGGACTGTGTCACATGCCTCTGAATAAACCAGTTACTAGAAAGGAGATGCCATCGAGTCGATTCTGACTCATAGGAACCCTATAGGACAGAATAGAACTGCCCCATAGGGTTTCCAAGGAGCACCTGGTAGATTAGAACTGCTGACCTTTTGGTTAGCAGGGGAACAGGATTACTAAAATTGCCTTGCATTAGCAGGATTTACTCCCTTTTCTGGGTGACTCCTGAGTAATAAGAGAGTAGGGCGGATACTGGACAAAATCAGGACTCTGCCAGCAAGGAAGAAAGGGGAATTAGATATTGAGCAGGCCACCCTTGATGTCTGCTATACTCACCTAGAATGTGTCTCTCCATGACGACAACACAGAATTATTCTTTCTTCCCTGTGCTCCTAGCATAACCTTGAATGAGCATTTTCTTTTTGTTACTTGCACTTAAAAGAAAATGCTGCTACTGTTTTTGCTTGTAATTCACCCATAATATTACACTCCATGTTATTTCTCTTGCTAAAAAAATTCAGTTCACAGTCTTAACCAAAATAGACCCTAAGTTTAAAACTCTGTCACATTATGATAATTCCGTATGGATATATTCTTGTGTCTAAAAACTGTATTTTTTTGTTCTTGAAAATCTACCTCCATCCTGGCTCTCTGGTCTCTGCCTTCAGCTTGATGTAAAGACTTTCTGGAATAATGGAGTGGGCATAGTTAGGAGTGTTGAAGGGCAGTATGGTGCAGTGGATTGCTTTTGTGTGGCCTTTTTCTCTATGGTCTTGTGACCAATCCAGGTGATTGGGCAGGACTGTGTGATAGGGTAATTGTGACCCACCAAAGGGATTAGTCAGTTTTGCCATCCTGTTGGGCTTGAAATGGGCCACCCCACAGTCTGGAAAGAGAGGAACCTACCAGAACCATGGAAGAAGAGCTGGTGCATCCTTTGGACCTAGGATCCCCATGCAGGTAGGTTCCTGGGACCAGGAGACAGTGAGAGAGCTAGCTGTAACCCTGAAGATGGTGAGAAGCGGTGGCAGCAGAGACCCGGCAGTGCGAGATGGTGAGGTGGACTTCCCGGCCCACAGAGTGAGAAAGCTGAGTGCCTTTGGGCAGAGGCCTAGGGCCAGACAGACGCGTGCCTGGGAGCAAGGCTGAGAAGAGGCTATCCTGGTGGAAGAACTGTATCCTTGAATGTTCCTGAGCCTGAATTGTAACCTGTTACTTCTCTAATAAACCCCATTGCCATGAGTATGATCTGTGAGTTCTGTGTGGCCATTGCAATGAATTATCGAACCCAGCAGAGAAGTAGAGAGTACTGTGGGAGGGATGGCTGGTGTTAGCATTGATAAAGATGGCAGAGAGAGGAGGCGTATCTGACCTCTGCCTCATAGAAATCAGCCTTGGGATGCTGGACTTGGTTCTTCTTCCCCCTTGTGGGGTTGGAAAAGGTCAGACACCGCTCCCAAGGCATTTTTACAGGTGGATAGAAAATGATGGCAACTGAGAGGGAGAAAAGCTTGAGTCTAACATGTGGGAGCAGATGTCATAGTTTTGTGAGAGAAAAAGCCCTAACAGTATTTTAAAGCCTCTCCTCCAAATTGTTCTGTTTTCAATGCATAATAGTGGCAAGATTAGAGGGACAACACAAATGAAGTAGGCTTTGAGTAACCGTGTCTCAATAATTATCCTTTAAGTGTGAATATGTGATGTGACATGAAACAAGTTAGGGAAAGATTCTCTCTACAGAAAAAGTAAACATTCCTTCTATAGAGAGACCAGCCTATTGACTAAAAAAAGCTTTTCTCACAAAGTATTTTTATGGAAAGTACAGAGAAAAGAAACTATTTGTAGGTGAAGAACATAAGGAATCATGAAATTTACAAAGATATCACAAATGCCTTCTTTAAAGAAATAACCAACTTTAAATGAACAAATACATTACTAACAGTGGTTAATTGTAACCTTCTATTGAAGTCAGTAACTGCTACAAATGATAAAGATTCCTCACATTCCCAGATATTCAATGCATTATTCATCCCTCCTTGGGGCTGAGATATGAGAAAATCAGGGCTGTTATAGGTGTTACTTAGCGACTTATAGGAAGAATAGATTATTCATTAAGATAATAGATGAATATTAAACAAAGGCATTGCTGTCTCACTGTTTATTTTTCCTGATGTTTTATTAACTTTTTTTTTTTTTTTTAACACTTTACAGTTTAATGTCTGCGTGTGGGGCTGAGTTTCTAGTGAGTGGTGAATTTTAGTATTTTCCTTGGAGACTGAATACCCTAAAGGGAATTCAGCACGTAACAACGTATATTAACCCTTATTCTTTCCTTAACTCTTCATGTGGGTTAGTGCATAAGGAAGCTGAGTAAAAAAACTAACATTCCTAATTTAGTAGTTATAAATGCTTTGTTTTGTTTATTATTAAAAGTGAGTAAATCTGTTTAAAAAAATTGGAGACCTAACTTATTAGTTCTTAAATATCCTTCCTTTAATATTAAAATTGGCCTCTTTCATGTCACTTTCTTTGACACATTTTTTCCCCAAGTTGTCTTTTGCTTTCTCTTTACTTGACTTGCCAATAGACTCCACCCATTCTTTCATTCGCTCCATCACATAGGAGATGCGATCCAGGCTCCCTGTACTGACACAGACAGGCCATTTAATAGGAAGCTTTTACTTGCTGAAGCAAAGATGGCCCTCTTTAACACTGCTGAGTTTTCAAGGCTTAAGGCTGAAGAAACTCTGTCTAAAAATCAAACAAACCTAGCTGTAGACCTTACATCCTGTATTTCATGGTCATAGGCTGTGCATAAATGATGACAGAGTATCCAGGAACTGGCTGAATGTTCCCCTTTTTCATCCAGCGTTTGGTTGTAAACACACTTCAGTCAGTGAAGAAAGAGTTACAGAGAAGATATTCAAAGTATCTTTATTTTCAGGCCACGAAGCTTCTGACCCCTGCCAATTCCCCTTCTTCCATGAATTTATCATTGTTTGTTATCTCTAAATTCACAGAATAAGTCCTGGGCTTATCTCTGCTAATGAAAGCTACTTCCATTTTGGATTGGAGAACAGCTACCATAGCTTTAGAATTGATCTCAGTCAGCTATCATAGACATACAACTTAATTATATACATTTTTAGCAAGCTGTATATATGTCATCAGATCATTTCACCACAGAACATATAAATTAGTGCTATAATTACAGGGAAATGTCACATGCATCTCATTATCACATAGAAGAGTTCATCGTAGAGAAATAAGTAATTTCATTCCAAAGAAAAGGAAAAAAGTTCAGGTATTTTTGGATACTGCCAACACTTTAATGCATAATTGAATAAGAATAAACCTGGAGGACTAAATATGAGGGATGAGAGTGATTTAAAAAATTTAGATTATTTGTACAGCCATTTCCAAATTCTGCTAGAAATTGTTCAGTTCTTTGTTACTCTTATTTAACTGTTGTTGTTAAAAAGGTGTTAAATTGGCTCCGACTCATGGCAATTTCATGTACAATAGAACGAAAGCTGCCTGGTTGTGCGCTCTCTCTACAGTCATCGGTATGCTTGAGTCCACTGTTACAGCCTGGCCAAAAATCACCTCTAACATAGAGTACCTTGTGCTCAAGGAGTTGATAGAGTGGATTCCAGTCCAGTAAAATCTGAATGAACTCTGTGAGGTAACTCATGTAAATTATTTCTTGAGGCCTGAACAATTAGTCTTTCAGGAGATACTCTATTTTTGCAGTATATGGGATCCACACATTTCCTCTTCTAATTCTTTGAAAGTGCCAAACTCTATCCTGCCTTATGGTCTCTGCACATGCATTTTCCTCTGCCTGCATGGCTCTATTGGTATGGCTGGTTGGATTCTTATAATTCAGATTTCAGTGAAATATCACTCTGAGAGACCATTTTTTTCTTTTTATTTATTATATCTAGATGGAGGTTTGCAGAGCAAATTAGTTTCTCATTAAACAATTAATACATATTGTTCTGTGACATTGGTTGCCAACCCCATGACATGTCAACACTCTCCTGTTCTTGACGTTGGGTTCCCCACTATCACCTTTTCTGTCCCCTCCTGCCTTCTCCTCCTTGCCCCTGGACTGGTGCACATATTTAATCCCCTTTTGTTTTATGGGCCTGTCTAATTTTTGGCTGAACGGTCAACCTCAGGAGTGACTTCAGTACTGAGTTAAAAGGGCTAGTCCAGGGGCTGTACTCTTGAGATTTTTCCAGTCTCTGTCAGACCAGTAAGTCTGGTCTTTTTTAGTAAGTTAGAATTTTGTTTTACATTTTTCTCCAGCTCTGTCTGGGACTTTCTATTGTGATCCCTGTCACGGCAGTAGGTGGTGGTAGCTGGGAACCATCTGGTTATGCAGGACTCAGTCTGGTGGAGACTTTATCGTACACCTACCTCTCAGGGGTTGAAAGCTTCTTAGAGGCAGAGCCCAGGCCTAATTTGTCATTACTCTGTGCCCAGTGCCTTCTACAATGCCTGGCACATATTGTTGTTGTTAGGTGTTCTGGGATTCCCATTCTTCACAATGTTATCCATAATTTGTTATGATCCACACAGTCGAACGCCTTTGCATCATCAATAAAACACAGATAAATATCTTTCTGGTATTCTCTGCTTTCAGCTAGGATCCATCTGACGTCAACAATGATATCCCTCGTTCCTTTTCCACTTCTGAATCCAGCTTGAATTCTGGCAGTTTTCTGTCAATGTACTGCTGCAACCACTTTTGAATGACATTGTTTGATAATTTCCACATTGGGTTGAATCACCTTTCTTTGGAATAGACGTAAATATGGATCTCTTCCAGTTGGTTGGCCAGGTAGCTGTCTTCCAAATTTCTTGGCATAGGCGAGTGATCACTTCCAGCACTTCAAACACTTGAAACATCTCAATTAGTATTCCACCAATTCCTGGACCCTTGTTTGTTGTTGATGCCGTCAGTGCAGCTTGGGCTTCTTCCTTCAGTACCATTGGTTCTCGATCATATGCTACCTCCTGAAATGACTGAACACCGAACAGTTCTTTTTCGGTAGTGACTCTGTGTATTCCTTCCATCTTCTTTTGATGCTTCCTGCATCCTTCAGTATTTTGCCCATGAAATTCTTCACTATTGCAACTCAAGGCTTGAATTTTTTCTTCAGTTCTCTCAGCTTGAGAAATGCCAAGAGTGTTCTTCCCTTTCGGTTTTCTAACTCCAGGTCTTTGCACATGTCATTATAATACTTAACTTTGTCTTCTCGAGGCACTCTTTGAAATCTTCTGTCAGCTCTTTTACTTCATCATCTCTTCCACTTGTTTTAGCTACTCGACCTTCAAGAGCAAGTTTCAGAGTCTCTTCTGACATCTATTTTGGTCTTTTCTTTCTTTCTTGTCTTCCTAATGACCTTCTATTTTCTTCATGTGTGATGTCCTTGATGTCATTTCACAACTCCTCTGGTCTTCAGTCATTAGTGTTCAATGCGTCAAATCTATTTCTTGAGATGGTCTCTAAATTCAGGTGGGATATACTCAAGGCCATACTTTGGCTCTCATGGACTTGTTCTAATTTTTTTCAGCTTCAACCTGAACTTGCATATGAGCAATTGATGGTCTCTTCCACAGGCAGCTGCTGACTTTGTTCTGCCTCATGACATTGAACTTCTCCATTTTCTCTTTCCACAGATGTAGTCCATTTGATTCCTGTGTATTCCATCTGGCAAAGTCCACATATATAGTCACTGTTTATGTTGTTGAAAAAGGTATTTACAATGAAGAAGTTGTTGATCTTGCAAAATTCTATCATGTGATGTCTGGCATCATTTCTACCACCAAGGCCATGTTTTCTAACTACTGATCCTTCTTCTTTGCTTCTAACTTTCACATTCCAATCATCAGTAATTTTTATTTCAACAGTTAAAAAGCTTCTGTTTTCAAAAAAAACAGATTAAAGTCAAAAGCTACTTTCTTCAAAGGTAAATGATTTTTTAATTTATATTTCTTTCCCCTGAATTTTGGCAAATTAATAGGAAAGAGTGAAACTAAATTTTATTTCTATGGACTTAAAAAAGCTTTCAGCTTTTTAAAAGCTCTTTATTTTCATTAAAAACAAAAACTGATTATCTAATACTGCTGTTCCTTCTCCATACGCACAGGCATACATAGAGCCCCATCCTGTATTTTTTCAGGCACAGATTATCTTGGAGACTTACTTGATTAATGTAGGTGTAAAATAATTTTCTTGTCTAGATCAGGGACCAAAATGTTAAATTTTCTCAGATTATTTTAGCAGCAGGCATTTGATTTGCTGTCGAGAGTAGAACATTTTAAAATTTCCTTTTTCAAAACGACCATATCTGAAAATGTACCTATATTTTAATTTTATTATTTTATTACTAAATAAAACAATTTATAGAATTTCAGAATTAGAAAGTACCTCATAGATGACATAGTCCAGTATGCTCATTTGGTGTTTTTTGTAGTAACATCATTTACATAACACTTTTTAAAAATGCACTTGAAATAAAAACATGTGAAATGAGTCTGAATAAAAAAATAATATTTTTATTTTGTCACGTTTATTTTATTATCTCTGTTAAAAAGGGAGGGGAAGTTTAGTCCCTTGAATATTTTAGCAACGTCCTGATTCTGGCATCTTATTTATGTCCCAATTTGAATGTTTCTTAGTGTATTTTCTATATCATGGCAAAAGCATATCTGTTTCCTCTTATTTAAATTTTGAGGACTTTTTAATAAATAAATCATCCTGTCGTTGTTAGGTGCCCTGGAGTCAGTTCTGACTCATAGCAAGCTTATGTATAACAGAACAAAACACTGCCTGGTTCTATGCCATCCTCATAATTGCTGTTATGCTTGAGCCCATTGTTGCAGCCACTGTGTCAGTCCATCTCACTAAGGGTTTTTCTCTTTTTTGGTGACTGTCTACTTTACCAAGCATGATGTCCTACTCCAGGGACTGGTCCCTCCTGATAACATGTCCAAAGTGTGAGATGAAGTCTCATCATCCTTGCTTCTAAGGAGAATTCTGGCTGTACCTCTTCCAAGACAGATTTGTTCGTTCTTCAGGCAGTCCATGGTATATTCAATATTCTTCACCAGCACCATAACTCAAAGACGTCAATTCTTCTTCTGTCTTCCTTATTCATTGCCCAGCTTTCGTATACATATGAAACAACTGAAAACACCATGGCTTGGGTCAAGTGCACCTAGTCTTCAAGGTGACATCTTTGCTTTTCAATACTTTAAAGAGGTCTTTTGTAGCAGATTTGCCCAAAGCAATGTGTCGTTTGATTTCTTGACTGCTGCTTCCATGGACAATGATTTCAGAACCAAGTAAAATGAAGTCCTCGACAACATCAATATTTTCTCTGCTTGTCATGATGTTGCTTATTGGTCCAGTTGTGAGGATTTTTGTTTTCTTTATGTTCAAGAGCAATCCATACTAAAGGTTGTAGTCTTTGATCTTTGTTGAAAAGTGCTTCTAGTCCTCTTCACTTTCTCCATGCAAGGTTGTGTCATCTGTATATCAAAGGTTGTTAATGAGCCTTCCTTCAATTCTAATGCCACGTCCTTCTTCATATAATCCAGCTTCTTGGGTTATTTGCTCAATATATAGATTGAATAAATATGGTGAAAGCATATGACCCTGATGCACACCTTTCCTTACTTTAAATCACGCAGTATCGCCTTGTTCCATTCGAATGACTGCCACTTGATCCAGGTACAGGTTTCTCATGAGCACAGTTAAGTGTTCTGGAATTTCCATTCTTTGTAATTTTTTTATTATTGTACTTTAGATGAAGGTTTACATAACAATCTAGTTTCTCATTAAACAGTTAGTAAGCATATTATTTTATGACATTGGTTAACAGCCCCATGACATGTCAACACTCTCCCTTTTTGACCTTGGGTTCCCTATTACCAGTTTTCCTGTCCCCTCCTGCCTTCTAGTCCTTGCCCCTGGGCTGTTGTGACCATTTAATCTTGTTTTGTTTCATGGATCTGTCTTATCTTTGGCTGAAGGGTGAACCTTCGGAGTGACTTCGTTACTAAGCTGAAAGGGTGTTTGGGGGCCATACTCTCAGTGTTTCTTCTGTCTCTGTCGGACCCGTATGTCTGGTCTTTTTTTGTGGGTTAGAATTTTGTTCTACATTTTTCTCCAGCTCTGTCTGGGACGCTCTATTGTGATCTCTGTCAGAACAGTCACTGATGGTAGCTGGGCACCATCTAGCTGTACTAGACACTGGCTGGTGGAGGCCATGGTAGATATGGTCCATTAGTCCTTTGGATTGATCTTTCCCTTATATATTTAGTTTTCTTCATTCTTCCTTGCTCCCGAAGGGGTGAAGACCAGTGGAGTATCTTAGATGGCCACTCATAGGCTTTTAAGACCCCTGATGCTACTAAGCAAAGTAGCCATTCTTTGTAATGCTATCCATAATTTGTTATGGTCCAGTCAGTTTAATGTCTTTGCATAGTTGATAAAACACAAACATCTCTCTGGTATTTTTTGCTTTCAGTTAAGATCCATCTGACATCAGCAATGATATCCCCTGTTCTACTTCCTTTTCTGAACCCAACTTGGATTTCTGGAAGTTCCCTGTCTATATACTGCTGCAGCTGCTTTTGAATGATCTTCAGCAAAATTTTACTTGTGTGTGATATAAATGATATTGTTTGATAATTTCCACATTCAGCTGACCTCACCTTTCTTTGGAATGGGCACAAGTATGGATCTCTTCCTGTTAGTTGGCCAGGTAGCTGTCTTCCAAATTTCTTGGCACAGAGGAGTAAGCACTTCCAATGCTGCATCTATTTGTTGAAACACCTCAATTGGTATTCTGTCAATTCCTGGAGCCTTGCGTTTTGTCAGTGCCTTAGTATCATCAGTTCTTGATCATATCCTGCCTCCTGAAATGGCTGAATGTTGACCAGTTCTTTTTGGTACAGTGACTCTGTGTATTCCTTCCATTTTCTTTTGAGGCTTCTTGGGTCGTTTAGTATTTTCCTTGTAGAATCCTTCACTATTGCGACTCGAGCCTTGAATTTTTTCTTCAGTTCTTTTAGCTTCAAAATGTTGAGTGTGTTCTTCCCTTTCTGTTTTCTAACTTCAGAGCTTTGCACATTTCATTATGACGCTTTATTTTGTCTTCTGGAGCTGCCCTTTGAAATCTATGAAATCATTCTATATGTATGGTATTCTTGGGCTTTGGAGAACAAGATGTCTTTAAGCTTCTTATGAGGGATAGGACTTTGATCATAATAATAAAAAATCTCATTGCCATCAAGTTGATTCATACTCGTAGCAATCCTATAGGACAGAGTAGAACAGCCACATAGGATTTCCAAGTCTGTAATCTCTATGAGATGAGATTGCCACATCTTTCTCCCATCAAGCAGTTGGTGGGTTTGAACTGCCAACCTTTTGGTTAGCAGCTAAGTACTTAACCACTATACCACCAGGGCTCCTTATAATAATAATGCTAGTAGTTGTAAATGATATATTGATTTGGGACCAAATCTTTGGTCACCAATTTACCACATCTTTTAGGGACCCTGTTTGTCTCATAATTTCAGATTGGTTAATCCCTCTAATGTGGGATCTCTCTATCCCTCAAGCCATCCGTTTCATTTCTCCTCCTCCCTTCTCTAAATGTTTACATTAAGCTGTTGCTGTGGAGTCAATTTGAACTCATAGCAACCCTATAGGACAAAGTAGAACTGCCACATAATGTTTCCAAGTAGTAGCTGGTGGATTCGAACAGCTGACCTTTTGGTTAGCAGCCGAGCTGTTAACCACTGTGCCACCAGGGGTCCATAGTGCATTTACGGACTGAATAATAGCCAACATGTATTAAACATGTAGTGAATATGATTCCAAATTATTTTTATGTATTATGTCACTAATCTTAATAACTACTTATTGAGGTATATATTATTTTTATCTCCAGTTTGCAGATGAGGAAAAGAGGAAGCCCCGGGGAAGTTACACAAGTTATCCACCATTACACAGCTAATGAGTGCTAAAACTGGGATTTGAATCCACCTATTTAACCTATTTGTGCCCTTACTCTTAACTGTTGTGCTCTATAGTCTTTCTGATTAGAGCCAAGGTGTTCTGAGCCTATAAATGCTAATTCTGTAATGTTTCCGGTATGAGTATTCTCTGAAAGGTGTAGAGATGGCTAAGTGTTATAAGTGAGAAATAGATATTAGAGTGGGAGTGAAAATAGTGGGGGCAGTAATAGGAAGATAGTGAAGTTGCTAAAAAGTCTGAAATAAAAATAAGGTATAAGAGACATTTTAGAAGAATGAATGGTGGTGTGTTATTCTGGATGGACAAGTAATAATAAAATATTATTAGAAGACGATAGGTCTTTCAGAGCAGCCAGTTAAATAATATTTGTTCAGAGGAGTTTAACCTGCTAGATGTTGGCAAGCCAGTCCTTCCCAAGAGGAGTAGCAAAACGAGGTAAAACTAAAGCTCATCTGCTGAAGTCTCTACTAGCTATTGTCCTCATCATACCTTTCCCTCTTCTGCAATAAATTTACTTTGTGACTGCCATTTGTCTTTTGGAAGATTTACCTCAAATGATACTAGAAGAATACATACAGGACAGAAAGGCTACTCTCTTCATTTGGCTTCTTGCTGAGGTGTGAATGTTTAAGAGATGAGGCGTAAAATCATCATTATTGATGTTATTTTGTCTTATGAAGGGTTATTTCACAAATGACACAAAGGACAAGTAGGAAAGGACACAGAACTGAGTCTCTTCAATTAGCTTCCTCCTGATGTGTGAATAATTCAGGGGAAGCGCACACTTTTTTATTTTATGCCATTTGAAATTTCACGCAGGTGATTGAATTGTTGATCTTTTACCGGTGGCCTTATTAGGATGGTCTTAGCAGAGTGGCACTTTGTAAGAATTTAGAATCATTTGAAAAGTCCATTTACTATGGGTTGCCTTACAAAATAAATTATAAGAACCAGTTGCCACAGAGTCATTTCCGACTCATAGCAACTCATGTGTGTCAGATTAGGACTGTGCCCCGTACGATTTTTCAATGGCTAGTTTTTCAGAAATAAATCGACAGGCTGCTATTCCAAGGTGCTCTGGGTGGACTCCAACCTCCAACTTTTCTGTTAGCAGTCAAGCAAGTTAACCATGTGCACCGCCCAGGGGCTCCAAATTATATGATAGGAGCAGTTACATTGTTTACCACAATGTTAGTACAACCAGAATTTTCACTTTTTTTTTTTTTTTTTTTAAAGAAAACCCATGAAGATCATGGATTGAGTGTATATTTAAATAAATGAAATTCAGGGTATAAAATTCCACAGATTATGAGTCTATTTTGTATTGCCACTTAAAAAATGTGTGTGAGCTGTACAATCCTAAACCCCAGAAACGAAATTTACAATTGACTTGGCCTACTAATTGGCAATTACCAAACAATACATCCTAGTGAAAAGTTACACATAAATTTCCTACTATCAAGAACGAATGCCTATAACTCCAGTTTACTGAATATCAGTCCAGGAAATGTTAAAGTCAGAGGAGAATATTAACATTTAGGTGTCTGTTTGAAAGGATTGATATTAAAAGATTGGATGAATATGAGCATACTTAAAGATAATTATCACAAGGCATGTTTAATTTAGCTTTATTAAACAGTACTAAATGACCTTATTTAATAATAAAAAGCAAGATGAAGCCAGTAAGTTTATATTGGACATATTTCTTATTGACAGTAAGTGTCTAGGAAATGGTGGAAGGTTTTATGGTAATGGAGTCAAAATACATATTATTAGATGTTCTCAACTTTTCTATTTATCAGATTGTTGCCATTCCATTCCTCTGGAGGCTAGAATGAAATCTGTTATTGACAATGAAGTAATTTAATAAGGAGCGGTAAATATTTAATGAAGCAGCAAATCTGCTCACATTTTTATTAGTATATAGTTTTGAAAAACAAAGCAGGTCTAAAGGAAAGGCCGGGACTCTGAGAAACAACAAGGTCATATCTATATGTCATGGATATACTGAATCAGGACTAAAAAAAATGTGGTTCTCTGATTTTCTATGACAGCCACACTGCAGAGCCATAGAGCTTATCTTAGAGGACTAGTTACATTACTGAGTTCTAAATATTCCATTATCAGCTGGGCTGGGCAAATTGCCATTAGACAAAATCTAAAAAGACTACTGCAGAGGAAAAAATAGTCTTGTCATTAAAAAAGGACATACTTTATACAATTAGGGGAAATTATGAGGAAAAAATCAGGCTAGATCCAAGAAAAAGAGCTTGTAAAATAAGATATTGAGTACTGTACTAGAATCAGAGAAGCTGAATAGGGAAAGTCATCTGTAAAATTATTGTCTCTTGAAAGTGAATATAGAGATGGTCCCAAGCCCAAGAAAGAGAGGGTAATAAAGCATCTATGTGTGAACAGATTTTTATTGGGGCAGCTAGATAAGGGTTTTTAGCAAAGAAAAGCACAGAACAACTCTCCTTTACCCCAATAATCAAATAAACAAAACAGCATTCTGCCTTCTACCTCACCAAAAACTTACTTGGGAAAAGGTCAAATTCCTGCCATCAACTTAGGAATTTTTCTTTGGAAACCAGCCAGCGAAGTTGCGTTATTATCTTCAGGTGCTTCCCCACAGTCTTTCCTCTTTGGAAAACCACCACGTTTTCATTTTGTGAGCTGTTCTTTTTTTTTTTTTTCTTTGCCAGCATTGGTTTTAAAAGCTGTATCCAATTCTTGGCTCTTGAATGCTCCCAAGGAGGTTTCTGAAGGATTATGCAGTGTCCATCCCTTTGGAGCTTCCATGTAGGCCCTGGAGATGTTGGTAAATGCTTGTGAGCAATTTTCATGCAGAAAAAAAGATACCCAGCTGAATGCTAGACTGTAATTCAATCAAGAAGTTCTGGTGGCATTCTAAAACTAGAAAGTACAGTTTGAACGCTTTATGAATAGTACCACGTTGCCAACATTGAATTACAGCTAGTATTTTCACATGAGGACAAGGAATACTAGGGGCATAAAACAATTTTATAGCCAGTTACCTTTGAGGTTGAGGAAGATGACAATTCATCACACCAGAGGTCTTTAGTGTGAGCCACAAAGGATTATAATATGTGTAGGAATGAAGTCTCGCTACTTGTTAGTCTATGAGGAGGATTTGAGTATAGAGGACACAGTGGTCTGTGAAACCTTAAAAGACTGGTGATAGGGCAGGGTTGCAACGCTTTTGAGGACACCCAGGTTGCCAGGGACACGAATCCTAGCCTTCATACATACTTTATGTACTTTAATCAGAAAAATTCTATTGAGACTAACCTTTCAGTGAGGGAATATTATCTAAACAGAACAGTCATTTCAGCTATGAGATCAAAAACTTGCATTTTATGAGCCTAGGAAGAAGCTGAATGTTATCATAAGATAACACATGGTCTTGAGGTACCCTGGAGTGCTGGCATCTCACATCCCAGCACAAGCTCAAAAAAAAACCCCAGCCTGCTTGTTAATTGTCAAAGTTATTTTAATCTGAGCCATAACCAATTCCTTATGTAAAAATATACTGTAAAGATGATAGTTAGAAAGCAAGAACATGAAAATGTATTTTTTTCAGGCTTGTTAAGATTAATTGAACCCACACCACAAAAATGTTATTAACTTTGCAAAATAAGTACCAAGTCTAAACAGCTCTGCATTTCAAAATGCCTTGGCTTTCTTCTCGAAAGAATAAATTAAGTTGATACTCATGACTGAGTCAAAAATGTACTACGGCCAGGTGCTCAGGACATTTCACCCTGCGTGACTCTCCCTAAACACACCTTAATTTTGCCACGAAGCCTTTTATTCTATTTTTGTTCCTTGTTCTTGTTTCAGAGCTCTATTTTCAGTGGCGTGGGAGTAGGAACAATAAATACCCAGTAAGGCTCATTGTTCCATCCCCTTTGGCATCATGTTGTTCCTTTTTATTTTTTTTTTTAACCTGGGAGAGGTGCTCTCCCACTGTCCTGATGCTGGTCAGAGCTCTACTAGAATACGGTATCTAATATCACCTGATCCAGCTATTGGGGAAGAGAAGAACCTGACAGATCTTTCCAGGGCATGCCACAAAATGGACTGGGGGACTGGAAAATAATAATGATCAGGAAGTGGCATTAAGACACCAAAAAGAGAAAAAAAAAAAAAGGCTAGCGGCTTCTTGGTTATGGTTCTTAAGGATGTCTGGAAATTTTGGACAAAGGAGGTTAACTAGCTGTTTTTGATATTCCCCAAGGGTAGAATAAGCGTAAATGGCTTTAAGGAAATGACACGAAGGGTTAAGAGGCTGAGCCAAGCAAAAGCTGTGGTTCTGAGACGCCTGGGGAAGAAAATTAATAAGAAAGAGAGGATGGTAGGATGTCTGAGAGAGGAAAAACTTGAACAAATTGGAAAAGGAAAATAACAATAACAAAAATAAAACAAAACCAAAAACGATAGCTGGAAAAGAGGCGTTAGTTATGTCTGCATCCTCTCAAGAACTTTTGCTTGATTGAGAGCCTGTGCCCTCCACCCCCAGCCCCCCATCATTGGGAGACAAAGGATGTGGTCAGGTAGAGGCAATTATTCTGAAACGCTGGTTTCTGGAAGATACCTATGCCATCCCTCTCTCTCTTCCTTCTGCCCTTGCTCTGATTTCCATGGTGTGTTGTGTGCACTTGCACGCGTGCACATGCATTAGATAGAAAGAAGGATTTGAAACTTTCCCTTGGAAAGGGAGGCCTCAATAGAACAACAGTCCATCACTCAGGAAGATTTCCATCCCAGAATCCCCTTTAAGGCAGAGATTCAAGCAATGGTGAGAAACGTGTCCTTTAGACTTGCCCTGAAATGTTACAAGCCATTAATTTTATGGAACCCCAAAGAAACCACTGGCCATAAAAAAGGAAAAAAACAGATCTTCTAGGAATCACCCAGAAAATACTAACTTTCCAAGTTCAATGAACAAATTTGACCAAGTCCTCCTTTTTCCTTTCTGTGCTGTATTTGAGGCTCAAAAATCAGAACAAAACAAACAAACAAAAAACCCAAACTCATTGCCATCTCGTCGATTCTGACTCGTAGCGACCTTATTTGAAGTTAGTTGTGTTTAATTAGTTTTGGGGTTTTCCCCTAAAACTGTTGTAAAATGCATCAGTTCTAAGGTTTTCAAGGAAATGGGGAGCTAGTAACTCCAAAAAGGTAGGAGATCACAGCAGAAGAGTCACTCAAAATCCTTTAGTAGCTCTCTACTGCTCTGAATACAAAGTCCACGCTTGCTCCTTAATTTGCTTACAAGGGGCCACAGGATCTTGCCCTCTACTTAATCTGTCATCTCATTTCTCTACTCCAGCCCTTACTTCGCTCAGTTCCTTGACATGCCATGCATCTCCCACTCCTGGCCCTGAAGCATGCTGTTGCCTATATTTCAAACTATTTTCCCTTGACTAACTCCAACTCATAGTGTAGGCTTGGGTTTGACTTCACTGTCTCCAGGAAGCCAGCAGTGATCACACAGTCTTCCCCTAAGTCTGGTTATGGCTCCTCCTATGTGCTTCCACCACACATTCCCTACCTTAGCACTCATCACACCGCATCATAATTTAAATGCCTATTTAATTTGTTGTAGTGGTCCTAACTAGACAATATATCCTTATGTCCTGGAAGAGCTCATACAACATAACCGGTTTTTGTGGAAGGATTATTTCAAAGCTGGAGGCCTAATATTAGCTGTAGCAGCAGATGAGGAGCTTTTATAAGGAGGCATCTCTGAAGAATCTTTCTTTCTCCTGAGTGGTCATTCTTTTCCATCTCTGGGTATTTTTTACTGTTGTTTTAAAGTATATCCATGGGGATTAAAAAAAAAAGAAGAAGAAGAAGAAGATTTTAGCATGCCTTGTAGGCTTCATTCATTTTTTTTCTTTTTTTAATTATTGCCCTGAGGATTGATTTGAAAGCTTGGTTGTTATCAAAAGCCCTTATCTTTCCAGGGTCACTCCTTAGTTGCTCTTGCGGAAACATATTGTAGTAATAGTTTTAATGTGGTGTGAAATGAAATGGTTGGTGATAAATACTTGCCACTAAAGAAATTTTTTGATGCTTAGGAAATATGCAAGTCATCCTTGAAGGCCTGCTCCCTTTGACCTGTCATTTTTCATTATGAGAGGCAAGATACAATGACTGTACCTTTCATTTGTCTCATAACCAGGACATCTTACCTCAGTGGCATAGTATTTGCATTGCATTATTCTTTGTAACATTTTGCTAAGGTTTTTTCTCTAAGTTATACACATATTAGTTTCAGAATGATACGTCAGAAGGAAAAATGAAAAAAGAAATCCATTATGCTTTCAGCTGGGAAGGTAATCAAATCTACATCTGAATTACATAAATGGTGTTATTGCCTTCTTAAATGGTACATAGTGTTACAGAGCAATGCTTGTTATGTCATAATTTACCATACATATGTATTTAAGCATTCTCTTATCACTTAGTCTTGAACTATATTGGTAAGGACAGTTGCCTTAAGCCACACGTGGCTATTGAACACCTGAAATGTGGCTAATGTGAATTCAGATCTGCTATAAATGTAAAGTACAGATCAGATTTCAAAGACTTAGTACAAAAAAAAAAGTAAAATATCTCATTAATAATTTCATATTGATTATCTGTTGGAACAATAATATTCTGAATAAATTAAATATATTATTAAAATTAATTTCATTTTAAAAAATATTTTAATGCAGTTATTGGAAAATTTAAAATGACATATATGACTTGCTTTTGTGGCTTCCATTATATTTCTATTGGACAGCGCTGGTACAGACAGTTTCTAAATAATGAAGACTTTTTTTTTTTTTTCTGCTGGAAAAGCAGCTAATCCATGTCGGTAGCAAGTGAAACTTGGTAACTGCTTGATTTGTAGAAATGGGACCCACAGAAGGTAACCAGGTATTCCTAATGACCTGGGATAAAGCACTCTTATAATAATATTAATAATTAGTCTAATGAACTTATAATCCTATTTATACCTTTGGATTTTATGAGGATTCAATTAGGATGTGTGGAGGTGATCGAAATAATATTGTTTTATGGAGAATAGGGTGCAGGTGAAAACTGTCAGTGATGAAAACTGCCGGAGGGAATACATTTAAAACTATTTTCAAACCTGATGTGTAGTAGTAATGTGCTCAATTATCTGTGGATTCAATTAAAGCATCAGAGAATGGAACTCTTTTGGTTTATGTGAAGACTTGTGCCAGAAGCATTTTTCATGTAGCTGTATAATCTGTGTAACCATCCTTTTAAATGGTGTGTGATATTTTATTTCATCAATATATCTGCCTTAATGTAATCATTCCCTTACTCTTGGGCATTGTGTTGCTTCCAGTTTGTTTTTCTCACTATTGCTAGTGTTGTGCTGATAAATGTCTTCAAAACCCTTCCCATATTTTGGGTAATTTTCCAGGAATGTCAGGCTGCTTTATATATATATGTATTTTATTGTGTTTTTGGAGAATGTTTACACAGCAAATTAGGTTCCATTTTAACAATTTCTATACATATTGTTCAGTGACATTGGTTACATTTTTTCACAATGTGTCAACATTCTCATTTCCATTCTGGTTGTTCTTTTTTCATTAATCTAGTTTCCCTGCCCTCCCAATCATCTCCTCTTTGCTTTACAATAACTGTTGACCATTTGGTCTCATGTAGAAGATTTTTCTTTTCTTTAAAGGAGCACAATACACATGAACGATATAGTTTATTTCACGAGCCAATCTGTTGTTTAGCTGAAAGATGATCTCTGGGAGTGGTTTCAGCTCCAGGTTTAAAGGGTGTCTCAAAGCAATAGTCTCGGGGGTCTTCTCTAGTCTCAACCAGTCAGTAAATCTGGCCTTTTTTTTAAATTTGAGTTTTGGTCTACATTTTTCTCCCATTCTATTCAGGACAGTCTGTTGTGCCGCTGATCAGAATGGATAATAGCGTTAGCCAGGCATCATTTAGTTATTCTGGTCTCAGGGTAGATGAGGCTGCGGTTAAGGCAGACTATTAATGCTATAGACAAATTTCTTCTTTGAGTCTTTGGTTTCCTTCTTTCTCTTTTGCTTTGGACAAGTAGAAACCAATTGTTATGTCTTAGATGGGTGCTTCTAAGCTTTTAGGAGCTCAGACTCACCTAACTAGGATGTAGAGCATAAACTTTATGAACTTTGTTATGCCAGTTGACCGAGTTGTCCCATAAGACCATGATCCTAAGCCTTCAAACCCAGTAAACCAGTCTCATGAGGTGTTTTGTTATATCTAGGAAGTATCCGTAACTGTGCCTCCCGTGTGCTTTATTATATATATGAATATATACGCGGCACACACATGTATATGAGTATGCCTACAGACACCTCAACATGCACATGTATATACACAGATATATACCTCCTTTTTTTTTTTATATACATATATATTCATACATATTTACCAGTGTAACTGCACACGTATTTTTGGTTGTTATTGCTATTGTTGAAAAATTTTATATGTTATAGCTTTTACAAAACACATCCCTTTTTCTCATGTACTTTTTAATGTTATCATTTACCTTGGTCAAGGTGTGTACACTTCACTCACATTTGGCATTGCTTTGCCCATTACCAAAAATAATGTGTCTGTTCAAATAAGAAGAAACAGCTGCAAACATCCATTAATAATCAGAATGTGGAATGTGTGAAGTACGAATCCAGGAAAATTGGAAATCATCAGAAATGAAATGGAACACATAAACATCAGTATCCTTAGCATCAGTGAGCGGAAATGGACTGGTATTGGCCATTTTGAATTGGATAATCATATAGCCTACTGTGCTGGGAATGACAGCTTAAAGAGGAATGACGTTGCATTCATAGTCAAAAAGAACATTTCAAGATCTATCCTGAAGTACGAAGTTGTCAGTGATGGGATAATATCCATATGCCTACAAGGAAGACCAGTTAATACAACTATTATTCAAATTTCACACCAGCCACTAAGGCCAAAGATGAAGAAACTGAAGATTTTTACCAACTTCTGCAGCCTGAAATTGACCAAACATGCGGTCAGGATGCATAGATAATTACTGGTGATTGGAATGCAAAAGTTGGAAACAGAGAAGAAGAGTTAGTACTTGGAAAATATGGCCTTGGTGATAGAAATGATGCCAGAGATCACGTGATAGAATTTTGCAAGACCAATGACTTCTTCATTGCAAATATGATTTTTCACCAACATAAAGAGCGACTATACACATGGACCTTACCAGATGGAATACACAGAAATCAAATCAACTACATCTGTGGACAGAGATGATGGAAAAGCTCTATATCATCACTCAGAACAAGGGCAGAGGCTGACTGCAGAACAGACCATCAATTGCTCATATGCAAGTTCAAATTGAAACTCAAGAAAATTAGAACAAGTTCATGAGAGCCAAAGTATGACTTTGAGTATATCCCACCTGAATTTAGAGACCATATCAAGAATAGATTTGATGTGTTGAACACTGATGACTGAAGACCAGACAATTTGTGCAAAGGCATTAAGGACATCAATGAAGAAAGCAAGAGGTTATTAAAAAGACAGGAAAGACAGAAAAGACCAAAATCAATGTCAGAAAAGACTCTGAAACTTGCTTTTGAATGTCAAGTAGCTAAAGCGAAAGGAAGAAACGATGAACTAAAAGAGCTGAACAGAAGATTGCCAAGGGTGGCTTGAGAAGACAAAGTAAAGTTTTATAATGACATGTGCAAAGACCTGAAGATGGAAAACCAAAAGGGAAGACCACGGGCAGCATTTCTCAAGCTGAAAGAAGTGAAGAAAAAATTCAAACATTGCGTTGCAACTGTGAAGGATTCTACTGGGAAAATAGTAAACAATGCAGGAAGCATTAAAAGAAGATGGAAGGAATACACAGAGTCACTATACAAAAAAGAATTGGTCTATGTTCAGCCATTTCAGGAAGCAGCATATGATCAGGAACCGATGGTACTGAAGGAAGAAGTCCAAGCTGCACTGAAGGCATTGGCAAAAAACAAGGCTCCAGGAATTGATGGAATACCAATTGAGATGTTTCAACAAACAGATGCAGCTCTGGAAGTGCTAACTCCTCTATGCCAAGAAATTTGGAAAACAGCTACCTGGCCAACTGACTAGAAGAGATCCATATTTATGCCTATTCTCAAGAAAGGTGATCCAACCAAATGTGGAAATTATAGAACAATATCATTAATATCACATTCAAGTAAAATATTGCTGAAGATCATCAAAAGCAAATACAACAGGGAACTGCCAGAAATTCAAGCCAGATTCAGAAGAGGACATGGAAAGAGGGATATCATTGCTGATGTCAGATGAATTCTGGCTGAAAGCAGAGAATACCAGAAACATGTTTACCTGTGTGTTATTGACTATGCAAAGGCATTTGACAGCATGGACCATGACAAATTATGGATAACCTTGTGAAGAATGGGAATTTTGGAGCACTTAATTGTGCTCATGAGAAATCTGTACTTAGACCAAGAGACAGTCATTGAAACAGAGCAAGTGGGTACTGCATGGCTTAAAATCAGGAAAGGTGTGTGTCAGGGTTGTATCCTTTCACCATACCTATTCAATTCATATGCTGAGCAAATAATCTGAGAACCTGGACTATATGAAGAAGAACAGGACATCAGGATTGGAGGAAGACTCATTAACAACCTGTGTTACACTGGTGACACAACCTTGCTTGCTGAAAGTGAAGAGGACTTGAAGCATAGTCTTCAGTATGGATTACACCTCAACATAAAGAAAACAAAAATTCTCACGAGTGGACCAATAGGCAACATCAGGATAAACAGGGAAAAGATTGAAGTTGTCAAGGATTTCATTTTACTTGGATCCAAAATCAACTCCTGTGGGAGTAGCAGTCAAGAAAGAAATCAAAAGACACATTGCATTGGGCAAATCTGCTGCAAAAGACCTCTTTAAAGTGTTGAAAAGCAAAGATGTAACCTTGAAGACTAACATGTTCCTGACCCAAGCCATGGTGTTTTCAATCACCTCATACGCGTGTGAAAGCTGGGCCATGAATAAGGAAGACTGAAGAAGAATCAATGCCTTTGAATTGTGTTGGCGAAGAATATCGAATATACCATAAAAAAAAAAAAAAATAGACCGCCAAAAAAACAAACAAATCTGTTTCAGAAGAAGTACAGCCAGAATGCTTCTTAGAAGTAAGGATGGCAAGACTACTTCTCACATACTTTGGGCATGTTATCAGGAGGGACCAGACCCTGGAGAAGGACATGATCCTTGGACAAGTAGAGGGTCAATGAAAAAGAGGAATACTCTCAACGAGATGGATTGACACAATGGCTGCAACAGTGGGCTCAAGCATAACAATGATTGTGAGGGTGGCGCAGGACTGGGCAATGTTTTGTTCTGTTGTACATAGGGTTGCTATGAGTTGGAACTGACTCCACCACACCTAACAACAACAACATTATCTAGAGAGTGATTCCCTCTTCCACCCACTCTGATCCCTGGTAACCATAAGTTAACATTGATTTCTGTATGTATACCTATTCTTGTCTTTTTTTTATGTATAATTTTTATTGTGCTTTAAGTGAAAGTTTACAAATCAAGTCAGTCTCTCACAGAAAAACTTATATACACCTTGCTATATACTCCCAATTTCTCTCCCCCTAATAAGACAGCCCGCTCTCTCCCTCCACTCTCTCTTTTCGTGTCCATTTTGCCAGCTTCTAACCCCCTCTCCACTCTCATCTCCCCTCCAGGGAAAAGATGCCAACGTAGTTTCAAGTGTCCACCTGATCCAAGAAGCTCACTCCTCACCAACATACCTCTCCAACCCATCGTCCAGTCCAATCCCTATCTGAGGTGTTGGCTTTGGGTATGGTTCCCGTCCTGGGCCAACAGAGGGTCTGGAGGCCATGACCACCGGGGTACTTCTAGTCTCAGTCAGACCTTTAAGTCTGGTATTTTTACGAGAATTTAGGGTCTCCATCCCACTGCTCTCCTGCTCCCTCAGGGGCTCTCTGTTGGGTTCTCTGTCAGGGCAGTCATTGATTGTAGCCAGGCACCATCTAGTTCTTCTGGTCTAAGGCTGATGTAGCCTGTGGCTTATGTGGCCCTTTCTGTCTCTTGGGATCGCAATTACTTTGTGACTTTGATGTTCTTCGTTCTGCTTTGATCCCAGTGGTTCGAGACCAATTGATGCATCTTAGATGGCCACTTGCTAGCATTTAAGACCCCAGATGCCTCTCTCCAAGGTGGGATGCAGAATGTTTTCTTAATAGATTTTATTACGCCAATTGACTTATATGACCCCTGAAACCATGGTCCCCAAACCTCCGCCCCTGCTAAGCTGACCTTCGAAGCATTCAGTTTATTCCAGAAACTGCTTTTCGTTTAGTCCAGTTGTGCTGACCTCACTTGTATTGTGTGTTGTCTTTCTCGTCACCTAAAGTAGTTCTTATCTACTATCTAATTAGTGAGTACCCCTCTCCCACCCTCCTCCCTCCCCCCTTTCGTAACCATCAAAGAATATTTTCCTCTCTGTTTAAACTATTTCTTAAGTTCTTATAATAGTGCTCTTATACAATATTTGTCCTTTTGCAACTGACTAATTTCACTCAGCAAAATGCCTTCCAGATTCCTCCATGTTATGAAATGTTTCACAGATTCATCACTGTTCTTTATTGATGTGTAGTATTCCATTGTGTGAATATGCTGTAATTTATTTATCCATTTGTCCATTGATGGGCACCTTGGTTGGTTCCATCTTTTTGCTATTGTAAACAATGCTGCAATGAACATGGGTGTGCATATACATCTGTTGGTGTAAAGGCTCTTATTTCTCTAAGATATATTATAAGGAGTGGGATTGCTGGATCATATGGTACTTCTATTTCTAGCTTTTTAAGGAAGCACCAAATCGATTTCCAAAGTGGTTGTACCGTTTCACATTCCCACCAGTAGTGTATAAGTGTTCCAGTCTCTCCACAACCTCTCCAACATTTATCGTTCTGTGTTTTTTGGATTAATGCCAGCCTTGTTGGAGTGAGATAGAATCTCCTTGTAGTTTTGATTTGCATTCTCTAATGGCTAATGATTGTGAGCATTTCCTCATGCATCTCTTATCTACCTGAATGTCTTCTTTAGTGAAGTGTCTGTTCATATCTTTTGCCCATTTTTTAATTGGGTTATTTGTCTTTATGCAGTTGAGTTTTTGCAGTACCATGTAGACTTTAGAGATCAGGTGCTTACTGGAAATGTCATAGCTGAAAACTTTTTCCCAGTCTGTGGGTAATCTTTTTACTCTTTTGGTGAAGTCTTTGGATGAGCATAGGTGTTTGATTTTTAGGAGCTCCCAGTTATCTAGTTTTTCTTCTGCATTGTTAGTAATGTTTTGTATACTGTTTATGCCATGTATTAGGGCTCCTAACATTGTCCCTATTTTTTCTTCCATGATCTTTATCATTTTAGATTTTATATTTAGGTCTTTGATCCATTTTGAGCTCGTTTTTGTGCATGGAGTAAAGTATGGGTCTAGTTTCATTTTTTTGTAGATGGATATCTAGTTATGCCAGCACCACTTGTTAAAAAGACTGTCTTTTCCCCCATTTAACTGTTTTGGGGTCTTTGTCAAATATCAACTGCTGATATGTGGATGGATTTATGTCTGGATTCTCAATTCTGTTCCATTGGTCTATGTATCTGTTGTTGTACCAGTACTAGGCTGTTTTGACTATTGTGGCAGTATAAGTTCTAAAACCTGGTAGAGTATGGCCTCCCACCTTGTTCTTCTTTTTCAGTAATGCTTTACTTATCCGAAGCCTCTTTCCCTTCCATATGAAGTTGGTGATTTGTTTCTCCATCTCATTAAATAATGTCATTGGAATTTGGATCAGAATTGCATTAAATGTACAGATCGCTTTTGGTACAATAGATATTTTTATAATGTTAAGTCTTCCTATCCATGAGTAAGGTATGTTTTTCCACTTATGTAGATCTCTTTTGGTTTCTTGCAGAAGTGTATTGTAATTTTCTTTGTATAAGTCTTTTACATCTCTGGTAAGATTTATTCCTAAGTATTTTATCTTCTTGGGGGCTACTGTAAATGGTATTGATTTGGTGATTTCCTCTTCGATGTTCTTTTTGTTGGTGTAGAGGAATCCAATGATTTTTGCATGTTTATCTTGTATCCCAATACTCAGCTGAACTCTTCTATTAGTTTCAGTAGTTTTCTTGAGGATTCCTTAGGGTTCTCTGTGTATAACATCTTGTCTTCAGCAAATAGAGATAATTTTACTTCTTCCTTGCCAATCTGGATGTCCTTTATTTCTTTGTCTAGCTTAACTGCTCTGGCTAGGACCTCCAGCACAATGTTGAATAAAAGCAGTGATAAAAGGACATCCTTGTCTGGTTCCCGATCTCAAGAGGAATGCTTTCAGGCTTTCTCCATTTAAGATGATATTGGCTTTTGGCTTTGTATAAATGCCCTCTATTATGTTGAGGAATTTTCCTTCTATTCCTATTTTGCTGAGAGTTTTTATCATGAATCGGTGTTGAACTTTGTCAAATGCCTTTTCTGCATCAATTGATAAAATCATGTGATTCTTGTCTTTTGTTTCATTTATATGACGGATTACATTAATAGTTTTTCTAATATCGAACCATCCCTGAATAACTGGTATGAATCCCACTTGGTCATGGTGAATTATTTCTTTGATATGTTGTTGAATTCTATTGGCTAGAATTTTGTTGAGGATTTTTGGATCTAAGTTCATGAGGAATATAGGTCTATAATTTTCTTTTTTTTGTGGTGTCTTTACCTGGTTTTGGTATCAGGGATATGGTGGCTTCCTAGAATGAGTTTGATAGTATTCCTTCTTTTTCTGTGCTCTGAAATACCTTTGGTAGTAGTGGTGTCAACTCTTCTATGAAAGTTTGGTAGAACTCTGCAGTGAAGCCATTCTGGCCAGGGTTTTTTTGGGTGGGGTAGTTTTTTTTTTTCTTATTACCTTTTCAATCTCTTCTTTTTTATGGGTCTATTTAGTTGTTCTACTTCTGTCTGTTTTATTTTAGGTAGGTAGTGTGGTTTTTTCTGGGTAGTGTGTTTCTAGGAAATCACCCACTTCTTCTAGGTTTTCAAATTTGCTAGACTACAATTTTTCACAGTAATCTGATATGATTCTTTTAATTTCAGTTGGGTCTGTTGTAATATCACCCATCTCATTTCGTATTCTGGTTATTTGCTTCCTCTCCTGTTTTTCTTTTGTCAGTTTGGCCAATGGCTTATCAATTTTGTGGATTTTTTCAAAGAACCCAGCTTTTGGTCCTGTCAATTTTTTCAATTGTTTTTCTGTTTTCTATTTTATTTTGTTTAGCTCTAAATTTATTATTTGTTTTCTTCTGGTGCTTGAGGGTTTCTTTTGTTGCTCTCTTTCTATTTGTTCAAGTTGTAGGGATAATTCTTTGATTTTGGCCCTTTCTTCTTTTTGAATGTGTGCATTTATTGATATAAATTGACCTCTGAGCGCTGCTTTTGCTGTGTCCCAAAGGTTCTGATAGGTAGAGTTTTCATTCTCATTTGATTCTCTGAATTTCTTTATTCCATCTTTAATGTCTTCTATAATCCAGTCTTTTTTGAGCAGGGTATTGTTCAGTTTCCAAGTGTTTGATTTCTTTTCTCTGCTTTTTCTGTTATTGATATCTACTTTTATGGCCTTATGGTCAGAGAAGATGCTCTGTAATACTTCAATGTTTTGAATTCTGCTAAGACTTGCTTTATGACCTAATACGTGGTCTATTCTAGAGAATGTTCCAGGTGCACTACAAAAGAAAGCATACATGCCTGTTTTTGGGTGGAGTGTTCTGTATATGCCCATGAGGTAAATTTGGTTGACTGTGGCATTTAAATCTTCTGTGTCTTTATTGAGCTTCTTTCTGGATGTCCTGTCCTTCACCAAAAGTGGTGTGTTGAAGTCTCCTACTATTATTGTGGAGCTGTCTATCTCACTTTTCAATGCTAATATTTGTTTTATGTATCTTGCAGCCCTGTCATTGGGTGCGTAAATATTTATTACTGTTATATCTTCTTGGTATATTGTCCCTTTCATCATTATATGGTGTTCTTCTTTATCCTTTCTGATGGATTTAACTTTAAAGTCTATTTTGTCAGAAATTAATATTGCCACTTCTGCTTTGTTTCGATTGTTGTTTGCTTTATATATTTTTTCCATCCTTTGAGTATTAGTTTGTTTGTGTTTCTAAGTCTAAGGTGTGTCTCTTGTAGGCAGTATGTAGACAGATGTTGTTTTTTAATCCATTCTGCCACTCTCTGTCTCTTTATTGGTGCATTTAGTCCATTTACATTCAGCGTAATTATGGTTAGGTATGAATTTAGTGGTATCATTTTGATGTCTTTTTTTGTGTGTTGTTGACAGATTCTTCTTCCCACTTGATTTTGTGTGCTGAGTAGATTACCTTTATATGTTGTCCTTTCCTCATATTTGTTGTTGATTTTGTTTCTGCTGAGCCTCTATTTGTTTCTTGTATTTTATTTTGATGAGTAGGATAGTTTGTCTCCTTTGTGGTTACCTTATTATTTACCCCTATTTTTCTAAATTTAAACCTAACTTTTATTTCTTTGTATCACCGTATCTTCCTCTCCATATGGAAGGTCTATAATTACATTTCTTAGTCCCTCTTTATTGTTTTATTGTTGTCTTCTTTTATATAATAACATCGCCATTACCCTGTTTTGGGCTTTTTTTTTTTTTTTTAATTACTTTGTTTTTTTGATTTCCCTGTCTAGGTTGACTTCTGATTGCTCTGCCCAGTGTTCTAGTCTTGGGCTGATAGCTGATATTATTGATTTTCTAACCAAAGCACTCCCTTTAGTATTTTTTGTAGTTTTGGTTTGGTTTTAACAAATTCCTTAGGCTTCTTTTTACCTGGAAATGTCATAATTTCACCTTCATATTTAAGAGACAGTTTCGCTGGATATATTCTTGGCTGGCAATTTTTTTTCCTTCAATTTTTTAAATATGTCATCCCATTGCCTTCTTGCCTGCATGGTTTCTGCCAAATGTTCTGAGCTCATTCTTATTGGCTCTCCTTTGTAAGTGACTTTTCTTTTATCCCTAGCTGCTTTTAAAATTCTCTCTTTATCTTTGGTTTTGGCAAGTTTGATTATAATATGTCTTGGTGACTTTCTTTTAAGATCTACCTTATGTGGAGTTTGATGAGCATCTTGGATAGATATCTTCTCATCTATCACAATATCAGGGAAGTTTTCTGCCAAGAAATCTTCAACAATTCCCTCTGTATTTTCTGTTATCCCTCCCTGTTCTGGTACTCCAATCATTTATAGGTTATTTGTCTTGATAGAGTCCCACATGATTCTTAAGATGTCTTCATTTTTTAAAATTCTTTTATCTGATTTTTCTTCAAATATATTAGTGCCAAGTGATTTACCTGAAAGTTCAGAAATTCTGGCTTCTACTTGCTCAATTCTGCTTCTCTGACCTTCTTTTGAGTTGCCTACTTCTGTAATTTTATTGTTAATCATCTGAATTTCTGATTGCCGTCTGTCTACGGATTTTTCCAGCTTATTAAATTTTTCATTATGTTCCTGAATAATCTTTCTAATTTCTTCAATTGCTTTATCTGTGTGTTCCCTGGTTGTTCTGTGTATTTCCTCATTTCCTTCCTGATGTCTTGAAGAGTTCTGTATACTAAACTTTAGTATCCTGCCTCTGGTAATTCCAGGAATGCACTTACATCTAGAAGATCCCTTGATTCTTTGTTTTGAGAGCTTATTGAGGTGATCATGGTCTGTTTCTTTATGTGACTTGATATTGACTGTTGTCTCCAAGCCATCTATGAGTTATTTTATTAGTTTATGTTTGCTTATGGCGTTATAGCTTCTTGCTTTGTTTTGTTTTGATATACCCAAATAGGTTGCTTGAGTGATCTATCTTGATTATTTTCACCTTTGGAGCTCTGATGTCCTGTCCCCAGATGGCTAGAGCTGTTATCAGGTATATCAGTCTAGGGGTCCATTCCCTTTCTTATATGAATTCAACTCAGGAGTCCAGGTAGCTGATCATCAACTATGTGGCACAGGCTCTGTCCTACAGTCTTAGAGGGGCAGGTGTGATTGGTGTATGCACCGGTATCTCATTGCAGCAGGGTGTTAAGCTCTGAACAATGCAGGGGGTTGAGAACCGACCCCTGAGTGTCTGTGAGGAAAGCGTGTTCCTGTTCCCTAGAGCATTCAGGTGGGTGGTTTCTGCACATGGACCATGGGCACCCGATGTTTTTCATTGGAAGGATTAGGAGGTAGCAGTTATCCTTGGACTCCTGTTGCAGGTGGCTGGGTGGCCTGAGTGGAGCTACCAGTCCTTAGGCCCCTGATGTGGGTAGGTGAGGACTCTGTTTAATAGGCAAAGCAATGTGAAACATCAAACATCCACCTCTCCACCACTCAGCTGAAATGGTTGGAGTCTGCCAACAAGGGCCTATTCTCCTGAAATAGGCCACACAGGTCCATGCGGAGGGGAAATGTGTTGAAAGCCCACAGACTGTTTATGCCTGGACAGGAGCCTCTTCTGTCCTGAGCTCCCCCAGTTAGTGGAGCTGGCAAATTATCTTTTCTCCCATATGCAAATTCTTTCCTTCTCCAAGGCCAGGAGCATGGCTCTAGGTGCTCAGCAGTGCCCATCTCAGGCCCAGGGAATTCAGCCACTGAAGCCAGCTTGGGAGTGGTGGAGGGGCGCTTTAAAATATATGCAAGTACTTAGCTTTTGTCAAGAGCACCTTTCTTCTCTGGTTCCAGAGGTGTGAGTAGGCCGTGTTGCTGGCTGCTTCTCTCTGAGGAAACTGTAGCCAAATGCTAGTATCAGCCCACCGCCATCGCTCTGGGAGTAGTGCCTGAGGTCTCCCCACGATTCAGGTCCAGTAACTCCTCTCTGCTTCTGAAACGTCTCTTCTTTTCCTTGCCACTCTGTTTGTTTTCTAAGCTTGGCTTCGATGCTCAGGGCTCCTAGCTTGTCATAAATATACTCATTTCACTTATTTTTTCAAGTCTTTGCTGTAAAGAGGGCTCACCAGAAGCGTCTGTCTATTCTGCAGTCTTGGCTCCGCCTCCCTATTCTTTTCTTTTTGTAAAAGTGGGATCATACAATATTAATCCTTTCGTGATTGACTTATTGCACTCAGCATAATGTCCTCCAGATTCATCCATGCTGTTTTTAGAAGTCTTCCTTATTCTTTATAGCTGTGTAGTATTCCATTGTATGTATGTACCACTTCTTATTTATCCATTCATCTGTTGATAAGCACTTATGTTGTTTGTCCAACTGAGTTTAATGGAGATGATGAATTATGTGGCCTTGGAAAAACCATGAAGTTCCAGGTTGTAACTGAAAAATTGTCCAACTGGGAGGAAGTTGGATATAAATGGTTTTCTCACCTGTCATGAATTCTAGGGTAAAAAAGATAACTGGAAAAATATTTATTAAATGTTGACTTGAAGTTGTTCCCCTTTCAGATATCAGCAATTAGAAATAGTAATTATCTCCACAATACAAATTTTTTAAAAATTAAAAAAGATATTGCACCTAAACACTAAAAAAATACATAATTGTTGAATGATATAAATTATTATATCCACAAATATATTTACATAAATTAAAAAAAGATAGTAATAAGACCAATGAAGATTTGGGACATATTTCAATTTCAGTGTCTGGATGCCCTTATTTTTGAAATCTTAGATATAGCGTTTTAGTCCCATTGAACAATTTTATATAAAGCAGTTGAAAGGACTGAGAATGGCATCATCCTTATAGGGGCTTATATAATGACCAACAACAAGGGTGAATTGGCTTAAATCTATGCTTTAGATTTGGCAGGAGACCGTTTATTTGTGTTTACAAGTTGCTTCAGGCCTTTCACTTCCATGAACAAATGTTTGGAAGAAAGGTTCATTTTGCCCAGGACTGTGTGTTTGTAAAAATTTGCTTTTCAGAGCAGATGTTTAAAGCCCCAAAAGCTGCATCTACATTTTTTTGTGAATATATTTATCGTCTTAATCACACAGAGTTTCTGTTCCTGGTAGTGCTGCTCATTCCAAATAAAGTTGGACAGAAATAGGAAGGCAATCCCAAATTAAGGCAGAGGACTTTAATAATGATCTCTTTTAAAATACGACTTCTCATTATCATAACATTAAAAACCACATTTGTAGTCAGAGTTTCAGAGTTCAAGAGCAAATGCTCAGAGCTTGTGCAGCAGTGCTCATTCATGTGGAGAGAATAGTACAGAGAATGATACTCAGCAAGGCTGATTTGTATAGTTTATGTTCTATGTGTGTATAGCTGTTAATTTTAATATAGTTCCTTTACTCTCAAGAACACCTGCTACCTGGACAATCCTGTTATAAAATCAGCTCTCCCAAGAATTATTTTCTACTCCTTGGTTTTAAGAGCCATGCTTGAGCACTGCTTGTATGTAAGGATGTTTTTAAGTTCCAATAAAATCATTACTTCGATTTTGGTTGAAAAGTTAAAAGGTTCTGGGTGCCTTACAGACTGTGACTGTTTCTCCTGCGTCCTTCATGGTGGATTTTAATGATGGAGTGCTGATAAGCGATATTGTGGGTATGGAAGGAAGGGTATTCCATTTAGAATCAAAGAATTTGGGCTTAGGTGCTGCCTTTATTACTTGGGCAAGACATAATTTTTGAAAGCTGCTAAGTTTCCTCATTAGGAAAGTGACCAAACTAAAAATCAAACCCCTGATTCTGACTCGTAGTGACCATATAGGACAGAGTAAACACCCCATAGGGTTTCCAAGGAGCAGCTGGTGGATTTGAACTGCTGACCTTTTGGTTAGCAGTCAAGCTCTTAATCACTGCACCACCAGGGCTCCCAGGAAAATAAAGATAGTAATAATTGCCTTACCCTCATCTCACCTCACAAAATGGTTGAGAAATCAAATGAATCTGTTCAAACTGCTCAAAAAAACTCTGTACATTTTGAAAAAACAAAACAAAAACAGGGAAAACATTAATCAGTGGTTGCCAGGGGCTGGGGGTGGATGAAGGGGATCCAGTATAAAAGAGCACGAGAGAATGTCCTGGGGTAAAAGAAATATTCTATATAGTGATTAAATTGGTGGTTACATGACAATATACATTTGTCAAACCTAGAAGTGAACACTCAAAGGGGGAATTTTAGTGTAGTTAATTATACCTCAAAAAACTTAGGAAACAAACTCACCTAAGAAAAAAGCTCTGTAAATGCTAAATTCAAAACAAAATGAATGTTGTGATTGTTATTATTTTTCTTTTCAGGGGCTGAGTTCAATTGCATAAAGGAGGCTAGAGTGTTACAGTGACTATTAGAGGAGAATCGGTTCTTCCCCATTTGGCTCATAGTGGATGTCCTCATCATCCTTGGATTTTGATCTGCATTGTTTGCTCATATTTCCTAATGCTCAGGTCAAATAAAATGAAACTTTTGTTAGATATCCCCAGGGCGTCATCTTTTGCCAACATCTCTCACTCTTAGCTCGTCCATTCCCACAACTTCAACTTCACATAATCCCTTTCCAGACTAATATAAGGAAACAGGGTTTAAACGAGTTTAACAAAGTGTAATTGGTATTTCCTTCCTTAATTTAAATAAAATATTTTATTGTGTTTCTGGTGAAGGCCTGCACAACATTTTAGGTTCCCATTCAACAAGTTCTACACAAGTCATTCAGTGGCATTGGTTACATTCTTCACAATGCCTGGGCATTCTCTATTTCTGTCCTGGTTTTTCCATTTCCTTTAATCTAGTTTCCCTGATGCTCCCTTACATTCTCATCTTTGTTTTAAAGTAATTGCTGACTATTTGGTCTCATATAGGTGATTTTTTAAAGGAGCACAGTACTTACAGGTGATATTGATTGTTTTTTGAACCAAGTTATTATTTAGCTACAAGTTGACCTCAGGGGTTATTTTTGGTTCAAAGTTTGAAGAGTTTCTCAGGGCAAACAGTCACAGGGAGTCCTCTAGTTTCAACTAGTCCAGTAGGTCCTTTTTTTAAAAAGGAATTCGAGGTTCTGTTCCTTATTTTTCTCCCATTCTATCTGGGATCATCTCTTGTGGCCCTGATTAGAATGGTAGGTAGTGGTAGCCAGGCACCATCTAGTTCTTCTTGTGTTAGGGTTGATGAGGCCGAATCATGTAGACTATCCTGTAGATTAATTTCTTCTTTGAGTCTTTGGTTTCCTTCTTTCTCTTTTGCTCCAGATGAATAAAGACCAATGTATCTTAGATGGTTGCTCATGAGCTTTTAAGACCCCAGACACTACTCACCAAACTAGGATGTAGAACGTACTTTATTGACTATATTATCCCAATTGACTGAGATGTCCCATGAGACTATGGTTCTAATCCTTCAAACCCAGTAATGCAATCCCTCAAGGTGTTTCCTTCCTAAATTTTTGGAAAGCAAGATATCATCCTTGGTTCCTTTTCTCTCATTTTCATACATTCTTATCAATAAAGTCTTCTGGTTTTGGCTCCCTAATTATCGCTCAAATTTATCTCTATATTTTTTTTTCTCTATGCATCTTATTCATCTATAATGTAATTATGTTAGTTCGAGCCCTCTGAATTACTCTATCGATTGTTACAATAGTCTTCTAATTGTCCTTCAAGCTTTCAGGCCTGTTTCCCTCAAATCTATCATCAAAACTATTCTTAGAGTGATTAGCCTATGTTGTTATATGTTCTCCATGATCAAAACACTCTGTAGTTCTCCGTCACGTATAGGATAAAGTATAAGGTTCTTGGCAGAATATTAATTTCCCTCCAATATATAACCCCTTACTTCCAATATGTAACCCCTTGCATCATGCTTTCTACCCAGAAACATGGAACTACTTGTTTGGATAGTATCACACAATATGCCATTTGTCACTTCCAAACCTGTACTTTTTTCTTGTTTTCACTTCCTCTGTAAATACTTTTTCTAACTCCTATGACAACTTCACCTGGTTGTCTCTATTTAACACTCAGCTCAGATGAGTCTTTTTTTATTGTACTTTGGATGAAGGTTTACAGAGCAAACTAACTTCTTATTAAACAATTAATACACATATTGTTTTGTGACATTGGTTGCCAACCCCACAACATGTCAACACTCCCCCCTTCTTGACCTTAGGTTCCCCATTATCACCTTTCCTATCTCCTCCTGCCTTCTCATCCTTGCCTCGGGGCTTGTGTGCCCTTCCATCTCATTTTGTTTTTTGGGCCTGTCTAATCTTTGGTTGAAGGGTGAACCTCAGGAGTGACTTCATTACTGAGCTAAAAGGATGTCCAGGGCCATACTCTCGGGGTTTCTCCAGTCCCTGACAAACTGGTAAGTCTGGTCTTTTTTGTGTGTGTCTAAGTTTGAATTTTGTTTTACATTTTTCTCCTGCTTTGTCCAGGACCCTGTACTATTATTTCTGTCAGAGCAGTCAGTGGTAGTAGCCGGGCACCATCTAGTTGTGCTGGGCTTAGTCTGGTGGCGGCTGTGATAATTGTGGTCCATTAGTCCTTTAGACTAATTTTTCCCTTGTGTCTTTGGTTTTCTTCATTCTCCCTTCCTCCAAATGGCCCGAGACCAGTGGAATATCTTAGTTGGTCACTCACAAGCTTTGAAGGTCCCAGACAATTCTCACCAAAGTAGGATCTAGAACAGTTTCTTTATAAACTACGTTATACCAATTGAGCTAGATGTTCCCAATACTGTAGTCCGCAGCCCTCAGTCCAGTAATTTGGTCCCTCAAGGAGTTTGGATGTGTCTATGGAGCTTCCATGACCTTGCCTTAGTCAAGCTGTGCTGGCTTCCCCAGTCAGATTGCCAATTTTTAAGAATAGGGGCTATGTCTTAGTCCCTGGTTCCTCAGTGTCTGGTACATAGTAGGTGCTCAATAAATGCTTGTTGAATTGAATCAAAGGTTATGGTCCTTGGCTAATCTCTGACTTCATTTCCTTCCCCTTCCTTTGTTTCACTAGTATCCATTTTCCCTTTCTTTCTTTTTTTTCGAGATAGTACCACTCGCCCCCCCTGAGTCTGAGCTGTACACATGGTCACCTAGCTAGAGTTTCCATTTGCTGGGCTCTCTTTCAGTTAAATGTAACTTGGAACTAAGTATGGGCCAAGATCTAGGTTCCCTCCTAATACAAGGTTGCTTGCTCTGGACTGTAGGACTCTTCTGATGGGCTTGAATATGGACATCGTGCTGATGATCCAGCTTCTACCTGTGTAGACTTCAACATCAACTTAAGGGATAGCAGAACAACAAGATATAACAAACCTGGATTTTTGGGTGATCTTGTGGAGCAGATGCTCCCCATTTGGTCTATTCTACTCATCTTTGCATTTTTAGGAAACTCTGGTGGTGCAGTGTTTAAGAGCTATGGCTGCTAACCAAAAGGTCGGCAGTTTGAATCCACCAGCCGCTCCTTGGAACCCTATGGGGGCAGTTCTACTCTGTCCTGTAGGGTCACTATGAGTCAGAATTGACTTGACAGCAATGGGTTTGGTTTTTTGGTTTTTATTTTTTTTGGATTTTATGTGTGAAAGAGATTTTTTTCTATCTTGTTTGAGCCACTGTATTTTGGGTTCCTTTTGTAAGGAGCCCTGGTGGTGCAGTGGTTAAGAACTGTGGTGAGCTGTGGCTGCTAACCAAAATGTTGGCAGTTTGAAGCAACCAGGTGCTCCTTGGAAGCCCTATGGAACCATTCTACTCTGTCCTGTAGGGTCGCTATGAGTCAGAATTCACTTGACAACAACAGGTTTTTTTGGGTTTGTTGAGCAATTTAGCCACTATCTAACTATTACAGATGGTGAGAGGAGGCTGAACTGCATGAGTGATGATGTCATTCACTGAGATGGGAAACATTCATTATCTCTTTCAGCTTTGAGTCATTAACATGTTTGATTAAATATTATATATATATTAATTTGATTAATTGATAAAAATGTTTCAAAACTAAATACTTCTCTCTGGGTTGTCACAGACACATTCTTTTTAAAAGATTGAGTTTCACCAACTATAATTATATCTACTTGTACTATCATCTAGCTCATATTTCTCAAACTCTTAAGGTATAATGAAAAGCAAAACTGACTTGCTGAACTTAGACATATTTGTTTCTATAACCTTGAGCTGATGTATCAATCTAGTTAAACAAGAGAACATTAAAAGAAAAAACGAAGCAAGAAAAAATTAATAAAGAGGAAGGGAGAAGAGAAGGAAAGAGAAAATGAGGTTAACTTTGCTTGAGTTTTTTTAATTTTTTTGTTCACTGATGAGGGTCTTTAGAATCTTTAGTTTTTAAAGGCACATGCTCTGCACTTAATGATGTGTTTAATAATTTTGTTTAGAGTAGAAGTCTAACTCAATATTCAGAAACCAACCTCTTTCCATTTTTGAGAATCAGGCCAGTCACACATGTTCAGATTTCATCAACTGTCCTGTTTTCTCTGATGCCTTAAAGATTACCAAAAAATATTTCTATCAAAACACTTCCGATATTATTTATTCAGAGGCATGATTCTTGCATTATTGAAGTATTAAAGTTAGAAGTAGGTAAAACAAGTGATTTATTATTATCAATGTTATCCCTACCTTACTAAATCTGTATTGAACTCACTTGGAATTTTTTGTAATTCTCCTATAAATTCAGAGAGATAGAAATCAATGAAGGATCTTAATAATTCCTGCAATGGTCTTAATAAAAAAAGAATATTTTATAGTTCCTATTTACTTATCCATAGAAAATTCACTGGAAGTATATAAGGGCAACTATCCCTACATGACAAAAGACGCAATGGGATCATTGAGTGACAGCAGTGTTTCTAGGTTTACTTAATAATCAGGGACAGAATAGGGAACCCACGCTGAATGCTCTGATGTCTAGTCCAGACCTATACTTTCTTATGGTAAATGAAAGTTTATTATCAAGTTAGATGATATCTTAATTTATTTGAAATGATGCTGCTGAATGAGCTAATTGCAACTAAATAGAGATTTCAGGAGGTACTCTACTTCCAAATTGCTCAATGTTATTTTAAATGTTGGAAAGTGGGTTTAAGAAATAATATTATTCCACTAGGAAGCAAGCAGCCTTTATAGTCTACCAAAATAAAACCCAAACTCATTGCCATCGAGTTGATTCTGACTCATAGTAACCCTATAGGATAAAGTAGAACTGCCCCATAGGGTTTCCAAGGCTGCAAATCTTTATGGAAGCAGACTGCCAGACCTTTCTCCCATGGAGAGGCTGGTGGGTTTGAACCTCCAACCTTTTGGTTAGCAGCCAAACACTTAACCACTGAGCAACCAGGGATCCTTTATAGTCTACAACGATCCATATATTCATAAGCTTAATGCAAACAAAACTACATTAAAAATAGATTTGCCAGTTAGAAAACGCAGTTGTGATCTCCAAAGCTACTTGAAATGGGCTTGAATTCATTCAGCCAACAAATATTTTTTGCCAGGCATTATTCAAGTTTCACAATAGTGAACACAATAGACAAAGTCCCTGTCTTCATAGAACTTGCTTCTTAATGGGGGAGATAAACAAAAAATATATATGTAAAGATAATTTTTTACATGCAATGAAGAAAAACAAAGTAGAATAAAGGAATAGGAGGGATGAAGAGGCCTGGGCTCTTGTGGATAAAAGTATTGCCTTAAGAAGGTAATATTTAAGCAGAGTGTGTAACCTCAGAATTTCTGAAGGATCATTCAAAGCTGGTAGCAAGCTCCTGGAATATGGATGAGCTTGGCACATGCAAGATACAGTAAGAATGCTGATGTGGTTGAAGCAGAGAGAGGGGGAGATGTGGTCAGAGAATTAGCGAAGGCTAGGTCCTATAGGGCCAGACAGAAAGGTGAAAAGACTGGATTTTGTACTATATTTGACAGCTGGAAAAAAAATTGAGCATGAGGATACGTGGTCTGATCTATGTTTTAAAAAAAATTTTCTGGCTGTATGTAGAGAAAGGACTGGGGTTGGGAGTGTGGCACATGTAGAAGCAGGGAAACTATTGCAGTGATCTAGAGAAGAGATAAAGAGATGATGGTGGCTTAGAGCAGAGTAGTAGTGGTAGAGGTGGTGAGAGGGATTAAATTTGATGTATATATATATATATTAATTTTTATTGTGCTTTAAGTGCAAGTTTACAAATCAAGTCAGTCTCTCATACAAAAATTTATATACGCCCTGCTATATACTCCTAATTGCTCTCCCCATGATGAGACAGCACACTCCTTCCCTCTACTCTCTATTTTTGTGTCCATTCGGCCAGCTCCTGACCCCCTCTGCTCTCTCATCTCCCCTCCAGGCAGGAGATGCCAACATAGCCTCATGTATCTACTTGTTCCAAGAAGCTCATTCTTCACCAGTGTCATTTTCTATCCCAGAGTCCAGTCCAATCCCTGTCTGAAGAGTTGGCTTTGGGAATGGTTCCTGTCTTGGGCTAACAGAAGATCTGGGACCATGACCTCCGCCTCTGGGGTACTTGTAGTCTCAGTCAGACCATTAAGTCTGATCTCTTTACAAGAATTTGGGGTCTGCATCCCACTGCTCTCCTGCTCCTTCAGGGGCTCTCCATTGCTCTTCCTGTCAGGGCAATAACTGGTTGTAGCTGGGCACCATCTAGCTCTTCTGGTCTCAGGCCGATGCAGTCTCTGGTTTATGTGGTCCTTTCTATCCCTTAGGCTCATAATTACCTTATGTCTTTGATATTCTCCATTCTCCTTTGCTTTAGGTGGGTTGAGACCCATTGATGCATCTTAGATGGCCACTTTCTAGCTTTTAAGACCCCAGAAGCCACTCTCCAAAGTGGGATGCAGAATGTTTTCTTAATAGATTTTATTATGCCAGTTGGCTTAGATGTCCCCTGAAATCATGGTCCCCAAACCCCCGCCTCTGCTATGCTGGCCTTGGAAGTATTCAGTTTATTCAGGAAACTTCATTGCTTTGAGTTTAGTCCAGTGGTACTAACCTTGCCTGTATTGTGTGTTGTCTTTCCCTTCACCTAAAATAATTCTTATTTACTATCTAATTAGTGAAAACCCCTGTCCTTCCCTTCCTCCCTCCCTCCCTCCCTCTCTCCCTCCCCCCTCTGATAACCATAAAAGAATATTTCCCTCTCTGTTTAAACTATTTCTCAAGTTCTTACAGTAGTGGTCTTTTACAGTATTTGTCCTTTTGCAACTGACTAATCTCACTCAGTATAACACCTTCCAGATTCCTCCATGTTATGAAAAGTTTCACAGATACATCACTGTTTTTTATTGATGCACAGTATTCCATTGTGTGAATATACCATGATTTATCCATTCATCGGTCGATGGGCACCTTGGTTGCTTCCATCTTTTTGCTATTGTAAATAGTGCTGCAGTGAACATGAATGTGCATATATCTGTTCCTGTGAAGGCTCTTAATTCTCTAGGATATATTCCAAGGAGTGGGATTGCTAGATATATGGTAATTCTATTTCTAGTTTTTCAAGGAAGCGCCAAATTGATTTCCAAAATGGTTGTACCATTTTACATTCCCACCGTCAGTGTATAAGTGTTCCAGTCTCTCCACAACCTCTCCAGCATTTATTATTTTGTGTTTTTTGGATTAATGCCAGCCTTGGAGTGAGATGAAATCTCATTGCAGTTTTGATTTGCATTTCTCTAATGGCTAATAATCGTGAGCATTTCTTCATTTATCTGTTGGCTGTTTTCTTTGGTGAAGTGTCTGTTTATATCCTTTGCCCATTTTTTAATTGGGTTGTCTTTTTATAGTTGAGTTTTTGAAGTATCATGTAGGTTTTAGAGATCAGACACTGATCAGAAAAGTCATAGCTAAAAACTTTTTCCCAGTCTGTAGGTAATCTTTTTACTCTTTTGGTGAAGTTTTTGGATGAGCATAGGTATTTGATTTTTAGGAGTTCCCAGTTATCTAGTTTTTCTTCTGCATTGTTAGTAATGTTTCATATACTATTTATGCCATGTATTAGGGCTCCTAACATTGTCCCTATTCTTTCTTCCATGATCTTTATCACTTTAGATTTTATATTTAGGTCTTTGATACATTTTTAGTTAGTTTTTGTGCATGGTGTGAGGTATGGGTCTTGTTTCATTTTTTTGCAGATGGATATCCATTTATGTCAGCACCATATATTAAAGAGACTGTCTTTTCCCCATTTAACTGACTTTGGGCCTTTGTCAAATATCAGCAGCAGATTTGGGTATATTTTGAAGTTAGAGCATCCTGGTGGCACAGTGGTTAAGAGCTTGACTGCTAACCAAACTGTCAGCAGTTAGAATCTACCATCTACTCCTTGGAAGCCTATGGGGCAGTTTTACTCTGTCCTATGGGGTCTCTATGAGTAGAGTAGGCTTCACAGCAACAGGTTTGGTTTTGTTTTTTGAAGGTAGGGCTCATATAAGTTGCAGAAGGATTGAACATGAGATATGTGAGAGAAAGAAATCAAGAAGAACCTTAGGTTTCTGCCCTGATCAACTGAATGAATAGTGGAGCCGTTTACTGAGCTGTAGAAGAGTGGATAGACAGAAGAACGGGCAGACAAATCAAGTTTGTTTGGACATGCTAAACTTGAGATGCCTTTTAGACATCCAAGTGTGGATGGCACTTGGGCAGTTGGATACACAAGCCTGGAACTCTTGGCAGAAGTAGGAGTTGTAGATAATAGTTTGCCAGTTGTTAGCTGGATGGTATTTAAAGCCACGGGACTAGATGTGCTCATAGAGAAACAGCGACGAGAATGTATCTGAGGACTGAGCTTAGGCACTCTAATATTTAGATGTCAGAAACAGGAGAAAAACCCAGCAAAGGAGAATAATGAGTGGTCAGTGAGGTAGAGGAAAATTCAAGAGACTGTACATCAACAAGGAGTATGTCCTGTTACTTTTTCTTGTCCAATTTGCTCTGCACTCAATATTAATCACATTCTCCACTCTCCTCAATCCTGCAATGCTTGTTCGTTCACCTCACCCTATCTTACCATCAGTTGATGACCCTGCCTCATATTTCACAGACAAAATGGAGCCACCTGGAAGAGGACTTCATGATCTTTTCATCAACAAATATATATCAACAGATTTATCAAATGTATCTTTTCTGCTTTTCCATCTGTTAAAACAGGTGAACTGTCCCTGTTCCATTCTTAGATGGACCCCTTCACTTTCATACTGGATCCCATTTCCTCTTTCCCATCCAAGAACTCTGTCCTTATAATTATCCCCTCTCTCTTGCGTCATCAGTTATTCCCCTGTTGCTTGTGTCATCCTTATTAGCATACAAACATGTTACACTATCTCCCATCTTAAAAAGCAAAACCAGCTAGAAAAATAAATAAATAAATAAAACCCTTCCCTGTTCCTTGCCCCTTCTAGCTTCAGCTCTATTTCTTTTTTCCTCTTTAGAATAAAACTCTGGGAAATATATGACCGCATATACTATTTCTATGTCCTCACATTCTATTCTCTCTCTTTTAAAAATGTTTTCAAAAAGTAATATTTGATATGTACAAAAATAATTTTAATATTTATGTAAGATATGAAACATGATAATATACATCTGTGCATGTAGCACCCAACTTAAGAACTAAAATGACCAATATTGTTGCATCTGCTTGCACCTTCCCTACTTTACTCTATTTATCCTCTCCAAGGTAACCACCATCCTGAAATTCATGTTTATAATTTCATCTCCCCATTTTCCATTTTATCTGGTATGTATTTTTGCCTATATATATTTAGTTTTGCTTATTTTTGAGATTTATGAAAATGGCACAAACAGTATGGAATCTGCAGTGCCTTGCCTTTTTTTTTTAACAGTATGTTTCTAAGATTCATTCAGGTAGCAGTAGTTTTTCATTTTCAGTATTGCCTAATTTTCTATGGTGCGAACGTTTCACAATGTATGTACCCATTCCCCTGTTGATGGGCACTTGAGTTGTTTTGTTGTTTCCAGTTCTTTTGCCATTACAAATGATTCTGCTGTGACAGTATTTGAACATGTCTCCTGGTGAACATGGAAGAGTTTTTCTAGGCAAAGTTTTATAAACCTAGGAGTAGGATTGCCAGCCCATAGGATAAAGGAATGTTCAATTTTATGAGATAATGACAATATCTTTCCGAAGTGGTTGTATAAGTTTATACTTTTGCCAATAGAATTGTCAAATATCTTACTTTGAATATATGCCCCCATCCTGCACCGCCCCCCGACCGCAGTTGCCATTTTACTGTTCAGAAGCTTACCTTCAAGCTTTAGGTAATATCTGTTGTCTTTCCAACTGGCTTAAGATTGACTCCTTATTTTTACTACTGCAGTTTTTGCTATGGTATATCCTGGTTTGGATGTTTTTTAGACATTGGGCCATCTGTATCTGTGGATTTATGTATTTTATCAATTCTGGAATATTCTGTTATTGCCTCTTCTAGTATTGCTCTTTCTTCATTCTCTCCTGGGCTTTGAAGAGAAGATTGTTAGATCTTTTTTTTTTCTTAGCCTCTATGTTTCTTTCATCTCTCTTTCATATTATACATTTTGGTTTTCTGTGCTGCATTTAGTTTATTCATATTTGTCTCCAGTTCACTTACTCTCTCCTCAGCTGTGCTAAAATATTAACCTACCCATTGAGTTTTTCATATCTACAATAATATTTTTAATTTCTAAAAGTTTTATTGATTAATTTTCAAATCTGCCTGGCCCCTTACCACTTGCTTATTTTGTGACTCTATCTTTATTTCTTTAGTTGTTTTTTTGTTCACACATAAGTTTTTTATCCTTATTTTTTAACTATTAACTTCAATATCTGGAGTCCTTGAGGAGATCTAAATCTATTGTTTTGATTGGTTCTTGCTCATGGTGATTAGTGATTTTTTTTTTTAATTGTGAGCTCATATTTGTTTTGCCTTAGTCTGTGAGAATTCCCTTGGGCCTAAATTGGGAATTCTTTCCCCCAGAAAGGGTTGGCATTTGCTTCTTCTTCAGAGCCAGGAGGTACTATCATCGTTAGACCACTTTAGTCTCTTGGAGGAATGTTGGGTTAATGAGAAAGTCTGAAGTTCAGCTCCTCTGTTTCAGCTAGCCCAAGGATTAGTCTCTAGTTAATAGTAATAGCTGAACTTGCTTTCAACATAGCTCACTCCCTCGTCTCATTTGGTACTTACACAGTACACATTTGATAGAGATGGATGGATATTTCTCTTAGTTCCAGCAAACATAGCAGCTCTTTCAAACAGTATGTTTTATTCATGATCTGCTTGGTTTTTAGCAGGAGGGCTTTTTAGAAAATTTGGTTTACTATTCCATGGAAACTGTCATTCTGTCTTCAACCTGCTCAAATCTGGCTTTCTTCTCCATCATTTCAGTAAGACTACACTTGTCAAAGTTATCAGTGTTTTCCAGATTGCTGCATCAAAGATCATCCTTCATTTCTCTCCATCTCTTGGTTGCACTTGAATGACAATGTTAACATTTCTTAACACAGCCTGTTGAATAGCTGGGCTTTGAATTGCTTGATTTTATGAGATGCATCTTTTGTATTAGAGTGAATAAGAAGATCGCCAAGCAGGTCTTCAATGGTGGCCTACTCTGGGGGCTAATCCTACTCAGAATCACTGTAGCATGCAGTTCAGGAATTCAAAGAAAAAATACAGTACTAACAATAAACCAAGAGAAACACATGCTTTAATGAAAAGCCACTACACTCATACACAATTTATTTCTCCCCTTAGCTAATCCAATCATTTGACAATCTCCCCTCAGAAGTAAGGGGCCAGAGATGTTGCTTCCTCATTGCTTCTGGTAAATGTTCAGAAATTTATAAAAGTATTGTGCACCTATTTGATACCAGCTGATATTAGAGATGATGCTAATCATTTAAGTGTTTTCAAGTCACTTGACTTTATCAGCACTGTGATGTCACAGAGGCCCTTCTGGACTTAAAAACAACAACAACAACAAAAAACCATTGCTGTAGAGTCTATTTCGACTCATAGCAACCCTAAAGGACAGAGTGGAGTTGCCCCATAGGGTTTCCAAGGAGTACCTGGTGGATTCTAACTGCCAACCTTTGGTTAGCAGCCATAGCTCTTAACCACAATGCACCAGGGTTCCCCTTCTGCACTTAGGGCCCTATTAATTAATAATGACTGAAACCACCCTGATGAAACTCTATGATTGTTAGAGAAGACAAGCTATTCAAGTAAATACTGTTGTTGCTGTTGTTAGGTGCCGTCTAGTCAGTTCTGGCTCATAGTGACCCTATGCACAACAGAATGAAACACTGCCAGGTCCTGCACCATCCTTACAATCGTTGTTATGCTTGAGTTCATGGCTGCAGCCACTGTGTCAATCCACCTTGTTGAGGGCCTTCCTCTTTTCCGCTGACCCTGTACTCTGCCAAGCATGAGGTCCTTCTCCAGGGACTGATCCCTCCTGACAACATGTCCAAAGCATGGAAGACGCAGTCTCGCCGTCCTTGCCTCTAAGGAGCATTCTGGCCGCACTTCTTCCAAGACAGATTTGTTCATTCTTTTGGCAGTACATGATATATTCAATATTCTGCACCAACACCACAATTCAAAGGCATCAAATTCTTCTTCAGTCTTTCTTATTCATTGTCCAGCTTTCACATGCATATGATGCGATTGAAAATACCATGGCTTGGGTCAGGCGCACCTTAGTATCCAGGGTGACATCTTTGCTCTTCAACACTTTAAAGAGGTCCTTTGCAGCAGATTTGCCCAATGCAATGAATGCATCTTTTGATTTCTTGACTGCTGCTTCCATGGGTATTGATTCTGGATCCAAGTAAAATGAAATCCTTCACAACTGCAATCTTTTCTCCGTTTATTAGGATGTTGCTCATTGGTCCACTAGTGAGGATTTTTGTTTTCTTTATGTTGAGGTGTAATCCATACTGAAGGCTGTGGTCTTTGATCTTCATTAGTAAGTGCTTCAAGTCCTCTTCACTTTGAGCAAGCAAGGTTGTGTCATCTGCATAACACAGGTTGTTAATGAGTCTTCCTCCAATCCTGATGCCCTGTTCTTCTTCATATAGTTCAGCTTCTTGTATTATTTGTTTAGCATACAGATTAAATAGGTATGCTGAAAGAATACAACCCTGACGCACACCTTTCCTGAATTGAAACGAATCAGTATTCTCTTGTTCTGTCCGAAAAACTGCCTCTTGATCTATGTAAAGGTTCCTCATGAGTACAATTAAGTGTTCTGGAATTCCCATTCTTCGCAGTGTTATCCATAGTTTGTTATGATCCACACAGTCAAATGCCTTTGCATAGTCAATAAAACACAGGTAAACATACTTCTGGTATTCTCTGCTTTCAGCCAGGATCCATCTGACATCAGCAATGATATCCCTGGTTCCAAGTCCTCTTCTGAAACCGGCCTGAATTTCTGGCAGTTCTCTGTTGATATACCGCTGCAGTCATTTTTGAATGATCTTCCGCAGAATTTTGCTTGCATGTGATATTAATGATATTGTTCTATAATTTCCACATTCGGTTGGATCACCTTTCTTGGGAATAGGCGTAAGTATGGATCTGTTCCAATCAGTTGGCCAGGAAGCTGTCTTCCATATTTCTTGGCATAGACGAGTGAGCATTTCCAGCGCTGCACCTGTTTGTTGAAACATCTCAATTGATATTCCATCAGTTCCTGGAGCCTTGTTTTTCGCCAATGCCTTCAGAGCAGCTTGGGCTTCTTCCTTCAGTACCATCAGTTCCTGGTCATATACCACCTCTTGAAATGGTTGAATATCAACTAATTCTTTTTGGTATAATGACTCTGTATTTCTTCCATCTTCTTTTGATGCTTCCTGCATCATTTAATATTTTCCCCATGGAATCCTTCACTAGTGCAACTCAAGGCTTGAATTTTTTCTTCAGTTCTTTCAGCTTGAGAAATGCTGAGAGTGTTCTTCCCTTTTGGTTTTCCATCTCCAGCTCGTTGCACATGTCATTATAATACTTTATTTTGTCTTCTCGAGAGGCCGTTTGTAATCTTCTGTTCAGTTCTTTTACTTCCTGAATTCTTCCTTTTGCTTTAGCTGCTCGATGCTCAAGAGCAAGTTTCAGAGTCTCCTCTGACATCCACTTTGGTCTTTTCTTTCTTTCCTGTCTTTTCAGTGGCCTCTTGCTTTCCTTATGGATGATGTCCTTGATGTCATTCCACAACTCGTCTGGTCTTTGGTCACGAGTGTTCAATGCATCAAATCTATTCTTGAGATGGTCTCTAAATTCAGGTGGGATATTCTCAAGGTCATATTTTGGCTCTCGTGGACTTGCTCTGATTTTCTTCAGTTTCAGCTTGGGCTTACATATGAGCAATTGATGGTTTGTTCCACTGTTGGCCCCTGGCCTTGTTCTGACTGATGATATTGAGCTTTTCCATCGTCTCTTTCCACAGATGTAGTCAATTTGATTTCTGTGTGTTCCATCTGGCGAGGTCCATGTGTAGAGTCACCGTTTATGTTGGTGAAAGAACGTATTTGCAATGAAGAAGTCGTTGGTCTTGCAAAATTCTGTCATTTGATCTCCGGCATTGTTTCTAGCACCAAGGCCATATTTTCCAACTACTGATCCTTCTTCTTTGTTCCAACTTTCGCATTCCAATCACCAGTAGTTATCAATGCATCTTGATTGCATGTTCAATCAACTTCAGACTGCAGCAGCTGATAAAAATCTTCTATTTCTTCATCTTTGGCCCTAGTGGTTGGTGCATAAATTTGAGTAATAGTCGTATTAACTCGTCTTCCTTGTAGGGGTCTGGATGTTATCCTATCACTGACAGCGTTGTACTTCAGGATACATCTTGAAACGTTCTATTTGAAGATGAATGCAGCACCATTCCTCTTCAAGTTGTCATTCATTCCCAGCGTAGTAGACTATATGATTGTCTGATTCAAAATGGCCAATAGCAGTCCATTTCAGCTCACTAATGCCTAGGATATTGATGTTTATGCATTCCATTTCATTTTTGACGATTTCCAATTTTCCTAGATTCATACTTCCTACATTCTATGTTCCGATTATTGACGGGTGTTTGCAGCTGTTTCTTCTCATTTTGAGTCATGCCACACCAGCAAATGAAGGTCCTGAAAGCTTTACTCCATCCACATCATTAAGGTCTACTCTACTTTGACTCTACTTTCAAGCTGGGGGGCTCATCTTCCAGCACTGTGTCAGACAATGTTCTGCTGCTATTCATAAGGTTTTCACTGGCTAATGCTTTTCAGAAGTAGACTGTGGATCCTTCTTCCTCGTCTGTCTTAGTCTGGAAGCTCAGCTGAAACCTGTCCTCCATGGGTGACCCTGCTGGTATCTGAATATTGGTGGCATAGCTTCCAGCATCACAGCAACACACAAGCCCCACAGTACGGCAAACTTACAGACATGTGGGGGAAGTAAATACTACCAAAGACTACTTGTAGACAGATCAGAATTCAGAATGAAAGTTTAGTTGTCCCGTAAGTCCCCTAAGTCAGGATAGAGGCAAATTTTGATACTAGATTATGTCTTTGGCTGATTGTTTGTATAAAAGGCAGGGAATTCACATGTTTGGGTAACTCTTAAATTTTGGTGCTATTTACCAGATTTATTTAAGTGGGCTATATTGCTTTTTTATATTTCATAAGTGAAATTTGAGGTAATATTAAATTCCAAGCCTCATTATTTTATATATTGATTAATCAAATTCTCAGATGTTAGTCTTGTGTACCTACTATATATTTGGAATTCACTAGGGCCTGAAGATACAAATGTGAACAAGAATACCTAAAATATTTAGTCTTCCTTGTTGATCCAAATTTATTTCATAATACAAATTGAAAAGAATTAAATATCCTATTTCTTATGAACCAATATTCAATTCGAATATTCACTACAAAGAAACTTTTTGGAGCTCGGATGCATTAGTGCAAATTATTTGATTCAGCTTGGGTAAAAATTGGTAGCATTGATGATTAAGATTTTTAGGGAGGAATAAAACTTTAAGCAATCAGTGATAGAAAAAAGAATATTATAATCATGACATGTACAGAAGTGGTGAAACCTAAAACATCTCGTGTGTAGTAGAGAAGGCTACTTTTGTTTGCTCTATCACTTAAATTCATCATATTGATTTTTTATATTAGCTGTCACTTCCTTTGAACTAACAGAACTGAGAGATTTTTACACAGATAATTAGCTGATTGTTCATGGCAAAGATGGGTAATGTTACATTAAAAAAAATTATTCTACCATGTTAAGTAGATGTTTTATAGTCAGAAAAACAGAAATTTATTAAAATCAGTGTTGTGCTCAAGTATACTTCTATAAGTGATATAGCATTGCCATTTATGTTTTTGAATTTAAGATTGTGATACAGAATAAAAACCAGTGTAGGAAATCCATTGTCTTCTTCTTGCCGAAAGCAAACAATGGGTAACCTAAAATATGCTGTAGAACATTTAATTTTAAAAGAAAACTCTTATTTGTGATCATAATTTTACATTTAATCTTCCTGCATCTAAAAGATGAGATTCTTTGAGGCTAGGCCCAAGTCAGGTTTTGGTGGTTGTGTGTGTGTGTGTGTGTTTGTGTGTGTGTGTATAGGGCTGGGTAGAGTGAAAATACAAAGACGTGTGTTTTAAAAATCTCTTTAAAAGAATGTTCAGAGACATGCCTAATTATTTATTACATTTTATTATATAAGCAGTATAGAATCTAATTATTCCAATGTTGTGTTTGAGACTTGGGTTCTCACCAATGAAAAGAAATCACCTATGTGTGAGTTAACACCGATGGGAATGAACCACCTTACCTGATATAGAGAGTGAAGGAGATATCTTTCTCCACAGTTTCTTTCCCCTAGCTCCTTGTGGGGATTGTGAGGGCTACCACTGTTTTTAGACCTTATCTGAACTGTAGGTGAGCCATCTCTAGTTGAGCTAATTTCACTTATCCACACGCCCCTTTGATATGACAATGTAGGTATTGCAGTGGTGGTTCAGTGGTAGAATCCTTGACTTCCATCCAAGAGACCTAGTTTAGTCCCCAGCCAATCGGCCCCGTACACAGCCACCACATCTCTGTCAGCAGAGGCTTGAGTGTTGCTGAGATGCTGAACAGGTTTCAGCAGAACTTTCAGACTAAGACAGACTAGGAAAAAATTTCTCGTGATTTACTTCCAAATATCAGTCAATAAAAACCCTATGGATCACGATGGCCCGATCTGCAACTGATCATGGGGATGGCGCAGGGCCAGGCAGCATTTTATTCCTTTGTGCCTGGGATCACCATAAGTCAGGGGTCAATCTGATGGCAGCTAACAATAACAATCAAATACTGACAGAAAGATAAGCAGAGATTAAGGAGTAGAGTTTTGCGAGCATTTATTTTCCAGTTTGCCTGGTACATAAGCACCTTTTGTTGTATAGGGGGAAGGGAGATGTCAAGGACAGCCACATTGTAGTGTTCTTTTGGTGTATTAGAAATTGGAATCAGGGATCATAGCAGAGGCCTTCGAGTGGGCAACCTTACAAGGAGAGAATCTTATCTTTCTAAGGAGCAAGAGTGATGCTGATGTAAAAGACATGCTTCAAAAACTGAGATTGTCTGGACAGGGTTCTTAATTTTCACATTAAAACAATACATATATAATTTGTTTTACATAGATGTTTTAGTTAATATGTATTAAAATATTTTTTAATTGACATATATATTTGAGTTAATTAAAACTCTTTCCAGTACCTTTTCTGAACAGTGCTTCTTGGAATATAGGTAGGATGGGGTGGACAGAATATGTTCAGATACTTTGGACCAAATGTTCCAGAGGGGATAGTACTAAAATTATTAAACTGGGCTCTTATAAAATGAAGTGATTAATTTTTTTGTGAGGCACTGGCCTAGGCATATTTGGGGATTCAAAATGTCCTTTGGGAGTTTGCTCCAGTCCAGTTGAGGAAATTCATGCCCATGCTAACCGTAATGCAGGGGACTGTGCACGGTGTGCTGTAAGAAAATACAAAATACCAGAAGAAATGGAGACATTTTTATCAAAGATGTAGCATTTTAGTTTGGCCTTGAAAAGGAGAGTAGGATTTCAACAGGCTGAAATAGAAAAGAGGCATTCCAAACCAGAAATGTAGGTAATACAGACTGGATCCTAGAAATAAGTAGAAAGAATAAATAGTATGTGTGGCTGCAGTAGCAGATAGATGGGAGGCATGGTAAGAGATAGGACAAGACAGTAGGTTAGAAACAGGCCACAGAGGACTTTGAATGTCGTGCTAAGGTGTCTTTCCCTCATTCTACTGTAAGAGTCATTGAAAATTTTGGGGTCATTGAATTTACATGATCAATTTGCATTTTAGAAGATAATTGATGGAAGTGGTGGTTCAGTTCTACAAATCTGTATTGAGTACTTTTAACGTGCTCAGAAATACAAATATGAGTAAAACACTGATATCCTCATAGAACTCAGTCTATTACTGATATCCTCATAGAACTCAGTCTATTATGAAAAAGAAAAAAAAGATTGAAGAGGGATGAGATTGAAGGCAGAGAGATCCATTAATAGACTTCTATAATGGATTGACACAATAGCTGCCACAATGGGTTCAAATTTACCAATGATCTTGTCTTGAATTTGGTGCAGAACTGGGCAGAGTACCATTCTATTATGCACAAGGTTGCCATGAGTTGGAGCTGACTGCATGGGAACTAACAACAACATAATTATCTCTAGGGAGATTATAAAACAGTAAACTAGGAGAGTAGCGAGGGAAATGTGAAGTATGGGACAGAATTAAGAGACATATGAGAGACATTATCAACAGGACTTGAAAGCTGAGTAGAAGTTGCAGGTAAGGTGGATGGTGGCCTCAAAAATTAGTCTGAAGTTTCTGACTACGTAACCAGGAGGATAGTGCTGAACACAGAAGATCAGAACACAGGAAGTGAGCTTGGGGATGGGATGGAGGGCAGATAATGAGTTCTGTTTTGGATCTGTTGAGTTTAAAGTGCCAATATCATATCTATGAGGACAAGTACAAAAGGAATTTAGAAAGGCAGGTCTAAGAGTTAGAAGAAAAGTGGGAACTATAAGATTTTAAGTTTGGAAGATGCTGACAGAAAAGGCAGTTGGAATTGTGTCAGTAGTTGAGATCTCCTGATAGAATTAAAAAAAGAAAAGACCAGTTGCCATTGAGTTGACTCCAGCTTATGGTGACCCTAGGTGTGTCAGAGTAGAATTGTGCTTCACAGGGTTTTCAATGGCTAATTTTTTGGAAGTAGATCACCAGGTTTGTTTTCCAGGGTATCTCTGGGTGGACTTGAACCTACAGTCTTTTGGTTAGCAGCCAAGCACATTAACTGTTTGTACCACTCAGGAACTCCTGATGGAATAGTGTAGAGGAAAAAAAAAAAAAAAAGGGCTAGAAAAATATGATTCGTTAGTAAATTTTGGGAGAGTTGGTTAGGTAAGTAAGAGGAGACTTAGGCTGCTGCAAGAAAACTTAAAAGAGAATGTTAATAATGAGTTTGATTAGCAATGCCAAATGTTGTGTAGAGGTCAAGTAGAATGAAGGGTAAGGACAGCTCAGGGATTTTTTAAATTAGAAAGTTATTGGCTACCTCTGGAGACCAGTTTTAGTAAAGGAGTGGGTTCAGTGGTTTCATTAGATTGCAGTGGAATAAGGAGTGTGAGATGGAGTGATAGGCAAAGAGATTTTTCTTCACCCATTTAATCCATAAATATTTATTGGGCATTTCCCTCTCATTTAAGAAGCAAAGGGAAGGGAGAGATGGAATAGTTACTTGAAGGCGAAATCAGGGTCAAAGGAAGATTATTTTTTTGATGGGAAAGATGAGCCTGTAGCAGAGGGAAAAGAGGCAGTGGAGAGGGTGAGACAGGGTAAAAGATGAACGAGAAATAATAGAACCAAGTTCCTAAGAGCTGGGATTGTACTTATAAGCACAGGTGGAGAGGTTTACTTTGGTTTACAGTGTGTTCAGACCTTTAGGGAAAGGGGGGTGATGAGATAGGACTGTATCTTTAGAGCTTTCAGTTTTAATCCACACTAAAAATCAGCTTTCTTTGTGGCTTGCTATTGTTTGTGATAATGCTTGTGAAATGGCATAATAACAGTATTTTTCTTCAGGGTGGATCTTCACATTTTTCAGGTGAACAGAGCCCTCTAGACACCATTTGAAATATTATTTGGAGCTGCAGTGTTATTAAGACTCCTCCTAGTCATTTAAGACAATATTGCAAAATAGCGCTGAGTGTAATTTCCAGCAGTGTGGTCACACAGAAAAAGTCTCTCAAGCAGTAATTTACTTGCTATGTAGATCATAATGGCCATTCTCTGGAAATGATTCCTGTTGGATTCAGTTGTTGATCATGTGAAATAATAGCAGTGTCAGGCTCTGAATGGGTAATGATGTACATATTTAATGTTTTTGAGAGCTTAAGGAATTATCTATGTTTTTATTCATAAAAATGTGAGAGTGTTTGGTGGGTATAATAGTCTTGCAGAGAAGGGCAACTAAACAAAATAGCCTCCCTTTGTTTATATTTTGATGCCAAAGAGACTATTTCCCCCTGCGTGAGCTGCAGAAAATGTTTACAGGAAACCAGTACAGACAGTCTCATGTTGGGATACAGGAAGCTGGGTTTATTGTAAAGAATATTCTCACTTTGATTCAATTTATATTGAAACTGCTTTTGCTACTAAGGTATTGTTTAATAAAGATTCATTTTAGGATGATTCACCAAACAGCAGGGAAATGGATTTCTGAGAGGGTTTAGAGAGACTGAGGAGAGATCAGAGTTGACAAGCAAACTTAACCTTGCTTTAATGCATTATGAAAACTGCGTACTAAAATGAAGGGGTAGAGCCGAGAGGGAATATTATGTTCATTAGTGATGCGGACTGGCTTGACATTCACAAGTCCTAAATGAGAACTGTCTACACATCAGCAAGAATAAAATGAAGACAAGAACGCTCTAAAAATTCTTCATTGTGACAGAGTTTCCAAACAAGGAGTGAAATTTGAAACAAAGAATTTCTTTCTGACTATTTGGAAAAAAATCTATGCTTTTGAACAATTTAGTTGAATTATATGGTCTCATCGAAAGGACTGACCTACTTCTCCCCTTCTCTTTAAATGGCTGTTTTTATTGCTTAGTTTTTGCTACATCGTCAAAAATCTTGTATATTTCTCATTGGACATGAATTAATAATGCTTTACCTGCAACACAAAGAACTATTAAAGTGATAAAAACACAGTGAGTATATTTCAGCTCTCCAGTAAAAAACAAAAATCCCCTCCCCTGCCTCCCTACTAGACAATTAAAATGCTGAAAAATGCACAGGCTTTCTGCAAAGAGGGCCACATTAAGGCTCTATTAAACAAATAAGTTAATTAAACCTTGACATTCTAAAGGAATTCTGAAAAGTTCTAATTAATTTTTAAACAATATTGAAATAATGATTTGGTATCTCACAGTCTGTTAAAAATATTGCAACCCAATCAATCCCACAACACAGCATGCCACAAAAAGCTGCTGATTTTTTAATGCTTAGAAACACAGTTCATTGGTCTGGATAGCGATCACTATAGCTGGGGAAAAAAAGTCAACTAATGTTTTATAGAAGTGACCAGAAATTTTAATGGCTTATTGACTCTCGAAGTATTTACTTTGTTTCTTCCTTGATAGTATGTTAAGGCATAGAAACTAATGTATTCTACTGCAAAAAATTTTTTTGTTGTTGTTGTCAAAGCCAATGTTTACCGAGGTTGTTGGACTGACTGTTTTGATTGGAGAGATTTGTCAATTCAATAAAATAGTGTTGGATTTTTTTTTTTCCCATGGAATTCTCTAATTATGCCCCAATCCTACACTGACTTGACTGCATAATGTAAATAAAACCACTTCTTAATCACTGTTAAGGATCCATCTAATTTCTTCACTGATTGTTGTTGCTGCCGCTCTTGCTGATCTATGCTGTTGGTATGAGTGCTGGGTGTTTGAATGGAGTGGTGCCCTTGGACAAGGATTACAAGAGAGGTAGTGAGGAAAAGCAGACAGGATGCTCATTCTGGCCAGACTCCAGGCCTGAACTCAAAGCCAGCGATCTTTCTAAGATGTATGTCTGCCCTGGAGACTATCCTACTTAATTGGCTTCTTTGGCTCCTCTTCATCTGCAGCAGAGTTCTCACGACCTGTGTGAGATTCCCTTCAGTGCTTGTTAAAAAGGCAGATCTAAGGGCTTGATTCCAACCTATCGAATCAGATTCTCTGGGGCTAGAGTTTGGAAATTTGCATTTTTAACAAAATTCGGGACTTCATACTAAAATCTGAGAACCTGACCTACAGGAAAAAAGTTTCTTCTTGTTCTCAGTTTCTTGGCATAGCCAAGAAAGCCCTCCCTGAAGTGTTGTCTCTTATCTCTCACCATCCTAGCCACAGTAGTTATCAGTGCGAAAACACATGCATTTCTCCACTTTATCCTTTACAGTCTTTGTAGTACGTGGCTTTGCCTAGAATAGTAGTCCTGGTGGTGCAGTGGTTAAGGTGTTCATCTTTCTAACCGAAAGGTAGGTGGTTCAAACTCACCAGCTGCTCTCTGAGACAAAGATGTGGCAATCTGCTTCTGTAAAGATTTATAGCCTTGGAAACCCTATGGGGCAGTTCTGCTCTGTCCTATAGCATCGCTACGAGTCAGAATCGACTCTATGGTAGTGGGAGTTTTGAGTGGTGGGGGTGGGGTTTTGCCCAGAATCACTTATCTGACAAACTCCTATTGGTCCTTTTATATCAGAGAGCACTGCAAGATAGTAAGCTCCATCTGTTTTCATGCATTCATCCTTAGTGCCTAGCACAGTGCCTGGCACATAGTAAGTGTTCAATAAATATTCTTTGAATGAATCAATACTCAGATATCATGTCCTTCCCTTGCCCCAGAAAGATGTAATTACTTTCTCCTTTGTCTTTTTTTTGGACATAGTTTTAACATGAAGTTAATTCACGACAGTATCCAGGTCTACTGAGCCTGGAACCTGTTCCTTCGTTTGTAAGAAGATGTTTTCTAACTAGAACCACTCACTTTAGAGTAGGTTGAATAATTTAGGCTGTAGCATGCATTCATTCAGTACATGGACTTTATGGGCCACACAGAAGCAGGGGTGGATTAACCAGTGAGCAAGGTATGCACGGGCTTGTGTTTTCTTACTAATCTCTAGTGTATAATTTCACATGGTTTTAACCACATATTTGATGTGGTGGGAAACAGGTAAAATTGTGCACTACAGATTAGTAAGCAAAAGTAAGCTTGTTCTTATTGGGTAATCCATCCCTGCACTAAAGTAGCTTTTAGCTGATGATGATTCCTGTATTCCTGACCACTCCTAACAATAACAAAAATGCTGGATGTTCTTTTAGAAGTAGTTATTTCTAAAATATTAGAAATTATTGCTGAAATTGGCAATGGATCTGTCACAGAGCCCCAGTTCCCTATCAGAATACCAAGGCACAGGACCCAGGCATGCATACTTTTTAAAGTTATGCAGAGAATTCCAATTTTCAACCTGGGCTGAAAACCACTGCTGACAGTGCATGCAAAATAATGTCTATAGTGGTCATCTATTAAGTATATGTTCTTTAAGGTCCCTGCGTGGTACAGATGGTTTACTCTCGGCTATTAACTGAAAGATTGGCATTCAAACCAACCCAGCAGTTACTCGAAAGATAGGCCTGGGGATCTGCTCCCAAAAGGCCACGACCTTGAAAACTCTATAGAGCAGTTCTACTCTGGACACATGGGGTCACCATGAGTCGGATTCAACTTGACAGCAGCTAACAACAAAAACAACAATCTGGTATTGTAGAAGGACCAGAAAACTAAGTTTTAGCTCTGGCTCTGACACTAACTTTGTGACCTAAGGCAATTTACTAATCCATCTTGGTACTCAGTTTTTCTGTATTTAAAATGGGGAGTTGGGTAGATAATCTCTCAGATCCTTGGCAACTCTATTCTTCCATAATCTTATGATTATAGCCAAAGTAAATTCAGACACTGGGATGGCAGAGTTGCACAGGTGGTAGATCTATGTGTTGGCAGCTGTCACTTATTTTCTCCTAAATAATGCATTCTAAATTGGTGCTTGCTCTGGGAATGCCTGTCAGGTTTAGTTTATTATGTTAAATAGTACCCTCTTGGATGAATTTAGCTTCCAAAGTCACATGGATTAGCAACTTCCACGATGAGAACATCTGATCAGATCACATTTTGCATTCTAAAGCTTAATTTGGGTTAGCAAACATTTCTTGAGTTCCAACTGGTATGCCAAGCACTATGCTAAATTCTGGGATACAAAGATTAATACAATATAATTCCTGTCCTTGAATTGCTAACAAGGATAACAGATGCCTAAATAGGGAGGGTGTAAGCAGGTGATTGCCCATAATGAAAAACTGATGACTATATTTCCAGGTCTTTCCTCCAGCGACAGGCAAATCAGGTCATAATCTATGACTAAGAATGAGGAGGATAGAGAATATGTAGTACAGCAGGGTTTTTCAAAGAAGACTGGACATTGAGGAAATGGCTGTGACTGGAATTGGGTCCTAGAATTAAAAAAAGAAAAGAAAGAAAGAACAGGAAAAAACATGCATCTCATTGCATCATACAGCTGGAAATCAGAGATGTAGGAACTAGGGCATCCGAGGGGTGTGTAAGATACAAGATTGAAAATAGTAGCTATGGAAGTATATTTTGACATGGTTTATGCAGAGAAAAAAACAATCCAAGTTTTCTAGACTCATTGGAAAAATGATGAGGTGCTCCTCTGAATTGGACCCAGCTCAAGTTCAATCTTCAGCTTTCTGGAAAGAGTATGAGGTCAAATAGATGGAGGACTTAAAATCTATCAACTGCTTTGGTGGCATTTCCAATGGAATTATAAGAAGCATGGTGTCATGGATTGAATTGTGTACCCCCAAAATATCTGTCAACTTGGCTAAGTCATGATTTCCAGTATTGTATGATTGTCTATCATTTTGTCATTTGATGAGATTTCCCTATATGTTGTAAATCCTATCACTATGATGTAATAAGATGGATTAGTGGCAGTTATATTGATGAGATCTACAAAATTAGACAGTGTCTTAGGCCAATCTCTTTTGAGATATAAAAGAGAGAAGTGAGCAGAGAGACATGGAGACATCATACCACCAAGAAAGCAGTGCAGGGAGTAAAGCGCATTCTTTGGACCTGAGGTCCCTGCGCTGAGTTGCTTCCAGACCTAGGGAAGACTGATGCACCACAAGGACCTTCCTCCACAGCCAACAGAGAGACAAAGCCTTCCCCTGGAGCTGGTGCCCTGAATGTGGACTTCTAGCCTACTGGATTGTGAGAGAATAAATTTCTCCTTGTTAAAGCCATCTACTTCTGGTATTTCTGTTATAGCAGCACCAGATGACAAGACACATGGAGACTGTGATAGGCCTTCCTTGACTTGGAAAACCTTCCATATCTAATTGTCAGACACTTTCAGAGACAGTATAACCTGCACTTCTGGAGTGCTCTGGCAAAAAAAGAGCTCATTAAATTTGAAAATGAGATGATATAAAATAACAGTGGGTAACATTTATTAATTCAAACTGCTAGTAAGTGGTAGAGCTAGGAATCAAGGCCAAAAGTTGTTCAGGATTCTTTTGATGGTAAGTAAAAAATAAATCGATTTCCAATTTTTGGAAATCATCAGAAATGAAATGGAATGCATAAACATCGATATCCTAGGCATTAGTGAGCTGAAATGGACTGGTATTGGCCATTTTGAATCAGACAATCATGTAGTCTACTATGCTGGGAATGAATGACAACTCGAAGAGGAATGGTGTTGCATTCATCGTCAAATAGAACGTTTCAAGATGTATCCTGAAGTACAACGCTGTCAGTGATAGGATAACATCCATACCCCTACAAGGAAGACCAGTTAGTACAACTATTATTCAAATTTACGCACCAAGCACTAGGGCCAAAGATGAAGAAATAGAAGATTTTTATCAGCTGCTACAGTCTGAAATTGATCGAACATGCAATCAAGATGCATTGATAATTACTGGTGATTGAAATACGAAAGTTGGAACAAAGAGGAAGGATGAGTAGTTGGAAAATATGGCCTTGGTGCTAGAAACAATGCCGGATATCAAATGACAGAATTTTGCAAGACCAACGACTTCTTCATTGCAAATACGTTCTTTCACCAACATAAACGGTGACTCTACACATGGACCTCACCAGATGGAACACACAGAAATCAAATTGACTACATCTGTGGAAAGAGACGATGGAAAAGCTCAATATCATCAGTCAGAACAAGGCCAAGGGCCAACTGTGGAACAAACCATCAATTGCTTACATGCAAGCTCAAGCTGAAACTGAAGAAAATAAGAGCAAATCCACGAGAGCCAAAATATGGCCTTGAGAATATCCCACCTGAATTTAAAGACCATCTCAAGAATAGATTTGATGCATTGAAAACTGGTGACTGAAGACCAGGCAAGTTGTGGAATGACATCAAGGACATCATCCATAAGGAAAGCAAGAGGCCACTGAAAAGACAGAAAAGAAAGAAAAGACCAAAGTGGATGTCAGAGGAGACTCTGAAACTTGCTCTTGAGCATCGAGCAGCTAAAGCAAAAGGAAGAATTCAGGAAGTAAAAGAGCTGAACAGAAGATTACAAACGGCCTCTCGAGAAGACAAAATAAAGTATTATAATGACATGTGCAATGAACTGGAGATGGAAAACCAAAAGGGAAGAACACTCTCAGCATTTCTCAAGCTGAAAGAACTGAAGAAAAAATTCAAGCCTTGAGTTGCACTAGTGAAGGATTCCATGGGGAAAATATTAAATGATGCAGGAAGCATCAAAAGAAGATGGATGGAATACACAGAGTCATTATGCCAAAAAGAATTAGTTGATATTCAACCATTTCAAGAGGTGGCATATGATCAGGAAATGATGGTACTGAAGGAAGAAGCCTAAGCTGCTCTGAAGGCATTGGAGAAAAACAAGGCTCCAGGAATTGATGGAATATCAATTGAGATATTTCAACAAACAGATGCAGTGCTGGAGTTGCTCACTCTTCTATGCCAAGAAATATGGAAGACAGCTTCCTGGCCAACTGATTGGAAGAGATCCATATTTATGCCTATTCCCAGGAAAGGTGATCCAACCAAATGTGGAAATTATAGAACAATATCATTAATATCACATGCAAGCAAAATTCTGTGGAAGATCATTCAAAAATGACTGCAGTGGTGTATCGACAGGGAACTGCCAGAAATTCAGGCCGGTTTCAGAAGAGGACTTGGAACCAGGGATATCATTGTTGATGTCAGATGGATCCTGGCTGAAAGCAGAGAATACCAGAAGGATGTTTACCTGTGTTTTATTGACTATGCAAAGGCAATTGATTGTGTGGATCATAACAAACTATGGATAACACTGTGAAGAATGGGAATTCCAGAACACTTAATTGTGCTCATGAGGAGCCTTTACATAGATCAAGAGGCAGTTTTTCAGACAGAACAAGGGGATACTGATTGGTTTAAAGTCAGGAAAGGTGTGCATCAGGGTTATATTCTTTCACCATACCTATTCAATCCATATGCTCAACAAATAATATGAGAAGCTGAACTATATGAAGAAGAACGGGGCATCAGGATTGGAGGAAGACTCACTAAGAACCTGTGCTATGCGGATGACACAACCTTGCTTGCTCAAAGTGAAGAGGACTTGAAGCACTTACTAATGAAGATCAAAGACCACAGCCTTCAGTATGGATTACACCTCAACATAAAGAAAACAAAAATCCTCACAACTGGACCAATGAGCAACACCGTGATAAATGGAGAAAAGATTGCAGTTGTGAAGGATTTCATTTTACTTGGATCCACAATCAACAGCCACGGAAGAAGCAGTCAAGAAATCAAAAGATGCATTACATTGGGCAAATCTGCTGCAAAGGACCTCTTTAAAGTGTTGAAGAGCAAAGATGTCACCCTGAAGACTAAGGTGTGCCAGACCCAAGCCATGGTATTTTCAATTGCATCATATGCACTTGAAAGCTGGACAATGAATAAGGAAGACTGAAGAAGAGTTGACGCCTTTCAATTGTGGTGTTGGGAAAGAATATTGAATATACCACGGACTGCCAAAGGAATGAACAAATCTGTCTTAGAAGAAATAGAACCAGAATGCTCTTTAGAAGCAAGGATGGCAAGACTGCATCTTACATACTTCGGACATGTTGTCAGGAGGGATCAGTCCCTGGAGAAGGACATCATGCTTGGCAGAGTACAGGGTCAGCGGAAAAGAGGAAGACCCTCAACGAGGTGGATTGACACAGTGGAGGCAACAATGAGCTCAAAATAACGATTGTAAGGATGGCGCAGGACTGGGAAGTGTTTCGTTCTGTTGTGCATCGGGTCGCTATGAGTTGAAACTGACTCGACGGCACCTAAAAATGACAACAACAAAAAATAAGTATAAGCACACTTAAACAAAAGAGGGATACAGGGCTCTCTGATACAATCCAGTGAAATTGAACTTCTGCGAAGGATTTACTAGCCTCCTCTCTGGAACAAATTTCTACCCCTTTCTCTATGTCTATTTTGTTGCTTCTTTTTCTTCAATGGTTCTTGGTCCCTTGCCTTACTACTGGCAAAGGGATTACAACTGGCTCTTACTCAGCAGGGTGTAGTGGTTAAAGTTTTGATACGAGAATCAACGTGAGTTTTGCAATAACTCACCGAGTGGCCATGAATAAGTCACTGCGGATGTAATTACGGTAGTCCCTGTAGTTGTCCTGGTCTGTCTTAATAAATGGTGATGATGGATATCATATCATTATTTTCATAATTCCATAACTAAACAGCCTGTAAGATTTCTAGCCATATATATGATTCTTTTCTGAATTATACATCAGGAAAGATCCTCCAAGTTTATCTCCTAACATAACCCTTTCCCCCTGCCACACACCCTTTCTAGCTCTTATGCTGCCCTGATTCCTCCTGAAAATTCATTGAATAAGCATATTCACTTGAAAAAATGAGAGAAGTCATTGTTCTTGCAAAATTCTATCGTTCGATCTCTGGCATTATTTCTATCACCAAGGCCATATTTTCCAGCTGCCAATCCTTCTTTGTTTCCAGCTTTCGCATTCCAATCACCAGTAATTATCAATGCATCTTGATTACATGTTCGATCAATTTCAGATTGCAGAAGCTGGTAAAAATCTTCTATTTCTTCATCTTTGGCCTTAGTGGTTGGTGCGTAAATTTGAATAATAGTCGTATTAACTGGTCTTCCTTGTAGGTGTACGGATATTATCCTATCACTGACAGCATTGCACTTCAGGATAGAGCTTGCAATGCTCTTTTTGACGATGAATGCAGCACCACTCATCTTCAAGTTGTCATTCTCAGCATAGTAGACTACATGATTGTCTGATTCAAAATGGCCAATACCAGTCCATTTCAGCTCACTAATGCCTAGGGTATTGATGTTTATGTGTTCATTTCATTTTTAATGATTTCCAGTTTTCCTAGATTCGTACTTTGTACATTCCATGTTCCAATTATTAATGGATGTTTGCAGCTGTTTCTTCTCATTTTGAGTCATGCCACATCAGCAAATGAAGGTCCCTAAAGTTTGAGTCCATTCACATCATAAAGGTCGATTCTACTTTGAGGAGGCAGCTCTTCCCCAGTTGTCTTTTGAGTGTCTTCCAACCTGGGAGGCTCATTTTCTGGCAGTATATCAGACAATGTTCCACTGATATTCATAAGGTTTTTACTGGCTAATTCTTTTCAGAAATAGACTGCCACATCCTTCTTCCTAGTCATCTTAGTCTGGAAGCTCAGCTGGAACTTGTCCTCCATGGGTGACCGTGCTGGTATCTGAATACCAGTGGCATAACTTCCAGCATCAAAGCAATACGTGAGCTCCACAGTAAGACAAACTGACAGACATGTGGAAAGAGATGATGGAAAACTCAATATCATCAGTCAGAACAAGGCTAAGGGCTGACTGTGGAACAGACCATCAATTCCTCACATGCAAGTTCAAGCTGAAACTGAAAAAAATCAGAGAAAGTCTACGAGAGCCAAAATACACCCTTAAGTATATCCCACCTGAATTTAGAGATAATCTCAAGAACAGATTTGATGTGTTGAACACTAATGACCAAAGACCAGACGAGTTGTGGAATGACATCAAGGATAGCATACATAAAGAAGCAATAAGTCATTGAAAAGACAGAAAAGAAAGACCAAGGTGGATGTCAGAAAAGACTCTGAACTTGCTCGCAAACATCGAGCAGCTAAAGTAAAAGGAAGAAATGATGAAGTGAAAGAACCGAGCAGAAGATCTCAAAGGCAGCTTGAGAAGACAAAGTAAAGTATTATAATGACATGTGCATAGACCTGGAGATAGAAAACCAAAAGGGAAGGACATGCTTGGTGTTTCTCAAGCTGAAAGAAAAAAAAAAATTCAAGCCTTGAGTTGCAATAGTGAAGGATTTTATGGGGAAAATACTAAATGATGCAGGAAGCATCAAAAGAAGATGGGAGGAATACAAACAGTCATCATGCCAAAAAGAGTTAGTGGATATTCAACCATTTCAGGAGGTAGCACATGATCAGGAACTTTTGGTACTGAAGGAAGAAATCGCAGCTGCACTGATGGCATCGGCAAAAAATAAGGCTCCAGGAATTGATGGAATATCAACTGAGATGTTTTAACAAATGGATGCAGCACTGGAAGTGCCCACTTCTCTATGCCAAAAAATATGGAAGACAGCTTCCTGGCCAACTGATTGGAAGAGATCCATATTTATGCCTATTCCCAAGAAAGGTGATCCAACCAAATGTGGATATTATCAAACAATATCACACATAAGCAAAATTTTGCTGAAGATCATTCAAAAGCAGCTACAGCAGTATATAGACAGTGAACTGCCAGAAATTCAGACTGGATTCAGAAGAGAACGTGGAACCAGGGATATCATTCCTAATGTCAGATGGATCCTGGCTGAAAGTAGAGAATACCAGAAGGATGTTTACCTATGTTTTATTGACTATGCAAAGGCATTCAACTGTGTGGATCATAACAAATTATGAATAACATTGCAAAGAGTGGAAATTCCAGAACACTTAATCATGCCCGTGAGGAACCTGTACTTAAATCAAGAGGCAGTTTTTTGGACAGAACAAGGGGATACTATATGGTTTAAAGTCTGGAAAGGTGTGCGTCGGGGTTGTATCTTTTCACCATACTTATTCAATCTGTATGCTCAGAAAATAATCTAAGAAGCTGGACTATACGAAGAAGAACAGGACATCAGGATTGGAGATTCATTAGCAACCTCTGTTATGCAGATGACACAACCTTGCTTACTGGAAGTGAAGAGGACTTGAAGCACTTACTGAGAAAGATCAAAGACCAAGGCCTTCAGTATAGATTACACTTCAACATAAAGAAAACAAAAATCCTCACAACTGGGCCAATAAGCAACATCATGATAAATGGAGAAAAGACTGAAGTTGTCAAGGATTTCATTTTACTTGGATCCACAGTCAACATCCATGGATGCAAGCAGCAGTCACGAAATCAAAAGACGCATTGCATTGGGCAAATCTGCTGCAAAGGACCTCTTTAAAGTGTTGAAAAGCAAAGACCTCACCTTGAAGACTAAGGTGTGCCTGACCCAAGCCATGGTGTTTTCAATCACCTCATATGCATGTGAAAGCTGGACAATGAATAAGAAGATCGAAGAAGAATTGATGCCTTTGAATTGTATTGTCGGCAAAGAATACTGAATATACCATGGACTGCCAAAAGAACAAACAAATCTGTCCCAGAAGAAGTACAACCAAAATGCTCCTTAGAAGCAAGGATGGCGAGACTGTGTCTTATGTCTTACATACTTTGGACATATTGTCAGGAGGAATCAGTCCCTGGAGAAGGACATCACGCTTGGTAAAGTACAGGGTCAGCAGAAAAGAGAAGACCCTCAATGAGGTGGATGACACAGTGTCCACAACAATCGGCTCAAGCATAACTACGATTCTAAGGATGGCGCAGGACCATGCAGTGTTTAGTTCTGTTGTGTGTAGGGTCGCTATGAGCTGGAACTGTCTCAACGGCACCTACCAACAACAACAATGCACTTGAAGTTGTAAAGATTTGATGATGTATGTTGATTCTCCCAGGATTTTATGCCTGATTTAAAGGGACAACTTGAGAGTGATTCCCAAAGGATCTTCAGGATGAAATTTCAGACACCAAAGGAAAGGCTGGGGAAAAGCATACATTTGAGGATAGCATTGACCAAGCCAGTATTCTTCAAATTGTTCTTCACTCATGCTATCTCACTCTAGATATTTGTGAGGATGTCATTCACTTGAATAGAAAATGATATTTAACTGAAATATTACCATGTACTTGTCTTGTTTTCTGCATTACCCAGGATACACCAGGTTATGCTGCAGTAAAATACACTCCCTTTAAAGTATCAGTGGCTGAAAACCACACACAATTATTTCTTCCTTATGCAACATGTCCATCTCAGAGTAGTAGAGAAGTTCTGTTCATTGTAATTATCCCAGCCTCCACTATGTCAACCAGTTCTGGTCACCCTGCCAGAGGGAAAAGAGCACTCTGGAGAATCTCATACTGCTAACTAAATGCTCTAATTCATGTCACTAGTTCGTTTGCCAGAGACAGAAATATGGCTCTACTCAACCACAAAGGGGGCAGGGAGTGCTATGTTCCAGAAGGAAAGAGATGTGAAAGTGCATTTGACTAATAGCTCAAATGATGTGCATTCTAATAGTTTGCCTATATAGGCACAATTCTAGAATGTAATAAAAGCAGACATTTTAATGGTGTTTAGTATAGGCCAAATGCTGTTTCAATCATTTTATATGTATCATATCTCATTGAATCCTCACAACAACCCTTTTATTATTCCCATTTAAAAAATGAGAAATTCGCCCAAGATCCCCCCACAGCCTGGGGTCAAACCTGCAGCATCCATGATCTTAACCATCAATCTGTGTTGCTATATCTGAAATGTTTATAAATAATGTGGCGTCATTGAGAAAGAGTGATTAAAGACACAATTGCTAGGGAAATTCTAATGCTATAGGCATATCAGAGGTGTAAATGATAAGTTTTGCCAGTATTTTGTTAAGTCTACAAAAATAGATGTGGCCCAATTCTGAGAGCATTCAATTAAGAGAGGTATTTTTCTATTTTGATGTATTTTAGAATTTAAATGCGTGACTGGTGTCCCTATGGCAAGATCTAATTTAGACAGATTTGTTTATAAGGAACACATGATAGCTTATTTATGGAGATGAACATGCAATATGATTTTAAAAAATGTTTGCCTAAAAATTAATGAAGGTGCATGTAGGGCTATTAATTTTTTTTTTAATAATTTTTATTGTGCTTTAAGTGAAAGTTTACAAATCAAGTCAGTCTCTAACACAAAAACCCATATACACCTTGCTACACACTCCCAATTACTCTCCCCTCTAATGAGACAGCCCGCTCTCTCCCCCTACTCTCCCTTTTTGTGTCCACTTCGCCAGCTTCTAACCCCCTCCACCCTCTCATCTCCCCTCCAGGCAGGAGATGCCAACATAGTCTCAGGTGTCCACCTGATCCAAGAAGCTCACTCCTCACCAGCATCCCTCTCCAACCCATTGTCCAGTCCAATACATGTCTCAAGAGTTTGCTTTGGGAATGGTTCCTGTCCTGGGCCAACAGAAGGTCTGGGGGCCATGACCACTGGCGTCCTTCTAGTCTCGGTTAGACCATTAAGTCTGGTCTTATGAGAATTTGGGTTCTGCATCTCACTGCTCTCCTGCTCCCTCAGGGGTTCTCTGTTGTGTTCCCTGTCAGGGCAGTCATCAGTTGTAGCCAGGCACCATCTAGTTCTTCTGGTCTCAGGATGATGTAGTTGCTGATTCATGTGGCCCTTTCTGTCTCTTGGGCTCGTGATCGCCTTGTGTCCTTGGTGTTCTTCATTTTTCTTTGATCCAGGTGGGTTGAGACCAATTGATGCATCTTAGATGGCTGCTTGCTAGTGTTTAAGACCCCAGATGCCACTCTTCAAAGTGGGATGCAGAATATTTTCTTGATAGATTTTATTATGCCAATTGGCTTAGCTGTCCCCTGAAACACTAGCCTTCAAAGCATTCAGTTTATTCAGGAAAATTCCTTGCTTTTGGTTTAGTCCGATTGTGCTGACCTCCCCTATATTGTGTGCTGTCTTTCCCTTCACCTAAAGTGGTTCTTACCTACTATCTAATTAGTGAATGCCCTTCTCTCACCCTCCCTCCCTCCCCCCAGTCGTAACTACAAAAGAATGTTTTCTTCTCAGTTTAAACTATTTCTCAAGTTCTTATAATAGCGGTCTTACACAATGTTTGTCCTTTTGCAACTGACTAATTTCACTCAGCATAATGCCTTTCAGGTTCCTCCATGATATGAAATATTTCACAGATTCCTCACTGTTCTTTATCGATGCGTAGTATTCCAATGTGTGAATATACCATAATTTATTTATCCATTCATCTGTTGATGGGCACCTTGGTTGCTCCCATCTTTTTGCTATTGTAAACAGTGCTGCATATATCAGTTCATGTAAAGGCTCTTATTTCTCTAGGATGTATTCCAAGCAGTGGGATTGCTGGATCATATGGTAGTTCTATTTCTAGCTTTTTAAGGAAGCGCCAAATCGATTTCCAAAGTGGTTGTACCATTTTACATTCCCACCAGCAGTGTAGAAGTGTTCCAGTCTCTCCACAGGCTCTCCAACATTTATTATTTTGTGTTTTTTGGATTAATACCAGCCTTGTTGAAGTGAGATGCAATCTTATTGTAGTTTTGATTTGCATTTCTCTAATGGCTAATGATCGTGAACCTTTCCTCATATATCTGTTAGCTACCTGAATGTCTTCTTTAGTGAAGTATCTATTCATATCTTTTGCCCAGTTTTTAATTGGGTTATTTGGCTTTTTGCAGTTGAGTTTTTGCAGTATCATGTAGATTTTAGAGATCAGGCGCTGATCAGAAATGTCATAGCTAAAAACTTTTTCCCAGTCTGTAGGTAGTCTTTTTACTCTTTTGGTGAAGTCTTTGGATGAGCATAGGTGTTTGATTTTTAGGAGCTCCCAGTTATCTAGTTTTTCCTCTACATTCTTTATAATGTTTTATATATTGTTTATGCCATGTATTAGGGCTCCTAACGTTGTTCCTGTTTTTTCTCCCATGATCTTTATCGTTTTAGATTTTATATTTAGGTCTTTGATCTATTTTGAGCTCATTTTTGTGCATGGAGTGAGGTATAAGTCTTGTTTCATTTTTTTGCAGGTGAATATCCAGTTATGCCAGCACCATTTGTTAAAAAGACTGTCTTTTCCCCATTTAACTGTTTTGGGGCCTTTGTCAAATATCAACTTCTCATATGTGGATGGATTTATGTCTGGATTCTCAATTCTGTTCCATTGTTCCGTGTATCTGTTGTTGTACCAGTATCACGCTTTTTGACTACTGCGGTGGTATAATAGGTTCTAAAATCAAGTAAGGCCTCCTATTTTGTTCTTCTTTTTTAGTAATGCCTTATTTATCCGGGGCCTCTTTCCCTTTCATATGAAATTGGTGATTTGTTTCTCCATCTCATTAAAGAATGTCCTTGGGATTTTGATCAGAATTGCATTAACTGTAGAGATCGCTTTTGATAGAATTGACATTTTTATAATGTTAAGTCTTCCTATCCATGGACAAGGTATGTTCTTCCACTTATGTAAGTCTCTTTCGGTTTCTTGCAGAAGTCTACTGTAGTTTTCTTTGTATAAGTCTTTTACATCTCTGGTAAGATTTGTTCCTAAGTATTTGATCTTCTTGGGGGCTACTGTAAATGGCATTGATTTGGTGATTTCCTCTTCGATGTTCTTTTTGTTGGTGTAGAGGAATCCAGCTGATTTTTGTATGTTTATCTTGTATCCCAATACACTGCCAAACTCTTCTATTAGCTTCAGTAGTTTCCTGGAGGATTCCTTAGGATTTTCTGTATATAAGATCATGTCATCTGCAAATAGACATACTTTTACTTCTTCCTTGCCAATCTGTATGCCCTTTATTTCTTTATCCTAATTGCTCTGGCTAGGACTTCCAGCACAATGTTGAATAAGAGTGGTGATAAAGGGCATCCTTGTCTGGTTTCCAATCTCAATGGGAATGTTTTCAAGCTCTTCCGTTTAGGGTGATGTTGGCTCTTAGCTATGTATAATAATAATAAAAAAAAAATGCCCTTTATTATGTTGAGAAATTTTCCTTCTATTCCTGTTTTGCTGAGAGTTTTTATCATGATTGAGGGTTGAGCTTTGTCAAATGCCTTTTCTGCATCTATTGATAAGATCATGTGATTATTTTCTTTTGTTTTATTTATGTGGTGGATTACATTAATTGTTTTTCTAACACTGAACCATCCCTGCATACCTGGTATGAATCCCACTTGGTCATGGTGAATTATTTTTTTGATATATTGTTGAATTCTATTGGCTAGAATTTTGTTGAGGATTTTTACATCTACATTCATAAGGGACATAGGTCTATAATATTCTTTTCTTGTGGTGTCTTTACCTGGTTTTGGTATCAGGGATATCGTGGCATCATAGAATGAGTTTGGTAGTATTCCGTCTGTTTCTATGCTCTAAAATATCTTTAGTAGTAGTGGTGTTAACTCTTCTCCGAAAGTTTGGTAAAGCTCTGCAGTGAAGCCGTACAGACCAGGGCTTTTTTTTCTGTTGGAAGTTTTTTGATTACCTTTTCAATCTCTTCTTTTGTTATGGGTCTATTTAGTTGTTCTACCTCTGTTTGTGTTAGTTTAGGTAGGTAGTGTGTTTCTAGGAATTCATCCATTTCTTCTAGGTTTTCAAATTTGTTTGAGTATAGTTTTGCATAGTAATCTGATATGATTCTTTTAATTTCAGTTGGGTCTGTTGTAATATCGCCCATCTCATTTCTTATTCAGGTTATTTGCTTCCTCTCCTGTTTTTCTTTTGTCATTTTGGCCAGTGGTTTATTAATTTTGTTGATTTAAAAAAAAAAAAAAACAGCTTATGGTCTTGTTAATTCTTTCAATTGTTTTTCTGTTTTCTATTTCATTTAGTTGAGCTCTAATTTTTATTATTTGTTTTCTTCTGGTGCCTGTGGGTTTCTTTTGTTCCTCTCTTTCTATTTGTTCAAATTGTAGGGATAATTCTTTGATTTTGGCCCTTTCTTCTTTTTGGATGTGTGGATTTATTGATATAAATTGGCCTCTGAGCATCGCTTTTGCTGTGTCCCAAAGATTCTGATAGGAAGTGTTTTCATTCTCATTGGATTCTCTGAATTTCTTTATTCCATCCTAAATGTCTTCTATAATCCAGTCTTTTTTGAGCAGGCTATTGTTCAGTTTCCAAGTGTTTGATTTCTTTTCCCTGCTTTTCCTCTCATTGATGTCCACTTTTATGGCCTTATGGTCAGAGAAGATGCTTTGTAATATTTCAATGTTTTGGATTCTGATATTATGACCTAATATGTGGTCTATTCTAGAGAATGTTCCATGTGCACTAGAAAAGAAAGTATACTTGGTTGCTGTTGGGTGGAGTGTTCTGTATATGTCTAAGCGGTCAAGTTGGTTGATTGTGGCATTTAGATCTTCCGTGTCTTTATTGAGCTTCTTTCTGGATGTCCCGTCCTTCACCAAAGGTGGTGTGTTGTAGTCTCCAACTATTTTTTTGGAGCTGTCTCACTTTTCAATGCTGACAGAGTTTGTTTTATGTATCTTGCAGCCCTGTCATTGGGTGCATAAATATTTAACATGGTTATATCTTCTTGGTGTATTGTCCCTTTCATCATTACATAGTGTCCTTCCTTATCCTTTCTGATGGATTTAACTTTGAAGTCTATTTTGTCAGAAATTAATATTGCCACTCCTGCTCTTTTTTGGTTGTTGTTTGCTCGATATATATTTTTTCCATCCTTTGAGTTTTAGTTTGTTTGTGTCTCTAGGTCTAAGGTGCATCTCTTGTAGGTAGCATATAGATGGATCTTGTTTTTAATACATTCTGCTCCCCTCTGTCTCTTTTTTCGTGTATTTAGTCCATTTACATTGAGGGTAATTATGGATAGGAATGAATTTAGTGCTATCATTTTGAGGTGTTTTTTTGTGTGTTGACAGTTTCTTTTTCCCACTTGATTTTATGTGCTGAGTAGATTTTCTTTATATACTGTCCTTTCCTCATATTTGTTGTTGTTGATTTTGTTTCTGCTGAGTCTGTATTTTTCCCTTATATTTTATTTTTATGACTAGGATAGTTAGTCCTCTTTGTGGCACCTTATTATTTACCCCTATTTTTCTAAATTGAAACCTAACTTTTATTTCTTTGTATCGCTGTATCTTCTTCTCCATATGGAAGGTGTATAATTACATTTCTTAGTCCCTCTTTATTGTTTTAATGTTGTCGTCTTTTATATAATAACATCGACGTTACCCTGTGCTGGGCTTTTTTTTTTTAATCTTGCTTTGTTTTTTTGGATTTCCCTGTCTGGGTTGACTTCTGGTTGCTCTGCCCAGTGTTCTAGTCTTGAGTTGATACCTGATATTATTGATTTTCTAACCAAAGAACTCCCTTTAGGATTTCTTGTAGTTTGGGTTTGGTTTTTACAAATTCCCTCAACTTGTGTTTATCTGGAAATGTCTTAATTTCATCTTCATATTTAAGAGACAGTTTTGATGGATATATGATTATTGGCAGGCAATTTTTTTCCTTCAATTTTTTAAATATGTCATCCCATTGCCTTCTTGCTTGCATGGTTTCTGCAGAGTAGTCAGAGTTTATTCGTATTGGCTCTCGTTTGTAGGTGACTTTTCGTTTATCCCTCGCTGCTCTTATAATACTCTCTTTATCTTTGATTTTGGCAAGCTTGATTATAGTATGTTTTAGTGACTTTCTTTTCAGATCTACCTTATGTGGAGTTTGATGAGCATCTTGATAGATATCTTCTCAAATTTCACAATATCAGGGAAGTTTTCTGCCAACAAATCTTAAGCAATTTTCTCAGTATTTTCTGTTATCCCTCCCTGTTCTGGTACTTCAATCACTCATTGGTTATTTCTCCTGATAGAGTTCCACATGATTCTTAAGGTTTCTTCATTTTTTTTAAGTCTTTTATCTGATTTTTTGACAAATATATTAGTGCCAAATGATTTATCTTCGAGTTCAGAAATTCTAGCTTCTACTTGCTCAATTCTGCTCCTCTGACTTTTTATCGAGTTATCTAATTCCGTAATTTTATTGTTAATCTCCTGAATTTCTGATTGCTGTCTGTCTATGGATTTTTCCAGCTTATCAAACTTTTCATTATGTTCCTAAACAATCTTTTCGAGTTCTTCAGTTGCTTTATCTGTGTGTTTCTTGGTTTGTTCTGCATATTGCCTCATTTCTTTCCTGATTTCTTGAAGTGTTCTGTATATTAAACTTTTGTATTCTGCATCTGGTAATTCCAAGAATCAACTTTCATCTAGAAGATCCCTGGATTCTTTGTTTTGAGACCCTGTTGAGGTGATCATGGTCTGTTTCTTTATGTGACTTGATATTGACTGTTGTCTCTGAGCCATCTATAAGTTATTGTATTAGTTTATGCTTGCTAATGGTGTCGTAGCTACTTGCTTTGTTTTGTTTTGGTATACCTCTTTGGGTTGCTTGAGTGAGCTAGCTTGATTATTTTTGCCTTTGGAGTTCTGGTGTCCTGTCCCCAGCTGGCTAGAGCTGTTATCACGTATATCAGTCTAGGAGTCCATTCAGTTTTCTTGTATGAATTCAGCTCATGTTTCCAGGTAGCTGATATAAAATGTGTGGTACAGGCTCTGTTCTACAGTCTTAGAGGGGCAGGCATGATTGGCGTATATACTGGTATCTGATTGCAGCAGGGGGTCACACTCTGAACAAGGCAGGGGGCTGAGAACCGACCCCCAAGTGTCTCTGAGGAAAACGTGTCTCTGTTCCCTAAAGTGTGCTGGTCGGTGGGTTCTGCAGAGGAACCGTGGGCACCCAAAGTTTTTGGTTGTAAGGACTGGGAGGTACCAGTTATCTTTGGACCCCTGTCGCAGGTGGCTGGGTGACCTGAGTGGGGCTACCAGTCCTTAGGTCCCTGATGTGGGTAGGCAAGGACTTGTTTAATAGGCAAAGCAATGTCAAACGTCAAACGCCCACCTCTCCACTGCACAGCTGAAATGGTTGGAGTTTGCCAACAAGTGCCTATTCTCCTGAAACAGGGCCACACAGGTCCATGCAGAAGGGAAAAGTGCTCAAGGTCCACAGACGGTTTATGCCTAGACAGGAGCCGCTTTTGTCCTGAGCTTCCCCAGTTAATGGAGCTAGCAAATTATCTTTTCCCCCCAGTTGCAAATTTTTTTCCTTCCCCAAGGCCAGGAGGATAGGTCTAGGTGCTCACCAGGGTGTATCTCAGGCCCAGGGATTCAGCCACTGAAGCCAGCTTGGGGATTGGGGGGCACAGTAAAACATACGCAAGTACTTAGCTTTTGTGGAGAGCTCGCTGTTCTCCTCAGGTTCCGGAGGTGTGAGTGGGCTGTGTGGCTGGCTGCTTCTCCTTGAGGAAACTGCGGCCGAATGCTAGCACCAGCCCACCGCCACCACCACCGCCATTCTGATAATGGTGCCCGAGGGCTTCCTGCAATTCAGGTCTGGCAACTCCTCTCCACCTCTGAACGGCCTCTTCCTCCCCCTGCCCATCAGTTCGTTGTCTAAGGTTGTCTTTGATGCTCAGGGCTCCCAGCTTGTCACATATATACTTGTTTCACTTCTTTTTTCCAGTCTTTGTTGTAAAGAGGGCTCAAGGGAAGCATCTGTCTATTCTGCCATCTTAGCTCCGCCTCTAGGGCTATTAACTTTTAATGATAAAAAATAATGAGCATTCAAATCTAGCTGAGAGAATATTGCTCGGGTGTACAAGGTGCAAAGCAACTTTGCAAGCTTGATGCATCTGTCAGGGTGAGGGATGAAAAGAAGCAAGATCTGACCCTAGTTGACTTAAGCAGAAAATAAATTTATTGAAAGGAGTCTGCACTGCTGACAGAACTGCTAGGCATGCTGGAGAACCAGCCTCACAAAAGAGCCAGGACAAAGTGGAGCAGGGTTTCTGGGATCACAGTATCATAAGTACCAGACTGGTAAGGGCACTGCTGCTGCAGTGCTGATCACTGGATGCCACAGCTTGCCCTGCTGGCATAGATGCCATTCCTGCACTGGGAAACTATGTGTTACTGCTGCTGTCATCATTGCACCAGAATGGATTCTCCTCTGCCTCTGCTTCTTTGTCTCACTGGCTCCACAGTCAAAAGTCCGGAACAGCTTCATCTCTTTGACCAGGATGAGGTCAGATGCTCATGTTTCAATTGTCGGAGAGCCTGGGAAAATGTGTTTCCTCTGAAGTTTTTTTTTTGGGAGGTAGACTCTTCCTTCTTCATATGTGAGGAATTTTCCAAACATAGGAAAGGAGTTTAGATGCTGAACAGCCAGTTAACACACACACACAAAGAGAGAAAGAGAGAGAGAAATGTCCACTATAAGGGATTAGATGTGGCTTTCTGCAGTGTCATTTGTGTGATTAATCTGGAAAATGTATCCTTGTTGCCTTGTTTACTTCATTGTTTTCTTTCGTAGAAATTTACTTCTAAAAGACTTTTAATTTGCTCATTTATTTACTAAAAAAGCAATGATTGATTTCCTGTAATGTGTGAAGACCTAGTCTAGACACTGAGCGAGATACAAAAACAAAGAAGTTGTTTAGTACTTACCTCTTTAGTTGGTCAGGTTTACTTGGTTTAAGGAAGTGGTATGTAAATTCAGAGGCTGAAGAAATGGTTCATAGAAGCAGACGATGGGAGGCTTCAAGGACATTTGAACAGAAAATTAGACATGTAGAGATAGAACAGACATTTCACCTTGGGTAAAGACAAGAAAAGAGATAATTTGGTTGTATTTAGGGAACAGCAGGTTGTTGGGTTGATAGCCAGAGGGGTAAGGCAAGAAAAATAAATCAGGTTTAGGTCATGGATGTTCTTGAGTTATTGGCTGGGTTTTACTTCGTAGGTAGTAGAGAGATATTGAAGGTTTTTTAGTAGGGGGAGTGACAGAAATTCAGCTGTGATTTAGGAAAATCAATCTAACAATAATATATAGGATGGGTAGACAGAAAAGAAAACTGGAGTCAGAAATTACTTAAGTGATCTTATAATCCAGGACAAAAATATTAAGGCTTTAAAATATGTTGGCAACAGTGAGAATAAAGAGAAGGAGGTGAATGTGAGAGTTATTACACATACAGTAGTCAAGGAAATGATTTTTCATATGTGATCACCATAGTAAGAAAGAGGATCCTAATAAAGAGCCAACCAAATCCAGCCCTTGAAAGAGAAAGATTAGGAGAACAGAGCCAGCCCTTTCCTGAACATCATGTTATGATGCTATTGCCATCACCTTTCTGGGCCCTTTTGATGTCCCTTGGTATCCTGGCCTGCTGCTGTGGTTGTTAGGTGCCATCGAGTGATTTCCAACTCATAGGGACGGTATGTACAACAGAACAAAACACTGCCTGGGCCTGCGCCATCCTCATAATTGTTGCTATGCTTGAGCCCATTGTTGCAGCCACTGTGTCAATCCTTCTCATTGAGGGTCTTCCTCTTTTTTGATGATCTTCTACTTTACCAAGCACAACGTCCTTCTCAAAGGACTGATCCCTCCTGATAACATGTCCAAAGTATGTGAGAAGTAGTCTTGCCATCCTTGCTTCTAAGGAGCATTATGGTTGTACTTCCTCCAAGACAGATTTGTTCATTCTTTTGGCAGTCTGTGGTACATTCAATATTCTTTGCCAATACCACAATTCAAAGACATCAATTCTTCTTTGGTCTTCCTTAATCATTGTGCAGCTTTTGCATGTGTATGAGGCAATTGAAAACACCACGGCTTGAGTCAGATGTACCTTAGTCTTCAAGGTGACATATATTTTTAACACTTTAAAGAGATTTTTGCAGCAGATTTGCCCAATGTAATGCATTGTTTGATTTCTTGACTGCTGCTTCCGTGGGTGTTGATTGTAGATCCAAGTAAAACGAAATTCTTGACAACTTCAGTCTTTTCTCCGTTTATCAGGATGTTGCTGATTGGTCCAGTTCTGAGGATTTTTGTCTTTTTTTATGTTGAGGTGTAATCCATACTGACTTCTGTGGTCTTTGATCTTCATTGGTAAGTGCTTCAAGTCCTCTTCACGTTCAGCAAGCAAGGTTGTGTCATCTGCGTATTGCAGGTTGTTATTGAGTCTTCTTCCAATCCTGATGCCCTGTTCTTCTTCATATAGTCCAGCTTCTGGGATTATTTGCTCAGCATTCAGATTGAATAAGTATGGTGAAAGCATACAGTCCTGATGCACACCTTTCCTTTAAAGCACACAGTATCCCCTTGTTCTGTCCAAACAACTGCCTCTTGATCTGTGCACAGGTTCCTCGTGAGCACGATTAAGTGTTCTGGAATTCCCAATCTTCACAATATTATCCATTATTTGTTATTATCCACACAGTCGAATGCCTTTGCATAGTCAATAAAACACAGGTAAACATCTTTCTGGTATTCTCTGCTTTCAGCCAGGATCCATCTGACATCAGAAATGATATCCCTGGTTCCACATCTTTTCTGAATCCAGCCTGAATTTCTGGCAGTTCCCTGTGTATATACTGCTGTAGCCACTTTTGAATGATCCTCAGCAAAATTTTGCTTGTCTGTGATATTAATGATATCATTCAGTAATTGCCACATTCGGTTGGATCACCTTTCTTGGGAATAGGCATAAATATGGATCTCTTCCAGTCAGTTGGCGGGGTAGCTGTCTTACAAATTTTTTGGCATAGGTGAGAGAGCACTTCCAGTGCTGCATCCATTTGTTGAAACATCTCAACTGGTATTCTGTCAATTCCTGGAACCTTGTTTTTTGCCAATGCCTTTAGTGCAACTGGGACTTCTTCCTTCAGTACCATCAGTTCCTGATCATACGCTACCTCTTGAAACGGCTGAAAGTCAACCAGTTCTTTTTGGCATAATGACTCTGTATTCCTTCCATCTTCTTTTGATGCTTCCTGCATCGTTTAATATTTTCCCCATAGAATCCTTCACTGTTGCAACTTGAGGCTTGATTTTTTCTTCAGTTCTTTCAGCTTGAGAAATGCTGAGCGTTTTCTTTCCTTTCAGTGTTCTATTTCCAGCTCTTCGCACATATCATTATAATACTTTGTCTTCTCAAGCTCCCTTTGAAATCTTGTTCAGTTCTTTTACTTCACCATTTCTTCCTTTTGCTTTAGCTGCTTGATGTTCAAAAGCAAGTTTTCAGTCTCTTCTGACATCGATTTTGGTCTTTTCTTTCCTGTCTTTTTAATGACCTCTTTCTTGCTTTGTTCATGTATGATGTCCTTGGTGCCATTCCACAGCTTGTCTGGTCTTCAGTCATTAGCGCACTGCATCAAATCTATTCTTGAGATGGTCTCTAAATTTACGTGGAACATACCCAAGGTCATACTTTGGTACTCGTAGCCTTCTTTTAATTTTCTTCATTTTCAGCTTGAAATTGCATATGAGCAATTGACGGTCTGTTCCTCAGTCGGCTCCTGGTGTTTTTCTGACTGATGACGTTGAGTTTTCTATCATTTGTTTCCACAGATGCAGTTGATTTGATGCCTGTGTATTCCATCTGATGAGGTCCATATGTATAGTTGCCACATATATTTTGGTGAAAAAAGGTATTTGCAATGAAGAAGTTGTTGGTCTTGCAAAATTCTATCATGCAATCTCAGGCATCATTTCTGTCACCAAGGCCATATTTTCCAACTCTGATCCTTCTTCGTTTCCAACTTTTTAATTCCAATCACCAGTAATTATCAATGCATCGTGATTGCATGTTCAATCAATTTCAGATTGCAGAAGCTGGTAAAAATCTTCAGTTTCTTCATCTTTGGCCTTAGTGGCTGGTGTTTAAATTTAAAAGATAGTTGTATTGAGTGATCTTCCTTGTAGGCATATGGATATTAACCTATCACCGACAGCATTGTACTTCAGGATAGATCATGAAATGTTCTTTTTGACAATGAATGTGATGCCATTCCTCTTTAAGTTGCCATTCCTGGCATAGTAGACTATATGATTGTCTATTTCATCTCAGGATATCCATGTTTATATGTTCCATTTTGTTTTTGACAATTTCCAATTTTCCTAGATTCATACTTCTTACATTCCACATTCCAATTATTGACAGATGTTTGCAGTTGTTTCTTCTCATTGGAGTCGTGCTACATCAGCAAATGAAGGTAACAAAAGCTTGAATCCATTCATGTCATTAAGGTCGACTCTACAGTGAAGAGGCAGCATTCCCCAGTAGTCTTTGAGTGCCTTCCAACCTGAGGGGCTTATCTTCTGGCACTATATCAGACAATGTTCTCCTGCTAATAGTAGGGTTTTCACTGGCTAACTCTTTTCAGAAGTAGACTGCCAGGTCCTTCCTCCTAGTGTGTCTTAGTCTGGAAGCTCAGCTGAAACATAGCCTTTATGGGTGACCCTGCTGGTATCTGAATATTGGTGGCCTATCTTCCAACATCACAGCAACATGCAAACCACCACAGTAAGACAAACTGACAAACATGTGGGTTCCCTCCTGGTGTATTAACCCTTTAATCATTATATAGTGTCCTTCATTATCCTTTGTGGTGGATTTTGCTTTAAAGTCTATTTTGTCAGAGATTAATATTGCCTCCGCTGGTCTTTTGTGATTTTTGTTTGCTTGATATATTTTTTCCATCCTTCGTGTTTTTGTTTGTGTCTTTGAGTCTAACGTGTCTCTTGTAGGCAGCATATAGATGGATAGTGTTTTTTTATCCATTCCACTACTCTCTGTCTCTTTATTGGTTCATTTAGTCCATTTACATTCAATGTAATTATTGATAGAGATGAGTTCAGTGCTGTCATGTTGATTTTTTTTTTTTTTTGCTGTGTTGTTGACAGTTTCTTTGTTCCACTTAATTTTCTGTGCTGAGTCGTTTTTCTTTATTTTCTATTCCTCTTTTTCATTGTTTCTGATTTTGTATTTGCAAGTATTTATGTTTTTCTTGTTTTTTATTTTGATGTGTAGAATTGTTAGCTTTCTTTGTGTTTACCTTAATATTTACCTCTATTTTTCTAAGTTTAAACCAATCTTTTATTTCTAATATCACCTTGACTTCCTTTCCATGTGAAGGTTTTATGACTACATTCTTTATTCCCTCTTTTTTGTTTTAATGTTGTAATCTTTTACATATTGATGTCTCTCCCTATTTTTTGCATTTTAACTTTGATTTGGTTTTGTGACTTCCCTATCTGGGTTGATTCTGGTTGTTCTGCCCTGTGTTCTAGTCTTGGATTGTTATCTGATGTTACTGATTTTCCAACCAGAGCACTCCCTTTAGTATTTCTTGTGATTTTGGTTTGGTTTTTACAAATTCCCTAAACTTCTGTTTATCTGGAAATGTCCTAATTTTGCCGTCACATTTGAGAGACAGTTTTGCTGAATATATAATTGTTCGGTGGAAATTATTTTTTCCTTCAAGGCTTTATACATGTCATCCCATTGCCTTTTTGCCTGCATGGTTTCTTCTGAGTAGCCTGAGCTTAGTCGTATTGACTGTCCTTTGTAGACGACTTTTTGTTTACCTCTAGCAGCTCTTATAATTCTCTCTTTATATTTGGTTTTGGCAAGTTTGATTATTATATGTCTTGGTAACTTTTTTGGGGATCTACGTTGTGTGGGGTTTGATGAGCTTCTTGGATAGATGTCTCCTCATCTTTCACGATATCAGGGAAGCATTCTGCCAAAAAATCTTCAACAATTCTCTCTGTATTTTCTGTTATTCCCCCCGCAACCCCGTTCTGGTAGTCCAGTCACTCATAGGTTATTCTTTTGATAGAGTCTCACATAATTCTTAGGGATTCTTCATTTTTTAGAATCCTTTTGTCTGATTTTTCCTCAAATAAGGAGGTGTCAAGTGCTTTATCTTCGATATCACCAATTCTGACTTCCGTTGCCTCAATTCTGCTCCTATGAATTTCTATTTAGTTGTCTAATTCTAAAATATAATTGTTAATCTTTTGGATATCTGTTTGCTGTCTCCGTATGGATTCTTGCAGCCTGTTAAATTTGTCATTATGCTCTCCTATAACCTTCTTAAGTTCCACTGTTGCTTTGGCTGTGTGTTCCTTGGTTTGGTCTGAGTTTTGCTTGAGTTCCTTCCTGACCTCTTGAATATCTCCATAAATATTAATCTTTTGTATTCTACCTCTGGTAATTCCAAGAAGTTACCTTTCTCTGGGGTGTTTCTTTTCTTCTTGTTTTTTTTTTTTTTTATAATTTTTATTGTGCTTTAAGTGAAACTTTACAAATCAAGTCAGTCTCTCACACAAAAACTTTTATACACCTTGCTACATACTCCCAGTTACTCTCCCTCTAATGAAACAGCCTGCTCTCTCCCTCCACTGTCTCTTTTCTTGTCCATTTCACCAGCTTCTAACCCCCTCTACCCTCTCATCTCCCCTCCAGGAAGGAGATGCCAACATAGTCTCAAGTGTCCGCCTGATCCAAGAAGCTCACTCCTCACCAGCATCCCTCTCCAACCCATTGTTCACTCCAATCCATGTCTCAAGAGTTTGCTTCGGGAAGAGTTCCTGTCCTGGGCCAACAGAAGGTCTGGGGGCCATGACCACTGAGGTCTTTCTAGTCTCAGTTAGACCATTAAGTCTGGTCTTTTTTTGAGAATTGGGGACTGCATCCCACTGCTCTCCTGCTCCCTCAGGATTTCTCTGTTGTGTTCCCTGTCAGAGCAGTCATCAATTGTAGCCAGGCACCATCTAGTTCTTCTGGTCTCAGGATGATGTAGTCTCTGGTTCATGTGGCCTTTTCTATCTCTTGGCCTCATAATTACCTTGTGTCCTTGGTGTTCTTCATTCTTCTTTGATCCAGGTGGGTTGAGACCAATTGATGAATCTTAGATGGCTGCTTGCTAGTGTTTAAGACCCCAGATGCCACTCTTCAAAGTGGGATGCAGGATGTTTTCTTAATAGATTTTATTATGCCAATTGACTTAGATGTCCCCTGAAACCATGGTCCCCAAACCCCTGCCCCTGCTACACTGGGCTTCGAAGCTTTCAGTTTATTCAGTAAACTTCTTTGCTTTTGGTTTAGTCCAGTTGTGCTGACCTCCCCCTGTATTGTGTGCTGTCTTTCCCTTCACCTAAAGTAGTTCTTATCTACTATCTTATTAGTGAATACCCTTTCCCAGCCTTGCTCCCTTCCCCCTCTCATAACCACAAAAGAATGTTTTCTTCTCAGTTTAAACTATTTCTCAAGTTCTTATAATAGTGGTCTTACACAATATTTGTCCTTTTGCAGTTGACTAGTTTCACTCAGCATAATGCCTTCCAGATTCCTCCATGTTATGAAATGTTTCACAGATTCCTCACTGTTCTTTATCAATGCATAGTATTCCGTTGTGTGAATATACCATAATTTATTTATCCATTCATCCATTGATGGGTACCTTGCTTGATTGCTTCCATGTTTTTGCTATTGTAGACAATGCTGGAATAAACAGGGGTGTGCACATGTCTGTTTGTGTAAAGGCTCTTATTTCTCTAGAATATATTCCAAGGAGTGGGATTGCTGGATTGTATGGTAGTTCTATTTCTAGCTTTTTAAGGAAGCACCAAATCGATCTCCAAAATGTACCATTTTGCATTCCCACCAGCAGTGTATAAGAGTTCCAATCTCTTCACAGCCTCTACAACAATTATTGTTTTGTGTTTTTTGGATTAATGCCAGCCTTGTTGGAGTGAGATGAAATCTTATTGTAGTTTTGATTTGCATTTCTCTAATGGCTAATGATCGTGAACCTTTCCTCAAGTATCTGTTACCTACCTGAATGTCTTCTTTAGTGAACTGTCTGTTCATATCTTTTGCCCATTATTTAATTGGGTTATTTGTCTTTTTGCAGTATCATGTAGATTTTGGAGATCAGTATCTGTTGTTGTACAAGTACCAGGCTGTTCTGACTACTGTGGCAGTATTATAGGTTCTAAAATCAGGTAAACTAAAGCCTCCCACTTTTTTTTTCTTTTTCAGTAATGCCATATTTATCCGGGGCCTCTTTCCCTTTCATATGAAGTTGATGATTTGTTTCTCCTTCTCATTAAAGGATGTCATTGGGATTTGGATCAGAATTGCATTAAAAGTATATATCACTTTTGGTAGAATAGACATTTTTATAATGTTAAGTCTTCCTGTCTATGAGCAAGGCATGTTTTTCCACTTATGTCTCTTTTGGTTTCTTGCAGAAGTGTACTGTAGTTTTCTTTGTATAAGTCTTCTACATCTCTGGTAAGACTTATTCCTAAGTATTTGATCTTCTTGGGGGTACTGTAAATGGCATTGATTTGGTGATTTCCTCTTCGATGTTCTTTTTGTTGGTGTAGAGGAATCCAGCTGATTTTTGTATGTTTATCTTGTATCCCGATACACTGCCAAACTCTTCTATTAGCTTCAGTAGTTTCCTGGAGGATTCCTTAGGGTTTTCTGTGTATAAGATCATGTCATCTGCAAATAGACATACTTTTACTTCTTCCTTGCCAATCTGGATGCCTTTATTTTTTTTATCTAGCCTAACTGCTCTGGATAAAAAAAAAAAAAAAAAAAAAAAAACTGCTCTGGATAGGACCTCAAAAACAATGTTGAATAAGAGCAATGATAAAGGGCATCCTTGTCTGGTTCCCGTTCTCAAGGGAAATGCTTTCAAGCTCTCTCCATTTAGGGTGATGTTGGCTCTTAGCTTTGTATAAATGCCCTTTATTATGTTGAGGAATTTTCCTTCTATTCCTATTTTGCTGAGAGTTTTTATCATGAATGGGTGTTGAACTTCGTCAAATGCCTTTTCTGCATCAATTGATAAAATCATGTGATTCTTTTCTTCTGTTTTATATATGTGGTAGATTAATGGTTTTTCTAATGTTGAACCATCCCTGCATACCTGGTATAAATCCCACTTGGTCATGGTGAGTTATTTTTTTGATATGTTGTTGAATTCTATTGGCTAGAATTTTGTTGAGGATTTTTCCATGTACGTTCATGAGGCATATTGGTGTATAATTTTCTTTTCTTGTGGTGTCTTTGCCTGTTTTGGTATCAGGGATATGGTGGTTTGATAGAACGAGTTTGGTAGTATTCCATCCTTTTCTATGCCCTGATATACCTTTAATAGTAGTGGTGTTAACTCTTCTCCGAAAGTTTGGTAGAACTCTGCAGTGAAGACGTACAGACCAGGGCTTTTTTTTTGTTGGAAGTTTTTTGATTACTTTTTCAATCTCTTCTTTTGTTATGGGTCTATTTAGTTGTTCTACCTCTGTTTGTGTTAGTTTAGGTAGGTAGTGTTTTTCTAGGAATTTATCCACTTCCTCTAGGTTTTCAAATTTGTTTGAGTATAGTTTTTCACAGTAATCTGATATGATTCTTTTAATTTCAGTTGGGTTTGTTGTAATATCGCCTATCTCGTTTCTTATTCAGGTTATTTGCTTCCTCTCCTGTTTTTCTTTTGTTATTGTGACAAGTGGCTTATCAATTTTGTTGATTTTTTCAAAAAACCAGCTTTTGGTCTTGTTAAACTTCTTTCAATTGTTTTTCTGTTTCATTTAGTTGAGCTCTAATTTTTATTATTTGTTTTCTTCTGGTGCCTGTGGGTTTCTTTTGTTGCTCTCTTTGTATTCGTTCAAATTGTAGGGATAATTCTTTGATTTTGGCCCTTTCTTCTTTTTGGATGTGTGGATTTATTGATATAAATTGGCCTCTGAGCACCGCTTTAGCTATGTCCCAAAGGTTCTGTTAGGAAGTGTTTTCATTCTCATTGGATTCTCTGAATTTCTTTATTCCATCCTAAATGTCTTCTAAAATCCAGTCTTTTTTGAGTAGGCTATTGTTCAGTTTCCAAATGTTTGATTTCTTTTCCCTGCTTTTCCTGTTATTGATGTCCACTTTTATGGCCTTATGGTCAGAGAAGATGCTTTGTAATATTTCAATGTTTTGGATTCTGATAAGGCTTGCCTTATGACCTAATATGTGGTCTATTCTAGAGAATGTTCCATGTGCACTAGAAAAGAAAGTATACTTGGTTGCTGTTGGGTGGAGTGTTCTGTATATGTCTAAGCGGTCAAGTTGGTTGATTGTGGCATTTAGATCTTCCGTGTCTTTATTGAGCTTCTTTCTGGATGTCCCGTCCTTCACCAAAGGTGGTGTGTTGTAGTCTCCAACTATTTTTTTGGAGCTGTCTCACTTTTCAATGCTGACAGAGTTTGTTTTATGTATCTTGCAGCCCTGTCATTGGGTGCATAAATATTTAACATGGTTATATCTTCTTGGTGTATTGTCCCTTTCATCATTACATAGTGTCCTTCCTTATCCTTTCTGATGGATTTAACTTTGAAGTCTATTTTGTCAGAAATTAATATTGCCACTCCTGCTCTTTTTTGGTTGTTGTTTGCTCGATATATATTTTTTCCATCCTTTGAGTTTTAGTTTGTTTGTGTCTCTAGGTCTAAGGTGCGTCTCTTGTAGGCAGCATATAGGCGGATCTTGTTTTTTCATCCATTCTGACACTCTTTGTCTCTTTTTTTGGTGCATTTAGTCCATTTACATTCAGGGTAATTATGTATAGGTATGAGTTTAGTGGTATTATTTTGATGTCTTTTTTTGTGTGTGTTGTTGACAGTTTCTTTTTCCCACTTAATTTTTTGTGCTGAGTAGATTTTCTTTATATATTGTCCTTTCCTCATATTTGTTGTTGTTGATTTTGTTTCTGTTAAGTCTATTTTTTTCTTGTATTTTATTTTGATTATTTGGATAGTTTGTCTCCTTTTTGGTACCTTAGTATTTACCCCTATTTTCGTAAATTTAAACCTAACTTTTATTTCTTTGTATCTCCGTATCTTCCTCTCCTTATGGAAGGTGTATGAATACATTCCTTAGTCCCTCTTTATTATTTTAATGTTGTTGTCTTTTATGTAATAACATCACCATTGCCCTGTTTTGAGCTTTTTTTTTCTTTTTTTCTTGCTTTGCTTTTTGGATTTCCCTCTCTGGGTTGACTTCTGGTTCCTCTGCCCAGTGTTTTAGTCTTGGGTTCATACCTGATATTATTGATTTTCTAACCAAAGAACTCTCTTTAGGATTTCTTATAGTTTTGGTTTGGTTTTTACGAATTCTCTAAACTTGTGTTTATCTGGAAATGTTTTAACTTCACCTTCATATTTTGGAGACAGTTTTGCTGGATATATGATTCTTGGCAGGCAATTTTTTTTCCTTCATTTTTTTAAATATGTCATCCTGTTGCCTTCTTGCCTGCATGGTTTCTGCTGAATAGTCTGAGCTCATTCTTATTGGCTCTCCTTTGTAGGTGGCTTTTAGTTTATCCCTCACTGCTCTTATAATTCTCTCTTTGTCTTTGGTTTTGGCAAGCTTGATTATAATATGTCTTGGTGACTTTCTTTTAAGGTCTACCTTATGTGGAGGTCGATGAGCATCTTGATAGATATCTTCTCATCTTTCACAATATCAAGGAAGTTTTCTGCCAACAAATCTTAAGCAATTCTCTCTATTTTCTGTTATACTTCCCTGTTCTTGTACTCTAATCACCCGTAGGTTATTTGTCTTGATAGAGTCCCACATGATTCTTAAGGTTTCGTCATTTCTTTTTAAGTCTTTTATCTGATTTTTCGTCAAATATATTAGTACCAAGTGATTTATCTTCGAATTTAGAAATTCTAGCTTCTACTTCCTCAATTCTGCTCCTCTGACTTTCTATTGGTTGTCTACTTCTGTAATTTTGTTGTTAATCTTCTGAATTTCTGATTGCTGTCAGTCTATGGATTTTTCCAGCTTATAAAACTTCTCATTATGTTCCTGAGTAATCTTTCTAATTTCTTCAGTTGCTCTCTCTGTGTGTTCCTTGACTTGTTTTCCATATTGCCTCATTTCCTTCCTGATATCTTGAAGGGTTCTGTATACTAAACTTTTGTATTATGGTTCTGCTAATTCCAGGAATACACTTTCACCTAGAAGGTCCCTGGATTCTTTGTTTTGAGACCCTGTTGAGTTGATTGTGGTCTGTTTCTTTATGTGACTTGATATTGACTGTTGTCTCTGAGCCATCTATAAGTTACTGTATTAGTTTATGCTTGCTTACTGTGTCGTAGCTGCTTGCTTTGTTTTGTTTTGGTATACCCCTATGGGTTCCTTGAGTGAGCTAGTTTGATTGTTTTCATCTTTGCAGCTCTGATATCCTGTCCCCGGACAGCTAGAGCTGTTATCCAGTATATCAGTCTAGGAGTCCATTCAGTTTTCTTGTATGAATTCAGCTCATGTTTCCAGGTAGCTGATCATCAGGTGTGTGGTAGAGGCTCTGTCCTACAGCCTTAGAAGGGCAGGGGTGGTTGAAGATACTGGTTTCTGATTGCAGCAGGGGATCACACTCTGAACAAGGCAGGGGGCTGAGAACTGACCTCTGAGTGTCTCTGAGGAAAGGGCATCCCTGTTTCCTAGAGCATGCAGGTGGACGGGTTCTGTAGAGGGACCATGGGCACTCAAAGTTTTTGGTTGTAAGGACTGGGAAGTACCAGTTATCTTCGGACCCCTGTTGCGGGTGGCTGGGTGACCTGAGTGGAGCTACCAGTCCTTAGGTGCCTGATGTGGGTAGGTTAGGACCTTGTTTAATAGGCAAAGCAGTGTCAAACATCAAATACCCACCTCTCCACTGCACAGCTGAAATGGTTGGAGTTTGCCAACAAGGGCCTATTCTCCCAAAATAGGTCCACACATGTCCACACAGAAGGTAAATGTGCTCAAAACCCACAGTTGGTTTATGCCTGAACAGGAGCCACTTCTGTCCTGAGCTTCCCCAGTTAGTGCAGCTAGCAAATTACCTCTTCCCCCAGTTGCAAAGTTTTTCCTTCCCCAAAGCCAGGGGGATGGCTCTGGGTGCTCAACAGTGCCTATCTCAGGCCCACCTAGGGAATTCAGCTGCTGAAGCTCGCTTGGGGGTAAAGGGGGGCACGGTAAAATATACTCAAGTACTTAGCTTTCGCCAGGAACGCTGTTCTTCTCAGGTTCCGGAGGGAGGTGTGAGTGGGCTCTGTGGCTGGCTGCTTCTCCCTGAGGAAACTGTGGCCAAACGCTAGTACCAGCGCACTGCCGCCGCCTCTCAAGGAATGGTGCCTGAGGGCTCCCCACGATTCAGGTCCAGTAATTCTTCTCCACTTCTGAACAGTCTTTTCCTTCCCCTCCCCTCAGTTCCTTTTCTAAGTTTGCCTCTGAAGCTCAGGGCTCCCAGCTTGTCACAACTATACTCATTTCACTTTTTGTGGGGGGTCTTTGTTGTAAAGAGCACTCCCTGGAAGCGTCTGTCTATTCCACCATCTTGGCTCCGCCTCTCTCCGGGACGTTTCTTGTTTCTTTGTTTTGTTCACTTACTGAAGCCATCGTGGTCTGCCTCTTTATGTGATTTGATATTGGCTGTTGTCTCCAAGACTTCGGTAAGTTATATTTATTTATTTTATGCTTGCTTATTGTGTTCTAGCTTCTTGTTTTGTTTTGATATGCCCAAAGAAGCTGGTTGTAAGAGCTACTTTAATTATTGGTGTTTTTGAAGCTCTCATGTCCTGTCACATGTGGTTAGTGCTGTTACTAGGTGCATAAGCACAGAAGTCCCTTTACTTTTCTTGCGTGGATTCAGCTTAGGTGTCCAGGTAGTCAGTCACACTGAGTGTGTGGTGCAGGCTCTCTCCTACAGTTATAGACAGGCAGCAGTGATTGGAGTAGGCACACTATCTGGATGCAGTAGAGGGTTATGTGGTGAGCAAGGCAGGAGGCTGACAGCTGCCCCTGAGTGCCTCGGTGGAAGGCATGTCCCTGTTCCCTGGAGTGTGTAGATGGGTGGGTTTTACAGCTAGAATTTGGGCACTCAATGCTGTTGGCTGTAAGGACTGGGAGGCACCATTTATTCTCAGACCCCTGGCACGGGTGGCTAGGTGGAGTGAGTGGAGCCACCAGTCCTCAGGCCCCGGATGCGAGTAGGTGAGGACCCAGCTTAATGGGCAGGGTGATATCAAATGTCATGAATCTGCCACTCCATGTTATAGCTGATACAGTTGAAAATAGGCTTTGGGTATATACCCTGTTGTACTGTGCTATTAAGGGTCTATGCTATTGAAATGGGGCCACGTAGGTCTAGGCAGGGGTGAAAGATGTTCAAAGTCCATGGACCCTTTATGCCTGTGCCTAGGCAAAGGGCCTGTGCCTGCCCTGATTTCCTGGCTTAGGGGAGCTGGCAGATTATTTTTTCCTATTTTTAATTTGTTCCCTCTCCAAAGCTGAGAGAATGGCTCGGAGCACATGATGAGTCCTATTTCCAGCCTAGTGGACGCTGCAACCGATGAACCTGAACTGGAACCCAGAGTAGAGTGGGGAGGGGACAAGTAAATGGGAGAGAGGTACTTCCCAAAGTGGGGAAGGGTTTTTCTGATCCACAGTTGTACTTATCCTTTGCTGATTCAGCACTGCTTCTCCCTGGTTCGGAGGCTTGAGCAGGCTTTCGACCACTCGGCTTCTGCCGATGTGGAAAGCGTGTTCTGAGCATTACTAATTGCCTCAGGCCATGTGTGCCAGTTGATCCAGCCTGCAGGGTGCTGGCTGGTGAGGTCTGGCAAATCATTGCTGCTTCTGAACTGTTTCTCCCTCCCCCTGCAGCTCAGTTTGACTCCTCAACTTTGTCTTTGATGTTCAGGTCTCCTACATATATATATATGTAATCGATTCACTTGTTTTTTCAGGTCTTTGTTGTTAGAGGGACCACAGGAAGCATCTGACTATGCCACCTCTTGGCCTCTCTTCTTCTTCCATCTTCTTTTGATGCTTACTGCATCATTTAATATTTTCTGTATAGAATCCTTCAATATTGCAACTAGAGGCTTGAATTTTTTCTTCAATTCTTTCAGCTTGAGAAATGATGAGCATGTTCTTTCCTTTTGGTTTTCTAACTCCAGGTCTTTGCATATATCAGTATAATACTTCACTTTATCTTCTCGAGCTAAACTTTGAAACCATCTGTTCAGCTCTTTTACTTCATTATTTTTTCCATTTACTTTAGCTACTTGACTCTCAAGAGCAAGTTTCAGAGTCTCCTCTGACATCCATTTTGGTTTTTTCTTTCTTGTCTTTTTAACGATCTCTTGGTTTCTTCATGTATGATGTCCTTGATGTCATTCCATAACTTGTCCTGGCCTAGCTACTAAAAAATTACCTTTTCCATTCATTCTTCTTAAAGTAAGATTAGGATTTTTTTCCCCAAAATAAATAGCTACAATTGCTCACATTTCCTGACTGTTCTTTCCTGTACTGAGCATTTGGCTGCCTCAATTTCCAGTCTTCACCACAACTTTGAGAGGTAGGTATTGGTATAATTTTATGTCTGAAGAAACTAGGGAGTAGAGAAGTAACAGACAGAGCTAACATTGGAACTCATGTCTTTTCACCAATAAATAGTCTGTGTATTTTTCTGCTTTTTATGCTGCCTTTCAGTGAACTTTAACAACAAAATAAGTAAAATAAAAAATTAAATTAATATCCTAAGAGAAAATAAAGCAAAATAAATCCACACAGGGATGACTTTCAAAATCAGACATTTCTATCCTAAGTTAACTAAATCCTGCTGTGGTTTAACTTGGTTGCTAAAGCTTATAAGAAATAACCCACCTAGTTCCTCTCCTCCTTGGTGTAACCCTGTCTAGATTACCCAACTCCCACAACCTTTTTTGTTCTTCTTTGAGCATTTCTTCTTTCTGCTGAGGTGGAGTTACTAGGAAGTTAAGTATATTGGCCATCCTTGGGTAAGGCCAATAAAACTTCTCAGACACCTTCTTTTCTTTTGAAGGGTCAAGGGTCATTTCCCTAGAGACTATTAAATCATATGGAGATGAAAGCATGAGAAAATATCACCTGAAGGAAAAAGAAAAAGGACATTTGAAGGGCGGGAAGGAGGGCTGGCCAGGCCTGAGCGCTCCAACAGTGAGGCCCATTCCAAGAGTAGCTTCAAGCTGATATTTTCTGTCCAAGGTGCTGCTAATGGTGTTCAGCAAGGTGGTAGAGCTATGAGTTCCAGGGGCTGAGTAAGTTCAAGGGGACCTAATCTGTTCTCTGTGAATGAATCAGAATGTAGCGCTGTTATTACTGGTGGAATTCACATAGGGGTTGTTGCAGCCCATGGCCGTTATTCTTCAATGGAATGAATAAGACCAACTTTGTATTTCTAAAACAAGTCTATTAGTTAACTTGGTCTGTCTATTTGACAGCCTTTGGGTTTCTGAGAAGATAATCGTCTGTGCAGCCCCTGTCTTTTCCACTAGACCTTGGTCCCTTGATTGCTGACAGTGTTCCTTAAAATGCAATGCTTCTGCAAGTTTACAGACTTCAGGACTCCACAGCTTTATCTACCATCTGCCACTGTCACGCAATTAGGTTTGCACTTTCTCTCTGATTTTAATTGTTCCAGTTTACAAATCTCTTTACTATTCATAAGGCTTTTATTATTCAATCAACTGATCACCAAATGCTTACTGAAGTTCCTAAAATGTGCCTAACATTGTGCTGGGTGCCTGAAGATGAAATGCAAAGAGTACATGGCTTGGTTCTTCCCTGGGATTGGTATGTACTCCCATAGTACTTTGCTCCCTATTTGCTATGTCTTTTGTTTCACCTACTCCCTGATTAGAACATTTAGATTTACTATTTATTTTCAAATTTTGGACAAGTCAAGCTGCTTAAAAATCTATAAGAAATGAAGATAAAAATTTTAACAACCTGGAAAGGAGGCCGAAATGCTTTAAAAATGAACTTAATGGAAGAGTGTTATTATTTTAAATTTTTCCTGCCACCAAAGGGCTTCTGTTGTTGAGAAATGTTTTTAGTGTATCTTGGGTTACTTATGGGTTACTTATACTTTTCAAATGAACTGCTTGTGTATGTTTTTGTCGTGTGCTGTGTTGGAATATATAATTGGCTCACCAAATTTTCCACTTTGCATGTTCTTTACAAGAAAGAAACTGTATTGAGATACGCTAACTTAAAACTGTGATTCAAAATCCAGTTTTTTTTTATATTTTAGTATTTCATCTTTCATCTTCTTAAATGTTCAAACCCAAAGCAACCTCACAAAATTGGAAATCTATTTTCTACTAACTGTTGTCATTTTCACTATCAATAGATTCATACGCTCTTGTTAGTCAAAGAGATTTTGCTATTAAAAAAGTAGGAAAACATACCAAATATTTGAAAACTACCTATTGAAAAACTTCAAAAACACAGAAGTGAAATTTTTGGTAATTTATTAATGTATAGCTATAGATTGGGTTGTTAGATAGTTCTGTATAATCATTATCATTTATCTTTAGGGAAAAAAAGCCTCAAATTATCTGGGATCTTTAAGTAATGAAATGTCTTAAAATCCTTCTGTATTCTGGGAGGTGGTCCTAAATATTTGGAATGCATGATTACTTCCAGAGGTGGAAAGAAAGTGACACATACCAAAGCCAGGTTCAAGTTCTCCAGAGACATATGGGCTTCCAGCAAGTCCACACCTCTTCTAACCACTTGATGGTATCTTTGCTGCTTAAACCCTGAGCAACAAGCAATAGGAAACTAATGGTGTTTTAAATGGAAACAGCAGTTCATTAGGATTGGTTAATAGGTTCTTAGCAAAATTTCAACTTAAGGTTATGCAATTGTGTCTGTGTAAGCTCAGCAAAGCCTGTCCCAAGCTTTCTAATGGTGTCAGTACTATAAATTTACTTTGACAGCTAGTACACAGATAAGTGTGTCATGGGAGTAGGAAGTGTGGAGCCAGTAGCAATTTACAAAAGAGACAGGGCACATGTTGTTGTTAGATGTCATTGAGTCGTTTCTGACTCCTAAGGACCGTACGCACAGCAGAACAAAACACTGACCAGTCCTGAGCCATCCTCACAATCGTTGTTATGCTTGAGCTCATTGTTGCAGCCATTGTGTCAATCCACCTTGTTGAGGGGTTTCCTCTGACCCCGTACTCTGCCAAGCATGATGTCCTCCTCCAGGGACTGATCCCTCCTGACAACATGTCCAAAGTATTTAAGACGCAGTCTCGCCATCCTTGCTTCTAAGGAGCATTCTGGCCAGACTTCTTCCAAGACAGATTTGTTCGTTCTTTTGGCAGTCCATGGTATATTCAATATTCTTCACCAACACCACAATTTAAAGACATCAATTCTTCTTCGGTCTTCCTTATTCATTGTCCAGCTTTCACATGCATATGATGCAATTGAAAATACCATGGCTTGGGTCAGGTGCACCTTAGTCTTCAGGGTGACATCTTTGCTCTTCAACACTTTAAAGAGGTCCTTTGCAGCAGATTTACCCAATGCAATGCATCTTTTGACTTTTGACTGCTGCTTCCCTGGGTGTTGATTGTGGATCCAAGTAAAATGAAATCCTTGACAACTTCATTCTTTTCTCCGTTTATCATGATGCTGTTCATTGGTCCAGTTGTGAGGATTTTTGTTTTCTTTATGTTGAGATGCAATCCATACTGAAGGCTGTGATCTTTGATCTTCATTAGTAAGTGCTTCAAGTCCTCTTCACTTTCAGCAAGCAAGGTTGGATCGTCTGCATAACGCAGGTTGTTAATGAGTCTTCCTCCAACCCTGTTGCCCTGTTCTTCATATAGTCCAGCTTCTCATATTATTTGCTCAGCATACAGATTGAATAGACATGGTGAAAGAACACAACCCTGACGCACCCCTTTCCTGACTTTAAACCAATCAGTATCCCCTTGTTCTGTCCGCACTACTGCCTCTTGATCTATTTAAAGTTTCCTCATGAGCATAATTAAGTGTTCCGGAATTCCAGGGCACACACAGCCAGGCAAATATTAACACAGCAAACATTGAACTTTTTGCTTCTTCATTCTTTAACAGATTGATAGTGGCATAGCAAAAACATTATTTCTCTGAACCCTTAATTCATGGACCTTTTTTTTTTTTTTTTTAGTTAGGAATTTAAGATGAGAAATAAATTAATAAAAAATACGTTTTTAGGTGAAATGATCCAAGACCCAGCAACAGTTCAAAGATATTAGCTTTCTTGCTCTGTATAAGATCAATACTTCTGTTGGTTACAGCTGAGTTGGTAGAAGATTCATATAACAAGTAGACAACCATCTAATTTAGCTCCACCAGTCGTAGGAAACTGCAGTAGTAGATATTTGTAGTTCATTGTTTGCTGAGAAGCTTGACCTTACTAAGAAGATTGCTAAGTGTTGTTTTTACAGGGTATATATGAAACTTCTATGTGCATGAGAAAGTGCTAAAGGTTTTCATTCATAGAGAGTACTGTAGTTTTCTGTTCTCTTTCAGGCAGTGTGAATAATACAGCCCACCCCAGAGAATGCTGCTTTTCCAATCCTTGCAAAAGATGCATTTGAAGGAAGAATCAAGTTTTAATGTCAATGAATAGAAGGAGCTCGTGCCTTGAGAATTTTTGGAGGAGAGAAAATGGAAGTTTTAGTTAGGGTTTTTTGTTTTGTTTTGTTTTGTTTTTTAATTAGCACATAAAGGCAGCAGGAATGGAGGTGGTCTGGTTTCTGTTACGTCTATGTCTATAGTAGAAAGCAGCTGTAGATAGTGGAAAGAATAGCAGACCTAGAGTCAAAATCTGGTCCCCATTTCTAGTGTGCTACATGGAGAGATTCATGTAAGCCTTCTGAGTCAGCTTCTTTGCCAGCAAATGGATTTAGGCTTTACTCAAAGGCTCAAGGTGTTATATAACTGCAAAGTATTCTGATAGCTTCTTAAAATATAAAACTTGTTCCACATTCCACATCTCTATTTCTGACTTTCCTATTTTACTTAATGACATCACCATTTCCACCAGTCAAAGCAACTCTAGTCACGTGCTATTTTGTCTGGTGACAGAAGTTCTATGTGGTATCTAAGTTCTATGTTGGTTTGGGATACCTATGATTTACTTCTAATATTTTTACACTTTTTTTTTTTGACATGAAATTAAGAAAGTGAGCTTGTTTTAAAAGGCAATGGAGTTTTCATTTATTTTACAGTCATTTACTGAAGGTCTACTAAGTGCAAGACAGTATGCTATGCACCGGAAGCAACTAGATGAGGACATGAATAATACTCTCTTCTGGCCCTCTTTCAATAAGATGTGCCCATAATTAACCCTGATACAAAGCATATCTTTTAGAAAGACTATTGAGTTGCTCTAACCTGGAAGCGTCAACTTGCATAGATATTCACTCCAGAAAAGCTCATTCAATTTTCTACACATGCTAAGTTTTATATTACATCACTCTAGGCAAAAAGCCCAGTGTTATTAAAACACACACACACACACACACACACTCACACGCTCCTCTACTCATACATACACACATATACCCTCTCTCACACACACACATACTCACACACACACACGCACTCATGAAATCCCCTTTCACCAAATATTAAAACTTGAGTTTAGTAATTTTATTGAATAATCAAGGAGTTACAGAGTGCAACCAAGCTACACAATCATTGCCCTCCCCTGTAATGCCTCTCCCTGTCTCACAATAAGTGCTTTCTTGACAATGCTTGATATGTGCTCCATGCCTCAATCAGTTCACCAAAGCATTTTTTCCCAAACACGGTGTTCTTCTAAAGAGGATTTCTGGTGAATAAAATTTTTACCTTCTTATCACACAAAATTTTATAAATTATAGACAAAATTTATACAACAAAAGCTTCTTTTCACATACATTTCTTTTGCCCCTGTTATGTTTTGATCCCTCTTAGCAATGCAGCAATAAGCTGACAACATATACGAAATGAATAGCCAGCAATTGACACTTCAAAAGCTGTATTTAACATGGTGATCTTAATAAAAGAAGGGGAAAGCCTTAGCAAATTTCTCAGACTATAAGGGTACCACTGAGTACAATTCTAAAACAGTGCCTTTATGCATTCAGCAAAATGAACCACTGCACACCACAGTGTAGTGGGTCGTTGGAAATCCCTTCCTGTTGAAAGAAAAAATAAGTAGATTAGCTTGGTTGTCATCCATTTATTTTTTGCTTATACGGCTTGCTGCCTACGTTAACATCTCTAGCCAATTTGTATCCTTCTCTTCATAGAATAATAAACAACTCCCTTTCATCCTTCTCAAGTTTTCAGTCCTTGACCCATACAGGCTATCACAAAGGAGATAGTGGTGATGTTGAGCACCTATAGACTGCTGAATCCTAGGTCAGCTGTAGATGTCACATTCTATAATTAAATGACATACAATGGTTTATATAGTGACATATTTTTATTCTTACAGATTTATATATGATTCTTATTTTTCAGACTATTCCATGGTAAATCATTATGTGGTAAACCATTACTATAAGGCTACTTTCAAAAGCAGACCATACTCATGCCATAGCTTCAAAATAGTTCTGAGGGAGAAAAATAATTTCCCCCTCTGAAAACAGTGTATTAAACTCTGAAAAGATAGTTCCTAAATGTCTAAATGCCTGCTATTTTCATTTTTGTGAGAGCCGTAAGTTTATTCAATAGGTATTATCGAATACAGTTCATAACATGGAAATGTTAGGAAAGAAACATCTAAGGCCTTGGTATTTTGAGAGTGATGATGCTCTAACTATGGGCTATAAACTCTTTCATTTGACAGTGATAGGTGAAAGTAAAGCATGAGAATAGAAATTTTAGCCTTGAGTATTATGAATTTTATACATCCCTTTATAAACAAATTTGTACAATTATTGAGACAGTTATTCTTGAGAAAACAGTATGTCCAATTTATCAATTAAAAGTAATTCCTTTTATTGAGTGAAGAAAACTGTACACACTAAAATAATCTGAAGCCTCATATTTTACTCAAAGTGCTCAAACCCTAGGGAATTCAGGAACACATTGAAAAACTAGTCAGTCAGGATTTTTGTTCTGAAGAACAGTAGGTAGAAGGGTCTTACTTTTTTTGCTTTTTAACCTAATTTGGCAACCTCTGTCTTTTAATTGAGATGTCTAGACAATTTACTTTTTTTTTTAATAATTTTTATTGTGCTTTAAGTGAAAGTTTACAAGTCAAGTCAGTCTGTTACATATAAGCTTATATACACCTTACTCCATACTCCCACTTACTCTTCCCCTAATCAGTCAACCCGCACCCTCCTTCCAGTCTCTTCTTTCGTGACAGTTTTGCCAGTTTCTAACCCTCTCTACTCTCCCATCTCCCCTCCAGACAGGAGACACCAACACAGTCTCAAGTGTCCACCTGATACAAGTAGCTCACTCTTCATCAGCATCTCTCTCCAACCCATTGTCCAGACCCTTCCATGTCTGATGAGTTGTCTTCGGGAATGGTTCCTGTCCTGGGCCAACAGAAGGTTTGGGGACCATGACCGCCGGGATTCTTCTAGTCTCTGTCAGACCATTAAGTCTGGTCTTTTTATGAGAATTTGGGGTCTGCATGCCATTGTTCTCCTGCTCCCTCAGGGGTTCTCTGTTGTGCTCCCTGTCAGGGCAGTCATCGGTTGTGGCCGAGCACCATCTAGTTCTTCTGGTCTCAGGATGATGTAAGTCTCTGGTTCATGTAGCCCTTTCTGTCTCTTGGGATCATAGTTATCGTGTGACCTTGGTGTTCTTCATTCTCCTTTGATCCAGGTGGGTTGAGACCAATTGATGCATCTTAGATGGCCGCTTGTTAGCATTTAAAACCCCAGACGCCACCCTTCAAAGTGGGATGCAGAATGTTTTCTTGTTAGAGTTCATTTTGCCAATTGACTTAGAAGTCCCCTTAAGCCAGAGTCCCCAAACCCCCGCCCTTGCTTCCCTGACCTTCGAAGCATTCATTTTATCCCGGAAACTTCTTTGCTTTTGGTCCAGTCCAGTTGAGCTGACCTTCCCTGTATTGAGTATTGTCCTTCCCTTCACCTAAAGTAGTTCTTATCTACTAACTAATCAGTAAATAACCCTCTCCCACCCTCCCTCCCTCCCTCCCCCCCTCGTAACCACAAAAGTATGTGTTCTTCTTGGTTTATACTATTTCTCAAGATCTTCTAATAGTGGTCTTATACAATATTTGTCCTTTTGCCTCTGACTAGTTTCACTCAGCATAATGCCTTTCAGGTTCCTCCATGTTATGAAATGTTTCACAGATTCGTCACTGTTCTTTATCGATGCGTAGTGTGAATATACCACAATTCCATTGTGTGAATATACCACAATTTATTTTACCATTCATCTATTGATGGACACCTTAGTTGCTTCCAGCTTTTTGCTATTGTAAACAGAGCTGCAATAAACATGGGTGTGCATATATCTGTTCTTGTGAAGGCTCTTACTTCTCTAGGGTATATTCCGAGGAGTGGGATTTCTGGGTTGTATGGTAGTTCTATTTCTAACTGTTTAAGATAACGCCAGATAGATTTCCAAAGTGGTTGTACCATTTGACATTCCCACCAGCAGTGTATGAGTTCCAGTCTCTCCACATCCTTTCCAACATTTATTATTTTGTGTTTTTTGGATTAATGCCAGCCTTGTTGGAGTGAGATGGAATCTCATCGTAGTTTTAATTTGCATTTCTCCTTTTAATGGCTAATGATCGAGAGCATTTTCTCATGTATCTGTTAGTTGCCTGAATATCTTCTTTAGTGAAGTGCATATTCATACCCTTTGCCCACTATTTGATTGGGTTGTTTGTCTTTTTGTGGTTGAGTTTTGACAGAATCATATAGATTTTAGAGATCAGGCGCTGGTCAAAGATGTCATAGCTGAAAATTTCTTCCCAATCTGTAGGTGGTCTTTTTACTCTTTTGGTGAAGTCTTTAGATGAGCATAGGTGTTTGATTTTTAGGAGCTCCCAGTTATCTGGTTTCTCTTTGTCATTTTTGGTAATGTTTGTATTCCGTTTATGCCTTGTATTAGGGCTCCTAAGGTTGTCCCTATTTTTTCTTCCATGATCTTTATCGTTTTAGTCTTTATGTTTAGGTCTTTGATCCACTTGGAGTTAGTTTTTGTGCATGGTGTGAGGTATGGGTCCTGTTTCATTTTTTTTGCAAATGGATATCCAGTTATGACAGCACCATTTGTTAAAAAGACTATCTTTTCCCCAATTAACTGACACTGGGCCTTTGTCAAATATCAGCTGCTCATATGTGGATGGATTTATATCTGGGTTCTCAATTCTGTTCCATTGGTCTATGTGTCTGTTGTTGTACCAGTACCAGGCTGTTTTGACTACTGTGGCTGTACAATAGGTTCTGAAATCAGGTAGACTGAGGCCTCCCACATTCTTCTTCTTTTTCAGTAATGCTTTACTTATCCGGGTCTTCTTTCCCTTCCATATGAAGTTGGTGATTTGTTTCTCCATCACATTAAAAAATGACATTGGAATTTGGATCGGAGGTGCATTGTATATATAGATGGCTTTTGGTAGAATAGACATTTTTACTATGTTAAGTCTTCCTATCCATGAGCAAGGTATGTTTTTCCACTTATGTAGGTCCTTTTTAGTTTCTTGCACTAGTACTTTGTAATTTTCTTTGTATAGGTCTTTTACATCTTTGGTAAGATTTATTCCTAAGTATTTTATCTTCTCGGGGGCTACTGTGAATGGTATTGATTTGGTGATTTCCTCTTCGATGTTCTTTTTGTTGATGTGGAGGAATCCAAGTGATTTTTGTATGTTTATCTTACAACCTGAGACTCTGCCAAACTCTTCTATTAGTTTCAGTAGTTTTCTGGAGGATTCCTTAGGGTTTTCTGTATATAAGATCATGTCATCTGCAAATAGAGATAATTTTACTTCCTCCTTGCCAATCCGGATGCCCTTTATTTCTTTGTCTAGCCTAATTGCTCTGGCTAGACCCTCTAGCACAATGTTGAATAAGAGTGGTGATAAAGGGCGTCCTTGTCTGGTTCCCGTTCTCAAGGGAAATGCTTTCAGGCTCTCTCCATTCAGAGTGATGTTGGCTGTTGGCTTTGTTGTATAAAAGATGCCCTTTATTATGTTGAGGACTTTTCCTTCAATTCCTATTTTGCTGAGAGTTTTCATCAGAAATGGGTGTTGGACTTTGTCAAATGCCTTTTCTGCATCAATTTTTTGTCTTTTGTTTTTTTTATAAGGTGGATTACATTAATAGTTTTTCTAATATTAAACCAGCCTTGCATACCTGGTATAAATCCCACTTGGTCGTGGTGGATTATTTTTTTGAAATGTTGTTGAATTCTATTGGCTAGAATTTTGTTGAGGATTTTTGCATCTATGTTCATGAGGGATATAGGTCTGTAATTTTCTTTTTTTGTGGTGTCTTTACCTGGTTTTGGTATCAGGGATATGGTGGCTTCATAGAATGAGTTTGGTAGTATTCCATCATTTTCCATGCTTTGAAATACCCTGAGTAGTAGTGGTGTTAACTCTTCTCTGAAAGTTTGGTAGAACTCTGCGGTAAAGCCAACCGGGCCAGGGATTTTTTTTGTTGGGAGTTCTTTGATTACCTTTTCAATCTCTTTTTTTGTTATAGGTCTATTTGTTGTTCTACTTCTGATTGTATTAGTTTAGATAGGTAGTGTTTTTCTAGGAATTCATCCATTTCTTCTAGGTTTGCAAATTTGCTCGAGTACAATTTTTCATAATAATCTGATATGATTCTTTTAATTTCAGTTGGGTCTGTTGAGATATGGCCCATCTCATCTCTTATTCGGGTTATTTGTTCCCTTTCCTGTATTTCTTTAGTCAGTCTGGCCAATGGTTTATCAATTTTATTAATTTTTTCAAAGAACCAGCTTTTGGCTTTGTTAATTCTTTCAATTGTTTTTCTGTTCTCTAATTCATTTAGTTCAGCTCAAATTTTTATTATTTGTTTTCTTCTGGTTCCTGATGGATTCTTTTGTTGCTCGCTTTCTATTTGTTCAAATTGTAGGGACAGTTCTCTGATTTTGGCTCTTTCTTCTTTATGTATGTGTGCATTTATCGATATGAATTGGCCTCTAAGCACTGCTTTTGCTGTGTCCCAGAGGTTTTGATAGGAAGTGTTTTCATTCTCGTTGCATTCTATGAATTTCTTTATTCCCTCCTTAATGTCTTCTATAACCCAGTCTTTTTTGAGCAGGGTATTGTTCAGTTTCCAAGTGTTTGATTTCTTTTCCCTGATTTTTCTGTTATTGATTTCCACTTTTATGGCCTTGTGGTCTGAGAAGATGCTTTGTAATATTTCGATGTTTTGGATTCTGCAAAGGTTTGTTTTATGACCTAATATGTGGTCTATTCTAGAGAATGTTCTATGTGCGCTAGAAAAAAAAGTATACTTTGCAGCTGTTGGGTGGAGTGTTCTGTATAAGTCTATAGGGTCAAGTTGGTTGATTGTAGCAATTAGGTCTTCTGTGTCTCTATTGAGCTTCTTACTGGATGTCCTGTCCTTCTCCAAAAGTGGTGTGTTGAAGTCTCCTACTATAATTGTGGAGGTGTCTATCTCACTTCTCAGTTCTGTTAAAGTTTGTTTTATGTATCTTGCAGCCCTGTCATTGGGTGCATAAATGTTTAATATGGTTATATCTTCCTGGTCTATTGTCCCTTTAATCATTATGTAGTGTCCTTCTTTATCCTTTGTGGTGGATTTAATTTTAAAGTCTGTTTTGTCAGAAATTAGTATTGCTACTCCTGCTCTTTTTTGCGTGTTGTTTGCTTGATATATTTTTTTCCATCCTTTGAATTTTAGTTTGTTTGTGTCTCTAAGTCTAAGGTGTGTCTCTTGTAGGCAGCATATAGACGGATCGTGTTTCTTTGTCCAGTCTGAGACTCTCTGTCTCTTTATTGGTGCATTTAGTCCATTTACATTCAGCGTAATTATAGATAAGTATGTGTTTAGTGCTGTCATTTTGATGCCTTTTTGTGTGTGTTGTTGACAATTTCATTTTTCCACTTACTTTTCTGTGCTGAGACTTTTTCTTTGTAAATTGTGTGTTCCTCATTTTCATAGTATTTGACTTTATGTTTGCTGTGTCGTTATGTTTTTCTTGGTTTTTATTTTGAGTTATGGAGTTGTTATACCTCTTTGTGGTTACCTTAATATTTACCCCTATTTTTCTAAGTAAAAATTTAACTTGTATTGTCCTATATTGCCTTGTTTTCCTCTCCATATGGCAGTTCTATGCCTCCTGTATTTAGTCCCTCTTTTTGATTATCGTGATCTTTTACATAATGACCTCAATGTTTCCCTGTTTTGAGCATTTTTTTCTTTTTATGATTAATCTTAATTTGTTTTTGTGATTTCCCTGTTTGAGTTGATATCAGGACGTTCTGTTCTGTGACCTTGTGTTGTGCTGGTATCTGATATTATTGATATTCTGCCCGTGGTTGCTCGTTCTCAGTGTCTGTCACTCAGGTCAACTCTTTAGATCTGTGTTTCATGGTCAGCGTTCGTAGATTGTCAAGTACATGATCGATTCACTTGTTTTTCTGAGTCTTTGTTGCAAGAGGGATCCGAGGTAGCTTCTACCTAGTCAGCCATCTTGGCCCCGCCTCCAACAATTTACTTTTAATATACATATCAGTAGAATTGGGTTTAAATCTAGCATCTTGGTATTTTTTTTTCCATCTGTTCTGTGTTCCCTTTTTCCTCTTCTCTTTTGTTTTTTAGATTAAGTGTTTTTTATTATTCCATTTTATCTTCACCAATGATTTAGTACCTGCGCTTCTTTGTTTTATTTTTTAGCAGTTGCTCTAGGGTTTACTAGAGTTTTCTCTGTAATACATGGGGTTGACATGAGTCAGAGTCTACTCAACAGCAACAGGTACTAATACTAGTACTAGGGTTTCTATTGTACATCTTTAACTTATCACAGTCTACCTTGAAATAGTATTATACCACTCCATGTATAGCATAAGAATCTTATGACAGCATAGTTTCATTACTCTTGTCTTGGTTTTAGTCTTACTACTATCACATGAATTTTCACATTTGTTTTAAACCTCACAATACACTGGTATTATTTTTGTTTTAAACAGGCTTGTTATCATTTAATGATATTTTAAATGAGAAAAAAGTTTCACATACTTGTGTATGTATTTACCATTTTTGAAACTCTTCATTCTTTTGGGTAGATCCACATTTCTGTCTGGTATCATTTTCATTCTGCCTGAAGAACTTCCTTTAACATTAATATGTGGGTCTTTTTGCAATAAATTCTCTCACCTGTTGTAGGTCTGAAAACTTATTTATTTCACCTTAATTTGTGAAAAGTTTTTTCTTTTTTTTCCTGAATATAAAATTTCATGCTAATTTTATTTCCCCTTTATCATTTTAAAGATTTTTTCATTGTCTTAGATCTCTGATGAGAAGTCTACTCTCATTCCTAACTTTGTTCTTTTGTACGTAATGTATCTTCCTCTGGCTGCTTTTAAGATTTTATCTTTATTGCTGTTTTTAAGCAATTGGTTGATGTTCCTTGGTGTGGTTTTCTTCATGTTTATTCTGATTGTGGTTTGCTGAGATTCTCCAATCTGTGGGTTTATAGCTTTCATTAAATTTGGAAAAAAATTTTTTTTCAAATATTTTTCTCATATTGTCCAACAGGTTAATTGTTTTCAGTCTTAGTTTTTCTCTTTAGGCTTAATTTTGAGTAGTTTCCACTATTATGTCTTCAAAATTACCAGTCCTTTATTCTAAAGTGTCTAATCTACTTGTAAGCCAGTCCTATTTTTCAGTTCAGATATTGTATTTTTCATTTCCAGAAGTTCTATTTCAGTTTTTCTTAATCTTCTATTATGCTCTCCAATAGCTTCTTTCCTCATCATGTTCACGTTTTTGTTACATACTTGAGCATATTTACAAGGTTTTTAAGAACTGTTTTAATGTCTTTGTCTACTAAGTCCATCATCTCTGTTATTTCTACATCTGTTTATATTATTCTTTCTCCCATTTATGAGTCATATTTTCTTGCTTCTTTGCATGCCTAATGGTTTTTTTCCCCCATTGAGTGCGAGAGACTGGATTTTACACAGTTTTGTGTCTATCTTATTCCTGGTGAGTTCTGGTGCCTAGCATTGTGTTTTGAATAAAGAAGATAGTAAATGTATTTGGAATGAAAGAATCTTTGAAAGGATTGCTGGTACAGTCCTGCCTTCACAGAGAGAAAATGGCAGTCCAAAACCAAGCCCAAAGTTGTGTAACGAATTCAAACCTAATCTTGACTGAGTCAGTAGTCAAAGTCTGATTTAGAAAAGAGCATGAGAATAAAGGACAATCAGGCAAAATATGGACATTTGGAGTACAGAACAGTTTGAGCAATTCTGGAAGTTTAAGTTAAAAGCCAGGAGGGCGAAGGAGTAATGAAGTAAGATCTAGTCCTAGAAGAAAACAGAAAAAAAGATGAAAGAATCAGGATTCCTATCTGACTAGCTGGCAGGAACGGATTACCCAATAAGCAAGGTATGACGCACAGGTTTACTTGTGCTTATTTACTGATCTGTAGTTTCACAGTTTCATAGAGATGTGGTGAAACTGTGCACTACAGATTAGTAAGTAAACATAATTAAGCCTGTGCATACTTTGTGACACAGTCATTAAGACCTCGGCTGCTAACCAAAAGGTTGCAGTTTGAATCCACCAGCTGCTCCCTGGAAATCCTATGGGGCAGTTCTACTCTCCTATGGGATCACTATGAGTTGGAATCGACTCTATGGCAACAGGTTTGGTTTTTGTTTCGGTGCTTGCTTACTGTAAGCCTGTGTGTACCTTGCTTGCTGGTTAGTCCGCCCCTGTTGGCTGGGCTTCACTCTCCATATGCAAAATACACGATATCAGAGATAGAGCAGAAATGAGACATTAAGACAAAGGACAAGGCAAGGATGGCCACATGTGGTGGAAAGCTAAGGAGAATGTAGTTTTCAGTTCATATAATGTGCCTGGGGTTCTGTTCATCCCTAGATATACGGCTTTTGGGCACAGGCAACAGAATCTTCTCAGAATTACCTGGCCAACTTGCTAGTGGAAAAGTGATTCCTAATAACATATCACTGGATTTGGGTCACATTAACCCAAAGACCTGGCGAGACTTAAGTTTGTGGGTAGCAGATTTTATTTTGGACTAATTCTTCTGGAGTTAATAACAATCAACAACAACCCATTGCCGTTGAGACGTTTCTGACTCATAGTGACCCTATAGGACAGAATAGAACTGTTTCATAGATGGATTTGAACTGTCGATCTTTTGGTTAGCAGTGAAACGCTTAACCGCTTCAACACCAGGGCTCGTCTTCTAGGGTTAGCACAGGAAAAAACTATCCCAGAGACCCATGATGAGCGAGTTAAGTATCTACTACAGTAGAGAGAAAGGAAGTTGTAGGACCTGAAAACTTTATAACTCCAGTTAGTCACAAGTATTTATTGACCACCTAGTAGGTTGGTGGTTTGAAACCACCTAGCCATTTATGGAAGAAAGGCCTGGCAAACTACTTCTATAAAGATTACAGCCAAGAAAACCCTATGAACTGTTCTGCTCTATAATACATGGGGTCACATGAGCTAGAATCGAATTTATGGCAGCAAGTTTGGTCTTTTGTTTTTAGTATGTGCTAGGTACATACTAAATTTAGTGGTGATTTAAATAGACATTAAATAAATATACAAGGTCCCAGATAACTGAGAAAAGTTAATGTCAAATTTTATAAATGTTGAGGCACAGAGTAGCTGGGGCTGGGGCCTGGGGACCATAGTTTTGGGGGACATCTAAGTCAATTGGCATAACAAAATTTATCAAGAAAATATTCTGCATCCCACTTTGTTGTTGTTCTTAGGTGCCATCCAGTAGGTTCCAACTCATACTGACCCTATGTACCGCAGAATGAAACACTGCCGGGTCCTGTACCATGCTCACAGTCGCTGTTATGCTTGAGCCCATTGTTATAGCCACTGTGTCAGCCCTTCTCATTGAGAGTCCTCCTCTTTTCTGCTGACCCTGTGCCTTGCCAAGCATGATGTTCTTCTCCAGGAACTGATCCCTCCTGACAACATGTCCAAAGTATGTAAGATGCAGTCTTGCCATCCTCGCTTCTAAGGAGCATTCTGGTTGTGCTTCTTCCAAGACAGATTTGTTCGTTCATATATTCAGTATTCTTCACCAGTACCACAAGTCAAAGGCATCACTTCTTCTTTGGTCTTCCTTATTCATTGTCCAGTTTTTGCACGCATATGAGGTAACTGAAAACACTGTGGCTTGGGTCAGGCGTACCTTAGTCCTCAAGGTGGCGTCTTTGCTTTTCAACAATTTAAAGAGGTCCTTTGCAGCAGATTTACCCAATGCAATGCGTCTTTTGATTCCTTGACTACTGCTTCCATGGGTGCTGATTGTGGATCCAAGTAAAAATGAAATCCTGCTGGCCTTTTTCATTAATAGCTGCTATGACAGAAGTACCACAAATGGATGGCTTTAACAAAGAGAAATTTATTCTCTCACATTCCAGTAGGCTAGAAGTACAAATTCAGGGTGCTGGCTCCAGGAGAAGGCTTTTTCTCTCTGTCAGCTCTGGAAGAGGGTCGCTGTCATCAGTCTTCCCTTGGTCTGGGAGCATCTCGGAGCAGGAATCTCAGGTCCAAAGGACACACTCTGCTCCCAGCACTGCTTTCTTGGCGGTATGAGGTCCCCAACTCTCTGCTTGCTTCCCTTTCCTTTTATCTCTTGTGAAGTAAAAGATGGTACATGCCACACCCCAGGGAAACTTCTTGTACATTGGATCAAGGATATGACCTTAGCAAGGGTTCTACATCCCACCCTAATCTTCTTTAACCACAGGCAGAGATTATAATTTATAACACATAGGAAAATCGCAAAATGGAGGACAACCACACAATGCTGGAAGTCATGGCCTAACCAAGTTGACACATATTTTGGGGGGACACAATTCAATCCATGACAACGTCATCATAGCCTAAGTTCACAAATTAATTTTACTTATAGCAAAAATACCTACAATAGCTGTCTTGTATTGGGACTGTGTTTTCTCAAAATTTAGGGAGGCAAATAGTGACTTGTGAAAGAGAAAGAAGAGAGGAAAGCAAACTCTAAAATATACGTGAATAATTCATGTTCATGGATATGCTAAGTATCTGAATTGTTACATGTTGATACTTGAGAAAATTTGGAAGAATATATCTTGTTCATGATCTGGCTGATAGAGACCTCAACTGCAGGAATGAAAAATAGGTTTTATTCTAAAAGCCAACTTTGATTTAGTACTCATTGCAACCCTATATGAGTAGGAATCAACTCGATGGTAACAGGTTTGGTTTGGGTTTTTAGAGCTGCCTAGTGGTGTGTTGAGAAGGATTCTGAGGCTATATATGAGTTCAAAGTATAGAGTGGTACGATTGAATGTTTGAAATTACGCCCAGGATAGAATATGGCAGCATACATGTCACAAATTTGTTCTCCTTACTCTACATAGTAATAGAATTTACCTTTTTTCACCTCACTCATTGAAATCCATTTATTCTTTTATTCATCCATTCAGCAAACATTTATTGAGTGCTTAGTGTGTACCTGCTGTGTTATGCACTGAAAATATAAAAATAATAAGACACAATCCTTGCACTTAAAGAACTTACTGCCAAGTAAAACAAAATGACAATGTTATTGCATTAGAAAAAATAATGCCATGTCTCTATGCATTAATAATATTGCAAAGGGCTACATTTTCTATTTTTTCCTCATCAAATCTTAGTGCGTAAAATCTGTCTTGTCGAATTAATTGCTGAAGGTAGTCTGAAAACTGTTGTTCTGAATGCATTTGGAGTTCAGGAGGAAAAATCTCACAAAATTCACAAATCAAATTGAATTGTCATTCAACAGAGAACATTGTCATCTAAGGATAAGGGCTACATTGAATTAACAATTGTATTTTGGCACGTATCCTAAACTCCCATGGCAACAAAAGCAACTACAACAAAAGATATCATTATGGTGTGACAGCTGTTCCAGAATAAAGATGGAAAAATATTCCAGGAAAAAATGTTCTTCTAAGTGTGTATCTGTGCATATATAATGATCTTTCTCTACTTGTCTTTATTTTCCTCTCCTTCCCCTCGCCCTTTGCATACCCCAAGCCATACTTGAGTTTTCTGGTTTTTCTTTGAGAATTATGGCCCTTTTCTCTTTGTATGTGGTGCTTGAACTCTGTTATGGGTCAATGACTGAGAAAGAAGCCTTCACTTTTACCTGTTTTCATCCTTTTCCTATCTCCAGTATATCAGATACCTGCAATTCATGGTCATTCAATTTGTGCCTTTTCTCTCCTTTTTGCCTACTACCTGGGCTTAAGTATGGCTACTATTTTGCTTCTGAGATTTAAAGGGTAAAACATAATTGGACATTTTCCAAAAGCAGAAAAATCTGTGAAGTGGTCATTAGGCTAACCTGAATTGTTCGGATGTCTCTTGAAGGTTGGGGAACTGACCAGCATCTTGACATGAACAAAATTTGCCTAACCCACTTCATAAACCATATTTAGCTTGAGGCTTCTTCTGGCCTCATCACACTTGAAAGTCCCTTCCTCTTCAACCCTAAGGTGCTTAAGCTAAGGTAGTGGAATGAATCAGGAATGCTGACTATTGTTTCTGCATTCCCTGGGGCTTTCTCTGGGCCTTCTCTAACTCAGCTACATTTTTCTTTGTATCTACTTGTTAGGTGTCATCAAGTTGGTCCTGACTCATAGCAACCCTATCTACAACAGAACAAAATACTTTTTCATGCCTCATGTCCTGCACCATCGTCATAATCACTGTTATGCTTGAGCCCATTGTTGCAGCCACTGAGTCAATCCATCTAGTTGAAAGTCTTCCTCTGTTCCACCCACTGACCCTCTACTTGACCAAGCATGATGTCCTTTTCCAGAGATTGTTCCCTCCTGATAACACGTCCAAAGTATGTGAGACATAGTCTCACAATCCTTGCATCTAAGGAATATTCCGGTGGTACTTCGTCCAAGACAGATTTGTTCATTCTTCTGGCAGTCCACAGTATATTTAATTTTCTTCACCAACACCACATTCAAAGGCATCAATTCTTCTTTGGTCTTCCTTATTCACTGTCCAGCTTTTGTACGCATACGAGGCGATTGAAAACACCATGGCTTGGGTCAGGTGCACCTTAGTCTTCAGGATGACATCTTTGCTTTTGAATACATTAAAGAGGTCTTTTGCAGCAGATATGCCCAATGTAACATTTCATTTCTTGACTGCTGCTTCCATGAGCACTGGTTGTGGATACAAGTAAAATGAAATCCTTGACAACTTCAATATTTTGTCCATTTATCATGATGTTGCTTATTGGTCCAGTTGCGGGAATTTTTGTTTTCCTTATGTTGAGGTGTAATTCACACAAAGGCTGTAATCTTTGATCTTCATCAGTAAGTGCTTCAAGTCCTCTTCACTTTCAGCAAGCAAGGCTGTGTCATCTGCATAGCACAGGTTTAACAACCTCCAATCCTGATGCCCTGTTCTTCATAGACTCCAGCTTCTTGGAGTAGTTGCTCAGCATACAAATTGAAAAGGTATGGTAAATGGATACAACCCTGACACACACCTTTCCTGACTTTAAACCACTCAGTATCCCCTTGTTCTGTTTTAAAGACTGACTCTTGATCTATGTACAGTTTCCTCATGAACACAATTAAGTGTTCTGGAATTCCCATTCTTTATGTTATCCATAATTTGTTATGATCCAAACAGTTGAATGCCTTTGCATAGCTAATAAAACACAGGTAAACACCTTTTGGTGTTCTCTTCTTTCAGCAAGGATTCATCTGATATCAGCACTGATATCCCTCGTTCCATGTCCTCTTCTGAATCCAGCTTGAAATTCTATCAGTTCCGTGTTGATACACTAGTGCAGCCACTTTTGAATGATCTTCAGCAAAGTTTTACTTGTGTGTGATATTAATGATATTGTCTGTTAATTTCTACATTCGACTGGATCATCTTTCTTTGGAATAGGCATAAATATGGATCTCTCCCAGCTGGTTGACCAAGTAGCTGTCTTCCAAATTTCTTGGCATAGAGGAGTGAGCACATCCAGCACTGCATCTATTTGTTGAAAAATCTCAGTTGGTATTCTGTCAATTCCTGGACCCTTGTTTTTTGCCAATGCCTTCAGTGCAGCTTGGACTTCTTCCTTCAGTACCATCAGTTCCTGATCATATGTTACCTCCTGAAATGGTTAAATGTTGACCAATTCTGTTTGGTATAGTGACTCTGTGTATTTCTTCTGTCTTCTTTTGATGCTTCCTGCATCTTTTAATATTTCCCTCTTCAATATTGCAACTCGAGGCTTGAATTTTTTCTTCACTTCCTTCAGCTTGAGAAATGTCGAGCATATTCTTCCTTTTTGGTTTTCTATCTCCAGGTCTTTGCACATGTTGTTATAACACTTTACTTCGTCTTCTTGAGCCTACTTTTGAAATCCTGTTCGGCTCTTCCCTTCGCTTTAGCTTCTTGACATTCAAGAGCAACTTTCATAGCCTCTTCTCACATCCATTTTGGTCTTTTCTCTTTCCTGTCTTTTTAATGACCTCTTGCTTTCTTCATGTATGATGTCCTTGATGTATTTCCATAGCTCCTCTGGAGTTTGGTCATTGGTGTTGAATGTGTCAAATCTATTCTTGAGATGGTCTCTAAATTCAGGTGGGATATACTTAAGGTCGTACTTTGGCTCTAGTGGACTTTTTCTAATTTTTCTCAGCTTCAACTTGAACTTTCATATGAGCAATTGGTGGTCTGTTCCATAGTCAGCCCCTGGCCTTGTTCTGACTGATGATATTGAGCTTTTCCATCATGTCTTCCATAGATGTATTCAATTTGATTCCTGTGTATTCTATCTGGTGAGGTCCATGTATATAGTTGCCATTTATGTTGATGAAGAAAGGTATTTGCAAAGAAGAAGTTGTTGGTCTTGCAAAATTATGTCATGCAATCTCCAGCATCATTTTTATCCTCAAGGCCATAGTTTCCAAGTACCGATCCTTCTTCTTTGTTCCCAACATTTGCATTCCAATCACCAGTAATTATCAATGCATTCTGATTGCATGTTTGATCAATTTCAGATGGCTGAAGCTGGTAAGAATCTTCAATTTCTTCATCTTTGGCCTTAGTGGTTGATGCATAAATTTGAATAATAGTCGTATTAACTGGTCTTTCTGGAAGGTTTATGCATATTATCCTACCACTGATAGCATTGTACTTCAGGACAGATCTTGAAATGTTCTTTTTGATGATGAATGCAACACCATTCCTCTGCAAGTTGTCATTCTCAGCGTAGTAGGCCATATGATTGTCCTCAAAATGGCCAATACCAGTTCATTTCACCTCCCTAATACCTAGGATATGGATGTTTATGTGTTCCATTTCATTTTTGATGATTTCCAATTTTCCTAGATTCATACTTCATACATTCCATGTTCTGATTATTAATGGCTGTTTGCAGCTGTTTCTTCTCATTTAGAGTCCTGCCACATCAGCAAATGAAGGTCCCCAAAGCTTGACTCTATCCATATCATTAAGGTTGGCTCTACTTTGAGGAGGCAGTTGGGGAGTATCTCCCAACCTAAGGGGCTCATCTTCTGGCATTATATCAGACAATGTTCTGCTGTCATTCATAAGGTTTTCACTGGCTAATTTTTTTCAGAAGTAGACTTCCAGGTCCTTCTTCCTAGTCTGTCTTAGTCACCCATGTGTCTGTCAGTTTGTGGTATACTGTGGGCTTGGGTGTTGCTGTGATTGTGGAAGCTCTCCCACTGGTATTCAAATACCAGTAGGGTCACCCATGGAAGACAGGTTTCAGCTTAGCTTCCAGGCTAAGACAGATTGAATAAGTATGGTGAAATGATACAACATTGATGCATACTTTTCCTAATTTTAAACTATGCAGTATTCCCTTGTTCTGTTCCAACGGCTACCTCTTGGTCTGTGTACAAGTTCCACAGGAGCACAGTTAAGTGTTCTGGAATTCCCAGTCTTTATAATGTTATCCATAATTTGTTAGGACCCATTAGAACAACAACAACAAAAAAGTTACACATGCACATGAAAATGATTTCTGCTTTGTTTGATCTTATGCCTAATCATCATGCCCAGAATTCTGTGACTTTTTTGACCCCAGCAACAGTTTCTTTTTCTGAAGAACTTATAAGGTTACGGGTGATACTCAGCAGCCCCAGGTACATGGGGGATCTAGGTGGGGAATGATTGGCAGCCAAGTGTGTCCATTTGTCCTCCATTCTTGCTTTTTTCAGCCCCAGTTCATATCACTCAGCCCTTTACCCAGTGTGCTTCAGCCATGTTGGCTGCCTTTCAGGTCCTTTTAGCTGCCTTGTTCCTTCCTATGATAGGCTTTTTACTCATGCTGTGCCCTTTTCCTGAGCCAGCTCTTACTCATCATTTAAATTTCAGATTAAATATTGTTCTCATACCTTATATGTCTCCTAGCATATCACATTTGTACCTATCATATCATATTTGCAAGTAAATAATTATTGATGTGCTTATTTGTTTAATGTCTATCATCCTAATACATTACACACAACTCAGTGAGGGTAAGATTCCCTTTTTCACCTTTGTACTCTCACTGCCTAGCATAGAATTTGATACCCAGTAGGAGATCAATAAATGTAAATGAATAAATAAGTTAAGGAGGAATCAAAGGGCCTGTGGATATAGTTGTACCCACATCCTGGTTCCAATTCTCACCCTAAGTAAGGGGTTTATAACCATCCCCTTTCTCAGATGATTTAGGCTTAGCATCAAATCTGTCTTGGGAGTATAGACTGCTGAGTCTATAGCAGGGGTCATGTGAGTAGGGTGCAAGTGAAAGCCAGGGCAGGGTAGGAAATGAAGCCAGACGCAGAGGCTGACTCCAAGACAGCAGCTGCCTGGCCCGTTACAGTATAATAGGCCTGCCAAGCTCAGGCACAGTTTGGGTAAGCGTCAGCAACCAGAGTGGGCCTGATTTGGCACAGGGTACAGAAACAGTGGTTCCAGCCATCAAGAGATGTTGGAAATTCAGATAAATGCAGCATCACGACTCTGGGCATTCTCCATTCATTGACATATTCAAGACAGGGAGTTAGAATCCTGAGGGTAGGATCCAGTCTGGCAGATAGAAGCAGGCCCTCAGGACCAAAGACAAGCAGGCTCAGGAAAGGGAAATGGAGCCCTAAGCAAAGGAATAAAGACAGAAGCCTAAGCTGTCTGATGGGGCCAAAAGAGTGGGCAAGAACAAGCAGGTAACAGGAATCTAGAGCAATTCAAAGTTAAATGAGTGCTGGTCTCCTCTGTGACACCTGAAATCCAGATGGTAGAGAGAAGTTAGGCTCATACTGAAAAATGTTCAGCAATGGGTTTAATTCCTAAATATTCTACCTACTAGTTGTGTATTTTGAGTACTAAGAAATGGGCTCTATAGGAAGATTATGCACTTCCATTTCAATCCCTGATTCTTTTCTATTTATTTATTTGTTTTTTAATAATATTGAGTATTTGGTAAAGGTTTACACAGCAGTTTAGGTTTCCATTTAACAATTTCTACGGAAGTTGTTCAAAGACATTGGTTACATTCTTCACAATGCATGAATATTCTCATTATTTTTGTTCTGGTTGTTGCATTTCCATTAATCTAGTTTCCGTGCCCCCTTATGTTCTCTTCTTTGTTTTAAAGTAATTGTTGACCATTTGGTTTCATACGGATGACTTTTTTTAAAGGAGCACAGTACTTACAGGTGATATTCCCTAATTCTTTTTAATTACAATATTTATTATTAGAAAGGCAGTTTTATGTACATTGTAGAAGTTAGAAAATACATTGTTGTTGTTATGTGCTGTCAAGTCGATTCCAACTCTTAGTGACCCTGTAGAACAGGGTAGAACGGCTCCATAGGGTTTCCAAGGAGCAGATGGTGGATTTCAACTGCCAACATTTTAGTTAGCAGTCAAGCTCTTAACCACTATGCCACCAGGGCTACCTAGAAAATACATAGAAGTAAAAACTTTATTTATTTATATATTAAGTACCATATTACAATCACCCACAGATACAACCCTTAACATATTTCCCTCCAGATTTGTATTTCTTTTTTACCAGAGTGAAATTATGCTCTGTGTGCCTTTTGTTTTCTGCTTTTTTTAGTTAACAATCTCTACCTTTCCAGTTCAATAAATGTTAATCGTATCTAATATTGATACTATATTTAGATTTCCCCAGGTATCCCAAAAATATTTTTACAGAATTCTGTCCAAGCCAGAATCTAATCCAGGGTCAGACCTTGCATCTGATGGTTATATCTCTTAAGTGCCTTCTGATTAGCACAGTCCCTTTTCATGCTGACACTGATCTGTTGTCCTGCAGAATATTTCACTTTCTAGATTTCTTTGGTCCCTTCCCAGAAATGTCGTTTAGCTTTTTTCTTTATCTCCTATCTTTCCTATAAAATGCAGGTTAGGCTAAATCTAAATGATAGGAGGATTCCTATTCAACATTTTTGGGCCAGAATAACCTCTATTGGATCTGTATAATCTCTATTGTATCACTTTAGGATAAACATAATATCTGGTTGACTCACCGCTAGTGATGCTCAGTTTAATACTCAACTAGGATCCTGGTTCTTTTTAATACGATCCCAGGCTAATGCAGTAAGAATTTGACTCACACACCATCTCACCTAGTTCCACTCATCCCTCCTCCATCCCCACCTAGGTCAAGCCTCATCACCCTAAGCACTTGCCAAGTTTATAAATCAGAAGGAAATAAAGGGTGGTAAAAGGCGCAAGAATAAGACAAGGAAATCGGAATCCACTGTCTGAACTTCATACTGTTCTTACTGCACTAGACACAACTAGGCAAGATGCGTATCAGGGAGATTATCTCAACTCTCATCTAGACTCTAGTCTTCCCAGCTCTTGTCCAGGTCAAAATAACTAGGCTTTAGGTGCTGGACACACCACAAGGAGTCTGCATAAGATATGAACATTCTCACAAACAGCTTTGACAAAGGCATAAGCTTATACAGAAAGTTGGCTTCTCCGTCTTGTGAATTGACCACACCAAAAATAGAACTTTGATTTTATTTTTTATTCATTCTTTAAAATCTGAGGGAAAAGAGTCAAAACTATATTGTATGGTATTCAGCCTGGGAATAGGAGACCAGCACCTAGGTTCTGCTTTGTTTGTTTCCTTTGTTTTGTTTTTTTTTAACCAATATTCTACAGTGAGCCCATGCCATCCTAGTCAAGTACTTTCAGTCTTTCCCATCTGGGTTTCAGTTTTCCCCATCTGCAAAAAGGGGTTAAGGACACTTATATTGATGGTTGTTGTAAAGATTTAACTACATCTGTGAAGCACCTACATTACAGTGTGTATACAGTAACTCCCCCTTCTCCTCCCTCACCTTCTGGGGCTGAGATTACTGACGTGCATCCTGCCATTCCAGGACAGAGTCAGGATGGGCTGGGGCCTACAGGTGGAGGTCATCAGTATATATATAGCTGAAGAAGCTAGGGAAGCTCAGAGTACGGGCCTCAAGACAGAGGCTGATCATCGTTTATTGGATGAGCTAAAATTTGATTAGAAGTGTATGGCATAGTTTTGGACCTTTTACAAAAAATGTTGTAACACGTGACTTTATAATATGACTACAAACCTCAATTATGTGTATATATATATATATATATGTATGTATGTATGTATGTATATGTATCTGGGATTTTAAAGATGAGTCTGGTCATTTAGGGTCCAGAAGTGGGAATGAAGCAGTTAGTGGTGCATCTCAACATTTCAGTCTACCTCTCAGGCACCTGGCCTTTTGTATACATGATGCTATTTTAATAAGATCACTGAGAGATGGCCTTTTTAAAGTGACATTTGGGGGGCTTTATTTGGCTTTTCAAGTGGTAAATTTAAAACCTATATGTCCCTAAAGAAAGAGATGGGAAGTCAAATAATGCTTATGAGACTAACAAATGTGGGCCACGGCTGCTATTTTTTGGTTGGGGAGGGAAAAACAGGGGAGAAATGTCCTGGAAAACTTTAGGAATAATCTTTATTTTTGTGATAAGTTTGATATTCCTAGAGACTTGTAGTTGCATTGGTTACAAGTGGGCTCTGGAACTACATGGACCTAACTTCGAGTCCCAGATTCTCCACTTACTAGCAGTGTGACTCTAAGCAAAGTTAGGCTGTAAGTCTTAAGTTAGAGTCTAGGCTTCATGCTGCCTCTTTGAGCCCCAGCTTTTTATTTTTAAAAGAGGACTAATGATTGTAACTGCAGCACAGGTTTGTTCTGAAGATCAAATGAGAAAATGTAGGTGAAGGACAGCACCTAGTGTTCAAAAATTGGCAGTTACTTTCCTTTTTAAATTTTTTAATTTTTATTGTGCTTTAAGTTTACAAATCAAGTCAGTCTCACATACACAAATTTACATACACCTTGCTATGTACTCCTAGTTGCTCTCCCCCTAATGAGACAGTACTCTCCTTCTCTCCACCCTGTATTTCCGTGTCCATTCAGCCAGCTCCTCTCCCCCTCTGCCTTCTCATCTCCCCTCCAGACAGGAGCTGCCCACATAGTCTCATGTGTCTACTTGAGACAAGAAGCTCACCCCTCACCAGTATCATTTTCTATCTTATAGTCCAGTCTAGCCCCTGTCTGAAGAGTTGGCTTTGGGAATGGTTCTGTCTTGGGGTAACAGAAGGACTGGGGACCATAAACACTGGGGTCCAAGTCTCAGTCAGGCCATTAAGTCTGGCCTTTTTAGGGGAATTTGAGGCCTGCATCCCACTGCTCTCCTGCTCCTTCAGGATTCTCTGTTGTGTTCCCTGTCAGGGTAGCCATCAGTTGTAGCCAGGCACCATCTAGTTCTTCTGCTGTCGGGCTAATGTAGTCTCTCATTTATGTGGTCCTTTCTGTCTCTTGGGCTCATAATTACCTTGTGTCTTTGGTGTTCTTCATTCTCCTTTGCTCCCGGTGGGTTGAAGTGAATTAATGCATCTTAGATGGCCACTTGCTAGTGTTTAAGACCCCAGACACCACTCTCCAAAGTGGGATGCAGAATGTTTTCTTAATAGATTTTATTATGCCAATTGACCTAGCTGTCCTCTGAAACCATGGTCCCCAAACCTTCTTCCCTGCTACACTGGCCTTCAAAGCATTCCGTTTATTCAGGAAACTTCTTTGCTTTTGGTTTAGACCAGTTGTACTAACCTCACCTGTATTGTGTGTTGTCTTTCCTTTCACCTAAATTACTTCCTGTCTACTATCTAAATAGTGAATACCACATCCCTTCCTCCCCACTCTCGTAACTGTCAAAGAATATTTTCTTCTCTGTTTAAACTATTTCTCGAGTTCTTATTATAGTGGTGTCCTACAATATTTGTCCTTTTGCAACTGACTAATTTTGCTCAGCATAATGCCTTCCAGATTCCTCCATGTTATGAAACATTTCACAGACTCATCGTTGTTCTTTATCAATGCTTAATATCCCATAGTGTGAATATACCATAATTTATTTATCCATTCATCCATTGGTGGGCATCTTCGTTGCTTCCATCTTTTTGCTATTGTAAACAGTGCTGCAATGAACATGAGTGTACATATATCCGTTCATGTAAAGGCTCTTAATTCTCTAGGATGTATGCCAAGGAGTGGGATTGCTGGATCCTATGGTAATTCTACTTCTAGTTTTTAAAGGAAGTGCCAAATTGATTTCATAAGTGGTTGTACCATTTTACATTCCCACCAGCAGTGTATAAGTGTTCCAGTCTCTCCACAACCTCTCCAACATTAATTATTTTGTGTTTCTTGGATTAATGCCAGCCTTGTTGAATGAGATAAAATTTCATTGAAGTTTTGATTTGCCTTTCTCTAATGGCTAATGATCGTGAGCATTTCCTCATGTATCTGTTAGCTACCTGAACGTCTTCTTTAGTGAAGTGCCTGTTCATATCCTTTGCCCATTTTTCAACTGGGTTATTTGTCTTTTTGTAGTTGAGTTTTTGCAGAATTATGCAGATTTTAGAGATCAGATGCTGATCAGAAACGTCATAGCTAAAAGCTTTTTCCGAGTCTGTAGTTAATCTTTTTACCCTTTTGGTGAAGTCTTTGGATAAGCATAGGTGTTTGATTTTTAAGAGCTCCCAGTTTTCTAGTTTCTCTTCTGGTGTTTGTGCATTGTTAGTAATGTTTTGTATACTGTTTATGCCATGTATTAGGGCTCCCAGTGTTGTCCCTATTTTTTCTTCTTTGATCTTTATTGTTTTAGATTTTATATTCAGGTCGTTGATCCATTTTGAGTTAGTTGTTGTGCATGGTGTGAGGTATGGGTCTTGTTTCATTTTTTTGCAGATGGATATCCAGTTATGCCAGCACCATTTGTTAAAAAGACTGTCTTTTCCCCATTTAACTGCTTTGGGGACTTTGTCAAATACCAACTGCTCATATGTGGATGGATTTATGTCTGGATTCTCAATTGTGTTCCATTGGTCTATGTACCTGTTGGTATACCAGTACTAGGCTATTTTGATTACTGTGGTGGTATAATAGGTTCTAAAATCAGGTAGTGTGAGGCCTCTCCCTTTGTTCTTTTTTACTAGTGCTTTACTTATTCTGGGCCTCTTTCTCTTCCATATGAAACTGGTGATTTGTTTCTCTACCTCATTAAAAAATGTCTTTGGAATTTGGATCGGAATTGCATTGTATCTATAGATTGCTTTTGGTAGAATAGACATTTTTACAATGTTGAGTCTTCCTATCCATGAACAAGGTATGTTTTTCCACTTACGTAGGTCTCTTTTGGTTTCTTGCAGTAGTGTCTTGTAGCTTTCTTTGTATAGGACTTCTAGGTCAGTGGTAAGATTTATCCCTAAGTGTTTTATCTTCTTGGAAAAAAAAAAAGGCTACTGTAAATGGTATTGATTTGGTGATTTCCTCTTTGATGTTGTTTCTGTTGGTGTAGAGGAATCCAACTAATTTTTATATGTCTAACTTGTATCACAATAGTCAGCTGAACTCTTCTATTAGATTCAGTAGTTTTCTTGAGGATTCTTTAGGATTTTCTGTGTATAAAATCATGTCACCTGCAAATGTAGATAATTTACTTCTTCCTTGCCAGTCTGGGTGCCCTGTATTTCTTTATCTAGCCTAATTACTCTGGCTAGGACCTCCAGCACAATGTTGAATAAGAGTGGTGATAAAGCACATCCTTGTTTTGTTCCCGTTCTCAAGGGGAATGCTTTCAGAGTCTCTTCTTTTAGGACAATGTTGGCTATTGGCTTTGTATAAATGCCCTTTATTATGGTAAGGAATTTTCCTTCTATTCCTATTTTGCTGAGAGTTTTTATCACGAATGTGTGTTGGACTTAGTCAAATGCCTTTTCTGCATCAATTGATAAAATCACGTGGTTCTTGTCTTTTGTTTTATTTATATAATACAAAAAAAAAAAAAAAAAACCCAGTGCCATCGAGTTGATTCCGACTCATAGCAACCTATAGGGTCGCTATTTATATAATGGATTATATTAATTGTTTTTCTGACATTGAACCATCCCTCCATACCTGATATGAATCCCACTTGGTCATGGTGAATTATTTTTTTCATGTGGTGTTGAGTTCTATTGGCTAGAATTTTGTTGAAGATTTTTGCATCTAAGTTCATGAGGGATATATGTTTGCACTTTTCTTCTTTTGTGGTGTCTTTTTTTTTTTTTTTTTACCTGGTTTTGGTGTCAGGGATATGCTGGCTTCATAGAATGAGTTTGGGAGTCTTCCATCCTTTTCTGAAATACCTTTAGTAGTAGTGGTATTAACTCTTCTCTGGAAGTTTGGTAGGGCTCTCCAGTGAAGCCGTCTAGGCCAGGGTTTTTTTTTTTTTTTTTTCTTGGGAGTTTTTTAATTAGCTTTTCAACCTTTTCTTTTGTTATGGGTTTATTTAACTGTTTACCTCTGTATGAGTTAGTTTAGGTAGGTAGTGTGTTTCTAGAAATTCACCCATTTCTTCTAAGTTTTCAAATTTGTTAGAGTAGAATTTTTCATAGTAATCTGATATGATTCTTTTAATTTCAGTTGTGTCTGTTGTGATATTGCCCATCTCATTTCTTATTTGGTTTATTTGCTTCCTCTCCTGTTTTTCTTTTGTCCGTTTAGCCAATGGTTTATCAATTTTGTTAATTTTTTTAAAGAACCAGCTTTTGGTCATGTTAACTCTTTCAGTTGTTTTTCTGTTCTCTATTTCATTTAATTCTGCTCTGATTTTTATTATTTGTTTTCTTCTGGTGCCTGAGGGTTGCTTTTGTTGCTCTCTTTCTATTTGTTCACATTGTAGGGATAGTTCTTTGATTTTGACCCTTTCTTCTTTTTATATGTATACATTTATTGATCCAAATTGACCTCTGAGCACTGTTTTAGCTGTGTCCCAAAGGTTCTGATAGGAAGTATTTTCGTTCTCATTGGATTCTATGAATTTCCTTATTCCATCCTTTATGTCTTCTATAACCCAGTCGTTTTTAAGCAGGGTATTGTTCAGTTTCCAAGTGTTTGATTTCTTTTCCCTGCTTTTCCTGTTATTGATTTCCACTTTTATGTCCTTATGGTCAGAGAAGATGCTTTGCAATATTTTGATATTTTGGATTCTTGAAGGCTTGCTTTATAATGTAGTATGTGGTCTATTCTAGAGAATGTTCCATGTGTGCTGGAAAAGAAAGTATACTTGGCTGCTGTTGGGTGGAGTGTTCTGTATATGTCTATGAGGTCAGGTTGGTTGATTCTGGCATTTAGACCTTCCATGTCTTTATCAAACTTCTTTCTGAATGTCCTGCCCTTCACCAAAAGTGGCGTGTTGAAGTCTCCTACTATTATTGTGGAGCTGTCTCACTTTTCAATGTTGCTGGAGCTCGTTTTATGTGTCTTGAAGCCTTGTCATTGGGTGCAATAAATATTTAGTATGGCTATATCCTCCTGGCATATTGTCCCTTTAATCATTATATTGTGTCCTTCCTTATCCTTTGTAGTAGACTTAACTTTAAAATATATTTTGTCAGAAATTAATACTGCCACTCCTGCTCTTTTTGGATTGTTCTTTGCTTGATATATTTTTTTTTATCCTTTGAATTTTAGTTTGTTTCTCTAAGTCTAAGATGTGTCTCTTGTAAGCAGCATATAGATGGATTGTGTTTTTTAATCCATTCTGCCACTCTCTGTCTCTTTACTGGTGAATTTAGTCCAGTTACAGTCTGCGTAATTATGGATAGGTATGAGCTTATTGCTGTCATTTTGACATCTTTTTTTGTGTGTTGTTGACAGTTTCTTTTTTCCACTTAATTTTTTGTGTAGTAGTTTATGTTTATATATTGTCTTTTCCTCTTGTTCATTTTTGCTGATTCTCTACTTTTTTCTTGTATTTCATTTTGATGAGTAGGATTGTTAGTCTCCTTTGTGGTTACCTTAATTTTCCCCTCTGTTTTTCTAAGTTTAGACCTAACTTTTATTTTTTTATATTGCCTTGTCTTCCTCTCCATATGGAAAGATCTATGACCACATTTCTTAGTCCCTCTTTATTGTTTTAATGTTTCCTTCTTTTACATATTGGCATCGCTGATTTCCTGTTTTGAGTGTTTTTTAAATCTTGGCTTATTTTTTTGATTTCCCCATCTGGCATGACATCTGGTTGCTCTGTCCTGTGTTCTAGTCATCTGATATTATTGATTTTTCTACCCAGAGAACTCCCTTTACTATTTCTTGTAGTTTTGGTTTGGTTTTTATGAATTCCCTAAACTTCTGTTTATCTGGAAATGTCCTCATTTCACCTTCATATTTGAGAGATAGTTTTGCTGGACATATGATTCTTGACTGGCAATTTTTTTCCTTCAATGCTTTGTATAAGTCATCCCATTGCCTTCCTGCCTGTATGGTTTCTGCCAAGTAGTCTGTGCTTATTCTTATTGACTCTCCTTTGTAGGTGACTTTTGTTTATCCCCAGATGCTCTGAAAATTCTCTCTTTATCTTTGGTTTTGGCAAGTTTGATTATGATATGTCTTGGTGACTTTCTTTTGAGATCTACCTTATGTGGAGTTCCATGAGCATCTTGGATAGATATCTTATCTTTCACGATAGCAGGGAAGTTTTCTGCCAACAAATCTTCAACAATTCTCTCTGTTTTTTCTGTTATCCCTTCCTCTTCTGGTACTCCAATCACTCATAGGTTATTCCTCTTGATACAGTCCCCCGTAATTCTTAGGGTTTCTTCATTTTTTTTAATTCTTTTATCTGATTTTTCTTCAAATATATTGGTGCCAAGTGTTTAATCTTCAATCTCACTAATTCTGCCTTCCACTTCCTCAGTTCTGCTCCTCTGACTTTCTACAGAGTTGTCTAATTCTGTAACCTTATTGTTAATCTTCTGAATTTCTGATTGCTGTCTCTCTATGGATTCTTGCAGCTTATTAAATTTTTCATTATCTTCTTGAATAACTTTTTTAATTTTTTCAACTGCTTTATATGTGTGTTAATTGGCTTGCTCTGCATTTTGCCTGATCTTGTTCCGGATGTCTTGAAGAGTTCTGTATATTAATCCTTTGTATTCTGCATCTGGTAATTCCTGGAAGACACCTTCTTCTGGAAGATTCCTTGATTCCTTGTTTTTAGAGCTTGTTGAAGCGATCATGGTCTGCTTCTTTACGTGATTTGACATTGACTTTTGTCTCCAAGCCACCTATAAATTATTGTATTAGTTTATATTATGTTTGTTTACTGTATCCTAGTTTCTTGCTTTATTTTGTTTTGATACACCCAAACAGGCTGGTTGAGTGAGCTAGCTTGATTATTTTCGACTATGAAGCTCTAATGTCCTGTCACCAAATGTCTAGAGCTGTTACCAGGTATTTGAGACTAGGAGTCCATTCACTTTTCTTGTATGGATGCAGCTCAGGTGTCCAGGTAGTTGCTCATTAAGTGCGTGGTAGAGGTTCTGTCTTTCAGTCTTAGAGGGGCAGGGGTGTTTGGTATAGGTACAGGTATCTGGTTGCAGCAAGGGTCATGCTCCAAACAAGGCAGGGGGCTGACAACCATCCCTGAGTGTCTGTGAGGAAAGTGTATCACTGTTCCCTAGAGCGCCTAGATGGGTGGGTTCTACAGCCAGACTATGGGCACTGAATGCTTCTGGTTGTAAGGACTGGAAGATACCATTTATCCTTGGACCCCTGTTGTGGGTGGCTAGGTGATGTGGGTGGAGCCACCAGTCCTTAGGCCCCTGATATGGGTAGGTGAGTACCCTGTTTAATAGGTAAAGCAGTGTCAAACATCAAACACTCACCTCTTCCGCACAGCTGAAACAATTGCAGTCTGCCAACAAAGGCCTTTTCTCCTGAAATAAGCCCACACAGGTCCATGCAGGGGTGAAATATATTGAAAGTTGGCATACTGTTTGTGTCTGGACAAGAGCTGCTTTTTTCTTGTGCTCCCCAGCTTAGCAGAGCTGGCAGATTATGTTTACCTCTAGTTGTGAACGTATTCCTTCTCCAAGGCCAGCAGAATGGCTCAGAGCACGCAGCAGGAGCTATCTCAGGCCCTGGAAAATTGACACCCACTGAGGCCAGCTTGGGGGCTGGGGGCATGGTAAGATAAACACAAGTATTTAGCTTTTGCCGAGAGCTCCATTCTCTGGTTCCAGAGGTGTGAGTAGACTGTGGCTCGCTGTCTCTCCCTGAGCAAACCACATCTGGAATGCTACCGGCAGCCCTGTCGTGGTTGCTCCAGGGAATGGTGCCTGAGGGTTCACTGCGATTCAGGTCTGGCAACTCCTTGCCACTTCTGAACCATCTCTTCCTCCTCATCCATGCAGCCTGTTTTCTAACTTTGCCTTTGCTGTTCAGGGCTCCTAGCTTGTCATATATATAATCATTTCACTTGTTTTTTTTCTGGTCTTTGTTGTAAGAGGGTTCACTGGAAGTCTGACTGCTCCGCCATCTTGGCCCTGCTTCCAAAAATTCGTAGTTATTCTCATTATTATTATCATTCCCAAACAGTTTACAAATGTTTCCTTTCCCTAGAATCTTATTTTTTTCAGCTTACTTGCTGTTAGCATTTTAATATCATTCATTCTAGTCTTTTCCCCTCTACACATATATAATAATAATATCTAATATTTCTTAAGGATCTAATATGTAACATATATTAACTCATTAAATTGTCACAAAAACTCTTTGAGCCAGGTGCTGAGATGGAGTTATTATGCCCTATTTAAAAGATTTTCCCTGGAATCTTGATCTCAACTCTGACTTTCAATGATTTACTGTTATTAATTAAATTGATTAGAAGTATCAATGCTTAGACCAGCTGCTGTAATTTTCACCCATCAGGTTATAGAAGGAATTATTTTCTATAGCTTTAGTTATTGGCAAGTTCTGATTGAGTTGGTTGGTAAGTCTAATAAAGCACCAGAAAATGAGGTGTTCATAGAAAGTATTAATGTTTGTGTTTAACATATGCGTGGTTTTTTTTTTAAAGCTTGAAGCCTTGGGGTACTTATTGTTTTTTATAGATCATGACACCCTTTTTTCCCCAAAGCACAACCATAATTTGTACCTTCCAAATGGAATAAGCTACATTAAGAGCGACCACATGGGAGCTTCTGTTAATGCAAAATGCTACATGCAATGTGATTAAAGTGTGGCTGCTGAATTAGAATGTTCTCTTTTCCCTCGTCTACACTGGCTGTTCTACTTGTAATTAAAGGTATTTAATGCATATTAAGCTTTTCATGACTAATGTGTCTTCTGAAGGCTAAGCAGTGAAGTAAAGTGAAAGTAAAGTGCTTCATTCCCTGCTGCTGGATTTTTCAAGTCTTTAAAAGCAGCTACATTGTACAAGGCATGGATGAAAATGGAAGAATTAACAGTTTTATTCCTCTACTCCAAAACCTGTTACTTTCAGCACTTTTGTGCAATTCTTTCTTGAACCTAAGACTAATTGCTCACTATCGGTGGCTTTCAGTATTAAGTATTAGTTCAGCAGTCCAACTGACCCTGTGTTATTCTGTGTGTGAAAGTCTAAGAACTAGGATTTATGGCAGGGAGAGATGGTTATAGAGCTCCTGGGTCAAATACCCCTGCTTCTGAAATGAAGATTTGCCCCTGTGCTTTTTCCTAGAATCAAGAGCCACTTCCTTAGAGGACCGCAATTTTGGTAAGTCAAAATCTAAGTGTTAGGTATTAAGTTACTCTAAGAATCCTTCATGACACTCTGTCTGCTAAGAAATGTATGATTCCCTAAAATCTGGGAACACTTCAACATTCATTAGGTAAAGAATAATTGCTGATTGAAGGCCTGTAAGTTCCTCTTCTAAGTGTATGAACTGTCTTTCCTCAGCACTTCCCTCTCTGGAGTTACAAAAGAATCACCAGGAAGAATACCATGTGGCTACCGATGGTTTATTATCCTAGTTCAGCCCATATTCCTTGTTTTCTTCCCATTCTTCCATCTCAGTTTATGTCTTTGACGACTATCAGCCTTGTTCAAATTTCCCTTTTGGGTAAAGACTTCCACAGTCAGGCATGTGGCTATTTTATGACACTCTGAGTCTTCTTTTTGCAACAGCTGGCTCTTTCCTCAGCCCCATGCAGTGGCATCTTGCTTCTCAGTGTGGTCTGTGGACCAGCAGCATGGGCATCACCTGGGAGAGCTTGTCAGACATGTAGAATTCATGCTCTGCTCCAGACTTACTGAATCAGAATCTACATTTTAAGATCCTCAGGTGATTCTGATACACATGAAAGTTAAAGAAGCACTGACTTCAAGAATTGTCTTCCTTTATGCACTCTCATTGCCCCTGGAATATTCAAATAAGTACTTTTTCACTATAGTTTCTGATACACATGAAAGTTAAAGAAGCACTGACTTCAAGAATTGTCTTCCTTTATGCACTCTCATTGCCCCTGGAATATTCAAATAAGTACTTTTTCACTATAGTTTCCAATGGTACTTGGATCCCAAATCCTCAATTAAAATGATTATCATATAATGTACTTCCTGCCTCTTTTCTCAAACCTCTTTATTGACTCTTATGTATTACTCTAATTTTAACTATTTAGATTCTATTGTTTGTTCTTTGACTTACATAGCATTTTACAGTTTTCACAATGTCTTCACATAGATTATGTTATCTGATCACATATGATCCTATCATATAGAAAAGTTCGTAATGTAACCTTTTATAGAGTCTATTTTGTAAATTTCTTTTTGTGATTATCTAACCTTAGAGATTGGAATAAAAAGGTGAAAAACTGTACCAGCAGATGTTTTTTTTCCCACCTTGGAAAAAAGTAGAAGCCAAGCCTTTTTGAGCCATTGTAAGTCTGTTAGTGATTTATTTTGAGTCAAAATGCGTCATAAATCAAAATAATATTTTATTGCTCAGTATGATCTGAGAATGCTTTAATTCATAAGCTTTGTCTTCTTAATTAAGATTAAGTAATTAGGCATAAGAAAAAAATCTTCATCTTTCTGACAAGATTTGTGAGATAAATGAGACAATGAGAAATAAGCAACCCTCTTCTGCTATAATAACCTAAGGAGAGAGGGACCACTCTTGAGTGGATAGGAGTTGCAGAAAGACAAAAAGTCTAAAATAGGATATTGCCTTGAGACTCTATGCAATGTTCATTCTCCAGGGGAGATATATATGGGAGACATTGCTACTGTATCATGGCCCAGGAGAAACTGTTGGTTTTGGATCCCTTGAAAGCACATACATACAAGGAGGAAACACTCCAAGGGTTAGGGGTGAAGGAGTAAACAAGATTTACAGGTGGGCTGGGTGACTGGTACTATCTTTAAAAATGCCTTTTATTTCTGGTTCATTTGCCTTTCTTTTTAAGAACCTGATGTTAAAGAAAGCTTAAAATGACCGTTAACAACATGGGTGAGCTCAGGAGAATTGGAGTATTGTTGAGATTAGCCTGTAGAAAATGTTCACCAGTGTTCTGTCCCAAAGAAGCCAAGGCCAGAGAAGCCAGTGACTTGTTCTCCTGTGTTCCACCTGCTCTTCTCTTACAAAGAAGAGGTTTGATCCTTTCAGAGGGCAGTTCCTACCTCAGTGCTGCCTACACAAGGGCTTTGCTTCTGCAGTTAACTCTCCCTCCTGCACCATTTGCTGCATATAAACATGCCTTAATACCAGCCACTTGAATTAAGAAAAGCCTCCCTTGACCCCTCATCATCCTCCAATTGCCACTGTATTTCTTCTCTTTCTCTCACAGAAAACTCAAAAAAATTGTTCTGTGAGCACAAATTTCACTTTCTTCCCTCCTGTTCTCTCATTTGAATTCCTTGGCTGGTGAAAATGGTTAATGCGTTTGGTTGCAGATCTAAAGGATGATTTTTTCAGTCCACTCAGAGGTACCTTGGAAGAAAGGGCAAGTGACCTACTTCTGAAAAATGAGCTATTGAAAAGCTTATGAGTATAGTTCTGTTCTGACACATAAGGGGTAGCCATGAGTTGGAATTGATTCGATGGCAACTGATCATTCTCTCATTGACCTACATTGAGTAGGATTTTATCTACACTATTTCATAAAACAGCTTTTAATTTCAAGTTCTTGCCTCTGCAATGGAAGATTCTCTTCCTCAACTTAATTTCTCTCATTAGTGTTCAACTCAGTCAACCATTCTCTTTTTTTAAAATGCTTGGTTTTTCCACACCCGTGATACCACACTTTCCTGGTTTTTCTCCTGTTTCTCTGATGTCTCCTTCCCTGCCCAGTCTCTAAAACTTAGTCTGAATGTCGGAGAGCCCCAAGGCTGCATCATCACTTTCCCTACTCTCCTTGGGTGATTTCCTCTGGTCTCGTGGGTTTAAATGCCACAAGTGTGCTGTTAACTCCTAAATTTTTATCTCTAGTCCTGATTATCCATCTTGCTACAGACTTGTTTATCTAAACTTATATACTACTAAACCTGCTCTTGTCACTCTCTTCCTCATCTCTAATATATCATCACACCTCACCAACTCCAATGCATCACTTCATTCAAGACACTGCCCTTTTGCAGTTTGCAATAGCTTCCTAACTGGTCTTTAATGCTTCAACTCTTACTCCACTTTAGTCCATTCTCCACAACACAATCAGGAATCAGTTTATAACTAAAATCTTAAAATAGTAGCTTTTATTCTCAAAATGAAGTAGTGAACTAAGCAAATAGCCAACTGTTTTTTAAATTTTCAAAGCACAAAAACTAATGACTTAATATTACTTTTTTCCCTAATCTCACTTTATTCAATTTACCAAATTAGCTGGTTTTAGTTTATTTAGTATGTAAATATAGGAAGCACTAGAGCGAATATTAAATTTGCCTAGTGGATGGTGTTCTATTTTGCATACTGACTATTTCAACCTTACTCTTTTGTCTCCCACAATTTTAATTCTGGCATTTTGACCCAACTTAAATCTGAAGATATTTTGACTCTGTTTCTAAATACCAACATTTAGATCAGATTTATACAAACATCAATGAATTTAGATTGGTAAAGTGTTTTTTGGAAAAAACTCTATTTTGTGAGTTTGATTCCTTAACTGATTTTCTGTGTAGCTGTGTTAAGCTACTTATAGTCCTATCCTTTTTTATTCTACTAAAATTATTTTAAACACATGGACCACACCAGATGGAAAACAGAGGAATCAAACTGACTACATCTGTGGAAAGAGATGATGGAGAAGTTCAGTATCATTAGTCAGAACAAAGCCAGGGGCCCACTGTGGATCAGACCAATTGCTCATATGCAAGTTCAAGTTGAAGCTAAAGAAAATTAAAACAAGTCCACGAGAACCAAAATATGACCTTAAGTATATCGCACCTGAATTTGGAGACCATTTCAAGAATAGCTTTGACACATTATTAAATGCTAATGAAGATCAGATGAGTTGTGGGATGACACCAAGGACATCATACATGAAGAAAGCAAAAGGTGATTAAAAAGACAGAAGAGAAAGAAAAGACCAAAATGGATGTAGAAGACACTCTCAGACTTGCTCTTAAATGTAGAGTAGCTAAAGTGAATGGAAGAAATGATGAAATAAAAGAGCTGAACAGAAGATTTCAATGGGCATCTCAAGAAGACAAAGTGTTATAATGACATGTGCAAAGACCTAGCGTCAGAAAATCAAAATGCTTAGCATTTCTCAAGCTGAAAGAACTGAAGAAAAAATTCAAGCCTCGAGTTGCAATATCAGAGGAGTATATGAACAAAATATCAAATGACACAAGAAGCATCAAAAGAAGATGGAAGGAATACAAAGAGTCACTGTACTAAAAAGAATTGGATTACATTCAACCCTTTCGGGAGGTAGTATATGATCAAGAACCGATGGTATTGAAGGAAGAAGTCCAAGATGCACTGAAGGCATTGGTGAAACGCACGGCTACAAGAACTGACAGAATTCCAACTGAGGTGTTTCAACAAATGGATGCAGTGCTGGAAGTGCTCACTAGCTCATGCCAAGAAATTTAGAAGACAGCTACCTGGCCAACTGACTAGAAAAGATCCATATATGTGCCCATTCCAAAGAAAGGTGATCCAACAGAACTTTGAAATTATCAAATAATATCACATGCAAATAAAATTTTGCTGAAGATAATTAAAAATGGTTGCAGCAGTACAGCAACAGGAACTGCCAGAAAGTCAAGCAGGATTCAGAAGAGGATGTGGAGCAGGAAGTATCACTGCTGATGTCAGATGGATCTTGGCTGAAAGCAGAAAATACCAGAAAGATGTTTACCTGTGTTTCATTGACTATGCAAATGCATTCAACGGTATGGATCATAACAAATTATGGACATTATTGCAAAGAATGGGAATTCCAGAGGACTTAATTGTAAGTCATGCATTACCTATACATAGACCAAGAGGAAGTCCTTCAGACAGAACAAGGGGATGCTGCGTGGTTCACAATCAGGAATGGTGTGAATCGGGGTTGTATCCTTTCACCACACTTATTCAATCTTTATGCTGAGCAAATAATCTGAGATGCAGGACTATATTAAGAAGAACGTGGCATCAGGATTGGAGGAAGACTCATTAACAACCTGCAATATGCAGATGACACAACCTTGCTTGCTGAAAAAGAAGATTTGAAGCACCTACTGATGAAGATCAAAGATTACAGTCTTCAGTATGGATTACACCTCTACATAAGGAAAACAAAAATCCTCCCAGCTGGACCAATAAGGAACATCATGATAAATGGGGAAAAGATTGAAGTTGTCAAGGATTTCATTTTACTTGGCTCCACAATCAATGCCCATAGAAGCATCAGTCAGAAAATCAAACAACGTATTACATTGGGCATATCTGTTCCAAAAGACCTCTTTAAAGTGTTCAAAAGCAAAGATGTCACTTTGAGGATTAAGGTGTACGTGACCCAAGCCATGGTATTTTTAATCGTTTCATATGCATGCGAAAGCTGGACAATGAATAAGGAAGACCAAAGAAGAATTGATGCCTTTAAATTATGGTGTTGGCGAAGAATATTGAATATGCCATGGACTGCCAGAAGAATGAAGTCTGTCTTGGAAAAAGTACAGCCAGAGCGCCACTTGGAAACAAGGATGCTGAGACTTTGCCTCAAGTACTTTGGATACGTTACCAGGAGAGACCAGTCCCTGGAGGACATCACGCTTGGTAAGGTAGAGGGTGAGTGAAAAAGAGAAAGACCCTCTATGAGATGGATTGACACAGTGGCTACAACAACGGGCTCAAACATAGCAATGATTGTGAGGACTGGGTATCCTTTCATTCTGTTGTACTTCAGGTCGCTCTGGGTTGGAACCAACTCGACAGCACCTAACAACAACAAACTTTTTTTAATTGGGTTCAAATATTTTCTGTGAATTTTATGATGAAGATGTGATTCATTGATTGTATTTGATCTAAATCAGGTTTTATTAACTATAGTTTCATTCCGTATTATTGTGGCCTTTTTTTCTGTACAATTCAGTTTCCTATATCAAATTTGTTTATCTAAATTTAACCAGAAGTATGATTTTACTACCAACTTTTAGTTAATAAATGTTTCCCTGAGCAGTTTTAGTCAGTGTCAACTCTTTTTTTCTGTTAGTTATTTCTATAAGGTTTGATTTCTCCCAAGGTCAATTTTTGCAGTTTTCAGGAGTTGCTAACAATATGTTGTTCTTCAATCAGTTTTTTTTTTAAACCCTCCCTTCACTATATATATATATATATATATATATATATATATATATATATATATGTGGCATATCTTTTATATATGCCTTATAACATATATACTTCACTACACAAATTTGTTGCTTTTATTTTTTCATGATAATATCTGCCTAATCTAATTTTCCTTGGGTAAAATTGTATTTTGTGTTGAATTTCCTCAGAGTCAAAATGCCTGGACTAAGATATTCTGCTGTAATTTTAATTTCTTCTGATTTTTTTTCTCTCAATCAGAATGTCAGTGTTAGCTAGAACTGTTAATAATAAATATGATTGTTGAAATAGGTTCGATTCCAAATAGATGTTCCATAAAGCCTGAGAGCATCTGGGGAGCAAATGTAAATTTAAGGGAAAAGGACACATTTCTTCTTCAGGCAAAACCTGTTATTTGAAGTTGACTTCTGGTTCACTGCAAAAGAGCTCTTCCATCACCTCGGAGCTTTTATTTCCAGAGCAAATCTAATCTGGCTTTTGCTCTCTGGTTGGATTGACTACCTCTTGGCACAAATTGTTACAATCAACTACTCCTCATCTGTGTGAACAAGAACCTTTACAGAGGATCTGATTAAAATATCTGGTCTCTACACTGCTAAAGAGGACACACTACATTTTAGCTTTTGATAGCTTGATTTGTATCTTTGAAATGTGTGTGGTTTTCATTGATTGATTCTTGAAATGGTTTGAATTTGCCTGCCTACTTTTCATAATTATTGAAATCAGATAAATTTGGTTACTCTGGAATGGATTTTATTCCATTGCCCATTTGTGTTTTATTTTTTCATTTTGATAGTGATCTGGAAGACTGAATGTCACACACAGAGGAAAGCTTCCAGGGTCTTTGGGTGCATTGATGTGACAACAATAGTGATAAAATACTTATTTATATAGCACTTACTATGTGTCAGACACTATTCTAACTGCTTTATGTATATTAACTCACTTAATCTTTGCAACAGTCCTTTGAGGTTTGTTCTATTTCCCCTCATGTTACAGATGTGGAAACTGAGGCACTGAGAGGTTAAGCAACTTGGGAAAAAAACTCAGTGATGATCTCTGACACAAGCTGCATAAAATTTTCTATTTTTAAAGAGGCTTTGTGTCTTGTTTTAATTTAAAAATATAAACTCTTGATTCCCTTCTTTAGGAAATGGAGCAAATGTTTAATTTCCCATTTACTTATCCCTGCGGTCCTTGGAGAATAAAGGTTGAAGTATTTGACAAAACTGTGTTCAGCTTCTCTATTTGGTTGGTGGCTCCCAAACCTGAAAGGAAGACTGAAGTGATTTCTGCATATCACACTGAAACCACAAACCCTAATCCTTTTACTCACACCTCTTTCCTAACATGCTTCTTGGTTTAGTTCTGCCTCTGTAGTCCGGCACATACACATTGTTTCAAATAGCCAACAAAACAGTAACATGTTATTATCGATTTTGAGGAGACAAAATGCATTCAGTTGAAAAGTATTAAATGCACAGTTCCCTATCCCTTAAACCATGAAATACCACTTTCCCTCCCATTCCTGCTTTTCTCTATGTCTCTCTCTGACAGCACTGATTCAGCTCACTAGCCTATCTCACTTCCCTTCAGACCCCATGTCAAAGCAACTCTCTTCATTGACACCCAGCTTCCTCTTAGATCTCTGCAGGATATCAAGATACACCTCTGAAATTTGGTTGAATGCTCTGGATACAACCCATATATAATAATCTCTACTTTTTACTAGGGTTGCACTGGCTTCAGCTCCAGACATTTTATTACTTCTGTTTCCTCTCTATAGCCTTTGAAATAGACTCTGCAGTGCCCCAGTTGTTCTCAGTTCTCTGCACTTTGAATGAAAACAGCCTGGATAGGCTATATCCGGCCTTACCTATCTCTTGACTTTTAGTAGTTGTAGGCATTTTTAGTCAACAGATACTTACGCAGGGCCTATCAAAAGTTTTCAAATATGAAACTTTAGAGCCAGAGGAACCTGAGGGATCATATTCAACACCTTTATTTTGTAGATGAGGAGGCTGAAGCTCAGAGGGGTTAAAGGACTTGGCCCAGGTCACGCAGCTTGTTAGTGCTGAGCCAGGATTAGACCCAGGTCTTAAAATCTGTGCTTTTTCAATTCCATTGTCTTTTGGCCTTATACTTCGAATTTGCTTGTTTCTGGTTGTACCTAGCCTTTTATAACATTCTTAAGTTACCCCTAAAAGCTTTAAAAAGCTGACAACTGTTCCCTGGCTTTCATTATCAAGTAACAAGGATGCTTTTTTATGCAAAATGGATCCAGATCCTTACCTTTATTGTTCCATTCAGAGATTCATGATGCATATTTTCATATTTATGCAAATTCCCATCTAGTTGGCTTTCTCTACTCCTTTATACCCATATTTACATTTTATCACAATATAATATTTACATATCACAATGTGACATTTACATTTTATCACAATATGGTTTTCTTTTGTGGGGTAGGGTGAGAGAACAGTATTGTACAAGGATAAGAAGTCAGGAATACTTAATTTATAATAATTGTATGGAAAAGGTCACCTCTAGGAGTGATGCAAACAGTTAAGCACTGGGCTACTAACTGAAAGGTTGGAGATTCAAACCCACTCAATGGTGCCTTGGAAGAAAGGCCTGGTGGTCGTCTTCTAAAAGGTCGTGAACTTGAGAACACTATGGAGAGTTCTACTCTGAAACACATAGGGTCGCCATCAGTTGGCATCAACTTGAACACAACTGGTTTTGGTTTTAGGCATTTATACCTATACAACCTTAGCCATCTTCACAATAGGAAACCATGGTTGGGGATATTCTGATTAATATGCTACCTGAGCCTAAATCAGTCCCAGTAGTTGGGAAGATAAAAGGAGTTGTAACAGAATGGAAACTGTCAACAAATGGGTAGATGGAAATTTTTAAGTGTAAGAAATCCCAATGAACAAGTCATTAAAATGATATTCTTATTTCAAAACTAATTATTTCTGGTGAAGATAGGTATACTTTTTTTTACTGCTTATGAATACAAAGTAGAGCCCAGAAATTATATCCTTCCTAGCACTAAAGGACAGCCTATAATATTAATTTTCAGAGGCTGACATTCTCTGTTAGGTTACTAGGCCTGGCTTAAAATCAGCACTAGGAGCATTTAAGAATACACATTTTCTGTTCTTTGAAGAAAGCTCTTCAGCCAGTCAGAACAACCTTTACTGGAGAAGCCTAAGCTACTCAAATAATTTCATTTTAAAGCATAGATAAACCGTATCTTGGCTGCTCAAAGCTTGCTCAGAAAACCAGATTGCTTACATGGGCATGTGCAACTCATGCATTCTCCAGCCAGAATATAAGCTAGAAGCAGTGACATGGCCAAGTAAGGGAAAAACTTCAATTGTAAGTCTGGTAATTGGTTAACTCAGTTCACCTTTTAGTTCTTACTCTTTTGGTGAAGTTTTACTTTCCCTTTCTTTACAGACGTAGCTAACTTTTTCAGTTCTTGAAAAAGAAAGCTATTTGTTTTTTGTATTGATGAAACAACACAACTGCATTTAATTGGAAATATGAAAAAGAATGAGTAAATTCTGATTATTTATTTTAAATAATCATTTAACTGGGTACCGCAATTATTGTTTTGAAATTAAGAATCAATCTCTATTTGGAGTCTTATTTAAGATGTTTTCAAAAGTGAAATAATAATATAATCTTTAAGTAGAAAGTCCTATCATGACAGTGCTATGGAACACACCCGTCTATGAATCACTGTTATCCTTTTAATTTTAATCATTGCATTGAAAAAAGCAAGTAACTATTTCACACCGTTCTTCCTTCTCCTTACCTAGGAACTCCTAAAAGTTTTAATCACCTTTAAAAATAAAAACTAAACTAAATAAAATTATTTAAAAATATTTCTGATATAATACTTAGTAGACTGTTTTACATAAAATATGTAATTAATAAGAAGGAAAGAATAAACAATTTTTTCTTTCTTTGCATGTAGCTACTGTACCTAGGAGAAATGGGAATTATAGATTAGTTGAAACATAAAAGAGCCAACGGTTTGTTCTTATTTATTTATTCTTTCTCAAACCATTAAGAGTAAGAGAGAGGTGTACCTGTGAGGAAATTTTCCAACTGGGCTGTAGATACAGAAATCTCCATGTTCTAGAATAGATTGTGGCAGAGTGTGGAAACACTGTACACATGTCGAACATTCTTATATTGGCATATGCCTCAAGAAACAGAATTTCCTTTGACAATAATAGGTATTTCTTGAGATATGTATTCACAACACCAGTGTTTGATTTCCAACATTCAAAATACCAATTTGCTCTGAATTTTGTGAGTAATATGTGCACGTGTGTGACAGAGAGAGAGTGCCCAAATAAATTTTATTGTTATGAATCAAAGTACCCACTTAAAATAGACTTTACAAACACATCTACAAAAGTTGAGTTGATGCTACCTGAGTCAAAACCCATTGGTGTCTACAAAACAAATAATTACTCAAACCGGTGATTGTGATAAGGACCTTGACCTGATTGGTCAGATGATCTTGTAAAATGTGATACTTAGTGGGGACATTTTTCTTTTCTTCTTCTTGATGGGTTGCTCTGTCAGATGATTCTGGTTAAAGAAAATTTTTTGATAATATTGACATTTTCCTCCAATGTATGGTTCAGTGATATGATGCCAGCCTGAATAAATATTGACCAAAAACAAAACAAAAAACCTATCACTTATTTTTGAACTTCCAGACATCTAACTAAATGCTCTTTAGTTGTATAATACAATACAATACAAACCAACCTATTATATAACTGTATGAAATGTGGTGTAAAATGCAATGCAAAAACTTCAATTTTCATATAGTGAACATATTAAACTGAGCCCTAAATATATAAGGTATTAAAATGAGCACAGCAGCTAATGATAATTCAAATATAACAAATATAGCCTGAATGCTTACCAAGCTACTATAATTCATAACACTTTCCTCTGTGCTTCACATATTCATCTTGATTTATATCATCTCAAGTATTTTTTCCTAGAGTATCTGCTGGAGAAATGTGGCTGCTATAACTCTTATCTGTTTTGTGTTTTATCCTTCTCTCTGTTTGTTTTCTAAGTACTTAAACTATGAAACAGGTACGGTTACTAGTAGGAAATAAAGTAGCTTATAATGTAAAAAGCTTTCCTTGAGCAATAGTAAAAGTTTTTTTTTTTTTTTTTTTTAAAGTAACACTGAAAAAGCACAGAGCTAGAAACAGCTGGAAACAAAAGCCATTTTAAATTTTGAAGGCAAGTTATTTTTCAAAATATCCAAAGTGTGGGAATGGTTTTATAGCATCTATGTGTGACATGGTACTTATTAAAACATGCTTAATTTTTCTATTGAGATATGAGTGAAAGGTAAAATTCAAGTTAGTAAGGAAAAAACTAGCTGATTTGAACAAGCCTTTTACTTAACCAGCCACGATGGTATATACCTACTTCCTCCTGTGTGGTTCACTATTCCCTGGACACCTCCATTCCAAGTTTTTCTCCCTCTACCTACTGGTCCCAGTCTCTCAGTCATCTTTCAAAGTCTGGCTGGAATGCCACGTTCATAATGTAGTGGTTTTCCTGCTTTCTTCAGCTGAGTGTGAACCACCAGCCCCTCACATTTCCAGAAGCCTGTGTTTGTACTGGAGCCCTGGTGACACAGTGGTTGAGAGCTGTGGCTGGTAACCAAAAGGTCGGCAGTTTTAATCCACCAACCACTCCTTGGAAACCCGATGGGGCAGTTCCACTCTGTCCTATAGGATCTCTATGAGTCAGAACTGATGGCAATGGGTTTTTGGGTGTGTTCTCCTCTTAGAGCACTCTTTAGTGTCTCCCTTGTATTATAGTATTTGTACCTTGGTGTCTTCCTGCTTCTAAACTGTAATTTCTTTCACAAAAGGAGCTTTTTTATTTTTCGTATTATTTATCTTTCTATCACTGGTAGTCTCACAGAGTAAGTGCCCAGTGAAATAAAATCAATTCTATTCAGGACTCAGAGATACTTAAAGGTTGAAATGAATTTAAAGGGAAGTTTTTGGTCAAGACAGATTTGTATTTTAAGGGCTCTCTGTGTCAACAAGTAGTGTCACGGGCTACCTGAGCCTCCAAGTTCAAGAGCTTTTGGAAATAAGGTATCTGAAAGCACTTTTGGTCATACTGATGACTGGAAAGGCACTAAAAGGTAAGGCAGAGAAAGGGAGCCATAAAGACACTACTTATACTCATTTCTCTAAATTCTCAGTAGTAAGAGAACAGAACACAGAGTGGATGACAAGGGGTAGAAATTAAAATTGAGCTAGGTTCTTAGTGACAGAGAAGGGAAAGCATTTTTATTGAGGACCTATGATATGCCAGAGGAAGGTACCCTGATGGTGCAGTGGTTAAGTGCTCAGCTGCTAACGGAAAGGTCTGCTGTTCTAACCCACCAGCGGTTCTGCGGGAAAGAACAACTAGGGATTTGCTTCTGCGAAAATTACAACCTAGGAAACCCTATGGGGAAGTTCTCCTCTGTCCTGTAGGGTCACTGTGAGTTGGAATCAACTCAATGGCACACAACAACAATATGATGTGCCAGATATTTCATGTTATTTAATGTATAACAGTAACAATGATGATCATACTTTTCACATTCATGGAAACATCTCACACTTTTAAAAAACAGTTTCACATCATGATCTCATTTGATTTTCATAGCTTTGACATAAGCAGTATATGGATTGTGTCCTTTAACAGGCATAAAAAAGGCAAAATGTTTTGTTCGAGGTCAATGACATAGGACTAGAATATAAACTTTCTTGGTAAGCATTCTTTCTATTTTATATTTATATAAGCCCAACAATACAGTTTTATAATTGTTTAATGCAGTTTTTTTTTTTTCAAATTAGTTAAGAGCTTCTCAGCCCTGATTTTATTTCTTTGTGAAGTCATGAATTAGAATGTGTGTGGAAAATTTTTGTTGGTCAAACACGGAGCAAATCATAATTTCAAAGTTTGAACTAAATGTATTTTAATAAATAAGCACATCTTACCAACTTCTCATTTATGGCTCTAACCAGAATCGTCGTTTTGGAGACTGGAAAGAATGGAGGAAAAGTGGAAATTAAGAAATAGGCATACATTTCAGAAGTAATGCAGAAATGTTTTCTGTCTTCTACTGAATTTAATGTTGGCCTAAGTGAAGAAGGTAGTGGGATAGGAAAGAAGCCCATCGCTCCTTTTTACTTGAGAACACAAGGCTGCCTAGTAGACTTGACTCAGAAGTAGATATCCCAGAAATTCTGAAGAATTCTTCAGAATTCCTGGGTAATGAGGAGACCTAGGGAAACCCTGGTGGCATAGTGGCTAAGAGCTATGGCTGCCCACCAAGAAGGTGGGCAGGTTGAATCCACCAGGTGCTCCTTGGAAGCCCTATAGGGCAGTTTTACTACTCTGTCCTATAGGGTTGCTATGAGTTGGAATTGACTCGACGGCAAGGGGTTTGGTTTTTTGTTTTGGGAGGAGACTAGCAGTATTTTAGTTAAGAGCTCAAGAGTTGCATTGTCCACTGGCTGATCATTCGATTTTGTAAACTCTCCTGACTATTTTAAATCAGGTATTTCACAAAGCAGAAAGCCTTGGGATAGATTGGGAATGGGTTGAACCCTGAATTATCTTCAGAACTCCGAAAGTACCACCTGTTTACAGCTGTGCTGGTCTTCCCACAAAGCTGCTCTCAGTCCCCTAAGAGCCTTTCTGTTGCACTGGAATGATCAGGAGACTCACAGGCAACTACAGTGACTCTATAGGTAGAATTTATATGTGTTCTTTATAAGTAGAAACTATGCTCTAAAATCCTACAATTAACATATGTTGGGGTTCTGAAATATTTCACTAATTTAAAAAATTAGTAGTGTGGGGAAAGGTAATTTGTTAACCTGCAGACCTTTGGAGTGAATAAAATGTGGAAGAAGAATCGTCTTTGGAAAAATGTTGAGAATAGGTTCCATCTTGCCCCATACTATTTCTTCATTATGAATCCAGGACTGGAGGTACGACCTAGCCTTGGGTGCCCCAGAATCCAGGAATGACTACTGGCAGAAACATGAGTGAAGCAGCCCAAGTGACTGGGAAGAGTACACATTAACCCCAGCTTGTGACTTCATCTTCATTATCTCTCTGCAGAAAGCAAGGTAGAAATCTGAGCTGTCTGTCAGGCTTTTAAAATGTGAAAGCAGAGCATTTCTTCAGGCAATTTTATGATGAGTGCTGGCCAATAGTTGCACAAGTGGCATTATGAAATGCATAACTGGCATCACCCTATGTTGGAGTAAATAAAAAGTAACAGCACAAAGATTTAATTAGCATCTACAGTGAAGCAGGCCTTGTTCTGAGTGTGTTTGTTGCGGGAGGGGATCCACAGAGTAGTGAACAAAACAGACAAAGCCACTGCCCTCTTGGAACTTATAGTGGGGAAGACAGACAATAAACAAACCAAAAATTGTTATATATACATGATTTATATATATATGTGTGTGCGTGTGGTCAAAATATAACTACATTTTGAGTCAGAGAAGTGAGTTTCTAAAGTTACAGAGACTTTGCAGCAGTAATCAAGTCGATAGCTGGCTGTTTCTCATTTGGTTCACTAAAAGGACTATCCGAGTCTCTGAAGTATATCCGTATCCCTGTGGGACTTCTTGTTTGGAAAAAGTAGAATTTTATTTTTTTTCCATGTTTGTGAGTATGTGTATTTGTGCATCTGAGAGAGATGACATACATACACAAGAGTGCATTATGGATCACGCTCACATATAATTTAAAGAATAACTATTAATTGAACAGCTTTGGCTGCCACCACTCGGTCAAGAAGCAGTACATTGTCAACACTACAGAAAGCTCCCTTTGTCCTCCCTTCCTGCTGGAGGCAACCAATGTCCTGACTTTTGAGATGATTATTTCCTTGCTTTTTTTGTAGTTTATCATCTCTTATGCACTCTTAAATAATAAAATTTAGTTTGGGCTATTTTGGACTTTACACAAATGGATTATATGCTTATTTTATCTTTTATATTATCCTTATATTTGTGAGATTCATACAGCTGTAGTTTGTTCATTTTTACTGCTTAGTATTCTATTGTATGACTTTTCCATAATTTATATACTCTACTCTTGATGGACATTGAGTTGCTTTGATTTTTTGGCTATTACAAAGTATGCTGCCATGAACATTATCGTACAAGTATTTTCATGTACATATATATTGTTGTTGTTAGGTGCCATGGAGTTGGTCCCAACTCATAGCGACCACATACACAATGGAACGAAACACTGCCCAGTCCTGCGCTATCTTCACAATCATTGTTATGTTTGAGCCCACTGTTGCAGTCACTGTGTCAATCTATCTTGTTGAAGGTCTTCTTCTTTTTCACTGACCCTCTGCTTTACAAGCATTGTGTCCTTCTCCAGGGACTGGTCCCTCCTGGTAACATGTCCAAAGTATGTGAGACAAAGTCTTGCCATCCTCGCTTCCAAAGAGAATTCTGGCTGTACTTCTTCCAAAACAGACTTGTTCGTTCTTCGGGCAGTCTGTGGTATATTTAATATTCTTCGCCAAAATCATAATTCAAAGGCATCAATTCTTCTTCAGTCTTCCTTACTCACTGTCCAGCTTTTGCGTATGTGTGAAGTTACTGAAAAATATCAGGGCTTGGGTCAAACACTCCTTATGGGTTATATACTTAGGAGTGAAATTGCTGCGTCAATTTAAAAGTTCTTAATACTCCACATCTTTGTCAAGACACCATACTAGCAAGTTTTTCACTTTTTGCAAGTCTTTCGGGGTATATAGTTATTACCATTTGTAGTTTTAATCTATATCTCCCTAATTATTACTTTCTTTTTAATTATTAATGAGACTGAATACATTATTTACTGACCATTCGGATTTCCTTTTCCTAAGTTCTACCCACATATTTTGCTCACTTTTCTATTAAGTTGTTGGTCTTTTTCCCTTTGATCTATAGAAATTCTTCATGTATTCTGCATATTAGTAATTAAATGTTATATTACAAGTATCCTCTATGATTGTCTTGTTTGTCTCTTTATTGAATCCTTTGATGAACAGAAGTTTTAAAATTTTTGTTGTAGTTAAATTTACCAGTCCTCTGCTTTATGACTAGTATTTTTTGTATTCTGTTTAATAAATCCTCTCTCTGAGGTCATGATGATATGGCTTTATAATTATGCCTTTCACTTTAAGTCTTTCCACGTACAATTGATTTTTGTGGCTGAGGTGAAGTAGTAATCCAAGTTTATTATATGATTTTTTTTCTTTGTGGAAACCCATTGTCTTATCACCATCTATTGAAGAGAATGTACATTTATGTTTTTTTTTAATCCGTTTGATCAATAGTATTTGATAAAATACTGAGAAAGATGAGTTAAAATCTACTATGATTGTGGATTTGTTTATTTCTCCTTGTAGTTCTATACATTTACACTTTATATTTTGAGACAATGTTATTAAGTACATATAATTAAAATTATTAAATCTTCCTGGTTAATTGAACCATTTATCATTATGAAGTGACTTTATTTATTACTCATTATGCTTTTTATCATCAAACCTGTTTTCAGATTTTAGCTACAACTTCTTTGGGTTAATATTTGTATGCTACGTCTTTTCCCATCCTTTTAGTTCAATCTTTTTCTATCCTTAGTCTTTGGCTATACATACAGCATATAGTTGGATTTTGTTTTTTATTTGGTTTGACAATTTTAATCTTTTATAGGCACATTTAGTCCACTTACAGTTAACATAATGATAGATATATTTGAACTTAAATACATCCCCATGTATGTGCTTTCTCATTGTCCTGACTCCTATGTTTACTTGTCTTCCCTTTCTTACCTTATTTTGGGTTGATTGCTTTTTCTTATTTCATTTTTCTTCCCTCTACTCTTTTAAATTTTCTGCATGCATACTAACCAAAATTTAAATTTCATTACCATTTCACCATTTCTCTACACAATACAAGAACCTTACAATGCTTCAACTTTTGAATTGTTATTATCGTCATAATTTTCTTTTGTTTTATTTAACCCTACAAGACTTTATTATAATTGCCTTATATAATCAGTGATCATTCCCCTCCCCACATAGTTCTTTACTCCAAACTTCTTTTTCTACCAGGAGCCCTGGTGCTGCAGTGCTTAAGAGCTATGGCTGCTAACCAAAAAGTTGGCCGTTTGAATCCACCAGTTGCTCATTGGAAAACCTAGGGGGCAGTTCTACTCTGTCCTATAGGGTCATTACAAGTTGGAATTGACTCGACAGTGGGTTTGGCCTTTTGGTTTCTTTCACGAAAGACCTTCCATCTGGGCTCACTTTTACTTCTCTCAAAAGTGTATACTTAATATATTTTGGTGACACCCAGCTGGGGGCAAACTCTCTTGAGTTTTTGCCTTAATGTGCCTTTATTTTACCTTTTGTCTGTTAACGTATTGTCTCTAGATACAGAGTTCTACGTTGGTAGTTATTTTCTTTCATTGCCTCTCACCATCATCTCAGTCCTCTCTTCCTGGAAATCTGATTTGACATATGATAGAAATTTTCACTATACCTTCAGTGTATCAACTATTCTTTCATAATTCCCATCTTTTTTTTCCTCAGTGCTGCATTCTGAATAATTCGACTTGTTTCCTAGTTTGTCAATTGTCTCTTCAGTTGTGTCTAATCCGATGTTAAATTTATTCGCTGAGTTTACATTTCATTTATTGTATTTTTCACTTGCCTTATTTTCAACTTACTTCATTTTTAAGTCTGCTAGGCAAATTTTTTTATAGTTTTCACATTTATTTTTATGTTCGTCCTGAAAAACAGAAAACACAGTTGTTTTATAATCTGAAACTAATTTAAATATCTGAAATTTTTGTGGTTCTATTTCTGCCATCTATTGATTATTTCTTTCTTTCATGTTTTCTTGTGTAATTTGTTATTTTTTTTATTGTAAGCTGCATATTTAGACAATTATTCATGAGAATTCTTAGAATAAAGGTGCATTCCAACAGATGTCTTTTGTTTGATTTTTATGCCTGTTCAGCTGCCTAGGATCATCTACAGATTGAATTCATTTTAGATGACTTTACACATGCTACGAATTCAAGTGAGGTTATTTTCCTTCTTTTTCTGTTCAGTGCCAAGGTAACTTTCTTAAGGGTTGGGCGGATTTAATTCTGAGAGTATAACCCTTTAGAGTCCTATTTGACTTCTTACCTTGGGCCTTCCCTGAGCTTTGTCTTCTTTCCTCTTTACTCCTTGAATTTGCTAAGTTGGTAAATATCTTTGAGGCCAAAATGCCCATTGTGGTCTCCTTATTTTGCCCTGGTATTTTTTTTACTATTTTGTCAGCTTTCCAATGCTTTTAAGAAGTTTTTAAAATTTGTATCTAGAATTTTTAGTTGTTTTTTACAGTGAGAGAGAGTTGACCCAACCATGTTTCTAGAATTATAGCTAACAGGTAGAATTTTACTTGCAGATTTATCTTCCCAGTTTTGTACCACCATCATGGCAGACTACGTAATGACAGATTTCCTAGTCTTTCAAGCCCTCCTTCCAATCTATGCAGAATATAAAAGAAATAAACACAGTTTTCTTTTTACAATGAGCTTGCAATATGTTCAGTGTCTTTGTAAAAAGATCTATTTTGTGAAAAAAAAAAATTCTTGAGCATTTCTCTTTCTCATATGCTCCATAGAATTTACAAGCATAAAAGCCGGGCTATATTATCTTTGACTTCCTTCAAGGAGACAAGGTTTACAGCGGGAATGAGATAAGCCCCAAGGCATCTATTCCAAGTGATTGTCTTGTTCTATAAAACACCCCACTCCTCCAATTCGTTCTAGGAAAGAAAATCTCAATCTCTCTCAAAGTGGAAATAACAGTTTAGTGTGGGTCATGCAATCGGTTGTGTGTGTCTATGTTTGTCATTCTAAATGACTGGGCTGGTCCATTGCTAAGAGACCATAGTTTGCCAGGTTTTCCCCAATTACCCTTTAAGTAGTGGCTTCCAGGCGATAAAGATTCTAATCTGTACAGAGTACTCCATCTGTAGTTTTAATTTATTGGATCACGATGCATTGTGGGTAGATATTATGCACTAAAAACATGTTTTCTTTCCTGTACTTCAGGCCCAGGAACAGGAATGTTTCCAGTGATTGTTATCTTCCATCGTTTTAAGTTGTGGCAAAAGTCAGAGTTGATAAGCAGTTTAATTTCATTCTCATCAATAACCCGTGGATGATATGAGAAAGCAGAAGAGATATTATCACTAGCTACCAAATTGCTTTATGCTCTTGTGATAAATCAACAAATTCTTGCTATTTTTCTTTTGAAGTGTTTATTTTAACAGAAAGTCTGTTATTCAACAATAACTTTAAAGGCAATTCTCTTTTTTAAAGAAAGTAAATTCTTATATTTACTTAATAGTGAAAAGTATCATTTTCCCCACCCTTCAATCATTTACTGTGTTGTTGTTAGAACCTGCATATGGAAAGATGAAGACAGTTATTTTTACATTTAGAGTGAGAAAATAGCTGTTTATTTCTTCATCGCTAGTGAAATTCTTCTTTATATTTTGGAAGAGGTGGAGGAAAAGGGCCTAGTGATTATGAAATGCATAATCTATGACACTGGAAGAAACTGTTGTTCTTCCAGTGTAATTAGAGAATGCTATGAGTTTTTTCCTTTTTTTAGTCTCAGGTTGAGCAATGAAATACAAATAAGGCTAGAAAGAAATATTAGAAAACCCAAGCTGATAACCTTCAAACTCAATTCATGTTCTTGTTTGCTTCCAGACTCTCTTTTTAAATCAATATTGATTCAGAATTTTATTTATTCTGAGAAGATATGTGATTATCCAATAATTCATGACTGTTCTATAGGGCAAATTCACTGCTTTGTCACAGTAGTCAAGAAAAATCATTTTTTCAAAAGTGCATTTTCAATGCCCCCAAACGTGTATCCTTCAGCACTGCCTGTAAAATTAGTCTATTAAGCAGCAGGCTGAGTGCATTATGTGTTTTTTTTTTTTTTTTTAACCTGCTTGCTGGAGTTGGAGATAGCTTTGTTTGGGTATTATTTTTAACATTATAACAGAATCATTTATGATTTGGGTTCATGTAGGATGAATTATTTTAAATGAAGATGCAAACTATTTTGAACCATCCTTATGATTAGAAAAATCCTTCTTATAACATTCTTGATGTAACATAGGGTGGTTTAACATTCATATGTTTAGGAAGTTACTCAGCCTGGGAGAAAAACAACTATCGTAAGGTCATGATACCGCTGTATTGTTTGGTTTGAAATCAGTGCTGAGGGAGTCTTATTTGCATTTCCATTAATCTTGCAGTGTCTGATGTGGGGTCATGTTTCTGCCCTAATGAGTTTCTGAAACATATCATTTTCTGCTTGAGGCACTGTCCTCATTAGGTGATAAGGCATGGTTCCATGCCTGTGATGGTTAAGGTTATGTGTCAACTGGTTAGGCCATGATTCTCAGTGGTTTGGCAGATATTATGTAAGCATCCTCCATTTCGTGATCTTACTTGAGCAGCCAATTAGTTGAAAGGAAAGTTTTCTTAGGGGTGTGGCCTGCATCCAATATGTCTCTTGATCCTGTAACTGGCTCATCATCTTCTGACCTCCAGTTCTTGGGACAGCAGCCTGCTGTCTGACCTGCCAATTTTGGGTTCTGCAACTATGTGAGAAGCCTCCAACCTGATGCTTGACCCATTATTTGAGACCTGTCAGCCTCCACAACTGTGTGAGCCATTTCCTTGAAATAAATCTCTCTCTCTATTTTATATATATTTGGAGCCCTGGTGGCACAGTGGCTAAGAGCTTGGCTGCTGACCAAAAGGTCAGTAGTTCAAATACACCAGCCACTCCTTGGAAACCCTATGGCACAGTTCTACTCTGTTCTATACAGTCACTACAAGTCTAAATCAACTCAAAAGCAATGGGTTTTCTATACATATTTATATATATACACGCTTCACTGGTTTTGCTCGTCTAGAGAACCCAGCCTAAGACAATGCCTTTTCTTTCACCCTTACTAAATGTATTCCTCAGTGGTACTTCTGAAATTGCCTCATCCTCTCTCACTGCTACAGCCTCAGTCTAGCATCTAGCCATCTTATGTCTGAAATACAACAATCTCCTTGTTGGTTCCTTTGCCTTAACATTCCTCTTCTGCATCCTACAGATACATAAACGTATGATAGTTGTGTTACTTCCTCAGAAGACTTTAGGGGATTTGTAAATCCTACTCAAACTCTGGATAATGTGCTCCATTCCCTTACTGCTCTCATATCTCCCCACCAGGCTTCGATCTCCTCCACAGCTGAATATATGCTTTTGTCCAGCTTCTTCTAAGGATGCTCAAAATTCCTGTCTTCCAAAAAGTTACTCCATGAAAATCACACCTAGGCTAGTCATTAAAATTTTCAAGGATTATTGTGTCCCTCATAGCCACTGTGTCGGTTCTACTAGTGTTGAATTGGCATTGATTCTACACTAACCTACTTTGAGTATAAAGGTAATTTATACAGTTCATCCTCATTATTTGTGGATTCATATTTGTGAATTCTCCTACTCACTAACATTTATTTGTAGCCCCAAGATCAATACTCATGGTGCCTTCACAGTCAATCACAGACATATACAGAGAGGCAAAAAATTGAGTCACTTGTAGAGCACATTCCCAGCTGAGGCTGAACAAAAGCGATGCTCTGTCTTCTTGTTACAGCTCTCATACTGTGAATGCATCCTTTTCATAATCTATTTAGCGCCAGCTTTTTTTTGCATTTTTGTGCTTTTTCTTGGCAGTTTTGCTCTTTCAAATGACCTCCAAGAATAATGCTGCAGTGAGGTCCAGCTGAGATGTACCTTATGGAGAAAGTACATGTGTTAGATAAGCTTCAGTCAGACAGGAGTCATAGTGCTGCTGGCTGTGAGTCCAATGTTAATGAATTAACAATAGGGTACACCCAGAAAATGGAAAAGGAAATTCACCTAAATGTATGTGAGGCTGTTCCCAACAGTGCTAAAGTGACATCTATAATGTGTGAAGAAGCTGTGGAAATGATTTTAAAAAGCAGCTAAATTTGTGGATTCATGAGATGATGACTGAAAAAGAAAAAAAAAAAGCATAGTGGACAACATTGTTGTGAGGCTGAAAACAAAAGAAATTTACAGTCACATTACCCAAGATCAGAAAAATGTTAGACCCTTCTTGGTCAGAGTTAGTGTTTTATTATAGGGAAATACCATATATAATTAATTATTTGTTTATAATTGTAAATATATGCAAACAATATGAATAATATAAAATCATGTGTCTTTAGAGAGAAACACATAAAACAAGGTAATGCATTGATTGGTTGACAAAAAGGTTATGACCAGAAGCTCACAGGACCCTAACTCTGAATTTCCCTAGGAACATTGGCTCAGTATTCACTGATTCAGTATTCACATCAACTTTATAAAACGTAACTACCACAAATAATGAGAATAGACTGTATACACTTTCCTATTTCCTATGTTAGATGATCTCCTCTGAAGGCAGAAATTGTTCCCTTTTTTCTGGCCACTATCTATCATTTTATAGATGACAAAAATAGGTCAGAGAGGGAACTTAAGTAATTTTCCTAAGACCATACAGATGGTAGAGATAACATTTGATATGAGGTAATTTGGTGGCCAATTTTTACTCACTATTGTGGGATACTTTCTCTCTTACTTCCTTTGTTAATCCCTACTGATCTTGGCATTGCAAATTGAATGCTGAATAAGTGTTGGTGATAGGGGGAGTAATTTTTCACATTAATGCAATTCTAGGAGTCTCTTTGTCTTTTATCTAAATTGAAATATATTTAAAATGATTGTCATGATTAGTCTCCCTATTTGTAGTTTCATAACAAAAATGAAATATAGGTCCCTGGGGAGCACAAACAGTTTGCGTTTGACTACTAACCAAAAGTTTGGCAGGTCATGCCCACCCAGTGGTGCTGCAAAAGAAAGGTCTCAAGATCTACTTCTGTAAAAATTCAGCCAAAAAACACTATGGAGAATTTCTATTCTGTAATGAGTCAGAATTGACACGAAGACAATGGGTTAAATGAAAGATAAGACAGTGTAATTACATTGATATTCTTTTAAAATTTATTCTATACATATTTATTGAATGCCTGTTGTGTATATACCTGAAACTATACATAATAGGAATAGAGCAACAACCAAGACCTAATTGCTGTCCTAGAAAAAAAAAGAAAAAGAAAAAAAAATTGCTGTCCTAGAGTAGCTATTAATTCAGTAGGAGAAATGGTCATGTGTATTAGTTTCCTATTACGGCTGTAACAAATTAACCACAAACTTGGTGGCTTAAAATAACACAAATTTATCTTACCGTTCTGGAGATCAGAAGTCTGAAATGGATTTCACTCGGCTGAAATCAAGGTGTTGGCAAGACTGCATTCCTTTCTAGAGGCTTTAGGGGAAAATTCATTTTCTATCCTTTTACAGGCTGTGGAGGCTGTCTGCATTCCTTCACTCATTGCCCCTGTTCATCTTCAATGCCGGCAATGGCTGGTTGGGTCTTTATCATATCACATTACCCTGACCTTGCTTCTCCTTCTCTAACTCTTCTACCTCTCTCTTCACCACTTAGGGACCCTTGTGATTACATCGGGCCTATCCAGATAATCTTGGATACTCTCCCCATCTCAAAGTCCTTAATTTAATCACATCTGCAAAGTCCCTTTTGCCATGTATGCCAATATATGCACAGATTCCAGAGATTAGGATGTGGACATCTTCATTGTTATTAGTTGCTGTCAAGTTCCGCTCCAAAACATGGTGACCTTATGTATAGCAGAACAAAATGTTGCCAAGTCCTGTGCCATCTTCATGATCGTTGGTATGTTTGAGTCCATTATTGTGGCTATGGTATCAATCATTGAGGGTTTCTCTCAATTTCACTGACCATCCACTTTACTAAACAAGACATCCTATTCTAGTGATTGGTCTTTCCTGATGATGTGTCCAAAGTAAGCAATCTGAAGTCTTGCTGTCCTTTGTCTTAGTTATCTAATGCTGCTATAAAAGAAATACCTCAATTGGTGGCTTTAACAAATTTATTCTCTCACATTCTAGGAGGCTAGAAGTCTGAATTCAGGGCACCAGCTCCAGGGGAAGCCTTTCTTTGTCAGCCCAGGGGTAAGGTCCTCGTCATCAATCTTCCCCCTGAGTCTAGAAGATTCTCAGTGCAGGGGCGCTGGGTCTGAAGGAAGTGCTCTGTTCCCAGCTCTTCTTTCTTGGTGGTAGGAGGTCCCCATGTCTCTCTGCTCATTTCTCTCTTTTGTATCTCAAAAGAGATTGACTCAAGGTACAATTTCATCATGTAGATTGTGTCCTGCCTCATTAAAATAACTGCCTCTAATTCTGCCTCATTAACATCATAGAGGTTAGAATTTACAACACATAGGAAAATTACATGAGATACAAAATGGAGGGCAATGATACAATACTGGAAACCATGGCCTAGCCAAGTAGACACACATTTTGGTGGACATAATTCAATCCATAACACTTGCAGCTAAGAAGAATTCTGTTTGTACTTCTTCTAAAACAGATTTATTTGTTCTTCTGGCAGTCCACAGTATATTTAATATTCTTTAACTAAAGCATAATTTGAATGCATCAATTCTCTTCCTTTTCCACTGTCCAGCTTTTGCATGCATTTGAGGTGACTGAAAAAACCGTGGCTTGGGTCAGACAAACTTTGGTCATTAAAGTGACATCTTTTGTTTTTAAAACTTTAAAGAGATCTTTTGTGACAGATTTGCTCAATGCGATATATCATTTGATTTCTTGAATGCTCCTTCCATGAATGTTGACTGTTGATCCAAGCTGAATGAAATCATTGACAATTTCAGCTTCTCCTCTATTTATCATGATGTTGCCTATCAGTCCAATCAGGAAGATTTTCGTTTTCTTCACATTCAAGTATAATCTATATTGAAGGTTGTAGTCTTTGACCTTCATAGGTAAGTTCTTCAAATTATCTTCTTTTTCACAATCAAGGTTGTGTCGTCTGATTATCACAGATTTTTAGCAAGTCTTCGTCCAATCCTGATGCTCTGTTTTTCTTCATATAGCTCAGCTTCTCAGATTATTTGTTCAGCATACAAATTGAATAAGTAAGGTGAAAGGATACAACCCCGCCACACACATTTTTAATTTTGAACCACACAATATCCCCTTGTTCTTTTGAACAACTACTTTTTGATCCATGTACAGGTTCTACATGAGCATAATTAAGTGTTCTGGAATTCCCATTCCTTGAAATGTTATCCATAATTTGTTATGATCCATACAGTTAAATGTCTTTGTATAGTGATAAAACACAGGCAAACATCTTTGAGGGGCCATTATTCTGCCTATCACAGCATGTAAATAAATATCTTATGGTACAGTACACTAAGTACAACAATGTAAATAATAAAAATATGTGTATCTCAGAGATAAACAGTATTAGATTCTTTTGGATGCAGTTACATGAAGATTCTAAATATTGACTTCCAATCAAAGTGGGCTCCAACCACTGAGGCAGTGGCCAGCAGAACATCTTCACCCTTCTCTTTCTCCGTGAAGGTGAGTGGGGAAGTTTGAGGGGAACTGTAGGTTTCCTTTGGCCATTCCCAAGGCAATAAGGAGGGGAAAGTTATATTAGTCAGAGGGAATAGAATATGCAAAACACCTGATTTTGGAGTGGAATTATAAGAAGTTTGGAATTGCTAGATCAAGTTTGAAGTGAGGGATGGTAGGGAAATGTTTGGTGAGAAGAGCCAGATCATGAAAGGTCATGTGTACTGGTCTAAGAAGTGGGGACATCATCCTGTTAAGAAATGGTGAAGAACATGATCCCTTATCCCTTGTTGAGACTTGGAGGGAAAAGTATGCTTTCCTTGGATGAAATGATAGGCCTGCATTTATAGGCACAACACCATAAGCTTTATTGACAAAGAAAGTAAAATAAGTATTTAATTATTCACAATTTTCCACTCACTGTTATTAGATACTAAAGAAACTCCTATTTTGCACTACTCCACTTTTCCATGTTTGTTGGAAAGTTATTTTCAAACATAGCTATAGTGTTCTGTCTTTTGGCTTTATCACATTATCTGACTTGCCTGCTCATGACAGGCCTGTTTTAAGGACTAGAATACTTGGTTTCCCCCGCTTTCATTTCCCTTTTACTCTCTGAATCATATTAGTTTCTCTGAAGGAGAATATTCCTGAAGGAATAAAATGAAATGTCTCAGATTTTTGCTTTTATAGCTGATCAGTGGTAGTTACATTGTCATTGTCTTTGAGAAACAGACTGCTTTTAAAGAGTTTCTTTCTAAGCATGACCAAATGCTTTATCTTGCCATTTGCTTTCAATAATGTCATGTGAAACCTGCACCTACAAGGTGAATTAATTACCTGGACTATTTTCCTTAATCTCCATGAATTATTTCTAGTCAGGGGAAAATTGCTTTGTATGGGTACAGTACAAACCATTAACTATGATAACAAATGTGTAACTATAATAGATGTTTTTTGGTGATTTTGTTGTCATGCGACAATAATTTTGGTGATCAGAGAATCACATGAACTTAAGTAGCTTACAAATTATTGCCTAATTTTTGTTTTCATTTCCTTTGAGAAATATGAATTGTATAGCTAAGCCATATGACAATGAAGCACTGTGGCTTTTTTTCACTTAGCTGGGTTTATTCCAGAGATGCAATTAGAGCATGTGAGGGCCCCTGAAAAAGCAATGCCCTGTATTGATTTGCAGGAAATTAAAAATTTGCATGACAATATGAATTCTGCCAGCACATGGGGGCAGAGTGACATCATCACTTTCCAGCTGTCATTGCTACAAGGAAGGAATCAGCCAAATCTTATCATTTGACTGTGGTGTTAGCATATTTTCAACTGAAATATAAGGCAGCCAGGATTTATAATCAGGAAGTGTCAGCTTTTCAGGCAGATTTGACAATGGCATTTCATTTACACTGCAATCTGCTTTTTCACTTGGTGAGGTGCAAGTCACTAAAATTGGGAGCCAGCCTAGATGCTTTTAAACCAGTTTTGCCTGCCTTTCATGTAAAAAGCAAATAATAACATGAATAATATATGATGTTAACCCCTTCCAATCTGCCTTTTATTCCCCACACACCTGACATTACTCTGCTGTCATCAATGAACAATTTACTGACAAATGGCTGAACACAAGCTTTGAAGTCAGACTATCTGGCTTCCAGTCCCACCTCCACCTCTTGTTTGCTGAGTGGGCCAGAGCAAATTAGCTTACCCTTCTGTACCTCAACTTCCTCATCTGTAAAATGGGATGATAGTAATGACATAACTTATAGAATTATTTGGAGCATTAAATGAGATAATAAATATAACAGGGCTATTTTTTTTATTATATTACACAGCTCAAAGGAATATAATTTACATTGCGCATTGCGTTCTTAATGTGAATGGCATTCCCTAGTGTTATGCAAAATGGCAGGCCTATGTATAATGCACTTACAGCAGTTTCTGGTTCAGACAAGAATTCACCAAAGAGTTACTGTTCTGTAGAATTTGTGATCGTCCATCTTTCTTGAAGTTTTGGCTTTGTTGAACGTCACTTTTCTGTATCTCTTCTCACAACTATTTGATTTTGCCTTTTAACCTTAGTTGTGGTTGTTTTCCAAAGCTCATACACATCATGATGACCTACTTTTCTCCATCAGGTTATATAAAAGCTATGGACATCATTTGGTTTGTTATGTAGAGCTAGAAATAAGGACTCTGTATGAACTGAGATAGACGTCGAGAATTGAAATTCCAAATAAAATCAAGTAGCCTAGGAATCCCCCAATCCAGAGTGCAACAGAATTATCTTGGAGGGGACACTTTAAAAATACAGATCCCCACGCTTATCCCTAGACCCGTAGAAAACCAAACCCATTGCCATTGAGTTGATTCTGACTCATAGCAACTGTACAGGACCTAGTAGAACTGCCCCATAGGGTTGTCAAAGAGTGGCTGGTGGATTTGAACTACTAACCTTTTGGTTGGCAGCCAAGTTCCTAACCACTATACTACCAGGGCTCCTACTGAATGAAATATTTGATTATGAAGGAAGATATGGGGGAGAGGGCTGAAAACATGTACCAAATTTTTTTTTGAGCTGTTTCAGCTGTGCTGTCAGATTTGGGAACTGAAATTTAGGACCAGGAAGATTATCAACACTAGTGTTCAAAATCAGAGTGGAAGATCCAAGTCAAAGAGCAAAGAGGTGAGAGGGTGGGCAGAAAGTAAAGCCAAAGTTCAGTGTTCTGGAGTCAGGAGCTTTGAACACACAGAAGCCTGCCCACTCATGACCACCTCAGCACCCCACAGCACCCTCTGCATATCACCATTCTTACCATAGAGTGCTGAAATTGTGTGTCTTGAGCCTATATTTCTTATTTAACTGTGAGGTTCATGAAGGAAAACAGTTTCAAGAATTCATCCATATAACCGTACCCCTGTCCATGGCAAAAATCTGCTGCTGTCGAGTTGATTCCAACTCATAGAGACCCTATAGGACAGAGTAGAACTGTTCCATAGAGTTTCTAAGGAGCAACTGGTGGATTTGAACTGTAGACCTTTTGGTTAGCAGCCAAGCTCTTAACCACTGCACCACCAGGGCTCAGGATATAATAAATGTTTTTAAACTGAATTGTCATTGAAATTCACATTAAGACAAGTGAATAAGTGTATTGGTAGGATTCTGGCTGCATGTAACCAACTCGAACTAGCAAAAAGAAAAAGGAATTTAGTATAAGAATATAGAATATCTGGACTTCTGGCCAACATGGCACCATAGACAGAAGCACTGCACCATCCCTCCACAGCAGAAACCCAAAAAGCTAAGTAAAACAGAGACAAATGTCAATCCTGGAACCCAAAGAGTCAAATGAAGAAATAAAGAACTCAGCCAAGCACTGAGTAGAATAAGAAACTGACAGAGAACAGAGAACCAGGAAAGATATGTGCAGAGGTCCCCTATCAGCTAATGCAGCACAGATTCACCATCTTGGACTCCTGTCAGGGACTGGCGAACAGGGAGCACAGGAAAGCAGTTTCATGGCGCTCTCAGCAGGAGACAGAGCACACAGTAACCAGTGATACACACTTTCCCACCACCCCATCCTCTCCCCACTGCTCTACCTCTGCTTTTCCTGGCTGGCAGTGGTGGCTTGGCTGACCAGGAAGTGCAGCGTCCGTGCCACTTAGATTTGCCCCACCCACATTGGAGATTGGCAGACAGGGAGTAGGGAAAGCAGATTCATGAAGTTCCCAGGAGGAGACAGAGCACCTGGTAACCAGCGATATACACTTCCCCAACCCTCCACCCGGCCTCCTCTGCTTCCCACCAGTTGCAGTCTATCGGCCGGGAGGCAACAGTTTTGACCCTGCGCCTCTTGGATTCATCCTACCCACAGTGGCCTGCTCCCTGAGTGCCATTTGTCTGTTGCTGATATTACCTTTTTCCATTTCCTTTGGTTTCTTCCATACCTCCAACCACTTCCCCCTCCTTTCTCTTGAACACCTGGCTCTGTGTGCCATCTTTCCTTCTTCTTGAAAGGCTGTGAATCACTGCTCAACTGGGAAACCACTCCCCTGGCCCACAGCACTATGCTGGTATGATCCCCAGGGCTTTTTTTTTTTTTTTCAGCTTTGTTTTGTTTTGCTTTGTCCTGTTTTGTTTTGTTTGTTCATTTTCTTTTTCTTTCCATGGCTTGGGAGCCCCTTCTAGTCATGCTGCTCTGCCCAGCTTAGAAGCCACTTCCCCAGTCTGGGCAGCCATGTCAGAGGGATCCCTGGAGGCATTTTTTTTTCTCTTTTTTCCTTTCTGTCTTTCTTCATTTCTCAGTTCTCATCTCTCTATACTTACCTTCTTTTTCTGTCTCCTAAATACCTGGCACTGTGTGCAATCTATACCCCCTCTAACCAGGCTATGCTGTACAGCCTGGGAGCCACTTCCCTGGTCTTTGCAGCTGCACTGGTGGGATCTGTAGGCACTTTTCTTTTCTTTCTTTCTTATTTTTTTTCCTCTTCCAAATTTTTATCTAACAATTTATTCTTTTTACTTTTTGTTTTTCTATGTTCCTCAATTTCTCATCACTCCAATGGCAAGCTCCCTTAGCACGATTTTTTTTTTCCTTGTTTTTGGCTCCTGTTTCTCTCCCCTCTCTCTCCTCTTTCCCATACCCATATTAGCTCCATACATCACAACCTCCCTTCTCCTTCCTGCCTACATGCACTGTGTGCTGAACATCATACCACCAAGTAGCACAGGCATGGCCTACTGGAACCTGAGTAGCGCTGATTCCTGGCCTGCCCTGTCAGCCCTAGTATGTGCCACAAACAACCCATTCCAGCCCCTCCCCTTCAGCTGTACCTACCATGCTACACCATAACTGAGTGTCTGGCCCTGCCCATTGGATGAGGAGGTGAAAAGTATCATGACCACAAATGAGTAAAAACAAAGAACACACAGCTCGTCTGCTCAGACATAGCCAAATAGAACAAGAAAAGCAAGATGAAATAAAAAGAACTACAATCAATAAACAAAGAAAATAACTACTGAATGTCCCAAAGACAGCAGACAATATCAAAACATTGAAAAAGAGCAGGATGGTTCCATTAGGTGTCCAAAATAAAACACCAGATGACTTGCCAGTAGAAGAAAAGGCATGAGAACTACCTGACAGGGAATTTAAATCTCTAATATTCAGAGCTACCCAAGAGTTGAAACAAAAAACAGGCAAATATTAGGAAAAAATAGACAAATTCATGGAAAAGGTAGACAAATTCATGGAAAATACAGACAAAAATGGAATAATTCAGGAAAATAATACAGGAATAAAATGCTAAAATAAATTCACAACTAGAAATCATACAAAAACAACAACTAGAAATCCAAAAGATAAACAACAAGATTTCAGAAATGGACAGTGTCATAGAAGGGCTGAGCAGCAGGTTTGAAATGACGGGAGACAGGATTAGTGAAACTGAAGACAAACATTTGGATAGAACTGTGAGGAAAAATCAGAAAAAAGAATGAAGAAAAATGAAGAAGCCCCAAGAATTATGTGGGATACAATCAAAACAAAAATTTGCAAGTGATCAGAGATCCAGAATGGGGGGAGAAAACGGAAAACCCAGAGAGGATCATTGAAGAATTGCTGACAGAAAACTACCCTAATATCCTGAAAGATGAAAAGTTGACCATCCAAGAAGCTCAATGAACCCCATATAGGATAAACCCCAAAAGAAAATCACCAAGGCATATCATAATCACACAAAGACAGAGAAAAAAATCCTGTGAGCAGCTCGAGAAAAACAAAAAGTCACATACAGAGGAGAAACAAGAAGACTAAGCTCTGATTATTCAGCAGAAACCATGCAGGCAAGAAGACAACAGGATGACATACATAAATCCTTGGAAGAAAAAAATTGCCAACCAAGGATAATATATCCTGCAGAACTGTCATTCAAATATGATGGTGAAATTAGGACCTTTCCAGGTAAACAGAAATTAAGGACATATGTAAAAACTAAACCAAAGTTACAAGAATTATTAAAGAGAGTCCTATGGTCTGAGAACAAACAACATCAGACCACAGCCTGAACCTAGGATGCAAGATTGTACCAGCCAGATACCAACCTAGGAAATGAACTCTCAAGGACTATCCAAGACCAAAAGAATTACAACAGGGAACCAGAAAGGTTAATTAGTAAAGCACAACAACGTCAGAACAATAAAAGAGGCAATAAATGGTGTAGGTATAGAACTTTTAATGGAGAGAAAGGCAAGGTGTGATACTAAGTAATAATAGACTGGTCCAAACCTAGGAAGATAAGGGTAAATTTCACGGTAACCACAAAGAAAGTTAACAAACCTATTCATTAAAATAAAGAAGAAAAACATAAAGTCTCAATAAAAACAATATTTACTAAAACAAAAGAAATGAAAAAGAAATGCACAAACAAAAGGAATTCAGCACAGGAGAATAAAAGAACAAAGAAAATGTCAGCACCACAAAAAAAAAAAAAAAAAAAAAAGCACCACAAAATGACAGCAATAAACTCACACCTATCAATAATTACACTGAATGTAAATGGCCTAAATACACCCATAAAGAGACGGAGAGTGACAGAATGGATTAAAAAAAACAGGACCCATCAATATGCTGTCTACAAAAGACATACCTTAGAAACAAAGATATAAATTTATTAAAAATCAAAGGATGGAAAAAATATATCAAGCAAATAAAAAAAATTATTTTATTTATTAAGCAAATAACTACCAAAAAAGAGCAGGAGTGGCAATACTAATCTCAGATAAAATAGACTTTAAGACAAAATCCACCATAAAAGACAAAGAAAGGTAGTATATAATGATTAAAGGGAATTTCTGTTTTCAGTGCTGTTAGAGTTCGTTTTATGTATTTTGGGGACCTGTCATTGGGTACAAGATGTTTATTGTGGTTAAGTGTTCATGATGGATCGTCCCTTTAATTATTATATATGGCCTTCTCATACTGTATGAGACCACTACTACAAAAATTCCAGCAATTCCACTTCTAGGAATATATTCTAGAGAAATAAGAGTTGTCATATGAATAGACATAATGCACACCCATGTTCACTGCAACATTGTTCACAATACCAAAAAGATGGAAACAAGCTAGATGCTTATCAGCAGATGAATGGATAAACAAACTGTGGTACATACACACAATGTAGTATTACACAATGATAAAGAATAAAGATGAATCTGTGAAGCATTGCATAACAGGGATGAATTTGGAAGGGATTATGCTGAATGAAATAAGTCAATCACTAAAGGACAAATACTGTATGATACCACTACTATAAAAATTCATGAAAAGGTTTATACAGAAAAGAAACAATTTTTGATGGTTATGAGGGAGGGGATGGGTGGATATGGAAAAACACTAAATAGACAATAGATAAGTGATAACTTTGGTGAAGGGTGACACAGTACACAATACTAGGGAAGCCAGCACAGCTTGTACAAGGCAAAGTCATGGAAGCTCCATAGACACATCCAGACTCCCCGAGGGACCAAATTGCTGAGCTGAGGCCTGTGGGGATCATGGTCTCAGGGAATATCTGGCTCAATTTGTATAATGCAGTTTATGCAGAAAAGGTTCTACATTTGACTTTGGTAAGTAGTGTCTGGGGCCTTAAAAGCCTGTGAGGGGCCATCTAGGATACTCTGCTGGTCTCACCCCTTTGGGAGCAGAGAAGAATGAAGAAAACTAAAGATACAAGGGAAAGATTAGTCTAAAGGACTAATGGACCACAACTACCATGGCCTCCACCAGACTGAGTCCAGTACAACTAGATGGTGATCAGCTACCACCACTTACTGCTCTGACAGGGATCACAATAGACAGTCCCAGACAGAGCTGGAGAAAAATGTAGAACAAAATTCTAAATCAAAAAGAAAGACCAGACTTGCTGGCCTGAAGGAGACTGGAGAAACCTTGAGAGTATGGACACCCTTTCAGTTCAGTAAAGAAGTTACTCCTGAGGTTTACCCTCCAGCCAAAGATTGGAGAGGCCCATAAAACAAAATGAGACTAAAGGGGCACACCAGCCCAGGGGCAAGGAAAAAAAGGCAGGGGAGTATAGGGAAGATGGTAATAGGGAACCCAAGGTTGAGAAGGGAGAGTGTTGACACATTGTGGGGTGGTTAATCAATGTCATAAAACAATATGTGTACTATTTAATGAGAAACTAGTGCATTTTGTAAACCTTCATCTAAAGTACAATAAAAAAAGAAATAATAAAAAAAAAGAATATAAAGTATCTCATGAAAACCAACCCTGGGCCTCAAGTAGGGACTGGACCAAGAAAAGAAAGGCCATCATGACTTCCATCTTTGCTGCTCTTTACACATCTCCTTTAGTAAATTCTTTGTGAAAGCCAGTTTTCTCTGCCTCTGTAATCTTCAAGGTTTATGTTTTGCAGTTCCAATCTTTCACTGTCCCTTCTAATTCTAAATTCCTAGGTTAGAGAATCTGACTGACCCAGCTTGGGTCTAGTGTTTCAGCCAGATCTGGTTGGACCATGGCCAGGGAACAAGCACATGGTAGAAACTCAGCTACTAGAGACCCACCTCTGTGAATTGTGTGGCGGTGGGGGCTCAGTTCCCTGAAGAAAGGGGGACTTAGACATCCCTAAAATACTCCATTGCAGTGAGCCAGAGGCAGACAATGAGAAAAGGAGAGCCTTACAGTGTGTCAGAGAACTTGACACTGAAGTATATAGACTGACTCAAAAGGAAGCATTTTACACACTTCCCTCCAGAGTAGGAACTGATGTTGAATTTGCAGGACCTGTTGTGCTGCAGTCAGACAGGGCAGAGTGTGGATTCCAGATGGATCACTTATTAACGGTGTGACTGTGGGCATGTTCCTTAGCTTCTGGGTGCCTCATTTTTCACATTTGTAAGATAAGAATAATACTAATTTCCAGCTCACCTATATAATAAGGTTATTGTGACAAATAAATAATGCATTTAAGCACTGAGTATAATCCTTGCACTTAATGCTAAAAAATGTTAAATATTAGTGCTATTGTCATTATAACAACATTGTCTGACAGATCCTGATGTTCTCATTTATGAAGCTCATCTCTTTTTGTGACTTCCAAATATTTTCATGACTTCAGAATATAACTTCCAAATATTTACCCAACACTTGTTCCTTCTTAAGACTCCAGCTTCCTCAACTCCAGTTGCTGCTGGATTTCCAGTTGGATGTCACTTCAAACGCAAAAGCGCGTAAATTAAACTCATGTCCTTCGTATAACCACTTTACAATCTCTTCCACATGCTAACATTCCTATTTTAATGGTATCAACCTTTCCTTAAGCCTAGATCAGAGGTGAATGGGTGTCACAACTTCCAGATGGTCTGAAGTCACTTGATTTGGGGCCATATTTGACTTCTCTCTTTTATACCCTGTCTTATCATTCAAGTTCTACTTATCTTTTTTTAGATGATTATATGAATAACAAAGAACATTTACTGGGGATTTAGTAAGTGCCAGACAGTGTTCTAAGCCCTTTTACAGATATTTATTCATTTAGTCCTCATAACAACCTTACAGGATAAGTACTATTATTATTTCCATTTATGAATATAGAAACTGAGACAGAGAAGAGAAATAACCTGTCTAGGACAACCTTGCTATTAAGTGGCAGAGAACAGGTATAACTCCAGAGCCCTTGCTCCTAACCTCCAAATCTCATTGCCACTCTGTGATGAACCTTGAATCTCTCTTTCCATTACTTCCACAATCAGTGTGCAGTGGCTCACACTACTTCACATCTCTATTATTGGAATAGACTCGTAGTTGGTCTCCTGGACTTTGCACATTGTAATAAATTTGAATATTGCTTTTAGATTGTTTTTTCTTGAGCACTGCTTGCACTATATCATTCCTTTGTTCAAAATCCTTCTGTGGCTCCCTGTGTCCTATGAAGTATAAAATAAATTCCATCTTTGGTTTTTTAGGCTTTCTGTAATCTGGTACCGTACTTTCCACACTCAGCTTTATTTTCTCTCTTCCTATTCTATTATTCCGTGGGAAAAAGATGCAACAGTCTGCTTCCTTAAAGGTTTATAGCAGTTTTATTAATGAAGGCAGTTTTACTCTGTCCTCTAGGGTCGCTATGAGTCCAAATCTACTTGAGGGCAATGGGTTTCATTTTACTTTGGTTTATTCCATTACTGATCACTCCAATTAGGTTGATTTTTTCACCACCCCCACAGCCATGCCATTTCATTCCTCTCTCTGTGACTTCACTCATCTCCACAGGCCTAAAGTTTACCCTTCCAGTTCAGAATATTGGGGCTCTATAAACCCTTCCTTCTTGATCATCTCAGCTGAATGTGACCTTTCCTTCCGTGGAACTCTCATAACACATCCTTTATATCCCTCTCATGATACCATGTCTGCCTTGTGTTCTAATTATTTATGTACTTGCCATATTTCTCACCCTCTACACCAGTTTGATTAGTTTCTTGGAGAGAGTGCTTCACTAATCCTCCTGTCCCCTGCAGTGCTTCTTTCAATGCAGAACACTTAATAGGTAATCAATAAATAGTTGTTGAATTAAGAGAATTCTAATTTCACTCACCCAGAATGTTTTCCTTTTTACTCTCGTTTTGCTCTAGCCTTTTACAAAAATCTCATTTCTTGAATGAAACCCCCCTGACTTTTGTAGTCCCCAATGAAATCTTTCTCAGAACTCTTACAACACTTGTACCTGATAGCACACAGTTTAGCATTTTATTGTTTTGTATCCATATTCATTGTTCATGGGTTGCAACACAGGGTTTAGTATATAAATGTTCTCAATAAATATGTACTGAATGAATCAATATGTCAATCTTTCCTAAACAATTGTGTGTTCTCCATGAAAGGAACTTCATCTTGAACATGTATCCCCTCAGATCTCCTAGCCTGCAATAGTTGCTCTATGAATATTAGCTGACAGGCTGGATCTTGAGTTTCCATTTCAAGTCAGCCTTTTCCTTCCTTTTGTCCCGTCTTCAGCCTGTGATTACACTGAAGAGGCCTCAGAGTTCTCCGGTTTGATTTCCCCATCTAGCACGCAGGGTTAGGTCACTGATAGGTGGGAGTCTTTATGCCAGCCCCTTTTGAAATTCTGTACTTAATTCAAGACCAGACCTTCTTGCAGAGGCAAATTGCTAGAGGAAAGGCTGGGAATGGTTGAAGAAAATTGGGGTTATGAAATGCAGACCCTTGGCTGGGAATAAATTTATACAACTTGTTTACTGAACGGGTCTACATGTGGGGGAGAAGAAGCCATTGTATGTGTGCCTTGTATTGTTGAAAGATGAGGGTAATGTATCACAATCATGATGCAACAATGAACAAGTAGGGCATCTCCTCAGATTGCATGAAATCCACCTGTTGATCCAAAAGAATAAATAAAACATAATATTTAAATAACATACTAATAATTCGTATACACCATAGGGTCAACATGTCAGACACTAAGGGTGACTAGAATTCAAACTTCTTGAAGGAAAGCCTAATCTACTGAGAGGAAAGGGAGAACTGGGATAACCAGGCATCTCATATTATACTGTGCACTCCATAAGTACTAAGCAATACTTGGTGGTGGCAGATAGAAGAATGGTTTTGCAAAGCAGAAGGGCTTTGCTACCCTGGATATTATCTCTACTGTTGCTACACAATACAGTGTCAAGATGGGAGCCCAGGGTTAGGGGATATGGTCCTTACCTACCCTATCCAGCCTTGTTGCCAGCTGGAAAGAGGGAAAATGATTGACATCTGTAACCATAAATTCCATACTGCGCTTAGCAGTGGACTAGCCAAGAAGTAAATTTATTTTTACTTAATTAATAGGTTATATTTCTTCGCTATGTCATTGGCTTATATCCTTAAAGGCCTTTGTTTTTAATGCAGGTGACCCAAGGACTTTTGAGCCGGACTTCAAGGGGCCTGTTAGCAACAGGTAAGCTATCCTTCCCTTGGGAATATGGTTTTTAACAAACACAGAAAGCTTATGTTTTTGTATTATTTTCCTGTCAGTGGAGAATTGTGGCTACCCTGAGGGGGAAATGACTTATTTCTGCCTAAATGTCGCTTTATTTACACAGGAAAAGTACAGAGTATAAATCTTTCCATGAGCCATGAATGTCCTCTCCTGTTCAGAAAATGAATTGCCTTAAGTTATTAGACTGAATAGTTTGTACTTCTCAGAAGAGGAAGCCAGAAAAAGCTCTACAAGATTTAACTACTTTGTGGAGAAGCAAACACATTCAAGCAGTTGTTTTATGCACTTGTTTACTCTGTGACTCACCATTGCAAATGTAGAGTTGCTATGCCAACTTCTTCCACACCAGCTATTTGTACCACTCAGCTTCCAAAAGCATAGCATTTTCTGGAAGACAGTCATTCTCCAATGTATCATGTATGCCTCAGTATATTTTAAAATGCTCTGGGGAGATATGTAGTCATTCCAGCTGGTGCTTTTCCCCCTAAGGTTATATGGCATTTAAATATTATCCTGTGATTCACAGGGCTTTATTATTATTATTATTTTATCTTCTATTCCCAGACTTCCTGCTAATCAAAAAAGGGGTTCGTAGGGTGGAATGGCTAAAGATGAAAATAATGCTATTGGTAGCTGTTTTTTTTTTTTTGCTTAGCTTTGACTTTGATTTCTGGCAGTTATGTGTCATAATAAACTGTGATGTGAAATGATGATCAGCATGCTTATTTGCGCTTGCCAACCATCGGCATATACGTTAGCATTTTTTGCCATGTCTCTATAATCTTCCAGTTTAAGACAGATGTGCTTCCAGTTTATACTAATTCTGTAGAAAGCCATTTGATTCAGGTTACTTATTCAAAGGTGTGTTGATGCCTTCTTTAGAATGAGTTGGAAAACTCTCTCTTCTCTCCATGAATACATTTTGTTGTCCACTATATAAACAGCCTCATTCAATGTGGTGATTACTTTTACTGTAATTTCATTCATTTTAAAATAACTAATTTGTGAGAATTGAATCCAGTCTATTTGGCCTCAAGGGAACTCGAGATATAATCCAGATTCAACAGTAACAATAAATGAGCTACCATACATGGACAGAGGATATACAGATTACAGCTTTGTCTTTTCTAGCCAGAGAGAAGAAAGTAGAGTTAGGCCTGTCTGGCTTTAGGTGTGGGAAGGAGGTGAGTGCTCCCCGTCTTCAGCTATTTAGAATTTAATGATGGAACCCAGCAGTTCAGGTATAGTAAAAACAACTGTGATAATCACTGTGAGGAAAGTAATTTATTTTTACCTGAGGCCTTTTGTGATGCCCCAGGCACCATAAAGACCTTCAAAGGTGGAATGGCCATTACATGGGCACGCCTCCCCTACTCTTCAATCCAAGAACAGAGGAAAATATTGTAAAACCACAGGTGTGTAACCACAGGAAGACAGTTGGCCCATTTGTAACTTTTCCAAGCCACAACGTTCTCTACTGCCCTTACTGAGAAAATAATTGGGGAGTTTGAAAGCAAGTGAGAAACCCCCATTCTTCCTCTCACCTCTCACAGTAGGGCTGCTTTAATAATACCTTTTGCTGATATAATGTCTCGCTCCCCAGAGAGATCCAACGTCTTATCAGATATTCAGGTGGTCCCTTGCAGCATTCTCTGGCTGTTAGTCCACAATTTTATGTACACCTCTCTCAGTTTACAACGACATAATTTTGTGCCTAGTTACCACCTAACTGAGTTGTTTCAAGAGGAAGTGAAGAAATTATGGCAGTACATTAAGAGAGGTTAGGTAAGGGTCTTTATTTGTTCTCATCTACTAAGAAAAGGGACAAACAGGAGCTATTCCTTCATCATATCAACAGAAAAAGTAATTTTGATAGTTTAAGGAGTTTGTTCAGCCCCTCTTGAAAAGGTAGGTCTCCAAATCCCCATGCTTCATCCCCTGTATTCAACAGAATCAAAAACGTTGGTTAATTTTGGAGTGAGGTTTGTAAAAGTCAGAGGGGTATCCAGCACTTTCCTTGGCAGTACCTTGAAGGGTAGAAATGAATGCTCATAGAATTGAGAAATAGAAGCTCTTTTATAAGATGTCATATGAAAAATTCCTTTGGAATTTAGAACTAGGAAAAATGTTTAATGAATAATTAGTATACTTTCTTCTGTCAGATAAGGAGAACTGTGTAATCCACTATGTTGCTCTTTTTGTACCGGCTTGTAGGAAGTTCACTGATAAATTCAATTTAATTGTCAGCGGCTGTGTTAGCCTTTGAGTCAAGATTTTCTTTTCAGGGCTTGATTTTCTATCTTTATGTTAATAACTTTATTGTGTACAGGTGTTTTAAGTCATTTTATTCAAGATCTTTTCAGGAAAGAGGCAGCATACAGGTAGATGGATAAAGAGAAATGAAAGCCTTGGATGTTCCATGACTGACTTTTTTTTCCTCTTTTTATGCACAAAATGGGTGAAAGACACACCAGCCATTCTGATTTAATTGGTAGACTTATAAAAAATTTATAATACCTGATTTATTTGGTACCTGATTTAATTGGTACTGATTTATTTGGTACCTGATTTAATTTGGTACCTGATTTAATTGGTACCTGATTTATTTGGTACCTGATTTAATTGGTAGATTTATAGAGGGTGGAAAATCTGTCAGAAATTTAAAAGATGCATTTCTTCTTACTGAAGTAGGGGAGTGGTGAGTTCACCTTCACAAAGGGATTTCAGATGAGACTGAAGAGACATTAATTAAGAATGTCGTAGAGGTGATTCATTCACATAAAGAAGTCGGATGAGATGACCTCTAGTCCTTTCCAGTTTGGAGATTCTGCGATTCTATGATTCAATTCGTAATGCCAGTGCACAGAAGGAAGAGTTCAGCTTCTGGCCTGAGTGATAAACACATAGAGCCCTTTGCTGACACTCACCACATGCTCTTGTGAATTCCCATATACCATTATCAAGTACCCATCTCAGATTATTGCGATAGCACAATTCTGTCTCTGAAACTCATGCAGTTTTCATGTTAGCTTCTTGTTGAAATGATTGGTATGCTTCTTGTCCCTGTATAGTGGACTTAAATATCTGAAGGAAGGGTCTGTTATCTTGGAAAAATATAAGGAAAAGGTTATAGAAAAAAGGCACACAAAGTTCAAGAAAAAATTATAGATCTAGTGTTGTGAAAATGAGATTACAGACCATTGTAACTTATAAAATAGTTTTAAATAAAAAGTCTGCATACATAATGCTTCCTTCCAAAACTTTCAGATAGTTGTAAAATGTGAAAGGAAATGAGAGGAAGTAAAAATCAATAATTGCCCTGAATGGCTAATTCTTCTGAATACAAATGTGAATTGAATATGTGCTCTAAACCTGACACCTATTCTCATTCTGAATGGAGCAAATGGCCTAATGAGATAATTGTTTATCAGTGTGACTCTTTTCCACAGGAAAATGTAGACTAAAACACATCTTTAGTATTCACAGCCTGTCCCTTTTTTTTTTTTTAAGTTTTTTATTGTACTTTAAATGAAGATTTACAGAAAAAACTAGTTTCTCGTTAAACAGTCGGTATATACATTGTTCTATGATATTGGTTGACAACCCCATGACATGTCAACACTCTCCATTTTCAACCTGGAGTTCCCTATATGAGCTTTTGTGTCCCCTCCTGCCTCTTAGTCCCTCACGCTGGGCTGGCGTGCCCCTTTAGTCTCATCTTTTTTATGGGCCTGTCCAATCTTTGGCTAAAGGGTAAACCTCAGGAGTGACTTCATTACTGAGCTGAAAGGGTGTTTGGGGGCCATACTCTTAGGGTTTCTCCAGTCTCTGTCAGGCCAGCAAGCCTGGTCTTTCTTTTTGTATTAGCATTTTGTTCTATATTTTTCTCCAGCTCTGTCCAGGACCCTCAAATGTGATCCTTGTCAGAGCAGTCAGTGATGGTAGCCAGGCACCATTCAGTTGTACTGGACTCAGTCTTGTGGTCCATTAGTCCTTTGGACTAATCCTTCCCTTGTATCTTTAGTTTTCTTCATTATTCCTTGCTCCCGAAGGGGTGAGACCAGTGGCGTATCCTAGATGGCCACTCACAGGCTTTTAAGGCCCCGGATGCTACTCACCAAAGTCGAATGTAGAACATTTTCTTTATAAACTATATTGAGCTAGATGTTCCCCAAGACCATGGTCCCCACAGCCCTCATCCCAGGAATTTGGTCCCTCAGGGAGTTTGGATGTGTCTATGGAGCTTCTATGACCTTGCCTTCTACAAGTTGTGCTGACTTCCCCAGTATTATGTACTGTCTTAGCCTTCACCAAAGTTACCACTTATCTATCATCTATACGGTGTTTTTCCATATCTACCCCTCCCCTCCCTCGTAACCATCAAAGATTGTTTCTTTTTGTGTGTAAACCTTCTCATGAGTTTTTATAGTAATGGTCTCATACAATATTTGTCCTTCTGTGATTGACTTATTCACTCAGCATAACGTCCTCCAGATTCATCCATGTTATGAGATACTTCACAGATTCTTCATTGTTCTTTATCATTGCGTAATGCTCCATTACGTGTATGTACCAGTTTGATTATCCATTCATCTGTTGATGGCCGTCTACATTGTTTCCATCTTTTTGCTATTGTGAACAATGCTGCAGTGAACATGGATGTGCATGTGTCTATTCATGTGACAACTCTTATTTCTCTAGGATATATTCCTAGAAGTGGGATTGGTTTTATCATTTTGTATTCCTACCAGCAGTGCATAAGAATTCCGATCTCCCCACAGCCTCTCCAACATTTATTTCCTGTTCTTTTGATTCGTGCCAGTAATGCCGGGGTGAGATCACGGGCTGTCCCTTTTGTGGGACAGTACGTCCTACTTGACCATGCCCTAACTGTAAGACAACACTTCATATCAGCATGGTGCTCACAGGTTGTACTTGATTTCTAGCTAGCCAGGAGGCCATTAGAAAAAGGGCACCAATAACTAACATGGATTGCTCCATAATCATCACGTCCTTCCCATCAGAGCTGGAACACGTGTTAGCACATGGAAAGTAGCTTTCATTACTTACAAAAATCATGTAGCATACAACGAGAAAAACTCCATAATGAGCAGTCTCCCTCAAAAGCTGTCTAGGCAGAGATGCTGACTCTTCCTTGCACACTCCACTTTGTGCCATAGGTGAGGGACTTAAATGGGACCCTACCTCCTCCCAGTCTCTCCCTGGGCAGGTAGGTCCATTTAGGTGGACTGTAAGCTCATGTTATGTGGGCCGTACCTGCACCATAGCTGGGAAGACTCAGAAAACTTCCTTTCCCAGCTATTTTATATCCCCCAGCCTCAGTTAGCCCTGCTAACAAACATCCTACTGCAACATGCCGTCCTGACTTCCCAAAGGGGGGTGATTCATCCAGAGTTGTGTCTTTTAAAAGATCTTGCTAACATACATCAGGGTGATGGTTGTTCTGAGGCCTGAAGATGCCAGCAAGGAGAAAAACAGAGAAAACCATTGCCCTCTGGCTTGTCGGAAGGACTTACTCCTCATACCTTTTATTTCACTATATGTGAGCTTATTCTTTTTTTTCTATTTTTTTAGTATTTTTTTTATGCTTTAGGTGAAAGTTTACAGACCAAGTTACATTCACCAAGGTAGGGAACACTTGAGGAGGAGCAGGGGATAAAGGGCAGAGGAGCTCATGATTTCAGGTTTGGAAGTGTTAAATTTGGCATGCTTTTTTAATAGCACACCCAAGTAGCCCTGATGGCTCCGTGGTAAAGCACTTCGCTACTAACCAAAAGGTTGGCAGTTCAAACCCACTAGCAGCTCCATGGGAAAAAGATGTGGTAATCTGCTTCTGTAAAAATTAACAGCCTTGGAAACTCTATGAGGTTGTTCTATTCTGTTCTATAGGATTGCTATGAGTTGGAATTGACAGCACACAACAATAACAGCAAATAGCACATCCAAGATCCCTGGGTGACGTGAATGGTTTGTGCTCAACTACTAAGCTAAAAGTTGGTAGTTTAATCCCATCCAGCAGCACCATGGAAGGAAGGCCTGGTGATCTGCTTCCATAAAGATTATAGCCAAGAAAACCCTATGGAACTGTTCTACTCTGTAACACATGGACTCACCATGAGTTGAAATCGACTCAACAACAAAGGATTTGATTTTTTTTTAATAGCACAAACGGATAGGGATATCTAGTAGAAAGTCAGAGATATAAATATACTTCTGAAGCTCCTTGAAATGTTTCTGTATTTCTTTTAACTAAAAAAAGTATCTAAATAAAGGGGACAATCTGAAAGAACATTAAAGTCTGATAGAAAAATATATAAGTCCTGTTCTCTATTCTGAGAAATATTCCCTGACCACTGTTACCCCTAGAGTGAACTTCAGGTACCCTTCTTTGATGTTCCCAGGCTTCTCTGTGCACTTATAATACTGTGTTGTAATTGTTTGCTTGACTAACTTCTCAATTAAACGGTAAGCTCCTCTAAACTAGAGTTGCACATAGTAGATCAATGACTGACAGTTCCGATCATGTCAGCCCTATTCAAACTTCCCCAATGAGTCCTCGCTGCCTAAAGAATTAACTCCAAATGCCAAAGTTTAACTCTTTTTTAGGCACTACTAAATAATTTTCCTTTAGCATATATGTCTAAACTTATCTCTCTCTGGGGTCTCTAGACTCTTGAATGAACTTGTTGCACCAAACCAGTTGTATACCTTTCCACAGGATCTGAAAGCTGATCTTCGTTAGTGTTCTAAAATTAATCCAACTCAGGGATGATGACTGGAACTAACAAAGCTCACAAGAGACATATGTATAAAATCAGAATGCCAATGCAATAATTTACATTGAGAAATTGAATTAAAGAGCAGAGCTGCTGTTCATGTTGTCTTGACTAGCACATCGTCTCACTTTAGGAAAGCTACGTGAGAAATTTAATTATCAAAAGATTGCTTGATGAATGTACTGTCAGAACAAGGGAAATTACATGAGTGGAATCTCTAATGGCATCAGGCCTTGCTAGTCTGTTGTGTCTATAAGCACAGTAAAGTCCTGTCATCAGTTTGACTTACTGCACTATACTGGAGAGGGCATGGATGGGCAGAGCTACTTGATCATCATTTCCACTTCTTTAGATGCATTAATAAATTCAATAATTTTATAATCAAGGCTTGCTGGACTAGGAGTTTTTCTATTTCATTGAAAGTACTATGTATAACTCTGCTTTTGCTATGTGTTGATTTCATAGTTTAACTATCAGAAAGCAATATTATTTTCTGTATTCTGAAGTTTTAGGGTAGCACCTTACTGTCACATAAAGTAATAGTCTTCTTTGCTCCATGACTCTTTTCAGGATCCACCTCCTCTGACGAAGTCTCAGAGAACCTTCCCTCCACTGAAGTTGTCTTGGTTATCTAGGGCTGCTATAACAGAAATACCGCCAGTGGATGGCTTTAACAAAGAGAAGTTTATTGTCACACAGTCTAGTAGGCTACAAGTTCAAATTCAGTGGACTAGCTCTGGGGGAAGGTTTTTCTCTCTATCAGCTCTGGAGGAAGGTCCTTGTCATCAATCTCCCCTTGGTCTAGGAGGTTCTCTGCACAGGAACCTCAGGTCCAAAGAATGCATTCTGCTCCCAGTGCTGCTTTCTTGGTGATATGAGGTCCCCCATCTCTCTGCTCACTTCTCTCTTTTATATCTTAAAAGAGATTGGCTCAAGACACAATCCAATCTTGTGGAATGACATCTTGCCTCATTAATATAACTGCTGCTAATTCCACTTCATCAGCATCATAGACATAGGATTTACAACACATAGCAAAATCACATCAGATGACAAAATGGTGAACAATCACACAGTACTGGGAATCATGGCCTAGCCAAACTGATACACATATTTTGGGGGGACACCATTAAATCCATGACAAAAGTCCTGCAGTCTTTGCTGTCTGGACCACACACTTGATACACAGCCTATGCTACTTGTGATTGTTCTTTAGCTTTTTGTACATATGTTGTCTCATCATTTGGACTTAATTCCCTTGGAGGACAAGAATCTTCATAGGAGGCATGTAATATACCAAAACCAAACCCAGTGCAGTTGATACTGACTCATAGCTGCCCTATAGGACCGAGTAGAACTGCTCCCCTGGGTTTCCAAGGCTATAAATCTTTACAGAAGCAGGCTGCCACCTCTTTCTCCCTGAGAGTGGCTGGTGGGTTTGACCACCGACCTTTTGGTTAGCAGTCGATCACTTTAACCACTGTGCCACCAGGGCTCATGTAATATATGTGTGGATAATTAATGATGAGGGCTGGTTTCCATCTCAATATACCACTTGTTAGAGCACCTGCTCCTTGGATGGCTTTCTATTTTTAAAGAATGGGTTTATTTCTTCCTTGGCTGTGCTAAAAAATGTCAGGATTCTTTTCATTTGCATCCTCTTTAAGAAAAGTTTTTCTACTTAAAAAGAAAACAAGCAAACAAAAGCTCTATCTGCACATCCTGAAAAGACAATAGATGAACTTTATTACAAGTCATCAATTGAATCAAGTTGGACTTTAGTTTTCCAGACTTAGATCACAGGTCAAGCAAATGGTCATAACATTTTAATGACCCTGGCTTGACACAGAAAGAAAGATAAACAAAATAAGCTGAACTTTTTACACCGGAGCTGTAAATTTTTGACCTGCTTTGACACAGCATACTCAGGTCCACACCTTGTACAGCAGCAGGCCCTCTGTGGACACTTCATAAAAACTAATTGAATTTAAATATAGCCTGAGGTATAGTCCGTAAGCCATGGTAGTAGAACTAGCTCAGAGAACTCTGGCACTACTCTCCTATTAGATGAGCATCTCATTGAGGAATTTGAGCTCCCATGTCACACCAAGGACATTTGAAAATAGTGTAGGATTAGCAAGAGCTTTAAATAAAGACTTAAAGTCCTGGAGTTCAGATATATCAATGAAGGATCACTTATGTTTGGTGACTGCTTTGCCTCAAATGTGATAGTGTAATACTCATCATTCATCTCTTTCATGGGTCTCCCTTGTGTTTATTCACGGATTTATTCTATGCCATACTGCTTCCTCTGCATCGCTGTTTCCCTTCCTTTCTTCCTTAAATGAATATTTATAGTACACCTTACTCTGTGATAAGAATTGTGCTAGTTGGTGGTAATACCACGATAGGATATCTTTGTTCTCAATGAATTAACAAATAAGAGAAGAAACAAACAACTGAAAAGATGTTACAGTTCAATGCAGAAGTATAGTATGGAGTCCAGCATAACTAGATGGTGCCCAACTACCACCACCAACTGCTCTGACAAGGATCATGATAGGAAGTCCCAGACAGAGCTGGAGAAAAATGTAGAACAAAATTCTAACTCACACAAAAAAAGACCTGACTTACCGGTCTGATAGAGACTGGAGAAACCCCAAGAGTATGGCCCCAGACACACTTTTAACTCAGTACTGAAGAGACTCCTGAGGCTCACCCTTCTGCCAAAGATTAGACAGGCTCATAAAACAAAACAAGACTAAAAGGGCACTCCAGCTCAAGGGCAAGGATGAGAAGGCAGGAGAGGACCGGAAAACTAGTAACGGGAAACTCAAGGTTTATGCACAAAACAACATGTGTATTAATTGCTTAATGAGAAACTAATTTGCTCTGTAAGCCTTCATCTAAAGTACAATAAAAAGACAAAAAAACAGAAGTACACTACGGAAGCAAGATCAAAGGGCCTGGATCTCAGTGGTGGCGTCTTGAGTGGCTGCTATGCAAAAGGTTAATATTTATTTTCATTCAACAAGTATTTTTTGAGCATCTATTATGTCCCAGGTCTCTTCTAGGCATTAGAGATATAGTGATGAGAAAGACAGGCAAGGCACCTGTTTTCTTGGAAGAGACAGGGCAGACAACATCTAAGAAATGAGCATGGCAGTTTCATAAAGTGATAAATATGAGGAATAAGATAAAGCACTATGTGATAGAGCTGTCTGTGAGAAAGGGCCTTTAATTTAGATTTGGTGATCATAGAAGACCTCTTTGTGGAGTTGACAATTGAGTCTTAAATGATACGAAGACACCAGCCACGCAAAGATTGAGGACATAGTATTTCAGAGAGAAGAACAGTGAAATGTAGTCTCTAAGGCAGGAATAAGCTTAGTATGTTTAAGGAGCAGAAAGGTGGTCACTACGAATGCAGCATGGTGAATGTGTAGGGGTAGGGGAGGGGTTGGTAAGAGATGTTTTGCAAGCTAAGTACCGTATAAAAGCCATTGGAGGGTTTTAGTAGAGGAGTAAGTTAATCTAATATATGTTTTTAAAAATCATCTGACAGCTGTGTGGAGAATGGCTTTTAGGAGTCCAAAAGAAGGAACTGGGAGATCAATAGGAAGCTTTCGTAGTCATCTAAGTGAAGGACTGTGTGACTGGACTAGGGTGGTAGTAGTAGCAACGGAGAGACGTGAGTAGATTTAAGGTATGTTTGATGGTCGAGTAACTACTTATTGATGGGATTGGATGTGAGAGGTAAGAGAAAGACAAGAACCAAGAATAACTGCTATATTTGTGGTGATGCAAAATTTGGCAATGATTATATAGGGTCATTGTGAGTCGGAATTACTTGATGGCAATGGGTTTTTTTTTTTTTTTTGGTTTATTGGTGTTGGTTGCATAACATGGCTAATGTAATTGATGTCACTAAATTGTACATGTGAAAAACACTGAACTGGCAAATGCAGTGTTATATATATTCTTACAAAAATAAAAAAAGAATAACTGCTATATTTGTGACTTGAAAACTGAATGGATAGTGAATTCCTATTCTAAGAATGAAAGATTTGGGGAGAGGCAGGTTTAGGGGCAGTTTCAGGAATCGAGACTTCTGTTAGGGCTGTGTTAAGTTTGAAATGCCTTATAGGTTTCCTTGTGGTTATGCTATGTATGAGTCTGGAGCTCAGTGAAGAATAAGGTCAGGGCTAGAGATAGAGAGTTGGGAGTCATTGCCTATAGATAATATTTAAAGCAAAATATCTATATGAGATAACCTAGAAGTGAAGGTGGAGAAGAGGTCCAAGGACAAAAATCTGAACCTGACAGCATTTGGAAGTTAAACAGAGGTGGTGGAACCAGCAAAGGAGATTAGGAAGGAGTACCCAGTAAGTTAGGAGAAAAGCCAGGAGAAAGTGATTCTGTAAGAAGCTAAGAGAAGTGTTACCAAGAGGAATGTTTTTAAAGGACTGTCGTGCTTAAAACTTTGAGAGGTCAATCAAGATAAAAACTGAGAAGTAACCATTGGATTTGGAACATGAAAGTCATTAGTGACCTCAACAAGAATAGTCTCAGTGATATAATGGGCTCTGAATTGTGACCAAGGAGAATTAGAGAATGTGAGGTGAAAGCCTGGAGATGGCCACCAGACAGTTTTTTCAATAAGTTTTACGAATGCTGAAGGGAATTTGGGATGAAAGTAGAATTTTCTGAAGTTAGGATATACTAGAACATGTTTGTGTATGATGGTGGAGATGATCCCGAAAGACATTGATGATGACACAAAAGAAAGAGGAGATAATTATGGAAACAAAGTCATAAAGATGGAATCTGGAACACAACAGTGGATCCTAGCTTCCGGTAGGAACTCCTCAGTTCTATTCTGTCCTATAGAGTCCCTGAAAGAGGGAAAGCAGGGAATAGGGCGCGATGCTGGCATGTCAATAGTTTTGGTGATGGAAAGAAGAAAGAGATGGTGACTGATTGCTTTTATCTTCTAAGTGAATTATGACATAGGGTCATCAAATACAGATGGGGTGGTGGTGGTGGTTTTTATGTTTGTGGTCAGCCCAGATGTATGAGAACAGAGGAGAGGGAGGAGAAAATGTGAGACAATCATTTGGGAAAGTGGGGAAATGAACATACATACATATTATTAATTAAAATAATATATATTTTGCATTCTTCATGTAAATAATATTATGCTAACTTGGAAGGATTTAAGGAAACATAAAAATTGGCCACTGTCAGCAGGGATGGAGGGCAGCAGCAGCTTCTAAGGACTTGGGCTCTGGGGTGTGGTGCTTTGAATGTGGAATACGTACTCTGGGGCAATCCTAGCAACAGCGTTTCATTGTGACATTTCTATGTCATTCAGCATAATCATTAGTAGATACATCTTAGGTGCTTAAATTATGTAAAAAAGGAGATCCTGAGGTGGCTGGAGTTGCGCAGTAGTACACCGAGTTGCTTCATACAGTAGGGGGGCCTTGAGCAATATTTTCAAGGAAGGATCATGCTGTCTAGGAAGGAGGTAGGTAGCACCTCTTGCGCGTTGGCTTAAAGACAAGAGTAGGCATACACCATGCAAAGCAGATTTACTTGACTAGATCAGGAAGTAGAGAGAGGTTAGATATAACACATGACCAAAAAATGGAGAGGACTGGGGATATGTATGAAATAGTAGAAATGACACATTGGCAGGATTTCATTTTAGTTATTATGAAGAACTAAAAAAGAGGAGATCTAGATAGATTCCAGATCATAAATTAGTTTATTCCTTAATTCATAAATCTTATCTGTTATGCTTTTAAGGCATACAAAAATGAGTAAGACAGACTATGCTCTCAATAAACTTAAAATTTAAACCTCTAACTTTAATATAAAAAATGAATGACATGCTAAATGGATAAGCATAATTTGATGGGGGAAATGTTTGAAGAAAAAGGAACAATTTTTCCTGACTGGAAAAATGAAGAAATGTTTTACAGATGTATCATTTGAGCTGGACCTTGGTAGAGAATGATTTTGATAGAGAATGCAGAAGAGAATCAGACTTATGCAGGCCTATGTTCCCGTTTGGGATCTCTGGAAGCAAACATGAGACACAGTTTGGGTCCAAGCTCTTTATCAGGAATCAACACCTTTGAAAACAAGGAAGAGGAAGTGGACGTGCACAGATGCTGTGCAGGACCAGCAAAGCCTCAGCCCACCCAGCAGGGAGCTCGAGAGCGAGTGCTGTCCTGAGTGGTCTGGAGTAACTCTGAAATGATTAGGCCTTTATAAGCCCACCTTGTTCTGTTCCTGGTTTGTCAGCTGTTCTGGGAAGACATGACCTAGGGTGAAGGGGCTCTAGAACTGAGACAGACCTGAAGATGCCAGCAACTAGAGACTGCAGACTACACTCCCACAGCTGGGCAGCATGTTCTTCATTGAAGGAGGTTCTGGGTGGTGTATCTCCATGTGCACCTCAGCATGGCAGCCCCATCAGTTCTCCAGGGGGCCTGGAGGAGAAACCAGGATGAAAGACAGTGTGGAAATGAAGCAAAGCAGATGGTTTGGGATTATGGAGAGGCTTGAAAAGCATCAGGAAGATTGGGACTTCTCTTCTGTGGAGATTTGTTAAGGAAATTAAGCAAGGCTATGTGATCATCTTGTCATTCTCAGAATAGTAGACTATATGATAGTCCAATTCAAAATGGCCAGCACCAGTTCATTTCAGCTCACGAATGGCTAGGATATTGATGTTTATGAATCAGCAATCATATGGTCTACTATGCCAGTAATGACAACTTGAAGAGGAATGGCGTTGCATTCATCATCAAAAAGAACATTTCAAGATCTATCCTGAAGTACAATGCTGTCAGTGATAGGATAATATCCATATGCCACAAGAAAGACCGGTTAGTAGGACTATTATTCAAATTTACACGCCAAACACTAATGCCAAAAATGAGGAAACTGAAGATTTTTACCAACCTCTGCAGTCTGAAATTGATCAAACATGCAAAAAAGATGCGTTGATAATTGCTGGTGATTGGAATTAGAAAGTTGGAAACAAAAAAGAAGGATCGGTAGTTGGAAAATATGGCCTTGGTAATAGAAACTATGGCAGAGATCTCATGATAGAATTTTGCAATACCAGTGACTTCTTCATTGCAAATGCCTTTTTTCAACAACATAAGTGGTGACTGTACACATGGACCTTGCCAGATGGAATACACAGGAATCAAATCAACTACATCTGTGGAAAAAGACAAAGGAAAGGCTTAATATCAACAGTCAGAACAAGGCCAGGGGCCAACTGCAGAACAGATCATCAGTTGCTCATATGCAAGTTCAAGTTGAAACTGAAGAAAATTAGAACAAGCATACAAGAGCCAAAGTATGACCTTGAGTATATGCCAATTGAATTTAGAGACCATCTCAAGAATAGTTTTGACGTGTTGAACACTAACGGCTGAAGACCAGACAAGTTAGTTGTGGAATGACATCAAGAACATCATGTATTAAGAAAGTGAAAGGTCATTAAAAAAGACAGGAAAAAAAAAGACAAATACGGACGTCAGAAGAGACTCTGAAACTTGCTTCTGAACATCAGGTAGCTAAAGCAGAAGGAAGAAATGATGAAGAAAAAGAACTGAACAGAAGATTTCAAAGGGCAGCTCAAGAAGACAAAGTATTATAATGACATGTGCAAAGAGCTGGAGATGGAAAACCAAAAGTGAAGAACATGCTCAGCATTTCTCAAGCTGAAAGAACTGAAGAAAGAATTCAAGCCTCGAGTTGTAGTAGTGAAGGATTCTATGGGGAAAATATTAAATGACACAGGAAGCATCAAAAGAAGATGGAAGGAATACACAGAGTCATTACAACAAAAAGAACTGGTCGATGTTCAACCATTTCAAGAAGCAGCATATGATCAGGAACTGACGGTACTGAAGGAAGAAGTTCAAGCTGCACTGAAGATATTGGCAAAAAACAAGGCTCCAGGAATTGACGGAATATCAATTGAGATGTTTCAACAAATGGATGCAGCACTGAAAGTGCTCACTTGTCTATGCCAAGAAATTTGGAAGATAGCCACCTGGCCAACCAACTGGAAAAGGTCCATATTTATGCCTACTGCCAAGAAAGGTGATCCAACCGAATGCAGAAATTATTGAACAATATCATTAATATCACATGCAAGTAAAATTTTGCTGAAGACCATTCAAAAGTGGCTGCAGCAATTTATCAACAGGGAATTTCCAGAAATTCAGGCCAGATTTAGAAGAAGACGTGGAACCAGGGATTTCATTGCTGATGTCAGATGGATCCTGGCTGAAAGCGGAGAATACCAGAAAGATGTTTACCTGTGTTTTATTGACTATGCAAAGGCATTTGACTATGAGGATCATAACAAATTATGGATAACATTGTGAAGAATGGGAATTCCTGAATACTTAATTGTGCTCTTGAGGAACTTGTACCTGATCAACAGGCAGTTGTTCAGACAGAATAAGGGGATATTGCATGGTTGCAGATGACACAACCTTGGTTGATGAAAGTGAAGAGGACTTGAAGAACTTCCTGATGAAGATCAAAGACCACAGCCTTCAGTATGGATTGCACTTCAAAGTAAGGAAAACAAAAACTTCACAACTGGACCAATAAGCAACATCATGATAAATGGAGAAGAGACTGAAGTTGTCAAGGGTTTCATTTTACTTGGATCCACTATCCACTTGCACCCATGGAAGAAGCAGTCAAGAAATCAAAAGATGAATTGCACTGGGTAAATCTGCTGCAGAACACCTATTTAAAGCACTGAAAAGCAAAGATGTCACCTTGAAGACTAAGGTGCACCTGACTCAATCCACGGTATTTTCAATCACATCATATGCATGTGAAAGCTGGACAATGAATAAGGAAGACAGAAGAAGAATTGACACCTTCGAATTGTGGTGTTGGGGAAGAGTATTGAATATTCCATGGATTGCCAAAAGAATGAACAGATCTGTCTTGGAAGTAGTACAACCAGAATGCTCCTTAGAAGCAAGGATGGTGAGGCCATGTCTTACATACTTTGGACATTTTGTCAGGAGAGATCAGTCCCTGAAGAAGGACATCATGCTTGGTAAAGTATAGATCAAAAAACCAAACCCAGTGCTATCGAGTTGATTCCGACTCGTAGTGACCCATAGGACAGAGTAGAACTGCCCCATAGAGTTTCCAAGAAGAGCCTGGCAGATTCGAACTGCCAACCCTTTGGTTAGAAGCAGTAGCACTTACACACTACGCCACCAGGGTTTCCTGGTAAAGGGTCAATGAAAGAGAAGAAGATCCTTAATGAGATAGATTGACACAGTGGCTGCAACAATGGGCTCAGGGATAACAACAATTGTGGGCATAGCACAGGACCAGGCAGTGTTTTGTTCTGTTGTGCATAGGGTCTCTATGAGTTGGAACAGACTAGATGGCACCTAACAATAACAAGAACCACATGTGATCATCTGCAGTCCTGGTGGCTTCTAACCAAAAGGTCAGCAGTTCAAATGCATCAGCTGCTCCTTGGAAACCATACGGGGCAGTTCTATTCTGTCTTAAAGGGTAGCTATGAGTTGGAACCGACTCTACAGCACTTAACAACAACAGCAACAACGTGTGATCATCTAATTTTCTCCTTTCAGAAGAATGAACCTATAGCATCAGAACATCTTAAATGTAATAGTTGCCATAGAACACAGCTTCCTAAAGAATTTGGAAGTGGGAGAGATATACCATACATTGTGTCTGTTTTTTTCTGGATCTCTTATTCTCAGATAACAGTCTCCTTGGAGGTTCATTCAACACAAAGACACTTGCTCTTTCACCTTTCATGAGATTACAACTAATATTATTATAGCTAACTCACATCTCCTCTTTCTGGAGAAGCTAGTATTTATCTTTGCTGGCATATATTTGGAAACCCCGGTGGTGTAGTGGTTAAGTGCTATGGCTGCTAACCAAAGGGTTGGCAGTTCAAATCTGCCAGGTGCTCCTTGGAAACTCTATGGGGCAGTTGTACTCTGTCCTATAGGGTCGCTATGAATTGAAGTTGACTCAACGGCACTGGGTTTGTTTTTTTTGGCTTGGCATATATTCAATAAACATACCTGTGCCAGAAGAATCTATCACCATGTATTTACCAAGTATAGTTGTGCCCAGACCATTTTGCTGCTGAATGGAATCAGTTTTCATTTGCTCCCAATCATTCAGTATATATATATATATAATTTAAATATACTTTCTTTTGGGAAGAGTGAGAAAAGAAAATTATTTTTTATTTAAAAATTAAGGATCATTTGTGTCCTTATGGAGCAGGTGACCAGTGAATGGGTGTAGTTGGGAAGACAGCAGGAATGGAAGGCAGCAGCAGCTTCCAAGAGCTCAGGCCCTGGGGTGTGGTGCCTTGAATGTTGAGTAGGGACTCTGGGGCAATTCTAGAAGCAGCATTCCATTACTGGATTTTTATGTCATTCAGCAACCAGAAGTGTGGATCCAGATTACCAAGTCTAAATAGAGCCACAGAGAATCCGAGAGTAGAAAGAGCATATCAGAGGGCAGAAAGGCAAGGCCTGAATAAGAACTCCTCTGATTCACTAGCTGATGTTAGGTGCCATCAAGTCAGTTCCTACTCACAGCCAACCTATGTACAACAGAACAAAACACTGCCTGGTCCTGCACCATCCTCACAATCATTGTATGCTTGAGCTCATTATTGCAGCTACTGTGTCAATCCATCTCGTCAAAGGTCTTCCTCTTTTTCACTGACACTTTACCAAGTATGATGTCCTTCTTCATGGTCTGGCTCCTCCTGATAACATGTTCAAAGTACATGAGACAAAGTCTCGCCATCCTTGCTTCCAAAGTTCCTTCTTCTGGCAGTCCATGCTATAGACAATATTCTTCGCCAACACAACACAGTAATTTAAAGACATCAGTTCTTTGGTCTACCTTATTTATTATTCAGCTTTCACATGCATATGAGGTGATCGAAAATATCATGGCTTGGATCAGGCACACCTTAGTCTTCAAGGTGACATCTTAGTTTTTAACACTTTAAAGAGGTCTTTTGCAACAGATTTGCCCAGTACAGCATGTCCTTTAATTTCCTGACTGCTGCTTCCATGGGTGTTGATTGTGGTTGCAAGTAAAATGAAATCCTTGACAAAGTCAATCTTTTTTCCATTTATGATGATGTTGCTTATTGGTCCAGTTGTGAGGACTTTTTGTTTTCTTTATGTTGAGGTGCAATCCATACTGAAGGCTGTGGTCTTTGATCTTCATTAGTAAGTGCTTCAAGTCCTCTTCACTTTCAGCAAGCAGGGTAGTGTCATCTGCATGTCATAGGTTGTGAATGAGTCTTCCTTCAACCCTGATGCATCATTCTTCTTTATATAGCCCAACTTCCTGGATTATTTGCTCAGCATGCAGACTGAATAAGTATGGTGGAAGGGTACAACCCTGACATGCACCTATTTATATTTTAAACCTCTCACTAGCATCAGCTTTAATTGCTTTTAATATTTCAATATAATGACTGTACATAGTTTTTATGCTAGTATTTTTTGTACTTATGCCTGTGAGAAAAAATACTGGAGAAATATATCATACTTTGTCTGGGTATTGCTATTTCATTTATATCTTTTCTAGCTTGTGTATTACTTTTTATAATGATTATTTTCTTAGTTGATTAAAGAAAGAATTATTGTATAAATAGCACATACAACTGTCAGTTAAGCATTACATGAGATGCATTTCTATTTTGGTAGAAATCATCATGCAAGCACAACCCTTCACTTGATATGAGTCTGTCCAAATTCTATATATAGCATTTAAGAGAAAAGGAACAGTTTTTTATTGCTAGCCTTAAAAAAAAAAAAAAGAATTTTTTTTTTTATGAACCCAAATGGATAAAGTGATGACAAACTTCACAGCTATATATTTTTTTAAGTCTGGACATGATAAAATTAGACTAAATCTTCCAACACATATCGTATTATTCTTTTGATTTCAGTTACTTATCGAAAATTTATCCAAGATGTCACTGTGTTTCGTGATTTACAAGCATAGACTTCTCTTTACAAGCTCTGGACTTTTGAATTTTATGTCACTGAGTCACTTCAAACTGGAAACTTCCTTCATTTATTTGAAAGTCTTGAGGAATCCATGCATTCATATTGGCAAAGCTGTAGCCCTGAGAAACTTATTTATCTTATTTTTAATAATTTGTTGTTTGTGGATAAAATACTTTCTATCAGACATAGAAGAAATAAAGCTTAGAATCAATGTGGGAAAGGAAGGACAATTAGTATAGTATACTCAACATTTAAAGTAAAAAAATTCACACCATAGCTGTTGATCTCCTACAGGGACCTTATTTATGTTTCCTTTCTAAAAACATTCCATTGTAATGTATATTAACATTTTATGGGTCCTCTTTCATAGAAGAACTATTTTGTCCTCTGCAGTAAGTAGAAAAGATACTTAATGTGCTTTTGGTATCACAACTGTTTTTTTTTTCAGATTTGGGAAATCAAAGTTAAATCACATAAGCCATCTTCTCCGTATGCATTATCCATATTTATTTTTCTCCTATTCAATAAAAGAGAAATTGAAACTGCACCTCTTCCTTCCTGGAAGAGATTTGATTTCTGATCCCATTGCCATCAAATTCCTTCCCAAAAAAACCCTGGCTCTGATGTTTGTCCGTAAGATGAGCGCTGAATTTATGACTTTATTCAATGCTCTTGGTTTCTCTAAACTTAAGTCATTATAATGTTAGTGTGCTGTTTCCTGACACCGTGATGTGTTTTGGATTACTAGATTATGTCTACTTCCTCAACCTTATACACCATTTGCATCATTTACAGTTCAACAGTGGAGTTATAACTAGCACACATAACATTTTAGGGAGCTAAACTCTGAGGTAGTGATTTTAAGGAGTGACAGGTCTTCCAGTTACAGAAGGGAGAGTTCAGTTAAGTTTTAAGGATAAGACTTCATTGAGGAAATAGCTTTTGACCTGAGTCTTGAAAGATGGGTAAGATAAGTAGAAAAAACTGCAAGAATAAAGGCAAGAAGCCTTAATCCAGAGTGTGAAATACTATCCTTAGGACAGTGTTTCACATCTAGTAGGTTTCTGAATGAAAATATATAGAACAAGTCCAGTTTGCATTAGGAGTGGAGACCAACTATAGATGAAACAACTTGTTTGACTGAGTTGTACCCCCTCTGAATTGCCCCAGTTATGTCCTTGGCTTGATCATATTGACTAACTGTTTTGATATTGAGTAGATATAGTCTCAGCATCCTTAATGAGGAACGCAGTATTTTCTCTCAATACCGCTATGAGTCAGGATTGACTTGACAGCACTGGGTACTGGGTTACCGCTAATTAACTTTTTTGCCTGAGGGCTGCAAAATGTGAGATCCCTTTGGCACAATCTTGTTGTCTAAGACTTAAATTTTAACTCCCTTAAAAATAGAAGTATAATACATGATGAGTGGCTTTTAACCCTCTGGGAATGTAAGGATATATTATTTACTAGGTAGAATGGCCACAGAAAGTGTTTTAAGTATTTTGTTAATCTATTTAACTAAGTAATACGTATGAGAAAATAATTCAAACAGCACAGAAAAGGCATACAGTCCCTAGTTCCCAGAATCTCTCCCTAGAGATAGCAAGTATCCTTTCAGATAAATGGATGCATTTAAAAGCAGGTATTTGTGTGCATATTTCTCTCTCTTTCTATATATAAATAATAGTATAATAGTGTTCTATACTTTTTTTAATCTCACAGTATATTCAGGAAATCAATTTTTCAGTTCATACAGAAAAGCCACAACAGTTTGAAGAGAGCTCTTGAAGGAAGCTGTCAATGGAGAAATGTATCAGATTCTTAGTTTATTATTATTTGTACAAATTTAAAAAACAATGTCCTAAACACTCTTCTCTGTCTTCTACTTACACTTAAAGGTCAAGTCCACACATCCCCTGTATAACTCTCAACCCTAGCTACTGCCTAGGAGAATCAACGGCTCTCTTGTTTGTGTTGTTTAAATACTTTATACTTTACACATACTTCATTTATGACCCTGACCGTATTGGGGATCTTTTATTTGTTTGTTTGTCTGCTTATATCCATGGATAGATATTGAATTACTTGGAGCTTTCTCTCTGGAGCCTTATTCCCTGGTATATAATAGATGCTGAATAAATATTTGTCTGATTGAAAAAGAGTGAAAGGCCCTTCACTGTTCATAGAGTCCACATTTCTTTTCCTCGTTGTCTTTATTCTTTGATATTTGGCTTGAAATACTTATAAGCTCCCCAATGATACTTTTTAAAAATGCTTTAAACCATGGATCAGGAAAAGAATTAAGGGTGAAAAATAAGTCACCTGGAAATATTTATACAATGTGCCTTTTATGAACTTTTATGGGAAAAAGGATGATTCTTTCCATTTTGTGTTGCAAATTGATGAGGAAAGACTGACAGGGCTGAAATAAATCTGCAACTTCTAGACTGGAGCAATTGTCTGCTGCATATTCACTTCTTGAACCCACTCCATGATTTTTGTGCACATTTACGTAATGCTCACAAACACACTTCATGTCATTACTTTGAAAATGTTGATATTTGGCTTAGTCAAGCAAAGACTGCTTTGATAGCATCATGGATTTTGTTACAGTGATACAAGACTTCATTTTCATTTATCTATACCATGTTCTTTTATATCAGTCTCCTTCACTACAATATTTAATAGAACTTTCAGTATAAATGCAAATAGTCAAAAGAATTATTTTTAATTTGTTCATATTATGGAGCCTGTGGATCTGGTTTAAACAATTTTACCCAGAGCAGAGCATTTTTCTTCACTTTGCTTTGAAGATCATTTAAGGCTCATCTTTAAACTGCCTCATTATGTCTTGCAGAAGCATAGTTCTCACAGAACAACTAATCAGGAAATTCAAAGTGTTTGAAGTATGTTAGGAAAAACAGATGTTTACTATTTAAAGTACTGCAGATGATTGTTATTTCTTTTTCTTGTCAAAAGACGTTCATATCGACTAAATAAATGTATTGTCTTTAAGCGTGCATCCTTCTGTGTCATAGCGTTGGGAAGACTTCACTTCTAGACTTAGGCATGAAACTATTCTGCTAATGCTCAGTTTAACTATTCAGTTCACACAGTAGGGAAGCTTAGGTTAGGCAAACATCAGTAAATTTCACTCTTCTTAACCTAACATGAAAAATAGGCAAATGGCAGCAGTTGTCAGCTGGTTGCTTCAAAATACAGTACTAGCATGCTAAATGAATTCAATAGCCATTTTTTGTTTTTGTTTTTACCCAAAATAAGCCTAGTTGATTCTGTGTAAAAACTAAAGTTTACAGGTAAACATAGATGTTACAGTGTTAAACAACTGAGCTCTGTAGAGAAATCCAAGGGAAGTGTTAGCCAAACATATTTATTTCATTGCATTCAGCTACAGAATTTAAAAGAAATAGACTCATGTAATACTTTTATTGAAACAAAATTCATAATAATTATCCATTCACTTTGAAAAGAGTGCCAGAGATGATCTGGTTCAGCCTGCTGTTTTAGGGGTGGGAAACAGAGGCCTGGAGAGGTAGAAAGGCTTAAACAAGATTACCTGGTGACTTTGGTGGCAAAGCTGGGGTTTGAATCCAAGTCTCTAGGTTATGAGTCTAGAGTTCTTTCTCCTGTATTTCTCTGAAACCACTTTTCAGTGATGCTGTTACTTTCAATTTCACTGAAGTTTTGCTTTGTTTTTGTCTTTGCTGAATGGTGAAGCAAGCTGAGATCGAGAGAGAACCCATTTCTATGCAATGGAAAAAGAGAGCTGAGACTGGCTGGCAGAGGGGAGGGATTTGGGGGAAGAACAAAAATGCCCAAAGGGGAATTATCCTATGTTTCTCATATGTGGTGTGCAGTGTGAGTCCTCTTCTCTGCATTGTAGAATTGGATCCATTTTGGTAGGTGTGACTAAATGCTAAGGATAACCTCTGGGTGGAAGAGATCAAGAGTCCCTTAAGACTGTCATTTGGAGGACTGCCACATCTATTTATTTATGAGGTTACTTGATTAATGTATCCCTTCTAAATTGTGAGTTCAGTGAGGGCGAGGAGCATGTCTGTCTTATTCAGGATTATATTTTTAATATAGAGTATACATGACTGAAATATAGTACATATATGATACATTTGTTAGGTCTCAAATAAAAGGTAACAACTTGTTTGCAAAAGGATAATTGGGGGAGTAACCTCGCCTTATATTTGGGCACGTATGATTTGTATCAGGCATTTATTCTCAGGACAATTTAATCCTTAGGAGAACTCTATAAGGGAGTTACTTCTATGTCCCATTTACAAATTAGGAGCTGAGACTCGAAGACAGTAAGTCACTACCCAACAGCACACAGCGCATCAGTAGCAAACCCGGTATTATTAAAAGAGTGGTAGGGCTATCTGGCTTCAAAAGTCAGTTTCATTGTGCTATTTCTCTGAATAGTCTTGGTTTTTGAAGTCTCATAAATAGGGCTCTGATAAACACAGGATATGCAGTTCAAGGCTTCACTAAGAGTTAAAATACTATTGTTCCTCAAAGAGACTATGGAGACAACTGAAATTCAATCTAACTATGTCTCCAATAGGGAAAACTTTTTCCCATAAACAGCTGCAATTCACTTCAGAGGGTATCTCATGGCCTCAACAGATTATGTCTCATTGAAGCAATTTATAGACAAGAAGCTGGTTCTAAATCTAGATTTGCCTTAAAAAAAAAAAAACAAAGTTCTAATTTTCCCTGGTTGCTGAGTACTTCCTAAGAATGTTTCTCAAATTACTGAGTGCTCTCTCAATTATTTAGGAGGATAAAATAATATTTGGGGAAGACACTCCAGCATATAATAACCATAGTGCTAACTTGAGGTGCTTATAGAAACCATCTGATGAAGCTGGATTAAAAAAGGAGGGGGCAAGTAATACAGATTTGTTTATTACTCCTGGTAGTGTGAAATGCTGGATGTTATTGTAAACAAACCTTTTAAAGATTACTTTCAAAAACATTAAAAAAGGCGGGCGGGGCCAAGATGGCTGACTAAGTAGACGCTACCTCAGATCCCTCTTGCAACAAAGACTCGGAAAAACAAGTGAATCGATCACATACATGACAATCTACGAACCCTGACTGACAAACACAGATTTAAAGAGTTGACCTGAGTGACAGAGACTGAGAACAAACAACCACGGGGAAGCAGCGACTGTTTTCGGAGCCTGGAGCCAGCAACCCAGTCAGGAAACCTTGGCACCGGGCTTTGGACTAGGCGCAGGGGAGCTGAGCACGGCATCCTGTGATGGTGCAAACACGGGGTGCAGCCCTACCCCCCTGAACTGACCTCAGGGGAAACCCAGCCAGTACACGCAGGCAGCGCAGTGACGCGGCTGACAGGAGGTGAAGTCACTGGGAGGCAGCAACTGGTTTTGGAGCTGGGAGTGTGACGTCCCTGCCAGGGAACCTTGGCACTGGGCTTTGGACTGGGAGCGGAGGAACTAACTGCGGCTTCTGAGACACCGCAAGCACGGGACATGGGCCTGACCCTTGGGGGCAATCTCTACCCAGCCAGCGCACACAGTCGACGACGTGCCCCTCAGGAATCTCAGATAAAACAGTCATCCCAACCAAGATAAGTAACTTTGTCTATATTCTGGGGTGCTACTCTCTCCTATTTATCTGAACCCTCCCCTTCCCAGGCGGCTTCATTAACATTGGAATTTCCTGAGCCAGAAAGTAAACTGCTCTGCGGTTTTTCTTTCTTTTGTTTTTGTCTTTTCCTAACCCATTCTACTGGCCTGAGAGAAGCAACTACAAACAACCGAGGGACCAAAAATCCTTCCCTAATTGGACTAAAAACACAGAACCAGCTCCAGCCAAGCATATGTGATCGACAGTCTCGGGCTTTCATCCCTACAGGGAACAAGGTGGCTATTATAATGCAAATGCATTTCTGATAGGGATCTGACTGCAATTGTTTTAACTGATTTACTGGAAAGACAAGTTTCCCAGGTCTGCTATCTCTGCGTATTCAACAGAGCCCTCACTGACCCACAACAGGGAACTGAGGGCTGAAGCTCCCCCCAGACCACCTAGCCTCCTGCCTTAGGGGTCTAAGGAGGGTGACACCTACCAATCTGTAGAGGTGCTTGCATTGGGGGCCTAAGGTGCAGCTGCAGAGCCCACCCACCAAGGTGCTTTAGGAATAGAGACCTCACTGACACTTGGGGGAAGCCTGTCAGCATCCTGCCCCCCCCCCCGCTGGAGTGTGAACCCCAGCTGCTACTAGAATCTGGTGCACACAACTATCACCACTACTTCTCGAGGTGGATAGGTGCCAGTCTGCATCACACACTTGATGACCCAAATCAGATTCTACTCAAGAATAGTGAATGGACTCAGGTTTATATATCTGGTAACAGCCCAAACCAGCTGGTAATAGGACATAAGTGAGTCAAGGGCTACAACACTCAAGACAGCACAATCTAGTAGCCTATCTATGTATATTGAAAGAAAACAAAACAAGATAAGACTCAGTGAGCACATATAGAATAAATCACTGCAATATCTTAGTGATGGCTCGGAGACAGCAGTCGATATCAAACCACATAAAGAAGCAGACCATGACTGCTTCTACAACTCCCCAAACTAAAGAATCAAAATCTTTCCCAAATGAAGTTACAATCCTGGAAATGCCAGATACAGAATATAAAAAACTAATTTACAGAATGCTTCAAGACATCAGGGATGACCTCAGAAATGAAATAAGGCAATCTACAGAAAAAGCCAAGAAACACACTGATAAAGCAGTTGAAGAACTCAAAAAGATCATTCAAGAGCATAGTGGAAAAATTAATAAGTTGCAAGAATCCATAGAGAGACAGCATTCAGAAATCCAAAAGATTAACAATAAAATTACAGAATTAGACAATGCAGTAGGAAGTCAGAGGAGCAGACTCGAGCAATTAGAATGCAGACTGGGAGATCTGGAGGACCAGGGAATTAACACCAATATAGCTGAAAAAAAAATCAGATAAAAGAATTAAAAAAAATGAAGAAACCCTAAGAATCATGTGGGACTCTACCAAGAAGAATAACTTGCGTGTGATTGGAATCCCAGAACAGGGAAGGATATCAGAAAACACAGAGAGAATAGTTGAAGATCTGTTGGCAGAAAACTTCCCTGACATCATGAAAGATGAAAGGATATCTATCCAAGATGCTCATCGAACCCCATTTAAGATTGGTCCAAAAAGAAAAACACCAAGACATATTATCATCAAACTTGCCCAAACCAAAGATAACGAGAAAATTTTAAAAGCAGCCAGGGATAAAAGAAAGGTCTCCTACAAGGGAGAATCAATAAGAATAAGTTCAGACTACTCAGCAGAAACCATACAGGCAAGAAGGCAATGGGATGACATATACAGAGCACTGAAGGAGAAAACTGCCAGCCAAAGATCATATATCTAGCAAAACTCTCTCTGAAATATGAAGGAGAAATTAAGACATTTACAGATAAGCACAAGCTTAGAGAATTTGCAAAAACCAAACCAAGCTACAAGAAATACTAAAGGAAATTGTTTGGTCAGAAAACCAATAATATCAGATACCAGCACAACACAAGCTCACAGAACAGAGCACCATGATATCAACTCAAATAGGGAAATCACAAAAACAAATTAAGATTAATTCAAAAAAACGCTCAAAACAGGGAATCATTGAAGTCAATATGTAAAAGATCACAATAATCAAAAAGAGGGACTAAATATAGGTGGCATAGAACTGCCATATGGAGAGGGATACAAGGCGATGTAGGACAATACAAGTTAAATTTTTACTTAGAAAAATAGGGGTAAATATTAAGGTAACCACAAAGAGGTATAACAACTCCATGACTCAAAATAAAAACCAAGAAAAACATAACGACTCAGCAAACATAAAGTCAACTACTATGAAAATGAGGAATACACAAGTTACAAAGAAAAACGTCTCAGCACAAAAAAGTAAGTGGAAAAATGAAATTGTCAACAACACACATAAAAAGGCATCAGAATGACAGCACTAAACACATACTTATCTATAATTGCGCTGAATGTAAATGGACTAAACACACCAATAAAGAGAGAGTCTCAGACTGGATAAAGAAACACGATCCGTCTATATGCTGCCTACAAGAGACACACCTTAGACTTAGAGACACAAACAAACTAAAACTTAAAGGATGGAAAAAACATATCAAGCAAACAATAAGCAAAAAAGAGCAGGAGTAGCAATATTAATTTCTGACAAAATAGACTTTAAAGTTAAATCCATCACAAAGGATAAAGAAGGACACTACATAATGATAAAAGGGACAATTGACCAGGAAGATATAACCATATTAAATATTTATGCACCCAATGACAGGGCTCCAAGATACATAAATCAAATTTTAACACAACTGAAAAGTGAGATAGACACCTCCACAATTATAGTAGGAGACGTCAACACACCACTTCCAATAAGAAGCTCAATAGAGACACAGAAGATCTAATTGCTAAAATCAACCAACTTGGCCTCATTGACTTATACAGAACTCTCCACCCAACTGCTCCAAAATATACTTTTTTTTCCAGCACACATGGAACATTCTCTAGAATGGACCACATATTAGGTCCTAAAACAAACCTTTGCAGAATCCAAAACGTCAAAATATTTCAAAGCATCTTCTCAGACCACAAGGCCATAAAAGTTGAAATCAGTAACAGAAAAATTAGAGAAAAGAAATCAAACACTTGGAAACTGAACAATACCCTGCTGAAAAAAGACTGGGTTATAGAAGACATTAAGGAGGGAATAAGGAAATTCATAGAATGCAACGAGAATGAAAATACTTCCTATCAAAACCTCTGGGACACAGCAAAAGCAGTGCTCAGAGGCCAATTTATATCGATAAATGCACACGTACAAAAAGAAAAAACCTAAAATCAGAGAACTGTCCCTACAACTTGAACAAATAGAAAGTGAGCAACAAAAGAACCCATCAGGCACCAGAAGAAAACAAATAATAAAAATTAGAGCTGAACTAAATGAATTAGAGAACAGAAAAACAATTGAAAGAATTAACAAAGCCAAAAGCTGGTTCTTTGAAGAAATTAACAAAATTGATAAACCATTGGCTAGACTGACTAAAGAAATACAGGAAAGGAAACAAATAACCCAAATAAGAAATGAGATGGGCCACATCACAACAGACCCAACTGAAATTAAAAGAATCATATCAGATTATTGCAAAAAATTGTACTCTAACAAATTTGCAAACCTAGAAGAAATGGATGAATTCCTAGAAAAACACTACCTACCTAAACTAACACAATCGGAAGTAGAACAACTAAATAGACCCATAACAAAAAAAGAGATTGAAACGGTAATAAAAAAACTCCCACCAAAAAAAAGCCCTGGCCCGGATGGCTTTACTGCACAGTTCTACCAAACTTTCAGAGAAGAGTTAACACCACTACTACTAAAGGTATTTCAAAGCATAGAAAATGACAGAATACTGCCTAACTCATTCTATGAAGCCACCATATCCCTGATACCAAAACCAGGTAAAGACATCACAAAAATAGAAAATTACAGACCTATATCCCTTATGAACATAGATGCAAAAATCCTCAACAAAATTCTAGCCAATAGAATTCAACAACATATCAAAAAATAATCCACCACGACCAAGTGGGATTTATACCAGGTAAGCACGGCTGGTTTAATATTAGAAAAACCATTAAGTAATCCACCATTTAAATAAAACAAAAGACAAAAACCACATGATCTTATTAATTGATGCAGAAAAGGCATTTGACAAAGTCCAACACCCATTTATGATAAAAACTCTCAGCAAAATAGGAATTGAAGGAAAATTCCTCAACATAGTAAAGGGCATCTATACAAAAAAAAAAAAAAAAATTTTATTTTATACAAAGCCATCAGCCAACATCACTCTAAGTGGAGAGAGCCTGAAAGCATTTCCCTTGAGAACAGGAATCAGACAAGGATGCCCTTTATCACCACTCTTATTCAACATTGTGCTAGAAGTCCTAGCCAGAGCAATTAAGCTAGACAAAGAAATAAAGGGCATCCGGACTGGCAAAGAAGAAGTAAAATAATCTCTATTTGCAGATGACATGATCTTATACACAGAAAACCCTAAGGAATCCTCCAGAAAACTACTGAAACTAATGGAAGAGTTAGGCAGAGTCTCAGGTTGTAAGATAAACATACAAAAATCACTTGGATTCTACATCAACAAAAAGAACAACGAAGAGGAAATCACCAAATCAATACCATTCATAGTAGCCCCCAAGAAGATAAAATACTTAGGAATAATTCCTACCAAAGATGTAAAAGACCTATATGAAGAAAACTACAAAGTTCTACTACAAGAAACTAAAAAGGATCTACTTAAGTGGAAAAACACACATTGCTCATGGATAGGAAGACTTAACATAGTAAAAATGTCTGTTCTACCAAAAGCCGTCTATACATACAATGCACTTCCAATCCAAATTCCAATGACATTTTTTAATGTGATGGAGAAACAAATCACCAACTTCACATGGAAGGGAAATAAGCCTCGGATAAGCAAAGCATTACTGAAAAAGAAGAAGAAAGTGGTAGGCCTCACTCTACCTGATTTTAGAACCTATTATACAGCCACAGTAGTCAAAACAGCCTGGTACTGGTACAACAACAGGCACATAGACCAATGGAACAGAATTGAGAACCCAGATATAAATCCATCCACATATGAGCAGCTGATATTTGACAAAGGCCCAGTGTCAGTTAATTGGGGAAAAGATAGTCTTTTTAACAAATGGTGCTGGCATAACTGGATATCCATTTGCAAAAAAATGAAACAGGACCCATACCTCACACCATGCACAAAAACTAACTCCAAGTGGATCAAAGACCTAAACATAAAGACTAAAACGATAAAGATCATGGAAGAAAAAATAGGGACAACCTTAGAAGCCCTAATACAAGGCATAAACAGAATACAAAACATTACCAAAAATGACGAAGAGAAACCAGATAACTGGGAGCTCCTAAAAATCAAACACCTATGCTCATCTAAAGATTTCACCAAAAGAGTAAAAAGACCACCTACAGACTGGGAAAGAATTTTCAGCTATGACATCTCCGACCAGCACCTGATCTCTAAAATCTATATGATTCTGTTAAAACTCAACCACAAAAAGACAAACAACCCAATCAAAAAGTGGGCAAAGGGTATGAATATGCACTTCACTAAAGAAGATATTCAGGCAGCTAACAGATACATGAGAAAATGCTCTCGATCATTAGCCATTAGAGAAATGCAAATTAAAACTATGATGAGATTCCATCTCACTCCAACGAGGCTGGCATTAATCCAAAAAACACAAAATAATAAAATAATTGGAGAGGCTGCGGAGAGATTGGAACTCTTATACACTGCTGGTGGGAATGTCAAATGGTACAACCACTTTGGAAATCTATCTGGCATTTTCTTAAAAAGTTAGAAATAGAACTACCATACAACCCAGAAATCCCACTCCTCGGAATATACCCTAGAGAAATAAGAGCCTTCACACGAACAGATATATGCACACCCATGTTTATTTCAGCTCTGTTTACAATAGCAAAAAGCTGGAAGCAACCAAGGTGTCCATCAATGGAGGAATAGTTAAATAAATTGTGGTATAATCACACAATGGAATACTACGCATCGATAAAGAACAGTGACGAATCTGTGAAACATTTCATAACATGGAGGAACCTGGAAGGCATTATGCTGAGTGAAATTAGTCAGAGGCAAAAGTACAAATATTGTATAAGACCACTATTAGAAGATCTTGAGAAATAGTATAAACCAAGAAGAACACATACTTTTGTGGTTATGGGGGGGGAGGGAGGAGGGAGGGCGGGAGAGGGTTATTTACTGATTAGTTAGTAGATAAGAACTACTTTAGGTGATGGGAAGGACAATACTCAATACAGGGAAGGTCAGCTCAACTGGACTGGACCAAAAGCAAAGAAGTTTCCGGGATAAAATGAATGCTTTGAAGGTCAGGGGAGCAAGGGCGGCGGTTTGGGGACTATGGCTTAAGGGGACTTCTAAATCAATTGGCAAAATGAATTCTAATAAGAAAACATTCTGCATCCCACTTTGAAGAGTGTCATCTGGGGTCTTAAATGCTAACAAGCGGCCATCTAAGATGCATCGATTGGTCTCAACCCACCTGGAGCAAAGGAGAATGAAGAACACCAAGGTCACACGATAACTATGAGCCCAAGAGACAGAAAGGGCCACAGGAACCAGAGACTTACATCATCCTGAGACCAGAAGAACCAGATGGTGCCCGGCCACAACCGATGACTGCCCTGACAGGGAGCACAACGGAGAATCCCTGAGGGAGCAGGAGATCAGTGGGATGCAGACCCCAAATTATCATAAAAAGACCATACTTAATGGTCTGACTGAGACTAGAGGAATCCCGGCAGTCATGGTCCCCAAACCTTCTGTTGGCCCAGGACAGGAACCATTCCCAAGGACAACTCATCAGACATGGAAGGGACTGGACAATGGGTAGGAGAGAGATGCTGATGAAGAGTGAGCTACTTGTATCAGGTGGACACTTGAGACAGTGTTGGCATCTCCTGTCTGGAGGGGAGATGGGAGGGTAGAGAGGGTTAGAAACTGGCAAAATTGTCACGAAAGGAGAGACTGGAAGGGCTGACTGATTAGGGGGAGAGTAAGTGGGAGTATGGAGTAAGGTGTTTATAAGCTTATATGTGACAGACTGACTTGATTTGTAAACGTTCACTTAAAGCTCAATAAAAATTATTAAAAAAAAATTAAAAAAAAACATTAAAAAAAACCCAGTGCCGTCGAGTCGATTCCGACTCATAGCGACCCTATTTTACAGGAAGTAATTATATTGTGGAGATCACAAATGAGTGTTTAAAATTAAATTTCCTGGGGAAACCTCATGTTGTTAGGTGCCGTTGAGCTGGCTCTGATTCATGGTGAACCTATGTAAAACAAAACTAAATTTTACCTGGTCCTGCACCATCCTTACAATCGTTGCTGTGTTTGAGTCCATTGTTGCAGCCACTGTGTCAGTCCCTCTTGTTGAGGGTCTTCCTCTTTTTCACTGACCCTGTACTTTACCATACATGATGTTTTTCTCCAGGAATTCGTTCCTCCTGGTAACATGTCCAAAGTAAACAAGGTGAAGTCTCACTATCCTCACTTCTACGGAGCATACGGATGTACTTTCTCCAAGACATTTTTTCATTCTTCTGGGGTCCATGGTATATTCAGTATTCCTCACCAACACTACAATTCAAATCCATCAATTCTTTTTTGGTCTTTCTTTTTCACTGTCCAGCTTTTGCGTGTATATAAAGGGATTAAAATACTATGGCTTGGGTCAGGCGCACCTTAGTCCTGAAGACGACATTTTTGCTTTTGGACACTTTAAAGAGGTCTCTTGCACCAGACTTGCCCAATGCAATACACCGTTTGATTTCTTGACTGCTGCTTCCATGGGCATTGATTGTTGATCCAACAAGACTGAAATTCTTGACATCTTCAATTTCTTTGGCGTTTATCACGATGTTGTTTATTGGTCCACATATGAGGATTTTTGTTTTCTTTATGTTGAGGTGTAATCCATACTGAAGGATATGGTCTTTGATCTTCATCAGTAAATGTTTCAAGTCATCTTCACTTTCAGCAAGCAAGGTTGTGTCATCTGCATATTACAGGTTGTTAATGAATCTTGCTCCAGTTTTGATGCTGCACTCTTCTTCACATAGTCCAGGTTCTTGACATATCTGCTCAGCATACAGAATGAATAAGTATAGTGAAAGGATACAATCCTGCCACACACATTTTCCAATTTTAAACCACACAATATCCCCTGTTCTGTTCAAATGACTCCTTCTTGATCTAGGTACAAGAACTGCATGAGCACAATTAAGTGTTCTGGAAGTCCCAGAACATAAATGGGAGTTTGAAATTAAATTTCCTGTAGACACATCATTCACGGATTCAAAAGTTTCCATCTCAGACAATGTATAAGTGAAGGTAATATGAGCTGGATAACTGGACTATGAAACTGAAAAATCTAGTGATGACAAAGACATGAATGTTAAAGATTCACTCAAATAATTTTTTGTGACATTTTCAAAGGAAAAAAATCATATAATACATCATTTTATAAATACATGTGCAAATAAACTTATAATCAAATACTATACATAGATCTTAATTTTACCCATTTCAGTATATTTTGATTGATTCCCCTCTACTGCTCTTTCTTGCCTATCTTCTCACTGGGAAGATAGGAACTTGTCATATATTTGAGACCATTTTATAATCAGATACAGATCATGGTTTTTCTCCAGCTCTTTTTTTCCTTCTTATGATCCAGCTATCAAATGATTATTTGCAGAAAGATAGGATTTGTTAGTTCCCAAAAGGATGAAATGGAAAAAAAAAAATGAACTTGTTGAGTATGGAGCATGTGCTCACCGGAGACAAAATGTCAGTAAATATAGACAAGTGACCTTTCCCCATTAAAACTGAGATACCTGTAACTATACATAGAGATATCTGAGAAATAAATGCTTTCTCTGATACCATAAAGGTATAAATATGCATCTTAATATTATAATATTGTACTAAATTCTAACTTTCATTTTCTTCTATATAAACCAAAAACCAAACCCAGTGCCATCAGTTGATTCTGACTCATAGTGACCCTATAGGACAGAGTAGAACTGCCCCATAGAGTTTCCAAGGAGCGCCTGGTGGATTCGAACTGCCAGCCCTTTGGTTAGCAGCCATAGCACTTAACCACTACGCCACCAGGGTTTCCTTTCTTCTATATATGTAAAAGAAATATATTCTAATTTCTTTTTTCATCTTACTGTTGCAATCCAACAATGATAAATATGCATACTCAGAAACCCAGCATGATTTTTTGAAACAAGGTCATGTATCACTAGCTTATTTGTGCTGCTCCAACCTTTTACCTGAAGGCTCTTAAGGGATTTGTGAATTAAATCTTTCAATATGTTTGAAGAGCTTGCCTGGTAATTGGACAGAAAGAGATCCTTAAGTACAAGGTCACCTAACCAAAACCCTTATTTAGGTTATTATACTTCTCTAATATTAAACAGTTAGGAAGACACATATAACTAAATAATCCTTTGTATTTAACAAGTATCTATTTGTTATTCAAACTATTACTCCCATTAGGCAAAAGTGGCTACTATTAATATTAAACCTTTTGGACTATAACTGAAAGACAAACATATCCTTAGGCACGTAGAATGGCTTTGACCTCCCTCAACTTACAAGAAAAAATATGTACATATTTTTTATTTTTTCTTTGGTTATGCTAATCTTTTAGAGCATAAAATATGGATATTTCTTTCCATACAAATTAATGGCATGTTGTATTCAGTCTCTAAAGGCCTGTCACATGATTTTGATACTTGCTACAGGGTAAATTAATTATAAAGTCGTGCTTTTAAAATACCTTTCATTTCTAGGTTTTGTGTGAAGGATTCCCTTGTCTTTTATTGTTCATTTTTCCTTCTGTGAGGGTCTTTGATTTCTCTTATGGATTTTTCTTCCTAGTCAGATATAGTTGGATAAAACTAACCCAGTGCCGTTGAGTCGATTCTGACTCATAGATAGCATACTCTTTTTTTGAGGAGGGCGGGTGGGAGCTTGTTTTAAGGATCTGTTTCTTATTTTTCTTTGAGGCTGCTGTTGTTGTAGTTAGGTGCTGTCAAATTGGTTCTGACTCAGAGCAACTCTGTGTACAACAGAACAAAACACTGCCCCATCCTGGGCCATCCTCACAATTGTTGCTATGTTTGAGCCCAGTGGTTGTTGCAACCACTGTGTCAACCCATCTAATTGAGGGTTTTCCTCTTTTTCACTGATCCTCTACTTTAACAAGCATAATGTTCTTGTCTAGGGTCTAGTCTCTCCTGACAACATGTCCAAAGTATGTGAGGCAAAGTCTCGCCATCCTCACTTGTACTTCTTCCAAGACAGATTTGTTCATTCGTCTGGCAATCCATGGTATATTTGATATTCTTCACCAAAACAAAAATTCAAATGCCTCAGCTGTTCTTCAGTCTTCCTTATTCCTGGTAGGTAGCTTTTGCTAAATTTAAATATAAATTTCAATGTAAACCCTCTTCCATTTGAGACTTAGATGTCATAAATTTCTTGGTTTTCCAGCATATTTGACTTACAATTGATGAATCTATTTTTTTTTTCTGTTTATAAGTAGTTATATCTTCCTTAGGCTAGAAAGGCCAAGAACGTTTGAGAATGACCAGAGTAAAATTGGTGCAAGAGAGGGGATTTGGAAAGTGGGAGAGAATAGGTTTTCTACGTAAGGTGCAAAAGGTGAGGCATTTAAAAAATTTACTGGGAAAAATGAAAAAAGAAAGCTTTGAGGCATTTCTTACATTTAAGTAATTTACTTTTTCCTCTATTTCCTTTGTATAAGTCTATCTTCTTTTCTGTTCTAGTATACATTTTTATTTTCCTATTATATTTTGGAAGACTTCCATGGGGGTTCTTCTGATACGTAATTGTTTTACGTATTCCCTATGATCCATGCTAATGGAAGATAGATAGGACATGCATAATCCAAGACTGCACAGGCTACAACCCATTTTTAGACTTAAACACATACATCTTTGTCTCTCTTCACCACAAGGATGGTGTCAGGAAGGGAGGAATACATTTGTAGGCTTATCTCTTTTGAGGCCTACAGAATAAAGTTCAGGAGAATAAGAAACAGATTTTCCCTTCCTTGCTTTTAGAAATAACTGATAGGTTTAAATAAATCCATGATTAAAAAAAAAAAAAACAGAGTGCCTGAGTAGCACAGTGGTTAAAGCACTAGGCTTCTAACTGAAAGGTCAGCGGTTTGAACTCAATAGTCACTCTGAGGGAGAGTGATGTGGTAGTCTGCTTCCATAAAGATTTACAGCCTTGGAAACCCTATGGGACGGTTCTACTCTGTCCTATAGGATTGATATGAGTCGGAATAGACTTGATGGCAATGGATTTGGGTGTTTTTTTTTTGTGTGTGTGTATAATGAAAATATTTTAATAAAGCTAAGACTTTTCTTTAACTTTTAACATCCCCTCTGGGGAGGATTGGATTGAGAGTTACCATTGAGGGCCATGCTGCAAATAACATCAAACTAAAGAAGCTTTATAATAATTTTTAAGAACACTGTCAGCCTGAATAGATTTGCTCACTGGAGACAAAATTTCTACCATCTGAGTTAACTTGCCATCTAGGAAAAATATTTCCAGTCTGCTACTAATACATACAACAAGGAAGTGTTTGCCCAGGGGTTGGGAGTAAGAAGGGGAGGGAAAGATTGTATTTCTCTCTTGTGCAAATATTAATATATCCCAAAGCACATGGAAGACTCCACAGAATTATATTGAGGCTAAATAAAAATCAACATAATGCACTGTTTACCAACCTCACAACTAAATGTCAGCTTGGCTAGATTTTTGTGGGTGCCTTCTTATCTGATAGTCTTGGCATGCTTTTGTAATGAGCACACACCTTTGTAGATGTGCAAATTCACAGATCTAGAAAGGCTTTGAGAATATGGGATGTGGAGCTGTGTGTTGGGGGTGTGGTTTGGACTGGATATTTGGAATGAAGAATGCTAGACCAGCTTTGAATACCATTGCTAAAGAATAGTAAGTAGGCCTTTGCCCATCACTTTATTCTGGTGCTCACCTCTTCATGTAAGACAGCTGCCAGGAATGCAAAGGAGAACACAAAACAGGGAAACCACAAAGACTAATGCAGGCCCAAAGCTCTGGATCAAAAATGAAGCTTAAAGTAGAATATTCAAGAGCTACACAAGGGTGATGCTTCTGTATTGCAAGCCAGAGGACAAAGTAAGTTAATCTGTCATTTGGGCCATTCTTTTGTCTCTTCTGGGGCATTATTTATCCTGCAATTCAAGGATATGAAGCCTCAAGTTACTATATGAAATCCATTTGTGCATATCATAGAACTCTTTTTAATATGGCTTATTGATCTGTGCTTTTGGATAAAATAGGCCAGATCACCTTGCTTAAAAATAAATATATGCTAACAAAATGTATACCATTTTGTATGTTGCTGTTAGGTGCCACTGAGTTGATTCCCACTCATAGCGACCCTATGTACAACAGGATGAAACCCTGCTCCGTCCTTCACCATCCTCATAATCATTGTTATGCTTTAGTCCATTGTTGCAGTCACTGTGTCCATCTGTCTCCTTGAGGTCTTCCTCTTTTTTCGCTGACCCTATACTTTACAAGGCATGACGTCCTTCTCCAGGGACTGATCCCTCCTGATAACATGTCCAAAGTATGTGAGACCTAGTCTCACCATTCTGGCTTCTAAGGAGCATTCTGGCTGTACTTCTTCCAAGACAGATTTGTTTGTTCTTTTGGCAGTCTATGGTATATTCAATATTCTTAGCCAACACCACAACTCAAAAGCACTGATTCTTCTTCAGCCTTCCTTATTTGTTGTCCAGCTTTTGCATGCATATGAGGCGATTGAAAACACCATGGTTTGGGTCAGGCGCACCTTAGTCTTCAAGGCAACATCTTTGCTTTTCAACCCTTTAAAGAAGTCTTTTGCAGCAGATTTGCCCAATGCAATACATCCTTTGATTCCTTGACTGCTGGTTCCATGGGCATTGGTTGTGAATCCAAGCAAAATGAAATCCTTGACAACTTTAATGTTTTCTTTGTTTATCATGATGTTGCTTATTGGTCCAGTTGTGAGAATTTTTGTTTTCTTTATGTTGAGGTGTAATCCATACTAAAGGCTGTGGTCTTTTATCTTCATCGAGAAATGCTTCAAATGCAATTCCAATCCAAATCCCAACGACAATCTTTAATGAGATGGAGAAACAAATCACCAACTTCCTATGGAAGGGAAAGAGGCCCCAGATAAATAAGGCATTATTGAAAGAGAACAAAGTGGGAGGCCTCACTTTACCTGATTTTAGAACCTATTATACCGCCACAGTAGTCAAAACAGCCTGGTACTGGTACAACAACAGATACATGGACCAATGGAACAGAATTGAGAATCCAGACATAAATCCATCCGCATATGGGCAGCTGATATTTGACAAAGGCCCCAAAACAGTTAAATGGGGAAATGACTGCCTTTTTAAGAAATGGTGCTGGCATAACTGGATATCCATCTACAAAAAAATGAAACAAGACCCATACCTCACTCCATGCACAAAAACTAACTCAAAATGGATCAAAGACCTAAATATAAAATCTAAAACGATAAAGATCATGGGAGAAAAAATAGGGACAATGTTAGGAGCCCTAATACATGGCATAAACAGTATACAAAACATTATAAAGAATGCAGAAGAAAAACTAGGTAACTGGGAGCTCCTAAAAATCAAACACCTATGTTCATCCAAAGACTTCAACAAAAGAGTAAAAAGACTACCTACAAACTGGGAAAAAGTTTTTAGCTATGACCTTTCTGATCAGCGCCTGATCTCTAAAATCTACATGATAGTGCAAAAACTCAACTGCAAAAAGACAAATAACCCAATTAAAAAGTGGGCAAAAGATATGAATAGACGCTTCAGTAAAGAAGACATTCTGGTAGCTAACAGATATTTGAGGAAATATGCACGATCATTAGCCATTAGAGCAATGCAGATCAAAACTACAATGAGATTTCATCTCACTCTAACAAGGCTGGCATTAATCCAAAAAACACAAAATAATAAATGTTGGAGAAGCTGTGGAGAGATTGAAACACTTATACACTGCTGGTGGGAATGTCAAATGGCACAACCACTTTGGAAATCATTTTGGCACTTCCTTAAAAAGCTAGAAATAGAACTACCATACGATCCAGCAATACCACTCCTTGGAATATATCCTAGAGAAATAAGAGCCTTTACACAAACAGATATGTGCATACCCATGTTTATTGCAGCACTGTTTACAATAGCAAAAAGATGGAAGCAACCAAGGTGCCCATCAACAGATGAATGGATAAATAAATTATGGGATATTCACACAATGGAATACTACGCATCGATAAAGAACAGTGAGGAATCTGTGACATATTTCGTAACATGGAGGAACCTGGAAGGCATTTTGCTGAGTGAAATTAGTCAGTCGCAAAAGGGCAAATATTGTATAAGACCACTATTATAAGAACTTGATAGTTTAAACTGAGAAGAAAACATTCTTCCGTGGTTACGAGAGGGGGAGGGAAGGAGGGTGGGAGAAGGGCATTCACTAATTAGATAGTAGATAAGAACTACTTTAGGTGAAGGGAAAGACAGCACACAATACAGGGGAGGTCAGCACAATTGGACTAAACCAAAAGCAAACAAGTTTTCTGAATAAACTGAATGCTTCGAAGGTCAGTGTAGCAGGGGCAGGGGTCTGGGGACCATGGTTTCAGGGGACATTTAAGTCAACTGGCATAATAAAATCTATTAAGAAAACATTCTGCATCCCACTTTGAAGAGTGGCGTCTGCAGTCTTAAACGCTAGCAAGCAGCCATCCAAGATGCATCAATTGGTCTTAACCCACCTGGATCAAAGGAGAATGAAGAACACCAAGGATACAAGGTAATTATGAGGCCAAGAGACAGAAAGGGCCACATGAGCCAGTGACTACATCATCCTGAGACCAGAAGAACTAGATGGTATCTGGCTACAACTGATGACTGCCCTGACAGGGAACACAACAGAGAACCCCTGAGGGAGCAGAAGAGCAGTGGGATGCAGACCCCAAATTCTCATAAGACCAGACTTAATGGTCTGACTGAGACTAGAAGGACCCCGGTAGTCATGACCCCCAGACCTTCTGTTGGCCCAGGACAGGAACCATTCCCGAAACCAACTCTTCAGACATGGATTGGACTGGACAATGGGTTGGAGAGGGATGATGGTGAGGAGTGAGCTTCTTGGATCAGGTGGACACTTGAGACTATGTTGGCATCTCCTGCCTGGAGATGAGAGGGCGAAGGGGGCTAGAAGCTGGCAAAATGGACACGAAAAGAGAGAGTGGAGGGAGAGAGCAGGCTGTCTCATTAGAGGGAGAGTAATTGGGAGTGTGTAAAAAACCTAAAGGAGTGTATAGCAAGGTCTATACGGGTTTTTGTGTGAGAGGCTGACTTGATTTGTAAACTTTCACTTAAAGCACAATAAAAATTATTAAAAAAAAAAAAAGAAGTGCTTCAAGTCATCTTCACTTTCAGCAAGCAAGGTTGTGTCATCTGCATATCACGGGTTGTTAACAAGCCTCCCTCTGATCCTGATGCTATATCCTTCTTCATATAGTCCAGCTACTGGGATTATTTGCTTAGCATACAAATTGAATAAGTATGATAAAAGATACAACCCTGATGCATACCTTTTCTGATTTGAAAACATACACTATCCCACGTTCTGTTTGAACAACTGCCTCTTAGTCTAAGTACATGCTCCTCATGAGTATAATTAAGTGTTCTGAAATTTCCATTCTTCTCAATATTATCTATAATTTGTTATGATCCACATAGTCGAATGCCTTTGCATACTTGATAAAACACACGTAAACACCTTTCTGGTCTTCTCTGCTTTCAGCAAAGACCCATCTGGCATCAGCGATGATATCCCTAGTTCCATGTCCTCTTCTGAATTTGGCTTGAATTTCTGGCAGTTCCCTGTTGATATACTGCAGCCACCATTTTGCATCATCTGCAGCAAAATTTTACTTGCCTATATTACTAACAATATTGTTTGATAATTTCTGCGTTTCATTGGATCACCTTTCTTTGGAATGTGTACAAACATGAATCTCTTCTAGTAGGTTGGCCAGGTAGCTTTCTTCCAAATTTATTGGCATAGATGAGTGAGTGCTTCCTGTGTTGCATTCATTTGTTGAAATTTCTCCGTTGGTATTCCATCAATTCCTGGAGCCTTGTTTTTTACCAGTGTCTTTTTCTTCAGGGCAGCTTGGAATTCTTTCTTCAGTACTATTAGTTCTTTAATCACATTGTACCTTCTTAAATGGCTGAACATTCACCAGTGTATTCCTTCTGTTTTCTTTTGCATCTTTCATATTTTGCCCATAGAATCCTTCAATATTGCAGCTTAAGGCTTGAGTTTTTGCTTCAGTTCTTTCAGCTTCAGAAATGCCGTGTGTGTTCTACCCTTTTGGTTTTCTAACTTCACGTCTTTGCACATGTCATTATAATACTTTGTCTTCTGGAGCTGCACTTTGAAGTCTTTGGTTCAGCCCTTTTATTTCATCCTTTCTTTGTTTCATTTTAGCTACTCTACATTCAAGAGCAAGTTTTAGAGTCTGTTCTAACATCCATTTTGGTATTTTCTTTACTTTGTCTTGTTAATGACCTTTTGCTTTCTTCATTTATGATATCCTTGATTACTGGTCCTACAACTTGTCTGGTCTTTGGTCTTTAGTGTTCAATACGTCAAATTTATTTGTGAAATGGTCTCTAAATTCAGATGGGATATACTCAAGGTCATACTTTGGGTCTTGTGAACTTGTTTTAATTTTCTGCAGTTTCAACTTGAACTTGCATATGAGCAATTGATGGTCTGTTCCGCATTTTGTATACAGATGTTTAAAAGTGTATTTTATTTTTAGTCTTTATGGCAGATTTGAATTTTATCCTTCAGCTATATTTTTGGAAAGAAGTTTACTGTGTGAAAAAGGGCTGACACACTCCTGGGTTTTATTCCGACACCACTCTGTGAGAAATGCTGGGATGTTCAGTCTGCCCACCAGGATAATGTTTTTAAGTGATTGATACACTTCCCTTGTTTCAGAAACTATCTTTTTGTGTGTGAGAAAGTGGTTTTACAACAACCACAAAAATACCAAGAATAAATGATTAAACTCCAGTTAGGAATTTGCTATGTACAATTTTCCAACTAATTTTATCAGTTCAACTATCAATAATATGTAGGCATGAGAACATTGATTCTGGCATTAAGTTCCAATATTTTCTCACTACTGTGTAGGAAAGCTGATTGAGAAGCGGTTTTTATGCTAGTTCTATTCTAAACCTTTTCTAAGTCTAAGTCCTAATGAGGTCCTATTTCTGGGTCCTTCACTTATCTGCTGTAATTCTGCACATTCTTTCTGCATCTGGATCTGTCCAAGCCAAGCAGACATCCTCCTGGTATCAGGGATGCTTGAAAAATGAGAGAATCCACATTTAGTCTAAAATCACATTTTTGAACATGTAATATTCTAAATTCTTACTGAAAACATTAAATATTCTAGAAATATGTTGTCTTAGGCTGGATTCTCTAGAGAAGCAAAACCAGCAAAGCATATATGTGGAGAGATAGAGATCAAGGAGATGGCTCACATGATTGTAGAGGCTGGAAAGTTCCAAATCTGTGTGTCAGGCTGGAGGCTTCTCCAGACTCACTAAGCTGCAGGGGCTGGTGAACCCAAGATCCCAATATCAGCAGGCAAACTGCTAGCTTAAGTCCCACGGAAGAAATGTACAGGAGCCAGCTGCAGGATCCAGAGCAAACAAAAGCCAGCAAGCCTTGCCAGAAAGTCCACCTGTATTGTATGCAGGCCAAATCCCCATGGAAATTCCTTTCTAACTGACTGGCTAGTCACGGTAGATCCTATTATGGAAGTGATATCATTATATTAGATCTCATCATGGAGTGATGATGTCATTACATAACTGCCAAACTACATTATAACTACTGAAACACTGAGAATCATGGCCCAGCCAAGTTGACACCTAACCTTAACCGATGCATAAGTGAAGTCCAGTATTTAAAGTAGCAATGTCATCTCATGTATTTCTATTGTTTTGAGCTTTCCTTAATCGTTAATTCCATAAATTTGTAAAATGCTGGAGGTTACAATTTTCTTCAGCTTGAATAAACCAGAAAAAAACCAAACCCATCGCCACTGAGTTGATTCCGGCAGAGATAACCTATATGACAGAGTAGAACTGCCCCATAACATTTCCAAGGTTATAAATACTTACAGAAGCATTCTGCCACATCCTTGTCCAGGGGAGAAGCTGGTGGTTTTGAACGACTGACCTTTTAGTTAGCAGCCGTAGCTCTTTACTACTATGCCACCAGAGCTTCCATATGCTCTAGCAAAGTATATAAGCATTTCTTTCACAGCAACTTTAAATTTGTTGGATAAGAACAAATACTTTATCAAATAAGAAGCAAAAGGGAGAAGGTAATATAAAAAAGGAGAAAGAGGCATTCTCCAATATATCACATCAGAATACTAACCCTCCTTTTTAACCAAAAGATTTACCAACCCATTTGTTTCACAAATTCATTCATTCAACAAATTTTTATTTTATTTTTAATATTTTTTCTTTTTTTGTATTATACTTTAGATGAAGGTTTACAGAGCAAACTAGCTTCTCAATAAACAATACACATATCGTTTTGTGACACTGATTGCCAATCCCACAGCAAGTCAACACTCTCCCTTCTCAAACTTGGGTTCCCTATTACCAGCTTTCCCATTCCCTCCAGCCTCCTAGTCCTTGCCCGTGGGCTGGTGTGCCCATTTGGTCTGATTTTGTTTTATGGGCCTGTCTAATCTTTGTCTGAAGTGTGAACATCAGAAGTGACTTTATTACTTATTAAAAGGGCGTCTGGGGGCCATACTCTAGGGATTTCTTCAGTCTCTGTTAGATCAGTAAGTCTGGTCTTTTTTTTTTTTTTCAACAAATATTTATTACCTATGAACTAAAAAAAAACCAAACCCATTGTCATTGATTCTGACTCATAGAACTGCCCCGTAGAGTTTCCAAAGAGCACCTGGTGGATTCAAACTGCTGACCTTTTGATTAGCAGATGTAGCACTTAACCACTATGCCACCATGTCAAATTATAAGTAAAGATAAAGAGATAATTGTGGCTCAGTTTCTACTGTCAACTTTCCCATATTCTAGTGGCAGAGACAAGTGTGTACAAGTAATTATACCATGGTGTTATGACAGAGGTGTGACAAAGTAGTAGGGGAGCACAAAGGAGAGAACTGCTCTTTAACCTGGTATGGCCAGTGATTCCTTCAGAGGTGGTAACATTTAAGCTGGGTCTTGATATTTTGACGGGTATTAAGGGTGAAAGGGCATGCTAGGCAGAGAGAAAAACTTTATTAGGTGAATCACATGAAATTGCCAATGTATAGGCCCAAAACAGTTAAATATCAGCAACTTCATATGGTTCAATCAAATAGAAAGCCTCTAAGATTTGAAAAAGCATAGATTATGTGTGAGAGTGGATAGAAGATAGAATGTAATTTTGTACAGTTTAGTAAGGGCCAGATTAAGAAGTCTGGATTTTATTTTGTAAGCAACTGAGAGTCTTAGAAGGTTTTGACCAATGGATTTATATGTCAAGTTCTGTATTTTTTTTATAAAGTGTAGGTGATGAGTCAGTGGGGCAAGAGTGAAGGCAGAGAGGCTGTTGGAAGGCTGTTATATCAGTTCAGATAAGAGACAATGAGGCTTCAACCTAGGACAGAGGCAGTGAGACTGGACAGGAAGAAACAGAACATTTTAGGATGGAGAATCTGGAGGACTTGTCAGTCAACTGGATGTGGAGGATGAGAGAAGTCAAGATTGGCAGAATATTTAGCTTGGTTAAAAGATTAGTGATGGATAAAAAATAGACAAGGAGAAGAGAGAAATTTTTGGACCTCTGGGAGTAAGAGATAATTAATTCAATTTTGGATATTTGAGTATAAAAATAAGAGGCTGATACCAAAGGAAAAAGTTAAGACTGGTTGTGGCTGTAATCTTGGAAGTCATAAAGTAGGTGAGATTGCCTTAGAATTGCATGTGGAGTTGGAATATAAGGTGAATCAGAAAAGAAACCTGAGATTATACCAATATTAAGAGACAGACTGAGAAATAACACCCCCTGAAATTGAGGAGGAGAAGAGTTGCTGGGGATGCTTATGTGAGAGAGTTTTTCTGGAAGATTTCAAGGATGTATGGTTGATAATCATGATTTCCTGGAACATTGATATTTGTACAGTGTATCATATATTGTAGTATTCTGCTTAGTAAAATAAGAACCAATATTAAATATGATTGAGCGATTTCAAATCTTAGATATTTAAAAAATGATTTTGTAGGTTAGTGCAAGTTTTTTCAGGCCCTAAAAAAATTTTTTTTTTAAAGCTTTTGCACATGGATCTTTATGTAATGGTGATAATAATTCATCCCGCAGTCCATGTCAAAGTTCCAGTTTTCTGCTTCTCCTTGTGTTTTTCAACACACACACACACACGGACATACACTCCTAACTCACCCTTTACTATGAGGAGTTCTACATGCTTTACAGAGGTTGTAAAATCTGTCTTCCACCTTTTTACTCTGTGCTGTGGATAGAAATAATAACTTCATCCTCAAAGCTAAGGCAAAGGGGTGTTAAGAGACTTGCCAGGTGTTAACTGTAGATAAACCTAAATTCCCAGTCTGTGATTCTCAAGGCAAAGCTTCACCTCAAGGAGAAAGTCAACTTGAGAAGAAACTGTATTTTGAGTATCTTACTGTCTGCAGCATGACGAAGCAGAGAAGATTGATTAAAAGCTGCAGTTTGATCACTTAAAATTAAAATGTTATTCTTCTGGGAAAGCTCCCCAAGTGGACACAAACTAAAACAAAGCAATTGCATTAATTCTCTGTCCAGATTTAAAATCAAATTTGGGAGGACTAAATTCTGAAAAGCTACCATTGAATCAACAGAAGTGATGATCAAGAGTCAGGGGGTGGTTCATAGTTATTTCATAAAGTTGATTTCCTGAGAAGAGCGTCTTACAAGTCCCAGTTACTGTCCCAGGTTGTTGCGTTAATTAAGGGGAATTCACTTCCTTTAGGTGTCTGGCATGTTTCACTATGGCCATCTTCAGTCTTTAGGCAGTATCTCAGCTGTCGTTGCTGCTACTGCTATCCCAGAGTGAAAGTTTAAAGATGGGCTGATTCTCCACACACTTTGACACATTTATCAAGTTACTAGAAGGTGGAACAAGGGTAACAGTCTGAAAATTTTCATGTTTTTAATAATAAACTGCCACTGAACTCACACGGTTTTTGCATCAGAGTATGAAAGATTATGCTGGCATGTTTTCTCTTGCCAAAACCAAACCAGTTGCTCTTGAGTGGATTGTGACTCATGGTGACCACATATGTGTCAGAGTAGAACTGTGCTCCATCAGGTTTTCAATGGCTGGTTTTGTGGCCTTTCTGGGTGCACTCAAACTGCCAACTGTTCAGTTAGCAGGTATATTTATTAACCATATGCACCACCCAGAGGCTCCTGTTTCTATTTAAAAAAAAAACAAACCAAACCCGTTGTCATCAAGTCAATTCTGACTCATGGTTTTTTAGGATGGTAGAACTACCCCATGGATTTTCCAACGAGCGCCTGGTGGATTCCAAGTGCCTATCTTTTGATTAGCACTTAACCACTACACTACTAAAGTTTAAAAATTTTTTTTTTTTTTTTTAGCCAGTGTTAAATCGCATTGAGTTGGAGGCAGTTCTATGACTTTTCTGGGACCACGTTGCACTGACATGAAGTTTAGGTAGATTTTCCACGTGTACTAATAGGAGAGACAGAGTAGAGAGACGTATTCGTCTGTCAAGTGGCTTTTTGGTAACTGACAAACAATTGTAGTATTAGAAAGGAATTAACTATGAATGTTTTAAGCAGGCAAACCATAGATGCAAAGACCAGAGGTCCTTGCACTTTGCTCTGGTGCACAACCCACAACCTCTATTATTTGTTAGAATCATTTGAATATGAAGTCAAAATAGACTGAAATAAATTTAAGGGTAATAATTTAATAACCATCACGTACCTCACAATTTCCCTTTTTTCTCACACACATAAAATTCTGTTTTTTATAATTGGATGTGCATACATTTTTAGATTTCCTCCAGACCCAAAAAATTTCAGTAAGCTTCAATGACTCGTGTGGTCTCTGTTTTTACTTTTCTTATAGCATAAATAGTCCCTTTTCTGTATTTTTTTAAATCTTGTTTATCTCTGATTTCTTCTCTTTTGCCTTTTTCTCTCTCAACCTTTAATAGTTCTGATGCTCATCAGGAGCTCTGTACCTTCCTCCTACTTTTTTCCTCTTTAATTCTCTTTTCAACTTACTTCTCTCTTGGTTTTGTTTTGCTTTCAGTTGTCATTATTCTCTTTCCCTCCTTGTCCTTTACCCTTTCTTTGCCCACTTATATGTAGTTGCCGAAAGCTAGAAACACCACTATTCAACTAACTTGTCACATGTATTGTTTGTAAGTAACAGTTAGATCCAGGAGCATTCAAGGCCAGGTGACTTTTGATGTGGCCCTTGGAGACTAAAAACAGAGATAGAGCAACCTCTTATGTCCATTACAGAAAAGACAGATGCCAGCTAACCACAACCACAGCAGAAAACTGAAAAATAAGATCTTTGATCTCCAAAAGCTCAGAGAAAATATATTTTTATCAACTTGATGTAATAAAAAGAAAAAAAAAAAACAGAACAAAGTTCTTCGAACACTTTAAAAGAGATAAATAAAACAGTTAGTGTTCAAATCACACATGAGCATCTTTTTTCCCCACTGGTTAAAACCACACTGTTACATTTATCTTCACGATATCCTGGGAACCCAGGAAGATGGACAGTGCTTGGGAGGCTGGTGATATTGAGGAAGCAGCACTGGCCCTGGTTCCATTGTCTTTTGTGGTGCCATCAATCTAGCTAAGCCCTCATTTCCTCATTTCTCACCCTTCTGCACTCCCCGCACACTTCATCTCAATTTATTCTGCTTACTGGTCCCCAATAAATCTAACTAAAATACCACTTTTGTTATATTATTCTTCCATTCAACAACTTCCCATGGAAAATGAACTGAAATTGTAGTCAGGAATTACCTAATCTGTAAAATGATTTCTTAGTAATCTCTCACTTATCAACTTTACATCGTTGTTGTAATGATCTAAATGAGATAATAGATATCAAACTGAGTCATGAACTGTCAAGTCCTTTAGCATATGTTGAAAAAGTCACTTCTCCTGATAGACCAAGTCCAAACTCTTCTGTACAGAGGACTATTCATAGTTGTTCAATTGTAGCAACCTCCTCTATGCAGCTCTGTCCCTTTTTCCCTATGCTTTGTTCATACCAGCCGTCTGTCAGCTCCCAGGATATACCCTGGTCTTACCCGGCCTGAGGGCCCTTGCATTTGCTGTTTCTTCTACCTGAAACACTACTGAAACACTATGGTTTCTTCAGAGAGCCCTTCCCTAAGCACCCGTAGAAGTAAGTGATCTTTATTATTATTTTTCATAATACTATGTTTCCTTCGTAGCACTTACCACGTAGTTTGTGATCAGTTTATTTACCTACCTCTACTTGTTTATTGCCTGTTTCCTAAACTAAAATGTAAGCTCCGTGAGAGAAGGCATCTTGTCTGTCTTGTTTACCATTATATTCATAGCATGTTCCATAGTACCTGGCACATAGTAGATATCCAATAAATATCAGGAGAATAAATGAATGAGTTGATTGTTTTTGTTCTGCAATGCTAATCTAGCCTAGTCTATCATTTCTACCCAATGAGAATTTTAACCAGGCTTGCCTCCATCTCATCTCCCTCAAGTATGCTTAATTTTGTTACTTTGTTCTTTTTTTAATAAATTTTCCTATTTATTTAGTTTTAGAATAAAAAAGAACAACTGCACACATACATATACCTTGATTTGCCACCAAAGTTATCAAACTTTTTCAGTTCTTTTCTAATATGTACTATTAAGTACAATATGTCTTTACATTTTATCTTTAATAAGGGACTTTAGATAGAAAAGTTATTGCTTTGTTATGAGAAGTTAAAAACTCATTTTATCCTTGATGTGTACCTTGTTTCTGGATGAGGGGCTATTGATGTTCCTTTCTTCTTGATCTTCCTTTTGACTAGAACGGACCTCTCTTCTCCACCAATCCAAATCTCCCCCATAACTCAAGTCTTAAACCCATCTCTTATAATAAAGTGTCTCATATGCTCTAACTCAACCTGGGCCTTACCCACTCTAACCATCTAGATCCTTCTTACCGATGGTATTTATTTTTACCTTTATGTTTTAAACTGTATTAATTATTTTAACATTAATCTTTTAAGTGTTTGTCTTTTATATCATGAAACTATAGTCTTTGAGGACTAGGGTTGTGTTTTTTATACTTTATATCTCCTTCCCAGGTAGTCCAGGCTTATTCCCCCTCCATACACAAACACCCACACACACTCCTCACCATAGTAGCAAACAGTAGATTAACAAACAGCCACTGAAAAATTGCTAGGGGGGTTTATGACACCATGAGGAGAAAGGACTTGCATCTGGGGAAGCCTTGGAAAACATGGACCCCCTATAATTTATATCTCAGAATGACAGGAAAAAATAGTGGTAGGAACTCAGACCCATTATATATGCTGTATTATTATAGTACTTTGTTGTAAAAAAAAAAAAAAAAGGAACATTCTTGGAAAAATTAAGTAAAAAATTTCTTAATGACTCCTAGATTTACTATTAAGATGCTATTCTGAGTATCTTATGATGAAATGAAAGAGACTTGCTAGTATGGTTTGTGATAAACTTTATGTCTAATGATTAAAAAGATATATGTTTATTTTGGGAAGATTTGTATTTCAATTTCAGCTTAGGGTAACCGCAGTTGTATATATGCACTATGGCTGGATTTAAATTGCAACCACCATTTCACTGAAAATAAATGTCAAGAATTATTTAACCATATTAATGTGAAATATAAAATTATTCAGAGACCAGATATCAGCTCTAGAATATACTTTGCTAGAAAATTTATCTGTTTGACTCATTTGAATTCTGCAAGAGTTTATATAATATTCAGCTTTCCAATGTTAATCTTATAAAATATATTTAATGTTTAATAATGATAGTTGCATAGAAAACCATAATTCTTTGTCATAATCTACTTGAGCTGACTAGAAGTGTTAGAATAGGAAAATCTTACTTTTTTACAATTGCTTACTTAAATTTCACTAGGAGCTGTGCCATGCTCTGTAATTTGTCTCACTCAACATTCATTCCAAACCATCATCTTTCCTGCCTCATCTATTATAGAGGCTGAAATCCCAGTTTTCCTAACCGATTTCCAGCCAGGGGATGCCCATGAAACTTAGTTCTGGCCAATGAGTGAAAATAAATGTCTGCTTCTTTTCTAAATAAAAAGATGAAGATTTAGTGAAGTGAGAGATTCAGGTGTGTTGGGCGCAGCAGCCAACCTGTAACATGAGGTACAAGCACGAAGATAAATGAGAGAGGGGCAGAAAGATGCAGTGATCCAGGCCCCTGTTCGTGTCACAGAATGACCTAGCACACCAGCTCAGGACTGCCAACTGCAGGACTTGTTGCATGTAATAAATAAACCTTTAGAATTTAAGCCACTATTTTCTGGTACGGGCTTTTCGGTATTTGCAGCTGAGTACCATCCCCAACTGACAGGTTGCTTAGGTTCAAATTTAAACTGGATTACATGGGGAATGTATTTAACAATTTCAAATCAAAACATTTAGAGAACATTTAGTTTTATCTTAAAAACACTACAAATTTTAAAATCCTTTTATTTTTAAATAACAATGCCCCTATCATTACAAGTGATGTTATGTTATAGTACAACCAGCTAGTAGGTGATAAGTGAAATAGGTTGGTAACTATTTACAGAAAAGAATAAGCAATGTATATACTACTTGAGGCTCTAACCAAATAGTTGGAGTTTGAAAACAGTGAAAAAGCATTTTTATGCATTTTTGAAAATGTGTACAAGATATTAGTGCCTAAAGTTCAGGTAACACTCTCATTCACCCATCCGTCCATTCATTCAGTACTATGTTTCAACTACCTATACTACTTTGCTACCGACAAGCCATAAAAATTCACTATTCCTTACTGTACCATTTCAGGGGGCAGTTATTTTCCTTCCGAAATCAGGAAAAACTTCCCATTTCATAATAAATATTTACCAGCAGCATACTAGTACTACACTTGATATTATTTATGCCAAATGTCATTTCGTATTTGTTGCTTTTCTCTGAAAACAGAAATAACTGCCAAAACATAAAAATGTTTATGAAGGAGAAACCTTGCTTTATAAATGTGAGATTTAAGTAATTAATGACCAAATTTCAATCATTCAATCAAGATGGGCAGATAAATCTGTAATCCCAGTAAGAGGTTTTCCATACGGTATATCCCTAATAATCATATACTCATACAGCTTGTAGTTTAATTTCTATTAACTTGGGTTCATTTCTTTCCCTACTGCACTCATTTTAAGGATTAATAGTTGACACTATTTCTGAGTTATTTCAGTATCTAAGAGATGCCAAATCAATACTCAAATTACTTTCTGTTTTAAAAACATTCTTTTTGATTAGGTAATACATGTGTCTGGTATACAATTTAAAAGTTATAAAAGGATGTATACTAAAAAGTAGTTTTCCCATGCCTCTTTCCCAGCAACACAGTTTCCCTTTCTGGAGACAGCTACTTTTTCCAGTTTCTTACGTCATCCTGCCCAAAATTATTTTAAATTTACTCCTCCCTCTAAACCAAAAACAAAAAAAAACCCGTGGCCATGGAGTTGATTCTGACTCATAGCGACCCTATAGAACAGAGTAGAACTGCTCCATAAGGTTTCCAAGGAGTGGCTGGTGGATTCAAACTGCAGAACTTTGGTTAGCAGCCAAGCTCTTAACAGCTGCACCACCAGGACTCCTATCATAATATGTGTGTTTGTGTGTGTATACATATATAGATAAAACAAACAAACAAAAAAAAACCCCATTGCCGTTGAGTCGATTCTGACTCATAGTGACCCTATGTGTATATATGTATATGTATGTATATATATATATATATATATACAGACATACATACATAAATGTTATATATGTATATAAGTACACATAAGCATTTGGCTGCTAACCAAAAGGTCAGCAGTTTGAATCCACCAGCCGCTCCTTGGAAACCCTATAGGGCAGTTCTACTCTGTCCTACAGGGTCACTATGAGTCAGAATTGACTCGACAGCAATAAGTTTTACACATATATATAGAGAGAGAGAGAGAGTAAAATCCACCAAAGCCAAGCTTGTGTAAGGCAGAAATCTGTCAGATAAGGAAAAATGAAATATTTTCCACTAAAGTGAGTGGTAGAAAAGTGGTAAGACTGCACACTGTCAAAGGTAAAAAACTTGCAAGACCCAGAAAAACAAGGCACTGTGTCAATCCATCTCCTTGAGGGTCTTCTGTTTTTTTGCTGACCTTCTTTACCAAGCATGATGTCCTTCTCCAGGGACTGGTCCCTTCTGCTAACATGTCCAAAGTATATGAGATGTAGTCTCCAGCCATCCTTGCTTCTAATAAGCATTCTGGCTGTACTTCTTCCAAGACAGATTTGTTTGTTCTTTTGGCAGTCCACGGTATAATCAACATTCTTTGCCAACATCATAATTCAAAAATTCAAAGGCATCAATAAAATAGGTACAATACTCAAATATCGTCTTATGTGATCACACTAATAAGCAAGGCGTACAGTAGACTAATACCACCTTTATTGCTAAATGAATGGTAAAGATCAGTTTGAATCCAGTTCCCACCTAGAAATGGATCCAGTGCTCACCTTCCCACTTCTGGATCCTCATCACCACCCACTCAAGTGACATTCTCTCTCTGACCCCAGCCACGCAGAGCTAGGTCAAAGTTCACATGTTAGAGAACTCTGACCTTCATACTGCCAAATAGGCAGATGTCAGCCCCTGCTCATTCTCATTGCCCCTGTAGATTTGTTAATCCCTTGAAACAGCTCACAGAATTCATGGAGAGTGTCGTTGCTGATGTCAGATGGATCTCGGCTGAAAGCAGAGAAAGGCATTTATCTGTGTTTTATTGATTATGCAAAGGCATTCAGCTGTGTGGATCATAACAAATTATGGATAGCATGCAAAGAATGGGAATTCAAGAACACTTAATTGTGCTCATTCAGAACCTGTGCATAGACCAAAAGACAGTTATTCGAACAGAACAAGGGGATACTACATGGTTTAAAATCAGAAAATATATGCATCAGGGCTGTATCCTTTCACCATACTTATTCAGTCCTTATGCTGAGCAAATAATCTGAGAAGGTGGACAATATGACGAAGAAAGTGGCATCAAGATTAAAAGAAGACTCATTAACAACCTGCAATATGCACATGACACAACCTTGCATGCTGAAAGTGAAGAGAACTTGAAACACTGATGAAGATCAAAGACTACAGCCTTCAGTATGGATTACACCTCAACATAAAAACAACAAAAATCCTCACAATTAACCAATAACCAACATCATGATGAATGGAGAAAATATTGAAGTTGTGAAGGATTTCATCTTAATTTGGTCCACAATCAATGCCCACGGAAGCAGCAGTCAAGAAATCAGACATGTTGCATTGGACAAATCTGCTGCAAAAGATCTCCTTAAAGCGTTCCAAAGCAAAGATGTCACTTTAAGGATTAAGGTGCGCCTGGCCCAAGCCATGGTATTTTCAATCACATATGCATGAGAAAGCTGGACAATGAATAAGCAAGACCAACGAAGAATTGATGCATTTGACTTGTGATGTTGACAAAGAACACTGAGCATACCATGGACTGCCGGAAGAACAAACAAATCTGTCTTGGAAGAAGTACAGCCAGAGTTCTCCTTAGAAGCAAAGATGGAAGGAGTTCGTCTCACTTACTTTGGACATGTTATCAAGAGGACCCAGTCCCTGGAGAAGGACATCACGCTTGGTCAGCAAAAAAGATGGCCTCAAACATAGCAACAATTGTGAGGATGGCACAGGACCAGGTAGCATTTTATTCTGTTGTATATAGGACCCTATGAGTCGGAAACAAGTTGATGGCACCTAACAGCACAACATCTGTACTTGCACTTACCCAGAAAGGTTACAAAAGAAGTGACACGTAGCGCATGGATTAGGAGGGGTTCCAGCTTAAGGCTTTCATTGACTCCAGGGACTTACCCCCTCCCAGAGAGTAGATGGTCTTGCCAATCCAGGAAGCACCCACTACTTTCAGGTTCAAGACATTTTATTGGCCTCATTGCATAGATGTGATTGATTGAATCACTGACTACGCATGACTGACTAAATCATGCACCCCTTCCTTCCTGAGGTTAGCTGACCAGGTTTGGTCTTTGGGGTTCCCAATCATTTGCACATGTTTTTAAGCATTGCTAGGTTGTTTTAGAAGACAAAAACACTTTGATTACTGGGAAATTCCAAGGAAAGACACTCAACAAAATGGATTGACACAGTGGCTACAAAAATGGGCTCAAACAGCAATGGTTGGGAGGATGGTGCAGGACTGGGCAATGCTTAGTTCTGTTGTGCATGGGGTTGCTGTGAGTCGGAACCAACCCCAGGGCATCTAACAACAACAGGATCTTTCAGGAACCAAAGACAACAGTCAAATCAGGTTCTTTGTCTCACGAAGATTAAATAAATTCGAAGGACACAGGGCACTTCTACTCCTGTCATATAGGGTCCCTATGAATCAGAAACGACTCAATGGCACACAACAACAACAACATTGATATCATGGTACATTTATTTGGGTATCAAGTTATTTATTTTTTATTTTTCAGCAACAGTTGAAAATGTACTTTAAAAAACCCCCACAAAAAATTAACTCTTCTTCTTTCTCAGTGATTGGATGCCAGAATTATGTTCTAAGGTAAATGTAATTTTTAGGTCATCTTTAAGATTTTTTAGAAGACTTGGAAAACTTGCATTAAGATTGAACACCTGAAAATACAAGTTTATGTAATCAAAAGTTCATTTGTGGCTTCCTATTAGATTTATTATTTTAATAACAGAGGATAAATGCTCAAGATATTATTTAACCTCTTATTATACTTATACAATTACTAATTATACAATTATTAAAACTTCATTGTCAATAATGTATATTTTTAAAAAGGTGCAAGGCATAATCTAAATCTGTGAGTTAGGAGAACAGAATAATAGCGAGCTTTTAAACAATATTTCTGGAAAGGAGAAGAGAAGTTGGGAGCAAGGAGGAAGGATACAATTAAGACCACGGAACACCAGCTCTTAGAGGATTCTCCTCTTATGAAATCACCAGACTCTGTTAAATAAATGGAGAATGGAGGAATAGAGGTGAGGTATGTTTTAACTTACATAGAACTCTACCCACAAATAGCCCAAAGTGTTTTTAGTCTGCTCACTAATTAGCATCATTTAGTTCATCTGTCCAATCTCAGATGACAGCCACATTCTGCAGTTTGTTAAGTATATCCCAGGAAAGCTTGAAAGATGGCCCCATATAGCGCATGTCCTCTAGTAGAGCCTCTGGGCAACGAAGCATTCATTGTATTTCCTGGAACTGACTTCTGCAGTAAGAATCTGAGAGGTAACAGACAGCTTAATGGTGTCATTCAGGCACCAGCAGAACCATAGGGGAGAAATGTTTCTAGACTTTGGGTTCTAAATGCAGCCGTGCTGTAGACAGATATATCCAGGTGTCGTTAAGAACTTTGGAATGAGAGGTAAGCATCTGACTGGAGTTATAGGCAGTGGACAGTCCCTAAACTGACTCAGTAGGCATGAAAGGATGACCTGTCAGAGAACAATGACTTTTAGGCCTTTCATTCTTGCTCTAATGCTTGATATTAATGACCTTTCAGAATGTTTGGTATCATTGGAATTTTATCTGCTGAAAGAAAACCAGTTAATGAATCAGTTTCTCAATGAAAGTAGAAAGCTGTCACCTAAAATGGAGCAGAATGACAGTTGCTGGAGAATAAGAACTAGTGTGGAACTAAAATACATGGTTATAAAATAAAACTCTCCTATTACCTCAGAGTTAAATCTAATGCTTTTCATCAAAAAATAAAGCCCATTGCCGTCGAGTTGATTCCGACTCATAGCAACCCTATAGGACGAGTAGAACTGCCCTATAGGGTTTCCAAGGAGCATCTGGTGGATTCGAACTGTCGACCTTTTGGCTAGCAGCTGAGTTCTTAATCGCTGTGCTGCCAGAGCTTCTATTCACTATACAGGGCCTCCTAGAAAATTACCTGAAATTTGAAACACAGCACTTTGATTTTCACCAAAGTTTGCTTATGATGCATTAGCCTGTCAGTTAGAGGTGTGTCTTACTAATCATTCATGGAACAAAGAATGGCTGAATGTCTGTAGCATGCAAGACACGAGATAAATTCTCTCAGAGTGGAATTTATGGTCTGTGTCGGAGGTCAGAAAATTTTTTTATAAAGGGCCAGATAGTAAATATTATAAGCTTTTCAGGCCACATGGTTTCTACTTCAACTACTCAACTTAGCTACATAGCACAAAAGCAGCCATAGATAATATGTAAACAAATGAGTATAGCTGTTTTTCCAACAAACTTTATTTATGGACACTGAAATTTGAACCTTGTATAATTGTCACATGTCACAAAATATTATTCCTTTGATTTTTTCCAAGCATTTAATATGATAGAAATCATTCTTAGCTCATGGACTATACAAAAACAGGCCAGTTTGGCTCATGGGCTGTAGTTTGCCATTGCCGCCTGGTCTAGGTTATAACAGATAGAAGGTTGTTGCCTTAAAGATGCACAAACAAAATTTCTTTAGGTCCACAGAGATGAGAGGAATCTCTTCTAGTTGAAAATGTCATGAAAGAGGGAACATTTGAGCTGACTTGAAGGACAGGATTTTAGTAGATGGGGTGTGGAGCTACACCTGGGTACTTTTGAGAGTAAAAGGGAGCATTGTTAATGGTTACACCAGGACCAACAGGTGTAAACCCTGCCAAACTAGGACATGTGGTCACACCAGGATGGGGAACCCGGAGGTGCCATGAGCAGAGAACCCTGAGTGTGGACAAGGGAGAGGGCAAGGTGTGTTCAATGAGTGATAAAGTCCAAGCTGTCCCAGGCACATTGAGGGAAGTTGTAGCAGATAAAGCTAGAGAGATAGTTTGACGTTTCAACATGGGCTGAACTTGTAGAGTCTTAAACATGAAGCTAAGGCATTTGGGAATTATTTAAAAGGTGGTGGAGAGGCACTGCAGTTTTTTTAAACAATAAAGTAATGTGATCACATATCAGTGGTATCAGTGATGTGCCAAATGAATTGGATCAGGCAGAGACTACACGTAGGAGCCCAATTAAGAGACCATGGCAATAGTTTGAAGAGAGGATAAGAGAATCTGGACTGAGTCCAGGCAGCAGAAATAGAAAGGAAGGGGTAGATAAAAGACACATCAGAGAGAAGGAGTCATGTGAACCTGCCAACTGAATATAAAAGATAAGCTAAGAAAAAGAGAAAGTCAAAAGAAACTCACAAGATTTTGAATCTAGGTGACGAATAGGTACACTGAGTTTGTGGATTAGAGATAGGAGAAAAAGGCAATCCTGCAAGTACATATATAACTGGCATCCTATTCTTATTGTAATTTTGGAAAATGGGTATAGGTAGTGATAGAAGTTTTGTAGTTCAATTTTTGAAAATACTTTTATTCCAGGGTAGCTCAATCTGAATAGTTTTGAGTAGTTTTCTGATAAATGCGTGTGTGAGCAGCTTGTTTTGAAAAAGTGATACTTCGATTTGGAGGGAGGGTGAGGGAGAGAGTTGGGGCATATTTCTCCATGACACTTCTTTCTGTCTTCTTTCTGGGACCCAGTGGGTTGCAACCCATTTTTACCTTAGTACAATGTTCTAAGTGCTTGTAATGAAAGTAAAAATGAATCCATATGAGGAAAAGGTACAGCCATGACAGCCTTCTCCCAAGAATGTGATTCAGAATGATTTTCAGCCATAGACTGGTGTCACCCGGGTATCTTAATAACTGTCTGGGTGTCTTCAAAAAATATTCAAACAGAATCCTTGGTTTTAAAAAATAATTAATTTCATAGAAAATATTTAGGATTGTGACAGATATCTCGAAATCAAGAGAAAAGAACATGGTGCTACAACTCCTAAAAATTTGTGTTAAGCTTCTGCTCTGTACCTTGGTTCACAAATTGGTGCCCAACCTATATTTTCTATTTTGTTCAAGTTCAGTTTTCTGGTAATTTTCTAAACACTGATTTTTTTTTTTTCCTGGAGATAATATGTCTGAGGAAATAAAAAGAAACATAAACAGAAGAGATGGCAAGTAGCTGTAATTCCCTGAAAATATGTACACACACACAGATACACCTGTTTTTCAAATAAAATGTCTAAAACAACAAAGGGAATCAAATCACTATAGGAAAAAATTAATGTTTCGTATGGAAAAACTTCCCTACTTTTTGAGACTCTTGAATCCAGAACATTCAGTTTGTTTCACACTCTTTTGTGTTTAAATAAGATAAAATTAACCAGTCTGGCCATGAGGTATGGTATGCACTTTCTCTAAATCTGTGTTCCAGAAAATCAAAGCCAGCTTGAATACATTATCCTCCCTGATCCCTGAACCGAATCCCCAAACACCTCCAAGTGTGAATTATTTAGAAATACTACCCTACTGTGGTGAGAGACTGCTGTGAGTATGGTGTGTGGGCACATTTAGGTCCCTGGTACATAAGGGTGTCCTTGGCACAAAAAAGAAAACCAAAGGGTAACACTCCAGTGCTTACTACATAACATTATAAATATATAACATTATAACAATATATAACATCTTACCATTATAAACAGATATTACAGTACATACTACATTTAGTGTAAATATATACATAGAAACATGTAACATTATAGATACATAGTTATTGTATGGCCGGCAGGCTGGTGCTCTTCTTCACATCCCTCTCTCCCTGTTCTTGGTAGTTATGATTACACACAAGGGCTTTGACAACTTCAAGATTTCTAATTAGAGCACACCAGTGTTCTAGTTTTTTCTTCTTTACCTGAAGGCATGTCTTATTCAGTGTCTTACTATTTAACCACTGCTCTAACAGGATGTGAGCCTGATTCTGAGTAGGATGTGTCAGAATTCTCCGGAAATAGATGCTCTCTTCACACCCAAGCAAGGTTTTGGCTTTCAACGGTTGTTAAGTAAAGAAAACTAGAGCAACTGTTTTCTCCTCTTTTTATTGTTGTCTTACAATTCTGAAATTCAAATTAAAAAATCCTGGGTTGAATTTAGATTTGAATAAATGATAGTTTGTTTCTGGATTGGAGCCCTGGTGGCGCAGCGTTTAGCATTCTGCTGCTAACCAAAAGGTCGGCAGTTCAAATTCACCAGTTGATCCTTGGAAACCCTATGGGGCGGTTCTACTCTGTTGTACAGAGTTGCTATAAGTCGGAATTGACTTGACAGCAATGGATTTTTCTGGATTAGCCATTATTAACTTTCTCTGTGAAAGATTCACTTCTTGTGAGATAAAGCGTATTAGGGATGTATGTGTGGTTATTTTTAGATATAGCTATTTTGAATTTTACAAAAAATTGTAATCATATTAACTAAAAATGAGAACGGTTAGGAATTGGAGGCCTAGATTTTTGCCTGCCTCTGTAACTACTTTTCTCATGAATTAAGTAAATCAGCCTATCTTACTACCCTTAACAACCTAAAGGTAATCTTAGGAAACTCACAAAGTTATGTATATGAAAGTAGTAAAACAGGGCTTTACCAATGGAAGCTATCACTGCATCTGTTATTATACAATTATTATTTACTGTTGCTACCACCATTGCCACTGCTGCCAAAAAAAGTCTAACTTAAGCCTGTTGTACTAAAAGATTAGTGCATATCCATATGCCCTCAAGAATAAGGAAAATTGTTTGTTATGAAAATTATTCCTCAAGTATAACTTTTAATCCTGTCACATGGGCTGATCTCTTTCTTTACTAATAGTGTCTTCATTAAGTTTGAAATAAAGAATGAGAGTATTGTTTCTCACTTTAGACAATCTTACTGGAATTTGGCTTTCTAGACCACATAAAAGTTGAATAAGATAATATCGAGAATAACAAATACTGTAGATGAAGAGCCTTGAATATCTCTACTGGATCCTAGCTTGCATATGAGCCAATTTTTCTCTAAATTATTATGGCAATATCTAGCTGACGGTATACCTGGAAAATTACAGTTTTGAGGCAGTTTGTTTTTCAATCCTTTATATACATTGTTGGCAAAACAGCTGTTACTCTGTTCCTCATAGAAATTTTATGTAACCAATCCTTTAATAATAATAATAAACCATTCAAGCTGATTTCATGTCATTGTGATCCCATGTGTGTCAGAGTAGGATTTTTTTTTATATTAACTTTTATTGAGCTTCAAGTGAACATTTACAAATCAAGTCAGACTGTCACATATAAGTTTATATATACCTTACTCCGTACTCCCACTTGCTCTCCCCCTAATGAGTCAGCCCTTCCAGTCTCTCCTTTCCTGACAATTTTGCCAGCTTCCAACTCTCTCTATCCTCCCATCCCCCCTCCAGACAGGATATGCCAACACAGTCTCAAGTGACCACTTGATATAATTAACTCACTCTTCTCACCTACCCACTGTCCAGTCCCTTTCATGTCTGATGAGTTGTCTTCGGGGATGGTTCCTGTCCTGTGCCAACAGAAGGTTTGGGGACCATGACCACCGGGATTCCTCTAGTCACAGCCAGATCATTAAGTATGGTCTTTTTATGAGAATTTGGGGTCTGCATCCCACTGATCTCCTGCTCCCTCAGGGGTTCTCTGTTGTGCTCCCTGACAGGGCAGTCATCGATTGTGGCCGGGCACCAACTAGTTCTTCTGGTCTCAGGATGATGTAGGTCTCTGGTTCATGTGGCCTTTTCTGTCTCTTGGGCTCTTAGTTGTCGTGTGACCTTGGTGTTCTTCATTCTCCTTTGCTCCAGGTGGGTTGAGACCAATTGATGCATCTTAGATGGCTGCTTGTTAGCATTTAAGACCCCAGACGCCACATTTCAAAGTGGGATGCAGAATGTTTTCATAATACAATTATTTTGCCAATTGACTTAGGAGTCCCCTTAAACCATGGTCCCCAAACCCCCACCCTTGCTCTGCTGACCTTTGAAGCATTCAGTTTACCCCGGAAACTTCTTTGTTTTTGGTCCAGTCCAGTTGAGCTGACCTTCCATGTATTGAGTATTGTCCTTCCCTTCACCTAAAGCAGTTCTTATCTACTAATTAATCAGTAAAAACCTTCTCCCACCCTCCCTCCCTCCCCCCTTCGTAATCACAAAAGTATGTATTCTTCTCAGTTTATACTATTTCGCAAGATCTTCTAATAGTGGTCTTATACAATATTTGTCCTTTTGCCTCTGACTAATTTCGCTCAGCATAATGCCTTCCAGGTTCCTCCATGTTATGAAATGTTTCACAGATTCGTCACTGTTCTTTATGGATGCGTAGTATTCCATTGTGTGAATATACCACAATTTATTTACCCATTCATCCGTTGATGGACACCTTGGTTGCTTCCAGCTTTTTGCTATTATAAACAGAGCTGAAATAAACATGGGTGTGCATATATCTGTTCGTGTGAAGGCTCTTATTTCTCTAGGGTGTATTCCGAGGAGTGGGATTTCTGGGTTGTATGGTAGTTCTATTTCTAACTGTTTAAGATAACGCCAGATGGATTTCCAAAGTGGTTGTACCATTTGACATTCCCACCAGCAGTGTATGAGAGTTACAATCTCTCCGCAGCCTCTCCAACATTTATTATTTTGTGTTTTTTGGATTAATGCCAGCCTTGTTGCAGTGAGATGGAATCTCATCGTAGTTTTAATTTGCATTTCTCTAATGGCTAATGATCGAGAACATTTTCTCATGTATCTGCTAACTGCCTGAATATCTTCTTTAGTGAAGTGTGTGTTCATATCCTTTGCCCACTTCTTGATTGGGTTGTTTGTCTTTTTGTGGTTGAGTTTTGAGAGAATCACATAGATTTTAGAGATCAGGCGCTGGTCGGAGTTGTCATAGCTGAAAATTCTTTCCCAGTCTGTAGGTGGCCTTTTTAGTCTTTTGGTGAAGTCTTTAGATGAGCATAGGTGTTTGATTTTTAGGAGCTCCCAGTTATCTGGTTTCTCTTCGTCATTTTTGGTAACGTTTTGTATTCTGTTTATGCCTTGTATTAGGGCTCCTAAGGTTGTCCCTATTTTTTCTTCCATGATCTTTATCGTTTTAGTCTTTATGTTTAGGTCTTTGATCCACTTGGAGTTAGTTTTTGTGCTTGGTGTGAGGTATGGGTCCTGTTTCATTTTTTTGCAAATGGATATCCAGTTATGCCAGCACCATTTGTTAAAAAGACTATCTTTTCCCCAATTAACTGACACTGGGCCTTTGTCAAATATCAGCTGCTCGTATGTGGATGGATTTATATCTGGGTTCTCAATTCTGTTCCACTGGTCTATGTGCCTGTTGTTGTACCAATACCAGGCTGTTTTGACTACTGTGGCTGTATAATAGGTTCTGAAGTCAGGTAGAGTGAGGCCTCCCACTTTCTTCTTCTTTTTCAGTAATGCTTTGCTTATCTGAGGCTTCTTTCCCTTCCATATGAAGTTGGTGATTTGTTTCTCCATCACCTTAAAAATGACATTGGAATTTGGATCAGAAGTGCATTGTATGTATAGATGGCTTTTGGTAGAACAGACATTTTTACTATGTTAAGTCTTCCTATCCATGAGCAAGGTATGTTTTTCCACTTAAGTATGTCCTTTTGAATTTCTTGTAGTAGAGCTTTGTAGTTTTCTTTGTATAGATCTTTTACATCCTTGGTAAGATTTATTCCTAAGTATTTTATCTTCTTGGGGGCTAGTGTGAATGGTATTGATTTGGTTATTTCCTCTTTGGTGTTCTTTTTGTTGATGTAGAGGAATCCAAGTGATTTTTGTATGTTTATTTTATAACCTGAGACTCTGCCAAACTCTTCTATTAGTTTCAGTAGTTTTCTGGTGGATTCGTTGGGGTTCTCTGTGTATAAGATCATGTCATCTGCAAATAGAGATAATTTTACTTCCTCTTTGCCAATCTGGAAGCCCTTTATTTCTTTGTCTGGCCTAATTGCTCTGGCTAGGACTTTTAGCACAATGTTGAATAAGAGTGGTGATAAAGGGCATCCTTGTCTGGTTCCCGTTCTCAAGGGAAATGCTTTCAGGTTCTCTCCATTTGGAGTGATGTTGGCTGTTGGCTTTGCATAGATGTCCTTTATTATGTTGAGGAATTTTCCTTCAATTCCTATTTTGGTGAGAATTTTTATCATAAATGGGTGTTGGACTTTGTCAAATGCCTTTTCTGCATCAATTGATAAGATCATGTGGTTTTTGTCTTTTGTTTTATTTATGTGGTGGATTACATTAATGGTTTTTCTGATATTAAACCAGCCTTGCATACCTGGTATAAATCCCACTTTGTCGTGGTGAATTATTTTTTTGATACGTTGTTGAATTCTATTGGCTAGAATTTTGTTGAGGATTTTTGCATCTATGTTCATGAGGGATATAAGTCTGTAATTTTCTTTTTTTGTAATGTCTTTACCTGGTTTTGGTATCAGGGAGATGGTGGCTTCATAGAATTAGTTGGGTAGTATTCCATCATTTTCTATGCTTTGAAGTACCTTTAGTAGTAGTGGTGTTAACTCTTCTCTGAAAGTTTGGTAGAACTCTGCAGTGAAGCCGTCCGGGCCAGGGCTTTTTTTTGTTGGAAGTTTTTTGATTACCGTTTCAATCTCTTTTTTTTGTTATGGGTCTATTTAGTTGTTCTACTTCTGAATGTGTTAGTTTAGGTAGGTAGTGTTTTTCCAGGAATTCATCCATTTCTTCTAGGTTTGCAAATTTGTTAGAGTACAATATTTCGTAATAATCAGAGTAGGATTTTAATCCTTGGGCTTTCAGTGCCTGATTTTTTTGGAACTAGATGTCAGGCCTTTCTTCCAAGGCACCTCTGAGTAGACTCAAACCTCCACTCAAAACGTTAGCAACCAGGCTCAATAACTGCTTGCACCACCCAGGAACTCTTCTTTGCCATCAAGTGGCTGTCAAGTTGATTCTGGCTAATAGCGACCCTACAGGACAGATTAGAACTGCCCCAGAGGGTTTACAAGGAGCAGCTGGTGGATTCAAACTGCTGACCTTTTCGTTAGCAGCTGAACGCTTAACCACTAAGCCAGCAGGGCTCCCCTTTAATGATAATGATAGTACCTTTAAAAAATGTATATAGAAAGAAACTAGAGACAGGGTGGAAGAGAAAATGACCACTTATTTATCATCTGTTGGAGATGCATGATGAAGAAAAGCATGAAATGAAATAGCTTAAAGTACAATTTCAAATGAAAAAAAAAGCCATTTGATGTTGGCATACTATAATCTCTAAAAACATTTTACAAATAAAGAACAAAGAGAGCATAAAATACTAAGAATTCTAGGGGAGCTTCCTTAATCGTGAAACCTTGACCACTCCATTGCTGCCGAAGTCTAGTATTATAGTAATACATCTATTCTGTCAGAATTATTGGATATCATTACCATTATTGCTTATTTCTCTCTTCCTGTATTTTGTGCAGTAAACAAGAAGTCATTTTGGACTCCCTTTTAATTCTTTATTCCTTTTTGTCTTTAGGAGTTGTACAGATGTTCTGTGCTGCATAATCTTCTTGTTTTTCATTGTTGGCTACATTCTTCTAGGACTTGTGGGTGAGTAAACACAAGTATAGAAGATATTTAACATTTGCTAATGGAATAACTAAATCAATGTCACATTTTTCAAATATTAATCATTTTCTTGCCAAAGCCTTATTGATGATTGTTATCTTTTCCGGAGAGAATGAGCCTTATCAGGGCTAGCTGGGTAGCAGATGCAATGAAAACTAAACACAAAGTATTTTAGTCAAAGGCAGTCCCAAATTATTTAAGTAAATACAACTGTAAATAAAGAAGAAAAGAGCTTATGGTTTTTAAAAATCTTTCTTATTTTGAAACTCTACTAAGCAGCTAATTATGTTCATGTTGCTATGTGCTGATAAGAACTAGGACCTAGACAAATTTAAGTAATGTATAAACTTATTTTTATAAGTAAATTAAAAGGAAGGAACAATAATTAAGAATTTCACCAGATAATTTGTTAACATGTAAGAATTCCTCTTATCCTCACCTGCCAGAAATAGGTGTTCTGTTATTTATTGTTAGGTTAAAGATTTTTCCATGAGAGTGAAAATAAAGAAGACAAGTATAGAGATTCATTTGAATTAAGACAGAAAAAAAATCAAAGACTATCATGTGAATATTTTCTGTAAAAAGGTCTCAGAATTGTATGTGAATATATCATACATTTTCCCCCAGAGACGCAAGAGACGTAAATCCTGTACTTTAGATGTTGACTTAGGAAATTTTAATGTATTATTATTAGGGTGGAGGCTATGAAAGTCATATTGCTTCTCGTACCAACAATTAATAGCATCGAGTTAATGTGTATAGAATGTATCAGCACAAAGGAAGCTGTGCCCTACTTTGGAAAAATGGAAAATGCTTTTCCTCATTTTTCAGTTTTATCTTCCACTAAGAGAAATCCTTTGAGAACAGCAATTGAAAGTAATTTCCAAAAGATGATCTCAGTGATACCATGCAAAAACTACACAGAATTGGAGAATTAGAAAAAGCAAGGCAAGAAGAAAGGGAGGGAGAAAGGAATAAAGAACAGTAAACTACATGACTAAATACTGTATTCCTCTAAGGTTTTTTTTTCCTAAGATCTTCAGAATGCTCTTGTTAAACATTAATGTTGTTGTAGCATAATAATACACAATCTGTAAAGTACATACTGTAATACAATCAATTCCCTTATTATGTAGCTAATAGAATTTGAGCTCTTCTAATTTCGGGACACACCTTTGTTATCTATGTAGTTTTTTTGTTTGTTTTTATCTTATTCTGTAATAGAATTTAAATTTGTTGCATAAAAGAAAGAAGATTTAGAGTCAGGCAGATCTAGGTTTTCCTTATATTTTGTAGGCTTCTGCTAGGTAACCTCAATTTTCTCACTTTTAAAAATATGGGAATGCTACTAGTCTTGCAGGGCTGTTGTGAAGATTAAATAAATATCTAGCCAGGCCAATAATAAGAAGGCTTGGTGTCTCAGTGACTAAGTGCTAGGCTGCTAACCAAAAAAAAAAAGTTCAGTGTTTCAGACCCACCAGCTGCTCCACAGGAGAAAGATGTGGCAGTCTGCTTCTGTAAACAGCCCTATGAGGCAGTTCTACTCTGTCCTGTAGGGTCAGTATGAGTGGTAATCAACTCAACAGCAATGGGTTTGGTTTGGTTTACACCAGTAATGCCACATAACAGCACTAAGAAGTTTAATAAATTGTTTTTAAATATGATTTACCATTACTTGTTTCTATGGCAACCCATAATTTCGGTCACTAAAGTTCAAATGTGCACAAGCACTGTATGAAGATCTCATCCTATGACTGAAAATTTTCCTTTAGAAGGTCTTATGGCATAATTGAATAAATCTGTCCTCCATATCTCAGAGCCAGACTATTGTAGTCCACAGAGAAACGCCTTCTATCCTTAGAATAAAGAGGGGAACGACATGATAGAGAGAAGGGGTCAGAGGACATGCATCATACCCTCTGGAGCAAGGAGCAAAATTTGCATTTTTGTTCTAGATCTCTAGATGCAGTTTGTAAATGCCTCAATTGACATAGGGAATTGAAAGATGATGTGCCCCCTACACACACACACATACAAATCTATATTCAAAATTGAATTAATTCAGTGACTCCCCAAAAATTATTCCTGATGCTACAGATTAGAATGAGTGACTCACAAAATTTACACTTAGTATATATATTTATAATAGTTTGGTGTCTTGTGTTAAATCAAGACCCTTATAGGCTTTTCTTTCATCCACGTTATTTTCATAAGAGAAATATCACCATGAAAGAGTCATATTTCTCACAAATTCTGCTAAGAAGAAAGTGATCTTTGCCCTTTGTATAGAACATTCATAAAGCTAGGGTAACATTGGGATGCAACAAAGACGCTTGTCACTCCGCTAATGAAAAGCAGACCTCTGTCCAAGTGAGTGAAGTGGAGTCTGGGTAAAAGGTAATCTATTTGGAAGATCAAATGCAATGTTTATGATAATAGCCCTCTTTTTTTCCTGTTTCACTGATGGTTGCTATTCGGTTATTGTCCTACTAGGAAAAATGATAAGAATATGTATTATGTAAATTATTCTGTGCTATCCTTACGTTAACATTATTTTAAAAATAATAGCACAATTTTAACATTCAATACATTTTTATTTAATTTTCTTTTCAATTGGATTTCCAGTTAGCCAGTTAGATCTTTGTTGTATTTATTTAGGAAGTACTTGGACTTGAAGTCCAAAGTTTGTTTTTTAACCTTCCGTAGGAGCATTTCTCCCTATTCGCTGAGAAGAGAGGTAGTTAACAAGAAAGTTAGCATGAACAAGCCCAGGTTTAAAACACTAGAATCAAAGTCTTGATTTCTAAATGCTTTCTTCCCCTCTCCTCATCCCTTTCAGCTTCATTTTTTCCTTTCTCTTTCTCTTCCTTTTTTTGCTCCTTCTTTTCTGCATCATTCTCAAATGTACACGGTAGCATATACATTTTCTTTTGTGAGCTTGCAGTCTAAAACAGAGCACTTATAGGGACACATACATTAAAGTTACTGTAATGGTTTTAAAACATGGCCTCAAATTCTTCAACTTTTCTCCCATGGAGGGGTTGGGTCTATGTTACTGCCCCTTGATTCTGGATAGTGCCCAGCAGAAGTAATGCTGTATGACATCTGACGCTAAGTCATGGAAGGCTACTCAGTTTCTGTCTTGTTCACTGGAACACTTACACACAGTACACTTTTTCTCAGAAACCACATTGTTAGAAGCCCAAACCACATGGAGAATCATGTGAAGGGGTTCTGGTCAACTGTCCTGGCTAAGCTCGCAGGAACACCGGAGTCTACTATCAGCCTAGTTGAGCTTTCAGATGACTGCAGCCCCAGTCAACATCAGACTAAAACTGAATGAGAGAACCCAGGGAGAATCGCCCAGCCAGGGGTGAATCATCCAATAGGCAAAGTAAGCACAGTGCTTACCTTGCTTACCAGATCATCTGTAGTGAACAATTTCACATTTTTTCACCACATGGTGCCAGTTACAGCTGGCATATTTCTCTCTCCCAACGCCACAACACATTCCTACACAATTAAAGCCTCTTTTCAAATTTAAAATCTCTGACAGGGTTGGATTACCCAGTAAGCAAGGTAGTACAGCCTTACTTGTGCTTACTTACTAATCTTTAGTGACCAATTTCACATGGGTTCCATCACATCACATGTAAAGGGCCTTGATAAATAAATAATGTATAGATCCATGCAAGAGATGAAAGGAAGGGCATTATGGTTGCCTAGAGATGTGTGAATGTTAGGTACTGTTGAATCGGTTCTGACTTATATTGACCCTCTGTACAACAGAATGAAACACTGCCCAGTCCTGTGCCATCCACACAATTGTTATCTTTGAGCCCATTGTTGCAGCCGTTGTATCGATCCATCTCCTCAAGGGTCTTCCTTTTTTTCATTGACCCTGTACTTACCAAGCATGATGTTCTTCTACAGGGACTGGTCCCTCCTGATAATATATCCAAAGTACATGAGACAAAGCCTAGCCATCCTCGCTTCCAAGGGGCACTCTGGCAGTACTTCTTCCAAAACTTACTCATTCTTCTAGCAGTCCATGGCATATTCAATATTCTTCACAAACACCATCATTCAAAGGAATCAAGTCTTCAGTCTTCCTTGTTTGGTGTTCAACTTTCTCATGCATATGAGATCATTGAAGATACCATGGCCTGGGACAGGCGCACCTTGGTCTTCAAGGTAGCATCTTTGCTTTTCAACAATTTAAAGAGGCCATCTTGCAGCAGGTTTGCCCAATACAATACATCCTTTGATTTCTTGCCTGGGTATTGATTGTGGATCCAAGCAAAATGAAATCCTTGACAACTGCAATCAATATTTTCTCCTTTTATTATGATGTTGCTTATTGGTGCAGTTGTAAGGATTTTTGCTTTCTTTATGTTGTGGTGTAATTTGTACTGAAGGCTGTGGTCTTTGATCTTCATCAGTAAGAGCTTAACGTCCTCTTCACTTTCAACAAGCAAGGCTGTGTCATGTGCATATCACAGGTTGTTAATGAGTCTTTCTCTAATCCTAATGTGGTGTTCTTCATGTAGTCTAGTTTGTCGGATTATTTGCTCAGCATACAGATTGAATAAATATGGTGAAAGGGTACAACCCTGACGCACATCTTTCCTGACTTTAAATCACACAGTATCGCCTTGTTCAGTTCAAATGATTGCTTATTGGTCTACGTACAGGTTCCTCATGATCACAATTAAGTGTTCCGGAATTCCCATTTTTCGCAATGTTGTCTGTAATTTGTTATGATCCACACAGTTGAATACCTTCGCATACTCAATAAAACACAGGTAAACATCTTTCTAGTATTCTCCGCTTTCAGCCAATGTCCATCTGACATCAGCAATGATAGCCCTTGTTCCATGTCCCTTCTGACTCCAACTTGAATTTCTGGCAGTTCCCTATCGATGTACTGCTGCAACCATTTTTTTAACTATCTTCAGCAAAATTTTGCTCCCATGTGCTATTAGTGATATTGTTCCACAATTTCTGCATTCTGTTGGATCACTTTCTTTGGAATGGGCACAAGTATGGATCTCTTCTGGTCAGTTGCTAGGTAGCTGTCTTCCAAATTTGTTGGCATAGATGCGTGAGTGCTTCTAGCATTGCAGCTGTTTGTTGAAACATCTCAATTGGTATTCTGTCAATTCCTGGAGTATTGTTTTTCTCCAAAGCCTTCAGGGCAACTTGGACTTCTTCCTTCCATAACATCGATTCTTGATCATATACTGCTTCCTGAAATGGTTGAACATCGACCAATTCTTTTTCTACAGTGGCCCTGTGTATTCTTTCCATCTTCTTTGGATGCTTCCTGCATAGTTCAATATTTTGCCCATAGAATCCTTCAAAATTTCAACTCCAGGCTTGAGTTTTTTCTTCAGTTCTTTCAGCTTGAAAAATGCCATATGTGTTCTTCCCTTTTGGTTTTCTAACTCCAGGTCTTTGCACATTTCATTATAGTACATTACTTTGTCTTCTCAAGCCACCCTTTGACTCTTCTGTTTAGCTCTTTCACTTCATCATTTCTTCCATTCACTGTAGATGCTCTACATTCAGGAGCATGTTTCAGAGTCTCTTCTGACTTTCAATTTGGTCTTTTTTTTCTTTCCTGTCTTTTCAATGACATTTTGCTATCTTTATGTATAATGTCCTTAATGTTATTGCACAATTGGTCTGATTGTTGGTCATTAGTGTTCAATGTGTCAAATCTATTCTTGAGATGATCTCCAAATCCAGGTAGGATATACTTGAGGTCATACTTTGTCTCTCTTGGATTTGTTTTAATTTTCTTCAGCTTCAGCTTGAACTTGCACATGAGTAGTTGACAGTTTGTTCCACAGTTGGCCCCTGGCTTTTCCATGGTTTCTTTCCACAGATGTAGTTGATTTGATTTCTGTGTTTTCCATCTGGTGAGATCCACGTGTATAGTTAGTTACTGTTTATGTTGCTGAATAAAAGGTATTTGCAATGAAGAAATCATTGGTCTTGCAAAATTCTATCATGTGATCTCCAGTATCGTTTCCATCATCAATGCCATATTTTTCGACTACCAATCCTTCTTTGTTTCCAACTCTCACATTCCAATCACTAGTTATTATCAATGCATATTGATTGCATGTTTGATCAATTTCAGACTGCAGAATTTTGTAAAAATCTTCAATTTCCTCATCTTTGGCATTAGTAGTTGGTGCATAAGTTTCAACAATAGTCGCATTAACTGGTCTTTCTTGTAGGTGTGTGGATAATATCCTATCACTGGCAACATTGTACTTCAGGATAGATCTTGAAATGTTCGTTTTGATGATGAATGCAATGCCATTCCTCTTAAATTTGTCATTCCTGGCACAGTAGGCCATATGATTTTCCAGTTCAAAATGACCAAGACCGGTTCATTTCAGCTCACTAATGCCTAGGATGTTGATCTTTGTGCATTTCATTCTATTTTTAGTGACTTCCAATTTTCCTAGATTCATACTTCGTACAGGTCACATTCCAATCATTAAAGGATGTTTGCAACCGTTTCTTCAAATTTGAGTCATGCCTCATGAGCAAATGAAAGTCCCAAAAGCTTGACTCCATCCAGGTCATTATGGTCAACTCTACTTTGAGGAGACAGTTCTTCCCCAGTCGTATTTTGAGTGCCTTCCAACCTGAGGGGCTCGTCTTTCAGAACTAGATCAGACAATGTTCTGCTGCTATTCATAAGGTTTTCACTGGCCAACTTCTTTTTTCCAGAAGTAGGCTGCCGGGTCCTTCTTTCTAGTCTGTCTTAGTCTGGAAGCTCCCCTGTAAACTGTCCACCATGGGTGACCCTGCTGGTATTTGAAATATCAGTGGCATAGCTTCCAGCATCACAGCAATGTGCAAGCCAACACAGTATGACAAACTGACAGATGCGTGTTGGTGACTGGAGATAGTAGGACTAAAGTTACCATGTCTAGAAAGGGGGAGGCTAAAATTATTCAGCCTTAATCTTTCACAGAGTCCCTGGGTGGCACAAATTGTTAAGCACTCAGCCCTTAACTGAAATTTTGGTGGTTTAAACCCACCCAGAGGTACCTTGGAAGACAGACCTGGCAATCTGTTTCTAAAAAATCACAGTCTTGAAAACTCTAGGGAACAGTTGTACTTTGCACATATGAGTTGGAATTGACTCAACAGCCACTAACAACAACAATAAGAAATCCTTCATGAAATGAACAAGAGAATAAATAAAATAGTTAAATTAAAAAATGAAGTGTGCCAGCTTGACCCCATCATTTCTGGTATTAAAATGTATGTTCTTTGTCTTGGGGTAATAATGTCTATTTTTCCACTCATTGCTTAAGGAAATCTAGCATACCATTCTCTTCCCTAACATGAACCATCCCAAAACACCAAGAAGAAGCAGTCTTATCTCTAACTTCTAGATGGAGAGGGAGCCCTGGTGGTACAGTGGTTGGGTCCTCGGCTGTTAACCAAAACGTTGGAGGTTCGAACCCACCAGCCAATCCATGGAAGAAATATGTGACACTCTGCTTCTGTAAAGATTTACAGTTTTGAATACCCTATGAGGCAGTTCTACCCTGTCCTATAGGGTCACTGTGAGTTGGAATCAACTCAATGGCAACAGGTATGTCTGTATGTATACAGATGGGGAGAGAGAGACATTACATTTTACTGGAGCCCTATTGTTTTGGTTGATGCCATTTGGCTTCATTTTATACTCCATTGTACATTTGTCCACTCATTAAGAGGTATCTTTGCTCTTCTGGATCCACCCACTACTATAATGGCTTCCCATACTGAGCTCCAAGACTGTAGCTTTTTAAGCCTTTAAGCAATGTTCAGCCATTTCTCCCCAAAGCAATGACCAGTGTTGGAATGGCAGCACCTAAGGTAATTTCTTATTTTACCATAACTTGATCTTACTCTTAGGGCCCGCTATTAAGCCTAGGGCACCAGCTGAGTCCCTCCCTTCATAGCAAGTTTCTTTTTGGGATTTTGTGTCCTTTTTGGCAGTACACCTAGTTCAGGGTCAATTTGATCTATTGTATACTGAAACCTCAGGGAGAAAGGTTTGAGGTCTAATCCCTTCCTTTAAAGATAGATGATAGATGATAGACGATAGACGATAGGTAGATAGATGATTGATGGATAGATAATAGATAGATAGATAGATAGATAGATAGATAGATAGATAGATAGATAGATAGATAGATAGATAGATGATAGATAGATAGATAGATAGGTAGATGATAGATAGATGATAGATAGATAGATAGATGATAGATAGATAGATACATGATAGATAGATAGATAGATAGATAGATGATAGATAGATAGATAGATAGATAGATAGATAGATAGATAGATAGATAGATAGATAGATAGATAGATGATAGATAGATGATAGATAGATAGATAGATAGATAGATAGATAGATAGATAGATAGATAGATAGATAAAGAGAGAGAGAGAGATTTTTCCAATCCCAAGAAATATGAGGGAGAAACTATATCTTCATAGGGAAGCCTCTCTGTTGACCTTGTGAAGAACAAAGATAATTCCAAGGTGACTTTTAGATTCTGTCTATACTGAGAAGCAGTGAACAGTTTATCTTGGTAATCAATAAATATAATTAAAAAAAATTAAGTTATGCCTCACAAGTCATCCTGTTGTTCTAGTTTGTGAGCTTAGTGGTATGGTTCCAATATTCACTGTAAGGAGAAGCACCAGTGATGGGGAGTGACTATGATGGGACCTCTCACTGTGCTTTTAGCCTATTTCCAAACTAAAATGAACATAGCTATCAGATCACAGCTTGGAAACATTGTTTTAGCAAAATGAAACCATCTTTTCCAATTAAGAAATTTTAAAAAAGTGGCTCCATTATTTTAAAAATTGCTCTAATAAAATTTTCTTAATGAAACTTTCATTGTAATTATAATACATAACCAGTATTAAATGTCCTTTTGTAATTTTTACAAATATATAAAAATTTACAATTGAAATTTTGTAGCTATCCTTTTGTTTTAGAAGTTTTTATTTTAAAAAGAAAGCATTTCTTTTTGACTGTTCCTTGAGTAACACTTTTTTAGTGTTGAGTGAGATTCTTACCGTGTATTATGATTTGCTGAATGTGTGCATTCCAGATGACTTCAAGTGGAATGTTGTTAGCAAGAGAAGGACTGATCTGCGCTCAAGGACATGACCCTAAACTTACCATTGGTGGGAAGAGGCCACCTGTGAAATGATAAACAAATTTTTCTTATTCAGGCAACTGGATACAGGGCTGCTTCCAAAAATGGTTCTACAGCAGCAGTGTCATCAACGCAGATTTTCAAATTCGTTATCATGTGTCCTATTATCTGCTTCATTGCATTTGTAAATTGCTTGTGTTAAAAAGCCATAAGCACAATTTGGCAAGCCTGTTCCTGACATATTAAAACAGTTAAAATGTACCTTTAAGGGATACAAAATAGTGGTTTGAAAGCCAACATTCCCAACCAGCAGGTATTTAGGGAATGCCTTAGCTGCCCCAAACAGATTTGCAGTTAATTTTTAAGTGTCAGTGCAAGCAGTTGGTCTAATCACATTTTCTCCTTGACAGAGGGCTTTTTAATGGCTGCGACTTCTGACTCAACCCTAGAGCACTATGGGAACATGCTTTGCAAATGTTGGAAAATGAGAGAGAATGCTCCTGGTACTTCAGTAACACACATTTCCTTGGTATTAGTGAAAGGATCATTTGACTGAATAAAGTTTTCACCCATCACTTACCAATCTTTTGGAGCCTTTTATAAATAATTTCTCTTCTTTCTTTATGCTCTCTCTCTCTCATACACACATACACCTCCACCACACACAAATTTGCATCAGCTTCACTTAAAGAGGTCTTTTAAAGTTATTTCTAAAGCAGTGAGAAAATGCAGGATGAAAAATGATCAATACGAATTTGCTATTGATTGCTGTAACTTTGCCTAATGATGAATGTTACTTAGGGGACAGACCAGAAGTCTGCTGATTCTCTCCTAATGCTTTTCCTCCCTTCCCTTTTTCCCCATAATTCCACATTGAGTTGGATTTAAAACAGCAGGCATGGGTGAATGGCTTAGGGAAGTAAGTGAAGGGCAGGTAGTCCTTTGCAAGCAAAGATCATGAATAGTCTGATATCTCTAGTCTTGCCCCTCTGAGGCTGAGTACATGTTCACTTTGCTGCAGTGTCATTGTTTGTGACTGTTCAGCGATTGTTTGTAAAATTAGCCTCTATTACGTATAGGCTAAACAGAAGAGCACATTATTTATCATAATTCACACCTATTAGCACAAAAAAAAATTTTTTTTTTTCTATTAGCACAGATTTGGTTTTTCTCCTTTAGTTAATGCTTGTACTAGAGAATAAAGAATATTACATCAGACAATATCACATTCTTTGGGCTTTATTGACCAGGAAGGCCTCAAAGGATTTCATGAATCTTTCAGAAAATGTGTATGTACTAGTAGATGTTAATAACCGATGGTACACATAGCATTTTTAGATATGATAAATTGCATCATTTTTTAGGAACGATGTGTGCTTTTCTTTCATATAAAAAGAGTATGTTGCCAATTATAGAACCACAATTAAGCAAGTAAACACCTTGACCAATGACACTGAATATGCAGTGATCCCAACGTCTTCAAAGAAAATTTTAGAAGGAAGAGAAGGGCCTACCTGAACTGAGCCTCATGCTGTGGAGTGCGTGTCTGGCACTAACAACTATCATGCTGAAACAATATCCCTGTAATTTCTTATAGAAAATAATCTAAGATACCACCTCTCCATTCATACCTCAAACCATGCTCCACCCTAATTTCTGTCTATCCACCATACCTGTCTCCTTTCCCAGTTCCCATCATACTCCCACTCTTCACAGGATCTTTGACCATGTTGTTCCATCTGCTGGAAGCCTCTTTGTACCTCTGTCCGTTCTTAAAGTCTGAGTTCCTGTATTACTTCTTCAGGAAAACCATCTGTACTTCCTTCATTTGGTCAATGAATCATTCTCTTCTCACCATGTATTGCTCCTTTGCAGCACTTGCCAGAACTGAAATTTCACGTTTGTTTGTGCAATTAATTAATATCTGTTCTCCTCAATAGAACTGTAGGTGCTGGGAAAGTATGAACCATTATGTAACCAATGCCTGACACAGTTATGACACATACTAGGCACTCAGTAAATATTTGTAGAATGAACGAAAAGAAGGAATACATTTCTGTCCTCATTATTTTCATCTACTTCTTTACCTGAAAACAAGCAAAAAAAAAAAAAAAAAAAACCTATCTTCTAATTTGAATCAAAACCTTGAACAAGTTGTAAATAGTAGTAGACTAATATGTATTTAGAATAACCAGAAAAAGAAGTATATTACAGTAATCACATGGAGTCAGTAACACAGAAACAACAAATATGTTGGGAAAGGCCTAATTTAGTTTCTTGGCTATTTGATTGCTTTCCCATTTTCTTTCAATTCCATGCCTATTTTTTTTTATCTGCTTTAAATGTATGCTTTCCTCATCTTTTATCTCCAACTTTTACCCCTTGCATTTCACAGACTCTAAAATTTAGAACATGAATCTTTTTGTTCTTTTTTTTTTGTGTGTGTGTGCAATGTGTCAATAAACTCTGACAAAAGAAAGTCTGAAAATCTTGTTCTTCTGTATTTTTTTTAATAAAGCCCACGTCTTGCTGAATACATTTAAAATTCCACCCTAGAGTAGGCTGGTCCCTTGTTTACAATTTGAGCTGGGTATTTTTTATTAACCTGAGATATGCAGATAACAGAACATTTCTTGCCAAAAATGAAGACAACTTAAAGCACTTACTGATAAAGGTCAAAGACTACACCTTTTGGTATGAATTGTGTCTAAACATGAAGAAAACAAAAATCTTCACAAGTGGACAGATAAACAGCGTCATGGTAAATGGAGAAATAATTGAAGTTATCAATGATTTCATTCTACTTAGATCAGTAATCAATATCCACAGAAGCAGCAGTCAAGAAATAAAGGGTGTAATGCATTGGGCAAGTCTGCAGCAAAAGGCTTCTTTAGAGTTTTAAAATGCAGAGATGTCACTTTAATGAATAAGGTGTGAGTGGCCCAAACCATAGTCTTTTCTTAACTCCTCTATGCATGTGAAAGTTGAATAGTGAAAAAGGAGGACAGAAGAAGAATTAATGCACTCAAACTGTGGCACTGGTGAAGAATATCCAATACATCATGGACTACCAAAAGAAAGAACAAATTTGTCTTAGAAGAAATACAACCAGAATGTTCTTCAGAAGCAAGGATGGTGAGACTTCAGCTTGCTTAACTTAGACACACCATCAGGAAAGACCAATCTATAGAAAAGGACATCACATTTGGTAAAGTAGAAGATCAGAGAAAATTAGGGAAACCTTCCATAAGACGGATTGACACAATAGCCACAACAATGGACTCACATATACCAATAATCACCAAGATGGTGCCAGATCAGGCAAGGTTTCATTCTTTTATACATAAGGTCACCATGAGTCAGTGCCAACTTGATGGCAGCTAACAACATTTTTCATTTGTCTCTCAAATATACTCTCTACCCTTTTTCACATTGCTCAGTCCTCTGGAAAGCTGATAGTTATGGAATATATCAACAGGTTCTCTTGTTCTAATTGGGCTCAGCCAATGGAAAGTGTCAACAGGAGATTAGAGGGTAGGAGGAGGAAGAGTTTGTGGAATTTATTCCTCTGGCTCTCTTGCTGATGGGTTACCACAGGTGACTGCACCTCACTGCCTCAGGTTCCAGCTCCATTCAGCTTCTCTTTCTGAATTTGGGTAACTCCTTCCTCCTTTGCTGTTTCAGGGTAAAAAGCAGATCTCTGTTATTGCTAGAATACTGAATATACCATGGACTTCCAGAAGAATGAATAAATCCATCTTGGAAGAAGTGCAGCCAGAATGCTCCTTAGAAGCAAGGATGGTGAGACTTTATCTCATGTACTTTGGACATTTTATCAGGAGGGACCAGTCCCTGGAGAAGGACATCATGCTTGGTAAAGTAGAGGGTCACTGAAAAAGAGGAAGACCCTCAACAAGATGGATTGACACAGTGGCTGCAACAACAGTCTCAAACATAGCAATGATTGTGAGGATGCCGCAGGATGGGGCAGTGGTTTGTTCTGTTGTATGTAAGGCACTATGCATGGGAACTGACTCGATGACACCTAACAACAACAACAAATTGCTTCTAGCCTCTGTTTCCCTTAACTTGGCCACACCTCTGACATATTTTAAGTACCAGCGAGTCCATTCGGTCATGTAGACCCAGTGGCAGATCCGCTTGTACAGAAGGCTAGGTCATCTGAAAAGCATTGTATTTCTCTGAGCCCTACTCAAATCTGGCAGCCAATAAATGTTGTGGCTCTTTCTTAATGGCAGAGATTGCAAGGTGAGAAACTCATCTCTACTTTCAAGAAAGTGTGACCCCTGAATCCCTGTATTTTCATGAGATTTATCTCACACTCACTGGCATATATGTCTTTTGTTGACAGTGTCTTTTTCCGACTTAATTTTTTGTGCTAAGTAGTTTATCTTTTAATATTGTCTTTTCCTCTTATTTGTTGTTGTTGATTTTGTTTTTGGTCTTTATTTTTTTCTTGTATTTTATTTTGATGAGTAGGATTGTTAGTCTTCTTTGTGGTTATCTTAATATTTACCCCTATTTTTCTAAGTTTAAACCTAACTTTTATTTTTTTTTATATTGCCTTGACTTCCCCTCCATATGAAAGATCTACAACTACATTTCTTAGTCCCTCTTTATTGTTTTAATGTTGTCATCTTTTACATGATGACATTGCTGTTTCACTGTTTTGAGCATTTTTTTATCTTGATTTATTTTTATGATTTCCCTATCTGGGTTGACATCTGGTTGCTCTGTGCTGTGTTCTAGTTTTTGGTTAATATCTGATATTATTGATTTTCTAAGCAGAGAATTCCCTTTATTATTTCTTGCAGTTTTGGTTTGGTTTTTATGAATTCCCTAAACTTCTGTTTATCTGGAAATGTCCTAAATTCGCCTTCATGTTTGAGAGATTCTTGGCTGGCAATTTTTTTTCCTCCAATGCTTTATATAAGTCACCCCACTGCCTTCTTGCCTGTATGGTTTCTGCTGAGTAGTCTAAGCTAATTCTTATTGACTCTCCTTTGTAGGTGAGTTTTCACTTATCCCTAGCTGCTCTTAAAATTCTCTTTTTATCTTTGGTTTTGGCAGGTTTGATTATAATATACCTTGGTGACTTTGTTTTGAGATCTACCTTATGTGGAGTTCGATGAGCATTTTGGATAGATATCTTCTCATCTTTCACGATATCAGAGAAGTTTTCTGCCAACAAATCTTCAACAATTCTCTCTGTTTTTTCTGTTATCCCTCTCTATTCTGGTACTCTAATCACTCATAGGTTATTTCTCTTGATAGTGTCTCACATGATTCTCAGTATTTCTTCATTTTTTTTTTAATTCTTCTATCTGATTTTTCTTTGATATATTGGTGCCAAGTGTTTTATCTTCAATCTCACCAATCCTGCCTTCCATTGCCTCAATTCTGCTCCTCTGACTTTTATTGAGTTGTCTAATTCTGTAATTTTATTGTTAATCTGCTGAATTTCTGATTGCTTCTCTCTATGGATTCTTGCAGCCTATTAAATTTTTCATTATGTTCTTGAATAACCTTTTTAATTTCTTCAACTTCTTTATCTGTGTGTTCCTTGGCTTGTTCTATGGTTTGCCTGATCTCATTTCTGATGTCTTGAAGAGTTCTGTATATTAATCTTTTGTATTCTACATCTGGTAGTTCCAGGAAGATACCTTCATCTAGATAATTCCTTGATTCTTTGTTTTGAGAGCTTGTTGAAGTGGTCATGGTCTGATTCTTTATGTGATTTGATATTAACTATTGTCTCGGAGCCATCTATAAGTTATTGTATTAATTCATTTTAGATTTGCTTACTGTATCCTAGCTTCTTGCTTTGTTTTGTTTTCATATGCCCAGATAGGCTGCTTGAGTGAGCTAGCATGATTATTTTCACCTTTGAATTTCTGACATCCTGTCACCAGATGGCTAGAGCCGTTAGCAGGCATATGAGCCTAGAAGTCCATTCACTTTTCTTGTATGGATTCAGCTCAAGCATCCAGGTAGTTGGTCATCAGGTGTGTGGTAGAGGCTCTGGATTGGTGTAGGCACAGGCATCTAGTTGCAGCGGGGGCATACACGTGTTTTTCTAAGACATCAAGGTTATATCAATGTTTATTGTTCTCCAGATCTTATCAGCATGATGCCATCCATGTAGTGGATCTTTGTGATATTCTGTGGAGTAAGGATGTTATTGATGTCCCTGCAGATTAAATTGTGGCAAAGAGCTCAAAGTCAGTATAGCTGGCAGTGCTATCCCTGCTAAGTGAAAGCAAATGCTTTCCACTTATTAGGAAAAGGGAAAAGCATTTGTAAGAGCAGTAACTGCTTACCAGGTGGCAGAGGCTGTTTTCATTTGAATAACTTGAACAGCAGCAGCTAATATTAAGATCATGACTTGGTTAAGCTTAACAAAATCCATAATCATTTTCAGGACCCATCTATCCTGTCCACTAGCCAACCAGTATGATATATATAGTATTCTTAGGGTGTGATAATTATGAATTACTATCATACTAAATAGCCCTTTTGGTGCAGTGGTTAAGTACTCAGCTGCTAACTGAAAGATCAGTGGTTTGAACCCACTAGCTGCTCCAAGGGGAAAGATGTGGCAGTCTGCTTTTGTAGAGATTACAGCCTTGGAAACCCTATGAGGCAGTTCAACTCTGTCCTATAGGGTCGCTATGAGTCAGAATCAATTCAACAGCCGCAGGCTTGTTTTTTTGTTATATTAAATATAAGATGTGTTCATCGCTAAGTCTCAAGATTCTATCTGTGCCCCACACATAGTGAGACCTAATGAATGAGTGACTAAATGAACAGACATATGACAATCGACAATTCCGTATGAATGAATGAATGAGTGAATGGGAGCATGACCGTATTCTAGGCTGGCACTTTAACGTAACACTTTTCATGCTCTCTTTTAAGAAGCAAGGTAAATACATATCAGATACTATATAATTGGTTAGGCCCTAAAGAAAATCTAAAAGCAAGCTGAGGGGTCCATGGTGTTAAATTATAGAGTGAAGAACCAAAAATATTAAAACTCCAAAAGTTAGAACTATGAGTTTAAAACATAGCCAAAAAAAAAAAAAAAAAAAAAACCTAAATAGAAAAGAGTATTTATAGTTTGAAGAAGAGAAAGTCTACTTCTTTCAAGTATATAAAGCATTAATAAAAGCTATAGGGTGATTAATTATCTATTGCTGCATAACAAATTACTCCAAAACTGGGCAGCTTAAAATAATAAACATTTCTTATCTCAACAATTTCTGTGGGTCAGGAATTAAGAAACAACTTAGCTGGGTGATTCTGGCTCCAAGTTTTTCATGAGATTACAGTCAATATATAAGCCAAGGCTGCAGTCAATTTAAGAATTGACAAAGATGAAGGATCTGCTTCCAGATGACTCATTTACATGAATGTTAGTAGGAAGCTTCTTTTTCCTCACTGACTGTTTATGGAAAGGCTCAGTTCTTCACCATGTAGACTTGCCCACAGGGCATTTTGAGTGTCCTTATGACATGGCAGATGGCTTCCCTTAGAGTTAATGATGGAAGAGAAAGAGCAAAGAGAAAGCCACTTAATGTCATCTCTACCATATTCTTTTTATTAGAAGCAAGTCACTAAGTCTAGTCCACACTCAAAGGGTGAGGAGGGAGCCTCCACCTTTTAAAGGAGAAGGGTCAAATCATTTATGAACATATTTAAAACCACTACAGATGGTGATCAGCTGCATAAAAGTAAATGGGATTAATTTACAGGGATAAAAAAGAACTTCATGACAGCAAAATTTTTGCATACCCCCAAGAAATCTTGGAGAAAAAAAACCATCATGGAATGTATTATAGGAATCCTGGTTGCACAGTGGTTAAAGCACTCAGTTGCGAACTGAAAAATTGTGGTCCAAACTCACTAGCCACTCCCCAGGAGAAAAATGTGACAGTCACAGTCGGCTTCTGTAAAGATTTACAGACTTGGAAACCCAATGAGACAGTTCTACTCCATCCTACGGTGTCACTATGAGTCAGAATCAACTCGATGGCAGCAGAAAAATATATACATATTTTTTCAAGATTTTTAAGAGTGTAAATAAACATCTAAACCCGTGGCTTTCAGCTGAGGCGGTACCACTGCATAGGGGATATTACAGAAATTTCAAGTTGACTTTTTGATTGTCACAGAGTTGACTTTTTGATTGTCACAGGTTTTGGAGGACACTACTAACATTTGGAAACCCTGGTGGCTAGTGGTTAAGAGCTACAGCTGCTAACCAAAATGTTGGCATTTGAATCTACCAGGTGCTCCTTGTAAATCCTGTGCAGCAATTCTACCATATAAGGTGGCTATGAGTTGGAATCTGGTCGGCAGTGGGTTTGGTTTTTTGTTTGTTTGTTTGTTTGTCTGTTTTTACTGACATTTAGCAGGTGGGAGCCAGGAAAGATAGATGTCTTGCAACATCTGGGACAGTTCTGTACAACCAAGAAGTTTCCTCCACTTTCTGCCTGACTTACCCATACATGTCAGTGAGAACTTGTTTTTAAACAATTGAACCTAGAACTTCTGTTTTACATACACAAATGTTATTTTTTGTGGTTTTAATATATACCAAGGCAATTTGAGAAGCCCTGGTGGCATAGTGGTTAAGAGCTTGGCTGCTAAGCAAAAGGCCAGCAGTTCAAATCCACCAGCCACTCCTTGGAAACTCTATGGGGCAATTGTACTCTGTCCTATAGGGTTGCTATGAGTCAGGATTAACTTGATGGAAATGGTTTTTTTTTTTCTCCCTAAGGCAATTTGAAGGAAAAAAAAAATCCTGCAATTCTGAAGGATTCTACAGAGAAAATATCAACTGATTCAGGAAGCATCAAAAGAAGATGGTAGGAATACACAGAGTCACTATACCAAAAAGAAGTGGTTGATTTTCAAACATTTCAGGAGGTAGCATATGATCAGGAACTGATGGTACTGAAGGAAGAAGATCAAGCTGCACTGAAGGCACTGGCGAAAAACAAGGTTCCAGGAATTGACAGAATACCAATTGAGATGTTCCAACAAATAGATGAAGCACTGGAAGTGCTCACTCGCCTATGCCAAAAAAATCTGGAAGACAGCTACCTGTTCAACCAACTGGAAGAGATCCATATTCATACCCATTCCAAAGAAAGGTGATCCAACAGAATGCAGAAATTATTGATCAATATCATTAATATTACACACAAGTAAAATTTTGCTGAAGATCATTCAAAAGTTGTTGCAGCAGTACATGTATAGGGAACTGCCAGAAATTCAAGCTAGATTCAGAAGAGGACATGAAACAAGGCATATCATTTCTGGTGTCAGATGGATCTCAGCTGAAAGCAAAGAATATCAGAAACCTGTGTTTTATTGACTATGCAAAGTCTTTCGACTGTGTGGATCATAACAAATCACAGGTAACATTTTGAAGAATGGGAATTCCAGAACACTTAGTTGTGCTCACGAGGAACCTGTACTTACTTAGACCAAGAGGCAGTCATTCAACAGAACAAGGGGATGCTGCTTGGTTTAAAGTTAAGAAAGGTGTGCCTCGGGGTTGTATTCTTTCACCATACTTAATCAATCTGTATGCTGGACAAATAATCTGAGAAGCTAAACTATATGAAGAATGTGGCATCAGGATTGGAGGAAGAATCATTAACAACCTGTGTTATGCAGATGACACAACCTTGCTTGCTGAAAGTAAAGAAGACTTGAAGCACTTACTGATGAAGATCAAAGACCACAGCCTTCAGGATGGATTACACCTCAACAAAAAGAAAACATAAACCCTCCCAACTGGACCAATAAGCAATATCATGATAAAGGGAGAAAATATTGAAATTGTCAAGAATTTTATTTTACTTTGATCCACAATCAACACCCATGGAAGTAGCATTAAAGAAATCAAAGGAAGCATTGCATTGGGCAAATCTGCTACAAAAGACCTCTTTGAAGCAAAGATGTCACTTTAAGGACTAAGGTGTGCCTGACTCAAGCCATGGTGTTTTCAGTCACCTCATATGCGTGTGAAAGCTGGACAATGAATAAGAAAGACCGAAGAAGAATTGATGCCTTTGAATTATGGTGTTGGCAAAGAATATTGAATCTACCACGGACTGCCAGAAAAACTAACAAATCTGTCTTGGAAGAAGTACAGCCAGAGTGTTCATTAGAAAGAAGGACAGCCAGACTTTGTCTCATGCACTTTGGACGTATTATCACGTGGGACCAGTCCCTGGAGGAGGACATCATGCTTGGTCAAGCAGAGAGTCAGTGAAAAAGGAAAGACTCTCAATGTGATGGACTGACACAGTGGCTGCAACAATGGGCTCAAGCATAACAATTGTGAGGATGGTGCAGGACTGCTCAGTGTTCCATTCTGTTATACATAGGGTCACTATGAGTTGGAACCGACTCAATGGCTCCTAACAACAACAATTTGAAGGAAGATTGTACTTTTTTTTTTTAATGCAAAACTTACTAAGATTTGTTCACCATTTAAAAAAATCATGTCACTGACAATACCACCACTAGTAGTATTTGAGTCTCCTACACAATACTTCTGTGTCCTTCTGCAATTACAGCTGTCACATTCCCAGTGATTCTGCCTGTAGGTACACACATCTGACTACTTCACGGTGTTTTCTAGTCATTGCTTGAGCATTTGCATATTGATCTACACACTATTTAATACAAATTGGTGTCCTCTTGTTTCTCATTTATATCATTTAGGACTTATTGATTTACTATTTAGAAATTACATGTGTGAGTTATGTTACCTATGGATTTGATTTCAAGATAGTAAAAAGAGCATATCAAAATATTTGTTATAAAAAGGAGATGTTAGGTATGATATATACATGTTGTGTGTGATATGTGACATATACTAATCCATGATGTTATGACAGTGCTAATCCCCTTATATGAGAAGCCCTTGACATTTGTGAGAATATGTTCTAGAACAGGTCTGTGGGGGAGAAATGTAATGTGTCACATGTGTTCTGTATTTTTATGCAAATAACACATGCCTTCTCTGTTTGCTTGGCAACCACACCTTCCCCCTGAGGTATTTTCATAAGCACCACTACGCCATTTTTTTTTTTTACATGTTGCTGTAAAAATTAGCATAGCGTGCTTAAGAAAACACCTCATGGAGGAAGGGTACAGCTGGCAAAAAAACATAGAAGGCACATGTTATTTGAGTAAAAATACAGTAATATTAAATTTCCCAGTAGTCACATTTAAAACAGTGAAAAGAAACAGGTGAAATTAATTTTAATAATATATTTTAATTCAATATATTTAATATTATCATTCCAACCTATAATAAACATTAAAATTATTAATGAAGTACTTTCATTCTCATTTTTTTTTTTTCTCTTCATACTGTCTTCAAAGTTTGATGAGTATGCTGTACTTACAGCACATCTTGATTTGGACAAGCCACTTTTAAGTGCTCAATAGATACATGCAGCTAGTCACTACGATACTGGACAGCACAGTTCTAGAAGCTCCATGAATAGAGAAATTCCAAGAAAGGGAATAAAATGTGAGCAGTCTGATCTGCTTTATCAGTAGTGCAAATGAATACTGCTACGTGTCTCCTCTTTTTTTTTTTTCCCCCTGCCATGATCCACCACTGGAGATATGGGGAGATACGGACTTGGTGAAGAAGATAAAGGAAACTAGACTAGCCTGGACTGAGGTGACTTGGTTGAACTGGCCCTTGCAGCTTTCCAGAGACTGAATGTTCCAGTTCAAACACACACCATCTGCAGCGCAACTTCCATGCCAGAACCATGTGGAGAGGTGTAGCAGCAGCTCAGCAACACAGCCACCTGCCACAATTCAAAACTAGAAAGCCAAGAAGGAGAATTCTTCCCTTAACACTTCCATCTTCATTCCTCTCTCCTTTGTCTCAAGGCCCTCAGATCCCTCACACCCAGACACTCTCCCTCTCCCCTCAAATACAAAGCTCTTCTCTTAAAATGCCAAAGACTCTAAAATTACCTGTGTCATCTCTGTTCCTACCTTATGTGTCCAATATACTGCTGGTCCTCATTTAGCTGATACCCTTGTTGTTTTCCACTGTTAACAAGCTCATCCCTAAATGTTCCTTAGCAGGTGGCACTATAGCCACTATAGTCAGGTGGTTAAAAGCATGGGCCTTAGAGACACACCTAAATTTAAGGCTCGTTTATATTACATAAAAGCAATGTGGTATTGAGAAGTAAATTAAGCTCTAAGCTGCAGTTGTCTATAGAATTTAGGTGAAAATAGTACTTTCTTTATAGGGTTATTGTGAGACTGAAATGAGGCAATGTATGTAATACACTTTGCATAGTATCTGACATTTAATCAATTAACAAATAGAAGCTGTTATTATTACACTATTCAATCTATAATTCCTTCCCTACTCTTAAACCCTGGTGACATAGTGGTTAAGTGCTACAGCTGCTAACCAAGAAGTCAGCTCTTCAAATCTGCCAGGCGCTCCTTGGAAACTCTATGGGGCAGTTCTACTCTGTCCTATAGGGTTGCTATGAGTCAGAATCAACTCGATGGCAGTGGATTTGGTTTTTTTTTTTTTAGTTCCCTATTCTTAGCCACTTGTCCAAATCCTTGTCATTTTTCAAAGTATTTGTCAGGTCCCACTTCTCCCTTAAGCCTTCTACAAAATTTCTCCTTTTCATGTGTTTCTTGAGAATGCTGACGTAAACTTATACTAGTATTGACTTCTAGTACAGGGCCCATAGTGATCCTTTAGTATATTATGTAATTGATAAAGAAAATGGGAAAAAGTACTATAACAGATGGTGCTAATGCCCCACCCCACTTCCTCTTGATACATGTGAGTGTTTGAAGCTACGGTGTACAGTTTTACCACGCTCACTGACAGGCAAGTTCTACATGGTTCATCAGAAGTTTCCCATCAGGATGGAACCCAGCTGCCCACAACAGTATGCCATCATTAATGGACCCTGCCATGGTTTTAGTCCCTGTCACACTTGCCTTACTCCTTCACTTAAGTTTCCTGGGATCGCCCCCCAAATAAACTACCTGCACCAAAGTCTTGTCTCAGTGTTTGCTTTGGGGAAACCAAAATAAGACAGAAACTAACTTTACGGAGCTATATTGAATGCCAAGCACCACATTAGGCACTCTACTTTCGATATCTTTTTTCATGTTCTCAGCATTTTTATCAGGCTTGGTATTATTATACCCATTTTACAGCAACAGATTAGAAAACCAAGGCTCAAAACAGTGAAGTGATTTGTTCAGGGTCGTATATACATTAAGAAGTGATAAGTCTAGCAACCAAATCCTTCCTTAGGTTCTTGTCTCTGAGTTAATAATTGTATACAAAGAAGAAGAAGAAAACACAAAGGGATAAAGTTAAAAGAAACATATTACAGAAAATAGAATCAAGTGAAATTAAATCTTTTTCTTAGGTTTAGTCAAAATGTGACAAACTAAGATACAGAAACTGTAATAAAACTGTCTGGAGACATTGTACATTGAACACTTAGACATCGTTTAAATGCCTTATTTATAGCCCCCTTTTTACTGTGGGAAAATAAAAATGGGTGGAAATGGCAGAAGAGAGCTGCCCAAATAAGTCAGATTTCATAAGAAGGTATTAGAAGGTGAAACCAATTTGGCCTCTATGACATTGGAGAAAGAATTAGACAAAGGAGACTTTTCTGGGTAGTTAGATACTGAAAGGAAAGGCTTGGATTCACAAGAAAAATTATTGAGAAAATTTCTCTGCCATGTTAAAATTCGCATTCAGTACTGATTTTTTTTAATCTTCCCAAGTCACACAGATGATGCACATAAAGATGATTGAATTATAACATGAACTGTCAAGTCCAATAAATATGGCTAAGGGGATACCTGAGCAAACATTGAAGGAAGCAAGGACAAAGAGATATGTTTTCATATGCAGAGGCGAGCGCTGGATGACTAATGCATTTCCTAGATTTTTAGGAACTGTATTAATCAAATTAAAGAGAAAAATTCCACTAAAATTAGAAAGTGTTTAGCTAACTCATGTTACTTGGCTTTTCTGCAGTCCTATGATTCTAGCTATCAAATAAAGTTTGTAATTTTTGACAAATAAGAGTGATTAATTTATACAATGTAGAGCTCAGGATTTTTATACAAAATAGAATTGACTCTTCAGTTTTCATGATGTTTAGGGACACTTGATGTTTATAGTAAATTTTGAGATTATCAGACAAAATGTATGGTAAATCTTTATTACATCTAGCCTAGGCAATTGCTACTTTTTACTGTCACATTAAATTATAAAGAACTAGTCAATTTGAAATGGTCATTTATTCTTTTAAAATTTTTAATGGTTTTCTCTTATATATAACCCAAAACCATTACATCATATTACCGTAATTTATAAGCTCTGCTATGAGGTCATTTAGTTACAAGCCATAGAAAAAGTGACTTCTGGCCAGCCAAGCTGTTGTCACATGCCCTCTAACTCACATTTTAATAAATGTCATTTTCTAAGTGCATTACCTCATGTTTTGGCTACAATCCAGATGAATCCTGAGAGGATAAGAGAAATGTACTTTCTGATTGATTCATCCATATTTTATTTTACTTTTCATTAAGAAATTACTCTTTGAAGAAAATCAATAGTCTGTGACTGAGGGGAGAGGTTAGCGTATTGCAAGTGGTGCATTTTAATATCTCAGATCAGACTGCTTTTAGCCAGCTGTTGCTGATAAAATTTTTGTCCTTTCTTATTCCTGCAGCCTGGGTACATGGCGACCCCAGGAGAGTGGCCTATCCTACAGACAGCCAGGGGCACTTTTGTGGCCAGAAGGGCACCCCCAATGAGTGAGTATGGCCACCTTTGCTTTGTCTGATTATACTGTCTGAGCTGGAACCTAGAAATCACTTTTACATTTATCCTACTAGACATCTTAAGATTGAAATTCATAAAGAGACCATCCCTTCCCCCTTTTCCTAGAGACAGCATATAATCAGCTAGGATGTTTCATACTATTTGACTTAAGACATGATGTTGTCATTGTTATGCAGCATTTTATTAGAATGCATGAAGACTCGGTTTGGTAAAAATATCATTTTAATGGATGATTTGGACCCGTGATTTTATCAGTAGGCATATTTTAAAATGCCTTACGAAATGGGCTATTTGAAGGCTGAGTTCTGAGTAGCTGCTCAAAAACTAGACCACATGGTTGTTAGAATTATTTTTGCTACAGTGCCTATGGAGAAATCATTCTGCCTTTCAAAATGAAGGGCGCCACCCAGCAGTCTTCAATGCATGGTAGGCTTTACAAGGCAATTTGGCTGCTGTGGATGATGCCTTCGAGTAGCTGAAACAAGGAAAGAATTTCCATCAAATTCCTCTCTAATGTTAATCATAACGTAAGTTTCTATTTCTGAAAACAAATCTTCTATTTCTTTATCTTAAAAAATTTAAAAAAAAAAAACTTGACTGCTCGACTGTCATATTTTTTAGAAAACTTTTCTTCCTTTCTCATGGTGTGTTTCTTTTCTATTGGTACTTGTCGTGGGTTGAATTATGTCCCCCCAAAAATGTGTGTATCAACTTGGTTAGGCCATGCTTCCCAGTATTGAGTGGTTGTCCTCCATTTTGTGATTGTAATTTTATGTCAAAAGGATTAGGGTGGGATTGTAACACCACCCTTACCCAGGTCACATCCCTGATCCAAAGTAAAGGGAGTTTCCCTGGGGTGTGGCCTGCACCACCTTTTAACTCTCTGGAGAGAAAAGGAAAGGGAAGCAAGCAGAGAGTTGGGGACCTCATACCACCAAGAAAACAGCTCCAGGAGCAAAACGTGTCCTTTAGACCTGGGGTATATGCATGAAGAAACTCCTTGTTTGGGGGAATATTGATGAGAAGGTCGACAGAGAGAGAAAGCCTTCCCCTGGAGCCAACGCCCGGAATTTGGACTTGTAGCCTACTAGACTGTGAGAAAATGAATTTCTCTTTTTTAAGCAACACTAGATGACCAAGACAGTACTTATGATTAAGTCTCCTGGATCTTCCTAACCAATTCAGTTTCTATAAAAACTGGTATTGGATGGGTCAAAAAAGAAAGCAACGACTCTTGCTCCCTAAAAGCAACAACAAATACCATGGCTTAGAAACACTTCAGTTACTGTCTCACCTGCAATGGCGGAGCTTGTTATCCCAAGAGGTATATAGATTTAAAAAATAGATTCATAAAGCTTAGAAAAATTCATGGAATACAGCTATTTAAGATACTCAAGGGAAACCAGAAATTTGTGGGAAGCAAGTCCCTAATCACGTCACCTTGAGTTTATCAAGGACAGGTTGACACTTACAAAAGGTCATCAATACCTCTTAGAGAGCACTGGGTTAAATTCTGATCCAAGGTGGGAATTCTTATTGTAACCTCAGTAACTCGAAAAATCGTAAGCATTGCCAAGACAACCTTTATACTCTGAAGGACAAAGAAAGCACCAGGTGGTTTAAAAAAAAAAAAAAATACAATTCTCTAAAACTCTAGTTCTTAAAACAGGCTATTTTTAAAAGGACCTCTGCCATCAACGGATGAATGGGTAAATAAATTGTGGTATATTCACACAATGGAATACTACGCATCGATAAAGAACAGTGACGAATCTGTGAAACATTTCATAACATGGAGGAACCTGGAAGGCATTATGCTGAGCGAAATTAGTCAGAGACAAAAGGACAAATATTGTATAAGACCACTATTAGAAGATCTTGAGAAATAGTATAAACTGAGAAGAACACATACTTTTGTGGTTACGAGGGGGGCGGGAGGGAGGGAGAGGGTTTTTTAGTGATGAATTAGTAGATAAGAACTGCTTTAGGTGAAGGGAAAGACAACACTCAATACATGGAAGGTCAGCTCAATTGGACTGGACCAAAAGCAAAGAAGTTTCCGGGATAAAATGAATGCTTCAAAGGTCAGCGGAGCAAGGGCAGGGGTTTGGGGACCATGGTTTGAGGGGACTTCTAAGTCAATTGGCAAAATAATTCTATTATGAAAACATTCTGCATCCCACTTTGAAATGTGGCGTCTGGGGTCCTAAATGCTAACAAGCGGCCATCTAAGATGCATCAATTGGTCTCAACCCACCTGGAGCAAAGGAGAATGAAGAACACCAAGGTCACACGACAACTAAGAGCCCAAGAGACAGAAAGGGCCACATGAACCAGAGACCTACATCATCCTGAGACCAGAAGAACTAGTTGGTGCCCGGCCACAATCGATGACTGCCCTGACAGGGAGCACAACAGAGAACCCCTGAGGGAGCAGGAGATCTGTGGGATGCAGACCCCAAATTATCATAAAAAGACCATACTTAATGGTCTGACTGAGACTAGAGGAATCCCGGCAGTCATGGTCCCCAAACCTTCTGTTGGCACAGGACAGGAACCATCCCCGAAAACAACTCATCAGACATGAAAGGGACTGGACAGTGGGTAGGAGAGAGATGCTGATGAAGAGCGAGCTAATTATATCGGGCAGACACTTGAGACTGTGTTGGCATCTCCTGTCTGGAGGGGGGAAGGGAGGATAGAGAGAGTTGGAAGCTGGCAAAATTGTCACGAAAGGAGAGACTGGAAGGGCTGACTCATTAGGGGGAGAGCAAGTGGGTGCACAGAGTAAGATGTATATAAACTTATATGTGACAGTTTGACTTGATTTGTAAACGTTCACTTGAAGCTAAATAAAAGTTAATAAAAAAAAAAAAAGGACCTCTGTAACAATAAGTTTCCCAGGCCTAAGCTAAAGACCCACTTATTTCAAAAGTGATAACTACAATCTCAGTTCAAAAGTGATAACTACAATCTCAGTACATAAAGATCATTAAGCAATAACTCTCGCTTAACACATAAACATGTTCATTGAAGTTTTAGTATTCTAATATATTGAAAACTACACAAATATCCAATGATATGTAGATAGTAAATAAATTATGGCTCACTCTCTTAATGAAATATAGTGGCGCCATTAAACATTATGCTTATATTTTCGGTAGTCAATGCTGTTGAATTTCCTTTTGTGTCACAATTAGAATTGCTTTCCCCCTTCTGAAAATGATAACAATATTTTCCTACATTTCTCTAGTACTTCCAGTTTTTCTTTCTTATTTTTGAATTTCTAATCCACTGGAAATTTATTTTTGTACGTGGAATAAGGTAGGAATCAAACTTCCTTTTTCTCTAATTGCACAGTCCATTGTTCTAGAGTAGCTGGTTAAATAATATGCCCTTTTCTCTTTTTGATTTTGGATATGTGACATCTACAATTGTCATATAATAAATTTATATATTAGTTTCTGAAGTCTCTTTTCTGTTCCACCTTTTACTTTCTAAGTCTTTTAATTGGTTTATTTCTTATAATAGATGGATATTAATTAAAAAATTTATGAGTTACCTTAAGTTAGCTTAAGTTATTAAAAAAATTTTATCCTAATAACAAATGAAAATATTTATGAAAAAATAAAATTTTAATCAATATTTAAGAATTTTATTAACATGAATTTATATGAATATATCTAGTGAAAATGTTGAAAGAAATGTATCAGAGTGGTAATATTGTTAAAACAGTGTGGAAACTACCACGGAGTAGAGAAAAAAGCAAAATCCTTTTATAAATACAAGTTTTGAACAGGATAAAGATGGAATTTTGAGTCAACAGAAAGATTATTAAATAAATTATGTTGGATTAACCAAATGCTATTCACGAAAATAAAATAAAAATTGGATATATCTATCTCTTACCTTTGAGGACTAAGGTGTGCCTGAACCAAGCCATGGTGTTTTCAGTCACCTTGTATGCCTGTGAAAGCTGAACAATGAATAAGGAATGCAGAAGAAGAATTGACACCTTCAAATTGTGTTGGCAAAGAATATTGAATATACCATGGACTGCCAAAAGAACAAACAAATCTGTCTTGAAAGAAGTACACCAGAATGCTCCTTAGAAGCAAGGACAGCAAGACTACATCTCACATACTTTGGACATGTTATCAGGAGGGATCAGTCCCTGGAGAAGGACATCATGCTTGGCAAAGTACAGGGTCAGTGGAAAAGAGGAAAACCCTCAATGAGATGTATTGATGCAGTGGCTGCAACAATGGGCTAAAGTATAGCAATAATTATGAGGATGGCGCAGGACCGGGCAGTGTTTCTTTCTGTTGTGCATAGGTCCCTATGAGTAAGAACTAACTTGACAGCACCTAACAACTAACAACATCTCTTGCCTTACACCAAAATGAATATTGAGACATGTAAGAGTTTATATATAAAACCATTAAACTAATAGAAGAAAATGAAAGGATATATTTTTACAATTAGCAGGTATTCTATGAGATGTATTATAAAAATACATAGAGAGATTTACATCAAGAAAATGGCCCACATAATTGTGGGGGCTGGCAAGTCCTAAATTCTTAGGTCAGGCAGCAGGCTGGAGACCTATGGTGGCTCGCAGGATTGCAGGGGCTGAAAAATCCAAAATTTACAAGTCAGGTGGCAGGCCAAAGACTTCTACAGGTGCAAGTTATAAGATCCAGAGGTCAGAGTAGAAGACTGTAGGGTCAAGAGAAAGAGCACTTGAGCTCTGCCAGAATATATCTATATTCTGGAGGCAGACCACACCCCTAAGGAAAGTTCCCTTTCAACTGACTGGTTGATCACATCAGATCACATCGAGGAAAGTGACTGCATTACTTTACGTTATGTTACCTTACATCACGGATGTTACCTTACATTACGATACAGCAAACAGTCCAGCATCTGGCCAAACCACTGAGAATCATAGCCTCACCAAGCTGGCACATAAAATTAACCATCATATGCACCATAAATATTGAAATTCAAAAAAAAATCAAAAAATATTTTCTAAATATGTATCAGACAAAGATGCGATAAATTTATTATATGAAATGCCCTTGCAAAATCAAAATGAAAAATATGACCACCCAATAGAAAAGTGAGCAAAAGTCATAAACAGGAAATAATGTAATGATCAGTAAAAATAGAAAATGCTGTTCAATCATACAGTTAAAAACAGAAATGCAAATTAACAGGTAATGTTTTCATCTATTAGGTTGCCAAATAAATTAAGAAGATTAAAATTTCTAATGCTGGCCAGAGTGATGAGAAATGTGTCTTATTCTCTACTGGCAGTAGTGTGTTGTTGTACTTAGGTGCCATTGAGTCGATTCCAACTCGAAGCAACCTTATGTACAATAGAACAAGACACTGCCTGGTCTTGTGCCATCCTCACAATTGTTGCTGTGCTTGAATGCATTGTTCCAGTCACTGTGTCAATCCACCCAGTTGAGGGTCTTCTTTTTCGATAACCCTCTACTTGAACAAGCATGATGGCCTTCTCCAGGGACTGATCCCTCCTGATAACATGCCCAAAACATGTGAGACTTAGTCTCGCCATGGAAACTCTGGTGGTGTAGTGGTTAAGTGCTATGGCTGCTAACCAAAAGGTCAGCAGTTCGAATCTGCCAGGCACTCCTTGGAAACTCTATGGGGCAGTTCTCCTCTATCCTACAGGGTTGCTAGAAGTCAGAATTGACTCCATAGCAATGAGTTTTGAGTAGTCTTACCATCCTTGCTTCTAAGGAGAGCTCTGGTTGTACTTCTTCCAAGACAGATTTGTTCATTCTTTTGGCAGTCCATAGTATATTCAATATTCTTCCCCAGCACCACAATTCAAAGACATTGATTCTTCTTCCATCGTCCTTGTTCATCATCCAGCCTTCACATGCATATGCGGCAACTGAAAACACCATGGCTTGGGTCAGGCGCACCTTAGTCTTCAAAGTGACATCTTTGCTTTTTAACACTTTGAAGAGGTCTTTTGCAGCAGTTTTGCCCAATGCAATGCATTGTTTGATTTCTCGACTGCTGCTTTCATAGGTGTTGATTGCAGATCCAAGTAAAATGAAATCCTCAACAACTTCAATCTTTGTCCATTTATTATACTCATCCAGTTGTGAGGATTTTTGTTTTCTTTATGTTGAGGTGTAATCCATACTGAAAAGGCTGTGTCTTTTATCTTCATCAGTAAGTACTTCAAGTCCTCTTCACTTTCAGCAAGCAAGGTTGTGTCATCTGTATAATGCAAGTTGTTAATAGTCTTCCTCCAATCCTGATGCCCCACTCTTCATATAGTCCAGCTTCTCAGATTATTTGCTCAACATAAAGATTGAATAAGTATGGTAAAAGAATATCACCCTGACGCACACCTTTCCTGAGTTTAAACCATGCAGTATCCCCTTGTTCTATTCAAACAACTTCTTCTTGGTATATGTACAAGCTCCTTATGAGCAAAATTAATTGTCCTGGAATTACCATTCTTCTCAATGTTATCCATAATTTGTTATGATCCATACAGTGGAATGCCTTTGCATAGTCAATAAAACACATATAAACATCTTTCTGGTATTCTCTGCTTTCAGCCAGGATCCACCTGACATCAGCAATGAAATCTCTGGTTCTATGTCCTCTTCTGAATCCAGCTTGAATTTCTGGCAGTTCCCTGTTGATGTACTGCTACAGCTGCTTTTGAATGATCTTCAGCAAAATTTTGCTTGTGTGTGATATTAATGATATTGTTCGATAATTTCCACATTCAGTTGGATCACCTTTCTTGGGAATTGGCATAAATATGGATCTCTGCTGGTCGGTTGGCCAGATAGCTGTCTTCCAAATTTCTTGGCATAGACCAGTGAGCACTTCCAGTGCTGCATCCATTTGTTGAAACATCTCAATTGGTATTCTATCAATTCCTGGAACCTTGTTTTTTGCCAATGCCTTCAATGCAGCTTGGGCCTCTTCCTTCAGTACCATTGGTCCCTGATCATATGCTACCTGCTGAAATGCTGAACATAAACCAATTATTTTTGCTATAGTGACTCTGTGTATTCCTTCCATCTTCTTTTGATGTTTCCTGCATCATTTAATATTTTTGCCATAGAATCCTTCACTATTGCAACTTGAGACTTGAATTCTTTCTTAAGTTCTCTCAGCTTGAGAAATGTCAAGCATGCTTTCCCCTTTTGGTTTTCTATCTCCAGCTCTTTGCACATGTCATTATAATACTTTACTTTGTCTTCTAAAGCTACCCTTTGAAATCTTCTGTTCAGTTGTTTTACTTCATCATTTGTTCCTTTTGCTTTAGCTCTTCTACATTCAAGAGCAACTTTTAGAGTAGACATCCATTTTGGTCTTTTCTTTCTTTCCTGTCTTTTTAATGTCATCTTGCTTTCTTCATGTATGATGTCCTTGATGTCATTTTGCAACTCCTCTGGCCTTCAGTCATTAGTATTCAACATGTCAAATCTATTCTTGGGATACTCTCTAAATTCAGGTGGGGTATACTCGAGGTCATACTTTGGATCTCATGGGCTCGTTCTGTTTTCTTCAGTTTCAACTTGAACTTCCATAGGAGCAATTGATGGTCTGTTCCGCAGTTGGCCCCAGCCTTATTCTGACTGATGATATTGAGCTTTTCCATTGTCTCTTTCCACAGACGTAGTCAATTTCATTCCTGTGTATTCCGTCTGGTGAGATCCTTGGGTATAGTTGCCATTTGTGTTGTTGAAAAAAAAATATTTGCAATGAAGAAGTCCTTAGTCTTGCAAAACTTTATAATGCAATCTCCAGCATCATTTCTATCACCAAGACCATATTTTCTAACTAATGATCCATCTTTGTTTCCAACTTTTGCATTCCAATCACCAGTAATTGTCAGTTCATCCTGATTGCATGTTCAATCAATTTCAGACTGCAGAAGCTAGTAAAAATCTTCAATTTCTTCATCTTTTGCCTTAATGGTTGGTACGTAAACTTGAATAATACTCATATTAACTGGTCTTCCTTGTAGATGTGTGGATATTATCCTATCACTGACAGCGCTGTACTTCAGGATATATCTTGAAATGTTCTTTATGACGATGAATGCAACCTCATTCTTCTTTAATTTGTCATTCCTGGCATAGGAGACTGTATGATTCTCTGACTCAGAATTATCAATACCAGTCCATTTCAGCTCACTAATGCCTAGGATATGGATGTTTATGCATTCCACAGTAGTGTAGTATGGTAATATTTATCAAAATGTGACTTTTATATTCTCTTTGATTCAGCACTTTTCCTCCTAGAAATCTAATAGAAATTTGCATAAAGTTTCCTAGTGGTATAGGTACTATTTAACCATAATAAATGGGAACAATCTAAATATCTATCCTCAGGGGATTAAGTAATTGAATTATGGTATATTCATATAGTAAACTACTATGCAGTCATTAAAAATGATTGTATAGGGCTGTATTTATTGCCATGGAAATATGCCCATGATCCAACCAAACCAAACCGAGTGCCACTGAGTCAATTCCAACTCACAGCAACCGTATAGGACAGAGTAGAACTGCCCCATAGAGTTTCCAAGGAGTGCCTGGTAGATTCAAACTGCCTTGGTTAACAGCCATAGCACTTAACCACTACGCTGCCAGGTTTTCCATGCCCAAGATATATGTTGTTAATTCAAGAAATTAAGTTACTAAAATGACATGTGTATTATAATTCCATTTTGTGAATGTGTTTGTATACTTGTACACTTTATATTTCCATATATTAAAATACCTGGAGCCCTAGTGTTATAGTGATTAAAAGCTTGGCTACTAACCAAAAGGTCAGCAGTTCAAATCCACTAGGCACTCCTTGGAAAGCCCATGGGACAGCTTTACTCTGTCCTATAGGGTCACTATGAGTCAAAATCAGCTCAATGCCAATGGGTTTTGGTTGTATAAAAATACCCAGTCATGTATATGCAAGGAAGAAATTCTGAAAGAATATATGCATGCTTATAGTATGTATTTCTGGGTGGCGGGATTATATTAATTTTCATTTTTATTCAAATATTTATGGAGCTCACATTATCTCCCATATTTTGTTCTAAAGGCTGAGGTTATATAGCAAACAAAGGAGCAAGCTACTTGCCCTTATGAAGTTGATATTTAAGTAAAGTAAGATTGGTAATAAACTGGTAAACAATCAAGATAATTTCAAATGGGGATAAATGTTATGAAGGAGAAAAAAAATAAAGGAAGCCTGATAGCAACTGGTTTGCAATGCGAGGTAGCTTCTTAGTGATTGGGGGCAGGGTGGTTTCTGAGAGCATTTCTGAGGCAATGACTTTTGAACTGAGATATGAAGACTAGAAAGAAGCCAATCTATCAAAAGCTCTGGTAGGAGTTTTTACGAGAGAGGCAACCAGTGCAAAGGTTTTGAGGCATGAGAGAGCCTTTGATACTCCAGGAACAGAAAGAAGCCCAGGAGGCTGAAGCAAATGACAAGGGAGTAGAATGAACAGATGTTTGAGAAGCTGGCAAGAGTCAGATTTTGTGGGGCCTTTTGAGTTCTGCCAAGGTGTTTGGATTATTTGTAAAAGCAGGAAGGCCATTGAAGGATGTTCAGCAGGAAAGTGACACAAACCATTTTACATGTTTATGAGACCATTCCCCCTGAAAGACCCTTCTTTATACCATCTTACACTGTTTGAATCTTTCACAATGTGCATATGTATGCAGAAAAATATTAAACTGTTTTTCATTTTAAATATAAATGTTTGTGGCAGATATCATAAAGTAGGATTATGAGTAATTTTAATTTTTGTATTTATATGTTTGTGTCATGAATTTTCTACCACACATATTTATTGCTTTTTTTCTTCCCCCAAATTTTCAAAAAATAAATAATTTAAAAGAAATGTACATATGCTGAGGCAATGAATTGCCTTTGTCATTAAAGCCCTTTTTATAAAACATATGAAACAAACATAATGTGGGAAGAACGTATATCATGGAATCAAATTCTGACTTTGCCTCCTCCAGCATTGAATGTCGGCCATGTGACACAACCCTCTTCAGCCTTAATTTCTGGGTAATAATGCAAAAACTAAATGAGAGAACAGTAATTAAGGGGAAACTTGCATTGTACTTCCTATTTCCAAACACTTCCATATTCAATCCACATCATTTGTTAAGATCCTGCCATGGGCCAGTGAACATGCAAAATGCTGGGGACACACCAGAAGATAAGACACAGACCTCTTCTTCAAGGATTTCTCAGTCTTTAGGGATACAGTTAAGGAAGCAATGAATTTCAATATAGTGTGCTCAATGTGCTGTCTTAACTATTAAGTATAATACTGACAATTCCATCTAAAGCAGCCCACACACCTCTACCTTCCCTTTGGCATGAGAGTTACTATTTGGCATAAGAGTAATTTGTTCCTAAGGTGGGAGTCAGTGTAAAGATTTTATTAAGTCCTCATCATGATACTGCTAAGTGGTTACTGTTATTATTATTCTCATTTAAAAAATTAAGAAACTGACCAGACTTAATGGTCTGACAGAGACTGGAGGAACCCTCGAAACTGTGGCCCCAGATGCTCTGTTAACCCAGAACTAAAACCATTCTGGAAGCCCACTCTTCAGACAAAGATTAGACTGGACCATAAAACAAAAAATAATACTCATGAGGAGTGTGTTTCTTAGTTCAATCAGATACATGAAACCAAATGGGCGGCTCCTGTCTGAAGGCTAGATGAGAACGCAAGAAGGGATGGGAGCTGGTTGAATGGACACAATAAACTCAAGGTGGAAAGAGGGAGTGTGCTGTCGTATTGTAGGGATTGCAACTAATGTCACAAAACAATAAGTGTATAAATTTTTGTATGAGAAATTAACTTGAGCCATAAACTATCACCTAAAGCACAATAAAAAAACAAATGAAATCTCGATTTGAGAAAGAAAATTAAGAAGCTGAAATTCAAAACGGTTAAGTTACTTGTTCAGGGTCAGTTGCTACTAAACTGCAAAGGTAGAATCTTCTAACCTGAAATCCCACGCTCTTTACACTATGCACTGATAGAGTTTCAGTGAAATTAGTTTTCCACGTTACGTGTTTAATCCAGGCCTAGATATCTTGAACAAAAGCTGGTAAAAAAAAAAAAAAATTATTATATTAAAAAAAGCAAAAACTCACAAGTAAATGTTTTTTGTGTGTGTGTGTGTGTGTTTCTATTCCAAAATTATATGTGTCTGTCAGCATATGTGAGCAATTTTGTTTTTGTGCCATCAAGTCAGGTTCAACTCACAGCAACCCCAAGTATAAAAGGACAAACTGTTGCCCGGTCCTATGCCATCCTCACAATCGTCGCTGTGTTTGAGCCCATTGTGCAGCAACTGTGTAAACCCATCTTATCGAGGGTCTGTCTGTTTTTCCCTGACCCTTTACTTTGCCAGAATATATCCTAGAGAAATGAGAGTTGTCGCATGAATACACATATGCACATCCATGTTCATTGCAGCATTGTTTACAAAAAGATGGAAACAACCTAGATGCCAATCAACAGATGAAAGTATAAACAAACTGTGGTACCTACACACAATGGAGTACTATGCAATGATAAAGAACAACAATGAATCCCTGAAGCATCTCGTAATATGGATGAATCTGGAGGACATTATACTGAGTAAAATAAGTCAATCACAAAAGGACAAATACTGTATGAGACCATTACTGTAAAAACTCATCAAAAGGCAGGGCCAAGATGGCGGACTAGGTGGATGCTACCGCGGATCCCTCTTGCAACAAAGACTCGGAAAAACAAGTGAATCGATCACATACATGACAATCTACGAACTCTGAACAGCAAACACAGATTTAGAGACACAGAACGAACAAATACGGGGAGACAGCGATTGTTTTCAGAGCCAGGAGCCAGCGTACCAGTCAGGTGACCTTCGGAGCCTGATTTGGGGCAGAGCCCAGGGGAGCAGACGACACAGACAAGGGGCCCAGCCCTAGCCCCCGAACTCATCCCGGGAGGGAGCCCAGCCGGTTGGCGCGGGTGGCGTGGCGGCACAGCCGGTGGGAGAAGTCCCCGGGAGGCAGTGACTGGTCTTGGAGTGGGGAGAGCAGAGTCCCAGCCGGGGAGCCGTCCAGCCGGGATTTTGGCGGGGAGGGGGCATGGCGCGAGCGAAGGACCAGCTACATTCCCCTGAATTGACCCCGGGGGGGGGGTCCAGCCGTTTTCGAGGGCAGCGCCCACCCAGTTCACGCTAGTGGCACGGCGCACCAGAGCAAGAAGTCCCCAGGAGGCAGTGACTGGTCTTGGAGTGAGGAGAGCAGCGTCCCAGCCGGGGAGCCGTCCCACCAGGATTTTGGCGGGAGCGGGTGGGGCGTGAGCGTGGGGTGCAGCTCCATCCCCCTGAATTGACCCCGGGGCGGTCCCAACCGGTTCGCACGGGCCCAGCCGGGTGGCGTGGCGGCACAGCCAGTGGAGGAAGTCCCCGGGAGGCAGTGGCTGGTCTTGGAGCGGGGAGAGCGGCGTCCCAGCCGGGACGGGCAGTCGCGGCTCAGGCGCAGGGAGCTGCTCCACTCTCCTGAGCTGACCCGGGGGGGGGAGCCCACCCGGTTCGCGGGAGCCGCGCACGACGCGGCTGGTGGGACGGGGAGTCCCCGGAAGGTAGCGACTGATTTTGGAGTCGGGAGTGCACCGTCCCAGTAGGGGAGCCTTAACCTTGGGGGTGGGGCTGACAGCAGAGGATCTGACCATGACGCCAGCGGGCCAGACCCCCCGGGGGGCAATCTCCACACAGCTAGTACATATAGGTGACGCACCCTGCGGAAATCTCAGATATAAGAGTCATTCCAAGTAAGACAAACAACTCTGGCTATATTCTGAGGTGCTACACTCCTCGCTCTCTGATCCCTCCCCCAACCTCCCCAGGTGGCTCCATTAACATCCGAATAGCCTGAGCCAGAGGGAGAACTCTGATAGGGATCTGACTGCATTTTTTTTTTAGCGGATTTTCTGGAAAAACTAGTTTCCCAGTGATGGCTCGGAGACAGCAGTCCATATCAAACCACTTAAAGAAGCAGACCATGACAGCTTCTCCAATGCCCCAATCAAAAAAATCAAAATCTTTCCCAAATGAAGATACAGTCCTGGAATTATCAGATACAGAATATAAAAAACTAATTTACAGAATGCTTAAAGACATCACAAATGAAATTAGGCAAACTGCAGAAAAAGCCAAGGAACACACTGATAAAACTGTTGAAGAACTCAAAAAGATTATTCAAGAACATAGTGGAAAAATTAATAAGTTGCAAGAATCCATAGAGAGACAGCATGTAGAAATCCAAAAGATTAACAATAAAATTACAGAATTAGGCAACGCAATAGGAAGTCAGAGGAGCAGACTCGAGCAATTAGAATGTAGACTGGGACTTCTGGAGGACCAGGGAATCAACACCAACATAGCTGAAAAAAAAATCAGATAAAAGAATTTAAAAAACTGAAGAAACCCTAAGAATCATGTGTGACTCTATCAAGAAGGATAACTTGCGAGTGATTGGAGTCCCAGAACAGGGAGGGGGGACAGAAAACACAGAGAAAACAGTTGAAGAACTCCTGACACAAAACTTCCCTGACATCATGAAAGACGAAAGGATATCTATCCAAGATGCTCATCGAACCCCATTTAAGATTGATCCAAAAAGAAAAACACCAAGACATATTATCATCAAACTTGCCAAAACCAAAGAAAAACAGAAAATTTTAAAAGCAGCCAGGTAGAAAAGAAAGTTTTCCTTCAAGGGAGAATCAATAAGAACAAGTTCAGACTACTCAGCAGAAACCATGCAGGCAAGAAGGGAATGGGATGACGTATACAGAGCACTGAAGGAGAAAAACTGCCAACCAAGGATCATATATCCAGCAAAACTCTCTCTGAAATATGAAGGAGAAATTAAGATATTTACAGATAAACACAAGTTTAGAGAATTTGCAAAAACCAAACCAAGGCTACAAGAAATGCTAAAGGAGATTGTTTGGTCAGATGACCAATAATATCAGGTACCAGCACAATACAAGGTCACAAAACAGAACGTCCTGATATCAACTCAAATAGGGAAATCACAAAAACAAACAAATTAAGATTAATTCTAAACAATAAATAAATAAATAAATAATACACATAACAGGGAATCATGGAAGTCAATAGGTAAAAGATCACAATAATCGAACAGAGGGACTAAATATAGGAGGCATTGAACTGCCAGATGGAGAGTGATACAAGGCGATATAGAACGATACAAGTTAGGTTTTAACTTAGAAAAACAGGGGTAAATAATAAGGTAACCACAAAAAGGAATATCAACTCCATAACTCAAGAAAAAAGCCAAGAAAAACGTAACGACTCAACTAACATAAAGTTAAACATTATGAAAATGAGGATCTCACAATCTACTAAGAAAAACGTCTCGGCACAAAAAAGTATGTGGAAAAATGAAATGGCCAACAACACACATGAAAAGGCATCAAAATGACAGCACTAAAAACTTATTTATCTATAATTACGCTGAATGTAAATGGACTAAATGCACCAATAAAGAGACAGAGAGTCACGGACTGGATAAAGAAACACGATCCATCTATATGCTGCCTACAAGAGACACACCTTAGACTTAGAGACACAAACAAACTAAAACTCAAAGGATGGAAAAAATATATCAAGCAAACAATAAGCAAAAAAGAAGAGGCGTAGCAATATTAATTTCTGACAAAATAGACTTTAGACTTAAATCCACCACAAAGGATAAAGAAGGACACTATATAATGATAAAAGGGACAATTGATCAGGAAGACATAACCATATTAAATATTTATGCACCCAATGACAGGGCTGCAAGATACATAAATCAAATTTTAACAGAATTGAAAAGTGAGATAGACACCTCCACATTTATAGTAGGAGACTTCAACACACCACTTTCAGAGAAGGACAGGACATCCAGTAAGAAGCTCAACAGAGACACGGAAGATCTACTTACAACAATCAACCAACTTGACCTCATTGACTTATACAGAACTCTCCACCCAACTGCTCCAAAATATACTTTTTTTTCTAGTGCACATGGAACATTCTCTAGAATAGACCACATATTAGGTCATAAAACAAATCTTTGCAGAGTCCAAAACATCGAAATATTACAAAGCATCTTCTCAGACCACAAGGCAATGAAACTAGAAATCAATAACAGAAAAACTAGGGAAAAGAAATCAAATACTTGGAAAATGAACAATACCCTCCTGAAAAAAGACTGGGTTATAGAAGACATCAACGAGGGAATAAGGAAATTCATAGAATGCAACGAGAATGAAAATACTTCCTATCAAAACCTCTGGGACACAGCAAAAGCAGTGCTCAGAGGCCAATTTATATCGATAAATGCACACATACAAAAAGAAGAAAGAGCCAAAATCAGAGAACTGTCCCGACAACTTGAACAAATAGAAAGTGAGCAACAAAAGAACTCATCAGGCACCAGAAGAAAACAAATAATAAAAATTAGAGCTGAACTAAATGAATTAGAGAACAGAAAAACAATTGAAAGAATTAACAAAGCCAAAAGCTGGTTCTTCGAAAAAATTAACAAAATTGATAAACCATTGGCTAGACTGACTAAAGAAAAACAGGAAAGGAAACAAATAACCCAAATAAGAAACGAGAAGGACCACATCACAACAGAGCCAAATGAAATTAAAAGAATCATTTCAGATTACTACGAAAAATTGTACTCTAACAAATTTGAAAACCTAGAAGAAATGGATAAATTCTTGGAAAAACACTACCTACCTAAACTAACACATTCAGAAGTAGAACAACTAAATAGACCCACAACAAAAAAAGAGATTGAAACGGTAATCAAAAAACTTCCAACAAAAAAAAGTCCTGGCCCAGACGGCTTCACTGCAGAGTTCTACCAAACCTTCAGAGAAGACTTAACACCACTACTACTGAAGGTATTTCAAAGCATAGAAAAAGACGGAATACTACCCAACTCATTCTATGAAGCCACCATCTCCCTGATACCAAAACCAGGTAAAGACATTACAAAAAAAGAAAATTTTAGACGTATATCCCTCATGAACATAGATGCAAAAATTCTCAACAAAATTCTAGCCAATAGAATCCAACAACACATCAAAAAAATAATACACCCTGATCAAGTGGGATTTGTACCAGGTATGCAAGGCTGGTTTAATATCAGAAAAACCATTAATGTAATCCATCACATAAATAAAACAAAAGATAAAAACCACATGATCTTATCAATTGATGCAGAAAAGGCATTTGACAAAGTTTAACACCTATTTATGATAAAAACTCTTACCAAAATAGGAATTGAAGGAAAATTCGTCAACATAATAAAGGGCATCTATGCAAAGCCAACAGCCAATATCACTCTAAATGGAGAGAACCTGAAAGCATTCCCCCTGAGAACGGGAACCAGACAAGGATGCCCTTTATCACCTCTCTTATTCAACATCGTACTTGAAGTCCTAGTCAGGGCAATTAGGCTAGACAAAGAAATAAAGGGTATCCGGATTGGCAGGAGGAAGTAAAGCTATCACTATTTGCAGATGACATGATCGTATACACAGAAAACCCTAAGGAATCCTCCAGAAAACTACTGAAACTAATAGAAGAGTTTGGCAGAGTCTCAGGTTATAAAATAAACATACAAAAATCACTTGGATTCCTCTACATCAACAAAAAGAACACCGAAGAGGAAATAACCAAATCAATACCATTCACAGTAGCCCCCAAGAAGATAAAATACTCAGGAATAAATCTTACCAAGGATGTAAAAGACCTATACAAAGAAAACTAAAAAGCTCTACTACAAGAAATTCAAAAGGACATACTTAAGTGGAAGAACATACCCTGCTCATGGATAGGAAGACATAACATAGTAAAAATGTCTATTCTACCAAAAGCCATCTATATATATAATGCACTTCCGATCCAAATTCCAATGTCATATTTTAAGGGGATAGAGAAACAAATCACCAACTTCATATGGAAGGGAAAGAAGCCTCGGATAAGCAAAGCATTACTGAAAAAGAAGAAGAAAGTGGGAGGCCTCACTCTACCTGATTTCAGAACCTATTATACAGCCACAGTAGTCAAAACAGCCTGGTACTGGTACAACAACAGGCACATAGACCAATGGAACAGAATTGAGAATCCAGATATAAATCCATCCACGTATGAGCAGCTGATATTTGACAAAGGACCAGTGTCAGTTAGTTGGGGAAAAGATAGTCTTTTTAACAAATGGTGCTCGCATAACTGGATATCCATTTGCAAAAAAATGAAACAGGACCCATACCTCACACCATGCACAAAAACTAACTCCAAGTGGATCAAAGACCTAAACATAAAGACTAAAACGATAAAAATCATGGAAGAAAAAATAGGGACAACCCTAGGAGCCCTAATACAGGGCATAAACAGACTACAAAACATTACCAAAAATGATGAACAGAAACCCGATAACTGGGAGCTCCTAAAAATCAAACACCTATGCTCATCTAAAGACTTCACCAAAAGAGTAAAAAGACCACCTACAGACTGGGAAAGAATTTTCAGCTATGACATCTCAGACCAGCGCCTGATCTCTAAAATCTACATGATTCTGTCAAAACTCAACCACAAAAAGACAAACAACCCAATCAAGAAGTGGGCAAAGGATATGAACACACATTTCACTAAAGAAGATATTCAGGCAGCCAACAGATACATGAGAAAATGCTCCTGATCATCAGCCATTAGAGAAATGCAAATTAAAACTACGATGAGATTCCATCTCGCACCAACTAGACTGGCATTAATAAATGTTGGAGAGGCTGCGGAGAGATTGTAACTCTCATACACTGCTGGTGGGAATGTCAAATGGTACAACCACTTTGGAAATCCATCTGGCGTTATCTTAAACAGTTAGAAATAGAACTACCATACAACCCAGAAATCCCACTCCTCAGAATACACCCTAGAGAAACAAGAGCCTTCACACAGATATATGCACACCCATGTTTATTGCAGCTCTGTTTACAATAGCAAAAAGCTGGAAGCAACCAAGGTGTCCATCAACGGATGAATGGGTAAATAAATTGTGGTATATTCACACAATGGAATACTACGCATCGATAAAGAACAGTGACGAATCTCTGAAACATTTCATAACGTGGAGGAATCTGGAAGGCATTATGCTGAGCGAAATGAGTCAGAGGCAAAAGGACAAATATTGTATAAGACCACTATTATAAGATCTTGAGAAATAGAAAAAACTGAGAAGAACACATACTTTTGTGGTTACGAAGGGGGGAGGGAGGGAGGGAGGGAGGGAGGGAGGGAGGGAGGGAGGGAGGGAGGGAGGGAGAGGGCTTTTTTTTGATCAATCAGTAGATAAGAACTGCTTTGGGTGAAGGGAAAGACAACACTCAATACAAGGAAGGTCAGCCCAATTGGACTGGACTAAAAGCAAAGAGCTTTCCGGGATAAAATGAATGCTTCAAAGGTCAGCGGAGCAGGGGAGGGCGTCTGGGGAACATGGTTTGAGGGGACTTCTAAGTCAATTGGCAAAATAATTCTATTATGAAAACATTCTGCATCCCACTTTGAAATGTGGCATCTGGGGTCCTAAATGCTAACAAGTGGCCATCTAAGATGCATCAATTGGTCTTAACCCACCTGGAGCAAAGGAAAATGAAGAACACCAAGATCACACGACAACTAAGAACCCAAGAGACAGAAAGGGCCACATGAACCAGAGGCCTACATCATCCTGAGACCAGAAGAACTAGTTGGTGCCCGGCCACAGTCGATGACTGCCCTGTCAGGGAGCACAACAGAGAACTCCTGAGGGAGCAGGAGATCAGTGGGGTGCAGACCCCAAATTCTCATAAAAAGACTATACTTAATGGTCTGACTGCGACTAGAGGAATCCCGGCGGCAATGCTCCCCGGACCTTCTGTTGGCACAGGACAGGAACCATCCCCGAAGACAACTCATCAGACATGAAAGGGACTGGTCAGCGGGGGGAGAGAGATGCTGATGAAGAGTGAGCTAATTAAATCAGGTGGACACTGGAGAGTGTGTTGGCAACTCTTGACTGGAGGGGAGATGGGAAGATAGAGAGAGAGGGAAGATGGCAAAATTGGCACGAAACGAGAGACTGAAAGGGTTGACTCAATAGGGGGAGAGCAAGTGGGAGAAGGGAGTAAGATGTATGTAAACTTACATGTGACAGACTGATTGGATTTGTAAATGTTCACTTGAAGCTTAATAAAAGTTAATTAAAAAAAAACTCATGAAAAGTTTTGCACACAAAAAGAAACAATCTTTGGTGGTTATGAGGGAAGGGAGGGGTAGGGATGGAAAAACACTAAATAGACAATAGATTAGTGGTAACTTCGTTGAAGGGTAAGACAGTACACAATACTGGGGAAGCCAGCACAGCTTGTACAAGGCAAGGTCATGGAAGCTCCATAGACACATCCAAACTCCCTGAAGGACAAAATTGCTGGGCTGAAGGCTGTGGGGACCATGGTCTAGGGGCACATCTACCTCAATTGGCATAACAAAGTTTATAAAGAAAGTGTTCTACATTATACTTTGGTGAGTAGCATCTGGGGTCTTAAAAGTCTATGAGCAGACATCTAGGACACTACACTGGTCTCACCCCTTTGAGAGTAAAGAAGGATGAAGAAAACTAAAGATACAAGGGAAAGATTAGTCCAAAAGACTAATAGACCACATCTACCATGGCCTCCATCAGACTGAGTCCAATACAACTAGATGGTGCCCAGCTACCACCGCTGACTGCTCTGACAGTTAGGATCCTGGACAGAGCTGGAGAAAAATGTAGAACAAAATTCTAACTCAAAATGAAGGACCAGACTTGCTGGCCTGACAGAGACTGGAGAAACCCTAAGAGTATTGCCCCTGCACACCCTTTCAGCTCAGTAATGAGATCACTCCTGAGGTTCACCCTTCAGCCAAAGATTGGACAGGCCCATAAAACAAAACATGACTAAAGGGGCACACCAGCCCAGGGGCAAGAACTAGAAGGCAGGAGGGAACAGGAAAGCTGGTAATAGGGAACCCAAGGTTGAGAAGGGAGAGTGTTGACATGTCGTGGGGCTGTTAGCCAATGTCATAAAACAATAAGTGTGCTAACTGTTTAAAGAGAAATTAATTTGTTCTGTAAACCTTCATCTAAAGTACAACTTTAAAAAAAAGGTAGCATAGCGCATGAAGAAAACAAAAGATCATTAAAAAGACAGCAAAGAAACAAAAGACCAAAAGGGTATCAGAAGAGACTCTGAAACTTGTTCTTGAATGTCAAGTAGCTGGAGAGAATGGAAGAAATGATGAAGCAAAAGAGCTGAATGGAAGATTTCAAAGAGCAGCTTGATAAGACTAGATAAAGTATTACAATGAAATGTGCAAAGACCTGGAGTCAGAAAACCAAAAGGGAAGAACATGCTGAAGGAACTGAATGAAAAATTCAAGCCTTGAGTTGCAATACTGAAGGATTCTCTATGGGCAAAATATTGAACAACACAGGAAGCATCAAGAGAAGATGGAAGGAATACACAGAGTCACCATACCAAAAATAATTGATCAATGTTCAGTCATTTCAGGAGGTAGCATATGATCAAGAACCGATGGTACCGAAGGAAGAAGAACAAGCTGCCCTGAAGGCACTGGCCAAAAACAAGCCTCCAGGAATTGACAGGATACCAACTGAGATGTTTTAACAAATAGATGCAATGCTGGAAGTGTCCACTTCAAGAAATTTGGAAGACAGCTACCTGGCCAAATGACTGGAAGAGATCCATTCATATTTGTCCCTATTCCAAAGAAAGGTGATCCAATGGAATGTGGAAGTTATTGAACAATATCATTAATATTACATGCGAGTAAAATAATGCTGAAGATAATTAAAAAACAGTTGCAGCAGTACATCAACAGGGAACTGCCAGAAATTCAAGTTGGATTCAAAAGAAGACATGGTACCAGGAATATCATTGCTGATGTCAGATGGATCCTGGCTGAAAGCAGAGAATACCAGAAAGATGTTTACCTAGGTTTTATTGACTGTGCAAAGACATTTGACAGAATCATAACGAACTATGGATAACATTGTGAAGAACGGGAATTCCAGAATGCTTAATTGTGCTCATGCTGAGCAAATAATCTGAGAAGCTGGGCTATATGAAGAAGAACAGGGCATCAGGATTGGAAGAAGATTCATTAACAACCTGCTATACACGCATGACACAACCTTGCTTGCTGAAAGAAGACTTGAAGCACTTATGATGAAGATCAAAGACTACAGCCTTCAATATGGATTACACCTCAACACAAAGAAAACAAAAATCCTTAGAACTTGACCAATAAGCAACATCGTGATAAATAGAGAAAAGATTGAGATTGTCAAGTATTTCATTTTACTTGGGTCCACAATCAAAACCCATGGAAGCAGCAAACAATCAAAAGAAGCATTGGGTTGGGCAAATCTGCTGCAAAAGACCTCTTTAACGTGTTAAAAAGCAAAGATGTCACCTTGAGAACTAAGGTGCACCCTGACATAAGCCATGATATTTTCAGCCACCTCATATGCACATGAAAGCTGCACAATGAATAAGGAAGGTGGAAGAAGAATTATGCCTTTGAATTATGGTGTTGTCGAAGAATACTGAACATACCATGAACTGCCAGAAGAAAGAACACATTTGACTTGGAGGAAGTACATCCAGAATGCTCCTTAGAACTGAGGGTGATGAGACTTTGTCTCACTCACTCCTGACATTTTATCAGGAGAGACCAGTCCCTGGAGCAGAATGTTGTGCTTGGTAAAGTAGACAGTCAGCAAAAAAGAAGAGGACCCTCAATGAGATGGATTGGCACAGTGGCTACAATTGCAACTGTGGGCTCAAACAGAACAACAGATGTGAGAATGTTGCAGGACCCGGCCATGTTTCATTGTGTTGTACATAGGGTTGCTATGAGTCGGAAATCTCTCGACAGCACCTAACAACGAACAACAGCAGTTAGAGTATTTGTGCTTCTTAGAGTCATAATGATATTACAGTGACCTTTCGACTGTTAATTCTGGAAGGCATTCCTTATAACTGAGCTTAACTTTTGATATCCATGTTTACAGACAGGATATAGAATATGACCATTTTTGCTTTATCTATACCTAGGAACACTGGTGGTGCAGTGGGTAAGAGCTGCTAACCAAAAAGTCTGCAGAATCCGCCAGCCACTCCTTGGAAACCCTTTAGGGCAGTTCTACTCTGTCCTATAGGGTTGCTATGAGTCACAATCGACTGGATGGCAATGGTTTTTTTTTAAAATCTATGCCTAGGAAGCACAGGTGGCATAGTGGTTAAAAGCTCAGCTGCTAACCAAAAGGTTGGCAGTTCAAATCCACCAGGCAAGCCTTGGAAACCCTATGGGGCAGTTCTACCCTGTCCTTATAGGGTCACTATGAGTTGGAAACCAACTGGAGAGCACCTAACAACAACAATCTATGCCTAACGAAAAGGACCTCAAGAGAAACACTGGGACTTTTCTAAAATGTCAGAACAGATGGAACAGGGGCTTCAAAAGAAACGCGGTGCTCTGTTGATGTATGTAATTTTCTCTAATTTCTGAGTTTCAGTGAAGTTGCTCATACCACCTGGGTGTAGACCTTTCCTTTGGAATTGCGGCTAAAAAGCAAGAACTTGATTGATTTTGATGCCACCTTCTGGCTACTACAAAAACTTCAGTTTATAACGGTTGTGTTAAAATAGTGAATATTGTGTGATGCAGCGTCACTACCAAATTAGACAGACTGAAATATCCATCTCCTCGGTATGAGGTTCATATAGGGAAGCAGGAAAGATTAAAAAGACAAAGCTTTACATTTAAGTTTTAAATTTAGTTTGGCATCTAAGTGAAGCAATAACAACTTTGTCTTCAATTCACTGAAGAGCCTCTTAGAAAATTGCAGTTCCACAAATCTATTGATTAAACACACTAAAATTCCAGGTCTACTATTTGATTTAATTTTGAAAATTTATATCAAAATGTTATATGGCATGAAAACAAATCAAACAATAATGAAGAGTCCTACCACCGCTTACCTGGTTTCCTTCCACAGAGACAATTTCTTTACTCGTTGTTTTTAGATCTTCCTGAAGTTTCATACATAGCCTTAAATACCTTATTCTTTTGTTTATTCTTATTAATATGCTTACTCTTTATTTTTTGCTATTAAATTTAGATAGATCATTTCACATCCTGCAATGAAAAATAAAGGTTTAAGTTATTTACATAATCTCTTTTCCTGATCCCTCTCCTCTTCTCAAGTTTGATAGCTGTTATTATTAGATTATTTCCTAATGGTTATTTTGTGACTTTAAACAGTATACCAACACCTTTATTTCTTGTTCCACTAACAAGTGGAGTTAATGTCTCAACTCCTGTTTACACAAGAGGAGATTATTCTTCCTATCCTTTCTATTTTTCTTTTCCCTTCTACCTTCCACTTTCTGTAGTTACACTTTTATATGATCGAGAAAGTTGTCCCCATTTGTGTTCAGTTCGGCAGCCTCAACAGAATCTTTCATGTCTGTCCATAGGCTGATTCTAAAAGTTGGAAACAATAAAAGACACTTTACCTTATTATATCTTTGTAAACAGGCCATTGGATATACATTCCTACCATGTCCCTGATAGCAAAAGCAAACCTTGCACTTTATTAGTAGCTTGAGGTCGTCCTCCATTTTAGTTTGCTTCAAAACAGGACAATGACATTCCTGTATAACTTTTTGTTTCTCTGCAAGTTTTTTCTTGAAAAAACTTTATCAGCACCACAAGTTTTTCTACTATCTCAGTAACGCTGTATTTCAGAGGGCCCCTTTTCTCTGCAGACCCACATTGCAGATTCTCTGTTATTTTTTGCCCTGTTCTGCATCCCTAAATTCTAATCCTACTGCATAGCTGTATTTCTGGGACTTCTCTACCTCATTAGTTTGGATCCTCTGTTTTCAGTGCTGCCATATGTAGCAAATAAAAATATAAAATCCCCAGTTAAATTTGAATTTCAAATAAACGGCAAATAATTTTTTTAGTGACTATCACATGTATTGTTTTCTATATCCCAAGCCACTTTCTTTCTTTTCTTGACCCCTTGTTTTGTTGGAGAAGATTCGGAATTCCTTCCTAACTAGCATAGGAGAAAAACTTGCTGAGCCCCTGGAATTTTCTTTATTCTCTCTCTTTATATCTGATTGATAGTCTAGCTTAAAATTGTAGCTTGAAAGGCAATTCCTCTCAGAAATTTCAAGATGTCGTTCTACTGTTTTCTGCATCCAATATGTCTAATGCCAGCCTGATTCACATACCCTATGGTGACTTTTTTCCTCTTGGGAAGCTTTCAAATTGATTTCTTTGTTCTTGATGTTTCAAAATCTCACAATGATGTATTTGACATGGATCTTTTATAAATATATATATATTCTTTTTTTTCCAGCCCTCAGTGGGTGCTTTAATGCTGAAGAACTACGACTGTTGCTAACTCTGGAAATTTTTCTACTGTTATTTCTTTGCTATTTTCTGACCCTCCATTTTATCATTTCTCTTTTTGGAACTGTGTTAGTCATCTTGAAACTCCTAGGTTGATTTCAATTCCTCTTTTTTTTTTTTTTTTCTCCCTCATGTATTTCATCTCTGAGTTTTCATTTTACATTTTAGGATATTTCTCAATTTTTTTTTCCATCTATAATAATGCCACATTTTTATTTTGTGGATAATCTGCTTGAATTACTCTAAATATATTGGAGGTTTTTCAAAGGTCCCTCCTATCCCCTGCATTATTTTTATTTCATCCAACATCAGTATTTCTATTTGTTTAGTCTTCTTCCTAATGTTCTGGTTCCCGTTATATGCCTCATGCTGCTTGATTACCCATTCTTACTAAAGAAAGAAGGATTAGGTCACTTGTGTTGGATTTGCTTTGCTGCTGTGTTATTAGGTCGGTTTTTCCAGTGAGGCCTCTGCCCCGTGTGGGTTGATGAAGCTATCGTGGCTGTACTTTGTCACTACAGCATGAATGGTGGGAAGCTGGCTCTCAGACATGGGTTTTCAAAATGCCAGAGCATAAAGTGTTGTAGGCTGGTGTACCAAAACCCACAAAGCCCTTGCTCTCATCAAAGGGTTCATTCAACAAAAAAGGCCTCTGTTTTTGTCTGAGAATAAATGGTGGAGTGCTGGAATTATAAGTATAGAGGCATGGGAGAAGCACAAAGGTATCCATTTGCCCTGCAGATTTGCATATAAACCTTCCATTAATCTTCCCATTTTCAGCCACATTTCTCACTCTGAACTCAGTCCACCATCTCTTATGATTTCTAACAGTCAAATTATGTCTCACCCTCTCTGAAGCTGCTGCACAAGGCAGCCATCGTTCACCTCAGTCCCATGTGCTTTGCATCTTCCAGAGATTGTTGAACTGTCTTGTGCAATTGTGAGCAAACCCAATCCTCCAGACCCTCGGTTGATGTGGAGAGGTTTATTCTTTCCTGGACATTTATACTTTTAATTCAGTGAGCTTCAGGAAAGCAGAGAGGTGGGCGTAAGTGCTCAGTACATAACCTTGGACAAGAAGTTTGCAGTTGCTTGTTTCTTTTTGGTAGAAATATGATTCAAGTTAAATAATGAGTTTCTGCCACAATCACTCCTACAGAATTGCTCAGCTGCAGCCATTACCATCTTCTTTGTGTCGAAGCAATATGAAGCTCACTGAAGTTTAAGGATATCAGAGGGACTATGGTAGAATGATTACAGATTTTTGCTGAAAACCGAAGACTTTGAAAAAACGTATTCTGGAATTGGTCTCATTCATTCCCCAATATTTTATAAGTGCCTAGAATGGGCCAAGTATTGGCAAGGTAGAAATATAAAGGTGAATAAGGTATAAACTCTACCTTTGAGGATAGCATAATCTGGTGAATAAGTTGAGTTTACAAAGCACTTTGCAGTTTATAAATCACTTTTACCTATGGTGGACTCTTGACCCTTACTAATTTACCATTCACAGTTTTAACTACTCCTAAAAAAAAAAAAACCCAAGAGACAGCGATGATCCATGACATGTAATAATTTATTCTTTTGCTTAGGTACAAATTTGATTCACATGCAGTATGAGATTATGTGGGTGATATAGTTGCTTGGGTGGTGAAAAAACCAAACAGACATTTCTGAATCTCAAAGAAACCTTGTGCATATAGTATATGAATTTATAACCAACTTCTTGAGTCACATGAACTTGGTGGGATACAAACAAGGAATGGGTTTATTTTTCTCTTATTACTGCCTTGGAAACCTTGGTGGCATAGTGATTAAGAGCTACAGCTGCTAACCAAAATGTTGGCAGTGCGAATCCGCCAGACACTACTTGGAAACCCTATTAGACAGTTCTACTCTGTCCTATAGGGTGCTATGAGTCGGAATTGACTTGACAGCAATGGGTTTGGGTTTTTTGGGTATTATTGCCTTTAACAATGCTCTTTCAAAGTTTCTTTTTTTCTCCTTTTGACATCTTAGGCAGATCCCATAGCTCTCTAGACATTTTCACATTATTACAAATTGTGTAGTCCAATTTAAAATTTCAATCCCATTTTCTCTAGTCCTCCAACTCAGGTTTTACTCTGATAAAGGAACTGGCAGTGGGAAGAGGGTCTGGTCTGTTATTGTTCTTCTCTTTCCTCTCTTTCTGGTCCTGGCTCTTTCATTGTTTTGTGACGGGTGGAAGAAGATGAAAAGAACCAAGTGTCTGTTAGTTTCTTGGCCACTGTCCTTGTCTGAAAATGATGGTTGCTAAAACATAACTGACTGCCCAGGATAGTCAACACCCCCTTTGGATAGGCATTTGAAAGCTGGTTCTTTCATGAGGTACAGGTGGAAATTCTCTGGGATAGTTTGGGGAGGGTGCTTACAAAGCAGTTCTTGATGTGAGAGATCAGCTTTGGCTTGCTTTCTCCAATCACCACCAGCTCCATCCCTAGCGATTCAATCCCACAGTCTCTTACTATTGAATGCGGTACCGCTAGAGAGAGGCAAGCCCATTTACTTGGCCCCTCATCCTACCATGACAGTCTGCTTCACTCCTGCCCTCTCTCCGCCCTATCAGATTTTTTTTTTTTTAACCTCCCTTGTGGTCTCTCTAGGTCTCCATTTTCCCTCCTCAAACGGGCACTAGCTCTGCCACATAAGAGGTGTCTGATTGGAAAATGGGATGCTGATCTCCCCTTCTTACAGGCACCTCAGTCTCTATGGGGAATTCTTTCAGAGCCCTCTCTAACTTGGAACGGAGAAGAGACAATTCACTGTCTCCCCAGTGAGAAGGGGAGGGAAAATATTTTTAACTGTGATCAATGTATCTTGCCAACTCTACTGTCTCTAATTCACCTCCCTTTCACCCATCTTCTGCTTATGTAGACAGTGGCAGGAAGGGGATAGAGCTGATAGAAGGATACGGTCCCCAATTTCTTGTGGGAGGCTTTGTTTATCTTTAAATTTGAATCCTACTTGATGATTCTAAGTCGGTAGGGAATAATTACTCAACAACCTGTTACACGTTTTATGTTGTAGCCTCATTAATTGAGACTGAGAAGGTGCTGGGAAACATTCTCGAATGTTTAAGATTGTGTTTTTTAAGGTGTGGTTTATAGACTACCCTTTTCTGTATCCACCAGGGAGCTTCATAAAAAAATACTATTTCCTAGGCCCTTTTTTTTTTTTTTAATCTCCAGGAATTCAGATCCTAGATGGCTAAGAAGGATCCAGGAATCAGAATTGTTAACAAACACTGTGTATTTTACTGATGAATGCTGATGTTGGACAACTACCTGTCTTGAGTCAACTACACATTAATCTTATGTCCCTCCAACACAACTGTTAAGTAGGTAGGGCCAGAATTATCCCCATTTTACTAATGAGGAAACTGAAACTCAAAAGAGATCATTGGATTGCCAAATGACAGATTAATACTTCATTCAATACTAATGAGAATGAGTGCCAGCCAGTCCCATTGCTATGGCACTGACCATAATTTTGAACTCAGAGAAAATATCACTCAATTTAATTTATCTTTTTTCAGATTACCCAAGTAGTAATATATGTTTATTTTTGAAAATTTATAAAAGCACAAAAAATGAACTAACAAAATGCAATCCCACCATCCAGATATAATCACTTGTCTCTGCATATAATACACCTGTTTTTAATAAAATTAAAATCTTTTTCATGCTCTTTATTAACCTGCTTTCTAAAATTAATTTGTGAATTTTTCTATGTATTCAATGTGTCCTGCAACATTGTTTTCAATGACAACGTATCTGTCCACTTTATTAGCATACAATCCTTTATTTGACCAATTGTCTGTTAATGAACAATTTGATTAATTTTTTTTTCTATTCCTGAAAGGTGCTTTAAATATTAGGCAGCTTAAACTGGAGTTTGGGGGGTATAATTCATCACTGTAGAAAAAAATGAAGCCAAGTTTTAAAGGTCATATTATGTTAAAAATTCTTAGGGATCTGAAATCGTATAGAACATTTCCATGATCAGCAAAAATATTATTTTATCTTGTTTTCTTTCTTAACAGGAACAAGTCCATTTTGTTTTACTTTAACCTTCTCAAGTGTACCAGTCCCTCAGTGATGATAAACCTACAGTGCCCTACCACACAGGTAAGTCAAAAGACCCTTCACTGGTGGTTAGAAATTCTGATAATCTTTGGAAAAAAGAATTCAGAAATTCCACTTAAATTCTTTGAGGTCAATTGTGAATTTGGAAGGTGGGCAAACATAAGTATGAGCTTGTGTTTGTTCATATATGATCAAAACTAAACAGGGATTGATCATTTTAGAATTGCAAAGGCACCTCACCGATTATCTTGTTCAGCCATCTACTTTTATAAATAAATAAACTGTAGCCCAGAGAAATAGACTCTTCTTATGATTAGTATTATATTAGGAAGAGTAATGATAGTTACTGTAACTAGTAAACCTGACTTTTTCATTGATTTAACACAGTAGATTTATTTCTGGCTCACTTGACAGTATAAGGCAGGTGTTTGTGGTCAGCGAGTGACTTTCCTCCATGTGGTAACTCAGGGCATCAAGGTCCTTTCATCTGGGGGCTTTGCCGTTCCCTAAGTTGTCTTCATTGTCTACATCCAACTGCCAAAAGGGGAAAGGGAACATGTACAAAGCACTCTTGCTCTTGAAAGCCGTGGATCAGAAGCGTCACACATTGCATTTTCACTCATTTCATAGACATGAACTAGTTCTACATAGTCACACCTAGATGCAAGGGGAAGGATTGAGCAATGTAGTTGTGGGCTGGGCAGCCTCTTCTATACCATGCAACAAGTGGTACAAGAGACACAAACTTCAGTGTACGAATGGCCTCTAGCACGTCCTTCTTCCCAATGGAGACAACTCAAAGTCCCACATAGTGCTATCTTTAGCTCCAAGTCCAGGATCTTTGGGTGATGCCAAGTTCCCTCCATCAAGTCTGGACACTAAAAGCACAATGGGAGACAATGATAGGAAAATTGCAATACAAACTCCCATTCAGAAAGGGAGGGGTGATAAATACACAGCAGTCTCTGGTGTATGCAATGATGGAATCCTCTGAACAGGTCCTGTCCTTCTTGTTCAGCAGGATTTCCTCCAAGTTATTTCCTGTCTGTAGAGAGGACTGTACATCGCCCACAGATTCTGGACTTTGAGCTAAAGACAATATTTTATGGGACTCTGGGTTGTCTCCCTAGAGAAGAAGAAAATATGCTGGAGGCCAGAGGAGTAGCCTCCAGCCCACACCATAACACTGGAAAGTGTGTCCTCCCTAGGGACCATATGTATAGCTTTCGAAGCTCATTTCCTGTTGTACAAATTTAGTGTTTCAAAGATTGTTTTAACAGTCCAAGGCTTTTGTAGGCTAGCTTATGATTTCTTTGGCAATACAAGCACCTAAAAAACTTAGTAGACTTCTGACTTATTTGCTTTTGGTTGCTTCCATTGTGCCAATAACCACACCCAAAAATCTTCCCTAGCCCTAGTTCATAAATCTGCTTTATTTCTTTGCTGCTTCATCTACCTCAAGGCTTTTTAAATTTGATTTCCTCCTGAGAAAAAAGCTCATTTGGGATGTTAGCATCTTAGTTCTGTGACCACTTCTACCACAGGATCTTGTTCTCTGCCTCAGCTGTCCACTCCCAAGGTCAAATCCTTGGCCTTATCAGTACCAGCAATTACTACCTTTTGTAACCTTAATTTCAAGCTCCCACTCTCTCTCATCTCAATAGCTCTAATATTCCAACCTCACTGGCATCTACAAGCTACCCCTTTGCATTATCCCTCAATTACCACGTGTTTTCATCTCTTCTTTCCCTGACAGAGATACCATATTCCCTCTTTAAAATTACTCCTTCCTTGTTGTTATTGTGTGTCATCAAGTGGATTCTGACTCATAACAACCCTATGGGGCAGAGTAGAACTGCCCCATAGGGTTTCCCTGGCTGTAAACTTTACAGGAGCAGTTCGCCAGGTTTTTTTCTCCTGTGAAGCAGTTGGTGGATTTGAACCGTCAACCTTTTGGTTGGCAGGTGAGTGCTTAATCATTGTGTCACCAAAGCTCCTCCTGGCAAAACCTCATTTCTGACTACATGCAGCGCTTTGACTACTCCATGCCTGAACCCATGCATCTGAGTGTTCTTGAACAGAAACGCTCAACAATCCTTACTGGTGACATTTCAAGTTCAGGTGACACTAACCTCTTAATGCCATCCAACAGCTACTCAACAAATCCCTTGTTCATTTACTAACATACTCTGCTAGAAAATAATTCCACACCTTTTCTTCTTAGAGACTTAACCCTTGCTGTTTCCTGTCCAGAGTACTTTTCCTCCAGATGACTGTTTGACATGCTCATAGTCTTCTTCAAATGTCACCTTCTTAGTGAGGCCTTCCTTGATTACCTATTTAAATTTGGAATTCCACTGAGCCACCCCCTCACTCCCTGGCCTCCTTTCTAATCTTATTTTTCTCCATAGCGTTTGTTACCATCTTATAAAAAACATTTAACTTATCTATTTATTGTTACCTGTCTCCCCCTACTTGAAAACTCCTCCTGCTTGAAGTCAGGAGTTTTTGCCTGTTTTATCCACCTTTGTGTCCACAGTGCCTGGAACAGACTCAGAGTAGGTGATGATAATATTTTCTTATTCTTTGTCCAGGAATTTTTCCACTCTTCTAAATTAATCCATCATTCTCATGATAAAACAAAAAAATCCTTGCATAATACTTTTTTTGTGTTCTGTGTTTCCTAGATGATTTACTAGATCATTCTTTCTTCATAGCAAATGTGGGGTTTTAACCTCCAATGTAACTCTCTCTTCCCCCCACCAAATCCTAGTTTATATGAATGTCAAGGCTAAATGAGTAGAAGTTGTAAAAATGGTGATAAAGAACTACATTCAAAGTGCCCTTTGTGGTGCACAGAGAAAACAGAACTGAGTCAGAATGTATTTGAGCTGCTGATAATGCAGCTCTTACTCTGCCAGACAATGGTTAATCTGCCCATCCGAGCCATATTCTTATGCATTATGTTTTTTGTTAACTGCCAGTATGGTCCAGACATGTGTCGCAAGCCTTTAGAGGACAGACTGTCATCGAGTAAGATACTCAACTGCAATGTGACCTTCATTTTTAGCTAATTATATGTTGATTACTACTAATCAGCACCCTGTTTAAAGTGAACAAATTGATCTGATGGAGGGGAAGAGTAAAAAGCAATTGCTATATTGTTTTTTCACAGCTTCTTTGTGTCTGGAATGAGATTTGATGTGATTATCTTTAACAAACCACTTTTTATCATTTTAATTGTTCTTTGGTGCTGTTGAGTCCATTCGGACTCCTAGTGGTCCCATGTGACAGAGCAGAGCTGTCCCATAGGGTTTTCTTAACTGTAATCTTTATAGAAGCAGATTGCCAGGTCTTTCTCCCACAGAGCTGCAGGGTGAGTTCAAACCATCAGCCTTTCAGTTAGTAGCCAAGCACTTAACCTTTGGGCCAATATGACTAATATGTTGCATCCACAGCACTGTTATATGTGTAACATACATTATATGTATTTGTATTTATAAATGCAGAAATTGTCATGGTCCTAACTCAGTAGTTCCTACCACAGTTTAACATTTTTGAAAATGTTAGTACTTTAAGTAGTCATTTTTATAAATCCACTTAAATGTATTCAATGAAAGAACTAATTCAATTGTCTCCCCCCCCCCACCCCAGTTGTCTTTTGAAGTTGTTTAAATAAATTGTAAAGGTCTAAATATCTGTAAGGTATTTCCTAATCTGTTAATGGTTTCTTCAGCTTAGCTCCTGAGTGGATTTTTGACATTTGCATTGATGATAACCTTAGACTGCTTCCAAAAAAATTTGGGCATGTTGGACTCTGTGAATGGCCATAAAAAAGTTATTCAGCCTTTTCAGAACTCTGGGCAGATTTCTTCTAGGGGGAAATGTGATTGTATGCAAACGTGTGTATGCAAAACACATGTATATGAAAGGCTGAGAAAAAGAAAATAGATACAGAGATGTGAATGTGGGTATGGTTCTTTATCTTGTCAAAACCTCTAGAAGGAATTTGAACTGCCACACTACAAGTCAGTTTTAACTGTGAGATTTGAGGCATCCATCCAGTTGTTTACTTGCTAACTTAGCTGTGGAGCTGACACAGAATGTCCTGTGTACAGCAGTAACATTACTCAACAGATGGAAAGAGAAGTCATCTCAACAGAAGCAGCAGTGGTTTCTCTAACTGCAAACAGGGGTTGATCTGGAGTCACACCAGTGAGAATAGTTACTGAAATCCTGCAGGGAGATGGAAAAGTCAGGCTTGAGGAGGATTTCGCAAAGAGGAAATGAAGGTTGAAGACAAAATACACAAGGACTGACTGCAGCTCTCATGGCTGAATATGTACTTTCTTTGCTTTTTATTGTAAACAAAAGCAAAACCAAGACAGTCCATCTTCCCTGATTCTGCTTTCTCTCTGTGAAGTTACTAATTGGATTTCAGTCACTCTGAGGTAACTCTGTGGACTAGCACAGTGATCTGGATTGACACTGATAGCCCCCTAAATTTCATTAATGTAAAATAATTGCATAGGTGATCTCTCTGCCCATATCTGACTGGTGTTGGAAACAGATTATAATAATGATTGATTGTAGCAAAAAGCCCTAATTGTGTTAGTTTCTTATGGTGATAAGACCCCAATTATGTTTGGTGAATTGTTGTTGAGAATTCACTGGCACAGACAATTATTAATGACATAAATTATCAATACTTGGAGCATTTTTAATCACTTTTTTATATATACATAATAGGAAGCAAGAGCCTAACCCTTAATATACATAAATTACACAGGCAAAGGAAACCCTGGTGGCATAGTGGTTAAGTGCTATGGCTGCTAACCAAAAGTCAGCAGTTTGAAAACACCAGGTGCTCCATGGAAACTGGGGTGCAGTTCTACTCTGTCCTATAGGGTCACTATCAGTCAGAATCGACTTGATGGCAACAGGTTTTTTTTGTTTACACTGCAAAATTAATCTTAAGTAATACTCTTATCTACTAATTTAGAAAATCATAAGAATATTTCTTATTAAAAGCCCACAACTCTACTGTGGTAACGATCACACGAATCTTCACATGTGATAAAATTGCAGAGAACTAAATACATATGCACACATATGAAAATGAGTGCATATAAAAGTGGTGAAATCTGAAAGAGACCAGAGGATTTTATCCATGAGGGTATCCTGATCGTGATATTATACCACAGTCATGCAAGTCATTGCCATTGGGGAAACTGTGTGAAAGGTATACGGGATCCTTCAATTATTTCTCACAACTGAAGGTGATCTATGTCTTTTTCAAAATCAAAATTTAAAACAATTCCATTACTGTACACCATCTAATGGCTTTAACACAATGTCAACATCAAAGTTCATGGGATAGAGATTGGCAGAAAGTACATGGAATTTCATCTTTTACAATAGATTAGAAAATTGATTTAAGTTTCAATGGAAAGTGGTGGGTTGCTCCTTATTGTGTTGGGTAATTTGGAAATACTTTATGAATACTTCCATGGTTTGTTCAACTCAATTCAGTTCCTGTCATTGTGCTCCTTTCCTTCACAGATCTGTGTCTCCAAGTGCCCAGAAAGATTTGTAACCTATGTAGAAATGCAAATTAGCACCAAACACAACCGAAGCCACTGGGCATACTACAGACAGTTCTGCAAGCCCAGTTTTGTTATGCCTAAGAAGGTATGTATGTTTAAGCTTAAAACTAGAAAAGGATTTTAACTTTTGTTTCACTGTCAAATGTAACATAAGCATTTGTAACTAACAAGCTCGCATATCTCCTAGGGATTATGAAAGGCAGCACTCAGTTAAAACACACATGCTGACACACACTAACAAACACATACACACCATTTGTAACACATCATTTTGTAGACTTGGGGTGTTAGGAAAGACTGTAAGCCTGGTAAATTAGCTTCAACGATTCCCTGATACCAATGAACTCTACTTGGATGGATTTTTTGCTGTCAAGAGCTGGGAGCTAATGTCATTCGCAGCCACCATTTCATTCATGTGGTAATGAAGCCCCATGACTAAAAAAAAAAAAACTTTTTTTTTTTGACTACTTGGTAACAAATAGAATTTTACTTCCAAAACAAGTTTGATAATCACTCATTTAAAAAAAAAAAACCAAACTTTACCCAAGTTTGAGAGTCAGGAGGGTGTTCTAAAGGGTCATTATGTTAAATAATATTAATGGCTTCTAAAAGAGAGAAGATTTTGTTTTTCCAGAAAAACTCAAGGATTAGAGACCCAGGATGTGGATACGACAAAGATAATATGCTTTCGAGGGTCTGTTTGCTTTCAGTCAGGGATTTAGTTCTTTCTGGTTTGAACCCCTGCTGAGAATTTGCATTTCTAACAAATTCCCAGGGGATGCTAATACTGCTGGTTAGAGATTAATTCTGAGAAACACTAGTAGAGCAGTGTTCCAAAATGTATCATACATAAGAATTACCTGGGGATCTTGTTAAAATCTAGATTCTGATTCAGTATATCTAGAGTGGAAATGCAAATTCTCAGGAGAGGTTTGAACTACCATGAACCAGTTAGAGGTCCAGTTTTCAGTGGATTTGGTGTTATTATTGTATATCCCTTGGAATGATGGTTGGAGCATTTAAGCACATTTGCTCTAAAGTGGAAGGCAGAATTGGTGAAACTGAAGATAAAGCACATGGCACCAATATATTTGAAGAAAAATCAGATAAACGAATTTTAAAAAGTGAAAAGCCTAAGAATCATGTGGGACTCTATCAAGAGAAATAACCTACAAGTGATTGGAGTACCAGAACAGGGAGGGATAACAGAAAATACAGAGAGAATTGTTGAAGATTTGTTGGCAGAAAGCTTCCCTGATATCATGAACGATGACCAGATATCTATCCAAGATGCTCATTGAACTCCACATAAGGTAGATTTTAAAAGAAAAGTCACCAAGAAATATCATGCTCATACTTGCCAAAACCAAAGATAAAGAGAGAATTTTAAGAGCAGCTAGGTTTTTTAGGGATAAACAAAGAGTCACCTACAAAAGAGAGTCAATAAGAATAAGCTCGGACTACTCGGCAGAAACCATGCAGACAAGAAGGCAGTGGGGTGACTTATATAAAAAACTGAAGCAAAAAAATTGCCAGCCAAGAATCATATATCCAGCAAAACTGTCTCTCAAACATGAAAGTGAAGTTAGGACATTTCCAGATAAACAGAAGTTTAAGGAGTTTGTAAAAACCGAATTAAAACTACAATACTAAAGGGACTTCTCTGGTTAGAAAGTCAACAGTACCGGATATCAACCCAAGACTAGAACACTGGACAGAGCAATCAGATGTCAACCCAGACAGAGAAATCACAAAAATAAGATAAAAAATGCTCAAAACAGGGAAAAAGCAATGTCATTACGTAAAAGAAGACAACATTAAAACAATAAAGAGGGACTAAGAAATGTAGTCATAGATCTTTCATATGGAGAGGAAGACAAGGCATTATAAAGAAATAAAAGTTAGGGTAAACTTAGAAAAATAGGGGTAAATATTAAGGTAACCATAAAGGAGACTAACAATCCTACACATCAAAATAAAATATGAGAAAAAAAATACAGACTCAGCAGAAACAAAATCAACTACAGCGGATAAGAGGAAAAGACAATATGTAAAGATAAACTATTCAGCACACAAAAAATTAAGTGGGAAAAAGAAACTGTCAACAACACACAAAAAAGACATCAAAATGATAGCACTAAACTCATACCTATCCATAAATATGCTGAATGTAAATGGACTAAAAGCGCCAATAAAGAGACAGAGAGTGGCAGAATGGATAAAAAAACATGATCCATCTATATGCTGCCTACAAGAGACACACCTTAGACTTAGAGATACAAACAAACTAAAACTCAAAGAATGGAAAAAAAAAGACATCAAGGATGGAAGAAAGAAATTCATAGAAGCCAATGAGAATGAGAACACTTCCTATCAGAACCTTTGGGACACAGCAAAAGCAGTGCTCATAGATCAATTTATATCAATAAATGCACAAACATCCAGAAAAAAGTAAGGGCCAAAATCAAAGAATTATCCCTACAATGTGAACAAATAAAAAGAGAGCAACAAAAGAAACCCACAGGCACCAGAAGAAAGCAAATAATAAAAATTACAGCAGAATTAAATGAAATAGATAACAGAAAAACAATTGAAAGAGTTAACAAGAACAAAAGCTGGTTCTTTGAAAAAATTAACAAAATTAATAAACCATTGGCCAAACTGACAAAAGAAAAACAGGAGAGGAAGCAAATAACCCAAATAAGAAATGAGATAGATATTACAACAGACCCAACTGAAATTAAAAGAATCATATCAGATTACTATGAAAAATTGTACTCTAACAAATTTGTAAACCCAGAATAAATGGGTGAATTTCTAGAAACACACTGCCTACCTAAACTAACACAAACAGAGGTAACCCAGTGCCGTCGAGTCGATTCCAACTCATAATGACCCTATAGGACAGAGTAGAACTGTACCATAGAGTTTCCAAAACAAAAAGTTGTTTTAGTAGAACAACTAAATAAACCCATAACAAAAGAAGAGATTGAAAAGGTAATTTAAAAACTCCCACCAAAAAAATACCCTTGCCTGGATGGCTTTACTGTAGAGCTCTACCAAACTTCCAGAGAAGAGTTAACACAATTACTACTAAAGTTATTTCATAGGATATGAACAGGCACTTCACTAAAGAAGACATTCAGGTAGCTACCAGATACATAAGGAAATACGATCATTAGCCATTTAGAGAAATGCAAATCAAAAGTACAATGAGATTCCATGTCCATCAAGACTGGCATTAATACAAAAAACACAAAATAAATGTTGGAGAGGTTGTGGAGAGACTGGAACACTTATACACTGCTGGTGGGAATGTAAAATGGTACAACCACTTTGGAAATCGATTTGGTGCTTCTTAAAAAACTAGAAATAGAACTACCATACGACCCAGCAAGCCCACTCCTTGGAGTATATCCTAGAGAAATAAGAGCCTTTACACAAATATATGCACAGCCATGTTCATTGCAGTATTGTTTACAATAGCAAAAAGATGGAAGCAACCAAGGTGTTCATCAATGGATGAATGGATAAACATAGTATATTCACACAATGGAATACTACCCACTGATAAATAACAATGATGAATCTGTGAAACATATCATAACATGGAGGAATCTGGAAGGCATTATGCTGAATGAAATTTGTCAGTTGCAAAGGGACAAATATTGTATGAGACCACTGTTATAAGAACTCGAAAAGTAGTTTAAACAGAGAAGAAAATATTCTTTGATGGTTACGAGAGTAGAGAGGAAGGGAGGTAAGGAGGGAGGGAGTTTTCACTAATTAGATGGTAGATAAGAACTATTTTAGGTGACGGGACAGGCAGCACACAATACAGGAGAGGTCAACACAACTGGACTAAACCAAATGCAAAGAAGTTTCCTGAATAAACTGAATGCTTCCAAGGCCAGCGTAGCAGAGGCAGGGGTTTGGGGACCATGGTTCCAGGGGACATCTAAACAACTAGCATAATAAAATCTACTAAGAAAACATTCTGCATCCCACTTTGGAGAGTGGCGTCTGGGGTCTTAAACGCTAGCAAGTGGCCATCTAAGATGCATCAATTGATCTCAACCCACCTGGATGAAAGGAGAATGAACAACACCAAGGACACAAGGTAATTACGAGCCCAAGAGACAGAAAGGGCCACATGAACCAGCGACTACATCATCCTGAGACCAGAAGAGCAAGATGGTGCCCGGCTACAACCTGTGACTGCCCTGACAGGGAACCCAAGAGAGAACCCCCGAGGGATCAGGAGAGCAGTGGGATGCAGACCCCAAATTCTCGTAATGGTCTGCCTGAGACTAGAAGAACCCCAGAGGTCATGGTCCCCAGACCTTCTGTTAGCCCAAGACAGGAACCATTCCCAAAGCCAACTCTTCAGACAGGAATTGGACTGAACTATCGGATAGAAAATGATACGGGTGAAGAGTGAGCTTCTTGGATCAAGTAGATACACATGAGGCTTTGTGGGCAGCTCTTGCCTGGAGAAGAGATGAGAGGGCAGAGGAGTTCAGAAGCTGGCTGAATGGACACAAAAATAGAGTAGAGGGAAGGAGTGTGCTGTCTCATTAGAGGGAGAGCAACTAGGAGTATATAACAAGGTGTATATAAAGTTTTGTGTGAGAGACTGACTTGGTTTGTAAACTTTCACTTAAAGCACCATAAAAATTAAAAAAAAAAAAAATTTGCTCTATGTGTGTGTTTACGTGATAATCTGACATTATTATTAGGGAAAGTAATTTGGGAAAATAAAATCATTATGGAGTTAATTTTTTTTTCAGGAACAGAGTTTTTATATTAAGAGTATCATCAAAGAGACTTTGAAATGTTAACACATTTTTCCTTCCATTCTAGTCTCTCACAGAAATTTTATTGGATGAGGATTGTCCTACAGCAATTTTTCCAAGCAAACCTTGTAAGTGGCTACTAATTTACCTCAGAAACACACAATCTACCAAGAAAGTGTTTAATTCATTTCCCTTATTCCACAACTGAGGAAATTAAAGACAAGAAAGTTTCTGTGATTGGCCCAAGGTCCCAAAGTTAATTAGGAGAAGAGCCAAGTTCAAAACCCAGGGCTACTTCACTGGAGCTCTGATTTTTAGGTTTTGGTTGCATAAACATACTAAAAATGAATGAGATTTATTTTTAAAAGCCCAATCAGATTGATTATTTGACGCTCTCTGGGCAGTTCAAATCTGCTAGGTGCTCCTTGGAAACTCTATGGGGCAGTCCTATTCTGTCGTATAGAGTCACTAGGAGTCAGAATCGACTCGATGGCAGTGGGTTTTTTTTTTGTTTTGTTTTGCTTTCGGGCCACATAAGTACACATACAGACCCACACATACCCCTAAATTCAACCAAAAAGTTTGTTTAGAATTGCCTGGGGTGTGAGAGGGAGGGACATTTACTTGTCTCTATCATTTGAAATTTAAAATATCTATATATCTCATAAATGAGACAATATTGTATTTCTTTAAAATTGAAAGCTTTATTAAAACGGATACTCTGTTTATAAGAAAATGATATAATTACTCATTTTCTTTTCCGACAGAGAAAAAGCTTTATAAAAACTTTATTCAAAGTAACCACCCCTCCCCACAAAAAAAAGAAAAAGGAACCATATTAAATGTCCGAGAGCAAGGAAACAGTTAAATAAATTATGATACATTCAAAATGAAATAGATTAAAATCATTAAATATGATATTAAGTATTATAACAGCATGCACAGGTGTTTAAATAAAATGAAAATGATTATGTGCATTACAATCACAAGTAAGTATAAATTAAAACAAACAAAAAACTATTCAAAGAAAAAGATTGGACAGAAATACACCAAAATATTAAGTGGTTGTTTTGGAAGTGAAAAAGTATGGACATTTTTTTTTTCTTTTTATATTTCTCCATTTTTCCATAATGAGTATATATTTCTTTTAAAATGGAAGAAAAGCAATTAATCATCAGGTTGATTAGAAAGTTAGGGACCATTGAAGCAGTTTCCGTCAACCACACATCCTACCAGCTCCCATCACTCTTCTCTGGGTCATAAAAGACCCTGAAGCAAAGATTTAGGTCCCACAAACAACAGCATTTCCCCCCAAGAAGCCCTGGGCAACAGGTGCTTGTATCCAAGAACAGTGTTATAAATTTTCATGCAAAAAGGTAAAAATAAACCAATCATTAATCACCTAAGATATAACATGCATAAGGCATAGTCTCTGCTTACAAGTAAAGTTTGGTTAAATCATACAATACAAAAATGTATGTTGGGGGAACAAAAATGAATGAGGCATAGTCCCTCACAGTCTAATGAGGAAGACATAAACATTGCATTCAACTTGTATTCCCCCTAACAGGGAATTAAGAAAAGTATGGTACAAGGGAATATTTTGCAGGTAATGAAATTCAGTCAATAAAAAATTTATAAAAGGAAATAGAAAGGAATATTAAGAAAAAGAAATAAAAACACTGCATGTACTATGTAATTGACTAAAAAGAAAAATTAGAAATTTCTTATAGAAGAAAGACTTGAAGAAAATTCACCAAAACGTTAATACAGTTCACTGTGGGTGATAGGAAACCCTGATTGCATAGCGGTTAACTGCTATGGCTGCTAACCAAAGGGTTGACAGAATCCACCAGGAGCTCCGTGGAAACTATAGGGCAGTTCTACTCTGTCCTAAGGGTCGCTATGAGTCAGAATTGACTTGACAGCAACAGGTTTACAGGTGGGTGATAGGACTATGTATAGTTTTGTATCTTTCTTCATAGTTCTTCTATTTTTCAAATATACTATGAGCATATTTAGTAATTGAAGCTTATCGAATGGATGAGGTTGCCCAGGAATAATATGTAGAACACAGCAGACAGAAAGGCAGAAGAAGAGCAAGAGAGAATCTGGTCATGTAGGCCAAGGGAAAATTTTCAAAACGTCAAGGGGTGTCTATCATGTCAAAGGCTCAGAAAAGTTAATTCAACAGCAAATAATTCCTGAGTTCTACTGTGTGCCAAGTACTCTTCCGGGTAATAGGTTCAAGCAAGTTGAAGACTGGAAAATATTTGGAAGCTTTGGTAATTAGGAGGTTATTGGGAGCCTAGGAGGACATTTTCAACGGCATGGTGGAGGCAGAAATCTGATTAGATTGAGAGAGAGTGGATGCAGCTAATAGAGGTTACAGTGTCAAGAAATTTGCCAGAGGAGGGAAGGAAAGATCAAGAGAATGATAGGGACTAACAGGCTCATACATGTTACAAGGGCAACAGAAGCTGAGGTGGGTGGACAAGAGAGTCTTTTAAGCTGGAATAGTCAGGAAAGGCTTTATAAAGACATATTTCTTCTTTTCCTACATCAAGCACTTAAATACTTTCAGGTTTAAACTCCATATGAACCCAAGCAAATCTGTGATGCTTCCTGTAAGAAAAAATATGAAAACAATCCTTTTCTTATTTCCCTTACCTCTTCAGTTAAAATTGGGTTTTAAAAATATTTTTAGTAATCCTTTTAGGAAAGGATTCTACATAATCACAACAAGTGTATAGAAAATTGAACATAGTTAATTCTTCCCAGAAATTATGTTGGTCTACAAACTGTGGGCCTCTTTAGTCAACGTCACAATTTCCATTTCCACCCCACCCAAAAAAAAAAAAGTGAAAATGAAAAAGCTGCAAGAGAGACAATTTATTAAGACTTTACAAACAATTCGATTGTCTTAGTAGCCTACATTTTGAGCTCATTCTTATTTCCCAAGGAATTATTCACAAATCTCCAGATTTTCAAGGTTTTATTCACAGAGTATCTAAGATTTTTTTTTAACTAACTAAGCTCATCCAGTTATACAAGCAAAAGTTGCTTTTTATTAAAATATGTTTACCATGAGTGATCTGTATCAGTGTTACTATTTTAAAACCTGTGCTGTGCATCTTATTTATGATTACTTGATGAATGTATCATTTATAAAATCATCAACAAGTTTCAAATGTCTTCAGATTGTGATCTTATTAGCTTCCTATTTTGGTCTTAGGACCATCAGAAAATCTTCAGATCATCAAGTAATGGGCAATTAGCTATCTGCACTGAGCAATTTATACATTGTGTACAGCAAGACTTTGATTATAAATAACAAAGCTTAAGAATAGAAAGGACATCGCGAAGGAAGAAGTAAAAAAAAGTGATTACCATAATTTTAATTATTTTTACAGTTCTCCAGAGATGTTTCCCTGCCTTCTCTACTGACAACGGCACTTTGACAGTAGGAAATAAGACAACTTTCGAGGATGGAAGTGGAAAGACAAGAAATGTTATGGAACTCAGGGCAGCTGCAAAGTATGTTTGTTTACACTTCCATTCTCAGTTTTGATGCATCCGTTTATTGTACCCAAGACTAAAGCTCCCATTAGGCTAAGGGTTATAGGAGAAGAGTTATATATTATTACGAAATGTACATGTCAGTGTGGTTTGGAGTACTTGGTATACATGTATTAAGAAACACATGTAAAGAGGGAGAAACCAGAATAAATTAGAAAGAATAATGTGCAGCACCCAGTGTTTTTCAAAATGGTTAATTTTTTTGCTATCAACAAGTATAGAAATGCGACATCAAGAAAGGTATTGAAAGATCTTTATATAATTTACTTTGCGAATGAACATGAAAAAAAAGTTTTTAAAACACCATGGTTTTTAAATAACTGAAATAACGAAACTGCCAGATGTTTTGAAAGTTTTTTGAGTTAAAAAAGGAGACACAGTAATGACAATGCTGTTTCGATGCTGTATCAATTTTTCTCTCTTTTTTTTTATTGTACTTTAGATGAAGATTTATAGAACAAACTAGTTTCTCATCAAACAGTTAGTACACATATTGTTCTATGACATCAGTTAACAACCCCACAACATGTCGACACTCTCCCTTCTCGACCCTGGGTTCCCTATTACCAGCTTTCCTGTTCCCTACTGCCTTCCAGTCCCTGGCCCAGGGATGGTGCATCCCTTTAGTCTTGTTTTGTTCCATAGGCCTGTTCAATCTTTGGCTGAAGGGTGAGCCTCAGCAGTGACCTCATTACTGAGCTTAAAGGTTGTCTGGGGGCCATACTCTCAGGGTTTCTCCAGTCTCTGTCAGGCCAGCAAGTCTGGTCTTTCTTTTTCATTTTTCTCCAGTTCTGTCCAGGACCCTCTATTGTGATCCCTGTCAGAGCAGTCAGTGGTGGTAGCCAGGCACCACCTAGTTTTACTGGACTCAGTCTAGTGGAGGCCGTGGTAGATGTGGTCCATTTGTCCTTTGGACTAATCTTTCCCTTATATCATTAGTTTTCTTCATTCTTCCTTTCTCCTGAAGAGGTGAGAAAGGTGAGGTATCCTAGGTGGCCACTCACAGGCTTTTAAGACCCCAGACGCTGCTCACCAAAGTAGAATGTAGAACATATTCTTTATAAACTATGTTATGCCAACTGAGCTAGATGTTCCCCGAGACCGTGGTCACTACAGCCCTCAGCCTAGCAATTCATTCCTTCAGGGAGTTTGGATGTGTCTTTGGAGCTACCATGACCTTGCCTTGGCTGTATCAAATTTCTGTGTTCTACATGCAGTCCAGAAAATTTTCTTTCTCTCTCTCTAGGCTGTGCACACAGCAGTGCTACACATTATTGAGAAGTGTTTTTTGCCGAATAAACACACAGGGTATTATTGCATAATTTGTTGTTGAATTAAAAATAAAAAATGAAAATATTTTTAAAAATGCATTTCTCTTTCTTGAAAGACCAGCAATCTAGGTAGAATAGTGCAGCTCCTGCATGTTTAAGATATGATAACAACATGGATGCATTTCACAAATATAAAACTGTGAAAGAAATCATGAAATAATAATACAATATGGCTCCATTGATAAAATTCAAAAACAAACAGAACTAAATAAAATTGCCCAGGGATTCATATATAAGTCATAAAACTAAGAGGAAAAGTAGAAGATTATCACAAAGGTGAAGATAGTGGTTACTTTTGGAGACCTGTTGCCAACGAGTCGATTCCGACTCATAGCGACCCTATAGGACAGAGTAGAACTGCCCCATATGGTGTCCAAGGGGCGCCTGGTGGATTCAAACTGCTGACCTTTTGGTTAGCAGCCATAGCTCTTAACCACTAAGCCACCAGGGTTTCCACTTTTGAGGAAGGGAGGTATAACTGAGGCACCTGGGAGAAGGGGATGACAATGTACTACTTCTTGAAATGGGTGGGCTGTAGTTATACCAGTGTGTTCACTTTGATAACTCCCCAAACTGGATGCTAATCCTTTGTGCACTTTTCCATATGTGCCCCATCATACCCTTCTGCTACAGTGCTGTCAGAGGATTAGGGAAGGACTTTTTAAAAAGTGCTGCATTAGAGGAATTAAGGGTGATGTTCATTTCTGATGCTATGGATTTTGAAAGTTAAAAGCTGATCATTAAATTCTGTTCTTACAGTGAAGTTTCTGCAGTATTGAGACCATGTTGTATACATTGAAAAAAAGAGCTGTTTATCATTTTTGAACCGTGCTCTCTGTGTGCGTCTGTAGCCACCCATGCAGGGTTATCAAAGTGGCATTTCATAAAAAAAAAAAAAAAAAAAAAAAAATTTTTTTTTTTTTTCTGGCTAGGAAAGGAGTCACTACTGGCAGATGGTTTCTACAAACCTGCTTTGAATAGCAGCTTGCAAATTTCTTTTTATCATAATAACATTTCTGTGTAATGACAGTAAAAAAAAATCTAATTGATATTTTTCTTCTTTGAATTAGTGGTGTCAATAGACTCCTTAAAGGAAGGTCAATTGGAACAAAGGTGTTTGAAGACTATTCAACATCTTGGTTTTGGATTCTCACGTAAGTGAAAGTGTACAGGTATTTCTTCGCCAGTCCCATTCTGATTTTCGGTCTGTGGACGTCTTTCTTCAAGTTATTTGTTCTTATTTGTGAATAAAAGATTGACTCAGGTTGCAGTTCCTGCCATTTTCTTTTCAGACGCGGTGAAGATGGGTGTGAAGATATTTGTAAATATGTCCAGTGTAGCAGAAAGTTATAAGAATGTAAATGTTTAATTTTATTCATTAAATTACTAATGAAAATGCTCTTAGAAACATATACTTCAAGTCACTTGCAACCATATTCGTCGTACATGTGCTTCTTACTTCAGATTGACATGGTGGTAGTGCTGTTATTTCTCTGGTTCTCTTTTATTCATTTGCCCCTCCCTTGACATCCCAAGGATCATTCTTATTTTTTAACACATCTCTTCTACATAATGACTGTTACGATCATCCTCAAAGGTCATTGTTGTGAGAAGCTGAAAGAATACATGAAGGGAAGTGGAGATTAAAAATTTTCAGACATAAGATTTGCATTACTAGAAAGATGAGGGAAAATGCAGTCACTCTACTAGGCCAGGTAAATGTGTAGACATATCTAAGGCTGTCATTACCATCTGGCTCTTGTGTCTTCTTCCAGCGCTTAAAGCATCTATTGTTTCCCAATGATCAAAGAATAAAGTTATGCTTCTTCAAATATTTACAAGGCCATTTACAACCTGGCCCAACTTACCTCTACCTATGTTCCATGATTAACTCTATATTCTAAGCACATCGGACAATGTACCCATTCTTATACTGTGTATCCTGGCATATTCTTCTTCGTCCTTCTAGACAACTCTACCTCATCCTTTGAAATCAGCTTTAGTGTCATTTATGAAGCCTTTCCTGACTTCTTCAGATACAAATAATTACTTCCCTCTCTATGTTCCTCTTATCCATTGCGTGTGCGTGTATATAGACCTATTCATACACACACATTCCTATCTTCTATATAGCAACTTGACTTTTTCTTCCTGATGAACAATGAAGCCTTGACCATGGTAACTATGTCTAATCCATCTTTATTTTTCTGATACCTAATATGGCACCTGCAATGTAATAGGTACACAGAAAACGTGGCTTTAAGAAACAGTTATTAAAAAAAAAAAAAGGCAGCAAGATAGATATGTTTAATTACAGGATGTTTATTAAAGCTAAATGATATTGTGTGTAAAATACTAGTGAGTAGTTTATAGATGTATAAAATTAGATAGTTTTGTACGATTTTACTCTTTTTGATGCTTTGCCTTAAACAATCACAATAATTACTTTTAAGGGTTAAGAAATATCTCCATAGAGGAGATTGTAGTCTATATTTGACAATAGTTGAACTGATTCCACTATTTTCAAACCCAAATATCCCTGGATAATTTCCTTGTTTCTTTTTTATGTTGCCTTTTCCACCCTTACCTGAAAAGATGTACATTATGATAGACTTTCCTGCCCCTCCATCCCATGACACACACTGAAACCCTCTCCACCCAGGCACTACCCATACCGCTAGAACATAAACATCACCCTTTATTTTCAACTGTTCTGCTCCTATCTATTTTATAAATATGAAGTCACAGTACCACTCTAGTAGGGCTTAGTTTATTTAGTTATTTTTGTGATTTATTTTATTTTTGTTTTTGTTGTTGACAATATACACAGTAGAACATACACCAATTCAAAAATTTCTACATGTACACTTCGGTGACATTAATTACATTCTTAAGCTGTGCAACTATTCTCACTCTCCTTTTCCAAGTAGTTCCTCCACCATTTAACATAAACTTACTGCCCTCTAAGTTTCCTATCTAATCTTTGAGTTGCTGTTTTCAATTTGATCCCAGAAAGATAGATTTTAAAAGAGCATAATGCCCAAGGCAGACATTCTCTACTAGTTATGCTTAACTATTGTTTGGTTTTAAAAAGACGTCAGGGGGTATTTTTGGTTTAAGGTTTAAAGAGTATCTCAGGGCAATAGTCTCAGGGTTGACTAGAATTTTTACACAGGAATTTCAAAAGCAGAATAAACAGGCTTTTTTTTTTTTTTTTCACCTCTGATGTTTTTGGATATTTCCGTGGGACTGTGCCATAGAACGGCCCTTCAAACATATTGAATAAGCATCAAAGTATCTGTGATTTTTAAGAGGTGATGGCTTCTGAAATTAAAACATAGGCTCTGCAAGACTATGATCTGAACAGGTACTTCAATCCATGCTGTCATCTATTCAGTGAGAGTAATTATTAAGATTAAAAAAAAAGTAATAACACTGAGACAATAAACTCAATAAACGTACCAGTCTCTGTCTTGCTATGCTTAGAAACTTGGAAATAGCACCAGAGGTGTCAGTTCTTAGGAGAAGAGTCAGTCAAGTTTCCAATCTTAATGAGTTCTCTTTGAGGAAATTACATCAGAAGAATCCAATATGACCTTAACTGAATATGGAGAAAAAAGAATGTTCTCAGGAGCCCAGACAAACGCAGGAAGAAACTAAAACAAGTAGAACAGTCATGCTATTGATTGGTCGAGAAAGCAACTCAGCCCAGGAGACACAGAAGCCTTACCCACAGATCACTGGGGACCTGAAATAGAGGTCTGTGGATGTCAGGCACCACAAACTGCTAGAGCTAATTAGAGCGTAGTGACAATGAGCAAAAAATCATGGGTTTAGGAACTGTTATTTTTCTTGTCTTCCTATCCCTAAGATTCTTCGCTTACTTTTAGACAGTCATCTTGCAGAAGGTTTTCATTAGTCACCAGGTAGATAGATCAGCACAAATTCATCATGAATATATTTTATAATTGATCATCTAGTAGATAGGTGTTAAGGAGCCCTGGTGGCACAGTGGTTAAGAGCTTGGTTGCTAACGGAAATGTCAGCTGCTCTGCAAGAGAAAGATGTGGCAATCTGCTTCCAAAAAGATTTACAACCTTGGAAACACTATGGGGCAGTTCTACTCTGTCCTACGGAGTTGCTATGAGTCAGAATCAACTCAACAGCAGCGGGTTTGTTTGTTTTTTATTATTATTATTTTTTTTTTTTTGGTTAGATGGGTATGAAAACAGAAAGACAGAAAGAAAATGGCACTATGACAAATAGTTCAAAATTGTAGGTTGCAGGAATTGTGTTTTTCCTTGAACAGTAGTGATTGATACTAGACTTCACTTTACTTAGACACACAGCAATGTCTCCTGTATTATAAAGTCCCTGATGGTCCTATGCTTTAACATGACAATCTTCATAGAAATCATTGTTTTTATTTTTTTTTTAAAGCTACAAATGTTTCTGTAGTCAGGTTAAAATAATCCGAGAATCATTTTGAATAGAAAAAACTGATGTTTTGTTTTTGTTATATTTTCAGCACACTGACCGCTGTCTTTGTTGTGGGCTTTTTCCTCTAGGGGCCTGATTATCGCAATGGTCCTTAGCTGGATGTTTTTGATACTCCTGAGGTACATAGCTGGACTCCTCTTCTGGATCTTCATGTTGGGTGTGCTTGGAATTATAGGATATGGTAGGTATCAACCCTTTTAAAACAGTCAAGTGTCTGAATAACCTTTTTCCTTTCAGTTGCCATTAGTGATTACCACAAAACATTCACTTGTGGTTGATTTAATTTTTCTTTACAAAAAAAAATGTTAAACTGAGAAAATATAATTAGTACATTGTCTCTATAACTTTTTTCTTCTTTTTCTGGGAAAAAAAATGCTATAAGAATGTTCCACTCTTTTCCATACCAGCCTTTGATCTCATGCCTTGTGAGTATAAAGAAGGAGAAAAAAAAAAATCTCTTTTAGATCAATGAAAAACATTTCAGGCTTTTTTTTTTAATTCCTTTAACTTTTCTGTCTAATCAAAGGGCCATCTGCATAGTTACAGAAATGTAATATATTTTTCTCTTTCATCCCAGATGGTACTTTTAGTCTAGGTACTCTTACAACTTTTAATAATCGGTCAGTACTCCACAATGGGAGCCCTGATGGTGAAGTGGTTAAGAGCTAGGCTACTAACCAAAAGGTTGGCAGTTCGAATCAACAAGCCACTTCTTGGAAACCCGATGGTGCAGTTCTACCCTGTCCTATAGGGCAGCTACAAGTCAGTATTGACTTGATGGCAACCAGTTTGGATTTTTGGTTACTCCACAGTGAGGCATCACCCTCTAGAGTCAAGTATTCTGAATTACAATTATTGGATGGAGAGTTACTTTATTTCAAGATTGAAATTTGGTCACTAACTCAAATTCCCATAAAAGCAATACATGTAAATGCTAAAAGAAGGAATTAAAGCCCCTTCCATGGAACCAGTTGCAATTGAGTTGATTGTGACTCATGACGACCCCATGTGTGTCAGAGTAGAACTGTGCTCCATAGGGTTTTTAATGACTGATTTTTTGAAAGTAGATTACCAAGCCTTTCTTCTGAGGCTCTGGGTGGACTCAAACCTTCAACCTGTGGGTTAGCAGCCAGGCATGTTAACTGTTTGCACCACCCAAGGACTCCCTCCCATGGAGCAGTATATCACTTATGGCAGTTTCATTTCAATCTTCTAAAAAAATGTATGGGCCAGTATATGAGTTTTTGAGATGTTTCTATTCAAAAGAATTACTTCCCCTATAATACTATTTGGATTGACAACCCAGTTTTATGGTAGCAGAAACTAAAAGTAACAATCTCCTATTTCTCTGTCACTCAGAGAAAAGAGATTTATACATATTAGCATAAGAATGTTGTTGAAACCCCCAGGTTCTGTACTTAGCATGGGTTCTAATCCCAGCTGCACAATTTAAAACTGGTAACTTTGGAAGTTTCCTTATCTATAACATTAGTACAATAATGGTATCTCCATATTAGAAAGTTGTGAGATCAATCAAATGGAATAGTGCATATAAATCTCTTACAACAGTGTCTGCAACACAGGAAGCACTCAATCCATTTGTACTGAGTTATTGTTACTGTCCTCATCCTCATTGTCAATGAGTTTCTAAGCAATAGTTCAGGTCTCCTCAGGCACTCCTTATCTGCTCCTGCTACGCAGATCTTCATAATCTCACCGGGGCTTCCTCTTGGAGCACAGCCAGGTAACATCAGATGTGGGTCAACCTGATGGAGAAACACAGAGTCCAGTCCCTTAATCAGAAACTCCGAAAGAAAGCTTTTTGTTTACAAGTCTTGTTTTTTGTTCCTGTTTGGAGCTCAAAGTAACCCCTATCCTTTGTCACTGGAAAGTCTGGGATGTGATTCAATCACTCCTTTATCGTCATCAAGAAGGAAGGGCAGGACAGAGTAGTAGGGAGAGGGGTCCGGGAATCATGATTTCAGGGAACATCTAGGTCAATTGGCATAACAAAATGTATTAAGAAAACATTCTGCATCCCATTTTGATGAGTGGCATCTGGGATCTTAAATGCTAGCAAATAGCCATCTAAGATGCATTAATTGGTCTCAACCCACCTGGAGCACAGGAGAATAAGAACACCAAAGACACAAGGTAAATATGAGCCCAAGAAACAGAAATGGCCACACACACCAGAAGCTCCATCAGCCTGAGACTGGAAGAACTAGGTGGTGCCCAGCTACCACTGATGACTGCCCTGACAGGGAACACAACAGAGAACCCCTGATGGAGCAGGGAACAGTGGGATGCACACCACAAATTCTCATAAAAAGACCAGAGTTAATGGTCTGACTGAGACTGGAGGGACCCCAGAGGTCCTGGCCCCCAGACCTGCTGTTAGCCCAAGACTGGAACTATTCCTGAAGCCAACTAACTCTTCAAACAGGTATTGGACTGAACTATAAGACAGAAATTGATACTGGTGAGGAGTTAGCTTCTTGGCTCAAGTAGACACATGAGACTAGGTGGGCAGCTCCTGCCTGGAGGTGAGATAAGAAGGTAGAGGGGGACAGGAGCTAGTTGAATAGACACAGGAAATACAGGGTAGAGAGAAAGAGTGTGCAGTTACATTAGGGAGAGAGCAGCTAGGGTTACACAGCAAGGTGTGTATAAGTTTTTGTATGAGAGACTGACTTGAATTATAAACTTTCACTTAAAACACCATTAAAAAAAAAATGACGGCTATATCCAGTGAGATTTATTATAAGAAATTTCAGGCCCTTCTTTGGAGCAATTTATCAGGGCTCTGCTCCCATGAACTCCCTCCTTTCTGGGTGAGGGAGCTGGTAATAAAATAAGCTTATGGGTTTAACCTGAAGAAAAAGAAGAAAGAACAGTAAAATGTTATTCACTTCACCAACTTATGCAGCAAGAAAAATCTGAGATTGGTTATACTTTAGCCTTGGCAAGGCAAAAGAGAGAAAGATGGTCAATATATAAAAAGTACAGATAAAACTATCAAATTTAGCCCCCTATGTTTTCTTTATGTACTCTCTAAGTGATGCTGACTCAGCAATTAATAGTGTGGCAAGGAAGCTTGAAGCTATTCATTGGGTGAAGAAATGTGGAACTAGGTTGGGAAGTCTAAGTAAATAAGACTACATATAACTGACCTCTGCTACTTTCTTGGGCAGCTGACTTTCTGCTATCATGGGCACTAGGAAACCACCATTTCCGAATGACAGCAGCCAAACACTAGGGCAAAGAACAAGGTGAAAGTGTCATGTGGAGCAAAGAAAAAGCCAGGCTATATGTTGTCCAGTGCCCATTTCAGCAGTGGAACAATTCTCACCGACCAGAACAAGTTAAGAAGTACACAGGAGAGGCCATATAACACTGAGGCTATGAGCATGGATTTGGAGAATGTATAAGGTGCAGTCTCAGGTTCACCACATATTAACTATGTGATCCTCTACAAGGACAAAATCCCTCGAATTCAGTTTCCTTATTTATGCAATAGAAATCTGTGAGTTTTAAACAAAATAATGTACATAAAGTACTTAGAAAACTGCCTTGCACATGGTAAATGTTCAGTAAATAGTATCTATTGTTGTTGTTGCAGTATTATTATTAAGGAAAGAGGACTTTAAACCAAGGGGTCATAGTTTTAAAATAATCTAGGGCAGAAGAGGAAACCTCGGTGGTGCAGTGGTTAAGTGCTACAGCTGCTAACCAAAGGGTCGGCAGTTCAAACCCGCCAGGCTCTCCTTGGAAACTCTATGGGGCAGTTCTACTCTGTCCTATAGGGTCGCTATGAGTCAGAATCGACTCGACAGCACTAGGGTTGGTTTGGTTTTTGTCGGGCAGAAGAGAGAAAGGAAAAGAAAAATAAATCGAAAAATGCTGCTGAGACTTCCACATCCACCAGTATGAGGGAACTAAACAGTCTGAAGGGCCTTTCTTGCTACAAAACAATGACATGAAGAATAATATTGTATTATGTTGCATCACACTGTATTGTATTGTTTTTATGAGTTTGCAAGAAATATCTCCAAAAGGAAAAATATTTTAAAGCCATGAGCTTAAATCCAATTGGTATGAGCAGGAAGCACATATGAAATGCTGAGTTGACCATACTAATACTGGAATCAGGAGTCTAAGACCTGAGCCAGCAGCTGAGTAGGGGATCAGATCTGTAACTCTTGGAGAAAGCCTAGGATCCTGGAAAATGCCTAAGGTGGCCCCAGTTTGGTAGTAGTTTGGCTCCCAGCAAAACAAATGTAAATCCCCTCTGAATCAAAACACCCTTAATTTAGACTACTAGGTCTCTACTTAGTAATCTAAATTAAGGGTGCTTTTTTTTTTCGGTCTCTACAGATTAAAACTCAACAAAGTATGAGTCACAATTAAAGATGCAAAGCAATAGTCAAACATGAGAATCAACAGAAACTATAAACAACAGATTGAGGTCTCAAAAAAATTCAGATGTTGGAAATAACAGATATATAAGATGAAATGCCATGTATAAAATATTTAAAGAATTAAAAATAGTCACAAAAATATGAAGATGAACCAAACAGAATGCTTAAAAGTAAAAGATATGATTGTTGAGATAAAAAATAAAATAAACTTAAACAGAAAAATAGATTTAATGAACTGAAAAATGAACCTGAAGTAATATCCAAAATACAGTAGAACGTGACAAGGAGACAGAAATATGATCATGTAGTTAAGAGAGATAGAGGCTAGTTTAGAACCTTCTAACCTATGTCAGCCATATTTGATAGTTTTTGGCTGAGAAAAAATGAATCCACAGATACAGGAAGCTCTAATTATGCCAAGGAGAGTAAAAGAATAGAAATTCTTATCTATTCGTACATTGATTTATTCAACAAATGTCTATTGAGCAGCTACTGTGTCAGCACTATCGTACATAATCTTTTGAGATACAACAGTAAACACGCAATTAAAGGTCCCTGCTCTCTTGATGCTTGTAGTCTAAGTAAATGATATATTAGAAGGTGACAGTTTCTATGGAAAAAGAAAAAGTACAGCAGATAAGGGAGGACTGAGAGTGCCATGGTAAGCAGAAGGGTGAAAATCGTAGTATTAATCAGGTAAGCCTTTTGGAGAAGAGATCTAAGAAAATACTTGAAGGAAGCAATGGAGTTAGCTAGTGGAAATGAGGGGGAAAAAGCTGAGGAACAGAGTGGTTAAATAACTTTCAACGATATATAGCTAGTAAGTAAAAAGCTATGAGTCTTACCCTGTCAGCCTTGATTCAAAGCTCCTGTTCTATATTATACTGCGAGTAATTTGAGAATAGGACTCCCTGGGTGGTACAAATGGTTAAGTGCTAGACTGCTAGCCGAAAGGCTGGCTGTTTGAACCCATGCAGAGGCTCTTCCAAAAAATCACAGCCTTGAAAACCTTATGGAGCAGTTTACTCCGCACACATGTGGTTGCCATTGAGTTGGAATCAACTCGATGGCAACAAACAATAACAAGAAGAATGTCTAAATGGCATGAACAGCTATTTCACAGAAAAGTAAATAAGAATGGTAAATAAGCACAGGAAAAGAGCTCAATTTCATCACTTAGCTGAGAAATGAAAATTAGAACCACAATGTAATACCATTTCATGCCTGCCATATGGGCAGAAATTAACAAGTCTTGCTAATACCAAACATTGGCAAGGATGTGGATCTATAAGAATTTTTATACATGCTTTTGAGTGAGTACCCTGGGACACCTCCTTGAAAAATACAGCATTATCTCAAAAGTTGAACAATTACCATACAATCTAATAATTCCACTCCTAGGCGTACACCCTTAAACTTTTGCATAGAGGCCCCAGAAAAGCAAAGCATTTTTGAAGAAAAAGGACAAAGTAGGAGGCCTCACACTACCTGATCTTCAAACCTACTATACAGCCAAAAACAGTCAAAACAGCCTGGTATTTATACAACGACAGACACATAGGCCAATAGAACAGAATAGAGAACCCAAATATAAATCCATCCATCTATGGTCAGCTGATCTTTTACAAAGGACCAAAGTCCATTAAATGGGGAAAAGACAGTCTTTTTAACAAATGGTGCTGGCAAAACTGGATGTACATCTGTAAAAAAAAAAAATTAAACAGGACCCATACTTCACACCATATATAAAAACTAACTCAAAATGGACCAAAAACCTAATATAAAACCTAAAACAATAAAGATCATGGAAGAAAAAAATAGGAACAAGGGGCACTAATACATGGCATAAGGAGAAGACAAACCATAACTAATGATGTGCATACACCAGAAGATAAACTAGATAACTGGGAGCTCCTAAAAATTAAATACTTATGCTCATCACAAGAGATCACCAAAGAGTAAAAGGAGAACCTACAGACTAGGAAAGAACTATGGCTATGACATATTCAACAAGGTCTAATCTCTAAAATCTATAGAATACTTCAACACCTCAGCAACAAAAAGACAAATAACCCAATTAAAAAACAGGCAAAGGATAGGAACAGACACTTCACCAAAGAAGACATTCAGGCAGCTAACAGCCCATGAAGAAATTGATCATAAGCCATTAGAGAAATGCAAATCAAAACTACAATGAGATATGGTCTTGCCCTGACATTACTGGCACTAATCAGAAAAAAAAAATAGAAAATATCAAATGTTGGAGAGGTTGCAGGGAGATTGAAACTCTTATGCAGTGCTAGTGGGAATGTAAAATGGTACAATCACTATGGAAATTGCTATGGTGCCTCCTTAACAAGCTAGAGATAGAAATACCATACAATCCAGCAATCTCACTCCTGGGACTATATCCTATAGAAATAAGTGCAGTCACATGAATAGATGTATGCACATCCATTTTCATAGCAGCACTATTCACAATAGCAAAATGATGGAAACAACCTGGGTGTCCATCAACAGATGAATGGATAAACAAATTATGATACATACAGTGGGATATTATGCAACGATAAAGAACAATGATAAATCCGAGAAACATCTCACAACATGGATGAATGTAGAGGATATTATGCTGAGTGAAATAAGTCAATCACAAAAGGACTAATATTGTATGAGAGCACTATTATAAAAAACAAGAAAAGGATTACACACAGAAAAAAACAATCTTTGTTATGATGGAAGGGAGGGTGGAGAGGGAAAATCATTAGATAGTAGACAAGTTAACTTAAGTGAAGGGAAAGACAACACACTATATAGGGGAAGGCAGCACAACTTGATCAAGGCAAAGTCATAGAAGCTATCTAGGCACATTCAAACACCTTGAGGGACCCAGTTACTGGAGCTGAGGGCTGAAGATCATGCTATCAGGGGACATGTTAGTCAATTGGCATAACGTAGTTCATAAAGAAAATGTTCTACATCCTACTTTGGTGAGTAGTGTCTGGGGTCTTCAAAGCTTGCAAGTGGACATGTAAGATGCACCTAGTAGTTCCATCATATTTGGGACAAAGGAGAATGAAGAAAAAGACACAAGGAAAATATTAGTCCAAAGGACTAATGGGCCACATGAACAACAGCCTCTACCAGCCTAATCCCAGGAGAACTAGATGTTTCCTAGCTACCACCACTGACCGCTCTGACAGGGATCACAATACGGGGTCCTAGACAGACAGGGAGAAGAATGTAGAACAAAATTCAAATTCACAAAAAAAAGACCAGACCTATTGGTCTGACAGAGCCTGGAGGAACCTTTGAGACTATGAACCCCGGCACCCTGGAAACTCAGAACTGAAGTCACTCCTGAAGTCCACCTTTCAGCCTAAGATTAGACGGGCCTATAATACAAACAATAACACACATGAGGAGCGTGCTTCTTAATTCAATCAAGTATACCAGACCAAATGGGCAGCACCTGCCCAAAGGCAAAGACAAGAAGGCAGGAAGGAACAGGAAAACTGGACAAATGGACAAGGAGAATCCAGGGTGAAAAGGAAAAGGGGAAGAATGCTAACACATTGTGGGAATTGTAACCAATGTCACAAAGCAATTTCTGTATAAATTTTTGAAGGAAAAACTAATTCACGATGTAAACTTTCACATAATAAAGTAAGAAAAGAAACTTTTGCATGTATGTACCCCAGACCATATACAAGAATATTCATGGCAACACTATTTGTAATAGAAAAATACTGGAAACAATTTATATGCCCACCCATTCATTTTACAGACTTACCTTGCTTTATTGTGCCTCATTTTATTGTGCTTCAAAGATTCTATGTTTTTTCGAAACTGAAGGTTTGTGGCAACCCTGCATCAAGCAATTCTACTGGCACCATTTTTCCAACAGCTCGTGTTCACTTTGTGTCTCTGCATCACATTTTGATGATTCTCATGATATTTCAAATTTTCCATTATTACTGTATCTGTTATGGCAATGTGTTATCAGTGATGTTTGATGTTACTGTTGTAATTGTTTTGGGGTGCTATGAACTCTGCCTATATAAAATGGCAAACTTAATCAATGAATGTTGTGTGTGTTGTGACTGCTCTATCAACCATTCCCTCATCCCTCTGCCTCTCCTCAGACCTCCCTATTCCCTGATGAACAGCAATACTGAAATTAGGCCAATTAATAATCCTACAATGACCTCTAAGTACTCAAGTGAAAGAAAAGTCACACATCTCTTACTTTAAATCAAAATCTTGTGAGAAAGTTTAGTGAGGAAGGCCGATATACGGTGAAAGCTAGGCCTCTTGCACCACTTAACCGAGCTGTAAATGCAGAGGAAAAGTTCTTGAAAGAACACACGAATGATAAGAAAGCAAAACAGCATTATTCCTGATATGGAGAAAGTTTTAGTGGTCTGGATAGAAGATCAAACCAGCCACAATATTCCCTTAAGCCGAAGCCTAATCCAGAGCAAGGCCCTAACTCTCTTCAATTCTATGAAGGCTAAGAGAGGTGAGGAAGCTGCAGAAGAAACTGCAGCACATTATCCAGAAGATCTAGCAAAGATAATTGATGAAGATATCTACACTGAACAACAGGTGTTTCAATGTAGACAAAACAGCCTTATATTGGGAGAAGGTACCATCTAAGACTTTCATAGCTAGAGAAGAGAAGGCAATGCCTGGCTTCAAAGCTTCAAAGGACAGACTGATTCTCTCGTTAGGGGCTAATGCAGCTTGTGACTTTAAGCTGAAGCTAATGCTTGTTTACCGTTCCTAAAATTCTAGGGCCCTTAAGAATTATACTAAAACTACTCTGCCTGTGCTCTATAAATGGAACAACAAAGCCTGGATGACAGCACATCTGTTTACAACATGGTTTACTGAATATTTTAAGCCCAGTGTTGAGAACTGCTGCTCAAAAAAATGATTCCTTTCAAAATATTACTGCTCATAGACAATGCACATGGTCACCCAAGAGCTCTGTTGGAGATACACAAGGAGATTAGTGCTGTTTTCATGCCTGCTAACACAACATCCATTCTGCAGCCTATGGATCTAGGAGTAATTTCAACTTCCAAGTCTTATTATTTAAGAAATGCATTTCATAAGTCTGTACGGCAACAGGTATAGCTGCCAAAGATAATGGTTCCACTGATGGATCTGGGCAAAGTAAATTGAAAACCGTTTGGAAAGGAGTCACCATTCCAGATACTATTAAGAACATTCATAGCTCATGGGAGGAGTTCAAAATATCAACATTAACAGGAGTTTGGAAGAAGTTGATTCTAACTCTCACTGGTACAGGTTTCAGTAATGACAGTCACGAGGGTCTTCATCCGTCCAACATATCTTACTATTTGCTAAATGCTAAAAGAAAAAGATAAGAGTGGAAAGTATGTGGGTCTTTTGTGACCTGTTTTTATTAGTTTATGTGAAGGCTTCCCTAAAAGATGTATTCCAAGACTGTCCTAGCTATTGTCTTTTTATCTCAGGGCCCGGTTGATGTGTTCTTGTGAATCCTTGTGAGTACAGCTGCAGCTGGGTCACATTCTCTATGCTTAAGGGTAGGGAATAATGGCTACAATATTATCCCTTAAATCATTCCCTCCTTTTGATTGGAGATTGGAGATAACACATCGATGAACAATACCCAGACTTGGTTGAGCTCCTAGATGGTAGCCATGGCAGGCTCTTTATACTCATGGTGCTGGTTTTTCACCAGATACCATCTGGTTCTTCACCAGGATCTTAACTACGAGTGATGTTCTCATCAATTTCATTGCCAAAGTGAGCAGGCTCAGTGTACACCAACATTTTAGCCTGAGACCTTCTTTTGCCTTTTAAGTGTGTAAGACAATAGAAGATAAGTTTTATTATGCTTAATACTATCAAGATACAGACTAAGAATATTAATACTCCTCGAAAAAAAATTTTTTTTTTTGCAATAGTGATCTAGTCCATGTATTTATTCCTGATGGTGACCAACCAAATGTTCATTATTGAATACATGATTAGCAAGATAATACAGGATTGACCTCCTGTTGGAGGTCACCACTTAATCTCTTTAGAACATTCTAAGTGTTCTTCCTAAGGGCAAGCTGCCCTCTTTGGTTTACCTATTAACAGTCATGGGTCACTTTCTCAGAAGCAGAAGTGGAACCCAAGACAAAATGGAGTCTGCGCCATGAGGTCAATCTCCTCTGAGAACCTGGTCTCTTTAAGATACATAAATTTCCGCATAGTAAGGGGTTAACAGTTTGATTACAAACATTAGACAGGTATTTCATATGACACTGTCTTAAAGGCCAGTTATAATAATTGCTGATTTACCCTAAACATAGCTCTCAGTCTGATCTTTGGAGTCAATTTCCCAAAACAGACCAGAATCTTCAAAATCACAATGCCCAGAGCAAAACGGTCTTATAGTTTATCTGGACCACTGTTTGACTTAAAAGTGGCAGGAACCAGTTTTTTCCTCAAAACTTGAGGTTCAAAGGACACCCAAAGGTGATGGCCTATATGGGTTACCCTAACCTCCATGAAAGCCAGAAATCTGAATTTCAGGAGAATTACAACTTTTTCATGGTTCCCTCCTTTGGATCATGATCTTACTATAGAATCTTTGATCAAAAATGTGCAATAATGGTAGCTGAGCATCGTGTGGTTTTTAAGATCTCAGGTACCGTACAGCAAACTAGGAGGTAGAATAGAAGTGCAAACAATAATATTAGACCAATTGTCTAAAATAAACAATGAAACCGTGACGCTAAAGGCAGCAATAAAGTATTTTTTAATTAAGGTATGTGCATTGTGTTTTAGACATAATGGACACTTAATGGAAACTGTGGTCGCATAGTGTTTAAGACCTATGGCTGCTAACCGAAAGGTCGGCAGTTTTAATCTACCAGGCACTCCTTAGAAACTCTATGGGGCAGTTCTACTCTGTCCTATAGGGTTGCTATGAGTCAATATCGACTCAACAGCAACAGGTTTGGTTTTTGGTTTGGCACACTTGATAGACTACAGAATAGTGTAAACAACATTTATGTATACTAGGAAGCCAAAAAATTTGTGTCACTCCCTTTATTGCGGCACTCGCTTTATTTCTGTGGTCTGGAATGGAACCTGCAATATCTCTGAGGTATGCCTGTGTACACACTGAGCATTTAATCCATATAGCAAAAAAATAGAACAGACAAAAATCCCTGCTCTCATGGAGCTTATATTTCATGGGAGAAAGGGAAGACAGACCATAAACAAAATAAATAAGTAAAATATATAGCATGTCAATTGATAATAACCACCAAAAAGAAAAAAATAAGGGAAGGAAGAGGGACAAGGAGTGTTGACAGCAAGGGAGTTGCAAGTTTAAGTAGATGATTAAGGAAGCCTCACTGAGAAGTTAACATTTAAGCAAAGGTAAGAAAGTAAGCTATATGGCTTTCTATGGCTTTCTAGGGGAACAGAATTCCAGATAGAGGGACAGCAGCTGCAAAGACCCTGAGGTAAGGGCATGTCTTCAATGTACAAAAAACAGCAAGGAGGCCAGTGTGCCTGGAGCAGAGAGCGTAGAGAGGCAAGGTCAAAAAGTAGTAGAGGTGAGGAGGAGGTGAGATGGTATTGGGTTTTATAGGCCTTTACAAAGACTTTGACTTGAGATGAGAAGCTATGGAAGGGTTTTGCCCAGAGGGGTGAAATGGTGTGCTTATATAATTAACCAGATAAATCTGAGAATCAACCGTACCCAGGGAAGGGCAGAAGCAGGAAGACTTGTTAAGAAGCTATAACAATAGAGAGGACAAGAAATTGTGGAATGTTCACACCAATGAAATATCATAAACAGTGAATTTTTTTTTAATTATGGTTATGTGCCAATATGTGCAAGAATCTCAGAAACAAAATATTGAGTGAAAAATTAAGTTGCAGAAAACTACCTACAGCAGGAGTCTTCTATAAACTACTTAAAGCTACATACAGTAGTAGTCTTACATTTTTATAAAGCTCAAAAACAAGCAAAATTAAATAATGTATTTTATTGTGACATTCAAGTATTATAAAACAATTAAAATAAGGAAATGATATACGCAAAATTCAGAATAGCTGTTCATTGGCAGAGGGAGGCAGGGGAGTATGTGATAGGGAAGAAGATCTCAGAGGCAAAAATCATAGGATCTTATGCTGAGTGTTGTATTCACATGACTTTATTTCACTATATGCTTCATAACCTACATCTGCAATACATATATTTTGTAGGCATCAAATATTCTGTAGAACATATTTTAAATAATTTTTTAAAAATACATTCGGAAAGCAGCATCTGAAAGAGATTTCTCTTACATCCTTTAAGAGAAACAAATGTCCTTTCTATTCTACTCTTGTATCTCTCTCCGTGGGCCTCACCCTCTCACCTCATATCTACGAAACACCCGTTATTTTGCAGTTAGGGCTTTTAAAAGCAGGTGTCTTCATTATTGCTGGAACATTTCTAATACCTAAACCAAACTCATTGGTCATGAAGATAAATAGACCTGTTAACTTTATGTTTACTCTCACTCCCTCTAGCGCATGTAAAAACTCATTATAAAGTCTGAAATACAGAGTCTTGTGGAAAATATAGCAAGTCCATGTTTGCCATGCCTGAGCACAATCTTTAATAAGAACATGCTTTTAGGTAATTCTAACAAGACTTGATTTTACCATTGAAAATTTTTCAAAAGGACTTTTTTCTCCAATTTAATAGGTATTTTTAATTTTTTTAAATAAGTTACATATATTCCTGTAATTCAAATATCAAAAGGTATAAATTTTATACAGTGAAAAATGACCTCTCATCCCTAATTCCCTGGCCACCAAATTTCCTTCCCTGGAGATTTAAAAAAAATAAAAAAAAAAAAGTTTCTTATATATTTTTCCAGAAATACTGTATGTGTATACAAGCAAACATATATAAACATTCTTTTTACTTCCTATTATACAAACTGTAGCATACTTTCATGCCATTTTATACCTTGCTTTCTTCAGTTAACAAATACCGATCACTCACTATCACTAAGCTTTCTTCTCTTTTTATGGTAATATAGTATTCTACTTTACAAATAATTTACAAACCATGATTTATTTAACCAGCCCCTATTGATGGACATTAAGGTTGTTTCTAGTCAAAAGGACTTGTAAAGCTAGATGTTCCTCCAGTTATCCAGATAAATGCTAAATACATTTACATTAAATGCAGTAGCACACTTAGACTACTAGGTCCAAATAAAATATTTATTATGTGAATATGAATCCTGCCCTTGTAGAAATTACCGTGGTAATCACTTTCATGAAGATACGTGTGATAAATGTATAGCTTCTAATTCAGAAAATAACATTTTGTATGAGCCCATTTTTGTTTTCTTTTTAAGGAATATGGCACTGTTACCGAGAGTACCAAAAACTTCAGGCAAGCTCAACTTCTGAATTAACTATATATGACATCGGGATTCAGACTGATCTCAGCATCTACTTTGAACTGAAACAAACATGGTTCACATTTAGTGAGTGGGTTTTAAAACTAATTTTGTTAAAATTGTAGAAATGAGAAAGTATTTGTGTGTGTGTGTGTCTAAAGGAAAGCTTGAGTTGGTGAAATCTGTTAAATGCATTTACCATTACTGTCATTAAAGCTAAATGTGCCTATATTCCTACTACTCACCCAAACCAAACTTGCCATCGAGTCGATTCCAACTCATAGTGACCCTATAGGACAGAGTAGAATTGCCCCACACAGTTTCCAAGGAGCACCTAGTGGATTCAAACTTCTGACCTTTTGGTTAGCAGCTGTAGCCCTTAACCACTATGCCACCAGGGTTTCCATATTCCTACTAGATACCATAAATGGAAAAGTCACTGAGGGGAATTTATTACATAATCTAAAAAAATATTATTTTGCAATAATCTTGAACTATTTGCCTTCAATTTAAAATGGTTTGGGTGTGAATATTTATAATCATTAACCTGATATCCAAGGAAGATTTTTAAAAAGAAATAAACACTTGATTTTTCAAACTTGTTTTTAAATAGGTAAAAAAAATCAAAACAATTTGTTTCATAATAAAGACTTTTAAACTCTTTGTTATAGGAATTGGAATTAATAAATAACTCAAATTTACATTTTTAAAGTGTTTATTCAAACTATTGAATTGGTTTAGGTTCATATCAACAAATTTTTAAAAGCAAGATGATTTCAGAGATGGCTTTAATTCTATATTTCTAGAATGGTTTTCTAGAATAGAGCCCTGGAGGCATAGTTGTTAAGAGCTATGGTGGCTAACCAAAAGGTTTGAATTCACCAGGCACTCCTTGGAAACTGTATGGGGCAGTTCTACTCTGTCCTATAGGGTCATTATGAGTTGGAACCAACTTGAAAGCACCTAACAACAAAAATCGTTTTGTCATAATATTCCTTGCATTCACAGGATTCATATTCTTTAAACAAGACTTTAAAAATAATCTTTAATTACATGTTGCTTTAAAAAAAAAATCATCTTCATATTGTTGCAGTTAGAGAGCCAGGCGAGACATTCTAGTCAGGAACCCAGAAAGAGCCTCAAAGGCAGCAATAACTTCACGGAACATCATGATTCCAAGTATGGTTTCCACCTTCATAAATTTAAAACCCTGGGTAGTACAAACAGTTAAGCATTTGACTACCAGCCAAGAGGGCGGCTGTTCAAACAAATTAAAAAACTTGATTTTACCATTCCATCCAAAAGACATTAGGCTTTCAAGGTCAGGCTTGCCATAAACAAACATTTACATTATTTCACTACAGTGCCATTTCATTTGTTTACACCATGAGGATACTCTTTGTGACCAAAATGAGGATATATCCCAGCTAGAAGCCTTTTGAGGAATCAAAGTATATGCAAAGCACGATTACCAATGAAAAGCTTTTTTAGCAAAAGGGCTTGGATAGCTGATGCCAACCTTGATGACTTAGCTCTGCTGCACAGAAGCCCCTGCTAGATTACCTATACCAGCCAGATTCAGTTTTTCTCTTTTTTTTTTTTTTTTTGGATAGTACTAGATCAAAACGGTAAATTCTTGCTCTTTGTCTTCCCCATCTCTAGCTCTCATGCAGACTGGTTCCCTTCACTTAACATACTATTTCTTCAAATACGTTGCAGAATTGTTTCATTAATGGCTTTTTCCTTTTAATTACATAATTCAGGCATCCTGGGAATTACATTCCTGAATTTGAGTGATTCCATATCTCATCAACCATCTACTTACTGTTATCTGTTATTTCTAAAGATATCTTATCTCACCCATTATGTATTGAAACCTCTGGTTTTACTCTCAGGTGGATTTTTAGTTACAGATATTGTGGTCACCCCACTGTTGTCTCTTAAGGGCCTTTCACACAAAAATCATTAAGATCACCAGAATCTGCCATTGGAAAAATTAAGAGAATACTTTCAGGGAAATAAAGAACTTCCTTTTCTTTTCAAATCTAGCAATATTAATCTTTCCTCAAATGAGCCTTAGCTTTTATAATCCATTTATCAGAGATTAATTAGTTACATGTCTGTATTTGAAAAAATTCAAGGCACCTGAGACAAGGGCAATATGTGAAATTATACTCACTGACAGAAACATTGAGAATAAGCAGAGTTATAAATAAAAATATATGTAATTTTGATGAGTTCTGGATTATTTTAGAAAATGGTTCTATTCCCCTCTCAGCCATTAACTAACTTCATGAACTTGGGTCCATCTCTTAATCGCAGGCCCCAGTCTTCTCCTCTGTAAAGTTAGAGAGTTACATCAGCTGCCCTGTCAGGGTTGAAAAAAAGTTTCTATTATTTGCTCTTATTCAAACTGCTGACCTTTTGGTTAGCAGACAAGCTCTTAACCACTCCAGAACCAGGGCTCTCATTCAAACATGAGATGGGCATATAGATATATATGTCCAAACTATATTTAGTTAAATTTCTCTAATATAACTGTTTCAAATATACTTTTGGAAACATCTAAGTTTGATATACAATCTCAGGGTATAAAGTATTCTGGTATATCACATTTACTTGGTTTCATCCAAAGAAGATAATTATTTTAGCTTAATATGGTTATACTCCACAATTTTGGACTCAAGTTAGTGTTTTAAGAGAATAGAATGTGCATGAAAACACAAACACATAGTTAATAAAAATAAGACACAGAAGCAAGATGACACATTACTAAGATTCTCCCACACCCCTGGGTTAACTGATTTCTGTTAATATGGTGGTATTAACTGATGTGTAATGTAATATCAAATCTTAGTGGCATAATAATAGAATTAAATAAGGATCTCCCCATCACTGGAAGTGTTCAGCCATAAGCAGGAAACTGTCAAGGATGTTGCAGAAGAGATTTCTTCATAAGTGGAATTTAATTTAGGTTTCCATTAAGTTTCATTTATTCTTCCAGATTCTGTTATAGCAATGCTACACTTCCTCAATTTTAAGACCCACACTGTAATGATTAATTTTATGTGTCAACTTGGCTAAGCTATGCTGGCCAGTTGTTGGATCAAGCACTACTCTAGATGTTTCTGTAAAGGTATTTTGTAGATGCGGTTAACATTTACAACGAGTTGACTCTATGTAAAGGGGGTTACCCTCAACAATATGAGTGAGCTCCATAGCCTCATGGGACAACTCAGTCAACTGGCATAAAATAGTTCACAAAAATAATGATCTGCATCCTAGTGAAGTAAGTAATGTACGGAGTCTTAAAAACTTGTGATCAGCCTTCTAAGACACAACTATGGGTCTCTACTCACCAGGAGCAAGACAGTAAGAAGGTAACCAAAAGCTCAGAGAAGAAACAAGTCTACATGAGCCACAATCTCATCTACCCTAAGAACAGAACTAGGTGGTGCCCAGCTACAACCACTGACCATTCTGACTGGTGTCACAATGGATGGTTCCAGCTAGGATGGGATAAAAATGTGGAGCACGGCTCAAATTCTTATTAAAAAAAAAAAAAAGCTGGACAAACTGGAACGGTAGAGAACAGAGGACTCCCTGAGACTATCACCCTGAGACATTTTTAAACCTAGAACGGAGTCTATCCCCTGAGATCACCTTTTATAGAAACAGCAGAGTAGCACACAAAATAAAGGATATTACCTGTACGATTGGTGCTGTACTTAAAAACCATCAAAATGAGACAAAAAAATCAACAATTACTCAGAAGCAAAGGCAAGAAGATAAGGGGGCAGGGAAATTAGAGCACTGGAAGTGGAACGAATAGAACAAAGTTAAAGAGAATGTTGGCACATTGTGATAAATGTAACTAATGTCACTGAACAATTTGTGCAGAAATTGTCAAATGGAAACCTAACTTGTGTAAACTTTCACCAAAAACTTAATAAAATATTATTTAAAAATAATAAAATCGGATGAGCGGTCTCATCCAATCAGTTGAAGACCTTAAGAGCAAAACCTGAGGGTTCCTGGGCAGAAGGAATTCTGCCTCCAGACTTTAAAATGAATATCTTACCAGGGTTTCCAGCTTGCACACCCTTCTACATTTTTATGAATGTAAATCATTAGCTAATGTGAGCAAATTCCTTAAAAGAAATCTCTATCTCTCTTTTTCCATGGATGAAATGAAATCTGTCCCATTAATTTGCTCAATTCAAGGTTTTAATTTAGATTTCTTAGCATTTCTTGGAGGTTTTGAATGTGAATTTCTAAGACTGGCATTTTCAGAAAGGTAGCACTGTTTAAATTTGAAGCGTCAGAATTGACAGAAATGATTAAAAAGGTCAACCCTAACTTTTGCTGAATTTGCTTTTTGGGCTGATTTGTGTCATAGACCTGATTTTTTTTTTTTTTTTAAGTGATAATCCTCTGCATCGTTGAAGCAATTATCACCATCATGCTGATCTTCCTCAGGAACCGAATCCGTCTCGCAATTGCCCTGCTGAAGGAAGGGAGCAAGTAAGGCCCTGGGTAGAAATTCAAATCAAGTGTATCAATCAAATCATTCACTGTCCATTGCATAGATGCCCCAGACTACTTTCCCTTTAAGAAGAATTGTTAAAGATACTGCTTTCCATTCAAAAAGACTTTTCAAGTTTGGATTCTACCACTTACTAAAAGGTCACACAGAGAAGTCCTTTAATCTCCCCAAACCTCAAGTATCATAGTATAAAATAATGACAAAACCTGCCTAGTCTACTTACTTTTGTGTGTGTGTGTGTGAACACAAAATGTATGTTAGCAGAATAGTATACATGTAAGCAAGTGCTAAAGTACTGTATAAAAGTTAGTTATATGTTATATTATTTCCATACTTGGTCTGAGATTATTTGCAGGACTTTAAATCACCATAATTCTAGGCAGCCAATTATGTGATATTACCATTTCTGTATGAAATTTGCTAATAGGACAATTGCTTCTAGTGGCACCAAACTATACATTTTCTTTCTACAGCCTGTAATTCATAGACACTTTATACACAGAGCCATTTTCATTTTTTAAAATGCTGCAAGATAGACATATTAAATGTTCCATAAAATTCTTGCTGAGAGGTAATAACACCTACAGCTTCCAAACTGTTCCAAAAGGTCACTTGAGGACAATAAACTTGAATAATTCGTGAGAGAAACAAGGAAAGCATTGCTATAAAGCCAACAGTTCATGCTCTCTATTTAGAATGATGGAAACTAAGTTGTTAATGACCAAGGACCAAATCATTTTAAACAATTTTTAAAGATTATTTTAATAAAATTACCATTTATAATAATAATAATGCCGCCTAAAGCCATTGGTTTAAATACTTCACAAGCAATTTGTTGAATTAAACTCTCCTTCCCACGATAATTGAAGCACTATCATTAGTCATTGGAAACTACTGATTTACTGGGTTTATTTCTTAAATAGTATGATATTGTGCAATTCACTGTAACTTGCCCAACTTGTTTGTCTTTAACAATATGTGTATGTAGCTTAGCATTGTGGGAAAAAAGTCTTAAATTCTAATTGCTAGTCTTTCAGGGGGAATCGGGATTTTGATTCTCCTTCTGGTGAAAATGATCCCTTAAAGGCCGCTGTAGCTGTGACAGGTTGATATTTTGCTCAGAAGAAAATAAGACCTGGAATAAACAGGTGTGAGAATACAAGGTAAATGTCTAGGAATGCTAAATAAATTCACTTAAAGGTAGTATATGGACAAAGGAGAGAACAGCATAGCACAAATAGGCAAAGAAGGTAACAAATGCAAAAGGACTGTGAGATATATCAAAGGTAGGATAAATTAGGAGTAGTGCTAGTTTCATCATATTTCTCAGTGGCTATATCAAAAAGTACTGTCATACGCTGAAAAGGACTTTCAAAGGGAGCAGTTAGGAACAGGGCAGCTAGGATGGTGAACATTTCATAAATCATGTCCTATGAGGAAATACAAAGAAATGATTATCCTAGAGAAGGAAAGAATAAGGAATCATTTGAAGAGTTTCCATGTGGGAAAGGTGGTAGGATGGTCATCTCTTCCTCAGAAGGCGGTAGAAGTAAGTTACAGGCAGACAGCTATAGAAGAACTTTCTAATAATTTGATTGTTAAGAAAATAGAATAAGTAGTGTCATGTAAAAATAAGTTCCCATCATTCAATGTGGTCACCAGAGGCTGGTGAACACATTTCAAAGATAGAATAGAAGGGATTCCTGAATTAGGGAGGGATTCCTGCAGTTGAATAGATGATCTTCAAGGTCCTCTCCAATTCTACGAGTCTAAGAATCTAAACAAAGGGAAGATATCTCATGACTATAATATATCAGGTCTTCGTGGATCAGACAGAAATAGCCAAAGAGAGAAGTTTGGGGGAAAGTTTGGCAAGAATTATACATGAGCATTGGAAGACTATCCATAAATTATTTTAAAAAATAGAAATTGACAAAAAAGTTAAAACCAACTAATATGCCAGAATGATAAGGAAAAAAAAAAGAGAGAGAGAGAGAGAGGTAATGGTTACTAACATTGTTCTTAGAACTAATTCAGTCTAAGGTTTACTTCTAGTTCTAACAGAAAACAATTTAATTGAGAAACTATAATTCTGAATCATTTTGAATTTCAATTTTTTGTTTTATTTCAGAGCTATTGGATACATTCCCAGTACATTAATTTATCCAGTTTTGACTTTCATTTTGATCTCAATCTGCATTTCCTACTGGGCCGTGACAGCAGTGTATCCTTTGGTAATTGACCACTTTAAACCTCGGGTCCACATTACTCTTCTGGAGCCATGAGTTTGTTCCACAGTGTCTTCCATACCTGGGAGGACTAGGAACATCCTAAAGAAATAACTTAATTTTTTTTTTCCAAACTAAAAAATTTCCATACACTGATGGAATTTTTCCTCAATTAGTCATATGGTAGATTTTGTTTTGTCTTCATAGTGGTAGGTCTCCTTGGCAATAATCTAATAAAGCTGTTATATATTTTATTGTTTTTAAGGGACAACTCAGTACAGCTGGCCCAGGTCACATTAATCTGGTTCTGAAAAATGGATGAGCTATTAAAATATTACAATAATGGTCATTTTTGAAGTTAATATCTCCATAGATTTTTGAGTCATCTGCATTCTTTTCTTGTTTGTTCATTCATTTTCAACCTAATGATAAATAATTTATCCTTAATCAAGATCGCTCAGTTTCTTGGCTACATCAGGGACACCTATATATAAAGTCATAACCCCTGGGGGGCAATGTGTACATGAAAATAAAACCTGTGACCCAGAGGTAAGTAAAAGAAACTCTCTCATTTACCTAGTTCAGGACAGAACTCTACTATATTACACCTTGCAGTTGTTCATACCCTGAAACAGAAATCCTGTGCACTGATGGGGATCACTGCTGAGAAGGGAAGGGATGGGCAGGTGGTATTGGGAGAGCACTGAGAACAGTGGGCAGAATGGAGTGAAAGCACTATAATTATTTCCTGAGATCTCCCTTGTCCTATCATACATCCAAGCAGCATGCATGGTCAATGACAAGACTATAAATGTGAAATTATGTAGTGGGTACACAGAGATAAGCATATTATGGCAAATGTGATATCTTATAGAACTCATGAAAGATTTATAGATATAATTCTTCAGTAAAGAATTATATAAAATGATGTGGTAGAAAATAGAGTAATAGCAGAAGCTAATCGAGAAAAAAATACAACATGCAGTTGGGGGCTAGAAGAGAAGGCAGGGAAGATGTAATGGCAGCTAATATATTCTCTATATGTTTTATTTTATTTTTCTGAGTGCAGATTTTTAATACAACTGAAATTTACAAAGCTTGCCCTGGGGCTATGTGTAACTTTGCTTTCTATGGTGGAAAGAGCCTGTATCATCAATACATCACAATCTTTCAGTTATACAATCTATTTGCCTTTCTCTGGCTTATAAACTTTGTCCTTGCATTGGGTCAGTGTACCCTTGCTGGTGCCTTCGCTGCTTATTACTGGGCCACAAAAAAACCTGATGACATCCCACCATTTCCACTCTTTACTGCATTTGGACGAGCCATAAGGTAAGCTCTATGGTGAACCCTACATCTATCTTTCCAGTTATGTTTAGTGTGCTTATAATTCAGTCTTGGCTGATTAATTCAAGTGACAACATACAAATGGGTCAAAGGTAAGATTCAAGATCCATGGATGCCCACTGGCTTTGCCTGGTATCATAGTCACAGTTTTACCATCTCTATCCATACCAATATCCTTCTAAATGCCGTAAGGCCACTAGAGAGGGGCAGAGGTAATGGAGTAACCAAATTAAAGGATTAACCTGGCTCTATCAACTCCATTGCTCAGCTCAAATACCCTATTTTATGATGACAAGCTACTTGTATTATTTTTGTTGATGAAGAGCAAGACGAATGTATATGGTTTAAAATCCTCTTTGGAGGCCTTTATCAATCTGAATAAAAGAGGGCAGAGGCTCTTTCCTATTAATCGTTTCTATCTGTAAAAATTGTTCAACCAGCAACCTTTCAGTTAGTAGTAAAGACAATTTAACTTTTATTCTCATTTTATCTTTGCCCAGGTATCACACAGGTTCCCTAGCATTTGGATCTTTAATTCTTGCATTAATTCAAATGTTTAGAATTACCCTAGAATACATGGACCACCGTCTTAAAAGTAAGATTCCAGAATTTATCTTTTCTTAGATTTTCTGACTTCTGTGTAGAGAATAGACTGGGGCAGGAGGTGGGGGGACACCTGAGGACTGTAGCTTGGATTACAGTAGTAAGAATAGAGATGGTCAGATGTGGGATATATTTTGAAGGAAAGGCCAACAGGACTTGTTGAGAGATTGGATGTCAGGGGAGGGAGAGCAAAAAAACAGTGGTAAGTAAAAGATAGAAAAAGTGTGTGATGCTATTTATTAATATGTGGAAACCAGGAGAAGCAAATTTGAAATAGGAGACCAAGAATTCTGGTTTTGGCATGTTAATGTTGAGAAGCATGATGGAGATGTTGGGTAGGTAGCTCCAAGTGTAGAGCTCAGGTCAGTCTTGAAATATAAATGCGGTGCCATTGACATTAAACTTCATACCTGACACCCATAGTTTACAAACACATAAACTCTGTTTAGAATGCATCTTAAAAGGTTTTATTATTATTTGTTGTGATTCATAGGGTTCAGTTGAAAATCATTAATAGATTCAAATATCTATTTCCACAGATGCCCATAACAAGGTTTCTAAATTCCTACAATGCTGCCTGAAATGCTGTTTCTGGTGTTTGGAAAAAGTGGTAAAGTTTTTAAACAGAAATGCCTATATCATGGTAAGAAGATAAATTTTTTATTTACTAAGCCTCTTCTTTGTAAACCTGAACCTCATGCCTACATTGTTATCTCTAAAGCACTTTTACATCCTGCAATTGCATTTATCACCGTGTTGGGAAAAGGATTTGTGAATCGAATGCATGATTCTGGTCTATGCTTTCCTAGTTAAGATAATATCTTAACTGTGTTTCATTATTACCTTCAATGTGTTCTTGGAGAAGAAAAATATTATTTATACTGGAAATTTAAAAGTATGCAACATTGAAAATGATTTAGTCTCTATTTCACTCTGAGAGGAAAATACCTTTCTAACTGTAGGATTTATGCATACTTAAGGAACAGTCTGATCCTTTTATGAATCTTGGGTTGAAGTGTGTGGGCATTGACAATGCCTGACTGAATGTGTTGCTTATTTCCCATGGGAATATGGAGGCTTCTAAAGAGAGAATCTAATTAATAGGGGATATGGAAATGTAATTCTTCTAAAATTTAGCATCTATGATCTTTATGACACTTGCTCATTATCACAGTGACACAAGGCCTGGAAAGTTGTTTAGTACAGACATTCAAATAGCCATTAATTTACTCCAGTGAGAGTATTTTATTGAGCCCTTTTAATCAGTAAATCAAGTATAGTGAAAGACATTGTGTTTCCTAAGAATAATTTTTTTTATTATTTTCTTTTTTTATTATTATTGTTCTTTTATTATTATTATTGTTCTTTAGATGAAGGTTTACAGAAAAACTAGCTTCTCATTAAACAATTAGTATACATATTGTTTTATGACAGCAACAGAGATACATATTGTTTTATGACATTCGTTACCTACCCCATGATATGTCAATACTCTTCCTTCTCGACCTTGGATTCCCTATTACCAGCTTTCCTGTCCCCTCCTGCTTTCTAGTCCTTAACCCTGAGCTGGTGTGCCCCTTGAGTCTCGTTTTGTTTTATGGGCCTGTCTAATCTTTGGCTGAAGAGTGAACCTCAGAAGTGACTTCAGTACTGAGCTAAAAGGGTATCTGGGGGCCATGCTCTTAGGGTTTCTCTAGTCTCTATCAGACCAGTAGGTCTGGTCTTTTTTTTTTTTTCTGTGTGTGCTTTAAGTGAAAGTTTACAGTTCAAGTTAGTTTCTCATACAAAAGTTTATACACACATTGTTATGTGACCCTAGTTGCTCTCCCTATAATGTGGCAGCACACTCTTCCTTTCCACACTGGGTTTCCTGTGTCCATTCAACCAGCCCCTGTTCCTTTTTGCCTTCTCATCTTGCTTCCAGACAGCAGGTGCTCATTTAGTGTCATGTATCTACTTGAGCTAAGAAGCACTGTCTTCATGAGTATCATTTTATGTCTTCTAGTCCAGTCTAATCTTTGTCTGAAGAGTTAGCTTCTGGAATGGTTTTAGTTCTGGACTAATAGAGAGTCTGGTGGCCATGTCTTCTGGGGTCCATCCAGTCTCAGTCAGACCATTAAGTCTGGCCTTTTTACTAGAATTTGAGATCTGCACCCCACTTTTCTCCTGCTCCATCAGGGACTGTTTGTTGTGTTCCCTGTCAGGGCAGTCATTGGTGGTAGCTGGGCACCATCTAGTTCTTCTGGTCTCAGGCTGATGGAGTCTCTGGTTTATGTGGCCCTTTCTTTCTCTTGGGCTACTATTTTCCTTGTGTCTTCGGTGTTCTTCATTCTCCTCTGGTCCAGGTGGGTTGGGACCAATTGATGTATCTTAGATGGCCACACTCTCTAGCTTTTAAGACCCCAGATGCCTTTTACCAAAATGGGATGCAGAACATTTTCTTAATAAACTTTGTTATGCCAGTTGACCTAGATGTCCCCTGAAACCGTGGTCCCTAGACCCCTGCCTCTGTTACTCTGTCCTTTGAAACATTTGCTTGTATTCAGGAAACTTCTTAGCTTTTGGTTTAGTCCAGTTGTGCTGACTTCCCCTGTATAGTATGTTGCCCTCCCCTTCAACTAAGATAAATCTTATCTACTACCTAGTTAGTGAATACCCATCTCCCTCCCTCCCCACCTTCAAAACCATCAAAGAATGTTTTCTTCTGTGTTTAAACCTTTTCTTGTGTTCTTATAATAGTGGTCTCATACAGTATTTGTCCTTTGGCAACTGACTAATTTCACTCAGAATAATGCATTCCAGTTATGTTTCTCAGATTCATCATTGTTCTTTGTCATTGCATAGTTTTCCATTGTGTGAATATACCATAATTTCTCCATTCATCTGTTGATGGGCACCTAGGTTGCTTCCACCTTTTTGCTATCGTGAATAGTGCTGCAATGAACATGGGTATACATATATCCATTGGTGTGACAGCTCTTATTTCTCTAGGGTATATTCCAAGGAGTGGGACTGCGGAACGTATGGTACTTCTATCTCTAGGTTTTTAAGGAAGTGCCAAATCAATTTCCAAAGTGTTTGTACCATTTTACATTCCCACCAGCAGTGTATAAATGTTCCAGTCACTCCACAACCTCTCCAAAATTTGTTATTTTGTGTTTTTTGGATTAATGCTAGCCTCATTGGGGTGAGATGGTGTCTCATTGTACTTTTGATTTGCATTTCTCCAATGAATAATGATCGTTGGCATTTCCTGATGTATCTGTTAGCTGCCTGAATGTCTTCTTTGGTGAAGTGCCAGTTCATATCCTTTGCCCATTTTTTAATTGGGTTATTTGCCTTTTTGTGTAGCCTAAGTGATTTTTAATGTGGCAACTACAAACATGTAACCTGTTCACCAAGAAATCCTAGCAAAAACATTTCAAAGGCATACTCATTACCTGGGATTTGAGAAAAAAAAAAAAAAAAAAAACCTGCCTATATTTGAAGCTGTCCAATCCCCATGGGGGAACCTGGTGGCATAGTGGTTAAGTGTTTGGCTGCTAACCAAAAGGTTGGCAGTTCAAATCCACCAGGCACTCCTTGGAAACCTTGTGGAGCAGTTCTACTCTGTCCTATAGGGTCACTATGAATCAGAATCGACTTGATGGCAATTTTTTTTTTTTTTTTAAATCTCCTTGGAGCATAGGGCCATCTAGCATCGAAGGCACATCTTATTGTCAATGACTTTGAGAGTCAGGGACACACAGGCCTGCTATAAACCCAAAAGGTGGAAAGAGGGGAGGGGTAGATATATAGATGGAAGATTATTAATTTGATTATTTTCCTGTCATTGGATTGTCCTCTGGTCTTGTTAGAGTATGTTACTGACTCCAGAATAATGTCAACTCTCTTCTTCAGATTGCAATATATGGCAAAAATTTCTGCAAGTCAGCAAGAGATGCTTTCAATCTCCTGATGAGAAATGTTGTAAGGTAAGCAATCAAGCTGAACACTGCAATAGGCAACATGGTGAACCTTGAGCATTATATACTTCACATGCTCTATAAGTATCAGTGGCCTTATTAGACATGAATATTATCTTTTTTAAATTTTTTATCATGGTTAAATATATATAACAAAAGAAATGCTATTTTAACTATTTTTAAGTGTACAATTCAGTGACATTAATTGCATTGACTATGTTGTGTGACCACCACCACTATCCATTTCTGAAAGTTTTTTTAAATCACCTTACCAGAAATTTTGTACCCCTTATGCAGTAGCTCCTCATTCTTTCCTCCCCCAGCCCTTCATAACTGCTAATAAATTTTTGTTTCTATTGTCTGCCTATTCTAGATATTTTAAATAAGTAGAATCATAATAATATTTGTCATTTTGTGTCTGTCATTTCACTAAGCATAAGATTTTCAAGGTTCACCCTTGTCATAGCATGTATCAGTACTTCATTTTTCTTTATGACTGGATATAACATTCCATGGTTTGTATATTATGCATACCCATTGCCATTCAGTTGATTCTGACTCATACTGACCCTATAGGACAGAGTAGAACTGACCCATAGGGTTTCTAAGGAGGGGCTAGTGGATTCAGTATATGGTAATTCTATGTTTATCTTTTTGAAGAGCTGTCAAACTGTTTCCACAGCGGCTGCACCATTTTACATTCTCACTGGCAATAGATGAGGGTTACAATTACTCTACAACCTCACCAACACTTGTCATTTTCCATTTTTTTGATAATAGCCATCCTAGTGGTGATGAAGCAGCATCTTATTGTGGTTGTGATTAGCATTTTCCTAATGACTAATGATGTTGAGAATCTTTTCATGCCCTTGTAGGCCCTTTGTAGGTCTTCTTGGGTAAAATGTCTATTCAAAGTGCCTTGCCCATTTTTTAGTTGTGTGGTTTGTTTTTTTTTAGGTTGTTATTGTTGTTGTTAGGTGCTATCAAATTGGTTCTGACGCATAGCAACCCTATGTACAACAGACCAAAAAACTGCTCAGCCCTGTGCCATCACCACAATCATTGTTATGCTTGTGTCCTTTGTTGCAGCCACTGTGTCAATCTATCTTCTTGAGGGTCTTCCTTGTTTTCACTGACCCTCTATATTGTCAAGCATGATGTCCATCTCCATTGACTGATCCCTCCAAAGTATGCGAGACGAAGTCTTGCCATCCTTGCTTCTAAGGAGCATCCTGGCTGTACTTCTTGCAAGAAAGATTTGTTCATTCTTTTGGCAGTCCATGGTATATTCAATATTCTTCACCAACACTGTAATTGAAAGGCATCAATTCTTCTTCAGCCTTCCTTATTCATTGTCCAGCTTTCACATGCATATGATGCAATTGAAAATACCATGGCTTGCTGCATATCCCTGATACCAAAACCAGCTAAAGATGCCACAAAAAAAGAAAATTACAGACCTATATCCCTCATGAACATAGATGCAAAAATCCTCAACAAAATTCTAGCCAATAGAATTCAACAACATATCAAAAAAATAATTCATCATGACCCAAACCAAGTGGGATTTATACCAGGTATGCAGGGATGGTTCAAATTTAGAAAAAAATTAATGTAATCTACCATATAAATAAGACACAAGAACCACATGATTTTACCAATTGATGCAGAAAAGGCATTTGACAAAGTCCGACACCCATTCATGATAAAAACTCTCAGCAAAATAGGAATAGAAGGAAAATTCCTCAACATAATAAAGGGCATTTATACAAAGCCAACAGCCAACATCATCCTAAATGGAGAGATTCTGAAAGCATTCCCCTTGAGAAGAGGAACCAGACAAGGATGCCCCTTATCACCACTCTTATTCAACATAGTGCTGGAGGTCCTAGCTAGAGCATTAGGCTACATAAAGAAATAAAGGGCATCCAGATTGGCAAGGAAGGAGTAAAAGGATCTCTATTTGCAGATGACTTGATCTCATACACAGAAAACCCTAAAGAACCCGCAAGAAAACTACTGAAAGTAATAGAAGAGTTCATCAGAGTATCAGGATATAAGATAAACATATAAAAATCAGTTGGATGCCTCTACGCCAACAAAAAGAATATCGAAGAGGAAATCACCAAATCAATACCATTTACAGTAGCCCCCAAGAAGATAAAATACTTAGGAATAAATCTTACCAGAGATGTAACAGACCTATACAAAGGAAACTACAAGACACTACCGTAAGAAACCAGAAGAGACCTACATAAGTGGAAAAACACACCTTGTTCATGGATAGGAAGACTTAACATTGTAAAATGTCTATTCTACCAAAAGCCATCTAAAGAGACAATGCAATTCTGATCCAAATTCCAACAGCATTTTTTAATGAGATGGAGAAACAAATCACCAACTTCATATGGAAGGGAAAGAGGCCCTGGATAAGTAAAGCATTATTAAAAAAGAAGAACAAAGTGGGAGAACTCACTCTACCTGATTTTAGAACCTATTATACCAACACTGTAGTCAAAACAGCCTGGTACTGGTACAGCAACAGATACATAGACCAATGGAACAGAATTGAGAATCCAGACATAAATCCATCCACATATGAGCAGCTGATATTTGACAAAGGCCCAAAGTCAGTTAACTGGGGGAAAGACAGCCTTTTTAACAAATGGTGCTGGCACAACTGGATATCCATCTCCAAAAAAATGAAACAAGACCCATACCTCACACCATGCACAAAAACTAACTCAAAATGGATCAAAGGCCTAAACATAAAGTTTAAAACGGTAAAGATAATGGAAGGAAAAATAGGGACAACATTAGGAGCCCTAATACATGGCATAAATAGAATAGAAAACATTACTAAAAATGCCGAAGGGAAACCAGATAACTGGGAGCTTCTAAAAATCAAACACTTATGCTCATCCGAAGACTTCACCAAAAGAGTAAAAAGACTACCTACAGACTGGGAAAAAGTTTTTAGCTATGACATTTCCGATCAGCATGTGATCTCTAAAATCTACAAAGTGCTGCAAAACCTCAACAACAAAAAGACAAATAACCCAATTAAAAAAATGGACAAAGGATATGAACTGGCACTTCACTAAAGAAGACATTCAGGTAGCTAACAGATACAAGAGGAAATGCTCTTAATCATTAGCCATTAGAGAAATGCAAATCAAAACTACAATGAGAGCCCATCTCACTCCAACAAGGCTGGCATTAAGCCAAAAAACACATAATAATAAATGTTGGAGGTGTTGTGGAGAGACTGGGACACTTATACACTGCTGGTGGGAATGTAAAATGGCACAAACACTTTGGAAATCAATTTAGCGCCTCCTCAAAAAACTGGAAATAGAACTACCATACGATCCAGCAATCCCACTCCTTGGAATATATCCTAGAGAAATAAGAGCCCTTACACAAACAGATATATGCACACCCATGTTCATTGCAGCACTGTTTACCATAGCAAAAAGTTGGAAGCAAGCAAGGTGCCCATCAAAGGATGAATGGATAAATAAACTATGGTATATTCACACGATGGAATACTATGCGTCGATAAAGAACAATGTTGAACCCATGAAACGTTTCATAACATGGCGAAATCTGGAAGACAGTATGCTAAGTGAAATTAGTCAATTGCAAAAGGACAAATATTGTATAAGACCACTACTATAAGAACTGGAGAAACAGTTTAAACAGAGAAGAAAATGTTCTTTGATCGTTACGAGAAGGGGAGGGAGGGAGGGAGAGAGAGGGGTATTCACTAATTACATAGTAACCCAACCAAAAACCTACTGCCATCGAGTCAATTCCTACTCATAGTGACCCTATAGGATAGAGTAGAACTGCACCATAGAGTTTCCAAGAAGCACCTGGCAGATTCGAACTGCCGATTTCTTTGTTAGCAGCTGTAGCACTTAGCCACTACACCACCAGGGTTTCCAATTAGATAGTAGGTAAGTTTTATTTTAGGTGAAGGAAAAGACAATACACAATACAGGAGAGGTCAACACAAATGGACTAAACCAAAAGCAAAGAGGTTTCCTGAATAAACTGAACATTTCAAAGGCCAGCGTAGCAGGTGTGGGGGGTTGAGGACCATGGTTTCAGGGGACAGCTAAGTCAATTGTCATAATAAAATCTATTAAGAAAACATTCTGCATCCCACTTTGGAGAGTGCCATCTGGGGTCTTAAACACTATCGAGAGGCCATCTAAGATGCAACAATTGGTCTCAGCCCACCTGGAGCAAGGGAGAATGAAGAACACTAAAGACACAAGGTAATTATGAACCTAAGAGACAGAAAGGACCACATAAACCAGAGACTACATCAGCCTGAGACCAGGAGAGCTAGATGGTGCCCGGCCACAATCGATGACTGCCCTGACAGGGAACTCAACAGAGAAACCCTGAGGGAACAGGAGAGCAGTGGGATGCAGACCCCAAATTCTCATAAAAAGACCAGACTTAATGTCAGACTTGGATTGGAGGGACCCCAGAAGCCATGGTCCCCAGATCTGCTATTAGCCCAAGACAGGAACCATTCCGAAAGCTAACTCTTCAGGCAGGGATTGGACTGGAATAGGGGATGGAAAATGATACTGGTGAAGAACGGGCTTCTTGGATCAAGTGGACACATGAGACTATGTTGCCATCTCCTGTCTGGAAGGGGGATGAGAGGCCAGAGGGGGCCAGAAGGGACATGAGGAGAGAGACTGGAGGGAAGAACTGTGCTGTCTCATTGGAGGGAGAGCAATTAGGAGTGTATGGCAACTGTATGTAAATTTTTGTATGAGAGACTGACCTGATTTGTAAACTTTCATTTAAAGCATAATAAAAATTAATTTAAAAAAGGAAAAAAAAGAACATACCATGGCTTGGATCAGGCGCACCTTAGTCTTCAAGGTGACGTCTTCGCTCTTCAACACTTTAAAGAGGTCCTTTGCAGCAGATTTGCCCAATGCAATGCATCTTTTGGTTTCTTGACTGCGGCTTCCGTGGGAGTTGATTGTGGATACAAGTAAAATGAAACCCTTGACAACTTCAATCTTTTCTCCATTTATCATAACGTGGCTTATTGGTTCAGTTGTGAGGTTTTTGTTTTTGTTTTTTTTCTTTATGTTGAGGTGCAATCCATACTGAAGGCTGTGGTCTTCGATCTTCATCAGTAAGTGCTTCAAGTCCTCTTCACTTTCAGCAAGCAAGGTTGTGTCATCTGCAAAATGCAGGTTGTTAATAAGTCTTCCTGATGCCCTGTTTTTCTTCATATAGGCCAGTTTATCGGATTATTTGCTCATCATACAGGTTGAACAAGTATGGTGAAAGGATACAACCCTGACACGTACCTCTCCTGACTTTAAACCACGTGGTATCCCCCTTGTTCTGCTTGAATGACTGCCAGTTGATATAGGTACAGGTTCCTCATGAACACAATTATGTGTTCTGGAAACCTCATTCTTCACAATGTTACCCATAATTTGTTATGATCCACACAGTCGAATGCCTTTGCGTCATCAATAAAACACAGGCAAACATCTTTCTGATATTCTCTGCTTTCAGCCAAGATTCATCTGATATCAGGAATGATATCCCTTGCTCCATGTCCTCTTCTGAATCTGGCCTGAATTTATGGCAGTTCTCTGCTGCAACCGCTTTCAAATCATCATCAGCAAAATTTTACCTGCAAGTGATATTAATGGTATTGTTTGATAATTTTCACATTTGGTTGGATCACCTTTCTTTGAAATAGGGATAAATATGGATCTCTCCCAGTTGGTTGGCCAGGTAGCTGTCTTGCAAATTTGTTGGCATACCCAAGTGAGCGCTTCTAGTGCTGCATCTGTTTGTTGAAATATCTTAATTGGTATTCCATCAAATTCTGGAGCCCTGTTTTCCACCAGTGTCTTCAATGCAGCTTGGACTTCTTCCTTCAGTACCATCAGCTCTTGATCTTATGCTTCCTCCTGAAATGGTGGAAGGTCAACCAATTCTTTTTGGTACAGTGATTCTATGTATCCCTTCCATCTTTTGGTCCTTCCTGCGTAGTTCAATATTTTGACCAGAGAATCCTTCACTGTTACAACTCAAAGCTTGAATTTTTTCTTCAGTTCTTTCAGCTTGAGAAATGCCGAGCATGTTGTCTTCCCTTTTGGTTTTCTAACTCCGGGTTTTTGCATATGTCATTATAGTACCTTAATTTGTCTTTTCAAGCTACCCTTTGAAATCTTCTTTTGAGCTCTTTTAGTTCATTATTTATTCCTTTTGCTTTAGCTACTTGATGTTCAAGACCAAAGGTCTGTCAGTTTGTCATACTGTGGGGGCTTGCATGTTGCTGTGATGCTGGAAGCTATGCCACTGGTAGTCAAATACCAGTAGGGTCACCCATGGTGGACAGGTTTCAGTTGACTAGGAAGAAGGACCTGGCAGTCTACTTCTGAAAAAAATTAGCCAGTGAAAACTTTATGAACAGCAGTGGAACATTGTTTGATATAGTGCCAGAAGATGAGTCCCTCAGGTTGGAAAGCACTCAGAATATGACTTTAATGATGTGTATGAAGTTAAGCTTTCAGGACCTTCATTTGCTGATGTGGCATAACTCAAAATGAGAAAAAAAAACAGCTGCAAACACCCACTAATAACTGGAACACAGAATATACGAAGTATGTGACTAGGAAAATTCGACATCATCAAAAATGAAATGGAACACATAAAGATTGATATCCTAGGCATTAGTGAGCTGAAATGGACTGGTATTGGCCATTGTGAATCAGACAATCATGTGGTCTACTGTGCCAGGAATGACAAACTGAAGAAGAATGGAGTTGCATTCATCGTTGTCGTTTGTTTAAGTTGTAGGAGGTTTTATATACTCTGGATATCAGACATGTGGTTACCAAATATTTTCTCAATTCTGTAGGTTGTCTCTTTACTTTCTTGATAAAGTCCTTTGATGCACAAGTTTTATTGATGAAGTTCAATTTATTTTGTTGTTATTGCTCATGTTTTAGTGTCATAGCTAAGAATCCACTGTCAAAAACAAGGTCTTCAACTTTTACTGTTGTGGCTTCTTCCAACAGTTTTATAATTTAATTCTTATATTTAAGTCACTGATCAATTTTAAGTTCATTTTTGTACAAGTAGTCCTCAACTTATGACATATTTGAGTTACAACAAATTGCACTTAGGACCGTTCTTTTTTTTTTCATGTATACAACTTATCACTAGTAATATGTACTACATACAATGTTGCAGTGTGCAATTTGCTGATGTTATCGTTCTCAGATGTAATGTTTCCAACTCTTAAAGACAAATAAAGATCAAATTTATAAGTATACTGATAATAAAAGGCAATAATAATGAAAACTAAAAAAAAAAAAAAAGAGTTGGTTCTTGACTTACATTATAACCGACTTACAACGGAGTAGTTGTGGGAACAGAACCTAGTCATAAGTTGGGGATCCTATATATAGTGTGAGGTATGGGTCCAATTTCATTCTTCTGTATGTGGAGATCCAATTGTCCCAGCATCATTTGTTGAAGAGACTGTTCTTCCCCCACTGAATGGACTTGGCACCCTTGTCAAAATCAATTAGCCATTGATATACGGGATTATTTCTGGACTTTCAATTCTATTTCATTGGTCTATATGTCTATTCTTACACCAGCACCACGCTGTTTTAATTATTGCAGCTTTATGCTATGTTTAGATATTGGGAAGTGTGAGTCCTCCTACTTGGTTCTTTTTCAAGATTATTTTTACTCTTTAGGACCACTTGCAATTCCATGTTGCTGTTGTTGTTGTGTTGATTCCTACTCATAGTGATCCTATAGGGTAGAGTAGAAATTCCCCAAAGGGTTTCCTAGGGGAATCTTGATGAGAGCAAGTGGACGTGTCTTTTCTCCTGCAGAGCCATGGGTGGGTTCGAACTGCCAACCTTTCATTTAGCAGTAGCTTAAATTTTGCACCACCAGGGCTCCTTTTGAAACTCGATATGGATTTGAAATTGGCTTTTCCAATTATCAAAAAGGCTATTGACACTTTGATAGCTATGGTGTTGAATCTGTAGATCACTTTGGGTAGTTTGACATCTTAATGTTGTTTTTCAATACATGAACATGTGATGTGTTTCCATTTATTTAGGCCTTTAATTTCTTTCAGCAATGTATTATATTTTCCATGTACAAGTCTTTCACCTCCCTGGTTAAATTTGTTCCTAGATATTTTATTCTTTTAGATGTTATTATAAACGGAATTGTTTTTGTAATTTCATTTTCAGCTGTTCATTGCTGATATATAGAAGCACAACTGATTTTTGTGTGTTGATCTTATACCCTGCAACTTGCCTAAATTCATTTATTACCTCTAGTAGCTTTTTTGTGTATTCTTTGGGATTTTCTAAATATAGGATCATGTCATTTGCAAATACAGATAATTTTAATTCTTCCTTTCTGATTTGCATGCCTTTTATTTCTTTTTCTTGCCTAGTTGCTCTGTCTAGAATTTCCAGTACCGTGTTTCATAGCAGTGGTGAGAGCAGGCATCCTTATCTCTTACTTATCTTAGGGGAAAGTTTTCAGTCTTTTGAGTATGATGTTAGCTGTGGGTTTTTAATAAGTGTCCTTTATTTTGCTGAATACTTTCTATTCTAGTTCTAGTTTGCCAAATGTTTTTAACATGAGAAGATTCTGAATTTAGTCAAATGCCTTTTCTGCACCAATTAAGATGATCATGTGGCTCTTTTCCTTTGTTGTGTTTATGTGTTATATTAATCTTATGTTGAACCACCCCTGCAGTCCTAGGATAAACCATATTTGATGATAGTATATAAGCCTTTTTAAATGTTGTTGGGTTTGGTTTGCTGGTATTTTGCTGAGGAATTTTGCATCTTTAGGCATAAGGGAAAAGAATATTGGCCTGTAGTTTTCTCTTCTGGTGATGTCTTTATCTCATTTTAGTGTCAGGGTAAAGTTGGTCTCATCAAATGAGTTAGGATATATTCCTTCCTCTTCTATCATTTGGAAAAATTTGAGAAAGATTTTGTTAATTTTTCTTTAAATGTTTGATAGAATTCAACAGTGAAGTAATCTGGCCCTAAACTTTTCTTTGTTGGGAGGCTTTTGATTACTGTTTCAATCTATTACCTTGTTAACAGTCTCCATTTCTTCTTGAGTCAATTTTGGTAGCTTATTTTTTCTGGAAATTTGTTAATTTTATCTAGGTTATCTAATTTTTTTGGTAGAATTGTTCATAGTAGTCTCTTATGATCCTTTTTGTGCGTTGGTAGTAATGTCACCACTTTCATTTCTGATTTTAGTTATTTGCATCTCTTTCTTTTTTCTTCTTGTCAGTCAAATTGTCAATTTTATTGTTCTTTTCACAAACTTTTTGGTTTTGTTGGTTTTCTCTGTTGTTTTTCTATTCTCTATTTCATTTATCTCTGCTCTAATCTTTGTTATTTCCTTTCTTCTGGTAGCTTTGGTTTAGTTTTCTTTTACTAGTTTCTCAAGTTGTGAATTTAGGTTATTTATTTGAGATATTTCTTCATTTTTATTTACAGCTATAAAATTCCCTGTAAGTACTGCCATTGCTCCATCCCATCCTTTTTGGCATGTTGTGCTTTCATTTTCATTTGTCTCTAAGTATTTTATAATTCGCCTGGTCATTTATTCTTTGACCCATTGGTAGTTTAATAAAATGTTGTGCAATTTCCACATATTTGTGGAATTTTCAGTTTTCTTTTTGTTATTGATTTCTAGTTTCATTTTGTTGTGGTTGGAAAAGATATTTGATATGATTTAAATCTTTTTAGATTTATTGGGACTTGTTTTTTGACCTAGATTATGGTCTGCCTTATAGAATGATCAATGTGCACTGGAGAAGAATGTGTATTCTGATGTTGTTGAGTGAAGTATTCCACATGTCTATTAGGTCTAGTTTATAAAACTGAAAAAACTAGTTTATAGTGGCATTCAAATGCTCTATTTCTTGACTGATCTTCTGTCTAGATGTTCTATCCATTATAGGAAGTGGTGTACTGATGTCTCCAACTGTTACTGCAGAACTGTCTATTTCGTCAGTTCTGTCAATATTTGCTTCATATATTTTGGGGTTCTGTTGTTTGGTACATAAATATTTATAATTGTTATATATTGTTGATGAATTGACACTTTATTATTATATAATGTCCTTCTTTGTCTCTTGTAACAGGTTTTGACTTAAAGTCTATTTTGTCTGATATTGATATGGCCACCTCAGCTCTTTTGGATACTATTTTCATGGAATATTTTTTTCCCATCTTTCACGTTCAATCCACTTGTGTCTTTGGATAGAAAGTGGGTATCTTATAGATAGCTTGTAGTTGATTAAGTTTTCTTATGCATTCTGACAATCTTTGATTTTGATTAAAGAGTTTAATTCATTTACATTTAAAGTAATTACCAATAAGGAAGGACTTACTTTACCAATTTGCTATTTGTTTTCTGTGTCTTGTATCTTTCTCATTTCTCATTTCCTCCAAAGCTGCCTACTTTGTATTTATTTTATTTGTTGTAGTCAACTATTTTGATTCCCTTCTCGTTTTCTTTTGTGTATATATTTTTAGGTATTTTCTTTCTGGTTACTGTGGGGATTACATTTAACATCCTAAATTTATAGCAACCTGTTTAAATTGATATCAGCTTAACTTCAAAAACTTTCTTTCGATAAGGTTCTTCCCCCCCCCACACTTAATGTCATTGTTGTCACAAATTACATCTTTACACAAGATGTAATTTATACAGAAATTTATAATTATTTTTATGCATTTGTCTTTTAAATCATTTAGGATATAACAAGTCTAGATACAACACAGAAATGCCATAGAACTGACCTTCGTATTTACCCTTGAAATTGCCTTTAATCAGATCTTTTTTTCCTCACACAACTTTGAGTTACTGTCTAGTGTCCTTTTATGTCAACTTGAAGGACACCCTTTAGCATTTCTATTAGGGCCTCTCTTGTGGTAACAAATTCTGTCAACTTTTAGTAATGTTTTAATTTTACCCACATTGTTGAAGTACAGTTTGACTGGATATAGAATTCGTGGTTTTCTTCCAGCACTTTAAATATGTCACCCCACTGCCTTCTGTCCTCCATAGATTCTGAGGAGCAATTGGTGCTTAATCTTATTGAAGACACTTGCATGTGATGATTCTCTTCTGTCTTGCCGCTTTCAAAATTTCTTCTTTATCTTTGGTTCTCAAGAGTTTTATTAGAATGTGTCTTGGCGTGAATCAGTTTCAGTTTATTTTACTCGTGGTTCATTGCACTTCTTGGATGTGTAGATTCATATCTTTCATCAAGTTTGTGATGTTTTTGGCCATTATTTCTTTAAATATTCTTTCTGCCTCTTTCTCTCTCTCTTCTCTTTTTGGAACTCCCAAAATGTGGTATGTTGACCTGCTTTGATGGTGCCCACAAGTCTCTTAGGCTCTGTTCACTTTTCTACATTATTTTTTTATTTCAAGTATTATTTTTAAGGTATAGTATTTCATTTTGGTTCATTTTTAACATTTTTATCTCTTTATTGATATTCTGGTTTTCCCGTATCATTTTCCTGATTTCCTTTAGTTCTCTGTCCACACTTTCCTTTAGGTCTTCAAATATAATTAATACTGTTGCTTTAAAGTCTTTGTCTAGTATGTCCATTATCTGGGTTTCTACAGGGACAGTTTCTGTCAGTTTATTTTGTTATTTTGAATGGGCCATCCTTTCTGGTTCCTTTGAATGCCTTATGACTTTGTTGTTGTTGTTGAAACTGGAACATTTGAAGACTATAATGTGGTAACTCTGGAAATCAAATTCTTCCCCTTCCCAGGGGATTGCTTATTTGCTTCGTTTGTAATTGTTGACGGTTGTAGTTATCCTTTTTTTAGTAACACTCCCTAACAATTTTTGCAAAGTCTGCCTTCTTGGTTGTATGTGGACACTGAAGTCTCTGTTTCTTAGCTTCTGTTCAGCTAGTCTTTCAACAGAGATTTTGTTGAACACCAGGGGAAAACAAACAAACCCCTCCCAGTCTTTGCAAATTGTCTTTTTGTTGGGACCCTCTTTCAACACTGAGCAGAGAGATCAGCACAAGGTAAAGTTGTAGGGTCTTCTCAGATAATTTCTGAGTGTCTTACACTGGGCATGTGTGTGGCTTTCTCAATTCCTCCATATAGTCAGAAACGACTTGATGGCACTAGTTTTTTTTTTTTTTTGAAAGCCTTAATTTCCAGAAGAAACTTTCCCTGTCCTCTCCTTCCAGCTTTTAAGGACCTATTGTATACCTTGATGGCACTCTTTAACACCGAGAAGTGACAGGTGATCAAAGGCCTAGGTGGCTGCCTGTTCTCTCAACCCTGCTTGATCTCCAAGATAGGCCAAACCAAGATAAGTGCGTTGCTTTAGTCTTTCAGGCAGCCCTCAGGTTAAAACAAATACACAATAATGTTTGAATACAGTCTGCTCTGCTCTGCTCTGTCTAAAGCCAGAGATTAGGTTCCCTCTCTGGGAATGCTGGCCACTGCTGCTTTAAGATGGCCACACCAAGCTGTGGAGGGGGTAGGGCACAGGCAAGTAGAATATTAAAGCTTTCCTGTCATTTATGTGTTGTCTTTTTCTTGACTCCGCATTCACTTAGTTGCTATAACCTTTTGACAGGTTTCCAGAGTTCTGACAAAGTAGGTTCTGCCAGTTTCTGTTTGTTCGTAAGGCTTCTTTTTTTTTTTTTTTTTGGTGTTTTTATGGAGGGACTGGAGCATGAAGCTGCTAATGCCACTATCTTGCTTCAGACCCCTGACTTGAATATTACCTTTCACTTAAAAATTGAAATTTTCTCTCACACCATTAATTTGTCTTCATATTTTCAAACGATTGCTTCCAACATCCATCTGCATCTTTATACCCACTGGCATTTGTTAATTTTTATTATCCCCTCTTCTCAAGAAATTCCTCAGATGAATCACATTATCATGTTGTCTCTGGCCATTTTCTCCTTCTATACAACAGCAAAATTGAAAGAACCTAAGTGAATAAAATCAGAGAACACATCATCCTCAGAATTCAGGGTGTCTGTAGGCCTCATTTTAGAGAAAGGCTGACACGACCAATGGCACCTGACAGCTCTACAATGCCATCTTCTGTTTGTTTCATTAAAAATGAGTCAGAATTTCATCCCTGGGTTTTACCTTCATTTCTTTCATTTAACCATTGACAAATAAAATTTCAGCAAAGGTACATCAAAATGAACTCATTAATTATTACTTCAATAAATTTCACATAACAAATGTACTTTAAACACAAAATTATTCTTTCTTTTTTTCTGATACACAGAGTTGCAGTTATGGATAAAGTTACAGAATTTGTGCTAATGCTGGGGAAAATTCTAGTTGCTGGGAGTATAGGTAAGTAATAATACAATGAAAATAATAAAAATCCTAATAGATTCTTAGAAAAATTGCTTTACTCAAAGAGCTATCTTCCTTTGCAAATGCATAACATACATGTTCTGCCTTTTTAATGTAGGTATCCTGGCCTTCTTACTCTTCACACAAAGAATTCCAATGATTTTGAAAGGGCCAACATCTTTAAATTATTACTGGGTACCTATGCTGGTAAGAACTGGATATTGTTGACTCTATGATTTATCAGAGATAGCAAAATAAAAAAAAAAACTAAACTAAAAGGAATTTAACAGAGAATGAATGGCTGTAAGGAGTACTCCCATAAGTAGTTTTAAATACAGTTTTTAAAAAGATGGGGTTTTTTCTAAGCATATCAAATTTTTCTTTTGTGAGATAATCTAGGCAGGATTTTCTGGTCAAGCTGGTATAAACATTTCTAAGTGACAAAACATGTACACTCCAAAATTCCATTTTGTGACTGGTTTACATTACAGGATATAACTGAGAGTGAGTTGACTTTGGTAGGTGGGAGGACTTTAAAGGTTGATACTTTATAGATAACACAGAATTCTTTGTTTTAAAATACCTTGTTTTTCCTAGTTAATTTTTGTTTTCCTTTTTTATTTGTCATTGCAACTTTCTTTTTGGCATATCCTTTGTGTTACTTTGTTCTACAACTTGATCATCATTGAACTTTTTGTTGTTGTTGTTGAAGAGATGACTACTCTCTAAGTATGTAAAAGAATAGGATCTTTATTTGGGGTCATTCTTAGTCTGCAGGCACATGGTGACTGAACTCACTACTGTGACTGATTTATTGGTCAACCTAATGGTCACAATTAGTGACACTCCTACCACTGATTTTTACTGCCTTGATAAAATTGTGCCCACAGAGTTTTGACATCAAGTGAGATATATACATGAGTTCTTTTCCATGTGATCTTGATTCAAGACGACTAAACTTGATTCAGAACAATCTGGCCTGCTTGTTCCTTCTATTTCTTAGGTTGAAAAAGTGAGGTGAGTCCTGACTCAGCCCAGTTTGCATTGCCTGGATTTTAAGTCTTGTCAGATGCAGAGCCAGAAAGCATGTTTCTAAAGTTCAGGGAGATTTCAGGTTCACAATGAGTTGTTCACACTCCGTATAGTTCACCTGCCTGCATTTTAAATGCTTCATTTCTGTCCAGTTGTATAACTTCAGTTTCTAAACACATATCCTCTCTTCTCCAAGAAAAATTTCCAGAATGACTCTCTCTGCCCTTTGTCTTTTGGAAATGGAACAAATATCCAGTAGATGAGACCCTTCCTGATACAGATGCATCTTATAGGAACTGGTGCTAAATGGAAATTTCCATTCATGTAATTGTTCACATATAAACCTTCAAGTTGCAATAGGATGTATCTACTCCCTCCAATCACATAAAATAGTAGAAATACTCCCAGAATTTAAGTTACAACTTTTCTTTAATTGGTGTTTAATTATTAGCTATATAATTAAATATGTAAAAATTATATATGTAACTCTCTTAGTGATCTAGTGCTGCCATAACAGAAATACCACAAGTGGATGGCTTTAACAAAAAAAATTATTTCCTCATGGTAAAGTAGGCTAAAAGTCCAAATTTAAGGCATGTCGACTTTAGGGGAAGGCTTTCTCTCTCTGTTGGCTCTGGAAGAAGGTCCTTGTCCTCAATGTTCCCATGGTCAAGGAGCTTCTTAGGTGCAGGGACCCCAGGTCCAAAGGACACGCTCTGCTCCTGGTGCTGCTTTCTTGATGGTATGAGGTCCCCAACTCTCTGCTTGTTTCCCTTTGAACTCTTGAAAGATAAAGAGTGGTGCAGGCCACACCCCAGGGAAATTCTCTTTACCTCAGATGAGAAGGTGACCTGAGTAAGGGTGGTATTACAATCCCACCCTAATCCTCTTAACATAAAATTACAATCACAAAATGGAGGACAACACACATGGCCTAACCAAGCTGATACACAGATTTTGGGGGGGACATAATTCAATCCATGATGGTAACTATATATAATTATATGTATAAAATGTACTCCTAAATTTGAGGTTTATGAAACTTATAAAGTGACATTTAGACTATCAACCATTGCTTTTATGAGAAATAAGAGTGATACCTAACATTATTAGATCTTACTCTGTGGCAAGATTGGGTTTCCTGAAAAAAACCTCTGAGACATGCAGACATCATTGCTTGCAGAAGGTTTTCTAGTTCTCTCAGGATATACTTGTAAGAAAGTGAGAATGGCAGGACTAAGCAGAGGAAGAAGCTGACCCACAATGCAGTTATAATGGAGGCCTCTTCAGACATAGCTACAGAATGCTCTGGCAAAAGGCCTGGGGCTTTGTATCCTTGCATCAGGCAGTCGTTGGCTATGGTCTGCCCCATGGATAGAGGCGTAACCTTGGGTGAGGAAATTCCCTACGGTCCAGGCAATTCCCAGTGAGGGAGATAGCAGAGTCATCAGCAGCCTATATTCCCAACAGCTGGGACAGGGGATTGGGGGAACCGAGCAGAGCCGCACAGTATCCATTACAATATATTAACTCAGTTAATTCATGTTATAAATATTATTATGACATCTCCCCCTGGCCTCCCAATTTTATACAAGAAACACAGAGAGGTTAAGCAACTTGTCAGGTGAGTTCCTGGGTTGTAATTCAAAGCTAGGTATTCTGTGCTCTTAATTCCTATGCTTTACTGCCTCAGTGAATAGAATCTGCAGGATCCTAAATCTGGGATATTTTTGGTAGGCTTTGGGAATGGCAGTAAGAAAAAATTGGCAGGTAATCTGTTATTGTTGTTAGCTGCTGTCTAGTTGGCCTCCAACTCATGAAGACCCCGTGCGCAATGGAGCAAAACTTTGCCTAGTCTTGTGCCATTGCCATGATCCGTTGCCATTTGAATGGTTATGATCCATGGGGTTTTGTTGGCTGATTTTCAGAAGTAGATCACCAGGCCTTTCTTCCTAATCCATATTAGCCTGGAAGCCCCACTGAAACCTTTTCAGCATCATATGATTTTTTGGAAGTAGTTCACTAGGCCCTTCTTCTGAGATGCCTCTGGGTGAACTCAAGACTCCAGCCTTTTGGTTAGCTGAGCACCATTTGCACCACCTAAATCTCAGCACAAAAGCAAGCAAAATTATTATCATTGAATTTTTTTTTTTTTTTTTTTTTTTTTGGTCTCTTTATTGAAATCTTTTCCTACACCCCAAAGTACTTCGAAGTCTTTTCATCATGACTTGTATTTAAAGCTGCATTGTTGTTCTTCTGGACGAAGTCAATGACATTTGTTTTCTTCTTTGCCCATTTACAGACTGTTATTTTTGGATCTTTCCTAATTGCACATGGGTTCTTCAGTGTCTATGCAATGTGTGTTGATACAATTTTCATTTGTTTCTGTAAGTATTCAGTGTGTGTTCCCCTAGCCCTTAGTGGTATAACTGAAAGAATGAAAAGGTTAAAACTCATGTCCTTAGCTGGCTTGTGGATTTGCTATGACCTGGCTGCAACTGCAAAACAGTGTTTGTGTGTAAGAAGATACTGCTTAGTAGATGCTCTTTAAACTTTAACAGCTGAGAGAATGGGGGTTGAAAAGCTCAGGAGAGTCAACTATGAAACGAATCTTGGGCTTCATGGCATGGTACTAGCATGAAATTATTTTTTCATTTCTTAATATTTTAAACTTTATATTAATAACAGGCTTCTGTTGTGCTTTGTTAACAGAACTGAGGACATAACTGGTCCTTGGGAACTAGCTTTCCTGAGGAAAGCCTTTACAGATTCTGATAAAGCCAAATGGCCATGGTTTTAAAGGCACATAGGGTGGAACCACATTATGTAACTCAGTGACAAATGGATAGGATTCAGAGAAGATCAGGTCTAAGTGGTGGCTGGGTCAATTCTGATTCTTAGAGTTATGATACTTTTTAAGCACTTCCTCACTAACTTATACGCTGTGCCCCTACAATGTATGTGTACTTCATGTACACAGAATGGATATGTTTTATTTTAGTACCTCATCTTAAAAGTCCTGGAGAAGCTAATGCTGATCATGAGCTTGATCTAGCCCTCCCCTTGGTGAACTTAGAGAAGGTAGGGTCAGCAGGTGGAAGAACAGAACTTGTTAGCCCTACAACTGAGCACCCAAAGATTATTCCTTGGGCACATTACTCTTAAGAGAAGCAGAGAAAACTTTTTCTATGACAAGGCATTATTGAGTGATCCACTTAAAATAAACTCAGTTTAATTTTTAGAGTAACCCTCAGCACCAACTTCACGCTGAAGTGAGGAGAGAAGATAACAGAATGGGGATATATTCAAGTCAAAATCTGTTAGAAAATAGCCTGACCTTGTTTTGTTTTTTTCTTTCTGACCATTTTAAAAATCAATTTTTAATAACTGGACAAAGAAATCGGGAGAACTGAGTTCACTAGTTAGTTCTTCCTCTGACTGTCTGTAAATAACACTGGATTGTATAATCTTTTCCTTGTGCCTTAATAATTTCTTAGGAAAAACCATCTGCAAAATACCACACGAAAAAACTACAGCTCAGGTATGGGGTAGAAGAGACAGGGCTCTCAAACACGCAACATATCCTTCTCATTTCTAGCGCTAATCATGGGAGCAATCCTAGCAGATCCTACTGATCAGCCCTTTCCGATTCTGGTAACTGAAGATATTTCACTCACAAGATGTATCAGAGGAAATGTCCAGTTTCTAGTCTTGGGAAGCCGTGGCAAATTGTGTTTCAGTCACCAGCGGATTTTAACGTGGGCAGAAAGAAATGTTTTCCACCCATCTTTGTTAATCAATTGCCAACTTCATTGAAAATCAGGTGTAATTTTAGCTTTACCCAACACATTGTGTATTGAACATGAGTCCTTTCCTTTCAGGGACTCTTGTTTTTTATAATAAAGATCAGAGGAAACCATGTTGGATTTCTAGTCTCTCCCCAACTCTTACTATGAACAACATCTTATATATCCTACTGTATATTATCTTGGCTGCCAGAAAACTCGTATTTGTAAAAATACTGGTGATTTTTAAATACTCCTTTTATAAAGATAGAGAATCTTTTTAATTTGTTTACAAGGCACTGAGTATACTGGTCCCTGGATGTGAAGAATATTAGTTGTGGATGATTATTAATGTGTCCAGACTAGGCTGCCTACCAATACTTCCAGGCTGATAATAATTTTGGATATAGAAATAAGATTAAGGACAAAAGAAGAAAAATGTTCCATGTTCATTTTGTATGTGAGGAAGGTCACTGTGAGGTCTAATACAAAAATCTACTAAACCAGTAAGCCAACCATTCCCTAAAATGTGTGATGAAAAATAGATTTATCCTGTGAATCTAGGATTATCCTACATGGTCTTCATATACTATTATTATTTATGTATATCATAATAAATAAAGGCAACAAATTACATATAATTGTTTTTAATCTACCGCTCAAAATAATCAATTTGCATTTAAACATTTATTAATACATATTATCTGCTGTGAACTATATGTATGTATCTACAGGAAACTTTTAATTCTGTGCAAACTTCTCCTTGCCTCCCCTTGCTTTCAGCATAATTCTGGTGCTTTCCTTCAACCACTCAACAGGTGTGTGCTCAGTGAACACATGTTTGTGTTAATATCAGCCTAAACAAAGCACAAAATTAAATTCACATATAAATATTAGGGAATAATAGAAGAAAAATATTTCTACAGAAGTCAGAAAACCTACGGGTATTAGCTTTGAAATATAATTTGAGGCACACTCCAAGGATTTGGGACAGGATGCATTACCGTTGAAGGAGGAGAACTGCTTGCTCCAAAGCCTTCGACTTCAGGAGAGTCATTTTACTTCTCCGGGCCCCAGTTTCTTCATCTGTAACATTAGGGTGCGGATAACCATTAACGATGATTTTCAACTCAGAAATTCAATTATTAGTCTACATTTATCATTCTTTAGTCAGCCTCATCCCAGAGGGTGTAGCAGTTGATACGTTTCTAAACAGAACAGTCACATAATTTAAAAGTAACGCTTTTGAAAGGACGTGAACGATCTTATTGATCTTTAAACTCTCAGTATAAACCTCCTTTGGAGTGGGTGGGATTTAGGAAGTTTCAGTGCTTCCTGGCAGAGATTGAGACTTCTTACCTTGCCCAGCGTCAGCAACTTAACTGCACTAATTTGTCTTATACTTGACTTTCTAACAATGATCTCTCTGATTTTTCCCTGTTCGACTCTCCAATGTATTAAAATGCCTGTAATTGTTCTGCTGCTGCTTGCTGCTTTTGCCTGCTTTGGCTGCTGCATATACAGGTGAAGATCTGGAGAGAAATGATGGATCTACAGAAAAACCCTACTTCATATCCCCTAGCCTGCACGGAATTTTGATCAAGAAACAACTAGTTCCCCGGGAGCAGAAAAAGTAGAAAAGCTCCAAACAGTGCCACTCACTTTTAAGTAGAAGTTTTGCAAACTAAGCCAGTTGCAATTTGAAAAATGGTGCTTTGGGGTAACATGAAATTTCTGTGCTTATTTCTAAATAGCAGCTGGTACTGTCTGACGAGTGGGACATTTGATGACGTAGCCTCTGTGAAGTAGGATACTTTATAGACTATGGTCTCAGCTGAAGAGCAAAGTGTATATGTCATTTTTTTTTAAATCTTTAGTCAGAAATCTTTTAATAACTTTTATAACTCAGTGTGTGCTTCCCGTGGCAGCACTTTGATAGCCTTTCTTTTATAAGTGTGTATTTGTAAAGGATATTCAGGCAATTTTTGAAAGCACTATACATGTATAATCAATTAGCCATAAAAAGATTGATTTATAGTTAACCAGCATACGGTACTAAATTTGTAAATATGGTGCTATGGTTATATCTGTACTGTTCAAGCTGGTGGACAACTCTCTAAACTGTGATGAAACCTGTTTTGATGGTTCCCTAGGAAGTATATTTTAGTAAGTCCAGTCCATAACAAACATGTAGGTGTTAATGTTAGACAGGTTCCACAGGAGCGTTAATGGGCAAAATTACTGTGGAACCTTATAGCCCATTCTTTTTTAGTGAAGTTATATTTATAGTGAAGCTGAACCTGAGTTGGGAATGTCATTTCTAATAATATGAACCTCTGGCCACAGTGAAAATATTCTTTTTTGTTGTTGTTGTTGTTGTGCTTTAGGTGAAAGCTTACAGAGCAAATTAGTAAAATATTCTGAACAAAACTGAAATTGCCGTATAGTTCAAACCTTTTGTCTCTAAGCCAAATTTCCTATTCATCTACATAGAAAATCAGTGTGAATTTGTTTCTGGAGAGTGATTATAACATTTCATGAACGTACCTGTATTTCTAGATTAAAGAGATTGTTTGGCTTTGTTTTCTAAAAGGTTTAATTTTGGCTCAGCTTTCAGAAAGGTAAGAGGAAGGATAAGACACTTTTGTATTTACCCGAAGGAAATACAGTATTGGCCGTCCATTAGGATTAGGTACCTCGTCTGGTACCTTTACAAGGGGCATACTAGGGGTTAGGAAATCTCTCCCTCAAGGACTTAGGGAGGAAAGCTACTGCCATACTCCACCCCTGCTGAGCAGAGTAACAAGCTGGTTTCCGGCAGCCAGCCTGAGTCTTTTGCATGGCAGAGCAAAGCATGAGTCAGACACTCACATACCCTGCCTATCCATCCCCTGTGTGCAATGCATATGATATGGCTAACAGAGTAAAAAAAGGGCACCCCAAAAGGGGCACTGAACCAATTAGCATCCTTCTGGCTTTTACACTAATCACTTCTGTGTGTAAGGATTATTTATGTACTGACAGAGACATGTTGATCTGAATATGATCCATGCATCCAAGATGAGAGTCAGAAATGTATCATTGTGTTACAAATTAACATAAATACTAATGCATTTAATCACCCTGAAGTGTGGGAACCTAGATTTAGACTCACTGCGACACAGCTTAATAGCAAGACACCGGTAAGCTACAAGCCAATGCATGGAAAAGATTTTCAAAATACTGGTCCTTAAAATGGCCGCCAACTTGCTCTTAGCTTACTTTCTTGAGACTACTGTAGTCAGAAAGTATCACTTGGCTCCACATCTTGGCAAAGGGCCTTCTTCACTCTCACTCTCCTTGAAGCATAAAATGCAGGGAAGAATGATCACTTCTCTCCCAAAGTTTTTATTACTATTATAATTATTTTATTATTCAATAATACAGGGGCCACAAAGATCGAATGGAATGGTGAACTCTACCTTAAGCATTGAAAAAATTATGAGGAATAAGTCCCCTTCAGGAGTAGACAAAAAGTTCATAATAGTGAAATAAAGCAATGGGTCTCAATTTTTTTTTTTTTTTTAATGTATCAGAATCATTCTGAGAACTTGTTATAAATATAGATGCCCGTGCCCCACCCAGAAGATTCTGGTATGCTGAGTTGGGATGTGGGCCAGCATGTGAATTAGCATTAAGTTCTCTAGTTGATTCTGATGTACATAAAACTTGGAAAATCACTTGAATAAAATATAAATCAACATGTGAGAGACTAGTTGCCTATTTTTTCCTTCCATTCTTGGCTGATTCTAAGAGTTTGCCTTTGAGGAAGGCAAAGAAGATTAATTTAGAGACATCTAACAATAACTTCTATATCTTAAGAGACTCTTGGTACTGGATGAGGGCTGTGTATTAAATGTTTAACATTATTTCTGATGATAAGACCAGAAGATTCTCTAGAGCAAAATTATTTACTGAACTATTGAAGGACATTCCAAACTTGGCTATGTTTTAGGGCTATAACCCTTAGGTAGGAAATCGTAGGATAAAAAAAACTTCATTTGTTAAATATTTCTTAATTACCTGAAGCACTTAAAGGAAGAATTCTGAATATGGAAGTGTTAACTACATCGTGGGCTCATTTCTAGTCAGAAAGATACTCTCCATTAACTATAAACAATTTCCCTTGCACTTAGTGAACATTCATGAATGTGTACTATACGCAAGGAAAAGAAAGGATACTTGCTGGATTTGTTTTACTGAAAGGGAGAAGTTTAAAAATGAAACCTTTTCTAATGTAAATCTTTGAAAATACGGTAGGTATAAGACTGCATTTCTCAGTGTCTTACACAGATTGGAAAGGGGAACTCTGAGGAATTACAGAGGAAATCTTTACCCTAGACAGGTACACAGATATCATGTACTTCTTTGTATAACTGAAACATACAGTAAAAATAAGCATCATTTTTTGAGAAATTTCGAAGCCATTTTCTTAAAAAGCAATTAAACTAATAACTGTAAAAAAAAGAAACAGCAATATTTCTCAAAACTTGCAGCTGAAGGATTTGAAATACCCTAAAATTTACAAACCTTTTTTAAAGTTGTACTATCTAAATTGATAATGGGAAGACAAAAGTCATTTTTAACAAATATAGTCAATTCAAAAACAAAGTGAGAACATGGTACCTTTTAGGAATTGGGAGGTAATTTTTAAAATTCCTGATTAATTTTTTTTCTTTCCGTAATTAAATTTGCTGAAGTTATTTCCCCAGTCGTGGAACTGAGAGCCATGAAATATTGGCAGAATCTGACCCAGTACGCAGAATGAGATAATATCTTACTGACATAATGACAAGGGCTGACTGTTTTCTCATAATCTATGTTTACAATAATGTTGATGCCAAACTATGCTATTTAAAAAAAAATTTTTTTTGAACTGCTGTTAAGCAAGTGTGCAGCAGATGGCGATGGTACTTCTCTTACAGTTTTGCTTTGATATTTATTCTGTGCCATTCTTCCTCCTAGTGGAAGATTTAGAAAGAAATGATGGCTCTACCGCAAGACCCTTTCACATGAGTCAATCTCTGCTGAAGATTTTGAACAAGCAAAATTTACAAACTGAGAAGCGGTAGATGTGCAAACTCTGGTCATCCTACAGTGGTGTGTTACCTTTTCTCACCTGGCCTCTTGGTGCAACACTCCTGTCATAAGTGCTTTGTATTTACCCACCCTGTTTTCATGACCTTGTTGGCTTTTCTTTGCATGTTTTATACCAAAGCTGATACTGTAATATGTGAAGCCATCAGAAGTCGCAAGGAAATTGTTAATAACATGGAACATTTTTATACTAAGATCTTTTGTTTTGTAATTCATTTTTAAAAAGAATGGCTTGGATGTTTTCAAAATACTCATGAATATGTTAATACGCTTTTCAACACTGGATAGAAAAAATAACCCATTACTTAAATGGATAACTCCTAATGTATTTTTTAAAATTACAACTAAAGGATTTCTTCTGCAGGGAAAATTGGTAAACAAAGTTAAATAAATTTTAAAGCTTTCCCTATTCCTGTTCAATAATAAATAGGTTAAAACAAAAGAAAACCCACCTGTCTACAGATTTTGCTATCTTGAGTATAGAATGTTTCCTATTAAACAAATTGCCAACCATCCAGCCTTTCCTATCTTAGTCCTCTCTGACAAAGTGCCTTACTGGCTGTTTAATATTACCCAGCTTTCGTGGGCAAGTTTACAAACATCGCTTAAAAAAAATAATAAACCTACAATGTTTGGTGGTTGAAACAAGTCTTCTTGCATTTGCTTTCATTCTTAGCTGGCTTGTTGGAAACCATTTGTCATACAGAGTACATTATGTGATATAAACAATTTTCCTTGCACCTAGTGGACATTGATGAATGTGTACTGTCTGCAAGAGAAACAAAACAAAGAAACAAACAAAAACCTGAAGGGATACTTGCTGGGTTTGTTTGTTTGATTGTTTTACTAAAAGAGAAAAGTTTTAAAAATATAATTTTTTCTAAAGTAAATCTTTGAAAATACGATAGGTATAAGATTGCATTTCTCAGTGTTTTACACAGATTGGAAAGGGAAACTTTGAGGAATTACAAAGGGAATCTTTACCCCTAGACAGGGTGCTCACAAATGTCATGTGCTGAATAGCTCCATTTTAAATGATTGTTTATTGTCATCAAAGCGTATTTTATATATGTCATTTCATTTTCTAACTTTTTGATATGAAATAATATGTTTACTTATAATATGTTCTTTATTTTTATTGTGCTAATATGGACAAGAAAATAATTTCTAACTCCATTTTAAATAATTTTACTAGTACTACTAACTTTAAACAAAATGAATTCAATTTGTCACTCAGTGTTACAGAAAGGACCCTTAAAGCATCCATGCTAAGGGATGTCAGTCACATCATGATAATCCATGAAAGCTTTGAGAATCAGCAGTAAGTTATTATCAGTTTATCTATTATCACATTTGTGTTTAAATGTGACTCTAGATATTCTTCCATGCCAAAAATAAACTCACCTGAGCACATGACAGTCTGAGCTCTATAATCAGTGTGCTTCTGCTGTGCAGAAATATTAGGAACATATTGTCTAAATATCTTTGATAATAAAAATGTTTAATATTTAATGAAATTTGTTGTTACTCATTGTTTTAAGCCTATTTGTCTTTTCTTCTAATAAAGATTTAGATACAAAAAAAAAAAAAGTCTGCCTTTTTGTTTCTTTAAACTAGAAAAGGAGAAAAGCTTTTTTTTTTTTTTTTAACCCAGAATGCTATGACACTCTCTTCTCTGCACCAGATATCTAGGTGTTTTTACCTAACATCTAGATTTCTGCTTTTAAAAAAGCTTTTCCATTTCTCTCTAGCTGTGCATTGTCAAATCAAATAACTAAAACTGATAACATATGCAAAGTACATAAGTCAAGGCTAATGGCCCACATAATGACCTAAAGGAGTCAGTTGGTCTTTGTCTCCATTTGCCAAAATATTGCTCAATCCCTCATTTGGTTTGCCAAAATTTGTCAGAAGCAACTCTCATCATTTTAAATGTGGAGATAATTTAGAGAACCTAAAAAACATGGACACTCATTAATAGTAGTTTTCCAAAGCATGACTGACTGATTTACCTATCACTGGTTTATTCTAAAGTAAAATTTTTCTTAGGTTCAACTATTCCTTAACAAATGTATGAGTCTATTTTTAAATTGAATTATATGTACAATCTTCAAATTAATTTTTCTCTAAAATTTAATGGGTTTCTGTCAAAGAAAACTTAAAGCACTGTTCTTACAGTTCCCAGTGTCCTTTTAAAATGTTCTAAGTCTAAGATGCTTGTCAATATACCTAATGATTCTCTTATTTAAAATAACAATAAAAGAAATACAAAATCTGCTTAAAATTTTAATAACTCCTTCTTGTGTATGATAAAACACTAATCATTTTTATCAATTGTATGAAATTGAACTATGATTGACATGATTTTTCTATATGTCTATAACGCTTAAAAAGAGGTTATGCATCCATATAGTAAAATCACAGTACTAAAAAGTTCTGCCTGATCGTCCTGGATAATGCTGTTATTGTTTAAACTGATATTGGAAAACTGGCTCTGTGCAACAATTCCTTATTTTTCCTTTAGTATATAGCTGACCAGCACTCATTCCAACGTATGTTCTTTCGCTTTTACAAGTGGTGTCTCAGGAAATTGCTCTTAAACTCTAACCAGGCATAGTAATTATCTCCAATATTATCTGGTTCTGGACTGGGAAACATGCTTTATAAATCAGTCTTTGTTGGCATAAGATATGGGGACAAAATTGAAGTAAAATCATTATTGCAGACCACGATGTATGAAATGGTGCCTTAACATTTTTTCCAGTTTCTTGCAAATGTTATCTTTAGATGTTTGCAAATGTTTGTTTTCAAAGTGTAGCTATTTGATTACAAAAATACGATTCAATAAATCATTAATGAAAAGAAATGTCTTACCTATATAACAGGAATAAATTACTTCTCCAGAGTCACTTTCCATATACTGTGTTTTCAGTCTTGGGACTAAAATGAGTATTGACGACTTTTCTCTGAGGACCTAGTTATTTCTGGTCCTTAGTGAATCTATCATCAACCAGAAAACAAAGCCAACCCCCATTAAAACAAATATGATTTCAATGTTCATTTGTGAATATTGAGTACCACCTTATACAAGCCTTGGACATCAGGATGATGTCATAGTCATGGACTCTCTTAAAATTCTTCAGGCTAAATTGAATCATCCCCTCCCCTATTTACCACTTTCCTATTGCTTGGAATGAAAGGTAGCCAAAACAGTATGGAATCTGGCAATGTCATCTCTAACAGTTTCTGTGCTAGGAAGAATGGGGGCTTTATGTGATACATTTAAAAGCAATCAACTCAATTTTACTACTTGAAGTCACCAGGTTCTTTTTTTTTAACTCCTTAATTTTTTTTTCCAATTCTGTATATCTTCTGTATGAATTAGAATAACTTAAATAAGTGGAGGAAATGATTTTATGAATTGAAGTAAAATGCTTTTCCATCACTGGTTCAAAAAACATGATGCCTCCTTATCTTCTGATCCTTTGCAGTTAAATAACATGATCTGTTAACAAGAGCCTTATCAAATGAGAAAGATGCTACAGTTCTGCATATAAAGTGGAGCCAGGGCTTGATTCATCGTTAGATTAACCTTGGAATTGCCACACTCTTCCAGCCAGATGAATGTGTTCTCCTGCCTGTGCCTGTGGTGCACAGAAAGGAAAAAGATGAAGGCAAGATATCAGGAATGACACGTTGGTGTCCAAAGAGAGGAGCCTAAGGATATATGAAGAAATCTCTAGTGCAATTGAAGAGAAAAAAAAATATAGAAAGTGGGATAGCTTCTGAATGCACTTCATAAATCTATGGAAAAGGAAACTCAATATCAAATCAGAAACCAGTCATTAAACAAGTGAAAATATTTTTCAGTCTTCTGGTAAACAACATTGAGGCCAAATATGTTACAATAAAACTAATCAAAAAGATGCATTTAGCCCATATAAAAAGAAATGATGTCCCACCATGATTTTTGATTAAGGGATTAAAAAAATCTGCATCTTTTAGCAGTGCTCTCAACGTTATACAAAGTTTTGCTGTCATCATGAGGTGATGTTTTGTTGTGTTTCCTTTCTCTCTCTCTCTCCCACTCAACTCCAAGATGGATTCCCTTTCAGACTTTCTCTCACTTCTTTCACTGCATCTTGATCTCTCCCTTGATTCCATTTTCCCTTGTTGTTAGGTGACGTTGATTCGGTTCAGACTCATAGCATAGAATGAAGCATTGCCTGGTCCTGTGCCATTTGCACAATCATTGCTACGTTTAAACCCATTGTTGCAGCGACTATGTCAATCCGTTTCCATGAGGGTCTTTTTTTCACTGACCTTCCGCTTTACCAAGCATGATGTCCTTCTCCAGGGACCAATCACCCCTGATAACATATCCAAAGTACATGAGACAAAATCTCACCATTCTTGCTTCTAACAAGCATTCTGTCTGTGCTTCTTCCAAGACAAACGTGTTTGTTCTTCTGGCAGTTCATGGTATATTCAGTATTCTTTGTCAACACCATAATTCAAAGGCATCGATATTTCTTCGGTCAATAAAACAAGGTAAACATCTTTCTGGTATTCTCTGCTTTCAGACAAGACTCATTTCACAAAGCAATGATATCCCTCTTTCCATGCCCTCTTCTGAATCCAGCTGGAATTTCTGGCAGTTTCCTGTGGATGTATTGCTGCTACTGTTTTTGAGTTATATTCATTGTCCAGCTCTCACATGTATATGAGGTGATGGAATATGTCATGGCTTGGTTCAGGCACACCTTAGTCCTCAAAGTGATATCTTTGCTTTTGGAAACTTTAAAAATGTCTTTTGCAACAGATTTGCCCAATGCAATACATGATTTGATTTCTTAACTGCTGCTTCCATCGATGTTGATTATGGATCCAAGTAAAATGAAATCCTTGACAACATCAACATTTTCTCTATTTATCATGATATTGCTTATTGATTCAGTTGTGAGGACTTTTGTTTTCTTTATGTTGAAGTGTAATCCATACGGAAGGCTGTAGGCTTTATTCTTCATCAGTAAGTGGTTCAAGTCTTCTCTGCTTTCAGTCAGCAAGGTTGTGTCACCTGCATATCACAGGTTGTTAATGAGTCTTCCACCAATCCAAATGCCACATTCTTCTTCATATAGTCCACTTTCTCAGATTATTTGCTCAGCACACAAATTGAATAACTATGGTGAAAGGACACAACCCTGATGCACACCTTTCCTGATTTTGAACCACACAATATCCCCTTGCTCTGTTTGAACAACTGCCTCTTGGTCTATGTACAGGTTCCTCATGAGCACAATTAAGGGTTCTGGGATTTCCATTTGTTCCGATGTTATCCATAATTCGTTATGATCCACATAGTCAAATGCCTTTGCATGGTTAATAAAACACAGGTAAACATCTTTCTGGTATTCTCTGCTTTCAGTCAGGATCCGTCTGACATCAGCAATGATATCCCTGGCTCCACGTCCTCTTTGGAATCTGGCTTGAATTTCTGGCAGTTCCCTGTCGAAGTATTGCCATAACTATTTTTTTTAATGATCTTCAGCAAAATTTTACTTGTATGTGGTATTAATAATACTGTCTGCATTCTGTTGGATCACCTTTCTTTGGAATAGATACATATATGGCTGTCTTCCAGTTGGTTGGCCAGGTAGCTGTCTTCCAAATTTCTTGGCATAGAAGAGTGAGCACTTCCAGTGTTGCATCCATTTGTTGAAACATCTCAGTTGGTATTCCATCAATTCCTGAAGCCTCAATTTTTGCCAATGCCTTCCAGCAGCTTGGACTTCTTCTTTCAGTACCATCAGTTTTTGATCATATGCTACCTCCTGAAATGACCGAGCATCAACCAATTCCTGTTGGTACAGTGACTCTGTGTATTCCTTCAATTTTCTTTTAATGCTTCCTGTGTCATTCAATACTTTGCCCATAGAATCCTTCGGTATTGAAACTCGAACCTTAAAATTTTTCTTCAGTTCTTTCAGCTTGGAAAATGCCAAGCATGTTCTTCCATTTTGGTATTCTAACTCCAGGACTTCGCACTTTTCGTTATAATACTTTACACTGCCTTCTCAAGCTGTTCTTTGAAATCTTGGGTTCAGCTTTTTTACTTTATCACTTCTTCCATTTGCTTTTGCTACTGTACATTCAAGAGCAAGTTTCAGAGTCTCTTCTGACATCCCTCTTGGTCTTTTATTTCTTTCCTGTCTTTTTAATGACCGTTTGCTTTCTTCATGTATAATGACCTTGATCTCTTTCATGACACATCTGGTCTTTGGTCATTATTGTTCAATGCATCAAATCTATTCTTGATATAGTTTCTAAATTTAGTTGTGATATACTCAAGGTCATACTTTGGCTCTTGTGGACTTTTAATTTTCTTCAGCTTCAGCTTGAACGTGCACATGAGGAATTGATGATCTGTTCCACACTTGGCCTCTGGCCTTATCCTGACTGATGATACTTTCTCCATCGTCTCTTTCTATAGATGTAGTTGATTTGATTCCTGTATATTCCATCCAACAAGGTCCATGTCTATAGTAGCCATTTACATTGCTGAAAAAAGGAATTTGCAATGAATAAGTCGTTGGACTTGAAAAATTCTATCATGTGATCTGTGTCATTCCGATCACCAAGGCCATATTTTCCAACTACTGATCCTCCTTCTTTGTTTCCAACTTTCATATGCCAATCACCAGTAATTGTCAATGCATCTTGATTGCATGTTTGATTAATTTCAGAGTGTAGAAGTTGGTAAAAAATATTCAATTTCTTCATCTTTGGCATTAGTGGTTGGTGGGAACATTTGAACAATAGTTGTATTAATTGGTCTTCCTTGTGAATATTATCCTATCACTGACAGCACAGATCTGAAATATTTTTTGACAATGAATGCAAAGACACTCCTCTTCAATTTGTCATTCTGGCATAGTGGGTCATATATATGATTGTCTGATTTGAAATAGCCAATACCAGTCCATTTCAGCTCACTAAAACCTAGGATCCCCCACATGTCTGTCAGTTTGTCATACTGTGAGGGCTTGCATGTTGCTGTGATGCTAGAAGCTATGCCACTGATATTCAGATACCAGCAGACTCACACATGGCAGACAGTTTTCAGCTGATCTTCCAGACTAAGACAGACTAGGAAGAAGGACCCAGCAGTCTACTTCTGGGGGGAATTAGCCAGTGAAAATTTTATGAATAGCAGCAGAACATTGTCTGATGCAGTACTGGAAGATGAGCCCCCAGCTTAGAAGGCACTCAAAAGATGACTGGGGAAGACCAGCCTCCTCAAAGTAGAGTCAACCTTGATGACATGGATGGAGTTAAGCTTTTGGGACCTTCATTGCTGATGCAGCACGACTCAAAATGCGAAGAAACACCTGCAAACACCAACTAATAATCAGAATGTGGAATATACAAAGCATGACTATAGGAAAATTAGAAATTGTCAGAAATGAAATGGAATTCATACACATCAATATCCTAGGCATTAGTGAGCTGAAATGGACTGGTATTGGCCATTTTGAATCAGACAATCATATTAGCTACTATGCTGGAATGGCAACTTGAAGAGGAATGGCATCGCATTCATCATCAAAAAGAACGGTTCAAGATCTATGCTGAAGTACAACACTGTCAGTGATAGGATAATATCCATACACTACAAAGAAGACCAGTTAATACGACTATTATTCAAATTTATATACCAACTGCTAAGGCCAAAGATGAAGAAATTGAATATTTTTACCAGCTCCTACAGTCTGAAATTGATTGAACATGAAATCAGGATGCATTGACAATTACTGGTGATTGGAATGCAAAAGTTGGAAACAAAGAAGAAGGATCACCAGTTGGAAAACACGGCCTTGGTGATAGAAACAATGCTGGAGATGCCATGACAGAATTTTGCAAGACCAACAACTACATCTGTGGAAAGAGACAATGGAAAAGCTCATATCATCAGTCAGAACAAGGACGGGGGCTGACTCTGGAACAGATCATTGATTGCTTTGTGCAAGCTCAAGGTGAAATTGAAGAAAATTAGAACAACTCCATGAGAGCCAAAGTATGACCTTGAGTATATCCCACCTGAATTTAGAGACCATCTCAAGAATAGATTTGATGTGTTGAACACTAATGATCAAAGACCAAAGGAGTTGTAGAATGACATCAAGGACATCATACATGAAGAAAACAAGGGGTCATTAAAAAGAACAGGAAAAAAAGAAAAGACCAAAATGGATGTCAGAAGAGACTCTGGAAATTGCTCTTGAACATTGAGCAGCTAAAGCAAAAGGAAGAAACGACAAAGTAAAAAAGCTAAACAAAAGATTTCGAAGGGCAGCTTGAGAAGACAAAGTATTATAATGACATGTGCAAAGAGCTGGAGATAGAAAACCAAAGGGGAAGAACATGCTCGGTGTTTCTCAAGTTGAAAGAACTGAAGAAAAAATTCAATCCTCCAGTCGCAATAGCGAAGGATTCTATGGGGAAAATATTAAGCAATGCAGGAAGCATCAAAAGAAGATGGAAAGAATACACAGAGTCATTATATCAAAAAGAATTGGTCAACATTCAACCATTTCAAGAGGTGGCATACGATCAGGAACCGATGGTACTGAAGGAAGAAGTCCAAGCTGCACTGAAGGCACTGGCAAAAAACAAGTCTCCAGGAATTGACAGAATATCAATTGAGATGCTTCAACAAACAGATGCAGCTCTGGAAGTGCTCACTTGTCTATGCCATGAAATTTGGAAGATAGCTACCTGGCCAACCAACTGGAAGAGATCCATATTTATGCCTATTCCCAAGAAAACTGATCCAACCAAATGCAGAAATTATTGAACAATACCATTAATATCACACGCAAGCAAAATTTTGCTGAAGATCATTCAAAAGCGGCTGCAGCAGTATATCGACAGGGAATTGCCAGAAATTCAGGCCGGGTTCAGAAGAGATCATGGAACCAGGGATATCATTGCTGGTATCAGATGGATTCTGGCTAAAAGCAAAGAATACCACAAAGAAATTTACCTGTGTCTTATTGATTATGCAAAGGCATTCGACTGTGTGGATCATAACAAACTATGGATAACACTGCGAAGAATGGGAATTCCAGAACACTTAATTATGCTCATGAGGAATCTTTACATGGATCGAGAGGCAGTTGTTTGGACAGAACAAAGGGATACTGATTGGTTTAAAGTCAGGAAAGGTACGTGCCAGGGTTGTATTCTTTGACCATACCTATTCAATCTGTATGCTGAGCAAATAAACCGAGAAGCTGGACTATATGAAGAAGAATGGGGCATCAGGATTGGAGGAAGACTCATTAACAACCTGTGTTATGCAGATGACACAACCTTGCTTGCTGAAAGTGAAGAAGACTTCAAGCACTTACTGATGAAGATCAAAGACCATAGCCTTCAGGGTGGATTACATTTCAACATAAAGAAAACAGAAGTCCTCACAACTGGACCAATAAGCAACATCATGATAAATGGAGAAAAGACTGAAATTGTCAAGGATTTCATTTTACTTGATCCACAATGAACCCCATGGAAGCAGCATTAAAGAAATCAAAGGATGCATTACATTGGGCAAATCTGCTGCAAGAGACCTCTTTAAAGTGTTGAAAAGCAAAGACGTCACCTTGAAGACTAAGGTGTGCCTGACCCAAGCCATGGTATTTTCAATTGCCTCATATTTTTTTCATATGCATGCAAAAGCTGAACAATGAATAAGGAAGATGGTAAGAAGAATTGACGCCTTTGAATTGTGGTGTTGGTGGAGAATAATGAATATACCATGGACTGCCAAAAGAATGAACAAATCTGTCTTTGAAGTAATATAACCAGAATGCTCCTTAGAAGCCAGGATGGTGAGGCTGAGTCTTACATACTTTGGACATGTTGCCAGGAGGGATCAGTTCCTGGAGAAGGACATCATGCTTAATAAAGTACTGGGTCAGCAGAAAAGAGGAAGACCCTTAACAAAATGGATTGACACAGTGGCTTCAACAGTGGGCTCAAGCGTAACAATTGTGAACATGGTGCAGGACTGGGCAATGTTTCGTTCTATGGTATATAGGGTAGCTATGAGTCAGAACCGACATGACAGCACCAAACAACAACAAGACCTAGGATATCGATCTTTGTGCTTTCCATCTCATTTTTATAAATTCCAATTTTTTTAGATTCATACTTCTTACATTTTACTTTGTGATTATTAATGGATGTTTGCAGCTGTTTCTTCTCATTTTGAGTCATACCACATCAGCAAATGAAGGCCCCAAAAGCTTTACTCCATCCACATGATTAAGGTCAACTCTACTTTGAGGAAGTAGCTCCTCCCCATTCGTATTTTGAGTGCTTTCCAACCTGAGGGGCTCATCTTTCAGCACTATATCAGACAATGTTCCGCTACTATTCATAAGTTTTTCACTGGCCAATTTTTTCAGAAGTAGACCACCGTGTCCTTCCTAGCCTATCTTAGTTTGGATGCTCTGCTGAAACCAATCCACCATTTTCCCTCACCTGTAAGAAATTGGAGCTCTGATACAATTTTTGGAAATAAATGGAGATGGGGGAAGAAACAGATAATGAAAATGAAGACTTTAACGGGCAGCCTGGTCTGTGCTATGGAGTGGCATGTTCACAAGGCGAGGTCCTGAACAACACTGGGGCATTAGAAAAGGCAAAGGGCAGGGCCCAGCAGTAGAGCTTAGTGGTTGCAGGATGAGCTATAGAAACAGACAAACTGAGCTTCAAACCTAAGGTCACTCCCAAGGTCACTTCATTTCTATGTGACTGTTGACAAGCTGTCTAACTCTTCAGAGGCTTTCTTGGCTGAAAACTGAAGCTAACTCTTCACAGTGCTGCTAAGAAGATCATATGAGGGCCTGGTCCATAGATACCCTCAATGCCTGGTAGCCATTAATGGTGTTCTCCTGACTAAGGACTCTCAGCACCTTGGTGATTTTGCTTCACCTTGTACTTCTTTCCCAGTGGACAGAAAGAAGTTAGTAATGAAGGATATATCAGCAGTGGGAGCCTTCTCCTACCACTACCCTTGTACCAGGTCAGAGCAAATGTCCCCAGAGTGTGAATGACCTTCAGTTCCTCCCTGAAGCTTCATTCACAATCCCACATGAGATTCCTTTAACATAGCATGAATTGTTGGGTCACTGGTGACAGATATCAGACCTCCTTTTGAGTAGCTAAGAGGGATGTCACTGAAATTTCATCTCTTCTGACTCAGGCTGTCACACAATTACCTTCCTGTTTTATTCCAAATGCCAGCATTAAACCAGGTTCGTGAAGTTGGCAAGTTGGAGGCATTGCTACAACTCTTTAATCTTTCCTTGTTCTCTAAGTAATGCTTAAAACTGAATAACATTTAAATTTAATGTTGTATAACTGGACAATTATAGCCTTCAAAATTACGGCTGTAGATTTGCATTTTATATCTCCAATGGTGGGTTTTCTCTGAAGACCCTGCTCCATGAGTTTGTGTAGAGCAATGGAAAGACTTCTTGTATTCTGCCTCTCTGCGTTGTGTTGCTTGGCAGGAAGCCCTGATGGATTTTTCTGATCCAAACTTCTAGGAAGTTCCTTCTTTCTCCCAAACTGCAGGCTTCAGGCCTAACTTCAGGATTGACTATTTCTTTCAGGTCTCATAGCTGAACTTAGATAACTCATAGATGACCTCACCAATTTTAAATAAAATCAGCAGAGATGAACCATACTAAAAAGCAAGTACTCCTTTTTTTTTTTTTGGTAGGTCCTAAATTAGCTTTTGGTGGCCATGAAAGAGAGAGAAGAAAAGTACTGACTAGAAATCATGTTATGCCATGTCATTTAAAAAAAAAAAAAAAAACTATACTGTTTATTTCAACTCACCATTAAACAGATGAATAGGCAAATCATTTTGCTATCTGTTAGATAAAACCCGAAATATCAGTGTGTTTTGGGGAGAAAAAGGTAAGAAAAATCAAATTAGTAGAAGATTTTAGGGAATGTACAATTATGTCCTTTTTCATATGGCTTGCTTGGAGTATAGGGTATTTTTAGAGGACTAATTTAACATCGGAAACCCTGGTCATATAGTGGTTAAGAGCTACAACTGCTAACCAAAAGATATTAGCAGTTCTAATCCACCAGATGCTCCTTGGGAACTCTATGGGCCAGTTCTACTCTGTCCTACAGGGTCACTATGAGTCAGAACCAACTCAATGGCACCTCGCAGCAATGACAATTTAACACCTACATGATAGTAAGAGGTAGAGGATATCTGAGCACAAAATATGTTTCCCAGCTCACATAAAAAGTACATTATTAAGATAAAGGAGCAAAAAATATAGTTCAAAATATACCAAATGTTAATAACTAACATTTCTAATCTATTATTTTAAATTATGTTTTCCTAATTTATTACTTTAAATTATTTCTTGAATTTTTTAATTTCACCTTTTTTGAAAAAGTTGTTACATTTTTGCTGCCATTAAAAATTTCTTATTTAAATAATTTTGGTTTGCTCCCCACACAATTGTTTGTCTTCGTTGTTGTTTTGGCATATGTTAGCCTTGGGCATTTAAATTGCTCATGAATTGGTTTTACCAAGTGTGGGCTATTATGAGAATAAAAATAGTCATTCTCAAATGGGGCTCAAAAGCAGAAAATAAATCACAAGTAGGGCAGGCTCTTGATGAATATTGATTGCCTCAGAGCATTATGCCTGCCATGTGTGTGCCTATGCGTGTCCAAGATGTACACATGTGTGTTGTTAAGAGGGCAGTGTGGTGTGTGTGACCAACATACAGTAGAGTACACGAGTACATCTTATCTATGTGGAGATCTCAGAAATACTGAAAACAATCATTTTCCATCTTTTATAGGAAGTTTAGTCAGATACCAAAATTACTTTAATATTAAGAACAGAAATAAAAGGTGATCTAAAATGTTTCCCGTTACTCTCTGCTATATAACCCCAAACCACTGAATACCCCATTAAGGTTTATAACATGGTGATATTGGAGGAAAGAACTCTACTGATGCAATCTTCAAAGGGAAGATTCAAAACTAAGGCAGGGTGAGCTATTTGGCTGTCATTTATTCCCCAGCCAGCTTTTAGCTGAATTCACATTAAAGTGTGCCATGTGTATCTCATTCAAGCTTTAGGGAGTTGGGATTCCTGCCAGTACCACCCAGTCAGCTCCAAAGAAAAGCTGCCTGATGCAAGCTGGGCCTACCTCCATGCAGAACTTCGCCAAGATCTCTTCCCAACTGGGACTGACACTTGATTATCAGGGTGAGGCAAAAATGAGGGAAATCCTGAATGAGATGGACTGACACAATAGCCACAACAGTGGACTTAAACATACCAACCATTATGAAGATGGCACAGGACCCAGCAACATTTTATTCTGTTGTACACGAGTGGGAGCTGACTTGACAGCAAATAATGACAACCAAGAAGGGTCTCAGTCAGCAAAGACTCTGGAATACTGGCAATGGCATTCTCAGTACCCAGATGTAAATATATGCTAATAGATTCTGCCACCAGCTCGTTCCTCAGATTTGCTATTCAACCTGATAGTTACTAAACACTTTGTGGACAGGAGGCAACATGGAAGATTTAAGCAGCTCTTTCTTTTTTAAATTGTCTGTCCTATGCTTTTCCTTTGGGAGCCCTGTGGCACAGTGGTTAAGAGCTCAGCTGTTAACCAAAAGGTAAGCAGTTTGAATCCACCAGCCACTCCTTGGAAACCCTATGGGGCAGTTCTACTCTGTTATAGGGTCTCTATGAGTTGGAATCAACTCGATGTTTTTTGTTTTTTTAATGCTTTTCCTTCAAAACAGTCATTACAAGTACTTGGTTATTGTCTACATCCCCCACAAGAGCTCCACGAGGACATGGACTTTGTCTATCTTGTTTTCGATCTATCTAGGGCTTATCATACAATAGGTGTTCATTAAATGCTTCTTTAATAAGTGAACAAAATGGGGGAAGACTTCATGGAAGAAGTAGGACTTGAGTTGTCTTTGGAAAAATGTTGAAGGTAGGTATAGAATATTGAAGAAAGAATGGAGAAATATGATATTAGAGAGAAAATGGAAGTTTCAAAAGGGAGAGAGAATAATCTTGGTTTTTGAACATTGAGTTTGTGTACTGTCAGAGCACACATAGCAGGCAATTGTTGATGGGCTGGGGAGATAGATTTGGGCCTGAAGTAGAGCTTGACAAGTTTGTGAGGTAGGGGAATAGTGGAAGCCCCACCAATGGGTGCCATCTCAGAGAGGATGTAAGGCAGGAGGCAAGAGAACGGGAAACATCTTGGTGTCAAGTCCACAATGACTGAGCAATAAGATGTAGGAACAAGAACAGAGAGAAGGAATGAGTGGCCCAAGAAGTAGAATAAAGATATCCCTTATCACTTATGGGTAAGAATTGTTTCCTTTTTCTCTCTCTCATACCACCAGCGGGCAATGCTCCTTAATGTTGGCCACTAGGTAAAGCCTCACTTGATAAAGGATGCGGGCGCATGATGCACTGTCCATATACCAGCTGTATCTCTTAGACAAGTTACTCCACCTCTCTGAGACTCAGGTTTCTCATCTATAAAATTGGAGTGAAACCTGCCTCTTCGATTTGGGGTAATACTGGGAAAATTCAGAGTGATGAGACATGCAAAGCACCAAACGGTCTCTGACACATCTCAGAGGCTTAATCAATTACAGTTTTCTTCCTCCCACTTAGCCCTGGACTCAGAAGAGCTAACTTTAAGAGCTCTGCCACTGAGCCCCTGTGTGATCATGTGCCTCAGTTTCCATACTTAAGTGAGAGAATGGACTTGGCAATCTCCAAAATACCTTCGAATTCTAAAATTCTCTAATTCTCAGAAAGAAGTGTTCGGGAATCACATACTTCGCATTTTTAACGACGTAATTTCTCAGGAGAGGCAGAGTTACTAACTAGTCTTTGCTTGACCTTATCAACAAGCTGTAATGACTTTATGACACTTTCTGATTCTAGGGCCTGAGGATCTTCCTCCTCGCATGGGCAGTGGATGTATCCATGAGGCTTAATTCTTAAGAGAACACCTTGTGAGTAAACAAGGGGCCTTCAGTCCATAATAGAAACTTCTTTGAGGTGCTGCAAAGTCAGCTGTCTGCCTCAGACAGACACTGGAGTGAATAATGAAAGCACAGGTGGTAGCTATAAATGCAGAGACTGGGAATTACATTGAAAGCACATTTCTAGACAAATCCTCATGATGACTATTTAATAAGTAGGTTACCCCAGAGCCTTGAGCCTTCAGAACATAACAATTATGTCATGAACCAGACTCACAGCTCCTCTGGCCCAGGACTCTGCGAGGGCCCAAACAACTCCTGGTGGAAATACTCAGCTCCCTCCCCCAACACCTGTTGCCACCCCCACCCCCCACCCCCATCATCATGCACCCTACCAGATGGTAAGGACTTTGGGATACTGGCCTTATTCTTTGGGTCCTGCCATAGACCTCAGCATGAGGTCTTACACAGAGGCAGCATTCAGTAAACATAAGGTAAATGAAGTGTGTCACAAAAGCTCTATTCACCTCAATAATGGCTAATAAGTCAATTGATATGAAGCTAGCTAAGCCTTTTTTGAATTTGCCTCATATTTTCAGCCTCCATGAGTTTGGATAATCAGTGAAGGAGTGCTTTCTTTAATTTGCTCTAAACACAGTTCTTTCCTGCTTTGAGGAATCCCCTCAAGGAGTCCTGGGTGAGAAACGCATAAAATGCCAACAGAATGTGAATCATCATAACCAAAGTAAAGCACCATAGGAATTTAAAGGAGAGGATGAATTTTAGGAAAGTAGAAATGCTTCATGAACTAAGTGGCATTTGTGTCTGTTTTTTAAGGAGTATTAAGATTTTTACTAACAATTGAAAGGAGGGAGGTGGCATTTCAAGCAAAGAATACAGCCTAAGCAAGGCATGAAGGCAGAAAGTGAAAAATGCATCAGAGGAAGCAGCTAATTAAATCAGATGCAGTAGATTTGGTGGAATCCAGGTTGAGGCTATACTGTGAAGAGATTTGGTTTACTACTGAATTATGTAAGCCATAATATTTAAGCTGGTAAGGGCAGAACATTAGGAACACTAACGTGAAAATACCATTAAAAAGGAAAACATCTGGATTCTGAGGCTCTCATTAGAAGATTATGTGGCTTGCTCCTCCAAGTGTGGTAGATACCAGCAGCTCAGCATCACCTGGGAGCTTGTTAGAAATTCAGACTTGGGCTGACCCAGACATAATAAATCAGAATCTGTATTTGAATATGATACCCAGGTGACCCAAATGCACATTAAAATTCAAGAAGCACTGGTTAAAGGAGAACTGAGAAGAGCCTGAACACAGGTGGCTGCTCAAAGAGGACAGGAAGAAAACAGAGAAGAGAATGTGAAGAGGTAAGGCTGATAGGGGGCATTCAAGACATCTGAGGCTTTGAGCTGGAGACCAATAGTGGTGTCATTCTCAGGAATCTCAATAGGGAAAAGATGTAGTGTGTGTGGGGTGATAGGGAAGATGAAAACTTACTTTCACATATAGACATGGAGGAGCCTGCTGGGCGTATCCAGATACAGGGTACCAGAAGGTACTTGGAAAAGTGTATTAGACCACAAATAAAATTAAGTCCTCTTGCACTTCATCTGAGTAACAAAGACATTCAGATGGATAATGTAAAATATCTAAAATGTTGGAGTAGAATAACAAAACATCACAACTCAAAGAAAGCATAAATGCCGACCCTCTCCTGTGGCGGGGAAAAAATCACAGGCCCAGAGAGGGGAAGTAACTGTAGAGAAATAACTCAAAGTCTCCTGACTGCCAACCCAGGGCTTATTTCACTTCATTGTTTTCCTGATAATATTTGTCTTGGGAGCAAGGGAAACTTGGAGTTGGGTTAATGAAGATATGGCTAGAAACCCAGAAAGGGAAGGGTGGTGACCATCAGTGGGAGTCTTAACAAATGGTTTAGCAAGAAAAGTTAAGGTATTTTATAAATTAATCTCTTCACATGGTGCACACACCTTGGTCAGGTTTCAGGGTTATTTGATATTGGTATTTCAAAGCCAATTCTAATCTGGAATGTTTATTATGAAAAAAATCATATTAACTAACACATAGTGCTTATATACACCAGGAACTGTTCCAGGTGCTTTACATATGCTAACTCATTTAATACAACAATTATATGAAGTAGGTACTGCTATTCTCTCCCATTTTGTAGATGGAGAAACTGAAGCACAAGTAAATTAAGTAACCTACTGTCATGGATTGAATTTTGTCCCCTCAAAATATATGTCAGCTTGGTTAGGCCACGATTTCCAGTATTGTATGGTTGTCCTCCGTTTCGTGATTGATATAATTTTCCTATGTGTTGTAAATCCTCATCTCTGCTTATGGTTAATGGTGCAAGATTAAATTATGTTGAAGAGGATTAGGGTGGGATGTAACACCCTTGCTTAGGTCATACCCCTGATCTAATGTAAAGGGAGATTCCCTGGAGTGTGGCCTGCACTACCTTTTATTTTATAATAGACGAAAGGAAAGGGGAGGCGGCAGAGAGTTGGGGACCTCATACCACCAAGAAAGCAGTGCCAGGAGCAGAGTGCATCCTTTGAACCCGGGGTTCCTGCATGGAGAAGCTCTGAGACTAGGGGAAGATTGACACTGAGGACCTTCCTCTAGAACCAACAGAGACAGAAAGCCTTCCCTTTGAGCTGGCACACTGAATTCAGGCTTCTAGCCTGCTAGATTGTGAAAGAATAAATTTTTCTTTGTTAAAGCCATCCACTTGTGGTATTTCTGTTATAAATAACAACAACAAAAACAAAACTGAGACACCTACCCAATATCACACTACTAGTAAGTGCTGGAACCAGGATACGAACATGCAACAATCTTTTATTTCTTCTTGAAACGTCAGCTGTATATTATTTTCCTCTCTTTTCTGTGTAAAACTTTCTGTGTCAATCAGTTTTAACCCTGCATGGCTTGTTAACAGAAGTACCAGGCTTGGGTAAATTTATAATTAATAATTAGTCTATATCCTCTTTGACTAATTCTTCTGCAGTTTTGATCTAACACTGGCTTCTACTCAATGCTGTTAATCCACTTCCAAATCCTTTTTAATGCTTTTTTGTCCCATTATCTTTAAGCCATTTCTAACGATCGTCTTAATAAATCTCTTCTTCTCAATAAGTTCAGTAACAGGAGACAAGAAAAGATGTTGATTCTATTGTTTTTGAAGGACGAAGTCTTCTGAACTGGATTTTCCCTTTTCTAGCTTTGGGGCTGGGATTTCTGTTCAGTGGAGTTGAGTTTCCTCAGGCTGAGATCAGAGGGATGGCTGCGGTTGGCTTCCTCTCTCCATGTTGAAGACGCTTCCAGCATGCCACCTGTGCCTCCTTTGTAGCATCTCTTGATAAAACATGCTCCAGCCATGTTTCCTTTGGAAGGCGCTGGCACAGCTCCTTCTGAATTAAATCCTCCCAGCTGGAGAAAGCCTAGGCTGAGGGTGGGGTGCAGAGGAAGAGTCTGTCTTACAGGGACCTTCATTAATGGCCTCGTGGACTGCCTTGATTTTCCACATGTCTGACCAAGTCAATTTCCTGTCTTGGATCCCTTTCCTTCTTGTCAAATCCCAAATTTTCAGCTCTTCATCTTTGGCCTGTCTGTGTGGGTGATCAATTTAAAATTTTTCTGCTTGAAATGTACCAAGTGTTTGCCTTTTGGAAAGGGGTCCAAAGCAGTGTCAGGGGAAAGGCCCAAAGTTTAATTTTCTCCAAATGATAAACCTGAAAGTCTATTTTCTTTCTCTCCTCCCTTTCAATCTCTTTTTTTTTCCTCCAACATTTTGAACAGAATATTAAGTAAACATGCTAATACTTCACATAATAGAACTATTATTAGCCTAAGACTTGGTTGCTTTTTCCCCCCAAAGAGGATTATATTATTCACTAAGCTATTTTAAACATTGTAATGTTTTGTTTATCTCTAGAAGAAACTTCCAGTTCTTGAATATACAGCTATAAATGAAAAAGATCAACATTTTCATGGTCTAATACAATTGATCCTACCAAGTGTTCCTTTAAATTTCTTTTTTCCCCTTTGGTCTAGTATGAACGATATTTAGATGGTTTGGTTTAAAGAATCTTGATTTTATTACTTCATTTTAGCAGTTATTTCGGACAGGATAAATAAACTATGTCTGGATGTGGAATAGTATTTACAACTCAGAACGTGGAAAGCAACATTGTGAAAGCAAAATAAGCAGACGGACACAAATGTAGTTAAACTTGAATACCATTTCAAACCACAATTTTCAGGTTTGGGAAAAAATAATTATCACATGAGTTGTGGTTAAGAGGAATCGTTGGTCTGCAGCTTTGTCATGAAGCCAAAAACACAGGGAAAAATATTTGATTAATGGAGAATAATCTGCATGGTTATGACTGCAAAACAAAACAAAATTACAAATAGGCAGTTTAGATAGTCTCGACCTTTTAGTTACAGGGAGAAAAGTTTTGTTTTGTGTTTTTAGGTTTCTTTATTGAAGAATCTTTCCATAAACCATTCTTTTCTTTATCTGTGAAATGGCCTCTCATTCTTCAAGACCCAACTCAAAGGAATTCTCCCCTGAAGAGCTTTTCTGATTCCCCAATTTGGATTTACACATTCCCTCATCTGTGTTCAGCTTAAACATCTCCTAGAACATTGAACACTTTGTGTCACAATATTCTATGAGTCTGTCATCCTCCTTGGACCATGAGCACCCTGAGAAATGGACCGTGTTTTAGTAATAATTTTGACAATGTCTAGCTAAAAACCCAGTTGTTAATGGATGAAAAATGAACAAGTGAATATCATTGATCAGTTAGTTGACTAAATGGTCAGTATTCATATTCATTCAGCTAATACTGTAAGTTAGGCACAGCAAGGTGCTAAGAATACAATAATGAATAAAGATGGCCTGGTCTTTGCCCTCATAGAGCTTACAATCTGGTGAAGGAGAAGGACATAATAAATGTAATCAATTTTAGAGGGTGTTTCTTCTTGATTGATAGAATGCATTTTAAATCAAGTCAGTAAATACATTTTCCATTATCATTTTTGTAACACCACTAAATGAAATGAGATTTTAGTTTCAACAAAGGGCTATTAAATATGACATCAACATACAGTAATTAGAAAATACTTGAGGGTTTTTATTGTTTCCTTGTTTGAGTTATGAAGGAGAGAAAGGAATAGAACTGGGTAGAATAAATAACTTTCTAGTAAAGGCTCTCGTAAACTCATTTTGTTTAAAACAAATACACAGTCACACACATATGCACACACACACACATATTATTAGTAGAGTCTGGCGGAAAGAACAAATCCAAGCAAGGAGATGGTGATTCTAATCCCAGATCTGCCACTAAGCAACTCCGTGTCAACACATTATTAAATCTGTCCCTTCTCACACACAGAGCTCTAAAATGAAGGTTGTGAGACTTAGATAATAAATGTAAAACTAATAAATATGAAAATACAATGATGTTGCAAATATTAAATTATCCAATTCAAGCAAAGGAGCATATATTGAGCACCCCCTCTCTTAGGTACGTTGGCCACATTAACATCAATAAGGAATCTGGGAAAAGCAAATTCGTAGAGAAGATGGTGAGTTTGGTTCTAGATTCAACAGCAACAGGTTTTTTTGTTTGTTATTATTACTTGCTTTATTTCTGGGCAGTGTTTCATTCAGTTGTACATAGGGTCACTATGAGTCAGAGATGACTCAATGGCACCTAACAACAAAAACATTACTTGCATAACTACAACTTGTTTGGGAGAAGGAGGAGCAAAGAGGGAAGATCCAAATAAATATCCAAAGATATTTATTTTTCTATTTCAATTTATTCTTTGAGTTTTTAGGGGAGAATTTTATGATACCCCCTGACATTATCCACAGTATCGACAGTTGAGGGGACCACCCAATTAGAGTTAGGAACAGCTATTGAAAACACTAGGAGGAATTTATAACTTATTTTTCAGGGTTTGAGGAAACCATCTTGAAAATGCATCAGCATTGACATTGTCAGCAACAGTGAATAAGTGGGGGCTTTTTAAACAAGCTACTTAATGGAACTACTAGGCCCCTCAGGGGAGTTGCTCAGTAAGGCAGGAAGGAGAACGAAAACAAGCTCTAATCACCAGAAAGTCTTTAAATTGTATTTTCGTTACATGCTGAAATTTGACACAAAACTAAACTTAGGTGAAATGTAAGTAAAAACAAACAAACTACTGTATCAACCTAATGTCATTTACTCAACAAATTCTGATAAAATTTGAAAATCTCTGGAAGGTTGGGGAATAATTGCCTCTATGCTGAAATCTTGCCGTTTGCCACCCTATCTGTAAACTATATTGTACATACCAGCTGTATGTGCCACAGGTAGTGAAATCAATAGAATGGGCTCCTAGTCCCTTTATCGTCACTTAAGACTTGCATGTTATTTGAGGTGTATTTACAATGATGGTTTATAAATTAATGGTTTGTTCAGCTGGCCTAGTAACTTGCATTCAAATCATCTGAATTTTGATGGCAAACTTTCTTTTTAGAAAACTAAATACAAGAAAACAAGAAGAAAGAAAGGATCATAATTTTCTATTTACTTGCTGGTGTCTGGTGTCTTGTTTTCCTTTATCCCAAAAAAGAAGAAGCCTGCTTGTGTTTTGATAATGCTGTTTATCTGTCAGATGGTACAAGCAGGAGCCAGCTGCTTCCCATAAAGATATCTTGGGAAATATCAATGAAGCTGTCTACAATGGCAGTTGTTATCTGATACCATTTCTAGGGGGTAATTCCTGTTGAAACACTGTAGGAGAGTTTTCTAAAGAATAGGCCAACATGTCAAGAATGATTAGTGTTGATACATGCCAAAGTCAATGCAAAATAAGTAAAGAGAAAAATAAAATCTTCTTTGAGGGAGAAAGGAAAGAAAGGTTCAGAAAATGGTTAAAAGCAGACAATGTCCACGTACACTGGGAGGGAGAATGGTGAAGCAGGTGTGGTAGTAGGTGCTTTAGGCTGGGTTCTTTAGAGAAGTAAAACCAGTAAAGCATATAAAGATATACAGAGAGATTTATCTCAAGGAAACGGCTCACATGATCGTAGAGGCTGGAATGTCCTAAGTCTGTGGTTCAGGATAGAGGCTTCTCCTGATTCACGTAACTGTAGGGGCTGGTGAATCCAAGATCAGTGGGTCGGAGAGCAGGGCTCTTGCTCACAGGCAGTGAAGATTGATGAATCCCAAAATTGGCAGGCAAGTTGCTAGCTCAAATCCCAAGAACCAAAGGTCAGATTAACAGGACCCAGCTGCAGGATCCAGAGCAGGCAAAAGCCAGAACATCCACTTATATTCAAATGTAGGCCACATATCCAAGGAAATTCTCTTTTGACTGTTTAGATACTCACAGCAGATACCATCATGGGGGTGATCACATATGAACACTGTGAATCATGGCCTAGCCAAGTTGACACACAATCTTAACCATCACAGTCCACCCCTTGTCAACTTGGCACCTGTACACATCTCCCCACACCATACATAATCTCTGAATAAAGACAATTACAAAGTCGTACTTGCACCCAACATGATACAACCAAAAATGCAGTAGCCCCATTTACATCTTATATTTTATAAGCGAGGGAAACAAAAATATTTGATGCACACATACGAAGCAGAAATACTCATAACAATTACAGTCCTTATTTCTGCAACTGGTCATGTGGCTGTAACTGGTATTTATAACTACCTTCTTCCACCACCCATTCTGTATTCCCTTTGCCCTCAGCAAGCACCTCAGCTGGTCATGGTCCTTTACCTGCTGGGGTGACCCAAACCTTCATTGCTGAAGGTTCTGGGCTATTAGTAGTCATGTCGGAATTTGGTTTCTGTAGTTTCGTATTGACTTTAATCACAGGGCATGGTAGTACTAAGAGACGCCCTAAAGGATCTCCTGCATTCCAGACATACTCTTATATACCTCCATTATGTAATATCAATCTGATTTCCTCTTGGTAATCAGGATCAATCACACCAGCTAGTATGGTAACTCCCTTCTTTGCCTGTTGATCCAAAGGCGTAAGGAGCCCAAAGTGGCCAGGTGGCATTCTTAGCTTCCAGTTCAATGGAATCAGTGATGTGCCTCCAGGTGGAAACATTCCTCCTTTTGGAACTAAGACTACTAGACCTGCAGAGCATAAGGTTGCCGGGACAGGAAGCAAAAATCTTCCAAGTGGCTCACTAGGGATAATAGTGAGTGATGCCACTCCCCTCTCTACCTCTTGATTCCTGGACCCATGAATCCTGGCTATGGGAGAAACAGCACCATATATTGGATGCTGGTTTACAGCATATACAGCCTTCTGGAGAACGTTGCCCCACCCCCGCAAGGTATTGCCACCTAGCCGGTGCTGTAGTCATGTCTTTAGGAGGCCATTCCATCGTTCTGTCAAGCCAGCTGCTTCAGGATGATGGGGAACATGGTAAGACCAGTGAATTCCATGAGCATGGGCCCACTGCTGCATTTCATTTGCTGTGAAGCTAGTCCCTTGATCAGAGGCAACGCTGTGTGGGATACCAGGACAGTGGATAAGGCATTGTATAAGTCCATGGATGGTAGTTTTGGCAGAAGCATTCTGTGCAGGAAAGGCAAATCCATACCCAGAGTAAGTGTCTATTCCAGTAAGGACAAAACACTGCCTTTTCCATGATGGAAGTGGTCCAATGTAATCAACTTGCCACGTGGTTGCTGGCTGATCACCTCAAGGGTTGGTGCCACATTGGGGACTCAGTGTTGGCTCTGCTGCTGGCAGATTGGGCACTCAGCAGTGGCTGTAGGCAAATCAGCCTTGGTGAGTGGAAGTCCATGTTGCTGGGCCCATGCATAACTTCCATTCCTGCCACCATGGCCACTTTGTTCCTGAGCCTATTGAGTAATGACAGGAATAGCTGGGGAAAGAGGATGAGTGGTTTCCATAGAACGTGTCATCCTATCTACTTGATTGCTAAAATCATCCTCTGCTGAGGTCACTCTTTGGTAAGTATTCACATGAGACACAAATATATTCACTTCTTTGGCCCATTCAAAGAGGTCTATCCACATGCCTCTTCTCCATAAATACTTGTCTCCAATTTTCTAATCATGTTTCTTCCAAGTCCCAGACCATCCAGCCAAGCCACTGGACACAGCTCATGAATCAGTATACAGTCCCACATCTGACCATTTATCTTTCCAAGCAAAGTGAACAACCAGGTACACTGCTTGAAGTTCTGCCCATTGGGAGGATTTCCCTTCACCACTGTCCTTCATAAAATTTCCAGAAAAAGGCTGTAGAGCTGCCTCTGTCCACTTTGGAGTGGTGCCTGCATATCATGCAGAACCATCTGTAAACCAGACACGAGTTCTCTCTTCTTTAACCAATTAATCATAAGGAACTCCCCATGAGGCCATAGGTGCAGACTAGGAAACAGAAGGTAATGTGATGGGAATGGAGACCATGGGCATTTGGGGCACTTCATCATGTAACTTACTTTAGCCTTCAGGTCCTCCTTGGGCCAATCTCATATACACCGCTTCCAGGTAATGCTGTGCACATCCAACCTTATGACTTGGTGTCCCATGGTTAAGTATTCAGTCTCTATAAGGCCCAGTAACAAGCCAAAAGCTGTTTCTCAAAAAGAAGAGTAGTTATCTGCAGAGGATGGCAGGGCTTTGCTCCAAAATCTTAAGGGTCTGTGCTGTGATTCACCAATAGGAGCCTGCCAAAGACTCCAAACAGCGTCTCTTATCTGCCACTGACACTTCAAGCACCATTGGATCAGCTGGATTATATGGCCCAAGTGGCAAAGTGGCTTGCACAGCAGCCTGAACCTGTTGCAGAGCCTTCTCTTATTCTGGGCACCACGCAAAACTGGCAGCTTTTCAAGTCACTTGATATAAACAGGCCAGAGTAACACACCAAAATGAGGAATATGTTGCCTCCAAAATCCAAAGAGGCCCACTAGGCATTGTACCTCCTTTTTAGTTGTGGAAGCAGCCAGAAGCAATAACTTATCCTTACTTCAGAAGGAATATCTCAACATGCCCCACACCACTGAACCCCTAGAAATTTCACTGAGGTGGAAAGTGCCTGAATTTTTGTAGGATTAATTTCCCACCCTCTAGCATGCAAATGTTTTACCAATAAGTCCAGAGTCACTGACACTTCTTCCTTACTAGGTTTAATCAACATAATGGCATCAATGTAATGGACCAATGTGACATATTGTAGAAGGGAAAGGAGATCGAGGTCCCTGCGGACTAAATTATGACAGAGAGCTGGAGAGCCAATGTAGATCTGAGGTAGGCAACTGAAGGTGTATTGTTAGCTTTGCCAGCTGAAGGCAAACTGCTTCTGATGGTCCTTCAAAACAGGTATGGAGAAAAAGGCATTAGCCAGATCAACAGCTGCATACCAGTTACAAGAAGATGTATTAATTTGCTCAAGCAATGAAACTATATCTGGAACAGCAACTGCAATTGGAGTCACTACCTGGTTAAGTTTTCAATAATCTACTGCCATTCCCCAGGATCCATCTGTTTTTTTTTTTGCACAGGCCAAATAGGCGAGTTGAACAGGGATGTGGTGGGAATCACCACACCTACATCCCTCAAGTCTTTGATGCTGTCAGTAATCTCTGCAATCCCTCCAGGAACAGAGTATTGCTTTGCTTTAATATTTTCCTAGGTAGGGGCAGTTCTAATGGCTTCCACTTGGCTTTTCCTACCATAATAGCTCTTACTGCATTTGTCAGAGATCCAATGTGGGGGTTCTGCCAGTTGCTGAGTATATCTATTTCAATTATGCATTCTGGAACTGGGGTAATCACCACTGGATGGGTTCAGGGACCCATTGGACCTATTGAAACAGACATGAGCTAACACTTCATTAACAACTCGACCTCCACATGCCTCCACTCTGACTGGTGAATGAGAGTGATATTTTGGGTCTCCTGAAATTAGTGTCGGCGCAGAACCAGTATCAAGTAATCCCTGAGAATTCTCATTATTTCCTTTTCCCCAGTGAACACTCACTATTGTAAAAGGCCATAGATTCCTTCGGGGAAGACTGGTAGAGAGATTAACAGTATAAATTTTTGACAGTGTATTGAAGTCCTTCCTCTAGGGGACCCAGCCTCCCCTTCATTCAAGGGGTTGTGGGTCTTTGAACTCACTCAAGTATGGGAATTGATTGAGGGACTGTGACTCTCTATTCTGGCAATTCAAGTTAGACTGCTGTTCACCTGACCTAGAATTCATCTACTTGTACAGATCAAGTAAATATTTAGTAGATTTCCTATCTATTTCACTCCTAGGAACACCATGACTAAGTAGCCAATGCCATTAAGTCCATACGAGTCAAGCTCTTCTGATTACTTCTTCTACTCTGCTGTCTATTACCGTAACCATGCCCACCTTGTCTTTGTCAATTGAGTGCCACCGCCTGGCCCCAACTACCATGGGGTCCAATCAGCCCCATTGTATTTAGGTGCCTTAATTCAGTTTGGCAGTTCCCACTGTCAAATCTGATTTACATAAAATAGCAATCACACCAGTCTTCAAGGATGCTGGAGCCGTCTTCACAAATTTGTTCCTCACAGTTGTGGTAAAAGATGTGTCCTCTGGGTATTCCATGTGTGGGTCTATGGGTCTAACCTGATAAATCCACTCTAGCATGCCAATTTCCCTAAGCCTTTGGATAGGTTCTTCTACGGTATACCAAGGCAGGTCTGGTACTTCAACTTGATTTAGTGTAGGCTGCCGTGTAATTCATGCTTCAGCAACTCAATCAAATAAACTATTAGATCCTTTCCTAACTTCTTGAGCTGAAACATTGAATGAAGAATCTGTGCTCAGTGGACCCATATCAATAAACTCAGACTAATCCATCTTTATTTTCCTTGCAGCATTATCCCACACCCTTAATAGCCATTCCCACACATATTCTCCAGGTTTCTGTTTGTACATATTAGAAAAGTCAAGCAGTTCTTTTGGAGTATAGCGTACCTCCTCCTGAGTCACATTTTGTACTTTACCCTTCAGGGCTCACTGGAACTTAAGACTAGTTATAGGTCTAGAGGGAAAACCCTGGTGGTGTAGTGGTTAAGAGTTATGGCTGCTAGCCAAAAGGTCAGCAGTTCGAATCCACCAGGCGCTCTTTGGAAACCGTATGGGGCAGTTCTACTCTGTCCTATAGGGTTGCTATGAGTCAGAATTGACTTGACAGATAATGGGTTGTTTTTTGTTTTGTTTTGTTTTGTTCCGTTCTGTTCTGTTAATAGGTCTAGAAGCCAGAATCTGTAGTGTGGAATTATTTTGAGAGCATTCAGCATTATTTTGTAAAGCATCTGAATCAGGCAATGCCCCAGGCAATGCTCAGGCAAGGGCCTTTAGAGGCAGCTGGGCTAAGGCTAATCTCTTTAGATGGGAGTGGAGGGGCTAATGCTTTTTCTGGGCAGAGTGGTGTAGCAGACAAACATGAAGTAATCTCTCCAAATGGGAGTGGTTCTGTTGGCAGAAGTGGTTCAACAGAATTTAGGGGTTCAGAGTCTCCAGCTTCCTCATTACCTGCCCATATGCCCCCATGCCAAGTTTCAGGATCCCACTCCTTCCCAATCAATGCCCTCATTTTAATTTCAGACACCTTTCAAGGTTGGCAGCTGAGCTGGTATTGTAATTCAGCCACTCTTACAGTAAGACTCTGGGTTTGGTTTTTGGCAATATCAGCTCTGTTACTTCAAGAAATAAACCTTTCTTTCAAAGCACAAGTAGAAACTTTGAGGTTATTTATGTGACACTTGAGCTTTGACTCTGAAGCCCTGAGCACATCTCTTTCTTTCATCAGTTTGTCCAGCAAAAGTAGGACCAACCAACCAGCTTCCTTATACTTCTCATTCTGACAAAACTATAGAAAGATATCACACATGTGTTCACTCAGAGCCTCACCTTTCATCAATACCTGATCTATTAGAGGTGGTAGTTTGTGTATTTGTATTGCCACCTCATGCCATGGGTTAGCAGTGCCCTCTTTACTGCTGGAAACAAAGTCATCAAAGTCTTTAAGACTAACCAGACTTGAGAACCAATTTAGAAAACTCATCCTTACAATTTTGTTTCTCTAGACCACTCTCGGTACCAAATACATTTGGTTGGATTCCTTAGAGAACCAAAACCAGTAAAGCGTATAAAGATATATAGAGAGATTTATATTAAGGAAATGGCTCACATGATTGTAGAGGCTGGAACATCCCAAGTCCATGGATCAGGATAGAGGCTTCTCCTAATTCATGCAGCCGTAGGGGCTGGCAAACCCAAGATCTACAGGTTGGAGAACAGGGCTCTTGCTCACAGTCTGTGAAGATCAACAAATCCCAAGATCAGAAGGCAAGTTGCTAGCTGAAGTCCCAAGAACTGAAGGTCAGATGAACAGGAGTCAGCTGCAGAATCCAGAGCAGGCAAAAACCAAAACATCCACTTATATTCAAATGCAGGCCACACACCCAATGAAACTGTCTTTCAACTGATTGGTACTCATAGCACATCCCATCATGGGTGTGATCACATATAAACAGTGAGAACCATGGGCCAGCCAAGCTGACACACAATCTTAATCATTACAGTAGGGATGAAAGTTGAAAGCTATGGCCACAGCCACTGGTGCCTAGATATTAGCAGATGTCTTCATAATAGACGTACTTGGAATTAGAGCTTGATGATGGAGGAATGAGAAAGCAATGCTCAGAAGATCTCAGATGCTTGGAGCTGAGTAATTTTACCTAGGTTGACTTTCCACTGAAGGACATTAAAGAATTCTCCCACAGTCACAAAAAAAAAGAATGGTGCCTCCATAAATAGAGCCCTGGACTCAGACATGGGCTCCATATGGATGGAAGAAGTTAAAACAAATGGTAGAAGTTTCAGAGGAGAGAGCGCAGGGAAAGGGAACTGTGAAACTATGTTCCATGAGAAATGGTCATGGAGAAAAAGAGTTCAGGGAGGGGAGGACAAACATCCGTCAAATGTTTTAAGAGCTTTCATGTAGAAAGTTTTATTCTGTGAGTTCCTGAAAGCTGCATTATTATATAACCCATAGGAAGAATTTCCAAGCTATAGATTTCATCTGGACATAAGTAAAACCAGTATGTTGGAAAAGCAAAACGTGTGGATATAAACATAAATGAAAGTTTACTTTTGTCCCCCACTGTCTCATTAAACAGCTCATTGGCAGTAGTCTTTCCCTGCCTTGAGTGAAAACTTGGGCAAGCCCATGACTTTTCTGGTCCCTCCGACTCGATGGCACTGGGGTGGTTTTAGGTAAAAGAAAGTTCTACAGTTACTTAAAGTCAAAGACACAGTCTCAACCCAGTAATTACAGTGAGGATGCCAAGCAGGATGGCACTCCTATATTTACCTCTCTCTTGCTTCTCTTCTCCCAGCTTGTTCACTGTGGTTTCTGACCGTTCAAGGTAGAAGCAAAGGAAGGAAGGAAAGGTGAGGGGGCAAGAAAAGCTGTACTTGGCTGCTCTGTTACAATAGCTTCACACCCTCTGGGTCTGGGTGACTCTTTTCTGTGTTCATCAGGGGTCCGTCCCCATTCCCTGTGGTCTCATGTCTGCAGCTTCCTTGACCTGAGTGAATGCGTCTAGAATTGTGGTTGTTCGTTTCTCCCCTGCCCTTAGGAATCTACCTACAATTTCTCTTCTGCTGAGGCCCTAGTACCTTTGTGTGGCCCTACTGAACAAGATCCTAGTAAACTCCCACATCTGCTCTCTTGTACACGCACACACTCTGGAAATGCAGGTCCTTCTCAGTGCTGCGGCATCTCTCTTCTGCTCCATTGGTAAAGGAGCTGGCCAAGACTTTCTCTCTTTGTCCTCCCTTGGTGGAGTCTGACTCCTGCCCACTGTGCCAACCAGTTAGAGGAAGCAAGTGTCCAGCTCTCTAAGTGGACCCATCGAAGCCCCTTTGACTCGAACTGAGATAATGGGAATGGAGGGACCCTCCAACTCTTTCCTCACAAAATCCTTTTCAGTCTCCAACGATTTGATCCTTTTATGCCCTCTATGTCGCAGACAGGTCATTGAAAAATTCCTCAGCCATAGGGTCTGTTTCACGACTCATTTTGGAATGTGGCATCTATTGTCAAGATAAACCGAAGTAGAAAGAGTTCCATGTCAGCATTTTATTACCTAAAGGGGAACCTTTTCACATAAATAATACAGTATTTGTCATGTTGAGTTGGGGGCTGGATTCAATTGGTGGTTTCCAAACTATATGTTGGTCAAGCATTGCAATTTCATGGTAGCACCTTGGGGACAGCAAAGAGCCTTAAGTGGTGCTCCAGCTCCTCCACTTTCCTTTCAACTGAAGCAAGTCTCCTTTTACCTGGTTTATATGTTGAGTTTTTATGTAATATTTCATTGGGACAAGCTGCATACCCAGCACAATCATCTTGACCAGTTCATTCACTTATTTGCCAGCTACGAGCAAGGCACCAGGCTGAGCCCTTTCCCTCTGATCCTAGGAGTTCAGAACTGCTATTCTAGCTAATCAGAGTTTCCAATTACAATCAAAATAGATCTTTTTAGATCAGCTACTTACTGGGGGAACTTGGGGGAGTTACTGAAATACTCTATATCTCAGTTTTCTCACCTATTAAATACTTATCTAGTAATGTTGTTTTGAATCATGCATGTCTATTGCTTAACATAGTTATCAATTGCCTAACATAGTTATCATCATTGGTGCTCAGGAAATCACAGCTGTCTTAGAAGTCAATGAGCTAAATTCACAGAACCATCCTCTACTGTGTCACTGGTTTGAAGGACTCTACTCTGGTGACACCTGTGCCAATGGGGCTCGGTGTTCTCTCAAACCATTTTCTTCTACTACTCCCTAAGTGAAAGACTAAAACAGAGAGTTTCCTTGGAGCCTTTTACCATGAGTACAGGACACAAAGGGCCCAACTGGGCAGCTGTTCCTATCCAGAATTCTGAGCAAACCTCATTCCTGGATAGCCCAGAAATGTTCTGTCCAACTTAAATGCAGACCAACCATAAGGCATTAGAAGAAAGTTCTATAAAGATAAAAGAAATTAACAGCTGTTAAAAATTCTGGTTGGAAATTGCAGTCACCTCAAGTCTACCAACTCCCAACATCTCTTAGTGCCCTCAGGCAGTAAACTCCAATACATAATTCCCAGATGAAGGATGGATCTGATCTTGGTAGCCCCTCATAGTACCCAGCATAGTGCTGAATTGCCCTTTCTTGGGTATGGGTGTTCATTCCTTGGACATATAATATAGCATAAGTTGCTAAAAAATGGGCCGTACCTGAAAAAACACTGGCCTGGCTTTGACTCTGCCCTACCACTTAAACCACCTGTACCAAGCTCATTTTTGGTGGTGCCTCAGATCTGCACAACCCTAGCCACATTCTAGGACATTTGACTGTCTTTGCCAAAGTGGTTGCCTATAGGGAACAGGTGACACAAACTGGAAATGCAAGATAATTAATGCCCAGACATTGATTAAAGAGATAGAAGATAAGAAGAAGACAGTAGAAAAACTGCTTGCTCTCCCTCCCCATGATGGGTTGTTCTAAAATGCAGTGATTCCAAAGGGCCTCTGCAGAAACATCCCACATGACCAAGACAGCTGTGTCTTCTGGAGAAGCTGTGATTGGCTCAGGAAAGCACCACCTTGAATTTGCTTTACCTTCTGCCTTGCCTCACTTCTCTTTTTCCTTCATTTTTGCTTCTCTGAAATTGCATCTCCCAATAAAGTTTTGGCACATATGTTTTGCTTTCTAAGGACTTGGACTAAAACACTGGTTGTGTCATCTTGGTAAATTACTTAATCGGTCTCAGCTCCTATTTCCTCGTCTTTACCATGGAAACTATAGAAGTACCTTCTTTATAGGGATGTTTTGAGGACTGAAAGAGATAACACACAGCAGATCTTGGGGAAGCTTTTGATCAATGATAACTATTAAGGTTGCTCCTCTAGGCAGTGTTACAGAGGCAGACCCCACGTGGGGGAGGGACTAAAGGTTTCCAGCACTGCCTGTGACCCAGTGGCTCAATTTGTCTGATTCTGGGGTTCATTAATAGGAAGCCCATTGCTGCTGCACAGCTAAGCCAAAGTCAGCAGAGCAGAATGCCTACTCCCAACAGCTAGCTTCTAAAGAAAGCAGAATGAAGAGTTAACCATTCCCAGTATCTCTTCCAACCTCACTCATCGAGTATGTCTATTTCTGTAGGGAGAAGTAAAGGGTGGGCCATGAAGACAAAAGTGTTTAGAGAAAATTCCTCCTTATGAATATCAGGAGTGATGAAGACATATTCTATCTGCTACCATGCATTGTAGCACTTTATAGTGTCCCATCTTGAACGACAAGTTGAGGGAGCTGGAGATTTCTTGAGAGGAATGTCACTCATTCTGGTACAGGAAATAGGATGACTTTTGAGGCAGAAACTTCAGGGCTAGGGTGTAGAGTTAGGGAAAGGAGTTGGTCCTTGGCTCAGTGTATAGCTAAGATTGTATACCTCTCCAGACCATTGCAGATGGGTGGAGGAAATGACTGTGGGATATGTGTGTGTGTGTGTGTGTGTGTGTGTGTGTGTGTGTGTGTCTGTAAAATGACAAGCTATAGAATATTACTGAGAACCCAGAATATTACTGGTGATAGAGAGAGATGATAGCTGAATATACACAGGGTATGATGATCAGAAGACAGGCACCCTCTTCTCCTTTACCCCTGGAGAACCCCCAGTTGTACCAGAGGAAGGAGTAGGGGCCTGATGTCATGAGAGCCCTTCTTCATTGGCCTGGGGTTGTACCCTCAACCTTCAGGACTGCGAGGTTGGTAGAAATGTATGGCTAAGTTGCTAGGCTTCTGGAGTTTCAGTGACACTATGTGGACCAACAGCAGCCAAAGTAACAGGAGCCTTCGGCAGAATGAAAAGTGTTCTCTCTTCAGAGCCATAGTTATAAAGACTGACTCCTCAGGCTGAGGAAATGTAACTGACTCTGGAAGCTGCCATGATAGGGAGAATCTCAGAGAAGGAAGAAGGATATACTTGTGGTGGTTAGAATGTCTAAGAGTTACCTCGTTTGAATATAGAAAGAACAGGTCCCTGTTTTTTCCTTGACCTGGTAAATTAAGACGGTTTCTGGCTTACGCCTTTGTTTTTTGGAGACAAGATAGCATATGATTAAGAATATATATTCTGGAGCTTAACAACGTGGTTTTAAAGCCTGGGTCTGGACTTGGAAGCCATGTGACCTCGATTCAGTCTTCTTAAATGTGAAATAAGAATGGTAATAACTAACTCATGGGTGCAGGGAGGATTGAAGAGCTAATATATGTAAGCACTTGGCACAGTGCCTGGCACATAGTAAGTATTTAGTAAATGTCAGCTGTTAGTACTAATATTGCCTTGGTGCTTTTCCTAGAAGTCCCACCTTCCTCAGTGGAAATGGAGACTCCCAAAGGGATTTCCAGAGCAGGCTGAGCACACTCACCATCAGCACTTAATTACTGAGCCCTTTCTTCAAAAGAAAGCAACTGAGCTGAAAAGAGAATGCCAGAATTCAGAGTTTGACCCTAAGATCCTAAGTTTCCAGCTGAGAGTTATTTTAAGGTGAGCAGGTAGTGTCATGAGCACTTGTGAGCAGCTCTGTAACCCCACAGGGAGATTCTACTGGCACACAAATCACTGAACAGAGCCCAGAGTGTTCCTCGGAGATCCCGGCAGGGGGCCCAGAGTGAATGATTTTTGTTTCCATTTCTAAGGAGATGCTGGAAGGGAGGAGAATTTGGATTCAGAGAAAAAAATGAGGGGGTTGGATGAGATGATCTCTAAAGACTGTTCCAGCATTTTGTAAGGCACTCAGTCTGTGAGCATGACTAAAAGAAGGGAGATTAAAAAAATATTCAAGGCAGGAGACTTCAGGCAGATGCTCAGGAAAATATGTCCCAACCAAATTCCTGCTGAACCTCAGAGTACCCTGGTAAAGGAAATGATGTGAGTTTCATACTGGAGTTATGGAAAATAAAATGAAGTCCACAAGGTTTGGGGGAAATCTTACACTGGCAGAGATATAAGCTACTTTATCCCACTGGTCTCTCCTCATTTTGCCATGGCTAGAAGTTGCTTTGTCCAAGAAAGCTCCAAGAGGATGGATACTTTCAACAGCAGCTACAATCAAATTATCCCTATTCTCTTTTGAAATCTCCTATTTGAACAAAGGTTATTAGTCCCATTAAGAGGGTAAAATAATTTGTGAATTACATTCAAATTGTGACTCTCTGAAGATCTTAGCACTCACGTAATGGCCCTGTTTCTAAGAAGCAGTCCAAATAGTTGTGATATGCCGTAGAGTTTCTGTATTAGAAAGTCATGAAATTAGGCTATAAAACTCCTTTTGATGGATAAGGATATTAAAATGGAATTAAAGTATTGTTGCAAGAGAGGAATTCTTGTGCTTCAGGAGATGAAAGATGGGGGAAACTTTGGCAAGAGCCAAGATGAGACAAGCAGCTGCTGTACAAATCTCCTTGCTATTGTTCTACCAGAGAAATACTGACGTTTCCAATCCAGGATCTCTTGCCCTATTACACGAACACCAATCATTCCGCCAGGATATTGGCTCAGTGTTCAGTGCAGGAGCTGAAGCCTCTCTAGTCTGTTCACCAGCAAAGCCTCAGGCTCACCATGCTTGTCCTCTCTCAGCCATTCAGTCTAAGATGGCCTTTGTCACCCTGCTTATCATTCCTTCTTTGATGGGAAAAAGAAGGAAAAGGAAGAGAAACTGTATAAGGCATCATCTGAAATTCGAGATGGCAGTCTTCCCCTATGCTGTTCATGCAGGCTTCAATATTGTCACACTCAGCACAGTTCAGTAGCATTAATGTTAAGGGTCCAGCCTGGGCAATCTTGAGACACAGAAGACATGCCTGTTAGCACAGATTCCCTTTATCTCCAGCTGTCAGACTCTTCAGGAAAGGGATCCTCATATGAAAACAAAAATCAGCTCCAACAACACCAAATATATCGGGTCTTTCCTATTTGGAGGGAGTCCCTGTGGGTGCAAATGGTTAAAGCATTCTGCTGCTAATCAAAAGGTTGGAAGTTCAAATTCACCCAGAGGTGCCTCAGAAGAAAGGCCTGGTGATCTACTTCCGAAGAGTAAGTCAATGAAAACCCTATGGAGCACAGTTGTACTTCGACACACATGGTCAGAGTTGACTCCAGGGCAACTGGTTAGCTAGGTACTATTTTGGTAAGAAGAAACCATATCCATGCAGGCTAGTACACCAGGTAGAGGAAATAAATCCCCCGAAACAATTTGTTGGCCCCATCTCTTGGTCACCCAGTGACTCAGACTTCTCACCTGAAAATTGGTAAACTAGGCTCAAGCCAGTGTCTCTGCAACCAGCCAAAATGCCTGAATATTTGAAAATATGTGGATGCGGGGTACCAAGTGCACTCGTCCAGATGGCTGACTCACATTTTGGCAATAGCATAATGCCAAATAGCGTTTCGGTCAAAGATTTCATGGAATTAAAAAAAAAAAAATCAGCAAAATGAATTTTTGGTGTAAACAAAATAGACCCAATTGTCTGTCATAATTTTTTGAACTTCCAGGGCTGGTTTAACTCTGAGTGTATTTTGGTTCGTTTGCTTCCAGTTCACCTTCCTTACTCTTCCTCAACCTTTAGAGTAACATGTGCAGTGAAAAAAAAATCAAAGACCTGGGTTCAAACTCCAGCCTACTAGGAAAACTTTTTGGTCCCTCTCAGCCTCAGTTGTATCATCTGTAAAATGGGAATGAGAATAACTTAAGGCATTTGTTGTGAGGAGTAAATGTAATATACTTTAAGCCTCCAGCTCACAGCAGACACTCGATAAAACAGTGGCTTAAGGAGGACAAGCCCAGCGTGGATTAGCACCTGAAGGGGCAGAGTCCTTTATCTTAGAGCTGCAGTTTAAGGTCCCTCCACAGTCCCTTCGAGCCCTGGTGGCACAGTGGTTAAGAGTGTGGCTGCTAACCAAAAGACTGGCAGTTTTAATCCACCAGCTGTTCCTTGGAAACCCTATGGAGCAGTTCTACTCTGTCCTATAGGGTCACTATGAGTTGGAATCAACTCGACAGCAACTGGTTTGTTTGTTTGTTTGGTTGGTTGGTTTTATGATCCTTTACTGTCTGCAGTAGAATTAATTACTTCTGTGGGCGGCCTTTCTAGCCATGGTCTTTTAACTCCCACCGGGTGAATGTGTAATAGGGTAATTATACCTTACCGAAAGGATTGGTCAGTTTTATCTTAAAACAGAGCCAATTCCAGAGCAGAGAAGAGGAGCCCACTATCACCAAGGAAGAAGAGACCAGCAGGAAGGACCGTAACATGTGCAGTGAAATTGGGTGGTGGGCTTCCTGGCCCATTGAAAGAGAAAGCTGAGTGCCTTTGGGCAGAGACGGAGGGCCAGGGAGAGGCACACCTGTGAGCACGGCCGAGGAGAGGCTGTCCTGATGGAAGAACTTTATCCTGAACTATAACTGTTACTTTCCTAATAAACTCCGTAACTGTGAGTATGGTCTGTGAGTTCTGTGTGGTCATTGCAATGAATTATCAAACCCAGGAGAGAGTGCTGTGGGAGGGACGTTGGTGTCAGTCAGAATTGGTAGAGATAGTGGAGAGAGGAGGCATGTCTGACCCCTGCCTCATAAGAATCAGCCTTGGGCTTTTGATCTTGATTCTCCTTCCCCCTCATGAAGTTGGAGGAGGCCAGACTCCACCCCATGCAGTTTTGTGTATTTTGTTTTGTTTTGTTTTACACTGTTGACTCAAGGGCAACAGGTTTGGTTTGGTTTGGGTTTTAAACCCACTGCACTATAGTGGTTAAGAGCTACAGCTTCGAACCAAAAGGTTGGCAGTTAGAATCCACCAGGCGCTCCTTGGAAATCCTATGGGGCAGTTCTACTGTGTTCTGTAGGGTCCCTATAAGTTGGAATTGGCTCGACGGCAAAAGGTTGGTTGGTTTTTTAAAAACCCACTGCCATCAATTCTGACTCACAGTGGCCCTATACGACAGAGCAGAACTGCCCATAGGGTTTCCAAAAGCTGACTGCCGCATCTTTCTCCTGCAGAGTGGCTAGTGGGTTCCACCATCTGACCTTTTCGTTAGCACCTGAGAGCTTTAACCAGTGTGCCACCAGGGCTCACTACTATCCTAGTGTTTCTCAAAGTTTGATCTCAGACCACCTGCTGCAGAATACCCTGGACAGCTCATAAGAGATGAGACTTCTGGTACCCACCCCAGGTGTGATGAATCAGAATCTCTGGAAACGCTGGTGGCATAGTGGTGACGTGCTATGGCTGCTAACCAAAAGATCTTAGTCATCTAGTGCTGGCTGTAACAGAAATACCACAAGTGGATGGCTCTAACAAAGAGTCCAGAAGCCTAGAAGTCCGAATTCAGGGTACCGGCTCCAGGGGAAGGCTTTCGCTCTCTGTCAGCTCTGGAGAAAAGTCCCTGTGATGCATTGGCCTTCCCTTGGTCCGGGAGCATCTCAGCACAGAAACCTCAGGTTCAAAGGACGAGCTCTGCTCCCTGCACTGCTTTCCTGGTGGCTCCCTTTCCTTTTTATCTCTTGAGAGATAAAAGGTAGCGCAGGCCACGCCCCAGGGAAACTCCCTTTACATTAGATCAGGGATGTGACCTGTGAAAGTGTGATACAATCCCACCCTAATCATCTTTAACATAAAATTACAATCATAAAATGGAGGACAACCACCCAATACCAGGAACCATGGTGTAACCAAGCTGACACATATTTTGGGGGACACAGTTCCAATCTAGACAGGTTTGAACCTCCAACCTTTTGGGTTAGCAGCCAAGTGCTCAACTGTTGCACCGCCAGGGCTCCTTATTTAGAGCTTATCTTTTTTATTCATCAGTTTGTTACCTTTTTTATTCATCAGTTTGTTACCTTTTTTATTCATTGGTTTGTAAAGAAATACATGGGTCATACGTTTCAATGATTTTTAAGCACTCTCTACAAGTCCTCTCAAACATTAGGTAATATGGTCAGTTTGGGAGAGTTCAAAAAGCTAATTAAGGTAGTTCATAGACAGTCTTTTTTTCCCCTTGACTTACCAGTCAACTGGGTAATTTTGTGCTCTCTATGACTTAGGCACGATATGCAACACCTGTCTAATTCCCTGGCCTACTAAATGTAATTTTATGTTATGTACTTATTTAGCTTAATAAAATCCTAACTACTGTAGAAAGTGTCCGGTCTAAAACCACTCATTCTTAGACTCAATGATCTAAGAGAAACTTGACCCAGGAGCACTGAAGCCTTGAGCTTACAGTTGCTTAGAGAGAAATTATTCAGCAGACATGAGATATTGGGCTAATGTGGATACATGTTAGTGAAGATGAGAATCCACACAACAAAAGCTGGCCACGTCTTTGGTAACGGAATGGTGCAGCCCTGGGAGTAGCCAGTTTGACCAAACAGTTGCTGTGGAGTTGATTTTAATTTATGACAACCCCACGTGTGTCAGATTAGAACTGGGCTTCGTAGAGTATTCGATGACTGATTTTTGGAAATAGATCACTAGGCCCTTCTTCTAAGGTGCCTCTGGGTTGATCTGAATCGCCCACCTTTCTGTTAACAGCCAAGCACGTTAAACCTTTGCACCACCCAGGGACTCTAGCCCTGGGAGTGTCTGCTAAAAAGGTAAAAATGGAGTCAACAGAGCTGTCAGGCTGCCAGTGTTCATCTAGCCATGAACCCAGGGAAGCACCATGAAGCCTGAAAATTAAGTACCAATTTCTATGACAAAGACTGGGAGCCCCCCTTCAGCATGAGTGCAGGCTTTATGAAAATGCGTCCCACAGCTGAGCAGTGATATGGGGAACTTGGAGAGAGGCCAGGAAAGGTAACCAAGATGAATCAGGCTTTGGAGGACTGAATTCTTCTAGGAACTGGTCTCCTTCAGACTGAGTTAGAGCACTGTGGGCTCGGAGAGTGGGTGTGCAGGGGAGATTAACAATGCTTTTAGATAGCTAAGCGATACTTAGGAGTTTCAACATTTCTATTAAGAACATCAAAAAGAAAAGTTTGGGCCGAACTTCACCAGAAATTGTGCTTGAAACTGAAAGACTGGGAGCAAAGGAGGGTGTTATTCTGTTTTAGGGATAGCTTTAATGCTGCTTTCCCACCTCAGAGCATCCACTCCTCTCTGCCTCCCACTCACTTCACCCCCTTACTATAGTAGCACCATTTCTTTATTTAGGGCTGGCCGTATGCCAGTCTCTGGGTGATGCAAATGGTTAACATGCTTGGCTGCTAACCAAAAAGTTGGAGGTTCAAGTTCAAGAACAAATTTAGCACCTTGGAAGAAAGGCCTGGAGATCTAGTTCTGAAAAATCAGTCACTGAAAACCCTAGGGAGCGCAGTTCTACTCTAACACACATGGGGTCACCATGAGTTGAAATCAACTTGAGGGTAACTGGGTTTTGTTATATTTCAGATACTGGACTAATTGCTTTATATTTATTATCCCATTTAATCTTCTTGGTATTAAATGTGGGTACTGCAAGGTAGGGACAGGCATGCCCATTTATAGAATACAGGCTCAGAGAAATTATGCAACTTTTCCAAAGTCACATGGTCAGAGAGTGGCAGAACCAATCTGTCTCATTCCAAATCTCTCAACACTATTTTATCCTGCCTACTTATCTGTGACTTACCTTGCTTGCTGAAAGTGATGAGGACTTGAAGCACTTACTGAAGAAGATCAAAGACTACAGCCTTCCGTACAAATTTCACCTCAACATAAAGAAAAAAAATCCTTACAACTGGACCAATGAAGAACATCATGATAAATGGAGAAAAGATTGAAGTTGTCAAGGATTTCATTTTACTTGGATCCACAACCAACACTCATGAAAGCAGCAGTCAAGAAATCAAAAGATGCATTGCATTGAGAAATCTGCTGTCACAGACCTCTTTAAAGTGTTAAAAAGCAAAGTTGTCACCTTGAAGACCAAGGTGTCCCTGACCCAAGCCATGGTGTTTTCAATCAGCTCATATGCATACGAAAACTGGACAATAAATAAGGAAGACCAAAGAAGAATTGATTCCTTTCAATTGTGGTATTGGCGAAGAATATTGAACATACCATGGACTTCCAGAAGAAAGAACAAATCTGTCTTGGAAGAAGTAAGCCAGAATGCCCCTTAGAAGCAAGGATGATAAGACTTTGTCTCACATACTTTGGACATGTTATCAGGAGGTACCAGACCCTGGAGAAGGACATCATGTTTGGTAAAGTATAAGGCAGTAAAAAAGAGGAAGACCCTCAACAAGATGGATTGATACAGTTGGTGCCATAACGGGCTCAAGCATAACGACTGTGAGGATGGCGCAGGACTGGGTAGTGTTTCATTCTGTTGTACATAGGGTTGCTGTGAGCTGGAACCGACTCAATGGCACCTAACAACAACACCAGCACTTATCTATGGAGTCCCCAGGTGGCTCAAACAGTTAAACACTGAACTTCTAGCTGAAAGGTTGGCAGTTTGAACCACCCAGAGGCACCTCAGGAGACGGGCCTGGCGATCTGATTCCAGAAGGTCACAGCCTTGAAAATCCTAGCGTGCAGCTTTACTCTGCAACACATGGGGTTACCATGAGTTGGAATTGACTCCACACCACCTGTTGTTGTTTTTTTTTTTAATCAAGCTTTTTTTTTTTAATCGTGTTTTAGATGAAGGTTTACAGAGCCAATTAGTTTCTCATTAAACAATACACATATTGTTTTGTGACATTGGTTGCCAACACCACATTGTGTCAACATTCTCCCCTTTTCAACTTTGATTCACCATTTCCATTCATCCAGCTTTCCTGTGCCTTCCTCCCTTCTCATCCAGTCTCTGTCGGACCAGTATGTCTGGTCCTCTTTCATGAGTTTGAATTTTGTTTTACATTTTTATCCAGCTCTGTCTGGGACCCTCTATTGTGATCTCTGTCACAGCTTGTGCTGGACTCAGTCTGGTGGGGGCTGTGGTCATTGTGGTCCACTCATTGTTGTTGTTTTTTTTTTTTAAGCCATCTGTAGCCCATGAGGCCAGTGTGGCTGGAAGCCAGTGAGCAAGTGGGGAAGAGGACAGGAAATGAGATCAGAGTGGTAATGGGATGAGAGTGTAGGTGGCATCCAATAACAGGTGCCCTTTGAGGCAGCAAAGGGTATTGAATTTTCTTGTGAATGTGAAGCTATGCCATTTCGACGGCTTTGAGGCAGAGAAGCCCTAACGTAAGTTTTATACAGATCTGTGTGAACAGATTTTGTTGGAGGAAGGGTAGAAGCCAAGACAATGGTTGTGCAGTTATTTTAATAGTCTAGATGAGAGATGGTGGCTTGCACCTAGGCGTTAGTCATGAAGATGGGAAGAAGTGGGTGGACTCTAGAGATATTCCAAGAGTAAAACGAATACTATGTGCTGATAAATTGGTAAGTGATATTTTTTTTTTATGCCCAAGGTCACACAGCTAGTAAGCAACTGAGCTGGGATTAGAACAAGGGTTTGACTATTCGAAATCAAACCCTGTGATCTTGCCACTAACTTCTGGGAGCTATGGCCACAAGTTACAGAGAAAGGGATTTCCTGTACCTAAGGTCAAAATACAAGAAGTTTCTAGCATGTGAAATTTATAATCCAGGTGAGTGTATTTCCATTACGTCCACTGCCTCTTCTCCCCTCATACAAAAGACAGGAGAGCTAGCAACATATTATTCAGAACACAGGTATAAAAACAATTACTACCCAGACATTTTCACCCAGCTTGACGACTGATGACATGAGGTCAGCTGCTGGCCTGGAACAGCTACCATGGGCTTGATGAGATGTGAATTTTACGTTTTAAGCTGTTAAAATGGTAGAGGGTGGACGGAGTAGCTCAATAAATGAAAAGACTTTGCGGCCACATTTACACAGCAAAAGCCAAGTGGAAGATTGAGCAATTACCCAGTAACTGCAGGCTGGGGAGTCATCCAATTTGGTAACTCAGATAAAAGCATGTGCTTTGGCTGCTTCTCTTGCCTAAATTACTCGATAATGGCCCATCTGTCTGTTTTGCTTAGTTGTAGGGAACTAGGAACAGGTCCATCCTAGTCAGAAACCTTCCATGGGTCATACTGTAGCACCAGTTGAGAGAAAGGCTGCTCTCAGGATCCTGCCTCCAAGGTGGTACATGGTTATCTATGGTAAAGAACCTGCTCTGTCAGGGCTCTGTGCTAAATTAGGTTCTAGAGACCCTGACATGAACCATCTCTATTCTGATATTTCTCAGAGTCTAGTGTTGAGGTCAGCTTGAGAAAGGATAATTATAATAAAGTATATTAAACCAAAACCAAATCAACCCTGTTGTCATTGAGTCGATTCCGACTCTTGGTGACCCTACAGGACACAGTAGAACTGCCCCATAGGGTTTTCAAGGAGCGGTTGGTGGATTCAACTGCTGACCTTTAGGTTAGCAACTGAGCTCTTAACCACTCCATAAAGTGTATTAGGTATAGAGATATCCTTTGGAGATATGATGAGAACATAAATGTAGTGCAAATGGTTAACACTCAGTTGCTAACTGAAAACGTTGGATATTTAAGCCCACCCAGAGATGCCTTGGAAAAAAGGCTTGGCAACCTACTTTCAAAAAATCAGCCATCGGAAATCCTATGGAGTACAATTCCACTCTGACACAGATGGGGTCACCACGAGTAGGAATCCACTCAACAGCAACTGGTTTTTAGTAGCCCACACTGGGGTGCGGCATGGGATGGAGACGGTCAGGGAAGTTTCCCTACAGGAGATGATGCCTGGGTTGGGTCCTGAAGGATGAGTAGTTATTTGCCAGGAAATGGGAGATGGGGAAGGAAGAAGGAAGGCTAATGGTGACTGGTGACATTTTTTTCCCTGATGGTAAGAGTTGAGCAAATAATAATAATTCAGGTTTTATTATGCACCAGACACCTTTCTAAGCACTTAGCATGCATTATCTTATTATAGCTTCACAATAACCATTTGGAAAGGTCCTATTATTATTTACTTATATATGAGGAAGCTTATGTACAGAACAGTTCGATACTTGCTCAGTCACGTAGGTGGGATGTGGCAAAACCAGGACTTCAGACTTGTGACTACAAAGCCTTTGCAATACTTCTGCCTGTCCTGGCTTTATCTTGAATGTAGCTTCTGCAGCCCTGGTGCTGCCACAGATGTCTATGACAGGTTAAACTCATGCTTCACAGAGGCCAGAAGTCTGCCCTGAGTCAAACCCCAGCAGGAGACTGACCCATAGAAGCTGCAACTCCACCTTTGACCTACGTGTTCCTGTGCCAGCTCAGCACCTCCTCAATTCTACTCTTTGGCCCCTAGCACTTCATCCTCTGCCCCACATGAGCTCAGCGGGCTCCTTGTTGTTGTTGTTAGCTGCTGGTAAATCAATCCCAAAAGACAGGCCTTAGAGCTCATGAATTCTCTGCAAAGTCTGGCCGCCTGGACTTAGTTTCACCATGGTCACTCTCCTTCCATCCTTAACAGGAGGATCCATGTCTTTGTTAGAATTTTCCTGAGCCCTCTCCCACCGTTCTTCCACTACTGATCTCCTAGAAGTGCCAGGCTCTATGCCAGGTGCTGAGGAGCCTGCAAAGCTAGCTTTGCCCACAAAGAATCCTGAGACATGCTTTTTACTAACTGTCATAAAATACACCAGCCTATGTTCTGAAAGATAAATGATGAACTAGGAGAACTGCACGTGGTCTCGCTTGGAGGAATTTCAACCAAAGATGAAATTTTGTGGTTCTGAACCATGCTGACAAAGTAGCAGACTCATTCCAGTGCATCCGAAAGAAATGAGCTAATAACTAGTAGTGGTTTTCTGAAGACTTCGCCCTGGTTCCAGGAAGTAAATATTTTGAAATTCAATTTGTAACAACAGTTTCCATTTTCAAGTATGGCATCATAATTCTTTGGGTTTTTTTTTTTTTTTTTTGAAAACATTCAAATCACCTTTGCAAGTTAAACTATATACTTTCTACACCCAAATTATAGAAGGTGACAACCTCTACTTGCCTGAGTAACTCTTTCAGATCAGAAGGGAGCCTATGTGGGCCATGAATAGATGTTTTCTATTTGTACGGAGGTTGGGATAAGAGAAAAACTTCAGCTGAGAACATGGAACTCATTACCAACATAGATATTCCACTTCTGACTTTATTTAAAGAAATGGATAAAGCTGTCCTCCTGGGGTTGCCTGGGGTAGGGCAGTTCTTGCCAGACTTGTGGTGCTCCAACAACGCCAGCCTTGAAGTGCCCGAATGCCTGCCACTAGCCCCACCCTCCTAAATTAATATATTATGTTTTTACAATATCTTTTCCATTCAGCATCTCACTTTAGCCTCATAAAAATCTTCCTTTTACTGTTGAGGAATTTGGTACCCAGGGAGGCTAGGTGTCCTTGTTATACAGTTAACTGGCATCAGAGAAAGTGCTAAATTCCAGGTGTCCTGTGTTTCATGCTGAATGGTGTTAAAAGAATATAAATTGCCATAGGTGTAGAGAAGATATTTGCAGAAAGAAGGAAGGAAAGACAGGAAAATGTTTTAAGAATTTGAGAAGAGCTCTTTTAGAATTTCAAGTTATTCTCAGATGCTCAAGAGAGGAGTATTACGTTGATTGTTCTACTGCCCTGACAATTGATTCATTCAATCGAGAGTATTAACTGAGTGCCTACTCCGCGCCAGGCACTGTGGATGCAATGGAAGGCAAAAGAGACGTAGCTTCTGCCCTCCCAGGCTGTGGTGTCACTAACGGTTGAGTCGCCCCAGCCCCCATTGGACCTCTTTCCATTCCAGACCATACGGAATCCTTAGTAATGTTAATATCAGTTTTAATCATATGTGATATAGTTGTAAATTCCTTAGATGTGATATTTCTTAGATTATATGGATACTAACAAAATTGTTTCTACATTGAATTACGGCATTATTAATAACTGAGCAGAAGCCCTTTTTGGTTTTTCACCTTATTTTCCTTTAATTACTATTTCATTCTCAAAAAGTTATTGATATAGGTTCACAAATACTAATTACCACAATATTATAGCTAAAACACCAGAAAACTTGACAAAAACAGGGTAGCAACGAAAACAACACCTGATTCAAAGTATCTTTGCAATTGGGTAATAATGACAGCTCTGACCTGAGCACATTAGAAGGTTTAAAAGGTAATTCAGAATACAACTTTTAGCCTTGTAGGTATATTGATACAGTAGTTGCCTCTTATCCATGGGGAATATGTTCCAAGACCCTCAGTAGATGTTTGAAATGGCAGATAGTACCAAATCTTACATACACCTATGTTTTTTCCTATAAATATATACCTATGATAGAGTTTAACTTAGAAATTAGGCACAGTAAGAGATGAGAAACAATAAGCTGGACAAAGGGATGATTCATGTCCCTTTGTCATGCTACTGAGAACAGCACAAAATTTAAAACATGAATTATTTTTGGACTACGATTGACCATGGGTAACTGAAACTTTGGAAAGTGAAACCATAGATAAGGTGGGGCTACTATAGGGTTGCTATGAGTCGAAATCGACTCAACAGCAGTGAGTTTGGTTTTGGTTTACTGTATATTTAAGACGGACTTTAAAAAAAATTTTTTTTTGTTATAGCTAACTACAGGGATATTCTTATAAAAAATAAATTTCTGCTGAAACACTGCATAAAAATTTTATAGAGTCATTTTGGTGTCACCCCCTCTGACAGTGCTACCTGGGGAGGTCCGCACCCTGCTAGTGATGCCACTGCTCCCAGGACTCACTATCCCATCTTTATTTCTTAACATCCTTTCCTCTTCTAATGCCGTCCCTCCTCCAAGGTCCACCCCTAAATCCCACACAGCCCACCACCAGGTACAGATGCTTGGTAGATACTTGGTTAAGTACTGTACATGTTGATACAATTTAGAAAGGGGAAAGAGAGTTTTCTGGAGTGGTTTTCACATCCTCTGAGCTTGTGGAAGTCTATCCTCATTCGAGTTGCTTACAAAATTCAAGCAATTGGGAACCACTTACAAATTTATTCTCCTGATACCTCTACACATTTTTAAAAATAATCTGGTGCTCTGGAGTATTCTTGCATATTAAAACCAAATGCCTAGTTATACTTGTCACAGTTCTCTAAATTTAAGTTGCCCTGTCTGTTGAATGGGAACATGATGATGTACAGGAAAGCATTTGAAAAGTGTGAAGGGCCATGTAAATACAAAGTACTGCTGTAATCATCAACAAAGCTAATATTATATGATGGTATAAAGATTTCCAGTTATTAAAGTAAAAACTTTGACATCTCAAAGGCACAAATTTCAAACAATGATCACGTTAGCGATGTATGCAGAATAACCAAATAATGGTGATTTTGGTACAAAGGAAGAAAGGTCACAACAGTGATTACTTGTGTTTAACTTTACCCCCTTTACAAGAAACTAGTTCTTTAAAACATAAATTAAAATGTCATATCAAGTAATAAATGCAATATGAAGTTTTTAAAAAATTACCTTTTTACTATCAAGTTGGAAAAATAATTAAGATCTGACTGGTAGGCAGGATAGAAAAGGACCGGAAATACCTCTTCTCAAACTCCTGGTGGAGATGCAATTAAGAGCAACATTCTGGGGGCAGCTAATGAATTTCAAAAGTAAAGCTATGCATGTACATCCACTTCTCTGAACGTATAGTAGGGAAGTAAGGGTGGGAACAGAAATAGAGCTATGAAGATGCTCACTACTACGGTGTATTCAAAATAGCAAAGCAGTGTAAGAGTAAAGCATTAAGAATGTGGTGTCTGGAGTGCAAACCCTGGCTTTGTTACTTGTCACTGTGTATCTGGAAAACTTTAACCTTTCAATTTCCACATTTGTAAAATGGAGGATATAAGAATAAAACCTATTTCATGATATTGATGAATTTGGCAAAATACATCTAAAGCAATCAGAACAGGACATACTGACAGTGGTCATGATGTCAGTATCTGCTCACTACAGTGAAAAACTGGACACAAACATCTAACAAATTGTTTCATCCAAGGAATGTAATATTATTTATAAATTAAAATAATATTGTAGATGAATATTTGACTTGGACCAATATTTATTATATTTATCATATGATTGAATCCTAGCAGATATTTATTAGAAGTAATCCAGTGTACCTGAACTTGTTTCAGATTGAATCCATTTCTCTATCTGAAAACTTATTTGTATTTCAAAAGTCCAAAAATAAAATAGCACTAATTTCAATTCCTTTACTTCCTGCAGTGGGGGCAATTGAGAACTTTTTCTGGGTTAATATACTTTTCATGCTTAGTGTATTGTAATGCAAATGACTTGTTATAAATAGTAAAATACAAGCATTTCTTTTACTAAAAGGTACAGTGTTCCATGTCATAATAAAAGCTCAAGATCCCACCAAGTTTTGTAATGCTACTAGAGTAATTATACACATATTTTACGAAGTCAAGAAATACTACAGCTATCAACTTTCAAATGCCTGCAACGATTTTTAAAAGCATTAACTGCGATCCTATCTAACAATGTTTATTATGGTATATTCAAAGCAGATGTATATATAATATACAGTAAGTAATGTGGAATTTTAAAGAATGACATTTGTAATATGCAAAATTATTGCTACTTTGTCCTACTATCAAGGATTCCTTAAGGAGTACTGACTTAGCATGACATCTGCATGAGAAAAGTTTCAGCATTTGAATAGGATTCTCGATTTGTGTTGCAAAAAAGTTGCCTTTACACTCTCATAGCATATAGTTCTCTTAACACAGAAGAGATGACTGCTTGTTGCCCAGGTTTTTGCTATTCCAACAATAAAAATGTTTCTTCTTCCAATCCTTAAAAATGTTGTTTGATCACCCCCAGTTTCAAATAAGTTTTGTATCTACATGTTCATACTCAATATTACTAGCGTGGAAATGCATCACTTCTTTTTTGAATTATAAATTTAGGACCTCTGATTTCCACCAACAGAAATGAGAACACAGCTCTATGTTGGTATTATATGTAACTTTTTTTTGGTACCTTCATATCTAATTTCACTATTGATTTTAACAATTTTATATACAGGGTGTATAAATCTCACCAACTTTGACAGCTCTGAACCTCTTTGTTATGAAAGTTCTACTTCAACTTTGGGCATTCTTTTTTGGAACTAAAAAGGGTAGTAGTAAATGTGGTTTATAAAAACACTCCATACAGTCACAGGATGTTAAGTGCAGGAAAAAGACAACAGAGAGAGGAGAATAAATCTTATAATCAGGTACCTCCTGAGCTAAAGGACCCGGATTATATACAGCTGGGAAATGCTATAAACTGCTAACAGTGCAGAGCTTTGCTAGACTACAAGAACTTTCCTCAACATCTGGTAAAGGTAAAGCTGACCTCACCACTTCATGCCTGGAACAGGTAGAAAAAAACCCAAGATGATTAGCATCAGTCTCACAAGATCAGATAAAGTGATTGTTGGCAAAGTCTTTTGTTTTTGGTCAAAGGGAACCAAAAAAAATTCCCTCTTTCCTCCCATAGTGAAACTTAGATGTGTTGCTTCTGATTTGAGGCAGGTAGTAAGTTACTTATGTCCACATGATTGCTTTCTGGTTGCATTTATGATTACTAGGACAGAACTACAAATACTCCACTATTACTTCCAGTCTTCAGCCATATGTGAATCTGCTAAGTTAACCAAAAACTTAAGATACTCAATTTTTTTTTCATTCCCTTTTACATACCTGACTGGCATATGAGAGACAAGAACTGAATGCTGATTAAGTTCCTTAAATTCAAAAATTGGTGAGGGTGCTGTTACTTGCTTTTGTAATACCGAGTCAGGAGTCCACTGCTACATAAGTTAAAATCCTGAGGTTTAGGTTTCAGCTCTCAGAAGCACAATTACTAAAGAGAAAAAGTGAAGAGTCCCTGCTCTAGGAGCATCACTCATAAACTCCAATATATTTCTAAGCTCTCCATTTTCACTCCTGAAGAAATATATTCTTATGGCCCGGAGTTCATTTCTGGTTTCGGAAGCCCCACAGGTCATTTTGGAAGGTGTTCTGCCTTTTCCTCAATTTTAATACCTAGGCTAAAGAGGCTATTTGCCAAATCAGACATTTTCACATGTGCTTTTCTAGAGTAAATGCAATCATCTACAAATACAGTTCCTATTAAAATGTAGTACAACACAGTTCAAAAGTGAAATGACTTTTTTTTTTTCTAAGAGTTGTTATTTATATAGAGACTAACTTGCTGCTGAAAACCCCAAAAAGGACAAACTGGTTGAAATTTTCACAAGAATGGAAAATATTTAATAAACTTAGAATGGCAGGTTTATTAAGCTGTAGTGTTATTTACAACCATAACATATCAACCACAAACACAAAAACGTGTTTGCACGGCATGCTACAACAGAAGCTTTATTCAGTTCATTCAGAAAACGTTGACAAAATAAATTTCAGTTGCAAATTCACAGATACAAGCTTCAAAGTATAAAGTTGTATATAACAAAAAATACAGGTAATATTTTATAACAATAACTTACAGATACAAACTAATGATAAACTACAATTTCACAAAGGATTGTAAACATTTTGCACACTTGTCAGTCCTTTCTTTTAGGCAAAGTGCTCTTTTGATGACAAATAAATTAACAGATACACACTAGAGTGAACTATTTCCAGACAATACAAAAAAAAAGTTTTGATTTTTCTTTTTCTTGTAAACATAAATTTTACAAAAAAAAAATGAAGAATCAATAAAAGTGTCTTGCAGGCCAACTACAGATACATACCTGGGCAGCAAAATGATGTTGGAAATACTTTGCGTGTTAAATAAAAAATTAACATTAATAACTTTTCAATGATATTTTATACATAATAAATGACAAGTTTATATCCTTAATCATTTCTATCCCTGAATAAAGGAATAAAGGAATTAGGTATGACTTATTGGCAGTTGTGTCATTGAATGGGGTAACAAGGGCTGGAGTCCAAGAGTTGTTGGTGAGTGAGCTATAAAATAGAAAGAAATTTGTGGATCAGCTTTGGAGAGTGAACAAAACAGAATTTAAAACAAACAAAAACAAACCAAGGCAATGTGCTTTCATTACTCGTTATAGCTGAGGGCACCAAGCTGCACTCATTCCACTGATCTCAGCAAGAGCATTAACTTATTCAGTATAGTGAAAATAGGATTAAACAAGAATCTAGGAATGGTTTTACCCACAAATCTTTATTTGGGGCCACAAGTTTTACCACTTTAATGTCCTCCATCCATACCCCATTCACTGCACTTTACCCTGCAGCGAAAAACACGTGAGCTCTATCTGTAGAGATGTTCTTAGCTTTAACGTGAAGGTGTATGTACAGGATGAGCCCCCAAATTCCCATTCATTAATGCTTAACTGCCTCCTCCCTCAACATACTATTAAAATACACTTGACCCAGACAACACTACTGTCTTTCATGTGAACACACAATTTTAATGCCAGCATAAATAAACAGTGACAATGGTACAGTCTCTGGTTTTTTATGTAACCAAAACTTAAGTATCCACTTTCATTAAAGGCTATGTACTTTAAACCAACGCTCATTCTCAGAAGAACTAAAAAAACTGGACAAAATTTTTAAAAATCTATTTGAAAGCATCAAAAAGTAGTGAGAACTTGCAAAATCAAGTCCCAGAAGAGGGAAAGAAAATGAGTCTTTTCTCCCAATGGTGAGTACCAGTTTCAAAAGAAAAAGGAATGCCTGAGAAACTGAGAAGTTTAGCAGAGTTTTAGGAGTTAGGCCCTGGGTGGGTGATGGGGAGAAAAATCAAAGAACAAACCTCAATGAAAAAGAGAAGCCCCAGTAAAACATCCCAGGCTTTCATTTGGGATTCCAAAGGACTAAATCCAAGTAGTAGCGAATGAGAAATATACCAGTCCTCGTGAGGACTGATGTCTGATTAGATTAAGCTGATCTCCCCCTAGGCCTAAATCCTTGCCACAGAAAAACTAAATCCTCTCTGATGGAAGATATCATCCAAAGCCTCAAATTATTTCTACAGGTTTTCATACACAACATCAGCAATACAAAAAAAAAAAAATTACAAGGCAAAGAAAAGACACGACTTGACTGAAAACAGAGAAGAAAAAACTATCAGGCCCAAAAGAGATCCAAATATTGGAGTCATCAGGCATGAACTTTAGTGAAACTATAATTAATAGAACAACAATTTAGTTAAGGAAAAAAATGACAAGACAGATAATTTCAATATAGGACTGGAAACTACACAAAATAAAATGGAAATTCTAAAATTGAAAAATGCAATAACTAAAATTAAAAACTCAGTGGATGAGTCTAACAGATTATATGTAGCAAGAATTAGTGAACTAGAAGATAGATCAAAAGATAGTAGACAAAGCATGGAAGGTCATAAGGCTGGAAAATGTGGAAAAGAGTTTGATGCCTGGGAAAAGGTAACAAAATCTAACATATGTAATCAGAGTCTGAGAAGACAAGAAGACATAATATTTAAAGAGACAAAGCTGAGACTTTTCCATAATAAAAGATATTAAACTACATATTCAAGAAGCATGTGTAAGTGCATTATAATAAAAGTTCTAAGAACCAAATACAAAGAGAAAAGTTGGGGCAGGGCGGGGGGGCTGGGAGTCATGGTGGTGGAAAGACATTTACTTTCAAAGGAGCAAGAGTAAGACCAGCACTAAATGATGTCAAGTCAGTTAGTGATTCAGACACAAAACAACAAAAACGATGGAAGCCAGGGAAAATGTAATCACATTGAAAACGCTGAAAGAAAATAACTGCCAACGTAGATGTCTACATCCAAAGAAACTACTATATACAATTGCATCAAAACACTTAGAATAAGCCTAACAAAAGATGTGCAAGATCACTACACAAAAAACTCCAAAATATAAGACAGAATTTAAAGATGACCTAAATAAATGGAAAGATATACTCTGTGCATGATATGGAAGGCAATATTAAGATGACCCAAGATGACAGTTCCCTATAAATTGATCTATAGATTGAATGTAACAGATTGCATCAAAATTTCAACAGTTTTTCTTTTTTTCTTCTTTGGTGGAAATTGGCAAGCTGGTAACATTTATGTAAATGCAAATGGCCAAGAATAGGCAATACAATCTGGAATAAAAGGAAAGTAGGTAGACCTGTACTACTGGACATCAAGAATTAAAGATCTAGTGTAATTAAAATGGTTAGGTATTAGTACAAGGATAAATAAACAGACCAATAGAATAGAGGGTACAGAAATTGACACATATAATATATGGACACGATTTATGACAACTGTGGCACTACAGAAAAGCTTGGAAACTGGTATTCCATCAATATATCAAAAAACCTTGCCCCCATCTCATACCACATACAAAATTGAATTCCAGAAGAATTTTAAATCTAAACTTCAAAGGTAAAACAAAGTTTCTAAAAGATAACACATATAACCAGTAAAATGCTTATTTATACACAGAATATATCAAAAACTAAAACAAAGCTACAGGGAAGGAAAAAAAAAAACAGATATGCCAATAGACCAACAAGCTACAGATATGAACAGGCCCTTCACGAGAGGATGTACAAATGCCTAATGAATAAATGCTCAACATCTCATCAGTCATCAGGGAAAAACAAATTAAAATAATTAAGATACCATTACACACCCAAACAAATTGGCTAAAATCAAAAAGTCAGATCATACCAAGTGTGGCGAGTATGTGGAACACCTTGAACTCTCATATTCTGCTGGTCAAGGTATAAACTGATTCAATCACTATGGAAAACTCGTTTACAGTATCTACTAAAGTTGAGCTATGTGCATCATATGACCGATATTCTGTTTCCAGGTACATACGGAACAGAAGTGTAAGTTAATGTGCACTGAGAGGCACGTACAATAATGTTCACAGCAGCACATTCATAAAAGCCAAAAGCAGAAATAATGCAAATGTCTATCAAACATAAGATGAAAAATTGTGGTATACTGCTACAGAATTCTATTTAATGAAAACAAACTACTGATCCTTGCAACAATACAGATGAATCCCAAAAGAAGATAAACTTAAGCTGAAAGAAGTGAAACATACAAGAACATATTCTGTATGGTTCAATTTATATAAAGCTAGAAACAGACTAAAACATAGTTTTAGAAGTGAGAGCAGTGTTACTTTGGAGGAAGAGGTAAATGCTTAAAATAATGAGATACCACTACACACCATCTAATCGGCTAAAATTAAAAAGTCAGACCACACTAAACGTTGGCGAGTATGTGGAACACCTTTTGTTCAGGGCTGGTAGGCAGTTACTTGATGACACAAGGGATAAAGGGCATAAAGGAGGATTCTCAGGTGCTAATGATGTTCTACTTCTTCACTGGGGTAGTATTTACACGGGTATGTTCACTTTATTAATTCATCAAGCTCTCTATATATTTACGTGTGCATTTTTCTGTATGGATGTTTTGCTTCGATAAAGTTAAACAAAACTAGGTAAACCCCAATCTAAAAATCTGAGTGTGAAGTGACTACTGTCTCTGATCATAAGAAAATAAATTATTTAAATATTTATCAGATGAAAAGCAAAAAAAAAAAGTACAAGTGGAAGCACTAAGAGTCACCATTGTAATTTTAGCTGCAAAGTGGGTGTTTAACTTCTTTCTTAAAATGTAGTCACAGAAATAAGAATCTTTAGGTAGTTCCCTATTACACCCTCCCACAATATTTTTCAGCTATTACTGAGGTAATATTCTTGAAATGTAAATCCTATTAATAATCCAATATTAGAAGTTATCAGTTATTGTTTGCTGGGAGACAGCTGTTAAATGTTGGGATACCTACCATCCATGTAACTATGCAGCGCAGTTAGCATCGTCCCGTCTTGGGGCACGTAGGCAGAATAAGCCATTTCTTCTAACATGGGTGGAGACAGCCTGGAGGGTGGGACTGCTGTGACTGGGGCAGAGGAGGAGTGATTAGGACTGACGTGTTTCTTGTGGCGTGCTCTACAATTTTGAAACCATACCTGAGGTGGGAGAAAAGCAATGCAGCTATGTCACATATCAGCTACTGAGCACATACCAACTCAGTTTAAAAAGGACATGCAACCTCATTACTCCACAGCATAAGTGCAGTATAAATCTAACTAAGCTTTTTAAAAGTTTCACAGACAGGAAAAAAAAAAAAAAAAAAACTCAGCCCAAATGACAACGGTCATTTTCTTTGCTCGAATAATAACTCTCTGGTGATTTACTTAAAAGCTGAGTCTATACTAAAAACCGCAGCCCTGGTGGTACAACAATTAAGAGCTGCTAACTTTTTTTTTTTTAACCAAAAGGTGGGCAGTTCAAATCTACCACCCACTCCTTAGAAACCCTGTGGGGCAGTTCTACTCTATCCTATAGGGTTGCTATCATTTGGAGCCGATTCAACAACACATTACAACAACAACATACTAAAAACCAGCTTCTTCAAAAAAAAAAAAAGGCTTGAGAAATCCAGGTTTTACTATCGGAATTTGGGACAAAAAGAAAAACAAAAAAAAACCTTTTAATCAGAACTTAAAAAAAACAACTACTAAATGTATTCTTAGACACCTGCTGGAGTTATTTCAGTTCCTTGTTCAAATGACTAAAACCCCTACTGAGAACCTAAGCTTTCTACAAACCCCTTGATACAGTTATTCCAGTCACATTTTTAACCTGCTGAGCTCAATTTCTCTTAGTGAATACATAGGCTATTCCTTAAGACGCATGTTAAAGTCAGGCCTATAATAAGAAAAAAAAAAAAACAGTAATGCTAAAGTAGAACAAAATCCAAACACAACCACTGATGAAACAGTTCACAAAATGTAAAGAGCTAAACAACCAGCTGTCTACTCTATTGCAAAAATAAAGTAAGCAGATTTAGGGCAAATAAGATTTTACATCCAGGTCAGGGGAAGGCTAGCCTGCCCACAATGCTTCCAATAACTAATCTGCCTGTGTTTGAATTCCCTGCTACTAGGTAAACCTCTGGAGTCCCTGAGTAGTGCAAATGGTTAAGCACTTGACTACTACCCAAAAGGTTGGTGGTTCAAACCCACCCAAAGGTGCCTCGGAAGACAGGCCTGGTGATCTGCTTCCAAAAGATTAAAAAACAGCCTTGAAAACTCTATGGAGCAGCTCTACTCTGCACACACAGAGTCGACTCAACAGCAACTAACAACAACGGATAAACACTGACTGTGGACTGTTTCTCTATTAAAATATTACTATATCATTTATTTGCTATCACTCCAAACAACTTGTCATGAGAAGAAAGAGAGGTGGAGGGATAAAAATTTTGAAGGAATTAGGACAAGAACATTTTGCACTCAGGGGAGAAGGCCAAGCAAAGGTCAGGGGCATAAGTCTCTGTCCAGGGCTTGATGGCACAAGGGAACATGGGCTGATTAAAGTGGAACAGAAGGAAGCAAGAAAGAATTCATAAGAAAAAAACCGACCTTATTTCAAAAGCACACCCTGCCTCTCAGGCTCAAGAACAGAATGCTGGCAAAATATAAACTCACAGGATTAAAATTAAAGGAATAAAAACAGTGACCGCTTATGATTTAAAGGCAGTACGCAATCCTGAGCAGGTAGCTGAAAGATGGCAAGCAAAGAGTGCTACAGGGGCACGACTTAAGCAAATATCAAGAAAAACAAGTGGCAGCCACAGCCGTCTCCCCCCCATCCTCTGGGGAGTTAAGACTCTTACGTATCTATACAGTGACCACTACCCAAAGTCTCCACCATACTTGTGTCCACAGACTCTCTGAACAACGGGCGCCACTGCTGTCATCAGACCCACCCACCCAAGCTCACATACGCACACTTTCTCCAGTTTGTAAGGGGGAACTGCAGCCACCTGCCTTTCCCCTGACGGTGCTCAGAAGACTCATGAACTACAGGGCCACAGAACTACATGTAGCCTAATACACATGGCACTGTGCTTCCCGGAGTTTCTTCAAAGAACCCTTTCGCTTCCGATAAATGACATATTGGATGGAACGTACCCATTGGTTAAAAAAAAAACTCATCTTTTGACTGAAACAAAAAAGAATGCCAGACTTTGGAAACAAATATAAAGAAGGTGTGACATAAACAGCAGAATAACTACCTTAATACTAATTAAATAGCTCTTTGGAAAGATTATTTATAAGTAATCAAGCAGAGAGAGGTTTACAAACACAGCGTCATGTATCCTGACAGCAAAAAATAGCTGAGGATTCCAGGTATCAGTGGAAAAAAAATGTTTGATGTTGAGTGCTACCAGCTTCAGAATTCAAATACATGTCCATTTGACTTTTCTCAATGACTTAAAATCTCCTCCTTCTATACTGAAAATCTCCAACAAGAGTTAAAGTTTCCTCTGAACAACTTCAAAAATTTTGAGTTCTAAATCATAAACTACATATGTTGAAAACAGACCATGTAGATATTCTGCCAAGAGAAAGAATAATTTATAAAACGAATCCCTTAGCAAGCTCAGACAAAGAACCGAACATATGAATTTAGTGTATGAAAAAGATGGCATTTTAAATTGCTGGGAAGTCATGACTTAACACATGATTTAGGGAAAACTGGCTAATCAGCAGGGAGAAAAAACAAAGCCCTACACCTCATGTGTAACCAAATATCAATTGCACATAAAGTTTTGGTGTAAATAATTAGAACCATAAATATTTAAGAAAACATTGGTATAGTTCCTAGATGGAGAAGTACAACAAAGGCCAAACTATTAAAGAAAATACTGAGAAATTTGAATACATAAAAATATACAAGTTTTATACAGAAAAAAGTAAATGAAAAGGAAATCAATAACCATGAAAACTTAACATGATAGGATTAAACACCCATAATAAGAGATGGTGAGAAAGAAATAACCCAACAGAAAAATGGTATAGAGACACACACCTTATGTCTCTGTACAGAGACATACAATTTTAAAAATTACAAAATGCAAACAGACACTTGTACACCAATTTCACTGCAGCATTATTCATAATAGCCAAAAGGTGGAAACAGCTTAAATGTCTGTCAACAGACAAATGGACAAACAAAACTGAAAAGGATGTAAAAGAACAACAATATCTAAGATCTGTGTAGGCTGAGGAAAAAGGAACTCCCATATGCAACTACTGGCAGAGTAAATCCGTATGAACTTTCCGGAGGGCAATTTTTATACTATTACTTAAAAGTTCTAAAAATGTTTTATCTTTTGACTCAACAATTCCACTTTTACAAATTTATCCTAAGGAAACAATTCAACAAGTGTGCAAAATGTATGTGAGAGTATATGTGTGTGTATGTGCGTATATATACACACACACACGTATAGATATTGGTGTTGTGTGCCATCGAGTCAATTCCAACTGATAGTGACCTATGGGACAGAGTAGGTATTTTTTACAGGAGCAGATCACCAGGTTTTTTCTCCTGCGGAGCCACTGGTGGTTTCAAACCTCTGACTTTTTGGTTAGCAGCCAAATGCTTAACCATTGTGCTACCGGGGCTCTATATATGTACACACACACAAAATGTTGCTCACGGCAGTATTGTTTATAATAGCAAAAAATTAGAAACAAACTAAATTGTGCTATGCCAGATGTATGCAACCATAAAAATGATGCATATATATGAAAAGGCATTCCCAGTACAACTGAAAGAAACAGCAATACCTTTATTCTATTTCTGTAAGATACATAATTCATAACTCCCATATCTGAAAGGGTATGTGACCAGTGATCGTATCTGGATATGGGGTGTTAAAGAAAAGTAAAATTGCCCATCTTTTATACTTTGATTTCAGAACACTGACAATCTGCCGGGCTACTCAGGTCTCACTAATAGACATATTAGCTAGTAAAAGTGAGCCTGTCTCCATGTATCAGACCATTGTTTCCCCCTCATCTTTGGGTAATTTAGTTTACATATTAAAATCAATTTCTAGTAATCAAAGCTCTTGTCTTTGACTTTTCTAAAGTGTTGTGCCAAACTCTAAGAAGGAGTTTGTAGCAGAGAGCTTATGATTACTATTTGGAGATCACAGTAGCTAATTCTTCAAAATATTGCAAAAGGCTATATACTTGTATACATATATGTGTATATACGTATGTAGGGGCCAGAGCCCTGGTGGCACAGTGGTTAAAAGCTCATCTACTAACCAAAAGGCTGGCAGTTTGAATCCATCAGTCGCTCCTCGGAAACCCTATGGGGCAGTTCTACTCTGTCCTGTAGGGTCACTGTGAGTCTGAATTGACCCAACCACAACAGGTATATGTATATAAGCAATATGTATATTTGATGCTAACGCTCCTTCCTTTGCCATCTTATCAAAAATATTTAACATTCAATTCTCACATATTAAAAGCCAGCATCCAAAAATACATTCTCCTAGTGTTAAGGCTTGAAATCAATCTGCTGTTGTTAGCTGCCATCCAGTTATGAAGCACAATGGAACTTAACAAAATGCTGCCCAATCCAATACCATTCCCATCATCAGTTGCAAATCAGACCTTTGTGATCCACAGGGCTTTCACTGGCTGATTTTTGGAAGCAGACCACCAGGCCTTTCTTCCTAGTCTGGAAACTACTGAAACCTGCTCAGCATCACAGCAACACACCAGCCTCCACTGACAGACGAGTGGTAGCTTAGCATGAGGTGCACTGGCTGGAAATTGAACCTGGGTCTGCTGACATAGAAGCTGAGAATTCTACCACTGAACTACTACTGCCCCCAGAATCAAGTTAACTTCCTCTAAGTACCCATTAAAACCCACTGCTGTCAAGTTGATTCTGACTCACAGTGATCCTACAGGACGGAGAAGAACTGCCCCATAGGTTTCCAAGGAACAGCTGATGGATTTGAACTACCATCCTTTTGGTTTGCAGCCAAGTTCTTAACCACTGCACCACCAGGCTTCCTCCTCAAAGTTCTGGCGAACTAAATACCTAGAGAGGAGCCCTGGTGACATCGTGGTTAAGCATTTGGTTGCTAACTGAAAGGCTGGCAGTTCAAACTCACCAGCTGATCTTCGGGAGAAAGATGCAGCAATCTGCTTCCATAAAGATTTACAGCCTTGGAAAGCCTATGGGGCAATTCTACCCTGTCATATAGGATTGCTTTGAGTCAGAATTGACTCATTGGCAATGCGTTTTTAAATACCTAGAAATTACATGACAGATGCAGTAGGTTCATACACCTTTCAATAAGAAAAGCCCTCAGTAAGCCCTCTATTCTTCTTGGCTTCTGACCATACAAGAACAATTCAGGAACTTCAAAATAATTTAAAACATAAAAGTCATGAATTTGACTTACCTGCAGCAGTTATTGCCACTGAATGTACAAAATCTGAGAAGAAGGAATTCTCAGCCCATTATATCTAAAGTACCTCAACAAAGGAATATTTACAGCTCCAGGTAGAGGAAGCTTCACTTACAGGCACAAGAAACTCACTACCTCCAATGTAACCCATGCCATTTTTGTAGCCTTTTGTACTCAAAAAACTTTTCAACCTTAGTGAAATCTGCCTTTTCTCTACATTGTTTTCCAGAGTCTTAATGCTGCTCTTGCAAGACAGCCTTTCTCGTATCTTAAAGACACCCACTCTCTATATGTAGAAGCCCAGGGGTGCAAATGGTTAAGTGCACAGGTGCTAACCTACAGATTGGCAGTGTGAGCCCACCCAGCAACTTTGCAGAAGAAAGACCTCCAGATCTGCTTCCTGAAAGATTACAGCCAAAAAAAAAAAAAAAAAAAACCCTATGGGATGGTTCTACTCTGTCACATGGGGTCACTATGAGTCAGAATCGATGCAACAGCACCTAAGAAAGATTCCGTATACCAGCCCTTCCCTTACCATCTCCTAATCTTCTTTTCTCTAGATAATATTTCCTGGTCCCTTTAATACACAATTTCTAGATCTTTCACAATGCTGGTAGTCTTTCTTTAAAGGTTTCTCAGCCTTTTCAGAGTGGTTTCTTGTCAGCCTCTTTTTAAAATCTGACAGTCTGAAATAAACACAAAACCTTACATATATGAGGTGCTGAGTGGTGGGGCTCACCTCCTCAGAGAGCCTCCTCACGCTGCAGTCAACCCAAACCCCTGGTATTCTAGGTTTTTACAGGAGCTAAAGTACCATCGGGTCTTTATCATCTGTTACTTCACACCAATGATTTGTGAACTATGTCAGGCTTACTGAAAATAAACACCTGTTTATCCACTATCAGAGACCCTGGGTGGCAAAAATGGTTAACAGGCTCAGCTGTTAACCAAAAGGTTGGAAGTTTGAGTCCACCCAGAGGTGCCTTGGAAGAAAAGCCTGGTGATCTACGTCCCAAAAAATGAGCTATTGAAAACCCATGAAGCACAGTTCTACTCTGATACACATGGGGTCTCCCTGAGTTGGAATCAACTCTATAGCAATTATCTGGTACCTGCCATCAACTTAAGAACTAAAACATTATATATACAATGCAGGACTTTACCTTTTTCCCTCCACCGGGTTTTATCTTGCTGGTTATGGTTACTCGCTTCTACTCCTTCAACTTTTTTGAATCTTGAGTATCACTTAAAAATTACTTTCCATTTTCCTGATCTCTAACATCTTGACCCAATTGCCACCTTTCTGTAGCTAACCCTGCCCCCCTTTGGATCATGATGCTTCTGTACCGGACTCGTTCTTTGGATCTAGCTGTTACTATGTCCATTCCAACAGTATCTCTTACCCTGCTCTCTTCCTAGAGTTCATTCTTTACGTTTTGCTATGATCTTTCTAAAGGATCTTATCCAATTTCACAGCTTTAGCCTTCTTTGCCTGAGTCCTGTTTATCCTTGCAAATATCTGTTTACATGCCCAGCTGCCATTGTCACTACATGATTAGCATAGCTAAAAGAAAATTCATCTCCCTTCTCAACTTCTGAACCAGCTTTTCCATTTTGACTTTAGTATTCCTGTTAATGGCACTATTCCCAAAGAGTCATCTTTGACTCTCTCTGCTTCCCAATTTTAGTTTCCAAGTTGCCTCCACCACCCCGCCCCATTTCGTTTTTTGTTTTTTGCTTTAGCATCCAGCACCTGTCATCAGGGTGGAGTCAATAAAATGCTTCTTGAATTAATTCCAGGACCACTATCCCACCTAAGGCTCTTTTTAAATATCACTACTTGCCTGGGAGCCTAATTGTTCTGTCTGCCTCTATCTGGCCTCTCCCACTTCTAGACCTTTCTTCTAAAATCATTTATCATGGCTTTCCCTTGCTCAAGACTGAATCTGCATTCATAGGCCTTTCCAAGTTCAGCTGTAACCATTTTACCTCCCATCACTTCCAAACATAAACCCTACATAACAATAAATCTGCTCTAACTCATCCCTCCCCAGCTTACTTCCCACCACTCCCTCTACCTGGATCTTTTATGATCACCATTAACACCTTCTACATTCATGTGCGCGCACACACACACACACACACACACTCACTGACTCAATCATAGAAAAGTAGAAACAGCACTGGCTCAGAACCACACCTGGTTTGGAAATACGGTTGTCTTTTTCAGCCTGAGGATCTTGGGGTTTCTCACTAGAATGAAATAACATGTACAAGAGTCTTTTGGCAGAATCATGACAGCCCAGCCCAAGCAGGCTAGTTACAACGTTTTTACAAATTGATTTAGGCTGTGAGGAAACCTAAAATGGAAAGCTACATTTTTAATATTTCTTCACAAAGAAAAACAATGCATACTCATAAAGACCTAGCATTAGAACTTTTAGTACCCCTGTCGGTTAACCTTTAAAATAATCACCTGTATCACACGTCTGCTCAAGCCTGTCCTTTCTGCCAGTTTCTGGAGGGTCTGTGCATCTGGGTTGTTGTCCTGAGCAAACTGTGCTTGCATAACCTGTTTCAAAAGATGTAGACAGTAAATAGCTAAAAATAAGAAGCTCAGTCTTCTGCATTTTGAAGATACAGAGAGAAGACATGCACAAGAAAATGAGACACTGGTATTTTATTTCTTGAAAATCGTATGGGGAAGTAAGGGTAAATAATAAATAATGTATATTTTGTACATTTATATACAAGTTAGTAATGCTTAGTTCTTTTAAAAATAATACATTTCAACATAAAAGCTTATCAATTATGCTGTTAAAAATATATTCACCTTTTCTTCCATTCTTATAACCCACAAACGAAATGCATAAATAGCTTAAGTCTCACTACTTTTGTAATTTTTGTTAAAAACCACCAGCATTAGAATTCTTAATGAAATACAAAAATCATATCACATTTATTTCTAATCTCTATGGAACTAAAGAGGTTTCAAGGCCTCTAACATAATCTTAAAGAAGTTCTGGTGGTGCAGCGGTTAAGGTGATTGACTGCTAACCAAAAGGTCTGTGATTTGAAACCACCAATGGTTTTCAGGGAGAAAGACGTGGCAGTCTGCTTCCATAGAGATTTACAGTCTTGGAACCCCTATGGGGTTGCTATGAGTCAGAACTGACTCGACGGTAGTGGGTTTTGGGACTACAATCTTTATTGGTCTGCAAATAGTACACAACCCAACAGATGGATTCTACTTTACTGTAATAACTCTGTCATTAACTGTTTTGAGCATTTGCTGTATGCAAAAAATATATCTGGGTTCTTAAAAAGAGACACCCATCAGCCCATTGAATAAGAATTTCCCAGTGCTCAAGCATTTATCCAGTGAAAAAGCTCCCAGGTGATTGTGATCTGGTTCTTTGGATTGAAACACTATGCTAAGTGCTATAAGACAGTGATACATTGGGAGAAAAAAAAAAAAAAAAAAAACTGCCCCAGTCTCAATTTCCTAAATACAAAGATACAAACTTGCCAATAACTACATTTAAAAAAAAAAAAAAAATCCAAACTTGTTGCCATCAGTTGTTTCTGACTCATAGCGACCCTACAGGACAGAGTAGAAATGCCCCATAGGGTTTGCAAGAAGCACCTGGTGGATTTGAACTGCCGCCTGTTTTGGTTAGCAGCCATAGCTCTTAACCATTATACTACCAGGGCTCCAAACCACCTATAACACAAGGCAAAAAGGAAACTGCAGGAATGAGAAAATGGCAGTGGGTGGGAGGGGAGTACCAAAATGAAAGCACATGAGTTTTGGATTCTCTCAGAAAAAGAATCATTATGGTAATCAAGGATACTTGAATTTTACTTCTTGAAAGTTGATCAATCGGGGAATATTATAAAATGTAAAGAATATATTATAAAGAATGAGGGGAGGGGAGTCTGGCATCCAACATGACTGTGCTTGTCTACAGTCATGTGAGGGGGGTAACCAACCTAAAGGCCTTAACACCACTGGCCTCTACACCCTACCCTTTCCACCAGGCAAAATTAATTGTATTCTCCACTACGTTCTCTATAAAAAACTTAATTGTATTCTCCACTACGTTCCCCATATAATACTATCTTCCACCTACCTGCATTTGTCTAGGGTACTGAAATACAGGACTTTGAAAGGCTAGCTCTACATAACAGAATCTGAATTCTTTCCTGTCACATAGTATGTACTTTGTGACACAATAACCTTGAGAATATGAGGACAATCTAAGACAGCGTGGAGAAGACAACCAGTGTTGTCCTAGGAAACCTTATTAGGTTTAGAAATTATACATTTTTTCAAGTAAATTATCTCTAACTAGTGACTCCTCTAGATTGAAGTATTCCTAGCACCCTATCCAGCTGTATCGTGTCTACGCAATTACTGTAAACAGTACTACATGCGTTTTCACTTTTAAAAAAATGAACAGAATCACCTTAAAAGTTTATAATCTTTCTCAGTTCACTTCATTCTTCCTCGCCTACTCCGAATGTGTTACTTTAATAACTTCATGTGTTAACAGAGTTGCATTTATATGTAATTGAACATATAACATTCCAGAAAGCAAAAGAATTAACAAATTAGGTCTTTAATTTTTTTTTTCCCAACGAAAAAAGCTAAACATATATTTGAGGATTTGATTGTATGGTCATTATTGATAATTTAGAAAAACAAAAACAGCATGTTTTTCACAAATGCATTTCAAATTCATAAGTTTAATAATGGAACCAAACACAGTAAAGCAACTTTTCATCAAAGTATAATGCAAGGCTTAAATCAACATGGATGGTTTTGAATTTGGATATAATGAAAGAAAAATAAGATATGCTCACTGATCTTCCTTTTAATAGCGGTAGGCTTTGGTCCCACAGAAAAGTTTAATTTCTACTTAATTTCACTATTCTCCAGTTACAAATGCTGCTGAAATTCACCCCACTCCTTTACTGAGCTCTTCTAATGTGGTCAATGACTAACCTCTGCAGACATTTGTCATTGTAAGGCCAGAAGGTCTACCTGAATTGTCAGGAGTCTGCATGGTAGTAGCTGACCAACTTGCTGGGAAAGAAGATTAAATCAGCTGCTAACTTTGGCATGCTTAACATAATAATCACTGAGCAAGTACCTCCCAACTACAATAAGGAAACCACAATATTCGCAGGAACATCTTAAATACTGCTTCTTGCAACAAAGGACAATATTCGAAATATTTTTCCACCACATCCTGTGTCTTAAGGTATTTTTTCTTCTTGTAAGTTTGTAAAGAAGAATTTTGGGAAATGATTTTATTTATACCTCCCGTTTTAACTCTCCTCTTTCCCATGCAAATTGTTCACGAATAGTCTTGACTCACTGCTCACCTATAGTATTTTATTATTTAGCTGAATTCAAGTACTACTTGAATACATTCAGTTTTCAGGTAAGACAATTTGACAATGAGGGTACAGCACCTGATTTATTAAAGGATCTGGCAAAAAATAAATTATTCAAGTTTTTAAAAACTCTACAACTATTCCAGATTCCTAAATTATAAAGAACACCTTGAAGATTGTGTCTTATTTGTTTCAGTCATCCCTGGCATAAAACGGACACTAATAAACATTGAATAAATGAAAGCATGCTTTGAAAAGGTATCACATCTGTTTTTCTTTTTCTCTTTTTAAATGTATAATTTTGAAAAACACTTTTAAAAACTTGTGACTCAGATCACATTTTCACACAACAATCCATGGCTAAAATATTTTATGCATGTTTGCAGTTTAAAATTATAAGGCTATCTACAAGATTCAGAATCTTATTTGTTGCTTTAGCCACTGCTGCCATTAAGTGGAGTTTTGTTAAGGTTCAGTTCCACACATGGTCTCCTCGGGGGACCATACAAAATGAAAAGAGCATGAAATGCGAAGATTTGGGAAGCAGGGTCCAAATCTCTTCTCAGTCACTCCCTTGGTGTCCTGCCTTGAGAGGGAGAGTTCCCGCACCTCTTGGATGGGGCTATCTACCTCAAAGAATTGTTGCAAGAGTTAAAGGAGATAATGTATATAAAATGCCTGGCGTAGGACTTACCACACAAAGACCTCAACAATTATTCCTTTTTATTTGACTAGCATCTATGATTATATCTCCCTATATAGATTGTATATCTGCCTAAAGTGGTTTCAAAAATTCACAATAATTTTAATAATAAATTTTTTACATTAAAGTTATCAACATTGTAATTATAGCTAAACATTCATGGAAACAACCCATTATAAAAATATATTTATATCAGGGATATTTTAACCCAGATACCTTTTAGCTACTGGATATTTGCCTGGTCTCCCACATGCACTCATATTTCCTAACTTAGACCTTTATGTAACTTTCATTAGAACCCAATGAGGCATCCTCAACAGCCAGGTTCAAACATATATTTCTTTAAAATGCTTATCTTTCACTCATTACTTATTGACCATGTATTTTATGCCTATATGAAGAAATCTAAATCAATCTATTTGGAAATTTTCTCCAATAGATCTAAATTTAATGCTAGATTGCTTTCCAACGCCAATAAATTCCTTTGAAATATTTGTGTCATGTCAACATTTTGCTCCTAATCATTCTCAAAGTAATTCTCTCTTGAAACACCTTTACTGTATTCATCTTAAATACTGGCAAGCCTCTGAATACTACGTGTGGTTTTTCAAAAAATTAACTTTAATTCATTTGTTAACACTGCATAAATGTTCTGAGCTAAAATGGATACTGTGTATAAAGCATCCAGCTGTGCCTGGTACATGGTAGGTGCTCAATAAATGTTATTTTACCTTAACATAAAACAAATACCTCAGACACATTAATCTTTTAGAAAACGTGATTTCGTTATCTGAAAAAATGCCAGAATCATTACATGTGCAGATGTAAAAATAAAGCAAGGAGTAATTACTTCCCTATTTTCTTGACAATTTGTATAAATCAAATTTATGACAACGATGGTTATATTTAGGGTAGATGGTAACGAGTTTAACGGGTCTATACTGAAAATAATCCCTCCTTTTTTTCAGGGGCTATCATCAACCTTTAACATCAAATTATAAGATTACTCCCTCTACCCCTTTAAAAACAAGAAAGGGTCTACTTGATTAGCATCAACCAGTGGTTCCTGTTTATTCTGAGGTATATTCAATTATTTCCTACTCAGAAAACATACCATCTTGTCTATTAAAAGGCTGATTGTGGTTTGTTTAAAACACCAACACATTAGTGTCCCACAGGCCCACATACAGTATGTCTTTTTCTGTTAAGTCTCAAAATATTTTGTCTTTTATCGCAATTATACGTAGTAACACAAATGCTTGGGTTAAACTGATTTTATTGGGGAAGTCAGGACAGCTCAACATTTTCTTTCCACTTTAATGTTGATACTAACAGACCCCAAAGAAACAAAGCTCGAAGGACTAGTTTATATCGTGACTCTGGAAATGCTGATAAACATTTTAGAGTAATAAGTATGTTTTCATATATTCACCAAGTTAATTTTCACTAAAGCACAGTCTAACCTTTTAGAAAACCAACACATTTTTAGGTAGCATGGAGATTGTTGGGGTTTTTGGAGTCAAGAGGGCCTTCCAAATCATAAATTCATTGTCATGTCTACCTGGAGCTGATCTGCCGTAAAGCTGGTCCGAGCTCTTTTTGCTGGCTTTGGGTGATTAACATCTTGCTCTGTGAGGAGGGCACCTTCCACACTAATCCCATTACCTGCGTTTAAAAAACACAAAATACGCGATGATAACTGAAAAGAGTCCACCAAGCATATGATAATAGGATTCTTGCATCTTTCGGCTTAGTGTGAAACTGTATATATATCTTCTGGGTTGCAAAGCCCCTTAAGTTTTAAAACAAATTACAAATATACTGTGGAAACAATATTCCATTTATAGGTTTGTATGTTTTTTTTATGTTTAGTCAAAAAGTGAAAAAAGTTAGAAGTATACATCTAAAACCCATCTTTAGGAAAGCAAATACAGGACAACTGGTTACATGAAGAAAAGCAGGACCCTAATTCAAGGTTGCTGCCTGAGAATATGGCACAAGGCTAAACAGATATGGCACAGCTTCCTATGTACATAAACAGACGGGGACCATCACTAACAGTGAAGTATTTAATGAGTTTTACCACAATTACACACTGCAGAACATAATATATTAAGCTAACCTTAGGAAAAGACTTAAAGGTATTTTAAGTATATATTTACCATTTTCCACTTCTCTTTTTAAATTATCCAGCATGCAGTCATAATGAACTCTGCAGAGAACTTTCTCTTCCACCAAAGCAAACTCCTCTCCAGTGGAAAGCTGCCTTTTGCAGGAAAAGCAGGCGAAGCATGCCAGGTGATAGACATTGCCCTTGGCCCTCCGGACCCAGTCAGTAGAATGGATGTGCCTCCCACATCGAGAGCAGCGAGTTCCATACCTTCTACAGTAAATGGAGGGACAGGAGGCAAAGGCTGTAAACTCTTACTCATCAGTGTAAGGTTAAACTAACACATTAAGTTATTCATCGGATTAACCTAAGTATTTAAATCTGTTGAAAATGAAACAGACCTCAATTCTTCTAAAAGTCCACATGGTAAGCAATTAAGACATGATTGGGTCACAATTCAAAATTGTTTTGTAAAAACAAAACTTTGTTGTTATTCTAGGGAAAGACTGTTTTTTTTTCCTTTTAAAATAAACAGAATATGAGTTTCAGTATCTCTCATGTTTTAACAAATAATGTATTTACAAATTTACACAGAGATTCAAGACGTAAACACACATACACTCCAGGCTGAAAACCTGTAATTGCAATAATATACCAACTGAAGATTCATTTTACAAATAACTTCTTAAAACCAAGCTCAGATTATTAGAAAACACTACATATATGTGTGTGTGTTCCTGTGTGTGTATAAACATTTAAAACTGATATTATCAAACAATGAATTGAACAGAAGTTCTTCACCCTGATGCCTAAGAAAGGAAAACTCAGAAATATTTTCTTTGGTGGAAAAAGCTATTGCATCACCCTCCACAGCAAGAGAGAAATGTTATCTAAAACTTTCAGACATATCTGGACATTAAAATGCAGGTTAATCTTAACAAAATGTCAAAGCTAGTCATAATTATTTTTTTCTCTTCCAGTCTTAGTAACTAGAGCCTGTTCTCTTACTACAATTGAAGACATGGCCTGACATACCCAGATCAACTGAGATTAGTACATCTGTCTGTTCATTAATACACGTTTAGGGTTCATTTTTTTTTTTAAGTTACTCTGAAAAACTGAATCCTAACAATGAATTTCAGAATATAATAAAATATGAAGCAACTATTAAAATGCCTGAAGGACTAGACTTTCAATGACTCTTTTAAAACTAAACCTTTCAAAAGGCTTTAAATGACCGTAAAAAATTAAGAATAGTGTATCTTAAGTGAAAGGGGAGGCAAATTGCTATTATTGTTGAAGAAATGGAAAGTAAACTGATGTGAAATATGTTTTTGGTAATTACAAAATTCTGTGATTTTATAAAATAATAGACTCTGGGTTTAATAAAATACTTAAATTACTTAGCAATTTTATTCAATTCAATAACAAAAGCCTCTGAAATCACTTTTTAAAATGGATATATAACAACTTAATTAGCTTTACAAACTTCATTATATATCATTAATTTACCTATTTCACAATGAATGGTTTCTGTTTATTTGCAAGTACAAATAAAGAAAAAATACAATAATGTTAAAAAGTCATCATTAAGAATGATTTCAATTTCTGGACAGCTCTCCATGAAGAACTAAATTAAATCCTAGATGAAACGTCACATTTAAACAATTATAAAGAGATGGCACAGATGAAACGTCACATTTAAACAATTATAAAGAGACGCCACAGAGAGTATGTTACATTTAAAATCATATCCAAATATAACCTCACAAAACAAAGATCAAGAACAGATAAAAGAAAAGATTTTTAGGAATAATAATTAGGCTTAGTGTATTTATGATTAATATAGTTTATCATAGTCTCCAAATTGCTAGCATTTTATAGGGAACATTCAACACTGTAAGCTGGTAAAAGCTTAGTGAAATCTTGATATTTTCCCCCTCAATGATTTTATTTTGTCTTACCACTTCCCCCAAAACGAGGGATTTTATCACAATTAAGTTATCTTCTATTTCATACTTTGTACCTAGGCATAACAAAAAAGAGGTCCCTTATTTCAACACCTAAAACTTTCATCCCCAAAGCAGAAGTACCATTTTAAATTAGTTTCAGTGTACTGAGTTCCTAAAGGCGGTAACTTTATTTTATTTGTCTTAATAAAAATTATACCTCAAAGAAATACGAACCTATTTTCATTTTCAAATTTGCTATATAGGAAAAACTGGGCTTCCGTAAATAAAATTGAAAAATAAGGCTACTTACAAAATTCTCTCTGCATCTCTTTGGGATGAATTACTTGGAGGGTCTATTTTATGAAAAAGTAGTTTCATAGAGTACCTGAAATAATCAAGTTTGCAGAAAATGTCTTTGTCTTTAATATAACAGCTGGTGTGCCTTCCTAAGGAGGTTCTGCAGACACTGCAGGAGAGACACCGGACATGCCAGCACAGGTCATTCACCTGTGAAGGGAAGAGGGGGTGGATAGAAAAGCCATTCTAATACCACACATAAGAAGAGCATTCAATGGTTTCGTACATTAAGCAATTTAAAAAGCCGATCCCTTAATATTTTAACACATGCTCTGAACATTTTCATTCCAGAGGTGCATTTACATAAATATACATCTAGAGATAGACAAAATCACAAAAGCATATTCCACACTTCAAGTTTAAATTTTTTTTTTTTTTTTTTTTGGTCCTTTGAGGAATTTAGAGTATTCTTATATTCAACCTCTATGAACTTAGGGAAAATGTGTATCCTAAATACAGGTTTGTTTGTTTTTTTTTTTTCTTTCACTGAATTCTTTGCACCATGAAACCTGTTAGCTAAGGAAGGCAAGCCACATACCTTCTCAACCTACTTCTTGGCCAAACAGCTATTAAACTGTGGTTAAAGACAGAAAAGGGGGGGCGGCACTTTATAAAACGAATTCTTACCCTCATAAAAAGGTCATGCAACCATTTCCATCACAAAACAAAAACTGCTAAGGTAGATTTAAATACGGATCTGACAGAAGCCCTAGTCCCCTCCAACATTAAATAGCTGTACAGAAATAGTGAACCTTCAAAGGAGTAAAGTACTGTTTAACTTGACTACTGGAGAAAAAATAACCTTGATTATAAACCATTCTAAAAAGGTATCCAACCATTGTTTTCTGTTTATATGTCAAGCAGTAAGGCACAAAACGGTGTTTGATAAAACACAGTGATTTATACTTTCTAAATAGGAACAATTCAGGGAACAAATCATAATTACCCTCACTTTAAATCGTTGCCTCTGTACTATAAGTACAACTTTAGCCTTCAAGAAGGAAGATGTGTCTTAGATTGAACTTGCCTACAACACAGGCTCCTAGAGTTTGCTTTTGTTGAATGGATAGAGAACTAAATCTTCATGCAATCGAATTGCAAGTGGAATAACAGCAATGATGCAAAAACACCAGTTACACCCTACAAATAGATCAAATGCCTAAAATAGGAAATTAAGTTATTGCAAAATATGGCTTCTGTTGTACTATTTCCTAATAAAAAAATATCTGTTCAACAATTCTGTTTAGAACTACTGCTCACATGTTTTTCCGTGATATGAAATATAAAGGGTACTTTCAGAAGCTGAAAGAAAAAAGTTCCATTGTCTAATTAAAATTATGTAAGCATTCATGAGCATATCACTTATTAGTTAAAGTTTTTAAGTTTTGGTCTTGCTATATCGAAGAGGTACATGCTCAGTACTGAAAACAGAAAATAGCAAAGAAAAAATGTTAAATAACTAGAATAGAAAAATATTGATGGTGTAAAATGTCCTGGAAATAAAAATCTATTTTTGTTCTATTTTTTCCTAAAACAACCCAATTATGATAACAGACTTCTTTAGGTTTCCACTCTTTAGGGCCTTTCTGCATTTTAATATTACCCATATTTGTTTGTTTTCAGCAAGGGTAGATTCATGCTTCAGGGTTGAGACATGGCCTCCCTCTAACTCTCCACTAACCAAACCAAAACCCATTGCTGTCCAGTCAATTCAGACTTACTGTCCAGTCAATTCAGACTTACAGCGACCCTACAGTACAGGGCAGAATTGCCCTATAGGGTTTCCAGGGAGTGCCTGGTGGATCTGAACTGCCGACCTTTGGTTAGCAGCCCTAGCTCTTAACCACTGTGCCACCAGGGTTTCCAACTCTCTGCTAAAGTCAGGACTAAGGTCTGGATTGCCATCTTTCCTCAATGTATACTTTACCAAAAATGTTCCTTTGTCTTCCATTTCTTTGCCAGGGAGGAAAGTAAGGTGAAAAGTGAAGATTCTGGGGAATATAAACCTCCCCTGATAACTGGTATTGACTCAATCTGTATAAGTCTAAACATACGACTAGCACTGAGTCAGAAATAAACACCAAAACAACAGGGCACTGGAGTATTAGATGGGGCAGTAATTACATCTAACTCATCTCATACTTTTCTGCTCTAACTTCGTTTTATCTTGTTAAGATATGGTGTCTATATAAACAGACCCTCAAATACAATATCTATACTAGGTCAAACAATTATTTTTTTACCAGTGACTCAAGCTGAATTCAAACATATCTGGAAGAATAGTCAAAATGCAAAAAAAAAAAGTTATGAAATTTAGAATTCTTATACAATCATATAATGTCAAGCTTCAGTTAGAGCTAGTATAGTAATATGCACAAGAAATGGTAAAATACGATTATGTGTAGAAGGGCCCAATGAGAACATTCCAATCCTATTAGAAAGGAAGGCTTTGTATATCTCACTTACATATTTTATAAAATTCAAATACATAAAGATATATTTAACATAGAAAAGATGAACAGTATAAACAACTGTATCAATTCCAGAGGGTGTGTTAAGAGTCACTTGGCCATAACCTTTATCTTCTCTGCTATAAGGTGCTAAAACCTTTACAGATCCATTCAGAATCATGCTTGAAGATTATGATAATTATCAAGAGTGCTCACTGAAAGCAAGACCCAAAAGATGGTTTTGAAAATTCAAAAGGACCAGGTCTAGAAACATTGAAAATGAAACCATAAGAATGCAGATTTAAAGAGAAAACCATGTTAAATTTCCAGCTTTACAATCAACCACAAGTCAAGATTAACATAACCATTTTTAACGTTTTTATTAAAACTTCTTTCAGTGCTCTATCTGGGTTGTATCTATGGGTATCATTCCCATTTTACAGATAAAGCTTCTGCTTTATACCTTCAGAGCCCTGGTGGCACAGTGGTGAAGAGTTAAGCTGCTAACCAAAAGGCTGGCAGTTGGAATCCACCAGTTCCAGTCTGTCCTATCGGGTCACTATGAGTCAGAATCGACTGGTCAGGAACAGGTTTGGTTTTGGTTTCATAACTTCAGTCAAAAACTTAAACTGATTAACTCCCTGTTTGAAACTCACACTCTCCATAATTAATCCTTTTGAAAAACTGAGGAGAGAGGGGGCATAGAAAGTGAACTGGTTTGCTACTAATTCAGTAGGAAACTATTATTTTAAACAGTGGTTTTAAAAAGCTATTGAAGCTGAAAAACCATGATATTGGGATTTAGACAAATGCAAGCATAATCCTGACTACAATGACAAGAATAACTGTGACCTGAGAATTTCTTCTCCAAAACTCCCCCACAATATTTTAAGCGAAAAGTAAAACAAATTAAGACAGACAGTCAACTCTCAAACCACCACTTGAAGCACTTCATCCTCATTTATTTTTCAAGCACTGGAGATGACATTAAAAAGAGCACTGGGTGGTATTAAACCTTAAGAACTGCAGGAAGGTAGTAAATTTTTTAAAAAATTAAATGCAATTCTATAAATTTTTACTTTGGAAAAGCCTCTAGTAACTATAAATAAACATAAGAGTATGTTTCTTAAAAAAAAAAAAAAAAAAAAAATCTATCCAGAGATCTTCTAAGGCACTTTAGGGTGGTTCTCTAAAGGAGATGCCGCATAGGCAAATTAGTTAACCTAACATGCCAACCTAAAACTTATATAGGCCGGCAGGAGCTTGGGGGCTATTGGGGGCATAGAGACTACAGTCACTTTGGGGAATAAAGTAATAACCCGGGCCCAGGTAGACCCGTTTCAGAATGGATAAAGGTTTTCCCCACTTCCTTTTCCCTACAAGTCGGTGGCTGACCCCAGCACATCCTCCCGGAAAATTTGCACTTCTAGACCACGATGCGTCGGTCACACACAAGCTGCTTGGTAACGACATGGGGGATTCTAAGATTTTTTTCTCACACTCTTTCCCACCGCATGGGTTATCCTAGACTGGGACGATTTGTTCGAGCGAGAACTTGGGTGGGAAGAGGAGAAAAATAAACTTTCCGCTTTTCGCCCGAGCTTCCATGATAGGTAACCCTGCTCCCCTTGGGCCTCGCGCCCGGGGCCCCGCCCTACCTTGAGAAGGTACTTGTCCACGATCTCCAGGCCGCAGCTGTTGCACACACACTTGCCAGAGGCGCAGCCAGAGCCTGAGGCCATGGACCGGGGCGAAGACGACGGGGAGAGAGGGGCCGAGGAAGAGCACGAGTCCTCGTCCCCGGCTCCCTCGGGGCTCACCTGCAGGAGGCCAGGAGGCGCGGTTGCAGGAGGTTCTAGACCCCTCCTCATCCCGCCGCCCCACAGGGGCGCCCCCACCGCCTCTCCTCCCTTCCCACAGGCCACCTCCTTCCGTAAGGCCCCCCTCCCCCAGGCCCAAGCTCTGACCACTCAAATGTCGGTGCTGCAGACCTCTGACCTCAAGGAGCCGAAGCGCTTCCCGGCCCTGCCAAGCTCACCCCGCGGTCAAGCTCAGCGTCCCATCCTGCCCCACCCCAGACCCTCCCTCCACCTTCTCCGGGAGAGAGAGACCAGTCGAGCCGGGGAAGAAGCGCCGGGACGGCGGCCTTTCGTCCAGCGCCTGCTCCCCACGGCCAGTTAGTCAGCTCCCAGGTCCCTCCCCACTCACCAGTACCCCTTCCCCGGCGCCTTTCCGAGTCCTCCCGGCCGCCAGGGCTGCAGTCCGCCCGCACTCCTCCGACATGAGCCCCGTGCACTGCGGGATGGGAGGGGGACAAAATGGAGAGAAACTGAGACGAAAAGTTCAGGGCGGGCACGCAGGGCTCGAGTCTCCAGTCTCGACTTCACGGCACAAGGGGCGGGCTAATGAAGGCCCCCGGCGCGCCGGGCCGCGCGTGCAGCCGTCAGGGCGCCTGGACCCGGGCGCGGCGGACGCGCAGCCTCCCTCAGCGGCGGCCAGCGGACCTTGGTGGCGCAGCCCGAGTGCGCTGCGAGGCGGCCACCAGATCGCAGAAGGCTTCCCCGCACGCTGCGACGCTCCCGCGGCTCCCGATCCCCAACGCTCACCGAACCACACCGGTCCCCTCCCCCCCGCCGCCGGGGGTAACAAGTTAATAACAATCATCCCCGCACAAAGCGTTTTCTTTCTAGACGTCAATCACGGTGGAGCGGGAATCACCGGGCTAGAGAGGGTGCGGGGGGGGGGGGGAGGAGTGGGAGAGAAGAAAAGAGGACTAAGGAGGGGGTGGGGGAAGAAAGTTGATTTCTTTAATAACCTCAATTAAAAGAACAAGACATATATATATTTTTAAAGGGGGGCTTTTAAAAGGTGAAGAGGTTTAATAGGATACTTGAAAGCTAATTACAACGGGATTTAAGGAGCCTGGTGTTTGTTCTTAAGACAATTTGAATGAAAATGCTTCAGATTAAACCGAGCCAGCAGCTCTTTGGTAAACTTAAAGCAATTAGAGCCGCGAGTGATTTACACTCGTTTCTTTAAGGTGTAAATTGCCACTTATTGCTCAGTAAGTCAACATTTGAGCTACTAAAGGATTATTTTTAACCAGCGTAAAAAGCGGGTCGAATAATGGAAAATACCCAGCTGAATTTAATTTGTGCCATTAAAAAAACTCACCCAAGCTTGGTCAAAATGTTTTAAAGCAACACGCGCGTTACTCAAGTGTTTCCAAGCCTTTGCTGGAGTTTTGTTCTTAAACGAAAACGTAGCCTCTCTGGGTTTTTTCTGCCTTCGTTTACGAAAATTCTAGCTTAGGGGGAGAGATTGTGAGACCCTAGAACTCGAGAGCCTACACCTCTACGTTTCTGACACTTCGCCTCCCTCCACCCCTTCCTTCGGTAGCAACACGCAAGATCTCGACCGAACCCGGGGGTCTCCCGGACCCTCTGCTCGGAGCCAGCGCAGTTGCGCGAAGGCCGCGTTCCCGCAGACACAAAGAATTTAACCAGAAAAGCCTGCGCTCGTCGGAGTTCCCCGCTGGCGTCGGAGCAAAGAGAGAGCAGTTCCGGTGCAGATCCCGCTGAGGCTCCCCGGAACAGGCTACAGATGATTTCCAAACTTAAAACGAGAGACACCCAAGGGTCTCGCCTCCAGAATAAAGTGAGAGCTTGTCAGTTTCCCCCATCTACTCTGACGAAAGGTGTGACCAGTTGTGTGCCCTGGTGTTTGCTTCTTTTGGTTTTTTAATTTTAAATACCCTTCCTGGCCCGCCCTGGAAATCCCGAGGCCTTCTTAGAGCCACGTCTCCCTCGGCCTACCGGTGGGCCGCGATCCCGCGGCAGCGCGGGACGTCCTGCCACGGGAAACGCGCCTCTAGGTCCACAAGCGTCCGCAGGCTGCGAGGCACATGGAACCGCGTCTCTGTTTGGTCCCACCCCGCAGCCTCCCTGTCCACCCGACCCGTTATCCTGGGCCGCCAGGATCACCACCGGAAAAAGAACAAAACCATGACTCACATGGACCCAACAGCGCCTTAGGCACGAGGCTTCGTCTCCCAAATTACAGTCTCCATGCCTCAGGTTAAGTGAGCTTGTGGGGAGGGGAAGCAATGATTACTAACTAACGCCACTAACATAATGATAATAATAATAAAATGCCAGGGCTGAAGATGAGGCCACTTACAGGTAATTTCTGAGCCTCTTTTAGGAGCCCAAACAGCTCGCGATTCAAAGAAACCGATTCAGCTAGTCTGGCCAGGCGTCGGCTTGCTCACCTTCTCGGGGGGAACTGCCAGCTCCGGCACGTCCTTTTCTTCTAGTTTACACACAAACATCTGATCGCTCTTCCAATACATGGCACTGCTAGGGCTGCTTATCACATACCAATTCCAGAGGGTCAGAGGCTGTCCGTGTCTGTCGATCTCCCCCTCCCCCGCCCCAATGCACTAATAAAAGCTGACACCAAGACAGATAAAAATGCTACAAGGAAGTCTTCGTCCAAAGAGGCCGCTATAGCTGTACCACTCTGACGGACTGCTTTCCCAACTTCACTGAGGTCTGTCCTTCCAGGAAAGGAAGAAAAAAAAAAAAAAAGTTTTGTTTTCCAGAGGGTGGAACCTTACATAGAGAAAAGGGGTGTGGGGGGGAGAGTCTTTTCCTGGAGGAATAGCCTCACCTCCTTGAGGAAAACCCGCCTTCTCTACATGTTAAGATCTTTATCAGGACAAGCCAACTTACACCAGGTTTAGTATTAAGGGGAAAAAAAAATTGGGTATGGCCTGTTAACTTTTGACTAAAAAAAAAAAACTTGCTGTCTACATTTGCCTTAGCTTTCTAACTCTCACTCCCCAAGCAAAACTAAACACAGATTCAGGTTACATCTCTTTCTGCCGCAAGCAGAAGGGAAAGAGGAGGTCTGGATGACTTGAACGTTTTAGTCATTCTCCTGAAGGGCACAGCTCTTCTGTCTAGCCGAGGCGCGCGACCACTCCCTGGCAGCCTGGGGGCTGGTTTATTTATCTAGCGGTTCGCTCTCCCCTTGCTAAAAGTTTTCTCATTGAGATAAAGAAGGAACATCTGAGCAGCACAAAAGCTTAGTATTTGGGACTGCATTTGAAATTAAGGCAACAAGAAAGAAAAAAGTAGGTTACTAATGAATATCGCTCGTTCATTTCATCCTAGACAAAATTTAAAAGCCCTACGAGCCAACTGCTCTCTGCTGCCTTAAATTTTGGCTAGCAATGAGGGATTAGGGTACGTATTCACTATCCTGTGATTTTGGTTAGGATTGGAACCTGTGTTTGTTTAAAAAGCTTCTTTATGGTATATATTTTATCATTTAGTGTATGAGCGGGAATTTGGAAGGAGGCTATTTACAAAAAGAATTTTTAGCTTTCAATTTTCCCTTTTTAAGAAACAAAAGTAATATAAGAATATGTGGGAGTTTGATTTTTAAAGACCCCTAACAAAATCATATAATGCTGCTTCAATTAAACGGGTGCGTGTGTGTAAATATATATGGTGGGGCCCTGGCGGCGCAGTGGTTAAGCGTTTGGCTGCCAACCAAAAGGTCGGCAGTTCGAATCCACCAGCCTGTCCTCGGAAACCCTATGGAGCAGTTCTACTCTTTCCTATAGGGTCGCCATGAGTCAGAATCAACTCCATGACAACGGGATAAATATATATATATGTATACATACAGATATATACCACTGCCTTATTTGTCGACGTGCTTGTGGAGACAGGTCCGCAGCAGCTCTAGCGGAGGGGCTATGGGCAGGGTTGGGTAGACTTCCCAGGGATGAAGTGAGCCTGTGGAGCAGTCTGGGGCCGAGCAACGACTGCAAGCTTAGCTTTTCCTCAAATGTATTTTTCTCCCCAAAGTACGAAGGTCCTTAAAGCTTTTCCCGTGGCCATTGTTTTCCTTTCCACGCAGCTGCGCACACGTTAATATTAGCCATCCCCCTGCAGGTCCTCTCTCGGGGATCGAGCTTCAGTTTACGGAGTTTGCGAGGGAGACTCAAGGATTAATACCTGACTTCTTGTTTTAAGGAATTGACGGCTTGAAATGGGCAGATTTCTCGAAAAGCTAACTGTGCTTAGGGAACAGAGAGGCTTGTATTTTTAATCAAGTATAAAAATCAGTATTGGGGGGAAAAATCCACATAATGCATTTTCCATGAAGCAGTATCTGTCTCAACATGACTTGCGAACGCAGTCGTGCAGAACTTTGGCTCCATCAGGCCGTGTATAAAGTACGATCGAAAATGGAATAAAAATAAAGCTGCAATTCGGAGATTTAGTTACAGTTTCTTTTTGTGAGGGCTTGCAAAGTGAATCTGGGGTACTGTTTGGGTACAATCCGGGAGAATTAATCGCTCCGGTCGTTTGAAGATCCCGAGAGCACTGAAGCTGTTTTGGGAAGTAGGGCGGGGGCGCAGGAGTTTACGCGGTCTTTCCACCCACTCTCGCCTAATCAGGCGGCTCTCAATCAGGTTTTCAAAATACTAATCTTGATCTAAGAGCTCCTATCTCTGCATAAGTGGAGGAAATGATTCATTTTTAGAGGCTTCTGATCTTAGGGAAAAGGAATGGGCGTCAGACATAAGCAGAAGACCTAAAGGATTGGTCTGGCGTCTGCTCTACTCCAGGCGCCTAGCCGGACAAGCATTTTCCCCGCTGTGTAATTGCGCGCTCCCAGCCCTGCCCCGCAGGCCTCCCGGCGGTGAGTCTTTTTCCGCTTCCTGGGTGGTGTGAGCCTTTGACTGGGGGGTCTTATGTGGAGACGGGAAAAAGGGGGTGCACAGGTATTTGCTATGAATGCCCGGCGCTGAGCCCTCGTCCCATTGTGGGCCCAAAGACCTTCTGATCCTTCGTAAGGGGCGACTGCACGCAGGGGTCACCCCTGCGCAGTGGCCCGGCTCTTAGGAGCTGCTGGCACAACTCGTACCCACGCTCCTCCTCTGCTCCTGCAAAGGAAGAGTTCGCCTCCCAAGTTAGGTGTTTAGGCTAAAAATTGGAACTCTCTCTCTCTCTTTTTTTTGTCTTCGCGATGAGGGTTTTTAAGCTCAGAATCCAATTGAGACCAATTTTGGACTAACGATGACAGACCAAAAAACATGGTCTTGTGTGTCTGCAGGTGGAGGAGGAACCGTTCGCGTAGTGGCGGCTCCAACTTACTAATTTTTTTAATTTATAGATGGCGACTTCTTTCAGTGAACATCAAAAAGTCGGCACGGACACCAGGGGAACGACTGACACCTCTGGACCACAAGGTGCTTTACAAGTCCAGGAGAAAGAGAGCCAGAGGGACTTCGGAGTTCGTCCTATCGCGGCTGTGAGGCGGCAGGCGGAGTTTGGAGGTGCGGGATGGGTCTCCCTAAAGCTGGAGGGGGGCAGGGAAGGGGTCTGGGTCCCAACGAGCCAGGCCTTGATTGGAGGTCCGGGGCTCGAAAGAGGGAACACCAACCCGCCCTGACTCCCACAGCTTCCACTCACCGCGAAGAGCTGCCTAATTGGGCTGTGAGCAGCTGCGAAATTTGTAATCGCTAATAAGCCTTCCACCTCTGTAGTTCTTATCAAAAGGTACAAAACTGATATTTTCACACTCGGCTCGCACCGCAGGCGCCGTTTATAAACATCCTTCATCAGTGGGATGAAATTAAGCCTGCATTGACAGAGGTTTCTGGAACTCGATATTCAAAAGCAATAGATCCGAATTAGCAAATTATTAGTTTAAGCAGGGAAAGTCCCCACCAACTTGACTGTTGAACCCTTTGCCTCTGAGCTCCTTGCGGCGAGTAACCACAGGTCTGAGGAAACTTAACCTGGAGGTTACGCATTGTTCAGGCAGTCTCCGAAGTCTGAGCTCCCTGAAACCGCTTTAGCTCCAGCTTCCAGCCCTCCAGCCCACCCTCCCTCAAGACTGCGCTCGGGGCAGACCTGTAGAGACCTGGGCCAGGCACAGCTGGGGCCTGGGAGAAAATACGGTCCAACAAGACACATGGAGGTGGGGGGGGGGGGCGTCAGCAGGCTCTGGGTCTGCCGCTGCCCTCCAGGCCCCGCGTTTCCGCATCCCTCGGCCTTAGCTGTCTGCCCCCAGCTACCTGTGCCAGCGGCCCAGCTCGATGGAGGACTCAGTCGCGTTGGAGACCTCCGCACCCACAAGAAGGCGCGGCCTCTGGTTGATTTTGGTGGTGACCCCTTCCAGCCGTAAAAATGAAAAGTCTGCCAAGAGAACTGAGACTGTCTCCAGAGGCCACACTTGGCGCTCAGGCTTAGGAGAGCGTGCCCTTTGATTTTTTTGTCCACCAGTCTGGAATGGGACTGAAGGTCCTAGCTTCCAGAAGTTCTTTCTTTCAACTTGCGCAGCTCAGAACCCGCGTCACCCCTCAGAGATCGCGGAGCTGGAAGCGCACTCCCTTTGGGACTTGTCGGTCCCAGGTTCCTCAGAGCTTGTTACCCACCATTTCCGAGGGAAAGGGAGGGACACGGTTATTCACGCCAGTGGAGGTCTCTGAAAGGTGGCGAGGGCCTCTGTCTGGGGACCCCGTGGTTCCTCCCCCACCGCAGGCCAATGCCGAGGCTTGATGGGCTTTCCCGCAAGGCGAGAGTGCTCGGTTCTGGACACCCGGGAACGCACCCTCCCGCAGACTCGGTACTGCTACCTGGCCCGGTGGGCACCTGTTTCACTAACTACAGCGGGATGCGTCCGCTGGGGGCACTGGTCTCCAGCGACTCAGGAAACCAAACAACCAAACCCAAGCTCTGCGCAGGAGACTGTGTACATACGGACTCCGTGTTCTTTTTCAGCGGGTGCGCTCGCTCCTCAGCAGGCGGGTAAAACTCTACCCGCCTGCCGTGAAAAGAGCGAGGGGAAGTTTTTCTCGCCTGGACCGAACTCCAGCTATCAGAAAGATAATAGTATTAGGCACCACAGAGAGCCTGGAATTAGGCAGGGAGCAGTCTGGGACGCTCTAGGGCTAAATGCTGCTGCGGGAAGCACAGAAGTTCATTCACTTATTTTGACATCTCCAAGCCGATAGCCTCGCAACAAGCACGCCTGTGGTTTGGAGTTGCAGGTTTTAGATGTATTTAGCTTTCGGAATGAGCAATACTGCAGAACCAGAGGAAAGCCGAAGATCTTTGCCCGCGCAACTCTGAAATCAAACTACAAGAGGTGGAGAGAAAAAGCAAAAAAAAACAAAAAACCCTCACCCTAAACCTCTGACTGTTCCCCTAAACCTTCGCGTTTGTTTCCCTACACATTCTAGGCGCGCGGGCAGGTCTAGCTTGGACCTCGTGAGTTTATAAAGAAGACGGAAACTTAAGCCCTGTGAACTTTACTCTGTTCACCAGAGATCCCTAAGAGCCAAACCAAAACCCGGCAAGGGTGGCAGGAAAGCCAAACTTGATCTGAACGCAAAAACAAGGGCGACAAACGGTGTTTCCCTAGTAGGTGGCGTGGGGGAGGGGGGTCGGGCTGGGAATGGCCAGGACCTGTGTAAGCCTCCTATTCCCAAACTTCGACGTAGTTGTGATATGGGAACCCGCAGCTCCCCGTGAGCTCCAGTGTGAGTGCGCCCCATGCCAAGCCCAAGCCATCTCGTCCAAAACTTCAGTGTCAACGTTTCTCCACGGCAACAATTCCACTTTCCGTCGTTACTTATCTGATGTATCTTGTAAAATGATGCTTAAAAAAAAGTCTGCGGAATAATCTTGAGCCACAATTTTTTTTTAAGTTAAATAACTTTTTATATGTATTTCTGCTAGTGGAGACTAGTTCTTATAACTGTGGCGGTATTTTGTTTCCCTCTTTTCCTCCTCCTCTCTTTCCTTCCATCTCTCCTTCCATCCCTCCCAACCTTCCTTGTAATGGAATTTCAAGCGATTTATTTAACTTCTTAACCCCTCGGTTTTCTCATCTGTAAAATGGAGATTACACCACTCATCGCATAGAAATCGCAAGATGTTGAAGTGTTCACCAACATGTATTGACTGCATCAATGAATGCAATCCTCTTGTGCTCCCCGAAGTCCAACTTCGCTGCCCTCGAGGTCTGGATGCTGAAGCATCCCCAAAGGCTTCATTTCCCAGGTAAAAAGTCGACTCTTTTCAGTGACAAACTCGAGTGTGGTTGGCTGTTTTTAAGGGTTCATCAGACCAGGTTGCCGACGCCAGACCCTCCCACTTGGGCATCAGAGGCTCCGGACAAGTACGCGCAGCCACAGCAGCCTCTGCGTGGCAACTCGGCCCAAGGACGCACAATGAACAACTTCTCCTCCTCTATCGCTGATTTATTTTGGGGTTAATTTACTGTTTGGCACGCTGACTTCGGTCAGTTTCTGCAACCTTCTGAATATTGTGACAGTGAAAGTATTACGGCTGTCGCTTATTATTGGCAAACGCCTCACTGACGCTATGGCGCATAACTACTTCAGTAAATTGTCCAAGGCCATATCTTTGGTACATTACAAGGCTGGGTCAGAATTCGAACCCAGATGCTAGAGGACAACTCCCCATTTTCTGTCTTCTTTTTAAAGGCCCTACTGTGCTGTTTTGACTTCCTTGAGGTGATTCAGAAAGGGACGCTTTAAATTAATGAATTCATTAAACCCAATTTGAATGGTTCTTCACAGCACCCAGTCGACCTGGGTTTCAGCTCCAGGACAGGTGGTCCAACTTCCAGCCTCCTGGCCCCGCTGGCTCCTCACCTAGGAGAAAGCTGCCAGCAGCTACTGAGGGCCTAGTATAAGTGGGAAAGAGCACCCCTTCTCACCTCTTCTCTGGGTAGAGAGTAAATAGCATAGAATGGATTGAGGGTGTTAAATCAACCAACCACTAATGGGAAAAAGGGTCTCTTTATTCTTTGTGAATTACAGAACCTGATGAGAAATACAAGTTGATCAAAACCCACATTAACTAACGAGCAACCGGCTTTCCTGACAGGCTGGGGTTCACAGGCCGGCGCTGAGTTCTGGAACTTTCCTTTCATCCTTGACCAAAGCTCTGGTCACTGCTGCAGAGTCTGCAGAGGCCACAGTGAGAGACTCCAGCTGTGGACAGACCACCACATGGCTCTTTCTACAATGGCTCAGGAGTAGCCTTTAGGAATGTTTGTAGCCCAAAACGTGGATAAAGTGGACCCCAACATGTCTTCCCACAATTCCCAGGCTGCAATCACCATGGATTCAGGAAGCATGTGCTGTTCCAAGTCTTTGGAACCTAATTCTGTGTCTGGCACCGGGCAGTAAAGGCTTGCTGTTTGAATGAATGAAAGTATGGGCCCTTGTGGAACCAGGGTAGGAGTGGGTAGAGGTTTTCATGCTTTTCTCTGCCTTCTTAGTTCTAGCCCTTACCACCTCTTTGCATTGGCACCTTCTTGCCCAGGACCCTTATCTTTTAATCCCTTGAAGTAGTTGAAATAAGGAAGGGCTCAGAGATTCTGACAATTTAAATTGAGGGAATTCTGAGGGCTCCACTTTTCATTCAGGGCAAGGAACATCATGCTTCCTTTCAGTCCCACCACAGGAGTCCTTCAAACCTCAGTGCTTGAAATTAAATTGGAAACCTACTGTCCGGTGCCTACATGGGTCTGAGCCTTAGTTTACAGAGTTAAGAGGCTGTCAGGGATTGGAGCACGAAGGACTGTCAGACTCTTAGAGGCCTGAGTAGGCCTCCACAGACCTACTTTGACTGCACACATGAAAATGCTGTGCGTGTTGGCCAGACGTTGACATGGGTTTTGGCTTGTCCCAGGTTAGGAAGGGGACTCAGCGTGGGCACTGAGGTCACTCAAAGGCAGGTGATACTACAGGCACACCTCCCTGGCCTGGAAGGGGGAGTGCACCTTGGTTCACACTCTGTAAGGTATAAGAAGAATGTGGAGGACATGCTAGGTGGAAGATAAAGGTTTAGTTCTTAAGTCCAACAGTCCCTATGCCAAGCCACAGTTGCATGTCCCGGATGCCTTGGCGGCTCTGCCTGGTCTCCACTGTACCCTGACCTAGCCCATCTGGAGCTGGGACAAGTACCCGCAGCAGCTGGGGTGAGAGTCCTGAAAAGGGCAGAAGAGGCCTTGTGACCTGGAATGGTTGCAACAGCCCCAGCAGTGCAAATTTACCCCAATATTAAGGGGGAAAGCACTAGGTCTTTATCCTGAAGACTCTTGGCAGATGCACCAAGGAAGTTTGCAAACTCAATCACAGCTGCTGCAGACTTAAAAGAAGGCAAAAATCGCCCTGCAAACGTGTTTAATCTTACTTATTTCCTTCGAGTAACTGTCCATTCTTCTGGAGGAAAAAAGACAAGGTTTTTAAAAGGGGCGTCTTCATGTTGCATTGCTGTTGAGGAATAATGCCTTGCCCTGGCACAGCGCTTTACAGTTTGTGTTCATCATTGCTTCTGAGTCTCAAAATCACCAAAAACCACAGGCAGTTTTTTTTTTTTGAAGTTTTTAATATATACAATGTCTTTTCAAAGTTTCTTCCTCCTCTCCACCTTCAAAATACTTGTGCCCTGTTTCAATAATTTTTGTAATATTGTGGGGGAAAAAATCCTCTCACATAAAAAATAAAAACATGCATCAGTACCTGTAAATCTGTTTGTAAAAGCCCAGGGTGGAAAAAACAGGCAGTTAGTAAACTATGCCATAGTTCTTGCTTCTTTACACCGCCTTTCCTTCCCTCTAGGGTGAGATTTGTTTTACTAAAATGGTTTGTATTTTTAGAGATGAGCATATACATGTTATGTAGCTAACCTTTTACAATAAAAGGTACTAGTGGCGTAGCTTTCACCTATGTTGTCATGCGTGTTGTTACCGATAATCGTCTATGAGGTAGATATGGTTTGTATTTTTAGAGATGAGCATATACATGTTATGTAGCTAACCTTTTACAATAAAAGGTACTAGTGGCGTAGCTTTCACCTATGTTGTCATGCGTGTTACTGATAATCGTCTATGAGGTAGATATTATGCCTGATTCACAGATGGGGAACCAGAAGCTCAGAGAGGCAGCTCAAATTCTCTCACTGCTAACTAGCGGTATAGGCTGGATGCACACCAATTCCAAAGTCTTAACCCCTCTATTATATGCAAATAATACTTTGAGAGCCTTGCGAGATTCCCCCTCGTGGCAGGTTGGACAGGTGTCTCCATTCTTCTTCCTGGAGTAGCAGAAGCAAGAATTTTCTTAGGAGCCTGTCGGGGTGGCGGAGGTGGAGGCACGGTTGTCGGTTGGTGCTTGAGGGACCTGTGCGAAGCGCGTAGTCATTTATCTAGGAGCTCAGACACCCCTGTGGAGCCCGCGCCTGGGCGCAAGGGAAAGGGAGGCCACCGGGAGCAGGGAGGAATAGGATCGCGTGCTGTGAAGACACTTTCTCAGCGCCTGCTGGTCATAAATATTGTTGCATTTCCTTGGTAACCCCACACCCAAGGCGGAGGCCAGCAGTCCGCCTCCTGTGGGGGTTGAGGCCCTTCCTTGCCCTCTGCGGCCTGGGATGCCTCGGTCGGCGCACGCCCTCAGAGACTGGCTCTGAAGCCACACACGGTCTCCAGCCCCTTGGTCTTTCCGCTGCAGCCTGGCTGGAGCCCTAAGGCAGGCCGGGAGCGTTCCCGCGCGGTGCACGCCGGGAGGCGTCGAGGTGTGTGGGCTCAGGGTCCGGCTACAGAGGGGAGCGCTCCACGCGAGCGCCCCCCGGAAATGTGAGCTGGTCCGGAAGCAGGACCCGGTGCCCAGCCCCCTGCACGAACCTCCACTGCCTCACGAATCCGAACTCGGGAGAAGGCGGGCAGGAGGGTGGCCGCAGCTCCGAAAGCCCGAATGCCTACCCCAGGCCAGGCTGAGTCAGGCCCGTCGCCCTAGTGGGTTTGACCACCGCCCCCCTCGAGCCCTTTTCCGTGGGCGACCCAAGGGCGGAGGCTTGGGTTTCAAATGCAAAACATTCGCTTACTGGAATCAGATCTGGCTTCCAGAGGATGGAATGACTTTTCTTTCCTGAGAAAGTCAGCCCTTGGAGGAGACCCACGACTTAAGCCCTTCTTCCCCTCATCAGTACCTGCCGTAAATAGGTAGGTAATTCTTGCTCAACCCTTAAAAAGCCCCAGAGTGCACATCCTAGCACCCTACAGAAAGAAGAACACCCCAAGCCCCAGTCAACAACAAACAATAGAGCGATGGGGGCAAGGCCTGACTAGGCCCAAAACAAACGTGTGCCTTAGCACTCCAGTAAAGTGGACAGGTCTGGTTACACGAGTCAGGAATGAAGCCAGGAGGGAGAGAGATACGGACCCTGAGACCCGCAGCGGATTCAGAGTTGCCCCGTGAACCTGTCTTCCTCCGCCCGAAGGCTGCGACCCTGGAGAGCAAGGTGCGAAGCGGCTTCGGGCTTGACCTGCGCACTGGAGGGGCGAGGTGGCAGCTTCAGCTAGGGCCCCCCCAGGGATTCGAGTTACTTCTACTTGGCGTTAGTCCCTGTGCCAGCCATAGACGCTTGGCCTGTGTGTGCTTTGAACAAACACTTTTGTGCAACGCTGGGGCAAATATTTGTTAACTAATCAGGCATTGCATACACAGCTCTTCTAAAAAAGGGGTGTTCATGATTCTCCTGGGCTGCTGAGATAATGTTTAGTTTCACATGATGCCCTTAAAAAAAAAAAAAAAAATTTTTTTTTTTTTTTTTTTTAGTTTCACATGATGCCCTTAGATCCCCCAAAATTCAAAGGTTAAATCAAGGATTTATTTTTCCTTTGTATGATTAGCTGCTTTTTTTTTTTTTTTGGATTAAAAAAAAAATCATGTTCTTAATTTTGACCGCCCTGATAGAAGTATAATACCAATGCGTAAGAGGAAGCCACAGGGAAAATATCTGTATGCCAACTTTGGTCTGGAAAAATATCAGTAGCATTTCTTATTTGACAAGGAAATGCATTTGTTCAGTCTTTTTTTTTTTTTTTTTTTCTCAATTGGCAAGAGCATTGTTTTTAATGTATATCCCATGTTTATTGTTTCTATTGGTGCTTTGGTCATTTGGAGGACATCTGTTTCTGATATTGTTCCTGTGTGTAAGCACACACTATCATGTTAGCAAGATTTTACACCATCTGTTTAAGAAAATTCTTGCCAGTGCTATTTGATGCCCAGTTGAACTTTAGCCAAACTTCTTCATTTTACACTGTTCTCTCAGTCCTGATCATATATAATACACTTTAATGAAATTATGCTTTTTTAGTTGCTGGCAGACATCAGAAACACATTTGCCCAGGTCAACAGCAGTTTAGCTAAGTGTCAGATGGGGGAACAATATTGAAATAGTAAAGATATTGAAAAAAGAAAAGTATTTGAAAACTATTAAAATAGAATAATCACCCAAATAAACAACTGCTCCACAGAATAAAGAATTTGGACATGGCTTTTGGGAGTTAATGTATAGTTCCAATGAATTGTGTTTCTCTATTAAATATATATTGATCTTGGAAATTTGTATTTTTGATATCCTTCCCAAGGATGTAATAACTGCTTTAAAATACAATGAGGTAGAGTCAGAAAACAATATGTGTACTGTTTAATGAGAAACTAGTTCTGTAAACCTTCATCTAAAGTACAATAATAAAGAATTAAATACTCATAATGTATAATAACATGGTAATGTGACTGTATCAAATACATGTTAAATATAACACCTACAGATAAACAATCATTGAACCTAATTAAAGTGGCTACTGAAATGTTTTCCACTGTATTATCAAAAGCTAACAAAGGAAATGTTGCCCACTTCAGATCTCTTTAGAAGTAGAAATATTTATGACCAAAAAAAAAAAATTCAAGTGTCTCTATTTGATGGCTGAGCATACATATCTAATAATGGAATAACTGCAAAGCTGGAATTGGCTTAAAAAGGTAATACTGACTTTCAAATATCTCCTCCAGAATGGAATACTCCTTTTGGTACATTGACATATATATATATTTTTTACATCCAATATGTGTACCCTAGTGTAAACCTTTAAAAATGATAGCTTCTCATGATATTTTAGTTATAAGTCCAGAAATATCAACCCTGGCCCTGGGTTAATAACCCTCTGACATTCATTCCTGGAAATCATTATTTTTCAATTGACAATGAAGTTTCCTTTGATTGAGATCTGCCAAAAACAGATTGACACATTCTTTAGGGTGTTCCCCGGACAGACTACTTTTATTGCTTTTTTATATTCTGCCATTAAAGATTTGTCCATTATGCAACTGCTTAGAGGTATATAGTCCTTCTATTGCTTTCCTTAAGAAAACAAATCTTTGTTTTGGTGTATTAATAAATAAATAAAACCTATCCATGGTAATGTGGATAATTGATATTATTTATGCAAAGCAGTTGGAATTTAGTACCTTGTTACTTTCTGTAATCTGGTTATAGATAGGAATCCAGTCTCATAACATTTCTGTCTATATACACTTAAAAAATTATTTATCAAGATCTAATCTACATATTCATTAAATTGTTAATTTGGATGTACTGAAATGTAACCTATAAATTTATTTTTTAATAACTGATGTTACTAAATAGCAAAACCCTGTAAATCTTTACATGCCCAGTTCCAGTCAATCAGATTATATTATTTAATGGATAAAATAACAAACCTGCTTTAGTTAATCTGGGGCTGTGCACCAATTTTCTCTGTGCCTCTTTTAGGTCTAATGCCTTTTACTACACATATTTAGTTCATGATTATATTCTTACAAAACCTGAGGCTATAACAATAATAACTAGGTTAATTTTCTTAAAAATATTTTACAGTTACATTAGTATAAAAAGGAAGACAGTCACAAAATGAGGTTGAATGATAAAGAAAACTATATATGCATGTATTTGAGTTTAATCCATTAAACATGATTGAGCGTCTGCAATGTACTAGATCTTGGGGATATAAAGAAGAGTAAGGCATGGATGGGTAGGAGTCCTTGGGTTGTACAAATGGTTAAGCACTCAACTACTATCTGAAAGGTTGGCAATGAAAACCCACCTAGAGACACCTTGGAAGACAGACCTGGCGATCTGCTTCTAAAAGGTCATAGCTTTGAAACCCCTGTGGAGCAGTTCTGCTCTGCACACATGGAGTTGCCATGAATCAGAATCAACTCTACAGCAACTAATAACAACGAGACATGGGTGGTCCTTGCTCTCAGAAATTCTTAATCCGTTAAGAAGACTGACAAGAATACAACTAGCTCATCCCTGCAATTCTAAAATAATTTTTGTCTACTCCCTGGGTTTTGGATTGTTAAAGTATCAGATGATCTCATAATACTTTGTGTATATTTTTAAAAAATTTAATACCTGTCTTTTTTTAAAATAATTTTTATTTTGCTTTAAGTGAAAGTTTACAAATCAAGTCAGCCTCTCACATATAAACTTATATATACCTTACTACATACTCCCACTTACTTTCCCCCTAATTGAGTCAGCCCGCTCCCTCCTTCTAGTCTCTCCTTTCGTGACCATTTTGCCAGTTTCTGACCCTCTCTACCCTCCCATCTCCCCTCCAGACGGGAGATGCCAACATAGTATCAAGTGTCCACCTAATGCAAGTAGCTCACTCCTCATCAGCATCTCTCTCCAACCCATTGTCCAGTCCAATCCGTGTCTGCTGAGTTGGCTTCGGAAATGGTTCCTGTCCTGGGCCAACAGAAGGTTTGGAGACCATGACCGCTGGGATTCTTCTAGTCTTAGGCCATTAAGTCTGGTCTTTTTATGAGAATTTCGGGTCTGCATCCCACTGTTCTCCTGCTCCCTCAGGGGTCCTCTGTTGTGCTCCCTGTCAGGGCAGTCATCGGTTGTAGCCAGGCACCATCTAGTTCTTCTGGTCTCAGGATGATGTAGTCTCTAGTTCATGTGGCCCTTTCTGTCTCTTGGGCTCATAATTACCTTGTGACCTTGGTGTTCTTCATTCTTTTTTGATCTAGGTGGATCGAGACCAATTGATGCATCTTAGATGGCTGCTTGTTAGCGCTTAAGACCCCGGACGCCACACTTCGAAGTGGGATGCAGAATGTTTTCTTAATAGAATTTATTTTGCTAATTGACCTAGATGTCCCCTGAAGCCACAGTCCCCAAACCCCCGCCCTTGCTCTGCTGAATACCTGTCATTTTTATAAAACAAAAGTTATGCTAATGAACATTAGGCTTGAACTACCCCAGAGGGTTTTGGGCATTAATTTATGGCTTCCGAGAAAACCTACACTGGCTGTACATTTTCAGGTGTGGGAAGGGTACAGCATTATCTTGCCATTCCTGAAACAGCAGTTTAATTGTTGTGAGTCTTGCATCACAATTATTCAATCTGTTGTGAAATCCGTTAAATTCTTGATTCTGAAACAGCTCATTTCCTTCCCCTTCATCTTCATTTTCCTACAAAATACTGTGATTTTATATTTTTATCACTGAAAATTCTTTTAAATGGGTGAAGAGCCTGGAGCGTTCTACAGGTACTGTCATTCAAAGCATTGAAGTCAATATTTGCTATTTTTTCCCCCATATATTTTGCTAGCTTTGGAAATTTGGGTATCCAAAAACGACAAAGCTGAGTTTACTTTTGACGTGAGCAAATGGAGCTTAGCAGACATTTTTTAAAAGTTGAAAGTTTTTGTTTATAGAAAGTTTTGGGAACTTAGAGTAAAAATTTCAGATACAAAATTTCTTTAGCACTTTTGCAAAGGTAAATTTAATTACTGTGTTTAATACTTTTAGAGTTTAAAATTTAATTTTCTTCTGTTGTATATGTATTGATGAAAAATATCAGGAGAGAAGGGACGAAATATTCGATTAAGTTAGTTGAATGTCTTTTACCCTTGAGGAAACACTGCATTTTAGCTGTCTCCTGTTTAATCATAGTTTTTGCAGTGTCTATGTTGTGCTTTCGTCCTAGAAGTAATTGCATCTCATTTTACCTCACCATAATCACGGATCTGTTTACACGATCAATTGATTCCTACAGGCTGTTGTCACACCTTTCATCTCTGATTCTCTCCGTTTTCTTCAATCCCTTGCTTCTCAGAAAAGCAGAATGCTGAAGTGAAAGCTTTTAGAGTTTGTTGATCCGCATTTCAGTTTCAGCTCCAACTTTCTCAGCCCCAGTTTCCTCATCTTTTTGGGAGATGAAGGTCGTCCGGATAAGTTATGATTGCCCTTTGAAAATCTTTCTAGCTTTTAGCAGTAAACTACTTTTCAGACTTTTAGCAACTTTTCTCACACTGCTTCTGAATTTTTAGAATTCTTAATTTTAACAGTCCTGTGGAGGGAAATTTTTCTTCAGATTGTATCCCTGTTGTTAGAGTAGTATCACTTCATAGTTTATTTACTGACATCAACTTGAGGGTGAACTCTGGTCGCTAGACTAGCAACAGCTCCTTTTCCAAACCTAGGTGAAATTATCCTTAGAAGTTAACTGACTTCAGCCCAGAATATGGATTCAAGTCTAACAAAATGAAAAATAATGTTACAGTTGGAAGCTTGGTAAAGAAGAATGAAAGAATGGCATTCAGCCCTTAAAGCAAAATCACTCTGCAAAATTATCAAAATTGCAAAGATTGTTTTTATTTTTTTCAGTCTTGCAATACTGAATTCTTCAAACATTTGTTACTAATTTGCTAATTGCTACCATTGCTAATCTACCTGTTATATCAATTGAAACATTTGCAGTTTTCCAAACAGGCCACCTTCATTCTCCCACTTTTCCTCCCTCAACCTTTAAGGCCTAGCTTAAGTGTTGCCTTCTCCATAGTGTTTCCACTCAAGCTGGAGGTGAGTTTTCCTCTTTGAGCACCCGTATTTACTGAGCTGGACAGTTGCTTAGTTTTATTAACTTCTCTTCTACTGCAGGCACAGCTCCTAATGCTGTAGCTATGGGATTTTATTTTTGGTGATTTAGCTTAGGGTTTGGTGTTAAATAAGCTCCACTAATGATGCTGATGAGGCAGAGCTAGAAACTGGTAACTTGGTCTGACAGGTCATTTGTTAGTAAGATAAACATTCCATTTTGTGTCCTTTATTTCAAGGAGACTCCTCACCCATCATGAGTGTCACATGCATCTTTTTGTTTGTTTTCCTAATAGAGTTGGACTGAAATGGCCATCCTTTACTCAGGTGTACTTAGTGGATAATTGCAAGGTGGTGTATTATTAGTGGAGCCCTGGTGGTACAGTGGTTCAGAGTTCGGCTGCTAACCAAAAGATCAGCAGTTCAGACCCACCAGCCACTCCTTGGAAACGCTATGGGGCCTTTCTACTCTGTCCTACAGGGTTGCTATGAATCAGAATTGACTTGATGGCAATAGGTTAGTTAATAATATCCTTAGTGGATCTTTGCAAGGCAGTATACTAAAGTCAAAGGGGCTCTGGTGGCACAGTAGTTAAAAAGCTCACCTGCTAATGGAAAGATCAATGGATGAAACCTACCAGGTGCTTACAGGAGAAAGATTTGCGGTGTGCATCCATAAAGATTACAGCCTTGGAAATCCTTTGGGGCAGTTCTACTTTGTCCTATAGCATTGCTATGAGTAGGAATCTACTTGACAGATATGTTGTTGTTAGATGCTGTTAACATGGTTCCAATTAATAGTGACTCTATGTACAACAGAACTAAACACTGCTCTGTCCTGTACCATCCTTAAAATTGTTGCTATGTTTAAGTCCGTCATTGCAGCTACTGTGTTAATTCATCTCCTTCACGATCTTCCTCTTTTTCGCAGACCCTCTACTTTACCAAGCATGATGTCCTTCTCTAGGGACTGGTCCTTCCTGATAACATATCCAAAGTATGTGATTTGAAGTCTCACCATCCTCGCTTCCAAGGAGCATTCTGGCTGTATTTCTCCCAACACAGATTTGTTTGTTCTTTGTTCACCGGCAGTGGGTTTGGCTTTTTTGGTTTCGTGCTAAAGTCAGTGATAAAAATGTGGCCATGGAAGGGACTAAATGGAACTGGGACATCCTGTAGACTTGTTCTGGAGCATGATGATCTTTTCTTTTCCCAAAATACATGATTAAAATTTTTTTCCAACATATTTCCTGATATTAATTATAATAAAAATATTGACAGTGCTTTTTTTTTTTTTTTTTTTAAAGGTGATGGGCATCTCATTAGCAACTGGGTAGAATAGAAGTCTCATCACCCTGTCTCTGGCTGGGATCTCTGGCCCATTTCATGACTACGGGGAATTACTTCCATTTTCCCCAAGGTATAATTCATTGCCATGTAAAATAATTTTGTATATGTATCTTTGTTTCTACTTATATAGAATTATGTATAAATTAATCAGATTATCATTACCCATCACCAAAATAGTAATAAGTGAGAGTGATAAATATTGCAGTTAGTTGCCTCACCAACATCCATTTTCTTTGTTGTATCATACTATACTAGCCATGCAGTTCAGTTGGAATTGACCCTAACCCCAGGTCTAGGGGTGGTAAACTAATGGAGATAAACCAATCTTCCTTCTCATTATGATTGATTCAGGGGTGTTTACAGGAACTTAAGCTCCATAAAGGTTGGGACTTTGTTTCATTGGTGGTTGTATTCCCAATGTCAGGAGTTTGGTAATCAATGAATATATGTTGGAAGAGTGAATGATGCAAAATGGCTGATCAAAATGATCCTGGAGGGTTTTATTGGGTCGTCAGGATGTTGGAGAATACCAGTTTTCCCTGGATATGCATTAGAAATCATGTAGCAAATGTAGCCTTCTTGTGGCCATGGAAGAAATACCCAAGCATGAAACTGACGCACGGAGGAGGGGAGAGGGCAAAGCTTATAAAATGAATGAGAGACAGAGCCACTGTGTTAACTGGTACCTCTACATTATCTCTTTGGTTTACTTGAATTAGACTTTTTTTTTTTTTCTGTTCAACTGAGAGCCTCCTAAAAGATATCCATACTGAAAGTGGCTCAAGGTTTATAACGAAGAACAGTTAGCACATTCATTAGCTCTTTTTGTGTACGTAGTGATTCTTGAGGTTAAGACTTTAAAGACTTGAATACAAAAGCTACCACATGATAATCTTTGAATTAGGATTTTTGGTAAAAAAAAGACATTCGAAATCCAAACAGTTTTCATATGTTGCAGTTGAGCCAGAGCCCCTTTTGTAAACTAACAGTTTTAAAATTATAATTTAGTTTATATCTAGAGGCTTAGTCATTAGGTAATACATAGAAAACTTGAGATGTTCCTTTTAGGTAAATTTTGATTGAGTAGTTTTTCGCCTTCCTTGAATTTGGTGTAGGAGCATGTGTATTCAGAACACAGTGGTACGCATGGTGCTTAATAAAACACTTGCAGTGGCTTTAATCTAGCTGTAAAATATTCTTTTCTTTGTTGATCAGAAATAAGGCATCTGTCTTATCTTTTCATTACATATTGAAGATCCGTTTTAAAAATTCTTTAAACTTTTAGAATTGTAGCCTTAGACTGTCCTCCAAAACCTAGTCACCGGTTTCCAATCTAAACCTGTAATGAATTGCAGTCTAGAATGCCGTTGAAAACTGAAGTGAAAGAGGTAATGGAGGCTTATAATGTCCATACAATGATTGCCTTCCATTCCCTGATGCCCATATTTTGATTTAAATGCCTGACCTTTGTGCTTGCCTGGCACTTTGTGCATGCTGCTGTCTGCTACCCTGTTGTCTGTATGGCTTTACATGAGTCCCTTACTATCTTAAAATTTTTTTGAGGGTACTGACCATGTTTTATGGGATTTGAGATTCCTAGTATCTCAAATAATGACTGCACTATGTTTCATGAACAAATGGATGGATGGATGGATGCATGACTGTTCCATTTGAGGAGATCTCAATGCAGATCACTTCAGTGACCAAGTAGTAATATAATATAATAGGAAGTGGTGGGCCTGTGGTATACCTTGCTTATGGACATTCAAATGAATTTTTGTTTAAAAAAAAAAAAAAAAACTGAGTGTCAAGACATGAAGATTACTAGTTTGCCATACCTGTATTAAAGCAAAAACTAGTTGTCATCAAGTCGATTCCAACTCTTGGTGATCCCACGTGTGTATCAGAGTAGAACCAACAATGGCTGATTTTTTGGAATTGGACTGCCAGGCTTTTCTTTGCGGTACCTCTGGGTGGACGTGAACTACCACCTTTTGGTTTTAACATCCGAGTGCATTAGCTATTTGCACCACCCAGGTACTCTCAGGTATTACAATCCCTGCATTAGGTCTTCTTTTTTAAATCTGGACTTAGAATTGTACTTTTCTATGCCTGTTTTTTGTTTGGAAGATGGGATACTAATGGCTTCTTTAATTTATAGGGTCATTGTGATAATCAAATGAGATAATATATTAAGATGATTCGAGATTTTAAAGCAATGTGCAAATGTTGGGTAATGTTATGAATTTCTAGAGCATGAATTGTGAGGGACATTTTTTAAAAGAAAGACGTAAACAACAACAATAACAAAAAGCAGTGTGATGGGCTTATTAGCACTTATGGACCATAATGAGGATGTCTGATAGTGGTTTCTATTGTAATTCCTATCTAAATTCAGGTGGCTTGGTTTTGGTGTGTTTAGTGAGCAATCCAGGAATTTAAAACTGCTTGGGACTTTTTAAAGACTTTGTAAGATGAGGTTCAAAAAGACTTCTTAGCAGAGAAAACACATTAGGAAGTCCTGGTGGAATACAAATGGGACAGACACTTACCGAACTAGATAGGTACCTATAGAGGTAAACTATGGGGACAGTGGTGGTTCAGTAGTAGAATTCTTGCCTTCTGTGCTGGAGACTAGGGTTGGGTTCCGGCCAATGTACCTCATGTGCAGCCACCACCTGTCTGTCAGTGGAGGCTTGCATGTTGCTGTGATGCTGAACAGGTTTCAGTGGAGCTTTCAGACTAAGATGGAGTAGGAAGAAAGGCTAGCATTCTGTTTCTAAAAGTTAGCCAGTTAAAACCCTGTGGATCACAATGGCTCAATCCACAACTGATCACAGAGATGGTACAGGATTGGGCAGCATTTGGTTCTGTTGTGCACGGGATCACCATGAGTCAGCAGCCAATTAAACAAACAGCTAACAACAACAACACACAATAACAACACAACAGAGGTTAACTATGTTCCTCCCAGTACATTTCTACTGATTGTTGGTCTGCCCTTCACAGCCAGGTTTTTAGGAAAGGGAAGTCTAAAAACCTTCCGTGAGGAAGGAAAATGTGGCACCAAGGTTCTCCTAATTGTTTTTTAAAAATGTATAGGGTAAAAAAAAAAGAAAAAACCTGTTACCATCAAGTCAGTTCCAACTCATAACCACCAGGGCTCCATATAGGGTATAAAAGCAAAAAAACCAAACCAGTGATGTCGAGTCGATTCTGACTTAATAGGACAGTGTAGAACTGCCCCATAGAGTTTCCAAGGAGCGCCTGGCAGATTCAAACTGCTGACCCTTTGGTTAGCAGCTGTAGCACTTAACCACTATGCCACCAGGGTTTCCTAGATAACATAAAGGATAAGCAGAGCAGCAGTAGACTTTTCTGACAATAAGAGAGTGGAAAACATGGGCTCTGGAATATGTTTATTCATTCAACAAATATTTATTAAGTATCTGTTATGTGCGAGGCCTTGAGAACCCATTCTGATGAACAGTACAAACACAGACCTTTTTGATCCCTTGGCCCTTACAAGCCAGTGGCTGAGATATTAAATAATTTACTCTTCAGGTTTTTCCCGTGTAGATGATACTGCAAAAATATTTGTGAGCCAGTTCTTTAATGTAGAATAATACAATTATTTCATCTTTTCTTTGTAAACTCATTTTTTTCTTTCTTCAAAATAAATTTTAAAATGCTTCTTAGTTTCTGTTCTTTAAGATTACTACTAAGTCTGATTGTATAAGGATGTAAAATTTAATTCAACCCTGAAAGTAGACATAGGCCGGTTGTCTAAAATCTCAAAGTAAATAAGGAAATAATTAAAAAGAAAGAAAGAAAGAAAAAAAAAACCAAATCATGATAAATATTTTAATTACAAACTCCTTTCCAAACTTTAAATAAATCTTAATTTGTTTTAGGCAAAAAGCTCAGTAAACATAAAACCAAACCAAACCCAGTGCCGTTGAGTTGATTCCCACTCATAGTGACACTGTAAAACATAGTTTCTTATTTATTTCTTTCATAGTTGGTGCTTAATAAATATTTATTGCGTGAATGAATAAATTTATGATAAGATCCTGAAAGATGTGGAATTATGCTAGGGCAAAAATGAGATTTTATTTCCTTTATAAAGGCTATGACCCCATGGAGCTGATGACTGTAGCGTTAACTTAGGAAAGAAAGAAAACAATAGCAAAAATCTGATAGTGAATAGAGCAGGAATAAAACAAACAAACATCCCTCAAAGGCAAATACTTTTATTTAGAAAGTTGCTGGCTTCAGAGTCAGTTGTAAATCTCAGAAAGCTTAATGATAAATCGTTACTACCTATCTCACATTCAGTACAAGCATGCTTCTTAAACTATTTTGCAAAGAGATTTTCACATCTGTCAATTATATCTAGCCAGTATGAGTCAGAATCGACTCCACGGCAGTGGGTTTGGTTTTTTTTTAGTAGTTTTTTTAATCTGGTAGTTTAGATCAGAGAAATATAAATAATCAGACTGGTTTGTTTGTCATGATGTAGCTGAAGCTTCCATTTTAAGAAATATATTTTGTACAGTAAGTCCGAGGATTATGAATGGCCAATTTATAGACAACTTGTACTCACTGTTTAATGTTATGTAAATTTGCCCTCATGTTGAAACAATCGAATCAACCCGTGCTCTCAACAAGTTCTTCATCACAGTCACCTTCACCTGCTGCACGTGTAGCTTTTAAATCATTGAAAAGGCTTTGAGCCTTTTCTTGCACTAAAGGACTGTATGGCTAAATTAGAACCAAATGTACCTGTTCCAATTTACCTACAAATTGTACTTAAAGACCATGTTGGAATGGATCTCGTTCATAACCTGGGGACTCCTTGTACTTCTAAGTAACCGTCATATCACCAATTCCACCATTTTGTACTTTTCAAAATATTTTTGGGCTGTTGTATATGTAATTTAGTCATTAATCAGAGTGTCTGGTAAAGGATTTAGACTTTTTTTGCCATTAAACTTTTAACTGCGTCCTAAATACTTTGGAGAATTTGCTTTGGGGTATTGCCTTTTCGTCTGAATTAAATTACTGTTGAGTTGTTTTGCTTATGATATTTTCCAATTTGTGAATTTACTTGTGACATTGCTCATATATTACATTTTTCCTGGTTCTTACAGAAATAAAGAATGTTTTAAAACAAATTTTAATGTGTTAATTTTGATGTGGTAAAGTGAGAAAAATTATGGAAATTTGTGCTTTAAAGTAAAGCATAGTAATCTCTTATTTTTGTGAATGTCTGTTAAAATGTACTTTTGCTGTAAGTAGAACCAAAGGGGAATTTAAAACTCCAACTTGAGAACTATTAAAAATGATTAAATCCAGGGCGTAAATATATATTACTGATATTTGACAGTCTGAAATTTAGAACTAGTCATGCTTTATTTAGCTCTGCTAGTTTGTAACTTTCCAACTATTAAATATTCCACTCATCCAGACCTACCTTACTATTTTAATGGTGGGAAGGGTGGGGGAAGATCACTTTTAAAACTGTATAATAAATCCCATTTTTTTTTTTTTTTTATATAGTCTATCTCCAGGGTTTGTCTCTCTTTGGCTTAGATTCTTTAATCTTTAATGGGGAGGTTAAGTGTGAAAGTCTATAGTTCTTTTCTAGCATGGGGATAAGTTCTAGGGCACAAATTGGCATGGGAAACTTTCCTGAACTTAGATGTCACTTTTTTTTTCCCCCAGTTCTTTTCACAGTTTATTCAAATGAGGCTTACCAACTGGCAGCCTCTTCTGATTAGGCTCTCTGGTGGTCAGCAGTTGGTGTGGCAACAGATAATTGACCAAAGGCATATATACTAGTAATTGTAGAGAACTCCAGAATATTGGTGGTTTTTAAATAATGATATTAATATACAGCACAGGCATTTTAAAACATGTCCCCTGTGATTCTTTTAGGATAGAACTCTAGTATCTTTTTCTCCTAGTGAAACTTTAAGTATAGAGAAATGCTTTATTTCAAATCTAGCATTTATAGTGAAATACTATATTTGAGGTTTTTAAAATGTTCATAGGTAATGAATTAGCTCATATCTTTAAAGTCCAATGAAAATGTAATGGGTTAAGTGCCATTACTATTTGTCTTTCAGCCAGTGCTACTGTTAGAATGACCCTAGAATATTACCGTTTAATCAGCATTTTGCCTTTGGCAAGGATTTCTAGAAATCTGAGGGAAAAGAGGAAATAGAGTAAAAACACTCTTAATATTAAAATATAACTTACATTGGCTGCCTTGCTATTGTATCTGTTGTTAAAGAGGGCTCTGTGTGTGTTTTCTAAAGAGAACACCAAGCCAAAAGGCTCAGCATGATTTAAATTACACATAAAACATCTCTAATTTGGGGGCATTTCTTTCCTATTCTTCTTGGAAAATAAAACAATATTTAAAATAATACTGTTAATAAAGTATCTTGAACATTCAAAGAGAAATGCTAAATAGATACTCACAAATGACTAAAATTACAATGGGAATAACCAAAATTTCATTTAAATTACAGAAATGAAGGATTGATATTTATTTTGTTCAGAAAAAATTTTCAAATCAACTTCATTGTGGAAAATATTACAGTGGTTTTAGAAGATTCATCAGGAATGTATCTTGAACTTAGTTTCTATGAGTATATGAAAATAATTTATCAGATGTAGAGCTCAAAACAAGGTGGATTTTAATAGACTTGTCATTCCAAGTACTTTTTTTTTTTTTAATAACGGTTTTGGAAAGTGAGCCTTTATTTGAGGTAAAATAGCAAGGGTTTTCAGTGTCTTGTTTTACTAACATCTTGACTCTTCCTTTTTTATATTGAGCTGCTATTATGGGAACGGAAATATACTGTTAAGGTAGTAGAGAATAACTCTTGTTACTAAAAAAAAAGACTAGAAAAATTAAATGTTTTCTGGGAAAAACTATTAAAACAACCACTTAAAAATTGTGGTAAATGTCTTTGAATATTTTCTGTGTAGTCTATTGAAATCATAGCTAAAATGAACGGGTAAGAAATACAAAGAAAAAAAGACTTTATGGGAATTAAAAAATTTTACTTCCCTTTTGATAAGCTGCATATTAAAAGTTTTTGTATGAAGGAAATAATATTCCTAAGTTTAAGCTTTTTTTGACATCACAAAAAAATTAAAATATTGATCATAATAAAATTTAAAATAAACCAGTATTTTAATTGAGAATTTTATTTAATCATGATAAACACCTATATTTGACCTACTATCTTAAATTTGTAATTAGAATATGCAGTTTTATTCCTCGTAACCAAATATACTTAATTATCATGAAATTTTATAATATTAGATAATATTTAACGTGAAGGGATTATCAATATAGATTAGATAACATTTATATTCTTTTGTTAATTGTACCTATATCTGATGAACAGAATATTATAATACATATTCACTAAGATTATAGGCATCTTGGTGTTAAAATTCAAGATTTCAATTTAGGCATTAATTTTATATGAATTCTTCTCTGTGATCACAAATAAGGAAATGCATCTGTTTCAAAATGTTCAAAGCCAATGTCAAGGCAAAAAAAACTTGAGAAAGAAAGGCATTTTGAAATAATTGATGTGTTCAATCAAACAACAAAGACTGCGATGAAGAATTTAGGTTATTTTGTTTTCTTTTGCATCTTATGAGGTGTGCTAGCACTAGATATATTTTCACATTTTATAATTTGAAATGATGAGTTATGTTTAGACAAAGTAAAAGTGCATTCAGAGTTTGAAGCTTCAGTTCTATTTTCTTAGCTGCATTCCATCTGTTTTGTCAAAGGCATGCTGCCAGCAGTTTCATGATGTCCAAATCATTAGACAGAAAGCTCTTCAATTCGAATCAGGGGAGGTTTGTTTTATGTTTGACTTACTTTGAGTGGAAGAAGGCTCAGGAATCATTGTGAGGTTCTTAGATGGTTCAGAGAAACTTAAAAGAGAAAGCTATTCATGGATCTCTAGTTATAGTAATTGCTAAAAAAAAAAAAAAAGTGTAATTTTGAGCTGGAAACATTTTGTTACATATGAGCTATTTCGTTTGATTAATTATAATAGTAGATATGATGATTTCATGTCTTCATCTTTTGGAACTACTAGAACTTTTTCCCCAATAATTTAAACATGTAGCTGTGGTAAACTTTTTTTTTTTTTCATGAAAGCAAGTCAGGAAAAAATTTTGGGGGGCCAATTAAAATTACTGTTTTACTTTATAATATTTGTAATATATATACTCATTGTAAAGTTAAAATATTAAACACACACTAAACCACCCAAAATTTAACATGCAGAATGGGTTGCGTTTTAAATGATAAAAAATTGTTTCTTCACTTTGTTGGATTCCATGAAAAAGTATAGGTTCTTAAAATGTTTATTGTTCATTTCATTGTTAATGAGAAGGATGTTCTGCTTTCAGTCAATAAACATTAATATATGGGCATATTTGTTAAGGAAAAACATAGAAATTTTCTAATCTTGTATCAAGAAATTAGGGAGAGCCTAATCTTGAATTTAGGTTACATGTGGGCTAACCTTTTACCCTCCGCCGTTTGTTACTGATTGAGAATATCTGAATTAGATTTACTTTGCATCATGTTTTTTCAACCAGAAGAAACATAACGAATAATTTGGAATTGCTTTATTTCTGAAAAACATCAGAATTGTTTTGGAAAGTTCTACTTGCATTCCAACATGTATGTTTGTGAAAACTTTATTGGTGATTGCACTGCTTACATAGATTTATGTAGAAATTCTTATTCTTTGGCCAGCTTGGTTGTTAATAAATTGAAATTAATATAGTTCACTTATAAAATGAATGATTCAAACTCCCTCCCTAAATAATGTATTTTTTAACTGAAAATATGGTAATCCACAAAATCATCAATATAAAAGGGCATGAATAATAATTTGATTAGCTTTTTATAGTTTATAAAATATTTTGAATATATAATCTAATTGGTTAAAGTAAATAATCAAAGAGACTTTGTAGAGCTTGAAAGACAGTCTGTCAATTGAGAGTTTTGTTTAATCATAGTAAATACTTACATTTGATCTAATCTCCAAATTTGTAACTAAAATAATAAGTTTATAATACTTTTATAATACTAAGTGAGTCAACATGAAATAGTGTTTTTGTGAAATCTATTCCCTACCATTAATGTAATAAAAGAAACAGTTTTGCCAATTTTAATTTTTTTTTTACTTAGAAAATATATTCCTTATATGAGAACTTGTTTGTTTGCTTATTTTACCCTTTCATACTTAAGGATATTTTATAGGACCAAAAGTTGATGTTACACCTTGTTCCTTATTCTCTGTCAATACTTTTATGCTCAGTAGGTTGTGAAAACTACAGAACTTCCTACAGGAGTGTCAGTAGTGTCAGTATCTGTTAGTATCATGAAAAACATGTACAATGTGTGAAAAACATGTAATTTACTATTAATCATTTTATAATCAGCCCTATTCTTTAAGGTGACAAAAGATGGTGTACCTAATCTACTTTCAGAAAAACTTAATTGGTTTAAACTCTGCTAATTTAGAGTTGGTGATAATTTAAATAAGAGTGAGCTTTAGAGAGAATATTCATAATCTGTGCAAGATTGATATTTAAAATATTTTAGATAATGTTTTTGACATACTATTTATATGTAAACTATGATAGGTTAAATAATTTTAGTCTGTGTATTACTTAATAAATATTCTAATGTGGTAAAATAAATTTGCAATAAATATGACAAAGAATTGATAACTTTGTTCTATAAAGAGCTCAATAAGAAAAATACTAAGACCCAAAAATGAATGGGCAAAAAATATGACCAAATATTTTATAAAAGAGGAACTAAAAATTGCTGACAAGCGTAAGACAAATTTTTCAACCTCAATAGTTTCTGAAAAAATACAGATAGTAATGAGATTCTCTTTCTCACCATCAAGATTAACAAAGCCTGAAAGATACGTAGTCGTGCTGGTGAAGGTGAAGGGTACTCATTCTCTTGCTGGGAGACAAAACTTGTACATCTTTTAACAATGTATCAAAAAAGCTTTAAGATGTTTATAATACAGCATTTCCTTTTTAGTAGTTTATACAAAGGAAATAATATAAAATTCTCATTAAGATTTAAATACAGAAATGTTTGGCACAGCCTTAGTTATTACGAGGAAAAATTGTAAATGACCGAAATGCTAAGGGATGTGCTTAGATAAATTATACTTCACTCGAATGATGAAACGTAATGTAGTCATTAATAACAAGTTTAATGCCTTATGAAAATGCTTCTGATAACTAAATAAAAAAAGCTGGATACAAAATTATATATACAAAGTAATTCTAAATATATTAAAATGAAAGAAAAAAGACTGGAAGGAAATGTGACAGAATGTGGTTGCACGAGAGGAAAGTTAGGGCATTTTTTTTTTCCCCATTGCTTTTTTGTTTATAAACAGCATATCTTAATTTTAAATCAGGGAGAATTCAACTTTAAGAAAAAGTTCATACCCTCGATTGCTAGAAATCTGTCCTAAGGAAATAATCCTAAATGTTTACTTAAATTTGTGCAAAAATAGTGCAACTTTTTGTTGTTAATTGCAAACTATTTCCAGCAACCAAGGTATCCAAAATAGCTGAATCATTAAGATACAATATCATTAAGATATAGTATATTTATAGGGCCGAATATTATGCAGTTATTAAAATTATTTTTCTACAGAGATTTTAAATGAGAAAATTATGATATAATTAAGTAAAAACATGTCACATATAGAGCATGAAATAAACTATATATAAAATAATACATGAGAGGTAAGAATGAAATGTGCCACAGTGGTGATAATTGATTTTCATTTTCTTCACGTTTTTGCATTTTCCAAATTTTTCACAATATGTCCCTGATTACTTTTCTAATCAGAAAAACATAGGGTTTAGAATTTTTATTAAGCAAGCTTCTAAAGATTTCTCTTGGGCAAAATTTTGTTAGCCGTGGATGTTATTATAGGCTCTTAAATGTAATAACTGCTTTTAAGTTTCAAACCAGACTTTTACCAATGGCAATTGCTCTTTTCTTTTAACCTATATTAATGAAGTTTTCTTGTAGAAGCGTATTTCATTAATAATAAATAACTGAAGGTCTATTCAAATTTTGTTACCTGAGTCACACTAATATTTAATAACAAACTCAAAGGAAAGCACAAAACCAAACAAGAAGGCTTGCAAATGTGGCTGGCAGCATGGTTTCATTCTTCCCACTAAATCAAAGTTCCAGAGTGTCACGGACAGCTTCTTAAAATAGTCACGACTATCATATATGTGTCATATTTTTTAGAAAAGTACACAGAAATAGGTTGCAGTTGCATGGGTGACTATTTCACATGAGGGTATTGATGATAGTGTTGTACTCAGGTGCGCCAAACTGAGTGAGAAAAAGGAAACGGCAAAGCCTGTTTTCAAAGAATTTGGGATAGGGTGGCCTGGCAAACAGATAGGAAGATAGAATCACCTGACTAGCTATCAGAAGTGGAGTTATGTGAGGAAAAATGCAGGGCTTGAAAACTTTAGATGCTCTTAACAAAGGACATTTATCATCACCAATATATCATGCTAGAGATGGCAGACAAGATCAGCCTTTCCACCCTGTTCGCATTCATATGACTACAGAATCATCAGAAGTATTACCTTGGAATGTCATGCCCATGCCATTAATACACATGTGTACTTCAGAATAAATCAGCCCACTAATAGGTGGTCATTTTAAAGACCTAAAATACTCTTGCCTTTTTTTTTTTTTGAAGTTGATTTTAAAAGGAAATTTGGATAAATGGTGAAAACAAAACTTAATGCATAAAGTTTTTGTCTTCTTAAAATTCATTTCAAATAAAAATATAGTACCAAATTAAGCATAAGACATCTACTCGCACATCTCACTTGAAAGTACTAGAATGAAACGTTCCTACTTATTTCTTTTTTCATCACCCTGTTTACAGATGAATAAACCCATGTGTTCACAGTAAATATATATTCCCATAAAATCAGTTCAGATAATCACAAGCCATATCTTTATATCTCATCTCAGAAGCATACAGTAAAATGTAAACTAGTCAAGTTAACAAAATGAACTTTTTTTTTCTTTTTAAAGAAATAGTTGTGTTCTTTTTGAAAAGGCATGTGGCTTCTGATTTTTGGGGAACCCAGGATTTTAAGAGTTCGTAAATATCTAATGAAGAAACTTGTAAAAGACATAGCTGTTGTTACATATCACAAGGTTTTTTTTTTCCCCCTCAAATTCCATTTTCTTTCTCTTTTTTAAAAAGAGCCTGAATCAATTAAAAAATCCCCATCCACAATCCCTTTTCTCTTCCCCAAAAGCAAAAAACAAAAAAAAACAATTTTGTTCATATGATATTTCCCTTGAGGTCTTAATCGGTTTAGTCTGTAGGATTTCCTTTTTGGGTGACATTATCAGAAGAAATTACCCTGTACCATTACCTATGGTCAATGAGGTTTGACAGGCTTTCCTTCTCGCTCCTCTGCATCTGAGTGGAGGTTGCAAGCAACTCCCTGAGACAGGAAGGTGTCGTCTAGACGTGCCCCTTTGAAGTTTCTTTTACTTCCATCTTCAGCTGACTGCGATTTGATATTTGGGGGGGCCATCAACCTTAAACATTCAGAGCCTGTGGATGCTGCTGCTTTAGTTATTACAACCATTTACTGTACTATTCTGTACTGGAGGAGAAGTCAGACTGGCTATGGAATTTGCCTGGATTTCATTCAATGTCATCCTTGGGTGGCCCTTACCCAGGCTGTGGCTTCAGGCCAGGGAGGAAAGCAGGAAGAAACTGTGAAGAGGACTTTGCAGATAGGGGAAGGTCCACGTTTAAGGGAGTTTATCTCAGCCATTTGATGGTAATTTGTTTTGTTTTGCTGAGGAATAGAGCATTCATTGTAAATTTGCAAGTTTAAAATGGGTAATAATAGTGATAGAAAAGAATGATGTCCCAGATAATTTCTTAACTAATTTTAAAAGCTTGTGTTATTTTGGTTTTATCTTCTTCTTCTTCTTTTTTTTTTACATTAACTCATAACACACTGTGGTTAAATTCTTTTGATACTGGTGCATTGGGCAAAATTTCAACAGAGAAGCATTGTCACTTCAGAAAAAATGTTCACCCCCTCCTCCAGAATGCACCCTCCTCCCCAGTAGATAAAGTACAGCATAGATAAGGGGTTGATATTTCTGACTTTAGCATATTCCTTTGCTTGTTCATCATGAGCACAACCTTAAGGAAATGATAGACTTAATAAACTCTGAATTCCTTCAGACTTTTACCTAGGGAAAAAAATCCTTCCAGAAGTCAGCCTCACAGCTAAATGATACCTTTTGTGTATGTGTGTGTGTTGGGGTGGGGGGTTGTATAGTAATCCTAGTTTTTTTTTTTTTTGTCTGATGAAAAGATAAACTTTAGTATTCTTTTTATATACCTTCTTTTTTTAAAATGAATTACTCTCCTGCAGAAGTCCTGGTGGTGCAAAGGCTAAGTGCATGGCTGCGAATCAAAAGGTTGGTGGTTTGAACCCACCCAGCCGCTCTATGGGAGAAAAACCTGGCAATCTGCTTCTGTAAAGAGTACAGCCAAGAAAACCCTATGGGGGTGTTCTACTCTGTCACATGGGGTTGCTATGAGTCAGAACTGACTTGATAGCACCCAACAACAACAAAAAGAACAACTGTCCTACCCATGTTCCTCTTGCTATGGAAAAAGGGTTATTCACTTCAAATTCACATCTGCCTTGTCTGGGTTGGAGTTTCAGGGAAAATGTGGAAGTGATAAATTTTTGCTAAAACCTTTTGTAAGCAGGGCCTTAGAATTCCTCTGCCATGGCCTTAATTCCCATGAGAAAACTTACTAAGAAGCGAGACAACATGGTGGGGACGGATGGGTTTCTTAGAAGGCCCCAGTAAATGCACTTATATTTCCTGGGTCTCTTATTAACACTTAATTGAATTGAGTCCCAAGTTTTAGGAGGATAATATTTTTGATTGATTCCTATCAAAGAGATGAATGGAAGGGAGGGTGCAATACTAGTATGCCAGGCCAAAGAAGGCAGTCCTAGGAATAACACTTCCTTGGTCTTATGGAGTACTCTACAGTTTGAAAAGCATTTTACCCATGAATTCTCTCACTTTGATTTTGATCCGAAAAGTAATCCTTCTTAAATAGGGCATCACCAAGTAACCAATATCAAATTTCCATTTTTCAAGGTGTGGAGATAGTTTAAGATAGATAGTTTAAGTAACATGCCTAACTGTGTAGTTAGAGGGCAACAAAGGATAAAAACCTAGGTCTTCTGGTTGTAAGATTTAATGGGGATACCTTGGTGGAAAGGGAATTCGTATAGAGAAATTTAGACTCCTTGAGATTTGCTGGAGGCTAAACCTGTGCAAGGAGTCCTGGTGGCGCAGTGGTTAAGAGCTCAGCTGCTAACCAGAAGCCTGGCAGTTTGAACCCACCAGCTGCTCCTTAGACCCCATAGGGTAGCTCTACGCTGTCCTATATAGAGCCTCAACACGAAGCAGTGGGTATAAACCTGTGCAGTGGCATGCAACAACAAACCTGTGCAAGTATCTTTAAGTCTGCAAATCTTTGAAGCACGGGGCAAATGCGCATTGTTTTAAATAGCTCCAAATTGATTTATAACTTTTTAACATGGTTTTACAAAGCAATTTACAGATGTCCATTTTTTAATTTGATAGACCCTATATATTTTCTACTTGTATTCATAACCATCCAACATGTCATAAACATTGCAAAAAAATTATACTACATACATTTAAGAGGTAGTTTTCCAGTGATTTTTTCAGAAAAAGTATTGTGACCTATGGTATAAAGGAAGATTTTTTAATCTAATATTTGGAGTTGGGAACTGAGAAAGGCTTAAAACTCCTAAGGGGTAAAAAATTATACATTATAAATGTTTGGAACGGTTACTAAGATAGTTTTCTTTGTGATTCAAATAGGTAGTTTGATTTTTATTGTGGACTCAGTTATGGAAATGAATTTTCTATTTCTGTTTATTTTTTAATCATTAGATCCTAGAAAAATTATTATAAACATACTCTTAAAAACCCAGCCATAAACCTAATAATAAGCTTTGAAAAATGAAGCTTTAGTATTTTTTGATTAGAATATTATATACCAATACTGTATGAGCACAAATATTTAAAACTAAAAATAACAAAACTTCAAAAAAAATTAAAGATATAGTCATACATTTTAATAGATTGTGTGATTTTTTTTTTTTTTCCTCCTTTGAGGGGTCTGGTCTCTAACATTTCAATTAAAAAATTTTCATGCATACTTTTTATAACAATTTTTTTCATTAAAACAAACTCCTAGGAAAATAATTTAAAAGCTAAAAATTTGTCATGACATCAATTGTTTAATAACTTTTTTTTTTAGTCACCATTATAATTTTTCCTATTTTCTGATTTTAAAATGAAAGGGACTCTTCATTAGTGTTTTATCATCTATCAGAACTGGAGGATTTCCATAAAAGAAGTGAATCTCACTGTGATTCTGAATCGCTCTAGTAATTTTGTTGAGCCTCAAAGTGTTCTCAGCCTGGAGGAAACACTCTATGTAAAACTTGGAGCTTCATCTGGTAGTGATTTGTCATTTACCATGTTTTGGGCTGGCAGCCAGGTCCGCTATTGCCAAGAGAAGGCAGACTGGGGAATAAAATTATTATCAAGAAAAGGCTTGGAAATGAACTGAATGAAGCAAATGGAGACAAACTCAAACAAAATCTAGGATGTAATGGACTCCCAGAAATAACTTAAAGGGGGCTAGAAAAAGAAGAGGACACAATCCCTCTAGGCTAGTTTTTTTCCTGCCCTTGACAATATCAAGCATTAGTCTGTAAATTTATTTAATTAATTGGTCAACTAGGAATAGATTTCTTTAACATTTAAGTCAAACTGATTTCATAATCTGGAAATTTGCCAACGTACTTATTCCTTCACCACTGTTCTGGTGGTTTTAGATATAATTTCTAATAGGCTTATCCCTTGGACTCATTATTCCTCAGACTAAATCAATAAAATATATAAATCTACAAAGAATTTTAAGAAAAAGCCACCACTCCATCTAGTAAATAAGCACAATGGCCTGATAATTCCAAATTACAAGTCCTATAATTTTAGGAAAATGATTCTGAATAAAGATAGATAGCATATAGATAAATCTGCAACATGCAGCCCAGAAATATTTGTGACAGGCTTGGAATCAAATCTTGAGACTTGAAAAAAATCCTATAGGAGCTCAGCAAACCTCATTAGTTCTTTTGTTGTTGTTGTTAGTTGCCTTTGAGTCGGCTATGACTCATGACCTCTTACATAAAACAAAATGGATTGTTGCCTTGTCCTGCTCCATCTTGATGATCATTGGTATGTTTGAGTCCATTGTTCTGGCTGTTGAATCAGTCCATCTCATTGCAGGTTTCTGTCCTTTTCACTGACCCTCTACTTTACCAAACATGTTGACCTTTTCTAGGGATTGGTCTTACCTGATGACATGTCCAAAGTTAGTGAGTTGAAGTCTTGCCATCCTTGCTTTCAAGGAGCTTTTTGGTTGTATTTCTTCTAAGATTGATTGGTTCATTCTTTTGGCAGTTCATAGTATATTAAATATTCTTTGCCAACACCAGTTTGAATGCATCAATTCTTCTTCTCTCTTCCTTTATCATTATCCAACTTTTGCGTGCATATGAAGTGATTACAAATACCATGGCTTTTGTCAGACACACCTTAGTCATCAAAGTGACATCTCTGCTTTTTAAAACATTAAGAGGTCATGGAATCTAATTCAAAGTCCATCAGTCGGCACATCTATGTTGTTGTTAGGTGCTGTCGACTCAGTTCCGACTCATAGCGACCCTATGTACAAAAGAACGAAATACTGCCTGGTCCTGTGCTGTTCTTACAATCGTTGTTATGCTTGAGCTCATTGTTGCAGCCACTGTGTCAATCCACCTCATTGAGGGTCTTCCTCTTTTCCGCCAACCCCGTATTTTGCCAAGCATGATGTCCTTCTCCAGGGTCTGATCCCTCCTGACAACATGTTCAAAGTATGTAAGATGCAGTCCTGCCGTCCTTGCTTCTAAGGAGAATTCTGTTCGTGCTTCTTCTAAGACAGATTTGTTTGTTCTTTTGACAGTCCATGGTATATTTGATATTCCTCGCCAACACCACAGTTCAAAGATGTCAATTTTTCTTTGGTCTTCCTTATTCATTGTCCAGCTTTCACATGCATATGATGCAATTGAAAATACCATGGCTTGGGTCAGGCACACCTTAGTCTTCAGGGAGACATCTTTGCTCTTCAACACTTTAAAGAAATCCTTTGCAGCAGATTTACCCAGTGCAATGCGTCTTTTGATTTCTTGACTGCTGCTTCCATGGCTATTGATTGTGGATCCAAGTAAAATGAAATCCTTGACAACTTCAATCTTTTCTCTGTTTATCATGATGTTGCTCATTGGTCCAATTGTGAGGGTTTTTGTTTCTTTATGTTGAGGTGCAATCCATGCTGAAGGCTGTGGTCTTTGATCTTCATTAGGAAGTGCTTCAAGTCCTCTTCACTTTCAGCAAGGAAGGTTGTGTCATCTGCATAATGCATCAGAACAAGGCCAGGGGCTGACTGTGGAACAGACCATCAATTGCTCATACGTAAGTTCAAGCTGAAACTGAAGAAACTAAGAGCAAGTCCACGAGAGCCAAAATATGACCTTGAGTATGTCCCACCTGAATTTAGAGACCATCTGAAGAATAGATTTAATGCACTGAACACTAGTGACGGAAGACCAAACAAGTTGTGGAATGACATCAAGGACACCATACATGAAGAAAGCAAGAGGTCACTGAAAAGACAGGAAAGAAAGAAAAGACCAAGATGGATGTCAGAGGAGACTCTGAAACTTGCTCTCGAACGTTGAGCAGCTAAAGCAAAAGGAAGAAATGATGAAGTAAAAGAAACGAAGATTTCAAAGGTCAGCTCGAGAAGACAAAGTATTATAATGTGCAAACAGCTGGAGATGGAAAACTAAAAGGGAAGAATATGCTCAGCATTTCTCAAGCTGAAAGAACTGAAGAAAAAATTCAAGCCTTGAGTTCCAATAGTGAAGGATTCTATGGGGGAAATATTAAATGACACAGGAAGCATCAAAAGAAGATGGATGGAATACACAGAGTCATTATACCAAAAAGAATTAGTTGATGTTCAGCCATTTCAAGAGGCAGCATATGATCAGGAACTGATTGTACTGAAGGAAGAAGTCCAAGCTGCTCTGAAGGCATTGGCGAAAAACAAGGTTCCAGGAATTGATGGAATATCAATTGAGATGTTTGAACAAACAGATGCAGCACTGGAGGTCTTCACTTGTCTATGCCCTGAAATTTGGCAGACAGAAAACCTGGCCAACTGACTGGAAGAGATCCATATTTATACCTATTCCCAAGAAAGGTGATCTAACTGATGTGGAAATTATAGTACAGTATCATTAATATCACACGCAAGCAAAATTTTGCTGAAGATCATTCAAAAGCAGCTGCAGCAGTATATCAACAGGGAACTGCTAGAAATTCAGCTTGGTTTCAGAAGAGGATGTGGAACCAGGGATATCATTGCTGATGTCAGATGGATCCTCACTGAAAGCAGAGAATACCAGAAGGATGTTTACTTGTGTTTTATCGACTAGCCAAAGGCATTCGACTGTGTGGATCATAACAAATTATGGATAACACTGCGAAGAATGGGAATTCCAGAACACTTAATTGTGTTCGTGAGGAACATTTACATAGATCAAGAGGCAGCTGTTCGGACAGAAGAAGGGGATATTGTTTGGTTTCAAGTCAGGAAAGGTGTGCATCAGGGTTGTATTCTTTCGCCATACCTATTCAATCTGTATGCGGAGCAAATAATACAAGAAGCTGGACTGTGTGAAAAGAACAGAGTATCAGAATTGGAGGAAGACTTGTTAACAACCTGTGTTATGCAGATGACATAACCTTGCTTGCACATCTATGGTCAACTGATTTTTTCCAAGGGTGCTAAGTTCATTCAATAGGGAAAGGAGAGTCTCTTTAATAGTGTTGGGAAAATTGAATTTCCACTTGCAGAAAAATGAAAAAGGATCCATGCCTCATACCATACACAAAAACAAATTCAAAATGGATTAAGGACCTAAATGTGAGAACTAAAACCATAAAATTCTTAGAAGATAATGCAGGGGCAATGCTGTCATGCCTAGCTATAAACAGTGGATAATATAACAAAAACACAAATAGCAAAAGACAAAATATATTAGTGGGACCACATAAAAATTAAAAACTTTTGTTCAGAGACGGGGCCAAGATGGCGGACTAGGTGGACGCTACCGCGGATCCGTCTTGCAACAAAGACGCGGAAAAACACGTGAATCGATCACATACATAACAATCTACGAACTCTGAACAACAAACACAGACTTAGAGACGGAGAACGAACAAATACGGGCAGACAGCGATCGTTTTCAGAACTAAGAGCCAGCGTACCAGCTGATTACTTGGAAAATCTAGTTTCCCAGTGATGGCTTGGAGACAGCAGTCCATATCAAACCACATAAAGAAACAGACCATGACAGCTTCTCCAACCCCCCAAACAAAAGAATCAAAATCTTTCCCAAATGAAGATACAATCCTGGAATTATCAGATACAGAATATAAAAAACTAATTTACAGAATGCTTAAAGATATCACAAATGAAATTAGGATAACTGCAGAAAAAAACAAGGAACACACGGATAAAACTGTTGAAGAACTCAAAAAGGTTATTCAAGAACATACTGGAAAAATTAATAAGTTGCAAGAATCCATAGACAGCATGTAGAAATCCAAAAGATTAACAATAAAATTACAGAATTAGACAACGCAATAGAAAGTCAGAGGAGCAGACTCGAGCAATTAGAATGTAGACTGGGACTTCTGGAGGACCAGGGAATCAACTCCAACATAGCTAAAAAAAAATCAGATAAAAAGAATTAAAAAAAATGAAGAAACCCTAAGAATCATGTGGGACTCTATCAAGAAGGATAACTTGCGAGTGATTGGAGTCCCAGAACAGGGAGGGGGGACAGAAAACACAGAGAAAATAGTTGAAGAACTCCTGACACAAAACTTCCCTGACATCATGAAAGACGAAAGGATATCTATCCAAGATGCTCATCGAACCCCATTTAAGATTGATCCAAAAAGAAAAACACCAAGACATATTATCATCAAACTTGCCAAAACCAAAGACAAACAGAAAATTTTAAAAGCAGCCAGGGAGAAAAGAAAAGTTTCCTTCAAGGGAGAATCAATAAGTTCAGACTACTCAGCAGAAACCATGCAAGCAAGAAGGGAATGGGACGACGTATACAGAGCACTGAAGGAGAAAAACTGCCAACCAAGGATCATATATCCAGCAAAACTCTCTCTGAAATATGAAGGAGAAATTAAGATATTTACAGATAAACATAAGTTTAGAGAATTTGCAAAAACTAAACCAAGACTGCAAGAAATGCTTAAGGAGATTGTTTGGCCTGATGACCAATAATATCAGGTACCAGCACAATACAAGGTTACAAAACAGAACGTCCCGATATCAACGCAACTCAAATAGGGAAAGCACAAAAACAAACAAAGTAAGATTAATTCTAATAAATAAATAAATAAACAAAATAAAACACATAACAGGAAATCATGGAAATCAATAGCTAAACGATCACAATAATCAAAAAGAGGGACTAAATATAGGAGGCATTGAACTGCCAGATGGAGAGTGATACAAGGCGATATAGAACGATACAAGTTAGGTTTTTACTTAGAAAAATAGGGGTAAATAATAAGGTAACCACAAAAAGGAATAACAATTCCATAACTCAAGAAAAATGTAACGACTCAACAAACATAAAGTTAAACATTATGAAAATGAGGATCTAACAATCTACTAAGAAAAACGTCTCAGCACAAAAAAGTATGTGGAAAAATGAAATGGCCAATAACACACATGAAAAGGCATCAAAATGACAGCACTAAAAACTTATTTATCTATAATTACGCTGAATGTAAATGGACTAAATGCACCAATAAAGAGACAGAGAGTCACGGACTGGCTGGATAAACAAACACGATCCATCTATATGCTGCCTACAAGAGACACACCTTAGACTTAGAGACACAAACAAACTAAAACTCAAAGGATGGAAAAAATATATCAAGCAAACAATAAGCAAAAAAGAAGAGGCGTAGCAATATTAATTTCTGACAAAATAGACTTTAGACTTAAATCCACCACAAAGGATAAAGAAGGACACTATATAATGATAAAAGGGACAATTGATCAGGAAGACATAACCATATTAAATATTTATGCACCCAATGACAGGGCTGCAAGATACATAAATCAAATTTTAACAGAACTGAAAAGTGAGATAGACACCTCCACAATTATAGTAGGAGACTTCAACACACCACTTTCGGAGAAGGACAGGACATCCACTAAGAAGCTCAATAGAGACACGGAAGACCTACTTACAACAATCAACCAACTTGACCTCATAGACTTATACAGAACTCTCCACCCAACTGCTGCAAAATATACTTTTTTTTCTAGTGCACATGGAACATTCTCTAGAATAGACCACATATTAGGTCACAAAACAAATCTTGGTAGAATCCAAAACATCGAAATATTACAAAGCATCTTCTCAGACCACAAGGCAATGAAGCTAGAAATCAATAACAGAAAAACTAGGGAAAAGAAATCAAATACTTGGAAAATGAACAATACCCTCCTGAAAAAAGACTGGGTTATAGAAGACATCAAGGAGGGAATAAGGAAATTCACAGAATGCAACGAGAATGAAAATACTTCCTATCAAAACCTCTGGGACACAGCAAAAGCAGTGCTCAGAGGCCAATTTATATCTATAAATGCACACATACAAAAAGAAGAAAGAGCCAAAATCAGAGACAACTTGAACAAATAGAAAGTGAGCAACAAAAGAACCCATCAGGCACCAGAAGAAAACAAATAATAAAAATTAGAGCTGAACTACATGAATTAGAGAACAGAAAAGCAATTGAAAAAATTAACAAAGCCAAAAGCTGGTTTTTTGAAAAAATTAACAGAATTGATAAACCATTGGCCAGACTGACTAAAGAAAAACAGGAAAGGAAACAAATAACCCGAATAAGAAATGAGAAGGACCACATCACAACAGAGCCAAATGAAATTAAAAGAATCATTTCAGATTACTACAAAAAATTGTACTCTAACAAATTTGAAAACCTAGAAGAAATGGATAAATTCTTGGAAAAATACTACCTACCTAAACTAACACATTCAGAAGTAGAACAACTAAATAGACCCATAACAAAAAAAGAGATTGAAACGGTAATCAAAAAACTTCCAACAAAAAAAAGTCCTGGCCCAGACGGCTTCACTGCAGAGTTCTACCAAACCTTCAGAGAAGACTTAACACCACTACTACTGAAGGTATTTCAAAGCATAGAAAAAGACGGAATAGTACTCAACTCATTCTATGAAGCTACCATCTCCCTGATACCAAAACCAGGTAAAGACATTACAAAAAAAGAAAATTATAGACCTATATCCCTCATGAACATAGGTGCAAAAATCCTCAACAAAATTCTAGCCAATAGAATCCAACGACACATCAAAAAAATAATTCACCCTGATCAAGTGGGATTTGTACCAGGTATGCAAGGCTGGTTTAATATCAGAAAAACCATTAATGTAATCCATCACATAAATAAAACAAAAGATAAAAACCACATGATCTTATCAATAGATGCAGAAAAGGCATTTGACAAAGTTCAACACCCATTTATGATAAAAACTCTTACCAAAATAGAAATTGAAGGAAAATTCGTCAACATAATAAAGGGCATCTATGCAAAGCCAACAGCCAATATCACTCTAAATGGAGAGAACCTGAAAGCATTTCCCCTGAGAACGGGAACCAGACAAGGATGCCCTTTATCACCATTCTTACTCAACATCGTACTTGAAGTCCTAGCCAGGGCAATTAGGCTAGACAAAGAAATAAAGGGTATCCAGATTGGCAAGAAGGAAGTAAAGCTATCACTATTTGCAGATGACATGATCGTATACATGGAAAACCCTAAGGAATCCTTCAGAAAACTACTGAAACTAATAGAAGAGTTTGGAAGAGTCTCAGGTTATAAAATAAACATACAAAAATCACTTGGATTCCTCTACATTAACAAAAAGAACACCGAAGAGGAAATAACCAAATCAATTCCATTCACAGTAGCCCCCAAGAAGATAAAATACTTAGGAATAAATCTTACCAAGGATGTAAAAGACCTATACAAAGAAAACTATAAAACTCTGCTACAAGAAATTCAAAAGGACATACTTAAGTGGAAGAACATACCCTGCTCATGGATAGGAAGACTTAACATAGTAAAAATGTCTATTCTACCAAAAGCCATCTATACATATAACGCACTTCCAATCCAAATACCAATGTCATATTTTAAGGGGATAGAGAAACAAATCACTAATTTCATATGAAAGGGAAAGAACCCCCGGATAAGCAAAGCATTACTGAAAAAGAAGAAGAAAGTGGGAGGCCTCACTCTACCTGATTTCAGAACCTATTATACAGCTACAGTAGTCAAAACAGCCTGGTACTGGTACAACAACAGGCACATAGACCAATGGAACAGAATTGAGAACCCAGATATAAATCCATCCATGTATGAGCAGCTGATATTTGACAAAGGACCAGTGTCAATTAACTGGGGAAAAGATAGCCTTTTTAACAAATGGTGCTGGCATAACTGGATATCCATTTGCAAAAAAATGAAACAGGACCCATACCTCACACCATGCACAAAAACTAACTCCAAGTGGATCAAAGACCTAAACATAAAGACTAAAACGATAAAAATCATGGAAGAAAAAATAGGGACAACCCTAGGAGCCCTAACACAGGGCATAAACAGACTACAAAACATTACCAAAAATGATGAAGAGAAACCAGATAACTGGGAGGTCCTAAAAATCAAACACCTATGCTCATCTAAAAAAAGACTTCACCAAAAGAGTAAAAAGACCACCTACAGACTGGGAAAGAATATTCAGCTGTGACATCTCAGACCAGCGCCTGATCTCTAAAATCTACATGATTCTGTCAAAACTCAACCACAAAAAGACAAACAACCCAATCAAGAAGTGGGCAAAGGATATGAACACACATTTCACTAAAGAAGATATTCAGGTAGCTAACAGATACATGAGAAAATGCTCCCGATCATTAGCCATTAGAGAAATGCAAATTAAAACTACGATGAGATTTCATCTCACACCAACTAGACTGGCATTAATCCAAAAAACACAAAATAATAAATGTTGGAGAGGCTGCGGAGAGATTGGAACTCTCATACACTGCTGGTGGGATTGTAAAATGGTACAACCACTTTGGAAATCCATCTGGCGTTATCTTAAACAGTTAGAAATAGAACTACCATACAACCCAGAAATCCCACTCCTCGGAATATACCCTAGAGATACAAGAGCCTTCACACAAACATATATGCACACCCATGTTTATTGCAGCTCTGTTTACAATAGCAAAAAGCTGGAAGCAACCAAGGTGTCCATCAGCGGATGAATGGGTAAATAAATTGTGGTATATTCACACAATGGAATACTACGCATTGATAAAGAACAGTGACAAATCTCTGAAACATTTCATAACATGGAGGAATCTGGAAGGCATTATGCTGAGCGAAATGAGTCAGAGGCAAAAGGACAAATATTGTATAAGACCTCTATTATAAGATCTTGAGAAATAGAAAAAACGGAGAAGAACACATACTTTTGTGGTTACGAAGAGGGGAGGGAGGAAGGGAGGGAGAGGATTTTTTATTGATCAATCAGTAGATAAGAACTGCTTTGGGTGAAGGGAAAGACAACACACAATACAAGGAAGGTCAGCCTAATTGGGCTGGACTAAAAGCAAAGAGCTTTCCGGGATAAAATGAAAGCTTCAAAGGTCAGCGGAGCAGGGGCTGGGGTCTGGGGAACATGGTTTGAGGAGACTTCTAAGTCAACAGGCAAAATAATTCTATTATGGAAACATTCTGCATCCCACTTTGAATTGTGGCGCCTGGGGTCCTAAATGCCAACAAGCGGCCATCTAAGATACATCAATTGGTCTCAACCCACCTGGAGCAAAGGCAAAGGAAGAACACCAAGGCCACACGACAACTAAGAACCCAAGAGACAGAAAGGGCCACATGAACTGGAGACGTACATTATCCTGAGACCAGAAGAACTAGTTGGTGCCCGGCCACAATCGATGTCTGCCCTGCTAGGGAGCACAACAGACAACTCCTGAGGGAGCAGGAGGCCAATGGAATACAGACCCCAAATTCTCATAAAAAGACCATACCTAATGATATGAATGCGACTAAAGGAATCCCAGAGACAATGCTCCCCAGACCTTCTGATGGCACAGGACAGGAACCATCCCCGAAGACAACTCATCAGGCATGAAAAGGACTGGTCAGCAGGGGGGAGAGAGATGCTGATGAAGAGTGAGCCAATTAAATTAGGTGGACACTGGAGAGAGTGTTGGCAACTCTTGACTGGAGGGGGGATGGGAAGATAGAGAGGGAAGATGGCAAAATTGGCACGAAACGAGAGACTGAAAGGGCTGACTCAATAGGGGGAGAGCAAGTGGGAGAAGGGAGTAAGATGTATGTAAACCTACATGTGACAGACTGATTGGAATGGTAAATGTTCACTTGAAGCTTAATAAAAATTAATTAAAAAAAAAAAAACTTTTGTTCATCAAAAGACTTTATACTAAAAAAGTGAAAAGGCAAGTTACCAACCGGGAGAATATCTTCCGAAACCATATATCTGATAAGAACTTAATAACCCAAATATATGTAAAACTTCAGCAACTTAACAAAAAGACAACTCCATCATAAAATGGGCAAAGGACTCGAATAGACATTTCACCAAAGAGGACATTCACATGCCCACCAAACACATGGAAAGATGCTCAGTGTCATTAGCCATCAGAGAGATGCAAATAAAAACCACAAGAGATACTATTTCACTTCCATTAGGATGGCTAAGATAAAACAACAAAGAAAATAACAAATGTTGGTGAGGATATGGGGAAATTGGATCCCTTATCCATTGCTGGTGGGAATGCAAAATGGTACAGCTACTGTGGAAAACAGAGTGGTGATTCCTTAAAATAACTAAATATACAACTACCACACCAAAACAAAACCAAACCGATTGCTATAAAGTCAATTCTGACTCATAATGACTCTACAGGGCAGAGTAGAACTGCCCCATAGGGTTTCCAAGGAGTGGCTGGTGGATTCAAACCACCAACCTTTTGGTTAGCAGCCAAGCTTTTAATTAACCACTGCACCAAAAAGGCTCTGAAACTACCATATGACCCAGAAATTCCATTCCTGTACTCAGAAGACTTGAAAACAGACTCAAACAGATACTTGTACACCAATATTCATTGTAGCACTATTCACAATAGCCAAAACGTGGAAACAACCTAAATGCCCGCCAGCCGATGAATGGATAAACAAAATGTGGTACATACATACAATGGAATACAATTCAGCTAGTAGGAGAAATGAAGTCTTGATACAGGCTTGAGTGAAATAATCACAAAAGGACAAATATTGTATGACCTTACTTATATCTAAAAACAAGAACAGGCAAATGTATAGAGACCAAAGTTTCTTAGTGGTTACCAGGGGTGGAAGAGAGAAGGAGAAAGGAGGTTATTTCTTATGGAGTACTGAGTTTCGGTTTATGGTGATGGAAAAGTTGCATTCATTAATGGTAGGGTTGCACAGCCAATTAATGTAATTGTTGTCAATAAAGTTGTACACCTTTTAAAAGTTGAATTGGTAAAAGTTGTGATATACTTGGAACAACGACAAAAAAAAAAAAAAAGTAGTTGCTGAGGCTGCTTATGTACAGCTTAATGGAATTTGGTTCCTTGGCTTGTAGGCTTAGGGCCATGGTTTCATGGGACATGCCAGTTAATTGGCCTAGTAATGTGTTTAGTGCTTCTGTTCTACCTCCTAGTTTGTTGCATAGTGCCTGGGGTCTTAAAAGTTTCCAAGTGGCCATCCAAGGTAAACAAGTGGTCTCTGTTTGCCTGGAGCTACAGAGGAAAGAGAGTCAGGAATAGGAAGAGGAAGTCGAATGTGTGGCCACCGGTCTTTATGAACACTATCCCCTTTGCCATGAAACTAGAAGAACTGGATGATACAGGACTACCATCATTGAACATTTTGATAAAAAATTCTGTAGAAGAATCTTGATAAGCAAGGGGAAAATGCAGAACAGAATTTCAAATTCTGATGGACTCCTGACTTTCTGGAGTCACAGAGGCTGACTAAACCCCTGTTAACTACTGCCATGAGATAAATTTTAAAGCTTAAACCAAAAATGCCCCTGAATTCTTCTTAAAACCAAACAATAGTTTAGCTTAACTAGTAAAGGATGTCTTTCTTGAGCATTTTGCTCTTTTAAGATCCATCTTTATGGAATCAAATTGACAACAGCAATTGATAGGAAATTTAGGAGCAGTGAGTTTATGTTAATGAGGGAGGAGTAACTCAGAAAATAAGGGTGAGAATGATTGTGAAACTTGCAGAACGTTATCAGTCACTGAAGTGTATATGTAGAAACTGTTGAGTTGGTGTATGTTCTGCTGTGTATATTCTCAACAACAACAAAAAACTATTAAAAAAAAATAGCTTTAACAGATCTTTTGCAGCAGATACACCCAACGCAATACATTATTTGATTTAGTGACTGCTTCCACGGACATTAATTGTTGATGTAAGTAGAATGAAATTGTTGACAAGTTCAATTTTTTTTCCATTTATTAGGATGTTGCTTATTTTCTACTTGTGAGAATTTTTGTTTCCTTCATGTTCAGATATAATCCATATTGAAGGCTGTAGTCTTTGACCTTCATTAGTAGTTCCTTCAAGTCGTCTTCATTTTCAGCAAGCAAGGTGTCATCTGCGTGTTGCAGGTTGTTAATGAGTCTTCCACCAGTCTTGATGCTGCATTCTTCTTCATGTAGGCTCACTTCTCAGATTGTTTTTTAATCATAACAAGTGAATAAGTAAGGTGAAAGGATACGACCCTGACACATTCCTTTCCCAATTTTGAGCCACACAGTATTGCCTTATTCTTTTCTAATGGCTACTTTTTTAAAAAAAATTTTTTTATTGTGATTTAAGTGAAAGTTTACAAATTAAGTCAGTCTCTCATACAAAAATTTATATACGCCTTGCCGTATACTCCGTAGTTGCTCTCCCCCTAATCAGACAGCACACTCCTTCCCTCCACTCTCTCTTTTCGTGTCCATTTGGCCAGCTTCTGAACCCCTCTACCCTCTCATCTCTCCTCCAGAGAGGAGCTGCCCACATAGTCTCATGTGTCTACTTGATCCAAGAAGCTCACCCTTTACCAGTATCATTTTCTACCCCATAGTCCAGTCCAATCCCTGTCTGAAGAGTTGGCTTTGGGAATGGTTCCTGTCTTGGGCTAACAGAAGGTCTGGGGACCATGACCTCTGGGGTCCCTCTAGTTTCAGTCAGACCATTAAGTCTGGTCTTTTTACAAGAATTTGGGGTCTGCATCCCACTGCTCTCCTGCTCCCTGAGGGGTTCTCTGTTGGTTCCCTGTCAGGGCAGGCATTGGTTGTAGCTGGGTACCATCAAGTTCTTCTGGTCTCAGGCTGATGTAGTCTCTGGTTTATATGGCCCTTTCTGTCTTTTAGGCTCATAATTACCTTGTGTCTTTTGTGTTCTTCACTCTCCTTTGCTGCAGGTCGGTTGAAACCAGTTGATGCATCTTAGATGGTCGCTTGCTAACATTTAAGACCCTGGACGCCACTCTCCAAAGTGAGATGCAGAATGTTTTCTTAATAGATTTTATTATGGCAGTTGACTTAGATGTCCCCTGAAAGCATGGTCCCCAAACCCCCACCTCTGCTATGCTGGCCTTTGAAGTGTTCAGTTTATTCAGGGAACTTCTTTGCTTTTGGTTCAGTCCAGTTGTGCTGACCTTTCCTGCACTGTGTGTTGTCTTTCCCTTCACTTAAAAGAGCTCTTATCTACTATCCAATTATTGAAATCTCCCTCCCTCGCCACTCTTGTAACCATCAAATAATATTTTCTTCTCTGTGTAAACTATTTCTCGAGTCCTTATAATAATGGTCTTATACAATATTTGTCCTTTTGCAACTGACTAATTTCACTCAGCATAATGCCTTCCAGATTCCTCCATGTTATGAAATGTTTCACGGATTCATCGTTGTTCTTCATTGATGCACAGTATTCCATTGTATGAATATACCATAATTTATTTATCCATTCATCCATTGGTGGGCACCTTGGTTGCTTCCATCTTTTTGCTATTGAAAACAGTGGTGCAGTGAACATGGGTGTGCATATATCTGTTCATGTAAAGGCTTTTATTTCCCTAGGATATATTCCAAGGAGTGGGATTGCTGGATCATATGGTAGTTCTATTTGTAGTTTTTTAAGGAGTGTCAAATCGATTTCCAAAGTGGTTCTACCATTTTTACATTCCCAGTGGCTGCGTGTAAGTATCTCAGTCTCTCAACAACATCTCCGACATTTATTATTTTGTGTTTCTTGGATTAATGCCAGACTTGTTGGAGTGAGATGGAATCTCATTGTAGTTTTGATTTGCATTTCTCTAATGGCTAATGATCATGAGCATTTCCTCACGTATCTGTTAGCTACCTGAATGTCTTCTTTAGTGAAGTGTCTGTTCATATCCTTTGTCCATTTTTTAATTGAGTTCTTTGTCTTTTTGTAGTTGAGTTTTTGCAGTATCATGTAGATTTTAGAGATCAGACGCTGACCAGAAATGTCATAGCTAAAAACTTTTTCCCGGTCTGTAGGTAATCTGGAAACCCTGGTGGCGTAGTGGTTAAGTGCCATGGCTGCTAACCAAAGGGTCGGCAGTTCGAATCCGCCAGGTGCTCCTTGGAAACTCTATGGGGCAGTTCTACTCTGTCCTGTAGGGTCACCATGAGTTGGAATCGACTCGACAGCACTGGGTTTTGGATTTTTTTTTTTTTGTAGGCAATCTTCTTACTTTTTTGGTGAAGTCTTTGGATGAGCATAGATGTTTGATTTTTAGGAGCTCCCAGTTGTCTAGTTTCTCTGATGCATTGTTAGTAATGTTTTGTATACTCTTTATGCCATGTATTCGGGCTCCTAGCGTTGTCCCTATTTTTTCTTCCATTATCTTTATCGTTTTAGATTTTATGTTTAGGTCTTTGATCCATTTTGAGTTAGTTTTTGTGCATGGTGTGAGGTATGGGTCTTTTTTCATTTTCTTGCATATGAATATCCAGTTATGCCAGCACCATTTGTTAAAAAGACTGTCTTTTCCCCATTTAACTGACTTTGGGCCTTTGTCAAATATCAGCTGCTCACATGTGGATGGATTTATGTCTGGATTCTCAATTCTGTTTCATTGGTCTACTTATCTGTTGCTGTACCAGCACCAGACTGTTTTGACTACTGTGGCAGCATAATAGGTTCTAAAATCATGTAGAGTGAGGCCTCCCACTTTGTCTTCTTTTTCGGTAATGCTTTATTTATCTGGGGCCTCTTTTCCTTCCAGATGAAGCTGGTGATTTGTTTCTTCATTTCAGTTTCATTAAAAAATGTTCAAATGACTACCTCTGAATCCATGTACAGGCTCTGTGTGAGCACAATTAAGTGTTCTGAAATTTCTGTTCTTCACAACGTTATCCATAATTCGTGATGATCCACACAGTCAAATGTCTTCACATAGTCAGTAAAACACAGGTAGACATCTTTCTGGTATTCTTTGCCTTCAGCCAGGATCCACCTGACAACAGCGATGATATCTATTGTCCCACTTCCCCTCAATCTGGTTTGAACTTCTGGCAGTTCCCTGTCAATGTATGGCTGAAGTTGTTTTTGAATTATCTTTAGCAGAATTTTACTAGTATGTGATATTAATGATATTGTTAGATAGTTTCTGTATTCTCTTTGATTGCCTTTCTTTGGAATGGGCACATACATGGATCTCTTCCAGTTAGTTGGCCAGGTAGCAGTCTTCCAAATTTCTTGACATAGTTGAATAAGCATTTCCAGTGTTTTATCCATTTTCAGAGATCTCAAATGGCAATTGTTTTGGCACTTTTTAATTGAGGTAACTGTAATAATCACTAATATTTATTGAGTGCTGTAAATTGATAATTACCTACTAAAAAGCCAAAGATAAAATTTATGCATTTATTCAGTAAATATCTGTTGAACTTTTTTGTCTTATGGAATTCAGTATTATAAAACAGACACTACTGATGATAATCAAAATGTAACAGATAGAAGACACTTAAATATCTTGTTTAGGTTGTAAGCTATTAGAAACTCAGATTTCTAAGGATGATGAAACTAATAAAACTAATAAAAACTAAGAAACTAATAAAATAATTTAGAATATTAGATTGATTCATAAGTCTAAAATAGATGGTAAAACCAAAAACCAAACCCATTGCTTTCAAGTTAATTCTAACTCACAGCAACTATTAGACAGTGTAGAACTGCCCTATAGGGTTTCCATGAAGCAGCTGGTGGATTCGAACTGCTGACCTTTTAGCAGCTGAATGCTTAACCACTGCACCACCAGGGCTCCAAAATAGATAGTGGTTTGTATAAAATTAGTTACTTCTTGAGAAAATATTTAAATCCAAGTTAAGAGGTTATTGGATAGTGTAAGTGGAAAGAGCACTGATTTGGCATCAGACCTGGGTTAGAATCCCGACTCTATTACAACCTGAATGGCCTTGGGCAAATAGCTTAAACAGTTTCCTCAAATATAAAGGGTGGTAATAATAGTATCGGAAACCCTGGTGGCATAGTGGTTAAGTGCTATGGCTGCTAACCAAGAGGTCGGCAGTTCGAATCTGCCAGGTGCTCCTTGGAAACTCTATGGTGCAGTTCTACTCTGTCCTATAGGGTCGCTATGAATTGGAATCAACTCGACGGCATTGGGTTTGGTTTTGGAATAATAGTATCTTCCTCACAGAATTTTTGTTGATAATGTAGTTACAGTGCCCAGAATGATATATGATACATGTGTTTTGTTAGCTACTGTCAAGTCAATCCCCAATTTATGGCAATCCATGCAAAATGGAATGAAATACTGCCCAGTCATATGCCATCATAGCTACACGCAGTCTACCACTAACAGTGATAGCTGCTTATGGGATACATTGGCCAAGAATTGAACTTGTGTCTCCTGCATGGAAGGCAAGAATTGTACCACTAACCACCAATGCTTCGTGATACATTAGGAGGTCAGTAAATGGTGGCTGTTGTTATAACGTTATTCCTAAGGGTCATTTTTATTCTAAACCTTCTAATTCCTAACAGTTCATAATTAAAAAAAGTATAAATTCCTTATACTTAATTTCAGATGTGAAATCCTTCTAGGATTGTTTCTTGATCATATTATGTTGATTTCAGCCATTTTAAGATAGATTTTTCATGATTTAGGGGTAAAAGAACAAATTTGAAGCTGGAAGTTGGTGTGCTTAAGTTTACCAGGCTGATTTCCTGGGTCACTGTCCTTCTGATAGCCAAATTTATTGCTCAGAACTGCCGCTTCTGGGTACAAGGAAGACAAAAGTGTTAATGGCCTACTGCTAGGAAAGGAAAAAAGAAAGGTGCAACTCAAGAATCCTGCTGCTGTTTCAAGGGTACCATTATTACAGCCATTACAACTTGTGGGGCTAGTGTCTCGTGTTTTGTGAAGGCCAGCTGTCACAGAGCCATTAGTCCTACTATCTGAGAATAAAAAGAAGTTGCCAAGTTTGGTTGTATTTGTAATTTTTATATCAACAAAACGTTTTACAGATCTATTTTGTGGCAATTTTTAAAATCTCATCTCAAATCTTACCAATTTTTTAAATTAATATTTTAAAAAATTATTGGTTTTTTTAAATCAAGAATATGTAATTTATTTCTTTGCATTTCCCACAGTGCCTAAGATAGGATCCTGAATGTAGTAAGTTTTAATAGAAATTGGTTGGTTTAAAAGTCCTTATTTTCTCTGAAAGGAGCCCTGGTGGCTCAGTAGTTAAAGTGATAGACTACTAACTGAACTGTTGGTGGTTCAAAACCACCAGTGGCTCCATGGGGGAAAGATGTGGCAGTCTGCTTCCGTAAAGATTTACAGCCTTGGAAACCTTATGGGGTCACTATGAGTAGGAATCGACTCAATGGCAGTGGATATTTTCCTTGAAATCTTTTCCTTTTCACAGTTTTTTTTTTGGAGAAATAGTAACATATGAATTACTACAAAGCTTTCCATTGCTAATCTGTGTGCTTGTAACCCTCCATAAATATTGCAGAAAAAAGTGAAGCATGCAGAATAGTGATTGTATTGAGTACTTCTATCCCTAGGAATTCTTATAATGGGCAGCACGTATACCTATTAAACATGAATTGGTGTAAGCATTGTTCTGCTCTGTAACATGTAGGGTTGGCCATGAGTCAGAATTAATGCGATGGCAATGGGTTTGATTTTTTTGTTTATCAACCCAAAAAAGTCTGTGTTCCCAAATAAGGCAGTGAAGATAAGAATCTTAATTCCCACAAAACCAGGTTCAGCAGTGACCGTTTTCTAAGATATTGAGATCAAGGCCATCAATTTTTTTTTTTTAATAAATTATTGTTTTATTGAAATAACAAAAAACAATGTACTTTTTTAGAATATTTGGAAAATATAGACATTATGTATGATAATTTGTTACAAAATGGTTCCCAATGAATCACACCTACTTGAATTCAAACTCTTGTATAGTCCCTTCTCACACTGAATCTGTGCTGGACTTATGATTTGCTTGGTTTAATAGAATGTGGTGAAAGCGGGCCAAGGCCTTAAGAAGCTTTACAGTTTTTTCTTGCTGCCCTGAGACACCACATAAAGAAGCCCAGGATAGTTTATTTGAGGATTAGAGGCCTTGTGGGAAGAGAGGCCCTGTTGCTGAAAGATTATGAAGAGAGAGAGTCTCATCTAGACCTCAGCTGTTTAGTCATCTCAGCCTAGAAGCTTGGCATGTGAATGAGACCATCTTGGATCCTTTAGCTCCAGTCAAACTTCCAGCTAACTGCAAATGTACATGTGAGCACCAGACATGGAGCAGAGATGAGCTGCCTAACTGGACTCAATCCATATTTCAAAATTGTTAGCAAATAATTTGTTGTGTTGTATTAAGCCCTAAATTTGGGGATGGCTTGTAACGCAGCAATGATTAACTGTTCCATTATGTATGAGAAAATTCTATGTAATCCCACCACTTGGACATAAATAAACATTTTAGAGTAATTCATATTGTCCAGAGAGTTTGTAACTTGCTTTATTCTTTTTTTTTTTTCATTTTTTACCAGGAACATTTTCTCATGTAATTACTCTTCAAAAATATTTAGATGATGCAAGAAAAAAAGACAGATAAAATCAATGACAAAAACATCATAAAGTAGACTTTAAAAAGTGGGCAACAGTACACAAAAACTCAAAGTGGATCAAAGACCTAGATGTTAAAGCCAGAGCTATAAAGTTCCTGGAAGATAATATAAGGACAAAACTATGGCACCTAATTTTTTTCAGTAATAGATTAACATAAAACTACAAGTGCATGAGTAACAGGAGACAAGTTAGATAACTGAGACCTCCTAAAAATTAAATGCTTACACTCATCAAAAGCTTTATCAAAGAGTAAAAAGAGAACCTACAGATTGGGAAAAAATCTTTGAGAATGATACATCTGATAAAGGTCTAATCTCTGGAATATATAAAAAAACTTCAACACATCAACAATAAAAGACAAACAATCCAATTAAAAAATAGGCAAGGGACATGAACAAACACTTCACCAAATAGGACATTCAAGTGGCAACAAACACATGAGAAGTTGCTCGTGATTACTGGCTATCAGAGAGATGCAAGTAAAAGCTACAAGAAGATATCATCTCATCCCTGCAAAAACGGCACGGATCAAAAAACCAGAAAACAACAAAGGTGATGAGGTTACAGGGAGCTTGGAGGTATGCTCTACTGCTGGTGGGACTGTAAATTGGATCAACCAATATGGGAAATGGTTTGACACTTCCTCAAAAAGCTAGAAATAGCCTATGATCTCACTCCTAAGTATATACCCTAGAGAACTAAAACTACTGACATGAACAAATATATGCATACCTATGTTCATTGCAGCATTATTCACAGTGGCAAAAAAAATGGAAACAACCTAACTATCCATCAACAGATGAATGAATAAACAAAATGTGGTACATACACACAATGGAATACTAAGCAGCCATAAAGAATAATGGCAAGTCCTCAAAATATACTGAAATGTGGATGAATCTGGAGGACATTATGCTGAGTGAAATAAATCAGTCACAAAGGAAAAATTCTGTATGACCTAACTATTATGAAAAGATAAGAGTAGCTATGCATACAGAAAACAGTATTCTTTGGTGTTTACCAGGAATGAGAGGGACAGGGAAGAGGAATCACTTTTTAGATAGTAGATACTTGTTAGTCTTGGTGATGGGTAAGGCTCTTGAACATTGAGTAGCTAAAGCAAGTAGAAGAAGTGGTGAAGTTAAAGAGCTGAACAGAAGATTTCAGAGGGTGGCTCAAGGAGGCAAAGTATTATAATGACATGTGCAAAGACCTGAAATAGAAAACCAAAAGGGAAGAACACGCTCTGCATTTCTCAAACTGAAAAAACTAAAGGAAAAATTCAAGCCTCAAGTTGCAATATCGAAGGATTCTATGGGAAAAATCTTAAACAATGAAGGAAGCATCAAAAGAAGATGGAAGGAATACAAAGTCAATATACCAGCAAGAATTAGTCAACATTCAGCCATTTCAGGACGTAGCATACGATCTGGAACCAATGGTACTGAAGGAAGAGGTCCAAGCTACACCGAAGGCATTGGTGAAAAAGAAGTCTGCAGGAATTGAAGGAATATCAATTGAGGTTTTTCAGCAAATGAATGCAGCCTTGAAAGTGCTCACTTATCTATGCCAAGAAATTTGGAGGACAGCTACCTGGCCAACTGACTAGAAGAAATCCATACTTATGCCTATTCCAAAGAAATTAGACCCAACTGAATATGGAAATTAGGGAACAATATCATTAATATCACATGCAAGCAAAATTTTGCTGAAGACCATTCAAAAGTGGCTTCTGCAGTATATCAACAGGGAACTGCCAGAAATTCAAGCTGGATTCAGAAGAGGACGTGAAACAAGGGATATCATTGCAGATGTCATAAGGATCCTGGCCAAGAGCAGAGAATAGCAGAAAGATACATGTGTTTTATTGACTATGCAAAGCATTCAACTGTGTGGATCATAACAAATTATGGATAACATTGCAAAGAATGGGAATTCCAGAACACTGAATCGTGCTCATGAGGAACCTCTACATAGATCAAGAGGCAGTGGTTCAAATAGAACAAGGGGCTACTGCATGGTTTAAAGTCTGCAGAGGTGTGTGTCAGGGTTGTATCCTTTTACCATACCTATTCACTCTGTACGCTGAGCTAATAATCCTAGGAGCTGGACTATATGAAGAAGAACAGGACATCAGGATTGGCGGAAGACTCATTAACAATCTGTGTTATGCAGATGACACAGCCTTCCTTGCTGAAATTGAAGAGAACTTGAAGCACTTACTGATGAAGATCAAAGGCTACAGCTTTCAGTATGGATTACACCTCAACATAAAGAAAACAAAAATCCTCACAACTGGACCAGTAAGCAATATTATGATAAGTGGAGAAATGATTGAAGTTGTCAAGGATCATTTTACTTGGATCTACAATCAACACTTATGGAAGCAGCAGTCAAGAAATCAAAAGATGCATTGCATTGGGCAAATCTGCTGCCAAAGACCTCTTTAAAGTGTTAAAAAGCAAAGTTGTCACCTTGAAGACCAAGACGTGCCTGACCCAAGCCATGGTGTTTTCAGTCACCTCATGTGCATGTGAAAGCTGGACAGTAAATAAGGAAGACCGAAGAAGAATTGATACTTTTGAATTGTGGTGTTGGCGAAGAATATTGAATATACCATGGACTGCCAAAAGAACGAACAAATCTGTCTTGGAAGAAGTACAGCCAGAGTGCTCCTTAGAAGCAAGGATGACAAGACTCTGTCTCTTATACTTTGGTTATGTTATCAGGAGGGATCAGTCCCTGGAAATGTACATCATGCTTGGTAAAGTAGAGGGTCAGCAGAAAAGAGGAAGACCCTCAGCAAGATGGATTGACACAGTGGCTGCAACAATGGGTTCAAGCATAGCAGTGATTGTGAGGATGGTGCAGGATTGGGCAGTGTTTCATTCTGTTGTACATAGGGTCGCTGTAAGTTGGAACTGACTCAGTGGCACTTAACAACACAGCAAGGCAATACAGAATAAGGGTGAAGTTAGCACAACTTGGCCAAAGTAAAACAGGACACTAAGAAGTACACAAGAATAAGGGATAATTTTGGTAAAAGCCACAGCATATACAATAACAACCAAAAAAATATGTGTGTGGTCACATAGGTAGACATGTATGCTTATATATGTATAGGTAAGCACATATGAATATATGGGTGCGCATGTATAGGTATTTCAGTAGGCAGATGTATATATACATGTTTGTGTGTGCTACATGTATATTCATATATAAAATAAATGCACTTAGGAAACACGGTTATCAATGCTCCCTAGGCATAATAACCAAGCATCTCGTGGGATTGAGTTACTAGGTTTGAGGGTTTAGGACCATAGTCTGGGGGTGGAGGTGGGAGGAACAGAGCAACTCGATCAGTTGGCATAACGTAGCTATAAAGATAATGTTCTATATCCTAGTTTGGTGAGTATCGTCTGGGTTCTTAAACGTTTGTGAGTGGTCATCTAAGATACAATTATTGGTCTCTATGAAAAAAAAATTTTTTTTTTTTTTTTATGAGTGTGGAACAAAAGAGAAAGAGGAATCCAAAGACTCAAGAAACTAAGTCTATAGGAATAATGGTCTACCTTGAGACCAGAAGAATGAGATGGTGCTCAGCTATCACTATGGATCATTCTGACCAGGGACATAATAGATGGACCCCAATGGAATAGGAAAAGAAATATAGAACAAAACTCAAATTCTTAAAAAAAACCAAACTTACTGAACCAGTAGAGACTAGAGGAATCCCGAAGACTGTCACCCTGGGATCCCTTAAGCTTGGAATTCAAACCACTCCCAGAGGTCACCTATCAGCCAGAGGATAGAGTGGCTCATAAAATAAATATCACTCATGAGTTCTATGCTCCTCTAAACAATCATCTGAGTGAGACATAATGGTCAGCATTTACCCAAGACCAAAATGAGACAGTAAGGGAGAACAAGGAAGCTAGATTAATGGAAACAGAACAACCAGAATGGAAATAGTGAAAATGCTGATGCATTGTGAAAAGTGTAATATGTATAGAAATTGTTAAATGAGAACCTAATTTGCTGTGTAAATTTTCTCCAAAATCACAATAAAATATTTTTTTTTTTTAAAGTGAGCAACATATGTTTATATATTAATGTTGGCATGAACATGTCTGGGATACAGACTGTGCTGTGTATTATTTATCTATTGCTATGAGACAGTATTATCCCAAAACTTAGTGGCTTAAAACAACAAAAAACATTTATGTCTGTCACAGTTGCTGTAGGACAAGAATTCAGTAGTGGCTTAGCTTTGTGGCTCTAGCTTGGGGTTTCTCATGAGGTTGTAGTAAAGATATTGTCAGGCAGCAGTCATCTGAAGGCTTTACTGAGGCTGATGTGTTCACTTCCCAGAGGACTTACTCATGAGACTGGCAGCTGATGCTAGTTGTGAGAGGAAGCCTCAGTTCCTCCTCACATGGGCATCCTCACAGGACTGGTTACTTGTTCCCATGACACAATGGCTGGCTTCCCCTAGAGGAAGTAATCCTGGAACTGAAGGCAGAAGCCACAATGACTTTAGTGAACTCTCTTTAGCTGTTAGATACTGTCGCTCTTGAAATATCCTGTTAGTCACCCAAGTCGGCCCTATTCAGTGATATAAATCACCTTTGCTGAATGTAGAATTAGAGAAATGTCCATAAGAAATAATGGAATTTGACAGAATATTGAACCAAAACTGCATAGGGGAAACAGTTTGAAATGTAACCTTAGGACTTGAGACATAAGGGTGTTATAGCTGTGGAAAAAACAAAGTTTATATACATCTTTTTGGGGAAGAAAAATTCGTTATTAAAAAATCATAAATGGGGGCGGAGCCAAGATGGCGGACTAGGCAGACGTTACCTCGGATCCCTCTTACAACAAAGACACGGAAAAACAAGTGAATCGATCACATACATAACAATCTACGAACCCTGAACAACAAACACAGATTTAGAGACGGAGAACGAACTAATACAGGGAAGCAGCGATAGTTTCCAGAGCCTGGAGCCAGCGTACCAGTCAGGTACAGCACAAGCACAGAGACCTGCTCCACCCCCCTGAACTAACCCCGGGAGGGGGACCAGCCGGTTCCACGGGTGGCGTGGGACGCAGCCGGTAGGAGAAATCCCCGGGAGGCAGTGACTGATCTTGGAGCAGAAAGAGCAGCATCCGAGCTGGGGAACCGTCCCGCAGGGATTTGGACTGCTCGCAGGTACGCCATAAACACGGAGAGTTGCTCCACCCCCTGAACTAACCCCGGGAAGGGGACCAGCCGGGTCGCGCGGGCGGCGTGGGACGCAGCCGGTAGGAGAATTCCCCGGGAGGCAGCGACTGGTATTGGAGTGGGGAGAACAGCGTTCCAGCCGGGACACTTGGTCGCGGCACAAGCACGGGGAGCTACTCCACCCATCTGAACTAACCCCGGGAGGGGGCCCACCTGGTTCACGGAGGCGGCACGGCCACGCGGCTGGAGGGACGAGAAGTCCCCGGGAGGCAGCGACTGATTTTGGAGTTGAGAGTGCACCGTCCCAGTAGGGGAGCCTTGACGCTGGGCATGGGGCTGGAAGCGGAGGATCTGACCGTGACTCCAGCGGGCCAGACCCCCTGGGGGCAATCTCCACACAGCCAGCACACATAGGCGACGCGCCCGCGGGAATCTCAGATATAACAGTCATTCCAAGCAAGACAAGCAACTCTGGCTATATTCTGAGGTGCTACTCTCCTATCCCTCTGTTCCCTCCCCCACCCTCCCCAGGCGGCTTCATTAACATCTGAATAGCCTGAGCCAGAGGGAGAACTCTGATAGGGATCTGACTGCAGTTTTTTTTTAGCGGATTTTCTGGAAAAACTAGTTTCCCAGTGATGGCTCGGAGACAACAATCCATATCAAACCACTTAAAGAAGCAGACCGTGACAGCTTCTCCAACCCCCCAAACAAAAGAATCAAAATCTTTCCCAAATGAAGATACAATTTTGGAATTATCAGATACAGAATATAAAAAACTAATTTACAGAATGCTTAATGATATCACAAATGAAATTAGGATATCTGCAGAAAAAGCCAAGGAACACACTGATAAAACTGTTGAAGAACTCAAAAAGATTATTCAAGAACATACTGGAAAAATTAATAAGTTGCAAGAATCCATAGAGAGACAACATGTAGAAATCCAAAAGATTAACAATAAAATAACAGAATTAGACAACACACTAGGAAGTCAGAGGAGCAGACTCGAGCAATTAGAATGCAGACTGGGACATCTGGAGGACCAGGGAATCAACACCAACATAGCTGAAAAAAAAATCAGATAAAAGAATTAAAAAAAATGAAGAAACCCTAAGAATTATGTGGGACTCTATCAAGAAGGATAACCTGCGGATGATTGGAGTCCCAGAACAGGGAGGGGGGACAGAAAACACAGAGAAAATAGTTGAAGAACTTCTGACAGAAAACTTCCCTGACATCATGAAAGACGAAAGGATATCTATCCAAGATGCTCATCGAACCCCATTTAAGATTGATACAAAAAGAAAAACACCAAGACATATTATCATCAAACTCACCAAAACCAAAGATAAACAGAAAATTTTAAAAGCAGCCAGGGAGAAAAGAAAGGTTTCCTTCAAGGGAGAATCAATAAGAATATGTTCTGACTACTCAGCAGAAACCATGCAGGCAAGAAGGGAATGGGACGACATATACAGAACACTGAAGGAGAAAAACTGCCAACCAAGGATCATATATCCAGCAAAACTCTCTCTGAAATATGAAGGCGAAATTAAGATATTTACAGACAAACACAAGTTTAGAGAATTTGCAAAAACCAAACCAAAGCTACAAGAAATACTAAAGGATATTGTTTGGTCAGAGAACCAATAATATCAGATATCAGCACAACACAAGGTCACAAAACAGAACGTCCTGATATCAACTCAAACAGGGAAATCACAAAAACAAACAAATTAAGATTAATTAAAAAAAAAAAATACACATAACAGGGAATCATGGAAGTCAATAGGTAAAAGATCACAATAATCAAAAAAGAGGGACTAAATACAGGAGGCATTGAACTGCCATATGGAGAGTGATACAAGGCGATATAGAACAATACAAGTTAGGTTTTTACTTAGAAAAATAGGGGTATATAATGAGGTAACCACAAAAAGGCATAACAACTCTATAACTCAAGACAAAAACCAAGAAAAACGTAACGACTCAACTAACATAAAGTCAAACACTATGAAAATGAGGATCTCACAATTTACTAAGAAAAACGCCTCAGCACAAAAAAGTGTGTGGAAAAATGAAATTGTCAACAACACACATAAAAAGGCATCAAAATGACAGCACTAAAAACTTATTTATCTATAATTACCCTGAATGTAAATGGACTAAATGCATCAATAAAGAGACAGAGAGTCACAGACTGGATAAAGAAACACGATCCATCTATATGCTGCCTACAAGAGACACACCTTAGACTTAGAGACACAAACAAACTAAAACTCAAAGGATGGAAAAAAGTATATCAAGCAAACAATAAGCAAAAAAGAAGAGGAGTAGCAATATTAATTTCTGACAAAATAGACTTTAGACTTAAATCCACCACAAAGGATAAAGAAGGACACTATATAATGATAAAAGGGACAATTGATCAGGAAGACATAACCATATTAAATATTTACGCACCCAATGACAGGGCTGCAAGATACATAAATCAAATTTTAACAGAACTGAAAAGTGAGATAGATACCTCCACAATTATAGTAGGAGACTTCAACACACCACTTTCGGAGAAGGACAGGACATCCAGTAAGAAGCTCAACAGAGACACGGAAGATCTAATTACAACAATCAACCAACTTGACCTCATTGACTTATACAGAACTCTCCACCCAACTGCTGCAAAATATACTTTTTTTTCCAGCGCACATGGAACATTCTCTAGAATAGACCACATATTAGGTCATAAAACAAACCTTTGCAGAGTCCAAAACATCGAAATATTACAAAGCATCTTCTCAGACCACAAGGCAATAAAACTAGAGATCAATAACAGAAAAACTAGGGAAAAGAAATCAAATACTTGGAAAATGAACAATACCCTCCTGAAAAAAGACTGGGTTATAGAAGACATCAAGGAGGGAATAAGGAAATTCATAGAAAGCAACGAGAATGAAAATACTTCCTATCAAAACCTCTGGGACACAGCAAAAGCAGTGCTCAGAGGCCAATTTATATCAATAAATGCACACATACAAAAAGAAGAAAGAGCCAAAATCAGAGAACTGTCCCTACAACTTGAACAAATAGAAACTGAGCAACAAAAGAATCCATCAGGCACCAGAAGAAAACAAATAATAAAAATTAGAGCTGAACTAAATGAATTAGAGAACAGAAAAACAATCGAAAGAATTAACAAAGCCAAAAGCTGGTTCTTTGAAAAAATTAACAAAATTGATAAACCATTGGCTAGACTGACTAAAGAAATACAGGAAAGGAAACAAATAACCCGAATAAGAAATGAGAAGGACCACATCACAACAGAACCAAATGAAATTAAAAGAATCATTTCAGATTATTATGAAAAATTGTACTCTAACAAATTTGAAAACCTAGAAGAAATGGATGAATTCCTGGAAAAACACTACCTACCTAAACTAACACATTCAGAAGTAGAACAACTAAATGGACCCATAACAAAAAAAGAGATTGAAACGGTAATCAAAAAACTCCCAACAAAAAAAAGTCCTGGCCCGGACGGCTTCACTGCAGAGTTCTACCAAATTTTCAGAGAAGAGTTAACACCACTACTACTAAAGGTATTCCAAAGCATAGAAAATGACGGAATACTACCCAACTCATTCTATGAAGCCACCATCTCCCTGATACCAAAACCAGGTAAAGACATTACAAAAAAAGAAAATTATAGACCTATATCCCTCATGAACATTGATGCAAAAATCCTCAACAAAATTCTAGCCAATAGAATCCAACGACACATCAAAAAAATAATTCACCCTGATCAAGTGGGATTTATACCAGGTATGCAAGGCTGGTTTAATATCAGAAAAACCATTAATGTAATCCATCACATAAATAAAACAAAAGACAAAAACCACATGATCTTATCAATTGATGCAGAAAAGGCATTTGACAAAGTCCAACACCCATTCATGATAAAAACTCTTACCAAAATAGGAATTGAAGGAAAATTCCTCAACATAATAAAGGGCATCTATGCAAAGCCAACAGCCAATATCACTCTAAATGGAGAGAACCTGAAAGCATTTCCCTTGAGAACGGGAACCAGACAAGGATGCCCTTTATCACCGCTCTTATTCAACATCGTGTTGGAAGTCTTAGCCAGGGCAATCAGGCTAGACAAAGAAATAAAAGGTATCCGGATTGGCAAGGAAGAAGTAAAGTTATCACTATTTGCAGATGACATGATTATATACACAGAAAACCCTAAGGAATCCTCCAGAAAACTACTGAAACTAATAGAAGAGTTTGGCAGAGTCTCAGGTTATAAAATAAACATACAAAAATCACTTGGATTCCTCTACATCAACAAAAAGAACACCGAAGAGGAAATAACCAAATCAATACCATTCACAGTAGCCCCCAAGAAGATAAGATACTTAGGAATAAATCTTACCAAGGATGTAAAAGACCTATACAAAGAAAACTACAAAGCTCTACTACAAGAAATTCAAAAGGACATGCTTAAGTGGAAAAACATACCTTGCTCATGGATAGGAAGACTTAACATAGTAAAAATGTCTATTCTACCAAAAGCCATCTATACATTTAACGCACTTCCGATCCAAATTCCAATGTCATATTTTAAGGGGATAGAGAAACAAATCACCAATTTCATATGGAAGGGAAAGAAGCCCCGGATAAGCAAAGCACTACTGAAAAAGAAGAAGAAAGTGGGAGGCCTCACCTTACCTGACTTCAGAACCTATTATACAGCCACAGTAGTCAAAACAGCCTGGTATTGGTACAACAACAGACACATAGACCAATGGAACAGAATTGAGAACCCAGACATAGATCCATCCACGTATGAGCAGCTGATATTTGACAAAGGACCAGTGTCCATTAACTGGGGAAAAGACAGCCTTTTTAACAAATGGTGCTGGCATAACTGGATATCCATTTGCAAAAAAATGAAACAGGACCCATACCTCACACCATGCACAAAAACTAACTCCAAGTGGATCAAAGACCTAAACATAAAGACTAAAACGATAAAGATCATGGAAGAAAAAATTGGGACAACCCTAGGAGCCCTAATACAAGGTATAAACAGAATACAAAACATTACCAAAAATGATGAAGAGAAACCCGATAACTGGGAGCTCCTAAAAATCAAACACCTATGCTCATCTAAAGACTTCACCAAAAGAGTAAAAAGACCACCTACAGATTGGGAAAGAATTTTCAGCTATGACATCTCCGACCAGCGCCTGATCTCTAAAATCTACATGATTCTGTCAAAACTCAACCACAAAAAGACAAACAACCCAATCAAGAAGTGGGCAAAGGATATGAACACACATTTCTCTAAAGAAGATATTCAGGCAGCCAACAGATACATGAGAAAATGCTCTCGATCATTAGCCATTAGAGAAATGCAAATTAAAACTACGATGAGATTCCATCTCACACCAGCAAGGCTGGCATTAATCCAAAAAACACAAAATAATAAATGTTGGAGAGGCTGCGGAGAGATTGGAACTCTCATACACTGCTGGTGGGAATGTAAAATGGTACAACCACTTTGGAAATCTATCTGGTGTTATCTTAAACAGTTAGAAATAGAACTACCATACAAGCCAGAAATCCCACTCCTAGGAATATACCCTAGAGATACAAGAGCCTTCATACAAACAGATATATGCACACCCATGTTTATTGCAGCTCTGTTTACAATAGCAAAAAGTTGGAAGCAACCAAGGTGTCCATCAACGGATGAATGGTTAAATAAATTGTGGTATATTCACACAATGGAATACTACGCATCGATAAAGAACAGTGACGAATCTCTGAAACATTTCATAACATGGAGGAACCTGGAAGGCATTATGCTGAGCGAAATTAGTCAGAGGCAAAAGGACAAATATTGTATAAGACCACTATTATAAGATCTTGAGAAATAGTAAACCTGAGAAGAACACATACTTTTGTGGTTACGAGGCGGGGAGGGAGGGAGGGTGGGAGAGGGTTTTTTTATTGATTAATCAGTAGATAAGAACTGCTTTAGGTGAAGGGAAAGACAACACTCAATACATGGAAGGTCAGCTCAATTGGACTGGACCAAAAGCAAAGAAGTTTCCGGGATAAAATGAATGCTTCAAAGGTCAGCGGAGCAAGCGCGGGGGTCTGGGGAGCATGGTTTGCGGGGACTTCTAAGTCAATTGGCAAAATAATTCTATTATGAAATCATTCTGCATCCCACTTTGAAATGTGGCGTCTGGGGTCTTAAATGCTAACAAGCAGCCATCTAAGATGCAGCAATTGGTCTCAACCCACCTGGAGCAAAGGAAAATGAAGAACACCAAGCCCACATGACAACTAAGAGCCCAAGAGACAGAAAGGGCCACATGAACCAGAGACCTACATCATCCTGAGACCAGAAGAACTAGTTGGTGCCCGGCCACAATCGATGACTGCCCTGACAGGGAGCACAGCAGAGGACCCCTGAGGGAGCAGGAGATCAGTGGGATGCAGACCCCAAATTCTCATAAGAAGACCAAACTTAATGGTCTGACTGAGACTGGAGGAATCCCGGCGGCCATGCTCCCCAGACCTTCAGTTGACACAGGACAGGAACCATCCCCGAAGACAACTCATCAGAAATGAAAGGGACTGGTCAGCGGGTGGGAGAGAGATGCTGATGAAGAGTGAGCTAATTATATCAGGTGGACACTTGAGATTGTGTTGGCAACTCTTGTCTGGAGGGGGGATGGGAGGATAGAGAGAGAGGGAAGCCGGCAAAATTGTCAAGAAAGGGGAGACTGAAAGGGCTGACTCAAGATGGGGAGAGTAAGTGGGAGTAGGGAGTGAGATGTATGTAAACTTATATGTGACAGACTGATTGGATTTGTAAACGTTCACTTGAAGCTTAATAAAAGTTATTATAAAAAAAAAATCATAAATGATGAGTAATAGAGTAATGGTAAATGAAGAAAATAAACTAAGTTAGACTTTAGTGTATTTGAACCAGGAAAAAACAAACCTGTTGCTCTTGAGTGAATTCTGACTTGTAGCGACTCTATAGGACAGAGTAGAGCTGCCCCATAGGATTTTCAAGGAGCTGGTGGACTCAAACTGCCAACCATTTGGTTGGCCACCAAGCTCTTAACCAGTGTGCCACCAGGGCTCCATTAGTGTATTAGTGAAATAGTATATTATTAAAAATTCTCCAGCCATAATTAAAAAAAAATTCTGCATTGAAGATTAAATTTGTGCAGAAAAGAAAGTCTGAAAAGCAATGCGAAGCTATTTGAAAAGCTTTACCACTATGTTAATACATGTAGTATGAATCTACATGTGCAAACTGAACTATAGCCTCATCTGTTGCCATAGTGTGGATTCTGACTCATAGCAACCCTGTAGGACAGAGTAGACATGCCCCACAGAGCTTCCATGGCTGTAAATCTTTACGGAAGCTGACTGCTACATCTTTCTCCGGAAGAGCAGTTGGCAAATTCAGATGACTGATTTTTGGTTAGCAGCTGAGCACTTAACCATTGTAATACCAGGGCTCCTAAAATGAAGTATAGTTAAGATATTTTCTGATGAAATAGGTTTATGATATAGAGAATCAATCTGGAAAATACAGATACTACCAAAAAAGTAATTTCTTTAGTAACAGTTTTCTTTTGCTATTTATTCAAAGAAACCAACCTGATTTATAGAATCATAGTATTAAACCTGGAAGGTACTTTGAACAATCAGCAAGGCTAGTCTTCCATCTAATACGATAATTATTTCCATAGTCTTTGTGATAGATGTTGTCTAGCCTTTGCTTAGATATTTTTGTAGTTGGACAATTCTAGGTTAAAAAAAAATTATGTTGAGTCAAAATATAAAATTTGGTAATTTATCTGTTTTTATCTTTAGAGTAGTAAATAATCTACTGCTTCTATATGACAGTCCTTCAAATATCTGCTCTTCATCTTTTCTTCTATTCATAGATAGTTTTCACTGTCTACTTCTCAAGGACTTCATTTTGCCTCACTTTGCTAATGTAAAAGTAATCTCAAAATATGACTAGGAAATACACATAACCTTGATCTTATGGAATCTGAATGTAATACTTAACTGTCAACTGCATGAAGGCAGAAGCTATGTATTTTTACTCAGCATTATGTTTCTGTCAACTAACAAGGTGCCTAGCACATAATAAATATTTGTTGAATAAATGAATATGGCTTACTCAGCGATGTATCTTCTTGCTAGATTCTGGATTTGTTCCTTTCTTATAATTTCAAGTTACATTACGAGTAGAAAGTGACATTTTATATTTTTTAAAGTTTAATACAATATTTCATCATATTTAGCAAAGAAAGTAGTGGACCATCCCTATACCACTGGACAAAGTCCATCTTACATTGAACTAGCACTATCCTAATACCCTAAAGGTTTTTTTTTTTTTTTTTAATCATGAAAAGGAAAAGCATATTATATCCAGTGGAAAATTAAAGTAGAACAAGAACAATTAATAAGACCACATGACAAGAATAGCCTTGTAAAAGTGGCATGGGTGTGGCCTTAGACCTCTACTAACTTCATGAGGGGGAGAGAGAATCACCATTAGTGTCAACCTAAGGCTGATTCCTCTGAGGCGGAGATAGAACATAACTCCTCTCTCCAACCTTTTTACTAGTTCTGCCACCAACCGCCCCTCCCATGGCACTCTCTACTTCTCTGCTGGGTTTGATAACTTGTTGGAATAGCCACACAAAATTCACAGACCATACTCACAGTTATGGAGTTTATTAGAGAAGTAACAGGTTACAACAGGTTCAGGAACGTTCAGGATGAAGTTCTTTGATCAGGATAGCTTTTTCTCACCTGTGCCTATGGGCAGGTCTCTTTCTGGCTCTTGGCCCCTCTGCGTGGCCTCTGCTCTGCTTGGGCAAGTGTTACAAAGCTCTTTCAGCCCTGCTGATGAGTACCCAGAGGCATCCCACTTCTCTAGTAAGCCTCGGCATGAAGATGCTCATTCAGCTCTAGCTCTGTGTGTCCATAAACTTAACTCTACTGAGTACCTGGAGGCACCCTACTCTGCTCAGCAAGACTTCTGCCCAAAGGTGTTCAGTTTTCTCACTCTGTGGGCCAGGAAGCCCATCGCGCTGTCTCCTGCCAGTCTCTTACTGCTGTTTCTCTGCTGCCATTTCTCTGCCATTGCTTCTTGCTGTCTTGCAGCTCACTCAGTCTCCTGGTTCCAGGAGCTTCTCAGGTGCAGGCATCCTGGGTCCAAAGGACATGTTCCACTCCTGGCTCTTCTTTCTTGGTGGTGGTGAGATCCTCCTTTCCTGGTTTTGAGATGGCTCATTTTAAGCCTAATGGAATGGCAGAACTGACCCATCTTCTCATTAGGGTTCTATACACTTTATTTTCATGGTCCCACCTCCACAAAGGTGCCATGCACCTTTATTTGTATTATTAGCAAGCTATCCAATCTACTTGGTGGGCCTCAAGCACTTCATTTGCATAGGCCCACTCAATCATTTGGTGGGAGTTACAAAGACTGTGCCGGGAGGGCTATATTAAGTAATTTACTGCACCACAAGCCTCTTAACTCTTATAAATAAAAGTCAACCATAGAATTGGTGGCACAGTGGTTAAGAGCTTGGCTGCGAAGGTTGGCAGTTCAAACCTACCAGCTGCTCCTTGAAAACCCGAATGGGCAGTTCTACTCTGTCCTACAGGGTCACTATGAGTTGGAATTGACCTAAAAACAGTGGTTTTGGGGTTTTTTTGTTTGTTTGTTTCGAAAAACAAACAAAAACCTCTTTATTCCTTTGGGAATCATTGGATTTAAATCTGGTTTAGCATGAAAACTCCTTACTGCATCACCCCACACCGTTTCTAGGATTTACTGGAGCTGTCTGTTCTAAGTACAGTTTTAGCCTTTTAATTAAGCTTATAATAACTGACAAGATGTCAAAGGTAAGAGAATTGCTTTACATAGAAACTATTAGGATTAGCTGGGGTGAGTTTAGCTTTCATGTCAGGCATAACTGGTATCTACTTACTTGATCTAGTCATGCAAGGATTACTATTGAAGCTGCCAAAATACTTGGATTAGAAAACCCGAACTCAATTATTTGATTGCAACCTAATTAACCAAGGTAGAGTCAGTACATTGAGCCTCCTAAAACTTGGAAATGCGACTGTTTTCTAAATGTGAGGCAAATAAGAATCAATTTTACATGAGATTAGCCATCTGTAGAAACTGTTAATGTATGCCTGATTTTGTCCATGGTTTATATAAAATACTATTCCTGAATCTGAATTTCTTTCTTACAAAGCAACTTTCTGATTAGTAGATCAGCCTTCCAGGTATTTTGATCTGGAGAAGGAGATTCCTTGAATAGTAGACAGACCTGTGTGTCCATGATCACTATAAAAAACTATGTTCCTCATTGTAAATTAACACATTGCTTCATAAATCAGCCTGTGGTGGATTTAGCTAGTCTAAATAAATCTTCAGAAATCTGTTCAACTCTGGGTTCACTTAAAAACAACAACATGCAATAACCTTCCAGGGCCTAAAGATGTAGATATATTTTTAGCCCTTTAAAAATCTGTGTGGACAGCTAACACTCCTTGTTTTAACTTATTGCTAATCTCTTACTTAAATTTATTTTAAAGATTTTAGAGCATTACACTTACGTTGTCAGTATAGTTGTTTTTCAATACAATTATAATTTGGACACACAATTTTGGCAGTATGCAAAGTATCAATAGGTTCAGGTCATTAAACTTTTCTGAGATGCGAGCTGAATTTTACAAAGCATAAAAGGCTGGCTTGTCAAATTGTGTTTTTTCCCAATATTTTGGTATCAATACAAATGTAACAAAGCACTTACATGTTACAGCTGTGTAACAAAGCAGTTTATCTTAATATCTGTAGAGAAAATAATTCATAATTGCACAAAATTATGTGTTTAGTTTACAATAGTGGTTAAGAGCTTGGCTGCTAACCAAAAGGTTTGTAGTTCATATCCACCATCCAGCCGCTCCTTGGAAACCTTATGATAGGGCAGTTGTACTATTGTGTCACTGTGAGTCGGAAATGACTCAATGGCAATGAGTTTTTAGGAGACTTAAGTGCCTCTGTTCTTCAAGAGTTTTATTTGGACTAATTCCCTCTCAGATTTTGTGTGGAAAATTCTGGTGTTTTAAGTAAGGAATATTCGCTGTTTCAAGAGAGATCCTAAAACTGATATAATCTAATTACAGTAAAATACAATATGTGAGTGTGGTAAGGCAGATGAAATATCCCCTTACCCCCCAAAGATATATTCACTTCTGAATCCTTAGAACCTGTGAATAGTACCTTATACGGCAAAAGATGTGATTAAATGAGGGATCTGGAGAGGAGAAGTTTATCCTGGATTATCCAGGTGGGCTCTAAATACAATCACATATATCCCTAAGAGAGAGGCAGAGGGAGATTAGGAAGACAGAATACACACACACACACACACACACACACACACACACACACACAGGAGTAGCTGAGGTGAAGATGGAGCTGAGATGCAGCCATAAGCCAGTGAAAGCTAACAGCCACCAGATCCCCTAAAGGAAAATGAAAAAAGTGAAACAATATAAACAGCCTCTTACAGAGTCATTCAACATTACATTATTATTGGCTGTTTTGGTTCTGAGAAGTTTTTTTCTTTCCTTGGCTTAAAACTTACACTGTGTTTTCAGTTTTGGTTTATAGGTGAATAGTATAGAGTTATATATTATTAACTGTGTTGTAGTCTTATAACGTTATGTGATATTTTGCTACATCAAAATATTTTCTATTTTGTAATGATAATTCTTATATACTTTTGGTATGAAAAATATGTAGCTAGACTGGTAAGGTGTCAGGATGATAAAAATTAGATTGTAGTTTAATTTACCTCAATACAATTTATATTTGTGATTTTTTCAGTATATGAATAAAAACAGAATGACAAACTGTGATACTCACTTTTCTCTCTGGCTTCCCATCGGGTTCCAATGGTGCACATTTTAGAGACAAGAAAGAAGCATGTCTCTCAGATTGCTTGAGTTTTGTACTTGTTGGTACTTCACTTGGAGATTCTTTCTTTCCTCTTCCTTCCTTCCCCAAATATTTATTAAGTGGCTGTTATGTGCCAGGAATTGTTCAAAATGCTGGGGGTATGGCAAGAGATGAGGCAGATATGGTCTTTGTTTCCAGGGCCACCAGTAGCCCATTAGTGCCTTTGTGCAACTTAGAAAAAGGCACTTCCTTTCAACAGTTACACTTTGAGGGTACAGGGTTTGCCCAGCTGAGTAAAGCCTGGATTTTAGCCTCACTTGCTCCCTTGGCTAGGTACTTTTGGGCAGGGAACAAACTGCACAACTACAGGTAGCAGCCCTGCTTTGTCTCAAGAAGCTTATTGTATAGCCATAGCAGATGGCTTTCTAAGTTAGTACCTCTAGCATTTCTCTCTGTTTTGAAAACGGGACAAAAAAAGTGTTGCTGGGTTACTGACTAGATCAGGCTTCATTTCTAAATAAAGTTGCCTGTACCAGAGATGGAGAAGCGGAGAAAGTCAATACTGATATTTCCTACTACTGCATGCATTCTCCCACAGAATCTGGTGGGTTTCTCTTTATAGATTTTCATGACCCTAATTCTCACCCCAAAGGCCGGAGAATTTGTTCTATACTGTATTTTCCAGAAGGTGGAATGCTGAAAAATAAGCCTTATGTACATGGGGTAAGAAACTAGCTATTATGATGCTTGGGAATATTTCGTGGGCTATGGGCTGCTAAAATTTGTGGTGAGGTGGTAATAGGCTGTGAGAAACTAGTCGGGAGAATGATATATTGAATAGAAAAGTATTATAAGAACATGTGTAACCACAGCTACAACACAGATGTGTATGGAGAAAATGCTGCTCTTTTGGGACTACTCAGAATTACCACATGACAAGGATAGAGAAAGTTCTTGAATTCCGAGTATATTTCTTCTTTTTACCAGCAGCAAAAATGTTTGTGGATAAATTGTTTATATCTCTTCCAAAAAGTTAATAGATATTTGTATTATTTCAAAAAAGAAATTGTTATCGACTGGAAAATTGAGGTTATGGGCTTTGTAGGTGATTAGCAAGTTCGTGTGTGTGTGTGTGTGTGATAGTCATGTTTTACTTAAAAAGATAAATGGAGATTAAAGTTTGCTTATCTTTCCCTATCGTAGCGTAGGGATTTAGGGACAGAAAAATAACTGATAAGTGATTTTTTAAATCAGCAGAAAAATGCCTGAATCAGTAATCTAGCTTTCCAAATGGAGGCTGATACACTAGAAAGATATGTATTTTAGGAGTTGGAGTTGAGTGGGAATTGAGCAAAGGATGTGAAAGGGGAGAAAGTAATGAACAATATGCTGCAGATAGTTAGAAGGGAGCCAAGAGAGAAAGACAGAGCCAAGATCTGGAAGATTCATTGCATCCTAAAATAAGCATCTCCACTGCCTAGTTCAGTTGAAGGGATGGTTTATGTTAAAACTGCCCATATGTGGTATAGTTCACTATAAATTGTCCTTCGAGATAACTGAACCACTCATTCAGTCATAATTACCTGTTGCTGTCAAGATGATTCCAACTCATAGTGACCCTATATGACAGAGTAGAACTGTTCCATAGGGTTTCCAAAGCTATAAAATCTTTAAGGAAGCAGATTGCCACATCTTTCTCCCATGAAGCAGCTGGTGGGTTCAAACTGCCTGCCTTTCAGTTAGCAGCTGAGCACTTAACCACTGTACCACCAGGGCTCTTTTGTCTTAATACCAAAATCCAAACCAAACCGATTGTCCTTGTGTCATTCTGACTCATAGGGACCCTATAGGACAGAGTAGAACTGCCCCATAGGGTTCCCAAGGCTATAAATATTTATGGAAACAGACTGCTACGTTTTTCTCTCACAGAACAAATGGTGAGTTTGAACTGCAGATCTTTTGGTTAGCAGTCGAGTGCTTAACCGCTTCTTCAGTCATAATTAGATTGGTAAAAATAGACAAGTTTTAAAATGGAAACTCAGTTTCTTTCTTAGAGTCCTAACTCTTCAGATAGATTTCATTATTATATTTTGGGGACAATTGAATGTGATACAAAGGAGAATGTGATACACAGAAGGTGTGATACCTTTAAAATTAGCCTTATTTTCCACCTTTTTTTTTTTGCCTACGGTGAAGAGAAAAATCCCTGTAAAGAGTCATTTTGCTTTTCTTCACTTTCCATAACTGTGTTAAATATGAAAAGCAGAGTTCATCTTATATAGCATCCTTAGTTTAAGGCCATGATGTAAATGCCTCTAGTTTAGAACAACTCTACTGGCTTAGTGGTTAAGAGCTATGGCTGCTAACCAAAAGGTCAGCAGTTTGAATCCACCAGGCATTCCTTGGAAGCCATATGGGGCAGTTCTACTCTGTCCTATAGGGTCGCTATGAGTCAGAATTGACTCAATGGCAGTGGGTTATACTGGCTCTAATTATGGGCTTGGAATACATGAGTTCCATTCCAAGGAAAACTCTGGCGTTTTCTGTCTTCAGGTCCAGGGACTTTGCAAAACAAATGCAGTTGCCTGATTATAAACAACAACAGACACATTTGAAAAGATATATACTGAACGAAATATAGATATATTTGATCAATGGGTCTTCATTTCAGAGCATAGCTGCATGTGGAAGTGGTGGCCATGTTAGTATATATTACAAACTGTATCTTCAGTACCAGTCTTCCTCCATTTCCCATGAAGACTTGGTTCTTGCTGAGTTTTTTGGTTGTTAGCCTGAACCCCTGATTTCTGATTCATGAGTCAAAGTCTCCTCGCTCCCACCCCACCCCATATTAGAAAGTAGTGCTAGTTACTACTATTACATAGTGACCAGTTGGTGATGAGTCTGCTGTAACTCATAGTGACCCCATATGTGTCAGAGTTAGAACTGTGATCCATAGGGTTTTCAGTGGCTACTCTTTCAGAAGGAGATTGCCCAGCCTTTCTTCTAAGGCACTCTGGATGGACTAGAATGTCCAAATTTTCAGTTAGCAGCCAAGCAAGTTAATTGTTTGCACCACCCAGGGACTCCACTACTACGTAGTTATTGTTAGCTGCCATGGAGATGGCCCCCATGCACAACAGGGTGACTCATAGGGCTTTCCTTGGCTGATTTTTGGAAGTAGATTGCCAGATCTTTCTTTCTAGTCTGTCTTAGCCACTAAAACCTGTTCAGCATCACAGCAATACACAAGCCTCCACTGACAGGCAGGTGGTGGCTGCACAAGAGATGCACTGGCTGGGAATTGAACCTGGATCTCTTGCATGGAAGGTGAGAATCCTACCACTGAACCAGTAGCCACCCTTATAAGTAGGAAACCAAAACCAAACCCATTGGCATCAAGTTGATTCCAAATCACAGCAACCCTATAGGACAGAGTAGAACTGCCCCATAAGCTTTCGAAGGAATGGCTCGTGGCTTTGAACTGCCAACCTTTTGGTTAGTAGCCAAGCTCTTAACCATTGTGCCACGAGGGGTGCTATAAGTAAAGAGATGTGTTAATTCACAAAACAGGAAATAGTATGGTCCAGGAAGTGCCCTTGGCTGATCCGAGTAGCCCTTCTCTCTGGAAAATTGCTGAACTATAGGGAATATTGTTCAATAATGTATTCCTCATTATTAAAATGGTGATAACAATACCTGTTTTCATGGGATTGTTGCCAGGATAAAACAAGTTAATATAACTAACATGGTTAGAATAGAGTCTGGTTAACCATAATCACTATAAATGCTGGTTATTTTTGTCTTCAGTTCTAAATTCTTTTAAAATACAAAGAGCATTACTACAGCAAGATACCATTTAAAGGGTATAATAGTGACAGCTGAGAATATTTGCCCTATTGTTTTTAGTTGCTGTTGAGTCGCCAGGCCTGTCTTCTCAGGTACCTCTGGGTGGGTTAAAACCACTAACTTTTGGTAAGTAGTTGAGTGCTTAACTGTTTGCATCACTTAGCAACTCTCTTTGCCCTGTAGAGCTTGCTAATGCCTTAAATTTCCCCCTTAGAAGTTACTCAAGGATTGAGAGTATAAGGACACTAAGACAGGGGATTAGTCATAGGAATCAGAGCCATAAACTGGCAAAAGACAAGTGTTGGGGATAACTTACTGTGATAAAGGGTGAAGGCTGCAGCATTTTCTATAGTTCTCCTTGCTACGAGCTAGTTTTATCTCAGAATCTGGCTCAAAGCTGAACTTTCAGGTGAGGATTAATGATGATAGGTCTAGCTGTGGTGACACTGAGCCAGATTAGTTAGTCCAAATGACATCATTAAAAAGAAAAACCAAACCAGCTGCCACTGAGTTAATTCCAACTATTGGTGACCCTATGTATTTCACAGTAGAAACGTGCTCCATAGGATTTTTAATGATTTTGATCTTTTGTTGTTTTGTTTTTTTGTGCATTTAAATGAAAGTTTTCAGAGCAAATTAGAAATCCATTTGATAGTTTATACATAAAATGTTTCATGGCCTTGGCTTCATTCTACACAATGTGTTAGCACTTTCCTCATTTCTGTCCTTGGTTCCCCTGTTTCCTTTCATCTTGATTTTCTACCCCTGGGGGTGATCTTGTGGAAATAGGTTGCCAGGTCTTTCTTCTGAGGTTCCTCAGGGTGGGTTCAAACCACCAACCTTTCAGTTAGTAGCCAAGAACATAAGCATTTGTACCATCCAGTAACATCATAGCAGTCTTGAAATATCTGAAGGGTTGCACTTGGAAGAAATACTGGACTACTTTTATTTCCAAAAGCTACAACTATGGTGAACAAGTAGAGGTTTCACGACCACAGTTTGGGCTCCAACATGAGGAAAAAGTTTTCAACCTGAGATATTTTAAAATAGAACAAGGACCAGAAAGGAAAATACACTAGATAGTAACTCAAAGCTCTTTTAAGAAATAGAGACTTGCAATAAAGGTAATTTCAAGGGCAAATATAAAGGCCAGCTTTTTTGTATTGTCAGTTTTTAACTATATTTATTTTCAACATGATATAAAAGATGAAAGTATAAATAATAATTATAAATATATGATACTGGGTACATATGTATAAAGAGGTAATTTGTGACACCAATGATATAAAGGGGAGGGAAGGGGGGGCAATTATAAATATACAATGGTAAGTGTAACCCCCATGGTAACCACAAAGAACATTTCTAAAAAAATATGCACAAAAGGAAATGACAAGGTGTGCTAACTGCACCAAGTAATGGGCAAATCCCAAATTTATTGCTAACTGTGTGGTAAGGATCAGCATACATTCAGTTTTCATCTGGAAGTGGATCTAGTCCTTACCTTCCTACATCTCTATCCTTGTCTCTCATCCCCAGCTACCTGGGGCCAGGTCAAGGAGTATCAGCCTCAAGCAAAGGAGTCCACACAGAAAGTTGTCCCTCTCTCTCTCTCATCCCTGGCTACCTGGGACCAAGTGGGCATCAGTCACAAGTTCAGAAATTCATATGATTTCTTCCACTTCAGACCAACTTACCCCTTCTCTGGTCCTAGCCACCCCAACCTAGATCAGAGCACACAAGTTAAAAGGACACAGCCCTTCAGACTGCCAAATAGGCAGATGCCAGCCCCTGCTGCCTTTCACTGCCTTCCTCCTCCCACGAGTATTTCAATTCCTTTGAATGACTCACAGAATTCAAGGAGAATGTTACCCATTCATTATAACCAGAAAGGATACAAAGGGAGAGACACATCCGGCAAGTTCTGGGAAGGATCATGGCAAAAATCTTCCATTGTCCCCAGGGACCGCCCCCAGGGATGTGCGACCCTTCCAAGAGCAAATGTTCTTGCCAATCCAGGAAGCCCCTGAATGTTTATGTTCAAAGCCTTTTATTGGCTTCATTGCATAATCATAATTGTGATCTCATTGCATAGTCATGATCAAGTGAATCATTGAATATGCATGATTGACGTATGCCCTGCTCCTCCCTTCCTGAAGTTAGCTTACTGGGTAGGTTCTGTGTAGCCCACACTCTTTGCACATATTCTTAGGCTCTGTCTGGATGTTTTACATAATAAACACACCTCCATTTTTGGACAATTCCAAGGGCTATCTTCCAGGAACCAAAGACAAAGGCCAAATTGAATTCTTTGTATCACATAAAACCAAACAGCAAACCAGTTGCTGTCAAGTCAATTCCGACTTATGACAACCCTATAGGACAGAGTAGAACTGCCCCATAGAGTTTCCAAGGAGTGCCTGGTGGATCTGACCTGCCAACCTTTGGTTAGCAGCTATAGCACTTAACCACAAGGCCACCAAGGTATCACACAAGGGAATCAAAATGATTCACAACAAATAAGTCAACTAACACCACAAAAAAGGGCAATATCAAGAAAATAAGAAACAAAAAAGTATAAGATACATAGAAAACAAACAGCAAAATGGCAGAAGCAAGTCCTTTATTGGTTATTACTTTAAATGTGAGTAGATTGGACTCTTAAGTTAAAAGGCACAGATTGGAAGAATGGATAAGAAAACATGATCCAAGTATATCTTCTCTACAAGAGACACTTTTAAAATTACATAGGCTGAAAGTGAAGGGATGAAAAAAAAATATTCCACATAAATAGTACCCAAAAGGGAGCTGGGTGGCTATATTAAAATCAGACAAAATAGGCTTTAAGTAAAAAAGCTTTATAAGACAAAAAAAGTATATTATAAAATGTTAAAAGGCTCAATTCATCAAGAAGAGATAATTGTCAATATATACCCACCTAACAGCAGAGGCCCAAAATATGTGATGAAGCAAACACAGAACTGAAGGGACAAATAATTCTACAATAATAATCTCTGGGTGGTGCAAACAATTTTTTCTTAACTGTTAAAAGGTCGGAAGTTCAAACTTACCCAGTGGTACTGTGGAAAAACGGCCTGACGATCTACTTCCATAAAAATTACAACCAAGAAAACCCTGTGGACCTCAGTTCTACTCTGTAATACATGGCATTGCTGTGAGTCAGAATTTACTTGATGGCAACAGGTTTGAGTTTTTGGTTATTACAATAATAGTTGGAGACTTCAACACATTTAGTAATGGATAGCACATCTGGACAGAAGATCAACAAGGAAATAGAGGACCTAAACAAAGCTATAAACCAACTAGACCTAACACATTTATAGAACTCTTCACCCAACAACAGCAGGATATGTATTGTTCAGTAGTGCACATGTATCATTCTCCAGAATAGACCATATGTTAATTACAAAACAAGCCTCAACAAATTCAGAAAGATTGAAATCATTCCAAATATCTTCTCCAGCCACAATGAAATGAAGCTAGAAATCAATAACAGAAGGAAAACTAGAAATATCACAAAAAAGTGGAAATTAAACAACACATTAAACAACCCGAATAAGAGCTTCAGAACAGAGATGCCTGGCATATCTAGGGAGGCAGGCCTAGGAGTGGACCTAACTCCATTTTTGTTTTGTACTCCTGCTTCTGCATTAAAGATATCCTTGTACTAATCTCAACGGTTTGCTGAACAGACAATGTGGCTATGCTTAGATAAGTCTGGGAAAGTCCAGGCTATGCTTAGACAAGTCCAAGAGGGTCCAAGAAAACAATCTTTGCCAGAATGTAGCTATGCTGAGGCATGTCCAGCCATGTTAAGGGAAGTCTGGGCAAGTTCAGGAGGATCAACAAATCGAATCTTGCTGAGAAGTTCCTGATTCCACCCTATAAGTATCCTCGCAAACAGCTGCACAGTAGATTCATTGGTTTTCACTCTGCTTGGGCTAACATCTCCCCATTTGAATGTCTCTTATGCTTTCAGTAAATCTCTTTGTTTCACTTTAACAGCATCTGAGAATTTTGCTCTTCAACAAACCAAAAGATCAAAGAAGAAATCACAAGGGAAATTAGAACATACTTAGAGATGAATGAAATTGAAAGCACAACATAGCAATATCTGTGGTATGTGGGAAAGGTAGTAATCAGAGGGAAATTTATAGCTATAAAAACTTACATTAGAAAAGAACCCAGATCAATAACCTAACTTTACATTTTGAGAAACTAGAAAAGAAAGAGCAAATGAAGCCAAAGAACCAAAAGGAAGGAAATAATAGAGATTAGAGAAATCAGGATTATAGAGAATAGAAAAACAATGGAGAGAATCAGTGAAATGAAAAATTTGTTCTTTGAAAAGATCAATGAATTGACAAATCTCTAGCTAGACTGGTAAAGAAAAAAAGATGACACAAATAACTAAAATCACAAATGAAAATGGAGACATTGTATGGACTTTAAAGAAATTAAAAGGATTATAAGAAAACACTGTGAGGAAGTTGTGTTGGTGAAGAGTATTGACTATACCATGGCCTGCCAGAAGAGTGAGCAAATCTGTGTTGGAAGAAGTACAGCCAGAATGCTCCTTAGAAACAAGGATAGCGAGAATATATCTCACATACTTTGGACATGTTTTCAGGAGGGACCAATCCCTGGAGAAGAACATCATGCTTGGTAAAGTAGAGGGTCAGTGAAAAAGAGGAAGACCCTCAATGATACGGAGTGACACAGTGGCTGCAACAGTGGACCCAAGCATAACTATTGTGAAGATGGCATAGGACTGGAGAGTGTTTTGTTCTGTTGTACATAGGGTTGCTATGAGTCAGAACTGACTCGACAGCACCTAACAACAACAACAACACACCATGACCAGAGCTGCAAGGGTGGTTCAACATAAGAAAATCAATTAATGTAATACACCATATAAAAAGAATGAAGGAAGAAAGCCACATGATCATCTTGATGCAGAAAAAGCATTTGACAAAATTTAACACCATTTTTTTTTTTATAATAACACTTAAAAACTAGGAATAGAAGGGAAATTCATCCACATGATAAGAACATTTATTAAAAACCCACAGGTAACTTCATATTCAGTGGTGAAAAACTGAAAATTCTCCCTAACATCAGGAACAAGACAACGATGCCTGCTCCTACCACTGCTATTCAGTGTTGTAGTGGAAATCCTAGCCAGAGCAATTAGGTGAGAAAAGTAAATAAAAGGCATCTAATTTGAAAAGAAAGAAGTAAAACCATCTCTATTCACAGATGACATGATCCTGTATAGTGAAACCTGTGACAGCTGGAACTCAATGGTCTGCTTTGTTTTTCTGGGTCTCACAAGATTTCTGCCTTTGACAGGATGCAGTTTTACCACTTTTTCTATCACTCGTTTTAGTGGAAAATATTTGAGTGTTCCTTCTCTGACAAGTTTCCGCCTTACATAAGTTCTGGTTCTTGCAGGTTTTACTGTATATAGAAGATCCCAAAGAATCCACGGGAAAGCTACTAGAGCTAATAAATGAATTCAGCAAAGTTCCAGGATCAACACACAGAAATGAGTTGTGTTTCTATATACCAACAATGATCAATCCAAAAAGGAAATTCATAAAATCATTCAATTTACAATAGCATCTGAAAGAATAAAATACCGAGGAATAAATTTAACCAGGGAAGTTGTAGTATAGTGTAACGGATAGTCTAAATTCACGAGAGATAAGAATCAAGATCAGCACAAAGCTGGTTCCTTTGAGGTGGAGGTCAGGTATCTCCACCTTCCAACTTCTCCATTATTTCTGACACCAGCTGCTCCCTCCACATCACTCGTTGCTTCTCTGCAGTGTTCGATAATTCATTGCAATGGCCACATAGAACTCACAGATCATATTCACAACTAAATGGTTTATTAGGGAAATAACAGCCTATAACTTGTGATCAGGATCAACTTGTAAATAGTAGGAACAACCCAGGATCAGTGTCAGGAAGCACACTGGCAAGTCTGGAAGGGTCCCTAAAGTGGAGAGTATATAACTCCCTTCTTCAGTGTAGGATATCTTCGGACCAGGACAGCTCTCAGAGCAAAAAGGCTCATGGAGTGGATAAGCTTTCTGCTGGAACAGCTCTTAGACTGTCCTTGGCCAGTGCCACCCACCTCCTCTAGTGATTAATGGGTGTGGCTTCTATGCTGGGGAGCTACACCTGCCAGGCAGGTGCCCTGACTTGGCTTCTCTGCTGAGTGCCTGCCTTCATTGTAGTACAGGCCTCTCCATTGCTGGCCTCTCTGCCATCAGCTTCTCTGCTGCTAGCTGGCCCAACTCATAGCCAGTGAAATTGTAATAGCCTGTTCAGCTCTCTCAGTTGCTGCTCTCTTAGTCACAGATCTCTGCTGCCAGGCCTCTCTGCTATTGGGTGCTGTGCCATCAGGCTATCTGCCGTAGGCCTCTCCTCCATTGGCCTCTCTGTAGTCAGGCTCCCTGCTGTTGGCCTCTCTGTCATTGGCCTCTCTGCCACTAACTGGCTCAGCTCATAGCCAGTGTAGCAGCTCTGTCAGCTCTTTCAGCTGCTCTTCTCCTAGCAACAGCTCCTCATCATTGGGCCTCTCTGCCATTGGGCTTGTATGCTATTGGGCCTCTCTGCCCTCAGGCTATCCACCATTGGCTTCTCTGCCATCAGCCTCTCTGCTGCTAACTGGTCCAGCTCATAGCCAGTGTAGCAGCTCACTCAGCTCTCTCAGCTGTTTTTCTCCTAGCAGCAGCTCTCTGCCATTGGGTCTTTAAGCTGTCAAGCCTTTCTGCTGTTAGGCACTCTATTGTGGGGTATCTGCCATTGGCCTTTCTCCCATCAGCCTTTCCACTGATAATTGGTCCAGCTTATAGCCAGTGTAGCAGCTTACTCAGGTCTCTGAGCTGCTGCTCTCCTGGAAGCATCTTTCTGCTATTGAGTGCTCTGCTGTCAGGCTATTGGCCATCAGCCTGTCTGCTGTCAGCCTCTCCTACACTAAGTGACCCAGCTTACAGCCAGTGTAACTGCTTGCTCAGTTCTCTTGGCTGTTCTTTGTCACCAGGCCTCTCTGTCATCAGGCTTCTCTGCCATCAGGCCTCTTCATCATCAGCCTCTCCACTGGTCCAGCTCATAACTAGTGTAGCAGCTTTATTTAGGACCACTCAGCTCCCATATGGCTCTGTTTCTGCCAGTCCAGCTCTTAGTCATCATTTCTCTCTCAACCAGGAGGCCTCTCTAAAACCTCTACATTTCTGGTGTTAATATATCCTGATACTCATCAGTTACAAGGCAGGGCCTCCATCACCAGACTGAGGTTCAACCAGTCCTCCATTGTCGATGAGATGTCAATCACCTCAGGTCTTGTTAATTATCAAATAAAAATATCAAACCATCAGGTTGTTTATAGCTTACCCAGAAAAATGTCAACCAACCCAGAGAATCCACTGGGCAAAAATAACAAACTCTCTGGGGTAGAAAACAACCTGGGGTTAGAGGCCCCCCCTGCCCCGCCCAATTGGCCCAAGTTGCTTTTCCAAAGAATTCTTCAAAGAATCAGGGCTTAGGGGAAAAATTCCCCAAGCTGTTTTTCTAAAGAACCAAGGAAAAAGGCCACATAAAGGAGCTCATTTCGCCACAGTGGTGAAAGACCTTTACACTGGAAACTATAAAATAAAATAAAAAAAAATTTTTTTTATACTGCTGGAAAAATTTAAATAAATGAAAAAACATTTCATATTCATGTATTAGACTACTTAATATTGTTAAGATGCCAGTTCTACTTAACATGATCTATAGATATAACACAAAAAAACACAATGTGTATTAAAATTTTAACAGACTTCTTTTTTTTTTCAGAAATGGAAAAGCTGATCCTCAAATTCATATTGAATTACATGGGGCCTCAAAGAGTCAAAAACAATCTTGAAATAAAAAGAGTAAAATAAGATTTTAAGAAGTATTATAGAGGTACAGTAATCAAAACACTGTGGTGTTGGTATAAGGATAGACATATAGACCAATGGAAGAATTGAGAGTCCAGAAATAAACTTATATGTCAATGTCCAATTGATTTTTGGTGAGGATGCCAAGTCCATTTAATGGGGGCAAAGAATAGCCTCTTCAACAAATGGTGCTGGGACAACTGGATTTCTACCTGCAAAGAATGAAGTTGGACCTGTACTTCACACCATATTCACAAATTAATTCAAGGTGGATCAATAACCTAAATATAAGAGCTAAAACAAAAACTCTTAGAAGCAAACATAAGGGTAAAGCTTTAGGACCTTGTATTCTTAGGTATGAGACCAAAAGCATGAGCAACAAGAGAAAAAATACAGATTAAACTGGAATTCATCAAAATTAAAAACTTTTGAGCCTCAAGGGACATTATCAAGAAAGTGAAAAGACAACCTACAGGAGAAATATTTTCAAATCATATATAGATAAGGGTTTAATATACAGGATATATAAAGAATTCTTAAAACTCAACAACAAAAAGACTAATAACCCAATTAAAAAAATGGGCAAAGGACTTACATAGGTATTTCTCCAAAGAAGATATACAGATGGCCAATAAGCACATGAAAAGATGCTCAATGTTATTAGTCATTAAGGTAATGCAAATCAAAACCACAATAAGATACGACTTCACACTTGCTAGGATGGCTATTGTCAAAAAACAAAAAAACAGAAAATAACAAGTGTAGGTGGGGAGGTGGAGAAATGGCAATATTCATTCACTGCTTGTGGGAATATAAAATGTTGCAGCTCTGTGGAAAACAATTTGGAGGTTCCTAAAAAAGTTAATGACCCAGAAATTCCACTCCTAGGTATATAATGAAAAGACCTGAAAGCAGACACTCAAATAGACATATGTATACCAATGTCTATTGCAGCATCATTCATAGTAGCCAAAGGGGGAAAACAACCTAAATGTCCATCAAGAGAGAAATGGATTAAGAAAAAAAAAAAAAAAGATATGTACATAAAATGGAGTATTATTCACCCATAAAGAGAAACGAAGTTCTGATATATGCCATCACAGGAATGAACCTTGAAAACATTGTGCTCAATGAAATAAGTCAGACAGAAAAAAATGCAAATAGTTCCGGCCAACATGGTGCCATAGAAACACCATGCTGTCCCTCCACAGCAAAGACCCGAAAAACTAAATAAGACAGAGACAAAGATCATCCCTGGAACGTGAAGTGTCAAATGACGAGATAGAGAATTCAGCCAAGCACCGAATGGAATAAGAAACTGGCAGAGGACAGAAAGTGAGGAGAGATATGTGTGTGTGTGGCGGGGAGGGGGTGGTGCTCATCAGCTAATGCAGCACGGATCCTCCATCTTGGACTCCTATCAGGGATTGGCAGACAGGAATCAAGGGAAAGCAGCTTCACGGAACTCCCAGGAGGAGACAGAGCACCTGGTAACCAGCGATACATGCTTTCCCAGCCCCCATTCTCTCCCTGCTGCCCTACCTCTGAGCTTCCTGGTTGGCAGGGGTGGCTCAGCTGGCTGGGAAGTGCAGCTTCAATGCTTCCTGGATTCGCCCCACACACATTGCAGGTCGGTGGACAGGGAGTACCAGAAAGCAGCTTCGCAAAGTTCCCAGTAGGAGACAAAGCACCCCATAACAAGCGATACACACTTTCCTAACCTCCCTCTTCTCCCCCTGCCCCTGGCCTCCTCTGCTTCATGCCACCCACAGTCTCTTGGCAGGGAGGCAACTGCTTTGGCCTCAGGCTGCTTGGATTTGCCCTGTCCACACTGGCTGGGCCCCTGTGCTGGAGCTGATTGTTTCCTTCTCTTTTGGTTTCTTCCGTGCCTCCTACCACCTCCCCTTCTTTTCTCTGGAACATCTGGCTCTGTGTGCCATCTTTGCTTCTTCTTGAAAGGCTGCGAAGCCACGGTTGACTGGGGAACCATTCCCCTGGCCCACGACACCATGCTTGTGGGATCCCTAGGGCTTTTTTCCCCTTGTTTTGCTTTGTTCTGTTCTGTTCTGTTTTCTTTTTCTTTTCGCGGCTTGGGAACCACTTTTAGCCAGGCTGCACTGCACGGCTTAGGAGCCACCCCACAAATCTGTGCAGCCACATGGGTGGGGTCCCTGGGCATTTCTTTTTTTCTTCTTCCTTTTTTTTTTTCTTTCATCTCTTTTTTTCCTTTTCTTCATTTCTCAGTTCTCATCTCTCTATGCTTACCTTCTTTTCCTTAAGTGGTGCTGTGTGACATCTCTACCCCCTCTAGCCAGGCTATACTGCGCAGCCTGGGAGCCACTTCCCCAGTCTTAGTAACCCCACTAGCGGGACTCTGGGACTCCTGGGGACTTTCCTTTTTTTTCTTTTCCAAATTTTTATTTATTTTTTTCTTTCTTTTTTCTTTTTCTCCATTTTTCAGTTTCTCATCTCTCCACTCCAATGGTAAGTTCCCTTAGCACTCTTTTTCTTCTTTGCTTATTTGTTTTTGGCTCCTGTTTCTCTCCCCTCTCTCTTTCCCATACCCCTATTAGCTCCACATGTCACAACTTACCTCCTGTTTGCTGCCTATGTGCACCATGCACTGAACATCACACTGCTGAGCAGCACAGGCACAGCCTACTGGAATCTGCCCAGCACTGATTCCTGGCCTGCTCTATTGGCTTTAGTACGTGGCACAAACAACCCATCCCAGCCCCTCCTCTTCAGCTGGACCTGCCCTGCTGCTCCATAGCTGAATGATTGGCCCTGACCATTGGGCAAGGAGGTGGAAAACATCGTGACTACAGACGAGCAAGCAACAAAGAACGCACAGCCTGCCTGCTTAAACATAACCAAATAAACAAAAAAGCAGGATGAAACAAATCTACAATTAAGAAATGAAGAAAATAACTACTAAATATCCCAAAGACAGCAGACAATATCAAAACATATAAAAGAACAGGGTAGTTCCAGTAGGCATCCAAAATAAAACACCAGATGACTTTCCAGTAGAAGAAAACACACTAGAACTACCTGACAGGGAATTCAACTCTCTAATATTCAGAGCAATCCAAGAGTTGAAGCAAAAAGCAGACAAAACTGAGGAAAAAAATAGACAAACTTATGGAAAAAGCAGACAAATTCATGGAAAATACAGACAAAAAGAATGGAACAATTCAGGAGAGTAATACAGGAACAAAATGCCAAAATAAACTTACAACTAGAAATCATACAAAAACAACAACTAGTAATCCATAACATAAACAACAAGATTTCAGAAATGGACAGTGTCATAGAAAAGCGGAGGGGCAGGTTTGAAATGATGGAAGACAGAATCAGTGAAATTGAAGAGAAACACTTGGATACAACTCTGAGGAAAAAATCAGAAAAAAGAATGAAGAAAAATGAAGAAACAGTGAGAATTATGTGGGATACAATCAAAAGCAAAAATTCCGAGTGATTGGAGTTCCAGAACAGGGAGAGAAAATGGAAAACAGAGAGAGGATCATTGAAGAATTGCTGACAGAAAACTTCCCTAATATCATGAATGATGAAAAGCTGACCATCCAAGAACTTCAATGAACTCCATATAGGATAGACCGTAAAAGAAATACGCCAAGGCATATCATAATCACACTTGTGAAAACCAAAGACGAAAAGTCCTGAGAGCAGCTAGAGAAAAACAAAAAGTCACATATAGAGGAGAGACGATAAGACTATGCTCTGATTATTCGACAGAAACCATGCAGGCAAGAAGGCATGGGATGACATCTATAAAACCTTGAAGGAAAAATGCCAACCAAGAATAATATATCCTGCAAAACTTTGTTCAAATATGATGGTGAAATTAGGACATTTCCACATAAACAGAAATTAAGGGAATATGTAAAAACCAAACAAAAGTTACAAGGACTATTAAAGGGAGACCTTCAGTCTGAGAACAGACATCAGACCACAGCCTGAATCTAGGACACAAGATTGTACCAGCCAGATACCAGCCAAGGAAATGAACTCTCAAGGACTATCCAAAACCAAAACAATTGCAACAGGGAACCAGATAAGTTAATCTGTAAATGACAACAACATCAGAACAGTAAAAGAGGGATTAAACAGTACAGGTATAGAACTTTCTAATGGAGAGGAAGGCAAGGCGATACCAAGTAATAATAGACTGATTCAAACCTGGGAAGATAAGGGTAAATTTCAAGTTTACCACAATAAAAGTTAACAAACCTACTCATCAAAATAAAGAAGAAAAACATAAAGTCTCAATAAAAGCAAAATCTACAAAAACAAAAGAAATGAAAAAGAAATCCATAAACAAAAGGAACTCAGCACAGGAGACTAAGAGGAATAAAGAAAGTGTAAGCACCGCAAAAAAAAAAAAAAAAAAGCACTACAAAATGATAGCAATAAACTCACACCTATCAATAGTTAGCTAGAGCAATAAGACAAGAAACAAATAAAGGGCCTCCAAATTGGTAACAAAGAAATTAAACTGTCCCTATTTGTGGATGATATGATACTAAGAAAATCCAAAAGAATCCATGAGTAATCTACTGGAAGTAATAGAAAGATTCAGTAGACTAACAGGATACAAGATAAACATACAAAAATCAGTTGGATTCCAATACACCAATAAAGAGAACCATGAAAAGAAAATCAAGAAAACAATACCATTTATAATAGCCCCTAAAAAAATAAAATACTTGGAAATAAATCTAACCAGGTAAGTAAAAGACCTATACAAAGAGAACTAAAAAACACTACTGCAAAAAACCAAAAGAGATCTACATAAATGGAAAAACATAGCATGCTCATGGATAGGTAGACTCAACATTGTGAAAATGACAATTCTACCCAAAGCAGTTTACAAATACAGTGCAATACCGATCCAAATACCAACAACATTCTTTAAAGAGATGGAAAAACTTATCATTAACTTTATATGGAAAGGGAAGAGGCCCCGAATAAGTAAAGTACTATTGAAGAAGAATAAAGTAGGAGGATCCACACTATCTGACCTCAGAACCTACTATACAGCTACAGTGGTCAAAACAGCTTGGTGTTGGTACAACAGATACATTGACCAATGGAACAGAATTGAGAACCCAGATGTAAATCCATCCATCTTTGGTCACCTGATCTTCGACAAGGGCCCAAAGTCCATGAAATGGGGAAAAGACAGTCTTTTTGACAAATGGTGCTGGCAAAACTGGATGTCCATCTGCAAAAAAAAAAATGAAACAGGACCCATACCTCACACCATATACAAAAACTAACTCAAAATGCATCAAAGACCTAAATATAAAGTGAAAAACAATGACGTTCATGGAAGAAAAAATAGGATCAGCTCTACAGGCCCTAATATATGACATTAACATAATATAAATCACAACCAACAATACACAAGTTCCAGAGCATAAGCTAGATAAGTGGGATCTTCTTCTAAAAATTAAACACTTATGCTCATCAAAAGACTTCACCAAAAGAGTAAAAAGAGTATCTATAGACTGGGAAAAAATTTTTGACTATTACAAATCAGACAAAGGCCTAATCTCTAAAATCTACAAGAAAATCCAACACCTCTAAAACAAAAAGATAAATAATCCAATTTAAAAAATGGGCAAAGGAAATGAACAGACACTTTACCAAAGAAGACATTCAAACGACCAACAGACACATGAGGAAATCCTCACGATCTCTAGCCATCAGAGAAATGCAAATCAAAACCACAATGAGATACCATCTCACCCTAGCGTTACCAGCATGAATCAATAAAATGGAAAATAACAAATGTTGGAGAGGCTGTGGGGAGATCGGAACTCTGGTGTACTGCTGGTGGGAGTTCAAAATGATATAACAATTTTGCAAAAAGATATGGTGCTTCCTTATAAAGCTAGGAATAGAAATACCATATATCCAGCAATCCCACTCCTAGGATTATATCCTAGAGAAATAAGAGCTGTCACATGAATAGATATATGTACACCCTTGTTCACTGCAGCATTGTTCACAATAGCAAAAAGATGGAAACAACCTAGATGCCCATCAACAGATAAATGGATAAACAAATTGCGGTACAAACACACAATGGAGTATTACACAGCGATAAAGAACAACGATGAACCTGTTAAGCATCTCATAACACGGATACATCTGGAGGACATTATGCTGAGTGAAATAAGCCAATCACAAAAGGACAAATATTGTATGAGACCAGTACTGTAAAAACTCATGAAAAGGTTTATATACAAAAAGAAACAATATTTGATGGTTATGAGGGAGGGGAGGGGTGGAGATGGAAAAACACTAAATAGGCAATAGATAAGTGGTAACTTTGGTGAAGGGTAAGACAGTACACAATACTGTGGAAGCCAGCACAGACTGTACAAGGCAAGGCATGGTAGCTCCATAGACACATCCAAGCTCCCTGAGGGACAGAATTGCTGGGCTGAGGGCTATGGGGACCATGGTCTCAGGGAACATCTAGCTCAACTGGTGTAACAGTTTATAAAGAAAATGTTTTTCATTCTACTTTGGTGAGTAGCATATAGGGTCTTAAAAGTCTATGAACAGCCATCTAGGATACTCCACTGGTCTCATCCCTTCAGGAGCAAGGAAGAATGAAGAAAACTAAAGACACAAGGGAAAGATTAGTTCAAAAGACTAATGGACCATATCTACGACGGCCTCCACCAGACTGAGTCCAGTACAGCTAGGTGGTGCCTGGCTACCACCACTGACTGCTCTGATAGGGATCACAATAGAGGGTCCCAGGCAGAGGTGGAGAAAAATGTAGAACAAAATTCTAACTCAAAAAGAAAGACCAGACTTGCTGGCCTGACAGAGACTGGAGAAACCCTGAGAGCTTGGCCCCTGGACAGGCTTTCAGCTCAGAAATGAGGCCACTCTTGAGGTTCGCCCTTCAGCCAAAGATTGAACAGGCCCTTGGGGCAGGGACTGGAAGGCAGGAGGGAACAGGAAAGTTGGTAATAGGGAACCAGTGTTGAGAAGAGAGAGTGTTGACATGTTGTGGGATTGTTAACTAATGCCATACAACAGTGTGTGTAATAACTGATGAGAAACTAGTATGTTCTGTAAATCTTCATCTAAAGTTCATTAAAAAATAAAGAAAAAGCACAAATATTGTATGATCTCACTTATGTAAAATATCCAGAATGGTAAATCCTTCAAGAAAATAAGATTATTTAGTGGTTATTTAGGGGCTGGGGAAAGAAGGAATGGGGAGTTCAAAAACAAAAACGAATGCTCTGAGGTAATGAGCTTTCTAACACTAAAATGTTCAAGCAGAAGCTAGCCCACCAGTAATCAGAAATGTACCTATATATTCATCTGTGAAGTGGGGATAATAGTTACCTAACAGGATGGTTAGGAGGATTAAATGAGATAATGTGTTAGCAGTTAGCATAGTGCCTGACACATTGTAAATATTTGGTGTATGGTAATTGTTGGTACAGCTACAGCCATCACCTCCTTCACACTACTACTATGGTTATTATTATTATTATGGGATTCTAGAACTAGCTAAGTGCCTAGATGATATGATCTCTACAGTTTTTATGAAGGTAGATTGTTAGCTTATGCTTTTTAAGATCTCTTTTCACTCAGGAAGTTTTAAAATACTTAGAAATGGAAGAATCTTACATTGTAGGATGTGGTGTTAGTCTTTGTGTGCTTATTTTGCTAACTCTCTTGACCATTCTATTATTTATTATTCTCTACTTTATTTAGAATGGTGTAACCTGTGTATAGTTCTGCTCTGTTCTTTGTTAGTATAGTAATTATAGACTTTCTTCTGTTTATAAAGATGAAAAGGAGATGGGGGGAAAGAGATGAAAAAGTTTCAAGTTTAAATACCAATGCCTTTTATTTTTCAGCTAGTAAACAGGTTAAAAAAAAAAAAAGGTTAGATGGGAATTATTTTAGAGAAAAGACACCTTGTTTATTTTCTCTTGAAGGATTCATTTTGTTCTAAACTCAAAGTTTTAATAGTTTTTTGTTGTTGCTATGTCTTTTCTTGGAAGAGAAATTGAGTTAGCAATAAAATAAAAATTAGCGTATTTCCTTCCAAAGAGGGAGTAGTGTTTTTTTTTTTTTTTGAAAAAACGGAATTTGCAGAAGCAAATAGGTACAAAAAGTCTAAATGATGGACATGGAAGAGGATGTGAATGCTAATATTTCTCCTATTGCTATAAGTATATGCTCTTGGTACAAAGCATTTTATATTGAAAAGGGGCACGTCTAATTGTTTTCCCAGTATGCAGTCATTAATGGTGAGAAAAGAGCTATGCAGGACAAATATAAGATTTCAGATTTATCAATATCTATAGAAAACTAACAAAAAGGGGCACAGATATGGAAGTTATAAAGGATTCAGAATTTTAAATTATTCTTGCTCTTGTTATATAATTCCTACTCACTTTGCATATAATAAATGAAAACCCTGTTAGAGTTTGGCTTCATTTTTATTTTTCCTCTGTGTGTACTTAGCCTCTTGTCTCCTTCAAATACATATTTTTTTTCTTGTCTGTAAGCCTGCAGAGTCAATCAAGGCTGAACAATAGGTGCCTTCTTATTTCAAGTAGGCAATTTGCATTTCTGAGGATCTCCTGACTGGATGAAACACATTTTACTGAGGCTTCTGCAGCTCACAGACCTTCTAGAAAATTTTCTCACCTTTATCAGTGTAGGTTATTGCCCAGTTTTCGCACACTGAAGAAATGTAAGACATCTGAATTTGCACAAACTAATTGTTTTCATTTCCTCTGTGATTCAGAACTGTTCATAAATTCAGAATTGTTGCATCCATTCCCTTTCCTGTTTTTCATACTGTTTGTTTCACTTAAAATCAGGGATTCCAACTTGTTTGTTTGGTTCGACCCCCTGCTGAGAATTTGCATTTCCACCCCAGATATTGAGTAAGGATCTACAGTGTAACAAGATCCCCAGGTGATTCTTATATATGCATAAGAACCACCTTGAGATCCATAAGAATCACCTGGGGGTGTTGTTAATTTGTAGATTTTGATTCAGTATATGGAAATACAAATTTTCAGCAGGGGGCAGAACTGAAAAAAAACTGGTTCAAAGCCCTGCTTAAAATGGAGCAGTGAGGCTATGAAAGAGCAAGGAATTGGAATTCCGAGAGCCTGCTCTTATTGAGGGAAACCCTGATGGCGTAGTGGTTAAATGCTATGGCTGCTAACCAAAAGGTCAGCAGTTCAAATCCACCAGGCGCTCCTTGGAAACTCTGTGGGGCAGTTCTGCTCTGTCCTATAGGTTGCTATGAGTCAGAATCGACTTGACAGCAGTGGGTTTGGTTTGGTGGGTTGGCCTTTATTGAGCTATGTAATTTTGAGTCAACCACTTTGCCATTCTGAGCCTCAGTTTCCTCATTTGTTACGTGAGAGATTACTACTGTCTAAACTCTGGTGGCATAGTGGTTAAGTGCTACGGCTGCTAACCAAAAGGTCAGCAGTTTGAATCCACCAGGCACTCCATGAAAACTCTATGGGGCAGTTCTACTCTGCCCTATAGGGTCACTATGAGTCGGAATCGACTCGACAGCAGTGGGTTTAGCTAGCACCTGAAAATTCTATACCCAGATTACTACTAACTAATCCTCCTTTCCATTGTGTAACAGGGAAAGATTGTGTATCTACCAAATGTCAGGAACAGGTGGATAAGGCGGCCTTTGACCTCAAATGATCACCTTTTACAGGAAGAGGTTGACATATAGGTATGGGCAATATGTTGTGATAATTGTAAACAAAGTACTTCAGGAGCAAGCTCTACAGTGAAGTGAATATTTTGGTTGGACCTGGAAGAATAGAAAGGGATTTATTTATGAGTAGTATGTATTGAGAGAGTGGTAGTATAAAGTTCTGGGTGATACCAACATCTAAGAGCTGTGAAGAGGTAGTGGAGCTCACATGGAGACTCAGGGAGGCCAGAGAAGTAAGAGAAAAAGACCAGTCTCCTGGAAGCCAAGAAAGATGAGTTCAAAGGAATGCTTATCAGTCATGTAAGACATCACTAAGGGCCCAGTTAAGGCCCATGTCTGTTAGAACTCCCAACAGAGTTAATCGGAGACTTTGATGAGGATGGTCCCAGGTGGTGTCAGTTAGAGCAATGGGATAGAAGGCATTTTAGTAGGTTTGGAAGTAAATGAAGTGGAGACTGAAAGTACAGATTATTTTTAGAAACTTGTCTACTTGGTTGGAAGGAGAAGGAAATGTATAGGGATTAAGACTGTAGAATCAAAATAATAATTCTTAAAGGAGGAGAGATACTGATGTCTTTATATATTGAGGGAGAAGAGGCAGTAGAGAAGGGATAGTTGATGCAAGACAAGAAAGAGATGCAAGCCATTGTCTTGCTTAAAATTCTCTCATCTCTTTGACTTGACATATACAAAGTCCTTTGGGTTCTGACTGTTCTCTACTACAGTGACTTTATCTCTAATCACCCTCCATATGTATTTCATGCAGCTGAACTAGACCAGTTGTTGTAGAGTCAGTTCCTACTCGTGATGATCCTGTGTGTGCCAGAGTAGAACTGTGTTCCATATGAGTGTCAGTGCTGATTTTTCAGAGGTATATTGCTAGGCTTTTCTCTGGAGGCACTTCTGTGTGGCCTCAGACTGCCTGTCTTTTGGATGGCCGCTGAGCATGTTAACCATTTGCATCACCCAGGGACTGTGAACTAAGGACATTACCTTGAAAGTCTTTGTATGTACCACCCAGAATGCCTTTCCTTCACCATTTTTTTTTTTTTTTGTCTTGCAAACCTGGGTTATTCTAGCCGCTTTACTTGGAACTCCTTTAAAGGTGTTAGTAGACCTTTATGTTATTAATCCCATTATATTAAAATGTTCTATTTGTCTGCTTCTGTCTTAGTCATTAGTGCTGCTATAACAGAAATACCACAAATGGATGGCTTTAACAAAGAGAAAATTATTCTCACAGTCTGGTAGGCTAGAAGTCCAAATTTAGGGCATCAGCTCTAGGGGAAGGCTTTCTCTTTTGGCTCTGGAGGAAGGTCCTTGTCATCAATCTCCCCCTAGTCTCAGAGCTTCTCTGTGTAGGCACCCTGGGTCCCAAGGACACACTCTGCTCCTGGTGCTACTTTCTTGATGGTGTGAGGTCCCCCTCTCTGATCATTTCCCTTTCTTTTTATCTCTTGTAAGATAAAAGGTGGTGCAGGCCACACCTCAGGGAAACTCCCTTTACATTGGATCAGGGATGTGACCTGAGCAAGGGTGTTACACCCACCTTAATCCTCTTTAACATAATCTAATCTTGCCTCATTAATCACAGGCAGAGATTAGGATTTACCACACATAGGAAAAGTGTAATTACAAAATGAAGGACAACCAAACACTGGGAATCATGGCCTAACCAAATTGACACATATTTTGGGGGAACATAATTCAATCCATGACAGCTCCCTACAGGTGGCATAAATTCCTTAAGGCCAGAGAGCATTAGTTGGCTGGAGGTGCTCAATAAATGTTTATTAAAAGCAAATCAAGGTAATTGGAGGGCAACACCTGGGTATAATGGTGCCTAAATGAATTTTACTTTCTGCTTTGCTTCAAAGATCTTTATTTCTTTGATTGTTTCTCTGTTCCCCAATTTTCCCTAAAATAACTGCAGAGACTTCTGGGTCATTAGGAAGAGCAGCTGGGATAGCAGATAGTTGGTTGGTACTCATGTTGTCACTTGTCCCAAAGCCAAGGTAGACACCACTAATCAATTATTGCACTTTCTTACAGAACCTGGATGCTACCTCTTTACACTGTAAATACTTATTATTAATGGACCAGAGTTGACACTTGAGGTAAAAACTGTTTTCCATCCTCATACACCTCACGAAGACTCTTGTTTTTCTTTTCTTTTTTTTTTTTTTATTGTGCTTTAAGTGAAAGTTTACAGTTCAAGTTAGTTTCTCATACAAAAGTTTATATACACATCGTTATGTGACCCTAGTTACTCTCCCTACAACGTGATAGCACACTCCTCTTCTCCACTCTGGATTTCCCATGCTCATTCAACTAGCTCCTGTCTCTTTTTTATCTTCTCATCACGCCTCCGGACAGGAGTTGCCCATTTAGTCTCATGTGTCTACTCTTCATGAGTATCATTCTATGTCTTATAGTCCAGTCTGATCTTTGTTTGAAGAGTTGGCTTCAGGAATGGTTTCAATTCTAGGCTAATGGAGAGTTCAGGGGCCAAGTCTTCCAGGGTCCCTCCAGTCTTTTTTTTCTTTCTTTTTATTGTGCTTTAAATGAAAGTTTACAGTTCAAGTTAGTTTTTCATTCATCAATCTATACACACATTGTTATGTGACCCTAGTTGCTCTCCCTGTAATATGACAGCACATTCCTCCTTTCCACCCTGGATTTCGCTTATCCATTCAGCCAGCTCCTGTCCCTTTTTGCCTTCTCATCTCGCCTCCTGACAGGAGCTGCCCATTTAGTGTCATGTATCTACTTGAGCTAAGAAGCAGTCTCTTCATAAGTATCATTTTATGTCTTATCCCAGTGCCCTCGAGTCGATTCCGAATCATGTATGTATTATAGTCCAGTCTAATCTTTGTCTGAAGAGTTGGCTTCGGGAATGGTTTTAGTTCTGGGCTAACAGAGAGTCCAGAGGCCATATCTTCAGGGGGTCCCTCCAGTCTCAGACCATTAAGTCTGGTCTTTTTTTTACTAGAATTTGAGTTCTGCACTGCCACTTTTCTCCTGCTTCATCAGGGACTCTCTGTTTTGCTCCTTGCCAGGGCACTCATAGCCAAACACTTCTAGTTCTTCTGGTCTCAGGCTGATGGAGTCTCTGGTTTATGTGGCCCTTTCTGTCTCTTGGGCTAATATTTTCCTTGTGTCTTTGGTGTTCTTCATTCCCCTTTGTTCCAGGTGGGTTGGGATCAGTTGATGCATCTTAGATGGTGGCTCACTAGCTTTTAAGACCCCAGACGCCACTCACCAAAGTGGGATGCAGAAAATTTTCTTAATAAACTTTCTTATGCCGGTTGACCTAGAAGTCCCCTGAAACCATAGTCTCCAGACCCTGCCCTGCTACTCTGTCCCTCGAAGTGTTTGGTTGTATTCAGGAAACTCGTGAGCTTTTGGTTTAGTCCACTTGTGCTGACTTCCCCCGTATTGTGTGTTGTCCTTCCCTTCACCTGAGATAATTCTTGTATGCTTTATCCAGTTAGTGAATACGCATCTCACTCCCTCCCCACCCTCATAACCATCAAAGAATGTTTTCTCCTATGTTTAAACCTTTTCTTCAGTTCTTATAATAGTGGTCTCGTGCAATATTTTTCCTTTTGTGAGTAATTTCACTCAGCATAATGTCTTCTAGATTCATCCATGTTATGAGATGTGTCTCAGATTCATTGTTGTTTTTTATTGTTGCCTAGTATTCCATCGTGTGAATATACCATAATTTATCAATTCATCCATTGATGGGCACCTAGTTTGTTTCCATCTTTTTTGCTATTGTAAACAGTAATGCAATGAACATGGGTATGCATATGTCTATTTGTGTGGTGGCTCTTATTTTCCTGGGTATATTCCAAGCAGTGGGCTTGCTGGATCATGTGGTAGTTCTAAAGGCAGTGCCAAATTGACTTCATAAGTGGTTGTACCATTTTAAATTCCCACCAGCAGTGTGTAAGTGTTCCAGTTTCTCCACAACCTCTCCAACATTTATTATTTTGTGTTTTTTGGATTAATGCTAGCTTTGTTGATGTCATTGTAGTTTTGATTTGCATTTCTCTAGTGGCTAATGATCGTGAGCATTTCCTCATGTATGTTAGATGCCTGAATGTCTTCTTTTTGGAAGTTCCTGTTCGTATCCTTTGCCCATTTTTTAATTTGGTTATTTGTCTTTTTGTTGTTGAAGTTTTGCAGTACTTTGTAGATTTTAGAGATTAGGCACTGATTGGATTTGTCATGGTCAAAATTTTTTTCCCAGTCTGTAGTTACTCTTTTTACTCTTTTGATGAAGTCTTTTGATGAGCATTAGTGTTTGATTTTTAGGAGCTCTGAGTTTTCTAGTTTCTCTTCTGGTGATTGTACATTGTTAGTAATGTTTCGTATTCTGTTTATGCCATATATTAGGGCTCCTAGTGTTGTCCCTATTTTTTCTTCCATGATCTTAAGTGTTTTAGATTTTGTATTTAGGTCTTTGATCCATTTTGAATTAGTTTTTGTGCATGGTGTGAGGTATGGGTCTTATTTCATTTTTGTGCAGATAGATATCCAGTTATGCCAGCACCACTTGTGAAAAAGGCTGTCTTTTCCCCCAATTAATGGACTTTGGGCCTTTGTCAAATATCAGCTGGTCATAGAAGAATGAATATACGTCTGGATTCTCAATTCTGTTCCATTGGCCTATGTATCTGTTGTTGTACCAGTATACCAGGCTGTTTTGACTACCATGGCAGTCTAATCAGGTAGTGCGAGGCCTCCCACTTTGTTCTTCTTCAGTAATGCTTTACTGATCCTGGGCCTCTTCCCTTTCTATATGAAGTTGGTGATTTGTTTCTCCACCTCATTAAAAAATGGCATTGTATCTGTCGATCAATTTGGGTAGAATAGACATTTTCACAATGTTGAGTCTTCCTATCCATGAGCAATGTATGTTTTTCCACTTAAGTAGGTCTTTTTTGGTTTCCTGCAGTAGTGCCTTGTAGTTTTCTTTGTATAGATCTTTTACGTCTCTGGTTAGATTTATTCCTAAGTATTTTACCTTCTTGGTGGCTATTGTAAATGGTATCAATTTGGTGATTTTTTCTTTGAAGTTCTCTTTGTTGGTGTAGAGGAATCCAGCTGATTTTGTATGTTTATCTTGTATCCTGATACTTTGCTGAAATCTTCTATTAGTTCCAGTAGTTTTCCTATGGATTCTTTGGGGTTTTATGTGTATAAGATCATGTCATCTGCAAATAGAGATACTTTTACTTCTTCTTTGCCTGTTTGGATGCCCTTTATTTCTTTATCTAGCCTAATTGTTCTGGCTAGGTCCTACAGCACAATGTTGAATAAGAGTGGTGATAAAGGGCATCCTTGTCTTGTTCCTGTTCTCAAGGGGAATGCTTTCAAACTCTCTCCATTTATTATGCTGAGGAATTTCCCTTCTCTTCTTATTTTGCTGAGGGTTTTTATCATGAATGCCTGTTGAACTTTGTCAAATGCTTTTTCTGCATCAATTGATAAGATCATGTGGTTCTTGTCTTTTGTTTATGTGGTGGATTACACTGATTGTTTTTCTAATGTTGAACCATCCTGCATACCTGGTGTGAATCCCACTTGGTTATGCTAGATTATTTTTTTAGATATATTGTTGAATTCTATTGGCTATAATTTTGTTGAGGATTTTTGCGTCTATGTTCATGAGGGATATTGGTCTGTAATTTTCTTTTTTGTGGTGTCTTTACCTGTTTTGACATCAGGGTTATGCTGGCTGCATAGAGTGAGTTTGGGAGTGTTGCACCCTTTTCTGTGCTCTGAGATACCTTTGGTATTAGTGGTGTTAACTTTTCTCTGAAAGTTTGGCAGAATTCCCAGTGAAACTGGCAGGGCCTGTGCTTGTTTGTTTTGGGAGTTTTTTGATTACCTTCTCTTCTTTTCCTGTTTGTGTTAGTTTAGGTTAGGTAGTGTGTTTCTAGAAATTTGTCCATTTCCTCTAGGTTTTCAAATTTGTTAGAGTACAGTTTTTCACAGTATTCTGTTATGATTCTTTTAATTTCAGTTGGGTCTGTCATGATAGCACCCATCTCATTTCTTATTCTGGTTATTTGCTTCCTCTGCTGTTTTTCTTTTGTCCATTTGGCCAATGGTTTATCGATTTTGTTGATCTTTTCAAAGAACCAGCTTTTGGTCTTGTTAACTCTTTCAGTTGTTTTTCTATTTCATTCAATTCTGCTATTATTTTTGTAATTTACTTTCTTCTGGTGCTGCTTTATTTGTTGGAGTTATAGGGTTAATGTTTTGATTTTGGCCCTTTCTTCTTTTTGGATGTGTGCAATTATTGTTGTAAATGGACCTCTGAACACTGCTTTTGCTGTGTTCTGGTAGGATATGTTTTCATTCTCATTTGATTCTATGAATTTCTTTATCCTGTCCTCAATTTCTTCTGTAAACCAGTAGTTTTTGAGCAAGGCGTTATTCAGTTCTATGTGTTTGATATTTTTCCTTGCTTTTTCTGTTACTGATTTCTACTTTTATGGCTTTATGGTCAAAAAAGTTGTTTTGTAATATTTCGATGCTTTGGGTTCTGTTAAGGCTTACTTTATGGCCTCATATGTAGTCTATGGAGAATGTTCCATATGCATTGGAAAAAAAAAAAGTATTCTTGGCTGCCGTTGGGTGGAGTGTTCTGTATATTTCTATGTGGTCAAGTTGGTTGGTTGTGGCATTTAAAACATCCGTGTCTTTACTGAGCTTGTAAACACACCGAAAGTGGTGTATTGAAGTCTCCTACTATTATTGTGGAGCTATCTAGCTCTCTTTTCAATGCTGTTAGAGTTTGTTTTATATATTTTGGAGCCCTGTCGTTGGGTGCATAAATATTTATTATGGTTATGTCTCTTCTGGTGTATTGCCCCTTTAATCATTATGTAGTGTCCTTCCTTATCTTTTGTGATAGATTTTACTTTAAAGTCTATTTTGTCAGAGATTAATATTGCCACTCCTCCTCTTTTTTGATTGGTTTTTGCTTGATATATTTTTTCCCTCCGTTGAGTTTTAGTTTGTGTCTTTAAGTGTAAGGTATGCCTCTTGTAGGCAGCATATAGATGGATCATGTTTTTTTAATTCGTTCTGCTACTCTCTGTCTCTTTATTGGTGCATTTAGTCCATTTATGTTCAGTGTAATTATTGATAGGTATGAGTTTAGTAAAGTGTCAGTTTGTCGTACTGTGGGGGCTTGTGTGTTGCTGCGATGCTGGAAGCTATGCCACCGGTATTCAGATACCAGCAGGGTCACCCATGGACGACAGGTTTCAGCTGAGCTTCCAGACTAAGACAGACTAGGAAGAAGGACCCGGCAGTCTACTTCTGAAAAGCATTAGCCAGTGAAAACCTCATGAATAGCAGCGGAACATTGTCTGATATAGTGCTGGAAGATGAGCCCCCCAGGTTGGAAGGCACTTAAAAGATGACTGGGGAAGAGCTGCCTCCTCAAAGTAGAGTTGACTCTAATGATGTGGATGGAGTAAAGCTTTCGGGACCTTCATTTGCTGATGTCACATGACTCAAAATGCGAAGAAACAGCTACAAACATCCATTAATAATCAGAACCTGGAATATACGAAGTATGAATCTAGGAAAATTGGAAATCGTCAAAAATGAAATGGGACACATAAACATCAATATCCTAGGCATCAGTGAGCTGAAATGGACTGGTATTGGCCATTTTGAATTGGACAATCATATAGTCTACTATGCTGGGAATGACAACTTGAAGAGGAATGGTGTCGCATTCATTGTCAAAAAGAACATTTCAAGATCTATCCTGAAGTACAACGCTGTCAGTGACAGGATAATATCCATATGTCTACAAGGAAGACCAGTTAATACGACTATTATTCAAATTTACGCACCAACCACTAGGGCCAAAGATGCAGAAATAGAAGATTTGTATCAGCTGCTGCAGTCTGTAATTCATCGAACATACAATCAAGTTGCATTGATAATTACTGGCGATTGGAATGCGAAAGTTAGAAACAAAGAAGAAGATCAGTAGTTGGAAAATATGGCCTTGGTGCTAGAAACGATGCCGGAGATCGAATGATAGAATTTTGCAAGACCAACTACTTCTTCATTGCAAATACCTCCTTTCACCAACATAAATGGCAACTATACACATGGACCTCGCCAGATGGAACACACAGAAATCAAATTGACTACATCTGTGGAAAGAGACGATGGAAAAGCTCAATATCATCAGTCAGAACAAGGCCAGGGGCCGGCTGTGGAACAGACCATCAATTGCTCATATGCAAGTTCAAGCTGAAACTGAAGAAAATCAGAGCAAGTCCATGAGAGCCAAAATACGACCTTGAGTATATCCCACCTGAATTTAGAGACCATCTCAAGAATAGATTTGACGCATTGAACACTAGTAACCAAAGACCAGACGAGTCGTGGAATGACATCAAGGACATCATCCATGAAGAAAGCAAGAGGTCACTGAAAAGACAGGAAAGAAAGAAAAGACCAAGATGGATGTCAGAGGAGACTCTGAAACGTGCTCTTGAGCATCGAGCAGCTAAAGGAAAAGGAAGAATTGATGAAGTAAAAGAACCAAACAGAAGATTTCAAAGGGCCTCTTGAGAAGACAAAATAAAATATTATAATCACACGTGCAAAGAGTTGGAGATGGAAAACCAAAAGGGAAAAAAATGCCCGGAGTTTCTCAAGCTGAAAGAACTGAAGAAAAAACTCAATCCTCGAGTAATGAAGGATTCCATGGGGAAAATATTAAATGATGCAGGAAACATCAAAAGAAGATGGAAGGAATACAAAGAGTCATTATACCAAAAAGAATTAGTCGATATTCAACCATCTCAAGAGGTGGCATATGATCAGGAATCTATGGTACTGAAGGAAGAAGTCAAGCTGCTCTGAAGGCATTGGCAAAAAACAAGGCTTTAGGAATTGATGGAATATCAATTGAAATTTATCAACAAACAGATGCAGTGCTGGAGGTTCTCACTCGTCTATGCCAAGAAATATGGAAGACAACTTCCTGGCCAACTGACTGGAAGAGATCCATATTTATGCCTATTCCCAAGAAAGGTTATCCAGCCAAATGTGGAAATTATAGAACAATATCATTAATATCACACACAAAATTCTGAAGATCATTCAAAAACGGCTGCAGCAGTTTATCGACAGGGAACTGCCAGAAATTCAGGCTGGTTTCAGAAGAGGATGTGGAACCAGGGATATCATTGCTGATGTCAGATGGATCCCGGCTAAAAGCAGAGAATACCAGAAGGATATTTACCTGTGTTTTATTGACTACGTAAAGGCATTTGACTGTGTGGATCATAACAAATTATGGATAACACTGCGAACAACGGGAATTCCAGAACACTTAATTGTGTTCATGAGGAACCTTTACATAGATGAAAAGGCAGTTGTTCGGACAGAACAAGGGGATACTGATTGGTTTAAAGTCAGGAAAGGTGTGCATCAGGGTTGTATTCTTTCACCATACCTATTTAATCTGTATGCTGAGCAAATAATACAAGAACCTGGACTATATGAAGAAGAACGGGGCATCAAGATTAGAGGAAGACTCATGAACAACCTGCGCTATGCAGATGACACAGCCTTGCTTGCTGAAAGTGAAGAGGACTTGAAGCACTTACTAATGAAGATCAAAGACCACAGCCTTCAGTATGGATTACACCTCAACATAAAGAAAACAAAGATTCTCACAACTGGACCAATGAGCAATATCATGATAAACGGAGAAAAGATCGAAGTTGTGAGGGATTTCATTTTACTTGGATCCACAATCAGCAGCCATGGAAGCAGCAGTCAAGAAATCAAAAGACGCATTGCATTGGGTAAATCTGCTGCAAAGGACCTCTTTAAAGTGTTGAAGAGCAAAGATGTCTCCCTGAAGACTAAGGTGGGCCTGACCCAAGCCATGGTATTTTCAATCGCATCATATGCATGTGAAAGCTGGACAATGAATAAGGAAGACCAAAGAAGAGTTGATGCCTTTGAATTGTGGTGTTGGCGAAGAATATTGAATATACCATGGACTGCCAAAAGAACAAACAAATCTGTCTTAGAAGAAGTACAACCAGAATGCTCCTTAGAAGCAAGGATGGCGAGACTGCGTCTTACATACTTTGGACATGTTGTCAGGAGGTATCAATCCCTGGAGAAGGGTATCATGCTTGGCAGAGTACAGAGTCAGGGGAAAAGAGGAAGACTCTCAATGAGGTGGATTGACACAGTGGCTGCAACAATGAGCTCAAGCATAACAACTATTGTAAGGGTGGCACAGGACCGGCCAGTGTTTTATTCTGTTGTGCTTAGGGTCGCTATGAGTCAGAACTGTCTTGACAGCACCTAACAACAGCAACAATGAGTTTAGTGCTGTCATTTTCATGTCTTTTTGTGTGTGTGTTGTTGACAGTTTCTTTTTGCTGCTTAATTTTCTCTGGTGAGCCATTTTTCTTTATGTATTTTCTTTTCAACTTTTTCCTTGTTGTTGGTTTTGTATTTGCTGAGTCTTTATGTTTTTTATTTTGATGTGTAAGATTATTAGTTTCCTTTGTGGTTACCTTAATATTTACCCCTATTTTTCTGAATTTAAACCCCACTTTTATTTTTTCATATTGCCTTGACTTCCTGTCTATACAAAAGATCTATGACTACATTTTTAGTCCCTCTTTTTTGTTTTAATGTCATCTTTTACATAATGATGTCTCTGTTTTCCTATTTTCAGTGTCAGAGCTTTGATCTGTTTTTGTGATTTGCCTATCTAGGTTGATACCTGGTTGTTCTGTCTTGTGTTCTAGTCCTGGATTGTTGTCTGGTATTACTGATTTTCTAACTGGAGGACTCCTTTTAGTATTTCTTGTAATTTTGGTTTGAGTTTTGCAAATTCCCTAAACTTCTGTTTATCTGGAAATGCCCTAATTTCTTCATTTTGGCTGTTCTCCTTCCTGATCTCTTGAAGATTTCTGTATATTAATCTGTTATAGTCTACCTCCAGTAATTCCAGGAAGTTCTGTTCCTCTGAAAGAATGCTTGATTTTTTGTTTGGGAGTCTGCTAAAGCCCTCATGGTCTGCCTCTTCATGTGATTTGATATTGACTGTTGTCCTTGAGCCATCAAGAAGTTATATTTATTTATGTTATGTTTGCTTACTGTGTCCTAGCATCTTATTTTGTTTCGATAGCCCAAATAGGCTGCTCATGTGAGCGTATTTGATTATTGGCAACTTTGAAGCTCTAAGGTCCTGTCACCAGGTGGTTAAATTTGTCACTAGATTTGTCACTGCTTATTCTTGGTTCCCTGTTGAAGGTGGCTAGGTGGCGTGGGTGGAGCCACCAGTCCTCAGGTACCTGATGTGGGTAGGTGAGGACCTGCTTAATGGGCATAGCGGTGTCAAATATCACAAACCTGCCATTTGGCTATATAGCTGATACAGTGAATTTAGGCTTCAGATATGTACCCTGTTGTACTGTGCTAATGAGCACGTATGCTGTTGAAATGGGCCCACACAGGTCTATGCAGGGGTGAAAGGCATTCAAAGTCCGTGGACCCCTTATGCCTGTGCCTAGGCGAAGGAGCTGTGCCTGCCCTAAGTTCCTGGCTCAGGGGAGCTGGCAGATTATTTTTTCCTATATGTTAATTTGTTCCCTCTCCCAGGCTGGGAGAATGGCTCAGGGCATATGACAGGCCCTACTTCTGGCCCAAGGGAAGCTGCAACTGGCAAATCAAGGGAAGCTGCAATTGGCATATCTGAGGCCGGCCCAGGACCAGTGCAGAGTGGTGAGGGAGCAGGGAGAGAGGTTTTTCCCAAATGGGATGTTTTTTGATCCACATGGTAGGTTAGACAGATGTACTTATCTATTGCCGATTGAGAGCTGCTTCTCTGTGGTTCTGGAGGGTTGAGCTGATTCTCCGTCGCTTGGTCTCTCCCCATGTGGAAAACACATCCCGAATGCCACTACTTTCCTCCCTATGCTCGTCAGCTGATCTAGCCTACAGGGTGCTGGTTCTGCCAGGGTCAGGAATGGCTACTCATCACTGCTTTTGAACCGTCTCTCCCTTCGCCTGCCACTCAGTCTGATTCCTCAACTTTGCCTTTGCTGTTCGGGGCTCCTAGATTATCATATATCATCTATTCTCTTGTTGTTTTGGGTCTTTGTTGTAAGAGGCACCACCAGTAGCATCTAACTACTCCACCATCTTGCACCCACCTCTTCTTGTTTTTCTTAAATTTTTCCCAGAATTGTTATATAAAACCTCCCTTCTGCTCCAAAACTCTGCTGTGCCCTTGGCTTTCCAGGAATTCACCTGGCCTCTTTCATGTATGTATAGCCTTTAAGCAATTAAGCACAGATGGATTTTCATTTTTCTCCAGTATTTTATGATAGAAATTCTACTCATATATAGATAATAATAAGCTCATTATTCAAATAAGGGAGCTAGAAAACATTAACTTTATTAGCAAGGGAGATTTTAAGGGGGAGAGAGGTTACATTGTACCTGTACCAGAAAAAACTAAAAAAACTAAACCGTTGCTGTCAAGTCGATTTCAACTCATAGTGACCCTAAGGACAGAGTAGAACTGCCCCATAGAGTTTCCAAGGAGTGGCTGGTGAATTTGAACTGCTGACCTTTTAGTTAACAGCCATAGCTCTTAACCACCGTGACACAAGAAAAGATGTGGATAATTGAGGATCATCCTGACTGTTAAGTTTATTCCTAATCCCTCATCGTACTTCCTCACTCTGTACCATATAATTCAACTTAACAAAATTTGTTGAGTACTTATTGTACTAAGTACTGCATTAGGAACCCAAAACCAACCCACTGTCATTGAGGCGATTCTGACTCATAGCGGCCCTTTAGGTCAGGGTAAAACTACCCTATTGAGTTTCCAAGGCTGTAAATCTTTATGGAAGCAGACTGCCATATCTTTCTTCCCTGAAGTGGCTGTTGGGTTCATACCACAGACCTTTTGATTAGCAGCTGAGTGCCTTAACCGCTGGGCTAATACAAGGTCTCCTTGTATTAGGAACAGGAGATACAAAAATGAGTATGACAGACAGCCCTCAGGGATATTACAATCTTATTAGGGAAGGTGGATGGTAAATAGATTCCGTGAACAAGTGTTAAGAACTAAGGCAGAAGTGTACGTAGGATAATAATGGAAAACATACTAATATAACTTGGACTGAATTATCTAGTCTATACAATTCTGTTTCTAGAATTTCTGAGGTCATCGCCGATCTTTTAATTTTATATTTTCTGTGTGTACTTATCCTTAAATGGTATATCTCTAAGAGTCAAAATTATATAGATCTTTGTTCTTAATTTGAGTCATGTTTATATGTAAGGTAGTTACCTTGAGTCATGGAAAAGCCAAAAAGCCCTTTGCCATAGATTTGATTCCACCTCATAGTGACCCTATAGGACAGAGTACAACTGCCCTGTAGGGTTTCCAAGAGCCATCAGTGGATTCAAACTGCTCAGCTTTTGGTTAGCAGCCGATCTCAACCACTCTGTCAACAAGGGCTCCGGATTCATGAAAACTCCATATAAATAGGAGTTTATAGTCTTCTAATATGCTCTTATGGGTAAAAACATTTTAAAATATTATAACTGGGGTGAATTACCTGGTAAGCAAGGTAAGCATGGGCTTATTTGTGCATATTTCATAATCTGTAGTGAACAATTTCACGTGAGTTTTACTGCATGCACTTATAGATGATAGGTGTGCACAAGTAAGCCTGTGCATACCTGTCAGGGACTGTAAATTTGAAAAGAGGCTTTGATTCTGTAGGAATGTGCCGTGAGGTTGGGAGAGAGACAGATGCCAGCCATACCTAGAAGCAGAATCTTTGATGTGGTGAAAAAATTTGAAATTGTTCACTTCTGGTAAGCAAGTTAAGCACTGTGCTTACTTTGCCTATTAGATAATTCACCCATGGTTACAACATTTTAAATGAGGTGTATACTTATTTCCTGGGTCAGCAAGTCAGAAGCTAGAGTTCATTAAGATTTAATAATTGCTTGATTTAAAAATATTATTCATTGGTTCTTCTTTTATAAAAAAGAAGAATATCCAGACTTTGTTGTGTCTGTAGAATTGGTTTGTATAAGAGACAAAAGACGGAGTTTATTTAGAAAATTAAGCACATAAACAAAACAAAGACAAAACTTCTCCCTCACCTGTTTACTCTTGACTCAAATTGCCCCACAAACATTAAAGAAAGCCTTGTTAAACTTGTATTCTCTAGTGAACATTAAAATTAGGACCCATGTGAATATTATAAAAATAATGAACAGAATGTTCACAATAAACCTAAGAAAGATTCTGATGGAGATAAGGCCAAATGCTTCATTTTCATTTTTTGAATGTAATTCTGTTACGATTTACTTGCAACATTATTCTCTGCATGGCAGCTCCCTAATTATTTCATCATCATGCAGCAGGAAATCCTGGTGGGTCATATATAAACAGCCTGAGGCAGGAACCTCTTCATCTGATAGAGCATGACATCTGACATCTGTGCAGCTTGCTACCCGCCTGCCACAATTAACCAGGAAGCTCAGACATTAACTAATGCAAAGGCAACTGGGAGCTTGGGATAATGTGGAATAATAGCAAAGGTCTTTCCTAATCCAATAAACTCCTGTGAAGAAGAAAAATGACAGAAAATGGTGACAATTCTTCAGGAACTGTACCTTTGTGGCCTTTTTTCTGAGCTGCAAGATTTTTTTGAATCTCCCCTCCCCTTCTACTTCTCATGTATGCATAATTTTCCTTGACTTTGAATGGGATTTAAGTGCACTTAGAAGCTGTTGGATTTAGCTCTTAGTGTTGTGAATGCTTACTGCTAAAGTAGGGGTGAGAGTGCCCTTTCTGGGCTTCACAAAATAAATGAAACCAGAGTGGAATCTCTATATGTGTTAAGGGATTGAGCTAGCACCTGCTTTATAGGCTAATTATTCCTGTCAGACATTTATTCTTTATTATTCTGTTTGGAGGCAAATGCTAAGGACAGTGGAGTGATTTGCATTGCTAGGGGTTTCATTTTGTTACCTACTGAAAGAAGAAAATATGAGTTTCAGGTTTTATTTTAGTGTTTTAAACCTGTAGTTATTCATACTTTTATCCAACAAATATTTACCTACCATTTGTCAGACACTGTCTGACTCAGGACTGAATAAGATCATCTCTGCTCATGAATGTTGTCTGTTGCAGGAGGCCAACATACGAAGCAAATAACACGCTAATGTGACTGGTGGTTTGTGATAAATGGGCTAAGAAGTAACAAGGCGGTACCAACAACTCTCTTAATAAGGGGAGGTAACATTTGATCTTACTTGAGTGATGAGTAAGAGTTTTCCAAGTTTGCAAAGTGAGTAAGAGTGCTCAGAGTGAGCAACAAAAACAAGAGCACTGAGAGAAGAATGAGCCAGGGATGTTCAAAGAAATTCAGGGAGGATTAATATTGTAGGCACATAAAATGTGTGAAAGGGATTGGAAGGAGAACCAGCTTGAAGGGAGGCAAAGGCTGGTTTGCAAAAGACCTTGGGGGTCATGCTGAGGAGTTATTTTATGGCAATGAGTAGCTTATTTATTTATTCATTAGTTAAAAGAAAAAATATTGCTGTAATTATTTTTTTGGAATATTGTTCTGGCAGAAGTGTGTAAGACAGATCGGAGAGGAAAGAAATACTTGAGTGAGGAAGCCAGTTAGAAAGCAATTTCGGTGGGGAATCACATTGATTTGTTCATTCCTTCAACAAATAAATGCCTTAGAAGGTTGAAAAAGATACTTTTGCATTTTGATATCTTGGTATTTTAAATGATACTGGTATGACTTTATAATTAATTTCTCTGTTCACTCTTTCTACTTACACCCGTGTATATGTGAAATGAGAAAAGGAGACTATATTTAAGGCCCTCTCCATATGAAGGATATTAAGTATTAGGACCTTTTCCTAGTTTTGTTTGTTTGTTAGGTACCGTTGAATTGATTCAGACACATAGCAACTCTGTGTACAACAGAATGACACACTGCTGGTCCTGCGCCATGCAAATAATCATTGCTATGTTTGAGCCTTTTGTCGCAGCCACTGTGTCTTTCCATCTCATTGAGAGTCTTCTTCTTTTTCTCTGACCCTCTATTTTCCATTCTCCATCTCTGAACTATCTGAAACAAAAATCAGTGGAATCACACTCCTTTGAGGTTAAAGCTCTTGGCGAGCCTTCCAATCATTTCAGCACTATCCAGATGGAACTCTGAAACCCATGCCTTGCTAGTAATGATACAGCAGATATTTGCCCAAAATAATCACTAGTGGGTTTGTAAGAGGGAAAGATGTCTAACAGACAAGGATTGGAAAATACATGTTGTCAATTATGAATAGACTTAAAAGTAGGCTCCAAGAATCCAGTAAGGAGAAGTGTGTAGGATTCAAAACAATCATATTGTATTAATTGTTATTATTCATTCTGTACTGCCAAAAGTGTGCACAATGCTGTATAAATGGTTGACAGTACTGGAGAAAGAATAATATCCCAGCCCTGGAGTGCTTATAATTTATATAAACACATCCTTTTATTTTGTTTTTCCAAGTGTATCTCTGAATTGTAATTCCCCTTATTTTGCCTGTATTCATATTTCGTCTCTGGTTCTCATATAAACTAAAAGTGAGGTGTTTTAGGAGACACACATGCTTTTCCAGAATAATGGTTCCTTTCCATAAGACTAGAACTGTGGCATTGGGAATTCTGCCTACAGAACCACTCCTTGTTTGAGGTCCCCATGTATATGTGAAATGAGAAAAGGAGACTGTATTTAAGGCCCTTTTTTTTTTTTTTTACAGATTAAGGACACAGTATTATTAAAAAAAAATACCTTTTTTTTCCTAGTTTTATTTGTTTGTTAGGTGTTGTCGAGTTGATTATGAAACATAGCGACCCTATGTACAACAGAACAATACACTGCTGGTCCTGCGCCATCCTCACAATCATTGCTTTGTTTGAGCCCTCTGTTGCAGCCACTATGTCATTCCATCTCATTGGGGGTCTTCCTCTTTTTTGGTGACCCTCTATTTTACCAAGCATGATGTCCTTCTCCAGGGACTGGTCCCTGCTGATAACATATCCAAAGTATGTGACATCAAGTCTCTCCATCCTTGCTTCTAAGGAACATTCTGGCTATACTTCTTTGAAGACAAATTTGTTCCTTCCTCTGGCAGTCCATGGTGAATTCAGTATTCTCTGCCAGCATCATAATTCGGAGACACAATTCCTCTTTGGTCTTCCTTATTCATTGTCCAGCTTTTACATGAATATGAGGCAGTTGAAAACACCATGGCTTGGATCAGGTGTACCTTAGTCCTTAAAGTGACACCTTTGCTTTTTAACACTTTAAAGAAGTCTTTTGCAGCAGATTTGCCCAATGCAATGTGCCATTTGATTTCTTGACTGCTGCTTCCATGGGCATTGACTGTAGATCCAAGTAAAATGAAGTCCTTGACAACTTCAGCCTTTTCTCCGTTTATCGTGATGTTGCTTATTGGTCAAGTTGTGAGGATTTTTTTTTTCTTTATATTGAGATGTAATCCATACCGAAGGCTGTTGTCTTTGATCTTTATCAATAAGTGTTTTAAGTGTTGTTCACTTTCAGTGTCATCTGCATAGCACAGGTGGTTAAGGCTTCCTCCAATGCTGATGCCCCATTCGTCTTCATATAGTTCAGCTTCTCGGATTATTTGCTCAGTGTACGGATTGAATAATTATGGTGAAAGGATACAAATCACGCAGTGTCCCCTTGTGTTTAAATGACTGCTACTTGGTCTAAGAACAGGTTCTTCATGAGCACAATCAAGTGTTCTAGAATTCCCATTCTTAGCAGTGTTATCAATAATTTGTTATGAGCCACACACTTGAATGCCTTTGCATAGTCAACAAAATACAGGTAAACATCTTTCTAGTATTCCCTGCTTTCAGCCAAGATCCATCTGACATCAGCAATGGTATCCCTCATTCGATGTCCTCTTCTGAATCTGGCTTGAATTTCTGGCAGTTGCCTGTCCCTATACTGCTGTAACTGCTTTTGAATGATCTTCAGCCAAATTTTACTTGTGTGTGGTATTAATGATATTGTTCAATAATTTCTACATTCTGTTGAAGCGCCTTTCTTTGGAATTGGTACAAACATGGGTCTCTTCCAGTCGGTGATAAGAATGCAAAAGTTGGAAACAAAGTAGAAGGATTGGTAGGTGGAAAATATGGCCTTAGTGATAGAAAAAATGCCAGAGATCACATGATAGAATTTTGCAATACCAATGACTTCTTCACTGCAAATACCTTTTTTAGCAACATAAGCGATGACTGTACATGTAGACTTCACCAGATGGAACACACAGGAATCAAATTGACTACATCTATGGAAAGAGACTGTCTTAGTCATCTAGTGCTACCATAACAGAAATACCATAAGTGGATGGCTTTAACAAAGAGAAATTTATTTTCTCACAGTCTAGTAGGTTACAAATCCAAATACAGGGCATTGGCTCCAGGGGAAGGCTTTGTCTCTCTGTCAGCTCTGGAAGAAGGTCCTTGTCCTCAGTCTTCCCCTAGTCGAGGAGCTTCTCAGGGGTAGGGACCCTATGTCCAAAGGATGTGTTCTGCTCCTGGTGTTGCTTTCTTGGTGGTATGAGGTGGTAAGAGTGGTGTTACAATCCCACCCTAATCCTCTCAATGTAAAATTACAACCACAAAATGGATGACACCCGCACAATACTGGGAATCATGGCCTAACCAAGTTGACACATTTTTTGGGGGGGATACAATTCAATCCATGACAGAGATGATGGTAAACCTCAATATCATCAGTCAAAACAATGCCAGGAGCCGACTGTGGAACAAACTATCAACTGCTCATATGCAAATGCAAGTTGAAGCTGAAGGCGTACCTCGGAGATATTTGGTTCCAGACTACCACAATAAAGTGAAAGTTACAATGAAATGAGTCACACTAATTTTTTTGGTTTCCCAATGCATATAAAAGTTATGCTTACACTGTACTGTAGTCTGTTAAGTGCAGTAGCATTGTGTCTAAAAAAACAATGTACATACCTTAATTAAAAAATACTTTATTGCAAAAAAATGCTACCCATCATCTGAGACTTCCAAAAAAGAAAAACCCATTGCCAATGAGTTGATTCTGACTCATAGCCACCCTATAGGATAGAGTAGAACTGCTCCATAGGGTTTCCAAGGAGCAGCTGGTGGATTCGAACTCCTGACCTATTGGTTAGCAGCTGAGCTCTTAACCACTGTGCCACCAGAGCTCCATCTGAGCCTTCAGCGAGTCAAAATCTTTTTGCTAGTGGAAGGCCTTGCCTTGATGTTGGTGGTTTCTGACTGATTAGGGTGGTGGCTTCTGAAGGTTGGGGTGGCTGTGGCAGTTTCTTAAAATAAGACAACAGTGAAGGTTGACGCATCAATTGACTCTTTCACAAAAGTTTTCTCTGTAGCATGGGATGCTGTTAGATAGCATGTTACCTACAGTAGAACTTCTTTCAAATTGAAGTCAGACCTGTCAAACCCTGCTGCCTCCTCATCGGCTAAGTTTATGTAATACTCTAAATCTTTTGTTGTCATTTCAACAATGTTCGCAGCATCTTTACGAGGAGTAGAGAGTAGATTCCATCTCAAGAAACCACCTTCTTTGCTCATCCATAAGAAGCAACTCCTCATCCATTAAAGTTTTATCATGAGACTGCAACAATTCAGCCCATCTTCAGTCTCCACTTCTAATTCTAGTTCTCCCACATCTGTAGTTGCTTCCTCCACTGAAGTCTTGAACCCCTCAGAGTCATCCATGAAGTTTGGAATCATCTTTTTCCAAACTCTTGGTAATGTTGATATTTTGACCTCTTCCCATGAATCATGAATGTTCTTAACAGCATCTAGAATGGTGAGTCCTTTCCAGAAGGTTTTCAATTTACTTTGCCTAGATCCATCAGAGGAATCACCATCTATGGCAGCCATAGCCTTAGGAAATATATTTTTTAAATAATAAGACTTAAAAGTTGAAATTACTCCTTGACCCATGGGCTGCAGAGTGGGTATTGTTTTAGCAGACATGAAAACACCATTAATCTTCTTGTGTATCTCCATCAGAGCTCTTGGGTGACCAGGTGCATTGCCACTGAGCAGTAATATTTTGAAAGGATCTTTTTTTCTGAGCAGTAGTTCTCAATGGTGGGCTAAAAATATTCAGTAAACCATGTAATAAGCAGATGTGCTATCATCCAGGCTATGTTGTTCCATTTGTAGAGCACAGGCAGAGGAAATGTAGTGTAATTCTTAAGGGCCCAAGGATTTTCCAAATGGTAAGTGAACATTTAATTAAACTTAAAGTCACCACAGCTGCATTAGCCTCTAAGAAGGGTCAGCCTGTCCTTTGAAGCTTTGAAGCAGGGCATTGACTTATCCCATCTAGCTATGAAAGTCCTAGGTGGCATCTTCTTCCAGTATAAGGCTGTTTTGTCTACATTGAAAATCTGTTTTTTAATGTAGCCACCTTCATCAGTTACCTTAGCTAGATCATCTGGGTAACTTGCTGCAGTTTTTACGTCAGCACTTGCTGCTTTACCTTGCACCATTATGTTATAGAGACAGCTTCTATCCTTAAACCTCATGAACCAACCTCTTCTAGCTTCAAACTTTTCTTCCGCAGCTTCCTCACCTCTCTCAGCCTTCATAGAATTGAAGAGAGTTAGGGGCTTGCTCTGGATTAGACTTTGGCTTAAGGGAATGTTGTGGTTGGTTTGATCTTCTGTCAAGAGACTTGTGACTCTTCCTTTCACTTGACCACTTAGAGACCATTGTAGGGCTATTAGTTAGCCTAATTTCAAGGTTTTCGTGTCTCAGGAAACAGGGAGGCCCAAGGAAAGGGAGACATATGGGAGAACAACTGGTTGCTGGAGCAGTCAGAACACACACAACATTCATTAAGTTCGCTGTCTTATATGGGTGTGGTTCATGGTACTCCAAAACAGTTACGGTAATAACATCAAAGATCACCGATCACAGATCACAATAACAGATATAATAATAATGAAAAAGTTTGACATACTGTGAGAATTACTAAAACGTGACACAGAGACACAAAGTGAGCACGTGATATTGGAAAAATGGTTCCAATAGACTTGCATGACACAGGGTTGCCACAAACCTTCAATTTTTAAAAAAATGCAGTATCTGCAAAGTGCAGTAAAGCATGATAAAATGAGGTATGCCTGTATTTCAAAACCATTGAAAGATACACTTTAAACCTTTACAACCCGTTTTAGTCTCTGAAAAGCCTTAAAGTCAGAAACAAAATTTGTGACCAAATTTGGAACCTCTAATTTGAAGGTCCTGTAAAATATGATTGATTCCATATCTATTTTCTGATACAAAATAACTGCCATATATAGGAAATAAGTGAATAGAAGGTCAGGAGAAAAATGAATTTATTTTAATTTCCCAGTATTATTTGTGCCCTTCTTTGTGTGAGACATCATATTAGGCACTAAGGATACCAGGGTGAATAAAACAGGCATATTCTTAGGACTTATGGGTATACATAATATAAACTCACAGTTACAATGCGTTGCAGAAGTTTTTTGACAGAAATACAGAATAAACAGTAGGAGCCCTTGATGTATCAGAGAGGAATTCTCATAGGAAGTGGTATCTAAGTAGTAACCTGAAGGATGAGTTCAAGTTAGATGAAAGTCAAGGCAGAAGGAGGACTAGAGAAGCATTACAGGTTGATGGGAGAGAAAAGTCTTGGAGGCAAGTGAAATTCAAAACTGAAAATAATCCAGTGTGGCTTAATCTTAGATTGAAAGAGGTGGGGGAGCGGGGAGGGGAGGGCTAAACAAAGGCCAGATTATTCAGCATCACATAAGCCAAAAATAATATATTTGGACCATATACTAAAACAAACATGGCCTTCTAGGGAGTCATGGATGACCTTCAGTGGATTGCTGATGAAAATTTTGTGTGTAAAAAAATTCTCAAAGATTTCCAACAAACTACTCGCCTTGTTAAGAACAAAAATCTCCTCCTTGGTATCCATCCCACCGACACACGTAACTATTTCTGAAATGGTATCAATCGGGCCTCGACAATTTTGTTGATTTATTCCTTCTATCATATATTCAACAAGTATTTATTGAGTTTTTTTATAAGCAAGATTACAGAGACAAATAAGAAAAGAGGGACTTTTATTAAGAGACAGATGGAAAATAAATAAACAAAAATAAATGAGTGTGATTATTTAATAAGCACTGGAAAGAAATTAAAATAAAGGACTGTGATGGAGAGGAATGCTTCCCTGAGGAGGTGAAATTTGAGCCAAATCTTGAATTGGCAAAAAGCTGAAACAGCTAGTACAAAGGCCCTGAGACAGAACTGGTTTAATGTAGTTGCATAAGAGAAAGAAGGTCAGCGAGGCTGCAGCATAATGATTTGAGGGAGGGGGAGAGTAGTACAAAGTAGGACAGGGCATTGGAGAAACTGGCCAGGAATCAGGTTATGTAGGTCATGGTCAGAAATATGAATTTTATTCTAAGTGTCATGGGAAGTCATTGAGGGGATTTAGCAGTAGCATTACATGATCTGAGTTATGTTAAGAAAAAAAAACTGTAAGGAAGGGAAGAGTAGTTCAGATGAGAGTTGATGTTGGCTTTAAACAAGGATGGTAGTAATGAAAATGGAGATTAGTATACAGATCTGAGATGTATTTTGAGGCAATATGCAGCTATCAGTATGTAGGCATGGAATGATGCCAAACTGCAATGGATTCTCCAGACACAAATTAAAAGGAAAATACTAAAGATATTAAAAAAGAAAAATCACTTGAGGAGTATGCCTAACAGACAAAGTCAGAATATATGAGTTTATACCTTAACCCTGTCATTTGTGATCTTAAGCCAACCAGTCATTTACCCTCTTTGAGTCAATTTTCTAATCTAAAAAAATGAAGTTAATAAAATGTGACACTCCTGGTACCAAGTAAATGTTATTTAGTTTTTAAAAGAACCGTAAAAAATTCAACAATAACCAAATGGTCTTTGCAAATGGTAGCTGAAAGGATGGATAAGTAGAGGTGCTAGAGCAAAAAGAGAAATCATTTTACCAAAAGCCAAATTACCACCGTGTTATGGCTGCTTGTCCTTGAAAATGTACTTCTAGGACCTCATTAAACTCGGTCTTAACTGATTCTTTTGTTTTTATATTCAGACCAGCACACACACAAGCTAAGCAATGAGAAGATTTCCAGTGCTTTGTAAACAATGTAGCCTGGCTTCTGAAAATTCACTCTGCATATATTACATGCATTGATATTCAAATATTCACGTGAAGTTTGAAGCAAGCTCGCAGTGATTATGACCTCCACAATCACCTTAATTGGCGGCCCTCTCTGAGACTGTGCCCAGGAGTCACTGAGGATGAGCTCAGTCCTTTGTGGCTGTGTATTTACATATCATCTGTTCTCTTTTCTATTTGCTGTGAAAGCTCTGCAGTTAGAAGTAACTCTCAGAAGCAGGTCTGAAGTGCTGGGCGTAAGGGTATGGAACACAGTCTTGAAAAGATTTAATTAGATAATTACCTTTGGGAAAAATCAGGCTTAGCACTGTTTGTGAATTTCTTTGAAATATTATTTGGAGTATCTTTTGGAAACCTAGATAGTGTAGTAGTTAAGAGCTATGGCTGCTAACCAGAATGTCAGCAGTTTGAATCCACCAGGCTCTGCTTGGAAACTCTAGGGGCAGTTCTACCCTGTCCTATAGGGTCATTATGAGTCAAAGCTGACTCGTTGGCAGTGGGTTTTTTTTTTTTTTTTGCCCTGTCCTGCACCATCCTCACAATCTTTGTTATGTTTGAGCCCGTTGTTGCAGCAATCCATCCCACTGAAGGTCTTCTTTTTGGCTAACGCTTTACTTTACCAAGCATGATGTCCTTCTTTAGGGACTGATCCCTCCTGATAACATGTCCAAAGTATGTCAGATGTAGTCTTATCATCCTTGCTTCTAAGGAGGATTCTGGTTTTATTTCTTCCAAGACTGATTTGTTCATTCTTTCGGCAGTCCATGGTATATTCAATATTCTTCACCAACAGTACAATTCAAAGGAGTCAGTTCTTCAGTCCTCTTCATTCATTGTCCAGCCTTTACATGCATATAAGGAAATTGAAAACACCATGTCTTGGGTCAGGCAAACCTCAGTCTTCAAGGTGACATCTTTTGCTTTTGATTTTCTATCTCCAGCTCTTTGCACATGTCATTGTAGTACTTCACATTGTCTTCTCAACTGGCCATTTGAAATCTTCTATTCAGCTCTTTTACATCATTATTTCTTCCTTTTGCTTTAGCTAAGTGATGTTCAAGAGCAAAGAGGTCTTTTGCAACAGATTTGCCTGATTCAATGGGTTGTTTGATTTCTTGACTGCAGCTTCCGTGGGTGTTAATTGTGATTCAAGTAAAATGAAATCCTTAACAACTTCAGCCTTTTCTCCATTTATCGTGATGTTGCTTATTGGTCCAGTTGTCTTCAGTTGTTTTCTTTATGTTAAGGTGTAATCCATACTGAAGGCTGTGGTCTTTGATCTTCATCAGAAAGCACTTCAAGTCCTCTTCACTTTCAGCAAGCAAAATTGAGTCATTGGTATAACACAGGTTGTTAATGAGTTTTCCTCCAATTCTAATGCCCCATTCTTCTTCATATTTTCCAACTTCTTGTATTATTTACTCAACATACAGATTGAATAAGTATGGTGAAAGGATTACAGTCCTGATGCACACCTTTCCTGACTTTAAACCCCGCAGTATCCCCTTGTTCTGCTTGAATGACTACCACTTTATCTAGGTGCAGGTTCCTCATGAGCACAATTAAGTGTTCTGGAATTCCCATTCTTCACAACGTTATCCATAATTTGTTTTGATCCACACAGTTGAATGACTTTGCATACTCAATAAAACGCAGGTAAACATCTTTCTGGTATTCTTTGCTTTCAGTCAAGACCCATCAGACATCAGCAATGAGATCCGTGGTTCTGCATCCTTTTCTTGATCAGCCTTGAATTTCTGGCAGTTCCCTGTCGCTATACTGCTGCAACTGCTTGTGAATGATCTTCAACAAAATTTACTTGTATGTGGTATTAATGATATTGTTCCATAATTTCTGAATTTGGTGGGATCACCTTTCTTGGGAATAGGCATATATATGGATCTCTTCCAGTCAGTTGGCCAGGCAGCTGTCTTCCAAATTTCTTGGCATAGATAGTGAGCACTTCTAGTGCTGTATCTGTTTGTTGAAACATCTCAATTGGTATTTCATCAATTCCTGATGCCTTGTTTTTCGCCGGTGCCTTCAGTGCAGCTTGGACCTCTTCCTTCAGTACCATGGGTTCCTGATCGTATACTACCTCCTGAAATGGTTGAATGTCGACCAATTCTTTTTGGTATAATGACTGTGTATTCCTTCCATCTTCTTTTGATGCTTCCTTTGTCATTTAATATTTTCTCCATAGAATCCTTCAGTATGGTAAATCGGGGCTTGAGTTCTCCCTTTAGTTCTTTCAGCTTAAGAAATGCTGAGCATGTTTTTCCCTTTTGATTTTCTATCTCCAGCGCTTCACACATGTTATTACAATGCCTCACTTTGTCTTCTCAGGCAGCCCTTTGAAATCTTCTATTCAGCTCTTTTACATTGTTTCTTCCTTTCACTTTAGCTACTCGATGTTCAAGAGCAAGTTTCAGAGTCTCTTCTGACATCCATTTTGGTCTTTTCTTTCTTCCCTGTCTTTTTAATGACCTCTTGCTTTCTTCACGTATGATGTCCTGGATGTTATTCCACAACTCCTCTGATCTTTGGTTGTTAGTGTTCAATATGTCAAATCTGTTCTTGAGATAGTCTCTGAATTTGGGAGGGATGTACTCAAGGTCATACTTGGCTCTCCTGGACTTGTTGTAATTTTCTTCGGTTTCAACTTCAACTTCCACATGAGCAGTTGATGGTTTGTTCTGCAGTCAGCTCCTATCCTTGTTCTGACTAATGATATTGAGCTTTCCATTGTCTCTTTCCACAGATGTAGTCAATTTGATTCCTGTGTATCCCGTCTGGCAAGGTCCACGTGTACCGTTGCTGTTGATGTTCTTGATAAAACATATTTACACTGAATAAGTCGTTGGTCTTGCAATGTTCTATCATGTGATCTCTGGCATCATTTCTATCACCAAGCCCTTATTTTCCAGTTACTGATCCTTCTTCTTTGTTTCCGACTTTTTCATTCAAATCACCAGTAATTATCAATGTATCCCGACTGCATGTTTGATCAATTTTAGGCTGCAGAAGATGGGGGAAATCTTCAATTTCTTCATCTTTGGCCTTAGTGGTCGGTACATAAATTTGAATAATAGTCATATTAACTGGTTTTCCCTGTAGGTGTATGGCTATTATCTTATCACTGACAGCATTGTACTTTAGAATAGATCTTGAAATATTCTTTTTGATGATGAATGCAGTGCCATTCCTCTTCAAGTGGTCATTCCCAGCATAGTAGGCCATATGATTGTTTGATTCAAAATGGCCAATACCAGTCCATTTCAGCTCACTAATGCCTAGGATATCAATGTTTATGCATTCCATCTCATTTTTGATGATTTCCAGTTTCCCCCCATGCGTCTGTCAGTTTGTCATACTGTGGGGACTTGTGTGTTGCTGTGATGCTGGAAGCTATCCCACCAGTATTCAAATACCGGCAGAGTTACCCATGGCAGACAGGCTTCAGCTGAGCCTCCAGTCTAAGACAGACAGGAAAAGGACATGGTGGTGTACTTCTGAAAAGAATTACCCAGTGAAAACCTTATGAATAGCAACAGAACATTGTCTGATATATGTTAAGGGCAGGGGGGGAAGCCCTTGAATCTGATCACCTGAGCTTTCTACACTGCTGGAAAATTCTTTGGAATATCAGGGCAGAAGATCTTCTTGAAAAGTAAATGTTATAGTAAGTGAAGTTTGCCCTATGAGGTTTCTCTCCTGCCTTTTTGATATGTCCCCTTTACTCTTTTGCCCATGGAAGTAGCAGTCAGGAAATCAAATGACGCATTGCATTGGGCAAATCTGCTACAAAAGACCTCTTTAAAGTGTTGAAAAGCAAAGATGCCATCTTAGGAATGAGGTGCACCCGACCCAAGCCAAGGTATTTTCAATTGCCTCATATGCATATGAAAGGTGGACAGTGAATCTAGGAAGAGCGAAGAAAAATTGATGCCTTTGAACTGTGGTTTTGGCGAAGAATATTGAATACACCATAAACTGCCAGAAGAACAAACAAATCTGTCTTGGAAGAAGTACAGCCAGAATGCTCCTTGGAAGCAAGGATGGGGAGACTTCATCTTAGGTACTTTGGACATGTTATCAGGAGGGACCAGAGGCTGGAGAAGGATATCATCCTTGGTGAGGTAGAGAGTCAGCGAAAAAGAGGAAGATCCTCAACCAAATGGATTGACAAAGTGGCTGCAACAATGGGCTCAAGGATAACAACAATTGTGAGGATGGTGTGGGACTGGACAGTGTTTCCTTCTATTGTACATAGGGTTGCTATTAGTCATAACTGACTCTATGACACCTAACAACAATAACTCTGTTGTCGTACAATGTACTAAAAGATAATTAAAAAAAAAAAGTAAAATCATGACTCTTATACAGAAATAAAAATGAACATTTTTTGAAGATTTTATTTAACTCATTCCACTAGGGAACAGGCAGCTCTTATAACCACTCAAAAGAGAATCTGAAAAACAGATTTATAGATCAGGACTAATGAAATAAACATGCAAGTGAAGGCAAAACTTTTTTCCACAGAGCAGACTGAGAAGTCCATTGAACCTAAGACAGATTTTGCATGCCTAAACCCTGGGGGCGTAGTGGTTAAGTGCTATGGCTGCTAACCAAGAGGTCGGCAGTTCGAATCCTCCAGGCTCTCCTTGGAAACTCTTATCAGGCAGTTCTACTCTGTCCTATAAGGTCTCTATAAGTTGGAATCGACTCGACAGCAGTGGGTGGTTTTGGGTTTTATCAGCTACCTACATCTTACAGAGTGGTAAAATAACTAAAACAAAACAAACTATGAAAGCCTAAAATCAGACAAACTGAAGTGGTTGGTGTCTTTTAGACAATGCATAGGTTTCCACTGAAGATCTTTTTTTTTTTCCTACAAATATATTCATAGAATAGAACACAGGTGGCAAGTAATTGGAGTGCCATCTTCAATCAATTGACAATGCCTGCCTGCAGCATTCTATTGAGGAGTTTTGAGGTTCAGAAAGAGTACTAAAAAATGTCTGTCGTGGGCAAGAGCGTCATGAATAGTGGCATTTGTGGTACATATTTGCCACTCTTATTATAGAAGAATATCATCTTAAAAAAAACTAATCTACCCTAAAATATTATGGACTCAGTGTGTTATTCTTCCCAGCAGCATTTACATTTAAAAAGAAGAGAGACATTACAGAGGACTAGATTTAATTCCCTTTCTCTTTTATATGTTTAAAATTGCATACTATGGAAAAGTTCAAAGGGTAAAAAATTCAAGCATTACAAAATGGAACAGAGTGAAAAGTAAGTCTTTCTCCTAATTCTGCTTAGGGCCAAGTGTTGGTGACCAGCTTCTTGTGTATCCTTCAATAGATGACATACAAAGGTTGGGCACAAAGCCCATTGCATATTAGTGGAAATTATTTGTATGATTCCTTCCAGTCTTTGTATAGACTTCCTCTTCTCTATGTTCTGCTTGGAATTATTTTCCCATATTGATTTAATTGTTTGTAATGAAAGCAGTCCCCTTTTTGTTTTTAGGTCTTCAGCTGTTAAGTGGAGTAGTTATGAATGAAACTGTGAAAAAGAATTTTTTAAAAGTTGCTTTTATGTTTTTCTTAAAATGTTTTATTTTTAATCATGGAATATTATAAGTGTATAGAAGTTCAGAAAATAATGCAGTAGACATCCATGTGCTCATCAAGTTTACAGATTTTAAAATTTTAGTAGATCCTTCTAAAAATAAATATTAAAGCTTACAAAAATAGTTAAAGTTCCACTCTCTTAGCATTTCCCCTTCTCTCTCTCTCACCAATGGAAACTACATTAGTATTTTGAGGTTGGGATATATCATTTCTATGTATATTTTTTCCTACATATGTATAGATCTAGAATATACACACATACCCACACACACACGCTATTGATATGTGCTCAGAATTTTATGTAATATTGTTAGGTGCTGTTGAGTTGGTTCTGACTCACAGCGACCCTATGCACAACGGAACAAAACACTGTCCAGTTCTGCGCCATCTTCACAATCGTGGTTATGCTTGAGCACATTGTTGCAGTCTCTGTGTCGATCCATCTCATAGAGGGTTTCCCTCTTTTTTGCTGACATTTACTTTACCGGCATGATGTCCTTCTCCAGGGACTGGCCAGTCCTGAAAACATGTCCAAAGTTAGTGTGCCAAAGTCTTGCCTTCCTTGCCTCCAAGGAGCATTCTGGCTGCACTTCTTCCAAGACAGGTTTGTTCGTACTTCTGGCAGTCCATGGTATATTCAATATTCTTTGCCTACACCATAATTTATAACATAAATGTTACTCTATTTTATGTATCCTTTTTAAACTTGTTTTATTCATTAACACTATTATTTGACATGCAGTGGCTAAAATTTTGGCTGCTAACCAGAAGGCCAACAATTTGAGTCCACCAGCTGCTCTTGGAAACCCTGTGGGGCAGTCCTAGTCTGTCCTGTAGGGTTGCTATGATTCAGAACCGACACAAAGCCAACAGGTTATTTATTTATTTATTTTTTGGTTTTTCCATATTGATATACTAGATGCAGTTAACTGATTTGTTACTATTTGGTATTCCATTGTACAAATAAACACAGTTGTTTATATAGTTCCCCAACTGAGGGATACTTAGGTTAATGTCACTTTTTTGTTGTCATAAAAGTATTTCAATAAACATTTCTTTTCATGTCTCCTTGTGTATGCATGTTTCTTTTTTAGAAACCTATAAGTGAAATTGTTGTGTTCTAGAATATGTTCATCTTCACATATACTACATATTGTTAAATTACCTCTTCAGAGTGGTTGTACTGTTGTTGTTGTTGTTGTTAGGTGCTGTCGAGTCAGTTCCGACTCATAGTGACCCCATGCACAACAGACGAAACACTGCCCGGTCCTGAGCCATCCTTACAATCGTTGTTATGCTTGAGCTCATTGTTGCAGCCACTGTGTCAGTCCACCTCACTGACGGTCTTCCTCTCTTCTGCTGACCCTATACTCTGCCAAGCGTGATGTCCTTCTCCAGGGACTGATTCGTCCTGAGAACATGTCCAAAGTATGTAAGACACAGTCTTGCCATCCTTGCTTCTAAGGAGCATTCTAGTTGTACTTCTAAGACAGATTGTTCGTTCTTTTGGCAGTCCATGGTATATTCAAATTCTTTACCAACACCACAATTCAAAGGTGTCAATTCTTCTTTGGTCTTCCTTATTCATTGTCCAGCTTTCACATGCATATGATGCGATTGAAAATACCATGGTTTGGGTCAAGTGCACCTTAGTCTTCAGGGTGACATCTTTGCTCTTCAACACTTTAAAGAGGTCCTTTGCAGCAGATTTACCCAATGCAATGCGTCTTGATTTTTTGACTGCTGCTTCCATGGGTGTTGATTGTGGATCCAAGTAAAATGAAATCCTTGACAACTTCAATCTTTTCTCCGTTTATCATAATGTTGCTCATTGGTCCAGTTGTGAGGATTTTTGTTTTCTTTATGTTGAGGTGTAATCCATACTGAAGGCTGTGGTCTTTGATCTTCATTAGTAAGTGCTTCAAATCCTCTTCACTCTCGGCAAGCAAGGTTGTGTTACCTGCATGACGCAGGTTGCTCATGAGTCTTCTTCCTCCAATCCTGATTCCCTGTTCTTCTTCATATAGTCCAGGTTCTCGTATTATTTGTTCAGCATACAGATTAAATAGGTATGGTGAAAGAATACAACCCTGATGCACACCTTTCCTGACTTGAAACCAATCAGTATCCCCTTGTTCTGTCCAAACAATTGCCTCTTAATCCATGTAAAGGCTCCTCATGAGCACAATTAAGTGTTCTGGAATTCCCATTGTTCGCAGTGTTATCCATAGTTTGTTATGATCCACACAGTTTAATGCCTTTGCATAGTCAATAAAACACAGGTAAACATCCTTCTGGTATTCTCTGCTTTCAGCCAGGATCCATCTGACATCAGCAATGATATCCCTGGTTCCACGTCCTCTTCTGAAACCAGCCTGAATTTCTGGCAGTTCCCTGTCAATATACTGCTGCAGGCATTTTTGAATGATCTTCAGCAAAATTTTGCTTGCGTGTGACATTAATGATATTGTTCTATAATTTCCACATTCAGTTGGCTCATCTTTCTTGGAAATAGGCATAAATATGGATCTCTTCCAGTCAGTTGGCCAGGAAGCTGTCTTCCACATTTCTTGGCATAGATGAGTGAGCACCTCCAGCGCTGCATCTGTTTGTTGAAACATCTCAGTTGATATTCCATCAGTTCCTGGAGCCTTGTTTTTCACCAATGCCTTCAGAGCAGCTTGGACTTCTTCCTTCAGTACCATCAGTTCCTGATCATATGCCACCACTTGAAATGGTTGAACATCGACTAATTCTTTTTGGTATAGTGACTCTGCATATTCCTTCTATCTTCTTCTTCTTTTTTTTTTTTTTTAATAATTTTTATTGTGCTTTAAGTGAAAGTTTACAAATCAAGTCAGTCTGTCACATATAAACTTATATACACCTTACTACATGCTCCCATTTACTCTCCCCCTAATGAGTCAGCCCACTCCCTCCTTCTAGTCTCTTCTTGGGTGACCGTTTTGCCAGTTTCTCACCCTCTTTACCCTTCCATCTCCCCTCCAGACAGGAGATGCCAACACAGTCTCAAGTGTCTACCTGATACAAGTAGCTCACTCTTCATCAGTATCTCTCTCCAACCCATTGTCCAGTCCCTTCCGTGTCTGATGAGTTGTCTTTGGGAATGGTTCCTGTCTTGGGCCAACAGAGGGTTTGGGAACCATGACCGCCGGGATTCCTCTAGTCTCAGTCAGACCATTAAGTCTGGCCTTTTTAAGAGAATTTGGCGTCTGCATCCCACTGTTCTCCTGCTCCTTCAGGGGTTCTCTGTTGTGCTCCCTGTGAGGGCAGTCATTGGTTGTGGCCGGGCACCATCTAGTTCTTCTGGTCTCAGGATGATGTAAGTCTCTAGTTCATGTGGGCCTTTCTGTCTGTTGGGCTCATAGATACCGTGTGACCTTGGTGTTCTTCATTCTCCTTTGATCCAGGTGGGTTGAGACAAATTGATGCATCTTAGATGGCTGCTTGTTAGCCTTTAAGACCCCAGACACCACACTTCAAAGTGGGATGCAGAATGTTTTCTTATTAGAATTTATTTTGCCAATTGACTTAGAAGTCCCCTTAAGCCATAGTCCCCAAATCCAGTTGAGCTGACCTTCCCTGTATTGAGTATTGTCCTTCCCTTCACCTAAAGTAGTTCTTATCTACTATCTAATCAGTAAATAACCCTCTCCCACCCTCCCTCCCTCCCCCCTCTCGAAACGACAAAAGAATGTGTTCTTCTCAGTTTGTACTATTTCTCAAGATCTTATAATAGTGGTCTTATACAGTATTTGTCCTTTTGCCTCTGACTAATTTCACTGAGCATAATGCCTTCCGGGTTCCTCCATGTTATGAAATGTTTCACAGATCCGTCACTGTTCTTTATCCATGCGTAGTGTTCCATTGTGTTAATATACCATAATTTATTTAACCATTCATCTGTTTGTGGACACCTTGGTTGCTTCCAGCTTTTTGATATTGTAAACAGAGCTGCAATAAACATGGGTGTGCATATATCTGTTCACGTAAAGGCTCTTATTTCTCCAGGGTATATTCCGAGGAGTGGGATTTCTGGGTTGTATTCCATCCTCTTTTGATGCTTTCTGTGTCGTTTAATATTTTCCCCATGGAATCCTTCACTACTGCAAGTCAAGGCTTAAATTTTTTCTTCAGTTCTTTCAGCTTGAGAAACACCGAGTGTGTTCTTCCCATTTGGTTTTCCATCTCCAGCTCTTTGCACATGTCATTGTTGTACTAGGATATACTTTAAAGCAACTTTTAAGAGCTATCCTTTCCCTGAGTCCTAATATATATATATATTTTTAATTTACTACATTTTGTCATTCTGGAGAGAATTGTTTTAAATTTTATTTACTAGTGAAGTTGATCATCTTTTTGTTGTCTTTCCTAGGTTTTCCTACCCCAATTGTCCGTTCATCTGGTTGATTGCTTGACTTTTTCTTATTGATTTGTAGGAATTTTTGGAATATTTTGGATATAAATCTTCTAGTGATTATAAAAATTTCAAATATCATTTACCATTATAAGGTTTGTGTTTTAACTTTGCTTATAGTACCCTTTCCCATATAGGAGTTTTTAATTTTATTGTTTATTTATCTCTTCTTTTATGACTTGTATGCTTTTGGGAGTCATAAAAAATCCTTTCTTATTGTGGTGACTTTAAAATGTGTCAGCCTTGGTAGGCTGAACTCATTTCCCAGACTTCCCTTGCATGTATGTTTCCAGTTGGGGTAGGCCACAGGGGAGATTCTTGTGTGAGATTTGGAGGGCTAAATTGAAACAATAGGCATTTTGTAGCTCATACAATTCTGTCATTTACCTGCTGGCTTACCTCTGTGGCATGAGGCAGGATTCAGGCTTTACTTTCCCCTGGATCCTCCTTTAGCTTTTCTGATTCCTAGACCAGGTATATGTGTTTAGTTGTATGAGAAAAGGCCCCAGCTTCTACAGGACACCCATATCACTATGTTACAGTTACAAGAACTGGCACAGATTTTAGTTTGTCCTGGCTCCACCTCATGCATGTAGGTTCCAGCTTTGTCTTGATATTATCCTCTTTCCTTCTCAACTTTCTGCTTTGTGGACTTAAAGCTCCAGCACCACATGGGAAGAAAACAGCCTTACAGAGATTGTTTAACCAGCTTACACAATCATGTCAGATCAAATCCCTGTAACAAATCCATGTGTAAGTGTGTGTGTGTGTGTATCTCCTAATGGTTCTGCTTCTCTGATTGAACCCTGGCATGTTATCATCGAAACCAGTGCTGTCCAGTTGGTTCTGATTCATAGAGACCCTATGCACAACAGAAAAAACACTGTCCAGTCCTGCACCATCTTCACAATCATTGTTATACTTGAGCCTATTGTTGGGCTTCTGTGTTTTCTTGTAATTGTTTTTACTTTTCACATTTAGATATTTTTGTTGTTAGGTGCCAATGAGTTGGCTCTGACTTATAGTGACTCCTATGTAAAACAGAATGATACGGTGCCTAATCCTGAGCCATCCTAACAATCATTGCTATATTTGAGCCCATTGTTGCAGCCACTGTGTCAATCTATCTTGTTGAGAGTCTCCATCTTTTTTGGTGATCCTCCGCTTTGCCAAGCATGATGTCCTTCTCCAGGAACTGGTCTCTCCTGATAACATGTCCAAGGTACATGAGACAAAGTCTAACCATCCTCACTTCTAAGGAGCATTCTGGCTACAGTTCCTCCAAGACAGATTTTCTTGTTCTTCTGATAGTCTGTGGTATATTCAGTATTCTACTCCAAAACATTTTGAATGTGTCAGTTCTTCTTAGTTCTTCCTTATTCATTGTCTATCTTTTACATACACATGAGGTGATTGAAAATATCATGGCCTGGGTCAGATATTTAGTGCATCCTAAAGTTATTTTTTTGTATGATGAGTTACACAAAAAAAAATTATCTTTTTTTTTCATATGGATGGCTATTTGTCCATCCTTTTTGTACTGATTTGAATGCCACCTCTATTGTATACCAACTTTCCATATATATACATACATATGGATCATTTAATTCATTTAGTTCATTAGCCCACGTATAGATACTACATCATCATAATTATTGTCAGTTTATAGTAACTCTCATAACTAGGTAGGTAAGTCCTCATTATTTTTCTTTCTCTTCGAAATTGTTTTTGATATTCCTGGCCCTTTATACTTCCATAGGACTTTTGATGTAAGCTTATCAAATTTCATTAAAAAATGAATTTTGATTGTAGTAACATTTAATATACAAATTGATTTAGAAAATAATATTGGAATCATTATTCCCTGTCCTTTACCACCACTACTACTTGAACACTGAGAATGTGACCCAGCTGGAGCTGGGCTCACAAGGACACATCAGCTGGGCCCTGAGGTATAAAGACAATAGATAGGATAATCTTGGAAAATATTTTTTAGGTAACATTTCACATAAACCAATCAAACAGAACACAAAAGACTTTCCACTCTTATCTTTTTCTATTAGCATTTAATGAATAAAAAATTTGTTGGACCAATGAAGACTCTCCTGACTGTTACTGAAACCTGTACCAATGATTGTTAAGAAAGGCAATTCAAAATGTAGGATCACAGTTTCTAGCCAATCTGTGAAAAGATGAAGCTTTCAATGGTTTTGCCCATTTTGTAATGTTAATGTATACTGATGACTCTGTAATATTCTTTAGACTTGGGCAGACTTGGCTGTGGCAACATGCTTGTCCATTTTCCCATTCTTGCTTATTCTTTTGTTTCCTTGGACTTGGGCAGACATGGTTGTGGCAGGGTTGTCTATTTGCCCATTCTTCTTTATTCTGTAGTATTTCCTGGGACTTGGGCAGACATGGCTGTGGCAGCACGCTTGTCTGCTTCCCATTTTTGCCTTTTTGAATATATGCAGAATGCAACTTTCTTTTTGCTTTATTAAACTTTATGATTTTCTTACCCTACGACAAGATCAAATTAGTGAGAATTACTGTTTACTCCAAGACCTCTCATTTAAACACGTGGTATATTACTCTGTTCCTTTTTAGGGTTAAAAAAAAAAAAAAGACTGCCATCAAGTCAATTCCGACTCATAGTGAGCCTAAGGACAGGATAGAACTGCTCCTTATGATTTCCAAGGAGTGGCTGATGGATTTGAACTGCTGGCCTTTTGGTTAGCAGCCAAATGTTTAACCACTGTATCACCAGGCCCCCAGGATAACAGGATCCTGTTATCAGGATCTTTTTTTTTTTTTTTTTTAATGTTTGTATATCTGTATATATCTTTTATTTATTTCTAGGTACCTTCACATTTTTGTTGCTATTGATTTTTCTATGTTCTATTACTTAAAAACTTACGTCCAGTAATTCTCCTGTACACTCTTATTAATTCTAACACTTTCTCTTGTGTTCTTTGGGCATACAATCATATCATCTTCAAAATAGCATTTTTGTTTATTCCATACTAATCTTTTCACTTCTAGTCTCTTTTTCTTGCCACTAACTACAATTCACAAATTTTAAAGTGGTATGGTGATTTTTTTTTTTTTTTTATGGTGATAGCAGGGATCCAGTTCTCATTCCTGAATGTTTTGGTTGTTTTCAAGCACAATTTAGAGGAAACATGAAAAGCTAGGACTTGCTGAATTTGCAGATGAAACTTACTTACTTACTTCTGGCAAAATACTCTGGTAGTAATAAATAGTATCAGGACAAAGATCAAGTTCAGAGAGCTACCAGTAAAACCTGACCTCAGATCAAGGATGCAGCTATCAGACCCTTTGTTCAGATCTCAGAAAGATTAAAGGCAATGCTTCATAAGCCTTCATGGTTAGACATAAAGAGGTTTAAGACTCTTAAGGGTGCTGTCCCACAGCACCCCAACTTTTAGCCCAAATTAGAGAGAAGACTGGCTCAAAGAGACTTGTGGGTATTAGTTTATCTAATAGTGTGTATTATAATTTGGTATTCAGGAAGCTCACAAAATTTTTAAATAATATCAACCTGGACTAAAGAAACAGACACTTTTAAATGAAAATAAATCTCTGGGCCCTCATCTTCCTATGTGCAGCAAGCAGGCTGAGAAAGTTGCTTACCCACAAATGTAAGACTTTTTTTGTTTTTTGGCAGCGGAAGGATGAAGCAGAGGATGGAACCAAGAGCCCAGAGAGCCAAGAGCTGAGGAGACCCAATTCCAGGGGATTATATCTGGGTCTTAATCAGTGAACACTCTTTGCTACCAGGGCAGGAGGACTTGGTGACACATATCTGACTTGATTTCTTAATTGCTATGGACCAGTGATTGCTCTGTGTCTCTCATTTTTACTTTTTTTTTTTTTTAATAGGACTGTATTGTGGTTATCCTACCCCTTTTTCACCATTATGTGTGGGTATGTGGAGAAAGATTACTTGTCTCCTTAGTTTATAAGGGCTTCAGATTAAGAACTGCACACATGGATCCTTATCCACACCTGAATTTTATTTTAGATGATAAAATCCTGGACTTCAAACCAGAGCTTGATTCTGCAGTGGGATGAGACTTTTGGAGATATTGAAAGTGAGTGATCATTATGAGGTACAAGGTGAATTAGTAGTCTTTTACATTGCTGGTCCCGATGGCCTATGTGAACTGTTATTCACACCTTTGTATAGCAATTTCCTTTGCACATAGACTAGTCCTATGACTGCTTTGACCGTTAGAATGTGGGCTAGAATTCTAGGGTTCCTGAGTCCAGGCATTAAGAAAGTCTAGAAGCTTTCATTTTTGTACTTTTGGAACTGTGAGCTGTTATGTAAGAATTCCAGCTGCACTGTTTGAGAGGCTATACAGAGATGGAGAGGTTCTGAGACTATGTGGAGAAAAATTGAGGAACCTAGAAGATAGTGAGAGCCAAAGCCCCAGAAATATGATCCCATTCAAGCCATTCTACCTACTTCCTAGCTGTTTGATCCATTCCAGCTGAGGCACCAGATAGACACATGAGTGAAGAAGCCATCTTGGACATTCTAGCCCCAGCAGACATAATGTAGAGCAGAAATGAGCCAACCCAGTTGTGCCCTATCCAAATTCCTGACTCAGGATTGTGAGGAACAATGATTGTCTTTCATAGATACTTCAAATACCATTAGATCTATTTTATGTGTTTCATCAATTCTGGAAAATTCTCAGCTATCATATCTTTGAATGTTACTTTTCACATATTCTCTCTACTTTATTCTTTTGGATCTTCTATTGGGATTTTCTTGTACTCTCTAATTGTTTCCTTTATATCTCTTAATGTTTTTTGATTTTCAAAGGTCTCTCTATGCTGCATTATAAGGAATTTTCTCAGACCTATCTTCTATTACATGAATTCTCTATACCGAATTAAGTTTTAAAAATTTAATAGACAAATATTTTTCATGTCTTTTTCCAGTGTTCTTTTTCCATAGTCCCTTGTTTTTAGGATTTTCATCTCTTTTTTCAAGTAATTTAAAAATGCTTATTTGGTATTATGTTTCATAATCTTGTTTCATTCTTATGTTTATAATTCTACCTATTGGATATCTCCTGATTTTTGCCCATGTTGGATTGTTTCCTTGTAACTTTATGTTTATTTAATCATGAACTAGGAAGAAGGACCTGGCAGTGTACTTCTAAAAACATTGGACAGTGAAAACCTTATGAATAGCAGTGGAACATTGATATAGTGCTGAAAGATGAGCCCCTCAGATTGGAAGGTATTCAAAATACAACTGGGGAAGAGCTGCCTCCTCAAAGTAGAGTCTGCTTTAATGATGCGGGTGGAGAAAAGCTTTCAGGACCTTCATTTGCTGATGTGGCATGAGTCAAAATGAGAAGAAACAGCTGCAAATATCCATTAATAATCAGAACATAGGATGTACAAAGTATGAATATAGGAAAATTGGAAGTCATCAAAAATAAAATGGAATGCATAAAGATAGATATCCTAGGCATTAATGAGTTGAAATGGACTGTATTGGCCATTTTGAAAAGAATAATCGTATGGTCTACTATGCTGGGAATGATAAAATTAAGAGGAATGGCACCGCATTCATCATCAAAAAGAACATTGCAAGATCTATTCTGAAATACAGCACTGTCAATGATAGGATAATATCCATATGCCTGTAAGGAAGACCAATTAATATGACTGCTATTCAGATTGACCCACCAACCACTAATAGCAAAGATGAGGAAACTGAAGATTTTTTACCAACTTCTGCAGTCTGAAATTGATCAGGCATGCAATCAAAATGCATTGATAATTACCTGTGATTGGAATGGGAAAGTTGGAAACAAAGGAAAAGGATTAGTAGTTAAAAAATACGGCCTTGGTGATGCCAGAGATCTCGTAATAGAATTTTGCAAGAACAACAACTTATTCATTGCAAATACCTTTTCAACAACATAAATTGTGGCTATACACTTGGACCTCACCAGAGGGAATACACAGGAATCAAATTGACATCTGTGGAAAGGTATGATGGAGAAGCTCAATATCATCAGTCACAACAAGGCCAGAGGCTGACTATGAAACAAACCATCAATTGCTCATATGCAAGTTCAAGTTGAAACTGAAGAAAATTAGAACAAGTTCACATGAGCTAAAGTATGACCTTCAGTATATCTTGAATTTAGAGACCATCTCAAAAATAGATTTGATGCATTGAACACTAATGACCAAAGACCAAACAAATTGTGGAATGACATCAAGGACATCATACTTGAAGAAAGCAAAGTGGTGAGGTCATTAAAAAACAGGAAAGATGGAAAATTCCAAAATGGATGTCAGAAGAGACTCTGAAAGTTGCTCTTGAACGTAGAGTAGTTAAAGTGAAAGGAAGGAATGATGCAGTAAAAGAACTGAACAGAAGATTTCAAAGGGTGGCTTGAGAAGATGACGCAAAATACTATAATGAAATGTGCAAAGACCTGGAGTTAGAAAACCAAAAGGGAAGAACAGCCTCAGCATTTCTCAAGCTGAAAGAGCTGAAGAAAAAATGCAAGCCTCGGGTCACAATGTTGAAGGATTCTGTGGGCAAAATGCTGAATGATGCAAGAAGCATTAAAAGAAGATGGAAGGAATATAGTCACTGTACCAAAAAGAATTCATCGACATTCAGCCATTTCAAGAGGTAGCATCTGATCAAGAACCAGTGGTGTCGAAGGAAGAAGTCCAAGCTGCACTGAAGGCATTGGTGAAAAACAAGGCTTCAGGAATTGACGGAATACCAAATGAGATGTTTCAACAAACAGATGCAATGCAGAAAGTGCTCAGTTGTCTATACTAAGACAGTTATCTGACTAATTGACTGAAAGGTATCCTTATTTATGCACATTCAAAGGAAGATTATCCAACAGAATGCCAAAATTATCAAACAAAATCATTAATATAACACGGAAGTAAAATTTTGCTCAAGATAATTTAAAAACAGTTGCAGCACTACATTTACAGGGAACTTCTAGAAATTCAAGCTTAATTCAGAAGAGGATGTGAAACAAGGGATATCATTGCTAATGTCAGGTGGATCTTGGTTGAAAGGGAAGAATACCAGGAAGATGTTTAACTGTGTTTTATTGAGTATGAAAGTTCATTCGACTGTGTGAATCATAGCAAATTATGAATAACATTGAGAAGAATGAGAATTCCAGAACACTTAATTGTGCTCATGACAAACCTGTACATAGTCAAGAGGCATTTGTTCGAACAGAGCAGGGGGATACAGCATGGTTTAAAATCAAGAAATGTGCATGTCAGAGTTGCATCGTTTCATTATACTTATTCGGCCTGTATGCGAGCAAATAATCTGAGAAGCTGGACTATATGATGAAGAATGTGGCATCAGGATTGGAGGAAAACTCATTAACAACCTGCAATATGCAGATAACACAACCTTGCTTGTTGAAAGTGAGGAAGACTTGAAGCACTTACTGATGAAGATCAAAGATCACAGCCTTCAGTATGAATTACACCTCAACATAAAGAAAACAAAAATCCTCACAACTGGACCAATAAGCAACATCATGATAAATGGAGAAAAGATTGAAGTTGTAAAGGATTTAATTTTACTTGGATCCTTAATCCAGAAATCAAACGATGTATTTCATTGGGCTAATCTTCTGCAAAAGACCTCTTTAAAGCGTTAGAAAGCAAAGATGTCACTTTACGGACTAAGATGTGCCTGACTCAAGCCATTGTGTTTTCAGTGGCCTCATATGCATGTGAAACGTGAACAATTATGGAAGACCAAGAATTGATGCCTTTGAATTATGGTGTTGATGAAGAATACTAAATATGCCATGTCTTGGAAGAAGTACAGCCAGAATGCTCCTTAGAAAGGAGGATGGTGAGACTTCATCTCACGTACTTTGGACATGTCATCAGGAGGGACCAGTCCCTGGAGAAGGACATCCTGCTTGGTAAAGTAGAGAGTCGTCGAAAAAGAGGGACTAATGATTGTGAGCATTTCCTCATGTATCTCTTAGCCAGCTGAATGTCTTCTTTAGTGAAATGCCTGTTCATATGCTTTGCCCATTTTTTAATTGGGTTATTTGTGTTTTTGTAGTTGAGTTTTTGCAGTATCATGTAGATTTAAGAGATCAGACACTGATCAGAAATGCCATAGCTAAAAACTTTTTCCCATTCTGTAGGTAATCCTTTTACTCTTTTGGCGAAGTCTTTGGATGAGCATAGGTGTTTGATTTTTAGGAGCTCCCAGTTATCTAGTTTCTCTTCTTCATTCTTAGTACTGTTTTGTATACTGTTTATGCCATATATTAGGGCTTCTAGCATTGTCCCTATTTTTTCTTCCATGATCTTTATCATTTCAGATTTTATATTTAGGTCTTTGATCCATTTTGAGCTCATTTTTTGCCTGGTGTGAGGTATGGGTCTTTTTTCGTTTTTTTGCAGATGGATATCCAGTTATGCCAGCACCATTTGTTAAAAAGACTGTCTTTTCCCCATTTAGCTGACTTTGGGCCTTTGTCAAATATCAGCTGCTCATATGTGGATAGATTTATGTCTGGATTCTCAATTTTGTTCCACTAGTCCATGTATCTGTTGTTGTACTAGTACCAGGCTGTTTTGACTGTTGTGGCGGTATAATAGGTTCTACAATCAGGTAGTATGAGGCCTCCCACTTTGCCCTTCTTTTTCAGTAATGCTTTACTTATCCAGGGCCTCTTTCCCTTCCATATAAAGTTGGTGATTTGTTTCTCCATCTCATTAAAAAAAAGTCCTTGGAGTTTAAATCGGAATTGCATTGTATCTAAGGTGGCTTTTGGTTGAATAAACATTTTTACAATGTTAAGTCTTCCTATCCATGAGCAAGGTATGTTTTTCCACTTATGTATGCCTCTTTTGGTTTCTTGCAGTAGCGTCTTGTAGTTTTCTTTGTATAGGTCTTTTACATCTCTGGTAAGATTTATTCCTAAGTATTTTATCTTCTTGGAGGCTACTGTAAATGGTATTGATTTGGTGATTTCCTTGATTGCTTGATGTTCTTTTTTTTTGGTGTAGAGGAATCCAACTGACTTTTGTATGTTTATCTTGTATCCTGATACTCTGCTGAATTCTTCTATTAGTTTCAGTAGTTTTCTTGAGGATTCTTTAGGGTTTTGTGTGTATGAAATCAAGTCATCTGCAAATAGAGATACTTTTATTTCTTTGCCAATTTGGATGCCCTTTATTTCTTTATCTAGCCTAATTGCTCTGGCTAGGACCTCTGGCGCAATGTTCAATAAGAGTGTTGATAAAGGGCATTCTTGTCTGGTTCCCGATCTGAAGGAGAATGCTTTCAGACTCTCCCCATTTAGGATGATGTTGGCTGTTGGCTTTGTATAAATGCCCTTTATTATGTTGAGGAATTTTCCTTCTATCCCTGTTTTGCTGAGAGTTTTTATCATGAATGGGTGTTGAACTTCGTTAAATGCCTTTTCCGCATCAATTGATAAAATCATGTGGTTCTTGTGTTTTGTTTTATTTATGATGGATTACATTGTTTTTCTAATGTTGAACCATACCATATGAATCCCACTTGGTCATGGGGGAATCATTTTTTTGATATGTTGTTGAACTCTATTGGCTAGAATTTTGTTGAGGATTTTTGTGTCTAAGTTCATGAGTTATATAGGTCTGTAGGAAACCCTGGTGGCGTAGTGGTTAAGTGCTATGGCTGCTAACCAAAACGTCAGCAGTTCAAATCCACCAGGCACTCCTTGGAAACTTTATGGGGCGTGCTACTCTGTCCTGTAGGGTCTCTGTGAGTTGGAATCGACTCGACGGCAATGGGTTTGTTTGTTTTTTTATAGGTCTGTAATTTTCTTTTTTTGTGGTGTCTTTATCTGGTTTTGATATCAGGGATATGCTAGCTTCCTAGAATGAGTTTGGGAGTATTCCCTCGTTTTCTGTGCTCTGAAATACCTTTAGTAGTAGTGGTGTTAACTGTTCTCTGAGAGTTTGGTAGAACTCTGCAGTGAAGCCATCCAGACCAGGGCCTTTTTTTGTTGGGAGTTTTTTGATTACCTTTTCAATCTCTTCTTTTGTTATGGGTCTATTTAGTTGTTCTACCTCTGTTTGTATTAGTTTAGGTAGGTAGTGTGTTTCTAGGCATTCATCCATTTCTTCTAGGTTTTCAAATTTGTTGAAGTACAATTTTTCATAGTAATCTGATATGATTCTTTTAATTTCAGTTGGGTCTGTTGTAACATTGCCCATCTCATTTCTTATTTGGGTTATTTGCTTCCTCTTCTGCTTTTCTTTTGTCGATATGGCCAGTGGTTTATCAATTTTGTTAATTTTTTAAAAGATTCAGCTTCTGTTCTTGTTAACTCTTTCAATTGTTTTTCTGTTTTCTATTTCATTTAATTCTGCTCTAGTTTTTATTATTTGCTTTCTTCTGGTGCCTGAGGGTTTCTTTTGTTGCTCTCTTTTTATTCGTTCAAGTTGTAGGGATAATTCTTTGATTTTGATCCTTCTTTTTGTATGTGTGCGTTTATTGATATAAATTGACTTCTGAGCACTGCTTTCGCTGTGTCCCAAAAGTTCTGATAGGATGTGTTTTCATTCTCATTGGATTCTATGAATTTCTTTATTCCATCCTTAATGTCTTTTATGATCCAGTCATTTTTGAGCAGGGTATTGTTCATTTTCTAAGTGTTTGATTTCTTTTCCCTGTTTTTCCTTTTACTGATTTCTTCTTTTATGGCCTTATAGTCAGAGAAGATGCTTTGTAATATTTCAATGTTTTGGATTCTGCTAAGGCTTGCTTTATGACCTTATATGTGGTCTTTTCTAGAGAATGTTCCATGTGCATTAGAAAAGAAATTATACTTGGCTGCTGTTGGGTGGAGTGTTCTGTATATGTCCATGAGGTCAAGTTGGTTGATTGTGGCATTTAGATCTTCTGTGTCTTTATTGTGCTTCTTTCTGGATGTCCTATCCTTTACTCAAAGTGAAGTCTCCTGCTGTAATTGTGGAGCTATCTATCTCACTTTTCAATGCTGTTAGTGTTTGTTTTATGTATCTTGCAGCCCTGTCATTGGGTGCATAAATATTTAATATAGTTATATCCTCCTGGTATATTATCCTTTTAATCATTATATAGTATCCTTCCTTATCGTTTCTGGTGGATTTAACTTTAAAATCTATTTTGTTGCAAATGAATACTGCCACTCTTGCTCTATTTGGACTGTTTTTTGCTTGACATTTTTTTCCATCCTTTAAGTTTTTGTTTGTGCCTCTAAATCTAAGGTGTGTCTCTTGTAGGCAGCATATAGATGGATCGTGTTTTTTTTTTTTAATCCATTCTGCCACTCTCTCTCTCTTTTAGTCCATTTACATTCACCGTAATTATGGATAGGTATGAGTTTTTTTTTTTTTTATGAGTTTAGTGCTGTCATTTTGGTGTCTTTTTTTTGCGTGTTGTTGACAGTTTCTTTTTCCCACTTAATTTTTTTGTGCTGAGTAGTTTATATATTGTCTTTTCCTCTTATTCTTTGTTGGTTTTGTTTCTGCTCAGTCTCTATTTTTTCCTTGTATTTTGTTTTGATGAGTAGGATAGTTAGTTTCCTTTGTGGTTACCTTAATATTAACCCCCTATATTTCTAAGTTTAAACCTAACTTTTATTTGTTTATATCGCCTTGTCTTCCTCTCCATATGAAAGATCTATGACTGCAGTTCTTAACCCCTCTTTATTGTTTTAATATTGCCTTCTTTTGCATAATAAGATCACTGTTTTCCTGTTGTGAGCATTTTTTTAATCTTGATTTTATCTTTTTAATTTCTTCAGTTGCTTTATCTGTATGTTCCTTGGCTTGTTCTGCGTATTACCTCATTTCCTTCCTGATGTCTCGAAGGGTTCTGTATATTCATCTTTTATATTCTGCCTCTGGTAATTCCAGGAAGGCACTTTCATCTAGAAGATCCCTGGATTCTTTGTTTTGAGAGCTTGTTGAGCTGATCATGGTCTGTTTCTTTATGTGACTTGATATTGACTGTTTTCTCCAAGCCATCTATAAGTTATTGTATTATTTTCTTTGCTTACTCTATCCTAACTTCTGACTTTGTTTTGTTTTGATATGCCCAAATTAGTTGCTTGAGTGAGCTAGTTTGATTATTTTCATCTTTGAAACTTTGACGTCCTGTCACCAGATGGCTAGAGCTGTTATCAGGTATATCAGTCTAGGAGTCCATTCACTTTTCTTGTATGAATTCATCTCAGGTGTCCAGGTAGCTGATCATCAAGTCTGTGGTACAGGCTCTGTCCTACAGTCTTAGAGTGGCAGAGGTGATTGGTGTAGGTACTGGTATCTGGTTGGAGCAGGGGGTCACACTCTGAACAAGGCAGGGAGTTGAGAACCATCCCCCAAATATCTGTGAGGAAAGTGTGTCCCTTTTCCTTAGAGCATACAGGTGGGTGGGTTCTGCAGACAGACCATGGGCACCCAATGCTTTTGTTTTTAAGACTGGGAGGTACCAGTTACCCTCGGACCTCTGTCATGGGTGGCTGGGCAACCTGAGTGAACTCACCAGTTCTTACGCCCCTGATGTGGGTAGGTGAGGACCCTATTTAATAGACAAAGTGGTGTCAAATATCAAACACCCACCTCTTCACCACACAGCTAAAATGGTTGCAGTCTTCCAACAAGGGCCTGGTCTCCTGAAATAGGCCCACACAGGTCCATGCAGGGGGAAGGTTATTCAAAGTTCATGGACTGTTTATGCCTGGGCAGGAGCTGCTTCTGTTCTGAGCTCCCCCAGTTAGTACAGCAGGAAAATTATCTTTTCCCCCAATTGTGAATTTATTCCTACTCCAAGGCCAGGAGGATGGCCCTGGGAGTTCAACATGACCTATCTCAGGCCCAGGGAAATCAACGCCATCCGAAGCCAGCTTGGGTGCTTGGGGTGCAGTGAAATATACGTAAGTACTTAGCTTTTGCCAAGAGCGCCGTTCTTTTCTGGTTCCGGAGGTGTGAGTAAGCTGTGAGGCCGGATGCTTTTCCCTGAGGAAATTGCAGCCGAATGCTACCACCAGCCCACTGCAGCTGCTCCTGGGAATGGTGCCTGAGGGATCCTGGTGAATCAGATCTGGTAACTCCTCTCCGCTTCTAAACCGTCTCTCCCTTCCGCTGCTGCTCAGTCTGTTTTCTGACTTTGCCTTTGATATTCAGGGCTCTTAGCTTGTCATAAATATAATCATTTCACTTGTTATTTCAGGTCTTTGTTGTACAAGGGATCACAGGAAGCCCCTGGCTTTTCTGCTGTCTTGGCCCTGCCTCCTGAATTGGGTCTCTTTTAAGCTTAGTAGGATGGTAAAACTGACTAGTTCTCTTGGTGGGTCACAATTACTTTGTTTGCACAGCCACACCCAGTCACTTGTGTGGGAGTTACAAGACCATAGTGCCAAAGGCTACACAAAAATGATCTATAGCATAGCTTGTGAACTAGTCTTCAGTGGTCCTTAAAAAAAAAAATCCTGTAATACGTTTGTTTTGAGTATACTCTCTAGACTGGTTTTGTATTTGCTTTTCCCATGTGTCTGTGGTAAGCCTGAGACCCAAACATGTTCCTGTGGCTTCTGACAATGTATATTAGTTTTGCAGTTTTTTTGGTGTGTCGGCAGTTTCCTCCTGGGTCATGGTACGTACTTGACTCCTGAAGCATGCTGATATTTGACCCTCTTGATGGATTTAGTGGCCACAGGGTCTAATTATAGTGGATCTTAAGGACAATGATCATTCCCTTGCAAGGCATCTTCCCCAGGTGAAGTTATCACAGGATTTGAAGCATGGAAAGTGAAGTCCTTTCAGACACCAGAGGGCAAGCTACTTCCATTTCTAAGGGAGTCTCAAAGTGATGTGAGGGATTCAAGATTGAATCTCACTGGGGTCTAGTTGGATGTCCCCATTTCAAGTCCCTGAATCCCAATCAGTGGTTTCACGTTAGAATCTTGATAAGATTGTCAGTTCAATTGTTGTTTTAAATAAGCAACTCATACAATTAAATTTTGTGTTTTTATTTTCTACAATATCAGCCATGTGGCAGCATGGAATAAGATTCTTTTAAGGCTATCATAAAAACTCTATGGCTCTTGGACTGTGACTGGAGAGTTAAAGGACTTGAGCTAGTCATATTTTTTTTTAGGAACTCAAGTGGGTTTAGAAGAATCCATCACACATCAAAGCCATTAGGATCATCATTATTGCCATAATAGTAAAGTACAGGTGCTGCTCAGGCTTCTGAGGCATTTACTTTTCATCACAGCCAACCACAGGTGATAGCTTGATTCATTATGATACCACTTCATGTTATAGATTACTAGCATCCTGTTTCCCTTTTGCAAAGATCTCAGCACTGTGCTGAAACCCAAGGGCATGACCAAAGCAAACCTAAGATTTCATCTTGGTGGATCCATCTCCTGGAACACTTGCAATTTCATTTCTGTATCAGGCAGTACCCAACCATGAGATAGAAACAACGTGGTAATTTAACAGGTAAAAATTTAATATAAAGAGTTATTAGCTGTAATGAGAGATTAGAGTAACAGGGGATTGGCTAGAATAAAGAGAACTCTAAAAAATACTTCAATTGCAGGTATAGGGAGCAGCTACGACCTCTAGGCCTGAGACAGAGCATCTAAGGAAGAACCCCTTTCCTACTCTTAGATCCTCACCTTGTTAGGGAGGGCACAGGTCAGTGGGTGGTAGAGAAGTTTACTGAAGTGCTGTGCCAGTTGGACTTGCTGGGAATGTGCTTGCTGGGGTGCTGGAGAAAGCTGTCTACAGAGAGGTGGTGCCCCTCAGAACCTGCTGCAAAGCTTCCCAATGGGTGCTGGGGAAGACTTCCAAGGGGAGGTGATGTACATGGAAACCATTGCACAGATATCTGATGGAGTACCTGTGGGTAGCCATTCGTGGGGCGATGCCAGGTGCTGTTGGCCACTAGACACTGCTAAACCTCATGCAGTTCGAGAGCTGGGCACTGCAGAAGTCACTTGAAAGGATACCTACAGAAGCTATTCACAGGGTTGTGCCACATGCTAGTGATCTCTGGATGCTACAGAAGCTACACATACTGTAGGAGCCTTTCAAGGAGAGTACATGGAACTAGGTAGGGGAAACCCTTTCTTTTCCAGTGCTCTCTGATGATAAAGTTCAACATTGTGCCAGTGAGCAAAGGAGAAAAGGGTCCATTTTTACTTCTGCAGAGCAGGCAGTGAAGGATGGATTTGGAACTGAGAGGCAATAAAATGATAACTGGAGCACCAATCATTGCATCCTTTTTTTACTAACTGTATACATGGAAAGTAACCTAAATATAAAATTTTGTAGGTATCCTGCTTCACATCTACATGCTGACTACAATATATATTTTTCACTTTAACAGTGATTTGTTTTTACCAATAATTCGGAGGCATATAAATCAAATACGTGTATGACTCAAAGCTGGAAGAGCTGGCTAACAGTCCATGATACGTTAAAACAAACAAACCCATTGCCATCGAGTCAATTCTGACTCATAGCGACCCTATAGGACAGAGTAGAACTGCCCCCTAGGGTTTCCAAGGAGCTGCTGATGGATTCGAACTGCTGACCTTTTGGTTAGCAGCAGAGCTCTTAGCCATTGCACCACTAGGGCTCCCCATGACAAATAATGGACATTTAATAAATATTTGTTGGATGAATTGTTAGGTGAATGGATAACTTGGTTAACATTTGACATGGTATCAAAAGACTGAGCCAAATATTGACATTTTAATAAGTGTTCAAAAATTAATTCAGAGGAGTAGGATAAGGGGGTACAACAGGGCTATACAGCATAGCAGTTCTTAAAAAAATACGTAAGGTTTTTAGGTGACTATAAGCTCCAGTGGTCAAGAGCTTGGCTGGTAACCAAAAGGTTGGCAGTTTGAACGCACCAGCCACTCCTTGGAAACCCTATGGGGCAATTCTACTCTGTCTTGTAGGGTCACTATGAGTTGGAATCCATTCAATGGCAATGGTTTGGTTTTGGTTTTTTAAGCTCAAAATGAGCTAAGAAAAAAAAAATGGGAAAAGTCTAGGCTGATTCCAGATCCAGGATATCAAGTGAGTTTCACTTTCTGAGGTTCCTCTGGTAAAATGGGAGTATATGTATAGAGCTATTTTTGAGGAGGATAATGAGCCATCTTCAGGCTCAGTGGAAAATAGTTTGGGAGGGAACAGTGTCAAGGAAGATAATGGTTTCAACTATGCCCACAGTAGGTCAGTTTCTGGACTATTACGTTCCATGCTGGGTATCACATTTTAAGGGTTACATTGAAGTAGCTGTTTTTACTGTTTCTAGATTTTGATGAAGGTATAGGGTCACTATGAATTGGAATCAACTCAATGGTCATGGGTTTGATTTTGGTGTGGACCTTCTCCCAGAAGAATGTTCATGTGCACATATATGTAAAATGTTGCATGCAATTGCAAGAGCTTCATGGAACTTAAGAATTCTTGAGCTGGAGGATATGGGAAAATATACTTAAATAATAGTAATAATAATTGCAACATTTATTGAATAGTACTCTAGGCCAGTTGTCTACTAGGTAATTTCATATATACCAAAAAATCCCCGAACCTATTGCTGTTGAGTTGATTCTGACTCATGAAAACCTCATGTGTTACAGAGTAGAACTGCTGCATAAAGTTTTCTTGGCTATACTCTTTACGTAAGCAAATCACCAGCCTTTTCTTTTACAGTGCTGCTGGGTGGGTTTGAACCACCAACCTTTCACTTGGTAAACCAAACAAAACCAAACCCCCTGCAGTGGAGTCCATTCTAACTCATAGAGACCCTATAGGACAGAGTAGAAATGCTCCATAGGGCTTCCAAGGAGCACCTGGGGGATTCAAACTGCTGACCTTTTGGTTAGCAGCCGTAGCTCTTAACCGCTACGCTACCAGGGTTTCCTTTCAGTTGGTAGCTTAGTGCAAATCATTTGCACTACCCAGGGACCATATAATCTTGAAAGTGAGTGATGTTGTTTCCATTTTGCAGTAGAAGTAACTGAAAGTGAGAGGTGTTTTATAATTTGCTTAAGTCACACAATAGCAGAGCTAGTATTCCAACTCAGGTACTTCTCAACCAAAGCCCATTGTTTCTGTTTTCCAATAAAGAAATATATCTTGCACATAATGCTTAATAAATGTTTAATCAGTAAATAAATGCAAGGCTGCCATGTGGAAGATGTCTTATTTTGTATTGCTCTGGATGGAGAAATAAAATACCTGGTAAGAACTTAAATGGAGTGAGATCTGATTTGAAATTTATTAAAACAAAACAAACCAAACCTACATTACTAATCATTTGCATTTACCTAGCAGTTCGTCTCTTTTTAAGACCTTGCTTTAAAATGTAATTTTGCATGACTTTCACCCTGACTGTAAAAAGCAGATAACCCACAAAAAAAAGCCTAGCGCCCTCGGATAAGGCACATATAATTACCACTGTTTTATAGTTAATAAAGCTCAAACAAAGAGAGGTTAAGTGATTTGCCCAAAGCCAGACAAAAATCATGATCAGAGCTCCAGGTTGCCTTCCAGACATTTAGTTCAATGTTCCTTCAGCCGTGGTACTCTTCTCAGAAAGTGTCAATGTAAAATGAGACATGAGAAAATAAAAGGAGCATGATATATTTAGAAGTGATTTCAGAAAACTCTATGAAGTAGTTCTATTCTGCACACGTAGGGTCACCATGAGTCAAATTGACTCGATGGCAACCAACAACAGCCTACTTTGGTTGGCCAGATAAATGAAAATATCCTTTGAGAAATTCTAAATCAAATAATTATTAATAATTCAGATTTTTATCCTGTCTACTGCCTTAAAGGAGTTCAGAAGTGTACAATTAAACATCCTGACTCTTGGAATTGAAAAATGTGACTTTTGAATCTTTTTTTTTTTTCCGGGGGGTTGCAGGAGTTTCATACTAGAGCACAGTGGTAGCAAAGAAAACCAGATTGTTCCATAACAGAGCAGGTAAACAGGCTGTCCTAAAAAAGCAAGACATATTTGGATTGCCCTGAAAGGTTTCAGTGCTGCTTCGAACTACAAAAATCACCTTAGGATCAATTTTCCAATTTGCTCTTATTGGACTCTTTTCTCTTAGCTCTGTTGACTTTTGAACCTTCCTGTAATACTGGCAAGAGTCAGAAAAGCTGGCTTCAAACCTGGGTCTAAAGCTGGCTTCAAACCTGGGTCTAAAGCTGGCTTCAAACCTGGGTCTAAAGCTGGCTTCAAACCTGGGTCTAAAGCTGGCTTCAAACCTGGGTCTAAAGCTGGCTTCAAACCTGGGTCTAGCCAGCTTTTCTGACTCTTGCCAGTATTACAGGAAGGTTCAAAAGTCAACAGAGCTAAGAGAAAAGAGTGCAATAAGAGCAAATTGGAAAATTGATCCTAAGGTGATTTTTGTAGTTCGAAGCAGCACTGAAACCTTTCACGGCAATCCAAATATGTCTTGCTTTTTTAGGACAGCCTGTTTACCTGCTCTGTTATGGAACAATCTGGTTTTCTTTACTTCTGTTCAGAACTTCACTTAAGGAAGATAAAGGGGTCAAATTGTTCTTACAACAGTTCCAGGTTTTGGAAGGACCCAGAAATTGTTTTCTGAACCTGTTAAGTGCTTCCCATGATTGAGATTTTGGCTGGAGATGAATTTGGCAGTTCAGTCAAGTATAACTCTCTTACTTTCCCTCCTTCTGCTTGTTTTTATCAAGGTAGGGCCTAACTTATGTAGGTCTAACTATTTGTAAAAGAGGTCCAAGAATAAAAACAGAAGGTGACATCTCTTCACACTTTCAAAGGAAGCCACACTCTATCCACTTAAAAAAATCACTTCGGCAGATGCTTTTTTTTGTTATATTATTATGTTTGTAATAGGTGTATTAAGATATAATTTACATACCATAAAATTCACCCTTTTAAAATGCACAATTCAGTGGTTCTTAGTGTATTTACTAAGTTGTACAACCATCACCACTTCTAATTTTAGAACATTTTCATCACATCAGAAAGAAACCCAGTATACATTAGCCATCATTTCCTAGACCCCTTCTCCCCAGCCCCTGGCAACCACTAATCTAATTCTGTCTCTATGGATTTGCCTGTTCTGGCCAATTCATATAAACAAAATAGTACAATATATTGTCTTTTGTGACTGGCTTCTTTCACTCAGTAAAATGCTTTCAAAGTTTTTTTTTTTTATGTTGTAGCATGTATCAGCACTACATTCCTTTTTATTGTCAAATAATATTCCATTGTATGAATATACCACATTTTGTCTATCCATTAATCAGTTGTTCAACATTTGATTTGTTTCCATTTTTGGGCTATTACCAATAATGCTGCTGTTAACATTTGAGTACAAGCGTTTCTGTGAACAGTGATTTCGTATCTAGTGGTATATATCTAGAAGTAGAATTACTGGGTCATATGGTAACCCTATGTATAACATTTTGAAGAACTGCCAAACTGTTTTCCAAAATGGTTGCACAACACCGTCAGCAATGCATGATAGTTCCAATTTCTTCACAATCTTGCCAGCATTTGTTATTGTATATCTTCTTTATTTTAGCCATCCTAGTGAGTGAGTGTGAAAAGGAACCCTGGTGGCACAACAGTTAAGCACTTGGCTGCTAACCAAAAAGTTGGTTGTTCAAACTCACCTAGCAGCTCTGCAGAAGAAAAACCTGGCAATCTGCTTTGGTAAAAACTGCAACCAAGAAAACCCTATGGAACAATTCTCCTCTGTCTCATGGAGTAGCTACGATTCGAAAGTCAGCTTGATGGCACCCAACAAGAAGTGTGAAGTAGTATTTCATTGTATTTTTGACTTTCATCTCTTTAATGACTGTTGAGTATCCCTTTATGTGTTTTTGGCTATTTGTATGTCTTCTTTGGAGAAATGTCTATTCAAATCTTTTGCCTTTTTTTTTTTTTTTCAAACTGGTTGGGTTGTCTTTTTATTATTGAGCTGTAAAAGTGCTTTGTATATTCTGAATGCATGTCTCCTATCAGATAAATGATGTGCACATAATTCCACCCAGCCTGTGTCTTTCCATTTTCTTGATACTGTCCTTTGAAGCACAAAAGTTTTTAACTTTGATGAAGTCCAATTTGTCTATTTTTTCCTTTGTTGTTTGTGCTTGTTGCCTAGTACAAGGTCACAAAGATTTACTCCTATGTCTTCTTCTAAGAGTTTTATCATTTTAGTGTTTACATTTAGGACTATGATTCATTTAGAGTTAATTTTTGTGTATGGTGTGAGGTAGGAGTCCAGCTTTATTCTTTTGTATATGGATAACCAATTGCCTGAAAAGATTTGTTGAAAAGACTATTCTTGCCCCCTCCATGAATGGCCTTGGCACCCTTATTACAAATCAATTGATCTTAAAGTATGGGTTTATTTCTGAACTCTCAATTCTATTCTATTGATCTGTTATCTATCTTATGCCAGTACCATAGGGTTTTCTGTAGCTTTGTAGTAAGTTTCAAATTTGGGAAATGTGAATCCACCAACTTGGCTCTTCTTTTTCAAGATTGTTTTGGCTATTTTTGGTGTCTTGCAATTCTACATGAATTTCAGGATCAGTTTGTTAATTCCTGCAAATAAAGGTAGCTGGGATTTTGAGAGGGATTACATTGGCTCTGTAGATCAATCTAAGGAGTACTGCCGTATTTTGGGGGGGGGGCATATCAACAATATTAAATTTTCTGATCCATGAGCATGTGATGACTTTCCATTTACTTGGGATTTCCTACAACAATATTTTGCAGTTTTCATTGTAGAAGTCTTGCACTTATTTTGTTAAATTTCTTCCTAAGTAGTTTACTTTTTTTGATGTTACTGCAAATGGAGTCATTTTCTTAATTTCTTTTTTGGATTGTTCATTGGTAGTGTATAGAATGCACTCGTGAATACAAATACAAACATAATTTTTCTATACTGATCTTGTATCCAAGTTATTCACTGTACTGTTATTAGTACTAATAGTTTTTCTGTGAATTCCTGAGGATTTTGTATATAATAGAGCTGCAAATATAGTTTAAATTCTTCTTTTTCCATCTGGATCTTTTTTATTTCTTTTTCTTGCCTAACTGCCCTGCCTAGAACATCTTGTACAATGTTGGATAGAGGTGGCAACAGCAGACATCCTTATCTTACTCCTATTCTTAGAGGGAAGTACTTAATCTCCACTTATGTATGATGTTAGCTGAAAGTTTTTTGTAGATGGCCTTAATCACATTGAGGAAGTTGCCATTCATTCTTAGTTTGTTGAGTTTTTTTTTCTTTTCAGTAGCCTGCCCTCCCCCACCCTTTTCTTTAGAGCCGTATTAGGTTTACAGAAAAATTGTGCAGAAAGTCCGGGGAGTTTCCACTTACACCCTCTTCCCCCTGCATGCCTTTTCTCCTTAATAGCTTGCATTTTTTGTGGTACATTTTTTAGAATTTCTGAACCAATATCAATAAATAATTATTAACTAAAGTCCATAGTTTGCATTAGAGTTCATTCTCTGTGTTGTATAGTCCTCCGGGTTTGGACAAATACGATATATCATGTGTCCATCATTAGAGTAGCATACTGAATAGTTTCACCACCCTAAAAATGCCCTGTGCCCCACCTATTCATCTCTCCCTGAATTCCTGGAAACCACTGATCTTTTTTCTGACTCAGTAGTTTTGACTTTTCCAGAATGTCATATAGTTGGAGTCATATAGTATGTAGATTTTTCAGCCTGGCTTCCTTCACTTACTTAGCAATGTGCATTTAAGTTTCCTCCGTGTCTTTTTGTAATTTAATAGCTTATTTCTTTACATTGCTGGAAAATATACTATTGTATGGGTGTACTAACCTTGTTTACACATTCACCTGTTGAAGGGCATATTGGTAGCTTCTAACTTTTGGCAAATATGAATAAAGCTGCTATAAACATTTATGTGCATGTGTTTATGTGGACACAAATTTTCAACTCATTTGGGTAAATATCTAGGAGTATGTTTGCTGGAACATATGGTAAGCCTATGTTTAATTTTGTAAGAAACTGCTAGGTTGTTTTCCAGTGTGACTATCATTTGGCATTTCTACCAGCAATGAGTGAGAGTTCCTGTTGCTCCACATCTTTGTCAGCATTTGGTATTGTCAGTATGTTGGATTTTAGCCATTTTACCTCATAGGGTTGCCATGAGTTGGAATGAACTTGATGGTAACTAGTTTTCTTTTTTTTATTTTATCAAAGAGGTATGTAGTGGTATCTCATTATTGTTTTAATCTGTAATTCCCTAATGACATATGATGTTGAGCATTTCTCTATATGCTTATCCACCATCTGTATATCTTCTTCGGTGAGATGTCTGTTTATATCTTTTGCCCATTTTGTTATTGGTTTTCTTATTTTGATCTTATGGTTTCTTTGTATATTTTGGATACAAGAACTATATCAGATACATGTTTTGCATGTATAGTTTTTCCCAATATCTTATCTTTTCATTCTTTTAATTGTTGAGGTTTTTGTCATAAAAATTGTGTTGGATTTTGTCTAATGTTTTTCTGAATATAATGATATTATTATGTGATTTTGTCCTTTATTCCATTAATGTTGTGTATTACCTTGATTAATTTTTAGATATTAAACCAACCATGCATTTCTGAGATAAATACCCCTTGGTCGTGGTGCATAATCCCTTTTAGATATTGCTGATTTAATTTGCTAACATTTTGTTGAGGATTTTTGCCTCTGTATTTATAAGCGATCGTTTTCTTATAATGCCTGTCTGGCTTTGGATTTTGGATAATTAATTCCTGGTCTCATAAAAAGACTCTGAGGAGGATTCACAGAAGTGTATCTAAAGAAATATTCCATACTCTTCTATTGCTTGGGTGAATTTTTGAAGGAGTACTGTTACTTTTCTTGAAAAATTTACTGAAGCCATCTGGGCCTGGGCTTTTCTTTGTGAGATGTTTTAAAATTATGAATCTAATCTCTTTACTTGTTATAGGTTTATTCATGCTTTTAATATCTTCTTGCGGCAGTTTCAGTAGTTTTTTATCTTTCTAGATATTTTTGCATTTCATCTAGGTTATCGAATTTGCTGATAAACTGTTGTTTCTAGTAAGTAACAAAGTATTCAAACCCAAAAAGTATCACTACAGAGCAGCATGTTCAACAACTTTCTGTTCATCTCTAACCCACAGAGAGGTGGGGAAATAGGAGAGTCTAGAATATGGAGGCAGGCTAACCTAGGCTTGAGGGGACTCTCCTGATGAAGACATTTTTGGTACTGTAAATATACATTCTTCATCTCTAAAAATATTTCCTTGAGCACTGCTCTGAAAAATCTTTGGAACTGCTTTGTTAATTTGACTAATTGCAGAGGGGCATCATAAATATTATAGGCACATGGGCTCAAACACCATATATGAATTATTTTTGAGATTTAAGATACGAAGATGGAAGAGGGAATTGTAGACATAGGATATTTCTCTTGGTCAGGATTAATTAGAATGATTTTTGATAATGGGAATTAAAATGCCTAGTACATTGCCTTTTACATAGATAATATACTTAATAAATGACTGAAAAATGTTTTATAGGGAATACAGGTAATTAAAAAAATCAATGTGAGTATATTTTTCTTGATTTTATGATGTAATGGTTATAAAAAATGTATTTTCTCTAAGAAAATTATTATTATTTCTTAATGACATTTATAATTGCAGATTTGTCAATTTGGAATTATAGTGTTAAATGCAATCATGTTTGTTTTTCACATAAAAATGCTACACTCTAGTAGTCATTTAAACATAATTGTGTACACATATATGATATTCCTTTAATTCATTTTAAGGAAATAAATAAAATGTATATGAATTGATGGCTATTTGCCAAGCTCAAGAAAGTGAGACATGCATGCATATTTGATTTCTAATTATTAATAAGGCACACGATGATTTAAATATGCAAACATTCTCTTCATTAAGGAGTGCATTGATGCCATGTAATCGTATTTAATATTTTAAACAATGGCATTGTGAATTGAATTTTTCCTCTTATTGATGTTCTTGATGCTTAGTGATGCTCCAGTTCATAGAAATTTCAATATCACTTTCAGTTTACCATGTCTGAAGATATTAATAACATTAAGGAGCTCCTAAGTAATTAATAGAAAAGGACCAAAAAGTGAAAGAAATGTTCTGAGATATTTCTTCATATAGGATTGCTGGGCATTCCACCTATGGTAGTTGGTTTGTTGTTGGCAACCATACTCTTCTGCCTGGCAACGACACAGAGCAGAGGAAAGCAATTGGGTAGTTTGGCTGTGTGCTAGCACATCTGTTTTGGAAGTCTGGTGGATAAGCATTCTTGCAAGCAACAAATTCCAGCTCTTAAGCTCGTGCTCAAGTTTGCTAGCTTTCTTTCTTAGTCATGTGTCCCCAGCCAGTTGGCCTGGAAGTAGCTAGAAAGGCCTGTCAGAACTGCTGTTGACCTTTGAGCATGGGGCACTTTACAGTGTCCCTCCATAAAAGGGAGATAATAGAAATTTGGCTACCCAGAAGCAACCTTGCACAGCTGCCTCCCATCAGAGTTGTAGTCAGTGAATGCTACTGGAGGATTAGCCACTATAGACAGTTAGGCAGGTTATTAAATCAACATTTTCTGACTTGCAGCTTTGCCAGGTACTTCTGGGTTTGTTTCATTTAGCCAGATTTAACCAGAAATTTTTCCTTTGGGTGTTCTACCAGCTTTTGAACTCTGAGAACATGGACTTTGTAAAATAAAGCTTACTCCCTCAGCATTCTGTTAAATGCAGGCTGTTTTCTGCTGTGCATTTCAAGCCATAATATTGTAATTGGCATTCAAACTATGGATCTCAAAGGGTTCGATACAGTATAATGGTTAATAGTACCAACCTGGAGATAGGCAAATCTGGATTTGAATCCTAGTTTTAGAACTCTTTAGCTCTATGACTAGTTTTCTCACCTGTAAAGTGGGGGTAATGATATCTTTATGTATTAACGAGCTTAAGATAGCTACTAAAATCAAGATTAGTTCTGAGAAGTTCTACTATGTACTAATGATTGGACAAATGGTATTAAATGTATGGGATACACATAATTTTAATCCAGGTCTTTGGTTATTGAGAATATTTCCTTCCAGATGATATTAATTCTCGTAGCTATATCTATTCCAGTTTCTGAAATATTACATATGATATCCTTCATTCAACCAACAACTATTTAGTAAATTCTTTTTTTTTTCTAATTTTTATTGTGCTTTAAGTGCATATTTACAAATCAAGTCAGTCTCTCACACAAAAACTTATATACTCCTTGCTACATACTCCCTCCCGATTGCTCTCCCCCTAATGGGACAGCCCGCTCCCTCCACTTTCTCTTTTTGTGTCCCTTTCGCCAGCTTCTAACTCCCTCTCATCTTCCCTCTAGGCAGGAGATGCCAACATAGTATCAAGTGTCTACCTGATCCAAGAAGCTCACTCCTCATCAGCAACCCTCTCCATCTTATTGTCCTCCCCAATCCCTGTCTGAAGAGTTGGCTTTGGGAATGGTTCCTGTCCTGGGCCAACAGAAGGTCTGGGGGCCATGACCACTAGGGTCCTTCTAGTCTCAGTCAGACCATTAAGTCTGGTCTTTTTATGAGAATTTGGGGTCTGCATCCCACTGCTGTCCTGCTCCCTCAGGGGTTCTCTGTTGTGTCGCCTGTCAGGGCAGTCATTGGTTGTAGCTGGGCACCATCTAGTTCTTCTGGTCTCAGGCTGATGTAGTCTCGTTTATGTGGCCGTTTCTATCTCTTGGGCTCGTAATTACCTTGTGTCTTTGGTGCTCTTCATTCTCCTTTGATCCAGGTGGGTTGAGACCAGTTGATGCATCTTAGATGGCTGCTTGCTAGTGTTTAAGACCCCAGACACCACTCTCCAAAGTGGGATGCAGAATGTTCTCTTATTAGATTTTATTATGCCAATTGACTTAGATGTCCCTGAAACCCCACCCCTGCTACGCTGACCTTTGAAGCATTCAGTTTGTTCAGGAAACTTCTTTGCTTTTGGTTTAGTCCAGTTGTGCTGACCACGCCTGTATTGTGTGTTGTCTTTCCTGTCACCTCAAGTAGCTCTTACCTACTATCTAACTGGTGAATACCCTTCTCCCACCCGCCCTCCCTCCCCCATCTCATAACCACCAAAGAATATTTTCTTCCCTGTTTAAACTATTTCTCGAGTCCTTATAATAGTAGTCTTATACAATATTTGTCCTTTTGCAACTGACTAATTTCGCTCAGCATAATGCCTTCCAGATTCCTCCATGTTATGAAATGTTTCACAGATTCATCACTGTTCTTTATTGATGCGTAGTATTCCCTTGTGTGAATATACCATAATTTATTTATCCATTCATCAGTTGATGGGCACCTTGGGTGCTTCCATCTTTTTGCCATTGTAAACAGTGCTGCAGTGAACATGGGTGTGCATATATCTGTTCGTGTAAAGGCTCTTATTTCTCTAGGATATATTCCAAGGAGTGGAATTGCTGGATTGTATGGTAGTTCTATTTCTATCTTTTTAAGGAAGTGCCAAATCGATTTCCAGAATGGTTGTACCATTTGACATTCCCACCAGCAGTGTATAAGTGTTCCAATCTCTCCACAACCTCTCCAGCATTTACTATTTTGTGTTTTTTGGATTAATGCCAGCCTGGTTGGAGTGAGATGGAGTCTCATTGTAGTTTTGACCTGCATTTCTCTAACGGCTAATGATGGTGAGCATTTCCTCGTGTATCTGTTAGCTACCCAAATGTCTTCTTTAGTGGTGTCTATTCATATCTTTTGCCCATTTTTTAATTGGGTTACTTGTCTTTTTGTAGTTAAGTTTTTACAGTATTATATAGATTTCAGAGATCAGGCACTGATTAGAAATGTCATAGCTAAAAACTTTTTCCCAGTCTGTAGGTAACCTTTTTACTCTTTTGGTGAAGTCTTTGGATGAGCATAGGTGTTTGATTTTTAGGAGCTCCCAGTTATCTAGTTTTTCTTCTGCATTGTTAGTAATGTTTTGTGTACCGTTTATGCCATGTATTAGGGCTCCTAATGTTGTCCTTATTTTTTCTTCCATGATCTTTATCATTTTAGATTTTATATTTAGGTCTTTGATCCATTTTGAGTTAGTTTTTGTGTATGGTGTGAGGTATGGGTCTTTTTTCATTTTCTTGCATATGGATATCCAGTTATGCCAGCACCATTTGTTAAAGAGACTGTCTTTTCCCCATTTAGCTGACTTTGGCCTTTGTCAAATATCAAATACTCATATGCGGATGGATTTATGTCTGGATTCGCAATTCTGTTCCACTGGCCTGTGTATCTGTTGTTGTACCAGTTCCAGGCTGTTTTGACTACTGTGGCGGTATAATAGATTCTAGAGTCAGGTAGTATGAGGCCTCCCACTTTGTTCTTGTTTTTCAGTAATTGCCTACTTATCCAGGGCCTCTTTCCCTTCCATATAAAGTTGGTGATTTGTTTCTCCATCTCATTAAAAAACGTTGTTGGAATTTGGATTAGAATTGCATTGTATGTATAGATGGCTTTTGGTAGAATAGACATTTTTATAATGTTAAGTCTTCCTATCCATGAGCAAGGTATGTTTTTTCACTTACGTAGGTCTCTTTTGGTTTCTTGAAGAAGTGTTTTGTAGTTTTCTTTGTATAGGTCTTTTACATCTCTGGTAAGATTTATTCCTATGTATTTTATCTACTCGGGAGCTACTGTAAATGGTATTGATTTGGTGATTTCCTCTTCGATGTTCTTTTTGTTGGTGTAGAGGAATCCAATTGATTTTTGTGTGTTTATCTTGTATCCTGATACTCTGCTGAACTCTTAGTGTCAGTAGTTTTCTGGAGGATTCCTTAAGGTTTTCTGTGTATAAGATCATATCATCTGCAAATAGATACTTTTACTTGTTCCTTGCCAGTCTGGATGTACTTTATTTCTTTATCTAGCCTAATTGCTCTGGCTGGGACCTCCAGCACAGTATTGAATAAGAGTATTGATAAAGGGCATCCTTGTCTGGTTCCCATTCTTAAGGGGAATGCTTTCAGGCTGTCTCCATTTAGGATGATGTTGACTATTGGCTTTGTATAAATGCTCTTTAGTATGTTGAGGAATTTTCCTTCTATTCATATTTTGCTGACAGTTTTTATCATGAATGGGTGTTTATTTAGTAAATTCTCCAGACTAGGTGTTAGAAGGCACACAAAAGAAGCAGAAGACTTTGTTCCTTTTCTAGCAGATGTTTTTTTATGAAAAGCCAGTTTGCTTACTTCCAGCATGCTTTTGGTCTTGGAATTTGGGATAAAACTTTGATATTAAACTGGGTTTGAGGCATCATATTTTCTTGGACTTTTACTCATATATAAAGGTACCTTTGAAAACCTATCATTTTATATAATTTTATATGCATACCTAACAATATGTAGAATGTCACTGTGATTAATTCTGAAGTAGAAAGCAGTAAAGTACTTTCTAGGATACCCAAATGTTTCCTGTTTCTAGTAAGACATTCTGGCTAGTGACAATCTTTTAATTTTCCTTTTTGTTGTATTTGTGAGTGGTAGAATTCTTGCCTTTCACTTAGGAGGCCTGGGTTCAATTATCAGCCAATGCACCTCAGAAGCAGCCACTGCTCATCTGTCAGTGGAGGGTTGTATGTTGTGAAGTTGAACAGGTTTTAGCAGAGCTTCCAGCTAAGAAGAAAGGCCTGGAGATGTACTTCTGAAAATCAGCCAATGAAAACCCTATGAATTATAACATTACATTCCTTATGTGCATGGGGTCACGATATGAATTGCGGGCCGACTTGATAGTAGCTAATAGCAGCAACGACATTGTATTTATAAGCCATACCAGCTGTTTTCTCTGCTGGGTATTTTGGGGGATGGAGTATGATCAGACACTGAGCTTTTTAAAATGGATAATGTTTAATATTTGGAGCAAGGAGAAGAGGGGATAATATCTTCAGATACTTCTCTTACTCTGAGAAATTACTCAATTTTTGTAAATTCTGATTTTCAGTTTTTTCTTTTTGCTATGCTTGAAGTTTAATTGGAAGATGGTAGACAGGTTTTTCAGTAATCAGTCAAGGGGAGAATTACCAGGCTAATGATGACCAATGGGAAATTTAAAGCAATGATTAAGAAACTTCAAATTTCAGAGAGGTTGTTAATTAATAGTAATATATTCTAGCCTGACTTGATTTTGACCATCCAGAGATTTCCATGTACAAATGTTCCATCCTGTTTTGTTCTGTATAGACTGGTCTTGGAAGAGGCAAGGTGTTATGGATTGAATTGTATTCCCCCAAAATATGTATTATAAATCCTAACCTGTATGCCTGTGGGTATAATCCCATTTGGTAATGTGCTGTGTTTGCCATGTTAATGAGGCAGAATTTGTATAGGATGTATCTTGAGCCAATCTCTTTTGAGATATAAAAGAGATTAAGTAAGCAAGCTAAGGAGGCAGAGATGGGGAAAAAGAGGTGCCAAACCACATGAAGATCGCCCAGGAGCTGAAGCTAAAAAGAGACAAGGACCTTCTCCTAGAGACAAGAGAGAGAAACAGAAAGCTTTCCCCTAGACCTGGCTCCCTGAAGTTAGACTTCTAGCCTCCTAATCTGTGAAAACATAAATTTCTGTTTGTTAAAGCCTTCCATGTGTGGTATTTCTGTTATAACAGCACTAGATATCTAAGATGCAAGGTTTGCAACTATTCTTATGATTTTAGCCATCACATCCTAAGTTGAGCAGATCATTAACTGTGTTCTAAATATTTATACAGCCAATAGCTACAACACAAGCCAAGAATCCTCTTCTTGAAATGCTTGGGTAATAACAACAGGAATTATCTGTGCTTGTACAGAGTGTCTAGATTTTCTAAATGTTCCTCACATACTTTATTTCGTTTGTAAATTAGCTTCATTTAGTAATGGAAAAAACCTGGAAACTGGAAGCACAGAGGGGTTAGGTGACTTGCCTTAGGCCACACAGCCAATCAACAGAGAAGAACTCAAACATAAATATTCTGGCTGCTGGTCTAGCTCTCTTTGCATTATATAACCCAGCCCAATAAAGTCTAAGAGTTTATGCCACTCTTTGTGAGTTAAGCTCCATTCAGAATATGCCTGATAAACACATGCATTTGTAGTAGACTTTTTAAACTCCATCTGTTCTCTCAATTAGTCTTTTGCTTGGTTGGTGCAAAAATCACAACAGAGTCAGCTTGCTTTCCATGTGAAATGTAATGGTGACTAAATGAATAATTTCTTTTATAAGAATCAGCACAAAGCTGGTTCCTATGAGGCAGAGGTTAAAGATGCCCCAAATGTCCAACTTTTCCAAACTATGGCACCACTCCATCATCTCTAACATAAACTACTCCCCTTCCCCTCAGTACCCTCCCTCCTATCTTTGGTTTCCTTAATTCACTGCAAGTCTCACAGAACTCACAAACCATACTTACAGTTAAGTGGTTTATTGGGGAAGTAACAGTACAACTTGGGATAGAAACCAATTTGGGAGTAACAGGAATAACCCAGGATGCAGCTCTTTGATCAGGACAGCTTCTTTTGGTCCTCTGCTGCTGGGCCCTCCTGGGGTCTTGTTGCTACTGGGCCCTGCTGAAGACCTTCTCTGGCAAGTGTTACAATTCTTAGCTCCTTGAATCTGCAAGTCCCACCTGCAGCCATCTCACCCCTGGTTCCTGCAGTCTTGCACCCCCATTGCTCTTGCTACTGCTGCGTTGCTGTCTCATTCTTCCATGTTATAGCTCCTGTCTCTCCCTCTCTCTCTCATTCTCTCCCCGCATGTCTCCCTTTAAGGCTAGCAGGATGGCAAAACTGACCGATCCCTTCGTTAGAGTTCCATATACCTTATTTGCATGCTCCCACCCCCACAAAGGGTGCCGTGTGCCTTATTTACATTATTAGCAAGCTATCCAATCCCCTTGGCAGACCACAAGCACCTTATTTGCATAGTCCCACCCAGTCATTTGGTTAGAGTTACGAAGTCTAGATAGAAGGGCCATATTAAGTATTTCACTGCGCCACAGTGACAAAGCACTTTCAACGTTGCTAAGCTTTTTTTTTTTTTTTACAGTATACTTAAACCTCATCTGCTATAGATCTTTTTTTGAGAACGAGAATGTGGAAAATATGCTGGCAGAACACAAAACACCTGTTAGGTTTTCTTGTCCCTAAACAAAGTGATGTTAGGCAAAAAATTTAAGATAAGAAATGATATGCCATTCACAAGTTACAAAATCTGCAAAAGAAATAATCGCATGAGTTTGCTTCTGAAGGATGAATGTTTTTGTGTACTTATGCTGCTAGATGACCCTTGCATAAAGTATATCCCAACTTGATCTAACTTAACTGTGGCTTTTGATACTATGTGTAAGGAAAAGTTTAGGCTAAAAATGAGTGGTTGTAACTATAGACAATATAATGGGGAAGCACACAGAGCCAATATGCTGAAGTGTTTTCTATTATTTATACTAAACAGTTATAGAAATTATATAGATGTAGGATATAATGACTCTAAATTATATACCTTCTATAATAGTCTTATTTAGTAACCTTTATCCTCCACTTTGAATGGATCCTTTTTCAGAAGTAAGATGGGAGTAGGAAAAGAACCAAAAAGTTTAGACAACTCTGAATTATTAGGTGATGCAGGCTGTATCTGACTGTCCCCCTTATTTTGAGGCAGTATGTATTCTTCTTCCTTTAATACTTGCATATTGGAGGATATTTGTATGCTTAACTTTCTCTGAGACATCTTTCATTATTCTTTATAATATGGCTTCTATTTTAAGTAATTGAGTACCGGATTTTTTTCTCTCAATCCTTTGAGAAACTGTTTTAATTCTTCTGGTATCTATATTTCTGGGCCTTGGTGTTGGGGTGCCAGCCAGGCCATTTGCCATTATGTGTCCTTCTCAACCTTGAGCCTTTAAGGAACTGGTTTTCCTGGAGTCACCTTCAGGTCAACCAATAGCCCAGTAAGCAGGTTAGCAGAGACCATTTTACCTTAGGCATTGGGCTCTTTTGGAGAATTATCTATGTGCAGCCAGTTTCAGAAAGCAGAAACTCCAGGGTCTGATTGGAAGCTGTGCTTTAGGATATTAAATAAAACAACCCATTGCCATCGAGTGTATTCTGACTCATAGCGACTTTGTAGAACAGAGTAGAAATGTCTTACAGAGTTTCCAAGGAGCTGCTGGTGGATTCAAACTGGCAACCTTAATGGCTCTGTTTTTACAGCTGATTGACCCTGAAACCCTGCACATGCTCTGACTCCACCTCCTGAGAAACCAACATGAAAGAAATTTACAATGACCCTCAGGAAACTACCCTGCCTGAACCCCATGTATATAACCTGCTTTCACTGCCTGATTCGAATCATATCTACTCACAATAAATATATTCTGTTATGTTAATTTCTGGCATTTTTCTGTGCATTTAGGTTTTTAACACCCTTCTAGGAATAACTGCATGCCAAACTGGTGAAACGCTTGGACACAACTGGGATATGGAACCAAACCCATTGCTGTCCAGTTGATTCTGACTCATAGTGATGCAATAGGACAGAGTAGAACTGCCCGTAGCGTTTCCAAGGAGCGGCTGGTGGATTTGAACTGCCAGTCTTTTGGTTAGCAGCAGTAGCTCTTAACCACTGCACCACCAGGGCCCCTGGAGTATGGGCAGCAGCTATGATTTCTTATAAAATAAGCTCGGGGATCTTATTATAGTTCCTGGGTGGTGCAAATGGCTAATGCACTTGGCTGGAGGTTCGGGTCTACTCAGAGTCACTTTGGAAGGAAAGCTTGGCAATCTATTTCTGAAGAATCAGCCATTGAAAAACCCTATGGAACACAGTTCTACTGTGATGCAGTCAGAATCGACTCAATGGCAACTGCTAACTAACATTAGTATAATTTTTGAATATTCTTTGATACATGTGGTGGTGAAAGAATATTTACAGATATGCAAGAAGAGTACAAAAATAGTTTCTGGTCTTTTGCATCCCTTTTGGAAATACACAAATTTGTATATTTCTTGTATTAGGAAATTTATAAATAGTTATTTAAAAATAAATCTTAATACAAGTGAAAAGTAGATGTTCAAGTTTTCAGACCTCTCTTATAGAAAGATGAAGAATGGGAGCTGTTGACCAATATGAGCACAAGTTTTTTCTTTCTTTTTTTTTTCCAGGCACGAATCTAAATTGTCCATAAATAAATTTATTGTGCAAAATAGGAAGACCTATGTGTATTTTTTTAGCTAAATATTTTTGACATAGTGTGACTTGTAGAGTTAACAAATACCTAGTAAATCTGGACTTCGCAGACAACCAAAATCAGTGTAGTCCAAATCAAAACCAAAACCAAAAATATTCAACCATCTGAACAAGCAAAAAGGCACAGGCTATGGCCTTAACTGGAGCCCGGGTGGCCCAGTGGTTAAGTACCACAGCTGCTAATCAAAAAAGTCAGCAGTTCAAATACACCAGCCACTCCTTGGAAACCCTATGAGGCAGTTCCTCTGTGTTCTGTTGGGTTGCTATGAGTCAAAATTGACTCCATGGTAAGAGGTTGATAGCCTTAACTAACTTAAAATTCTAGAGTTCTTTTACCTGATTTCCTCAGTTCTCTTTACAGAATCCAAATAAGCCTTTTTCTATTCTTATCAAAAAAAAAAAAATTTTTATTTTATTATTATTTTTTTTATCAAAGAGTGTGCTTAAAGAAGATGGTGAAAGTAAGGAGATTTTAAGAAAAATATTTTGCATATTCAAAAAGGGAAGTTTAAAGACAAAATAAAAAGCATTCTTAACTGATATTTCCCTAAGAATATGGGTATGTTTTTACTCAACAAATAAGATTATCAAAGAAGCCTGGATTTTAATGAGACAGGTATCTTAGAGATCAAACAAATGATAGAAACAGTCTACTTTGCTCATGTGTCAGGTGTCAAAATCCAAGTGCTTCCTAACTATGGACTTTGCTATACTTTCAAAATGAATGAACATTGCATGGGAAATGCTTTTATTGCCCATTGTGTCATGTCAGTTACAGGCTAAGGCATTTTTAATTACCTAAACTGCCTGGAACATAATTGGGATATATGAAAATGTAAAATAGTCTGAAGACAACAGTTACCAGTATTAACAAATTTTTTTTATCATTTCGTACCAGTATCATTTAACCTGATTTGCCCAGTGCAACCTGCCTTTTGATTTCTTGACTGCTGCTTCCGTGGATGTTGATTGTGGGCAAATCTGCTGCAAAAGTGTTAAAAAGCAAAGATGTCACTTTGAGGACTGAGGCGCACCTGACCCAAGCCATGGTATTTTCTATTGCCTCATATGCACGAAAAAGCTGGACAATGAATAAGGAAGATCAAAGAAGAATTGATGCCTTTGAAATATGGAGCTGGCAAAGAATATTGGCGATAACACAGACTGCCAGAAAAACAAACAAATCTGTCTTGGAAGAAGTATAGCCAGAATGCTCCTTAGAAGCATGGGTGGCAATACTACGTCTCACATACTTTGAACCTGTTATCAAGAGGGACCAGTTGCTGGAGGACGTCATGCTTGGTAAAGTAGAGGGTCAGTGAAAAAGAGGAAGACCCTGAACGAGATGGATTGACACTGTGGTTGCAAAATGGGCTCAGACGTAACAATGATTGCGAGCATGGAGCAGGACCGGGCAGTGTTTTCTCTGTGTTTATAGGGTCATTATGAATTGGAACTGACTCCATGGCACCTAACAACAATTATTTAACCTAATTTCTCTGGAAGTCAAGGAACACGGGATGGAAGAAAGAGTTCAGAGTTGATAAATGGCATCGTGAGTAGCCTGTAACAAGATTATAGTAAAAGAAAGACCTGTCCCACCTTTCTACCCTTAGGAGGAAGCGGAGCAGTGTTACCTCCAAAGAGAATTCTCATTCTTTGCCAAAAGCATTCCTAGAGGGCCTTTTTTAAAAAATAATTTTTATTGTGCTTTAAGTGAAATTTTACAAATCAAGTCAGTCTGTCACATATAAACTTATATACACCTTACTACATGCTCCCATTTACTCTCCCCCTAGTGAGTCAGCCCACTCCCTCCTTCCAGTCTCCCATGACCGTTTTGCCAGTTTCTAACCCTCTCTACCCTCCCATTTCCCCTCCAGATGGGAGATGCCAACACAGTCTCAAGTGTCCACCTGATACAAGTAACTCACTCTTCATCAGCATCTCTCTCCAATCCATTGTCCAGTCCCTTCCATGTCTGATGAGTTGTCTTCGGGAATGGTTCCTGTCCTGGGCCAAAAGAAGGTTTAGGGACCATGACCACCGGGATTCTTCTAGTCTCAGTCATGCAATTAAATCTGGTCTTTTTAAGAGAATTTGGGGTCTGCATCCCACGGTTCTCCTGCTCCTTCAGGGGTTCTCTGTTGTGCTCCCTGTCAGGGCAGTCATCGGTTGTGGCCGGGCACCATCTAGTTCTTCTGGTCTCAGGATGATGTAAGTCTCTAGTTCATGTGGGCCTTTCTGTCTCTTGGGTTCATAGATACCGTGTGACCTTGGTGTTCTTCATTCTCCTTTGATCCAGGTGGGTTGAGACAAATTGATGCATCTTAGATGGCTGCTTGTTAGCATTTAAGACCCCAGACACCACACTTCAAAGTGGGATGCAGAATGTTTTCTTATTAGAATTTATTTTGCCAATTGACTTAGAAGTCCCCTTAAGCCATAGTCCCCAAACCCCTGCCCGTGCTCCGCTGACCTTCGAAGCATTCAGTTTATCCCGGAAACTTCTTTGCTTTTGGTCCAGTCCAGTTGAGCTGACCTTCCCTGTATTGAGTATTGTCCTTTCCTTCACCTAAAGTAGTTCTTATCTACTATCTAATCAGTAAATAACCCTCCTAGAGGGCCTTTTTGGTGCTTCGTTCTGGGCTTATGAAATGGGAATAAGAGGCATATTAGTTTTGTCCCAGCTCCACCAGCTGCGTGTGATCAGGGACAAACATATTACTGTTTGCTCCCTGGGCTTTGATAAAATTAGAAGTTTGAACTGGGATTTCTGTGGCCTTTCTGTTTTTAAGGAAACTCTGGTGGCATAGTGGTTAAGTGCTACGGCTACTAACCAAAAGGTCACAGTTTGAATCCACCAGGCTTTCCTTGGAAACTCTATGGGGCAGGTCTACTCTGTCCTATAGGGTCACTATGAGTCGGAATCAACTCGACAGCAATGGGTTTGGTTTGGTTTTTCTTTTTTAAAATTCTACAATTCTAGGAGGATAAAAATTAAGAAGATAAAACACATGGGTATCATAATGAGTTTTTGAGCAATTCTTTACTGTGAAATAACTTTTTAGAAGTAGTGACCTTTAGGTTCCAAAGTCCTGCCTATAAATACAAGTCAGAGGAGGAAATAACTTTTACTGAGCACTTTTAAAGGTTATATGTTACCTTCCTGAGGAAGTTTCCCTGACACTCACCCTCCTGAACACCTCTTAAATTACTCATTCCTTCCTTTATGTTCCATCTGTATCTTCTCCATGTTTCTAATATTATTATAAGGTACTTATTTATATGCCTGTTCTCTCTACTGGACTATTAGTTCCTTGAGTATAGAACTGTATTTTAGTGTCTTATTCATATTTTTAATTTCTGTTTATCACACAGTTTAATATTGGCATATTAAAGGCCCTTAAATGCCTTATTATTATGTATTAACATAATTGGAATAAATATCGATTCAGTTTGTATATGGTATCTCACTGAATCCACATAACAATCCTATCTCTAAGAAAACAAACTCAGAAAGGGAACACAACTTCCTTATGTTACACTGTACAAATGACTCTCTGACTCCAAAACTTGAGCTCTTTCTGCCTTATCAAGCTGCCTTCCACACATAGTGACAAGAGGTCATTAGGAGTTATACAGAGTCAGATTTGGTGTAAAACTTGGTAATCATGGGGAAAAACTTGGCCAAATTCAGTGTTATTGAACAGTATACATATTTTGTCTCATTATGCGTGGCTGATGTATCTGTTAGTCCTAGGGAAACAAAGTTGCTGATTATTTTGAATTTTTAAATGAGTACAAATTATCTTTGCTTTTTTTTTTTCTTCCTTACTTGAGCCACAATTGGGATTGCCAGCAACAATGGGAGAAGAATTCACTAGCTTCTTTCCTCAGTCTGGGCCTCACAGTGATTTTCACAACCCTCTTTTTCTCTCTTCTGAAAACACTATGGCTTGGGTGAGGTGCACCTTAGTCTTCCAGTCAACATCTTTGCTTTTTAACACTTTAAAGAGGTCTTTTGCAGCAGATTTGCCCAATGCAATGCTCCTTTTGACTGCTGCTTTCATGAGTGTTGATTTTGGATCCAAGTAAATGAAATCCTTGACAACTTCAATCTTTTCCTGTTTATCATGATGTTGCTTATCAGTCCAGTTGTGAGGATTTTTGTTTTCTTTATGTTGAGGTGTAATCCATACTGAAGGCTGTGGTCTTTAATCTTCATCAATAAGCGCTTCAAGTCCTCTTCACATTCAGCAAGGAAGGTTGTGCCATCTGCATAACACAGGTCGTCAACGAGTCTTCCTCCAATTCTGATGCCACGTTCTTCTTCACGTAGTTCAGCTTCTCTAATTATTTGCTCAGCATACAGACTGAATAAACGTGGTGAAAGGATGCAACCCTGACACACAGCTTTCTTGATTTTAAACCATACAATATCCCCCTGCTGTGTTTGAACGACTGCCTCTTGGCCTATGTACAGTTTTGTCATGAGCACAATTAAGTGTTCTGTAATTCAGATTCTCTGCAATGTTATCCATAATTTGTTATGATCCACACTGTCAAATATCTTTGCAAAGTCAATAAAATATAGGTAAAAATCTTTTTGGTATTCTTTCAGCCAGGATCCATCTGACATCAGCAATGGTATCCCTCGTTTGATGCCCTCTTCTGAATCTGGCTGGAATTTCTGGCAGTTTCCTGTTGATGTAGTGCTGCAGCCACTTTTGAATGATCTTCTGCAAAATTTTACTTGCATATGATATTAATGATATTGTTCAATAATTTCCATATTCTATTGGATCACCTTTCTTTGGAAGGGACACAAATATGGATCTCCTCCAGTCATTTGACCAGGTAGCTGTCTTCCAAATTTCTTGACATAGAAAAGTGAGCACTTTCAGCACTGCAGCTGTTTGTTGAACCATCTCAACTGGTATTCATTCAATTCCTGGAGCCTTGTTTTTCACCAATGCCTTCAGTGCAGCTTGGACTTCTTCCTTCAATACCGTTGGTTCCTTATCATATACCTCCTGAAATGGTTGAATGTCAACCAATTCTTTTTGGCACAGTGACTCTGTGTATTCCTCCCATCTGCTTTTGATGCTTCCTGCATCATTGAATACTTTGTCCATAAAATCCTTCAATATTTCAGCTCAAGTCTTGAATTTTTTCTTCAGTTCTTTCAGCTTGAGAAATGCTGAGTGTGTTCTTCCCTTTTGGTTCCCTGTCTCCAGGTCTTTGAACGTCATTATAATACTTTATTTTGTCTTCTTAAGCTGCCCTTTGAAATATTCTGTTCAGCTCTTTTACTTTCTCATTTCTTCCATTTGCTTTAGCTACTCTATGTTCAAGGGCAAGTTTCAGAGTCTCTTCTGACATTCATTTTGGCCTTTTCTTTTTTTCCTGCCTTTTTTAATGACCTTTTGCTTTCTTCATGTATGATGTCTTTGATGTCTTCCCACAAATCATCTGGTCTTTGGTCATTAGTGTTCAGTGCATCAAATCTAGTTTTGAGATGGTCTGTAAATTCAGATGAGATATACTCAAGGTCTTTTTATGGCTCTCATGAACTTGTTTTAATTTCCTTAGCATAACTTGAACTTGCATATGAGCAAATGATATTCTCTTCTGCCTTCAGCACCTGGTCTTATTCTGACAGATGGTATTGAGCTTCTCCATCGTCTCCTTCCACAGATGTAGTTGATTTTATTCCTATGTTTTACAGCGGATGAAGGCCATGTGTACAGTCACCATTCATGCTGTTGAAAGGTATTTGCAATGAAGAAGTCATTGGTCTTGTAAAATTCTATCATGCGATCTCTAGTGTCATTTCTATCACCAAGGCCATATTTTCCAACTACTGATCCTTCTTCTTCCTTTCCAACTTAGCCATTCCAATCACCAGTAATTATCAATGCACGATGGCCACATGTTTGATCAATTTCAAACTGCAGGAGTTGGTAAAAATCTTCAATTTCCTCATCTTTTGTATTAGTGTTTGGTGCATAAGTTTGAATAATAGTCATATTAACTGGTCTTCCTTGTAGGCATATGGATATTATTCTATCACTGACAATGTATTGCAGAATAGATCTTGAAATGTTCTTTTTGACAATGAGCTCGACGCCATTCCTCTTTAATTTGTCATTCCCTGCATAGTAGACCATATGATTGTCTGATTCAAAATGGCCAGTACCAACCCATTTCAGCTCAATAATGCCTACGATGCATTCCGTTTAGTTTTTGATGACTTCCAATTATCCTTGATTCACACTTCCTACATTTCACATTCTGATTGTTAATGAATGTTTGCAGCTGTTTCTCTCATTTGGAGTCATGCCACATCAGTAAATGAAGGTTCTGAAAGCTTGACTCCATCACGTCATTAAAGTTAACTCTACTTTGAGGAAGTAGCTCATCCCCATTTGTATTTTGAGTGCTTTCCAACCTGTGGAGCTCATCTTCCGGCACTATATCAGACAATGTTCTGGTACCATTAATAAGGTTTTTACTGGCCAATTTTTTCAGAAGTAGACTGTAAGGTCCTTCTTACTAGTCTGTCTTAGTCTGGAAGTTCCCCTGAAACCTGTCCACCAAGGGTGACCTTAACTGGTATTTGAAATACTAGTGGGAAAGTTTCCAGTGTCACAGCGACATGCAAACCACTACAGTACAGCAAACTGACAGATGCATGGTGGTAAGCCTGTAACACCCGGTATTCCCAAGAGGTCTCCCATCCAAGTACTATCCAGGCACAAGCCTGCTTAACTTCTGAGATCAGATGAGATTGGGCATGTTCAGGGTGGTATGAAAGGTCTGTGTTTTATAGACCTGTCTAATCTTTGACTGCAGGGTGAACTTTGGAAGTGACTTCCCTTCTGAGTTAGAGGGTGTTTAGTGGCCATACTCTCATGGTTTCTGTAGTCTCTGTCAGACCAGTAAGTCTGTTTGTGTGTGTGTGTGTGTGTGAATTTCATTCTACATTTTTCTCTCGCTCTGTCCAGGACCCTCTATTGTAATCCCTGGCAGAGATGTTGGTGGTGGTAGCTGGGCACCATCTAATTCTTCTGGGATCAGGCTGGTGAAGGCTATGGTACATGTTGTCCATTAGTCCTTTGGACTAATCTTTTCCTTGTATCTTTTGTTTTCTTCATTCTCCTTTGCTTCAGATGTGATGGGACAAACAGATATATCTTAGATAGCCGCTCCCAAGCTTTTAAGTACCCAGACGCTACTCACCAAAGTTGAATGTAGAGCATTATCTTGATAAACTATGTTGTGTCAATTATTTGGATGTCTCCCAAGACCATGGTCCCCAGCCCTCAACCCAGTAACTCAGTCCCTGAAGAAGTAGATGTGTCTATGAAGCTTCTATGACTTTGCCTTCGTCAAGTTGTGCTGGCTTCCCCTATATTATGTACTGTCTTTCCCTTTGCCAGTGTTACCACTTATCTATTGTCCTCATAACAACCAAAGATTGTTTCTTTCTGTGTGTAAACCTTTCCTTGAATTTTTATAATAGCTGTATCATACAGTGTTTGTCCTTCTGAGATTGACTTATTTCGCTCAGCACCCCTGCAGCTTCTGACAGTTCTTTCTGGTCAAATTCATTCCCTGTTGTGTTCCTGACAGCACCTTTTCCAAGAACCCTCCTCCAGAACCGACAGAGAGAGAAAGCCTTCCCCTGGAGCTGATGCCCTGAATTTGGACTTCTAGCCTACTAGACTGCCAGAAAATGCATTTCTCTTTGTTAAAGCCATCCACTTGTGGTATTTCTGTTACAGCAGCACTAGATAACTAAGACAGTATTTGGTATCAGCAGTGGGGTGCTGCTCTAACAGATACCTAAAATGTGGAAGCGGTTTTGAAATTGTGAATGGAGAGAGGACTCAGAAGGAAATGAGGAGAGCTGTTACATGGGAGACGTTGCAGACAGTGAGAAGCAGCAGCAGAGGGCCAGCAGCAGTAGAGAACTGGCAACAGCAGAACCAGGAGACCAGCACAAGAGTGCCTGTGCATAGGAGGCTTCCTGGTGGAGTGGGGTGCCTCTGGGCACTTATCTGCAGAGCTAGGCTTGATGACTCACGAAGCTAGAGAGCTGAGTGCCTTTAAGTCAAAGTTTACTAGTGGAGTGGGGTGCCTCTAGGCACTTATTGTTGGAGCTACAGAGCTTTGGAACACTTTCCCCAGCAGGGCAGATGTGGGCATGAAGCCCCAGGGCTGAGAGGCCCCAGAACCAGGAAACAGAAGCAGAAGAGATGAGGAACACAGGAAGCTGAGCTACCTCAGTCTCAAAAGGTATGGTCTTGACCTCTGGGGTTTCAAAGGGTGGAGCCATGGCCTCTGGTGTTTCTAAGGGTAGAGTCGCCACTCAGATGGACTAGGAGAATGGTGCACCTAAAGCTGAGGGAGCAGAGTTGCCGTCCCAGTGGGCCTGGAAGGCAGAGCTGAAGCACAGGGCCAAGCGGCCTCTACTCAGAATTCAGAGCGTGTGGCCCGTACCTAGAGGCTAGAGGGCAGGGCTATTGTGTGAATGGTCTCAGAGAACAGAGGATTATTTTCAAAGCCTTGAGGACTAATATAATGTGTTCTCCTGACTTACTTGGTGCCCATTATGCCTTCTTTCCCTTCGGTTTCTCCTGTTTGTAATGGAAATGTCTAGTTTGTGCCCATTCCACCATTGTACATTGGAAGCAGATAACTTGTTTTCTAGATTTCACAGATGAAGAGGAATTTTTGGATTTTGGTCATAGAGTTGATCTAAGACTTTTGCTATGATATGATGGGGTGAATATGTTTTATATGTGGCAAGGGCATAAATTTTGGGGGGCCAAAGGTGGAATGTCATGGAACAAATTATGTCCCCCCAAAATATGTATCAATTTGGCTAGCCATAGTTCCCAGTATTGTGAGCTTGTCTACCACTTTGTTGTTTGATGTGATTTTCCTATGTGTTGTAAATCCTAATATCTATTTGTGGTTAATGAGGCAAAATTAGATTATGTTAAGGAGGATTAGGGTGGGATGTAACACTCTTGCTTAGGTCACATACCTGATCCAATGTAAGGCGAGTTTCCCTGGGGTATGGCCTGCACAGGCAGTTCTACTCCGTCCTATAGGGTTGCTATGAGTCGGAATTGATTCGATGGCACTGGGTTTTTATGGCCTGCACCACCTTCTATTTACAGGAGATAAAAGGAGAGAGAAGCAAGCAGAGAATGGGTACCACGTATCACCAAGAAAGCAGTGCATGGAGATACTTCCTTGAGGTGGAGCCAAGATGGCAGAATAGGCAGACGCTTCTAGCGAGCTCTCTTTACAACAAAGACCTGAAAGAACGAGTGAAATGAGTATATTTGTGACAACCTTGAAGCCCTGAGCATCAAAGGCAAACTTAGACAATGAACTGAGGGGCAGGGGGAGGAAGCGACCGTTCAGAAGTGGAGAGGAGTTACCGGACCTGAATCACGGGGAGCCCTCAGGGATTATTCCTGGAGCAGCAGGGGCGGTGGCGGCAGGCTGGTACTAGTGTTCAGCCGCAGTTTACTCAGGGAGAAGCAGCCAGCCACACAGCCTACTCACACCTCCGGAACCTGAGGAGAACAGCGCTCTCAGCAAAAGCTAAGTACTCGCGTATATTTTACCATGCCCCCTGCCAACCCCCAAGCCGGCTTCAGCGGCATAATCCCTGGGCCTGAGATACACCCTGGTGAGCACCTAGAGCCATCCTCCCTGCCTTGGGGAAGGAAAAAATTTGCATTTGGGGGAAAAGATAATTTGCTAGCCCCATTAACTGGAGGAGCTCAGGACAGAAGCGGCTCCTCCCCAGGCATGAACTGTGCGTGGATCTTGAGCACCTTTCCCTTCTGCAGGGACCTGTGTGGGCCTATTTCAGGAGAATAGGCCCTTGTTGGCAAACTCTAACCATTTCAGCTGTGCGGTGGGGAGGTGGTATTTGATGTTTTGACATCACTTTGCCTATTAAACAAGGTCCTCACCTACCCACATGAGGGACCTAAGGATTGGTAGCTCCACTCAGGTCACCCAGCCACCCGTGACAGGGGTCCAAAAATAACTGGTACCTCCCAATCCTTATAACCAAAAACATTGGGTGCCCATGGTCCCTCTGCAGATCCCAAAGACCAGCACACTCTAGGGAACAGAGATGCATTTTCCTCAGAGACACTAGGGGGTCAGTTCTCAGCCCCCTGCCTTGTTCAGAACATGACCCCCTGCTGCAATCAGATACCAGTATGTATGCCAATCACCCCGCCCCTCTAAGACTGTAGTACAGAGCCTGTACCACACACTTGATGATCAGCTACCTGGAAAACTGAGCTGAATTCATACAAGAAAGCTGAATGGACTCCTAGACTGATACACCTGATAGCAACTCTAGCCACCTGGGGACAGGACACCAGAGCTCCAAAGGCAAAAATAATCAAGCTAGCTCACTCAAGCAGCCCATAGGGGTATACCAAAACAAAACAAAGCAAGAAGCTATGACACAGTAAGCAAGCATAAACTAATGCAGTAACTTATAGATGGCTCGGAGACAACAGTCAACATCAAGTCACATAAAGAAACAGACCATGATCGCCTCAACAGGCTCTCAAAACAAAGAATCCAGGGATCTTCTACATGAGAGTGCATTCCTGGAATTATCAGATGCAGAATACAAAAGTTTAATATATAGAGCCCTTCAGGACATCAGGAAGGAAATGAGGCAATATGCAGAACAAGCCAAGGAACACACAGATAAAGCAACTGAAGAAATAGATTATTGAAGAACATAATGAAAAGTTGAATAGCTGGAAAAATCCATAGACAGACAGCAATCAGAAATTCAGAAGATTAACCATAAAATTACAGAATTAGACAATTCAGTAGAAAGTCAGAGGAGCAGAATTGGTCAAGTAGAAGCTAGAATTTCTGAACTCGAAGATAAATCACTTGGCACTAATATATTTGAAGAAAAATCACATAAAAGAATTAAAAAAAAAATGAAGAAACCTTAAGAATCATGTGGGACTCTATCAAGAGAAATAACCTACGACTCATGGGAGTACCAGAACAGGGAGGGATAACAGAAAATACAGAGAAAATTGTTGAAGACTTCTTGGCAGAAAACTTCCCTGCTGTTGTGAAAGATGAGAAGATATCTATCCAAGATGCTCATCGAACTCCACATAAGGTAGATGTTAAAAGAAAGTCACCAAGACATATTGTAATCAAACTTGCCAAAACCAAAGATAAAGAGAGAATTATAAGAGCAGCGAGGGATAAATGAAAAGTCACCTACAAAGGAGAGCCAGTAAGAATAAGCTTGGACTACTCCGCAGAAACCATGCAGCCAAGAAGGCAATGGGATGATATATTTAAAAAAATTGAAGGAAAAAAATTGCCTGTCAAGAATCATATATCCATCAAAACTGTCTCTTAAATATGAAGGTGAAATTAAGACATTTCCAGATAAACACAAGTTGAGGGAATTTGTAAAATCCAAACCAAAACTACAAGAAATCCTAAAGGGAGTTCTTTGGTTAGAAAATCAATAATATCAGGTATCAACCCAAGACTAGAACACTGGGCAGAGCAACCAGAAGTTAACCCAGACAGGGAACTCCAAAAAAACAAAGCAAGATTATTAAAAAAAAAAAAAAGCCCAAAACAGGGTAACAGCATGTTATTATATAAAAGAAGACAACATTAAAATAATAAAGAGGGACTAAGAAATGTAATCATACACCTTCCATATGGAAAGGAAGATATGGTGATTCCAAGAAATAAAAGTTAGTTTTAAATTTAGAAAAATAGGGATAAATAATAAGGTAACCACAAAGGAGACAAACTATCCTACTCACCAAAATAAAATACAAGGGAAAAATACAGACTCAGCAGAAACAAAATCAACAAAAACAAATATGAGGAAAGGACTATATGTAAAGAAAATCTACTCAACACAAAAAATCAAGTGAGAAAAAGAAACTGTCAACAACATACAAAAAAGACATCGAAATGATAACACTAAATTCATACCTATCCATAATTACCCTGAATGTAAATGGACTAAATTATAAATGCACCAATAAAGAGACAGAGAGTGGCAGAATGGATTAAAAAACAAGATCCGTCTATATGCTGCATACAAGAGACACACCTTAGACTTAGAGACACAAACAAACTAAAACTCAAAGGATGGAAAAAAATATATCAAGCAAACAACAATCAAAAAAAAGAGCAGGAGTGGCAATATTAATTTCTGACAAAATAGACTTTAAAGTTAAATCCATCATAAAGGATAAGGAAGGACACTATATAATGATTAAAGGGACGATACACCAAGAAGATATAACCATATTAAATATTTATGCACCCAATGACAGGGCTGCAAGATACATAAAACAAACTCTATCAGCATTGAAAAGTGAGATAGACAGCTCCACAATAGTAGTAGAAGACTTCAACACACCACTATCGGTGAAGGACAGGACATCCAGAAAGAAGCTCAATAAAGACACGGAAGATCTAAATGCCGTAACCAACCAAACTGACCTCACAGACAAATACAGAACACTCCACCCAACAGTAACCAGGTATACTTTCTTTTCTAGTGTACATGGAACATTCTCTAGAATAGACCACATATTAGGTAATAAAGCAAGCCTTAACAGACTCCAAAACATTGAAATACTACAAAGCATCTTCTCTGGCCATAAGGCCATGAAAGTGAAAATCAATAACAGGAAAAGCAGGGAAAAGAAATCAAACACTTGGAAACTGAACAATACCCTGCTCAGAAAAGACTGGGTTACAGAAGACATTAAGGATGGAATAAAGAAATTCATAGAATCCAATGAGAATGAAAACACTTCCTATCAGAACCTTTGGGACACAGCAAAAGCAGTGCTCAGAGGCCAGTTTATATCAATAAATGCACACATCCAAAAGGAAGAAAGGGCCAAAATCAAAGAATCATCCCTACAACTTGAACAAATAGACCAACAAAAGAAACTCAAAGACACCAGAATAAAACAATAAAAACTAGAGCTGAACTAAATGAAACAGAAAACAGAAAAACAGTTGATAGAATTAACAAGACCAAAAGCTGGTGTTTTAAAAAAATCAACAAAATTAATAAAGCACTGGCCAAACTGACAAAACAAAAACAGGAGAGGAAGCGAATAACCCGAATAAGAATGAGATGGGTGATATTACAGTAGACCCAACTGAAATTAAAAGAATCATATGAGATTCCTATGAAAAATTGTACTCAAACAAATTTGAAAACCTAGAAGAAATGGATGAATTCCTAGAAACACACTACCTGCCTAAACTAACACAAACAGAGGTTGAACAACTAAATAGACCTATAACAAAAGAAGAGATTGAAAAGGTAATCAAAAAACTCCCAACAAAAAAAAACCCTTGTCTGGATGGCTTCACTGCAGAGCTCTACCAAACTTTCAGAGAAGAGTTAACACCACTACTACTAAAGGTATTTCAGAGCATAGAAAAGGACGGAATACTACCAAACTCGTTCTATGAAACCACCACATCCCTGATACCAAAACCAGGTAAAGACACCACAAGAAAAGAACATTATAGACCTATATCCCTCATGAATGTAGATGCAAAAATCCTCAACAAAATTCTAGCCAATAGAATTCAACAACATATCAAAAAAATAATTCACCATGACCAACTGGGATTCATACTAGGTATGCAGGGATGGTTCAACGTTAGAAAAACAATTAATGTAATCCACCACATAAATAAAACAAAAGACAGGAATCACATGACTTTATCAATTGATGCAGAAAAGGCATTTGACAAAGTTCAACACCCATTCATGATAAAAACTCTCAGCAAAATAGGAATAGAAGGAATATTCTTCAACATAATAAAGTGCATTTACACAAAACCAACAGCCAACATCACCCTAAATGGAGAGAGCCTGAAAGCATTCCCATTGAGATCAGGAACCAGACAAAAATACCTTTTATCACCACTCTTATTCAGCATTGTGCTGGAAGTCCTAGCCAGAGCAATTAGGCTAGATAAAGAAATAAGGACATCCAGATTTGCAAGGAAGAAGTAAAAGTATCTCTATTTGCAGGCAGATGACATGATTTTATACACAGAAAACCCTAAGGAATCCTCCAGAAAACTACTGAAACTAATAGAAGAGTTCAGCAGAGGATCAAGATACAAGATAAACATACAAAAACCAGTTGGATTCCTCTACACCAACAAAAAGAACATCGAAGAGGAAATCAACAAATCAATGCCATTTAGAGTAGCCAACAAGAAGATAAAATACTTAGGAATAAATCTTACCAGAGATGTAAAAGACTTATACAAAGAAAACTACAGTACACTTCTGCAGGAAACCAAAAGAGACTTACATAAGTGGAAGAACATACCTTGCTCGTGGATAGGAAGACTTAATATTGTGAAAATGTCTATTCTACCAAAAGCGATTTATACAATTAATGCAATTCCAATCCAAATCCCATCGACATTCTTTAATGAGATGGAGAAACAAAACACCAACTTCATATGGAAGGGAAAGAGGCCCCAGATAAATAAGGCATTACTGAAAAAGAAGAACAAAGTGGGAGGCCTTACTTTACCTGATTTTAGTACCTATTATACTGCCACAGTAGTCAAAACAGCCTGGTACTGGTACAACCACAGATACAGGGACCAATGGAACAGAACTGAGAATCCAAAGATAAATCCATCCACATATGAGCAGCTGATGTTTGACAAAGGCCCCCAAACAGTTAAATGGGGAAAAGACAGTCTTTTTAACAAATGGTGCTGGCATAACTGGATATCCATCTGCAAAAACATATGAAACAAGACCCATACCTCACTCCATGCACAAAAACTAACTGAAAATGGATCAAAGACCTATATATAAAATCTAAAATGATAAAGATCATGGAAGAAAAAATAGGGATAACATTCGGAGCCCTAATACATGGCGTAAACAGTATACAAAACATTATAAAGAATGTAGAAGAAAAACTAGATAACTGGGAAAAAAAAAAAAAAAAGATAACTGGGAGCTCCTAAAAATCAAACACCTATGCTTATCCGAAGACTTCACCAAAGTGTAAAAAGCCTATCTACAGACTGGGAAAAAGTTTTTAGCTATGACATTTCTGGTCAGCGTCTGATCTCTAAAATCTACATGATACTGCAAAAGCTCAACTGCAAAAAGACAAATAACCCAATTAAAAAATGGGCAAAAGATATGAATAGACACTTCACTAAAGAAGACATTCAGGTAGCTAACAGATATATGAGGAAATGTTCATGATCATTAGCCATTAGAGAAATGCAGATCAAAACTACAATGAGATTTCATCTTACTCCAACAAGGCTGGCATTAATCCAAAAAACACAAAAGAATAAATGTTGGAGAGGCTGTGGAGAGATTGGAACACCTATACACTGCTGGTGGGAATGTCAAATGGTACAACCACTTTGGAAATTGATTTGGTACTTCCTTAAAAAGCTAGAAATAGAACTACCATATGACCCAGCAATCCCACTCCTTGGAATATATCCTAGAGAAATAAGAGCCTTTACACGAACAGATATATGCACACCCATGTTTATTGCAGCACTGTTTACAATGGCAAAAAGATGGAAGGAACCGAGGTGCCCATCAATGGATGAATGGATAGATAAATTATGGTATATTCGCACAATGGAATACTACGCATCGATAAAGAACAGTGAGGAATCTGTGAAACATTTCATAACGTGGAGGAACCTGGAAGGCATTATGCTGAGTGAAATAAGTCAGTTGCAAAAGGACAAATATTGTATAAGACCACTATTGTAAGGACTTGAGAAATATTTTGAACTGAGAAAAAAACTTTCTTTTGTGGTTATGAGATGGGGTAGGGAGGGAGGGTGGGAGAGGGGTATTCACTAATTAGATAGTAGGTAAGAACTACTTTAGGTGAAGGGAAAGACAGTGCACAATACCGGGGAGGTCAGCACAATTGGACTAAACCAAAAGCAAAGAAGTTTCCTGAATAAACTGAATGCTTCGAAGGTCAGTGTAGCAGGGGCAGGGGTCTGGGGACCATGGTTTCAGGGGACATGTAACTCAATTGGCATAATAAAATCTATTAAGAAAACATTCTGCATCCCACTTTGAAGAGTGGTGTCTGGGGTCTTAAACGCTAGCAGGCAGCCATCTAAGATGCATCAATGAGTCTCAACCCACCTGGATCAAAGGAGAATGAAGAACACCAAGGACACAAGGAGATTATGAGTCCAAGAGACAGAAAGGGCCACATGAACCCGAGATTACATTATCCTGAGACCAGAAGAACTAGATGGTGCCCGGCTACAACCAATGACTGCCCTGACAGGGAACACAACAGAGAACCCCTGAGGGAGCAGGAGAGCAGTGGGATGCAGGCCCCAGATTCTCATAAGACCAGACTTAATGGTCTGACTGAGATTGGAAGGACCCCAGTGGTCATGGCCCCCAGACCTTCTGTTGGCCCAGGACAGGAACCATTCCCGAAGCCAACACTTGAGACATGGATTGGACTGGACAATGGGTTGGAGAGGGATGCTGGTGAGGAGTGAGCTTCTTGGATCAGGTGAACACTTGAGACTATGTTGGCATCTCCTGCCTGGAGGGTAGATGAGAGGGTGGAGGGGGTTAGAAGGTGGTGAAATGGACACAAAAATAGAGATTGGAGGGAGACAGCGGGTTGTCTCATTAGGAGGAGAATAATTAAAAGTGCGTAGCAAGGTGTATATGGGTTTTTGTGTGAGAGACTGACTTGAATTGTAAACTTTCACCTAAAGCACAATAAAAATTATATATATATATATATAAAGAAAGCAGTGCATGGAGTAGAGCGTGTCCTTTGGACTTGGGTTTCCTGTGTGAAGAAGCTCCTAGTGCAGGGCAAGATTAATGAGAAGGACTGTCCTCCAGAGCTTACAGAGAGAGAAAGCCTTCCTCTTGAGCTGACACCCTGAATTTAGACTTCTAGCCTACTTTACTGTGAGGATATAAATTTCTCTTTGTTAAAGTCGTCTACTGGTGGTATTTCTGTTATAGCAGCACTAGATAACCAAGACACATTGGTCAAGTTGTGCTGACTTCCCCTGTATTATGTGCTGTCTTTCCCTTCACCAAAGTTACCACTTACATATTGTCCAGTTAGTGTTTTTCCCACCCCATCCCTCCTCTCCCTTGTAACCATCGAAGATTGTTTCTTTCTTTGTGTAAACCTTTCCTTGAGTTTTTATAATAGCTAAAAAAAAAAAAAAAATTTTTTTTTTTTTTAATCTCATGCAATATTTGCCCTTCTGTAGTCGACCCTTTCACTCAGTGTCATTACTGCTTTTGACAATGCTTTCTTTAGGGTCAAATTCATTCCCTGTTTTATTCCCGACAGCACTTTTCCAAATCCTTTGTGCCTTTCTCAAGCTCCTTACTCTACTCTCATCTTCCTGTATTACTTTCATCTTAATCTCCAAGTTTGTTAATAGATTTGAGGTTATCATATGATGGGAATTTGAGTTTTGCTATTTTGCATCTTAATATTTCTTTTACTCTTTCATTTTTCTCCATTTCACCGGGATGTCTTCTTCCTCTTTACCTCCTAAATGGTGGTATTTTCCAAGGTTGTGTCTTTCACTGTCTTCCCTTAATCTGCTCTTTCACAATCTCATGTCTTCCCATGATTTAAGATGTATTATCACCCCTGTATGTATGACTTCCAAATGTACATTAACCTCTGATCTCTCTCACCAATTCCATACTCACCTCTAAAATGACTATTTAGAAATTTGTACTTAGCTGACTTTTACTCACCTCAAACTCAGCATGTCTAAAGTTGAAATCATCTTCATTATGCTCATCCTAATTCATTTTTTCCTCACTTCCTTATTTCTGATTATGAGTGAGTGCTTCCTACAGGATTGCTAGATTGATCTTCTGAAGCATAATTTTGATCATACCATAAATAGCCTCCAAGTTTAACCTACCAAGCCTCAGTTTCCTCATTCTAGAGTGTTGTGAATATTTGAATTGTGAGGATTAACATATGAATGCATATGTAAAAGACCAGACTTAGTGCAAGGTATATGATAAGCATTTGCTGTTAGATTTCTTCCTATTTAAACATCCTGTTTTTTTTTTTTATTTTTTATGTGGCAGTTCTACTCTGTCCTATAGGGTTGCTATGAGTCAGAATCAATCTACTGGACAGCAGCGGGTTTTGTTTTATTTTGGTTTTTGACTGGCTCCGAGGAGCCTTGATGGCACAGTAGTTAAGTGCTATGGCTGCTAACCAAAATGTTCACAGTTTGAATCCATCAGCTGCTCCTTGGAAACCCTACAGGGCAGTTCTGCTCTTTCCTGTAGGGTCAGTATGAGTTAGAATCAACTCATCGGCAATAGGTTTGGGTTTTTTTTTTTTTTTTGTACTGGCTCTGTATTGTTTACGAATAGAGTCAGTGTTTCTCAGCCTGACAAGCAAGCTCTTATTAAAATGCCTCCTGAAAATACTTCGCTTTTTCATGTTTTTTTCTCATGCTTTTTTCTCTTTACCTGAAAGTGGGCCCTTACTAATCTCTAGCAGTTGAAATCCTACCCACCTTTCAAGGCCCAGTTTAAGTGCTTTTCACTTCCATGAAAAGCTCCCTAATACTCTCAATTAGAGGCAAATCCCCTTTTTCTCTTCTCAGCCCTTTCTTCATAATTTACCAAATTCTGCCTTGAATTACAGTTATAGGTGTAGATGACTTATATTTTTGTTCGAGTTTTATTTTCATTTTGAGGGGTAGCCTGGTCTTAATTATTTTTATAACTTTTGCAATGCTAATGGAGTGCCTTCTCCATAATAGACACTCAAAAATATTTATTAAGTTTTAATAGGTAATCAGTGTGTTTTGCTTATACATTCAGATTCCCAGATTTAATGGGAAGAACTGATTGTGAAATATGATAGAGTTATGGTTCATGACATCGTACAAGTATGCTAAAACTACATTTGATTAGATCATGTAGTATTTTATCGGAGAAGGCATATATGGTTTGTTCACTTTATGGAGCATGAAGAGGATGGAACCAAGCCTAGACTAAACATTTTCATAATCTTTCATTGACCCTCCTGGAGATAGACTGCTCCATCTTTGCCATCTCTAATTATTGTAATTTTGTACTTAGAACACATGTGTTATATAAAATCTCCCTTGCCTGCACTGCCTCCTGATGCCCTGCTGACAAGCTCTGTAGGTAGTTGTTGAGGTTCCATTTTGTAAAGGCTACAGTTAAACATAAAGCCATTTTGAGGAGAATTCATGAGTTTCTGGGTTATGATGGGGTCTACCCAGTCAAAGTGAAGGAGGGATTAAAGCAATTAAAATACCCTGTCTGTGAATAAATAAATAAAACCCATAATATAACACCATGATTATTGAGGACAGGAAGAGGAAAGGTGGAAGTAGGGATGTGAAGCATATGAAGAGATGAAAATCTGAACTATGCAGAAGTACCCTTAACTCTTAATCTGCCTTTTCCTCTGTAGATATGGCCTTATGATTTCTAGAGCCCTTTATACAAAATTGGAATGTTCCTGGTTAGGAGGAAACATTGATATAATGGAAAGAATGTTGGCTTTGACATCAGGGGAACTAGGTGGCAAGTTCTGGCTCTTGTGTTACTACGTGACCTTTGAATAGTCAGTTAACATCTCTGGGGCCTTAGTTTCCATCTGTAAAATGAAGCAATTAATACCTGCTTCATGTGGTTGTTACGATTATTAATTGAGAATAATATTGTAAAAACACTTGCCAAATTGTAAAGTGTTCTGTGAATGATTACTCAGTGAAGGGGCCATGGTAACTCCTGAAACCAGAAGAATGTTTGAAGCTTTTAATTCTTACCTCAAGGCCTCTGGCTCTTGCTTTTTCCTCTGCCTGGAATTTTCTTCTACTCTTTTCATTCTCAAAGTCCTAATCTAAAATATCATTACTTCAGAGAGGAGTACCTGGGTGACACAAACAGTTAAGTACTGATTTCTAACCATAAGCCTGGAGGTTTCATCACCCAGAGGTGCCTTGGGAGACAGGCCTGGCAATCTGCTTCCAAAAAACCACAGCCTTGAAAACCTTATGGAGCAGTTGTATTCTGCACACATTGAGTCACCTTGAGTTGAAATAGACTCAATGTCAACTAGCAACAACACATCAGAGTGAGACCTTCCTTGACCACCTTCCCTAAAATAGTTTCCCAATGTTCTTTATCTCATTTTCTGTTCCTTTCATACTACTGCTTTACAATTGCTTTTTTTTTTCCCTTTTGTCTTGCTTTCCCACTTGAATGTAAACTTCATGAGGGCAAGAACTAGATCTTACTTACTTTTGTATTCTCAGCTCCTGGCAAAGCATAGGGAGCCTTCACAGTGCAATGGTTAAGAGCTTGGCTGCGAACCAATAGGTTGGCAGTTCAAATCTAACATCCACTCCTTGGAAATCCTATGGAGTAGTTCTATTCTGTCCTATAGGGTTGCTATCAGTTGGAATCTACTTGATGGCAACGGATTTGGTTTGTTTTTTGGCAAAGCCCAAGGTAAGTACTTGGTTTTGTCACTTACTAGCTGTGTGACTTTGGGCAAATTATTTAACTCCTCTGTGTCTCAGTTCTTTCCTCAGGTGTAAAGTGGAAATTACAATAGTATCCATATCCTATTCTGATTCTCAGTTTTCAGTGCTTAGAATAGCAACTGACACAAAATGTTCAATAAATGTTAGCCGTCATTCTTTCTTCTCTAGGCAGTTGTTGGAAAAGTGGATGAATAAATCAAGTGCTTTTATTTATTTTTAGGACTTCAATATTTCTGAACTGATTTCTGTATCATTTTATTGTTGGAAGATTTATGAACCTATATGTATTTTCACAATGACTTCTATTGAATTGTTTTGATGGTGTGTGTCACTTCTCTTTGGGGTGGTTGTCTTCCACGCATTGTGTTAAAGGGTGGTTCTTGTGTATGCATATCTGTAGTGTTTTGTTCCGAGTTAATTGGAAATGGGAAAATAAGTAGTGTCTACAAGATAGAATGACCCTGGGTTTGAGGAGAACTAGAGATCAAAAGCCTAGCCCCATATGAAGGAGACATAATTTTATGGAAGTTGGGATTCAGAGACATGCTGTGCACAGTCAAAGGAACTGGTTCAGGAGCACAGCCTAGATGAGACCAAGATCCTGCAGAGGGCCAGACAAGAGCTACTTCTCTTTTGTACGTCTGGCCCTGGACTGGGCAGAGGCAGCTGGTACCTAAGGGAGCCTATGGGCTTCTCAGTAGGGCTTGGACCAGAAATGCTTGTATATATCTATGCCAGGATAGATATATTCAGACTGAGAGATCATCAAATGATATTTTACTAATCACTCAGGGATGTATCATATCTATTTTAGGGCTTTTATAAGTACCAATTTATATATAGAAGTTCCTATGTCAATCTTCATTATTATAGAAAAATAAATGAACTTATTTTCACGGAAGATTTTCCTGAAAGTATGCTGAACTATTTATACAATCAATATTCAAGAAATAATGAATTAGTGATAATGACTAATTAGATCATTTTCAATGTATCATTTACAATGTATCAGGCACTGTGATAAGCAGTTTACATGAGTTATCTTATTTAAGTACCACCCATCTATGAGATGGGTAATATAGTCTTACAATTTAAAGAAAAGGAAGCTGGGGCTCAGAGAAATTAATTGGTCAAAGTGACATGGTTCATAAGTGGTGGTGAAACTTAAAATTAGATTTGTTTGCTTACAACCTCTCTATATATCACTCTCCTTCAAGGATTTAACCAGTTGCTGTTGAGTCCAACTCATGCCGACTGACCCAAGTGTGGTAGAATAGAACTGTACTCCATAGATTTGCCATGGTTGATGTTTTAGACATAGATCACTAAGTCTTTTTTACAAAGTGCCTCTGAGTAGACTTGAACCTCTAACCTTTCGATCAATCAACTACATTAACTCTTTGCGCCACCCAAGGATTTCTCTAAGCATTTACTGAATGTTTATGTCCCATGCACTTTATGTGTTAAATGGCATATGAAGGTTATAGCTTTAAATCTAGACGTTTTTATTTTGTGGTATGTATTATAATTTCTAATTTTTCAGTGTAGATACCAGGGCTTAGAGAATTTTGCTCAGCAACTTCGCTTTGGGAGATAGTTTGCAGTCCAGCTGTAGTTAAAAAACAAAACAAAACACAGTGTAGTTACCATAAATAGAAGAAGGGGGTCTCTGGATCAAGTAGTGGTAAATATTATACAATTTTGTTCAGTGCGAAGCACAGAGGCTTCTAGACAGAAATGCTTCCGGGACTAATATAGTGTCTGCGCCTCTGAAACCAATTTTGTCTTACACTGAACAGCTTCTTATTTGGAAAGTGCTGACTCTAAACACCATGACAGAAATGACTCTTGGCAACTCCTTTTTGAAAGGAGTAATTGTCAAAAAAAAAAAAAAAAAGCACATGTAAAACAGAGGTTTGGCAAATGTAATATCCAATTCTTGACATCTCTGTGAATTCATCCTCATTAAAATAAAAGTTGAGACATACAGTTTTTTCCTTCATTTCTCCTAGGATAATCCCCAAATTCCCGTGATGAATAGAAAATGCTAAAATATCAACATGCCTATGAATCATACTCTTACCCCAATAAACCCTGAAATTCAACCTCAGAATTTTGTAGTTACAGGTCCCCCACAAGTGTGTTTCTTTTAACACATGATATTATCCATATAGACTAAGACTGCATTGTTGGTTCTCTCCAGAGGTTGTAAATAATCCCACTCGATATATGTGGCTTTTCTTCTTCTTCTTCTTTTTTTTAATATATAACTGCATAAGTAGCCAAAACGCTTTGAAAAAAAAGTATCTGCCTTTTTCCCCCTTCATGAACTTTTTAGTCTGATTATTGGACCTAAGATAAGTAAACCTCAAGCGTGTTTGCTCTTAATTAAAGCTCTTTTACCCAGAGGCACCACTTAAGAGTGTGCAAACCAGATGAGATGAATAGTAAGTACTGGTTTATTCTCCCAAAGATTATGCATTTTTGTTTTGGGAAACTGAAGTAGGGACTTAAGCAAGAATGCTTTACACTTAGACAAGTTGGTGTGTGTATGCCTGTGATTCTCATGTATTTTTGTTTCTATAGCAAGTGTTTTAAAAAAGAAACTGTATATGGGGTGGGAGTAGGGGGAGGAATAGGAGAGTGTTATCACCTACAAAGAAAAATCAATTAGCAGATATCAAAGTATAATTCTGAATTACCTTAGCACTCTCTTGGTGTTTCTTCTAACTTTATGGTCATTAAAGCAATTGCTTATGTTCCTAAGTAGAGAGTAAGTTCCTAGTCATATGTTTATTGCACAAATAAATGAAAATAGAAAAACGATAGTACCCATTCCAGGAAACAGGACACGTCAGCAGGATCTCATAAAACTTCAAGACAGAGGCTTTACTTTACTTTTCAGGTATAGAAACAAATGGAAGAGGAGAGTGGGGGAATGTTGCTTGTCTAGATTTAATTTCAATGACTAAGGATCAAACATAAATAAGCATATCTTCTAACATTAGAGCTGTGGATGCTGTATCCCGCTCAGTGCCCTATTTCTAGAACTTAGTTTGACATTGGATTTTTAACTTTCCTGATTCTTGGTTTTCTTATCTGTGTTAATGCTAACCAACTTTTAGGTGTTGTGCTATGAACAAAAAAGAGGCAGAATAGGGTATAGAGAGTGATGGAGATGTGATGACTGCTTTAAGGTTTCTCTGATAAGATAAAATTTGAGTAGATGCCTGAATAAAGTGAGGGAGAAAGTTATATAGAAATAAGTGGGAAGAATGTGTCTGGCAGAGGGACAAAGCCTTGAAGTAGTCAAAGAACACTTAGGAATTCCATATGACTAGAGAGGAGTGAGCTAGGGAGCAGAGGCCTAACTAAGGAAGAGGGGGGATGCAGGTAGGGCACCTGCCATGTGTGCCCTGGGAGCCACTTGAGATGGGGTGCCAATTAGCAGTTTCTGTTAGCCATCAGGAGCCCTGGTAGCACAGTGGTTAGGAGCTTGGCTACTAACCAAAAGGTCTGCAATTCAAATCCACCAGCTGCTGTTTGGAAACCCAGTACATAGTTTTCCCCTGTCCTGTAGGGTCGCTATGAGTCGGAATCCACTCAACGGCAACGAGTTTGGTTTGAGTTTTTTTATTGGCCATCACAGTTTCTGCTGCCAGTTGTGAGAGATCATTCAGCAATTTAACACTAATTGCCCTAAGCACTATTTTCAATAGGTAGGCCCCTGCTAGGGAGAAAGTACTAGGAGATGAAGTCAGAGATATAAATAGTGGTGAGATTGTGAAGGGCCTTGTAGATCTAAGGGCTTTGGTTTTCGTTCTGAATAAGATGGGGGGTCGTTACAGGAATTTTGACCAGAGGAGTGATACTATCTTAATACATTTTAAATAAGGATTACTCTGGCTGCTTATTAGATTGTAGGGTAAATTATTACATTGAAGGTAGAGCCAATAGGAATTACTTAAGAATTGGATGTGGCTGGGAGTGGTAGAGGGGAAAGTGTCAAAGATGACGTCATGGTTTTCGACCTGAGTGGATGAAAAAAAAAATGAAGTTGCCATTTATAGAGATGAGGAAGGATGGAAGTGGGAATGGAGGTGGAAATAGTAAAATGTGATTTCAGGTTGGGAAATGTTATATTTGAGATGCCTATTAGACATCCAAATGGAGGTGTATGTTTTATATATGAATCTAGAATTCAAGGGAGGAGTAGAGACTAGATATAGACATTTAGGAGCTGATAATCTATATATGGTATTTAAAGCATGGAACTGAATGAGATCACCTACAAAGTGAGCTTAGCTGACAGACAGAGAGATCTGAAGGCTAGGTCATTCTAGTGAAAGAGTTCTGGAAGATGAGTAGGAACTAGTACAGAAGATTGAAAAGGAGTGGATTGAGAGGTAGAAGGAGAGCTGAGAGAGTGCTCTCATGGTTGTCAAGTGAAGAAAATGATTCAAAAAGAAAAGAGTGATCAACTGTGTCAAATGCTTCTGATAGGATGAGTAAGATGAGGATTGGGTTTGGCAACGAGGAGGTCATTGGTAATCTTGAAAAAAGTAGACTTCAAAGAAGTTGGGAAGAAAACCTGATTAGTTTGAGTTCAAGAGAGACTGGAAGGAGGGGAAGTGGGGACAGTGAGTATAAATAAGACTGAAGATTTTTGCATTAACAGAGAACATAAAAATTGGATGATAGCTAGAGGGAACTGTGGCACATGGGAAAGATTTTTTTAAGATGAGATGTGTTATAGCAGATTTGATGCTTAATAAGATCATTCTGGTGGAGGAACAATAGATGATCAGAAAAGAGAGAGACTATTATTATTTTATTAATTCATTCTTATTGCTACTAATTATTACGGATATTGTACAATGAGAATTGAGATTTAAGATTCATATCTAAAAGACTTACAAAACTCTAAATTAGCTGATGTTGAGTTGGCCCCTGATTCATGGTGACCCTGTACACAACAAAACAAAACACTGCCCAGTCCTGCGCCATCCCCATGATTGTTTACGGATCAGACCATTGTGAGCCATAGGGTTTTCATTGGCTGACTTTCAGAAGTAGATTGCCAGGCCTTTATTCCTAATTTGTCTTAGTCTGAAAGCTCTGCTGAAACATGTTAAGCGTTGTGGGAATGCACAAGTCTCCACTGACAGACAGGTGGTGGCTGTGTATGAGAAGCATTGGCTGGAAATTGAACCTGGGCCTATTGCATGGAAGGGGCGAATTTTACCACTGAACCACCAATGCCCCCTAAATTATACTGACAACTAGTATTTATTGACTGTCTACTATATGACTAGAATTATTCAAACACTTTACAGTTGCCATTGTCTCGCTTAATCCTTTCACTGCCTTTATTATCACCCCCATTTAACATATGAGAACACATAAGCTTCACAGAATTAAGAATTTTTCCAAGGGTTCAAACTCTCAAACCCAAGTTTGACTGCTTTCAGAGTGGGCTATTAACTTCTGCTAAACTACTCCTAGTCAACTGCTTACTGTACTTTATACTCAAACAGGAAATTAGATCTTTTGTGGAGATATCAACAAAAAACTTACTGGTTATATCAAAGTCAACAAGAAATCTTATATCTTTGTGAAAGTGTGGACTGTACCCAGATTTCCCATTCCATATGACTTACTTTTCACTTAAACACAACTATAAATTCTGTAATCTCTGTGAGTGCCTCTGGACCTGATGTAAGTGAAAGGATCATTTTGGGACAGCAAGACAAATAATTTCCTATTCTTACAGGTGTCTTTAAGACGAAAGTGTGGGAGAAATAGTAAAAGATCTCTTAAAAAGTTTTGTGGCTCAGGCAGGTTATTTAGCGTTTCTTAGTCCTAGTTTTCTCATTTGTAAAATGGGTATAATATATACTTTGCAGGATTGTGGCAAGGACTGAATACACATAAAGCATAATGTGTATAAACTGCTTAGCATGGTGCCTGGCACAGAGTAAGCACTCAATAATGCTCACTATTGTTTTCCTTTTTTCAGTTGCTTGGAAAGGGCAGTTCTTTACTTCCAACGAAATTCCAAGGAACTTTGTGAAACTTACATGGCCAAGGAAATTGCTTAATAGGAAGAAAATATTTTGGGAATTAAACAGGAAACTATATTTAGAAAATGCTGAGCTGTAAAGAGATTGTCTCATGCTCCAGATTTACTCAGCCCGGTTTCAGCTGGGCACCATGTGAAGCACGTCCTTCCCTTTACAAGGGTAACTCACCTAGACAGCTGGTTCAGTTTATCCTATAAATTCGACATCTTCATGAAACATTTTGAAATAGTACTGTATTGTCAATGACCTAATCCCCATGATTTTCGAACTTCCTTTAGCAGCAGAATCCTTTCCTACAAATAAAATTTTACACAGAATCTTAAAATAAATAGATAAAGGCAAACTGCTCTGACTGAAGCTAGGGTAGGAGTTGGGGCCCAACTCAACCTCCACCTCAGCAAATCCCCCTCCCCACCTCAAGTGGTCCCTGAAGCAACACAGTGGAACCTTAGGGCTTTGCAGGATCCAGTTGAAAACACTGACCTAAATTAAATTATCTGGGCACTGAAGATATCAATATTCACTGAATAAATCTTTCATCCATGTTTATCAAACAGATATTATATTCCAGGCCTTGTACTGAGTGGTGGTGGGGGACTATGGTGAATAAATCAGACCCTCCAAATTACATAGGCTTAGACTATAGGGAATTTTAGAATATGAAATCACTACAAGTCCAAAGTTAGGTCCTAATTCCTGGAGCCCATGAATGTGTTCTGTTACATGACAAAGGGGAATTAAGGTTGCAGATGGAATTAAGGTTGCCAATCAACTGAATTTAAAATAGGGAGATTCTCCTGGATTATCAGGGTGGGCCCAACATGATCACAGGGTTTTTAATAATGGAGGGGCCCTGGTAGCCCAGTGGTTAGACTTGTGGCATGCTACAGCTGCTAACCAAAAGATTGGCAGTTCCAATCTACCAGTTGCTCCTTGGAAACCCTATGGAGCAGTTCTACTCAGCCCTATAGGGTGGCTGTGCATTGGAACTGACTCAAGGGCAAAGGGTTTTAGCAGTGGAAGAAGAAGGCAGAAGAGGAGTCAGAGTCAAAGAAGAAGATGTGACTGGAAGCAAAAGTCAGGGTGATTTGATATGAGAAGAACTAACCTGCCATTGTTGGATTTGAGATGGAAGGAGGATACGAGCCAAGGAATGTGGATGGCCTCAAGAATCTGGAAAAGGTGAGGAAATGGATTCTCCCCTAGAATCTCCAGAAAGGAATGCAGCCCTGCTGAAACCTTGGTTTTATCTCAGTGAGACCCATTTTGGATCTCTAACCTCCAGAACTGTAAGATAATAAATTTGTTTAAGGCACCAAATTTGTGATAATTTGTTATAGCAGCAATAGAAAACTAGCACAGTGGCCTTCAGGGTTTGTTAATTCAGTAACTCAGAAGGTCGTTGAAGACCCAGATGATTTCCTTCTTTTATTTTTGCTGTCCAAAGCATCAACTCTATTCTAAGGCTAGTTCTTTCTTCTTCATCCTCCTCCTCCAGATAACTACAAAAAGCATAGCTGTGAGTTATGAGACAACTAGAACCATAGGAGGGCAAAATGAATGACATCAACATGCAGATCGCAGGAATGATACAGGCAAAAACAGTGATGCCAAGAAAGTAAGTGATGTTAGTGTGGATTTCTATTTCCAAGGACAAATAAGTGTTAGTCTTGGTCCATCCAGTAGGACAGCAGAACTGCAGTGGCAAGAAAACAGACCTTCCTAGACCCTACCACAGTAGTGCAAGACTGTAGTTGTAACATGAATTCAGTGTACGTTTCGTCGTCATCTCTACAAAACTCTTAGTTTGTTCTGAAAAAACTTAAAGAGATTTTAGAGTATGATTCTGAATAAAATAAACATTTCTGGGTATTGAGGAAGAGAGTCATGGTCGTAATAAAAGGCAGGCACAGAAACCAAATGTGGGAAAGAATTGGGGGTGATGGAGTTTGGGTAAGACCTGAAGAGAGTAAAGAAGAGATTGAGTTGATTTTAGCAGGAGGTGACTAAAAGAGGAAGAACCAATGATTTATTCTTAAAAAACAAAACAAAATCAGCACGAAGACCAGACTTAGGAAAAACTGAGGTTAGAGAATTTGTCTGCTATCCTATTCCCAACAGGTACCTTGAAGCCTACCTAGTCCTATTCTCTTAATCTTGCTAGCCTCCTGCAGCTCCTCTGGCATCTTGGTTATGTCTAGTACCACCCATCAATGAAAGCTGTTCTGAGAATTGGTACAATATTTATGGGTAGCATTCAAGAGTAGGGCCTGCGTTTCATAAAGCTTTGTTGTCTAGAACTTAGCTCTATGGTCTTCTCTAGCGTATTTGTAGTGTTACTGTTCCTTCTGTTGCTGACAAAAATAATAAAGATATGATGTGCTCCTTTCATCTTACCAGATGAGATTTTTATAACAGATAGTTAAGGAAGGTAGTGAAATAATATGCAAAAGGAAAAACAGTTTTGTGAAGTTTGGGATTTTGGCACCCATAAAATGCACCGTATTTTCTAGCCTCAATACTTGGGTCACATTACACCTTTTCCTATTTTCAACTGACTGATGTTCTAGGATCACACTCTTATTAGTAGAAAGGGTGGTCAACCTTGAGAGGGAATAGGATTAGAAAGGCTGAGGCATGACACTGACACCAGATCTAGGGAGTCAGCCATAGGGCTGATATATATGGGTCTATGTCCCAGAAAAATGGAATTCCAGAAAGTTGAGATATCATACTACCAGCCATTGATGCAAATATGCTCAAAGAACTTAGAATTAAGCAGGTTTGAAATATAAACAGAGGGTAAATTTTGCTTACTTTTTTTATGTCCCAGAAAAATGGAATTCCAGAAAGTTGAGATATCATACTACCAGCCATTGATGCAAATATGCTCAAAGAACTTAGAATTAAGCAGGTTTGAAATATAAACAGAGGGTAAATTTTGCTTACTCTCTAGCCTTAAGCAGACTTTTATATGTTTTGTTGTTTGTTCTGTATGGTTTAAAGATCTTGCAGTTTCCACCGTAAGCTAAGGTTCTGATGAGTAGGGGATGAACAGATTCATTTAAAGATCCAGGCACAAAGTCATGATGATTAGAGGGCAGAATGGTATATGCTCAGATTGATGAGGACCTTTGGAATCTCTGGAATGTCCATGTAATTCAGAAGTTTATCTTCTGGGTTTACTTGAGAGCTATGACAGTGTCTGGGTTTTAACCCTTTTCAGCAGGACTTCTACTACCCATATAGTACCTGTGTGTGAATTAGAAAAAGGAGCTCTCTCCTCTGGGTGGATGCAAGTTCTTTGCCCAGGCACAAAGCTTGTTGAGCAAAGTACAGGCTGGATTTGGTTGGGCATCTTTATATCATGAGCAACTTACACAATCATATAGGACACTAGCACAGGCTTCATGTAAAATATATGAAGGTTGACTATAAGTAGCTCACCTTGTTGAATCTGGCCACGTGAAAGTATTGAGTACATTAACCAAAAATGTTTTGATTAACTAATTAATGAAAATGGAGTTAGAAAATCTTACTTTCTGACCAATCTTAGACACAAAATTACTGTGAATTGAGGATCCTTGCTTTTTCTCAAATTTTCATGTAAAATCACTGTCTTATTTCTACTTGTTCTTGCCTTCTATTGAATTTAAAGGTAGCTGTCTATTTTTTTTTTTTTGTCTATATAAATGGGGTCTACAAGAAAGGTTTAGATTTCATTTGAGAAAACTAACATCTTAATACCTGTTATTGTTAGGCCTTGATTTTTCTTGTGCCTGGGATAGCCTCAATTTGGGATGTGTGGGAATGGGAAGGCAAGGAGAATTTATGATCAGCTTGAAGCAAATATTGGCCTAGATTCAATGTTAGAATGGGAGATAGGAGGAGTTTCCTGAAAAATAAAGATCTCCAGAAGAAGTGTTTGAACAGATTATAGCATGTAATGTTCAGTTTCAAATAGTATTGCTATCTCTTCCACCATAAAAAGTTAAAGGAGCCCTGTTTAGATGAAGAGGCATTGTTACCTCTGCCTTTTCTTTGCTTTTGTGTTGTTTTGTTTTGTTTCCTTTGCCTTCCTTGTTCACTACTGGGTCACTGAAATGCCCACCTTGACCCTTTACCACTTCCTGAGCCAAACCTGAGAGAAGATTTATCTCTTCATTGGGTATAGTCACATTTCTCAGATTCAGAGTCTGGAGGCACAACCACAACTGGGATGCTGTATGCCCCCTGACTATATGTATATATATACCAAAAAAAACAAAGCAAAACACCAAACCCGTTGCCATCAAGTTGATTCTGACTCATAGCGACCCTATAAGACAGTAGAACTGCCCCATAGGGTTTCCAAGGAGTGCCTGGTAGATTCAAACTGCCAACCTTTTGGTTACCAGCTGTAGTTCTTAACTACTGCGCCACCAGGGTTTCCATATTGATTCATATGTGTGTATATATGTGTGTGTGTGTGTTTATGTATTGGTATATATAAACACATATATATAAATATGCACATGTATATATACATATATGTATATGTTTATATATAAATATATAAAGATGTATATATCTATGGATATATATGTATCTTTATTCTTTATATTGGAGCCCTGGTGACACAGTGGTTAAGAGCTCAGCTGCTAACCAAAAGGTCAACAATTCAAATCTACCAGCTTCTCCTTGCAAACCCTGTGAAACAATTCTACTCCGTCCAATAAGGTTGCTATGAGCTGGAATCGACTCGACAGCAACGGGTTTGGTTTTTTGGTTTTTATCTTTATATATTTATATAACTATGTGTATATGCATATACATACATACATACATACATACATACATACATACATATATATATATATATTAAGAATCTGATATGTTAGGACTGTAGCCTCTGAGTCACAGAATCTAGTTAGTTAATTAAATATTTATTGATTGTCTACTGTGTTCCAGGTTGTATGCTAAGACCTTGGAGAACAATGTTGATCAAAAAAGACAAAGGCAGTTACAAGGCAATCACAATATGGTATTCATTGCTCTTATTATAAGGTTCCGTGGGAGCTCAGTCTCAGGAATTGAGAAATTCCCTTTGAGGAAGTGAAGGAGTAAGAGTTAGCCAAATGAAGATGTGCAAAGTCCCAGAAGCAAGAGGGGGCATGACATATTAAAGAGCTATAAGTACTAAGGTAGTCTAGACTACAGAATGTAAACAGTGTGTTGGTAAGAAATGAGGGTTGGTAGAAAGGCAGGAAGAACAGTTAGGAGGCTGCTTTAGTAATCTAGGTGAAAGACTATGGCGTCCTGAACTAAGGTAATGACAGAGGTGGGAAGAAGTAATAAATTCAAATGATATTAAGGATGTGGGACAAAAGTTTTGGTATTTGACTTGGATATGAGGGATGTGGGAGAGGGAAGTGTCACGAATGGAGCCCAGATTTCTGAGTTGGGCTTTGGAGTGCAATGTTGTGGCTATTCACAAGAGGGGGAACTATGAGAAGAAGAGCAGATTTTGAGGGCCTTTGTACATAGTAACCTGCTTGGCTACTCTTCCTAGTGTTTTAAACAGGTTTCCTAGAGAACTAGCATCTCTTCTGAACTCAGGCTGTTGCAAGATCCTGATGTATTACATGTCTCATTGAGGGCTAGAACTCTGTCCCTAGAAACAAGCCCCAGATACCACCTCCGATGGCTGAAGATCTTTCAGATATGGATAGAATTTATTGGATCACAGTTTCAACACCCTAGGACATCCAGTATGAATTGCTGCCTAGATTTCCTTCTGTAATGCTCTGACATGCACTCCTGCTACTACCAGTTCTGTCATGCCTGAGGTTGTTCTGACCTTTGGCACTACATTGGCTTACTCAGTCATCTTCTATCACCAGACCAGCAGCTCCATCATAATGACTTTTTTCTCCTTCCGTGGTGACCCTATATTACCAACGACCCTCTAGTCTTGTCACAAATTGGCCTAAGTGATAACATTGTGGATAATGGGATGTAGAAGCTTAAGCAGCACTCAGAATTTTACTTTGCCCGCTGTAACCATGTCATTGATAGATGAACTAAAATTGAGTATCACTGGAGCTGAAGGAAAGGCCTAGTATCCCATTATTTCCCTTCCTCCTTCTCCCACAGAGCACATAGTTGAAGGGTGGGTCGTCTGTTAAATACAAGCCACGTCTACCTTCTTAGCTATGATTTGAAGCTAGTTTCTGGTCCTGCAAACTTAAGACAAAGAACAACTCAACCAAAGGGAGGCCTAATGATGATTAGAAGGCTCTCAAACCATTAGGTTGCCTCTTAAAATTCTTACCTGTGGTGAGTACACAATACTCAACACGTTCACTCTGCGTGCAGCCTCTCACTAGGCATTTATAACCAATTACCTTATGTATGGAGTTGTCAGAGTTGTTGAGTTAATGTGGCTCATTAAAACTTCATGGAGATAAATGACTCACAGGTCCCTGCTGGCCAGAACATCTCTTCTGGTCAGGTTTTCACTGCTGACAGGCAATGGAAAGTTGACTAACCAGCAAATTTGATAAGGTTAGATGTAACACAGGAATTTAAAAGCTGTACAGGAACTTTATGAAAGCCTCATGGGCTGCCTTGCTGGGCAATGGGTGCTTTTCCTAGGAAAAAGGGCATGGGGGTGGGGGTAGGCATTGGGGGACAGGGTCAAGGAAAAATATCCTGTGGTAATTTTCCTGTATGGAATTGTGGCATGGTTCTGAGAACTCTCTCCAACCATTCCATTTTCTTCTCCCTCCTTGAGCAAAAGTCAGAGTCATAGGGAGATCATAGGCAGACAGAGACATGGCCCCTAATAAGAAAGCATGAGTGTTTGAGGGGAGGAGTCAGTGTGCTTTTATCTTCTTCCTGAGTAAATAGACTGGATATTGAAGTCACACTGAATATGCCTGTACATAGGCCAATGCCAACCCCTTCAGCCTTGGAAGAGTGGAGTGTGTAGGAGCTAAGGTGTAGCTGAGAAAGAGCTGTGGCTTCTTAAAAAAAAAGTGGCTTCTTGAACGAAGTCATAGAGGCTGGTAAATTCCCTAAAGTGAATCAGCTAAAGGAGCCAGTTGGATTTTAATGGGAAAAGGGAGGGTCTTATGATAGTGGTGGTGTACTCCATGGGTAAGTTCCATGCTTTAACTGCCTGACACAATGACTTCTGGCCTGACATAGGCTGAAATGGCCTCAGTCTTCAAGTAGCCAACATGGCATCCTATAGGGCACACACCATGAGGTGAAGATTTGTGATCTGTGATGGAAGTAGTTCCAAGGACTCTCTTCAGGATGTGCCAGAACCATTATTATCTACTGTCAGAGAGTCTGGAGAGAGATGAGAGGGAACCATGTTGAAAAGGTCTATAGGCAGTGACACAGTCTAGATCTGACTGGGTGTTGAAGAAAATAAGTATTGAAAACATCAATGTGTACACATCTTATGTAATAATTATCATTTATTGTGCATTTGGAAACCCTGGTGGCATAATGGTTAAGTGCTACAGCTGCTAACCAAAGGGTCAGCAGTTTGAATCTGCCCAGCGCTCCTTGGAAACTCTATGGGGCAGTTCTACTCTGTCCTATAGGGTCGCTATGAGTCGTAATCGACTCGACAGCACTGGGTTTGGTTTTTTGGTTTTATTGTGCATTTACTCTCAGGCACATTATGTATAACTTTCTATTTTATATTTACAATGATCTTATAAGGTAAGTACTTTCACTCCAATTATACAGATGAGGAATACAAAAAGAATAAATAATTTGCTATCCAAAAACGTGTTCTTAACCACTTTCTGTGCTACCTCCCAGTTCCATTAGCAGCTAAGGATTTCAATTCCTTTTTAAAAATTTTTATTGTGTTTTAGGTGAAAGTTAACAGCGCAAATTAGTTTCTCATTCAAAAATTTATACTCAAGTTATTTTGTGACATTGGTTGCAATCTCCACAATGTGTCAACACTCTCCCCCTTTCCCTTTACACCCAGTATTCCCCATGTCAATTCATTGAGGTTTCCTGTCCCTTCCTGCCTTCTTGTCTTTGCTTTTGGGCAGGTGTTACCCATTTAGTCCCATATATTTGATTGAACTAAGAAGCACGTTCCTCATGTGTGTTATCATTTATTTTGTAGGCCTGTCTAATCTTTGGCTGAAAGGTAGACTTCAGGAGTGGCTTCAGTTTTGAGTTAGCAGGGTGTCTGGAGGCCATAGTCTTAGGGGGTTCCTCAAGTCTCTGTCAAACCAGTAAGTCTGATCTTTTTTTGTGAATTTGAAATTTGTTCTACATTTTTTTCCCACTCTGTCCAGAACTGTCTATTGTGATCACTGTCAGAGAGGTGAGTGGTGGTAGCTGGGCACAGTCTCATTCTTCTGGGCTCGGGCTGGTGGAGGCTGTGGTTCATGTGAGAATTGTAATTCTTAATTTTTCAATTTCATTTAATGAGGACTTTTTTTTTTCAGCTGACCAATTAGACTCAGGCTGTTATAGCATAAACAGGCAGACAGTTCAAGGTGAAGAAAATAAAATTGGTTAAAAAAAAATCCATTATCTCTTTTGTGCATAACAGTGAAGTAACACTATTTTTTTGTGGGACTGAATGAAGAAATAATGAAATTGAAAGTGCCAAGCACAGTGCCTGGCACATAGTAGAAGCTCAAAAGAACATTAGCTTATTCTTCATCCTGGAGTCATATAAATCCAATCTCCAATTAGAAAGAATCTCAACAGAAAATTGTATGGTCTGAAGGATATTTTAAGCTTTCTTCTAACCTGAAATAATTTCTTTTTAAAACAGCTTTAGAAATAGATTTAAAAAAATTATTTTTCTCTTTTAAAAAAAAAAAAAAAAATCTTCTCTAAATTCGGGTCTAGGCATTTTACCTTTAAGCTATTTGAGTATTTAAACTCTTCTCATTAAAACATGAAGCATAGGGTAAGGATGAATTAGGGATGGGTGAATCTAGCTGTACTTTGGAGTTCACTGAACATCTCAGATGATTTTTCAAATGTTTTGGGCTCACTGAAATCCAAAACAGGTTTCACCCATGCATTTACTCTTAAGTTTGGAGCATGTGCAATTTAAAGGAAATTTAATCCATATGTTTCCGATTCGTTTACACTTAAATAGTCAAAATATTGTTTTTAATAGTTATTTGATGCCCAAGTAGCCTTTTGAACCTTTTTAATAAGCTTTTAGAAGCCCGTATTTCCCTTGAAAACAGGAAGTCATGTCTTTCCAAGGAGGTAAACTAATTTATACATCTGAAAATTCAGGTTTAGTTGAAAACACCCCAAACCACAGGTTTTTAATGGCCTGTCTGCTTGGCAAAATGAGTACTCAAACTTTAGACTAAATGCTATTTGAATGAACCTATTTCTTGCTGTATGTTTGGACTGGACATCCATTTCAGTTGGTGTTGGGCTGTTTGTGTGGTAAATTTAGGGTCTTGAAGCTTGGAATTTAACTGGTTTCTATTTTAGTACAATTATCTTCGTCTTTATCTCATTCCAGCTCTCCTAGTTAATAGACTAATATGGCTACCCGTTTTTCTAAATATTTCATACCTGATGAATTCTTTTAGTGCTCTCATTTTTTCTTTCTTTTTTTTCACTAATTATATTTTCTTTAAATAAATAAAAGTACCTGATCTCTAGTAAAGCTATGTAGGACTTGAATTGAGCTGAGATCTCTCACCTGCATGCCCAGAGACAGTAAAATCATGGTAAACCTAAAGGAAATTTAGGCAATGAACTTTGATCTTTTCCATCCCCCCCCCCCCCCGCAAAAAAAAGAAAATCATGAGGGTTACATGAAAAAAGAAGTTTGATTATTTTTACTTATTTTGTGAATTTGTTTTAAAGGGAAAAGAATCTTGCTTGGAGAAACTCAGAGTATAGTTGCATGATCCTATCTCCTACCACTCTCTTCTCTTTGTACAAATGCAGCTACATTGCCCTCTATGCTGCTTCCCAAACCCACTCAGCAGGCTCCCCTCTTGGAGCCTTTCATTTGTTATTCTCTCTGCCTGAAACATTTATCCCCTAGGTATTCACAAACTCTTTTTTCACTTCATTCAGGTTGCTGATACAGTATCTCAAAAGATACTTTATCAGAAAGGCCTTCCATGACCACATGATAAACAGACCTCCTCCACTGTAATCTAGTGGCATCAGAAAAAATAAATCCAAATCCAAACCCATTGATGTTGAGTTGATTCCAACTCACAGAGATCTTATAGTGGTTCCAGAAGACACCTAAATTCATGAGGAGGAGAAAGAATCACCATCATCAGCCCGAAGCTGATTCCTATGAGGTAGAGTTCAGCTATACCTTCACTCTTCAATTTTTTTTTTTTTACCAGTTCTGACACCAGCTGTGCTCCCCACAGCACTCTCAACTTTTCTGCTGGGTTCGATAATTCATTCAGTGGCCACACAGAACTCACGGACCATACTCATGGTTGTAGGGTTTATTAGGGAAGTAACAGGCTACAACTAAGGACTAGGAGCCTCTGGCCCCCACTTGGGCCTGGCATCTTTTGGCTCCACTGTCAAGTGCCGAGAAGCACCCCACTCCATCAACAAGCCTCCTGCCTGAAGATGCTTAGCTTTCTTATTCAGTGGGTCAGTGAGCCCACTGCAGCTGCCTCGCTCCATGGGCTGGAAACCCCACCACAGCCATCTCACATTGGTTTTCTGGTTCTTGATGCTTGCGCTGTCTTGTGCCATCTCCAGCGTTACAGCCCTCTCTGTCTTCTGGGGCTAGGAGATTCTCAGAGCAGGGAACCCAGGTCCAAAGGACTTGCTCTGCTCAGGGCTCTTCTTCATGATAGTAGTAAGGTCCCTTTCAACCTCTATGGGATTCGCCCTTTTATAAGCCTACTACTCTTCTCACCAAGACCATGACTGATCAATCCCCTCAGTAGGCCACAGTCACCTTATTTGCATAGTAAACTGTCCAGTCCCTGCAAGGGTGTTACACATCATATTTGCATAGTAAACTGCCTGATCCCTTTGCAAGATTGTGGCCTAGCAAATCATCCTGACAGAACTACAAACTCAGCGCCAGCCATAAGTAAAGAGAAACTTTTTGCACTGCATCCACTCACCCATCTCCGTCTCTTTGTATCCTATCACTCTGCTATATTTTTCATCATAGCACTTACTTAGTGGATATCTATTTGTTCATCTTAGTTATATTGTGCTGCTATAACGTAAATACCACAAATGGGTGGTTTTAAAGAACAGAAATTAATTTTCTTCCCAATTAGGAGGCTAGAAGCCCAAATTTAGGGCATCGGCTATGGGGGATGGCTACCTCTCTGCCAGCTGTGGGGGAAGATCCTTGTCTCTTTCAGCTTTGTAGCCCTGGTGTTCTTCACTTCCATGGTGATCTTCACTTGGCATCTATGTCACCCTCTCTTCCCTGTTTGTGCTTCCTTGTCTCTCTGTCTAATCTAATCTTTTTATTAGTCAGAAGTGATTAGGTTTAGGACATATCCTGCACTGATATGATCTCATTGACATAACATAGAAAACTCTATTCCCACATAGGCTACATATACAGGTATAGGGGTTAGGATTCTAGCACATATTTGGGGGAATGCAATTCAACCTATAACTGTTTATTGTCTGTCTCCCCAAATTAGAACATGATCCTCATGAAAACAAGTACTTTTTTTGTTTACTGTTGTATTCCCAGCACCTAGAGAAATATCTAATATTTAGTAAAACCTCAGTAGATACATGCTGAATGAATAAGAGTGTAATTCTTTATATATATGTATTCTCATATAGCCATTTCTACTTCAAAGCATTTATAAATATTATTATTAATACACTTTGCTTAGTCATTTACTAGCTATGTGAACTTGGATATATCATTTAACTTCTTTGTGTCTCCCCTTCCTCATTTATAAAATGGAGATTAATAATAGTACCTAATTAATAGAATTTTTTTGTGTGAATTTTTAAAAATGCGCATAAAACCCTTAGTACAGAACCTAGTACACAACAAGTACTTAGTAAATGGTGGCAAAAAAAAAAAAAATCATTAAACTTTGGAGAGGGGGACACTAATGTGTGAGGTACAGGGCTATTTTGGGGATGCATAAATGAGAGTTATACTTTCTTTGTCCAAGGGGTTCACAGCTATTACTATGTAGTTTTAGGAATGCTTTGACAGAAGTTAATTTAGAATGACATTGAAATCCAGTTGAAGGGCATCTAATTTAGACTTGATAGGTCAAGAAATTCATAGAGGGTCACTATAGGGTCACTGAGTTGGAATCAACTCAACAACAACAAGTATAGATCAGGAAATGCTTGCCCTACATCATCTATGGCAAATAAAATTTATCATTAAGGAGAAAGGGGTGGAACAAATGGGTGTGCCAGGCAGAAAAAAAGCATACAAAACAGAATGGAAGCATGAAATAGTGTGACCTGTTGAAGAAACTCTGGGTAGTTTACTATAGCCAGATCATAGAGCTAGGCTAAGAAGTTCAACACTTTTCCTGATGGTGGCGGGAAATCATTGAAAAATTCTAAGTCGAGGAATGATAATATCAGATTTGGGTTGTGACTCAGCAGCCAGCAGAAGTACAAAGATATTTGAAAGTTATATGAAGTTTGCTTGAAATTCAAACCACAAGTGGAGGAAGTCTCTCCCCATCTCTCTAGGGCTTTGGTGGAAGAGAAAAGAGGAAGGAAGCGTTGTTGAATTTCCTAGGCCCTTCTGGCTCAGCTACAGAAGCTTAACCAAATAGGGAGTTATTTACCTTACATAACCAGAAGCCCAGAGTCAGGCAATCAGAAATTAACATGGTAATTCCAAGATTTCACCAGTGTTTCAGGCTCTTTTTATTTTTCTGCTCTATCACCCTTAGTGTCTTTGGTCAGGTTTCCTAGAAGTTGAGTCTGAGACAGGAATTCAGGTTATGAGATTCATTAAGGGAGCGCTTTACAGGAAAATCCTTTGAGGGAAAATGTGCAGCAGGATAGAGAAGGGGATTGAGCAGGTAGTCTAATCAACTAAGTGAATAATTAAAAGTGGGCCATGCATGGACCAATGATGAGTGTGTAATAACCCCATTCTGTGAACATGTGATCCAAGGAAAATCAATGATCCAAGGAAGATCAATGGATGAAGGCATGAAGGAGCATAAGGAATATATGGATTTTCTTTCAAGTAGCTTGACTATAAAAGGAAGAAGAGAGTGGGTGGCTGGGAAAGAATATGGGTTTGGGAGAGAATTTTAAATAGGAGAGCCTTCAAAATGTTGTTTAAGGGAATGTGCTGAAGGGAAAGAGCCAGTAGGGAGGTAAGATTGGAAATTTAGAAAAAAGAATTAGTTGGTGGAATGATATCATAGAGTTGGAAGGGAATCCGAAGTACAGATGAAAAGATTAGCTTTAGACACAGGGAAGGGCTTCTTTTTACTGATGTAGGAGGGAAAGACATACAAATGAGTTGGTCTACAGATAAATTCATGATGATGGAAAATGAGGACCTGAAGAGTTCCTACATGGTTGCATTTAAATTGATTTTCTAAGCAAAACACAGAGAAAGTCATCTGTTGAGCATGTGTATGTGTGTAGTAGAAAGTGTCAGTGATGGTAAGTTGAGGAAAATATGTAGAAGGCTTAAGAGTGGTGAAAGTTTAGATAGCCACTGAGGGAAATGGAAGAAATATCTGACTGGCGCTGTCTAGACTGAGTGTTTCTGGCTCAGCTGAGTTTGAAGATCATCAATTCATACTAGCATCAAGTCTGGTTGTGTGATTTTTTCCAGCGGTGCTTTGTAGTTGGGTATAGCATCTGGGGGGACCAGTAGGGCTATTAAATCAGGAGGCATTATACATGTGATTCATTTTCTAGTTGGAGTTCTTAAGTACTTTGTAGTTTAGATCACAAAGAGAATATAAGTGTATGCAAATATATGCACCTACATTTAGGCAGTAGAACTTAACATTGTTTTTTGGTTTAGGTGGATTTAGAAATCCTCCAGTAGAAGTCTCAGCTTTTCCTCTGGTTATTTGGTGTTGAAGTTATTATTAACTATGATTGAAGTCACAGAGATGGATCAATCCTTAAGGGTATTTTGAAGGACCCAAAAAAAGGCATATTTTCTGCAAGTTCATTTGGGATATGTTTGTATCTACTTAATGCTCCAATGGCCAGAAATTTCTAATCCATCCGGAATTCCAACGCCAGATAAATCCTTCTAAAACACATCACTGCCCAGAAACCCTCAGTTGCTTCTCACTGCCTATAGTGTATGATTGAATTGTCTTAGCCTGATGATTTTAGGGCCCTCTATAATCTGGCCTCAACCTACTTTTCTTACTTTTATCTTCCCACTACTTCCTATACACAGAAAGTATAGTGTAGTGGCTAAGAGCACAGGGTTTCTATTTTTGTTTGAATCCTAGTTTTTCAAACTACTGTCTATGTGATCTTAAGAAATTTAAATTAGTTCCAGTTTTTTCACCAGTTGCATGGGAATAATAATACATACCCGATAGGATTAAATAAAATAATATAATATACTTAGTACTATTTTTTTTATGCCTGGAGTAGAGTATATTTACAATACTTTCAGTATTTTATTTAATTAACTAAGCTTACATAGTGCTTGGACATCATTCTAAATACTTTGTAAACTTATTTAATCCTTATAACTACCCCCTGAAATAGGTAATATTATCCCAGTTTTACAAATGAGAAAACTGTGGTACAGAGAAGTTAATTAACTTACCGTGTTAACAGTTAGTAAGTGGCAGAATCAGGTTTCAGACCCAGGTAGTCATCTTCAGAGGCCATGCTCTTAACCACCAAACTATATTGCTTTTCAATAAGTGACAGCTATTACTATTAATACTCTTAAAAGGAAGCATATTTTTATCTCCTTACTACAGTTCATATCATCCACTATGCCAGGAAAGCCTTTCTCCTTTTCTATCTAAATCCTCTTAAAATTTTAAGGCCATCTCGATATCTGCCCTTTCCATGTTTTCAGTTTCCAAAGATCCCTCTTTTCTTTGAATCCTTGGCACTTATTGCCTACATGATTTAGTTGGCACTTAAAATACTATGTTTTAAAGTGCCTATATTGCTTTATGAAGGAATGCTGGTGGCATAGTGGTTAAAGCACTTGACTACTAACCAAAAGATCTGCAGTTGAACCCACCAACTACTCAGTGGGAGACAGATGTGGCAGTCTGCTTCTGTAAAGATTACAGCCTTGGAAAGCCTATGGGCCAGTTCTACTTTGCCCTGTAGGGTCGCTGCAAGTCGAAATTGACAGCAATGGTTACGTTGCTTTATATGGTTATTTAATTTGTCTTTCGCTTTCAACTAGACAAAATTCATGAAGGTGGGAGCAATATATTGTTATTTTCCTTGCATTTTTATCATTATTTAATGGGAAGTTCACAGAACTTCACAGAACTTTGAACCAGAGGACCCAGGTTCAAGGCTCAGCATTGACAGTAAATCTGATAACCTAAGATAAATTACTTGACTTCTTTGAACCTTGACTTCTTTATCTGTAAAATGGGGTTAACACCCCATCTGTATTAGAGAATTATTGAGGGAATCAAAAGTGCATATAAAAAAGTTATGAAGTTCTTTGGAAAAATTAGGTGCATAGCATGCTCTCTATAAATATTTGATAAGGAAGTGACCAAATGAGTTAGTGGATACATGAAGAATGGAAAGAAATGGAAAAGCTATAGAAATAAAAAATATCTGGAAATGAGCTGTACAACATTTAATCCATGTTATCTTGAGTAGGCATTTAACCACTCTGAATATCCTTTTTCATCTGTAAACAAGAAGTAAGAAATTAGGTATACAGCACACTTTGAAGGAATTTAGACCTTCATGGAGTTCTGCCTGGAACTGAAGTATCTTCCAATTAGAGAAGTAGGGTACAGGTACATAAAGAAAAGTGGGAAAATATAAACTGCAAACTCGTCTACTTATCTTTTTGCTCAAGCTAAGCCCTGTCTGTGCCTTAAGCATATAAGGACAGGCTAAAATTCCTTAGATTCATATTTTTGACAAATGCATCACTGACTAGCAAATCTTAAGTTCCTCTCTTGGCTCTGTAATAGAGAATTTCAGCCAATTTGTCCACATAAAAGTTCAGCTTGAACTTAAATTCCTTACCCACAGGAAAAATCTATCCAAGCTTTCACATGACTGACGTGTAGCATTTTAAGATTTCTCTAACCACAAAACCATGGATTTCTAAATAGTATGTGAAAGTTCTTGATTCTTATTAGGTTTACGGGTATAAGTCCAGCCAACTTTCACTTTTTTTCCCCCTACCTGATAATCCTTCCAAAATAAACTATCAGTTGCTAAATTCTTATAGCTTTTTTTTTTTTTTTATGACGTGGACTTACATATCCCAGGTATCTGAGTCACATTTCTGTAATCAAGGTTTCTAAAACCTAATCCTTCTTGTGGTCTCTTGGTATTTTTCTATCTTATTCTGATGGCTAATCACTTTTTGTTTCATTCTGGGCCCTGTATTCTTCTGCTTAGAGTCTTCCTAGGTCTCTCTCTTTTTTTTTTTTTTCCTCCTTTCTCAGCCTTAATACAAACTAGTTCTGTAGGCTACATGCAGCGAGAATGACATGGTTAAAGAAAAAAGACCTCAGCTTTCAATGGAAGAGTTGTGGATAAGGTGCTTAAGAAAAACTTTTGAAAATAAGAGATATAAAACCACCCTGGAAGAAAATAATTTTGAGTAGTGGGAGAGAGTCTTCTAGGTAGCACATAGCTCAGAAATACTACTTGTGTCAGAACCTGCCTGCCTTACTTCCACCTATGGTCTATAAGGAAGTATATAATTTGCAGGCTCATCACAGTACAGGTCAATGAGATCTAGAGTCTCTTCATCTCTACTTACAAATAGGACCTGGAAAGAGACTATTCCAGCTGTTCCATAGTTGTCTAAGGGCCTGGAGAGTGATGAGTGTTTTAGGAGCCATTGTCTTGTGTTTCAGTCCCCTACTTAATCTCTGTCACATGTGACCAGTCTGCTTAGTTGGCCCTGGTGCAGCCTCTCGTACCTGGATAGTGTACACACATTTTTCTTTCTTCTTCTCCTATGGAATGGGAAGCCTAACTGTGAATCCTAGCCGGGAGGCTGAGGATCCTGATCTCCTCACTGGTTTCAACTAGCTGCTTTCCCTAGGACTGAGTCCTATTTCTGCTCAAATTATTTAAGCCCCAATTTTAAGTCATAATTTTCTACTTGATATGAGAACCACTACTGCTTAGAAGTTCTCAAACTATGCCTTCATATCAAAAGCCTCAAATATTTTACATGTGTTGGAATGAACTTGATTTTTCCCCATTTTCTTTTCTTAAGTTTTATTTATTTTGTTGTTGTTTTTGAGGATACACACAGCAAAACATACAATAATTCAAAAGTTTCTACGTGTATAACTTAGTGACATTGATTCCATTCTTTGAGTTGTGCAACCATACCTACCTGCCTTCTCTGAGTTGTTCCACCTCCATTAACATAAACTCACTGCCCTCTAAGGTTCCTATCTCATGTTTTGAGCTGCTGTTGTCAATTTGATCCCATGTAGATAGCTTTTAAAAGAGCATAATTCTCAAGGCAGACATTTTTTACTAGTTAAGCTGAACTATTCTTTGGTTTTAAGAAGACTTCAAGGGATGTTTTTGGTTTAAAATGTAAAGATTATCTTGGGGCAGTAGTTTCAGGGGTTCATCCAGCCTCCATGGCTCCAGAAAGTCTGGAGTCCATGAGCATTTGAAATTCTGTTCTGTATGCTCCCCCTTTTGATCAGGGTTCTTCTACAGAATTTTTGATCAAAATGTTCAGTAATGGTAGCCGGGCACCATCCAGTTCTGGTCTCATGACAAAGGATGCAGTTTTTCATGAGGCAATTAGCCACACATTCCATTTCCTCCTCATATTCCAAGCTCTCTTTCTTCCTCTGTTGCCTTAGGAAAATACAGACAAATTGCTCTGCCTTGGATGCTGCTTATAAGATTTTAAGACCCCAGGAACTACACAACAAATTAGGAGGTAAAACAGAAGCACTAAACAGGTTATTAGGCCAATTAACTGGAATGTTCCATGGACCCATTACCCTAAACTTCCAAACCAAGGAACCAAATCCCATGAGGTGTTTGGTTGTACATAGGCAGCCTCATCAGCTACTCTTTTTTTTTTTTTTTTGGGTTCATTGTTGTAAATATGTCTATGGCACAGCTTTTGCCAATTCAGCTTTTTACAAGTGTTCAACTTATTAATAACTAAAACCAAACTCACTGCCGTCAATTGATTCTGACTCATAGCGACCCTATAGGACAGAGTAGAACTGCCCCATAGAGTTTCCAAGAAGCACCTGGTGGATTTGAACTGCCAACCTTTTTTGGTTAACAGCTGTAGCACTTAACCACTACACCACCAGGGTTTCCAACTTATTAATAGTAGTTACAATAATTGGCTGTGCAGTTATTGATCAATGTGATTTTTGTTAACTGAAACTCAGTACTCTATAAGAAATAACTCCCCTTTTCCCCATCCCTCCCACCCCTGGTAACCACTAATAAACTTTGGTCTTTACACGTTAGCCTTTTCTTGTCTTTCTGTATAAGTGATGTCATACAGTATTTTTCCTTTTGTGATTGACTTATTTCACTCAGCATAATGTCTTCAAGCTCTGTCCATATTATAGCATGTATCAAGGCTTCATTTCTCCTGTTGGCTTAGTTGTTTTCCATTGTGTGTATGTACCACATTTGATTTTTTCCTTATTCTCTTTGCACTTGTGATGTTTACACTTCATCTCCTCTCCTTGGTAAGTCCAGTTTCTATCTTCTGAGACTTTACTTACCTCCCTTTTGACAGAGACTGCTTAGCTTCTTTCCAAGCCCATTTCCTCTTAGATACAGATTGAGAGTACAGTTTCAAGTATCCTTTGTATGTTTCCTGGTCAGTGGAATATGGGTAGAAGTGATGTTCACTACTTTTAGGCCTGGCTCATAAAATTCTGTCTTCTTGTCTTCATTGTCTCTCATATATGGAGTTGTCTATTTCTCTGTGGTTTTCTGTCTATTTTATTATATACTTTTGGAGGTTGTTTTACTAGGTGCATATAAAGTTAGAGTTTTTATATTCTAAAATGACGGATTGACTTTTATCATTGTGAAATGTCCTTCGTTTTCTAGTAATTCTTTTTCTTTGCATCTGATTTTTCTAATATATGTATAGATGCACCAGTTTTGTTTTGGTTAGCGTTTTCATGGTACTTGTTCTTGTCATTTAGGTGCCATTGAGTCAATTTTCAATTCATAGCGACCCTTTTGACAGAGTAAAACTGTTCCTTAGGGTTTTCCAGGCTGTAATCTTTATGAAAGGAGATCACCAGGTCTTTCTCCCGTGGAACTTCTGGGTGGGTTCAAACCGTAAACTTTTTGATTAGCAGCCAAGCTCTTAATTGTTGTGCCACCAGGGCTCCTTTGGCATGGTATCATTCTCCTAAATTTTTACTTTCAGCCTCTCCATATGCTTATATTTAAATTGCATATCTTGTAGGCAGCATTGTGCCTGTTGTAAGCAGCATATAGTTGTTATATTATTTTTCGGGCCTGACAATCTTTGTCTTTTAGTTTGAGTATACATCTAAGTGTATCGTAATTGCTGCTATATTTAACTCTCCTCTCTTGCCTTATTTTTTTTAATTAATTATTTGTTGTGTTTTAAGTGAAAGTTTACAAATCAAGTCAATCTCTCATACAAAAAGTTATACACACTTTGCTATGTACTCCTAGCTGCTCTCTCCCTAATGAGATAGCGCAGTCCTCCTCTCCACCCTGTATTTCCTGTGTCCATTCAACGAGCTCCTGTCCCCCTCTTCCTTCTCATCCCACCTCCAGACAGGAGTTGCACTCATAGTCTTATGTGTCTACTTGAGCCAAGAAGCTCACTCCTCACCAGTGTCATTATCTATCTTATAGTCCAGTCCAATCCCTGTCTGAAGAGTTGGCTTCAGGAATAGTTCCAATCTTGGGCTAACCAAGGGCCCGGGAACCATGACCTCCAGTGACCCTCTAGTCTCAGTCAGACTATTAAGCCTGGTCTTCTTACAAGAATTTGAGATCTGTATCCCACTGTTCTCCTACTCCATCAGGGATTCTCTGTTGTGTTCCCTGTGAGAGCAGTAATCGGTGGTAGCTGGGCACCATCTAGTTCTTCCAGTCTCAGGCTAATATAGTCTCTGGTTTAAGTGGCCTTTTCTGTCTCTTGGGCTCATCTTTACCATATGTCTTTGGTGTTCTTCATTCTCCTTTGCGCCAGGTGGGTTGAGACCAATAGATGCATCTTAGATGGCCACTTGCTAACATTTAAGACCCCAGACACCTCTCACCAAAATGAGATGCAAAACGTTTTCTTAATACATTTTGTTATGCCAATTGACCTAGATGTGTTCTGAATTATGGTCTTCAAACCCCTATGCCTGCTACTCTGGCCTTCGAAGTGTTTGGTTGTATTCAGGAAACTTCTTTACTTTTGGTTGAATCCAGTTGTACTGACCTCTCCTGTATTATGTGTTGTCTTTCACTTCTAAAATAGTTCTAGTCTACTATCTAATTAGTGTATACCACTTTCCCTCCCTCCCCACCCTCGTAACCATCAAAGAATATTTTCTTCTGTGTTTAAAGTTTTTCTAGAGTTCTCATAATAATAGTGATCTTACACAATATTTGTTCTTTTGCACCTGACTAATTTCATTCAGCATAATGCCTTCCAGATTCCTCCATGTTATGTTTCACAGATTCATCGTTCTTCTTAATCGTTGGGTAGTATTCTATTATGTGAATATACCATAATTTATTTATCCATGCATATGTTGATGGGTACCTTGGTTGCTTCCATCTTTTCGCTATTGTAAACAGTGCTGCAATGAACATGGGTGTGCACATATCTGTTCGTGTGAAGGCTCTTATTTCTCTGGGGCATATTCCAAGAAGTGGAATTGCTAGATCATATGGTAGTTCTATTTATAGCTTTTTAAGGAAGGGCCAAATCAATATCCAAAGTGGTTGTACCATTTTACATTCCCACCAGCAGTGTCTAAGTGTTCTAGTCTATCCAAAACCTCTCCAACATTTATTATTTTGTGTGTTTTGGATTAATGCCTGCCTTGTTGGGGTGAGATGGTATCTCATATTAGTTTTGATTTGCATTTCTCTAATGGCTAATAATTGTGACCATTTCCTCATATATCTGTTAGTTGCCTGAATGTTTTCTTTGTGGAAGTGCCTGCTCATGTCCTTTGCCCATTTTTTAATTGGGTTGTCTTTTTGTTGTTGAGTTTTTTGCTGTATCATGTAGCTTTTAGATATCAGGTGCTGATCGGAAATGTCATAGCTAAAAACTTTTTCCCAGTTTATGGGTAATCTTTTTACTCTTTTGGTGAAGTCTTTGGATGAGCATAGGTGTTCGATTTTTAAGAGCTCCCAGTTATCTAGTTTCTCTTCTGGCATTCGTGCATTTTTAGTAATGTTTTGTATACTGTTTATGCCATGTATTAGGGTTCCTAACATTGTCCCTATTTTTTCTTCCATGGTCTTTATCATTTTAGGTTTTATATTTAGGTCTTTGATCCATTTTGAGTTAGTTTTTGTTCATGGTGTGGAGTATGGGTCTTGTTTTATTTTTTTTGCAGATGGATATCGAGTTATACCAGCACCATTTTTCTTTTCCCCATTTAACTGACTTTGGGCCTTTGTCAAATATCAGCTGCTCATATGTGCATGGATTTATGCCTGGATTCTCAATTCTGTTCCATCATTGTTGTACCAGTACCAGGCTGTTTTGACTACTATGGCGGTATAATATGTTCTAAAATCGGGTAGTATGAGGCCTCCCACTTTGTTCTTCTTTTTCAGTAAGGCTTTACCTATCCAGGGCCTCTTTCTCTTCCACATGAAGTTGGTGGGTTTTTTTCTCCATCTTATTAAAAAATGTCACAGGTGTTTGGATCAAGATTGCATTCTATCTGTAGATCACTTTGGGTACAATGATGAGTCTTCCTATCCACGAGCAAGGTATGTTTTTCCACCTATATAGGTCTCTTTTGGTTTCTTGTAGTTTTCTTTGTATAGGTCTTTTACATCTCTGTTTAGATTTATTCCTAAGTATTTTATCTTCTTGGGGACTATCGTAAATGGTATTGATTTGGTGATTTCCTCTTTGAAGTTCTCTTCGTTGGCATAGAGGAATCCAACTGATTTATGTATGCGTATCTTGTATCCCGGTACCTGCTGAACTCTTCTATTAGTTTCAGTAGTTTTCTTGAGGATTCTTTAGGGTTTTCTGTGTGTAAGATCATAAAAAAAGATCATATCATCTGCAAATAGAGATACTTTTCCTTCTTTGCCAATTTGGATGCATTTGTTTGTTTTTCTAGCCTAATTGCTCTGGCTAGGACCTCCACCACAATGTTGAGTAAGAGTGGTGACGAAGGGCATCCTTGTCTGGTTCCCATTCTCAAGGGGAATGCTTTCAGGCTCTCTCCATTTAGGGTGGTGTTGGCTGTTGGCTTTGTATAAATACCCTTTATTGCACTGAAGAATTTTCCTTCTATTCCTATTTTGCCGAGAGTTTTTATCATGAAAGGATGTTGTACTTTGTCAAATACCTTTTCTGCATGAATTGATAAGATCATGTGATTCTTGTCTTTTGTTTTATTTGTGTGGTGGATTACATTGTTTTTCTAATGTTGAACCATCCCTGCATACCTGGTATGAATCCCACTTGATCGTGGTAATTATTTTTTGATACGTCGTTGAATTCTATTAGCTAGAATTTTGTTGAGGATTTTTGCGTCTATGTTCATGAGTGATATTGGTCTATAATTTTCTTTTTCTGTGGTGCCTTTACCTGGTTTATGGTATCAGGATTATGCTGGCTTCATAGAATGAGTTTGGTAGTATTCCGTCCTTTTCTATGCTCTGAAATACCTTTAGTAGTAGTGGTGTTAACTCTTCTCTGAAAGTTTGGTAGAATTCCCCAGTGAAGCCGTCAGGGCCAGGGTTTTTTGTTGTTGTTGTTGGGGGTTTTTTAATTACCTTTCCAATCTCTTCTTTTGTTATGGGTTTATTTAGTTCTTCTACCTCTGTTTGTGGTAATTTAGGTAGGTAGTGTGTTTCTAGAAATTTGTTCATCTTCTCTAGGTTTTCAAATTTGTCAGAGTACAGTTTTTCATAGTATTCTGTTATGATTCTTTTAATTTCAGTTGGGTCTCTTGTGATATTGTGCATCTCATTTCTTATTCAGGTTATTTGCCTCATCTCCTGTTTTTCTTTTGTCAGTCTGGCCAATGGTTTATCGATTTTGTTACTTTTCAAAGAACCAGCTTTTGGTCTTGTTAACTCTTTCAATTGTTTTTCTGTTCTCTATTTCACTTCATTCTGCTTTAATTTTTATTATTTGCTTTCTTCTGGTGCCTGAGATCGCTCTCTTTCTATTTGTTCAAGTTGTAGGGATAATTCTTTGATTTTGGCCCTTTCTTTTTTTTGGATGTGTGCATTTATTGGTATAAATTGACCACTGATTGCTGCTTTTGCTGTGTCCCAAAGATTCTGATAGAAGTGTTTTCATTCTCATTTCATTCTATGAATTTCTTTATTCCGTCCTTAATTTCTCCTATAATCCAGTTGTTTTTGATCAAGGTATTGTTCAGTTTCCATGTGTTTAATTTCTTTCCCTGTTTTTTTTTTTGTTACTGATTTCTACTTTTATGGCTTTGCGGTCAGAGAAGATAATTTGTAATATTTCAATATTTTGGATTCTGTTAAGTCTTGCTTTAGGGCCTAATATGTGGTCTATTCTAGAGAATGTTTCATGTACATTGGGAAAAAAATATATGCTTGTCTGCTGTGGGGTGGAGTCTTCTGTATATGTCTATGAGGTCAAGTTAGTTGATTGTGATATTTAGATCTTTTGTGTCTTTATTGAGCTTCTTTCTGGATGTTCTGTCCTTCACTGAAAGTGGTGTTGAATTCCCCTAGTATTATTGTGGAGCTGTCTATCTGTTTTCATTGCTGTTAGAGTTTGTTTTATGTATCTTGAAGCCCTGTTTTGGGGTGTGTGATATTTAATATGGCAATATCCTCCTGGTATATTTTCCCTTTAACCATTATACAGTGTCCTTCCATATCCTTTGCGGTGGATTTAACTTTAAAGTCTATTTTGTCAGAAATTAGTATTGCCATTCCTGCTCTTTTTTGATTGTTGTTTGCTTGATATATATTTTTCCATCCTTTGAGTTTTAGTTTGTTTATGTCTTTAAGTCTAAGGTGTGTCTCTTGTAGGCAGCGTATAGACAGATCTTTTTTTTTTTAATCCATTTGGCAACTCTCTGTCTTTTTATTGGTGGATTTAGTCCATTTATATTCAGCATAATTATGGATAGGTATGAGTTTAGTGCCATCATCTTCATGTCTTTTTTTGTGTGTTGTTGACGGTTTCTTTTTTCTACTTAATTTTTTGTGCTGAATAGTTTTTCTTCATTAATTGTGTCTTCCTCATTTTCATTGTTGTTGATTTTGTTTTTGCTGAATCTATGTTTTTCTTGTATTTTATTTTGATGTGTGGGATTGTTAGTCTCCTTTGTCTGTACCTTGTTATTTATCCCTGTTTTTCTAAGTCTAAATCAAAGTTTTATCTTCCTATGTCACCTTGACTTCCTCTCCATATGAAAGATCAATGACTACATTATTTAGTCTGTCTTTATTGGTTTAATGTTGTCATCTTTTACATAATGACATCTCTGTTTCCCTGTTTTGAGGGTTTTTTTTTTTTTTAATCTTAATTTTGTGATTTCCCTATCAGGGTTGATATCTGGCTTCTCTGTCCTGTATTCTAGTTTTAGGTTCTTATCTGTTTTTATTGATTTTCTAACTAGAGGACTTCCTTTAGTTTTTCTAGTAGTTTTTTTCAAATTCCCTAAACTTCTGTTTATCTGGAAATGCCCTAATTTCACCTTCATATTTGAGAGACAGTTTTGCTGGATATATGATTCTTGGCTGAGAGGTTTTTTTTCCTTCAAGGGTTTATATATGTCATCCCATTGCCTTCTTGACTGCACTGTTTCTTCTGAGTAGTCCAAGCGTATTCTTATTGACTCTCCTTTGTAGGTGACTTTTTGTTTATCCCTAGCTGCTCATAAAGTTCTCTCTTTTTCTTTGGTTTTGGAAAGTGTGATTATAATATGTCTTGGTGACTTTCTTTTGGGATCTACCTTGTTTGGGGTTCGATGGGCATCTTGGATAGATATCTTCTTATCTTTCATGATATCAGGGAAGTTTTCTGCCAACAAATCTTCAATAATTCTCTCTGTATTTTGTGTCCTCCCTCCTTGTTCACATACTCCAGTCACTTGTAGGTTATTTCTCTTGATAGAGTCCCACATGGTTCTTAGGGTTTCTTAATTTTTTAGATTTATTTTATCTAATTTTTTTTCAAATATATTGTTGCCAAGTGCTTTATCTTCAATCTCACTAATTCTGACCTTCATTTCCCCAATTCTGCTCCTCTTTCTATTGAGTTGTCCAATTCTGAAATTTTATTTTTAATCTTCCAAATTTCTGATTGCTTTATTTTATCTCTCTATGGATTCTTACAGCCTATTAAATTTTTCATTATGCTCTTGAGTAACCTTCTGAATTTCCTCAACTGCTTTATATGTGTATTCCTTCGCTTGTTCTGCATTTTGCCAGATCTCCTTCTTGATTTTTTGAAGAGTTCTGTATGTTAATCTTTTGTATTCTACATCTAGTAATTCCAGTCATACCTCTTCATCTGGAAAATTCCTTGATTCTTTGTTTTGGGAGTTTGTTGAAATGATCATGGTCTGCTTCTTTATGTGATTTGATATTGACTGCTGTCTGCAAGCCGTCTATGGGTTATTGTATTAATATATTTTATGTTTGCTTTGTTTTGATATACCCAGATAGGCTACTTGAGTGAGCTACTTTGGTTATTGGAAACTTTGAAGCTCTAATGTTCTGTCACCAGAGGAATAGAGCTCTTACCAGATATATGAGCTTAGGAATTCGTTTACTCTTCTTGTATGGATTCAGCTCAGGTGTCCAGGTAGTTGGTCACCAAGTGTGTGGTGCAGCCTCTTACCTATGATCTTTGAAGAGCAGTGGTGATGGGTGTATGCACAGGTTTCTGGTTGCAGCAGGGGGTCACACTCCGAGCAAGGCAGGGGGCTGACAGCCTTCCCTGGAGTGTCTATAAGGAAGGTGTGTCCCTGTTCTCTAGGGTGCACAGGTGGGTGGGCTCTGCAGCCATACCATAGGCACCCAGTGCTTTTTACTGTAAGGACTGGGAGGCACCACTTATCTTTGGACCCCTGTCGCGGGTGGCTAGGTGTCATGGCCGGAGCCACCAGTCCTCAGGCCCCTGATGTGGATAGGTGAGGACCCTGCTTAATTGGCAGAGATGTGTCAAATGTCAAAAACCCACCTCTTCACCACAGAGCTGAAACAGTTAAAGTCAAACCTCAGGTACATACATGCTTGCAGTTTAACAAAAGCCTAGCTGCTGAGATGGGGCCACATGGGTCCATGCATGGGTGAAAGGCATTCAATGTCTGGAATGCTTGTGCCTGGACAGGAGCTGCCTCTGCTCTAAGTTCTCAGTTAAGGGAGTCAGCAGATTATTTTTCTCCCATTTGTTATTTTGTTCCTTCTCCAAGGCTGGAAGAATGGCTCAAGATGTGCAGCAGGACCTATCTCAGGCCCAGGGAAATCAACTGTCAGTGAAGCTAGCTTGGGGCAGAGGGAGGAAGGATTAGACAGATGGAAGAGAGTTCTTTCAAAAGGGGAGCTATTAGATCTGCACAGTAAATTGGATGGAATCACTTATCTTGTGACGAGAGCGCTGTTTTTCACTGATTCCGCAGGTGTGAGAAGATTCTGTGCCGCTGATCCTCTGTGGCTATGGAGACCATGTCCTGAACACTACTGCCGGCCCCATCATGGTTGCACCAGGGGATTGGAGGTGCACCGCTTTGCTCGCCTTCTTATGCTGAAGTAACTGCATTCCAAATGCTACGGCCAGCCCTGCTGCAGTTGTGCCAGGGGATCAGGGCTGCACCACTTTGCTCAACTTCTTTTGCTGAAGTAACCAATCGTAAACGCTAGCACCAGCCCTGTTGTGGTCGTGTCAGGGGATCTGGGCTGAGGGGCACTGGTTCCTGACGAGTCAGGTCCAGCAACTCCTCTCTACTTCCACACCGTCTCTCCCTCCCCCTGCCTTTGATGTTCAGGGTTCCTAGCTTGTCATATATATAATCAATTCACTTGTTTTTTCAGGTCTTTGTTGTAAGAGGGACCACTGGAAGCATCTGACTACTCTGCCAGCTTGGCCCCACCTCCTCTTGCCTTATTTTTGACTACTGTTTATTTCATTTTTGTTCACTTCTATTATATTGTTATTGTATGCTCTTCTCTTAGTGTTTTTTTTCCCCTCATCATTTTGAAGATATTATTCCATAGTCTTCTAGCTTCAATAATTTCTGTTAAAAAGTCAATTGCAGGCATTATTTTTGCTCTGTTGAAAGTAGTAGTTTTTCCTATCTGCTTTTAAAATTTTCTGTTCATGTTTGGTTATACTATAGTGGCTTTCGTAAGATAGGCATTGATATGGTTTTCTATATTAATTCTACATGGGATTGCCATTGCTTCTTGAATCTGTGGCTTGATATCTTTCATTGTCTTTAAATATTCTTGAACATTAGATCTTAAAATATTGATTTTGCCCATTCTCTCTCTTCTGTCTCCCTCTCTGTGTCTCTGTCTCTATCTTTCTCTCTTTGTGGAACTGCAGCTACATGTATATTAAACATTTTTATTATATCACGTCTCTCTCTCTTTACATACTTCAGACTGGATTTTTTCTTATATCTTTTCATTTACAAATTCTTTAGCTACATCTAATCTATTATTAACCCTATCTTTGATTTTTTAATTTAAATAATTTAATTTTTATTCTAGAATTTTCATATGATTCTTTTTTCATAATTTTCAATTATCTAATGAAATTCTCCACTTTGTCAGTAAATTATTTGACTATATTAATCATAGTGATTTTACAATTTGTATCTTTAAACTCCAATATCTAACTATTCTATAAAGTTTGTTTTTATTTTCTCTTATTCTTTTCCTTTTCAATCAAATCTTATTATATGCCTGGTTATTTTTATTTAAGTGCTGAGCATTTGTGTATGAAAAATCATAGTCATTGTTTAAGCTCCAGAGAATGTTATCTTCCTCCAGAGAGGATTTACTATTACTTCTGGCAGGCAGTCATGTTAGGGGAAGATCACCTTAATCCAGTCAAGACTGAGGAGATTCAAAGCTATGCTTCACTTCTTTTGAGGGCTTGTCTACTTCTTACTATTCAGTATGTAGTCCTTCAGATTCCTAACCTAATGTCAGAAGTTTTTACAGGATGAATGTCCTGGATTGAATTGTGTCCCCCAAAACTGACTGTCAACTTGATTAGGTCATGATTCCCAGTATCATATGATTGTCCACCATTTTATCATCTGATGTGATTTTCCTATGTGTTGTAAATCCCATCTCTATGATGTTGATGAGATTGGGATTAGAGGTAGCTATGTAAACTCAATCTACAAGATTAATCTACAATTTAAGCCAATGTCTTTTGAGATATACAAGAGAGAAGTGAGCAGAGAGACAGGGCTCCTCATAGCACCAAGAAAGAAGCACTGGAAGTATAGTGCATCCTTCGAACTCACGGTCCCCATCCAGACAAGCTCCCAGACCAGGGGAAGATTGATGACAAGGACCTTCCTCCAGAGCCAACAGAGAAAGGCTTCTCCTGGAGCTGGCACCCTGAATTCTGACTTCTAGCCTACTAGACTGTCTGAGAATAAATTTCTCTTTGTTAAAGCCATCCCCTTGTGGTATTTCTGTTATAGCAGCACTAGATGACTCAGACAGCCACTTCCTTGGAACTCCTTGAACTCCATGTTCTGTCTGAATTATGAGACTGCTGAATGCTTTGCTTAGCCTCTCAGCCTTTCAGCCTCTCAGCTGCTATACTGTTATTTGATATTACAGTGTATTCATTTGAGGGCAAAACTAGATTCAAGTTCAGGGTTCCCTTCTCTTGGCTTCTCTCTTCTTAATTTTGGACCAACAAATTCTCACTGCCTTGGCAGTTCTCTAGTGCTGTCTAATAGATTTTAAAAAATTACTTCCCTCTTTTCTAATAGTTCTTCAGGAGAGATTGACCTAACAACCTAGTTAGCCATCACCATAAGAGAAATTGTGCCTTGAAAGATGTCTTAGCTGGGTATAACATTCTTGGACAATAATTTCTTTCTCTCCAAAATTTATAGATATTGCTCCAAATTTTACCTGATAGTAAATGGTATGGAGAAGTCTGAGGTTAATGTGACTTTTTTTTCTGTAGGGAATTTCTGAAGATTTTTTTCCTCATTCTTGAAATTCAATAATGAAAAGGATGCATCTTCATGTTACTCATTTTAATTTATATCCTGAAACAGAGAATGTCTTTTTGATATGCAAATTCATATTGTCCTTCATTTCTAGAAAGTTGTCTTTTATTACATCTTTGGATATATTTTGTTCCTCATTTTTTAGGTTATATAATTCAAAATCACCTGTCCTGCTTTTATTATTGTCTTGTCCTGTCTTTCAGATCTATTATTGTTTCTCTAATTGCTTTAATTATTTTGGCTTTTTTCTCTGCATTTTCTATGATTACCTCTAAAAATGGCACAGGAGCAATGTCTGACCTCCTCCAACCCCACAAGGGGGAGGGTGATCAAGATCAACAGTCCAAGGCTGATTCCCATGAGATGGAGGTCAGGCATGCTTTCTCTTTCCTTATCTTTCCCAATTCTGACACCAACCTTCCCTACCACGGCAATCTCTACTTCCCTGCTGGGTTCAATTATTCATTGGAATGGCTACACAGAACTCACAGACTTCACTCATGATTATGGGGTTTATTAGGGAAGTAACAGTTACAATTCAGGCCCAGGGACACTCAGGATACAGTTCCTCAGGATAGTCTCTCCCCAGCTGTGCTCAAAGGCATGCCTCTCCCTGGCCCTTGGCCTCTGCCCAAAGGCAATCAACTTTCTCTCTCTGTGGGCCAGGAAGCCCACCACACCATCTCCTGCTCCTGGGTCTCTGCTGTTCACATGTCTCCTGTCACCACTTCTCACCATCTTCAAGGTTACAGCTTACTCTCTGTCTCCTGGGTCTAGGAGCCTCTCAGTGCAGGGAAAACTCAGGGATCCCAGCTCCAAAGGACATGCTGGCTCCTGGCTGTTCTTCCATTATAATGCTAGGATTCTCCTCTCTGCTCTGGAATTGGCTCTCTTTAAGGTAAAACTGACGAATCCCCTTTGTGGGCCACAATTACACTACCACACGGTTAACCAGTTACCTGGGTGGGAGTTACAAGACCATGGCTAGAAAGGCCACACAAAAGTAATCAATGACACTGCATTACCTCAAGATTTCCTCTATGTCGGTAATTATATTTGGTTTCTTGCTCCCTCTTAATTTAATAGTTCTTTAAACATACTATTTTTGTTCTCACTTTGGTTCTTACTTTGTAATCTCCCATGTTATTGCTTTTTTAATCCCATTTTTAAGTTGGTAAAAAGCCTATTTTATTAAATTAATTTTTTTTTTGTTTTGTTTTTTTCTATAGAAAAGCACTCATGGTGAATTTTCTTCCACCCTTTGGGTTAGTTACATTTCCTTTCAGAGAAGGCTCTTGAATTCTCATTTGTATGATTCTATTATTTCTCCACTGTTCTATTTTTGTACTATAACATCTATAGTTGCTAGGCCTTTTCCCCTAAAAAATTACTTATGCTTAACATACCACTGTTTCAGATATTCTATTTGCTCTGATACAGTATGGGTGATATTTTTTGTTGATATCAGTAGATTTTGCCTTCTGAGCTAAAGTTTTTACTTTATCTACTTTTTTGCAGGTTGAGAACTGGTCAGAGCATAGCCAAAGTTGTATGAAATTTTATTGGTATACCCTGAATTTTGATTTCCTGAGATCTTGTAAAATACACTCTATAAAGGCTCACTTTACCTTATGAGGTATATATCACATTCCTGTGGTGAAGGAGATACCCTAGGGCTTTAAGTAACTCCCTTAATTCAGTATGGAGTCCCCAGAGCCTTTGTTTCCATTACGTAGCCCTACAAATTCTCTAATTTCATAATTCCCTAATTTTTCCTCTCCATATCCACGTCCTTCCTTATCCTCCCCAGCCAATCAGCAGGGGAAAAAGAAAAAAATATCATCTCAGTGTGCTTATCCTTAAATTTGGTATGATTAGGGAGAATTCTCAAAATTTTTCAAATCACCGGAACTGCTTTTTCAGGATGTGGGCACCATTAGGAGCTGCCTAATGCTAGAAATTGTATAAAGGTTCTACAAAGATCTCCAGTAAAGAAATATGCTTGATTTTTCTAAGTACAGAATTGCCCGTATTTATATATTTTCTCAAAGAGAGTTCCCAATATTAGTTTGGAGACCCTGATTTATGAAATTTCCTGAATATATATACCTTAAAGAGGAATTTATCAGCCAGCCAAGTAGACTGAGGGCCAGCCCCAGTTTGTGATATAGAATTTGGGTGCTTGAAGTATGTCAGGATGTTAGATTTCTGAAAATATCCAGGCGATTTGGTGACATGGTGCCTCAAAAACAAACAAACAAACAAAAAACTAGTTTAATTTTATACAGGGTCAGCTTGCTTAGTCAAGGTGAGGGGTACCTGAATCCATCCTCCAGGTCTCCTATAGTAGGAAGTATACAGGGCTGGAAATGAATCATGGAAATACTGAAGATTTTGGGCTTAAGTGCTTAGTCTTTTTTTTTTTTTTTTCTTTTCCTGATGTGAAAGTGTGTGAGTTGGGGAAGAGGAAGAAGCCTACGTTGAGAATAGGTCAGTGGGACACCACAGATTGTGCCCCATAACTAGAATTCCAGTGATATGATTATCTGGATATTGGCTGAGGTTAAGAAAAACCAGGCAATCAGCCTAAGCTGTATTCTAGAGAGGATGGAATGTTGAAACTAAAAAGTCTAATTCTAAGGGTCAAACATTTAGTTAAGAACAGAAGGTTCAGACAAGAAGATTTAGGAGTTTCATAGATACAGGAACAGAGTGAAGAATAAAGAGCAACAATGAGAAGTAATCAATAGTATAAAAGATAGTTGCCTGGCATTGGGCTGGGGTGCTCAAGTCTGGTGTCTCTGTCTCAATCTAAGTTAGAGATTCTGTGTACAGTATTATTGACTGTTTCAAAGAGTTTCACTGTAAAAGTTCTACCTCTGTTTGATGGAGAGGACAATTTTAGTTTAATTTTGGGTATTGAAGATAATATGAAGTTTTACAATTACCAGCTTACCTTGGAAATGATTGTAATTGCATAAAAAATATTTCCAGTGGCCTGGCATTAATACAATGAACATATACATGAAGAAACAGGCATAATGCTTTACCAGTAGTAGATTTTTCAATATATTTTTGATGAGTTTAAGATATTTGATGTTCCTGGAAAATGTGACATCTTCAGCTTTCACTCAAACAGTACGGTAGATCCCCATGCATCTGTCAGTTTGTGATACTATGATGGCTTGCCTGTTACTGTGATGCTGGAAGCTATGCTACCAGTACTTCAAATAACAGCAGGGTCACTCATGGTGGACAAGTTTCAACTGAACTTCCAGACTAATACAGACTAGGAAGAAGGACACTAATGACTGAAGACCAGACAAGTTGTGGAATGACATCAAGGGCATCATACACGAATAGAGCTAGAGGTCATTAAAAAGACAGGAAAAAAAGAAAAGACCAAAATGGGTGTCAGAAGAGACTCTGAAGTTTGCTCTTGAATGTAGAGTAGCTAAAACAAAAGGAAGAAAGGATGAAGTAAAAGAGCTGAACAGAAGAGTTCAAAGGGTGGATCAGGAAGACAAAGTAAAGTATTGTAATGATGTGCAAAAACCTGGAGTTAGAAAATCCAAAGGGAAGAACATGCTTGGCATTTCTCAAGCTGAAAGAACTGAAGAAAAAATTCAATACTCAAGTTGCAATACTGAAGGATTCTATAGGGAAAATATTAAATGACACAGGGAGCATCAAAAGAAGATGGAAGGAATACACAGTCACTGTACCAAAAAAAATTGGTTGATGTTCAGTCATTTCAGGAGGTAGCATATGATGAAGAACTGATGGTACTGAGGAAAGAAGTTCAAATTGCACTGAAGGCACTGGCAAAAAATAAGCCTCCAGGAATTGATGGAATACCAATTAAGATGTTTCGACAAACAGATGAAGTGTTTGAAGTGCTCACTCATCTATGCCAAGAAATTTGGGAGACATCTACCTGTCCAACTGACTAAGAGAGATCCATCTTTGTGCTCATTCCAAAGAATGGTGATCCAACAGAATGTGGAAATTATCAAACAATATCATTAATATTACATGCAAGTAAAATTTTGCTGAAGAAAATTCAAAAATGATTGCAGCAGTATATTGACAGGAAACTGCCAGAAATTCAAACAGGTTCAGAAGAGGATGTGTAATGAGGGATATCATAACTAGATGGATCTTGGCTAAAAGCAGAGAATACCAGAAAGATGTTTACCTGTGTTTTATTAACTATGCAGAGGCATTTGACTGTGTGGATCATAACAAATTATGGATAACATTGTGAAGAATGAGAATTCCAGAACACTTAATTGTGCTCATGAAGAATGTGTACATAGATAAAGAGGCAGTCGTTCAAATAGAACAACAGGATACTTCATTGTTTAAAGTCAGGAAAAGTGTGTTTCAGGGTTATATCCTTTAGCCATGCTTATTTAGTCTGTATGCTGAACAAATACTCTGAGAAGCTGGACTATATGAAGAATGTGACATCAGGATTGGAGGAAGACTCCTTAACAATGTGCAATATGTGGATGACACAACCTTGCGTGCTGAAAGTGAAGAGGACTTGAAGCACTTACGGATGAAAAATCAGAGGCTACAGTCTTTAGTTTGGATTACACCTCAACAAAAGAAAACAAAAATCCTCACAACTGGTCCACCCAATAGCAACAAAGTACACATTCTCTTTCAATACACATGGAATGTTCTCCAAAATAGACCACATCTTAGGCCACAAAGCAACCCTCAACAAAATGCCAAACATTAAGATAATACAGAGCATCTTCTCTGATCTCAATGCCATAAAAGTAGAAATTAATTACAGGATGAGCAAGGAAAAAATCAGATACTTGGAAACTGAATAACATCTTGTTTAAGAACCACTGGGTAATAGAAGAAATCAAAGATGGAATAAAAAAAATTCATAGGCTCAAACAAGAATGAAAACACATCATACCAAAACTTTGGAACTCAGCAAAGGCAGTGCTCTGAGGTCAATTTCTAGTAATAGATTCACACATCAAAAAAGAAGAAAGGAATAATATCAGAGTATTACTTATACAACTCAAACACATAGAAAGAGAACAGCAAAAGAAGCTCACAGACACTGGAAGAAAGGAAATAATAATGACCAGAGCAGAAATAATTGAAATAGAGAATAGAAAAACAATAGAAAGAATCAAAAAAAACAAAAGTTGAAAGGTTCTTTGAAAGGCTCAAGATAATCAACAAACCATTGGCCAAACTGACAAAAGAAAAGCAGGAGAGGATGCAAATAACCCACATAAGAAATGAAATGGGGGACACTAAAACCAACCCAACTGAAGTAAAACGGACCATAACAGAGTACTAGGAAAAACTATACCTGAACAAATTTCAGAACCTAGAGGAAATGGACAAATATCTAGAAACACACTACCTACCCAAACTAACTCAAACTAAGGTCTAAAATCTGAACAGACTCATAACAAGAGATTGAAAAGGTAATCATAAAAAAAAAAAAAAAAAAAAAATCCCAACAACAACAACAAAAAAACCCTGGCCCAGATGGCTTCACTGGAAAATTCTACCAAACATTCAGAGAAGAGATTTCACCAGTACTACTCAAACTATTTCAGAACATAGAAAAGGAAGGTTCCTAATTCATTCTATGAAGCCAGCATAACCCTGATACCAAAACCAAGCAAAGACACCACAAAAAAAGAAAATTACAGATCAATACCTCTCACGAATACAGATGTAAAAATTCTCAACAAAATTCTAGTCAATAAAATACAGCATCATATCAAAAAATAATACACCACAGTCAAGTGGGATTCATACCAGGATTGTAAGGATGGTTCAACATTAGAAAATCAATCAATGTAATCCACCACATAAATAAAACAAAAGAATCACATGATCATCTCAGTCAACATAGAGAAGGCATTTGATAAAGCCTAACATCCATTCCTGATAAGAACTCTCGATAAAATAGGTATAGAAGGGAAATTCCTCAACATAATAAAGGGCATTTATACAAAACCAATGGCCAGCATCATTTTTAATGAAGAGAAGCTGAAACCGTTCCCCTTAAGAGCAAGAAAAAATCAAGGCTGTCCTTTTTCACCACCCCTATTTAACATTGTGCTGGAAGTCCTAGCTAGATCAATAAGGAAAGAAACAGAAATAAAGGGCATCCAAACTGGTAAGGGAGAAGAAAAACTCTCTTTTTGTGTATGATATGGTACCACACATAGAGAACCCAAAAGACTCCACAAGAAAACTACTGGAACTAATAAAAAGATTCAGCAGAGTAGCAGGATACAAGATAAACATACAAAAATCAATTGGATTCCAATACACCAATAAAGAGAACTATGAAAAGGAAATCAGGAAAGCAATACCATTTATAATAGCATTGAAAAAAATAAAATACTTAGGAATAAATCTAACTGGGAATGTGAAAGACCTATACAAAGAAAACTACACAACACTACTGGGAGAAACAAAAGATACCTACATAAGTTGAAAAACATACCCAGCTCATGGACAGGTAGACTCAACATTGTGAAAATGTCAATCCTACCCAAAGCAATCTACACATACAATGCAATCCCAATCCAAATACCAACGGCATTCTTTAAGGACAAGGAAAAACTAATCATTAAAGTTATATGGAAAGGGAGGAGTCACTGGCTAAGTAAAACACTATTGAAGAAGAAGAATAAGGTAGGAGAACTTGCACTACCTGACCTTAGAACCTACATACATCTATGGTAATCAAAACAGCCTGGTACTAGTACAACAACAGACACATTGACCAATGGGACAGAATTGAGGACCCAGATGTAAATCCACCCACCTATGGTCACCTGATTGTCAACAAAGGCCCAAAGTCCATTAAATGAGGGAAAAGACAGCATTTTTAACAAATAATAGTGCTGCAAAAAAATGAAACAGAACCCATACCTCACACCACACACAAAAACTAATTCAAAATGAATCAAAGATCTAAATATAAAACCAAAAACCATAAAGATCATAGAAGAAATTATAGGGTCAGAGCTAGAGGCCCTAATACACAGCATAAATAGGATACAAACCACAACAATACACAAACACCAGAGGATACGCTGGATAACTGAGATTTTCTAAAAATTAAACACTTAACGCTCATTAAAAACTTCACCAAAAGAGTAAAAAGAGCACCTATGGACTAGGAAAAAAAATTTGGCTATGACAAATCCGACAAAGTGCTGAAGTCTAAAATCTACAGGAAAATCCAACACCTCTACAACAAAAAGACAAATAATCCAATTAAAAAATGGGCAAAGGAAATGAACAGGCACTTCACCAAAGAAGACATTCAGGCAGCTAACAGACACATGAGAAAACGCTCACAATCAGCAGCCATTGGAGAAATGGAAATCAAAGCTACAATGAGATACCATTGCACTTCTACATTAATGGCATGAATCAAAAAAAACAGAAAATAAATGTTGGAGAGGCTGTGGGGAGATTGGAACTCTTATGCACTGCTGGTGGGAATGCAAAATGGTACAACCATTTTGGAAAATGATATGGCACATTATTATAAAGCTAGAAACAGAAATACTGCATGATCCAGCAATCCCACTCCTAGGAATATATCCTGGAGAAATAAGAGCTGTCACACGAATAGACATATGCACACCCATGTTCATTGCAGCACTATTCACAATAGCAAAAAGATGGAAACAACATAAGGGTCCATCAACAGAAGAATGAAAGACAAATTATGGTACATACACACAATGGAATGCTACACAAGAATAAAGAACAGTGTTAAATACGTGAAACATCTTACAACATGGATGAATCTGGAGGCCATTATGCTGAGTGAAATAAGGCAGTCACAAAAGGACAAATATTGTATGAGACCACTACTGTAAAAACTCACGAAAAGGTTTACACATAGAAAGAAACAGTCTTTGATGGTTACCAGGAAGGGAAAAACATTAAATAGATAATATATAGGTGGTAACTTTGGTGAAAAGTAAGACAGTACACAATATTGGGAAAGCCAGCACAACTTGACCAAAGGAAGGTCATGGAAGCTTCATAGACACATCCGAACTCCCTGAGGGACCGAATTACTGGGCTGAGGGCTGGGGACCATGGTTTCAGGGGACATCTAGCTCAATTGGCATGGCATTGTTTATAAAGAAAATAGTCTACATCCTACTTTGATGAGTGGTTTCCGGGGTCTTAAAAGCTTGTGAGGGGCCATCTAAGAAATATCTACTGGTCCCACCCCATTTGAAACAAAGGAGAATGAAGAAAACAAAAGATACAAGGGAAAAATTAGTCCGAAGGACTAATGGACCACAAGTACCACAGCTTCCACCAGGCTGAGTCCAGCACAACTAGATGGTGCTTGAATACCACCAACAACTGCTCTGACAGGGATCACAATCGAGGGCCCTGGACATAAAAAAAAAAAAAAATTTTTTTTTTTTAGCCGGAGAAAAATATAAAACAAAAGTCACACAAAGAGATCAGACTTAATGGTCTGACAGAGACTGGAGAAACTCCAAGTGTATGGCCCCTGGACACCCTTTTAACTCAGTACTGAAGTCACTCTTGAGGTTCAACCTTCAGCCAAAGATTATAGAGGCTCATAAAACAAAATGATCCTAAATGGGCACACCAACCCAAGGGCAAGGACGAGAAGGCAGGAGGGGACAGGAAAGCTGGTGATGTGAAAGCCAAGGTTGTGAAGGGGAGAGTGTTGACACATCGTGGAGTTGGCAACCAGTATCACACACATACACACAAAAGGTGTATTAATTGTTTAATTTGAAACTAATTTGCCCTGAAACCTTCATCTAAAGCACAACTTAAAAAAAAAGGGAGATGGGAAGAAAAAAAAATCCTAACTGGACCAATAAGCAACATCATGATAAATAGATTTTCATTTTACTTGGCTCTATAGTCAACACCCACGGAAGCAGCAGTCAGGAAATCAAATGATGCATTGCATTGGGCAAATCTGCTACGAAATATCTCTTTAAAGTGTAAAATAGAAAGGATGTCACTCTAAGGTCTAAGGTGCACCTGACCCAGGCTGTGATGTTTTCAATTGCCTCATATGCATGGGAAAGCTGGACAATGAATAAGGAAGACCCAAGAAGAATTGATACCTTTGAATTCTGGCGTTGGCAAAGAATGTTGACTATACCGTTGACTGCCAGAAGAATGCACAAATCAGTCTTGGAAGAAGTACAGACAGAATGCTCCTTAGAAGCAAGGATGGCGAGGCTTCACTTCACATACTTGGACATGTTATCAGGAGGGATCAGTCCCTGGAGAAGGACATCATGCTTGGTAGAGTAGGAGGTCAGTGAAAAAGAGGAAGACCCCCAATGCGATGGATTGACACAGTGGCTGCAATAGTGGGCTCAAGCATAATCACAATTTTGATGATGGTGCAGGAGTGGGCAGTGTTTCATTTTGTTGTACAAAGGATTGCTATCAGTTGAAACCAACTGGACGGCACCTAAAAAAACATACAATAGGTTGGTCTGTGGCATGCCACACACACTGTATCAGAATGTGGAAATACAGAGTTGAACAAGATACAGGTCTTGCCCTCAGAAAGCTATTTTAGAACCCTACGATAGAGACCACAGTATTGATTGATTCCATCAGGTTAATGCCAAACTCTCCTTAACAATACTTGAAAAAGTTTCCTTAATATGACATCTTAGAGCAACAGTTCTCATTTCTGGTTTCACATTTGAATCACTGGGGGAGCTGATACCTGGGACCTATCCCAGGCCAATTAAATCAGAATACAGGGGTTTGGACTTATCCATCAGTATTCCTTAAAAACATTCTAGGTGCTACAATACTGGGGAAGTCAGCACAACTTGACCAAGGCATTGTCATAGAAGCTCCATAGACACATCCAAACTCCCTGAGGGACTGAATTACTGGGCTGAAGGCTGGGGACCATAATCTCAGGGGACATCTAGCTCAATTGGCATAACATAGATTATAAAGAAAAATGTTCTATATCCAACTTTGGTGAGTGGCGTCTGGCATCTTAAAAGCTTGTGAGGGGCAATCCACCCCATGTGGAACAAAGGAGAATGAAGAAAACCAAAGACACAAGGGAAAGATTAGTCCAAAGAACTAATGGACCACAAGTACCACAGCCAGAGTCCAGCACAACTGAATGGTTCTTGGCTACCACTACCAACTGTTCTGATAGAGATCACACAAGAGCCCTGGACAGAGCTGGAGAAAAATGTAGAACAAAATTCTAACTCACAAAAAAAGACCAGATTTACTGGTCTGAAGAAGACTGGAGAAACCCTGAGAGTATGGTCCCCAGACACTCTTTTAACTCAATACTGAAGTCGCTCCTGAAGTTCACCATTCAGCCAAAGATTAGACAGGCCTGTAAAACAAACAATAATGCATGTAGCTTAACTATGCGTAGGAGACTAAATGGGCACCCCAGCCCAAAAGTAAAGATGAGAAGGCAGGAAGGGACAGGAAAACTGGAAATGGGGAACCTGAGATCAAGAAGGCGAGGGTGTTGATACATCGTTGAGTTGGTAACCAATTGTCAGAAAACAATTTGTGTATTGGTTCTTTAATGAGAAGCTAATGTGCTCTGTAAACTTGCACCTAAAGAGCAAGGAAAAAAAAATTCTAGGTGCTTCCTGTGCTGAGAACCTGCATGTTAGCAGAAGAATACAAAGGATCGATTGAGAAAATAGGAAACAATATAATGAGTGAACTGTGTACTGATTTTTAAATAGTTAATCGTATTTATAAATACAACAGATTAAAAATATAACATACAAGACTGATCATCAGTTTTGTTCTGGTGCTAATCACCAATCCCTCTTAGTGGGTTATTGATAAGAACCCATAACTAGTTATGACCGAGGTAATGTCTTTTTGTCCTGCTTCATTTAGTGATTTTGATGAAATATTTTTTTTGTCTTCTATTTTATCTTACCCTTCATTGTTTATATAAATATAAAATTCTTATTGCAAGAAACTCTCAGTCATTTATTCTGCAACTGCTAAAATTTAATCACTGGAATATAAAACAGTGTTCTCAAAACTGGCTTATATTTTAATCACCTGGAAAGCTTTGAAAAAATACTGATGTGGTAAATTGTAACATTAATGGCCCCCAAAGATTTACACCTCTCTCTTTTTTTTTTATATCCCCAAGCCTTTGCAATGTGACTTCTCTCATCAGTGGAGGAGTCTATTTTTTTTTACCTTGATTATGGACCCCTAACTGACCTTTTAGCTGAATGCAGCCATATGAGCAAGTCCAAGCGAGATCAGCAGAATAACCACCCAGCCAAACCCGCAGAATAGTGAGAAGATAATAAAATGTTTTTTTTTTTAAGCCATTAAATTTTGGAGTGCTTTGTTATCCACAAAAGTCTAATTGAAATACATTGTCATGGAGGCTTTCTATCATAAATGATGACAGAAACAGCTACTGAGGATTTTTTTCCTTTACCACTACTTTTTATCACTGTTGCAAGAACCACTCTAACAATCACATCCGAAGCTCTTTCTATTCTCCCAGGATTCTCCTTCAGACTCTTTTACTGCTGGCAAAATGAGATTTAGGCGGAAAAAGAAGAATTTTATGTCACTGTATAAATGCCTTCCTGTTTTTTCCCCAGGGTGCTTTTTCTGTCTGACTACCAAATGTTTCCTTTAAAACCATAAAGATCAAAGGAACCACCTGCCCTTGGGGCTGTGGCTTAGGCAGACTTTCATACACACTACATGTGGATTGCATCAACACGTCCCGAGATTTTCTGAGACTCAGTTTCACAAGTTAAAGTCCAGAAAAAAAGAAATCCCTTTGCATAAGTAAGATGTACACATTTATAGAGATCCAGGGACAATCTGAAATCTCTAGTCAGTTTGTTTAGTATGGCTCATGTAAAAGAGTTATAATTTGTACCTTCACTATGCTATCAGTGATGACAAGTACTAAAATTTGCCCTAATAATAAGATCAACAACTTTAACAGGTCTGACTAGACTGTCTTCCTTGTGAAATCAGCAGTGAATGAAAACAAGAGATGTCCATGTCATTACTTGCAGATATTTTCTCACTATCTAGATTGGTGGGGGAAAAGATCATGCACTTCGATTCCAAAGACATGGGTTTGATACAAAGTCTACTCCTTATCTATTATATAAGCTTGAGTAAATCACCTTTTTTTTTTTTTTTAGTTGCCTCATCTGTAAAATTGGGAAGAAAATAACTACCTCCAGAATAGATCTAAGGACAAAAAATTAACATACACAATATCCCTTTGTAGTCTTTAAGGCTTAAGTTAAATTAAGGCGTTATTACTCTTTTTGGCATAGATCACACCAGGAAAGTATTAAAAAAAAAAAGAAAGAAATAAAAAGAAACCACCCATTCCCATCGAGTCCATCCCTACTCATAGCCACCCTATAGGACAGAGTAGACTGCCCCATAGAGTTTCCAAGGAGCGGGTTGTGAATTTGAACTGCCCACCTCCTGGTTAGCAGTTGTAGCTCTTAACCACTGTGCCAAGGAGAGTATACATACGAAAAAAATTCCCTGATTACAGCTGAGAAAAGTTACTCGTATTCGCACGCATTAAGGAAAGTGAATACTTATTATATGACTTCTGAGTTGTCTTTAATCTCTGAATCTCAAAGCACCTTGTAGAATACTTTTATTAATTTATAAAACCCCATGAAACACATTTGTTCCCGCTTAAATTAGTTCCCCTTTCAACATACTTTTTCCAAGACATATAGTAAATGTAAGCCTAACCCACCAAGGGCCCTTATAATTGTGAATGAATAAAGAGGGTTCTGATCCTTTTTTAAGTTGTAATGTTCGTGTCTTGTTTAAAATATGCAAGTCTCCTCATCTTGTCTGCCTTTTCTCAAAGCCTGTTCCTTGATGCTTTGATGTAGTGAACATGCTCACAAAACTCAAATCCTAGACAGGTGGCAGTCTTTTCATTCCTTACATGTTAAGAATAGGGTTTGGAGATAATCTATTAATTTCTTTCTCCCTTAAATGTCTGAAAGACACCCATTAAAAATATGTGAAACAGATTTTTATACCGTTTTTTTCAAGGTGCTTCCTGGTTGGAATCAGAGCCTTTATAAGCTGCATTTCACTCTTTTGGCTCCTTGACTAGCATGTAGGAGTTTTTCTTTTGGCTTACTAGATGGTAGTCTGATGATCTGAATGAGCGGATGGTACTCTTAGCCAAGACTTATTTAGGCACTAGGAGATGTAGCTGTAATTACTCCCTGTATTTCTATGGCTTGCTTTTTCAAGCCATAGAAAGCTTCAGAAAGCTTTGCATACATTATTTCATCTTCCTAGGTATGGCTAGCTTGATGAATTGTGTTATTAGAAAAATTTACCCTTACTCCAACTTTCTATTGTCATATCTTCTGGCATCTTTGTTCCTTTTTTTGGTATTTAGTGATCTGATTTTTTTCCGTGGATGTTCCAGATTCTTCTCTTTGCCCTATTGAAATAGACCTGATTTCTGTCTATTCCCTCAAATTTTGCACTTAAAAGAAATGTTATGTATGTATATTGATAACTAGAATATATTGTATTTTACTCCAAAGATGTGCGATTATTGGCAAAATTCTTAGTCAATTACAGATCAATACATGTGTGGGAAAGGATGATATATTTTGGGGACACATGGACCTTTTGCTATCCCTCAAAGTAAACCACATAGGTATTTGCTCTGCATAGGACTGATGCTGTTTATAATACCTTCTTCTAGACAGGAATTAGTTGTTACAAACTGCATTTTAGGGCCAGGGAAACTGAAACTGGAAAAGAAAACCTAAGTCTAAGGTAGGTTGTGATTCAGACCGTAATGTTCATGGCCTAATACCTGCTTTTGGCAGGGTCTCACTCGTAGAGACTTCTAGCACTTATGCTGATACTTTGGTTGGATTATCAGAGCACTTTAAATTTGAAGCTGCAAGATGTTTATCAAACTGAGTCAGTTCAATTTTTTTTTTCAAATAAATTTTGCTGAATGATTTCCTCTAACTCAATGCATGTTTATTGTAGGGAGTTTCCCATATCAGGCCAGTTGAAAAATGAGCTATCCTGACCATTGTTTTTTTCTTTCCTGAGAGAGACATATATCGACATATTCACAAAGGCTGAAGTCTTTAGTTTTGAACTCCAGTAATTATTAACTCAATCTTGGGCACTGTATATATGTGTAGGTGATAAAAAAAAAAAAAAAAAAATAGGAGTGGTTAAAACACCAATGAAGTTTATTTCACTTACCAATGTAGGACTCTTTCCCTTAAGACTTAAATTCACAATCAATATAATTGCCACAGGATTGTTCAATTTCATATAGGATTACACTTCCATGGAAGTCTTCCAGAGCTTATTCACAGGAGACTTAAGCAGAGGTCATGCTGGCTTTTCTAAGTAACTTTCTGGAGGAGAAGAGCATAATTGCCTCCTTCCAGGAAACTGGTATTCATCAAGGAAGATTTGCTTTTCTTGTCTTCCCTGGTGGACATCAGTGGATTTATCAGGATGCTGCTCAGAGCCTCTCCAATTCTCTCCTCTGTGCTTTTTGCTTCCCTCTGACTTTTTTTTTTTTTTTTTTTTGAATTCCGTATTTCCTTCTGATTGGTCTAAGGATAAAGTAAGCTAAAACACAAGAGGGAAATAAACATTCATAATAAAAATGACCCCTTAAAAAGAAGCGTACTTTCTTCAGCATATTATGATAAAATATAATCTCTAAATAAAAGAGATTTTGGTGTTTGGACTTAACTGGTATTTTTTTCCTTTGCCGAAATTGTTTTATCATCATGAAAACACACGTGCTTGCATGCGTAGGCGCACTCTGTGCTGGAAGAGAAGTGTTTTTCTTTTTCCTTTTTTTTTTTTTTTTAATCTTTTCACAGATAGATGCTTGCTTTTGTAGTCTGAATATGTTTCCTTCTGGTAGTTTGATTTAATAGAGTGAATTTTGAAGGCAAAAGGGCCAGGGTTTGAATCCATGCTTTGCAGCTTGCTAGTTGCGTAACTTTAGACAAGTTAGTTAACTGCTGTAAGCCTATGCTTCTTTCTTTGTAAAAGGGAGACTAACAATGTCTACTTTGTTAGAGTGCACTGAAAATAAACAAGGCAATGCATATGAATGCATGTGTTACATGTTAGTCCTAGTGAGTCCTCAAATATTCGTTACTTTTCCTTTGTGTCACGTGTTATTCAGGGTAATGTAGTAATTTTACTTAATAAGATAAAACCATATATAAAAGTAAATAATGAGGCATAAAATATAATGAATTGTTAAACATTTTTACACTTTTTAGGGTACCTGATTAACTCAGGTATGTATGAAATGCCACCATATGCCTGTGAGAAAGAAAAATAGTATTGATAAATTCATTCATTTATACATTTTTCTGGTCAAGTATCTGCTGAGTGCTACTATTTGCTAGGGACTGTGCAAGGTCCTAGGGATACAGAGGTGAGAAAAAGTTTCTGGAGTTGATCTGCTAGGATAGTTTCAGTTTATAAGTAGGAAAAACTAAGAAGGAACCCACTTAGGGATCATTGACTTTATCTCAGTTAATATGCAATAAAAAAAATTTTTTTTTAATATGTAATACCTGTTATCAAATCTCAAACTGGACTTATTTCCATCTCATAGCCAATTTACTTTTCTTACCTTCATTCAGTAATTGGGAATTTTTTCTTAGGCTGTACCTAGAAACTCCACTGAAATGAAGGTGTTCTGAGTTTTTTAGCCACTATAAGGAGCTCTGACTGAGGTTTAGGTCAGTTGCAACTCTGGGACCACTTCACATAATATTAAATGAAAGATTCCATTTCTTCCTGCTTGAGAAGTATTGACTAAAGCCAGTTAGTACCCCAGGAAGAGAGAAAACTCACCATTTTTATGCTTAAGAGGTTCACCTCATTCCCACTTCTAGGAGGGAGGCTTGGAATAAGGGCAGGGATTTTGTCTCCTCTGTTAGTGTACTTTTTACTTCCCCTGGAGTGAGTTTGCCCCATTCCCTGGAATGAGGAGAATGGGGTACACATCTAAATTGCTATTTAATCACTTTGTTTAATGCCTGTGGGTGATTGTGTCTTAAACCAAAGAATAAGAGAACAAGCACCAAAGAGGTTTTTTCCTGTATGTGCTTCTTTTCCTGTATGTCTCTTCCTTTCCTTCTCTTTCTTTCATTTTCTTTGTTACTCTCCTTTTCAGATTTATTTTCTCTTCACCTCTGATGCTCAGCAACTTTGTTGGGGTTTCACTGTTGTATGAGGTTTAATCATGTCCCCAGGAAGAGGGATAATTATTAAACCACTGGAAATTTAATGATGGGTATTTATTCCCCAACCTTAGTCATTTTGGTGTCTGGGGTTTGGCATGCCAGTCAGTGGAAACCAGAGTGGATAAATGTCATCAAACCACACGTGATTTTCCAGTGATTTACGTGTGTTTGTTGTTCTCCAGATGGGCAATTACTGATGGCCTGCTCTGCCCTTTATTTGCAAGTCTCCTTATGATCAAAATAACAAAGACATTAAAACAAGTCCACCTCCTCCACAAGGGTGGAAAACAGGTGTCAACCTACCTCAATATAACGTCACCTTTTTCTTACACTATGTTCTTCTGCTTTAACATTTCCTCTTAGGGGTGCTCTATTAAGTCATAAAAAAAAAAAAAAAAAGTCATAAGTCCCCTGAAATACTAGTTCTTTTTTTCAAAGTTGAAGTTACAAGTTTTCTTTCTTTCTAACTTAAGAATTCAAATTGTTAGGAAAAGAATTGGACCTTCTTGTTTCAGATGAATTACTGTTAACCTTCTAACCTATTATGTATTTGCTTATTTATTATGTTTCTTTTTATTGTTAATCTTCTCCCACTAGGATTTTTTTCTTTTTTTTTAGTTTTATTGTGCTTTAGGTGAAAGTTTACAGCTCAAGTTAGGTTCTTATGCAAATATTTGTACATTTATTGTTTTGTGACATTGATTGCAGTCCCTGCAAATGTGACAACACTGTTCCCCTTTCCACTCGAGATTCCCCATGCCCATTCATCCAGTTTTCCTGTCCCTTTCTGCCTTCTCATCTGGCTTTTGGGCAGGAGTTGCCCAGCTCATCTCCTATATTTAATTGAACTAAGATGCACATTCCTTGCATGTTTATTGTTTGTTTTATGGGACTGTCTAATCTTTCTCTGAAAAGTGGGCTTTGGAGTCGTTTCAGTTCTGGGTTAGCAGGGTTTCCGAGGGCCATAGTCTCGGGGGTTCCTCCAGTCTCTGTTAGACCATTAAGTCCGGTCTTTTTTTGTGAATTTGAATTTTGTTATACTTTTTTCTGCTGCTGGGTCTGGATTCTCTATTGTGGTCAGTGGTGGTAGCCAAGCACCATCTAGTTAGTTCTTCTGCGCTCAGGCTGGTGGAGGCCGGGGTTCATGTGGTCCTTTAGTCCTTTGGGCTAAAATTGTCCTTGTGTCTTTGGTTTTATTCATTTTCTTTTGTTTCAAATGGGATAGGATCAATAGATGTATCTTAGATGGCTGCTTGTGAACTTTTAAGACCCCAGACGCTACTCACCAAAGTAAGACGTAGAACATTTTCTTTTTGAACTATGTCAGATGACCTAGATGTCCCCCGAGACTATAGTCCCCAGCCCTCAGCCCCAGCAACTCAGTCTCTCAAGTTGTTTGCATGTGTCTAGGAAACCTCTATGACTTTGCCTTAGTCAAATTGTGCTGACTTCCTTATATTGTGTGTTACCTTTCCCTTCACCAAAGTTGACACTTGTCCACTATCTAGTTAGTGATTTGCACTCCCCAGCCCTCCCCACCCTTATAACCATCAAATATATATTTTTTTTTTACTGTGTGCAAGTAAACCTTTTCTTGAGTTTTTATAATAGTGGTCTCATACAATATTTGTCCTTTTGCGACTGTCTTATTTCTCTCAGCTTAATGCCCTCCAGATTCATCCATATTGTGAGATCTTTTGTTGATTCATCATTGTTCTTTATTGCTGTATAGTATTCCACTGTGTGTACGTACCATAATTTGTTTATCCATTCATCTATTGATGGGCACTTAGGTTGTTTCCGTCTTTTTGCCATTGTGAATAGTGCTGCAATAAACATGGGTGTGTGTATATCTATTCATGTGACAGCTCTTATTTCTCTATTTTTATATTCCTGGGGCTTGGATTGCTGGATCATATGGTATTTCTATGTCTAGCTTTCTAAGGAAGCACCATATCGTTTTCCAAAATGGTTGTACCATTTTACATTACCACCAGCAGTACATAAGAGTTCCAGTCTCCCTGCAACCTCTCCAATATTTATTATTTTGTTTTTTTTGATTAGTGCCAGTATGTAGGGGTGAGATGGTATCTCATTGTAGTTTTGATTTGCATTTCTCTAATGGCTAATGATCACAAACTTTTGTTCTTGTGTCTGCTAGCCTCCTGAACGTCTTCTTTGGTGAAGCGTTTGTTCATATTCTTTGCCTGTTTTTTAATTGGATTATTTGTCTTTTTGTTATTGAGGTGTTGAAGTATTTTGTAGATTTTAGTGATTAGATTCTTGTTGTATGTTGCAGTCAAAAAATTTTTTTCCAGTCTGTAGGTTCTCTTTTTATTCTTTTGGTGAAGTCTTTTGAATAAGCCTAAGTGTTTAATTTTTAGGAGGTCCCAGTTATCTAGTTTCTCTTCTGGTGTTTGTGCATTGTTAGTTATGGTTTGTATTGTATTTATGCCATGTATTAGGGTCCCTAGGGTTGTCCCTATTTTTTTTTCCATGATCTTTATCATTTTAGGTTTTATATTTAGGACTTTGATCCATTTTGAGTTTAGTTTTTTTATGGTATGAAGTATGGATCCTGGTTTTTTTTTTTTTTACAAATGGACGTCAGGTATGCCAGCACCATGTGTAAAAGAGATTGTCTTTATCCTATTTAAAAGAACTTGGCCCTTTGTCAAATATCGGCTGCCTGTAGATGGATGGATTTACGTCTAGGTTCTCAATTCTATTCCACTGGTCTATGTTCTGTTATTGTACCAGTATCGGGCTGTTTTGACTATCATGGCTGTATAGTAGGTTCTAAGATCAGGTAGTATGAGGCCTCCCACTTTGTTCTTCTTCTTCAGTAATGCTTTACTTATCCGAGGCCTCTTCCCTTTCCATATAAAGTTGGTGATTAGTTTCTCCATCTCTTTAAAGAATGCTGTTGAAATTTGGATTAGGATTGCATTATATCTGTAGATTATTTTGGGTAGAATCAACATTTTCACAATGTTGAGTCTTCTTATCCATAAGCATGGTATGTTTTTTTCAATTTATATAGGTCTTTTTTGGTTTCTTGCTGAAATGTAGTTTTCTTTATACAGGTCTTTTTGGTCCCTGGTTAGATTTATTCCTAAGTATTTTATCTTCTTGGGGGCTATTGTATATGCTATTGATTTCTTGATTTCCTTTTCGAAGTTCTCTTTGTTGGTGAAGAGGAATCCAACTGATGTTTGTGTGTTAATCTTGTATCCGCCACTTTGCTGAAATCTTCTACTTATTTTCAGTAGCTTTCTTGTGGATTCTTTGGGGTTTTCTATGTATAGGGTTGTATCATCTGCAAATAGGGAAGTTTTACCTCTTCCTTACCAACTTGGATGCCTTTTATTTCTTTTTCTTTCCTTATTGCTCCAGCTAGGACTTCCAGCATGATGTTGAATAAGAGTGGTAATAAATGGCATCCTCGTCTGGTTCCCATTCTCAATGGGAACCTCCCACTATGATTTAAGTTCCACAGGGGAAGGGTCTTTGCCTCCTTCATTCATTGATCTATCCCATGTGTTTAAAACAGTGCATGGCATGTATTAGGCACTCTTTTAATATTTGATGAATAAATATTGAATGAATGAATGCTAGTAAGTCCTCAGTTGAAGACTTGCTTGGAATTATTGTTCTTATAGACAGGAGGAACCTGTGTTAAATCTGCCACTTGTTATCTCTGTAACCTTAGAGAAAGTACTTAACCTTTCTAAGTATCAGTTTCTTTATCTGTGTTGTTGTTAGGTGCCTTTGAATCTGTTCCAATTCATAGCGACCCTGTGTACAACAGGGCGAAAAACTGCCCAGTCCTGCACCATCCTCACAATCATTGCAATGTTTAAGCCCATTGTTGCAGCACTATTTCAATCCATCTCATTGCGGGTCCTCCTCTTTTTCGATGGCCCTCTGCTTTACCAAGCATGATGACCTTCTCCAGGGGCTGGTGCCTCCTGATAATGTGTCCAAAGTACTTGAGATGAAGTTTCACTATCCCTGCTTCTGAGGAGCACTCTGGCTGTATTTCTTCCAAGACAGATTTATTTGTTCTTCTGGCAGTCCATGGTATATTCCATGTTCTTCACCAGCACCATAATTCTTTATCTGCAGAATGAGATCGTTTTGAAGATTAAGTGAGATAATGCATGAGAAGTGTTCAGTACGTTACCTGGCATATGGTCAGTGCTCAAGAAATTATAACTATTATGAAATTGTTTCTCTCCAACTTAATGTTGTGCATTTGTGAGAAATATAGGACTGTGTTTATGAAACAAAAATAATTTTTTATTTTAATGTTGATATTTGTTTTGGTTTAGCTGAAGCTCCGTTGGAATATAAATTAAATGAGGAAAGGAACTTCGTATGCTTTTTGTTTCCTGATATATCTCAACTACTAGAATGGTGTCAGGCATGTAATAAATGCTCAATAAATATTTGTTGAATGAATTGAATGTTTAAGATGGGGATTAACTCCACAATCCTGACTTTCTGAGTTAGGTAACCAGTTAAGTTAATGGCAGAGATATCCTAATGCTGTTCTAAAAGTGCCTCGATTTTTTTTTTATTGTGCGGAATGAAAGACCACAGAGGTAAGTTTTGAGAGCTAAGAGTGGATGGCGGAAAAGAGCTGGAAAGTATTGAGAAACTCAGGCCATACAGAGGTATTTTGGACAGTTAGAACCAAATGGACTTTTTTATTTTCTTGTTATCTCAATCAACTGTCTAAAACTCTTGGTTCCATGGTTCTTTTCACTTCATAATTTATAGGTTTTGTCCAAAACAGCATTTCGTTTAATCTTGGCTTCTAGATAAACATCCCAGTGGTAAGCACGTAGGTTTTAGGAAAAAAAAGGTGCTATCAATTCAGTGGTAAACACACCTTTTTGGTCCCTGCTGCAAGCCTGGGTTTTGAAAATACCACAGTCCATAAACCCAAAATCCAGTGCCGACGAGTCGACTCCGACTCATAGCGACCCTATTGGACAGTGTAGAACTGCCCCATAGAGTTTCCAAGGAGCGCCTGGCGGATTCAAACTGCCGACCCTTTGGTTAGCAGCTGTAGCGCTTAACCACTATGCCACCACAGTCCATAGAGGACACTGAAATGTAAAACTTTGTGCCTTCTATGACATTAGAACAAAACAAACCAATACCAAATAAGCAAACAAATAAAAAAACAAGCCTTGATTTTTTTCCACCCTCCCACCGTACTAATTCAAGTTATTTCTGTATAAATGACTAATCTGACTGATCTTCTATTTTTTTTTTAAATAATAAAGGAGGTCTTCCATGTTCTATTTGTACCAAATGTTTACTGGTCAGACTTTATGGCTACTTTTCAAAAATTGCACTTGGCTAAAGCAACATTTGATAAGAGCATCAACTTACAAAATTTCTCAAAAAAATCTACATTAGGAAATTCATAGTTACATGATTTTGACATTTCATATGTTTTTTCAAGACTGAGGTTTCGTTTTTGTTTTTTGTATGCTAACAAATAAAATTACTTTCCATTAAATTAAAATTTAGCAATCAGGGGTGTTGCTATTGCTATCCTTAATAGTATTTTATGTGCATACTACTGTTTTAGTTTTCATTTTCTCTATATATTATTTTACAGAATAAAACATTTTTAATAGCTTTTTTCAACTGCTGAGATAAAACCTGAGACTTTTTCAAAAATAAAGATTTTGAATAATTTTTTTTAATATGATCACAACTGCAACTCTAAAAAAAGAAAATGTTTGCAGGTAAGTTTGAGAATACTATGTCCATATCATGTGAATAAATTTTAAATAATAGAGATTTATATCACCTTGGGGTAACCAATATTTTAAGTAAAATTTATGAAAATCCAATTTCTTTTGCAATTATAAGAGCAATTTCACCCACATCTGACTATTAATTCAGTTTGAAATATTAATCCCCAAACATATTTCTTACACTCAAATTTTGAGGGTTTTCTTTGGCCAAATATATTTTCTTTTAGTAAATATAAGCAACCAGGGAGTAAACAGAATTACTATTTTTCAGAATTTTTCAAGACACAACTAAAACAGACACACAAATATAGAAATGACAGAATTACTCTACAAACACATGGCAGCGTGTGTAGTTTTTTGAGTAATATTAATCCCATGGAATTAGATGCAGTGTGATTTTAGTCTGTAACTCCACCAAATCCATGGTCATTATTTAGGAAGGACGGTTGTCTTAAAGTTAGTCCCTTATCTCCTGCGTTGACAGGAAAAGCAGACACAGCCTGGTGACAAGAAAAACAGATTTGTACTAGTAAAGTTTGAAAGTTGTTTTTCAAGCAGGAGAACATATCAGCTTTTCTCCTCCACTCCCCCTCCCCCCACCACTCTATAAATAGCTCTTGGCAGGCAGAAACAACTCTGATTGCATGAGATGAAGGAGAGCAAGCAGCAGGCTGTAGTGCAGAATCAATGGCACAGTGCCAAGAGCTTCATCAAATGAATAATAGCTTCCACTTGACAATCAGTAAAGTGGCTCTTCTCCTACGGGTTTAGTTTTTAATGATGATTAGAGAGGATGGGCCCCTAAAATTTCTCTGGTAGAAATGACCTCCTATTAATTTCTGTTCCTTGAAATGCTGAATTTCAAAGCTATTTTACAGCTGCAAAACCAAAGGCACTGACATAAAGGAACTATTATCTTTGTAATTGTAGCAACAAGTACTAAATTTGTCATTGATTAACAGAGACTTTTTAACTTCATGATCCTTTGTTGGTTGAGTCCCCTATTTGGAGTTCTGCTGACTTACTTGCTTTGAAAGTCAAATGTTACGTTTTAGACCCAACAGCTATCAGAGTAATGTCTTTTGTTTTTATATAAAAAGTGCTTCCTTATAATTTCTTATGCTGATTATTATGCAATAGGGGTGAAGGTCAAGTTACAGATTTTCAATAATTCTGTATAGTGTTTTGCTTTCTGGGCAGGTAACAACAAAATTCTAGACAGGTATGCTTAATAAGGGAACTCAACATTTATTAAGCAAAGAACTTCGTAAGAATTTTAAAATTTCCTAACATATTTTCATCTATGCATACGTATATGTATATAAAGTATATTTTCCTCAGAGGAATTAAATTCAGAAAATAGTCTCTTAAAGACTATTTATATTGATATCAAGTGATGAGACTATAGGCCTACTTTGTCAAATTAGGCTATTTATTATAAAGTAATGTCTTAAGTATTATAAAATTAACCTGTATTATATCTCAGTCCATACAGGATGAGACATCCTATTGATTAATAAATATAAATTTTGGATGCGAAGAGCACAGGGCAGGAAAAAAATTTCTTGGTGAATTCAAGAGAAGATAATGGTACTTTAAGTGCTTTCTGTTTACTGTTCTTAGTAGCAAAAACAACAAAAAACAGAATAAAATGAATGCTTAGTTCAAAGAATTTAATTTAGGATGGTTTTGAATAAGCCCAGAGTCTATACTGTTGAATTTTCATGTAGCATCAAATCTAAGAGTTAAAAAAAAACTTACAGAAATATTTAAAGTAATTGGAGAGTTTGGAAGGAAAATATTTGTTAAGAATTCAAAATTTTTGCCAACCTGCCCAGTCTGGTTCAGGAAGCTGCCCAGTGATGATTGTTGATGTACTTCCTTAGTGTTCTCTAGAGAAATAAGAATGTAGTGAGCTCATAAAAGCTTTATGAAATAATATTTAAGTATATTTTACTTTTCAGTGTCTTTACTTAATAAAATAAAAAGTTGGCTATCATTTATGGGTCCCACGTTCACTTTCTACCATGTGTCTGTCAGTTTGTTGTACTGTGGTGGCTTATTTGATGCTGTAATGTTGGAAGCTATACCTCCAGTATTTCAAACACCAGCAGGGTTACCCTTGGCAGACAAGTTTCAGCTGAGCTTTCAGACTAAGGCAGACTAGGAAGAAGGACCCAGCAGTCTACTTCTGAAAAAGAATTAGCCAGCAAAAACCTTATGAATAGCACCAAAACATTGTCTGATATAGTGCTGGAAGATGAGTCTTCCAGGTTGGAAGGAAATCAGAAGATGACTGGGGAAGAGCTGCCTCCTCAGATTAGAGTCAACCTTAATGACGTGGATGGAGTCAAGCTTTTGCGACCTTCATGTGCTGATGTGGCACCACTCAAAATGAGAAGAAACAGCTGCAAACATCCATTAATAATTGGAACCTGGAATGTGCGAAGTATGAGTCTAGGAAAATTGGAAATCATCAAAAATGAAATGGAATGCATAAACATTGATATCCTAGGCGTTAGTGAGCTGAAATGTACTGGTACTGGCCATTTTGAATAGGAAAATCATATGGTCTACTATGCTGGGAATGACAGCTTGAAGAGGAATGGTGTTGCATTCATTGTCAAAAAAGAACATTTCAAGATCTATCCTGAAGTACAGTGCTATCAGTAATAGGATAATATCCATATGCCTACTTGGATCCGCAATCAACGGCCATGGAAGCAGCAGTCAACAAATCAAAAGACACATTGCATTGGGTAAATCTGCTGCAAAGGACCTCTTTAAAGTGTTGAAGAGCAAAGATTTCACCTTGAAGACTATGGTGCACCTGACCCAAGCCTTGGTATTTTCAATCACATCATATGCATATGAAAGTTGGACAATGAATAAGGAAGACCAAAGAAGAATTGACGCCTTTGAACTGTGGTGTTGGTGAAGAGTATTGAATATACCATGGACTGCCAAAAGAACGAACAAATCTGTCTTGGAAGAAGTGCAACCAGAGTGTTCCTTAGAAGCCAGGATGGCGAGACTGCGTCTTACATACTTTGGACATGCTGTCAGGAGGGATCAGTCCCTGGAGAAGGACATCATGCTTGGCAGAGTACAGGGTCAGCGGAAAAGAGGAAGACCCTCAACGAAGTGTATTGACACAGTGGCTGCAACAATGAGCTCAAGCATAGCAGCAATTGTAAGGATGACTTAGGACTGGGCAATGTTTTGTTCTGTTGTGCATAGGGTCGCTATGAGTCGGAACCAACTCGACAGCACCTAACAACAACAACAACACAAAGAAGGCCAGTTAATACAAATATTTTTTTTGAATTTACACCCCAACCACTAAGGCCAATGATGAAGAAATTGAAGATTTTTACCAGCTTCTGCAGTCTGAAATTGATCAAACATGTAATCAGGATACATTGATAATTATTGTTAATTGGAATGCAAAAGTTGGAAACGAAGAAGAATGGATAGTTGGAAAATATGACCTTGGTGGTAGAAACAATGCCGGAGATCACATGATAGAATTTTGCAAGATTAATGACTTCTTCATTGTAAATACCTTTTTTTCACCAACATAAACAGAGACTATACACAAGGACCTCCCTAGATGGAATACACAGGAATCAAATCAACATCTGTAGAAAGAGATAATGGAAAAACTTAATATCACCAGTCAGAACAAGGCCAGGGGCAGAGTGTGGAATAGACCATCAATTGCTCATATCCAAGTTCAAGTTGAAACTGAAGAAAATTAGAACAAATCCACGACAGCCAAAGTACAACCTTGAGTATATCCCACCTGAACTTAGAGACCATCTCAAGAATAGATTTGACACATTGAACACTAATGACTGAAGACCAGACAAGTTATAGAATGACATCAAGGACATCATACATGAAGAAAACAAGAGGTCATTAGAAAGACAAAGAAAGAAAAGACCAAAATAGATGTCAGAAGAGACTCTGAAGCTTGCCCTTGAACGTTGAGCAGCTAAAGCAAAAGGAAGAAGTGATGAAGTAAAAGAACTAAACAGAAGATTTCAAAGGGTGGCTCGAAAAGACAAAGTAAAATATTAAAATGACATGTGCAAAGAGCTGGAGATAGAAAATCAAAAGGGAAGAACAAACTTGACATTTCTCAAGCTGAAAGAACTGAAGAAAAAAATTCAAGCCTGGAGTTGTAATAGTGAAGGATTCTATGGGGAAACTATTAAACAACACAGGAATCATCAAAAGAAGATGAAAGGAATACACAGAGTCATTATACCAAAAATAATTGGTTGATGTTCAACCATTTCAAGAGGTAGCATATGATCAGGAACCGATGGTACTGAAGGAAGAAGTCCAAGCTGCACTGAAGGCGTTGGCAAAAAACACTGCTCCAGGAACTGATGGAATATCAGTTGAGATGTCAATAAACAGATGCAGCGCTGGAAGTGCTCACTCGTCTATGCCAAGAAATTTGGAAGACAGCTACCTGGCCAACTGACTGGAAGAGATCCATATTGATGCCTATTTCCAAGAAAGGTCAGCCAACCAAATGCAGAAATTATTGAACAATATCATTAACACTACACACAAGCAAAATTTTGCTGAAGATCATTCAAAAGTAGTTATGGCAATACATCGATAAGGAACTGTCAGAAATTCAGGCTGGTTTCAGAAGAGGACGTGAAAACAGGGATATCATTGCTGATGTTAGATGGATCCTGGCTAAAAGCAGAGAATACCAGAAGGATGTTTACCTCTGTTTTATAGATTATGCAAAGGCATTTGACTGTGTGAATAATAACAAATTATGGATAGCATTATGAAGAATGGGAATTCCAGAACACTTAATTGTGCTCATGAGGAACCTGTACATAGATCAAGAGGCAGTTGTTCCGACAGAACAAGGTTGTAGTGCGTGGTTGCAGATGACACAACCTTGCTTACTGAAAGTGAAGAGGATTTGAAGTGCTTCCTGAGCAAGATCAAGGACCATAGCCTTCAGTATGGATTACACTTCAACATTTAAAAAAAAAAAAGTTTCTTACAACTGGCCTAATAAGAAACATCATGATAAATGGAGAAAATACTGAAGTTGTCAAGGGTTTCATATTGGATCCACAATCAATACCCATGGAGGAAGCAATCAAGAAACCAAATCAAGTTTGCAAATTTCAATCAAATGACATGTTACATTGGGGAAGTCTGCTGCAAAGAACTTTTTAAAGTGTTGAAAAGCAAAGATGTCACCTTGAGGATAAAGGTGCACTTGACCCAAGCCATGGTGTTTTCAATTGCCTCATATGCATGTGAAAGCAGGATAATAAGTAAGGAAGACTAAAGAAGAACTGATGCCTTTGAATTCTGGAGTTGTGGAAGCCTATTGAATGGGCTTTTGCCTAAACATGGACTGCCAGAAGAACAAACTAATCTGTCTTGGAGGAAGTACAGATAGTATGTTCCTTAGATGCGAGGACAGTGAGATTTGATATCGCTTACTTGGGACATATTATCAGGAAGGACCATTCCCTAGAGGAGAAGTTCATGCTTGGTAATGTAGAGGGTCAGTGAAAAAGAGGAAGACCCTCAGCTACATGAATTTACATAGTGTTTGCAACAGTGGGCTTAAACACAGCAAGGATTGTGGGGATGGTGCGGGAACAGGCAGTGTTCGTGGGGTCACTATGAGTTGGAACTGACTCAACATCACCTGACAGCAACAACGTGGTCACTTTAAAAACATTTACCATTCTGTGAATCCAAAATTATGGATCCACTAGCCTAAGAGAATTTAGAAATTAATTGGCAGAGCCTTGTCTTTTATATATTTTTGTTGTTGTTGGGTGTCATCGCATTGATTCTGATGTATAGTGACCTCATGTGACAGAGTAGAATCACTCCATCGGATTTTCTTGGCTGTAATCTTTATGCAAACAGATTTCCTGGGGTCTTTCCCCAACAGAGCTGCTGGGTAGGTTGACACTGCCTACCTTTCTATTAGCTGCCAAGTGCTTAACTATTAAGACATCAAGTCTCCTTTTTTATTATGTAATCTATACAAAAAGTCTATCATAGCTGCAGGTCAACTAATTGCACAGAAAAAAAAAAAAGTATATGTATGTATGTATATACCCAGTGCCGTCGAGTCGATTCCGACTCATAGCGACCCTATAGGACAGAGTAGAACTGCCCCCATAGAGTTTCCAAGGAGCACCTGGTGGATTCAAACTGCCGACCATTTAGTTAGCAGCCATAGCACTTAACCACTACACTCATATATATTAGCATGCTATTATATCCAGAACAAAAGGAAATATACAAATATTCTTACAATTATGTAATACTTTTAAGAAAATCAATCAGGAATTAGAACAAAGGGATGAAACTTCTAGGAACATAGCTGAATGTCAGGGCTCTAGAGAGAAGCTTGAAATACATCATTTTCTTTATGTCTCCATGAATCCAAAGGGCAATTCAGGTTACTTTTTAGTGGAAACTATAGAACATTTTTTTTATAGAACATATCATCGTTCGAATGTAGAGGATTTAGTATAAAAACAAAAATATCTTAACCATTTCCACTATGAGGGAACAATGTCCTTGCTTTTACGTCACTTATTTCCCAGTACGTGAATGAAACAATTTTGTACCTTACTGAGATATGGTTCTCTTGGTAGGCCTACCAGGCTAAAACTACATTTCAGGGTTTCCTCTCAATGTGACTTAATTCCTGGTATCACTCATCCAGAGAAGAGGTAGGTCTCTCTCAGAGGAAACTTAGACTTTCTGAATGAATTAAAAAAAAATTTAAGGGAAAGTTTGTGAGAAAATGAGGGAAGTGGAATGGATGTTATGTGGAATGGTTGAGTCATGGGCTTACTGAGAATAAACCTGCCACCCTAAGACCCATAACCTTTACTTTGTCAGATAGACTATTTATAGTCCTTGTCCATTCTGTTTATTTTTCCATTTGTCCTTCCCTAACATTAACAAATCCTGTCTGAAATTTCTGGCTTGTCTTAGTTGCACTAAGAGTCATAAGGAAAACTACTTGCATCTGTAGTCAGAAAGGAGTGCACCCTGGAGGCCAGTGTGATGGTGGTGCTAGAACCCAAAGTGAGAGAACCTAAAAAAATAAGATAAATCATGGAGGCGCAAATCATAGTTACTTGGTGTCTTAGTTATCTAGTGCTGCTATTACAGAAATACCACCAGTGGATGGCTTTAACAAAGAGAAATTTATTCTTTCACAGTTTAGGAGGCTAGAAGTCTGAATTCAGGGTGTCAGGTCCCAAGGAAGGCTTTTTTTCTCTGTCAGATCTAGGGGGAAGGTCCTTGTCATCAGTCTCCTGGTCTAGGAGCTTCTCAGTGCAGGGACCTTGGTCTAAAGGATATGCTCTGCTCCTGGTGCTTCTTTCTTAGTGGCATGAGGTCCCTGTGCCTCTGTTTGCTCCTCTCTCCTTTCATCTCTTGTAAGATAAAAGGTGATGCAGGCCACGCCCCAGGGAAACTCCCATTACATTGGATCAGGTCATTGACCTGAGTAAGGGTGTTGTGTACCATCCTAGTTCTCTTTAACATAACCTAATCTTGCTTCATTAACCATAGGCAGAGATTAGGATTTACAACACATAGGATAACCATATCAGATCACAAAATGGAGGACAACCACAAAATACTGGGAATCATGGTCTAGCCAAGTTGATACACATTTTTGGAAGACACATGTCAATCCATAACACCTGGTAACTCTCTTTTTCCTACCAGGAATATTTCCTTTCAGTACCGATCCTTTAAGGATATAGGTAGAGCTGGCTACACAATTTGTAGCACCCAAGGAAAAATGAAAATGTGGGACTCTGACCAGGGGCGGGGATGTCAATCTCCCCTTCCCACAGGCCTGCCATGCAACCACAGACAGGTCCAGTGCCAGGCCTCATTAGGTATCTGGATGGGGGTGGGCACTGTGGCACTGCCAGCCAGGGCTTGCCTTGTCTTGCCCCAAGGCACAGCGTGGTACATGCCCATTGTCGACCCTCTCTGCACGTGGGTCACTGAGAGGGTGGTGGTTGGGGGATACCTGGAGGTGGGAAATGAGGGCTTCCTCTAGCCAACACAGACTGGTAGCTACCCTGGGCAAAGGATAGTGCTCAGCAGTGGTGGTGGGCCAGGGCTGGGAGAAGGAAGCTAGGGAGTCTGTGTGTCCTGGGGTTAAGAACCTGTCCCAGGAGGTGGATGGTGGCAGGACTGCTGAGGCATATGCTTCATTGTCCTATATACTTCACTTACAAAACATAAACTTAAAGATAAAATTAAGAATTTCAAAATGGGCACTGCAGAGCATTAAACTCAAGCATAGGGGCTTTTTGAACATGGGGCCCTGTGAGACTGCAGGGGCCATACAACTATGAAGCCTACCCTGGATATAGTTTATTAAAGAAAATGCGGGGACTTTACAGCCACATTGTGGCTTAGTCTTGACTCTCTTTTTCCTAAACATATGTTTGTTGTTAAAGTTGTTTACTCTTTTACCCATTTGTTCTTGTAGAGTGAAAACTTTAGTGTTTCTTCACCTGAAGCAAGGATTAGTTTTAGATTTCCTCTTTTTTGAAGATGAGTGATGATCAGTTGGCTATTTTCACTGCAGGAGGACACAGATCCTCTGGAAGTTCACTGAAAAAGCTACAGGGCCTGAAGGGTGGCATTTTAGCAAGTCAAAGATAGATTGTTTTATAGTAAAGAATTGCCAGTGTAAGATGCAGCAAGCCCAAATCCATTTTACAAAATGCAAGTGTGGACCCATTTTAGAAAATACAAGTGTGGATTTGTTTCTGATAATTGAATTGTATCCATAGGAAGTCACCAAATTTTGACTTGCAGCTATTGGGAGCCTTATACCCATTACCAAAACAAACCTGTTGCTGTCCAGTCGATTCCGACTCATAGCGACCCTATAGGATACAGTAGAATTGCCCCAGTTTCCAAGGAGAGCCTGGCAGATTTGAACTCCAACCTTTTGGTTAGCAGCCATAACACTTAGCCACTATGCCACCAGCGTTTCTGGGAGCTTTATAAATTACAGAGCAGAAGAATTAGCTAGCCATGAAGGAGACCGAACAAGACAGGGTTCTGATCGAGTGTTTCAACTGATGAAAAGACTGAGCTCCACCCTCAGATTTTTTTTTAAATTTCCTAACCCTAAAGACATATCCTATATTGAATAGACAAATCAGATATTTATTTTACTAGCTGTATTCCTTTTTCACCATTCTTCTGGTTCTCTTCCCAACCTTTCCATTTCTTTTTGGCCTTAGTAATTATGAACAAAGACAGGAGGTTGACTGTTGTTATTGTTAGGTGCCATCGAGTCAGTTCGGACTCATAGTGACCCTGTGCACAACAGAACAAAACACTGCCTGGTCCTGAGCCATCCTCACAATCACTGCTATGCTTGAGCTCGTTGCAGCCACTGTGTCAATCCACATCATTGAGGTCTTTCTCTTTTCCGCTGACCCTGTACTCTGACAAGCATGATGTCCTTCTCCGGGGACTGATCCCTCCTGATAACATGTCCAAAGTATGTAAGATGTAGTCTCGCCATCCTTGCTTCTAAGGAACACTCTGGCTGTCCTTCTTCCAAGACAGATTTGTTCGTTCTTTTGGCAGTCCATGGTATATTCAATATTTTTTGTCAACACCACAGTTCAAAGGCGTCAATTCTTCTTTGGTCTTCCTTATTCATTGTCCAGCTTTCACATGCATATGATGCGATTGAAAATACCATGGCTTGGGTCAGGCGCATCTTAGTCTTCAAGGTGACATCTTTGCTCTTCAACACTTCAAAGAGGTCCTTTGCAGCAGATTTACCCAATGCAATGCATCTTTCGATTTCTTGACTGCTGCTTCCATGGCTGTTATCCAAGTAAAATGGAATCTTTGACAACTTCAATCTTTTCTCCATTTATCATGATGTTGCTCATTGGTCCAGTTGTGAGGATTTTTGTTTTCTTTATGTTGAGGTGTAATTCATACTGAAGGCTGTGGTCTTTGATCTTCATTAGTAAGTGCTTCAAGTTCTCTTCACTTTCAGCAAGCAAGGTTGTGTTATCTGCATAATGCAGGTTGTTCATGGGTCTTCTTCCTCCAATCCTGATACTCTGTTCTTCTTTATATAGTCCAGGTTCTCATATTATTTGCTCAACATACAGATTGAATAGGTATGTTGAAAGAATACAACCCTGACACACACCTTTCCTGACTTTAAACCAATCAGTATCCCCTTGTTCTGTCCAAATAACTGCCTCTTGATCTATGTACAGGTTCCTCATGAGCACAATTAAGTGTTCTAGAATTCTCATTCTTTGCAATGGTATCCATAATTTGCTATGATCCACACAGTTTAATGCCTTTGCATAGTCAATAAAACACAGGTAAACACCCTTCTGGTATTCTCTGCCTTCAGCCAGGATCTGTCTGGCATCAGCAATGATAGCCCTGGTTCCACGTCCTCTTCTGAAACCAGCCTGAATTTCTGGCAGTCTCCTGTTCATATACTGCTGCAGCCATTTTTGAATGATCTTCAGCAAAAATTTTGCGTGTGATATTAATGATATTGTTCAATAATTTCTGCATTCGGTTGGTTCACCTTTCTTGGGAATAGGCATAAATATGCATCTGTTCCAGTCAGTTGGCCAGGAAGCTGTCTTCTATATTTCTTGGCATAGATGAGTGAGCACCTCCAGCACTGCATCTGTTTGTTGAAACATCTCAATTGATATTCCATCAATTCCTGGAGCCTTGTTTTTCACCAATGCCTTCAGAGCAGCTTGGACTTCTTCCTTCAGTACCATCAGTTCCTGATCATATGCCGCCTCTTGAAATGGTTGAACATCGACTAATTCTTTTTGGTATAATGACTAGGAACATAGATTTGTCTAATTGAGCCTAGGGTGATGAAGGAAGATAGCAGTAGGATCTACTATTGGAATAACTCTCATTTTCAGAGGTAATATAGGTAATATTTAAAGTTTCTTCCTCCATATCCCTGATATCCCTGCTACTCTTGTTGCTGTTGTTAGGTGCCGTTGAGTTGGTCCTGATTCATAGCGACCCTATGCACAACAGAACGAAACACTGCCCCGTTCTGCGCCATCCTTACAATCGTTGTTATGCTTGAGCTCACTGTTGCAGCCACTGTGTCAATCCACATCATTAAGGGCCTTCCTCTTTTCTGCTGACCCTGTACTCCGCCAAGCATGATGTCCTTCTCCAGGGGCTGATCCCTCCTGACAACATGTCCAAAGTATGTAAGACGCAGTCTCGCCATCATTGCTTCTAAGGAACACTCTGGTTGTACTTCGTCCAAGACAGATTTGTTTGTTCTTTTGGCAGTCCGTGGTATATTCAATATTCTTCGCCAACACCACAATTCAAAGGCATCAACTTCCTTATTCATTGTCTAGCTTTCACATGCATATGATGTGATTGAAAATACCATGGCTTGGGTCAGGCACACCTTGGTCTTCAGGGTGACATCTTTGCTCTTCACTTTAAAGAGGTCCTTTGCAGCAGTCTGTCAGTTTGTCGTACTATGGGGGCTTGAGTGTTGCTGTGATGCTGGAAGCTATACCACCGGTATTCAGATACCAGCAGGGTCACCCATGGAGGACAGGTTTCAGCTGAGCTTCCTGACTAAGACAGACTAGGAAGAAGCACCCAGCAGTCTGCTTCTGAAAAGCATTAGCCAGTGAAAACCTTATGAATAGCAGCAGAACATTGTCTACTACTCTTACCCTGTGGTAAACTCCCTAACAGAGGCAGGTTACCCAGTAAGCAAGGTAAAAAACAGGCTAAAAAAGGCTTTGATTCTGTTGGCAGGTGCTGTGGAGTTGGGAGAGAGACAGATATTAGCCATAGCTAGAATCAGAATCTTTGATGTGGTAAAAAAATGTGAAACTGTTCACTTCAGATGATCTGGTAAGCAAAGTAAGCACCATGCTCACCTTGCCTGTTAGATAATCCACCCCTTCGAAGTCCCTAGATTAAAAATCTGTGAGAATTAATTTGTATAGTAAACCAAAAAGCCAAACCAACTGCCATCGAGTCGATTCTGACTCGTAGAGACCCTGTGGGACAGTACAACTGCCCCATAGGTTTTCCAAGCTGACTGCTGCATCTCTTCTGCTGAGAGGCTGGTGAGTTCGGACCGCCTACCTTTGGTTAGCAGCAGCAGAGCGCTTTAACCACTTGGACCACCAGGGCTCCTATTAGGAAATCTCAAGGAGTTTTCAAAGGAAACAATAATACATGTAATAAAGAAAGGCACACTTAATCCTATAGCAGTTTATTTATATCACTTTTATTTTGTTTTATTATCATTTTGTTGGATGCAGATTGCAGAAGATTGAGTTAACTGTACTTAGTGCATGGTACACTGCTATCACTAGTCTATTCAATGACCGTTTCTTGTTTTATTTATTTGTTTATTTATTTTTCTTTTTACCCTTACTTCTCAAGTCTTCTAATTTCGGTTTGTTTGTTTTGTTTTTTGCATTTTTGTTAAGTGTTTATTTTTAATTAATTAACTTATGAAATGTACATTATTTATATTATTTTGTGTGCGTGCACTTGTTATTTACCTAATGATCCTGTGCTATGTATCTCATTCTGTTTCTTATTTATTTTCTTCAGCACTCTTGTTCTTAATAGCTGTGTGCCATATGTATCAGATATCCCTTGCTTCTATTGGCTACACAGTATTCCACGTTTTTCTTCCTAGCATCTTTAATGAAGGAGACCTACAAGTCTCCATACCTACCCTGAAGCAGGATTGCTGGGTTAAAGGGTATGAATGTATCTAATTTAACTACGCTTTTTCAGACTGCTTTCCAGAATGGCTGTGTCTACGTTTCTACCAAAAGTGCAAGAATGTCCTTATATCTTTACATCACCACCAATTGTTGCATTATTCAACTTTGGCCAATTATCAAATTGTGTGTAAAATGATATATCACAGTTTTAACTTTAATTTATTTAATTACTAATAAATTTTAGCATCTCATATGCTTGTTAGTATTTTAGATTTCGTGAATTGCATGTTAAAAGCTTTTGCTCATTTCTGATTTCATTTTCTTGTTTATTTGCTTGCATGAGTTTTTCATTTTTGTTTGTATGTGCATATTTTAGATATTATGCCTTGTTGAGTTTGGACGTTGCCAGTGTCTTCTCCCAATTTGTCATTTCTCTATTAACTTTTTCCATGGTGTTTATGTTATTTAGGAGATGACTTTGGCTTTGTAGTAGAGTCCCATATTAATATGGCTCAAGCAAGAATGAGGTTTCTGTCTGTCCTGTAACAGTCTGGAAAGAGATGATCCTTCTGTCTTGTTATTCTGTCATTTCTAGAATATTGCTTTTGTAACATAGTGCAAGGCAGCTCTCACCAGCCACTGAGAACTCGAAAAGAGGAAGAAAAAGGTATGCCCCTTTGTTTTAAGGGTGTGACATGGAAGGTGCACACAAAAGTTGAAAGGTTGTTCACATTTCTTTGGCTAGAAAGTAGTCACAGGGCCATAAATAGCTATGAGGAAGGCTGGGAAATGCTGTCCTTTATATCCAAGTGGCCATGTTCCCACCTAAAAGTCAGGAATTTTGTTAGTTTTAGATATAGAGGATAATATATGTTGAAGGACAATTAACAGTATATTCCACAGTGTTCTTCATTGAACAGAAATTCTTAATTTCAATATTGTCAAAGTAATCAATATTTTTGCACTATTTGTGCTTTGGAAGTTTTGTTTAAGGAGTGTTACCTTACTCCTGTATGGCTTTATCTTCTTTTAACTTCTTAGTTATACCTTTAACTTTTAATCCACCTGGAATTCACCTGCAATGATAGTGTTAGAACCAAACCAGACCCACTGCTGTCTAGTTGATTCCGATTCATAGCCACCTTATAGGGTTTCCAAAGCTGTAAATCTCTACAGAAGCAGACTACCACATCTTTTTCCAACGGAGCCACGAGTGGTTTCTAACCGCTAACCTTTCAGACAGCAATTGAGGCTACCCTAAAAAAATTTTTTTTTTTAATAGTGTTAGAGGGGGATGCAATTTATTTTTCTTTATATTGGACGAAGTTTCCCCAATAACAGCTATTTGAAATTCTGTCTATCGATTTTTGTGTGTTAGTTCAGGTCCCCTGAGAATGGATGCCAAAATGGATTTAGAAGAGCAAGAGATTAAATGGGGAAACATCTGTGAAGGATAAAGGGGCAGAATCTGAGAAGACCTGAAGAGCCTTTCCACTAGGATGAAGGTTTACACCTTTGAAGGAGAAGGGGGAGGAGGAGGGTTGGGTGTTCAGAGTTTCAGAGCATAGCACAGTTCTAAGAAAGCTTTGGCAAGGCTACTGGGGAATCCTCAAACAAAACTTGTCTGTCAGAGGAATATATGTTGACTGTGTTATTTTTCCTATGTTAAAGATCTGCAAATAATGAGAATTTATCTCTGCACATAATGAGTATACTTGTACTGTGTTAAACAATAGCAGAGGCAGTGGGTATCCTTGTCTTGTTCCCACATTTACAGGGAATATGTTGAAAGTTGAAAGTTTTGGGTACATTGCCTAGTTAAGAAAGTTTCTGCTAATTCTTAGTTTGTTAAAAGGTTTTATTATAAGGTATTGAACTTTATCAGTTTTTCTGTGTATGATTTTGTTCTTTAGTCTATTAATGTGGTATATATCATTTGATAATTTTTTTACAGATTGAAACAGCATTACATTTCTGGGATAAACCCCTTATGATAATACTGTACTTTACATATAATGTTGAATTTTATAGCTAATACTTTATTTTGGATTTTTGCATCTATGCTTGTAAGTGAAATGATATATAATTTTTTTTTCTTGTATTATTCTTGCCCAGTTTTTGAATCAAGATAACACTAGCCTTATTAAACTGGTCAGTCTTTTTATTTTTTTCAATTTACAGGATTAACTAATCTTTGAAAGTTTTATATGACTCAACTCTAAAACCATATGGATATGAGACTTTTTTGGAGAGAAAGTTTTTGCTCACCATTAAATTAATGCCACTCTGTCTATTCACGTATTTTATTTCTTCTTGTATGTACTTTGCATTTTATATATTTTTTCAGAAAGTTATCCACTCCATCAAGATTTTCGAGTTTACTTGACTATAATTTTTCATGATTCTTTTTAACTATTATTAAAAATCTGTGTTGTATTTATAGTTATTTCTCCTTTTTATTTTGTATTTTATTTGTATCTCCTTTTTTTTTTTCTGTTATTAATTCTAACAAAGGTTTGTTTAACTTTTTGATGTTTCCAAAGAGCAAGCTTTTGGTGTTATGATTTTCTCTATTTTACATTTTCTATTTTATTGAATTCTTCTCTCATTTTATTATTTCCTTCATTCTGGAGAGCACTGTCTCTTAATTTTTTTTTATTTTCTTGAGGTGAATGCTTAGCTGTATTTTTTATTAGTCTTTCTTGTGCCTCAATAAAAGTATTAAAAGTTGCAAATTTTCCCATACATTCTGTTTGGATGTGCCCCACAAATTGTGATGTATAATGTGAATTTCTTTGTTCAATTCTAAATGTTTTATTATTTCCTCTTCATTTACAAAGGCTACTAATACACATTTTGTAGCTTTCAGACATGTGGCATTTAACATTTTATTATTAACTTCTAGTTTTATTGTAATACAGTCAGCAATCTAGAACTTATTTTTATTTTCTTGATCAAAAAAACTATCTTTTTAGTTTTTTTATCATTAAAAAATATATATATATATTTTTATCATTTACTGAGGCAGTGTGTTAAAGCCTCCGACTAAAATTTTTAATTTATTTTTCCCACAAATAACAATATCTTAGGTACATTTTTGCTCATAATGACTGAATTCTCTTACTCTATCATTCCCTTTATCAGAGTACAGTGTACCTCTTTGTCTATTTAATCTTTTTTCTCATTAATTTTTATCTTTCCCCATGTTAAGAGTGTAATTCCAGCTTTCTCTGGAATTTTGAATAATTGCTGGTAACATTTTTCCATCCTTTCTCTGCCCTTTTGTTGAAGGATGCCTTGTGTAAACAACGTTAGTGAATTTTTTTTTAACTAGTCTAAGAATCTGCCTTTTAAATGGTGTGTTAAACTCATTTTAATTTTATTGTAATTACTGTTATATTAATACTTTTTTTTTTTGCAGAACACCAGTTAACTGGCATTCCACCAAACATCTCCTTTATATTCCTGAGCAGAGGTAATTCCCTTAAGTTATAATCCATTAGCTCTGGGGGTTTAGATGGGAAAAAATTAGAGGAGTGATTTCCTGGAACTCGAGTGGTTGTTGGAACATATTGTTCAGCTCCTGAGTTCAGCAGGACTTTCTTTTCTTGTGTCTTGATATTACTCCTTGGTGGTGATCTGAACTATTGTTGTGGATCCTTTGGTAATGGGGCAGACAGTGACCATCCTAAATTAATCTGGGGGAAAGGTAAGAGCAGACTTTAAAAGCTTTCCCTAATCCTTAATGCTGTGACCTAGCAGCTCTTTGCCCAGGTTGTTGCCACCCTGTATGCTCACTTCCATACCCTTCTCTCTCCCTAGAGGTAGCCTCATTGTTTTTGTATTAGTTCTTCATATCCATGTTTCTCTCTCAATTCTGTAGTTTATTCAGGGTTGATTTGGGGGAAGGGAGTCCAGAACCTATAATGGTATACCATTTTGTTAGGAAGCCATGGGTTTACTTTATGAATATATTTATAAGAGTGGTAATACAGATATATTTTGGAAAGCTTTTTTCCAGTAAAGAGCTACCTGAAACCTTCCAACAAGGTGACCTTGGCAAATCATACGATCGGAATATTAGAAACACCAAAATGCTTTACAACTTGTACTCAATACTTTCCTTAGAATCAAATCAGGCCTTCCACAATAATTCTAAGTCTTGGAAACTAGCGTAACATTTTAATTAGGTAAGTTTTTCCATATTTTCCTTCTCCCTTTAAGGTTTTTCTGCATCCTTTTTTTTTTTTTTTTTTTTTAAATAATATCCCTGTGGCTCAGTATTTGTTTGAAGCTCATTCTTGATGGCATGCCAGTCTTTGCTGACTGTGGGCAGTTCAACTTCCCACGTGGTGAGTGTTTAACAAGTTGAGATTGCCTTCTCTCATTGTCTGCAGGCAGCACTGTTAACAGCATTAATCCCCAAACCCTGTTCATTTACCCTAATGACACCCTCCTGCCCTCATCCACCCATGTGTGTTAATGGGATGGCATAAGGGGATATCTGTGCTGTCCCTACCTCCTCCATTAAGTGACCCACTTAATCGAAGGCCAGAGTCAGTATTTCTCAGGGAAATGACTCTTTCCAGTATTTTTAGAAGAAACTCCTATAGTCCGTGCTTTCCTGGGATTAAGGGATGGCATTGCCAGTCACGAATGAGCAGGAATACAAACCAATTTAATTAAATAATTCTGGAGTTTAAAGGTCTGTTTTAGAACACAATTCCCAGAGGACTGGTTATATTACATTTTTTTTTTTCGTTTTTGAATACTTTATTGTGTTCTAAGTGAAACTTTACACAACAAATTAGATTCCCATTCAATAATGCATACACAGATTGTTTTGTAACATTGGTTACAATTCCCATGTGTCAGCACTTTCACCATTTCCACCCCACCTGCCCCATTTCCATCCATCCAGTTTCCTTGCCCCTCCTTGCCTTTTCATGTTTGCTTTTGTGTAAATGTTGACTGTTCAGTCTCCTGTAGTTGATTGTTTAAAGGAGCACATTCCTCATGGGTGATATTGTTTATTTTATAGGGTAGTCTATTATTTGGCTGAAAGGTGACCTCTGGGAGTGGCTTCTGTTCCAGGTTAAAAGGGTATCTTAGGGTATAGTCTCAGTGGTTTTTCTAGTCTTTATCAGTCCAGTAATTCTGATCTTTTTTTATGAATTTGAGTTTTATTCTACATTTTTCTCCCATTTTAACCAGGACCTTCTATTGTGTCCTTGGGCAGAACATTTGGTAGTGGTACCTGGGTACCTTCTAGTTCTTCTCGTCTCAGCCTAGAAGAGGTTATGTTTTGAGTGGGCCATTAGTCCTGTGGACTAATTTCTTCCTTGAGTCTTTGCTTTTCCTCAGTCTCCTTTGCTCCAGATGTGAAGAGACTAATAGTTGTATCTTAGATGGCCACTTGCAAGCTTTTAAGACTCCAGATGCTACTCACCAAACTAGATGTGGAACGTTATCTTTATGAACTAACTTATGCCAATTGACCTAGCTGTTCCACAAGACTATGCTCCTGAGCCTTCAAACCCAGTAAATCAATCCCACGGGGTGTTTGGGTGGTTGGCAACGGGTTTTTAAGAAGTGTTCATAACTGTGCCCCCTATGTGCTTTATTGTATATATGAATATACATGCAGCACATACAAACATGTATATACATATGTCCACAAATATACGTGTATATGGATGCACATGTACTCCCCACACCCATAAAGCATATATATCTACCTATGTAACCACTCACATAGTTTTTGCTTCTTATTACTGTTGTTGCACAATTGTATATGTTATAGCATTTACTGTAACATATGTGTACTTCTGTGTACTTCTCAGTGTCTTCATTTACCTTGGTCAAATTGTGCTGACTTCTTCCATATTGCGTATTGCCTTTCCCATCACCAGAATTAACATATGTCTACTATTTTTTTTTTTTTTACTATCTAGAAAGTGATTCCCCCTTCCTCCCCCTCCCATTCCTATTAACCGTCAAAGAATATTGCTTTCTGTGTATATACCTGTTCTTGACTTTTTATAAAAGTGGTATCTTTCAATCTTTGTCCTTTTGTGTTTGACTTATTTCACTCAGCATAATGTCCTCCAGATTCATCCATTTTGTAAGATGTTTCAAGGACTCATCAATATTCTTTATCGTTGTCTAGTATTCTATTGTGTGTATGTACCACAATTTGGGAACTTAGAATGCTTCGATCTTTTTGCTGTTGTGAATAATACTGCAATGAACATGGGTATGCATATGTCTACTTGTGTCACTGCTCTTATATCTCTAGGATATATACCTAGGAGTGGGATTGCTGGATCATAAGGTATTTCTGTTTCTAGCTTTGTGAGGAAGTGTCATATTCTTTTCCTTAGTGATTGTACCATTTTACAATCCCAGCAGCGGTGTGTAAGAGTTCCAGTGTCTCCACAATCTCATCAGCATTTGTTGTTTTCTATTTTTTTGATCAGTGCCATTTTTGCAGGGATGAGATGGTATCTTACCGTAGTTTTGATTCGCATTTCTCTATAGGGTCACTGGAAACCCTGGTGGCGTAGTGGTTAAGTGCTATAGCTGCTAACCAAGAGGTCAGCAGTTTGAATCCACCAAGAGGTCAGCAGTTTGAATCCACCAAGTGCTCCTTGGAAACTCTATGGCGCAGTTCTCTTCTGTCCTATAGGGTCACTAGGAGTCGGAATCAGTTCGACGACAGTGGGTTTGGTTTTTTTTATAGGATGGCTATGAGTCAGAGACGACTTGATGGCAACAGGCTTTTTTGTTGTTGTTGTTTGTTTGTTTAGTGGCTAATGATCACGAGCATCTCTTCATGTGTTTGTTAGCCACCTGAATGTCCTCTTTGGTGAAGCGTCTGTTCATGCCCTTTGTCTATTTTTTGATTGGATTGTCTTTCTGTTGTTGAGTTGTTGAACTTTTCTATATGTTTTAGAGATTAGACTCTTGTCAGATATGTCATTACCAAAAATTTTTCCCCAGTCTATAGTTTCTCTTTTTATTCTTTTGGTAAAGTCTTTTGATGAACATAAGTATTTACGTTTTAGGATGCCCCGTCATCTAGTTCATCTTCTCTTGTTCATGTATTTTTAGTTGTGTTTGATAGTATATTTATGCCAAAAATTAAGACTCCTAGTTTTGTCCCTATGTTATCTTCCAGGGACTTTATAGTTTCAGGGTTAACATTTAGGTCTTTGATCCATTTTGAGTTAGTTTTTGTGTATTGTATGAGGTATGGCTCCTGTTTCATTTTTCTGCAAATGAATACCTGGTTTTGCCAGCACCATTTGTTAAAGAGACTGTCTCATCTCCATTGAATAGACTTCGACACTTTGTTAAAGATCAGCTGTCCATAGACAGATGGATTTACTTCTGGGTTCTTAATTCTGTTACATTTGGTTTGTGTCTATCATTGCACCAGTACTAGGCTGTTTTGATTACTGTGGCTGTATAGTAAGTTCTGAGATCAAAAAGTGAGAGGCCTCCTACTTTGCTCTTCTTCTTCAATATTGCTTTAGCTATTTGGGGCCTCTTTCTAATTTCCATATAAATTTGAAGATGAGTTTTTCCATTTCATTAAAGAATTTTGGGATTTGGATCCTGATTGCATTGTATTTATAGATTGCTGTAGGAGTCGACTCCATGGCAGTGAGTTTGGTTTGGTTTGGGTAGTATTGACATTTTTACAGTGTTAAGTCTTTCAATCCATGAGTATGGAATATTTTTACATTTTTGTAGGTCTCTTCTGGTTTCCTGCAGTAGTATTTCATAGTTTTCCTTATATAAGTATTTTACATCCCTTGTTAGGTTTATTCCTAGGTATTTTATCCTTTTAGGTGCTGTTGTAAATGGTATTGTTTTCTCGATTCCTTTTCAGAGGGTTGTATTACATCCTAAAAGTGTTTATCATAACCTAAATTCTCCATCTTATCTATTCATTTAGGTTAAGGGATTACAGGCTATGCCTAAATGATAATATTAATTTAGAAGGTTGAAACATTAAGTGGTGAGGCATTGTGGGAAAAATGGTGGGTTAACATTGATAACATTAACATCCATGAGAAACATGGATGTTATTCCAGCTAACTTTATTAAGTAGCTGTGTAACCTTAGAGAAATTAGACAAATTTCTCTGGGATATCAATTCTGCACCTGTAAAATAATGACACTGGATTGGATAACCTTCAGATTCCATTCTGCAAAAGCACAAATTTCTGCGGTTACAAGCTCTTAAGGCATTTTTAGCCAAGACCACCTTTGCCCTGAAACAGGACTGTCAGTAATTTACTTAGTAGGATCATAAGAAAATGCAGGTTAAGTTTTGATAAGAGATCATGGAGAATGCATGTCATGGATTGAATTGTGTCCCCCCCGAAAATATGTGTCAACTTGGTTAGACCGTGATTCCCAGTATTGTGTGGTTGTACTCCATTTTGTGGTTGTAAGTTTATGTTAAGATGATTAGGGTGGGATTGAAACAGGCCACCTCTCTGATCCATTGTAAAGGGAGTTTCCCTGGAGTATGGCCTGTACCACCTTTTATCTCTCAAGAGATAAAAGAAAGAGAAGCAAGCAGAAAGTTGGGGACCTCATACCAACAAGAAAGCAGCACCAGGAACAGAGTGTGTCCTTTGGACATGGGCTCCCTGTGCCTGAGAAGCTCCTTGACCAGGTAAAGATTGAGGACAAGGGCCTTTCTCCAGAGCCGACAGAGAGAGAAAGCCTGTCGCTGGAGCTGACGCCCTGAATTTGGACATGTAACTTACTAGGCTGTGAGAAAATAAACTTCTCTTTGTTAAAGCCATCCACTTGTGGTATTTCTGTTATCACAGCACTAGATGACTGAAACAATGTATCTATCTCAAATTGGGGCGTTCCTGTTGAGAAGAACAGCCCAGACCTGGGGTTTGTGGGAACACTAGGGACTGAACGGGAGGGGCAGGCCTATAGGAAAGTGAGGCCAATGTATGGACACTGCCCCTGACAAAATCATGTCTGGTACTACTCCTGAGAACCTGAGATAGAGGAGGACCTTCTGCACTCTGCCACAAACTGAGGACCAGGTTACATACATGGTCAATAATATTAGTTTCTAACTATAAAATCAGCTTCTTTATGGATTGATGGGTTCTGTTCAGAAAAGACTTCACGTAGACTGCTCGTTTACTACTCTCGCCTCCTATTCCCCATCTCTCCCTACGCATTCCACATAAGAATCACTTAGGAGTTAAGTAAAGTGGTCTAGACATATTTTTAAGATTGGAATATTTTTTCCAGACTATGATAGGACAGCTTCAAATGTGATGCAGCTGGATTTTCCCTGTTGGGTGGTCTGTGGTGCCTCAAACCTGACCCTGACTCTCTAAGCAACCTAAAATTCATGTTCAGGTCTTTAATTATGAAAAGTAGAGACAATTTTATAACCTTGCTTACATGAATGAGAAGTTCTCTGACTCTGTACAGGCACACTAAGGGGGACTTACCTAATGCTTCTGGCTTTTTAGGACCAAAAATCAGATTTCTAAATTCTCCTTTCTTCTTTTCCTCCTTCTCATTGCTTGACTAGGAATATCTCAGAGCAGAGCAAGTCAGCTATGTGCTTTTCTCAGATTGAGATGGTTAGCTGAATCAAAAACCAAACCCAGTGCCACCGAGTCGATTCCAACTTATAGCGACCCTATAGGACAGAGTAGAACTGCCCTATAGAGTTTCCAAGGAGCGCCTGGCAGATTCAAACTGCCGACCCTTTGGTTAGTAGCTGTAGCACTTAACCACTACACCACCAGGGTTTCTGTTAGCTGAATAGAGCCCTAAATATCATCCTGAAATAAATATGCAAAAATGTAAGCCCATCCATCATACGGTAATGATCTACTTTAAACAGCCTTTTGGGAGGTGCAGAACAGTGTTAAGGCAATGTATTAGAGGTGCAAAAAGGGGAAGAAGCTTTAAAAAATAAGTATACTATGTTCTGTTACAATGGAAAAAGTCTTATCAGTCATGTTTTAAATGGCACAATTAGGGGTTTGCAAGAAGTTAACTATAATACTTCTTTGGTCATCTCAGCCTCTAAGATAAATATAACTGAACGAAACCAACAGCAAATGAACCGCAGTTCTTTTTTAATGGAATTTATTTATTTAATTTAGATTCCACTAAGTGAAAAGACTCTAAAATTCCAATCAGCCCCTGAAGGCAGCAGGAGATCCGTGGCCTCCTGCCTAATGATGTAATTAAGCTTAGCTCAGCATTATCCAGCCAGACACCACACACACACAGACACGTACACACACACACTGCTGTGAATTTCAGCTGAATTTGAAAGATTAAGGGGTCAATAAATAATTGGGAGGGGTAGACTTAGGGAACAAAACATATTAAGGGATTTTTAGTTTTTGGACGAGGTATGTGTTGGTGTATTATTATGGAAGCTAGACCACAAGAGCAGGGATGTTTTGGTGTGACAGAACTGGAAATCATTGTAAGAGACACAGAGTGAAAAACGTAATACTTGTTATCCAGTACAAAGGAAGATTTGTGTACTGAAAGGCCAGCTTTTCATTATTTTTCAACTTATAGTGTTTATCTTACCGTTTAATGTAGAAAAACACTGAGTGGCTATTTGTTTGGCAAGTAGAGATTTTAGTTGTCTAATAATCATTATAAAATCACTCTCAGCCATGGTGAGAAAGTGCTTCTTTTAAATTATGTCTTAGTGTACCTTATGAAGGCTGAATGACATGAGATTGAGTTATATAAGATATTGATTACTTATCCTGGTATACCATTTCATCAAAGGAAAATTCATGAAATGTAATTTATCTTTCTGAATAAAAATGCAATTATTTTGACAACAACGTTTACATTACATGAAAAAAGAAATTAAGTACTTTCAACACCTACACAAGAATACGTGAATACTAGCTAATCTCTATGCTCCTCAGAGTTTAATTTGCCTTCTTCCTCATCACCTTTAAGGTATTTAAAATAGAGTTGTAATTATCTGATAGGAATTTTCAAGGTTGGTAGAATGGGCATAGTGGTTGATTTTTAAGTGAGTGGGACATATAGAAAAGGAGTTTCTTGACCAGCTATTAAAAGCAAACCAACAGAGAAAATATCCAACTCACTTTTACATGAATAAAACCCTTCTGTATTATAGTTTCATGCCCTTAAGAACAAATTTACTCAGAATAAATGAACAAGGTACTTCTAAACCTTTTGCTTTCAGGAGCCTCTTAATCATTCCTCAACACCCCTGAGACATCTTTCTGGCAGTAGGGCTACAAGTAAAACTAGGGCTGGGGAAAATTTATAAACCTGCTAATGGCCAATGGTAGCTATGTAGCACTACCAAATAGATTACACCAGAAAAAAAAAAAAAAAAAAAACACCAGAGAGTGTATTAAATTCTAGTTTGCATAAAGGAGAGACCAAAGATCATGCTTCAAATTCACTGGACAACTATAGGGATTCAGTAGCTCTTGAGGTAAAAACTTTGAGGAAAGGAATTCAAACTAGCTAAAAACGCTTTTGTTGATAGAAACAGGGCCTTAAAAACTAACCAGTAACTCCAGGCAAATTTATTATATGTGACCCAAAGAAAGAAGAGGTGACATGAAATAAAAAACTAGAAAATTTGAGGTAGGATGAAGGGCACAGGTCATGCCGATTTCTTTCTTCCACTGTTAATTTATTCTATTAATAACCATTTATTGAGTGACTGCTCTCTGACAGCCATTGAGCTGGAGATATAGCAGTACAAACAAATAATATTCCTATCCTCCTGGACAGATATTTACAAAGTAGTTATATAAATAAATGTATTGTGATAAGTACTGAAAGAGAAATAAACAGGGTGGTAGATAAGTCATGGATCACTGGTGGCATGGTGCTTAAGAGCTCAGCTGCTAACCAAAAGGCTGGCAGTTCAAATCCACCAGCCACTCCTTGGAAACCCTATGGGGCAGTTCTACTCTGTCCTATATGTAGGGTCGCTATGAGTCAAAATCGACTTGATGGCAGTGGAAGATAGGACATAGGCCATTGAAGATAGGGTGATGAGGGAAGGCCTTTCTGAGCAGGTGGCATTTGAGATGAGATCCAACGGATGAGAAAAAAGGCAGCCACGCAGAAAGCAGGAGAAAGAGCACTCTAACCAGAGGGACAACGAATATAAAAGTCTGGAGTGGGGATATAGGCAGTGCATATGAGAAATCAAAAGGAGGCCAATATAGCTTAAGCACATTGTACCAGAGGAAGGGTGATAGCAGATAAGGTGAGGGAGGGAGGAAGGAGCCAGATCACGCAGGGTGTTTTTTAATGTGGTAAGGAATTTAGATATTCTTATAAAAGCAATGGTAAGCCACTGAAGGGATTTAAGCAGAGCGTCACATGATTCAATTTACATTTTAAATATGGCACTTTGGTATGCTTTTATTTTGATAATAAAGCATTGTTCATGGGAATTGAATCATTTATGCCACACACATTATACAGAAATAAGTGCACATTATTGAAATCTTCAAAGATAATTAGAAAGAGGAATTTAAATGTGGCAAAATTGAACAAAGGAATTATCCTGCCACCTTCATATTCTCCCTTATGTGAAAATGCTATCAGAAGTTTTTATGAACTTCCATAAATAATATATCAGCCAGAACATCAAACTGTATCTTTTAACTCTTTGGCAAAAAAACCAATGGAAGTTCACAAGGTAAAAATATACAATGTCCTGGTCATAAACTTTGTCGAGTTTTAAAAATGGCAGGGTCACTTTATTGTTTATCATCAAAAGGAGCTTCCTTGGTTAGTAAAAGCTCTTTGTTGTTGAAGAGGAACATGACAGTAGTCTGACTAATCTCCTTATCCTCAAGAAGATGAAACTCCATAGTGTTCCTGAGGCCAAAATAGAGCCTTTTCATACTCTATGGCTGTATGGTCACTATGAGTTGGAACCGACTCAATGGCACCTAACAACAACAACATGGCTAAAGTCACTTGTGTAACATTTCCTATGATGTTATCTATCTGCTCATCTCTGAGTTGAAACATTCCTTGACCTCTTGTTAGCGTTTCTACTATGACAATACCTAGAACAGATGTCATGGACTGGGATTTTTAGAATCAAAGGAATTATTCAAGAAAAACTTATCATATACAGTTAAACTATAAATAAAATTTTACTACATTATTCATGTAGAAATGTTACCTAATTACCAGTATTCCATGTTGGTGACATTCTGAAAGAAGCAACATGAAGAAGGTAAAGAGTCAGGCTGTCTCGCATTCAAACCTTGGCTACCACTTACTAACCAAAAAACCAAACCAAACCCATTGCTGTTGAGTCGATTCTGACTCATAGCGACCCTATAGGACAGAATAGAACTGCCCCTACAGAGTTTCCAAGGAGCGCCTGGCAGATTTGAACAGCCAACCCTTTGGTTAGCAGCCATAACTCTTAACCACTAGCTGTGTGATATTAGTTATTTGACTTATCTGCATCCTGTTTGTCCTTTATAACACAGATATGTTAATACCTGTCATGTTTTTGTTAAGTGCAGTTGACTCATAGTGACCCCGTGTATAACTGAGCAAAACATTGCCTGGTTCTTTACCATCTTCACTATCATTGCTATATTTGAGCCCATTGTAGCAGCCACTGTATCAATTCATCTCATTGAAGGTGTTCCTCCTTTTTGCTGACGCTCTACTTTAAAAAAAAAAAAAAAAAAAAAATTTTTTTTTTTTTTTTTTAAAGTAGAGCGTCAGCAAAAAGGAGGAACACCTTCAATGAGATGAATTGCTACTTTACCAATGTACAATTTTGTCCTTCTCCAGTGATTGGTCCCTCCTGATGTCGTGTCCAAAGTAAGTGAGATGAAGTCTCGCCATCCTTTCTTCTTGGGAACATTCTGGATGTACTTCCTCCAAAAAGTCTTGTTCTTTCTCTTGGCAGTCCACTGTATATTCACTATTCTTCACCAATACCACAGTACGAATACGTCAATTCTTTGGTCTTCTTGCTATATAGCATTGTTATTAAATTTACAGATAGTATGTATACAGTGCTTGGCATATAATTGATGCTAAGCTCACAATAGGTTTTATTATATTATTTTATATATGTTCTATTTGACAGTTTCTCTCCATAGAGTTAAAACTATCTTTCGAACCAAAAATGAATAGATCAGAGTTCCAATCCCCCTTTTTTCCCTTTCTGGTATATTTATTCTAATGCTCACTTTGGTACACTTTAGTCCACTTTTTCCCCTCTTCCTCAAGGGTAATGTCAGAACTCAAATCCCAATTTTTCTTTGTAACTAAGGTATGTTTGACTTAGGCTCTTGAGCGCAATGCTGTAAATGGAGCTTCCATTTTCGTGGCTCAGGTGGCAGGGCAGCAGTGGTGATAATTTTATAGTATTTGCAAGGCTACGTTTCTGAAGCAGCAATAGCACTCTTGGTTATGGAGATGCCAGTGGTTTCAATGAAGTCAAATTCCATGCATTAGGGGAGTTGGGTAGAGTGGCTTGAGGCTTTGTTGCTTAACCTTGAGAATCCTTTACTTAGTATTTGTATATTAAGCACTGTTTCCAGTTTATCTAGCTAGAGTATATTCTAGTGAATGCTGGTTTTTGTTTGTTTGATTTCATTTTTAGTAAGAACTCTGATACAGATAGATCAGTTTTTATCCTATTTTTAATCCTTAGCATATTCATTCTCTGGTTTCCTTAAACTCTGCCTCTGCACACCCCCATTCTGCATGGACTTAATTATAAGTTCCTTCTACTTGATTTTCACAGAAATGTAAATCTAGTGTATTGAAAATTATACTCATTCATTTCTTTACTGCAACCTGCTCTCCAGTACATCCTACTTTGGTGAGTAGCTCCACAAACTACCAATTGTCCATGCCTGAAATGTCAAAGATATTTGGATCCTTCACTTTACAAGTTGTGATGGTTAAGGTTGTATGTCAACTTGGCTGGGCTATGTTTCTTAGTGGTTTGGCAGTTGTGATGTAGTTTATCAGTTGTATGATGTGATAACTTCCATAATGAGGTTTGATAAAATGTGATCACTTCCATGATGGGATCCGCTGTGAGTAGCCAATCAGTTGAAAGGGAGTTTCCTTGGGAATATGGCCTACATCAAATATAAGTGGACGTTCTGGCAAGTCTCATGGGCTTTTGCTCACTCTGAATCCTGCAGCTGGTTCCTATTCATCTGACTCTGGTTCTTGGGACTTGTGCTAGCAGCTTACCTGAGGTCTTGCCTGGCAATCTTGGGATTCATGCATCTTTGCAGCCTGTGAGGAAGAGCCTTGCTCTCTGATCTATGGATCTTAGGTTAGCTGGCCCCTGTGGCTGTATGAATCAGGAGAAGCCTCTATTCTGACCCACAGACTTGGGACATTCCAGCCTCTACAACTATGTGAGCCATTTCCTTGATGTGTATATATATATATATATATATATATATATATTTGTTTTACTGGTTTTGCTTCTCTAGAGAACCCAGCCTAACACACATATACATACTGTTTTAGTGACCTAGTGCTGCTGTAACAGAAATACTACAAGTGGATGGCTTTAACAAACAGAAATTTATTCTTTCATAGTTTAGGAGGCTAGAAGTCTGAATTCAGGGCACAAGCTCCAGGGGAAGATTTTCTGTCTCTGTTGGCTCTGAGGAGGAGATCCTTGTCATCAATCTTCATTTGGTCTAGGAGCTTCTCTGCACAGGGACTCTGGGTCCAAAGGATGCATTCTGCTCCTGGCTTTTCTTGCTTGGTGGTAATAAAGTCCCTCCCTCTCTTCTTGCTTCTCTCTCTTTTTATCTCTTGTAAGATAAAAGATGATGCAGGCAACATCCCAGTGAAACTCCCCTATGGGAGTAAGGGTGTTGCATCCCACCCTAATCATCTTTAACATAACCTAATTTTTTTTTTTTTTTTAATCTTGCCTCATTAACCACGGGCAGAGATTAGGATTTACAACACATAGGATAATCATGTCAGATCAGAAAATGGAGGACAACCACACAATACTGGGAATCATGGCAACAAAATGGAGGATAACCACATGATACTGGGAATCAACTTGACACATATTTTGGGGGGACACAATTCAATCCATAACACATACTATTGATTCTGTTATCTAAAAATTTGGTTCAGGCTTTTATCGTTCCTACACTATTGCTATGCGGAATCAACTCGACGGCACTGGGTGGGTTTGTACACTATTGCTATAACCTCCTTGCTGGTCCCCTGTCCTCACCTTCTTTATCTCTACTTTTGCTAAAATGAAATCTCTACCACAAAATCTGATCTTCCATGAAATATAAAACTTCTTTTCATAGAATTCATGGCCCTTGAAAATGTGGCCCTGTGTTTCAGTCTAGCTTCATTATCTACTATACCTTCCCTTGTGAATATTGTATTCTAGCTATCTAGACTACCTTAACTTCCCCAAATACTGCTTACTTGCGCACATTTCTGAAATTTTGAATTGGTCTCACTTGCTGGAACCTAGCTTTTTTTGGTCTATCCAGAAAACTCTTCTTTATCCATCAAGTTTCAGTAAAAATACAGCATTCCCACAGGAAGACTTGGGATGCCTTCCTCTTAATCCCCGCCAAATTTCATGGTGCTTATTATTTTGTATTGCAATTATTTGTGTATTTCTCTCCTCAGTGAACTTTTTGTAGGGGACTGTTGTTTTTTCATCTTTGGAACCTTATCTGTCTAACACCTGATTGGTGCTCAATATGTATTTGTTGATTGAATGAATGAATGAATAAACAAAAGCTTTTCTTCTCATAGAATCAACAACTCCCTGAATCTTTCTGTTCCTGCAGCTGTGGTGGTGATTGCTTTTGTTTTTAGTCTGCATTCACTATGATTTTCTCCTTTTACTCCGTATCTACATATTTATGCATTATGCTTACTGGGCCCTTTTTATTCTCTTCAGCTCTCAAGGCTGTATGTTTTTAAATCACAGGTCCCATAAACATAGGTCTTAGGTCACTGCTAAGGGACTTCTGCCTGGTCATAGGCTTAATCACTGAACTCTTTGTGTTTTCTTCTGCTCACATTGACCACTCTGGCTACAATGGTCATATTTGTCAGTCTGATCCCGAGGCTGCTATGCCAGCCACCCATTGACTTTTACATATTTTGGTCCTCACTGGTTTGTTTAATCATGCAATCTTTTCTGAATTTGACCATAAATATCAGTTTCTTCTTTCTGCAGATGGAAAAGCCTGTTTATATACCACCATGATTTTGGGCAGTGAAATCTTAGCTTTTTGACAGAAAGTTATAAGGGCTAGTATTTCCCAAAGAAATAAATTAACAGTTTTTTGACAATTTCTATTCCCCTAGTTCGGAAGTCTCTTCTAGTATAACTACAGGAAAAATAAATCCCAGCTCAGAGAGAATCAATGCCCACTGAAAAACACTTTGGAACTTTTAATTTTTTGTTTCCCTTCCAGTATACCTGAGATAAACTTATAGCAAGAAAAAGCATATGAAAATCGAGCTGAACTCCTTTAGAGACCTAGAATTCTATAACTCACTTATAATGAAAACCAAGCAAGCAAGAAAGCAAACAACATCCTCCCCCTACCTCCGCCAAAAAAAAAAAAAAGCTGTTTGCAATCTATTCCTTTTATTCTCCAACTTGTTGTGGCATGTGATTTTTAATTCTCTCTGCTGAGATCATCAGGATATAGTCCTGGGATTGTGATCCTCCAGAGTATTATCTAATTTGGCTATAGTATTTAGCTATGGCTAAAATGACTTGCTTGGCTCTTTGAATTTGAAAAAGTACATGAAAAACTGACCTTGGCCATAGACTAGACGGAGTTACTGTGCTCATGACTTGGTTATTTATTTGGTGTTTCCTGCCCCTACAAATTTTAGGGAAGGAGAAGGGAAAATGATATTTGTTGAATGCTTACAGTCACAGTGGTAAGTTCAAACATTGTTACCTAATTTTACAGACATCGTTGTTGTTAGGTGCCACTGAGTTGACTCCGACTCCAGCGATTTGATGTACAACAGAACAAAACACTGCCTGCTCCTGCAGATTTGTTCACGCTTTTGGCAGTCCGTGGTACATTCAGTTTTCTCCAACACTACATTTCAAAGGTGTCAATTCTTCTTCGGTCTTCCTTTTTCATCATCCAGCCTTCACATGCATATGAAGCGATTGAAAACACCATGGCTTGGGTCAGGCACACCTTAGTCTCCAAGGTGACATCTTTGCTTTTCAACACTTTAAAGAGGTCTTTTGCAGCAAATTTGCCCAGTGCAATGCAGCCTTTGAATTCTTGACTTTTGATTTTACAGATTAGGAAACATGATTGTATATAGATTAATAAACTTTCTAGATTTGCACAACTAATAAATGGAAGACCAAAGAAGAAGACCTGTTCTGTCTGGTTTGAAGCCCATGCTTTTCTACTGTTTGTCTTTTAGCACTTATCCTTATGGATTGAGAATATTGTTGAGCTATCCTGAATACTGTTGCCTTCCTGGGCACCTTGTGCAAGATCGTTTATTCTTTCCCCACCAACCTCCAAAGAGACTGCATCCTTCAAGACACTTGCAAGTGTGAGGGCCCTTCACCCCTGGAGACCTGCACACTTTGCAGTGGACACAGATGTAAGAAATATTTTTGCTTGGCTTTTCAATGTATATTATTCTCTGACCATTCTCTTTTTCCCTTCCCAATATAGGGCAGGCATTAAAAAAAAAAAAAATTTGTTTTTGGCTCATCTGGAATTATCACTATCCAGCAGTTAACACTTTGCAACATATTGTTTAGAATATGATGGCATGAAAGCCAACAAGTGAAATAATATAAGCCAAATTTATAGATGTTAAATGTGATAGGAATTTACACGAAGATCAAGAATGACTTCATGGGGGATGTTGGGGTAAAAGTTTGTGAAACAGATATGTGCTTGAAGGATGAGTAGATTTTGATAGGTTGATGAAGAGGTAAAAGTAGGTATTTCAAGATAAGAAAAGATGTGAACAAAGGAACAAAGATATAAGTAAAATATGCCAGATGAATTGGGTCACTTCTATCAGGTGATATATGTGCCAGAAGCACATTAAAGTTTGAGTGTGGACTATACATCAGACACTATTTAAAACACATACATTACAAGTATTAACCTATTTAATTCTCACAATGACCTTATGTGGTAGGCATTGTATTGACCTCTATTTTACAGATAAAGGGACTGAGGAATGGAGAAGTTAAATAATTTTCCCAATTTCACACATCTAGGAAGTGGTGGATCTAGGGAAATGTGGCTCCAAAGCCCATGTTCTTAATCCCTAACCTGAACACAGATGAAGAGGCATCGCATTGAAAGTAGCTGAGGATAAAAGAGGGTTTTGAAAATCCTTCTATGACCAGGAGACTTCGCTTGAATTTTCAGACATGTTTATTGCTGTTTTCTTGTCCCTTCTCTATTCTTCCTATTAAAAAAAAAAAAAAAAGTATTTTTAGTTACCTGATCTTCATTTTCAGATTTCCCTGAGCATCCTCCTTATCTACCCCAGTAGATTCTTATCTGGTTACTAGAGTTTGCTCTTGCCTTCCTGCTGGGTCTTGGTTCATTAATTTTTTTTCCAATTGTTTCTGCTTTCCTATTACTCATTTCTCACTCCTTAGCTTCAGCCTCCAAATTTGCCCAGCATCAATGTTGCACATTGTGTGTATTACTCACTTTAGGCTCCTGGCATAGCCCGGGGATACCCCTGGGTCACAAGTACCACATCACCCTTGGCTCCTGGGCCTCTAGCCTAAATAGCTCCTCTCCTCCCACTTTGCCTCATGATGCTGTTGTTAGGTGCCTCAGAGTTGTTTCCCATTCATAGCGACCCTAGGTACAACAGAACAAAATGCTGCCCAGTCCTGCACCATCCTCACAATCATTGCTATGTTTGAGCTTATTGCTGCAGCCACTGTGTCAATCCATCTTCTTCTTTTTCAATGACCCTCTACTTTATCAAGCATAATGTCCTTCTCCAGGGACCGGCCCCTCCTGATAACATGTCCAAAGTACGTGAGACAAAGTCTCATCATCCAGACTTCTAAAGAGCATTCTGTCTGTACTTCTTCCAAGACAGACTTGTTTGTTCTTTTGGCAGCCCATGGTATATTTAGTACTCGTCTCCAACACCATAATTCAAAGGCATCAATTGTTCTTTGCTTTTCCTTATTTATTGTTCAGCATGCATTTATGCATATGAGGTGATTGAAAATACCATGGCTTGGGTCAGGTGCACCTTAGGTGCATCCTTGCTTTTTAACACTTTAAAGAGGCCTTTTGCAGCAGATTTGCCCAATGCAGTACGTCCTTGGATTTCTTGACTGCTGCTTCCATGGGCATTGATTGTGGATCCAAGTAAATGAAATCCTTGACAACTTCAGTATTTTCTCTGTTTATCATGATGTTACTTATTGATCCAGTTGTGAGGATGTAATACATATTGAAGGATGTCATCTTTGATCTTCATCAGTGATTCAAGTCCTCTTCACTTTCAGCAAGCAATGTTGTGACATCTACATATCGAAGGTTGTTAATGAGTCTTTCTCCAATCTTGAGGCTGTGTTCTTCTTCATAGAGCCCAGATTCTCGGATTATTTGCTCAGCCTACAGACTGAATAGGTATGGTGAAAGGATACAGCCCTGACACGCACTTTTCCTGACTTTAAACCACATAGTATCACCTTTTTCTGTTCAAAGGACTGCCTCTTAGTTTAAGTACAGGTTCCTTGGGAGCACAATTAAGTGTTCTGGAATTCCTATTCTTCACAATTTTATCCATAATTTGTAATGATCCACATGGTCAAATGCCTTTGCATACTCAATAAAATCCAGGTAAACATCTTTCTGGTATTCTCTGTTTTCAGCCAAGATCCATCTGATATCAGCAATGATATCCCTTGTTCACATCCTCTTCCAAATTCGGCTTGAATTTCCATGTCGATGTACTGCTGCAACAATTTTTGAATTATCTTCGGCAAAATTTTACTTGCATGTGACATTACTGTTTGATAATTTCCACATTCCATTGGATCACCTTTCTTTGGAATGGGTATCTAATAGCTCTGACATTTGTGCTGAGATAGGAAGGAACTAGAGTCCCTAGGTGGTACAAGTGGTTAATGTGCCCTGCTACTAACTGAAAGGTTGGAGTTTTGAATCCGTTGAGAGGTGCCTCAGAAGGAATTCCTGGCAATCCACTGTGGAAAAATCAGCCATTGAAAATTCTGTGGAGCACAGTTCTACTGTGACACACATAGGGTCACTATGAGTCAGAGTCAACTCCACGGCAACTGATCAGGGAAGAATTGTAAAGGCTTGAACAGCAAGTCTGCTTATGAGAGAAGTTGAGGGTAAGACTATAAAGTTTGTTGGGGTTAAATCCTAGATAGCCTTAAATGACAGGTATAGAACTTATCTAGTAGGCAGAGCGGCCACACGCAGGGGTTGTGAATAAGGCCTGAAACGTTAAGGGAATATTTCAGTTGGATCATTCTGGCAGTGGTTAGCATGATGAACTGGATCAAGAGGAGAAAAAAGACGAGAAGATGTGCTATGAATAAAGAAAAGTATGGTGGAAGCAGGATTAGAACATACCAGAAAAACGCAGAGAAACGCAAGTTAACTGTAGATCTTGGTTCCATAGTGCTTAACTAGTAACCAGTTGCCATCAAGTCAATTCTGAGTCATAGCAACCCCATGTGTTGTGGAGTAGAACTGTGCTCCGTAGAGTTTTCAAGGCTGTATTCTTTCAGAAGCAGATCACCAGGCCTTTCTTCCAAGGTGCTTCTGGGTGGATTAGAAACACCAACCTTTCACTTATTAGTCGAGCACTTGACTTTTTTGCACCACCCAGGAACTCCTTTCTGTAGTGCTTACTCAGGCAAAACTTTCCGCCAAACAACTGTATTACCAATTGCTGTCAAGTTGACCCCAACTCATAACAACTACATGTTTCAGAGTAGAACAGCTCCACAGGGTTTTCAAGAGCTGTGATCTTTCTGAAGTATATTGCCTTTCTTCAAAGGCAGCGCTGAATGGATTTTAACCTGCCAATCTCAGGGCTTAACCATTTGTGCCCCGCAGGGACTCATTAACTACTCTATTAATGGGATTTAATATAGGACTTTTTGTGAAAGGGCAAAGGCTTTGATTTTATAATAAAATTGAGTTTATTTTCTCCATTTTACAGTTGAGGTTAAAGGAGGCAAAATTGCTTTAGTACTTTTCATTATATACTTAGCAGTTGTTAGGGCCCTGTATTCTAAATTTCCTGTGTTAATTATCAACATATTTTACAGAAAAGGTTCTTGTTATATGTTTCTTCTCTTCCTTTTTAATTTCCCTTTTATTTATGCTTTATTTTCTTTTCCCTTCCCTCTTGTATAATCTTTTTTCTGTATTCTCTTTTCCCTCTTATTTCCCTTCTTTCTCTACCTCTTTCCTTCTCTTCCTCCTTCCTATCTCTGGGTTATTTGAGCCTGTAATATCTCTCCCTATTTGTAGGGCTCTAGTTCAGGAACTCCGTCATTTCCATAGGAATCTCCAGGGCAAAAGTGGAAAAGGTTACCAAATTGCAGAATTTGGGGACAGCTGGAAGCAGGGCTCAATCAAGGGTCAGTGAGCTTAACTCTACTCTCCCTCCGCCCCTCCTCATCTCTTTCTATCAGTATAACAAATCCCACATGTCAAAAATGATGAGCCTTTAACGGAGAGAGTCAGCCTCAGAGCCTGTGCCAGGATAGGTTTTGCCTTCCCTGCAGGCCGGTAGGGAGAGAGCTATTTTTGTCACCTCTCCAAGCTAACAGTGAGTGTGTTTATTGTACAGAGGAAAAGCCAAGAGAACTGGGCATAGTATTCCAGCATCTCTATCTTAGCCTTATGGAACTGGAAACTGAGAACTGTCTAGAATTTTTACTAGGTGTCTTTGGGTCTAAAAATAGAAAAAAACAAACAAAAAGCAATTTCTGATGGAAATTGAACCACTAACTTTAATCCAGGTACTCTGAGTTGGCTGGAATTGCCCAGGTGGTTTTTTTTTATATTTCTTTCTGTAGGTTACTTGCTATAGAAAGAAATACAGAAAGGCCTCAATATTATAGACATTGGTCGAATGCCCAGTCGTGTATCTCTGTTTTACACAGAACTAAGGACAAATGTAGGGGAAGATGTATGCAATTAAAAAAAATAAAATTCCATAAATGATATATAAAAGTAAGTATAGTCCACAAAAATGTTAATGCAATTGGATATTGCAAGTTTTTTTTTTTATACTTATAGATGTTTGGAAATTCCTCTTTTAGGAATTGTATTCAGAACTACATAAACTACAATTGTCAGCCTGAACATCACTTTGCTTACCCACCTACTCGGGTTCTAGATTTGGTGACAAATAACTGCTTAATGTTTTGGAAAATAAACTTCATCTTCAAAGAAAGAAAAATTCATCATCACTGAAGCAATACAGAAAAATGTATTCTGAGCTTAATGGTACTAAAATTGGCAGTAGTGTTCAACAGTCTCCCACCCAAAGTGGCTACTTTGAAAGGAATGACATTCATTTTAAAGTGTTACGTTTTGAATACTTGTTTAAATGTAAAATCATGTTATTTTATAGTTATACTATGAACAGAAGGTCCCTAACATTATAAGGATTAAAATTTTGTGAGATTATGCACTTAATACTTTTAAAGAATAATTGAAAGCAGAATAAAATCAATTTTCAAAACAGTAGTCAAGACCAAGGAAAGGAGATCATGTAGACTGAAATTCTTGTGAAAAACTTCATGGAGAAAATGGGGCTTAAACTGGGTAAATTACAGGGAACTGGCACATAAAAATTAAAACACTAAGTTTAAAATACAGGAGCAGCCTAATTAAACATCATTTTTAAATTAAGCAATTTAATGAGGTAATAACCAAAAAAATGTTGGATGATGTTTCACTAGTTAGTGCTGGAGCCCTGATGGTGCAGTGGTTAAGAGCTCAGCTGCTAACCAAAAGGTCAGCAGTTTGAATCTACCAGCTGCTCCTTGGAAACCCTATGGGACAGTTCTACGCGGTCCTGTAGGGTCACTATGAGTCATAATCGACTTGATGGAGATGGGTTTGGGTTTGGGTTTAGTCAGTGTTAGAAGGAGCCCTGGTGGTGCATTCTTTAAAACAATTGACTGCTAACAGAAAGGTCCCCGGTTCTAAACCACCAGTGTCTCTTCGGGAGAAAGATGTGGCAGTTTGCTTCCCTAGAGATTTACAGCCTTGGAAACTCTATGGGGTTGCTATAAATCGCAGTTGACTTGACGGGAGTCAGTGTTACAAAAGTGAGGTGGTTGATCTTTATGTGATCTGTAAAATAGTTCTAACTCTTGTTAAGAGTCTTACGACACAATGTTGGAAACATGCCTAATTTATTTAAGTGTATTTTTTCTTGATATTGGTTATGTGTATGACTAACCTGCAGGTTATAGGTCCCTTACAGCACTTAATTTCCAAAGTTCCACGGAGTGTAGTAACTAAGAAAGTCGTGCATAAAAATCTGCCGGGCTACCACAATAGCTCGGCATAGCAACAATTGTGAGGATGGCGCAGGACTGGGCAGTTTGTGTTCTATTGTGCATAGGGTCGCAATGAGTCGAAACCGACTCCAGGGCACCTAACAACAACCACCACCACAATAGCCCACCGTAAGTGATTGTGCATGGCCATTTTCCCTGAAAGTGTTCTCAAGTGGTAAATGAAAATAAAAAGGGAAATATATAGGAAAAAATAAGACTTGAAAACAAGCAACATATTTATTTCTCTAGCTATGATCTGAAGGTTAAAAAAATACAAACCAAACCCGTTGCCCTCCAGTAGATTCTGACTCATATCAACCCTATGGGACAGAGTAGAACTGCCCCATAGGGTTTCTAAGGAGCAGCTGACGGATCTGAACCTTGTACCTTTTGGTTAGCGCTGAGCTCTTAACCACTTAAATGCCAGTGAACTAAATGGTAGTAGTTTTATTGACTCTGCCTTGTAAGAGAAAGTTTCAAGTTTGGCCTCTTCTTCAAACAATCTGTGAGCTATACTGAATCATACAATCATTCAAAGTAGTTCACAGAAATAAGAAAAGGAGAAAGTAACTTTAAATTTGTCATTAATTTCCAATTATGACTGTAAAGGCTTAGATGAAAATTCACCATTAAAGGATAGATTGATTCCGAATCAATAGATTTCATTGGCATTTAATGTAATAATTGCATATATATAATGTATATATATGATAGAGAGAACACTCATCTATTAAGTGCAAAACACTGTGCAAAGTGCTCTATTTAATCTTCATGACAAGTCTGCGAGATGGTAACTTTTATAATCTTTATTTTATAGATGAAGGAACAAAAAGGGAGAAGTTAGGAAAGTAGTTCAAAGTCCTAATGTATTAAGAGGCATCTGTGGATATACACCCAGGCATATTTTTTTCTTTTATTTTAATACAGTAATATATGTGAATAATTTAGGAGTAAAATATCTCTACAAAGCTTTTAATTAGGTTGAACATTTAATTCGTCATGTTCTTTTAAGAATGAGAGAGTGGCACTAACTGGGTAGTATACTAGGACTACAGGTGTAAAACTGGACATCCCTGAAAACAGTGGAATGTATGATCACCTAACTTAATGATGAAAATTAGAAGGCTCTATCCACATTGTCCCTTGCTCCCCAATTCCTCTTCCTCAGAGGCAACTATTTTTTAACTCTTTTATTTTTGTTTTTTTATTTGCATATTGCTCCATTTCTTATACCGTTTTTTTTTTTTTAATTTTAGATATTATATGTTGATTTTTACTGTGGAACACAAGGCTTTAGCCTTCTTATACTTTTGAACTAAAGAGACTTTCCCTTTCTTCATTCTTCTGATTTTTTAATTAAATAATTCTGTGTCTATATTATTAAAAAAAATAATTTATTATCTATATTATTTAAAAAAACAAAAGACAAAAAACCAACCCTTTTGCCATTGAGTAGATTCTGACTCATAGTGACCCCACAGGGCAGAGTACAACTGCCCCGTAGAGTTTCCAAGGAGTGCCTGGTAGAATCAAACTGCCAACCTTTTGGTTAGCAGTCATAGCACTTAACCACTATGCCACCAGGGCTTCTGTCTATATTATTAGGAGTATATGAATACTGGTCACAGGTGACCCATATATAATAATTATTACATTTTGTTCTTGATTCACTTACTGTTTTTCCTAGAGTTAACTGTCTTGTGTTTGATTTTTAGTTAATTTTCTACGAAGCAGTTACTCACTTAGCCTCAGACTTTCAGTGTAAACTCTAAAACTCTTATTGCTGTCAAACTTCACAGGTAATTGATAAATTCCATTTTTTCCTTTAGAAACTTCCTTTTTTGTATTCATTCTCTGTATTCCTGCTCCGGTATGACCGATTGCTTTCTGAAGATGCTATACTATAGTTTCCCTGAGATCTCGCTTCACCATTAACCTGAGGATTCACTCTCTTTTTCATTAGATTTTCTATATGTCAGGTTCCATGCCTTGTGCTATCTTGGTTAACTTCTTTATGTCTGTTTTTTCACTTGATTGATCGCTTGATTAGGTATAGTATTCTAGGTTGTAAATCTAATTTTTCCTAAAAAATTTGAAGGCATTCCTTCTAATGTTGATGCTGAGCAGTCAGGTGCCATTTTGATTCTGATCCCCAGTCTTTTTCTGACCTGTTTTCTCCCCTAACCGTATCACTGGATGGGTTTAATTTTTATTATTTTGGTTTTCCTCTTTTAATTCTGGGCATAATAAAATTTTAAAAAGGTTTGTATTGTGGTGGGGTCTTTTTTAATTAATTATGCTGGCTACTTAGGAGCTTTCAATCTAGAAATTCATGTCCTTCAGTTCAGATCCGCTTCTTTATAATTTCCTTCATTTTCTTTTTAGAACTCTTATTGTTGATCCTCTAATTTCATCATCTCTTCTCTTCTTCCATCTGTTTATCTGTTTTATATTCTGGAAAAATTACTTTTTTTTCGTTCCTTCTATTATGTTTTTTAAAAATTATGTTTTTAAATTTCCAAGACCCTTGTTTTACTTTCTAAATGGAATCTGACTTTTTATAAAATAACATCCTTAGCTCTTTTTTAATTTTATAACTGGACATCTTTTAAAAAATAGCGCCCTTTTCCTGTTTTATAGATGCAATATTTTCTCTTATCTGAGAATGGTGAATATAATTTCTTTGAAATTTTTCCCCCATGCTGTTTCTGTTTCTACCAACTTTCTTTTTATTCAGTTAATAATTAGAACTTCACAGTTGTTTCACTATGCCTTGCAGTTGGGCCTTTCCCCAATTTTCTAAAGATTTTTGGTCGTCCATTCATATTTAGGAATGGGGGCTAAAAAGCTCGTTAGCTCTACGTGGGTGGTTGGGGCTTGTTGACTGATAGGCCCAACTCTGGGGTCATCAGATTAGGGCTCTGCCATATGGTTAGCAGACTCTAAACTGTCAGTATCTGCAGATTGTTTCTTGGTTAGTGTACACAGAGAGGAATTCCCTCATCCTCTTGCTTAGAAGGTATGATACTGATTGCCAGTATTCTAGGCAGCCAAGCAGGAAGATAGAGCTGGAGTCTCAGCAGTATGCACATGCTGGAGTCATGTAAGTTGTGCTTGGTGCTCTCAAGACCAGAGCCTCTCTGGGTCAATCTCTACCTAATGTAATGTCGTGTTTTCTCTTGGGGGAGGATGTGGTTGACTGGTGGTGTGGACTGGGGGAGGAAACCTGAGGGTCTAAACGCTAAATGTTCCTTTTACACACTCAGAAATCAGCCCTCTTGTACACAACCCTGGCTTGCCCTCTGCCTGGCCTTCAGAGGCACCTGGTACCTCTAATTCTTGAACTTGCCTATAGTTCAGCAGCACAGATTTGCCTGTTTCTCATTAGCATCCCCCTTTCTAGGCAGTTGAGTTTCGACTTTCTCTACCTTTCCATTCATTTCATCCGCTTTCTGTCATGTATTCAGTTGCCATTCATTTCATCTTCCAAAATTTTGATTCTGTCATGCTGTCTTTGTTTTGAAGAGTTTATACCATATGTTATTCCTTCACTATCACTTAGTGTGGTTTTAAGTGGGGAATGGAGATAAATGTGTTTGCTTAGTTTTTCATTGAACCAACACTCTTAAACACTACATTATACTGACAAATGTATCCTGCATTTTGCCATATAATTTTATGTGTGTGTTGCTGCACCTATAATTGTTCCTAACTTCAAATAGTTTATAGAGTTGGCAAAACATGACATGTAGAACTAAAAGAGTTATTAAATGTAGCTAAGCAAAGAAGTGCCAAGACATATGAAGTAGAGAGCCAGAGGGTTATAAGACAAGAAACTGAACAAAATGATCTGATATTTAAATGTTGCATATAGGACATAGGTCTATCAGCCTGAAAAATGAAAAAATTCTTCTTTTTTAAATTGTACTTTAGATGAAGGTTTACAGAACAAACCAGCTTCTTTTTAAACAATTAGTACACATACTGTTTTGTGACATGTAACAACATGTCTACATTCTCCCCTTCTTGACCTTGAGTTTCCTTTTACCAGCTTTTCTGCCTCTCCTGCCTTCTCTTCCTTGCTCCTGGGCTGGTGTGCCCTTTAGTCTCATTTTGTTTTATGGGCTGAAGGGTGAACCTCAGGAGCGACTTCATCGCTGAGCTGAAAGAGTGTCCAAGGGCCATATTCAGAATTTCTCCAGTCTCTGTCTGACCGGTAAGTCTTTTTTGTGTGTGAATTAGAATTTTGTCTACATTTTTCTCCAGCTGTGTCTGGGACCCTCTATTGTGATCCCTGTCAGAGCAGTTGGTGGTATACACAGAGAGGAATTCTAGTTGTGCTGGACTGAGTCTGGTGGAGGCTTTAGTACTTGTGGTCCTTTAGTCCTTTGGACTAATGTTTCCCTTGTGTCTTTGGTTTTCGTCATTCCCCCTTGCTCCAGACAGGGTGAGACCAGTGGAGTATCTTACGTGGCCATTCACAAGCTTTTAAGACCCCAGACACTACCCGCCAAAGTAGAGTGTAGAACATTTTCTTTATAAATTATGTTATGCCAATTGAGTTAGATGTTCCCCGAGACCATGGTCCCCACAGCCTTCAGCCCAGTAATTGGTCCCTCAGGGAGTTTGGATTGTCTATGAAGCTTCCATGACTTTACCTGGGACAAGCTGTGCTGGCTTCCCCAGTATTGCGTATTGTCTTACCCTACACCAAAGTTACCACTTATCTATTGTCTAGTTAGTGTTTTTCCATCCCCACCACTCCCGTCGCTCTTAACCATCAAAGATTGTTTCTTTTTGTGTGTAAACCTTTTCCTGAGTTTTTGTAATAGTGGTCTCATACAATACTTGTCCTTTTGTGACTGACTTATTTCACTCAGCATAATGCCCTCTAGATTTCATCCATGTTGTGTGATGCTTCGCACATTCATCATTATTCTTTATGGTTGAGTAGCGCTCCATTGTGTGTATGTACCATCATTTGTTTATCCATTCATCTGTTGATGGGCATCTAGGTTGTTTCCATCTTTTTGCTATTGTGAACAATACTGCAATGAAAATGGGTGTGCATGTCTGTGCGACGGCTCGTATTTCTCTAGGATATATTCCTAGGAGTGGGATTGCTGGATCATATGGTATTTCTATTTCTAGCTTTTTAAGGAAGTGCCATATCATTTTCCAAAGTGGTTGTACCATTTTGCCTTCCCACCAGCAGTGCATAAGAGTTTCATTCTTCCTGCAGCCTCTTCAGCATTTGTTTTCTGTTTTTTTGATTTGTGCCAGTTATGTTGGAGTGAGATGTTATCTTATCGCGGTTTCGATTTGCATTTCTCTAATGACTAGTGATCTCCAGCATTTCATCATGTGTCTGTTTGCCACTTGAATGTCTTCTTTGGTGAAGTGTCTGTTAATTTTCTTTGCCCATTTTTAAATTGGATTATTTATCTTTTTGTTGTAGAGGTGTTGAATTTTTCCGTAGATTTTAGAGTTTGACCTTTGTTGGATTCGTCAGAGCCAATTTTTTTTTCCCAGTCTGTAGGTTCTCTTTTTACTCTTTTGGTGAAGTCTCTTGTTGAGCATAAGTGTTTAATTTTTAGAAGATCCCAGTTAGCTACCTTATCTTCTGGAGCTTGTGTATTGTTAATTATGGTTTGTATCCTCTTAATGCTGTGTATTAGGACCTCTAGCATTGATCCTCTTTTTTCTTCTATGATCTTTATCGTTTTGAATTTTACATTTAGGTCTTTGATCTATTTTGAATTTGTTTTTGTGTATGGTATGAGTTCTGGGTCCTGTTTCATTTTTTGGAAGATGGAAATCCAGTTTTGTGAGGACCACTTGTTAAAAAGACTGTCTTTTCCCATTTGATGGACTTTGGGCCCTTGTCGATTATCAGGTGACTGTAGGTGAATGGATTTACATCTGAGTTCTTGATTCCATTCCAGTGGCCAATGTATCTGTCGTTGTACTAGTACCATGTTGTTTTAACTACTGTAGCTGTATAGCAGGTTCTGAGCTCAGGTAGTGCGAGTCCTCCTACTTTATTCTTCTTCTTCAGTAGTGCTTTACTTATCCTCTTCCCTTTCCATGTAAATTTAATGATCAGTTTTTACATCTCTTTAAAGAATGCTGTTGGTACTTGGATCAAGATTGTATTTGTAGATTGGTTTTGATAAAATTGACATTTTTACAATGTTGAGTCTACCTGTCAATGAGCATGGTATGTTTTTCCATTTATGTAGGCTTCTTTTGGTTTCTTGAAGTAGTGTTTTGTAGTTTTCTTTGTATAGGTCTTTCACATCCCTGGTTAGATTTATCCCTAAGTATTTCATTTTTGGGGGGGCTATTATAAATGATATTGTTTCCTGATTTCCTGTTTTGTTGCTCTCTTTATTGGCGTATAGGAATCCAACTGATTTTTGTATGTTTATCTTATATCGTGCTACTCTGCTGAATCTTTCTATTAGTTCCAGTAGTTTTCTTGTGGAGTCTGTGGGGTTTTCTGTATGTAGTTTCATATCTTCCCCAAATAGGGGCAGTTTTACTTCTTTGTTACCAATTTAGATGCACTCTATTTCTTTTTCTTGCCTTACTGCTCTAGGTTGGACTTCCAGCACAATGTTAAATAGGATTGGTGATAAACGGCTTCCTTGTCTTGTTCCTGTTGAACAAATTCTTTTTAAACAACCATTTATTAAGTATCTACTATGGGCCAGGTACTGTTGCAGCTGCTTTGAATTCATTACTTCTAATCCTTACAGCATCCTTTCAATGTGTTGTAGTTACCCAATGCTGCTATGACAGAAATATCACAAATCGGTGACTTTAAAGAAGAGAAATTTATTTTTCACAGTTCAACACGATAGAAGTCCGAATTTAGAGTGTGTCTCTAGGGGGACGTTCTTCTTTGTCTCTTTCAGCTTCTAGTAGCTGGCAGTCCTTGGAGCTCTGGGGCTTGTAGAGTCTTCAGCCTCAGTAGTCATCAGATAGCATTTGTCTTCCCCTTTCTATGCTTTTCTCTTTGTCTGTGCTGCTTCATGGATCTGAACTGATTAGGTTTAGGACACACCCTATATCTATATTGCCTCATTCACTTAACAAAGAAAACCCTATTCCCAAATGGGATTACATCTGTAGGGATAGGGGTTAGGACTCATATATATACACATATACATACTCTTTTTTTTTTTTCAGAATACAATTCAGTCCATAGCACAAGGAAAGTGTTGCTTGTTTTTGTCCCGATTTTATAGATGAGGTACAGAGGCTCAAAGAAGTTAAATAACTTGAAACACGTTACATAGGTAATAAATGGCAGAGGTGGAATTTGAACTCAGGATGATCTGACTTCAAAGGTTTTGAATGTTCCTTTGTCCAATATTGTATCATTCTGCTTCTACAATATATATATAGTGTGTATTCCAGGGTCTATGCATATCAGTAAGGTCCCTGGGTAGCACAAATTGTGCTTGAATCCTAACCCAAAGTTTGGCAGCTTGAACCTACCCAGTGGCACTGGTGGAAGAAAAGGTTGGTGATCTGCTTCTATAAAGATGACAGCCAAGAAATCCCTATGGAGCAGTTCTATTCTGTCTGACTCCAGGACATCAGGTTGTGAATATCAGTGATCTGCACTGAGATCCATGGATACTGTCCTTAGGCAAACAGAAGACAACCCAAGAGCTGACATTTTAATTTTGTTTGTTTCCAGTTGAGAAAAATTATTGTATTCTTCTTATGCCTGGTGGCATTTACCTCTACTTCTGCAGAAAGGGAAATATGGCAGACTATGAAGAAGCAAAAGGTAAGAATGTAGCAGAGAGCAGTGGCCAAGCTTAGGATTCAGATGAAACTTAGGTGCAAGCCCTGGCTCACAACTTACTAGCTCTCTATCTTTGAGTAAATTACTGAATCTCTCTAAGTCTCAGTCTTCTCATTTGTGAAAAGAAGGCACTAATATCTGGCTCGTAAAGTTGTCAGGAGGATTATTGAAACAAAACAGATAAAACAAATAGCATGAATTCTCAGCTCTCACACATCACATGATACATGTTAGCTATTAATAAAAATAAAAATGATGAAGCAAAGAGCACTGGTAAGTTATTTTAGATGTAAGAAGAACATTAAAAAAATTTTTTTTTATTGTTCTTTAAGTGAAAGTTTACAAATCAAGTCAGTCTCTCACACAAAAACTTACATACACCTTGCTACATACTCCTAATTGCTCTCCCCCTAATGAGACAGCCTGCTCCCTCCTTCCACTCTCTCTTTTCGTGTCCATTTTGTCAGCTTCTAACACCCTCCACCCTCTCAACTCCCTTCCAGGGAGGAGATGCCAACATAGCTTCAAGGGTCCACCTGATCCAAGAAGCTCGCTCCTCACCAGCATCCCTCTCCAACATATTGTCCAGTCCAATCCATGTCTGAAGACTTGGCTTTGGGAATGGTTCCTGTCCTGGGCCAACAGAAGGTCTAGGGGCCATGACCTCCAGGGTCCTTCTACTCTCAGTCAGACCATTAAGTCTGGTCTTTTTATGAGAATATGGGGTCTGCATCCCACTGCTCTCCAGCTCCCTCAGGGGTTCTCTGTTGTGTTCCCTGTCAGGGCAGTCCTCGGTTGTAGCCGGGCACCATCTAGTTCTTCTGGTCTCAGGATGATGTAGTCACTGGTTCATGTGGCTCTTTCTGTCTCTTGGGCTTGAAATTGCCTTGTGTCCTTGGTGTTCTTCATTCCCCTTTGATCCAGGTGGGTTGACACCAATTGATGCATCTTAGATGGCTGCTTGCTAGCGTTTAAGACTGCAGATGCCACTCTTCGAAGTGGGTTGCAGAATGTTTTAATAGATTTTATTATGCCAGTTGACTTAGATGTCCCCTGAAACCATGGTCCCCAGACCCCTGCCCCTGCTATGCTGGCCTTCAAAGCATTCAGTTTATTCAGGAAACTTCTTCGCTTTTGGTTTAGTCCAATTGTGCTGACCTCCCCTGTATTGTGTGCTGTCTTTCCCTTCACCTAAAGTAGTTCTTATCTACTATCTAATTAGTGAATGCCCCCTCCCACCCTCCCTCCCTCCCCCCTCTCATAACCACAAAAGAATGTTTTCTTCTCAGTTTAAACTATTTCTCTAGTTCTTATAATAGTGGTCTTATACAATATTCATCCTTTTGCAACTGACTAATTTCACTCAGCATAATGCCTTCCAGGTTCCTCCATGTTACAAAATGTTTCACAGATTCCTCACTGTTCTTTATCGATGCATAGTATTCCGTTGTGTGAATATACCATAATTTATTTATCCATTCATCTGTTGATGGGCACCTTGATTGCTTATATCTTTTTGCTGTTGTAAACAGTGCTGCAGTGAACATGGATGTCCATATATCTGTTCGTGTAAAGGCTCTTATTTCTCTAGGATATATTCCAAGGAGTGGGATTGCTGGATTGTATGGCAGTTCTAATCTAACTTTTTAAGGAAGCGCCAAATCCATCTCAAAAGTAGTTGTACCATTTTACATTCCCACCAGCAGTGTATAAGTGTTCCAGTCTCTCCACAACCTCTCCAACATTTATGGTTTTGTGTTTTTTGGATTAATGCCAGCCTCGTTGCAGTGAGATAGAATCTCATTGTAGTTTTGATTTGCATTTCTCTAATGGCTAATGATCGTGAGCATTTCCTCATGTATCTATTAGCTACCTGAATGTCTTCTTTATTGAAGTGTCTGTTCATATCTTTCACCCATTTTTTAATTGGGTTATTTGTCTTTTTGCAGTTGAGCTTTTGCAGTATCATGTAGATTATAGAGATCAGGTGCTGATCGGAAATGTCATAGCTAAAAATTTTTTCCCAGTCTGTAGGTAATCTTTTTAGTCTTTTGGCAAACTCTTTGGATGAGCATAGGTGTTTAATTTTTAGGAGCTCCCAGTTATCTAGTTTTTCTTCTGCATTGTTAGTAACATTTTGTATACTGTTTATGCCATGTATTAAGGCTCCTAACGTTGTCCCTATTTTTTCTTCCATGATCTTTATCGTTTTAGATTTTATATTCAGGTCTTTGATCCACTTCGAGTTAGTTTTTGTGCATGGAGTGAAGTATGGCTCTTGTTTCATTTTTTTGCAGATGGATATCCAGTTATGCCAGCACCATGTGTTAAAAAGACTGTCTTTTCCCCATTTAACTGTTTTTGGGGCCATTGTCAAATATCAACTGCTCATATGTGGATGGATTTATGTCTGGATTCTCAATTCTGTTCCATTGGTCTGTTTATCTGTTGTTGTACTAGTACCAGGCTGTTTCGACTACTGTAGCAGTATAACAGGTTCTAAAATCAGGTAGAGTAAGGCCTTCTACTTTGTTCTTCTTTTTCAGTAATGGCTTATTTATCCGGGGCCTCTTTCCCTTCCATACGAAGTTGGTGATTTGTTTCTCCATCTCATTAAAGAATGTCCTTGGAATTAGGATCAGAATTGCCTTAAATGTATAGATTGCTTTTGGTACAAAAGACATTTTTATAATGTTAAGTCTTCCTATCCATGAGCAAGGTATGTTTTTTCCACTTATGTAGGTCTCTTTTGGTTTCCTGCAGAAGTGTATTGTAGTTTTCTTTGTATAAGTCTTTTACATCTCTGGTAAAGTTTATTCCTAAGTATTTTATCTTCTTGGGGGCTACTGTAAATGGTATTGATTTGGTGATTTCTTCTTCAATGGTCTTTTTGTTGGTGTAGAGGAATCCAACTGATTTTTGTGTGTTTATCTTGTATCCTAATACTCTGCTGAACTCTTCTATGAGTTTCAGTAGTTTTCTGGAGGATTCCTTAGGGTTTTCTGTGTATAAGATCATGCCATCTGGAAATAGAGATAATTTTACTTCTTCTTTGCCAATCTGGATGCCCTTTATTCCTTTATCTAGCCTAATTGCTCTAGCTAGGACCTCTAGCACAATGTCGAATGAAAGTGGCGATAAAAGGCATCCTTGTCTGGTTCCCCATCTCAAGGAGAATGCTTTCAGGCTGTCTCCATTTTGGATGATGTTTGCTGTTGGCTTTGTATAAATAGCCTTTATTATGTTGAGGAATTTTCCTTCTATTTGTATTCTGCTGAGAGTTTTTATCATGAATGGGTGTTGAATTTTGTCAAATGCCTTTTCTGCATCAATTGATAAAATCATGTGATTATTTTCTTTTGTTTTATTTATGTGATGGATTACATTAATTGTTTTTCTAATGTTGAGCCATCCCTGCATACCTGGTATGAATCCCACTTGGTCATGGTGAATTATTTTTTTGATATGTTGTTGAATTCTATTGGCTAGAATATTGTTGAGGATTTTTGCATCTAAGTTCCTGAGGGATATAGGTCTGTAATCTTCTTTTTTTGTGGAGTCTTTACCTGGTTTTGGTATCAGGGATATAGTGGCTTCATAAAATGAGTTTGGTCGTCTTCCATCCGTTTCTATGCTCTGAAATACCTTTAGTAGTAGTGGTGTTAACTCTTCTCTGAAAGTTTGGTAGAGCTCTGCAGTGAAGCTGTCCTGGTCAGGGCTTTCTTTTTTGGGGAGTTTTTTGATTGCCTTTTCAATCTCTTCTTTTGTTATGGGTCTATTTAGTTATTTTACCTCTCTTTGTGTTAGTTTAGGTAGGTAGTGTGTTTCTAGGAATTCATCCATTTCTTCTAGTTTCTTGAATTTTTCATAGTAATCTGATATGATTCTTTTAATTTCAGTTGGGTCTGTTGTAATATTGCCCATCTGATTTTTATTTGGGTTATTTGCTTCCTCTCCTGTTTTTCTTTTGTCAGTTTGGCCAATGGTTTATCAATTTTGTTGATGTTTTCAAAGAAACAGCTTTTCACCTTGTTAACTCTTTCAGTTGTTTTTCTGTTTCATTTAGTGTGGCTCTAATTTTTATTATTTGTTTTCTTCTGGTGCCTGTGGGTTTCTTTTGTTGCTCTCTATTTGTTCAAGTTGTAGGGATAATTCTTTGATTTTGGCCCTTTCTTCTTTTTGTATGTGTGCATTTATTGATATAAATTGCCCTTTGAGCACTGCTTTTTCTGTGTCCCAAAGGTTCTGATAGGAAGTGTTTTCATTCTTATTGGAGTCTATGTATTTCTTTGTTCCATCCTTAATGTCTTCTATAATCCAGTCTTTTTCGAGCAGGGTATTGTTCAGTTTCCAAGTATTTGATTTCTTTTCCCTGCTTTTTCTGTTATTGATTTTCACTTTTATGGCCTTATGGCCAGAGAAGATGTTTTGTAACATTTTAGTGTTTTGGATTCTGCTAAGGCTTGCTTTATGCCCTAATATGTGGTCTATTCTAGAGAATGTTCCATGTGCAATAGAAAAGAAAGTATACGTGGTTGCCTTTGGGTGGAGTGTTCTGTATATGTCTATGAAATTGAGGTGGTTGATTGTGGCATTTAGATCTTCCATGTCTTTATTGAGCTTCTCTCTGGATGTCCTGTCCTTCACCGAAAGTGGTATGTTGAAATCTCCTACTATTATTGTGGAGCTATCTATCTCACTTTTCAATGCTGATAGAGTTTGTTTTATGTATCTTGCAGCCTTGTCATTTGGTGCATAAATATTTAATATGGTTATATCTTCTTGGTATATCGTCCCTTTAATCATCATATAGTGTCCTTCCTTATCCTTTATGGCAGATTTAACTGTAAAGCCTATATTGTCAGAAATTAATATTGCCACTCCTGTTCTTTTTTGATTGTTGTTTGCTTGATATGTGTTTTTCCATCCTTTGAGTTGTAGTTTGTTTGTGTCTCTAAGTCTAAGGTGTGTCTCTTGTAGGCTGCATATAGATGGATCGTGTTTTTTAATCCATTCTGCCTCTGTCTCTTTATTGGTGCATTTAATCCATTTACATTCATTGTAATTATGGGCAGATACGAATTTAGTGCTATCATTTTGATATCTTTTTTTGTGTGTTGCTGACAGTTCCTTTTTCCCACTGAATTTTTTATTTATGTGCTGAGTAAAGTATCTTTTTATATTGTCCTTTCCTCATATTTGTTCTTGATTTTGTTTCTGCCGAGTTTCTATTTTTTTCCTGTATTTTACTTTGAGGAGCAGGATAGTTTGTCTCCTTTGTGGTTACATTATTATTTACCCCTATTTTTCTAAATTTAAACCTAACTTTTATTTCTTTGTATTGCCATATCTTCCTCTCCGTATTGAAGGTCTGTGATTACATTTCTTAGCCCCTCTTTATTGTTTTAATGTTGTCTTCTTTTATATAACAACATTGTTGTTACCCTGTTTTGAGCTTTTTTTTTTTTTTAATCTTGCTTTCCCTGTCTAGGTTGACTTCTTATTGCTCTGCCCAGTGTTCTAGTCATGGGTTGATACCTGTTATTATTGATTTTCTAACCAAAGAACTCCCTTTAGTATTTCTTGTAGTTTTGGTTTGGTTTTTACGAATTCCCTAAACTTCTGTTTATCATATTTTAGAGATGGTTTTGTTGGATATGTGATTCTTGGCAGGCAATTTTTTTCCTTCAGTTTTTTAAATAGTCATCCCATTGCCTTCGTGCCTGCATGGTTTCTGCCGAGTAGCCAAGCTGATTCTTATTTGCTCTACTTTGTAGTTGATTTTTCATTTATCGCTAGCTGCTTTTAAAATTCTCTTGCTATCTTTGGGTTTGGCAAGTTTGATTATAATATGTCTTGGCGACATTCTTTTAACATCTACCTTATGTGGAGTTTTATGAGCGTCTTGATTAGATATCTTCTTATCTTTCATGATATCAGGTAAGTTTTCTGCCAACAATTCTCTCTGTATTTTCTGTTGTCCCTCCCTGTTCTGGTACTCCAGTCATTCGTAGGTTATTTCTCTTGATAGAGTCCCACATGATTCTTAAGTTTTCTTCATTTTTTTAAGAATTCTTTTATCTGATTTTTCTTCAAATATATTAGTGCCAAGTGATTTATCTTCAAGTTCAGAAACTCTAGCTTCTACTTGCTCAATTCTGCTCCTCTGACTTTCTATTGAGTTGTCTAATTCTGTAATTTTATTGTTAATCTCTTGAATTTCTGATTGCTATGTGTCTATGAATTTTTCCAGCTTATTAAATTTTTCATTATGTTTCTGAATAATCTTTCTAATTTCTTCAGTTGCTTTGTCTGTGTGTTCCTTGGCTTGTTCTGCATATTGCCTCATTTCCTTCCTGATGTCTTGAACGGTTCTGTATATTAATCTTTTGTATTCTGGCTCTGGTAATTCCAGGAATGCACTTGCATCTAGAAGATCCCTGGATTGTTTGTTCTGAGAGCTTGTTGTGGTGATCATGCTCTGTTTCTTTTTGTGACTTGATATTGATTGTTGTCTCTGAGCCATCTCTAAGTTATTGTATTAGTTTATGCTTGCTTACTGTGTCTTAGGTTCTTGCTTTTTGTTTATTTTGATATGCCCAAATGGGTTGCTTGGGTGAGTTAGCTTGATTATTTTCACCTTTGGACCTCTGACATCCTGTCCCCAGATGGCTAGAGCTGTTATCAGGTATATCAGTCTAGGAGTCCATTCACTTTTCTTGTATAAATTCAGCTCAGGTGTCCAGGTAGCTGATCATTAAGTGTGTGGTAGAGGCTCTGTCCTACAGTCATAGAGGTGCAGGGGTGATTGGTGTATGTACCAGTATCTGGTTGCAGCAGGGAGTCACGCTGTGAACTAGGCAGTGGGCTGAGAACTGCCCCCCCGAGAGTCTCTGAGGAAAGCACGTTCCTGTTCTATAGAGCATGCAGCTGGGTGGGCTCTGAAGATGGACCATGGGCACCCAGTGGTTTTGGTTTTAAGGACTGGGTGTTACCAGTTATCCTTGGTTGCCTGTCACGGGTGGCTGGGTGACCTGAGTGGAGCTACCAGTCCTTAGGCCCCTGATGTGGGTAGGCGAGTACCCTATTTAATAGGCAAAGCGAAGTCAAACATCAAACGCCCACCTCTCCACCACACAGCTGAAACGGTTGGAGTCTGCCAATAAGGGCCTGTTCTCCTGAAATAGCCCCACACAGGTCCATGCAGAGGGGAAAGTTGCTCAAAGTCCATGGACTGTTTATGCCTGGACAGGCGGTGTTTCTGTCCTGAGCTCCCCTGGTTAGTGGAGCTGGCAAATTATCTTTTCCCTGAATTGCAAATTTTTTCCTTCTCCAAGCCTGGGAGGATGGCTCTAGGTGCTCAACTATGCCTTTCTCAGGCCCTTGGAATTCAGCCGCTGAAGCTGGCTTCAGCATGAAGAGGCGTAGTAAAATATATGCAAGTACTTTGCTTTTGCCGAGAGCACCGTTCTTCTCTGGTTCCGGAGGTGTGAGTAGGCTGTGTGGCTGGCTGCTTCTCCCTGAGGAACCTGCAGCCGAATGCTAGTTCCAACCCGCCACCTCGGCTCCAGGAGTGGTGCCTGAGGGCTTCTCATGATTCAGGTCCATTAACTCCTCTCTGCTTCTAAACTGTCTCTTCCTTCCCCTGCCCCTCTGTTCTTTTCTTAAGCTTGCCTTTGTTGCTCAGGGCTCCGACTTGTCATAAATATACTTGCTTCACTTGTTTGAGTCTTTGTTGTTAAGAGGGCTTGCCAGAAGTGTCTGTCTATTCCACCATCTTGGCTGTGCCTCCAAGAGGAACATTTTTAAAAAGGGATCAAAATAGCAGGAATTTAAAGCAGAATATACTCTGAAGGGATTTGTTTAAGCCAAGAGAATTGTGAACAACCTGTTCGGTAATTGATAAGACTTTGCAAGAGTATAGGATATAATAAAAATTAACTTTTACTTGTCTCCTGCACAGCAGAGAGCCTGCAGAAAGTCTACCTTAATTCCTCACTTGCACACCATCTAGATATAATTGAGTGTTCCCCTTACCTGCTTCCATAACAGTCTGTACTTCTCATAAACTAACATGTATAATATTATATTGAAGCATGTTAGTATAACCTGCTGGGTCTAGGCTCCTTGAGGCCAGAAGCCATGAATGACTTATTTACAGTGCCAGTGCCTGGCACAAAATAGACACTCAGTAAATACTGGTCAAATAAATGAGTGAGTAAAGAAGAACATAGAAGAGAGATAGCATGGAGCTGACTTTGAATTGAAAATACAAATATGGTATGCCATGTTTGGGGACCTGGAATACAGTTCCACAGAAATTATACCTTTTAATATGCAGTGATATAATAATAATGTGGGACATATGAAAAGGGCCTAGCTTGGTGTCTGGCACACATACAGTCAATGTCTGACAGGTCTGGAGAATATAGATGTAGCTTGGACTTAATCAACAAGTATTTTCAAAGTTTATAGTGTTTAGGGTTAAAGGCTCCCATAGGAGGATGAATGCAGCAGTGGATGTTTTGTTTAAAGTCCAGTCAAATTTTGAAAATAATTTCTAAATTTGGGGAGATCGATTTGGAATGATGAGCTTCTCTTTAGCAAACCTTTCTTAATTAAATAATAATTTCTATAATCACGTCTTTTACTTTGTTATGGTACTCTAAAAAAAAAGATTAAATACATAATAATATATTTTTTCCTCAAAAAATATGTAAATGGCTAGTTATATATGAATTAGTGATTTTCAACCTTGGCATTGCAATGAAAACTCTAAAGCTAATGTGGGAGAGTTATAATTTTGAAAAATTACTTGGAATCATCATCACCACGTTCCATTATTCTCTTGCTGTTCATAGTCTTCTCTGATGTTTCAGTGAGTTTAACTAAATGATTCTGTTTTAGATACACCTGGGTGAAATGTATGCGGAATTGTGGACTGCTCTTATCATGTGTATTTACTCCTTCCTTCCCCTGGCCTATTCTTTTTTTCTCTTTCCTACAATCTGTTTCTTCTTCTTTTCAATATGCTGCATTCTACTTAGCCTATGCCATTTGTTTTTTATTGCAAACCCCAATTGGATAAAGTTTTTTTTTTTTTTTTAGTCTACTTTTGCATGGCCCAGCTCTTCTTAATGTAGTTTAATTAATACCACTCCAAATCTATTACACATTTCTTATCTAAATAAAAATGTAAGTTATAACCATAGCTTATAATTTGGCACTGAGAAAGCTATAAAACCAGAGAAGTCTGGTGTAGTGGGGAGGAAGGGTAGGCAGTGCTCATCTACATGCACACATATAAGGTAATGATATGTAACATATCTCTTGCTCATTTAAAACTTTGGCACTGCCTACAAATTGGGTCATCATGAGTTGGAATCAACTTGAGACAACTAACAACAACATTGCCTATGTGTCCTGTATAAAATCACACTGTGCCTGTGTGTAATATTTACATGATACTGCCAAAATCTTTAATTGGAATCTGTCCAGACATGTTAAGGTTTGAGTTTATTGTTTCAAGTTAATGACTGTGTCTTTAACTCAAGGCAAGGACAAGGGCTGAAACCAGATTATGTGGCCTTAAACCACATGACGATTTCTCTTGTGAAATTTTTTGCTGTTTGGGTTTAGTTTATATAAAATAATCAAAACACTCTGTAGGAATTATAAGCTTCTAAAGTGTTTTGTCCCCACAGAGCAGTTTAGATCATGTGTGGCAGTCTGGAACATAGAAAGTGGTTGACTTAATTTATTTTAAGCATTAGAAATAAAAATTAGCATTACAAACTAAACCCTTGTGATTTTTTCCCAGGGCTTGGAACCAGTTCATTCCAGTTCGACCTCTGCTGAGAACTTGCCTTTCCACCCGAGATATACTGAATCAGAATCTACATTTTAGTAAGTTTCCTAGGTGATTTTTAAGTATAATAGATTTTGAGAACCACTGCTCTATGCAGCAGTATATAGTGTATCCATTGAGTGTCTATAGAGCAGTGGTTTAGGGAAATTAGCGTGTTAGAGTGGATCTTTCAGGTTATATCCACAGACCCACCCATGGAGTACCCAGAGGACACACCTTTCACCACAACAGTGAGAAACAAATTTGTGTAGAGAGCCTCAGCATCCTTGAATACTGCTGTGATTGCTAATTTATGGAAGTCAGATCTGACAGTGGGAACTGCCCTAACTGAATTGAGACGCCTAAGTACAATGGGGCTGATTGGACACCATGGTAGTAGGGGCCAAGTGGCAACACTCAATCAACAAAGACAGGGTAGGCATGGTCACCATCATGGACAGGGAAGTCAAAGCAGTAATAAGAATAGTCTGACTCATATGGACTTATGGCATTGACTACTTAGTCATGGTGTCCCTAGGAGTGAAATAAATAGGAAATCTACTAAATATTTACTTGATAGGTACAAGTGCAAGAATTCTAGGGCAAGAGAACAGCACTCTAACTCAAATCACCAGAATAGAGAGTCACGGCCCATCAATCAATTCCCAGATTTGAGCAAGTTTACAGACTCACAGCCCCTTGAATGAAGAGGAGGTCAGGTCCCCTTGAGGAAGGACTCCAATACACTGCCAAAATCTTACACTGTTAATCTTTCTCCTATCCTTCTGCAAAGGAATCTACAGCCTTTTACTAGAATGACTGTTCACTGAGAAAAAGGAAATAATCAGACTTTTCAGGTGTTAATGGTTACTGGCTCTGACCTGACACTAGTTCCAGGAGACCCAAAACATCACTGTGGCCCACTAGTCAAAGTGGGGGCTTATGGAGATCAGGTTATTAATGGAGCCTTAGCTCATGCCCATCTCACAGTAGGTCCAGTGGGTCTCAGAACCCATCTTGTAGTGATTTCCCCAGTTCCAGAATGCATAATTAAATAGATGTACTTAGCAACTGTCAGAATCCCCACATTGGATCCCTGATAAATGGAGTAAGGGCTGTTATGGTAGGAAAAGCCAAGTGGAAGCCATTAAAACTGCCCCTAGTTAGGAAAATAGTAAACCAAAAGCAATGCTGCATTATTGGAGGGATTGCAGAGATTACTGCCACACCATCAAGGACTTGAAGGATTCAGGGGTTGTGATTCCCACCACAACCCCATTCAACTCGCCTATTTAGCCTATGCAGAAAACAGATGGATATTGGAGAATGACAGTGGATTATCAAAAACTTAACCAGGTGGTGACTCCAATTGCAGCTGGTATCCCAATGTGGTTTCATCGCTTGAGCAAATTAATACATTTCCTGGTATTTGGTATACAGCTGTTGATCTGGCTAATGCCTTTTTCTCCATGCCTGTTTTGAAGAACCACCAGAAGCAGTGTGTGTTCAGCTGGCAAGGCCAGCGATACACTTCCAGTGTCCTACCTCAAGCTATATCAACTCTCCAGCACTATGTCATAATTTAGTCTGCAGAGACCTTGATTACCTTTCCCTCCCACAAGACATCACACTGGTCCATTACATTGATGAAATTATGCTGATTGGACCTAAGAAGGAAGACATGTCAATGACTCTGGACTTTCTAATAAAACATATACTATTTTTATACTAGAGGTATACTAAAATTCTAGAGGGTGGGAAATTAAGGCAAAAATTCAGGCACCTTCCTCCTGAATGAAATTTCTAGGGGTCTAGTGGTATGGGGCATGTTGAGATACTCCTTTTAAAGTAAAGGATAAGTTTTTACATCTGGCCCCTCCCGCAACTAAAAAAGAGGCACAACACCTAGAGGGCCTCTCTGGATTTTGGAGGCAACATAGCCCCCATTTGGATGTGCTACTGTGGCCTATTTATCAAGTGACTTCAAAAGCTGCTAGTTTTGAGTGGGGCCCGTAACAAGAGAAGGCTCTGCAACAGGTGCAGAGCAAGCAGCTCTCCCACTTGGGCCATATGATCTCGCAGATCCAGTGGTGCTTGAAGTGTCAATGGAAAATAGAGATGCTGTTTGGAGTCTATGGCAGGCCTCTGTTGGTGATTCACAGCATAGACCCTTAGGATTTTGGAGCAAAGCCCTGCCATCCTCTGTAGATAACTACTCTCCTTTTGAGAAACAGCTTTTGGCTTGTTACTGGGCCTTAGTAGAGACTAAATGCTTAACCATGGGCTACCAAGTCTCCATGGGACCTGAGCTGCCCATCATGAACTGGGTGTTTTCTGACCCACAGAGTCATAAAGTTGGATGTGCGCAGCAGCCCTCTATCATTAAGTGGAAGCAGTATATACAAGATCAGGCCCAAGTAGGACCTGAAGTCACTCCTGTCACATTACCTTCCATCACCCAATCTACACCTATGACCTCCTGGGGAATTCCTTCTGATCAGCTGACTGAGGAAGAGAAAACTCATGCCTGGTTTACAGATGGTCCTGCGTGACATGCAGGGACTGCTTGAAGGTGGACAGCAGCAGGACTATAGCCCCTTTTCGGGACCTCCCTGAAGGATAGTTTTGAGGGAAAATCCTCCTTATGAGCAGAACTTTGAGCATTGTAGCTGGTTGTTCATTTTTCTTGGAACGAGAAATGGCCAGTTGTGTGATTGTATACTGATTCATGGGCTGTGGCCAATTGTTTGCCTGGATGGTCAGGGACTTGGAAGGAATGTGATTGGAAAATTAGAAACAAGGTGGTATGGGAAAAGGTATGTGGATAAACCTCTCTGAATGGGCCAAAGAAGTGAAGATATTTGTCTCATGTGAATGCTCATCAGAGGGTGACCTCAGCAGAGGAGGATTTTAACAATCAAGTGGATAGGATGACCCATTCTATGGAAACCAGTCATATTCTTTGCCTAGCCACTCCTGTCATTGCCTAATGGGCCATGAACAAAGTGGCCATGGTAGCAAGAATGGAGGTTATGCATGGGCTCAGCTACGTGGTTGCCCATTACCAAGGCTGACTTAGCTATAGCTACTGCTGAGTGCCCAATTTGCAAGCAGCAGAGACCAACATTGAGTCCCTGATATGGCACCATTCCTCAAGGTGATCATCCAGCAACCTAGTGGCAGGCTGATTATATTCTACCACATCCATCATGGAAAGGGCAACGTTTTGTTCTTACTGGAATAGGCACTTTCCCTAGATACAGATTTGCCTTTCCTGCAGGCAATGCTTCTGCCAAAACTACCATCTGTGGACTTACAGAATGCCTTATCACCATCATGGTATCCCACACAGGATCTCCTCAGATCAAGGGATTCATGTCACAGCAAATGAAGTGTGGCAATGAGCCCATGCTCATGGAATTCACTGGTCTTACCATGTTCCCCATCATTCTGAAGCAGCTGGCTTGATAGAGAAATGAAATTGCCTCCTGAAGACAGAATTACGGTGCCAGCTAGGTGGCAATATCTTGCAAGGATGAAGCAGTGTTCTCCAGGAGGCTGTATATACTCTAAACCAGCATCCAATATATGGTGCTCTTTCTTCTATTTTTTTTTCCTATAGCCAGGATTTATTGGTCCAGGAATCAAGGGGTGGAAATGGGAGTGGCACTACTCTCTATTACTCCTAGTGATCCAATCACAAAGTTTTTGCTTCCTGTTCCCTCAGCCATATGCTCTTCAGGTCTAGAAGTCTTAGTTACAAAGGAAGGAATGCTCTCACCTGGGGGCACACCACTGATTCCATTGAACTGGAAGTTAAGAATGCCACCTGGCACTTTGGGCTCTTTATGTCTCTGGATCAATAGGCAAAGAAGGGAGTTACCATATTGCCTGGTGTGACTGATCCTGATTACCAAGAGGATATCAGATTGATGTTGCATAACGGAGGCAAAGGAGTATGTCTGCAAAGCAGGAGATCCATTTGGGCGTCTCTTAGCACTATCATGCCCTGTGATTAAAGTCAATGGAAAACTGCAGCAACCCATTTCTGGCAAGATTACTAATGGCCCAAACCCTTCAGGAATGAAGGTTTGGGTCACACCACCAGGCAAGAAGCCACAACCAGCTGAGGTGTTTGCTGAGGGCAAAGGGAATAAGGAATGGGTGGTAGAGGAAAAAAAAAAAGGTCTAAATACCAGTTATGACCACATGAACAGTTGCAGAAATGAGGACTGTAATTGTTATATGAGTATTTCTGGTTTTGCTGCTCTACAGAACCTAGCTAAGGGTAAACCCAGTAATAAAAATTTTAAAAAGTCCTTTTTAAGTCTTATGTTGAAAAATCAATGTCTTCTCTATTTTCAGGTATAAATTCAACATATAAGAACCTTGTGTATTGTATGAACATTTACATAAGCTTTGCATATGCATAGAGTAATTTACTTAAAAATTAAAGTTAGTGTCAGGACAGGAGAAGCTCAGCAAGTCTGTCTTCTAATTACTTTAGCTTGTTCAAGAAGGTGTTACTTTCAAAGGAAAATAAAACAAAAAACCTATTTCCTCGGGTTTTACAGTACACTCAATTCTCCATAGCAAATGGATTATATTACTTGTTTGTTAATGATAAATCACAATTCTATGACATAACCCAGATGTAAGAATTATTAAATAATAATAAATCATATAAACATCAACGGCATATAATTTGCTACAAATTAAATTCACACATCCATATAAATGATTTGATGTTCTTTCTTGTACATTACTTTTTTTTTCTTTTTCAGAAGAAGAGAGAAAAAGAACCAACTTTTCTAAAATGAACACAAAGGGAAAGGGTTTGGTAACTATAAAGCCCATCGTATTTAACTGGGATGAAAGCGTCTTTACTTAATACTGATCACTTTTGAGAAACAACTGGATATGTTTAAAGTGACAACTCTGTAATTATTTTTAGGAAAACTTGTTTGCTTTTTAAAAAACCTGAACATTTCTGTTTTCCTCTTAGTACTGCAGTTTGGTGAACTGTAATTTACTGCAATTTTTATGGACAGGGATTGTAGATTATATTCTATTAATATTCCAAAATATGAATTTATATCAACAAATCCAGACATGGCAAAGGACCAAATTTAGTGACTCATGCTTAAGAAAACAATAGTTAATTACATTTAAAAGGTAGAATATTTTCCAGCCTTTCAAAAACACAAAACAGCCTTCCAGCAGTAATCTGAGATTTGTACTGAATGAAGGCATTTTATAGATATGTCTATGGAATCTCTTTGCAGCTTGGTGTTCATTAGGATAGAAATAAGGAACAATTTACTGTTAGAAGGCTGATCAGGACAGAACAAAACTAAAATAGTCACTAAAACCTAACTTCTCATTCTCCCCCGAAAAATTTAGACTCTGTACTTGCTAATAGATTCAGCAGTAAATGTTCATTACGGTAGGTACATAGATGTTAAATTGCATACCCAAACACTCTATGGAGTTACGTAGAAAAAAGAGACACCTAAGTTTTCTTTTTTCAAATAATAAATATACAAAATACTCTTCATTATAAATTTCATATAGTCAATTGATTTTTTATTGTGCTTTAAGTGAAAGTTTATACTCAAGTTAATTTCTCATTCAAAAATTTATACACATATTGTTTGGTGATATTGGTTGCAATCTGCACAATGTGACACCATGCTCCCCCTTTCAACACTGGGTTCCCTGTGTGCATTTGTCCAGTTGCTGTCTTTCTGCCTTCTTGTTTTGCTTTTGGACAGGAGTTGCCCATTTGGTCTTGTATATTTGATTGAACTAAGAAGCATGTTCCTCACATGTGTTATTTTTTGTTTTATAGGCCTGTCTAATCTTTGTCTAAAAAGTGAGCTTTGGGAATGGTTTCAGTTCTGGGTTAGCATAGTGTCCAGGGGCCATAGCTTCAGGAATTCCTCCAGTCTTTTTTTTTTTTTCTGCCAGACCAGTAAGTCTAGTATTTTTTTTGTGAATTTGAGTTCTGTTCTACATTTTTCTCCACTTTGTCCAGGACTGTATGTTGTGATCCCTGTCAGAGAGTTTGTTGGTGGTAGCCAGGCATCATCTAATTTTCTGACATCAGGCTGGTTCATGTGGTCCTTTAGTCTTTTGGACTAATATTTTCTTTGTGTCGATATTTTTCACCAACACCATAATTTGAAGGCATCAATTCTTCTTCAGCCTTCCTTATTCACTCTCCGGCTTTCACACACATGTGAGGTGATTGAAGATACCATGGCTCGGGTCAGGTGCACATTATTCCTCAATGTCACATCTTTGCTCTTTAACACTTTAAAGAGGCCTTTTGCAGCAGATTTGCCCAATGCAATACAACTTCTGATTTCTTGGCTATCGCTTCCATGAGCATTTATTGTGGATCCAAGTAAAATGAAATCACTGACAATGTCAGTCTTTTCTCCGTTTATGAGGATGTTGCTTATTGGTCCAGTTGTGAGGATTTTTGTTTTCTTTATGTTGAGGTATAATCCATACTGAAGGCTGTGGTTTTGATCTTCATTAGTAATTGCTTCAAAAAAAAAAAAAAAAACTCTTTAAAAGGGGTCTTATTCCTATAGGTAAGATTTTAACACATGGGATAAATTTTTATGATATGAATGTCAAATTTGTAGCCTGAGGAAGTCTGTGTCCTTTAAAACACCCATCAAAACTACATGTCTCGTATCCAAACACTATGAGGGATTGAGTAGCTGGGGCTAGGGGCTGGGGCCATTGTCTCAGGGGACATCTAGGTCAACTGGGATAACATAGTTCATAAAGAAAATGTTCTACATCCCACTTTGGTGAGTAGCATCTGGGGTCTTAAAAGATTACAAGTGGCCATCTGAAATACATTTACTCATTCCGTCCCATCCAGAGCAAAGGATAATAAAGAAAACCAAAGACACAAAGAAAATATTAGTCCAAAAGACTAAAGGACCACATGAGCCATCTTCTCCTTGATGTCAGAAGAACTAGACGATGCCTGGCTACCACCAACAACCTCTCTGACAGGGATCACAACATACAGTCCTGGACAAAGTGGAGAAAAATGTAGAATAGAACTCAAATTCACGAAAAAATACTAGACTTACTGGTCGGACAGTGACTGGAGGAATTCCTGAAACTATGGCCCCTGAACACTATGCTAACCCAGAACTGAAACCATTCCCAAAGCTCACTTTTTAGACAAAGATTAGACAGGCCTATAAAACAAAAAATAACACATGTGAGGAACATGCTTCTTAGTTCAATCAAATATACAAGACCAAATGGGCAACTCCTGTCCAAAAGCAAAACAAGAAGGCAGAAAGACAGCAACTGGATGAGTGCGCACAGGGACATGTTAACAGGAAGGATTAGTCCCTGGAGAAGGACATCATGTTTGGTAAAGTAGAGAGTCAGTGAAAAATAGAAAGGACCTCAACAAGGTGGATTGACACAGAGGCTGCAACAATAGGCTCAAGCATAACAAAGATCATGAGGGTGGTGCAGGACCAGGCAGTGTTTCATTCTGTTGTACATAGGGTCACTATGAGTCTGAATTAACTCAACGGTACCTAACAACAACAACAGGGACTGCCAGAAGAACAAACAAATCTGTCTTGGAAGAAGTAGAACAAGAATGCTCCTTAGAAGTGAAGATGGTGAGATTTTGTCTCAGTTGCTTTGGATATGTTATCAGAACGGACCAGTCCCTGGAGAACCACTTCATGCTTGGTAAAGTAGAGAGTCAGCAAAAAAGAGGAAGACCCCCAACAAGATGAATTGACACAGTGGCTACAGTAATGGACTCAAACATAGTAATGATTGTGAGGATGGTACAGGGCCAGGCAGCATTTTGTTCTGTTGTATACTATGAGTCAGAACTGACTTAATGGCACCTACCAACAACAGAGTTTTTGACTGGCATGTCAATAATTCCATGTATTTTTCCAGTCCTTGACAATGTTCAAAGCTCTTTCTGACAATTCTGGGGGCCATTGTATGTCCTCTTAGCAATGAGCAATTGAGGCTCAGAAAAGTTAAATGACTTGCCCAGGTCACACAGCTAGTGACAGATGAAAGCTTCTGACTCCAAATCTAATGCTTTTATTATTACATACAACAAAGTTATGAGATTACTGGCTCACTGGTATTCAGGATAGTTTAGCAGATTAGTTGGCATATCCTTAAAGAAGTGAGTCAGGGTGGGAAGAATGTTGGGAAGGCACTTTAGTTCACGGTGAATACGGAGGCAGTCAAAGACACTGAGTGCTGGAGGGTGAGGTGAGGTGGGAGGTGGATCTGACAAAAGGAAATCAAAATGACAAAAAAGAGGTAGAAAATCCTACAACCAACCTCACTCAGAATTGTTCCAAGAATTGACTCAATGGCAGTGGGTTTGGTTTTTTTTTTTATATATAAGAAGAGTAACCCTTTCCCCTGTGGCAACAGCTCTTAAGAGCTTCTTTTGTGTCTTCTAACCACCGTTCTTCTATTTTTGGGAATAGAGGGTTTGTTGAGAAAAGGAATTTAGAATTCTACTTTTTCAGTATTTCCTTATAGGGCTTATTTAGGTGAAAAAAAAAAATATGTCACACTCCACAAGTACATTCTTTGTGAATGATATATAGGAGAAACCTTTCAAATTAGATCTTCCACACAATTGCAATTTTTCATTATAGACATTAAAAGCATTTTTTGAGTGAAGGAGCTGAACCCCAATTGCCTGGATCAGACCCTGCTTCTTACTAGTTATGTGATTCTGGACGAGTACTCCAACCTTTCTATGCTTCATTTTTGTCATCTGTTACATCGTCATAGTATAGTAGCTACCTTATAGGTCGTTGCAAGAATTAAATAACTTAATCCATGTAAAGATCTTAGAACAATGACATTCAGGGTAAGCTTTTCATGAATCTGAGCTATTATTATAATTTGCAGAAATTTCTAATCAGGCCACAAAAAGTGTGGAGACAATTGAAAAGAGTATCCAAAAAGTTTTGAAGTTGTAATTTATTTTTTTCTTAATAAGAGCAGTATTTCTTTCATAGTTCACAATTAATAGCATTTTGATGAGACTACATTTCTATTCTGGGACACATGATGTAATTTAGTTGTTTTTATTCTATAAAGATGTTTCCTAACAAAGTATTAATTGCTTCTTTCATCTTCTTTCTCATCCTTAAGGACAGTAAGAATCAAGTCTCTTGCCTCAAAACACACAAAATGTGACAAGCTAGAAAGAGCAGGCACCATGAGAAGTAAGAAACAAAATATAGGGAGACCAGACAGGAACTGTGAAACTAGGGTTAGAAAATGGGCCTTTGGCCTAGATCAGAAGCCTGAGAAACTCAGGCATAAGGAGAAAAAATCCTGTGTTCTTTTGTTTGCTTGTTCTAGTCAATTAATTTATTTCTCATCAATATTATGGGAAGCTGAGAGAAGAAGCTATTCATGATTAGTTAGAAGGAAACAGTGAAGTTGTTTGGTGTTTATTCATCTGAATTTTTATTCCATGCAAACCTTTATACTTGTTTCTGTTCTTAAACGTTTCATGCTCTCTCTTGCCCGTTGAAGAATGAGACTTTACATGTGCTGTACCTACCCTGCAAAAAACCCTAAAACAAACTCACTCTTTGCTAAGTTAACTTCTCCTCATCTCTCAAGTCTGTCATCCTTGGAATAATTTTACTTATTCCTAGATCAGAGTAAGTCGTGGAAGAATGTACTGTTTGGATGGTGGTTTACATACCTAAAAATTAATTGAGTTGTAGATCTAAGATTAGTATACTTTATTCTATGATATACCTCAATAAAAAAAGAAAGAAAAATTGGGCATTCATCGGGATATTTACTCTCCACAATACCAAACCTTGAGGTTAAATTGAATACTTTGAATTATTAGAAAAACTCCTTTATTGAGTTGAAATCTATATTCTTGTACTTTTTGTCTATTGGCCATACATATATTGTTTGAACCCATATTAACAACAGTATTTTTCTTTTCACATGATGCCTTTTTAAATATTTGTTGAGAGTTTTCATGTTCTAGGCTAATCTCAACCATTCCTCTCATGACATTTTAAATTTCCTGATCACTTTGATCTTCCTCTGGAAGGTATTCTCCAGTTTTTCAATGTCCCTCAAAATATGATACCTAGAACTCAACACAACATTCCTAGTATTATCTGGCCATGGTAAGTACAGCTTGCCATCTTCCCCTTGAAATGCATATTTTGCTTCCACTAAGCAAGCTAAAACGCTTTCGTTAATTCTTTTTAGCATTATGTTTTCTCATATTAAGGCTCCTTTTCAACTTCTCTAAAAATTGTCATTAAACTAGATCTGTTCCATTCTGTACTCGCACAATTTTCTTTTTTTTTTAACCTGAATTCAGGACATTACATCCTGTTGGCTTCAGGCAATGATAGGTTCCACACAAAATTATATTCTCTCCCTATTTCATAGGTTTGTTATAAAAAGTAAATGTGGTAATACCTGTTAAATGTCATAAAATGCATAGTATATACGAATTTGAAGAACAGAATTATCAAGATGGTTTTGGAACCTAAGTCTGTTGTCATTTCATGTTGTTTAATAAAAATATTAAGTAAGCACAAGGACAGAGTTTTGTAGCATAACTCCCTTTGCGGTTGACATCCATTGACACATTTTGTCTTGCACAATTAATCATTATTAAACAGAAACATACCAATGCCATGTGGAAAATCAAAATATATTAAGGAGTGTATAGAAACGATAGAGAAGTGGAGTAGTTTTGTATTTTTTTCTGCTGTCATCTTTACTATACAGTTAACTCAAGTAGTAATCCCCCACTGTCTTAATTACTTTAACTTTACAATATATTTTTATATCTGGTAGCTCTGGGCTGTTCTTTGCCCTGTGAATTAACACATACTATTGAGAGTGCTATCTAAGTACTGTATATGCACATGTACATGTGTATGTGTTCACATGATCTGTTCAGGATTTTGACTGGAAATGCCCTGAATCTACAGATTAATTGGGAGAGAACTGACATCTTTAACCCTTTCGTGCTCATGAGTACCTCTAGGAACCAAGTATTTTTCTCCCTATGAAGGTTTACTGGGAAGCTGATAAACCACTGACAGTGCATGCTGCCCAAGACAGGGGACTTTATGACTGTTTGAAAGCAAGAAATGTGCATGTGCCACAAATCACTATTTTTACAGGGTATTGTATAAGATATCTGAATTTTTGGTAGGAAGAATAGAAATTTGGAAAAGTTTTATTTGCTATACATATGTATTAATAGTTCCTAGTGGAGACTCTGGGGTATATTTAGTGGTACTTCATATGTACCACAAAACACTTAGGGTAGGCTTGTGACAGGGGGCAAGAAAAAAAAAAAATCCATGCTACCTATCAAAAATCCAGACATACTCAATGATTCAGCATACTTCCATTAATGAAAACACATGGTATCAACAAAAAATTCAATGTAGAAAATAATTGGTTCATAACCGAAAAAACCCAAACCCACTGCCACAGAGTCAATTCCGACTCATAGTGACCACGTAAGACAGAGTAGAATTGTCTCATAGGGTTTCCAAGGCCGTAAATCTTTACCAAAGCAGATTGCCACAGCTTTCTCCTGAGGAACAGCTGGTGGGTTTGGACCCTGTTCTGTTGGTTAGCAGCTGAGAACTTTAACCACTGCACTACCAGGGCTCCTAATATTAATTCATAAAAGCATTAAAATAATGATTTTTTTTCAATTCATGAACACGATTTATCTTTCCATTTATTTAGGTTTTCCTTGTCTATCAGTAAAATTTATAATTTTCTCTATAAAGGTCTTGCATATCTATGTATGTCATATTTGTATTGTTATAAATGGTATATTTTAAAAACATATGTTGTTACGTAACTTTGTTGCTGGTGTGCAGAAACTCAAGTGGTTTTTGTTTACAGATTTTGTATATGTTGTTGTTGTTAGGTGCCCTCCAGTTGGTTCTGACTCATAGCGACCCTATGTACAACAGAACAAAACACTGCCTGGTCCTGTGCTATCCTCACAATCTTTGCCATGCTTGAGACCATGGTTGCAGCCACTGTGTCAATCCATCTCCTTCTAAACTATAAGAGATGCCATTTCACACTCACATTTCACATTCATTTGACTGGAAGATATTAAGAAGTCTGATAACCCAAGTGTTGGGGAGGAAGTGAATAATAGTATTTCTTAATCATTGCTGGAATATAGATTAGTATAGCTACTTCAGAAAACAGCTTGTGATGTTGAATATTCAGAAACCCTACACTTCAACAGTTCTATTATTAGATATTTACCCAAGTGAAACTATTAAACTTCTGAAGGAGATACATAAAATCAAGTCCATAGCAACACTGATTAATAGCAAAAACTTTTAAACAACCCAAATGTTTTTTGACAGAGGATAAATATTTGCAGTATATTCAAAGAATGTAATATCATATAACAATCAATAAACTAATCATGGTTACACAAAAAATATGAATAAGCCTTTTTAACTTCTTTAGATGTAATTAATTCATTAATTTTCAGTACTTTTGTTATTGAACCCTAAAAGATGAGTTCTGCCCAGCATACTCAGACTTTCCAATAATCTGGACCCTGGGCTTTGGGAAAGAGAAAGTAACTTTATTGTGATGCCCAGAGCAAGGGGTCAGGAGGAAGTTCCTCTGATCCAACTCCCACGGCTTTTATGTGATTTGGGCAGCAAGTTGGCAGCTGTGCAGGCATACTGACAAGGAAAAATTCTAGAAGGCGACCAGGAAACAGGAGGTGACATGGTTCTTGTCAGACCTCTCACGTAGGAGTAGGGTCTGAGTGATGATTTTTCTTCTGATTCATTTCCACCTGTTGCTCCATCCTCTGTTGAGGTAAATTAGCAGTTTCTCACATATTTCATATATAGCACTTTTGTTATAATTTGATTTAAAATATTTTATAATTTTTAAAGTGATAGACTATTTATAAATATGTACCTTTTCTCTACTTTTAAAAACTGACTTTTTGCTTAATTTTAAATAGGACTGTCTACATAATTTCAGTCCTTTGAAATGTGATGTGACATATCTCATTATATGGTCAGTTTCCTCAAATGTACAATATGTGCTTGAAAAGTATGTATATTCTGCAGTTCTTTGGTATAGTATATATGTCCCTTAGGTCAATTTTGTTATTTTGTTGAAATCATCTGTACCTTTACTGATTTTTTTGTCTGTTTATGCTTTCAGTAACTGAGAGAATTGTATTAAAATCTCCCACTATGATTATGGATTTGTGTATTTTTTAAATCTGTTACTTTTTTACCTTAGGTTTGAGACTATGTCATGTATATAAGAATCAGGAATTGTTATATGACTACCTCTAGGAAGAACACACTCAGCATTTCTCAAGCTGAAAGGGCTGAAGAAAAAATTCAAGCCTCGAGTTGCAATACTGAAGGATTCTACTGGGAAAATATTAAATGAATCAGAAAGCATCAAAAAAAGATGGAAGGAATACACGGAGTCACTATACCAAAAAGAACTAGTCGATATTCAGCCATTTCAGGAGGCAGCATATGATCAAGAACCAATGGTGCTGAAGGAAGAAGTCCAAGCTGCACTGAAGGCATTGGCAAAAAACTGAGATGTTTCAACGAACAGATGCAGCACTGGAAGTACTCACTCGTCTATGCCAAGAAATTTGGAAGACAGTTACCTGGCCAACCGACTGGAAGAGATCCATATTTATGCCTATTCCCAAGAAAGGTGATCCTTGGGAATGCAGAAATTATCAAACAGTATCATTCCTATCACGTGCAAGCAAAATTTTGCTGAAGATATTCAAAAGTGGCTACAGCAGTGTATCAACTAGGAACTGCCAGAAGTTCAAACCAGATTTAAAAGAGGACCTGGAACCTGGGATGTCAATGCTGATATCAGATGGATCCTGGCTGAAGGCAGAGAATACCAGAAATATGTTTACCTGTGTTTTATTCACTATGCAAAGGCATTCAACTGTGTGGATCATAACAAATTATGGATAACATTGCAGAGAATGGGAATTCCAGAACACTTAATTGTACTCATGAGGAATCTATACATAGATCAAGAGGCAGTCCTTCAAACAGAACAAAGGGATACTACATGGTTTAAAGTTAGGAAGGGTGTGCATCAGGGCTGTATCCTTTATCCATACCTATTCAATCTGTATGCTGAGCAAATAATTCAAGAACCTGGACTATATGAAGAAGAACAGGGCATCAGGATTGGAGGAAGACTCATTAACAACCTGCATTATGCAAATGACTCTGTTTTGCTTGCTTAAGTGAAGAGGACTTGAAGCACTTACTGATGAAGATCAAAGACCACAGTCTTCAGTATGGATTATACCTCAATATAAGGAAGACAAAAATCCCCACAACTGGACCAATAAGCAACATCATGATAAACGGAGAAAAGACTGAGGTTGTCAAGAATTTCATTTTACTTGGATCTACCATCCATGGAAGCAGCAGTCAAGAAGTCAAAAGATCCAGATCTTCTGTTAGCCTAAGACTGGAACCATTCCAAAAGCCAACTCTTCAGACAGGGACTCAACTGGACTATAAGACAGAAAATGATACTGGTGAGGAGTGAGCTTCTTGGCTCAAGTAGACACATGAGACTATGTGGGCCTTTCCTGCATGGAGGTGAGATGAGAAGGCAGAGGGCGACAGGAGCTGGTTGAATGAACATGGGGAATACAGGGTGGAGAGGAGGATTGTGCTGTCTCCTTAGTGGGGGAGCAACTAGGAGTACATAGCAAGGTGTATATAAATTTTTGTATGAGAGACTGACCTGATTTGTAAACTTACACTTAAAGCACAGTTAAAAAAAAAAAAAAAGTAAATAAAGGAAAGAAAAGGGACACCTAGAGAAATAAGATGATTATGGGAACTGCTTTTGCCATGAGGGCATTTGTTGATATGAGAAAAAAAAAGAATGAGCTTTATTGAAGTATAACTTACATAAAGTAAAATTTTCCCATTTTAAGTATACATTTTGATAAATATTGACAAATGTGTAGTCAAATAACAACTGTTACAATCAAGAAATGTAGCATTTCCATCACACCCAAAACTTTCCTCATGCCCCTTTGCAGTCAGTCTTCCCCTTCCACCCCTGTCCCAGGCAATCATTGGTCTGCTTTTTGTCACTATTGTTTTGACTTTTCTAAGATTTCATATAAATGGAATTATACAGTATGGGGAAAAAAAGAAATCAAAAGACACATTGCATTGGGCAAATCTGTTGCAAAAGAGCTCTTCAAAGTCTTGAAAAGCAAAGATGTCGCCTTGAGGACTAATGTGTGGCTGAACCAAGTCATAGTGTTTTCATTCGCCTCATAAAATGCATGTGAAAGCTGGACAATGGATAAGGAAGACCAAAGAAGAATTGATGTCTTTGAATTGTGGTGTTGGTGATGAATATTGAATACTCCATGGACTGCCAAAAGAACGAACAAATCTGTCTTGGAATGAGTACAACCAGAATGCTCCTTATAAGCAAGGATTGGGAGACTAGGTCTCACATACTTCCGATACGTTATCAGGAAGGATCAGTCCCTGGAGAAAGACATCATTCTTGGTAAAGTAGAGGGTCAGCGAAAGAGAGGAAGACCTTCAATGAGGTGGATTGACACAGTGGCTGCAACGATGGGCTCAAGCATAGCAACGATTGTGATGATGTTGCAGGACTGGGCATCATTTCGTTCTGTTGTGCACGAGGTCACTATAAGTCAAAACCACCTGGACGGCCCCTAAAAACAACAAAAACAGGAAAGCTTTTGCCTTGAAGTCCTTTTTTTTTTCTGTAATAACACAGCTATACCAATTTTCTTTTTGTGAATGTTTTCATAGTATACTTTTCCCGACACTTTCACTTCTAATTTTTCTGTAGCCTTCATTCTACATTTCAGAGTTATGTCTTTTAAACAACATTCGTAGGTGATCTTTTTTTAATCCAGACTGACATTTTTGTCATTACTTGGAGCATTTAGTTCATTTCATTTAATGTAATTACTGTTACATTCATGCTTATATATACTAATTTTAGTTTTTGCTTTTCACTTACCCCTTTTGTTTACTCTACTTTCTTGACTTTTATTGGGTTAAAACAGAACAAAACAAATAACCTAACCATTGCCCTCTAGTCAATTCTGACTCATCGTGGCCCCATGTGTTTTAGAGTAGCACTGTGCCCTATACAGTTTTCAGTGCCTGTGTTCTTGCAGAAGTAGATCTCCAGGACTTTCTTCCAGGGCACCTCTGGGTCAGTCTAGCTTTATAAAAAATCAATTCACATTCCCCTTTGGCTAGTTTAGGAGGTATAAACACTGTTTCTAGTCTTTTAGTGGTTACCGTGGAAGTTATGAGTACTTACCAATGTTTAAAGTTAGCAGTTTTATCTTTCTCCCCCACAATTCTGTGACTATAAAACACTTTAATTCCAGTATCTCCCTTCCAACTTGTAACTGATTGGTGTTGGGAATTTTTAATTTTTGAAATATCTGCATGCCGTTTTAATTATTATTGGAAACCCTGGTGGCATAGTGGTTAAGAGCTACGGCTCATAACCAAAAGGTTGGCAGTTCACATCCACCAGGCACTCCTTGGAAACTCTGTGGGGCAGTTCTACTCTGTCCTGTAGGGTTGCTATGCGTCGGAATCGACTCGACGGCAGTGGGTTTGGTTTTTTTTGGATACAAAGTTCTTTGTATTTACCTTCATACTTACCACTTTCCTTATTCTTCATTCTTTTCTGAATATCTTACCTTCCATCTGGGATCGTTTTTCTTTCTGCCTGGACAATATCCTTTAGAGTTTCTTTTAGTGAGAATCTGTTTTAGTGAAAGTGTGTTGTAAACTATGAAATTGTATTTATTTTCTCATTCTTGAAAGATATTTTTGTTAGGTAGTCTCTTCTGGTTTGGGAGTTATTTTCCCACAGCCCGTTGAACTTAAATTTACATTGTCTTCTGGCTTTTACTGTTACTCTTGAAAAGTTGGCTGTCAGTCTCTTTCTCTTTTAAAAATACCCTTTGTCTTTTCTGTGGATGCTTTTAAGACTTAATCTTTGCCTTTGGTATTCTGTAGTTTGATTCTCATGTGTCTAGGTATAGATTGTTTAATCTTGCCTAGTACTCACTGGACTTCTTGAATCAATAGATCGGTGTCTTTTAGTTCTAGAAATTTCAGAGCTATTTCAAATATTGCCTCTCTGTTCCACTCACTCTCTCCATTCCCTTTGGAAATCTAATTTGATGTGTATCTTCTCTATCTTTCACATCTTTTTTTTCTTTCTTTCATATAGTTGATTTTATCTCTGTATGCTGCATTCTGGCTAATTTATTCTGATCTGTCTTTGTTCATTAATTCTCTATTTAGTTAGATATAACCTTTCTTTTTTTTAACCCCTGCATTGATTTTTTAATTTCAGTTATTGTGTTTTTTGTCTGGCATTTCTCTTTGATTCTTTTTCATATCTTCTATATTTTTAATACTTTCTTGTTCCTAGAAGATATTTTCAATTTTGTCCTTTATTTCTTTTAAAAGATATATTTTAAATATTGTCTTTATGTTATAAATTGTGCATGATAATTCCCAATATATGAAATGTTTGTGGATATCTTTGTTCTTTTATTGTTTCTGCTGCTTCTGAATCATAATGCATTATTTTCTTGTGAACTAATTTTTACTTCAGTTGCTCATTTTCGTTGGAAGATTATTTTTAGGAATTCTCTGCAGCCTAGGATGAAGGTGTTCTACTTCAGAATATTTGATGTTGCTTCTGCCAGTTCTCTAAAGGCACTACCAGCCCAGAATTACTTTCAGCTAAACTCAGACCTTAATAGTTTTTGGTCCACTCAGTTGATGTAAATCTGGGCTGAAGATATATGTGAGGCCTGGCTTAAGGTTTCTAATTCTCAGAGACTTTATATTCTACGTGCCCCCCCCTCCCCTGCTCCACTAGTTTGTAGATTGCCCAAGAAATCTATATTGCAATCTCCTGGGGGTAGGAATGGGGTGAGGTATTACATATGGTTCACCCTTAAACAGAGAGTATAAACTTTTGAGATCCCAGCATTACTGCGAATGAGGAGGCATCAAACCAAAAGCTTTTTCAGTCTTCTATTGAGCATTCTATTGAGTTCTCACCTCCAATTAGACTTTGGCCTAATTCCATGTCATCTTTTCAGCAGTATATTGACAGCAAGCTGCCAGAAATTCAGGCCGGTTTCAGAAGAGGACGTGGAACCAGGGATATCATTGCTGATGTCAGATGGATCCTGGCTGAAAGCAAAGAATACCAGAAGGATGTTTACCTGTGTTTTATTGACTATGCAACGGCCTTCTACTGTGTGGATCATAACAAACTATGAATAACACTGCAAAGAATGGGGATTCCAGAACACTTAATTGTGCGAATGAGGAACCTTTACATAGATCAAGAGGCAGTTGTTTGGACAGAACAAGGGGATACTGATTGGTTTAAAGTCAGGAAAGGTGTGCGTCAGGATTGTATTCTTTCACCATACCTATTTAATCTGTATGCTGAACAAATAATACAAGAAACTGGACTATAAGAAGAAGAACAGGGCATCAAGATTGGAAGAAGACTCATTAACAACCTGCGTTATGCAGATGACACAACCTTGCTTGCTGAAAGTGAAGAGGACTCGAGGCACTTACTAATGAAGATCAAAGACTACAGCCTTCAGTACGGATTACACCTCAACATAAAGAAAACGAAAGTCCTCACAACTGGACCAATGAGCAACATCATGATAAACGGAGAAAAGATTGAAGTTGTCAAGGATTTCATTTTACTTGGATCCACAATCAACAGCCATGGAAGCAGCAGTCAAGAAATTAAAAGACTCATTGCATTGGGCAAATCTGCTGCAAAGTGTTGAAAAGCAAAGATGTCACCCTGAAGACTAAGGTGCGCCTGACCCAAGCCATCGTATTTTCAATCACATCATATGCATGTGAAAGCTAGACAATGAATAAGGAAGACTGAAGAAGAGTTGACGCCTTTGAATTGTGGCGTTGGTGAAGAATATTGAATATACCATGGACTGCCAAAAGAACAAACAAATCTATCTTGGAAGAAGTGCGGCCAGAATGTTCCTTAGAGGCAAGGATGGTGAGACTGTGTCTTACATACTTTGGACATCTTGTCAGGAGGGATCAGTCCCTGGAGAAGGACATCATGCTTGGCAGAGTACAGAGTCAGCGGAAAAGAGGAAGACCCTCAACAAGGTGGATTGACACAGTGGCTGCAACAATGAGCTCAAGCGTAATAACGATTGTAAGCATGACGCAGGACCAGCCAGGGTTTTGTTCTGTTGTGCATAGGGTCGCTATGAGTCAGAATCGACTTGACAGCACCTAACAACAACAACAACAACAAGAGGTTTTTATATTTTATCCAACATTTTAGGCTGTTTTCAAAAGGAGGGTTGGTGCAAATCCCTATCTTGTCATATAACTGGAAGCTATTACAGTCATTTTCCTGCATAATTTATATGCCTTATCTTTTCTTACTTAATGCCATTACATTTTTTTACCTTCTTTTTCTTTAATTGTGCTATAAGTGAAAGTTTACAATTCAAGTTATTTTCTCATACAGGATTTACACACGTTGTTATGTGACCCTAGTTGTTCTCCCTATAATGTGACAACACACTCCTCCTTTCCACTCCAGATTTCCCATGTCCATTCTACCAGCTCCTGTCCCTTTTTGCCTTCTCATCTTGCCTCCGGACAGAAGCTGCCCATTAGTCTCACGTATCTATTTGAGCTGAGAATCACTCTCTTCATGAGTTTCATTTTATGCCTTATAGTCCAGTCTAATATTTGTCTGAAGAGTTGGCTTCAGGAATGGCATCAGTTCTGGGCTAACAGAGAGTCCGGGGATGTATCTTCCGGGATCTCTCCAGTCTCAGTCAATTAAGTCTGGCCTTTCTACTAGAATTTGAGTTCTGTATCCCACTTTTCTCCTGCTCTGTCAGGGACTCTGTTGTGTTCCTTGTTAGGGTGTTCATTGGTGGTAGCCAGGCACCATCTAGTTCTTCCAGTCTCAGGCTGATATAGTCTCTGGTTTATGTGGCCCTTTCTGTCTCTTGGGCTCGTAATTACCTTGTGTCCTTGGTGTTCTTCATTCTCCTTTGCTCCGGGTGGGTTGGGACCAATTGATGCATCTTAGATGGCTGCTTACTAGTTTTTAAGACCCCAGATGCCTCTCACCAAAATGGAATGCAGAGTATTTTCTTAATAAACTTTGTTATGCCAGTTAACCTAGATGTCCCCTAAAACCATGGCCCCCAGACTGCCGCCCCTGCTGCTCTGTCCCTCGGAGTGTTTGGTTATATTCAGGGAACTTATTAGCTTTTGTTTTAGTCCAGTTGTACTGACTTCCCTTGTATTGCATGTTGTCCTTCCCTTCACCTAAGCTAATTCTTGTCTACTACTAGTTAGTGGAAACCCTGGTGGCATAGTGGTTAAGTACTACGGCTGCTAACCAAGAGGTCAGCAGTTTGAAACTGCCAGGTACTCCTTGGAAACTCTATGGGGCAGTTCTACTCTGTCCTATAGGGTCACTATGAGTCAGAATCGACTCAACAGCAGTGGGTTTTATCTAGTTAGTGAATGTCCCTCTCCATCTCTCCCATCCTCATAACCATCAAAGAATGTTTTCTTTGATGAGTTCTTATAATAGTGGTCTCAGATAATATTTGTCCTTTTGCGACTGACTAATGTCACTCAGCATAATACCTTCTGGATTCATCCATGTTATGAGATGTTTTGTGGATTCATTGTTCTTTATCGTTGCATAGCATTCCATTGTGTGAATATACCATAATTTGTTTATCCATACATCTGTTGATGGGCACCTAGGTCATTTCCATTTTTTGCTATAGTGAACAGTGCTGCAATAAACATGCGTGTGCGTATATCTATTCATGTGGCAGCTCTTATTTCTCCAGAATATATTCCAAGGAGTGGGATTGCTGGATCATATGGTACTCCTATTTCTAGCTTTTTAAGGAAGTGCCAAATTGATTTCCAAAGTGGTTGTACCATTTTACATTCCCACCAGCAGTATTTAAGTGTTCCAGTCTCTCCACAACCTCTCCAACATTTATTATTTTGTGTTTTTTGGATTAATGCTAGTCTTCTTGGAGTGAGATGAAATCTCGCTGTCATTTCGATTTGCATTTTTCTAATGGCTAATGATTGTGAGTATTTCCTCATGTATCTGTTAGCTACCTGAATGTCTTCTTTGGTGAAGTGCCTGTTCATATACTTTGCTCATTTTTTTAATTGGGTTATTAGTCTTTTTGTTGTTGAGGTTTTGCAATAGCTTGTAGATTTTAGAGATTGGACATGGGTCAGATTTGTTGTAGCAAAAAATTTTTTCCCAGTCTGTAGGTTGTCTTTTTACTTTTTTGGTGAAGTCTTTGGATAAGCATAAGTGTTTGATTTTTAGAAGCTCCCAGCTATCTAGTTTCTTTTCTGATGTTTGTGCATTGTTAATAATGTTTGTATTCTGTTTATGCCATGTATTAGGGCTCCTAGCATTGTCCCTAATTTTTCTTCCATGATCTTTATCATTTTCAATTTTATATTTAGATCTTTGATCCACTTTGAGTAAGTTTTTGTGCATGGTGTGAGGTATGGATCTTGTTTTATTTTTTTGGAGGTGGATATCCAGTTTTGCCAGCACCATTTGTTAAAAAGACTGTCTTTTCCCCAATTAACGGATTTTGGGCCTTTGTCAAATATCAGTTGCTCATATGTGGATGGATTTATGTCTGGATTCTCAATTCTGTTCCATTGGTCTATGTATCTGTTGTTGTACCAATACTAGGCTGATTTGACTACAGTGGCAGTATAATAGGTTCTAAAATCAGGTAGTATGAGGCCTCCCACCTTGTTTTTCTCCTTCAATAATGCTTTACTTACCTCAGACCTCTTCCCTTTCCATATGACATTGGTGATTTGTTTCTCCATCTCATTAAAACATGCCATTGGAATTTGGATCATGATGGCATTGTATCTGTAAATTGCTTTGCGTAGAATAGATATTTTCACAATATTGAATCTTCCTATTCATGAGAAAGCTATGTTTTTCCAATTATGTAGGTCTCTTTGGGTTTCTTGTAGTAGTGTCTTATCATTTTCTCTGTATAGGTCTTTTACATCTCTGGTTAGATTTATTCCTAAGTATTTTATCTTCTTGGGGGCTATTGTAAATGGTATTGGTCTGGTGCTTTCCTCTTCGATGTTCTCTTTGTTGGCGTAGAAGAATCCAACTAATTTTCGTATGTATATCTTGTATCCTGATACTTTGCTGAAACCTTCCGTTAGTTCCAGTAGTTTTCTTGAGGATTTTTTATGGTTTTGTGTGTATAAGATCATGTCATCTGCAAATAGAGACATTCACTTCTTGTTTGTCAGTTTGGATGCCCTTTATTTCTTCATCTAGGCTAATTGCTCTGGCTAGGACCTCCAGCATAATTCTGAATAAGAGTGGTGATGAAGGGCATCCTTGTCTGGTTCCCAGTCTCAAGGGGAATGCTTTCAAGACTTTCTCCATTTAGGATGATGTTGGCTGTTGGCGTTGTTTAAATGTCGTTTATTATGTTGAAGAATTCCCTTCTATTCCTATTTTGGTGAGAGTTTTTATCATGAACAGGTGTTGGACTTTGTCAAATGCCTTTTCTGCACCATTTGATAAGATCTTGTGGTTCTTGTCTTTTATTTATGTGGTGAATTACATTAATTGTTTTTCTAGTGTTGAATCATGCCTTCATACCTGGTATGAATCCCACTTGGTTGTGGTAATTATTTTTTTGATATGTTGTTGAATTCCATTGACTAGAATATTGTTGAAGATTTTTGCATCTAAGTTCATGAAGGATATTGGCCTGTAATTTTCCCTTTTTGTGGTGTCTTTACCTGGCTTTGGTATCGGGGTTATGCTGGCTTCATAGAGTGAGTTTGGGAGTATTCTGTCTTTTTCTATCCTCTGAAATACCATTACTAGTACTGGTGTTAACTCTTCTCTGAAAGTTTGGTACAATTCTCCTGTGAAGCCATCAGGACCAGGGCTTTTTTTGGGGGGGGCGGGAGTTTTTAAATAACCTTTTCAATCTTTTCTTTTGTTATTGGTTTATTCAGTTGTTCTATGTCTATTTATGTTAGTTTAGTTAGGTAGTATGTTACTAGAAATTTGTCCGTTTCCTCTAGGTTTTCAAATTTGTTAGAGATAATTTTTCATAGCATCTTGTTATGATTTTTTTAATTTCAGTTGTGTCTGTTGTGATAGCCCCCATCTGATTTCTTTTTTGGGTTATTTGCTTCTCCTGTTTTTCGTTTGTCAGTTTGTCCAGTGGTTTATCAATTTTGTTGATCTTTTCAAAGAACCAGCTGTTGGTCTTGTTAACTCTTCCAGTTGTTTTTCTATTTTCTATTTCATTTAATTGTGTTCTAATTTTTATTATTTGCTTTCTTCTGGTACCTGAGGGATACTTTTGCTGCTCTCTTTCTATTTATTTGCTTTGTAGGGTTAATGTGTTTTTTTTGGCCCTTTCTGCATTTTGGATATGTGCATTTATTGCAATAAATTGACCTCTGAGCACTGCTTTTGCTGTGTCCCACAGGTTCTGGTAGGATATGTCTTCATTCTCATTTGATTCTGTGAATTTCTTTACTTTGTCCTTCATTTCTTCTATAACCCGGTAGTTTTTGAGCAAGGCATTGTTAAGTTTACATTAGTTTAATTTTTTTTTCCTTGCTTTTTCTCTTATTGATTTCTACTTTTATGGCTTTATGGTCAGAAAAAATGCTTTGTCATATTTCGATGCTTTGGATTCTGTTAAGGCTTGGTTTATGGCCTTATATGTGGTCTATCCTGGAGAATGTTCCATGTGCATTGGAAAAAAAAAAAGTGTACTTGGCTGCCGTTGGGTGGAGTGTCCTGTATATATCTGTGAGATTAAGTTGGTTGATTGTGGCATTTAGATTTTCCATGTCTTCATTGAGCTTCTTTCTGGATGTTCTGTCCTTCACCGAAAGTGGCATGTTGAAGTCTCCTACAATTATTTTGGAGCTGTCTCTCTCTCTTTTCAATACTGTTAGAGTTTTTTGTTTGTTTTTTTTTTTTAGTGTATTTTGGAGCACCATCATTGGGTGCATATATATTTATTATGATTATGTCTTCCTGTTGTACTGATCTTTTAATCATTATGTAGTGGCCTTCCTTATCCTTTGCGGTCGATTTTATTTTAAAGTCTATTTTGTCAGAGATAAATACTGCCACTCCTGCTTTTTTTTCGTTGTTGTTTGCTTGATATATATTTTTTCCATCCTTTAGTTTTAGTTTGTGTTTCTAAGTCTAAGGTATGTCTCTTATAGGCAGCATATAAACGAATGATGTTTTTTTAAATTCATTCTGCCACTCTCTGTCTCTTTATTTGTGCATTTAGCCCATTTACACTCAGTGTAATTATTGATAGATATGAGTTTAGTGCTGTCATTTTGATGTCTTTTTTTTGTGTTGTTGACAGCTTCTTTGTTCCACTTGATTTTCTGTGCTGGGTCTTTTTTCCTTATGTATTTTCTTTTCACCTTTTTCATTGTTGTTCATTTTGCATTTGCTAAGTCTTTATGTTTTTCTTTTATTTTGGTGTGTAGGATTGTTAGTTTCCCTTGTGGTTACCTTAACATTTATCCCTATTTTTCTAAGTTTAAACCAATCTTTTATTTCTTTATATAGCCTTGCCTTCCTCTCCATATGAAAAATTTATGACTACATTTTTTAGTCCCTCTTTTTTGTTTTAATATTATCATCTTTTACATATTGACGTCTCTGTTTCCCTATTTGCAGTGTTTTAGCTTTGATTTATTTTTGTGACTTCCCTATCTGGGTTTATATGTGGTTATTCTGTCCTGTGTTATAGTCTTGGGATAGCTGATGTTTTTGATTTTCTAACCAGAGTGCTCCCTTTAGTATTTCTTGCAATTTTGGTTTGGTTTTTGCAAATTCTCTAAACTTCTGCTTATCTGGAAATGCCCTAATTTCACCATCATATTTGAGGGACAGTTTTGCTGAATATGTAATTCTTGGCTGGCAACTTTTTTCCTTCAAGGCTTTATATTTGTCATCCCATTGCCTTCTTGCCTGCATAGTTTCTGTTGAGTAGTCCAAGCTTAGTCTTATTGACTGTGTAGGTGACTTTTCGTTTATCCCTAGCCACTCTTAAAATTCTGTCTTTATCTTTGGTTTTTGCAAATTTGATTATAATATGTCTACGTGACTTTCTTTTGGGATCTACCTTGTGTGTGTGATTCGATGAGCATCTTGGATAGATATCTTCTCATCTTTCATGATATCAGGGAAGTTTTCTGCCAACAAATCTTCAACAATTCTCTCTTTATTTTCTGTAATCCCCCCATTCCGGTACTCCAATAACTTGTACGTTATTCCTCTTAATAAAGTCCCACATAATTCTTAGGGTTTCTTCATTTTTTTTTAATTCTTTAATCTGAGTTTTCCTCAAATAATTTGGTGTCAAGTGCTTTATCTTCGATCTCACTAATTCTGACTTCCATTGCCTCAGTTCTACGACTTTCCATTGAGTTGTCTAATTCTAAAATTTTATTGTTAATCATCTGGATATCTGTTTGCTGTCTCTGTATGGATTCTTGTAGCCTGTTAAATTTGTCATTGTACTCTTCTATAATCTTCTTAATTTCCCGTATTGCTTTGTCTGTGTGTTCATTGGCTCGTTCTGCATTTTGCCTGATCTCCTGAAAAGTTCTGTATATTAATGTTTTGTATTCTTCCTCTGGTAATTCCAAGGAGTTATCTTCCTCTGGAACATTTCTTGATTCTTTGTGTTGGGAGTTTTCCAAAGCCGTCATAGTCTGCTTCTTTTTTTTTTCACTTGTGCTTTAAGTGAAAGTTTACAAATCAAGTCAGTCTTTCATTCAAAAATTTGAATACACTTTGCTATGTACTCCTAGCTGCTCTCTCCCTGATGAGACAGAACACTCCTTTTCTCGACCCTGTATTCCCCATGTCCATTCAGCCAGCTTCTGTCCACCTTGGCCTTCTCATCTTGCCTCAAGACAGGAGTTACCCACATAGTCTCATGTACCTACTTAAGTCAGGAATCTCACTTCTCACCAGTATGATTTTATGTCTTATAGTCCATTCCAATCCCTGTCTGAAGAGTTGGCTTTGGGAATGGTTTCAGTCTTGGGCTAACAGAGGTCTGGGAACCATGACCTCTGGGGTCCTTCTACAGTCCTAGACTCAGTCAGACCATTAAGTCTGGCTTTTTTATGACAATTTGAGGTCTGCATCCCAGCATTCTCCTGCTCCATCAGGGATTCTTTGTTGTGTTCCCTGTCAGGGCAGTCATCGGTTGTAGCTGGGCACCATCTAGTTCTTCTGGTCTCAGGCTGATGTAGTCTCTGGTTTATGTGGCGCTTTCTGTCTCGTAGGCTTATAATTACCTTGTGTCTTTGGCGTTCTTCATCCTCCTTTGCTCCAGGTGGGTTGAGACTAATTGATGCATCTTAGATGGCTGCTTGACAGTGTTTAAGACATGGTCTGCCTCTTTATGTGATTTGATACTGACTGTTGTCTCTGAGCCATCAATAAATTTTATATTTATTTTATATTTGCTTACTGTGTCCTAGCTTCTTGTCTTGTTTTGATATGTCCAATAGGCTGCTCATGTGAGCTAGTTGATTGTTGGCACCTTTGAAGCTCTAATGTCCTATCACCAAGCAGTTAGATCTGTTACTAGGTATGTGAGCCCAGAAGTCCGTTTCCTTTTCTTGTGTGGATTCAGCTCAGGTGTCCAGGTAGTCATTCACCAAGTGTGTGGTGCATGCTCTCACCTACAGTCCTAGACAGGCAGGGGCAATTGGAGTAGGCACAGGTATCTGGCTGCAGTAGGGGGTCACTCACACCAAGGCAGGGGGCCGACAGCTTCCCCTGAGTTTCTGGGAGAAAAATGTGTCCCTGTTCCCTAAAGTGTGTAGGTGGGTGGTTTTTGCAGCTGGACTATGGGAACCCAATGCTGTTGGCTGTAAGGACAGCTTTGCACTGCTTATTCTTGAACCCCTGTCACAGGTGGCTAGGTGGCATGGGTGGAACCACCAGTCTTCAGGCCCCTGATGTGGGTAAGTGAAGATGCTGCTTAATGGGCAGATCGGTGCCAAATGTCATAAACCTGCCACTCCACTGTATAGCTGATACAGTGAAGTTGGCTTCAGGTATATACCCTTTCATAGTGTGCTAATGAGGGCCTATGCTGTTGAAATGGCCCCACACAGGTCTATGTAGAGGTGAAAGGCATTGAAAGTCCTTGGACCCCTTATGCCTGTGCCTAGGCAATGGAACTCTGCCTGCTCTGAGTTCCTGGCTTAGGGGAGTTGGCAGATTATTTTTTCCTGTTTGTTAATTTATTCCCTCTCCAAAGCCAGGAGAGTGGCTAGAATGGCTCAGGGTGCATGACAAGTCCTACTTCCAGCCTAGGGGAGGCAGCAATCATTAAACACTGAAGCTGGCTCAGGACCAGTGCAGATGAGGGAGGGAACAGGTAAATGGGAGAGGGGTTCTTCCCAAACAGGGAGTTTTTAGATCCATGTGGTAGGTACACGCATGTACTTATCTTTTGCCAATTGAGCACAGCTTCTTGCTGGTTCTGGAGGGTTGAGCAGACTCTCCACCATTCAGTCTGTTCCACTGTAGAAAACGTGTCCCAAGCACCACTTCTTGCCTTACTGTGAACACTGGCTGATCTGGCCTGCAGGGTGTCGGTTCCCACTGAGTCAGGTCTGGTAACTCCTTGCTGCTTCTGAACTGTCTCTTCCTCCCTGCCACTCAGTCTGATTCCTCAAATTTGCCTTTGATGTTCAGGGCTCCTAGATTGGCACATATAATTGATTCACTTGTTTTTTCAGTTCTTTGCTGTAAGAGGGACCACTGGAAGTGTCTGACTACTCTGTTATCTTGGCCCCACCTCCCATTACATTTTTAAATGTAAACTATTTTTAAAACCCTAAGCATATCAGAGAATTTCCTCACAACTATGTACTATTTTTATGCCTCTCATTTGTTATTGGTGCTTCTAGGGCTGCCCCACTCTTTCCAGTCTTGATTTTAGCAACATTGATTTTTATATCTAGGGCCAATATTTCATATCTTCTTTACCTGGGTGAGGTTTATGTTCAGGAGGTAGCTCTTTATTTTCTTGATCTGTTTCATTTTGTGCATGGCTTTGCCTTTCAGATGGATTCTGAAACTTATGAAATGTATGTATTATTTTATTTTAGGGGTGTCTTCCTTTTCTATCAGCATAGGAGCACCTACCTGGCAGTGAGTACTCAATGGCATTAGTCTTCCATCCTGAATCTTTATTTTTTTTAGTTGCTCAGTGAAGTCTTAAATATCCAGGAGCATCAAGTCAGACATATCCTAAGCTAAGTATTAGATAATATGTCTGTGTGTGTGTGTTCATCAGGAAAGGGTTTACACCTTGGGGGTATTATTCAGGAGAATGTTGATGAGTACACTTGGCTTCACTCCTTCAAGGACTGAGGCTCCCTATCAGCCTTAGCATAGACATCTGGTAGTGGTTGCCTAGTGGTTGCTCCTTCTCACTGGAGGAGCACAGTGTCCACAGGGAATGAACAACCAGGAGCAGCATGGTCAGGGAGCAGGAAGGACACATGTGGCTCTACAAGCTGAGGGAGCACAGCTAGATAGCATTACAGAGGAATATGCTAGCCAGGAGGGACTCTTTGTGGTTTCTTTTAATGAATTTAACTTGTTAAAGTTTTAGAGGTATAATTGACATATAAGTAAAGAATCCATATTTAATGTATGTATGTATACTTATATATGCATGTATATCTGTGAATCATCACCACAAGTTTCCTCCTGCCCCTTTGTAATCCTCCCCGTCTCTTCCCACACCCCCTGCCAATCCCTTTTTAGAGTTTTATATACATGGTTTAGGCTATTTTACTCAGTATAAACTTTTCAATATTCATGCATTTTTTGTGTGTATTAATAGTTTATTTTTATTACTGAGTAGTACTCCATTGTAGGGATATTCCACAGTTTCTTTATTCATTTACCTGTTGATGAATATTTTTGTTTTTGTCAATTTTAGTCAATTGCAAGTAAAGTTGTCATTAGCATTCATGTATAAGTCTTTGAATGGATATATGCTTTAATTTTTCTTGGGTGGATACCTAGGAGTGCAATGGCTGGATTATATAGTGTAGTGCTTAACTTTATAAAAAAAAAACTAACAAAAATTGTCAAAATGGTTGTACCATTTTACATTCCCATCAGCTATGTATGAGAGTTCCAGTTGAGCCACATTCTAAGCAACACTTAATATGGTCAGTTATTTTTTATTTTATACATTCTAATATGTATGTAAAGGTGTCTTGTGCTTTTAATTTGAAGTTCAGTAATGACTAATCCTCAGTGTGTCTGTCAGTTTGTCCTCCCGTGGGGGCTTGTGTGCTGCTGCGATGCTGAAAGCTATGCCACCAGTATACAAATACCAGCAGGGTCACCTATGGAGGACAGGTTTCAGCTGAGCTTTCAGACTAAGACAAGGAAGAAGGACCTGGCAATCTACTTCTAAAAAGAGTTAGCAAAACATTGTCTGATATAGTGTCAGAAGATGAGTCCCCAGGTTGAAGGGCACTCAAGAGATGACGGGGGAAGAGCTGCCTCCTCAAAGTAGAGTCAACCTTAATGACATGGATGGAGTAAAGCTTTTGAGACCTTCATTTGCTGATGTGACATGATTTAAAATGAGAAGAAAGAGTTGCAAACATCCATTAATAATCAGAACCTGGAATGTACAAAGTATGAATCTAGGAAAATTGGAAATCATCAAAAATGAAATGGAAAGCATAAACATTGTTATTCTAGATATAAGTGAGCTCAAATGGACTGATATTGGCCATTTTGAGTCTGACAATCATATGGTCTACTATGCTGGGAATGACGACTTGAACAGGAATGGTGTTGCATTCTTTGTCAAAAAGAACATTTCAAGATCTATCCTGAAGTACAATGCTGTCAGTGATAGGATAATATCCATATGCCTACAAGGAAGACCAGTTAATATGACTATTGTTCAGATTTCCTCAACAACCACTAAGGCCAAAGATGAAGAAATTGAAGATTTTTATCAGCTTCTGCAGTCTGAAATTGATTAAACTTGCAATCAGGATGATAATTACTGGAGACTGGATTGTGAAAGTTAGAAACAAAAAAGGATAGGTAGTTGGAAAATATGGCCTTGGTGATAGAAACGATGCCAAAGATTGAATGATAGAATTTTACAAGACCAACGACTTCTTCATTGTAAATATCTTTTTTACCAACATGAATGGTGACTATGCACATGGACCTCGCCAGATGCAATACACAGGAATCAAAACGACTACATCTGTGGAAAGAGACAATGGAAAAACTCAATATCGCCAGTCAGAACAAGGCCAGAGGCTGAATGTGGAATAGACCGTCACTTGCTCATAGTTCAAGTTGAAATTAGGAAAGTCAAAGCAAGTCAATGAGAGACCAAATATGACCTTGAGTACCTCCTACCTGAATTTAGAGACCATCTCACGAAAAGATTTGACATGGTGAACACTAATGACTGAAGACCAGACAAGTTGTGAAATGACATCCAGGACATCATATATGACGAAAGCAAGAGGTCACTGAAAAAACAGGAAAGAAAGAAAAGACCAAGATGGATGTCAGAAGAGACTCTGAAGCTTGCTTTATAATATCGAGCAGCTAAAGCAAAGGGAAGAAATGATGAAGTAAAAGAGCTGAACAGAAGATTTCAAAGGACAGCTCAAGAAGACAAAGAATTATAATGACATGTGCACAGAGCTGGAGATAGAAAACCAAAAGGAAAGAACATGCTCAGCATTTCTCAAGCTGAAAGAACTGAAGAAAAAATTCAAGCCTCAAGTTGCAAAGGTGAAGGATTCTATGGGGAAAATATTAAATGTCACAGGAAGCATCAAAAGAAGATGAAAAGAATACAGCCATTATACCAAAAAGAATTAGTCAACGTTCAACCATTTCAAGAGGTAGCATATGATTAGGAACTGATGGTACTGAAGGAAGAAGTCCAAGCTGCACTGAACACAATGGTGAAAAACAAGGCTGCAGGAATTAATGAAATATCAATTGAGATGTTTCAACAAATGGATTCAGTGCTGGAAATGCTCACTTGTCTGTGCCAAGCAATCTGGAAGACAGCTACCTGGCAAACCAACTGGAAGAGATTCATATTTATGCCTATTCCTAGGACAGGTGATCAAACCAAATGCAGAAATTATTGAAGAATATCATTAATATCACACACGAGCAAAATTTTGATGAAGATCTTTCTCAAAAGTGGCTGCAACAGTGTATCGACAGGGAACTGCCAGAAATTCAGGCCGGATTCAGAAGAGAACGTGGAATGAGGAATATCATTGTTGATGTCAGATGGATCCTGGCTGAAAGCAGAGAATACCAGAAGGATGTTTACCTGCATTTTATTGACTATGTGAAGGCATTCAACTGTGGAGATCATAACAAATTATGGGTAACATTGTGAAGAATGGGAATTCCAGAACACTTAATCATTCTCATGAGGAACCTGTACATAGATCAAGAAGCAGTTGTTCAGACAGAACAAGGGGGTACTGAGTAGTTTAAAGTCAGGAAAGGTGTGTGTCAGGGTTGTATCCTTTCACTATACATATTCAATCCGTACGCTGAGCAAATAATCTGAGAAACTGGACTGTAGGAAGAAGAATGGGGCATCAGGATTGGAGGAAAACTCATTAACAACCTGCATTATGTAGGTTACACAACCTCACTTGCTGAAATTGAAGAGGACTTGAAGCACTTACCAATGAAGATCAAAGACCACAGCCTTCGGTATGAATTACACCTCAACATAAGGAAAACAAAAATCCTCACAACTGGACCAATAAGCCACATCATGATAAATGGAGAAGAGATTGAAGTTGTCAGGAATTTCATTTTACTTGGGTCCACAATGAGCACCCGTGGAAGCAGCAGTCGAGAGATCAAAAGACACATTGCATTGGGTAAATCTGCTGCAAAGGACCTTCTTAAAGTGTTCAAAAGCAAAGATGTCACCTTGAAGACTAAGGTGCGCCTGACCCAAGCCATGGTATTTTCAATCGCATCATATGCATATGAAACCTGGGTAATGAATAAGGAAGCACGAAGAAAAATTGACACCTTTGAATTATGGTGTTGGCAAAGAATATTGAATATACCGTGGACTGCCGAAAGGACAAACAAATCTGTCTTGGATGAAGTACAACTAGAATGCTTCTTAGATGGCGAGACCGTGTCTTACATACCTTGGACATGTTATCAGGAAGAATCAGTCCCTGGAGAAAGACATGCTTGGTAAAGTACAGTGTCAGTGGAAAATAGGAAGACCCTCATTGAAATGGATTGACACAGTGGCTGCAACAAAGGGCTCAACCATAACAATGATTGTAAGTATGATGCAAGACCGGGCAGTGTTACTTTCTGTGGTACATAGGGTCGCTGTGAGTCAGAACTGACTGGATGGCACCTAACTGCAACAAAAATGACTAATGCCATTGAATACCTTTTCACATGCTTATTTTCAATTCATATATCTTCCTTAATGAGGTGTATGTTCTAATATTTTGCCCATTTTTTTTTAAGTTGTGTTGTTTTCTTTTGAGAGTTTTTTATATATTCTGGGTACAAGTCTTTATCGAATATGTAATTTGCAAATATTTTCTCCCAGTTTATGTATTATCTTTCCATTCTCTTTACTAAGGTGCAAATTATTAATTTTAATGAAGTCCATTTCTTTTTCTTGTATAAATCAGAGTTTTGGTGTTGTATCTATAACATTAACTTTAATGTCAAATTTATCAATGTTTCCTTTTATGGTTAAGGCTTTTTTCTTTGGTTTAAAATATAGTTCCAACACTATGGTCATAAATATATCATCTTATATCTTCTGTAATGCGTTAAAGCTTTTAAATTAAGTGTCTTATCCATATAGAATTAATTTTTGTGTCTTATATGGGGATAAGGATCCTATTTCATTTTTTAAAATACGGCTACCCAATTGACTCAACAAAATTTATTGAACAGGCCATCCTTTCCCCACTTTATTAGTCAGGATAAGCTAGGTTATGCTGTAGTAACAAGCAATCTAAAAATATCTGTGGCATGACACAATAATAGTTTATTTCTCAGTTCATGCAATCTGTGTGAGCTCTGCATATTGTAGCCACTAAGGAATTCATGCTGATGGATGATCTGTATTGACACCTGCTTCTAGAATTACTTTGGTAGGGGAAGAGAGAGACAAATTGTTGACTGGCTTTTAAAGCTTTTTCATGAAAGTGATATACTTTTCACATTTTATTGACCCAAATATGTCACATGCCCACACCTGACTTCCAAAGGAGTAGGAAACTGCAATCTTTTCATGTACCTGGAAGGAAGATAAGGAGAAATATTTGGTGAATAATACTAATAGCTTCCATAATGACTTATCTGCAAAGCACCTATATTATATATCAATTTTTATCTATGTGTGGATTTACTTGAGCTCTTTATTCATTAATTTTTCTAATTGTTTTTTCTAATTCCAATTGACCTCAATAAAATATTAATTACTCTCACTTTGTAACACATTTTGATGTCTGATCGGTAAATCTCCCCAGATTTGGTATGAGAGGGAAATAAGGTTGAAATATAAATGAACAAAGCCAAAGGAGTTGAGGGTCTGGGGGATAAAATATGAACTAAAAGTTCTGGGTTTCTTCTGGTGACGGAGATAAACAGGGTTAAATGGCATATTGAGGTGGTCTCAAGACAAACAGAGGTGGAGATGCTCTGAATGTTGACAGTGAAGAGAGGTGTAGGAATCTCTCCAGAAGCATAAAAATATCTATAGTTCTGTCTCAGGCTGGGTTCTCTAGAGGAGCAAAACCAGTAAAGCATATAGAGAGAGAGAGAGAGATTTATATCAAGGAAATGGTTCACATGGTTTTTAGAGGCTGTAAGTTCCAAGTCTGTGAGGCAGGAAAGAAAATTCTGATTCATACAGCTGCAGGGGCTGGCAAACCCAAGATCTGCAGGCTGGAGAACAGTGCTGCTACGGGCGGAGACGATCAGCAGGCAAGACTGCTGGCAAGCTGCTAGCCCAAGTCCCAAGAACTGGAGACCAGACAAACAGGAGCCAGCTGCAGGATCTGGGGCAAGCAAAAGCCCCAGCAAAGTGAACAGGAAGGAAGTAGGTGGAGGAGGGTGGGATGATGACAACTGAGGGGGTGGTGAGCTGCCATAGGCCCTGCCCCTGCTGGTATCACTTAGCAGATTCCATTATGGGGGTGATCACTTATCAGATTTCAACAGGGAAATGATCACAACATTATACAACTGCCAAAACACTGAGAATCATGGCCTAGCCAAGTTGACACACAACATTAACCATCACAGGGTCTCTTCTCTTAGTGCTGCCAGTGGTGGTGATGAGACAGACTGGGATAGAGGGGCCTCTATTTAGAGCACTAAGTCCCTGGTTCTCTTCTTGACTATTGCCTATGGAGGCATGGAGACCAGGGGAGGGGATACCCAGGAGCTGTCTCTTGTAAGGATAGCAAAATATTTAAGAAAGTCATCAACATTAAGAGAGAGAGAGAAACAAAGGAAACTGGGAGGATATAAGGAAAATGCAGAATAAAACTTCCACCAAAACTTTAATGTCCTCACAGAGATAAAACAAGATATCATTTCCGTAAATAAGAATAGAATGATATATAAAAGGATCAGAGAACAAGAATCTTCAGAAATAAAAAATACCCAAAATACGAGAAAATATAATAGAAGTGTTGATAGTTAAAGCTGAGAGACTCGTCTGGGAAACAGAATAAAAAGACATAAAACAGGAGAAAAAAAGCAAGAGGCCTGGATGATCAATCCATGAATTTATAACACCTAAGCTACAGCTGCTAACCAAAGGGTTGGCAGTTCGAATCCGCCAGGCACTCCTTGGAAACTCTATGGGGCAGTTCTACTCTGTCCTATAGGGTCGCTATGAGTCAGAATCAACTCGAGGGCACTGGGTTTTTTTTTTTTTTTTTTTTTTTTTTTAAAGTAATTGGAGTTCCAGAAAAGGGAAATAGAGGACATGAAGGAGAAGAAATTATCAAAGAAAAACTTCAAGAAAATTTCCCAGAATTGAATATGTTTCTCCAGATCAGTGGTTCTCAAACATTAAAATGCATCCAAATTACTTGGAGGGCTTGAAAAAGCTCAAATTGCTGGGCCTCACTCTCAGAGTTTATGATTCATTAGGCTTGGGATGGGACCCAAGAATTTGCATTCTTAACAAGTTCCTAGGTAATGCTGAGTGTCCTGATCCAGGGACCAGAGTTTGATAATTGCTACTATAAATGAAAAGAAAGAAAGGGCTCATAAAATGCCTGGCACAATAAGTGAAAAATACCCATACCAAGGTATGTGATTGTGAAATTCTGAATATCGTGGATTTAAAAAAAAAGCCCAAAAGATTCAGAGAGAAGAAAACAAGTGACATACTTAGAAGTGAGAACTAGATTATCATCAGACTTCTTAATAGCGGCAATGAAAAATAGAAGACAATGAAATATAGTCTTCATAATTGTGTGTGAAAATGCTTTCTTACTCAAAATTTGGCACCTAGGACAAATATTAGTGAAGTGTGGGCATAGAATAAATAAAATTTTCAGAAATGCAAGGTGAGAATTTATCTCTCATGCACACCTTCATAGGAAGCTATGAAGACATGCAAAAAACCAAGAGAGTACCATATTTTTACTTGAATAATGGGTACCTTTTTTTTTCTATGTTTCTTTGACAATTGTGTCCTCCCCTTGAGAGCTATTTTCGTAAGTGTGCTATGCTAATTTTTTTACAGCAACATGTTAAAAAAAAAATTGACAAAGCAGCGCTTATGAAAATACCTTGAGAGGGGAGGGCAGGATTGGCAAACAATTGTAGAAGATGCGCATTATTTGAGCAAAAACACAGTAAAACAAATAAAAGAAAGGTATAAACGCATTCCCATCGAGTTGATTCCAAGTCATAGTGACCCTATAGGTAGGGTCTGCCCCATAGGGTTTCCAAGGAGTGCCTGGTGGATTCAAACTGCTGACTTTTTGGTTAGCAGCTGAGCTCTTAACCACTGCACCACCAGGGGTCCTAAAATGAAGTATAGTTTGGATTTTTTTGATGAAATAGATTTATGATATAGTCAATCTGGAAAATCCAGATGTTACCAAAAAGGTAATTTCTTTAATAACTGTTTGAGTTTAGTTTTATCTTGTCTTAATTGAAGTGTCTCTTAAGACAATACATTAGATTTTAGTAAAGAAAACAGAAGAAAGAACATAGGACCATGAGAGTCAAAGATGATAAAAGAGGATTAAACAAAATGAAACAAAAATTGCATTTGCCTAAGGGGCTTGAAAGATATCATTTATTCAAGGCCACATTTGCATTCTGGCAGTGTGACTTAGGGCTGGGGATGCTACAAACGACAGTCCAGTTATTTATCAAGCACCATGCTTTTTACCACTCATACTCACAGATTACTGTTCTTCGTGACGGAACTGCTTGAATGTGACCTCACCTGAGAAATATGACCTGTGTGAACAAAGACAAGATTCAAGAGTCCCTTCAGAGCTTATGCTTGGTAGATATGACTTACTAGTGATAGTGTGAAAAATCACTAGATTTGGTATAAGTGAATTAGATGCAAAAGTTGACTCATCTAGCAGCTGTGATAGTCATTTAAATTTCCAGGGCCTTATTTTTCTCATCTGAAAAATGGAAACTATGATACCTATGTAACAGAGTTGTAAGAATTAAAAAGAAGCTATGATTGAACACGCATTCAGGGTGCACTGATAACTACTGGTGATTGGAATTCAAAAGTTGGAAAAAAAAGAAGAAGGAGCAGTAGTTGGAAAATATGGCCTTGGTGATAGAAACAATGGTGAGGATCTCATGATAGAATTTTGCAAGACCAATGACTTCTTCATTGTAAATACCTCTTTTCACCAACATAAACTGTGATTGTACACGTGAACCTCACCAGATGGAATAAACAGGAATCAGGTCTACAACATCTGTGGAAAAAGACAATTGAAAAGCTCAATATCATCAGTCAGAACAAGGTCAGGGGCCAACTGTGGAACAGACCGTCAATTGCTCATATGCAAGTTCAAGTTGAAACTGAAAAAATTAGAACAAGTCCACGAGAGCCAAAGTATGACCTTGAGTATATCCCACCTGAATTTACATACCGTCTCAAGATCAGATTTGATGAACACTGATGACTGAAGGCCAGATGAGTTATGGAATAACATCAAGGATATAATACATGAAAAAAGCAAGCAGCCATTAAAAAAACAGGAAAGAAAGAAAAAAACAAAATGGATGTCAGGAGAGACTCTGAAACTTGCTCTTGAATGTCGAGTAGCTAAAGTGAAAGGAAGAAATGAAGTAAAAGAGCTGAACACATTTCAAAAGGCAACTCAAGATGACAAAGTACTGTAAGGACATGTGCAAAGAGCTGGAGATAGAAAACCAAAAGGGAAGAATATGCTCAGCATTTCTCAAGCTGAAAGAACTAAAGAAAAAATTCAAGCCTAGAGTTACAATACTGAAGGATTCTGCAGGAAAAATATTAAACGATGCAGGTAGCATCAAAAGAAGATGGAAGGAATATACAGAGTCACTATACCAAAAAGAATTGGTTGATGTGCAACCATTTCAGGAGGTAGCATATAATCAGTAACCCGTGGTACTGAAGGAAGAAGTCCAAGCTGCACTGAAAAAAAAAAAAGGCATTGACAAAAAGCAAGCCTCCAGGAATTGATGGAATACCAACTGAGATATTTCAACAAATGGATGCAGCGCTGGAAGCACTCACTATGCCAAGAAATTTGGAAGGCAGCTGCCTGGCCAACTGACTGGAAGAGGTCCATATTTATGCCTTTTCCCAAGAAAGGTGATCCAAATGAATGTGGAAATTAAGGAACAATATTTTTTATCATTAATATCACACAGAAGTGAAATTTTGTTGAAGGTTATTCAAAAGTGGCTGCAGCAGTGTATCGACAAGGAACTGTCAGAAATTCAAATCTGATTCAGAAGAGGACGTGGAACCAGAAATATTGCCGAAGTCAGATGGATCCTGACTGAAAGCAGAGAATGCCAGAAAGATGTTTACCTGTGTTTTATTCACTATGCAAAGGCATTTGACTGTGTGGACTGTAACAAATTATGAATAACATTGTGAAGAATGGGAATTCCAGAGCACTTAATTGTGCTCATGAGGAGCCTGTACATAGATCAAGAGGCAGTCGTTAGAATAGAACAAGGGGATACTTAGTGGTTTAAAGTCAGGAAAGGTGTGCGTCATGGTTGTTTCCTTTCACCACACTTGTTCGGTCTGTATGCTGAGCAAATAGTTGGAGAAGGTGGACCTATATGAAGAAGAACACAGTATCAGAATTGGAGGAAGACTCATTAACAGCCTATGATATGCAAATGATGCAACCTTGGTCGCTGAAAGTGAAGAGGACTTAAAGCACTTACGGATGAAGATCAAAGACTACAGCCTTAAGTATGCATTGCACCTCAACATAAAGGAAACAAAAATCTTCACAAGTGAACCAATAAGCAACATCATGATAAATGGAGAAAATTTTGAAGTTATAAAGGATTTCTTTGTACTTGCATTCACAATTAGTGCCCAGGGAAATAGCAGTCAAGAAATCAAAAAGAGTATTGCATTTTGGGCAAATCTGTTGCAAAGGACCTCTTTAAAGTATTGAAAAGCAAAGATGTCACTTTGAAGACTAAGATGTGCCTGACCCAAGCCATGGTAGCTATGAGTCACAACTCACTGGATAGCACCTAACAATACCAACAACAAGGAAAGTTCCTTTTCATTAAGTACCATTGACATATAAATGGATATATAAGAGTATATGTATATGTATGTATAGGAGTCTCTGGGGGGTGAAAATGGTAAAGCCCTCAACTACCAACAAGAAGGTTGACAATTTGAACCCATTCAGAGGTGCTTTGGAAAACAGGTTACAGTCTTTAAAGGCAGAAAGGTTACAGTCTTTAAAACCCTATGGAGCAGTTCTACTCTGCCCACATGGGATTGCCGTGAGTCTGAATAGACTCAATGGCAACTAACAACAACAACATATGTATTTGCATATACACATACATACATATATAATTTGTTTTACTTGAATTCCCTGAATTTTTCCATGATTATCCTCCTTGTTTGAGCAGTTTATTGACAGGGAACTAGCATTAAAAACAACAAAATTGTCAGTTTTCTCAGGGATAGTTCATAAGGATATTCCATCATGAGGTCTGTCAATCAACCAATACTTAACCATAACTTCTAATTTCCTTATTGTGATATATTTCTTAGGCAGAAGCCTTTTGAACAATCAATATATCCTGCTTTATTTATCTATAATCAGTCTGATGTTACGTCTTGTTCTATATATTCCTTTGTTCTGAGTAGGTTACTATATCTTCCCTTATTCAAGTAAGCCAGGAATCCTTTTTCATTTACTTCCTGAACATTTTATTATCTCCAAGACCAGGTTTAATCAGGAACTACTAAGACTGGGGCAAAACTGCATTACTGGTTGCCATCAAGTCGATTCCAACTCATAGTGACCCTATAGGACAGCGTAGAACTGACCCATAGAGTTTCCGAGGAGTGCCTGGTGGATTTGAACTGCCAGCATTTTTGGTTAGCAGCCGTAGCTCTTAACCACTATACCACCAGGCTTTCCAAAACTGTATTAAGGCCATATATTTCTTACTTTTCATTATTGTAAAAGAAACAACTTGTCTTTCTTAATATTTACTTCATTATCTCCTTGTGACTATCACATGGGTATAAAAACTGATTTAAAAAAAATTTTTTTGTGCTTTATGCAAAAGTTTACAAATCAAGTCAGTCTCTCACACAAAAACTTTTATATACCTTGCTACATACTCCCAATTGCTCTCGCCCTACTGAGACAGCCCACTCCCTCCCTCCAATCTCTCTTTTCATGTCCATTTCACCATCTCCTAACCCTGACTACCCTCTCATCTCCCCTCCAGGCAGGAGATGCCAACAAAGTCTCAAGTGTCTACTTGATCCAAGAAGCTCACTCCACCAGCATCCCTCTCCAACCCATTGTCCAGTCCAATCCCTGCCTGAAAAGTTGGCTTTGGGAATGGTTCCTGTCTGGGGCCAACAGAAGGTCTGGGGGCCATAACCACCGGGGTCTTTCTAGTCTCAGTCAGACCGTTAAGTCTGCTCTTTTTATGAGAATTGGGGGTCTGCATCCCACTGCTCTCCTGCTTCTTCAGGGGTTCTCTGCTGTGTTTCCTGTCAGGGCAGTCATCGATTGTAGCCGGACACCATCTAGTTCTTCTGGTATCAAGCTGATGTAGTCTCTGGTTTATGGGGCCTTTCTATCTCTTGGGCTCGTAATTACATTGTGTCCTTGGTGTTCTTCATTCTCCTTTGGTCCAGGTGGGTTGAGACCAATTGATGCATCTTAGATGGCCGCTTGCAAGCATTTAAGACCCCAGACACCACTATCCAAAGTGGTATGCAGAATGTTTTCTTAATAGATTTTATTATGCCGGTTGATTTAGATGTCATCTGAAACCATGGTCCCCAAAACCCTGCCCCTGCTACGCTGGCCTTCGAAGCATTCACTTTATTCAGGAAACTTCTTTGGTTTTGATTTAGTCCAGTTGTGCTAACCTCTCCTGTATTGTGTGTTGTCTTTCCCTTCACCTAAAGTAGTTCTTATTATCTACTATCTAATTAGTGAATACCCCTCTCCCGCACTCCCACCCTACCCTTCTTGTAACCATCAAAGAATATTTTCTTCTCTGTTTAAACATTTCTCGAGTTCCTATAACCGTGGACTTATACAATATTTGTCCTTTGCAACTGAGTAATTTCACTCAGCATAATGCCTTCCAGATTCCTCCATGTTATGAAATGTTTCACAGATTCATCAACTGTTCTTTACGGATGTGTAGTATTCCATTGTGTGAATATACCATAATTTATTTACCCATTCATCCATTGATGGGCATCTTGGTTGCTTCCATCTTTTTGCTATTGTAAACAGTGCTGCAATAAACGTGGGTGTGCATATATCTGTTCCTGTAAAGGCTCTTATTTCCCTAGGACATATTCCAAGGAGTGGGATTGCTGGATCATATGGTAGTTCTATTTCTAACTTTTTAAGGAAGTGCCAAATCCATTTCCAAAGTGGTTGTACCATATTACATTCCTACCAGCAGTGTATAGGTGTTCCAGCCTCTCCAACATTTATTGTTTTGTGTTTTTTGGATTAATGGCAGCCTTTTTGGAGTGAGATGAAATCTCATTGTAGTTTTGATTTCATTTCTCTAATGGCTAATGCTTGTGAGCATTTCCTCACATATCTGCTAGCTACCTGAATGTCTTCTTTAGTAAAGTGTCTGTTCATATCTTTTGCCCATTTTTTAATTGGGTTATTTGTCTTTTTGTACTTGACTTTTTGTAGTATCATGTAGATTTTAGAGATAAGGCACTGATCAGAAATGTCATAGCTAAAAACTTTTTCCCAGTCTGTAGGTAATCTTTTCACTCTTTTGGTGAGGTCTTTGGATGAGCATAGTTGCTTGATTTTTAGGAGCTCCCAGTTATCTAGTTTTTCTTCCGTATTGTTAGTAATGTTTTGTATATTGTTTATGCCACGTATTAGGGCTCTTAGCATTGTCTCTATTTTTTCTTCTATGATCTTTATCATTTTAGATTTTATATTTAGGTGTTTGATCCATTTTGAGCTCGCTTTTGTTCATGGAGTGAGATATGGGTCTTGTTTCGTATTTTTGCAGATGGATATCCAGTTATGCCAGCACAATTTGTTAAAAAGACTGTCTTTTCCCCATTTAACTGGCTTTTGGCCCTTGTCAAATATCAGCTGCTCATATGTGGATGGATTTATGTCTGGATTCTCAATTCTGTTCCATTAGTCTGTGTGTCTGTTGTTATACCAGTACCAGGCTGTTTTGACTACTGTGGCAGTATAATAGGTTCTAAAATCAGGTAGAATAAGGCCTCCCACTTTATTCTTCTTTTTCAGTAATGCTTTACTTATCCGGGGCCTCTTTCCCTTCCATATGAAGTTAGTGATTTGTTTCGACATCTCATTAAAAAATGTCGTTGGAATTTGGATCAGAATTGCGTTAAATCTGTAGATTGCTTTTGGTAGAATAGACACTTTTATGATGTTAAAGTCTTGCTATCAATCTTCCTATCCATGAGCAAGGTATGTTTTTCCACTTGTGTAGGTCTCTTCTGGTTTCTTGCAGAAGTGTTTTGTAGTTTCTTTGTATAAGTCTTTTACACCTCTGGTAAGATTTATTCCTAAGTATTTTATCTTCTTGGGGGCTATTGTAAATGATATTGATTTGGTGATTTCCACTTTGATGTTCTTTTTGTTGGTGTAGAAGAATCCAACTAATTTTTGTATGTTTATCTTGTATCCCGACACTCTGCTGAACTCTTCTATGAGTTTCAGTAGTTTTCTGGAGGATTCCTTAGGGTTTTCTGTGTATAAGATCATGTCATCTGCAAATATAGAGACACTTTTACTTCTTCCTTGCCAATCTGGATGCCCTTTATTTCTTTATCTAGCCTGATTGCTCTGGCTAGGACCTCCAGCACAATGTTGAGTAAGAGTGGTGATAAAGGGCATCCTTGTCTAGTTCCCAGTCTCGACAGAAATGCTTTCTGAACCTCTCTATTTAGGATGATGTCGGCTATTGGCTCTGTATAAATGCCATTTATTATGTTGAGGAATTTTCCTGCTATTCCTATTTTGCAGAGAGTTTTTATCATGAATGGATGTTGAACTTTGTCAAATGCCTTTTCTGCATCAATTGATAAAATCATGTTATTCTTCTTGTCTTTTATTTATATGATGGATTACATTAATTTTTTTCTAATGTTGAACCATCCCTGCATACCTGCTATGAATCCCACTTGGTCATGATGAATTTTTTGATATGTTGTTGAATTTTATCGGCTAGAATTTTGTTGAGAATTTTTGCATCTGTGTTCATGAGGGATATGGGTCTGTAATTTTCTTTATTTGTAGTGTCTTTACCTGGTTTTGGTATCAGGGATATAGTGGCTTCATACAATGAGTTTGGGAGTATTGCATCCTTTTCTATATTCTGAAACACCTTTAGTAGTAGTGGTGTTAACTCTTCTCTGAAAGTTTGGTAAAACTCTGCAGTGAAGCCATCTGGGCCAGAGCTTTCTTTTGTTGGGAGTTTTTTGATTACCTTTTCAATCTCTTCTTTTGTTATGGGTCTGCTTAGTTGTTCTACCTCTGTTTCTGTTAGTTTAGGTAGATAGTGTGTTTCTAGGAATTCATCCGTTTCTTCTAGGTTTTCAAATTTGTTAGATTACAATTTTTCATAGTAATCTGATATGATTCTTTTAATTTCATTTGGGTCTGTTGTAATATCGCCCATCTCATTTGTTATTTGGGTTATTTGCTTCCTCTCTTGTTTTTCTTTTGTCAGTTTGGGCAATGCCTTATCAATTTTGTTGATTTTTTCAAAGAAACAGCTTTTGTTCTTGTTAATTCTTTCAGTTGTTTTTCTGTTTTCTATTTCATTTAGTTCTGCTCTAATTTTTATTGTTTTCTTCTAGTGCTTGAGGGTTTCTTTTGTTGTTCTCTTTCTATTTTTTCAAGGTGTAGGGATAGTTCTTTGATTTTGGCCCTTCCTCCTTTTTGTATGTGTACATTTATTGATATAAATTGACCTCTGAGCACTGCTTTCACTGTGTCCCAAAGGTTCTGATAGGAAGTGTTTTCATTCTCATTGGATTCTATGAATTTCTTTATTCCATCCTTAATGTTTTCTATAATCCAGTCTTTTTTGAGGAGGGTATTGTTCAGTTTCCAAATGTTTGATTTCTTTTCCCTGCTTTTTCTGTTATTGATTTCCACTTTTATGGCCTTATGGTCAGAGAAGATGCTTTGTAATATTTCAATGTTTTGGATTCTGCTAAGGCTTGCTTTATGACCTAATTTGTGGTCTATCCTAGAGAATGTTCCATGTACACTAGAAAAGAAAGTATACTTGGTTGCTGTTGGGTGGAGTGTTCTGTATATGTCTAAGAGGTCAAGTTGGTTGATTGTGGCATTTAGATCTTCCGTGTCTTATACTGAGCTTCTTTCTGGATGTCCTGTCTTTCACCGAAAGTGGTGTGTGGAAGTCTCCTATTATTATTGTGGAGTTGTCTATCTCACTTTTCAATGCTGATAGAGTTTGGTTTATGTATCTTGCAGCCCTGTCATTGATGCACAAATATTTTATATGGTTATATCTACTTGGTATATTGTCCCTTTAATCATTATATAGTATCCTTCCTTATCCTTTATGATGGATTTAACGTTAAAGCCTATTTTGTCAGAAATTAATATTGCCACTCCTGTTCTTTTTTGATTGTTGTTTGCTTGATATATTTTTTTCCATCCTTTGAGTTTTAGTTTGTTTGTGGCTCTAAGTCTAAGGTATGTCTCTTGTAGGCAGCTTATAGATGGATCTTGTTTTTTAATCCATTCTGCCACTCTCTGTCTCTTTATTGGTGCATTTAGTCCATTTACATTCAGGGCAATTTAGTGCTATCATTTTGATGTCTTTTTTTGTGTGTTTTTGACAGTTTCTTCTTCCCACTTAATTTTATGTGCTGTGTAGATTATCTTTATATATCGTCCTTTCCTTATATTTATTGTTGTTGATTTTGTTTCTGCTGAGTCTCTATTTTTTCTTGTATTTTATTTTGATGTGTAGGATAGTTTGTCTTCTTTGTGGTTTCCTTATTATTTACCCCTATTTTTCTAAATTTAAATCTAACTTTTATTTCTTTATATTGCCTTATCTTCCCCTCCTTATGGAGGATGTATGACTACATTTCTTAGTCCCCCTTTATTGTTTTAATGTTGTCTTCTTTTACATAATAACATCACTGTTACTTTGTTTTGAGTGTTTTTTTAATCTTGATTTATTCTTTTGATTTCCCTGTCTGGGTTGACTTCCGATTCCTTTGCCCAGTGTTCTAGTCTTGGGTTGATACCTGATATTATTGATTTTTAACCAGAGAAGTCTGTTTAGTATTTCTTGTAGTTTTGGTTTGGCTTTTACAAATTCCCTAAACTTGTGTTTATCTGGAAATGTCCTATTTTAACCTTCATATTTGAGAGACAGTTTTGCTGGATATATGATTCTTGGCTGGCAATTTTTTTCCTTCGGTTTTTTATATAAGCCATCCCAGTTCCTTCTTGCCTGCATGGTTTCTGCCGAGTAGTCTGAGCTTATTCTTATCGCCTCTCCTTTGTAGATGTCTTTTCGTTTAGCTGCTGTTAAAATTCTCTCTTCATCTTTGGTTTTGGCAAGTTTGATTATAATATGTCTTGGTGACTTTCTTTTAAGATCTACCTTATGTGGGGTTTGTTAAGCATCTTGGATACATATCTTCTCATCTTTCACAATATCAGGGAAGTTTTCTGCCAACAGATCTTCAACAATTCTCTCTGTTTTTTCTGATATCCCTCCCTGTTCTGTTACTCCAATCACTAGTGGGTTATTACTCTTGATAGAGTCCCACATGTTTCTTAAGTTTTCTTCATTTTCTTTAAATTCTTTTTTCTGATTTTTCTTCAAATATATTAGTGGCAAGTGATTTATCTTTGAGTTCAGAAATTCTAGCTTCTACTTGCTCAATTCTGCTCCTCTGACTTTCTATTGAGTTGCCTACATCTGTGATTTTATTGTTAATCTCCTGAATTTCTGATTGCTGTCTGTCTATGGATTGTTCCAGCTTATTAAACTTTTCATTATGTTCCTGAATAATCTTTCTAATTTCTTCAGTTGCTTTATCTGTGTGTTCCTTGGCTTGTTCTGTGTATTGTCTCATTACCTTCCTGATGTCTTGAAGGGTTCTGTATATTAATCTTTTGTACTCTGCCTCTGGTAATTCCAGGAATGCACTTTCATCTAGAAGATCCCTGGATTCTTTGTTTTGAGAGCTTGTTGAGTCAATCATGGTCTGTTTCTTTATGTAACTTGATATTGACTGTTGTCTCTGAGCCATCCATAAGTTATTGTATTAGTTTATTTTATGTTGCTTACTGTGTCATAGCTCCTTGCTTTTTTTGTTTTGTTTTGTTTTGATATGCCCAAATGGATTACTCGAGTGAGCTAGCTTGATTATTTTCACCTTTGGACCTCTGTCGTCCTGTCCCCAGATGGCTAGAGCTATTATCAGTTATATCAGTCTAGGAGTCCATTCATTTTTCTTGTATGAATTCAGCTCAGGCATCCAGGTAGCTGGTCATCAAGTGTGTGGTACAGACTCTGTCCTACAGTCTTAGAGGTGCAGGGGTGATTGGTGTAGGTACCAATATCTAGTTACAGTCTGAGCAAGGAAGGGGGCTGAGAATTTTCCCCCATGTGCCTCTGAGGAAAGCATGTCCCTGTTCCCTGGAGCATACAGGTGGGTAGTTTCTGCAGATGGACCATGGGCACCCAATGTTTTTGGTTGTAAGGACTGGGAGGTACCAGTTATCCGTAGATCCCTGTCCCAGGAGCCTGGGTGACCTGAGTGGAGCTACCAGTCCTTAGGCCCCAGATGTGGGTAGGTGAGGACCCTGTTTAATAGGCAAAGCAATGTCAAACATCAAACACCCACCTCTCCACTGCACAGCTGAAATGGTTGGAGTCTGCCAACAAGGGTCCATTATCCTGATATAGGCCCACACAGGTCCATGCAGAGGGGAAATGTACTCAAAGTCCATGGACCGTTTATATCTGGACAGTAGCTGCTTCTGTCCTGAGCTCCCCGAGTTAGTGGAGCTGGAAAATAATTGCAAATTTATTCCTTCTCCAAGGCCAGGAGGATGGCTGTAGGTACTCAACCGGACCTATCTCAGGCCCAGGGGAATCAACAGGCACTGAAGCTGGCTTGGGGGGTGGGGGTGGGGCGGTAAAATATATGCAAGTACTCAACTTTTGCTGAGAGAGCCATTTTTCTCTGGTTCCAAAGGTGTGAGTAGGCTGTGTGGCTGGCTGCTTCTCTGTGAGGAAACTGTGGCTGAATGCTAGTATGAGCCTGCCGCCACCGGTCTGGAATGGTGCCAAGGGCTCCCTGCGATTCAGGTCCAGTATCTCCTCTCTGCTTCTGAAATGTCTCTTCCTCTCCCTGCCCCTCAGTTCATTTCCTAAGCTTGCCTTTGATGTTCAGGGCTCCTAACTTATCATAAACATACTCATTTCACTTGTTTTTGGGTCTTTGTTGTAAAGAGGGCTTTCTGGGAGCATCTGTCTGTTCCGCCATCATGGGTCTGCCTCCAAAACTGAGGCAAAGCAAAAGTAAAGCAAAGCAAATTAAACTCAAATAAATTCTATTTTGAGAGAATTCCATTAAACCCAAATCTATTGCTGTTGAGTTAATTCCGACTCATAATGGTCTTAAAGAACAGAGTAGAACTGACCCATAGAGTTTCCAAGGAACAGAGGGTGCATTCAAACTGCTGACCTTTTGGTTAGCAGGCAAGCTCTTAACCACTGCACCAGCACACTCCAGACAAACATTAAAATAATTAGACCAGGTATGTGTGCTCATTCATTCATCTTTTCACCAAATATTTAGGAGCTTCTACTATATTTCAGTAGAGGGTCAGTGAAGAAGACAAAGACTCTGAACAAGATGGATTTGACACAGTGGCTGCAACTATGGGCTGTAGCATAACAATGACTGTGAGGATGGCACAGGAACAGGCCATGTTTTGTTCTGTTGTACATAGGGTCGTTATGAGTCGGAAGTGACTTGACGGCACCTAACAACAACAACAGCAACACTATGTATCAGGTACTTGGATAAGGCAAAAAAATTAAGTAGAGACCTAAATTAACCCAATCCCTGCCATTACAGTCTTTATAGTTTAGAAAAGGAGACAAATGATAAATAATAAACCACAAAATAAGCAGTTATTTAGAAATTGAGATTAGAGCAATGAAGGAAAAATGCATGGTTCTATGACTGAATATTAAAGGGACACTCAGTTTAGACTGAGGAAACAGGAAAAGTTTCTCTGGAAATGAGAGTTCAGCTGGTAAATACTGAAAGGACTACTATCTGAGGAATGGAAGATGGCCAATCTGTTTGAAGTATAGTGACAGAAGAAGAAAATGGTACAAAGTAAAACCAAGAGGTAGGCTCTGGCTAGATTATACAAGCACTCGAAGGCCATGTTACAGATTTAAAAATTTGAGCTTAAGTGTATTGGCAGTCATTGAAGGGTTTTGAGGAGATTTAAAATATAAGGTTAGTATTTTTAAATGATCTGGCTGCTGGTTCTGTGGAGAATAGATTGGAAGAGAATAAAAATGAAGAGGGATGGGGTATTGTGTGTGCAGTGGAGGATGCCCATTAGGAGATTACTGCAGGGGAATAGGTGAGATATAATGCTATCCTGGACTAGATTAGTGGCAAGAAGTGGAGACAGAATGAAGTAGATATCTATTATGGAGGTAGTATAAATTGATTGGAAACCCTGGTGGTGTAGTGGTTAAGATGTATGGCTGCTAACCAAAAGGCCGGCAGTTCGAATCCACTAGGCGCTCCTTGGAACCTCTACGGGGCAGCTCTACTCTGTCCTAAGGGTCACTATGAATCAGAATCGACTCAATGGCAAGGGGGTTTATAAATTGATTATGGAATAGATTGGATGAACTATGTGAAACAGAATGAGTTATTAAGAAGGACTTCCATTTTCAATCATGAGCAACCAGGTGGATGGGGGATACCATACACAGAGATGGAAGTGAATGGAGAAAGAAAAGATTTAACAAAATTAAGTATTAAAAAGTGAGGGGCAGTGATGGTTCAGTGGTAGAATTCTCACCTTCCATGCAGGAGACCTGGGTTCCATTACCAGACAATGCACCTCATGCACAGCTACCACCTGTCTGTTAGTGGAGGCTTGTGTGTTGCTATGATGCTGAACAAGTTTTAAGACTAAGACAGACTAGGAAGAAAGGCCTGGTAATCTACTTTTGAAAATCAGCCAATGAAAACTGTGTGGATCACAGTGGCCACGTTGTGTTTCATTCTATTGTGCATGGGGTTGCCATGAGTTGGGGGTTGACTTACAACAACAACAAGTATTAAAAATCCAGAATCAGGTGTCATTGATCTACAGAGGTAGAGAGGAACAATGTAGTGAAAGATAGCCATTTGGTGTGGCAAAGGAGCAATGCTGAAAATGACAGAACTGTTAGTGAATGGTCAATAGGAATAGACCTCTGAGTGGCAGTTCCCATGATTTAGGAGAACGCTGGGCTTGTGTGCATTGGTAATAACCTCAGAAGTAGATGTAAGAACACTTGATTACCGACAGCTTGTTTGCCCTTGGACAAGTCACTTAACCTATTGACCTACATTCCCTCGTCTGTTAAGTGAAGATATTAAATGAGATAAGTTTCCTCTTTACTCTAGCATTCTATGATTATATGCAGTGGGAGATAGCAAGAGTTTTGGAGTTAGAAAGACCTAGAGTTCAATTCCAGTTCTTTAATTTCCACATCTGTAAAATGGGACTAAGATTAATGAGATACCAAAACAACCAAACCAAACCCAGTGCTGTCAAGTCAATTCCGACTCATAGCGACCCTACAGGACAGAGTAGAACTGCCCCATTGAGTTTCCAGGGAGTGCCTGGAGGATTCGAACTGCCGACCCTTTGGTTAGCAGCTGTAGTGCTTAACCACTACACCAGGTAGAACATATTAAATAGCATATGTATTGAAAGTGCCTCTCTTCCTTTCTTTCCTTTTAATTTTATCTAGAAATTAATCATACACGTACTTTCCTGTACATCTGTTATAAAATCTGAGAGGTAGACTTGGAGTAGAATCCTAGCTTCAACACGTTTTTATGTATTTTATTGTTCTCATGTGATCTTACTTCGCTAGACCTTTTTGCTCATTTGTAAAATGAACATAATAATATCTAGCTTATAGGGCCTTTGTGAGGCTTCAATGAAATAATGCACACCAAGGGCCTAGAAAAATGCCTGGAACGTAGTAGAACCTCAACAAATTTCATTCTCTTTTCCTTTATTCCTTAAATGGAAATTAGTTGAACTATATAACCCGTAACCTTCTTCATATATTTCATCGTAAGAGAAAATGGAGGCCAGGTAAGTAACCATCAGGCCAGAATTACCTGGACAACTGGCCATGTGATATTTATTTCTGTCTTGAGTAGTGACTACATTTTCCTGCAGAGCCAGTAAGTATCTTTGTATGCTCTACTGGAACCAAGAGGAATTTTGAACCATTTGTGAGAGAAAACAGTACCAATGGCAGTTGAAAAGCTTCCCTAAGCCTAACTGGTATCCATCAAACCTTTGTGATATGTATCATTTAATTCCAATGAAGGTCCAGTTTGGATTTTAATGGCAATAATGATCTTTAAAACAGGTAAAAAGATTCTGAAGTGCTTTACAAAACACCACACACATGCACACGCGCACATACACACTCTCTTTGCTTTAAGACTGCAGCTAGCCTGATTTTGAAGCCATTACAATCAGTGAGCTACTGAAGCTTCTCTCAGATTGCCCTTTTCAGTAGCATCCAATTTTCTACCTCTTAGTCCTGAGGCTTCCTTAAGTGAATTGCTGAAGGGGAGACAAAACATCTATCCCATAATATCCCTAGCATGCCAAGGCCAGGTTAAATGGGATTCCTAGAACCTTTGTGTTTCAAGCCCTGGCTTAGATCACAGGTGGCTATAATTCTGTCTGGCAAGGGTTAAGAGCATCTTGAGATCTCGGCCAATGTGCTTTCTTCATCCAGCCTTTAAAGTCTAGGAACTGTGAGGTTCAAACCACATAAGTTTAAGATTTTATCACCTTAGGCTCTGGATATTACAATAAGCCCTAACTACTGTCTCTCTCACTAATCTCTCTCTGCCACTAGTTTCTCTCTTCGATTTTGACTACTCTTAGATTAATCATCCTAAAATAGCTTTTGAATAAAGTTTCACTTCATCTTAAAACTTAACTCTGTTAAACAAAGTGTAAACTCTTTAACCTGGCACAATCTGACCCCAAGCTACCTGCCTAGATTTTTCTCTCAGTATAATCTTTTGTGATCCTGACATACCATCCAAATATAATTTCTTGGGACTTTGTTGATTCCCAGTGGCACTATCAGAAGCAGGGTACAGGCTCCCTTTTATTTTGAGATCCAGAAACTTCTTCCTCACTTCTCCTCCTGTAGCCCGTGGAAATATTTTTATTTTATATGGAAAACGTTTTGCCTTCATGCATCTTTAAAATACTCTACCTATGCCTATGAATCTCTTCCCCTAGAAGTTTTTTCTTTTTTTTTTTTCAAAGCAAAAACCAGTAATCCTTATAGGAGCCTCTGTTTTGTCCTTCAAAATGAGGATTCCTTGCGGTAATGGGCATAGCGGTGAGTACCAGCTTCCCTGAAATAAAGAAGAAAATGCAGGGAGAAAAAATATGTATGAATTTATCTTTAAAAATATTATTTAGCTACCTAGTCATTATCTCATTATCTTCAAAACAGGCCCTATGAAATGGATTTTATTATACCATTTCAGAGATAAGGAAACTGAGGACACTAAGCAACTTGTCCAAATGTACATACCTAGTTAATAGTAAACCAATATCTAAATGAAAGTCTGTCTGTCTGACTTCATAGTATAAGCTTTCATCGAAGGGCATTCATAGTCTCCAGTGCATAAATTATATAAACAGGTCTCCGCAGGTTCCATCTGGACTCCTACAAGGAAAAGAAACATGATTCCAAAGTTCTGTTTTCAGCAGGCTGAAGGCTTAAGTTTCTTATTTACTGCAAAGGGTAAGGAAATGGAAACTAATACTGAATGGCAGTGTTACTAATCCTAACTTGTGGAAGTGAACACTTATAAAATGTATAGAGGTTGATGAGCCAGAATGAGAAAGAGACTTTTGCCTGAGAGAAATGAGCTCTTGTGTACTGTCAGTGAAAGTATATACTGAGATGATTCAAGTGGCCTGGAGTAGCAGGTCAAGAAAGTCCAAATATAAACTGAACTGACAGATATTGGGTTAACTTTGGGATGCAAGGTCTATTAGCTCTGTTGTAAGCAGAGACTGAGTAAAGAACATGGGCTTGAAGCACATCAGAAACACCTTTCAAATTAAAGAAAATTTGGCAAAATTAACAATCATATACCAAGATATAAAACTGACAAGTAGTTGAATGATCCAGTAGTCCTTTTTTGATTGTCAGGCAAAAAAGAAAAAGAAAAAAAGTGATGAAATAAAAGTTGAACTGGCCAGATACATATTTTATCAACAATATTTATAAATCATTGTGGCTTTTATTATTTAAACAAAGTGTTATGGGGCTCATCAGACACCTCAGTGTTGTTGTTGTTAGGTGCTGCGAGCCGGTTCTGTCTCATCGCGACCCTATGAACAACAGAATGAAACACTGCATGGTACTGTGTCATCCTTAAAATTGTTGTTATGCTTGAGCTCATTGTTGCAGCCACTGTGTCAATCCACCTGGTTGAGAGTCTTCCTCTTTTCCGCTGACCCTGTGTTTTGCCACACATGATGCCCTCCCCCAGGGACTGATCCCTTCTGACAACGTGTCCAAAGTATGTAAGATGCAGTCTCGCCATCTTTGCTTCTAAGGAGCATCCTGGTTGTACTTCCAAGACAGATTTGTTCGTTCTTTTGGCAGTCCATGGTATATTCAATATTCTTCGCCAACACCACAATTCAAAGGTGTCGCTTCTTCTTTGGTCTTCCTTATTAACTGTCCAACTATCACACGCATATGATGTGGTTGAAAATACCATGGCTTGGGTCAGGTGCACCTTAGTGTTCAAGGTGACATCTTTGCTCTTCAACACTTTAAAGAGGCCCTTTGCAGCAGATTTACCCAATGCAATGCGTCTTTTGATTTCTTGACTGGTGCTCCCATGGCTGTTGTTGATTGTGGATCCAAGTTAAATGAAATCCTTGACAACGTCAATCTTTTCTCAGTTTATCATGGTTTTGCTTCATGGTCCAGTTGTGAGGATTTTTGTTTTCTTTATGTTGAGGTGCAATCCACACTGAAGGCTGTGGTCTTTGATCTTCATTAGTAAGTTCTTCAAGTCCTTTTCACATTCAGCAAGCAAGGTTGTGTCATCTGCATAACTCCGGTTGTTAATGAGTCTTCCTCCAATCCTGGTGCCCTGTTCTTCTTCCTATAGTCCAGCTTCTCGTATTATTTGCTCAGCATACAGATTGAATAGGGATAGTGAAAGAATACAACCCTGACCACACCGTTCCTGACTTTAAACAGTCAGTATCCCCTTGTTCTGTCCAAACAACTGCCTCTTGATCTATGTAAAGGTTCATCGTGTGTACAATTAAGTGTTCTGGAATTCCCATTCTTCGCAATGTTATCCATAGTTTGTTATGATCCACACAGTCGAATGCCTTTGCATAGTCAATAAAACCCAGGTAAACATCCTTCTGGTATTTTCTGTTTTCAGACAGGACCCATTTGACATCAGCAATGATATCCCTGGTTCCATGTCCTCTTCTGAAACCGTCCTGAATTTCTGGCAGTTCCCTGTCGATATACTGCTGCAGCCATTTTTTTTCTTTTTAATAATTTTTATTGTGCTTTAAGTGAAAGTTTACAAATCAAGTCAGTCTCTCACATAAAAACTTATATACACCTTGCTACATACTCCCAATTACTCTCCCCGCAATGAGACAGCACGCTCCCTCCTTCTACTCTATCTTTTTGTCTCCATTTTGCCAGCTTCTAAGCCCCTCTACCCTCCCATCTCCCCTCCAGGCAGGAGATGCCAACATAGTCTCCAGTGTCCACCTGTTCCAAGAAGCTCACTCCTCACCAGTATCCCTCTCCAACCCATTGTCCAGTCCAATCCGTGTCTGACGAGTTGGCTTCAGGAATGGTTCCTGTCCTGGGCTAACAGAAGGTCTAGGGGCCATGACCACCAGGGTCCTTCTGCTCTCAGTCAGACCATTAAGTCTGGTCTTTTTACAAGAATTTGGGGTCTGCATCCCACTGTTCTGCTCCCTCAGGGGTTCTCTGTTGTGTTCCCTGTTAGGGCAGTCATCGCTTGTGGCCAGGCACCATCTAGTTCTTCTGGTCTCAGGCTGATGTAGTCTCTGGTTCATGTAGCCTTTTCTGTCTCTTGGGCTCATTACTGCCTTGTGTCCTTGATGTTCTTCATTCTCCTTTAATCCAGGTGGGTTGATACCAATTGATGCATCTTAGATGGCCGCTTGCCAGCGGTTAAGACCCCAGATACCTTTCTTCAAAGTAGAATGCAGAATGTTTTCTTAATAGATTTTTTTATGCCAATTGACTTAGATGTCCCTTGAAACCATGGTCCCCAAACCCCTGCCCTTGCTTCACTGATCTTTGAAGCCTTCAGTTTATTCAGGAAACTTCTTTGCTTTTGGTTTAGTCCAATTGTGCTGACCTCCCCTGTATTGAGTGTTGTCCTTCCCTTTACCTAAAGTAGTTCTTATCTACTATGTAATTAGTGAATACCCCTCTCCCACACTTCCTCCCTCCCCACTCTCGTAACCACAAAAGAATGTTTTCTTCTTAGTTTAAACTATTTCTCAAGTTCCTATACTAGTGGTCTTATACAATATTTGTTCTTTTGCAACTGACTAATTTCACTCAGCATAATGCCTTCCAGGTTCCTCCAGGTTATGAAATGTTTTGCAGATTCATCGCTGTTCTTTATTGATGTGTAGTATTCCATTGTGTGAATATACCATAATTTATTTATCCATTCATCTGTTAATGTGCACCTTGATGGCGTCCATGTTTTTGCTATTGTAAACAGTGCTGCAGTAAACATGGGTGTGCATATATCTGTTTGTGTAAAGGCTCTTATTTCTCTAGGATATATTCCAGGGAGTGGGATTGCTGGGTCTTACGATAGTTCTATTTCTAGCTTTTTAAGGAAGCACCAAATCAATATCCAAAGTGGTTGTACCATTTTACATTCCCACCAGCAGTGTTTAAGTGTTCCAGTCTCTTCACAGGATCTCCAACATTCATTATTTTGTGTTTTTTGGATTAATGCCAGCCTTATTGGAGTGAGATGGAATCTCATTGTAGTTTTTATTTGCATTTCTCTAACGGCTAATGATTGAGAGCATTTCCTCATGTATCTGTTAGCTGCCTGAATGTCTTCTTTAGTGAAGTGCCTGTTCATATCCTTTGCCCATTTTTTTAATTGGGTTGTTTGTATTTTTGTGGTTGAGTTTTAGCAGAATCATGTAGATTTTAGAGATCAGGCTCTGGTTGTAGATGTCGTAGCTGAAAATTTTTTCCTAGTCTGTAGGTTGTCTTTTTAGTCTTTTGCTGAAGTCTTTAGATGAGCATAGGTGTTCGATTTTTAGGAGCTCCCAGTTATCTGGTTGCTATTTGGCATTTTTAGTAATGTTTTGTATTCTGTTCATGCCATGTATTAGGGCTCCTAATGTTGTCCCTATTTTTTCTTCCATAATCCTTGTTGTTTTAGACTTTATGTTTAGGTCTTTGATCCATTTGGAGTTAGTTTTTGTGCATGGTGTGAGGTATGGGCTTACATTAATTGTTTTTCTAATATTGAACCATCATCCCACTTTGTCATGGTGGATTATTTTTTTGATATGTTATTGAACTGTATTGGCTAAAATTTTGTTGAGGATTTTTGCATCTATGTTCATGAGGGGTATAGGTCTGTAATTTTCTTTTTTGTGTGCTGTCTTTAGCTGGTTTCCATCTTTTTCTATGCTTTGAAATACCTTTAGTAGTAGTGGTGTTAGCTATTCTCTGAAAGTTTGGTAGAACTCTGCAGTGAAGCCGACCGGACCAGGGCTTTGTTTTGTTGGGAGTTTTTTGATTACCTTTTCAATTTCTTCTTTTGTTATGGGTCTATTTAGTTGTTCTACTTCTGTTTGTGTTAGTTTTGGTAGGTAGTGTGTTTCTAGGAATTCATCCATTTCTTCTAGGTTTGCAAATTTGTTAGAGTATAATTTTTCGTAGTAATCTGATATGATTCTTTTAATTTCAGTTGGGTCTGTTGTGATATGGCCCATCTCATGTCTTATTCAGGTTATTTGTTTCCTTTCCTGTGTTTCTTTAGTCAGTCTGGCCAATGGTTTATCAATTTCGTTATTTTTTTCAAAGAACCAGCTTTTCACCTTGTTAACTCTTTCAATTGTTTTTCTGTTCTCTAATTCATTTAATTCTGCTGTAATTTTTATTATTTGTTTTCATCTGGTGTCTGACAGTTTCTTTTGTTGCTCTCTTTGTATTTATTAAAGTTGTAGGGACAGTTCTTTGATTTTGGGTCTTTCTTCTTTATGTATGTGGGCACTTACTGATATAAATTGACCTCTGAGCACTGCTTCCACTGTGTCCCAAAGGTTTTGATAGGAAGTGTTTTCAGTCTTGTTGCATTCTATGAATTTCTTTATTCCCTCCTTAATGTCTTCTATAACCCAGTCTTTTTTGAGCAGAGTATTGTTCAGTTTCCAAGTATTTGATTTCTTTTCCCTGGTTTTTCTGTTATTGATTTCTACTTTTATGGCCTTATGGTCTTAGAAGATGCTTTGCAATATTTCGATGTTTTGGATTCTGCAAAGGTTTGTTTTATGACCTAATATGTGATCTATTCTAGAGAATGTTCCACGTGCACTAGAAAAGAAAGTATACTTTGCAGCTGCTGGGTGGAGTGTTCTGTATAAGTCTATGAAGTCAAGTTGGTTGATTGTAGCAATTTGATCTTCTGTGTTTCTGTTGAGCTTCTTACTGAATGTCCTATCCTTCACTGAAAGTGGTGTGTTGAAGTCTCCTACTGTAATTGTGGAGTTATCTATCTCACTTTTCAATTCTGTTAAAGTTTGTTTTATGTATCTTGCAGCCCTGTCATTGGGTGCATAAATATTTAATATGATTATATCTTCCTGGGAAATTGTCCCTTTAATCATTATGTAGTGTCCTTCTTTATCCTTTGTGGTAGATTTAACTTTAAAATCTATTTTGTCAGAAATTAATGTTGCCACTCCTGTTCTTTTTTGATTGTTGTTTGCTTGATATATTTTTTTCCATCCTTTGAGTTTTAGTTTGTTTGTCTCTAAGTCTAAGGTGTGTCTCTTGTAGGCAGGATATAGATGGATCGTGTTTTTTTATCCAGTCTGCAACTCTCTGTCTCTTTATTGGTGCATTTATTCCATTTACATTCAGCATAATTATAGATAAGTATGAGTTTTAGTGTTGTCATTTTGATGTCTTTTTTTGTGTGTTGTTGACAATTTCATTTTTCCACTTACGTTTTTGTGCTGAGAAGTTTTTCGTTGTAAATTGTGTGCTCCTCATTTTCATAGTAGTTGAATTTGTTTTTGCTTAGTGTTTATGTTTATCTTGGTTTTTATTTTGAAGTATGGAATTGTTAGACCTCTTTGTGGTTGCCTTAATATTTACCCCTATTTTTCTAAGTAAAAACCTAACTTGTATTGCCCTATATCGCCTTGGATTCCTGTCCATATGGAAGACCTATGTCTCCTGTATTTAGTCCCTCTTTTAATTCTTGTAATCTTTTACATAATGACATCAATGATTCCCCGTTTTGAGCATTTTTTTTATTAATATTATTTTATTTTTGTGATTTCCATATTTGAGTTGATATCAGGATGTTCTGTTCTGTGACCTTTTGTTGTGTTGGTATCTGGTATTATTGATTTTCTGACCAATGAATTTCCTTTGGTAATTCTTGTAGCTTTGGTTTGGTTTTTGCAAATTCTCTAAACTTGTGTTTATCTGTAAATGTCTTAATTTCACCTTCATATTTGAGAGAGAGTTTTGATGGATGTATGATTCTTGGTTGGCAGTTTTTCTCCTTCAGTGCTCTATATATGGCATTCCATTGCCTTCTTGCCTGCATGGTTTCTAACGATTAGTCCGAACTTATCCATATTGATTCTCCTTTGTAGGTGACTTTTTGTTTATCCTTGGCTGCTTTTAAAATTGTCTCTTTATCTTTGGTTTTGGCAAGTTTGATGATAATATGTCTTGGTGATTTTCTTTTGGGATCTATCTTATATGGGGTTCGATGAGCATCTTGGATAGATATCCTTTCATCTTTCACGATGCCAAGGAAGTTTTCTAACAACAGATCTTCAACTATTCTCTCTGTATTTTCTGTTATCCTTCCCTGTTCTGGAACTCCAGTCGCACGCAGGTTATTCTTCTTGGTAGAGTCCCACATGATTCTTAGGGTTTCTTCATTTTTAAAAATTCTTTTATCTGATTTTTTCATCAAATATATTGCTGTCAATTGCCTTATCCTCCATCTCCCCAACTCTGCATTCCAATTCCTCAATTCTGCTCCTCTGACTTCCTGTTGAGTTGTCTAATTCTGTAATTTTATTGTTAATCTTTTGCATTTCTGAATGCTTCTTTGTAGGGATTCTTGCAACTTATTAAATTTTTCAGCATGTACTTGAATAATCTTTTTGATTTCTTCAACTGCTTTATCTCTGTGCTCATTGGTTTTTCTGTAGATTGCCTTATTTCATTTCTGAGGTCATCCCAGATGTCTTGAAGCATTCTGTATATTGGTTTTTTATATTCTACATCTGGCAATTCCAGGAATGTATCTTCATCTGGGAAAGATTTTGATTATTTGATTTGGGGGTTTGTAGAAGCAATCATGGTCTGTTTCTTTATGTGATTTGATATCAACTGCTGTCTCTGAGCCATCTATAGGATATTGTAATTTCTTTTATGTTTGCTCACTGAGTCTTATCTTCTTGTTTTGTTTTGTTTTAATACACCCAGATGGGCTGCTAGATTGCACCATCTTGATTGTTGTAACCTTTGAATCACTTATGTCCTGTTACCAGCTGGTTTGAGCTGTTACCAGGTATATGAGCCTATGAGTCCATTCACTATTCTTGACTAGAATCAGCTTAGGTGTCCTGATAGTGGGTCACCTAGTGTGTGGTGTAGGCTCTCACCTATTTACTTAGATGAGTAGTGGTGATGGTTGTATGCGCCAGTTTCTAGTAGTGGCGGGGGGGGGTCACACTCCGAGGAGGGCAGGATGCTGACAGCTTTTCCCCAAATGCCAGTGAGGTAGGAGTGTCTCTATTCTCTAGAGCACTCTGGTGGGTGGGCTCTGCGGCTGTACCTTAGGCCTCTAATGCTTGTAGCTCTGAAGATTGGTAGTCGTCACTGTCCTCAGACACCTTTAGCATGTGGCTACGTGGTGTGGGTGGAACCTCAGCCCTCAGTTCCCTGCTGTGGATGAGTGAGGGCTCTGTTTAATAGGTAGAGAGGTATCTGACCTCCAAAACTTACCTTTCCACTGCTCAAACGATTACAGTCAGATCTCTCTCAGAATTGCCTTTGCATTGTAATAGCCACCTGGCTCCCTGTAGGGGTGAAAGCCAAAGACTGTGGATCTCTTATGCCTGGATGGAGCTGGTTCTGTATTGTTATTCCAGTTTAGGGAAGTCAGGGAAGGATTTTTCCACTGATTGTTAATTGCTGCTTTTCTCAGGCCGGGAGAATGGGTTAGAAAAAAAAAAAAAAACCCACAGAGGACTTCACTTTCTGGCCCAGGGAACTGTAATGTAAATGAAGCTGGGGCAGAGGGGAGAGATCAGATAGATAGGAGAGAGTAACGCGACAAAATAGGCAAAGTTACTTATCTTGTTTGGTGAGGACTGTTTTATCTGAGATTCCAGAGGGTTGTCTAGCCTGTATGCACTGGCTGGGTCCCCACCGAGATTGCCCCAGAGGGTTAGGGCTGTGTCCCATGCTTGCACTGCCTTAGGAACCCGCAACCAGCCCCTCCACACTTAGTCCAAAGCCCAGCACCGAGGTCTCCTGGCTGGGATGCTGTGCTCTAGGCTCCAAAACCAGTTGCCGCTTCCTCGTGGTTTCTTGTTCTCCTGTCAGCCGTGTTGGTGTGCAGCCTGCATGCACTGGCTGGGTCCCTGCCTAGGTTGCTCCAGAGGGTTAGGGCTGCATCCCATGCTTGCCCCGTCTCAGTAAGCTGCTATCAGCCTCACCACTCTGGCACCAGGGAACTGCAAGGGCTGCTCAAGGCTGCAGCACGGCACACCAGCTCCAGAAGTAGTCACTTCTTCAGCACGTGGTTTTCACTCCCCTGTCACTCAGGTCAACTCCTTAGTTCCGTATTTGATGGTCAGGGTTTGTAGATTCTCATGTATGTAATCGATTCACTTGTTTTTCCAAGTCTTTGTTACAAGAGGGATAAGTGGAAGCCTCTGCCTAGTCAGCCATCTTGGTCCCACCTCTCCTGTAACTGCAGCCATTTTTTGAATGATCTTCAGCAAAATTTTGCTTGCGTGTGATATTAATGATATTGTTCTATAATTTCCACATTCGGTTGGATTACCTTTTTTGGGAATAGGCATAAATATGGATCTCTTCAGAGATCTCAGTTGGCCAGGAAGCTGTCTTCCATATTTCTTGGCATAGACAAGTGAGCACCTCCAGCACTGCATCCGTTTGTTGAAATATCTCAGTTGATATTCCATCGATTCCTGGAGCCTTGTTTTTTGCCAATCCCTTGTGATCAGCTTGGACTTCTTTCTTCAGTACCATCAGTTCCTGATCATATGCTAACTCTTAAAATGGTTGAACATCGACTAATTCTTTTTTGGTATAATGACTCTGTGTATTCCTTCCATCTTCTTTCGATGCTTCCTACATCATTTAATATTTTCCCCATAGAATCCTTCACTATTGCAACTCGAGGCTTGGATTTTTTCTTCAGTTCTTTCAGCTTGAGAAATGCCAAGCATGTTCTCTTGGTTTTCCATCTCCAGCTCTTTGCACATATCATTATAATACTTTACTTTGTCTTCTCGAGCTGCCCTTTGAAATCTTCTGTTCAGTTCTTTTACTTTATCAATTCTTCCTTTTGCTTTAGCTGCTTGATGTTTGAGAGCAAGTTTCAGAGTCTCCTCTGACATCCATCTTGGTCTTTTCTTTCTTTCCTGTCTTTTCAATGACCTCTTGTATCTTCATGTATGATGTCCTTGATGTCATTATGCAACTCGTCTGGTCTTTGGTTACTAGTGTTGAATGCATCAAATATGTTCTTCAGATGGTCTCTAAATTTAGGTGGGATATACTCAAGGTCATATTTTGGCTCCCGTGGACTTGCTCTGATTTTCTTCAGTTTCAGCTTGAATTTGCATATGAGCAATTGATGGTCTGTCCCACAGTTGGCCCCTGGCCTTGTTCTGACTGATGATATTGAGCTTTTCCATCATCTATTTCCACACAAGCCCCCACAGTATGACAAACTGACAGACACGTGGGGGACCTTGGTGTTAGTGGGATTAAACGATAGTACAGTGAACAGAGAGAGAGCTTTGGAGTCAGTTTGATCCAGTTCAAATTCTAGTTTAACCACTTAATAATCAGTCTTAAGAGAATCACTGAACCTCACCTGAAAAATAAGAATAATAATTACTTATGGTGAATATTATTAATAACACATGTAAACCACCTAGAGTAGTAGAAACTATTGAATAAATAGTACCTGTAATAATTTTATATATATATATATATATTATAATAATTATTTCCTTCTGTAGCCCTGATTGGACTATCTAAGTGGTACTGTATTTACAAAATGTCTGTGTCTGATACAGAAGGTCACATTCCATCCCCTGAGTCTTCAACCCCACTTAATTTCTTTATCCTGTTAGGGACTAAGTTCAGTCATGCAACACTGATCCAGAAATCCAGGACTAGGCTTAAAATATCCTGAAGGTGGGCTGTAATAATAAGGGATGGAATCTCTCTTTTCTACTCTTTTTATAAAACCATCAGAAACAAATTTTTACAATAAATTTTGCAGGTTTCTAGTAAGTCCTGGAGAACACTAGTCTCAGGTTTTCAGATCAAATACATATTGTTCTTTTAAATGTGTTTGCCTGGAGCCAGATTGACACTGAAATCATTGACTCATTCATTCATTCATTCATTCAACAAGTTTTTGATCACCTGCTTAAGTGCCAGACAATGGTTATAAGTGCTTGGGATACATCAGTGAACAAAAAAAAAACACAAAATTCTTCTTCTTAAGAAGTTTATATTCTACTGGGAGGAGGCAAACAATAATAAAAAAAAAATTAACAAAATAAGAAAGTAAATGATATTTTAGAAGGTAATAACTGATAAGGAAAAAAGGAACATGGTAAAGAAATCAGGATCACTGATAGGAGAGGGAAGTTGCAATTTAAAATAGGATGGTTATGATGAATGTATTCTAAAATTAAATTGTGATGATGGTTTCACAACTCTGTGTGTGGTAGGCAATCTAGTCTCCCCGCCCCCCGCACTAAATGTCCACATCCTAATACCAGAAAACTGTGACTATGTTAAGTAGCAAGGAAGAATTAAGTTTGCAGATGGAATGAGGGCTGCTTATCATCAGAGCATAAAAAAAAGAAGATTATCTTGGATTCTCTGGGTGAGCTCAGTGAAATCACAAGGGTTATTTAATGGGGAAGTGGGAGGCAGGAGAGTCAGAGTCAGAGAGATGACGTTGTAACAAAGACTCTACAGGCCATTGCTGGCTTTGAAGGTGGAGAAAGAGGGCTGTGAACCAAGGAATACGAGATAGGAAGTTAATGCAGGGTTTTGAGTGAACAAGTGACACATTTTGATTTATACTTTAAAAGAATCACTCTAACTCCTGTGTTGAGAATAGACTGGAAGGGGACAAGAATGGAGTCAGAGAGAACAGTTAGGAAGCTATTTCAGTAGTCCAGGTGGGAAATAGAGATGGTAGATGATAACAGTGGAGATGGTGGTGGTGTTGTTGTTAGGTGCCGTCGAGTCGGTTCCAACTCATAGCAACCCTATGCACAACAGAACGAAACATTGCCCCATCCTGCGCCATCCTCACAAACTGATTCAAAAATTAATTTGGAGATATAAAGAATATAGAATATACAAAACAACTTTGAAAAAAACAAACAAAAAAAGAATAATGATGAAAGAAACAGTACCTGATTTTGAGGCTTTTTACAAAGCTACAGTAATTAAAACAGCATGGTATTGAGCCATCCTTACAATCGTTGTTATGCTTGAGCTCATTGTTGCAGCCACTGTGTCAATCCACCTCGTTGAGGGTCTTACTCTTTTCCGCTCACCACAGGGTGAACATGATGTCCTTCTCCAGGGACTGATCCCTCCTGACAATGATGAGATGGTGAGAAAGGTTAAATATTGTATACATTTTGATGTCAGAACCAAGAGGATTGATTTCCTAACAGATTGGAAGAGGGGTGTGAAAAAAGAGGCGTTAAGGATGACCTTAATCTCTTTGGCCAGAATAGCATAAAGGATGGAGTTGCCATCAGTTAATACAGAATACTGCAGGTGGATTCATTTTGAAAGGAAGGAGTATGGGGTGGGACATACTGAGTTTGTGATGTGTAGGCACACAACAACAACTAGACATCCGGGCAGAGATGTCAAATAGGCATGTGAATATATAATACTAAAAGTTGAGGAGAAAAACCTGAGCTAATGATCCACATTTAGGAATTGTTGGTTTATGAATGGTATTTAATATAATAAGACTGGTTGGGATTACCAGCGGAATTAGTGTAGGTAGAGAAGAAGGCTAAGGATTGAGTGCTGTAATTTTAAGAGGACTAGGATAATAGGAAGAAAATGAAAATAAGATCGAGATGGAACATCCAATAAAATAGGAAGAAAACCGTGGGTGATTATATAGACATTGTACTGAAAGGCAGAAACCAAACCTAAGTTGCGTCAGTTTTCAGGCAGGAGTTGACTTCCTCTTCAATGTTCTCACTGACTGTCTTTGTGTGCCCTGGTTTTGCAGTTACCACAAACTGGAGTTGAAGAATTGGCTTAAAAGTTACAGGAAATTTTGATATCATGCTGTCCCAGACACTTAATTCCCAGAGCCATGAGTCGTTTGAGGAAGAAGTCCTTTGGATAAGCCTGGTGGCCATGTCTTCCTTGTTGTTGCCCCTACTAGCACCTTTGGGCTTCAGGCACAAACCACTGCACCCCTTCTCCAAGCCTACTGGTTTGTCTAAATGTCAGCAGGGTGAAAGGGATACAGTTATAGGCTGAGTGCCAAGATGTCTGCCCACCCCCTCCTCGGGTGGGTAATAGGTTACATAGGCTTTGGGGTATAAAAATGGTTGGGGGAGAGATTATAGTGTTAGTGGGAAGCACATGTAGTGTTAGTGGGAAGCACACGTAGAAATCAGCCCACCTTTTTTTTTTTTTTTTTTTTAAGTAAGCTTACCTGGCCAGTAGGAACTGACAGAAGGCAGGCCTCCTTTTTGTATCTCTCACCTACAATGCCAGGTAGAGGTATGCGTGGAAAAGTTTCCTGTCTCTACTGGGACAGCTTTCAGAAGCCAGGGGAGACTGGAGTGTCACGTGACTGTCCTTTTGAGTCCCTTGTCTACAGTGCATAGCAAGGCATGTGTAGAAGTTTTCATCTGCCCCCAGACAGATTTTCAACTCATGTAGACCACTTGCCTACTACATGCTGTCTGCTTCTTTTTGTAAGTAATAAAAGCTACTTCCTATGTGCTAATGTGTATTCAGGCTGTGACTGAAAGGACATGGTATTCATGGAGGAATTACATTTAGTGATTGATCCCCTTTTTCTAATGGCCTCCTGACTATTTAAAAATCTTGGACAGCCTTGGTGGGGTCAGGAGGAGGGATTAATTTGGATTATAGTATTTCCTGATGAACCTGAATTTCAAAGTTCATTGTTTTTGTTTTCCTGGTGGCCATGTGAGAAACGAGTCTTATCATAACTCTTATATAAACAGCAAACCATAGATTCATGCAGATCAATTATTTCACCCTGCAGCTTAAACCCTTAGAATAATTTCAGAACTTCTTAGGATGATATAAAGGAACATTTGTGATCTGGATTCTTCTGTAACACTGAAGACAGCAAGAGGTCCAAAAGGGGCTCTGCAGCAGAGCTGGTGGTGATGGCAGAAAACACAAACAAACAAAAGCCGTTGCCCTCAGAGCCGATTCTGACTCATAGTGACCATATAGGACAGAGTAAAACTGCCCCATAGGGTTTCCAAGGAGCAGCTGGTAGAGCTAAACTGCCAACCTTTTGGTTAGCTACCGAGCTCTCAACCACTGGGCCACCAAGGCTGCAGACATCTGATTAGACATAGCCAAAGAAGGAGTGAGAAGAGATGACAAAGGATGAAGCACAATGATAAAAGATGAAGGTGGGGATGAAAAGGTTAAGAGAGACAAGCAATGGATAGAGTAGGTCTACGTGACCAGAAGGAGAGAATAGAGATGGGGAGAGGCAATATTGAAATAAATAATTTTTTGATTTAATGAAATTTAATTAAACTGGGCTTCAGGGGCTATGTGAATTGTTGAAATTGTATATAAATCTTTGTGCATTGACAATACATAATCAAATGATTGTGACTGTGTTCCAATAAAACTTTATTTATAAAAACAGGCAGGAGACTTGGTTTAGCCTGGGCTGTGTTTGCTGACTTCTGCTATAGACTGTAAGGTCTATAAGGGAAAGGAATATATTTTTTGTTGACTGTTATATCCCCAGTACCCAAGACAGTTCCTGAAACACAATAAGAATGCCAGAAATAATTGTTTAAGGAATAAAGAACAAACTAGCACATCCTTGCCAAGAGAATGGCCTTCCTTGTGATCATGAAAATGTTGTACTACTTAAAAATTACTTTATGTGCATTCTTTCAAAGCAATTGTATTGTTGTTGTTAGTTGCTGTTGAGCAATTGTATTGTTGTTGTTAGTTGCTGTTGAGTTGGTTCTGACTCATAGCAACCCTGTGTATAACAGAATGAAACATTCCCAGGCCTGCGCCATCCTCACAGTAGTAGGTATGTTTGAGCCCATTGTTCCAGGAACTGTGTCAATCCATCTCTTTTACAGTCATCCTCTTTTTTCTACTTTAGCAAGCATGAGTTCCTTTTCCAGAGATTGGTCCCTCCTGATAACATGTCCAAAGTAAAATGAGATGCCATCCTCACTTCTAAGGAACAATCCTAATTCCTTAAAATATTTTCTTTGGCCTTATCTAAAATTGGCTTCCATTTTAATGGTCCAACTCAGTTTTTCCCATTTAACTGTATGATGAAGCAGTTGTTTAATATACACATTTCTAGCCATGACCAGGTGCTATAGCTATTGCTTTCTTTTTACATGCAGTTGAGATGGAGTTGTCACTGAGATCAAGTCTGTGCATTGTGGTTATTGGAAGTCTGGTATTTATTGACCATTCCTGTCTCTCTGCCCTGCACGGTATGTGGGTAAATGGTGATTCATTTGCAGAGATATCATGTATTTACATTCATTTAATGGAGTTTCATGTGGCTTCTCAGCCATGATTTACTTCCTTCAATTATGAACGGGAAATCAGGAGGTTTACGAGAATTTTGACTTGTACCTTTGCCAGGTAATGAGTAAAACATGGTGTAGGAGATGAAAAGCTATGTTTGTGGTAGTCACATCTTTTAACCAGACATTGTCAGGATGTTGAGCCAGATTTGGTCAGATGAGCAAGTTATTCCCTAGGAAGTCTCATTACTTCTGGGTTCTTTGAAAAAAAAGGGAAAAAATAGAAAAGATGCTTGCATTTTTAAAGTGATCCCTCAAAACCATAATTGTTTCCAATTTTTCTAGATTTAACTGTATCTTATGTAGGAAACCTTAGTGCGTAGTGGTTAAGTGCTATGGCTGCTAAGCAAAAGGTTGGCAGTTCAAATCTGCCAGGTGCTCCTTGGAAACTCTATGGGGCAGTTCTACTCTGTCCTATAGGGTCACTATGAGTCGGAGTCAACTCGACGGCACTGGGCTTGGTTTTTTGGTTTTTAGGTAGTACTAGGGAATATTTAGTTTGTTTTGAGCATCCACCAAACCTATAAGAGAAGGGGCTTTGAGACTCTGTCCATCCTTAACCCTTTCAATGTCCAATTACTTTCTGCTTTGAATTTTTTTTTATACCATGTGTTTTCATTAATGGAAGCATGCTGAGTCATGGAACGTGTTTACATTTTTGGTTGGTAATATGAATTTTGAGAAATATTATATGGTACTACACGGTTACCACAGAACTTTTAAGGTTCTTAAACCCCATAATTAGTGGTTGCCCATAGTACCACCGGACCTTAGTTGCTGATGTTTTTCATGGTGCCTTCCATTAGGTTACACAGGGAACCTCTGGTTTTCCAAATATGACCCAAAAAAACAAAACAAAAGTAAACCCACAAAGGCTCCCTAACTATCATACAGGAAACTATAAATATGCTTACAAGGCTTATCTAGGGGTACAAAAGCCAAAAGAGACAAAATTTTCACCCATTCACACTTCTTGGTTGTATTACCTTACTTGCAGGCCTCATGCCCCAGCTATTTTGCTTCAACTAATGTTTTTTTCACCTTTTGCCATTACACAAGTCCCCATTGGTGGGAAGCAGATACTTTCAGTGTATTAAAAGTGTATTACCAAGGAACCTGAGAGCCGGAAAAAGTGAGTGGTATACTGTATATACCATGGACCATGATTAAAGTGGCCACCAAAACTAGACATGGTGAAAGACAGGCTCAGCAGGCACCTGGTGCAAAGATCCACCACTGGGCTTGCAGAACTTGCCACTCCCATGTGCTAAAGAACTATATCTGAGCCAAGAGATTTTTCAGCAATGTGCGAATTGTAGTAAAAGCTGTTTGCATTTTAAAATTAAATGCAGACCCAGGAGAGAGGAAAGGGGATTATTGAGAAGTTAGAAGAAAACAGAAGAATGAAGAGTAGAAAAGACCATAAACAAGAGAAAACAAAAATCATCACTTATGGTGCTTTATATAGTAAAATGAATTCTTAACTTTTACATTTAATTCTTTCAATAGCCCTCTGAGCTAGGCAGAGCTGATTATTCCCTTTCTTGCAAATGAAGAAACTGACTTTCAAAGCAATTAAATGCCCGTCTCATAGTAGTGAGGAAGCCAGGTCCTGAATCCAGGTCTTCTTTCTGACTCTGGAAGAGAACTGAGAGAGGAAGAAGAAATGAAACAGATCTTTATAGTAAATAAGGAAAGGGGGCATGCTTGTCTCCATTGTCATTCATCTGTCTCATTCACCACTTTGTTCCATTGTTTCTCTCTAAATTTTAAACCTTGAGGTTTAAGGGTTCAAGGACTGGGTTTCTGATGGCCAGCATTTCTCCTTGATCCTCATTTCAAGTTATCCTTCAGGCTTGGTTCAGTTGTTTCTTCCATTGTTTCCCATCAATCATCCAGTCCAGTGTGATAATCAGCCTAAGGAAAGGTACTCATGGAGAAACAGAGACTTTGAGTGAAATGGTCATCGGGAGGAGGGAGAGTTGTGTGTATTGAGTTAAAGAGGAAGTTTTAAATTATAGGAAGGCAAGCAGTTGTTTTAAGACAATCATTCCCTGGATAGGAGGTGGCATTACTTTTGTGTTTTCTTGATAATTAGTGTAATAATTGATGTTATTCAAGGCACTAGTCATTTTATAAAAAGTTCAAAGCAAATGCCCATTTTATAGTGGTCAATTAGAAATGTGCAAATGAACATTTTTAGTAAGCAGGACCAGTTGTAGTTTCCATTTGAACGTAAGTGCTACAGTTTTCTTTTAGGCTGGGCTTTGAGCATATGGGTAGACTTTTCTGTTTTAAGTTTAGAAAGTGTATCCTTTTCTTGCAGATTTGATCCTTGGTGTTCTCAGATGTCCTAGCCTTTTCCATATGATGGTTAACTTCTAAGTAGAAGAAACCTTACGTTGAGATATTATCTGCTTTTCTTGATGTAGCCTGATGTTATCATTGCTATATTAACACTGTGTTTATGTATGTCTTGGAAACATTTAAAATTTGTTCTCATGTTTTCTTCACTAGCAAATTCTCCCTCAGGATAAACCCACTGCCATCGAGTCAATTCTGACTCATAGCGACACTATAGGACAGAGTAGAACTGCCCCATAGGGTTTTCAAAGCTGTAAATGCTTTACAAAAGCCGACTGCCACATCTTTCTCCCACATAGTGGCTGGTGGGTTCAACCTGCTGACATTTTGGTTAGGAGCTGAGTGCTGTAACCACTGTGTCACCTGGGCTCCTTCTACTACCAGAACTATTTATTTAAACAATGATCTAACCATGAAAAATGTTTTAGATACAAACCCCAGATTCCCATATCTGTGTTAGGGAAGGTGCCAGTATATGGTGCCAGAGCTCACTTCAATTCAGTTAAACTTAAAAAAAAAAAAAAACTTACACACATGGAAATGCTGTTCTTTGTTTGCATAATACCTTTGTACTCATGCTTTTCTGCTGTTTCAACACATGGAGTTAGTTCCTCAGGCTCATATCAATCACTGAACAAGGAATTCTTTCATCTAGTGGCAGATATTTAACATTTATCTTCAAGTTTTTTATGTTGTTCCTCAGTTTCAAAAGAAACTCTAATCCTTTAGAAGATTGGCCTTAGGTTGTTATTGTCATTATTATCGTCATCCACGTTATTTTCTGTCAGTTTTTCAGGTCAGTCCTGGTTCACTATCAGAAGAGGAATCAGACAATAGTAACTTAAAAGTTAAATAAAATGTGAAAACAAATTAAAATAATTTGATGTGTTTATAAGGAAAACCAGAAAAAAAGTGAAGAGAGGTACAATTGGGATCCAAGAATAACAGTCTGTTTATAAAATGACAAAACTCTAAACCAAGTTTTAAAATAGTCAGGTGGCTACTTAACTCATGTATTCCTTGTCCTCTGTCATCACCTCCACAACATCGCTGTTTTTTTTTCTTTCACAGATCAGTGGCTGTGGATATGGATACTAAAAGGGCAAATGGAGTAGAAGCCAGAGAACCTGGATTAAAGATCTGGCTTCGGTGCTTGGATAAGTCACTGAAAATCTCTGAGTTTGTTTATTCAGCTGTAAAATGGGATAAATGACACATGGCTGCCTCCTCTACAGGATTAAGGTGAAAGTAATAAGTAAGAGAATATGGAAGCATTATACCAAATAAATAAGTTTCATGATGAGAATTATTCCTCTACTGAGTTACATTAGAAGTTTTGGTAATTTCATCTGTGCTCCTACAATTTTTTCTAGAAAAATCTGCCAGTATGCTTTTTTCAGAGTTTGCTGTCAGAGCGCCTACTGACTATGCTGGGCCAGTTATTCCCCCCTGGGATGTTAGAAATAAGGCTCAAGTTTCAGTTAGTTTACTGGAGGTATTTTACCTATAAGGTGTGTGGTTTGTGGACTGAGGCTGCATTTTCTAGCAGCAATTTTGTTTTTTATTTTGTGGACTGATAAGCAAGTTCTGACAGAACCCAAGTTTTTTGCTTTTGGTCTCAATTTTTTTTTTTTTTTAATAATTTTTACTGTGCTTTACGTGAAAGTTTACAAATCAAGTCAGCCTCTCACACAAAAACCCATATACACCTTGCTACACACTTCAATTACTCTCCCCCTAATGAGACAGACCGCTCTCTCCTTCCACTCTCTCTTTTCGTGTCCATTTTGCCAGGTTCTAACCCCTGCCATCCTCTCATCTCCCCTCCAGACCAGAGATGACAACATAGTCTCAAGTGTCCATCTGATCTGAGAAGCTCATTCCTTACCAGCATCCCTCTCCAACACATTGTCCAGTCCAATCCATGACTGAAGAGTTGGCTTCGGGACTGGTTCTTGTCCTGGGCCAAAAGAAGGTCTGGGGGCCATGACCACCAGGGTCCTTCCAGTCTCAGACCATTAAGTCTGGTCTTATGAGAATTTGGGGTCTGCCTCCCACTGCTCTCCTACTCCCTCAGGGGTTCTCTGTTGTGTTCCCTGTCAGGGCAGTCCTTGGTTGTAAATGGGCACCATCTAGTTCTTCTGGTCTCAGGATGATGTAGTCTCTGGTTCATGTGGCCCTTTCTGTCTCTTGGGCTTGTAATCTTCTTGTGTCCTTGGTGTTCTTCATTCTTTTTTGATCCAGGTGGGTTGAGACCAATTGATGCGTCTTAGATGGCGGCTTGCTAGCGTTTAAGACTGCAGATGCCACTTTTCAAAGTGGGATGCAGAATGTTTTCTTAATAGATTTTATTATGCCAGTTGACTTAGATATCCCCTGAAACCATGGTTCCCAGACCCCTGCCCCCTTCAAAGGATTCAGTTTATTCAGGAAACTTCTTTGCTTTTGGATTAGTCCAGTTGTGCTAACTTCCCCTGTATTGTGTGTTGTCTTTCCCTTCACCTAAAGTAGTTCTTATCTACCATCTAGTTAGTGAATACCCCTCTCACACCCTCCCTCCCCCCTCTTATAACCACAAAAGATTGTTTTCTTCTCAATTTAAACTATTTCTCAGGTTCTTATAATAGTGGTCTTATATAATATTTGTCCTTTTGCAACAGACTAATTTCACTCAGCATAATGCCTTCCAGGTTCCTCCATGTTATGAAATGTTTCACAGATTCCTCACTGTTCTTTATTGATACGTAGTATTCCACTGTGTGAATATACCATAATTTATTTATCCATTCATCCATTGATGGGCACCTTGGTTGCTTCCATCTTTTTGCTATTGTAAACAGTGCTGCAATAAACATGGGTGTGCATATATCTGTTTGTGTAAAAGCTTTTATTTCTCTAGGATATATTCCAAGGAACGGGATTGCTGGATCATATGGTAGTTCTATTTCTAGCTTTTTAAGGAAGCACCAAATCGATTTCCAAAGTGGTTCTACAATTTAACATTCCCACCAGCAGTGTATAAGTGTTCCAATCTCTACACAACCTCTCCAACATTTATTCTGTTGTTTTTTTTGTATTAATGCCAGCCTTATTGGAGTGAGATGAAATCTCATTGTAGTTTTGATCTGTATTTCTCTAATGGCTAATGATTGTGCACATTTCCTCATATACCTGTTAGCTACCTGAATGTCTTCTTTAGTGAAGTGTCTATTCATATCTTTTGCCTATTTTTTAATTGGTTATTTGTCTTTTTGCAGTTGAGTTTTTGCAGTATCATGTAGATTTTAGAGATCAGACGCTGATTGGAAATGTCATAGCTAAAAACTTTTTCCCAGTCTGTAGGTAGTCTTTTTACTCTTTTAGTGAAGTCTTTGGGTGAGCATAGGTGTTTGATTTTTAGGAGCTCCCAGTTATCTAGCTTTTCTTCTACATTCTTTATAATATTTTGTATACTGTTTATGCCATGTATTAGGGCTCCTAACATTGTCCCTATTTTTTCTTCCATGATCTTTATCATTTTAGATTTTATATTTAGGTCTTTGATCCATTTTGAGCTCATTTTTGTGCAGGGAGTGAGGTATGGGTCTTGTTTCATTGTTTTGCAGGTGGATATCCAGTTATGCCAGCACCATTTGTTAAAAAGACTGTCTTTTCCTGATTTAACTGTTTTGGGGCCTTTGTCAAATATCAGCTGCTCATATGTGGATGGATTTATGTCTGGATTCTCAATTCTGTTCCATTGGTCCCTGTATCTGTTGTTCCACCAGTACCAGGCTGTTTTGACTACTGTGGCGGTATAATAGGTTCTAAAATCAGGTAAAGTAAGTCCTCCCACTTTGTTCTTCCTTTTCAGTAACGCCTGATTTATCCGGGCCACTTTCCCTCCCATATGAAGTTGGTGATTTGTTTCTCCATCTCATTAAAGAATGTCGTTGGGATTTGGATCAGAATTGCATTAAATGTATAGATCGCTTTTGGTAGAAGAGACATTTTTAAAATGTTAAGTTTTCCTATCCGTGAACAAGGTATGTTTTTCCACTTATGTCAGTCTCTTTTGGTTTCTTGCAGAACTGTACTACAGTTTGCTTTGTATAAGTCTTTTATATCTCTGGTAAGATTTATTCCTAATATTTTATCTTCTTGGGGGCTACTGTAAATGGCATTGATTTGGTGATTTTCTCTTCGATGTTCTTTTTGTTGGTGTAGAGGAATCCAGCTGATTTTTGTATGTTTATCTTGTACCCTGATCCTCTGCTGAACTCTATCAGTTTCAGTAGTTTTCTGGAGGATTCCTTAGAGTTTTCTGTAAGTTCATGTCATCTGCAAATAAAAACAGAGATACTTTTATTTCTTCCTTGCCTATCTGGATGCCCTTTATTTCTTTATCTAGCCTAACTGCTCTGGCTAGGACTTCCAGCACAATGTTGAATAAGAGTGGTAATAAAGGGCATCCTTGTCTGGTTCCCAATCTCAGTGGGAATGCTCTCAGGCGCTCTCCATTTAGGGTGATGCTGGCTGTTGGCTTTGTATTAATGCCCTTTATTATGCTGAGGGATTTTCCTTCTATTCCTATTTTGCTGAGAGTTTTTTATCGTGAATGAGTGTTGAACTTTGTCAAATGCCTTTTTTGCATCAATTGATAAAATCACGTGATTCTTCTTGTCTTTTGTTTTATCCGTGTGGTGGATTACATTAATTGTTTTTCTAATGTTGAACCATCCCTGCATACCTGGTATGAATCCCACTTGGTCATGGTGAATTATTTTTTTGATATGTTGTTGAATTCTATTGGCTAGAATTTTGTTAAGGATTTTTGCATCTATATTCATGAGGGATATGTCTATAATTTTCTTTTCTTGTGGTGTCTTTACCTGGTTATGGTATCAGGGATATGGTGGTTTCATAGAATGAGTTTGGTAGTATTCCATCCTTTTCTATGTTCTGAAATACCTTTGGTAGTAGTGGTGTTAACTCTTCTCTGAAAGTTTGGTGGAACTCTGCAGTGAAGCCGACCGGACCAGGGCTTTGTTTTGTTGGGAGTTTTTTGATTACCTTTTCAATCTCTTCTTTTGTTATGGGTCTATTTAGTTGTTCTACCTCTGTTTGTGTTACTTTAGGTAGGTAGTGTGTTTCTAGGAATTCATCCATTTCTTCTAGGTTTTCAAATTTGTTTGAGTACAGTTTTTCATAGTAATCTGATATGATTCTTTTAATTTCAGTTGGGTCTGTTGTACTATCACCCATCTCATTTCTTATTCAGGTTATTTGCTTCCTCTCTTGTTTTTCTTTTGTCAGTTTGGCCAATGGTTTATCAATTTTTTCAAAAACCAGCTTTTCACCTTGTTAATTCTTTCAATTGTTCTTCTGTTTTCTATTTCATTTAGTTTGGCTCTAATTTTTATTATTTGTTTTCTTCTGGTGCCTGTGGGTTTCTTTTGTTGCTCTCTTTCTATTTGTTCAAGTTTTAGAGATAATTCTTTGATTTTGGCCCTTTCTTCTTTTTGGATGTGTGCATTTATTGATGTAAATTGACCTCTGAGCACCGCTTTTGCTGTGTCCCAAAGGTTCTGTTTTCATTCTCATTGGAATCTATGAATTTCTTTATTCCATCCTCAATGTCTTCTATAACCCAGTCTTTTTTGAGGAGGGTATTGTTCATTTTCCAAGTGTTTGATTTCTTTTCTCTGCTTTTCCTGTTATTGATTTCCACTTCTATGGCCTTATGGTCAGTGAAGATGCTTTGTAATATTTCAATGTTTTGGATTCAGCTAAGGCTTGCTTTATGACCTAATTTGTGGTCTATCCTAGAGAATGTTCCATGTACACTAGAAAAGAAAGTATACTTGGTTGCTGTTGGGTGGAGTGTTCTGTATATGTCTAAGAGGTCAAGTTGGTTGATTGTGGCATTTAGATCTTCCGTGTCTTATACTGAGCTTCTTTCTGGATGTCCTGTCTTTCACCGAAAGTGGTGTGTGGAAGTCTCCTACTATTATTGTGGAGCTGTCTATCTCACTTTCCAATGCTGATAGAGTTTGTTTTATGTATCTTGCAGCCCTGTCATTGGGTGCATAAATATTTAGTATGGTTATGTCTTCTTGGTATATTGTCTCTTTAATCATTATATAGTGTCCTTCCTTATCCTTTCTGATGGATTTAACTGTAAAGTCTATTTTGTCAGAAATTAATATTGCCACTCCTGCTCTTTTTTGATTGTTGTTTGCTTGATATATTTTTTTCCATCCTTTGAGTTTTAGTTTGTTTGTGTCTCTAAGTCTAATGTGTGTCTCTTGTAGGCAGCATATAGAGGGATCATGTTTTTTTCATTCTGCCACTCTCTGTCTCCTTGTTGGTGCATTTACTCCATTTACATTTAGGGTAATTATGGATAGGTATGAATTTAGTGCTATCATTTTGATGTCTTTTTTTTGTGTGTTGTTGACAGTTTCTTTTTCCCACTTAATTTTATGTGCTGAGTAGATTATCTTTATATATTCTCCTCTCCTCATATTTGTTGTTGTTAATTTGGTTCTGCTGCTTCTCTATTTTTCTTGTATTTCATTTTGATGAGTAGGATAGTTTGTCCCCTTTGTGGTTACCTTATTATTTACTGCTATTTTTCTTAATTTAAACCTTTTATTTCTTTATATTGCCGTATCTTCCTCTCCATATGGAAGGTGTATGATTACATTTCTTAGTCTCTCTTTATTATTTTAATGTTGTCTTCTTTTATATAATAACATCACTGTTACCCTGTTTTGGGCTTTTTTTTTCTTATAATCTTGCTTTTTTTTTTGGATTTCCCTGTCTGGGTTGACTTCTGGTTGCTCTGCCCAGTTTTCTAGTCTTGGGTTGATACCTGACATTGTTGATTTTATAACGAAAAAACTCCCTTTAGTATTTCTTGTAGTTTTGGTTTGGTTTTTATGAATTCCCTCAACTTGTGTTTATCTGGAAATGTCTTAATTTCACCTTCATATTTAAGAGACAGTTTTGATGGATATATGATTCTTGGCAGGCAATTTTTTTCCTTCAATTTTTAAAATATGTCATCCCACTGCCTTCTTGTCTGCATGGTTTCTGCCGAGTAGTCCGAGCTTATTCTTATTGGCTCTCCTTTGTAGGTGACTTTTCATTTATCCCTCACTGCTCTTATAATTCTCTCTTTATCTTTGGTTTTGGCAAGTTTGATTATAAATGTCTTGGTGACTTTCTTTTAACATTTACGTTATGTGGAGTTTGATGAGCATCTTGGATAGATATCTTCTCATCTTTCACAATATCAGGGAAGTTTTCTGCCAACAAATCTTCAACAATTCTCTCTGTATTTTCTGTTATCCCTCCATGTTCTGGTACTCCCATCGGTCATAGGGTATTTCTCTTGATAGAGTCCCACATGATTCTTGAGGTTTCTTCATTTTTTTTAAATTCTTTTATGTGATTTTTCTTCAAATATATTAGTGCGAAGTGATTGACCTTCGAGTTCAGGAATTCTAGCTTCCACTTGCTCAATTCTGCTCCTCTGACTTTCTATTGAGTTGTCTAATTCTGTAATTTTATTGTTAATTTTCTGAATTTCTGATTGTTGTCTGCCTATTGATTTTTCCAGCTTATTAAACTTTTCATTATGTTCCTGAATAATCTTTCTAATTTCTTCAATTGCTTTATCTCTGTGCTCCTTGGCTTATTCTGCATATTGCCTCATTTCCTTCCTGATGTCTTGAAGGGTTCTGTTTATTAAACTTTTGTATTCTGCATCTGCTAATTCCAGGAATGCTCTTTCATTAGAAGATCCCTGGATTCTTTGGTTTGAGAGCCTGATGAGGTGAACATGGCCTGTTTCTTTATGTGACTTGATATTGACTGTTGTCTCTGAGCTGTCTATAAGTTATTGTATTAGTTTATGCTTGCTTACTGTGTCGTAGCTGCTTGCTTTGTTTTGTTTTGGTATACCCTTATGGGTTGCTTGAGTGAGCTAGCTTGATTATTTTCCTCTTTGGAGCTCTAAAGCCCTGTCCCCAGCTGGCTAGAGCTGTTATCAAGTATATCAGTCTAGGAGTCCATTCAGTTTTCTTGTATGAATTCAGCTTAGGTTTCCAGGTAGCTGATCACCAAGTGTGTGGTACAGGCTCTGTACTACAGTCTTAGAGGGGCAGGGGTGATTGGCGTATATACCAGTATCTGATTGCAGCAGGGGGTCACGCTCTGATCAGGCAGGGTGCTGAGAACTGACCCCCTAGTGTCTCTGAGGAAAACGTGTCTCTGTCCCTTAGAGCATGCTGGTGGGTGGGTTCTGCAGAAGGACCATGGGCACCCAATGTTTTTTGTTGTAAGGACTGGGGGGTACCAGTTATTTTTGGACCCCTGTCACGGGTGCCTGGGTGACTTGAGTGCAGCTACCAGTCCTTAGGTCCCTGATGTGGGTAGGTGAGGACCTTGTTTAATAGGCAAAGCAATGTCAAACATCAAACACCCACTTCTCCACCACACAGCTGAAATGGGTGGAGTTTGCCAACAAGGGCCTATTCCTCTGAAGTAGGCCCACACAGGTCCATGCAGAAGGGAAAGGTGCTCAAGGTCCACGGATGGTTTATGCCTGGACAGGAGCTGCTTCTGTCCTGAGCTCCTTCGGTTAACAAAGCTAGCAAATTATTTTCCCCCCGATTGCAAAGTTTTTCCTTCCCCAAGGCCAGGAGGATGGCTCTAGGTGCTCTTCAGGGTCTATCTTAGGCCCAGGGATTCAGCCGCTGAAGCTGGCTTGGTGGCGGGGGGGGGGGGGGGGTGCATGGTAAAAGATACACAAGTACTTAGCTCTTGCTGAGAGCACTCCTTAGGTTCCAGAGGTGTGAGTGGGCTGTGTGGCTGGGTGCTTCTCCCTGAGGAAACTGCAGCCGAACGGTAGTACCAACCTGCCGTCGCTGTCGCTTCTGCTCTGGGAACAGTGCCTGAGGGCCCCCCGCAATTCAGGTCCGGTAACTCCTCTCCACTTCTGAACGGCCTCTTCCTTCCCCTGCCCCTCAGTTCATTGTCTAAGCTTGCCTTTGATGCTCAGGGCTCCCAGCTTGTCACAAATATACTCATTTTACTTGTTTTTTTGGGTCTTTGTTGTAAAGAGGGCTCGCTGGAAGCATCTGTCTATTCCACCATCTTGGCTCCTCCTCCTTTTTTTTTTTTTTAATTCAAAGCACAATAGAAAAATAAGAAGAATAGGGTCAATATGATAATGGAAGAGATAAGAAACAGTAGAGTCCCAGAGAGTTCTTGATAAAGCCTGAGCTGAATTTCTTAACCTGTGGTTCTGGGGGATTCCCTGATTCTTTATAAAAAGTCTCTCTTTATTAAGGCCAGCATAAGTGTGGCTCATTTTTTTTTTTTTTTAAATCAACGTCAAGGGACCTGATTGTAAAGAAAAAAGTGTCAGTAAGAGAGAACAGCAACAAGAAACAGATCAACTGAAACAAATGGCTGTCACTGCATGAGATAGTCCACAGTGCTCTGGAACTCCTAACGCTACTGATGAGTGTTCTTCTCAGATGCATTGTCTTTGATGACATCTAGATGGACTAGTTAAACATCACAGTTGGCCAACATTTTTATGTACTCACTGATTATATTTATTTTGCAAGATTATTTTGTGGTGAAATCGGGGCTCCCCCTACTTAAAAAATGGTTGCCATTGAGAGGACTCTGAAACATGGTGACCCCATGTGTGTCAGGGTAGAACTGTACTCCATAGGGTTTTCAGTGGCTGATTTTTTTGGAAGTAGATTGCCAGATTTTTCTTCTGAGGTACCCCTGGGTGTGCTCAAACCTCCAACCTTTCAGTTAGCAGCTGAGCATGTTAACTTTTTGTACCACCTAGGGACTCCTCCTCTTCCACTGCTACTCAGGAAACTTAATTATTGAGACATATTTCATGCTTCGCGGGAAACTTTTGATGTAAATGCCATTACTGGTAGCAAAGAGTCCTAGTTTTAGTTTTGCTTGTGTGATGTTGAATATGCTATGTCACTGTCAGGGCCTACTAGAAAATATTGACTTAAGGCAAAAAAAGCAGTAAAGAAGTAATAGAGGGACAAAAAAGACATGATACATAGAAAATAAAAAATTAAGTGGTAGATTTAAATCCAACTACATCAATAATAACATGCGAATGGACTAAGCAATTCAATCAAAAGGCAAAGTCAGACTGGATAAAAAACAAAATCCAACTATATACTGTCTACAGAAGACATATTTTAGGTTCAAAGATATAAAACTTATACACCAGTGTTTACAGCAGCTTTATTTTTAATAACTCCAGACTGGAAATAACCCAGATGTCCTTCAATGGGTAAGTGGTTAAACTCTGGTACATTCAAATAATGAAGTAACACTCAGCATTAAAAAAAAGAATGAACTACTGATACACACAACAACCTGGCTGAATCTTTGAAGAATCATGCTGAGTAAAAAAGTCAGTCACAAACATTACATGCTATATAATTCCTTTTACATAAACCTTCTTGAAATGACAGATATGGAGAACATATTAGTAATTTCTGGGTGTAAAGGAGGGGTGGGGCAGAAGGGAAATGAGTGTGGCTATAAAAGGGTAACATGTGGGATCCTCGTGGATTCTGTGTCTTGACTGTATTGGTCAAGACCAATACACTCATTATGATATTGTACTGTAGTTTTGCAAGATACTAGCATTAGGACAGAGTGGGTAAAGTGCAGGTGAATCTACAATTATCTCAAAATATAAAGTTTAAATTTTAAAAAATTTTGAAAAGTGCATCAGTGAACTGTGGGACAATTTCAGGAACTCTAAATATAGGTAACTGGAGTCCCCAAAGGAGAGGAGAGACAGGTGAGGACAAAAAAATTTTTTTGAAAAAATAATGTCCAAAAATTTCCCAAACTTGATAAAATATATATAACATGCAGATAGAAGAACCTCAATGAACTCCAAGCACAAGAAACAAAGAAATTTGTACCAAGAAACATCTTAATCGAATTGCTCAAAATCATAACGAGAAAATCGTAAAAGCAGCCAGAGAAAAGAAACATGATACATTAAGGATAAGGGCACAACCGTTTTCTCCTTGGAAACAATGCAAGTGAGAAGACCGTACAGCAATATTTTTAAAGTACTAAAAAAAAAAGTCACTGTAGAATTTTGCACCCAGCAAATGTACCTGATAAAATTGAAGGTAAAATAAAGGTATTTTCATATACACAAAAGCTGAAAGAATTCATCACCCGTGGACTTGTATTGCAAGAAATGTTAAAGGAAGTCCTTTAGGTAGGAGAAATAATAGCAGATTACAGATACTATCTACTATACAAGGGAATGAAGAGCACCGGAAATGGTCAGTATGGGTAAATATACAAGACTTTTGTATTATTTAAAACCCTTTAAAAGCTAATTGAATAAACTAAAATAATAGTAATGAATTATATGATTTATAACATATATAAAAGTAAAATACATAATAAAAGCATAAAAGCTGGGAGTGGAGAAATGGGAATACGGTATTGTAAGGTTCTTATACTATATTTGTAGTGTACTATCAATCAAATGCCACTTCAAATGCATATATACTTGATATATTACACACTATATCAAATACAGTAATTGATAGAACACAGGTAGAAAATCTACAAGGATATTACAGATTTGAACAACACTATAAAAAATAAATAAATAAAATTTTTTTTTTTTTTTTTTTATCAACTGATTTGACCTGGCTGGCAATTATCAAACGCTCCATCAAAAAACAGCAGTATACACATTCTTTTCAAGTTCACACAGAACATTTACCAAGATAGACCATATTCTGGGCCATAAAATAATAAATTAAAGCGATTCAATACATACAAATTATATTCTCTTACACATGGAATTAAATTAAAAATCAGTAACAGAAAGATCCCTGGAAAATCCACAAATATTGAAAAACTAAATAACACATTTATAAATAAACCATGAATGAAAAAGAGAAGTACAGCGGAAATTAGAAAATATTTTGAACTGAGTGAAAATGAAAGCTCAACATAACAGATCTTGTGGGGTTCTGGTAAAACAGTACTGAGAAGGAAATTTATAACACTAAATGCTTACATTAGAAAAGATTAAGATCTCAAATTACTCATTTCAGCTTTTACATTAAGATATTAGAAAGAGTAAATTTAAACTCAAAGTAGGCAGAAGAAAGAAAATAATAAAAACCAAAGCAGAAAACAATAAAATAGAAAACCAGTAGAGAAAATCAATGAAACCCAAAGCTGCCTCTTTGAGAGGATCAATAACTTGATAAAATTTTATCCAGATTGATTATGATGAAAACAGTGAAGACAGAAATTAATAGTATTAGGAATGATAGAGGTGACATCACTAAAAATTATACATATATTAAAATAATACTAAGGGAATATTACAAACAACTTTGGAGTCTCTGAGTGGTGCAAATAGTTAACCTACTTAGCTGCCATCCAGGTTTGACTCCACACAGAGGTGACTTAGAAGAAAGGCTTAGTGATCTAATTCTGAAAATCAGCCATGGAAAACCCTATGGACCAAAGGTCTACTCTGACACACATAGGTTTGCCATGCATTGGAATTAGCTCAACGGCAACTGATAAGAACAACTTCATGCCAATAAATTTGACAGCTTGCATGAAATGAGCAAACCCCTTGAAGGACACAAAAATTACCAAGGCTCACACAAGAAGAGATAGATATGCTGAAAAGCCCTATATCTATTTAAGAAATGGAACTGTTAGATAAAATCCTTTTCACAAAAACAGAACAAAACAACTGCAGGCCCAGGTGGCTTCACTAGTGAATTCAATCAAACATTTAAGGCAGAAATTATATGAATTCTTCACAAACTCTTCCAAAAAATTGAAGAAGAGGAAATACTTTCCCACTTATCCTGTAAGGCCAGCATTACTCTGATACCAAAAGCAGATAAAGAAAATAAAATCACATGCCAGTATACCTCAGGAACTTGGATGTAAAAATTCTAAACAAAATTTTAGCAAATGGAATCTAACAATATATATCATGATCAAGTGGGGATTGTCCCAGAAATTCAGGGTTGGTTTAACACTCAGCAATCAAGGGTATTCAACCTATTATATTATTATCTGTATTATTATCTCAATAGATTCAGAAAAAGCATGTGACAAAATCCAAGATTCATTTTTTTTTAATTGTACTTTAGATGAAGGTTTACAGAACAAATTAGCTTCTCATTAAGCAGTTTGTGTGCATATTGTTTTATGACATTGGTTAACAACCCCACGACATATCAACACTCTCCTTTCTCGACCTTGGTTCCATGTTACCAGCTTTCCTGTCCCCTGATGCCTTCTAGTCCTTGCCCCTGAGCTGGTGTGCCTGTTTAGTCTCATTCTGTTTTGTGGGCCTGTCTAATCTTTGGCTGAAGGGTGAGCCTTGGGAGTGACTTCATTACTGAGAGGGTTTCTCCAGTCATTGTCAGGCCAGTAAGTCTGGTCTTTTTTTTTTTTTTTTTTCTTTTTCCTGTGAGTTACAATTTTGTTCTACATTTTTCTCCAGCTCTGTCCAGGACCCTCTATTGTGATCCCTGTCAGAACAGTCAGTGGTGGTAGCTGGGTACCATCTCCTTGTACTAGACTCAGTCTGGTGGAGTCCGTGGTAGTTCTGGTCCATTAGTTCTTTGGACTAATCTTTCCCTCTGCCTTCAGTTTTCTTCGTTCTCTCTTGCTTCCAAGGGGTGAGACCAGCAGAGTATCCTAGATGGCCGCACATAGGCTTTGAAGACCCCAGATGGTACTCACCAAAGTAGAATGTAGAACATTTTCTTTATAAATTAGGTTAATGCCAATTAAGCTAGGTGTTCCCAGAGACCATGGTCCCCACAGCCCTCAGCCCAGCAATTGGATCCCTCAGGGTATTTGGATGTGTCAGTGGAGCTTCCATGGCCTTGCCTTGTACAAGTTGTGCTGGTTTCGCCAGAACTGTATACTCTCTTACCCTTCACCAAAGTTACCACTTATCTATTGCCTTATTTAGTGTTTTCTCATTCCCACCCGCCCCCCACTCGTAACCATCAAGGATTGTTTCTTTTTGAGTGTAAACCTTTTCATGAGTTTTTACAGTAATGGTCTCATACAATATTTGTCCTTTTGTGATTGACTTATTTCACTCAGCATAGTGTCTTCCAGATTCATCTGTGTTATGAGATGCTTCACAGAGTCATCATTGTTCTTTATCGTTGTGTAATAAATACTCCATTGTGTATATGTACCATAGTTTGTTTATCTGTTCATCTGTTGATGGGCATCTAGGTTGTTTCCATCTTTTTGCTACTGTGAACAATGCTGCAATGAACATGGATGTGCATGTCTATTCATGTGATGGCTCTTTTTTCTCTAGGATATAGGAGTGGGATTGCTGGATCATATGGTATTTCTATTTCTACCTTTCTGAGGAAGTGCCATATCATTTTCCAAAATGGTTGTATCATTTTGCATTCCCACCAGCAGTGCATAAGAGTTTCCAGTCTCTCCACAGCCTCTCCAACATGTTATTTTCTGTTTTTTTGATTCATGCCAGAATGCCGGGGTAAGATGGTATCTCATTGTGGTTTTGATTTGCATTTCTCTAATTGTTAATGATCTTGAGCATTTCCTCATGTGCCTGTCAGCCGCTTTAATGTCTTCTTTGGTGGAGCATCTAGTCATTTCCTTTGCCCATTTTTTAAATTGGATTATTTGTCTTTTTGTTGTAGAGGTGCTGGATTTTCCTGTAGATTTTAAAGAACAGACCTTTGCCTGATTTATAGTAGCCATTTTTTTTTTTTTCTCCAGTTTGTAGATTCTCTTTTTACTGTTTTGGTGAAGTTTTTTGATGAGCATATGTGTTTAATTTTTAGAAGATCCCAGTTATCTAGCTTAGCTTCTGGAATTTGTGTGTTGTTAGTTATGGTTTGTATCCTGTTAATGCTGTGTGTTAGGGTCTCTAGTGTTGATCCTATTTTTTCTTCTACAAACTTTATAGTTTTTGGCTTTATATTTAGGTCTTTGATACATTTTGAATTAGTTTTTGTATATGGTGTTTGATATGGGTCCTGTTTCTTTTTTTTGCAGAAGGACACCCAGTTTTGCTGCCACCATTTTTTAAAAAGACTTGTCTTTTCCCTATTTAACAGACTTTTTGGGACCTTGCTGAAGATCAGGTCACCATAGGTGGATGGATTTACATCTGGGTTCTCAGTTCTGTTCCATTGGCGAATGTATCTGTCATTGTACCAGTACCAGGCTATTTGACTACTGTAGCTGTATAGTAAATTCTGAGGTCAGGTAGTACAAGTCCTACTTTATTCTTCTTCTTCAATAGTGCTTTATTTTTCTGGGGCCTCTTCCCTTTCATTATAAACTTAGCTATTAGTTTTTCTATTTCTTTAAAGAATGTTATTGGTATTTGGATCAAGACTGCATCGTCTTTGTAAATTGCATTGGGTAGAGTTGTCATTTTCACAATGTTGAGTCTACGTATCCAGGAGCATGGTATGTTTTTCCATTTATGTAGATCTCTTTTGGTTTCTTGCAGTAATGATTTGTAGTTTTCTTCGTATAGGTCTTTTACATTCCTGGTTAGATTTATCCCTAAGTATTCTATTTTTCTAGTTGCTATTATAAATGATGGAAACCCTGGTGGCATAGTGGTTAAGTGCTATGGCTGCTAACCAAAGGGTCGGCAGTTCGAATCCACCAGGCACTCCTTGGAAACTCTATGGGGCAGTTCTACTCTGTCCTATAGGGTCACTATGAGTCAAAATCGACTCGACGGCACTGGGTTGTTTTTTTTTTTTTTAATTATAAATGGTATTGTTTTCCTGATTTCCTTTTCATCACTCTTTCTACTGGCGTATAGGAATCTAACTGATTTTTGTATGTTTATCTTGTCTCTTACCATTCTGCCGAATCTTTCTATTAATTAGTTCCTGTAGTTTTCTCATGGAGTCTTTTGGGTTTTCTATGTATAATATCATACCATCAGCAAATAGGGAGAGTTTTACTTTTTCATTACCAATTTGGGTGACTTTTATTTCTTTTTCTCTCCTTGTTGCTCTAGCTAGGTCTTCCAGCACAAAGTTAAATAGGAGTGGTGATAAAGGCCATCCTTATCTTGTTCCTGTATTCAAGGGAAATGTTTTCAGCCTCTCTCTGTTAAGAATGATGTTGGCTGTTGGTTTTGCATGGATGCCCTTTATTACGTTGAGAAATTTCTCTTCTATACCTATTTTATTGAGTTTTTATCAGGAATGGAAGTTGGATTTTGTCGAATGCCTTTTCTTCATCGATTGAGATGGTCATGTGATTCTTTTCTTTCCTTTTATTTATGTGGGTTATTACAATGCTTGATTTTCTAATGTTGAACCATTCTCGGATACCTGGAATGAATCCTACTTGGTCGTAGCGTATTATTTTTTTGATATGCTGCTTAATTCTATTGGCTAGAATTTTGTTGAGAATTTTTGCATCTATATTCATAAGAGATATTGGTCTGTAATTTTATTTTTTTGTGGCGTCTTTGCCTGGTTTTGGTATCAGGATTCTGCTGGCTTCATAGAATGAATTCAGAAGTATCTTTTCCTTTTCTATGTTCTGAAATAGTTTGAACGGTACTGATGTAAGCTCTTCTCTGAATATTTGGTAGAATTCACCAGTGAAGCCATCTGGGCCTGGGCCTTTTTTTTGTTGTTGTTGGAAGTTTTTTTTATTACCTTTTCAATCTATTCTCTTGTTATGGGTCTGTTCAGATTTCCAACATCTTTTTGTGTTAATTTGGATAAGTAGCATATTTCTGGAAATTTGTCCATTTCCTCTAGGTCTTCAAATTTGTTGGAGTATAGTTTTTCATAATACTCTGTCATGATCCTTTTTATTTTAGTTGGGTCTGTTGTAATATCCCCCATTTCATTTCCTATTTCGGTTGTTGGTGTCCTCACCTGTTTTTCTTTAGTCAAGTTTGGCCAGTGGTTTGTTGATTTTTTTGATCCTTTCAAAGAACCAACTTTTGGTTTTGTTGATTTTTTCTATTGTTTTCCTATCCTCTACTTCATTTATTTCTGCTCTGATCTTTATTATTTCCTTTCTCATGGTAGCTGTGGACTTCTTTTGCTGTTCTCTTTCTATTTGTTTGAGTTGTGTAGCTAGTGTTTCAATTTTTTCCATTTCTTCTTTTTTGAAGTGTGCACCTATTGCTATAAATTGACCTCTGAGGACTGCCTTTGCTGTGTCCCAAAGGTTTTAGTATGATGTGTTTTCATTCTAGAAATTTTTTTGATTCCAAATCTAATTTCTTCTATTACCCATTAGTTTTTAAGGAGAGCGTTATTCAGTTTCCATGTAATTGATTTTTTTTCCCCTTACTCTTCCTGTTGTTAATTTCTAGTTTGATGGCACTGTAGTCAGAGAAGATACTTTGTATTATTTCAGTGTTTTGGATTTTGTTGAGGACTGCTCTGTGGCCTAAAATGTGGTCTATTCTGGAGAAAATTCCATGTGCATTGGAAAAGAATGTGTACTTTGCAGCTGTTGGGTAGAGTGTTCTATATATGTCTATGAGGTCAAGTTGGTTGATTGTGTCCTTTTGCTCTTCTGTGTCTTTGTTGAGTTTCTTTCTAGATGTTCTGTGCTTTACCAAGAGTAGAGTGTTGAAGACTCCTGCTATTACTATGGAACTGCCAATTTCTCTTTTCAGTGCTGTTGGAGTTTCTTTTATGTATTTTGGAGCCCTGTCATTGGGTGCGTAGGTGTTTATAATGTTTATGTCTTCATGGTGCATAGTCCCTTTAATTATATGGTGCCCTTCTTTGTCTTTTATGATGGATTTTGTTTTAAAGTCTATTTTATCTGAGATTAGTATTGCCACTCTTGCTCTTTTTTGATAGCCATTTGCTTGATATATTTTCTTCCATCCTTTGATTTTTAATAATTTCACATCTTTGTTTCTAAGATGTGTCTCTTGTAGACAGCATATTGATGTATCCTGTTTTTTTTTAATCCGTTCTGTCACTCTCTGACTCTTTATGGGTGCGTTTAGGCTATTTACATTCAATGTAATTATTGATAAGTGTGAGTTTATTGCTGTCATTTTGTAGTGTCCTTTTTTTGTGTGTGTGGTGCTGATGTTGTCTTTGTTCCTCTTACTCTCTTATGCTGAATTTCTTTTGTTTATGGATTTTTTTCATTTTTTTGTTTTTGTAGATTTTGTTTTTATTGAAACTATGTTTTTCTTCTTTATTTTGATAAGTAGGTTTGTTAACTTTCTTTGTGGTTACCTTGAAAATTACACTGATTTTCCTAGGTTTGAACCAGTCTATTATTACTTGGTATGCCTTGCCTTCTTCTCCATTAGTAAGTTCTATACATCATTTTTTTCCCTCTTTTATTGTTCTGACATTGTTGTCATTTACAGATTAATCTCTCTGGTTCCCTTTTGTAAATCTTTTGGTTTTGGGTAGTCCTTGAGTGTTCATTTCCTAGGTTGGTATCTTCCTGGTATGATTTTTCATCCTAGATTCAGGTTGTGGTCTGATGTTGTTTGTTCAGCTGGTATGGGACCTCCACTGGTATCTCTCCTTACCCTCTGTTCCCTGTCAGTTTCTTATTCCATTTGGTGCTTAGCTGAGTTCTTTACCTCCTCATTTGATGTTTATGGTTCCAGGATTCATGTTTGTCTCTGTTTTACTTAGTTTTTCAGGTCTTTGCTGTGGAGAGACTGCATGGTGCTTCTATTGATAACACCACATTGTCTCCTTCTCCTCCCAAGATTCATTTTTGATAAAAATTCTCAGCAAACTAGGAAGGGCATCTGTGAAATATCCACAGCTCACAACAGACTGAAAACTTTCCCTCTAACATCAGGAACAAGGCAGGGATTTCATCTGAACACTTGTGTTCGACATTGTAATAGAGGTTATAACCAATGCAGTCAGGCAAGAAAAAAAATAAATAAAAGGTATCCAGATTGGAAAGGAAAAGTAAAATTGTTTTTATTCACAGACAGCATCTACTCTAATGGAATCTATTTAAAAAAAGGTAGTAGAACTAATTAATTTCACGCAATTGCAAAATACAAAACCAATACATACAAATCAGTTATATTTCTCCCCCCATGCATCTGTCAGTTTGTCTAACTGTTGGGGCTTGCATGTTGCTGTGATGCTGGAAGCTGTGCCACCAGTATTCAAATACCAGCAGGGTCGCTCACGGCTGACAGGTTTCAGCTGAGCTTCCAGACTAAGACAGACAAGGAAGAAGGACCTAATGGTCTACTTCTGAAAAGAGTTAGTCAGTGAAAACCTTATGAATAGTAGTGAAACATTGCCTAATATAGTGCCAGAAAATGAGCTGCTCAAGTTGGAAGGCACTCAAAAGACGACTGGGGAAAAGCTGCCTCCTCAAAGTACAGTTGACCTCAATGACATGGATGGAGTGGAGCTTTCGGGACCTTCATTTGCTGATGTGGGATGACTCAAAATGAGAAGAAACAGCCACAAACATCAATTAATAATCGGAATGTGGAATGTAAGAAGTATGAATCTAGGAAAATTGGATATCACCAAAAATGAAATGAATAAGCATGGATATCCTAGACATTAGCGAACTCAAATGAACTGGTATTGGCCATTTTGAATCCAACAATCATATGGTCTACTATGCCAGGAATGACAAGTTGAAGAGGAATGGTGTTGCATTCATAATCAAAAAGAACATTTCAAGATCTATCCTGAAGTACAGTGCTTTCAGTGATAGGATAATATCCATATGCTACAAGGAAGACCAGTTAATGCCACTATTATTCAAATTTATGCATCTACCACTAATTCCACACCACTAAAGGCAAAGATGAAGAAATCGAAGATTTCTCCAGCTTCTGCAGTCTGAAATTGATCAAACAAGCAGTCAGGATGCTTTGATAATCACTGGTGATTGGAATGCAAAAGTTGGAGACAAATAAGAAGGGTTGGTAGTTGGAAAATGTGGCCTTGGTTATGGAAAGGATGCTGAAATCACATGATAGAGTTTTGCAAGATCAATGACTTCTTCATTGCAAATGCCTTTTTTCGACAACATAAACAGTGACTACATATGGACTTTTCCAAATGGAATACACAGGAATCAAATGGACTACATTTTCAGAAACAGACAATGGAAAAGCTCAATATCATCAGTCGGAACAAGGCCAAGGGCTGACTGTGGAACAGTACATTGATTGCTCATATGCAAGTTCAAATGACCCTGAAGAAAATTAGAACAAGTCCATGAGAGCCAAAGTACAACCTTGAGTACTAAAAAAAAAAAAAAAAAAATTTGCCGTCGAGTCAATTCCAACGCATAGCGACCCTATAGGACAGAATAGAAATGCCCCATAGGGTTTCCAAGGAAAGCCTGATGGATTTGAACTGCTGAACTTTTCAACCACTATGTCACCAGGCTTTCCAACCTTGAGTATATCCCACCTGAATTTAGAGACCATCTTAAGAATATATTTGACACATTAAACACTAATGACTGAAGACCAGTTGAGTTGTAGAATGATGTCAAGGGCATCATACATGAAGAAAGCAAGAGGTCATTAAAAAGACAGGAGAGAAAGAAAGGCAAAAATGGATGCCAGAAGAGATTCTGAAACTTGCTCTTGAACATCAAGTAGCTAAAGTAAAAGGAAGAAATGAAGTAAAAGTACTGGACAGATTTCAAAGGGCAGCTCTAGAAGACAAAGTAACATATTGTAATGGCATGTGCAAAGAGCTGGAGATAGAGAACCAAAAGGGAAGAACATGCTTGGCATTTCTCAAGCTGAAAGAACTGAAGAAAAAATTAAAGCCTTGAGTTGCAATATTGAAAGATTTTATGGGGGAAAATATTAAATGATGCAGAAAGCATCAATAGAAGATGGAAGGAATACACAGTGACACTATAGCAAAAAGAATTGTTCAACATTCAGCCATTTTAGGAGGTATCATATGATCAGGAACCAATGGTACTGAAGGAAGAGGTCCAAGCTGCAGTGAAGGCGTTGGAGAAAAACAAGGCTCCGGGAATTGACGGAATATCAATTGAGATGTTTCGACAAATGGATGGAGCTCTGAAAGTGCCCACTCTTCTATGCCAAGAATTTTGGAAGACAACTGCCTGGCCAACCAACTGGAAGAGATCCATATTTATACCTATTCCAAAGAAAGAGGATCCAGTTGAATGAAGAAATTATCAAACAACATAATTAATATCACACGCAAGTAAAGTTTTGCTGAAGATCATTCAAAAGCAGCTGCAGGACTACATCGACAGGGAACTGCTAGAAATTCAGCCCTGATTCAGAAGAGGACGTGGAACTAGGGATATCATGGCTGATGTCAGATGGATCCTGGCTGAAAGCTGAGAATACGAGAAAGATGTTTACTTGTGTTTTATTGACTATGCCAAGGTTTTCAACTGTGTGGATCATAACAAAGTATAGATAACATTGAGAAGAGTAGGAATTCCAGATGACAATCAAAGGCTACAGTCTTCGGTATGGATTACATCTCAACATAAAGAAAACAAAAATCCTCATAATTAGACCAAAAAGCAACATCATGATGAACAGAGAAAACATTGCAGTTGTCAAGGATTTTATTTTACTTGGAACCACAACCAATACCCATGGAAGCAGCAGTCAAGAAATGAAAAGATGCATTGCATTAGGAAAATCTGCTGCAAAGGACCTCTTTAAAGTGTTGAAAAGCACATATGTCACCTTGAAGACTAAGGTGCTCCTGACCCAAGCCATGGTGTTTTTAATTGCCTTATAATCATGCGAAAGCTGGGCGATGAATAAGGAAGAACAAAGAAGAATTGATGCCTTTGAACTGTGGTGTTAGTGAGGAATATTGAATATACCATGGACTGCTAAAAGAATGAACAAATACATCTTGGAAGAAGTACAACTAGAATACTCCTCAGGAGCAAGGATGGCAAGACTAGTCTCCCACATTTTGGACACATTATCAGGAGGGATCAGTCCCTGGAGAAGGACATCATTCTTGGTAAAGTAGAGGGTTAGCAAAAAAAGAAGAAGACTCTCAACGAGATGGATTGACACAGTGGCTGCAACGACGGGCTCAAGTACGGCAACAATCATGAGCATGGTACAGGACGAGGCAGTGTTTCGTTCTGTTGTACGTAGGGTTGCTATGAGTCAGAACTTGACTGGATGGCACCTAAGAACAACTACAACATTATATTTCTATATACTAGCAAGAAGATAATGGGAAATTGAAATAAAAGTAGCATTTACAATTACATAAAAATGAAATAATTAGAGATAAATCTGACAAAAGTTGTGAAAGACCTTTACTTTGCAAACTACAATATATCGCTGAGAAAAATGAAAGAAGATCTAAATAAATGGAGCAATATACTTTGTTCATGGTTTACATTGTTTATGAGTTTGAAGATTTGATATTTTTATTATGTTAAAAAAAAATACTCCCCAAATTGATTAACATAGTCCTAAACAAAGCTCTAGCAGGCTTTTTTTTTTTTGGTACAAATTGACAAACTGATTCAAAAATTAATTTGGAGATACAAAGAATCTAGAATATACAAAACAACTTTGGAAAAAACAAACAAACAAAAGAACAATGATGAAAAAAACAGTACCTGATTTCCAGGCTTTTTACAAAGCTACAGTAATTAAAACAGCACAGTATTGAGATAAAGTTCAAAAAATAGATCAATAGGACAGGATAAACCCATTGCTGTCAAGTTGATTTCAACTCATAGTGACCCTACAGGACAAAATAGAATTGCCCCATAGGATTTCCAAAGCTATAATCTTTACAGAAGCAGACTGCCATATCTTTCTCTTGAGGATCGGCTGTTGAATTGGAACCATTGACCTTTCAGTTAGCAGCCCAGCATTTAACCCCTGCACCACCAGAATAGGAAATCTAAAAATAAACACACACTTATATGGACAGCTGATTTTTCACAAAAATGCAAAAGTAATAGAATGGAGAAAGAATAGCCCTTTCAACAAAGAGTGCTGGAACAATTGGATATCTATCAAAACCTACTGCTGTCTAGTTAATTCCAACTCATAGCTACCCCATATAATTTCCAAGGCTGTAAATCTTTACAGAAGCAGACTGCCACGTCTTTCTCCCGCTCTATATGCAATAAGAAAAAAAGAAGAACTTGGATTTATACCTCACATCATATACAAAAATTAACTCAAATGATCATAGATTTCAATATAAGACTTAAAACTATAAAACTTCTAGAAGAAAACACTTTGTGAGCCTTAGTCAGGCAAAGATTTCTTAGACATGACACCAAAAGCATAATCCATAAAAGAAAAAAATTGTATTTTGGACTTCACGAAAATTAATAACTTCTGCTCTTCGAAAGATGCCATAAGAAAATAAAAAGATAAGCTGCTTAGTTTCCTAGGACTACCACAACAGAATACCATAAAGTGAGTGACTTTAAAGAACAGAATTTTATGGTTTCACTGTTCTAGAGGCTGTAAATCTAAATTTAGGGCCTCAACCATGTTGATTCCTTCTGAGGGCTTTAAGAGAGGAACTGTTCCATGCCTCTCTCCTAGTTTCTGGTGACTGCTGGCAATCCTTGGTGTTCCTTTGCTGCTTGTAGATGCATCTGCCTCCTTTGTCACAGTCATCTGTCTCCCCACTGCCTCTGACTCTCTTTTTATAAGACAACACTCAAAAGGGATTAGGATTAGGATTTACCTAATCCTGTATGATTTTGTTAATTTAACTGATAACACCTGCAAGGAAAAAAACCTATTCCCCAAACAAAGTCACATTCACTAGTGCAGGGGTTAGGATTTTAATATATCTTTTTGAGAGACACAATCAATCCATAACATATGCCAAAGACTGGGAGAAAATATTTGCAAACCATATACCTAACGAAGCACTTGTATTCAGAATGCATAAAGAACTCTCACAACTCAACAATAACAAAACAACTCAGTTAAAAAACAGGCCAAAAATTTGTACAGACAGTGCACCAAAAAAAATATTCCTTTGGCAAATAAACACCTGAAAAAATGTTCAGCATTATCAGTCATTAGGAAAGTACAGTGAGATATTGCTACACACCTGTTCTAATCTCTAAGATTTAAAATACTGACCATATCAAGTGTTGGCAAGGGTATGGGACAATCAGAACTTTTCATACACTGCTAGTGGGAATGAAAGTGGAACAACAGTTTTGTCAGACAGTTTCACACTTTCTTTAAAATTTAAATATATACTTTCTATATGACCCAGGCATTCCAGGCCTAGGTATCTCCTTAAGAGTAATAAAAATGTTCATGTTGTTGTTAGGTGCCATTGAGTTGGTTCCCATTCACAGCAACCCTATAGGACACAGTAGAACTGCCCCATAGGGGTTCCGTAGGCTAGTGGATTCCAACCACCGACCATTTGGTTAGCACCTGAACTCTTAACCACTATGCCACCTGGGCTCCTACACATGTTCATAGCACCTTTATTTGTAATAGCCAAAAATTAAAAACAGCACAAATGTCAATAAATAGATGAATGGATAAACAAATTGCTCAATATATATGTATATATAAATATGTTATATATCTTATACATAAACAGTGAAAATATATACAAATATATCATATGTTTTATATATATATATATAAACAGTAAATGTATGTGTGTGTATATTTAAACCACATATAGCCTATATGGTATACACAAATTCAAATTCATTTTGGGCAACCTGGAAGCCACTTCAAGGAAACAGGCAGTTATTCTGTTAAGCAGATGTAGATGTTTGTTTTCAATCCTGATATTACATGGACAAGTCTATATTAAGTACTCCAGGGGGAGGAGCAGCATGAGTATATTTATTTAACAATGATTTACAATTCCAAACCATGCCTGGAAACTAGTGTGAAATCATAGACATTTACTGATGAGTTTTATTGGATTTTTGGGGGGCCTCACTCTTATCAAGTGATTGTCCCTAATCATTTTTTCATATTACTTCAGGAGGTCTTTAAGAAATGGAAAATGGATTGAGGTGGGGCAAAGATGGCAGAACAGCCATACGCTTCCAGCGAGCCCTCTTACAACAAAGGCCTGAAACATCAAGTGAAACGATTATATTTATGACAAGCTAGGAGCCCTGAACATCAATGGGAAGGTTAGAAAAGAGACTAAGTGTCAGGGTTAGAGTGAGACTGTTCAGAAGCAGAGAGGAGTTGCCGGACCCGAATCACTGGGATCCCTCAGGCACCATTCCTGGAAGTGGCTGTGGCAGGTTGGTGGTAGCGTTTGGCCACAGTTTTCTCAGGGAGAAGCAGCCAGCTGCGCAGCCTACTCACAACTCCGGAACCAGAGAAGAGTGGCGATCTCAGCAAAAGCTAAGTACTTGTATATATTTTACCGTGCCCCCTGCCCCTAAGCCAGCTTCAGTGGCTGTTGATTTCCTTGGGCCTGAGATAGGCCCATTTGAATGCCCTGAGCCATGTTCCCGGACTTGGAGAAGGAATAAATTTGCAATGGGGAGAAAAGATAATTTGCCACCTCACTAACCTGGGGAGCTCAGGACAGAAGTGGCTCCTGTCCAGGCATAAATGGTCCATAGACTTTGAATACCTTTCCCCCCTGTGTGGACCTGTGTGGGCCTATTCCAGGAGAATAGGCCCTTGCTGGCAGACTGCAACTGTTTAAGTTGTGCGATGAAGAGGTGGGTGCTTGATATTTGACTCAGCTTTGCCTATTAAACAGGGTCCTCACTTACCCACATCAGGGGCGTAAGGACTGGTGGCTCCTCTCGGTCACCCACCTCCTGCGATAGGGGTCCAAGGATAACTGGTACCTCCCAGTCCTTACAGCAAAAAGCACTGGGTGCCCATGGTCTGTCTGCAGAGCCCACCCACCTGCATGCTCTAGGGAAGAGGGATGCACTTTCCTCAGAGACACTCAGGGGATGGTCCTCAGCCCCCTGCCTTGTTTGGAGTGTGACCCCCTGCTACAACCAGATACCAGTACCTACACCAAACAACCCTGCTCCTCTAAGACTGTAGGACAGAGCCTGGACCCGACACTTGATGATCAGCTAACTGGACACCTGAGCTGAATCCACACAAGAAAAGTGAATGTGCTCATAAGCTCATATACCTGATAACAGCTCTAGCCATCTGAGGACAGAACATCAGAGCCCCAAAGGTGAAAATAATCAAGCTAGCTCACTCAAGCAACCCATCTGGGCATATTAAAACAAAACAAAGTGAGAAACTATGATACAGTAAGCAAACATAAAATAAACTAATACAATAACTTATAGATGTCTTGGAGACAACAGTCAATATCAAACCACATAAAGAAACACACCATGATCGCTTTAAGAAGCTGTCAAAACAGAGAATCAAAAGATCTTCTGGATGAAGCCACCTTTCTGGAATTACTGAATGCAGAATTCAAAAGATTAATACACAGAGCTCTTTAAGACATAAGGAGGATCAGACAATACACAGAACAAGCCAAAGAACACACAGATAAAACAGGTGAAGAAATTAAAAAGGTACTTCAAGAACATAATGAAAAATTTAATAAGCTGCAAGAATCCATAGACACCAATCAGAAATTCAGAATATTAACAATAAAATTACAGAATGAGACAACTCGATAGAAAGTCAGAGGAGCAGAATCAAGTAAGTGGAAGGCAGAATTGGGGACCTTGAAGTTAAAGCACTTGGCACCAATATATTTGAAGAAAACTCAGATAAAAGAATTTTTAAAAAATGAAGAAACCTTAGGAATCATGTGGGACTCTATCGAGAGAAATAACCTATGAGTGATTGGAGTACCAGACAGGGAGGGGTAACAGAAAACACAGAGAGAATCACTAAAGATTTTTTGGCAGAAAACTTCCCTGATATCATGAAAGATGAGAAGATATCAATCCAAGATACTCATTGAACTCCACATAAGGTAGATTTTAAAAGAAAGTCACCAAGACATATTATAATCAAACTTGCCAAAACCAAAGATAAAGAGAAAATTCTAAGAGCAGCTAGGGATAAACGGAAAGTCACCTACAAAGAACAGTCAATAAGAATAAGCTCAGACTACTCAGCAGAAACCATGTAGGCAAGAAGGCAGTGGGATGACTTATATAAAGCGTTGAAGGAAAAAAATTGCCAGCCAAGAATCATATATCCAGCAAAACTGTCTCTCAGATATGAAGGTGAAATTAGGACATTTCCAGATAAACAGAAGTTTAGGGATTTTGTAAAAACCAAAACAAAACTACAAGAAATAATAGAGTTCCTTGGTTAGAAAATCGATAATATCAGGTATCAACCCAAAACTAGAACACTGGACAGAGCAATCAGGTGTTAATCCAGACAGGGAAATCACAAAAATAAATTAAGATTTAAAAAAACCCTCAAAACAGGGAAACAGTGATGTCATTATATAAAAAAGACCACATTAAAATCATAAAGAGGGACTGAGACATGCAGTCCTAGCTCTTTCATATGGAGAGGAAGACAAGGCATTATAAAGAAATAAAATTTAGGTTGAAACTTAGAAAAATAGAGGTAAATATTAAGGTAAACACAAAGGAGACTAACTATCCTACTCATCAAAATAAAATGCAAGGAAAAAGTAGAAAGAGAGCAGAAACAAAATCAACAATGAATAAGAGGAAAAGACAATATATAAACTACTCACCACAAAAAACTAAGTGGGAAAAAGAAACTGTAAACAACACACAAAGACATCAAAATGACAGCACTAAACTCATACATATCCATAATTACACTGAATGTTAATGGACTAAATGCACTGATAAAGTGGTAGAATGGATAAAAAAACACAATCCATCTATGCGCTACCTACAAAAGACACACCTTAGGCATAGAGACACAAACTAAAACTCAAAGGATGGAAAAAATATATCAAGCAAACAACAATCAAAAAAAGAGCAGGCGTGGCAATATTAACCTCTGACAAAATAGACTTAAAAGTTAAATCCACCACAAAGGATAAGGAAGGACACTATATATTGATTAAAGGGACAATATACCAGGAAGCTATAACCATATTAAGTATTTATGCACCCAATGACAGGGCTGCAAGATACATGAAATAAACTCTAACAGCACTGAAAAGTGAGAAAGACAACTCCACAGTATTAGCAGGAGACTTCAGCACACCACTTTCGGTGAAGGACAGGACATCCAGAAAGATGCTCAATAAAGACATAGAAGATCTAAATACCACAATCAGCCAGTGCAACCTTATAGATATACAGAACACTCCACCCAACAGCAACCAAGTATACTTTCTTTTCTACTGCATATGGGACATTCTCTAGAATAGACCACATATATTAGGTCATAAAGCAAGTCTTAGTGGAATCCAAAACATCGAAATATTACAAAGCATCTTCTATAACCACAAGGCCATAAAAGTAGAAATCAATAACAGAAAAAGCAGGGAAAAGAAATCAAACATTTGGAAACTGAACAATACCCTCCTCAAAAAAGACTGGGTTATAGAAGACATTGAGGATGGAATAAAGAAATTCATAGATTCCAATGAGAATGAAAACACTTCCTATCAGAACCTTTGAGACACAGCAAAAGTGGTGCTCAGAGGTCAATTTATATCAATAAATGCACACATCCAAAAAGAAGAAAGGGCCAAAATCAAAGAATTATCCCTACAACTTGAACAAATAGAACGAGAGCAACCAAAGAAACCCACAGGCACCAGAAGAAAGCAAATAATAAAAATTAGAGCAGAACTAAATGAAATAGAAAACAGAAAAATAATTGAAAGCATTAACAAGACCAAAAGCTTGTTCTTTGAAAAAATTAACAAAATTGATAAACCATTGGCCAAATTGACAAAACAAAAACAGGGGAGGAAGCAAATAACCCAAATAAGAAATGAGATGGGTGATATTAAAAAAGACCCAACTGAAATTAAAAGAATCGTATCAGATTACTATAAAAATTGTACTCTAACAAATCTGAAAACTTAGAAGAGATGGATGAATTCCTGGAAACACACTACCTACCTAAACTAAGACAAACAGCTAAATAAACCCATAATAAAAGAAGAGATTGGAAAGGTAATCAAAAAACTCCCAACAACAACAATAACAACAAAAAAGCCCTGGTCGAGAGGGCTTCACTGCAGAGTTCTACCAAACTTTCAGAGAAGAATTAACACCACTACTACTAAAGGTATTTCAGAGCATAGAAAAGGACGGGATACTCCCAAACTCATTTTATGAAGCCAGCATATCCCTGATACCAAAACCAGGTAAAGACAGTACAAGAAAAGAAAATTATACACCTATATCCCTCATGACTGGGTTGGGATTTTATCCCTCATGAACTTAGATGCAAAAATTCTCAACAAAATTCTAGCCAATAGAATTCAACAACATATCAAAAAAAAAAAAAAAAAATTCACCATGACCAAGGGGGATTCATACCAGGTATGCAGGGATGGTTCAACATTAGAAAAACAAATCGATGTAATCCATCATATAAAAACATGATTTTATCAATCGATGCAGAAAAGGCATTTGACAAAGTTCAACACCCATTCGTGATAAAAACTCTCAGCAAAATAGGAATACAAGGAAAATTCCTCAACTTAATAAAGGGCATTTATACAAAGCCAACAGCCAACATTATCCTAAATGGAGAGATTGAAAGCATTCCTCTTTAGATTGGGAACTAGACAAAAATGCCCTGTATCATAACTCTTATTCAACATTGTGCTGGAAGTCCTAGCCAGAGCAATTAGGCTAGATAAAGAAATAAAGGGAATCCACATTGGTAAGGAAGAAGTAAAAGTATCTCTATTTGCAGATGACATGATTTTATACACAGAAAACTCTAAAGAATTCTCAAGAAAACTACTGAAACTAATAGAAGAGTTCATTCAGCAGAGGATCAGGATACGAGATAAACATACAAAAATCAGTTGGATTCCTCTACACTAAAAAAAAAAAAGAACATGGAAGAGGAAATCACCAAATCAATACCATTTACAATAGCCCCCAAGAAGATAAAGTGCTTAGGCATAAATCTTACCAAAGACATAAAAGACCTATACAAAGAAAACTACAAGACACTACTGCAAGAAACCAAAAGAGACCTACATAAGTGGAAAAACATACCTTGCTCATGCATAGGAAGAATTAATGTTGTAAAAATGTCTATTCTACCAAAAGCCATCTATAGATATAATGCAATTTCCATCCAAATTCCCATGACATTTTTTAATGAGATGGAGAAACAAATCACCAACTTCATATGGAAGGGAAAGAGGCCCCGGATAAGTAAAGCATTACTGAAAAAGAAGAACGAAGTGGGAGGCCTTACTCTGCCTGATTTTAGAACCTATTATACTGCTACAGTAGTCAGAACAGCCTGATACTGGTACAACAACAGACACATAGACCAATGGAACAGAATTGAGAATCCAGACATAAATCCATCCACATATGAGCAGCTGATATTTGACAAAGGCCCCAAAACAGTTAAATGGGGAAAAGACAGTCTTTTTAACAAGTGGTGCTGATGTAACTGGATATCCATCTACAAAAAAATGAAACAAGACCCATACCTCACAACATGCACAAAAACTAACTCAAAATGGATCAAAGGCCTAAATATAAAATCTAAAATGATAAAGATCATAGAAGAAAAAATAGAGACCATGCTAAGAGCCCTAAGACACGGCATAAACAGTATACAAAACATTACTAACAATGTAGAAGAGAAACTAGTTAAATGCAAACTCCTAAAAATCAAACACCTATGCTCATCCAAAGACTTCACCAAAAGAGTAAAAAGATTACCTACAGACTGGGAAAACATTTTTAGCTATGATATTTCCGATCAGCATCTGATTTCTGAAACTTACATGATACTGCAAAAACTCAATTACAAAAAGACAAATAACCCAATTAAAAAATGGGCAAAGGATATGAACAGACATTTCACTAAATAAGACATTCAGGTGTCTAACAGATACATGAGGAAATGCTCAGGATCATCAGCCACTAGAGAAATGTAAATCAAAACTAATATGAGATTTCATCTCAATCCAACAAGGCTGACAGTAATCCAAAAAACCCAAGATAATAAATGCTGGAGAGGTTGTGGAGAGACTGGAACACTTATACACTGCTGGTGGGAATGTCAAATGGTACAACCACTTTGGAAATCGATTTGGCGTTTCCTTAAAAAGCTAGAAATAGAACTACCATACCATCCAGCAACCCCTCTCCTTGGAATATATCCTAGAGAAATAAGAGCCTTTACACAAACAGATATATGCACACCCATGTTTATTGCAGCACTGTTTACAATAGCAAAAATTTGGACGCAACCAAGGTGCCCATCAATGGATGAATGGATAAATTATGGTATATTCACACAATAGAATATTATACATCAATAAAGAACAATGATGAATCCGTGAAACATTTCATAACATGGAGGAATCTGGAAGGCATTATGTTGAGTGAAATTAGCTGCAAATGGACAAATATTGTATAAGACCACTATTATAATAACTGGAGAAATAGTTTAAACAGTAAAGAGAATATTCTTTGATAGTTATGAGGGGGGGGGAGGGAGGGAGGGAGGGAGGGAGGGAGACGGGTTTTCACTAATTAGATAGTAGATAAGAACTACTTTAGGTGAAGGGAAAGACAACATACAATACAGGAGAGGTCAGCACAACTGGACTAAACCAAAAGCAAAGAAGTTTCCTGAATACACTGAATGGTTGGAAGGCCAGCGTAGCAGGGATGGGGGTTTGGGGGCCACGGTTTCAGGGGACATCTAAGTCAATTGGCATAATAAAATCTATTAAGAAAACATTCTGCATCCCACTTCGGAGAGTGGCATCTGGAGTCCTATACGCTAGGAAGTGGCCATCTAAGATGCATCATTTGGTCTCAACCCACCTGGAGCACAGGGCAATGAAGAACACCAAAGACACAGGGTAATTATGAAAAAGCCACATAAACCAGAGACTACATCAGCCCAAGACCAGAAGAACTAGATGGTGCCCGGCTACAACCAATGACTGCCCTGACAGGAAACACAACAAAGAACCCCTGAGGGAGCAGGAGAGCAGTGGGATACAGACCCCAAATTCTTGTAAAAAGACCAGGCTTAATGGTCTGACTGAGAGTAGAAGGACCCTGGAGGTCATGGTCCCCAGACCTTCTCTTAGCCCAAGACAGGAACCATTCCCAAATCCAACTCTTCAGATAGGGATTGGACTAAACTATGGGATACACAATGAGCTTATTGGATCAAGCAGACACATGAGACATTGGCATCTCCTGTCTGAAGGGGAGATGAGAGGGTAGAGAGGGTCAGAAGCTGGCCGAATGGACTTGAAAAGAAATAAAGGAGGGAAGGAGTGTACTGTCTCATTAGGGGGAGAGCAATTAGGAGTATATATAGCAAGTATATATTAGGTGTTTATAAATTTTTGTATAAGAGTCCAACTTGATTTGTAAACTTTCACTTAAAGCACAAGAAAAAGTAAAAGCCAAAAAAGAGAAATGGAAAATGTGGCGGATAGGAGTAATCCCTAGGCTCCTATCTCCATTCATCATGTTGTTTTGCTAGCTGCTTTCCAGTTGATTCGGACTCATGGTGACCCCATGGGTGCAATGTAGAACTGCTTGATAGGATTTTCAAGGCTGTGACCTTTCAGAAACACATCTCCAGACCTGTCTCCCAAGGTGCCTCTGGGTAGGCTCAAACCTCCAACTTTTGGGCAAGTAGTCAAGCACTTAATTTTTTTGCACCACCCTGTGAGACCCCATTCATCATATTTGTGGTATTGTTGTTGTTAGGTGCCTTTGAGTCGGTTCTGATTTATAGCAACCCCATGTACAACAGAAAAAAACACTACCCGGTCCTGTGCAATCCACCACACAGTCCTTGGCATGCTTGAGCCCATTGTTGTAGCCACTTTGTCACTCCATCTCATTGAGGGTTTTCCTGTTTTTGTTGAATCTACTTTACCAAGCATGATGTCCTTTTCCAGGGACTGGTCCTTTCTGACAACATGTCTAAAGTATGTGAGACAAAGTCTCGCCATCCTCACTTCTAAGGAGCATCCTGGCTGTACTTCTTCCAAAACAGATTTGTTTGTTCTTCTGGTAATCTATGGTATATTCAATATTCTTGGCTAACATCGTAATTAAAGGCATCAATTCTTCTTAGGTCTTCCTTATTCATTGTCCAGCTTTCACATGCATGTGAGTCGATTGAAAATACCATGGCTTGGGTCAGGCGCACCTTAGTCCTCAAGGTGACATTTTTGTTTTTTAAAGTTTTAGAGAGGTCTTTTGCAGCAGATTTGCCCACTGCAATATGTTATTTTATTTCTTGACGACTGCTGCTTCTATGGGCATTGAGATTGTGGATCAATGAAATGATCCTTGACAACTTCAGTCATTTCTCCATTTATCATGATGTTGCTGATTGGTCCAGTTGTGAGGATTTTTGTTTTATGTTGAAGTGTAATCCATACTGAAAGCTGTGGTCTTTGATCTTCATCAGTAAGTGCTTGAAGCCCTCTTTACTTTCAGCAAGGAAGGTTGTGTCATCTGTATATCTCAGGTTGTTAATGAGTCTTCCTCCAGTCGTAATGGTGCATTCTTCTTCATAGAGCCCAGCTTCTCGGATTATTTGCTCAGCATACAGATTGAATAAGTATGGTGAAAGAATACAGTCCTGACACACACCTTTCCTGATTTTAAACCATGCAGTATCCCCTTGTTCTGTCCAAATAACTTCCTTTTTATCTATGTACAGGTTCCATATGAGCATAACTAATTGTTCTGAAATTCCCATTATTTGCAATGTTATCCATTATATTTACCTAAAAAATCCAATTCTGGTTAAACCTAAGTATCTGTCTCCTTTTCCACTGTACTGGAGCAGCTGAATGATGCTGGAGAAAATCAAACAACAATGCCGCCTATTTCCCTTCAAATCTATGTCTAAAAATTTACAAATGGGTATTCAATAATGTTTAACAATCCTACAAAGTCCCCTGGTAAGTGCACTTTCCCACTTTTCAAAATCGCTGTTTTACTTCTTGTTCTCTTTTCTCAAACCTACTACCCCCCGTCTGATCTAATGATTTCACTTGACATTTCACTGAGAAGATAGAAACAGTAAGAAAAGAGCTTTTGTATTTTTCTAACCACCAGTTCTACCACTTTGCCAACATATGTGCCACACACTCTACCTTTCCTTCTTTTGCAGCAGATAAACTGCCCAAGTTCCTCAGAAAGTTAAAAACTACCTATGGCCCAGAAATCTTAATTCCGGCTGTATACACAAAATAATTGAAAGTAGGATGCAAAAAGACCCTGTACACCAAAGTTCATTGCAGCACTAGTCGCAATAGCTAAAAAGTGGAAACAACCTATATGTCCATCAACAGATGAATGGATAAACACAATGTGGTACATACATAGAGGTACCTAGGTGGTGCAAATGGTTTGCATTCAGCTGCCAACCTGAAGGTTGGCAGTTTGAACCTACCTAGTGGGAACACAGAAGAAAGGCCTGGCAATGAGCTTCCATTAAGATTACAGCCAAAAATACCCTATGGTGCAGTTTACTCTTTAACACATTGTGTTGCCATGAGTCAGAATTGACTGGGTGGCAATAGTTTGGTGTTTACATACAGTGGAATATCACCAAAACCAAAAACCCATTGCCATTGCGTCAAATTCCAACTCATAGGGACCCTATAGGACAGAGTAGAATTGCCCCATAGTGTTTCCCAGGCTGTAAATCTTTACTGGAACAGATCGCCACATTTTTCTATGGCAGAGTGGCAGGTGCATTCCAATTGCCGACCTTTTGGTTAGCAGCCAAGTCTTAACCACTGCATCATCAGAGCTCCTACAATGGAATATTATTCAGTTATAAAGAGAAATGAAGTGCCGATACATGTCACAACATGGATGAACCTTGAAAACATTATGCTAAGTGAAATGTCTGTCACAAAAAGACAAATACTGTATGATCTCACTTATAGGAAATAGGCAAATGTATAGAGACCAAAGGTTATTCGTTTTTTTACTAGAGGTGGAGGAAAGGCAATAAAGGGGAGCCGTTGCTTAGGGGATGCTGAGCTTCACTTAATGGTGGTGGAATATGAAAAAGGGTAGTGGTAATGGTTATACAACATGAAGAATGTAATCCACGTCAGAAAATAATGTAAAAATTATTTAACTGACATGTTCCATTATATATTTTTACCACAATAAAACAAAACAAAAATTGTCCATACACCTATCTTCAGAACTCCTCCTCCTTGGTTAAGGGATTCCTTTATTCTGCTTCAAATTTAGATGTGGGAGTGCCCCAGAATTCAGTTTTTGGCTATCTGTTCTATCTGCACTTTTACGCTATACCTTCCCTCTCTGTATTCTCACCTAGTTCTGTGGCTTCAAATACCATCAATATGTTACTGACTCCCAAATTTTATCTCCAACCTTGGTCTCTCCCGTGAGTCCAATTACATACCGCCTTTTTTTTTTTTTTCACTGCTACCATTCTAGTTAAAGCCACCTGCACATATTGCCAGAACACCAGTCTCCTGCTTCTATTCTTTCTCCCTTCCTGCCTCACTCCATCTATTTCCTGCTCAGTAGCCAAAGTAATATATTTTTAAGGCCTAAATCAGAGCATATTAGTTCTCTATTTTAAAACTAATCAATGGCTTTTTCACAATCATTAGAAAAAAATCTGAATTCCTAACTGTGGCCTAAAAGAGGGGTCAGCAAACTATAGCCTGCAGGCCAATCTGGCCAGCCACCTGTTTTTGTAAATAAAGTTTTATCGTAATACAGCAATGGCCATTTGTTCAACTTATTGTTAATGATTGCTTTCCTGCTACAACAGCAGAATTGAGTAGTACAACGGACTGTATGGCCTGAAAAACCTAAAATATTTACTACTCTCTGACCTTTAACAAAATATTTACCAACCCCTGATCTGTGAAAACCAAACCAAACCAAAACGACCCCCGCCCCCCCTGCCCCCGAAAAACATATTTGGAAGTTTGGAGAGACTGTCTGAAATCCAAGTTGAGGAATTTTGAGTGTCTTTTCTTTGGTAACTCTTTAGATCTGCCAGTGGTTTTGCTTGTCATCTTGTCACTTTTTCAACAAATTTGCTGATAAAATTTCTGAGTTTGTGCCTTTTGGCCAAGGGCTCTGCCAGTGGAGTAGATGCATTGTTGAAAAACTGCCTGTGTAGGTATAATTAGAGCACTACTTAGGTCTCTGGATGAAACTGTTTTCCATAAAAACAATTCTCCGATTTTTAAATATAAGTGGGAAAATAGTTTTGCTACTCCAAATTTTGCATTTAAAGAGCTTCTCAGAAACACATCTGTTCTTTTACATAGGTAAACAACAAACTGGCCTCTTCTTCTAGAATTTGTCCAGGTGATCTCAGGCCAAGAAATGCCTGGCAAGCCATTTATAATTCATTTTTCTATAGTGAATGCTTCTTGTAGATACTCTGGCTTTTTAGAATCAAGACAGGTGTTTAAAGAGAGGGAGTGCATAAGGGAAGGGAGGAAGAAATCTGCACAGGATTTCCCCAGCAATAGAGAACATTCTCGTCTTCACATAATTTTTTATGCTGCAAATTTTTTTCCAATCCTCTTTACTATTTCTAAATTTTATTATCTACTGCACTTACCACCTCCAATGTCATTTTTGCCAAAATATGGAGCCTGCACAGAGTACGATACATAGGAAGCACACAATTATATTTGTTGAAAAACTATAGGGCAAAACAAAACATTTGATAAAATTTAACTTAAAATATTGTAATTTTGTTTTCATACCTGCATGGTCTATTTTCCAATGTGACACAATGAAGGCTATGAAGAGTGGAGAAGACGTAAAGTGGCTTTATGGTGAGAGATCACAACAGAAGCATGGTAAGAACATATTAAGTATGCTGGGTAGAATTGAAACCCCAGTTTAGGTGGTGGTTGCTGTTGTTAGGTGCCCTTGGGTCAGTTCTGACTCATAGCAACCCTATGTACAACAGAATGAAATGCTGCCTTGTCCTGCACCATCCTCACAACCCATTGCTATGTTTGAGCCTATTGTTGCAGCCACTGTGTCAATCCATCTCATTGAGGGTCTTCCTCTTTTTCATGACCCTCTACTTTACCGAGTATGATGTCCCTCTCCAGGGACTGTTCCTGCCTGATAACATGTCCAAAGTTCCTGAGATGGTCTCCCTATCCTTGCTTCTAAGGAGCATTCAGGCTGTACTTCTTCAAAACAGGTTTGCTTATTCTTCTGGTAGTCCATGATATATTCAACATTCTTTGCCAACACCATAATTCAAAGGCGTCAATTCTTCTTTGGTCTTCCTTATTCATTGTCTAGCTTTTGCATTCATGTGAGGTAATTGAAACTACCATGGCTTGGGCCAGGTGCACCTTAGTCCTCAAGGCGACATCTTTGCTTTTTAACACTTTACAGAGGTCTTTTGCAGCAGATTTGCCCAATGCAATATGTCATTTGATTTCTTGACTACTACTTCCATGGGTGTTGATTGTGGATCCAAGTGAAGTGAAATCCTTGACATCTTCAATATTTTCTCCATTTATCATGATGGTCCAGTTGTGAGGATTTTTGTTTTCTTTGCGTTGAGGTGTAATCCATACTGAAGGCTGTGGTTTTTTGTCTTCATCAGTAAGTGCTTCAAGTCTTCTTCACTTTTAGCAAGCAAGGTTGTGTCATCTGCATGTCGCAGAGTGTTAATGAGCCTTCCTCCAATCTTGATGCCACATTTTTCTTCATATAGTTCAGCTTCTCTGATTATTTGCTCAGCATATAGATTGAATAAGTATGGTGAAAGGATATAACCATGACACACAATATCCACTTGTTCTGTCGATCCATTGCCTCTTGGTCTACGTACAGGCTCCACATGAGCACTATTAAGAGTTCTGCAATTCCCATTCTTTGCAATGTTATTCGTAATTTGTTATGATTCACACAGTGAATGCCTTTGCATGATCAATAAAACCCAGGTAAACATCTCTCTGGTAGTCTCTGCTTTCAGCAAAAATCCATCCGACATTAGCAATGATACCCCTCATTCCATGTCTTCTTCTGAATCTGGCTTGAATTTCTGGCATTCCCCTGTCGATGTACTACAGCAACTGTTTTTGAGTTATAACTAGTTTAGGTTGGTGATCAGAAATTTATAATGATTTTAATCTACGTGGATGCCGTTATTAAGATTGCTACTGCTACTATCACTACTACTACTGCATTGTAATGTAGATTTGTTTCTGAATTCATTGCTGGAGCATTTCATGGTAGGCAAGGAGTCTGCACCACTATAACTGGTAAAAAAACTCACTGCTGATGAGACACAGTAGAACCACCCCATAGGGTTTCCAAGGAGCAGCTGGTGGATTCAGACTGCCGACATTTTGGTTAGCAGCTGAACACTTAACCACTGTGCCTCCAGTGGGCCGCTGTATCACTATGGACCATCAAATATTGAGTGCCTATTTTGTGGCTGTCTGGAATATACTTCTTACTTGGCATCAATTTTAGCTACTGTCAAGTTGTTTTCACTTTCAGCAAACAAGGTTGTATCATCTGTATAATGTAGGTTGTTAATGAGTCTTCCTCCAATTCTGATGCCCTGTACTTCTTTGTATAGTCCAGCTTCTCAGATTATTTGCACAGCATACAGATTGAATAGGTATGGTGAAAGGATACAATCCTGACGTACACCTTTCCTGACTTTAAACCAATCAATATCCCCTTGTTCTGTCTGGACAACTGCCTCTTGATCTATATAAAGGTTCCTCATGAGCACAATTAAGTGTTCTGGAATTCCTATTCCTCACAGTGTTATCCATAATTTGTTATGATCCATACTCGTTACCAACCTGCGTTATGCAGATGACACAACCTTGCTTGCTGAAAGTGAAAAGGACTTGAAGCACTTACTCATGAAGATCAAAGACCACAGCCTTCAGTACGGATTGCACCTCAACATAAAGAAAACAAAAATCTTCACAACCGGACCAATGAGCAACATCGTGATAAACGGAGAAAAGATTGAAGTTGTCAAGGCTTTCATTTTACTTGGATCCACAATCAACAGCCATGGAAGCAGCAGTCAAGAAATCAAAGGACGCATTGCATTGGGTAAATCTGCTGCAAAGGACCTCTTTAAAGTGTTGAAGAGTAAAGATGTCACCTTGAAGACTAAGGTGCACCTGACCCAAGCCATGGTATTTGCAATCACATCAAATGCGTGTGAGAGCTGGACAAGGAATAAGGAAGACTGAAGAAGAATTGACATCTTTGAATTGTGGTGTTGGCGAAGAACATTGACCATGGACTGCTGAAAGAATGAGCAGATCTGTTTTGGAAGAAGTACAACCAGAATGCTCCTTAGAAGCAAGGATGGTGAGACTGCATCTTACGTACTTTGTACATGTCAGGAGGGATCAGTCTCTGGAGAAGGACATCATGCTTGGCAGAGTACAGGGTCAGTGGAATAGAGGAAGACCCTCAATGAGGTGGATTGGCACAGTGGCTGCAACAATGAACTCAAGGATACAATGATTGCAAAGATAATGCAGGAGTGGGCAATGTTTTGTTCTGTTGTGCATAGGGTCACTATGAGTCGTAACCAACTCAATGGCACCTAACAACAACAATAGCACAGTCAAGTCAGCTGTGACTCATGGTGGCTTTATGTAAAACAGAACAAATTGTTGCCCAATTCTGTTCCATCTTCATGATTGTTGGTAGGCTGGAATACATTGTTGTGGCCAGTGTGTATTATGAGTGTCTTCTACTCTAGTGTCTCATCTTCTAGCACTATATTAGACAACATTCTAGTTTTCATAGGCTAATTTTTGGAAGTAGATTGCCAAGCTTTTCTTCCTAGTCTGTCTTAGCCTGAAAGCTCCATTGAAACATGTCCACTGTGGGAAGCACTGCTGGTATTTGAAATATCAGTGACAATTTTCAGCCTCATAGCAACATGCAAGTCACCACAGTGCAACAAACTGACAGACAGGTAGTGGATGCTTCTCACTATTTGATCATAAGAGACAACATGGTACCAGCATGACCTATGCAAAATCATCAACTGAAAATAGTAGTTAGGGAGGCAGCAGGACTGCATCTCCTGAGGTCATCATCATTACGTAGCTTTCTTAGATTTCTTTCTTAAAGTTCAAAGTCATTAAAGTAATTCCTCAGCAGGGGCTCAGCTCATCATACTTTGTTCTGCAGTGGTAATTATCATCAACACTACTGGGAGTTCTTCTTATGACGCAAGAAGCAAGCACAGCACTAGTTCCTGAAACAGAACACAAGTTATTGATCTGTATGTAAGTGCTCTCCCAAGTTTTGAAGGGAGAGAGAAGTCAGTAGGTATTAGAAAAACACTTGCAGAAATTCTTCCATTGCTCCTGCATGTATTTATATTTTTCTAAAATTTAAGAATGCATAAAAACATAATGCATTATTTACTGAAACTCAAACAAGAACAGCAACAGTCATTTACTAAGGGCTTATTAAGTGTGAGGCAGTATTCTTAACATTTCAGTTATACTCACAGAAGCTTTATGCACCATTATACAGGTGAGTAAATGGAGAATAAGAGAGGATCAGTAGTTTTCCAAGATTTATCACATGTTCCCAACATTGAGTTAAGGACAGTGGGAGCACATAGAGAAGACTTTTTTAGGGTCCCATTTGAAAAAATAAGTTCATATCTATAGTCATAGAAGAAGGTTATGATAATATATTCATCAATACAGGTCTGTCCCTATTTCTCAGGGACCCATCTAGAAAAATCAATGTGTCTCCAATACCACTGGCAATGTATTCAGCAATGTAAACCTGGGTCCATAATTTTCAGGTCCTGGGGCAAAAGGACGCATGGAAGCCCATATAGCATTTATCTAAATATTTAAGTCAAGCCATCAAACTGTTAAATAAAATGTTTTATCTTCCTACCTTGATAAATATGCCTTTGTAATGACCTGCAAGGGAAGAATTCAATTTAGAATTCCAGACATCTCAGAGCTCCATGCCAGAATGTGGCAGAGTGGAGAAGGCCAGACCTCAGCCTGTGGCCTGTCCCCATTCTCTTCCCACCCCTGGCTCTGAGCCATTCTGCAAAAGGCCCAACACAGGGGGAGGCAGAGCCAAGATGGCGGAATAGACAGATGCTTCTGGCAAACCCTCTTTACAACAAAGACCTGAAAAAGCAAGTGAAACGAGTATATTTGTGACAAGCTAGGAGCCCTGAGCATCAAAGGCAAGCTTAGAAAATGAACTGAGGGGCAGGGGGAAGAAGAGACCTTTCAGAAGTGGAGAGGAATTACTAGACCTGAATTGCGCGGAGCACTCAGGCATCATTCCCGGAGTGGAGGCAGCAGCGGTGGGCTGGTACTAGTGTTCAGCCGCAGTTTACTCAGGGAGAAGCAGCCAGCCACACAGCCCACTCACACCTCCAGAACCTGAGGGGAACAGTGCTCACAGCAAAAGCTAAGTACTTGCATAGATTTTAATGTGCACCCCCCCCCGCCCCCAAAACCGGCTTCAGCGGCTGAATTCCTGAGCTGAGATAGACCCTGTTGAGCACCTAGAGCCATCCTCCCAGCCTTGGGGAAGGGAAAAAAATTTGCATTTGGGGGAAAAGAAAATTTTCTAGCTCACTCAGGACAGAAGCAGCTCCCGTTCAGGCATAAACGATCCGTGGACTTTGAGCACCTTTCCCTTCTGCATGGACCTGTGTGGGCCTATTCCAGGAGAATAGGCCCTTGTTGGCAGACTCCAACCACTTCAGCTGTGCGGTGGAGAGGTGGGCGTTTGATGTTTGACATTGCTTTGCTTATTAAACAAGGTCATCACCTACCCACATCAGAGACCTCAGGACTGGTAGCTGCGCTCAGGTCACCTAGCCACCCATGACAGGGGTCCAAAGACAACTGGTACCTCCAAGTACTTACAACCAAAAACTTTGAGTGCATGTGGTCCGTCGGCAGAACCTACCCACCTGCACACTCTAGGAAGCAGGGACGTGCATTCCTCAGAGACACTTGGGGGTTGGTTCTCAGCCCCTACCTTGTTCATAGCTTGACCCCCTGCTACAACCAGATACCGGTACCTACACCAATCACCCCTGCCCCTCTAAGACTGTAGTACAGAGCCTGTACCACACTCTTGATGATCAGCTACCTAGAAACCTGAGCTGAATTCATACAAGAAAACTGAATGGACTCCTAGACTGATATACCTTTACCGGATATTATCTGTAGCCATCTGGGGACAGGACGTGAGAACTCCAAAGGTGAAAATAATCACTCTAGCTCACTCAAGCAACCCATAAGGGTATACAAAAAAAAAAAAAAAACAAAGCAAGAAGCTACGACATAGTAAGCAAGCATAAAATAATTTAATAACTTATTGATGGCTTGGAGACAACAATCAATATCAAGTCACATAAAGAAACAGACCATGATCACCTCAACAGGCTCTCAAAACAAAGAATCCAGGGGTCTTCTAGATGAGAGTGCATTCCTGGAATTACCAGATGCAGAAAACAAAAGTTTAATATACAGAACCCTTCAAGAAATCAGGAAGGAAATGAGAATATCCAGAACAAGCCAAGGAACACACAGCTACAGCAATTGAAGAAATTAGAAAGATTATTCAGGAACATAATGAAAAGTTTAATAAGCTGGAAAAATCCATAGACAGACAGCAATCAGAAATTCAGAAGATTAACAATAAAATTACAGAATACACAACTCAATAGAAAGTCAGAGGAGCACAATTGAGCAAGTAAAAGCTAGAGTTTCTGAACGCAAAGATAAATCATTTGGCCCTGATACATTTGAAAAAAAATCAGATAAAAGAATTAAATAAATTGAAGAACTCTTAAGAATCATGTGGGACTCTATCAAGAGCAATAACCTACGACTGATAGGAGTACCAGAACAGGGAGAGATAACAGAAAATACAGAGAAAATGGTTGAAGATTTATTGGCAGAAAACTTCCCTGATATCATGAAAGATGAAAAGATATCTATCCAAGATACTCATTGAACTCCGCATGAGGTAGATCTTAACAGATAGTCACCAAGACATATTATAATCAAACTTGCCAAAACCAAAGATAAAGAGAGAATTATAAGAGCAGTGAGGGATAAATGAAAAGTCACCTACAAAGGAGAGCCAATAAGAATAAGCTCAGACTACTCGGCAGAAACCATGCAGGCAAGAAGGCAATGGGATGACATATTTAAAAAATGGAAGGAAAAAAATTGCCTGCCAAGAATCATATATCCAGCAAAACTGTCTCTTAAATATGAAGGTGAAATTAAGACATTTCCAGATAAACACAAGCTGAGGGAATTTGTAAAAGCCAAACCAAAACTTCAAGAAATACTAAAGGGAGTTCTTTTGTTATAAAATCAGTAATGTCAGGTATCAACCCAAAACTAGAACGCTGGGCAGAGGAACCAGAAGTCAACCCAGACAGAGAAATCTAAAAAAAACAAAGCAAGATTTTATATATATGTATATATATATAAAGCTCAAAACAGGATAACAGCAAAGTTATTATATAAAAGAAAACAACATTAGAATAAGAAAGAGGGACTAAGAAATGTAATCATACACCTTCCATATGGAGAGGAAGATACGGCAATATAAAGAAATAAAAGTTAGGTTTAAATTTAGAAAAATAGCGGTATATAATAAGGTAACCACAAAGGGGACAAACTATCCTATTCATCAAAATGAAATACAAGAAAAATAGAGACTCAGCAGAACCAAATCAACAACAACAAATATGAGGAGAGGAGAATATATAAAGATAATCTACTCAGCACATAAAATTAAGTGGGAAAAAGAAACTGTCAACAACACACAAAAAAAGACATCAAAATGATAGCACTAAATTCATAACTATCCATAATTACCCTGAATGTAAATGGACTAAATGCACTAACAAGGCGACAGAGAGTGGCAGAATGAAAAAAACATGATCCCTCTATATGCTGCCTACAAGAGACACACATTAGACTTAGAGACACAAACAAACTAAAACTCAAAGGATGGAAAAAAATATATCAAGCAAACAACAATCAAAAAAGAGCAGGAGTGGCAATATTAATTTCTGACAAAATAGACTTTACAGTTAAATCCATCAGAAAGGATAAGGAAGGACACTATATAATGATTAAAGAGACAATATACCAAGAAGACATAACCATACTAAATATTTATGCACCCAATGACAGGGCTGCAAGATACATAAAACAAACTCTATCAGCATTGGAAAGTGAGATAGACAGCTCCACAATAATAGTAGGAGACTTCCACACACCACTTTCGGTGAAAGACAGGACATCCAGAAAGAAGCTCAGTATAAGACACGGAAGATCTAAATGCCACAATCAACCAACTTGACCTCTTAGACATATACAGAACACTCCACCCAACAGCAACCAAGTATTATTTCTTTTCTAGTGTACATGGAACATTCTCTAGAATACACCCCATATTAGGTCATAAAGCAAGCCTTAGCAGAATCCAAAACACTGAAATATTACAAAGCATCTTCACTGACCATAAGGCCATAAAAGTGGAAATCAATAACAGGAAAAGCAGAGAAAAGAAATCAAACACTTGGAAACTGAACAATACCCTCCTCAAAAAAGACTGGATTATACAAGACATTAAGGATGGAATAAAGAAATTCATAGAATCCAATGAGAATGAAAACACTTCCTATGAGAACCTTTGGGACACACCAAGAGCAGTGCTCAGAGGCCAATTTATATCAATAAATGCACACATCCAAAAAGAAGAAAGGGCCAAAATCAGAGAATTATCCCTAAAACTTGAACAAATAGAAAGAGAGCAAGAAAAGAAACCCACAGGCACTAGAAGAAAACAAATAATAAAAATTAGAGCTGAACAAAATGAAATAGAAAACAGAAAAACAATTGAAAGAATTAACAGACCAAAAGCTGGTTTTTTGAAAAACTCGAGAAAATTGATAAACCATTGGCCAAACTGACAAAGGAAAAACAAGAGAGGAAGCAAATAACCTGAATAAGAAATGAGATGGGCGATATTACAACAGACCCAACTGAAATTAAAAGAATCATATCAGATTACTACGAAAAACTATACTCAAACAAATTTGAAAACCTAGAAGAAATGGATGAATCCCTAGAAACACACTACCTACCCAAAGTAACACAAACAGAGGTAGAACAACTAAATAGACCCATAACAAAAGAAGAGATTGAAAAGGTAATCAAAAAACTCCCAACAAAACAAAGCCCTGGTCCGGTCGGCTTCACTGCAGAGTTCTACCAAACTTTCAGAGAAGAGTTAACACCACTACTACTAAAGGTATTTCAGAGCATAGAAAAGGATGGAATACTACCAAACTCATTCTATGGAACCACCATATCCCTGATACCATAACCAGGTAAAGACACCACAAGAAAAGAAAATTATAGACATATCCCTCATGAATATAGATGCAAAAATCCTTAACAAAATTCTAGCCAATAGAATTCAACAACATATCAAAAAAATAATTCACCATGACCAAGTGGGATTCATACCAGGTATGCAGGGATGGTTCAACATTAGAAAAACAATTAATGTAATCCACCACACGGATAAAACAAAAAACAAGAAGAATCACATGATTTTATCAATTGATGCAAAAAAGGCATTTGACAAAGTTCAACACTCATTCATGAAAAAAAAAAACTCTCAGCAAAATAGTAATAGAAGGAAAATTCCTCAGCATAATAAAGGGCATTAACGCAAAGCCAACAGCCAACATCACCCTAAATGGAGAGAGCCTGAAAGCATTCCCATTGAGATCAGGAACCAGACAAGGATGCCCTTTATCACCACTCTTATTCAACATTGTGCTGGAAGTCCTAGCCAGAGCAGTTAGGCTAGATAAAGAAATAAAGGGCATCCAGATAGGCAAGGAAGAAATAAAAGCATCTCTATTTGCAGATGACATGATCTTATGCACAGAAAGCTCTAAGGAATCCTCCAGAAAACTACTGAAACTAATAGAGTTCATACAAAAATCGGTTGGATTCCTCTACACCAACAAAAAGAACATCGAAGAGAAAATCACCAAATCAGTGCCATTTACAGTAGCCCCCAAGAAGATAAAATATTAGGAATAAATCTTACCAGAGATGTAAAAGACTTATACAAAGCAAACTGTAGTACAGTTCTGCAAGAAACCAAAAGAGACTGACATAAGTAGAAAAACATACCTTGTTCACGGACAGGAAAACTTAACATTTTAAAAATGTCTCTTCTACCAAAAGTGATCTATACATTTTATGCAATTCTGATCCAAATCCCAACGACATTCTTTAATGAGATGGAGAAACAAATCACCAACTTCATATGGGAGGGAAAGTGGCCCGGATAAATCAGGCGTTACTGAAAAGGAAGAACAAAGTGGGAGGACTTACTTCACCTGATTTTAGAACCTATTATACCGCCACAGTAGTCAAAACAGCCTGGTACTGGTAGAACAACAGATACAGGGACCAATGGAACAGAATTGAGAATCCAGACATAAATCCATGCACATATGAGCAGCTGATATTTGACAAAGGCCCCAAAACAGTTAAATCAGGAAAAGACAGTCTTTTTAACAAATGGTGCTGGCATAACTGGATATCCATCTGCAAAAAAATGAAACAAGACCCATACCTCACTCCATGCAAAAAACTAACTCAAAATGGATCAAAGACCTAAATATAAAATCTAAAACGGTAAAGATCATGGAAGAAAAAATAGGGACAATGTTAGGAGCCCTAATACATGGCATAAACAGTATACAAAACATTATAAAGAGGGCAGAAGAAAAACTAGATAACTGGGAGCTCCTAAAAATCAAACACCTGTGCTCATCCAAAGACTTCATCAAAAGAGTAGAAAGACTACCTACAGACTGGGAAAAAGTTTTTAGCTATGACATTTCCAATCAGCGTCTGATCTCTAAAATCTACATGATACTGCAAAAACTCAACTACAAAAAGACAAATAACTCAATTAAAAAATGTGTGAAGGATATGAATAGGCACTTCACTAAAGAAGACATTCAGGTAGCTAACAGATACATGAGGAAATGCTCAGGATCATTAGCCATTAGAGAAATGCAGATCAAAACTACAATGTGATTTCATCTCACTCTAACAAGGCTGGCATTAACCCAAAAAACACAAAATAATAAATGTTGGAGAGGCTGTGAAGAGATTGGAACACTTATACACTGCTGGTGGGAATGTCAAATGGTACAATCACTTTGGAAATCAATTCGGTGCTTCCTTAAAAAGATAGAAATAGAACTGTCATAGGATCCAGCAATCCCACTCCTTGGAATATATCCTAGAGAAATAAGAGCCTTTACACGAACAGATATATGCACACCCATGTTTATTGCAGCAGTGTTTACAATAGCAAGAAGACGGAAGCAACCAAGGTGCCCATCAACAGATGAATGGATAAATAAATTATGGTATATTCACATGATGGAATACTACGCATTGATAAAGAACAGTGAGGAATCTGTGAAACATTTTGTAACTTGGAGGAACCTGGAAGGCATTATGCTGAGTGAAATTAGTCAGTTGCAAAAGGACAAATATTGTATAAGACCACTATTGTAAGGACTTGAGAAATAGTTTAAACTGAGAATAAAGCATTATTTTGTGGTTACGAGAGGGTGGAGGGAAGAAGGGTGGAAGAGGGCTATTCACTAATTAGATGGTAGATAAGAACTGCTTTAGGTGAAGGGAATGACAACACATTATACTGCGGAGGTCAGCACAACTGGGCTAAACCAAAAGCAAAGAAGTTTCCCGAATAAACTGAATGCTTCGAACGCCAGTGTCACAGGGCAGGGGTTAGGGGACCATGATTTCAGGGGACATCTAAGTCAATTGGGGTAGTAAAATCTATTAAGAAAAAATTCTGCATCCCACTTTGAAGAGTGGCATCTGGGGTCTTAAACGCTAGCAAGCAGCCATCTAAGATGCATCAATTGGTCTCCACCCACCTGGATCAAAGGAGAATGAAGAACACCAAGGACACAAGGAGATTACGAGCCCAAGAGACAGAAAGGGCCACATAAACCAAAGACTACATCATCCTGAGACCAGGAGAACTAGATGGTGCCCATTTACAACCAATGACTGCCCTGACAGGGAATACAACAGAGAACCCCTGAGGGAGCAGGAGAGCAGTGGGATGCAGACCCCAAATTCTCATAAAAAGGCCAGACTTAATGGTCTGACTGAGATTGGAAGGACCCCGGTGGTCATGGCTCCCAGACCTTCTGCTGGCCCAGGACAGGAACCATTCCCGAAGCCAACTCTTCAGACATGGATTGGATTGGGACAATGGGTTGGAGAGAGATGCTGGTGAGGACTGAGCTTCTTGGATCAGGTGGACATTTGAGACTATGTTGGCATCTCCTGCCTGGAGGGTAGATGGGTTAGAAGGTAGCGAAATGGACACGAAAAGAGTGGAGGCAGAGAGCGGGTTGTCTCATTAAGCGGAGAGTAATTGGGAGTATGTAGCAAGGTGTATATAAGTTTTTATGTGAGAGACCGACTTGTAAACTTTCACTTAAAGCACAATAAAAATTATAAAAAAAAATGCCTAGCCCAGACATGTGTGTGCACTTCACCTCAGGCACATCCACAGCCCTCCCTACTTCACAGTCAGGCATTCTTTAGGGCTTAGGGTTACGTGCTGCTGGCCCTGGAAGGGTGGTACAAATGGTTACGTGGTTCAAACCCACACAAGGGCACTGCAGAACACAGGCCTGGCAATCTGCTTCCAAAAATCAGTCTCGAAAACCCTATGGAGCAGCTCTACTTTGCACACATGGGGTCCCCATGAGTCATAATGAACTCGACAGCAACTAACAACAACACCACCACCAATGCTAGTCTGGCCCGCTCTTGCAATTATGGACGCCTACTTAGACCCTGGAAGCAGGCTTGAGGCATTTGAAAGGGAATTCCAGGATACAACCTAGAATGTAGTCTTAGAAGAGGGGGCTGAGTAGGCACATCCTCTTGGCTCAACGGAAGCCTCCCCCTCTGAGGAAGGGCATGGCCGGGGAAGGACCGAGTCAGGGACCTCTAAAGCGTGGAATCCAGTGCAGGGGTCTAGGTGGTCATTTTGACTCTTGGCTTCAGAAAGAAATTAGCTATCGACAGAGAGGTCCAGACTTTTCTAGATTCCCCAGACTCTGGGACCTGATCTTCTAACTGCTTCTTTCGTACAACCTTCACCATCTCAGTAAATGACATCACCATCTTTGCAGTTGCTCATGCCAAAAACCTTGGAATCGTGCTTAATTTCTCTCATATACCACATCCAGGCACTTAGAGAAAATACTGTCAGCACTATCTCCAGAAGATACCTGGAATTTGACTACTCTTCAACACCTCCAGTTATATTCCCCTGGTCCATGCCATCATCATCTCTTGCCTGGATTAGCTACACTCCGGGTTTCCTTCCCCACCTCCGACTACAGTCAGAAGATTAAAGTTTAAATCATATAAAGGAGTCAGTTTGAAGAACACCCACTGTTCAATGTGAGCATCACAAAGTGACTAATAATTATGATGAATCAAAGCAGGTAGGCTGTGGGATAAGGTGGGCATTGATAACAATACTCAAAAGAAGAAAGTTAATTAAAAATGTGAAGAAAAGTAAATCTAGTATAAAAGAAAAAGGTTATTGTAGTAGGTTATTGTTATGAATTTAATTGTGTCCCCCCAAAAATGTGTATCAACTTGGTTAGGCCATGATTCCCAGTATTGTGTGATTGTCCACCATTTTGTCTTCTGATGTGATTTTCCTATGTGCTATAAATTCTACTTCTATGATGTTAATAAGGCAGGGTTAGAGGCAGTTATGTTAATGAATCAAGACTCAATCTACAAGATTAGGTTGTATCTTGAGTAATCTCTTCTGAGATATAAAAGAGAGAAGTGAGCAGAGAAACAGGGGGCCCTCCTATCACCAAGAAAACAGAACTGAGAGCAGAGTGTGTCCTTTGGACTCAGGGTCCCTGCGCTGAGAAGCTCATAGACCAGGGGAAGATTGATGTCAGGGACCTTCCCCCAGAGCCAATGGAGAGAGAAAGCCTTTCCCTGGAGCTGGCACCCTAAATATGAGAGAATAAATTCCTGTTTGTTAAAGCCATCCTCTTGTGGTATTTCTGTAAAGCAGCACTAGTTAACCAAGTTATGTTTAAATTTTATTTATTTATTTTTTCAATATTTTTATTGTACTGTAGATGAAGGTTCACAGAGCAAAACTAGCTTCTCATTAAATAATTAACACATTGTTTTATGAGGTTGGTTCCCAACTCCATGACACAATAACACTCTCCACTTCTCTACCTTGGGTTCCCAGTTACCAGCTTTCCTGTACGCTCCTGCCTTCTGGTCCTTGCCCCTGGGCTGGTGTGTCCATTGAGTCTCTTTTTGTTTTATGGGTCTGTCTAATCTACGGCTGACGGGTGAACCTCAAGAGTGACTTCATTACTGAGCTGAAAGGGTGTCCAGGAGCCATACACTTGGGATTTCTCCAGTCTCTGTAAGACCAGTAAGTCTGGTCTTTTTTGTGTGTGAGTTAGAACTTCATTCTACATTTTTCTCCAGCTCTGTCTGGGACCCTTTAATGCGATTACCATCAGAGCAGTTGGTGGTGGTAGCTGGGCACTATCTAGTTGTGCTGGACTCAGTTTGGTGGAGGCCGTATGGTAGTTGTGGTCCATTAGTCCTTTGGACTAACCTTTCCCTTGTATCTTTGGTTTTCTTCTCTCTTCTTTGCTCCAGACAGGGTGAGACCAGTGGAGTATCTTAGTTGGCCACTCACAAGCTTTTAAGACCCCAGACACTACTTAACAAAAGTCAAGTGTAGAACATTTTCTTTATAAACTATGTTATTGCCAGTTGAGCTAGGTGTTCCCCAAGACCATGGTCCCCTCAGCCCTCAGCCCAGTAATTCAGTTTCTCAGGGAGTTTGCATGTGTCTATGGAGCTTCCATGACCTTGCCATGTACGAGTTGTTTTGGCTTCCCCAGTATTGTGTACTGTCTTACCCTTCACCAAAGTTACCACTTATCTATTGTCTAGTTGGAAACCCTGGTGGCGTAGTGGTTAAGAGTTTGGCTGCTAACCAAAAGGTCGGCAGTTCGAATCCACCAGGCCCTCCTTGGATAACCTATGGGGCAGTTCTCTGTCCTATAGGGTCGCTATGAGTCTGAATCCACACGAGGCAGCTGGTGTATGCATGTGTGTGTATTGTCTAGTTAGTGTTTTTCCATCCCCCACCTCTGCCTTCCCTTGTAACCATCAAAGATTGTTTTCTTTTGTGTATAAGCCTTTTCATGAGTTTTTATAGTAGTGGTCTCATACAATATTTGTCCTTTTGTGACTGACTTATTTCACTCAGCCTAATGCCCTCCAAATTCATCCATGTTGTGAGATGCTTCACAGATTCATCATTGTTCTTTATCATTGCATAGGACTCCATTGTGTGTATGTACCATAGTTTGTTTATACATTCACCTGTTGATGGCATCTAGGTTGTTTCCATCTTTTTGCTATCGTGAACAATGGTGCAGTGAACATGGGTATGCATGTCTATTTGTGTGACAGTGCTTATTTCTCTAGGTTATATTCCTAGGAGTGGGACTGCTGGATCATATTGACTTCAATGTACATCATTATTTTTCAGTGGATTTTATTCTTTACGTATAAGGTCACCGTGAGTGAGAGCCAATTCAATGGCAACTAATAACAACAAATTTTTATAGCAGTTTTAAGATTACAGAAAAATTGTGTAGAAAGTGCAGATAGTTCTCATATATTCCTCTCCCCCTGCATGCTGTTTCTCCTATTACTAACATCTTTCATTCCTGTGGTGCATTTTTCTTCTTCAATACTGCTTTACTTATCCAGGGCCTCTTCCCCTTCCATATAAAGTTACTGATTAGTTTTTCCCTTTCATTAAAGAATGCTGTTGGTATTTGGATTGGGATTTCATTGTATTTGTAGATTGCTTTGTATAGAATTGTCATTTTCACAATGTTGAGTCTACCTATCCATGAGCATGGTATGTTTTTCCATTTATGCAGGTCTTTTTTAGTTTCTTGCAGTAATGTTTCATAGTTTTCTTTGTATAGGCTTTTACATTCCTGGTTAGATTTATTCCTAAGCTTTTTTTTTTTTAGGGGCTATTAAAATGATATTGTTTTCCCGATTTCCTTTCATCATTCTCTTTATTTGTGTATAGGAATCCAACTGATTTTTGTATGCTTATCTTATAGCCTGCTACTCTGCTGAATGTTTGTATTAGTTCCTGTAGTTTTCTTGTCTCTTTGGTTTTCTATGTATAGTGCCATATCATCTGCAAATAGGGACAGTTTTACTTTTTCCTTACCAATTTAGGTGCCCTTCATTTCTTTTTCTTGTCATATTGCTCTAGCTAGGACTTCCAGCACAATGTTAAATAGGAGTAATGATAAAAGACATCCTTATTTATCTTGGTCCTATTCTGAGGGGAATGTTTTCAGCTTCTCTCCATTAAGAATGATGTTGGCTGTTGGTTTTGTATAAAAAAAAAAAAAAAAGATGCCGTTTATTATGTTGAGGAATTTCTCTTCTATACCTATTTTATTGAGAGTTTTTGTCAGGAATTGATGTTGGATTTATTGAATGCTTTTTCTATGTCAATTGAGATGATCATGTGGTTCTTTTATTTATGTGGTGGATTATGTTTATTGATTTTCTAATGTTGAACCATCCTTGCATACCTGGTATGAATCCCACTTGGTCATGGTATATTTTTTTTTTATATGATGCTGAATTCTATCGGCTAGAATTTAGTCGAGAATTTTTGCATCTGTTTTTTTATGCCTTAGAAATATTGGTCTGTAATTTTTTTTCGTGGTGTCTTTGCCTGGTTTTGGTGTCAGGGTTATGCTGGCTTCATAGAATGAATTTGGGAGGATCTGTCCCTTTTCTTTGTTCTGAAATAGTTTGAGTAGTACTCAGAAACCCTGGTGGCATAGTGGTTAAGAGCTGTGGCTGCTAACCAAAATGTCAGTAGTTTGAATCCACCAGGTGCTCCTTGGAAACCACATGGGGCAGTGTTACTCTGTCTTATAAGGTCACTATGAGTCAGAATTGACTTGACCGTAATGGGTTTGATTTTCAGTTTGGTTTGGTGTCAGCTTTTTCTGAAAGTTTGGTGGAATTCTCCAGTGAACCCATCTGGATAGGGGCTTTTTTTTGTTTGGAGGTTTTTTTTTTTTTTTTTTTACTTTTCAATCTTTTCTCTTGTTCTGGGTCTGTTCAGATTTTCAACTTCAGTTTGTGTTATTTTGGGTAAGTGCTGTGTTTCTAGATTTTTGCCCTTCAGGATCTTATAATTTAGTAAAGAATATAAGAGTATGCACAAATAATTACAAGATAATGCAGCTTGTGTTAGTTGCACATATGATTCAAATGAAAAAGTCAGAGCTCATTACTTACTGATATAACAGAATACTTTAATATAAAATTACTCTGGATAATTCCGTATAGGTAGTTGCCCATAAGTATGTGAGAAATGGACTAAGAATGATACAGCTAGTAAGAAGCTCAAAGAATATTCAGATACTAAGAAAGGTGGAATACATTCCCATTCTCTTTTCCTTCATTCTCTATCCCTCTCTCTTTCTTTCTTGCTCTTTCCCTCTATTTTAATTTTTTTTTTCTTAACCATCTTATTGTCAATTACAGATATCATGACAGGGAATAGGATTCTGACAGCATGCATCTATAAAATTATATTTTACATTTGACTTCAGTCCAGTTTGAATTAAAATTAGTAAGACTGCATGCATTTAAATAAAAACTTAGCTTACCATTGGAGGGTTTGGTGTTCCGTCTCTTTCAAGATGAGGTGAGGGCATACCTTATGTTTTCTGTATTGAAATTACTTTTTACTTTTGACTTTAACTCATCACAGATTGTAATTTGGATGGATAGAAAGGCAATTGATAAATGAACACAAATTACATTGAAAACATAAACTCACCAAAGTTTTAAGAGATGTAAATCATCAGTAAAAACTTCAGAATAAGCTTCTACTAATAAAAGATGACTTGTGGATTCATGCCAAAGCAAAATGTGTAAGTGATATGGTTTGTTAATTACTTCGGTTTGAAAGTCCCACCTAAGAATATTTTTAAAGAAATATGAGTGTATTTTATTGCATCTATCCCAGAACTAGAAACTGATGAATATGAGCATTCTAATATGTGCAAGAACTGGTCATTCGTTTTGCTCTCATTATGAATTTATACTTACTTACTTACTTATTATAGAAACCCTGGTGGCATAGTGGTTAAGAGCTACAGCTGCTAACCAAAAGGTCAGCAGTTCAAGTCTACCAGATGCTCCTTGGAAACCCTATGGGACAATTCTAATCTGTCTCCTGTAGGGTCGCTGTGAGTCAGAATTGACTTGAATGCAACAGGTTTTTGGTACTTGGAATAAAATTTGCTTCAGATGAACAGATATTATGGGCACTCAATTGTTTAGCTGACTTAAGGAATAGAATTTCTTAGAGAAAATGAGATTTTATTTTCATATCTTGTCAGTGAAATTTAGATACAAAAAGAAATATTTCAAGCAATATTACCTTTACCTAAGCCAAAAGTGTCAATTTTTTTTCACTTTTCATAGCACCTTTCAAAGTTTTGTTGTTTTACTTTGAAACACCATCCCCAGCTTTTTGTGTGTGACCCAGAGACAGGTCCATGAATGTCTCTTTTCCATTTATATACACATTAAGAACTCAATCAGTGTTAAGAATTAAGAATTTGTGCTGTGGGCCTTGTCGTAATTCTCACTGCCAAAGAAATATCCTTAGAAAGACAACGTGGTGGTGAAGTTGAAGAAAACATGGGCTTTGGAAAATATAAAACAAACCAGAACAAAAAACCTGAGACTGGGTTCCTAATTCAAAGTCTATTCTTTATAACTGTGTGATCTTGGATGAGTTATTAAACTTTTCTGAGTCTTACTTTACTAAGTTGTCATAATTGCCAAAAATTGGAAACAATCACGATGTCCTTCAATAGATGAATGGATAAACTGTGGTACATCTGTACAATGACAAATTATTCAGTGATAAAAAGAAATGAGCTATGTAGCTACAAAAAGACATAGAGGAACCTTAAATTCATATTTCTAAGTGAAAGAAACCAGGATGAATAAGCTGCACACTGCTTGATTCTAGCTATATTACATTCTGGAAAAGGAAAGCTACAGGGACAGTAAAAAGATACGTCGCTGCCAGGAGTTCGTAAGGAAGAGAAGAGGGATGAATAGCGGAGCACAAGACATTTTTAGGACAGCGAAGCTATTCTGTGTGATACCGTAATGGTAGACATATGACATCATGCATTTGTCAAAACCCATAGGACCGTACAACCCAAAAAATGAACCCTACGGTAAACTATGGACTTTAGTTAATATATCAAAAATTGGTTCATCAATTGTAACAAATGCACCAGAGGAATGAAAGATGTTAATAGGAGAAACGGTGTGCAGGGGGAGAGGAGTATATGAGAACTATCTGCACTTTCTACACAATTTTTCTATAAACTTAAACGTGCTATGAAGTTGGTTGTTGTTAGTTGTCGTTGAATTGGCCCTGACTCATGGTGACCTTATGCGTAAAGAATAAAATCCATTAAAAAATAATAAGGGGCATTGAAGTCCAACTAACTGGATTTTAATCATCACTGGCTATGTAATTTTGGGCAAATTACTTAAACTCTGTTAGCCAAATTCTTTGTGTGTGAAATGAGTATAATAATAGTGCTTGTTTCATATACAGTATTTAGCACAGTTCTTGTATAGAGTATTATTTCACCACATGGTAGCGATTATTATTATATTTAAATCCCCACTACTTCCATATTATTTCTGTTGCTGTCTATAAAAAGGACAAAATAGCATATATTTTATGGAGGATTAAGTTAAACAATATACATAAACCATCTATAATGGTACAGAGTTGTTGTCATTGTTAGGTGCCATCGAGTTGGTTCCCACTTATAGCGACCCTATGCACAACAGAATGAAACACTGCCCGGTCCTGAGTCATCCCCACAATCATTGCTATGCTTGAGCCCATTGTTGCAGCCAGTGTGTCAGTCCACCTCGTTGAGGGTCTTCCCCTTTTCCGCTGACCCTGTACTCTGCCAAGCATAATGTACTTCTCCAGGGACTGATCCCTCCTGACAACATGTCCAAAGTATGTAAGACACAGTCTTGCCATCCTTGCTTCTAAGGAGCATTCTGGCTGTACTTTTTCTAAGACGGATCTGTTCATTCTTTTGGTAGTCCATGGTATATTCAATATTCTTCGCAAACACCACAATTCAAAGGCATCAGTTCTTCTTTGGTCTTCCTTATTCATAGTCCAGTTTTCACATGGATATGATGTGATAGAAAATTGCCATGGCTTGGGTCAGGCCACCTTAGACTTCAAGGTGACATCTTTATTCTTCAACACTTTAAAGAGGCCCTTTGCAGCAGATTTACCCAATGCAATGCATCTTTTGATTTCTTGACTGCTGCTTCCATGGCTGTTGATTGTGGATCCCCAAAAAATGAAATCCTTGACAACTTCAATCTTCTCTCCGTCCATCATGATGTTGCTCATTGGTCCAGTTGTGAGGATTTTTGTTTCCTTTGTGTTGAGGTGCAATCCATACTGAAGGCTGTGGTCTTTGATCATCATTAGTAAGTGCTTCAAGTCCTCTTCACTTTCAGCAAGCAAGGTTGTGTCATCTGCATAATGCAGGTTGTTAATGAGTCTTCCTCCAATCCCTATGCCCCATCCTTCTTCGTATAGCCCAGCTTCTTGTATTATTTGCTCAGCATACAGATTGAATAGGTATGGTGAAAGAATACAACCCTGACGCACACCTTTCCTGGCTTTAAATCAATCAGCATCCCCTTGTTTTGTCCAAACAACTGCCTCTTGATCTATGTAAAGGTTCCTCAGGAGCATAATTAAGTGTTCTGGAATTCCCATTCTCCGCAATGTTATCCATAATTTATTATGATGCACACAGTTGAATGCCTTTGCATAGTCAATAAAACACAGGTAAACATCCTTCTGGCATTCTCTGCTTTCAGCCAGGATCCATCTGACATCAGCAATGATATCCCTGGTTCCACGTCCTCTTCTGAAATCAGCCTGAGTTTCTGGCAGTTCCCTGTCAATATACTGTTGCAGCCATTTTTGAATGGTCATCAGCAAAATTTTGCTTGCATTTTGGATGTTAATGATATTGTCCTATAATTTCCACATTCGGCTGGATCACCTTTCTTGGGAATAGGCATAAATATTGATCTCTTCCAGTCAGTGGGCCAGGAAGCTGTCTTCTATATTTCTTGGCATAGACGAGTGAGCACCTCCAGCGCTGCATCTGTCTGTTGAAACATCTCAATTAATATTCCATCAATTCCTGGAGCCTTGGTACAGAGTAGATGTTCAGTAAATGTTAACTATTAACTGTAAAATACTTTGCAAGCATTTTGTGAAGAGTAATTTAGGTAATACATTTAAATACATTTAAAGCCCAGCTTGAAGAACAGCACAGAGTAGATAATAAACAATAGTGACAACATGGAAGCATTTTCTTTTTCCAAATATTAATTATGAAAGTATATGAAAAAGAAATATTAGAAATACACCCCCATTTGTTAGAAATATTCCTATAACCTCAATGTGATGACATTTTAAGGACAAATTAGTCTTTGTTCATGTTGACATTAGAGAAAAATTACCCTGATATTAATTCAAATATCTAAAGAATTACCTACTAACTATGGTGTGAAATTGACCTCCCATGCATTTCTTTCTTTCAAATGCTCCATCACTCTTTGATATCTGTCAGGGGTGTAAAGAAACTTTCCGCTATGATAACAATTTTCTTGGAAGACTAGCTTTGTCTTCTGATTCTGTTGCCACAGAAGGAACCTTGTTTCCCCCTTTGGACTTGTTGTTAGGTATGGTCAAGTTGGTTCCAACTCATAATGACCGTTTGTACAACAGAATGAAACACTGACTAGTCGTGCACCATCCTCACCATCATTGTTATATCTGAGCCCATTGTTGCAACTCCAGAATCAGATCACACACGGGCGTCCCATCAGTACTCTGGAAACAGAATCACTATCCACCCATGCATCAAATACCTCACCTAGTTTCTGCAAGCATTTAACAGGGCAAACCACATTTGGGACTGAAAGCAGTGTGTTATAACCCCGGACATGGGGTGGGAGGAACTGGAAGAGTTCCAAACAATCTGTTTATTTTTATTTTCTATGTGAAATCATGTATCTCCCAGTACCACAGCATAGATGCTGCTGCCAGAACTACTTATGCACTGGCCTCGTTTCCCGGGCTGAGAGTCATTCTCCTATATTTACAGCGATTATCAACATTCTTTACACCAAACTGCCCTCAGAGCAGGGGAACTTGGCAGGGCTCAACAGCAGTGTCAGCAACTTCGTAGTTGTTGGATTTCAGTTTCAGAAACGGGAGATTTCAGAGCCCAGAACTGTGGATATTTTGCACAACATCTGCTTCCCTCTGCAGGAGGCAAGTTGCGGGGAGAGGGCAGACAGGGAAAAGGGCTTGGTGTTTGTGGTGATTGTTTCCATTGTTTGTCTTGGTCTCCCAGGGAGGCAGCGGAATCTAATGGAAAGAGTATTGGCTTTGAGTTAGTCAGACCTGTGTTTATATCTCAGCTATGCCACTTATTTGTTTGTTCTACTTAAGTCTTTCCAAGGCTCATTTTAGTCATCTATAAAATGGGTTTCATAATTACAGAACCTCAAGATTGGTGTGAGGATTAAATTACATAATTATGTAAAGGCATTCAACAGATGTTCTTTACCCTTTCAAAGGTTGCTCAGCTATGATGAGATAGATGCATATGACTTTCTTGACTACACCGAGCATGGTTTCCTTGCTACTGGAAGTGTTAGAAATCTTCTGCCTGCTTGAGAGCTGTAAATGAAATGGAAAACCGATTATTATGCCCAATATCCTTATTTCTCCAGGTCAGCAAAGAGTATAGGGATCTACTATAGTATTTAAAAACTCCAGATTACATACTCCTCACTCCGTATCCCCTGCCATCTTCCCACCGGCTAATGAACATTGATGATTTCTGGTTCCTAGTGCCAGGGTACTCGCCATTCTACCTACCCCTGGCTAACAAGTTCCGCAGTGGCTGCTACTGCTGTCAGGACCTGTCAGAAATGACCAGCGCTGCAACCCAGGCACTGTAGCTGTCAGTTTTGGTGCTGGCATTGTCGTCACTGCTTCTCACCTCTCACTGCTGTCTTCCTCATGATGACTCCTGGCATTCCCCTAACTGGGATCTTCTCAGTCAACGAAGACTCTCTTCTTAAAGTGATTACAGGTCTAGCTATCTCTAGGTTTTAGAGCTCTGCTGAGAAACTTTGAATACCCGGGTCTGCAGAGGCCGGGTTGGTAGTATATGAGAGACACTTTGCAGCATTGTATCATGAACATACGCAGTGGCCTTGAACCAGCCCTTATCCAAGGATGGGGTCTGCCCATCTCAAAATCAGCTTCTTTCTAGTAAAAACATCTTAATCCCAGTTTCCCAAGGATCATTGCAGTGTCCAAATATCTTCTCTGATTCCCAGGTGAAACTTACCTGTCATAGCCATGAAGAATTAAATAGCAAAGTTCTCATCCAGTAAGCAATTTATCCTGGGTGGTGAACTTTATACTTTAACTGTAGAGATCTGTTTTAACTATATTTAATTATATAACTGTCAATGCCCTGGGGAATAATTAGGAATAAAGACAAAAGTAGAGGAAAGTTATCTTGAGTGATGCTGGAGACTCTCCAGACAGATGAATGCAATGCAAAGTCCTGGAGGTTTAGACTACATTGTACAAGGTTTCACATCAGAAAGAACCTGGGTTGCACACAGCCAAGTGGTAATAATTAGTAACAGAATAGTAAGAGCACTAAACATGTACTTGCAGATTTCTTTATAGAAGAGGAATAAAGGCTTTTTGAAGGACTGTACTTTGACCAATTATAGACAGAGCAATTTATAGAATTCCGCATTGTCCTTATTGAGTATATTGACGTTGTTACCCAAGAGGGCCAAGCATAGTATGGCATCCAGAAAACAAAATAATTCGTACTAAGAGATGTCATATTAGCCACTTGGGGCTTAGATGGAATGGCCATAAAATTTATCACTTTCCCAGGCACAGCAGAACATATGGTCACCCTAGGCTTAGATCCTCACCATATTGGTTTCATGCCTGTGTATGAATTATAATTTACTGTGATTTTTTATACCTTAGTTAACTGTTGGTGAACTGTGTATCACTCATTCTTTAGTGAGGATTCAAGTCATTTGAATTACACTTTTTGTTGTTTTTGTACATTTTCAAGTGTCATGATCCATTTTAACTGGAACCTTGTAGTCCTTATCTTTCTTACCAGAGATGGATTACATTGATTTTATAATTTGAAATGCTAGTTTACCACCATCTTAATTTTACTCCATGTTTTGAAAACTCTGGACTAAACGCCAATGACTACACATTTACAGCATACCTCATTCTATTGAGCTTTGCTTTACTGTGCTTTGGAGATACTGTGTTTTTTTAAGAAGGTCCTTGGCAACCCTGCATGGAGCAAGTCTATTGGTACCATTTTTTCAACAGCATGTGCTCACTTAATGTCTGTATGTCACATTTTGCTGATTCTCACAATATCTCAAACTTTTTCATTATTGCTATATCTGTTATGATGATCTGTAATCAGTGATCTTCGATGTTATTATCGTAACTGTTTTGGGGCACTGTGAACTGCACCCATAGAAGATGAACTTAATTGATAAATGTTGTTTATGTTCTGACTGCCCTACTGGTCAGCTGTTCCCCCGTCTTTCTCCCTCTTCTCAGGCCTCCTTTTCCCTGAGACATGACAGTATTGAAATTAGGCCAATTAATAACCCTACAATGACCTCTAAGTGTTCAAGTGAAAGGAAGGGTTGCATGTCTCTCACTTTAAATCAAAAGCTAGAAATGAGTAAATTTAGTGAGGAAGGCATGTCAAAAGTCGAGACTGGCTGAAAGCCAGGCCTCTTGTGCCAAACAGCCAAGTTGTGAATGCAAAGGAAAAGTTCTTGAAGAAAATTAAGAATGCTACTCCAGTGAACACACAAATGATAAGAAAGCAGAACAGTCTTATTGCTGATACAGAGAAAGTTTTAATGGTCTGAATAGAAGATCAAACCAGCCACAACATTCCCTTAAACCAAGCCTAATCCAAAGTAAGGCCCTACCTCTCTTCAATTCTATGAAGGCTGAGAGAGGTAAGGAAGCTGCAGAAGAAAATTTGAACCTAACCGAGGTTGGTTCATTAGATTTAAGGAAAGAAGCTGTCTCCATAACAGAAAAGTGCAAGGCGAAGAAATGAGTGCTGATGTAGAAGGCTGCAGCAAGTTATCCAGAAATCTACCTCAGATTATTGTTGAAGATGGCTACACTAAACAACAGATTTTCAATGTAAATGGAACAGACCTATATTGGAAGATGTCATCTAGGACTTTCATAGCTAGAGAAGAGAAGTCAATGCCCAGCTTCAAAGCTTCAAGGGCCAGGCTAACTCTCTTGCTAGGGGCTAAGGGAACTGTTGACTTTAAGTGGAAGCCAATGCTCACTTACCATTCAGGAAATCCTAGGTCCCTTAAGAATTATGCTAAATCTACTCTGCCTGTGTTCTATAAATGGAACAACAAAGCCTGGATGACAGCACATCTGTTTACAACATGGTTTCATGGTTTATTGACTATTTTAAGTCCACTGTTGAGGCCTCCTGCTCAGAAAAAAAGATTCCTTTCAAAATATTACTGCTCATTGGCAATACACCTGGTCACCCAAGAGCTCTGATGGAGATGTACAAGGATGTTAATGTTGTTTTCACGCCTGCAAACACAACATCCATTCTGTATCCTATGAATCAAGGAGTAATTTTGACTTTTAAGTATTATTATTTAAGAAATACATTTGGTAATGCTATAGTTGCCATAGATAGTGATTCCTCTGATGGATCTGGGCAAAGTAAATTGAAAACCTTCTGGAAAGGATTCACCATTCTAGATGCCATTGAGAGCATTCATGATTCATAGGAAGAGGTCAAAATATCAATATTAACAGGAGTTTGGAAGAAGTTGATTCCAGCCCTCATGGATGAGTTTGAGGGGTTCAAGACTTCAGTGGAGGAAGTAACTGCAGATGTGGTGGAAAGAGCAAGAGAGCTACAATTAGAAGTAGAGCCTGAAAATATGACTGAATTGCTGCAATCTCATGATAAAACTTTAACAGACAAAGAGTTGCTTCTTATAGATGAGCAAAGAAAGGGGTTTCTTGAGGTGGAATCTACTCCTTGTAAACATGCTGTGAACGTTGTTGAAATGACAACAAAGGATTTAGAATATTATATTACACAAATTTAGTTGATAAAGCAGCAGCAGGGTTTGAAAGGATTGACTTCAATTTTGAGACAAGTTTTACTGTGGGTAAAATGCTATCAAACAGCATTGGATGCTACAGAGAGATCTTTTGTGAAAGGAAGAGTCAACAAATGTGGCAAACTTCATTGTTGTCTTATTTTAAGGAATTGCCACAGCCATCCCAAAGTCAACGGCTTTCAACATTGAGGCAAGACCCTCCACCAGCAAAAAGATTATGACTTGCTGAAGGCTCAGAGGATTGTTAGCATTTTTTAGTAATAAAGTACTTTTCAATTAAGGTATGTACATTGTTTTTATACATAATGCTATTACACATTTAATAGACTACAGTATAGTGTAAACATAACTTTTCTATGTACTGGGAAACCAAAAACTTCATATGACTCACTTTATTGTGATATTCATTTTATTGCAGTGGTCTGGAATTGAACTTACAACATTGCCACGGTATGCCTGTATTTCCTTGAGTTAAATATTTGTATTTGTAACCTCCTTATTTCTATTCACTACTAAGCTTTCTTTTAGTGTTTCTTTTTGATGTAATGTATTTTAAAATAAAGTTTAATTTATTTGCCTATTTTACATGAATTACACAATTTGTGGTTTAAAAAAAAAAATTCATGCATCTTCGGCTCTAAAGTGACAGAAGGAATACATCTTGATGGATTTTACAGCTCAAGAGGCTTTGCCCTGATCCCGTAGCACCAAAATAATTCTTACTTCTCTGAGGTGAGTCACTTGGTAATACATATAAATTCATTTAGCTTGGAAATACTACACTTGATTTTAACCTAAGATATGGGAAGTGATATACATGAACAGCATTCAAAAGAGGAGCAAAGGCACATTGATTCTGACAGCACACTTTAAAATAAAATTTTGCTCTTGATTTTAAAAGCCCCTACTTCTTAAATTACTCAGATGTCCAGTAAGTGAATGAAATGTTCTAATGTGCTCAGGATAATTTTTCTGCCCATTGCATTTCAAAACCAATCATGTACCTAAGAGAAAAAAGAAAAGATAAAGCTCTACAGATCCCTCAATGTTATTTGTAGCAAATAGTATATGGCCTGCTTACGCCTACATCTTCTACTTTTTTCATAAACTGAGGAAAGTCACTCTCTATACACATTTATCATTGGCATACTGTTATTCCTAATATTGATTATGTTACTTTACTGGTGGGGCATGCCTTTTTCTCTCTCCTTTCCAATCAGCCTCTTACTGGCTTCCCAGTAACCTTATTCTTGAATATATGTCGCTAAAACTGAGGGCCTACAATTTCTGCCTTCTAGCTGAGTTGTAGGAGCCCAGGTGGCACAGTGGTCAAGAGCTCGGCTGCTAACCAAAAGGTCGGCAGTTCGAATCCACCATCTGCTTCTTGGAAACCCTATGGGGCAGTTCTGTTCTGTCCTATAGGTCCCTATGAATCAAAATCAACTTGACGGCAATGAGTTTGGTTTGGTTAGCTAAGTTTTAGTTTTTTTTAAAAAAAGCAGAAATGTAAATCACAATTTAGGAAAAGCTTCCCTTTTTTAGAAAACACAAGATAAAGGAATACCTTTCTGTCCAAAGCTTTTTAAAAAATCATCTGTTTTTTCTGGTTTATTTGCAATGTATATGTGATTGGATAGTTCCAGGGTAAAGCATTCTCTGCTTGTACCAGATTTTCTGACAAATCATCTGACATGTTAGTGACCAGTTAGCTCTCTTTCCTTCATGAGTTTTGAGAGAACCTAGTTGTGTAGCAGAGAGTCAGACAGCTGTTCTTTGGTCTACCTGGAATTAAAGCAAGCATCTAAAAACTTTCCTATTCTACAAGCAGGAAACAGAGATGGAGGGTTCTGTTTCTCACTTATCACTAGTCAAAAAGAATTACAATTCTTAGGAGCAAATTGAAGGGTTAAGGGGAAAAATATTTTCAAGAGTACAAATTCTCCAGGTGCTGAAGGGATTGAACATATCAGGTCTGATGGGAGTATCAATATTGACATTTGTGAAAATGTGCATGAAGAAATATGCATTGATTTTAAACTGCATGCCACAAAAGCCTAAAAAATAATGCATGATTTTCTATCTTATAACTTAGATGGAAAAACATGTGTTTTGGTCACAATTTTGTCTAAGGGAAATGTGAACTCTCAGCCAATTGCATTCACACGCAGGCCCTTTTTCTGAGATTGCTTTCAAATGTAAGCATAACAACTGTTGCTCTGTTAGAAAAAAAAAGTGAACTTTTACAATGTAAATTTCTAATATATAGTATTTTGGGAAAGAGTCATGTTATTTAAAACAATGCATAGCTTTCCCTCTAGGTAGATTCACAGGGGTAGGGGTGAGGGGTTAGCAATTTTAACCCTTGCATATTTTACATTACCCTAAGGTGCCCCCATATGTGTCAGAACAACTTTCCTCTCTCAGGGTGTACAGTCAAGCTCAATAGCCACATTAGAAAGAATAATAGACCAATGACACATGTGTTGACTGATGTTTCTTATGCAGTGAAGAGGAGATAGAGGAAATTAGATGATGAGTTTTAAGGGCTGAAGCATATACTGTAGTTTTTCTAAATTGCCAAGTATTGTGTTCTTCCTGAGGTCACCATATATGTGTTGGCTGCCTTTGGTGACACTGAAAAGTCCTTAGAGTCTAAATGAATGGGCTCTGGAATGGTTCCCATGATGAACTGTTAACCAATTTGTTTCAACTGGCAATTGAATACAAAATTAAAAATGAAGGTCTCCTGGACTGCATTGTGGCCTATGAAAGAGCACTGAATGATTTATCCTCACTCATTTTCTCCACTTTCCAAGCTAAAATATTTTTACGTGGTCAATAAATTTTGGAGGCTGACATTAATAAGATGAACTATGGATGAAAATATGTGAGCCTGAATAGTTATAAAAATGTGGAATTGATATTTTACTTTTTCCTCAACTAGCTCTGGACTTGTGGGATCTCAGTTAAATGAGGGCATCTAACCTACTTAACTCAGATTAATTTAATAAGGGATCCTAGGGACTGATGAATCATTGGTCATCGAAAATGGAAAACAGGGTGCTTAAGTACTTAGGACATTTTAATGAAAGAAGGTGACATATTTGAAACAAGTAAGATGAGGCACTCTCACTCCCTTTTTGGGAAGCAATTCACATCGAAACACTGAGCTTGATGCTAACCTAGGGCAATACATGAGTTCTGATGTGTCAGTCATGTTTACTTATCATCCAAGGGCTCAGGTTAGCATTCAGCAGAGGTTGCTTAGGGCCAGAGTAGAAGACTGATGTTGCAAGCTGTCCCAGAGTTGGAGGCCTGTCCTAAAAAAAAAAAAGAAGAAAAAAATGTTTAATTCAGGCATGTTAATGTAGACATTAAAAGAAGCTAAGATGTTCTACTTGGAGAAGGTTATATAAGTTAATGTTAAGGGGAAAAACCCACACGTATTGAAAAATCAAAATACTACAAAGGGATTGTTGAGAAATTGGTATTTCTAGGTAGATGACAGGGAATAGCAATACTGTTGTTCTTAGGTACTGTAGACTTGGTTCCGACTCATAGTGACTCTACGGACAGCAAAACGAAACACTGCCCGGTCCTCAGCCGTTGTTATGCTTGAGCCCATTGTTGCAGCCACTGTGTCAATCTACCTCCTTGGGGGTTGTCTTAGTCATTTAGTACTGCTATAACAAAAATAGCACAAGTGGATGGCTTTAACAAACAGAAATTTATTCTCTCACAGTTCTAGTAGGCTACAAGTCCAAATTCAGGGCATCGGGTCAAGGGGAAGTCTTTCTTTCTCTATTGGCTCTCGTGGGAGGTCATTGTAATCAATCTTCTCCTGGAATAGGAGCTTCTCAGCACAAGAACCTCAGGTCCGAAGGACACGCTGTGCTCCTGGCACTGCTTTCTTGGTGGTATGATGTCCCCGTCTCTCTGCTCGCTTCTCTCTTTTATATCCTAAAAGAGATTAGTTTAAGACACAATCTAATCTTGTAGATCTTATCAACATAACTGCAGCTAAGTCATCTCCTTAACATCATAGTGATAGGATTTACAATACTTAGGAAAATCACATCAGTGACAAAATGGTAAGCAATTATATAACACTGATAATTATGGCCTAGCCAAATTGATATACATATTTTTGGAAGACACAATTTAATCCATGACAGTGGTCTTCCTCTTTTTCGCTGACCCTCTACCAAGCATGATGTTTTTCTCCAGGGGCTGGTCCCTCCTGATAACATGTCCAAAGTATGTGAGGCAAAGTCTCCCCGACCTTGCCTCTGATGAGTGTTCCAGCTGTACTTCTTCCAAGACATATTTGTTTGTTCTTCCAGCAGTCCATAGTATATTCAGTATTCTTCACCAACACATAATCCAAACGCATCAATTCCTCTTTGGTCTTCCTTATTCATTGTCCAGCTTTCACATGCACAAAAGCAACTGAAAACACCAGGGCTTGGGTCAGGAACACCTTAGCCCTCAAAGTGACATCCTTGCTTTTTACCACTCTGAGGAGGTCTTTTGCTGCAGATACACCCAATGCAAAGTATTGTTTGATTTCTTGACTGCTGCTTCCATGAAATCCTTGACAACTTCAATCTTTTCTCCGTTTATCATGATGTTGCTTATTGGTCCAGTTGTGAGGATTTTTGTTTTCTTTATGTTGAGGTGTAATTCACACTGAAGGCTGTGGTCTTTGATCTTCATTAGTAAGTGCTTCAAGTCCTCTTCCCTTTCAGTAAGCAAGGTTGTGTCATCTGCATATCACAGGTTGTTAATGAGTCTTCCTGCAAACCTGATGCCATGTTCTTCATATAGTCCAGTTTCTCAGATTATTTGCTCAGCATACAGATTGAATAAGTATGGTGAAAGGATACAACTCTGAGACACACCTTTCCTGATTTTAAACCACACGGTATCCTCGTTCTGTTCAAACAATTTCCTCTTTAAGTACAGGTTCCTCATGAGTACAATTAAGTGTTCTGGAGTTCCCGTTCTTCACAATGTTATCCATAATTCATTATGATCCACACAGTCAAATGCCTTTGCATAGCCAATGAAACACATCCAAACATCCTTCTGGTATTTTCTGCTTTCAGCCATGATCCATCTGACATCAGCTACGGTACCCCTGGTTCCACATCCTTTTCTGAATCCAGCTTGAATTTCTGGCAGTTACTTGTTGATGTACTGTTGCAACTGCTTTTGAATGCTCTTCAGCAGAATTTTACTTGTGTGTAGTATTAATCAAATTGTTCGATTATTTCCAAATTTGGTTGGATCACCTTTCTTTGGAATGGGTACAAATATGGATTTCTTCCAGTCAATTGACCAGGTAGCTGTCTTCCAAATTTGTTGGCACAGATGAGTAACTGCTTTGAGTGCTGTGTCCATTTGTTGAAACATCTCAATTGGAATTCTGCAATTTCTGGCACCTTGTTTTTTTCCAATGTCTTCAGTGCAGCTTGGGCTTCTTCCTTCAGTACCATCAGTTCCTGATCATATGCTATCTCCTGAAGTGATTGAAGGTCGACCAGTTCTTTTTGGTACAGTGACTCTATTTCTTCCATCTCCTTCTGATGCTTCCTGTGTCATTTAATATTTTCCCCATAGAATCCTTTAATATTGCAACTCGAGACTTGAATTTTTTCCTTAGTTCTTCTTTTAGCTTGAGGAATGCCGACCTTGTTCTTTGATTTTGGTTTTCTATCTCCAGGTCTTTGCACATTTCATTATAATACTTCACCTTGTCTTCTCAGGTTGCCCCTTGAAATCTTCTGTTCAGCTCTTGTGCTTCGTCATTTCTTCCATTTGCTTTAGCTACTCTACCTTCAAGAGCTGTCAGAGTCTCTTCTGACATCCATCTTGGTCTTTTCTTTCTTTCCTGTTTTTTTAATGAACACTTGCTTTCTTTATGTATGATGTCCTTGATGTCATTCCACAACTCATCTGGTCTTCTGTCATTATTGTTCAATGTGTCAAATCTATTCCTGAGATGGTCTCTAAATTTAGGTGGGATACATTCAAGGTCATATTTTGATTCTCGTGGAATTGTTCTAATTTTCTTCAACTCGAACTTGTATACGAGCAATTGATAGTCTGTTCCAGAGTTCCCTGGCCTTGTTCTGACTGAGGATATTGAGCTTTTCCATCATCTCTTTCCACAGATGGAGTCAGTCCACATGTATAGTTGCTGTTTATGTTGTTGAAAAAAGGTATTTGCAATGAAAAAGTTGTTGGTCTTGCAAAATTCCATCAAGCAATCTCTGGCATCATTTCTATCACCAAAGTCGTATTTTACAACTACCAATCCTTCTTTGCTTACAACTTTTTCATTCCAGTCATCAATAATTATTAATGCACCTGAATTGCATGTTTGGTTAATTTCAGACTGCAGAAGTTGGTGTAAACCTTTAATTTCTTCATCTTTGGCCTTAGTGGTCAGTGTGTAAATTTGAATAATGGTCTTATTAACTGGTCTTCCTTGTAGGCTTATGGATATTATCCCATCACTGACAAAGTTGTACTTTGGAATATATCTTGAAATGGTCTTTTTATTGATGAACGGGATACCATTCCTCTTCAATTTGTCATTCCTGGCACAGTAGGCCATATGATTGTTTGATTCAAAATGGCCAATGCCAGTCCATTTCAGTTCACTAATGCCTAGGATATCAATGTTTATGTGTTCCATTTCATTTTTGACAATTTCCAATTTTCCTAGATTCATACTTCATATGTACATTCCATGTTCTGATTATTAATGGATGTTTGCAGCTGTTTCTTCTTGAGTCATGCCTCATCAGCAAATGAAGGTGCCGAAAGCTTGACTTCATCCACATCATTAAGGTTGACTCTACTTTGAGTAGGCAGGTCTTCCCCAGTCATCTTTTGAGTGCCTTCCAACCTGAGGGGCTTATCTTCTGGCACTATATCAAACAACGTTCCATTGTTATTCATAAGAGTTTCACTGGCCAATTTTTTTCTGAAGTAGACTGCCAGGTCCTTCTTCCTAGTCTGTCTTAGTCTGGAAGCTCCACTGAAACCTGTCCACCAAGGGTGACCCTGCTGGTTTTTTAAATACTTGTGGCAAAGCTTCCAGTATGACAGCAATATGCAAGCCACCACAGTAGGACAAACTGACAGACATCATGGATGGCAGTACTAGCAACTAACATTTTGAGCTTTATGATGTACCAAACAATTTCATCTCATTTTAAATCTTAAAACAATAAGATAAGCATATAATAGGTCCTTTCTAATTTCTTGATTATAGACTCTGTCATTTATAGTAGGAACAACAAATACGTGTTAAGCAATAACAACAAATATCCTAAGCCTAGGAGCAGGTATCAGCAGGACAATTAAAAAAAAAAAAGATCAGAAGAGACAATCATGACCTCAAGCTATTTTGTTAAACACTTCATATTATATTTATTTATACCTGAATTTTGCGTAACAAGTAGTCTGGAAGCGCCATGTGTTTTTCAGTCCTGAAGGGGATGATCTGTTTCCTGGAATTCATTAGGACCTACATATTGACTTTTATTTGTTTATTTTTTTTAAGATGCCAGCTTCCTGAGCTCGAAGGCACTGACATGAGAAGCACTTTGAGTGTATGAGATGCTTTTGACCTCATGAACATTGAAATGAGAGATGATGAAGCTTATTTTTAGCAGAGTATTTAGAAGGGCCCCATGGGCTAATTTTTGCTTAGGGCTGATCACATAACATTTGAAGATGTGCTAATAGGGCATACTGCCAAGGTCTGTGATTGTTGTTATTTAGCACTTTATTTTAAGAGCTTTAAGCATCATCCAGAAATGTTTATTAAGTACATGCATGTGCAGGGTCAAGCAGTTTTACTTCTGGACAAGCTTTGTGGATTTAAAAAGCGAATAATTTCAGCCATCAGCACATCATAAGGGTTGAGGGCCATTATTCCCTACTCACTGAACAGAAGAGAGAATGACTGGCTTAGTTTTTCCCTCAAAAGGTATCAGAAGAAAACTTGGACTTCAACTTTTTCTATTCAAGGTACCTTCTCTCACATTACATATTACATATACAAAAGAGAGATGTGAAAAATCACCTGAGTACTTTAACGATTGTGGCAAGAGAGACTGAATCCATGTAGTACTAATTCCTTTTTTTTTGCCCTATAAAAGTTGTTTGGTGGTTTTGTTGTGTTGTATGGGTTATTTGGTTATTTTATATTTTTAATTTTTCTACTTCATTCTGTACTTCAGGATATGCCAAACTTAGAGACCTACCCTATCTTCATAAATCTTATTTTGATTCTTTTAATCACAGTGGGATAGAAGTTTCAGGATACCAAAAGAAATGCTGGCCACAGGACTTTATATGCCTTAACTCTTTATCAGATTTATTGCCCTACAGTATCCAGATGCAATCTGTGTTTCTCTGGAGAAACATGGATCATCAAAATGATTCTGAGCCCCAGAGTTGGTCAAGTTCATTGGTGTTGAAGATGGGGACAAAATGTTTTATTTTGTTTTGTTGTCTTATATCATAGCAAGACTCTTGTAGAGGTTATCACCTGACCTATTCTAAAAGGGGTGGGGTGTTCTAACCACTTTATTACTTTTCCTGAGGAAAAAAAATTAAGGCGAGTATTTCCCTTTGGAGAAATTTGACTACAACTTCTTTTTGTCTTATTTGGACAAAGGACAGGTTTCTTTCTCCTCTATCCATAGTTAAGTATGTAACAAAAAGGAACAAAAAACAGAATTCATAGAGGAAGGCCTTTTAGCAAGGAATTTGCAAATATTGCTTCTTTTTCTTCTATAAAAGTAAGCAGCCCAAATTTAGGAAAATGGTACAAAGACTTCTGCTTACTCTAAAAATAGTGGCCATAATCTAATTGGACTATGCATTGCAATGAAAAGGAAAACTTGATACACATTGGTACCTGAGGTTTTGGGTCCAAGACCTTCTATACACTTAGTCTCATTGGTGTCTGGACTAAAGTTCCAGTATTTTTGAATGTCCGACAATGATCAGTAAAATAGTGCATCATCCTTACTTTGAGATTCATTTTCCTCACCTAATGATTTATTTAATTTTCCATTAGTAGGGATTCTTAACACTGCATATAATTTAAAAATATGTACCTGCCCAGCAATTAACCATGTGAACAAAGAACAAGCACAAGCATGCATTATTTGCATTATTATTTTGCTAGAGTTAACTGTTAATAGAATAAAACAAAAGGCATGAATTAAAACAGTTGCATTGGAATATTGTTTTGAAGATTAAATAAGCCATTTACACAATGCTTTGCACAGTGCTTGACATATGTAGGTGCTTAAAAGTTTTGTAATAAAGTATCTTTGAAAAAAAGGTATTATCTATTAATACATAGCAGTGAAGATAAATTACCTTATACTACAACATGTATTTCTTGACATTAGGGGTTGTGTTTTATTAATCTTCATATTGCCAGTTGCTATCTACAGGTAAATTGCTAGAATATATAAAAGAGATCGAATCAGGAAACACTTCTTATTCAGTATGTTATTTTGGACAAGTTAAATTACTTTTCAGTGCCTGTTTCGTTTTCCATAAAATAGGGATAATAATAATTACTTTGGGGGATTGTAGTGAGCATTAAATTACATAAAGCATCTATAGCAAAGTGTTTTGTAAAATATTACATAAAATACAGTTATTCTAATTGAATTATTTTAAATCATACATAAGGTTAAAAAATTCAGCCTTCACAAAAGAATACAAAATAAAAAGTAAAAGCCTAACTACCATCCTCCCTAATCCAAAAGAAAACCTCTTCTAACTTCATAAATAAATATTTCCTAACACATATAAGTAAATACAGGAGGGTATTGAATAGGTGGATGAAAGAATAGATTGTTATTGTTGTTAGGTGCCGTCAAGTTGGTTCTGACTCATAGTGACCACATGTACAACAGAACGAAATGCTGTCCAGTCCTCCACCATCCTCATTATCATTATGCTTGAGCCCATTGTTGCAGCCAGTGTGTCAGTCCATCTCATTGAGGGTCTTCCTCTTTTTTGCTGATCCTGTACTAAGCATGACGTCCTTCTCCAGGAACTGATCCTTCCTAATAACATGCCCAAAGTATGTGAGACGTAGTTTTGCCATCCTTGCTTCTAAGGAGCATTCTGGTTGTACTTCTAAGACAGATTTTTGGCAGTCCATGGTGTATTAGACATTCTTCGCCAGCACCATAATTCAAAGGTGTCATTTCTTCTTTGGTCTTCCTTATTCGTTGTCCAGCTTTCACACCCATATGAAGCGATTGAAAACACAAAGGCTTAGGTGAGGTGCACCTTAGTCTTCAAGGTGACATTTTTGCTTTTTAACACTTTAAAGAGGTCTTTTGAAGCAGATTTTCCCAATGCAATGTGTCCTTAGATTTCTTGACTGCTGCTTCCATGGGTGTTGACTGTGGATCCAAGTAAACTGAAAATCCTTGACAACTTCAGTCTTTTCTCCATTTATCATGTTGTTGCTTATCAGTCCAGTTGTGAGGATTTTTGTTTTCTTTATGTTGAGGTGTAATACATACTAAAGGCTGTAGTCTTTGATTTTCATCAGTAAGTGCTTCAAGTCCTCTTCACTTTCAGCAAGCAAGGTTGTGTCATCTGCATATCACAGGTTGTTAATGAGTCTTCCTCCAATCCTGATGCCGCATTCTTCTTCATATAGTTCAGCTTCTCGGATTATTTGCTCAGCATACAGATTGAGTAAGTATGATGAAAGCATACAAACCTGATTTTAAACCACACAGTATCCCCTTGTTCTGTTCAAACAACTGCCTCTTGGTCTTTGTACAGGTTCCACATGAGCACGATTAAGTGTTCTGGAATTCCCGTTCTTCTCAATGTCATCCATAATTTGTTATGATCCACATAGTCGAATGCCTTTTCATAGTCAATAAAACACTGGTAACATCTTCCTGGTTTTCTCTGCTTCCAACCAAGATCCATCTGACATCAGCAATGATATCCCTGATTCCACGTCCTCTTCTGGATCCGGCTTGGATTTCTGGTAGTTCTCTGTCAATATACTGCTGCACTCACTTTTGAATGATCTTCAGCAAAATTTTACTTGCTTGTGATGTTAATGATATTGTTAGATCATTTCTGCATTTGGTTGGGTCACCTTTTTTTGGAATAATTGTAAATATGGATCTCTTCCAACCGATTGACCAGGTAACTGTATTCCAGATTTCTTGGCATAGATGAGTGAGCACGTCCAGAGCTGCATCCGTTCTTTGAAACATCTCAATTGGAATTCCATCAACTCTTGGAGCTTTATTTTTTGCCAGTGCCTTCAGTGCAGGTTGGACCTCTTCCTTCAGTATCGTCAGTTCTTGATCGTATGCTACCCTCTGAAATGGTTGAATGTTGACCAATTCTTTTTGATATGGGGACTCTGGATTCCTTCCTTCTACTTTTGATGCCTCCTGTGTCATTTAATATTTTCCCTATAGAATCCCTCAATATTGTAAATTTAGGCTTGAATTTTTCTTTCAGTTCTTTCAGCTTGAGAACTGTCTAGCGTGTTCTTCCCTATTGGTTTTCTAGTTCCAGGTCTTTGCGCATGTCATTATAATGCTTTACTTTGTCTTCTGAAGCCACCCTTTGAAATCTTCTGTTAGCTCTTTTACTTCATCATTTCTTCCTTTTGCTTTAGCTACTCAACATTCAAGAGCACATATGAAAATAGAGGAAGGTATTTGAATAGATGGGTGGAAGAATAGATAGACATAAAATGGTATAGAAATAGGATCACATCTCTCTCTTCTTTTTTTAGTATTATACTATTTTTAGTATTATATATTATCTAATTTGACAAGAAAAAGGTAAAACAGGAACTATCTAAACATCAGAGAAAGATTTATCACAAAAGAGTTTTTTATTTTTATTTAATTCCCTCTACTTTAAAGTGCCTAGGCATTAGTGAGCTGAAATGGACTGGTATTGGCCATTTTGAATTGGGCAATCATATAGTCTACTATGCTGGGAATGACAACTTGAAGAGGAATGGTGTTGCATTCATCGTCAAAAAGAATGTTTCAAAATCTATCCTGAAGTACAATGCTGTCAGTGATAGGATAATATCCATACGCCTACAAGGAAGACCAGTTAATATGACTATTATTCAAATTTACACACCAACCACTAGGGTCAAAGATGAAGAAATAGAAGATTTTTATCAGCTGCTACAGTCTGAAATTGATCAAACATGCAATCAAGATGCATTGATAATTACTGGCGATCAGAATGCGAAAGTTGGAAACAAAGAAGAAGGATCAGTAGTTGGAAAATACAGCCTTGGTGATAGAAACAATGCCGCAGATCGAATGATAGAATTTTGCAAGACCAACGACTTCTTCATTGCAAATACCTTCTTTCACCAACATAAACGGAGACTGTACACATGGACCTCGCCAGATGGAACACACAGAAATCAAATTGACTACATCTGTGGAAAGAGATGATGGAAAAGCTCAATATCATCAGTCAGAGCAAGGCCAGGGGCTGACTGTGGAACAGACTATCAATTGCTCATATGCAAGTTCAAGCTGAAACTGAAGAAAATCAGAGCAAGTCCACGAGAGACAAAATATGACCTTGAGTATATCCCACCTGAATTTAGAGACCATCTCAAGAATAGATTTGATGCATTGAACACTAGTGACTGCAGACCAGATGAGTTGTGGAATGACATCAAGGATATCATCCGTGAAGAAAGCAAGAGGTCACTGAAAAGACAGGAAAGAAAGAAAAGATCAAGATGGATGTCACAGGAGACTCTGAAACTTGCTCTTGAGGGTTGAGCAGCTAAAGCAAAAGGAAGAATTGATGAAGTAAAAGAACTGAACAGAAGATTTCAAAGGGCCTCCCGAGAAGACAAAGTAAAATATTATAAAGTATTATAATGACACAGAGTCATTATACCAAAAAGAATTAGTCAATATTCAACCATTTCAAGAGGTGGCATATGATCAGGAACCGATGGTACTGAAGGAAGAAGTCCAAGCTGCTCTGAAGGCAGTGGCAAAAAACAAGGCTCCAGGAATTGATGGAATATCAAATGAGATGTTTCAAGAAACAGATGCAGCTCTGGAGGTGCTCGTCTATGCCAAAAAATATGGAAGACAGCTTCCTGGCCAACTGACTGGAAGAGATCCATATTTATGCCTATTCCCAAGAAAGGTGATCCAACTGAATGCAGAAATTATAGAACAATATTGTTAATATCACACGCAAGCAAAATTTTGCTGAAGATCCTTCAAAAACAGCTGCAGCAATATATCCATAGGGAACTGCCAGAAATTCAGGCTGGTTTCAGAAGAGGACATGGAACCAGAGATACCACTGCTGAAAGCAGAGAATACCAGAAGGATGTTTACCTGTGTTTTATTGACTATGCAAAGGCATTCGACTGTGTGGATCATAACAAACTATGGATAACACTGCGAAGAATGGGAAATCCAGAACACTTAATTGTGCTCGAGGAACCTTTACATGAGTCAAGAGGCAGCTGTTCGGACAGAACAAGGGGATACTGACTGGTTTAAAGTCAGGAAAGGTGTGCGTCAGGGTTGTATTCTTTCACCATACCTATTCAATCTGTATGCTGAACAAATAATCCGAGAAGCTGGACTATATGAAGAAGAATGGGGCAACAGGATTGGAGGAAGACTTATTAACAACCTGCATTATGCAGATGACACAGCCTTGCTTGCTGAAAGTGAAGAGGACTTGAAGCACTTACTAATGAAGATCAAAGACCACAGCCTTCAGTATGGATTGCACCTCAACATAAAGAAAACAAAAATCCTCACAACTGGACCAATGAGCAACATCATGGTAAATGGAGACAAGATTGAAGTTCTCAAGGATTTCATTTTACTTAGATCCACAATCAACAGCCATGGAAGCAGCAGTCAAGAAATCAAAAGACGCATTGCATTGGGCAAATCTGCTGCAAAGGACCTCTTCAAAGTGTTAAAGAGCAAAGATGTCACCCTGAGGCCTAAGGTGCATCTGACCCAAGCCATGGTATTTCCAATAGCATCATATGCATGTGAAAGCTGGACAATGAATAAGGAAGACTGAAGAAGAGTTGACGCCTTTGAATTGTTGTGTTGGCGAAGAATATTGAATATACCATGGACTGCCAAAAGAATGAACAAATCTGTCTTGGAGGAAGTGCGGCCAGAATGCTCCTTAGAGGCAAGGATGGCGAGACTGTGTCTTACATACTTCGGACATGTTGTCAGGAGGGATGAGTCCCTGGAGAAGGACATCATGCTTGGCAGAGTACAAGGTCAGCGGAAAAGAGGAAGACCCTCAATGACGTGGATTGACACGGTGACTGTAACGATGAGCTCAAGCATAACAATGATTGTGAGGATGGCACAGGACCGGGCAGCATTTCGTTCTGTTGTGCATAGAGTTGCTATGAGTCGGAACCGACTCGACGGCACCTCACAACAACTTTTAAGCGAAAAATATTGTTATGAATCATTAATTTATTTTTTAAAGTTTCGGTGTTTTTACCAATTTGTGGTGGTTTTAAAAGATATCTGCATTTCTTTGGCATTTCTCCTATCAAAAGGTGGGATTTAGGTTCCTCCCCTTGAACCTAAGTGGGACTTGGTGATTGCATAGAATGTGACAGGAGTGATGCTGTGCAACTACTGAGAATAGGCTAGAAATGGCCATGGAGCTTCTGCTACTTTTCCTTGGTATGCTCACTGTGGGAGCTTAAGCCACCACGTTGGAAATCTGGCTATCCTGAGGCTGCCTTTGGAGACCCACCTGGAGAGATGACGTACAGAGAGAGAGGGAAATAACTTCAGTTTTCTCAGCCCCCATATTTTTTTAGTCTTCCCAGCTCAGCCATCAGATAGGTGAGTGAGAAAGCTTTGGAGATGACTCTAGCCCTAACTGTCTGACTTCAACTCCATGACAGACCCTGAGCAAGACTTGCCTTACTTGGTCTTGTCAACCTCCAGGTTTATTGTCAAAATAAATGGTTGTTACTGATTTAAACTGCTGTTTTGGGGAGGTTTGATATGCATCAATAAAAAACTAAAAGAAATTTTGGTACTTGAAATGGCATTGCTGTAACAAAACTTAAAACTTATGCATTGGCTTTGGGACCGGGTGGTGGGTGAACGTTTGGAAGAGCCTTGGAAAGACCGTTAGCAGGTGCATCAATGGCCCTTGAAAAAGTGACGGGGGGGCTTAAAAAGAGAATGGGGAGAATGTTGTTAGAAGGTGAAAGAAAGGGACACACTACATGATACCTGCAATGATTCTGAAATAGAAAATATACCTAATAATGAAGTGATAGAATTGAGTAAGGAGATTAACAGGTTGTAAATTGAAAGCACCACCTGGTTTCTTTTAGCTGACTATGATAAGGATAGCAAGAGATGATTTAAACAATAAACAACAATAAAAAGAAAGCCTATTTTTTATTACCAGCCTCTCCAAATGGCAAAGAATTCTCAAATTATGAAAAGAATTCAGACCAAATTTCAGGTAGGAATATAAGATCCTTTGTTAAGGCCTCACAGGAATTTTAAAATGGATGAAAGATCTTTGAAGGTGCTTAACAATGTGTGTTGCAGACCCTGTCTGTTAAGCTGTGGATCTTCTAAGAATCTTAAGGCTATTGTCCCTAAATGGCCTCACTGAGATCCCAAGGTATGGAAAGGCTTATCACAAAGAGATCTGTGGAGATGGTTTTTGTCTAGTGGAATAAACCCCAGTAAGATTCATAAAACCCAGTGCCATAGGAAAACCATAAATTTTCACAAGATTATTCTACCGACCAAAACATCAGTAGTTTGGATTAAATCACACTGAGATAGTCCATCATGAAAAGATGAACCCTTAAATGATTACAGGCAGGAAGAAGGCTGAAAAAACTACTCTGCCAAAAAAGCAAAACAAAACAAAACACAAATAAAACTGGCCACTCTTATGGAAAAAGGATGACTCAGAGGGTAAACCACCAGCTCTGGGAGCAAAGAGCTGTGGAGAATGATACTAGGAAGTACAGCTGAGCCCTAATTAAGGAGTCAGCTGGATTTCAGAATTGCTGTTGGCCAACGACTGTTGTGTGCCTTCCATTTTCCCACTTTTTCAATGGAAGTACCTATGAACAGTTATCCTTGCCATATGTATGTTTGGTATTTGAGGGACACAATACTTGTTTCTTTAGTTCACAGGTATTCAGATCAAGAGGAATAGTATCCAATGAGCTGTACTCAACAAAACCACCAGAGAAGCCTTATTCACACCTTAATTTAATATAAATGGTGTGATCCTGAACCTCAAGCTGGAACCTGATGCCATAATGAGAATTTGGGAGACATCGAAAAGAGGCGTGTGTATTTTTCATTTGGGGAGAAAGCTAATAACTTATGGGCAAAAGGCAGACTGTGGTGATTTAAAAACCTGTCTGCAAATGTGTTGATGCTCTTCTTAGTCTGAAGTGGAGACCACGCCCCCTCCCCTTGAATCTGGGTAGAACTTGGTGACATGAATAGAATATGGCAGAAGTGATGCAGTACGATTGTTGTGGCTCAGTTAGAAAGGGCCATGCTGCTTCTGTCAATTTTTCTTAGGATATTTACTTGGGGGCACCTACAGTTGCCATTTGAGAAGTCTGAATACCCTGAGGCCACCATATGGAGAAACCACAGAGAGAGAAAGAGAGAGGGCGAGAAAGAGAGAAATAAGGCTCTCCAGTTGCTTCAGCATCAAGCTATGTCTGCCTGCCTCCAAACTAGAGAGCATAAGTGACAACTGCTTTGCTGAGCCTGCTCAACATCCACATTAGTGAGTCAAATGATTATTATTGTTTTAATCCACTCTTTTAGATGTGGATTAAATAACCAAAACACATATTAAAAGTCAATTTTATTCACAAAATTTCCCTGGGAGGTACATAGGGCAGGTTTATAATGCTATTTCATAGATAAGGAAAGGGAAATTCAGCAAAACTAAATGGAGAGGTACCTTAGAGTAGTCTAAGTTTCTCTTTTACTAGCAACAAAAATGAAGAACAGACAAAATCATATAGCCTGTCAGTGGAAGAGCTCAAGCTTTTTCCAGTGCTCTTTCAAGTAAGTAATCAAAAAAAACACTGCCGTCGGGTCATAAAGCTTTATGTATTTCCCCTGCCTCATACCAACCAGATTTGTTTTCCACCAAAGGAAATAAAAGTGATCAGTATTACTTTCACATTCAGGTCATATGGTACTTGGATCTGTAGAAACAGTGGAAAGAGCATAGGCCTTTTGGCAGCAGAAAGATATAGTTTCAAATCAATGTGCTGGTTGTGTGCTCCTATTTAACTTCTTAGAACCACATTTTCATCATCTGTAAAATGGGGCTTAAAGTGCTTACTTTGCAGAGTTGTCAGGAAAACAATACATAAGGACTATAAATTGCCTGGCACCATGTAAGTACTCAATAGATATGTCTTTGTAAAAAATATCTTGTAAAACAACTTTTTATCATCATTATCATTTTATTTTTTCCAGAGGCCTAAAGTAATAAAAAATGTTATAGTATAATCATAGTAGTAGCAACCACGTTCTAGCTCATTTAATCCTCACAGATAATACATGATGTGGGTAATATTATTTACATTTTTAGATAAGGAAACAGGCATGGAATGGTTAAGTAATGTGCCATTCTTAATTGAGATTTGAATCTTGGCAGAACAGGAGGGGAAAAATATCTCTAAGCAAGGTGGTAAAAAATATATCCTGTTATTATTTGACCTCCCCTTAAGTCCCTTTAGGGGAATAAAACCAAGTTTTTGCATGGCTGATAACAGCCAAATCTTCCACCAAGACAGATCATTTCCCAATCTTTCTGGAAAACTAAATCAGATTCTATGTAATTGCATGTAGCATTAATTTTGCCGAAGAGAGGGTCTTTCTGGGGTGTCTGGGATTCCTCGTCTAAGGCCTTCAGTGTAATTTTCATGCTGTAGATAAGGGTTCCTAACCTGAACGTGCATGCTCTAACTGTGCCACGAAGCGTGTTTGCAGGCTGTGAAGCATGAGACACTGCCGTTAGGGAATAGCTCCCTGAACTCAGGGTGAACCTGAATGTCTGTTTGGATTGCACTTAAATCTTTAACTTCATGATTTTAGTAATTCTCCTTTATTGTAATGTTGCAACTATCTCGTACATGTGGACTATATTACATGTTGATGTTATTTTTTCCAATCTTGCGGCTTTTGCATTCTAGAAAGCACCACCATTGGTCAGTAGACTCATTGTTCTTCAATACACAATGTAGTAGTTATTACACCATTACAAGTTTCTAGGGTGAAAGTATCTCCTAAAGTTGCATGTTGTCACAAAGTGATTCTAACAGCTTTGATCATTTCTCTTAATGGCTCACTAAGTGTTGCTCTCCAGGGAAAAGTCTAAGAAAATGTCTCAGATGTTAAAATTCAAAGGCATATTGTCCCTGCAAGCTCTTGCTGTACTGAGAACTCAGACTGTTACAACAGTCAGCTCATCCTTCTACTTTTTTTCCTGAGCTTTATACATTTCTCCAAGACCTTCCTTATCATTCTCTGCAGCTTGGGCAGTCCAATGAGAATACATTGTTTAACTAATATTGGTGACATGTATGCTTTTGGTGCAGGAGGGAGCTAGTGCTTTAGCATGCCTGTGAATCACGGCCAGCCTTTCACTTTGGTAGAAACAATTGATACTTACGTGATATCGTCAGAGGGTGCTGAGAAGCTAAAGGTTCATCCTAAAAATTTCCCAGTTCTGATAGCTGTGTCTAAAATTTTGGAGAAATGGAGATAAATTCCTACAATATGACAACACAAACACATGGAAACGCTGGATAAAATAAATATACAGACAAGCAAGCAGGAAAAGCAATCCATATGTGCTAGAAATGAAAAGTGAAGTATAGCCATAACGATGATCAAAATCACTTCCTTAGGAGTAAGTTCTGGAGCCATGGACCAGGAGAACATTATACCTAGATAAACCCAATATACATTGCCATCGGGTTGATTCCAACTCATATCGACCCTTTGGGATAGAGTAGAACTGTCTCATAAGGTATCCAAGGCTATAATCCTTATGGAAGGAGACTGCCACATCTTTGTGCTGCAGAGCGGCTAGTGGCAGAGCACTGGTGGTTTTGAACTGCCGACCTTCCCATTGGCAGCTGAGCGCGTAACCACTGCACTATCAGGCCTCCTTTGCACCTAAATAAAAACCAAAACCAAAGCCATTACTATCGAGTTGATTCGGACTCATAACAGATGGAGTAGAACTGCCCCACAGGGTTTCCAAGGAGTGCCTTGTGAATCCAAACTGTGGACATTTACCACTTGACCTTGACATTAACTGAGCTCTTAGCCACTACGTTACCAGGGTTCCTGCACCTAGAATAACGACCTAAAGGACCTAAAATCTGCTCATGGAAACATACACACACACACACAACGAAAGAAACAATCTATCCAAATGTAAAGACTAACGCAGCAAAAAGAATTTGCACCCCAAGAACTGAAGATGAAACTGCCCAAAAGATACTATAAAGGAAATATATTTTAAGTGATAGAAGAGACAAGAAGTAGAGATTTTATGAAATGACAAGGTACTATAAAAATAGAGATTTTATGAATGGACAAGGAACTGTAAAAACAGAACAGGATTATATGAAGAAGAACCGTGTAACTTTTAGAAATGAAAAATCATAATTAAAATTTAGAAGTCAGTGACTATACTGTGAGGAAAGTGCTATCATCACCCTTTCCATTTAACAGGTAAAGAAACAGGCTCAGAAGGTTAAGTAATTTGCCCAAGTTCACATAGCTTATAAATGGTGTAACTAGGCTTCAACTCAGATCTGACTCCAAAGTTTATGTTTTGAACTAGTATCCTATACTACCTAACAAAACTATGAATCCCATAATTGCAGTAAAAGTATATATATATAAAATATATAATATATATATATATAGTAACAAGAATATAGTGATATTAATAATGGTGAAGTATGAGGTTGATTTGTGATTTTTTGTGTATTCAATTTTTTTCACATTAAACATTATAATAGACTAGTAAATAGACACACCCTAAGACTTCCTTAGGAAGTCCCTGGGTGATGCAAATTGTTGACATGCTTGGCTGCTAACCAAAAGCTTAGAGGTTTGAGTTCACCTACAGGTGCCTCAGAAGAAAGGTGTGGTGATCTACTTCCAAAAAATCAATGATTGAAAACCTTATGGAGCACAGTTCTATTGTGACACACATGGGGTCACAATGAGTTGGAATCAACTGGACAGCAGCTAGTACTGGTTAAAGCTTCCTTTGGTAAATACATTAGATGAATCAAGGAGAAACAAAATAAACCTCAATGGCAAAGACAAAAAGCAGATTACACTCAGTTGAAGATAGAATGTGAATATGAAAAAATCTAGAAAATTACCTAGAATACAGCAGAAAGTAAAGTTATATATTTTGTTTAGAATTTATTGTGGGTACCCTTATACTTTAAACGTGTACTTGATTTCACATAAACTAAAGTAAATCGATATCTTTATCTCTTCCCAAACAACACAAGACTGTTCTGATTTTTAACTCTGATGATTTTTTTTTTTAATTTCTAGTCAAGGTTTAATTTTTTGTATTGTGATAAAAATATACATAACAAAATATTTGCCAATTCAACAATTTTTACATGTATTATTCAGTGACATTGCTTACATTCTTCATATTGTGCAACCATTATCACTATCCTTTTCAAATTATTCCACCACCGTTAACATAAACTCAGTGTCTCCTATGCAATAAGTCCTTCTTTTTTCCTTTCGCCTTCCCCTTGTAACCACTAATAAGCTTTAGTTTCTATTTGCCTATTTCATATAAGTGAGATTATACAGTATGTGTCCGTCTTAGTTATCTAACACTGCTGTAACAGAAATGCCACAAGTGGATGGTTTTAACAAACAGAAATTAATTCTCTCACAGTTTAGGTAGCTAGAAATCTGAATTCCGGTGCCAGCTCCAAGGGAAGGCTTTTTCTCTTGGCTCTGGGAGAAGGTCCTTGTCATCAGTCTTCCCTAGTCTAGGATCTTCTCAGCACAGGGACCCAGGTCCAAAGGACACACTCTTCCCTGGTTCTTCACTCTTGGTGATAGGAGGTCCCCCTGTCTCTGTTAGCTTCTCTCATTTACATCACAAAAAAGATGGACTCAAAATACAACTTAATCTTGTAGATTGAGTCCTGCCTCATTAACATAAATGTCTCTAAACCTGCCTCATTAACATCATAGAGGTAGGATTTACAACACATAGGAAAATCACATCAGATGACAAAATGGTGGACAGTCACACAATACTGGGAATCATGGCCTAGTGAAGTTGAGACACATTTTGGGGAAACACAGTTCAATCCGTAACAATGTCTTTTTGTGATTGATTTTACTCAGCATAAAGTTTTCAAGGTTTATCCATGTCGTGGCATGTATTAAGACTCCATTTCTCTTTATGGCTGAGTAGTATTCCAGTGTGTGTCTATACCACATGGTTAATGAATTCATCTGTTGATGAACATTCTGGTTGTTTCCACATTTTGGCTATTGTGAATAGTGCTTCAATGAACATTGGTATACGGGTTTCTTTTTGCATTCCTGCTTTCAATTATCTTGGGTATTAAGTGTCATGGGGTTCCATAACACTTAATAGTGCTCGTGCGGAACTTGTACATAGACCAAAAGCAGTTATTTGAACAGAACAAGGGGAGTACTGCGTCGTTTAAAGTCAGGAAAAGTGTGTATCAGGGTGGTAGCCTTTCACCATACTCATTCAATCTGTATGCTGAGCAGATCGTCTGAGAAGCTAAACTATATGAAGAACACCGGCATCAGGATTTGAAGGAAGACTCGTTAACAACCTGCAGTTTGCAGATGACAAAACCTTGCTTGCTGAAAGTGAAGACAGCTTGAAGCATTTACTGATGAAGATCAAAAACTACAGCCTTCAGTATGGATTATGCCTCAACATAAAGAAAACAAAAATTCTCCCAACTGGACCAGTAAGCAGCATCATGATAAACAGGGAAAATATTGAAGTTATCAAGGATTTCATTTTACTTGGATCCACAATCAACACCCATGAAAGCAGCAGTCAAAAAATCAATTTGCATTGAACAAATCTTCTGCAAAAGATTGCTTTAATGTGTTAAAAAGCAAAGATGTGACCTTGAGGACCAAGGTGCACCTGACCTAAGCCATTATTTTCAATAACCTCAAATACATGCCAAACCTGGACAATGAATAAGGAAGACGGAAGAAGAATTGACGCCTTTGAATTACGGCATTGGTGAAGAATATTGAATATACCATGTACTGACAGAAGAATGAACAAACCTGTCTTGGGAGAAGTACAGCCAGAGTGCTCCTTCGAAGCAGGGATATCATGTACTTTGGTCATGTTATCAGGAGGCACCAGTGGCTGGAGAAGGATATCATGCTTGGTAAAGTAGAGGGTTGGTGAAAAGGAGAAAGGCCCTCACTGAAATGAATTGACACAGCAGCTGCAACAATGGGCTCAAACATAGCAGTGATTGTGAGGATGGTGTGGGACCAGGCAGTGTTTCCTTCTGTTGTCCATAGTGTCGCTAGGAATTGGAATCCACTTTAAGGCACCTAAACAGCAACAACAACAATGGCTAATGACGATCATCTTTTCATCTGCTTGTTGGCCATTTGTATGTTCTCTTTGGTGAAATGTCTGTTCAAGTCCTCTGTCCATATTTTGATTGGGTTGTTTGCCTTTTTGTTGTTAAGTTGTAAAAGATTTATATATTTTTTGGATATTAAATTCTTATCAGATGTATAATTCCCTAAAATTTTCTCCTACCTTGTAGATTGTCTTTTCACTTTGTTGATAAAGTTCTTTGATGAACAAAAGTATTTAATTTTTATGAAGTGCCATTGATCTATTTTGTCTTTCGCTGCTCATGCTTTTGGTATCTTTACCTAATACACCTTTGTTAAAAACTAGGTCTTATGGCCATACCTCTATGTTTTCTTCTATGAATTTAATGTTTTAGTTGTCATATTTAGGTTCTTGATCCATTTCATGTTGATTTTTGTGTTTTGTGTGAGGCATGAATTCTGCTTCATTCTTTTGCATATGGAAATCTAATTTTCTCAGCACCATTTATTAAAGAGACTCTTCTTTCCCCTTCAATGGACTTAGCACCCTTATCAAAAATCAGTTAGCCATAGATGTATGAGTTTATTTCTGGACTCAATTCTGTTCCTCTGGCCTGTATGTCTGTAAAGGAGCCCTGGTGGTGCAATGGTTAAGCATTTGGCTGCTAACTGAAAAGTTGGCAGTTTGAACTCACCCAGTGGCTCTGTGGAAGAAAGACCTGGCAATCTGATTCCGTAAAGATTATAGCCAAGAAAACTCAAAGGGGCAGTTCTACTCTGTCACACAGCGTTGCCATGAGTTGGAATTGACTTGACAGCATCAACAACAGCAAATGTCTTTCATTATACCAGTGGTAGGTTGTTTTGATTACTGCAGCTTTATAGTACGTTTTGAAATTGAAAGTGGGAGTCCTCCTACTTTATTTTTCTTCTTCAAGATTTTTCTGGCTATTCAGGATCCCTTGCCCTTCCATATAAATTTGAAGATTGGCTTTTCCATTTCTACAAAAAAAGCTGTTGGAATTTTGATGAGAATTGCATTGAATTTGTAGATTTTGGTAGGGGTGTGGGTAGTATTGACATCTATATTAAGCCTACCAATCCGTAAACACAGAATGCCCTTCCATTTATTTAAGTCTTTTTTAATTTATTTTAATAATGTTTTATAGCTTTCAGTGTACAAGTCCTTCACCTTCCTGGTTAAATTTATTCATAAGTACTTTATTCTTTTAGATTCTATTTTAATTAGTATTGTTTCCTTAATTTCCTTTTCAGCTTGGTCATTGTTGATGTATAGAAACCTGACTGATTTTTTTTTTGTATTGACCTTGTATCTTGACAATTTGCTGATTTCAGTTATTAGTTCTAATAGTTTTCTTGTGAAAACTTTAGTGTTTTCTATACATAGGATCATGACACCTGCAAAGAGGGATAGTTTTATTTCCTCCTTCCAGATTTGAATTCTTTTTTTTCTTTTGTCTTGCCTAATTATACTGACTAGGACTTTCAGTACAATGTTGAATAGCAGTGGTAGGAGTGGGCATCCTTGTCTTATTTCTGGTCTTAAACCTGTCAGTCTTTCTTCATTGAGTACGAAGTTACCTGTGGATTTTTTTTTTTTTGATGATTTTTTTTCAACTATAGGTGTCATCTAGTATTTTAGTTCCAATTTGTTTGTATGCCTTTTATTGTCTTATACAGTCAATGCTTATTTAGAGTTATCCCCACTGTTTTTTTTTTTTTATTGTGCTTTAAGTAAAAGTTTTTAGTTCACGTTAGTTTCTCATATAAAAATTTACACACACATTGTTATGTGACCCTAGTTGCTCTGCCTGTAATGTGACACCATGCTCCTCCCTTCCACCGTGTATTTCCCATGTCTATTCAACCAACTCCTGTCCCTCTCTGCCTTCTCATCTTGCCTCCAGACAGGAGCTGCCCACTTAGTCTCATGTATCTACTTGAGCTAAGAAGCACATGCTTCACAAGTACCATTTAATGTCTCATACTCTAGTCTAATCTTTGTCTGAAGAGTTGGCTTCAGAAATGGTTTTTATTTTGGGCTAACAGAGTCCAGGGGTTCTGTCTTCTGGGGTCCCTCCAGTCTCAGTCAGACCATTAAGTCTGGTCTTTTTACTAGAATTTGAGTTCTGCATCCCACATTTCTCCTGCTCCATCAGGGACTCTCTGTTGTGTTCCCTGTCAGGACGATCATTGGTGGTAGCCAGGTACCATCTAGTTCTTCTGGTCTCAGGCTGGTGGATTCTCTGGTTTATGTGGCCCTTTTTGTCTCTTGGGCTAATATTTTCCTTGTGTCTTTGATATTCTTCATTCTCCTTTGCTCCAGGTGGGTTGGGACCAATTGATGCATCTTAGATGGCCGCTCGCTAGCTTTTAAGACCCCAGACATCACTCACCGAAGTGTGATGGAGAACGTTTTCTTAATAACTTTGTTATGCCAATTGACCTAGATGTCCCATGAAACCGTGGTCCCCAGACTGCTGCCCCTGCTACTCTGTCCCTCGAAGTGTTTGGTTGTATTCAGGAAACTTCTTAGCTTTTGTTTTAGCCCAGTTGTGCTGACTTCCCCTGTTTTCCCTTTTTCTTTACCTAAGATAATTCTTGTCTACTGTCTAGTTACTGACTACTCCTCTCCCTCTCTCCCCACCCTCGTAACCATCAAAGAATGTTTTCTTTTGTGTTTAAACCTTTCCTTGAGTTCTTATAATGGTGGTCTCATATAATATTTGTCGTTTTGCGACTAATTTTACTCAGCGTAATGCCTTCCAGATTCATCCATGTTATGAGATGTTTCTCGAATTCATCTTTGTTCTTTATCATTGTGTAGTATTCCATTGTGTGAATATACCATAATTTGTTTATCCATTCATCTGTCGATGGGCACCTAGGTTGTTTTCATCTTTTTGCTATTGTGGACAGTGCTGCAACGAACATGGGTGTGTATATATCTATTTGTGTGAGGGCTCTTATTTCTTTAGGATATATTCCAAGGAGTGGGATTGATGGATTGTATGGTATTTCCACTGGTGGCATAGTGGTTAAGAGCTACAGCTGCTAACCAAAGGGTTGGCAGTTGGAATCCACCAGATGCTTCTTGGAAACTCTATGGAGCAGCTCTACTCTATTCTATGAGGTTGCTGTGTGTCGAAAATAACTTGACAGCAACTGTTTTTTCTTTTTTTATGGTACTTCTATTTCTCACTTTTTAAGGAAGCACCAAATCGATTTCCAAAGTGATTGTACCATTTTACATTCCCACCAGCAGTGTATGAGTGTTCCAGTCTCTCCACAACCTCTCCAACATTTATTATTTTGTATTTTTTGGATTAATGCCAGCCTTGTTGTGGTAAGATGGTATCCCCCCCAAGGCTGGCATTAATTTCTTCAATGGCTAATGATTGTGAGCATTTCCTCATGTATCTGTTAGCTGCTTGAATGTCTTCTTCGAATGTCTATTCATGTCCTTTGCCCATTTTTTAATTGGGTTATTTGTCTTTTTGTTATTGAGGTTTTGCAATATCTTGTAGATTTTAGAGATTAGACACTGATCAGATTTGTCACAGCCAAAAAATTTTTTCCCCGTCTGTAGGTTGTCTTTTTACTCTTTTGGTGAAGTTTTTGGATGAGCGTTTAAGTGTTTGATTTTTAGGAGCTCCCAGTTATCTAGTTTCTCTTCTGGTGTTTTGTTCCCTGCTTTTTAAATCTCTAGTTTCCATCTTCTTAAAACATACTATATTAACATTCCGTGGCAGCATAAAAAATTGTCACAAACTAAGCAGCTTAAAACAATGTATATTTATGATCTCACAGTTTCTGTGAGTCAAAAGCCCATGCATGGGCTGAAGCTTGGACTTCTGCTCAGTTTCTCAAAATGCTGAAATCAGGGTGTCAGCTGAGCTGCATTGCTTTCTAGTGGCTCTGAGAAAAAAAAAAATTGATTTCCAAGGTCATTCAAGTTATTGGTAGAACTCAGTTCAGTGGTTATAGGGCTTGGACTTCCATTCTATTGCTGGCACTTATCCAGGGTCCATTTTGTGTTCCTAGAACTGTTAAACCTGTCTGGTGCCTTCTCATTCTATATTCCATGTCTCTTAAATTTGCTTTAAAATTTTTCATCTCTTTATCTCATTGGTCCGGATTCTGAATAAGTTCACAGATCCATGTTCTAACATACTAATTCTCTTTTCAGCTGTGCTACTCTGTATTTAGTTCATTCCTTGACTTGTCAATTTCAATAACATCCTTCATTTATAGACTTTTTCTTTGGTTCTTTTAAAAATCAGCCTGGTTTTATTTTTCCCCTCAGATTTTCCTCCTCCCTTTTAATATTGTTACTTTTTTATATTATGTATTTATTAGAACATACTAATTTTCCACCATTTGGTGATAATAAGTCATCATAGTGATAATTATTTCAGTCAAGAATTATCAATATATCCTAAAATTAGCAGGTAAAATTTTGACAAAAATAGAGTATGTAAATAGTCTAAAGGCTGTTGTTGCTGTTGTTAGGTTCTGTCAAGTTGTCTTCAACTCATAGTGACCCCACGTAAAACAGAATGAAATACTGCCCGATTGTGCATCGTCTTCATAATCATTGCTATGTTTGAGCCCATTGTTGCAGCCACTGTGTGAGTTCATCTTGTTGAGGGTCTTCCTCTTTTTCGCTGAAACTATACCAAGCATAATATCCTTCACTAGGGACTGGTGCCTCCTGATAATATGTCCAAAGTAAATGAGATCAAGTCTCACTTTCCCTGCTTCTAAGGAACGTTCTGGCTGTACTTCCTCCAAGACAGATTTATTCATTCTTCTGGCAATCCATGGTACATTCAATATTCTTTGCCAACACAATAATTCAAAGGCATCACTTCTTCAGTCCTCCTTATTCATTGTCCAGGTTTCCCATGCATTTGAGGTGATTGAAAATACCATGACTTGGGTCAGCCGCACCTTAGTCCTCAAGGTGACATCGTTACTTTTTAACACTTTCAAGAGATCTTTTGCAGAAGATATATCCAATGCAATATGTCATTTGATTATTTGACTGCTGCTTCCATAGGTGTTGATTGTGGATCCAAGTAAAGTGAAATCCTCAAAAACTTCAATCTTTTCTCCGTTTATCATGATGTTGCTTATTGTTCCAGTTGGGAAGATTTTTGTTTTCTTTATGTTAAAGTGTCATCCATACTGAAGGCTGTAGGCTTTAATCTTTGTCAGTAAGTGCTTCAAGTCCTCTTCACTCTCAGCGAGCAGTATTGTGTCATCTGCATATTTCAGGTTATTAATGTCCTCCACCAATCCTGTGGAATCCAATCCTGATGCCACATTCTTCTTCATACACTCCAGCTTCTCAGATTATTTGTTCAGCATAAAGATCGGATAAATATGGTGAAAGGCTACAACCCTGACACATACGTTACCTGATTTTAAACCACGCAGTATCCCCTTGTTCTATTCGAACAACTTCCTCTTGAGCTATGGACAGATTCCACATAAGCACAATTAAATGTTCTGGAATTCCTGTTCTTCACAATGTTATCTGTAACTTGCTATGATCCACACAGTTGAATGCATTTGCATAGTCAAGAAAACACAGGGAGACATCTTTCTGGTATTCTCTGCTCTCAGCCAAGATCCATCTGACATCAGCAATGATATCCCTTCTGAATCCAGCTTGAATTTCTGGTAATTCCCTGTAGATATACTGCTCCAAATGTTTTTAAATTATCTTCAGCATAATTTTAATTGCATGTGATACTAATGATATTGTTCAATAATTTCTGCATTCTGTTGGATCACCTTTCTTTGGAATGGGCACTAATATGGATCTATTCCAGTCAATTTGCCAGGTAGCTGTCTTCCAAATTTTCTGTCATAGATGAGTGGACACTTTCAGCATTGTATCTGTTTGTTGAAATATCTCAACTGGTATTTCATCAATTCCTGGAGCCTTTTTTTTCACCAATGCCTTCAGTGCAGCTTGGACTTCTTCTTTCAATACTATTGATTCTTAATCATATGCTACCCCCTGAAATAGTTGACTGTTGACCAATTCTTTGTGATACAGGGACTCTGTGTATTCTCTCCATCTGCTTTTGATGTTCCCTGCATCATTTCAAGTTTTGCCCATCCATCGAATCCTTCAATATTGCAACTCAAGACTTGAATTTTTTCTTCCATTCTTTCAGCCTGAGAAATCCCGATTGTGTTCTTCAGCTTTGATTTTCTAACTCCAGGTCTTTGCACATGTCATTATAGTATTTTACTTTGTCTTCTTGAGCAGCTCTTTGAAATTTCTGTTCAGCTCTTTTACTTCATCGTTTCTTCTACTCACTTTAGCTACTCTACATTCAAGGGTAAGTTTCAGAGTCTCTTCTGACATCCATTTTGGTCTTCTCTTTCTTTTCTGTCTTTTTAATGACTTTTTGCTTTCTTCATGTATGATGTCCTCCCACAACTCATCTGGTCTTCACTCATTAGTGTTCAGTGGGTCAGATCTGTTCTTCAGATGGTTTCCAAATTCTGGTGGAATATACTCAAGGTCGTATTTTGGCTCTTGTGGACTTATTTTAATTTTCTTCAGCTTCAACTTGAACTTGCCTATGAGCAATTGACAGTGTTCCACAGTTGGCCCCTGGCTTTGTTCTGACTGATGGTATTAACCTTCTCCATTATCTCTTTACACAGATGTAGTCAATTTGATTCCTGTGTGTGTGGGCAAGGTATAAGTGTATAGCTGCTGTTTATGTTGTTGAAAAAAGATGTTTGCAATGAGTAAGTCATTGGTCTTGCAGAGTTGTATCACATGATTTTCTGCATCATTTCTATCACCAAGGCTGTATCCTTCTTCGTTTCCAACTTTCTCATTCACTGCAATCACCAGTAATTATCCATGCATCTTGATCGCATGTTTGGTTAATTTCAGACAGCAGAAGTTGGTAAAAATATTCAATTACTTCATCTTTGGCATTAGCAGTTGGTTCATAAATAGTGACAACTATTATTCAAATTTACGCACCATCGTCTAATGCCAAAGATGAAGACTGAACTGTAAAAGTATCTCCCCATGACACATTATTGGTTGTAAGGTGGAACTAACAACCTTATAGTGAAGAGACCTGGCAAGTATCACTTATCCAAGTGATCAAAGTTAACCTCCACAGAAATGGGGCAAATGGACATCATTTGCCCGATATTATACAATGAGAACATCATATTATTTCTGTGGAATTCCTGCCAAAAATGCCTAACCTGAATCTAATCATGAGGAAATGTCAGACACCCAAGTTAAGGGATATTCTATAAAAATAACTTGCCTGTACTCTTAAAAAATGTCAAGGTCATAAAAGACAATGAATACTGAAAAATTGTTCCAGATTAAAAGAGACATTACAACTAAATGCAGATTTGACCCTGGTTTGGATACTAGACCAGAGAAGCATTTTTTTTTTTCTGTTTTACTTTAAAGGGCATTAATGGACAATTAAAAATTAAATATGAATTAGTAAAATTGTATCAATGTAGATTAGGTAATACAATTGTATCAATGTTTATTTTCTGATATGATAACTGTCCTTTGGTTATATGAGAATACCCTTGTTTTTTCAAACTAGTCACTGAAGCATTTAGGAGTAAATGTGCATTATATCTGCAACATATTCTCAGATAGTTCAGAAAAAGAATTATATGTGTATGTGTGTGCGTATGGACAGAATGCTTCTGCAGAACTTTGGTAGAATCTGGCTAAAGCATATACAGCAATTCTTTGTAGTATTTTGGCAACTTTTCTTTAAGCCAAATAATTTTGAAATGAAAGGCTAAAAAATATCAATTTTATAGTCTCTATCTAATTATTCTCTTATCTGATCTCTGTTTGTTGCACTCATAATGAATTGTGTCCTTTTTGATTTTAGGACTTCAAGTTTTGACCTAATTTTAGTGGGACTTTTACCATGAGACTTTTGTACAGCCTAGATTTAGAGCATTTTCTGTTGGTTTATGCTAGGCAATCTAGGGATAACCTTGGCCTGGCACCAATTTTGGAGTTAATTTTTGGCTTAGGGTTTTTCAGATGGCAAAGGTGGTACAAATTTGAAACCCAAATGTATATGAATTTCAGCCCTGTAATTACAAAGTCTTAGGGGAGGCATTTTTCCATTCTTAAATAAACTTCCTTGTTATCTGCTGTGCGAATGAGTAGATTTTTTTTTCCTAGTCATGCCACTTACTCATGCAGTAGCTATTTGACTGTTTTAGCCTCATGTGGTACCTCACTTCCCACTCCCTCCCACATACAGGGCCTTGTGCCTATATGTAGGAGGGAAATTTGTTTGTGGATTTCAAAACACTTAGATTTCTAAAGTTGTCAATAACCTGGCTCCTCCTTCTCACCGTCATCTCAGGGAAGGTCAGTACAGATTCAGTTATATCCTTACCACTCTGACTTTTGGTTCCCACATTATGTCTCCACCTTGGAGCTTTCTCTTAAGTTTTTGAGAATTTAGCTTTGCAGTAGTGTATTATTATTATTATTATTATTATTATTATTATTATTATTATTATTATTATTATTATTATTATTTACCAGCAGTTCTAGGTATTCCCAGCAGAAGAGTTTTTAGGAAACCAGTCTGCCGTATTTCCAGAACTGGGGCTAGCACAGAGAGATAAAGGGATAGAAAATATGGGAAAGAGTTTAAGAGACTAGGACAATAAAATGAGAAGTTTCAATATACACCACAGGAGTTCCAGAAGGATTTAATAAAAAGAACGGTAAGAGGTAATATTTGAAGAATTTTGTAGAATTGATGAAAGATATAAATCCTCAGATCTAATAAGCACATCTTAGTCTGGTCTAGAAGATTTATTCCTTTTCATTTAAGGCTTTGTTTCCCATCAATTGCAAGTTCTTTTTTTGAGAGTTATCAAGTCCTATCAATCAATCATGATGTAATATATATTAACCAGTTGCCATAGAGCTGACTCCATCAGGAAACCCCGTATGTTGCAGAGTAGGATATACTCCACAGGGTTTTCAAAGCTATGACCTTTTGGAAGCAGATTGCCAGGCCTTTCTTTTGAGGCACCTCTGGATAGGTTTGAACTGCCAACCTGTGGATAGTAGTCAAGTGCTTAACTGTTTGCACCATCTAGGACTTTCCTAGTGATTAAGAGCAGAAGCTTTGGAGTTATATGGATGTGGTTTTGTGATCTTGAGTCATCATCCACCTATAAAAGAACTGAAGCTGAAATGGCTGGGAGAGTATTACTCTGGAGAAAGCTGTTGGTGTGTTGTGCATTTCCATACCTATGGGATAGGAGGGGGGCTTCCTCATCCACTTAAGCTAAATAAGAAAGAAGGCTTGAAGAGAATTACTTGGAGAATTTGACCTGTTATCCTGGAGTCTTGAAGTATAAGGATAGCAAGAGAAGCTGGAGATAGATTGGCCCAAGGCAGTAGAGCAGAGAGAAAGGACTGCCTTGGGAGTGAAAAGCACTTCTATCAACAGCATAATAGGACAAGGAAGCAAGAGTCTTTCCTAGAGGACCAGATGTGGGCCACATAGGAGAGAGGTGATATGGAGTTATTTTGAATGCCTCCCCTCCCCAAGAAACTGCCTAGTTGAAGTGTGACCCTAAGACTGTCACGTGCTTAGAGTCTCAGGGAAGAATTGTAAGCAGCCAGTAAGCAACAAGAGAGGCATTGCCTGTGTTGGAAAAGTTGCGATCAGAGGGTCCCCTGGGGATGTTATTGAAAAACTCAGAAAAACACCCCCCAAGAGGAGGAATCAGCACAGCTACACTCGGTGCCATCACGGAATTATACCCAAGCCACTCAAGTAAGATCTTTTCTATTGTTTACCTACTCTCTCTCAGGTCCCACCTTCCACCCTACTGGAATCTAAACATGGGGAAATAAGGAGGAGAAGAATATAAGGTGGAGAAAGAGGCCATTTGTGCTTCTTCCCCATTCTGGACTTCCAGGCCTAAAGCATTACCAAGGTGGAGGGGAGGAGATGGTAGTTATAAGAATAAGGAGCTGGTGATGATGACATTTTGAGCCGTATAGTGAGACTGGAAACTCTGGCTGCATAGTGGTTAAGAGCTACAGCTGCTAACAAAAGGTTGGCAGTTCACATCCACCAGGTGCTCGTTGGAAACCCTATGGGGCAGTTCTACACTGCCCTATAGTGTCACTATGAGTCGGAATCGACGCAATGGTTGTTTTTTTTTTAATAGGGCGACTGTTTTGCAAGAAAGTGACCAAAGTACTTTTATGACCTGAGCATAATTGAAATGGTTTTGAAACCTGCCAAGATTTCATTGTAGCAATGAGGAAGAAATATCCCACAGAGTGAGTTTGAAAAGACAGCAGTAAAAAAGAATAAAGTATTTTTTTGTTCCTGCTTATACCCTATTGAGTTCAGTCCATTCAATGTCCAGGCTTCAGCTACAGCTTGTCCAAGGTCATGTGGTGGTTATTGATAGAAATGAAGCTGAAATCCATGTACTATTTGCGCTACAAGGTAGTCCCTGACTTATGACGAATGACACTTGGGCTGTCCATTTGTTTATTTTTTTACATTTTATCATTAGGAATATACAGTGTTGTAGCGTGTAATTTGCTGATGTTATCATTCTCAGATGTTCACTCACAGATGTTCTGTTTTATGATTTACTGTTCACAACACTGCTTTTTAGATTTAGTTCTCGAACCTAAATCAGGGGCTTCAGTTGCTTGAAAACACAGACCCAAATGCTGATTGCTTTGTTAAAGTTTATTGAATTCAGGAAGCAGTGAGATGCTACCACAAAATATATGAAGAAAAAAAGAAAAAGACCATACAGATAACTATCACTGATTATCTGACTAGAGATGCCGTCCCCATTCCCAGGGATAAACCAAATGATCCACAACCTTCCACAAGTGGAGTTATTACCACAACTGATGACAAAATGCCACCGTTGTCCCATTCTTCTTCATTGTTGGAGTAAATTTTTATGATTTGTGTATTTTTTTACGTATGTGTAAAATATATCTGAGTTTATATGTAATGTTTCCAACTCCTAAAGACAAATAAAGATTGTATTTATAAAGATACTGATAACAAAAGGCAATAATAATGAAAACTAAAAAAAAAAAAAAGAGGTTTTCGACTGAGTTGTTGAATGGAACCCTGCCGTAAGTCAGGGACTACTGTATATGATACTGTCTCTCTTAAAGAAAGAGAATATTTAGTACTTATTTGCATAATCAGAAAGCTTAGTTTCATCTCTTGATAATTTTTGGCCCAAAAGATAAACATATGCGAAGTTCAGGACCCATGAAGTCTTCTCTCCAAGAAGGACAATCCACATGTTGGCTGACTTTGGGTATGGAATTCCCCAAGACATCAGGCCAGGACTCTGAGAGGCCAGGATTTTCCCTGGGGAGCTAATACTCTGAGGCAGAGCAGATGGTTTCCAAAGTAAAATCTAGTGAGAGAGTTCCTTAAAGGGGCCTGCATCTCAGGCTTTTGGCAAAGAGGAGGTTGTTTCACTAGTAGAGTAAAAACAAGCCCCCTGCCCCCCAGTTCCCTACATCCACACACACATACTCATAGAGCATGTTCTCCGGGATGACAACATACAGTGTGGTGTCACCAGCAAAGGATGATCATGTCTTCCTGTTGAACATAGTGGGCTTTTCAAACAGATTATGAGGAGCCTGCGTTTTGTCAATGAAGCTCTAGTAAGACCCAGAGGGAAACCAGAACACAGACGGGATTTGAGACTGTAGCTTGGCGAGTGACAGGAACCAGGCTAGGGGCTCCCTCCACTGTGGAGGGGCTGGCAGGGAGGGGAGGGAAAACCAGGTGCAGCACCGGAAGGGGATTTCGTGGAGGATCTGCTTTCAGCTCTGCATCAGTTAGGAAAGTCACCCTGACTGGAAACCATGTTAATGAGTGGCAATCAGAGCACACAGGGGTGTACTGTTTTATAATACAGTGCTTGTTTCCCAGAGCCACTGGCCCAACTATTTGCATGAAATTTGTGTTTTAATGTAGTACGGCGCCAATGTATTATGAACAGCAGGACAACAAGCATAAATTGATGTGTGTTTCTGACAGGAAATTTTGCCATGCAAGCATTTTGCTCAGTGTAAAGTTCTGAAAAAACTCAGTTTCAGCTCTTGTCGTGCAACCTTTCTCAAGCTGACTGGAAGACAACTTCGACAGGAGGCTTCGAAGCGTATTGTATTGACTGTTCCACTGTCTCCTTTTTATGAAAATTACATCTCTGCCTCACTTAAAAAAAAAAAAAAAAAAAAACTCCTTCGAGAAATTTTTGATTACTTGTCGATATTAGGAAGAAAAAAGTAAAACTGACAATAATACTGGTATTTAAAATATTCCTGAAGATTCAAGGATACATTATCTCCAGTAGTCATCCTCCATTAATGGTAGCCTCAATTATTTGGACGTAACGTGTTAGAGGTTTAATTAGCAATAAAATCTTATATATAAATTATATAATATGACATAGAACTAATTATAACAAGTTATAATAATAAATATTTTCTGCCTTTGAATAATGGCCTGAAATATATAACCTGCTTAATTTCTTTACACACTCCTTTATTTTTGGCAGAAAACATAAAAGAATCACCTATAAGAAATATTGATCATATGTTCATCTTTTTTTACATCTCTGGTCCTGACTTTAGTAAAATATTGACAGTCAAATGATAATCTTTCAGTTTACATAGACATGATGTATTTAAAATGGGAGGCATGATGGGCAGGTTGATTTAGACAATTTCACCGAAGTATATCCTTACCCCTCAGACTAGAAGTTGGTGAGAATAGCAAATGAAAATAATTGTTTATGTACATAAGATAAAAAAGTAGTAAATGTGAAATCTGTTGCTTTTCACTCTCCCTCTCTGTCAGTAATTCTGAGAGTGTTTATTATTAGTAGACTAGCCTACCCTCAGATCTAGGAGAAACAGAAATAAGTTGCGTGCTGATTGAAGAAATAATCTGATGAGAATATAAATTATAGTATTATATTGGAAGATATAAAAATGCATATTATTTTATTATATGATTATAACAGTATTTTTCATTTATATGTTTATATACAGCATGCATTTTTTTATATTGGTGACTGATACCTGTTAAAAACAGCACCTCAGTATTAAATATGAGACCTGGTAGTGCAGTGGTTGAGCGCTTGGCTGCTAACCTAAAGGCCAGTAGCTTGAATCCACTAGCCACTCAATGGGAAAAGGAGGTAACAGTCTGCTTCTGTAAAGATCACAGCCTTGGAAACCTCAGGAGGCAGTTCTACTCTTCCCTATAAGTTTGCTATGACCTGGAATCAACATTAAGGCAATGGGTAAGGTTCCACTATAAGAAGTTGGAAGAAGATAAAAAAAATACACCCAAAGTGAGTAGAAAGAAGGAAGTAAAGTATTTCAACGATTTTCTTTTTAACAAAATGAAAGCATATAGACAATAGAAAAAAAATTAACAGAACCAAAAGGTGATTCTTTGGAAAAATCAAAAAAAAGTTTACAACCTTCTACTTAAGGGGATCAAGATAAAAGTGAACACAAATTACCAATAATAGGACCAAAAAAATGATTACCATAGATCCTGCAGACATTAAAGAGATAATAAATGAATATTATAAACTACCTCATCACAATAAATTTGATCACTTAATAAAATGATCTTGAATAATGCAACTTACTAGCATTGACTTGAGAAGAAACAGAAAAATTTGAATGGACTTATATTTATTAAAGATGTTGAACTTGCTGTCAAAACTCTTCCCAAAGAAAATTTCCGGTCTAGGTGGTTTGCCTGGTAAATCTATCAAACATTTAAGAAAGTAATAACACAACTTTTACACAATTTTCAGAAAATAAAGGTGGAGGAATCACTTCCCAACTCATGAGGCCTGCAGAACCCTAATACTAAAACCTGACAAACACGTTTAAAAAATAAATATTGTAGACCAGTAATCCTTAACAATATATATGTAAAAATTCTTTTTTTTTTTAACAAAGAGAAATTTATTTTCTCACAGTCTACTGGGTTTTTGCTGGGTACTAGGCTAGAATTCCAAATTCAGGGTGTCAGCTCCAGGGGAAGGCTTTTTCTTTCTATTAGCTCTGGAGGAAGGTTCTTGTCATCAGTCTTCCCCTGGACTAGGAGCTTCTCAGTGCAGGAATCTTGGGTCCAAAGGACCTGCTTTTCTCCTCTTTTTTTTTTTTTTGGTAAAAATTCTTAAAATATTAGCAGAACAAATCCAACAATACAGCCACGCATCACTTAACGTCCGTGTGAAATAAGACATTATGTGATTTAGACACTTTGAGAGCACCATATTACAGACAGTCCCCAGATCACAAATATTCGACTTATGGGACTCATACTTAAGGACGGCTGCCATGAAGGCAGTAACGCAGGCATTTATTACAACTATCAAGACATACATATTATGGTTATATATGTACTGTACCATTAAATGCCTAGAGACACAATCACTTTGTGTACAAGAGACATGAGATAAACATGTTGCATGCAGGACGCTGATTATGTCCACCAAGTCCCATTCTCCAGTAAGGGTTTCTGAGTTCTGTTATAATCTTATGAGACCACAGACAGGTAAGTGGTCAGATGTTACCTGAACAGGAGTTATGTGGGTACATGACTGTATATAAAAAGGATAATGCATCGTGATCAAGTAGGATTACCCCAGGAGTAATATCAGGTTGGTTTAACATTTGAAAATGAATGTAATTCACCATTTTAACAAAATAGTGGGGGAAAACCACATGATTATTTCAGTATTTTCAGAAAAAGCATGAACACTTATTCTTGGTAAAAACTCTCCACAAATTAGGAATAGTAGGGGGCTTTCTTAAACTGATAAAGGGCATTTTCTCCCTGAAATTGAGAACAAGCAAGGATGCTCACTTTCACCGCTTCTATTCCATATTGTACTGGAGGCACTAGTGTTGAAACAAGACAAGAAAAAACTTTAAAAGGGGAAAGGGGGCAAAAAATCAGAAAGATGTAATACTGTCCCTATTAAAGTTCATATGATTATTTATGTAGAAACTCTTAGAAAATCTATAAAGCAATTACTAGAACTAATAATTTGGGAATTTCTTTAAATATTAGATTAATATACAAAAAATGTACTCATATAAATACTAGCAGCAAATCGCTGAAAATGAAATTTGAAAAAAAGCAATATTATTTACAATAGTGCCGTAAAACAATATATCTAGGAATAAATCTAACAAAAGATGTCCAAGACCTGTGCACTAAAGCCTCTAAAACATTGTGGGGAAAAATTAAGGCAGACCTATCAAATTTTTTTTTTTTTTTATGTAAATGGAGGAAACCCTGGTGGCGTGGTGGTTAAGTGCTATGGCTGCTAACAAAAAGGTTGGCTGTTTGAATCCACCAGTTGCTCATCAGAAACTCTATGGGGCAGTTCTACTCTGTTCTATAGGGTTGCTATGAGTCGGAATTGACTCGACAGCAACGGGGGTATATAAATGGAGAGATACGCCATATCTGATAACATTGGAGGGCTCTCCAAGTTGATCTATAGATTGAACTCAATCTGAATAAAAATTATAGCAGCTTTATTGTGGAAATGGACTGCTGATTCTAAAATTCATGTGAAAATACTAAGAACCTAGAATAACCAAAACAATTTTTAAAAATAAGTTCAAAAAGTTGAAGGACTTACCCTATTTGATTTCAAGACTGAGAACTTTTCTGTTCAAGAGAATTTTCTGCAACAATGGACATGTTCTATAAGTGTGTGCTGCTCTATAGAGTAGTCCCTAGCCACATGTCCACCAACTGTCTGTCAGTTTGTCCTACTGCAGTGGCTTGTATGCTTCTATGATGCTGGAAGCTATGCCACTGGTATTTCAAATACCAGCAGTGTCACCCATGATGGACAAGTTTCAGTAGAGCTTCCAGACTAAGACAGACTAGGAAGAAATGCCTGGAAATCTGATTTCCAAAACTAGCCAATGAAAACCTTACATATATTGTCCAGTATAGTGGACAATAGAATATTGTCCAATATAGTGCCAGAAGATGAGCCTCCTAGGTTGGAAGGCACTGCACAGTGGCTATGAGGATGGACTCAAACATGCCAATGATCATGAAGATGGTACAGGACCAGGCGACATTTCCTTCTGTTATACACTGTTGTTGTTAGTTGCCATCAAGTTGATTCCAACTCACAGCAACCCTGTGTGTTATAGAGTAGAACTGCTTCATAGGATTTTTTTGACTATAATTTTAATGGAAGCAGATTGCCAGGCCTATTCTTTGGAAGTACTGCATGGTGGGTTCTAACCGCTAATCTTTAGGTTAGCAGTCAAGAGCAAACTGTTTGCACCACCTAGTTGTTGTTGTTAACTACCATCGAGTCTGCCCCTGACTTATGGCAACCTCATGTGCTACAAAGTAGGACTGCCCCATAGGGCTTTCTTGTCTGTAATTTTTATGGAAGCAGTACACCAAGGCCTTCTTTTCATGGAGTCACCTATGAACCTTAGTTATACATTAAACCAAAAAACCAAACCTGTTGCCCTTGATTCGATTCCAGCTCATAGCGACCCTATAGTGGTGTAGTGGTTAAGAGTTTGCCTGCTAACCAAAAGGTCAGCAGTTCACATCCACCAGTTGCTCCTTGGAAACCCTATGGGGCAGTTCTACTCTGTCCTATAGGGTCACTATGAGTCTATGAGTTATGCATTAAAAAAAAAAAAAATTTTTTTTTTTTTTTTTTAGGTCACCATAAATTAGAGCCACCTGGATGGCAACTAACAACAATAACAACAGCTGCATGACACTATTATGTGCTTGAAATGTAGCTCGTGCATCTGAACAACTGAAATTCCAATTTATTTTATTTTAATTTATTCAATTTTAAGAATTGACTCCTTTGTATGTGGTGTTGGCAAAGAATATTGAATATACCATGGACTGCCAAAAGAACGAACAAATCTGTCTTGAAAGAAGTAAGACCAGAATGCTCCTTAGAAGCAAGGATGGTGAGACTGCATCTTACATACTTTGGACATGTTGTCAGGAGGGATCAGTTCCTGGAGAAGGACATCATGCTTGGCAAAGTACAGGGTCAGCAGAAAAGAGGAAGACCCTCAACGAGGTGGTTGCCACAGTAGCTCCAACAATGAGCTGAAGCATAACAACGATTGTAAGGATGGCACAGGACTGGGCAGTGTTTCGTTCTGTTGAGCATAGGGTTGCTATGAGTCAGAACCGACCCGATGGCACCTAACAACAACAACAATTAATTCAACTTTAAATAGTTAGACTAGTGGCTTATTTATTGGACAGTGCAGACATATTATAAAGCTACATTAATCAAGATTATTTGGTATTAGCAAAAAGACAGACTTACAGATCAATAGAGTAGATGCACTGTCCAGAAAAATATGATCACATATATGGCCAACTGATTTTTCACAGTGGAGCCAAGGCAATTTAACGGTGAATAGGAAAGTCTTTCCAATACATGGTACTGGATCAGCTCAATATCTTTATGGAAAAAAAAATGAATATTGACTTAAAACTCTAAAATTTCTGGAAAATAAGTAGGAGACTCTGGGGATATGCAAAGATTTCTTAGATAAAATGAAGTACAAAACAAAAGAAAAAAAATGTATAAATTAGACTTCATCAAAATTTAAAATTTTGCTTTCCAAAAAATGCCATTAAGAAAATGAAAGGTAGAAAACATCTGACTACAATATTAGACAAAGGGCATATATCCATTATATATGTAAGTCTTACAACTCAATAATAATAACTTAGTAATAACCAAACCCGTTACCATCGAGTCAATTCTAATTCATAGTGACTCTACAAGACAAAGTAGAATTGCCCTCATAAGGCTTCCAAGGAATCCAGATTTCTGGCTTTCATAGTGGTTGGGGCAACCTACATAGGCCATCACCTTTGGGTGTCCTTTTGAACCTCGAGCTTTGAGAAAAAAAATGATTCCTGAAGCTACTTTGAGCCAAACAATTTTCCAGAGAAACTAGCCAAGACCACTTTGGCTCTGGGCCTTGTGCTTTTTTTTTTTTTTTTTGAAGAATTCAGTCTGTTTTGAGAAACTGACTCCAAAGATCAGTAAAACAGAATTATGTTTAGGGTAAATCAGTAATCAGTTTAATTAGTCTTCAGGACAATGTATGAAATACCTCTCTAATGCTTATAATCAAACTCTTACCCTCTTGCTATACATAAAGTTATGTATCTTAAAGAAATCAGGTTCTCAGAGCAGATTGATCTCATGGCTCAAACTCCATTTTGTCTTAGATTCCACTTCTGCTTTTGAGAAAGTGATCCATGACTGTTAACAGGTAAACCAAGGAAGGGCAACTTCCCCTTGGGAAGAACACTTAGTATGTTTTAGACAGATAAACTGGAGATCTCCAACAAGAGAAGTCCATCCTGTATTGTCTTGCTAATCATGTATTCTTTAATAGAAACTTGTTTTTCACATGTAAATTTTTCTATACCTTTTTTTTTCTTTCTGTTTTCTCCAGACAAACTGTGTGTGCATTATAGATATATGTTTTTGTGTGGTAGATTCAACTAAACTGAAATCATCCTTTTCCAATTGATAGTGAATTTACATGCACAATCTCTTATTTAGATTCCTAGTGAACGGATGGGCAATGCACTTTGGGAACTTTAGCATTACCTTTAGATATTCATAGTAAATATTAGAAAGGTAGTGTTAATTTGTTACCTTTGTAAAACAAGAGTCAGAAGAAAGCTGATTGGTCCAACACTCAGGGCATGGTAGGTAACTTTAATTCCTAATTACGGTAAATTTGAATTGGAGAAATCTTTAAGAAATGCTTCAATCACTATGGGACAAATAACACACAAAGTTGCTAGTGGGATGGAAAGACAACAGTGATCTCTGACCTCATTAAGCCAAGGTGACATGAGATAACAAAATAGCCTTACAGTTTTATTTATCAGTCTAAAAAAAGTGTAGTCTGTGCTGTAACAAACGCCTCGTGTTACATTTAGAGAAATAACACAGGAGAAGTAGAACAAGATACAAATACAATTGGACAACAAGTTACTTGGTTACATACTGTAACACACTTACAAACACTAGATTTATTTGGTTGGCTACCATCAGGAATAGGTAAGTGCATGGGCTACTGCAAGTAATATTCTTAGTCTACATCCAGATAGTATTAGACATAATAAAATTTATCCTCTACTGTCTTCACACCTAAAAGGCGAAAGAAGGCCTCAGGCTAAAATGTTGATGTACACTGAGTCTGCTCGCTTCAACAATACAATTGATGAGAACTTTGCTCTTACTTAAGATCCTGCAGTGGAAAACCAGCACCATGAGTTTGAAGAACCTGTCATGGTCCCCATCTAAGAGCTCGACTAAGTCCAGGTATTGATCACCAATGTGTTATCTCCAATCTCTGATCAAAAGGAAGGAATGATTTAGGAAATAATATTGGAGTCATTATTCCCTGTCCTTGAGCATAGAGAATGCGATCTAGCTGGAGTTGGACTCACAAGAGCTCAACAAGACTCACAAGAACACATCAGCTGGGCCATGAGGTATAAAGAAAATAGATAGAACAATCTCGGAAAATATCTTTTAGGGAAACTTTCACATATGCCAGAACACAAAAGACTTTCCACTCTTATCTTTTTTCTATTAACATATAGTGAATAGAAATTTGTGGCACCAGTGAAGACCCCCCTGACTGTCGTTACTGAACTCTATACCAATGACCTTTAAGAAAGACAATTCAAAATGTAGGATGACAGTTTCTAGCCAATCTGTGAAAAGGTGAAGCTTTCAATGGTTTTGCCCATTTGTAATCGTAATATATACTGATGACTCTGTAACCTTCCCTGGAGTCGGGCAGACATGGCTGTGGCAGCATGCTTGTCCATTTTCCCATTCTTGTTTATTCTGTAATGTTCTTTGGACTTGGGCAGACATGACTGTGAAACGCGCTTGTCTGTTTTCCCATTCTTGCTTACTCTGTAATATTTCCTTGGATTCTGGCCGGCATTAGCTCTGGCAGCATGCTTGTCTGCTTTCCACTATTGTCTTTTGAATATATGCCGAATAATACTCTCTTTTCGCTTTACTAAACTTTGTGATGTTTTTCCCCTACAACAAACTCTAACCTCTGTCTGTAGTTATAAACCCATTTGTAAATGGATTGTGTTTTGTTAAGGAGGTTGGTTTAGGTTATGTTAATGAGGATTAGGTTATGTTTGTTATGTTAATGAGGCAGGATTCTAGTCTATTTTGAGTCAATCTCTTTTGAGATAGAGATTAAACACAGCAAGCAAGTGAGCTGAGATGGAGGAAGAGAAATGCTAAACCCCAGGAAGATTGCCCAGGAGCAGAAACTAAAAGAGACAAGGACCTTCCTCCAGAGCTGACACAGAGAGAAAGCCTTCCCCTAGAGCCAGCACCTTAAATTTGGACTTCTAGCCTCCTAAACTGTGAGAAAATAAATTTCTGTTTGTTAAAGCCACCCACTTGTGGTACTTCTGTTATAAGAAGCAATAGAAAACTAAGATAGAAGCCTATAAAGTACTTTCTTCTTTCTGCCAGCTTCTGGTAGCCCCAAGCGTTCCTTTGTTTTTTGGCAGGATAACTCCAGTCTCTGCCCCCGCCTTCACGTGACTGTCTCCTCTCTGTGTCTTTCTATGTCTGTGTCTTAGAACAGTGCTTAGCATATAGTAAGAACTCAATAATGTAAGCTGCTACTGTTTCCTTTGGAGAGGGACAATGCTGTATAATAGAATAAGTAGATTGCTGATTTAGATAGCTACCTTCCGTCTTTGGCTATAATACCTAAAATAAACTTTGGTGATTTTATTTACTTGTTTGTCAAATGGGTACAAATTAATATCAGTCCTATCTAACTCATAATTAATTCACTCATTTATTTACTCATTCATTCATTAGGCATTTATTTAGCATCATCTATTTGCCAGGCACTAAAAAAAAAAAAAAAAACTTTTTTTTTTTTTTTATGCTAGATAATGGAGATATAGTGGTAAACAAGATAAAACATGAAGTACCTGCCTTCCTGGGGGATACAAACACCGAACACATAAACAATAACATTGTAAGCAAATAAAGGTATAATCGAGGGGTTCCTGAAGAAAAATGAAGTAGGGTAAGGATATAGGGAGTGACTGGGAAGGAGATGGTGGACTAGCGACCTAAGTGAGGAGACAGTATTTGAATACCGACATGAATGAAGTGAGGGAGTTGGCCCTGACAAGAGCTTGGGTAAGTACATTCTAGGCAGAGGGGACACCAGTGCAAAGACCCTGAAGTGAGAACAAACTTGCAGTTTCAAAGACAGAAAAATGGCCAGTGTGACTGGAACATAGAGAGGGACAGAGGAAGTGAAAAGAGATTTGGAGAGGTAAACAGACATGATAACGTAAGGGCTTTTAGGATTTTTTTTTTTTCCCAAGTGAGGTGGTTTTGTGCAGGTTCTGCCATTATTTCACTTACAGTTTAAAAAAAATTACACAGAGTAGAATGCAATGAAGTTAGAGTAGAAGCAGGAGGACTTGTTAGGAGGCCTTCGCAGTAATCCAGTTGAAAGATGACGGTGGCTTAGAATAGGACATTGATGTGGGGATGGAGATAAGACAAGAAATTGACATATTTTGAAGAGATAATCAGCAGAATTTGATAAGATTTGATATACAGTGTGAAAGAGGGGCATCTGGAATTATTTCTTCACTTTTCACCTGAGGAACTGGGTTTATGTTGGTGCCATTTTTTAACATGAAAAAGATGAGAAAAGAATGGATTTTGGTGGATAATCCAGAGTTCTGTTTGGACATCGAAATTTTGAGATGCCTACTTTTTTTTTTTTTACTGAGTAGAAATGTGTCTATTTTTAATAATCGGTGAAATAATAATGTTAGCTTGGACTAAGACAGTGGTAGTGAACATGTGAGAAATAGAAAAACTAGAGGCATTTTTAGAAGTTTACAAACCTTGGTGATATATTGAATGTGAGTATGAGGGAAATTAAGATGTCATAGATGACAAGTTTCTGATTTGCACAGGTGGATGCTTTTGAACTGAGAAAGATAGGTATGGAGACATATCATGATTCCATACTGGATAACCAAAGTTTAAAATGCTTGTAAGACATCCAAGATGTGATATCAAGCAGGCAGTTTTAGGTGGCTCTGGGGATATAATGTGGGTGTAACTGAAATGTACAGCATGATTAAAGACATGGTTAAAAGAGAGAGAGAGAGAGAGAGATCTAGGGAAAGAACATAGAGTGGCAAGAGAAAGGAGCCCAGGACTGAGCCCAGAGGAATTTCGATATTAAAGATGGTAAAGTAGGCTGAGCCTGCAAAGGAGAATGCCGAGAGGCTCAATGAGATAATTTATGTGGAAAATATTTTACAACTTGTAGAGGTCCAGGCAAATAATAGTTTTAATAATTAAATTAGACCCAAGCTTCTCAGATGGGGATATGAGTGCCCCCAGGTGTAAGCTGATTGAATCAAGGGCACTTAAAGCCACAGGATAAATATGATACATTTTCCTAGAGCATGAATTTTACTCAAGGGAAAGTAATTTTAAATATTATTTTTATAGGGAAACAAACAGAGATCCATTATGGAGAAAAATGGAAAAATCAAGTCAATTTAAAGATTACAACATAAGACTTGAAAGAAATTTTATACTTGAGACAGGATACTTCTGGCTATACCGCTAGAAATTCCATCCACTGCCTACCTCTTCCCACATCTCTTGTTATGTTCATAGGAGTGTTTGGTGGGGATGTTTCAGAAGCAGTGGGTTAGGTAGAGGCAGAGACTCTTCCTGACAACAAAAAACTTTTTCCTCACCCTCTACCAAACATGGGAGTAAATAAGCCAGAGTACTGTTGAAAAGACACTGGTCATTTCATTTATAATTTTAAAACATAACTTTATAAAAACCATTCAAATAACAGGTAGAAAAATGCAAAGAAGAAAGAAAAATAAAAACTACTCAGAAATCACCAAAGTTAACATTATATAATTATAATTTCTGACAACCCTCTTTGCACATATACTAATAGAAGGATAGACATTTAAAGAGAAGTATTTTAAGAGATGCCATTTATGATAATATACTTGGAAATTTTTAATTAAAAATACTAAATCTAACTTTATCTGAATTTAAGATGAAACAAGAATGCAAATTGGCACAAAAAGGAATTACTGAAGATTCCTAGAGGAGGAAATAACCTGCTTCTTGATTCTGGAAGTTAAATTGTTTGCATAAGTTTACACTCTCTTCACAAGGAAATGAGGATTCACATTGCACTACATTCTTGCCAAAAATGAGTATGTTATTAAAAACGAACTTTGTAATTTTTTTTCAGTGAAATATTGTATTTTATCCTAATTTGCATTTCTTTGATTTCTGGAGAGGTAATCATGTTTTTCATCTTGGATATCATTAGTATTTTCCCTTTCAAGTATTTTCTGTCACTGACTTTTTTATTATTGTAGGTGTGTTAGAAGCTTTCTTGCTGATCTGTAAACTGAAGGAACAATGGAATTAGAAAATCACCATTCAGCAACCATCATAATTATAATTATGTTAGGCAAGAATTGTCAGTGGATACTAAAAATGACCCCAAGTACAGAGCTGCCTTGCCCAAGGTTATCTCTCCAGGGGTCAGCCTCCATCCAAGGGCCAAAAAAAAAAAACCATTGCCTTCGAGTCAATTCCTACTCATAGCGCCCCTATAGGACAGAATAAAATTGTCCCAGAGTTTCCAAAGAGCAACTGGTGGATTTAAACTGCAGACCTTTTGGTTAGCAGCCAAGCTCTTAGCCACAAGCCCTCCAGGGCTCCATACAAGAGCCAGGGGAATATATATGAGATTGGATCCTGAAAGTGCTGAATCTAGGGATAGAATATAAAATTGGGGAGTGTTGTCAGTATGAGAGCACTTTCCCATGACATAGAATTTAATGCCCTGGCAAGGAGAACACTGGTGGCATAGTGATTAAGTGCTATGGCTGCTAATCAAAAGGTCAGCAACTGGAATCCATCAGGTCCTCCTTGGAAACTCTATGGGGCAGCATTACTCTGTCCTATACAGTCTCTATGAGTCAGAAATGACTCGAAGGCAACCGATATAGGGTCGTTATGAGTCGGAATCAACTCAACAGCAACGGGTTTGGTTTTTGGTTTGAAGGACCCCAGGAGACAATGCTTATAAAACATCTGTTGGAAGCTTAGAAAAGAATGTTGTTAACTGCCGTCAGGCAGAACTCTGACTCACGATGACCCCATGCACAACAGAATAAAACACTCTCTGGTCCTGTGCTATCTCCATGATCTGTTCTGGGTCAGACTGTTATGATCCATAGGGCTTCCACTGGCTGACTTTTGGAAGTTGGTCACTAGGCCTCTCTTCCTAGTCTGTATTAGCCTGGAAGCACTGATGAAACCTGTTCAGTGTTATAGCGACACACAAGCTTCCACTGACAGATAAGTGGTAGCTATGCACAAGGTGTACTGGCTGAGAATCGAACCAGGCCTCTAGCATGGAAGGCAAGAATTCTACCACTGATCTACCAATATTTCCTGGTAAAAGGATAGTACAAAGTAAATGAGGTAGAAATGTCCAGAAATGCCACATGGCAGATGGTGAAAAAAGGGATTAAAAGGCTCAAAGAGGTGAGTATATTATATGAGTAGATACAGTACATATGCTGGGAAAACTGCCAGTCAGCTATATTTGACTGAAAGACACTGTATTTATCAAAGCAATAAGGAATGTGCTGATGAAGGAAGATTTAGATCACTGAGAAGATCAATGGTGGCTTTCCTCTGTAATCCAGGGCTGACAGTAGGAGATGCTATGCCAGAAATGGGCTCCCTAGTTGCAACGGGGATTCTGAAATAACAAAGGCAATGTGGCAGCATGTAACCCTCAGCAGCAAGATGGGCACAATTATCTTAGTGAGTAACAAGGTCAGAGTGACAGTCAAGAGATCTGACCTGTGTAGAACTATGGAGATGTTGATAAAACACGGTATTCCTACAGGCAAGATAGATGGGCAGCCAAAACAGGTATGCTTACTTTATTTAACCAAAACAAATTGAGGATGGATGATCAGAAGGCTGAGGGTAGATGCCCCAACTGAAAGTCATGATTCCTTCCCAGTTTCTTGACCTGAACCAGGCAATTTTCAGAACTGAAACCCACTGCCTGAAAGAGAGTCTGTATCTCCATGAGAAAGGATCCTAGAGCAGCATGCAAGTGTTTATGGTAATGATTCTGCCTATCCTTCCATAAAGACTACAGCCTTGGAAACCCTGTGGGACAGTTCTGCCCTGTACTGTAGGTTCTCTATGAGTTGCAGTTGACTCAATGGCAATGGGTTATCCTTCTGCAAAGGGACTTACAGTGACTATATATTGGAGAAAGTGGAATATCCAGAAATTTTGATGTCTACTGGACACAATGTCCAAGTTGACATTGATACCTGAGGAATGAAGTGTCACCATGACTCTTCCTGTTAGAACAATGACCAGTGACAGCCCAGTCTCACTTACAGTTAAGTCCACTGCATTGTCCAGATACCCATTCAGATGCTATTTCCTAGGCCTCAAGCATATGATTGCTTCACATTGGTTCCTTGGCCTGTGGAACAGGCAGTAGCACAGTGGTGAAGACCACATGGAAGTCTCTGAAACTGCCCCCTCCCTTTGGCCAAGATAAGAAATCAAAGGCATTATCATGTTCTGTGTTGAGTTTTTTAATGTCCTGAAAAAGTATAATTTAGGAGGAATTGATATTTTTACAGTATTCAGCCTTCGGCTCCCAGAAAGATGAATAAACCTTTCCTTTTCTGACTCAGTAAATATGGTTTCCTACATGTAAGTGTCACACATTTCTATAGAAAGTTATTCCTAGGTATTTTATAGTTTTAATTGGCTTTCTGAATGGGAAGTTTCATTACATTTTCTGGCTTCTGAACGACTTTGCAACTGCCTTTTTAATTCTTTAATCCAGTTTGGGAATCCTTACCTCCATGATTCAGAAAACTAGTTGGTTGAGGAACACACATAAGGATGAAGCAACCAATTCAATTTTGTTTTATTTTAGGGAGAAGAAAAATTAATCATTTATTCAACAATGGGATTGAACTAGGGCTCTGGAGGTATACAAAGGTGAATATGTGGGCTCTGTCCTCAAGAAGGTTATCAGTTCTTAAGAGAAATAAATCTTCATGTCAACAACAGGAAAGATAAAGAATTATCAGGGCAGAGAGAGCATTTGGAGAGAGAGTTGTCTTCTGAATGAAGAAATTGCAGATGGCGTCAGGACACTGGCCACAATGTCAGCCACGGATAGGAGGTTCTCTTTCACCTGATAAAAGAGAAAGGTTCCAAGGATGGATTCAGAAAGAATTAGAGACATCCTTATTGGTTATCAATGGATGGAAACTGAAGAAATTCACCTTAGTTACTTTGTTCTCTCCAAAATAACCAGCAATGTCGTCTGTAGATAGTGAGGATATTGGGGTTTAAGGAGAAAAGAGGTTTTGAGATTGGTGACATGGAAAATAGTACAGGGGAACAGTTAAACATGAGTTAAAGCAGGATTTCACTATGTGTGATCTTACAGGCCACCAAATCAGAATCATCTGTGGGCATTTGGTAAAAATGAAGAGTCCCCAGTCCTACTCTCAACTTATATAATCAGAAGGGAAGAGGCAGACATATGCATTTTATTGCCCTCTTCAGAATATTCTTATGCCTGTGATTTTTTACCAATTGAATTGAAGGAATCCTGAGCTGCACTGAGTGTTCAGATGAGATTACCCAAAAAACAAACCAAACCCATTGCCATCAAGTCAATTCCTATTCATAACAACCCTATAGGATGGAGTAGAACTGCCCCATAGTGTTTCCAAGGAGCACCTGGTGGATTCGAACTGCTGACCTTTAGGTTAATAGCCAGGCTCTTAACCACTGCACCACCAGGGCTTCCAGATGAGGTTCCAAAACCAAAAAAACCAAACACACTGCCGTCTAGTTGATTCTGACTTGTAGCCACCCTCTAGAACAGAGTAGAACTGCCCCATAGGGTTTCCAAGGAGCAGCTGGTAGATTCAACTGCTGGTTAGCAGCCAAGCTCTTAACCACTAGTTAGGCAACATGAACTTGTATGTGAAACATTCAGCTAATCTGAATGTTATATTAAGACCAAGGAATAAAAAACAAAAACTATTTGTGGCACTAACACTAAAATACTTAACTGTGATAAAGGCCAATTAATGACTTGTGCGACAGGGACAAAAAGGTGCGGGGGGAGATAAGAAAGAGTGGGTGAAGGAGAAAAAAGATAACAAAAGACAGTAGAGAAAGAAAGAGATACAAGAAGGAAAGAACTGGAAGCAGAAAGAGAACAAGGCACACAGGTTACAACGAGAGATTAAGAGATTTAAAGATGTGAGAAAGGGCCAAATAGACTTTGGAATCAGCAAAGTCTGCTCTTTAATTTAGCCTTCAGGATAATTATCACATTGTTGTCACTTTCTTGGCAATTCTGATTAGCAAATTCGCTATTCTTCTCACAGGAATTTCAGCTAGCAATGTGGTGATTAACCAAAGTCCTCAACGAAGATATTTTTCAGCAATGCTTTTTGCCACAGGATGTCGAAATTATACTCAGACCTGCTTCTCCTGGAAATTTCCTATTCCGACACACTTCCAGGTCTTAATGAACTAGGGAAAGTGGAAAAATCTGAGATGGAGTCTATAGACAGTTACTATGTTTGGTAACCTAACCTTTGGTCACATACAGATCACTAAGTAGTACTTTTTCTGTTGGTAATCACTTGTTACCTAGGTAACTCATCAACTAACTCTCTCTAATCTGGATGCTGGATCCCTAAACGCATTATCATACCTTAACTACATTTCTCTACAGTTAAGTTGAAACAAAAACTCTTTGTTATCACAAAACTAGCACTTTTGTGTTGGTTAATGTTTATCACAGAAAACTTAATGCATAGTTGACTCCTGACTTGTAGATACTCTTGAAATTCCTAAGCAAGTGTATGAAGAGCAGAAGTGAGGACAATGAGGGAGAATTGCCCCTCCAGATATTAAAATGTGGTATAAATAAAGCTGTGTAGTATTTACATGTAAACTTTCAATGGTGTTGGGTGGGATTCAAAGAGACAGCTGTTGGAGGAGAAAGAGGAATTGCTTTCGGCAAGACCTAGAGCAGGGCTGTGGCATCTGTGTACTTCATAGTCATCTTAGTACCTCCACCCCATCATCTCCGTGCAAAACAAAATGAACAAGACATCAGATCCATTCCTTCCTATTTTTTGAGGCTTCAGTGTATCCTTTCGTTACTTTTTCTTCCCCGCCATTTTCATTGTCACTTGATTTAATGAATGGAATGGGACATCTAGTGTAGTTTTTTTTTTTTCTCAGAGATGGCCTTAACAGCCTCTGAGCAGTGCTACTCTATTAAAAGTGGTTTGTTGTTTGTTTTTTAGATAGAAGAAATGCTTGGCTGTTACTACAATTTCATAGAAGATAGAAATCCTAAACAGAGATAGATTAATTTTTTAAACGAGTCCTAATTTTATATTGTTACAAAATTTCTAAGGATAATATGAAATCGTATCAATATCTCCATGTCACACTGCATGCAAAAAAATTTTTTTTAATTATTTGAAACCTTAAAAACATTCAGAAGCTTTGGCCCAGCAATTATGATCCCAAGTAGCTATCCAAAGAAAATAGAGCACTCCTAATGATTACTATGAGTTTATCAATCTCATTTCTCTTTCTTCTTTGGTACACAGCCCACATCTCTCAGCCTCCTTTGCAGTTAGGAGGAGTCAAGTGATTGTTTTGGCTAATATAATGTCGAAAAAAGTGATGTACACCACTTCAAGGCCAGGGTCATTAACAAACTGTCTATATGACCCTCTAGACTCTCTCACTTTTTCCATCTCTGTGGCTTATGCAGAGGAGGATGTGGTGCTAGAAGATGTGACTGAGCCACACAAAGGAAGGTGCTTGAGTCTGGGAGAAACTACATGGAGCAAAGTTCACCTGTTAGCCCATGTTGGACTGCATGAATGACAATTTAATTTTATTAAGCCACTGGTGTGCTATATTTTTTACTATAACATTTAGCAACTACTTTTTTTTTCATGAATACACATGCTATTAACACTTTACAACATTGAAAAGGAGGTGCATAAGAATTTGAAAGCAGAAACAAGATAGTTAATATTTATAGATGTGATAGTTTGTATATAAAGTCTAAGGGAGCTGAAAAAGTATTAGAAATAATAGCAGAGTTCAATTATGTTACTGGAAACAAGATCGATGTTCAAAATTCAATTATGTAACCTCAGTAGTCAAGCATCAAACTATAAAATGACAGTGAAATTGAAAAAAAAAAGGTACTGCTTATATTATAAAAAAAAAAAAAAAAAACCAAACCCATTGCTGTCAAGTTGATTCTGACTCACAGCAACCTTATAGGACAGAGTAGAACTGCCCCATAGAGTTTCCAAGGAGTACCTGGTAGACTGGAACTGCTGACCTTTTGGTTAGTAGCCGTAGCACTTAACCACTATGCCACCAGGGTTTCCATGCTTATGATAGGAAGACTTAATATTATGAAAATGACAATCCTTGCCAAACTGATTTGAATTTAATACAATTCTAATCAAAATTCCATTTTTTCTCACAGGACTTGATAAATTCATTCTAAAATTGAAATAGAAGAGTGAAGGAATAGAAATAACCAAGCTAAGTTTTAAAAAGAAGAAGAATAGGAGAGAATTCTTCTTATACTTGTGCTGGTTTTCTATTGCTGCTTTAACAAATTACCACAAAATTAGTGACTCAGAACAACTCAAGTTAAACCCATTAAACTCATTGCCGTGAGTAGCTATGAGAATGAATTCAAGTTAATTATCTTATAATTCTGTAAGTTAGAAGGCCAGCACAGGTCTTACTGGGCTAAAATCAAAGTTTCAGCAGAGCCAAATTCATTTCCCAAGGCTCTAAGGGAGCTGTTTCCTTGTCTTTTCCAGCTTCTAGGGGCTGCCACCTGCCCACATTTTTTAGCTCATGGCTGCTTTCCTACATCTTCAAAGACAGCAACATTTCATCTTTCCTACCATCCTTCTACAGTAACATCTCCCTCTGACTGTGACCTCAGCTGGAAGAGGTTCTCCCTTTTTAAGAATTTATGGATTAGGTTGGGCCCACCTGGATAATCCAAAATAATCTCCCCAACTCAAGATCCCTAACTTAATCACATTTGTGAAGTCTCTTTTGCCATGGAAGGTAACATAGTCACATGTTCCAGGGACAGTAGACATTATTGGGTGGCCATTATCCTGCCTATCTTATCACTTGTCAAACTTAACATAAAACTATAGTACATAAGACAGTGTGGTATTGGTATAAGGCTATAAGGATAGAGACTTAGAAAGAAAACCATGTATATTTGGAAGCTTAGTCTACGAGAAAAGAGACTTGCAAATAATAGGGTAAATAATGAATTATTCAGCAATTGACATGATAAATACAAATCCCCATATATGGTATGCAAATATAAATTTTAAAAATAATGAAAAGAGAAAACATAAATTAAAAAAATACATGAATACATTTATGGCATTTTTTTTAAAAGAAGTTATTTCTTTAACAGGACACAAAAAACAAAAACTGTAAAGGAAAAGATTGATAAATTTGAGAACTTTAAAATAAAAACAATTTTTATGAAAAAAGACATATTTTGCAAATCGTATTTTAAAAACCAGTATGAAGAAAAAAGACATCCGAGCCAGAAAAGAAAAAAAAAAAAAGATATGAACAGGCAATTTACAGGAGTGTGATAGTCAATAAAAAATATATAAATATGGCCAATATTACCAGTAATTAAGGAAATTCAAATTAAAACATAAATGAGATTAATTTGACAAAAATTAACTAGTGGGGTTATATCGAGTGTTAATAATTATGTGAGGAAACAGCAGTTCTTACCATTGCTGATAGTAGTGTGAGTCGTTACAACCATTTTAGAGAACAATTCGGCAACACCTAATAAGGTCGGTGATGATCATTCCATAAGGGCTAGCAATTTGACTCCTAGATTTCTTCCCTAGAAAACCCTCGCATGTAGTCAAGTAACGTGTATAAAAATGTTTACTTCAATACTGTTTGTAAAAGTAAAAAACAAAAACAAACAAACCTTCCCATCCTATCACCCAAGGCAATCTAGCAGTTACTGAGGACTTGGCTGGTCCCTCAACAGAGGAATGGATTAAGTAGGATTTATTTACATAAGGGAATGCTATAAGCCAGTTGCCATGGAATTTATTCTGACTCATGGCAACCACTGCAGTTAAATTAAATGAAATAAATATACAAGTATCAAAATGGATAAATCTTATAAAAGCCTGTTAACTAGAAAAATAAAGTTGCAAAGGGTTAAAAAGATACATAAAATATATCATATATGAAAATTGTAAAACAAAATGATAGTACATAGTGTTCAGGAATACATACCGATGTAAAACTACAGACATATGCACAAGAATGATGCAAAACAACTTCAGGTAAGTCTCTACCTCTGAAGAGGGATGCAAGGAAAGGGTAGAGGGGTGAGGATACAGCTATATAACATTTTATGTCTATAAAGAGTGAGATACCAAGCATATATTGAAAAATGTTTACATCTGCTTAATCTCAGTGTTGGAAAACAGAGGCCTGTTATACTATGTCTATACTCTTCTGTGTGTTTTATATTTCATATGAACCATTTCAAATTTTTTTTAAAGGGAAAGAAAAGTGGAAGTGAGGAAGAGACGAGAGAAAGGCCAAGATGTGAAAGAAAGCATTTTCCTTGAACTGAAAATCATCTAATATTTTTAACAGGCATTTATTACATATTTCCTATGTGACATGTCTTTGTGATAGGAATTTGAACAAAATCCTATTTTTAAAACTATGCCAATAGTGATTATACCAGTGTTATTTAATAGTGGAACACTATGCCTTATGACTTCATCCAGCTGAAGTTAAACCTAGTAGGGAGACTTTATTTTGTATAATACAGACCAGTTGAAGTCTTCAGTAACTGCTAGATTGTTCCTGTGTAATTGGATGGCTGCTGAATCTTTTAAGGACATATAGCTATTCATTCACTCAGCTTCTTCCTCATCATTCAGTGAAAACTAAACCATCTGTTGTAATGAATATAAGCCTTCCTGCTCTCAATTCTGTCTCCTGATTCCTCCACTAAATGCTGGTTGTCACTTTCAATTTAGAAAAACATCATTACACTCTCCAATTCCTCCTTCAAAATTTTCCTGTGAGGATCTCAAAGTACTTTATCCACTTTTGGGAGTTATTGCAGTTTGCCCTTCATCTGTGGTATTAGCCCCATTTTATAGACTGGGCAAATTGAGATTTCAGGGAGTTCCAGGAATTACTACCACTTTGAAAGTTAATACCAGGCAAGAAGCAAAGTATGAGTTGCTACCTGTATACCTAAAACGTCAACACCAGGCAGTGCTCTGTGGAAAAATTTCAGAATAATGTTCACAGCATTAAAATCTAACCTAGCGGACTTTGTGTCAGTGTAGCTGACAGGTTTTCAGCACTTTTCTGCTTGCGAGGTATGGGTGGTCTTCAAGCTGCAGACTCTAGAAAAGCTGCTTAGTTTATTGGATGAGACTGAAAAATGGGGAGAGGAACTTGGGGAAGAGAGAAACATGGAGGGTGAGCAGAAGATAGGGAAGGGTTTCCTAACGAAACCGGGCCTTAGAAGCAACAACCTAGGCCTTAGAAGGGAAAGTATAAAACAAGCTATTGATTAATAAAGGGATCTGGGGTCTAAAGTTGTAATAGGAAAAAACCAAACAAACAAACACGAAAATCCCAGTAAATCCTCATTTGGGCAAAGGGAATGAGAAAACAAATAAACTTAACCTAAAAGTACCCATAAAACAAGGAGTTTGAAAATGAGTTAATCAGCTCTCCTAAAATACTTCTTTCCCTTTCTTCCTTTCCTTCTCCTCCTGTCTTCCTTTTTTCAGTGGCCTAATGTCCATCAAAGGAGCCCTGGTGGTACAGTGATTAAGCGCTTGGCTTCCTCAGTTTGAGCCCACCAGCTGCTCCTTGGGAGAAAGAGATGGATGGCAGCCTGCTGCCGTAACGATTACAGACTTGGAAACCCTATGTGGCAATCCTACTGGGTCCTATAGGTTCGCTATGAGTTAGAATCAACTTGACGGCAATGGGAAATATCCATCAAAGATGGTCCATGTAATATTGCCAAGAGACAGCTCAGCTGTCCAGCCTTCTCACATCTTGAACCAGATCATTCTCTGAGACCCCAAGTAACACTATTTAAAAAAAAAAAAAAATTTAGTCCACTTAATTTAGAAATTTAACTTTTCACTTTTCATTCTGTATTAAAACAGAAAATAAACACCTTAAGCAATTCTGTTCCACACCTGTGTCTGGAAGATGCAATATAACCTATCATTTTAAAGAAAATATAGCCTTTATATCATGTATAGATGTTTGCTGAACAAAAATTAACTAGGATATATTAAAGAACAAGATGATTGGTGGCATAACTGTGCAAGCACAATAACATTTTGTTAGTAAAATGAACTTTTTATTCTGAACAACCAAATGTCACTCTCCTGTTAGAAAGCTGTCCGTTTTGCTCTCTAAATGTGAACACTCAAAAGAAGCCTTATGAGTTTCTGGCTTGGCCTTTTTATTGACAGATTCAGATCTCAAGTATATCAGGCTATCTCTTAAGTCTCTTTGTTAGGGACCAGCAATAAATTACCTGAGGTCAAGTTCTGTTTATACAGTGGACTGTTCACAGAGAATTACCTTCTTGACTTAATAGCTTCCTTTCGGGTGACATTTCTCCCTGAAAGAAGACAAATTGTCTAAGGTCAGCCTGCAGATCAGCTCTGAGTGTAGGAGGAAATTGTAGGGGATCAGCTAAATTGCACCAGCTCTACCAACCAGCATCAGGCAGCACGCCGCCAGTCAGGGCCGGGCCCTGAGGGACTGCAGCCCCGAGGCCAGGGGGCTGCTCCCTGGAAGAGCAGAGTTTTCAAATATTTCTCTTTGGCTGCTCTTGAATTTTATTTTCCCCCTCAAACCACTCTATCCGCAAGTAAATGAGCTCTATTAAACTGGTGGTTCAGTGCTGAGTTGCTTTGAAAGTTTCTTTATTTCCCTCCATCTACTCAGGCAAACCTGGGAGTCTGAATGCAAAGAGAGGGTGTCAGACTCAGTTTGAAGTTCAGTCAGTTAGGTCTTCCACTGGTGTGGTGTGATGAGCTCCAAACTGCCCTTTTTACTAAGGGGGGATCTTTACAAATTAGAAGTGGACTCAAAGCAATTAATAGGTTTTGGGGCACTAAAAAAAAAAAAGAAGAAGAAGAATTAATTTTGAAAGATGATTGTCTTCTACGAGAAATTAAAAAAGGCAATTCCTTCAATACACCTACAAAGGAACTGGTGGATTTGCCAAGTACGTGAGTGTTTTACTCCTTCTTTAAAGAAAAAACAGAGAGAAAGAGAGAAAAAAGAGAAATACAAGTCTCTTTTTAATTAAGCATTTTATCCTTTGAAGTTATTCTGATTTTTTTCACATTGATGATGTAATTTATGTAAATAATCATCTATCTATGAAAGGAGTGTGTCTGTCAAAAGCTGAAATAAAAAACATCCGTCATTTTGAAGTGATTAACATTCTCCAGATGTTTAAATCATCAGATTTCAGGAGTTTCTCTTTGTTGTGATAATGATATAGTATCCAGAACAAGAATGTTTACTTTTTTGTATGGGTCAAACGCAGATTTTTCACAATCCTATTAAGGCATGCAGTTCATTGTAATTGTATGTGCAGATGAAAGCATATTCAGTTATTATTATTCCCCTTAATTGTAAACTGCTGCTGGTAATTTTACTGTGAAGCTCAAACAAAAGGAGTGTACTTGAAAGGACCACCACTGGCCGCTTATGTAATCAATTTATATATGTCACGTTTGTACTGGGATGGTTATCCCCTTCTGTTACCAGACGACATGTGACATGCTACCACCCTGCAGCTCGGGGCCATGCGTGCATGCCTCTGGCTCCCTTTGCAGGCTGCTTGGAAATACAGTACATGTTGGTGATAATGTTAAATGACAGTTCCAAACTATTTCCCTTAGGCCTGTTTGACCCTTGGGTTCAGGCTAAAACAGGAGTGGTTCCGCTTACCTTCAAGGCCTGAGCATCCTCACCACTGGCAGAGTTTTAACTTCGAGGCTTGGAGAAGCTCCCTGGAGGCCCAATTACCCTTGTTAGGGGACCTATTGAAACATTAATGACATATAGTCACTTCATTCATAAAGTTGGGCTCAACTCATGTCTAGCACTTCCCCCCCACACACCCCTGCCTCCTTTAGATCTGAAATGCTTGTAGGGATTTATTAAAACCTTTTGACTAGGGCAAAAACTGACTACACGCTTATTATGGACTACCTAAATGCAGACAAGGCTGAGAGGGAGGTCTCAAATCTCTATGTGCCCAGCTCAGTCTTGTAGCACTCCATTAATTAAGAACAAGAGATACAGAATAATTTCTCAAGAATGGTGTATTAGTAATAGTTTTTCTGGCAATTTTTGTCTATTTAACTCTTGACATGTATGTTCAGGAATTCAATGGGGTATTACTCCATCAATGATTACACAATTCTTCTCACTTAAACATGCCAACAGAGGGAGAAAATTTCTTCCTTTAGTGTTTTTATGTGAAATCAAAGCACCACAAAGGTTAGACGATGATGAGCCAGATATAGAATACTTTCTTTCTTACTGGACTGAAGCCTTGGTAATAAGCTAATAATTAATAGTTACCATCTGCTATCCTTTGTGCCCAAGCTTCAAATCATTCTTCATTTTATTTGAACACGCACATTCCTTTTAATCATTCCATGACCATTTAAGTACTCTGATAAGCCTTGGGTCCCTAAAATGTTTCCAAATCATCCCCATCTGACACGGGCCCCTGAATTAGAACTTCATTAAAGAGGAAGTACGTATAATAAGCGACAAAGGGCTGAAGCATGGTGCTGGGAATCCGGTAACTTGGGCTTTCTCCTTTGTTATGTCCCAGCATCAAAGTAGGCGCCTGAGCCAGTGCATTAAGCTCTCTCGTCTTTGCCTTTTCCCAAGAACTTTAATGGCCTCTTCTGTCACATAAGGGTGAATGTCTCAACCCTTCTCCCTATGTAGCTCTCATCTTTCCCCATTCAGAAGAATGCTGGGTCAAAGATTACCTGTGACCTGAAGACCATTTCCTCTCTAAATTAGAGAAAACTATTTTCTTCCAGGTTTTTATGTAACATTCCAATTCCGTTTTCTCTGGATAGTCAAAGGGTCCAGGTTTCCACGAGTAAAAGAAAAAATGTGCAGAGAAATCTAGGCACATAACAATACCATTTTCTCTTCATCACCATCATCATCATCACAGCTACTCATCACTAAATATTGATACAGCAATGTCTCTCCCTTCACATCAAACTAAAATGAGGACATCATTTAAAATTTGTAGAAGATGAATCCAGAGAGGTTAAGTGACTTACCCAAGTCTTTTATTTGTTCATTCATTTATTGAGCACCTACTGTTTCTGGGCACTGTGTTGATGCTTTCAATTCAGCAGGAATAAGATCCCCTGTCCTGAAAAAGGAGTAGAGCCAACACTTGAAACCAAGGAACAGGAAAAATCACTTCTGCTTCTACTTGCTAGTAACTTTTTCCCCCTTGTACTGGAACCCACTGCTTTTGAAAATAAAAATAATTTTCTGTTGCAATCTGGTTCTATTTTGACCATTAAACCCATGGAACAAATGGTGGCTACACTTCTGAGGGTGGGATAGGGAATGATCATGGAGAAGAAACAGCACACAATTTAATTTCTCAAATTTTTATCCATCTACATTATAATTATTTTTTTTGCCTGAGATCACAACTAATGTCTTTGCTGACACTAGAAACCAAATCAACTCAGGTCAAAAAAGGGTTCTTTTCAATAAACCAAGCATTGCTAGCCTGATTTTAGGCTCATTGGGCGTTTTGTGGCAATCTTTGGAACAGCCCTGAAAAGGTTAATGCCAGACCTTTTCACCTTGAGCGGTTTCTCACTGACAAGCTAATGTCATAGACCAGTGGTGCTAAAGAGCTCGGAAGCTCGTGAACTTGTTCAGATAGGCAAACAATGGGGAAATATCAGCAAGATGTTTTCAAGACTGGGCAGTCCTCTTAGATCCCTTGCAAGTATAGCAAGAGGCAGAGACAAACTTGTTTATTTTTATATCAATGCTATATTAAATACACTTTTAAATGAAGCCTCTCTCTCTCCCTCCTTCCCATCTCTCTTCTCCCTCTTTCCTCCCCCCACCCTCCTAAAGACACACTGCCTCTCCCTCCTTAGACTCTATGTTGGATCTAATTTTTTCTATTTTCATACCAAGGCCCTTGCACTGAGTTCCTTGCTTTGAGTCTTTTTTTTTTAAACCTCTGAATCACTGCCAGATTAATCTTCTTTATATTCCATTTTCATTAGTAAATATCCAGTAGCTATAACTCCTTCACTTAATCTTCACAAAGTTTTCCATCATCTCATCCTCTTAGAACTCATTTCTCCTCAAGTATATTATGTAACATTTTACTGTTTACAGTACGCCTTTGCATCTGATACCTCATGAGAGCCTCATAAAAATCTTAGTTTTAGGTAAATCAGGGTTATTCTGTGTATGAAGCTCAGAGGCAGAGTAACTTGTCCAAAATCTTAAACGTATCAAAATTGAGTGCTTAGGCTTGAACCCTGGCCTACTGCCTCCAAATCCTTGGTACAGGGTCTAATGCAGGAGTCAGCAAACTGTGACCAGAGGGCCAATAATCTGGCCTGTCACCTATTTTTGTAAATGAAGTTTTATTGGAACACAGCCATACAATTAACATTTGCTATGTGTATTTTTTATGCAATGGCAGAGTTGAGTAGTTGTGGCAGACACTGTATGGCCTACGAAGCTGAAAGTATTTATTATCTTTCCCTTTACAGAAAAAGTTTGCTAACTTCTGGTCTAATGTATCAGAATTTGATCTTTAAAATAAAAAATAAACAAAAAAGCATTAAAAAATTTAAAAACTAATGTACATTTCTTATAAGAGCTTTGCAAAATATCAGAAGTTCCAATACTCATCATATTCCTCTCTGTTTTTCACTCCCTGAACAATTGGATCCTAGAGCCCTTCAGATGGGGTAGAGCAGACATCTATCTGTGCATGGGTTCGGAGGTGCAGTGGCCCAGAGCAGAGGCTTTCCTTAATCTACCTCTTGGAGTCTGAGAGGGATTAGGAGGATATCTACTGCATAAGAGGTTGCCCCATGTGGGATGGCAGAGCCTGAGCAAGATGAGGGGGGAATTCCAATGAAGCACAACCTCACAGATGGTACAGAGCTCCAGTGGGGTGAGGAAGCCTGGAGAGTGGGGGGAGGGTCTGCCATGGGGAGTTAGATCACGTTCAGATTTCTCTCATAGCTGTGTGGTGCTAAGACCTGGATGGGCAAAGAAAGAAGCCAGAAGGCATGGGAGTATGTTGATGCAATCCACGTGGGTCAGCTTCTTGGTGCACAGAGCAGGGTGGAAAGGATGGTGTATTAGGTTTTTACTGCCGCATAACAGACTACCACAAATTTAATGGCTTACAACAGTGTGCATTTATCATCTCACAATTTCTGCAGGCCAGGTGTCCCAGGATGGCTTTGCTGGATCCTCCACCTAGGGTCTCAGCAGGCTGCAACCAAAGTATTGGCCCGGCTGCATTATCATCTGGAAGTCAGACTGGGGAAGAACCTGCTTCCAAGCTCATTCAGGTAGTTGGAAGAATTTCTTTCTTTGTGTCTGTATGACTGAAGGCTCTGGCTTTTTTTGCTGACTGTCTGGAGGTAGCTGCCCTTGGGTCCAAGAGCAATTCCTTGTCATATGACTGCCTTCTTTATACAGAGTTCACAACATGGCATTTTGCCTCTTCAAGGCCAGCAGGAGTCTCTCTAGTGCACGCTAGCAAGATATGTATATGTGTGTGCGTGTGTGTACGTGGTGTGTATTTGTTGTTGTCCAGTGCCACCAAGTTGGTTCCAACTTATAGCAACCATATAGGACAGTGTAGTACTGCCCCATAGGATTTCCAAGGAGCACCTGATGGATTTGAACTGCTGACCTTTTGGTTAGGAGCTGAGATCTTAACCACTATGCCGCCAGGGCTCTGTGTGTGTGTGTGTGTGTATATATATATATATATATATATATATATATGCGTGTGTGTGTGTGTGTGTGTGTATAGGAGCCCTGGTGGCACAATGGTGATCTGGTCCATAAAGATCACAGCGTAGAAAACCCTATGAAACTGTTTGTACTCTCTCACATGGGGTCACTATGATTCAAAAATCAGTGTAACAGCACCTAACAACAGCAATTGTAATATACATCTTGTAATGGAATGTAATCATGGGAGTGACATCTCAACACATTTACCATACTCTGCTGGTTAGAAACAAGTCGCCATACGGCCCACATGGGATGAATTTATACAGGATATGAACCACTGAGGGTCATCTTAGGGTCTGTCCACTACAGGTGGAAAGTGGAGAATGTAAGTGGAAGGACAAGTAGAAATTATCTACCACATTTTCTAATCCTTCTATAAAAAAGGGAAAAGACATTCGAAGAATAAAAAGTAACCTTTGGATATTTAATATATGATTGAGTTTTATTTCTATAATCATACTTTTAATTTAGAAGGATTTTTTTTTTTTAAGTTTGAATGTTCTTTCCCCTTTTTGTAGAATTCTGTACATGTATTATAGTGGGATTATCTTCCATTCTCAGAAATTTTTAATAATGGTTTTTATTTTTTAATTTTTCTCCTTCCCTGAATAGCTTTGCTTCTTCTAAGTTCCTTTTATCTGTGTTTGTCTTGGTCTCAAATTTTCCTATTAAGTACTTTCCTCAAAAGCCTGGTGATGGTTCAGTATTTGCTTATTTTTTAAGAATGTGGAATTAAAATGCTGAGTGGCAGCTCTTGGATATGTGAGTGGATTTGGCCTACTGGGTTCTTTCTAAAGTGATCTCACCTTCATACACCTTCCATGTCAACAGGTCTATTCTCTTGCGCTGATTAGTTTCCCAAGAAAATAGTCTCCCAATCACATCTGTGGAAGGCATATGCTTGTCGTATTTGGGGAGCTGAGAGATGGCAGAAGCATAAAGCCTCAAGATTCAGTATGAAAACTTATACCTAATCCCTCAGCCATCTGCAGTTATGCCTGGTATCCTCCAATCCAGAGAATAAACCTCCAGCTCCTCAGTCATGTGGAGTGGAGGAGGGAATCTGATGAACTAACTGCTTTCAATTGCACTCTCCAGTTCTAGTCTCACCTTCGTCTCCACACCCAGAAGTGTGCATTGAGGCCCTTCTGGGTTCCTAGATGTGGATAGTGTTGCCTCTCAGCTTTTCCCACTGCCAGCTTAGGATGCTGTTTTCTCACATCTGCAAAATCAGTTATCAATCATCATATGCTTTCCAGCTCCCAAAATGGCTGCTTCTGCTTCCTCTCCTGTTCTCTCAGTCTTTGTGGTTTATGCCTATTTAAAAAAAAAAAAAAATTCCACAGGTTTAAAGGAAAAATTTGATGTAAATCTGTATGTTCAATTCACAATTTTTAATTTGAAATGATAGCTTACAATTTACATCATTTATTTCATGCAATATTGTGTTTAATAATCTGCCATATTTCTGACAATATCATTTTTTTCTTCTCTGTGAAATGAGAAGAAAATGAGAAGCTGGTGGTGTAGTGGTTAAGTGCTATGGCTGCTAACAAAAGGGTCTGCAGTTCAAATCCACCAGGCGCTCTTTGGAAACTCTATGGTGCAGTTCTACTCTATAATATAGGGTTGTTATGAGTCGGAGTCGACTCGACAATTTTTTTTTTTTCTTTGTGAAATAACAAGGTGTTGCACTGGAGCAAAATTTGTTCCTCACCTCAGCCTCAATCAGTACTCAGCTCCTAATATGTGCAGAAAAGCTATCCTTCTTGATTTTGTATTTTTTCTACCCTTGGGGGCATACTATTCTCTCCTTGTCCAACAAAGGGTAACGGGGATCTGTACCTGTGTATCAGGTATCACATTAAGCTTCAGACTGCTTGCCCTTTTAAGAATAGTTTAGAAATGTATGCAGTCCAAGAAAAGGAAAAACAACAACAAAAAAAATATCCATTTGTTTAGAGTCAGAAGAACTTACTTTGAGTCCTGGGTCTGCTGCTTACTTGCTATGTGACTGTGGACATGACATTTAACATCAATGAGCCTCATTTTCTCATTTGAAGAAGAGAAATACTACTTATTTCACAAAGTTGTTGTGAAGGATTGTAGGATAGCACATGTACTGCGTGCAAATCTATCACAGGTGGATTCCTAGTTTATAATGGCAGATTGAAAGTGTCTCAGATATATGTGTTCCTTAAGGGAAATAAACAAACCCCACAGCAAAAACAAATAAGAAAATGGCCAATAAACCTGCAAATCTATCAACCACGAATAAGAACTGCACTTTCCAACGAGCCTTAGTTCCCCAAAAAAACCACCCAGCTCCTACCCTGCCCAGAAGTCAGTCTGATAAATCAACTGAAAGGAGCCAAATGTCTGAGTGTTTCCCACACAGGAATGGCATAGTTTCCTAGCTAGGTGGTATGAATCCACATAGAAGTCATTTTACAAGATCTCACAAAAGAGCTAATGTCCAAATATAACAAGAAAGGGAGAGGGAGAGAGAGAGAGATTGATTAAGAGGTTATTATTTTTCTAAAACAATCAGATGAGATCATGGGGGTGTGGACCAGGATGGTAGCAATAGTAGTAGTGAAAGAGGATTATATTCTGCATACTTTTCAGGTAGAGTCTAATGATTGAATCTGGGTATTAGACCCAAAAGTTCCTTGGCCCAAAGAATGGAAAAAATGGAAATACCATTAACTGAGGTAGGAAAATTTGTAGGAGACCAGGTTTAGGTAGGTGGGTGGGAGAAATACAGAAATTAGTTTTGATCATTCTATGCTTGGGATATCTATTAGACATTCAAGTGAAGATGTCAAGTGAAGTAAGCAACTGGATACATAAATCTCGAGTTCAGGTGAGAAATCTGGTCTAGAAATATAAATTTGGGAAGTGTCAGTATATACATGTATATATATAAAATGTATGCATATATATGAGGTGACTAATGGCTCAAAAAATCGACTCATTGGTACCTAACAACAACAACAACAACATATATATGTGTATGTATGTATGTCACGGGACTGGATGAGTTTATCACGTAAGTCCCTTTACCATGTTTCCTTAGCCCATTAATGGATTCAGTGCATTGGAGAGAGCCAGCACTTAGCAGAGCAGTAGTGAGGCTTGGGGAGAACATCTGGTTCTTGGAAACAAGTGGTGGTGGTTTCCGACTGGAGTTGTGATGTTTCGTGTATACTATAGTGCCCATTAGAAACAGCAACAAAGCTCAGTAAAGGTATTGGCACCCCATTCATCTCATCAGTACAGTGAATATGTCAAGATAGCTCACTCAATTTGTTAATGAAAACGTGATACCTTCTGGGGACTCCAGAGAACATGAACATGTTCCAAGAAATTTGCAGGGCTCTGAGATCTTGCAGAGCATGTGGGGGCAAGAAACAATGAAGGCAGATTATATTGTTATAACTGTTACAGCTATGCCAAGAAATTTGGAAGACAGCTACCTGGCCAACTGACTGGTAGAGATCCATATGTATGCCTATTCCCAAGAAAGGTGATCCAACTGAATGTGGAGATTATCAAACAATATCATTAAGTAAAATTTTACTGATGATAACTCAAAAGTGGCTGCAGCAGTATATTGACAGGAAACTGCCAGAAATCCAAGCTGGATTCAGAAGAGGACGTGGAACCCGGGATACATTGCTGGTGTCAGATAGATCCTGGCTGAAAGCAGAGAGAATACTAGAAAGAAGTTTACCTACGTTTTGTTGACTATGCAAAGGCATTCAACTGTATGGATCATGACAAATTATGGATAACATTGAGAAGAATGGGAATTCCAGAACACTTAATTGTGCTCATGAGGAACCTGTACATAGACCAAGAGGCAGTCATTTGAACAGAACAAGGGGATACTCCATGGTTTAAAGTCAGGAAAAGTGTGCTTCAGTGTTGTATCCTTTCACCGTACCTATTCAATATCGATGCTGAGCAAATAATCCAAGAAGCTGGACTATATGAAGAAGAATGGAGCATAAGGTTTGGAAAAAGACTCATTAACAACTTCTGTCATGCAGGTGACACAGTCTTGCTTGCTGAAAAGGAAGAGAGGACTTGAAGCACTTACTGATGAAGATCAAAGACCACAGCCTTCACCATGGATTACAACTCAACATAAAGAAAACAAAAATCCTCACAACTCGACCAATAAGCAACATCATGATAAATTGAGAAAAGATTGAAGTTGGCCAGGATTTCATTTTAGTTGGATCCACAATCAACATCCATGGAAGCTGCAGTGGAGAAATCAAAAGACATAATGCGTTGGGCAAATCTGCTGCAAAAGACCTCTTTAAAGTGTTGAAAAGCAAAGATGTCACCTTGAAGACTAAGGTGCGCCTCATCCAAGCCATGGTGTTTGCAATCACCTTATATGTATGAAGGCTGGACAATGAATAAGGAAGACCAAAGAAGAATTGATGCCTTTGAATTATAGTGTTTGCAAAGAATACTGAATCTGCCATGGACTGCCAAAAGAATGAATAAATCTGTCTAGGAGGAAGTACAACCAGAATGCTCCTTGGGAACAAGGATGGCAACCCTACGTCTCATATACTTTGGACTTGTTGTCAGGAGGGATCTGTCCCTGGAGAAGGACATCATGCTCGGTAACGCAGAGGGTCAGTGGAAAGGAGGAAGATGGTCAAGGAGATGGATTGACATAGTGGCCACAACAATGGGCTTAAGCATAACAAGGATGGTGAAAATGATGCAGGAATGGGCAGTGGATTGTTCTGTTATGCACAGAGTCTAATGAGTAAGAACCAACTGGGCGGCAGGTAACAACAACAACAAAAGCCATAAAATAGGCTGATGAGGCCTGCTTAAAATCAGTTTTTAATAAATTATAACAGATCTGGTTTTTTTTTTCCCTGACTATCATGATGGGAAAATTGGTTTATTTCCTTCCTGTATACAAAGATGCTCAGTTGATATAACATGGTCATTTAAAAGATCAAAGACTATTCACTTGTTTTAGAATAAATTTTATTGGTCTAAACCACAGGTGTTATTCTGGTACTAATTGTTTCATTTGTTCCTGGAAGAAATTGACAGTCTTTATCTCCTATTTGGCATTCTTTTCTTTCCAAACCAGTTAATTGTGAAGGGCTATGACTTTTCTAAGGAGCTTTGGTGGTGCAATGGTTAAGCACTCGGCTGCTAACCAAAAGATTGATGGTACAAACCCAGCAGCTGCTCTGCAGCAGAAAGATGTGGTAATCTGCTTCCATGAAAATTATAGCCTTGGAAACCGTATGGGGCGGTTCTACTCTGTCCTATAGGGTTGCTATGAGTTGGAATCAACTAAACTGCAGTGGGTTTGGTTTTGTGGATGCCTTTTCTATTTTCATTTTATAAACGCTTCTAAGAATTGCTTTGGTTATCTGGCATTTAATTAAACAGTTTCTTATTCTCAACTCACCCGTTTTTTATTTCTGGAAAAAATTGCTTGAGTATGGAACATTGACTGTATTTAATAGGCCTTCCTATTTTTTTTTCCCTATTTTAATTTCCACCACTCGTCTGTCAGTTTGTTGTACTGTGGTGGCTTCCATGTTGCTGTGACACCAGAAGCTATGTCACCAGTATTTTAAATACCAGCAGGGTCACCCATTGTCGTCAGGTTTTAGTGGAGCTTCCAGACGAAGACAGACTGGTAAGAAGGACCTGGCAATCTACTTCTAAAAAATTGGCCAGTGAAAAACCTTATGAATAGCAGCAGAACATGGTCTGAATCTGCTGAAAAAGACCTCTTTAAAGTGTTAAAAAACAAAGATGTCACCTGGAGGATGAGGGGATGCCTGACCCAAGCTGCAGTATTTTCAATCGCCTCATATACATGTGAAAGCTGGACAATGGATAAGGAAGACTGAAGAAGAATTGATGTTAATGCCTTTGAATTATGGCATTGGTGAAGAATATTAAATATGCCATGGACTGCGAAAAGAATGAACAAATCTGTATTGGAGGAAGTACAACCAGAATGCTCCTTGGAAGCAAGGATGGCGAGACTTTGTCTCATGTACTTAGGACATGGTTTCAGGAGGGACCAGTTCCTGGAGAAGGACACGGCGCTTGGTAAAGTAGAGGATCAAGGAAAAAGAGGAAGACCCTTCATGAGATGAATTGACACTGTCTGCAACAATGGGCTCAAACAAAGCAATGATTGCGAAGATGGTGCTGGACCAGGAAGTTTTTTGTTCTGTTGTATATAGTGTCACTATGAGTTGGAACTCACTGGATGGCACCTAACAACAACAACATTTATTTGACTACTTATTACTACTGTATTTTAACTTCACTAGGTTGATTCCAATCAGCAACTTTAACTTTGATGATACTTCAGTTCATGTTTCAGTGTATTAATTTGAAAAAATTATGCAACGCTGTAAAAAAAAAAAAGGATTAACTGCGTTGTTAAGTTTCAATTATATTTCTAGCAGAGCCACAATGGAAAGTCACTTTTTTTCTCTCTCGTAAAAAAAAACAAAAAAAATTATTGTACTTTAGATGAAGCTTTACAGAACAAGCTAGTTTCTCATTAAACAGTTAGAACACATATTATTTTACGACATTGGTTAACCACCCCACGACATGTCAACACTCTCCCTTCTCAAGCTTGGGTTGCCTATTACCAGCTTTCCTGTTTCCTCCTGCCTTCTAGTCCTTGCCCCTGCGCTGGTGTGCCCCTTTAGTCTCATTTTGTTTTACGAGCCTGTCCAATCTTTGGCTGAAGGGTGAACCTCAGGAGTGACTTCATTACTGAGCTGAAAGAGCGTCCAGGGACTGCACTCTCAGGTTTTCTTCAGTCTTTGTCAGGCCATCAAGTCTGGTTCTTTCTTTTTGAGTTAGAATTTTGTTCTACATTTTTCTCTAGCTCTGTCTGGGACCCTCTATTGTGATCCCTATCAGAGCAGTCAGTGGTAGTAGCCAGGTACCATCTAGTTGTACTGGACTCTGTCTGGTGGTCATGGTAGATATGGTCCATTAGTCCTTTGGACTAATCTTTCCGTTGTGTCTTTAGTTTTCTTCATTCATCCTTGCTCCCGAAGGAGACCAGTGGAGTATCCTAGATGGCCGCACACAGCCTTTTAAGACCCCAGACGCTACTCACCAAAGTAGAATGTAGAACATTTTCTTTATAAACTATGTTATGCCAATTGAGATGGATGTTCCCCAAGACCATGGTCCCCACAGCTCTTAGCCCAGCAATTCGGTCCCTCAGGGAGTTTGGATGTGTCTAAAAAGCTTCCACGACCTTGCCTTGGACAAGTTGTGCTGGCTTCCCAAGTATTGTGTACTGTCTTACCTTTCACTAAAGTTACCACTTATCTGTTGTGCATTTACTATTTTTCCAACTCCACCCCTCCCCTCCCTCATAACTATCAAAGTTTCTTTTTGTGTGTAAACGTTTTCATGAGTTTTTACAGTAGTGGTCTCATACAATATTTGCCCTTTTGTGATTTGCTTATTTCAATCATCATAATACCCTTCAGATTCATCCATGTTATGAGATGCTTCACAGACTCATCATTGTTCTTTATCATTGTGTAATACTCCATTGTGTGTATGACCCACAGTTTGTTCATTCACTCACCTGTTGATAGGTGTCTAGATTGTTTCCATCTTTTTGCTATCATCAACAATGCTGCAATGAACATGGGTGTGCATATGCCTATTAGTGTGATGACTCTTATGTCTCTGGGATATATTCCCAGGAGAGGGATTGCTGGGTCATATGGTATTTCTATTTCTAGCTTTCTAAGGAAGCACCATTTTCCAAAATGGTTGTATCATTTTGCATTTTCATCAGCAGTGTGTAAGAGTTCCGATCTCCCCGCAGCCTCTCCAACATTTGTTATTTCCTGTTTTTTTTTTTTGATTCATGCCAGAAATGTCTGGGTGAGATGGTATCTCATTGTGGTTTTGATTTGCATTTCTCTAATGGCTAGTGAACCATATGGGGCAGTTCTGCTCTGTCCTGTAGGGTCTCTATGAGTCAGAATCGACTCAGTGGCAATGGGTTTGGTTTTTTGGTTTAATGGCTAGCGATCGCGAGCATTTCCTCGTGTGCCTGTTGGCCACTTGAATGTCTTCTTTGGTGAAGTGTCTGTTCAGGAAAGTTACCTTTTTTTTTTTTTAAGAAAACACAATGTAGGTGATACATAGTACCAAGTTAACTGTAAAAACAGTACAGATAATGACTTTTTCATAATTGTGTACAACAGAATTTGATAGAAATATTCCTGTCACACAACACTTGCCATTTTTTAACTCTATATTTGCAACAGCATTTGCATCTGCAAGATAAAGCTCAACGATGGTAATGATTGAATTCTTAGTTGTATCAGAGTTTTGGTAATAAACACTCTGGAGTTTGCAATGACGTCAAATAAGAGAGTACTACTCAATATTTTGTACAGTTGTATGTGCTTTTTGGGTACTGGTGGCTAAATTCATACGGTTGCTTGTACAAAGGTAGCAAAGAAATGAGAACCATGTAGGGAAACTAAACTGCATTACCGGTATATCTTGTTTATGGTGCACAACAAATGCCAGATGAAAATCTGGACTTGCAAAGTAAACCCATTAAGAACTGATTATTTGATTTTCAATAGGATTCACTGCAGGGTACTTTTAAGAAGTAGGCTCTAGAAAGCATTGAAATGCTTGTCACTTTTATCGCTAAAAGCAAAGTACATGTACCTCTGTTACACTAGAGTTGAGCCATGGGTATTACAAACAAGTTCTGGGTTTTCCTCACAGGTAGGCTTTTCCCCCTTTCCCACAAGAACAGGTGCATTTATTGCTACAATTTTGCCCATATTTTTGCCAAAATTTGTCTGCCAAACTTGGCATTCAGCAGTGGCTATAAAGTTGCTGCTGCTACTAATTGCTTTTGTGATTATACTTGGGGGGGAAAAAAAAGAAAAAAACACCACCCAGTTGCTGTCAAGTCAATTCCAACTTGTAGTGACCCTACAGGACAGGGTAGGACTGCCCCACAGAGTTTCGAAGGAGCGCCTGGCGGATTCGAACTGCCGACATTTTGGTTAGCAGGTTAGATCTTAACCAGCACACCACTCACCTGAGAGGAAGGTATTCCACAAATAAGGTACTGCAGTGGGCCTGGGAGGAAAAGCACAGGATCTTCTGCCTGAGAATAAGCTTCCTTGTGTCCTGATTTTTCTTTAACCATTTGCATTACTCAGTGGTTGAAGCACAAAAGCAGAGTTTTGTGGCTTCAGATCCATTTATATATGTGCATTGTTCTAAACCATTTATGACCTGGGCAAGATTAAATTTTAGGCTTCTGCTACCCTACCTAAGAAAAGACTCAAATGACACATATGGAGACAGAAATGAAGAGTTTTGTTTTTTTAAATTTATTCTCTTAGTACAAGTTTTCAGATTATTTTAAATGAAATGGGTTAGCAAAGCCATTTCTTACTTATCTTACAGGAATGGTTGATTTTGTTTTTAATCTTTTACTTCTTTCTCTCTCTCGAAACAATGAAATGCAGAACTGATGAAATGTGCTCCATTAAGAGTTCAAAAGAGATTTGCTCAAAAATTAAAAACTTTGTGCTTCAAAGATATCATCAAGAAAGTGAAAAAACAGCCTACACACTGGGCAAAAATATTTGTAAATAATATATCTGATAAGGAACTTATATTGAGAATATATAAATAACTCTTACAAGTCGATAATAAAAAGACAACACAATTAAAAAATGGGCAAAAAATTTAAATAGGCATTTCTCCAAAGAAGATATAAAAATGGCTAATAAGCACATGAAAAGATGCTCAACATTATTAGTAACTAGGGAAATACAAATCAAAGCCACAAAGAGACAACATTTTTCATCCAGTAGAGTGACCATAATAAAGATGGACAATTGCAAGTGTTGGTGAGGGTTAGAACCTCATCCATTGCTGGCTGGGATGTAAAATGGTACAACCATTTTGGAAAACAGCTTGGCCATTTCTTAGAAAGTTAAATATAGATTTACCATAAGACCCAGCAATTCTATTCTCAAGTATCTCAAAATGAAAACAGCTGTAAACACAGACTTATACATCAATGTTCACAGTGGCATTAATAACAATAGCTAAAAAGTGGAAACAACCCAAATGTCTATCAACTGCTGAAGGATAGACAAAATGTGGTACATTCTATATGACAGAATACTAGTCAGCAATAAAAAGGAATAAAGTACTGGTACATGCTACAACATGGACAAACCTCAAAAACATTATGCTCAGTGAAAGACGCCAGACACCAAAAGACACATATTTGTATTATTCCATTTATATGATATGCCAAAAAAGGGCAAATTTATAGAGACAGAAAGTAGATTAGTGGTTGCCTAGGATGGGGATGGGAATGAAGAGTGATTGTAAATGAGCATAAGGCTTCTTTTTAGGATAATGGAAATGTTATAAAATTAGATTATGCTGATGGCTATACAACTTTGTAAATATAATACAACTTTGTAAATATACTAAAATTCATTGAATTATATGTTAAAATAGGTGAATTTTATTATTGGTAAATTATATCTCAATAAACTGGTGGGGAAAAAAAGATTTATTATGAGTTTTGACCACAATCTTGAGGGAACCACTATTTACCAGGGTAGTTTTCTTACTGGTGATCTTCACTTTATTATACAAGTTTATTATTACTCAAGCTTAGACAATGTATTTAGAAAAATCGCAGATTTGATATATATTTCACGGAAGTTGTTTGGACACTTTGGTTTGGGGGAATGAGAGTAGAAGGGGACCCGTAAGGTGCAGGCTCTTATACCTACAATGTTATTTGATTAAGAACTGACAGCATCAAGGGAGTGCTCAAGATGGTCAGCTAATTCCAACCTTGAAACTCCTGCTTCTTTGGGGATTCTGTAATGGGCTCCAAGGAGTAAGATGTGTTGAACTTAACTCCCAACAAAATTGGTCCCTTATTGTTGACAAGAATAGGTCTTTTATAAATTAAAGGAGATATTTAGTATTTTTTACACGAGAAAATAAGACTCCAATTTCAAGAGCCTTTAATACCTATAGACCTTAAATTTGGTGAAAATTTATGAAATGCCCTCCAAACAAAAGCAAACTAAAGTGTCCTTTTTTCTATAGCATTTCCCAGAGAACAAAGGCTATGCTAAATCTAAATGTGCCCTCAGATGCCTCAGTCTCAGCTGGGTGCCCCTACACCTGTTTTTTTCTGGTGGAGTAAAGAAGAAAATGGAAAATGTGCTCAAACAAGCTTCAAGTCTCTGTCCAGACTTACTTATGAGTATAGACGTCCAAGTTCCAACACGATTGTTATTTTGAGTGATAAACTTATCTCTGAAAATATAAAATAGACACGTTAAGAAGCCAATGTACGTTAGTTACCTGCTCCCATCCCCATCTTTTTTTCTTTTTTTTTAAAGGATGTATTCTGCATGATGGAGGCTAAAAGGTGGCAGCTGTGCCAAAGTAGTGGACCCTAAATCGCTGAGCAAAAATGAGAGGGGGGAGGCTCTGATTGCTCACAGTACAGGAGTGAATATGCGCTCTCAACCACAAATCAAGCAGGCTGGGGGAAAAAAAAGGCCCAATCAAGGCAGTAATGGCCTCCACTTCACAATCAGACAAGTGCTTCTTACTTGAAAAATCCAACCATTTATAGCTGATTGCTAACCCTGGCCTCATTTCTAATCTAAAGGGCGAGTAATAATTTGGAAAAGGAATTATAACAACTTCCCAACAATTTAGCAAATGGTTATTATTTCAGGGGGAGGAAGGAAGCTGGAAAGGAGTTGCTTTTGTAACATGTTTCTCTTGTTGGCTACCATTTTCATGACATCAAATCCCACTGCTGCCATGCTGGAGTAGCAACTAGTATATATTGGAAATATGTAAAAAACAAAACATAACAAAAACAAAAACTGAAAGGTGATATTGTATGCCATGTTGCATGTTCCAGTATGGTCAAAGTTAAGGGTCTCCAATGGATAAGGGAGGAAGAGGAGCTGTAAATTCTCTTGTACACATTTACTTATAATATTTCCTGATAAATTGGGGTGAATGTCCTTGAGTATTACTAATTTGGAAAGGATTATGACCCTTCGGAGAATTTGACTTCATAAAAACAAAATAATATCCTTAAGCGCTCCACTGGGTTTTTCTTTCAGTGTTGATGGATTTGGCTCAGGTAAGGTTTCTGTTACTAGGAATATAGTAATTTATAGTCATCTTCTACATTCTTATTTTTGAACTTTTGTGTTACAATACACACACACACACACATATAAACATATATATGTGTATATGCATAAGAGCTAACCATTTCATTAATATGTTTAGCCATAAAGAAAACTTTTACATAAGTACTATTTTTGAGGCTAATGTAAATGTTTTCCACAGAGCAAGACATACACAGACACACATGCACATACATGTGTGTATATAATATTCTCTTTATACAGCATCTGAGTACATATCTACTCTAATATTGAACAAATAAAGTTAGAACCATGTTGTTTTCTGAGAAAGAAATTTAGCTCATAGGAATAAAGGACAGAGGGGTGTACTGAATCACAGACCAAGGAAAGATAATGAAGCACCATATTCAGCCACTTAATTATTTTTAGATAAGGAAACAGAGGCCAGAGGGGGTAGTGATTTCCTAAAGGTCAAACAGCTCGTAAATGACAGAGATTAAATTAAACTTTGTTTGTACTTATTCCCACCACCACACATTTTGCATCATATCCCATTCTTTGAACATCTTTCTTGCGACATTATTCTTCCAAATGGCTTTACATTATGTGTTCCTTAGGAATGTGGCACATTAGCCAAATAAAGTATAGAAATCAATGATTTTTGGTAAAGGAATATGCATAACATTAGCATGGGTCTTTTAGCATAAAGTATGACCAATTATATTGTTTATGCATGTTTAAAGACTTTGCATTATCCTTATAATAAAACTTTTCTGTAATTCAGAGCTTTTGCTTTTGACCTTAGGTCTGAGAATGTTAAAATGTCACCTATTGAAAATATATTTCATTCTCTTTTATTTTCCAAATTAAGATCAGTCACATAAAGCCGAACAGTTAGCAGAACCAAAACACCAACTGGATCTTTCATTTCTCTTTTTAGGTGGGCAACCAACAGAGGAAGACCATGAGCAGAATATAACCTCTGCAGCCGTAGGTACACACAGGGCAATGGACACATCTGAGAAATCAGGCCATAATTCTGATTCTATGTTATCAAAAGTAGAATTCCTTATCATTTTAATCAAAGCAAGCTTAATGGACTTTTTTTTAAAAAATGTGCATTTTTTAAGTAGACAAAATAACTTTCTTTTGGTATTTTCCATATGTCTATCAAATGGCAGGTATAAAAATACATCTAGTTTTTGAATCAAAGGAAATACTTTGATTTTAAATTGAAAATGTTAAACACAATATACTATGCTTTCTGAAGCACAACAGATTTTAAACAGATCTAAAAAATTGGATTTAGAAAAACAAATACAGGTATCTTTATTTATGTGTGTAACTAGAGTAAGAAGGCTAAATTTTTCAGATACCCAGAAATGATTTATAGCTTGCAATTATCCACTCCATCCAATATAAACAGGATCATAATTCACATTACATAATCTGTAATGCATTTGAAAATACATAATGCTATTGTGGAAAAAAATACGTTTTTCTTATATCATCTCTCATGTCCAGCACCACTGTTTTAAAGTGAATTTTTAGAGAGAAATAAGGAGGTTATATTAGTAAGTCCTAGAGAGGGAAAACAGTACCTTTAGGAATGAGCTTGAAATTTTGAAAACTTACAAGAATAGGAGATCTGAGATATAACAGAAAATACTCAATTTGTTATGGGGCAGAAAAAAGCTCAATTCTAGTGACTGCATTTGCTATACTTCACAGCAGTTTGAAAATAAGAGAAAAATAAGTAAGCCTTTCTCTATAGCTCATAAGAGGATCAGATTGTAAAAGGCTTGAAGAAAAGCGCTGAGCCAACCAAAAAGCTGACAGAATAATAAATAAGGACCACAGGCAAGAATGTTACACGAGGCATGATGTCCTTAGATGTGTGCCTCGACATTATATAGAATTAATGCATAATAAAATGAACTTTAGCAAAGAAACTCAAAGCACATTTTGTTTTATGTTTTTAAAATTAAGCAAAGTAACAGAATCTATTCACGGTTCAACTGCAGGGAAAATTAGAGGTCTGAATCCAAGAAAATGTTTTTCCATGATAGCACTTTTCTAGGAAATGTCATATTCCTAACCTTCCCTTTTATGAAAACAAAATAGCTTGCAATATTGCCACAAGCTAAAATGACCCCTAGTGTTAGGAAATAGATGCCTTAGTGAATCACAGGCGCCAAATATTGTTTATAAATACAGTAACGTTAGCACACACATTTTGTTACTGCCTGTAATACAATTAGCCATTTTAGCCGACACAAAAAGACACTTTCAAAGTATACTATATAGAAAGAAAACCTTTTTTACTCTTGCTCATTAAATTAAGGAATATCTAATCCTTGAATCCACTCAAGCAATTTCAGATTTTTGTCTTCCAGAAAGGATTTGTCTCTTTCATTATGCAATAAAAACCCAAAATAAACATATATATACATATATATTGCATAATGAAAGAGACAAATCCTTTCTGGAAGGCAGAAATTTAAAAATAAAATACATAAAATTTAAAAATAAAATATATACATTTATAGTTACGAACTCTAGCAGATGTAGCTACAGGAGAAGAAAGGCAGGGATTTTATAAAAATTCTGGTAGCATCATCGAGGACAATGGGGAAGTATTTTCAAGGAAAGCTTCTTGAGGAGTAAAGTTACTCATGTATAGGAAATCTTAGCTTTTATGGACTAAATGGAAAAGTACTCAAGTTGTTTTAGCTGTATAAATCATTAGACACATAGTAAGGATACTCTAAAATTTATAAATATCAAAGAGTACTTGTATCATTAAACCTATACAAATGAGTTCTATGGTAGCCATTTCACAATTAATTTTTATACCTTCAAAAGCAAGTTTGGGGGTAAATACTAAGGTAGAATACAATTCCCACAAAGCGTCAAAGAAGAGCAACATGTTTATTTTGAAGGGATCTTTTTTACTAAAAAAAAGCATTATTGAAAGAGAGTTGCGCTAAGATTCAATAATGAATAACTAAACTCTCCTGTGAATTTGTTGTGTTTGTGACAAACAGATAAATTTTCGGTAACTACCAGTCAGTGTGGTTTAGAGAGGCAAGGAGGGATTAGAACCAAAATCAACAAAAAACTTCATGGATTCTAACTAAAAAATAAAATAAAATAAAAAATCAGGCATATGTTTAAGCTGTCTAGAAACTATAGATCATAAACGAGATAGACACTTATGTTAAAAATAAAAAGGTCTTATTTGCACTGCAGTATTTGTAAATGAACATTAGAAAAAGTGGAAGAGCTACTAAAATACAGATATATGATACAGCTTAAAAAAAAAAAGTTACTTACCTAACATCCACGGACAACATAATTAATTTGCAGGAAAAAAAATACATATGAATATTAAAAATATACAAAACCATTTTCAAATATATGTTTTGAATTCTGCTCTGAGCTTAATTTGAAAGCTTTCCTGAAAGAAAAACACGAGGCTTCCATGTGCTTATTGCTAGCAGAGTAATTATCTAAGAAGAATATGCCATGATGATAGACTTCATTACTCAATAACATCAGTAAACATTAAAATATTTAAAGAATACAGTAATGCATTATGGTTTATTCTATTTAAATCTAACAATTACAGCAGCCTTTTCAACTTTTACTTCTTTATGGAATGAATTGCTAGGATTTGATAATCTGCTGCTAATGCAAGCTGATATTACAATCATATGACCTAATTAAACATCAGGATTCATATTTAAAATGTATAATTACCAGAGTATCGTTTTTAAAAATGTAATTACTGGGTTCTGCGTTAATAACAAAAATTCATGTTCATGTCAACAGACTCTTGGAAGTTTTCCGGAAAATGTTGTTTTTCTTCTCTGTGCGATGTAAAGAAACAATGAAAAATCTCAGTGTTGAAACCTTTAATTAATATATTTTTTTCATGTAATAAATCCCCTTGCCTTTTATCATTGTGGAAATGTCTGCTTCCCAAAGTAAATTATGTTCATATTGTCACTTGGAATCCATTCATCTTCCTCTATAGAAACAACTTCATTTTGGGCATTTGAGAAATCTACATACAACACTGACTGCCTAGCATGATGGGTGAATGAAACAACAAACTTCCATTATTTTAAAACAAAATAGACTCAAAGATTTGGGGCTTCGGGGAGGAATTTTTCATTTCTGAATTGCACAAAATCATTCATAATTACCTCTTAGTGATTTCAAAATCACAAATCCCCTCTGATTAGCCCTCTTAAAAAAAGAGACGAACCCGCTTCAGAATTGTTTGGCTCTGTTGGAAGCCCTGTCTTAGAGAATGACAGATTATGTAATTAAATTGAGTCGTGTATTTTCCATAGAAAGGAGGCATGATACTGGAACTGACACAAGCTGTACGCTTATTTTTATATTCAGACGGCTCAGCATCAACAGGACAGCAGTCTACTGACCTACCAACGAAGAGTTAAGGGATCAGATGTAGCTTTTCAATTTTAAAATATAGCAAAGCAGAATAAAGAAGTGGCTATAGAAATCACTGGTGAAACATAATTCTCTTGAAGAATGATTCTTCATCCCTTGAGTGAAAGAATGTCCCCACAAACAGTACTTTCACATTCATGGGATTGATTTACTTAGAACGCAGGGTAGAGAAGTCTGGGGAAACTGTTAAATTTAGGATTCAAAAAGAAGATCCAGGCAAGAAAGCACAAATGTCAGATTCACAAAGAAGCACACACCAAATATCTCTGGAAGTTTCTAAGTGAAAATACAAATGTAGTATTTAAGAAAAATGCTCCTTTGTTTTACAGATAAAACTGTAAACTACGGATTACAAGGGTAAACCAGATGTTATTGTGACATCTAACATACAATAGCAGAAGCACAGAAACAAATCACTAAAGATTTCTCAGTATTTGGTTATCTCCATGAGTCGGACTCGACTCAACGGCGACGGGTTTGGTTTCGGTTTTTAACTTTGTATTAAGAACACTACTTCTTACCGGGACTTCACTTCCAGATTCTCTTAATGTATTTCTACTTCTCTACCAACAAGCTACAACTGGAATCCTAGGTACCCAGCTGTGCTGTATTTTGAAATCAGCAGCACTGCACTCGAAATGGAAAGTTTACGTTTTACCTATAAAAATCACAAAGAAACTTCAGTATCACAGAAGTCCCTCAAAATCAAGAGATGAAAAATAACCTATCAATGGCTGTACAAAACCTAGAATAAGTTGTCACCAGAATCAGTGAACATCAATCTTAGAATGATTGTTTTAATTAAACTAAGAGCAATGAATTGAATGAAGGAATCTACTAAATTGGTGATTGAATGTGGATATTTAATTTTTGTAACTACTTGTTTAAGTATTGAACGTTATATTTAACATAATGAATGAACAGGACTACATGACTACATTAAAAATTCTGAAAAAAAGATTTTACTTGGCAATCTATAATCCCGACAAATATTTTAACTGTAATTATCTACTAATTTTCTAGAACAACTGTAGATTTAACACAGATATTCTGAGGCAGAAATTTTCTTAAAGGCCTATACATAGATTCATCTTTTGAATTTGTACAAAGTGATGTTTATTATGAATTCATTACATATATACTTTGTTTATGTGAGCAAACTAAGGACCCAAAGCCAATCTTACCAATTCTGACTATATATAGATTTTAGACTGAAGCAGACTAAAATTTTAAATAAAAGCTTGTTTCTAATATTTCTTTCATTTTATTCTTTAGACATAATAGAATTTTAATGGCGTAGTGCAACAAGGAAGTTGAAAACTGCTGGATACATAGCTTTTGCTATTAAAATATCAAATGACAAAAATAGCATTTGACATTAGTTTCACTTCTTAGAAAACTAAGTGGCAGAATTCTTTTTTCTAATATTATTTTTTTTTCTTTGAAATAAAATCATAAAAATATTCTTAGTCTTAAGGGAACAAATCAAAGCTCACACCGATCACCTCAGTCTCCACTGAGGCTCCAACAGCTCTGCCGTGTCGACTGTGTGTAGTGTACTGCCATCTGGTGGCTGGTTGTGAGAATTCCAGACAGTGTGATTGGCCGTTCTGGTTCTCCTCATTCCGTCTTCACCTTCCCCTTTACGGAACTGATGTATTAAACTTAAGTTTGGCAATATGCCTATTGCTGTAAGAAACATTGGCTAGCTTATATGACTTACCCATTTTCTTTTGCCTCATTTGAAAGCATTGGTACAAGTTAGCTACTAGATTAACAGGAGGTTTGAATAAATTCTTGGCAATTGGTAAGTACAATGAAATTAGCCAGAATATCTTGATCTCTGCATAGCTCTTTGCTCCAATGGGTTAAGAACAGTTTATTTAAGTCTTACCATGTCCTGAAAAATAGGTAGTAATAGGCATGTTGTGAAAAAGCTCAGATGCAAAGAAATTAGTTGAGTGTATATAATGAGACAGCATTTGAGTATGTTAATGTGAATATTCCTGGTGCTACATCGCAGAGAAATGAACTTAATAGACACTTTTAGATGTCATTTCTGTCAATACATCTTAAGAGTGATATAAACAGCAAGACCCAACTCTTGAATAACGATCACTTACTAATACACTGATAAATCATCCCATAATTATACTTAAAAAAAAAAAACTTGCTGTTATGAACACACCTAGTTCTCAGAACTTAGATCATAAAAGTCAATGGTCACTAACAGAAACTGAGGTTCTTTGGCTGATTCTAGGGTTGGGGAAGAAAATGTACAGGATTAGCCTGGTGTATCTTCTTATGCCAAATAGTAAGGAAATGTCAAAAATTGATGGAAGCGTGCCAAAGAACATATAAACAAACTTGAAGAAGCACCCATTAACCAAATTTGGGATGATATGAGCATTAAAATAATTTAACGGGTTATAACCCATTGCATAAAATAAGAACCCATGAATCCATACTGACAGCACACACACACACACACATACACATTTTCAAATATGTAAATAGGGTGAAGAGAAAGCTTTCACTTAAAATCAAATGCCAACTAATAAATGTAGAAGGAAAAGTGGATTTAGCAAATCATCATTTTGCAATCATCATAGTCATAACTGATTTAGGCAAGAATTGTCAATAAAAAAGTCAATAGAGGCTAAAATTTGTGGGTGAAGTTTGATGAGGAACAGGATATTTACAAAGTCTCAAAAATATCATCTTAGAAATTTCTTATTAATTACAAAAGAAAAAATAATACCATTAGAGTAGCAAAACCTAGCAGATACCACTTTAACCAAGTGATCAAAGTTAACATCACCAGTAATGGGACAAACTAAGTCATGTGCCCCTTAAGTGATGCATTGACAAGAACACAGCATTACTCATGTAGTATTCTTGCCAAAAATGCATAACCTGAATCTAATTATGAATAAATATAAGAAAAATACAAATTAATGGATATCTTACAAAATAACTCTCCCTGTATCCTTCAAGAACGTCAATGTTTCGAAAGACAGAGGCTTGCTAATTGATTATTAATGACTAAATGGGACTAATGAGTCATGAAAACTAAATGCAATGCATATTCCTAAATTGGATCCTAGACCAGAAAAAGAAATTGTTAAAAAAGGACACAGTTAGGAAAACTGATGACATTTAAAAAGGTTTGTAGGTTATATAATTATATTACGTAATGTTAAATTTCCTAATTTTTTTGTAATTGTGCTGAGATTATGTAAGAGGCTGTCCTTGTTCTAAGGAAATATACACTGAAGTACTTAGAAGTAAAGAGTCATGAGACACGATACCTGCAAGTTTCTGAGAAGAGATGATGGTGCCCATGATATTCACCAAGACTTGAATAACATTACAGGAAGGATAGCGCTGTGAGGGTAGTGATGTTGTCTTGTGTCTATGTTACTGACACATAGTAGGCTCTCAAATATTTGTCAAGTAAATGAATAAATAATAAAACTATTGTACAATTGTTTCATACATATATAAGTGGCACAGAAAAAAATTGTCATTGGGAAAAATTTTCCTTTTCCTTTTCCATGGCTTATTTTGGTCTGGGGACTTTCTTTCCCAATACTACTTGGGATAGCTAAAGAATATAGATCATCAAAGAAAGTAGGTGTTATACAGGTATATGAAAAGTTTAAGTATTAACAAAATTTACAGAAATATTTGGAAAAGAGTACCTAAAAAGGGAAAGAAATTCTCAAAGCCTTTAAACAAAATCTGCCGCTGATTTGAAAATGAACCAAATAGAACTTCTAAAAATAATATAAATTCGAAATGTAAAATTCACTGGGGTAGCTAGAAATCAGATTTAAATAAATAAACAAACTAGTTGCTGTTGAGCTGATTCCGACTTACAGCAACCCTGTGGGATAGAGTAGAGCTGCCCCATAGGGTTTCCAAGGAGCAGCTTGTAGATGTGAACTGCCTACCTTTTGGTTATCAACTATTGCTTTTAACCACTGGGCTACCACAGCTCCTGACATTAAATTAGACATAGTAAAAGAAAGAGTGAGGAGAAATGATACAGAATGAAGCACACAAAATAAAAGATGGAGGTGGGGATGAAAATGTCAAGAGAAATAAACAATGGATAGAGTACATCTATATGACCAGAAGGAGAGAATAGAGATAGGGAGAGGCAAAATTCGAAGAGATAACTTTCTTGATTTAGTGAAATTTAATTAAACAGGGCTTCAGGGGCTGTATGAATTGTTGAAATTGTACATAAATCTTTGTGCATGTATGTCTTTCTAAAGCAATGATTTATAACTTCATTAGTTTCCAAAAGTGGAGGTTCATGCCTTCAAAAAGATCAAGAACCACTTAAACCCAGAAGTCTGATTATCTTCTGATCTGTTATTACATTTTAAAGTGTATGAGTAATACACAAGCACATTCTTGCTGCAAAAATTCTAATAGAGATTCTTTCCTTAAATGAGACCAGAACCGTAACATATTTATACTTCTTTTCACCACCCTCTTCCTCACTATCATGCTCCCGGTTAAAAAAAAAAAAAAAAATTTAGTCTGTTTTTTTAATGTTGAGCAACAACAGTTCTCTAGACTTAAGAACGTTTTCCTGATTTCTCTGTTAACCCTGATTCTAGTGTCTGTGGGACTGAAGTTATTCCAGGCTCTACTATGCTTCTCTCTTCAGCTCTAGTTGAGCCAGAAGCCCATCCTAGGGTATTCCATTTGGTTTAGAAGGGAGTTGTCAGCAAGGATTGGAGCTGCCTTTAGCCGAGAGACACATGGTTGGGAGGGGAAAGAAGGGAGAAGGTTCTAACTGGCCCAGTTTCATCATGCAGCCTTCTAAATGATTGTCCAAGGCCCCGTCCTATCTTTGTATTACTTGACTAAGTGCTCAAAATATCTCTGAAAATTTAATTTTCTCTGCCATAGGCTTCTCCTATATACTATGGTTTTATCTTGTCTTTTTTTTTCAATCCAATGTCAGTTGCTTTTTATCTTCCAGGAATTGCTCAGAATTCCTGATCCACTTTGTCACTTTATTTTATTTTACAGGGCTGTTGTTATTTGCCATCAAGTCAGCACCAACTCATGTGATGTTATGAATAACAGAACAAAACGTTCCCAGTCCTGTGCCATTTTCATGATTGTTGGCATGTTTGAATTCATTGTTGTAACTTTTGAGGATGTCCCTTATTTTAGCTGACCCTCTACTTTACCAAACATGTCATTTCTAGTGATTAGTCTTTACCGATGACTTGTCTAAAGTAAGTGAATCAGAGTCTTGCCATCCTCACTTCTAAGGAGCATTCTGGTTGTATTTCTTCTAAAACTGATTTGCTTGCTCTTTTGGCAGTCCATGGTATATTCAATATTCTTCACCAACACCATAATTGGAATGTATCACTCTTCTGCTTCCTTTTTCATGTATTTCTAAATATCAAATATTTTAATTTTAAGGAATTTGGAACTTTTAATCTCCCATCTTGATATAATCCTCTTCCAAACGTCTTATGAAGATCAAAGGCTACAGCCTCAGTACGGATTACACCCTAACATAAAGAAAACAAAAATCCTCACGACTGTACCAATTAGCAACATCTGATAAATGGAGAAAATATTGAATTTGTCAAAGACTTCACTTTACTTGGATCCACAATCAATGCCCATGGAAGCAGCAGTCAAGAAATCAAATGACATATTGTGTTGGGTAAATCTGCAGCAAGAGACCTCTTTAAAGTGCTAAAAAGCAAAGATGTCACTTTAAGGACTAAGGTACACCTGATCCAAGCAGTGGTATTTTCAGTCACCTCATATGCATGCGAAAGCTAGACAAGGAATAAGGAAGACCAAAGAAGAATTGACATCTTTGAATTATAGTGTTGGCGAAGAATATTGAACATATACCATTCACTGCCAGAAGAACCAACAAATATGTCTTGGAAGAAGTACAACCAGAATGCTCCTTGGAAGCAAGGATGGCAAGACTTCATCTCACATTCTTTGGAAATGTTATCAGGAGGGACCGGTCCCTGGAAAAGGATATCATGCTTGGTAAAGTAGAGGGTCAGCGAGAAGGAGGAAGACCCTCAAGGAGATGGATTGACACAGTGGCTACAACAATGGACTCAAGCATAACAATGTGAGGATGGCACAGGACCGGGAAGTGTTTTTTTTCTGTTGTACACAGGGTCACTATGTGTCAGAAACAACTCGCCAGCACCTAACAACAACAGTGACAATTTGAGGCTAGTGGAAAAAAGATTTAGGTTTAGTTGGAGTTAGTCCTGCCTGCCCGGATTATTTCGTGGGACAATGTTCTCTGACATATAACCCGGTGAATCGCAGCCCATTTCCAAAAGTTACGGAAATAAAACTATTTGTAATTGATCTGCATAAAGTAAAATGCACAGTGAGTTAAAATTAAATCTTAAATTGAACCATTTTAAACGCAGAAAAAAAGTGCTGAGAAATAATATATTCTTGGCAAGAGTAGAATACATGAAAACCCAGGATATTAAACTCTTGCTGGATTTAAGGACATTTGTGGTATGGGTAATTGCCGTTACATTAAGAGAAGCCTGCATACTGAGACCAGCAGAGCAGAGAAGTCACAGGAGGTTTGAGATCAAAGTCCATTTTTAAAGGCAAATATTCTAACCAAAAAAAAAATCCATTATTATAAACCTTATATGGAGGCAATAGATTTAATTTTTTCTTCCCTAAATTAAGTTAAAGTCAGTCCAAGGACTCAACCATAAGAATAATGACAGCAGTTATTTTTCAGGGTTCCTCAATAGTTGATCCAGAAACTTACATAGCCCTTCTCAAAATGAGGAGCCCTTGTTTTCAAAACATGGTGCTCATCACTGCCTTTGCTCACATTTGAAGTCAGGTGACTCTGAAAAAGGCTCCTTTTCACTCCATCTGAGTTTAGCCATTGAGACCTTTGCCTCAACTTCCAACACATCAGTGATGAGTGTTCAGTCCTCACAGGCCCCACACGCGGCCCACGGTCCTGCCACCTCAGGAGTGCCTCATGCCACCAGGCCCCCAGGCTTGGCACACCAACAAGCCTGCCACACTCTGCCCCTCTCTCAGTGGGGTGGGGTAGACAGGACAGTTAAACACCCTGGCAGGGGGAAGGCACCCCATTCCCCTCTTAAACTCTTAAAACAACAAACCTCCAATCCAGGGTTGGCTTCACAAGTGGGTGTGACCTGTGCAGTCACACAGGGCTCCACACTTAGAAGGGCCTCACCCTTGTTTTAAGTCTTTGCCTGTGGCTGTCTGGTAATTTTAAAACATTTTTAAACAAGGAGCCCCATATTTTCATTTTGCACTGGCCTCTAAAGACTATATAGCTAGTCCCGCCTTAATCTCCTGTTTATTATGTAATATACTAACATAATAATACAATTTAATCCTCCCCATATCCCTAACCAGGGGTTGTCAGTGTAAACGACTGAAGCTGGTTGAGTCTGGGAGCCAGTAGGGGATGCTGGGACTTTAGTAAACAGGAGAACAAGCTTTGTCCAAATGGAGCAGCCACTACTTGGCTTGGGCAAAGGGGTGAGTATTGTCATGTGGGAATGTGGGTCCAGTGTAGCCATGTTGTCTAGTTTTGAAAGAAAGGTACTTAATGTGAAATTGTCATATTTTAAAACACTGGCTCAATTAGGAACCATATAGCCCTTGTCTTGGCAAAAAAAAAAAAAAAAATACATCTCCCTTAGCCACTAGTTTACAACCCCTGGCCTAGAACTTCAGTAACAACATGTTTCTTAGTTTCCCTCCTTCTTGTTTCTCAACAAACTGGCAACGTTTTCTTTTTCCTTTGAAACACAAAAGCAAAAGCAGTTAGCTTCTAGGCAATATGGAGAACTCAGATTTCAGCAATAATTGTCTGCTTCTATCCTGGGGGGATGAGAAAAATTTGTTTCATTTTAAATGGATCAACTATAATGAAAACAAACCACGAGGTAATTCCTAGTGGCTTATCTTTCATTTTATTTTAAATTATTTTAAATTATTTTAAATTATTACTAAACTGCCCTGGTGAAGTTAATTAATATTCTTGATCAGGTGTGTGGATTGAATACACAAATAAAATAATGTAGTAATGGGTGATAAGTGAGCGGGACTCAATGTTTTTGTGCATTTATGGTCAGCCCCTGGACTGTCCTCCATAACCACCTAAGGGGTCCAGATAGTTCTATAACCCTTGGTAAAAGGATTAAGAGGCAGCCTCCCTCTTCCAGAGTCTCAACCATATATTCAGTTTACGGAATCTTTAGAATACACAGGCTCCCTCAGGAATTGGTTTAAATGGTGAAAAAAAGTCAAGGGAAGTTTTAAAACTGAGGCACACGTACTCATTCCCCCACAGGATCCCCCCCCATCTCTTTTCCTACAGCTTTTATGTATTTCGTGCTTATTTTTTGTTTCTCTTTCCAACTACCTGCTTAGCAAGTATTTCCAGATTTGTTAAATTAAAAGAAGTGATTATATTCATTAAAAGAATAAATTAAAAGAATTGTAGTTCTGGAGCTGTGAATTTCCTTTCTTACTCAATTTCCCTTTCTGGCAGGACTGCTTTCTATGTAAGTATATCAGTGTGCACTGCACAACTTCAAGGGATGCCATACCTATTGTCATTTATGGGAATGTCCCCTCCTGGAGCCCTGCAGAGTTCAACTTACACAACTGTATATGTTCCCATGCCTTTCTGGCAACTTCCTTAGGCCTAAGATATCCAAAAACCCTTTGCCATCAAGTCGATTCCGACTCATAGCGACCCTATACGACAGAGTAGAACTGCCCCATAAGGTTTCCAAGGAGTGGCTGGTGAATTTGAACTGCTGACCTTTTGGCTATCAGCTGTCGCTCTTAACCACTGTGACACCAGGGCTAAGGCTAAGAACAATGATTTAACTTAGCTAACATATTGGAGCTCCAGGGAACCCTCCTACAATGAGTATATGCAAAATCTATGGCACAGGTACATTGCAACCTTTGATTTTTTTTTTTTTTTTTGGTTAAAAAAAAGTTTCCCTCTGGTGTCTTCAGCTGGGCTGGTTTTATCAGAATCACTTGGATGAGCTTTTAAAAAAATACAGCTTCCTGTACTCTATACTGGATATTCTAAATTGGGAAATTGGGGGTAGGGCACAGAAGTCAAGAGTTTTAGAAAGCAGCTCCTGCCCCTCCTCCCCTTATTCCCACACCCCATTGTGGCCTGGGTAATTCTGATGTGCAGCCACATTTAGGCAATACTCATCTACCCCCATGCTGGACTATAAGGCTCTTCACAATCAGTTTTTCTTGACTCGTTTCATTCCATACACTGCTTTAGCTTTTCTAGAATATTCACTATTATTGCATATGCCATGTTCTTTGGTTATTTGATTCCATTACACATTCCCTCTGTCTGCACTAACTTTTCTTGGATTTTCTGTCAGGTGAACTGATATCTTCTCCTTTAAGATCTAAACAAAGTATTGTCCCCTTGAGATGGACTTCTACTACTCCCTCACATAGAATCAATAATTCCTACCTCTAGATGTTATAGAAATGATTCTGAAAATTGTTAGTTCTATACCCCCTAAAATAATTTTAAAACTAGGTACTTCCCATAAATTTAGTTTGCATCATAAATTTGCATGTTTGAATCACTACCAATGATGTAACTTTTAGCATATTTTAAATATCAACTCTTTAAAATAAATCTGACATCACTTTTTGAAATGTATCCAAAATAACCTTAATACCTGTCTTAAATCAGATTTCTGCAGAAGCAGACCCCATTCTAGTGCAAGTGATTTATAAAGCAGGTGCTCCCTGGAGAAACTGGTAAGGGAGTTGGGAAAATGAGATAGGATTTCAGGTGAAGTCCCAGCCTCAGCCTGATCCTGCTAGGAGCTTAGATGTCAATTGCATGTCCAAGTTTAGCCCATTTTTGGACAAAGGAGCTGTCTGTAGCTCTGCACCAGTCATTATTGGCTGTGAGACAGTGGGAGTGTATGTGGGGAGGGGGGCCGGAAACAGAGTTTCAGGCTCTTTCTCTCCTTCAGGGTGGAGAGGCTTGGTAGCCTAAAGCCTTAGCAGCAGCAGAGCACACAAGCCGGGGGATGGGGCACAGCACTGAGAGGATCTGAAGATGTCCCTGACAATACACCAATTATTTGATAGTATCAATAATTTAAAAAAAAAAAAAAAAAAATTAGGCTTCTAATTCTGGGTAAACTTTTTTTTAAAATTTATTGTGCTTTAAGTGAAAGTTTACAAGTCAGTCCCTCATACAAAAATTTACACACACCTTGCTATGTACTCCTAGCGGCTCTCCTCCTAATAAGACTCCATACTTCTCCTCTTCACCCTGTATTCCCCGTGGCCATTCAACCAGCTGCTGTCCCCCTCTGGCTTCTCATCCCGCCTCCAGACTGGAGCTTCCCACATAGTCTCATGTGTCTACTTGAGCCAAGAAGTTCACTCCTCACCAGTATCATTTTCTGTCTTACAGTCCAGTCCAATCCCGTCTAAAGAGTTGGCTTCGAGAATGGTTCCAGTCTTGGGCTAACAAAGGGCCTGGGAATCATGACCTCCGGAGTCCCTCTAGTCTCAGTCAGACCATTAAGTCTAGTCTTTTTACAAGAATTTAGATATGCATCCCACTGTTCTCCTGCTCCATCAGGGATTCTCTGTCGTGTTCCCTGTCAGGGCAGTCAGATAAACTTCCTTCCACTATGTGCAACTATAAACCCTGGACATTAAACATCAGAGGACCCTGAAAGGTGGAGAGCAGACTGGCTAGGGTTCGCAGCACCTGAAGAAAACAGTAGTGAGTTTCTGTGGTTTTCTTTTTACTTCACATATCCCAGACTGAGAACTAGAAATGCTGGCACCCAGAAATGCCAATGGACTCGGACCAAAAAAAAAAAAAAAAAAGAAAGCCCCCACAAAAGCTCTGTAGTCAAATGACCAGGAAAGGAGCGGTCTAACAAGAGAGAAAACTTAGAATACAACAGCCTATGGGGTGGTCCAGCAGGTGCCTGGAACTTGGAAGCCAGGTCAGGACAGGAGAGTTGGGAGTCATTGTCTTCTAGATTAAGGGTATTGGAATGGGTGAGGTTGCTTTTGTGAAGAGAGGAATGAAAGATGAGGGCTGTATTAGTTTCCTAGGGCTACTGTCACAAAGTACCACAAACTGGACAGTTTCTAAGAACAGAAAAAAAATTTTTTTTTTTTTCTCACAGTTCTGGAGGCTAGGAGTCTGAAGTCAGTGTTGGCTGTGCTGATTCATTCTGAGGGCTCTCAGGGAGAATCTGTTTCACGCTTCTTTCCCAGTTTCTAGTGGCTCCTGGCAATCCTTGGTTTATAGCTCTGCCTCCATCTTCACAAGACCACCTTCCCTGTGTGTCTCCTCCTCTTTTATAAGGACACCAGTCATATTGGATTAGGACCCACCCTATGCCAGTATGACCTCATGTTAACTGATAACATCTTAAAAGATTCTATTTCCAAACAAGTTCACATTCACAGGTACCAGGGGTTAGAACTACAACATACCTTATTGGGGTACACAATTCAATCCATACCGACAGCCAAAGACAGAAACTTGGGAATGCCTGCAGTGGTTATTACCACAATCAGAATGACTTGGAAGCTTTAAAAATGTACACATACCTAGTAGTCCTCCCTGGATATTCTTGGTAGTTTCTGTATTTTTTTTTTTTTAAAGTTCTAAGGTAAATACTGAAAACTGATAAGGCTTGGAGAGAAAAAGAACCAAAAAGGATTTGCCATAAATGGTGAAACTATTCAGAATTCAAGAAGCTTACGAAAGGGCAGACTCATGGATGCAAGACTGGATAATTGGGCCAAAAGTCACAGGATGGCAAGGACTTTGAGAACTCAAGGGAGGTTCTTTTCAAACAATGAAATGGAGGACTATTAGCTTTCTAAATGTTGTGGGAACACTAAAGAAATTAGGTCTGTAAGTATTAGCCTCTTATTTTATAGGCCAAAAGAATAGAGCAGTTCAGGGCTATGATAGAAGTGAAGAAAACCCTTTTAAATAATGTTAGCTTTGCTTGCACACCATCTCTGATGATTTTAGGAGAAAACAGATGTCTGTGATGTCAATGTATTTTAAAAACAAGAGTATAAAATTACATCTATTAGAAGGCAAGCCTCTGGGACGTAAATCTAAATATGTAATTTACATAAAAGTTAAAATTTAGACAAATCAAAAAATTAGGAAATAATAAAATTGGAACTCAATATTTACTATCAGATATGATTTTTCATATTTGATGTTCTGGCATTTTTCTTAGTTTTATGCCTACTTAGTAATCTCCCTTTAAATATGTACTGTTTATGATTGGGTACATTCTGAAAATACAATATGGAAGTATTTTCATTTTATGATGAAAATGAATGGAAAATAAATAGTAACATATATGCATAATATAGTTTAAGAAATGCCTTCACAATTTTATTTAACTTGATCCTGTCAACACTCCTATGGTATATTTAGGCCAGGCACTAGAATTATAATTATGCAGATGAGGAAATGGAAACAATTAGAAATTAAGTGATTTGCTCAAGGACCTCCAACTTCTGTGCAGCAGTTACAACTCAAACCCATGTCTTCTGATCCCTTGCAATTTTCCACAGCACATTTTCTCCATTAAGATTCCTGTGTCTTAGTTACCATTTCTGACCAGGCTTAATGAAAATCTATGCCCATCTGTTTTACTCAGACTGTGTCAATTGCAAGCCCTGGTTTGTAGAGAAACGCAGGAAAAGGGTTGAGGTATTTCAGCCCAGACAAAAATGGTTCAGTTGCTTTGTCCACAAAATCAACCAAAAACACCAAACCCATTGCCGTCAATTCCAACTCATGGTAGTCTCATGTGTTACAGAATAGAATTGCTCCATGGGGTTTTCTTGGATATAATCTTTACAGAAGCAGATTGCCTGGGCTTTCTTCTATGGTGCTGCTGGGTAGGTTCTAACTGACAACATTTAGGTTAACAGTCGTGCACAAACCATTTGCACCACCTAGGGATCCATAGGGGCAAAAGGGAGGAAAAAACTTGGCATGGGATTCCACAGCAATAAGAAGCAAACTCTGACCCTCCTTTAAAGGCTAGAGGTTTCAAAGTTAAAAATAAGTAAAATACTACTATGACAGTTTTACTGTTAAGGTTCTTTTTAAAGGATATTACACACATAGTTCTACTATTTGGCAGAAATAGAAATTTACTTAAAAAAAGAGAAAGGCATTAAAAAATCATAATTTTATTTTTGCAATGAATCTCTATGTGACTAAAAAAGGTATTACAAAAAGCAAACATTATATAGAGCTATTTTTAAAAACTTTAATGTTTAAAAGAGGTTTAAAATCAGGTGTGTGGCTTAAGATGAGCATCAGGGTAGTATCCTTTCACCATATTTATTCAATCTGTATGCTGAACAAATAATCTGAGAAGCTAGACTATATGAAGAATGCGACATCAGGATTGGAGGAAGACTCATTAACAACCTGCATTATGCAGATGATACAACCTTGCTTGCTGAAAGTGAAGAGGACTTGAAGCAATCACTGATAAAGATCAAAGACCACAGTCTTCAGTATGGATTACACCTCAGTGTAAAGAAAACAAAAATCCTCACAACTGACCAATAAGCAGCATCATGATAAACGGAGAAAAGACTGAAGTTGTCAAGGACTTCATTTTACCTGGATTCACCATCAATGCCCAAGGAACCAGCAGTCAAGAAATCAAATAATGTATTGTGTTCGGCAAATCTACTGCAAAAGGCCTCTTTAAAGTGTTAAAAAAGCAAAGATGTCACTTCAAGGACTAAGGTATGGCTGACTCAAACCATGGTGTTTTCACTTGCCTCATATGCATGCGAAAGCTGGACAACGAATAAGGAAGATGAGAAAGAACTGATGCCTTTGAATTACAGGTACTGGCAAAGAATATTGAATATACCATGAACTGCCAGAAGAATGAACAAATCTGTCTTGGAAGAAGTAAGCGAGGATGGCAAGACTTTGTCTCATGTACTTTGGGCATGTTATCGGGAGGGACTAGTTCCTGGAGAAGAATACCACGCTTGGTAGAGGGTCAGCAAAAAAAGAGGAAGACCCTGGAAGAGATGGAGTGACACTGGCTGCAACAATGGGCTCAAACATAGCATCGATTGTGAGGATGGTGCTGGACTGGGCACTGTTTTGTTCTGTTGTACATAGGGTTAATATGAGTTGGAACCAACTTGACGCACCTAACAACTTTTAAAAGATGATTTCTCTACACATATACAGAAATCAAAGCTTGCCTTTATGAATGGCTGATGTGTTGTTAGTTGTCTTTGAGTTGATTCCGACTTATGGTGACCTCATGTGTGCAGAACAGAACTGTACTTCACAGGGTTTTCAACGCTGTGACCCTTCAGCAGCAGATCACCAGGCCTGTCTTCCAAGGTGCCTCTGGGTGGGTTGGAACCGCCAACCTTTTGGCTAGTAGTCAAGGGCTTAAGTGTTTGCACCATCCAGGGATTCCAATGAATGGCTGTTAAACTCAGTAAACTACAATACTCTTATAAAGAGCAGCTTTATAATATCTATTAGAAACATTTTTCCAGCAAGATGCTTCAGAAGCAAATCTCAGTATTCTTCAGGGAAGATATTAATACTGATTCCTGGATCATCATCATCATGTTCAGGCTCTTCATTGTTTTCTTCAGTCATACATTTGCCACATGCTTTCTCTGGGTTTCCTTTTTTCTTACGAGTATATGATGAATTATTTTTCTCTTTGATCTTGGGATGTGAGTGAGTAACAGTTTCTCTTTCCAAAGCATGTTGTAGGCAGTTGTAAAACCTGTAAAGAAATAAGTACTGTTGTTATATCTGTGTGTTTTAAAACTGAATAGCTGAAATACACCTAAAAAAAAAAAAAAAAAAAAACCCGTTGCCATCTAGTTGATTCTGACTCATAGCAGCCCTATAGGACAGAGTAGAACTGCCCCACAGGGTTTCTGAGGAGCGCCTGGTGGATTCGAAGTGCTGACCTTTTTGGTTAGCAGCCATAGCTCTTAATCACTATGCCACCAGGGTTTCCAAAATACACTCAGCACTTATAAATTATAAACTTAACATTTTCCACGCTAGCCTTACAAAGACATAGTAAATCAAAGATAGACGTTTCTTGCTTTTATGATATTTTAATCAAGAAAAAAAAAAAAAAAACTTGTTCCCAGTTCTTTAAAAAAATAGTTTGGAATCACCTGTTGACAACCTCTGTTCTCAATTTCCACCCCAGATATAGGAGCCAAACAAGGAAGATTCTTAATTAAAAAATCATAAATGTAACTAGACTCATTTTAGAGAATTTGGAAAATATATTTAGTTACAAATACAAATCACCTATACATAACTACCCAGAAATAACCACTCCTGATATTTTTCTTTCTAACCTTTTTAATACATTCTGAATTGATGTATATATGCACATATACATACCTACTATTTTTATATAATTGGTATATCACATTCAGAATTCTTACATTCTTTTTTTTTTTCAAATATTTACTGAGAACATGTTCAATTATCATCAAATGAACTACAACGTAACATTTTTAATGGCTGTGTTTCATACAAATCAGTCTTAATTTATTCAATTGTGTAGTAAATGTTTAAAGCGATAGACTACTAACCAAAAGGTTGGCGGTCTGAAACCACCAGCCACCCTACTGGAGAACGATGTGGCAGTCTGCTGCCACAGGGATTTACAACCTTGAAAATCCTATGGGGTTGCTATGAGTCGGAACAGACTTAATGGCAGTGGGCTTGGTTTTTGGTTTGGTAGTACATGTGGATTATTTTCAAATTTTCCCTAATAAACAAACAACGATGAAATAAACAGTTTTGAAAATAATGTGCTCTGAGTTTCTTTTTTTTTAGGCTAAGTGATTAGAAATATAGTTACAAGGTTAAAGGATATAAACATTTAAAGTTTCTGATAAAGACTGCCTGTCTTCCAGAAAGGATGTTCAGTAAAATAAGCTTCTAACAGCAGTATCTGAGAGAGCCTACTTCACTCTATATTGAATACTATTATCAAAAAATACACTTTAATAGGTAAAAATCATATCTCATTTTAATTTTCATTTCTTAATTTGCAAGGGAAATGGAATGTTTTTCGTGTTCATTAGCTACGTGAATTTTTAAAAATATAAATTGTTCTTTTCCTTTACCCATTTTTCTATTGGAGTTTTTTAGTGTTAAAGTAGTAAAATTATAAGCTCCCTGAAAATTTGGCTTCATTTCTTTTCTTCTCCTATGTTAACACCTAACATAAGACTCTGCTTGACACAGTAGCCTTCACTATATGTTGGGAGGCAGTAAGTTAGCAGTTGAATGCGCTTGGTACCAGAGTCTATTGGAAAAGCTGAGGTCAATTAATTGCAGTTAACCTCACTGATTCTTGATTTCCTCATTTATAAAACTAGGTATTATCCTGTACCTAGCGGGAATGTCAGAGGTTTATGTAAAATAGTTAATATGGTACCAGGCACAGAGTAAATTGTCAATAATGACTTTTTATAGAATATAAATTCCATAGGACCAAAGACCCTGTCTTGTGTTGAGTTAAACCCCTAGCATGTTGAACAGTGTTGGTACATCATAGGCACTTGGTAAGAATATACTCAAGAAATGTATCACCCTAGGCCTAACCGATTAGAAGGAGCTGGAAGTTGAGCTCTCTTGCCATTGTAGGGATCTTATCTTGCTTTTATATTCTACTATAATAGAAGACTATGACAGGAAATTTTTGACATTTACAGAACAGATTGCTATTCTTGACCAATTTTCTTTCTTTAATTCCATGAATAGGCAAAGTTCTAAGCAAAGGCTCTAAAACCACCTTAAAAAAAAAACAAAATATCCAACTATTCACAGATCCTCTATTTAACTCTAATATGATTACTACATATCCTGTCCATCCACATTTCAGGAACTTCTGTACTCACCACTGTATACCCTGATATCTAGCACCATGCCTGGTGCGTAACAGGTGCTCAATACATTTTCTTCAATGCATAAATCAATCTCAAAGAGAGTGATGATAGAGTAAAAGGAAAAAGGCTTTGAGAAACATTGACAGACTTTTGTATGGTAAATTCCTGTGTAGTGATCTTTTCACTGAATGTACCTTTCATATCTTTACATAACTAAAACTTGGTTCCCACAAAGACGCTGTTTCCCTGCATTTTTCTCAAGTGGAGATGGCTTTTTCTTTCCATATCTCACCTATCACCGAGTTCAGACAAAGGGTCAGAATTCAATTGGCTTGCAATGCTTTGCCAGACTAAGCTTTCATCTACCTCTTGTGTCATCTACCATGTCCTCTGTTCACTCCTTTACATTCATAAAAACGTCTCTACACTTAGGTCTTTCTCTCCAGGTCCTGCCATCAGCCAAGGTGACTTCAATGACTAGCTTGCTTCTCATTTTCCACACTGCCTCCAGAATGACCCATTTTATCTAAAACATAAATTCAAGCATGCCCCAAGATAGTGTGACTCTTCCTTATTTGATCAGAAGGGTTATCCTGTGCAACCTCATCTACCATTTTCTTCCCTGCAGTTTAGGCTCAGGGAAGCGGGTCTTTTTTGCTGATTGTACTTTATTCCCAGAAAATGAACGATAAGATTGAGTTGCTCTTTTATGACCATGGAGAATTAACATCTTGTATAAAAATGTTTTATCACATATAAAAGGGTAATGAGAGAGGAACAGGTGTCTTAATCTTCCACTGAAGAATTTAAGACTTCAAAGCTACACCACTGGAGTACCAAAAAGCAACTGGGAGAATGGAATAAAGATCTTTTCTTGCTGAAAGAATAAAAACTTCGAATACTAGTTTTTCTTTCTCCTTTTTTAGGGAACTTGAAGCAAGTCCTTTGAGAAACTGTCTAACTCAACGTCAGAAATGTATTTGGCAATAGTATGTTATCCCTTCATACTATGACCCTTTACCCAGAGTCCTAAAGCCCAGTTCTCAGAGTGGCCTCTTCTCGGCTCTCACAAGCAACAAAAACAACTCTGACTTTGAAAAGAAATGTATGCTCAGGCAACTGGTTTTTTCTTCACCCCCCCCCGCCCCGCCCCTTGAAAGAAAACCAAATTCTCTTAGGTTTTTCTACTGTTGCAGTCAAGATTACCACGCCACAGGGCAACTTGTACCTAAGTTTTTTCATGAGAGAACTTTTCAGGCCAGCCCTGAAAAAACGAATTCTTGTTTTTAGGGTCAGTTAGAGGACCACTTGCAATAAAGTTAATATTTCTTTGATTTTTTGAAGAAAGAACATAAAATTGAGGAAATCTAGGCTCAACTTCTTACCTTTTTTAGGCTTCCAACATTCACAAATATCATAGGTTATTCTCATATACATTTGGATTTTAATTGCTTAAGCTCTAGCACTTTTACTAACAAAACAAGGATATGACCGGGCCTGCACCAGGTGCTGGAAATAGAGGTAAGAGATGTTGTCCATGTGCTCAAAGAGCGCATGGTTTTATGGGTGATGAGAGCTGTAACGCCACATTCAGCGTGCTGTGAAAAAGAGAAAGCGGGAGCATACTCAGGGGCACCTGGCTGCAGCTGAGATCATGAAATGCTTCTTGGGAAAGAAAAGTGAGACCTGGGCTAAATCTCAAGGATGAATGGAAGGTGGCTAGGTGACGTGAGAAATCAGAGGAGAAAAAAAAGACAGTGGTATCCAAGAAGCCACTATCAGAAAATAAGGTATAAATGTTTTCACTTTATATTATTTACTTCTTTGATCTTAAGGATATATGGACATGTGTAAAGCATTTGTTTAGCTGCCTTGGCTCCATTTTAAAAAATAATAAGACTAACAACTACAAGGATTCTGTTATCCTTGACTCTTCCTTCTCTGTGTTACCCCTTTTCCAATCTGTTGCCATGCCTGGTTGCTACTCTGCAGTATCACTCCCATTCATCTTGTTACTCAGGGTCTTGTTACGTCTTACCTGGACTATGTAGTGAGAGCCTACTCCTGCTCTTTCCATTTCTAAGCTATGCTTTATGTGTTCCAGAATAATCACCCTAAGGCTTTGAAGCCTTAAAAGTAGCACTATTTATTAAAAAAGTCAGTCAACTAATTTTAGCAAATATTTATTAATCATTCCTATGCCAGACACAGTGAGAATACAATGATGAATAGGAAAATGTCTTTGCCATTGTGGAACTCAATATAATGGTCTAACTTTCAAATTCCTTTATTAAGTTCCTGATTAATTCAGTAAACATTTATTGGGGTTCTACTATAAGCCAGACAGCCAGATACTAAGTTATTTTAGGATGAGATGCTTAAAGTGTATATATAGGGGATGGTGGTGGGGTGGTGGTAAGGGAGATGCTGTCTTCAGTGTGACCATACTGCAGTGAGAAAAAAGGGAAACATGAAATTAAGTAATTGTAATTCAGCATGGCACACATCTCTGTCTTGCACGGAGGTATACACTGAAATATCGGCAAATGATGATAAGAATTTGAACCAGGGAAATTGAGACTAGAATAAAAAACATATTAAGGACCGGCTAGTGGGATATTTTAGGTGGTTATAATCGAATGGCTGTTGGACATATGGGCTCAAGACTCAGGAAAGGTTCATAAGACTTGACAGTGTATGGGGAAGTAGCTGAAGCCATGGGACAAGGACAGAATCCTGGAGAACAATATTTAAGGAACAGGTGGAAAAATAAGAGAACTGCACAAGAAAGTTAAGAAGGTGAACCATAGGCAGGAGAAGGCAGCAGTGATATAACCAAATTCTGACTCTTCATGTGTCTTATCTTCCAGGCAAATTGAACCATTTGCTGACCCCTATTTATGGCATGGAAACCCTGGTGGTTAGGGGTTAAGTGCTACGGCTGCAAACCAAAGGGTCGGCAGTTCGAATCCTCCAGACGCTCCTTGGAAACTGTATGGGGCAGTTCTACTCTGTCCTATAGGGTTGCTATGAGTTGGAATCGACTCGGCGGCACTGGGTTTGGTTTTTTGGTTTATTTATGGTGTTAAGTATTGCCACCTCTTTTTCTTTGCTCTTGTTGTCCTTTCTACCTATTGCGCAATTCTTTTTTTCCCCAGGGCTCCTCATATAAAATTCCTGCCTGCCTTTAAGGCCCAGCTCACTGAACTCTTCTACAAAGCCCTCCTTGATTACATTCTTCTTCTGCACAAATGAATTTAACTGCTTCTTCTTTTGAACTCTTAAACGTTCTGTACCTTTCTTAGGGCCCTTACCACTTTCCATGTTGCATTATAGTTATTCATGTGTCTATCTGAACTCCCTATTAAGCTACTCTAAGAGCTGTCCCAGTAGGATCCATGTCTGATTCATCCCTGAACTTTAGCGCCTACATGATGGTTAAGCGGTTGGCTGCTAACTATAAGGTTGGTGGTTTGAACCTACCAGAGGCTCTGTGGGAGAAAGATATGGTAATCTATTTCTATAAAAATTATAGCCTTGGAAACCCTACGGGCAATTCTACTCTGTCCTATAGGGTTGCTATCAGTTGGAATTGACTCAACGGCAATGGATTGGGGTTTTTTTTTGGCTTGGTTAACAGTCCTTCAAGTTTTGCAGGTCCGTGTGTATATATTTGTTGAAAGAATAAGTACTTATTCATCCTCACCTAATCTGTTACCTTTATGATGAATTGAAGGCTACTCTAGAAATGCCTAGTGCCCTTGCTGACAAGAACCAGGGACTGTATCACCTGGGAGAGACTGGAAACAACTGGGCCGGGTTACATGGAGTAGGTATATAACATGGACAGCAGTTGTGGCAGAGCAAAGGGAAACAAGAGGTATCATTAGCCTTTAACTCATTTACTTACCAATATTAAAAATCAAACACTGGAAATAGACTCCAATTACTTGTTCTTTCAGATTTCCTTTATTCTTACCAGCAATATTGTATGCTAACATAGTCAGCCCTTTACTTCTATATTGCATTTAACATTTTTCTTATTTTACAGCTGGTGAAAAGAATATAGGTAATTTCATTCTACTCATAGTCAAATGGTCATAGTCATCTGACCCAAGTCCTAACCTTTTATTAATAGATACAAAAATAGCCTTCTTCTTTTAATTGATAAATAGACCTCCAAACTCAAGTTTTCACTTGGAAATCATTATGTATGAAATTATCTTACTATGTGTGGTGTCAGTGCCTGTCTCCAAAATCAATCTCCAGATCAGCTATTTGTAAAGAAGGCTGCTACTTGCAGGTCTTGTCCTACCCAGCTCCAGAAAACAACAGGATCCCAACCTGAAGTGATACTGAGAAGTATCTTCTCACAAGACATGGGCTTTAGGATTGTTTTTCACAGATGATACTGTTATGGATTGAATTATTTGCCCCAAAATATGTATTGAAGTCCTAACCCTTGTACCTGTAAATATGACTGTTTGGAAATAGGGATTTTCTTTTGCTATGTTAATGAGACCATATCACACTAGGGTGGGCCCTAAACCTAAACACTTCTAAGTGATGTCTCATAAGAAGAGTAGAATAGACACAGAGACACACATACAGGGGAAAGACAGACGCCACGTGAGGATCGTTGACAAGAAAAGGAACACAAGAGTTGCTGCGGTCACTAGAAACTATGAGGAAGGCCCTGGAAGGAACTGACAAGGTCAAGACCTTGATTTGGACTTTTAGCCTCCAGAATTGTGAGACAATAAATTTTTGTTCTCTAAAGCCACCCGCTTGTGGTATTTCTGTATGACAGCACTAGTAAACCAAGACAAAGACTTTTCTTCTATTAAAAATAGCTTCTCTTAACTTTAGTTTTTGCATTCCCGGTTAACATAATTGTTGTTGAAATGTTATTTTACTCATTAGGATTTTGACTTTTTAAGATTCTCTTTTTATAGATACTCAAATTGTGAAACTTTGGTCCTACAACAAACCAATTTTAGTACTAAATGTCTGATTGCAGAACCCATCACCTCCAGTGTTTTATTACTTTTTTTCAAAACAGAAGAGCAGTTCTTTCTCTGCATTTGGCTGAATGTGCAGCTGTTCTGAAAGGAGCTCTCTAACTGGCCCACACTTCCTGAATTCACATGCAATCTTCTCATCAGCATCTTAAGACACTTCTTACTCTTCTTTAATTTTTCCCTGATTTTATATGATGAGCATGGATCTCTTGATAGCAGCATGCAGGCTATAATCTCAAAGCATATTTTTGAGTCAATGGAGTTAAAGCATAATTTGATTTTATAGTTGGTAAATGTGGCTCAATTAACTTCAGCAGGTGTACAGTGGATCTTGGGCTGTATTTATAATCTTGTTGAAATTCAAATAAGGAAACAGAGAAAACTGATTTGATACCTCCTATATTTAAAAAAAAATTTTTTTTCTTTTTATATTTTAGCAGTCTCACTGGATCGGTATCTAACAAACGAAGTAAACATTTGGAATGGTACCAGTAAGTACCCAAGTGTAGTTCAAACTCTGCAATGTGGCAGGGTGGCTGGGTGCTCTTCAGTTGTGTACTTGAAATTATAACTTTAGTTAGAATGTTTGCCCTGCAGCCAGGTAACCTCTCAGCTTTTTTCACCTTCTCTGTTAGAGAATTAAGCCTTAATGCCCACTGTATATAATGAATTAATTTCTCTCCAGTATATCTAGAATAGTATAAGTTTCACATCACCCTTGAAAGAATTGAGAAAATAGTCACTTGAATAATTTTTAGGATTCTGTGGTTCAAATGAGGAACCCTAGCTGTGAAAGGCTGAATGGTCGTACTGGTGTAGTTGCAGGTTTATTTCCCATGTGAGTCAATGAAGAGGGAAAGGGCTATTCTAACCCAAGTCTGTGACATGGCAGGGCCAGGGCCAGCCCTGATCTGATACATATGCTAAAAATGTACACTAATAATTATTTCCCCAAGTTAGAAATGAGAAAAATGAAGCCAAGAAAGTTGAGTAATTTGTGATGGAATCGAGATTTGAAGCCAGTTCTTCCTCTGGAGCCCAAGTCCTACCTCTTACTACCATGCTACACTGCTACTAGTTGCATTGTTGGCCCACTGCTTCAACAAATGTTCTATGTATTAATGAAATTCAAGCAGGAGAATTAAGCAATAGGATTTCTTTGCATTTTACAAACATCATTCTGAGGTGATATGGAGAATGGCTTAGCAGTGAGACATAGAAACAGCTTTCTACCATGAGACCAGCTAATGAAGCTATTGCAATGGTCCTGGATGAAGGAAGACCAGTCAGGATGGAGAGAAAAGAATGACACAAGGAGTGTTTAGGCAGTGACTGCCTGGTGATATGGCCAAGGGGGTGGGGAGAAGGGAAAAAGAAAATTATAAATGACATCAAACTGGTGGTCACTTTTTGAATAACTGAGAAATGTACATCCTGCTGATGGTAGTTCACTGGTATTATCTTCATATATGAAAAAAAAAGGCAGCACAGTATTCATTTTTGTAAATCAAAAGCTCTACTTTTAGGAAAAAGGTGGAGAAGAAAGTAATATAAGAGTTTTATCTACCAGGTTAAATTTAAGAACTAGAGAAATTCACAAAAATGTGAGTTGATAGCCACAATCTTCCCTACTGAACAACTATAGCAATTCTAGATCTAATCCATGACAAGTTGTGGGTATTGAACTAGCCAGCCATGTAAAACACTTGTCAGATTAAATTTAATCAGGCTGTTCCCCTGAAAAGGGACCTGGCTCTCTTACAGATTCTAGGTAACCTCTGATGGATCACACCCAGGATCGTGTGCAGCTGTCCTGGATGCCTTCAAGTTGACTCTCCTACCTGAATGATTACAATTCTCTCCTTGATGCCTCCTGCCAATAGTCATGTGTCCCACTACCCTCCATGGAGCTCTGCATTACGCTCCACTTAGTGCCTGTTACACCTGGCCTACTCTCACCTATTACTTTGATCATCTTCTGATAGTTCATAAGGCTAGACATAGATAAGCAGTAGGAAACATAAACTGAAGATGGTGTGTATTAATATTTCCAAGGATGACCTAGGAATATAAGGATACCCACTGCTATTGAGTCAGTTCCAACTCATAGTGACCTTATAAGACAGAGTAGAACTGCCCTATAAGGTTTCCAAGGAAAAGCTGGTGGATTTGAACTGCTGACCTTTTGGTTAGCAGCCAAGCTCTTAATCACTGCACAACTAGGACTCCAAGAAGAATGTAAGAATAACATGGAAATATCCAATCAATATACCTTTCAATTCTCTTCTTGTTTTCCTCCATTTTTTGATTTGCTATATTTAAGAGGAAGTCGATATATTCCTCTGTCACCATCAGTTTTCCCTTGTGGCTTAACGGAACTTCTAAGCTATGTGTACTCCGCACAGCCTGCAAAGGAAAAACCATTTAGATACGAATACTTATGTACTAGAGACACCAAAAATAATTAGCGAAAAGTCCCAGTCAGGGCTGTGCTTGAACATAGTTTAGCTCCATTACAGCATTTAAGTTTGTGCTTTGATATAATTCAGCTGAACACAGTTAAATCAAAGGAGATTAAATAGATTTTTCCATTATATAAAGTCATTTCTAAAGAAAGGCACTCTACACATTGCCTATCAGAGAAGCAGATAAAATCAAAGAACCCAATAACTTTAACAGTTTCAATCTTAGTGTAGCTTAGAAAGCTTTAACACCCAATTTAAAGAAAAGAAATAAATGAAACCTTAACAGAAGCCTCAATGGAAAATTTAAATGCACTGATGCCAAAGAGTCTCTCAGTGCTACAAATAGGTGTTACAAGCGTTACAACAATAAACCATGCCTCCTCTATCACACAAAGTGGCCTCTTACTTGATGCTTTAGGGTTGTCAGACTTTGCAACCCTGTTGATCTAACAGCGAATATGTTCCAAGTAGATCCAAATACTGGATAAAGGTTAAGAACAACTACAAAAACTATTACAAGGGATAAAATGCATTCAGCAAAGTTTCCTGAGCATCTTCAATGTTCTAGGCCCCACATAAGGTGAAAGGGTATTGAATGAAGATAGCATGTTCCCTGCACTTAAGAGCTCTACATTTTAGAACAGAAAATAAACAAGTGAATAAAGAATTACAATACAAGATAGGTGCTATGACAGAAGAAAGGCACGCACGTGCACATGCGCACACAATGCTAAGGAAGCAAGGAGAGGAGCAACTGAGTCTGAGGGCTTGGCTTTATGGGAAAGGTAGCATTTGACTTGGGATTTTAAAGGGTAAGTGTTAATTTCACCAGATGTAAATGAGGGAGAGGGAGAGAAAAACATTCCACTCAGAGGAGTGACAGATCTGTAGGTATGCAGGCATGAAACGGCATGACTACTAGCAGTTCTGTATGACGGCTAATGGGAGATGACCATAAATAGGTAAGGCCTTGAATATCAGAGAAAATATCTGGAAACCCTGAATTTTTAAAAAAGTGGAATTCTAAGAGTAGGGGTAGGAGGGAAGACTAAGAGCAGGAAGACTAGTCAGGAGGCAATTATAAAGATTCAGGTGAGGGACGATGAGGGCTGAATAGGGGCAGTGACAGCATGGAGAGGTGTGGTCAGGTGTGGGACTTGAAAGGCTGGAATGACAGGACCTGTAAATGAACATGGAATATAGAAAAGAAGATGGTGAAAGAATGGCTCTGTTCTTGCCTGGGCCACCAAATATAACGGTGGTGCTACTGAGTGAGGTGGGGACACAATTCATTACCATGGGCACAGGTGTCTTCTTGTGTAAGCCACCTATTTGGAAACATTTCATTTGTTAAAAATAGATAGAAAATAGGAGAATCCAGGGACCCAGAGTACAGGGCAACCTGAAGTAGTTAAAAATCAAGCAATACAGGTCATGCCAAACAGCCAAATAGTGAATACCACAAGTGATCTGAATAGGGTAAAATCACTACAGGTAGCCTGTCCAGGAAAGGACTCAGAGAAGATGTCAGACTCAAAAGGGATCTCAAGATCATCTAGTGTAGATGTTGGCAAACTTTTTCTTAAAGGGACAGACAGGAAATATCTTTGATACATTGTATCTGTTACAACTACTTAACTCTGCCAATGTAACACAAAGGCAACTTCAGACAATCCTTAAACAAGTTAAGTCAACTGAATTTGGTCCTAGGGGAAATGGTTTGCTGATATCACCTAGGAAATTCAGACACTGAGGGATTAAGGAACTAACCCAAGTTCACACCGCCCAGCTGTGATCCATCCAGTATCACAGCAGAGGTCTTTTGGCTCTGTCTTTCCACTACATCATGGTGCTTAGATTGGGTTATGACTACTCAAGAGGTGGACGATATGGTAGAGAATGAGGGAGATGTACTTGAGAGCTAGCATTTAGGACCTACCAGGTTAAAAGTACAGGGGAGTACTATAAAATGAGACCTCAAATGTAAATCTAACAACTCTGGACCCTGCCCATAGGAAAGAGTAAGCCACGGAAGGTTCTGAACGAGAGAACGGCAAGATCTGAGTGCGGAGTCAGAAGGGACTAACAGCAGGGGTCTGATCAGAAGTCTAATTAGAAGCTTATTCTAATCTGGATGACTTCACACTCCAAGGATGTTTTTTTGCCAAAAGGTCCCTTACCATCATAGTCTTTCCTTTCTTTCCCACTGTTATGCCAGAGTTCCTGAAACCAGAATCTACTGCTGCTGAATGCTGTAAGAAAAGAAAACTTGTTAAATTCTGTTCATCTGGCCAATTAGATAGCCTGTTTAGCTCCAAAAACTGCAGAAACTTACTGAACTCCAACTCTTATTAAGGGGGTTTTTTGCTAACCAATATGAACTGTGCTTAAAAGTGACTTTGATCTCATTTTTATTAGAAATATCGACCCTTTGAAAGTGTCACTGAGAAATAGTAAAACCAGAATTCAATAAAACAAACATCTGCCTAGCCTAATAATTACCATATAATTTCTGAAATAGTATTGTATAAAGGTAAACAATAAACACACAAAAAATTTTCCCTTAAAGTGAGTGAAATGTCATTTTTCCTCCTGTAGAAGTGAATCCTGACTCATAGTAGGCTTGAGTAATGCTAAGAGAAGGAGCCCTGGGGATGCAATGGTTAAAAGCTTGGTTGCTAACGGAAAAGTTGGCTGTTTGAACCCACCCAGTGGCTCTGCAGGAGAAAGGCCTGGTGATTACAGCCAAGAAAGCCCTATGGGGCAATTTTACCCTGTCAAATGGGGTGCTATGAGTCCAAATCAACTCAACGGCACCCAGTAACAATAATGGTTAAGAGCACATCTGTGGAGTCAGGTTGCTTTATTTGTATTCTGGCTCTGTCTCTTAGCAGCTGTGGAACTTTGGGCAAGTTATTTAACCTCTGCCTCATTTCCCCATGAGTAACAGTGGCCACTTCAAAGGGTACTGAGAGAATTAACTGGGATAATTCACATAAAGCATTTATTTTGGTGTCTAGTAAGTTTTTAGTAAGTAAATACTCCATAAATATAAGCTCTTAATATTATTATCATTATAATTGTAAGAACTGGCAGGAGAGTTATGCTACTTCATTTACTGAGGGCCCTGATGACAATTAATATATGAATAAATGAAATACAGCATGAATAGAAGAGCCACGATAAGTAAGGAGAGTGTAGTGCCTTTCTCTAAAAAATTTGTTGAAATAATGAGAAAAGTAGATAAAGAAAAAATATCTGAACTTATAGGATAGCTTTGTAAATTATTTTGCTTTGTTGTTGTTAGGTGCCATCGAGTCGGTTCCCACTCATACTGACTGTGATGGTTAAGATTGTGTGTCAACTTGGCTAGGCCATGATTTTCAGTGTTTTGGCAGTCATGTGATATTGTGGTCACTTCCCTATTGAGATTTGATATGTGATCACCCTCACGATGAGATCTGCTGTGAACAACTAACTGGTTGAAGGAGAGTTTCTTTGGGCACATAGCCAGCATCGGGTGTGAAGAAAAGTTCTGGCAGGGCTTGGGGGCTTCTGCTCGTTCTGGTTCCTGTAGCTGGCTCCTGTTCATCTGACCTCCAGTTCTTGGGACTTGAGCTAGCAGCTTACCTGCAGTCTTGCCTGCTAATCTTGAGATTCATCGATCTTCACAGCCTGTGAGCAAGAGACCTGCCGATCCTGGGTTCACCAGCCTCTGCAGCTACATGAATCAGGAGAAGCCTCTGTCCTGACCCATGGACTTGAGACATTACAGCCTCTACAACGGCGTGAGCCATTTCCTTGATATAAATCTCTCTCTCTACATATATGTATTTATATGCTTTACTGGTTTTGCTTCTCTCCAGAACTCAGTCTAAGACATCAACTCTATGTACAACCAAATGAAACACTGCCTGGTCCTACACCATCCTCACAATCTTTGCCATGTTTGAGTCCATTGTTGTAGTCACTGTGTCAATCCATCTCATTGAAGGTCTTCCTCTTTTTTTGCTGACTCTATATTTTACCAAGCATGATGTCCTTCTACAGGAACTGGTCCCTCCTAATAACATGTCCAAAAAACGTGAGATGAAGTCTCGCGTCCTTGCTTCTAATGAGCATTCTGGCTACACTTCTTCCAAGACAGATTTGTTCATTCTTCTGCCAGTCCATAATATATTCAATTTTCTTCACCAACACCATAATTCAAAGCCTTGGTCTTCCTTATTCACTGTGTAGCTTTCACATGCATATGAGGCAATTAAAAATACCATGGCTTGGGTCAGGCACACTTTAGTCACATCGTTGTTTTTTAACACTTTAAAGAACTCTTTTCTAGCAGACTTGCCCAATGCAATATATCTGATTTCTTGACTGCTGCTTCCATGGGTGCTGATTGTGGATCCAAGTAAAAGGAAATACTGGACAATTTCAATCTTTTCTCCATTTATCATGATGTTGTTTATCAGTCAAGTTGTGAGGATTTTTATTTTCATTATGTTGAGGTATAAACCATGATGAAGGCTGTACACTTTGATCCCATCAGTAAGTGCTTCAAGTCCTCTTTGCTTTCAGCAAGCAAGGTTGTTTTGTTTTACTAACCTCTAAATGCTGGAGAGACCTAGGGCTCAAATGCGAGTCCACTTCTTTTCTCTAGCTCACTGTTTCGCAACTGGGGCGATTTTGTCCTCCAGGGGACACTGGCAATGTCTGGTAAAATTTTTGGTTGCCACAAGTGTGGCAGTGGTGGGGCAGAACTACTGGCATCTAGTAGGTAAGAGCCAGGGATGCTGCTTAACATCTTACAATGCACAGGACGGCCCCTACCACAAAGAATTATTTGGCCTAAAATGTCAACAGTGCCTAAGTTGAGAAACCTTGCTCTAGCAACATGCTCTCCTTGCTCCATGTCTATCCAGTTCCCTGGTTTAATGCTGATGGCTCCCACTTCCAGTCCAGACCTCTAATCTGAAATTATCTTTGATAAACCTATTTTTCTCACCATCTTCCTATTCTCAGTAAATGGTAGCCAACTTCTCAAACTCCAAACTTAAAAGTTAGCCTTGATTCTTTCCACTCCATCTCCCACGTCTAATTCCTATAGATTCTACCTCCAAGATACATCTCAAATCTACCCACTTCTCTTCATATTCACTGCCCTCTCTCTCTCTCACTTGTATTTCTGCAAGACTATCCCAACTAGAGTCTCTGCTTTCTCTCTGGCTCTCCCCTCCAATTCGTTCTTGATAGACTAGCCAGAGACACAATTCAAACTCTAAGCCACAGCTTATAATGCTGTATTTGACCTGGCCCCTGCCTTCTTCTTCAACCTCATCTGGCTTCCTTTCTGTTTTTGATAATTCTAAACGCTTTCCTGCACCAACCTTTTTATGTTTGCAGTTCTGTCTGCCTAGACTACTCTTTCCCTGTCTGGCTTCTTGTTATTCATCTTGTTTCTGTTTAAATTCTATCTCTTCAAAGAGGCCTTCTCTAGTCGCCCCTTTAAAGTGCTCCCCTTTCCCTTACTCTCTAGAAAAGAAAGTCCTGCTTATCTCCTTCATAGCACTTATCATGTGAGAAATTTTATGTGTTTACCTACTTATTGCTGGTTTTTCTCCTGTAGAATATAAAAGCTACTTAAAGGCAGAGTCTTATCTTTTTCTACTTTTCCCTGGTACCTAGATTGTCTGGCACACTGTTAAGAAATAGCTGTGAATGGGTGAAATTTCCAGTCTCTTCAATTCCAACGTTCCAACCTGGAGCCCTGGTGGCGCACTGGTTAAGCATTTGGCTGCTAACCAAAAGATTAGCAGTTCAAATCCACCAGCCACTCCTTGGAAACCCTATGAGGTAGTTCTACTTGTCCTATAAGGTTGCTATGAGTTGGAATCAACTCACAGGAAGGGGTTTGGATTTTTTGGTTTATGGCAACAGGAGAGGTAAAGGTTTGAGCAGCAACAGTGATGTGATCTAGTGTAACAAGAGACTAAAGTTAGATCAAAGCTCAGGGGTGAAGCAGGGACTGGGGACATTAACCACAGAAAATTCTTAAACACTGTTCTGGAGCACATCTCTAAATGCTGGTGTCCCTCAGGCACACTTCTCTTCCTTTGACACTCTCTCCACAGGAGATTTTATTTACTCTCATGGCTTTAAATACGACCTATATAATGATGTCTCCCCAATCTGTACCATCAGTCCAGACTGCTTCTCTGAGTTCTAGACTTCTACCCAACTGCCGACTTGAAATTTTCACTGAGATGTCTTAGAGACATTTCCATACTTTAACATGGGACCCAAATTTTGATTTCCACCACTTCAACCTCCAGCATTTCAGTAAAGGATACCATCCTATATCCAGGTGCTCAAGCGAAAACCTAAGGAATCTTCTGTTCCTTTTTTCCCTTTTCTAAAATGTGTTTTGAATCTACCACCTTCTCACCTTCTTCACTGCTCTCAGATCAGGCTAACATCATTTCTCACTTAGATCACTGCAACTGACTCCTAATTATCTCCCTCCACTTATTCCACTCCTTTATCTATGCTGGAGCAAGGCTGAGTTTTTCAGAACACAAACCTCATCAATCCACTCCCTTGCTAAATAATTATTCCTTCAATAATTTCTCCTTGCACTCAGAAAGCAAGCCACATTCCTTTTCCTAGCCTAAAACCAGTCGTTGATCCCATGTCATGGAGACCTCATCTGTGTCAGGGTAGAACTGTGGACCTTAGGGTTTTCAATGGCTGATTTTTCAGCAGTAGATTGCCAGGCTTTGCTTCTGTGGCACCTCTGGGCAAACTTGAACCTCCCATCTTCTGGCTAGCAGCTCAGTGCATTAACTGTTTGCACCACTCGGGGACTCCCCAAATGACCTGATCCCAGCCTCTCTCTCACCTCTTTTCTGCTCTCCCCTCCAGATCCACTGTCCTTTCTATTCTGTGAACACACCAGGCTGTTTCTTGCTTCAGAAACTTTTATATTATTTTCCATTTGCCTGGAATGTTCTTTTTCCCAGTTACATGGCTACTCATTCTGTTCCTTTAAAGTCTCAGCTTAAAGATACCGCCTCAGAGGAGCCTTTCCTAAAGTGGGCCTCCCTTTATGCTATTCTCTATCAGTGGGTTTTCTTCCCCTTAGAATATTTTGTAGCTTGCAGTTATTTATGTCCTTGTTCATTTGTTTGTTTTTGTCTGACTCCCCACTTTCAGGGAGGAATCAAGAGTGTCACTATCTTGTTGATCACTGAACCCCTAGTCTCTGCCACATTATGATTCAATACATTTTTGCTGATGAATATTCATAATGCAATTTACTTTTATATATAAACATGCAGAAATTATAAAAATTAATAGGGAGAAAAAATAGAGAATTAAGACTTCACAAATTTTTATGTGACATTCATTTAAATGATGAGAAAAATGAAATAATACTTAAAACACTTAATTTTACATGTAACTCCATGGTATTTTTTTCTCAGAGCTCAGCAAGCAAAAACAAAATGTACAATGTTGAAGTAAAATTTATATACTGAAAGTTAATGAAGAAAATAAGCACCACAATTTGGATATTATGTTTTGCTAGTAATTATTAGGCACTCTCGTTTCCTAAGTCTAAAATTAGATTGATAAGAAGCTGAATAAATAAAAAATTAGTTGAATTAACTAATGTCACAGTAATTTTTTGATAGGAGATTTAAAGCTTAAAATTAAATTTACCACATTAAAAAAAAAAAAAAGGTTTTTTTTTTGGGTATATATTCAAGTATAATTACAGAATTTTACCAGAAGCTGTGCATCCTTCAATTGTCGACACTGCACATGAAGAACAAATGGTTCAAATTTCAAAATGGCATCACCATTTGCTTTCTTCAGGGCTGCGATCTGAATAAATGGAAAGTCTTAATGTCAAACAGAACTCTATGATCCTATTCTTTGGTGAACCTTTACAGCACATAACTTCAATATTTCCTAGAAACATTCAAACTCACTTAGCATAATTTTTCTGCAGTAACTTTTCACTCTGCTCTTTGTCCTCTTTCTCCAAACTTTTTAATCTGTTTTTCTTAAAAGGCCTGACTTCTATTTCTCTCATAAACCTGCTGTGTCATTCTTTTCAAATGTATCTGTACCTGGAAAAAGGAAACTGCTACTCTATTTAATTCCATAATAGATTTTTTATAAAGGGGGAAAAAAAAAAAAACCCACAACCCACTGCCGTCTAGTCAAGTATGACTCATAGCTACCCTACAGAACAGAGTAGAAGGAGCGGCTGGTGGATTCAAAGGGATAGGATATGTAAAAACCACACTAGAAGGACCGTTTGTTGATAGATTGAGGTATATACACCTGTATTATGATATCTAAGCTAGAATTTATATAAGACAGTCGTTATTTCTGTCTGTCTGGCATCTTGGAGCAGTATCCCCTGTCTTTCACATCATTTCATTCTGGCGGGACTGTCAATCCCCACCCTGCCACTCATCACTCTCCCACTGTAGTATCAGCAACGGCAAATGACCTATGTCTGATTGAGGATAGCATCCCATTCCACAGGCAAAAATAACTGATCTGAGGTACAGAAAAACCTAATCTGAACAGGCCCGATCAGATACATGGATCCTAGGGGAAACACTTTTTTTCTACTGGGATTGCTCGCAGCTATCTTTCCTGCCACAGAGATGATCTGCAACAAATAGAGTAAGGGCAAATGTGCAGAGAGAACCAGCAGCCAGAGATGAAGCTGGAGTGAGTCCTCTGAGAGAACAACCTTCCAGTACCTGACCTAGTAATGATTGACGCCAGCTCTACCCCTGTCCTTTCCAGTTAAATAAATGATCTTTTTTGCTTAACACAGTTAAAATTTGATTTCTAAATTCACTGGGAATTTAAAGTGCCTGACTAAGCAATGTAATATATACTCCTCTAACATTTTAACTTAGGAAACTAAATAACCTAGCACAGATTAGAAGGTTTTCAAGAAGTAATCCAGGTAAGTGATGTGTAATTTATTTACATCAGTGATGCTAATAATGTATAGATAATGCTAATCTCTTTCCCCTGTCCCCTAGCCTCCTTTCCTTCTATAATTTGACGGTTAGTTATCAAGTGGCAGAACTAAAATTCAAAATTAGGATCCAATAACCATGAACTTTCTGCTGTGCAGAAGAGGATGTGTTTTGCTGAGCAGCAGCAAGTAATGCTTCAATACTTATCTATACCTACCCATTTTTATCTCCTATAATCCAAATAAGCCATTTTAATGAATGTTCGCTAGGCTTTATAATCTTAAAGTTATAATTACGCACATAAATCACCCTGAATTTTCCAATTTTTCCATATGTATTTAAAAGTTTATTTCTAAACATATATATAAAAACTTACCACATCATCTTTTATACAAGGTTTGTGTGTAACCAGTAGCCAGCAACAGTTTTGTTTCTGAACTTCAAAACCATTTACACCCTAAAATAAATAAAATTTAATATGATGATATAATATTTACAAAAATAATAAGCACAATGCACAGCATAGTGTAGGCTTTCTCAAATTAACAATTCCAAGTGGTGATTAGTGAGACTAATTCAACAGCTTTTTGGGGAAAGTTAACCCAAAACAAAAATGAACTCACGTAACATGAGATACGAAGAAAATAACTTGTTTATTAAGGTAAAGGTACTTAATATCTTCTGAGATACAGTTATGACTTTGTCAGGAGAAAAGAGATTATTACAAGTGACTGTACACAAGCAGCCCCTGAGTTGTAGCTATTTTATTTGGCTAGCATAGCATTCAAAAGAAAGAAAAATTAGAATTTCTGTTGTAGGGCAGCACTGTCCCAATTCCACACCAGACTTACCACTTTTTACTGACACTTGTGCTGTTCACATCTTTATACTTTTCCTTGGTCTCACAAAGCATGAGTTTATGACTAATGGATTAGACTTTATATGTACTTTCAAAGGGCAAAGTTAGGACTGTAAAGTCAAAATTTCAAGATGGCAAATGTTTTAACATAGAATTTATCAGTTAGACAAATGTTAAATTCTATTTGGCTCTTTGGAGTGCCTGGGTGGTGCAAATGTTAACCTGCTCGCTGTGAGAGATTGGAGGTTTGACTCTACCCAGAGGCACCTTTGAAAAAAGGCCTGGCAATCTGCTTCTGAAAAATCAGCCACTGAAAACTCTTTGGAGCACAGTTCTACTCTGATACACATGAGGTCACCATGAGTTGGAATTGATTCTCTGGCAACTGGTTATTAGGTACTCTGGGTATACAGATTCTACCCTCAAGGGCAATGGAAGAACCAGGTGAATAGTTATGACTATATTTCTACAAAGTAACTATTTACACAATGGATCCATGGGGAGATGTTGCTGTCTGGCCTTGAAGCCCAGAAGAGCCATGCTAGTCCTGAATAACTGGTTTCTTTTTATTGCATGACTTCTGTTACTATATATCTGTTCTTGAGCTCACTGCTCTAAATCTCAGAGCCAAATGTGTGACCCACAACCAGCAAGTTTACAGGATCTAATGGCATGTTTTGGGAACTAATGCCATTGCTGGCTTCATTTTATCTAAATTCTCTTTATCCAGATTTCCCCACTTTTTGTTTCTTCTTGCATTGCCTTTTTGTAAACTGCTCCAAATTCTTCCTGATATAAGACAGAATAGAAAAAAGTAAATATAATACAAGGTAGAAAAGCAGCAGCTATTATTTCCAGGTGAATGAAAGGTTTCGGCATAGGGAAGTGACGTGCACAGAGTTGTGCTTTAGGAAGGTGAATCTGTTAACAGTGTGTAACACGGTTTGGAGTAGAAAGACTGGTAGTCCAGTGACTTGTTAGGAAACCAGTGTGAAAATCCCGGTAAGGTGGAAAGGACAGTGGAAATGGGAGATGAGAGAGCCAAACCTGTTGTTGTCCAGTCAATTCCGACTCATAGTGACCCTAGGGGACAGAGAACCGCCCCACAGAGTTTCCAAGGAGTGCCTGGTGGATTCGAACTGCCAACCTTTTGGTTAGGAGCTGAGCCACTGTGCCACCAGGACTCCCAGGAGACAATGGAAGCAGTATAAAAATGGACAGGCCTTGCTAACCTGGGAGACCAGGAGTCTAAATAATGAATCTATGAATGTGCTGTCTTCCATGCTCTAAATTAAAAACTAATACTAAAATTAATTCACTACCAACTTTTATAGTGCACTTAACATGGCCAGGCATGATGCTAAATGTTTCAAATGCACTGCCCTATTTCTCCATATAAAATCCCTATGAGGCAGATACTCTTTTTATCCTCAGTTTTGGCCAGTAATTCCCATAACTGGTGTGGAATCTAAGCAGTTACTTTCCAAAACTTGAAGTCTTGACCACTGTCTCTAAAAATATATACTTGCTTTATGTTTGCCTTCAAGTTCATCCAGTCATGGCGACCCCAGGTGTATGCTCCATAGGATTTTCTATGGCTGATTTTTCAGAAGTAGACGGCGTCTGTGGGTGGAGTACAATCTCCAACTTTTCGGTTAGTAGCTGAGCCTGTTAATCAGAATGTTAACCATCTGTATCACCTACGCTTCTTGTTGTTGTTGCTTTGTGTTGTTGTTGCCTTCTGATTCATGGTAACCCCATGTGTCACTGCTTACACCAAACACAAACCCCACTGTCGTCAAGTCGATTCCAGCTCATAGTGACCCTATAGGACAGAGTACAACTGCCCTATAGTGTTTCCAAGGAGTGGCTGGTGGCTTCAAACTGCTGGCCTTTTGGTTAGAAGCCCAACTCTTAACCACTGTGGTACCAGGGCCCCGTGTTGTTGCTTAGTGTAACAGAAAAACGACGAGAATTGTAATAACAGAGTAAGCCACTACGAAAAAGTGAACTCTCAACCCTGTGAGACAGGCAGCCTCAGAGCTCAGCCCTTCTAGGAGATACCTGTTCTGGCTTATCCTCCTACACCAAGCAGAATAAAAACCAAAAACAAACCCATTGCTGTTAAGTAGATTCTGACTAACAGCGACCCCGCAGGATGGAGCAGAACTGCCACATAGAGTTTCCAAGGAGCACCTGGTAGATTCGAATCGCTGACCTACTATGCCACCAGGGTTTCCCCAAGCAGAATAGGCTCCTGAAATTGTTCTTGATGAGATAACCACAGAATGGCCGTAGCTGGCCTGAACTGGTTTTAGCAGGTCTTCAATGCCATTTTGGCACTTTAAATGACCTATTAGCTTATTAAGTGTAAAATACACATAAGCATCCTGCCTCTGGGTAAAGACTTAACATGCCAGTGAAAGAAAACCTCTTCCTCCATCCTGGGAGAATCGAACCTTTGTCTAAAGAAAAGGTATAGTCACTCCTTTGCCTAAAGAAAATGCATACTCATCCCCAAGCTCTGGATGCCTGCAAGAAGATTGATCCTGAATATTCATGAAAAATTTACATTTCCTTGTCTGTTCTCTGTAACAGGCTACTTTTCCAAGCTGCTTGCAAGCAGTCTTGGAGGCAGTGGCCCCAACTATTCCCTTCCTTGTGCAATGACATAAATCCCACCTCAGCCTCTTGTTTATTGGGTGTGACAGTCTTGAGGAGTAAAACCTGGGGTTTCCACCTGGCCACATCTGGAGGTGTTCAATCAGGTAATGACAATAATTTGACAGAGCAATTGAAAAAAGGACTTCAGTATACCATTCCTCGCCAGGCTAGAAAGTCCTTAAACTCCCTTAAAAAAAAAAAAAAAAAAAACTCCCGTAGTGCTCAGAAAAGGAGTCCTTGTGGTGCAGTGGTTAAGCCCTGGGCTGTAAACCAGAAGGTCAGTGGTTTGAACCGGCACCAGCAGCTTCTCCGGAGAAAAGTGTAGCAGTCTGCTCCAAATATTAAAGCCTTGGAAACACTACGGGGCGGTTCTACTCTGTCCTGTAGTGTAACTATGAATTAGAATCGAATGGGCGACAATGGGTTTGGTATTTTTTGGGTTCAGTACTCACAATATCAAATTCTCCAACCCTTGCAACTCAAGATAGTCCTGAGGCCAGTAGTTTCACTATCACTTGGTAGTTGTTAGAAATGCAGAATCTCGGGCTCCACCCTAGACATACAGAATGAGATTTGTATTTTAAAAGATCCTAAGGGTTGTTAAAGTTTTAGAATCACTGGTCTAATTCACTGTTCACGTCTCAGAGATAAAGAAATCGAAACCACTCGCCAGAGAGATAAACACAGGCTGGGTTGGGGCGCTGCATTTGGTGGGCATCGGGCTCCTAGTGTGGCAGACTAGGGGGTAAGCATTAGAAGGGAACAAAGGGGCCTCACCCCGTCTAGGAGGAGGATGCGGCCAGAGCAGGAGCTGGTGGTGAAAAACTGATCTCGCGTGTTCAGCAGCTGCACAATATCTACCACGTCCTCATCCACACTGCCCTTCCGGCTGAGGTCCGCTTTGCCCAGAAACTGCGCCTTCGACCTCCTGAACTCTGCATTGCGATCCATGAGGTTAGGGATTTAGTCTGAACGCTCCATTCTCACGTTAGTCTCTCTCCTCCTTGGGGGCCGCCATATTGAAGCGAGCGGTGCCTGGAAGGTCCAAACTTCCCCGCCGTCGTTTTCCAGGGGTGGGGAGAGGCGGGCCGGTGGGCGGAGCTTGCGAACGTAGTCTCCAGTTGGGCTCGCACTTTCTTACTGTGGAATCCGGGGAGGCTACGAAGATTTTGATTCCTCGTTCTAGTGTCGGGTAAGTGGTCTAAAAAAGTCCCCTTAGTTGTTCAGGCAGCTGATTTCCCCGTAGCTCGTTGAAATTGAACCGAGCCATTACTGCCTTCTGCCTTCCCCGAGAACCATTAGATAAGGAACCAGTGGCCGAAGGCCTTTCGTGTGTTCTGCTCTTGCCCTCTAAGGGCTAGGAGTTCCTGACATTCGTAAATCACCTGGGGAGTTTTACCTGCTAGTTCTGGGCTTTTTCCAGTAAGATCTGCGTTTCGGCCACCACCAGGTGTCTTTTTGCACCTCCCCTCACCCAGCGACTTGATTTTCCCTGCGGCCAGTGCCCTGGGGTTAGGGATTCCTGCGTCTTCCTGAGCCCCTGCCCACAGCCCAGCTGTTGGAGAGTATTTCCCTGAGGTCCCTGCATTGCAAGTTTCCCAGAGCTGTTTCTGCCCCACCTTCCTCCAACTTTGTGATCAGAGCTACAGTCTTATTTTTGGAGAGAATTGTGCAGTTTTATTGAACTTTTCTTCCTCGGGTCCCCACCTAGAAAAATCTTCAAAGAGAAAAAAAAATTACAAAATACCCAGTTAACACACTGTTGAATGTTTACGTAGTTCCTTGAGAATGCTCCTCTCAGTGACCAGGGAAGGTGTGTTCGTGATTAAGCCACCCAAAGGCTAAAGGAGCCCTGGTAGTGCAGTGGTAAAGCCTTCAGCTGAAAGTTGGCAGTTTGACATGAACCCACCAGCGGCTCATTGGGAGAAAAGACCTGGCGATCTGCTCCGTCTTTCTATGGGTCATTTCTACTTTGTCATATAGGATCAGTATGAGTCAGAATCCACTGACTGCACCTAACAACAACAAAGCCTGAAGTTTGGACTGCTTACCCACAGCTGGCAGAAAAGGCGGTGTGGTCGCCCCTGAAGCCACTGTGAGGCTCTGGGAGTGTTTGGAGCTTGCACTTGCAAGTTTAATAGCACATCTCACGGACTCTGCTCCTCCAACACTGGCTGTGCCCTGTACCACCCATAATTATCATCAAAGAACCAGGGCATTTAAAATTTTCTTTTCAGACCCCCCTCTTCCCTTTATCAGAAATGGATAGCTACCAGGGTCCAGACGCTTAAAGCAACCCGACAAATTCACACAGTCAGGAAGAGACACTTTGGCCGCTTAAAATTTTTGTTTGTTTCTATATTTCTGGGTTACTAATAAATAGTATGCTTACATGAGTCATTTTTGATGAACGACAGCCCATTTTGTAATGATTGATTCCATTTACTTCCATGTGTTGAATTTTGTTATTTTTTTTGACCAGAGAGTCTTAATTAATTTTACTTCTGCTTTTGTCTCTGTTGTAGGGGAAAAAAAATCACAAAGTTTAGTAAAGCAAAAAGAAAGTTCTATTCAGAATATATTCAAAAAGACAAAAGTGGGAAGTGGAAAAGCATGCTGCCAGAGCTAATGTCTGCCTGAATCTGAGGAAGGCTGCGGAATCATCAGTATATATTAACATCATCATAGTGACTAGAATCATTGAAAGCTTCACCTTTTTACAGATTGGCTAGAAACTATGGTCTTACATTTTGAATTGCCTTTCTTAACAATCATTGATACAGGTTTCAGTAACCGGCAGTCAAGAGAGTCTTCATTGGTCCAACAAATTTCTGTTTACTAAATGTTGGTAGAAGAAGATAAGAGTGGAAAGTCTTTTGTGTTCTGTTTGATTGGCTTTATGTGAAAAGTTCACTAAAAGATATTTTTCTTCCCTAAAAGATAATTTCTAAGATTGTCCCATCTAATGGCTTTATCTCAGGGCCTAGTTGATGTGTCCTTGTGAGTCCTTGTGATCCCAGCTCCAGCTGGGTCACATTCTCTATGCTCAAGGACAAAAAAAATAATAATTCCAATATTATTTTCTAAATCACTCCCTCCTTTTGATCAGAGATTGGAGATACCTTTTTTTTAATAGTCCAAGAAATGTGTAGCCCATGCTGTAGTAAATACCTCTTGTTGCATTTAGGTAAATAACACAGGAGAAGAGCAGGATATATACAGAACTGGATAGCACGCTACTTGGTTACACACTGTAATACCCTTACAAACACCAGATTTATTTTGTTGGTTACCATCAGGAATAAGTACATGGGCTAGATCACTACGGTAAATAATATCCTTAGTCTACATCCTGATAGTATTAGGCATAATAAAATTTATCCTCTATTGTCTTACACATCTAAAAGGCAAAAGAAGGCCTAGAGCTAAAATGTTGATGTACATTGAGTCTGTGCACTTTGGCAATGTGATTGATGAGAACATTACTCTTACTTAAGATCCTGGTGAAGAACCAGATGGTATCTGGTGGACAACCAGCACCGTGAGTTTAAAGAATCTGCCATGGTCACCATCTAGGAGCTCCACGAAGTCTAGGTATTGATCATCAATGTGTTACCTCCAATCCCTGATCAAAAGAAGGGAATGATTTAGGAAATAATATTAGAGTCATTATTCCCTGTCCTTGAGCATAGAGAATGTGACCCAGCTGGAGTTGGACTCACAAGGACACATCAAGTGGGCCCTGAGATAAACGCTATAGAATAATCTTGGAAAATATCTTTCAGGGAGCCTTTTCGCATAAGCCAGAACACAAAAAACTTTCCACTCTTATCTTTTTCTATTAGCATTTAGTGAATAGAAAAATTGGACCAGTGAAGACCCTCCTGCCTGTCATTACTGAAACCTGTACCAGTGATTGTTGAGAGAGACAATTCAAATTATAAGATCACAGTTTCTAGCCAATGTGTGAAAAGGTGAAGCTTTCAATGGTTTTGCCTATTGTGTAGTTTTAGTATATACTGATGACTCTGTAAAGTTCCTTGGACTTGGGCAGACATGGCTGTGATAGCGTGCTTGTCCGTTTTCCCCTTCTTGCCTTTTCTGTAATATTCTCTGGACTTGGGCAGACATGGCTGTAGCAGCATGCTTGTCCGTTTTCCCATTCTTGCTTATTTTGTAATATTTCCTTGGACTTGGTCAGACATTAGCTCTGGCAGCATGCTTGTTAGCTTCTCAACTTTTGTTTTTTTGAATATATGCCAAATAAAACTTTCTTTTTGCTTTTACTAAACTTTATGATGTCTTTTACCCTACAACAGTTAATGGGTTACTAATAAATAGTATGCTTACATGAGTCATTTCTGATGAGCGATAGTCCATTTTGTAATGATCGATTCCATTTACTTCCATGTTTTGAGTTTTGCTTTTTTTTTCTTTTTTGGCCAGAAAGTCTTTATTTTATGTCTGCTTTTGTCTCATAATGTGCCTTTGCTCTGGCTTTGTGAATTGACCTGCTTATTTCTAACATTTTTTTTTCTATACTGCTAATTTTCATCTAAACCAAATAGCTTCAGGCATAGTCTGGAAAAGATCACTGCTTGAGGAAGAATTTTAAATTTCACATTTCCTAGATATGCAAAGTATGGTTGGCAACCTTTCAGGGGTGAAGAGTTAAAAGAAAAACTAAACCAAGGCACTCTAAGTCACTTTCTTAAAGTTTATATTTGATGAATAGAAGAACCCATTTGAAGTACAACAAGCAATGTGACAGGCCTGCTTAACACAAATTACTCTGAATAATAGACTTCCTAATAAAAACTCCCTTTCACTGAGTGCTTGCTACATTCTCGGCATGGTGTGAATGAACACTTTACATGTCCTGCTGCAGTTATACTTCCAAGTATTATTCTCATTTTACAGGTAAGGGGTTCTTAGGTCTCATCATGTCCTTTGTATCTTTAGTGGATCCCCTGATTTATGGGCATTTGAGAAATGTCGAACTAAGATGCCTCTATCATAAAATAATTGTGATCCTACCTGCAGATTAGTTTAATTTCATATTTCTAGCTGAGTCTGTCTCACTATTATCATTATAAAATATCTTTCTAAGAAATTAAGTTTCTCATTAATTAAGGATCCTCTATTCCAATATTTTGGAAACCCTGGTGGTGTAGCAGTTAAGAGCTATGGCTGTTAACCGAAAAGTCGGCAGTTTGAATCCACCAGCTGCTCCTTGGAAACCTATGGTGTAGTTCTACTCTGTCCTATAGGGTCGCTATGAGTTAGAATCGACTCGACGGCAGCGGGTTTGTTTTCCAGTATTTCAGCAGTTGAGAGTTTAGCTTTTAACCGAATGGTCAGCAGTTCAAATTTACTGAGCACTCCTTGGAAACCCTATGGGGCAATTCTACTCTGCCAGTAGCGTTGCCATGAACTGGAATCGGCTCAAAAGCAATGAGTTTGGGTTTTGTTTATTCCAACATTTCAAAAGGTAAAATGAAGAAAAGGTTTGTCCATTAAGGGAAAAAGGTCAGCTGACAACATTTAAGGTATTGGACTTGGATTCTAGTTTTGTTTCTGAGTGACCCTGGCAAGTCACTTAACCTCCTGCTGTTTCTCACTCATAAAATGGATGGTGGTTTCATTTTTACTTCTGCATAAAATAAAATGATGGTTATAATAATTGTTGCTTCTCTACCTGTTGTGGAAATAATTATATCAATGGAGGTGAAGGACTAGTGTTTTTTAGAAGAAATTAGGTTTTATAAGGGCTTAGGAAGTATAATGGCTAATAGTGGGTATCCTGTTAAATTATCCTTTTTACAATTCCCTTTGACATAGCATCTGTATTATCAAGCAGGTAGTGGTCTTGTGGCTAGTTGAGAGGGTTCAAGGACCATGAGTACAGATTACAGCCTGATCAATCATGGTGGGAAAGGCTCAGTGGGCAGTAAATCAACATAAGGAAAGTAGAAGACAATGCTGTGCATGCCGTGCCCTGTCTCCATATAGGCTCCCCAGGGTAGAGTGGTGAGGTGGTGGGTCTTCCAACATTTGACAACATTTACAGAACCTGGTCATAAAAACAAGTCCTTGCCCGGAGAGGTCACAGTCTAGATAATTTTTAAATACAACATTAGGTAATACCAAACATTGGTTGTTATTCATTCAACATGCATTTTTTAAATATCAACTGTACTGAAGGCCCAGGTGATTTTTTTTTTTTTTTTTTTAAGCATCAACTGTGCCTTTAGAACAGTTGATATTTAAAAAATGCATGTTGAACGAATAACGGCCGATGTTTGGTATTACCTAATGTTGTATTTAAATGACTATCTACATTGTATTCCTTTTATCCATCATAGCAGGTGCGAGAATGTAGGGAGAAAAAAAAAATCTGTGTTAGATAACAAAATATTCAGCCTATTTCAGACTATTTTGCTATTGTCATGGGTTGAATTATGTCCCCCCAAAAATGTGTGTATCAACTTAGTTAGGCCATGATTCCCAGTATTGTGTGATTATCCTCCATTTTGTAATTTTCCTATGTGTTATAAATCATAATCTGCTTGTGGTTAAAAGGGTTAGTGTGGGATTGTAACACCACCTTTACCCGGTCACTTCCCTGATCCAACCTAAAGGGAGTTTTCCTGGGGTGTGGCCTGAACCACATTTTATCTCTCAAGAGATAAAAGGAAAGAGAAGCTAGCAGAGAGTTGGGGACCTCATACCACCAAGAAAGCAGCACCAGGAGCAGATCGGGTCCTTTGGACCTGGAGTCCCTGCGCTGGAGAAGTTCCTCAACCAGGGGAAGATTGAGGACAAAGACCTTCCTCCAGAGCCAACAGAGAAAGCCTTCCCCCTGGAGCTGACGCCCTGAATTCAGACTAGACTGTGAGAAAATAAAGTTCTCTTTGTTAAAGGCACCCCACTTGTCGTATTTCTGTTACAGCAGCACTAGATAACTAAAGCAGCTATTATTATTGCTACTTTTTTTTCTTTTTTGAGAATTATAGTGATGCCTTTCAGTGTAAAGATAGATGCAAGTGTTGGATCCCTGGGTGGTGCAAATGAGTTAAGTGCTCAACTGTTACCGAAAGGTGGTGGTTCGAACCTACCCAGGGGCAACTTGAAAGACAGTGATCTGCTTCTGAAAGGTCACAGCCTTGAAAATCCCATGGAGCAGTTCTACTCAGCTCTTATGGTATCTCCATGAATTGGAATTGACTCTACAGTGTCTAACAACAACAGGCAGATATTGTGAATCCCAGGGTAGTGCAGTTACGCTGTCTACTACTAACCAAAAGGTTGGCAGTTTGAACCCACTCAGAAATGCCTTGAAAGAAAGGCCTGGTGATCTGCTTCCAAAAGGTCGCAGCTTTGAAAACCCCATGGAGAAGTTCTACTCCGCAACACATAGAGTCGCCATGAGTTAACTCGATGGCAGTTGGTTAGGCAGATACTGAAAGTGGACAAAGAGCTAAGCACTTTACATGGTGTGTGTATGCATACGTATATGTGAGAGAAAGAGTATGAGTAATAAAAGCTAAGGGCAGAGGTGGAGGCCACTTTTTTTTGTTCTCTGTGTTCTGTGGGTTTAGTCCAGTGCCATGAGTACCAAACCAAAAAACCAAACCCATTGCCATCTAGTTGGTTCTGTCTCATTGTGACCCTATAGGACAGAATAGAACTGCACCATAGGGTTTCCTAAGAGTGGCTGGTGGATTTGAACTGCTGACATTTTGGGTAGCAGCCATACCTCTTAACCACTGTTTTTTTGTTTTGTTTTGTTTTTAAACATCGACTGTGCCTTTGAGTACAGTTGATGTTTAAAAATGCATGTTGAATGAATAATAACCAGTGTTTGGTATTACCTATTGTGTTTTGACTCCACAGCACTGGGCTTTAATGTGTTTAAACGATTATCTAGACTGCGACCTCTGAGGGCAAGGGCTTGTTTTTACGACCAACGAAAACCAAACCAAACTCGTTGCTGTCAAGTTGATTCCGACTCATAGCGAACCTATAGGACAGAGTAGAATGGCCCCATAGAGTTTCCAAGGAGCGCCTGGTGGATTTGAACTGCTGACCTTTTGGTTAGCAGCCATAGTTCTTAACCATTATGCCCCTAGGGTTTTTACAGCCAGGTTCTGTAAATATTGTCGAATTAAATTGAAGGTGATTATAGAATTATAGAATACAGTATATTTTTATAAACAAGGAATTGGAAAGGATAAAATCGATGGCTAAGGAACGATGGTATTTACTATTTATAGGAGCAAATATTTGCCAAATTTTGGGGGCTTAGTGCTTGTTGCTAGCATAGTAATCATGATTGGTAGCCCAGTTTTCAGGTGAGAAAACTGAGGCTCAAAAAGGTTGACTACCCTGCTCCAGTCCACATGGCCAGTGAGTAATAGAGCTAGATTCCAAAGCCCGCACTCTTTCCGTAACACCTTGCTGAAGGAAAAAAAAAAAAAAATGAGGGTGTGGGGAGATCTGTGTCCTTATTTCCAGGGGTGGAAAAATCTGATCTGGGCAGCCTTTCCTTTTTCTGTTTCATCTTTTCATTTTCTTATCTAAGAACTTCCCAGCTTGGGTGAAGACCCAAATAGAAGGACTGTACTCAGTTTGCTAGGTAGGCAACAAAGTAGGCTGTCTTTTCCCAGTCCTGTCTCTGACATATGTTTCTCACCCACAGTGACTGCGAAGCTGCACTATATGGTATAGTTCAGTTTATGCCCTCTGCCTGCTTCTGTCCCTTTCTACTCCAGGGCTGCCCTTAAACTGTTGAAAAATTTACTTTGTCCTTTGTTCTGGGCACTGTATTAAATTGATTTTAAATAGAGTTTTAAAATGACACAAAATTTTGATAGATGATAGTAGGAAATTTCTATTAATAATACTATCAAAATGCTTTTAATTCTCCCCCTGTACATGGAATGATATAACCAGCATGGGCACTGCTCTGAGTAGCCCTGTACTGAGCTCCAATACAATAAAATCTAAGTTCTTTCATTTTAGGTCCTAGTTTCTGCGAGTCTTTGTGATGTTTAAGCAGTTGGTGGTTCACGAATATGATTTTTCCAGGAGGTAGCAAGTGTGTTTTAGGTGGTGGCAGAGTCTAATAATATTTGATGTGGTTAATTTCAAGAAATTATGATAATCCATGAATAAAATTATGGAGTATAGTTGTCAAAATCCTTTCATTACATCTCTATTGGTACAGAATTTTCCTGCGTTACATAATTTTATATAGAAGTGTGCTTTGCCTTTCCTTAGGGCTTATTTTAACTCTGCATTTTCTTTATATTTTAATAATAGCAGTAGGACAGAAAGGCTAGTGGAACCCTTGTAATTCACAAAAGATTAGATATACAAAGCAGTGTTTTTAGTTTTTAATGTACTTTCCCCTTGTTAAACTGAATGAACTACATAAGCCAACTGTTTCAACATGGATGAATCTCAAAAATTAAATTCTAGGAGGAAAAAGCACGTGGCAGAATTGGTACAGTGTGATCCAATCAAAATGAAGTTTGAAAACATGTAAAACAATAGCACATATTGTTTATGAATGAATACACATAGAACCCATATCCATTGCCATTGACCAATTCCTACTCAGGGACCTTACAGAACAAGGTAGAACTGCCCCATAGTGTTTCCAAGGCTGTAATCCTTACAGAAGCAGATTGCCACATCTTTCCCCTGAGGAGCGGTTGGTAGGTTCCAACTGCTGACCTTTCAGTTAACAGCCCAGGCTTAAATCACTATGCCAACAGGGGTCCTTGTGTACATATATAGTAACAATGTAACATCATTCCTGGGAATAACGAGCACTGAATTAATGGTAATCACCTTTGAAAAGGATGGAACAGAAATGGCCTTGGGGATAGGTACAAACCAACCCATTGCTGTCGAGTCATTTCCGACTCATAGTGACCCTGTGGGACAGAGCAGAACTGCCCCATCATGTTTCCAAGGCTGTCATCTTTGCAGAAGATGTGGACTGGCTGGTGGATTCCAACCGCTGACCTTTTGGTTCACAGCTGAGCACTTAACCACTGCACCACCAGGGCTTCTTGGGGATGGGTATTGGGAACTTCAATTATATCTATGATATTTTAGGGCTTTAAAATGTTAAGACTCGTTAAAGCTGGGTGGAATATAAACATGTTTATTTTATCATATTTCTGTGTTTAAAATATTTAATAATCTAACAAAAGGTCTTTCATCTAATTTTAATACAACTTATATTAAAAAAAAAAATTTCCAAAATAATGTAGCCGAAGCTTACACAAAAGGATACTTAAGATGTAGTATGTCCAGGTGTTTTTGTTTGTGTGTTTGATTCCTTTGTTGAAGGCACTGAATCCCTACAGGAGTAGGATGAAGTATTTTGCTTTGTAGCTGAAGGATTTGTAAGATCAAAGATCCTTAAACATGAAATGAGATCAGTAGTAGGCTCATGATTTAAACTGTGGTTTGAAAAATTACTTGATCCCTCCCCTTCAGGGGCAAAAACATATTGATAGCCTAGACACAGTATGCCAATACATTGATTTTTTTTTTTTTTTAAGTTTCTAGATCGCCATGGCAACTGGACAGAAGTTGATGAAAGCTATTAGAGTTTTTGAATTTGGTGGGCCAGAAGTGTTGAAACTCCAGGCAGATGTTGCGCGACCAATTCCAAAAGACCATCAGGTGGAAACAATTACTTTAAAACAGGCAGTAATTACCCTGAGTGTAAATCTCTAGCTCATGTGTCCTGTTCAATAAAAGCTGACTCAATGACTTTTAAAGAATTGAATTAGAACAAAGTTTACATGGTTTATATGTATGGGTTCTGATAAAGTTAGTACAGTTCTAACAATTAGTAACAGAAGTGTGAAAACCTCTGGTTATAAGAAAATTTTTGAAGTTGAGAATCATCGATAGAATGCAGTAATTGGATTTTTTTAGTGGAGTCATAAGTAGTTTTGAACAAGTTATTTCATTACAGACTTTAGCATTTTATGTGCAGTGGGGAAACAAATTTTCTTCTGTACACAGCTTTTTCATATATAATTTAATAGAACATAAAACCAAAAAAAAACCAAACCTGTTGCCGTTGAGTCGATTTCAACTCATAGTGACTCTATAGGACAGAGTAGAGCTGCCCCATAAAGTTGCCAAGGAGCGCCTGGTAGATTCGAATTGCTGACCTTCTGATTAGCAGCTGTAGCATTTAACTACTACACCACCAGAGTTTCCTAACAATGTAAAAGTAGACTTTAATCATACAGGAAACCCTGGTGGTGTAGTGGTTAAGTGCTATGGGTGGTAAGCAAAGGGTTGGCAGTTTGAATCTGCCAGGCGCTTGGAAACTCTATAGGGCAGTTCTACTCTGTCCTATAGGGTTGCTATGAGTCGGAATCGACTTGATGGCACTGGGTTTTGGTTTTTTTTTTTTTTGGTTAATCATATATGATGACTTTAATAATATACTTTTGATTCAAAATTATGTATTTTTTATTACTGTGCTTTCCCTGGTTCCCAAGTCTGATTTCCTTAGCAAGCCTTATAAGAGTTTTTACCATTTGGCTGTAGGTTGTCTCTTCAGATTTATTTGTTACCTCTTTTTTTTTTTTCTCCCTCTCAGTAGAGGTGCTTTATCCAGTTTCCCAAAGGAGCCTTTTCTCCTTGCACATACTGTCCCTTTTACTGGTAATGTCCTTTTCCTTCCATTCCTGGAGAATTTCTACTCATCCTTTAAGGTTTAGATTAAATACCACTTCTTTTATGAGGCTCTTCCTCACTGTTATAACAGAGGTAATCATTCTGTATTGATGATGGTAAAATTAGTTACTACAGTAGCCTCAGAGTCTCGATGGTTCAGCCATAGAATATTATTCCTCACTCACTAAGTTAAAATGCTGTGAGTAGCTCTGCTCCAACAATGATTTAGAGGCCCAGGCTGCTTCTGTCATGTGTGGCTTCTGAGGTCCCCATGGAAGTTGAAGGTACAATGCAGATTGCCTGGGGAGGTTCTTATGGACCGGCACTGGAAGTGGTTCTCATCGCTTTTGCTCACATTCCATTGGCTAACACTCAATCTTTGGTTACTCGTGCCTGTGAAAGAGGCCAGAAAATAATGCTCTTCCTGTATACTTAGGAAGAAGAGGAAATAGGTTTGTTACACATAGAGGTCTCTGCCACACACCCCCTAAAATATTCCATGCACTATATTCCCAAAGTGTTTTTTTTAATATAGTACAGAAACCGTTCTGTCTTATGTTTTTGTTTGCATGCTGGTTTACAAAAGTAGAATGTGAGCTTGTTGAAGGCAAGGACCTGGTGTTTTGCTTGTGTTTCATTTTTATAGATTCCATAATCAGCACTGCCCTGGCACAGTGTTAAAAGAAGCCTAAATGCTCTGTGTGAACTAAAATACATTGTCATTACAGGTTCTAATCAAAGTCCACGCTTGTGGTGTAAATCCAGTGGAGACATATATTCGCTCTGGTACTTATAATAGACTACCAACCTTGCCGTATACTCCTGGCTCAGATGTGTCTGGGGTAATAGAAGCTGTTGGAGACAATGTATCTGCTTTCAAGGTATTACATTTTTCATTATTTCTATTTTGGCTTAAAATATTTTAACATAGCTTTAAAATGTATCTATATTTAAGGCTTTAGAAGGCCCCCATTACATAATTTCTGCCACTTGGGGGACTCCTCTAGTCAAAAAAGAAATTGCTTTTTATCCAGAGGCCTTATTTGTTTACATTGTTGAGAATAAATTCTTGGTAATGTCTGCATCTTCATGTCCCCACAGACTTGAACTGTGATCCTTTTGATTTAATAGAAATGCACAAGAAAAAAAAGCACACAAGGAAATTACACTATTTCCTAACCCTGCACATGCCAACAGTATTTTTAAACCTTCCTATAGATTTAGCTTCACAGAATAAAGGGAAGGTTAATTCTTTTATGGAATAAGTAAAAAAAATGAAAAAATACAAGGTCATCATACATTTTTATAGCTTTGACTCAGACGAAGGTGATTGAGTCAATGAAAGTGTTAGGATCGTGGCTTTTGCTATTTATATTCCAAAAGACATGTAAAGCATGATAGTATACCCATGCTTTAGCATCCCTGTTCATAATTCCTGACCTGATCAACTTTTTCAGCACATTTACCGGAACTGGCCTGAGACAGAGAAGATTAACATGGCCCCTGCACAGGATGACGGGCAAATTCACGCAGCTTTCTACTCGCCGGCCTGTGACAGTCTGGCTTTTGCCCCTATTGCTAATGTCACTAATGGCCTCTATATTGCTGAAGTTAATAGGCCCTTTTATGTCATTATCTTCCTTGACTTCTCTATGACATTTGACACCCTCAGGCACTTATTTTTCTTAAAAAAAAAAAACTTTTTCTTCATCTTCTGTGACATCCTTTTCTCCTGTTCTCCTCCCCTGTTGCTCTTTGAGCATCCTCTTTCAGGCCTCTTTTTCTCTGGATGCTGTTTCACCCTTAGTGTTGCCTCGGCTCTCAGTCTTTCTTTTGACCTCTGCTTTTTGTATTCTGCACCCTCTTCGTGGATGATCCCGTACACTCCCGTAGTTTCCATTATTGCATGTGGTATCTTTAGTTTAGAATTTTCTAAGCTCAAGACCTGTGCTGCCATATTCTGTAGCCACTAACAGCATGTGGCAACTTACAGTTCAATTAATCTAAATTAAAATTAAAAATTGAGATCCTCAGTTATACTAGCAACATTTCAAATGCTCATTAACCACATGCATCTAGTGGCTACCATATTGGACAGTGAAGATGTGGAACATTTCCATCTTCACAGGAAGTTCTGTTGGAAAGTGCTGAACCCTAGGGTCAACCTCCAGGAACCTCTAAGTCAAAATTGAGCTTACCTTTCTCCCTTTGGATCTGCTCCTCTCTTGTATTGCCTAACTTGGAGCATATCTGGGGTTTGAGACTTACTTCTCTCACTCAACTCTCCCTTCTCACTTGCTTTCCCTTTCCCCTACCTGTAGTTTGGTTCAGGTAAAATAACCAGAACTATACCTCTTAGCTGAATTTCTGTGGTAGGTACTTAACCACCCTCCCTCTGCCTTCTTCAAATCTATCCTTGTTCTAGGAGTAATTCTTCTAAAATGTAATTCTGGTTGTGTTACACCTCCATTTTAATTCTTGCTTTAACTCCTTGTAGATTTCAGGATATTGTTGAAACTCCTTATGTTATGAAACAAGACTTTTTCATGCTGTCTCTGCCACGTGCCTTCCACTCTCTTTTCATACCCTCTCGCCCTGTAGTTTATTCTTCAGTAATGAGCTGCTTGTCATTCCCAGCATGTCCCATGCTCTTTCATCTCTGTGTCTTTGTTCATATTGGTTCATCTGCTTGGCAGAGTTAAACTGAAAGTCATAAACATGGGTTCAAGGGATTTCACACTCCAACTTTAATCTCTTTCCATTTTATCTCTTGAACATACCATACGTTCAGCTACTTATTGATTGAGAATGAATGTGGGTAATCACTCTGCATGTATTCCTGCCTCTGTTTCTTTGCTTACTGTATTGGTTTCTTAGGGCTGCACTTATAAGTTACCCCAAATTGTGTAGCTTAAAATAACAGAAATTTATCGAGTTACAGTTCTAAAGACTAGAAGTTTGAATTCAGGGTATCAGCAGGGCCAAATCTTAAGTCAAGATCCTTTTTTATCTCTTCCAGCTTCTGGTGTTCTCAGGTGTTCCTTGCTTGTTGCACCGTAATTCCAATCCCTGCCTCTGTCTTCACATGGCCATCTTCCCTCTGTGTCTGCCTCTGTGTCTTTTCTTGTCTTTTTATAAGGACACCAGTCATATTGGTTTGGGGCCCATTATGCTCCAGTGCGACCTCCTGTTAACAACTAATGACATCTGCAGATCTGTTTGCATTTGCAAATAAAGTCACATTTACAGGTACTGGGGTTAGAACTTGAACATGTCTTTTGGGGGGACACAAATGAAACCATAATGCGTACTTCGTCTCCCTCACCTCTAACAACTCTCCAATTCTAGTTCAAAATCTTCTATCCTCTAAGACCTACCTCAGATATTGGTTTTTTAGTGAAGCTATTCTTGATTCCCTCAAATTAAAAATTATTGTTTTCGTTAGGTGCCATTGAGTTGCTTCCCATTCATAGTGACCCCATGTACAACAGAACGAAACACTGCCTGGTTCTATGCCATCCTCATGATCGTTGAACCTATTGTTGTGGCCACTGTGTCGATCCATCTTGTTGAGTATCTTCCTCTTTTTTTTTTTTGCTGATCCCCTATTTTACCAAGCATCTGCAGTTCTCCGGGGATAGATCCTTCCTGATAATGTGTCCAAAGTATGTGAGAACAAGTCTCTCATCCTTGTTTCTAAGGAGCATTCTGTCAGTACTTCTTCCCAGATAGATTCTTCTGGCAGGCCATGGTGTATTCAATATTCTTCACCAGTATTATAATTCATAGGCATTAATTCTTCTTCAGTCTTCCTTATTCACTGCTCAGCTTTGGCATGCATATGAGATGATTGAAAACACCATGGCTTGGGTCAGGTGCACTTTAGTCCTTAAAGTGACGTCTTTGCTTTTTAACACTTTAAAGAGATCTTTTGCAGCAGATTTGCCCAATGCAAATTTCTTGACCCATGCTTCCATGGGTGTTGACTGCAGATCCAAGTACAATGAAATCCTTGCCAACTTCAGTCTTTTTTCCGTTTATCATGTTGTTGCTTATTGGTCCAGTCGTGAGGATTTTTGTTTTCTTTATGTTGAGGTGCAATCCATACTAAAGGCTATATTCTTTGATCTTCCTCATAAGTGCTTCAAGTTCTCTTGACTTTCGGCAAGCAACATTGTATCATCGGTATAATGCAGGTTGTTAATGAGTCTTTTTCCATTTTTGATGCTCCCTTCTTCATATAGTTCAGCTTCTTGGTTTATTTGCTCAGCATACAGATTGAACACCTCTGGTGAAAGGATGCAACCCTGATGCACACCTTTCCTGACTTTAAACCACTCCATATCCCCTTGTTCTGTTTGAATGACTGGGTCTTGGCTTATGTACAAGTCCCTCATGAGCACGATTAAGTGCTCTGGAATTTCCATTCTTCACAGTGTTATCCATAATTTGTTATGATCCACACAGTTAAATGCCTTTGCATAGTCAATAAAGCACAGAAAAATATCTTTCTGGTCTGCTTTCAGCCAAGATCCATCTGACATCAGCAGTGATGTCCCTCATTCCACATCCTCATCTGAATCTGGCTTGAATATCTGGCAGTTCCCTGTCGACGCACTGCTGCAACTGCTTTTGAATGATCTTCAGCAGAATTTTACTTGGCAGTGATATTAATGATATTGTTCAATAGTACCTGCATTCGGTTGGATCACCTTTCTCTGGAATAGGCATAAATATGGATCTCTTCCATCAGTTGACCAGGTAGCTGTCTTCCAGATTTCATGGTACAGATGATAAGCACTTCCAGCGCTGCATCTGTTGTTGAAATATCTCAGTTGGTATTCCTTCAATACCTGGAGCCTTGTTTTTTGCCAGTGTCTTCAGTTTAGCTTAGATTTCTTCCTTCAGTACCATCAGTTCTTGATCACATGGTACCTCCCGAAATGGTTGAACGTTGACCAATTATTTTTGGTACAGGGACTGTCTGTATTCCTTCTATCTTATTTTGATCCTTCCTGCATCCTTCAGTATTTTGCCTGAAGAAACCTTCGCTATTGCAACTCAAGGCTTGAATTTTTCCTTCAGTTCTTTCAGCTTGAGAAATGAAGAGCACATTCTTCTCTTTTGGTTTTCTAACTCCAGGTCTTTGTACATGTCATTGTAATACTTGATATGTCTTTTTGAGCCCCTCTGCCACCACCAAAATCTTCTATTCAGCTCTTTTACTTCATCACTTCTTCCTTTCACTTTAGCTACTCGACATTCAAGAGCAAGTTTTAGAGTCTCTTCTGACATCCATTTTGGTCTTTTCTGTCTTTTTAATGACCTCTTACTTTCTTCATGTATGATGTCCTTCCACAGCTCATCTGGCCTTCAGTCATTAGTGTTCAATGCCATTAAATGTATTCTTGAGATAGTCTCTAAATTCAGGTGGGGTATACTCAGTCATACTTTGGCTCTTGTGGACTTGTTCTAATTTTCTTCAGCTTCAGCTGGAATTGTATATGAGCAATTGGTGGTCTGTTGTGTAGTTAGCCCCTGGCCTTGTTCTGACTGCTGATACTGAGTTTTCCATTGTCTCTTTCCACAGAGGTAGTCTATTTAATTCCTGTATATTCCATCCAGTGAGGTCCACATGTATAGTTACTGTTTGTGTTGTCGAAAAAAGATATTTGCAATGAAGAAGTCATTGATCTTGCAAAAATCTATCATGTGATCTCCAGCATTGTTTCTGTCACCAAGGCCATATTTTCCAACTACCGATCCCTCTTCTTTGTTTCTAACTTTTGCATTCCAATCACCAGTAATTTTCAGTGCATCTTGATGGATTGCATGTTAGATCAATTTCAGACTGCAGAAGTTGGTAAAAATCTTCAATTTCTTCATCATTGGCCTTAGTGGTTGGTGCGTAAACTTGAGTAATAGTCCTATTAGCTGGTCTTCCTTGTAGGAGTGTGGATATTATCCTGTCAATGACAGCATTTTACTTCAGGCTAAATCTTGAAATGTTCTTTTTGATGATGAAAGCAATGCCATTCCTCTTCAATTTGTCATTCCTGGCATAGTAGACCATATAATTGTCTGATTCAAAATGGCCAGTACCAGTCCATTTAAACTAAGTACAGCCTAGAATATTGATATTTATGCATTCCATTTCATTTTTGACAATTTCCAGTTTTCCTAGATTCATACTTTCTACATTGCATGTTCCTACTATTAATGGATGTTTGCAGCTGTTTCTTCTCGTTTTGAGTCACGCCACATCAGCAAATGAAGGTCTCGAAAGCTTGACTCCATCCATGTCATTAAGGCCGACTCTACTTTGAGGAGTCAGCTCTTCCCCAGTGTTATTTTGAGTGCCTTCTAACCTGAGGGGCTCATCTTCTGGCACTGTATCAGGCAGTGTTCAGCTTCTATTCGTAAGGTTTCACTGACTAATTCTTTTCAGAAGTAGACCCCCAGGTCCTTCTTCCTAGTCTTAGTCTGGAAGCTCAGCTGAAACTTATCCACCATGGGTGACCCTGGTGGTATTTGAATACCGGTGGCATAGTTTCCAGCATCACAGCAACATGCAAGCCCCCACAGTATGACGGACTGACAAATGCATGTGGGTAGCTTAAAAATAATTATTTTTTATACCTATTTTTGATGCTTATCATGTTTGTCTTGCTCTGTAATTATTTCTGTCCTTTCCTCCTCTCTAAGAGTTTAGGGTGCTTGAGATTCCTGTTGTTGTTAGTTGCTGTTCAGTCGCCTCTGACCCCTGGTGGCTTATGTATAAGAGAACAAAATGTTGCACAGTCCTACACCATCTTCATGATCGTTGGTATGTTTGAGTTCGTTATTGTGGCTTTTGTGTCAGTCCATCTCATTGAGGATTTCCCTCGTTTTCTCTGACCCTCTACTTTACTAAACATGGTGTCCTTTTCTAGTGATAGGCCTTTCCTGGTGACATGTCCAAAGAAAGTGAGCTGATTTCTCGCCATCTTTGCTTCTAAGGGGTATTTTGGTTATATTTCTTCTAAGACTGATTCGTTTTTTTCTGGCAGTCTGTGGCTTATTGAATATTCTTCTCCAATACCATAGTTTGAACACATCAGTTCTGTCTTTTTCACCATCCAACTTTTGCATGCGTATGAGGTAATTGAAAACACCATGGTTTGGATCAAGTACACCTTAGTTATCAAAGTGGTATCTTTGCTTCTTAAAACTTTAAAGAGGTCTTTTGCAACCAATTTTCCCAACACAGTATGTCATTTAATTTCTTAACTGCTGTTTCCATAGATGTTGATTGTTGATCCCAATAGAATGAAATAATTGACAACTTCATTGTTTTTCTCTATTTATCATGAAGTTGTTTACCAGTCCAGTTGTATTTTTTTTTTTTCCCCACATTCAGGTGTAATCCATTCCTATGGCTGTAGTCTTTGACTACATGTCGAATTGTTTCAGTACAGTGCAAACATTTACTAAGAATCCACTCTATGGAAAGCATTACTTTGCATTCTGTAAGGAAAACCCTGTGCTAGAGATTAGGTACAGTGTACTGCTAGTAGTATTCCTTACAGAACTCGGAGCTATGCTTTCCGTATAGTAGATTGTGAGTATATATCTGAATTTTATTGAAATCAATTCAACATGTCTTTTAAGTTGTAAAAACAGGATTAATTTTAACATAGTCATACTTGACCATTTGCAGGCAACACTATTAAGCTGGTGATGCTTGTCTTTGGTTCCTAGATACCTTTCAGAATCTTTTTTTTACTCCACTGTACTGATGCGTTACTTTTTCAGATCTCTTCACTACAAGATAATGTATGCTGAGCAGTTATTGTCTTAATATTCTGCCTGTTCCAAAGAATATTTAAATTTTTTTAAAGAAAGTGGAGCTGGGAGGAGGTCTTTGTAGTGGGCAGGCTAATTTCCCCTAGAGTTCAAATTGTATTAGGCCTGTTATGCCTGTGTAGAGCCTTACCTCACCCTCAGTCACACATCTGCTTTTCAGTAGCAAGGACTCAGCAAATGTTTACTGAGAGCTTACTGTGTTCTGGTGCCGTGACAAATGAAAAAGTCTGGCCTGGCCTGCTGGCAGGATCCTAGGCTTGCTTTTTACTTTTTGGTGTAGGCATGAAAAGTGGTAGACATTCAGAAGTGAAGAAATCCGCGGAAAGGATTTAGACCAGGCGATTGGTTTGTAAAAGAAACTGTACATTTTATTTGTTTCTCCCCAGTATACTTGACAGTTAATAATGGTTTGTATTGACTAATAACTCATTGCCATCAAGTCAATTCCGACTTATAGCAGAGCCCTGGTGGCGCAGTGGTTAAGAGTTCAGGCTGCTAACCAAAAGGTCGGCAGTTCAAATCCACCAGCCACTTCTTGGAAAACCTATGAGGCAGTTCTACTATAGGTTCCCTGTGAGTCAAAATTGACTGAACAGCAATGGGTTTTTTTGTTTTTTTTAATAGGGGGATTAATCTAAATTGGAGATAATAAAAGTACCCACCTTGTAGGTTGTTCTGAATATCAAATTAGGATATGAACAAGACACTATATGTAGTACCTAGCACAGTAAGCTCTCAATAAAGGTTAGTTATCATCATCATCATTATGCCATTCTGAGGGTTCACTGTCTTTTATTTTTCCTGTTTTCCTTTATCTTTCTTCCCACTGGTTCCCATCAATAAAATTAAAAAAGTTTCAATACTTTGAAAGTTATTTTTATGAGTCCCTAAGATGTAGAAAACAGTATATAGTCACTTATTTCTTGATATAAAGGTTGCATCATAAAGGACTGTGCATGTTTTGAATTCACTTTTAATCCCCGATGCGTTTATTAATTTGCCTCTTCCCCCAGAAAGGTGACAGAGTTTTCACTACCAGCACGGTCTCTGGGGGCTATGCAGAGTATGCTGTTGCAGCAGATCACACAGTTTACTCACTGCCAGAAAAGCTGGATTTTAAACAAGGAGCTGCTATCGGTATCCCTTACTTCACTGCGTATCGAGCTCTCTTCCTCAGGTAATAACACACTCTGCCAACTGCATAGCTGACACCAGAGAAAGGCAATATTAACTACCTTCCTTCCTGCCATCTGTCCATCCATCCGTCTGTCATTTGTGGTTACCATTTAGTTACCATTAAACATTTATAGAGTGAAAACTGCTAATTTGGGGGATTTTGCTAATCACTGGGGTACAATGAGGAGCAAAACACTGTCTTCCTCTTCAAGATGCCCACAGTCTAGTAAAGGAGATAAATGTAAGAGTAATAATAATTATATATAATGTGGACTGTGCAATGGTAGAGATGTGTATAGGGGTTTGTGGAATCACGAGAGATAGGCCTGTGGTAATTGGATAGGGCTTCTAAGTGGGATGTGAGGCTTGGATTATTTTAAAGCCATGGTTCCAGAATCTTGTTATATATCAGAGTCATGTGAGCACCAGTTTAAAAGTGCAGTTCAGGGCCCTACCTGAGGCCTATTAATCAGTTTCGAGAACTGGGACCTGTGAATCTACATTTTAATCAAATTCTGCAGCTGTTTGAAAAAGTTCAGAGGGATTTAGCCTGGGGAAGGGTAGTGGGGAGGGGAGAGGGCATATTAGGTGATGGGAACAGCATGGTGTATGGGGAGAAACAGTGTACGCATGGAGATATCTATAGCAATTTGGCTTTGTTGGATGGATTTCAAGACAAAGTGTGGCAAGGAATAAGGTTGGAACATAGTAATCTCAATAAGTGTTAGCTATTACCATCAAATAGGTAGGTTCCAGATTATAAAAAACTGTATTACAAATTTCACATATTGTTCTAGAAGAGATTGGGGCCGTGACATGTTTTGTTAAAAAGAATGATATGGCCTATTTGTGTTATTGAGATCACATATCTGCTGTGTGAAGGATGGATTTGAGGACAGGAATGGAGACAGGGTTAGGAGGTTCTTGTAAAGCCTCCTCTAGATAAAATACATACCGGTCAGAGCAAGGGGCATGGTAGAAGAGGTGAAAAATAAAGGACAGCTAGTTAGGGGGATAAAGTCAGGAATATTTAGTGATTGTGTGGAGGATGAGAGAGAAGAAGGACTAAGAATACTTCTAGCTTGGGTGATGTTTAACTGAGACAAGAAAAAGAAGAAGGACCAGGTTTCAATGGGAAGCTTAGTTCAGCTTTGGACTTGAAGCTCAGAGACAGGCATCCCCAGGGAGAAGTCCAGCAGCCTGTTGGATATAGGAATCCGAAGCTTGAAGGCTGGAGATAGAAATGTGGGGATATCAGCATGTAGGTGATAGTTGACAATATGACAAGGAATAGAAAAACAGTAGAGTGAGTATGAAACCTAGTAAACACCAGCACTTAAGAGTGTCGTCAGTGGAAGGAGATAATGTCATGAGGAGAACAAAAGGGAACTGATCCTAAGGCCAAGAACATCTAAAGATCCTGGTGGAATAGTTAAGTGCATGCAGTTCGAATGCACAAAGACCTGAGTTAGAGTACTATCTTCACCTTGTGCTAGCTATGTGAAGTTTCCAGATTTGAGAAACAGTTTCTCAGCTGTAGTTTCCAGATTTGTGAAACATGAATAATAACAGCGTCTACCTCACAGAATAGTGAGAACTAAAGGGCATAGTGCATGTAAAGTTCTTAGTACAGCATCTGGTGTAGGGTAAGGCTCAATGTTCAATCAGTGTTGGCAGTGTTAGTGGGAACAGTATTGTTACTAAGGAGAGAGGTTAGGTATCAAATGCTGCAGCGAGGGCTATTCAGAAGGTAATTTCAGTTGGGTTTAGCAATTAAGAAGTCCCTGGTAACTTTAGTCAGATTATTCTCAGTAGAGTGGTGGGACAGAGGCTGGGTGGAATGAGTTGAGGAAGGAAATGGAAACCAGTTCCTTGAGTGGAAACTACTCTTTTTAAAAAATGGGAGAGACAATGAGAGAGTAGGAGATTATTTGAGGAGACTATGGGGACAAAGAGCGTTTCTTTAAGGATGGACTTGAGCATGTTCGTAGCTGAATGGAAGGCTCTAGTACAGAGAAAAAGATTACAGATTTGGACAAGAGGGTGGAATGGCAGTTGGAGCAAGTTCCTGCATGAGGCAAAATGGAAAGGTCATAGGGCGTAGGTGGAGAATTTGGCTTCAAAGAAAAAAAGACATGTCATCCCTTAAGCCTAGAAGAGGTAAAGATGGCATAATTATGGAAACATTTCTGGGTAGGGAGGTGGGGTGTTCAAAGGAGCTCATATGTGGTGGCCTCTATTTTCCTAATTAAAGCAAAGTGATCTCTTGAGAACAGAACTGGAGTGGCACCAACGGCATGATCATGTGGTTTCCTTCTACAGTACTCAGCTATTTGGATAAAGTATCAGGGAAGGTGGATTTTAGCCTTAATCTAGGGCTGGAATATTGGTGGCAAAATGGAACAGTTCAAAGGAAATGAGAGCACTCGAGAGGGAGAAGCTGGGGGAAGCTACCATGGGATCCAGGCCAAGTAGGGAAAGAAGTGAGGCCAAGAGCATTAACTGGGCAGAAATGGAGCTTTTGAGACATAGTGACCTCTGTGAAGTTGAAGAAAAGGTTCTGAGAGAATGTGGGCTCATAGAAGGAGGATGAGGATCACTGGCATAGCATTGCTCATCAGCGTCTGATGTGTCTCAGATGGAATGGTTGCTGCTGCTTAACCAGATTGAGCCCTGGGAGAGAGTGGCTAAAGTGGAGAGTAACTCAAGAGTTGTGATGCTAGGTTTTCTTTGAGTGAATGTTGAAATCTCCTAGATTAGGGCAGGATTTGGGGTGGAAGAAAAGCCTATGGCACAGGTACCTAGAGTCTTCGGTGACTAGGAGGCCAGGAGAGGACATGGACGGGTCAGTGCTACGGCCCTCTGTGGTGAGCTCCAGTGGAGGGTGACTGTACACTCCTCACAGGGTAGGAGGAGCATAGCAGTGGGAACCAGGGGTTAGCCTGCCTTTTCCCCACCCATCCAGGCCCCAGTACTTAGGAGAATGTGTTCTTAGTGTTGTTTATAAGGGTTTTTTTTTTTTTTTTTAATTTGTTGGGAAGTATTGCATACCCCGTAGTATAACATTGGTGATCTTACATTTGTATTTTACTTTTTAAAAGTCAAAGTGTTTTGGTAATAGTTGTCTCGCTTCATCATTTCCAGCCCTCGTTTAACTCATGTCCCCAGTCCCCTTCTCTCCAAGCAAGAGGGTTAGAGAAAACGTTATTTATTGTTCATTATTGCCATTTATTAGCCGTTGGCACAGAGCCTTGAGCAGGACTGTGGGTTACTGTGTTCTCACTCCCAGATGGAGCATAATCTCTCTGCAGTGTCCCCACCCCCTATTGTCCGAGGAGTGAGAGATCCTCCCTGAGAGCCTAATCTGCATCACACAACAGCTGCTGGCATGCGACATTAGCCCTCTGTCCATCTGGAATAGTAAAGCACCCCAAAGCTGTCTTGCCGCATGTTCCATGTTTTCAGAACATTATAGAAAAGTACTAATATGAACCAAAAGTAAAAAGAATGAAATGTCATTTCACCAGAGGACCTGGGAACTTTAGATGGTGACATGGGAACATTTGAGATGGGATTTATTATATTTATTACTCTCTTCCCATGGCTGAGTCAGCATTGCTTTCTGGAATGAGGGCATAGAGGCTGGCACAACCCGATGTTCAAAGGCTTGGTGAAGTCAAAATGTTATCCTACGCCTGGGGAGAGAAGAGTCTAGCTACTGTGTTTACTTGGGCATTCTCCTGGACCACAGAGTAGAGGATGAGCTACAGGAAACCTGCTTTGACACCCTCTGTGGGAGCACATGGGAATGAGAGACCACAGCCTTTCTAGGTCTCATAGTTTCACTTCACATACCTGCAAGGATTGAAGCCTCTCAGAAGGTAGCACCATGGGTGAGATCCCAGCACCCAGCACAGGGCCTGGCACATAATAAAACAAAACAAAAAAAAAAAACCAATTGCTGTGGAGTTGATTCTGACTCATGGCAACTCCATGTGTTGCAGAGTAAAACTGTGCTCCATAGGGTTTTCATGGCTGTGATGCCAGGCCTTTCTTCCAAGGCACCTCTGGACGGGTTTGAACTGCCTACCTTTTGGTTAGTAGTCACGAGAAAACTGTGTCACCCAGGTATTCCTTGGCACATAGTAGATTCCTAGTAAATGTTTGTCGAATGAATGAGTGGATAAAAGAAAGGAAGAAAGAAAGGGAGGAAGGAAGACAGAAAAGAAAGAAGGAAAGGAGAAGGAAAGGAAGAAAGAAAGGTTTTCTTTTACCTGTGGCTCTAAAGGACCATTGTTTGATCCTGTGGAGCTGGGAGAAGAATTTTGGGCTGTGTGTCAGGATAAGTTTTCTCTTTGGGTATTAGCTAATCTGAGGGTAGAATTTCCTTAAGGATACTGAAAAGTATCTGAGCTTAATTAGCTTAAAAAAATAAGGTGATGGAACCCATGCTTTTTTTTTTTTTCTCCCACCAGTGCTCGTGCGAAAGCTGGGGAAACTGTTCTGGTTCATGGAGCTAGCGGAGGAGTAAGTATTTTTTTTTTTAAGTTTATTTTACAAAAACCTTTGTGGGTTTCACATTATATTTCATTTAGTCATTTTTAAAAGCCACGTTTATAAATATAGTCAAGGATGCCATTTTCCTTTATCTTGTGAAGCTTCTTCTGAAGGTGATTCTTTGTCATTAGTTTAGCATTTCTTGGTTAATAAATTCAACCAATTACCCCATCAAAAATATATTATTAGGTTGTCCACCGGTGTTGGGGCTGGACCAAGGTCATCTGACCTTGTGTTTGCCTTCAAGTAGCATATATTAGAAAAATATTTATTTAGAATTTTAAACAGTTCTTTTAAGGTTAATATTATTTCCATATCCCCTTAGATAAGAAAGCGAAGGCTCGTTAAAGCTTTACCAACATTGCCCCAGACAGTACTGCAAAGCCACACTGTGAATCCTTTCTCCTTTCTATCTCCCTTCGCCTGCTTGCCTGCTGTGCTTTGATGACATTCGTGCAGTGCACAGTCTTCGCTGTGTCCTTACCACCACAATGTATGGCTTAAAATGCTAATGTTGGATAGGAACTAGGAAGAGGAGACTCAAAACTTTTAAAATAAGCCCTTCAGTGAAATCACCCAACGCAGGGCTGTCAGAAGCCTCTTCAGGAAACTGGCTGTCATTCTGCCTCTGAGGAGCTTAGAGGGAAAGTTAGAGCTTGGAGGTTGGAATTTAACAAGAAATCCACATGACCTCTATCCTGCATGTTGAGCCTTCAGAAATTTCGGAGACAGGATTTCACGTTTTAGAATAAAGGGCCTGGGGATAGATAACTCACCTTGAGGAAGGTGATCAGCCCTTTTGGAGCACTGTGTACTCTTGGAGGTAAGTTGAAAGAAATACCCTATAAAAATGGTACATCACCCCCCCTGAATAATGGGTGGTATCCTGGAAGGTGAAAGGTGGGCGAACAATTCAGCCCATTGTGTTTCTCTGTTACTTTAGATAGATGAATCACAAGGTTTCACACCCAGCTCCCTGCCTACCTCAAATAGATCAATTTTGAAGGATTTAGTAGATCAGACTACTAAAAAACACCACAATTGTCTTTATAGGGCTTGAAAAAATATGACCAATATACCTTGTCAAAACTCCCCTTGTTTAGCTTCACTGAAGAGGCTATTTTTGAGTTAAATTAAGTTTAACCTTAAATAACTAAAGTATCTGTCAAACAAATGCATGTATTTAAATTGCTCTGGCTTTCAGGGAGCTAACTTTGTGCTCTGTATGGAAATGAAAACGAGAGATTTCAGTAGGAAGGGGAGAGAAGAGTTTAAAGAAAATCTTTTTGTTCCCTTTACTCTCTTGTAAAAAGCCCAGTTGCTTCACCATGATTTTCTTTTTTTAAAAAAAAAAAAAGGCAAAATCCACACTGTTCTCTGAGCTGGCTGAAAGAGCTGGCTGAGAGTCTGTTAAATCCTTGGCTGGCAGGGATAGGCTGACGACCTGGTGTGTGAAGCCCTTCTGATCCTCCCTGCCCTGGGTTTTGTCTTGCTTCTGTTTGTACTTTCTGTCCTCATTTAATTCAAATTCTCTTGAAATTTTGTTTAAAATAGTGTGGAATTTACGAACACAGCTATTATCCAGATATGTTGGTGGGGAGTGCCCTAGTTAGCAAAATATATAGAAGGAAAATAAACCAAGAAAAAAAAAAAAAAAACTCATCGCCATCGAGTGGATTCTGACTCATAGCAACCCTATAGGACAGAGTAGAACTGCCCCATAGAGTTTCTAAGGAGCATCTGGCAGGTTCGAACTGCTGACCTTTTGGTTAGCAGCTATAGTATTTAACTACTATGCCAACAAGAGACCTCCAGAAGGAAAATAGTGGACACATAATGGTGCATAATCCATTGAAAGAGTATTGCTAGTATCATTGTTGAGAAGAATAGAATAAATGGTGCCTTTAAAATAGCTATTGGGTATCTATAGTTAAAGCGTAAGGAGATACTATATTTCATTAAGTTTTTAGTTTAAAATTTCATTAGAGGCTTAGTTTTTTGAAACTGAAAATTAAAGTAACCAGAATCAATTGTGCTGCCCCATAGCGTATTGTGTTTCATCTCTCCCCCACCGTTCCATGAGACTTTGAGTTCCATGTGCTTGTTTGTTTTTGGTTAAATCAAATAAATCCCTGCCATGACTGGAGTCTCAGCTCATCACTCCCATATGCCATATAAAGTTTAAGGTCCATTTCAAGCCTGAGAGTCCTTGATTCTGTTACAATTTTTATTAATTTCTAGCATCAGTTTTCATTTTAATTATTTTTCTATTTTACTTTCCTCTGAATCAGTGGTTACCAATGGGTGGTGTCCCCACCTCTACCACCACCTGAGGACATTTTTAGACATATTTCATTTCCACAACTGGGGAAGGCAGTACTACTGTCATCTGGTAGGAAGAGGCCAAGCTTACTGCTAAACATCAATGCACAGGACAGCCTCCCACAGCAAAGAATTATCCAGTTAAGATGTTAATAAAACCAAGGTTGAGAAACCCTGCTCTGAATGTATATGATATGACTACCATTCCTTTGGCATTTAATCAAACATGTATATCTTAGAATTGTTCTTTAATTAGATTACTCATTTATCTATATTCCTAGAATACTCTTGTACCTTTTTTGTACCAAGCACATTTGTCTGTTATCATAGTGATGTCATCTAATCCTGTGGCTTTAAATACCATCTATAAACTGGTGAATTTTAAATTTCTCTTTCCAGCTCTGAACTGTTTCAAGTCCCTACCCATATTCAACTGATTTGCTGAGCCTTTTCACTTAAATAAGCAAAATGTAGCTCAGCATGTACAAAGTGAGAGTTCTTGATACTTAAGCAAACTCAATCCTCCCTAGTCTTCTCCATCTCAGTTAATCCCCAGTTAATCTGGCCAAAGGCCTAAACAACATCCTGGATTTTTTTTTCCCTACCACCCACCTTCAATCCATGGGGAAGTCCTAGGAGTTTACATCTAAACTGTATTTAAATTCATTTTTATCTTTCTAGCCTACCACTTTAGTCCAACCCAGCCTTATCTCTTATGTACACTATCTTATACTAACTGCTCTCCTTGCTCTTGTTTCCCCCCACCCCTTCATTTTCCCTCACATATAATTGGAGTGATCTTTTTAAAGCCTAAATCAGATCCTATCGCTTCCCTATGAAAGCTCTCCAATAATTCTTCATAGCTTTTAAGTAGAATCCACATCCTTTACCTTCACTTTCAAGGTCCTATGTGACTGGGCCTCTCTGTGCCTCCCTGACCTCATCTCCTTCCACTCCCTTCCCCATTGACCTTCTTTCTGTGCTTTGATCACCCCAGGTTCATTCCCACCTCTCCAGTTTAGCCATGGCCATTCACTCTGCCTTCAACATTCTTCATGTGACTTGTTCCCTCACTTCATTCGGGTCTCATTTCTTCAGAGTGGCCCTTCCTGATCACCTGATAACCGAAATACCCCCTCCACCATCTCTCTCTAACCCAATGGCCTGTTTGTCTTCATAGCACTTATAATTTTATGAATTTATTTTATTCAGGTATTTTTAATGTGTTTATTATTGTCACCCCTCATTAGAGTGTTTTGCGCATACCCGTACCCATTGCCGGCAAGTTGATTTCAACACATAAAAAAAACATATTGACTCTAAAGGACAGAGTAGAACTGCCCCATAGAGTTTCCATGGAAGAGCTGGTAGATTCAAACTGCTGGCCTTTTGGTTAGCAGCCAAGCTCTTAAACCACTGTGCCACTGTCATAGAGGTTAGGATTTACAACACATAAGACAATTACATCAGATCACAAAATAGAGGACAACCACACAATACAGGGAATCATGGCCTAGCCAAGTTTTCACACATTTTTGGGGGACATAATTCAATCCATGACAGTTAGCTATTGTTTTTCTTATTTCTTCATTTAGACTGTAAGTTCCTTCAAGGATAGGGTATGACTTAGAAGAATCTTAAGTTCATTGTATGTATTAAATGTTTGGAGGAATGCAACAAATCAAAAACTTTTTTTTTCCAGGTTGGACTAGCAGCATGCCAAATTGCTAGAGCTTATGGCTTAAAGGTTTTGGGTACAGCTGGTTCGGAGAAAGGTCAAAACACCGTTTTGCAAAATGGAGCCCACAAAGTATTTAATCACAAGGACGTTAATTATATTGACGAAATTAAGGTAAAATTTTCTACAATGTTATAAATAAAACTTTTTTTTAGAAACTTACTTTTTTTAAGTTTTTTGCCAACTACTCTCTTAAAGTTGTTTATTTTTTTCTTATTCCTACATGTGCGTTTAAAAAGTTGTTTAATTTAAAAATCAGAAATGTTTAATTTTTAAACTTTCTGCTTTGTCTGTGTGTAGCAAATGAAATATAGCCTCTGTAGATTTTTTAATAAAAAAAAAATTGGTACTCTTTAATGCAAATCATATTTTAAGTCAAGCCGTAGCTATGTATTTGTAGCTGGGAAGTGTTCTTAATGTAATTTGATGTGACTTACCCATGGAAGATGAGATACCTTACCACAGATTACAAACTGGATCTGTCTAGGATTTAGTAAATAAAGTACATTAACTGGATACTTTGGAGGAATAATTACAACCTCAACCAAACCCATGAGGTAGCATTTACCATATATTTTTACCCAAATAACATGTGTGCAAATAACATGCAGCAGTCTATGTTTTTTTTTGCCAACCCCTAACCACCAGGTATTTTTGTAAGCGTGCTATGCTAATTTTTTTTTTACATGTTGCTATAAAAAAATTAATGAAGTGCACTTTCGAAAATACCTTGGTGGGGGTGAGGTTGTCAAAAAAAGTAAGACATGCACTCTATTTGTGTTAAAACATGGTAATTAGTTGTTTCATGTATCCCTAGCTATAACTGAATTTAAGCAGCCCTTAGAGCTCCCTGTCTGTGCTATAGTAGGGATTTACTAAACACTGATTACCTTGTTAATCCTCAAACTACTTGCTCATGTTGAGAATCAGTTAGAATTTTTCAGGTACTGATTACTATGTAAACCAGGTCATTAAAAACTGATTAAAAATATGTGTGAGGGTTTGTTTTTTTTACCACTAAATCGTCTTACCAAAAAACTGAGCCAAGGCTGTCACTTATTATGTGTCTAATAAAACTAGATCCCGAACTTAACCCTGATACCATTATCTAAGAGTATTTACAAATATGAAAAATGATCAGTTATTTTAAGAATATGGCTTTTGTGTCACAGTAATCTAATTTGTAAGACCATGCAGTCTTATAGCTTAAGTCTTTCCCGTTCTCGAAAACGTTCTCATAACCTTTTACCTCACTCCTATCTCTCCTCCCTTTTAAAACAACTTCTTGAAAAAGTAGTGACTACTTATTGCTTTTCATTCTTGACCTCCCATCTCCTTCCACTGCAGTTTGCTCTCTTCCAACTTCATAAACTGCTTAAGAAGGTCACTGATACACTCCTAATTACTGGTCCACTAGTCTGGCAATGGGGTTTGGGAGTCTTGTCTCAGTCCTCATTCTATTTGATTTCTCAGCAATCTATGACACTGACCACATCTCCTTGAAACATTCTTTTCTTACCTCCCTGACTATTCATTTTTAGTCTCCTTCCTCTTGTATTACTTAAATGTTGGTGTTCTTCAGATCTTTTCCTTTAATCTCTCATCTTCTGGTGCTAAACTTTCATCCTGATTAATCCCAGATATTCTCATGGCTTCTGTTATTACCCAAATGCTGCTGATTTCTAAAACTGTATCTGGCTTGAGCAACATTCTTTCCTATCAGCCTACAAGACATTCCCACTCATCTAGTCATCTACCCATCTGGCCACCCAAGATGGAAACCTGCATTTCATTTTTTATTCCTATCTTCTTTTCACAGTTCTTCCTCCCACACATCAAGTTGATCACCTTATTCTTTCAGTTTCACCTATGATGTGCCTTTCAAATCTCTCTATTTTTCTCTCTTCCCCCCACCATTGTGACCTAGTCTAGGCCTCATCTTCTCTGCCGTTGACAATTATCATAGTTCCCAACTGAGCTAATACCTGCCTCTGTCTTCTCTGCCTTCTCCAGAGTTATTTGGTTCCATGTTTAAAAAAAAAAAAAATCTTCCGAAATAACTGAACAGGAAACTCCATGTGGATAGGAATTTTTGTTTCTCTTTTTCCCTGACGTACCTTCAGTGTCTAGAACAGTGCCCAGCATGTGAATTAACACTTGCCAAAAAAAAAAAAAAAAATCAAACTCTTTAACATTGCATTTAGTGTATTTTCACAATATGCAACAGTCTACAATTCCCCCACCAATCCCCCTTGCTCTGATACATACTCCGGCTCTCTGGGCTACTTTCTAATCCTGACTGGTGCTCTCAGCCCCTCACACCTTTGCTTTTCTATTTCTTCTGCCCAGACTCTTCCTGTGCCTCATTTCTACCTGCCTCTTGCTTATCTTCCTTTTTTTTTTTTTTTTTTGCCTAGGGAACTCGTATTCATCCCTCAAGGCTCAGATCATCATGCCTGTAAAACTTTCTCTGACCACCGCAGGCAATCAGACTTTAACTTTTTCTCCATAACCTATGGTTTATTTCTACTAATGTAGTGCTTAGTCCATTACATCATAGCTAGGAATATCTTATTGTCCATCTTCTTAGTTTTGTTTTTACATTTTAAGCTTCCGATGTTCATCTTTGAATTTCTAATAACACAATGCCTGGCACAGGTATTTATTTTTTCATTAAAATAAAATTGATACAGATATGTAGAGCTTTTTAAGAGCAAGGTCTATATCTTGGGAACCAAGAGCAAAAAAAGAAAAGACTAGTGTGACAAATGGATTATTGGTCATTTAGAACAAAACTGAATACACAAAAAACACCCTGCAGCTCCAAGCAACCGATGTTTGTTCTTTTTGTTTTTTAATAAAAATCGGAGTCCCTTGAGAGCTTTGTGGTTTTGGTTTGTTGTTGGTTTCTCTATGAAAATACATTTTGGACACAAAATTTTCAGCCAAGGAAAAGTATTTTATAGTTAAGTAGAATCTAAGCACCTGAAATTCCAGGCATATTTTATTTTATTACAGCAATTTTTTTTAGTACAGATCGTTATCATTTTAGATGTTATGGCTGGTGCCTTGGAATTATATTGTCATTATATAATTAGGTCATTTTAGAATTTGCATTATTAGCCTTAAAAATACCATCTAAAATGTAATTTGAAACACATTTCTGAATTATATGGGGCTATGGTAACTATTTTAGTTTTTTGCTTGTTTATTTACCCCATTATACATTCTTTTATATAGAAATCTGTTGGCGATAAAGGAATTGATGTGATTATTGAAATGCTAGCTAATATAAATCTTAGTAATGATTTGAAACTTCTGTCACATGGAGGACGAGTAATAGTAAGTATTTCATTTTCTTACCACTTTGAAGTTTTACCATAATCTTAGATTATTAAACCACATGTTTACATCTAACATTATTTTGTAGTAATCTTTAATGGGAGGTATGTCGTTTTTCATAATAGGTTGTTGGCAGCAGAGGTCCTATTGAGATAAACCCACGGGACACCATGACAAAGGAGTCTAGTATAATTGGAGTTTCTCTGTTTTCATCATCCACGGTAGGGAATGAAACGATTCTGATTTTGTTAATTAAAAATTGATACAGTTTGCCAAGTCAGGCTTACTGGAAGTTTATTGAGTAGATGTTAAACTTAGCTCTCTGACTGGTGGGGTGAGTTGATGATTAGGCCCTAGAAGATACTAGGACATCAGTATAATTTATTATCCAAGTCAGATCAATTTTGAAAAAGAAAGAAAGTACTATAAGTCATTACGTCAGAGCAATGGGTGTTTTGTAAACTGAGACTGTCCTGGGCAAATTGGAGTTTATGGTTACCCTGTAAAGAACTACTTTTTCTATAGGTTTGTCTTCAAGTTGACCAAAACCACACACTTGTAAGATACTCTTATCTATAACTCTTAGATTCTGAAGTTTTTTAATACTTCTGGGAGTTAAATTATATAGTCCATTCAAAAAAATCTTTTCTTCTTTCCCTTAGGAGGAATTTCAGCAGTCTGCAGCAGCCCTTCAAGCTGGGATGGAAACTGGTTGGTTAAAACCTGTAATAGGTTCTCAGTATCCACTGGAGAAAGTAGCACAGGCTCATGAAAATATCATTCATGGCAGCGGGACTGCTGGAAAAATGATCCTTCTCTTATCTGATTAGTTCTTTCATGTATTTGCTGTGTAATTAGAGTTTTCCTCCACCCACATTTTACTTACACTATCTTTGTTTTAATTAGTATTCATTTGACTCAATAGTTTCTTATATTAAAAAGCAAGATTTTTCTTTAGAGATCATGGGTATTGGAGTAAAATTGTTAGTTTGTATCTTCTGCTTTCAGCCAAGGAGTCATCATTGTTGGAAACAGAATGTTAGTGTCTGGTTGACATTCAGATGCATTCCAGGAATTCTGAACTGATATTTGATGATTAGTAACTTTGACTAAAACATGCTAATTCAAAATAAAGATTTCCATGCCTACTTATTCATAAAAAGGTTCTTTAATCTCTGATTAACCCAGAATTATATTGGACTCTGAAGATTTTCTGGACTAAAAAAGATTCCTTTTCCAAAGTAATCTTATCTAGATCTATAAGTCTTTTGGAAGGGCAAGAATAAACAGTGTCCAGAGAAATTTGTTAGCTTCCTCAATATCTCCCAAGATAGTAGAATATTCGCCATTTTAATGATTAATTACCAATGACCCATTTGTTCTGTGAGGACAACAACCTTATCTTTCTGGTAATGTGATACTAGGGACATAGTTTCCAAGTAGATACTTTTTGATTGATTAAATTTTTCAATGTAGATTTAGAGTTATCTGTGTGATTGTATAATATATTTTTTCAAATTAGCAAACTCACAAATTTGACACATTAAGAATGACCTGCTTTTGTTTTCATAACATGATAATCTTCAGTAAATTGTATAGAAAATTAAAAACTGTTTATCGTGTTTGTCTTTGTATAGTACCACAGTGAAAATGATTGCAAGAAATGTTAATAATAGGTCATAATTTGAAATAATTTTTCAGGAATAATATGAGAGATCAAAACATAAGATATAGCTCTCAGGGAAGAAAGTGTACAATTTGCATTAATGTTTATGTGTCATTGCTACACGGTCCCTAATGGTTACTTTCTAACAGTGTTATTGTGCTGGAAGTTTTTATCTAACTAAATATAAGGGTGACTACTTAGAAATCTTGCCATCAATATTTATGTCCAAGAAAGTGACATTTGGTTGTTTATTGTTTTTTTCTTTTCCTTCATATTAGTACCACCTCTTACCTCTTGTTACCTTATGTAGTCAATTCTCTTTCTTGACCCAATTTGTGTCTGTTGAAGGACAATTTCTAAATTTCTGATTTGATCATGAAATCGTCCTTTAGCAGTGAGCAGAAAGCATGGCTCATTTTTATAATTGAGGGTGTCACTAGCTTTTGGTTGTATATGCCATGGCTGAAGTGATTTTACTATTGGTGTTTTCCAAGTTTCTTCGCTGTTTCTTTTATAGGCTAACTGCCCTGTGAAATAAGAAGATTGAAAAAAACACTAAAAAAATCTTAGTCATGAATCTAGAAGGTAACATTTTATGTATATCTTAAAATGAAGTATTCTATCCTCAAACAAGAAGATAAACGAATAATTATTCTGTAAAAGTCAGTTTAACCTGTTTGCACATTTGCCACTTCCATAGAATGAGCTAAAGTGGACTGAACACTTCAGGATACAGTTCAGTTAACTTAGAAGGCAAAAGCTAGCTAAATTTATGTATTAACTGTCATAAATATGATTATGTTGCACTGAGCATGTACTCTGCAGGAATGTCCTTGTAATGCCAGTTCTACTCTCGTTCGGACTTTTCAGCCAACTTCGTTCACTGCTTGGTTGGTGCCTTTAGCCTTAGGGTATTACACCAGTCACCACTCCCTGTCCCTGATGGAGCAGAGAATAACCTTTAACAGGTGTGGTTTCACCCCTTAACCTTCTGGATTTCTGTTCCTGTTTGCTTTGATGTCAGTGACCTAGAATCATATAATGTGTTAGAGATCGAGTAGATCAGTACTCTGAGCCCAGCGGGGTAAAATGACTTGCCAAAGGTTGCAAGATTAGCAGATTCAAACTTAGCTGACTTTTTTTTTTTTTAAAGCATTCTTTTGATATAAAATCACAACATTTTGAATTCTAATTTCCAGGCCTTTGGTTTTCCTGGCTTGCTGTACCTCTGGCTTCTGTAGGAGCTGAGATGCCTGCTTTCCAGCCTCCTTTTGCCTGAGATTTTTGTTCCTAACCATTCTAATCATCTTGACCTCAGTTTCCACCTATCTCCTGATTTGACAAAGTCTTTTAAAAAGGGATTATTCTATTAATCCATTTGTTCAACAAATATTTATTGAGTACTTAGAGTGTGACAAGGCACTGTGCTGGAATTTGAGGATACAAAGTTAATACACATCCTTGAACTTGCAGTTGAGTAAAGAAGAGAGCCCAGTAAAAAATAATTTTAGGGTTTAAGGGGGTAACATGGGAACAAAGAGAAGGGACTCTTCGTATAGCTTGGGATTTCCAGTTACGTATTTCATATTTTTGATGCATTTGTTAGCTTCCTTCATCCGGAGTAGCTTTGACCACTGAAGTACAAAATATGCTTCCGAAAGGAAAAAAAAGTTGAGTAGCATCTTATAATGTTAACTCAGCTTTACTAAGACAAGAATTATAGGTGTGCCAAGGGGTTTCCACAATTCAGAGTGTATAGAGCTTTTTTCTGCACGAGATAACTCCTAAGAGCAGCAGAGCCTAGTGGGTCACTCTAACCCAGCTCACTCAGCTTCAGCCACGCCTCACTGATAGGAAAACATTCCTACAACCCAGGCGTTTTCATTCACCCTCCTTAGCACAGTCCCTAACTCCCTCTTTAAAATACTAACATTTCTTAGTATCGTGATTTTTTTTTTAAATGGCGTTTAAAAAATCATCAGACAATTTTGCTAATCCATAGGGCTAACTGATTGATAGGAAGTGTGGGAACTTCCTACACCCAAGGAAAGAGCCTAGGAAAGGTTCTAAAAAGAAACTTTGGTTCATTTTGATCTGTATTGTTGACCCCTAGGTTTTGATGGAGACAGTCCATATATGTTCTTTAAGAGCAAGCCTGACACTAATCCCAAACCCCTTGCATGATAGATGCTTATTAAGTATGTGTTAAAAATGGCCACGTACTAGCAGACCCTGATTTATCCATTAAATGTAAAAATGCCGAAGAAGACTACGACAGCACTGGAAACTAAAGAAAAAAGGAAGTTCCAGCCAAAATCCACTGGAAATTTCTACTAACTTCCAGTGTCAATCAGCCAATTCATTGAATCATACTAGCTGCAGTATAGGTGGGAAAAAGCCTCAACTCAGTCACTGCCTCTAACTTCAGGACACAGGAATTACATTACCTGAAAAATCAAACCACCAGCTAGGTACCCAGAAATCATCTGAGCTAGCTAGGTTTGAGATCTACACTCACCCCTAGAATCTCTCAGCTCCTTGCTTTCACATGCATTTTGAGAAAACAGGTTTCAGTTTTCAGTACAACTACAGATTAAAGAGGGAGGGAGACTTTGCACCCTTGGATGGACAGTCACCTCAGAGAAAGCATTACAAATGGGTGGAGGGAGTAGGGCCCCGGGTTGCAGCAAATGCTGGAGAATGTACATCACCTGCACGAGGAACATTTGTCTCTAGCAAAGCCAGATTTTCTAGCAGTCAGAGCAGAAGATGCTCATGCCTTAGTCCAGGAGGCACTGAAATTGACACAAGATACTTCCGAAACCACTCCAGAGAGCTCTGAACAGGGAGGAGGGCCAAAGGCAGCTGAAACTCTGGTAAAGCTGTTGAGAGGATGGGTTATAAAGACTTGCTTTAAATCCTGGCTGTACTACCAAGTAGCTGTGCAGCCCTGGGCAAACGACATAATCATTTGAAGTCTCAGTTCCCTCATATGTACCGTGGGATAATATCTACCTCAGAGTTTGGAAGAATTAAACAAGAATTAATAGTGGTTACTAGAGGTGGGAGGGAAGGGAAAGGAGGTTAATGGAAAAAATCACATTGATTAAGGGTAGGGTTGCATAGCTGATTATTATAATTACTGTCAATAAGTTGTACACTTGTAAAAAGTAGACCTAGCAAAAGGTGTGATATGTTTACAACAACAACAAAAAAGAGTGGCTGCTGATGCTGCTTATGTACAACCAAACACCATGGGGATTTGTTCCTTGGTTTGGAGGTTTAGGATCATGTTTCATGAGACATCTTAGTTAATTGGCCTAATAATATGTTTAGTGCCTCTGTTCTACCACCTAGCTCATTGCGTAGTACCTGAGGTCTTAAAAGCTTGCAAGTGGCCATCCAAGGCATGACAGTTGGTCTCTATTTGCCTGGAGCAACAGAGGAAGAAGGAGTGTCAGGGATAGCAGGGGGATATGGAGTATGTGGCTAATTGCCTCCATGAACAACTGCCTCCTTTGCCATGAGACCAGAAGATGTGAATGGTACCTGGCTATCATTATTGAACATTTTGATCAAAGATTCTATAGAAAAATCCTGATCAAAAGGGGGAAAATGCAGAACAGAATTTCAGATTCTCACGGACTCCAGACTTTCTGGAGCCAAAGGGGCTAGATGACCTCCTGAAACTATTGCCCTGAGATAATCTTTAAACCATAAGCCAAAAATATCCCCTGAAGTCTTCTTAAAAACAAACAATAATTTAGCTTAACTTGTAAAAAAATGTCTGCCTGGAGCATTATGCTCTTTTAGGAGCTCTGTATATGAATCTAATTGACAAAGGCAACTTGAAAGATTAGACAGGAATCTTAGGGACCAGTGAGTTTATGTTAGTGGAGGAGGAACAAATCAGAAAAGGAGGGTGAGAATGGTTGCACAACTCAAAGAATGTAATCAACATCACTGAATTGTACAAGCAGAAATGATTGAATTGGTGCAGTTTTGCTGTGTGCATTCTCAACAACAATGAAATAAAATTAGAAGACAAAAAATAAATGAAATTTAAAAAAAGGAATTAAGATAATGCTTGTGAAGTACTTAGCATAAAGAAGTTCTTAAATAATTGACCTTTCATTTATATTAGCTGTAAAGAAAGAGCAAATTGAGGTGAAGGGGAGAAATGAAAAAGGAGCATCCTGAAACATGCAAAAAATAAAAGGAAACTCCCATAGGAGATATGAAGGAGCACAACTGACATTACTGAAAACAGTTGGTTTGATGGTTAATGTTACATGACAACTTGGTTTGACTGTGATTCTCACTGGTTTGGCAGAAACTATGTAATTATCTTCCATCTTGTGATCTGATGTGACCAATCAGTTGGAAAAGGAGTTTCCTTTGGGGTGTGGCCTGCCTCCATTACATAAATGGGTGTTCTGACAAAGCTCGCTGTCTCTCAACCCCACAATCTTCTACTTGTCTGACCTCCAGTTCTTGAGACATAAGCCAACAGAGGCCTCCAGCCTGTCCCCTGGCATTCAGATTTTGGATTCGCCAACGCCTGCAACTACATACACCACCAGCCTGTAGCCTGACCAGCAGATTTTGAGTTCATCAGGCCCTGCAACCAAGTGAACCAGCAGACGTCTTCAGCCTGTTGTCTGATCCACAGATTTCGGACTTGCCACCCCCCACAATTGCATGAGCCATTTCCTCACAATTATGTGAGCCATTTCCTTGAAGTAAATTTCTCTCTCTACATATCTACATATGCTTCACAGGTTTTGCTCCCCTAGAGAACACAGAATAAGACATTTGGCCATGTGGATGAATTTGTGACGCTCCCAAAATCTAGAGAATATAAAGATGAGAAAAAAATATATAGTAGAGCAAACAAAAAATGAAACTGCAAGCTTTGAATTATAGGTGTTCCCATAAAGAAACCAGAAAAATGAAACAGGTAATAATTAAAGAAAACTTCCCTGAGCTAACCTAAATATCTGAGTGTATACGTTGATAGTATTCATTGTGTTTAAGCAAAGAATGAAAACTACTAGTAATAAGGCATATACTTTAAAATTTTTCAATTTCAAAGAATTAGATTTTGAAAGGGACCATGGACAAGAATCATTATCTTTAGTTATATGACCCAAAACCTGGAAAATGCAAGAGAACAAATGGAAAACAAAAAAATATTAATGAATTCAGAAAGGTAGCTCACTGCATAATAAATATATAAAAATATGCAGAAATCAGTAATTTTCAGTTAAAAAATAAGATAAAAAATCCTACTCACTGCAGGAATATTATTATTATTGCTAATTTAAAAAAACAATGAACTGTAACTGACCCAATTTATAAGAAATGTACAGAACCTTTAAAAACTGTAAATTTTCCTAGAGGACAGAGAAGAATACTCAAAGGATTCATGGTCAAATTCATGTAAATATTCTCTCTCCATACTCGAGAAATACAAAGTAAGGTCTACAAAAATTTTAACAGCACTTTTTAGAAACTTGACAAAATATTTCTAAAGTGTTTTGAAAATTAAACTTGGGTGAGTAGCCAGGAAAATTCAGAAAAGAAAATGAGTTGGAACCAGCCCCAGCAGATAGGAAAATTTTTCCCAAGTTAGCATAGTAGAGCAATATTAGTCCAAGAATAACTAAATCAGTAGAACAAAATAGAGTCTAGAAATGCTTCTCATTTTTGTGTGTGTTAAAAATGGCTTCTCAGTGAGGAAAGAGGTTATCCAATAAGAGAACTGGGTATTGAGAAAAAAATAAAGTGTGACCACTCCTAACATTAAGTAGATTTTAGATGGTTCAAAAATTTAAACATAAATGAAATTACATAAGTCAAGGACATGGTAGAATATTTTTATCATCTTGAGAGGCTAAAAGCCTCTTACACCATTACTCTGAAGTGTAAATAAAAGTCGAAGTTAGGTAAAGTAGAAGAAGATCTCCAATAATAGATGAAGATTAATAACCGTAAAAAAAAAAAAAAGTTTCTCAAATTATTTAGTAAATGATGAACACTCCTGCAGAGAAATAGACACAAGTAGGTAGCTCATGAGAGTCCCTGGGTGGCCCAGCCAGTTAAGCATTTGGCTATTAACCGAAGAGTCGGTGGTTTGAATCCACCCAGAGGCACCTCAGATGACAAGGCTGGCTATCTGCCTTGAAAATTCTATGGGAGCAGTTCTACTTTGCACACATGGAGTCCCATGAGTCAGAATCAACTCGAAGGCAACTAACAACAGGTAATTCAAACAAAAAAAAGTACATTTAACGGTGGAAGTTAAAGAAAGAGGCTCAACCTCATTAATAGTAGAAGAAAGGGGCAACTCTCTTGTGCTATTGGTGGGAATATAAAATGATTTCTATTCTGGAGGATAGATGAGCATTGTCTTTACATTTAAAATGTGTGTGCTCTTTGACCCATTAATTCCACTATATGGATTTGTTCTAAAGAGATAGACTTGTTGGTAAAGGCATGTGTTCAAGATCATTTTCATTGAAGCATTGCTTATCATAGTAAAATATTGGAAACAATGTAAATTTCCATCAATTGGTAGAAATGCTGATACATCCATACAGTGTAATACAGTGTAGCTATTATGATAATGGAGATCTATTGTTACTGACATGAAAAGAAATTCAAGACGTGCTAAAAATCTTGACTTTAAAAAGCAATATAGAATGTATATAATTCCACTTCTGTGTACTTGTATGTGTTTGCTTATCCATTTCAAGAGATGCCTGGTAGTTTATCAAAATGTTTTGCCATAGTGGTAGGATTATAAATGGCTTCCCCAATACTTTTATTTTTCAAAAAATTTAAGTAAAAATTTATTTTTAATAAAAAGTTATTTCTCATAATTAAATCACTAGCTAAATTCTGTTTAAGAGAACTAATTTATTAAATAATGAATATTAAAAGGATCTAAAGAATGTAATCTCAAAAATCAAAGTAGATGTCTAAATCTCAGAGTACATGTATTTATCTTAAATCACATTTCTCTGTAATTATATGTTTACACATTCAGAATTGGTTCTTACCTGTGCTGATAATTTATGATTTACTCTTTTTTGGTTTTGGTTTTCTCATGATATGCTCTGTAAAATACTCTAGTATATTTGTATTACATTTGCATTAAGTGGACTGTAATGATTTATTTATTTTTCTTCTTTTTTGAAATAATTAATTGTCCTTACAGAATATCCTGTTTTATTTTAAAAAGATAAAGAATTCTTCAGGCAATGAGAACTCTCTGATCTGGGGAGGAAAAAGAAAAGAGCTTTGTGTTTACATTTCTAGTCATGAACTATCAGACTTAACTCCGGGTTAATATAAAACCCAAGATGAATTTAGTCTTATCAGTTTGTTTTGGTTGTTTATTTTGACTGAAGCATCACATTTGAAATCCAATTGTAAGCAGCACTTCTAATCAAAGCACTTTTTAGGTGTGACAAATACATTTAAACAAAATTGCACCCGTACATTATTCGATGAAATAGTATTTTGCTAGGAATTAACACTGTAATTCTGTTTCACAGATTATCGAGTTTCACAGTGATTCCGTTTTTTACATATCTTGCTGTTTTCTTCATCCTAGAATGGATTTTGAGTTTACTAGCTGGTTTCACTCAGTCTTGTTTATAGGGCTATTACTACAGTTTCTAAGTGCTTCTTAAATGATGCTCCTTTTTATGTCTATCAAACTACATTTCCACATAAATGAAAACTTTTAGATTGTAGAATTCTTTGCCTTTTTGTCAGTCTGCTGGCTAACCTAAACAGGAACACTATGTCCCAGAGTTGGTCTACCCAATGGTAGGTAGCTTATCTGGAATTTTTTTTTCACCATAAGGAAATACTAACCCCATTCACGCTTAAAAATTTATTTGCGTTCTTTTGTCTTTCTCTCTTGTGTCATTGGAAGCAATGACCCTTCTTTTTACAAAGCATCCTTTCTTTGAATCCCATTGCTCTGGCTTCTTTATGAGCTGTGTCCCTTGAGTCCTGTATCCTCAACCTCTCCCTGAAAATATACACATATTAATTTCTTTCCCATCTTGACTTCCAGAACATGCTGGTACACCTGGACACTTCTCAGTTTCCTTTGCAAATATCTTTTCTTCCACTCGCTTCTTAAATGTTGGTGTGCTTTTCTGTTTGATTTATTTTCTCTATACATTCTCTCTGGCTGACACCTGAACCCAGGCTTCAGCTACCACTTCTGTGCTGATGACCCTCAAATTTGTATCTCCAGCCTGTCCTGTATTCTAAGGTCTATATATTAAACTGGCCACTGGACATCACTTGGATGTTTCACAAACTTCTTAAAATCAAGATGTCCAGAACTGAATTCCCCCTAGTCACAAATCTGTTCTTCCTGTATTTCCTGTCTTGGTGAATGAAAACAACTTTCATGTAGTCACCCACACCCAGAAGTCATCCTAAAATCTTCCCTGTCCCACACCCCAGTCCTTTATTCAGTTGGCCACATAGTTGAATGGAATCTACCTCCTTTGTACTCATGGAACCCGGCTTCTCCTCACTGTCCTTACTACCAGTGCCTTGTTCCAAACCTTCATTGCTTCCAGCTTGGCTTTCTGTCATGATATTCTAGCTGGCTGCTTTTCCTTTATCCTTGCCTCAACTTAAATCCATTGGCCGCACCCTGCCAGAGCGATCTTTGTAAAATGTGTCACCATAATTTTAAGGGTAAAATATAAACTCCTTAGCTTTGCACAATGGGTCCTGATTCTTCAGCCTCATTCTTCACTATACCCCATCCTACCAACCAACTTGTTCTACCTTAAATATGCCATTCTCTTGTATGTCTCTGTTTTGATATGTTTTTCTCCTTTTTTTTCCACCTACCTAGATCTTTCCCATCCTTCAAAACTCAACTAACATGACATCCTAAAGAAAGTCTTCTTTGACTACACCTAGTCAGAGTTGGTGGCGTAGTGGTTAAGAGCTACAGCTGCTAACCAAAAGACTGGCAGTTCAAATCCACCAGGCGCGCTTTGGAAACCCTACGTGGCAGTTCTACTCTGTCGTTTAGGTTTACTATGAATCGGTATTGACTGGAAGGCAAAGGGTTCTTTTTCTTTTTTAAGTCAGAGTTAGGCACCCTTCCTCTGTGCTCTTAGGTAGGTCTGAACTCTTAACACCCTGCACGGGGTGTTTAATCCCTTTTGGAAGAAGGACATGTCCATGTACACATGCACAAGCACACAAACAAATAAGAACACCTTGTGGTATTGCAATGCAAGTTCTATTTATTTGCCTGCTTTCCTAATAGAGTGTTCATTTCTTGAGTGCAGGCATTCTGTCTTATACCTCCCAAACCCATCTCTGTACCACACATAAAGAAACTTCAATGTTTGCTGAATAAGTAAATAAATGTTTATTATGCACTGATTTATGGAATATACCTTTTTCTCTGCATGCAAATGCACTCACAATGCATTTGAAAAGTCAGCCAGAATGCTATGATTTTGCTAAGGGACAGAGAATTTGCAAAGAGGCAGATCCTAGCACAATACTTGGTGGAGCAGTATAGAAGGACAGAATCCTGTTTTACTGGGAGACTGGGTTGTACCATTGAGAAGCAGCAGCACTCTGGCTATTGGAGAAGGAGAAGGGCAAGGCTTAGCCGGGGCAGGACCAGGAAAAGTAGACTTGGTCTAGAATTTGGGGAAGATTTTTCAGGCAGCTGGATGCTCTGAATCAGACACTGTTGTAGTTGTTATGTGCTGTCAAGTCGGTTCCGACTCATAGTGACCCTATGTACAACATAGTGAAGCACTACCCGGTCCAGTGCCATCCTCACAATCGCTACTATGTTTGAGCCCATTGTTGCAGCCACTGTGTCAATCCATCTCATTCCTCTTTTTCACTGACCATTTACTTTACAGGCGTAATGTCCTTCTCCAGGGACTGGTCCTTCCTGACAACATGTCCAAAATATGCAAGATGAAGTCTTGCCGTCCTTGCTTCTAAGGAGCATTCTGGTTGTAGTTCTTTCAAGACAGATTTGTTCATTCTGACATTCCATGCTACACTCAATATTCTTTACTAACACCATAATTCAACGGCATCAATTCTTCTTCAGCCTTCCTTATTCATTGTCTAGCTTTCACATGTATATGAGGCAATTGAAAATACCGTGGCTTTAGTGCACTTTAGTCTTCAAAGTGACATCCTTGCTTTTTAATACTCTAAAGAGGTCTTTTGCAGCAGATTTGCCCAAAGCAATTTATCATTTGATTTCTTGACTGCTGCTTCCATGGGCTTTGATTGTGGATCCAAGTAAAATGAGTTGTAAAGATTTTTGTTTTCTTTATGTTGAGGTGTAACCCGTACTGAAGGCTGTGGTCTTTGATCTTCATCAGTAAGTGCTTCAAGTCCTCCTCACTTTCAGCAAGCAAGGTTGTGTCATCTGCATAATGCGGGTTGTTAATGAGTCTTCCCCCAATACTGATGCCCTGTTCTTCTTCATATAGTCCAGCTCCTGGGATTATTTGCTCAGGATACAGGTTGAGTAAGTATGATAAACGGATACAACCCTGACACACACCCTTCTTGACTTTAAACAACACAGTATCCCATTGTGCTGTTTGAACGACTGCCTCTTGGTCTGTGTACAGGTTCCTCATGAGCACAATTAAGCGTTCTGGAATTCTCATTCTTTGCAATGTTATCCAGAATTTGTTATGATCCGCACAGTTGAATGTCTCTGTATAGCCAATAAAACACAGGTAAATATCTTTCTGGTATTCTGTGCTTTCAGCCAAAATCCATCTGACATCAGCAATGATATCCCTGATCCCCCATCTCTTCTGTATCCAGCTTGAATATCTGGCAGTTCCCTGTTGAAGTACTGCTGCAACTGCTTTTGAATGATCTTCAGCAAAATTTTACTTGAGTGTGATTTTAATGATACTGTTCGATAATTTCCACATTCTGTTGGATCACTTTTCTTAGGAATGGATACAAATATGGATCTGTTCCTGTTGGTTTGGCAAGTAGAGGTCTTCCAGGTTCCTTGGCATAGACGAGTAAGCACTTTCAGTGCTGCATCGGTTTGTTGAAACATCTCAATTTGTATTCCATTAATTCCTGGAGCCTTGTTTTTTTTGCCAATGCCTTCATTGCAAGTTGGACCTTTTCCTTCAGTACCATGGGTTCCTGGTCATATGGTACCTCCTGAAATGGTTGAACATCGACAAAATCTTTTTGATACAGTCAGTCTGTGTATTCCTTTCATCTTCTTTTGATTCTTTCTGTATTGTTTAAATATTTTCCCTGTAGAATCCTTCAGTATTGCAACTTGAGGCCTAAATTTTTGAATCAGACACTGGAGCCACTGAAATAATAGAATGTGGTTTATTACTGTTGCTATCACCTCATTTGCCCTGCCCTCTTACCTCAGCAGGTGAGGCCTGGGGAAATTTAGGTCACACACTTTTCTAAAAGGGATTTTGTTGTTGTTAATTGTAATTGTCCCCCCACATTTAATTACACCTGGGCTTTAACCTCATTCAGACCTGTATTCATTTAATCCCACATTGCTCCTGAGTCCATTGGCCTTAACCTGTCCTCACATCCCACCAAGCCTAGCTTGGCCACTGGAAGAAACTTAACTGTCTTGAACCACCATCCGTCTACAAAAGCCACACAGTGAAACCTAAGCCTGGATCAAACTCATAATCTACCTCCACCTTGCAGCTTTATTTTCCCCACTTCACTTCATGTACCCAGTCTCTAGCCTCTTACGTGTAGCATGTGTGCCTAGTCTTCCCCTCCAATTCTGTCCTGCAAACCCACCATTTTCTTGCCCCAAGCTGTTTATTCCCCATTTACTCCACTTTCTCCAAATAATTTTGGAAATTAAATCCTGCCTGCAGTAATTAGAACATGAGCAAAGCATTCTCCTCCTGTGGAACATAAGCGAGGTGTGGGAGCAGCTGTCAGCCAGACATCACTTAAACCATCAGTGAAAGCAAATTACTGTAAACCACAGAATAGGAAAGAAGATGGCATGGCTGAAGCTTAGCATGATAGACAATTGCTACTCAGGGGGCATAAATATCTTCATCTTTAAATCTGATATTTTGTACTGTAACATAAGCTTCTTGAGATGAGGGATAAGACCTAGCATGGTGCTAGTAAAGAGCAGACACTCAATAAATGTCTGCTGAGCGAAGGATTATAAATGTTAGTTAGGTTCTCTTGTGTGTAAAATTTTCCTTCTCAAGGCATATGCATATATCCAAAAAAAAACAAACCAGTTGCTGTTGAGTCGCTTCTGACTCATGGCAACCACATGTGGGTCAGAGTAGAACTATGCTCCCATAGGGTTTTCGGTGGTTGATTTTTCAGAAGTACCGTATTTTTTCACAATTAACACGCCCATGTAAATAATGTGCCCACACATATAATGCACAGAGAGCACCTCAGAAAATACTGCTCGAGGGGGTTGCAGGGTTGGCAAAAAAATGTATAACGTACTTATCGTTTGTGTAAAAATACAGTAGATCCTCAGGCTTTCCTTCTGAAGCACCTCTGAGTAGATTTGAACCATCAACCTTTCAGTTAGCAGCTAAGCACATTAACCATTTGTACCACCCAGGGACTCCACATACATATATATGTGTGTGTGTGTGTGTGTATATACATATATACGCACACATATACATCTATATACATATGCACCTATACATGTATGTATACTTAAATTTGAAGTTCAAATTTTATTTGTATCTCAGAGGAACACCCAAACGTATGTATACATGATGTTTGGACCTGAAGAGTGAACTGGACAATTAACATTTGACATTTGGGTCAAGTATGAAAAAGTTGGCTTTATGTGCTATCAAAGCTTGGCTCTGGATACTTGCCATCTTGCTTCACAGAAAAGCTCACTTTGAATGGCTAAGAAAAAAAAAATGGAAAACTTAAAAAAAAAAAAGTAAGACCAACTCATTAAAAATTCTGTTGTCTTTTATTATTTTGTTTGGGTCAAATTTGAATTGACCTCTCTTAACCTTATTGATACTCATTCAATTTTTACCTTTAAAACTTTTAACAGCTTAATTCTTAAACTTTTATTCCAAATACAGAAAGTATATAACATAAAAAAAAATAATAAAATATAACATAGGTCAGTATTAATTTTTAAAATGTCAATTCAGCTTAGTAGAAAAAAAAGCAATTGGTGTGCTCCAGTAATAACTTGCATTTGTTTTTAACTTGTTATATTAAAGCTTGCGATTCTATTTAATTGGCATGTAATTTAATTGCCGCATACCATTGCTGTCCCGTTGCCGTCAAGTAGATTCCAACTTATAATGACCCTGTAGGACAGAGTAGAACTGCCCTATAGGGTTTCAAGGCTGTAATCTTTATGGAAGCAGACTGCCACATCTTTCTTCTGTGGAGTGGCTAGTGAGTTCAAACCATGACCTTTCAGTTAGCCGCTGAGATTTTAACCACTATGCCACCAGGTTATTTAATTCCCACATAAATTATTTAGTTATACACTATAAATGGAAAATGTTGATTATAGGCAATTGTATATCTTTTGTTAAAATACGAAATACTAGATCTTCCTCAATCTTATGTTTCTGTGTAATTTCTTCATGTAAATTATTTGCATCGTATAATTGGTTTATATCACATATTAAGCTGTTTTTTTTTTTTTCATTTATAGTGGGGGGTGTGTGTGTGTGTGAGTCTTTGTATTTCTTGGTGTATTTTGGCAACTAGAGAGCCAAAATTTGACCTACTTTGTTAATAAAAGCAAAGGTACAAAAGGCCTGTGTTTCTGTCTTTATGACAGTTCTGATATCATGTGCATTAGTTTCTCAGGGCTGCTGTAACAAAGTACCACAAATTGGTGCCTTATAAAAACAGAAATTTATTGTCTTTTAGTTCTGGAGGCTAGGAGTCCAGATATCCTAAGACGTCTTCAGGGCCATGTTCTTTCCTAAGGCTCTAGGGGAAGTCCTGTCTTGTCTCTCCCAGTTTCTAGCAACAATTGTGAGGATGGTACAGGACCAGGGAGCGTTTCCTTTTGTCTATATGGGGTCGCTATGAGTTGGAATTGACTTGATGGCACCTAACAACAATCCCAAAAGATTTGTTGAAGTCTTAACCCTCATTACCTGTAGACATGACTTCGAGTCTTTGACGATGTTATCAGTTAATTTAACATGAGGTCATGCTGGAGAAGGATGGGTACTCCTATAGACAGGTGTCCTTGTAAGAGGAGAAGAGACACAGAGAGACAGAGGAAAAGACAGCTATGTGACAGCAGAGTTATGCTGTAGCTGCAAGACAGGGAACACCTGGGGCTACTAGAAACTACCATTGAATCTATATCATCACTGTAATTCACATGCTACTTGTTCATCCCAGTATGCCCTACACTCTGTTCTTTGCCTAACTCTACATATTACTTTTGAAGGTTTACTTTGGATGTTAGTTCTACAAGGGAGGCTTCTCTGGCTTAACTAAGATTAGAATTTTTTTTTTTTCTATGTTCTCATAAGCAACATAGCTACATGTTGTTAGACAGAACTAAGGTCTTGTCTTTATCTTTCACTTATAAATGTGACAATCTTGGAGCCTAGCAGGATCACATTGGAAAGCTTCAGATTTCTTGATTGTAAATCAGGGATAATAGTTACTTACCTTATTGCGTTGTTATGGAAAATATATTAGATAAGTAAGCCTTATTATACCTTTGCACAATGCTTGGCATGTAGAAAGCCTGTGAAACATTTAGCTCTCGTTTATTAAGTATTCATATTGGATGAATGAATGGATTACAATTACTTATTGATTTGTCTGAAGCCCACTGCTCTGTTCATTTATCCAGGACTGGATCTGTGGTCTTTTGTCTTATGTAGAGAATATTACCTGCCACATAGTCAATGGTTGATAGATTGTGACAAACTCTATTTTGCCAATCTGATTAACAGCTTTCATAAGTACTACAAATAAACATTATTCATTTAACAGGTGTTCATTAAGCGCCTACCCTGAGCCGCCAGGAGTCCTGGTGGCACGGTGCTTAAGAGCTGTGGTGAGCTACGGCTGCTAACCTAAACGCTGGCAGTTAGTATCCACCAGCCACTCCTTGGAAGCTGTATGGGGAAGTTCTACTCTGTCCTATAGGGTAGCTATAGGGTAGCTATAGGGTAGCTATAGGGTAGCTATGAGAGAGAATCGACAGCAATGAGTTTTTGGTTTGATCCTGAGCTAGGCAGTGTTCTACAGGCAGATTATATAGTAGTGACAAAGTCTCTGGTTTCACAGAATTGCATCTTAGTGGAGAGTGACTGAAGATAAACAAATAGGTAAGTATGTGGTATGTTGAGTGACGATAATTGCTATACAGAGAAATAAAGCAGAGTAAGGGGGAAAGAGGGTGTTGGATGCAGTTGCTATTTTATACAGGGTGATCAGAGAAGCCCGACCGTGAAAGTGATAGCTGAACAACAGACACAAAGGAAGTGAGGGAGTCAGTCATGCAGACTACTAGACCAAGAGCTTTTGAGGCAGAGGAATGTTATTGTTAGTAGCTGCCTGAGTAGTCCCCCAACTCACAGCAACCCCCGACTCATGGTGACCCCACGCACAGCAGAACAAATCTCTGCCTGGTCCTGCACCATCCCCATGATCAGATGCAGATCCAGCAGTTAAATCCGTAGGGTTTTCACTGGTTGCTTTTCAGAAATAGATCTCCAGGCCTTTCTTCCTACTCTGTCTTAGTCCAGAAGCTCTGTTGAAAACTGAAGCGTCATAGCAGCAGGCAAGCCTTCACTGACAAATGATAGCAAGCATAAAAGCCCTGAGGAAGGAACATTCTTGGAGCGTTTCTGGAACAGCAAGCAGCTCCTGTGACTGGGGTGGAATAAAGGATGCATAGTAGTGGAAAATGGCCTCAGTACGGTAGCAGAGATCTTTATAAATCATTGGGATTACGTAGGAGTTTAGTCTGAGTTAGTTGAAAATGGTATTCATTAAGGTTTGGATACAGAAATAAAAACACTCTGACATTTAGGGCAGAGGGTAGTTTATGCAGGGAATATGTGCTTAGATAATCAATGAAAAGTATGGAGGAATGGGTTCTAGGCTGGGTGCCTAGGAGCCGCCAGGAGAGCTGCTATCTCTTCTCCTGTACGCAGAGTGGGGAGGTAGGAGGTCACTTTGTAAGAGCACACCACTACAGCTGCAATCCAGGGATTAGCAAACCATCAGCAATACCACATCCACTGTAACTGCTTCTCAACACACACTGACTTGGTGATTAGACACCTGAGCACTGACGCAGAGAAACTCAAAGTCTCCATGACTGTACTTACTAGTAGAAATGGCTAAGTGACAGGAAGATGGCCCTCCTTCCGCCTTTCCAATTTTGCTTGGTTGCAACTAATCAGAAGAACTTAATTTCATTCCAAATCCTTGGCAATCTAGCATTTAAAGTACAGACAGGCAGACTGGAAGAAGGGTCGGATAGATGCTGAGATCCAATCCCTGGCAATCCAGTCATCCACCACTGACGGCCAAGCCACAGGAGGCTACGGATTAAATGCGTGATCCGATCTGAGCTTTAACAAGACTACTCTGGCTGCTGTGTGGAGAGTAGACAATGGAAGGCCAGCTAGAAGGCCATTGTGATAACCCAGTGAGAGATGATGGTGTTTTGGTGTATTCTTTGTTAGAAGAAACACTGTAACCTAGTTCAACTCACTCACTGTACTGATGCTATTCAATCATTCAATAAGCATAGTTTAATGTCTTGCCAAAGATCACAGAGTAAACATAGTAAACTGTAAGATATGCTGTCTCTAAATCTTGAGGAACTATACCTGAGTGAGCTTATTCAAAACTGACTAAACATGTCAGTAAAACTGATAGTGAAGTTTTTATGGTTATATACATTTAAAAATTTTTAAAAATGTAGTTTTCCATTTTTTAACATCAAAAGGGTGATTAGGTGATTAGTTTACTCCTTATTTTGATTTCATTTGACTTCGTGTAAAGCATGTCAAAACTTGTGGGAAGAAGGCTAGTTATAGACAATTATTCCCTCACAGACCTGATATGGGATGAAAGTGCCTTGCACATTTGGGAATATTGTTTATTTACATAACCCTCATGGAGGCTTATTATTTTGTAGATCAGGATGTGTTGCTTATTCCAATAAAGAAATCAAGATATGTAACCAGAGCTGATTGTTATAAAAAGAAAGCAGTTGTATATACATATTTTCACTTATTGAAATTCATTTAGATTGGTATAAAATTTCAAAAATATGAATAAAGTCCACCTGATAGTATTTACACTGGCCTCTGAAGTACATGTTTTAGCTATTAAACATGATTTAAAAATAGACTTTGTAATAAACATAATTTTTATGATCAAATATTTTTGTAAGTAAATGTAAGTCAGCTTGCATGTTTAGTTATTATAGGTTGATTCACATTAGCTGGTAGTAGGAAGTCACTTTATATTTGGATTTTTATTCTCCTTCGTGCCACCTTTTAATATACTGTATAGTATTTGATATATTATTTTGGGGAAAAATTCTGTCTATAATAATTATTCTTTGTGGAACCACATAATAAGTGAAGTAATTTTTAAAAATGCACATCTTCTGTATACAGTACCCCAAATATATCTATATTTTGGGCTATTAATTCAACAGTGACCTAATTTCTTTCCTCTTTTTTTTTTTTTTTGTAAGTTTTTGTAGGTGATACAACATTATTAGGTAGTGTGGCATCACAAAATCATGATAAATGAAGAAGACGTTGAAGTTCAAGGATTTCATTTTACTTGGATCAATAATCCATGTCCATGGAAGTAGCAGTCAAGAAATCAAATGGCGTATTGCATTGGACAAATCTGCTGCAAAAGATCTCTTTAAAGTGTTAAAAAGCAAAGATGCCATTTTGATAACTAAGGTATGTCTGACCCAAGCCATGATTTTTTCAATTGCCTCATAAGCATGTGAAAACTGGACAATGAAAACAGATGACAGAAGAATTGATGCATTTTAACTGTGGTGTTAGTGATACTGAATATACTGTGGACTGCCAGAAGAACGAAAAAATTAGTCTTAGTAGAAATGCAGCCAGAATGCTCCTTAGAAGCAAGGGTGGTGAGACTTCAGCTGGCTTACTTTGGACAGATCCTCAGGAAAGACCAATCGCTAGAAAAGGACATCATGGTTGGTGAGGTGGATGGTGTGCGAAAGCGAAGGAGTTTCTCAGTAAGATGGAGTGGCACAATGGCTAAATCAATGGACTCGAACATGTCAGTGATCATGAGGATGGTGCTGCACCAGGCGACGTTTTGTTCTGTGAGTCAGAGTTCACTTGGTGGTGTTGATAGCACCTAACAACAGCAGGGTAATTAAAGCACGAGGTTGTGATTTGGTTAAGGCTGTAAGATTATGTTTACATATATAGACAGACATAAAAAGGCCTGAATTCAATGATCTAGTCTCACTATTCGGCTGTCACAGGTCAAATATGCTTAATTAAGAGGAGATTTTTCAAATTGTTTATTGGTAGAATACTTCATCACACTTCACGGACTAAGACTTATTAAAATGGACGTGGCATATGTATGTTGTTGTTGTGTTGGGTCTTGTTTATTCCAATTCATAGTGGCCTCATGTGACAGAGTAGAGCTGCCCCAATGGGGTTTTTTTGGCTGTAATCTTCATGGAAGAAGATTGCCAGATCTTTCTCCTGCGCTCGGAGCCCCTGGGTGGGTTCGAACCTCCAGCCTTTTGGTAGGTGGCCAAGTGTTTAACTGTTGTACCATCATGGCTCCTGGGCATATACGTTCTAGACTATTTAGTCCTGAAAGACAAGGGATTTATATTTTTAATATTCGCATTTTTCACAGTACCTTGTACATACAAACACTTTGTAAATATTTGTTGAAAATGAGTATAAATGCACGCCCTTATCTGATACTCAACTGGCAAAATGTTTTCCTTAGAGTTGACAGCAACAGAAGTCATGGCCTCTTTTTCATTATATTTAATTTCTCAGTTTATAACTGTTCGTTAAAATTTTTTAAATCTTCCTTTGAAAAACATTTACAGTGATCCAAATTTCCCAAAGATCTCCTTGTGTTTTTTTGTTGCAAAACTCAAGCACTGTTGATACAAATTGGTGTCTCTGGGCCCTTGTTTCCAAATTGCACTCATTAAATGTTGTTTTCAGGTGTGATCAATATTTTTTGAAAGTCTACAGATTTAGTTTGTAAAATTACGTGCTTGAATTTGTGAAGCAATTATGCTCTCATATGATGAGAAATAGTTTAACTCTTTCTAAGAGCATATAAAGAAAAGGAAGATATCTACATTAAAAGGCTGGGTTGTCTCTCTTAAATAAATGGTCCTTTTACATTTTTTTTTTTTTTACTTGTAACCATGTAGCAGAAAATATGTTTTAAAGTCCTTCTTCTTTCTCAGAGTCCACATCCAAGTATCCTCTAATATTGGCTAATTCTTTCCCAAAAGAAACAGCTCTCCCTGCGCATCCCCATGTTAATGGCCCTAATTCAGGCTCTCGCATCCCCATGTTAATGGCCCTAATTCAGGCTCTCACTTCTCGAGAGCTCTTTCAACAGTTTCCTCCTTTGGTTTCCTGACTCTTAATCTCCCTCCCCCCACACTGCATCCAGAGTCATTTTTCTGTTTTGAAAATCTGTTCCTATCACCATCTTGCTTACATCTGCCAATGGTTTGCAGTAGCCTAGAATACAGAATCTAGACTTCTTAGTGGAGCTTTCAAAACCCATCTTAGCAGGACCCCTTCCTATGTCTCTAGACTCACTTCTCTCCATATACTCCCTTCTCCAGCAGGACTGAATAATTTCTGGTCAGTAAACATATGCTCTCCTGCTCTCAGCTGGTGCACATGTTGTTCCCTTTGTTGCGGATGCACAGCATGACCCACTTTCTATCTTGTTTCCTCACACAACCTAGTTATGGTATCACCTCCTCTGTGGGGCCATCCTTGATTCATGAGGGAAAGTCGCCTCTGTGGGCTCCCCATCTTATATGTTGTCCTTAGTTGCCATCAAGTCCATTCCAAGTCATGGAGACCTCACACATGCGGAGTAGAACTACTCTATAGGGTTTTTAAGGCTGTGACCTTTCTGAAGCAGATTGCCAGGCCTGTCTTCTGAGGTGCCTCTGGATGGGTTTGAGCTGCCAACCTTTCATCTAGTAGTGGAGAGTTTAATCATTTGTACCACCCAGGGGCTCCGTCTTAGACACACCCAACCTCAGTTACAGCCCTGGCATATTGGATTGTAATCTCTCTATAGCTAGGTCGATAGAGATATTTCTTCCCTAGCAGGCTGTGAGATTCTTGAATGTAAGGATCGTACCTTTTTCTACTGGTATTTTCAGTGCCTGTCACAGGGCCTGGAAAATACTAGATATTTGCAAAAGAGATTTGTTGGAATAAAATCTTTCCGAGAAACCATTGTCTGAATGTTTTGTTGCTGTTGACAAAATGCAAGCTTTTTTCCCTACCAGAAGGTGTCGCACTAGCTCTATGTTTTTAGCACATTTCTGGCTTTTCAGCTTTGCTGTAACATATTAATTGGGCTGTTATGGGAAGGAGATGATAATTTAGGCACTGTTTACAGAATAAAACTGATTTAACCTTCAGTTTTTCTGTGAACGTTTTTTTTTTTTTTCAAACAGTGTTCCAACTGAAATTGCCAAAGTAAAAGAAAGACTTGGAATTTAAAAAACGATTAGAGTGAAATAAAAATTCAAGATAAGGCATCAAGTTAAGAACACAGGAAAAATGTGAGGCACAAAATCAACACTTCAGAATGGTAATGGCACAATAATAGCTATAGCCACACAACTGTTTCTCTCCATCTTACTAGCAAGAGCACTCAAAGGGAAAACAAGGCCCAGAAAGAAATGAGATTTGTTTGCAAGGTTTCCTTAGCTTCGAAGGGCCCAAGACCCTGCATAAGAACTTTTAATCATGAACCTATTCACGTTAGACATATAACTCTTTTACAAACTGAACCTGGTGGAAATAGAGAAACAAACAGGAAAACAAAACAAAAAGCAAGATAAACTCCAAGAGACAATAAATGATCCTCGAAGGTATTGAAGGCACATAAAAACCAAAACCCATTGCCGTTGTGTGGATTTCGACCCATAGGGTCGCTATGAGTCGAAGTCAACTCGACGGCAACGGGTTCTGGTTTTTATATGCCTTCAACACCTTCGAGGATCATTTATCATCTCTTGGAGTTTGAAGATAATTTTTAAAATAAGTCAGAATGTGGTCTGGTACACATTACTGAATACTTGCAGCTCTGAGTAGTAGAGATGAAAGAGAGTCGTGGAACCAGAAGTTCTGGATTATGGATTCTACCATATTAGCTGTGGGACTGAGGCTATATATACAGACAGAGTTGACCACTCAGGTTTTCCTTGTTTTCATACATAAAATAAAACCCATCTCCAAAGGGTGTTGTGAGGATCAAATAAGATAATGCATGTAAACATGTTTCATGTTCTTTAAAGTGCTATATTAACACAAAGTAGCATTAGCGCAGGAAAAAGAGGGTATCATCTATTGAGCATCTACTGTGTGGCAGGTGCAGGGCTGGCTCTTTATGTAAGGACATCGCCTATGATCTCCCTGTGGGAGAGGTTCTTTCTAAGGCCCCCTAGTCAATGAATTGCAACCAGAGCACCCTCCTCGCCTAACCTCTCTCATTCTTGGCCCGGTCACTAAAAAAAAAAAAAATGTTCCAATAAATACCTCTCAGATATGGAAATGATGGATATTACTGGCCAGCCCTAAACACTGGATAGCCTCCATGATGGCTGGACTTTATCAGAACTAGTAGTTTTTTGCTTTCAGCTGCCTTGTGGTAGCACAGCATTAAAATTAGTATTTCTAGGAAGCTCTGGATATATTTGCCAGCAAATTCCAGGTGAAAGCTTTCTTTAAGGAAAAAAAATACTTAAAAACAATTTATTATCAGATCAAGATCACACACCTCTTGGGCCTTTTCACGTAAATAAGTGAATAGATGAGACTTTGTTTATTCAAAGGTTTCTCCTATTCCAGGGTAAAAGAAACCTTGGAAGATGACGCCTTGGGACAACAGGAATAACCTTGTCCTAGGCATGCTCTTAATGAATGCTTATCGAGTAAATTAAGATTAGTCTCTATGCCCCGAAATACTAGCAATCTGTATTTCTAAAGTTATTCATTTCAATACATGTATAAAATTGTAAGTTGTTCAGTGGTTTGTGATTTCTATTCCAGAAATAATTGGACTTGGGGAGGCAAAACATGTTGTTTTGTATGCAGATACTTTTGGATGCACTGAAGTAAAGAGTGCTATTAGCCTAATGAACTTCAGGGGGACTGGGTTAAAAAAACAGTGGTGCAGAAAGCAAACCCTACAACAGTTCATAGCACATCCTTAATTCCATTCTAACATTGTCTGCTTGTATTTGTGTTTAGCTTTTATATAGATTTTACTTGAGGTATTTGCTTTCTGAGAGAAGCCCAATAGGGCAGGAAGTTAAAATTTTCATCCTAAAAAATTTTGCATAACTATGGAACAGTATCACACAAATGCTGTTAAGATATTAGCAATCTGTGCAATGGATTATAGCTTTTACGTCCATAGATTTTCTTGTGCATTTCTGAAAAACTTCATCATTTCCATGACTGTTGAACTGAAGCTATTTTCCAGTTACTAAAAAGGTAGGTCAAATACTATGTCAATTGCTGATTAGTAGCTCATTCCTTGACAAGGTTACCAGGGCTGCTATTTGATGTTTTGCACAGACTGGAATTAATGTTTTTCCAGAAGGTAATGGTAATGAACCAAATTTCACATCCACAAAGGATACTGGACAGCAGGGCAGTCTTGCACTTTGGTCTTTATCTGTAATCAGATGCTCTATCACCACAAATCCTGTCTGTCAAGTTCCCCAAATAAGCTAGATTTATTAATATGGGTTGTTACTCCTTGTTAACAATAATGAGCTCCGCTACTGGTGGTTGTTCAAAGAACCAAGGAAAGCAAAGCAGAGGGCCTGTCATTAGGTAGCAGACTACATAGGCAGTGGGAATTGGATCTGGCTTTTAACTCCATGCCATTGATGGTAATTTATGGTTGCTTGCCTGATTTGCCTGGGGCAACTAAAAACATCACCTTAGGTTTATTCAGGCTAATTGTCAGCCTGTGCAGTGGTGCCAAATTTGAGAAATGATTGACAACCAGATACATATCCTCAGGTGCATTAACCTGCAGTACATAGTCATTAGCACTCAGTCACTCAGGACTGCTCTGCCCCAAAGACATTAGTGGAGGCCAGTGAGCTGCTGAGCCCAAAGAGCTTTGGGGAGGAGCAGCAGCAGATTCTCAGCCAGGTGTTCACAATCCTTGTTGCACCATTGATCATCCCTGCAAAGGAAAAGCTAAATGGCTTAGCACCTATTGACGACCTTGTGTGACACCAATTTGTGTGTGGAAGGTTCAGGCTGGACACCATCTGTCCTGCGCTGGCTGGCCATTTGGTCATGTGGCTGCCTCTTGATGTTGATGGATTTCTCTGAATAGCTGAGTGTGTAGAGCATTTGCAAAGTCATTAAAAACAACTTATAAGCCCTGATGTGACTCAGTATTTCTTCTCAATCTACGAAATTGTAAAGATTGTATCTCTGTGACTTGTCTGAAAACATTCTCTAATTTTTGGGAACACATGATTATAAAACAGATGATTACAATATCCACATGTTGCCTCTCCACCATACATCTCCTCTACAACATTACCATGCACCAAATTCTGTTCTTTTTCCTTTTTAACGCATTCCCCGCACAGTACAACAGAGCTATTCTGTGCCTATCACTTTTTTGGTGCTTCTAGTTCTCTATTGAGTAATCAAACTTGCGTCAAAATTAAAATCCATAGGAATAAGCTGTCTTAGGTTACCTCTAAAAACAGAGCTGATGTCAAATGTGCCATCAACATTATCCACTGTAGAGTTAAAACTTGGTGGGGGAAGACATCTAAATTATACAGCAAATATGACTTTTTCCCCAGTCTAAGTAAAAAATGGAGCCTTGGTGGCACAGTGGTTAAGGGCTATTAACCAAAAGGTCGGCAGTTCAAATCCACCAGCTGCTCCTTGGAAACTCTATGCGACAGTTCTCTCCTACAGGGTCACTATGAGTCAGAATCAACTGGATGACAATGGGTTTAGTTTTTAATTTTTTAATAAAAAAAAATTTCCAAGGAATAAAAACACTCGAAAGAGTCTTCCCCTAGTGGTCATCCCAATTTCTAACTTTGTTACACTTTTTGTAAGTTTTTACTCCTTTTCAAGATTGTCTTTCTCCTTAAACTAGGTCTTGAGAATCTTTACTTACCCTCTGGGGAAAATCTACTCGCTACTTGCAAGGGCTGATGTTGCCCAAGGATTCAGTGCCCATCCCAAGTTTGAGTTATTCAAGGAACAGATCACTCAGGAGCTCCAGAAGGACAATGCAGAGCAGCCTCCGGCCCTTCAAATTCTACAGAACAATCTCACTTGGGAGAAATCATCCTAATCAAGCCTTCTTGAAACCTTCCCACCAGTGTAGCTGTTTTTTAAAAAACAAAACCAAACAATTGCCATTGAGCTGATTCCAATGCATGAAGACTCCATGTGTGTCAGAGTAGAACTGTGCTCCACAGGGTCTCCAGTGGCTGATATTTTGGAAGTAGATCACGAGAACTTTCTTCCAAGGCACCTCTGGATGGACTTGAAACTCCAACCTTTTGGTTAGCAACATGTTAACCATTTTTACCACCCAGGACTGACAGCTGTTTGTACTTTTCCTTATTTTTCCAGTTGCCCAGTACATACCTCTTGACTCATAGAGACATAAATGCATGCATGTGCCTCACATCCACCGTGTTCTCCAGGTCAAGCCTTCCTTCTCAGAGACAGTAGAGTTCTAATCTGCAATCATAAATTAGAAGCCTTCGGGCACAATTTTAACCACAGACATTTTTTGTGCGGCCTGTATAGTATTCTAAAAATCAGAGAATTTCCCCAGAAAACCTCTGGCTCTTCAACTTCTTTGGAAAAGTCAGAAGATGTGTCAATACTGGGTCTACATTTCTGGAGGACAACAAACAGCTGAGCCCAGGAGCAGCCACCCTTTCCACAGGCCACACACTCACCAGTCTGCTGCAGGTAGGGCTGGATTAGTCAATAAATAAGGCACTCATGGGTTCAATTGTACCTTTCCACCAATCCACAGTGCACGATTTCACCTGTCCCCTGCCATATCAAAAAAAGTGGTAAAACCCATGTGAAATTGCTCACCACAGATTAGCAAGTAAATACAACTAAGCCCGAGTGTCCATTGCCCAATGCATGCAGGTGCATACCGCACTTACTGGTTATTTTGTCCCTGGTTAGTTCTGTCACTCACCTAGTATCTTAAATTTCTCTTCCTCCTTTGAGTTTTTGATTCCTGGTTGAAGACCATAAGAAGGGAAACAAAAACATTCTAGATCAGACACCTCCCTCACAGTGGAGCCTGTAGAAATCAGTAATATGCAGAGAAGTCTTAGGTTCTTTTTTCTACTCTCACTCCTTTCAAATTGTGGTTTTTGGATCTTCCAGGGATAAAACATAAAACGAGCCTTGTTAACCATATACTATCTGTATGGCTTTGGCTGGCTACATAAGACCTGACAGAAACTTTGAAATTTAAGGGTTGGATCACACACCTTATATAAGGCTTCGATCTTCTTCCAGGAGGAGAGTGAAGGATTTCCTTCTTCTAGGACTGGTGGAGGTTCAGAGGGGATTGTCACCGTCTCTTTAAAAACCAGTTGCTATACGGTCGATTCCTACTCATGGCAACTCCATTTGTGTTAGAGTAGAATTGTGCTCCTCAGGGTTTTTAATGGCTGATTTTTCAAAAGTAGATTGCCAGGTCTTCCCTTCAAAGCACTTCTGGGTGGACTCAAACCTCCAGCCTTTCAGTTAGCAGCTGAGCCATTTAACCACTTGTACCAACCAGGGATTTCCACTTTCTCTATAGCATTATACAATCACAGAGTTTAGAGTTTCCTATAAGAAGCTGATACATTCAATCTGTGTAACTCTATACAAGGATCTCTTCCAGGACATTTCTTACTTCTTTTCTTGATTACTTCTACAAAGAGCTCTTTATCATCAAATACTGCCCATTCCATTTTGGACACCGTATCTATAACATGGTTGTAAAGTGTTCCCTGCCTCAGAGGGTTGTTGCAATAGGGTTTTTAGTTGCTATTGTGTGGTCTTGATGTTGTTATGATTGCAAAGGTCTTTCTTCTACTGAGCCAAAACTTATAACTTCTGGTCACCTCCAATGAAGCTTATCAGTATCTTTTCTGTTTTGCTCAAAGTCCTTTCAAATATTTGACAAAACAAGTGTTTCCATAGGGCTATTGTTTTCAGTTTAGACGTCACCAGTTTTTTTACAGGTTTGCCATGTCACAAAATTGCCTTATATTTAGTTTTCAAGCAACCAAAACATCCAGGAATTTCTCACACGAATTGCTATTCCGCCAGATATCTTGGTATTTTATACGTGTGAGTGGTTTTTGAAGTCTAACTCTGATGCATCTTGCTAGTGTGAATTCAGAATGTCTTGGTTTGTGTCTCACCTTATCTACTTATTTGGTCAACCCATCCACTGACTCTGAGCCTCAATCTTCTAATCTGTACCATGAAGACAATAATATTTCTCCCAAGGAATTGTGAGAATTCAATGAGATGATGGGTCTCCGGTTAGCACAATGGAAGCATTACATAAGTGCTGGTTCCTTTCTCCCTTCTTGATGACTCCCTCAATTTGCAATTACGCACCCTGCAGGAGACAGTATAAGACAGGGGCTGAGAGCCATTGCTAAGGAGGTGCCACCACTCACAAGTATGTGACTTTGGGAAAATTATTTCAATTCCCTGCTTCTCAGAACCTTTTCCTGTAAAGGAGGGGGAGGATAATAGTATTTGAGCGTATGATGAGACACGACATTTAAAGCATTAGCACACAGCATGCACTCAGCAAAAAATAAATAAATAAATAAATATTACCACTGCTGCTGCTACTATAGTAGAGTTTCTTACCTGCTTTGATGACAGGGCCTATAACTGTTCTCCAGAATTCTGGACAAAGGGTCTCCTTGAAACACACTGTCACATAGGGTCGCTATGAGTTCGAATTGACTCGATGGCACTGGCACTGGATGAAACACACTCAACTACTGTCCTTGCTCTGGTGGCAATCAAGAACCTTTAGTCAGTCTGAAAATAAGTAACAGATTTCTAGCAGGGGAGGTATAGGGAGGGATGGTTATAGAATTCCATTTTGACAGTCTTTCGTTCCTTTTGACCACATTTCCTATAAAACTTTAGCTAATTCCACTGAGATGTACCCTCTCCAAAATTACTAGGACAATCTCCAAAGTGACTAGGTTACTTGGATTCTGTCACTTTCAAATTAACTCCCCACCTCCCACCCCCTAGCTCTTCCTTTTATGGAATTAACTACAGAGGAGTAGCTTCCCTCATAGGCTCCTCTTCATTCATTCCCCTGTTCGTCCCACTACTGACACTGCGTCACGACATTTGCTATCCCTTGCTGGCCACCAATCATGTATCCTGTTATGCTGCTTCCCATCGCCTCTCTGAACCTTAAGGGACAACCTGCATTAGTAGGAGTTAAATGGCAAGGAGATGGGAAAAGTTAAATTTAGATTTGTCCTGACCAAAATTTGAGATTTGGTATATGGTAGTGTTTAACAACCGCTTTATAACCAAGAATTCCTTGTGTAATTTTATTATTATTATCATGAACCTAATATTTTAAAAGACTACATTTTTATTTAGTAATGCTAATAAAAATAATAACAACCACAATAATAAAGTTTTCCCTCAAGAAAGCTGGAATTCCAGGGTGGTATTGGGTTTTTTTGGGGTATAAATGATTAGCGTATTCGGCTGCTAACCAAAAGGTTGGAAGTTTGAGTCCATCCAGAGATGCCTTAGAAGAAAGACATGGCGATCCACTTCTGAAAAATTAGCCATTGAAAATCCTATAGGGCACAGTTCTACTCTGATACATGTGGGATCACCATGAGTTGAAATGGACTCAACAGCAACTGGCATGGCATATGAAAACTCCAAACATACCACAAAAGATTTATCCACTACAAACTCTGATGAAAAACAAACACAAAACTGAATTGGAATTGACGCAAAGGCAACTGGTTTTATCTTGATCGAGTTTGTGCCATCTCGCCGTCTGTAAACATAGTATTTCTTCTAGACTTGCATTAATCCTGAGAATAACTTCAAAACGTACAATCTGACCTTAATAAACTCTTAGCGACTGACAAGCACAGGTTGGGAATTGCTGGGTATGGCTTTAACTAGAATCATTAAAATCGACTTAATGAGAAAGATTCTATATATGTTGAAGAGTACTATGATTTACAACTCTAAATAATTTATTTTCTTTAGTTTTTCCTTTAATGTTTGTCTTTATTACTAGTATATTACAAAATCTCCTTATTTGTAGAAAAGTGGCTACTTTCTTTTAAAAGACGAGGTATGGTGGGCAAAACAAGAGCTCTGAATCAGAAAGATTTTGTTATTCTACTTACAAGATGATTAACCGTAATTAAGCTAGTTAACCTCCCCAAGACTCAGTTTCATCATTGGTAAAAAGAGATCAACAATGCCTACCTTGTAAGATTGGTGTGAGAATTAGAGATGATCATATAAAGGAAAGATAGTGACTGGTACAGCATAGGTGGGTAATAAATAGTAGTTATTATTTTTTATTAGTATGAGGATGAGCAAGTTGCCAATTTTTGAATGCTTACTATATGCTGACTCTCCTCATTTTTTTTTTATTGTACTTTAGATAAAGGTTTACAGAACAACCTAGTTTCTCATTAAACAGTTAGTACACATATTGTTCTATGACATTGGTTAACAACCCCATGACATGTCAACACTTTCCCTTCTCAACCTTTGGTTCCCTATTACCAGCTCTTCTGTTGCCTCCTGCCTTCTAGTTCTTGCCCCAGGGCTGGTGTGCCCCTTTAGTTTCGTTTTGTTTTATAGGCCTGTCCAATCTTTGGTGGAAGGGTGAACCTCAGGAGTGACTTCATTACTGAGCAGAAAGGGTGTCCAGGAGCTATACCCTCAGTGTTTCTCCATGGCTAATTCATGGATGTATTAATCATTATAGGTTAGTGATAACCAACAACCCTAAAACCTCAGTGGCTTTAAACAGCAAAGGTTTGTTTTTCATTCATGTTCACGTCCATCATAGGTTTATGCAGGCTCTGCTCCACATTCTCCTCACTTAGGAGGACACACTTAGGAAAGAGTTGCTGTCTGGGATGTTGCTGATAGATGTTGCCAGAGAAAGAAAGACGGAGAACCCTGCAGAAGCTCTTAAATGATTCTACCCAGTAGTAACATTCATCATGTTCACTCACACTTCATTGACCAGAGCAAGTCTTGTGGTCATGTACAACTTCCATCGGGGTGGAGACATGTAATTCTCTCTTATAACGTGAAATGGAGATGAGCCAGATATTGATGAATAGTAACACCTTCCACAGTGACAACATCAGATTCAAACCCAGGTCTCTGATTTATATATGGACAACCTAGCGGATATGAGGCCTCATATGCATGAGAAAGCTGGATGATGAATTAGGAAGGCTGAAGAAGAATTGAGGCCTTTGAATTATGGTGTTGGCAAAGAATATTGACTATACCATGGACTGCCAAAAGAATGAACAAATCCATCTTGGAAGAAGTACAGCCAAAATTCTCCTTAGAAGCAAGGATAGTGAGACTTTGTCTCACATACTTTGGACATGTTATCGGGAGGTACCAGTCCCTGGAGAAGAACATCATGCTAGGTAAAGTAGAGAGTCAGCCAAAGAGAGGAAGACCCTGAGCGAGATGAACTAACACAGTGGCTGTAACAATAGGCTCAAGCATAACAGTGATTGTGAGATGTTGCACATACGGTCACTATGAGTCAGAACAGACTTGATGGCACCTAACAACAACAACAATATAGGGGAGCCAGAATCTCTCAACTCTTCTTGACTTTTTCTTTTTTTTTTTTAAATAACATGGCCTCATTGGTACATCTGAAGATTTATGAACATTAATGACCAAAGACCAGATAGGTTGTAGGATGACTTCAAGGACATCATACATGAAGAAAGCAAAAGGTCATTAAAAAGACGGGAAAGGAAGAAAAGAGAAAAATGGATATCAGAAGAGATTCTGAAACTTGCTATTGAATGTAGAGCAGATAAAGCAAATGGAAGAAATGATGAAGTAAAAAGAGCTGAACAGAAGATTTCAAAGGGCAGCATGGAAAGGCAAAGCAAAGTATTATAATGAAATGTTCAAAGACTTGAAATTAGAAAACCAAAAAGGAAGAACACACTCGGCATTTCTCAAGCTGAAAGAACTGAAAAAAAAAAAAATTCAAGCCTCGATTTGCAATAGTGAAGGGTTCTATGGGTAAAATGGAAACCCTGGTGGCATAGAGGTTAAGTGCTACAGCTGCTGATCTAAAAGTCGGCAGTTCGAATCCACCAGACACTCCTTGGAAACTCTATGGGGGACTGCTACTCTGTCCTATAGGGTTGCTATGAGTCAGAACTGACTCAACAGCAATGAGTATGGCTTTTTTTTTAATGGACAAAATATTTAATGATGCAGGAAGCATCAAGAGAAGATGGAAGAAATACACAGAATCGCTGTGCCAAAAAGAATTGGTCAATGTTCAACCATTTCAGGAGGTAGCAAGAACTGATGGTATCGAAGGAAGAAATCCAAGCTGCACTGTAGGCACTGGCAAAAAACAAGGCTTTAGGAAATGATACTTTGAGATGGTTCTGCAAATGGATGAAGCAATGAAGGTGCTCACTCACCTATGCCAAGAAATTTGGAAGACAGCTACCTCACCAACTGACCAGAAGAGGTTCATGTATGTGCCCATTCCAAAGAAAGGTTATCTAACAGAATATGGAAATTATCAAACAATATCATTAATATCACACACAAGCAAAATTTTGCTGAAGATCATTCATAAGAGCTTGCAGCAGTACATCAACAAGGAACTGCCAGAAATTCAAGCCAGATTCAGACAAGGATGTGGAACATGGAATATAATTGCTGATGCCACATGGATCTTGGCTGAAATCAGAGACTACCAGAAAGATGTTTACCTGTGTTTTATTGGCTATGCAAAGGCATTTGACTGTGTGGATCATAATAAATTATGGATTACATTGTGAAGAATGGGAATTCCAGAACACTTAATTGTGCTCATGAGGAACCTGTACATAGATCAAGAAGATGATGTTTCAGCAGAATGAGGGGATACTGCATGTTTTAAATCAGGAAAGGTGTGTATCAGGGTTGTATACTTTCACCATACTTATTCAATCTGTATGCTGAACAGATAATCCAAGAAGCTGGACTAAATGAAGAAGACCATGGCATCAGGATTGGAGGAAGACTCATTAACAACCTATGATATGCAGATGACACAATTTGCCTATTGAAAGCAAAGAGGACTTGAAGCACTCATTGATGAATATCAAAGACTACAGCCTTCAGTATGGATTATACCTCAACATAAAGAAAACAAAAATCCTCACAACTGGACCAATATGCAACATCATGATAAATGGAGAAAAGATTGATGTTGTCAAGGATTTCATTTTATGCAGAACCACAATCAATGCCCATGGAAGCAGCAGTCAAGAAATTGAAAGAGACATATAGACCAATGGAACAGACTCAAGAACCCACACATAAATCCATCCACCTATGCCCTGGTGGCATAGTGCTTAAGCGCTATGGCTGCTAACCAAAGGGTCGGCAGTTCAAATCTTCCAGGCACTCCTTGTAAACTCTATGGGACAATTCTACTCTGTCCTATAGGGTTGCTATGAGTTGGAATCGACTCGACGGCAATGGGGTTTTTTATGGTCAGCTTTTTAATCTTTGGCAAAAGGCCAAGTTCCATTAAATGGGGAAAAGATGGTCTTTTTAACAAATAGTGGTGGCCAAACAGAATATCCACCTGTAAAAAAATGAAACAGGACCCATACCTCACACCATACACAAAAAACTAACTCAAAATGGATCAAAGACCTAAATATAAAACCTAAAATGATGAATATCATGAAAGAAGAAATAGGGACAATGCTGTAGGTCCTAATACATGGCATAAATACATACAAACCATAAGTAACAATGCACAAATACCAGAAGATGAACTAGATAACTGGGAGCTCCTAAAAACCAAATGCTTATACACATCAAAAGACTTCACCAAGGGAGTAAAAACAGAACCTACAGACTGAGAAAAAATTTTTGACTATGACATATCCGACAAGGATCTAATCTCTAAAATCTACAGAATACTTCAACACTTCAACAACAAAATGACTAAAAATCCAATTAAAAAAATGGGCCAAGAATATGAACAGACACTTCACCAAAGAAGTTATTCAGGTCCCTGGCAGACACATGAAGAAATGCTTGTGATCATTAGCCATAATAATAAAAAAAAAAAGAACAAATGTTGGAGAGGTTGCGGGGAAGTTGGAACCCTTATGTAGTGCTGGTAGGAATGTAAAATGGTGCAACCACTGTGGAAAACAATATGGTGCCTCCTTAAAAAACTAGAAATAGAAATACCATATGATCCAGCAATCCGACTCCTAGGAATATACCCTAGAGAAATAAGAGATGTCATACGAATATATATATGCACATATGCATACCCATGTTCACTGCAGAATTATTCACAGTAGCAAAAAGATGGAAACAACCTAAATGCTGATAAACAGCTAAATGGATAAACAAATTATGGTACATACACACAATGGAATACTGTGCAATGATAAAAACAATGATGAATCTTTGAAACATCTCACAACATGGATGAATCTGGAGGGCATTATGCTGAGTGAAATAAGTCAATCACAAAAGGACAAATATTGTATGAGACCACTATTATAAAAATCCAAGAAATTTACCAAAAAAAAAAGAAAAAAACATTGCCATCGAGTCAATTCCGACTCATGGTGACCCTATAGGACAGAGTAGAACTGCCCCATAGGGTTTTGAAGGAGTGCCTGATGGATTCAAACTGCCAACCTTTTGGTTAGTAGCTGTAGCTCTTAATTATTATGCCACCAGGGTTTCCAAAGAAAACCTTTACACAGAGAAAAAAACAATCTTTAATGTTTACAAGGGAGGGGAAGGAAGGGGAAGGGAAATCACTAACTAGATAGTAGACAAGTGTTAACTTTGGTGAAGGAAAAGACAACAGACAATATAAGGAAGTCAGCACAACTTGACCAAACCAAAGTCATGAAAGCTTCTTAGGCACATCCACACCTTGACAGACCAAGTTACTGGGACTGATGGCTAGGGACCATGGTCGCAAAGGACATCTAGGTTAATTGGCATAACCCAGTTCATAAAGAAAATGTTCTACATCCTACTTTTGTGAGTAGCTTCTGGAATCTTAAAATCTTGTAAGTGGCCATCTAAGACACATCTATTGGTCCCATCCAGTTTAGAGCAAAGAAGAATGAAGAAAACCAAAGGTATGAGGAAAATACTAGTCCAAAGAGCTCATGGACCACATGAATCACAGCCTCCACCAGCCTGAGTCTAGAAGAGTTAGATGGTGCCCAGCTACCACCACCCACCACTGACCACTCTGACAGGGGTCACAACAGAGGGTCCTGGGTAGAGTGGGAGAAAAATGTAGAACAAAATTCAAATTCACACACACACAAAAAAAAACTAGACTGGTCTAACAGAGACTAGAGGAACCCACAAGACTATGGCCCCTGACACCCTGCTAACTCAAAACTGAAGCCACTTCTAACACCTACCTTTCAGCCAAAGATTAGACAGGCCTTTACAACAAAAAAATAACATGCATGAGGAATGTGTTCTTAGTTCAGTCAAGTATATGAGACAAATGGGAACACCTTCCCAAAAGCAAAGCTGAGAAGGCAGGAAGGGACAGGAAAGCTGGATGAAAAGACATGGGGAATCTGGGGTGGAAAGGATAAAGGAGAGAGTACTGACACAATGAAGGAATTGAAACCAGTGTCACCAAACATTTGTATAAATTTTTGAATGAGAAACTAATTTGCACTGTAAACTTCCACATAAAGAATGATAAAATTAAAAAAAAGAAAGAAAAAATGTATTGCATTGAGGACTAAGATGCTCCTGACCCAAACCATGGTATTTTTAATTGCCTCATATGCATGTGAAAGCTGGACAATGAATAAGAAAGATCGATGAAGAATTGATACCTTTGAATTATGGTGTTGGTGAAGAATATTGAATATATCATGGACTGCCAGAAGAATGAACAAATCTATCCTGGAAGAAGGACAGCCAGAATGCTCTTTAGAAGTGAGAATGGCAAGACTTTGTCTCACGTACTTTGGACAGTTTATCAGGAGGAACCAATCCTTGGTGAAAGACATCATGCTTGGTAAAGTAGAGGGTCAGTGAGAAAAAGGAAGATCCTCAAGGAGATGGATTGACATAGTGGCTGCAATAACGGGTTCAAGCATAGCAATGATCCTGAGGATGTCACAGGACTAGACAGTGTTTCATTCTGTCTCACATAGGGTCACTATGAGTCAGAACTAACTTGACAGTACTTAACAACAAATACATATGATTTTTCTTTGACTGCAATCTTTATGGAAACAGACCACCAGACCTTTCTTCTTTAGTGCCCCTGAGTGGGTTTGAACTGCCAACCTCTAGGTTAGTAGATAAGTACAAACTGTTTTTGCCACCCAGGACCTGTATCTAGTCAATATCTATTTCTAAATGACTCTATCAGGTAGCCCTGCCTTAATCTAGTTTGAGTCACAAGATAAAATAATAATTAATAAATCTATGCTTTTTTTTAAAGACAACACAGTTCAAATGGTTTGTTCTGTGAGCTTGATTACCATTTGCTGCCCATGTAAACAATCCAAGTCTCCTGCCCAAAGCCAAGAATGTAATTCTAATCTGAGTTTAAGAAGTGCCATGTTCTTGTCTACACAATCTAATAAGGGCTCACAGATCCCACTTTTCTTCTAGCTGTAAAAAAAAAAAAAAAGCTGTAGAGAGGAGGAAAGAAGAGAATACAGACAGGAGTTTATGAAGCCCGAATGCTTGAAGACCAGTGGTGCTCTGCTCCTGTGGAGGAGACAAGTCCAGTGCAAATAACAAATGAAGCTATACAACTTTTTGAGGTGTTTGCCCTTAAGGATGAGAGGGTGTGGAATATTCTATTTGCTTTGTCAGAAAACAGATGGGCAGTAATAAATGAAATTCCTGCTCTTTAGTTTCTGTTTACCAGCCAAACTATTAAGCCACTGTGCTTTGGAAACAGTTGGTACAATTGGAAACGACTGTCACTTGAGATGAGTGACTTCACAGTTGTTACCCTTCCCATGTGTGGCTATGCTTTCTTACTTCTGGGAGGTGGGGAGGAGTAGAGAAAAGTGGTTAAGAGTGTGGATTCTGGAATCATGGATGATGGGATTTAACTTAATCTGGCTTCAGCTTCCTCATCTGTAAAACTGGGAGAAAAGTAACAACCTCATAATTCTTAGGAGTCAATGAGTAAAGCTCATAATGCCTGATGCCTTGTGAACAGTCAGTGGACAGTCTCTGATATTAGGCTAAGTGGAGTCTTAGTTCTGTTTACTCCAGGTGTCCTCTTTATTTCTCATGGCAAACAGTACTATCAGCCATTTGTAGCTGTTTAGGCATTACTGGATCAAATAAGCAAATCTAGTTTTCCATTTCATCAGGCATTGTGAGGGTTCTGATGTGTTCCTCTCCCAAATTCAAAACCTGTGGTTTAGAATGCATTTTTGGCCAATAGTGGACAATCATAGACATGGTTTAGCTCCTTACCATCCCATAAATTTATTCATCAATGGATGGGGTCAGATGCAGAAAAATATTTGACTCTTTTTATGTCAATATCCTCTCCTCCAACTGGAATGGCCAGGAAAATATGATTACCTTCCTTATATAGTTTGTTCAACAAATACTTATTAAGTCCCTCCTAAATTCATGATGATTTGATTTATACTGAAGGGAAGAGCAGACACCAACACCGGCATGCAAACACACAGCATGTGAATACGCAGCATGAGTGATACAGACAATACATGTTAGAAGAGGAGGAGGTGGCTCCGAAGCAGTGTCAAATGCTATTTCCTTGATAAAGTTTCATCTCGGACCTTTTATCCTTTTTCTCCTTTCCCTTTTTCTACTCTAAATCACAACTCCATGGGCTACAAAATGCAAACAGGATCTATAGTCACTAGCTGAGTCCACCTTCTGCTTGAGAAGCTTAGATGGGGTGGTCTTGACACCTCGCCTTCCAATCCCCAGCCACCTGGTCAACTCTTATACATCTTTAAGGCTCTTCTTGAATGTTGTCTCCTCTGTAAGTCCTGCCCTGACTTCCTTTGACAAATGTTTTATGGTTGCAGTAATGTATTTATTGCTAATATAATTATTTGAAAATATAAAAACAATTTTTCTTTATTCTGCTTGAAGATATCATAGTGGTTGTGCCTACCCATTAGCCTCTATGCGTTTCTCTTTTCTCTTCCATCATGGCCAGTCTCTTCCTTTTCTTACTGTAGAATCCCTGGGATAGGATGACGAAGAATTATCAGGGTAAATAATAATGTCATTCATGAAAAGTTGATGTTCAGCATCACAAACAGTAGATGCCCATGCTATGCCTGTTGCCATCAGAGTCGATTCCAACTCAGAAACCCTATAGGACAGAGTAGAATTTCCCCAGAGTTTCCTAGGAGTAGCTGGTGGATTAGAACTGCTGACCTTTTGGTTAGTAGCTGAGCTCTTAACCACTGTGCCACCAGGGCTCCCAAGCAGCAGATACCTGGCAGGAAATGGTGGGAGATGGGGGGTGAGGGTAGTAACGTTAGTCAAAAGATACCTCTGTAGTGTGCCTTATGTATATTTCCATCACAGCGCTTAGTACTTTGTTTTGCTATTCTTTGTCTGCATGTCTATATAGCCAATAGATTTCAAGCTTGAGGATAGACAGGAGCTCTGATTATCTTTGAGACTTCAGGTCTAGCAAATACCATTGTTTTCCCATGGCCACTTACCAACCAATCTATTTGCAGATTTTATTCAACTCAGAATAGGGATAGAAGAATCTGGAGACACCTTGCCTATCCAAGTTACCTACAACTCTAAATTAGGGATGTCCCTCTGAGTTTGCCTTTCTATCAGTGGTACGTGCCTTCTTAGTCTCTCCTATCTCTAGTACCATGCCTTACCAAATGGCTCACTGGAATTAAGCTTTTTAGGTGAGACTGGGAAACAAATTCAGGGCAGTGCTTGCCTTTCTTCAGTGGTTTAAAGTTAAATTCTTATACATTTGCCCTCCATTCTCCAGCTTATTAATGCTACAGCTTTGGGTAACCCTAGCAAATTTGGGGGATGGAAGGTATTAGGAAACTCTCTTCAAAACTTTACCATCTGTGCAATTTAGCCTTTCCTGATGAAATTCTTCCATAATCCACCTCCCCTTGTGGGTTTCATCATTCTGACTCATAGTGACCCTATTTATAGGGTCGCTATAGGGTCACTATGAGTCGGAATCAACTCGACGGCATTGGGTTTGTTATTTTTTGGTTCTTGCGGGTTTAAATAGTATTGATAAAAGAAAGGAGACCTAGGGTCACATCAAATCATCATGGGTGTCTATTATATTTGGGGAGAATGTTTTGATGGCTTGACCTTAATCTATGTAGAGAAAGATAAACACGTGGAAAGCTTATTCCTCTCATCTGTTCATGCATTCCTTCATTTGTTTATTTGTCGACCATCTCCTCTGTGAGAGGCACCAAGATAGGTGCTAGGGACAAAATGGTAAAGATGTGGTATCTGTGCTCAAAGTTCGTGAGGGTAAATTACCTGTCTGATGGTGGCAATGAGGGATGGGACAGGGATCAGCAAACTTTGCTGTAAAGGCAGATAGGAAATACTTTAGGTTTTGTGGCCTTCTCAGATCTCTGTTGCAGCTACACAACCCTGCCATTGTAGTGTGAAAGCGGCCATAGATTTATACATAAATAAGTGTCGCTGCATTCTAATACATCTTAATCTATGGACATTGAAATGTGAATTTCATGTAATTTTCATGTGTCATGAAATATTCTTCTTCTTTTGATCTTTTACCCACCATTTACAAATGTAACAATCAGTTTTAGCTTGTGGGGTGTACAAAAAGAGGCAGTGGGCTGGATTGAACCCAGGAGCCGTAGATTTCCCATGTCTAGTCCAGGAGATAGTCACTGATGGTTTAGATCCACGATTCCTAAATTCAATTCCTGTTCACACAAACTGGAGGTCCAATCAACACTGCAGCTGTAATCTCTGTCTTTTCTCTCCTCCCACTTCTCTCAATTGCCTGCCCCCAAGCCCTTACTCCACAGGTATTCTTAACAGAACAGAAATCTTTTCATACATTTATGATACTGTTGGGGACATCTGGGAACTTGTTTTCCTGTGAGAGAATGAAAATGACTCCAGTGACTATTTGTCACTGAAAGAGTTTAATTTAGTTTTTTTTTTCCTTCTGTTTTTCCCTTTTCCGATCATCATACTAGAAATTAACATAAAAATTCCTTCTGGCTAAATTCCCAATACATTTTCACAGTAAGCATTTTCTGAAGTGAAAATTAGTAGCTTTCTTGCAGATTTCATCAAGGATGTGAAATTATGCTGCTCACAAGGGTAGAGAACTCAAACTCCATTTATGAATTAATACATGCTGTTGAGAGTTCCTGTCTGCTGAGTGCCAGGGATTCTTTTCTACAGACTTCGGAGTATCTACGTAGTGTATTTTAATTTCCTTTCTCATTCCGCCAGTGAGAGAATGCCATTTCTATTTGCATAAATGAATTAATATTAACAACCAATATCTATATAAGATTATATTATTTACACCATCCTTAAGGGTTGGCAGCACCTGGAACAAAGAGTAATGTCCCCCTGATTTTTATCCCGATGAAATATAGTTACAATGAGCATTAAGGGTACCCTCAAATGGGGGTCACAGTCAATGAGGGTAGACATATGGAGAAAGAGCTGGCTCAAGTCCCATTTATGGCTGCACATTGATTGGGTGTCTATAGGTCTTCCTTGTTTAAGCATAAGATGCCACTTTCACATCTCACATCTTTCTTCTTCAATGACCTATGCTTCCCTATAGCTCTAGCCTTCAGGTCCCCAACACATTCTGTGTCCTTCAGTCTAAGTGCCTAAACTATTGAAACGGCACCCTAATTTTTCCACCTGTGATGGCTCTGGTCTTTCAATCAAGAAAGATGATGTCAGAGAAAAAATTGACTTCTGGGGCAATTCACAAGACTTATAGAGAAAGGAGATTGCCTGGGTGGCACAAAGGGTTAAGCACTCAGCTACTAACTGAAAGGTTAGTGGTTTGAATCCACCCAGAGGTCTCGCAAAAGAAAAGCCTGGAGACATACTCCTGAAGGTCACAGCCATTGAGAACCCTATGCAGAGCCGTTCTCTGAAACACATGGGTTTGCTATCAGTTGGGATAGACTGGACTGCAACTGTTTTTTTGTTTTTGTTTTTTACGGAGAAAGGGAATGTGTTGTAATGATAAAAAAAAAAATCTCTGAAAGGCTTTGGAATCAGATAGAGCTGGATTTATATCCTGATTTTTCCATTTAGAAACTGTTATAGACTTCAGTCAAAATAATGAACTTTTCTGTGTCTTAGTTTGAATCACCATAAAATGGAAGAGAAACCCTACCTTACAGAGTGGTGATGAGGATTAAATAAGGTAATGAAGAGTTAGTAAGCGCTCAATGAAAGGCAGAAGAGAGCATTTCAACCTAACCTAAAAAACAAGTTAGGTTCACTTTAAAGGAATTTGTGTCTTTTAGCCTTCATTCATGCTCCAGACATTTGTGGAACTACTGCTTGCCTCTGAAGATACAATACAAATAAAACACATGTGCAAAGTGAAACAGAGGAGCTCATGGTCAAGTAAAAAGGGCGGGGGATGAGTGTAGGACTCAGGCACATCCCGGCCGAGGCACGCAGAGACAGGAGTCATCAACACACCTTGGGGACCTCAAAGAAGGCAGTGTTTAAACTAAGCCTTGAAGGGTAAATAAAAGATTGTCAGATAGTCAAGGGTGGAAGTATGTTCCCATTAGAGGGATAGGACAAGAGTTTGATTTTGCTGGAGTTTAGGTAATAGGAGTGGAGAAAGTGGTCACGGTGAGCTTGAAGAAGGAAACTGGGACCTGATGATTAAGGGCATTGAATGTCATGCCAAAGAGACTTTGTTCTGTCATGGTCAGTGGTTTTATGATGTCTGGAAAAGTGGATTGCCATTATTAACAAGGTGACACCCTTTCCACCACTGAAGTGTGGCTAATCTAGAACAGAGACCGGTACAGAGCTCAGTCACCACTGATGTATCCAACCCTTCTCTTACAGGTGAAAAACCTGAGGGGAAAGGTCAAGTCACACAGCTGAAAACCTGACTATGCCGGAACAGGTCATCTGAATCCAGCATTTAAACTTCCTCCTTATCAAAGCCCTCGTTTAATTCCAGGCCTCTTCATCTAAACCCTGTCTTATATTTACTAAGCTCAAATACAAGCATCCTTCCAGCATGCTTTACTGAGTAATTGCATTTCTTCCACCTTCTGAACATCAGAGCTGTCAGTCCTGCCTGCTAGGAGTGGAGACGTCAGCTTGGAGTTAGGATGGGGATTTTCCAAGGAGGAAATGAGCTGATTGCAATGCCTTGCAGATTCAGAAACAAAATCATAACCCAAAGCAAACAAAGAAAGGATTTCTTTCTTTCCTTCTAGCTTACGATCTAGGGTCGGTTTTAAAACTGACTGTAGCTGCTCCCTGTTCTTATTGCCGGCAGCCACCACGGAGCCCTCCCTTGAGGGCCTAGCAGGAGGCAAGCCTGCCAAAAGGGTGTGTGTGTTTGTGTGCTTTCAGATTACAGGTGCCTGGGGAACCCGCGCCCCAGAGCAACAGACCTGGGGGGGCTCCCGATCTCCTCCCACAGTGTGTCCCAGAAAAAAGGGTGGAAGCTAGGCTTCACTTTCAGCCTCCCCAGGCTCATTCCAGCACCGCCTCCGCTTCTCCAGACCCAGGGCGCTTGCCTTCCCGCCTCCCTTAGCAACCAGAGGCTGTGGATACGGTCTGTGGGTGGGGGCCCGGGAGGCAGCGGCCCAGCTCAGGTGCCCGGGCGCACGGGCTACCGCAGTGCGGGGCCACTCCGCAAGCGCGACTGTCGCGGCGACAGCGCGCACAGGGCCCCACGCATCCACTCTCTGCGCCTGCCGAGGGGCCCAAAAGGGATCCTGCGAAAATGAGCCATTCTCATCCCGCTGGGTAAGTGACAACTGGAGTTTTTCCATGCTGCGGCAGGTGGCAGCTTCAGCCAGCGGCCCCTCCCCCTCCCCCCTGCTGATAAAGGAAAGGGAGAGGGGGGAGAGAGAAGGGAGGCTGAGGAGAGGAAAAAATAATACGGATTCTGAGTAGTGGCGAGGATGGCTGAAATTCCAGGATCTCCTCCCTCCCCCTCCTCGCTTTTTTGCACAGGCCTTATTAAGCTCCTTTTGAAATTTTCACTGAGGGAGGATTAATATAAGGGATGTGAAAAACGCATACATTAAGCAGGGACTTTAGCTGAGATCAAGAGGTTCCTGAGGTGTGGAATATATGTGTTTAGATTCAGAAGTAAAAAAGTAGAGGTCACCAAAATATGCATTCCTTTGGAAACGTGGGACTGCGCGATAAATTCCCACCATAGTGTCTTGCGTCGGAAAGAGGTGTGGGTTCATTTAATATTGAAGAAGGTTTCATCGCTGGCGGTGCCCCCTGTTTCAGGACTTGTAGCTGCCCAATCTCAAAGGGATCTCAAAATACTAAAATATATTTTGAAGGAAGGCAGTATATGACACAGGAAAGGAAGGAGAGAAGAAGGGAGCCTGTCTGCCAGTGTGTTTACTGCTCTTCTGTTACCTTAGGTAGGATGACTCCTCAGAAGACCTGTTCTGGCAATTATTTATTCTAGTCTAGAAAGTTAGCAGAGCCATTATTAGCTGTTGAAAAAAATGGCCTCAGTCCTTTTATTGGGAGAATATCCAATTTCCTTCTGAATTAAACAATGTAATGCATATTAGATGGGTTTTTATTATGATACATCTACTAAGCAGAAAAATATCCTAGTTGATATTGCAACTAATTTAAAGATGCTTTCCTTTTTAATTGAATTTATTGCACATTTTCAAGAGCAGCAAATTAGCAGAGGACAACATATTTAAGATCATTTGGAGTTTGTGATGTCTGAAATACCACATTAGTTCTTGTGCGTGGAATTTATAGTCAGACTTAAAGATTTTACTTTTTAATGAATTCTTTGAGTGTAATGACGTAAATGACAATGTTCCAAGAAACTGAAAGCATATAAGGCGCCATGTTGGGAGTCAATTTTAGAACTTGCTGGAAAGTGATGTAGCTGCGATTATATTAGTGTCTTATTTTACCTCGAGTTGAACTTAGCTTACCAAAAACCAAATCAAATGCATTTCCATCTAGTACATTCCCATTCATAGCAACCCAATAGGACAGAGTAGAACTGCCACATAGGGTTTCCAAGGAGCAGCTGGTGAATTCGAACTGCCGATCTTTTGGTTAGCAGCCATAGCTCTTAATCACTGCACCACCAGGTGAACTCCTGTGCAATTTTGGTAGCTGTGGGTCATGTGGGATGTGAACAGCACTATTTTTCTGCAGCTGCTGTTTGCAGTGTGTCCACATTCAGGACAATCAATGTGTCAGTTATGGTTGTCTTCCTATGTTTTTCAAGTTTTGGCTAAGTTAGAATCTGATTAGACCGTTTAATCATCTATTTTAAAATGTGGAAAAATCTGTAGCTGCTTATTAAAATGTGCGTGATTAAGACTTCAGAAACTGAAGTCTAATTCTTCTGAAGCTTCATTAGTTCCAAGCCCATGGAAAGGAGGAAAATGTGTGATCTAGCAAAAGAGTGTGCTTCATGGTACTCTTCAAGAAAGACATATTTTTAAGATAACAACAATTATTTTCCACTAAAATCGTAAGCTTCTGGATAGTTGGCACCATATCTTGTTAAAATTTGTGTCCTCTTTACCTAGGACTGTGTTCAACATAAAGAAAAATCTACAAATATTTGTTGAATGAATGGTTATAACCTGATGGTACATCTAGTCTACCAGTTGCTATCCAGTCGATTCCGACTCATGGAGATCCCATGTGCGTCAGAGTAGAGCTGTGCTCCATAGAGTGTTCAATGGGTGCTTTTTTTGAAGTAGATCATCAGATCTTTCTTCCAACGTGCCTGTGGGTGGACCCAAACCCTTAATTTTTTGGTTAGCAGCTGAACATATTAACCATTTGGACCACTCAAGGACTACATGCAGCCTACAGGTGGATATATTCTCATGTGAAAACCATATTGGAGCTGATCGTTTATTACGTGCCTACTAAGTGCTGGACTCAATTCTAATGTTTTACATGAAAAGCTCATTTAATCTTCTCACTCTCTCCATGAGGCAGGTTCTATAGTCACCCTCATTTTCAATGATAAATTTCTAAAGGTCTCCAGTTAGGAAGGGCTGGAATGTGAAGCCAGGCAGTTCAGCTTTAGAGCCTGGCACTAACCATTCCACTACATGACCTCTCATGGTCTCTCTGCCTAGATATGTGGGAACCCTAACTATACAGAAATTCTTATCCAGATGATCTGATAGTGGATGGCTGTCCATAACTGTTGAGTATTTTGATATATGATTACAGAATACTTTTGTAATAATGTGGTTTTTTTATTTTAGTTGATTAAAAATAAATGAAGACAATAAGCAGAAATGTGGTAATTCTAAGGGCCTTAAAAGGAGGCCTGATGATGCAGTGGTTAAGTGCTCGACTGCTATCTGAAAGGTCTGCAGTTTGAACCCACCAGCCACTCCACTAGAGGAAGATGTGGCAGTCTGCTTTCCTAAAGATTGCAGCCTTGGAAACCTTATGGGGGCAGTTCTACAGAGTCCTATAGGGCCACTATAAGTTGGAATTGACTCAATCTAATGGGTTAGTTTTTTGTTTTTGTTTTTTTTTTTTTTGTTTAAGTGCTTAAAATACACCGCAACACCAAATTATTCAAATTGCTAAAGTTTTACTCTAAATAAAAGTAGTGATTATTTTTCTTGTCTATGTTACCATTTGGAAATAATAAAAGTTTTAGCAGAGAATAAAAGGTTTCATTAAAACTGAGAAAGCTATTCCATCATTACTGAAGCAGTTTGTACTTATTACATTTTAAGGATAAAGTGGTAATAAAGTGCAGTAGTATAATAAAATGAAAATTTTAAACCCCTAAAATTCCACCAATCAATAAGCAATGCCCCATGGTTTCTCCTGGTGCTTCCTTTGAGCTCCACTGTTTACTTAATTACAGCAAGAAGCGCTTGACATAAAAATTGCAAAGGACCTGTGCTGACTTTGTTCAGAGACAGTTTGGAGTAAATAAAAATGATCCTAAGTACTTCTGCCAAAGATAACAGAGAATTTTCATCTGAGCTGCACTGTAATTTGGTGGAAGTCAACTATAAAATAATGTTTTTGGTACTGCTGTCTCTAATGAAATTGTTTTAGAGTGGAAAATTTCAATTGATAGTTCCACTAGTTTGCCGAAGCTCACCCCACGTTTCTATTTCTGCATGTGATTGTAGGTTGCACACTAGTCCTAAAGATGCAATGGGGATTTTATACTCCGTAAGTCATCCATGAGTCTAAAATGATATAGCTCTTCTGACCCTTAAAAGGATCATCCCTGATTCTGTGTGAAGTTGGCTTCCTGCATGAAAGATATGCTTGGGTCTAAGTAGAGATAGTCTCACTATTCTGTAAATTTGCTTTGAGGAACTAGAAGAATGGAAAGTATTATTATTTACAAGAAGATAAAATACGGAAGATGTTGCATGTTTTGAAAGATTGTTCCAAGGCTTAGAAGATTTTTTTGTTTAGACTTACTAATTTACACCTTTTTAATATAAAGAAGTTTTTGTGTAGTGACAGAGCATACTGAAGTGTGATGTGGAAAGAATTAACACGTTCTTAGTACTTAACACATTCTTAGTACTTAATATACATCTTAACACATTCTTAATACTTAGTACTTCTTAACATATTCTTAGTACTTCAAACACACACACTCACGCACACACATACACAAAACAAAAAACCCACTAGTTGTCATCAAGTTGATTCTGACTCATGGCAACCCCATGTATGTCGTAGAACTCTGCTGTATAGGGCTTTTGGTGGCTGATTTTTTAGAAGTAAATCACAAAGCCTTTCTTTCAAGGTGCCTCTGGGTGGACTCTAACCTCCAACCTTTTAGTTAGTACCAGAGCATATTAACCGTTTGCACCACCCAGGGACTTCTCTTTATCCAAGGCAGATCAAAAAATACTATAAGCAAAGTTTGTCAAATTGCAGATAGTATGTGTATTCAAAAGTGACAGAAATTTTAAACCTACCATGTTATTTACTATAGGAATGTCTGTTGTCCTACTATAGGCAGTGCCCATTATCTGTGCCTTCTTAGTTAGCAAACAGTGTAGGATTTTGTATGGTTAAGTAACATTCTAGTCTGTTGCTCACCACTTACCCTAACCATCAAAATTATCTCTTCCTCCAGCACAACTTGTCCAAGGCAATGTCATGGAAGCTCCATAGACACATCCAAACTGCCTGAGGGACCAAATTACTGGGCTGAGGGCTGTGGGGACCATGGTCTCAGGGAACATCTAGCATAACATAGTTTATAAAGAAAATGTTCTACATTCTACTTTGATTAGTAGCATCTGGGGTCTTAAAAGCTTGTGAGCGGCCATCTAAGATACTCCACTGGTCTCGTCCTGTTGAGAGTAAGGTAGAATGAAGAAAACCAAAGACATAAGGGAAAGATTAGTCCAAAGGATGAATAGACCACAAGTACTACAGCCTCTGCCAAACTAAGTGCAGCACAGTTAGATGGTGCCCAGCTACCACCACTGACTGCTCTGGCAGGGATCACAATAGAGTATACAGGACTGAGCTGGAGAAAAATGTAGAACAAAATTCTAACTCACAAAAAAAGACCAGACTTACTAGCTTGACACAGACTGGAGAAACCCCTAGAGTATGGGCCCTGGACACCCTTTTAACTCAGTAATGAAGTCACTCCCGAGGTTCACCCTTCAGCCAAAGATTAGACAGGTGCATAAAACAAAATGAGGCTAAGGGGGCACATCAGTTCAGGGGCAAGGACTAGAAGGCAGGAGGGGACAGGAGAGCTGGTAATAGAAAACCCAAGGTCAAGAAGGGAGAGCGTTGACATGTTATGGGGTTGGTAGCCAATGTCACAAAACAATATGTGTACTAATTGTTTAATGAGAAGCTAGTTTGTTTTGTGGACTTTCCCGTAAAATACAATATTAAAAAAAAGATCTCTTCCTCACAAAACTTCAGACTTGAAGTGATTGAGTAATTTCTATACACGCTTTTGTTAAATACTAATAAATTAACTTTAAGGAGTAAATCGTTGTTAGGTGCTGCTGAGTCAGTTCCAACTCACGCGCGCGCACACACACACACACACACCTGTTACTGTTGAGTGGATTACAAGTCGTAGTGGCCCTATAGGACAGAGTAGAACTACCCCGTAGGGTTTCCAAAGAGCAGTTGGTGGATTTGAACTGCCGACCTTTTGGTTAACAACCACAGCTCGCCATAGCTCTTAACCACTGCACCACCAGGGCTCCAACTCATAGCGACCCTATATACAACAGAACAAAACACTGCCTGATCCTACACCATCCTCACAATCATTGTTACGTTTGAGCACATTGTTGCAGCCACTGTGTCAGTCCATCTTATTAAGGGTTTTCCTCTTTTTTCCTTGACCTTCTACCAAGCATGATATCCTTCTCCACGGACTGGTCCCTCCTGATAACATGTCCAAAGTACATGAGACAAAGTCTCGCCATTCTTGCTTCTAAGGAGCATTCTGGCTTTACTTTTTCCAAGACAGATTTGTTTGTTCTTCCTGCAGTCCAGGGTATATTCATTATTCTTTGCCAATACCATAATTCAAATGCATCAACTCCTCTTCGGTCTTCCTTATTCATTGCCCAGCTTTTGCTTGCATACGAGGTGATTGAAAATACAACGCCTTGGGTCAAGTGCATCTTAATCCTCAGAGTGATATCTTTGCTTTTAAACACTTTAAAGAAGTCTTTTGCAGCAGATTTGCCCAATGTGGTGTGTTGTTTGATTTTGTGACTGCTGCTTGGTTCTGGTTAAATTAGGTAACCTAAACAACTCATTTGTCTCAGCTTTATCTTTGACCATTTTGTGCTATGAATTCTACTCTTTTTTTAAGGAGTCACTGAGTGGCACAAATGGTTAAACGCTCAAATACTAACCAAAAGGTTGGTGGTGTGAACCTACCCAGAGGGTCCTGGAAGACAGGTCTGGAGATCTGCTTCCAAAAAGTCACAGCCTTGAAAACACTAAGGAAAACAGTTCTGCTGTAACACACTTGGGGTTGCCATGAGTTGGACTGGACTTGATGGCAAACTAACAACAGCTTTTTTAGTAGATGCAAGGTCTCCTCTTATGCTTTTCTTAATAAACTTTATTCACATATGTAGCTGATAATGGAAAGGAATTTGTTACAGAAATGTCATTCAGTTCTTTGAATTCCTTAAGAGTTATATGCTCCAAATCACATAGCATGTATTATGTAAAAACAGTTTTCAATGATCTTTCAAAGGATAACTCAACTAGGTTCTCTTTCAATTGTTTTGAGCAAAGGATTGGAAACCAATCGACTTGCGGTCAGATTTCTTGCCCAGTCACGTTGTATCAACATGTATATAATACTTTAAATTGTACCTTTGTTTCTCAGAGGTTTTTATACTTAGGTTCAATGTCCGTAATAAGACACCAGATGGTGAGAAGTGTGTCTTTCTTTCAAAAAGTAAATAGATGATTATAAAAGGGGAGGTGGAAACCAGCCTGACCAGAAGTGCATTTTCCTGCAGATCAGTTTTTGGAGAGAGTACAGAGGCAACTTGAAAATCAAGAAATTGATTCCCCTAAAACTATCCTTGCCGGGGTTCCCCTAGAAAAGTCTTGGGATATCCTCAAAAAAAAAAAAAAAAAAAAAAAAACCAAACCCGTTACCATCTTAGTTGAGTCTGACTTAAAGCTACCATATCCAGAGTAGAACCATGTCATGGGTTTCCAAGAAGTGTCTAGTGGATTCAAACTGCTGAGCTTTTGGTTAGCAGCCCAGCTCTTAATCACTGCACTCGGGGGTGTGCATATCCCTGTTTGTAAAATTCTGAGTTAGAGAACTGGGTGCTTTCAGATGTGGTCTACTGCAGAATTTCACTTCCTTTCTCCTAGGCATTTTTAACTGGGAGGAGAGGTAGAGACTGTCCCAACTTATTCTGAATATTAATAACTATGTCAAAGTTTTTCCAGGGATATGGGAACATTCTCAAGTCTAAATTTATCCCAAATAATCTGACCCTGGGTCTACTGCAGAATACACTTCCTTTCTCCCAGCTCTGCTGAGAAAAGGCGTTTCTAACTGGGAGAGGCAGAGACTGTCCCAACTTATTTTGAATGTTAATAACATTATAAAAGTTTTTCAGGAACATGGGAAAATAAACCTTTCCTAACCCAATTTTCAATTCTAAATTTACCCCCAAATAATCTAACCCTGAAGTGTTTGTATATTTTGATGCTTTGAGATTCCACAAATAGGATTTTCAATTTAAAAATTCTGATTCTGAAAGGCAGTTTTGAAGAAAAATCTTTTAATTTTTAGTTGTTGACTTTTGTACAGACCTAGAGGAACAATATGCACACTGGAATTATTGGCCCTTCCCCTGCTATGGCTTACTTACTTTCTCACACTAATAGTTAAGAGTGGTGAATGCTTTGTAATGACTCCATAAATGCCAACCTGTGTAAACTAACACTGTCAAATTACATGTGGGTAAACTTTGTATATAAAAAAAAAAAACCTAGGATTTAACTTTCATATTGGTTTTACAAGGAACCCTGATGGTACAGTGGTTAAGAGCTACAGCTGCCAACCAAATATTGGAAGTTCAAATCCACCAGTTGCTCCTTGGAAACCCTGTTGGGCGGTTCTGCTGTGTCCTATAAGGTTGCTATGAATTGGAATCAACTCAATGGCAATGGGTTTATTTATTTATTTGTTGGTTTTAAGTGTCTTTGTCTCCTTTCCCTAAACTGGAAATCCCAAGTGAAATATTATAAGTATGATTTATTTAAAAAAAAAAAAATTAGAACAAGGAAAGAGGTAAATCAGTTGAGTCATACTCAAAGAAAAACCTTAGGCCCTACAAAAACAAATTAGTAAATGGACATACATTTATGTTTTTAATTAAAACAAAATATTTAAGTTATATATAATTACCTCATTAACTTGTCCTGGAAGAAGTACAACCAGAATGCTCCTTAGAAACAAGGGTGGTGAGACTACATCTCACATACTTTGGACATGTTCTTAGGAGGGATCAGTCCCTGGAGAAGGAACTGATGCTTAGTAACAGAGAGGGTCAGGGAAAAAGAGGAAGACCTTCAATGAGATGGATTGACACAATGGCTGCAACAATGGGCTTAAGCATAACAACGATTGAGGGGATGGTGCAGGACTGGGCAGTGTTTCTTTCTGTTGTACATAGGGTCACTATGAGTTGGAACTGACTAGATGGCATCTAATAACAACAAACCTCATTAACTTAATTTTTTTGTTTAAATGACCAAATACAGATTCTGATTACATTAAATAAGGAGACTTGCATTGTGTCTTAGTCTGCGTTTTGAGTTTTCTTTAGCTCTTTCCTTTGGGCTAGCTCTGTGGTTCTTAAACTTCAGCATACAAAGAATTACTAAATAGTGCAGTATACACATAACCATGTGTATTATACTTTATGGTTGATCATGGAATTTTCAAGGATATTTTTAACCATATAATACATTTGCATCTTGTGCTGACTGTAAATGTCAACTCAAATGGAAGATAGGACTTCATTATACCTCTGGTTTCCATTTGAACAGAAGCCATTTGGTTCTCTCACTAGCTAGCTTCTTTAAATCACTGCCTCCAGAAAGAGTCTCAATAAGAGAACACATCCTTCAGTGACAACTTCCTGTCTGTAAATTCTTGTCTTGGAAAATATATTTGGATTAAAGTGATTCACTTGAGAGGTTGCCTTTCTGAATTAATGTTTTTTTCTGGAGAAAAGAGAGAACGATGTGACAACTTCAGTGGACGCAGCTTGAAAAATCCTGCCTTACTGAGATCCTGCCTATGGTAGAATTACAAGTTTTTTTGAGAATTGTCAAATCATTGCTTTTACAGTGAGCCAAAAGAAGAATATTTTAAAAGTGGAGAACATTTCACAGTGTAGATATATAGATCTGGATTCTTTAATAATATCTCATTCTTTTGCAGGTCTACTCTCCTGTTTTCTCTTTCTCTCTCTCTCTCTCTCTCGTACAGTTAACTCGTTTTTTGGTCTATGGGCAGATTGCCATAAAATGCAATTTCTTCGGCTGCCAGTGGAAGCTTGCTTTCCCCATGCCCTGGGATGGGGAGTTCATTATCCTGTCCTCTTCCATCTCAGCTGCGTACATGAATGTTGTGGGACTCAGAAGTTATCTGCATCATCAACGATCCCTTTCCGTTTGTTAGTACAGATAATTCAGAATCAAGGTGGAGCAGCTTGGGTTTCTGTGTACCCAGGACAAGAGGTTTCTTTGTCTCTTCAGTCTAAATCTATGTTACATACTTAAATCTGTCATCTTCCTGGTTATATCTGTTGGAAACTGCTGGTGCACCTCATTACTTGGTCTTTAATATAGTTTTTATGAGAAACAAAGATTTATTGAAAATGAATGATTGAACAACAGGGTAGCCATGGAGAGTGGAGATGGGGAGCCAAAAGTTCAAAAGGGAGATAAAAATCAAAGTAAAGAGAAAATATGAGTTAAGGCCTAGTGAGAGAAAGTAATTAACATAATAAGTCAATGATCTCTACTGGTAAATGTTGAACTTCTCTTCCCTTAAGCCTGATCAGTAATCGAATTACTTCCTAGCTCTCAGTGCCTGCCACTAGTTGGTATAGAAAATTGAACATTTTAAGCTGGTGATCCATTTTTCTGTGACTGTTACTCTTTTCCGATAATAATAATAAGCATTTATAAATTAATGAAAATTCTTAATATTGAAGCAAGGGAAGAAACAGCAGGGAACTAAACAGACAATATAAATTGCACATAGTAGTTATGAAACAACATTAAAAAAAAAGGATTATAAATTGAATCACAGTGTTTCATAGTAGCACTTAATTTGGTATTCTGTATATGACATGGATTGTAATATTTCACATTTGTGACTCTTATGTGGCTCTCATCTTAAGAAGTTGTCCCCATAGCTCACTCCAAGATAGTTACAATAATATTGTTTCTGTTGTTTAGAGTCAAATAAAAATAATCTGCTGTAAATTAGAATAATAGACTTATAAAACCTGTTGCCATTGAGTCGATTCCAACTCAGAGTGACCCTGTAGGAGAGGGTAGAACTGCCCCATAAGGTTTCCAAGGAGTAGCTGGTGGATTCGAACTCCTAGCCCTTTTGGTTAGCAGCTGAGCTCTTAACCACTGCACCACCAGGGCTCCACAGACTTATAAGGGTCCTCAAACCTCTGGGTACTCAGAATACAAGTGGTTTCTTTTATTTTCCTCCTTGTACTTATGTGCATGCAAAAGCTAGACAATGAAAAATGAAGACAGAAAAAGAATTGATGCATTTGAACTGTGGACTTGGTAAAGAATTTGGAATACACTGTGGATTGCCAGAAGAACAAAAAAGTCAGTCTTAGAAGAAATACAACCAGAATGCTCCTTAGAAGTGAGAATGGCAAGACTTTGGATTACTTGCTTTAGACGTGCCATCTGGAAAAACCAATTCCAAGAAAAGGACATAATGTTTAATAAAGTAGAGGGTCAGTGAAAATGAGGGAAATCCTCAATGAGATGCATTGACACAACAGCCACAACAAGGGACTCAAACATGCCAACAATCGTAAGATGGCACAGGACCAGGCAAGATTTCATTTTGTTATACATCAGGACAGCTAACAACAAAAACCTATCTGTATTTTGAAATTTTCTACTTTGAGCAGAAAAATGCAAAGGGAAAATCAAAATCATCTGAAATCCTACCATCCAAAAATAATCATAGCATTTTTGTCCTTTTCCTTCTACCCTATTTTCCTGTGGATTATTCCTGTTTTTCAAGGTATACCAACAAAGCTATGCGCTTTTAAAAGTGGCTTCTAAGACTATGATGTATTTAAAGTCATACCAACAAGTACCCTGTAGACTCTTCTCGCATAAACATTTGAGTTATCTTCTATCTCCCATATAAGTTATAAACTTCTGTGGGTGAAGATTACACATCTCTGCATCTTTTGGTCCTCCATGTACCCTCAGGACTATGCCTTGAACTTAGCTCAATAATTGCTAACATATGACTATCTATGTTAAGTCCCAAGATACATTTGTGCATCCATTCAATTGATATTTACTGTCTATTAAGCTAGCCACTAAGCTACCATATTAAGCACCTATTCTGCACACATGGGGTTGCCATTGACTGGACAGCAACTGGTTTTATGTTCCAGAAATTCATTTCACAGAAATGCGTTTGAATTATTTAAAAAAAAAAAAAACCTTAATAGTGAGTTATTATTACTAGATTTGAAATGACACTGATCTTCCTGGAGCTTCTCTGTCCTTGAGGCAGAATGCTGATTATGTCAGTTAGGAATACAATCAGTTGCAAGTAACAGAAAACCAGACTATTTCTGGCTTAAATTATAAGAATATTTATTGTTTATTTTTCAAGAAGCCTGAAGGTAGGTGATTCAATTGCTTAATAATATCAGCACTTGGGTCCTCATCTCTGCAATTCTCTTGGTCTTTCCTTGTGGTAGCAAGATGACTATGCTAGGTTCAGGCATTATATCTTTATAAAAGCATCCCAAACAGAAAGGAAAAATGGATGAGAAAGTATTTTTCTTTTATGAGGGAGGAAAACATTTCTTCCAGCACACTATATCTCTCTGACCAAAACTGAGTCAGTGGACATGCCTATCTACATGGGAGGATGTGAAATAGAGCATTTCTTTCTATTGTGGGAGATAGACAAGGGACAAGCGTTTGTAAATGACTTCTGCTAGCCAGTCAGCAGTACATTCATGGTTAATTGTCTGATTCTGGAGTTAGACTGGGTTCAGATTTGTCACATAGAAACTGTATGTCCTCCCCAAATTTGTATTCTTTCTGATTCTTGGTTTTCTTATCCTTGTGGAAAATATGTCTGCTTTGTAGGGTTATTGTGAAAGATTAGATGAGATGCTTTAATGCATTTAGTACAAAGCCTAGGACATAGTAAGTGTTAATATGCTAGCTTGGTGCCTAGTAGCTTATGTATTAATGGTACGTGAATAAGCACAAATTTCTATAGAATTTTTACACCTAAAACCTGAGCTAGGTGTAGAGTTGGGAGAATTTGAAAAGGTATCCTGGAGAGATTAATTTTGGGGAAGAGCTTTGAAGTGGAGAACCTACATAAAATATTTGGAAACATCTTAAGAAAATAAAAAGTACTCTCCAAATGTATGGTATTATAATTACAACTATTATTGCCTGGGGAATAGTAGCCCAGGCAATAAAAAGTGAGAAGAAACATCAACATTACTTGTCTATTTAGATGACGTAGTCTTTTTTTTTTTTTAGTCTTAGGAGAAGGCAAGGGTGCTATAAAAGCAAGTGAAAGCTGTCCTGTGCTGAGAAATCGACGTCTCTAATTTGGTTTTGTCTTTAAGTTCTACTTACTGTCAATCGCTCATTTTTTGGAACCCAGAACAGAACACTAAGTGTACATACCAAGATTTTTCCTCTTCTAAGTGAAAGATCTTTGCCTTCAATTCTAAGTCAGAAATTCATTTCAGATTTATTTCTGATCAGTTCCTAAACCTTTAAAAATTGGTTTGAACATTTTTCCCCCTGAAATCGATAGCTTGAAATACCTCTTTAGACCTGCAGCAAATGACTACTTCACCATAATCCTGAGGGATTTACATAAGATTATCACTGTTAAATTCGTCTTGCCTGCAAATTCTTCTTTTCTGTCAGTCAAATCAGAGACTTGGAGCTTTGACCCAGGCTGGAGTCTATGAGAACAAGGGCTTAGGCAATGGGTAAGGTGGACCGCAAGCTGCAGCATGCGAAGAACGGTATTGGGGTTTTAGTGCTTGGGGAGTATTGGCCCAGGAAATAAAGGGAAGGTCTGAAGTTTCAGTGCCAAATGCAAGATCATAGAGTAAGAACTAGATCTCAAAGCCCTGTGACAGGGAGCAGGGAGTTCAAGCAAGGAAGGTGGGAGACAGGGCCTGAGGAAATTCAGAAACCCTGTGGGGAGTGTGGGCAGGAGGTTGGAGCATTTCAAAGGAGGTATGAACAAGAAAAGGTTGAACTGTCTGAAAGCCATATTTCTTCTCTTCTGTGTATTCTTCCAAATGAAAAGGACTGATATTCCAAAAAGAAAATCATTTCTCCTTTAAAAAAAAAAAAGTGAGATATGTATGTTGTAGTAGAAAGAACAATATTTTTGGAGTCAGAAGGACAAAGGTTTGAATCCCAGTTAGCTTTATTTGAACTTACCCATTGCCCCTTTGCCGTCGAGTCAATGCCGACTCACAGTGACCCTGTTTGAACTTACGAAAGTTCCTTTCTCTGTGCCTCACTTTTCTCTTTCAAAAAATGTGGCTAATAAATACCTTCCTCGTAGGAATGTTGGCCCATAATAGGGGCTTGATAGGTCAATAGCAGTGATCGTGTATTTATTTGAACCTTTAGACAAAAAAAAAAAAAAAATATGTTGTTTAAGTCTTCAGGACTTAATTCTTAAAATAAATGAATCAAAAATTCATAAAAGATACAGATCCAAATAAGCGGAGCTATTCCAAAGTAACTGGGGGGAAGAGCGGGAGGGCGTTCCCAGTGCATAAATCACTTTCTCGTTTGGTTAAATTAATTTCTTTTAAATGACAACCTGTTCTTAAAGTCATGAATTTTAACAAAGAAAATCAGCACTGACCCACTGATTCATGACCCAAAAAATGAGTTTGGCCCTGTAAAGAAATTGTGCTCTGGACAACTGAGAATTTTAATAAAAATGGAAACTATGACCTAGAGCATTTGTACTTCTCCAGCATACTTATTCTTTTTTGCTAATTTCAGAATTCAGGGCAAACCATGAAACTGCATCTTTACTCTGTCATTGATAAATGGTAGAAGGACTGGTGAAAATCTTACTTTTTTATTTTTTTTTAATAATGGCTGATGATTTTAAATTTAGTCAACCTCTCTAACCTTTGACCAGATGTCCTTACTACTTTAAATCTTACTACTCTACATACGAATTACATTTTAGGGCTGTGAGGAGGTTTCTAAAGAGTCTAATTATGCTTCTTAACAGACATAGTAATTTTATTCTTGTCCTCTCTGGCAGCTGTTTTTTTTTTTCCTTTTCTCCCCCCTCACAGTTCATTACTACTCTCTGGGGTTACTCCTGAACATTTTCCTATTGGACATTGAAAATACTAGTATTTATATATATTCAAGAGAATTCGTGAGGGAAAAATTTTGAAAAATTTGCCAAGTTTTATTCAGATGGGAGGATCCTATGCTTAACATCACAGAAAACTCGTGGAGTCATTGAGGAATGTTTTAGTTACAAAGTACCATAAAGTGGATGGCTTACAAGTACAGAAATTCATAGTTTCACAGTTCTGGAGGCCAGTAGTCTGAATTCAGGGTGTTCTCAGGGCCATGCTCTCTCTGAGGGCTCTAGGGGAAGATCCTTTCTTTTCTCTCCTGGCTTCTGGTAGCCCCAGGTGCTCTTTTGTTTGCAGATGCAGCATAACTCCATAGTCACATGGCCATCTTCCCTCTGTCTCTGTGTATTTTCTCCTTTTTTATAGAACACCACTCAGATTGGATTAGGACCCACCCTACTACGGTATGACCTCATGTTAACTGATAACATCCACAAAGACCTTTTTTCAAACAAGGTTACACTCACAGATACCAGGGGTTAGGACTTCAACATAAATTTGGTGCTGGGAGGGCACAATTCAATCTACAAGTACTCATAATTCATGAGCATTTGTAGCAATACCCAAGGACTGGAAAGAAACGTAAAATTATACATACACGTGTAAAAATATGTGTATGTATAAAAACATTTACTACCCATTGAAGATGAGAAGGCTGAATATGTGTACATGTATGTATTTAACTGTGTGTCTCTGACTGTGTACATACACATACATATACACATATCCAGCCTTCTCATCGTCAATGGGTAGTAAATAAAAAGTTGATTTTTAGTGGGCTATTTATAACCATAAGAGACTGTAATACTCCAAAATCAAGTGTAAGTAAAGAGTGATCAGATTTCTAAGCTAAGACAGACCACTAAGGCCTATTCAACGTACGTAACTGAGTTAACTGGCAACTTAATAATACAGTAGGACTCAATTTCCTTATACTACATTAATTCTGAGGTAAATAATTAACAAGTTCCAACTTGGATGCTAGAGACTTCAGATCTCTTCTTCTCGGACTCTGTACATAATGTTTCCACTTTCTTAGAGTGAGCCCAGACAATAACTCTGCACTCACCCTCACCTACTTGCATTTCACCCCACACACTTGACTTGACATTTAGAACCCAGTTTAGCCTTCGGTTCTTCTGGGATGCACTTCTTTGGTCATAGTTTCCTTGTTTGTAAAATGGACGTAATAACCTGGCACATGGGATGCTATGTAGATTCAATGGAACCCTGCTTGCCAAGAATTTAGCAGAGTACCCAGCACAGTAAATGGTGGCTGTTATGATTGGAACTCCTCAGACTGAACTGCAATATTTCCCCCTTTGTATTGTCAGTTCCCTGAGAGCAGGGACTGTGCTTCCACAGATTTGTAACCTTAGGACAGTGCAGGGCCTGGCACCTAGTGAGCACTCTGAATTTGTTGCATGAAGTAATTGTACTAATCTCCTTCATATCTGACAGCAGGCATGCTGGCCACTCCTCTCAGTTTTATCCTCTGGCCTTTAAACCCTGGTGGCATAGAAGTTAAGTGCTATGGCTGCTAACCATAAAAGGTCAGTGGTTCAAATCTACCAGGTGATCCTTGGAAACTCTATGGGGCAATTTTATTCTGCCCTATAGGGTCGCTATGAGTCTGAATCAACTCGACGGCAACGGGTTTGTTTGTTTTGGCCTTTGAAAGGCAGTAGCGTTCTCTATGCTTCCCATGGGGCTCTGGAAGTGTGTGTGTGTGCGCGTGCGAGCGTGCATGTGTGTGTGCGCGCAGTGGAGATGGGAAGCTCTACCTTGTGGCAAGAGGAGGTTCTGGCAGGGGAATGGAGTAAAGATAGAGACCCTAGTACTCTCTAATCCCTGGGCCTTTGCATATGATAGTCCCTGTTTGTAGAATAACTCCTGATACTAAGTTCCCTCACTTCCTCCTCACATGCCCTGGCACCTGTTTGATTTCCTTCTACTGGTTCAAACTTAATTTTATCCCTGCTATTTAGGAATCACTCTCCTATTTCCAAGTCTTTTTGATGTACCTCCTCTGTGATCCCAAAGCATGTAGTATTTACTCTTTTCAAAGCATAGTCAAATGTATTTATGGCTCATTTAAGAATAAAAACCAAAACCAAACCTATCAAGTTGATTCCAACCCATAGCGACCCTATAGGACAGGGTAGAACTGTCCCATAAGGTTTCCAAGGGATGACTGATGGATTCAAATTGCTGACCTTTTGGTTAGCAGCCGAGCTCTTAACTACTGTACCACCAGTGCTCCCATTTAAGAATAAAACATAAGACAGGGAGCAAAGACCCTGAGATCGGAGGGTGCCTATTTGAGGAATAGCAAAGAGACTGGTGTGGTTAGAGGAGAAACAAGTAAAAGAGAGATAGGCTGTATTACCAGGGAGGTAATAGGTGGTTGGGTGTGGAACCGAGGGACTTATTAAGACAGAGAACAGAGAGCCCCCCAAATCTGCAAACAAAGTAACAAGAAATGGGCCAGAGCACAGGAAAAAAAGCCATTCCCCAGAACAATGGGGCAGGGTATCTAAAAATAGCCCACAAACTTCTTTAAAGTTGCCTTTCAGAAGCAGGTGGAGAAAAACAGCCCTAGGGACATGCACAGAACATCCACCTGTGATCGCTGTGTGACCTTCCACCACGGTTAGGGAGGGCCTACAGCTCTAGCCGGGGAACCCAACCTGGGGAGTAGAGATTGCACAGGCATGACACTCCATAATAAGTCCTGCTACAAATCCCAGAGGCCTCCGGGACAGGAGCCATCTTGGAAAGCTGCTACTTGCGCACCTGCACACCTTAGTTAATGTATCCCCGCCTGTGCCTATGAATAAACATGAATCTTTTCCCACCTAAGAACTTTTAAAAACCAAGGCCTGTCATTTGTTCTGTGAGACAGGGGTATGTGTTGCTCTAGGCCCTCCTTGTCTCTGCTTGCAAGCCTCTTCAATAAAGCTTTGCTCGTGTGGAAAACTCTACTTGCCTTACCTGCTCATTCTTGGCCAGTGAGAGGCAAGAACCTTATTCTGGTAACAATAACAACACCTAGAAGCCTTGGTGGTACAGTGGTTAAGCACTCAGGAGAAAGATGTGTCAGTCTGCTTCTGTAAAGATCACAGCCTTTGAAACTCCATGGGGCAGTTCTATTCTGTCTGTTAGGGTCACCATGAGTCAGAATCCACTCAACAGCAACGGATTTGGTTTTTTTAGTTAATAACACCACAGCAATTAATGGTGCCATGTACCGTACTAAGCACTTTACTTTCATTAACTTAGTTAATCCTCAATAGTAACTCCACAAGGTAAGACACCTCTATTTTCCCTTTTTAAAGATGAGGAAACTGAGGTTAATAATGATTGATTTTTTTTTTTTTTTTTTGAAACTCTTAGAATTTAAATAGCAGTAGAAGATTTAAACCAAATCTTTCTGACTTTGGCGGATGGGGCTAAGTGGACAACAAACCAGTAACATGGTCTCAACAATGGTTAGAAACAGTATGACTTTTTGAAAGAACCAGCTCTTGTGAAGCTTACGTCAACTTTGATGAGAAAAAAAAAGATAAACAATTGACAGGATCTCTTTCATACAATTTTGTTTCTTCATATGATATATCGAATGATAATACATCTAGAAAAGTGGCCTATCCAGCAGCATTTTGGGGGCGATTGCACAGTCACTGGTAGGATCTACCCATCAGGTGTTTGTTGATTGTTCATTGACAGGTCAGCCCAGTGCCCAATGCTTAGAGTGTCGACCACTGTAATCATTTGACCTGAGCCCAGAAGAAGGGCTGAACATTAAATGTTAAGGTAAGGCCGGTTTTGGGAATTATGGGCATCTAGAACATACCAAGCTGCTCTGAAGGCACTGGTGAAAAACAAGGCTCCAGAAATTGATGAAATATCAATTGAGATGTTTCAACAAACAGATGCAGTGCTGGAGGTGCTCACTCGTCTACGCCAAGGTATAGGAAGACAGCTTCCTGGCCAACTGATTGGAAGAGATCCATATTTATGCCTATTCCCAAGAAGGGTGATCCAACTGAATATGGCAATTATAGAACAATATCATTAATATCACACACAAGCAAAATTTGCTGACGATCATTCAAAAGCAGCAGTGTATCTACAGGGAATTGCCATAAATTCAGGCTGGTTTCAGAGGAGGACGTGGAACCAGGGACATCTTTGCTGATGTCAGATGGATCCTGGCTGAAAGCAGAGAATACCAGAAGGATGTTTACCTGTGTTTTACCGACTATGCAAAATGTGGATCATAACAAATTAAGGATTACATTGCAAAGAATGGGAATTCCAGAACACTTAATTGTGCTCATGAGGAACCTTGATCAAGAGGCAGTTGTTTGGACCGAACAAGGGGATACTGATTGGTTTAAAGTCAGGAAAGGTGTGCATCAGGGTTGTATTCTTTCACCATCCCTATTCAATCTGTGTGGTGAGCAAATAATACGAGAAGCTGGGCTATATGAAGAAGAACAGGACATCGGGACTGGAGGAAGGCTCAATAACAACCTGCATTATGCAGATGACACAACCTTGCTTGCTGAAAGTGAAGAGGACTTGAAGCACTTACTAATGAAGATCAAAGGCCATAGCCTTCAGTATGGATTGCACCTCAACATAAAGAAAACAGAAATCCTCACAACTGGACCAATGAGAAACATCATGATAAAGGGGGAAAAGGTTGAAATTGTCAAGGATTTCATTTTACTTGGATCCACAATCAACAGCCATGGAAGCAGCAGTCAAGAAATCAAAAGACGCATTGCATTGGGCCAATCTGCTGCAAAGGACCTCTTTAAAGTGTCGAAGGGCAAAGATGTTCCTTGAAGACTAAGGTGCGCCTGACCCAAGCCATGGTGTTTTCAGTCACATCATAGGCATGTGAAAGCTGGACAATGATTAAGGAAGACTGAAGAAGAATTGATGCCTTTGAATTGTGGTGTTAGCGAAGAACACTGAATACGCCATGAACTGCCAAAGGATTGAACAAATCTGTCTTAGAAGAAGTACAGCCAGAATGCTCCTTAGAGTAAAGGATGGTGAAACTGTGTCTTACATGCTTTGGACATGTTGTCAGGAGGGATTAGTCCCTGGGGAAGGACATCATGCTTCGCGAAGTATAGGGTCAGTGGAAAAGGGGAAGACCCTCAGTGAGGTGGATTGACACAGTGGCTGCAACAATAAGCTCAAGCACAACAATGATTTGTAAGAATGGCTCAGGACTGGGCAGTGTTCCATTCTGTTTTGCATGGGGTCAGTATGAGTCGGAACCAACTCGACGACACCTAACAACAACAACAACAGAAGCACATACAATCAAAATTCAAAATTATTTTAGTAAATTTGAATTTTGTTTAGAAGTAAATTTAATGTGAGTTACCAAAGGAAATTTCAGGTTGAGACTGTAAGAAAGGAAAATGTGAAATATGTAATTCTTGGCTATGAAATCAAGGGGTGGTATAATTTTGTACTATTTGCTGCCCTAACTTGGATAAATGTGGTTAAAGCAGTCAGTCAGGGTCTTTATGAAGTAGAGAAGATGACCTCCTCAGTCTTATACTTCAGACAGCTTCCTCTGATTTCTCCAAAGTCACCTCTTTGACTTGAGTTTCTAATTCCTAATATTTTATAATCACAGCTTGTGCCCTAGACTTGAGGCTTTGACCCTGAAATACAAATGCCACTGCAAGAGGACTTGCTGCCCAGCTGTGGGGGCTCTGGTCCACAGACTACCCAACATCCTCAGGGCTTGCCTCAGCTCCAGAGAACCACCTTGTTTAACATCATGCCCTTCCTGGGCCGCCTACATCTGGTGGCCGAGGCTGGCCATTTCAGGCTGATGCTTGGACAACTCTGAGGAGCAATGCCTGCTCCAGAGCTCCCTGCCAGCATGGCTAAGACTTTGCTTGGCCTGAGTGCAGTTGGACTTCTGTTTCTGCTCAATCCTGCTTCTTCCTTCTTCCTTTCACAGGTGTTGACCCCCCCTTAAACAGTTTGTACCCCAAACTCCGTTTCAGGACCTCTTCTGGACAAATGTGACAATGGCTTTCCTAAGAGTACCCGAATATGGAAGAGGTGGATGAGGAAGCCAGGGGGAGGAGGAGGAGAAAAGGGGGAAGAAGAATCTGACAATGCCAGATGATCACTTTGTATAGGAGGAATGACATTTAAAAGTGAGAAAGGACAGAAGAAAGGAAATTGGCAGTCTTCACCTACTTACTATTTTGCTTGAACCAGCTCCAGATAGCCGAATACATAAAGTAAAATAGCGTGAAGAGTTTTCACATCCTCGCTAAAAACAGCCATTTTTTGACTTGTTAACTCAAAATGAATAAAGACAACGAGAAAAGAGTCTGAGGATGTACAAAGGGACAATACTTATTTGCACAATGAGAACATGTACTGGGCATTTTTCTGTGTACCTGGAATACTAGGTATTAGTAAACAGGGCAAAGTTACAACCTTCATGGAGTTTTTTAAAAAAAGATAATAAGGAACCTTGTTTCCCAACTTCAAGAAGATAGCCCTCAGATTCATGTGAGTCTTGTACTACAAGGATAATGAACAAACTTTTTGAGGACCAAATACGGACAAATAGATTTTAAGTGCAGCATCCTTTCCAAGGAAGATTTTTTCCGTCAGTAGAAGAAATTAAATATGGGAAGATGTTGCTCTTGCTGGAAGTCTTTAAAGAGTAGTCAGTTTACCTTTATGGTATTATTTCAGTTTGGTTATAAACTGATGGAAGGAGGGGAGGGGAATACTCAGAGTGAGTTTCATATATTATTTGAGCATTTACTATGTGCTAGGTAAATTCTAGAACCCTGGTGGCACAGTGGTTAAGGTCTCAGCTGCTAACCAAAAGGTCAGCAGTTCAAATTCCCCAACCATTCCTTGGAAACCCAATGGAGCAGTTCTACTTTTGTCCTGCAGGGTCACCACCCGCTGTTGTCGAGTAGATTCTGAGCCATAGCTATTAACCACTAAGCCACCATGATTTCCACAGGGTTGCTATGAGTCAGAATTGACTCAATGGCAACAGGTTTTGGTTTTAGGTAAATTCTAAGTGCTTTATACACGTTGATTCATTTAATACTTTGAATGACATCCTGAGGTAGGAATACTATTATTACCATCTTCAAAAGTATGGGGCACAGGGAAGTTCAGTAGCTTGTCCCTGGTCAACAATCTACTAAATATTTAGTCGGGATCAAACCCAGGCAATGTGACTCTAGAGCTCATACACTCAACTGCTGTACTCTGCTTCTTCAACACACAGTGGAGGGATTATGGTGTTAAAAAGAGATTTCAATTAAACTGGTCATGCCACTGCCCTGCTTAAGACCTTCTCCTGCTCTCACAGAACTCCCTGGTCCCAGGACAAGAGGCACACCATCCTGCAGGCCACTCCTTTGATTTTTGAAACAACTCTTTCCTTTTATTGAGCCAAAATACTGTACTTTCGCTCATCATTCATGATCCGATTTTCTTAGGCCCTTCCGCAGGTCAGCCATTCACTTATCTGACCTCCTGCAGGTTCCGCCCCTCCCCCCGCCCCCTCAACTGAGCTCTCTGTACCTTATAGAACCACAGAACACGCTTCAGGCAAGCGGTTAAAGTAGAGAATGCTCCAGTTTGAATCCTGGCTCTGCATTTAAGTAGTTGTGAACTAGTTATCTAACCACCCTAAGCCCTAATTTACTCATCTGTGTAGAGGAATGATGATAGTACTTCACATGGTCATTGTGAGAATTAAAATACAGAGTGCATGTCATACAGAGTGCTTACTGAGTGCACTACAAAAAATTTAAGTAAGTGCTCAATAAATGCCAGTGATAAGAATAATGATAATGGGAATTATTGATTTCCCAAATTTGCCCTCCTACTCACCTTTCCTCTGAACAATCTCATTATCTTCCTTAGTTTGGATACTATTTTTCTATTATTGTATTTTTTTTATGTGTCCACATTTCTTTCTAATCAAAGATAAAAAAAATTCTAAAGTCTTATGAAAACATTTTGGAAGCGCATACCAAGCCTTTTAGGCAACTGGTCAACCTTAGCGTGTCCCAGGCCTACCGACTCCTCACGCACTGCTCTCCTGTGATTTCATCTGTGAACATTGCAAAACATCTTCCCAGCAGTTAGCACCGTTGGAGACAAGTTTTGTTTTTACTAGTTGCTTCAAACCATCATATTAAGGCTATAAATAAAATAATATTATGGTTCTCATCTGGCCGCATGGTTGGAATAAGCTGAGAGAAGTTCTAAATCAGTATTTAGCATAATTGCTGAGATCTGGCAGGTTTGGATGCAAATGAAAAAGAATGAAGAAATGTAATATAAAATCATTTATATGATATCAGCTCAATCACCCTCTATAGTGGCAGGCCACAGAGACTTATGGTCTAATTTTAGTTGGCAAATAGTTTTCTTAAAAGGGGACGGAAAATGATTTACCCTCATGTCCTTTGCTCTTCTGCATTTGTCTTCCTTTGAGTTTCCTCAGAAGAAAATTTTTTTCCTGCCTCCCTGATAACTGCTTCTTCCTAATGCAATTGTATAGCATACTGCAAAGGCACTTATTTGACAAAAACAAAACATCAAAGCTATCACTTCCGTGACATCATCCACACTGACCACTCTGTGTTTAAAAAAGCCAAAATGGGTAAAGAATGCTTTTGTACCTCTTTTGTCAGACTTTTTCCACATATTGTCCTGAAGCAGAAGGAAAGAAAGGTTATGATCTCCATGTATGGGTTTTTTCAAAGGATACCTATTGCTGTGAGTCAGAACTGGCTTGACAGTACCTAACAACATCATCAAATAATTATAGTCCCTAGGTGGCCCAGTGGTTGAGCTAGAGGCCCTGGTAGCTCAGTGGTTAAAAACTTGGCTGCTAACCAAAAGGTCAGTGGTTTGAACCCACCAGCTGCTCTGCGGGAGAAAGATATGACAGCCTGCTTCCATAAAGATTCCCCTTGCTGTCAAGCAGATTTCAACTCATAGCGACAAAGTAGAACTGCCCCATAAAGTTTCCAAGGCTATAATCTTTACAGAGGCCGACTGCCACATCTTTCTCCCATGGAACAGCTGGTGTATTTGAATAGCCAACCTCTCAGTTAGCAGCTGAGCACTTAACCACTGAACCACCAGGGCTCTTTCTGTAAAGATTACGGTCTTGGAAACCCTATGGGGCAATTCTACTCTGTCTTATAGAGTCTCTATGAGTCAAAATAGACTAGATGGCAACAGGTTTGGTTTTCTGGTTTAAGTGGTACAAACAGCTAATATACTTGGCTGCTAATGAAAAAGTTGAAGGTTTGAATCCTCCCAGAGGTGCCTCAGAAGAAAGGCCTGGCAATCTACTTTAAAAAAATCAGCCATTAAAAAACGTAGGTGTTCTACTCTGACACACATGGGGTCACCATGAGTCAAAATCAAGTCAATAGCAACTAGTTACTGGTTATCAAATAATTGGCCCAATCTATTTTTATCTCCATTAACTGATTCATTTAACAGATATTGGCTGAGTGTTTACTATGTGCACGACTCCATACTGTGCCCTGTGGGAGGGATGCCTGGATAAATCTTATTCAGATCTAAAAAAAAAGATCTAAAGGGAGTGATTAAACATGGATGAAAAAAACTCTGTTGGAACGTATTAAGAGAAGAGAACTAGGAGAGGGATAAGTACAGTTCTACGGGAATTCCTATGACATTCCTGAATCTTCTTTTTGAGACCTTTTATTTGAGTTTATTGATGCCTATTTTCGAAAGCTTAGGTCCCTGAATGTAAAATGAGTGAGTTGGCCAGACCTTATGTGGTCACGTCCAAATGTGAATTTCTATAATCCAATAAAGTAGTGGCTCCAAATAAATCTATTTCCAGACCAGTAAACTTAGGTCAGCTTCTTCAGGAAGTAATCACAACATTTTACTTCATGGTGATAATTGTAAAGGGAAGATTGAATTGTCCAGGGTCATACACCTTATAAGGCCTTCTGGCTCTAAATCCCATCCCTTTTTTTACTTTACCAAGTTTATTTTGAGCCTTAGGTGTTTGATATAGATTTACTTGCCTTAAATAATTACAGGCAATCCTTGCACCTCTTAAGAGTCAAGGTGTCGGTCACGTATCTCCTAAACTTTCTGACTCTTAAATAATAAATGCATAGGTTTTAGTGATGGAAAGCCGAATTCTCTAGACTAGAGCTACAGTTAAATTTTTCTTTTTCTGGGTATCGGTCCTTCTTTCAGATCTTTTACTTGGTAAGTTTGCTTCAATTTAGGTTTTGTTAGCTTCTTTGCTAAGGGTCTTGCAGAAATCCAAAATCTTAGAGTTGGTTGGATGGCTTCGGAATGCTGAATTTGTTCATAGAGCTGGAATTCAGTGGATTCTTGCAAAGCTTTTCTGCTGAACAAAGTTTAAACGGGAGAGGCATTTGGGTCAGGAGACAGAGCTCCCCTGCTTGTGAACTGTAATATAAAAGCAATCAAGCCACAATATCTTGTGATTTGTTTAACTTGCCTTCCCAATACAAGCACTTGATTTGTGAGTTGCAGAAACATTTTACCTGGCCTTTTTTACTGCTAGCAGGCTGCCCTGGCAGTGGAGTTTTGATGGAGGCCCTCCCTGCACACTGTCAAACTCTAGAAATTGCAGATTTACTGACCTCTGAAATGCAATGCACCTCTCGATTAGGCTTTTCATCTTTAGTAATAAAACTGTGCTCATTCACATAAGTCCCACTTGATTCTGTTAAGCATAAAAATGGTGTAATCAGTTTTTCCAGATTGGTAGGTGAGTTGAACCTTTCCATTTCTGGCAACGTAAAGAAATACCTTGCGTAAAATTTCTTGATTGAAATGCAGCTGAAATGTCAAATGTGTTTGCTAGAGTCCTTCTTTTCTTTTTGTGGAGAATAGGAAATAGTTGCACAGGTGTAAGAGCCCCTTTGGTCAGATACTGCATATAAGAGATGAATTTCTGGATAAAAATTGTATAAAGCATACTTCTTTACACTGACTCATGTAATGAATCTTATTATTTATTTATTTACTTTTAAAATTTAGTCAGTGGTATGCTGGTAAATTTGCTTTTTAGAAAAGAAAAAGAGCCCTGATTTGTAACGTTTGCCAATTTCTGTGGTGTAAATACTGCCACCATAGCCAATTTGAAACAAAATTCCTGAAAAATTTAACAGTCGTCTCTTGAGAGCCAGTACGAGCCAGCTCTAGCACATAGTTCTTTTTAAATATACCTTTGTGTGTTTTCTAATTATTCTCTATGTAAAATATTTCTCTCTAAATAATTTTAAAAAATCCTTCTCTCTAACTTCATTTTAAGGCTTTTAATGGCAGGGACTCTATCCTATTCTCATATATGCCATCCTCTTCTTATTCCCAGGCGTGCTATGTAAGTGTAGCAGTAAGCATGCATAGTAACATATCGCATCAATACTAATATCAACATTTTCCCCACATTTTAACATCTCTAAAATCAGTTGCAGCTTACAGTCAATGCACGTCATAGTGTAATTAGCAAAAATTTCTTCTTTCTTAGTGTTACATACAATAAAGTCCTCTTGGATTTAATTAAATATATTAAGTGCTGAATAAGTGACATTTGACATGAGTATAATTAATCCTATAGACTAATCTGTCTTTTCACAGATTCACCTAAACAAGTTACCTCTGTACGGTTGTCTTTATGGGGAAAAAAAAGTAAATTGTTTGAAACACTTCTTAGTGCACCTGTTGTTCTTTTGCCTTAGTGGCCACATTCGGCAGGTCAAAGAATCATGAGGTAGGCTCCAGCTTGTTTTGTATATCCCGACGTTCTAATGGACCGTCTAAAGAACTGTCTTCCTCGATCTGGGACCAGTGTCCTTTTTGAATGTAGGGTAGCTGATCATTGGGCAATAGAAGTTACAAACTTCTGACACTCAGAGATATAAGATAATAAATTTGTGTTGTTTTAAACTACTAGATAGATAGATAGCTGCCATCAGGTAGACTCTGACTCATGACCTTATGCACAAAAGAAGAAAACATTGCCCAGTCCTGTGTCATCCTCATGATTGCCAGTGTGTTCAAGTCCATCATTGCACCTATTGAGCTAGTCCATCTCACCAGGGGTTTCCCTTACCTTCACTGGCCCTCTACTTCTCCAAACACGATGTTCTCCAGTGACTGATGCCTCTTGACAATGTGTCCTAAGCAAGCCAGTCCACAGTGTTATATTATGATCCATACAGTTTTCATCAGGTAATTTTTGGAAATAGATTGCCAGGTCTTTCTTCTTAGTCTGCCTTAATCTGGAACCTGTCTACCAAGGGTGACCCTGCTGGTATTTGAAATACCAATGGTGTAACTTTCAGCATCATAGCATCATGCAAACCACCAAATACAAAATACTGACAGACTGGTGGTAGTTTAAACTACTAGTGTGTGGTAATTTGTTGCAGCCACAATAGGAAATTAATACAAACCTTATTAATTCAGATGGGCTGAGTCAAAATTTGGGTTAAATAAAACTTACCATGGTTATGCTAAAATTATTCTGTATATTCTCTCTGAATGAGCTTTGCTTAAGAAATTTTTAGTGTGAAACAGATTGCAGGAATATGTACTTAAGAGAAAAAGCTGATTTAAAGATTTTAGCACATTGTTTCTATGCTTATGATATGTCTAATTATAAATGAAAGTTATGATTTGTTAATTTAAGCCTAGAAGAATTTTCATGTAAAACTTTCTTATCTCTGTATTGGAGATTCAATAGAATTACATTTCCCTATGTATATTTTGCCAAGAAATTCGAAAGACAGCTACCTGGCCAACTGACTAAAAAAAAGCCATACTTGTGCCCATTCCAAAAAAGGTGATCCAACAGAATGTGGAAATTATCAAACAATATCATTAACATCACATGCAAGTAAAATGTTGCTGAAGATAATTCAAAAGCACTTACAGCAGTACATCAACAGGGAACTGCCAGAAACTCAGGCCGGGTTTAGACAAGAGCATAGAACAAGGGATACCATTGCTGATGTTCAGATGGATCTTGACTGAAAGCAGAGAATACCAAATAGATGTTTATTTGTGTTTTATTGACTATGCAAAGCTCTTCGGCTGTGTGGATCATGACAAATTATAGATAAAATTGTGAAGACTGGGAATTCCAGACACTTAATTGTGCTCATACAGAACCTCTACACAGACCAAGAGGCAGTCGTCCGGACAGAACAAGGGAGTACTGCATGGATTAAAGTCAGGAAAGGTGTGTGTCAGGGTCTTATTCTTTCACCATACTTATCCAATCTGTATACTGAGCAAATAATCTTACAGGCAGGACTATATGAAGACAAATGCAACATCAGCATTGGAGGAAGACTCATTAGCAACCTGCATTATGCAGATGACACAACTTTGCTTGTGGAAAGTGAAGAGGACTTGTAGCACTTACTGACGAAGATCAAAGACCACAGCTTTCTGTATGGATTGCACCTCAACAGAAAGAAAACAAAAACCTTCACAATTGGACCAGTAAGCAACGTCATCATAAACAGAGAAAAGATTGAAGTTGTCAAGGATTTCATTTTACTTGGATCCACAATCAACACCCATGGAAGCAGCAGTCAAGCAATCAAATGACATATGACATTGGGCAATTGCAAAAGATCTCTTTAAAGTGTTAAAAAGCAAAGATGTCGCTTTAAGGACTAAGGTGGGCTGACCCAAGCCATGGTATTTTGAATTGCCTCGTATGCATGCGAAAGCTGGACAGAGGAAGACCGAAGAGGAATTGATGCCTTTGAATTATAAAGTTGATGAAGAATATTGAATATATGACGAACTGCTAGAAGAAAAAACAAATCTGTCTTGGAAGAAGTAAACAAGAATGCTCTTTAGCAGCGAAGATGGTAAGACTTCGTCTCATGTGCCTTGGACCTGTTATCAGGAGGGATCAGTCCCTGGAGAAGGATATCATGCTTAGTAAAGTAGAGGGTCAGTGAAAGAGAGAAAGACCCTCAGAGAGATGGGTTGATAGTGGCTGCAACAATGGGCTCAAGCATAGCAATGATTGTGAGGATGACACAGGACTGGGCAATGTTTCTTTCTGGTGTACCTAGGGTTGCTATGAGTCAGGATCAACTAGACAGGATCTAAGAACAACACGAATATTTTGCAGACCCTGGGTGCTGCAAATGGTTAACACACTTGGTTGCTAACCTAAAGGATGGAGGTGTGAGTCTACCCAGAGGAGCCTCAGAAGAAAGGCCAGGTGGTCTATTTCCAAAAAATCAGCTCCTAAAAACCCTATGGAGCAAAGTTCTACTCTGATACACACAGGGTTGCCCTGAGTCAGAATTAACTTGATGGCAACTGGTGGCGGTAGCTGATGAATATTTCGTGATTCATATTTCTCCATCATTATACTTGGCATCTACAAGTCTTTAACTTAACAAGCCCTAGTGAGTGGTGTTTTACTATGATCTGGGACATATTATTCATAAGATTTTCACTGGCCAATTTTTTTCAGAAGTAGACTGTCAGGCCCTTCTTCCTAGCCTGTCTTAGTCTGGGAGATCTGCTGAAACCTGTCTGCCATGGGTGACCCTGCTAGTATCTGAATACCGGTGGGATAGCTTACAGCATCATAGCAACACACAAGCTACCACAGCACAACAAACTGACAGACATATGGGGAATATTATAAGGAACGAGTCTTGTGTTGTATGATCTTTGGCAAGTGACTTAAGCTGAAACTTGTTTTTCTCATCCACAAAACAGGGACGATTATACCTGCTTATGAAGTGGTATGCATTAAATACAAAATGTACGTAAGAATCGAACACATTGCTTTGAAAAATACATGGTGTATGCTGCTTCTTTTACTGATATAATGTTGCTCTTGTTCTGTTGAATATAGTACACCAAGTATGTCTTGAGCTCTACGTATGCCTTTCATTTGAATTGCAACTTCTTTCTCAACAGAAACTTAGCATGAAATTAGTTATAAATGTACAGTGTAACTAAATTTTAAAAATCATTATTAGCAAGGCTATTTTACAACCTTGGAGATGATTATACAGTAAAATATACATCTTTTGTGAAAATTTTTCTTTGCAAATCTATCTTTCTGTCAAGAAGCTCAGGGTCTAGCTATCAGGGAAGACCATCAACAAGTAATTACAACCAATCGTATGAGTGCTTTGATTGTGCTCTGGTTTTAGGCAGTAGTAGGAGTGGGAGGGGGCTGAGGTAACCCAGTTTGGGGGGTCAGGGGAATTTCTGAGAAGGATTCGTGAAGAGACTGAAGAATCAGAGCAAGGCAGTGGGCAATAACAGAACAGTTGGAGAATGGGAAAGGGCAATGGCTGTTGGACATATGACCAAAGGCTCAGGAACAGAGCACACCTAAGTACACTGGTCACAAAGACCCTGGCCTGTTCCTTGCCCAATCTGGGTTGGTGACAGAGCTTCCTATGAGAGATAAGGGGCTTATTCACTACTTTTGCTGGGATCCAGTTTGTGAGGCAGCCCATAGGTCAAGCTGCCCTATCTCCTGCCACAACTTTGTCCACAGTTTCGCCTCCCTTGTATATTTTTGCCCGGGCCTGATAGTCCAAGATTCGGAGAACCAGAAGACAAAAGGAAGACACAAGAAAGGACAAGAACTAATCATCTTCATGTACAATAACTTATATTTGTATTTGTGTCCTTGTCAACTGGTATTTCCAGGACTGGAGCTATGAGAGCCATCATTCATGTACTGCTGCACATGTTGTCATTAGTGACATGCAGTGATGTGCTGGGGTTGGCTTGAAAAAGACATTTGTTAACGTTTCAGGAATTTTGAGAGCCAGCTGTTCGACAAAGCCATTTTGAAAAATTATATTTTATAAACTTACACACAATTAAAATATTTTTAAACTAGGGTAACAGATAATCAAAACACATTGCTTCCTATTTATTTTATATCTTACTATTATCTATGTTCTCAAGGTTACTTATGTTTCTATCTGTATGGCAGGAATACTAGCTAGAACAGTGTGCTACTCTGCACCTCTTCCCAACTCCACATTCAGTGACATCACAGTAGATAGTTTGAAATTGGCCACTGTGGAAGTATTTATACCATAGAAATTGGCAAATGTTATAAACCAAGGCATTTTTCTCCCAGAGACCTGGTTGTTAAACATTTATCAGCCCATCACTGGATAAGGGAATCCTCCTGGAACACAGCTTCTTCTCCACTCCGCTATCACAGTCCCTGAAATTGTACCACAAGTAATTCAGTCCTACAGACATAATCTTTAGACATTTTTTAACGAAAAAGCCAGATATAGTCAGCATATTTTTTACTGGTCGTTTGTACTCTCCTGTGAATTCATTGCTCCTACTGCTTTACTCTGGGATGTCTAGAGAACCTGAGGGAATAATAAAAATAATGGACATTTGTTGAGTGCTTATGATGTGCCAGCCAAGTTCTGAACTTCTCATGGTAAAGTTCTGTTTTTTGAAGGAATTGATAGGATTGAAAACTCATCCATTCATCCTTTAACCTACGATATGGAGCTTGTGATTATTCCTATTTTGCAGCTAAAGCAATGGAGCCAGAGGGTGATTAAGTTGCTCCCTTACAGTTACAGAGCCAGCCATGGTGGGGTCAGAATTAGACTAGATCTGGCGTCTTAAGCACTATATTGCTTTCCCTCCCCAGAGGCAAACAGTATGGGTAAGGGCAGTGGCAGGAGAGAAGGTTGGGGTTACAGGTTGCTGCAGGCCAGTGGAAAGGACCCCAGGCATGTGATCCATGAGGGGATGTTGCCTTATTCACAGTTTTGCCTGGATCTTAACCCATATTAAACAATAATATTGTTTTGGAGCTTTTCGGTTTTAGGAAGATAGAAAAGCTGTTAATAGATTTGCTCAGGTTCCAGGGACCTAAAATAAATCAAATCAGATTATATATGTGGAAGTGCTTTGTAATCTGCAGATTACCCATTACCCATTGCCATCAAGTTGATTCTTGATGACTCACCTTGGGGTACGGATACCACACTCCTTCCCCAGTTTATGGTACAGGGTCTGAAATGGAGATGCTCAGTAACTGTGAATGAATTAGCCTATGACGCAGGAAGAAATTAATTTTTTTTTTTTTTTTTGTATATCTACCCACTAGATGGGACGCGCTGAGTGCAGTGTCTGGAATCTGTCCCCTGAGCCTCACAGAATGTCCTGAAAATAGTCAATGGTCAATAAAAGTTTGTGATTAACAACTGTTACAGTGCCTCTCCTTTTCGTTGGGGGTTTTCATAGGACAGACTGTCTTTCTTTGGGGCCAGATGGAGGGATTGATAGGAATCGCATACTTTTATTACTAAAGAGCCACACTTATATATTCTACACGGTGGGAGGCAAGGGTTCGTGGGGTAAAGTGCTGAAAGGCAGCAGCTGGGGAGGGAGCACTCACAGTGACTCAGCAGCCAGCTCCTCTGATCCTCAGGCACTGCAGGGATGACAAGTATGTGTTGAAGTGGATAAAGCAGGAACCATCATAAATAGGAACAAAAGGGTTGCTTTGTTTCTCAGGGAACTGTTTTCCCTGGTGCATTGAGCTAGAAAGTGGGTTTTTCCCCACCCAGTGAACCTGGAGGTGGGTAAATAGTTCTGTTCATCATCTAAAGAAGCAGACAAGTTAGGCCAGTCTGGCCAGGAGGTTGTCAGGCTTGGAGCCAACAACATGGCCTTCTGGTCACATTGGCAGGGGGTCACCGTGACCAATGGAGACAGGGAGCTAGGGAGGACCACAACGACTGAGGCAGCGTGACCAGGAAGTTCAGCTTTGACAACAAATGCAGAGAGTAATATACAAAGGGAGTGGAATGCTCAAGGGGCAACATAATCACCGAGCCAGGGTGAGGTGACCAACCTCATCTGGCCCAGGGTTACGCAGAATGCAAGACGGTAAAGAAAAGTTTAAAAAAAAAAAAAAAGTCAGTGAATGCAGAGGACAAAGGCAGAAATATTAAAAAAGCTCTATTAATCGAAGCTTGTGGCTGGATCAGCAAAGCTCTTGCAATTGAATAAAGGCACAAGGAGGCTACAATCCCACACCATATGCACATACACATACACACACAAAGAGGACCAGAGCAGACAGGATCAGACAGACCAGGGTGGTGGCCAAGACAACAGACACACACAGGATCGTGACCACCTCCCTAGTGAAGCAGGCTTGATGGCCAGAATGGGGATGACATCTATATGGTACAAGGTGGAAACACTTGATGGATAATTTTACCAAATCTGTGCATAATTTAACTCCAGGGTGAATTTCTTGTTATCAAATAATTCCTTTATTTCTAAGGTTTCAGTTAAAAAGCCCTAACTTAGGCATTGTCTGAAAAAGGAAATGATGGAGCCTGGGTGGACACACACACACAAAAAAAAACACAGCTGGTTATTATTCAGCTGCCGTGCAAAGGCCAATTGCGTGATGACAGTATTGGAAGGAGTTGCTTTATAAATGGCATCCCAGCCAGTGGCTGCGATTGTTCCTAAATAGGAAATAGTAAGAAAATTGATGTGTGTGAAGGTTTCATCCAAAATGGATTTACTGGGACCGTTTAGTAAGAAGGGCGGGACATCACACATATTCATCTAGTAAATGCCTGATATATCAGAATAAAAATTAGGTAGTGCCAATGCTTAGTCAGCATTGTTGTTGTTGTCATTAGTTAGCTGCAGTTGAACTGGCCCCGACTCATGATGACCCCATGCACAACAGGATTGGACTGTTGTGATTCACAGGGTTTTCACTGGCTGAGTTTTTGGAAGTAGATTGCCAGGCCTTCCTTCTGAGGCACCTCTGGCTGGACTTGAACCTCCAACTTTTTGGTTAGCAGCTGAGCATGTTAACCATGTACACCACCCAGGTACTATCAAGCATTGTTATTAAAAAAAAGAACCTAATTATTTAAAAAGTTATAAAGTCTGAATTCAAAGAAGGGACTATTTTATCAGTCATTAGGGAAGTTGAAGTCCATGTTATCCCAAGTTTTTGACCCCACTTCATTTAATCAAGATTTTAGCACTCTCAGCTATTCTAAAACTATTGATTTTTTAAAAACTTGAGCCTGAAAAACAGACAAAAGACTATATATGATACCACTCTAATGATTTATCTTAAGAATCTGTGAACTGTGGAATCATGATTGTTAGGACTGAGAGACACCTGCTCACCTTTCTGAAATGAGGAGCTGAAAAGATATTCTGAGATTCAGAAAGGGTAAGGGATACAATGTTGACCTTTTGGAGACAGGAAACCTTTGATGAACTATAGGACACCCAGACAGTTCATTTGAAAGGTGGTTTCAAAGCATTATCTGACACTGGTTTTGAGTGTGCATTACTGAAGCCCTCAGGTTGTCTTTTTACATAGGCCCAGTGAAATAATGGCTTCCGCAGTTGTTCCTATGTCTGCAACCCTTATGTGGCACCTTGGCTTCTGGGCTTTGTAACTGCTTTCAGTCTCTTTTGTGGACAAAATTAGACTTTCTTTACCATTTGACAGCCTGGGACTTTCTGGTGATGGGCTATTAAGGAGAAAAGAGACAGGAAAGATCACAAATACCATATCCATGTAAAGAATACAGTGCAAACAGCTAAATAAAATTGTTGCTAATCACCATTTACTCTACAATTTGAGTCCCTACTCTGGTGTGGGATAAGTTAAGGCTCAGCCAGGCATAAAATGTATGAATTGTAAATCTTTGTTGCAGGTAATAGGGTACGCATTATTCTTGTAAAAGGACAGCTTTACTTTAGGACTGTGTTAAGCTTACATGTTCTCTCTTTCTCTATATATATGTTTATAAAAAAAAAACAACAAAAAACAAAAAAAACTCATTTCTGTTGAGTCGATTCTGACTTATAGTGACCCTATAGGACAGAGCAGAACTACCTCATAGGGTTTCCAAGGAGCGCCTGGTGGATTCGACCTGCCAACCTTTGGTTAGCAGCTGTAGCTATTAACAACTATGCCACCAGGGTTTTCATTTACATACATACATATATGTCATGTTATTGTTGTGTGTCATCAAGTTGATTCCATCTCATAGCAACCCTATAGGACAGAGTAGAACTACCCCATAGAGTTCCCAAGGCTGTCATATTTGCAGAAGCAGACTGTCATATCTTTCTGCAAAGTGGCTGGTGGATTTGAACTGCTGACCTTTTGGTTAGCAGCCTAGAGCTTAACCACTATGCCACCAAGGCTCATTATACACACATATGTATGTATATGTATCTATCTATCTATATATATAGATATGTTCACATCTATGTATATGTGTAAATGGATATGTACATGAATACCTGTATATATATATATATATACACGCACACACACATATATGTATATGTATGTGTGTTTCCTTGAAGTACAGAACATTGGTAAAAGACAGGCTAAAGCTTTGAAAAAATAGCTTCAAATTTTGAAATAGACAAGACTGGCCAGAATGTAATCAAGGGACCAAAATATGACTTTATTTTAACTCTTAAAATAAAAGACTCTAAAAATCTCTGATTTTTTTTTTCCTGGTACTAGATGTGGAATTAATGAAACAGTTTGAACGTATATGAGGAATCCAACGCTCTTAAAATGCTGAGCTTAAGCTTAGTTAGAAACTTACACCAATAAGAATTAACCCCAGAAACAGGGCCAAGATAGCGGTATAGTCAGATACTTTCTGTGGTCCCTCTTACAACAAAGACCCTCCCAAAAAACCAAGTGAACCAACTATATATGACAATCTAGGAGCCCTGAACATCAAAGACAAATTTGAGGAGTCGGACTGAGCAGCAGGAGAATGGAGAGACAGTTCAGAAGCAGTAGAGATTTGGCAGACCTGACCTGGCCAGCACCCTGCAGGTTTGATGGGCTGGCATGTACGACCTGAGGAAAGCAGTAGCTCTCAGGATGCATTTTCTACCTTGGGAGAAACTGAGTAGTAGAGAGTCTGCACAAGCCTCCAGAGCCAGGGGAAGCAATGCTGGATCTGTGAAAGCTACATGCAAGCATTTAACCTACCATGCAGGATCAAATAACCCTTCCCCCTCTGGGAAGTACCTCTCTCCCCCAACCCACCTCCTCCCCACTCTGCTTTGGTCCCAGTCTGGCTTCAGAGATTGTCGCGCCCCTGGGACAGAAGTGGAAACTGTTGTGTACCTGAGTCAGTCTCCTGGCTTTGGAGAGGGAACAAATAAACAAAAGAACAAACAGGAAAGAAGGTTCTGCCAGCTGCCCTAATCCAGAACCTCAGGACAGGCACTGTCCCTTTGTCTGCCCCAAAGGCATAAGGGGTCCTCATACTTTGAATGCCTTTCACCCTTGTCTAAACCTGTGTGGGCTCATTTCAACAGCGTAGGCCCTCATTAGCATAGTATAACAGGGTATATACCTGAAGCCTGTTTTCAACTGCAACACCTAAGAGAGAGTGGCAGATTCAAGACATTTGACACTGCCCTGCCGATTAAGCAGGATCCTCACCTACCCACATCAGGAGTGTGAGGGCTGGTGCCGCCACCCACTCTACCTAGCCACCCACATAGGTGTCCAAAAATAAGTGGTGCCTCCCAGTCCTTACAGCCAAACATTATTGGGTGCCCAAAGTCCAACTGCAAAACCCACCTACCTACGTGTTCAAGGGACCAGGGACATGTCTTCCACCCAGGCACTCAAGGGCAGCTGTTAGCCCCATACCTCGCTCAGTACATAACCCACTACTGCAGCCAGATACCTGTGCCTGCTCCAATCACCCCCACATAGCCCTGCCTGTCTAGGACTGTAGGCAAGAGCGTGGACCACACACTCAGTGACCAATGACCTGGACACCTGAACTGAATCCACACAAGAAAAGTGAACAGATTCCTGGGCTCACATACCTAGTAGCAGCTCTAACCATCTGGTGACAGGACGTTAGAGCTTCAATGATGCCAATAATCAAAGAAGCTCACATGACCAGTCTATTTGCAAATATCAAAATGAAACAAAACAAGAAGCTAGGACACAGTGAGCAAATGTAAAATAAGTAAATATAATAACTTAACGATGGCTCAGAGACAATAGCCAATATCAAGTCACATAAAGAGGCAGACCATGATGGTTTCAGCAAGTGACCAAAACAAAGAACCTGGGAACCTCCCAGAGGAAGAGAAATTCGTGGAATTACTGGAGGTAGAATTCAAAAGATTAATATACAGAGCTTTTCCAGGCATCAGGAAGGAGATTGGGTAAAATGCAGACCAAACCAAGGAACACAATGACAAAGCAACAGAGGAATTTAGGAAGGTTATACAAGAGCAAAACGACAAATTTAACAGGCTGCAAGAATCCATAGAGAGACAGCAAATAGAAATCCAAAAGATTAACAATAAAATTTCAGAATTAGACAACTCAATAGAAACTCATAGGAGCAGAATCGAGGGAATGGAAGTTAGAATTAGTGAGAATGAAGATAAAGCACTTGACACCAATTTATTTGAGGAAAAATCAGATTTTAAAGAAAGGGAGAAACCCTAAGAATTATATGGGGCTCCATCGAGAGGAATAACCTATGAGTGATTGGAGTACCAGAACAGGAGGGGATAACAGAAAATACAGAGAAAATTGTTGAAGATTTGTTGGCAGAAAACTTCCCTGATATCATGAAAGATGAGAAGATATTTATCCAGGAAGTTCATCGAACCCCATACAGGGTAAATCCCAAAAGAAAGTCACAAAGACATATTATAATCAAACTTGCCAAACCAAACATAAAGAGAGAATTTTAAGAGCAGCTTGGGATAAATGAAGAATCACCTACAAAGGAGAGTCAATAAGACTAAAATATGACTATTCAGCAGAAACCATGCAGGCAAGAAGGCAATGGGATGGCACATATAAAGCCTTGAAAAAAAAAGCGAACGAACTTGTCTATAAAATATGGAGGCGAAATTAGGGCATCTCTAAACAAACAGAATTAAGGGAACTGGTAAAAAAAAAAACCAAGCCAAAATTACAAAAAATACCAAAGGGAGTCCTCTGGTTAGAGAATCAATAATATCAGATGACAACCCAAGACTAGAACACAGGACAGAACAACCAGATATCAACCCAGATATGAAATCACAAAAATAAGTCAAAGCTAAAACACTGAAAATAGGGAAACAGAGACATCAATATGTAAAAGATGACAATATTAAAACAAACAAAAAATAGTGTAGTCATAGAACTTTCATATGGAGAGGAAGTTAAGGTGATATCAAGAAATAAAAGATTGGTTTAAACTTAGAATAATAGAGGTAAATTTCAAGGTAACCACAAAGGAAACTAACAAACCTACACATCAAAATAAAAAACAAAAACATAAAGACTCAGCAAATACAAAATCAACTACAACGAAAAACAAGAAAAAAATACATAAAGAAAAATGACTCAGCACAGAAAATTAAGTGGAACAAAGAAACTGTCAATACCCACACAAAAAAATATGTGAATATGACAGCACTAAACACATGCCTATCAATAATTACACTGAATGTAAATGGACTAAATGCACCAATAAAGAGACAGAGAACAGTAGAATGGATAAAAAAAAAACCACAATCCATTTATATACTGCCTACAAGAGACACACTTAGACTTAAAGACAAACAAACTAAAACTAAAAAGATGGAAAACAATATATCAAGCAAATAATCAAAAAAGAGCAGGGGTGGCAATATTAATCTCTGACAAAATAGACTTTAAAGCAAAGTCCACCACAAAGGATAAGGAAGGTCACTATATAATGATTAAAGGGTCAATACACCAGGAAGAGATAACCATAATAAATAAATGGGGCTTCAAAATACATAAAACAAACTCTAACAGCATTGAAAAGAGACATAGACAGCTCCATAATAGTAGTAGGAGGCTTCAACTCACCTCCTTTGGTGAAGGACAGAACATCTAGAAAGTAGCTCGATAAAGATATGGACGATCTAAATGCCACAATCAACCAACTTGATCTTATAGACATATACAGAACACCCTACACAATGGCAGCCAAGTGTACTTTCCTTTCCAATGCACATGGAACATTCTCCAGAATAAACTATATATTAGGCCACAAAGCAAGCATTAACAGAATCCAAAACATCAAAATATTACAAAGCATCTTTTCTGACCATAAAGCCGTAAAAGTAGAAATCAATAACAGAGAAACCAAGGAAAAAAAGAATCAAATACATGGAAACTAAACAACACCTTGTTCAAAAACTACAGGGTTATAGAAGGAATCAAGAGTGGAATAAAGAAATTCATAGAATCAAATGAAAATGAAAACAAAACCTACCAGAACCTTTAGAACACAGCAAAAGCAGTACTCAGAGGTAAATTTATAGCAACAAATACATACTCCAAAAAGAAGAAAGAGCCAAAATCAAAACATTAACCCTACAAGTCAAACAAACAGAAAGAGAGCAGCAAAAGAAGCCCACAGGCAAGAGAAGAAATGAAATAAGAAAAATTAGAGCAGAAATAAATAAAATAGAAAAACAATTGAAAGAATTAATAAGACCAAAAGTTGGTTCTTTAAAAAGTTGAACAAAATCGATAAGCCATAGGCCAAACTGATAAAAGAAAAACAGGAGAGGAAGCAAATAACCTGAATAAGAAATGAGATGGGTGGTATAACAAAAGAACGAACTGAAATTAGAAGAATCATAACACAATACTATGAAAAATTGTACTCCAACAAATTTGAAAACCTAGAGCAAATGGACAAATATCTAGAAACACACTACCTAACTAAACTAACACAAACAGAGGTAGAACAACTAAATAAGCCAATAACAAAAGATGTTGAAAAGGTAATTTAAAAACTCCCAACAACAACAACAACAAAAAACCCTGGTCCTGACTGCTTCACTGGAGAATTCTACCGAACAGAGAGGAGTTAACATCAGTACTACTAAAGGTATTTCAGAGCGTAGAAAAGGATGGGAACACTATGAAACTCATTCTATGAAACCAGCATAACCCTTATACCAAAGCCAGGTAAAGACATCACAAGAAAACAAAATTACAGACCCATGCAAACCCTGGTGGTATAGTGGTTAAGTGCTACAGCTGCTAACCAAAAGGTCGGCAGTTCGAATCCACCAGGCGCTCTTAGGAAACCCTGTGGGGCAGTTCTACTCTGTCTTATAGGGTCACTATGAGTTAGAATCAACTTGACAGCAATGGGTTTTGTTTTACAGACCAATATCCCTCCAGAACTTAGATGCAAAAATCCTCAACAAAATTCTAGCCAATAGAATTCAACAACATATCAAAAAAATAATTCACCACGACCAAGTGGGATTCATACCAGGTACCCAGGGATGGTTCAACATTAGAAAAACAATCGATGTGATCCACTATATAAATAAAACAAAAGACAAGAACCACATGATCTCACCAAATGAGGCAGAAAAGGCATTTGACAAAGCCCAACACCCATTCATGATAAAAACTCCCAGCAAAATAGGAATAGAAGGGAAATTCCTCAACATAATAAGGCGTATTTATACAAAGCCAACAGCCACCATCATCCTAAATGGAGAGAGTCTGAAAGCATTCTTGAGAACCGGAACCAGACAAGGATGCCTTTTATCACCACTCTTATTCAATATTGTGCTGGAGGTCCTAGCCAGAGCAATAAGGCAAGAAAAAGAAATAAAGGGAATCCAAATTGGTAAGGAAGAAGGTATCCCTAGTTGTAAATGATGTGATCTTATACACAGAAAACCCTAAAGAATCCACAAGAAAACTACTGGAACTAAGAGAAGATTCCATGAAAGTATCAGGATACAAGATAAACGTACAAAAATCAGTCAGATTCCTCTACATGAACAAAGAACTTTGAAGAGGAAATCACCAAATCAATACCATTTACAATAGCCCCCAAGAAGGTAAAATACTTAGGAATAAATCTAACCAGGAACATAAAAGACCTATACAAAGAAAGCTACAAGATACTATAGCAAGAAACCAAAAGAGGCCTACATAAGTGGAAAAACATACCTTGTTCATGGATAGGAAGACTCAACATTGTGAAAATGTCTATTTTACCCAAAGTGATCTGGAGATACAGTGCAATCCCGATCCTATTCCAAAGGCATTTTCTAATGAGATGGAAAAACAAAGCGTCAACTTCATACGGAAGGGGAAGAGGCACTGGATAACTAAGGCATTTCTGAAGAAGAAGAATAAAGTGGGAAGCCTCATATTACCTGATTTTGTTGTTGTTTTTGTTGTTAGGTGCCATCAAGTCAGTTCCGACTCATAGTGACCCTATACACAACAGGATGAAACATTGCCGGGTCCTGTGAAATCCTTACAATCGTTGTTATGCTTGAGCTTATTGTTGCAGCCACTGTGTCAATCCACCTCGTTGAGGGTCTTCTTCTTTTCTGCTGATCCTGTACTCTGCCAAGCATGGTGTCCTTCTCCAGGGACTGATCCTTCCTGACAACATGTCCAAAGCACGTAAGATGCAGTCTTGCCATCCTTGCTTCTAAAGAGCATTCCGGTTGTACTTCTTCCAAGACAGATTTGTTTATTCTTTTGGCAGTCCATGGTATATTCAATATTCTTCTCCAACACCGCAATTCACAGGGGTCAGTTCTTCGTCGGTCTTCCTTATTCATTGTCCTGCTTTCACATGCATTTGATGTGATTGAAAATACCATGGCTTGGGTCAGGTGCATCTTAGTTTTCAAGGTGACGTATTTGCTTTTTCACGCTTTAAAGAGGTCCTTTGCAGCAGATTTGCCCAATGCAATGTGTCTTTTGATTTCTTGACTGCTGCTTCCATGGCTGTTGATTGTGGATCCAAGTAAAATGAAATCCTTGACAACTTCAATCTTTTCTCCGTTTATCGTGATGTTGCTCATTGGTCCAGTTACGAGGATTTTTGTTTTCTTTACGTTGAGGTGCAATCCATACTGAGGGCTACGGTCTCTGATCATCATTAGTAAGTGCTTCAAGTCCTCTTCACTTTCAGCAAGCAAGGTTATGTCATCTGCATAACACAGGTTGTTAATGAGTCTTCCTCCAACCCTGATGCCCCATTCTTCTTCATATAGTCCAGCTTCTCGGATTTCACTGGCTAATGCTTTTCAGAAGTAGACTGCCGGGTCCTTCTTCCTAGTCTGTCTTAGTCTGGAAGTTCAGTTGAACTTGTCCACTGTGGGTGACCCTGCTGGTATTTGAAATAGCAGTGACATAGCTTCCAGCATCACAGCAACACACAAGCCCCCACAGTACGACAAACTGACAGACACATGGGGGTAATAGTCACTTGATTTTACAACCTATTATACTGCCACTGTAGTCAAAATAGCCTGGTACTGGTACGACAACAGATACATAGACCAATGGAACAGAATTGAGAATCCAGACATAAATTCATCCACCTATGAGCAGCTGATATTTGACAAAGGCCCAAAATCCATTAACAGGGGAAAAGATAGTCTCTTTAACAAAAAATAGTGCTGGCATAACTCGATATCCATCTGCAAAAAAAAAAAGAAAGAAACAAGACCCATACCTTATACCACGCAGAAAAACTTAACTTAAAATGGATTAAAGACCTAAATATAAAATCTAAAGTGATAAGGATCATGGAAGAAAAAATAGGGACAATGCTAGGAGCCCTAATACATGGCATAAACAGAGTATAAAAGATTACTAACGATGCTCAAACACCAGAAGAGAAACTATATAACTGGGAGCTCCTAAAAATTAAACATTTATGCTCATCAAAAGACTTCACCAAAAGAGTAAGAAGACAACCTGCAGACTGGGAAAAAATTTTGGGCTACAACATATCTAATCAGGGTCTAATCTCTAAAATCTTACAAGATACTGCAAAACCTCAACAACAAAAAGAGAAATAACCCAATTAGAAAATGAGCAAAGGATATGAATACGCACCTCACCAGAGAAGATATTTAGGCAGCTAACAGATACATGAGGAAAGGCTCACGATCATTAGCCATTAAAGAAATGCAAATCAAAACTACAATGAGATCCCATCTCACCCCAACAAGGATAGTAGTAATCCAAGAAATACAAAATAATAAATGTTGGAGAAGTTGTGGGGAGACTGAAACGCTTATACTCTGCTGGTGGGAATGTAAAATGGTACAACCAATTTGGAATCCATTTGGCATTTCCTCAAAAATCTAGAAACAGAAGTACCACACGATCCAGCAATCCCACTGATTGGAATATATCCTAGAGAAATAAGTACTGTCACACAAATATGCACACCCATGCTCGTTGCAGCACAGTTCATAACTGCAAAAAGTTGGAAACAGCCTAGGTGCCCATCAACAGATGAATGAATAAAACAAATTATGGTACGTCCACACAATGGAATACTACCCAGCGATACAGAAAAATGATGAATCCCCAAAACATCTCACAACATCAATGAATCTGGAAGGCATTATGCTGAGTGACATTAGTCAGTCTCAAAAGGACAAATATTGTATGAGACCACTATTATAAGAACTCAAGAAAAGGTTTAAACACAAAAGAAAACATTCTTTGGTGGTTATGAAGGTGGGGAGTGAGGGAGAGGGGAATTCACTAACTAGATAGTAGACAAGAATTATCTTAGGTGAAGGGAAGGACAATACACAATACAGGGGAAGTCAGCACAACTGGACTAAAGAAAAAGCTAAGAAGTTTCCTGAACAGAACCAAACACTTCAAGGGACAGGATAGCAGTGGCCAGGATCTGGGGACCATGGTTTCACGGGACATTTAGGTCAATTGGCATAACAAAGTTTATTAAGAAAATGTTCTGCATACTGCTTTGGTGAGTGTCCTCTGGGCTCTTAAAAGCTTGCGAGCGGCTATCTAGCATGAATCAATTGATCTTAACCCTCTTGGTGCAAAGGAGAAGGAAGAAAACCAAATGCGCAAGGAAAATATTAGCCCAAGAGACGAAAAAAAGGGCCACATAAACCATAGACTCCATAAACCTGAGAAGAGAAGAACTAAATGGTATCCAGATACTACCAATGACCGCCTGACGGGCAATACAACAGAGAGTCCCTGATGGAGCAGGGGAAAAGTGTGATGTACAACTCAAATTCATGTAAAAAGACCAGACCTAATAGTCTGACAGAACTTGGAGGGACCCTCAAAGCAATGGCCCCTGGATGCTGCTAACCCAGAACTAAAACCATTCTCAAAGTTCCCTCTTCAAACAAAGATTAGACTGGAATATAAAACATAAAATAATACTAGTGAAGAGTATGCTTCTTAGTTCAAGCGGCTACCCAAGACCAAGTGGGTGGCTCCTGTTCAGAGGCAGGATGAGAAGGCAGAAAGGGACAGGAGCTGGTTAGATGGCCATGGGAGACCTGAGGTGGAAAAGGAGCGTGTGCTGTCACATTATAGTGATTGCAACTAGTGTTGCATAACAGTATGTGTATAACTTTTTGTATGAGAAATTGACTTGAGCTGTAAACTTTCACCTAAAGCACACACACACACACACACACACACACACAAGGCTTGATGAAAGTGCAACAAAATGAAATGGCTAAAAGTTAGGAAAGTTGTTGCTATATAGAGAACAGAAATAGGAGACATGGAAAAGTTCAACAGTGGACTGTTGTTACACGCCTAATAGTACTAAATGACTTTTTAAACTATTTTTATGAATTACTTTGACCAAAATAAAAATTAAATTGGGGGAAAGAAAGGAATTAATCCCAAGCAAAACTATGGCTTCATGTCCTGGACACTCATTATTTAAAAAAAGTATGCAATAAATAATATCAACTAGGGTAACTTAGAATAATGCACAGCTCTGGCTTTCAAAATTTAGTAGAGACCAAGACACAAACACTGACATATTGTGTGATGTGTCATGTAGCTCAGATTCGATGAAGGTAACATCACCAGGGACTGTTTCCAGGAAGTGGTTTGTGCATCCCAGCTGTCCTCTACTACCTGACAGGTGAGAGACAGGCTTTCACAGTCATGTGTTTTGTCCTGAAGGCATGAAAGAAAAGAAGATGTCGAGGAAGTGCAAGTAAGTTAGAGTTGCTAAAATTTATGGTATGTAAGAAAAAAATTTTTTTTTCTTTTTTTTAATGAGAGGCTGGGTGGTACAAACAGTTGATGGTTAATGCACTCGGCTGCTAACTGAAAGGTTGGAGGTTTGAGTCTACCCAGAGGTGCCGTGGAAGAAAGACCTGGTGATTTACTTCTGAAAAATCAGTCATTGAAAACCCTATGGAACAATTCTACTCTAACCCACATGGGGTTGCTGTGAATTGGAGTTGATCTGAGGGCAACTGGATTTTTGGGTTTTTTTTGTATTGAGACCCCGAAGAGTCCTCTGAAGGAGCCCCTACTTTTCCATCAGGTTTTCTTTGTGAAACCTTCTCTGGTAATGGCTCAGAGCTAGGAGGCCCCTTCTCTGTGTTCCTATGACTTTTTGTGTATCTCTATTATCGCACTTTTCACACACAATTTAATTGTCTGGTTTCCATACTTGTCCTGGGATAACCAAAGATAATAAGACTATATCCCATTTCCTGTCATAAAGTCTAGAAAACAGTAGGTGCTCAATACATGTTCATTAAATACATACACAAATGACTGGCTGCTGGATGAGTGAATGATTATGCACAGTTGGGGACTAAAAAGTTAAGAAATGCCTTAGCTATCAAACAACACTTCATAAAACACTAATGGTTTGATTTTTCTGTTTCAGATTACTTGCAGGATATAATAGCCTTACAGATAAACACTTGGCTGGATATTTTAACAATACACGGATAAGGCGGCATCTCTTAAGATCAGGACTGGTAAGATTTGATTTACTTTCTACCCACCCTTTTATTTCATTAAGTCTAATAATTTTTTACCTTCTTAGATTTCCTCTTTGAGCTGATCAGTGACACCTCTTTTCCTTTCTTGCTTTAGAAAAAATTTCTTTCTAAAGCTCTGATTTATCTATTTGAGGTGTGTTTCGAAAGATGGGGAGAGAGGTAATAGTGACTGCTAAGAAAGCATAAATTATTAAGAAAAAGTCCCTATGAGTTTCCAACAGGATATTTCGTTTGCTTGTTTATTCATTTATTTATTCAACATAAATTTTTTGAACATATCCTGTGAGCCAAGAACTGTTGCTGGACTTTTTTTAGGGAAAAAAACATACTGTTTAAAAAAAATTTTTTTTCAGATTTATTGAGGTATAATTTACACACAATCAACATGTAGTTGTACATCTCTAGCTATCAGTCGGAATCAACTCGACGCACTGGATTTTTTTATGACTATGACAAACTTATACAATTATGTTACCACCATGACAATCAAGATACAGAACATTTCCATCGCCCCCAAAAGCTCTCTTATGTCCCTTTGTAGTCTATCCCCTCCCTCCAACTCTTGGCAACCACTGATCTTTTCCAAAATGTCATATGAATGCTATCAGACAGATGTAGCTGTTAGAGTCAAATTATTATTTTTCATAATTATAGATTATAATGTGGAAGACATGAACAGTTCAAAATTTCCCCTTGAATTTTTAAAAACTCATTTCCTATGGTAGTTTATTGATACAGTTGTGGCTTTCATTAGCCTCCAATCTGTCCTTTCCACAAAATTTCTATTTCTCTAAATATATGTAATATGGAAACCTTTTAAAAATGCTATAGTTATCCATTGAAAGAAAGATGTGTGGTTGTAGAAAGTGTCTGACTAACAATTTTAGCCATTTACCTTCTTAAAACACAGTGGGTTTCCTTAAATCTTGTTGCCATGGTTTTGAAAGGCCACACATTGCATTTCTAATTGTTGTTTATGTGCTTGGCACTCTAGCTGGGTAAGATCTCAAAGAGCTTGCGTTTAGTCTCCTAGGGCTTTGTTATCAGACAGACCTGGGCTGAAACCCTGGTTCTGCGATTTACAAGCCATAGAATCTTGAGCAAATCACTTACTTAACTTTCTCAGCCCCAGCTTGCTCAATTGAAAAATGAGGATAATGATATCCGGCCCTCAGGATTGTTGTGTCAATAAATGGTTGTTGTAATTATGATTGTTATTATTAACCTCCCCTATTTGGATAATAATCTGTCAGCTTCAGGTATATTTGGTAAGGACTTACTAAATACTTACCAGCATCATTAACAAGTTCTTTTTGAACACTGACTATATTTATGCATGGAAACTCAAATAAGGAAGATAACCACATTTCCCCAGGGCGGTGGTTCAAATGTGGCCCCTGAGCCAGCAGTGTTCAACATCATCTGGGAACTTGTTAGAAAATGTGAATTCTAGTGCCCCACTCCAGATCTACTGAATGGGAAGCTCTAGGATGGAGCCCATCCATCTCTTTGTCAACAAGCCCTCCAAGTGATTCTGATGCAGGCTGAAGTTTGAGAACCTCTGTCTAACAGGGGCTTCCATTCTGGTTAGGGAGAACAGACATGCTCCCAGAGGAGAGAGAACAATGACAAGGGAGTGTTGGTGCCGAATGACCGCAACACTTTTTCCCAGTCTGATACACATGACATGGTATCTCCATGGTCGACACATTTCAAAGGCTGTAACTGGGTTACCTGTAATTCCAAGCACACTTTCATCTACAACCCTTTCTTCCATTGGAAATGCTTGTATTTATGAAAAAAAGTTATCAATAAACAATCGCTTGTAGCACAACTCTAGTCAATCTCAACGCTTCAATGTGTTGTAACCACAGTGTTGAAACTACAGTTATTTAGTTTAAAAACAAAATTAAGAAGAAACACGAGAGTTTAAATTACCCTTAAAATGAAGAGAAGGGCTTCAATAAGTGGAAAGGAAGGAGAGCAATCCAGGAAGCAATCTACCCTCTATTTATTGGAAATATAGAAAAACACAACACATACGCCCACAGGAAGGATTAAAAGAAAAGAAAAATAAATAAATAAAAACCAGAAACCACCACTCCTGGAACTTGCATTGATGCCACTTGAGACCCATACTGGACACCTCCTACCTACAGTACTGCATAACCTGGAAGATTCCGAATCACAGCAAATTATATTACATTTGAGGTGGGAGAGTGGAAGAAGGAAAAACAGTGTGAAAACAAAGTAATAAAACCAATTAGTCTTTTTTTTTAAAACAAACTGATGAGCTCCTTTGTAGCTTATACATTTTGCCCTTCAAAGTATTTCCTGTGAGATCATCAGTCCTGTGATCACTGCTCCTGTTCATTGTTTCAGGGTAGCTCTCCTCCCCCTTCTTCCTGGAATGCATTCAAAAAAGAGAAATGAAAAGAACACCTGGGTTCCATCAAAGAAAAACTATTAGTCTAGTGAAAACCTTGTTTTAGACGTCAAGTGCACCACCTGTGTGTTTTCACAATAATGGGTATATGAGACTGCCTTGCTCCTTTTTGCCTAAAGGAAATATTCATTACAAGTGAAAGTTTATCAACTGTAATGCTGCTCTCCTTTGGCCTTAGAAGAGAAGATGCCGCTGCTTTCTCTCTCTCTTGCTTGCCCTCTTTTGTGGCAACTAATAACATATTTTCTATTTTGTATTTCTATGTATTTTTTGTTGTTGTTGTTCATGACAGATCACAAGAAGTGGAAGAATACTTTCTGAAAAAGAATACAAACTAAATATCATGAAGCGAGATCACCAAAAATATATCCGGGAGTGCTTGGCTCAGGCTATTTTTCATAGAGTTCTTGATATGGAGGTACAACTATTAACTATTTTCTTTATAATTGATATTTACTACTATGATAACAATTTTTCTGTACCTGGAAGTAGCAGGATTCTTCTTGTATTTCATTAAAAGGAAATGAACAACAGGGCCTGAAAAATTCTCTATGTTTCTCTAGGTTAGCCAGGAGCCAGGGACCTAAAGTAAGTTTTTCTCCATTTCAGATGGGAAAAATATGGACACCGTTACATACTTTGTGATATTTAATCTTCCAAATGTAGATTTTTAATCCATAATGGCTACTCTAAAATATACCAGCCATCGCCATCTGTACCTCAATTTTCATTTGCTAAAAAAAAAAAAAAAGTGACATCTGTTTAAATATCAGTAATTCCACTGCCATGAATTATTTCAGATCTGTTATCCCTTTAAGGCTCTGAAGCTCAGCCGTATGCTAAGTTTCAAGGAACAGGCATTGAAACATCTGCTGTCCCTCCTACTTGAGGCCACATTGGTCAGCGTGGATTTACAATTCAACCATCAACTTTTTTTTTTTTTTAATCTGCCATGGCATTTTAGTGGGACATCCAGCTAACTTGATAAATTATTTCAGCCTTGCTCCATGGAACTTGTAGTTTCAAGCATCAACACCGTTTTCATCTCTGTGAAAAAAAACCTGTCACTGCTTGGCTTGAACATACAGTAGTAAATCAGAAAACTTGGCTCATAAAACCATTGACCTGTGGCTGCAGTAAACATTTACGAGCAACTGTAGAATCATCAATAAACCAATACTAAGTGTGGTGCCACAGAAAATACTTATTATTACAATGACATTATATTTAGCAAATGTATTCATTTAAAATATGTATGATCTGTTAATTTAGGAATTCATTTTTTGAATTACATGGCACCATTATTTAAGGGGCCCAAATTCACTTGATTTTAAAAAAGATGGTTTTTTGAACTTGAAACAAACAAATGTTTTTGTTATTGTTATTGTTAGGTGTCATACCGCTTATACAACACAATGAAACATTTCCCAGTCCTGCGCCATCCTCACAATCGTTGTTATGCTTTGAGCCCATGGTTGCAGCACTGTGTCAATCCATTCTTTGTAGGTCTTCCTCTTTTCCACTGACCCTGTACTTTACCAAGCATGATGTCCTTCTCCAGATACTGGTCCCTCCTGATAACATGTGAAAAGTATGTCAGATGAAGTCTCGCCATTCTGGCTTCTAAGGAGCATTCTGGCTGTACTTCTTCCAAGACAGATTTGTTGTTCTTCTGGCAGTCCGTGGTATACTCAATAATCTTTGCTGACATTCTAATTCAAAGACATCAATTCTTCTTTGGTCTTCCTTATTCATTGTCCAGTTTTCGCATGCATATAAGACAACGGAAAATACCATGGCTTCGGTCAGGTGCACCTTAGTCCTCAAAGTGACATCTTTGCTTTTTAATACTTTAAAGGGGTTTTTTGGAGCACATTTGCCCAATGATGTCTGATTTCTTGACTGCTGCTTCCATGGGCATTGATTGTGGATACAAGTAAAATGAAATCCTTGACAACTTCAATATTTTCTCCATTTATTTTAATGTTGCTTATTGGTCCGGTTGTGAGGATTTTTGTTTTCTTTATGTTGAGGTGTAATCCATTCTGAGTTTTAGAAATTATTTATTGACAGAAAGTCATAATGTATAATACAAATACGTTATAGAATTTATAGTACAGGGTAATAGATATTAAAGTATATAATTTTTTGTGTCAAGTTTGTCATTTACATTCTTGGAAATAATCTAAAAATGGCATTGTAATGTAAAATTAAGCCAAAATAAATTTAAGTATTAGAAGTTCTTCTAGAGTTCAGACCAATTCTGAATGAGTAGAAGACTTTGAATGTCTAAAGAATTTGAACACTGAAATTGGGGATAACATGGAATAATCAAAATTTTGGGATACTTAGTGCAGGATAATTTTATATATGGAGGGTATGTATACAGAAGGAGAAATCAGAGGATATTGAGAGGCAATTGAATAATCTGACAAATTTGCTCTTTAGATGATCTCCACTACAGTATTATATGAAATTCTACAACTATGGTTAAGAAAATAAATAGTGCAGTATAAAATTAGTTCCTAATTTCAAACTTAATCAATAGACACTGACTTCAGTTTTTATCCTGGGTTCTTGAAGTTTGGGTTTTTCAAAATTTCATGTATTTGACATATCAGGATATATAATAACTGCTAAGTATGCTATTTTTAGAGTCTACATGCATTCTCCACACAGCCTGTGATATGTTATACAACAAAATTAATATATAGCATATATTGTTGCCTTCCATGCAAGTGAGCTGGGTTTGATTCCCAGCCAATACACCTCAATCACAGCCACCACCTGCCTGTCAGTGAAGACTTGCATGTTGCTATGTTGCTGAAAAGGTTTCAGCAGAGCTTTCAGACTAAGATGGGCTAGGAAGAAAGGCCTGGTGATCTACTTCCAAAAAATTAGCCAATGAAAACCCTGTGGATCACAACAATGCCAGTCTCTTTGTTTATGGGGTCACCATGAATTGGGGGACAACTTGATGGCAGCTAACAACATACATTAGAAAATGTATAGTATAAAAAAAAAATAAAGTACATGTTATATATAACATATATTTTATCACATTAACCTTTAAGATATTTATTCCAAACATTAATAGTATATATACATACATACACAAATATTTGTTGTTGTGTGCCATAGAGTCAATTCCAACTCATAGTGACTCTATAAGACAGAGTAGAACATCCCCATAGAGTTTCCTAGATTGTAATCTTTACAGGAGCAGATCGCCAGGTCTTTTCTTCCAAGGAGCAACTGGTGGGTTCAGACCACAGACCTTTCCATTAGCAGCAGAGCACTTAACCAGTGCATCACCAGGGCTCACATACAAATAGTGTGTAATATATATATTTTGCTGAAGATCATTCAAAAACGGCTGCAGCTGTATATCGACAGGGAACTGCCAGAAATTCAGGCCAGTTTCAGAATAGGACATGGAACTGGGGATATCACTGCTGATGTCAGATGGATCCTGGCAGAAAACAGAGAATACCAGAAGGGTGTTTATGTGTGTTTTATTGACTATGCAAAGGCATTCGACTATGTGGATCATAACAAATTATGGATAACATTGCAAAGAATGGGAATTCCAGAACACTTAACTGTGCTCATGAGGAACCTTTACGTAGATCAAGAGGCAGTTGTTCGGACAGGACAAGGGGATACTGATTGGTTTAAAGTCAGGAAAGGTGTGCGTCAGGGTTGTATTCTTTACCATACCTATTCAATCTGTATGCTGAGCAAATAATACGAGAAGCTGGACTATGTGAAGAAAAGTGGGGCATCAGGATTGGAGGAAGACTCATTAACAACCTGTGTTATGCAGATGACACAACCTTGCTTGCTGAAAGTGAAAAGGCATTGAAGCACTTACTAATGAAGATCAAAGGCCACAGCCTTCAGTATGGATTGCACCTTAACATAAAGAAAACAGAAATCCTCACAATTGGACCAATGAGCAACATCACGATAAACAGAGAAAAGACTGAAGTTGTCAAGGATTTCATTTACTTGGATCCACAATCAACAGCCATGGAAGCAGCAGTCAAGAAATCAAAAGACTCATTGCATTGGGTAAATCTGCTGCAAAGGACCTCTTTAAAATGTTGAAGACCAAAGATGTCACCTTGAAGACTAAGGTGCGCCTGACCCAAGCCATGGTATTTTCAATCACATCATAGGCATGTGAAAGCTGGACAATGAATAAGGAAGACCAAAGAAGAAATGATGCCTTTGAATTGTGGTGTTAGCGAAGTATATTGAATATACCATGGACTGCCAAAAGAATAAACAAATCTGTCTTAGGAGAAGTACAACCAGAATGCTCCTTAGAAGCAAGAATGGAGAGACTGCATCTTACATACTTTGGACATGTTGTCAGGAAGGATCAGTCCCTGGAGAAGGGCATCATGCTTGGCAGAGTACAGGGTCAGCGGAAAAGGGGAAGACCCTCAGTGAGGTGGATTGAGGCAGTGGCTGCAACAATGAGCTCAAGCATAATAATGATTGTAAGGATGGCTCAGGACCGGGCAATGTTTCATTCTGTTGTGCATAGGGTCACTATGAGTCGGAACCAACTCGACGGCACCTAACAACAACAACAACAACATATATTATATTAATATAATATGTAATAGAATGAATTTTGACTATTTCTGTCTAAATTGTCACAATTGTCTCACATTTAGTTTATGCTGGTGCTGTTTACTAATATTGCTGTGTTAGTATTCATGTATTCATTCATGCAACAAACATCAATTGTAGGCTTACCATATGCCAGTGTGAGGCTGTTTGCTGTAGCTGCAGAGAGATTAAAAAAAAAAAAAATACAGTAGAAGAGGAATATACAGAGTGAGCCAGAAAAGAAGGGAATGATGATTCCTCTGTGGATCAGGAGAAGCTGAACAGAGATCTTGCTATTTGAATTGGATCTTGAAGACCGTGTGGGAGTCCACAGTGTGAAAAAGTAGGAAAGACAATACAGAAAGTAAAGCCAGCAGATGTGAAGCTACAGAGGTGGTTATAAACCTTATGGTTAGGAAGAAATGTTCACTGAGGCCAGGCTGCACAGTCTGTTGGAAGGCATGGCAGGAAGTGACACTAGGTTGGGGCTATTTCTGGAGAACCTTTTCTTCCCCACTAGGCTTGCAGTGTGGAGCCCTGGTGGTGCAGTGGTTAAGAGCTCAGTAGCTAACCAAAATGTCGGCAGCTCATATCTACCAGCTGCTCCTTGGAAACCCAATGGGGCAGTTCTACTCTGTCCTATAGGGTCACTATTGAGTTGGAATCGTCTCGACGGCAAAGGTTTTTTTTTTTTAGGTTTGAAGTGTAGTTGATAAAACGTTTTCCAGCAGGAGAGTAAAATAAATGAACAGGGTTATTTTAGCAAGATGATGTTGCTAAAAACGTGGAAGATAGATTAATGACCTGGAAAAGTTTGGAGGTTGGAGGTCAATTACGAATTTTTGCCAAAGGTTGTGGACTAACAGAAGTAGTGGTAAAGCTGGGGAGATGCAGCTGTCCACAGAGATGTTGAAGATGAAGAAATGGAAAGATTTAAACTAATGATATGAGGAAGGATAAGGGGGGAGAAGGAGCCTAGAACAACTCTTCTCAGTGATTTGTACCTCATGGGAGATCAGGAGCAACAACATGGGCTGGAAAGAAAACTTCATGTAGGTAGAACAACATGCGCAATGTGATGGTGTCATGGAAGCCAGGAGGTCACCACAGCCTTGAGTATTGGGAAGAAAAGAAATTGGGTTTGACCCAGAAGACAAAGACTTTCGTGGCCTTGGTGAAAGTGGTTTTAATGGTGCTGAAGAAGAGGGGTAGTAGAGGTGGGTGACCGCAGTGAGTTGGAAATGAATGGAAGATGAAAAAATAGTTGATAATATATTTAGTAAATTTCAGTGATAGGTAAGAGAACAGAAAGAGGGAGAGTAGAAAAGGAATGTTAAGAAGGGGATCGATGATACTTATGTAGGGTACGGTTGAGGCTACAGGGCCCCAAAGGTAGCAGAAGAGGATTAAGAAAAAAGCAAAAGCATTTTTTTTCAAAGGGCCAATAAGTAATTGATAAATAAAACACCTCAAATATGCCTGAATGATTTAAAATTGAATTGCAAATAGATTTACTTTTATGTGAGGTTTATTTTTAAATTGGAAACCCTGGTGGCATACTGGTTAAGTGCTACAGCTGCTAACCAAAAGTTTGGCAGTTCGAATCCACCAGGTGCTCTTTGGAAACTGTATAAGGCAGTTCTACTCTGTTCTATAGGGTCGCTATGAGTCAGAATCGACTTGATGACAATGGGTTTTTTTGGCTTGGATTTTAAAACTATAAAATCTGGAAAAAAAAGCATAAAGAAGGAAAGTAATCACACATAATCCTTTCTCTCTGAGACAATTGCTGTTAACATACATTTCCTTTTAGTCTTTTTTTTTTTCTATTTCTGTTTATATATTAACAAAACGACACTGTGTGTGAGACATGGTTTAATGGAAAACACCTGGATGTTAGAGTTGGATAGTCAGGATTCAAATTTCCTCTACTGTCTAGGAATGTGACCTGGTATAAGTTCATGATTCTTCTGCCTCAGTTTTCTCATTTGTAAAATGGGACTGCTTGTGATTAGAATTGCTCAAGATGATACCCCCTTTCTAGTATTGGAACAGGCACAAATATGGGCTTGACTGATTAAGTTGCATTTCTGCACAATTCTGTATCCTGTTTTTGTCTGCTTTACATGCATTTTACAGTTTTTTTTTAAATCTTTATAAGCCTTATTTTAATCATTATATTCTATTCCATCAGATGAATATACCAAATACTTCACCATTCTCTCCAATGTTCATATTGCTTCTGAATTTTTGCTGATAGAAAACAAAAATAACTTTCAGACAGTATCTGCATAAAACATTTACTTTATTATTTATATTTTCACCTTCAGTTTAGAAGTGAAATTTATTGGTTAGAGGGTATGAACACTTTTAACTGCCTATTATATTATATTAGGAATTGGTTTTGCAAAGAGTTGTACCAATTTATACTCCCACCTGCATATTTATACAAGTGATTATTCTCCATCTCAGTGACACCAGGGGTACCTTTAGAAAATATGGTTAACTGTCGAGATTATTTTCCTCCAAAAAGTTCTTTGCTAGGATTGATATGATTCTCACCTCCGTTCTTTTCTGTATGTTTAGCGCTATCATCAGCTTGAAATAAAAAAGAAACTGGAGACCTTAGCTAGGACGGAGCGAGTTCAGAGATTTAAGGTAAGGAGTTACACAACTCCTTTTTACTTGGGGATGCTATTTTATCATTTCAGAAGCCAATGATGCTAACGTTGAAGCTCCTTATGGGACTTTACTTTTGGGTAACATCACTGAGGTCAAATTATGGTTCTTCCAAGCCTGATTTTGGCCATCATCATTACAGAATAATATGACAAAATTGGAGCTGCTTGTGCAAAATAAATTTTAATAAGACACAAACCTTCAAAGAAAAACTTCAAAAATATTATCAAGTTTCAAATGTAGCATTTGTAGATTCTTGATTAATATGAGATAGAGGCCAAAGATTTTTTGTTTGTCTTAAGAAGGTTGAAAAATAGATGGTGATGTCATCAACATGATGAAAAATAGGGTATTTTAAGAATTACACAATGGCACATTTTCATATAAATATGACACTTGAAAATATATGGTGGGAAAGGTCCCCCATAGCAAAAGAAAGCATAATAAGATTTAGGCATTTTGTACAGGGCATTTTTAAATTCCTTGTTTAGTTTCTAGTTTTGTATTTGATATCCCTTCGTTGCAGTGAACTTATGAGATATATAAATTTAAATCAAGTGTTGAGAGGTTCAATTGGGCAAGTTGGAAAGCCTTCCATTTAGGTTGGCAGTTTTACTCAATTTCTTGAGCCATTCAAACTCACATGCTGTTCTTAATTTTCTGTACAGTATTACAAACGTGGGGCCTAAACCACATCTCACAAACTGATGAATATTTTTAAAGCTTCTGTGGAATAACTGGCCATATAAGACTATAATTTTTCCCTTTTGCCTGACAGACTCAAATCTGTCCTTTCTATCATGGTCAAAAGATGATCATGTTACAAAACTGTTGTTATATAACAGAAGATAAGTCAGTTTTTCAACATCAGAGAAGATGGTGTACAGAGATTCTCAGTTAATTCAGCTTTGCTGATATTGTCTTATATCAAGGACTGAGTTATAGACTGTACAATTTATCTGCTGAAATGGTGAAGGAGAAAAATGGTTGCTGAAATTGAGGTACTGCCTGAATCAGCGACAGCTATTGATTCCATGCTTCATTCACCCTCATCCACGTTACCAGACACACGTAGCTAATGCAGGGGCATGTTATAGCATTGGAAGAGGCCGCTATAAACACTCCAGTTCCTCCCTGTATGATTTTTATTTGTAACAATTTTTACTTTATAGCTTCATCTGGGAAAAGATATGTTTTAGGTTCTCTTTACATAATGCCCCACTTTTTGTTTATGGCCATATTTAATTATTTTTCATTTTTAGATTTCATTGTGGTAAACTGTATTTAACATGAAATTTTCCATTTAAACAATTTGTCAAGTGTACAACTCATGGCATTCTTGACATTCACAATATTGCACACCTTTTACCACCACCCACTTCCAAATTTTTTTCTTCGCACCAAGTGAAAACTACTGGATTATCTTTTTTTTTTATTTATTTATTATGCTTTAAGTGAAAGTTTACAAATCAAGTCAGTCTCATACAAAAACTTGTACACACCTTGACATGTACTCCTAGCTGCTCTCCCCCAATGAGACAGCACACTCAACTCCTCCCTGTATTCCCTGTGACCATTCAACTACTTCCTGTCCCCCTGTGCCTTCTTTTCTCGCCTCCAGACAGGAGCTGCCTGCATAGTCTCATGTGTCTACTTGATCCAAGAAGCTCACTCCACACCAGTATCATTTACTGTGTCATAGTCCAGTCCAATCCCTGTTTGAAGAGTTGGCGTCGAAAATTGTTCCAGTCTTGGGCTAACAGAGGGTCTGGGGGCCATGACCACCGGGATCCCTCTAGTCTAGTCTCAGTCAGACCGTTAAGTCTGGGCTTTTTATGAGAATTTGAGGTCTGCATCCCACTGTTCTACTGCTCCATCAGAGATTCTCTGTTGTGTTCCCTGTCAGGGAAGTCATCGGTGATAGCCAGGCACCATCTAGTTCTTCTGGTCTCAGGCTGATAGAGTCTTTATGTGGCCCTTTCTGTCTCTCATATTTACCTTGTGTCTTTGGTGTTCTTCATTCTCCTTCGTTCCCGGTGTGTTGAGACCAGTTGATCCATCTTAGATGGCCACTTGCTAGTGTTTAAGACCCCAGATGCCCCTCACCAAAGCAGAATGAAGAACATTTTCTCAATACATTTTGTTATGCCAGTTGACCTAGATGTCTTCTGAAACCAAGGTCTCCTGACCCCCGTCCTGCTACTCTGGCCTTCAAAGCATTTGGTTTTCTTTAGGAAACGTCTTAGTTTTTGCTTTAATCCAGCTGTGCTGACCTCCCCTGTATTTGTCTTTCCCGTCACCTAAAATAGTCCTTGTCTACTATCTAATTAGTGACTACCCTTTTCCCTCCCCACCCTTATAACCGTCAAATAATTTTTTCTTCTGTTTAAACTTTTTCTTGAGTTCTTATAATAATGCTCTCATACAATATTTGTCTTTTTGCAACTAATTTCACTTAGCATAATGCCTTCCAGATTTCTCCATGTTATGAGATGTTTCATGGACTCCTTGTTTTTAATCGTTGTGTAGTATTCTGTTATGTGAATATGCCATCATTTATTTATCCATTCATCTGTTGATGGGCACCTTGGTTGACTCCATCTTTTTGCTATTGTAAATGGTGCTGCAATGAACATAGGTATGCATATTATTTGATTATTTTTTAAGGTAGAAAAATAATATTTTCTGGTATTATCTGCTGAGTGGGATAGTGAAGAGTGTTCTGCTTTTTATAGCAATCTGTTTAAAGCCGATGAAGAAAAATATTCTTGTCAAAAGTGAGGGTATACTTCTGTTGTTTTTCTTTGGGTACAGCATAAAACACACTCAATTTTTCGCCCTTCACCACCACACCTAACTCCTTGGTACAGCTGTGAAATCTTTTGCTGACTACAGGTGGCAGAGTGGTTAAGAGCTCAAGCTGCTAACCAAAGGTTGGCAGTTTGAATCTACCAGTCACTCCTTGGAAACCCTATAGGGGTCATTATGAGTCAGAATTGACTTGACGGCAATGGGTTTGGTTTTTGATTTTATGATAAGCCTTGGAAGGACTTCTTTAGTCTTATGGTATCTCTTACATGGCAGGCACAACTTAACCTATTTTATTAATTATGCATCTATTCTCTAAATCACTTTCTTTTTCTAGGGGGAGCCCACCAGATGGTCTACAGAAAATAACATGCCATTCCTGTCTCCTCACCCACCAATTGGCCGGAAGAGTAACCTGGGCCATAGTGTTCTGGTTGATGAAGGACACCCTAGTCCATTAACACTGGTGAGTCATATTAAACATGCACTATCTCAACTAATTGAAGCCATGGTGGAACAGCGGCTAAGAGCTTGGCTGCTAACCAAAACGTTGGCAGTTTGAATCCACCAGCTGCTCCTTGAAAACTCTATGGGTCAGTTCTACTGTGTCCTATAGGGTCACTATGAGTCAAAATCGACTTGAAGGCAACAGATTTGGTTTACCTCAACTAATCAGGAGCCCTAGTGGCTCAATGGTTAAAGTGCTCAGCTGCTAACTGAAAGGTTGGCAGTTGGAATCTATCAGTCACTTCCTGGGAGAAAGATGTGGCATTCTGCTTCTGTAAAAATTTACAACCTTGGAAATCCTATGGGGCAGTTCTACCCTGTCCTATAGGGTCATTATGAGTTGGAATCTACTTGAAGGCAGTGGGTTTTGTTTGGTATCTCAACTAATTTAATTTATAGTTTTTCATTACTCTTAGAATGATTGCTCTTTGGGAATGTGTGTGTATAGTACTAAATATCCTACTGAACAAAAACGTAGTCTTATATCTGTTCACTGTGTTTCCACTGAAATCCTGCCCCCAATCAGTATTATCCCTGTAAAATCTATTTCACGTGTTACTGCTAGATTAGTTGTCTTGAAGTACAGATTACTTATGCCACTTACATGCTCCAGTACTTTCACTATGTGTCACCTATAGAAAAGCCTAGGCTCTTTCATGTGACATTTAAGACCGTAAACCATACGACTCCGGTTTAGAGATCCCAATAGTGTTCCCCACGATTACCGTTTATGCACCCTACAATGCAGCAAAATTGAACCACTGGCTGTCTCATACATAGTCTATATTTGTTCTTCTTTCTCTACTGTGATCTTATCTGTAAAGCTTATTTATGTTCAGAGATTCAGTGGTACAGTATAGTATATTGGTCCAGATATTAATACTTGAGTTTCTTTTATCAAAAGAATGTGCACATATTCTAAGACACAGATAATTAAATACACAGAAATTTTATTTAAAGAAATTGCACACTGACATTTTGGTCCAGCTTGATTCATTTATAATCTAAAGGTGGTATTTGCTTGAAGGAAGGTAAGAAACTTTGAAACATAAAATACAGGAAAAGATTTGCAAAACATTTGTTGTAGGTTGATGGTTTAAGTTGTAAACGAATTGCTCAAGCATGTCTTTATTCCTGCTTTCTGTAGTCTAATATATTTCCTTGTTAGCATGCACATTTTTGGGGGGGATTGCACAATATTTATAGAGAAATGTAATGCTTTCACAGATTGAAAAAGTTTCATCACATATAGTGCCAAGCTTTGACATTTTTTCAAAAGGTAAATATGTTTTCACATTTCCTGATGAACAGCACAAGTTATGGAAAGCAACTGTCTTCCCTTTGTTGTTACCATATTTCCGGGTTTGATTTGAATATATATATGTACACAAATAATTCCTTCATGAGATGGCAAATTCACTAGACTCTCGAAAGCTTAACTGGGAGAAACAAAAGATATAATTAAGTGCTGTTTTCTATCTCCTCACCTGTTTCAGAGAGGAAAAATCCTTGAAAGGCTTTCTTTTCAATTTTCCAGCTGAACACCCTCAATAAATAGTTTATGATACATCCAGGAGATCTTAATGCGGCAGGAATGAGGGAATAATTTGCAAATTATAGGAAACACTGACACTAGCACTTCAGAAGCCTTTCCATCTGCTAAGTCACAGTTCCTCACTTGGCCACCCCTATGGTGCTTTTGCACCATAAGGGACACCTATTAAGGTCTTGAAATTATAGTTCCCATTTTACAGAAATTTAAGTCTTTATTTTTGTCTTCCCAATCTTAATATCCATTAAATTTGACTCCTGGTCTCTAAGTGCCATTGAGGTGAAGATAAAAATCCTCTGGGGATATCACCATAGGGTTTTCTTTTTAAACTTTCTTGAGTGGATGAGGAAAACATCAGGAGAATAGTTACTGGACTTAATCACTAATTGCTCCTCTGCTTTCAAAACACCATATAAGCTTTCAGCTGTACCATTCCCATTAAAGCTGTGGAAAGTCATTCAGCTAATTCTGCTTGGAAAGTTCACCCCCAGAGATCTTCCACTAAGAATTAGAAGGGCTCAGTTAAGCTGAGTGATCACCAGGTTGTCAATTTCAATTCACATTCTGGTACAGTTTTGAGAGCGTTAAGCTACGGTGCCATATTTATTCCAAGAAAATATATTATGAACAATTTGAAGTATAGCAAATTTAAGGTAGCCTCTGATGTGCACTAGAATAGTTTGCCACTCCCAGCTGTCTGTTAATGGTACAGATTTGTTTTTAGAGAAAAACGTAATCGGTTAAACATCTGACTGACACATTCATCTAACTGAATGATATCTGTATGCAAATATGGAGAAATAAAATTCAGAACACAGCAGCCAATAGATCATGTTCTAGTTTGTAGTAGCCCACTTTTTGGATTTCCTGTAGCAGATTTGCAATGTTTTTGTGTTCAGCTGGATTATTTTACAGTCAGGAGTCTTAAGTCCTGTTTGTTTTACAGATTTCAAAAGAAATCTGTTGGGTAATCTGACTCCCTTGTTTAGAAACGTCTGGTTTAATTTCTCTTATGGGTTTTAAAACTTTTCACCTTTTGTTGCGTATGTGCTTATGTCTAGTTTTTTTAAATCAAATTTTACTCTAGTCGACCCAGTTGGCTTCCTGTATCAGTTGCGATGTAGGTTTGCATGCAGATTCCAAATAGCAATGTCTTAGACATAAATGTCTCCTCCTTGCCCCAACACACACACATAAAAAGTCTCAGCTGATGTGACAGCTCTACCCTATGAAGCCATCAAGAGCCCAGACTCCTTTTATGTCATTGATCTGCCAAATTTAGGGTGTTGCCTTCATCCACATAAACCAAGAGATGGTGTGTCACTGTATGGATATTTCAGTAAGAGGGAAGGGGAAAAGGTGAAAGTGTGGGCAGGATATGGAAGCTTCATGTATCACTTCTGTTCACATCTTATCAGCCTAAATTAAGGCATAGAGTTGCAAGGGATATTGAGAAATTAGTCTTTTTCTTAGGATAGCCATGTTCCCAGCTAAAACTTCTATTATTAGCAAATAAAAGGAACATATACTGGGGAATGATAATTTTCTTTGCTACCCTACTCATGCCTTGCTCACAACTGACATTAAAGCACTCTTCTTACTTGGAGATTCAAACTTGCTATTCCTCTTCTTAGAGCATCTATTTTAGTCTCTTGTTGTTTTTCAGACACATGGAACAATACACTGCCTCAAGGCCTCCATTATGAAATCTCTGCTCCTATGATATGCTTTTCAAAAATGACACTAAAACTGATTTTTGGTAGTAAGAGCTGCCTAATCATCATTTTTTATACACCTACGCACACTTTTTCAGGGTCGAATATTTGTTGTTCACCATTACACTTCTTGAAAGTCAATGTCCTAAGCCTTATTTACCATTTCTCAAACCCTCTTGCCCAAACATGCATGTATTATTCTTGACAGGTTTTATATTACCTTGTTGCTATAAGGTCACTATGAGTTGGGATCGATTCTACAGCAACAGGTTTGGTTGTTGTAGAAAAACTGGGCCCAAAGTCTCAGCTTTCCACTTTTGAAACATTGCTGATCTTCTTACTAAACTTAGAATATTCTTTCAATGCCCTGAAAGGCACAGCTAATGCTCTATACTGACACTTTTGGTATTCTTTGCAGCACATTCTTGATTGGAAAATGCACCAGTCAGGGTCTCAGCAGGAAACAGATGGCTCACACAAAAAGGGTAATTAGGAAGTGTTTAATAAAGAAACTATTTACAAAGATGCAGACTGGGTTAACAAAAATCAAGTATGGATATTAAGCATACTGGAGTCAGCAAAATTGTAAGCCACACCACCTAGGTCTAAGAAGCATGGGAAGGGTTGAATAGTAGAACCAGCAGAGAGTGCTTGTAGCTGTAGAAGAGGGCTTCCTGACAGGAGCTATGGACTTTGGTAGTACAGCCAGAGGCCCAGTTGACTCACCACAACCCTGCTGGGCAGGATCCAGGAGAATAAAGACCCCAATCTCCCTTTCCTCCTGTCCTTTGATTTCCTGCCAGTGCCTCTCATTGGCTGAATCCAACTGGAATCCTGAGATTAGTGTAATCCATAGTTTAATCCAAGGGCCCAGAGCCAGGCAGAGTAGGGAGGAGACTAGATCTAGATGGGCGAACGGAAACTACCCAGCACGGGAAAAACATGCCTTTTTTCACAGTGTCTTCCAAAGTTGCAAGTTACATTTTTTTATTTTTGTTTTCTGAATATTTCAAGGAACAGGTTGGATAAATGGTAATGCCTTACAAACATTCACCTTTCCTCTCTTGTTGGAGTCATATTATCTGCTTTTGCTTCAGCGGTAATCTTAAGGCTTAAAGTACTCATAGTAGAATTTATGTTGAAAACATTGAAACAGAAATGAGTCTGTTCCAATAATATCCCTTTAGATCTCTAAAATAGGAACATTATTCAACTTCATGTTTAATTGAGCACAGGCATTCTCTGCACAGCATAAATTAGGTATTGTCAGTGACTTTACAGTATGAATAAAAATACAAGAACAGAGTAGAGGACATCTCCTTTGTCTGGAATACTTTATAACTGTGACAGTTATGTAGGGGGCTTCAACACCGTATGCTTTAACAAATACTTAGGGTCATCAGGGAATGTATAATGGAAGGACACAATTAAGGTTTAATCTGTTCAGTAAAAAGACACCATTAATTAGGCCATTTGTTGTGTTATTAATTGGTTCTGGAGACATGTCAAGATACTGATTTAAATAAATTTTTTTTTTTTCCTTAATTGTCTAGACAGCCCCTCGACCATACACTGCCCCAGGAAATATGCAGCCTCCAATTCGATTGCAGCCTCTTTCCAGTAATCCTTCAGTAGGAACTGTTCCAAAGATAACTTCGGGGCCCAGATCAAAAACTTCATTGCTGGAAAATGAAGCTCCATTTCCTACTGGGGTAAAAGTTATTTCTTCAAGAGATACCTTTTTATACTTGATTAGAATATTAGGTTATCACAGTTTTTAAGATGCTATATATTTGTTTAATCTACTCAGTGAAATTTATATTGTGTATTTATTAAGCAACTACTATTTTCTTCTGTTTAATTATATTTTACTCAAACTGGAAATCCTGCTCTCTCTGTGTTATTGAACATGAAGAATAAGAAATAGATTTATAAAAATGTAAGGCGATGTCTCATTAATTTGTAGGACTCATTGAAAAACAAAAAGGAAATAGCTTTTATAGCTAGACATGACTTCTATCAGAATAGACTCAGTGTTAACTGCTTCCAAATTATAAATGCATGAAACCTAGAAAATGAAACTTTCCAAAAACAGGTTTGCATTTGCATGCAGACTTACTTTCCCATCAGTTTATGAAATTGCCTCAAGTTTGACTCCTGAGAAGGTTGAACATAGGAGGAGAAGAATGCCCATCTTTTTAAAAAACACTGACTTAATCACACATAGTAGCTTAACTCTGCTTCCGTTTCAAGGCTATGCCTCAGGTAATTTTACTTTAATAGAGCACAGGAAGGAGGTATGTAACCATAAAATATGAGTTACTTAAACAGAGAGCAATAATTAAAACCCATGAGTTACTTAAACAGGGAGCAATAATTAGGACTCAGTAATTAAGGAGGGCTTTGTTTGTAGTTCTAACATAAAGAAGAAACTTTTACCAGCTTAAGAAAGAACCTATGTCGTGAGTATAAATGTCATTATGTTCAAATGGATGAATTTAGTTGCATTCCTTATTAGGAAGCACAAGAAGTATGAAATTGAGATATTTTTATCTGTAACTGACAGGTAACCTTGACACTAAGAAATTAGACAAATAAATTATTGTGTATGACAGTAAAGTATAAATATAATTCTTAAAATAAGTAATATTTTAATCCATTTAATGCACTTTTCAGCTTGCAAAGCACCTTTCAGCTTGCAAAGCACTTTTCACAAGCCTTGTTTCAGTTAATTTAAAATCAGTTTCTCAGAAATAGGAGAAATTAATTGAAAAGTGGTAGAGCTTGGTTTAGGGAAGACTGCTTAGGTTGAGGCTGGAACTTGTTGGGTTGTAAGTCAATTAGGCTGGCACTCTCTAGGATCTGATCTTCATTTTGAGGGTCCAGAGAGTTCCCATTTCAGCCCATATCCAGGAATGAGTGTCCAGCCTGAGAGATTGTCTCAGACTATCTAAACTAACCCTCACAAAAAGCTCATTTTGCCCACTATAATAATCCAAAATGGGGAGCTAAATCAAAATCAAGAATCATATTATTAATTCACAGGGAGATATCAAATGGTCAAAGTTGTAGAAGCAATGTAGTCTCTTCCTGTAGGCAGACCTACACGGGAAGCTAAATCACAATAAGAAGGTTGCCTGGTGAGCATGGAATCAGAACGAGGGGATGTGATGGAATGGAATGTTTAGTGGCATAAGGCTAACATGGCTTCATGCACCCATCTCATCCAAGGAATGGGATTGCCAAGGATACCAGAAAACTCAAAGGTCTTTGGCTGAAATCCTCTGTATCGTTCTGAAATGACTTTCCTTCTAGGACTAGAAATATTCAAAGTTCAATGGGTGGGATTTCCTCTCTCTTAGATAGTACTTGGGTGGACATTTTCTACATTTGCGAAGGTGATTATATATTCTTTATAAAGTTCCTTTGACTGACATACTTACTGTTAGATATATAAATGATATCAATCAGATAATACTCAATTTCTGCTGGCTGGGAAGAGGTTTTTTTTTTTTTTGCTTTTAGGTGATTTTCCAAATCTGCGCAGAAACACTGGGTGGATTTGCTAATTAAGTTCATACAGGGCCTTTTATTATCTGTTTTCAAGTTGTTGGGATGTGGGTGATTGAGGGATAAGCATTTAATTGTAGCCCACATAAGCTGACAAGATTAAGATAAATTTCATGTTAATTTTGACTAGCTAAACTCACTTATTCAATAAATATTTATTGGGCACTTACTATGGACTAGGCATTGCTGTAGGCATTAGGGATACTAACAATCCTAAACTCCTTGGTGAAAAACTATTTAAATCCTTTTCTGTTTACACAAATGATATTTTCAATCAAAATTTAGACTACACATGCCTTTATTTAACCTGCTTTCACTTTTTTGCAACTAAAGTGTTTTAATTGCTGAATAAAATCCTCAAAAATACTACAAGTGGACCAATAAACAACATCATGATGAACAGAGTAAAGATTGAAGTTGTCAAGGATTTCATTTTATTTGGATCCACAATCAACACCCATGGAACCAGCAGTCAAGAAATCAAACGACACATTGCATTGGGCAAATCTGCTGCAAAAGACCTCTTTAAAATGTTATAAGGGAAAGATGTCACCTTGAAGACTAAGGTACACCACACCCAAGCCATGGTGTTTTCAATCGCCTCATATGGGTGGGAAAGCTGAATGCTGAATAAGGAAGACCAAAGAACTGACACCTTTAAATTATGGTGTTGGTGAAAAATGTTGAATATACCATGGAACACCCAAAGAATGAACACATCTGTCTTGGAAGAAGTACAGCCAGAATGCTCTTTAAAGCATTCTGTCCACAGTATGTGAAACATAGAGCTCCTATGTCTCACATACCTTGGACATGTTGTCAGGAGGAATCAGTTCCTGGAGAAAGACATCGTGCTTGGTAAAGTAAAGGGTAGGTGAAAAAGAGGAAGACCCTCAATGAGCTGGACTGACACAGTGGCTGCAACAACGAGCTCAAGCATAACAACAATTGTGAAGATGGTGCAGGACCAGGCAGTTTCATTCTCTTGTGTATAGGATCTCTATGGGTCGGAACAAACTCGATGGCACCTAACAACAACAACAAAAACAAAATGTTTACAGACTTAATTATCTCTCCTAAAAATAACTTTTTATTACTGAACACCTCAAAATAAGGATTAAAGTACCTAAAAATTAATTAGAAATTAAAGAAAATAAAACCCATGTCAAATAAATTCCCCATGCCAAAAAAATGTGTAAAAATGCTCAAAGATGCCTTAAAGTTTGGAAAACTACTTCAGATACAAAAAAATTAATTTTTTTTAATAATTCAGGAGCTAAAATACACCTAAAGTTTTTAATATAATTATTGATTGTACTTTTGGTGGTTTTTAATCATTAAGGTAATGCATGTTGATTAAACATTCAAACAACATGAAGGCATATAAAATGGGAAATAACATCTGCTCAGTATTCTAAATCCCCAGAAGCAGCCCTCAGTGCAAAGCCTTCCAGTCATCTCTGCCTTTATCAAAATACACAGACGAGTTATTTAAAAGAAATGTGTGACCATGCCACATGGACCTTTTCACGTCAGATGAGTAGATCTGCGTTATTCTTTTTAAAGCCTAGCAAGAATTTATTACATGAACAAAGCAAAATTTAGTTAAATATTCTCTTATTTATTGACTTGTAGGATGTTGTATTTTTTGATGGTTCAACCCAATTTGTAATACTTGTGTGGGTATATGTTGTGTGTGTGTGTGTATATATATCCTTGGACATTAATATTAATGTTCTTGTGAATTTATCTATGTAGAATTTTTATTCCAACAAGTAGAATTTCTGGGTTAAAGGGTATGTACCTTACAATTTTGATAAATATTCCAACTTTCCCTCTGTAAACATTATAATAATTTACCCTAAACAGTGTATGAGATTAGCAATTTGTTCACAGCATTGCCACCCTGGATATCCTAGCATTTGGATAGGTGAAATCAGAACGTGAAAAAGTACAACCTTCCCACTGCTAGGTGAGCTCTCCAGCCCTGTTTCAAAGTACAACCCTTCAAGCTTCCTGATATTAAACTCTCGAATTTTACTGGGTCCCCATAGATGTAACAGGTTGTTTAGGGAAAACCCCAAAAGTAATATAAAAAGTCTTATAATAGTATGTTTAGTTTTAAAAATACACTTAAATAAGGTTAGAGATTCATGAAAATTTAAATTGTTGTAGATACTACAATATGCCATTTGAGGCTGACCAAAGTGGAGTGTTTTCATTTTGCCTGTTGATATCAGTTGTGTTTGCATGCAATGTCAATCATAGAGGCTTGGCTTTAATTTTGAGTTAGGTTACTGCTTTTGTTTCTTTGGTTCTTACATCATGAAATGTGATTACAGGGCAAGAAGGCAGTGATGAAGTTCAGAACCCCCATGGACAATTCACGGGGAACAAATCTTTATCAACTTCCGAATATTAACAATTACATGATGCCTATCCGTCCTCCACCTCCTCCCCCAGATGGAAAATTCATGAGGGAAAACAGAGCTGAAACATGGAGAAGGAGAAGATTTCGTCCGACCACTGCTCCAAATGGCTTAGAACCTCTCTTTACCAGGGTGATTATGGAATCAATTTTTTTCTTTCATTGAGTTATTGCTATTAGATTTCTGGAGGTGCTATAAAATAATTCATGGAAATCACATGCAAAATGCCTTGTCTAAAGAAATATAATAGTTAAGAGTTTCATAAATGTAATTGTAAACTTTGGTGAATCTGAAACAAAGGCTTTGAGTATTTCAGTTGACTAACTTAACACATCAAATAATAAAAGATCTAGTAGATCGTATAGCCAAATTTAGTTTGAACTATACCAATTTGCAAATCATCTATTTCTTTTAGTTTTCCTATTCTATCACATGTTGTCTTAACATTTAAAACAACATAAAATACCTTACCGAAGTTTATTTTTAATAATGTATGACAAATAACTATGTAATACTTAGGAAGAAATTCTTTCAATGTTCTTTGAACACTATTGAACTTAGTTTCTCAGAATACTAATAAAGAAAATAGTTCTAAGGCCAGATAGTCTTCATACAGGTACAGGCTGTATATTTTCATACAGATATGGGCCAGTAAGAAGCCAAGAGATCTTTTAGTTTTTATTACGACCAATAGTAATTATATGTAACTTTCATTATTATTAGCAGATAGCTGGGTCAGCAAGTCCCTAACTGAGAATTAGGGAGTAATGAATCAACATTCGTGAAGACTGTACATGCTGGCTCTAAAAAACTGACCTCATTCTCCATGCCCAAAACATCTCATGTCCACGTCTCACTCCCACAGCTGTCTCACCTCTAATTTTCTCAAAAGATTGGGAATATCATCTTTGTGCTTGTTCAAGTTTCCCCTGTTTCAACTTCATTTTCACCATTTCTCTCTTCCTTTGTTACTGTCTGTGAAAGAGCCCTGTATCTATCATCTTTGAAGCTCACCCTTCATGCTGCGTCCTTGATCTTATCTTCTTCCACTGTCCGTGGCACCATGCACTGTCAGCCATTCTCCTCTCCATTTTGGATTTTCATTCTTCCTCTAACATACCCACTCAATATACCCTCTCTGCCTTTCAATATACCCATGCCTTCCATAAAGTAACCAACTACTTTCCTCACATGCCTTAGACATTTGTTTTCCCCTCTCTTGTACTGCAAAGTCTTCTGAGGCCTAACAAACAACCTCAAGCAACCCCGCTTACTAACAAATGTTTATTTCTTCTCCACACCAATGTCTGTTGTTGGCCAGCTGCAATACTAGGACCTAGACTGAAGAACAGCCCCTGTCTGGGGTGTGTTGACCTCACAGGCAACAAAACCATGGAATGGCTTTTAAGGCTTCCACTCAGGAATGGCACATGCCATTTCTACTCAGCCTGACAGCCATGGAGTAGAATGTATCATCCTCTCACAGAGTGGGGCAGTGAATATTTGAAACAACAATAGAATCTACCAAACACACTAACTTACTTTTGAGCTCTTTCCATGCTGGCATTGGTCTTGACTAGCCAATGAACTACTCTCTTGAAGGTCACAGTTGCCAGTTAGTGAAAACAGTGACTTCTCCATCATCCTCAAACCCGTGGTGGAAGCATTTGATTTTTTGATGTTAAAATACATTACTGGAATAAACTCTATCTGGTCACACTTAAAAAAAAAAAATTAAATGTCTCATAAACCATAAGAATGTGTATGTAGAGTTTTAAACAACAATAATTGAGAAAATACTCATGTACATACCACTATGTCTTAACTAGACAGAACGTTACTATCATTCCTGGCCCAACACATCCTCTCACTCCTTCCCAGACTAACTACTATACTGATTTCTGTGTTAACCATGTCCCTGATTCTCTTTAGAGTCCAATCACTTATATGTATAAAAATTTCAGGAGAAGGTCAAATCTAGGACTGTAACGAAATGTTAGTATTTCTAGGAGAAAATAAGGTGAATAAAGTCTTTGGGTCAGAGTCCGGGTTCAGCTTCCTTGATGGTTTTAAGAGCCCCTTTTGGGGAAGTCAGAGAGGCATAGTGGTGAGTGTGTCCTAGGAAACCTAGAGCTCACCAGAATCAGAGATCCTGAATGTCCAGCAAGAACATGTTGAGGGGAGCATGCTTCTGATCTTGGGCATGGAGGAGAGAGCAGCAACTTTTCCATCTTATACCCCTGACAAGTGAAGTGGAAATAAGAATCTAACCAGGCTCCCTGGGCATTGTATCATCAGGTTAGAAAAACAGGGTGGTGCCCTCAGGCATCCTGGTTTGGACAGATCTTAACAAGTCTGTCTCTTGCTTTGCTGGGTTCCAGTCTGAACTGGTCTTTTTTTTTTTAATCTCTGTTCTCTCTTTTTGGAACCCTTACATGCGGGGTGTTGGAACTACTAGAATGATCCTCTAATCATCTTAGATTTCCTCTTCTATTTTCTACTTCTTTGTCCTTTTAATCTACTTTCTGAAAAATGTCTACAATTTTACCTTTCACACCTTCTCAAGCCTTGTGCTGTTGTTGTTAGGCGCCCTTGGGTCGGCTCTGACTCATAGTGACCCTACGCACTACAGAATGAAACACTGCCTGGTCCTGAGCCATCCTTACAATCGTTGTTATGCTTGAGCTTATTGTTGCAGCCACTGTGTCAACCCTTTGAGGGTCTTCCTCTTTTCCGCTGACCCTGTACTCTGCCAAGCATGTGTCCTTCTCCAGGGGCTGATCCCTCCTGACAACATGTCCAAAGTATGTAAGACGCAGCCTTGCCATCCTTGCCTCTAAGGAGAATTCTGGCTGTAGTTCTTCTAAGACAGATTTGTTCATTCTTTTGGCAGTCCATGGTATATTCAATATTCTTTGCCAGCACCACAATTCAAAGGCGTCAACTTCCTTATTCATTGTCCAGCTTCCACATGCGTATGACGCAAATGAAAATACTATGGCTTGGGTCAGGCGCACCTTAGTCTTCAGGGTGACATCTTTGCTCTTCAACACTTTGAAGAGGTCCTTTGCAGCAGATTTACCCAATGCAATGCGTCTTTTGATTTCTTGACTGCTGCTGCCTTGTTTTAATTCTAAGAACTTTAGTGTTTAATGAATGTTACTTTTAAAAGCATCTTATTGATTTTCAGAGAGGCGGATCCAAGATGGTGGAATAGACAGATGCTTCTGGCGAGGCTTCTTTACAGCAAAGACCTGAAAAAACAAGTGAAATGAGCATATTTGTGACAAGCTGGGAGCACTGAGCTCCAAAGACAAGCTTAGAAAACAAACTCAGGGGCAGGAGGAGGAAGAGGTTGGTCAGAAGTGGAGAGGAGTTACCGGACCTGAATTGTGGGGGGACCTTAGGCACTATTCCCAGAGCTGCAGCAGAAGGCTGGTACCAGTGTTCGGCCACAGTTTCCTCAGGGAGGAGCAGCCAGCCACACAACCTACTCACACCTCCCGAACCTGAGAAGAAGGGCACTCTTGGCAAAGGCTAAGTACTTGGGTATATTTTACCGTGACCCCCAACCCCAACCTGGTTCAGCAGCTGAATTCCCTGGGCCTGAGATAGGCACTGTTGAGCCCCTAAAGCCATCCTCCCAGCCTTGGGGAAGGAAAAAATTTGCAATTGGCTCAAGAGATAATTTGCTCCCTCTACTAACCGGGGGAGCTCAGGACAGAAGCGGCTCCTAAACGGTCTGTGGACTCTGAGCACCTTTCCCTTCTGCATGGACCTGTGTGGGCCTATTTTGGGAGAATAGGCCCTTGTTGGCAGACTCCAACCGTATCAGCTGTGCGGTAGAGAGGTGAGTACCTTTGGTTACGAAATCAATAATATTATGTATCAACCCAAGACTAGAACACTGGGCAGAGCAACCAGAAGTCAACCCAGACAGGGAAATCCAAAAAAACAAAGGAAGATTTTATATATATATATATATATAGCTCAAAACAGGGTAACAGCAAGGTTGTTATATAAAAAAGACAAGATTAAAATAATAAAGAGGAACTAAGAAATGTAATCACACACCTTCCATATGGAGAGGAAGATACATCGATACAAAGTAATAAAAGTTAGGTTTAAATTTAGAAAAATAGGGGTAAATAATAAGGTAACCACAAACGAGACAAACTATCCTACTCATCAAGTAAAATACAAGGGAAAAATAGAGACTCAGCAGAAACAAAATCAACAACAACAAATATGAGGAAAGGGCAATATATAAAGATAACCTACTCAGCACGGAAAATTAATCGAGAAAAAGAAACTGTCAACAACACACAGAAAAAGACATTAAAAGGATAGCACTAAATTCATACCTATCCATAATTAGCCTGAATGTAAATGGACTAAATGCACCAATAAAGAGACAGACAGTGGCAGAACGGATTAAAAAACAAGATCCGTCTATATGCTGTCTTCAAGAGAAACATCTTAGACTTAGAGGCACAAATAAACTAAAACTCAAAGGATGGAAAAAAATATACCAAGCAAACAACAAGCAAAAAAGAGCAGGAGTGGCAATATTAATTTCTGACAAAATAGACTTTAAAGTTAAATCCATCAGAAAGGATAAGGAAGGACACTATACAATGATTAAATACACCTTGAAGATATAGCCGTATTAAATATTTATGCACTCAATGACAGGGCTGCAAGATACATAAAACAAACTCTATCAGCATTGAAAAGTGAGATAGACAGCTCCACGATAATAGTAGGAGACTTCAAAACGCCACTTTCGGTGGACAGGACATCCAGACAGAAGCCCAATAAAGACACAGAAGATCTAAATGCCACAATCAACCAACTTGACCTCATAGACATATACAGAACACTCCACTCAACAGCAACGAAGTATATTTTCTTTTCTAGTGCACATGGAACATTCTCTAGAATAGACCACATATTAGGTCATAAAGCAAGCCTTAGCAGAATCTAAAACATTGAAATATTACAAAGCATCTTCTCTGACCATAAGGCCATAAAAGTGGAAATCAATAACAGGAAAAGCAGGGAAAAGAAATCAAACACTTGGGAACTGAACAATACCCTGTTCAAAAAAGACTGCATTACAGAAGACATTAAGGATGGAATAAAGAATTCAGAGAATCCAATGAGAATGAAAACACTTCCTATCAGAACCTTTGGGACACAGCAAAAGCAGTGCTCAGAGGCCAGTTTATATCAATAAATGCACATCCACAAAGAAGAAAGGGCCAAAATCAAAGAAGTATTCCTACGACTTGAACATATAAAAAAAAAAAAAAACAGAGAGCAACAAAAGAAACCCACAGACACCAGAAGAAAACGAATAATAAAAATTAGAGCTGAACTAAATGAAATAGAAACAGAAAAACAATTGAAAGAATTAACAAGACCAAAAGCTGGTTTTTTGGAAAAAATCAACAAAATTGATAAACCTCTGGCCAAACTGACAAAAGAAAAACAGGAGAGAAAGCAAATAACCTGAATAAGAAATGAGACGGGTGATATTACAACAGACCCAACTGAAATTAAAATAATTGTATCAGATTACTATGAAAAATGTACTCTAACAAATTTGAAAACCTAGAAGAAATGGATGAATTCCTAGGAACACAGAACCTACCTAAACTAACACAAACAGAGGTAGAACAACTAAATAGACCCATAACAAAAGAAGAGATTGAAAAGGTAATCAAAAAACTCCCAACAAAAAAAAAAGCACTGCTCCGCAGTGGAATGCAGACCCCCAATTCTCATAAAAAGACCAGACTTAATGGTCTGACTAAGACTAGAAGAATCCCAGCAGTTATGTTCCCCAAACCTTCTGTTGGCCCAGGAGAGGAACCATTCCCAAAGCCAACTCATCAGACATGGATTGGACTGGACAATGGGTTGGAGAGAGATGCTGATGAGGAGTGAGCTACTTGCATCAGGTGGACACGAGACTATATTGGCATTTCCGGTCTGGAGGGGAGATGGGAGGGTAGAGGGGGTTAGAAACTGACAAAATGGTCACGAAAGAAGAGACTGGAAGGAGGGAGCGGGCTGACTCATTAGGGGGAGAGTAAGTGGGAGTATATAGTAAGGTGTATATAAGTTTATATGTGAGAGTCTGACTTGATTTGTAAACTTTCAGTTAAAGCACAATAAAAATTATTTAAAAAAAAAAAAAAAAAAAGAGAGAGAGAGATCAGCTGCTAACCAAAAGGTTAGAAGTTGGAATCTTTGAGGTGCTCCTTGGAAACCCAATACAGCAGTTCTACTCTGTCTTATAGGGTGGCTATGAGTCAGAATCAACTCGACGGCAATGGGTTTTAATGGGTAATGAGATGTTGCATTAATTGTTTAAACTCTTTAATCACTGTTTTGTTATAGTTCATATTAGATGTTATAACTTCTCTAATAGTCATTAAAATGATTTTTAATTAATATTCTGGGGAAAATAGCAAGAGTTATATTTTTAATTCTCTTTGGTCCTTTCCCAGTGAAATTGAAAGAAAGATATTTTCGATCCAAGATGATGATATCCAGGTCCTATGGAAATACGGTGGTGCAGTGGTTAAGAGTTCGACTGCTAACCAAAAGGTCAGCAGTTCAAATCCATCAACTGCTCCTTGGAAATCCTATGGAGCAGTCCTACTCTGCCCTATAGGGTCGCTATCAGCCAGAATTAACTCGACGGCAACGGGTTTGTTTTTTTTTCTGTAGTACATGTGTTATGCTAGAGTCAAAAGTAGTGTGATATATTAGAGTGTGAAGAACTTGAGACCTGACAATTGTGGCACTTACATGTATGATTTTGGACACCAACTTAAGTCTGTGTGAACTCAAGTATCATTTTCCTCACAGAGTTGATGTAATTATACAACAGTATAAATGGATGTGTATTTCTGTATGTGTTTAAAACTCTGAAATACACCAAGCTTTTTTAAACTTTACATTTAGTCTTCCCTGAGTTACAGGTATGTGGACCTAGAACAAATCGTATACTCAGTAGAATTTGTATATATCAAATATTTGTAAAAGGGCTCTCGTGCCCAAATAATCAAATTCCTAAGGCTCGTTACATGACTTCTGTTAGGTTATTTCCTAATGAATTTGTACATACACTTTATTTTAACCTAATTGAAAATCGAACATCTGAAAAGAAAAGAACTACAGAATGTCAGAGTTGGAAGACACCTCTGAAGTTGTCAAGGTCTATCTTCTACCTAATGCAGAGAGGTCCTATGTATTCAGACGCTTGGTTTTCCATCCTCTTCTTGACAAGGAGCTCGGCATTCTGTAAAATAGCTCATTCCATTTCTGAGTCTACTTGGTAGCTTTTGCAAAGCTAAAAAAATCTCAGCTCAAGTCCCCTTCCCTGGAACATTAATCCCTTGTGCTTAGTTAGATACCAAGTTCAGGACAGGATAAAAGGGATGACTGGGGTTTCCATAAGGCTTGCCTCAGTGAGTTAGAGAAATTCATTTGTTTATTCAACAAATATTATTTGAGTTTGTGAATGCTTCGAAGGCCAACGTAGCAGGGGCAGGGGTCTGGGAACCATGGTTTCAGGGGACATCTAAGTTAATTGGCATAATAAAATCTATTAAGAAAACATTCTGCATCCCACTTTGAAGAGTGGCATCTGGGGTCTTAAACACTAGCAAGTAGCCATTTAAGATGCATCAATTGGTCTCAACCCACCTGGATCAAAGGAGAATGAAGAACACCAAGGACACAAGGCAATTACGAGCTCAAGAGACAGAAAGGGGCACATGAACCAGAGACTACATCATCCTGAGACCAGAAGAACTAGATGGTGCCCGGCTACAACCAATGACTGCCCTGACAGGGAACAAAACTGAGAACCCCTGAGGGAGCAGGAGAGCAGTGGGATGGAGACCCTAAATTCTCATAAAAATACCAGACTTAATGGTCTGACTGAGACTAGAAGTACCCTGGTGGTCATGGCCCCCAGACCTTCTGTTGGCCCAGGACAGGAACCATTCCTAAAGCCAACTCTTCAGACATGGATTGGACTGGACAATGGGTTGGAGAGGGATGCTGGTGAGGAATGAGCTTCTTGGATCAGGTGGACACTTGAGACTATGTTGGCATCTCCTGTCTGGATGGTAGATGAGAGGGTAGAGGGGGTTAGAAGCTGGCGAAATGGACACAAAAAGAGAGAGTGGAGGGAGAGAGTGGGCTGTCTAATTAGGGGGAGAGTAATTGGGAGTGTATAGCAAGGTGTGTATGGGTTTTTATGTGAGAGACTGACTTGATTTGTAAACTTTCACTTAAAGAACAATAAAATTCTTTAAAAAAAAAAAAAAAAGGGCAGGAAAAAAAAAAGCCCTGTTCTAGCCAGCTTCACTGCAGAGTTCTACCAAACTTTCAGAGAAGAGTTAACACCACTACTACTAAAGGTATTTCAGAGCATAGAAAAGGATGGAATACTACCAAACTCATTCTATGAAGCCACCATATCCCTGATACCAAGGCCAGGTAAAGACATCACCCCCCTCCACTGCCATCAAGAAAAGAAAATTATAGACCTATATCCCTCATGAATGTAGATGCAAAAATCCTTAACAAAATTCTAGCCAATAGAATTCAACAGCATATCAAAAAATAATAATAATTCACCATGACCAAGTGGGATTCATACCAGGTATGCAGGCATGGTTCAACATTAGAAAAACAGTTAATGTAATCCACCACATAAATAAAACAAAAAACAAGAATCACATGATCTTATCAATTAATGCAGAAAAGGCATTTGACAAAGTTCAACACTCATTCATGATAAAAACTCTCAGCAAAATAGGAATAGAAGGAAAATTCCTCAACATAATAAAGGACATTTATACAAAGCCAACAGCCAACATCACACTAAATGGAGAGAGCCTGAAAGCATTCCCATTGAGATCAGAAATCAGACAAGGATGCCCTTTATCACCGCTCTTACTCAACATTGTGTTGGAGGTCCTAGCCAGAGCAATTAGGCTGGATAAAGAAATAAAGAGCATCCTTTATTAATAAAGATTGGCAAGGAAGAAATAAAAGTATCTATTTGCAGATGACATGATCTTATACACAGAAAACCCTAAGGAATCCTCAAGAAAACTCCTGAAACTAATAGAAGAGTTCAGCAGACTATCAGGATACAATGTAACCATACAAAAATCAGTTGGATTCCTCTACCCCAACAAAAAGAACATCGAAGAGGAAATCACCAAATCAATGCCATTTACAGTAGCCCCCAAGAAGATAAAATAAAAATAGTTAGGAATAAATCTTACCAGAGATGTACACTAAAAGACTTATACAAAGAAAACTACAGTACGCTTCTGCAAGAAACCAAGAGACTTACATAAGTGGAAAAACATACCTTGCTCATGGTTAGGAAGAATTAACATTATAAAAAGGTCTATTCTACCAAAAGCAATCTATACGTTTAATGCAATTCCGATCCAAATCCCTATGACATTCTTTAATGAGATGGAGAAAAAAATCACCAACTTCATATCCAAGGGAAAGAGGCCCCAGATAAATATGGCATTCCTGAAAAAGAAGAACCAAGTGGGAGGCCTTACTGTACCTGATTTTAGAACCTATTATACCACCACAGTAGTCAAAACAGCCTGGTACTGGTACAACAATGGAAACATAGACCAATGGAACAGAATTGAGAATCCAGACATAAATCCATCCACATATGAGCAGCTGATATTTGACAAAGGTCCCTAAAGAGTTAAATGGGGAAAAGACAGTCTTTTTAAAAAATGGTGCTGGCATAACTGGATATCCATCTGCAAAAAAATGAAACAAGACCCATACCTCACTCTGTGCACAAAAAAGAGCTCAAACTGGATCAAGACCTAAATATAAAATCTAAAACGATAAAGATCATGGAAGGAAAAATATGGACAATGTTAGGAGCCATAATTCATGGCATAAACAGTACACAAAACATTATCAAGAATGCAGAAGAAAAACTAGATAACTGGGAGCTCCCAAAAATCAAACACCTATGCTCATTCAAAGACTTCACCAAAAGAGTAAAAAGATTACATACAGACTGGGAAAAAGTTTTTAGCTATGACATTTCTGATCAGCGCCTGATCTCTAAAATCTACATAATACTGCAAAAACTCAACTTCAAAAAGACAAATAACCCAATTAAAAGATGGGCAAAAGATATGAATAGACACTTCACTAAAGAAGACATTCAGGTAGCTAACAGATAGATGAGGAATTGTTCATGATCATTAGCCATTAGAGTAATGCAGATGAAAACTACAATGAGATTTCATCTCACTCCAACAAGGCTGGCATAATCCAAAAACCACAAAATAATAAATTTTTGAGAGGCTGTGGAGAGATTGGAACACTTATACACTGCTGGTGGGAATGTCAAATGGTACAACCACTTTGGAAATCGATTTGGCACTTCCTTAAAAAGCTAGAAATAGAACTAACTACCATACGATCCAGCAATCCCACTCCTTGGAATATATCCTAGAGAAGTAAGAGCTTTACACGAACAGATACATGCACACCCGTGTTTATTGCAGCACTGTTGACAATAGCAAAAAGATGGAAGCAACCAAGGTGCCCATCTACGGATGAATGGATAGATAAATTATGGTATATCCGCACAATGGAATACTATGCATCGATTAAGAACAGAGATGAATCTGTGAAACATTTCATAACATGGAGAAACCTGGAAGGCATTATGCTGAGTGAAATTAGTCAGTTGCAAAAGGACAAATATTGTATAAGACCACTATTATAAGAACTAGAGAAATAGTTTTAACTGAGAAGAAAACATTCTTTTGTGGTTACGAGAGGGTGGAGGGAGGGATGGTGGGAGAGGGGTATTCACTAATTAGATGGTAGACAAGAGCTACTTTAGGTGAAGGGAAAGACAACATGCAATACAGGGGTGGTCAGCACAACTGGACTAAACCAAAAGCAAAGAAGTTTCCTGAATAAACTGAATGCTTTGAAGGCCAGTGTAGCAGGGGCAGGGGTTTGGGGACCATGGTTTCAGGGGACATCTAAGTCAATTGGCACAATAAAATCTAATAAGAAAACATTCTGCATGCCACTTTGAAGAGTGGCGTCTGGGGTCTTAAACACTAGCAAGCAGCCATCTAAGATGCATCAATGAGTCTCAGCCCACCTGGCTCAAAGGAGAAAGAAGAACATCAAGGACACAAGGCGATTATGAGGCCAAGAGACAGAAAGGGGCACATGAACCAGAGACTACATCATCCTGAGACCAGAAGAACTAGATGGTGCCTGGCTACAACCAATGACTGCCCTGACAGGGAACAAAACTGAGAACCCCTGAGGGAGCAGGAGAGCAGTGGGATGGAGACCCTAAATTCTCATAAAAATACCAGACTTAATGGTCTGACTGAGACTAGAAGTACCCCGGTGGTCATGGCCCCCAGACCTTCTGTTGGCCCAGGACAGGAACCATTCCCAAAGCCAACTCTTCAGACATGGATTGGACTGGACAATGGGTTGGAGAGGGATGCTGGTGAGGAATGAGCTTCTTGGATCAGGTGGACACTTGAGACTATGTTGGCATCTCCCGTCTGGAGGGGAGGTGAGAGGGTAGAGGGGGCTAGAAGGTGCCAAAATGGACATGAAAAGAGAGATTGGAGGGAGGGAGTGGGCTGTCTCACTAGGGGGAGAGTAATTGGGAGTATGTAGCAAGGTGTATATAAGTTTTTGTGTGAGAGACTGACTTGATTTGTAAACTTTCACTTAAAGTACAATAAAAATTATAAAAAAATAGCATCTTACTTTGTTCTGTATGATTTTGACTCTTAGATATTTGTAGAGACTTTGTTTATGGGCTAATATATGATCAGTTTTGGAAAGAATGTGATTATCTAAATGATAAAAAAAAAAAAAATAGGTACCCCAAAAAACACCAAACCAAGCCTAGTGCTGTCGAGTCGATCCCGACTCATAGCAACCCTATAGGACAGAGTAGAACTGCCCCATAGAGTTTCCAAGGAGCGCCTGGAAAATTCGAACTGCTGATCCTTTGGTTAGCAGCTGTAGCACTTAACCACTATGGCACCAGGGTTTCCCAAAATGATAGGTACAGGGTTCTATAAATGTCCAATAGGTAATAAATATGTTGCTCAAATTTCTTTATCGTCAAAAATTTTTATCTGCTTGGACTTATTCTCCATGATTATGAATTTGTAATTATGTCAAGTTCCTTTTCATAAGTATTGACAATACTTTGTTACATGCTCACAGTTTTAGGATTACACTATTTTACTGGTGAAATGTTCTTTTATTATCAAAAAATGATTCTCTTTATCGCTTATTACTTTTTTGCCTTAAGTTTATTTTGTTAATAGTACTTTATATTTTTATTAGTATTTAACTGGTGTGTGTGTGTTTACTGTTTTAAACACACACGCATGTACCCACATATATGTAATCCTTTACTTTCAGTCTTTTTATGTCTTTAGGTTTAGGCTTTAAATGTGTCTATGCAGCATTTGGAAGGTTATGGTTATGTTTAATTCAATCTTAGAATCTCTGTTCCTTTATTAAGTGACTTTAACCCAATTACATTTTTTTGTGTAGGCTTACTTCCACTATGCTAGTTTGTATATTCTCTATTTCTCATTTTTTTTTTTTTTATAGTAGCATTTTATGCTATTTATTTCTACTTCCTTAAAACTTTCCTCTCTTGGTTTCTATGACCCTCTACACTTATGGTTCTTTACTATCTCGTTTTACCTCTTATCCTGTTCCTTTGTGGCTCTGCTTTGTCTTTACCCCCTAAATCTAGCTATCACAAAAAGCTTGAATTTTGACACTTGTTTTTCTATTCAAGATACAGTTATCTTCTTATATGGCTTTAATAGACTAATAAATATCTCTTGAATTTGTCACTATCTCCTGGGGTCTGGGGTACAGAGTAAAATTTTTCAGTAGGAAGAGTCATACGCTTTTACTTTAGTAATTAGGCTTGTTTCGTTTATTGTATTTTTACTCAAATAATGGGCACGTTCTACGTTCGTTTGCTAGTTGCGCTCCCCGCCGCCACAAGGTATTTTCATAAGTACCTCTGTGCCAATCCTCTTCCACATATTGCTATTAAAAAAAAAAAAAAAATTAGCATAGTGCATTTATGATAATATCTCACAGGGGCAGGGAAGACATGGTTGGCAAACTAACATAGAAGACACATGTTATTTGTATAAAAATATGGTAATTCTAGAAAAGATTCATTTAAGGAGAAATGAGCCTCATGACTAATTTACACATTAATTTCACTTTTTCATTTTATGATCACGACCCCCAAATAATCCTTCAAAACACTCTTAAAAGGAAAGAGAGTTAAAAGGCAAAAAAAAAAATGACATCCTTGTGGCCCACCACCTGTTTGTTCCTCTATGAATGTATACAGCAACATGATCCCTGGCTTCTGTGATCCCCATCTCTAGGGAATGATCAGTGGAACCAAACGATGAGGTGTGGTGACCCACAATCCAGTGAGTTGCCTCTGTGCCCTGTTGATTTGTCCCATTTTGATCCAGAAGCTGCAGAGCTTTATATTGTTTTTACAGAACCCATGAGACTAATTACATTTTGGACTGAGATTTTTCTTACTCACCTCCAGATTTTTGGGTTCCCACTCAGGATTGAATTAGTCTGACCTTGATGATCACTCATGATACATAGCCAAAAAACCAAAACCAAACCCATTGCCGTCAAATCAATTCCAACTCATAGTGACCCTATAGGACAGAGTAGAACTGCCCCATTGGGTTTCCAAGGAGCACTTGGTGGGTTCAAACTGCCCACCTTTTGGTTAGCAGCCATAGCTCCTAACCACTACTCCACCAGGGTTTCCATGATGCATAACAATCTACTAAAAATTTGGTTGTTCTCAAACACAGCTTTTCTAAATGTGAAAACACAGGCTTTCAAATAAGAACATACTTTACCATTATGTTTATCAATTAAAAAAAAAAAGTTCGTCTTTATTTCTTGCGTGTTTTTTGAAAGAGAGGGCAAGAGCTGAGCCAGCTTCTCAAGTGCCATATTTCTCTTAAAGCGCGACCTTTTTGTCTAGTCTTCTGGGCTCAAAATCCAGGATTCTTTCTTTTCTCTGTGTCACAAAAACAAAAACAAACAGTTGCTGTTGAATTGATTCTAATTCATGGTGGCCCCATGTTTGTCAGAGTAGAACTGTGCTCTATAGGGATTTCAATGGCTGATTTCTCAGAAGTAGATCGCTGGGTTTTTCTTCCAAGATGCCTCTGGGTAGAGTTGAAACACCAACCTTTCTTACTGTTTGCATCACCCAATAACTCCCTCTGTATTACATATCCAGTCAATTTCTAAGTCCTCTAGATGAGAGCTGTCCAATAAAAATATAATAAAAGCCACATATATAATTTTATGTTTTCTAACAGCTACATTTAAAAGGGTAAAGGAAACAGGAGAAACTAATTTTAACCATATTTTTAATCAAGTATATCCAAAATATTATCATTTCTACATGTAATCAATATAAATTTTTTTAATGAGCTATTTTACGTTTTTATATACAGTATCTTTGAAATCCAATATGTATTTTATACAGCACTTTTCCTTCAAATGAGTCACCTTTCGAGTGCTCAATGGCCACATGATGCAAGTGGCTACTGTTTGGACAGTGAGACTGTAGATTGCACCTTCATAATGTCTCATGTGTCTACTGATACCTTTCCTTTCACATTGCTATATCTCTAATTCAGGGGTTTATTAACTTTTACCAGGACTATTGCAACCATTTACATACATACACACTTACGTTCTGCCTTGAAATCATCAAAAGGCTCAATTCAGCTTTTATTTATTTTGACAAGCACTGTGCTAGGTACTGAGGTTACCAAGATGAATAAGACCAAATCCTTGCTCTCAGAAATATTGCAATTTAGCAAGAAAGACAGAAATATCTACAATTTACCATGATACATTGTGATGAATACTATCATAGTGGTGGAATGAAGTATAATGGGAACACGGGGAAGGAAATATTAGTTCTGACTGCAGATCGAAGAATGCTTTAGAGAGAAGGTAACATTTGAAATGGACTTTGAAAGATGAGTAGGCAGTTAGCAGATAGAATAACAGGTCAGAGGGTTAAGGATAGGCAGGGGGAAAAAGAGTAGGCAAAGTCTGCTTCAGTTCCAGTGTATCCTACATGGTTTTGTTGTCGTTAGTTTCTGTGAGGTCAGCTGTGACTCATGATGACCTTATGTATAACAAAACGAAATGTTGTCTGGTTCCTGTGCCATTTTCATATTTGTTGGTATGTTTGAACCCAAAAACCAGTTGCCATTGAGTAGATTCTGACTCATGGTGACCCCATATATCTAAGAGTAGAACTGTATTCCATAGCATGGCTGATTTTTTTGGAAGTAGATTGCCAGGTTTTTCTTCTAAGGTGCCTCTGGGAGAACTTGCACATCCAACCTTTTGGGTAGCAGCCAAACACTAACACTTGAAGTTAAATTAAGCTTTGTAGAATAGCTCCTGACACACTCCTCACTTGTTCAGAACCTTCACTAGCTGCCCCTCTCCTAATGAAAATAGAAAGTAGGTGTCTTTCAGATTATGGGACACTTTCTAGCACTCTCTCTTGCTCCTATTTATGCTAACTGAACTACTCCCTACATCATCAGCTGGTTGGTCCACTACATTGCCCCTCTGCCTTTGCTCTTTGTGTTACTTTCTGTCAAATTTCAAATTATCTATTTTATTTTCTCATTTATGTTCTATGAAGTGTTGACTTTTGTTACATTTTAGTAAAGTGTGGAAATTTGTATATGATGATGACAATGATTATATCCATTATTTAGTAAACTTTTGCCTTATGCTTGGAGTATTTTACATACAATTTCTTGTTTAATATGCACAAAAAAACAGAATAATAATTTATTATTATTTTAATAATTTACAACACCAGGAAGTATAATAATTTTACCATTTTAGAGGTAAGAAAACTGAGGCAAGAAAGATTAAATTACTTGCCCATTACTGACCTGACAGCCTGGAGAAACCCTGAAAGTATGGCCCCCAGAAACCCTTTTAGCTCAGTAATGAAGCCACTCCTGAGGTTCACCTTTCATCCAAAGATTGGATGGGCCCATAATACAGAATGAGACAAAAGGGGCACACCAGCCCAGGGGCAAGGACTAAAAGGCAGGAGGGGGCAGGAAAGCTGGTAATAGGGAACCTAAGGTCAAGAAGGCAGAGTTTTGATATGTCTTGAGGTTGTTAACCAATGTCATAAAATAATATGTGTACTAACTGCTTAATGAGATGCTGGTTTGTTCTGTAAACCTTCATCTAAAGTACAATTTAAAAAAATCTAGAAAAAAAAAAACTTGCCCAAGGTCACGTACCTAATTAGTAGCAGACTGAATATACAAACCTAGGAGGCTGACACTGCAGAGTTTGCATTGTAATTCCCACATACACCCAAGTTATATGGAATTCATTTAGAAGACTCTTCTCTCAAAACTTTGAAGACGTTAATTATAGTTGGTGAGATGTTTCTTCAACACAGAAGCTAGGTAAACCTCTAACCAATATTTCTATTAAGAAGGCAAATGCTTTTTTTCTTTAATTTGCCCGTGAGTACCTGAGAGAATGAACAAATCTGTCTTGGAAGAAGTACAACCAGAAGCAAGAATGGTAAGCCTACATCTCACATAATTTGGACATGTTATCAGAAGGAATCAGTTCCTGGAGAAGGACATCATGCTTGGTAAAGTAGAGGATCAGAGAAAAAGAGGAAGACCCTCAATGAGATGGACTGACACAGCGGCTGCAACAATGGGCTGTAGCCTAACAACAATTTTGAGGATGGCGCAGGACTTGGCAGTGTTTCATTCTGTTGTACATAGAGTTACTATGAGTTGGAACTAATTTAACGGCACCTAACAACAACACCAACAACAATGACCTGAGAGATAAGAAGCCCTGGCAGCGCAATTGGCTGCTAACCAAAAGGTTAGTGGTTCAAACCCACGCAGTGGCTGTGCAGGAGAAAGACCTGGCAACCTGCTCCCATGAAGATCATAGCCTAGGAAACCCAATGGGGCAGTTCTACTCTGTCATATGGAGCTGCTAGAAGTTGAAAATCGACTTGACCACACCTAACAACAACAACACCTGAAAGTTAGTAATGATGTATAATCAGACCCACCCTTCGCAGCCCCCACCTCAAAGGCTCTACGCTCTACTGTGTATTTTGATATATTGTAATGGGATTCAATCTCTTCCTTTCTTCAAAAGGACTTTGTTACTTCTCTCATGACTCTTACCCATATTCTGCTTAGTATCGATTCTCATACACTTTACTATTCTTTCTACTCCCAGATTGTGAAACTTGTTGAGAAAAAACATTAGATTTAGCTTATCATTCAATCAAATGTGTTTATTATTACCGTGTTACATAAATAGGTATTCAGTTTTATTATTGTATGAAATATTAAACTCTTAATTATACTTTTTAGCTTAGGTAAATATCATGGAAATCAATTATGCCTTTCAGACCTGGATCTCTTTTCTCCGATGACAAATAAGGCCTAAGAAATGTTAACTTTGCTAGGGAAATTGGGCATTTATTTTGTTTGACTTAATTTAAAAAATCATTTTCAATTTCTATTCTAGCCAATGCATTAACTTCGTATTTTTCTATTGGTTTTTCTTACCAGTAAAGTCAGTTTTGAAAAAGAAAAATGTAAACATCACCATGATTTAATATATGGTAATTCAACATATCTCAGAGTAGGCTTGATTTATTTCAGACAAACACTTTCATTTAAGCGATGTTTTTGCTTAAAATTAGCATTGCAGTTTTGTAAATACATAACTAAACGGGCTTGAAAATACAGTTAAAAGCCGATTCAACAGTCAAAATGTCTTAGGAGCTCCAATTGTGAACCAAAGACCTGGAAGAAAGAAAGAATCAAAGCTGCTTTTGGGTGTCATTGCAGCAGTCAGAACTCAAGGGCAGACTTCTTGAGTAAGAGGGGCAGACTTTTGGAACTTCTCACTAAAAGTGAAATCTAAGTGGATAATTTCTGGCCCGTAACAGATCTACTGAATTCATTCTGTTAAAGGAGATGAAGAAGGGAGGGCTCATGTATCAACTCTGGATTATCAAATTCCATACCTTTTTATACCTCTAGAAGGATTGAGGTGTTTCTGGGCATGTCAGGGATAAGCATGAAGTATGGATTATCAAAGATCCCTGGTGTCACAGTGGTTAAGTGCTTGGCTGCTAACCAAAAGGTCAGTGGTTCAAACCCACCAGCTGCTCCATGGGAGAAAGATGTGGCAGTCTGCTTCTGTGAAGATTTATAGCCTTGGAAACCCTATGGGGGCAGTTCTACTCTGTCCTATAGGGTTGCTATGAGTTGGAATTGACTCAATGGCAATGGGTTTGGGTTTGGTTTATGGGTTTTCAGGATTCACTGGGTGGTACAAATGTTTAACATACTCGGTTACTAACTGACAAGTTGGAGGTTTGAGTTCAACCAGAGGTACTTTGGAAGAAAGACCGGACAATCTGCTTCCAAAAAACCAGCCATTGAAAACTCTATGAAACACAGTTCTACTTTGACACACATGGGGTTGCCATAAATTGGAATCGACTTGGTGGCAACTGTTTTTTTATGGGTATCCAGTGTTCAGAAAAATGAACAAGAGGAAAATGAAAAAAGGGAGCAGTAAGGCAAATGAGGAGGAAAGAGAGAGCAAGGCAAAACGAATGAGAAAGAGAAGAAACTAAGTAAATAGACTGAAGAGAGATTCCTAGCTGCTTTCTGAACCTTCAGGATGTGAACACTACAGCTTCTCCCTTGGGCTACTGTCAGCCCTGGAGGTACAGTGGTTAAGAGCTCAGGCTGCTAACCAAAAAGTCGACAGTTTGAATCCACTAGCTGGTCCTTGGAAACCCTATAGGGCAGTTTTACTCTGTCCTACAGGGTTGACTATAAGTCGGAATTGACTTGACAGCAACGGGTTTATTTTTTGGCTTGTGGGAACTGCTACTGTGTGTCTTTATTGTCAGACTTTTGTGTCAATCTTTACTTAGTCTTAATCACCAAGGGTGGTGTTTGGCTCAACACAGAACACTGTGAATCAGTGTTCACATTCCAGTTTCTTTTGGGTTCCTATAAATGCAGGACGCTCCTGATTCAGGGTGGGATCAAATCGCTGTAGCTTTTAACTCAACAAAACACTGTATGTAGAATTCATAGTTGTTCCATGTCTGTATTCAGTTAAATCAACATTTACTAGGTCGCTGTGATGCAAAGTACTAACTGAAAGGTTGGTGTGGGCGGTTAGAACCCACTCAAGGCACCTTGGAAGGGAAGGCCAGGCAATCTGCTTCTGAAAGTGCACAACCTTGAAAACCCTATGGAGTGCAGTTCTACTGTGCACATATGAGGTGACCACGAGTCGGAATCAACTAGATGGCAAGTGGTTTGGTTTTTGATTACTAATTACTAGGAGCCAGTGCTGTGCAGGGTGTAGAAGGCTTAAAGACAGATAAGACACCATTCTTATCTACTGAGGAAGATGAATATAAGGAAATAGTTTCAATATGATGTGATTTGTACTGTTGTTGAGACCTAGTCACTTTGAAGACTAAGGTGTGCCTGACCCAAGCCATGGTATTTTCAATCACCTCATACGCATGTGAAAACTGGACAATGAAATAAGGAAGATGGAAGTAGAATCGATGCATTTGAATTATGTATTGGTGAAGAATATTGAATATAGACTGCTAGAAGAATGAACAAACCTGTCTTGGAAGAAGTACAGCCAGAGTGCTCCTTAAAAGTGAGGATGGTGAGACTTCATCTTGGATACTTTGGACATGTTATCAGGAGGGACCAGTCCCTAGAGAAGTACATCATGCTTGGTAAAGTATGGGGCCGACAAAAAAGAGGAAGACCTTCAAGGAGATGAATTGACACAGTGGCTGCAACAATGGGCTCAAACATAGCAATGATTGCAAGACTGGGCAGTGTTTCATTCAATTGTACATAAGGTCTCTATGAGTTGGAACTGACTTAACGGCACCTCACAACAACAGAGATTAGTAACAGGTTTTAGTGTCTGGGCCATTAAAATCAATATGGCTGTTGAGTCTTTAAATGTAACATGTTGTTGAGTGCCATCAAGGTGATTCCAATATATAGCAACCCTATGTGACAAATTAGAACTGCTCCATTTGGTTTTCTAGGCTGTAATCTTTTCAGGAGCAGATTGCCACCTTTCCCCTGAGGGCTGGTAGGCGGGTTCAAACTACCAACCTTTCGGTTAGCAGCCAGCAACCAAGCTCTAAACTGTTGCATCACCAGGGCTATTTCAATATAACATAGGAAACTGCAATGGTTGAGAGACAGTAGGGGTTAGATGAGGTAAGACTTTTTACGTTGTGTCAGGAACATCGGACCTTATCCCATGAATACTGGATATATTTGGGGGATTTTAGGCAGATGGTTCACATTATTTAGTGACAATAGATCACTCTGATATCCAGGAGGCAGGGAATTTTAAGGAAGATCAGACTGAAGATCGGGAAACCAATTAGTAGGGTGACTATGCATTCCAGTTTCCCAGGAACACTTCCATTTTATGCCCCCCCATCAGCATAATTTTTAATAATACCACTTTCATTCTCTGTGTGTCCCAGTTTGGATGATAAATTCTAGGGGTCTATTGCAGTGGTCCTGTTAGACTTTATGATGTCCAGAGGTTATCAGGCCTTGAATGGATGGAGCCTAACACTATAGCAAGAACAGGCATTTTTAACATCAATGTCAAAAAACCAAACCTGTTGCTGTCCAGTAGTTTTTGACCCTGTAGTACAGAGTAGAACTGCCCCATAGAGTTTCAAGGAGCAGCTGGTAGAATTGAACTGCCGACTTTTGGGTTAGCAGCCGAGCTCTTAACCACTGCATCACCAGGGCTTCTTTAACACAAATACAATTCCTTAAATCCACCCTTCTGAGCTGGGGTAAAGAGGTCCCAGTGAAAACTTAGTAGGCCTCAATCACATGCTTAATATTGCAAATATGTAATGACTGACTTGATAACCACTTAGTGGGCTTGCTGCTTTATTTGTCAGCCCTGATTGCACTTGCCTGAGAAATGAGAAGGAAAGTCAGCAGCAACCAGTAAAGAAAGTAAGAAAGGTTGCCTTTAGTGCAGGAGTGTGCAGGGGTGTGAGGCCTCAGCCTGTTCTTGAAACGGAACTGAATTTTCATTGAAGATTTTGATACTTGCTAGGGCGGTGAAACCTTGTTAAAGTTTCATCAGTCTGGGGTCATCATAACCTTGGAAGATGGTAAGTACTGCTGCAATTTAGTCAACTGAAAGAAACAATTGTTCGTTTCCTAGTGCATGTATTTAATCACGAGCTGTCACTCAGGCCTCCTATTAGAGCCCAGAAAAAGGTTACCTGGTGGCAATAATTGGGAAATGTTTTAAAAAAGAGGATGAAGCAACTAGACACAGGAGAAAAGAGATGTTGATATCAGAAATGTGTTTTAGCAGGAAAAAAAATGTGAATAAGAGGGTATGAAAAGGATGAAGGGCTGCCATTTTCTTTATTTTTTTAAAGTTTCTCCCTCCAGTTTCTCATTTTGCACGTGTGAGGCAGGCCTTTCCCTCAGTCTAATCCCACTATTACCTTCTATTTATATAGTGCTTATCTCCTGGAAGCTCTCAAGACTACCTCTAAATCCATGCTGCTTTAGAAAGTGTTGCTTAACAAAAAAGGAATGCTTTTATTTAATCAGTCACATCATTAAGTGTTCTAGCAGGAGCTCAGGGCTGGATTTGCTTTAGGCCTGCTGCTTGCTTGTTGGGCTGCACACATGCAAGCCACAGCTCCACTGTTGCCCAGGCAAGGGAAAACACAGGGTTATGATTTTGCAACTAGGAGCCGGGCCTGCCACCAGCATTTGCTTTCTGTGATTCGAAGAGATGTTTCTAATCTGCAAAGAATTACCCAGTTTGCTGATTTACTTTTATGACCCTTATGTCCCTGAAACTATTTCTGTCGATCGTCTCTCTATTTGGAAGCTAAGCCTACAGACAGGACAATTTGCTTGAATTTTAAACCTTGGTCTTTCCCCCCATTTACATTTGTTACACTGTTATTTGCAGAATTTCATCATATTTATTTCCTCAGGTTTTTGCTTCAGAGAAGTGAAACTGAATGAAAAATAATTCTCTAAGGAGAAAGGAGATGGGTTTGGAGATGAAAATATTTTAGTGCTCCTTTAGAAATTTTGTTGAATCTTTGTTATTCTTTTTAAAAATGGCGTGCTTCCAATGTATCTATAATTCAATGAACATCAAATTCAAATGATTTCCTTGGATCAGCTAGAAGTTGGCCTCTTCACATTTTTCATCTAGCTAAAAACTGATTTTCAGAAAAGCAAAGTTGGTTAAAAATAATGCCTCTCCCATGCACAATTCTCGTGGCTGATGATATTCCATAAAGTGTTCCACTGCTAACTGTAAGGTTGGTGGTTCAAACCCACCAGCCACTCTGTGGGAGAAAAATGTGGTAATCTGCTTCTGTAAATATTTACAGCCTTAGAAACCCCATGGGGCAGTTCTACTCTGTCCTATAGGGTCACTATGAGTCAGAATTGGCTCTAAGGCAACGGGTTTGCTTTTTTTAGTTTTTATAATGTTCTTACAAAGTAGCCTTAAAGTCTCAAATTTCCCGGTCATTCTTATTTCCCCGCCACCTCTTCCTTCTTTTCCTTTTTCTGCTTCTCCTTCTTCATTTCCGTCTTGGAAGCTAGGAGGACGCTATGCTTACGCAAGATTATGAAAACACCTAAAAATAAATAAAATAGGAGGCAAGGAAGAAGACATTGCTTTGCATCCCTGGCACATAAGTTTATTGCATATTTTATAAATAATTTACATTGAGCAAAGCTATAGTGTATCAAACAGGTTTATGAGGTGATTGAAAAAACTTTGTTGGTTATATTGTTCTGATATTAAAAATAATGTTAATAATACTGGTTTTTCATTTAACTGAATGTTACCTGTGAGACTGAATAGTCTGAGACATATAACTGAGTTATCCCTAATCCTCACAGTGACTCTAGAGGAATCAAATGTATATGTTCCCCTCTCATATTGAATAAGCTCAGAAAGCAATATATTGCCAATGCTCAATTGTAAAGAGCTCAATTACAAAAAAAACACCAAAACCAAACCCACTGCCGTCGAGTCGATTCTGACTGATAACGATGCTATAGGACAGAGTAGAACTGCCCCATAGAGTTTCCAAGGAGTCCCTGGTGGACTGAAACTGCTGACCTTCTGGTTAGCAGCCGTCATACTTAACCACTACGCCACCAGGGTTTCCTCAGTTGTAAAAGCTGTTGTTTAATCAGAAACTCTGGTGGTATAGTGATTAAGAGTTTGGCTGTTAACCAAAAAAGTGGGCAGTTGGATTTCACCAGGTATTCCTTGGAAACCCTATGAGGTGGTTCTGCTCTGTCTTATGGGTTTGCTATGGTTCGGAATCAACTTAATGGCAATGAGTTTGTGGGCTATTGTTAAATCCTAATCAATGTCTATTCAAATTAGAGTAAAATTATGTCACCAATATTTATTTAATTCATTTGATTCGAATTGTTAAATGAGAACCAGGTAAAAGAAAGCCAAGAACAGCTTCCTTTTAGATTCCCTGAACTTTTTTGCTGTATGTAAAGCACACACACGCACAAAAAATTAAAAAATGACAAACTTTGGCCAATGCCCCAGTGTTCTCGGTGGAACTATAAAGCCAAAATGAATATGTTATAGTCATTTTGAGGGATTTATTTTTCTATAGGACAGAATAGAACTGCCCCAAAGTGTTTCTAAGGGGTGCGTGGTGGATTTGAACTGCTGACCTTTTGGTTAGCAGCCATAGGTCTTAACCACTACACCACCAGGGTTTCCTTATTTTGTAATAGGCTTGACTTCCTGTGTGCTGTGTAGATAACGTTATATAAAGGCTTTGTTGTTAGGTACATAAAAACAGCCTTTACTATTTTTTGTATTACACTGTCATGTGTGAATAAGAACTCTGATTAAAGGGTAATTAGTTAACAAGCCCACCTTTTTGTTTATTCTAGGATTCAAGAAGAATCCATAAGACATCGCTGCATAGCAATGCAGCTATTACAATGATCTATCTGGGGAAAAGTGTGCACCTCTCCTATGATGACTCAGACTTCCGGGATGAAATAAAAGTTTATCAGCAGCACTGTGGTGGGGAAAACCTTTGTGTCTACAAAGGCAAACTACTTGAAAAAGGTACACATAAAATGTGGAATAATGTTTTTAATTGTTTGGAGTTGATGGTACAGATAAGCTGTTATTGATATAATATCAAAACAACTTCAATCACTCTATGAAATTATGCATACCCAGGGACTTATAAACCAGCTGCCTAAAAGTAAATCTAGATTTATTGCTCCGTGACTGAATCTGAAGCAGCTATTTCTCTTGTAAAAAAAAAATGTGGAAAAAAGAATTTGGAGTGATTTAACCCAGTAACAGATTAATTTTGGGATAGAAATATATGATCATTAAAATGTTGCATGAATAAGCTGTCCCTCGAATTACAAGTTAACTATTTGGCTTGCCTTAGTGAATTATGTCATACATTATTCTAGGAGAAAAATACCAGATTGGCAATTTGCTCTTTAGAGGTACGTTGAGATAAAATCACAAATCCAATAAACCTCAGGGTGAATCACACCTAAATAACTTGATGCAGACTTTGGCTAAATGTCTTTTTCAGTACATTTGTGCATTCATTTGATCATAAATCCATGTTTGTGAGCATAAGATAATTTTATATCCAGTGTAGGTTTTCCCATACTGTACTGCAGTGTTTGCCTCCAATATTCAGTTCTGTGGAGCAGCAGTTAAAAAGAAGAGCCGTTACAGGATTATAGTTGTTACTTCTTTGCTTAAAAAACTCTATTTAGAAAGTAATGCTATTTTTACTAATTAAAAGAAATAGTGATATTTGGGTAATCTTGAGATATACTTATGGGTTTAGGGAAGAGTTGAGAAACAAGTGTGGAATTGTTACTTTCGGCCTTTCTCATTTCCCTAATCAAATGAAAACCACCTCCACCAGCACCACCAGTTGCCCTGGAGTTGATTTCGATTCGTGGTCACCCAACGTGTGTCAGAGTAGAACTTTGTTCCATAAGGTCTTCAATAGCTGATTTTTTGGAAGTGGATCGCCAGACCTTTTTTCCCAGGCATCTCTGGATGGACTCAAACAGCCAACCTTTCCATTAGTAGTCAAGTGCTAAACACTGTTTACAAAAACAGTGATTATTTTTTATAAAAATCAAGTACTTAAAGGGAAATGTATAAACTATGTTTTACATATTTAAAATTTTTCAACATAAGAAAGAGTAAATGCTTGAAAGTTAGTTTCATCTATTTATTTTGCCTTGGACAAGTTATGTTGGCTTTCCCAGTGTTCTGTACTGTTTTACCCTTAACCAAAGTTACCACTTAACTGCTGTCTATTTAGTGTTTTAGTGTTGAATGTTAGTTTTAATTCAAAGTAATACGTAATGTTGTTGTGTGCCATTGAGTAGAACTGCCCTATAGGGTTTCCAAGGTTGTAAATCTTTGTGGAAGAAGATTGCCACATCTTTCTCCTGCAGAGCAGCTGGTGGATTGAAACTGCCAATCTTTCGGTTAGCAGCTCGGCTCTTAACCACCAGGGCTCTTTGTAGTGTATATGATGCTCGATAATGCTAGAAGCTATTCTCCCCATTTTGTATATTGGCTGAAATGTAATTTAGTTTGGTTCATCTTGTCACAGCATTTCAGAGTTTGTTCTTCCCATTGTGTAGATGAGGAAACCAAGAGGAGTCCAGAGGTAGAGTGGCTTCCCAAGTTCATTCGTCCAGCTCTGTGCAGAGACAAGAGCAGACCCTCTCCCCTGAATGGGCACAGGACCCCTGCTCAGTACACTCTGGGCCCTGGTTAGCTATTCCCAGTAGCAGGGTTTTTTGCATTTTCATAATACTGGGGGTATGAAATCCCTAATGACAGTGGCGTAGATACATACGCTTATTTTTTTGAAGTACAATTTTCAACTATTAATTTAGAAAAATTACCGAAATTAGCTATGGCCCAAAATTGGAATTAATGAAAATTTTCCTAAGTCTTAAAAAGTCTTAGATCATGTTTATTCAACTAAATGCTTATATTATTATGTCTATATGACTGCTGGAAAACATGGTTCATACAAATGAAAAATGAATGAAGCTTAGTTGAATGAATCTCTGGTAGACGATATACACTGCAGCTGTTATGTGCCATTGAGTGGGTTCGAACTTAAAGTGATCTTATATACAACAGAATGAAATGCTGCCAGGTCCTGCACCATCCTCACAATCATTGCTATGTTTGAGCCCGTTCTTGCAGCTACCATGTCAATCCATCTCGTTGAGGGTCTTCCTCTCTTTCACTGACCCTCTGCTTTACCGAGCATGATGTCCTTCTCCAGGTACTGGTCCCTCCTGATAACAGTACTTCTTCTAAGACAGATCGTTCCTTCTTTTGGTCGTCCACGGTATGTTCAATGCTCTTCATCAACACCATAATTCAAAGGTGTCAATTCTTCTTCAGTCTTCCTTATTCATTGACCAGCTCTCGCATGCCTATGCGGTGATTGAAAACACCATGGCTTGTGTCAGGTGCACCTTAGTCCTCAAGATGACATCTTTGCTGTTTTAACACTTTAAAGAGATCTTTTGCAGCAGAATTGCCCAATGCAATACGTCATTTGATTTCTTGACTGCTGCTTCCATAGACGTTAATTGTGGATTCAAGTAAAATGAAATCCTTGACAACTTAAATATTTTCTCTGTTTATCATGATATTACTTATTGGTCCATTTATGAGGATTTTTTCGATAAGAGTGTAAGACTAAACGTTATCAGAGAAAGAGTGTTACTTGACTCAGTGTCATTTTGCATATGTTTTTATCCTGGGACTGACTTTGCTTATGGCACTGGAGAGTGTTGAATAATACAGTGGAATGGGGACTTGAAGCATTGAGCCCTGTCCACACAATAATTTTGTCTGAGCTTGCCCCTGATTGCCAGGAAAGTAATTGTTCAAAACTGAAAAGTTGGGTGGCTCAGAGTTGACTTGTGCCTCAGCAACCTTAGTGATTTAGCTGGACTGAAAAAATCTGCCCTTTTTTCCAATCAAAGCTGTGTATGATTTAGTGGAATGTGAATCGATTTTTAGAAAATTTCTGTTAAAAAATAAAGAGGATGTTTAATGTTCTGCTTGAGGCAGTAAATTCATTAAAAATGTGGCATTCGTTAGTTTGTCTTGTTTTTTGATGGGAAATAACAATAAAATTAATTACTTAGGAATGTAGCAAGCACATCTTTTATTTTCATGGTAATTCATGATGTCTTGCAGTTTGATTTTAAACATCAAGCCACAAGATGATTGTTTATTCTGCGTACCTATAAAGTCCCTGAATTTTTTCTGCTACTTGTAAAGGGTACAATTTTTTTTTTCACAGACATTTTTCATATACTATGTTCATCCTTTCCCACAAGACAAAGCTTGGCCTCCTAGGTTCCTGTGGGTGCAAAGAATGAAGTAACTCTTTTTCTGGCCCTCTTATAACCCCTCCTTTTTTTGCCCCATTATCTTGTTTTTCCATTACCTGATCCTGTTGTACCTATTTGTGTGTTCCTTATTACTCCCTCACAAACCCAGCAGCCTTCACCGTTCCTCCCCACCCCCCCATCACACACACACACACACACACACACTGTCATCTCACCTTTTCTTGTGCTATTTTCCTTGTCTGCAAATGGCCTCTCTTTCCTCCTTTTATAAATTAAAATCTTACCCATCTTTTAAGTTTCAGTTGAGGCCTGTGCAGCTTCTCCGGCTGCCTTCTACTCTGTTTTATCCCCTTTCTTGATGCCCTGGGGTCTTAGTCTACACCCGAAACCAAAGCATTTCATTATACTCTGATTTATATTCATTTTTTTCCTCTTCTTTTACTCATTATCGTATGTTGATTGTTGAGTTTTTTAAAATAGATTTATTGATGTAAAACTTACATTCATAAAATTCATCCACATACAATTCAATGTTTTTAGAACATAAATAGGATTGTGCAGCCATCAAAAACCAGTCTGAGAAATCTCCACAACCTCAAAATTTCCCTCATGCCATCGACAGATTATACTTGCTGTCATCGCCACTTACGGGCAACCATAGATCTGCTTTCTGTCTCTATAAATTTGCCTTTTCTGGACATTTCATATATATGAAATCATACAATAGTTAGTATTTTGTGTCATGTTTCTTTCACTTAGCATAATGTTTTAGAGTCATCCATTTGTAGCATCTATCAATACTGGTCCCTTTCTATATTGCTGAATACGTTGCATTATATGAATATACCACATTTTATTTATTCACTCAACAGATGATAGACAATTGTATTGTTTCCAGCTTGGGGGTATTATGAATAAAGCTGCTATCAACTTCCAAATACAAGTCTTTGTGATAGACGTGTTCTCATTTCTCTTGAGTACATTCCAGGAGTGGATTTGCTAGGTCATACTCAAGGAATTGCCCCAGTGTTTTACAAAATGGCTATAGCATTTTACATTCTCACTAGCAATGGTGAGGGTTCCAGTTTTTCAGTATCCTCATAACCTTTGGTATTGTCTGTCTTTTTGATTATAGCTATTATAGAAACTATGCAATGGTATCTTGTTGAGATTTTAATTTGCTAGAGGCTAATGAAGTTGAGTACCTTTTCGTGTGTTAATTAACCATTCATATGTTTCCTTTGGTGAATATCTACTGAAATCTTTGGCCAATTTTAAAATTTGATTTTTTTGTCTTCTTATGATTGAGCTATGAACATTCTTTATATATTCGGGATCCAAGTCCTTTATCAGAAAAATTATTTGCAAACATTTTTTCCAGTCGGTGATTTTTTCTTAACGGTGCCGTTTGAAGTGCAAGGGACTTAATTTTAACACAGTCCAATTTATCATTTCTTTTCTTCTGCGGATCATCTTTTGATGTTGTAGCTAAGAACTCTTTACTTAACTCAAGGTCATGAAGATGTTCTCTTAAGTTTTTTTCTAGAAGACTTAAACTTAGTTAAACTTTTAGCTCTTACATTAAGTCTGTTATTTGTTTTGAGTTAATTTTCTGGTTTAGGGTGAAGTAAGAGTCTAAGTTCATTTTTTTTTTTTTTTTTTTAATGTTGGTATTCAGTTGTCCAAGTACTGCTTGTTGAAGGCTATCCTTTTCTCATTGAATTGTCTTGGCACTTTTGTAAAAAAAAAATTACCTGTAAATGCATGGGTTTATCTCTGGACTTTAAATTTGGTTACATTGATTTAAATGCCTATTATTGTGCTAATGCCATGGTGTTTTGATTACTTTAACTGAATAGTAAGTTTTAAAATCAGGTAGTGTAAGTTCTCCAACTTTCTTCTCTTTGGAGTTCTTCACATTTCCATGTAAATTTTAGGACTAACTTGTCAATTTCTACAAAAACAAGCTGCTGAGAGGGATTGTCTTAAATTTATAGATCAATTTGTCACTTTAACAATGTTAGGTCTTCTGATATATGAACATGGGATATCTCTGCATTTGTTTAGGCCTTCTTTTGTTTTTCTCAGCAATGTTTTTGTGGTTTGCAGAATATAAGTCTTGCACTTCTTTTGTTAAATTTATTCTTAAGTATTTCATTCTCAATTAATTTCAGGTTGTTCATTACCACAACATGGAAATAAAATTGACTTTTGTATGTTGATGAAATTATACATTAATTCTAGTTGGTTTTGGTTATGTGTGTTTGTGTATTTTTATGTCATTTGCAAATAAAGCTAGTTATATTTTTTTCCCCAGTGTTGACTGGTTGGATGCCTTCTACCCTCCCTCCCTTCCTCCCTCCTTGTCTACCTTCCTTCTTTTCTCCCTCCCTTCTTCCCTCCCTCCTTCCCTTCCTTTCTTCCACAATGACTTGTAATCATCTAGTGAAGTACTGGAGGATTTCCTTTAGCATTTCTTATAAGGCAGGTCTAGTAGCCACGGAATCTATTAATCTTTATTTATCTGTCAATGTCTTTATTTCACCTTCAATTTTGAAGGACAATTTTGCTAGATATAGAGTTCTTGGTTGGCAGTTTTCTTATAGCACTTTGACTATGTCATTCTGCCTTCTGGCCTCCACTTTTCCTTCAGAGAACTCAACCACTTATTGTTGTTCCTTCATATGAGTTTTTTTTACCACTTGCTTTCAAGATTTTCTCTTTTTCTTTGACTTTTGACAGTTTGATTATGATGACTAAATGTGAATCTTGTTGCCTTTAACCTACCTGGGATTCATTGAGCTTCTTAGATTTTTAGATTAACGTTGTTCCTGAAATTTGGAAGTATTTTTGGTCATCATTTCTTTAAATATTTTTTCTGCCCCTTTCTTCCAGCTTTTTCTGGGACTTCCATCACACGTATGTTTGCATGGTTAATGTTGTTCCACAGGTCTCTGAGGCCCTGATCATTTTTCTTCTTCTTTTTTTTTTTCTGTCCTTCATATTATATGATTTCTGTTAACCTGTTTTCAAGTTCATTGATTCTTATACCATTTCAGACCTTCTGTTGATCTTCTTTTGCAACCTTTACTATAGTTATTTTTATTTTCAACTCTAGAGTTTGTCTGGTTCTTTTTAATAATTTTTATTTACTCATTCAGGCTATTTTTTGAGTCATTGTCATCACACTTTCCTTTAGTTTTTAAACATATTTTCTTTTACACCTTTGAACATATTTATAGTAGCTTCTTTGAAGTTTTTGTCTACCAAGTCTAACATCTGGGGGTACTCAGACAGTTTCTGTTGACTGTTTTCCTGAGTGTAGCTTGTACTTTCTTGTTTCATCCCATCTCTTTTTATTTTTTGTTGAAAACTGGACATTTTAGATAATGTATTATCACAGCTATAAATTCTGACTATTTTCCCTCAGAAGTTGTTATTGCTATTAACTTTTTTGTTTGTTTAGTAACTTGTCTGAAAAAATTGTGAAATCTATCCTTCCCCCATTCTGGTGAGCAGCCAATGATGTCTCTGCTTAGATTTTTTACATTCTTTTTTTAAGTTTTAGGGTAGCCTTTTGGGTTGCCCCTGTGTTTGTGCAGTTTGATGGCAAGACAGTGATTTGTCAGAGGTTTTTCTCAAGGACCTTGAGCCAATAAGGCTCCCACCTTCTGCTAGTGGATCTGTTTGTGGGTTCAGTACTGCATTCAAGTTTCAGGTATTTTTCAAGTCTAGCCCAACTTTCTCTTTCTGCCAGGCTCTCTTGTCTCCTCTGTGTATAGATGCAAGCTTCCAGTAGGCCAGGGGTGTACGAATAGGTTGGGCCCTCTCGAATCTTTACTGTGCATGCATGCCACTTCAAGATACCTGGAGGTATGTAAAGAGCTTATTAAGTGCCCCTATGACTGCCTTCTTTCCGGTATCTCCCTGTTAAATTTCTGGCTATTGCACTGGTATGTTTTTCCTCTAACTAGAACTGCAACCTTGGCTAGTAGAACCTCTGACCTTCCCCGTTAGTTTGCCTCCAAGATTGTTTCTTATCAGTGGTATGCCACTAGCCGTGAATTTTTCTCCTTTTGCTCCAAATCAAGCCCCTCCTGGCAATCTGAACTGGTTGCCGTCAAGTCTATTCCAACTCACAGCAACCCTATAGGACAGGATAGAACTGCCCCATAGGATTTCCAAAAAGTGGCTGGTGGATTCAAACTGCTGACCTTTTGTTAGCAGCCTAACTCTTAGCCACTCTGGTTATTCATGGCCTGCCTTACCCTATTAGAACTACTGAGCTGAACTAGCGGCAGATGTGGTAGATGAGAGCAGCACCTGGCAAGAATGCCACAGACTCCCACCCTTCTTACCTGAAGCTCAGGAATTTTTCGTGAATAAGTGCTTTTCAGTTTGTTGTATGTGATTGGCCCATTTTCAGAGACAAAATTTATATGGGAGAGAATTTGGTAAACTCCTCACTCTAGAAATCTGGTTTATTAATTGTGTCTCTCCTGCTAAATTATAACTTCTTGAGAAAGAAGATCCTATTTTATATATTTTTAGTATTATTGTTTCTCTTTAGTGCCTGAAAGTGATGCCCACTGTTAGTTAACTATGAATAAATGAAATTTGGGAAGAAGTTTGAAAAATGCTTTCTAATATTATATGCTATATACTTTTAAAACTACCTTGCAATGTGGGTAGAATGGGTCGTTCCCTCTCCATCCTCAATTTATGCATGAGAATTGTGAAATGCAGTGAAATTAAATGCATTACCAAGGTGCACTCAACTGATACATGAAAAACTGGGACATGGATCAAATCTCCTGCTTTCTGATCTGTATTCTTTCCACTAATCCATGCAGAAACCATTAAGTCAGGGTTGGAAAGTGTCACTAAATTTCAAAATGTAAAATTATAAAATAAATAACAGAATAAAGGCAGAGGGTATCAATTCTTGTTCAACAAGTTTGAAAAAAAGTGAAGCAAAGAAATGACATAATAGCTGGGTGTACTCTCCAGCTACATAAATATCAAACAGATAGTCACATCTTCCCACATTTCCTTGGCTTACACTTTTCATAGGCTGAGTAAGTTAGGAAATTATGGGGTGTGATGCTGCAACAGGATGGATCATATTATATGAGTGTAGGATTCAAGTTTCCCTAACGAAAGCAGTTGAACCAGCTTTCTAGTCACTGTTTAAGGGATCCATATATCATTAAGACAAGAGGAATTTCAAATCCGTGCGTCTTGGTTTCCCTGGACATTAGTTTTTTCAGTTTTCTCTTTCCTAGTTTTTTTAAATTTCACATCATAAATACTAAGGTATAAATGGCAGAATTCCCTTTTCAAGAAGTCTATTCCTTAGAACAATTTGCATCTGATTTAGATTTCTTTTTTAGGAGCATAATGTGACATACAAATAGCGTTCCTAGATTACTGTGAAAGAAATAGATTAGAATGGTATTCATTAAATATTTATTGGCAGCCTCTTATGTCATTGCCTGAGATCTGGGGAAACAGAGATCAATAAGACCAACCTCAGCTCTCTCTCAAGGATTTCACAGATAGGCAAGGCAGCAAACATCTAGATCAGGGTTTCTCAAGCGTTGTCCTCAGACCACCAGCCTCAGGATCAGCTGGCAATTTGTTAGAAATGCAAATTCTTGGACCCTACTGAAAGGTTAGTGGTTCAAAATCACCAGTGGCTTCGTGGGAGAAAAACCCGGCAATCTGCACCCGTGAAAAGTTCTGCCTAGGAAACCCTATAGGGCAGTTCTATTCTGTCATATGGGGTCACTGTGAGTCAGAATTGATTCAGCAGCACACAACAACAACAACCCCAGACTTATTTAATCAGAAGATCTGGAATGAGGCCCTGAAATCTGTGCTTTTAATAAGCCCCATGGGTGATTCTGATGAACACCAAAGTTTGAGAACTACTGGTCTAGCCATAGTACAGTAAAACCTGTGAAAGCTGAAATCTGTGGAAGGTGGAAACCTGTCAGAGAAGGAAAACTCAAATATTTTCCACTAATAGAGAGTGATAGAATAGTGGTAAGACTTCACCCTATCAAAGGTGGAGAACTTGCAAGACCCCGAAAAACAAGGCAGTCGCATTAAGTTCCAGCTGTCACAGATTCCACTATATGTTAGAACAAATACAACAGTAGGAAGTGTATACATAGGTCAGAGGGGAAATTTATCAACTCTATCATTTTTTTTTTTTTTATCATTGTTAGAACTGGAAGGGTCCAGGGAGAGTTGTTTGTAGGAAGAGACATTAGAAGTGTTCACGAGAAGTAGGTTTCTGAGTCTCTCCATATAATAGGGTTTCTCAGATTTAGAGTTTGGGACCTTTAGGGCAGGGCCTCTTCAGAGCATTATAAACACTTGGAATGTTAAAAACATTATTAATTGTAGGCAGTGGCTTTTAATTTATTGATGGGACTTTTGAGTGAGTGGGAGAGGAAGAAAGGATCTGAAATCCAAACAGTTGAGTATGATTTGAACATGAGATGATTCTGCCTTTCTCATATATGTATTATGATGTTTCAAGTTGCAACTAAAGCACAAATTTATTTAAAAGTATTTTTGAGCTCACAGTACTTTTTTGTCATTATGTGCTTTAACAACAAATACCTTATCAGTAGTTAGGGACATGGAATCTAAAGTTAGAGACGTTTGGATTCAAACCCTAACTCTCTGACTCACTGTATGATTTTGGGTAAATTAGTGAACTTCTTTATGCCCACTTCATTACCAGTTGTTGTCTAGTCGCTTCCTATTCATAGCAACCCTACAGGATAGAGTAGAACAGGCTTCTACTGCTCCATAGGGTTTCCAAGGCTGTAAATCTTTACAGGAGTAGGCTGCCACATCTTTCTCCCTCAGAGCAGCTGGTGAGTTCAAGTTGCCAACGTTTCATGAACAGCCAAGTGCTTAACCACTGCACCATCAGGGCTCCTTATCTGGTCACTAGGGATAATAATTGAGAAAAAATACACCCAAGATAATCAGGCACAATGCCTGGCCATAGTCTGTGTTCATATAATGTTAGGTATTATTATTTTATTACAAGTCCAAGAGTTTGTATTACAAGTAAAAAGATTTGGAGTATTGCAAATAAAACTAATAGAATGTATTTTTCTTAATTGAATTTTTAGTGAAAATATTCGTAGCAAAACCAGCTCCCGTTCCACATTTCTAGACATAGTGACCAGTGACCTTCGTTACATTCTTCACACTGTGTCAACTGGAATGTATTTTTATAATTAAATCTCCTCAAATTAAAAAGTTATCTAGAGCATAATATTGTACTTATCTAATAGGAAAACGTGATAAGGAGCATGTTAGTTTAAAGTCAGTAGCTTTCACTAATTATTTCTTTTTTAATTCCAGAGACGTTTCAGTTTATTTCCAAAAGACACCATGGTTTCCCCTTCAGTCTCACCTTTTTCCTGAATGGAATACAGGTGAACAGATTAAGCTCCTGCTGTGAATACAAACATCGGAAAGGCTCCAGACTTGGAGGCAGACGCGGCTACTTTGGGTTTGTGTGTGTCGAGAGATCATCTCCCTGCTACAAGTACGGAAATAAACATCCTTCCATAGAGAAAAACTTCACTAAATGTTTCTTCTCATGCTTTAACTGATGCATTTCAGTGTAGATAAGCCTAAGATGTATGTTAACGGCTATTTATTAAAACCCTGAGTGTTGTATTTGAAAATATAAGACATAAATCTATAAATCATATTCCCAGATGCATTCTATAACAGGGATAAAAGCTGGGGGTGTTTCAAATTCTGTTTTTATCGCTCCCTTTTCCCATACGCTTTAACTTGTTTCTGAAAGAAAGAAGGCATTTTTTTTTCTCATCCTTTTAGTAACTGGTTTTGAGCCAAGTCCTGAAGTATATGCCAAGCATATGACTTGTATAAACCAAAACCAAATCTGTTGCTGTCAAGTCGATTCTGACCCATACCGACCCTACAGGACATAGGGTTTGAACTGCTGACCTTTTGGTTAGCGGCCGTATCACTTAACCACTGTGCCACCAGGGCTCCATAGGACTTGTATAGTTGTATATTATTACACATATTAGAAGTGTGTCTATATTATTGTGTAACCTAGCTTTCATTCTCATGCCCCTAGTTTCACTCTCAGGCATAACAAAATACTTGATAAAATGCCAGTTTTGACTGTCATTTATCAGCTTTCATGTTGAACACTCAAGTTGAAGTTAGGAACTTTGCTTGCTTTATACTTTTTTTCTATAAATACTTATGAAGAAATGACTATGTGCCATGCTGGGCCATGGCAGTGAACTAACAAAAGTCCTTGCCTCCTCAGAGCCCAGTCTGATGGAGGAAGGGCAAATGACATAAAAATAAATGAATTAATATATGTTAGTCAGTAATGATGTTATGAATAAAAAACAGGGTAAGGGAGATACAGACATGAGAGGATGACAAGGTTTCAGAAGTGGGTGTTATTTTTTGTAGTTGGTTAGGGTAGACTTTGCTGATAAGGTGTCTTTTGAGCAAAAACATGAAAACAAACAAACAAAAAAAGGAGTCTCTCCCTTCAGATAGCTTTTCAGGCAGAGGAAAAACATATACAGATGGCCTGAGGTAGGGGTGTGCTTGGTATGCCTAAGCTAATGTAGCCAGAGCAAAAGAGAGGAATGGAAAAATAATGAGGAGTTGAGGTCAGAGACCCAGTGAGGCCAAGCCACATAGGGTCTCAATGCCATTTCAGTGACATTGACTTTTAAGTGGGCCGGGCCTCCAGTGAGGATTTTGAGCAGTGAACTGTCATGATCTGAATATAGGTCCAATAGTCCCACTTGAAGGGATCAAACAAAAATAGCAAAGACAACAATTAGATATGCAGGTGGAGATGTTGAGTAGGCAGTTGGATACACAAATCTAGGGCCAGGGGAGAGGTCTATGCTAAAGATATAAATTCAAGAGCAGATTGTGTATAGATGCTACTTAAAGCCAAAAGATTGGATGAGATCACTTAAGAATTGAATGTAGATATAGAATATTGTCTGAGTAATGAGCTCTGGGTCATTCTGGTTCAGAGGTGTGGGAGATAAAGAGAAACCACCAAAGGGACTGAGAAGAAAAACCACTGATGAGAAGTAGAACCCAGGGAGTATTATGTCCTGGAAAAGAACAAAAGGTTTGAATAGTAAGGGTGTGATTAACTTGGTCAACCGTGCAGATAGGTTAAGTAAAATGAAGACTGAAGATTAAACATAGATTTGATAATGTGTTGGTCATTGGTTATCTTGGCACAAGTTGTAGCATTGAAGCAGTAGGGATGAAAACTTGGTTGGGATAGGCTTTAGAGGAAATCTAAGGCTGCAGAATATAGGTAACTCTTTTTAAAGAATTTTGCTATAAAGAATGGACATGGGGTAATAGCCAGGAGGAGGAATGTAGAAGTCAAGGGAGGCTTTTTATTTTTTTAAGATAGGAGATACTATAATTGGTTTATATGCTGGTAGGATTGATCCCCTAGAAGAGAAAAAATTGATGAAGCATATTCTAGAGAAGGAAATTGCTAGAGCAAAGTCTAGGGCTCTGGTGGAGGTGTTGCCTTAATAAGAGAAAAATTCTCCTACAGTGACAGGAGGAGAGATGGAGTATAGGGGAAGAGAGAGAGGTAGGATGGTGGATGTGCTGGGAAGTTCTCTGCTGATTGTTTCTATCCCTCAGTCAAACAGGAAGCACATTTAACAGCTGAGGTTAAGGCTGAAGGAGCAGTGGTTGGAGGCTCTAGGAGATAGGAGAGATTTCAAACAATCCTCCATATAGTGGAAGAGTGACTGGCCTAGGACAATATAGTAGGAGTTCCTGACTGTATTTAGGGCCCACCTGAAGCTGTTTTCTGGTCCCAGCCCAAATGTGGCAACTGCGTATCCGTAAGCAAGTCATTTAATTCTCAGGAAAGCTAATGAGCTTATATGCAATCATTCAGGTACAAATACATTGCGTTCTTTGTGAATTTCTGTATAAATCTAAGCTGTAATTTTTTAGTGCTTAACACTTTCTGTGGAGGTTCGGAAATCTGTGTCCCAATCTGATTGATGACACCCTGTCTTCTATTCAACACTTCCAAGCCTCTGTACAATTCTTTCTATAATTTTAACATGTCTTGGTCTCCTCTAGTTTCTTTCTTCAACTTTTTCAAATAACAATAATAAAATGATTGTGATATTAAAGAAGAAGGCCCATTGCCCTCAACTAAAACGCACATTTCTTTTAAGACAGTGGCTGTCCATTTTTTCTTAGCTTCATAACCATTTCTTCAAATGAAATCTATGAATGCCCGAAGTAGGTAGGATGGTGTAATGTCATTTGATGTTTCCCCACTTCAGACCAGGTAAAACCCAAGTAATGCTAGTTTAAATGAAACAGGGAAGGGTGAAGGAGTGCTAGAGCTTTGCTTGTTTGACCCTAATCCACTTGATTCTACTCTGGTTATTCAGGAGGCACCAGAACTGCAGAACTCTAGTTTCAGAATTACCCCTAAAGAGATTGGTATCATTTATAATATTGTGTAATCGTCAAAAAATGAAATGGAACACATAAATATCAATATCCCAGGCATTAGTAAGCTGAAATGGACTAGTATTGGTCATTCTGAATCGGACAATCATATGGTCTACTATGCCAGGAATGACAACTTGGAGAGGAATGGGGTTGCATTCATCATCAAAAAGAACATTTCATGATCTATCCTGAAGTACAACACTGTCAGTGCTAGGATAATATCCATACGCCTACAAGGAAGACCAGTTAAAATGAATATTATTCAAATTTATGCACCAACCACTAGGGCCAAAGATGAAGAAACTGAAGATTTTTACCAACTTTTTTTTTTTCTGCAGTCTGAAATTAATCAAATATGCAATTAGGATGCACTGATAATTACTGGTGATTGGAAAGTGAAAGTTGAAAACAAAGAAGGATCCATAGTTGGAAAATATGGCCTTGGTGATAGAAACAATGCCAGAGATTACACGATTGAATTTTGCAAGACCAACGACTTCTTCATTGCAAATACCTTTTTTCACCAACATAAACAACAACTATACACACGGACCTTGCCAGATGGAATATGCAGGAATCAAATCGACTACATCTATGGAAAGAGATGATGGAAAAGCTCAATATTATCAGTCAGATAAAGGCCAGGGGGTGATTTCAGATCAGACCATTAATTACTCACATGCAAGTTCAAGGTGAAACTGAAGAAAATTAGGAAAAGTTCACGAGAGCCAAAATATGACCTTGAATATATCCCACCTGAATTTAGAGACCACCTCAAGAATAGATTTGACATGAAGATCAGACGAGTTGTGAAATGACATCAAGGATATCAAACATGAAAAAGGCAAGAGGTCATTAAAAAGAGAGGGAAAGAAAAGGCCTAAATAGATGTCAGAAGAGACTCTGAAACCTGCACTTGAACGTCAGGTAGCTAAAGCAAAAGGAAAAAACGATGAAGTAAAAGAGCTGAGCAGAAGATTTCAAAGGGTGGCTTCAGAAGACAAAATAAAGTATTATGATGACATGTGCAAAGACCTGGAAATAGAAAACCAAGAGGGAAGAATACGCTCAGCATTTCTCAAGCTAAAAGAGCTGAAGAAAAAATTCAAGCCTCGAGTTGCAATACTGAAGGATTCTATGGGGAAAATATTAAACGACGCAGGAAGCATCAAAAGAAGATGGAAAGAACACACAGACTCACTATACCAAAAAAGAATTGTTTGACATTCAGCCATTTCAGGAGGTAACATATGATCAGGAACCAATGGCACTGAAAGAAGTCCAAGCTGCACTGAAGGCATTGGCAAAAAACAAGGCTCCAAGAATTGATGGAATACCAATTGAGTTCAGCAAACAGATGCAGCACTGGAAGTGCTCACTGATCTATGCCAAGAAATTTGGAAGACAAGTATCTGGCCAACTGACTGGAAGAGATCCCTATTTATGTCTATTCCCAAGCAAGGTGATCCAACTGAATGTGGGAATTACCGAACAATATCATTAATAGCACATGCCAACAAAATTTTGCTGAAGATCACTCAAAAGTGGCTGTAGAAGTATATCGACAGGGAACTGCCAGAAATTTAAGCCGGGATTCAGAAGAGGACATGGAACCAGGGATATCATTGTTGATGTCTAATGGATCCTGGCTGAAAGCAGAGAATACCAAAAAGGTGTTTACCTGTGTTTTATTGACTATGTTAAGACATTTGACGATGTGGATTGTAACAAATTATGGATAACATTGCAGAGAATGGGAATCAGGAACACTTAATTGTGCTCATGAGGAATCTGTACTTGGATCAAGAGGCACTCTTTCGAACAGAACAAGGGATTACTGCATGGTTTAAAGTCAGGAAAGGTGTGCATCAGGGTTGTGTTTCTTCACAATACTTATTCAATCTGTATGATGAGCGAATAATCCGAGAAGGTGGATTATATGAAGAACAGGGCATCAGGATTGAAGGAAGACTCATTAACAACCTGTGTTATGCAGATAACACAACCTTGATTGCTGCAAGTGAACAGAACTTGAAGCACTTACTGATAAAGACCAAAGACAACAACAGCCTTTAGTATGGATTATACCTCAACATAAAGAAAACAAAAATCCTCACAACTGGACCAATAAGCAACATCATGATAAACAGAGAAAAGATAGATGTTGCCAAGGATTTCATTTTACTGGATCCACAATCAACTCCCATGGAGGCAGCAGTCAGGAAATCAAAAGGCATATTGCATTGGGCAAATCTGCTGCAAAGGACCTCTTTAAAGTGTTGAAAAGCAAAGATGTCACCTTGAAGACTAAGGTGCACCTGACCCAAGCCATGGTATTTTCAATCACCTCATATGCATGTGAAAGCTGGACAATGAATAAGGAAGACAGAAGAAGAATTGAGGCCTTTGAATTGTGGTGTTGGCACAGAATATCGAATATACCATGGACTGTCCAAAGAATGAACAAATCTGTCTTGGAAGAAGTACAATCAGAATGCTCCTTATAGCAAGGATGGCCAGACTATGTCTCACATACTTTGGATGTGTCATCAGGAGGAATCAGTCCCTGGAGAAGGACATCATGCTGGTAAAGTAGAAGGTCAGAGAAAAAGAGGAAGACCCTCAATGAGATGGACTGATGCAGTGGCTGCAACAATGGGCTCAAGTATGGCAACAATTGTGAGGATGGCGCAGAACCAGGTGGTGTTTTGATCTGTTGTGCATAAGGTCGCTATGAATCAGAACTGACTCGATGACAGCTAACAACAAGAAATAACAACAATCTTTGCTTTGTCACATACATAATAATACCTGTAAACCTTTACAGAAGCAGACTGCCACATCTTTCTCCTGTGGAGTGGTTGGTGAGTTCAAACCATCGACTTCCTGGTTAGCAGCTGAGCACTTTAACCACTGTACCACCAGGGTTCCTCTTCTCTTAAGAGGTGTATATTAATTCCTCCAGTTCGTTCAAAATAAAGATAATTGTAATTCATTTTAAAAATAGCACTTTCTGGAACTTCTGAGAGGAAGAGTGGTAAAATAACACAATAGGGGAGCCTATTTATAAAAATGATTGAAAATTACCTGTTTAAGGTTCTGAGAAAACAAGAAAAACTCAGCAGTAATCACTTCCAAAGTGTGGAGGTCCCACAATTGTCTCATCCTTGAATCATGTGAACTGCTTGAAGAGGCACGCTAGACATTTTCAGTTGCTAGAGTGAAACACGGGAAGAAGAATTGCCTAACCCAGTAGAATGCAGACTCTTTGGAGCTTTAGTAATCAGAATCAACACCTCAAATTATACTCAGCAGTCAGATAGGTAGTCAGCGACAAGGACAGCACAGATGTTCCTCACTTTGTTTGTCCAATTCCCTTCAGCAGATGGGCAATAAAAAGTCTGTGCATGCAGTAGGGAGGCATCAAAGCCTCTACACAGTCACAACATAAACTAAAACTAACAGCATATCAGAGGCTCCAAATCGATGGATTTGGTGTTGCCATTGATAAGGGAAGAACAGCTTGAACAGAAGGCAATGCTAGTAATAATCATATTCTGTGAAGATTCATGACACCTTTATTCCAAGGAAGCAATGTGCTAAGTATATCATCATTAAAGTCAAGAAATATTTATCATGCTTAGCATGGGGTGAGGTAAGTGTATTCTTATTATCTCATTTTTTACAGCCCAATAGTTACTTTGAGTGCAAATCCTTTTAGCCGTATTTTATTGGAAGATATTGAAAAGTGATCCAAGTAAGTTCTCATATTTGCTTGTTGGGAGAATTAATTAAGATCAATTGCTATGCTATTTCTAGATTGGGGATGGCTGACATTCAGAGGACTCTCCAGGTTGAGAAAATTGCCATTGGATTGGTTCACTTTTGGGGAATTTTCAGGTTTTTAATATTATTCCTATCCCTCTTGAGTTGACAAGTCTTGACAGCATTCTGGTGCCTTTTCACGCAGCCACTTCAATTGCCTCAATTCCCTATAGCTGGGGATATGCCTAGGTTCAGAGAAGGAGGAGCATGAGTACTTTCTCTGGTGGTAAGCGCAGTAGTGTAACATTTGTCTATATAGTTAGTCGTCTTAGGGGCTATTCCTGGTTGTGATACAGTGTGAGGAGTCCCTGGGTGGTGCAAACAGTTAACACGTTTGGCTGCTAATTGAAGATTGGAGGTTCAAGTCCACCCGGAAGTACCTAGGAAGAAAAGCCTGTCCTTTCCTAGTTTTTGATGATTTGTCAAGACCCATTGCAATAATGCATCTATGGATTTTCTACTTCTAAAAATTCAGCCATTGAAAACCACTTGGAGCACAGTTCTACTCTGACACACATGAATTGCCATGAATTGGAATCGACTTGAAAAGCAACTGATTTTATATACCTGGCACTGCTTTAGGTGCTTGGATTTAGTGTGAGGTTATGGAGCCTGACAGCTTTGAGCTGGAATCTTGGCTCCATCACAAATATGCTCATCAGTGACTTTGGGCAAGTCATGGAACCCTTTAAGCCTCAGTTTTTTTTTGAAATGGTGATGATAACTCTTAATTCATTGGTCTGTGGGGTAGTGAAACCTGTAAGATGATATATGTAATGTACCTAGCAAAGAGCTTGGTACAGAGTAAGTGCTTAGTAATCTTACCATTATCATAATTACCATTTTTATTAATGTACTTATTATCATTATTGGAATTCTCATTTTGATATTAACTTGAGAAACGGGAAAAATTATAGGAGAAAATGTTTCCACATTTGTTTTTACTGTAACTGATTTAAAAAATATTTTTTCTGGAATGATGTAATACATTCATGTCATCCAGTTGAGTCACTAGATTTGACTTTGAATGAACCTCTATGACCTCTAAAAATCATTGCCATGTTTAAAGAACAAAAGTTTATTGCCAACAAACACCCTCAAAAGAATGTAGTACAGGCTTTGAAAGGCCATTTTAAAAGCAATAAGGGCAGTTCTATTAAAATAAGTGTGTAGGCTCCTTAGGGTACAACATTTGACAGTATATGTTTCTTTAAAAAATCAATCATATTTATATTATTGTATGTCTTTTTTTTTAAACTGTGGTTATGTTCTTAGAATGATAAATTATCAAAGATTGAATGACATCTTTCTTCTTCTGATTGTTTTAATCTCAGCTTGCCTGTGTTTGTAAACCTGAATGCTCTTTTATCATATAATTTTCATTTAAGCACTTGAGTAATATATATATTGGACTCTGATATAAGGTTACAAATATACTTTAAAGCACAAATTTTAGTTTAAGGCTATAGTTCTTAGTTGCTGAGTTGTTTATTACTGTAAGATTGTTAAGAATTTGTTGTGTTCACTTATAAGATTTTAGTATCGATAAAGAGAAAATTATTTATTTTTAATTAACCTATGTGTACCATAATAAAACTATTTCTCATAACACTTCATACTAGAAAAAGAGATAAGTAATTTTAAAAGCTTTGAGGTTCCACAGTGCTGTAAATAAAGGTTAATGAACACATTATGTTAATATTTTTCATAGGTGCATTATTGCAATGGGGCTTGACAAAAAAACATCTTCATCAAAAGCTAGGAAAGAAAATGCTGAGAAAAGAGAGGAATTGAAGAAGGATAAGGAGAAGCTGAGGAAGGATAAAGAGTACATGACACGAAGAAAGAATGAGATGGAGGGGAACAAAACCTTGACCTCAGCCATTTTTTCAGCTCAAGAAGAAGAAAGGGGTGTCAGAGAAGTGAGAACAGCTATGGAAGAAATGGAAAGTAAAGGAAAAGCGGGACAAAACGTTTGGGAAGATGACCAGGAAAATACATTTAAATATGGTAATCAATAATACAGAGTTCTTTTGTTGTTACGGTTGTTTTATTTTTAAAATTTGATTACCAAAATTTGCAAAAATATCTACTGACTGATATTACTCAGTTATGGTGTTAGGCAACTGTGTCACGTGTAAGGAATCTCTGACCTCCTTCCTCACTGTTTTGCATCGAGTCCTTGGTCATCTATTGTAGAGGGCAGGCCTGACCCAGAGGTGCTGAGGGTGATTGTTTGGAGGGTAGAGAGGAGAGAAAAGCAGGAGGTTTCAGAGGCTGTGTTTGGCTGCTAATCAAAAGGTTGGCAGTTCGACTCCAATAGCTGCTCTTGGCAACCTTATGGGGCAATTCCACTCTGTGCTATAGGGTTGCTATAAGTTGGAATCAACTCCATGGCAACTCTTTTTTTTTAATTGACTTCTGCACAGACCATTTTGACCAAGTAGAATTTTGATTATTTTTTTAGTTTTTGTATGAACTTGCTTTGTGGAAATTGATGAATTGCTTTGGCATAATATAGGAATAACCTAAGATTATACACTGATTGAGTATTCTATAACTAAAAACATTAGACATAGGTTTGGAATCCTGGATCCTACCTGTCTGCCTTTCTATCATCTATGTATCGATCGATTGATCGATCTGTCATCTGTCATCTATCATCTATCTCTCTATCTGTCTGTCTGTCTGTCTGTCTATCTATCTATCTATCTGTCATCATCATCATCATCATCATCTATCTATCATCTATCTACCATCTATCTATCTATCTATCATCTATCTACCTATCTATCTACCTACCCATCATCTATCATCTACCTGTCTATGTATCATCTATGCATCCATTCTTGTATGTATTCACACAGTCATTCACACACGCTCACACAGAAAAAAACCCTCTTTAATAGTAATGATAGCAACAATAATAAAAGTGCCAGTCGCTGGGTGCTCTGCCAGGCACTTATTACATACCGTCTCATTTTATCCTCACCATCCCATGTGACAGGCATTATTACAACCTCCATTTGACAGGCTGGGACACTGAGGCTCAAAGAACCTAAGTTGTTCAATGTCATAGAAAACAAGTAGAGAACTAAGATTCATATTTAGGTTTTTCTAATTCCAAAGCCCAGACTTTCAACACTGTACAGCCTCCTCTTCTGTATAAGCCATTCAGGATGCTACATACTGATGTCAGGAGGATGCGACTGAGTGTCCCTGTTATACCCAGGAGGGAAAGCCTGGATTAGAGAAGTAGTAGCCATGAGCTGGAGTGACCTGCAGAAGGGCTGGCATCAGGAAAGAGGTAGATTCCAGGTGTCTTCTTTACTGTACTTTTTTTGTTGCCACCCATTGCTGTTGAGTCAATTATAGTACAGAGTAGAACTGCCCCACAGAGTTTCCAAGGCTGTAAATCTTTATGGAAGCAGACTGCCACATCTTTCCCTCGTGGAGCGGCTGGTGGGTTTGAACTGCCGACCTTTCAGTTAGCAGCCAAGTGCTTAACCTCTGCACCACCAGAGCTCCTTTTTGTTGCTCAACAGTTTCAGAAATCCAAGAGAATAATTACAGAGACTTTAAGCACTGGCCTTTGCTTATTACTAAAATGATGCAACTATTCTAAAAAAGATTTTGCTCATAATGCTTTACCCAGTTCACCTCTCTCCATGATCCCTTCTAGTCTTTATCCTTATCTTGGCCTGAGAATTTAAAAATACCTATAGCAACAGCAATAGCAGAGAGATTAACAAATGGGATGTGTTTTTGTGTATTTTAACTTTCAAGACATGGAGGTTTATTAAAGCCATATTCAATAGAGGCTTTTCATTTTTTTTTTTTTCTTAAACCAACATGAGTAGTGCTGTGTCGTATTGTATATCTATAATGCAGCTTTCGCCCAGATATCTGTTTTGTTTGGGCTAGTTAGTGGACTTTAGATGCCCAACTCCATTAAAAAAGAGAAAGAAACAGCAGCAGCAAGGCTTCAGCTCTCTGCAGAACAGCCACTGATACTAAGGGCAACAAGAAGCTTGAGTCGAGGTCAGTGAGGGAGGGTTGCGGCTGGATTGTTGTTGACCTGGCACTGACTTACTTTCTCATTAGTGGGGATGGTAAACAACAAGCTAATTAAGTTCCCTGAAAGAAGGAAAATGGGGTGGAGAAAACAAAAGAAATTATGAAAAGGAATCCAGAAAGCATACCAGTATTCATATCCAAAATGAGATGATGCTAAGGTGGTATGTTTTGAGCTATAATGCTAATGGACTGCTCGTGGTTGGCAGGTTAATATTTAGGTGGATGACAGTGGTGGGTAGAACAAAGTCCGGGCAGTCCTAAATTTCATATTTTGAGAGAAAATACAGATGCTCCTGCAACATAGGATGCAGAGACTGTTCTCATGGTTCATGATATGCTTTTTCAATTTTATGCTCTGCTTCTAAATGTAACTATAATTGTATCCTAATTATGGACACTTGTACTTCTCTGATTTTAATCAGGTGGCTCTATTAAAGGGTACTGATGTTAATAGAGCAAATATTATGTGTCTTTTCTCCTGTTCTATGAGCAGCTCGTTCCACCTCCCAACCGTGGTCTCTGTTATTACTAATTCCTAAAATTTATTAGGTGTCCACTGTTTCTGGCACTGTCCTAACCACGTTCCAGAGATTATTGCTTCTCATACTCAACCGCAGCTTTGTGAGCCAGGTACCACCCATGTTACAATTAAGGAGCTGAAGCTTAAAGGTGTTAAGCAATTTGCTCAAGATCACACAGCTAGAAAGTATTGTGACTGAGACTCAGGTACATGACTGCTGAACCCAAATCCCTCATACTTCACCACTATGTACTACTATTGACAGAATTGCACCCATTCGCTCATGCTCTGTATGACCCACTGCTTATTTTGCGAACAGTAGCAAATATCTGTGAAGTGGTATATGTGTATGCCTGTGTGTGCGTGTGTGTATTCTGCGCCTAACCTCCACTTCCACTTTTAGGAAGACTTTTATGATTCCCTAAAATGATTTTTCAACCCTTCTTTGATTCCATTCCACTTATTTGGCACTGCCTCTTATAATTAATCATGTGTCCTGTATGAAAATCCATAGCAATAGAGTCTAGTGGTGTTTGGAACTAACATTACCGAACCTAAACCCATTGCCATCGAGTCTATTCTGAATCACAGTGAACCTATAGTACAGAATAGAACTGCCACCCAGGGTTTCCAAGGAACGGCTCGTGGATTCAAACTGCCACTCTCTTGGTTAGCAGCTGAGCTCTTAACCACTGTGCTACTAGGGCTCCATGTATAAAAACTACTATAATATGAATACATCATCTCTTGTATACCTACATTTTATTTCCTGAACAATTGGAAACTCCTTGATTGCAGGGGTTGTGTTTCTGTAAAATCTTTTATTTTGCAATTTTATCTTCTTCCATATAGAAGTTTCTACATAAAGGTTTGTTGTTGGACAACCAAGTGGGCCAAATGAGGAATTATCCTATAACCTGGCCTGCAATATTTGGGTCAAGATATTTCTATATTTACTATGTCCTGTTTGTGCCATGCAACATAAACCAAATTCTTTACTTTGCTTATTTTACAGTTTTGTTTTACTGGTATTATTTCACATTTCTTACTCCTCATATTAACTCCCTTTCATGAAAACATTCGTGTGATGACTTCTCTTTGTCTGCATTTCTTCCTTACAGTTTTTGATTTTACTTTTCCTTTTACATCTACCTCATACCTTCTCTGCTTTAAAGGAGTTTCTTCAGGTGCTGAAGGCATGCATTTCTAAATTAAGTTTCTTTCATTGTAGCAGGGCGGACAGCTCTCAAGTAATTACCTGAGAGGTCCCCGCCACTGGGAAAAGAGCCGCGATATTTAATAACTGAAACACGCAAAATAGGGAAACTTTTATTTTCCCTGCAATTTTTATTTTAAAGATAAGTGTTTATTTGCTTAATTGGTTCTGCATGAGATCCTTTTGCTCTCTATACTTGGCATGTTGTCACTTCAAGATTTTTCATTTTTGGTGGAAAGAAAAAGGGTGACAATTAAATATGAAAGGTGAAAAATTATAACCACAAGGGACAGGTGGAGTTTATCTGATGTGACAATTTCCTTTTTCTGCTACAGATTTGTTGCGCCTCTATAGGGAATGCAGTGAATTAATGGCCGTGACAGGAATATTCAGTTTTCTAAGAATTTTTATGCTTAGAATGCAATTATTTCATTATTGTAGGAATGAATAATGTATACTATTTTAGTTCTGGTCTAAGTATAGAATCCTTCATAATGCCTTTTCGTGATGTCCACTTGGTTCTCAAAGAACGTGCTATTCACAGTGTTACTTCTCAGGCCCTCAGACTTGATTAATTGAATTTTTTCACTTCACTGTTCATTAACTTGATATCCAAATATTTTGAACATTCTTCATATGAAATATGACCTCACTGGTTCTCCAAATTAACTTTCATTATTGTAACCCTGTTCTCTTCATTTTTAATTTATTTATGATTTGTTGTTTTCTCTCAAGCTCTTCCCTTGTCCATTTTTGTCATTGTAGATGATCATGTCCATTTATAAATGAACTTTTATTAGGTTTCAGCCTTGTCATTTGAAGCTTCATTTCTTTTGTGCTTTTGTATATGTAACTGATTGCAATCTTTGATCATTTGCTGCTAGTTTTCCATGTTCACTAATTTGTGTGAAAAATAAGTGAAGAAAGGCCCAGGGAAGAGAGGATAATGGAGTCAAAGTTCTCATTAAAAGGAAATGGGTTAAGTATTAGGGATTCTATTTTCATTCTCATACCGAAGATTTTCTTTTGTCAGAATATGAAGAAGATTTTGAAGTAGATGAGGAGAAACAAGATGGGAAAGCTAATGAAGAAGGACAGGCTGATGATCAAATGAATGGAATGACAAAGTCACCCTCAGATGATGAAAAAGATCATTTAGACCCTGAAAAAGACAGTGAAACCTCGTCACAGAAGGCACCAGATGCCGATGACAATGGGAAAGATGAAAGTGATGAATGTTCCTACAGTGAATTGGAAGAGGATAAACAAGGCGAGTTGTTTAGCTTCTCACATGTCATAGTCTGTTTAGTGTGTGTACTTACTACTTTTCATTATATTTAATGAGATAATTTTTTAAGGGAATGTTTAGGGCAGGGTTCTCTGGCCAGAGAATGCTGATCAATCAGCCTTCCACAGATATCGAAGTCCTGAAATCACTTGTTATTCTCTTTTTCTAATTTCCTGAGATTTTTCAACAGGGTGTTCAGTAGAGCTTGTAATGATAGTTCTGTTTACTTAAAAAGTTACCATATTTTCTGTCCCAAATGTTTACTTACACCATTTTATGGCTTTGGAAAAATGAAAAGTACAGGGTCACTATGAGTCGGAATCAACTCAACAGCACTGGTTTTTTTTTTTTTTTTTTGGTTTATAGCCTAATCAATTAAAAGTTGGAGATGTCTGCCTAAGTTCTTTTTTTTTTTTTTTAAGTTACCTTGAACACAGCAAGCTGCCATGTTAGTTACATGGAAAAATTATTTCTCTTGACAAAGGTGGCTTCCTCACAATTTTCAAGTCTATAATGGCACTGAATATTCACAGAAAAAATGGAAAGTTTTACAGGGAGAAAGAAGCCCTCATCACCTGAGATATATTGTGAATTTTTAAGACCATAATTAAATTCTGTCCAGTGAAAGGAAGAAATCATTTCCTGCTCTGTCCTATCAGAGAGTTTGGCCAAGTAGTTCTTAATTAATCAAGCACCTCTCCTGGTGCATCCTGGGCATTTATCAATAATAAAAATAGCTGCTCCTTATGTTTATGTATGTGTATGTCTTTACAGTTTGCTTCTGACTAAATCATGAGGTCATACAGGGGTGGATTATCCAATAAGCAAGGTAAGCAGATCAAAGATGAGGTGAAACCTGTGTGAAATTGTTCACTACAGATTAGTAAATATAAGGAAGCCTGCGCTTACTTTGCTTACTGGGTCATCCGCCCCTGTCAGGGGTTATAAATTTAAAAAGAGGCTTTGATTCTGCAGGAAGGTGCTGTGGGATTGGGAAACAGACAGATGCCAGTCATACCTAGAAGCAGAATCTTTAATGTGGTGAAAAAAATGTGAAATTTTTCACTACCTATGATCTGGTAAGCAAGGTAGGCACCATGCTTACCTTGCCTATTGGATAATCTGCCTCCGAGGTCACAAAATGATGACATTTTGAGTTGTTGTTCATTTTCCTCATTTTTTTACCTCTCAATTTTTTTCTGTATAAAATCAAAAAATTCTGAATTTGTTGAGTTTATAAAGATAGTATAAAATAAGAGTAATTAAATAATCACAATATAAAGTATTTAGTTTATAGTTCTACTCCCCTTAATAAAAAAATTCAAATAAATCAATTGTAAATTTCATATACGTGTGTACAAAGCAATAAAATAAAGAGCAGAAACTATTTAAGGTAGCAGAGGAGATAATTTTACAAAGTACCAGAGATTGGACCATGGCTGTACTTGAACTCAAAATTTAATTCTGGCCTTCCTGACAGCCAAGGTAAAGAGTGAAAAATTAGAATGATGTTAATTATCAATAAATTTGAAAACATTTGTAGTTGAAAGAGCTACTCATGATTAATATTCAGGCACTGAAGTATATTTTTTTTAAAGTCTTAGAACAGGCCTTCTTTATAATTTATCTCAATACCTACATTTTATGTTTCATAGACTAGATATATGTAATATATATACTCCTTTCTCAATTTGAATGTGAATATTGGATTTATGTTTCTATTCCTACATGATGGAGAAATTTTTAAAAATTCATGGAAAAGTGACGTCCGCTGACTCAATAATTTTAAAGAAAATATAAAAATGACTTGAACCTGGAAACAGTTGAAACAATGTTTGCATATAAATATAACTAGTTCAAAACAGAAAATTTTTTATTTCTTCAGTAATGGGGAATTATTACATTACTGATTTCATAAAAATTCAGTACGCTCTTTGGATATCTCTTTGGGGATTATTTTTGTGCTGCATAATCACCTTGCTTTCTTGGGTTAAATGAATCTTTTTTTTCTAAGACAGACTAATTTGTTTTATGTTCAAACAGAGAAGGATGTAGGCAGTACTTGGATCTTCCTTGGAGGGAAAGCTTTAATCATTTAGACCTGTAATTATTGAATAATTGAGAGCGATAAGTAAGCTCTAACATTGAAAACTGCTTACATATAACTAGTTGTAATCCTAAAATTTATAAAGACATCATATAATTGAAAAATGGAATAGTCACATGGTAGGCACTGTTTATTAAGATTCTATTATGTACTAAGTAATTTACATGAATTGTCTCATTTGCCTCAATGTTAAAAAAGCAGGTTCTTATTAATGTCCATTTTATAAATAAGTAAATTTCAAAATTGTGAGATTACACAGCTAGTAAGAGGAGCAGTTAGGATGCAAATATTACCCAGCTTGAAAGCCTGTGTTTTGGAGAAATGATATGAATTTTGATTTTAGAAAATATCCACTTATATAAACTAAACTAAAGCAACCCTCTTCATAAAATGGTTTTGTTTCCTTAAATGCCTTCTTTAGAGGCATTTATCTTGACCTCTTCTCCTTATCCTATTCTCTAGCTTGTTTTTTGTTTTGTTTTGGTTTTTTAAGTTTGTTTTTAAACAGAGGATGTAAAAAATGGACTTTCCCTAATTTTATCCAAATTTACCTTTCTCCTCCCTAGACAATTCCTCCCTAAGCAGTTTGTTGATTATTACCACCAGGAATACGAAGTGTTTATATTAGCAGCATATTATCAAATTATATTTACACTATACAAGTATTATGGGAATCTTTATTATTGGAAGAAAAAAATCTATAGAGATAGCTACATGTCCACAGATAGAGAATATACAGTGTTTCGAATAGATACATAATGGAAGTCATGAGAACATGTAAAGTCTAATTCACAAACATTGGGAAATTTAAGAGCCACAAATTAAATTGGCCAAGCGTTTTATTTCGTTGTTTCCATAAAAATGTTACTAAGCTATCCTTTTAAAGGGCTCTTTTTTTTTTTCTTATAACTTTTATTGTGCTTTAAGTGAAAGTTTACAAATCAAGTCAGTCTCTCACACAAAAACCCATATACACCTTGCTACACACTCCCAATTACTCTCCCCCTAATGAGACAGCTCTCTCCCTCCACTCTCTCTTTTGGTGTCCATTTTGCCAACTTCTAACCCCCTCCACCCTCTCATCTACCCTCCAGGCAGGAGATGCCAACATAGTCTCAAGTGTCCACCTGATCCAAGAAGCTCACTCCTCACCAGCATCCCTCTCCAACCCATTGTCCGGACCAATCCATGTCTGAAGAGTTGGCTTTGGGAATGGTTCCTGTCCTGGGCCAACAGAAGGTCTAGGGGCCATGACCATGAGGGTCCTTCTAGTCTCAGTCAGACCATTAAGTCTGGTCTTTTTATGAGAATTGGGGGTCTGCATCCCACTGCTCTCCTGCTCCCTCAGGGGTTCTCTGTTGTGTTCCCTGTCAGGGCAGTCATCGGTTGTAGTCGGGCACCATCTTCTGTTCTCAAGATGATGTGGTCTCTGGTTTATGTGGCCCTTTCTGTCTCTTGGGCTCATAATCGCCTTGTGTCCATGGTATTCTTCATTCTCCTTTGATCCAGGCAGGTTGAGACCAATTGATGCATTTTAGATGGCTGCTTGCTAGCGTTTAAGACCCCAGATGCCACTCTTCAAGTGGGATGCAGAATGTTTTCTTAATAGATTTTATTATGCCAATTGACTTAGATGTCCCCTGAAACCATGGTCCCCAAACCCCTGCCCCTGCTACAGTGGTCTTCAAAGCATTCAGTTTATTCAGGAAACTTCTTTGCTTTTGGTTTAGTCCAATTGTGCTGACCTCCCTGTATTGTGCGCTGTCTCTCCTTTCACCTAAAGTAGTTCTTATCTACTATCTAGATTAGTGAATGCCCTTCTCCCACCCTCCTTCCCTGCCCCCTCTCGTAACCATGAAAGAATGTTTTCTTCTCAGCTTAAACTATTTCTGAAGTTCTTATAATAGTGGTCTTACACAATATTTGTCCTTTTGTTAAAGGGCTCTTTTTATCCTTGGTACTTACATTAAAACATGGCCTTTATTCTGCAATAAAATCTCATTGCTTATTACTGTTTCTTTCCTACAACTCCAACCTCTCTTATTTTTCATTCCTTTATTTCGATAACCCACTCTTGTGTTATTCAAAAACATGCCTTTTTAGCATGTGGCGTATCAGTGTTAGAGATTTCATCTAGCAAACAAGTAGCATGTATTAAAAAAGAACGACAGGATAGATTCTTTGGAACATTCTGTTGAAAAGCCAGACAGCATTTCATCTTCAAAAGTTTAAGAGGCATATTGTGACCACTGGGTCCCAGACACCAGTACATCCTTTTTATTGACATGATTAAGAATCTTGCTGTTAGTATTTGGATGTGTTTCATTTGAACCTGCCTGTACCTATTCCCAGAGGGCAAACAATTGCCCAGGCTGTCATTCTTGTGATAAGTCTACCCCATTTAAACTGCCAGCTAACAGTTATGTTGCCCCACCTCGATGAATACACTGTGCTGAGCAGCCTGTTAGAGGTAGAGTGCGATGGATGGAAAACTGATTAAGAGAGGACCCTTGTTTAGGAATGATGTCAGAAGACTCGCTATCATTTAAAAAGAGTGACAGCTTCCTTTTCTCTGCATTTGTGTTGGCAACTCAAGGCACTAATTCACTAGTTGAAATATATTGTCATAGATGAATGTTATAAGGTTGAAGGGAAAAGCACCTTGTTGCTGAGAATAAACTTTTATACTTACATGGACAGTTTGGAAAGCAGCATCTGTGAGAAGAGGTAAAGACTAAGCAGCTCCTTATGAGAAAGAGATAGAGCTAGAGCTAGAGAAGTCTGTCTCCAGAATGTGAACAAAAGAAAGCAAAACATGAAGCAATTTTTTTTTTTTCTCCAGTAAGAAGGATGATTATTCCCTTTGTGGTATTTTTCAATCTAAGGGAAGAAGTAGGCTGTATAGACTTTTAAAATCCCAGAGTCACAAGAATATTCTGTTTACTTGACTTACTGATTTCAAGAATCTCACTCTTCATTTCTTGGCCTGATTATGAGCTGTGAAGAGAAGCATATGAGTGGAGGCTTCTCCTTCTGTTCTGAAATTCTCTGTGCTATGAAGCCACACCCTGCTGACTTCAGTGTAACTTCTCTGCTCTCGGACCAGGAACTAATGCCTATAGTTACAAAGGAGATGATTATAGGAATATTATTGGTGACATTCTGGTCAAGGTATGAATGTGTGATTTTTTTTATGATTAGTCAAACTTTAATTTTTCTTAGTGGTAAGAATTCCTCAATCTATAGTCCACTTTTTGATTGTTGAGGTAGGAACTCACAGCTTTCAGGTGAATGGTTAAATGAAGCACCATCCCTTAATTCACATAAAATACCTTTATAGAAGACATTTCTCTACACTTTTAAATCTGTCTTGTATATAGCAAAGGCACTAACTAGACACTCAATAAAATCTTGAAGAATGAAGGGCCAACATCACAATGTGATAATGTGATTTGATTCTCAATATTTTAACTACTCATTTTAATATTTAGGAAATATAATTAAAAGTAAATCTGGAGGAGATTTTAAGCTTGCTTTGTTTTCTTTTCCTTCTGGAATGTCTCCATTTACCTGTAGATATCTATCCACACAAAATAATGCATACGTTTATTTGCAATGATGAATTGAGACATTTTACTTCATGATAATCATTACAAATGTGAGGACGTATGCTCTCTCTTAAGACAAATAGGGTCGCTATGAGTTGGAATCGCAGTCAACAGCAACGGGTTTTTTTTTTTGATCTAAGACAAATAACTAGGTACTGTTCATAGCTTCATAGCTTAAATTTAAGAAATTATGCTTCTGTTAATATTAAGCATACATTCTTACAATTTTTATCAGGTACAAAGCACTTGTCTAATCAGTATTATTGCACATGAAAATATTGACCAAACCACAGTATCTAATATGAACTGGAAACAGATTTTCATGAACTCATGAGTATAATCAATACAAAGTAATTAATACAAGTAACAGTAAACCAAAAAACCTGTTGCCATTAAGCCAATTCTGATTCATAGTGACCCTGTAGGACAGAGAAGAACTGCCCCATTAAAAAAAAAAAAAAATTTTTTTTGTTTCCCAAAGTACCGCTGATGGATTCAAAGTGCTGACCTTTTGATTAGCAGCTGTAGCTCTTAACCACTGAGCCACCAGGGCTCCACAAGTAGGATGTATAAATTCATGTATTATGGCTAACTTGAAGAAAATAGGAACAGAATTTATTCGGAGTTTGCTGTGGACTCTTGGGCCAAGGAATGAGAGAGACATGATAAATACCAGAGTTCAGAAGAATGTTGGGTCCGTTTGGTTGGGACACATGGTATGCCATTGGGGTGAACTAAGATTTTAACTAAATTGACATATTTGAGTTTGTGCACTTGAATTGAGGTGGCTGTATGAGTATGAGCTTCAGGCTAGTAAACTAAAAACAAAGTAGTTAAAATCAGGGCACTAACTGAGGGAAATGGTGAATTTAAACTGTAGTAAAACCATGCACCACGCGAGTGAGTGAGGAAATGATTGGAAACAAAGATCAGGATCTGTAATTGCTTTAAAATAGACGATATGGCTACTAATTTCAATAAGAGCTTGGCACCATTAGGAGAAGCAACAAAGACCTTACCGAACGTGTGCATTTGCTCTGTTATGCTTATGCAAAGGAGAGGCAGTGCCCATCTAGAGTGCGTAATGTAGAATGTAGTCTCTGTGGAGGCAGGGATCTGGCTTGCCTTTCTTGCCATTGCACCTCCAACACCTAGAACATTGCTTGGCACATAGAATGTGTTCGTTATATATCTAATGAATGAGTGAATCTATACAGGGGTAGGAAGGTGAGGACAACTCAGAACCTTAGCTGTGGGATAGGAGAGCAGCGTTCCTCATGAATTTGCTGAACTGGTGTTGATTGTGGAAGTACATGTGGTTGGCTCTTGGTTAGGTGTATATCAAGTGGGAATGACTGATTTTTTTTAAGATGCTACCGTTATTATTCAAATCCTTCTATTGCTTCCCAGACCACATGACTAAAAGCTAAAATTGACTAGGCAAGCAGTGTAAACAGTGGGGATTACTGCCTCATAGCTCTAGTGAAAAATATATGTCATTTTTGTGATTACTCACACAGTATTTAGTAAATACTAGGTGGTATAGAGGTTAAAAGCCATGGCTGCTAACCAAAAGGTTGGCAGTTGGAATTTACCAGGCCCTTCTTGGAAACCGTATGGGGCAGTTCTACTATATCCTATAGGGTCACTATGAGTCGGAATCGACTCGATGGCAGTGGGTTTTCTATTAAGTTACTTGGAGCCCTGGTAGCACAATGGTTAAGTGCTCAGTTACTAACGCAGAGATTGGTGGTTCGAACCCAGAGAGCAAGCTCCTCAGGAGAAAGACCTGGTGATCTGCTCCCATAGTGGTTACAGCCTAGAAAACCCTACCTGTAGTTCTACTCTGTCACATGAGGTCGCTATGAGTCATAAATCCACTCTACAGCACACAACAATATTAAGTAACTGAGTGACAAATGTATTTTCATATACATAGTATCACAGTCAGTGTTGGAAATAATTTAAGGAAGGTTTTGATTGTAAAAATCTTTTGCTTTGTATTCATATTGAGTGTTTTAGGGTGTTTCCAATGGACTCTGCAGGCTCTAAAGTGAAGGACAAAATGAAGAGTGACCACTGGAGACTGAAAGAGAGGATAGCCTATGAAGCCCATGAGTTCTGAGTTTTTGGAGACAGCTATTTTCCATTTGTCATCCTTGGTGGTAACTGGAAAATCAGCTAAGAGAAGCACTGGTGGTTCAATGACAGCGGGTATATTTTGTTTGAAGGCCTTCAGTGGGTAGAGGGGTGTTTTGATTTTACTAGTATGCATGATAAAAGAAATATTTTATAAAACTTGCTACTTTATAGCTAGTGGACACTAAGTTTTATTTAAACTTTCTGGACCTCATTTTTTGGATGTAGAAAAAGAAGATAATAACCATCTCATGGGATTAAATGAGATGTTTATAAAGTGCTTAACTCATTGTTTGGTATACCAAAAACAATAGGTACATAATCATGATCAGGTTTTATCTTTTTCCTCACTAAATGGTAGCTGTAATTACTACTCTTAATGAACTGTGCAGAAGAGTTGGAGGACTCATAGAAAGGAATTTAGCAAAATATACCACAAGTATGATGTCATAGAAGGAAAAAGACTGATTTGACTAGGCTAATTTTTTTTTCTCATGTGATTTCTACAATGACATACGGAGAGCAGGTAAAATTATCCACATTTTACAGTCAAAGATACAGAAGCTTAAGTGTTATTGCTACTTGCCGTCCAGTCATCTGACTCACAGAGACCCCATGTGTACAGAGTAGAACTGCTCCATAGGGTTTTCCAGGATATGACCTTTCAGAAGCAGATTGCCAGGCCTGTCTTCTGAGGTGCCTCTGGGTAGGTTTGAACCACCTATCTTTTGGTTAATAGTCCAGCACTTAACCATATGCCCACCCAGGGACTCAAGAGAAATTAGGTAGCATAACCAAAGTCAGGGCTAATAAGTAGCTGAGTCATGATTTGAACACCTAGACTTGTCTTACATGAAAGTATATTTTATTCCCTCAATCTCATGTTGTTTGAGATAAAATTTTACTACTGGTGATGCAAAGATGGAATAGCTGTCAGTGACATGAAAAGGGGAAACAATGAAGAATTTAAAGAGAGAAAAGTCAGAGATCCTGCTTAGAACATGAAACCGTGACGCCAAACTTGCTGGCTTTGGCCAGGGCCTCAAGCAACCAGTGCAGATCATTTCTTCACCTTAAAGACCAATAGCAGAGTCTTCCAGTGCCTGTTCCAGAAGGAAACACAGGAAGGATGAAATACTGGAGGGCCAGATGTAATGGGGCAAGGGTAGGAGTTTTTACCAACATGTTGCCAAGGTAATTTCCCCTCCATGATAATATATATATATATATATATATATATATATATATATATATATATTCGTTGAAAGTTTCTTTATATGAGTTTCCTATATATATATATATTCATTGAAAGTTTCTTTATATGAGTTTCCTATATATATATATATATATATATATATATATATATATATATAAACTTGCTTTATTCCTAAGAGAATAAATAAAATTAGTTTTGAAATTTCCATTCCATGGCCCTAAAACTGGAACTTTTTTTTTTCTTCTTCTTTCTTTTTTTGGTAGACAGCCTTGCCCCCTGTCTGTATGAAAATGAGAGCAAGAAATGAAAGCGAAACTAAATTATACACTGAGGTTAGAGAGAAATTTGAAAACCGAAGTGAGTTTATATAGGAGGCCAAGTACCCTCAGCATTTTGGAGCTATCCATTCCCCTAATCTTGCCTCTCTGAAGGAAATTGAAACAGTATGTTTCAGCCTTTTGGAATAAAACAATTAATGTTGTTGTTGTTGTTAGGGGCCCTCGGGTCACTTCCGACTCACACTACTTACACAACAGAACAAGACACTGCCTGCCGGTCCTGCGCCATCCTCACAATCATTGCTATGCTTGAGCCCTTCCTTGCAGCCACGGTGTCACTCCATCTCCTTGAGGGTCTTCCTCTCTTTCGCAGATCCTCTACCAAGAAAAAGAAAGGAAAAAAAAAAAAAAGAATAAAAGCTACTAAAGAAAGATTGAGGCACACTTTTTTATTTTTAAGTATGTGACCAACTCCCAAAGCCAAAGTAGGAGTCATCATGTCAATATTCAGATAGTAGATAATGAAAACGAATATTTTTGGAAGCTCAGGAACAAGTATAACATTGTGACCTAGCTAATTGTTCAAATAATGAACGGCGTTGATTCAATCGATAACAAGTTGTTTTTCTTTTTTTAAAAAAGCAAATTGTTAAGACTAAAGGGAGAGAGAGATCAGAATGGCCAAGGTTTCTGAACAGGTGTAAATAAGCTGGAGAACAACTGTCCTTGATCTGCTGTGTTCCCTACAGAGAGACAGCATATCCAGATTTCATAAAAAGGAGACAAGGAAAGAGTGGCTAAAGTACGTGATTCCTTTGAGATATAACGGTTATCTGGTGCTTGTCAAGGTAGTTGGGAGAGAAGAACAAATGGAATTGTACCTAAGGGGTTCTGTTGCCTAAAGGCTTTTTAGAGTTTGTTTTTGACTGCTGTGTAGCATCTTTCAAATCTTTGTGGAAACTCTGATATGTCTCTGAGACTCCCCTTAAAAAGCTGAGACATGTCCTGGAGAGCCAGTGGGGCTGGAGGGACGAAGAGAAGAGGATAAGGGGAAAGATAGGCACTTCTTCCCTTAAAGTCTGTGTCAGCTACTACAGCCATCCGTGCAGCTGCCAAGCAAAAATAAAAAGAATAGTAAAAAGACAAAGTAGCACCCAGAGAAGGGAAAGCAACAAAGCTAGGCAGCATTTAAGTGTAGCATATTTCATTTGAAAACGTCTTCTATAAAAAGCAATGGTAGATATTGGCGGTAATTGTACACATGATTGATGTCACTGAATTGTACACGTGAAAGATGTTGAATTGGCAAATGTTGTGTTACATATATTTTTACAAAAAAATTTTAAAAAGCAGTTATAAACAAACCTATTGACTACAAAAGGAAATTTGTATTTATCTGGCATGCAGCAGCGTATGTAGTGACATCTATGCTGTGTGTCTTCCATAAAGAGATTCAGTGTGTATGCTACTTTCTTGGAGAATTTTTAAGTATTTGGGTAGCACGTTAACTATTTTTGGTTACTGGAAGTTTCTAGACTGCCTATCTGTAGCACACATGAGGGTTCTTCTGCCTAGGTCTCCTAGAAGCCCTTTTACTGATTATGTATGTAAAACTCCATCCCTGCTTCCAAGGACAGTCCTTGGTGACTGGAGTTGCTTTGTCCTCAGGCACAAAGAACCTGGAAGTGCCTCGGAGCCTGTGTCCCCTAAGGTGGACTGTAGACACTCTCTGAGTGCTGTAAAAGTATAAAAGCCCAGCATCTTTCCTCAAGGGAGAACAAGCTCCAATGTAATTTACATTTCACAGATCCCTGTGGGATCAGGCTGAGGCTGGGATGTTGTTTGAAATAGCACCCTTGATTGACTTCTTCCCCTTCACTGCTCTGCTTCCCCTACTCCCTTAAGAGATTCTCCTGGAGCACTTCTTTAATAAACCCCCCTGCGCCTGAATCCTCATCTCATCATCTTTTTTCTGAGGAACACAACCTAAGGCAACATCTCCTTCTACACACACCTGATTGGTCTGAGAACCATCTCGAGCATCACCTTGAAACATTCATTGTATGTAAACCCAATACTGTCAAGTCGATTCCGACTCGTAGTGACCCTATAGTTCAGAGTAGAACTTCCCCATAGGGTTCCCAAGGATTGATTAGTGAATTTGAACCACCGACCACTTGGTTAGCAGCTAATGTTAACCACTGTGCAACCAGGGTAGGTACTATGAAAATGGGTATATCTTCTTACCACACACAGCTACCAGAGTATATTAGGATGCTGGGGTGTTTTGGTAGATAAAAATTTAAATTTCATGCACAGAAAATACCATGGCTATACAAAAGAATAATCAAATAAATGTTTTTGCCAGCCAAACAAAGGATTGACCAATGTTTTCTATAACAAAGTACATATTTATAAAGATTTTCTAATAAAATGATTTTCAAAGCAAAACAATAGGATTGGTTTTCAGTTAAATGCAATTTCTGATTAAAAAGTTTTATAGACTCATGGATTCATAGTTTGCTTTTTTAATCATGACTTTTATGTACAGTATATGGGAGTAAGGTATCAAATCTAATAAAATGTATTAATTTATTTTTTATATTATCAACTGCTAATACAGTTACTACAATTAAACCAACTGCTTTATGGAAATACAATGATGTCATCATTTAAATTTTTTTATAGATAGAAAAACTGCTTCATCAGCCTCATCCAGAAGTCACCGAAATTCTAGTTGCAGTGAAGACGAATCTTCAGTGGAGGACAGGGATGCCCACAATGAAAACAGTCCAGAAGAAGGTGCCAGAAGCTCATCTTCTCAGGAGATGAATGAAAATGATGAGCCAGGAAAATCCCATCTTCCAACTGGTGAATCCCTAGAAATTGAAACTGAAGACCAAAAACTAAAAAAAGCAAATGTGGAGATCAAGCCAGTGTTAATAGAGGAAAGCTCTGAGAATGTTAAAGAAGAAATGGAGAAAGGGGCCCAAGTGATTGCAGAGGGCATATCTGCCATGTCCAGGGATCATCTTTCCAAGGAAGAAAAGGAAAAGCATAAGAGTAAGCTTTGGGAAGGAAGCATTGCTAAGGCAAAGGATGAAAAGGCAGGTGCCCCTGGGGTAGATAAAGAAGGTGGTAAGTATGGCCATTGAGTTGAGCCACCGTTGTCCTTGCGCATGGAAGTTGATTTGCTCATTGCATTCTGCCAACGCTTGGGGTGTACAATTGTGATAATGCCGGAGACATTAAATTCTTTTCCTGTTTCTCTCTTTGTTACATAATCATAAATGTATTTTCTGCTTGCTGTTTTCCTTCTATTGCATTTTGAAAATTACTTGATAATGCTTATGTAGCCTGTTTCATATTTTCTGTAAATTTTTTCTATAGTAATTCTATCTCAAGAATCAAATAAAACACAATGTATGTCTGAAGGCAAGGATATGTGTGGCTTTTTAGAGGTTATTTAATACTAGCAATGCCACTTGTTCTTAACTATATATGCATTTACATATACATAACTGACATTGATCAGCTGCTTGCTACATACCAGGCACTATCCTAAATGCTTACATGTATTAACTCATTTAATCCTGACAACAGTCCAGTCTTCCCAAAATTAGGTTCTGTTATTGTCATCTCTTTTTTGCTGATGAAGAAATTGTGGCTTGGAGAGGTTAAATAAATTTCCAAGGATTATATAGCTAATACGGGGCAGTCCCACGATTTGAATACAGGCCAAATAGAACCAAAATTCCTAAAGATTTCCTATTTTATTTGTGCAATTTAGATCAAAATACGAAAATTTAATAAAAATTCCAAACTTTGAATACAGGCCAAATAGAACCAAAATTCCTAAAGATTTCCTATTTTATCTGTGCAATTTAGATCAAAATACGAAAATTTAATAAAAATTCCAAACTTCCTTTTGAGTTTCTCTCTGAAACTGATTACTTCTCGATCCGTGGGTTTCCTGGTAATGTAGGTGGCTCCATTTGACATGGGGAAGAATGAGGGGTGTCAGAAAAATCAGTCCCCAGTACCTTGGACAAATGGAAGGTCTTATACTTTTCTCAACTTTAGGAGGACAGTTAAGGGACTGAGTTGTGTCCTGTGGACAGAGCAATTGGATTGTGCCTGCCAGATACCTGGATCTCACATAGACACCCTGTGCTCTGTACTGGGTACCATAGCCTTTTCCTGCTCTCTCTCATCGTCTCCTCCTGCCAGCATGGTGGGCATTCTTCCTATTTCCAAGATATAATTTTGTTTTCACATTTTAATATTTCTAAAATCCAGCTGTGTTTTAAAATTTATGAATATGTTCAGTGTCTATAATGTTTCTTTTAAAAACTCAGTGCTGTTGAGTTGATTTCAACTCATAACGACTCTGTAGGACAGAGTAAAACTGCCCCCGTAGGTTTCAAAGGTTGTAAATCTTCAAGAAAGCAGGCTGCCACAGCTCTCTCCCATGGAGCAGCTGGTGGGTTCAAACCACCAAGCTTTTGGTTAGCAACAAAGTACTTAACTGTATGACCAGGCCTCCTCAATGTTTCTTTTAGGTCCTTAAAATCTGTTACTAAACCACCGGAACCTGCCTCTAAGAATGGAGGATATTGAATAACTATCTTTTAATTCAAGTATTATTAACTTCCTTCCATGTGAAAGGCAGCATGGTTGATAAGAAATGTGTAACGGGGTGTTTCTCTCATGAAATGTTAGGAAGAAGGGCTGGCACATACATGACTGGACAGAGACCAGTAGTGATAAGTACAATCAGAGAAAATATGAAAGCTATGGGGCTTCAAAGGAAGAGAAGTCTTATTTGGTTAAGGACATCTTGAAAGGTTTCATGCAGGAAGTGTTCAAGGAAGACTTTAAAACTTAGGTAAGACTTTGAAGGTGAGATGCAGGAAGATAAATGCATTCCTGAGAGTGGGGTATAACAAGGGACATGACCTTGGCATAAGTTATTGAAAATAATTCTAGAATGAAGATTAGCAAACTATGTCCCATGGACCAAATTCAGCCTACTATCTGTTTTTGTACGTCTTGCGAACTACAGTTTTTACATTTTTAAATAGTTGAAAAAATCAAAGGAAGAATATTTCATGAAGTGGAGATTTTATAAAATTCAAATTTCAGTGTCTATAAATAAAGTTTTATTGGAACACAGCCCTGCCCATTTGTTTACGAATCATCAATGGCTACTTTTGCATTAGAATGACAGTGTTCAGTTGTTACAACACAGATCCCAAGGCCCAAAAATCCTAAGTATTTACTATCTGACTCTTTACGGAAAAAGTTTGCCCACATCTGCCCTAGAATTATAACACAAAGACTCCCAATATTTTCAAAAGGAGTTTCGTCATATATGTGTCAAAATCTTGCTAAAGTATTTTTGAAGCCCTTGTTGTTGTTGTTGTTAGGCGCTGTTGAGTCGGTTCCGACTCATAGAGACCGTATGCACAACAGAATGAAACACTGACCAGTCCTGAGCCACCCTTACAATCATTATTATGCTTGAGCTCCTTGTTGCAGCCTCTGCGTCAACCCACCTCGTTGAGGGTCTTCCTCTTTTCCGCTTGACCCTGTACTCTGCCAAGCATGATGTCCTTCTCCAGGAACTGATCCCTCCTGACAACATGTCCAAACTATGTGAGACGCAGTCTCGCCATCCTTGCCTCTAAGGAGCGTTCTGGCTGTAATTCTTCCAAGACAGATTTGTTCGTTCTTTTGGCCGTCCATGGTATATCAATATTCTTTGCCAACACGACAACTCAAAGGCATCAATTCTTCTTCGGTCTTCCATATTTACTGCCCAGCTTTCACATGCATATGTTGCGATTGAAAACACCATGGCTTGGGTCAGGCGCACCTTAGTCTTCAAGGTGACATCTTTGGTCTTCAACACTTTAAAGAGGTCCTTTGCAGCAGATTTACCCAATGCAATGAGTCTTTTGATTTCTTGACTGCTGCTTCCATGGCTGTTGATTGTGGATCCAAGTAAAATGAGATATTTGACGACTTCAGTCCTTTCTCCGTTTATCATGATGTTGCTCACGGGTCCAGTTGTGAGGATTTTTGTTTTCTTTATGTTGAGGTGCAATCCATACTGAAGGCTGTGGTCTTTGATCTTCATTAGTAAGTGCTTCAAGTCCTCTTCACTTTCAGCAAGCAAGGTTGTGTCATCTGCATAACGCAGGTTGTTAATCAGTCTTCCTTCAATCCTGATGCCCCATTCTTCTTCATATAGTCCAGCTTCTCATATTATTTGCTCAGCATACAGATTGAATGGGTACAGTGAAGGAATACAACCCTGACACACACCTTTCCTGACTTCAAACCAATCGATATCCCCTCGTTCTGTCCGAACAACTGCCTCTTGATCTATGTAAAAGTTCCTCATGAGCACAATTAAGTGTTCTGGAATTCCCATTCTTCGCAATGTTATCCATAGTTTGTTATGATCCACACAGTCAAATGCCTTTGCATAGTCAGTAAAACACACATAAACATCCTTCTGGTATTCTCTGTTTTCTTCCAGGATCCATCTGACATCAGCAATGATATCCCTGGTTCCACGTCCTCTTCTGAAACCAGCTTGAATTTCTGGCAGTTCCTTGTTGATGCACTGCTGCAGCCGTTTTTGAGTGATCTCCCGCAAAATTTTGCTTGAATGTGACATTAATGATATTGTTCTATAATTTCCACATTTGGTTGGGATCGCCTTTCTTGGGAATAGGCATAAATATGGGTCTCTTCCAGTCAGTTGGCCAGGAAGCTGTCTTCCATATTCCTTGGCATAGATGAGTGAGCACCTCCAGTGCTGCATCCGTTTGTTGAAACATCTCAATTGATATTCCAATAATTCCTGGAACCTTGTTTTTTTCACCAATGCCTTCAGAGCAGCTTGGACTTCTTCCTCCAGTACCATCGGTTCCTGATCATATGCCACCTCTTGAAATGGTTGAACATTGACTAATTCTTTTTGGTATAATGACTCTGTGCATTCCTTCCATCTCCTTTTGATGCTTCCTGAGTCATTTAATGTTTTCCGCATAAACTCCTTCACTATTGCAACTCGAGACTTGAATTTTTTCTTCAGTTCTTTCAGCTTGAGAAATGCCGAATGTGCTCTTCCCTTTTGGTTTTCCATCTCCAGCTCTTTGCCCACTAACCATAAGACCCACTGCCTTTGCTACAGCTGCTAACCAAAGGGTTGGCAGTTCGAATCCACCAGGCGCTCCTTGGAAAATCTATGGGGCAGTTCTTCTCTGTCCTATAGGGTCGCTATGAGTTGGAATCGACTCGACGGCACTAGGGTGATGGAATTGTTTTGAGACCCGTTGAGTGTAATTGATGTTTTTAAAGTCCTTTTAAAACTTTTGGGTATGCGGCAATTTTTCAGCCTATACATATTTTCGGAGAATGTCATCCAAATAAATCTACATACTTTTCAGATCATACAACATTTGGGGAATGACTAAATCTAGGGAAGTAGTATTTCCGTGTTGTTTCTTTATAATACTACATCTTTATACCTTTGTCTTCTCTTAAGAGTGATCAAGTTGTTCCTGCAGCACAGTCCTCACCTACAAACTGTGAGAAGAGAGAAAACTTGCTACCATTTGTGGGATTGAATAATCTTGGCAATACTTGTTATCTTAATAGTATACTTCAGGTAAATTGACAACTTTTCTATATGATAAAACTTTAGTAGGCATAGGCTTTTAGTAGAATAATCTAACATTTAATGTTTCTGAGACTTTCAGATTATTAGAGGATTTTAAGGAGCCCTGGTGGTTAAGTGCTCAGTTCTTTACTTTGGCTTCTTGAGCCACACTTTGAAATCTTCTGTTCAGTTCTTTTACTTCATCAATTCTTCCTTTTGCTTTAGCTGCTCAAAGCTCAAGAGCAAGTTTCAGAGTCTCCTCTGACATCCGTCTTGGTCTTTTCTTTCTTTCCTGTCTTTTCAGTGACCTCTTGCTTTCTTCATGTATGATGTCCTTGATGTCATTCCACAACTCGTGTGGTCTTCGGTCACTAATGTTCAATGTGTCAAATCTATTCTTCAGATGGTCTGTAAATTCAGGTGGAATACACTCAAGGTCATATTTTTGCTCTTGTGGACTTGCTCTGATTTTTTTCAGTTTTAGCTTGAACTTGCATAAGAGCAATTGATGGCCTGATCCATCGTCGGCCCCTGGCCTTGTTCTGACTGATGATATTGAGCTTTTCCGTTGTCTCTTTTCACAGATGTAGTCAATTTGATTTCTGTGTGTTCCCTTTGGTGAGGTCCATGTGTATAGTTGCCATTTATGATGGTAAAAGAAGGTATTTGCAATGAAGAAGTCTTTGTTTTTGCAAAATTCTATCATTTGATCTCCGGCATTGATTCTATCACCAAGGCCATATTTTCCAGCTACTGATCCTTCTTTGTTTCCAACTTTCACATTCCAATCAACAGTGATTACCAATGCATCTCGATTGCATGTTCCATCAATTTCAGACTGCAGAAGCTGATAAAAATTATCTATTTCTTCATCTTTGGCCCTAGTGGTTGGTGAGTAAATTTGAATAATAGTCGTATTAACTGGTCTTCCTTGTAGGCGTATGGATATTATCCTATCACTGACAGGGTTGTACTTCAGGATAGATCTTGAAATGTTCTTCTTGACGATGAATGCGACACCATTCCTCTTCAAGATGTCATTCCCGGCATAGTAGACTATATGATTGTCCGATCAAAATGGCTAATACCAGTCCATTTCAGCTCACTAATGCCTAGGATATCGATGTTTATGCATTCTATTTCTTTTTTGATGATTTCCAATTTTCCTAGATTCATACTTCGTACATTCCAGGTTCCGATTATTAATGGATGTTTGTAGCTGTTTCTTCTCATTATGAGTCGTGCGACATCAGCAAATGAAGGTCCTGAAAGCTTGACTCCATTCACATCATTAAGGTTGACTCTACTTTGAGGAGGCAGCTCTTCCTCAGTCATCTTTTGAGTGCCTTTCAACCTGGAGGGCTCATCTTCCAGCACTATATCAGACAATGTTCCATGGCTATTCATAAGGTTTTCACTGGCTAATGCTTTTCAAAATTAGGCTGCCGGGTCCTTCTTCCAAGTCTGTCTTAGTCTGGAAGCTCAGCTGAAACCTGTCCTCCATGGGTGACCCTGCTGGTATCTGAATACTGGTGGCATAGCTTCCAGCATCACAGCAACACACAAGCCCCCACTGTACGACAAACTGACAAACACATGGGGGTTGAAACCCTTGTATACAAGAATTCAAATCTTTGATCGTGAATTTCATTGTTAAATTCTTCGTATATGTGCAATATAGAAAATTTGTACAATTTGGCAAGCTGCTCCTCAAATAAGGTAGAGATGTTAAATATTAGTTGTGACATTGACATGATTTTTTTTTTTCTATTTCCACATCAGAAATCTAGATTGTTTGCCTGGGTTTATGTAAGTAAACATCTCTTTACTTACGTAAAATAGGGAGCCTGTAATGTAGGCTGTAACTAGGTGATGGCAGAATAGCAGAGATGCCAGACTGTGATCATGTCACCTAGACGAGAGTAGTTTTGTTCGTTTGTCTTGTTTTTATTTGTTTGTTTTGGATTTGTGAAGCCCAAACTGTACTGCTTTATTATTTTTCTCAAGTACCCTGGGAATCCTGTGTTCTTCACTTTACAGCATCTATAGTCTTATAGTTTTAAAACATTTTGTTATCCTTTTATTAAGGTGCATTTCACACTAGATGGCTACGTTTGTGACCTTTTATCTTTGTAAAACTCTAATATATGTACCAACTCCCTTTATTAATGTTTATTTTTCATTATTAGCTTATTGTTTACATATGAAATAACATTAAAAATAGAAAAACATATTTTTGAAAAATTGTGTTTATCACACACAAAATATCACTTTCAACATTTGGTCAGGCTTTTTATTTCTAAACTTAAGAGTTTACAAAGTATATTATCATAGTTCTGTAAAATGTTGTATTCTACTTTTTATTCTTAACTTTGTAAATAGTTTACATATTATTATGTAGTTTTTATAGACATGTTTAAAGCATATTTATTATTCCACCCTGTGCTTTTCTCATGATTTAGCCATTTCCCTATTGTCGAATATTTTTATTTTTCCTATTTTCACTAATTATCAGTAATATTTTAGTGAATATTTTATTACCTAAGGTAATAGCAAATTTATAATTATTTTCTTCAGATAGGTTTCCAGGTGTATAATTTCTGGATCAAAGGTTATAGACATTTTAAGGTTTTTGATAAACTTTTTTTCTTACAAAAGTTTGGTTAAGAAGTTCAAATATTACAGAGTAGATAAAAACAAAGTGAAGAGCTAGCATCCTCCTCATCCAACCTCTTCTCTTTTTTCTCTAGAGATAATTGTGCAAAACAGTTTTTGTGTGTGTATGTGCATAATTCCAGAAATTTCTAGGTAAATAAAAAAACCTATATATTACTTATAAATGTATAATTTTTATACACAAATGGAAACATATTGTTTACTAACACGATATCTTGAGTATCTTTTCACATCAGCACATATAATTCCATTTTATTCTTATTTAGCTTACGTAGTTATTCCATTGTATTGCCTTAGCATTTTACAACTTTGCAAATTTAGTTAAAAGGTTCTGCCTTCTGTGCAAGAACTCATAGTTTTGTTCTATTGCCCATTTTCCATAAAAGAACAAAATTTCAGGGTTACGGAAGCCAGAAGCAGAGCATATAAATCTCCCTGGAGATAAAACATTAATAGATAAAACTAAGCAAGGGCCATGTGAAATATGCAGAATGATGTAGGAAGATCAATGCTATAAAGGCCTAAGGATAACAGTTGGGTGCTAATGTTTTTAAATGTAAATTCTCGGGGAAATAATGCAATAAATTTGTAAATACTTAAAGTAGTGGATTAAGAGAAGTCATAAATATTCTGGAAGATTTTTATATGAATAAAAATCTCTTAAGAGTAATTCAGATAAAATCAGTCAGGTCTCAATTGCATAGTCATTATAGTTATATAGATGCCAAGCAAAGAGATTATAGCTAGTTCCTCTTTCTTGAGTGTTTAGTGAGATTGTTCAAGGAGAGAGGGATGGATCCACAGTTACATGCTTGATATGGAGGGCCATGTAGGTAGCTATGCTACAAAATACAGCTTATGTAAATTAGACCAGAAGGCTGATGAAGTCATAAGATTTAAATATGTATATTTTACTTGAAGCCCTCATGGCACAACGTTTAAGAGCTCAGCTGCTAACCAAAAGGTCACCGGTTCGAATCCACCAGCATCTCCTTGGAAACCATATGTGGCAGTTCTACTCTGTCCTATAGGGCTGCTATGAGTTGGAATTGACTTGATGGTAATGGATTTGGTTTATATTTTACTTAGACCCCTGAAAGAACCTTAGGTCAAAATGAAACAGGAGCTAAGATAATGTGTAAAGGACTGTCATATTTGCATGGTACTGAACTAATCATTTTTTAATTAGACTTAGAATAAAAACTAATTATGTTAAGAATAAATATATAGACTAAAAAATTACATACAATTAATGATCTTTTGTTTTATTAGTCTTTAAACTAATACAGAAGGAGATCTGGTGGCAGAGTGATTAAGCACTCAGCTACTAACCAAAAGGTCGATGGTTCAAATCCACCAGCCACTCCCCTGGAGAAAGACCTAGTGATCTACTTCCATAAAGATTGTGTTATGTGTTGTTAGGTGCCATCAAGTCAGTTCTGACTCATAGTGACCCTGTGTACAACAGAATGAAACACTGCCGAGCCTTATACTATCCTCACAATTGTTGCTATGTTTGAGCCCATTGCTGCAGCCACTGTGTCAATACCTGTCATTGAGGGTCTTTCTCTTTTTCACTGACCATCTATCTAACCAAGCATGATGTCCTCCTCCAGGGACTAGTCCCCCTGGTATCTTGTCCAAAGTACATGAGACGAAGTCTCTCCATCCTCGATTCCAAGGATCACTCTGGCTGCACTTCATCCAAGATAGACTTGTTCATTCTTCTGGCAGTCCATAGTATATTTAACATTCTTTACTAAGACCATAATTCAAAGGCATTGATTCTTCTTTGGTCTTCACTATTCATTGCCCAGCTTTCACATGCATATGAGGCTATTGAAAATACCATGGCTTGAGTCAGGCACACCTTAGTCCTCAAAGTTACATCTTTGCTTTTTAATACTTTAAAAAGGTCTTTTGCAGCAGATTTGCCCAATGCAATACATTGTTTGATTTCTTGACTGCTGCTTCCATAGGTGTTGACTGTGGATCCAAGTAAAATGAAATCCTTGACAACTTTAACCTTTTCTCCATTTATCATGATGTTGCTTATTGGTCCAGTTGTGAGGATTTTTGTTTTCTTTATGTTGAGGTGTAAGTCCATACTGAAAGCTGTAGACTTAGATCTTCCTCAGTAAGTGCTTTAAGTCCTCTTCACTTTCAGCAAGCAAGGTTGTGTCATCTGCTTACTGCAGGTTGTTAATGAGCCTTCCACCAATCCTGATGGCATGTTCATCTTCATATAGTCCAGCGTCTTGGATTATTTGCTCAGCATACAGATTGAATAAGTATTGTGAAAGAATACAACCTGTAAAGATTACAGCCTTGGAAACCCTATGGGGGCAGTTCTACTCTGTTTTGTAGGGTCACTATAAGTTGGAATCAACTTGACCGTTGTGGGTTACGTTTTTAAGCTAATACAACTTTATCTGAATTGTTTTAAGATCATGGCAGTTGATAAAGAGGTAGAAGAATAGTCCTTGCCTTCATACCTTTCAGGTTGGTAACATAAAATGTTATTTCCTTCTATTTTATATTTCTGATTTAATTGGGCCTTTTTCAGTCCACCAAAAAATCAGGTGAATTGATATAAAAGATGTTTTGTATGCAGTGAAGTGGATAAAGCAAAGATTATAATTACTAGCTGCAATGAAATAATGGCCTTGGGAGTTAATTCAATATTATAGGACATAGTTTTATTTCAGTGTCTTTATTTTTCTCTGTTATTTTCAGGTTAAGCTGCTTTAATGTATTATAACATAATATAATATAATGTATTATTTTACCACTAGAACATTTGCATTATGTTCTAGTGGTAAAATAATTCAGGTGCATTAATTTGTGAGATTAATATAATTTATAAATTACAAATATAAATAAAAAAATAAGGAGCCTGGGATAGGCTATTTTAATATAAATTGTATAGAGGAGTATAACCATTTTGTGTTTTCATATGTGGGTCAGGAAAAGTCATAGTATTTGGCCAAGTAATATAAAACTAAATAATGTTATAACTAAAGTAAAATACAATTTTGTCATCGTGTAGGCAGGATAAACTGGTTCTGATGAAAGAAAGATAAAATCATGTGTCATGAGTTGAGTTCTAATTAGGATTTCTGAATGAATTGTGAAAGTGTAATGCAGTTGTTTGTTTCAATGGATTGTTTTCTGTCAAATAGTTATTGAGTGTTTGTTTTATTCCACACACTTTTTCGGTGTGAACACAACAAAATACCTTCCTACATAGAGCTTATATTCTAATGGGGAGATGTGCCTAACAAGTGAGAAGTAAACAAATAATGGGTTATGGGCCTAAATGCTAGAAGAAAATAAAGTAGTAGGTTTATGTGACTTAAGTGCTCGAAGAAAAATAAAGCGGGTAAGGGGATAGAAGGAGTTTCTGGGTAGCCCAAAGGTTAAGCCCTTGATAGCTAGGTGAAAAGTTGGTGGTTCGAACACACCCAGAGGTGCCTCAAAAGACAGGCCTGGTGATCTGCTCCTGAAAGGCCACAGCCTTAAAAACCCTATGGAGCAATTCTACTCTGCAACACATGGGGTAGCCATGAGTCAGAATCAACTCAATAGTAACTAGCAACAACAACAAGGGGGTAGAATAATGAGGCTTGAGGAGAGGTGTCATTTAGGGGAAACTTCTCTGATGAGGGGCCAGGTAAGCAGAGATCTGAAGGAAGTGCAGATATCATCTGAAGAAAGAGCACATGAGGCAGAGGGAACAAGGGCACGGGCACTAAGTTGTTGAGTGAAGGATTCAGAAAAGAAGCCAATATTATAGAAGTGGAGTGGACAAGGGATAGAGTGATAGAAAATGGGTTCAGAAAGAGAAACTAGTAGACTGTGAAAATGATTTTTTTCTGGTAGATTGTGGGAAGGGTTTTTTTTCTGAGATAGGAAGACATTGGGAAGATTTGAGGAGACAAATGACATGATCTGAAAGTTTTGAGATTATTCCGGCTACTCTGTGGAGAACAGTCTAATTTTCTGCTACTGTTATCTTTGAACAGCTGTGGTCTTGAGTTTGTAATTAATCCTGGGTTCTGTGGGCCATGTTTCATTGTCAAAGGTAGCACAAGAACATCTTTACTGGGTAGGTAGATGATGGTAGTCATGAATTGTGTCATGGTGAGTTGTTGGGAGGATAATTGATTGGCTACACAAAGAATGGTCAAAGCACAGGAATTGTTTTCAAGGTGACCAAGTACTTGGAATAAACTTGAGTATATCATATATCTTTACTCTGTTCTACGGTCTTTTTACATTCTTAAAATTCAGATGAAAAATTCCTGGCAAAACTCACTTCTGATGGTGAATCTGGACATGTTTTAAGATGGGATCAGTTTGTTTTGTTTCAAAACAAGCAGAGAAGAGGGAATGAGTTGCATGTCATTGAGAATACAGGATGGAAAATGTAAAAGATGCAGTGTGTGACAGATTTCGGTACTGTGTTTTGACATTTGAGGAAAGGAGACTGAGAATGAGGATTAAAATAAGTATGGAGTAGAGTAAACTGGCATTTTTTTTTCATGGTTTAAACATTTATTTTTAAATTTATATGTTCAAGTGGTTCCACATCCCTTAGCCTTTCTCCTGCCCAACCCCCTCCACAAACGCTAGAAAATAATTATTCTAAGAAAAAAAATAAACAAAAAATATCAAACCCTCATGGTATACAGAAATTTGAAGTTCTTTGATGATCTGCAGACTTTCTTTTATATTACTCTTTTGTTTTTCTTTACATCTGAGCTGGCCAGTAATGCTCTCTAACACTTCACCAGAAAGAACAGGCAATTATAGGAAATCAATAGAAAGGCTTTGTTCTGGTCCCTTTGGTATCATTTTAAAGGAGAAAAATGACCTAGAGGATGTGTAAAATTATTAAGAGAGAGAGAGAGAAGAGAAGAAAAAGAAAGGAACAAAATGAGCATCAATAATTAAAAAAAAAAAAAAAATCCAGTAAAAAAGAAATGTTACCATGAAATTGTGTCTAGCCTGCAAAATTACTACTTTCATCATTATCATTCTCAACCTTTTTTCTTAAAATAAAGGCTTATGTTAAAGAATCTCTGAAAGTTTCCAAATTACCCATTTAAACCATGTTAAAAACAGAGCTTCAAAACTGATTGGAAAAATATCTTTTTTAAATTTTGTAAATATTTATGACTTGTAATTCCATATGCATCTTGATTAGTAGGTATCAGAGTCAACTTTTATATCACACTTATGATGGCCTAAAATTTAAGATTTAGTGATTTGATTTGTTTACCCAAAAACATTTAAATTTTTATAGTTAGTTTTTAAGTTTCTCCATTAAAGTAGCCTCAAGTGATATGAAGGCTATAAATCAATTTTTAAAGAAAATGTTAATCTGATAAATTCTGTGAAATCTTAGTTAAATTGGTGGTATGAGCTCAGATAACTGATGCCCCTTTCCCTGTCTTATTTGACATGGGGAAATATAAAAATACATGTTAAAATTTGGTCTTGAATCTAGGGAGGGTATCATCCAGATGGCACAAAATTCAGGAAATTTGCTACATAGGAACATTTGAGAGAAATAGATAAGGAGTTATCTTGAGTTTCTTTCTATGAGTAAAAGGAATTGCCTTGTAGAAATTAAAAAAGAGGTAATCCTAGACCTTATGATTAGAAAGTAGAAGCTGGACACAGGAAGAAGCTGTTGAGAAGCAGCATGAAGGCCTGTTTGACATCCCTTTAATTGTTCAGGAATCCCTGGGTTGTGCAAATGATTAATGCTCTCAGCTACTTACTGAAAGATTAGAGGTTCAAGCCCACCCAGGCATGCCTAGAAGAAAGGCCTCATGATCTAATTCTGAAAAATTAGCCGTTGAAAACCTTACGGAACACAGTTCTACTCTGACGCATATCAGGTCACCATGAATCAGGTTTGACTCCATTGCCAATGGTCAGGGAAACCTTGGGCAGCAACACCAAACAGAAAGTCAGCTGTGCTAGTACAAGGACTTTCCCCTGAACTAGTAGAGACTCTCCCCAGACAAAGAAGGTGGCAGTGCCAAGAGTGAGGGTTTGACCAAACCTAGAAGCTTCTGCAACCACAGGGAAGCAACACAAAATTACATTTCTACTAGGAGTGTTCTAAGCCCTACCTTCTTTTTCTTTGCTCTCCAGCTCTTTAGATCACTGAATTGGAATTGGTAACTTAATGTCTACCAGGAAGCTCTGCATATAGTTGGAATTTGAGAGCATTCAAAAGGAAGATAACCAGTTTTTTTTTAAGAAAAACACAAAACTAACAATTCTCATTTTTATATAAACAATTGCCATTGACTCAATTCCAACTCATAGAGACCCCATGTGTGTCAGAGTAGAACTGTTCTCCACAGGATTTTCAATGGCTGATTTTTCAGAAGTAGATCACCAGGTCTTTCTTCCAAGGCTCCCTGGGTGGATTTGAACCTCCAACCTTTCAGGTAGCAGCTGAGCATCTTAAATATTTGTATTACCCAGGGACTCCTAAACATTAATATTATTGTTGTTGCTAGGTACTTTTGAGTAGGCTCCAACTCATAAGCTACCTTATGTTTAACAGAGCAAAATGTTGCCTGATCCTGTGCCAAAACACCAATATGGACCCCATGAAAAAAATTCTTTAACATGGTGGGAGAAAAAAAAGACAATAGGGCATACATTTTAACAGTATTTTTTAATGCAAATCAGAAGCAAAATTTAAATAGCCTGAGTTAAGTTCTTAACTTAAGAAAACATGGACTTTGAAATACCACAAGAAGTATGATCTGACAAAATGAGAAGAAAATTGATGGTTAACAAAGAAAAAAGTATAAGGGAACTTTATGAGCAGGTAAGAAAAGAATATATAAGACCGTAATGCACTAACACAATTTTCAAATGCTAAAGCAGTTTGAAGCAGACTTAATACAGAAGAAAATTAAATCCATAAATTGCAGCCTAATCTTGAAAAGCTCATTTAATTACATTGAGTTTGGCTTCCCTGTGTTTACAAGAAGAGAAGTGATTTATAGGCATGACATACTGAAAATGTATGCTCATGAGGAAGCAACCAGAAAAAAAATAGAACAGAAAGAAATAACCAGAAACATATAGAAAGAAAATCTCCCTCAAGGAAGAATGACATAAATCTGAAGAATGCAGAAGCAACTTACATCTAGACATATCAAGGTGAAAGCAGTGGTACAGTGATACAGACGCTAACAAAAAGGTCAGCAGTTCAAATCCAGCAGCCATTCCTTGGAAACCCTATGGGGCAGTTCTACTCTTTCCTCTAGGGTTTCTATGGGTCAGAATCTACTTGAAAGCAATGATTTTTCTTTTCTTTTTTTTAATCCCAAAAGCGTCTAGGATTAAAAAAAGAAAAGAAAGGAGCTTATTCTCAGAGTTCTCCCCAGAAGTATTAGAAGAAAATGGAAAACTATTTACAGAGTTTTAAGAGAAAATTAACAGGACCTAAAATTCTCTAGTAATAGTGGCTAATATTTATTTCATGAATATAAGTGTCAGGTGCCTTTTTAATCATATTGCGTGTATTAACTTGTTTATTTTCATAATAATCCTGTAACATAGATACTATTAGTATTATGGCCATTTTGTAAATGTGTGAACTGAGACATCAAGAGTTTAGGTGATTTCCCCAAAGCCACCCAGCTGCCAAGTGTTGGATCCAGGATTTAAATCCAGCTTCTATTCTTGGCCATTGTACTATACTGATTCTCTCTCCCAGGAAAGAAATTGTTTAGAGATTAATGAAAAGTAAAACATTCTCGGATATTCCAAGTCTACAAAAGCATATTGCTTATGTATACTTTTTAGAAAAAAAAAAAAAAAGCAAAATTGGATAAGCATTTCCTTCATAGAAGAAGTAAGGGAAAATAGAATAAAATTTAAAGGTACAGGAAGCTGTGGTATAAAAGGTCTTTACAAGTAAGTATAGAACCACCATTAAAATACTTTTATAGGTGTGAATTATCTATATAAACCAATGCTAATAATTACCTATCATCAAAAGAGAAGAAACATAAATATATTTCATCATTAAGAACTAGGAAAAGGGAAAGTGAAAAATGAGAAGAAGCAAGCATTAATAATTCCCTCTTATACCAGGAAAGGATATAATTCTTAACACTGATATGAGAGAAATTTAGTTTTTTTTTTTTAATTTATAATTAACCACACCTCATTACCGACAATATATACGTCTTTCAAATACCTAAGGAGAAAAAGAAAAAAAAAAATCACATGAAAGGACAAAAACATCAAATTATATGCTGCCCGTGAGTCAGGCCAGCCAGGGAAAGAAAAAAATGGATAAAAGCAATACATAAATGCAAGAAAAAAGAAAGAAGAGTTATGACGTTAATATTAGGCAATGTAGATGCAAAAGAGGATTCTTTCTCTTTTCATGAGAGTTAAAACCAAGAGCAAATACATAAAAATTCTGAATATTTATCGAGTAAATACCATATTGCTGAATTATATAAAGCAAAAACTGTTGGAAATGCTAGAAAATTTGAAAAAAAATAGTTCTGGGATGCTTGGACACACATCCATAAGCCCTTTGCATAATAAAGAAGAATATAGAGAAAGTGATTAATATAACTCAAAAGACTGATTTATCAGATAATTATCGTTTTCTATGTTTCTTCTTCTCCAGCAGCACAAGTAGAAAGTTTTCAATCCATGTTCTGTGATCACAATGTAGTAAAACTAAAAATTATTCAGAAAATAAAATTAAACCATGCCAAAGGGGGGAAAATCAGAAATTTAAATAATTCTTTGGGCTAAAATGTTGATATGTATAATCCATAAAGAGTGCTTACAAAGGAAAAAAAAACAAAGACAAACACCATGATAGAAGAATGTACAGTTTAAAGCATGAAATTCACAAAAGGAAAGCTTACTTATTAATATTTAAAACTGTATCTTTGTCACCAATTTTCAATCTCCAAGTTATCAAATACCAAAAGAATTGATGAAAGTTTTGGCTGTCCCTGAGTGGTACAAACAGTTTTTGTGCAGCTACTAACCTGAAGGTTATGTGGTTTGAATCCACCCCAAAGGACTGGCGATCTGCTTCCATAAAGATCACACCCAAGAAAACCCTATGGAGCAGTTCTACTCTGTAATATGTGGGGTCTCCATGAGTCAGAACTGACTCCACAGCGACTGGTTTGGTTTAGTGACATTTTTGACGATAGTGCAGGGAAATTAGACCTGTCATCATTGTAGGTAAAAATGTCCATTGGTACCTCTTTTTTTGACAAACATTTATAAATATGTATCAAAAGCTTCTAAAGAGTTCATGCTTTTTCACCCACCAATTGTAATTCCAAGAATTTATCATAAGGGAATAGTCAGAAATATGTGCAAAAATGATTGTAAATGGTATATAAAATAGTTTTATAACCACAAAAGAATGGAAATAACTCACTATTCAACCAGAGCCAATTGGTCAAATTTTAATACAATTGTATTACGAATTCTATGCAGTTATTGGAGATTTTTTTTTTATTTAATGATATGGGGAAATAGTCACATGTTACTGCTAAATGAATAACGTGGGGATAGAAAGTGGTATAGACAGTAAGAATAAAGTGTACTTAGCAATCTACCAGAATGATAATTTATTGTTCTTAATAGTGAAACTATGAGTATTTTTTGTTTCATTTTTTGAGCTTTAGGCAATAGATATGTATTTTTCATAATCAGGAAAAATATAATATTTTTAAGGCTTTATTTTAACATTGTATTACAAGATTATTTTGGTATTTAAAAAAAATATTCAAAGTATCCTATATTATCTAAGCAGAAAGGTGTTTTTCTAAGAAATTCCCTGTATGATCATTTTGTTCCTAATGCTGTGAGAACTGACAACTACCTTTGCCTTTAACGGTCACCTTTATGGAGCAGTAAAGGAGAGGAGCCCGAGGGGATGAGGGCTACATGGGTAGAGGATACAAAGTGACGTGTCACATTGCTGTTACGAGAGATTCCACATGCACAGTCCTCTTTTACTATGGGTGGAAAACAAGGTTAGACACCTGTCAAGTCCTTGCTTTTAAGTTTCAGTTTCAAAAGAACATCTGAGAAAAAATGACCAATGAAGCTTTTGGTTTGACATCCAGTAAGTTCTTGATGCTTAGGCCAGAATCCTCTTCTTGCTCAATCGGAACAGGCAAGGCTTAATTATACGGGTTCTCATCCACTTCCAAAGTCTAAACTTCCAGGAGCAAGCCAGCAGACATGAGCAAGTGGTGATCATAGTTCTGAGACAGAGAGACTACAAGCTTCACTACTGGTTCTGAGTGAGTAGTAATTTTCAGATTATGCTAGTCCTGTTTGGCTTCTTAGACTAGTCTTTTGGCTCTATAGCTGCTAATTATTTATTTTAATTATTGCTTATTATTGTTATTAATTATTGTAAACCATATTTCCTTATAGCTTGTGGACTACTTGAAAAAAACTAGGTGCCTTGTTAGCACTGATGAAACAAAGCTTCACGTGTTGTTATTGTCATTAGGTACCATTGTGTCAGTTCTGACTCAGTGACCCTGTGTACAATAAAACAAAACATTGCCTGATCCTGTGCCATCCTCAAAATAGTTGCTATGCTTGAGCCCATCGTTGTAGCCACTGTGTCAATCCACCTCGTTGAGGGTCTTCCTCTCTTTTCCTGACCCTCTGCTTTACCCAGCATGATGTCCTTCTCCAGGGACTGGTTCCTCCTGATAACACGTCCAAAGTATGTGAGACAGAGTCTCACCATCCTGGCTTCTAAGGAGTATTCTGGCTGTACTTCTTCCAAGACAGATTTGTTTGTAAGAATTGATGCCTTTGAATTATGGTGTTGGTGAAGAATATTGAACATGCCATGGACTGCCAGGAGAAGAACAAATCTGTCTTGGAAGAAGCTTCATGTACTTGCTACTAAATCAGACTTCTTCTCCTCCCCGTTCCTTGGGGTTTCAGTCAGCCAAGCAGATTTATATACAAAATCTGCTACTCTGCTTGTTTAAACTCTAGTTATACACCGTGAACACCATTGTAATGAGTAAGATGGTATTTAACTTATATAAACTATGTTTATAATGTAGTTGGCTTGATAACAAACCTATTATCTAGTTGTTGTGAGTTGATGTCATCTCTAAATTTTATTAGTGTAAAAACTATCTTATTTGGTATATTGAATGAATTAAGGTAAATTGATGGTCAATTTTTTTTTTTAAAGAAAATACATTTGAGCTTTGTGATGCTCCTCTTCCTCATTTCCTTGTTTGTCTTCTTAAGACTAATACCGTTGTCATCATTTTTTTTTTTCCCAAAGCCACATGAGGCAGATATTCCACTACCTGTTCCCAAACACAGAGGGACCAGTAAGTAACAAACTTAGGTTGAGCAGGAGGCCACAATATATTTTCATATTTCTCAAAATACAGTCTTTGGGTCAGCTGTATCAGAATAAGGGTGTACCTGGGTCTTAACATAAAAGCCAAAACCCAAACCCATTGCTGTCAAGTCAATTCCAACTCATAGCGACCCTGTAGGAAAGAGTAGAACTGTCCCATAGGGTTTCCAAGGCTGTAACTTTTTAAGGAAGCAGGCTGCCACATCTTTCTCCCATGGAGCAGCTGGTGGGTTTGAATTGCCAATCTTTCAGTTAATAGCCCAGAGTTTAATCAATCACTAGACCTACTGAATCAGAATACCTGGGAGTATGGTCTGGAAAACTGCCTTCTGAGCATCTGTCCCTGCCTATGCTTATGCTGAATAATAAAATTTGAGACCACTCTGATTAATTACCCAGTTTTTTTTTTTTTTTTTATAGGTCAGCTGGTCTTTAGCTTGGTAACTATAATAGTGACCCTAGGGCTGCCCTTTGAAAAAATTTCTCCACTAAAATTCTGTCATTGGTTCTCACCAGGTTAATCAGCTTCTCTTTTTAAATGAAGGTAACTGCTGGAGCCCTGGTGGTGGAGTGGTTAAAGCGCTTAACTGCTAACTGAAACATTGGTAGTTCGAAACCACCAGTGGCTCTTTGGGAGAAAGCTGTGGCAGTCTGCTTCTGTAGAGATTTACAGCCTGGGAAATCCTATGGGATCACTATGAATCAGTCTGTTTGACAGCAATGGGTTTGGTTTTTGGGGTTGGTTAGTTAACACACTCAGCCTTTTTATTCATACCTTAGCAAGACTGGTTTTATTCTTGGGTTTTTCTTTTTAACAGAGTGCCAAAATGAAGTGTCTACAGGGCAAGGAAAGAAATAAAAGGGTATTTTAGAGATATGATGTTCTTACCCAGAAAGAGAGATCTAGGTGTAGTGTTGCTTAAGTAAGCTTTTGTTAACCAGAAAGTGGCATGATGGTAGATGCTGTATGATTTAGGAAGATAGCGCATCAGGTTACAGGCAAGGGATGTAGACAGGGAAGTGGCAGAAACTAAAGACAAACTTAATTGGCCTTACAATTTTGCCTAGAATCATAGCAGATTGGGTGACTATGCTTAAAACAGAAATTGTTATTCTTATCATTATCATCACTGATTAAGTGCTTAGACACTTGCTAATAATCACACTTTACATATATTACTTCATTTATTCCTCCTAATAACCACTGATTAGATATTATATGTTTTTGACAGATGAGTAAACTGAGGCTTAGGCCAAAAACTTGCCCAAGGTGACACAGTTAGTAAGGGGTATGGAACTTGAACTTAGGTCTCTGTGATTTTCAGGTCTATCCTAGTAATCAGCTAGAGATAACAGGAATTCCTGTGACAGTTTTTACTGTCAAATTAATGGAAATTATGTAATAGCTTTTTTGGCTCTGTCCACACGAGAGTGAGTTTGGGGTCAAATCACCAATATCTACTAATGGATGAAATGTTCGTAGTATAGTCCGCTCTGGGAGTTTTAGCAATTGAAAAGAGCAGTGATGACTGGTGGCATAAAAGACGTAACACAAAATTTCAGAAAGGAAAAGGCGACTAAACCACTTTTTCAATCGTTTCATTGCATGTGCATTTGGCAAATCTGTCACTGGTGCTTGGAGTGATTGTTTACTTTAATGCAACCATTTCTTTGCATGGATTTCTTTATTTCACAATCGCCTGTGTGTTGTGTTTTCTTTTTGTAATCATAGCTGCGGAGTTGTTTAATTCTAATAGAGTTTAAAACCAAAGTAGCATCTGGTCTAAAATTAACTCCACTTGCTTAAATGATGTGAAATAGCTCAACGTTCCCATGACCTGTTTTTATACCTTGTGATATTTTATTATCTCCAACCAGTTAGACAGATAGTAGCTGAATCCTTGGAACCTGGCTGCGAGAGCCACTCGGATGCTGAGCCTGATGTTAGCAGCTCAGAGGAGCAGGGGAAGCACTTGAAGAAGCCAGAGATTGACACGCATGGAGGTAAGTCCACACCGTTACCTAGGAAAGACGTTCAGGAATCCTGTGCAAAAGACAGACCCATTTCCATCTTTCATCTTCCTATCCGCGTTTCCCCTTCTATCACTTTTATTCTGCTTTCCTTTAATAAATAGGATGGCAGGAGGTAGTTGAGAGGCCTGAATAGGAGCTCCAAAGTTGACATTAGATATGAGTGCTCTTCTTTTTTGAATACATTGGTGCCTAAGATGAAAAAAAATTATATATATATATATATATGTATAAAGTAAAGGACTTGAGATTATAAAATACTGGTAGAAATTTTCAGATCGGTATTATGACACATTTCATTGCTTGCCTCCCACTCCCAGTTAGTTGGAAGGATAGCAAATCTGCCTTAACTGACCCATTGGAGATATTGAGAACCCAGGCACCTTTCACAGTGATTCAACTGAAACCCTCATTTTTTTAAATTAGGAAAGAATTCATTGCTATCAGCATGTGACCTGACACTTGGTGATAACTATTCCAGCTGCAAGACTACCAATTAGAGTGATTTAACAGAGCATGATGAATACGTATCTGGTCGAACTTGCTGTGCCCTTGAAATCAGATCTTCCCATTCTTAGTGGAAAACTTTAAAAATAGCTTTATTTGAGTGTGTGTGTGTGTGTGTGTGTGTGTTCATCACAAGACCCCTATGTATAATTTTTAATGAAAGTCATCAAGAACAGTGAGGCATCTGAGATTATACTTTACTTTCAAGCACACAGGTTAGCCTGCCACAGTTTCATGTATGCTGGCAGAAGACACAAGACTCTTAGGTCAGAGAAAAAGGAATTTATTACTTATGGCAAATAGCAGTAACCAGAGTATCTGCATTTATGCTGGTTTCCTAAGTGCCAATTCCCCACAGGCAATGTGAAGAGAGCCAGGTGACACTTGCACAGGCAGTGGGCTGAGTTACAGGAGAGCAGCCTGAGCTTAGGGAAACCACACCTTTTATAATGGGCTGTAAGCCTGCCTGATCTTTGCTGTGAAGGGAAACATTTTATTGTACTGGATAGTAAACAGACCTGTCCTGTGCTATAAAGGGAGACATTTTATCTTCTAAGGCTATTCACTATACAAATATTCTTGAAAAGATTGTCTCGAGCAAAAAAAGTCAGTGTCTTTGTTCTCAAAACATGCAGAAACATAAGGAATCCATGGATAACTGTCTTCCAACAGTAGTTTCCACATGGTTCATTAGTTCTTGATCATGAGAGTTATACAGATTTGAATTCAAATCCAAGTCTTTCCACTTCCTGGCTCAGCACCTTGGATAATAATGTTAATATCTGCTACTATTTACTAAAGGCTTTATAAATGCTTACTCAATAGCTTATGAATTCCTATATAACCCAGTTTTCTGAATCTTTTCAAATTTCATTAACCTCATCTACTTTGATAGGTTGTTGTGAAGATTATCAGTAATGTGTGTGAAACATCCAGCAGTTACTGTAATGTAGCAGCTGCTCACTACATGGTAGAATATTCAAATTCATTTCAGACACAGGCAGGATGAGTCTACAAATATGCCCATGTGCCCCAGAAGAAAGCATCAGACAATGGTTCCAATATATAGTCTTATTTATTAAATGATTAGCCATAAAATAGCATATTGCATTTTCAAGAGCAGTGACAATTCTCCAAATAAGAGATACATAACTTAAGTAATTTTGAAAGAAATGATTAATATAGGCACAAATATCACACTGTTGCATATAGATCTTGGAGTACCAGCTGCCCCATGAATAGCACTCATTCAACCGAGGAGCTGTAGTAGTGTACCTCCCAGCCATCCTGCAATGCAGACATATTGGTTGTTATTGACAAAATCCAGTTCAAACAAGAAAACCTAATAGATTAGTAAGCGGTGATAGGAGAGTGTGGGAAGAAGATTTATTAGGGTTGTCTGTGTGCCAGGCACCGTACTAAGCATTTTACCTAGACCACATCATTTTCTTGTGCAAGGATTCTGTGAGCCAAGCATTACTCTTCACATTTTATGGATGAGAAAATGAAGGATTAGAGAGGTTTTTATTTCCAAGTGTATACAACTAATAAGTGGCAGAGATGGCATTCTCACCCAGATCAGACTCCCAAGTCCATACTTATTTCATTAAATCAAGTCGTCCCTGTTGTGAATGTTGCTTGGTCTCTCATATTTATATTATTTTTTCAGGAACCCATGAGGTTACAGTCATAAATAAATAAATAAATAAATAAGGCATGTTTTCATACTACTCTTTCTTAGAAAGCCTTCACATCCTCTTCCTCCCTTGCTTCTGGAATCTTACGTATGGCTTCCCTATGGTGGGCACGTTCAGACAGCAGCTTGGCTGGATGCCATTAGTACTTTCTGTCCTAGAATTTCAGCATACATTGTGTCTAGGCAATTTCATTCCATGTTTTCCCAAGTGTTCTTTAATTAACTGATAAATTTAGAGGCCAGCCTAGCAAAATAAGGGATTTTACTTAAATGCTTTTTATAACTGACTTTTTCATACACTTTCATGAAAGAATTGGCATAACAGTAGATATACTATTAAGAGATTTGACACACGTTGTTGTTTCCTCATTGTTTCGATTTAAATCCAGTAATAATCTCTAATGAAATAAAATGTGTCACATTCTGTCAGGTGAATTGACTATATTATTTTTATTTTGAGTTTATTTGACTATATCTTCTGTGAACAAGCATTTGCTTCTTTCTACATCTCCCTTTGGGAGCTTCTATGTACCATTTAGTTAATAGCTGGTGTGGTATGCTGAAGACCATCTATAAAAGTTAGCTGCAGCTCATTGATCGGCCTGAAATTTGTATTTTACTCCTTTGAAAGAAAACATCAAAGCCTTCAGTCCAGATGCACTGTTTTAAGAGAGATGTGATATCAGCTATTATTGCTTTACCTAGAAATGGTTTATCATAGTAGCAGGAAAGAGACTCAGGGAATAACGAAATATAGGCATGTTTTCTGTTAAGAGAAGTGATGGAGTGGTAAGACAGTCCTGGATGGGTATAAGAGTGGAGAAGAAAGTAGTAATGTCAGGGCTTTAGTTTTCTGACAGATTGTTGGTGATGGGGTTAGGGGTAAGCAAACTAGCCAAGAAGACAAGCAAGTTAAAAAAAAATGAGAAAGACATATTTGCCTGTTTCATAAATTTATATAATCTGGAGGTTGACATCCTAGTATGGTCATTTCTGGGTTTTTAGTCCAGAGTCTTTTATAAGAGAAGATCAGATTAATAGGAAATATTAAGGTGACCACTTTGGAAGATCCTATCTTCCTCGATATTATTCTGCAGTTGGAAAATTAAAATGCCCTGGGTGTTTGGTAGGACATGCATTTACTTATTTTGATCCTTCCAACAAAAGTACATGTCTTTGTTAAATAAGAAGAAATACATTTGAAGCCTTTTAAAAGACATATTGAATTTATAGTTATTTAAGTGTTATAGCTAGTACACTCTTATTCGCCAGGGAATTCTGGATGAGAACTTATGAACTACATCAAGAAGGTAATTTATGTTGAAAATTGTCCCAGACTACAAAGTCCTGTCTTGCTCTGTGATCTTGTTTTGCCAAAGGCAAATTAGTTTCTGAACGTAGACGGGAGGTATCCTGACCTGTAATACAAATGGATGTCTTTAGGAAAATTTCGTACCTTGAGCTACAACATTATTTGATGACTAAGTCTAGATTAAAAAAAAAAAAAAAACATTGTCGTTAGGTTGATTCTAACTCATAGCGACCCTGTAGGACAAAGTAGAACGACCCCATTGGGTTTCCAAGGCTGTAATCTTTACAGAAGCAGACTGTCACATCTTTCTCCCAGGAGTGGATGGTGGTTTCGAACCACCGACCTTTCTGTTAGCAGCTGAACTTCTAACCACTGAGCCACCAGGGCTCCTTGAATCTAGATATAATAGCTGTAAAATATGGTCATAATGTATGGCATAATGATCAACTCACACTCTATTATGGTTGTGTTGCTAAATGCCCCATAAGTACAAGAAATGTAAGCAGAGGACAGATTTATTATATGGAATAATTACTTTTAAAAAGATGTAATAGTCACTATTTTTCTTATTGTGTAATTTTTCTACAAGTCTTAATATTTCAAAGGAAAGTAGTTGGTGTGCCTATGCACATGTGTGTTTAGCTGTGAGTGTGAACGTGTAACATTCTACTGATGCTAAGACTTTCTTTTGCTTTTCAACATTTCCGATATTCAACTTTCCTTTCATATCAATGTGTCTGTTAAATTTGATAGCATTTCTTTTTATCATAAAAAGACATTACTAAATAATGGTGCACACTACAGAGATGGCATAGAATCAAAGAAATGTTTTATATATATATACTATCAACTGCCCCTTGATATTACATATAACTATGTCTCTTATATACAAATATTATACATTATATATAAATCTCTCCCTCCTTGTCCACTTTGATTAAAGTAACTTTGTTTTCTAACCTTATGTTTATAGCACCAAATGGGGATTTAGTGGTGGAGAAAATAACAGTACTCAACTCAAACAAGGAACCCAAGCAAGTTGCACCAGAAATGTATATGCTGGAGAAGAAAGAAGCAATTGAGGAAGATGAAATTCCCCAACCCAGGGATGCTGACATGATAGAACGAGAAGGGGAGGCAACATTGTGGGGGAAATTTGGGGTTAATGAGGTTCCCTTTGGGGAGTGGAAGACAACAGCAGCACAGCCAGCATTAGCAGAAGAACAGTTTACTGTGGAAAGAGAGGTCCCTCAGGACATTGTGAGTGGGGCAGGGGCAGCAGCAGAAGAAGGGGACAGAAATCTGGGTGAAGAAGGGTTAAACTCCATGGGAAAAGAAGCAGCAGGAGACTCTGCAAGTCTGAACGAGGATGGGGCTCCTAAAGAGCAAGGCTTGATGCAAAGAGTTCTTGAGACAGATGAGGTAGTTTCTGAAGTGGAAAACGGTTCAGAGAAGTCAGCACTTGGAAGCAAGGCAGCAGCTCTGGACTTAAAGTGTGTTGAGGAGCTAGCAGCTCTGGACTTAAAGTATGTTGAGGAGCTAGCAGCCCTGAGAGACACAGCATCGCCTCCAGTGAAGGAAGAGGCTGAGAGAGGGGCTGTTGTGAATGAGGCAGGGCCTGAGAAGCCAGATGAGGAAGAAAATGAAGAAGAATTATCCACAGACCTAGAGAACATAGGACCTGTGGAAGAAGCAGCATCCAAGAGAGAGGATGGTCCAGAAGAAGCAATACTTGAGGGAGAGGACCTAGCCAAAGAGTGGAAGGAAATTATGGGAATGGAAACACCCTTGAGCCCCTCAATCTCTGAGAAGGCAGAGGTAAACCAGATGGGTTGGGAGGACAGCCCTGAAGAAGGAAGGAAGGAAAGTAAGGAAGATGAGGAAAGGGAGAACATCGTGGCTAAGGTAGAATCTAATAGGGAAGATGATAGGCAAGAAATGTTATCTGAGGAATTAGATGCAGCAAGAGAGAGGAAGAAAGCTGAGAGCCCAAAAACACATCTGAGGGAAACTGAATCTGAGGGAGAAGAGGTGAAAAGGACAAATGAACTTAAGCATGAAAATGCTCTAGAAGAAGGCAAAGAATTTAAAGAGGAAAAATTTAAAGAGGAAGAGGGGGAAATCATGAAAGAAAACAGATCTGAGGAAGAGACAAAAGCCCCCACAGAGGAAATGGCATCTGATGCTAAGGATGAAGCACCCATGGAGGAATCTGAATTGACTGAAGATTCAGGGCTGCAAAGAGAAGATTCACTAGAAGCCAGAGGATTAGCCGTGTTTGAAGCAGTACCTGGATTGGAAAAGTCACTGGAAAACATAACTCTGAGGGAAGAAGGAGGCGGGGAAAAACTAACAGAAACCAGAGACACAGAGCACAAAAGCAGAGCAGAACTGGTTCACAAGGAGAATGTGGTGCCTGCAGAGAAGGACGAGGGGCCGCAATATGATGGAGAGGATGTATTAGGAGCGCCTAAAAGTGAGCTGGCAGGAAAGGTGCAGGCACCAGAGGTGATGGTCACAAGCACAGGTGAAGCTGAGGAGTATGCAGCGAAAGATCAAGGTTGCTTTGCAGGCTTGGAGGGGAGGGATAAAGAAGGGCCTTTACAGGAGCGAGAAGGAGTGGGGGACATGACCATGACCCAAGGAGATGTTCCTGAAGGAGACTCCATGATGGTAGAGAAGTTCGAGGAAGCAATGGGTGACGACATGGAGGAGGAGGAGCAAGAGTGCAGTCTGGGGAGAAGAGTGTTGAAGGACAGGAACACAGAGGGTGATGGGAGCTTGGGAGAAGGAGCAGTTGTTGCTGAGGAAGACCTGAAGGAAGGAGAAATGGCAGAAATGGTCACAGAGAAGAGGGAGGAGTTGACAGATATGAAAAGAGCTGAGGGGAAAACAGTAAATAAAGCCTCTTCCTTTCCAGATGGTGCTGGGGTGGAAACTTGGCACAGAGTGGATGAATTAGTAGGAAAAACAGCTGCTGCAGAGACAGTAGTGGTAGAGGAAATAGGGCTAAGCAGTGAGGAGTTGGCAGCGGTGGAGGAGGTGACAATGGCATCAACACCAGAGGTTGGGCTGGGAGCTCTGCTAGAACCTTCTGATCTGGACGGCGGATGTCCACAGCTAGGACGTGATCAAGACGGAGGGGAAGAGGAAAGCACACCACGAGCGAGATCAGTGGGAGAGGAGGCGGGGACTGGGAGCAGTGATGGGGGTCTGGAGTCGGGAGCAGCTGAGGCATTCAGATTATCAAAGGAGACAGAGTCAGAGCTGAATAGAGAGAGTCTACAGGCTGTAGAAAAGCTTCCTGTGAAGCCTGACTTCACTGAAACCCAAGAGAAGCAAGAGCGTACGGTGCAAAGAGAAAGTGAGAATGCAAATGTTTCCCGGAACCACGCGAAGGTCTAAGAGACTTCATGACAGACGGTGAGTTTTAAGTCTGATCTGATCACTTTCGTGCTGGTTGGCACGTTTATGGGTCCCTGAGTACACACAGACTTCACAGACAGACACACACAGACTTCTGTTCCCTGCTGTGCCGGCGAGGGCTGGGTAAGATGGAGGTGGGGCCAAGGAGACTCACAGGGACCCACTTCTATTTCAGTTTCAACTCTTAAGTCACAGTCTGGGTCTTTGCAAGCACAGCTCTCTGAAGGAGTGAGAACTATATCTTCCTTAAAACAAAACAAAAACCGTTGCTGTGAGTCTATTCTGACTTATGGCGACCCCATGCGTGTCAGAGTAGAACTGCACGCTCCACGGGGTTTTCATGGCTGTGACCGTTCGTAATTCGATCACCAGGCCTTTCCTCTGGGAAGCCTCTGGGTGGATTTGAACTGCCAATATTGTTAGTAGCCTAGTGTGTAACTATCTGCACCACCCAGGGATTCCATGAAGTTCCCTGACTGGGCCCCAAAGATGAAATACAGAGAAGAGTGACCAAGTGCCATAAGGGAAAAGAGGCAGCTTCTCTCCTTTGCAAACCACAGAAGAGAAGAGTCAAACACTGTTCCAGAATTCATTTCCCATTTAGTGTTTAAAAGGATGGAATGAAGGTTGACTGTGATTATTTGCCTCAAAATGCGTTCTATGCTTTGATTTTTGCAGTTTTGTAAAGATATATATGCGTGTGGGGGGGGGGTGTGCCTGCGTAACATTGAAGAGGGGAACTAAAGGCCAAAGTTATTTTTGGCATGTCCTGATGTTTCCTTGATGCCCTCACATTTTTAGTGCCCAGTTTCTACCACCCTGAGGTATGATGGTCATGCTACTACTATTCTTTTTATTATTCTTCAGGATATTTAAAGAATGTATTCTGGAAGACATGAAGAGCGATGAAAGATTCACCCAGGCATCTCACCAGGACTTTAGATTTTTCTTTTTAATCACTATGCTTGTGTTTCCCAATCTGCCAATGCTGATCAATAGCACAGTAAGCACCATGAGGATACCTGAAGTAGACCTATAGGACACTCCTTAGGAACCATGGTCCCGAATGGAGAACTGTGAGGCCACTACAGATTTGACACAGCTGACACACCTGTATTCCAATCAAAAGGATGGTTTTCAAAATGTTTGACTTTCACCAAAGATCCACCTGAAAGACCTCATCCTGACATCTGGGGTTTAAGTTCCTTTTTATTTTACAATCAAATATTAGTCCTAGATTCCTGTGTAGGAGTTTTATTTAAAATCTCTGGGTTGGGGCTTTAAATGACTATGAAAATAAGCTCAAAGAGTTGTTGCATGTATAATCAATACTAAAAATTGTTCCAGACCTGTAAGTCCTTCCAGAAAAGGATTCTATGGCATGCATCTTCACTTACACTTAGAAACAGTGATGCTTTTTATTTTTGTCAGAAGAGTAGTTTAGAGTGGAAACATTATTTGAGAATGCTCTTTGTTTTTTGTGTTTCTAGTTCTGCTTGCCCCAGTGAAAAGGGTAACTTGTAGCATTTTATCCCTGGGGGTCTTATTTATAGGGACACTGGAATTTAAATCGAAGTAGTAAATAATTTAGCTAAGTGAGGGTGAGTATAATAATTATAGCAGGTAAACATAGTACATCAGCATATATATGTCAGCATTGTAGAGACTAGACTGGTTGATTGCATTCAAAGGAAAAGAAACTTGGATTAAATTAGTGTGCCTCTCACCTTGCAGAGTTCTGTTATTTCAAACCTGTAAACTAACCCTGCAGTGCATTGTCAATCAGCAGTCACAATCACTTTCTAAATTACCCCTGATATTGTTTCCTAGTTGTGCATCAGTGTGCCTCCTAAGGATTTTGATTTCCTTGAAGACACTCTTGTTCACATACCAGTACCTAGAAAAGAGCACATGTGTGAGAAGATGAAAGAAAGAGAATTTCCTAAAGCAGTAAATCTCTAGCTGCACTACACATTAGAATTTCATGGGGTACTTTCATAAATGACTTACTCCCAGTCCCCATTGCAGAGATTCAGATATAATTAGTTTTAGATGGGCCTGGGCATCAGTATATATTTTTTAACTCTTCAGTTGGTTCTACTATGTAGTCAAAGCTGAGAACCATTGCCCTAAATCATCATACAGTCCATGCTGGCTGCCTGGTGTACTTTATCCCTAAGGCCCAGGCATACAATCTGTATGGTGTTTTTCCTTTTATTAAATAATGGAACCATTTAATGATCAAAGATAAAATAGCCCAGTGGTTTTCAAAATTGGTACTTCAATCAGTAGCATAAACATCACGTGGTACTTGTTTGAAACACAAATTCCTGGCCTCAAGCCCACATCCTATGGGTGGAGCCCAGCAATTGGTGTTTTAACGAGCCCTCCAGGTAGTTCTGTGTATGCTTAAATCTGAAAACAGCTGTCATGGACTATTAATTGTATTGAGGATTAGTCTCAGTTGGAAAACTGGTTGTGGAAACAGTGTGTGAACTTTCTCCCTTTGTCTCTTACTGGCTCTCTGCCTCTGCCTCTGTCTCTCTCTTTTGCTCTTTCCTTTTCTCTCTCTTTGGCTCTCTCTTCCCCGCCCCCTCTGTTTTTCTTCTTTTCTCTAAACCCAATTTGATTATGACTGCAATGATGTGTAATGTGAAGTCCCTCTTCCCCACCCTCTATTGAAGGATGAGCATCAGTAATTTACTGTCATAGGTGTCCATTGTCTGTGTTTCCTTTTATAAGCAGAGTTCATTTACATTGCGCCCAAGTTCATTAATTACTGAGGTGGATGACTGTGGAGCTCTCTAACGTTTGCTCCCTGATTTCAACCTCAATGTTACAAAGCACTTTTGAGTATATAGCACCTTATGGGAAAGATTTTAGATGTGTTGATTCCATTGAAAACTGAGTTTTGTACAATGTGCTAAGTGGAAATTGCATTGGATTGTTTTTATATTTAACACATTCCATCAAAAACATTCTGTAACATAATTCTACAATCTGCATGTGGGTTTAACTGTGAAATTCAGTGTTGTGGTATTTTGATTAAGCGAATTCTTTTCCTCCAAATACTATATTGATAAAATTATTTCTGTGTTCAACTGAACTGTATTTTTTTCCTGGTTTCTTCAGTATTAAAAACATAAATAAATCATATGTTTACAGATAAGACATGTGACTGGTTCCTTAAAAATAAGACTAGACTTAAAATCTGCTTTTGTTCTTTCCTTACAAAATTTGAACTCCTTAAAGCACAACAGAGAAAATTAATTTTATTGGACTGTGCTTTTGAGTATATGTTTTATATTGACTTTTAAAATTTGTGTTCTGATCTTTTACATTTATATGTCTTTCACATACGTGAGATAATCCCAGGGAGGGAAAATTATTACATCATTTTTTAGATAAGTAAATAGAAGCTCCATAAAGCTAAGCGGCTTGTCTAAAAATCATGGTCAATCTCAAGCCTTCTGACTTTAAACTCTATTTTTCATCATATACACTACCTCCTAGAAAAAGAAATATTAAATAGTTACTATTTTTTTTTTAAGATACTACATGTGGATCTCTACATTTTTATATTCATATATATATATTAAAAAAAAAGAAAATCAAATCTCAGTAATATATCCTATATCAGTGAGAAGGGAGTCATAATTTTAGCCAGAGTTAAAGAATGAAGTGGATTATTTTCAATAACTCAAGAAAAAATAGACAATCAATGAAAAAATAGGCAGAAGTAAGCTTTCTACTTCAATTACTTGAGTTAAGTTTTTTTTCTATGGCTTTATAAACTCTTGTGTTATAAATTTAAAGTGTAGTTGAGTTCCTTAATACTTCTAAGATCAATAATTTTGTCACAATTATTGCCCTTGGAAAATGATTGAGAAAAGAAAAGAAAGCCTCAAGGAAGATTCATTTAAGAAGTAAAATATGCCAACAGCCTCAAGGACAACCCAGGAGAGTTCGCTTCTGACCCTGGGTAATATTTCCTTCAAGTCTTCTGTACCAACCAACTGTGTCACGTAAAAAAATTCCCTGCCACCGTGGCCAGCAGCAAGAGGTATAAGAGAACAGAGAATGGATACAGCTAGAATTCTTTAAAAGTTGCTTTAAACTTCCTTTTTTTTTCTTTATTAATTTTTTATTCTCCCCCCCCCCCCCATAATGCCATGTGCAAGCTGCAGAATATTTTGGAATGATACACTACCCCCGTTTTATACTAAGGGAAATGAAGTACACAGAAGACTCCAGGGGCAGATAAGCTAGTGTCAAAATCTAAGAACCAGGTCTCTGTCCTCTTTGTCAAATGTTTCCTGATCTATATTAAATACCTTCTTATAATTAAAAGTTTTAATAAGGACACAATTATGGGAGAAATCTCCCAGTTGTTTAGGGCTCTGGGTACTAATGTGACCCAAATCCAAAAAACCAAAATAGTTACCATCGAGTTAATTCTGACTCATGAAGATCCCAAGTATTGTGGAGTAAAACTGCACCCCATAGGGTTTTCAAGACTGGGACCTTTCAAAAGCAAATCTTCAGGCTTTTCTTCTGAGGTGCTTCTGGGTGGGTTTAAACTGCCAACATTTTGTGTTAGTAATGAAGTGCTTCACCATTTGTGCCACCCAGAGGCACCACTAATGTGACAGAGACCTTCAAACTGGGGTAGGTGTACCCTCGAGTGGCAATGAAGCTTTCCAAGGGATTCAGTGGCAGGGATCATCTGCAGATGCTCAACCTCCATGTATATTTTTTTCCTAAAATGAACCTGTCTGAGAACTCGCCTGTAGTCAAGGTCTTCCTTTTCACAATCCTCCACCCTCTCTTCACAATAGAGGCCAACTCATCATCTATGTCCCAATTTTACTGTGGTTTTGTGGCTCCAAGGATGACCAACAAAGGAGACAAAGGAACAATTTGAGATACGGAGCAGGAGTTGAGAAAGGGAATGACTTTAATGACTGGTTAACAAACTCTTTTGCAAGTCAGGTGGTTACCAATTCTTTGTTCTCAGCAAAACTAAATAAGGACCAAATTGAGTTGTCAGCTGATAAACTGTTAAAAATCATGTTTTTGGTAATTCGATAAAACCTGTGAAAACCAGAACCTATGTAAGGCAGAAACCTGTCAGAGAAAGTAAACTCAAATATTTTCCACTAAAATGAGCGATAGAAAAGTGGTAAGACTGCACTTTCTCACAGGCGGAAAACTGTGAGACCTGGAAAAACAGGGTAGTCCTGTAGAGTTTTGGCTCTCGCAGGTTTCGCTGTATACAGATCTGTGGTTTTTGGTCACACAGCAGTTCAAAGAACAGCACTGCTAAACAAAATTACAAAACTACCCTTCCACTTCCCTGTTTATACGACATGCATAAATACCATACTCTCAAACCAAAAACAGTCGCTGCAGAGTTGGTTCTGACTCATGGCTACCCCATGTGTGTCAGAGTAGAACTGTGCTCCATAGGGTTTTCAATGGCTGATTTTTTGGAAGTAGATCACCAGGCCTTTCCCCCAAGATACTTCTGGGTAGACTTGAACTGCCAATCTTTTGGTTAGCAGCCAAACACGTTAGCCATTTTTACTACCCAGGGCCCCACTATACTCTTATGTCTATGTCAACGAAACAGAAAATGGAATAGAACTAATGTTGAATGCTCATTCTAGCAGAATATAGTATTCATTCACAGACAACAGAAACTAACTAAAAATAGAAATCACTGCCTTAAAGGCATTCTAACTTGTACTGTTTATGTGTGATGGTTATCAGAAGAGTATATCCCGCCTTCAAAACCACTAAGATGAAGGTTTCCAATGGATAGCACTACTACGATTACAAAATTTATAATACAGCTATATTATTTTGATCAAATATGTGTTACTAATAATTGCAATGATAGCTCAGTCTATAAGAAATTTAGCACATTTTAATTTCTATAATATTTTAGATGCAGAGGAACATGACAGGGTGATTGATAAAAGACTTTCAGGCATGAAAATATACTACAGTAGAATAAAATTCTGCAGACAAAGTGGAATGGAAATGTAAGTTTATTAAAGTAAAAAATAACATGGAATTCTCTAATGCTAAAGAAGAGCTTAGTCATGTACTTTTGAAAATGGATGTCTTATGTCAGGTTCCCAGGGAAATACTGTGGAATAAAAACTTGTGTCCAGGGGTTTTATTGGGGTGTGCTCTAGGAACCAACACTGTGAGGAAGAGGGGAAAGCAGAAATGGGCAAAGAAAAAAGATGGGTTGTAATAGAACTGCCACAGGGGCACAGCCCCATCCTAGGGGAGCTCTGATGCTGGGATGTGTGAATGCAGGCAAGGAGCCAGGCCGCTGGGTCCCCACAATAGACCAGTCACTGGATATAGGCTGTCTCCCTAAAGTCAGTGAACATTGGACTAAGCAGCTCCTTTCACCCAAAAGCTGTCAGTGTGGAGAGACACAGATGTGAGCCAGCAGCAGCCCACACCCTGGGCACCTGGGAAATGAGTTGCTCGGCTGTGAAGGGGTCCCAGGATGGCTCCTGAAAGCATCTGCTACATGGATGCAGGTGATAGCAAATTGCTATGGTGTTTAGATTCTTTTGATACATTTAGAAAAGAGATGTAACCAATTTATCTTAAAATTATCTGTTTTATAACATGCTAGAAATTATATTTGTAATCACTATTAAGCTTACAAAATGTTTAGATGCCAATTAAAATATATGTGAGGGGATGCTGACAGTTTTTCAAAATCTCTTAGGGGTGTGTGAGTAAAAATATTTGAAGGGCAGTGGTATAACGGACAACGTGAGCAGCACAGGGCCATGTCTCCCAAGCTAAAGGCATGGCACCCATCACAAATGAGTTGCCAAATTTTTTAGTAATGTATAGACTTGCTGTTGTAGTTGTTAGCTGCCACGGAGTCAGCCCTTACTCATGAAAACCCCACGCACTGGAGACTAAAATGTTGCGTCATCCGCATTATTGGCTGTGGATTGGACCATTGAGATCCATAGAGTTTTCATTGGCTGATTTTTTAGAGTAGATTCCGAGACCTCTCTTCGTAGTCCATCTTAGCATGGAAGCTCCAGTGAAACCTGTTCAGTGTTACAGCAACTTGCGAGCCTCCACTGACACCTGAGGTGCCTTGGCCAGAAATCAAACCCAGTCTCCTGCATGAAAGATGAGAATTCTACCACAGAACCACCAATGCCTCATGTGCACCGAGTTAGGAAGAACTTAAAACACCCTCACTTCTGACACCAACTGCAAGTTCAAGGGATTTAAGACTACTCTCAAACTTGATAATCTGCTAGAACTCAGGAAAGCAGTTCTACTCACCATTGTGGTTTATTACAGGTAGAGGACACAAATTAAAATCAACTGAGGGAAGAGATTCATAGAGAAGAGTCCACAAGAGTTCCAAGTGCAAAGCTAGTTGTGTTGACAGTGCTTACTTCTCCCCAGCAATGATGTGATAATACCCATTGCAGTAATCTCTGTTTATGATGATGACTCCAGGAAGAATATACTAAATAATGTTCCTAATATGGGGCACATTTAGGAAATATTTTCATCAAGAAATGGTGAATATTTTAAAAAGACACTTAAGAAGATCGCGTATGTGTTCTTGTCCTATGCCTCTCACCTGTCAAGTGAGGCTGAGGTTGGAACAGCCTGGCAGGTGTCTGAACCTGGCCCTCTGGGTATAGGGAACAAGAATGAAGGGAACATAGTACAGTATTCATACAAAACACTTAATTTCATAGAAAAATGAGAATATACATGTGATTCCTGACAACTGGAGCCAAGGCAGTCTTTTTTTTTTTTTTTTGGTATGGCCAATAAATCAAGTTTATTATTTGTGTTGTTTAAATATTCTATAACTTTATTATATCTCCAGTGTTGTTTCTATCACCAAGGCCATATTTTTCAACTACTGATCCTTCTTCTTTGTTTCCAACTTTTGCAATCCAATCGCCAGTAATTATCAGTACATCTTGATTGAATGTTAGATCAATTTCAGACTGCAGAAGCTGATAAAAATTGTCTATTTCTTCATCTTTGGCCCTAGTGGTTGGTGTGTGAATTTGAATAATAGTCGTATTAACTGGTCTTCCTTGTAGGCACATGGATATTGTCCTATCACTGACAGCACTGTACTTCAGGATAGATCTTGAAATGTTCTTTTTGATGATGAATGGAAAACCATTCCTCTTCAAGTTGTCATTCCCAGCATAATAGACTATATGATTGCCCAATTCATAATGGCCAATATCAGTCCATTTCAGCTCACTAGTGCCTAGGGTATCGATGTTTATGCATTCCATTTCATTTTTGACAATTTCCAATTTTCCTAGATTCATACTTCATACATTCCAGGTTCCAATTATTAATGGATGTTTGTAGCTGTTTCTTCTCATTTTGAGTCACGTGACATCAGCAAATGAAGGTCCCAGAAGCTTTACTCTATCCATGTCATTAAGGTCAACTCTACTTTGAGGAGGTAGCTCTTCCCCAGTCATCTTTTGAGTGCTTTCCAACCCAGGGGGGCTCATCTTCCAGCACTATATCAGACAATGTTCCATGGCTATTCATAAGGTTTTCACTGGCTAATGCTTTTCAGAAGTAGACTGCTAGGTTCTTCCTCCTGGTCTGTCTTAGTCTGGAAGCTCAGCTGAAGCCTGTCCTCCATGGGTGATCCTACTGGTATCTGAATACCGGTGGCTTAGCTTCCAACATCACAGCAGCATGCAAGCCCCCACAGTACAACCAACTGACAGACACGTGGGGATCAGTAGTTGGAAAATATGGCCTTAGTGATAGAATCAATGCTGGAGATCAAATGATGGAATTTTGCAAGAGCAACGACTTCTTCATTGCAAATACCTTGTTTCACCAACATAAACAGCAACTACATGGACCTTGCCAGATGGAACACACAGAAGTCAAATTGACTACATCTGTGGAAAGAGACAGTGGAAAAGCTCAATATCATCAGTCAGAACAAGGCCAGGGGCAAACTGTGGAACAGACCATCAATTGCTCATATACAAGTTCAAGCTGAAACTGAAGAAAATCAGAACAAGTCCACAAGAGCCAAAATATGACCTTGAGTACGTATATCCCACCTGAATTTAGAGATCATCTGAAGAACAGATTTGACCCATTGAACACTAGTGACCGAAGACCAGACGAGCTGTGGAATGACATCAAGGACATCATCCCTGAAGAAAGCAAGAGGTCATTGAAAAAAGAGGAAAGAAGGAAAAGACCAAGATGGATGTTAGAGGAGACTCTGAAACTTGCTCTCCAACGTCAAGCAGCTAAAGAAAAAGGAAGAATTGTTGAAGTAAAAGAACTGAACAGAAGATTTCAAAGGGCATCTCAAGAAGACAAAGTAAAGTATTATAATGACATGCAAAGAGCTGGAGATGGAAAACCAAAAGGGAAGAACATGCTCAGTGTTTCTCAAGCTGAAGGAACTGCAGAAAAAATTTAAGCCTCGGGTTGCAGCAGTGGAGGATACTATGGGGAAAATATTAAACGATGCAGGAAGCATCGAAAGAAGATGGAAGGAATACACATAGTCATTATACCAAAAAGAATTAGTCGATGTTCAACCATTTCAAGAGGTGGCGTATGATGAGGAAGTGATGGTACTGAAGGAAGAAGTCCAAGCTGTGTTGAAGGCATTGGTGAAAAACAAGGTTCCAGGAATTGATGGAATATCAATTGAGATGTTTCAACAAACAGACACAGTGCTGGAGGTGCTCACTCACCTATGCCAAGAAATATGGAAGACAGCTTCCTGACCAACTGACTGGACGAGATCCATATTTATGCCTATTCCCAAGAAAGGTGATCCAACTGAATGTGGAAATTATAGAACAATATCATTAATATCACACACAAGCAAAATTTTGCTGAAGATCACTCAAAAACGGCTGCAGCAGTGTATCAGCAGGGAACTGCCAGAAATTCAGGCTGCTTTCAGAAGAGGACGTGGAACCAGGGGTATCATTGCTGATATCAGATGGATCCTGGCTGAAAGCAGAGAATGCCAGAAGGATGTTTACCTGTGTTTTATTGACTATGCAAAGGCATTCGCCTGTGTAGATCATAACAAATTATAGATAACATTGCGAAGAATGGGAATTCCAGAACACTTAATTGTGCTCGTGAGGAAATTTTACATAGATCAAGAGGCAGTTGTTCGGACAGAACGAGGGGATATCGATTGGTTTGAAGTCAGGAAAGGTGTGTGTCAGGGTTGTATTCCTTCACCGTACCCATTCAATCTGTATGCTGAGCAAATAATATGAGAAGCTGGACTATATGAAGAAGAATGGGGCATCAGGATTGAAGGAAGACTGATTAACAACCTGCGTTATGCAGATGACACAACCTTGCTTGCTGAAGGTGAAGAGGACTTGAAGCACTTACTAATGAAGATCAAAGACCACAGCCTTCAGTATGGATTGCACCTCAACATAAAGAAAACAAAAATCCTCACGGCTGGACCAATGAGCAACATCATGATAAAGAGAGAAGAGATTGAAGTTGTCAAGGATTTCATTTTTCTTGGATCCACAATCAACAGCTGTGGAAGCAGCAGTCAAGAAGTCAAAAGACGTATTGCATTGGGTACATCTGCTGAGAAAGACCTCTTTAAAGTGTTGAAGAGCAAAGATGTCACCTTGAAGACTAAGGTTCGCCTGACCCAAGCCATGGCATTTTCAATTGCTTCATATGCATGTGAAATCTGGACAATGAATAAGAAAGACTGAAGAATTGGCGCCTTTGAATTGTGGTGTTGGCGAAGAATATTGAATATACCATGGACTGCCAAAAGAACAAACAAATCTGTCTTAGAAGAATTACAGCCAGAATGCTCCTTAGAGGCAAGGATGGTTAGACTGTGTCTTACATAGTTTGGACATGTTATCAGGAGGGATCAGTCCCTGGAGAAGGACATCATGCTTGGCAGAGTACAGAGTCAGCAGAAAAGAGGAAGAACCTCAACGAGGTGGATTGACACAGTGGCTGCAACAATGAGCTCAAGCATACCAACGATTGTAAGGATGGCGCAGGACCAGGCAGTGTTTTGTTCTGTTGTTCATAGGGTTGCTATGCGTCAGAACCAACTTGATGGCACCTAATAACAACAACAACAAAACTTTATTAATTTTTTTTGTCTGGGTGGCTATCAATAATTGAGAGAGCTATGTTGAGATTGCCCACTGTGATGATGGATTTGTCATTTTTTTACTCTTCTTTCAATATTTGCTTTTACGTGTTTAGTCTATTTTAATAGGTGAGTCTATAAGCTGGAACTGTTACATCTTCTTGATTCTGTTATCCTTATATAGTATCCCTTTCTATCCCAAATAATTATTTTCATTTCACCATCTACTTTATCTAATATTTACATGGCTGTCCCTTCTTTTTTTTTTTTGGTTAGGATATACTAGTACTTTTTTTCTATTCTTTTACTTTCAAACTGTGTTTGTGTTTCTTTTTCATCTTTCTTTTGTAACAGCATATAGCTGTCTTTTGGCAGGCCAGTTTAATCCATTTACGTTTAATTGTAATTATTATATATTTGGACTTAATTATCCTTTGTGATTTCTTTTTGCCTCACTTCTTTGCTTTCTTTTGTCTTGATTTTAAAAATTGCTTTTTGATTGTCTCTTTTATACTTTAATTTTCCACCTAAAAACTGCTTTTTGATTGTCTCTTTTACACTTTAATTTTCCACCTACTTGTTTGGAAATGATAAAATCTGTTTCTATTCTTTTAGTGATTACCTCTGAATTTTTTCCATGTGCAATGAAAACATCTTTAATGGTATCTTATCCCTCATCGTAAAGAATACAAAGACCTCAAACCACTTTACATCCAATCACTTCCCACTGATTTGTATGCTTAAATACTATTGAGTTTTAGTGTCTTTGTTTTGGCTTTTTTCCCCTAATTCTGCAAACTAGACATTATTATCCCTACTGTTATCATTTTATGTAGAGAGTATTTATTTAACCCACATGGTTACTGATTTCATTGTTCACCACTTCTTCCTGGCCAGACCTTCTTTCCAAGATTATTTCCCTTCATTCTGAAGTTACCTGATAAACCTCACCCTCATTTTTGAAAGATGGTTTTGCTGAGGACACAACTCTTGGTTGACAGTTATTTTTTCTCAGAACTTTGAAGATATTGTTCTGTTATTGCCCAACTTTAAATGTTATGCTGTGAATCTGTGTAAATCTAAGTGCCATTCCTCTGAGGTGTTCTATCTTTCCTTCATGGATGCTTAAGATCATCTGTTTTCCTTAAGGGCTGCAGTTTCAGTACAATGTGGTTAGGTATGAGTTTCCTTTTATCACTCTTGATATATGTTGTGTTTGGGAATCACGGACTAGCCAAGTTGACACACATTTTGGGGGACACAATTCAATCCATGACATTCCACCCTTTGGCCCCCAACAATTCATGTCCTTGCCATATGTAAAATGCATTCACCCAATCATATCATAGCAAAAGTCTTAAATCAACTCCAAGTCCAAAATCCAAAAATTCCTCTTCATCTGTGATATCTAGAATACAAGTTATCCCCTTCCAAATTACAATGGTAGAACAGGCGCAAGCTAGACATATCTATTACAAATGGGAGAAAACGGAGGGAAAGAAGGGATAACAGGCACCAAGCAAGTCAGCAGAACAGATTACATTAGCCCTCAAGTCTTGAAAATAATTCCCTGTCCTCTGAGACCATTTAGGCCACATTCTCTGGATTCTGTGTGGAAGCCCCTTGGCCCTGGGCTTCAGATCTGCCTTCCAGGCCCACTGAAACTGCAACTTTGTCCTCTGCTTTGGGCGCACCATTCTTCTAATCCATCTGAGTGACAACTCCACCCTTTGAGACTGAGGCAGCTCTGCTTCCTGTGTTCCTTTTCTTTTCAGCTTCTACTTCTCATTTCCTTGGCCTCTCAGCACCTCAGTCCAGTCTGACCACTTCTGCCCTGTTTGGGCAAGTGTTCCAAAGCTCTTTAGCTCCATCAGTAAGTGCCTAGAGACACCCTACTCCACCAGTAAACTTCCGCCAGAAGGCACTCAGCTCTCTTGCTGCACCAGTAAGAGCTCAGAGGCACCCGCTCTGCCAGAAAGCCTGCTGTGCAAAAAGCACTTAGCTCTCTCTGCGGGTCAGCTCCAGCATTATTTTCTGCTGTTCCCCTGGTTCTGCTGCTGCTATTTCTCTGCTGCTTATCACCGTCTGCATCATCTCCAGTGTAACAGCTCTCCTCATTTCCTTGTGAGTCCTTACCAGAATTGCCTTCAACGTCTATAATTCCACCAATACTCTCTCCAAGGCAATCCAGGCTTTTACTGTTAGGCACTTTAAAACTCTTTCAGCCTTTATGCATTCACAGTTTCAAAACTGCTTCCAGTTTATCTGTTAGAGCAGCACCCCACTCTCTCGGTACTAAATTCTGTATTAGGCTGGACTCTTTAGAGAAGCAAAACCAATAAAGCTATAAATATATAGAGATATTTGTATCAAAGAAATGGCTCACATGGTTGTAGAGGCTGGAATGTCCAAGTCCATGAGTCAGGATAGAGGTTTCTCCTGATTCACATAGCCTCAGGAGCTGGCAAACCCAATATTGGCAGGTCAGAGAGCAGGTAAGCTGCTAGCTCAAGTCCCAAGAACTGGAGGTCAGACAAACAGGAGCCAGCTGCAGGATCCAGAGCGAGCAAAAGCCCACGAGCCTTGCCAGAATGTTCACTTATCTTTGATGCAGGCCACATGCCCAAGGAAACTTTCTTTGAACTCATTGGCTGCTCACAGCAGATCCCATCATGGAAGTGAACACAACATCATATGACTGCCAAGCCACAAATCGTGGCTCAGCCAAGTTGACACACAACCTTAACCATCACAGTGGTCTAGTTCTGTAGTGTGTTATCTCTGCTGACTTTCATTCATGGTGCTTTATTATGTCCTTTGTTTTTGTGTATCTAGTTAGCAGAGGCATAACTAGGGTATGGCAGGAATGGTAGGTATTGAACCAGCCCTGGGTGAATGGTGCAATTGAACAGTTTCTATTAACCCAGTATGGCCAGTGGTATATCTACAGAAAATGGTGCCTATGGCAAGCACTGAAATTGCACCCATGTCCAAACATCTGACACCTCTTTTAGATAACTTTACCACAATACCAGCTCAAAAATACAAGTCAAGGTTGTTAATCTTTTAATAAATGCATTACCATGTTTAAGCAAGGACATTAGGCTGGATGAGGTTAATAGAAACTGCTCAGTGGCACCATTACCCAGGGCAAATGGATTGCCCTAGATATGCCACTGCTTGATTTGTGGATAATCTGGGAGTTTAAATTGAGGATTCTTTCCTCCAGGAAGAATTTACAGTTGTTTTGCCCATTTCCAAAGGACACTCTGATTTGGGACCACTTTAGTTTTCTTTCTGTGTCAAGTTTAATGTGCTTAATCTTTAATAGATCTTCTCCTTATTGTTGGTTCAAGGCTTAACTCCAGTCTCAGTGCTAATAATGACATTTATTCAGGGCAACCTCACCTTTCCCTGTGTTTAACCAGATCACTTTTGATTTTAGCTCAGTTTTTTGTATTTTTAAGAGTTTCTTATTTCCTCCAAGTTCAGTAATAAAATAGAAATTTAAGTTTTATCAAGATCTGCTTGTACTTCAGTGAATGGCCCTTCAAAGTAGGAAGCCCGTATATTAAAAAAGGCAGACTTTTGACATAACCTTTTAAATAATTACATCATCTAGTTGGAAAATACGTAGATTTTTCAATTTTTAGGCACAAGTTCCCAAGAATAAGATTTGAATTGACTATGAAGATACTAGCCAATTGAGACTAAATTTTACCGCAACAGAAGCTACTTAGATGATAGTTTAACTCAATTGTCTTAGAATGGTTATGAGGAGATTTTAAAACTGCAATGCTCTTGATAGTGACATTTAATGTAATGCTCTTTTTAGTGGACTTAAAATTGTAATACTCTTGTTAGTGGCATTTCTTCCTTTATTTCAATTCCAAGGAAGAGTTCATAGATGGGTCAAGGAAGCGACTGGGTTGTATGAAGCTTTAGAGTCAAGAAGTGAAGTTAGAAGTTAAGAAATTTATCTCCTGTTCTTCTGTTAGGTGCTGATGAGTTGGTTCCAACTCACAGCAACCCTGTGTACAACAGAACAAAACACTGCCCTGTCCTGTGCCATCCTCAGAATTGCTGCAATATTTGAGCCCGTTGTTGCAGCCTTTGTGTCAATCCCTCTTCTTTAGGGTCTTCCTCTTTTCCACTGACCTTCCACTTCTAAGCATGATGTTCCTCTCCAGGGACTGGTGCCGCCTGATCACATGTCCAAAGTATGTAAGACAAAGTCTCACCATCCTCACTTCCAAGGAGCACTCTGGCTGTACTTCTTCCAAGACAGTCTTGTTAGTTTTTCTGGCAGTCCATGGTATATTCAATATTCTTCACCAGCAGCATAGTTCAAAGGCATCAGTTCTTCCATCTTCCTTATTCGTTGTCTAGCTTTCTCATGCATAGGAGGTGACCGAAAACACTATGGCTTGGAGGTGGGGTCAAGGTGGCAGAGTAGTCAGATGCTTCCTGTGGTCTCTCTTACAACAAAGAACCAATAAAACAAGTGCATTGATTATATATGATAATCTAAGAGCCCTGAACATTGAAGACAAAGTTGAGGAGTCAGACTGAGCAGCAGGGGCAGGGAGAGAGAGTTCAGAAGCAGCAAAGATTTGCCAGAACTGATCTGGCCAGCACCCTGCAGGCTGAATCAGCTAGCTCATGCCAGCTGAGGCAAGCAGTAGTGCTCAGGTTGTGTTTTCCACATCAAGAGAAACCGAGCAGTGGAGAGTCTGCTCAAGCCTCTGGAATGAGGGAGAAGTGGTGCTGAATTGACAAAAGATAACTACAAGTATCTAAACTATTGCACAGGATCAAAAAAACCCTTCCCACTTCTGGGAAGTATCTCTCTCCCATTTGCCTGCCCCCCCCCCCCCGCCCAGTTCCTCTGGGTCTTAGCACAAGCCTTCAGAGATTGCTGCATCCTCTGGGCCAGAAGTAGGATCCTTCAGACATCCTGAGCCATTTTCCTGGCTTTGGAGAGGGAACAAATTAACAAACAGGAAAAAATAATCTGCTAGCTCCCCTAAGCTGGGAACTCAGGGCAGGCATAGGCCCTTTGTCTAGGCATAGGCATAAAGAGCCCATGAACTTTGAATGCCTTTCATCCCTGCCTAGACCTGTACGGGCCCATTTCAACAACGTAGGCCTTCATTGGCACAGTACAACAGAATATATACCTGAAGCCTATTTTCAATTGCAACAGCTAAAGAGGAGTGCCAGATTCATGATATTTGATATCCCCTGCTTATTATTATTATTATTATTATTTTTGCTCATTAAGCAGGGTCCTCACCTACCTATATGAGGGGCCTGAGGACTGGTGGCTCCACCTACTCCACCTAGCCACCTGTCTCAGGGATCTGAGAATAAGTGGTGCCTCCCAGTCCAACAGTGCTGGGTGCTGAGAGTCTAGCTGCAAAACCCACCCACCTATGTGCTCTAGGGAGCAATGACAGGCCTTCAACCAGGCACCCAGGGGCAGCCATCAGACCCCTGCCTTGCTCAATAGGTTACCCCCTACTGCAGAGAGACTGGGAAAAAAATCTTGGCTTCAACATATCCGATCAGGGTCTAATCTCTGAAATCTACAAGATACTGCAAAACTTTGAAAACAAAAGACAAATAACCCAAATAAAAATGGGAAAAGGATATGAACAGGCATTTCACCAGAGAAGACATTCAGGCAGCTAGCAGATACATGAGGAAATGCTCATGATCATTAGCCATTACAGAAATGCATATCAAAACTACAGTGAGATACCATCTCACCCTACAAGGCTAGCATTAATCCAAAAAACACAAAATAATAAATGTTGGAGAGGTGGAGAAACTGGAACACTTATACACTGCTAGTGTGAACATAAAATGGTACAACCACTTCAGAAATAGATTTGGCAATTCCTTAAAAAGTTAGAAATAGAAGTACCATATGATCCAGCAATCTCACTCCTTGGAGTATATCCTAGAGAAGTAAGAGCTGACACATGAATAAATATATGTACACCCATGTTCATTGTAGCACTGGTTATAATGGCAAAAAGATGGAAATAACCTAGGTGCCCATCAGTGGTCGAATGGTTAAACAAATTATGGTATATTCACACAATGAAATACTATGCAATGATAAAGAACAATGATGAATCAGGAAAATATCTCACAACATAGATGAATCTGGAAGGCATTACACAGTGAAATTAGTCTCAAAAGGACAAATATTGTATGAGACCACTATTATAAGAACTCAAGAAAAAGTTTAAACACAGAAGAAAATATTCTTTGATGGTTAGAGGGTAGGGAGGGAGAGAGGGGAATTCACTAACTAGGTAGTAGACAAGAATTATCTTAGGTGAAGGGAAGGACAACACACAATACAGGGGCAGTCAGCACAACTGGACTAAACCAAAAGCTACAAAGTTTCCTGAACATAATCAAACACTTTGAGGGACGGTGCAGCAGGGGCAGGGGTCTGAGGAACGTGGTTTCTAGGGGACATCTAGGTCAACTGGCATAACAAAGTTTATTAAGAAAATGTTCTGCATCCCACTTTGGTGAGTGGTGTAGATTGCAGCTAGGTTTGCATAACTATTATGTGTATAAATTTTTGTATGAGAAATTAACTTGAGCTGTAAACTCTCACCTAAAGCACACACACACACACACACACAAATACCATGGTTTGGGTCAGGCGCACCTTAGTCCTCAAAGAAACATCTTTGCTTTTCAACACTGTAAAGAGGTCTTTTGCAGCAGATTTTCCTAACGCAATACCCCGTTTGATTTCCTGACTGCTGCCTCCATGGACATTGATTATGGATCCAAGTAAAATGAAATCCTCAGCAACTTCAATCTTTTCCCCATTTATCATGATGTTGCTTATTGGTCCAGTTGTGAGGATTTTTGTTTTCTTTATGTTGAGGTGTAATCCATACTGAAGGCTGTAGTCTTTGATCATCATTAGTAAGCGCTTCAAGCCCTCTTCATTTTCAGCAAGGAAGGTTGTGTCATCTGCACATTGTTAATGAGGCTGTGTCATCTGCAGGTTGTTAATGAGTCTTCCTCAAATTCTGATGTCACATTCTTCATCACATAGTCCAGTTTCTAAAATTTATCTTCTGAGTACTCTGTTTATCAATTTTTTTCACTCTTTTATAACTTGTGCACTGCGCCTGGTAAAATAAGACGGACTCAGGGCCTCTTTGGCTTAGAAGAGAATAACAGTTCCCTTTAAAAAGCAGAGGGAACCAACGCAATTTTCCTGGTTTTGATATGGTACTATAGTTATGAAAGATATTACTATTGGGAGAAATTGTGTGAGGAATACAAAAAACTTCTCTGCATATTTTTTGCAATTCCTGAGAATCTATTGTTATCTGGAATATAAAATGAAAGAAAGAAAAAAATGGAATGGAAACTAGGGTAAGGTCTAGAGGAAAGGGGATGTGAAGAAGGGTATTATGCCTGTCTTTGACTAAGCCTTAAAAGAGTGGATAAAAGGTAGTCTTTGTGGCATATACATAATTTGTCACAGTTTTCCACAGGTGTTGTGGGCCAAATCCCAACTAGTAACAATGAATATTCATTTGCCTGCTGTGTACTCTGTTATAAAGACCATTGCCTCAGTCATCTAGTGCTGCCATAACAGAAATACCACAAGTAGGTGGCTTTAACGAAGAGAAATTTATTTCCTCGTGGTAAGGTAAGCTAAAAGTCCAAATTCAGGGCGTCAGCTCCAGGGGAAGGCTTTCTCTCTCTGTCAGATCTGGAAGAAGGTCCTTGTCCTCAATCTTCCCGTGGTTGAGGAGCTTCTCAGGTGCAGGGACCCTGGGTCTAAAGGACATGCTCTGCTCCTGGTGCTGCTTTCTTGGTGGTATGAGATCCCAACTCTCTGCTTGTTTCCCTTACCTTTTATCTCTTGAGAGATAAAAGGTGGTGCAGACCATATCCCAGGGAAATTCCCTTTACTTTGGATCAGGGAGGTGACCTGAGTGAGCGTAATGTTACAATCCCGCCCTAATCCTTTTAATATAAAATTACAATCACAAAATGGAGGACAACCACTCAATATTGGGAAGCATGGCCTAACCTAGTTGATACACACATTTTTGGGGGAGACATAATTCAATCCATGACAATCGTCCAGTGACCTGACAGGGTGATAGGCAGCTGTTTAGAGGTGCAGAAAACCAGTCGTCTTCTCCTTGGAAACACAAGCTCCTTTTAAATGTAAAATGTTATTTTTTTTAATAGTTATTAATGCCACACTTTACAAATAAACATCATAAATTAGCACACAGGCAAAATGAACCCCATGAAATCTATAAAAATAAGAGGAAACACAACTTTCAAGGTAGCACATTGAAATTATAAGGGGATAAAGAAAGATCTGTTTTGTAACCAAGCTAAGAACATTTGTAAACATTTATAAACACTTCTGATGGTTGCACAACATGACTTTGATTAATTGCAGTGTTACTGGGTGGAAACCCCAGGTTCTTGTTCAGCATGACTTGTATTGGCCAATAAACGAGAGATTGAGGTGGGAGAACAGGAAAGGCAACTTTATTTCATTGTACAAGGAAAAGGAGTCAGTCGGAGCTGCTGCTTCCAAGAATGCTCCCCAAGGGCAGGCAGGAAAGTTACCTTTAAGCGGTTTATAAGTAGGGAGTTACATCAGCAATATTCTTAATGAAACTATGCAGGCACAATGGGGTTTACATACAACCTCCAAGCAAAAGCAGGATTCAGATGAAAAGCTGATGGGGAGGAAGCTCAGCAAAGGAAACAGGACTTTAATACAACAATGTGGGGAGGAAGCTGAGCAAAGAAAACAGGATTTTTAGTACAGCACTGTGGGGGCTCTGTCTCACTCTTTCCAATTCTTTTTGGACACTGGTCATTCAGGACCAGTGTCCATTTTGTACTATAGCCCAGCTCGAAATTGTTTGGCATATTTTGGGGGAGGGGCAAATATCAGACCTAAGCCTTTCATTCTGGCTACTGACCTCTTGTTGGTTTATAACTATTTATTAAATATTAAAAGAAAAAGAGTAGCTTTTACGCCCTGTTTATGTGACTATTTCCCTAAAAGATTTTTTTTTTTTTGTCTTAGCTATTTTTTTTTATTGCTTTTATACCTCAGGGCCCAGTTGATGTGTCTTTGTGAGTCTTTGTGAGTCCAGCTCCAGCTGGGTCACATTTTTTATGCTCAAGGACAGGGAATAATGACTCCAATATTGTCTCCTAAATCATTCTTTTATTTTGATCGGGAATTGGAGATAACACATTGATGATTAATACCTGGACTTAGTCGAGCCCTTAGTTGGTGGTCATGGCAGGCTCTTTAAATTCACAGTGCTGTTTTCCACTAGATACCATTTGGCTCTTCACAAGGATCTTAAAGAAAAGCAACATTCCCTTCAGTTGGATTGCCAAAGTGAGCAGACTAGATGTACATCAATATTTTAGCCTGAGGCTTTTTGAAGTAATACATTAGAAGTTTTATTATCCCTAATACTATCAGTATGCAGACTAAGAATATTATTATTTCTTGCAATAGTGATTTAGTTCATGTGTTTATTTTTGATGGTAACTAACCAAATAATCTGATGTTTGTAAGGGTGTTACAGTATGTACTCAAGTAGCTTGTCTAATTCTATGTATATTCTGTTCTATTTCTCTTGTGTTATGTTTCTGACTACAACAAGAGGTATTTGCCCCAGTACAGATTGCCCTTTCTTGGGCTAAAAATCTAAGGCTATTTTGTTATTTTATGTCACCTTGGCTAGTGAGGTCAGAGATTACTGTTGTTTTTATCTCATTAGCAACTTCATCTGTTATTTGTCCCATAATGATGATAAATTTCTTAAGGTTTTTTTTTTTTTTTCCAATTTAACTATACCATAATAGAAATTAATGCTACCAACCCCACCCTTAGTATCGGACCAATGGGTTTCTTTTTTTACTCTCATTTTATACTGTGCAGCAATTTAACATTACCTTTTCAATATTTACTAGCATCATTACTATGAATATCTAAAGGTAACCTTAAAATTCTCAAAGTGGGTTGCCCATGCATTCACCAGGAATCTAAACAAGAGATTGCCCACGTAAACTCACTGTCAGTTGGAAAGGGTTCATTTAAACTAGTGTAGTTGGATCCATCACACAAAAACATATGCCCATAAGGAGCACACACTTTGTCTAGAGGCAACAGAAGGTATAGAAAAATTTACATGTGACAGCCAGATTTTCATTAGAGAATACAAGACTAGCAAGATAATATAGGATGGACCTTCCCTGTTGGAGGTCTTCATTTAATCTTTTAAAACATACTAAGTGTTCTTCTTGAGGGCAAGCTACCCTTCCTTGGTTTATCTATTAACAGTCACGGGTCACTTTCTCAGAAGCAGAAGTGTCACGATACTGTTTTTTCTTTTTTTTTTTTTTTTGAGAACTAATAGGAATTTTAATGTTATTTTATAAAATCATAACTTGAATGAACTTCAGACACTTTTCTGGTTTTGATATTTACAATTTTGCTAAGTTTACCAATAAGAACTTCTAATTCAAGAGTTACAATATCTAAAGCCATTAGTTAAATAATTTACGAGAAAGAAAAACGGTTTCTTATATTGAAAAAGTAGGACCGTAAAACATCTGCAATATTCCCACACAAAACTTATAGTATTGCTTTACTTAGTCTTACATAGTCAATTTCTGTACCATGTGGTTCTGGATCAGTTGCAGTCTGTGAACCCATCAGCTTCTACATAAGAGTTTTGGAAATCTTGATTCATTCTAGTCACAATTCTTTTCATAAGTCTAGTATAGTCCATCTTTTTGTTGAGATATTTCGGTCAAATGTTTTCAGCAAATCGGCAAAGTAAAAACTTATCTGCAGAAAACAAATCTTAATATGGCCATAATTAATTTATAAACATAATACTCTTCATTATTAAAAAATTCAGAACCAAATAAAGTTAGTTTAAAAAAACTTTAGAAAAAATTCTTTTAAATATAATGATTAATCTTATTTTTAAAGAGCTTCAGATATAATACATTATATAATAGTTTTGAAACATAATACCATATAGTCAGGATATGCCAAGATTATCAAGTCTCTAAATACCTGAATAATAACAAAAAGACTTCGTAAGTAAACGATGTGAATGCCCCAGTCAAACCAATGGCTTTGATGCCAGATTAAAAAAAAATAAAGTTGCAGCCAAGTTAGCAATAAAGAAATAATAAAGTTATGGCATAATATTATGCATTTCCTGTCTAATATTAGGCAAAAACATAAGCGGAAATACTAACAAATAAATCTTGATCCAAAGAAAATCAAGCATGTCTCTTGATTTTGACTACACATTCCATGTAATTTATAACGTATTAAATAATACTTTCCTTTATATAATTTTTTCTTTTTCTTAAGCCATGTGGCTTGGTTTTTGACTCAAAAATTTTATTTTAATGAGAGGCTGAACCTTTGCTTCGAGGCAGATTACACAAAGAATAAATTAACCTTTAACTTAGAAATCAAAGAAACTTTGTTATTTTAACGGTGAGAAACCCAATTTTTTTGTTTTATATATTGTTTAACATTAAACCCACTGTTGTTGAGTCTATTCCTACTCATAGTGACCCTATAGGACAGAGCAGAATTGCCCCGTAAAGTTTCCGAGGAGCACCTGGTGGATTCAAACTGCCGACCTTTTGGTTAACAGCCATAGCACTTAGCCACTATGCCACCAGGGTTTCCAATATTTAACATTAAAGCTCCTAAAAATCTCATAAATTAAACGATTAAACTTTAGTCAGTCAGGTAAAATTTTTGACCGTATTAAAGAAATTTCTTTTTAATAAACCTCTTAAACATTGTCTTTGTTCTATCTCTTATATCTTTTTAAAATGGCAAAAATGAACATACTCATTAGCAGAGCCAAATATATGTATATATCTTTGTGTGTTTGTGTGCTATAAAAAGCAAAAGCATATAAACTTAAATTATGATGAATATCTACTTAATTTAATATCTGAAAATTATCTAAAAGGTCCTGGATATTATTTTAAGATTGTATACCATAAAACATAATTGCTGAAATTAAGTTTGTTCAAACATTGAGTTTTTATGATATTTTACTATTTTTCTTATTTTTGTCAGTCTAATTTTAGCCCCTTATTTTATTTTACCTTTATTTTATCAACCAGCTTTGGAAATCACAAAGTTTTTGTTCAACTGATAAATTCATGGAGATGGATATAACCTTATATTTGGCTGGGGCGGAAACTTTTTTTAGGCCATTTTAGGTACATCTCATTGTGAATTTTATTTTTTGCTTTTTAGAGTTCTGTTACGATAGAACTTGTTTACAGTTTTTTATGATTGAGATCTAATTTTTCGTAACTATTTTTTTACTATAAAAGCAGCAATTTTTTATTTTCTTTTGTCTTAAAAAAAGGTCTCCACCTAGTTGGAAAGGGCCTTTCAAAAGCTTTCCTGGAGCTATACTTCAGAGACTAGGGCTGGGGAGGCCTGGTATTGCCCCCACCCTCCCTATTTTTGACTTATGGTAGAAGACAAGATTTGGTCATTGCAATTCATTTACATGTGTTTAAGTTGACCTAGGCATTTTGAAGGGTAAAAGATAACTAATTTCTTTCCCTTTTACTATTCTCTTGGTAATCAGTTTTGCTTTCTCTTTATCACAACATTTTATCTACCCAGTAACTACCAAAGCTCTTGGCTAGGCTTCTTCTTCTTCTTCTTTTCTTTCTCTCTTTAGGCTTGTCTTATGCCTCCCTTTTCCTACTCTGGAACTGTTAGTTTTACTTTAAGACAAAACCATCCCTTTTCCTTAAATAAAACAGATTTCATATAATATCTAACAAGTTACTTAGAAGAGTTTTGCCTTTAAGATTGGCATAGTATAGAACATAAAGATCTTAGTGTTTTCTTCAAATAGACCAATTTATATCAAAATTTCTCAAAGTAGCTACTAAAAATATAAATCATAAAACAGACACAAGACATAGTTTTTCTGGACAAGGAAAGAACTGATGTTTTAAGACAGCCATACAAAAAACAGTAATTCTCAGCCATAGCCTCCAACCTGATACAAGACAAAAAGTTAAGACACAATGCTCTAGACCTGAAGCAAGGTCTCAGAATAAAATGAGACAGAAAGACCACATATGCTCACCAGACAGTACCACACAAAACAAGTATATGGGGATTCCAGTTTCTTAAAGTGTATGCAGCAAGTAGCAATTTTTGGTAAGATCAACTCAATTCAATGGAAAAAACAGGTTCTAGATAAAACTTATTAACTTGTCAGAGCCTCAGATGGAGGAATATTAGAACTTTTGACAAAAACTGAGTATCAAGCAAAAATTCCCCAAAAAGGAAAAGACAGGGCAACACAAATGGAAAGCTCCTTTTCCCAAAGTGGCCAGTGAAATGCCAAATTTTTTTCAGTATACTTAGTTTATAGTGGTTTTAAATATGAATCTTAAACCAGTGTCTCAGTAGCAGGAGTGGGGGGGGGGAGGGATCTGGGCTCATTTATCAAAAATGTTAAGCTCTAAAGTTCAAGCTTTAGGTTTTCTTTTTTAACTTAATTCATTTTGTTGGCCAGAGACCTAGTCTCTTATTTTAGACCTTAAATATACTAGTTTCTTTAACTGGAAAGTATTTTAAAGTAGTTACTGATGATTTTAATTTTAACATTGTGATATTTTTATTGAGAAACTATATCATACAACAGATGCCGAGCTACCACTTCTCTTTGTGAGTTTGTCAAAACAGAGCACTATTTCCCAGGTTTTCTCTAGTGCTCTAAACTCTCACAATCACTTTAGCTTGTCACGGGAGTCTTTAACACTTGTGATGAGTGCCGGCAACCACCCTAATGGCTTTTATTGGTCAACCCATGCCCCAATTTAGCAGCTTATAGTGACCCAGAGCACTTTGGAAATGGAATTGTCTCTTTAATGTTTCAAACACCTGAATCTGGACTCTAAATGCAGTTCAACAAAAGAGTTAGTAAATGTCATTCTTAAGCAAATGATCAAGCAAAAAAATCTAAAAAAGATTCTCCTTAATCAAACCACTGGTTTTCAAAACAAATATGCCAAACAAAGTTTAAGGAAATGTGAGAAAGAAAGAGAACAAAAAGAATAAGTAGATGCTTGTTTTCTCAGGGCAATCACACCGACAGCAGCAAGTGACATTGAGTGTGAATGCATGGGTCCAGGATATAGGACCTTTTTTTTGCTGGCTTCTGCTCTGCAGTCCAGATTGCCTTGAGGTTGACTGGATTCATAGTTTTAGAATTCCAGCAACAACTAAACCATTAACTCTTGTATGGTGAAACAGCACAAAGTTTAGTAAAGAAAAAAGAAAATTTTTGTTTGACATATATTTAAAGAGGCAAAAGTAGGAAAGGGAGAAACATGCTGCCAGAGCCATGTTTGTCTGAGTCTGCACTCCCAGTTCTTAAGGATGCATCTTAGAGAGCTGCATTACGGGATCCCGTGAACATTTCCCATTCTCTGCATACACACACCTGCACACTCACACAACTTAACAGGTACCTGAGCCTTTTATGCCCTCAGCAGTCAATTCCTCCCACTTCTTGGGACTCTTCTAAGGCCTTATCTAGGAATTACCCTGTTATTTAGCAAACAACCTCAGATTCTTGATGCCCTCAGTGGTCAATTTCTCCTGATTCTTGGGACTCTTCTAAGGACTTACCTAACTACCAAACAACCTAAGTGTGTTTCATGTCTCCTACAGAACTATCTTTGAGTCCCAGATGGATAGGTTTTTCAGAACTGCTCCAAGGTCTCTGGGAGAAATCTCCTGGTGGTGCCAGACATCAAGGCCAGTTTGTTGCCGGATCCATCTCAGGAACTGAGCAGATAGCTCCTGGCGGGCTCACCAGAAATGTTACTGGGTAGAAACTCCAGGTTTTTGCTTGGCATGACTAGTATCAGCCAATAAATGCGAGACTGAGGTGGGAGAACAGGAAAGCCCCCTTTATTTTGTTGTACAAGAAAAAGGAGTCAGTCGGAGCCGCTGCTGCCAAGACTGCTCCCTAAGGGCAGGCAGTCAAGCTATTTTTAAGGGGTGTGCAAGTAGGGAGTGCATAAAGGTATGTCAGCAACATTCTTAATCACACTACAAAGGCACAATGGGGTTTATCTGTAACCTCCAAGCAAAAAAAAAAAAAAAAAAAAGTAACCTCCAAGCAAAAGCAGGATTCAAATGCAAAGCTAGGGTGGGGGAGAAAGCCCAGCAAAGGAAACAGGATTTCTTAATACAGCACTGTGGGGGCTCTGTCTCGCTAGTGTGTACTTATTTTATGAATAATCATTTTTAATGCAGCACTAAAACTATTGACAGAAAACTGCAGATAAGAAGGTGTCTCTCTATGATTCTTGAGCTGTATTAATATTTTAAATCAATTAACAGCTTAATGGATAAGGTAGGGAAAGGGATAAACTAATTTAGCTTCAGCAAGCAACTTTAACAGTTTCCACTACTCACTATCTTACATTTTGCAGAATTTCCATTTGTATTAATAACTTATTACTACTTTAAGCATGCATTTTCCCTAAAGCCTAATGTTTCTTGCTTGGAGACCAATTAACTGGGACAGTCTTTTCTTCAGCTAGCCAATTATTTTAATTACCAGAATTCTAAAAAAAAATGTGCTTGCTTTGCATAAATGTGACCAGCTGAACTTGCCCAAATAATCCATTGACTTTATATTTCAAGACATGGAAGGTTTTTTATTAATACATTGATGCTAAAATATCTTTTAGACATCTGGGGTTCTGTAGGGTGGTAGACTAGCAATCATACACCTTTACTGTACTATTTCTCACTCCAGTGTTTACCTTTAATTTGGTGCCTTTCCAACCGAGAAGCATTTTGTTGTTTTTCCTTGTTCAGCTTCCTTGCTCTCTTTGTGCAAAACTATGGCTTGAATGATGGGCAGGCACTTACGGTAAGTTAGGAGGAACTATGTGGTAGGTGGGGCTCAACTATAACACCACTAGAGTATTTGCGCCCTTATTCTTCTAGGATGGGTACTAAAAAGTCTTTATTTAATGAGCTATGAAGAGTTAAAAATTAAACCACTGAAATAACGTTTCATCTAGCAGATCTCCTTGGGGGTGATGGATGCTTAAAATGAAAAACAAGAAGCATCACAGACCAGCAAAACACAGAAGCAAGCAGTAGTAAGACAAAAAGAAAAAAGGCTTAAAACACACATGGACACAAAACAACAAAATTGTCAGTAATTACAGTTAATGTAAGTGGACTAAATGTTCCAATCAAAAGGAAGAGTGACAGAATGGATAAAAAAAACATGGCCCAACCATATGCTGTTTATAAGAGATACACCTTAAATCCAAGGACACAGATAGTTTGAAAGTGAAAGGAAAAAAAAAATATTCCATGCAAATAACCAAAAGAGAGCAGTAGTGGGAATCTTAGTATTAGACAAAGTAGACTTTAAGATGAATCTGTTAGAAGAGATAAAGGTGGACATTATATACTGATAAAAGGGTCAATTAACCACGAAGATTTAATAATAACAAATACATAAGACCCCAATAGTGGGGCATCTAAATACATAAAGCAAATACTGATAGAATTGAAAGGAGAAATAAATAGTACTGCAATAATAATTGGAGACCTTTAATACACTACTTTCAGTATTAGACCGAACATCTAGAAAGAAGATAACAAGGAAATAGAGGACCTGAATGACACTATAAACCAACTAGACCTGACAGACATATATAGAACCTTCCACCCCAAAACAGCACAATATACATTCTGCTCCAGTGCCCATGGATCATTGTCCAGGGTAGACCACATTTTAGGTCATAAAGCAAGCCTTGATAAATTTAAAGAGCATGAAATCACACAAAGTATTTTCTCTAACCAGACAGAGTGAAGCTAGAAATCAAAAACAGAAAAAACCTGGAAAATACACAAACATATGGAATTTAAACAACACCGTATCAAACTACCAATGGGCCAAGGTAGAAATAAAAAGAGAAATCACAAATTTCTTAGTCAAATGAAAACAAAAGCTCAACAAACTTTCTGGGATGCAGTAAAGACAGTATTCAGAGGGGAAACTTAAAAGAATAAATGCTTACATGAAAAAAGAAAAAAAAAAAAGATCCCAAATCAACAGCTTAACTCAACAACTCTGAGAAATAGAAAGAGAAGAACAAACTAAGCCTAAATGTACCAGAAAAAAAAAAAAAAAGTACCAGAATAAAGGAAATAATAAAGATCAGAGCATAAATAAATAAAAAACAGAGAAGCAATAAAACGAGAAGTTGGCTCTTCAAAAAATCAATAAAATCGACAAACCTTTAGCTTTTTTTTTTTTTTAGCTAGACTGACAAAGAAAAGAAGAGAAAAGATGCAAATTACCAAAATAAAAATGAAAGAAGGGATGCTACAACTGACCCGACAGAAATAAAGAGAATTGTGATAGAATATTATGAACAATTGTATGGTAACAATTGGATAACACAGATGAAATGAACAAATTCCTAGAAGCACAAAACCTACCCAAACTGACTCAAGAGGAAACAAAGTCTCGACAGAACCATAACAACTGAAGAGACTGAATCTGCAATCAAAACCCTCCTAACAACAACAACAAAAAGTCCTGGACCAGATGGCTTGGAAATTCTACCAAACATTTAGAGAAGAATTGACAGCAATATTGTTTACACTCTTCCAAAAGATGGAGAAGGAAGGGATATTCCTTAATTCATTCTGTGAGGCAAACATAAGCCTGATACCAAAACCAGACAAAGATACCACAAGAAAAGAAAACTACAGGCCAATACTTCTTATGAATATAGATGCAAAAATCCTCAACAAAATACTAGTGAACAGAATCCAACATATTAAAAGAGTCATACGCCATGATCAAGTGGGATTCATTCCAGGAACACAGGAATAGTTCAACGTTAGAAAATCAGCCAACATTTACACCACATCAATAGACCAAAGGAAAAGAACTACAGTATTTGATAAAATCCAACACCTTTTCTTGATGAAAACCATAAAGATCGGAGTAGAAGGGAAATTCCTCAGTGTGATTCAGGGCATATACATTATACTTAGTGGAGAAAGACTGAGGGCTTTCCCCTTGAAATAAAGAACTGGACAAAGCTTTTGGCTCTCATCACTTCTATTCAATATTATATTGGAAGTCCTAGCCAGAGCATTAAGATAAGAAAGAGAAATAAAAGGTATCCAGATTGGAAAAGAAGAAGTAAAATGATATGATCCTATTATAGAAAATCTCGAAGAGTCCACAAGAAAATTTCTAGAGCTAATAGAAGATTTCATCAGTGTTACAGGATATAAAATCAATGAACAAAAATCAGTTGGATTTCTATAAACCAGCAATGAGAAATCTGAAACGGAAATTAGAGAAACAAGCTCATTTACTATAGCATCTAAGAGAATAAAATACCTAGGAATAAATCTAACCAGGGACATGAAGGACTTATACATTGAAAATTAAAAAACGCTGCTGAAAGATGTCCCATGTTCATGAATTGGAAGACTTAATATTGCTAAGACGTCAGTACTACCCAAAACAATCTGTAGATTCAACGCAATCATGATTAAAATTCCAACAGCCTTCTTTACAGAAATAGAAAAGCCAATCCTTAACTTTATATGGAATGGCAAGAGGCCTCAAATAGCTAAAGTAATGCTGAAAGAGAAGAACTAAGTGGGAGGACTCACACTTCCTGATTTTAAAACGTACTAACAGATATAGGAATCAAAACAGCCTGGTATTGTTATAACAATAGACCAAAGGAATAGAATTGAGAGTACAGAAATAAACCCATACATCTGTGGTCAACTGATTTTTGACAAAAGTGCTAAGTCTATTCTATGGGAAAAGAAGAGTCTCTTCAATGAATGGTGCTAGGAAAATTGGATTTCCACATGCAGAAAAATGAAACAGTATCCATGCCTTACACATACACAAAAACAAATTCAAAACAGATTAAGGACATAAGTGTGCAAGCTAAAACCATAAAATTCTTAGAGTCGAAAGCAGGGAATATGCTGTCAGGCCTAGCTTTCAACAATGGATTATCTAATAACAAAAGCACAAACAGTAAAAGGTAAAATAAATAAAAGGACCTCATAAAAACTGACAATGTTCTGCTGCTATTCAAAAGGTTTTCACTGGCTAATTCTTTTCAGAAGTAGACTGCGGGTTCCTTCTTCCTAGTCTGTCTTAGTCTGGAAGCTCAGCTGAAACCTGTCCTCCATGGGCAACCCTGCTGGTGTCTGACTACTGGTGGCATAGCTTCCAGCATCACAGCAACATGCAAACCCCCACAGTACAACAAACTGACAGTATATCCCACCTGAATTTAGAGACCTTCTGAAGAATAGATTTGGCACATTGAACACTAATGACTGAAGACCAGACGAGTTGTGGAATGACGTCGAAGACATCATACATGAAGAAAGCAAGAAGTCATTGAAAAGACAGGAAAGAAGGAAAAGACCAAAATGGTTGTCAGAGGAGTCTCTGAAACTTGTTCTTGAACATTAAGCAGCTAAAGAAAAAGGAAGAAATGATGAAGTAAAAGAACTGAACAGATGATTTTAAAGGGCAGCTTGAGAAGACAAAGTAAAGTATTATAATGGCATGTGCAAAGATCTGGAGAGGTAAGAACTCGCTCTGCATTTCTCAAGCTGAAGGAACTGAAGAAAAAATTCAAGCCTTGAGTTGCAATAGTGAAGGATTCTAGGGGGAAAATATTAAATGACGCAGGAAGCATCAAAAGAAGATGGAAGGAATACGCAGAGTCATTATACCAAAAAGAGTCAATGTTCAACGATTTCAAGAGGTAGCATGTGATCAGGAACCAATGGTACTGAAGGAAGAAGTCCAAGCTGTGTTGAAGGCATTGGCAAAAAACAAGGTTCCAGGAATTGATGGAAGATCAATTGAGATGTTTCAACAAACAGATGCTGTACTGGAAGCACTCACTCATCTATGCTAAGAAATTTGGAAAACAGCTACTTGGCCAACCGACTGGAAGAGGTCCATATTTTTGCTCATTCCCAAGAAAGGTGACCCAAACAAATATGGAAATTATAGAACAATATCATTAATATCACATGCAAGCAAAATTTTGCTGAAGATCATTCAAAAGTGGCTGCAGCAATATATCAACAGGGAACTACCAGAAATTCAGTCCAGTTTCAGAAGAGGATGTGGAACCAGGGATATCATTGTTGATGTCAGATGGACCCTGGCTGAAAGCAGAGAATACCAGAAGGATGCTTACCTGTGTTTTACTGATTATACAAAGCTATTCGACTCTGTGGATCATACAGATTATAGATAACATTGCAAAGAATGGGAATTCCAGAACACTTAATTATGCTTATGAGGAACCTGTACATAGGTGAAGAGGCAGTTGTTAGGACAGAACAAGAGGATACTGAGTGGTTTAAAGTTAGAAAAGGTCTGTGTCAGGGTTGTATCCTTTCACCATACCTATTCAATCTGTATGCTGAGCAAATAATCCAAGAAGCTGGACTATATGAAGAACAGGGCATCAGGATTGGAGGAAGACTTATTAACAGCCTGCGTTATGCAGGTGACACAACCTTCCTTGCTGAAAGTGAAGAGGACTTGAAGCACTTACTAATGAAGATCGAAGACCACAGCCTTCAGTATGGATTGCACCTCAACATAAAGAAAACAAAAAACCTCACAACTTGACCAATAAGCCACATCATGGTAAACGGAGAAAAGATTGAAGTTGTCAAGGATTTCATTTTTCTTGGATCCAGAATCAACACCCATGGAAAGAGCAGTCAAGTAATCAAAAGACGCATTGCATTGGGCCAATCTGCTGCAAAGGACCTCTTTAAAGTGCTGAAAAGCGAAGACGTCACCTTGAAGACTAAGGTGGGCCTGACTCAAGCCATGGTAGAAGTACAACCAGAATGCTCCTTAGAAGCAATGATGGTGAGACTGTGTCTTACGTACTTTGGACATGTTGTCAGGAGGGAACAGTCTCTGGAGAAAGACATCATGCTTGGTAAAGTTCAGGGTCAGCAGAAAAGAGGAAGACCCTCAACAAGATAGATTGACACAGTGGCTGCAACAATGGGCTCAGACATAGCAACGATTGTTAGAATGGCACAGGACTGGGCAGTGTTTTGTTCTGTGGTACATACGGTCTCTATGACTTGGAGCCAACTCAATGGCATCTAACAATAACAACATAAAAATTGAAAACCTTTGTTTGTTAAAAGGCCTTAACAAAAAAGTGAAAAGGCAAGCTACCCACTGGCACAATATCTTTGCAAACCATACATCTGACAAGAATCTAATAACCGATATATATATATAAAACTTCAATAGCTGAACAACAAAAAGATAAACAACCCAATCATAAAATGGGCAAAGGACTAGAACATATATTTCACCAAATGGCCACCAAATACATGGAAAGATGCTATTCACAGCACTATTCACAATAGTCAAAAGGTGGAAACAACTTAAATGCCAATCATCAGATGAATGGATAAACAAAATGTGGTACATACATGCAATGGAATACTTCTCAGCCAGTAGGAGAAATGACGTCTTGAAGCATGCTACGATATGGATGGAGTTGGAAGACATCATGCTGAGTGAAATAAGTCAATCACGAAAGGACAAATATTGTATGACCTTACTTATATAAAAAGACAAGAAAAGGCAAATGTATAGAGAACAAAATTTATTAGTGGTTACCAGGGGTGAGAGGGAAGGGTAAAGGGGGGGGGGTGGTTAACAGTGATGGTCATATTGCATCAATTAAGGGTAGGGTTACACAACTGATTATTGTAATTGCTGTCAATTAGTTGTACACCTGTAAAAGGTTGAATTGGCAAAAGTTGTGTGATAGATATATTTATAACAACAACAACAACAAAAAAAACAAAACAAAAAACAGTAGCTGCTGAGGCTGCTTATATACAACTGTCATGGATTGAATTATGTTCACCCCAAAAAATGTGTGCATCAGTTTGGCTGTGTCCATGATTCCTAGTATTGTGTGGTTGTCCTCCATTTTGTGATTGTAATTTTATGTTAAAGAGGATTAGGTTTGAATTGTAACACCCTTACTAAGATCACATCCTTGATCCAATGTAAGAGGAGTTTCCCTGGGGTATGGCTTGCACCACCTTTTTTCTTACAAGAGGTAAAAGGAAAGGGAAGCAAGCAGAGAGTTGGGGACCTCATACCACCAAGAAAGCAGGGTCAGGAGCAGAGCATGTCCTTTGGACCTGAGGTTCCTGCACTGAGATGTTCCCAGACGAAGGAAAGACTGATGACAAGGACCTTCCTCCAGAGCTGACAGAGAAAACCTTCTTCTGGAGCTGACACCCTGAATTTGGACTTCGAGCCTACTGGACTGTGAAAAAATAAATTTCTCTTTGTTAAAGCCACCCACTCGTGGTATTTCAGTTATAGTAGCACGAGATAAGACAGAATTTGGTACTGAAAGAGTGCGGTGCTGTTCTAACAGATACCCAAAATGGAGAAATGGTTTTGAAACTGTGAATGGATAGAGGACTGGCAGCAGCAGAGGACCAGCAGTAGCAGAGAAGTGGCAGTGGCAGAGAACTGGAAGCAGTAGAGAAGTGGCAGCTGAAGAAAACCAGCAGCAACAGAACCAGGAGACCACCACCAGACAGAGCTGGAGCCGACCCATGGAGGGAGAGAGCAGAGTGCCTTGGACTAGGAGGCTTTCTGGTGGAGTGGGGTGCCTCTGGGCACTTATCAGTTGAGCTAAGCTTGCCGACCCACAGAGCGAGAGAGCTGAGTGCCTTCTGGTCAATGTTTACTGGTGGAGTGGGGTGCCTACAGGCACTTATTGGTGGAGCTACAGAGTTTTAGAACACTTGCCCCAGCAGGGCAGATGTGGGCATGAGGCCCGAGGAGCCGAGAGGGCAAGAAACCAGGAAGTAGAAGCTGAAGAGACAAGGAACAGAGGAAGCTGAGCTGCTTCAGTCTCAAAAGGTATGGCCTGGACCTCTGGGGTTTCAAAGGGTAGAGTCATGGCCTCTCGTGTTTCTAAGTGTAGTTGCCACTCAGATGGACTAGGAGAATGGTATGCCTAAAGCCAAGGGAGCAGAGTGGGCTTCAAAGGCACAGTTGAAGTCTAGGGCCAAGGGGCCTCCACTCAGAATCTGGAGAATGTGGCCGATACCTAGAGTCTGGAGGGCAGGGCCATCATGTAAATCATCTCAGAGAAGAGAGGATTATTTTCAAAACCTTGTGGGTTAATGTCATGTGTTCTGTTGCCTTGCTCGGTACGTGTTATCCCTTCTTTTCTCCCAGTTTCTCCCATTTGTAATGGAAATCTCCTAGCTTGTGCCTGTTCTGCCAGTGTACCTTTGGAAGCAGATAACTTGCATTCTAGATTTCACAGATGAAAAGGGATTTTTGGGTTTTGGACTTGGAATTAAGACTTTTGGTATGATATGATGGGATGAATGTGTTTTGCATGTTGCAAGGGTGTGATTTTTTGGGGGGCCAAAGGGTTGAATGTCATGGATTGAATTATGTCCCCCCCGCAAAATGTGTGTATCAACTTGATTAGGCCATGGTTCTCAGTATTTTGTGATTGTCCACCATTTTATGGGATTCTCCACCATTTTATGTGATTTTCCTATATGTTGTAAATCCTATCCCTATGATGTAATAAGATGGATGAGCGGCAATTATATTGATGAAATCTACAATATTAGGTAGTGTCTTAAGCCAATCTCTTTTGAGATATAAAAGAGAGAAGCAAGCAGAGAGACAGGGGGATCTCATACCACCAAGAAAGCAGTGCTGGGAGCAGAGCACATCCTTTGGACCTGACATTCCTGCTCTGAGATTCTCCCAGACCAAAGAAAGACTGATGACAAGGACTTTCCTCCAGAGCTGACAGAGAAAGAAAGACTTCCGCTGGAGCAGGCACCCTGAATTTGGACTTCTAGCCTACTGGACTGTAAGGGAATAAACTTCCTTTTGTTAAAGCCATCCACTTGTGGTATTTCTGTTACAGCAGCACTAGACCACTAAGACAGCAACCAAACACCACATGGGATTTGATTGCTTGGTTTGGAAGTTTAAAGTCACAGTTTCATGGGATATGCCAGTTAGTTGGCCTAATAACATGTTTAGTGCTTCTGTTCTACCTCCTATTTCAATGTGTAGTGCATGGGGTCCTTTAAAGCTTGCAAGAAGCCCTCCAAGGCACAACAATTGGTCCCTATTCACCTGTAACAACAGAGGAAGAAGGAGAGTCAGTAATAGGAGAGATATGGAATGTACAGCTAATTCCCTCCATGAATAACTGCCTCCTTTGCCATGAAACCAGAAGAACTGGATGATGCCCAGCAACTAGGGACAGATTACCCAATAAGCAAGGTACACATGGGCTTATTTCTACTTACTTACTATCTGTAGTGTACGTATGAAGTTGTGTACTACAGATTAGTAATAAACACAATTAAGCCAGTGCATACCTTGCTTATTGTAAGCCGGTGTGTATTGTGCTTACAGTTAATCTGCCCCTGCTGGCTACCATTACTGAACATTTGGATCAAAGAGTCCATAAAAGAATCCTAATGAAAAAGGGAAAAAAGCAGAACCGAATTTCAAATTCTTATCAACTGTAGACTTTCTGGAGCCATGAAGGTTGGTGAACCCTTGAAACTATTGCCCTGAGATTATCTTCAAAGCTTACCTCAAAAATATCCCCTGGAGTCTTCTTAAAATAAAACAATAGTTTAGTTAACTAGTAAAAAAATGCCTGCCTTAAGCATTATACTCTTTTAAGAACTATCTATACAGGATCAAACAGCAACTGGAAAGATTAGACAGGAACCACAGGAGGCAGTGAATTTATGGTAAAGGCGGAGGAACAACTAAGAAAAGGAGCGTGAGAATGTTTATACAACTCAAAGAATGTAATCAGTGTCACTAAATTGTACATGTAGAAACTGTTGAATTGATATATGTTTTGCTATGTATATTCTCCACAACAAAATAAATAAAAATTATAATTAAAAGAAAAAAATGATACATCATAGAGACAAAGTTTGTTTTGGGGGTTATTACCCTCTTGACAAATGCCAGGAAGCCAGTCCTTCTCATTTAAATAAAAGAACTTCCGGAAGGTAAAAAGCCTTTTCCACCTTGTAGAGAGATGCTGAACAAGCAACACAGAGGGGAAAAAATACCAGTAATGATGTAAAGGATATACATGGATATACTAATAAAGTAGGAAAATAAGCAGACTGATAGAACAAGAGAAATAACAATAATCAAGAAGGAGAGAGGGGAAAAAGAAAAAAACAGCTATAGCAAAACTCTAGTAACAGTGTTGGTTTTGTTGGTGCTAAGGGTACTTGCAAAGGGTTCTATCAAGTATATTAGTGCTGAGCACAAGATCCCACTCATAACAAAATTGTGAGAGTGAAAACAGAGACAGCAGGAGATGCAAATAGAGCTGAAAGAAGCAGGCTAAGATTATAATATCAGCCTCCCAGTCTACTGAACCTATTCATTTATTTCATTTCTTAATTATTTCCTTCATTTCATTATTCATTTCTTTGTTCATACAAGAAGACACTCCTTAATAAGGAGGGACTCGTGGTCAAAATTCAATTCATTTGCATACTGTCTATCCTAGTGTCTTCTCCCCAGAAAGCAGAGCAGGAGCCAAAGGCTCATATACTACTACTTCTTTAGGGAGTGCAATCCTATGGAAGCGGGAATGAGGCAAGTGAGAATGAGGAAGGAAAGAAGGAAGAGCAAATCCTATGTGTGTTACTGAGCTGGAAGCAGTTTAGGATTAAGGGCAACTGATTGTTAGTCTCATCAAATTGTCTAAAGAAGCTCTAGGAACAACCATGCCTCAGAACAATGGGATTAGGGTGGAGAAGGGAGAAGAATTTATTCCTGGCCTCTGGTCTTCCATTGGTTAAAGGTTTACTCCACAGGCCCACAAGTATTAACTGCCAGCCTAAGTTGCAAAGGTCTAGAGGACGTGGGACTTCTCCCCTCAAGACAATGAGAGGACTCTAGGGCAGGAAGTAAGAGCCCATAGGGACCTGAATTGACATAGGCGAAATGGTGTCAGGTTGTGCCCATGTGAACTTTGTTATGGTGGTAATGGGTTGACTCAATAGTCAAGCGCATAGATGAGGCCAAGAAAATCTATGGTGGCACCTAAGAGATGTCTAATACATGACCCTTGGAGAGATTAGCAAGGTGTCAGAGGTATTAAGAACCTCTTAAATTTATGATTAACTGCATTGTAAATCCAGTTATAATTTTATTATGTTGTTCTTATTGTATGATTCTCATCTTCTTCTGTTATATAGCCTTGTTTGCAGGTTCCTAATTGAGGGCTGTTTGTGTCTCAAGCACTTAAATTTTCTCAAGTCATAATGGTTATCAAATCTGTAAGAATCAGGGTAACGGTTAAGTTTGAGGGTGCACAGCCCACTAGCACTTCTGATACCAATTGCAAGTATGAGGGGTTTCCAAAACCACTCTCAGTTTTGATGATTCATGAGAAAGACTCACAGAACTCACTGAAAGCTGTGATACTTATGGTTACAGTTTATTACAAGAAAAGGATATAGACTAAAGTCAGCCAAGGGAAGAAACACACAAGTTACAGTCCAGGAAAAGTTCTAAATGTGAAGATCCCGTTGTCTTCTCCACATGAAGTCACGTACAGCCTTATTTCCCGGCATTAACGTGAGACAGCACACATGGAGTATTGCCAGCCAAGGAAGCTCACCCAAGCCCTGGTGTTTAGAGTCTATTTGTGCTCCATCACATACTTAATGATCGACTGTCCAAGTGACTGATCTCATCCTCCAGCCCATCCAGAAATCTACTGACACCACATGGCCCAAGGTTTCTACCCTAAATCACATTGTTGGTTTTTCTGGTGTGGCCAGACCCCACCATAAATCATATTGTTAAAGTATCCTGGTGACCCAAGGCCCTATCAGGCATGACATTCCAAGGGCTTAGAGAGCCCCTCCCGGAAACCCAGGACAAAGGCCAGACCTCTTTGGGGGCAAAGTTAAATTCTTTAGTATATACAGTCTTTTCATTAGCATCCAGAAAATAAATGATTAGCCGTTGGTGCTTGGTTGATTCCTCTCTCTGTCATATTTTATCAATCATAGCCAATCATGCAGCGTTTATCATGTGCCTGGCACTGTGACAAGTGATTTTTCAAGCATTGCTTCACTTAATTTTCACTGTGAAATAAGAATCTTTATCTCCACTTTACAGATGGAGAATCTGAGGCTCATTAAAAGTAAGTAACTTTTCCAAGGAAAGTCAGACAGTGAGGGAGAGAACCAGACATTCACCCAAGACTGGCTCTGAAGCTCATGACCTTAACTATTATGCCAGTGCTTCTCAGTGTAGTCCAGGGACCAGCAGCGTTAGCATTCTCTGGGAACTTGTGAGAGATGCAAATTCTTGGGCCCCACTCCAGAACTCCTGATTCCGAAACTCTGGGGTGGGGACTCAATTTGTGTTTTAATCAGTGCCCTAGGAATTCTGATGCTCGCTAAAGTTTGAGGACTGCTCTATGACTCTGACTCCAAAGACTTCTTGCCTAATGGAGGATAAGTGGCCCATTAGTTTTTATTCTGATTGCAAAGTATCCTTTATGTTGATTCTTTTTCCTTAGATTAATTTGAGTTTCATGAAAGAAAAAAAAATCCTTTTAAGGAATAATCTGAATTCTTCACTGTGGATTAATTTTTGAAGTAGTGTTAAGCAGACCATGGATTATTATGAGCAAAAAAAAAAAAAAAAAACTGAAGGGCAAACCAATATTCAAATTATTTTTATTGCATTTCATGGTCTTGCTTGAATCTTTCCCTTTTCTGATTAGTTGAGATAAAAGAAGAGATGGAGGTCAGTGAAATTAGTGAGCTTAAAAACCTTCTTTAAAGATGGTAAAGGTGTCTTTCTTCTGCATCTGAGCCCATTGCTTAGAAGACAGACACTTGAGATAATATTCTTTTTATCTCACTAATTAAACATAAAGCTAGGCTGGGGGTGCTTTGGAGATGTGTCCTCATCAGCAGGGTCTGGCATCCATGGCAGTGTTTTAATTCAAGGCACCTAATTTAATTAGCACCCTGCCACTGTGTCTGCTGCTGTGCTGCCTTGGATCTCTGGCCAGAGGAGAAATATGCAACCCCAACTCTTTTATTTCTAGTTAGCCTCATAAAAGGTAGGGTGTCCAAAGAGGGAGAGAAACTTTGCTTCTCCATCATGTTTTGCATATGGCATTAATTGAACTGACAGTCTTGGAACACAGTCTGTGATTGCTGCAGCTGAGCCTTGAGCTCATAACCCGTGAAGGGACTGCAAATGTCAAATGGCTCATCTTTGCCCTTGTGGCTCTTGAAATATGGAAGGGAATTGATCAGGGGTAGCTCTTCAGTCTGCATGCTTGAGTAGCTGCAAGCAACACAAAACTCAGGAGGAATAAGGTATTCAAATCCTACTGGTAATGGGTACACCATCTCTTCTTGCTTTCCTTACCCAGTGTGCTAATGAGGAAAGGAAAATGTGAAACTCCTTGGCTTCCCTAATTGCTGTGCTTTGCCCTCATAACTTTTTCGTTCTTGATTATCAGGGTGAGAGTCTTGCTTCTGTCAATCATTTCTTATTCTTTCTGCCTAGAAAATAACAATGCATGTTGTTTGAGCCTTGAGATTAGTCCAGCCCCTTCTCCTCCATAATTACAACAGAGAAAACAAGCATTATTATTTTTTGTTTGTTTATTTTACTTTGTAATAATGAGTTATAGCAATCAGCTATATCTGCTCTTCTACTCCCTGAAACTTCTCCTGGAGCAATTTCCAAATTGTCCACAGGACTGCAGGAGTTGCAGATTTGTTTGCTTTTACCACAATTCTGAAGTGGTATTTTCCCTCTATTATAGTGGAGGCAATATTGTAGAAGGAACAAATCATAGACACCAGTACAAGACAAACTTGTGCTTGAAACCTGGCTGCATTCTGTATTAGCTTGGATTAGATGCTTTCCCTCTGTGAACATGAATTCCCCATTTGCAAAATTAAGGGGGAAAAAAAAAATCACCTCCTTTCTGGGACTACTAAGAGAATTAAGTAAAATAATACACTTAAAATCATCTAAAATAGCTCCTGCCACATAGTAGGTGCTCAATAAATGTGAGTTTCCTGTCTATTTTTACCTAGCATCTCTCTTGCTTAGGGAATTCTGTCTGGTTCTTACATTTGGCTTATAAGATTTATTTGTCTTCTGAATTTACTTCAGCTATAATTAAGACATCTCTACCAAAGCCCACTGGTTTTTGGCTCAATCTGCTTCACAAGTGTTAAGTTCAGTAGCTTACTATTTGCAAAGACGGAATTTTTAGGAACTTATTTCTACAAAGGAAAAAAAAATATCCATCCTTCTCATGCTTATCTTTTGTTATATAGCTCTTTGGCTGAATGACGTTGTAACAGTAACAATAAACAACATTTACAACAACCTCTACTGTGGTGTGCCAGACACTATACTAGGCACTTTATATTATTTGCAATCCTTACAACAATTCTACATGATAAATTTTATTATTATCATCTTACAGATAATAAACTGGAGTTCAGATAGGTTAACTGACTTGCCCAAGGTTACAAGAATATTGTGGAAGGTCTCAGTGACCCCAAAGTCAACGATTATTGTTCAAGAGAGATAGAAAGATGAAAGGAGGGAAAACAAAACAAAAATGCAGAAAAAGAAAGAGCAAGGAGAGAAAGAGAGAGAGAAATCAAGTCCTTCATTTCAGAAGGATTGTTTAGCGTTAGCCTTTTTTCTTTTATCACGAGCACCCATTTTTCCTCTTTCCCAGGAAAATGTCAGCTTTGGAAATAATTTAACCTAAATAATCACTCTGTTGGAATAACTCTCTCCTGGTGCTGCTGTAATTTGGCTTACAATTGTAGCTAATTGAACATCTTCGAAGGGAGCTCAGTGCTGCACGCAAGTGGAAAAAAAAAAGTTTAATGTGCTAAGCAGGAAAAAACATGATCACAGAAGTTCATTTTTACTAGCAGAAAAAGAAAGCAATTAGTGAGACATTTTTCAGCAAGAAGGTAAAAAGGAAAAAAAAAAAAACCCATGATTTCAAGACAAGCTCTAAGATGATCCCTGGGCCCCACTAAGGGTGCAGTAATGCAAAGGGTTTGTGAGTTACAGGTTGGCATCTGTGAAAAGGTTCCCCTCTCAGTAACCAAGACACATTAGTCTCATTATCTGTAGATACTTGACAAGACAAGAGCCAGAGGGAAGCGGCAACACAAGGAAACACAGTGTGGTGGGAGGAGGTGGCTAATGGGGAGTGGGGGGTGGGCAGGGGAAGAGAGCTTGACAGATCTGTTCTAGAAAATCCCCTTCTAAACATGGGACATTTCAGAAACAAACAATACTCCCTCTGGACATGAGCTCCATTCAGTGGGAACCTGGGAGGACACTTCGTTTATCCCAGTGCAGCCCTGACTATACACTTTCAGCATTACATATACCATGAATCTTTAAGTGAAAACTGTGTCTCCACTTTCTAAGGTATTTCTCTAAATTGAACTCATAAGAGAATTAAGCCCAAAAGTATCCCAGGGTAGGGAGTGGCCCACTCTCTAGAATAGCTGGAGCAAAGGAATCGAGGAAGAGCTATGGAGACAAATACTCTTTAAGCAGCTCCTTTTTCTTTTTCTCCTTTTCTGTCTTTGCCAGAGGGTTATGCCTGAGCCGCCATGAGAAGTTCCTTGGTCCTGCTTATTACAAAGGCTTTTGGGATAATCTGTTTCATAGAGTAGAGGGTCTGTGACTATGGAATAATTGGATAGGGAAATGAAAAGGCTGGAGGCTAACAAAGGATCAATCTAGTTAAAAGTACCAGGGTTTTAATTTTGATAGACCTGCACTGGGCTCTGCACAGCTAATCAGAGGTTGTGGGGATTTGAAACTTTGCAACCATAGGTCACAAGAAAGAGGCTCACCAGGGTTTTAGAGGTGCGGTTGCCTTTCTCCTGATAAAAATTGCCCTCTAGAAACATCATTTCCAATGGGTGGGCTGAAGGGGAGGATAGAAGACCTGCCACAGACATCTAAGGAGCACCAATCAGCAGTTCTACCCAGTTCCACTTGTACGTGAGTCCACAGTGAGTTCACAGGGTGGAGAAAGCAGATATGCCTAATGTCATGCAGCCAGTCAGAGTCAGGGTGGGATCAAACTCTGTGTTCTTTTCTTCACTCTTCAGGCCCCTAGCTCTCCTCTCTGTGTTTAGAGAAGTGATTCTCAGTCAGGGGCAATTTTGTCCCCTGGGAGACATTTTTGATGGTCATGACTAGGGGCGTGCTACTGGTATTTAATAGATAGAGCCCAGTTGTTGCTAGTTGCTGTCGAGTCTATTCCTGCTCATGGCAACCACATGCGTTACAGAGTAGAACTGCTCTGTAGGGTTTTCTTGGCTGTCATCTTTATGGAAGCAGATCACTAGGCCTTTTCTTCCACCGTACCAATGGGTGGGTTCAAATTGCCAAACTTTAGGTTAGCAGTCGAGCACAAAATCTTTGTACCATCTAGGTACCTGGTATGCTGCTAAACATCCTATAGTGGACAGGAAAGCCCCCACAACAAAGAATTATATAGCCCCAAATGTCAATAGTGCTAAGGTGGAGAAACCTTGATTTAGAGAATATCCATTCCGCCTCTGCTAATTTTGTTTCTCTCTTTGTTTTGACCTTTCTGAAGTCAAAAGCAATAATTATCATTGAATTTCCAGTTTTCTGACCGATTTTTCCAGATCTGTTTCTTTCAATGGGTAAAGGATTTTATTTGGTGGACCCATTCCTGCCTTGCTGGTTGGAACAAGCATAAAGGGCTGATTTCTCATTTTATGAAAGCCGCAGAGCTTTACATATCCTCCCCCAGCACAGAGCCAAGCTCTGGTACGAATGGCAGGTTTGCATTAGTGGGCTGGTTTCATAACTGAACCGATAATGTTTACAATATCTTGGTGCTGACAGCAAGTTATCTACATAAGAGCACAGAACACTTGGTCTAACGTGGAAAGGAGTCTAAATAATTAAGTGCCATATTTCCGCAAGTGTCTTGATTTGAAATCATTACTTTTTCTTACCAATATGTCTGCAAGAAGGTGTACCTAGTGGAAATCTTGTTGAAATGAAATACACTTCTGAATCAATTTTGTATGCCACCAAACAATCTTTAATCACAGAGCTGAAAACCAGAGTAATATAATGAGATTTAAAAAATGAATAATATTCTATGAAATCAAACACATGTCTCTCAAACACAAGTCTACACAATCCAGTCTAGGAAAACATAACAATTATTAAGTGATCACCATGGACTTAGGTCCCATAGCCAAGTAACTATGTAAATTTGTTTTTCGTTTACCAAATGGAAATCTATTCTTCAAAAACATTCTGTCTTGGTTCTTTTGCAGTTTATTCATTAGCCACAAGTCTAAAGCCCAATTTGTGGTAGGGAATTAAATAGGACCAGTAAATAAACAGGCCAATTTACAGAGACCTTAGAGGGTAAAATATTATAATTGGAAGCAAACCTGCCATGATTTGAATCGTTGCTGTCAGTTTTGTGGAAAACTCTCCTCAGGTATACACCGTATGCTGTCAGCTACAGTCCTCAAAACTGCCACCTTTCCGGCAAGAATGAAAATGCATCGGGCTCATGGGATCAGACACATAACCTGCATCAGAAAAGAAGTTCAGTTGTTACTTATTGGCCTTTCAGCCCACTGCCCCATCTTTTGTAACCAGCCTTACTCAGTGCAATACACAGCTACCAGGTAGCTCTCCAGGCTCATGTGAACACAGAGTCTGGAAAAGAGTTGCAAGTGAGCAGTTGTCAAACAAAAGCAAATTTTTAAATGAGAACTGAGACAGGAGAAACATAAATGATGGATGTCTATTTTGGATCCAACACTGGCCAGACAACATTTTGGGTTTGGAGTAAGGAATGACACAACTCAGGAAAGCGGTTCACCATTGTGGTTAAAAGCACCATGTCAGGCAAATCTGGGTATAAGCCCTGACTCCACTACTTGCTTGCCCTATGACTTTTTCATCTTACTTAACCTTCATTAGCCTCAATGGCTTCACCCGTACATGGGAGAAATAATAGTACTTACCTTGTAAGGTTGATAATGCACATACGGCAATTAGCATGGTGTCTGACATATAGTGCGTGCTAAAGAAATGACGTGAAAAAAAAAGGTGGAAACAGCAGGAGAGAAAAAGAAAAGGGCTTCTCTCTATAGCAGTTTGCCTCTGTTGGTGTTTCCTCCCTGGGAGCCCAATTTGTAAGTGTGTCAATGCTTAGGTCTAAATACCAATGCACGCCCACTGAAGCAATAGCCCAGGGTGTGTCCAGAGAATGGGCCTAGTGACTCAGAATCAGGCCATTGTCCTAGAGAACACAGGGGCATGTGCAGGTAAGCAGCTGCATTTCACTCTAAAGTAAGGAAGCCATTCATTGCTTCTGTGAAAATGTGTGCATTTGTCAAGAGCTATTGCTGTTCTTGCTTTATTTTGCTGGCTAAGTTTTCAGAATCAACTCAGCCATCTACATTTTCATCAAGGCGTCTTGCAAAATGCAGTTGAATGGGCGTATTTATTTTCATAAGAAAGGTCTCTGTCTAAATCTCTTAGGCAGCACATCAAGTTTCCTGAGAGAAAGCTCCATTGATGCCAGTACCACCACCAACCGCCCTCTCTCACTTGACTCCTGAGAGGCTGCCCCCTCAGGTGTGAGAAAGGTTGTAGTGTTGGGAGGATGAGATGAGGGCAGCAGGATACACATCACTGAATCTTAACTCTGAGTGCAATGAGACAAAATCTACATCCTAGAGAAAAATACTTTCTTTTGTCCGGCCTGAAGCTATGCCTTCATCCCAGGCACAGATAGATGCTTTAATTAGCTCATAACCTGTTTATTACTATAATCAGCCTTCTAATGTACCACATGTGATTTTACTAGCTTGTGAGGCTCCAGTGTTTCTCCCTCCAAGACTGCAATGGAAATCCAACTCTGAACATATGTCCCACCAGTGTGGGCGGGCTCCTCTTTGGGGGTGGGTAGCAAAATCAGCAGGGCATGGATGCTGGCATAGTGATGCCATTATTGCCACAGTAAGGCCAGATGTGTTGGACTTAAGAGGGACCCAACGGAAATTTGACCACAGGCTTTAGGAAAAGACTAAATCATGTCTGGTGTTTTGTCACTTTAGGGTGAAAGATCTCAAGCAGAGAGAAAAACACCTATGGGAGGGAACAAAAAACAAAAACAGTTCATAAAGCTGCTGTTATGATTGGTTTATGAAATGGAGGGCAATTAACAGGTTCTTTCTTGTATGATACTACAGTAACTAACGCATTGCTATCGAGTCAATGCTGACTCATAGCAACCCTACAGGAGAGAGTAGAACTACCCCACAGGGTTTCCAAGGAGCGCCTGGTGGATTCGAACTACTGACCTTTTGCTTAGCAGCCATAGCACTTAACCACTACGCCACCAGGGTTTCACGTTAACTAGTGGGAATTAAGTACATTTTCTTTGCCTACAGGTGTTCTCACTCCAAAGAAAGCCTTGCCCCATCCAAGCACTCTAATGTTCTCTTCTGCCCCTGCTACAGATAAGGATAGGCAAACCCAACTTTTGTATAATTGCAGCACTTTTGTCTCATTTCTCTACCTTGCGAATTCTGCTCAAAATCCTATTCCTTTAAGAAACAAATCTTTAAGTTAAAGAAATGCTTCATCTTGAAACTCCACCATGAAAAGAAAGACTTCTGGTCAAAGCACACATTTCAAAGGGTGCCCTATATTTTATGGTTGTGAAGTCACATCTGTAAAGATTTGAGAAAACGATATTACATCTATAAAAAAATGCAATGATGTGACACTTGGAGCACATTTTCCCCTCAAAAGGATCTGCTACTGCACTGGCCAATTATGCTGTAAAGCTGCTGATAAAAAGTACTCGACTGCATTCTAGACACGTATTAGGGAGTCAGGGGCGCACAGTTTTCCTTCTTTAACGTTCTTACGCAGTTTCTGTCTGCATCTATCCAGAAAAATTTTTTTTTCCCTGTTTCCTTAAGAGCTGTCTAATGCCTTAGGTAATGATACTACGCAGACTAAGTGCATTGGTGAGGATTCCAAAGCACCTTATACTGTCGCGAAGGCCAACAGCCTCCAGGGTCCATTGACATCTGTGTCTGAGAACCAGAAACACATCATCCATTTTTTTCTTCCCCAAACCCAATTCTTGTAATAAACCTGATATCTTTAACTGACATACATTTTCCAGTCTGCCATATAGTCAAACAAAGTCGCCATAAATAAATGGGTCCATTGTGCTAACATTCAAACTATATATTGAGCCTCTTAGGGTTAGAGGTTGGAAAAATGATATAATGAGCACCACATGTTAACATGGCAGATAAGAGAGATTTCTTATTCCCTGACTTCCAGAGACTGCATAGAACTTTGTTAATTATTTCAAAGAGCTGTATTCTTTCTGAAGCAATATTGTACAAAATGGCTCCACCAGGCCTCTCCTTGCCTCCTTTCCAGCTTTTTGAGGGAATGATTGGGTTTACATTTTATCCTGGGGTGCTTGGCTATACTATAACTGTGGAAACCCACACCTGTAATGCAGTGTTTAGGGGCAGTAAACTCAACAAGGTGGTGGCAACATGTTTGAAATATCATGAGATGCAGGAGATTATTTTCATAAAAACAGTTGTACGTGTGTACACACAGTTACAAAAACTCACAGACACGTACATTAAGTTCAAAGATAAATGAAGAGTAGTAATATAAGACTTACAAGACCAAAATTTGTATCTTTATAACTTTTAAAGCATTTATCACTTCTCGATATTACAAAATATATCGTTTTCCCCTTCATTATAAAATAGATAAATCTGAAGAATCTATATACTTACCATATTTGTCAATAGGTGAGAACTGAAGACTTCTTTTCATCTCCTCCAAAGTCAGGCCTTGAGAGAAACGTTGTCCAGAACTGGAAAATTCATGAGATACCAATTTCATACTGTGGTGGTTTGTAAAAACATTTTTGTAGAACAGAATTTATTCACTTAGCTTAGATGCCAGAGAAATGGCAAAGTGATGCAAAGTTTTATTTATCTTACAAGTGATAGTTGGAGAAGAGTTCAGAATTATTTGGAGTAAGTCAGACCTAGGTAGGAGCTCTTCCAGCTAGACTGCTCTGTAACCTTCGGCATGTTAACCTTTCTGAGTCTTAGTTTATTTATCTGTAAAATGGGAAAAGTATATAGGTACTCTCCAGTTTGTTTTGATGACCAAATAAAAAGGAATGTTGAGTCCAAATCTGAGTTAATGTGCTTGTAACAATTTTTTTTTTTTGGCAATCTTTGCTTAAAAGGCATTAAGAACAAGAACACTATTATTGTAGTAATAATCAATATAAATAAAACACATCTCAGGTGGTAAGTTATAATCCTACTAATAATTACAATACTGATATTATAATAATTATAAGAGGTTGTGATAATAATAATATTTATCATATGCTTCCTATGTGTTAAGTATTTACGTGTAATTATCATATTTAATCCTTCTCATTATCTTATCACTATTCACTACTCTATCATTTCCCTCCTTTTATAAATAAGAAAACTGAGGATAGAACAATTAAACAACTTGTCACACAGGTGGCAAATGGCTCATCTAGGATTCAAACCCAAATCTTTTAGATTCCAAAGTCGGACTTATCCTCTATTCAAATATTAATTTCTCCCTGATTTCTGTCTTTCATTGATTCCTTTCTTCTCCAAACTCATCCTACCCTTTTATCATATTAGTTAAGGGGATCACTTCCTTTTTAGCTCGATTCCAAACCCAAAGCTATCAACTCCCTCACCCTAATATCTAATCACATCTATCAATTAATTATACATCTGTAGCTTACCTTATATCCATCCTTTTGTTGTTACTGTTGTTGTTAAGTGACATCAAGTTGGTTCTGACTCATAGCAACCCTATCTATGTACACAGAAGGAAACACTGCCTGATTCTGCACTATTCTCACAATCGTTGCTATGTTTAAGCCCATTTTTGTACCCATTATGTCAATCCATCTCACTGACAGTCTTTCTCTTTTTCCTTGACCTTCTACCTTACCAAGTATGATGTCTTTCTCCAGGGACTAGGCCTTCCTGTCCAAAGTACACGAGATGAAGTTTTGCCATCCTTGCTTCCAAGGATCACTCTGGCTGTACTTCTTCCAAGACAGACTTGTTCATTCTTCTGGCAGTCCATGGTATGTTAAATATTCTTCGCCAACACCATAATTCAAAGGCACCAATTCTTCTTCAGTCTTCTGTATTCATTGTCCAGCTTTCACATGAATATGAGGTGATTGAAAACACCATGGCTTGGGTCAGGCGCACCTTAGTCCTTAAAGTGACATCTTTGCTTTTTAACTCTTTCAAGAAATCTTTTGCAGCAGATTTGTCCAATTCAATGCATCATTTGATTTCTTGACTGCTGCTTCCATGGGCATTGATTGTGGATCCAAGTAAAGTAAAATCCTGCACAACTCCAATCTTTTCTCCATTTATCATGATGCTGCTTATTGGTCAAGTTGTGAGGATTTTTTGTTTTCTTTGCATTGAGGTGTAATGTATACTGAAGGCTGTGGTCTTTGATCTTCATCAGTAAGTGCTTCAAGTCCTCTTCATTTTGAGCAAAGTTATTATTTGCATATCGTAGGTTGTTAATTAGTCTACCTCCAATCCAGATGCCCCATGCTTCTACATATAGTCCAGCTTCTCAGATTATTTGCTCAGCGTACAGACTAAGTATGGTGAAAAGATACAACGTTGATGCACACCTTTCCTGACTTTAAATCATGCAGTGTCCCCATTCTGTTTGAACAACTGCCTCTTGGTCTAAGTACAAGTTCCTCATGAGCACAATTAAGTGTTCTGGAATTCCCATTCTTTCCGATGTTATCCATAATTTGTTATGAGCTACACAGTCAAATGCCTTTGCATAGTCAATAAAACACAGGTAAATATCTTTCTGGTATTCTCTGCTTTCGGCCATGATCCATCTGACATCAGCAATGATATCCCTTGTTCTACATGGTCTTCTGAATCTGGTTTGAATTTTTGGCAGTTCCCTGTCAATATTTTTCTGCAACTGGTTTTGAATGATCTTCAGCAAAATTTTGCTTGCGTGTGATATTAATGATATTGTTCAGTAATATATGCATTCTGTTGGATCACCTTTCTTTGGAATGGGTACAAATATAGGTCTCTTCCAGTCAGTTGCTCAGGTAGTTGTCTTCCAAATTTCTTGGCATAGACATAGACAAGTGAGCACCTCCTGGGCTGTATCCATTTGTTGAAACATCTCAATTGGTAATCTGTCAAATTCTGGTGCCTTGTTTTTCACCAACACCTTTAGTGCAGCTTGGGATTCTCCCTTCAATACCATCCATTCTTGATCATATTTTATCTCCGGAAATGGCTGAATGTCCACCAGTTCATTTTGGTACAGTAACTGTGTGTATCCATTTCCTCTTCTTTTGATACTTCCTGTGTCTCTCAATATTTTGTCCACAGAATCCTTCAAAATTGCAACTCGAGGCTTGAAATTTTTCTTCAGTTCTTTCAGCTTGAAAAATGCCAAGCGTGTTCTTTCTTCCTTTTGGTTATCTAATTCTAGGTCTTTGTACATTTCATTATAATACTTTATTTTGTCTTGAGACACACTTTGAAATCTTCTGTTCGGTTCTTTTATTTCATCATTTCTTCCATTTGTTTTAGCTACTCTACATTCAAAAGCAAGTTTCAGAGTCTCTAGTGACATCCATTTTGGTCTTTTCTTTCGTCTTTTTAATGACCTTTTGCTTTCTTCATGTATGATGACCTTGATGTCATCCCACAACTTGTCCAGTCTTCAGTCTTTAGTGTTCAATACATCAAATTTATTCATGAAATGGTCCCCAAATTCAGGTGAGATATACTCAATGTCATACTTTGGCTATTTTGGACTTGTTTTAATTTTCTTTAGCTTCGACTTGAACTTCATATGAGGAATTCATGGTCTGTTCCACAGTCGGCCCCTGGCCTTGTTCTGGTTGATGATATTGAGCTTCTCCATGGTCATTTTCCACAGTTGTAGTTGATTTGATTCCTGTGTATTCCATCAGATGAAGTCCACGTGTACAGTTGTTGGAAAAAGGTATTTGCAATGAAGAAGTCATTGGTCTTGCAAAATTTTGTCATATGAATCTCTAGCATCATTTCTATCACCAAAGCCATATTTTCCAACTATTGATTCTTCTTTGTTTCCAACTTTTGCATTACAATCACCAGTAATTATCAATGCATCTTGATCGCACGTTTGATCAATTTCAGACTGTGGAATCTGGTAAAAATCTTCATTTTCCTCTTCTTTGGCATTAATGGTTGGTGCATAAATTTGAATAATAATTGTATTAACTGATCTTCCTTGTAGGCAAATATGGATATTATTCTATCTGACAATGTTGTACTTCATGAATAGATCTTTAAATGTTCTTTTTGATGATAAAAGCAATGCCATTCCTCTTCCAATCGTCATTCCCAGCATAGTGGACCACATGATTGTCTGATTCAAAATGGCCAATACCCGTCTATTTTAGTTCAACTAATGCCTAGGACATAGATCTTTATGCATTCCATTTCATTTTGGATGACGTCCAATTTTCCTAGATTCATACTTTGTACATTCCATGCTCCAGTTATTAATGGACTTTGCAGTTGTTTCTTCTCATTTTGAGTAGTGCCACATAAGCAAATGAAGGTAACGGAAGCTTTATTCCATCCCTGTTATTAAAGTCGACTCTACTTTGAGGAAGTAGCTCTTCCCCAGTCATATTTGAGTGTCTTTCAATCTGAGGGATTCGTTTTCCAGCATTATATCAGACAATGTTCCCCTGCTCTTCATAAGATTTTCATTGGCTGATTTTTTCAGAAGTAGATGGCCTGGTCTTTCTTTCTAGCCTGTCTTAGTCTGGAAGCTCCGCTGAAACCAGTTCACCATGGGTAACCCTGCTGATATTTGAAATACTGGTGGCATAGTTTCCAGCATCAAAACAACATGCAAGCCACCCCAGAATGACAAACTGGCAGATGTGTGGTTGATCCTTTTTTTAGCATCTTGTCTTTAACATCCTCAAAGCAGCTACCTTAATTACCCTCAGAATGTGACCTCGCTATGTCCATAGCAGAACTCCTAATTCTTCCTGCTTCCTATCCAGTTCTCTCCTCAGTCACTGGCCCCATATCCATTCAGTTACTTAAGTCAGCATCCTTGGACTCATCTTTGGCTCCTTTCTTTCACATCTTTTACCCGTCTCATGTCCTTTTAGCTCTGCCTCCAATATATAACCCCAATCCTTTTATGGAAACCCTAGTGGCATAGCAGTTAAGAGCTACATCTGCTAACCAAAAGGTCAGCCGTTTGAATCCACCAGGCACTCCTTGGAAACTCTGTGGGGCAGTTCTACTCTGTCCTATAGGGTCACTAGGAGTTGGAATCGACTCTACTGCAAAGAGTTTTTTTTTTTTTTTAATCCCTGTATCTCTCTCCTCCTCCAAGGTTACCACCTGAGCCTAGACACTTACTCTCTTTCTTGGCAGGACCTCTGCAATTTGCCTATTAATTGGTATCCCTGCTTTCATTCCTTTCCCCATATTAATTCACCCTCCTCCACATACTATCCAGAGTAATCTTTTCAAACATAAGCCAGGTCGAGGCATCCCCCTACTTAAAACCCTCCAGTGGCTTTCCAATTCATCTGAATAAAATACAAATGCTTTACCCTTACTTACAAGGTCCTCCAAGCCCTGACCCTGCCTTCCTTTCTAACCCCAACTGTACACCTTTGCCCAAGCACTTCTTTTGGCATTCTTTTAGCCCATTGAGCCTGCCAAGTTCTTTCCCAATTCCAAGCCTTTGCATTTTTTGACTCTGCCTGGAATGCTCTTCTTAACTAACCCAAATCCTGCTTTGCTGACCCTTTGCCCTGCCTTTATCCATGACCAGCTTCTCTGTTATTCAGGCCTCAGCTCAAATATCACCTCCTCAGAGAGGTTGTCTCTGACCACCATTTTAAAACGTCCTTTCCTCTGCCCAAAGTCACTCTCTATCACATCATCCTATTTCTTTCATTCACAGTGCTTATCACTATGTAGAATTATGCTGCGATTTATCTGTTTACTTATACACTGTCCATATTCTGTCCACATAATTAGTGCAGAGACCTTCTGTCTTTTGTTCCCTGCTGTATGCTCAATACTTAGAATAGTCCCTGGCACATAGGAGAAACTCATTGAATTAATACATTCCTAAATGCTGCCCTTCCCTGTAGATACTCCAATCCTCACTCTACAAGGCTTCCAAGTTGTCTTCCTGTAACAGAATCTCACCATGGTACTTCCCTGCTTCCCACTGCAATTCCTTAGGCTGATGTTCCAAGCCATGTGTATCTTGTACTCTACAACTCCTTATTATCCTCTTTTCTCCTCAAGTTCAAGCCACTACTACCAGACTTTAGATTTTCCAAACATGCTTAAATTGCCCCTACTCCGTGGTTGTAGTCAAGCTGCTCCCAATTCTGCCTGTTGACTTCTCATATATTCCTGATAAGAAGCAGTGTGGTGTTATGGTAAGAAGCAGCAGGACTCCTTGAATTTGAATCCTGACTTCATCACTTACTAGCCCTATGATTTTGGCAAGGTATTTATTTAGCTGCTCTATACCTCAATTCTTACAACAATAAAATGGGAATCATAAGGAGACTTAATTTATAAAGTTAATCTTGAGTTAATACATTTAAAGCACTTTGAACAGTGTCTTCAGAGTGCTTTATTGAGTAAGCACTCCATAAAGGTTACCTATTTTTATTATGCTGCAAATCTCAACTCAAAATAGCATCTTCTTCAAAGCTCTCTTAAAAAGTCTTAGTCAGAACTAGCTTCCTCTTTTTCCATGGCCCTCTACTACTTTGTACTCTTACCACAGTTAATCTGTATTTGTATGCTAGTGAACCCCACTGAACAGCGAGATCCTGGAGGTGAGGGATCCTATCTTAAATCTTTGGAATCTCCACAGGGATTAGCCAGTATTTTATAAATAGTTAAAATAATAAAACTGTGTTAATTCAAATAAGATTAAGTCATCACAAAACGCAGATTTAGAGAAGTCATGTTTTTCTGAAAGCCAACAGTAGTTCTTGCGGATTGATTCACTTAGCTGCCTTAAAAATGACTTCATATTTGGCCTCACTTTCTAAGGTTAGAGAGTGGAGGGTACTATTTCTCAGGGAAATGAAATGATCAAGAGCTAAAGGAGGAGGAGGCAGAAGAAGAAAAAGAGGAGGAAGAAGAGGAAGAGGAAAAGGAGGAAGGAGAAGGAGAAATATTAGTAATAGTTGTAGTATTGGCTTAAAGCTGGATATTATGTGATTTCATTCAACATTAAACGATAAACTATACTCGGCACTAGACGATAGAATTGAGAGGAGGCAGTCGTTCTGCCATGGATTGAATAGTGTTCCCACCAAATATGTGTCAACTTGTCTAGGCCATGATTTCCAGTATTATGTGGCTATGCTCTATTTTGTGATCTGATGTAATTTTCGTATGTATTGTAAATTGTAGCCTCTGCTTGTGGCTAATGAGGCAAGTTAGGTTATGTTGAAGAGGGTTAAGGTGAGATGCAACACTCTTACACAGGTCACAGTCCTGATCTGACGTAAAGGAAGTTTCCCTGGGGTGTGGCCTGCATCACCTTTTATCTTACAAGAGATAAAAGGAGAGAGAAGTACCACCAAGAAAGAAGCACTGGGAGCAGAGCATGTCCTTTGGACCTAGGGTCTCTGCGTTGAGAAGATTCTAGACTAGGGGAAGATTGATGACAAGGATCTTCCCCCCGAGCCAGTAGAGAGAAAAAGCCTTCCCTGGGAGCTGGCACCCTAAATTCAGACTTCTAACCTCTTAGAAAATAAATTTCTGTTTGTTAAAGCCATTCACTTGTGGTATTTCTGTTATAGCAGCACTAGGTAACTAAGGCACCTTCTGAGGATGGCCCAAGCAGATAACTACTCCATTCCTCCTAGCATCTTTGGGCTTCAGAAAAAACTGTTGCACCCCCCTCTGAAGCCTAATACCCACTCACTGCCATCGAGTTGATTTCGGTTCATGGCGACCCTATAGGACAGAGTAGAACTGCCCCATATGGTTTCCAAGGAGCACCTGGGGGATTCAAACTGCTGAGCTTTTGGTTAGAAGCCGTAGCTCTTAACCATTAAGCCACCACTGTTTGAAAACTCTGAAGCCTGATAGTTTGCTAAATAAGTAGCAGGGCTATAGAGACACAATTCTGGGCTGGTACCTCCGTGTCTGACAACGCTGTTCTTTAGGTAGTCAGTGGGAGAATTTGCATTGCACTCTGTGCAGTGAAATGTACAATCCATGGAATATAAAACTGAGTGGGCGACGATCCTTGGAGTCCTTCATCCATGCTGCAAAGAGAGAGGGCACCTGTGGAGGTTTTCTATTCCACCAGAACAGCTTTGAGTCAGGGAGGACCACTCATGATGTAACTTTTCCTGTTGTATACTGTCCATTGTCTGTGAGTAATTAAAATGGCTTCTACTACTGTCAACACCGTATATTATCTTATGTGTATGACCTGATCAGGATAAACGAGCACAACATCCATGGAATAGTTGGTATCACTGGGTGAAATTCTCATCCCAGTATTCTAGTGAGTGCTTGGGATCTGGAGACAGCCTGTAAGGCAACATGTGTATGCAATGCAAGAATGTCATTCCAGATATTTTTCAAAATAAAATTTTCCCTATTAATATCTGTTACCTCTTTAGCACTCCAGCTCCTTTTAAGACGTGGGCTATAAGCAGTCATCTTGGCAACAACGAGATAATGGGGAATAAATATTTTATCACCAAAATGACTATCTGGTTTCCTCTGAATAAAAGCCCATCTCCAAGCTGTCCTGTTTGTTCAGTAGCTGAATACAATTGCTGCCAGGTGTCTTAACCTTCCTGCCCAAGAGATACCACATAAGCTGGCTCTGGACACTGTTCTAGGATGACAGACAGATGGAAACTAAGCATGACCAGGTCAAGGAAAAAAGAAGAAACTAGACCCTGATCAATGGAACTGGTTGTCTTCAATCTATTTGTGTTCAGACTTCAGCAGGGGTTTCACAGAAGCCCAGAGTTTGAGAGATATTCAGGACCTCTGTTTGAAGTTATGATCAATGAAAATAAGGCACTACCAGTGATACAGCTGCCCCATGAATTCAATGAGAGTAAATGTGAACTAATGGCAGGTAAGGAAAATACTCAATTTTACAATGTTTTGATATTTTACTGGCCAACTAGTTAGACTTCTTTATGCTAAAAAGATGATACGTATCATATATTTAAATATATATATACAAATGATATATAATACCATATGTGTAATTTCACCTCATACTTTTTGTGAGAAATATGGTGGTCTTTAGGTTAGTTTTTGCATACTACCATCATGTATTGATATATCTTTTTTGTTAGTGCTAAAAATGTTTCATTCATTTTAGGCTAAACAGCTCACATTAGGTCTATTATGCATATTTAAAGATAAATATGATGAAATAAATGATCAGATATTGTCCTTAAAAAAGGTGCACAAAGGAATGAAGAATTTATCCAAAACAAGGTGGTGATGGTTGTTTTATGCTATCGCATTAATTCTGACTTGTGGCGATCCCATGTGTGACAGAATAGAGCTGCTCCATAGGATTTTCTTGGCTGTATTATTTACAGAAGCAGATTGCCAGGCCTTTTCTTCCTCAGAGAGGCTTGGTGTGTTTGAACAGCCAACATTTTGGTTATCAGCTGAGAACAAACCGTTTGTTCCACCCAGGAACCTTTCCAAAATAAGGAGGAAGGCTAAAATTCAAAAAATATTTCTTGCTTCTCAATCCATATTTTACGTGTGTAGACTTCTTAGTAGATGGTCTGCTAATTAGGCCAGTTCACACCAAAATCCACAATATGCAATTTGCTTTTTGTCTGGGCATGCCATTCAGGCCATGGCTCATCAGCACAAGCTGGTGTATTACAAATGGTCACATTGTCTGGGGATGGGCTCATGTGCCCTGGACAAAGACAGCAACAAAGGCATTCAAAACTCATGATGCTATAGATTGGCTGAAATGAATGAAGTGATAATGACACCCATCACAAGCACATTAAGCAAAATATTATCCAATGAGAAGTTAAACAACATGGACGTAAGATTACCGAAGAGCTATGGAGAATGGGAAGTGTGCTAGGCGACAGAATCTACCTTAATATAGTGTTATTTCTCCAGAGACGAGTAAGACAGAGTCTTTAAACTAAACTAATAGGTTAATGTAAATTCAAGGCAAAGCTCTAGAAAGGCATATTAAAACAGATGCTTTCTGCCCACTTAAAAAAAAAAGTACTGATTACTAGGAGCTACCACGGGTTCACTAAGAAAAAAAAAAAAATGCCAGATTTGCTTTATTTCCATCTGGTGGAGGATAAATATAAGGAGAAAGTTCATAGGCTACAACACCCATCTAGATTCCAGCTGGGTGTTGGACAGAGTTTTTATAGTGGCTTGGTAAGTAAGAAGGGAAGGTTGGTACCAGATGATAAATGATTGGATTGAATTGTTACTGGCTGAATAACCAGCCCATGTAGTTGATGTCCCTCACAGGGTTAACTGAGCCTTACACATCAGGGCAAAAAAAAAAAAAAAAAAAAAGCCACCACATTTCCTAAAGTTAGAATTACCCAAAAATAGATTGAGTTGTTCCAGAAGAGGGTATTGTCCCCATTCCTGGAAGTGTTCAAGTAGCAGCTGGAGCACCTCTTGGCCAGGCACCGTAGAGGGTCCAAGTAACTCAGTTCCCTTAATTTCTTACATCTTACAATTCTTTAGAAGATACTTGTGAGCCATGCCAGCTTTAAGAATCTAGCTTTGCCACGTTGGAAAGGCAGAGTGGGATCACACAGATCTCACTTAGGCAGGAGATTTTTATCTTCCTCATCTGAAGTTTCTGACATTTGGCCTGGGCTGAATGTCTGATTTCTACACACATGCCACAGCATACCTGGCTACACATTATTGCTACTACTCAGGATGGTATTTGTAGCTTTTTGTCTATAAACATTTCATTTGAAATAGTAACTGAAATGTGCTATTTGCCTGAAGGAACCATCTCCTTTAGTGCTCCATTTGAAAGGAAGAACCACACTGCCATCTAAGAAAAAGCAAAGAAAAGTAGAGAAAGCTTTTATATAAATCCATCTTTGAGCACTTGGCTGCTAACCAAAAGTTTGGCATTTCAAACCCACCCAGCAGCTCCAGGGGAGAAAGACCCGGAGATCTGCCTTCATAAAGGCTAAAGCCAAGAAAATTCCATGGGGCAGTTATACTGTGGCACGTGGGGTGACTATGAGTTAAAATTGACTCTAGGGCACCTAACAATAACAACAAAGAATTTGAATGACAGGTTGTATAAGGCTGGTAGCAGGAAATCAAGAGCTGTTTCACAAAGGTTTTTATAAGTTCTTTTATATATATATAAGATTAATTTGTAGAATATTCATATTGCAATGCCCTGGGACAGGGGGATGCTATGTCATCTCTTACCCATGAAAAGTATACTGTTAAGCACTGCCTCAGAGGAAATAAGAAAAATACTGTCTGAAGAGGCTCTGGGGAATTCTGGTGCCATCTCTATGGAGTGGTGGGGCCAAGCAATGTCACAATAAATCTAAATGGCCCCATTTAGAGCCTCGAAAGCAGACAGTGTTGTGGCTTCCAAACTATAGCCTGCCAAATGCTTTTGGTATTGGAGCAATGAATCATGGCATTGGATGTGGGATTTTGTGAATTCTCAGAATATTTGCTAGTGCCATAATTGCTTCTGACTGAATTACATCACTTCAGATGGGCATATGGTTCAAAGGAAACCATATTTTGTCACATTCTTTCAACTGTGGCTTTTGCAGAATTGGGAAGTTTGGTTTGGTGAACTATAGCAAATATATGCTAGTTTGTATGGCTTTAAAGCAAAAATGGGATTAAAATGACAGGATAAAAATAAAAAGACCTAGAGCATTATGTTCTGCCATAAAGGTATAATAATAATAATGTCTTATGTTTGCAGAGGGCTTTATAGCTTGCATATACTGTTCTATTAATTAGTTTATAACATTTATACAAAACTTTGATGAGGTATTCTGGGAAGGTATTAATTTTACCTCCATTCTATGGGGGGTGGAAAGTCAGGCTCATAAAGTTTGAGTTGCATAAATTCACAGAACTTGGACAAAAGGTCTTCTGACTTTCAGTCCGTGCTCTTTCTGTTAAAACACACTATGTTTAATAGCAGCACATGTCAAACTATTGCTCTGCTACCATTTGGGGAGCTTACTGAATTAGTTATGAGTTACAGAGTTTTGGAACTTTTGCATATAAAGATGAACACTAAATTCCTCTTAGAAAAACATTGCTCATCATCACAGAGAATTTAGAATCAGCTTTCTCATGTTCAATCATGTTTGAATCAGCTTTCTTTGTTTGATCTTTTAAAAAGTATTTCCCCCTATCCAACAATGGCTTCCCTATCACCCTTCAGCAATGCCAAAACATGGGGCACACACACTAAAACTTTTTAAAGGTGAGGTGTATGATTCCCCACCCCCAACCCACTGATCCTGAATAAGGTTTTCTGTGCTAAATATATGAATTCATCTTCCTAAACACAGCCCTGGCTATGTCAAATAGAAAACTGTTAAAGATTAGTGTGATTAAAGACTCCAGGCAAAAATTTCCTTCCATCCAAATTGGTCCAATTAGTTTTTATGCAGCTAACAATGCCCTCAGGCTACCTGTATGCTGGAAGATTTAGCCATTTGGACTTTGTGTAAGGCAACACCATCCAAGACCTCACAGCTTTGTAAATATGTTTTGTGGCTTATTGGATCTTTTTGCCATCTGTCATAATGATGTTACCTAAAATTTTTTTATATAAGGTTATTAGCATGAGGATCAATGCCATATGCACTCTTATCCCCTTACTCAAGAGGAATATAGCCAAGTTAGGAGTCATTGCTTTCACTCAAAAGGAAATATATACAGATAAATGTCTATCTAGAATTTCAGCTCTTTGGCATGAATCTATGAGACTAATACAAAGAAAAGGTGGAAAAACAGCCTACTGAGATGTCTAATAAAGGCATTTACACAAGAAAAATAAATGCCTTGCTGTAGAAAAGGCTACTGGAGACATCTGGCTGATCCTTTTGGCATTTAGCTAAAAATAAATAGGTCTATTTAAAAACAAATCTATCATAGGAATAAATGTCTTTCTATGCTTTGCAATATCTTTCTACACAGCCCACCTTTTCCCTGGTCTGAAGAGAAAGATGACATTTCCATGAGACATGGGAACACCTTTGGCCCAACGTTTAAATAGTCAGTCAGACTCTTATGAATAAGTATTTGTTAATTTATCAGCTAAGTTCAACATATTTATTTATTCATGATTTCATCCTGGCTGTTTTCAAAACATTATTTTGTCTTTGTCAATATCCCGTGCTTGACAGTGTCCTAAATTAAAACAAATTTATTGCTCCCATTACAATGAATGGGCAATGACCAAAGTATTTAATGGGGCCAGAGGTCAGTACAAAAACCCATCAGATTTCTTTCAATGGCAAATGTCCCCAGGCTGTAAAAGGACTGAAACACTTGGCAACCAGGTCATGGCTCTGTTTGAGCCATTAGGCAAATATCCAAGGCCTTAGCGCCTCCATTTTGAAAGGAAAAAGCAATTAGGCAAAGAATTATGAATAAGGAAAAATGCAGAGAAAAAAAGTATGCATTACTTCTTTGATAGATCATAAATTATTAATGTACTCACCAGTGACCTAACAACATCAACACCTCTCAACTTACCCACTCATTTTGTGGTTCTTAGCTGCCATTGAGTCAGTTCTGACTCACAGCAATCCTATATACAACAGAATGAAACACTGCTTGGTCCTGTGCCATCCTCACAATTGTTGCTAGGCTCGAACCTTATTGCTGCAGCTACTGTGGCAATCCATCTCATCGAAGATCTTCCTCTCTTTCACTGACCCTCTAGTTTACCAAGCATGATGTCCTTCTCCAGGGACTGGTCCCTCCTGATAACATGTCCAAAGTACGTAAGACGAAGTCTCACCATCCTCACTTCTAAGGAGCGTTCTGGCTTCTTCCAAGACAGATGTTTTCATTCTTCTTGCAGTCCATGGCATATTCAATATTCTTTGTCAACACCATGATTCAAATGTATCAATTCTTCTTTCGTCTTCCTTATTCACTGTCCAGCTTTTGCACACATATGAGGTGATTCAAAATACCGTGGCTTCAGTCAGCCACAACTTAGGCCCCAAAGTGACATCTTTGTTTTTTAATACCAGTTTGAGAGGGTCTAAATGAGTCAGCAGTACAAACCAATAGGCAGTGGACTTTGCGTGCCTTGACTGGTAAAACTTGGGGGGGCGGGGAACCCATTGCTGTTGAGTTGATTCTGACTGATAGAGACCCTATAGGACAGAGTAGAACTGCCCCATAGAGTTTCCAAGGAGCCCCTGGTGGATTCGAACTGCCAACCTTTTGGTTAGCAGTCATAGCTGTTAATCACTATGCCACCAGGGTTTCCAACACTTAGGGACATCTTTTAAACACAGCAAAATCTTTCATATCCTTCACCTTCTGTACTAACATGGAAGAAAGGAAAGCATTTTAAATTTTAGCTAAGATATCTTGGCAAAGAGACAATGATAAAGCCCACTTCTCCTTTTCTTCACCTCCCTTTTGATGGAGAAGGAAACTGCACTCAAGAGAACTGAAATAACTTATTCAAGTTCATATATCAAGATGTAGTGAAAACAGAAATATGACCCAGGGCTCTAAACTTCTAGTCTTCTTTGATAGTTTTTATTCTTGTTTTTAAAGAGAGAAGGCAAAGTAAATTGTGTTCAGTGTCTGCTAAGTGCCAGGAACACTACTAGATGCTTTACAAAATTTGTCACATTTGATCACGGAAGAACCCATTTTACACATGAGGAAACAGAGGCTTAGAGACTCTAGGTCTTGTCCAACATCACCCATCTGTAATTCAAACCTATACCCCCCCTCAAAAATCAAATCTCCTGCTTTTCCACTTTTTTGGCTGTAGAGATAGTTCCCATTATATCTGTAACCTTGATTCTCTTCCTCTCTAAATGTATGTTTATAGAGCACTATGCCAGGTGCTGTACTATGTGCTAGGAATGCAGGTGTGAATGTGATGGGCATCAATCCTACTCCCAGTGTAAATAGAAATGTAGAAGAATACAGATGAACTTCAACACAGGGGAAGAAGGTACATACTCTGAAGGGTACCATCTCCATACTGAGGAAATGAAGGACAAGCAAGAGTTAGCAAGGAGAAGGGGGATCCAGGGAATAGGGCATATGGAAAGACCTTGGATATCATATGGCCAGGTTGAATTTTTTTAACTTTTCATTTTGAAACAATATTAAACATATAGAAAAGTTGCAGTGATGTTACAAAGAACTTTTATGTTCCTGAGCCATTTGAGTAAGTTTCCAACTTGATGCCCTCTTATCTCCTTAATACTTGACTGTATTCCTAAAATAAAAACATTCTCCTACATAACCACGCGACTTCCTTTTGACACTGTCATCTAGTCTTCAGACCCCATTCAAGTGTTGCCAATAATCTCAGCAATGACCTTTCTAGCAAAAGGGTCCAGTTCAGGCTCACATGCTGCATTTAATTGTCATGTCTCCTTAATTTCCTTCTTGACAATTTTGGTTTGCAGAGTGCCCTTCAGTTTGGTTTTGTCTGAGGTTTCCTAATGACTAGATTCAAATTAAACATCTTTGGCAGGAATATCACAGAACTGATGCTCTGTTTTTCTCACTGTAGCCCATCAGATTTTTATTTGTCCCATTATTGTGTCTTTAAGTTTGATCACTTGATTAAGGTGGTGTCTGACAGGGTTCGACACTGTAAAATTACTCTTTTCCCTTTGTAATGAAAAATCATTTTATGGAAGGTACATTGAGGCCACATAAGTATCCCATACCTCAACCAAATTTCAATTTACTCATTTTTTGAAATGGATTTGTAGTTACCTATTTTTTTTTATTATTATTTTATTTAATGGATTATGAGATTACCGTCCCTATTTATTTTGATGCTCAAATTATCTCACAGTTGGCCATTGAGATCCCCTTCAAGCAGTCCTTTTGACATGAACCCATCTCTTTTTGAGAACTTCTTTACTTTCTGACACAAGACGTTCCAGGTTCATTCAGTACTTTCCATGCCGCAGCCCTGAAATCTGCCATTTCTCCAAAGTGCTCTGCTTCCTTTTAGTGGAAATTAATGTTTAGAAACCAAGATCTGGGTGCTAGGTGTGCTGTTGTTTTCTATTGGAGAGTTGCTGCTCCCAAGGCCCTTTCAGGCAGCAGAGAGAGCTAGACAACGTGTGTGCGTGTGTGTACATAACTGTGTAAGCACAATTAGATCTCTCTCTAGAGGTCCCTGGGTGGTTTAAATGGTTTGTGCTCAAATACCAACCTAAAGGTTGGTGGTTCAAATCCACCCAGCAGTGCAGTGGAAGAAAGGCCCAGAGATTTGCTTCCGTGAGGATTACAGCCAAGAAAATCTTATGGAACTGTTCTACTCTGTAACACATGTGGTTGCCATGAGTTAGAATCAACTTGATGGCAATGTGTTTTATGTATCTATATGTATCTATATATCTACCTATTATCTACCTATAATAATATGTTTACATTTTTATCTATAATTCCAGTCCAACACCACAGGGTTTATTCTAGTTTTCTCCCTTCCCGTATTTATAACTCCCTTCTCCAACAATGAGAAACTCGGTTCTCATTATCCTTAGTATATTTACATATTTGTTCAATACCCCTGTATGTTACAAATCTCCCATTGTTGCTACACCCCTCAGCACACACACACAGACACCCTACTTGGGTTCTAATATCCCACACCCAGCCTCTGCCACTGCTGCTCCCCTTGGGGATGCCCTCCTCATCATCTTACATTCTGACACCCTGGTCTGGGTTATCCTTCTGCCCCTGGTGGATGTCCTCTTTACCTACCTTGGGCTCAAACACCTAATGCTGGTGGGTTGTTCTCTCACCTTACTTGGGTTCCAGTCCCTTGCACTGAGCTTCCTACCTGCACACATGCCCCCTTCACCCGCCTCAGGCACACTCCTGTACAGACACCTTTCTCAGACTGCAGAGAAACACAGTGGCTGCCATCTCTTTGTATGGACCTCCTTCTCACCATGCTCGGGCTCCAACACCCCTTGTGGGGCACTGCTTCCACCTACCCATCTCATGGATGTCCTCCTTCCCACACTTGGATTCTGACATCCTGTGACAGGCCCCTTTCCCACGTTGATGACTTCCTTGATGTCCTCCTTCCCACACTTGGATTCTGACATCCTGTGACAGGCCCCTTTCCCACGTTGATGGCTTCCTTGCCATACCTGGTGTTTAAGTTTCCTAGTGCTGCCATAACAAAATACCACAGAGCAGCTTTAAAGAGCAGGAATTTATTTTCTCAACAGTTCTGGAGGGTAGAAGTCCAAATCAGGGTCTCAGCCATGTTTATTCCTTCTGAAGGCTTTGAGAGAGAGAGGAACCGTTCCATGCCACTCTCCTAGTTTCTAGGGGTTGCAGGAAATCCTTGGCATTCCTTTGCTGCTTATAGATGCATCTGCCTCCATAGTCACCTCTTCCCCCTGTGTGTGATGCTGTTTCCAGGTCTGTCCTCTTTTCTAGGACATCACTCAGAAGGGATTAGGGCTAGGACCCACCCTACTCTAGTATGATTTCCCTAACTGATAACATCTGCGAAGAAAAATGCTATTTCTTCAAACAAGGTCATGTTTTCCAGTGCAGGGGTTAGGACTTTGGCATATCTTTTGGGGGGACACAATTCAATCCATAACACCTGGGCTCCAATACCTTGGCCTGGCAGCCCCATCTTCCTGTAGGAACCTTTTCCTCCTCCAGCTCTGGCTTTGATGTGCCGGGCCAGTGCCACCCACCACTACTGCCCCTGGATGTCACTCTGTTCAGCACCCAGAGGGGAGCTTACCTTGCTCAGCCCTATCTAGTGACTTTTGGGCTAAATCATTCAGGAAGAGAAGGGAAGAGGGAGAGGAAGAGGAGCTGGGATGAACTTTTTAAAACGTCATTCAGATTATGTCACTTTCCTGCTTGAGATCCCTCAGTGACTACTCAGCACAAAAAATGTAGCATCCTAACATCCTAACCACTGTCCTGGGTGATGAAGCCTTCATGGCTTGGCTTCTACCTACCTTCGGGTGGGAACTCTGCTCTTGGTTTTTAGCCATGCTGGATGCTGTTTCCCATGGCAGCCTTGTTTTGTCATTTAACCAACTGCCTTCCAGTCACTCTCTATCCCATCAACCTGTTTTAATTGTTCACATAGCATTTATCACCATTTCAGTTTTCTTGTATGTTTATTCATTCTGTACAAACAGAGGAGCCCGGGCGATGCAGTGGTTCAGAGCTCGGCTGTTAACCAAAAAGTGGGCAATTCAAATCCACCATCTGTTCCTTGGAAACACTATGGGGCAGTTCTACTGTCCTATAGGGTCACTATGAGTTGGAATCGAGTTGGAATCAACTCGATGGCAATGGGTTTGGTTTCGTACCAGTAGACGCTGGTCTTCTGTGTACAAGTCCTCCTTGATACCACCTTCAGAGGTTTCTAAACATGCTCATAGTTTCCTGCATTTCTCTGTCCCTAAAGGGAAGCCAAGGAGTTAACATCCCTTTCTACCTACCCATATGACCCTCAATCAATGAAGAACAAGAACTGGAGGATAAACACCCCATCTTCCTTGGTCTTCATTGGAAACATTCTATACCCTCAGAGGGTACCAGATGAGATTAAACTTCAGTTGCCCACAGCAATAATTTACTTAATATATTTTTATCTACATTCCTTCCTTCCCTTGCCCTCAATGTACTTCCTGAGATCACTTTCCAAAAAAGCAACTTGCACCCAAATCCTTGTCTGTTTCTGGAGGAACTCATACTAACATGTCCTGCTTCCCCTACTGAATGTATACAATTTGAAATTTGTATGAGAGCAGGGACTTGTCTTTGTTTACTACTGTGTTTTATTCCCCATCTTGACCCCGGTGTCTTAATAATGATGATTCCTCCCTTGAAACTTTGTTTACATCTGATTCTTTTGAATAAAGGTTAGTGGTCACTGGTTGAACTCCTTCCATTTCTTTAGTGACCGCTCAAGGACCATCTGCACTTTCATGGGCATTGGAACAAGTGACTTCTGTTGGAGACCCCCTCTTCCTGCTCACCACCCAGCCCATTCCACCTTCTGCACCATTGCCAGAGTAACCTGAGAATGAGTCTCCATCACGGTGTTTCTCATCCTTCCAGTGGTTCTCAGTGCAGGCTTACAGAAATGAAAATGGAATGGAAGATAACTGAAAGCCTCAATTCAAACTTCCCTTGGTCTGTGACGCAGAAGTAATGCACCCAGACAGGCAAAAGGAACTACAGTGATCTCAGTGCTGCCCTGGCCATTTGCTTTGATCATTGGCAAGAAACTTGTCTCAATTGCAGTGAGTCATATCCATCTCTGCCTCTACAGCTAGACTGTGGATTCTTTGACCCCTGCCATGTTCTCACTCAGCACTTGGCACTGACTCCCGCCTTGCTGATCAGTTGATTGCATCTCATAGTGACCCTATAGGATAGAGTAGAACTGCCCCATAGGGTTTCCTAGGCTGTCATCTTTACGGAAGCAGACTGCTGCACCTTTCTCCTGTGGAGAGGCTGGTGAGCTTGAACCAAAGACCTTTCCACTAGCAGCTGAGCACTTAGCCACTGTGCCACCAGGGATCTGTTGGCACTGACTAGTAGAAGTAAACGCATTGACTTCATGGGGATAATATTTACATTTTTCCATGGGGAGATAAATTTCCAGTGTATATAGTTTCAGACTTACGTGACTTGGAAAAGGTGGAATTTTATGCTTCTAGAGTATGGGGTCACAAACTTTTCCTGTAAAAGTTCAGACACTTTTTCAGAACATTTATTTTCAGTGTTTACCATATTTCAGGCACTGTACAAACTGCCTTCCTTACTTGCATTCTCACTTAATCATCGTTACAGCACTACAAAGGAGGTGATATTCTCATCCTACAGATAAGAAATTTGAGAGTTGGAGAGCTCAGCTAACTTTCCGAATGTCACACAGATTACCAGTGGTGGAATTTGAATTTGCACTCAGGCCCATCTGGACCCAAACTTTTAACCACTACTCTAGAACAATAGCCACTGGGTGGTTACATAGATAAAAATCACAGAACCGATTTTATTTATGAAAGATAAAGGAGGCAACCAGATAGGAACCTACAGAGAGATATATATTCTTTTCCCCTTCGGACTGAGGAAAGGTTCAAAGGCCATCTTTGTTGATTTTAGATCTCTGGGCTCTGTTGTGTGAATTCAGATCCCTGCAAGAAATTCCACGTTCTTTTGTTCTTTATGACAGGCCTACACTCTTTGAACATGCAGAATATTGATCTTCAAACCATTTGAAACACCCTAAGGAGGTTACAAAATTACAAGCAGTGTTTTTTGTTTGTTTGTTTGTTTGCTTTAAGTGAATGTACACCAAACCTCCGAGACCTTCTGCCTCATCACACAACACCAAAGCTTTCCTCCCCTCCTCTGCGTATTCTTTGCTGTCAGATCCTGAAAAATAAAATGGTATTATGTTGCCAGGGTGTCTTGTTCCCATTGCAAAGCTCTTCCCCTGCTGGTGATGTGGGGACTCTAATCCCACTCTAGTGTGATGTACTCTGACGCTTCTTTGAATCCTGGGGCAACCCAGGGTTTGACACTTCCTGCTGAGCTGACCACTGCTCCTGCCTTCTGTGTTGGCAGGAACATGACTCTGGGTTCTGTAAGAAGTGTTCTGTGGCATTCTGCACAGCGAGACCTTCATGGTCATTTTTAAATTGGTGTTTATTAAGCCTTGATACGCATGTGGCACAACATGTGGCATGATCCTTCAGAACAGGAGCCATGTTTTGGTCTTTATCTCTGAGGCCCTGGCATTTGGGGCTTGGCACAGAGTATGCCCTCAACACATATTTTCAAAATGAATTTGGTTGAGCTGAACTCCTGGTCATTTTTCCAGCTTTATCTCTCCATCCCAGTGCTCTGTACAGATAAGCCAAGGGGTTAGGAGTACAGGCTCTGAGTCGGGCCAAGTCAGGTTTCTAGTCCTGGCACCTGTGCTTCCTAGCTGTTGCCCTTAAGGAAATTACTTAACCTCCCTATGCCTCAGTTTCCTCTTCTGGACAATGGAGGATAATAATAGTACCTATCATATACATGGAGCCCTGGTGGCACACTTGTTAAGAGCTCAGCTGCTAACCAAAAGGTCAGCAATTCGAATCCACGAACCGTTCCTTGGAAACCCTATTTGGCAGTTCTGGAGGATTATATGAGATATGAGATGGTTTAAATATAAAGTGCTTGGAAAAGCCCCTAAACCAGTTGCCATTAAGTCAACTCCCACTTATGACGACCCCGTGTGTGTCAGATTAGAACTGTGCTCCATAGAGTTTTCAACAGCTGATCTTTCGGAAGTAGACTGCCAGGCCCTTTTTTCAAGGTACCTTTGGGTGCACTCAAACTGCCAACCTTTTGATTAGTGACTGAGTGCATTAACTATTTTACTACACACGTACCCCAGAAGACTCCTTAACGCGTAATAAATGCTCAATAAATATTAGCCATTGTCGTTGTTATTATCATTGTTGTCATTCCTGCCTGCTTCATTCTCCCTTTCTCCTTTTCCAAAAAATGATGCTATTTATTGTTTAGGCCTCAGTTTCTCTCTCCCCAACACTTGGTGAGGTGCATTCATTATCACATCGTTTCAATATTATTTCTTTACTTGTCTGCCTCCCCAGTGTGTAGCCCAGTTTTAAATAAAATATTTATTAAGTAATTGAATGAATGGAAGTAGGTTTGAAAGGGGAAATTAATTATCTTCCCTCCCAGACCCATAAGGTGCATCAGCCAGAATGGTCCTTTTAAAAAGCAGTCTAATCACATCACTTCCCTTCTCAAACCCCACAGTAGCGTTTGTCTCAATCTCAGTAAAAGCCCAAGTTCTCCCAAAGGCCTGCACACCCTTTAAGATCTGCCCCATTACTTCTCATCTTTGTCTCCTGCTATCCTCCCCCTTCCCTAGGATCACTTTGCTCCCACCATCCTCATCATTCCTTCAATCCACAGACATGATCCTGTCTCAGAATTTTCACTTGCTGTTCCCTCAACCTGGAATACTCTTCTCCAAACTACAAACTACATCCTTTTTTGCACTCTCTATTCCCAATCCTGCTTTTATATATTATGTAATTTATTAAAAAAAAAAAAAAAAAAGTCTGTCCCCTCTCACTTGGAGCCCTGGTGGCACAATGGTTAAAAGCTGGTCTGCTAACCAAAAGGTCTGCAGTTCAAATCCACAAGTCACTTCTTGGAAAACTTCCGGTGCAGTCCTACTCTTGTCCTATAGGGCTGCTAGGAGTTGGAGTTGACTCAACAGCAATGGGTTTGGTTTTTTTGGTTTGTAAACTCTCACTAGTCTCTAAGCTCCATGATACGGGATTATTTTGTTTGTTTTATTTGCTTTTGTATCCATAGAGCCTTGAATTGTAAGCCCTGGCTAAATATTTGCTAAATGAATGAATTAATTAAGTTAAACAAAAGAATACTGCTATGGGTTGACTTGTGTTCCTCCAAAAGATGTGTTGAAGTCCTAACCCCTGGTACCTGTGAATGTGGCCTTATTAGGAAATAGGACCTTTGGAGATGCAATTAGTTCACATGAAGTTGGAGCCCTGGTGGCTTAGTAGTTAAGAGCTCAGCTGCTAACCAAAAGGTCGACAGTTGGAATCCACCAACCGCTCCTTGGAAATCCTATGAGGCAGTTCTGCTCTGTCCTATAGGGTCATTATGAGTCAGAATCTACTCGATGGCAATGGGTTTAGATTTTTTTTAACATGAAGTTATACTGGAGTAGGGGGGGCCCTAATCCAATATGACTGGTGTCCTTATAAAAAGAGACACAGAGGCACAGAGAAACAGACAGACCCATAGGGAGACAGCTGTGCAAGGGTGGTGGCAGAAACTGGAGTTCTGCGTTATGGAGTTACGTCACAAGCCAAGCAAAACCTGTGGCTGTGAGATGCTGAAAGAGACAAGGAAGGCTTCTTCTCCTAGAGTCTTCAGAGAGAGCATGGCTCTCTGACACCCTGAATTCAGACTTTTAGACTCCAGAACTTTGAAACACTAAATTTCTGTTGTTTTAAACCACATGATTTGTGGTATTCTGTTGTGGCAGCTCTAGGAAATTAATACAAATACCTCTGATCCTCAGAGCTGAAGAAAGTGGAAAATCTTTTAGGAGCTTCATTCTTGAAACCAGAACTTATGTGGCCTCCTGTTAACACATTTTTCCTGTACAGTTTTAGAATAGGAAGGGGTCATGTGCAGGCTTCACAGTGAATCACCCTACTCCAGCCCTGGCCACAGCCAGTAGGACTGCCCAGCTGTCCCGGCGCCCATACAGCATCAGGACACAGTAGGCTTGGGCATTACTACTGGAAAGGCCAAGGCCCCTCTGCCCTAGGCAAGTTTTCAGAGGAAGATTTCAATGAATAGCTGAATAGTGCAGAGATTAGGCTGCTAAAATACCCAGCAGGCTCTTTCAAATGTTTCCAAATACTGTGTGGTGGCACTTACTACATTGTTACTGTGTGTTTTAAAAACTTTTCACACAGAAGAATTCACTGGAGCATTTTTGAACACTGTCTCAAAAATTAGTTGGCCGTGCTTGAGGCTGGTTACAGGTAAGGCTGTTGCCAAATGCCAGCATCTTACAAATATACTTCTCTGGTGAAAGTGAGAACTCTATATTCACCAGTGCCTCTGTAATTGTGGCTTGGTTGAATTACCTTGTTCTTAGATATGCAACCTACAGAGAATATAGCAAAACACAAATATCATATTTCCAATTGATTATGTCCTCCCAAACCTGTAAATTTCACGTAAGTATCCATTGGGATATTGCCTATAGAAGTACTTTGTGATATCATGTGTTAGAACATTTTACACACAATTTCTCAATCTCCCCAGCAAACGTGGGGCAGGGCATGAGTATTACCCTTGTTTTTTCAATGAAGAAACTGAGGTGCAGGAAGATCAAGTAACTGGCCTGCAGTCACCTGGCCAGTAAGAGGGAGGAGAGGGGCCGGAACTCCCCTGTGTCTCAGTGTTTTTCTGGCCCACTATTTTCCAGCTTTGCAGTGCTACTGCTTTAGAGAAGCCTTGCTATCTGCTGGAATGAAATGTGTGGCGTTCTTTCCTCTCATTAGTAATTTGAATTTTTCAATTTCTGCTGGACAATTGGACTTGGAGTCAGAAATTTGGGCTTCTGGCCATGAACCTATTGAAGCTTTGGATCGTACAGTCCTGGATATTATGTGTTCACAGACAAACCTTGAATTCCCTCTGTAAGTGAGGTTTCCACTAAAGCCAGGGGCTAAGGTAAAAAGAAAACAAATTTTGAACTGAAGAAAAATACCAATTTCAAATCCAAATTAGTCACACAATCAATGTTCTAATCAGAAAATGACTAGTGTTATTCTGGTATTGTCTCTTTGGATATTTCACACACACACACACACACAATTTAAAAAAAAAACAAAAACAAACCAAACCCTTTGCCGTAGAATCAATTCTGACTCATAGTGATCCTATAGGACAAGGTAGAACTGTCTCATAGGGTTTCCAAGGCTGTAAATCTTTATAGAAGCAGACTCTCACAGAGCAGCTGGTGGGTTTGAACCACTGACATTTTCGTTAGCAGCCAAGTGCTTTAACCACTGTGCCACTACTTTTTAAATGTATAATATCCTCAGAAGTAAGTCTTCTCTACTGTGTTGAGAGAATTAGCCACACTCCTCCCACTTCAAATATTTCTCAAGTACCACTGTGGAAGTGTACCCGTTGGTCTACTTTTTAATATGAGACACGAAGCTGAAAGAAAACCACGTCTGGAGAATGGGTAATCCAAGCTGCAGCAGGTTCCCATAGGAACGCCAGGAACACACTTCCTTTATTTATGCGCATTTGTAGCAGCTGCCTCCTTTGGATTCTGGCTCTTAGTAAGAGCAAGCAGCAGCTTCAAGAGCAGAACTGCCCTAAATGTCTTTCTTTGAAGCCCTTGAGTCCACAGCTTTCTATTTGTGTCTGGCCCTGATTCATCATGGGCTTGAAGGCTTCACCTGCTATATTAAGTTTCCAATACAGCCTGAACCAGATTTTTTAAAAAGAACAATCCCTGGCCAGTAAATCAAACATGAGAGAGTCGGAAAAGTGAGAAGGGTAGGAACTATGGCAGATAGTAATTACTTCCTACCATCTATCTTTGGAAAGATATGGATATATCTCCCTTGTCTGGATTTTTTTTTTTTTTCTGCTTTACCTGGATCCCAGCTCTGTTTAGAAGGTTAACAACAGTTGGATGCAGACCCAGAATTACTCTGGGCTTTGAAGTAGTTATGACTCCTAGCAAAAATGGCACCATGAATAGGCTAGCACAGATTGAAAGAAATTCTGACTTATTCTCAGGGATCAGAATACTTAACATTTAAGCAGGAATAGACAGAAACATTCACTCATGCATTTACTCATTCATGTATTCATTTATTAGACCCTGTGCCTCTCCTATCATAAAACTGATCATGCTTTGCTGAGATTGCCTGTTCACCAGCTCTGTGAGGGCAGTGACTGGGTCCATATTTCTGACCACTGTGTCTCCTGTGCCTGGCATATAGCAGGTCCTTGTCAAAAACAAACCCGTTGCCATACAGTCAATTCTGACTGATAGCGACCCCATAAGACAGAGTAGAACCACCCCATAGGGTTTCCAAGGCTGTAATCTTTACAGAAGCAGACTGCTGCATCTTTCTCCCACTGAGCTGTTAGCAGCCAAGCACTTAACCACTGTGCTGCCTGGGCTCCTCTCGTTAAAGGAAGGAAAAAAAGAAGGAAATGAAATTCTTTATAGAAATAGTAGCATTTAAATTACCTATAAAATGAGGCGTTAGTGGTTCAGTGGTAGAAGTCTCACCTTCTGTGAGGGAGACCCTGGCCAATGAATGTCACATGCAGCTACCACCAACTGTCAAAGGAGGTTTACATGTTGCTATGATCCTGAACAGTATCAACAAAGCTTTCAGGCTAAGACGGGTTAAGAAGACAGTCCTGGCAATCTACTTTAGAAAAATCAGTCAATTTTGGATCAAATTGGCCTGATGTGCAACTGATCATAAGGATGGCATAGGACTAGACAGCGTTTTGTTCCACTGTGCATGGGGTCACCATGAGTCAGAAGTCAACTTGATCACCGCTAACAATAACAATACACATATATATGTGTGTGTGTGTATATGATAAAGTAGGAATTTATTGTATTAAGGTGTATATTCCATATAACGGCTAACATTTACTGAGCACTTACCATGTGCCAAACATTGTTTTCAGTGACTTACATAGATTGTTTCATTTAATCCTCACAATAACCAAGAACTAGCTACTATCATTATCCCCATTTTACAGACAAAGAAACAGGTAGAAAGAGCTTAATTAACTTGGCCGAGATTAACCAGTAGGAAATGGCAGTGCTAGAATTTGAACCCAGTCAGTCCAACTGGGAGAAAAAAACTGGGAGAGCATGTTGTTAATCACTGCTGTCATAATTTCACCTCTGCAAATCTTTAAGGTGATAGAGAGGGGACGTTATTTAAAAATGTTCTGAAGATGAAGCTGGGGGTTGAGCTATTGCCCAAAGGAAAAATATCTGTAAGAATTTGGGGTATTTAGTCAGGGCACCCAGAGCACAGAAAAGGTGGATTTGTCCTCTCACTTATCGGACCTCATCCATACATAGGGACCACCATTATTCACAACCAAGTCAATTAAAAAACCTTTTGTTACTACAATTTTCCTCCTTATTTTTATTTTATTTTTGTTGGCATGCGTTTTCAGGATCGGAATGCATGCTAATTAATTGAGCGTGTTTAAATATTTGGTTGGTAGTATGGATTTTGAGAAATATGATCTGGTAATACAAGCCACTATAAGGTGAGTGGCACTGTGGCACCACCAGTCTGTGGTATGACAATATACCAATGAGAGCTAAATAAGTCATTTATTGTGAGTGCCTTTCCATTAGGTTACATGGGGGAGCCTCTGGTTTTCCAAATATGACACAGAAAATCCAAAACAAATCCATCAGGGCTCTCTAACTATCACACAGGAAAGCCATAATAATGCTTGCAAAGTTTATCTCACAGAAATAAAGAAAAAAAGGCAAAAGTTTACAAAACTAACACATCTAGGAAGCATCACCTAATAGAATGCTCAACCTACACAACAATGAGTTTCCACCTCCAGTCTGCTGAGCTTCGAAAGAGACCCACCTTGAGGCTAAATACGTCAGAACCAGAATAATGCCTTACCTCTGAGATCCAGCAGCATAAAAAGTAGCTGGTATACCATTAATCCAATAATAAGGAAAGAGCTAAAGCCTTAGCAAGCAACTTAAGCAAACCACCCCAAGATGAACCAGTTCCTCCTGAAGTTTCCAGTTCTAAGGTGAGTGAGGGGCTTTCCTGCCTTCTGTTAGGCTGCCTTTAAGTACACCAATTCCAGCTGCTTAAACGTGTTCCAATCCAGAGCAGATCATTCTTCATCACCACCAAGGAGACCAAGACCCAAATACCTGGTAATATGCTCCAGCTCTCCCTTACTTCTTCCTTCTCTTTTGCTATCAGTGTCTTAAAAATGAAGGCAGTAGAATAAAGTTGCTGCTTAATGAGCTGTTTATTTTTATTTTTTAAAGTTGTGACTTATAAATTTTGGCGTCAGAGATGAGGAAAGGAAACTGTTAAGGAAGGCAAGAAGAGACTAAGGGAGAAGGAGGCAAAGGCAGAGGCAGGGCCATGGATGGACACTGCCAGGCCCTGGGAGAAAGGGGAGGGATTGGTCTGGGGAAGAAGCATTGTATCTCCATCTGAGGAGAGGAGCTGAGGATTTCTGATGTTACAGAGAGATTTGGAAGGATTTAGGATGAAAGTTGGTGGCAATGATGGAAAACACTCTCAAATTTTTCAGAAAAGTAGGAGGCAAGGTCATTTGAATTCTATAAGGGTATTTAAATGTAATACTTTTAAAAATTTCACCTGAAAGATCCTACTTGTCACTTCTTTGACAAGATGAGTTGTCACTCATAATCAAATGACATAGATAACAAACATTTCACAATAGGATGGTGAATATTATAAACATTAACCTTTGATTTATCTCAGCTATAATATATATCCTTATCATAGATACCTGCCCTCACTTTAGGAAAATTCTGTGTGTAAAATCTAATTTTCTTTCAAAGATATGTTCTGTGGGATTGTTATGTAAAATCTTTTACTTATAAAGAGATTCTTAGAAGTTTTTTTCTAAGCTTCTAGCTTCTCTATTATTCCAGTTTCAAAAAACCATTTTAAGAACTTTGAAGAATTGTATTTTTAAAAAATATTTTCTTGTGCTTTACGTGAAAGTTTACGGACCAAATTAGTTTTCCATTCAGCAAATTGTACACAAAGTGTTCCATGACATTGGTCGAAATCCCTGCATTGTGTCAACACTCTCCCCATTTCTACCCTGGCTTCCCCATTTCCTTTTGTGTGGTTTTCCTACCCTTTTCTGCTTTCTCATCTTTATTTTTGGGCAAATGTTGCCCTTTTGGTCTCGTATAATTATTTGTTCTATGGAGGGCATTCTTTTTGGGTGTTTTTGTTTATTTTTCTAGGCCTGTCTATTGCTTGGCCAAAAGGTGGTTTCTGGGAATGGCTGCAGTTTCAAGTCAGAGGGGTGTCTTAGGGCCATAGTCTTGGGAGTTCCACCAGTCTTTAACAGGCCTGTAATCTTTATGAATTTGATTTTTTCTTCTATATTTTTCTCTTGCTTTGTCTGGGATGCTCTATTGTGATCCCAGTCAGAGCAGTTGGTAGTGGTAGTCAGGCACCATCTCATTCTTCTTGTACTGGGGTCGTCAGGCTGTTAAGAATTGTATTTTTAAAGTAAGGTAATTTGCTTTAAATTCAAGACTAAATACTCCCTACCAAAAAAAAAAAAAAAAAACCCGTTGCCGTTGAGTAGATTCCCACTCATAGCGATGCTATAGAACAGAGTAGAACTGCCCTATAGGGTTTCCAAGGAGCGCCTGGTAGATTTGAACTGCTGACCTTTTGGTTAGCAGCCATAGCTCTTAAATACCCCCTAAAGTATACATATTTGTAAATGGTGTTTTAAAACACTCCCTTTACTTATAGAAAAGAAATTATATAAAAGCAAAATGTGAGACCAAAAAAACTAATAAAATAATTTTTAACTGAAATTATTCCTAACACCATTTATGATGGATTATGAGGCCTCTGACAATATGCTCCCCAGACAGGCTTCAGGTAAAACACAGAAACCATAAACATAGTGATGATTAGCAGAATCCGCTAAGATTGCTGAGCAGACTGTGAGCTATGCTGTCACCCTAAAAATGAGGAATCAGAGAGGCAAGGGACAGAATCAGAAATCCACTAGAGGTAAGAACCATATCTCAGAAGAGAACGGGAGTCGATAGCTGTCCTTTAGATACATTGGTCCCTGAAGGTAAAGAGGTGGAAGAAAGACGATGTGAAAACTGCATAAATAACAACAATAAATAAAGGGAAAGAATGGTTGGAGACTTTGTGGAAACAGGAGATGGAAATACACAAGAAGGCAGATCCCTCCAGTCCTCTCAATTTCTATTAATGACACAACAATTCTTCTAGCCACCCAGACTGAAAGGCAGGGTGTCACATTTGATGACTCCTTTTTCCCTAATCAATCAACAAAACCTCTCTACCCACTCATTCCACTGGGCCAATATTTCTCAGCATCTATTACCATCTCTCAGTTTCTACTTACCTTGGCTGGGAACCTCCTGGCGGCCCATCTGTCCACCAGACCCTACACACAGCTGCCAAATTCATCTTCTAAAAGCAGAGCTTAGGGAAGGTCATCATTTCCCACCACGTCCTGAACCCAGTCCCAGATCATTACATTGAGTCTTGCTTAGAGCACTGACTGGTTCTCCAACCTTAGTCCCTGGCTCAGCTGCAGCGGCATCGCCTGGGAACCTGTTAGAAATGCAGATTCTCTGCCCCACCCCAGACCTACCAAATCAGAAACTCTGGAACTGGGCCTAGCAATCTGTGCTTTAACAAGCCTTCCTAAGCTACTTTCCACAGGCTGGCTGAGTTGACCCGCCCACCATTTCCCGTGCAGGCCTGCACTACTAGCACAGTGCCTTGCTCATACACGGGCTCCACTGTTGGACACATAAATCAGTGAGGAGCGAATGCCAGAAAATTCTTGCTGCTAATTAAGTGCCCTAGGGAAGGAGCTTAGTTTGAAATTGGATAGAGTGAAAATTCTAATGAATGTTAATGAGGCGTTGATTTACTATCTGACCTGAAAAAATAGGATAAGCCAGTTGTCTTTTATTCCCATCTGTAAAATGGGATTAATGTTATTAACCTTCTTTGGAAGAATTACCCCTACAGATACATTGTACATAGAAAGTGCCTACAGGTGTTTAAAATGATTCCCACGATACACAATAATGGATCACATCTGCCAAAATGGGGGTAAAGGATGAATCATCTCTGTAAACAGAGCTGGGGACAATGATGTTTTCATTTCGTTTTGAATTGTTATCAGTGTTTCCTCGTAATTCTGCTCACGGGAACATATACTGTAAATATTTCTTCTAGACTTCTGTCACATTTGGAGAGAGGCTGCAAGAGAAAATATTGTCCACCGTGTGGTAAATAATTGCTGACATCATTTTTGTGAGCTGGCAACAAGGACACATCATCTGTATAGAATATTCTAACACTGGAAAATCCCCGGAGTAAACTGCCTTCACCTGTCATAATAAAGATTAGGAAAATAAAGGGTAATGTGTGAGGGCACATCCATCATTACTACTGGAAAAATTAAATGTTTGACTTAGTGATAACATACATACCATCTTCATGTGTGAAATAGACAGCATGTTATCATTTATAGCCTATAATATTCCCCGTGATTTATCATTCCTCTTTTAAACATAACAAGACTAAGTAAAGCCTGTATCTGACAATATTATAACTAATTTCCTCTGCCACTGGGAAGCCCCTCCCCCTCCCCACACCACCCTCAGCCAAGCTGTGGAAATTATTTTCTTACAGAACAAGGCTGATCATGCTACCTACTGCTCAGGCCCCAAAGAGTGAGTCCACGTTACCTAACAGCAGATCGGCTCTACTTCAGCCTCATCAGTTGAATCTCCTGTCTCATACAGGTAGTCCTCCCCCTCCCCTTTCTTCCCCTCCTAAATGAACTTCTTACAGTTTCCCTCACATACTCAGCCCTACAGTGGAATGACTTGATCCCTCTATTCTAGCACTCATTACATTGTATTGTGTGGATTTCATCACTTGTCTGCCTTCCTGGCTGGAGTGCTATCATCTGAAGTAGGAAACCATGTTTTATTTTGTCTTTACTCTTAGCATTTAGCAAAATATCTGGAAATTGACAAACCCCTCCTCATCCCAGGAAATATTGATTGAACAAAGGAGTGAATAAATGAATGGATATCAACATTCACTGGCTAGTCTTCAACATTAGTTTTGTTCTGGCTAGTGGGAAATTTCAGAACAAAACAAAACGGCCAGATTTCTTAAAAATCTTTAAATACCAAAGTTATTGTCAGTAACCACTACAGATTATGGGTGATTTGTGCTTAGATTCACGTTCTCAGCCCAGTTCCAGCCCTTGCCATTATCCTGGGAAGGTCCCCAGAGGACGAGGTGACAAGTGAATAAGTGGATGATCTTTCCCTTCCCTCCAGTGAGGCTCCTAAGGATGCCAACATCACTCTCTATCCACAGTCTCAGCAAAAGGCAAGTTCCTCCATTTCACTGAGTCAGATGTCAAAATCTTGAGGGACTAAGGAAGATGCTCTGCCTCCATGGGGCATTAGGCTGGGATAGGTGAGTACAATCTCTTTAACACTGAAGATCTTCAGTCTAAAAGAGCCAGTTGAGGAAGACGACAGCCCTGGTGGCACAGTGGGTAAAAGCTCAGGCTGCTAACCAAAAAGTTGGCAGTTGGAATCCACTAGCGCTCCTTGGAAACCCTATGGGGCAGTTCTACTGTGTCCTATAGGGTCTCTATGAGACGGCAACAGGTTTTCACAGGCTTCTGAAGAGAAAAATCTCAGACTTACCTTAGATTCTATCTTACCTATTGTTTGACCTAGATTGAATGTCCTTCTCAGATCCAGCTTTTAATTATTTTCATCAGTATTCAGTCTCTGGCCTAAACTTGTTACCTCTGCTCGCCTCAAACCTTGATCCCCTTAGTTTGACTACATCAGGTGTCAGTCATCTGCCCAACCTCAGTTGTGTCTGATCTCAATTACCTGCAATCTCTTCCTGACTCCTGCCCTAATTAGGCCTTCACTGAGCCTCTTATGGGATCGGTTACCAACAGCAACCATCAGTGAGACACCATTGATATCTCATTAAAGAGGTGTACACCCGCTCTGAATGTCCTTGTGATGTTCATGGGCACTATAAAACTCTGTTGCTGTTAGGTGCTGTCAAGTTGATTTTGACTCATAGTCACCCCATGTGACAGAGCTGAACTGCCCCATAGGGTTTTTTTGGTTTTAATTTAATTTTTACAGAAGCAGACTACCAGGTCTTTCTCTAGAAGAGCGGCTGGATGGGTTAGAACCACCAACCTTTCAGTTAGCAGCCGAACGCTTAACTGTTTTGCATCACCAGGGTTAAGTGTGGGTTTTTTGGGCACTGGCCTATTTATCAAGTCTCCAGCTCGTTTTCTTCCTGGGTTCTCTAAAGCTCTATCATCCCCTCACATTTTTACCACAGTCTTGACCTTGTTTATGCAATGAGGCCCAAACAGAATTTCTTAGGCTGTCCCAGAAAGAGCACACATGGGCTTTGGGGTTAGACAGATGAGGATCAATCCCATCTTCCCTACTTACTAGCTTAGCATATATCTTCTAATGGTTTTGACCAGTTTTCCCATCTTCAAAAGGAAATAATATCTACCTTACAGGTAAAAACATTTGCTGTCAAGTCAATTCCCACTCATGGTGACCCCATGTGTGCCCGAGTAGAGCTGTGCTCCACAGAGTTTTCAATGGCTGCTTTTTAGGAAGTAGATCGCCAGGTCTTTCTTCTGAGGTACCTCTGGGCAGACTCCAACTGCTAACCTTAAGGTTAGCAGCCACATGGGTTAACTGTTTTTACTACCCAGGTAGTTGGGAATATTAAATTAGATAATATATGTACTAGATCACAGTAAGTTTTCAGGACTTTGAGGAAGTCCTTCAGTAAATGCTTGGTAAATAGCAGAGAAAAATAGCAGTTTCTAATAAAATGAACTTTACTACCAATGTTGCTCATAGACGTAAAGTCTCCTCAATAATGAACATTTTCCGTATAAGCATGTATACAGTAGCACAGTCGTTGAAAGCATTATAAAGCTCTTTTAGTTTTTCAGCTTGTGAACCTGTGACAAATACATAGAATTGTGGGAAGTGTTTTAAAACAATTGCCCCTGGCATTTTGGTAAGAATGCATTTATTAGACTATATCTCATACCTAACTGTGAAAATAAACAAGGCCTAAATGATTGGGCTTTAAATGCTCTGTAAAAATCTGCACTTGAGTACTCTGTTCTGTGCTTCGTAACGGAAGCTTCTGTTTCGGTGTGCCTGGGTAAATCCAGCTATGTCAAATTTGAAAAGCCCTTGAATCGAAAAACACAGTTATTGTTTACTGCCTGACAATCTTTTCAAGGGAGTGAGAGGCAGGCACTGCATCACCAAAGATAACTTTCCTTAAACTTAATTAGTTGTTGGAAGATTATTTACTGCCCACACGTATACAGAAAAACCAAGGTCTGTCAGCACCAGAGGCATCTGGTTTTTGCAGATGTGGTTGTAGCTTCCGGAATCTTTAAAGATTCATCTAAAAGATGCTTCCGGGTCTCCTTTTGGTGAAACTTTGACAGGATAATAGAATCAGATTTGCAGAATTTCACTAAACTGTAAAGTAGTGTGTCACCAGCTTCACTTATGCCTCAAAAAATATTTCTCTCTGTTAATGCTCATCAATCTAGCTTTTCAACCCCTAAACATGAAACTTTGAAACAAAAGGATGACTCCATCAGCTATGCAAGTGACAAGATGTTAAACATTTAATACTCCCACATTGTAGCATCAGCTGCCTCTGGTGAAATGTAGACTTGCTTAGGTTTTCTTTAGAGGAAGAAGGAGGAAATGGGGAAGAAGGAAAGAAGAAAAAGGAGCTACTCCTGTAGTGAGGATGGAAAAGGCAATTCTATGCAGGTATGAAGGATCCTGAAGAGGGGTGTGTTTACTGAACAAACATTTTCTTCTGAGAGAACACTGCAAAAAGAGTCTTTGTCAGATTCTTAACTCCTAGCGGTTCCCCTGTGTCTCCACCTTCCCGTGAACTCACTGTGGTAAGAGCACTTAGCGTGCTTGCTTAAAATTATTTGTTCATTAAGAGAAGGGATGGGCCTCAGACAAAGACATTTACAAAAGTCAGTATAAATGCTTAATAAATGATGGCTATTTTTTAAGTGAACGAATAGGAAAGGCACATGAGGCCCTCTGGGTCCTGCCGGCTCTTTCTCCACAACCAATTCTTCATCTCTGGCACCTCTGCCGTGATCTCAGGCTAGTCAAACAGTTCTGACTGAGCAACCTGTGTGCTCTGTTGATTCTAACAACAAAGCTCTTTGCAAATACCTTGTTAATGGTCCAAAACTAGCACTGACTTTAAGAAGACAAGAAACTCATCTTTTTCAAGTGTTTCTTCGTGAGAAATGTTAGCAAGATAGCAAAAGTTCTCTATAGCTTTCTATGGTGAGCCATTTAGCTGGGTGAGAGGCAGAAAAGGCCGACTTTGGGTGCTCACACAGTCTATCCCCCTTCATAAGGCTTGTTAATAAAGATAGAGAAGTTTTCCATGTTGAGCGAGGCATGGTACAAAAAAAAAAAAATTTTTTTTTTTTCCAGGGTGCAAATTTGGAAAATCCTTGTATTACGCTCCCAATGGTGAAGAACAGTATAAATAGCTTTCTGTCAGTGGTAGGTGTTCCTTCTTTTACTCAATGAACTTTTGATGAGTAAGCACCACGTGCCAGGCACTATTCTTGGCACTGAATGATGCAAACAGATAGGGGTTGTGTGGGAGTGGAGAATATAGAGTAATAAGGCATATGGCTGAGACGCTGGACAGGTAATTCCACAGGTCTCAATTTCATCATCCACATTTCAGTGTAGAGATTAAAAAATTACAAGCTGTGAAACCTTTGGGTAAGTTTATTGCTTTTTTTTTTTCTTTCTTAATTATGATGCCTGGATCCTTACATCTCTATTTCTAGTCTCTCACCATTTAAAGAACCAGATCTATGAACAGATGGTCATGTGTGTGGTGTCATCCATACAGCATTAGCTGAGTATCAAGAGTCACCCTTGCTGTGCTGCCTGGTCACACAGTCTCAGGGGCCAATCCCAAGTTCAAGGTGGAGCTCTATAGCATTTACATCACCCATGTCTCATCTGTATCGCCACCCCCAAGACCACCTGCATTCTTACAATGACTCATTTTAAACACAAATGCAGAAATCATGCTCATTCAGGGGTCACTCAGAGTTGATAACGTCATGTCCAAGTACAATTTCAACAGACTCCAGGTTGCTATATCCAATCCCGTACAGGGCCTCATTCACTCACCACCCTGGGTGAAGAGAGTTAGAGGTTTCAGTGGTTGAAAGTGAAGCCACATAGAAGAAAGCCATTTTCTTCCTTTCAATTTTTCTTGTTTACTGAACTCACTTGCTTCCATATTCTTCTACTTTGTTCACTTTAAATCCCCACGTATATTTTCTGTTTTAGCCATACCTAACTCTTTGTTGTTCCTCAGATGTATCACACAGATCCACACCTCCCTGCCTTTGCTCTTTCTTTCTTTCTTTTTTTTTTTTTTTTTTTTTACTAGATCCTGCCTTTCCTTCTCTGCTTGGCTAATTCTTCCAGATTCAAGTTTCCTTCAGAAACCCTCCCCTGACCCTTCCAAGGCTCCCAGGCTATCCTATACCTGGCTCAGTACTTATCTTACTGATTGCTTCTCTGACCTCCTTGCTAGACTGTGAGTTCCCTCAAGGCTGGGGAGGTGTCTTATCCATTTTTGTGTTTCCAATGTCTACTACTAGATCTGGCACATAGTAGATGCTTAATAAATATTAGATGAATGGAAACCTGGTGTAGTAACAAGAGGGAGTAATGGAATCAGGTATATAAAAAGCTAAGGTAAAATGGGAAAATGATACATTGGGTGTCATTTTACAATTCTATGAATAAAATATTGTTAACCCTTTAAATAAAGAAAATGAGGGAAACACAAAGAGGGGTGAAAGAAAGAAAGCTAATGTATTCAGTTTGCCAAGAGTGTTTATATATGACAAGCTACTAAAATATTGGGAATCTCTGGATGGGGCCAGACACAGAGCTGTGCACCTAGTAGGAGCACTACACATATTTTCGAGTCAATTGATCAAGTCCATGAACTTTCCCAATCCTGGCTGTACTCAATTAAACAGGTTCCAACATGTCTTTCCCTTAGATAAACAGCTTATTTAACCAAACCTAATACACAGATTTTTATAGTTTTGAACAGATTACTATTCTAGCTGCTGGCCTAATTTAATGGTAGCAATTGGGGAAAAAATTTCAAGAAACTTGATAATCTTCCAGTTATCTATTTTTTCCCCTTCCATCTGTATATTAAAGAGAAATAGTGAGACTTTATTGCACTATCAAAGATCTCAGTAAGTAAAGATCAGGGATGAATGATGTAGTTCAACTTTAAGTAGTCTTTGAACTCAGAATTGTCCACCCTTTAAAAAAGAAGGAAAAAAAAAAAAAAGCCAAAGAGCACACAAGTAGCAGAAAACCTGTTTAGAAAAATGAAATTTAGATCAATCAGCACCAGAAAGTAGTTCATAAGTACATTTGCTAATTGAATACTTTATCCCTTAATATATGTGATAATGGCAAAACCCACCATTACCACCACCATCTTTACATGGTGTTTTACCATCAAATTTATTTTATTTGTTTCATGATTTTGTATTTTTTCTCTATATTTGTCTGGTAAAATATTATTGAAGAAAAGAGTGTAAAACTCACCTTACACCAGACAATTCAGAGCTTTATTTATTTTTTTTAAAGAATAAAAAAATGTTCATTTGGATAAAGCCAACATATTTCGATTTGCTGTTTCTCAAGCATTTAAAATCTTTTTCATTTTTATCTAATACTCTAGCAGGTACACTCACAATTAACTGGACTTTTTTCTTCAGGGATTGCAAAGAAAAATTGAAACTCCTCCCTGATTTCTGTCATTTTCATGTAAATAGCTGGTGGGTAGAAAACATGCAGAAATGACTTTAATCCAAATGGCCCTTTGGCTGGGGAATGGTCAACATTGTTCAATTTGACAAACAAGTAGGGTGGATGGATGAGGAAAAGCTAGTGAGAAATTTATGGGTAAAGCTGATATTTAATGAGAAAAAGAAGTGTTCTACTATCTCAAAGAGAATAAATGATAAAAAAACAAGAAGAGAATGTCTGAAAGAGGATCCTAAATTCCAGGCAGACATAGGCTTTTCTTCTTAGTCTCAGAAAGGTATTTATCTACCTCTGAATAGAACTATGAAATACCAAAAAAAAAAAAAAAAAAAAAACCCAAACCTGTTGCCATCGAGTCGATTCTGACTCACAATGACCCTATAGGACAGAGTAGAACTGCCCCATAGTTTCCAAGGACTGCCTGGTGGATTCAAACTGCTGGCCTCTTCGTTAGCAGCTGTAGCACTCAACCACTACACCACCAGGGTTTCCACAGACGGAACTATGAAATAGGGAATATTTATCTTTAGTTTAAAAACAAAAACTTCCCAGAGACAATATTCGGTACTTGATACATATTTTCTCCAATCTTTGACAAAAACGGCAAGGTACTGTCATGATTCTGATTTTAGTAAACCAAGACCCAAGTTTACACTGTTATTAGCAGGCAGAACTAGAATTTGCATTCAGATTTCTCTGGCTCCAAGATGCATACATTTTTTAGCGTAGCAAACCAACTCCCACCTCTGTTCTCAATAAATTATCCCCTGCCTCCTAAACCTTTTTTCTTTGGGACACTTGCCCTGGGTCTGGTTCTGGTCCATGGCTTGTTGTCAGTATTTCCAGATAACTTGCAGATTTCCAATCTACCTTGTACATGTACTTTATTCTTTGAAATAGTCCATGCATTTTTGGAGAGCAAAAACCTGAGTCTCATTCATCTTTGCATTCCCTTCCATATTCAGTAAGGTACCTTTTCAGTTACCAAGTGACAAATTGAATTGTAAATTCTGCAATTGGTTATGGAAGTCATTGCTAGTTGGCCCCATTTTGCATTTTCTCTTTACTAAAGAAACCATTGTTTTGTTTGGGACACGCAGTGTGCCCATCTCCAGGTAATTAATCATTATTGTCTGAGCCAATCCTGCTCCCCTTTGCCAGATCTTTATAGCTTCCCTTTTTCATTTTTGACCCCATTTTGGTCAATAAAATATCAGGGGAAATATGCGGGGGGGGGAGGGGGGTTTTCTGGGAATGCCTTTGATTTCATGTTAAAAGGGACATGTTTTTGAGTCAGTTCTGACTCATGATGACCCCATGAATGTAGAAGAGAACTACTCCATAGGGTTTTCAGGTCTGTGACTTTTGAGGAGCAGATTGACAGACTTGTCTTTCAGGCACCTCTTTTGGCTAGTAGAAGAGTACTTAACCATCTGCACCACCCAAGGACCTTAAAGGGATATGGGACACAAAAATATACTTGGTACCACCCAACCTCCTTTTACTACTTTAAATGAAGACATGATGCCTGGAGTTTTCACAGCTGTTTTGTGACCATGCAGCAACAAACATGAGAAAGACCAAAATGCTGAAGATAATGGAGGAGAAAAAATGAGCCTGGGTCTTCCAGGGCCTGCAGAGCAACAGAATGAATCACTGCACACAACTTCCTCCTTCGAGCCTTCTTGTTATAAGTGAAAAACAAGCCTCTATTTGTTTAAGCAACTATTCCTTGAGTTTTCTGTTACTTTCAGCTGAAACTTTCCCACCTGATACATTAGTAGTATTAGTTGAAATTAATTAGGCATTAGGTAACCAATAATGTATTGAAGAACCCCTCTCAAGGTTATTTGCATTTTAAAACCTGAAAAAGGAGCCTGGGAAGAAGGTGATCTCTCCCCCTCTCCGCTCTTATTCCTTATCCTGATATCATCTTGAGGAGAGACAAGTCTGACAGGCCCCGGAGGCTTATTTCTTTCTCCTTTCAGAAGTTTAGGGAAGACCTGGCTCTGTACTCTGCAGGTCCAAGATACTAGAGGTGAGCTCCAGAGACTTCTCCTTTCTAACAAAGCCATTTGTCCATCATTACGTAGTCACTGTACCAGTAAGGGTTCTTCAGAGAAACAGAACCAATAGTAGATAGATGGGTGTGTATATATACATAAGAGCTCTGGTGGCACAGTCATTAATTACTCGGCTGCTAACTGAAAGGTCAGTGGTTCAAACTCACCACTGCTCAGTGGGAAGAAGATGTGACAGTCTGCTTCCATAAAGATTACAGCCAAGGAAACCCTATGTGGTGGTTCTATTCTGCCCTACAGAGTTGCTAGGAATTGGAATCAACTCCACAGCAACAGATGTGCGTGCACACACACACACACACACACACACACACACTGGTTCTTTTCTTTCTTTTTTTTTTTTTTAATTTTATTTCTTTTTTTTAAAAAAAATCTTTTTTTTTTTATTTGTAAATATACATACATAAAAAAACAAAAAAACACTTGCCATTGAGTTGATTCTTACTTATGGGAACTCCCAAGAGATTTAAGGAATTGGCTAACATAATTTCTCGACTGTGGAGGCTGAAATCTATAGTGAAGGCCACTGTAGGCTGGAAACTCAGGCAGGAGTTGGTGTTGCAGTCTTGAGGCAGAATTTCTTCCCCTCTGCTTTCCATACTAGTCTCCTTTAAGGGCTGAAAGACTGGATTATTTAATCATCTTGATACCTTCAACCCTAGCAAACTCCTGGCACAATGTAAGCACCAGTAAATGGTTGCTGAATGAATGCATGACAGACTGAGAGGGAAAAAAAAAAGCCTGCTTATGGGACTGGTTCAATTTTCAACCTAGAGTATCCCAATGGCACTCAACTCTCTAGGTCTCAGAACTCATGTACACTGAGGATTACCTCATGTGACATGAAATTAAAGTGTATATTCATAGGGAATCCCAACATGGCTGAAAGAAGGACTTCATAAATCTCATCCCAGGATTATACTTCTTCTTGTTCTTGGTGTCAATGAACTGCCTTAATATAGAGTACAGTAAGTATATTAAAGAAAAAAGGAGGCCTTAGAGTGAGAGAGACTTGCATTGATTGAGCCATTCATTCATTCGACAGACACATATCTACCATTTACTATGTGCCAAGCAATCAATGTGATAACTACTAAGAATGTAAAGATAAAATACACAGTTCCAGCCCCCAAGGAGAATACAATGTGTGTGTGGTGGTGGGGTGGAGGGAGGGAGGCAGTTGACATGCAAATACACCAATGATTATAATATAGTTATCATTTGATATTGAATAGATATGATAGGAATATAGATGAGGGTTATCTAACTAGTTGGTTGGATCTAGGAAGACTTTCTGGAGGAGGAGATTCTGAGGTAGAGCTTTGTCCCTATTTGAATTCTTGACTTATTTATGTGCTAAAAAGTTAGGGGGTAAAAAAGTTTGAAAACTGCTTTCGTCATGTGTGCTATCTGGAAGCTTCTTTGGACCCAGAGATGCCTGTGTGGTGCACATGGTTTGTGCTCAACTACTAACCTAAAGGTTGGTGGTTCAAATCCGCCAGTGGTGCCATGAAAGAAAGGCCTGGTAATCTGCTTCCATAAAGAATATAGCCAAGAAAACCCCATGGAGCAGTTCTACTCTGTAACGTGGTGTGGGAGGGGGGTTCCCATGAGTTGAAATCAACTCGACAGCAATGAGTTTGGCTTTTGGTTTTGGTTTTGGGTCCATATTTAAAGAGTATTTGGAGTGTGCTTGCCTTGACGTATTCATAACGGATAATATGGGGATCTTGCAAACAGAATACTATATGATACTCATAACCAAATTTAGATAATGATTTGTTCAACATTTCCTTTGACGTGTTTTCTTTAGTATAATGTACTGTGCTACTTAGTGTGGCAGGTATAAAATTATTTCACATGGATGGGTCTCCCCTTCAAGGAAATTATGCAACATGGACAGGATATTAGGCTGAAAGTGGTAAGAGACTTAACATGGGTAAAATTTCCCTGAAAGGAGACTCCTTCCAATCAAGTCTAAGGATGAGATTAGGGAATGCTTATAGTAGGAGGTAATGGAGCCTTGGAGGAAGGGTAGGATCTAGAAAGACAGAGATAAAGGGATGGTATTCTAATACACTAAAACCAGAAGGATCTACAGAGATTGGCCAGTCCTGTGCTTCTTAAATTTTAATGTGCATTCTCAGCTCACCTGTTAAAATCTTGTTAAAATGGAGATTCTGATTTAGGGAGTTGGAGGCAGGACCTGAGATTCCACATTTCTAAGAAGTCTCTAGATGATATAAAAGCTGCTGGTCTGTAGGAAGGGTCTCCTTCACGTGCCTCATTTAATAGGCTAGGATTCTGAGACCCAGGGCAGGAAGGAACTTGCCTGTGTTACATGGTTGATTAGTATGGGAGCAGGTCTCTCAGCCCACATTACAGCAGCTAAGCCGGTAGTGAGAAGATTGTGGGCTTTGGAATCAGGTTGATGTAGGCTCACTCTTGGCCCTGCTCTTTATTAGTTGCAAAGCCCTGGGCAGGCTATCTATCCTTTCTGTGTTTCTGTTTTCTCATTTGATAAATAACTCCTACCTTGTGGAAGAGTTGCGATAAGTAAATGACATGATTGACATACAAAAAATGCACAACAGTGTCTGAAACTTAGTAAGTGATCAAAACATGCAACTTGTCTTCTCTTTTCCTTCTTGGGTCGGGTGAGTACTGCCATCAATGCACACTCTCTTTCTCCATCATATCTCCCGCAGAGTCCAGGCTGTATTAGCATCCAGGAGAGTGTAGGGGGACAGTTAGCATTGGCTAGTAAATAGGTGCCTGATTAAGGCAAAAAAAAGGAGGATTTCATTTTTCTCACTGTCTCTTTAGAAGAGGATACAGGATGGTAAAAATATAACCCCTAGTAAATCTTTTGTACTTGTTTTCAATTGAGTAGAAAATGCACAGTTAATACCACCAAATAATGGGGATGTTTTTAATTCCACATTGTCTAATATAGGAATTATTTTCCACCTAGGTCCATTTTTTCAGGCTACCTTAACTGCCATTACCTAAATACCAAGGATACCTCAATCTCATGGATTCCATAGAGATAATAAGAAACAATGACTTGTGAAATGCCTACTTTAACATGATCCCACCCCCTCCTGTTTAAAATACCGTTTAATGATATGAGGGTTAGATTTAGTCCACATGGAAGGTGCCACAAGTGAAAAGAAGAAGAAAAAAATCGACCAGGAATTAAACCTGTTAAACTGTGCAGTGCCATTATAATAGCTGCTTCAGAAATCCATTTTAGAAATCATTGCTCTTGTATCTGACTCATTACAGAGACACCAGCATCACCCACTTCTTAGCACTGCAAACATAGCAACAGTTGCCATGCTAGCAGGAGATTCACAACACAAACACTGGAGTCAGGAGGGAGCTGGCAGGGCCAGAGCTACAGTCATGGCTGCTGAGCAGAGCTCGGTGTTGCCCATACACATTTAATTAGTTGGTTGTTCTCCTTGGTCCCCGTGCTGTGTCCTGTCAGACATTTCAGTAGAGCAGAAGCAGTCTCAAAAGCAGCATTTTCGGACAAAGTCTTATATCCAATTTCACACAAACATAACAGGCAAAGGCAGGATCTGTGTGCTTTGATGCATGAAAGAATGGGCCTGGGCCCTTGTTTTGTGTATGAATGGGAAAAGGATCAGGGTTTCTCTTCATTTCCAGGAATGAAAAATTCATAAAAGTTTTATCATTAGAAAGTCAGGCTATTAGTTGTCCAATATGTCATTTCATCTAATTGAAAACAGGAATCTGTCACCATTTATTTAGCAGCTTGCCTCCGGGTGAATCTTTGCAGGTTCCATTCCTGTGGCTGGGTTTTAGTTAATTAGTACTACGAAACGCTTGAAGAGGGAAAAGCACTGTGGCTCATCTTTTAGGTTATGACGGAGCCCATTTTAGGTCGCTAACAAGCACGGATGAAGAACAGAAAAAAACTCGAAATTAAAGCATCAGAATAGCTGCGGGGAGAGCTGCTTCTCATCCTCTCAAGTGCAGAAGTTGTAACCTAAATATGTCACTCGCTCACTCTTCATGCAAATCCTTTATGCCCGACAATAAACTCCAGTCCTTAAAGTTTAGAAAAAACGTGCCAATTTTACACACGTAGGGCTCTTCTCACATCTTCACTTTTATTAATTTCCCATTTTTCATCACTTCCTCTTCTGAACCGAATGTATTTTGTTTGATGTTCTTTCTTTTACATTTTTAATGGAGAAAGCCTATTTCAAACTAAAAGTTAAGGAACTGAAAGAATTGACATTTTTACATAGTCCTCAATTTTAAGGCTGAACGCCTTTGTTCTCTGTGAAATCTCCAGTACAGCACGCAGGAAAGCTGGAGGCACCGCGCATGGTTTGTCAACTGATTGCTAGGTGGCGCTAGAGAGCAAAGCAAGTAGAAAGTGACTCTAACAGGGTTGCTCTAGGTCTACATCAGTCAAAAGCCCTATCACTTTTAGCGCAGACCGTTTTCAGTTCTGACCGTTTGTAGGATACCAGCAGCGTGAAATGCAGAGGGCAGTAGCAATCACTTTATATTCTTCCTTTTATTTTTTGTGTGTATGTGTGCATATAGGAATTATATCACTGTTGTGTTTTCAGGGTATGGCACCCAGGTTTGTGGTGCAGAGGATTTATGTAAATATAAATAGATGGCTGGATTTATTGTTTTGGACCTTCATGGAAACAGTTTTGACTGTTTTTCCTCACTCATACACACACCTTTAATTTTCCACTCCTTCTGAGACGGACATTTAGAGACCTGAATATATCTCATATAGAGGAGGTATACTCATTACTTTCACATTCTCACCTCAAGGTGCATAGCTATATATTTTCCCTCTCTGTCCCATACCCCATGACATTAGGACATTTTCTGCTTTTGTCAATTAGAAAAATGTATGAGAAGATTTGAGCTTAAAAAGAAAGAGATAAAAGGCAGCTGATAGGCATCCCGGCACTTGCTTAGATTCCAGCTGCTCTCCTTTGGCTTTTATATTTTCCACTGGAGACTCTTAATGAGCTTGATGACTGGCCTTCAGCAAGTGGGTGTCACAAAAATTATACATCCCAGAGGTAATAACCATCTCGAGGGGAAAAAAAAATTGTCCAGTCCCTGGACTTAGGCAAACAATATGACTCTTCCTGTTATACAAAGAATGCGAACAAGATTCACAGAATTTAAGTCACTTGACCAGCATCACTGAGTTAGTAAGTCAACTTCTACAAGCTCAGAAGGTATTGCCGAAATGAGGGTTGGATTCAAATGTGATGCTTCCATAGACACTGAGGCCTTTTGTAAATTCTATAGATACCATATTTCAAATCAGCAATCTTTGAATAAGTAAATAAATAGTTCAGCAAGTCAAATCTGGTATCTTTTTATTGCTTCCTTTAATTTTTAACTCTTGAAATTATTCCTATGTAGAATCAGCTAAAAGATTCTGGGGCTTCATCTTTTGTAGGAATAGGGAAGTGGCAGGGTTTTTCTTCTTTTCCGGGATTGAAAAACTTAGGATCCTAACACTCACCATTAGAAAGTCAATTTATTTGTTGTCGCAATTTTTTTTTTTTTTTTTTCACAGTAAATGAAATTGACTGCTATGGTCTAGAGTACTTTTAAAGAAGATAATAAGGAAATCACATGACAGGAGAGTTATCCTCAAAAGTGGTCTACAGGGTACCCTTGTTGGTAAATTCCTAGAAGGAAGGGCTTAGTCCTTTTATGTGTTCTGATTGGTTGATTCTTCTTTTATAAATGCAGCTGGGGCATCAGGCTACTTTCCAGAGACGTGATTGGAGAAGATAGCCAGGGCAGGCTTAGTCCACAGCATGCTGATGAAGGAGGAAGCACATATGGAGTTTGTTTTGTTCGGGTTGAGTCTGTATCAATACAGAAAACTGATTTTAAAGGTCTGCAATGAGCAAGCCTAAGTTAAAGTAAAATCACTGGTATCAGAGGTAGAGTGAGAAGGGAAATTGGTCCTGCAATCAAGGTTTATATTGGTTACAGACTGGGGAGGAAGGACACTGGGTTCCATTGGATCTGACAGGGCTCTAACTGACGGTGGAGCCCTGGTGGGGCAGTGGTTAAAAGCTATGGTTGCAAACCAAAAGGTTGGCGTTCGAATCCACTAACCACTCCTTGGAAACCCTATGGAGCAGTTCTACTCTGTCCTATAGGGTTACTATGAGTTGAAATCAACTCAAAGGCAACTGGTTTGTTTTTAACAGGTTAGCTCAAGGTAGTTTAGTACTCTGGATAGATAGCTCCCTGCTGATTTTGTTCAAAGCTCAGATCTGAGACTTGGACTTACTGGTTCTTAAAGGTAGTTCAAACATGTTGGCCAAGCTTAGTCTCCAGAGACATCATGGGGTAATAGAAATACCACAGACAGGTTCAGACTCAAATATTAACACCATTTACCTGCTATATAGTTTCATACACAGTACTTAAATTATTTCAGTCCCAGTTTGTTTCCTCTGAAAAATGGAAACAATGAGGGTTACCTCACAAGATTGCTGTGAGGATTAAATGGCATAACGTTTATGGGGATGCTATCACATTCATGCCACAAATACATATTTAGCACCTACCATTGTGCTGGACACTAATTACTGGAGATACAGCAGTGAAAGGAGAGACAAAGTTCACGTCCTCATGATGTTTACAAACTAGTGTAGATACTGAGAAAAAAGTAAATGAGTTGCTAAGAATATAATTTCAGGCAGACGTAAATACTACAAAGCTCTCACACCAGTCCACTGTCTGGCCTACTGATTTCAGACACAAGACCACAGAGTCTGCAGCCTGACCTATAGATTTTGAACTTGCAAGCCCCCACAATCACATGATCCAATCCTTAAAATAGATCTGTCTCTGCACACACACACGTATACACACATACACTCATATATATAAAAAAAATTTTATTTATTTATTAATACCCAACAAATTCTGAGCAAGATAAATAAAAATGAATCTGTACCAATATACAACATAGTTAAACTGTAGGAGACAAAAGACAAAGAGAAGTTCTAAAAGTGGTTAGAAAGAAAGGGTAGATTGAAAATAATGAAATGACTGTAAGATTCACAGCAGAAATTTCAATAGCAACAAGGATACATGTGGAATAGTATCTTGAAGGTACGGGGAAAAAAGTAATTGAACACCTAAAATTCTATATCTACTAAAATATCTTTCAAGAAATAGAGAAAATAAAGGTGTTTTCAGATTTAAAAAAACAGCATGTTTACTACTGACAGCATGCTAAAGGAATTTTTAAGGATGCATTTGAGAAAAAGGAAAATGATTCTAGGAGGAAGGCCTGAAATGTAAGCATAATGAACAATGGAACAATAAACATAGGTAAATATAAACAAACTTTAGTTACATAAAATAATTTCTAAATGGTGGAAGTTTTTAAAAATAAACATGAAACTAAAATACTTGAGAAAAATATCAGGTAAGCCAGGAGGGAATAATTTGTAACTAAAATGCTGTAAGATCTTTCTTTTGTTTGGGAGGAAGACAAATATATTTACTATTTAAAAAAAAAAAAACCAAAAATCATTGCCGTCGAGTCAATTCTGACTCATAGTGACCCTACAGGACAGAATAGAACTGCCCCATAGAGCTTCCAGGAGTGCCTGGTGGATTCGACCTGCCCAAGTTTTGGTTAGTAGATGTAGCTCTTAACCGCTATGCCACCAGGGTTTCCAATACTATTGAATTTGTCAACTTATATAATATGTTAAAGTTCCCAGGGTAACAGCTAAAGAATAAAAACAGCTCATATTCAAATAATCCAAAGGAAAGCAAAAAAGAGATGAATGGTATGTGTGTGTGGGGGGGGAGGGGGGTAGGGAGAATAAAATAATATGGCAGCAATGAATCCAAATTAGTTCAGTGATCATAAACAATGCAGCAATCAATAATATGACAAAAGACATATAAGAACCTCACAGAAAAAAAAAAAAAAAAACCTTACTGAAAGCTATTAAAAATTTAAATAAATTTATAAAACATGGTATTTTCATGGGGAGAGAGAATATCATGAAGATATCAAATCACCCATATTGTTCTATAAGCCTGTTGTTGTTGAGTGCCGCCGAGTTGATTTTCAACTCATAGCAACCTATGACAAAGTAGAACTGCCCTATAGGGTTTTCTAGGCTGTCATCTTTACGGATGCAAACCCTCGTGGTGTAGTGGTTAAGAGCTACAGCTGCTAATCAAAAGGCTGGCAGTTCAAATCCACCAGGTCTCCTTGGAAAGTCTATGGGGCAGTTCTACTCTGTTCTATAGGGTCTCTACGAGTTGGAATCAGCTTGATGGCAATGAGTTTTTGTTTTTGTAATCTTTATGGAAGCAGATCACAAGGTCTTTCTCCCTTGGAGCCAGGTGGGTGGATTTGAACTGCCAGCCTATTGGTTAGCAGCCAAGTGCTTAACCATTGTGCCACCAGAGCTCCTTCTATAGATTTAAAATACTATAATAAAAAAAAAAAAGTTTTTTCTTTTGGTAAAAAAATGGAAGCCAATTTTAAAATTTATTCGGAAGAGTAACAAGCCAGAAATAATCAAGAATTGCTAATATGGGATGTGCCTTATCAGATAGCAAGGCTTTTAATAATGTTACTCTAAAACTGTGTAGTATTGACACGGAAACCCTGATAGCATAGTAGTTAAGAGCTACGGCTGCTCACCAAAAGGTCAGTGGTTCAAATCCACCAGGCGCTCCTTGGAAACCGTATGGGGCAGTTCTACTCTGCCCTATAGGGTCGCTATGAGTCGGAATCGACTCGACGGGAACAGGTTTTTTAGTATTGACACAGGGATAGAAAAATAGCCAATGGATTATAATAAAGAAACCATAAACAGATCTATCCATATGTAGGTCCATGATAGATAACAGAATTACTATTGGCAGATCAGTGGGGAAAGGGGTGCCTATTTTTAGGAAGGAAGGAAACAAAGACAAAAGAAAAAGGAAGTTCGCAATCATTATTGTTTGTTCATCTTATTCCCTTTGTACTTGGACTATATTTCCATCATCCTGACTCTTCAGTGAAACCTTTCTTAATTACATCATCTCAAAGCAGTATTGCTTTTTTAAACATACATGGAATGAATGCAACAGTCACTTCTCACGTCTTTCAGATCCCCACGATTTTATTCTTTTGTTTATTGAAAAGAATAAGTGGGCATCTAATGCCCTAATAGTGGAATAGGGGTGAAATGAAGTTTGAATATTTGAAGGCTCATTATTTTTGAACAAGTACAGATTTGAACTTGAATGCTTGGGTCAATAACTCTGAAAGCGAAAGTTTTACTCACTTAAAATGCAAAAATATAAAGCATGGTATTCATAGACCAACTAATGATTTCCCAATTTTTTACAATTAAAAGTATTTAATATTCACCATATACAATTATATGTGAGGCATCATAGCCACTGAGCAAAAACAAAAAGGAAAGATAATTTCTATCCTTGAAGTATTTATAAGCTAATGGGAAATAAGACACAAATACCTACAATACAAGGCAAAATAAGGTAAAGGGATAAAAGTGGCACAAAGTCCTGTGGCCCTTGGTAAGGCAGGTTTTGGGTGGGGCAGCCCCAGAAAAGGCTTCCTGTTGTTGTAGTGATTACGCTGGATGAGATAAGAACTAAAGGCTGAATGATAATATGACAAGATTGGGAAGGTGCTTTCAAAACTAAAAAGCAGTCAGGATACGGGAATAGGTTGACAGTGGATTAAACACTGGGTATTTTATATATATATATATATATATATATATATATATATATATGAAATAGGAGACCTTCTAGTTTGTCTATAGTGTGTCTCACCAGGGATGCTATAGCCATTTGTGCAGGATAATTCTTCATTTTGTAGAATTTTCAAAAACATTGCAGGAAGTTCAGCATTCTCTCCCGAGCCCACTAAATATCACCAACACCTTCCTTTTCTTTTTATCAAAAAATACCTCACATAGTTCCAAACTCTGGAATGCATTTGAGGAAAGGGGTGTGACAGTAACACTTTCTGTTGGGAACAATTGGAACATATGATGTTCAGTGGTAGATAAAACTGGAAATGTATATCTTTGATAACCTCAGATCCCAGGATGAAAGAGTTTCATTTAATTTTAGAGCTAATGGAAAATCACTGAAAGTTTCTCAGCAGAGTAATCACATAATTGGAGTTTTACGTAAGGAAGTCTACACTGGCAGTGGAGGGTTAGGTAGGTTAGGGCATGGAGAAGCCGGAACAGGAGAAAAGTTAAAGATTTTGTAAAATCTAGGAAACCAAAGAGTCAAAGTTGGACATACGGACTGGGGATCTACTGTATATATATATAGACATATACATATATATAGTTGGTAGCTGCCGTTGAATCAGCTCCGATTAATGGCAACCCCACCCACACACAACAGAATGAAACACTGCCCAGTTTTTTGCCATCTTTATTTATAATCATAGTACTATATTGGACAACATTCAGTTGTGATCCATAATGTTACCACTGGCTGATTTTCCAAAGTCCAGTCCCTTCTTCCTAGTCTGTCTTAGTCTAGAAATTCTGCTGTAACCTGTCCGCCATGGCTGATCCAGCTGGTATTTGAAAAAAACAATGGCCTAGCTTCCAGAATCATAGCAACATGCAAGCCACCACAGTATGACAAACTGAGAGTTGGTTGGTGATTATTACTGTTTGTTGTTAGTAGCTGTTGAGTTGATTCTGACTCATGGCAACCATATGTGTACAGAGTAGAACTGCTCCATAGGGTTTTCAAGGCTGTGGCTTTTTGAAGCACATTGCCAGACTTGTCTTCCAAGGCACCTCTGGGTGGGTTTGAGCTGCCAACCTTTTGGTTAGCAATGGAGCGCTTAACTGTTTGCACCACCCATGGGCTCCATACACACACAAAATGTATAAATACTATATGTATATACACATACATGTGTATGTGAGTTAAAAGAGCCATGGAATTTATGAAATCACAAGAAAAACCGTGGAGAAGAAAGAAAGGGACGGAAGAAGCAAGGTATAAGGGAGCTTAAGGTGGTCATGAACACCGTGTCCAAACTGCTGCTTGTGATGTTCAGGCCTGGAAAGTTAGCAAGTGAAATAAATTGGACATGAAGGGACTGGGAGAAAAGGGAACGCTTGAGGAACCTAAGGATAGTTTCAGTATAGAGAAGAATGTAGGAGAGGTGGGAGATTAAAGAGATTGACTGGCAGAGAGGAGGAAGAGACATAGTCACTGTGATTTGATAGATGTCCTGCTCCACATCACCAAGTGGACACGATCCCCTCACTTTTTTATTCTTTCCTCCTAGGACTTACACTCTCATGGGGCTATTATTTTACACATTTTTATCCCAGAAATACTATGTATAAATTAAAACTTTTAGAAGTTGAATTGCATTCTAAGTGCACCAAGCAAACTTTCTATTTAAAGGAAACCTCTGATGGAAACTTTTGTAATGTGAAAAGTTAATTCCAATGTTTTAAAAGTTCCAGCCTCTGGCTGTCTGGTTTTCTTCTTCTGGACAGTTAACTAGGTTACAGTGTTCTATTCTCAGAGCCCAGCCCCACACAAACACTAATTGGTTTTTTCGTATCTGAAAGGTTATGTATCACTTTGTCATTTCTAAATTTACATGATGTAATCCATGTACAAGATGGGAGATTTCAGACCCTGTGGGAGGAGCGAGCGCCACATGCTTGGTTTTCCAAATATATCTAGAGACATGCATCCAGAGACACAAAATGTTTCTTAAAAGGCAGAGCTTCAGGGGTGCATTCCTTGATCCCTACATTTCTGATAGTTTCAATTTGTGGTTTCTGTAAGAATTAGTCAATTCTAGCATACTTTCCCACCTTGGGGTTTATTTTATGATGAAAAATAATAAGTCTCAGACACAAATCTACAAACAGAACCCAAAAAACCCCTAAAAGCTAAAAACATCAAATCGAGCATTATAAATTTCCAATCTGTAAACTTTATAACCAAAAAATTGAAAAATAAATGTACCATTTTCGAGTTCTTGCTGAGGACTCCCAGGTCCAGAATTTCAAACATATATTGGTTGGGACTGTAGGCCAAACACTGTACTCATTTTTCAAAAGCACAATGCCAGGCTAAAAAAATCATATATTTTAATTGTGCAACTTTAACAGTTCGGATGGCCTGTAGATCACAGTTTGCTAGTACATAACAAGGACTTTTGGGATAAACCACACATATAATCAGTCTTCTAAATGTTCTTCTCCTTTGGTCACAACCACTGCTTCACTTCTACTTTGCTTTCCTCTTATGTTTATCCCGTCCACTGCATCCCTTCCCACGCAGTATCTGGAGGGTTAGCATTTAGCATTGTACCATTTTCTTAAAGCATGCTTCTAATCCTGATGTACGTGGGTACCACCTGGGAAGCTTTAAAACATTCCAATGTCTGGGTCCCACCTTCACAGATTTTTGTTTAATTGGTTCTGGGCATTGGGATTTGTAAAAGCTTCCCAGGTGAATCTAAATGTGCAGCTGAAGTTGAGAACTATTGTCTTACAGGCTGTTAAACCCATGCCTCTGCGGGACATGGTTCATCAGTTCTCATATCTTTGGGCTTTTTGACTTTTAAGAACCTATTGATCTCTGGTCTCACTTCCTCTGCCTTTCATACGCTATCAGCTGAAAAGGCAGGCTTGGGAAGAATAGCTGAATTCTTTCCCTGACTAACTTCCAGAAGAAACTGAAAGAAGTCCAGCAAACACAAGTATTCTAAAATAAATCTAGATTCTTTAAGCTCAACCTCCTGTGCCAGGGGAAGTCAGAAAGCACAGGAGAATTTCAGCTCTGCTGCCTACTTGCTCTCCATAAACTTGGAAAAGTTGCTTATCCTTTGAGTCTCAGTTTTCTCATCTATAAAAACTAGAATACGTAATTCCTAAGATTTAGTGGAGTCCGTGGGTCACACAAAAAGTTTTCACTTGGCTACTGTGATGGGTAAGGTTGTGTGTCAACTTGGATGGGACATGATTCTCAGTGGTTTGGCAGCTGTATGATGTCGTGATCCCTTCCGTGTGGGGATTCGGTATGTGATCACCTCCATGATCGGATCTGTGGTGAGTAGCCAAGCAGTTGAAGGGGAGTTTCCTTGGACATGGTCCTGCATTGAATATAACTGGACATTCTGGCAAGGCTTATGGGCTTTTCACTTGTGCTGGATCCTGCAGCTGGCTCCTATTTGTCTGACCTCCCCAGTTCTTGGGACTTGAGCTAGCAGCTTGCCTGCTGATCTTGGGATTCATTGATCTTCACAGCCTGTGAGCAGCAGCCCTGCTCTCTGACCTGCTAATCTTCGGTTTGCCAGCCCCTGTGGCTATGTGAATCAGGAGAGGCCTCTATTCTGACCTGTGGACTTCGGACAGTCCAGCCTCTACAACCATGTTAGCCATTTCCTTGATATAAATCTCTCTATATACACTTTACTGTTTTGCTTCTCTAGAGAACCCACCCTAAGACAGCTACCAACCAAAAGGTTGGCAGTTCAAACCCCCCTGTTAGCACCATGGAAGAAAGGCCTGGTGATCTGCTTCTATAAAGATTACAGTCAAGAAAATCCTATAGAGCTCAGTTCTATTCTGTAACACATGGGGTTTCCATAAGTCAGAGGCCAACTCAACAGCAACGAACAACAACAACAAGGCTTAATGGGTGGAACAAATGGTTAATGTTATCAACTGCTAATGGAAAGGTTACAGGTCCAAGCCTGCCCAGTGTTGTCTTGGAAGAAAGGCCTGATGATTTACTTGTGAAAAATCAGCTACTGAAAACCCTAGGGAACATAGCCTTACTCTGACATACATGGAGTCAACGTAAGTCAGAGTTGACTCAACAGCAACAGTCTTAAGACTTAATGAGATGACTATTCAGAGTCTAAAACAGCGCTCAGCATGTAGTAGATGCTCAATAGTGGTAGCTATTTAAATGAAAGAAAAATCATAGAAAAGCAGGTAAAGCCTGTTTACTGATTAAGTTCCAGATCATTAATTTGCCATGCATTGAGCTAATTTTTCCAATTCTTTATTTTTTATCCACTAAACAAATATTTTTGCATATTGACATTATTCCAACCACACTGCCAGATACTAAACCAAAACCAAACCCATTGCTGTCGAGTCAATTTCAACTCATAGTACCCTATAGGACACAGTAGTACTGCCCCATAGGATTCCCAAGGATGTAAATCTTTATGGAAGCAGAGAGCCATATCTTTCTCCTAAGCAGCACCTTGTAAGTTTGAACTGCCAATCTTTTGGTTTGCAGCTGAGCACTTAACCACTGCACCACCAGACTATGGTAATGAATAAAAAAAAGTCACTCCTGTCTTAGTGCATTTTATAGTTTAGTCAGGGATGGATTACCCAATAGGCAAGGTACTCATAGGCTTAATTGTGTTTACTTACTAATCTGTAGTAAACAATTTCAGATGTGGTGAAACCCATGTGAAATTGTTCACTACAGCTTAGTAAGTAAATGCAATTAAGCCTGTGGTACCTTCTTGATGGCACTGGGTATCTTGTTCACTGTAAGCTGGTGCATACCATGTGCACTGGTTAATCTGCCCCCGGTTAGCTAAATGTTTTACCTATTCCTGAAGTTGATGTCAAGCAATCTAACGATTGGGCTTGCTAGAGGGATGGTACAATGAACAAACTGACCTTCAGCTCATCCTTCCAGCAAATACTCAGGAATTTGCTAGGTAACTTGCACCTCATAGGCAGACAGACATTTATCAGTCTCCGTAACAGTTGGGAAGGGTCAGGATGATATAAACATACTTATGAGAATATCAAAGGGAGCATCTCAAAACACTTGATAGCTTTTATCCACCCAGTTAGGGAAATTTTATTAGCAATGGTGTACCTCTTTAGGGAGCCCTTGTGGTGCAGTGGTTAAATCGCTCAACTGCTAACCAAAAGGTCGGTGGTTCAAAGCCACCAGCCACTTCCCAGGAGAAAGATGTGGCAGTCTTCTTCTGTAAAGATTACAGCCTTGGGAACCCGAAGGGGCAATTCTAGTCTGTCCTATAGGATTGTTATGAGTCAGAATTGACTCCACGGCAGTGGATTTGGTACCTCTTTGGGTTCTTGAAAGCCAGAGAAGTTATATTCTTCCCCCACTCCCAACCTGCCCAGTGTTACTATGTCTCCCATGCTTTGTAGCTGTCTATGTATTCTAAGTTTTGTGACGTACCTACATTGTAGGAACTCGGATCCTTTGGGTCTGCTGGCATCTTTCAATCAATCACTGTCACTCCTGTGACGGTAGTGCCTCTTTTTATAAGAATCCTAAGAGCTGGCATAATTATCTGTGCTTTACATAAAAAATTATCTGTGCTTTACATAGGAGACTTAAATAACTTGACCAAGGTTACTGAGCTGGTAAATGGCAAAGCTGAGATTCAACTTCAAGATCTGTCTGACTTCACAGCTCATACTCACAACCTCTGCCTCGAGTGCACAGACCTCAGCTGACTGTGTGCTTTGGAAATATCAAAATCTGACTTTTAAGAGAATTAATTTCACGAACCACAAGAATAAGAAGAGCAGATGGAACTAGAAGGCAATGATGAAACTAGACCTAATCTAATCTTGGCCTATGGGCTGCGTATGAAATTATGTGAGAGACTGGAATTCAATAAGAATTGTGTCCAGTTTGCCTGGTTATCAATCAAATCCAATGATACTTAATTTCATGACATTCCATAGAGTAAAGGCTTCATGCTTCAGATTCCCATCTCTTCATACTTGCAGCTGTTAACTATTTTTATCAGGTCAGGAATGTAGTAACTATGGCTAAAAAACTAACAGTAGCGCCTTGTAGGTGGTATAAGGTCTCTGCCAATCCAGATAATCTTTACTGCCCCTCAAAGATATTAAGTTTACTTTAATGGTGGAGCATGTGAGTGTGTTATGTATATGTGTATAAGTGCACGTGTGTGACTGGGTTTGTGTGCAAATGCTCTGGAGTTCATATGGGAGGAAAGGGAATCTAAGCCAGTCTTTTCTAGTTTTCTGTGGGTTGCAGTATGCATTTGATAGGATATTTATCATTAAGCTCACAGCTACTGCTTTTTCTGGTCTCCATCCACAACAGGGGCTGCTGGCAGCGATATTTTTATTAATTAATAAAATATGACCCCCTACCCCAACCACATATGCTTGGACCAGAGAGTCATTTGTCCAAAAAAGGCCAATCATATTCTTTCTCATGGTAGACTGCATTTTTATTTCCAATTCCTTACCTTTCTTGTATCTTTACCCTTTGCCATGTGACTTTGTGATTCCTTCCATGAAAGACAGAGCATGTTTTCTCTCTTTATTGATGTTGCACTCAGCTATGTGACTTGCCAATGGAATGTCAGAGGATGCAACTTGGCCAAAAAGGCTTTAAATGTGCGTGCGATGTTGGGGTTGTTCTCTTAGGCTCCTAACCTTTGTCCATGAGAAGAACATTTCTCAGGTAACTGTTGGCCCAACAAGGATGAGTAGACCTGGACATATCCTGAAGCTCAAAGTCAAGCCCACCTAAAACTACATGTATCAATCAAACCCTGAATGACCCACAGGCACATGAAAAAAAAAATGCTTGTGGTTGTGTATTCCTAAGGTTTGAAGTGGTTTATTATGTAGAATTATTGTGGTGATGGATTGCTAATACAGCTTTCCTCGAAACTATACAATTAAACTGAGAGACAAACAGGCTGTTTACTGGGGGCTGGGACATGTGAATGCCAGAGCTTGCCATAGGCCATGGAGAACCCTGAACTCTTGGTGCTCATATCCTCAAAACTGTTTCCTAGTTCCCACAAAAGAGATTCTTTCTTGGATTCCATAAGACAACACCAGAATCCTTTCAATAAACTTTTTTTTTTTTTTTAAGCTAAGATTTCTTGCTTCAGCCAGAGTAAATTGCTGTTACTTGCAACTAAAACTACCAAAACTAAGAGAGTAAAATGTGTAATTTTGGTCACGATATAAGAAAAATGGGCTCAAAACTCCTCTTTCAAAGTTTGCCAGAGGCGGGTTATCAATATCCTGCTGATAGTAATCAAATTGAGCGGTTATCTTAATCAAATTTTGGAATCTGGGTTTAGTGTGAGACTGTCGCTTAGCTTACCACTTACCTCTGGGACCAAGCAGTGTAGGACCTGGCATTGAGAGCGTATTCCAATTCAAAACGACTCCGTAAAGCTGCTACATGGCTCTGGCCAGGGCCTCCCCGGCTAGCCAGGCAATCAGAAGAAGAGGAAGGTGAGAGAGACCCACTGCTGTTACTGGATGCAGGAGACATTAGCTGAGTGAAGAAAGGGCAGCTTCAATCCTTCTATAAATCCAACAGGCTTACAGGCATAGAATAGAACATGGATTTATTTTAACATTCTATTCTAAGATTTTTCAAATTTTAATTTCTATTCATTTCAGTTTGGTTCTGGCTTTTTCCTTCAGCCTCTGATGGCAACACCTGGCTAGTTTAATTTACTTTTTGACCCAGTTCTATGCTTAGAGTTGACCCATTAAGCTTGTGCTCTTTTTTGAGAAAACACAGTAGGCCCAAATCAAATTCTTAAAATAGATATTTAGGTGGTTATTACTCAATGATCAAAAGATTCTCTGCATTCTTCATTATGGCAATATGATCCACGGCAGAGCTCCTTTAAACTGTAGTGTAAAATTATTCCCTTTACGGAAGATGGATTTATACACTTTCCCGAGAATATATCCATTTTATAAAATGAAGATGCCTTCATATCCAGCAAGTGTGGGGAATTAATAAAGGGGTATGAGAGAATTTCTCAACATAATTACAAATAGTTAAAAAGTTTTAAAATCATTAGAAAATAAAAGATTGTGAGTGAAGAAACTGAGAGAGAAGAAGAAAAACAGGAGAGAGTTTTTGTTATAGTTTTTGACAACTTTGCTACTTATTCTACCTAATCCAGCCGAGAGCATTAATGATTCTGACATTATAATTTCATAAGACATGGAAACTGTAGGCATCAGTCTGATAGGGATATAAAAAGTTATGTATATATATGTATGTATATATATAAACTTCTAGGCTGTTCATAGTAGCCAAGACGTTGCTAAATTAAACCTTCTAGAATCATGGAAAGTCAGTAAAAGGAACCTTAAAAATATTCAGTGACTGAATCTCTTCTGTGACATCATTTCCAAGTCAGGATGTTATATTTATTCCTGTTAAGTTCTATCTTGTTAGGAATTAACAGACATGGCCTATCACATCATCCTCCAAGATATTCTAGAATCCTGCTCATCATATTTTTGCTGCTCCTCTCAACGTTATGATATCTGCAAATGTGCTGAGCAGTGTCTTCTAAAAAAGTTGGAGAGGATAGAGCCTCATGGAACTCAACAAGTGAAACCCCTTCAGGTTGACTGTGGTCCATCTATCAGTGCAACCCAGTCCAGCAAGCTCTCTTTGCACAGAGCCCATATCTACTCATCTTTCTTACTGGGGAGAGACTGTGCTAAGTGGCTTGGTCTGTGTAATGAGACAAGCAAGTTTAACAGCTCCCACCATTGTCCCTGTTTCTGGAATCCATCCCCTTCCTAACTGGATATGTATCCAGACTAGCAGTAACCTTGACCTGTCAAGCACAAAGGTTCAAAGGGAGAAGATACTTGCCACACAAGTCTTGAAGACTTCTGTCCCCACCCAAAGCCTCTGTTAGATGCTCTAGTCAAGGCAGGGGCAGCTGAAGCTCCTCTAAATATATCACTACTTCTCCCTACTTAGAAACCCTGGTGGTATAGTGGCTAAGAGCTACGGCTGCTAACCAAAAGGTCGGCAGTTCGAATCCACCAGGCACTGCTTGGAAACCCTGTGAAGCAGTTCTACTCTGACCTATAAGGTTGCTCTGAGTTGGAATCAACTCGACGGCAGCAATTTTTTTCTGGCCACCCTACTTTGTATAAATTTCATTACTGAAGAAAAGGAAAAACAGATTTTATATCTAAAGACTGAAGCTCCCTTCTACATAAAAAGCCTTCTTTTTAGAAGTTCCAGTAAAAGTCATTAGACAGCCCATGTTAGCAGACCTAGGACTCTTTTCCAATAGCCTACGTAGGATCCAGTGACTTTGTTGTAAGGAAAGAAAACTTGTTTTGGATGGTTTCTCTTTGGGATTATGTTGCGCGATCCCTGGCTCATGCTCATCATTTTTGCCCTTTCCCCTCATAAGCACATTTACAAGCCTATAAGTGCCATGTCCATCTCCCTCCTCCTGTACCATTTGGCATTTGGGAATATATTATTTTTGAATTACTGTTCGTGCTTTAGCTTCCATGCCTGTTTGCAAATGCTGTCTCCTGACCAGGTGTATAGAAAATTAAGGCAATTAAGGGGAAAATTAAAGCCAACAGCTCCTTGATATTAAGGAAGAAAATTCCATTAGCCTGATTAGGAACATATATCACTTTATGCAACATATGTGTGGTGTGAAAGCAATACCTCCCAGTTAATTTATGCACTAATTTTGGGGATAATTTTTCCCTTTCTTCTTGAATATAAATGGGCAGTAGCCTGACATTTTAGCTTACCTTTCATTGTATGTAGGAACATTTGTATGGACAAAAACTGATTTATATAGTTACCTTCTAATATATTTGTCATACTTTCAAATTTTTATATATCAGCTATTTAAGCTGAACATGCCTGTGGCTATTTGCCTGACTGCATATTTGTACAAAAAGCCCAAATTCACTCTGAATTTTGTCTTTGCCCTGTAGCTGCATCCAAATCTGCTTTACACTAGGAACTTAATGAAGGCTAAATATAAATGGAGTTTTGGACCTGTACTTATTTGTACTTACTCTCTTTCCATAAGAACCATCTCACCCACATTTCTCAACACCCTTGGCTATGCAGGGCTTTTTAATGGACGTATTTCAGAAGCTAAGGTTCTTACCTCAATGTTGCAGAGACACTCTTCTAACTTCTTAACGACTTCAGAAAATTCAGGTCTTCCCTGTAAATAAAGAAAACACTTTTTTCCCCCTAAGAATAAAAGGGTGGAACTCTTTGGATTTTAAAATGTGGGTATTTGCATTTGCAAAGAACGAGATTAACATTAAAGTAAATTTTTATTTAAAATACTCTGTATTGAAGTGTTAATTGAATGTTCATCTGCTGTTTGGGGGAGGAATGTTGAGTCTCCCTCTGATAAGAGTTTTAAGTCAGAATTTGCAACTACATTGAGATAATGAAATAGTGGAAAAGCTTTAATTAGTTTTGCTTTTTTTTAAATGGCAGGTTTTTCTCTTCAAAATGAAAGAATAAAAGTGTATAGTAAAAACTATTAACCATCTCAGTGCCTTGTATCATAACTGCACAATATGTCTGTAGGAAAAGAACTGCTGAAGCTGATCTTATAATTAGCTTCACGTTTGAAAAGCCATCTCAGATCTAACACTAAGATCAAGATAGAAATTTCTGACTATGCCTTATATCAGGATTAAGACAAGCTTTTTTGCCTTCTAATACTGCCTTTAAAGATATTGCCCATTGTGAGCTTCCATGTCAGATGAGTTTGGTTAAACTGAGACAGAACCCCCACAGTGCTGTATTCATTACCTGGCTTCCTCCCCTACAGTGTTGTATTGAAAAACCGTTTCCTTTGCTGGGCTCCCCCACTGCCTCAGCTTTGCATGCGAATCCTGCTTTTGCTTGGAGGTTATATGTAAGCCCCATTGTACCTGTATAGCATGATTAAGAATGTTGCCGACATAATTGTATGAACTCCCTACTTGTGAACCCCTTTAAAAGTAACGTGGCTGCTCGGCCTTGGCAAGCAGCCTTGGCAGCAGTAGCTCCGACTGACTCCATTTCTCTGTACAATGAAATAAGGGTGCCTTTCTTGTTCTCTCACCTTGGTCTCTTGTTTATTGGCCAATACGAGTCATGCTGAGTAAGAACCTGGGGCTTCCACCCAGAAACAAAACATTTATTTTATTCTGATTTTACTCCGGGCATTGTTCTAGTTGCTAGGGATATAAACCTGATTATAGATTTTCAGGTAATATTTTGAGAATTTAAGAAAATGATGGTGTCTTTTGAAGAAGTTATATGCCTCCTTTTGTCAGATTCTAAGGACTATATAACCTATCATCTCTCCCTTTATGTAATTTTCACTGCCAGGAGGTGGAAAGCCCAATTTAACATTCAGGTGCAGTAACCAACTAATTTAGATTCCAAGTGGAACTATATCTCCCTTAATATCTAGCCTCTCCTGAGAACACTGCTTCCCCCAAAACTCTCCCAAGTGGAAGCTGTTTTCTCTGGCACACCCTCTCTTCCTCTAGGTTGGTGGGGACAGTGATTGGGTGTATCAGGCTCTTTCTTGCTGTCATTGACACTTCCAAAAGATTCCTCATCTAAAACTACCAGTTTATCAGGCTATTCCAAGTCACCCCCTCTCATTATTTGAAGATATTAGCTACTGGCTCACTGTCATGCCCACCAACACTATTCATAGTATTCTCTTATCTATCTATACAGATAATCATTACAATAGCCTGGCCTCTTGGTTCCTTTGTCTCATCTTCTCCAGTGATCTTGTCTTCTCAGTCACTTAGCCACATGATTGTACCCTAGATACTGTTACTACCAGCACCTGCAATCCCTCCATGCTTTCAGTTTCCTTCAGACAATTCTCTGGGCTTCAGCCCCTTTCTTTCTAGCTCACTCCTTCTAGAACTCTGACTCCAGTAGTCTTTGATCACACTGATATCTACAAAGCTCTTACCACTTAAACAAACCAAAAAAAAAAAAAAGCTTTTTATTATGAATATTTTCAAACGTGTTCTAAAATAGACTAGAACTGTGAGCCCTCATGTATACATCGTTCACCTTGTGACCCCGATACTCCCCAGCATGTTTTCCCCTTTTTCAAAACGGGCAACTGAGACCTTGACATAACTACTGTCACAATGAACCTATAAGTTCTTCTCCTTACTCTGACTGCCTCCTCCTTCACATACCTCTGTTAATGACTTTGTTTTGACCAAATGTTAATGACTTCATTCTTTGTTTTAAACTGAGGCAAATAACCTTTTGTCATGTCTGATCACCTGTGGCATACAACCCCCACAGCAAAATTGGAGCCCAGGTATCCCATATGTATATCTTTAGCTTAATAAAGAAATGCCTCACAGGGGACTACAAAGACACTTGTAACCCTTGTAAGATTCTATATAAGCTCAAATGTAAAATTGCTCTTTGGGACTCCATGGAGACACCCTGTGTTGCTGCTGGGTCCTTGGTGATGTATTAAAAAAAAAAAAAACCACTGCCATTGAGTTGATTCCGACTCATGCATCTCCTTAATAAACTTTCTCACTCTTTCTGACTTGGAGTATGTTTCATTGGCTCAACTGCTCCAGGGCACAGACCCTAATCAGGTAACAACCTATAAAAACCATGTTTTGGCCAATATTGATGAATCTATCTATTGATCGATCGATCTATCAATCAATCGATCTATCATCTATCTTCCCTAATTTTTTTCTCTCATTTTACCATCTTTTTACTCTCTCTCACCCAGCTCATTCCCTCACTCCCTGCTTATCTAGCTTAGTTTCCATTGGAAGTCCTAATCATTCCATTCCACACAGCCTCAACTCCGTTCCCCTGTTTTGCATTTTGTGTACTCCTGGAAGAACCTCCACCTGATTAAATCCATCTTAACTGGTCTCATTTCAGAATCATAATGCTGTAAACAAGAGTGGGTCTTTAGTTCTGCCCAGAAATCCTATTAGATATTTCTAGCCCACGGACTCTTATATTTCAGATGGCTATTTTGTACCTTTTCCTCTTTCTTCTAGCTTCCGCTACCTCATCAACGCCCCTACCTATGTCTAAACCCACATAATCTACCTTCCCTCCTGTTTCTGTGGATGAATTTTGCTGTTCCTGTCTGAGGCCAACTCCTTCCTTGTTGACTACGTCTTTTCCCCTCTAATCTACTCAAGGACATTGCTCCAACAATAGTTCTCCCTTCTACTTTTTGTGTCATCAGTGCTTCCCTTTCTATTGGATAATTTTCATCAGCATACAAACATACATTCTCCCACCTTAAGACAACAATACAATGCTCTTGGCTCTACTTCTTCCTCAAGTTATTACCCGATTTCTCTGCTCCCATTCACAAAACAAACAAACAAACAAACAAAATGCTCTAAAGAGTGGTCTAAATTTGCTCTCTCCAATTCATCTCCTTCCGTTTGGCCTCCATTTCAATCAGACCTGCTGAACACTGCTGAACAACAACACTGCTGAAATTGCTCCTGTCAAGGATACAAAATCTCCTCATTGCTAACTGCAGTGGTTAAGTCTCAATGCTCATTTCACTTGACACAGCATTAACTGCAGGTAACCATTCATTTAGGGCCACTGGTGGTGTAAATAGTTAAGTGTTGGGCTGCTAACCGAAAGGTTGGTGGTTTGAACCCACCCAGTGGCTCTGTGGAAAAAAGATCTGGCGATCGGCTCCCATAAAGACTCTAAAATCCAAAAACAAACTCATTGCTGCGAAGTCAATTCTGACTCACGGTAACACTACAGGACAGAGTAAAGCTGTTCCATAGGGTTTCTAAGGCTGTAATATTTACGGGGAAACCCTGGTGGCGTAGTGGTTAAGTGCTACAGCTGCTAACCGAAGGGTCGGCAGTTCGAATCTGCCAGCTGCTGCTTGGAAACTCTAATGGGGCAGTTCTACTTTGTCCTATAGGGTCGTTTATGAGTCGGAATCGACTCGATAGCACTGGGTTTGTTTTTGTTTTTTGGGGGGTAATATTTATGGAAGCAGACTGCCAAATCTTTCTCTGGAAAAGTGGCTGGCAAGTTCAAATCAACCTTTTGGTTAGCAGCCAAGCACTTAACCACTGTGCCACCAGGGCTCCTTCCTGTAAAAATTACAGCCTAGAAAACCCTATGGGGCAGTTTACTCTGTCGCATGGGGTTGCTATGTGTCTATGAGTTAGAATCTATTTGAGGGCTTAAAAAAAAAAATATTATTTTTTTTGTTTGAGGGCTTAAAACAACAGATAATTTCTTTGTCCTTGAAACACTTCCTTCAATTAGTTGGAAGTCACCAACTTCTCATTGTTTTCCTCATCTCTCACTGACTTTCTCAGTCTCTTTCTTTGGTCCTCCTTTTCTCCTTAGGAGCCTTCGTGGCGCAGTGGTTAAGAGCTTGGCTGGTTACTAAAGGGTAGTTCTACTCTGCCCTATTGGGTTGCTATGAGTTGGAATGGACTTGACTTCAATGAGTTGTTTTTCGTTTTGCTGTGTTTTCTTCTGCTTATTTTTAAGTTTTTAGATTGTCCCAGGACTCAGTATTTGGATCTCTTCTCTTCTTTATTTAGAGTTATTTTGTTGGGCATTTAATTCAGCCTTGAGGCTTTAAAAAACAACTCTCGTGTTTTTATCTCTAGTCCAGTATTATCCTTTGAACTTCAAACTCATATATGCAATTGCTTGCATTTATTGTCTTCTCCACTTCAATAAATGGAAACTCCATCTTACTTGCAGAGGCCAAAAACCATGTCAAACTGCTGAAAACCAAACATAAATAGGAATTCTTAAGAGCAGTAAGAAAAAAAAAAAGGACATATTACAAAAAGTGTAAAAATTTGAATGACCTCTAATTTCCCATCAGGAACAACATCTTTAGGATGCTTAAAAAAAACAATTTGCCAGACAACATCTATGTCTATCAAAAACATCCTTTAAGAAAGAAGGTGAAATAAAATCATTTTCTAGTAAAATAAAACTAAAAGAATTTGAAACCAGCAGATTCACACTGTAAGAAATACTAAGGGAAATGTGACTTCGGATGTCTTGTTAACCATTCTGAGCCTCAGTTTCCTTAACCTCAAATTAGGCTGCAGAATTAAGAAAGTTAAATTGAGATAGTGCATATGTGAAAGTTCTATAAACTGCAATGCATTTTACAAAGTAACTTAATTTTTTAGTTGTTGTTGTTAGTCACTGTTGAGTCAATTCCGACTCAGGGTAACTCCATGTATTACGGAGTAGAACTGTTCCATAGAGTTTTCTTGACTGTAATCTTAACAAAAGCAGATAGCCTGGCCTTTTCCTCCACTGTACTGCTGGATGGGTTTGCACTGCCGACCTTTAGGTGAATAGTCGAGTGTACTTAATGTTTTAGTAAACCAAATACCATACTAATTCACATTTACAGTCAAGTGCTTTAGCACTTTGATTTAAATTGTATGCAAATGAAAGATTCTAGCCATTTATCAAGCAGCCCTAGTGGTACAGTGGTTAAAGCACTTGGCTGCTAACAGAAAGTTCAGTGGTTTGAACCCAACAGCTGCTCTGCAGTAGAAGAGACCTGGTGATCTGTTCCCATAAAGATTACAGCAAAGAAAACCCTATGGGACAATTCTACTCTGTCCTATGAGGTTACTATGAGTCAAAATCAACTCAATGGCACACAGCAAAAACAAAAATAACAATAGCCATTTATCTGGCATCTTGTGAGAATTCCAAGGTGCCCATTCAAAGGCAGAAATCAACAGAATGCCTCATGAGCTGAATATACTGAAATCATGAAAAATACATGCCAACATTATGATGTGCATTGCCTTCTATTTTCTTTTCAGGTGGATGGTTCATACTCTTTGTGATCATGCTTCGACTGGTGGCAGCCTGCCCTGCATCATGCGCAGTGTGCGCTAAAGAAAAAAAACCTATATATATAAAAAAAAAATAGTAGGTAATAAAACAAGTGATTCTAAAATAGTGTTCAGTTTATCTGGCAAATTTGTTGCCATGCCTTGTATTGAAATAACTGTTCTCTGGGCTCAGCCAGAAAGAAGTAAACTTTTAAAAAGCAAACCTTTCACAGTGACTAATAACATTTTATTTCCCTGTTCCTAGTGGTCTTCTCAAAGCTATTTTAAAGCCTTCAGAGGTAATTGAGATATTTTGTGATTGCAAAAGAATACAACCATTTCATGCAGCTAGACACTTTCAAAAAAGAAGAAGAAAAAATTGATCACCTTAATTATATTTTTGTACATATTTTGTGCAGATTTGAACTCTACCACTGGCTGGAAGAACTATCAATGAATCAGAAACCTGAACTGCAATTGCTCGGCATTAGTAAGATTAAGTGATGTATCAGTGAAACAGATTATTATCAAAGTGCATCTAATTTTGAAAGTCTAGTCTTTTTTTATTGTTGGTAAATGAGCTGTAGAAATGCTAACAAGATACACTGCCTGTATTCATTACATATTGCTTGCTTAAGTCAACAATTTAATAAGACACCTTATTAACAAATTTGAGGAGAACGTGATTTACATCCTGATATCCAAGAAGAGGTAAACAAACTATAAGCTCTGCCAATGGAAATTTTCTGAAACAAGTCTGAGTTAAAGATGGGTTAATTTCATTTCTAAAATTCTCTACGAGAATTAGGAGGTAGACATAACAGCCATGCCTCTCAGGAGAGAGAGGGTTATGGGCCAGTAGGTAAGTCCACTGTTTCCTATTAGTATTGAAAACTCCTAAACACTGATTTCTCACTCTCTAAAACGGATTTTCTGATTTCAGTACACTTTTTTTTTTTCTGATCAGAGATAGCGGATATCTGTAAGAAACAAATATTGCTCATCTATATTGCTGCATCTCTTTATCCTCCTTCTCATTTACAAAATGCCATATTTGTGGAGTTAGATTTCATAAACAGAGAAGTAAATGGATGACCGTGTGGTTTCAGCCTTCCTGTGCCAAGCTGTAGACAAGAAATAATCTTCAGAAACAACACCCTGCTCCCGTAGAGTTGACAAATCCGTAAAGGATTGTTGTTGTTAGATGCCACTGAGTTGGTACCGACATATAGTGACCCTATGTACAACAGAACGAAACACTGCCTGGTCCTGCATCATCCTCACAGCTCTTACTACGTTTGAGCCCATTGTTGCAGCCACTGTATCAATCCATCTCATCGATGGCCTTCCTCTTTTTCACTGACCCTCTACTTTACTAAGCATGATGTCTCTTCTCAGGGACTGGTCCCTCCTCATAACATGTTCAAAGTATATGAAACAAAGTGTCGCCATCCTTGCTTCTAAGAAGCATTCTGGCTATGTTCTTCCAAGACAGATTTGTTCATTCTACTGGCATTCCATGGTATTTCAATATTCTTAGCCAACACCGTAATTCAAAGACACCAATTCTTCGGTCTTCTTTATTCCTTGCCCAGCTTTTACATGCATATGAGGTGATTGAAAATACCATGGTTTCGGTCAGGCACACCTTAGTCCTCAAAGTGACATTTTTGCTTTTTAACACTTTAAAGAGGTCTTTTGCAACAGATTTGCCCGATGCAGTATGTCATTTGATTTCTTGACTACTGCTTCCATGGGCATTGATTGTGGATCTAAGTAAAATGAAATCCTTGACAACTTCAATCTTTTCTTTGTTTATCATGATGTTGCTTATTGGTCCAGCTGTGAGGATTTTTGTTTTCTTTATGGTGAGGTGTAATCCACACTGAAGGCTATAGTCTTTGATCTTCATCAGTAAGTGCTTCAAGTTCTCTTCACTTTCAGCAAGCAAGGTGGTATCATCTGCATATCACAGGTTGTTCATGAGCCTTCTTCCAATCCTTATGATGCATTCTTCTTCGTATAGTCCAGCTTCTGGGATTATTTGCTCAGCATACAGATTGAATAAGTGTGGTCAAAAGATACAACCCTGACCCACACCTTTCCTGATTTTAAGTCATGCAGTATCCCTCCTGTTCTGTTCCAATGATTGCCTCGTGGTCTATGTACAGAATTCTCAGAGAACATTTAAGTGTTCTGAAATTCCTATTCTTTGCAATGTTATCCATAATTTTTTATGATTCACCCAGTTGGATGTCTTTGCAAAGTCAATAAAACACAGGAAAACATTGTTCTGGTATTCTCTGCTTTCAGGTAAGATCTATCTGACATTAGCAATGATAACCCTCATTCTACATCCTCTTCTGAATCTGGCTGGAATTTCTCACAATTCCCAGCTGATGTACTGCTGCAACTATTTATGAAATTTCTTCAACAAAATTTTACTTGCTTGTGATATTAATTATATTATTAAATAATTTCCACATTCAGTTGGATTACCTTTCTTTGGAATGGGTATGGATATGGATCTCTTCCAGTCAGTTGGCCAGGTAGCTGTCTTCCAAATTTCTTGGCATAGAAAAATGAGCACTTCCAGCATTGCATTCATTTGTTGAAACATCTCAATTGGTATTGTGTCAACTCCTGGAGCCTTGTTTTTTGCCAATGCCCTCAGTGCAGCTTGGACTTCTTCCTTCAGTAACATCCGTTCTGATCACATGCTATCTCCTGAAATGGTTGAACATCAACCAGTTCTTTTTGGTACAGTAACTCTGTGTATTACTTCTATCTTTTTTTTGATGCTTCCTGTGTTTTTTAATATATTTCCCATAGAAATATTTTTTCTTCAGTTCTTTCAGCTTGAGAAATTCCAAGCATCTTCTTCCCTTTTGGTTTTCTAACTCCAGGTCTTTGCACATGTCATTATAATATTTTACTTTGTCTTCTTGAGCTGCCCTTTGAAATCTTCCATTCAGCTCTTTTACTTCATCATTTCTCCCATCCACTTTAGCTACTCAGCGTTCAAGAGCAAGTTTCAGGGTCTCTTCTGACATTCACTTTGGTCTTTTCTTTTTAATGACCTTTGGCTTTCTTCATGTAGGATGTTCTTGATGTGATTCCATAACTCATCTTGTCTTTTGTCATTACTGTTCAATGCATCAAATCTATTCTTGATATGGTCTCTGAATTCAGGTGGTATATACTCAAGGTCGTACTTTGGCTCTCATGGACTTGTTTTAATTTTCTTCAGCATCAGCTTGAACTTGTGTATGTGCAGTTTATGGTCGGCTCTGCAGTCAGTCTCTGGCCTTGTTCTCTTTACACATTTGTAGCCGATTTCCATACCAAAAACAATGATGGGAGGATGAAAATGCAAAACTGGCCAGAAATAATAGAATTCAAATAATCAACTAACAAATATTTTAAAATACCCTGCTTTAAGTTTGTTTGTGCTACAAAAAAAAAAAAAAAATGGATGGGGCAATTCCTCCAAAAGAAAGAAACAAACAAACCCGTTGCCATGGAGTCGATTCCAACTCATAGTGACCCACAGGACAGAGTAGAACTCCCCCATAGTGGTTCCAAGGAGCACCTGGTGGATTCAAACTGCCAACCTTTTGGTTAGCAGCCATAGCTCTTAACCACTACGCTACCAGGTTTTCTAAAAGAAGGCACTCTGAAAATCCTTTTAGTTTTCTTTCTTTTTTCATTCTCTTTGTTTCAGAAAGGCAGTCTGAATTTTATAAGGGAATTGTGATTTGCTTCACCCCACGGCTGACTGTTCTAATATTACCTGTAGACCTCCCAGGGACAATGGACTCCTCCATCCTTATGACACTGTCATTTGCCATCAAAACAATTTTAGCATGATAAAGATGTGCTACAATAACTCCTGATTATAATACATCTTTATTGAGTTAAAATGCTTTGATTTCTAATGACAGAGCAGTGATAGCTCTGAGGTAATTATGGTGAAGGGATTTAGCAGTTGGAAGCCCAGAGTACCACCTGTCATCATATGATGGACTTCGTTGGAGGGAACAGATACCAGACAGGAGGCCAAGATGGCCCAGACTGTAATGAGAACCCCACTGACAGATCCTTGGGTTGTCTGGAGAAATATAGATTCTTACTAAGTTGCCAGCTTTTAGCCTGGAGCTAAAAAGCACAACCCAATGCTCCTTCTCATTCCCTCTGCCCTAACCCACACCTTTATGTTTGAGAGAAAAGATGATTGACTTTATAGCATAAATATACTTTGCTAGTAAAACTGATTAGGAAGTTAGACACATGCTCAGCTCTTGGGAGAGTTTGTTCTGGGGTGGCAGGGCTGGAGCACGTCAGTACATGGGCTTAGATCAGAAGGAGGAAGCTTGAAAATCCACCTTCAAAATAATATTAGTGATGATCATCCCAAACAGTAAATTAACTTCGACATCTAAATGAACAGATGGGTTTATGTTTCTCAAACAAACATGTCACAGTAACAAAGAATATAAAAATTCATCATTCTGATAAATAACCAGTTTCCCCTTAAATTTAGAAATAAGGGAATCATTTTCATTTTGTTTATTGCTTTTGCCCAGGTGATAAGATTGCTCAGAGGGTATTGATTATCTCTGCTCTCCATTGTACCCCACTCACACTCATGTGTATCCTGCTTCTTAGTCTGTGCTTTTCTTCTCCACAGCAGCCCCCGTGACCACAAGGGTTTTAATCATCACCGATGGATACCTCTCCTCTGTAGAGAACACAAACCTGTCCCTCCTGTTTAACCTTGCCCTGCTCTCCTAGAGCAGGAATGGCATCAGGGACGTGCGGGAGGATGCCCTGCATGGCCTCACAAAGTTGTGGACATTGTTGCTGGAACACAACCACATATCCAGCTCTTCGCTCTCTGAACACACCTTCAGCAAGCTCCACAGCCTGCAGGTGCTGGTACTTAGCAACAATGCTCTGAACACTTTGCAAGTGTCCTGGTTTCGAAACACTAGGGCCCTGACCCGGCTCCAGCTGGATGGGAATCAGATCACCAATCTGACAGACAATTCTTTTGGAGGCACACATCTCCCCAGTCTCAGGTACCTGGATTTATCTAACAATTTTATTTCCTACATTGGGAAAGATGCCTTCCAGTCTCTGCCTCAACTGCAAGAAGTGGATCTTTCCCGAAATCAGTTGGCCCACATGCCAGATGTTTTCACACCACTGAAGCAGCTAATATTTCTGAGCTTAAATAAGAACCAGTGGAGCTGCACTTGTGATCTCCACCCCCTTGCCAGGGTTTTAAGAAACTACATTAACTCTTCTGCTCACACGCTCAGGAATGCCAAGGACCTAAATTGCCAGCCATCCACCACAGCTATGACCACTGCAAAGAGCGTGCTAAGGCTGTCTGAGATAAACTGCGATGCCAAGGCTCCCAACCACACTATGGTTCTAAAGGACAGAAGTCCCATTCTCCCAGGGCAGGATGTGACCCTGCTGACTGTCCTTGGCTTTGCAGGTATGCTGCAGAGAAGTGTGCTCCTTTCTTTCATCTTGATGTCCACCAAAAGATGCCTGTCTCAGACAGCTGGAAAAATTAGCCAGGGCTTGTAGAAAGGAGAGGTTGTCAGTAGATATAGGAGAATGATAATGGATTCGGTACAAGTTTCAAGAATTTCCTGTTGCAGAGGAGCCGTCTAGCATAAACAAAAAGGCCCTGGGCCAGAATTTAAGTGTTCTTAGTCCTAGTGGAGGAGCCCTAGAGGTGCAGTGGTTAAGTGCTTGGCTGCTAACCCAAAGGTTGGAGGTGATTTGAACCCATCAGCCATTCTATGGAAGAAAGATGTGGCAGACTGCTTCTGTAAATATTTACAACCTCAGAAATCTTATGGGGCAGTTCTACTCTTTTCTATAGGGTCCCTATGAGTAGGAATCAACTCGACACCAACAGGTTTGGGGTTTTTTTGGAGTCATGGTATAAGAAGCCCTGGTGGTGCAACAGTTAAGCGCTTGACTGCTAATTGAAAGGTCAGCAGTTCAAACCCACCAGTCGCTCACTGGGAGAAAGATGTGGCAGTCTGCTTCTATAAATATTACAGCCTGGGAAAACTTATGGGGCAGTTCTACTCTGTCCTGTAGGGTCGTTATGAGTCAGAATCGACTCGACTGCACCCAACAATAGTCCTGGTAGATAACCAGAACTGTGATCCTAAGCAAGTTAACCTGCCAGCTAAACTTCAGTTCTTGTGTCCGTAATGAAGTAATAAGATCTATATTTCACCCTTTCATTCATCCATTCACCAAAGAGTGCTTGTGCATTTATTCTGAAGCTAGAAGACAGGGATCAAAAAAAAAAAAAAAAATCATGGGATATAGTCCCTTTTCTCAAGGCACTCATATTCATGTGCCTCTCAGTAAGAACCAGTGGGCTTTATCAAGCACAGGAGGATATGCAATTATGACAACCACACACATGCTCCCATAGAGTGGCTGTACAGCACAGTGTTGAAGTGCAGTTAAATTACTCAGATTTGAGTCTTGGCTCTCCTCTTATTAGCTGTGTAACTTTGGGCAAGTTATCTAACTTCTTTGTGCCTTGGTTTCCTCCTGTTTGGGGATTTGCATTCTTCTAAGATTTTTGAAGGTATGCATCAGGGTTGTATCCTTTCACCATACTTATTCAAAATATATGCTGAGCAAATAATCTCAGAAGGTGGACTATATGAAGAAGAATGCAGCATCAGAATTGGAGAAAGACTCATTAACAACCTGTAATATGCAAATGACACAATCTTGCTTGCTGAAAGCAAAGAGGACCTGAAGCACTTACTGATGAAGATCAAAGACTGCAGCCTTCAGTATGGCTTGCACCTCAACACAGAGAAAACAAAAATCCTCACAGCTGGACCAATAAGAAACACCATGAAAAATACAGAAAATATTGAAGTAGTCAAGGATTTCATTTTACTTGGACCCAGAATCAATGCCCATGGAAGCAGCAGTCAAGAAACCAAATGACGTATTGCATTGGGCAAATCTGCTGCAAAAGACCTCTTTAAAGTGTTAAAAAGCAAAGATGTCACTTTGAGGACTATGGTACGCCTGATTCAAGCCATGGTATTTTCAATTACCTCATATGCATGCAAAAGCTGCACAATGAATAAGGAAGACCAAAAAAGAATAGATGCCTTTGAATTACGGTGTTGGCTAAGAATATTGAAATACCATGCAATGGCAATAGAATGAACAAATCTGTCTTGGAAGAACACAGCCAGAATGCTCCTTAGAAGCAAGGGTGGTGAGACGTTGTTTCACGTACTATGAATATGTTATGAGGAGGGACCAGTCCCTGGAAAGGGCCATCAAGCTTAGTAAAATAGAGGGTCAGTGAAAAAGAGGATGGTTATCAATGAGTTGGACTGACACAGTGACTGCAACAATGGGCTCAAACACAGTAAGACTGTGAGGAGGTACAGGACTGGTCAGTGTTTCATTTTGTTGTACATAGGGTTGCTATGAGTTGGAACCAAGTTGAAAGCACCTATCAATGTAACAAGATTTTTGCTTGTCTAGCTCTTTCATAGACTAGCCCATTTCCCCAGAGCAAGGAAAGAGAGGATAATAGTCAAACTTCTAATACTTTATGATATATATATATATATATATATATATATATATATATATATATATATATAATCTACACATCAGCTATTGTTACATTCCATTGGATGAATTATATGAGCTGATGCTTGATGTCATTAGTTGAAGATCAAGTATGCATGAGATTTCTAACTTGATGTGTATGTGTCCGCTTACCCTCATGTCATGTGGTTAACTTCTCTGTTCTTAGGGGTGGCAGTGTTGACAAGAAATGAGAGTGCTTCAAAGCTGGAAGACCAGAGACCCAAAATGTTGTGCAGGAGTAAACTGATATAATTTGAATATGTGCTATAAATAATTATTCCATAGATGTTTCTAGTGAATTGATTGAACATCAGATATTAGCTAATGACAATTATACTTTTTATCAGGATAGACTAAGACTGGCATCAGATCTAGACAATAGAGCTACCATTGGCAGCTTTCAAACCTACTTGGAAGTGAATTCAAATCACAAAGATAAACTGTTTTAAAACCGTGTAAAAAAATTTTTAACAATGTCAACAATTAGATGTGCCAAGAAATAATTTACTACAAAATATAAAAGTAATAGGGAAACAGACATTTTTTTCCTTAAACATGCTTTTTAACATACTAGTCCTAAGGGAAAAAAATTAATAGATATTCCCAATATAAACACACACACATATGCAATAGGTTGTAGGTTCAAAAAAAAAAAAAAAAAAAAAACCACTGCTGTCGAGTCGATTCCGACTCAAACAGGTTTGGAAAAATTTTGGACTAAACAAAGTGAAACAGGCCTACTTACTGTAGCATTTCTCATAGACTTTCATTTTCTAATAAACATTATGAATCTTTAAGAGGAAGATGTAACATAGAACATTTCCCCAACTTCTTTGTAGCATCAATGAGAGCATATTACTAATCTTGCCTTTTCCTATGTTTTTCCAACACAGAAGGATTGTTAGAACACTTTTTAAAAATAGCAATAATGCCCACAGCAATGAAAATTCAACCATCATTCGGCCTGCCTACAAGCTTCATTTGCTGCTTTTGCTCTCTGCACTAACAGAAGGTGACCATATCTGATTGGTAATGGCATACAGCTATATCTCTAGCATCAACAGCAGGACACTGAATGGTTCCTTGCTGTTTAGACACAATTAGAGGAGATACTTGATCCTATAATCCAATGATGCCTACTTTCATTTCAATGGCTAATGCATGTGTTTAAGAAAACTGAGGTGTTCCTTTTCTTTATGATTTAGTTTAGTAACTACATCAGCCATACGAAGTAATCTCTTAATCTTTTTTTTCCCCCTTAACAGTTGAGTCTTCCAAGATCCAACAGGGCAATACAAAACCCAAGCAACAGTGGCAGCAATCATAATCATAAACCGCAATGACTATTCATTGAGCCCTACTGTATCAAAGCACTGTACTAAGCATATCACATATGTTTATTTCACTAATCTCTGAGCGATATTAATTATCCACATTTGACAGATGAAGAAGAACAAGGTTTACAGGTTAGAAAATTTCCCAAGAAAAATGTCATAACAGGGCTTTGAATCCTGGGTTTTCTGACTCCAAGGTAAAAGATAAGGGGTGTTTTTAAAATTTTATTATTTTCAACATTTTAAAACCAAAATCATGTTTGGAGTAATTCAAACACTAGGATCTGGCAATAAAAAAAAAGTTATGATATAGCTTTTGCTGTTACTCTTTAAAATTGCTGTGCCTTTAATACAGATTAAATTATTTCAATATGTTATAGCACTTTCCAAGAGTGTATTATTGTCCAATAAAATGGGTTTATAAAATCTCAAGACCTGGTAAAGTATACTGAGATTGGAGTTGTTTACCAAAAACTGCTATTCTCTTTGGTTAATCTTCATCTTTGACAGAAAAAAATAAATGAAATAACCATGCCTCATTCCCTCTTGTTTCTTTCAGGTTCAAAAAAAATATCTTAAAGTTTTCATTAAAGTTGTCCCCAGAGGAGAGGACCAGACATGATGAATCCATCGAAGAGCCTAGAATGCTAAGATCATTTTATTCACTGTCCCCATCTCCTGAGGAGGGAACTGAGTTCTGTAGGAGAACTGACTTGCTCAAGGTCACAGAGCAAGTTCCAGGCAGAGCTGGGCTTAGAACACAGATCTTCCCTAATCTATAGTGATACCATGTCTTCCTGTAAGATTAGACCACCTAGCATTTTTCATTATCAGAATTTATGGTTTCTTTAAGAATATCCAGTAAACATTTCTGGAGCACCCCTGTACCTGAGTTCTGAGCACTGGACATCACAATGTTGAACAAGACTAAGGAGCTCCTTTCCTCATCATATACTCAATTCTAATGGAAGAGAACAGACAGTACACAAGCAAATGAATAAACGAAAGGAAGAATATCATATTGTGACAAAAAACCCTTTGCTGTCAAGTTGATTCCACCTCTTGGTGACCATTTAGGACAGAGTCGAGCCACCCCATACGGTGTCCAAGGAGCAGCTGGTGGATTGAAACTGCTGACCTTTTGGTTAGCAGCCATAGCTCTTAATCACTGCACCACCATCGCCTCTTATATTGTGATAAGTACTAAGAAAAAAAGGAAATTGATTGTGATAGAAGGGGGGTGGGGATACGACTCAAATATTTTGGGTTGATTATCTAGGTGGTTGGAGATGCTATTTATTGAGATGATAAAAGTAAAGTAGGAACAAGTTAAAGTTCACAGCCAGGTTTGAGAAATACAGCCCTTTACAAATTTATTCAGAGGATAAGCTATACATACATAGAACATAAAATCACAGTACCAGGCAATCTGAGACCAGCTGTCAATCATTTTATCACAGGAGTTCATAGAGGCAAGTGATCTTTGCAAGACAGAAAAAACAGCAAAGGTGTCAAGGAGTTTGAGGTTATTGATTTAGATTTTAAAGGGTAAATAATATTCAAACATGCAGTGATAGGAGAAGGTATTACAAGCATCACTAAGAATATACACAAAAGGTTAGGAATGGGTTTTAAAACCAATGAATTGAAGAGTCTGAAATACAGTGTTTGAATGGGAGTAATAATGAAAAATCAGGCTAGGAAGGGAGATTATGGCCAGATTGTACCGAATCCAGAATGCAAACAAGTTTGGCTTTTATGCTAATGGGAAGCCAAAGAAGTATTTTGAGCTTAGGGTGACATTTAAGGAAGTTTAAAATATGGCAACAGCATGTAGTATCAGTTATTCTGTTTGGGGAGGAGGTTGTGGCACATGAGAATTCCAGGGTATATACTAAATGTGGTTTATTTTTATTGACTCTGGGACCAATGAATAGGAAATAGGAAATTAAACTGGCTCCTTAAAGGCAGAAAAAAAAAAAAAAAGTGTAATGCAGGAATTATCTTCTTTTATCCTGAATGAAAAATCCCCTCTATTTTTTTCTACCAAAGGGATTCTAGATAATAGTGTTTCTTATAATTTTTAAGGTATAAAGAGAAATATCCAAATTGGAAAACAGAACAATGCCATAAAATCACCTCTGTCTGGTTTTATATATTTCCAAAGGATGAGGGACTTGCCACCCATTCTGATGCTCTGAAAGTCTTTAACCTTTATATTTGTGGGCTTCACATTTGATAATTTATATGTTTTTTCCTATGATGTTGTCTTTTAATGGTCTCTCTATTTGTCACAGGAGCTGTTGGTCTCACTTGCCTAGGTTTAGTTGTATTAAACTGGAAACTCCAAAAAGGCAAAGCAAATGAACACACATCAGAAAACCTTTGTTGCAGAACCTTTGATGAATCCCTGTGTGCTCATGAGGCAAGAAATCACCGCACTAAGCTATACTGTAACTGCCACCTAACTCAGGAAAACAGGATAAAGGTCATGTCCATTGTGGGGGCCAGAAAAGAAATGCCACTTTTACAGGAAAACAGCCATCAAGCAACATTGGCACCAGAGTCCACAGCCCTTGACAGATCATTTAGAAACCTGAAAGGGAAGGACCATGGGGCAGACAACAGTTCCTTCTGCCTCGATGGAAGATTGCTGCGGTCAGGATGTACAGAGACTTCTGGGGATAAGGTAGCTTTTAATGAACCAACCTTACTTACAAGATGTTGTCCAGAGAGAGTGAAAAAGCTGAGGAATTGTGAGCCTGGGGAAGTCCAACCTCAAACCCTGTCACAGCATGTAACAAGAACAATAGGTAAGCTTGTCTCATTCTAGAACATTCTGCTCTGTTTAATGCCTCCCGAAGTTTCATCTTGTGATTTTCTTTACATGTGGATGTGGTAAAATCATTGTAGCACTAGTCTACTCCTCTTCTACAGATTCCAGAGCTGTGCGTGTGTGCGTTGGGGGGGGGGGGCGGTGGGGGGGCAGGTAGATGAGGGGTTGATGGAGAGTCCCTACCATCAGGAGCTGAGAATGCATTTCATACCTCCTGGAAAGGGAATTTTGTGATCTCACATCTAACAATGTTAAAAAAAAAAAAAAGAAGAAGAAGCCTTTTAAAATAGCAATAGTGTTGTTAAGATTTATGGGAAGGTGAGTACTGGCTTCTAGTCCAACATCCTTCGAGCTCTAATGCCAATTCTGCAGTAAGCAACCTTCCCAGAGCACGACACGTTAGAAGAATGAGCCTTCTAATGCTAGTGATTCATTTCAGGAATGATGTCAAGAAACATACTTTGCTTGCTGAGCTGTCAGGGATGATAACTTCCCAGTCCAGGGAAAGTCAGGACTTAATTCATCGTCCCATGTTGGGAGCCAAGTGAATCTGGCCGTGACATCTACCCACTATACATGGGCGATGTCAATATTTAGGTAGAAGCAATGCATTAAACGTCTTCCTTTTTCTTTTGGAATAGTAAGGCGATGCTTTCAGGCTCAGCAGTGAAAACTTTGACAGCTGCTCCGTAAAAAGGTTCCTGTCATTTATGTGAATTGGTTTACAACAAGCAGAGCTTTCTCTCAGAATATGAATGACAGAGGTGCTGCACCAAGAAATTCTTACCATAGGGATCTAGCCCTAAGGACGGACTTGGGGACAATTGCATGAGAATGAAACCATATGTTATTTTCATGTGCAGCATAAGGCAGGATGTGAGTTTATGCCATTGTATTCCCCAGACTACAGTTCTTACCAGTTTCTGGGGACTGATGATTTGACTCAAGAGAGGGACGACTGGGGAAGGAAACATCTGCCATAGAAATCTGATCAAATTGGCTTTATTTTATAAAGAAATAAGCATTTAACCTTTCAATAGAATCATACCTTAGGCAGATGTTTCACTGTGCAACGCTTTAAGTTCTCTGTGAGAACCTGCTATACTGAAGGGAATATAGTCAGTGGTCTCTAACCATTCAAACTCAGGGCCGGATTACTGAATAAGCAAGGTATGTATGGGCTTGCTTGTGCATGCTTACTAATCTGTAATGAACAATTTCACCTGGTTTTCACCATGTCAAAAATGTGGTGAAACACATGTGAAATTCTTCACTACAGATTAGTAAGTAAACACAAGTAAACCCTTGCATACTTTGCTTAATGTAAGCCGGGCAGTCACAGCCCCTTTGCCTAGGCAGAGGCATAAAGGGTCCACGGACTTTGAATGCCTTTCACTCCTGCCTAGACATATGTGGGCCTCATTAGCACAGTACAACAGGGTACATACCTGAAGCCTATTTTCAATGGCAACAGCTAAGGGGGAGTGGCAGATTCATGACATTTGACACCACTCTCCCCATTAAGCAGGGTCCTCACCTATCCACATCAGGTGCCTGAGGACTGATGGCTCCACCCACTTCACCTAGCCGCCCACATAAAAAAGATAAAAAAAAAGATAGGGGTCCGAAAATAACCGGTTAATTCCCCGTTTAAAACCTAGCCCCTTATTTCATACAGAAATTACTATTTTGTCAAATCAAATACAATTACTTTTTAAGAAACACTTTGAAATTCTACTATATACCAGACATTGTATTGAAGCTGGTGAGTACAGGTATTTGGGGAGAGAGCAGCCAAGGCCACATCTGCTTCAGGATAGAAGTCAGTAAGGAGGCAACATGCTCTGGTTATGCCTTCTAACTTGGAAACACAGAATAAAAGGATTTCAGGAGTAGAGGAGAATTTAGAGATGGTCTAGTCCAAAAGTTCTTCATATTTATCTGTAAGTCCCATAACTCTCTGAGAATCTGATGAAGGCTACACATTCTTTCCCCAGAATAATTTGCATACCCATGTAAAGTTCTCATAGAGTTCATCCTTCTGATACCTAGAGAGTAAATGACTTCTCTAAGGGCCTTCAGAGAATTAATGGCAGATTTTATATTAGAATTTGGCCCTAGTCTGCTGTTTAAAGGAGTTAAACTCTTCCCTTGTCTCAATAAACAGAAATACTTCACTCTTCCTCTAGATAAAACAATCTTATGAAAAAAGAGAAAAGGAACAGATAAGATGTAATTAATTGCATTATGGTTAAGAGCATGGGGCTTAGTGTCAGAGTTCAAGTCCTTGCCACATCATCTAGCTACCATGTGGCTGGGGAAAAATTCAAACTCTCTAATCCTATTTCTTCATCCATAAAAGTGATAAGGTAATAGGACTTGTCTAATGACTCAGATCTCTTGTGAATATTAAATGTGGGCATATTTAACACAATTCCCAGCTATTAGTATATGCTCAATAAGTGTTAAGTAATATTATTATTTTTAATCACTAATATTATTTTAATATTATTTAACATGTATCATTAATGTTATACTGACACGTACCATTTAAAAGTTCCAGGTAGAGATTGCTACAACACAGACCAGGCCATATTTCAAAATACCTATTCATTTAACAAATGCTTAGTGAACACTGTATGAAGCAATGGGAAATAAGACAGATATGATCTCTGCTTTCATGGAGATAACACTATCAGAAGAGTGGCAGAATCTTTCTCTTTTGTTGTTGAGGTTAGTCTCTGTTTGAAACCTGAACACTACTCAATATTACTCATGTTTTTTCCTAATATTCAGTTCCAAATGGGAAATGAATGAAGAAAACAATTTACTATAATTATTTGAAAGGGATTTAGATATTGTGCATATTTAAACCAAAAATTAATCTAAAGATATACAAATATGAATAATATCTTTACTTCTAATTCTATAACTTTTAGGTCAGCATCACAGCTGATTAAAATATGACCATAAAGAATTTCATTGTAAACACACTAAACTGTCAAATGTCCTTTGTAGGTCTGCTTAAAAATTAGAAAAGTACACAAGAATTGCCATAATCGCAGGAGTCTATTTTTGTACCTTTCATGAGATTTCTAAACATCTGTTTGGTCGAGTGCTAAATTCCTGCATTTATTGTTCAGCAGATATCAGCAGTGACACATTTAGTAGAAGATATGCAACATCCGCTTCAGCCTTGGCAAAAGAAAGTCTTGAAAAGCATTTAACAAATGAATCATGGCAGCCTCCAATAGAAAAAGAAGACAATGCCTTACAACCTCACAGGCAGAGACATTTGATTACAAGCTCATCATCCAAGCCTTTTGAGCCTGAGGAACACTATGGACAAAAGATCACACAAAAACATAGATTAAAATATGATGATCCCTGTGGACTGTTAAAATGGAGCAGGCCTACGTATTTTCAGCCATACAATTCTCTTATCTGCAAATATGTGCCCTGTGATCAATTTCAAGATTATGTGAAAGAAAAGAAGCCACGCTGTAGATACTATTCAAAGCCTGAGAAATGGCAAATCCAAACTAACAGTGCAATAGAAAAATTCCTTACGAGAGAGGACAACGTAGAATTATCAGGGTTATCTGCAAAAGCCAAGAAAACATATTCCCCAAAGAGAGTTAGTTTCCAAGATCCTGAGTTAGTAGGAAAAGGTAGACTGGTGATGTCACCTAAAACAGCAACCCATTGGAAACAGCAGAAAAATCAAAGTAACCAACGGACCAGCTTGGATCTCAAAAAACATAGCAACCTTTGGGAGAGAAATGCAAGAGGAAAATGGTTTACTACTGATGAGCAGCTTCTGAAAAAGAAGAGAATCAATCCATCTGACCTCAAAGGGAAAATTAAAGGACACAATTTAAGGATAAAATTAAATTTACATCCTTTTAGAAAAGTCAGAGTCCATCCAGAACAGCCCTCTCCAGAGCTCCAAGGTAAATGCAAGCATGCATTGTTGTCTCCTAAGAAATTATCCAAAGCTTCTGAGAAAAAAGCCAAAATAAACCTTGTGTCCTCTGCAGATTTTCCCCAACAGCCAGAGAAGGACGGCTACATTAGACTCATTTCAAAGAGGCTGCCTCTCAAACATGCCCCAAAGCAGATACCATCTTACCAAAAAAACACTAAAAATGTACCTCTGCTCAGTGCTGATAACTTGTCTGTGGTCAGCCAGAGCTCTATGGAAGGCAAGTGTCACCCTACTGGTCACATTCCTGATATAAACCCCTCAACACTGCCTCTGCCCACACTCATCGTAACTGAGCACAGGCATTCCTACCCCCAGCTCTCACGTGAGCAAATGGAAGCAACTCACCTGGCACTGGAAGTTCCTGGCCATTCACTAGCTACTTGGGAAAACACAAGAGGTGACATTTTACCATCCTACCATTCTTGGGGGGCTATTCACCAAAGGTCACCAGAGCCCCCTGAGCACATGGAGCAGGACAGATCAAAGACCAGTGAGAGCAGGAAGGCAAACCAGTTTTCTTCGTCCCTGAAAAATCAAATACAACTTCCAGGTGTCCAAGAGACTGATGCCTACAATGAGCAGTGCACTTCAGATCAAAATCAAGCTTTACGACATGGAGAGCAAAAATCTAGTCACACACGACTTGGCAATGAAGAAAGAACACCAATGACAGAAGCCCAGACATCACATCATATTGTGGAAAGTTGCATTAGGGATGAAGTGGAAAATGATGTAGGAGAAAACCTCCCTAGAACAGAAACTTATGATTCTTCTTTCATTCCCCAGACACAACCCAAGAGCAATGTAAAAGTTATGAAGATAAATTCTGTTCCATACAAAAATAGAATAGAGCTTTCCAAGGATACCAGTACTTCTCCTTTTAGTCATCAAGCCATTTGGCATCTAACCAATAGTAGCAAAAAAGGAACTGACAGCGCAAATGCGTTGCCCAGCGATGACAGCACTGAAGCGCTAGAGATAAAAATAGTAGGAGGAGAAGAGAACAAAATACTCCATGAAAGCAAGACAAATTCTGGGATGTTAATTCGGACCACGCAAGTGACCTCGAAAGGCACCACCGAAGAGAAGCAGAAAACTTGGGAAAATGGAAAAAGTGAAAAACATTTATTATACGATTCAAGCTCTGTCAAGGCGACTATTACAGCGAAGGATGTGAGTATCACAAGTTCTCACGAGAATGAAAATCAACCACCTGGCAGTGAAATAGATCTTCAAACTAATAACAACGTATATGATTTAAGAAAAGTTAAAAATATTCAACCAGATACAGATAACAGTGTACATAAAGAAGGTGAAGGGACAGCAAGGACAGCGGAGAAGCGTGAAGTACTTTCCCCCTCACCAGAGTTAAAAGACATTAATTTTGAGGCAGAAAATGAGGTACTTCTAATTCCTACCAGGAGAAATGGAGCTGAAGACTCCGCTCCAAAACCTGCACTGTATCTACCATCTGCTGAATATGCTAATACATCGCCTTTCCAGGCAGAACAAAGTGAACAAAATAACTCAAATAATATTCATTCTCTACGTTAGCTTTCTTCAAAAGCACGCACAAACAGCCCCTAGCCTTTGCATGCATTTCAAATGCATTCTATTGGAGGAAAAATCCTCGGTAATTCTTTGTTAACAATAAAACAAAAGTACACAGTGAAATACAAGGTAAAAATCAAAGGCGGAGCCACCAGATATGTTTGATACAATTAACTGAGATTCTTCCCTAGAGAATGGGAAAATGGGAAAAAGGAAGTTTTGTCTAGTCCTGAAAAAGCAACCGAACATTTAAAAAAAAAAAAAAAAACTTTAAACAAATGAAAGATTAAGAAAAAAAGTATTTGAACAGATTTATACTTGATGTTTATTTTATGGAAATTACTATGCACATCTCAATTAGTGGTATTACAGTATTGCATTCTACACTGCTGATTATATGTTCATATTTGTGCCTGATATGTTTTCTCAATTATGGTATGAAAATAAAAATTGAGCTTTGTTTGTTAACCGTAGCCTAGCTGATGTGCTTATTAGTATATTTCATTTATTTGTAACTGTTTTGTTGACAATTATCCTAGATTTTAAGCAGAAGTCTTCAAAACCCGTTATTTCTCTAAGAGGAAAAAAGGTTAGGATTTCCAAGGCAGTGAGTTTATGCAAAATCTGCGAAATCCTTTAAATCCACTAGGTGGGGATCTTAGCTTCAATTATTTTAAAAGATGAACAAACTCGGGGCTTCAAGATCAACACAATGGATCCTGAACAAAAAGGAATTTTAACTAGCTTTTTTTTTATTGCCAATTGTTATTAACTTAAGATTTTGAAAACTAAATAACTCATTAACATGTAAGCTTTCAAGATTTCATCTCCTGAGTTTAGCAAGCCAGTATTTGGTGTGGGTACTTCTTCTGCAGAATAATTACATGTTCATATAAATATTAGATTTAAAAGCATACTCAGAATAAGCCACACTTATTTGAAAAATGTAGGTATACTCAAACATTTTTTATTATTGATATCCCAGTAAAATGAAGGTATGAAAGCATACCTTCAGGGTATAGAATATTATAATATTTCACCTCTCCTGGTGGGAAAAAGAAAGGTTACAAAGGCAACAAGCTTCCTATTCCCCTATCTCTATTTTTGTCTTGGTCTTTATACCTTTGCATCTACATTGGACATTGTTATAAAGCTTTAAAAAAAAAAAAGACTACGGAATAAATTAAATATTTAAGCTTATATGCCTCACCTATCTTACTGTTGCCCTTCCAATTCAGGATTGCCAGCAAATGATATAACTTTCTTATTTTGAAAGTCCTTAACCTTATTACCTCTCTCTCTTTTCTCCCTGGATTCAAAACTTTTTCTTTGCTTTTAACTCAAGCTTCTTTCTCCTCCATTTTTGTTTGGCCTCTCTGCGTGAGCTTAACTCCTGTGCCATCTCTCTGCCTCCCCCGGTCTCACTTGCATTTCTTTAAGCACCTTTAAGGTGAGAAGAACATCTACGCCAACTTCTTGCAGGATAAGTTCATTCTATTCTAATTGACAGCTTTGCTTAGCCTTACAGACCCAGTTACTTTTTTCTCAGCAGCTATCTTTTCTTTTCACTTTTCTATTTTTCTCTGCATCATCGCCTTACTGTAGAGCCCTTAGCTTTGTTCTCTCCTCTCACGGCAAACAATATGCCTGATACCTAAGGGCTAACAAGTACTCTGGTCAGTAGCTAACTCTCCGAAGGCAGCAATGACAGTTCTCCTGAACTCTTTCCTCTCTTACATTTCCGAAATCCAGTCTTTCACCTTCTTACGAGATTTCCTTTGAAATGGTTCTCAGGTTTACCCTTAACCCTGCATCCCCATGGTAACTATTGTAGCCTTTGCCTTGTAATCAACTGGATTACTGCAATAGCAGCCCAGCAAGTTGCTCTGACTTCAGTCTTTTGCTTCAGGGTCAGCCCACTAGTTCTCTGTCTTTATTGGACATACATCACCTGGGGTGCTTGTTAAAATGAATAGCCTCAGGCTCCATCCCAGATATTTTGATTCAGTAGGTTTAGGATGTTGTTGTTGTGTGCCATTGAGTCAATTCCAACTCATAGCGACCCTATAAAACAGAGTAGAACTAACTGCCTCGTGCGGTTTCCTAGGTTGTAATCTTTATGTGAACAGATAGCCAAGTCTTTTCTCCTGCTGAGCGGCTGGTGGGATTCAACCACAGAACTTGCAGTTAGCAGCTGAGCATTTAACCATTGCACCACTAGGGCTTCCCCCAAATCCTCATTTTAAGAAATATTCCAGGATAATCTGGAGCATACAATTTGCAGTCCGTATATTAAGAAACAATGCTTAGTCACTCCAATGCACCAAAACCAATGAAACTCGTTGCCCTCGAGTGTATTCCGACTCACAGCAACCCTATAGGACCCTATAAGACAGAATGGATTCGAACTGCTGACCTTTTGGTTAGCAGCCGAGTTCCTAACCACTGTACCACCAGGGCTCCAGTCCAATGCACCAAAAAACAAAAACCCAAGCCCGTTGCTGTCAAGTCGATTCTGACCCATAGTAACCCTATAGGGCAGAGTAGAACTGTCCCCCCATAGAGTTTCCAAGGAGCAATTGGCGGATTTGAACTGCCGACCTTTTGATTACCAGCCGTAGCACTTAACCACTAAGCCACCAGGGTTTCCCACTAGGTGATAATTCAGTGCCTGCCTCACTATAGGAACTACATGCATTTTTTTTTTTTAAGTAAATAAATCCTTCATACCAAACTCAGATGAACCCCCCATCCCACCAATTACTTTTATCATACCTCTTTGCTGCTTAAGAGCCTACAAAAATATAATTCCCTAAATGTTATGTCCAAATTCCCCAGTCTGGTTTTCAAGGCTTTCCAATATCTGATCCCATCTACCTGCTAGGACCTTTTCCCACATCTCACTGTTTTCCAGCGAGCATCGCCCATCCGGTAGGCTGGCATTTTCACTGTCCTCTCTATGTTCTGTCTGTCTGGGTCTGACTGAGAAGACACAACTAAGAGACAATATTTGTGCTTCATATTCAAAGAGTGAGGCAAAGACAGACGTGAAAGAATGAGCGGTGAAACTGATAACCTAGAAAGTGATGACCAGGATAGCATGAGGTTAACATCATCTATCTAAAGATGAATTTGTTTCAAATGATGCCTGGTACTGAGGTTTAACCTCTCAGTGGCTACAATGGTTCAATAATGAATGTCCTGTCGGTCTTTTCTCCCAACCAGTTTGCCCATCTTCTATTTGCTTAGATTTTTTGCCTTCTTGCCAACTCACTTCATTCAGAAAGCTTCTGTTTATCCTCACTGTCTCAGCTTAAGTGCCACTTCTTCCTCGAAGGCTTCTTTGACCTGTACTCTCTTTTTGTCCCTCAACTTGCTACAATTCCTTTAGTACACATACTCATTGAATTTTGTTTTCCTTGAAAGCACTCATTTTGGCTTATAACTCTAGAAACATTAATGTTGTTTATTCAATTAATCTCCATCTGACACTCAGCCATAATTTCCACTGAGAGGACCTCATCATTGAACTTTCAGCAGCTCTCCCAGGGAAGTATACAGTGGAGACCCAAATAACTGTTGAAGAAAAAAGGAAAAATTAGCCCTACTATTCCCTTTTTCTTTACTGCTTAGGCTGCTGACGTGGTGAAGACCGGACTGCGCAATGTAATCATGACTTAGGTATATCCCGTACAGAAGCAGCTCAACTTTGTACTCCTGAAGTACACACCACATACACAGTAAAGCGCTTGCAGCCAGGTAGGGCTCACCTCACCAACACGCCCAGACATCGCCAGCCAATTGAGACTTTGTTTTCCAAATATGCTTTCTGTCCATTTTTCTCCCCAAACCTCATCCCCCAGAGCCCAGATGCTGTGCTAATAGGGTTTCCTTTTTACCAGAAAAACTTCCACTAAACACTCAATCTTAGGTCTTTTTCTTACTATTATTTTTTTTTACACTTTAATAGTACCATCTTCAAGCCCTCTTCAGTTTTCTCTTTCTCATTTCCCAAATTCCTGCTTGTGGTTTCCATCCTACCGCTCAAAAAATGTTTTTAGGAGTTGCCAATGATTTGCTTTCATTACCAAGTTAAAATTTCCACATATCCCTATACATAGTCATGAAGAATTAGTTAATAAAAGCAAAAGGGATTTTCTTGGTTGTTATTTTATGTTAGTCTTTGGAACAGGTCACATCCCACAGAGAAGAAAATTCTGTATTAAGTACTTGACATACTTATTCTCAGAAAATATGCCTGAAGTTCATATTGAAAGACATGAAGAGCTTTCCCCAAACTACTTTAAGGCACATATTTTTAAGACAAAATTTTCTGGATGTAGAAATCTAGACAAGAAGACTGGAGGCATTGATAATCCATGGTGGTTTTTCATTCATTTATTCAACCAATATTTCTTGAGCATCTAGGTACAGTTTTAAGTGCTAGGATTACAGCCCCAAGCAAAACAAACAAGTAAAAAAGTTCCTGTTTTTATGAAGCTAACATCTCGGTTGTGAGGGAAGATACTAAACCAATAAATACAGGTATATGTCAGATATATGGGCGGGAGGCAGAGCTTAATGGTCAGGAGAAGAGCTTATTTTTTCTGAGGTACTCTATCCATGTTCCATAAGAATTTTTATTTTTCTTAATAGTAGTCTCATTGTACACTTGTTAGGATGGGTAATGACTTTGTCTGGATTTTATAACGGGAAACTTTTAGAAAAAAAATAATGGGAAACTTGCTTCCTTCTCCCAAACAGCTGTTCTGAGGTTTAGTCTCGTTCTCCTTTGGTAGGATATTTTCCTGAGATAGCAACAGGCCCACTTTATCTGCTGTCTTGCTGGGGAGAGGTAAGGTACCTAAGAAGCATCAAGAATGACTCTATTAGAAAAGGTTAACAGTAAGTAAGATGGTTTGGGCAGGACAAGTGAAGGCCACTAGGCCTTTATATATGAGGATTTCCCATATGAACAGTGTGAACTAAATTGCCTCCACTCAGAGCAGAAGAGGCAATGGGCTGAAGCCAAAACACAAGAATTTCAATTGACGATAAAACATACTGGCGAGGGGATTCTTAGATATTGTACTGAACTGTGTTATCAAGCAAAGGCTGTGGAATCTCCTCCTTTGTCAATCTCTAAGAACGAAATAGACATCACCCTGTCTGGTACAGTTAAGAACGATCTTTTCCTGTAGACAGATGGCCTGGGATTTCATTCTAGGATTAAATGACTGTTTCCTCTTCTTTTAGATCTATGACCATATTTTTAAAATGCTTTTTCCACTGTTTATATTTGCTACTTTATTTATTTCTTCTATAACATTGATTACTCCATTTGGACTATAAATGTATGCTCTTAACCACTTTGTCACACAGCTAGCCAGGGAGGCAGAGAAGGACTAGCACCTAGATTTTCTGCCTTCTGCCTGGGCTACTAAAGTCCACTGGGCCCAGGGTCTTTGCCTAAGGCCTGCCTCGTGATGAAAAGCCAACACAAATCACCTTGTGCCAACTTTCATTCTTCAGAAAATGACTAAGTATGGCTTAAGCATAGATAATAAAATTGCAGCCGAGATGAGCCTGTGACCCATCCTTCATACCCCGGTCTCTCTTTTACTAATCAGTTGTGAGAAACATTTCAAAAGCAGAGAGCGGAAGCAAAGAAATATGAGATACTCAGACTTCTTGAGGCAATTAGAGACTAAAGAGCAGAAGGCAGATCAGTCTTTTTGCCCTGACAGTCTTAAAATATACACTGAAAGTAGACTTTGGAGTTATACTATTTGTGACAGATTTTGACCATAACACATTTTCTAAGAGGAAATAAAAAGTACTCACTTCAGGACAGGCATTCCACCCTCGCATCAGCAGAGATGATATGGGCTTGGGGATGGAATAGCCAACGGGAGGTCTGATGTGGTGGTAAGCCATGTCTGCCGCGGCAGCAGCTGCAAACCAAATGGTCATGTCAAAGTTTTGAGTTTCACATATTTATTTCAAAAAATATATAAGCAGGTTCCCTAGTCGTCAAAATCAATCTGTGGGATACTTGTACACCAGTGTTCATTGCAGTACTATTCACAATAACCAAAAGGTGAAAACAACCCAAGTGTCCTTTAACAGATGACTGGATCAACTAAATGTGGTACACACACACAATGGAATATTTACTCAGCCATAAAAAGAAATGAAGTCCTGATACATACTAGGACACGGATGAACCTTGAAAACATACTAAGTAAAATAAGCCAGAAACAATAGAACAAGTATTTTACCGTCCCACTCATGTGAAGTATCTAGAATAGGCAAATTCACAGAGACTGAGAGATTAGAGGTTACCAGAGAGTCTGTGTGTGTGGGGTGGGGGACTGGAAGTTATTACTTAATGGATACAGAATGAAATGAAAAAGTTTTGGAAACAAATAGTGGTTTTAATTATTTTATCACACACAAAAAAATGCTCCCCCCAAAGCCAATCTGTACAACATCAGATAAGATTAAAACAGGCCTCTCTGCTTATTTTTTTAGTGTTTTAAACAAAATGGTGCATATTTTGATACTATGAGTTTATCATTGTTTACTCATTTGGTTATTCAGTCAACAAATACTGATCAGAGGGAATTTTTAAAAAGTACAAAGAAACAGTGACCCAGGAGCATACAAAGGCCAAGTAGTTTAGAGTGACTGGCTCCTATAGGGTTCCTATGAGTCAGAGTTGACTTGATGGCAATGGGTTTGGTTTGGGTTTGGGGTGTGCACAGGATTTTAAAGGAAGTAAAGATTGAGAGGTAGATTGGACCAGTCTGTCCAATGTAATATATTCCAGGCTAAAGGGCTTAGCTGATACGTAGCAAGAGATGTAGAGCCATTGAACTTTGTACTTCTGAAAACACCTGTATCACTCGGGCAGAATAGATTTTTTTTTTTTCGTTTAACCCTATTACCGGTTATAGGAATGCTTGGACTTTAATTATTAATAATATTAAACTATTAATTGCTAAACTCTGCTAAACCCATTGCTGTCTAGTTGATTCCGACTCATGGCAACCCTATAGGACAGAGTAGAGCTGCCAGATATGGTTTCCAAGGCTGTAACCTTTATGGAAGGAGACTGCCACAACCTTTTCCCGCAGAGTGGCTGGTGGGTTCTAACTGCCTATCTTTCGGTTAGCAGCCAAGTGCTTAACCACTGTGCCACCAGGGCTCCTTTTTTCTGAATATTACTCACTTCAAATTTCCCATTACTGTAGAGTGTCTGTGTTATTCTTGGGACTTCACTGTAGGTTCTCCATCACTAAATATTTTCCTGTCCTGCACCCAGAGATTTCTACAACCCTTTGAAAAGAAACTTAACAGCTACTTTTATAGAACACACCACAATATTCATAGCAATCATGCAAGGTAGGTATTATCTTTACATATGTATGTGTGTGTGTGTGTGTAAATACTTTTTAAAATTTTATATATAATATGGACTGCCAAAAGAATGAACAAATCTGTCTTGGAAGAGGTACAACTAGAATGTTTCTTAGAAGCAAGGATGGAGAGATCACATCTCATATCCTTTGGGCATGTTATCAGGAGGCACTAGTCCCTGGAGAAGGATGTCATGCTTGGTAAAGTAGAGGGTCAGCAAAAAGAGGAAGACACTCAATGAGATGGACTGACACAGTGGCTGCAACAATGGGCTCAAGCATGACAATGATTGTGAGGATGTTGCAGGACCGGGCAGTGTTTCGTTCTATTGTACTTGGGTCTCTATGAGTCGGAACCAACTTGAAAGCACCTAACAACAACAAGTAATTGGTAAGGAGACCCCAGTTGGTGCAAATTGTTAAGTGTTCAGCTACTAACCAAAACATTGGTAGTTTGAATCAACTTAGAGATGCCTTGGAAGAAAGGCCTGGTGATCTAGTTCCAAAAACCCTGCGAAGCACGGTTCCTCTGTGAAATTCACAGGGTTGCCATAAATTGGAACTGACTCAACGGCAACTAGTTTTTTTTCTAGTTTGGTGGTTGGTACAGCCAGGAATCAAATCCAGATCTGTCTTGTTCCAAAGTCTATGCTCTCTTTAGCATATTTTGCATTGAAAATACTTTGTAAACAACACATGAAGCTCTTTCTGTTCCTCAGAAATAATTGCTCTGTACCAGCGGGAGGCTTAAATTCCAGGTCATTGCTATTTCCTGTCTGCCAGATTGTTGTGTCCTAAACCTCTGTCTATATTTTAATAACTTTTGAGATATGACTGATAATCCCTGCCTCTCCCTCACCAAAATTTACCCCACTTAAATTCTATTTATCATTAACTTCCAGTAGGTTTCGTGAAATTAAATGCAATGTAACTTAACATTTTGCTTTATGGGTCATTCAGAATTACTACCTAATTTTACCAATTGTAAAATAAGTACTTGCCCAACGTAGAAATTTAGAAAATAAAAAGATTTAGAAAGAATAAAATCTTATTATTCAGAAGAACCAGTGTTAAAATCTTATCATACTACCGTTGGATATTTCTTCTCTATTTATATCCTTGAGCTTCTGTTGGATATACAATTATATAATCCTTTTTTTTCCTAACTTAAATATAAGCATTTTCCCAAGTTATTAAAACTTTATGTTAACATTTTATTTAGTGATTCTGCATTTAGTGGGATTTATTTAGCCATTCCTCAGTTTTATCTTACTGCAAATTTGGGTGAAAACACTTCAAAGAATATCTGTTTAAAATATGACTCTCTGTTTCACAGGTTATTTATTTACAATATTTTATGGCATGGAATAAGTATGTCAAAAGGCAACTACTTTCAAGACTTTTCATACCTACTGATAAACTGCTTTCCTAACCAGTTGTACTTATAACAAGTATATGGGAGGGCTAATTTACACCTGTCCCAGAATTGGGTATTCTATTGTATAAAGGATTTTCCTAATTTGAAGTGGTTAAGAGCTTGGCTGCTAACCAAAACATCTGCAGTTTGAGTCTACCACCCATTCCTTGGAAACCCTGGGAGGCAGTTCTACTCTACCCTACGGGGTCGCTATGAGTCGGAATCAACTTGACGGCAATGGGTTTGGTTTTTTTGGTTTAGGGGACACAAATGGTTTGGAGTTGGCTAACCTAAGGGTTGGCAGTTGAAAACCACCCAGCAGCACTGTGAGACAAATGCGTGATGATCTGCTTCTGTTAAAGTTACAGCCAAGAAAACCCTATGGAACAGTTTTACTCTATAACACATGGAGTCACCATGAGTTGAAATCGCCTTGAAAGCAATGGGGTTTTTTTTGTTTGTTTGTTTGTTTTCAGTTTGCTATTTGGGAGGTAAATATATCAGCTCACTTTTGTTATTTAAATTGCATTATTTGATAAGTAGTGAGCCTTAATGTTTTTCCAAATATTTATTAGTTATTTGTACTTAAAATCTGAAGTCCATATTCTTTGTCTACCTGCCTACTGGCATTTTAATGTTTTTTTAAAATATTTATTGTGCTTTAAGTAAAAGTTTACAAATCAAGTCAGTCTCTCATACAAAACCTTATATACACCTTGCTATATATATTTACTCCTAGTTGCTCTCCCTCTAATGAGACAGCACATTCCTTCTCTCCACCCTGTGTTTCTGTGTTCATTCAGCCAGCTTCTGTCCACCTAGGCCATCACATGGCACCTCCAGACAGGAGCTGCCCAGATAGTCTCATGTGTCTACTTAAGCCAAGTCTACTACTCACCAGGATCATTTTCTATCTTGTAGACCAGTCCAATCCCTGTCTGAAGAGTTGGCATTGAGAATGGTTCCTGTCTTGGGTTACAGAAGATCAGGAGACCATGACCTCCGGGGTCTCTCTAGTCTCAGTCAGACCGATTAAGTCTGGTCTTTTTACTAGAATTTGGGGTCTGCATCCCACTGCACTCCTACTCCTTCAGGGATTCTCTGTTGTGGTCCCTGTCATGGCAGTCATCAGTTGTAGCTGGGCGCCTTCTAGTCCTTCTGGTCTCAGGCTGAAGTACTCTTTGATTTATGTGGCCCATTCTGACTCTTGGGCTCATACTTACCTTGTGTCTTTGGTGATCTTCATTCTCCTTTGCTCCAGGTTGGGTTGAGACAAATTGTTGCCTCTTAGATGGCCACTTGCTAGTGTTTAAGACCCCACCCAGATGCCACTCTCCACAATGGGATGCAGAATGTTTTCTTAATAGTTTTTATTATGCCAATTGACCTAGATATCCCCTGAAACCATGGTCCCCAAACCCCTGCCCCTGCTACTCTGGGTTTTGAAGCGTTCAGTTTATTCGGGAGACTTCTTTGCTTTTGGTATAGTCCAGTTGTCCTGACCTTTCCTGTATTGTGTGTTGTCCATCCCTTCACCTAAATCAGTTATTGTCTATTATCTAATTAGTGAATCCCCCTCTCCCTCCCTCTATCCCTCTACCCTCTTGTAACCATCAAAGAATATTTTCCTCTCTGTTTAAACTATTTCTTGAGTTCTTATAATAGTGGTCTCATACAATATTTGTCCCTTTGCAACTGACTAATTTCCCTCAGGATAACGCCTTCCAGGTTCCTCCATGTTATGAAATGTTTCACAAATTCATCGTTGTTCTTTATCGATGCATAGTATTCCATTGTGTGAATATACCATAATTTATTTATCTATTCATCTGTTGATGGGGACCTTGGTTGCTTCCTTCTTTTTGCTACTGTAAACCGTGCTGCAGTGAACATGGGTGTGCATATATCTGTTCGTGTAAAGGCTCTTACTTCTCTAGGATATATTCCAAGGAGTGAGATTGCTGGATCGTATGGTAGTTCTATTTCCGGCTTTTTAAGGAAGTGCCAAATCGATCTCCAAAGTGGTTGTACCATTTTTCATTCCCACCAGCAGTGTATAAGTGTTCCAGTCTCTCCACAACGTTTATTATTCTGTGTTATTTAGATTACTGCCGGCCTTGTTGGAGCAAGATGGAATCTCACTGTGGTTTTGAATTGCATTTCTCTAACGGCTAATGATCATGAGCATTTCTTCATGTATCTGTTAGCTACCTGAATGTCTTCTTTAGTGAGGTGTCTGTTCATATCCTTTGCTCATTTTTTAATGGGGTTATTTGTCTTTTTGTAGTTGAGTTTTTGCAGTATCATGTAGATTTTAGAGATCAGCCGCTGATTGGAGATGTCATAGCTAAAAACTGTTTCCCAGTCTGTAGGTAATCTTTTTATTCTTTTGGTGGAGTCTTAGGATGAGCATAGGTGTTTGACTTTTAGGAGCTCCCAGTTATCTAATTTCTCTTTTGCTGTTTTTTTAGTTCTGGTAATGTTTTGTATACTGTTTATGCCATGTGTTAGGGTTCCTAGCGTTGTTCCTATTTTTTCTTCCATGAACTTTATCGTTTTAGATTTTATATTTAGGTCTTTGATCCATTTTGAGTTCGTTTTTGTGCATGGTGTGAGCTATGGGCCTTGTTTCACTTTTTTGCAGATGGATATCCAGTTATGACAGCACCATTTGTTAAAGAGACTACTTTTTCCCCATTTAACCTACTTTGGGCTTTTGTCAAATATCAGCTGCTCATATGTGGATTGATTTATGTCTGGATTCTCAATTCGGTTCCATTGGTCTATGTATCTGTTGTTGTATCAGTACCAGGCTGTTTTGACCACTGTGGCGGTATAATATGTTCTAAAGTCAAGTAGTGTGAGGCCTCCCACTTTGCTCTTCTTTTTCAGTAATGCTTTACTTACGTGGGGCCTCTCTCCCTTCCATATGAAGTTGATGATTTGTTTCTCCATCTCATTGAAAAATGTCACTGGTATTTGGATCGGGATTGCATTGTATGTATAGATCGCTTTGGGCAGAATAGACATTTTACAATGTTGAGTCTTCCTATATATGAGCAAGGTTTGTTTTTCCACTTATGAAGCTCTCTTTTGGTTTCTTGCAATAGTTGGACTTCGTAGTTTTCTTTGTATAGGTCTTTTACCTCTCTGGTTAGATTTATTCCTAAGTACTTTATCTTCTTAGGGTCTATTGTAAATGGTATTGATTTGGTGATTTCCTCTTCCTTCCTCTCTTTGTTAATGTAGAGGGATCCAACTGATCTGTGCATGTTTATCTTGTATCCTGAAATTCTGCTGAACTCTGCTATTAGTTTCAGTAGTTTTCTTAAGGATTCTTTAGGTTTTTCTTTGTACAAGGTCATGTCATCTGTAAACAGAGATACTTTTACTTCTTCTTTGCCAACTTGGGTGCTCTTTATTTCTTTATCTAGCCTTATAGCTCTGGCTAGGACCTCCAACACAATGTCGAATAAGAGTGGTGATAAAGGGCATTCTTGTCTGGTTCCTCTTCTTATTGGGAATGGTTTCAAACTCTCTCCATTTGGGATAATGCTGGCTGTTGGCTTTGTATAAATGCCCTTTACAATGTCTAGGAATTTTCCTTCTATTCCTATTTTGCTGAGAGTTTTTATCACAAATGGATGTTGGACTTTGTGAAATGTCTTTTCTGCATCAATTGATAAGATCATGTGGTTCTTGTCTTTTGTTTTATTTATATGATTACATTGATTGTTTTTCTAATGTTGACCCATCCCTGCATACCTGGTATGAATCCCATGTGGTTGTGGTGAGTTATTTATTTATTTTTTTGATATGTTGTTGAATTCTATTGGCTAGAATTTTGTTTAGGATTTTTGCATCTAAGTTCATGAGGGATATTGGCCTGTAATTTTCTTTTTTTGTGGAGTCTTTACCTGGTTTTGGTTTCAGGGTTATGTTTGCTTCATAGAATGAGTTTGAGAGTATTCCATCCTTTCCTATGCTCTGAAATACCTTTAGTGGTAGTGGTGTTAACTCTTCTCTGAAAGTTTGGGAGAATTCTCCAGTGGAGCCATCAGGGCCAGCGCTTTTCTTTGTTGGGAGTTTTGGATTACTTTTTCAATCTTTTCTTTTGTTATAGGTTTATTTAGTTGTTCTGTCTCTGTGTTAGTTTAGGTAGGTAGTGTGTTTCTAGAAATATGCCATTTCCTCTAGGTTTTCATATTTGTTAGAGTGTAACTTTTCATAGCACTCTGTTATGATTCTTTTAATTTCAGTTGGTTCTGTTGTGATATCGGCCATCTCATTTCTTATTAGGGTTATTTGCTTCCTCTCCTGTTTTTCTTTTGTCAGACTGGCCAATGGTTAATCGATTTTGTTAATCTTTTCAAAGAACCAGCTTTTGGTCTTGTTAACTCTTTCAACTGTTTTTATGTTTTCTATTTCATTTAATTCTGCTCTGCTTTTTATTATTTGCTTTCTTCTGGTGCCTGAGAGTTTCTTTTGTTGCTCTCTTTCTATTTGTTCAAGTTGTAGGGATAATTCTTTGATATTGGCCCTTTCTTCTTTTTGTATGTGTGCATTTATTGATATATTGCCTTGATTTCCTCTCCATATGGAAGATCTATGCCTATTTTATTTAGTCCCTCTTTGATTGTCATCTTTTATGTAATGACTTCACTGATTCCCTGTTTTGAGCTTTTTGGATTTTTTTAGTCTTGATTTATTTTTATGATTTCACTATCTGAGTTGATATCTGGATGCTCTGTTCTGTGTTCTAGTGATGGGTCTATATCTGATATTATTGATTTTCTATCCAGAGGATTCCCTTCAGTATTTCTTGTTGTTTTGGTTTGTTTTTTGCAAATTCCCTAAGCTTCTGTTTATCTGTAAATGTTTTAATTTCCCCTTCATATTTGAGAGACAGATTTGTTGGATATATGATTCTTGGTTGGCAATTTTATTCTTTAATGCTTTATACATGTCATCCCATTGCCTTCTTGCCTGCATGGTTTCTGCCGAGGAGTCCAAACTTATTCTTATTGATTCTCCTTTGTAGGTGACTTTTTGCTTATCCCTGGCTGCTCTTAAAATTTTCTCTTTATCTTTGGTTTTGCAAGTTTGATGATAATACGTCTTGGTGACTTTCTTTTGGGATCTACCTTGTATGGGGTTTGATGAACATCTTGGATAGATATCCTTTCATCTTTCACGGTATCAGGGAAGTTTTCTGCCAACAAACCTTCAACAATTCTCTCTGTATTTTTTGTTATCCATCCCTGTTCTGGTATTCCAATCATTCACAAGTTATTCTTCTTGATAGAGTCCCACATGATTCTTATGGTTTCTTCATTATTTAAAATTCTTTTATCCAATTTTTCATCAAATATATTGGTGCCAATTGATTTAACCAGTTCGTAGATTCTGCTCCTGTGACTTTCTATTGAGCTGTATCTAATTCTGTAATTTTATTGTTAATCTGAATTTCTGAATGCTGTCTATGAATTCTTGCAGTTTATTAAATTTTTCATTATGTTCTTGAATAATCTTTTTAATTTCTTCAAGTGCTTTATCTGTGTGTTCCTTGGTTTTTTCTGTTTGTTGCCTGGTCTCATTCCTGATGTCTTGAAGAATTCCATACATTAATCTTTTGTATTCAGCATCTGATAATTCCAGGAATACATCTTCATCTGGGAGAGTCCTTGATTCTCTGTTTTGGGAGTTTGTTGAAACAATCGTGGTCTGCTTCTTTATGTGATTTGATATCGACTGTTGTCTCCAAGGCTTTTATAAGTTATGTTAATTTATTTTATGTTTGCTCACTGCATCCTAGTTTGCTTTCTGTTTCAATACAGCCAAGTAGGCTACTAGAGTGAGCTAGCTTGGTTACTGGAGCCTTTGAAGCACTAATGTCCTGTTACCAGATGGATAGAGCTGTTACCTGGTATATGAGCCTAGGAGTCCATTCACTATTCTTGTATCGATTCAGTTCAGGTGTCCTGAGTCAGTCACCTAGTGTGTGGTGTAGGTTCTCACCTACTATCTTAGAGGAGCAGTGGTGATGGATGTATGCACTGGTTTCTGGTAGCAGTAGGGAGTCACACTCTGAGGAAGGCAGGGGGCTCACAGCCTCCTCCCAAGTGTCAGTGAGAAGGAGTGTCTCTGTTCTTTAGAGCGCTCTGGTGGGTAGGTTCTGCAGCTGTACCTTAGGCACCCAATGCTTATAACTGTAAGAACTGGTAGGCACCACTGTCCTTTTGCAGGTGTCTAGGTTGTGTGGATGGAGCCTCCACTCCTCAGGCCCATGCTGTGGGTAGGTGAAGGCCCTGTTTAATAGGCAGAGTGGTATCAGACCTCCAAAACCAGCCTCTCCACTGTACAGCTGAAGCAGTTACAGTCAGACCTCAAACAGATTTGCCCTTGCAATGTAATAGCCACCTGGATCTATGCTGGGGTGAGAGGCAAAATCTGTGGATCACTTATGCCTGAACTGGAGCTGCTTCTGCTCTGAGGTTCCAGACTAGGGGAGACTGCAGAGTATTTCCCCTCCCGTTTGTTAATTTGTTCCTTCTGCCAGGTCATGAGAATGGCTCATGGAGTGCAGCAGGTTTTATCTCAGGCCCAGGGAAATCAACTGTTAATGCAGCCATCTGGGACAGAGTGGGGAGAGATCAGATAGATAGGAGAGAGTTCTTTCAAAAGAAGGAGCTATTAGATCTGTGTGCAGTAAATTAGGCAAAATCAGTTATCTTGTGTCAAGAGCACTGTTTTATCTCAGATTCCAGAGGCGTGTGTAGCCTGTGTGTGATGGCTGGGTCCCCGCTGAGATTGCTCCAGGGAGTTAGGGCTGGGTCTCCGCCAAGATTGCCCCAGGGGGTTAGCACTGCGTCCTCACGCTTGCCTTCTTTCACTGAAGAAGCTATGTCCTAAACTCCACTGCCAGTCCCGCAGCTGTCATACCAGAGGGTTGGGGTACTGGCACTTCTGTTGCTTTCTTTCACTGAAGCAGCTGCTTCCTAAATGCCACAGCAAGCCCCATTGTAGACACTCCATAGGGTCAGGGGTGCGCCACTCTGCTTGGCTTCTTTCACTGAAGCTGCCATGTCTCTGGAAACTACCATCAGCCCCACCACAGTTGCGCCAAAGAATGGTGTCAAGGGATCAGAGCTGAGGTGCTGCTCAGGCTAGGCAACTCGTCACTGCTTCTGCACCATGTCTCCCTCCCCTGTCGCTCAGACCGATTCCTTAATTTTTTCTTTAATGTTCACAGTTTCTAGTTTGTCATATATATAATCGATTCACTTGTTTTTTTGGGTCTTTGTTGTAAGAGGGATCTGCTGAAGCTTCTGGCTAGTTCACCATCTTGGCCCAGCTTCATGTTTTCTTACAACAGCTGTCTTAATTGTGTAATGGTTTCAGGTTAAGGGAAGAGTTAGGAATTTCATTTCCACTCTTGCCTTCAGTGTCCTTTGTAGAATATTTGCATTGTCACATTTGCCAACCATTTCTAGCTACTATCAGGTAGAATTATAATTGCTGACACCAAGAAAAGAAGAAACAAAAGATTGATCAAAACATATTTAGCAAACTTAATATGACTTGTGAAATGTGTCCTTTGTGCCAAAAAACTAGGTATATTAGATTCCTTACATTGGCTACTCTTGACTATTTTTAACCCTTTCTGGAATGAGGTAAATAATTAAGTAAACTAATCATCTGTTTGCTTGCGATCATTGCTTAATGATCATTGACCTTCTAAGTCTACTCTAGTTTTCCACCTTATGACCTTTTTGATACTGTTGAGCCATAAGCACAGAAACCTGTATAGGGAGTAAATTTTAACTAATTATACATATCCTAATGGGTATAGAAGAAGCCCTGGTGGCCTAGTGCCTAAAGTGATTGACTGCTAACGAAAAGGTCAGTGGTTCGAAACCACCAGTGGCTCCTCAGGAGAAAGATGTGGCAGTCTGCTTCTGTAAAGATTTATAGCCTTTGAAACCCTGTGGGGTTGCTATGAGTTGGAATTGACTCAAAGACTGTGGGTCTGTTTTTTTTTTGGGGGGGGGGGAGGTAATGGGTGTGGAGGGCCTATTCACAGATTGAGTTAAACTTAGATGTAGGGGCAATCACCTCCTTTGAAACTCTTTTAGACCCTGATATCAAGTGTATAGACTTACTTGTTTGCATCTTGGCACAGTGTCTGGAAAATCAGTTTAAGATGAATGATATTTAATTCTTCATTATTCAAAGTGGATTTTCCAAGGCCTTGGCATCTCCTTCTCCCTTTTACTTTATGTACATTTGGCAGTGATATTACTCATTAACACTTCTGCCAGAAAGTGGGAAATACAACATGAGTGGTCATGGAATTGAAATTTGCTAGCTTTGAGATTGCTTTGTCAGTCTTGTCTAGATGGCCATGTTATACTAACAGCTGGGATATTTTTCTGGTATTCCAGGTTCAGGAAAGAGACTGTCAGCCCATTAATCAAATTTTTACCTTGATTCCTACATAAAATATGTTAAATGATTTATGTAAATGTTAATTCTGATTTTCACAAATGAAATTTTGCCATTAAAACAGAATAAGGCTAATTTTCTTTTTTAAGGCTAATTTAGAAAATGTCAATAGCTACTGAGCAACTATTATTTCTTCAACACTGCCCTGAGATAATTAAGCTTAATAAAACTTAAAATCTAGAGTCTAGGGTAGCACTGTCTAATAGAACTTTCTTCAATGATGAAAATACTCTGGGCTGTTCAGTATGGTAGCCACTAGCCATATGTAACTACTGAGCACTTCAAATGTGGCTATGTGTTGATTCTTGGTGTACAAATGAAAGAGTTCAAGCTTTTTAATTTTTTTTAACTTTAACTAATGTAATTTAAATTTAAACATTCATGTTACAGGTGGCTTTTGTTTTAGACAGATAATTCTAAAGCAAAGCTTTCTTCCACTCCCATTTCCTGAATAATGATACTTGAGGTAAACGCAATATTGTGAGTCGGCCTTAAGGGTCTATATAACCATGGTATCCATTTTGTGGATTCAAGTTCTTCATCATTTATCAGTACTATATCAAGGAAAGAAAAGCCTTGAACTGAGATTGTCAGTGCTGTCTCTCAAAAGAGATAAGACAGTGAGCTACAGAACAGGCATTCAGTACAAGTGATAATTTTCATTTACTTATTCATGTGACGAAACATATTGAGGATTCTATGTAATTGGTGATAAGCTAGGAAAAAAATCTGTATAGTGTAATGCTTTTTAGTAAAATTTAGTGAATGAATAAATGGATAATAAGGAAATTAATGACTGCTTCTTATGGTCCAATCATAAATTCTGACATGTGATTCCTTTGGCTTAGAATGCTCTTTCCTACCATCTTTTCCTGCCATAACATCTACTGTCATTTAGGTCTTAGCTTAGATGGAGTTTCTCTGGCTGTCCTTCTTGGATATTTCCATAGCCCCCTGCACTATCTATCATAGCATATATTACACTTAATTGCTAATTTACTTGCTTGCCTCTGCAAATAGATTGTAAGGCCTGTGAAGTTAGGAACTGTGAACTTTATGCCACATGCCTAACACAATGACTGGCAATTAGTAGGCATTCAGTAAATAAAGTATTTACTGAATGAATCAATAAATTAGGTAAGTCAAAATATGATTTTACTGGAAAATAATATAGATTCTGATATATAAGACCTGGTAAACATTTACTGAATGAAAATTTGGATTAATGCCAATTAACATCTTACTCATTATTATGTTTTCAGGCTAGAACACAATGCCTAGCCATCAAGAAACATTGTCGAATGAGTATAATAGTTTAATATTAAATTACAACAAAATATGATGAATTATTGAAATCTGGTGGCATATTTGGTCTATAACATTTTCTTTTGTTTGAAACATTTGGGGAAAAAGGTTTTAATAAACTGAAGGAGTACAAGATCTTCAGAAATGCTCTTAACCAGGAAATCTGGAGGCCTGATTTCCAGTCTGGCTTTGCTCTTAACTCTCTGTGAGATCCTAATTAATCCAATTTGCCTCTGTGGGTATTAATTTCTCTAAATGTAACATGAGGTGGTGAGGAGGTAGTATAATGTTTATGAGTACCTGCTTTGGGGAGCCATGCATTTAAGCCTTGCCTATAAAAAAATAAAAAATAAATTTTTATTTTTTATTTTTTTATACTTCATACTACATGTGACATTGAGCCTATGTCTTGTCCTAATAGAACCTAAACCACAGGTTGTTATTAGGATTAAGTGAGATAATGTACATACAGCACCTCACACACTGTTGGCTTTCAATAAGTGTTAGCTGATGTTGTCCCTGTTATTATTATCATCTATAGATATAAGTGTCTTACTGATTCCTGTTAGTCTGGACCTAAGAACTAAATATCTGAAACATCCTTGTACATTTTCTGTTCCGTTTGAACCAGAAAATTTAGTTCCTTTTGAGACATTTTCTCTCTGAGTATGAATCCCAACTAAAACATTACATTGAGTTACTGCAAATTTCTAAGCTACAAACCATCTCTTGTCATCCGCTGCAGCTCATAATGCAATCTGGCCATTGCAGAGAGGATGACTATGCAGCGCTCCATGATGAATTTAATTAGTGACATACTGCTAATGGATAAATTGGTACTAGAATCTGAATTCCTAAAATAACTTATCATGTTTCCTCTCCCTTTTTATAAAATTAAATCTCAGCATTCATATAAAAAAGAGGGAAGTAAGTTTTGACTAAAATAAAATTAGTAAATTTTTTTTTTTGTTGTTTATGTGTGTGTTCTTAAAAACACAATTGACCCCACTTCATTGCTTTTAATGTGCAAGGTTGTGGTGAGACAATGCAAATGTGTTCCACCAACCCAGCAAGCACTAAGATGCTCTCTTTGTTAACCTGACACTTTTCAATGATGTATCAGCAGAGTATATAGCATCTGAGAGGGACCATGCAATTGCAATCTTGAGATTATACTAAGAATGGCTTAATTTTTTAAACCACATCCCATTCTCATTATAGACTGTCAGTAGAATAGATTAATTTGCACCATTGTCTGTTCTCATCGCAACCTTTGTCAGTATAATGAAGTATTGGAATGTTAATATCAGCTATATTCATAGAAATACCACCATCCATTGGACCGATTTGATCTTTCCAGTGATCTGTGTAGTGACTGGCTAGCTCTTGTCTTTTCAGTGATAAACCAGTGAGGATTAGCACAGCAAACATGCGATTTCAGAACTTTAGCTTGCTCCTGTTTTCCTACTATTTGTCAAAACGTAGTCCACATCACCTTATAACGTTATTATGTTCAGGATGCTTTAGGGCCCTCATCCTATATGGAGAAGAGCTAACCATCTAACATTTAAGCAAGGGTTGCAAACTCAAATGGCTACATATCAGACCTGTGACATAATTGTGTTTCTAAATGTACTTTAATTCATATATTTTTAAAAAATAGTTGTGAGAAAAAAAAAAAAAAAAGCCTGCAATCCATTTTGGCTGTAGAACTGACAGTTTGCAACTCTGAGCTGGAGTCTCAATATGAAGTCTTATCAAAATCAGGCAAGAATAAGTTTGCAGACATTCTTAATTTACTGCTATATCCTTGGTTAGAGCCTGGCATTAAGGATGCCAAGAATCTCCAGATATAGAGTTGAATCTTCTTGTAAACCAGCTGGCATTACACATGAAGACAAAAGGAAAATAAGAGGCTCTCTTCTTTGGCCCCAGACTATAATCTGAAAGTGATCTAAAAAATTGGGCACCTGGTTGTAAGGGAATTATATTGAATAAAATACATATTGACGGATTAATTTATCCCAGCCTTCTTTAGTGTCTCTTGATACATCAGAGCAGACAGGGCCAGGAAAGAATGAAAATTGGGGAGGGAAGGGTTAGTGCTTTTCTCTGAAATTTATCCAGACCAGCTTATGTTTGCCAGGTCATGCCAGCTCCTCTCTCATTTTGCCTAGTTCTTCTCTTTCTGCCTGGCTTCACATCTTGGCTTCTTCTCCTTCTAATCTCATCACTCCTCTCTCAAATCTGCTCCTCTTCCTGTAACCACCATCCTCCTGCTGGATAAGCCAGAAGCCTGGAAGTCATCATTGACTCCTCCCATTCCCCATGCTGCCACCTCAATCCATCACAAGTCCTATTAAAATCTCCCCAAAACAGCCCCTCCTTTCTCTTCCAAATCTACTACCCAAGTTAAGGTCTTACGAATTCTCATCTAGACAACTGGTCTTCTTACCTCTGGTGTTGAACTCTGTCACTTCAGCCTTTAGTTTGCAGCAAGAGAGTGTGTTCTAAAATAATAATAGGTTTACACTATATCCTTGCTTAAAATCCTATAGTGACTTTTTGTGGTTGGCACACAAGACTCTTCGCCACCTGGTTTCAATTTACACTTACAGCATTGTGTCCTGGGAATGACTGCCTTGTACTCTTCAATTCATTCTTATTGAACTACTTGTGGGTCTCTTATGCCTGTGCACCTTGCCAATAATGCTTCCTCTTGGAACACCTTCTCCACCTTCCCATGCTTTACCTACTCAATTAGGTTAAGATGCAGTTCAGGCCTCAATTGCTCTAAGAAGCCTTCCCTAGTCTTCCCCTATCGTTCTCCCACCCCTAGTCTAGGTAGGAGGCTCCTCCAGGAAGCATCCTTATTCTTCTGTGCTTTTCTCAAGTGGGGCATTTAATGAGCAGATTGTACTTCCACAATCCTTCCCTGCACTGTGAATACTTTGGGGGACTGAGCAATGTCCTATTCCTATTTGTTTTCCTCTTATTCTAGGACAGTTCCTGGTCCAGAAGAGACACTCCATGTGGCCTAAAAATAATAACATTTGTTGAGGTCTTTCTATTGCCAGACATTGTTCTCATTCTTTGAGGTAGGTCCCATTACTATCCCTGTTTTGAAAGAAACTGAGGTATACCCAGGTTAAGTAACTTTTCCAGAGTCACTAGATTCACGCTCTTACACACTATGCCAATTCTTTACAGCCCTTACAGTGTCCGCCTGTAAAATGTTTAAGTTGAATTATCAAAGTTGAAAAATCTTTTGATTTCTAACAAACAGGCACATTAGTTTAAATGGAACAGTGGACAGGCCATCCCTGTGTTCTCAATGACATCATTGGCTGGAACTGGCTGGCAGCGCCCCTTGAGGCAGAGCACATGACTTCCTGTTTGTCACACCATCCTGCTTCAAGCATTTACCTGCTTCCCCTGGCCCTGTGGACATGTGAACTGATGACCTATGGCACAGAAGGGACTCAGATATCACAGAGTTGCTGTCTGTGATGTCTTTTTTGGTTCTTTCTAACTTGAGATTATAAGATAAATTTACACTTTATAAAAAGGTATACAAAAAAGACCCTGACCACAAGGTCTCCTGAATGTATATCTCTCACTTGCATAGGAGTCAATGGTAATATTTGTGTACTACTTTTATGCTTATCCCAGGAGATAGGATCCAGTGAAGCCAGAAGGATGAGCCATGTGTAATGTTGCTACTACCGTAATTGATAATGCTGCCATGCATTGTAGTCATGGATTTGTTCCTCACTGCAAAAGGCTAATATGTAGCTTCTATTGAATCTGATGCTTCACATAATTTATTGCTGAACATATACTACATTGTCTAACCACTGCAATGATATTAGCAGTCTCGCTTCTTGATGCATAGTCACTGTCCAACTTTAAAAAATTCAACATCTATCATAAACAAACTGTCTTTCCAATACAATGCTATAAATTCTAATATCTAGAATACAGGAATCAAGTTATTCTTAGGCAAGACTTTTAAGTATTTTATTGCATAATATTCTCCCTCCAGATAGAGTAAATATTTCTCCAGGTCCATGAGGGGGAATGTTTATCTCCTTGAAATAGTCATTTGTATAATTAACAAATGATACTGGGGTAGATGGTAATATAGATCCTTTGTTTATAACTAGAAAAGGATAATAGAGTGAAGGAAACTTCAAAATGGTGTGAGTAAATACTATAATAAAGACTATGATAAATGGTGACTTGGAGTATGGAGGACAATGCACTTAACTTGATGCTGGAGAATTAAGGAAGGTATTTTGGGAGTTATATTTAAGCTAAGACCTAAAAGCAGATTGGAATTATTAGTGTAACTAAAAGCAGGAAAGAGTGTGTCTGGCATGTGTGCAAAGGCATGGAGGAGTGAGAAGATATGACCAGAACATAGATGAGAGGCTGCAAGTGACAAGACGTAGACATGAGGCGGGAAGCAGGGACGTAATTGTGAGGGCTTTATAGACTCTTTAAAGAAATTTTGTTTTTACCTAAAGAGCAAAAGAATAACATTGGAGATTTAAGTAAGGGAAACCATATGATCAAATTTAAATTTTTAGAAAGCTGAATCTAGCTGTAGCATGGTGAATGGATGAAAAAGAGAAGGTGAGCAAAACTGGACAAAAGGATCAGGTAAGATACGGTTCAGAACTCTACAAGTGAAATGTGAAGTGACAGGAAGTGGCATTGAAGAAGGGGATAGTTTTAAGAGATATTTAGAAAGTAGAATATAAAAGTAGAAAAATTGAAAAAAGAAAAATAAAGAAGGCAGGCAGGAAAGAAATGAGGTGAGAGGAGTCAAGGATGACTTTGAAATTTCTATGTGGACAACCTGGAAAATGAGAATACAACTCATATAGAAACTTAGGAAGACCTGGCCTTGTGTTATTGCATTTTACACTTATCTAACATCTTTCAGTCGCAGATAGTTTTCAATTTACAAAGTTGGATCCCAAAACATCATGTCATTTGATCTTCATAATAATCTTTGTGGTAGTCATCAATGACTGATTTTTCTGAGGAAACTGAGCTTGTGAAAGGGCCCAGAGGCCACAAGAAATGAAACATTATGGAAAACAAAAGAAAATGCGGTAATAGTAAGATAAACAAAAGCTAGCATGCCTGGAGCATGGAAAGTAAAATAGGAGTAAGGTCAGAGATATAGGATCACGGAGTCTTGTAAGATATGTTAAGGCTTTCGAGATTTAATCCTGAGAACATGGGAAGTCATAGAATGATTTTAAGCAACAGTAACATAATCAGGTTTACAATTTTATAACATCACACCAGTGGATGTATGGGGATCGAAGAGGAAGGGGGGAACAAGAATGGACAAAGGGAGAGTGGTCAAAATGCTATTCCAGTGGTTCAAGTGATAAAGATGGCAGTTTCAGCTACAGTGGTACTGGGTGAAATATTGAAAAGTAGGTACATTTGAATTATGTCACCATTCCTATTCAGTGCCCTGGTGGCACAGCGGTTAGGAGCTATGGCTGTTAACCAAAAGGTTGCAGCTTGAATCTACCTCCTGCCTCTTGGAAACTTGATGGGGCAGTTTTACTCTGTTCTGTAGGGCTGCTATGAGTCAGAATCAACTCAAAGGCAATGGGTTTGGTTTTTGGTTTTATTCATATTCATTGGTATATTGGAGGTCTTGGCCAGTGCAAGAAGGTAAGAAAAAGATATTAAAGACATACAAATTGGAAAGAAAGAAATAAAATTATCTTTATTCACAGATGGCATAATCATATATGTAGAAAATCCCAAGGAATATATAAAAGAACTATTAGAACTGATAAAGTGAGTTTAACAAGTTTGTAGGACATTAGGTTATTATACAAAAATTTTATTTTTCTGTATACTAGCCAGCCAAAAATACTAGCAAAGGACAATTGGGTATTGAAATAAAAAAAAAATAGCATCAAAACCATGAGATACATAGAGATAAATCTAAAATATGTTCAAGGTTTGTATGTTTGTGCTGAAAACTACAATAAACATTGATGAGAGAAATTAAAGAAAACCTAAATTAAGAGAGAGATATGCTATGTTTATGGATTACAAGACTCAACATGGTTAAGATGTCAATTCTCCCCAAACTGATCTATCCAATAACCAATTGCCATCCAGTCAAGTCCCACTCATGGCAACTGAACGTGAGGCAGACTCAAATCTCCAACCTTTTGATTAACAGCTGAGTGCTTGTGCACCACTCAGGGACTCCAATGTAATCCAATAAAATTCCAGCTTTTTTTTTTTTTGGTAGACATTGACAAACTGATTTTAAAATCTATACAGAAACTCATATGCCAAACCATTGTCATGGAGCTGAGTTTGGCTCATAGCAACCCTATAGGACAGAGTAGAACTACCCTATAAGATTTCCAAGGCTGTAAATTTTTACGGAAGCAGACTGCCACATCTTCATTGGAATGGCTGGTGGGTTCAAACCACTGACCTTTCACTTAGCAGCTGAACACTTTAGACACTGCATCACCAGGGCTCCTTTAAAAGTCTACTAGTGGACACAAATATGTAAATAGCAGAGTTCAGTGTGACAAGATACAAGACCAATCCAAATAACATGGGGTCATAGGCATAAATATAGTTTACTTCAAACCTCAGATATGTGCACATTTTGGGCGTGATTGAATTCCCAGCCTCCACCTTCTACATGGACACAGAGTATAATATATATTATGAACAAAAATTAGGCTTACTCACAAACCCCATTTTTGGAATATATCCATATATGTAATATAAAATTATTAGGAAAAGCACTTCTTTTTTTCTATAACATGAAACACAGAAAGCAGCCCTGATAAGTTATTTCCATGTGTTGTTGCTTTCAGCTCACCCCTATATACACATTAAAAAGGCACTTCTAAAATCTAATTTCAAAAAGTAAATACTACCTTGTCCATATTATTTGGACCCACCGCCACACAGCCATAGTCATTTGCTTGTTTTATTAACAACACATAAATCAAAGCCCTACACTTCAATAAAATGCACCTACACTTCTGTGTGCCTGTGTCTAAAATCACAGAGTTAGGTCAAATTAACTGTTCTAGATTGTGCACACACTTTAAAACAATTTAAGATTGTTTAATTACCTCCCACTTTGCCATCCCACTGAGAATAATCATTTTTGGGAAAAAATGTTCCTTGCAGTTGTGAAAATGCATCGAACTTTGGAAAAGAGAGACTTTAATTTTGACATATCTTACCTGGTTTCAGATGAGCAAATGGAATTTCGCCGGTGAGAAGTTCCCACAGACACAGGGCATAGCTGAAGACGTCAGCCTTGATGGTGTACCTGGTGCACTGAGTGAACACCTCAGGAGCCATCCAACGGAGATTCTGCATGTCAAAAGTATCCACAGGTCATTGACCAAGCATTTAGCTCTTCCACTGTAGAACAATATTCTTCTAAGTGAGGATTTGTTAAGTCTTCTCCGATGCTCTCAAAAGATATAGATAAGCATAAAATAACATTGATACTGCCCTCAATGTGTGTAATAAACCAGCCACATATCCTGTTGTCTGCTGCTGTTCAGCTTCTCAAAGGGAACATTTTTACTCATTGAAAGAGCATAAAATCCATAATTCTTCCAAAAATGTCACAACAGTATTAATCATCAAGAAAATCTGCCTCTCATAAAATGGTTATCCCAACAGCACCATTGTTGTTTATCTGTATCTTTCCTCTAGGAGCCTTACTGAGCTTCTGAATAGTCAGTCATGAATTTATCCAGGTACTCTATGACTTCCTGGGAATGAATCAGGCCATGTCTGAAACACTGTCCCTTGTCCAGGCCTTTTGGTTATAATTTAGGAAGACACTAAATTAGGACCATAAATAGTGTCCTCACGACTGAGGAGAGAAAGGGCCATAGGGGAGTACCCAGAATAGTTCAGTGAAGCAGATTTCTCACAGGCTAAATCAGGTACATCACATCTCCTTTGTTTGCCCAGATGTGTTGTTCCTGGATGCTGTTTGTGCAATATTCCAGAAAGAAAGCCCGTGAGATGTTACAAGTTACTCTGTACAAAGTTCTGTCCTTGTATTTTACAATGACAGTATTTACATTCTCTTGATGTAAAACTACATATTCTTCACTTTAAAAAATAAATTTCCATTCTGAATGCAAATGCATAACTTTGGTTTATTTATGGATAGAGCACTGGATTTTGAGTTAAGAGATGAAAATTTTAGTTGGGGCTCTGCCACTGTTTCGGTAGCTCTGGAGCTCTGGACAAGTTACTTATGCTTCCTGGACCTCAGATTCCTCAAGGACAAAACAAAGAAGTTAGGCCCTTCCAGCTTTAAAATCCCGTGGCTCCGTATCCTATCAACGAACTTTGCCAAACACCTTTTTTTTTTGTATTTTCACTGAGAGAAACCAATATTCTTTCATTATACTTAGTGTTAGCTGCTGGATAATTCTTTTGAAGTGTCTACCTTATTTTGAAATCATACATAATTACAGCTTTCCAAGAATATCTTTATTTCTATTATGGTGCAATTCTTCCCCTTGAGCTTTTACACTCTAAATAGCCTCTGTTATTGTACATAGGGTTGCTGTGAGTCAGAACTGACTCCACATAACCTAACAACAACAACAACACATAGCAGATTATACATTGTGTCATAACATTGTGTAAGTGGGAGTAAGCATACAGTATGCCCATTTTTGCACAGGGAAGCAATAATTAGGGAACTTACATAAGGCCACATAACCAGTAAGAAACAAAATAGCCTTCAAAATAAATCTATAGTAGCACTTGTGTTTAAAGACTATGCCACTAGGATAAAAGAATTAATATTACTTGTTGGTTCAATTCAATTCAACAAAAGTTTATTTAGTTAGTGAATCTCAACCGGCTAAATTTAGAATCACCTATAAAACTTTAAAAAGATACAGGCACCCAAGATCAACGCCAGGCCAATTGAATCAGAATTGCTGGGAGTTGGATTCAGGCATTATGCTTTTTAAAAGTTCTTAGAGATTTTAATGTGCAGCCAGGGTTGAAAGCCATTGATTTAGCTGTCTCTATGTCCCACATATAGCCTTCGATATGGATTAAACCTCAACATAAAGAAAACAAAAATCCTCACAACTAGACCAATAAGCAACGTCATGATAAACGAAGAGAGGATTGGAGTTGTCAAGGATTTTGTTTGGCTTGGATCCACAATCAACACCCATGGAAGAAGCAGTCAAGAAATCAAATGATATATTTCACTGGGCAAATCTGCTACAAAGGACCTCTTTAAAGTGTTGAAAAGCAAAGATGTTACCTTGAAGACTAAGGTGAGCCTGACTCAAAACCAAAAAAAAACCCCACTGCCGTCGAGTCGATTCGGACTCATAGCGACTCTAGAGGACAGAGGAGAACTGTCTCCTACAGTTTCCAAGGAGCACCTGGCGGATTCGAACTGCCAACCTTTTGGTTAGCAGCCGTAGCACTTAATCACTACGCCACCAGGATCTTCTGACCCAAGCCATGGTGTTTTCAGTTGCCTTACATGCATGCGAAAGCTGGGCAATGAATAAGATTTGATGCCTTTGCATTATGGTGTTGGCGAAGAATATTGAGTATACTATGGTCAGCCAAAAGAACCAACAAATCTGTCTTGGAAGAAGTATAGCCAGAGTGCTCCTAAGAAGCGAGGATGATGAGACTTTGTCTCACATAATTTGGTCATGTTATCAGGAGGGATCAGTTCCTGGAGAAGGACATCATTCTTGGTAAAGTAGAGAAAAAAAAAATTTTTTTTAAAGTAGAGGGTCAGCAAAAAAAAACAACAACAAAGGAAGACTGTCAATGAGATGGACTGACACTGTGGCTGCAACAATGGACTCAAGCATAACAATGATTGTGAGGACGGTGCAGGATCGGGCAGTGTTTCGTTCTGTTGTACGTAGGGTCGCTGAGTCAGAACTGACTGAACGGCACCTAGCAACACAACCACATGTCCCACAGAGGAGCCCTGGTGGTGCAGTTGTTAAGCATTCAGCTGCTAACTGAAAGGCTGGTGGTTCAAAGCCACCAACCGCTCCATGGGAAAAAGATGTGTCAGTCTGCTTCCATAAAGATTTACAGCCTTAGAAACCATATGGGGCATTTCTACCCTGTCCTATAGAATTGATATGAGTTGGAATCGACTCAACAGCAACAGGTTTTTTGTTGTCATTTGTTTATGTCCCACATGAAGATCTTACGTGTGTCAGAGTAGAACTGAACCTCATAGTGTTTTTGATGGCTGATTTTTTGGAAGTAGATCACCAGGTCTTTTTTCTGAGGCACCTCTGGATGGACTCGAACCTCCAACCATTCAGTTAGCAGCTGAGCACTTTACGGAATCAATTCCATGGCAGCTGGTTTTTTTTTTTTTACTGATTATGCCCCACATGGTAGATTAGGCTTGGTGGATCTGGCCAGAGAGGGACTTGTTCTTCCCACCTTTCTTACCTTACCTACCATTCTCCTCACTTCTCATCCATTCCAGCCACTCTGGCCTTGAACACATCAAGCACTCTCCTGCCTCAGGGCCTTTGCACGTACTCTTTCCCCTGTCTGTAAGCTCTTCCCCCAGATTCACATGGATGACTCCCACTTTCAATCTTTGCACAAATATCAATTAACTTATCAAATGTTCTCTTTTCTGTCACCCTATCTGAACCACGCCTCATCACTCTCCATTCATTTCCTTAATTTTTTTCTTTCTTCATCACCACCTGATATATTACATATCTGTTAATTTGTTTGGTATCTACAGCCTCCCAGTAGAATATTAGCCCCATGAAAACAAAAATTTTATTTTATTCACTGCAATATCCCCAGTTCCTAGAAGAATGTCTGGCTTAGAGTAGGAGCTTCATAAACATTTGTTGAACAAATGAGTGAAATCTAACTGGGGAAACCGGCACGCAGAAGCCTACTTACAATACAACATTGCCCACGATGTGGCTCCTGCCTTCCTCTCTAACTCATCTCTCACTTTCCCTCCCTCACATTGTATGTGCTAACAATGCCAAGTGATTTGAAGCTCCCCCAGGAAGTCTGGAGTTTCTCATTCTCTGTACCTTTGTTCTTGCTATTCATGCTGCCTGGTACCCTCTTCCGTTCTCCTCATCATCTGCTTAACTCCTATTCATCCCTTTTGTGCTTCCATAATGCTTGGGCATACCTCTCTCACTGAACTCCTACATTGCTTTAAGTCTATTTGCCTATTACTATGTTTTCCCCACTAGACAATGAGTTCTTTGAGGTCGAGGACAAAATTTTTATTTTATTTTGCATTCTTGGTCCTTTGCACAGTGCCTGTCACGTGGTAGGTCCTCAATGTTTGTTGAATAAATGAATAAGAGTACAAACTACCAATGTGAACAAAGTGTGACAAAAGCGCCAAGGAAAAAGGATTTTTTGTGTACGTGGGTGTTTGTGTGCGGGGAGGGTGAGGGTGAGGGCAACTTGCCTGTGCCTTGCAAGATGAGAGGCTTTATCCAGGTGTGGCATAGTGAAGGGCTTTTCAAGCAGAGGACAGAACACAGGCAAAGTCAATACCATGTGACAGTAAACGGCATGCTTGGGGATGGCGGGAGGTGTGTGTGCTGGTGTACAGGGGGTTTGAGAGACACCGTGGTGAGGCTAGAAAGGTGCCCTGGGGCCAGAGAGGGGAGGGTAGAAAGCCAAGTGACATCTTTTTTTTCCCTCTGTGCTTTTGTAGCACTTTGTTCAAATTTCTACACTGTATTCCTTTTTTTAAATCTTTTTTTGTACTCTTTCATTCATGCATTCAACAAACATTAATTGAGGATTTACCATGTGCCAGACGCTGTGCAAAGAACCAAGAAGGTAAAATGTGAATAGAACTTAGTCCGTAACTACCTGTATAGGCATTTACCTATTAAATGTTTACTACGTAATGTTGCTGTTAGCCACTGTAGGGTCAGCCCTCTCAACTCATGGTGACTCACAACAAAATGAAACACTGCCTGATCTGCGCATTCCCCACGATTGGTTGCAGATTGGATATGGTGATCCATAGGGTTTTTATTGGCTGATTTTTGGAAAAAGATCACCTGGCCTGCTTCCTTGTCCATTTTAGTCTGGAATCTCCACTGAAAACTATTCAGCATTGTACCAAACAAAAACCAAACCCACTGCTGTCGAGTCAATTCCACCTCACAGCGACCCTACAGGACAGAGTAGAACTGCCCCATAGGGTTTCCAAGGAGCAACTGGGGGATTTGAACTGCCAAGCTTTATGGTTAACAGCCAAACACTTAACCACTCCACCACCAGGGACATGCAGGCCTCTACTGACAGACAGGCCGTAGCTGTGCTTGTGGTGCATCGGCCAGGGATTGAACCTGGCTCTCCCTAATGGAAGGCAAGAATTTTACCACTGAACCACCACTGCCTCCTCTACTACTTAATAAACCCAAACCAAACTCACTGTGCAGTCAATTCCTACTCATGGTGACTCATATATTACAAAATGAAACTGCTCCATTGGGTTTTCTTGGTTGTAATTGTCACAGAAGCAGATCACCAGGCCTTTCTTCCCCATTGCCCTGGGTAGGTTTGAACTGCCAACCTTTAGGTTAGTATTCAAGCACAAACCATTGCCACCCAGGGACCCTAAGTAGATCTAAATATACCTTCCAGTTATATTTAAAACAAATTCAGTATTATTTTATCCGTAACATGTTCTAAATTGATCTCTCTAGCAGAGCCTTGAAATAGTTCTTTTGGGGCTCACTGAAAATAAAAGCAGAAAACCTTATTCTGCCCCTGGGACAGTGACATTGTTTTCAGTTGAATTAGCTCTCATCTCCCTGCCTCTCAGGCTGAGTTTACACATTTTAATTGTTTCGTTAACTATAGGGAACGCAAGCGCAGCAAACCCCAGGTTGTTTTGTCATGTTGTCTTCATCCAGAGACTGCAGAAATCTTGATTCTGAGGAAAAGAGAAAACAAATTCATGTCAAGGAAATAGCTCAAAACCAAAGTCAAAACCCGTGTCGGGTTTAGATTCTCACTTCCTTTTTTTTTTTTTTGGCTGAGGATATAAATGAGGAAAAACTGAAAATAAATACTATACTTTCAAAATTCAGGGCCACTGGAATTTGAATGACTTAGAGGAGTATAGCTGTCTGTGTGAAATACATTTTTGTATTCATCATGCAATATCAGGTACTAACTAGGAATGAGGAAAGAAGCTGATGTCATTTGGGGCATTATTCATGGAAATCTCACCTCCAAAATCTGCTACCACAGCATGCCCATCCTCATAGAGAAGAATATTGTGACTGTAAGAAAAAAGCAGGCTTTGAGTAAAGTTTACTATTTCCTAATCCGACTGGTGCTTCAAGGAAGATGACAAGAGCCATCATTACTGCAGCCCAGAGGGTAAACAGGCTGCAAAATGATAACATCGATCTCAGGCTAGTGACTCTGATTTTCTCAATTTTGCTAATTAAAAAAAAAAAAAAAATCTACAAAATGTGATCATGTTTTACCTAACATTGAAAGTATCCAGGCTTCCTGGATAAATCCTCTAAACTTGTCAAAAAGACCGGTTAGCTGAAGATCAGTTTTTCAACTCCTAGAGGCTCATCGGTAGTTACCAGCAAAGAGCAAAGGCATCTGAGAGCACACTAGAGTCAGAGCAAGGAAACAGCTTTGTGGGAATCCTAGGTGCAAGGACAGGTCAGGCAGGGCTTGAAATGAATATAGTAAAACAACTCTGTGAAAAATGTCTTGGCCAATACATTCTAGCTACAATCCCAGGACAAAGGAATGCTTTTAAGGATTGTGAAATAATGCCAGCTAAACCATGTTTTATGGTTTTGGGGGAGGAGAAGGAATAAAGGTTCCCAAAGTCTCCCTTTCAACCCAGAATTCAAACTAGATTAAGAAGAGGGCCCTTTTCAAGAAGTAAATCAAGACTGGGGCAGAGCCGAAGAGGGGGCATTCGTCCCACATATTAGTGAATTGGGCTGGGGGTATCTTCGAGACAAACATATGCCAAGATTGTGATCCAGTATTGTCTTTGAATGCTTCTTATTGAATGTCTTTCTTTACACCCATTTCATATTTGGCTTGTAAATGAGTCATTCCAGTATTAGCAGATCCCATTAAATTTCTTTTAGTAAATCTAGGCTGCGGTACATTTTATGTGTTCTCCTTAATTACTTTGCTTTGTGATCAAAATAAGAAAAAAAAAATGCTATTATTTTCCAGTCCCAAAGAGGTCCAGAACAATATTGAATTATGTATATGAATGCTTTCTGGCATCGACTTGAGCTTTATATGAAAGTTACTTTAGCATTTCTCTCATATTGTTAATGAACTTTATCTTTGGAGTATAGACTTAATCCTCTTTGCAACTACTGAAAATCTAGAATGCGTTCAAAGTCACTTGCTTGGATTAGTCCAGTGTAGAGGCATTGGGAGATGTTGAAAAAGGAACCCCCAATTAACACACATGATAAGCACGCCACCGTAGTGACAAAGAACAATACAGCACCATGGGCTCTCTGGAAGTTCAAATGCAACAAGAAAAATGCATCAAGATTCCTTGAAGGACTTGGGGGAGTTTCAGCACTACAATCCTTTGGCCTTTCAGAGGAAAATGGATCTTACAGTCCACAGAGATCATTAGAGCATGGATGTGTCAATGATACTAACATTATATATACAGCATCTTCTTTCTTATTTTATTTCTAATTCAAATTAGTTATCTAGAACAGTGATCACGAAAATGTTTTTTTTTTTTTTTAGCAGCATTGTGTTGAATCATAAAACAGGCTTGCAAATGGAGCTGCTCTACATAAATATAAAGAAAGGCTCACCCAGCCCCTACTTAAACTTCTCCTTTTCCGGTATAGCAGCCATTGAGGCAAGGCCTCAAAACCATGGATCTAGAGAAGTCCCAAAGAAGTTACACTTCTAGTGCATACTTTGTTTATTCATTCTTTTGTTTTTAACTTCTTCCAAAGTAAATAATTTCTGTTACTAAGAGTGATTATACCAACTGGTTGGAATTGTGTGTGTGTGTGTGTGTGTAGGCTGTTGTTTAGCAAACTTTCACTCCTCTATAAAAGAAACTTAAGTGAATCTGGCCACTGGGTCACCACGTAGTACACTCTAGTATAAGAGGTGGATGTCTCAAGATGCAGGGATTGCATCTTGTTCACTGTAGTATTGCCGGCATTTTTACACAATGTTTATCACATAGAAATATTCAATGATCATTTGTTGCACAAAGAAATAAATGAAAACAAACTGAAATTGGACCCTGTTTCAAGTAATAGTCATGGGTTCAGAAGGGTAAAGGTTACATTATTTAATCATCAAGTACTTACTGAATACCACTCATCAATCTATAAACACATAGTTAAAATTCAGGGAATCCAAGAACTGGAGGAGACATTAGAGCTAACCTAGTTTAATCCTCTAGGATTAAACTAGGTTAGCTCTTTATTCTTAGAGGCTCAGAGAATTTAAGCATATCAACAGAGTTTAATGGGTAGCTAGTGCAGTGTGGACTAGAATTCAGTTCACCTAGGTCACCATCTCAGAATAGTGCCTGGCAAACAGTAGGCAATCAATGAATGTGTATTTTATGAGCCATCCATGGGTCATACTTGGGACATGTACTTTTCTCCAAAGCATGATATTTACTATTCTCACATTATCAAAACACTCAGGAGGGGGTTGGGATACAACGTAATACAAGTTGTGGATTCCATCTTCAAGGGGCCTTTCATCTGTAGGTGAAAACAAAGATGAATGCAGGTAGCATTCAGATTCAGAGAAAACCATGTGAGTTAAGAGATTAAAGTGGACCTTGAAGGACAGTCAATTAGTAAGTCTAAAAATATTTGCTAAGTGCCTATCATGCGTCAGAAAACTTCCTATATGTTGGGATATAGTGGTGAACAAGACAGGCAAAGACTTTGCCCTTCGAGCTTACATTTTAGCAAGGAGTAGAGGAGGTAGGTGGACAAGGGAAAGAACTCCAGGTTAGGGGAAGATTTGGGGAAAGGCCAAGAATTGGAAATATGTGTAGTATGTAATTGGCATTACAAGAAGAATGTATTTACTAAAATGCTGAAGAATAATAGGGGAAATTAGGTGCAGTATGAGGTTGAATTATAAGGGACTCTGACAGCCTTGGCGGGAATTCTGGACTACATGCAGGAGGTAACAAGGAGCTAGCAGAGGTTTTAATACATAGAGTGTGATGTTCTGAAAGCAGAGAGACTGCTGTTCAAGAATAATTGAACACTGGAGAAATGAGGTAGGAATGTAGAGTGGAAACAGAAAAGGGATAGGGTGAACCCATTAAAACAGCTGAAAGAAGTGTCTAGATCTTGGGCAGCTTAGATACAGAGGACAAAAGAGATGAAAAATCCAAGGATCACCTCCAAATTTCTAGCTTGGAATTCTTAATCACAAAGCTATAATATGTCCAATCGTACAGAGTTGTCTTACCAAAAAGCCTAGGAATTTATAAAAATCATAGTGACTTATTTGGGAAGCTGTGAAACTTAACTAAAGTCGATGTTATTCTTGGAAAGCTTGGGCTCACTCATAGATAAATACCTATGAAAAAAGCCCCAAAACCAAACCCATCACTGTCAAGTCGATTCCAACTCATAACGACCCTATAGGACAGAGTAGGACTTCTCCGTAGAGTTTCCACGGTGCGCCTGGTGGATTCAAACTGCCAGCCTTTTGGTTAGCAGCCGTAGGTCTTAACCACTATACCGACCAGCATTTATCAAGTCAAAATCACATTCAAAGTGAACTCTTGCATCTTTGACAAACAACAGCAAATCAAACAAAACAAAGGATGCAGTAACAATTTAGGAACATGGGACAATATGAGTTCAGAGCAGCAAATAGACCAAATTTCAAAAGGGTTGCTATAAAAATGAAAGTGCAGAAGGAGAGTACTCTAGGAAGAATCCAGAATAAAATGAAATTTCTTATCCACTTCAGGGTTGTCTTTTGGATTTCTCTACCTCTTTTCTAACGACTCTACCCAGAATTAATTTTTGGAACTACCTCTATGATCCATTCATTCATTTCTTCAGTTATTACTAAGACATACTTCCTATCTGGAGCTAAATAAATGGAGGGGGACAAGCAGAGGCAAAGGGGAAAGAAATCTGTACTAATCCAGCAAACAGCACAGAGTCCTTGGTGAGAACCATGCTCGGTCTCTGGAGTCAGAGAGGTCATTTGAAGGGTCATCCAACTTGGAGTGGAGGGTACCCAGGGAAGGAGATAAGTTAAGCCAGGTAGGAAAATAGAAATGGTGCAATTATCTTTAGTGATATGTTCAAGAGTTTATTATTCAAAGATGTCATAAACTGCAAGTTTTGAGAAGAGTGAGGCAGTGAATATTGTAGGATTGGTGGGCCAGTGAGGGGAAGTGTGACAGGAAAGACAGAAGGTAGCAAATATTGATTGAGGACCTCCTGTGGGCAGGTACCAGTGCTTCCATCATTTTTCATTTCCTCCTAGAGACCCCATATGGTCTGTATCAGCATACCTATTTTACAGATGGATAATTGAGTGCAGAGAGGTTAAATCAGGTGGACAGTATTATAGCTGGTCAGAGGTGAAACCAGCATTTAAATTTCAGTCTCTCTGACTCTAAAAGTCTGCCCTTTTTAGGAGAAGCTGACTGGTTCCAAAGAATAAGCCTGCTACAATTAGATGTCTGGACAGAAATTCTGGCCCTGCTAACAGAGAACTTGCAGTCTGACCTGGGAAGTCAGTCAGGCACACGAGAGTATATACCAGACTATAATCAGAACCAGAAGAAAGAAATCAAAGAAGGCTGTTGGGAATTCCAAGACTGTTTCCCCAAAAAAGACCACCTATGAGATTCATTTTTGTCTGCTTGTTTTTCTGTAAAATTCTGGGAGAGGCAGTTTTCTGTTGCATATGATGGTTTACAGAACACCTTCATGCACATGACAACATTTGATGGCAACAGCCCCATGAGGTAGACTCCTTACATTTCAATTAGAAAGATAAGCAAACCTGTCACTAATTGGTTGATCTAGCATCTTAGCCCAAGTGCACCCAGCTAGGGACAAAGGAATCAAGGAGAACGGTAGGACATGAGGAGAAATAAGTTACCCTGCAAAGAAGGAGGAAAATGGTGGATGGACACTGTAATATACAAACATGTACACATAAGCAGTGTACATGCACACTCATACACACACACTTACATTCTAAACTCTCCAGAAACATCTTTAAGGTTGAAGGGTGGCTCAGGAATGCTCTCCAGATAGCAGTAAGCTTGGTAAAGAGCATTAAAAAGACTTAAGTAGATAAAGGTCAACAAGCCCTTAATTCTCACAATAATTTTTGGCATTTATGGATTTAACATTCTGATTTCATCTAAATGAGTGTGCCTCCAAAAGTTCACACTGGTTGGCAACTTGTAATTTTGTTATGTCAAGTGAGGCTTAAGCCCAGATGCAATTTGCTTAGCTGATAAGTCTGCTGAGTCAACCTTGCAGCATCAGTAGCTCAAAGGGCTTTATTGCTGCTTTTTTGTCATCCATTTTATAGGAGAAATGATATAGTAGGATGGTGTTTGCCAATGTGCGGATGTGCACAGGTTTACCAATGATTCCTGTCCGTTGTCAGACATCTACTCTCCCTGCTGTGAAGGCCTAGTTCTGGGCTGGAAACAGCAGTGCTTGCTTGCAGACTAACTGCAGCCTGACTGGGAACAAAAGACAAACTAAACGGAAGAAAGTGGAATTATCATACAAAATCTAGAATTTAAAGTGGTTTTCACTTTGGGAGACCTAGAAAAGAACACAGTGAGTATACAAATTAATCATGAAAAAGATCATTAACAAAGTAGAAAGAATGGCCCTAAGAGGGATGGAAAATCAAAGAACTAACATGTCAGGATAGGAGGGGCAGGTGGCACCATGTAGGGCAAGGGGCCAAGAGTTAGAAGACTGGGCAATACCTAATGTTTGCTGTCACTCATCCTGTGATTTTGGACAAATTAGAATATTTTAACTTTCTGAGCCTTCCTTTCTCATCTTTAAAATTTGTGAGAGGAATGACGGGGATTAAAAGACCCAATACGTAGAATTTTGTAAATTCTGAACTGCTAATTAGGTATTGGTTATTGTTAATACAGGCAAGACCTAGCTTGCAGAATGTTTTTATGACTTAAAATGCAAATACACTTTGTAAACTATAAAGCCCTACGTATGCTAGGTATGAAGTGATGAGTCTCAGAAACCAAGTGACTCCCTGAATCAAAATCCACAACAGAAACCGACTTTACTATGGAATATTTCGACTCACTTTTAGCCCTTGAGAGGTTCCTCTTCCATTTCCACTGTCTAATTCTGTGAAACTATTACTGCTTTGATTGAATGACTGCATTTCAACTAAAGGAATCTTTGTTCCCTTGACTGCATTGATACCACGGTATTTGGACTTGGCGCCAGCTTTGTCTTTTATCATGAAGTAAATTATTTGGGTCAATTGTTTATGTAACAGTACTGAGTATTTATCTCTTTGAAGTGCCTGTCCCTCACAGATCACTCCCCAATAAAGTTCTTTCAAACTTGACAATGCATGCACTTAGCAGAATACCAAATGTAACCAAGGGCAAGATTTATTTCATCCAAATAAGCTTTGTGAATAGAATTCATGCTTTTGACCTTCAGTTCTTTCCTCCACAGAAACACAGCTCACTTTTTGAAAAGAATAAGCTGTTTGCAATGTATGTGTGTGTTTAAATCTTTTAAGTATTTTCTCTTAACCAAAAGTGAATGAAAGTTCAATTCTGCTGGTTCCTTGCGACAAAAGAAAATTTTCTCCAACCTCAGAACTGAATTAATTTAATGAAGTCATTATGTAAGGATCATGAGTCTTTTCATTTTAATTGCCTGTATTGAAAATTTACCTAAAGTGCTCAAATGATTCATAATCAGTTGGTTATGCACTGTAGTCAAATACTAATTGTCACTATTAATCAGACTGGCCTGATTATTAGACCATTTTCAAATTCTGAGTTTCTCCCAGAGCTGAACTGAAGTTCATGGTGGCCTTAGAAGGAACAAGGTGACTTGCTACTCTCGCCCCACTACTATTAAGAGTTTTTATAAGTCACTTAAAAATGCATAATATTAATTCATTGTTTTTCTGAATTACAGTGCCATCCCGTGGGTACCTTGCTTACCGTAAGTCGGTGTATACCATGCTTACTGGTTAGTCTTCCCCGGCACCATGTAATCGCCTGTGTCCATTGCTACTAACAAACACTAGTGTAAGGGCTCATGGCCAACCTCTCAGTGTTGATATTTGAAGAGATGACAGCCTCAGAAATGTAAACCTAATAACACAACTGCAGTGCTTCTCAGACTTCATATAAGCCACTGTTTCCTGCTATATCCCCTCAAGGTGATTAACTCACATGATTAAAGACACATGGCTATGGGCATGCCTGGAAGCAGTCCAAGGGTTAAATCAGTGGCAGTAATTAGGCTTCATCTGCAATCTCATCACACTGTGAAAGTCATTAGTTTACAAACACATCTGCCTGACAAGCAATCATTCCAACGTGATATTGCAGAGTCCTGGGTCTGCTGCTGCCACATTTTGTCTTTATCCTGTGAGGCTGTGTGATGGCCCAGGACTCTCTTCCTGCTATGGATGTCTCTCTGGGGGGTCCCACCTTGGTGACCTTCAGCATAGACAGCTACATTGTTCTCTCCTCTTAAGACACCCTCAAAAACCCCTCCTGAACCTTTGCCACTGCCAAACACAATGTGGCATCTTTTCCTCAAAAGGTTTAACTTTTCTGTGTGACCCTCCCATACCTTGAACCGCTTCCAATTTATTTCAAGTATAATGTAAGGTGTTGACTTAGACCCTTGAAACATACTGCAATTCATATCTACTTACTTTGGAGCATTGTACTCTTTCCTGAAAAGTACTTCAGAGCCATATCGATCAGCTCTCTTTAGTCACAGACATATTCCCATATGTTCTCTTTTTCGGTTTCTTTCTGCCTCTAATTTTCTCTTTCTGCCTCTTACATCATTAGGTAATAACTACCAATCAAAAAGTCATTATCTTCCTGAGAAGTAATTGCTGTAGGTCCCTGGGTTTGAACCCCAGGGTAAGGGAGACAGCATATTTGGGCTCAGGCACCTAGTTGATATCTATTTATTCGTATATGATATGTGAGAACGGGCTCCTCAGCAACCACTGAGGGTCCCTCATAGTTAGGTCTATTCCTAGAAACCTGGTATGAATTGCACAGTAATATCAGAAATTACTTACTTTACTTCATAGCCAAGTAAAGCCTCTACCTAGATTCCTGACGCCTCCTTTGTACTTTGGGGCTCACCTTAAACAATTCCAGGACTCCTGCAAATGGGTGGTGCAAATGGCTAATGCACTTGGCTGCTATCCTAAAGGTTGGAGGTTCAAGTCCACCCAGAAGAGCCATGGAAGAAAGAACTGGTGATCTACATCCAAAAAAGCAGCCATTGAAAACTCTGTGGAGCACAGTTCTACTCTGACACACATTGGGTTACCATGAATCGGAATTAACTCATTGGCAACTGTAAATGGTACTAATCCTAGAATTTTTTTTTTTTTTAATTTTGTTCTTCTGCAAGATAAATATAGTCTGCAGGACTCTATATTTTAGAGGGCACTCCCTCCTTGCTGAGGGCCAGAAAACCCCAAGCCTGGGTTTTCCTGTCAATTATTTTGAAAGTAGTTCTTTCCAAAACATAAAAAAATGTAATCTAATTTTTTCCTGCTGTCGGAAAGCAACACTAGTTTGGCTTTATACAAACTGACTTGGGATGCCTAGTATCTACCCTCAATTCTTAGAAAAAGCATGGAGAGGAAAAGCCCTGATGATGGCACAACGGCCCCCCAAACTCATGCGGGAATAGCCACATACAGATCTTGAACATAATCTAGGTAAGAGAGAAGGAATTTACCAAAGCCCCATATCATGAACTTCTAAACACGGAAAGCCTAATTTCAGTGAACTCTTGGAAACCATGGCAACAGAAAACTCCAACAAATGCAAAGGATTGTAGAGCCTTGACTTTTCTTAAAACAAACTTCATTCTGTCAGTGGAAGTATATTTGAAGGCTTACCTCTAAAGCCACTGGATTTGTCCCATTGCCAGTGGAATTGAAGAGGTGGATTATAAGATTTGTATTGTGGTTAAACCCATTTATTGAGGGTAATGTGGAAAAAACTCCACGCTCTTCGCTTACTATTTGCTCAGCACCATGAAATGCAAGGGGAAGACTGATAATGACTGACTAAATCTAACCACATGCACACGTGCTATTGATTGTGAGGTTTCTAGGAGTAAGCTCCTTAGAATCAACAAGCAAGTATAATTTTCATTTCTATGTATGGCTACAGTTATTTCATATTCATCTTAACAGGGTATAATCTTAGGAGGAATCTTAGATGTGCAAACTGCAAAATGGAACGGTTTTGAAGGCTGAAGGGACAATCAAGATAATATCATAGGAGATGACAGCTATGCATTCATTATAACGATTTGTTTTACTTTAATTTAAAGTTGGGAAATGGAGGAAGGGTATTGGAAAACATCATATTGACTATATTTTCTTCACAAGGTCTAACATATTTTTCTCAAGCATTGGACCCACGGCTGAGCAGAGGCTTTTTACTTTAAACAAATGTTGTGAAACCTAGATTCAGGGTCACAGGAAGACAGTGGGAGGAAAAAAATTTCTACCACAAAGCATAGGGTTAAAACTCTGATAATGAGGAAAACGGAAAAAGAGGTATGTGCAACGTTATGGAAAACTAACGATTACCTAGTTTGATCATTAAAATAAAGTCACAAAACCAAAAGAATCAAAGAGGCTTCCAACTTTTGCTCTTCTACTATCACCCAGGTACTGTTCCCACGCCGCTTTTCTGAACCCTCTAAAAACCCTGAGGTCTCTATGCAAACCTCACTCTGTTTGTAAGCCAGGAAATGCATTGAACGTTTACATGTGATGAGAGGACAGGAGTCTTTCAAAACAAGAGCTAGAAAATAATTTGAAAATCTGCATAGGAGAAATTTAGGGGACTTAGAAACCCTGGTGGTATAGTGGTTAAGAGTTCAGCTGCTAACTAAAAGGTCCGCAGTTCAAATCCACCAGGTGCCCCTTGGAAACCCTAGGGGGCAGTTCTACTCTGTCCTATAAGGTCGCTATGAGTCAGAATCAACTTGACGGCAATGTTTGTTTTTCTTTAAGACAAATAGGTCTTTTTAATAAACTTTTGCTTTCTTCATGTATGATGTCCTTGATGTCATCCTACAACTCATTTGGTCTTTGATCATTAGTGTTCAATGTGTCAAATTTATTCTTGAGATGGTCTCTAAATTCAGGTGGAATATACTCAAGGGTGGATTAACCAGTAAGCAAGATAGGCACCAGCCTACATTAAGCAAGGTACGCACAGTCTTACTTGTGTTTACTGACTAATCTGTAGTGCACAATTTCACATGGGTTTCATCACATCTTATTCATAAGAATCACTTGAGAATCTTGTTAAAATGTAGATTTGATTCAGGATATTTGGGGTAGAAATGCAAATTCTCGGCAAGGGGTTGAACCAACATGAGCTGGTTCAAGCCCTTGTTGGAACGGACTTGAGGGCTCCTAACAACAACGACAACAGACAAATAGATATAACAAGCATTATTTTAGAGTTGGAAGAGATCTTAAAGATTATTAAATGATCTCTTATTATATAAGGAGGAATTAAAACCCACAGAGATTTTGGGTTCTGACAAGGTTACCTAACAAATTTCCTGATAACTGTTCTTTTTCTGCATCATCTGCTTTCTTTTCCCTGATTTCTGAGGATCCAAGTATGTCTCCAGCACCATGTTAAGTGTGGCGATACAGCCGCTAAGGGTGCCAACTATAGGCACCAACTACAGGGCACCTACTTGAACTGGCAAATATCATGGGACACTTCTCACCCACATTTAAGAAACCAGATATGATATTAATTCTTTGGCAATGTTCCATGGACCGTCTAAGCACCTATTTAACATCCTGACACAAAATGTCTGTGACAGACTCTGTGCTGCTACATGCTAAAATTCAGTCAGATGCTAGTTGAGGATGGCGGGTAGGGGAAGTAAAGAAACAGGCCAGAGAGAAGAGAGAGTAACAGAAATTCACCAAAGACAAGTAAGATAAGAAAAACCTCGTGAGTTTAGCATGGCAGACACCATTGATTTTTGTGTGTGCCATGTTTTCTGTTGAAACACCCTGAAGCAGGCAGGTGTGCGTGTGTTGAGCTGAGGAGGGCTCAGCTTAAAAATAACAGCTGAGAAGAGAGCTGTGCTTTGTCAACAAATAAGGTTTTCTGCACTAAGCAGAGCGGTCTTGGATTTGAGTAGCTCCATGGCAGCAGGCTAGGCAGGCTCTATCTCTGACAAGCAGAGGCTTTGTACCTGTGGGCTCTGCCTCTAAGGAGTGTCTCCTCCTAACCTCTCAGAATAAGCCACAGTAAGATGAATGTCTAAAAAAAGTGTAGCTTCAGGGGAATTTGTCGCTAGCTTTCTGGGAAGAAGGGATTTGTAGTTAGCTCAGGAAAGGGAACAGCTTGCCTACTAGAGTAATTTGAAGTTGCAGCTTTTCCTAGGGTATCTTGATCTCCACTTAGTGAACACGGAGAGACTAAATACCCATGTCTCTGCAAAAGGGCAGGCTAAGAATGTACTTTGTCCCACATGCCTTCCATCAAGGACATTTGAGAATTCAAAAGAAATGGATGGGTCTATATATATATATTTTTTTAAACTCACTGAACCATTCAGCCTCTCTTGCTGAGAAGAGCTGTTTATTTTTTTTCCCAAGATGCTACATAGTCTGTCCGTGTGGGGTAGAAGTATTAGCCACAGGAATGTAAGTTAACAACCATGACGGTTTAGGGCTATTTTAGTTCTAACCCTTTGTCAGTGCTTTGTGACTGTCCCCACAATACTTCTGGCTCCTACCTCCCTGTCCCCTTCTCTTTGCTCAGGCTGTCTCCTTCAAGTTTGAATTCACTTCCGACTTTCCTTCTAATAAATTTCTCCATTTTCCATGGCTTCACTCAGTGATTTCTTCTTATTTCACATACTTGTTCCCCATAAAATTATAAGCTCCACAGGAGCAAGATTTATGAGCTAAGCAAATAATTGGTAATTGATAAACTCATATTGAATTAAATTTTTCTTCTTGACACTGAGGGAGTAAAGGGTAAGAAAGAATGGGAATGACAGGAAATTGTATAGGATGACTTTATTCCGCAGTAACTTCCCCATAGAATTGAAGTCTATAGTTACTCAAACCAAATTGTTGTTTCACATTTTCTGTAAAGACCCAAATTTATGACTCCAGATGAACTGTCTGAGACTTAAAACTTTAATTTTCTCTTTTAAGTCTTGTTCTAGGCAATTTCTTACCTGTTACTTTCTATATATCCAACATTTACCCAAAATGTTTCAGTAATAATTTTATTTAGCTTCTACTACATTGCTAGGAGTGCTGGCAGTGCAGTGGTTAAGAGCTATGGCTCCTAGCCATAACGTAAGCAGTTCAAATTCACTAGCCACTCCCTGGAAACCCTCTGGGGGCAGTTCTACTCTGTCCGTAGGGTCACTATGAGTCAGAGTTGACTCAACGGCAATGAGTTCCACATTGCTGGATATTGTGCGGGACATAGAAAACACTTTCCAACATACCCATCTTTCCAATAAAGACAAGGAAATGAGCTTGACTCCTGTGGGTTGAATTGTGTCCTCCCAAAATATGTGTTGTAAATCCTAACCCCTATACCTGTGATGGAGCCCTGGTGGTGCAGTGGTTAAGAGCTACAGTTGCTAACAAAAAGGTTGGCAGTTCAAATCCACAAGTCACTCCTTGGAAACTGTCTGGGGCAGTTCTACTCCATCCTATAGGGTCACTGTGAGTTGGAATTGACTGGATTTTTTTTTTTTTTTTTAATACCTGTAATTATAATCCCATTTGGGAATGGGTTTTCTTCGTTGTGTTAAGAGGCCGTATCAGTGTAGCTTGTGTTTTAAGCCAATTACCCTTGAGGTATGAAAAGAACAAAATAGGCCAAGATCAGAAAAGCATGCAGAGATGGAGGAAGTTAGATGCCATGCCTCATGAAGATAACCAAAGAGCCATGGAGCAGAAGTTGAAAAGAGACAAGGACCTTCCTCCAGAGCCAAGAGAAAGAGAAAGACTTCCCCTAGAGCCAGTGCCCCGAATTCAGACATCTAATTTCCTAAACTATGAGAAAATAAATTTCTACTTGTTAAAGCCACCCACTTGTGGTATTTCTGTTATAGCCATACTAAATAACTAAGACAACTCCCTCACTCTACCCCTGTAATCACTTACTGCCATGCATAAGCCAGGTCACTCTGCATGAGGCCCTGCTTATACCATTTGCCACCCCGTGTCCTCCCATAACCTTCCTGACCTAACCCTCCTTCAAGAACAAGCTTAAGTCTTGCCTCTTTTTGAAACTTTACCCAAATACTCTAGCCTGAGCCAATGGCCCTGCGACAATGCCTAAAGCATTCAGGTCCATACATTTTGTACTTAGTATATGCTTTTATATGCTCTCTTTTCTGTCATTTTTTTTCTACTTATAGTAAAACTAGAAAAAACTGGAAACTTTGTAGGCAGAAACCTGTCAGAGAAGGAAAACTTAAATATTTTCTACTAATAGAGAGCGATAGAAAAGTGGTAAGATTGCACCCTGTCAAAGGCAGAAAACTAGCAAGACATGGAAAAACAAGGCAGTCCAGGTGAGATCTGGCTCTCACAGGCTTCACATTATCTCCTATTTCCCCATGCGGATCAAAATCATTCTTACATCAACTTGAATCCTTTGGCCCCTAGGACTTGGCAAATTATAACAGCTAAAGAAACACTATGGTTGTGGATATTGATGAAGCTATGGATACAACATCCTTCTACTTTTAAAGCACCCCTCTGGACAATACTCTATTTCTCTCCTCCTCTTCACAGCCAATATTATTGAAGGGTTTTCTTAACACTTGACTGTTTCTACTCATTTACTGAGTATCTTCTCCTCAATCTTCTGCAATTTCACTCTGTTTCCACCCCTTCAATAAACCTTCTTTCCCATGTGAACTTCTTGGTTGCTAAGTCCATTGGAGTTTTTTTGTGTGTGTGCTATATGATACCGCTGAGACCTCCTTCTTGACCAAAGCTTGTTTTTCTTCTCGCTATGCAAGACATCAACATAAATTGAGTTGCTTAAATAAAAGCCAGGAAACCATTATTGATTCCTCCTTTTTTCCCAACTCTCTCATAAAATTAGATACCATGTCTTATCAAGTCTACATTTCTAATATGTCCTAAATTTGTTCAGTTATGCTTTCTTGACATTAATGTGTATTATTTTTTTATTGACAAGTCAATAATCTAAGAATATGTTTATTAATATCTTATCTGTAGAAAAGAACTACTTATAGGAGAATTGATAAGATATTGACATTTATTGATCTCTTCTATTCTAGGCACAATGCTAGCTTTTAGGTAATAATGATGATAATAATAAGTAACACTTATAAAATAGTATGTAGTAGGCATACCTCTAAGATTATATATATATAGTTGTTGTTAGGTGCCATCAAGTTTTTTCTGACTCACAACGACCCTATGAATAACAGAATGAAACACTGCCTGATCCTGTGCCCATATATATATATGTATATATATATACACACACACACATATATATGTGTATATATGTATATGTACATATATACACACACATATATGCGTGTGTGTATAAAATACAAAATTATCACAAAACAATATAATGGGTAAAATCATACAATTATTGTATCATTTTAAATATGAAGGATCTGAATCACTGAAAGTTTAAGTAATTTCCTTAAGATCGCACAGCTAGGACTTTAAATTCCTCATCTCATTTAGTCCCCACAGTAGCCTTATATGGTGATGTTAATATTTCATTTTACAGCTTATTATTGAGAAGTTTAAACAATTTTCCCAAAGTCATATATTTGGTAAAAGTCAGAGTTGTGACTAGAATCCACATCTAGTGGGCTTCAAAATTCATTTAATTCCCTCCGCACATTCTTTGACACAGTTCGTAAAATTAAATTGAAAATTACAGTCTACGTTTTTAACCTACAGCATGTAATTTGAGAGCATTTGTGTTTTGAATATTGTTTTTAATGGAAGCAGAGAGGACAAGTGTTAAGATAGTGAAGAAGTCGCTACATCAAAGAAAACAAGTGCAACAAAGACCATAAGAAAAAATGACTCGGGAGAAAAGGATCATGGAGAGAAAAGAGAAAAAGGGACCAGATGAGGGTGAAAGGTGAGGGGTATGTGGGGGAGGCAGGGGAGGTAGTGCTGGAGGGGACCTGTGGGATCTGAAAGAGGAGCTAAGCTGAAGCATGAAAGGATGAATTACCTTAATGGTGTTTAGAAAATCTAATGAGGATGTGTTAATAGAAAATGTGAAGATGTGTGACTAAACAGTTCAACAACATGCATATTTCATGACATTGGCATTATGTGACCAGGCTACTCATGAATCTACCAGCTGAAATAAAGCCAAAAGATACTCAGCAATTTTATTCAAGTTTACCAACAGCTACTGAGACTTCACGTTCAGCATGGAGGTGACAAATGATTAGCGTTCTGGAGATGTCTACATCTACAGGCTGTCTAGCATATCATGGAACCGTTGTATTCTGCACTTACCCAGCACTGCAGAGCTCTATGTTCCTAAAGAATTTAGTGGATTTTTATTTTTGCCTTTGTTGTTGTTTTGGTTTTGATTTGTTTATAGTTCCTCTAACTCTGTGGCAATGGAGAGAACAATCTTGTAAGCGTTAACTACACACCCTGTGTCGTTAATGAAACAAATGCAAGCGCTCATTTTGTGTGATTGGTCTCCAAAAGGTGATGAATTGGAGTGATCCCCAAATTTAGGCTCTTAAAGTTGGTTATGAAGAACTCTTGTGGAATGCTGGGAATTGAAGGACTTGGATTCAAATATCAGCTCTGCCATTTAGCCAGCTGAGTGAGTGGCTTTGGGGGAAGAAATTCATTTCCTCAGCTTCAAATTTCTCATCTTTAGAGTTGTGAGTTTTTTGTAAGAATCAGATGAAAAAAATCTATCTAGTGCAAGCCTGACATAGAGTTTTTTCTCAATAAAAAAGAAATAACAATGATGATGATGGAAATGAAATACCAGCATCAGAGATTTAATTAGCCAGTCTCATAAGATAAAGCAGGGATTTCAAATCAAACAAACACATAAATTCTTCACAGAATGATTAAAAAATAATAATGCACATTCCTTCACTTTATGACATGTAAATGGGAGTGTATGGACAGTGCGCAAAAGAACAAAAAAACAGTGAGCAAAGGAAGAAAAAAACCTTAGGTAGAAATCGCCTTAAGGCATTAGGTCTTCTAGAAGGTCTGCCAATGCTTTATGGCTCCAAAAATCCTAAGTGATTACATATCTTAAAAAGATCAATTTATCCCTCAAGTTTAAAAGACACTTTCTTAGGGGGAGCAGACCCCTGAGGACAAGAGATTACACTGGATAAATAAAAAGCAAAAAAAAAAAAAACCCAGGATTCTTGTTTCTTCCTGAGTCACAGGTACTTCTCTTGGTTTTTCAGATTTTGCCCAACTTGAAAAGATGCTTTCAGAAGAATTATAAGCAAACAGTTTGGAGATCAGGAGGGCATTCCTTGTAAAAGTGCTTAGGGCAGTAATCTACACGGTGTCTGGAGAAGGCCCAGCCGTTTCCACCTCTACCACAGGCCTCATGTTTGTACTCCTGCCAGCTCCTCAGGTGATGTCCTCTTGTCCTTCACAATCAGGCCAACCCACCTCTCCTCATGACATCTCTAACAATTTCCTCATTTTTAAACCACCTTTGTTTCTAGTTTAAGCCCTTTTGGTGTGTTACTCAGGCTGTAGTGTAGTAGAAAGAGCGATGAATTTAGAAAAGCGAGACTTGACACATGTCAAGCTCTGCCAATAAAGAATCTTTTTTTAAAAAAAATTTTGCCTCAAATTCCTAATCTCTCAATGAGAGCTATCTTGTTAGGTTGTTGTAAAGATTAAACGGTAAGTCTCTAAGACCTTGGTAATTTGCAAAGCATTATATAAATATAATTATTTATCATGTATGTGTATATTCTGCATCCTCTACTCACTTTAAACACCTTAAAAGTTTAAACCATCCTTTGTATGACTTTGAATTTTCAGGAATTAGAAGTTGGTAAAGTTTTTGTTTTGTTTTTACACACTTGACATTTAGTAAATATTATACATGTTGGTGGTATTGTGAGGATTGTCAAATATCAGGAAGAGTCTTTAAGTTCCATTGGAACTCTTAGGAAAATCCCAGTATTTCCCCTCCCGCTGAGAAGCAAATCCGACGTTAAGTGTGGAGCCAGGCAAAATATTTTCATGATCAGAAAAAAACTAATTAAAATTCCAGATAGTACAAGTAAGAACAAACAATTTTTTCCCCCTTTAAGGTGGCATGTAAAGTTGAAGTCAAATAATTACTTTCAAAGATTGATAAAAGTCACATTTCCATCTTGAAAGAGCTACCATGCGATAATGTTCCTTCTGACACTTGTAACAACTGTTGCTGACACTGGCATCTGCGGAACGTTACATCTTAATGCCGACACCGCCTTATTATGGCTTGAGTGGAGGCACTGCAGTTTGAATGCAGCTGCTTTATGACATGATTAAAAATTCTGAAGGCTGCAATGTTGTTTGCAGGCTTCTCTCCTGATAAAGCACTAGTGTGAGAGATGTATGTTGGTATTTGATAATTTTGAAAGCTTCGAGAAAGCTATGAGAGCGTGGCAAAACATAGCTGACCAGAAAATCTCTTTGAAGTGTATTTCTTAAGCCCTGTGCCTATCCTCAAAGGCAAAATGAAAGTCGAGGACACTTCATGGACACAAATCCCAGCACCTTCCTCTGGCAATCTTGTTAGAATCCTATATCGTTCTTTCTTTCCTTTTTGGAGGGCAATTGAATCCATAAGAATGGATCATGTGAAATCTAAAATGTTTACTTTCAAACTGAGAAGTTTTTTTAAATGTATACATGTAAATATGTAAAACTTCTAGCAAATAATTTATTTGCAGTTCCACTTCTTCAAATATATTAGGACTCCTTTCATGTAATCCCTGATTTATGCCTACCCTGATTTCTACCACTCTGGTAGTTACACATGCATAAAAATTCATACAAACCTACTTATTCATTCGTTTTATACATGTGTGTTAAGTGATCAAAATGCACATTTTTCCTGATTTTTTGGCCCCTTCTTACATCTTTCCTGCTGACTCTCATGCCACTTGATTTAATTCTCTCTTCAGGTATTTACTGTTTTCTACTTTGATGTATAGCCATTTACATTGTACCTCACCCTTCTAAGATACTGTGAAATCTCCAGTACGGTGTATATGTCTTAATTATCTCTATACTTACCATGGTGCTTGGAATGTAACAGTCACTTCAGAAATGTGCATTTAATGAATAAGTGAAAGAATACATAGTTTCTGCCATCCATTTTCATTAGGTATGCTACTTTGATGCGGTTATCAAAATTTCCTAGTAGGTAGCAGAAAACTGGGGGTAAATTTCTGCCTAAAAAACAATGGATTATATCGTTTAGTATATATCCTGAACATCCAGGTTGTAGGCACAAGTTATTGGGCACCCCCAAGCTTTCTTTTGAAATAACACAGAAGACAACACACACGCACACACACACACGCAAATTCATAATAGCACTTTGATATATACACAATGCCCAATAGCACACATTAGCAATTTGCTGATCTTTTGGAGGAAACACCACTAATTGCAGCATGGACGATGTACTGGGTTGAATGGTACTCCATCCTCCAATGCCAAATTGTATGTACACATCCTTATCACTGGACCCTGTGAATGTTGTCTTAATTGGGAAAGGGTCTTGGTAAATTAATTAAATTAAGGATCTTGAGATCAGATCAGTTGGATTATCCTGGTTGTCCTAAATCCAATGACAAATGTCCTTATAAAAGCCAGCAGAGGAGAAGACGCAGATATTCAGAGAAGAATGTGATGAAGACCAAGGCAGAAATTAGAGTGATGCACTCAAGAGCCACTAATAGCTGAAAGAGGTAAGAAATAGAATCTCCCCTAGAGCCTCTGGAGAGAGAGAAGCCCTGCTGACACCTTGATTTTGGACTTCTGGGCTCCAGAACTGTGGGAAAATAAATTTCTGTTGATTTGAGCTACTGAGTTTGTGACAATTTGTTAATGTAGCCACATGAAACTAATACAGATAGACTGGGTAGAAAAATAACCACCTGCTGGCTCAAACACAGAATTTTGCACAGAGCAACAGCTGAAGTAAGAAAGAACTAGGAGAAAGCATCCAAATGCCTCTTCATGATTATCACCCACCCACCACGTGGGAGCAATCAGCCACATCAAAACATATCCTGGTGAATTAGAAAATATTTGGGGCATATTGCATCCAGCTCCAAACTTCAATTTAAGCATCATCTGACATCAATGATTGAAATGTCATTCTCATGTTACAATATATGACAAACTGTGCAGACATTATTCAGATTACTAATCAGCTGATGTTAAAATAGGGAGATAATCCTAGATTATCCAGGTGTGCCTAATGTAGTCACATGAGATTGTAAACACAGAAAATGAAGTCAGAAAAGAAAGTAGGAGAGATTAGACCCTTTAGAGGGACTCCACTCATGCCTGCTGGAGGGGGCCATATGGAAGACATGAGAACAAACACAGGCACCTTGTAGGATCAAAGACTTTCTCCTAGCTGAAAGCCAGCAAGGAAAGGGGACCTCAATTCTACAACCACAAACAACTGAAATTGGCCAGCAACCTGAAAAGGCCTGGAAATGAATTCTCTTGTATAGTCTCCAGTAAGGAACTCAGTTTTGCAGACACTTGCACTTTAATCTTGTGACATATGAGAAGAGGACCCAGCTAAGTGGCACTTAGAAAACATACAGAACTGTGAGATCATAAATGGTTGTTATTTTAAGCTGCTCAATTTGTGATAATTTGCTTTGGCAACAATAGAAAACAACTACATATTTCTGTAAGGTTTTTCTCCTAAGAACCTAGAAAACTAGATCAGGGAGAATACTTTGGGGGGTGAAAATAAAAAATGAGTCTGCAGTTTCGGACAGTCTACTAATTCAACGTTAGGTTGAGAAGTCCAAAAAAATTCAAGATCCCAAATAACAATGTCTTAAAACTAGATAGGAGTTTCTTTCTCTCCTTAAAGAAACTTGGGCTTGGCATGGTAACTCCAATAAGGAACCCAGATTACTTCTTTCTTGCTGCTTTATTTATTTTTGGTCCAGTATCTCATGGTCATCATATATGTAATTCAGGAAGCTCACAATAATGGGGAGAAAAAATCATGGCTCCTCCCTTTAAAGAAGACTTTCCACAAGTTCCACATAACACATGTGCTTTTACTGCAATAGCTAGAAGTTAGAGGTCAGATGGTGCTATAATAGAAATGAAATTTTGAGCTGCATGCACTGTGTCCAAAATCGGGGTTCTGTTACTGAAGAGAGTGGGAAAAGTAGATATTGAAATTATTCTGACTGAGAATTCCAGAAAGATGCGTACCTGTATTTTATTGACTCTGCAAGAGCATTTGACAACGTGGATCATAACAAATTATGGACAGCATTAAAAAGAATGGGAATTCCAGAGCACTTAACTGTGCTCTTGTGGAACCTGTACATAGACCAAGAGGCAGTCATTCAAACAGAACAAGGGGATACTGCATGGTTTTAAATCAGAAAAAGTGATCAGTGTTGTATCTTTTCACCATACTTATTCAATCTGTATGTTGAGCAAATAATCTGAGAATCTGGACTATATGAAATAGAACAGGGCATGAGGATTGGAGGAAGAGTAATTAACAACCTGCAATATGCAGATAACACAACTTTGCTTGCTGAAAGTGAAGAGAACTAGAAGCACTTACTGACGAAGATCAAAGACTGCAGCTTTCAGTACGGATGACACCGTAACATAAAGAAAACAGAAATCCTCACAACTGGACCAATAAGCAACATCAGGATAAATGGAGACAAGATTGAGATTGTCAAGAATTTCATTTTACTTGAATACACAATCAATGCCCATGGAAACTGCAGTTAAGAAATCAAACCATGTGTTACCTTGGGCAAATATGCTGCAAAAGACCTCTTTAAAGTGTTGAAAAGCAAAGATGTCACTTTGAGGACTAAGGTGCACCTGACCCAAGCCATAGTATCTTCAGTTATCTCATGTGCTTGCGAAAGCTGGACAATGAATAAGTAAGACTGAAGAATTGACACATTTGAATTATGGTGTTGGGTAAGAATATTGAATATACCATGGACTTCCAGAAGAATGAGCAAATCTGTCTTGGAAGAAGTACAATAAGAATATTCCTTAGAAGTGAGGATAGGAAGACTTCATCTCACTTTGGACATATAATAAGAAGGGACCAGTCCCTGGAAAAGGGTATCATGCTTGGTAAAGTAGAGGGTCAGAGAAAAAGAGGAAGACCCTCAGCTAGATGGATTGACACAGTGGCTGCAACAATGGGCTCAAACACAGCAATGACTGTGAGGATGGTGCAGGACCAGGCAGTGCTTCATTCTGTTACACACAGGGTCACTGAGTCAGAGCTGACTCAATGACACCTAACAACAACAAGATACTGAAACAGACAAACAGTTATCTTCAATAGACATGCTGAGTTTTAGATATATTTTTGGGTAGTTGATTTTTTTTTTACCAAATTTTTACTTAAAAAAATTCCAATCCACAAATGATAGTACAATAAACACTTACATAGTGTTCTACAAACACCAGTGCTGTCGAGTTGATTAGTATTCTACTAGATTCACTAATTACTAATATTTTCAGGTATTTGTTCCTCTTCTTCTCTCCTCTCTCTTCGTTTCTCTCTCTCTGTCTATACATATATATACACACGCACATATATACACTTATATACATGCACGTATTAAACCAAAACTCATTGCCATCGAGTCGATTCTGACTCATAGAGACTCTATAGGACAGAGGAGAACTGCCCCATAGGGTTTCCCAGGAGTGCCTGGTGGATTCGAACTGCTGATCTTTTGGTTAGCAGTAGTGGCAAGCTCTTAACCACTGAGCCACCAGAGCACATACACATATATATTTGTGCATATATACATATATATGCTTTTTTTCATGAACCGTTTGAAGGCATGTGTATATGTGTGGGAAACCCTGGTGGCATAGTGATTAAGAGCTACAGCTGGTAACCAAAATGTCAGCAGTTCAAATTCACTAGGCACTCCTGGCAAACCCTATGGGACAGTTCTACTCTGTCCTATAGAGTTGCTATCAGTCAAAATGAACTCGACAGTAATGGGTTATATGTATGTGTGTATATATATACATACACACACATACATACACATGCACACATACTCATGCTTTTTTCATGAACCATTTGAAGACATCATGGCACCTTACTCCTGTTAGTTTAGATCCTCTGTGAAGAAGACGCCAAGCAAGATTAGACTGGCAAGAGATGTAAGAGTGGGTTGGGGTAGGGAGCTTCATGAAGGATGAAGGGGAAGGAAGTAGGAGAGGGAGAAGAGACAAAGAGGATTAGGAGGGAAGAATCTCACAAGGCAGCACAATTCTAAGAAAGTTTTGGCCAAGCCAGCGGGAAGTCCTGAAGCAAGAGTTGTCCAGAGAAGTAGTACCACCATTTGTGGGAATGGACCTGCATTTATACCCCACTGGGTACAGTCACTGTCCTGGGAGAAGCCTGCAGGAAATGTGTTCTTGGTTTGAATAGGGGAGTGGATCAAGAAAGACAGCAATTGGGGCAATTATGCTCCCTGCAACAGGAGATCTAAGTGGCACATTTTCATAGTTGCCATGACACACCATATGTCATCATGTATCTCCTAAGAACAAGGGTATTTTCCTATATAACCAAAATACCATTGTTATGTTCCCCAAATTTAATGTTTTATATTATCTAATATACCTTGAGATATCTCTCAAACATCAAATGGAAGTGACCAGCAGGCAGTTAGCTATCAGCTTCTGGAGTTCAGGGGGGAGAAAAGAGCTGGAGGCAGTGTATCCACGTCTTGGTTAATGTGTAAAAGTAATAGGAGAAAATTATCAGATATCCAAAGGCTTGATGGATACAGACACACATCATGAGATCTTACACAAAGATATATTCTAGAGAAAATTAATACAAAATAAAAAGAAATGGGGAAAACTCAGTATAAAAGAACTTCAGAGAACGTTCTTATCACCCAAGCAGGTAGATTTTTCTAAATGATTATGGTGGATATAACGAAATTAAATTGCAAGAGTGAAAATTATTCTTCAAAGAAAAGGTATTTAATGTAAGATTAAGAAAACATATTAAAAAAGTACACATATCTAATGTCAGATCATATTAGAAAATATGAAGGAGTTGGATAGATAGGGGAAATAGAAGTATATTAAAGTCCTTGCTCTCAATCGGATGATTTGACTATATAAGCCATCTTTTCACAGCCGCATTTACTAATGTAAGGCCTCTATCTTCTGGAAAAGTCCACAACAGTGATTTCTAGGATATTCAGAACTATGTCACATGTGATAATAATAATCCTTTTCTGTTGCTCTGTGTCAGTTCAAAAGTTCTCCTTCAGCTCTGCTCATTACTCTCCATCATCAGTCCAGCCCTTTGAAGGTACCATACCACTGTCTCCTTGGGTAGTGCCACCATGACATCCAAGGTCACTATCACCTGAGGTTGCTGCAAGTCCATAAGTTAAAAAACCTACTCACTGATCGTTGAATTCCTCTGCTCACTAAGTCTAATGCAGACCTTTTGGTTAGGAGCTGAGCTAACCACTACGCCACCAGCAGTTCTGTTCTGCCCTATAGGCCAGCTGTAAGTTGAAATCAACTGGATGGTCATGGGTTTAAGAAAAACAAGAAAAGCTGTTATGGCAGAGGTTGCTCGTTGTCCTAGGATGTGGAAGGAAGGGAGGGACACAGCCATGTGGAAAGGTGGGTAAAGAATATTCCAGGCAGAGGGAGTAGTGAGTACAAAGGCCTTAAGTTGGGCATGTTTGTAGGGTTCAGGGAAGAGCAAGGAGACCATTGTGGCTGGAATGGACCAAACCAGGAGGAGAGTAATAGGAAGTCATGCCAGACAGAGGAGGGACCAGATGATTTAGGGCCTTTTCAGTGACTATATTTTGAGCTTTATTCAAATTGATAGGGGTTCAAGAACCCACTGGAGGGTTCTGGGCAAAGAAGTGACATAATCTGGCGTTTTTTTTTTTTAATTAATTTGGCTGCTTTGTTGAAATAGAATGAAAATGTTGGGGAGCAAGGATAGAAACAGTGATATGAATTAGGGACCTACTGTAATAGAGAGATAAGAATGGTTTGGATCTGGATACTGTAGAAAAGACAGTGAGAAATGAATTTAATGAGAATTCTGGACATATATTCAGAGAGTTCACAGTATTTCCTGTTCAGTTATATGTCTTCTACAGCTGCTGATTTGCTTGTTTGCCTTTCTTATAGACTGTAAGCTACATGATGGCAGAGCAAATGTATTATTCTGCTTCCAAATAGAAAGAAAAAAAAACAAAACAAAAACAACACATGGCCGTTGAGTCAATTCCAACTCTCCATAGGGTCTCCAAGGCTGTAAATGTCTATGGAAGTAGACTGCCATATCTTTTTCCCATGGAGCCGCTAGGGTTTTTGAACCACCAACTTTCTGGTTAGCAGTCAAGCACTTTAACCACTGCACCACTGGGGCTCCTTATTATTCAGCTAGATCTTTTGAACTAACATAGCACTTGGCCCATAATAAGCAACCAATACTATTAAACTGCTGTCCCTGGAGAAGGACATCATGCTTGGCAGAGTACAGAGTCAGCGGAAAAGAGGAAGACCCTCAACGAGGTGGATTGACACAGTGGCTGCAACAATGAGCTCAAGGGTAACAACGATTGTAAGGATGGCGCAGGACCAGCCAGTGTTTTGTTCTGTTGTGCATAGGGTCGCTGTGAGTCAGAACCGACTCGAAGGCACCTAACAACAACAACTATTAAGCTAAATTAAATTATTATATACTGATATATAATGGGCATCATAGACTGATATCAGAAGCAAAACAATGTAAAATGTACTCAATGCCACTCAAAAATTATCAGCCCATTACTTGACATGTATGTTTGAGCAGATAGCAATCCAAAGTATAACTTGAAGAAAGACTAAGATTAGTATGCTAGACAAAAATGTTCCTGTTTCTTTCATCATTATAATTTTTTCATGCAAAACTCCATGCATATTTTATTCTTTAAAATGAAATGCTATTAGACTCTTACATCATAATGTCAAAAAATAAATTTTAGAGAAAATGTGCAATATATTTGGTACAATATAATCAAAGTTTTGTTAAAATAACCACCTTGGGTTTCCATGTATGGACAGAATATTTCCAAGTAAAAACTTCAAAGGACTTTTCCTATGTGGCCAGTTCAGATGCTACTGGCTACATGTATAACTGTAATAAACACAACAACTCAGTTATAAAATTGTCACTGTATGCACTTGTTCCATTAACTCAAAATTTTTACAGTAGAATTTGATGAGGCTAAAACTTCCAGAATGTTTCCATTCTGCTACTATACAACAAATAGCCATTGAAAAGATGTGCTCATTGTTATGCATCAAATGCATGATACGCATCTTAAAGCATCCTAAATGCAATAACAAACATACTAGCCATAAATCATGTTATTACGTAGCTGAAAGAACTGATTGTAAATTGTTTCACTGAAATCTAAGTATTGTTCTAACTCAATGTATTTTTATCTATTCTCCTTGAAATTCACTGTGAGTATTTTTAGAAAATTGCACAAAAAAAGTAAAATAATTTGGATATACACTAAAACACCAAATGTAATGTAGTACCCTGTTATAAACATATATTTTTTTGTCATTTGCTTGCATTCAAATTAGGCAGAATTCTCAACATTCTTTATAGAGAATTTAAAGAGCTTCTGATTAACTTCCATAAAAGGTAATTTTTTTTTTTTTAAAATTACATTAAATGTAATCACATGTATACTTTGTCTTTAATACATTTTTCATCAGAGGTCAGTTAGTTTCTTGAACATTAAGGAATCATGTTTACAATACTCTTGAAATTTAGGAATAATATGGGGCTCTACTGTGACCCTGGCTTCATAATTGATTATCACTATTTCAGAGGCTATGGCTTTCTTAACATCTCTTGGAATGAGAGTGGAGGAGAGATATGACAATGATGGAGTTAGGAGGGAGAGTGGACAGAGCGATAAATGACTTAGCATAGGTGTGAAAGAAGAAACACCTTAGTGTCTACAGAGGAAAATGTCAATGAGAAGCATATTAATTCTGTGAAATAGAGGACAGGATCAGAACCAGAAGGACCAGAATTCTCAGCAGGCAGAGGTAAAAAGTGGGTTCAATAAACATGGCTGGGTTGAAAGTTAGACTCTTTCTAAAGGACGGAGAGATTATTGCTCTCTCAGTATGGTAAGTTTATTTTGTAGAAAATAAAAAAGAAGGAGAATACCAAGAACTAAAGTATATGTTTTTCAAGACTAAAAGGACTTACTAAGGTATATCATCATGAACTCGTATAAAGAGAATAAGTTTAAAAGCGTCCAAAGGCAGGAGAGGAGCAGCATGTCATATATAAAGGATACAGATTCTGAATGGCATAAAATCTCTCAACAACATTGTAGGAAGCCAGAAGACAATTAAGTAATTCCTTTAAAATTCTGATGGTAAATAACTTTCAACTCTAGAATTCTGTGTACAGTTGTAATATCAGCCAAGTATGAGGGCAGAATAAAGATATTTTCAGGTATGGGATATGTCAAGAACTGTGAAGGGTCTAAGATTTTACCCTACTTGCAAACTAACAAGTTTGTCACAGTTTCATAGACGCTAGAAGAAGGCATGCAACTCCTGGGTCGGAGACAAAGTACTTATACTCAAGGCTCCACAAGTGACACGAGCTATTTATGAGTTAAAATCAAAGGCCTTGATGAACAATTGGATATGGTAGTGAGAGAGAAAGAATTATGTGAGATGACTATAAGATTTCTGATGTGTGCACCTAGGTGAACAGTGATACCATTTCTAAGGAGAGAAACTTTGGAGGAGAACAATGTTGGGGTGGTGATCACAATTTTGGTGCTGAATATTTTGAGCTGGACATGCTGCTTAGACATCTGAGTGATAATTCAAAACAGGTAGTCAGATATTTAGGTCTAGAGCTCATAGAAGAGATCTGTGCCAAAGAAAAATTTAAGATTAAAAAACTTGATAATTAAAGCCTGAGACCACCTATCAAAAACCATTTCCACTGAATAATCAAGGTAGGAATTAAGATTGATTAGTATCCCATAGGGAGTGGGAGAAGAAGTACAGACAGCTACTAACTTGCCAGAAGTTTGCCTATGATGGGAAGAGGCCTAATGGTATACCTGGAGGGAAAAGTGGAATCTTCAATTAACCTTTTCTCTTTTGTTTGTTTATTCAATAAAGACAAGAAAATTTTGAGCATTTTAAAATGCTTACAAGAGGAAACTAGAAGAGAGAAGATTTTGAAGACACCAGCCATCCTTTGATCATCTACCAGTCTTATTGTTGAATCTGGTAAATTAATTTTAGTAAGCTGCCATCAGTTGATAGCACATTAAAGAAGCATTTTGACTTTAATAGGAAACAGCTTTCTAATTTATCAAATTCCATGTCCTTTTTATGTGTCCAAACCCTGTTCACCATTTAAGAGCAATTCAAATAACACACCTTCTCTATTTATTCTTCTTCCTCCACACCCACCTCTCCGACAGTTAGATGTTAATATCTCCCAACTTTATCTGTATCCCTTAAGTTCTTCTCTTCTTCCCTTTGAATAATTATTTGTGTCCATTCTTTACCTACCCAACTACCTTCTTGAAAGCAGTGATTGTTTCTTAGTCATTTTTCTTTCCCTTCAGTGGAAGAGACAGAGTAGACAATCAAGAAAGGTTTATTGAATCACTGCATTGGCAGAATTTCAGGCACCAGTCACAGAATTTAAGACCATTACTTTTGGGCAAGACGTGTGGTTGTTGTGTGTAGTTGGAGAGGAACCTTTCTTCAGTGCACTCCGTATAGTTTGTTACCTATTTGACCTACCCATTAGACCCCTTTCCGGTAAACTTGTACTAAGAGAATTTCAAATGAGGGTTGTCTTGGGTTGATACCTGTAAGAGCCAACAAGTTTTAGCCATTATTATTAGCGTTTCTTTGGATAAGAAGGTTTTATCTCAGGGTATCCATATTTAGTTACATCCCAAATGGTTTATAATGATGATAATTAGCATTTAAATAGAACCTTACCTGTTCAGAGGCCTTATAGGCATGCTTATTATTTAATGGAACGGTCACACTGTTATTCTTCATTGAGAAATCTTCAAATATAAAAATGTGCAGTGTATGGAAACCCTAAAAGCCTAGGAACTGATACGGTTAGCAATGGTATGCATTTTGCCAGCAACTTCAGTTTTGTGGTATGAAATTGAAATGTGGAAGACCCTTAGTACTTTTCCAGCCCTGAAACTTAGCATGCAATGTATGCTATAAGGCACAACTACATGAAGACAAAACAATTCCTTGCACAATAACCCACCATTGTCAAGAGAAAAAACTTTTCTTTTTCAACAATTTCTTAATCGCCACAAGACATGAGTGAGCACTGAATGAAATCAGTCTGTTTGAAACTCTTCATGAGATCATTCAAAGGCAGTCTCAGGCTGTGATAGCTCATAAGACACTACTGATTTTGAAAGCGCATAAGAGCATAGTTAGACTTTCAAAGAATAAATCTCAATTCAAGATCCCTATTGGCTGCTGACAGTTATCTCATCATCTTTGCTATTATACTACTGTATCTTTGACAGAATGCCAGGTTTTTTTTTTTTTTTTTCCCCCATTCTCTTCTTGGATGCCAAGTTTATATCTGGTCTTACATGATTTCACTTTGCAACTGGTAAGCTCTTAAAGATTTCTGGACAAAGCCTAAAAATCAGCTTAATAAACTTGGGAGTCCCTGGGTGGTGCAAATAATTAAGTGCTTGGCTACTAACCAAAAGGTTGATGGGAGGTTCAAATCCACCCAGAGGTACCTCAAAAGAAAGGCCTGGCAGCCTACTTCCAAAACAGTACTGTTATTGAAAATCCTTTGGAGCACAGTTCTACTCTAACACACATGGGTTCATCATGAATCAGAATCAACTTGACAATTGTTTTTTATTTTTTTGGTTTAGCATAACTTGAGGTAAAAGGCAGACTAAATAGAAATTTTCCTATTTTGTTTGAAATTAAATATCCCTATTCTCAACAGGGAGCTCTGGTGGCACAGTAGTTAAGAGCTCAGCTGCTAATCTTAAGGTTGGCAGTTTGAATCCACCAGCTATTCCTTGGAAACTGTATGAGCCAGTTCTGCTCAGTCCTATTGGGTTTCTATGAATCAGGATTAACTTGATGACAACAGGTGTGAACTTTCAACAGGGACAACATTTATTTTCTCATGAAATTTTAGTAACTTAAATATTGAAGGAGCCTGGAGTACTGTGAAGAGCGCTGGAATAAGCCTCAAAATTAGGCAACATGAGTTCTAATCTGAGTTAACCATTAACTAGCTGTGTTATTTTAAGGAAATTAATATAACCTCTTTAGAAGCCTTAAGTTTTATGTTTTTAAAATAAGAAATTTGGAATCAATAGTTATTTTAGTTTTATATTTTGAGGTGAGCTTTTATAAATGGGAATATACAATTAAAAAGTAGAAACTGCCTTCATTAATGTGATTAGAAGCTTGGGTCCACATATATTTTATCAGAATTAATTCATCATGGAGAATCCCATTACTGTATTCATCAGTCAAGAATTATTTTAAAACAAATTGTTCTCTCATTTATGCTTTAACTCCTGCAGAATCACCTTTTTGCTTTAACATATTTAGCAGAAGTCAGAGGTTGAAGTATTTTCTTAGACTCTGTGTTTCTTGAGATTTTTAAGAATAGTCACAGAATCAGTTGAAATCTTGGTACAAACTTACTGGCTTCCATACTAAACTGAGTAACCCATTTTCATATCAACAATACAAGAATAATCAATATAATTTATTTGTAAAATCTCTGTCTAAAAATTGCATTCAAATGTGAAATGTGCACAAATGCAATCATAAATTGAGATAAAAAAGTTTACATATTCCAGAGAATACACAGTTCAACATGTTATGCATGAAACCTCAAGCAAAATGAAGGCAATAAAGAATTCTTCGTGTTTAAAAATAATGACAAAAAATGGCAAGACAGATTAAAGAGCACTCCATGTTGGGTAAGGAGATTTGGGTGGTTGCTGTCATAACTGTGAGGAGCTTGGGCTCCATCCTTGATGAGACTTGGGTTGGAATACTGGCTCCAGTACTTCCTAATAACATGACCTTGGGCAAGTGATATAATCTCTCTTAACCTCAATTTCCTTATGTGCAAATTGGTGATGTGTCTTTCCAGTCTATCTTACAGGGCTGTTGAGAAGGTCAGATGAGTACTGGATGGAAAAGTATTTATAAATTGCAAAGTGCTATGCCAATGTAATTTTATTTGATGGAATAGCTAATCTGGTACTAAAAAGGCACCCCCCCTTTTTTTTTCTGTCTATATGGAGGCATTAGATGAGTGCCATCTTTCTTGAAGTCTTCTACATTTATATATAATGAGGAAAGAGATTTTTCTGATTAAGGGGTATGTGTGATGAGTTGAAACAGGTTTTCTACAAAAAGTATAATGCCACAAAATGTTTTATGTACACCTGGGTTATGAAATTGTCAAGTTGAATGTCAAACTATATCCATACTCTGAGGACTTCAAAAATTCATACCATGTTGCACTTGGGTTTAAAGCTCGGGACTTTTGATTTATCAAGGCACACTAAACAAAAAAGGATTTAATATTTTAGGCATATGCCTTAATAACTAATTTGAGTAATTGATGATCAATAGGGAACTCAGAATTAGGGTGTCTATTTTTTCTGAACTTGATTTGTGAAAGGATGAAATATGTCACATAGACTTTAGATTGCCTGGAGAGAATGAGTGAACGGGAAAATTAGAATGCAATCCTGAAAAAAAGCAAGAAAGAGGATTTAGGGAGGGAAACTAACATTTGTTACATGTGGGCAAAATGGTTGGCAATGTGCAAAGTATTTTAGAGACGTATCTTCATTTACTCTTCATAGGAACCTTGCAAAGGTGGCAATATTAATTTCAGTTTTTATTTAAAAAAGAAAATGAAAGTGAATAAAATGGAATAATCTGATGTAGCCCATGAGCTAATAAGTGGAGGAGGTATATGGGTTTCAGTGATTATTAAGGTTTTTTTCTAAAACCAACACTTCATAAGGAAGGCTAACTCTACTTAAAAATTGTGAAGCAGCTTGAACTTCAAGGTCCCAAATACACACATATAGATCATTGTGGCAGAAAGGGTGAAGCTGTTATGAGTGAACTGGTTGTTATAAGGTGCATATATCTGGCCATTACAAATGTGGTGAGGTATAGGGAAAAATATCTTGTTCTTCAGCAGTTATGGAGGTTCTACTAGTAGTCTAGGGATTTCTTGGAGAAAGAAGGTTATTGTACTGGCTGTGATGATGGGAGTGGTGGTGCAAGCAAGCAGAGAGTAAAGTCAGTCAAATTCATGAGTGTAATCTATGAGGATGAGTGACATCATGGAACTGAAAGAGGATAAGTTGATGATAACCATGGTCATGAACCTGTAGAATCTGCAAAGAATTAGGTGGCTAAAGTTCTACATTTATTCTTATTCTGATATCATAAAACGGTGTCTCCTTATGTTAGTTTGTAGCAGATATAGAGAACCCCTCATCTTCTCTGGCTCAAACTTTGTAAGAGGTTTTATCTATTCTTGTACCCTGTTGTATAATTCATAATACCGAAAGAGAATGGAAGTTGGAGACTAGGTAGCTGTCAGGTAATAGAAGGCATCATCTCCAGTAGGATTACAGTAGTCTCCATACTTAGAGCACAGAACTTTTTTATTTTGGGATTCAGCACTTTCCTTGTCTCTGGCATGGCAAATATTCCTCTCAGTCTCTAAACCACAGGCTTTAGGCTTACTAAGAAATAATTTCTTCTTCTTTTTCAGAAATTGAAACAAAAATACTAGAAAAAGGCCAATAGAGGTAGCAGAAGTATTCTTATACTCATTTGCCTTACTGAACCCTTCCAAATTACCAAGGATTATGTCCTGTCTTTTCTGCCTAAAGAAAATAACACATGACAATCTTAGGTATTTCAAAATGAAGAAAGATTATAAATCTGAAGATTATACAGGGACCCAAGCCTAAATTCCACTCCAATATGTACTTCTAGAAAGCAAAATAAATAAATATACCTGTGATTGGTACCAAGTAAGAATAACAATCTTTAAGCATTGCTATTGTGGTTAGTTGCCATTGAGTCGGCCCTAATACATGCCATAAGACCTAAAAAAAATTGATTCCCTGGACAAAATTTTAGTAAAACTGACTGTTAATTTTAGTCTTATTGATATCTGCCAGAGCATTTCCTCTACACATTAGTTATCAAAATCACATTTACATGAATATGGTACAGTAGAAATCCCTAATGGAAGACAGAACATCATAAGAACTGTAATAAAAGATACTATGATTACTTCTTCCAAGGAGTTCTGAGTTGCATATTCTTTATCTTAGAAGCCACTAGTAGGCTTTCTAGTATATGTTAACTACATTATCAATTAGTGAATTATTTTTCACATAACACTGACTTGTAGTGGGGAGGGGATGGCAAAAAAGTGAGCAGAATTACCTTCACTGATTCTCTGATTAACTATAGCTTTCATTGAATATCATGCATTCGATTATGTTTGCTAATCCTATGCATCCATTAGTTTAAAAAGAGCTCAAATCAACATCTGATTTATTGTTGTCAGGCTTTGACAGGCAAGAATTTTCATGGATACTAAAGACCCTAACTTTGACAAACGGCGAGGCAGAAGAGGAGAAAGAAAAAAGCAAAAAGTACATCTTCCAACAGCCTGGTGTATGCTATGTTTATGGAAGTTCTTCTAGCCCAGAGCAGAAGCAGAGAAATACTACAGTCAGTGGTAATGGTAAATGGCAAGAGGCCATTCACACTTTGCTATGGTTTTTGTTTCTCTTAGGACATGGAGAGGCTTAATATGAATTGTGGTAGACATAATGACTGCCCAGAGATGTCCCCACCCTAATCCCTGAAACCTGAATATGTTACCGTACATAGCAAAAGAGACTTTGAAGCTACAGACCTTAAAATAAGGAGATTATTATGGATTATCAAGGTAGGCCCGATCTAATCACATGAGCCCTTAAAATCACAAAACTTTCTCTGACTAGAGGCAGAAATGATGTAGCAGAAGGAAAATTTGAAGAGACTCTAAGTGTGAGAAGGATTCAACATGTTACTGCTGGCTCTGAGATGCAGGTGCCCATGTGCAAGGACGGGAGAGAGGCCTCTAGGAGATTTGGGCATCCCCCTGCTGATAGCCAGCAAGGAAATGGGGATCTCAGTTCTACAGCCACAAGGAACTGGATTGTGCAAACAATATGGATAAGATTTGGAATAAGATTCTTCCTAGAGCCTCCTAATAAAAGCTCAGCTGATTGACACCTTAATTTTGGCTTTGTGAAACCAGCTGAGCCAATGACTTTTTACATATAAACCAAAAAACCAAATCCATCACCGTCAAGTCAATTCTGACTCATAGCGACCCTATAGGACAGGGTAGAACTGTCCCATAGACTTTCCAAGGAGTGTCTGGTAGATTTGAACTGCTGCCTTGTTGGTTAGCAGCCGTAGGACTTAACCACTATGCCACCAGGGTTTCTTTTACATATAAAAATAGAACTGTGAAATAATACATTTATGGTGTTTTAAACCACTAAATTTGTGGTAATATCTTACAACAATAATAGGGAACTCTCATGACAATTAGATGTTCATACAAACAAAAGTTTAATGTTAAGATGTAAAATTTTCAGATAAGCATTCAATTGACTTTTAGAATATTATAAGAGACTAACACTACCTCAACTGACTTATTTTAGTAATACTAAATATGTCTACTAAACCCGTTGCCGTCAAGTAGATTCCAACTGATAGAGACCTTATAGAATACGGTAGAACTGCCCCATAGGGTTTCTAAGGAACAGCTAGTGGATTCGAACTACTGACCTTTTGGCTAGCAACCAAGCTCTTAAACCACTGCACTACCAGGGCTCCAAAGATGTCTGCAGGGAATGCAAGAGTTGATCATAGGAAATCATGCTTCTTTTCATTTCTAGAAATTTCTTCTTTTACTCTCATTCTTTTGTCTAATATCTTTCCCTAACCTCTCCAGCCTTTCTTCCTACTGGGCCAGTTGGTTCTGCCATAAAGACAGTGAAATAGTTGTCTTAGTTATCTAGTACTGCTCTAACAGAATTACCACAAATAGGTAGCTCTACCAAACAGAAATTTATTTTCTCACAGTTTAGGAAGCTAGAAGCCTGAATTTAGGGTGTCAGCTCTAGGGGAAGGCTTTCTCTCTCTATTGGCTCTGGAGGAAGGTCCTTGTCTCTTCTGACCTTATGCTCCTGGGCAGTCTTCACGTGACTTGGCATCTCTCTTTCCTTTGCTCTGCTCTGCTCATTTGTTCTCTTTGTATCTTACAAGAGATTGACTCAGGATATACCCTACATTAATCCTGCCTCAGTAGTGTAACAAAGACATCCCATTCCCAAATGGAATTATAACTACAGGCATACAGGTAAGAATTTAAAACACATATTTTGGGGGGGACATAATTCAATCCATTACAATAGTCCTTGGGGCTTTTCTATGTCATGGAGTCCTATAAGTGTTATTCGATAACAATTTTAAAAAATTTGTCTAGCTTTCTGCATTTCAATTTTCACTACTTTGGTTTATTGTTCCATTATTGATGATATCTCTGACATTAATAGTACCACTTTCTAATTCTAAAATTATAATGAGACTCATATCATTTACCTATTTAAAATCCTTCAGTGATTCCTCATAGCTCCAAACTTACTTGCTTGGCTTTAAAAACACTAAGTATTTTGACCCTTGCTTAATTCTTTAGCCTCATGTTCTAGAGTCCCTATTACTACCCTTTGATCAACCACATTCAGAGCTACTTTAAGTTCTTCATAGATTTTTGCACATGCTACATTCTTTCCAAATGCCTTGTCTTCCTCATCACTTGCATTATTCCAGCTGGTCCCTCAATGCTCAGCTTAGGCACTTTGTCTTTCTAGAAGTCTTCTTTCTTCTCCTGTAGTCTAAAATTTACTGTACTGCACTGATATTGTCACCTTACTCATTGACTATACAAAATGAAAAACAAATACATTATCATTAAGAAGCTTATAATTTAAGTCTCTCCTTAAATTAAAGCTTCTTAATGATAATTTTTTTTTCATTTTGTATAGTCAATGACTGCCATATTAAAAAAAAAAAAGCCATATAGTAGGCATTAAATAATATTTGTTGAATGAATGAATGAATGAGTGAATGAATCAATCAATCAAACAAATCAGTGAACTGGGCTCTAGCGGCTCTTAAGAGTTGGGGCAAAGAAGAATCACAATCAGAAGGTTAATTAGCAGAGGCACAGAGGGACATAAATTCAGGTAAGAATCAGAGACAAAAACATAGGAAATTCAGGTAGAGGATGAACCGCAGGAAATTAACTTAGGTCGAATGAGTCCAGAGTCTGAGAAATCAGCATGGGCTAGTGGTTCTCAAAGTATGATTCTCAAACCAGCAGCATCAGTTGTATCTGGAAACTTGTTAGAAATGCAAAGTCTTGGCCCCACCCAGACTTATTGCATTAGAAGCTTCAAGAATAAGGTCCAGAAATCTGTGCTTTAACAAGCCCTCCAGATGATTCCGAGGCACGCTAAAGTTTGAGGAACACTGGCACAGGCCTTTAGCAAGCAGAATCAAACATCTAAGAGATCAAGTTGTTGGCAAGAAGGGAACAAGTTAAGAACGACTAGATAAAAAAAGTTAAGCTATCAATCCTGATAGAATTGAACAGGCTTGGAAAGATAGAGCAATAAGTATACTGAAACAAAAATAAAAAGGCTTAAAAATTGAGCCAATATTTCCTAAGGTGGTAGGTCTCCATAGGCTTGGGGGAAGAAGATATGAATTCTAATACATCCTTGTGGGTGATAAATGAGAAGGAAGTAAGAATTCATATATTGAAGAAAAAAAAAAAAAGCTTCCCAGATGATTAATATATTCCCTATTTTTTGCTCCTAGGTGAGATGCATTATCTTATTATGGTCCTTATCCAAATCTCCTGCTTTAGAGCCAAAGCTGAAGTCCAAGCATAAGTAGGAAGTAGCCAGTTGAGCTCATTTAGATGGGGGCCAGGTCTTTACTGACACAGGTTACTAAATAGATAACACATATATAAGACTGAAGAAGTTTCTGTTCCTTATACAAATGATTGTACAAACAACAGGATATAAGCAAAATGAAGCACAAAAAGTAAAACTTTGAAAACAAACACTCAGCTTACTCTTCATTTTCCACGGTAATGTGATCAGCATGAACTTTAGCCAAGTCTTTCAACTATGTTCCTCGTTAACTATATACAAGAATTCTTAACAAGGAACACAGCTTCCATGTGTCTGTGTACTTGATGCCAAAAGATTCATATAAGAATGAAAATTGAGTCAGTTATCTGGGTGTTTCCCGAGATTTAAATATTTGGCATTGTTTAAACAAATCCATTGATTCTTTTCATTTTTTTGTGTAGATCTTTTGGTAGCTACAGCAAGTACAGTGTTCTTCCCCCCGATGACAACTTGCTATTTTCCTGAACCTATTGGTTAAATGTCTGTTGAATCCCAATATATGATCATCAATGTCTAATTAGATTAGCAATGAAATACCCAAAGTTTGGCAGTAAGACAGAAGAGGAGAGAAACAAATGTTACTTCGGAACCAAGAAAATTCAGAAAAAAATACAAATATATTGGCTATGTGGAATCAAACCTGAAACTTGATATTGGCAAGTTTAAATCAGTTAAAACAGAACTTGTTTTGAGAGTTCCACTCTGGTAATAGTAGACCAAACCTCCTTCTGAGAAGAGCTGGACAAAATTAAAAAAAAAAAAAAAAAAATCTGTAGGCATCAAACGGTTAAAACATGGCGAAGACTTAAAGGGTAAAGATCTACATGGAATATACCCAGAAATGCAGGCCCAGTATTGGGCATCACTTTCCCCCTATGAGAATCTCCCTATTCCGTTCCTAAGTAATCAACAGAAGTGCATGTGTATGCCTACCAAGAGACGTGTAAAGAATGTCCAAGGCAGCATGTTCTTACACTGGGAACAGTCTAAGTATCCATTAACAGTAGAATGGAAAAATAAATTATGTGTATTTATGGAATAAAATACTCTAACCCAGAAACCCATTGCCACCGAGTTGATTTCGACTCATAGTGACCCTACAGGATAGAGTAGAACTGCCCCATAGCATTTCCAAGGAGCGGCTGGTAGATTAGAACTGCCGACCTTTTGGTTAGTAGCCTGAGCTCTTAACCACTGTCCCCGCAAGGCTCCATAAAATATTACAGAGAAATTCCAAATGTACGAATTCACAAAAATGTTTAGCAAAAGAAGCCAAACTTAAAAAGAATATATACTGTATGAATCTATACATATAAAAAGTTAAAAAAAAAAAAAAGCAAGACTAATCCATGGTATTATAAAATGGGAGCAGAGAAGGAATAATGATTAGAGATTTAACTTTAGCTGTCACCTGCTAAGGCTTGAGACTCTAGTATCTCTCTAGAATAGGATAAAAATGAGTTTCCTACATGGTCTAGACTAGATTCAAGTTTTTCAGTGGGTTTTGGGGCCAAAACCTCAGCTAATAGTACCTTACCTTTCTTTGCTTTATCACAGTTTTCTATACATAAATTTTCCTCAGGGGCTTCTAAAAGAGGAGTGCTATAATCATAGCTAAAGCAGACTTATCTAAATAACAGCTTAATACTGTCCCATTTCATCATTTCCAAGAGTCACATAATCAGTGTGGGAGTTGATACAAGAAGTCAGGGCACTTGATAATATCTGCACTTGGATAATTCTTTATGATGGAACAAATTTTGGCTTTAACAAAAAAGGAAACAAACAAACAAAAAAAAAAGGATGAGAATACTCAGAGCATTTCAGTTTGAGTTTATCACTCAGTGTTCAATAAATACAAATTTTGTATCACATCTATGAATAACACTTAGGATGGCAGAATAAGCATTGACCCAAAATTGAATTCTTCCATCTTAAAGCAAAGAACTTTCCTCTAGATGCAAAACTCAGATGTAATGACAGACCCTTGGCTGCAGAATTTAATATTGAAAAATAAAACGAGAGTTTTGAAATAATTACATAACAATTTTATTGTTTGAATTTACATGGCAAAGGCAGATCTGATCATATTTGACATCTTATTTCTTTTGTTATTTCCCTCTGTATTAAGCTGTTATTATCTTTCTTAACCTCCTAATGGGAGAATTATATTTGAGCAATTGCCTCTCCAGCAACATTTATGAAAATGAGTTTAGTACTCTGAAAATACTTCACTCTGTAGCTCATTAAATGCTCTTTTCTAACTTGTTCACATGGAGTATGGATTATTTAGCTTTTCCATAACTGAAGAGTAGAATTTACCAAACAATGGCAAGCTATTTATATATTTTCCTTTTCGTTACCAAATGCAGACAGGTACATGCCTTTTCACTGATAGTGTTATTAAAGTTTCAATACCACTTGTTCATAACAAAAGGCTGAATTATACAGTTAAGTATTAAAACTGATAAAAGTTTTTAAAAAAATCTTTCTTTCCACTGTGAATGCATTAAAAAAATTTTTTTTTCTCTAGCTCATCACAAAGACATGTTCAAAGTATCAAAATTTCTATGATATGGAAAATAAACTAACATGGTACTGGATGTGTCATGCATGTATATGCATGTGGATTTGAATAATTTGTAGAATGACTTGTTTCTATATTGCTATCCAAGCTATGGACCTATATCTGTATAGAAGAAAAACCCCATAGAAGCTAGTCTCACTTACTCAATCCCTTGCCAGTACAGAATAGCCACTTAGAAACTAACTTTTAGTAGCAGACTCATTGTCAACTTTGAAGAGTAAGAACGTGAATCTTGGGTTTAAGACTTTAAAACTTTCCAATATCCTTGCCCATTCTATTCTAAGTGCTACCAAAGTCAGCTTTCTTTCACACTGTAAAAATCAGAAAATTTTCTGTTTTCTTTTCTTCTTTCCTCACAAACCAAGAGATTGAAATAGTTCAGCTGTCTGCCCCCAAAGATATCATTGCAATAATCTGATTTTCTTCCCATTTTCCTCTCCCTCACTGAAAAGCACTGTTGTTGTTATTGTTACGTGCCGTCCAGTTGGTTCCAACTCATAGTGCCCCTACATACAACAGAACAAAACACTGCCCGGTCCTGCACCATTCTCACAGTCATTGCTATGCTTGAGTACTTTGTTGCAGCCACTATGTCAATCCGTCTTGTTGAGGGTCTTCTTTTTTTTTATTCTGACCCTCTACTTTTTTCAAGCATTACCAAAACCCTTTGCCATCAGGTTGATTCTGACCCATAGTGACCCTATAAGACAAAGTAGAAGTGCCCCATAGGGTTTCCAAGTGGCAGCTGGTGAATTCGAACTGCCGACCTTTTGGTTAACAGCCTGAGCTCTTAATCACTTTGTGACCAGGGCTCCTTACCAAGCATTAGTGTACCCTTTTTTCCTCCTTTTTTGAATTGGCTTCTCTTCTGCTAAATGGCTCTTGAGAAAACTACATAAACAGTGGTTTGGTTTGTACAAATTTTTTCTCTAAATCCCTGTAATGTTTTATACTGTCTCCAACTCTCCTAATTCCATTGGTGTTTGTGTCTGGGGTATGTGTGATAACTCAGAGTTTTGTCTCCAACCCTCTTGTACCTTCCTCTCTCAACTCATACACTAGTGATAGATTAGATAAACCCATTAAATACCAAACTACCCTAGCTTATTTTAGTCAATACTATTTTACTTTATTTTATTTTCTTGCTCTGAATGGCAAATTCCTCCTCCTTCAAGTTCCAGCTCAAGTATCAGTGTTCCTGATACTTTCCCAATTTCTCTGCAGAATTGGTTACATTTTCCCTTGTACTCTCGGCAATTTACTCCTCCCACTTAGAGCTTCTTGAGGAGAGGAACTACGTCTTAGTCATACTTGAATCCACTACAGCAAAGCATAATTCACAATAGATTCTAAATTTATTCTTATTTATTTATTTTGTTTATAGGGAAAAATCTTTTATTGCAGAAAATTGATAATCGCAATCTCACATTCCTGGGCAGGGAAATCTGCTGGAATTCTCCAGAAAATTCAGCACAGCTGCTCCTGAAATGACAGAACATGAAGTTGTGGCCTTCTAGTCCTGAAAAGCTATGGTGGGTGATAAACTCAAGGCAAAGCAACAAATAAGGCTAAGTTGAGAGAATCTTTGAAGTCAGCAGGGATCTATATGAGGAATCCTTTGGAAAACCCAAATTTGATTATACCTAGGATGCATCATACACGACCAGAAATTTATCCTGGATCTTTGAGCAGGTTCTAAACACATCACCAGACAGAGAAGAAACGTCTCTAATGCACTAGTCATCTAATGCTGCTATGACAGAAATACCACAGGTGGATGGCTTCAACAAAGAGAAATTTATCCTTTCAGGGTGCCAGCTCCAAGGGAAGGCTTTCTCTTCCTGTTGGCTCTGGAGGAAGGTCCTTGTCCTCAGTCTTTACTTGGTCTGGGAGCATCTTAATGAATCTCAGTGTCCTTCGCAGGACTCTCAGGCCCAAAGGACACATTCTGCTCCCAGTGCTGCTTTCTTGGTGGTATGAAGTTCCCAATTCTCTGCTTGCTTCCCTTTCCTTTTATCTCTTGTAAGATAAAAGGTGGTGCAGGCCACACCCCAGGGAAACTGCCTTTACATTAGATCAGGAATGTGACCTGGTAAGGGTTTTACAATCCCACCTTAAATCTTTTTAACATAAAGTTACAATCACAAAATGGAGAACAACCACAGAATACTGGGAATCATGGCCTAACCAAGTTTTTTTGTTTTTTGGGAGGGGACATAATTAAATCCATGACATTCCACCCTTTGGCCCCCCAAAATCACATCCTTGCAACATGTAAAACATATTCACCCCATTATATCATAGCAAAAGTCTTAACTCCAAGTTCAAAATCCAAAAATTCCTCTTCATCTGTGAAATCTAGACTACAGGTTATCTGTTTCCAAAGGTACAATGGCAGAACAGGCACAAGCTAGACATTTCCATTACAAATGGGAGAAACTGGAGGAAAAGAAGGCACCAAGGAAGTCAACAAAACACATTACATTAGCTCTCAAGGCTTTAAAAATTATCCTCTGTTCTCTGAGACAATTTACACAATGGCTCTGCCTTCCAAACTCTAGGTATTGGCCACACTCTCTGGATTCTGAGTGGAGGCCTTCCAGCCCTGGGCTTCAGCTCCACCTTCCAGGCCCACTGGAACAGCAACTCTACTCCCTCAGCTTTAGGAGTACCATTTTCCTAGTCCATCTGAGTGGCAAACCCTGCCCTTAGAACCACCAGAGGCTATGGCTACACGCTTTGAAACCCTGGTGGTCCAGGTCATACCTTTCGAGACTGAGATAGCTTGGCTTCTTGTGTTCCTTGTCTCTTCAGCTTCTGCTTCCTGGTGTCTTGGCCTCTAGGCTCTCCGACCTCATGCCCACATCTGCCCTGCTGGGGCAAGTGTTCCAAAGCTCTGTAACTCCACCAATAAATGCCTGGAGGCACCCCACTCCTCCAGGAAGCCTCCTGCACACACGCACTCAGCTCTCTCGCTCTGTGGGTTGGCTCCAGAGCAGGTCTCTTGCTGGTCTCCTGTATCTGCTGCTGTTGCTTCTCTGCTGCTGCAGGTTCTCTGCTGTGCTGGTCCTCTGCTGCTGTCGCAATCCATCCATAGTTTCAAAACTGCTTCCACATTTAAGTATCTGTTAGAGCAGCACCCTACTCTCTCAATACCAAAGTCTGTCTTAGTCATCTAGTGCTGCTATAACAGAAATACCACAAGTGGATGGCTTTAACAAAGAAAAACTTATTCCCTCACAGTCCAGTAAGCCAGAAGTCCAAATTCAGGGTGCCAGTTCCAAGGGAAGGCTTTCTCTTTCTATTGGCTCTGGAGGAAGGTCTTTGTCACCAGTCTTCCCTTCGTCTGGGAGCATCTCAGCACAGGAACCTCAGGTGCACTGCTTTCTTGGCGGTTTGAGGCTCCCCTCTAAGTTTATTCTTGCTGTATATATGAATAAGCCTATTGTAAGAGTGACGCAAGGATACACCACTTGTATTGCATAGCCCACAGCAGTGATGTCTGATCCATGTTCATGGTCCTTTGGGTAGCAATGGAGTTCTAGTACGAGGGCTAGATGGTAGACACTCTAGGTTTTGCCTGTTCAACATATGTTCACACTTGATTTTTCTTGGGGGAGTTGCCCCCGCCACTTCTCGTTCATGGGATTGATCTTCATCTGGCTCTGACTCTATGTCGGACTCTAGGCATGGCTTATGAATCATCTGGCCAATCACAACATCATGTTCTATCTATAGATAGAACATGATCAGAAATAAGTACAAGGCCAAAGCTGGGCTCATCAGAGTCAATGATATATAATTCCAGGAAAATTGTTGGTAATGTGAAATTAAAAGACCTCTGTCTACTTTTTTTTTTTTTCCACTACAACTGTGGCCACTAAGTAGAGATTAAGAATAAAGTCAACAAGAATAAAGCCAACAAGAAGAAGAGCCTAGATATGGAGAGAGAACAAGTTTTGATTACATCATTTGAACTCTTCTAACTAATCTTGTCTAAACCACATCTACTCCTGGATTTTTCAGTCGTGTAAGAAAAAAAAAATTTTTTTTTTCTGTTTTGCCTAAACCCATCTCAGTGGATTTTCTACCTTTTCCAACTTAAAAAGTCCATCTAATACAGTTTAAAAATCTAAATTTGCACCAAGCTTTGTCTACACCAGAGGATACTTATATTCATACACATATGTGTAAATATGTCTCATATGTATGCACTGTTATTTTCCAAATACATGTCAACAACACTGTAATGAATAAAATACAGAAAAATTATTTGCAAGTGTTATCGAATTCCTGTCAATTTGGTTATGCATTCTCTCAGTCAATGAATTCTAAGCATACAATAGCATTTTCTGAGGACTACCTTTTAATGCTAAAAGGGGTTGTTATACTAAAAGTCTTTGTTACTGCTGATTTTGAACATCTGGTGTAGTTCTAAAACTATATCTACACATAATAAATACATATTGATTGATATCAGTCATAAGAGGAAATTTCTTCATTAGCTTAACAATGGTATTACTTTGAACCATGTGATATTACTGATGTCCAACTGGAAAGGTGGTTCCATGTAGTTCGACCAGTAAAATATTTTTTGAATAAATGAATGTCTCAATCAATTAGTCAACGTATTTTTACTGCTTTTATTCTACAGCTATACATTATTCCAAAAGAGTGGAAACAGAAATTTCATGAGCATTTGTTACTTGATTCACTTTGTTTTTTGTTCAAACAAACCTGTGTGTTTAGACATAGCCTCAGAGATAGAAAATGCCTGGGAAAACAATTTCTATTTCTAGATCATTTGTACTTTGCTGAAGAAATAGCTATTTCAGATGTTTGAACACAAGTAACCCTTTCTCTGCCATGTAAACTAAGCTCACTTTCTTTTTCTCTTCCAACTTGATGGATGTGTCTGCTCTGTGTTCTTCTTATTTTTTTTTTAATTATGCGGCATGCTGATCCAAAGAAATTCTTGTAAATAATTTGTTTATTAAACTTTTCAAAACTTTCCTGAGTTCACCTTTTTTCCAGAGGCCTTTACCACCCTATCTGTATCCCCATCTAACTCATTATTCCTTTCTCTCCCCTTTGTTTTAATTATCTGAGAAAACATCTAGGATGAAATGGAAGAAAATTGCCCTGCAATTCTAAGGAGAATAAAAGAAATATAAACCCAGAGCCAACTCCCTTCCACATATACCTCCACCCCTCCCCAGCACATTGTCTTCTGCTAATCATCACGATGACAGTTAGGCTGATTATTTATTTGCCACCTCCCTGAGGACTACATGTTCTGTGTCTTTACAGTTCCCAGACTGCTTCTGGAACACAGAAAAGCAGCTATGTTTGTGCTTAAGCACAAAATGTTCCCAAAACTCTAGATGCAAAATATAGTTTATTTTGTATTCCTGAAGACACTTATGCGTTGCCTGAACCTTAATTATGCTTCCCAACATTCACAAAATTAAAACTTCAAATTAAACATCTCATTAATATAGCTCCTTTGCAATTCATCCATTTGTTTCAAAAATGATAAAGGGGAAAAATTATGCATTTCAGGAGTCACATAGTCACAATACCAACTCACATTTATTTGAATGTCTTAGCAAATAGAAACTGCAAAGCCTGTTGTGGGAAGAGCATGGAATATGGGAAGTCAACCAAGTGAGTAAACATGAAATGGAGGATTATCCTTATTTGTGAAGAATTCATTCCAGCAAGAAATTGAATCGGGGCTTTTGCATTTAAAACTGGTAGAGCTACTGATAGAACCAGGAAGCTGATGGAAAGTGGAGTTTTAGATGAGAAGCACACTGGACTAAGGGCTATGAGACAGCATGGTCTAATGGCCTGAGAACTAGGCCAGGAGTCAGAGATCACGACCTTAATCCCAGTTCTGTTACTTGCCAGGTTTAAGTAATTTCTTGTAATTCAACTCACTCCTACTATGCTCCTACGTCTACCAAACCCTGAGCCAAGTACAAACGACTTTACTCACACAATTAGATCTTTCTATCCTGCAACATCAGTTTTTCCTCTGTGTCAGATTATTCCATCAGCACACATGCTCTAGTAGCTCCCATCTTTAAAAACCCTCCCTGACTCACAGCCTCCTCTAGTTACAACTCAGTTGTTCAATGTTCCACTACCTCAAAACTTCTTGAGAAAGTTCAGTTTGTTATATCCATTTCTCCACCCTCTAGTGTCTCCCCAACCCGATTCAATTGGATTTTAGAGATGGAGTACAGTGAAGTGGGAAAGACTCAGATGCTGTAGTCAGCCAGCCTGGGTTCAAATCCCAGCCCTGCAGGTTATTTGATGTATCTGTGCCTCAGTTTCTTCAGCAGTAGGATGAGATAATAATTGCATCTAATTCATAGGGTTATTACAATTAAGTACAAACTACGTAAAGCACTTAGAAGGGTGCTTACACAGTGAGCACTATGCAAGTGGCAGCGTTTATTATTATAGGTCTCCGTTACTCAACATGGAGCCCTGGTGGTGTAACAGTTAAGGGCTCTTCTACCAACTGAAAGGTTGGTGGTTCAGACCCACCTAGCCACGCTGTGGGAGATTACAGCCAAGAAAACATTATGGGACAGTCCTACTCTGTCACATGGGGTCACTAGGAATCAAAAATCCACTAAATGCCACCTAATAACACTTTTTTGACAGAAACAATTGTAGTCAAGTGACTCCCATTCTGGCATATCCAGTGGTCACTATTTGGAGGTTACAGCCATCAACTTATTTAAATTCTTAGATTCATTCAACACAGTTGATAACCCCTTACTAATTGAAACACTCTCTTGTCTCAGCTCCCGTGACACTATCTTCTCCTGGTTCCTTCTACCTCTTTGGCAGCCTGTCTCAGTCTCCTCTGATACCACCTTTTCCTGTGTCTTAGGCTTCTTCTCTTCTCTTTCTTTTCTCTCTCCATAGATGATTTTACCCACTCCCATGACTAAAAAACTACCTATTTGCCCAAATTCTCAAATATAATATCTTAATTACTGATCTCTTCCTGAGCTCCAGACTGGCATTTCTGACTTCCTCCTTAAGTATGGTGTCTCCCTAAATGTCTAATAAAACCAAACCAAACCAAAACAAACCTGTTGCCAGTTGAGTCGATTCCAACTCATGGTGATCCCATGTGCCACAGGGTAGAATTACTCCATAGGGTTTTCTCTCTATAATCTTTGCAGAAGCAGATCACTAGGTCTTTCTCCCATGCAGCCACTGAGTGGGTTCAAACCACCAACATTTCTGTTAGTAGTCCAGGGACTCAAATGTCATAATAATAATAAAAAACCAAACCCATTGCCTTCAAGGTGATTCCGACTCATAGTGACCCTATAGGACACAGTAGAACTGCCCCATAGAGTTTCCAAGGAGCACCTCGTGGGTTCGAACTGCCAACCTTTTACAGTTAGCAGCCGTAGCTCTTAACCACTATGCCACCAGAGTTTCCAAATATCTAATAGACATCTCAAATTTAACATGGCTACAAAAGACCTCTTGGTTTTTGTTTCCCAAAAGTCATTTCTCAGCTAAACTTCTCAAAAAATGACATCTGTGTCTACCAAGTTCTCTTTCCTTCATCTCCTATTATATCCATCAGCAGTTTAGCGGACTCTACCTGAACAAAATACATCAAATCTATCAACTTCTTTCTATCTCCACTGCTACCATGCTAGTTGAACTCACTTTCATTTCTCACCTGGAATACCACCAGAGACTCCCAACTGCTCTCCTTCCTCCCACTCTTGCCCCATATTAATCTATTCTCCACAGTAATTCAGAGCAAACTTCATTTAAAGCATTAATTAAAATAAAACCTCCATAAAAGCAGGATCTCTTTTGGTTACTGCAGTATCCCCAGTACCTAAAAGAAAGTTTGCGTATAGTATAAGATCCATAAATATCCGTTGAATGAAAAAATGAATAAATCAGATCATGTTTCTCTCGTGCTTGAACATCTCATCAGCTTACTATCACAACCAAAATAAAGCTTCAACTAACTCCCAAATGGCCCATAAGGCTATACATGATTGGGCTCTTGCTCACTTCTCTGATTTCATTCTCTATCACTTCTTCATTTTATATATATATATGTATATGTATGTATCTTTTTTTTCCTCCTCCCATTCCTATCTTAAGGATTTTTCATTTAACTGATTTGCTGTTTCTCTGTAAATCATTCCCCATCCAGGTCTTCACCAGTCTGTATTCTTTTTATTATTCAGCTCTCAACTCAAATACCACCTTCCAGTGCCAACAATCAAAATCAGTCCCTCCACCCCAAAGACTTTCTACCACATCAACATATTTTATAGCACTTATCACAACTTGCAATTACCTTGCTTTTTTATTTGTTTATTGTCTGTCTCTCCGAACTCTACCCACACCCCTATTTGTATGCTTCATGAGAGCAGGGACCTTTGCTATCCTGTTTAATTCTGTATCCTGAAGACTGAGCACAGTGCCTGGTATATAGGAGGTGCAGATTAAATACTGGTTGAATAAAAGAATATCAGTACACAGTATTAACACTTCTCCAAGCTGCACTTTGATGGAACTCAAAGAATACATCGCTTTCAAAGAGCTATTGAAATCAGGAAGATTTCTGAGTTAAGCATTGACAGCACCCACTAATATATCTTGTGTAATTAGAGGATATAAACCTTTTTACAGTCACACAATCAAAGCAGCATGTCTCCAAAGGCATTCCAGGGAACATTATTTATTCTGGAATGTTAATAGGTATTCTGTAAGTTGTCAAAGAAGTTGGTAAAATGCTTTGTTAAAATTGACCGATTATTACAGAACTTCTAATGTATTTTCCAAATCCCAAAAAGGAAGAGATAATAGTCAACCTTACCCAAGCTTCTTTTATCAGAGAGTCTTTTTCCATGGCATATGTCACATGACTAGAGCACTGAAGACTTTAGGAAAACACTGAATTAAAGAATCCAGGAATTGTAGGGAGTGTTTTCTACTTTCATCAACTCATTCTTTCTAGTTTTGAAATAATGGGCAACATTTATTTTTGTTGTGCCAATATTTATTCACTGTCTACCTCCTTTTAAAGATGTCCAATATCATTGTGTTCTTGCCAGATGTCCTACAGTTTTTGAGGTACCTGACATTTCTGATATCTCCTCCTTTCTAAATTTCTCCCCCTTTCCCTCTATGTTTTTGACTACCCCCTGCTTCCCTATAATGGCTTCTCATCCTGTATCAGCACTTACCCTATCACTATTTCTATTTGGACTCTCTACACAGAGTAAAGTCAATTTATTTCATAGTTATAGCTATGACCTATTTGAAATTACATCTAGCACTTTACAACTTCCAAATATTCCAGAGACACTATACTAAAAAAAATTCAACAATTTTTTTTAGTATGTATTATTTATTATGTTCTATATTTGGTGTCTTAGGCTGGGTTCTCTAGAGAAGCAAAACCAGTAAAGCGTATAAATATATACAGAGATTTATATCAAGGAAATGGGACACGCCATTGTAGAGACTGGAGCATCCCAAGTCTGTGGGTCAGGATAGAGGCTTCTCCTAATTTGTGTAGCTGCTGGGGCTGGCAAACCCAAGATCGGCAGGTCAGAGAGTAGAGATCTTGCTCACAGGCTGAAAAGATCGACAAATCTCAACATTGGCAGGTAAGACCTCAGGTAAGCTGCTAGCTCAAGTCCCAAGAACTGGAGGTCAGATGAACAGGAACCAGCTGCAGGATCCAGAGCAAGCAAAAGCCCACAAGTCTTGCCAGAAAGTCCACTTATACTGATGAACACTGCATGCCCAAGGAAACTCCCTTTCAACTGATTGACTACTCACAGCAGATCCCATCACTTTATATCAAATCTCATCATGGAAATGATCACATCATATGACTGCCATACCACTGAGAATCATGGCCCAGCCAAGTTGACATACAACCCAAACCATCACATTTGATGTGGAGCCCTGGTGGCGCAGTGGTTAAGAGCTTGGCTGCTAACCAAAAGGCTGACAGTTCAAATCCACCAGCTGATCCTTGGAAACCCTATGGCGCAGGTCTACTCTGTCCTATAGGGTCGCTATGAGCCAGAATGGACCCAATGGCACCAAGTTTGATTTTGGTATGTTTATACTTGGTGTAAGGAGCCCTGGTGATGCGGCAGCTAAGTGTTTGGCTGCTAACTAAAAGGCAGGCAATTCAAACCCACCAGCTAATCCACAGGAGAAAGATGTGGTAGTCAGCTTCCATAAAGATTACAGCCTTGGAAAACCTATGGGGGAGTTCTACTCTGCCCTATAGTGTCACTATGAGTCAGAATCGATGGGATGGCAATGGGTTTGGTGAGTTTATACTTAGTATAAACAGCCTTGGTGGTGTAACCGGTTAAGTGCCCAGCTGCTAACTAAAAGGTTGGCTCTTCAAACCCACCCAATGGCTCTGTAGGAGAAAGACCCGGTGATCTGTCCACGTAAAGATTACAGCCTAGAATACCCTATGGGACAGTTGTACCCTGTCACCTGGGATCACTAGGAGTCAGAATCGACTTGATGGCACCTAACAACAACATTATTTGGTGTAATGGTACTCAGGTAAGCCAGATGGCCGTGTTTCCTGCTCTCCCTGAGCCTACAGTCTAGTTGAGGAGATAGAAGGAAGAAGGAAATTCCAATAAAGGAAGTAAGTGCTAACACAGGGAAAGAAATGGAGCTATAGGAAGCACAGAAAGGAAGCACCTAACTAGGTTCAGGAGGAGAGGTAAAGCTGAGCAGTCTTCCAAGGGAAAGTACCATTTGGGCAATTTCTAAATGCCTGATACCATACTCCTTACAATTGTCTTATACAAGGTAAAGATTATTCCACTGGAATTTCAAATACAAATAGTTGACATCGGTTTTGTTATCCTCCTGCATCATTAGTGTGAGCTTAGCCACCTAAAATCTTGATGTCTTTCAATCCTCTCTCCTTCTCACCCTTACTTTGGATCAGGCACCAGACACAGTTCCACCTGTACCCATTAACTCATTACCGTGGAGTTGATTCCAACTCAAAGAGACCCTATAGGACAAAGTAGAACTGCCCTATAGGGTTTCCAAGACTGTAATCTTTATGGAAGTAGACTGCCACATCTTTCTCCAGCGGAGTGGCTGGTGAATTTGAACTGCCGACCTTTTGGATAGCAGCCAAGCGCTTAATCACTGTGTCACCAAGGCTCCTACCACCTCTACCAGAGATCTGTAATCCCTACATTCCTTTGCTTTCCTGTTGCTACCTTCTCTGTTTAGACAATTTTTACATCTGGCCTGGGCTATTTTAATTCCCTCCTAACCTATGGCAAACACTCCTGTGCACTCCTGTGTTAAGCCAGTCCCTACAACGTTGCCAGAGTTCTCTTGATAATTTATCTTATGGTGTCCTGAATCTGTCATCCCTACCCTTTCTTGATAGCTCACAGTGAGATGGGGCATGCTCTCACCCACTCCCCAAAGTGCTCATAATGCCATGGGTGCTCTGAAGACAGGTATGACAAATTCTGCCTCAGCTGCCTGCTGCAAGAAGCATACAAATGTCATAGATGAGGAACAAGAATTCCTGGTGAGAATAGTAGCTTGTGCACTGTCTTGGCCTTCCCAGCAGTTGTCCCATTTGTAAACCTCTCAAGAGACCTCCCTGAGACGTGCTTCTCAGGGCAGTGTGAAAGTTTAGAATGTGATTGTGCGCCTGCAGTTTGATGGTGCATTTTCCAAGAGTCAAAATAAAATAACTTGAAAATGTTCAAATTTGAAAATCATCTCCCTTTAAATCAATAATTTCTTTTATAAGGATCAGTACAAAGCTGGTCCTATGAGGCAGAGGTTAAAGATGTCCCAAGTGTCCAACTTTTCCAAATTGCTGCACCACTCCATCATCTCTAACATTAACTACTCCTCCTCCCTCCCCTTAGTACTCTCCCTCCTGTTTTGGGTTCTGTAATTTGCTCTGATGTCTCACAGAACTCACAAACCGTATCAAAGAAATGGCTCACATGGTTGTGGAGGCTGGCAAGTTCCAAATCCGTGGGTCAAGCCCAGGCTTCTTCTGACCTACGTGGTTGCAGGGGCTGATGAACCCAAACCGGCATCTCAGATGACAGGCTGTTGGCTCACATAGCTGCAGAAGCTGGCAAATCAGGTCAGATGGTAGATCACTGGCCCATGGGGCTGCAGAAGCATGCAAATCCGAGAATTGGCAGGCCAGATAGCTAGGTTACTGGCTCAAGTTCCAAGAATTAGAGGTCAGATAATCACAAACTGGATGCAGGATACAAAGTGAGAGAGAGAGAGCGCCACCAGAGCACCCACATATATACCTTGGATACAGGCCACAATGCAGGCAAGGGCATAATTTGAGTAAGGGTGGGACTTGAGTTATACCCTCCTACAAGGCTGTGACTCAAGATATACCCTACTCCTATCTTGCCTCATTAACACTCAAAAGTGATTTGTTTAAGACAAAATCTCATCTTGTAGGTCTCATCAACATAACTGCAGCTAATCCATCTCATTAACATCGTGGTAATAGGATTTACAACACAGGAAAATCACATGCGATGACAAAATGGTGGAAATCACATAATACTGGGAATCATGGCCTAGCCAATTTGATACACATTTTTTGGGGGACTCAATTTAATTCATGACATGGAATAGTGTTAATTCTCAATTATCCATCTGTGAGTTATTTATGGTAACCTAATTTTTTTTTTTTTTTTAATGTCTCCTTCTTACCTATCTACCAGATCTCAGGTGGCTGCATTAAGGAAAGCTCTGATATTGCAGAGGAGGAGGGGAAAGGGAGACTGATTACTAGAGGTTTGACTATTAGAAGGTATAATATTGATCTTTGGACTATGATTTGCATTGCATTTCCATCATCTCTGTAGGCTCTCTCTTTCACACACTCTCTCTCTCTGATGATTAGTGAAGTTAATCACATCATATGATGACCATCAGCAGAAGGAATTTTTTGATTGGGACAGTAGAAAGACAGAGAAAGAATTATTAAGTGCTCTTCTTAGAGATATTATTTGCAATTCTTATTTATAGCAAAGCTATGAGAGTTAGGGAAACCCTGGTGGTATAGTGGTTAAGTGCTATGGCTGCTAACCAAGAGGTTGACAGTTTAAATCTGCCAGGCACTGCTTGGAAACTCTATTGGGCAGTTCTAGTCTCTCCTATAGGGTCACTAGGAGTAGGAATCAACTCAATGGCAGTGGGTGGGGCGTGAGGGTTAGAACTTGATAGGCATACTTGCAAATAAGGAAATTTGTAGGAAGTAGCTATTTAGGAGCCATTTAAGGTGAAGGAACCAAGAAATACTATTTATTGAATGTCTACTATGTGCCAGACACTGGTAGTAAATTTAAAATAATACTGTGAGATAGATACCATATCTATTTTTTAAAATGAAGAAACTGATGTTTAGAAGTACCTTGCTCACCATTACAGTGTTAGGAAGTGGCAGAGCTAGGATTAAAACTTCATCTCTCTGACTTCAAAGCACATAGTCCTTCTACCATACTTCATGGCTACAGGTTTTCTTTGATACTACCACTATTCTGAAAACTGTCACATCAAATCTTAGTGAATGCTTTGTTGGACAAAACCAATAATAACTTCTTTTACTAGAAATGATTCTAAAAGTGTGTGTGGGCAAGCCCAGGCTAGCTTTTGGGAGAGGTGCTTCAGTCTGAGAAGTCCCAAAGGTTCTCTTTCATAACAATCCATCTCTGAGACCTGGTCTTCAGAACACATACTGTAAGTAATGTGTATAAAGCTCCACACTATTCCCGTTATATAAGCATTTGACCAAGCAAAACTATTGCAGCACTTCAAATCAAATCCTCAAAATGAGATTTTTAATGAAATTAATTAAGTAATTAATGTTTTGTTTCTTCCATCTAGGATATATTCTCCGTAGTTGTCAATAACGTTGGTTTTATTTTTTTCAGAGCGTATTTTACTCTGAAAAATGTAAATAAAAAAGGAACATATATGAGAGAAGGTATTTATAATATCCAATTATTGAGACACTTGAATAAAGGAGGTGAGATTATGGGGCTACTGGGTTTTTTTTTTTTTTTTTCTTGGTATTAGCGTCCTTCAGTGCTTGTGTGTTTTTGCAGCAGAAGCTATCTGTTAAATGTATTTACTAAATTAGAAGAACGCGTATATCTATATAGATATATGGAAACCCTAGGGGCACAGTGGTTAAGTGTTATGGCTACTAATGAAAGGGTTGCAGTTTGAATCCGCCAGGCACTCCTTGTAAACTCTATGGGGCAGTTCTATTCTGTCCTATAGGGTCGCTATGAGTCAGAATCGACTCGACAGCACTGGGTTTTTGTATAGATATATACATTAGAAGAATACATATAGATAGATAGATGATAGATAGATAGATGATAGGTAGATAGATAGATAGATGATAGATAGATAGATGGATAGATAGATGATAGATAGATAGATAGATGGATAGATAGATGGTATAGCCTATCTATAGAAATCTTAACTTTTACAAGTAACTGAACAGCTCTCTGAAATGCTTAAACCTGCCTTGTCCTGACAATGAATGCAGATGTTCAGCACCCATCGAAGGTCAGCAAAATAAATAAACCACTGCCCAATAAGAGCCGTCTGAGCTCTACCTTTCTGAGTCACCAGGGAAGACACAGTTTATCACAAATGCCTTCGCTGTGTTCATTACTGAGAATTGAACATCAACAGTGCTAACTTCCTTCTGCAAACTAATTTTGAATTATCCAACCCAATTTTCTGAATTTGGGTTAACCTGGCCTTAGAGTGCTTTGGTATATACTTTTTCATTTGTGGAGACTTATGCTCCTCTCCCCAATTCTATTTTTGGGGAAGAAGTCTGGTTTTATATTTGTTGCACTGAGTTATGCTGTCTATACAATCTCATTTTCATGATCTAGATTGTAAATGAATTAATTGCATCTTTTCCTGAGTTACAACATCAATGTTCATTAGCCCCTGTAAGCATCTTCTCAACTAAATGACATCTTGAAAAAAGGAAAAGCCATCTCAACAACATGCCTATGATGTACACTTCCATGCTGCATATCTAACAGCACATTGCTTTTAGACTACTGGGTGATTTTAGGGAAGATATTTTTCTTTTCAGATGCTGTATCGGCCAGTTGATGCAGTGGTTAAGTGCTCAGCTGCTAACCGAAAGGTCAGTGGTTTGAGCCTACCAGCTGCTCAGTGGAGGAAAGATGAGGCAGTCTGTTTCCATAAAGATTACAGCCTTGAAACCCTATAGGGCAATTCTACTCTGTCCCATAGGGTCGCTATGAGTTGGCATTGACTTAACTGCAACAGGTTTGGTTTTTGGTTTAATGTCTTCACCCCACCAGTTTTTTGATTATGCAGAAACACTGTGGTCCTCTTGTTTGCCCTTCAGTACGTGCACTTTCATATTTGACTGAGGAATAGATTCTGGTACTGAATATTGTTTGCATTAGACCAGAACCTGCGAGAGTGAACAGAGGGTAAATGCTAGTCTCAAAGATGCTCTTTCATCTCCCTTTCTGTCAATGTCTACCGTCCTCTGAAAGCTAACATTTACAGACAGCCAACTCAAGACTTTAGTGCAATAAAGATTTATATTCAGTGATGCCATCAGAGTAAATCCTTTTTTTTTTTTTTTCCAGTTCTGTGCTGTTGATTCTTCTCCTTTTACTGGAATTGGTTCTGATGTCCTCAGTGAGATTGTTTCTTCTTTTTAAGGTTTTTAAAAGGGCAAATAATTTTTATTTTTCATTAGAAAGATAACCATTTCATACAACTTTGCATATCTCTTTTTTAAGTATTTCACTTTTTATATCTGTCATTCCATTTAAAATTTACTTTAGCCACGTTAGGAGGAAGCACTGCATCCATTTAAAAACTACAATTTGATGAGTTTTAGTAGCTATGTACCTTTGTGAAACACACTGCCACATTCAAGATATAAAAGATTTCTATCACTCTGAAAGGATTTCTAGTCTTCCTTGCAGTCCATTCTAGTCTTCCTTGCAGTCCATTCTTCTCAATCCTTGGTCCACACAACCACTAATTTGCTTTTGGACACTATAGACTTGTTTGCATTTTCTACAATTTTATGTAAATGGACTCATACAGTTTGTACTCTTTTATGTGTGTCTTCTTTTACTTGGTATGAGTTGAATGCAGACTGAGAATGTCAACCATATTTGAATCCATACTTTGGTTAATCCCAATCAATTAGGGGAAATGAGGAGTAACTGAGAGGTAACAGGTTCATTTAGGCATTTGTGTTAAAAAAAAAAGAATTTTTATTAATATCAGTAAAAGGCATAATATATTTGTGCTGTTGAAACCACAAGGAATATTCAAAAAAAGAACACAAACCCTTGACAGAGAGCAACTTCTGGGTCACCTAAAAATTAAGACTCTTCCATTAAGATGTCCAATAATCACTACATTTAAGAGGCTGAGCATCAACATCAAATGAAATTATGAAATGATTAATTTAGACATAAAAATATAACAAGTTCAAGAAATGTCGCCACTCTTTTTTCAGGTTCACATGAATCTGAATTTAGTTCCTACATACTCTTTTCCAAGGAATATTTAAATAATTTGACTGTGACAAGCCAAACTGTTGTGAGACCTCATTGAAAGTCAAATGAAAACATTAATCAAATGCAAAAATATTCCAGTCAGGCATAGAAATGCTGCAGGTTAGAAAATAAAAAATGTTGCCTGTGAGAAGGGAGATCAATCAATTCAGGAAAAGCAGATATTGGTTCAAAGCTACATGGTCAGTAGTGACCAGAAATCACTATAATTTCAGGGGGTTGTATTTTTCTTGAGAATCATGATAGTCTTGGGCTATGTCTACATTGCAAAACCAGTTGTTTGACTAACTTTTCACCTGAGTAGATCAGAAAATCAGATCAGTCAACCGATTGACTTTTCTTTCCTCTCTGTCTTTATAGTTTTTGGAATAGGTTTTAGTGACCAGCACGCAGACAATTACCTACAGCGCAAAACAGCCAGGTGAATAATGTGTGGAATAGTAATCTTAATTGAGCAAAAAAATTATTTTCATACAATTAAGTGCTATATATATATATATACCTATGTTTTGGACTCTATGACTGTATAGTATAGGTAATGACTTCAGGTCTGTCACCTACCAGCTGTGTACTGTTAAAAACCTAAATGTGCAGAGAAACACCAGAAATTGGTGTAACAGAATACATTTATTGTGAGTTGATACTATTTGGATCAGGTAGCATCAAACCAAAAGTATTGGGAAGGCGCTCCAAAGGATCATTGTAAATTCCTTTCACATTGGTTTTGCAGGAGACAGAGTCAGAGCACACGTGGGCTTCAGGGTCAATCAGTTGTAAAAAGAGTCATTAAGGACATGCCATGTGCCCTGTATCCGAAAGCACATCTTCCAGTCAGACCCTCGACTTCCTGCTACCTGAAGCTGACCGCATAGCTAATACTTCAAAAAAGCCCAATGCCTAAGGCAAACCAGTCTCCCCTAAGATGCTTACTAGGCTATTGTTTGACCTGAAGAAGGTGACTCCAGGAAAACCAGCTTCTGAAAGGCTCCAGGTTCAAAAGGACATGTAAAGGCAAATGGCATGGGGTGTGGGGGGGTCACCACTACTCCATGGACCCAAAAATCCAGATTTCAGGAAGATTAAAACAGTTTCTCAGTACCTTGGTAATTTGCTTAGTCTCCATATGCCTTTGCATTAAAAAAAAATACCATCGTGTAGAGCTATGAGGGCTTAATAAGATAATGCCTGGAAGCATTGAGCTCAACATCTGGCATAAAGAAGCATTAACATATGATATTCTTATATTCCTTGAATTGTTCATTCATTTATTTGAAAAATAATAATTGAATTTTTATTATGACTCAGTGCTTAGTATCGGGAATAAAAATGGTGCAAAGATACAGTCCCTCTTCTGATCAAGCTTAGGGTATAGTAAGGAATGGAGCCCTGGTGGCACAGTGGTTAAGTGCTATGGCTGTTAACCAAAAGGTCAGCAGCTCAAATTCACAAGCTGCTCCTTGGAAACCCTATGGGGCAGTTCTACTCTGTCCTATAGGGTCGCTGTGAGTTGGAATCAACACCATGGCAACAAGTTTAATTTTTTTGTTTTGTTTTACTTTATATATAGTACAGAATACATTCAAGAATATGAGGAATTTAAAACAGCGATTAAGTGTTATGCTGAGATAAGCAAGGCCAAGGTGTGCTGTGGGAACACATAGGAGAACTTCCTGGAAGAAGCATTAAGGATGGATAGGACATAAACACACCAACCCACTGCCACTGAGTCGATTCTGACTCATAGCAACCCTATATAGGACAGAGTAGAACTGCCCCATAGAGTTTCCAAGGAGCACTTGGTGGATTCGAACTGCTGACCTCTTGGTAAGCAGCCATAGCACTTAACCACTATGCCACCAGAGTTTCCGGATAGGACATAGGTAGGAGAAAAGAGATATTGGCAGAGACGAAGTATGGAGGGGCATGCAGGGGTAGATGGTAAGGACAGAGGCATCAGGGATGGGGAGAGTATTTTCATCAGAGAGACTACCATATGTTAATGCCTATACTAAAATGACCTTTTCAGATAGAGGCTGTAGATGCAGTTCAACTGAGAAAGGCAAAGGAAAAGAAAAAAGAAAAAAAAAGAAGCTCTTGTTTTCTCTCTACTGCTTACAGTGCTAAGAAATAACGCTGGCAAATAAGAGTTTTATAAAGCAAAAAAGAAGAAACTTTCATATTTAGGGATCAAAAAAGAAGAAACCTTGTCAAAGCCAGAAGAGGTTAATAAAAATCCAATGCTAAAATGTCTGCCCTTAAGGCCATCCGTATCTTAATAGAAGGAGACTCAGAATATCTTTCTCATTCTCTGTATGAAATGAGAAAAAAGAAATTAAAGAAAGAGAAAGAATTAGAAGAAGCATGTAATCAATCCTCTCCTTTACAAAACCCAGTAGTTCAGGAGGCCTGCCAGAGGCTAAATCTTTCAGGGAACACAGACAGGAAAAAAAAACCTATTAAAATGTGCTCCTTTCCCAAAGAAAGAGGTCGCTCAAGATCTTCACACCCTTAACTCTGAACAGATTTAATGAAAGGCAATCGCTATTTTAAGAATTTAGAAGAGGATTTCCCCCGCAACAGAAAGAAGCCAGACACCATCAGTGTCCTAGTGCTATTTCATCACAGCACCAGGCAAGCTTTTCACTAACTTTCTGTAGGTTGTGAAAGCCATTAAATGAGGGTTTAGTTACTGAGAATACAGTTCTTCACATACGAGACTTAAAATGTAATTGATACAAAGACCATCCCTCCAGGATTAAAGAGTTCTAGTCATTCCGTGGGCTCATATGCTCTTTTCTCCATCCTGGTCAAGATGATACTAAGCTTTTCAGAAAAGGAGTCTGTTATTCTGCACAACATTTAGTAACCACAAAACCTTTTACCTTCAGTTGGAGGAAGATAATCCAGACTACAGATCCAGTAGCTGGATATAAAAAGAATCTTATCCCGAGACTTTACGGCATCTCAGCTTCATGTGATTAACGTAAATGATATACAGATTTCTCTTATAGAATCTCTCTCCAAGGTGCTTCATGTGCTGTCTGCCTGACACCCCTATCATCATACGGACATCTCTGTGAACACAGCAGCACAGGCATTATTATATCCATTTTGCAAATGGGGAACCAGAGGCCGAAAGAAGTCAGGCGATGTAACAGCAGCAACAGAATAAGATCAGAAATAGACGTGAGAAAAATTACTGTCTCTTGGGAATTAAAGTATGATGGCATGAATTCTTCCTTTTCTCGGTCTATTGAAGGGAGCATCTTCTCAATGTTAACTTTGAAAAAAACATCGTCCCCTGCACTTTATAGTGAGAAGGACAATTCCTGAGTTGAGTCAATAGTTAGGCTAGTTGAACATAGATAAGGAAAGCCACTTAACCACGTAGATGTCCCATAGAGCTGATAAAACAGAGTTTTTATTTGGCTTTTTTTTTTTTTTTGCCCTACATGACCTCTGGAATGTGACTCTGGTGACATCTCCCTCTTCTCTGCCATAATCATATCAGTCAACAAATGTTTCTTGAGTGACTGAATAATTGGTGTTAAAATTGTAAGCTTATGTTTTGTGAATGAACCTAAGGAAAAATAATCACCGAGAAGAATGTTGGATAACCAAATAACCCTGTCAACCCTAAGCTATATTTTTATCAAATTCTGTTCCAGATGTGCATCTCCCTAATGAGAAAGTCAGATTAAATCCCTGCTGCAAGTCTGAACCATGAAGGGATAGGGGGTCTCAATGAAGTCAGTTATGTATGATTAGAATCCCCTTGCCCTCCTTTACGGAAAAATCTATAGTCAAAGAACCCAGTTATCTTCCAGACCTTTATGATAGTTAGAAATGACCCTTCTAAGACATTATAACCAAGGCTTGAGACAATACACTCAAAGGTGAGACAGGCCCTTAGAAACAATTAATTCAGTAAAGAAATTTGGGCATATGAGAATATTAAGTAATGAGAATATTTTTCCAGAAAAATACAGAAAAAAATAATGATAATAATAATAGCTAATTCTCTTCCCATTTAAACTCAGGAACCACTGGAAGCTGGTCAGTAATATTATTGCTATTTTATAAATTAGAAAACTTAGGCACTGATAAGTTTTAAAAAAAAAAAAAGTCCAAGGACACAGGTAAAAAGTGACTGAGCTGGGATTTGAACCTGATCATCTGGTTCCATTGCTTATGTTCTTAAGTAGTTCATCCTGTGGCCTTCCAGTAGGATGGCAGCCCATACCAACACAGGTTCCAGGCCTGTCCATGCTGCTTTCCCGGTGAGAGAAGACTAATGGTATTTGGAGAGTTGCTTCCTCCTAAGGCTGATAGTGAGGATTTTGAAATAGAAAATATTAAACAAGGCAAGAAAGCTTATAATTACCTTTGTCTCTTTTTCTAGGACAAATCCAATTGCAGATATTGGAAATTAAGTCAATGAGAAAGGAAGCATCCACCTATTGAGAATATTCCTCATTAGCTGAAATTCTGGCTCTGGGTACTTCGTCAGGTTGCACTCAGAGAATTAAACTCCAGGATCTTAAGAACACAGTGTAAATGAATCTCAAAGCAAGGGTTGAAAATGATGAACTGAGAAATGCACAGATTACCACAAGTCAGCGTTAATATCATTACTGAAAGGTTATCTGTTCAGGAAATCGACAAGGTGCCAAGAGCGAGCTCACTTGCCTCCCAAGAAATGAGAGCAGAGAAGAAATGAGGCTGAGCAGAGAAAAGCCTTTGTTGACATTTTCAAAAGCTGACTTTAAACAGACCATATCCCTGAAGAATAGAAAACGGCAATGTAAGGAACCAGAAACAGCAGAAAATTGCAGGCCAGTTATTTCACCATCAGTCACAGAGAAGCATTTGAAACGTTTTAGAGGATCAAGAGAGGTGTGCCTTCTACTCCTGCAAGCTCAGCCTTGGGTGAGAGAAGATAGCACTGTTAAGGAAAGACACTGTTAAGGGAAGACCTCCCTGGCTTTGGGAATTCTCAGAGTATGGCTGTGTTCTGTTAAAGAAAGAGACAGCAGAGTGAACCACAAAATGCACTAGGATAAGAAATCCTGAGGCCAGGTTCTGGTGTGGACTAGCAATATTTTTATGTCAAATAAAAAGTAAACTTTTTTGTCATGAAATTCCTTTTGGGCCCAATTAGTACTTGATTTTCTGGAATCTGTTATACACACCCAAACCCAAACCAAACCAAACCCATTGCAGTCAAGTCGATTCAGACTCACAGTGATCCTATAGGATAGAGTAGAACTACCCCATAGGGCTTCCAAGGAGTGGCTGGTGGATTCTAACTAACGACCTTTTGGTTAGAAGTTTTGAACTCTTAACCACGACACCACCAGGGCTCCATTATACACAGAGACATTTATTTGTATACGCACCTAATTTTATAGAGTATTTCAGATGGCATATGGTGGCTGTTTGTGCTAACTACTGTCCTCCAAAATTCTCATCCACCTGGAACCTCAGATTGTGAACTCATTTGGAAATGGGATCTTTCTGTTAAAATGAAGTCATACTGGATTAGGGTGGACAGGGATTAAAATTATGCTACCACAAACTAAGGAATGCCAGGAACCACTGGAAGTTGGAAAGGGTAAAGAATGGTTGTTTCCTACGAGCTTCAGAGGAGGGATGGCCCTGCCAAAACCTTGATTTTGGACTTGCAGCCTCCAAAACCTTGAGAGAATGAATTCCTGTCTTTTTAAGTCACTCAGTTTGTGGTAATTTGCTATGGCAGCCCTAGGAACCTGATACAGTGGCTTAGGACACATCCTTAAGATGTAGGGTTCAGGAAACGGTCTGGGATGACTAGTCTGACTGGGACGATGGTAGTAGCAAAGATCCTGAAGGAAGCTACTATGAGAGACAGCAGGTTTAACCAGGTTTGTGTCAGCAACAAGGTAGTGTGGACAAAGTGATGTTTCCTCTGACTTAAATATACCTGTTTTAATTTAAAGGGAGGTTTTTTTTTTTTTTTTTTTTTTTTAATGTGTCTAAGGGAATATACTTAATGGGGTGTTAAGTAAGAGGGCTATTTTTAGAAGTAGTAATGCAGCCTAAATTAAATGAGACATTTTAATGGAGGCAGCTGAGAGAGGAAGGATATTTTAACCGGCCCTGAGAGAAAACTTTAGCTATTTCTGGCTGAGCACAAAGAGAGGACAACTCAGTACTAAAGGACATTCTGGTGGCAGGGGTGAGGAGAGGGAGGGACCTGCTAATTTGGTTTAGGTGGAACACCTTAACAAAAATGAAATACAATGGCAATGTTTGGGGCAGAGCTGGCCCTCTGGGAGCTGTGAGAATCAGGCAGGAGGCAGGAATGAATCTATCCTCAGAGAAGAGGAGGGGCTAGCTGGATGGCGAATTTCTGTTTAATAAATGAGTGGGAATTAGAGAATCAGAGGGAAATCCCTGCTTTCTCTGAGGTTCAGGAAGCTGAGGACAGACATAGTGATGTCAAATAGAGGCTGAGCACATCAGAAATTAAAATGGAAATCATGACTAGATTTTAACACCTTAGTGAAGTTCACAGGTAGATGAGAGTAATCTGTAGAGCTAAGTGGTGGAGGAGCCCCTTCTGTTGTATTGCTATAAGCTTCTCTGAACACAGCCATCATTATCTTTCCGTGTTTTAATTTTCACTCTTGAGGAAACATGTATGAGCTTTGTTTTGTTTTACGTGGACCCCTGACTTATGTTTTTGAATTTATATAGCTTGTTTCATATTAGTATATCTCATACAGTTATATGTTTTTCCTCTTGAATAATATTTTGGATCAGGGCCACATGTCCTTATACTCACAAAGCTATTGTTATGGCTTTAGCTCAACCAACGAATGTGAATAGGAGTTATTTCAAGATTTATTGATAAATAAAAAGCTTTATCAAGTAGTTTTCACTATAATTTCCAATTAGTGGTTGTAATGGTTAATATTGTATCAACTTGGCTAAGCTATAGTGTCCAATTTTTTGGTCAAAGACTAGTCTAGATATTGATGTTAAGGTATTTTGTACAGGTGATTAATATTCATAACCAGCTGACTTTAAGCAAAGGAGATTCTCTCGATAATGTGGATTCCGACTCATAATGACCCTATAGGACAGAGTGGAACTGCCCCTAGAGTTTCCAAGGAGCACCTGGTGAACTGTCAACCTTTTGGTTAGCAGCCATAGCACTTAACCACTAGGCCACCAGGGTTTCCCTAGTGAATCTAAGGAATCCATTTTATGTATGTAATGAAGTAATTTCTCTTCTATGAATCCCAAATAGTAATAGCTATGTCTCATCCTTAGGAGAATTGAAAAAAAATGTCCTTCAAGTCATTTTCTGTAGGGTTTAATTCTCTCAGAACTCTAGTTGAGAAAAGCTAGAAGCACCAAAAAAGCATATAGAAATATGTATGTTTATATGTGCAATGATATATAATACATTTTTTTTATATACCAACATACACACAAGCAACTACATGAATCTTTCTATATGTGTTTTATATGTATATATATAGTTGTGTATTATTCTAGGTTTTATAGCCTTGAATACCTACACGGACTATGCGTACTGCAATTTTCTGGTTACTGAAATTCTTACTTTTGTTTTTGCTGCCTGTGAAGATTCTAGACTCCTGGGAACCCGGTAGTATCAGTTACGGATTATAATTGAAGATCCTTGCAACTTACTATGTGCCACAGGAGCCACAAGCCTGTGGATCTTTATTTTGCATGCATTATTGGCAGAATGAATGAATAAGTGAATGAATGGATGGATATACTGTATCAAGGGCAATGATTCTCAAAATATTTGGAGTTACATTGTGACTTGGTTTCCCAATATTACCACCCCCCACTAGCAGCAGAGAAGGTTAAGATCGTATGGCAGATGGTTAACAGTGATATTTGACATATGACTAGAAGGTAGTTCTCAACCCTAGCTGCACACTGGGATCACCTAAAGTGCTCTCTAAGGAGCCCTGGTTCCATGGGAGAAAAGACCTTGCTATCTGCTCCCATAAAGGTTATACTTACCTGTTGCCTTTGAGTCAATTCTGTCTCATAGAGGTTTTGGGTTGCCTTCGAGTCAATTCTGTCTCATAGTGACCCTATAGGACAGAGTAGAACTTGCCCCCATACAGTTTCTAAGGCTGTAAATCTTTACAGAAGCAGACTGCAACACATGTCCTGTGGAGTGGCCGGTGGGTTTAAACTGCTGACTTTTTGGTTAGTGCCAAGGGTTCTCTTTAATCATATGATACCTGGTCCCCACTTCTGGAGATTCTGATATAATCAACATTAAGATTTTCTTTTAAGTTCTCCCAGAGATTCTAATGTGCAGCCAGAGTTGAGAACTGCTGCACTAGAACAATGTTTTCTGTCCTTGCTTAATCATAAGAATTAGCTGGCAATCTTGTTTTTAAACAATCTATACTTTTAAGTATAGATTTCCAGGACCAACCTAAGGCATTCTGAATTCTTTAATAAGAGTCCCTAGATGATTCTAATGATCAGAAAAGTTTAGGAACTACTTCACTAGGCTCTAAGCTCTGCTAGAAAAAGTGCTATCATCTGTCATTCTCAACTGTATCCCCAAAGACATTGCATAGATTCTGGTTCATGTCAAGCATTCAATCAATATTTTACATTAACTAGTTGTCCTCAGGTGGTGTAAACAGTTAATGTACTTGGCTGCTAGCCAAAAAGTTGGTGGTTTGAATCTACCAGTAGAGCCTCAGAAGAAAGAACTGACAATTTACTTTTGTAAAATCAGCCACTGAAAATCCTATAGAGCACAGCTCCACTCCGAAATACATGGGATCGCCATGAGTGGGAATCGACTCCACAGTAATAGTATATTTTTAAAAAACTTTTGTTGTTGTTTATTAATTAATCATTGGTTTATGAATAAATATGGTTTAATAATTAATTATTTTATTTATTAATTAATCGGTAAACAACATTATGATAAATGTAGAAAAGATTGACGTTGTCAAGAGTTTCATTTTACTTGGATTCACAAACAACACCCATGGAAGCAGCAGTCAAGAAATCAAACAACGTAGGCATTGGGCAAGTCTTCTGCAAAAGACCTCTTTAAGGTGTTGAAAAGCAAAAATGTCACTTTGAGAACTAAAGTGCGCCTGACCCAAGCCGTCGTATTTTCAATTGCCTCATTTGCGTGAGAAAGCTGGTCAATAAATAAGGAAGGCTGAAGAACTGATGCCTTTGAATTATGGTGTTAGTGAAGAACACTGAATATTCCATGGACTGCCAGAAGAACAAACAAACCTGTATTGGAAGAAGTACAGCCAGAATGCTCCTTAGAAGCAAGGATGACAAGACTTCATCTCATGTACTTTGGACAGTTATCAGCAGGGACCAGTCCCTGGAGGAGAACATCATGCTTGCCAAAGTAACCTGTTGCTATGAGTCAACTGCAACCCATAGCAGCCCTATAGGACAGACTAGAACTGCCCCCAAAGGGTTTTCGAGGAGTGGCTGGTGAATTCGAACTGCCAACCTTTTTGTTAGCAGCTGTAGCAATTAACCACTATGCTACTAGGGCTCTTGGTAAAATAAAAGGTCAGCGAAAGAGAAGAAGACACTCAACAAGATGGATTGACACAGTGCCTGCAACAATGGGCCCAAGCATGGCAATGATTGTGAGGATGGTGAAGGACTAGGCAGTCTTTCATTCTGCTGAACAAAGAGTGCTATGAGTCGGAATCCACAACACCTAACAACAACAACAATCTTATTTTTAAAGTGAAAAGGAATAACAATTTTTTTTTTTGACAAAATTTAAACACTGTTATGATTGGCTTTATAATGGGGAAGCACAAGCATAAGGTTGCTTGTCAAGGATTTCATAGGAATTTCAATGCATTCTCTTGTAGGACTTCCTGTAGGTTTTGTAATGTAGTAATCAATTAAATGTTCTCTATTCAGGTATTCACAAGTCTCCTCAAAATGGTTTTTGCCCATCCACATTAAATAACTACTTACTACACCACTTCTTAAGAAAGTCACAACTGAAAGGAATATTTGAGAATGGGACTCTATATGCAAACTGAGAAGTACAATTGTATCTAATAGGTAATTAGAAAAGCAATTAATGACTTATTTGTACCAGATATTTGTATTTTTTTAAATGCAAGTCTTTTATATTTTGTATACAATTAAAATGCAAATGGATACCTTAACTTAAAAACAATTATTAAAATTTTCTGTCAATAATATTGTTTTCTTTGACACTTTATAAAATCTGCATTAATTTAGTTAAATGTCATCTTCAAAATTAAGCTTCCTTTAGCCCTTACCAGCGCTTTGTCTTTTTAAATTATCTGTCATTCATCATTGGGAAATTGACTGTTTTTAAATTATCTAATTATTTTCTTTATAGACACCAGAATAAGCTTACATTCTTTCTCAGATCTAGACCTCCAGCTAATTAATTGGGTTATATAAAAAGAAAGAACTATATGCATGAGAATGTTGTTGGGTTTTTTCTTCCCATCCCCAAAATATAAGGGAACAAGCAAGGCATTAACAGCAGTAACAAATAGCATTTGTATAGTGCTTCACAGTTTCCAAAATGCTTTCATATATATTATATTAGTTCATGGGAATGTCATTATCACTCTGTGATGGAGGTATCAAGATTTCATTTCTTATGGTACTGTTATACTACATGCTATACTACATACTTACACAGGGAGAAGACCGTTCATTTGACCCCCATATGTTTGCAGAGGTGTTTCTGTTTCACTGTCAATTTGGAAAATGTCCTTTTCCAAGAACACAGAGAGCCACTAGTAAACAGCTTTAAAACCTTTGGCTGTAAACCATGGCTTGCAAATTCCAGTGCTGTAACATGAGTAAGTGGAAACCCTGGTGATGTAGTGGTTAAGTGCTACGGCTGCTAACCAAGAGGTTGGCAGTTTGAATCCGCCAGGCGCCCCTTGGAAACTCTATGGGGCAGTTCCACTCTGCCCTATAGGGTCGCTATGAGTCGGAATTGACTCACGGTAGTGGGTTCGGTTTTTTGGTTTTTAACATGAATACAGTTACATTGCTTAACGTCCATGATCCATTTTGTCAAATAGTACGTTATGTGATTTGAACTTTGTATGAACACCATATTACATACATACAGTCCCCAGGTTACGAAGGTCTGCCTTACAGACAACTCGTACTTAAGAATGGACTTCCATAAAGCTATTATATTGAAAATTTGAGTTAAATACATATAACGGTTTGTAATAATGAATGCACACACTACTTTGTGACACTCATGAAAACACTGCATGGTTTGGAAGTGTTTCTTACGTGTTACGCCCACTTCCTCCCGTTCTCCAGTGGGAATTTTATAACTTATGGGACTGTGGATGTGTATGTGATCCGATGCTGCCTGAGTGGATACCATGCAGTGCATGACTGTATATAAATTGGGCCAGGTGTAAGTTGGCAGGTGCTTGGGCCTATGGCAAATTGGAGGGTACATTTCTGCCTAAAGCTATATACATTAAAAAAAATATTTAAACTCTGTGGGCCAAACAAAATTTACCTGCATGCCTTATATGCACCCTTTACTCCACATCAGTAGAACATGGGTGTGGAAGAAGAAAAAACACATCAGCAGAGAGGCATGAGGGATGATATGAAGAATTTTGGGTCACGGGAATTGAGCCTTTTAAGGACTGAAGTACAGAGAGCAAATCTGATAAATGGAGGACGCCAATCTAATATCATCAGGCTCCTTCTGTCTCTGTTCTGACATATTTTTTTTTTTTTTATTTTGCTTGATTGGGACAGTGTAACATATTGCTAAGAACACTATAAGGGTACTATGTTAGACTTAAAACTCTATTCTGTTTCCTTTTCACTCAAATTGAGTTGATAATAACTACGGCATAGTGTTGTTATGAGGATTAAATGAGATAATGCACGACAAGGGGTTAGCAGGGCTCCTTTCACATTATAAGTGTTAAATAAGTGATAGGTATTATCTTCATTAGTCTCTGGGTGGTGCAAAGAGTTAATGTGCTACCATAAAGGCTGGTAGTTTGAGTCCACCTAGAGTGGCCTCTAAGAAGGCCCTGGTGATCTCCTCCTGTAAAATCAACCATTGAAATCCCTATGGAGCATAGACCTACTCTGGCACACACAGGGTCACCATGAGTCAGTCAGCATCAACTCAGTGGTAACTAGAATTATCATCATTATCATCATTGAAAAGAACAACTTTTTTACTTATTCTTTGAACTTCTCCTTAGCACATATTGAAGATCTAAAGTAACTTTCAGATCTATGTAATGGCAAGGTGCCTCAGGGAGGTCTTGCTTGCCAGGGGAAAAGAGAGTTTTCTTTTTTTTTTTTTTCCTTTCACTCAACTAAATCACAAACCCAAAGATAGAAGTGTCCCCTCTGTGGGAGAATCAGTAAGTTCAAACATTCTCTTTCCTTTAAAATGATGAAAGGTATCGGGTAAGTTAGTTGGACTATATCCGCAAGTAGCCATACATATGCCAAAGAGGTCATTCCTTCCTGAAATGACATAGAAATGCCCCAAGAATTTTGTTCAATTTAACATGCATTGATTGAACATCTTTTCTGTGTGAGACACTATATTCAGCTCTAGATATCTGAGATGAAAAGAGCAGGATCTCTGCTCTTGAGGCCTGCACAGGTCTAGACTAGTGGGGGAGATAAAAATGTAAACAAGTTATTTCAATACAAATGCAAACAAGTGTCCAAGTCCCTCAGTCTATGATTTGCATCCTTTACCTCCCCCAGAGGGATTTTGTAAGTACTGTGGAAAGGCAGAGGTTAGTATACTATAAGGGAGCTCTGGTGGTGCAATGGTTAAAGCATTCGGCTGCTAACCAAAAGGTCAATGGTTCAAACCCCCAGCCATGTGGTGGGAGAACAAGGTGGCGGTCTGCTTCCGTAAAGATTTACAGCCTTGGAAATCCTATGGGGCAGTTCTACTTTGGCCTATAGGGTCACTATGAGCAGGAATCAACTCAAAGGCAGTGGGTTTTTAATATGCTGTGAAAAGACTAAGGAAAAATGTATGTCTATTCTTCAAAGTCTAATTTTAGCTCTACATCTTCCAGGGAGTCTTCCACTCTACTTTGATATCTGACTTACTTGAAATCCTTTGAAAATTGCTACATAATCATTTTGGTGCTTAATCATTTTCTGCCTTAAATGGAAATTCAGTTGTTTCTTGGACGTATGTCCAATGTATCTAACTAATCTGTTGCTGTCAAGTCGATTCTGACTCAGAGAGACCCTACAGGATAAAGCAAAACTGCTCCATAAGATTTCCAAGGAGCAGCTGGTAGATTTGAACTACCAGCCTTTTGGTTAGCAGCCAAGCTCTTGACCATTGCATCACCAGGGCTCTGCAGATTTTAGTAGGCCCTCCAAGGGGAAGGAATACATCTCATACTCTTTTGGACCATTCACAGTGCTATATGCATATACAATGTGCAATAACCTGAAAAATTGATTTGTTGTCATTGTTGCCACCAGATTAAAAATTGGTAGAAAATAATTTACAAATAACAGACATGATGTTTTGAGGCTCTACTTATACTTAGGTATCTATGAAATAGTGTTTTATAAAATTTGAAGACATTTTGGTACAATTTAAGCATTTAGATTAATTAGAAGTGGAAAAATGGTAAACATAAACATATATATGTTATATAATAAATGTTATATTTTCACTTTTAATATCTGTTACATAATAAATGTTCTCTTTTCATGTTTAATCAAAGTTTATATTTTTGGCCCTGGTGTATAAACTGGTGGCAACCACTTGCAGCTACTCAAGGGAAAATAAAATACATATTCAATTGCCCCGCAAATGAAGAGTTACAGCTAGCGAAAACTTGCAAGGATCACTCATTGCTTTAATACCGCACGCAAAGATGGTTGTAATGACAAGATAATACTCCCCAAACTCACAAATTACCAGTTTGCTATATGTTAATTAAGAAGTCTTGGTGGTACATAACCAAAAGTTTTGCGGTTCGAACCTGCCAGCCATTCCCTGGGAGAAAGATGTGTCAGTCTGCTTCCATAAAGAAACCCTATGGGGTAGTTCTACTCTGTCCCATAGATAGAGTCGCTATGAGTTGGAATTGACTCCAAGGCAGTGAGTTTGTGTTTGGGTTTATATGTTAATTTATTATCTTCATCTTAATCTATTTTCTAAAAATTGTCACTGAAATTCAAAGAAGAAACATCATGCTTTGAATAGAGAGGTAAAGGTTAGAAATAATAGGTAACAGTGAACAAATAACTTATTTGAAAACTAGCAAATAATTTTAAAGAGTCCAACCTATGTCTACTGCCAATATTTAATAGTCAACCACTTTTCACATCTGATTTACTTTATCTCTCCTGTCTTTCATGTCTGTGTCTTCCGTTCATTTCCATTGCTACTAGTGAAATTCGGCTCTTCACTACTTCTCGTCTAGAGTACTGCAAGTTCATCTTTTAAACAATTTTATCTTCCTGTAATACAGCTCCAAACTTGTGGTTCCCAGCTCAAACAGCTTCAGTTCTTGCTTCCAGAACAAAGTCTACACTACCTTATTCTGGTATTCACTGATTTCTGTGTTTTTGTTCCAATTTATTTTTCGATATTTCTTTCCTAATCCTCCCCTTCATAAACTATACACACACACTACATACATTCATACACTAAAGTAAAACTATTCATTGTTCCTGCATATACCTTTCATTTTCTGATCTCCATTTTCTTGGAGTTCCTGGATGGTACAAATGGTGAATGCACTTGGTTTCTAAATGAAAGGTTGGCATTGCAAGTCTACCCAGAGGCAACTCAGAAGAAAAGCCTGACAATCTACTTCCAAAAAAGCAGCCATTGAAAACCCTATGGGGAACAGTTCTACTCTGACTCACATGGAATTGCCATGAGCCAGAATCAACTCCATGGTAATGGGTAATGGGTAATGGGAAATCTATTTTCATAATGCCTTCCATAAGTCTAAAATGTTCTTCTAATCTATCTACCCTTCAGGGCCAGGCTCAAATGTCACCTCTTCCATGACATTGTCTCTAAACTCCTCAGAAGTAATTAATATTCTTTCTAAAATTTTATAGATATTTTTCATAATTCATTTTAGAGAAATTGTTATTTTATATGTTGTATTTATGTATTTTCCTCTCTACCACAGTGTGAAAACTCCTTGAAAACAGTCTATGGAAGTTTCACTTTGCAAGCTGTACCGTGCCAGGTAGAAAGCTTTGAACATAGTAGATGCTCAGACAGTTGTTGAATGAATGACCAAATGAATAAACTAATTAATATTAAGCAGCTTCAGAACTATGGAGATTGTACAAAAGATTATATATAGAATCTATATGAACCTTCCTGATCATGAGCTGAAAGTCATTGATTTGGAATAATCTGACTTGCGTCCTAAACTGGTTCAGTGGTTGTCCAATTATCCTCCACAAAGCCTTTGGGATTCCACTGAGGTAGCAAGGGATCCCCCTCCTTGAACAGTGGAAAATGATATGCAAACAGAGTTCTTTACACTCTGCCTTCAACTAAAGCTGCTCCATTTTGTATATTGGCCTTCTGTGTCAGACCTCACTTAGAGGAAGGGTTTTGCTTTATAAGGAAATTTTGAAACCCCTTGAAGTTCAAGCACTGGAACACTCTGGCTCTGTATTTATTTCAACCCTCTATTTTACATTAAAACATCTCTTGTCATAAACTAGGTAAATAAGCCACTGTGTTTTGGCTGAGTTTACTAGAATAAAAATACCAAGATGGTAGTACAAGAGTAGTGTTTCAGATAATTTTGTATTAAATCTTCCTATTTTTATAACATCCAACTTTATATGAGATACGGCATGCTATAATGTCATTGAGCTCAGTCCTTGACCTGACCTCACTGACCCGGGACCTAGCTAGTTGGTGAGTCTTTCAGATATCACTATCTTTCTGAACACTCTTCATATAGCTGAAAGATCCCTGAATTATTGTTATACAGCTTTCTAGTCCTGCAAAAGTCAACGGCAAACCTTTTCATTGCCTAGGATTTTGGTAACCTGTCCCCTTACCCACAGGGTAAGTAGAAAAACCTGATTTGCAGTAAACCTTAAATGTATTCTCCCTGACATCTGTCATAGGTTTCTAGTCTGTTACTCAGTTCTAAGGTTTTTATTTAAGAAAAAAAAAAAAAAAATACCTGTTCAAGTCACGGTGTATAATTGGCTGTGTCAGGTTGTGAAGGTACTCCATTCCTTTGGCAACATCTACTGCAATAATTAATTTAGACTGCAAGTCAAGAATCCTAGAATTTAAAAATAGATTTAATGAGGATGAAATGGTCAAAACCAATACCATATATTTCTAAAATAAATCAAATGGTGTGTGTGATTTGATTTCAGTCTTTAAGCTTTATTGAAGGTTAAGCTAAAAATTCAACCAATCTGTAAAATAGATTTTCTACATCAGATAATGTTTACTTATAAGTCAAGTCAGATACAAGCCCATCTTATTTAAAGCAGTATACTTGATTTTATAATATTTGTAATATTATATTTAATTCCTCTGTAATAGCATAAAAATGGAATCTAATCACTGAGTGAGTGGAACCATGTTCTAATTACTGTAGGCATACCTCTAGGAAGTGAGTTCAAACTAGACTTATGCAAGTCCATTCTTTTTTAAAAACTTTATTTAATAAATACTGCAATGCCTGGAAATTATTTTATTCCAAGATTAGAGTAGCCCTCTTTATCCACAGTTTCCCTTTCCTCGATTCCAGTTACCTGCAGTTAACAGGGGTTGGAAAGTATTGAACGAGTGGCGTGATGAAATTTCAGGCCGTCTTGCTCTGTCCCACCCAGGGACCACATTCACATAACTTTTATGACACTGTGTTGTTATAGTTGTTCTATTTTATTATTAGTTATTGTTGTTCATCTCTTACTGTGCCTAATTTATAAATTAAACTTTATCATAGGTATGTATGTATAGGACAAAAGAGAGTGTATATAGGGTTCCATACTACCCCCGGTTTCAGGCATCCATGGGCAAGGGGAAGGTATTGGAACGTGTCTCCCTTGGATAAGGGAGGACAACTGTACATGTATCTGCTTTATTGGTATGTCAAATTTAGCTTGATTATTATGAGCACCAGTTACCAATTTAAATTCCTTAGGATTTGTTACCTTCAACTGAATTCCTGTTAAGAAAGCACAGAAGTGGTTGTATTAATTTAAACACAATTATTGGGCATAAGTTATTAACCATCCTTAAAATGCCACACTTGATACTGCTCAGAGATTTCAGATAGTGATGGCTCATCTAAGATGTAAACCTCTAAAGTTGGTTCAAGGGTAATTCCAAAGATATGCCAAATGATAAATCAAAAGAAAGATCCCATACCTCTTCTGCTCATGAAGAAGGGAGAACAGAGAACCCCCTGATATGTACTGAGTGACAATGGCAAACTGGCTGGGATCGTTCAGGCAAGCACCAACAAACTGAATCACACAGGGATGATTGAGCCGGCAGAGAATGGACACCTCTCGGCAAAACATGTCGACATCTGACTTGGAACAGTAGGTGTTGGCTCGATAACTGGAAACAGCAACAATGGAAATCCTCAATCAGCAGGTGGATCAAGAAAAGGTGCTTCTTCAACACATTTTTTTAAAGGTTACAAACCCACCTGGATATCAAATATTCTCATTTGCTTGCTTACCGTTTTATAGCCACTATTTTATTTCTGCATCGTCCTTTATATACTTTCCCAAAAGAACCTAAAATTATTTAAAAGAAATAAATAAACAGATACTATTTTGAACTCATTGAACTAAAGCTGACAGTTATTTTCTTGTTACCTGAGCCGATAATCTCATGGAACTCAATTTCTGAGAGCTGAAGATGGAAATGTGAGGGTAAACCAGCCCTTAGTAGGAGAACATCTGCTTTCTCTGAAAACAGGAATTTTGTTGTTATTTTTTTAAGAGAATAAGTACGTATGTGGACGTGTACACACTCATGCACATATATACTTTGCTTTTCCTAGTAGTCAATTTTCCAACTGTAATTGACTATGTGGGGATGTCAAAACCTTATCATAAATGATCCCCTTTCCTTAAAAGCATGCTTGTTTCCTGTCTCCATTACCAGACCTCTGTTATCAGGGCTAAAGGTTTAGCCCTGACCTGATCAACAACCAGTTAGCCTGATGACATGGAGTACAGTCCGTATCACCTTATGATAAAAGCTTTTATCTGCTCAATCCCTTCAACCTATTACAATAGGTTTAGCCAAATAGTCATAAACTAAACCTCAAAGGCATGACAATCAAATGACAGGGGAAATAAGCTCATGAATCATTCAGAAGAAATCTCCAAAGCCAAAAAAATTACTTGAAAAGACTTTAAATTCTAAATAGTTAAATGTAAATTTGCAGTTGAATTATATTTTTTACTGTCCTGGCCAAATGGTTTTAATTTTGTCTGCAGCATACATTCAAAAGTTTTCCAAGTATTATTACTTATTTGGAATCTTTTGAAAAGTAATTTAATTTTTCAAATATTCATCCTAAGCAAAACTATTCCCAATTTTTCTCAAAGAAATATTTATAATTTATATTTTATAAAACAATAAAAATACTATGGAAATAAAATCTTTCTTTAATACTCATGTGAAATTCTCACTATTTTTATACCCTGTGAACTCAGAGGACATATGCAAAATAGCACAGCAAGTAAGGTTAATTATGGAAAGAAGGTCTATTGATAATAGTTCTTATGTTGGTAAAATATGCATCATTTGTAATATGCAAAACAAAATAGAAAGTTATCATATTTGAGGTGATAGTTATCCTTAGTAATAAAATATGTAGCAACTGTCCTGTAGTATAAGTACCTTTCGTCATGCTTTTAATCTTGCCCAAGGGGGATGGAACAGACACATAGGAGCCATCTAGAAATCAAATTAAATAACAGAGTTGAGAGTAGCCATCATTTTTTTTCTACTTAAAAACTCAACATGAAAAAAAAAAAAACAGTTTGCTAAGGAAACCAAATAAGACTATAGCTTAAAGCCCAGGTCTTTCCCCTGGATACTGAAACTGTACAGCAAGTGTTTATCTAGAAAGAGAGTAAAAAGATTAAAAAAAAATTCCAGGGGCTAGCCGACTCCAGCAGATTTAATTAGTGTCTGGATATGAGTATTCTCTGTCCTGCCTTAATCATTTACAGAAAAGGAAAATGACTGCTCTCAGCTTACCAGGCCTTCCTAGCCACAAGCCTCATAAAGACCCAGAGCAGGGAATGTTAAACTTGGAAAAACTGCAGATTTGTGAATTAGAAAAGAGCCTATGTAGCGGCGGCTTTTTTATATTCAGCCTTACCCAGACATACGTTTTCTTAAAATAAAACTAGCCTGACACAAGACTATGCCCTCCCCCCAGCCACAAAATGATAATAGCAGAAACACAGGTTTACCTTTAGGCACAAAATTGCACTAACAATGAAAACTGACTAAGAAGAAGAGTACCTCCTCCAGGCTGAGAATACTCATTACAGGGCAATTCGTCCTGAGGTCTCTTATAATGCTTCAGGAGTGTGACAATCGCATCATGTCCTTTATGGAAAGACAAAAAGGACAAAGCGTCTTAATTTTTGTTTCCTTTATTCAGCCCATCACGTATTTAAAAAATGACTGGAGATAGCTTACAACAAAGGACATGTTTTAAGAGATAAGTTATTGCAGTCAGAATTTAGTATAATTGATCTTCATTTTTTTGCAGATTCCACATTTGCGAATCCCCCTGTTCACTAAAAATACCCATGGAGGGAAAAATTGCCAGAGAATTCAAACTAGGCTAGTTTGATATTTGCTAATTTAGTATTCACAGGACTTCATAAGAACATAATTACCATGAATAATGAGAATCAACTTTACTTTTATTCTTTTATTCAAAATAATTTATTAAGACTACTGCCCTGGTGGTGAAGTGGTTAAAAGCTTGGGGCTAAACAAAAGTCAGTAGGTTGAATCCACCAGCCGTTCCTTGGAAACTGTATGGGGCAATTCTATTCTGTCCTACAGGGTCTCTGTGAGTTGGAATTGGCTCAATTGCAATGGGTTTGGTTTGGGTTTTCGTATGTGAGGTGTTAGGTTACGCGCTATGTTTGCACGGGGCAAATCTGCTGCAAAAGACCTCTTTTAAGTGTTAAAAAGCAAGGATGTCATTTTGAGGACTAAGGTGTGCCTGACCAAAAAAAAGCCATGGTATTTTCAATTGCCTTATACGCATGTGAAAGACCAAAAAAGAATTGATGTCTTTGAATGCTGGTGTTGGTGAAGAACATTGACTGTAGCATGGACTGCCAGAAAAATGAACAAATCTGTTTTGAAAGTAATACAGCCAGAATGTTTCTTAGAAGCAAGGATGAGGAGACTTTGCCTCAAGTACTTTGGACATGTTATCAGGGGGCACCAGTCCCTGGAAGAGGACAACATGCTTGGTAAAGTAGAAGGTCAGCAAAAGAGGAAGACCTTTAAGAAGGTGGATTGACACAGTGACTGCAACAATGGGCTCAAGCATAACAATGATTGTGAGGATGACGAAGGACTGGGCAGTGTTTCCTTCTGTTGTACATGGGGTCGCTATGAGTCGGAACTGACTTACTTGCACCTAACAACAAGAACGACATGTTGTCGGGCAGTGAGGAAACCATGAACAAGGCAACAAGGCCCTGTCCTCAAGAAGCTTAAAGTCAGTGGGGAAGAGAGATACTAACCAAATAATTATAAGATTGATAAGAATTTCTGAAAGAGGAAATTTCAAGTGCTATGGAACTATAGGAGTCTCTGGGTAGTGCAAACAGTTAAGCACTTGGCTGTTAATCGAAAGGGTGGTGTTTTGAGTATATCCAGAGGCACCTCAGAAGAAAGGTCTGGTGATTTATTTCTGAAAAATTAGCAATAGAAAATCCTTTGGAGAACAATTCTACTCTGACACACATGGGGTTGCCGTGAGGTGGAATCGACTGGATGGCGACTGGTTATTGGATGGGAGTTGTCTTAGTTATCTAGTGCTGCTGTAACAGAAATACCACAAGTGGATGGCTTCGACAAACAGAAGTATATTCTCTCACAGCCTAGGAGGCTAGAAGTCCAAATTTGGGGCATCAGCTCCAGGCAAAACTTTCTCCTTCTGTCGGCTCTGGAGGAAGGTCCTGGTCATCAATCTTCCCCTGGACTAGAAGCTTCTCAGTGCAGGGACCCTGGGTCCAAAGGATGAGCTCTTCTCCTGGCACTACTTTCTTGGTGGTAGGAAGTACCACTGTCTCTCTGCTTGCTTCTCTCTTTTATATCTCAAAAGAGATTGACTTAAAACACAACCTAATCTTGTAGATTGAGTCCAGCCTCATTAACATAACTGCTTCTAATATTGCCTCATTAACATCATAGAGGTAGAATTTACAACATATAGGAAAATCACATCAGGTGACAAAATGGTGGACGATCACACAGTATTGAGAATCATGGCCTAGGCAAATTGACACACATTTTTGGGGGACACAATTCAATCAATAAGAGGAGTATATGATAAGGATATTACTAAAAGGGTGAAAAGCACATACGATAACCAGGAAGAAGTGATGCAATTACTGTGATTGAGTATTACATTTGATTGACAACTATAGCATAACATGGCAATAAAATAACTTACATACATTTTTGTAGTTGAGGTAGCTATCTGACCACTAGCATTTGTACTCCCATTTCACAGGGTAATTTTGTCACTGGGAATGGCTGCCTATCCAGGGACTACACTTTCCCCTTCCCCTTGAATCTTGTTGTGGCTTTGCGAGTAATTCTTACCAAGGGAATATAATAAATGATGTTACTTCCGGGTTAGAACTTCTAAGAAACACTGAGCTTTCTCTACCCTTTCTTTCCCCATGTGCGATTAGATGCAGAAGATTCTGAGGCCCTAGGGGATGATGAAGCTACTGAATAGCCAGAGCTATCCACTGACCAGAAATGTCCACCCTGGGCTATTACATGACCGAGAAATCAATTTCTATTATTATCAAATCACTGTTATTTTGGAGTTTATTAATTACAGTAGGGTTTTACTATTGCGAAGGATAAAAAAGGTAAAAATCTCTTTGAATAGACCAATGATTTTCAATAGAACTAAATTTTTGATATTATTTTATGCTGTCACTATAAAAATAATCTACTAAAGCTAATTTATAGAAGAGGAAGACACAGTCAACCTTAAAGACCCTGCCAAAAGACTTGTGAAATGTAACAACACTCGTTTTAAAAATAGAAAAATGTAGGAATTGAAAAAGCTTAAGTGCTCATCCACCAGGAAAGATCTATAGTTAACATGGCTCAGAATCTACCTAGCTAACTTAGAGCATAGGTTGAGAGTTAAGTTTGCTTATCAAATCCTCCCTTCAAAAAAGAATTTAAATTAACAGTGTATGCAAGACCCTGAGGTAGAATAAGGAGCCCTGCTAGTACAAATTGCTAAGCACTCAACTGCTAGCCAAAAGGGAGGCGATTCAAACCCACCCGGTGGCTCTGTGGGAGAAAGACCTGGCAATCTGCTTGGGTAAAAATTATAGCCAAGACTCATGGGGCAGTTCTACTCTGCTTTATGGGATTGTTACACGGTTGCTATGAGTCAGAATTGACTGGATGGCATCCAGCAGGAATACTAGTATCTAAATCTTTTCCAAACGTAACATCCTAAGATCAGATTCAAGCCAAAAAAAAATTAATTGTGATTTTAATTGTTAAAACTTTTAGCAAAACGTAAATCTACAGAGTTTACAACTACCTTCCATTTCCTTATCATTCATAGATTTCTATCCATGACTAGCAGATCTCTGATTTTCTCAAACCATAGACATTGGTTATGACGAAATAATAGGGGCCAGTTCCATTAGAATTCTTGCTTGGGACTCTGAAGACTCAAATGGGATTAGTCAACAGGCAGAGATCTAAGGAAAGAGCATAACAGGCAGAAGAAACATAATGTAAAAGACTCCAGTTGGGAATGAACATGACATGTTCAGGAAATGAAAGGCTAGTGTGTCTGAAGTATATCAGCTAAGGATGGGAGTAGTACCAGATGTGGTTACAGAAGTAGGCACATCTGGTGGAGGAGTAATTCAATCTTATTCAACTTTAGTGTGTATAAGTATCACCTGGGCCAGATGTTAAAACACGGATTCTTGAGCCCTATCCCCTGAGATTCTGACTGAGAAGGTCTGTAGTGGAGCCTGAGAGTGGCCTTTCTATCGAGGTTCCAGGTGATGCCGATGCAACGTCCACACTTGGAGTACTAGGATGTAAAGTTTTACATGTTTGGATAAGGAGTTTGAATTTAGTGTAGGTGAGATGGGGAGCCAGCCACAGGGGGATTTTCATTAGGTGAAGACCTTGATTTGTTTTACTTTTAAAATAATGCTCATCTACAGACTTGAACCAATGATGTAGCCTCATAAGACTGTTAAAAAGATTAAATGAGATAATGTGTGTAATATACCTAGTAATGATAACACATAAATGTCCCTTTGGGATCTTTTCATTGCTTTCTTGTCTTACCACTTCTTCTTGTAAAAGAACTTGAAAACTCCTTTTGGAACTTCAGATGCATTTTCTAAATACCGAGTGTATTCATTTTCTATTAATGTAGTTGTTAACTACCACAAATTTAGCGGTTTAAACAACCACATTTATTCATTATCTCACAGATCTGGAGGTCAGAAGTACAACTTGGGATGCACTGGGCTAATCCCAAGGTGGTGGCAGGACTGCTGTATTCCTTTCTGGGGGACTCTATTTCCTGGCCTTTTTCAGCATTTCTTGGCCTGTGGCTCCCTTTCTCCATCTTCAAAGTCAGCAACAGTGGCTTAGTCCTTCTCATATCACATCTCTTCGACTTCTATTTCTGTCTCCCTCCTCCACTTACAAGGACCCTTGTGATTCCATTGGGCCCACCTGGATAATCTAGGATAATCCCTCTATTTTAAGGTTGGTTAAAAGAAGCTCTGGTGGAGCAGTGGTTCAGCACTCTGTTGATAACCGAAAGGTCAGCGGTTTGAACCCAGAGCCACTCCATGGGAGAAAGATTTGATGGCCTGCTTCCATAAAGATTTACAGCCTGGAAATGCTATGGGGGCAGTTCTCCTCTGTCTTACAGGGTCACTTCAAATCAGAGTTTACTCAGCTTCAATGGGTCAATGAGCAACCTTAATTCCATGTGCAATCTTAATTCCCCTTGGGTTTTGGGGTATCAATATTGTGCTATCTCACCCAGTTTGTGAAGCTGTCAGTGTACCTTGCTTTATCTTGGTGCCACTTCCTGTGAAGCATCTCCCTTTCTTCCCCTGGTGGCCATTTTAGCCTCAGGATAAAACAGCAACAACAAAAATTCCTCTGGAATTGAAATATCCCTTCATCTGTCCCATTACTGCATTCACAGTTCTGAGGCTTTGCCTGACCCCCTCCACCCTACTTGCCCCCACCGTAATTAGAACCTGGGTGATTTTGGAGCTTTTTCTTTCAGTAACTTCAGTCTTTAAATACTTGGAACCAGGGGGAAATTTTTTTTTTTTTTCTCTTATTTGTTTTTCCTAGGAGAAAGTCCTTTGGAGAAAGAAAGCATTCCAAACCCCTAGCATTTACCCAGGCACAACAAAGCTTAATTCATAAAGCCCACCTCCCTGTCTGTCTCAGGTCCTCTGTCAGATCGACTTTGGCTGACAGCCGAGAGGGCCTCATGCTTTCCCTAGTGAAGCAGAAAGCTGTGTCCCGAATCCTGAATGCCTGTGTGAGTCAGTCAGTGATCACACCCTTGATGTTACCTTTCATTTCAACAGCTCTCTTGGCTCCACTTCCTCTGAGCAGTTTTAATTTCCTGCCAGCACAGTGGCACAATTTGCTGGCAGTTTTCTTTGGGATGCTTTTCATCAAGAGCCTAATGAGTGCACGGGCTCTGGCTGATGATAAGCATGAGGCTGCCAGGGAAATGCCAAGAGGCTCCCTCAGCTCTGGAAGGCATCTCCGCCTGATTTCCCACCTCCTGCTAACTATGGGCTGAGGCGCCCACATATGGGAAATTCTCCACTGCTAAAACTGCTTTGACAAGCCTCCAAAGTGTATGCACTAGGGCCCAGCTTCCTGATACTTGGCCTTAAGGGGTTAAGCAGAAAAATGCCTTGATGTCACTCACTAAATGGACTTTTTAAGCCAAACTCCCAGTAATGGATACACCCAGATAACCAGGACGCACTAATGGAACATGTCCAGAGATAATCAAACTTCCACTAATTAAAAGAAATGTTTTCCTATATCTGAGAATTCACTGCATACCTCCAAGTGTTTTACCCAAAAAGAAGGATGTTATGTTGTTAGCCTAATGCAGTTATAATAATGATTTATACATTCATAGTATCATTTATTGGAGCACCTGAGAGTTTTCATTTCTTGCTCTCACTATTCTATTCTTGCCTGTATTCCCTAAATTCCAGGTTTTCCTTTTGATTTGTTTTCTTCTTGTGTTCCATTACTCCTTATTATTTGGTATGATATTCACCCCCTCCCCCAAATTCCTTTGCTTTTAACTTTATGAATAGTTATTTAAGAACTAGGTTTTTGCTGAAGGTTATAACTCATTTCTAGGGTTGTTATAAAATTTAATATAGGCATCATGGGCATGTTTACAGCAGAGGTTTCATATTTATTCAAAAAGGAATACAATTTTTATTTTTCCCATGTAAGGCTGTCTCTCTATCCTCCACCATTTCATTTTAGAAGCAATGTATTCTTATTCTCAATGAATGCTGACTCAGAATTATTTAAGAACTAGGTGTGAAGATTAATGGTAAATGATATCCTGACTTTGTGGTCCCTGAAACTCTGGGTCCAAGACTAAGCACAGAACATGAAAATTTGGTATCACTTTCAGAAGCAAGGACTTTTTACTTATTTCATTTGTCCCCACCACCCATCTGTCAGTTTGTCATTCTGCGGTAGCTTGCATGTTGCTATGATGCTGGAAGCTGTGCCACTGATGTTTCAAATTTGAGCAGGGTCATCCAATGTGGACAGGTTTCAGTGGAGTTTCCAGACTAAGGCAGACTAGGAATCGACTTTCAAGAAATTAACCCATGAAAGTCTTATGGATCATAACAGAATATTTTCTGATATAGTGCTGGAAGATAAGCTTCCTAGGTGGGAAGCATTACATAATAGTCCCAACAATGGACTCAAATATACCCAAAATCATGAAGATGGAGCAGGACTGGGCAACGTTTTATGATGTTATATATACATAAGGTGACCATGAATCAGGTCTGACTTGATGGCAACTAACATCATATGGTTCATATGTCCAGGCCATCAATGGGGTAACCTGGGCCTTGCTTTACGCCTGACTTAAAGAATAACACCTGACTCAAAGAATAAAACTTTTACTTATAGATGAGACTTTGCCCGACATTTTCTGATCTCCCCTTCCCATCATGTTAAAGACTCACTTCCCAGAGCATTGAAATGTGGGGCCTGAGGGTGGCTTCTGATGTTTACCCTTCCGTAGGTTAAATACAAATGGTGCCAAAATTTTACATTACAGAGAGGGAAAACACACCTCTTTACAATATTCTTGTCTCTTAATTGCTAGGCTCAAATTAAAGTGCCACCAGCCCTTCACCTTGAGATAAGACTCCACAAACACAAATGCTTTTGCCAAGAGAACATTATATACAAACTAAGTTATTTACCTTTCCTCCTTTTTTTTTCTATCTTTGTGAATAAATCAAATTCTCAAATCAAATTCCTCTTCTCACTTCTGTTCAGTTCTGACACCAGCTGCCCATGCAGCACTTCTATCTAGGTTAGAGCTAGGTTAGAGCTAGGTTAGAGCTCGCAAGTAAAAAGACACAATTCTCCAGACCACCAAGTAGGCCCAAGACTTCAGATGTCAGCAGCAAGTTTGGAAGTCCACACGACACCCTCACCTCTGACCTGTTGGCTACAAATTTGGGGTTTCCAGATACCACTTCAGGATGCCAACCACAAGCTCACGCCTTCCATTCCCTCACCAGGACCCCTTCGCTTCTGCCTTGCTTTGGCTTAGATAATTCACTGGAACAACTCACAGAATTCAGGAAAAGTACTAAGGAGTACAACCTTATTATGATGAGTTCTTAGGTGCCATGTAGTCGATTCCAAATCATAGCGACCCTATATACAACAGAACAAAACACTGCCTGGACCTGTGCCATCCTCACAATCATTGCTATGTTTGAGCCCATTGCTGCATCCATTGTGTCAATCCATCTCACTGAAAGTCATCCTTTGTTTCGCTGGCCCAGTACTTTATCAAGCATGGTGTCCTTCTGTGGGGACTGGTCCCTTCTGATAACATGTCCAATGTACGTTTCTAAAGAGCATTCTGGTTGCACTTCTTTCAAAACAGATTTGTTTGTTCTTTTGGCCCTACATGGTGTATTCAGTATTCTTCACCAGTATCATAATTCAAAAACATCAATTCCTCTTCAGTCTTCCTTACGCATTGTCCAACTTTCACATGGATTTGAGGAAATTGAAAACACAATGGCTGAGGTCAGTTGCACCTTCGTCTTCAAGTGATATATTTGCTTTCTAACACTTTAAAGAGGTCCTTTGCAGTAGATTTTCTCAATGTAATGTGTTGTTTGATTTCTTGACTGCTGCTTCCATGGGTATTGATTGTGGATCCAAGTAAAATGAAATCCTTGACAACTTCAATTTTTTCTCTGTTTATCATGACATTACTTATCCGTCCAGTTGTGAGAATTTTTGTTTTCTTTATTTTGAGATGTAATCCATATTGAACGCTGGAGTCTTTGATCTTCATCAGTAAGTGCTTCAAGTTCTCTTCACTTTCAGCAAGCAAGGTTGTGTCATATGCATGTCACAGGTTGTTAATGAGTCTTCCTCCAATCCTGATGCCACATTCTTCTTCATATAGTCCAGCTTCTTGGATTATTTGCTTAACATATAGATTAAATAAATATGGTGAAAAACAACCTCGACCTACACCTTCCCTGATTTTAAGCCACAAAGTATCCCTTTGTTTTGTTCGAACGACTGCCACTTGGTCAATGTACAGGTTCCTCCTGAGCACAATTAAGTGTTCTGGAATTCCCAATCTTTGAAATGTTATCCATAATTTGTTATGATCCACAGAGTTGAACACCTTTGCATAGTTAATAAAACACAGGTAAACACCTTTCTGGTATGTTCTGCTTTCAGCCAAGGTGAATCTGACATCAGCAATGATATCCCTTGTTCCATGTCCTTTTCTGAATTTGGCTTGAATTTCTGGCAGTTTCCTGGTGATGTGCTGCTGCAATAATTTTTGTATTATCTTCAGTATAATTTTACTTGTGTGTGATATTAATGATATTGTTCTATAATTTCCTCATTCGGCTGGAGAACCTTTGTTTGGAATGGGTGCAGATATGGATTTCTTCCAATCAGTTGGTCAGGTAGCTGAATTCCCAATTTCTTGGCATAGATGAGTGAGTGCTTCCAGCGTTGCATCCATTTGTTGAAACATTTCAGTTGGTATTCCATCAGTTCCAGGAGCCTTGTTTTTTACTAATGCCTTTAGTGCAGCTTGGACTTCTTCCTTCAGTACTGTTGGTTCTTGATCATATGCTATCTTCTGAAATATTTGAACATAGTCTAATTCTTTTGGGTACGGTGACTCTGTATTCTTTCCATCTTCATTCGATTCTTCCTGCATTACTCAATTTTTTCCCATAGAACCTTTCACTATTGCAACTTGAGGCCTGAATTTTTTCTTCAGTTCTTTCGCTTGAGAAATACCAAGCATGTTCTTCCCTTTTGGTCTTCTAACTCCAGGTCTTTTCACATTTCTTTGTAATACTTTATTATAACAGCTTTGTTGTAAGGGACACAAATCAGGATCAGCATAAAGAAGAGAAACCTAGGGTGGGGTCTATGAAGGTCCTATATTTCAAGGCATAGGCTACCCTCCCGTGTGCATCAATGTCTTTCATCAAACAGGAAGCCCATGGAAATTTAGTATCCAGAGTTTTTATTGGTGGTGGTGGGCGGGTCTTAGTACACAATGCAAACTCCAGCCCCTATCCCCTGAGGTCCCCCCCTCACTTCATTTATATTCCTCTCATGGACCCAAGTCACCTCAGGCAAGCATAACAGGATATCTACCGCCTGACTCTACTTAACTTTCAGTCCTGGAAGGAGGTTCTTCTAATGAGCATTGACGTTTCCTACTTTAATGCATCACTCAGATCTCCACAGGGCTGTGACCCATACGAGTATTCCTTCATAGGCCAGGTTTCCTTTGCCCTTTTACCTGACCTTATAGCCAGGCCATTAGCCACTGCCCATTAGTCAGTAAAAATCCAAACATAGGGGCAAACTGCATGCAATTCAACCCACCAAGGTGATTTGTTTTTACCTTCTTCAATCAGAGTAGTGGCTGTCCAAATAGGATGCTTTCTGTCCACCTTGAACTGATATCCATAAAACAAATAGCTCTTTGGCTAGTTAAGAACTGTTTATAGGGCACCCCCCATGTGTCAATAGGACATGGGTATTTCCTCTGGTGGTTCCAAAGTCAGTGCTAGGGGAAGAGAGGCTTCCTGCTCCTGAGTATCTCCTTGTATTCCCCTGGTAGCATGTTTCTGTATAAACCATTTCTATTTTATTATGGATCTTTTCTGGGCATTGGCTTCCATCTAGAATATTTCTCCTAGATAACCCAAGATATTATGGGTATTTTAGGTTTCAAGATGATTTTATGTCCTTAAGTCATAGTGGCAATCTCAATCAAAGTCCTATATTCAGCTAGTAATTGTTTCTCAAATGGAAATTTCCTGGTCTTAAATACCAACAGTTGTGGCTGGGTGGCACTCACAGGCTTCTTCCATAAGCCCCAGTGAAAACTCCACACAAGGCTGTTTATACAGTGAATTTGTCCGTACTAGCACTTCAGCTTCTATTCTTATTTGTTCCCATTTATCATTTTCAAACAAGTTTGGCCTGAGGACCAACTTACATGCATTCTGTTTTACAATACTGTTGGTGGTTAGTGTTCCTCAGTCAGACATAATATCCGTTTCAATAATACATCCAAGTAAAGGAAACTCAGCCACTTCACATAAAGCCTGTTTACAAATTTCAATTTTCATCTAAACTTTCATATTCTGTCAACCTTGTGTCCCCATATCCTCCCAGTCTAACCTTAGCCCCAGTTAATATTTCTCTGGCAGGTTTTGGAATCACACTGCACTGAGCTCGCATGTCAAGGAGCCCCAGAAAAGTCTCTTCCCCACCCCTTGACCATTTTACCCATTCATGCGCATAAGACCTTGAGCCTCCAGCTTGGAATTCAGCCAAGGGACACAGCCCCTCCTCAGGTTTTAACTTGATTAAACCACTGGACCATTGCCCCAGGCAATTCCAGGCCAGGCTTCTCATTGTCATCTTTACTTTCCAGCTTTTTACATCCCTCCACACTGGGGTGAATACAGCAGACTTGTTTATGGCCGTTTAATGTTAGGGGACCATCAAGGACTCCTACTGAGATTTACCTAAACTCCAAGAGTACTGTATTAAGACCTTTGTTTTAAACCCATCAATGTCTGCCTTATTCATCCTATTTTTTAGTAAACTTCTAAAGATTTCTACTCTGCTGGGACAAGTCCCTTGACTCTTCCCTTTCTCTTTCTCCTTTATTTTTTCCCCATCAAAGTTCGCTTTATTCACTCCATTTAATAATAACTGTTTAAAGATTTCTACCCTATTGGGATGAGTTCCTTGACTCTCCTTTCTGTCTTTTTTTCACTATTTTGTTGGGAATCAGTCTTGCCTTCTTATCTGTTGTTTCAGCATAACTTTTCCCTTTGGAAATGGCTCTGAGGCTTGCGGCTGTATCACTGGCAAGCCAGAATCTAAACTTAGCCCAGGATCAGTATCTTCTCTAACACATTCCTTTGCTATGGGTCCTGAGACTAAAGGCTGTAGTTTAGACTGGCAGAATCTAAGCTTGGTTCATCACTTACTTTCATTTTAGCTATTATAGGTAATAATAACCAAGAAATTGTATATTTCACTTCTGTTGTTGTTACTTTGCATTTTCTCACACATCCAGTGAGCAGCTCCTTAGGAGTTGGATATATCATCTCTAAATGCAGTGTCCAGAGCTGTTATTAAGGATCTCATTACATAATATGATGTTACTAAATTACATAACGCCTCTCTCACTTGAGGTCAGTCAATATCACAGGTGATCACTAGGTATTACAAAATAGGGCTCTCTGGCCTGGCCAGCCTCTGCCACAGAGTCACCTCATCACCTGTCAGTTAGGCTGGTTGGGAGTCCTTAACAAAAACAAAACCAAAAAAAATCAGTTGCCATTGAGTTGATTCCGACCCATAGCAACACTATAGGACAGAGTAGTAGAACTGCCCCATAGAGTTTCCATGATCAAGTGCTCCTCTGCAAGTTCAAGTCGAAACTGAAGAAAATTAGAATAAGGCCACGAGAGTCAAAGTACAACCTTGAGTATGTCCCACCTGAATTTAGAGACCATCTCTAGATTTGACGTGTTGAACACTAATGACCGAAGACCAGGTGAGTTGTGGAATGACATCAAGGACACTATACATGAAGAAAGCAAGAGGTCATTTAAAAGAAAGGAAAGAACAGAATGGATGTCAGAAGATACTCTGAAACTTGCTCTTGAAAGTTGAGCAGCTAAAGCAAATGGAAGAAATGATGAAGTAAAAGAGCTGAACAGAAGATTTCAAAGGGCAGCTCAAGAAGACTAAGTGAGGTATTATAATGACATGTGCAAAGAGCTGGAGATAGAAAACCAAAAGGGAAGAACATGCTCAGCATTTCTCAAGCTGAAAGATTGGGAAAAAAAATTCAAGCCTTGAGTTGCAGTAGTGAAGAATTCTATGGGAAAAATATTACACAACACAGGAAACATCAAAAGAAGATGGAAGGAATACACAGAGTCACTATACCAAAAAGAACTGGTCAACATCTGACCATTTCAGGGGGTAGCACATGAACAAGAACTAATGGTACTGAAGGAAGAAGTCCAAACTACACTGAAGGCATTGGCGAAAAACAAGGCTCCAAGAATCGATGGAATACCAAGTGAGATGTTTCAACAAATGGATGCAGTGCTGAAAGAGCTCACTCATTGATGCCAAGCAGTTTGGAAGACAGCTACCTGACCAACCAACTGAAAGATACCCACATTTATGCCTATTCCCAAGAAAGGTGATCCAACCAAATGCGGCAATTATTGAACAATATCATTACTATCACTTGAAAGCAAAGTTTTGGTGAAGATCATTCAAAAGTGGCTGCAGCAGTACATTGACAGGGAACTGCCAGAAATTCAAGCCTGATTTAGAAGAGGATGTGGAACAGAATGTCATTGCTGATGTTAGCGGATCCTGGCTGAAAGCAGAGAACACCAGAATGATGTTTGCCTCTGTTTTATTGACTATGCAAAGGCTTTCGACTGTGTGGATCATAACAAATTATGGATAACATTGAGAAGAATGGGCATTTCAGAACACATAATTGTGTTCATGAGAAACCTGTACCTAGATCAAGAGGCAGTCATTCAAACAGAACAAAGAGATATTGCACAGTTTAAAGTCATGAAAGGCGTGTGTCAGGGTTGCATCCTTTCATCATACCTATTCAATTTGTATGCTGAGCAAATAAACCAAGATGGTGGACTATGTAAAGAAGAATGGGGCATCAGGATTGGAGGAAGACTCATTAACAACCTGCATTATGCAGATGAAACAACCTTGCTTGCTGAAAATGAAGAGGGCTTGAAGCACTCACTGATGAAGATCAAAGACCACAGCCTTCTTTCTTTCAATGTAAGGAAAACAAAAATCCTTGCAACTGGACCAATAAGCAACATCAAGATAAATGGAGAAAAGTTTGAAGTTGTCAAGGATTACATTTTACTTGGATTTGCAATCAACACCCCTGGAAGCAGCAGTCAAGAAATCAAAAGATGCATTGCATTGAGCAAATCTGCAAAAAATCTCTTTAACGTGTTGAAAAGCAAAGGTGTCATCTTGAAGACTAAGGAACACCTGATCCAAGCCATGATGCTTTCAGTTGCCTCATACGCATGTGAAGGCTGGACAGTGAATAAGGAAGACCAAAGAAGAATTGATGCCTTTGAATCGTGGTGTTGGCAAAGAATATTGAGTATACCATGGACTGCCAAAGAATGAGCAAATCTGTTTTGGAAGAAGTACAGTCAGAATGCTCCTTAGAAGCAAGGATGGCGAGACTACATCTTACATACTTTGGACACATTATCAGGAAGGCTCAGTCCCTGGAGAAGGACATCATGCTTGGTAAATTAGAGGGTTAGCGAAAAAGAGGAAGACCCTCAATGAGATGGATTGACACAGTGGCTGCAACAATGGACTCAAGCATAATGATTGTGAGGATGGCACAGGACTGGGCGGTGTTTTGTTCTGTTGTACATATGGTCACTATGAATCGGAACCAACTCGACAGCACGTAATAATACAGAGTTTCCAAGGATTGGCTGGTGGATTTGAACTGCTGACCTTTTGGTTAGCAGCTGAGCTCTGTCAAAGAAACTTAAATTCCTAAGTTTTTTTTTTTAGAGGTTATCTCTTAGTAAGGAGGACAAAGACCAAATTCTTTGGTTAAAGTTAATGTAAACCCCACAACTCATTCTGCTTTCCTTTTACCCTTTCCTTTCCTTCCAGAAATATTTATTGAGCACCCAGCTCAAATAGCATCTACCAGGGAGGCTTTCTGTGACTACTCAATTTTAAATAGTGTCCTTGAACTTTTTACTTGCCATTACATTCCCTTTTTATTATATTCTTAGCACTTATCATTATATTATCTGTCTTCTTGCTTATAGCCTGTCTCTTTCCCTAGCAATGCAAACTTCCTGAGAGCAGACACACATCTGTTTTACTCAGCGCCTTACCCAGTTCCTGGCACAATGTCTATCATAATAAGCAATAAGTTTTTCTTGAATGAATGGTACAAGGTACACTGTTGAAACAGAAATGCTCTCTACTGTTGTAATCAACCCTGTTAGTGGAAAAGAAAAATATTAGTTACATAAATATTCACTCAAATATTATTCAGACAAGCTCTAGGAAGAAAAAGTAGAGGGTGCGTGAACATGCATAAAAATGACATCTAATGACCATTTGGAAGATTCAGGAAAGAGTTCCTTGAGGAAACGCCTTTTAAGCTAAAACTTCAAAAATGAGTATGAGTTGAGTAAGCAAGAAGGGAGGAGAAAAGTATTTCAGTTAAAGGAAAAAATTTTGCTGTTCCAGTGCATAGAAGGAGGAGTTTTAGAACATTCTGCAGAATCTTCTGCCCATTAGTTTGAATATTAAGACTCTGTAGTTAATAAGAAATCTATGATATTTTTAGAAAAAACTACAGAAAAAGCAGAATAGTGGTAATTATTATCCTTGAGGACATCTACTATATTATCACTCACCAGATGCCATTTAATGGGGCATATTCTATTGAATATGACCGATCTATTGCTCTTTCTCTGTTTCACCTCACCATACATGTATTGAGCATCTATTAGGAGTCAGTCATCATATTAAAGTTTTTGGAAGGCAAGATTAATACCCCAAGTGCTCCTCTCAAGAAATTTACAATTTGATAGAGAAGAGAGTATTTCAATATGAGATGGTAAATACAGAGATAGAGATGAGCATATGAATAAAACATAACATAAAAAATAAAACATAAAAGGCATATATACTAGGCTGGACAATCAGGGAAGGCTTCCTGGAAGAGAGGATGAACTGAGTCTTGAAGGCTAATTAGTAATCAAAAAGCAAGGTGGGTGTGTAGAGACAGAAAGGATTGCATGAGAAAAGGCTTGGAAACACGAAATAACACAGTATGTATTGTGATGAATGAGTAGTTTTTTATTATTATCACGTAAAAGGAAGATGTGAATGGATGTTACCCAGTAGGGTTATTGTGAAGGTTCTATGAGCAAATGCATATGAAGAGCTTAGTACATGCCTGGCACATAGTGAACAAGCAATGCTGGTGATCTAGTAAAGGTGATAACAACTGTCGGGGGTTGGCTCACCCATGTGACAGGTGATATGAGGCTTAAGACATAGGCAGGACACAGGGCATGGAGGTCTTTGTATATCATAACAACAAGCTGGAACTTTTCCTATAGTGTGTCCGCGAAGGATTTCAAGCTGGGGAATGATATGGCCTTATTTGCACCTTAAATACATCTCTGGCACTATAACTGAAAAATACATTCAAAAGATGCTTAAGACAAAAAAGACCAGTTATGAGGCTATTAAAGGGCATCAGGAGAAAGATGACGAAGATCTCAACTAAAACAGTAATAGTAAAAATAAAGAGAATAGGATGGATTCAAAATGTACTATGAGGTGAGATGAACAAGATCTTTTGAATGAAAAGATGTGAGGAGAGGTTTGAGGGGGAAAAAGTAGTCAAGCATCATTTTGGATTACCTAATTTGAGTGACTAAGTGGCTAGTGATACCGTTAAATGAAAGAGTGAATAAGAGACACAGTGGGAGAAACAAACTGATAAGGACAAAAAAGACATTGAATTCACTTTTGAACTTGTTAAGTTTTATATGCTCCTCAGATATTCAAGTAGTCAGTTGGTGTAATGGTTTAAAAACCTAGCTGCAAATTAATTGACCCTCTTCCCAACTGTGGGGAAAAATCTTGTAGTAAAGAGGCTTGTGAACTTGTGCTAAAGTTTCAAAATAGTGTTTATATATTTATATGCAACCATATACATTAGAGTAATGGTTTGGAATTATTTTCATAATATTTTGATTAGTAATTTCCAAAATCTTTATCGTGTGGGTATGGTCTTTTTTTTTTTTTTTTTTTTTTTTTTTTATGGTCTAGAAGCGATGCAGCTCAGTAATCCCTGAAGCCCACTGGACTTTTGGTATAAGGTCTCCATTTTGGTGACACAGAGGACCTGAAAGGGATATGTAGGACAGCCACAGAGCTGCCTAGCAACTTAAAGAGGAAGATACAGTAAAATACAGTAAAACCTGTAAAATCTGGAACCTTTTAAAGGCTGAAACCTGTCAGAGAAGGAAAACTAAAATATTTTCCACTAAAATGAACAATAGAAAAGGGGCAAGACTGCATCCTCTCAGAGTTGGAAAACTGTGAGACCCAGAAAAACAAGGCAGTCTCGTCAAGTTCCCACTCTCACAGGTTTCATTGTATATGAATACAATTTAAATTTATATATACTTTTTTTAATGGGTAGGAGCCCTGGTTGCACAGTGGTAAAGAATTTGGCTTCTAACCAAAAGGTCTGCCATTCAAACCCACTAACTGCTCCTTGGAATTCCTATGAGGCAGCTCTGCTCTGTCCTACAGGGTCAATAGGAGTCGGAATCAACTCAGTGGCAACGGGTTTGGTTTCTTTGGTTAATGGTCGAGGGCTAAGAGACTTTACTTCTGACTTTTAACTACATGAACATTTCTCTTCTGAGATGCCCTTCCCTTTGTTCCCTTCAGTTGAAATCCAGTTTAATTGCCACCTTTTGAGGGAAGTGTCCCTATTCTCCAAGCTGATTTAACAGCTCTCTTCTCTACTCCTATAGCACTTAACCCTGTCTGCTTTGAACCACAGTCAGCTGGGTAAGTTCTGTCTACCTCGATAATAGTAATGGTGATATTTCATATGATCACAGAACATTACCTTTTACAAAGTACATTGGCCTTCATTATCTCATTCAATTGCCATAACTTCGTTACACAGGCAGGCCAGAAACAATAGTTTCCCTCTCACAGATAGTGTCTGACACTGAGGAACTGAGGAAGTTTGCCCTTGAAGGAAGGGGACTTGATAGGGTCATCTTTGTATTTAATCTTGTAAACTGCACATAGTCAGCACTTAATAAAGACTTGGATTGATTTGAATTATAATGATCTGATGACCAGCCTTTCTTCTTCACGTAGCTAATGCTTAAATTGGAGGAGATTGGGTTTGTGTTAGGCATGAGAGAACTTTCTTTCCTGTTGTGAGGTATCTAAACACTGCATGAGTCACAAAGTGCACGATCTTCTCTGACCTGTTTGTGAATTGGTTAGATTTCTATCTACCTCAGAGTTTCAAAGACATTCCTACCTAAAGTGGATTAGGAGAGAGATGATGAAGATCTGAACTAAAACAGTAATAGTAAAAACAAAGAGAAGAGGATGGATTCAAAATATACCTATGAAGTAAAACAAAAAAGACCTTTTGAATGAATAAATATGAGGAGAGGTCTGAGGGAGAAGTAAGAGTTAAGCATTATTTCAGAAAGTCTGAAATCAGATAATCTGAAATAATGCTTGACTACTTTTGAAATAATGGTTGACCTCAAATAAGATAGACCTCTGCTTGGTACCAGCTCTCCACTAACAGCTGCGTGGCTTGGGCAAGTGTGACTTACCTGCTCTAGGTCTCAAACTCTTTATCCATAATAGAAAGATAATACCAATTTATAGGACTATTTTGATAATTACATTATACAAAACTGTAAACTTCTTTAGAACAAGCATTTGACTTATTACATATGCATTATATATATGTATACATACACACATATATATGTAAAAAAAAGTTGCTGTTATTTCTGACCCATGGTGACCCCATGTGTGTCAGAGAAGAACTGTGCTCCACAGGGTTTTAAATGACTGATTTTTCAGAAGAGATTGCCAGGACTCTCTTCTGAGGCAATTCTGGGTGGACTTGACCTTCTAACCTTCTGGTTAGCAGCTGAGCATAATAGCAATTTGTACCACTCAGAGTGTCTTAGTTATCTAGTGCTGCTATAACAGAAATATCACAAGTGGATGGCTTTAACGAAGAGACATTTACTCTCTCACAATCCAGGAGGCTAGAAGTATGAATTCAGGGTGCCAGCACCAGGGGAAGGCTTCCTCTCTCTGTCAGCTCTGGGGAAAGGTCCTTGTCATCAATCTTCCCTGGTCAAGGAGCTTCTCAGCACAAGGACCCCAGGTCCAAAGGATGTGCTAGTCTCTTGGCTCTTGTTTCTATGAGGTCCCCCCATCTCTCTGCTTACTTCTCTTTTATATCTCAAAAGAGATTGATTTAAAACATAACGTAATCTTATAGATTGAATCCTGCCTCATTAACATAACTGCCACTAATCCCACCTCATTAACATCATAGAGGGAGGATTTACAACGCATAGGAAAATTATATCAGATGGACAATCACACAACACCGGGAATCATGGACTAGCCAAGTTGACACAAGTTTTGGGGGGACACGATTCAATCCACAACACAGGGACTCCATATATCGTGTATTAGATGCTTAATAAATGTAAGTTCTTTCCTACTAGCCATTTTAATGTACATGCCTTCATGCATAGATATTATAATTCAAAAATATTATTTCACATATTATCTTCCCTACAAGAACAAAAGTTCCTTCAGTTCTAATGAGAGTTGTTATTATTTTATTTACTTATTTTTAACAGAAAGTGTAAGTAAACACGAAGTATACACAAAGTCACACATGGAGTTAGTGATTGACTTTGAAATGCTAGCCAACTATTTGTTTAACCCTTCCTCTACCCTACTCCTAGACCACTCTAGCTCACTAAACTAGGTTCACTAAACTAGGTAACTAAACTCCAAATAGGTTATGATTCAGTATAGAAGACAGGATTGTAAACTCCAATCCATTTTTCTTCTTTTTTTATTTTGCCATTTACACATTAGCATCAGGTCATTTATTACAAAGTGCTATACACTTCCCACAGCAGGCAGGTTATATACGGATTGCAAATTTCTGCAGACCAGACAGTGAATAAACTCTCCACTCCACGTTGATTAGGAATAGCTTTTCTAGTTTTAAATATTAGCCAGACACAGAAAAAGGTTGGACTATAACGCCTGGGTGCACAGTCTTGACGGAACCAGTTAGTTATGTGCATTTCACTGATCTTTCCTTAGCCTGAGCTGGGGACACCCTTTCATTGTCTTCATAATTTTTTTGTGCTTGTTGGCTAGTTCTCTGAGGGTTGTCCATGTGATGTGCTGCTGGGCCTGTATATGGCTGTTCAGGCACATGGCTGTTCTGTTGATATGGAGATCCAGGTGAGTGGGGATACAATGGGGCATCTTCTGGTGGAGTTTACAATCCACTGGTGAAAATTTATCAAAACATTTAACGGATTCACTCTTCTTCCTCCCACTCCTCCTCCACCCTCATCCCTCAGTTACTTTCTATTGGCTGAAAACAGTAGAAACTCATGACTGTAAGACTTCATTACTTTTACAGAATACACTATAGTACATTTACTATAAATAATTCACACCATACTACACTTGTCAAAAGGAATGAACGAAGTATATATCATGGCACAGGAGCCTTAATTTTTATTGTTTTTGCTCACTTACTCACTAATTCTCTAACTCCAGCTTCCTGTCACTGTGAATTAGAGTAGTTCTGCTATATACAAATACTGTATTCTGGGTAATTAGATGTTGAGATAGGAGCCTCGGTAAATTACTTTAACTGGTGTCAGTACTGAACCAAATAAGTTTTTAGCTCTGTTTCTAGTTTGGGTTATTTTCTGACCCTAAACAGCTTGACATAAAGGAGTGCTTTTCTTTGTCAAAGGCAGCCTTTTCAAATACAACTGCCAGACATATTATTGAACTATGTGTTCAATTCTAATTGGCTGAGATCTTTTCAGTCCGGCAGTTTCATCTTTAATGCAATGGATGTAAGATTATGTGGAGGTCTTTTCAGTGGATTTTCCATACTGGTGATTAGGGCAGAGGATTTGAACATAAGCAGGCTGCTGGCTATTTCTTCTGGCCAATTTAAATTGATTCATAGAAGTCCTTTGTACCCCAGGGAAAGGGCAGAACAAATCCAAGTGAATGAGACAGCTATTGCTATACTTTCAGATGGAATAGTTGAAAAGAAGCGTCGGGAGGATATTTGGGGTGGGGAAACACTCTAAATACTGTAAAATTGGAGGTCTAGGCAGCCTGGCAGAGAAATATTGAAACTTAACCGATAGGATTCTATATAGAATCAAGGTCACCAGGAAAATTATTTCCAAGATTGATTTTGATCTTTTTAGGTTAAAGGGCTATGTAAATAGAAAGCATTCTTCATATCTGATTCCACATGGAGCAGCTGTGGCGAGCAAACTTTTTTACTTGAAAGTGCTTTCAAAGGAGAGTAGACTGCTCTTTCTGAACCTCACACTGCTCCTAAATGTGTTACATGAGAATAGCTAAAACGGGGTCAGCTAAAAATTTAGTTTGGATCAGGTGAAAAATTTGGCTTAGAACCATGGTCAAGGTACTGTTGAAAAAGACTATCCTCTGTTCAGAGCGTAGACTAAGATGAACAATTCAAATTGGGCACAACCCAAAATACTCTTTTGCAAATAGATTGGCCCTGGTTATGAAGTTCTCTGCTGATTTATCAATCCAGGATAAGATACACGATGGACCATGGTCGGGACATTACTACATTGTCTCTATTCTATTAAGCGGAACTCCAAGTGAAGTTTTTGTGGTTCCTCAACTCCATTTCCAAATTGCTCAGGAGAACTCTTTGTGTGTCACATCAATTAATTTAGTGACTCCCTCTCTGAGGCAGAAAGGAAAATGTTTCTTTATTCAAACAGAATAGGGACTGTGCACTGTTGACAATATTGTAACAAAGCCATTTCAATCCTCCCCGAACATATGAAAACAATGCAACATTTCTCCAGCAAGAGAAAATAGCAAAAATTTCATTTTGTTAGTTTGACTTGCTTTGCCCTAGAACATATGCAAAACATCCATCTGTCTCCTGGGTGCTAACATTCAATTTGTTAAACTTCATAGTAATAATGAAATGCAACTCTGATGCCTGGCACATTAGTTGAACAAATAAGGGTGACAAATATGGCATATGTTGCAGAGACCAGTGGGCAAATTCTCTAAGCTAAAGGATTTTTGTTGTTGTTATTGTTTGGTAGGAAATCTTAGGAGCTTATACAATGATTCATTGTTTCATAAAGTGTAGAATTCCACAAAAAGAAAATAAACAAAAATAAAAACCAGTTTTCTACTACCCATCTCGAACAACTAAAACCAAACAAAGCCAAGCCCTGGAAAGAGCTAGCTGCAACATCCATTTCTGAGCTGCCTTCCGGAAGACCGATGCTTTATAGTTTTGTTTTGAAACTCAAATTTCTTGAGTGGTGCTGTCTGAGAATCACCTGAATAAATGCAATGTGTTAGATAAGTAGAACTTAGTAAGGCCTCCCGAGGCTTCAGAATATGTAAGATTTGATACTCAAATATGTAACTACCTAGATTTTTTAAAAATATAAAATAGAATATCTTTGTGCATATATCCATAAAAAGACATGTTTGGGAATGTTGATAGTAGCACTATTCTTTTTTTTTTTTTTAATAATTTTTATTTTGCTTTAAGTGAAAGTTTACAAATCAAGTCAGTTTCTCACTCAAAAATCCATATACACCTTGCTACACACTCCCAATTACTCTCCTGCTAATGAGACAGCCCGCTCTCTCCCTCCACTCTCTCTTTTGGTGTCCATTTCACCAGCTACTAACCCCCTCCACTCTTTCATCTCCCCTCCAGGCAGGAGATGCCAACATAGTCTCAAGTGTCCACCTGATCCAAGAAGCTCACTCCTCACCAGCATCCCTCTCTAACCCATTGTCCAGTCCAATCCCTGTCTGAAGAGTTGGCTTTAGGAATGGTTCCTGTCCTGGGCCAACAGAAGGTCTGGGGGCCATGACCACCGGGGTCCTTCTAGTCTCAGTCAGACCATTAAGTCTGGTCTTATGAGAATTTGGGGTTTATCCCACTGTTCCCTGCTCCCTCAGGGGTTCTCTGTTGTGTTCCCTGTCAGCGCACTCATCAGTTGTAGCCAGGCACCATCTAGTTCTTCTGGTCTCAGGATGATGTAGTCCCTGGTTCATGTGGCTCTTTCTGTCTCTTGGCCTCGTAATCACCTTGTGTCCTTGGTGTTCTTCATTCTCCTTTGATCCAGGTGGGTTGAGACTAATCGATGCATCTTAGATGGCTGCTTGCTAGCGTTTAAGACCCCAGGTGCCACTCTTTAAAGTGGGATGCAGAATGTTTTTTTAATAGATTTTATTATGCCAATTGACTTAGATGTCACCTGAAACCATGGTCCCCAGACCCCTGTCCCTGCTATGCTGGCCTTTGAAGCATTCAGTTTATTCAGGAAACTTCTTTGCTTTTGGTTTAGTCCAATTGTGGTGACCTCGCCTGTATTGTGAGTAGCACTATTCTTAATAGCCACAAATTGAAAATTATCCAAAATGCCCATGAACAGTAAAATCGATAAATCGTGTTATAGTCACAAAAACATCATACTATACAACAAGAATAATCTATGTCTACCTGCAACAATATGGATGAATCTTACAAACAGTTGGACAAAAGAAGTCAGGGGCAAAAAGTACATACCACAGCATTCCCATCATATAAAGTGAAAAACAAAGCAATACTAGCTTCTGCCACCAGAAGCCAGTGGTTACACTTTTGGAGAGTGTCTATAAGAGAATATAAGTGGGGCTTCTAGGTGCTAGCAAGGTTCAGTTTCTTCATCTGGATGGTCATATGCTCAGTTTGTGAAAATTCATGGAGTTGTGCACTGATAGTATGTGCAAATGTGTGTGGGTGTGTGTTTTTATATAATATTTAAATTGAAAGAAATATAATGGGCCTATATGTGATTCACTTGTTTCTATTAAAGTAGCGCCCATACGATTTTTCCCTAGCCGTTTCAGACCTCTATGTTTTTCCTTCTCCTTGTCTATATGGTTAGAACAGCTCTCTGTTTTCATCCATCAAGCTTCATCTCTCCTTTCATTAATGAACTTTCATTTCCCACTTCAGGCAGAAAACCTTTTAGACCAACTTGGTAGGCTAAGAAACCTTCCATTTCAGTAATTGCCCTTTTCAGGATGGTCTTCTGTGATTCTAGCATTAAAGATAAAATATTTCTTTACATGCTTCAAACATCCTAAAAAGACAATACGGCCTTCAAAATTTAAAACAATTAAAATGTTTCTTAAAAGCCTGGCATATTTTACAGTATTAGTCTACGATTTCAATGACAATGTGTTCTATTCCATATCACCAAAAACCTGAACTCGTGTGTGTGTGTGTGTGTGTGTGTGTGAGGTATATCTTAATAACAATGATGAGACAAGATGCCTATTTCGCCTTCTATCTCTACTCTTCTCTCTCTTAAAATGAAGAATTTTTATCACCCTGATTTTTGAACTACTTCTACTAGCACTGCTGCCACTACTGAAATAGGAATTATTGGATACTTTCATTTGGTGCCAGCCATTGTTCTAAGCAATCTACACATATTTTCTCATTTAATCTTTACAATCTTGTGAAGTAGGAGTTTTTAATATTCTCATCTTTCAGATTAAGAGGCTGAAGCTCAGAAAGAGTAAGTAATTTGGCTAAGGTCAAAAAACATATATACACATGGCTTGATTTAAACCCAGGTGTTCTCACACCAGAGCTTGGGCCCCTGCCCTTTAGAGCTCAGTTAAGTGTATAGTTAAACACCAACTATTGGTTTTTTACATTTCTAGGAGCCCTGGTGGCGCCATGGTTAAGCACTCAGCTGCTGACTGAAAGGTTGAGCAGATGGAACCCACCAGCTACTCCTTGAGAAAAAGATGTGTCAGTGTTTGTCTGGAAAGATTAACAAACCAAAAAACCAAACCCATTGCTGTCGAGTTGATTCCGACTCATAGCTACCCTATAGGACAGAGTAGAACTGCCACATAGAGTTTCCAAGAAGTGCCTGGTGAATTCCAACTGCCAACCTTTTGGTTAGCAGCTGTAGCACTTAATCACTACGCCACCAGGGTTTCCCTGGAAAGATTACAACCTTGGAAACCCTATGGGGTAGTTCTACTCTGTCCTATAGGGTTATTATGAGTCAGAATCGACTTGACAGCAATGGGTTTGGAATTTTTGGTTACATTTTTCTAGTACAGGCATTGTCAGCCCAGTGAGACAAATTTCCTTTTTTATTTGTATTTATTTTGTTTGTTTTCATTTGAGTCCACATCAAAATTTCTCATATACGAGATAAAGAATAGCTCTAAGTCCACTCTAAGAAAGTAACTAAGTGTCCTTTCATCATTACCTATCATCATTTTTGTTTCTTTAGTACCTAAAAACAAGGCAGCCCATTCTCATTTCAAAGTACAAATACAGAGGATGCCTTCAGCTCATGTGCAGCCAGGAATTGCCTTCTCTAATGATGTTCTATTGGATGATTTGATCCAAGTCCCCAGAGACTCAAATACAATCTACAGAGGAAGTGGCAGTATACAAGTCATGAAAGCAAAGAAATTATTGATGCATTGGCATAATCTATGCACACAGTTCAATGTATCACTATAGAGATGCAATGATTAAAAATACACCTTTTTCATAAGCCCACATCAAGCACGTCTGCTCATCTTTTTCACCGCTAGACCTGCTGGGATCACAAGCTACCAGATTCATATCAGCTCCATTATCCAGTAAGAACTGAACCAGGCGAATGTGACCGTGGTAACAAGCAGAGTGTAGTCCTATAATAGAAAGAACAAAAGAAAGAAAAAGAGGAAAACCGAACTCCAACTTTCAAAAGACAGCCATCACCACATAATAGTATTTTTGCTAGAGATATAAAGCAAGATTGATTTCTTTGATAAAGAATTAATTGCATTATTCAGTAAATAAGACAATACTTTATTAAAAGAAATATTCTGTATTAGTCAATCCTCTATATAGACACTGTTTTACATCAGCAAAATTTCTAGTATGTCTACATCCATTGCAATTATCAAGAACAAATGTTAGTATATTTACACAAGTAAAAGAACAAAGACTTTAAACAGGTATTTCTTTTGGGGGCAGGGCAATATGGTCAGTCTGTCCCTGATGTGACTACAAAGGGGATACATTGATTGCAGAGAATTTAAAACAATAATGAAACTAAACAAAAGTCCAAAAGTTGGTCTGCTTTTTATTATCATCATGCATCATCAATTCTAAATGATGTCATTTGATAAAACACCCCTCCCTACTGGGACTGACCACTTCCACCATGCCTCCTCCCTTGACACATCACTGTTCTTGAGCAATGATATGCATCCGGTGCTGGTGGTATTCTCCCCACAGTCTTACCAGTGTGCCCATCCCTTCCTTGGTGGTTGATGCTTATGACGTTCTGATCAAGAAGAAATTTAACCAGGTCAATGCTCTTGCCATAGGTACAAGCACTGCAAAAATATAACATAAGGAAAATAGAAGACACTGATTCACCTGGATGAATTTGCCTGATTCATACAGTAGATGCTGGTATGTATGCAAGAGTGCCAAACAGATGAAGAAGTGAGAGAGAAGGAAGGAGAGTGGGGAAGGAGGTAATGAAAAATGCAAGCACACTCTGTCTTAAGAGAATAAATAAAAGTGTGCCTATAGAGTAGTTAAACCCTATAGATTCACACATCAGGGTCTTCAAGAAAGGAGTTGGGTAAAATGTTTACAATTTTCTTATCAAGTATTTCCTATGAGATTAATTCTTTTTCATAAAAAGGGGGAAAACATTGCAAGAGTTTCATCAAGTTTTCTTGTCGGAACCTAAGAATTACAATCAAATGAGGGATTCCAGGAGGGTCCTGAGAGCTTTATTCAAATACAGGTCATAATAAAAAAAAAAAAAAAATTTTTTTTTTTTTTTATAATAGTCTGAAATAATTCCCCAAAAAGCCATCCACTGTATCACCTGAGATTTCCTTGAGTACCAGGTAAGATCTCAAAGCTTTCCTTTTACTGAAGGAGCACTGGGTGTCCAGTCAAAATCCCGATTCAACTACCAGATCTGCCATGTACTAGCCAGGGGACCTCAGACAAGTCCTTTGAGCTCTTTGAGTTTTACTACTTATAAAATAACAACAAATAATACTTTCTCTACCTGCCACACAGTGTTACTGGGATTTTCAAGTGAACTAATGCCTATGGAAGCACATTACAAGCTGTTGAGTACTATTGATTGTCAGCTCTTTCCAAATGGGAAACAGTTTTTGTGGAAAAAGTAACACAATTCAAGATTCAAAGAAAATGTTGTTATAGGTAAATTTTACAACTACATTTGTTAAAGCAGTTAATTGAAGTTCTAATTTCTACTGTTCACTGGGAAAGCTAAGATACATAGGAAAAAAGAGGAATTGTGTAAGATAAACCATGCCTCCACTTCCCGTCAGTCAGTTGGTCATATTGTGGTTGCTTGTGTGTTGCTAGCATGCTGGAAGCTAAGCCACTGGATTTCAAATACCAGGAAGGTCACTCATGGTGTACAGATTTCAGTGGAGCTTCATGATTAAAATAGACTAGGAGAAAAGGCCTGATAATCTATTTTTGAAAATTAGTCAATGACCCTATGGATCACAACAAAATACAGTTCTGTAGTGCTGGAAGATGAGCCCCCTAGTTTGGAAAGCACTCAAAATACACAGTGGCCACAACAATGGACTCAAGCATACCAATAATCGTGACAATGGCACAGGACTGGGCAAAGATTCCTTCTTTTTTTTCCTGGGGACATCATTAGTTGGAGTTAACTTGACTGACAACAAACAACAACAAACCATGCCTAATAATGACTGCTGGGGTTTGGGGCTCTTATTTATTTATTTTTGACTGGTAATTCTCATAATTTTTCCCTGTAGTTTCCCTCATACCTCTTCTTTTGCTATCACTTGTTCACTAGCAGTACTCTACTTCCAAACCCTAGGGAGGTATGAGGTATGCCATGGGTGACTGGAGAGAGCTAGCATTGGGCAAGGCCCCATCTAAATCATGGTTAATGGAAGGGCATAGGGACTCAGTTCTAGATGAAGAGGTAGTTCACGGAGCCTTGTTATCTCTTCTTCCTGGGATGGCCTTAGCACTTATCTCATTGTATTATGGTAACGAATACACCTGTCTACCTTGATACCTTACAGCTAGAGCTACTTTAAGGAGGGAAGGGATCATGTCATCTTAATATCTCTACCAAGACCATCACAAGGCAACAACCTCAATAACTCTTCCTTGAATAACTAAATGAGTCGAATGAATAAAATGTCACAATCTCCTTAACAGCCTATATATATATATATATATATTAAAAAAAAACAAACCCAAACCTATTGTCATTGAACCGATTCTGACTCATAGCGACCCTATATGACAGAGTAGCATTGCCCCATAGGGTTTCCAAGGAATGGCTGGTGGATTCGAACTGCTGACCATTTGGTAAGCAGCCAAGCTCTTAACCACTGCAACATCAGGGCTCCTAACAGCCCATAGCAACATTAATATTTGCATTATAAATAGGACTCATAACACTTTGTTTTCAATGTTCCATATCTAAATTGCCTTATTATTCCTTTCCTAAGCAACTGCTTATAGGAAATAAGACATTCTGAAAAAAAAAAAAAATATATATATATATAATATATACAGTGAAACCTGTGAAAGCAGAACTCAACAGGACTGCCTTGTTTCTCTGAGTCTCACAAGTTTTCCACCTTTGACAGGGTGCTTCTTATCACTTTTCTATCACTCTCCATTAGTAGAAAATATTTGAGTTTTCATTTTCTGACAGGTTTCTGCCTTACGCAGGTTCCAGCTTTCACAGCTTTTACTGTGTATATACGTATATACATATATAGAGATATAGATATACATATATATACACATACATACATATGTTTATAGACAGTAACAGAAATGGATTGAATGTTTACTATGTGCAAAGCACTGTGAATTATACATAACAGAAAATTTCGTAGTTGATGAATTTCTCATGTAGGAGGAAAGTTTCTTTATAAATATGCTTCAAATGAGTAGAAATAAAAATATTAATGTTATTCCCAGTAGTTACCAGCTTATACAAAATAACACAACTGGATACGTATTTTTAACTTCACAAATGTTCTCGTGTAGATAATCTTTTGAAGCTGACAGTCACCCTCTGATTACGGTTGGTTCCAATTTATGTGCACAGAGTAGTAAAATGATTTGAAAATTAGCCTGAGGTGTCAGCCATACCAGGCATGATGTAATGGGGAAAGAGGATTACAGCAACCCATACATATCTGTTCTGCCAATTGTCCCCTTCAGAGGCAGATACCAATGATTCATTTTGACTGAAGGTGTAATCTGGAGAGTTCTCACATCTATTCTGCTATTGAGTGTATAGAAACAGTCCAAATATTTTGGTATTAGATCATGAAGATAATGTAAAAAGCAAAGGATTTGGAATTAGGTAGGCATTTTACTACACAATTTACTAGCCATAAGAAATTTTGGCTAGTTACTTAGTTCCCTTAACTTCAATTTTCTCATCTGCAAAAAGAGGTAGGAAATACAGCTTCATAAAATGGTTATAAGGATTAAATGTGATAATGGATGCAAATCAGCTGGCGTATAGTCACCACTCCTTAAACGCTAGTTTTCTTCTTCTACCTTTTAGCTGACTCACTTGGTTGTTAAGATAAATCTAGAAATCAATGTAAAATTTGACAGGTTGATGCCTAATGTATACATACAAGCTTAATTTTAGTTCAATATGAAAAAAAAAAAAAAGGCTCTCCTCATCTTTATTATTCACTGATCTATGTAAACAACATGTTAGCCCCAATCAAATACATTCTTCAGAGGTTGCAGACTAGCCTGGAAATCTGTAATGTGTAGGTGAATGGCCTTATAATCAAGATTTACTACAGTCATATTACTTGCTTTTGTTTTTATGGTAAAACAGTAACCATCTAAATGTTTAAACTGAGTGCTTTAAATGTCATATCCACCTTCCTTTTGGGCATCTTAGGGAGCTATGACTCTATTAGCAACCTTATTTGGAGGGTGGGGAGGGTGCAACTTTTTCAATCCCAGCTGCTCCTTCAGCGTACCTTTCTTGTGCACGCTGTTAAAGGCGCTCCTGGATTCCTAGAAAGGAGCTAACGCCCTCTTAGGTGTCTAAGTGGCCTTCATGACTAGGCATTCACAGGCTAACAGGCGGATTTCTTAGATAGGTAAACATATTTGCACGTAAGCTTTAAGTGGTGAGGCAAAAAGTATCACATTTGGTGCTGATGAGCTCCGGTAATGAGATTCTTGTTGGAGGAGGATTATGGGCACTGCCCCTTTTGGCAGCTTTCCCCAAAGTGAAAAGGAATAGAAGCAATATGCTTACAGATGTTGATATGCCTGTTGTCATGGCAACATCGGTCTCTGTCTTTGTGGCTGCTGCTAGGAACACAGCATCTGGCTCCTGCCCCATCTGTTGTACTACTGTAGCATCTGCTTCCACCTTTTCTTCTGGGCATCTAGCTTGGGTTCCTTGTCCCCTGCCCACCTTCTGCTATCCCCCTCTGATGGCAACATCTGCCACTATTTGTTCTAGCTTTATGTACAAAATTTCAGGCGCCTTAGGGTGTCAGCCAAGTTTACTGACTATTGCACTTACATTTATTTATTTATTTTTTTTACCTGTGAAAAGCTGTTTCACTGAAGATGTTTTCCTTAGTCAGACTTTCTGTTCCTGACATTTGGATGATTTCCTTGGCAACTTCAAATTTGCCATTGTAGCATGCCCTAGAGTTAAAGAAAATATTTTGTTAATAATAAGAGGGTATACACACTGTATCCTGAGGACCTAAGAAATGATACATAATACTCACAGATGCAAAGGGGTGTCTCCATAGATATTAACAACATGGGGCCGAACTTCCAAATTGTGTTGGAGCAGGTACTTCACTATATCTTGGTGTCCGAAGCGAGAACAGAAATGGAGTGGGACATGCTCTTCATTATCCTGAGCATTCACTGTCATCAGCAAGAAAGGAAAAGGTATGTTATCTGGAATCCTGTTTCTCAGCCTTCGTGTGTGCAGTGCCAGGGACTTATCTAAGAGCCTGAGACTCTTGGAAATTGCCAACTAATGATAACAATAAAGGAAATTAAGTGCAACCAATTAAAAAAGTTATAATTCTAGTCTATTGCTTATTACCCCATTAAGTAGACTTTCTTCTAAAAAAAAAAAAAAAAAGACTTTCTTCTAGTTCCCGTAAATTCTATGGAATGCATCTAATCGAACCTACCTTGCACAATGGAATACTTCAGGAAAATAATAAGCTTCCTTTTTTAATTTTTTTTTTGTACTTCTGGCCTTATTTCCACTACTATCTCCTTTCAAATGGATTTTTTCCTTTGGAGGTTGTTAAAAATAGATTCTGGACAGAGTGCCATTCCCGGACGTATTGGTTCAGTAGGTTAAAAGGGTAAGACCTGGCACCTGTATGTTTATAACACTGTTTAGGAGATTCTGATATGTACCTTTACCTGAGAACTATCATACTACAGTATACAAGCGTGGTATAACAAATAGAAAAAATTTATTTTTCAAAGAGTGAGGCAGACCTTATCGTGGTACCCTACACAGGTCACTTAACATTTATCCAGTTGTTCACTCAGTAGTGAGCATTTATCTTTCTCTTGGCCCAGCCGGCCTCATAATCTCTTCCTACATTTGGGAAATTCTCTATACCGCAAGTGCTAGTGAGAGTTCACACCACCTACCGCTGCAGAAGCTGAAGATGTGCTTTCCAAGCCCCCTTTGGAGTTAGGGCACAGGATTAGCACAGGGTGACTGCAGTGCAATGGGTTTCTCTTATATATGGAATTTCTGGCCTTGAGTTCATAATTCTGCCAAAAATGATTGGCTAGCTGGGCTATGCCCTTGAAAGGGATTGACCAATTTCTATGCAAATAGGGTGTATAAAGCCACCCAATAGCATGAGGTGAACTTGCAGGGAATTGGTCGATTTGTGGCCCGGTTGGGAGGGCCATGCCTTGAGACTGATAAGGAGCTTATCTATAAACAGGCAACCTGACATGTTTTTAGGGAGGCACCAAGAGTGAGAAAGAGGGGACTTCCTAAAAGAACTGTAATATGGGACAAGAGATGTAACACTGAAGATAGTGGGAGACAGCACGAGATGACAGCACCAGATAGCAGCAGCAGCACCTGTGGCAGAAACCATGCGACTGGCAGATGGCTATGGTGGTGCTTACTGGCCCACAGACAGAGAAGAGAGAGTCGAGTGCCTTCAGGCAGGAGGCTTGTTGATAGAGCAGGGTGCCACTGAACACTTGTTAGTGGAGCAAAAAGAGCTATAACACTTGCCCAAGTAGGGCAGAGGCCCAGCAAGTCCCAGCAGCAGAGAAGAAGCCTCTGGAGCCTTGCAGGCTCCAGGCAATGTGGCACCAGCCGAAGGCAGAGAGCTGTGCACAGCAGAGAAACGGATCAGATAGCACCACAGAAAGGAGCCAAGAGAGCTACCCTGGTTGAAAACCATCCTGGTTGAAAACTGTCCTAACTGACGAACTGCATTCCGTCTTCCGAGTTGTAGCCTATTACTTTCAAGTTGATTCTGATCCTAAGTCGTAGCCTGCTACTAACTATAAGTACAGTTTGTGAGTTCTGTGAAGATGTTGCAGCAAATTATCAAAGCCACTAGGGGAAGGAAGGGTGCTGGGGTGGGGGGAGAGTAGTCGGTGTTACAGACTACGGGGTAGCACAGCAGCTTAGACAAGTTGGAAATCTGGGACATCTTTAACCTCTGCCTCAGAAGAACCAGCTTTATGCTGATCCTTACTAAAGAAATTATTCATTTAGTGACCATATGTCCTGGTTTAGGCTTGTTATCCTGGCAAAATTATCAATAAAGACCCTTTCACTCTCAACAGTTTGGACACCTATTGATAGGCTCTTCCAATCAACACACCACAGCAGACTTTGACTTCACAACTAACGACACAAAAGCCAGGGCCCTATCAATACTGGCAATGTGGCAGAGGAGGCAGTTGCTTCACCCGATTTCCATTAGTAGGAGGGGTAGCAACTCCAGCCACAGATTCACTGTTATTGCAAGTGCAGTTGTTGATGGGTGTTTCCGGTGCGGGTGGCAGTGTGTCTTCTCAGACCACTTTTGAGGCATGATTTTGTATGTTGTTTCTCACTGTGAAGATTCCAAACATGGTTTTCCACCCTTCTTGGGGGCGATAATGTAAGCTACATAGTATCTTTTAATATATTCTTTTTAGGCTTAAATTAGAAGAAATTAGTTTCTGATGCTTGCAAGTAAAAAAAAAAGAAAAATTTTGACTGGTACAGACATATTCCTCAACAAGTATTACATAGTCACTGTGCTCCAGGCACTGTACTAAGAGCCGGAGATACTATTTTCTTATCAGTAGTAGTGAAGGTAACTCCAGGGACACTGAAAGGATTGAAGGAGATCGTGTTTCGGAAGTACCTAGCATGCAACCTGCAACGTATTAGACATTTAATAGAAGTTACTCTATCCTTTTATTATTTCCCTTCTAGAAATTTGCTGTGTTAAGGCCAATTAGCTATAAATGAATAAAGTTCATACCCTTAAATAACTTACAGTCTAGTTGAATAGTAGGTATGTACAGGCTTGAAGTAATAACTGAACACCAAGATGCTAAAGTTCAGATGTGGTTTTAATTCAACATTTGCCAATAAAATAATTGGATCAACTTCTCTACAGTCATTTTTTAAATTTTTGAATTACTTTGTCCATTGGTACAGTGTTGTATTCAAAATAGAAAATAATAGCCCTTAACAAATGTCATTAATTCTCGTTCTTGTATGTGTCTACAGTAGAAATTTTCTGTAGAACCCAAAGATTGAAGGAAAGGAAATGGAAGGAAAAAAAAAAAAAAAAAAGAGAGAGAGAGAGAATAATGAAGGCTAGGAAGGAAAAGCAAGGAAGATAATATTTAATTTAAAAAATATGCATCTAGTTTATTAATAATTGGAAACCCTGGTGGCTTAGTGGTTAAGAGCAATGGCTGCTAACCAAAGGTCAGCAGTTCAAATTCACCAGACACTCCTTGGAAATCGTATGGGGCAGTTCTACTCTGTCCTATAGGGTCGCTATGAGTCAGAATCGACTCGACGGCAGTGGGTTTTGTTTTTGGATTATTATGATCATCATTTAGCATTTTATGAACACTGATTTAGACCTTGTAGCTGCTATTTTTATAGACAATCATTCTCATTATTGTCCTACAAGATCTTAAGCCAAACGGAAATCTTTTAGAAAGTCACTGAGCCCTTCCTCCTAAGAATGTTATTGAAAAATAAATCTTTGAATCTTTTTTTATTAATGAGTGGCTCAGACAGACACCCCTTCCTTCAGAAGAATGTTCCTGGTTCTTTTGATTATTTTCCTTTTTATGATACTTTTCCTTTGTTCACATTCTGTTGAAAGCCAGGAAAAGTCAATACCATGAGTCAATGCTTGAGAACAATCAGAGTCCAGGGCATCTGGAGGGTCGAATAAGAGCTCTTGAGGTGAGGAGGGCACATTGTAAAGCAGAATGCAGCACAAGCCTCCATTAATTCACAATTTACCTTTGGCCATCCCTGGCCCTATCCAACGTTATTCTTCTCCAGTTGAATCAATAAACTTCAAAGTAGATTATTTACTTGGTAAATTACCTGCAGTGGCCTAGAAAGTCTTCTGGTCAAAGAAAATGTAAATAACAAACAAAGAGAGAGATCAGGAGAAATCTGAGATCAGACATAGAGTTTAAGTGAATATACCAGTGTTTCTGCCTCATTCTTTGTGATCTACTGGGTTTTGTCTTGGACCAATTTGCAAAGACAGAAAAAAAGTATATATTATCTTTATTTTATCTCAGGGAAGTTGAATATATGAATGATATTCTATTGGCTCTAACTTAATATCGTATTGACAGATTTAAAGTAAGGAGGATTTCAAACAATGGAATGCATGTAAATCATTATCAGGAAAGTATTTAGTACCCAATACACTACTTGGAAGAGAGCAGGTGTTCAGTAATGTTTTTTAAAAGAAAGATTATATAGATGGGTGGATGCTTCTGCTTTCTTATTTCTGCTTATTGACCTTTAATATAAAATAAAAATCTCCAAATTAACCTAGCAATGTCAGAAGATCCCAGAGTCTCTTTAAAATAGCTCCCAAATGTGTCTTAAATAAACTTTCAGTAACAAAATCTGTGTAATAGCTCCAACAAGCTATATTTTACAAAAAAGAACACTTCATTGTATTGGTCATGCACTAGAAATTCTTTGTGGCTTTCTGTAATCTTTAGTTCCATTCTAAAGGATTTTGTTATTTGAAAGAATGATCATATTTAACATTCAAATGACAAAAATCAATAAATTCTGAATTTAAATTTTCCACTTTCTTCTTTATTAAAATGATAAAAGTGTGGGGATTGTGCCACTATCTTCTTCTTATGGAGTGCAGTGATATTTTGACCTTTTCAGTCTCTGTAGGCAATGCATTTCTCCTTTTCCATTGTCCTAAGCGGTACAAAGACCAGAGACTAAAAACATACATGACTGAATAGGTCAGCCTCCAAAACATGCTGAATTGAAGTGGCTGCTTCCAGAATTACATAGTGGCTAATTTTGTAACCTGAATTTATTTTCATTTGTGACATTCTGTTACCATGGAAACATACTGTAAATACCAGATTTCAAATTGCGCCCCTTTAAGGGTCATTCACTTAGTCTCCCTCTGTGTTCATTTACCACAGGCAAGGTCCAGATCTAAAATAAATCATTTGGAAGCTTAGCTGCATTTTGGAATAAATGAACTAACTGACAATAAGTCCTGTGTAGTGTCCAGCAGGCACAAGAGATCTTCTGGTTTATTCTTTGCAGTTGGTTGAAGTGCAAAAGGAGCTTAAATATCAAGCATGTACTAGAAGGAAATAAAAATACTTAAAACTCTGAGTCATGCTGTCTTTTGATTTTTTAAATGATTGAGTAGGAGGCATGCAGTGCTTGTATAAGTCATAAAGAAAATGCTAAAATTAAATGATATGATGCTAGTATATAGGGAAGATACAGGTGCAATGCACATTTCAATGCCTCTTTCAGAAGAGTCCTTTGATCCTGGAGACATTCTGATCATAAATGACACTCATTTTGACACCACCGAGCTTTGGAGTTGTGCAAAGAAAAAAAAAAGTTGAGGTTGGCATTGATAATAAAAGGAAAAAGTGATGAGGTCGCTGACCCCTTGAAGAGCAAGGCAGTTTCAAAAGCATAATTATGTGTTCAGTGATTCACACAGGTGTACCTCTGCCTATTCTAAACTGACAGAATGAAAGAGACTGCTTAAACAAGGTCCAAGGAACAGTGATCCTTACATCCTGACAACGCAGGTTGTTTATAATAATGGCATAGAGAAGAGAACAACACAAACCATGTTTCTCAAATTATACAAAATAACATGGAAACTGTCTTAGCCCCTCACCATTGTTGTCTCTTGGACTCTTTGTGCCTTCCTTATGAGTAGATGAAAACAATGATTAGCTTTATTACTTGAAAATCAATCTGAATTTCGGACCAAGTTGACTGGAGGCTTTAGAGGTTTGACAACCTTGTCCTTTTGGAAATGTGCATCATTCCTGCTGCAAAGGCCAGCATCTCTTACAGCTGGGCTCTTAATTAGGTCTCTCGGGGGTCAATGGAAGAATGTTGGATATGCCTGAGAGAATTTAATGGCAAGATGTAACTCTGAGTGAATTCGTGTCAAAAAATAATTTGTGAGGAAAAAAGAAAGAGTAAGGAAGAAAATCTCCCCAGACTCTATTTATAATCAATATTCCAAAAGTTCTTTTATAATTTAGAAAATAAAAATTCAAGGGAAATTGTATTCTATTAACTGCACCTAAAGTCCTTTACTATAAACCTTTATTAACCTGATTGTACTCAACCTCTTCATAGCCATTAAAAATAATAGTAATATAGTATCAAATATTGGTGAGGATGTGGGGAGCAATTAGAACTCTCATATATTGCTTGTGGGAGTTAAAAATAGTACAAATATTTTAGAAAACTCCTTGGCAATTTTCTAAAATTTTAAACATATGCATACTGTGATGGTTAAGATTATGTGTCAGCTTGGCTGGGCCATGATTTTCAGTGTTTATATATGATCACTCCCATGATGAGATCTGCTGTGAGTAGCCAATCAGTCGAAAGGGAGTTTCCTTGGGGGTGTGGCTTGCATCCAAATATAAGCATTTTGGCTTTTTGCTCACTCTGGATCCTGCGGCTGCCCCCTGTTCTTCTGACCTCCAATTCTTGGGACTTGAGATATTGGCTTATCTGCCATTCTTGGGATTTGTCAACCTTCACAGCCTGCGAGTGGATCCCTGCTCCCCAACCTACTGATCTTGAGTTCGCCAGCTCCTGCAGCTACATGAATCAGGAGAAGCCTTGTGGTCTTGCCTGTCAATCTTGGGATTCCTCGATATTCACAGCCTATGAGCAAAAGCCCTGCTTTACAATCTGCCAACCTTGGGCTCACCAGCCCCAGTGGCTACGTGAATCAGGAGAAGCCACTATCCTAATCCGTGGGCTTGAGACATTCTAGTCTCCACAAATCGCATGAGCCGTTTCTTTGATATAAATCTGTCCCTATATATATTTATACACGTCACTGGTTTTGCATCTCTAGAGAACCCAGCCTAAGACACAGAAAACAACACCATCCCTCTGACCCGATAATTTCACTCCTAGATATATACCTAAGAGAGAAGAATGCATATGCTCACAAAAAGACATGAATAAGAATAGTAAATTCATAACAGCCAAACACTAGAGGCACTCAAATGTCCATTAAAAGGAGAAAAGATAAAAAAAAAAGTTACATTCATACCATCTTCAGCAATAAAAAAAGATCAAGCTATGATACATACGATGACATGGGTAAAAGTCAAAAACATTTTGTTGAGCAAAAAGAAGACAGACACAAAATTACATGAAGTTATGTAAGCAAATTACATGAACTTCAAAATCAGACAAAATTTAAACTCTGGCAACAGAAGTCAAAGTATTGATTAACCTTTGGTACTGGAGGTAATTTAGAGAGGGGGCATAAGAGAGCTTTTCAGAGTGAGGAAAATATTCTGTATCTTGATCTGCTGATGATTACATCAGTGTATGTATAAGTAAATGTTCGAGATATACACTTAAGATTTTAGAATTTTACAGGACGTAAATTCTATCTCAATTATAGAATTAGTGAATAAAAACAAAGAGAAATGGTTCAGAAGTGGTAAGGAGTTGCCGGTCCTGACTTGGCGGGAGCTCTCAGGCACAATCCCTTGGAGCAACTGTGACAGGGCTGGCGGTAAAGTTCCAGATGTGGTTTCCTCAGAGAGAGGCAGTGAGCCACACAGCCTACTCACACCTCCAGAACCAGAGAATAATGGTGCTCTGAGCAAAAGCTAAGTACTTGTGTTTATTTTACCGTGTCCCCAGCCCCCAGCCAGCTTCAGGGGCCGTTGATTTCCCTGGGCCTCAGATAGGTCCTGCAACATGCTCTGAGCCATTCTCTCAGCCTTGGAGAAGGGATAAATTAACAACTGGGGGAAAAGATAATCTGCTGGCTCCACTAAGCTGAGGAGCTCAGGACAGAAGTGGCTCCTGTCTAGGCACAAACGGTCTGTGGACTTTGAATACCTTCCACCCCTGCATGGAACTGTGTGGGCCCATTTCAGGAGAATAGGCCCTTGTTGGCAGACTGTAACTGTTTCAGTTGTGTGATGGAGAGGTGGGTGTTTGATGTTTGACACCACTTTGCCTATTAAACAGGGTCTTTACCCACCCACATCAGGGGCCTAAGGACGGTTGGCTTCACCCACATCACCTAGGCACCTGTGACAGTGGTCCAAAGACAAGTGATACCTCCCAGTCCTTACAACTAAAAGCATTGGGTGCCCCTGGTCCAGTTGCAGAACCCACTTACTTGTGCACTCCAGGGAAAAGGGACACACTTTCCATGCAGATGCTCGGGGGATGGTTGTCTGCCCCCTGCCTTGCTCAGAGTGTGACCCCTAGTTGCAACCAGATACCTATGTCCACACTAATTAACCCTGACCTTCTAAGACTGTAGGACAGAGCTGGTACCACACTCTTGCTGACCAACTACCTGGACACCTGAGCTGAATCCATACAAGAAAAGTGAATGGACTCCTAGGCTCATATACATGATAACAGCTACAGCCATCTGGTGACAGGATGTTGGAGCTTCAAAGGTGAAAAATAACCAAGCTAGCTCACTCAAGCAGCCTCTTTGGGCATATCAAGACAAAACAAGGCAAGAAGTTAGGATGCAGTAAGCAAACATAAAATAAACTGATATCATAACTTACAGATGGATCAGAGACAACAGGCAATATCAAATCACATAAAGAAGCAGCCCATCATTGCTTCAACAAGTGCTCAAAACAAAGAATCAAGGAATCATCCAGATGAAGGTGTATTCCTGGAAATACCAGATGTAGAATACAGAAGATTAATATACAGAACGCCTCAAGACACCAGGAAACAGATTAGGCAAAATCCAGATCAAGCCGAGGAACACACAGATAAAGCAGTTGAAGCAATTAAAAAGGTTATTCAAGAACATAATGAAAAATTTAATAGGCTGCAAGAATCCCTAAAGAGACAGCAATCAGAAATTCAGCAAATTAGCAATAAAATTACAGAATTAGACAACTCAATCAAAAAAGAGCACAAATGGCAATATTAATTTCTGACAAAATAGACTTTAAAGTTAAATCCACCACAAAGGATAAGGAAGGACACTATGTAATGATTAAGGGGACAATCTACCAGGAGGACATAACCATATTAAATATTTATGCACTCAATGACAGGGCAGCAAGATACATAAAACAAACTCTAACAGCATTGAAAAGTGAGATAGATAGCTCCACAATAATAGTAGGAGACTTCAAAACACCACTTTCGGTGGTGAAGGACAGAACATCCAGAAAGAAGCTCGATAAAGACACGGAAGATCTAAATGCCACAATCAACCAACTTGACCTCATAGACATATACAGAACACTCCACCAAACAGCAGCCAAGTGTATTTTTTTTTCCAGCACACACTGAACATTCTTGTAGAATAGACCACATATCAGGTCATAAAGCAAGCCTTAGCAGAATCCAAAACATCGAAATATTACAAAGCATCTTCTCTGACCATAAGGCCATAAAAGTAGAAATCAATAACAGAAAAAGCAGGGAAAAGAAATCAAACACTTGGAAACTGAACAATACCCTGCTCAAAAACGACTGGGTTATAGAAGAAATTCCAGATGGAATAAAGAAATTCATAGAACCCAATGAGAATGAAAACACTTCCTATCAGAACCTTTGGGACACAGCGAAAGCAGTGCCCAGAGGTCAATTTATACCAATAAATGCCCACATACAAAAAGATGAAAGTGTCAAGATCAAAGAATTATCCCTACAACTTGAACAAATAGAAAGAGAGCAACAAAAGAAACCCTCAGACACCAGAAGAATGCAAATAATCAAAATTAGAGCAAAATTAAATGAAATAGAGAACAGAAAAACAATTGAAAGAGTTAACAAGACCAGAACTTGGTTCTTTGAAAAAATAAACAAAATTTATAAACCATTGGCCAAACTGAGAAAAGAAAAACAGGAGAGGAAGCAAATAACCCGAATAAGAAATAAGATGGGTGATATCACACCAGACTCAACTGAAATTAAAAGAATCATATCAGATTACTATGAAAAATTGTACTGTAACAAATTTGAAAACATAGAAGAAATGAATTCCTAGAAACATACTATATATTTAAACTAACACAAACAGAGGTAGAACAACTAAATAAACCCATAACAAAAGAGATTGAAATGGTAATTAAAAAACTCCCAACAAAAAAAGCCCCAGCTCAGACAGCTTCACTGGAGAGTTCTACCAAGCTTTCAGAGAAGAGTTAACACCGCTACTACTAAAGATACTTCAGAGCATAGAAAAGAATGGAATACTTCCAAACTCGTTCTATGAAGCCAGCCCATCCCTGATACCAAAACCAGGTAAAGACACCACAGAAAAAGAAAATTACAGACCTATATCCCTCATGAACTGACATGCAAAAATCCTCAACAATATTCTAGCCAATAGAATTTAACAACATATTAAAAAAAAAAAAATCACCATGACCAAGTGGGATTCATACCCAGAATTCAGGGTTGTTCAACATGAGAAAAACAACCAATGTAGTCCATCATATAAATAAAACAAAAGACAAGAATCATATGATCTTATCAATTGATGCAGAAAAGGTATTTGACAAAGTTCAACACCCATTCATGATAAAAACTCTCAGTAAAATAGGAATAGAAGGAAAATTCCTCAACATAATAAAGGACATTTATACAAAGCCAACAGCCAACATCATCCTAAATGGCCCAGAAAACCAATGGAGAGAGTCTGAAAGCATTCCCCTTCAGATCGGGAACCAGACAAGGTGCCCTTTATCATCACTCTTATTCAACATTGTGCTGAAGGTCCTCGCCGGGGCAATTAGGCTAGATAAAGAAATAAAGTGCATCCAGATTGGCAAGGAAGAAGTAAAAGTATCTCTATTTGCAGATGACATGATCTTATACACAGAAAACCCTAAGGAATCCTCAAGAAAACTACTGAAACTAATAGAAGAGTTCAGCAGAGTATCGGGATACGAGATAAACATACAAAAATCAGTTGGATTCCTGTACACTAACAAAGAAAACATCAAAGAGGAAATATATCAATACCATTTACAGTAGCCTCCAAGGAGATAAAATACTTAGGAATAAATCTAAGCAGAGATGTAAAAGATCTATACAAAGAAAACTATAAGACACTTCTTCAAGAAACCAAAAGGGACCTACCTAAGTGGAAAAACATACCTTGCTCATGGGTAGGAAGACTCAACATTGTAAATATGTCTATTCTAACAAAAGCAATCTATAGATAGAATGCAATTCTGATCCAAATTCCAGTGACATTTTTTAATGATTTGGAGAAACAAATCACTAACTTCATATGCAAGGGAAAAAGGTCCTGGATAAGAAAAGCATTACTGAAAACAAAAAACAAAGTAGGGGACCTCACACTACCAGATTTTAGAACTTATTATACTGTCACAGTAGTCAAAACAGCCTGATACTGGTACAATAACAGGTACATAGACCAATGAAACAGAATTGAGAATCCAGACATAAATTCATCCACATATGCGTAGCTGATAGTTGACAAAGTCTCAAAGCCAGTTAAGTGGGGGAAAAGACAGTCTCTTTAACAAGTGGTGCTGGCATAACTTGATTTCCATCTGCAAAAAAAATGAGACAAGACCCATACCTCACACCATGCACAAAAACTAACTCAAAACGGATGAAAGACCTAAATATAAAATCTAAAACGATAAAGATGATGGAAGAAAAAAATAGAGACAATGCTAGGAGCCCTAATACATGGCTTAAACAGTGTACAAAACATTACTAACAATGCGCAAACACCACTATAGCTCCTAAAAATCAAACACCTATGCTCATCTGAAGACTTCACCAAAAACGTAAAAAGGTTACCTACAAACTGGGAAAAAGTTTTTTAGCTATGACATTTCCAATCAGTGTCTGATCTCTAAAATCTGCATGATACTGCAAAAACTCAACTGCAAAAAGGCAAACGACCCAATTAAAAAATGGGCAAAGGATATGAATAGGCACTTCATTAAAGAAGACACTCAGGTCGATAACAGATACATGAGGAAATGCTCACAATCATTAGCCATTAGAGAAATGCAAATCAAAACTACCATGAGATTCCATCTCACTCCGAGAAGGCTGGAATTAGTCCGAAAAACACAAAATAATAAATGTTGGAGAGGTTGGGGAGAGACTGGAACAGTTATACCCTGCTGGTGAGAGTAGAAAATGTTATAACCACTTTGGAAACCCATTTAGTGCTTCCTTAAAAAGCTAGAAATAGAACTACCATATTATCCAGCAATTCTACTCCTTGGAATATATTCTAGAGAAATAAGAGCCTTTACACGAACAGATATATGCACACCCATGTTCATTGCAGCTCTGTTTACAATAGCAAAAAGATGGAAGTAACCAAGGTGCCCATCAGTGGATGAATGGATAAATAAATTATGGTATATTCACACAATGGAGTACTACACATTGACAAAAAACAATGATGAATTTGTGAAACATTTCATAACATGGAGGAGTCTGGAAGGCATTATGCTGAGTGAAATTAATCAGTTGCAAAAGGACAAATATTATATGAGATCACTATTATAAGAACTGAAGAAATCGGATAAACAGAGAAGAAAATATTCTTTCATGGTTACAAGAGTGGGAGAGGGAGAGGGGCATTCACTAATTAGATAGTAGACAAGAACTATTTTAAGTGAAGGGAAAGACAATACACAATACAGGAGAGGTTGGCACAACTGGACTAAACCAAAAGCAAAGATGTTTCCTGAATAAACTAAATGCTTCAAAGGCCAGAGTATAAGGGGCAGGGCTTTGGGGTCCATGGTTTCAGGGAACATCTAGGTCAATTGGCATAATAAAATCTATTAGGAAAACATTCTGTATCCCAGTTTGGTGAGTGGCGTCTGGGGTCTTAAATGCCAGCAAGGGGCCATCTAAGATGCATCAATTGTCCTCAACCCACCTGGAGCAAAGGAGAATGAAGAGCATCAAAACACAAGGTAATTATAAGCCCAAGAGACAGAAATAAATATATCAGCCTGATACTACATCAGCCTGAGACCAGAAGAACTAGGTGGTGCCCGGGTACAACCAATGACTGCCCTGACAGGGAACACAACAGAGAAACCCTGATGGAGCAGGAGAGCAGTGGGATACAGACCTCAAATTCTCACAAGAGACCAGACTTAATGGTCTGACTGAGGCTAGAAGGACCCAGAGGTCATGGTCTCCAGACTGAAACCATTCCTAAAGCCAACTTTTCAGACAGGGATTGGACTGGAGTATAAAATGGAAAATGATACTGGTGAGGAGTGAGTTTCTTGGCTAAAGTAGGCACATAAGTCTATGTGGGCAGCTCCTGTCTAGAGGGAAGATGAGAAGACAGAGGGGGACAGAAGCTGACTGAAGGGACACAGGAATACAGGGTGGAGAGAAAAAGTGTGCTGTCTTTTTAAGGGGGAGAGCAACTAGGAGTGTATAGCAAAGTGTATATAAATTTTTGTATGGGAGACTGACTTGATTTGAAAACTTTCACTTAAAGCATGATAAAACTAAAAAAAATTAGGAAAAGAATTGAGTTAAACCATGTAAAGAAGGATTTGCATACAGTTTTAATAAATGCATTAAAAATAGTAAATTATGACTTGTGAGATAAAGTAGTACATGAATACAGATTAATCAAATATTGAATAATCAGCTACCAAAATTATTCTTTGGTAACTAAAAAAAGCATATGTAAAAATAATACAGATAATAAGAAATTGCAAAGGTCTTCTAAAAATATCATCTTACCATCTGCTTTGCTGCCTTCTTCCACCAAAAGTTTTGCAATGTTAAAGAATCCTTTTGCAGATGCCAGGTGGAGGGGCCTATCTCCAACTTCACCACTTACATTTACATCAGCACCAAATTTCAAAAGGAGCCGGGTGACCTAAAGGATCCATTCATTTGAAATTGATATCAAAAGTAGAAAAAAAAAGTTAAAATTGATATCGAAAGTTAAAAAAAAAAAGCTTTCAGCAATGTAAAAGATGATGTATCATTAAGGCTTTTTCTTAGATTATTTTCACCCGAAAATAATAAAAAATCTTAACTCTACTGGCCTAAACAAATTAAAGTCCAGCTCTATCTCTAGCTCTGGCTCTATCTCTATTTCTGTCTCTGTCTCTATCTCTACATCATCTATATCTGTATCTGTAGATATAACCACTGAACATGAAGTCCCCAAATGTTACAATTACAGGGATGGTTAATAACACAGCTTAATGACATTGTCAAAATTCAAGTTTTTTTCCACCATTCTGTTCTGCCATGCTCAACATGTAGTCTGAATCTCCTCACCGTAGAAGGAGAGCTGCAGTTTTCCAGGCATTACACACCAAAGTCCATAGAGTAGAGCAAGAAAGCGCCTCTTCTGTTTGGAACAAGGAACCTCTTTTTTTTTTTTTTGAATCTAGGAATTCCTTCCTTAAACTGCTCCAGAAGACATCCCCATACGCCTACTTGCCCTAGACTTTGTCTTCTGCATCTTCATAAGCCTATTGCTCAGCAAAAGGAAATATTTATTGTGAGTGGCTTAGACTAATCAAGATCTAACCCACAATGGCTGGGGATAGGGGCATATTATCCAAGCACAAACTGATAGGAAGAGACTGAATAGTAAGAAGAAAATCATGAGCCTGCAAGCAAGGTGGCAGTAGTGGGAATGATAGTTTTGCGTAAGCAATCAACAGTGTCAGCTGTTAAGCTTATAATGAATGATTTTTTTTTTTTTTTCAGTAAAGAAGTAACATAATCTACTGGTTAACAAATTAAAGTCCAGAGTAAAACAGACTGAAGTTTGAATCCAGACTCTGATTCTCAGTAGCTGCGTGACCTTGAGAATATTAGTTATTTTTTTTATTTTATAAAATTATTTGAACCTGTTTGTTCATCTGTAAAATGGGAATAGTAGACTTACTTCATGGGTTGTTGTGAGGATCAAATGACAAGATTTGTTTAATGGGTAATTTTTTTTTGTCTTTATTGGTGAATTAAGATAACGTTGTTTATCTTTCTTGTTTCAGAGTTATTGTGATGACCAGATAAAATATGAAGAGGCTTTGAAAAAATCAGAATTGCTCTGCATGTTTTTGCCTTTGCAAACCTGCTTTTGCCATTTCTTCTGTTTTCTATCAACTCTCTTATCAAATCCTATAATGCAGGTCTTCATTGTACATAAATAACCTTGTCTAAAGAGCCACCCATATTTTTCTTTGAACAATCTTTTCCAAAGTCTCCTTCTGGCCAAAGCCAGTGGTGGATTACTTAATTCTTATTTTTCATGACAGTCCCATGCATATGTCATCACTGTTCATATTGGTCCTGGAATTCTGGGTCCTTTTCTGGACTTGTGAATAAGTTGGAGATAGCCACACTAGCCCCTCAGCATCTTTCCAATTAGCTGAGACTCTATATCCAAAGAGGCAGTGAGGGACAAAGTGATGGAGTATTTAGGAGTCTTCCTGGGGTTTTTTTCAGGCAATTTCTGGTATTCCTTAGGATCATTTGTATACTCACTTAGGAATTTTCCAAATAATTTCTCCAAGCCTCACAATGCCTCCCCTGAGAATTCAGAGCTCACCTCAATGATCTCAAGAGGTAAATTAGAATGCTTCTGCGCCATTAAAACAACAGTTGCAGAAGCTTTCCTCTATTGTCCTGACCACTGACTTGTTAGCACAAAAGAGAATTAAGCTCTAAAACTACTTTGACTTCCTATGTGGCAGAAAATAAACATACTTGAGCAAAAATCCCTCAAGAGTATAGTACACATGTGGTAGAAATTCTCAGCAAAATATTCACTGGGTGGGATGTAAGGAAACTGATTTCCTGTTGAATACAGCAGGTAAGAGCAACGAGAATCAGCCTTGTGTTATTAGCTCTACGACCTTGAACGAATTATTTGACATTCTGATACTTCAGTTTCTTGATTGGCAAAACGGGAATAATAATAGTTCTAGCTTACAGAGTTGTTGTGAAATTAAATAATTACATGCAAAGCACTTAGAAAAATGCCTGGTTCTCAAAAAATGTTAGTAGAAGTGGAAGCGCCAGCATGGAGTATATGTATTTTTTATCTCTTTGTTGGCAAATAGGCAGATCAAGACTTAATTCAGGAGAAATCAGAAGAGCAGAAGTCTAAAAAATTTGCACTCCTAAGCAGATATTTTCACTTACACAGACTCTATAAATTCTGCTTATATGACTTTATAATGGACAGATTTAAACTATCTCTGAAATAGATTGTCTATTAAATGTTATTATTACATACCTAGGAAATATTGCTCTCGGAACAAAACATCTACTCTTCTACTTAAAAACAAATAAATAAGCAAATGGCAAGGAACATAGTGCATTTAGGCACATTTATATATTGAGTGTACCATTCTCCTTGTCAGCATACTTTTGCAAATGACAACAGCATCCATAAATTACTTATGTGCTGCCTTCGCACACAGAAAGTGAGTCCCTTATCATAAGAGGGCCATCCACATTTTAGCATAATTTTATAAGTCTGTGACCATATATTCAGGAAAAAGTAAACAAACTTAGCTTTCCACTCAACATGCGTAGAGGCTCTTTATGTTTCTGCTGGGTGATGAAGTTAACCGCCAAAGAGGATGACTACAAATAAAGTGCAGTGGACATACCCTGTCTGTGCCTGAATGTAAAAAGTATGGAATTTTTCCATCACTGGGGATTTTGGACACTGTAATTTGAAAAGCATTTTCAGTGTCCGGCTCTCCGGTGCACTCCAGTGCACTCTGAGCAGCACATGAATGAAATGAGAAATCTTCCTTTTCTATAGGTCACACTTCACAGGGCTAAGAGTGTCTAAGCATATGCCAGTTAGCAGAGAAATAAAGGCACAATGACCAGAACAGCACAGAGACACGAGTAAGTTTGATTTTCAACATGAGATCCTCAGGTGGTGCGGTGGCCTCCAGGAAGGGAAAAAGGTAAAGTTTTACTCTCTAATTTACTCCATAATTGAGTAATCCTAGAGATATGAAATGAGGAAGAATGTCTTCATTCCTTGGTTTCTGGCCCCTTCCTCTCATCACTCCAACCTCTTGCTTTCATAATCACACCTCCTACTACTTGCTCTGATTTTCTTCCCCATGCATATAAGGACCCTTGTGATGGCATAAATCCCAGAATAATTTCCCCATCTCAAGCTTTAATTTAATCATGTCTGCAAAACCCTTCTACCACAGAAGGTAACATTCACAGATCCCAGAGATTTTGATATGAACATTTTTCAGGGGCCATTATTTAGCCTCCTACCACCCTTGACAGTAGAAACACGAAACAAAGCTTCCACAAGACAATTTGTTTTTCCCCCAGAGAACTGTTAGTGGGGATTTTATGATTTGTTTTATTGTTTGTCCTTAGTATCATCACAGTGACATTTACTGAGCATTTGACAAACACTTTGAATTATTATCTCATCATAACAGCAAGTCTATAAAGTAGGTACTATTCATATTTTTTTCTACTTCCTAGATGAAGAAACTGAAGATGAAGGAAATTATATAACCGACAGTCATAAACCTAGCACACTTTCAAACTCAGGCTGACCAGTTCCTGTGGCCACACACTTACCAATATACCCTACTGCCTCCCTTGCATACCGAAGTGCCAGGAAAAAATGAATAACACGGAAGCTACAATGTTTATATAGATCTGCAATCTCCTGAAAGGGAGGACTGATGAAAATATGGGAAAAATAAGTCAAAGGATGTCTTACACATGTTTTATTTGAAGCTAGGGCAGTTCAACAAAAGCCTGGACCATGTAAGTGGTGCTTTAGGAATGCTACACACAGACTCACCTGTTCGTGGCCATAGTATGCTGCAATGTGCAGTGGGGTGAAAAAAACCGCATCTTGAACGTTGATGTTAGCTCCGTGTTGCAGCAGCACATCAGCAGCCTGAATAAGAAAGAGACCTCAGTTAGGGGTTTCATTTAGGGCATCTAACCATCAAAATTCAGTTTACAAACACCGTATGCAACTCTTCTTCAGGAGTCATCAACCTAAAACAACTTTCTTCCAGCCCTCTTCTCAAACACCTCCAATGATTTACTCTTGCCTAGAAAAAAAAGCCCAACTCCCACAGTATAGCATTTAAGCTTCTCTCATTCTGACCGTATCCTTTCTAGTATATTTCCCATTATTCTCTTTCATAAACCCAATTTTCTAGGCAATCCAAACTGCACCCAGTTTTCTGCTCCTTTGAACCTTTGTTCGCACTATTTCCTCAGTCAGAAACTCACTTCTACCGATTCTCCAGATGTCTAAATGAAAAATCTTCTCCAAGATTTTCTTAATTTCCTTCCTTTTATTGCCAACCACCTGGATGAAGCTAATTCTTTACTCTTAAATCTCATATAGCTTTCTTTCATGTTGCTTAGAATGTTTTCTTACGTACGCACATACTTCCTCCCCCCTACTAGAGAGAAATTCTTTAAAGACAATGTTTATATTAGATTCATCTTTGTAATATCAGTCTAGCATGTTGCCATGCAAATAGTCATTATTCAATAAGCATTTGTTGAATGAATGAATTGATGGATGAATGAATGAATGAGTGAAAAACACTACCAGGAGCTATCCACCAATTGTCTTCATGGAAAACCATAGGATGGCCACTAAGTTGCTGACCCTTCAGATTTCTTTTCCTCTCAGCAACCCACTTCCAAGTCTCTCTTTTTCAGATAACAAATTGGAATAATTTCTTTTACATGTGTTCATTTTCATTCGGTATTTCCCTAATGTACTGTCTATTCTTCAGTTACTCAAATAATATACATGCAATTCTTTGGGAAATTTTTCAAAAGTCTGATAGACTTAGAAGAGAAACAGGAGGGTGGAATTTAAGACCTCATAGAACCATAACCAAATTGCCTCAAGTTAAGTTTCCTTGCCTGTTTGAGAGCCATGGACAACATCCACTAAAACCCTTAGTTTTAAAGAGGAAAGATTTGAGAGCCAGGGGAATTAGGAAATTTTTTCAAGGTCATGGAAGGATCAGTGACAAGAAGTCATGGAACAAGGGAAGTGAATCCTTAGTGTCCTATCTCAAGCTTTGTTTCTGAGTGCTCTGTAGTCTTAAATAGTTCATTCATTTAGTCATTTGTTTATTTATCCATCAAATAATGTAATGAGATAAAAAACATTAGTTAAAACTGTATAATTATATTATTTGTATATGCTTATTCTCATAATTCGTTCAAACAGTGGCATAACATGAGAACTAAGTCAAATTGTTGTGAAAAAGATAACACCTGAAATTTTCTTTGGTCCAAAAAAGAAAAACACGTGTATAGATGTCCCTGCATTCTCGAAACAATGCTTTTGCTGATATTTGGACATTGCAGACTATTGACCAACAGAATACAAATTGTATAAAGTGAGCTGTTTTCTAGTAACAAAAATAAATAAATGATTAATGCTTATTGAGGGCCTGTTATATGTGGGGGACTGTACTAAGTGTGAGCAGCCCTGGTGGTACAGCGGTTAAGTACTCTGCTGCTAACCAAAAGGTGGCAAACCCACAAACTGCTCCTCAGAAGAAATATGTGGCAGTCTGCTTCTGTAAAGATTCACAGCCTTGCAAACCCCATGGGGACAATTTTACTCTTTTCTATAGGGTTGCTATGAGTTGGAATCAACTTGACAGCAGTTTTATACTAAGTTTTATACAAAGTGCGTTAATAAAAATTGATGTTTACACTCATTAGTTCATCCCCAAACACAAAAGGTAGGCACTACTCTCCCTGTTTCAAAGGTGAAGAAACTGAGTCTCAGAGAGTTTAGGTACTTTACTTCAGATCATAAAGCCTTTAAGGGGCAGAACTGGAATTCTGTTTAATTTCAGAGTTTCTTTCCATCATGTTCCTGATATGACCTTGGTCTCTGAACCTTTATGCAACTGAACTGACTCAAAAATTCCAGATAAGAGGAAGCCATCTATCAGCAGAGACCCTGCAGATTCAGCCTGAAAATAAATGCCAGAGCCATTCATATCAAGTGCCTGGCATCTTAGGCTTCACATGCCTAGAAGTTCAATCTCAGGAACCTTTAAAGGAAGCCATGAATGATCAAGGTAGATGAAGGTTTTAAAAATTTCTCTTATTTTAAATATAGCATAAAATAAAGTAGACAGCATGAATTTTTATTTTAAAAGAACTCTCAAATGTTAACATACAGAGCCAATTTCTTAGGCATGGTTCTAAACTTACTTTCATTCCAAAAGATAATGGCTCTTAGACTTCAAAAAATAGTCCAAAGCAAAAATGTTCCCCCTAAGTTAGTACTATCCAGTCATTCAGATGGCCAACCTTTGGGATGAACATTGATTAATTATGAGATATCGGCCTTCTGAGAAACTGTTAAAATGTTAAGCTTTAATGAAACCACACACAGTCATTACTGAACTGCAGGCTTTTTTTAGTTTGTTTTAAAATTCAAGGAAATATTTAACCATTGAGAGCAATGTACACTGAAATTATCTGAATAATTTTACATTTCATTTATATGAGTAGGATGCATTTATTGGCTTTTATGATTTTTTGAGTCATGATGCAAAGAGCATCTCCTAGTACTCTTGTATAAATATAGTATATATAAAAAAATATAGTATATAGTGACATACAAATACACCTGTCATATAGGCTGAAACAAATGTACTTGTATAAATATTCAGGCTTCAAAAATATTTCTGTCAAATCATTTTACTTATGTTTCCCCTACCCAGAGTCTGAAAAAGCCAGGAAATCAACTTTCCACTACATGAAGCTCCATGAAATCAGAGTAAATTTATTTTATGGTAAGTTTTATATGATAGGCTGGAAACCCTGGTGGCATAGCGGTTAAGTACTGCGGCTGCTAACCAAGAGGTCGGCAGTTTGAATCCGCCAGGTGCTCCTTGGAAACTCTATGGGACAGTTCTACTCTGTCCTATAGGGTCGCTGTGAGTTGGAATCGACTCGACAGCAGTGGGTTTGGTGGTTTGGTTATATGATAGGATGCTAACCAAAAGGCTGGCAGTTTAAATCCACCAGCTGGGCCTTGGAAACCCTATAGGGCAGTTCTATCTTGTCCTATAGGATGGCTATTAGTCAGAATTAACTCGAGGGCAACAGGTTTGGGGTTTGGTTTTTTGGTATATGATAGGCATCGAAATAATTGTTGAATGGGATTGTATTTTTGGTCAAAACATAAAAATTTGGAAGAAAAACTTACCATCATTTGTAGGGGAATTTAAAAATTATTAATTAGGACCAAAGTACATGATAGAATTTTTAAATAATTCAATTGAACCGACATGTATCGATTACTTATTTCAAATTAATCTTCAGCAAACCCCAAGTTCCTGCTCCATGCCCAGAAGTAGGGTTTGAGTTTTATATACATTATCCCATTAAGCTTTTTTTGCAAGGCATAACATTTCATTGTTTTACAAAATCTTGAGAAAATGCAAGGTTTTGCTTTTTTTCCTCAAAAAACAAATACTGAAATTATAAACTAGAAACAGTTTTATCACAGAAAGGATATCTTAATAATCTTAATGCTCTTTGAAGATATGAACTGTATTATAGTATAATACTATTTTTCTCCCTTGGAGCCATTGTTGGGTTCGCCACCTTTTGGTTGGCAGCCAAGCACTTTACCACTGCGCCACCAGGGCTCTTCCCACTTAACAACCTATGTTATGCAGGTGACACAGCCTTGCTTGCTGATAGTGAAGAGGGACTTGAAGTACATACTGATGAAGATCAAAGACCACAGCCTTCAGTATGGATTACACCTCAACATAAAGAAAACAAAAATCCTCACAACTGGACCAATAAGCAACATCATGATAAACAGAGAAAAGATGGAAGTTGTCAAGAATTTCATTTTACTTGGATCCACAATCAACACCCATGGAAGCAGCAGTCAAGAAATCAAACCACGCATCACATTGAGCAAATCTGCTGAAAAACACCTGTTTAAAGTGTTCAAAAGCAATGATGTCACTTTAAGGACTAAGGTGCCCCTGACCCAAGCCATGGTGTTTTCAATTGCCTCATATGCATATGAAAACTGGACAATGAATAAGGAAGACTGAAGAAGAATTAACACCTTTGAATTATGGTGTTGATGAAGAATGTTGAATATACCATGGACTGCCAAAAGAAAGAAAAAATCTGTCTTGGAAGAAATACAGCCAGAATGCTCCTTAGAGGCAAGGATGGCAGGACTTCTCACATAATTTGGACGTGTTATCAGGAGTCATCAGTCCCTGGAGAAGGACATCATGCTTAGTAGAGGGTCAGCGAAAAAGAGGAAGGCCCTCAATGAGATGAACTGACACAGTGGCTGCAACAATGGGCTCAAGCATAACAATGATTATGAGGATGGCACAGGACCAGGCAGTATTTCGTTCTGTTGTACATAGGGTCACTATGAGTTGGAACTGACTCTTAAAACAACAACGTAATTTGATTGAGGAGCCTTGGTGGTACAGTGGTTAAGTGTTCGCCTACTACTTGGTGGGAGAAAGATGTGGAAGCCTGCTTCCGTAGAGATTACAGGCTTGGAAACCTATGAGGCAGTTCTACTCTGCCCTGTATCATCGCTATGAGTTGGAATTGACTCAGTGGCAATGGATATGGAAATATTAGATTTATATAACCAACATTTAAATCAGTGGCAAGGGCTCAATTTGTAATTATTATTATCATTATTATAGAGCTAAGATAGCCTGGACTGATGACGTGGTATCTTTCCTTGATGGAAAGATAAACTGCTTATACCTCCCATTAAGCGGTCGTTTTATGAGCACAAGAAATGGATCAGAACTCTTTATTTTGATATTAGGGCAATTACTATATAAATTAGTATTGCAGATATTTTTGTTTACCAGATAACACCTGCAAATATCCAAGTGAAGTCCCTTGGATTTCTAGGTCATAATTTTAAACATTTATTTGCATATACTGCCTTTTCTTCCTAGAATATCCTCCCTTCTCTGTCTCTGCCTGACAAAACATTACCCAGTTTGCAAGGCCAAGCCCAGTTTCTATGTTCTCTGTAAAAACTTCATGCAAATATTTCACTGTATTGATCATTTCTTTTTTTGAATGCCTATATTACTTATCCATGCAACTTAACTTTCCCATTAATCATTACTGTCGTTAAACCACTATTATATAAATTTTAAACTTCTTCTTCTTTTTTTTTTTTTAATGTTCAAAACTTGTTTTAATGAAGTGTAAGACGTTTTGACTTCAGGTAAAAGGATTTTCCGCCCGAGCCACTGGGATTTGATCCTTCTAACTAAAATAGCCAGACCTTATCTTTCAAAATCCCAGAGACTTTGAAAGTAATGCCCATAAGAGCAAAAGCCCTCACTGTGCTTGCTTCTTAAATGTTTTTCTACAGTACAACTATGACTTATTTGACTTGGTCCCATTTAACACCCCCTCTATTCCTCATCTTTTGAGATTCATTGGGCAGGAATGAAGGAGAAAAAATGCCCATATGAAGGAGAACTGAATACCGTATGGAAAAGAAAGTAGAATAAGGTAAATCCTAGATGGAATAAAATGGCAATTGATCTCAGCTGAAATTGCCAAAATTAGACATAGTGTCTTATACCTCCTAAGCCTTCGATAAATATCTACAGTTTGAAATTATATATATATTTTTTTGCTTTAAGTGGTATCTCATTTGTTATTTTTTCATTAAAGACTTCCTCAAATTTATATTTATATCAATCTTTTCCTCAAGATTTATGGTTTGTTTAAAGCCACAATTGTCTCATCTGTGTACCTGTATCTAACTTTTATTATTGAGGCTTGCAGAGAACAGAACACTGAGGCTGTACTGGGACAATATCTATTTGCATTTAATGCAGTAGTCTGTATTAGCAAAGCTTCAGAGGAAAAAACATTTTCTAAAGCCATGCCTCAACGATTCCAAATGATTCCAATGACATTAATATGGAAGTTAATTTAGATTTGATATTTTCCAGTTCTGACATTCAATGACCAGTAGTCAATCTTTGTCCTCATGAACTACTGCCCTCTTTCCTGAACTTCACAATCTTATTTTAAGAGTAGTCTACACTTGTCCACATTTCCTCACCTCCTATTCATTCTTTAACCCACTAAATACAATTTGTCTTCAAATCTCACCACTCCAGGGAAATTTCTCTGGAAAATAACGTCGAAGACCTCCTATTTGCCCATTTCAATGGTCTTTTACTTACTTTAACATATCTACAGCATTTGTTACTATAGTCCATCACCTTCTTAAGATTCTATCCTTCCTTAGATTGCTCTACACAACAATTTTTGAGTTTTCTTCTTACCTCTCTTCTTATTCCTCTATATAGGTTCCTCTTTCTCTGTTCATCCCTGAAGTGTTGCAAACACATTGAACAGAGAGCAAAACTGGAAGCAGAGCAATCAGTTAGAAGGCTCTTGCAGTACGTTAAAAAATGAGAGAGAGAGATAAGGATAAAACACTCAGTAGTACTAGTAAGTGTCACTAAAGATGAAGAATAAATTCTAGAGATATTACAATAGTAGAATCAGTACAACATAGCATATAAGGGGACTGGAGAAGGGAATAATGGTGAGAAATTGTCAGAAAAGGACGACTTTAAAAGAAAAGGTCCATTAGAGGAGATGAGCAGGAAGAGAAAACTTTGCCTAGTTCATGAATTTATGATGGGAAACCACCACCTATAGTTTCTGTCTCTCAGATCAATCATTTCTAATACCTAGTTTTTCTAATTCCCCTTGGCAGTTCCGTGTGCTTTTATCCAGTACCACAAGCTTCTTCCACTTGGGTCAATCTCTCACATAACATGTGAATATAATTCTCAAGTTTTCAAACTACTGAACCAAGAGCTACGTCAATTGAAGCTCCCAATAATTGCTTATCCTTTTGTATTGAAGCCTTATATTACTTAGAAAGCATTTTAGATTGTTGCATTTGCTTTAGAATTACAAAGTCTTTATTTTGATTTGATGGTCTGTTTTCTGTAGGATTTTTTTAGAAAATATATACAGTCACTACTTTACATCCATTGCAAATGTTAGGTAAGAACTCTATGTAGTTACAGAGTTTTTCACCTATAACACCGGCCGACTATTTTTATAATGATTTTTTTTTTTTAACCTGACATAGCTCTAATTAAGTATTTGAGCACAAAAACCTATTGGAAAACAGTTTCTTCAGGCTGTTGCGAAATGAGGTTCTCTTATGTGATCTTTCTCTTATTATCTCAGGTTAAAATTAAATTTAGTCTTAAAATGACTCCGAACAAGACCCCACAAATACTATCAAGGAACTAAAAGAAAGCACCATCTTCTTAAGTTGTAGAAATAAAGCTTAGAGATATGACAACATATACATACAATAAAAGAATTTTTTTATAGATTATATACGTTCAAAATCACCTCTCAGGAAATGAGAACAAAAGTAGAAAAGTTTATGGATGAAGAAGAGTTGGGAGAATCAGGATAAGGGAAAGGACTGGAGAAAAAAGGGGTATCATTTTATAGAGGCAATAAATGAAGCCACGACATAACATCATTTCACCAAGGTAAGAGGAATTATTTGTGGGATACTTAGGATTACAGAGTGGGAAGGAGACGAGCCAGCAAAGGAAAGAGAAGAGTACTTGATAAAGGAAGAAGACAATAAAGGAATGTTCCAAGGATGCCCATGGAGGAGATACATTTAAGAAAACAGGGGCAAAATTTCCTGAGCATTCCAGAAACTCATCCTCTTGCTGTGCTATTTTCTTCTTTAGATACATTTTTGGAGTATTTCCTTATGTGAGGGTCTTATTTTAAAATTCCTGGGTTAGAAAACAGTCTTTCAATGTTCACTATGTTATGAATACATCACGTTGTATGCATTTCGAAACCACACTTATTTTTCCTATGAGGTTTATTTATATATCTTGTCACAGGCCCTACATTTTTCACTATATTTAATTGCAGAAACTTGAAAATTTGACCACCAGTTAGGTCCCCTCCCACTGGAGTTCCTACCCACACTGCACTTACTCCACGACATTACCATTACGGAGGAGTACCAGCTGACACTTGTCAGCAAGCATCCCCAGACAACCAGTTTTTTCATTTAACTTTCATTGTCCAGCCCAGGTTACGTGTGCCTCCATTTCTCATAGGAAACGCTTACTCAAAATCATTTTAAAAACAAAAGTGTTTTGCATCCATGTAAAAATCAACTTTTTAAAATTAAACTTTGAAGGTGAGTTGAAGGCAACAAATAGAACATAAGAAGGAACACATAAATATTTTGCCTCTTAGTCACAGCTAAGTAATAAAAAATTCTATCAAAACAAAATCGTATCAATGATTAATGAATTTCTAGTAGCTGGAATTTAAAAACAAGGAAGACATCATCAACAATTTAGTCTTGGCTCAAGGGTTAGTCCTATTACAAGAACACGTATGGAATATTTACAGCCCCTTTTTTTGACCTTCCTAATTAATCAAATGAGAAAACTCACCATTTGATGAACTACAAAATAATACAGTAATTCATTTTAGGACAGCAGATGTGGGAAATGAGTTGCATCCTACAGGCTTTTTATTTAACAATACTATTGTAACTGTTGGTCTGCAAGAATGTCAGAATAAATGACGCAATTAAATGGTAAATCCATGGTTGCAAAAAATGTTTCAAATGATCATGAAACACTATGTATTGACAGGAGTAGGAATCGGTATTAGAAAATTTGCTTTCTGAAGAAGTTTCTTAAAATGCAGAATACACATCTTCTAGTTAAAAAAAAAAAAACTTTTTTTTTTTTTTTTGTATCTTCTAGTTAGAGACCTATTATCAAGACAGAAAATGGTAAGCAGAATGGTGGTAAACGTATTAACCACTCCATTGGTCATGCTAACTTAAGACAAATACTGGTTAGTCATAGATAGAAGCCTACACTGAAAATAAAAAGAAGTTTCCTAGAGGCAATTTTGCAGCTATGATTGTAAATAAACTTCTGTTATTAAGTTCTTTTTCCCAAAAGACAGGGAAAAAAATCCATCATTGGTTCTCCCTTGTGTGAATTTCATAGTTTCTGGCAATATGTAAAACTTAAGAATTCATATTCCTGGTTAAACTTTTTGAAGCTTACCTTGACTTTCTAGAAGCCTTCTTTTGTTATTACACAGATTTTTTTTCAAGAAAAATTATTAAAGATGTAAAAACTGACTACCTATTGCTGTCGAGTCAATTCTGACTCATAGTGACCCTACAGGATGGAGTAGAACTGCCCCATAGGGTTTCCAAACAGCAGCTGGTAGATTCAAACTGCCGACCTTTTGGTTAGCAGTTGAACTCTTAGCCCCTGCACCACCAGGGCTCCCTCCCCCCAAAAAATGACTAGAATTAGAGAAGAGTAAATCAAGTTAGCAAAGGTTAGTTGTTGTTGTTGTTAGGTGCCGTCGAGTCGGTTCTGACTCATAGCGACCCTATGCACAACAGAACAAAACACTGCCTGGTCCTGCACCATCCTTAGGATCCTTGTTATGCTTGAGCTCACTGTTGCAGCCACTGTGTCAATCCACCTCATTGAGGGTCTTCCTCTTTTCTGCTGACCCAGTACTCTGCCAAGCATGATGTCCTTCTCCAGGGACTGATCCCTCCTGACAACATGTCCAAAGTATGTAAGATGCAGTTTCGCCATCCTTGCCTCTAAGGAGCGTTCTGGCTGCACTTCTTCCAAGACAGATTTGTTCGTTCTTTCGGCAGTCCGTGGTATATTCAATATTATTTGCCAACACCACAATTCAAAGGCGTCAACTCTTCTTTGGTCTTCCTTATCAATTGTCCAGCTTTCACATGCATATGATGTGATTGAAAATACCATGGCTTGGGTCAGGTGCACCTTAGTCTTCAGGGTGACATCTTTGCTCTTCAACACTTTGAGGAGGTCCTTTGCAGCAGATTTCCCCAATGCAATGCATCTGTTGATTTCTTGACTGCAGCTTCCATGGGTGTTTATGGTTGTTCCAAGTAAAATGAAATCCTTGACAACTTCAATCTTTTCTCCGTTTATCATGGTGTTGCTCATTGGTCCAGTTGTGAGGATTTTTGTTTTCTTTATGTTGAGGTGCAATCCGTACTGAAGGCTGTGGTCTTTAATCTTCATCAGTAAGTGCTTCAAGTCCTCTTCACTTGCAGCAAGCAAGGGTGTGTCGTTTGCATAATGCAGGTTGTTAATGAGTCTTCCTCCAATCTTGATGCCCCGTTCTTCTTCATATAGTCCAGCTTCTCGTATTATTTGTTCGGCATACAAATTAAATAGGTATGGTGAAAGAATACAACCCTGACGCACACCTTTCCTGACTTTAAACCAACCAGTATCCCCTTGTTCTGTCTGAACAACTGCCTCTTGATCTACGTAAAGGTTCCTCATGAGCACAATTAAGTGTTCTGGAATTCCCATTCTTGGCAGTGTTATCCATAGTTTGTTATGATCCACACAGTCAAATGCCTTTACATAGTCAATAAAACACACATAAATATCCTTCTGGTATTCTCTGCTTTCAGCCAGGATCCATCTGACATCAGCAATGATATCCCTGGTTCCATGTCCTTTTCTGAAACTGGCCTGAATTTCTGGCAGTCGATATACTGCTGCAGCCATTTTTGAATGATCTTCAGCAAAATTTTGCTTGTGTGTGATATTTATGATATTGTTCTGTAATTTCCACATTTGGTTGGATCGTCTTTCTTGGGAATAGTCATAAATATGGATCTCTTCCAGTCAGTTGGCCAGGAAGCTGTCTTCCATATTTCTTGGCATAGATGAGTGAGCACCTCCAGTGCTGCATCTGTTTGTTGAAACATCTCAATTGATATTCCATCAATTCCTGGAGCCTTGTTTTTCACCAATGCCTTCAGAGCAGCTTGGACTTCTTCCTTCAGTACCATCGGTTCCTGATCATATGCCACCTCTTGAAATGGTTGAGTATCGACTAATTCTTTTTGGTATAATGACTCTGTGTGTTCCTTCCATCTTCTTTTGATGCTTTTTGCATCATTTAATATTTTCTCCATGGAATTCTTCACTATTGCAACTTGAGGCTTGAATTTTTTCTTCAGTTCTTTCAGCTTGAGAAATGCCGAGCTTGTTCTTCCCTTTTGGTTTTCCATCTCCAGCTCTTTGCACGTCATTATAATACTTTGTCTTCTCGAGACATCCTTTGAAATTTTCTGTTCAGTTCTTTTACTTTATCAAGTCTTCCTTTTACTTTAGCTGCTCGATGCTCAAGAGCAAGTTTCAGAGTCTCCTCTGACATCCATCTTGGTCTTTTCTTTCTTTCCTGTCTTTTCAATGACCTCTTGCTTTCTTCATAGGTGATGTCCTTGATGTCATTCCACAACCCATCTGGTCTTTGGTCACTAGTGTTCAATGCATCAAATCTATTCTTGAGGTGGTTTCTTAATTCAGGTTGGATATACTCAAGGTCATATTTTGGCTCTCGTGGACTTATCACTTATCACGCACAGAATCATACATAGGCTAGCTGTGGTGGACATTGAAAGGGTGATAAAATACTGCTTCAAATGTTTTCTAAGAGGTCATAATCTGTTAAAGAGCTCAAAAGTTAGAATATACTACTCTACATTCATTCATTTATCTACTCAATTGAACAAATATTTAAAATAAAATGAAACATACAGAGGAAAGCAAATTAAAGAAAAATGAAAAGAACATCATTGAGATTTGGAGAACATCATGCGGCCTAGTATACATGTAACTGGTGGGGGACATAAAAGTATTTAAAGAAACAATGGCAAAAAAATTTAAAATTTCATGAAATCTCCAAGTCTACAGATGCAAGAAGCTCAATAAACCCCAATTGCTAGAATCCCAGAGAAAAAATACACCATGAAAATATGAATCATGATCAAATTGCTCAAAAACAGTGATAAAGAATCTGAAAAACAGAGAAAAAAAGAAAACATATACCAAGGAACGAAAATACGAATGACAGCTAATTTCTTATCAGAAATAATGCAAGTGAGAAGACAGTGGCGAAATAGCTTTAAAGTAACAAAAAGAAAAACAAAACACTGTTAAACTAGAGTTCATTACCTAACGAAAATATCTTTCAAACACAATAGTGAAATAAAGACATTTTCAACCCAGTAGTATAATGGGAAAAATATTTTAAAAGCCGTTTCAAGAGAGAAGACGTACAGGTAGCAAACAAATACATTAAAAGATGCTTAGTATCGTTAGCCCTTAGGGAAATTGCAAACTCAAACCACAATGAGATACCACTTCGCAACTATAAAAAAAAAAAAAAAAAAAACCTATTAGAATGGTTAAAATTTAAAAGACTGAACATACCAAGCACAGGTGAGGACATATAGGAAATGGAACTCTCATATACTGCTAATGGGAAGGTAAAATGATACAAAACACTTTGGAATAGTGTTTGCCAATTCCTAAAAAAGTTATTCATAAACCTGCCGCATGATACATTCCTCTCTTAGGTATTTGCCCAAGAGAATTGACTTGCACACAGATTTGCACAGTAATCTTCATAGCAGATTTATTTGAAAAGCTTAAAACTGGAAACAATTCAAATATCCATTAAGAGGTAACTAGATAAACAATGTGGTGTATCCGGAGCTCTGGTGGCACAACACAATGGTTAAGAGCTCTGGTACTAACCAAAAGGTTTACAGTTTGAATCCACCAGCTGCTCTTTGGAAACCCTATGGGGCAGTTCTGCTCTGTCTTATAGGGTCGCTATGAGTCAATATCAACTCAACGGCATTGGATTTGGTTTTGGTTATGGGTAGTGTATCCATACAATGGACAGCTAGTCAGCAAAAAAGTTAGTGAATTACAGGTAGGCTCTACTGCATGCATGTATCTCAAAACAATTCTGCTGAATCAAAAAAGTCAGCAAAAATGAGTACTTATATACCATATGATTCTATTTATGTAGAATTCCAGGAAAGCGAAGTAATGTATAGCAAAAAAACCAGACCAGTGATTGCTTGTGGCTAGAGGTGGGGCAAAGAGAGGTGGGAGGTGGGGATTACAAAAATGCATGAGGAAGTACATGAGGGTGACAGTTATGTTCACTATCTTGCTCATGTTCATGGTTTCACAGGTGTTTACATACATAAGGACACCCTGGTGGAGTAGTGGTTAAATGTCATCAGTTCTAATCCACCAGGGGCTCCTTGGAAACCCTAGGCAGCGGTTCTACTCTGTCCGACAGGGTCACTATGAGTCGGAATTGACTCGATGGCAATGGTTTTTTTTTTTTTTTTTGGTTTTACATTCATAAAAACTTACCAAACTGAACACTTTAAATGTGTGAATTTTATTGTATATCAATAATCCTTCAATAAAGCTGTTTAAGAAAGTAATCCTTGTAGATTCTGAAGAAACAGATCTATGGACTGACAAGTTATAATCATTGACTAGACATATTTGATAATTGTGCAAGTAACCAACTTTTTAAAACAATTTTATTGTGCTTTAAGGGAAAGCTTACAAATCAAATTAGTCTTTCATACAAAAATGTATATACGCCTTGCTACATACTCCTAATTGCTCTCCTCCGAATGAGACAGCCCGCTCTGTCCCTCCATTCTCTCTTTTCATGTCCATTCCACCAGCTTCTGACCTCCTCCACCCTCTCATCTCCCCTCCAGTTAGCAGATGCCAACATAGTCTCAAGTGTCTACCTGATCCAAGAAGCTCGTTCTTCACGAGCATCTCTTTGTATCCCATTGTCCAGTCCAATCCCTGTCTGAAGAGTTGGCTTTGGGAATGGTTCCTGTCCTGGGCTAACCTAAGATCTGGGGGCCTCTGGGGTCCTTCCAGTCTCAGTCTGACCATTAAGTCTGGTCTTATTGCAAGAATTTGGGGCCTCCATCCCACTGCTCTCCTGCTCCCTCAAGGGTTCTCTGTTGTGTTCTCTGTCAGGGCAGTCATTGGTTGTGGCCAGGCACCATCTAACTCGTCTGGCCTCAGGCTGTGTGTAGTCTCTGGTTTATGTGGTACTTTCTATCTCTTGGGCTCATAATTACCTTGTGTCCTTGGTGTTATTCATTCTCTTTTGCTCCAGGTGGGTTGAGACCAACTGATGCATGTTAGATGGCTGCTTGATAGCATTCAAGACCCCAGATGCCACTCTCCGAAGTGGGATGCAGAATGTTTTCTTAATAGGTTGTATTATGCCAATTGACTGAGATGTCCCCTGAAACCATGGTCCACAAACCACTGCCTTTGCTACACTGGCCTTTGAAGCATTCAATTTATTCAGGAAACTCCTTTGCGTTTGGTTTAGTCCAGTTGTGCTGACCTCTCCTGTATTGTGTGTTGTCCTTTCCTTCAACTGAAGTAGTTCTTCTCTACTATCTAATCAACAAATACCTCTCTCCCTCTCTGACTCCCCCACCTCGTAACCATCAAAGAATATTTTCTTCTCTGTTTCAACTATTTCTCGAGTTCTTATAATAGTGGTGGTCTTATATAGTATTTGTCCTTTTGCAACTAACTAATTTCACTTAGCATAATGCCTTCCAGATTCCTCCATGTTATGAAATGTTTCACACATTCATCATTGTTCTTTATTGATGCATAGTATTCCATTGTGTGAATATACCATAATTTATTTATCCATTCATCTGCTGATGAGCACCTTGGTTGCTTCTTTTTTTGCTATTGTAAACTGTGCTGCAATGAACACGGGTGTGCATATATCTGTTCGTGGAAAGGCTCTTACTTCTCTAGGATATATTCCAAGGAGTGGGGTTGCTGGATCGTATGGTAGTTCTATTTCTAGTTTTTTTAAGGAAGTGCCAAATTGATTTCCAAAGTGGTTATATCACTTCACATTCCCACCACCAGTGTGTAAGTATTCCAGTCTCTCCACAACCTCTCCAACATTTACTATTTTGTGTTTTTTGGATTAATGCCGGCCTTATTGTTTTTGTTGGAGTGAGATGGAATCTCATTGTAGTTTTGATTTGCATTTCTCTAATGGCTAATGATGGTATTTCCTCATGTATCTGTCAGCTACCTGAATGTCTTCTTTAGTGAAGTGTCTGTTCATATCTTTTGCCCATTTTTTAATTGGGTTATTTATCTTTTTGTAGTTGAGTTCTTGCAGTATCATTTAGATTTTAGATTTCAGGTGCTGATCGGAAATATCATAGCTAAAAACTTTTTCCCAGCCTGTAGATAATCTTTTTACTCTTTTGGTAAAGTCTTTGGATGAGCACATGTGTTTGATTTTTAGGAGCTCCCAGTTATCTAGTTTTTCTTCTGCATTGTTAGTGATGTTTTGTATACTGTTTATGCCATGTGTTAGGGTGCCTAATGTTGTCCTGATTTTTTTCTTCCATGATCTTTATCATTTTAGATTTTCTATTTAGGTCTTTGATCCATTTTGAGTTAATTTTTGTGACTGGTGTGAGGTATGGGTCTTGTTTCATGTTTTGCAGATAGATATCCAGTTATGATGGCACCATTCGTTAAAAAGACAGTCTTTTCCGCATTTAACTGCTTTGGGGCCGTTGTCAAATATCAGCTGCTCGTATGTGGATGGATTTATGTCTGGATTTTCAATTCTGTTCCATTGGTCTATTTAACTGTTATTATACCAGTACCAGGCTGTTTTGACTCCTGCGGTGGTATAATAGGTTATAAAATCAGGTAGAGTGAGGCCTCCCACCTTGTTCTTTTTCAATAACCTTTTACTTATCCAAGGCCTCTTTCCCTTCCATATGAAGTTGGTGATTTGTTTCTCCATCTCATTAAAGAATGTTGTTGGAATTTGGATCAGAATTGCATTAAATGTATAGATCGCTTTTGGTAGAATAGACATTTTTACAATATTTAAGTCTTTCTATTTTTATCCATGAGCAAGGTATGTTTTTCCACTTACGTAGGTCCCTTTTGGTTTCTTGAAGAAGTGTTTTGTAGTTTTCTCTGTATAAGTCTTTTACATCTCTGGTCAGATTTATTCCTAAGTATTTTATCTTCTTGGGGGCTACTGTAAATGGTATTGATTTGGTGATTTCCTCATCGACGTTCTTTTCATTGGTGTAGAGGAATCCAACCGATTTTTGTATGTTTATCTTGTATCCCAATACTTTGCTGAACTCTTCTACTAGTTTCAGTAGTTTTCTTGAGGAGTCCTTAGGGTTTTCTGTGTGTAAGACCATGTCATCTGCAAATGGAAATACTTTTACTTCTTCCTTGCCAATCTGGATGCCTTTTATTTCTTTATCTAGCCTAACTGCCCTGGCTAGGACCTCCAGAACGATGCTGAATAAGAGTAGTGATAAAGGGCATCCTTGTCTGGTTCCCGATCTCAAGGGAAACGCTTTCAGGCTCTCTCCATTTAGGACGATGTTGCCTATTGGCTTTGTATAAATGCCCTTTATTATGTTGAGGAATTTTCTTTCTATTCCTATTTTGTGTAGAGTTTTTATCATAAACGGGTATTGAACTTTGTCAAATGCCTTTTCTGCATCAATTGATAAGATCATGTGATTCTTGTCTTTTGTTTTATTTTTTAATTGTTTTTCTATGAACCCTCCCTGCATATCTGGTATGAATCCCACTTGGTCACGGTGAATTATTTTTTTGATATGTTGTGCAATTCTATTAGCTATAATTTTGTTGAGGATTTTTGGATCTAAGTTCATGAAGGATACAGGTCTGTAATTTTCTTTTTTTGTGGTGTCTTTACCTGGTTTTGGTATCAGGGATATGCTGGATTCATGGAATGAGTTTGGGAGTGTTCTGTCCGTTTCTATGCTCTGAAATACCTTTAGTGGTAGAGTTAATAACACTTCTCTGAAAGTTTGGTACAACTCTGAAGTGAAGAGATAGGGCCAGGGCTTTTTTTTTTGTTGTTGTTGGGAGTTTTTTTTGATTATCTTTTCAATCTCTTCTTTTGTTATGGGTCTGTTTAGTTGTTCTACCGCTGTGTTAGTTTAGGTAGGTAGACTGTTTCTAGAAATTCATCCATTTCTTCTAGGTTTTCAAATTTGTTAGAGTACAATTTTTTATAGTAATCTAGTATGATTTTTTTTATTTCAGTTGGATCTGTTGTAATATCACTCATGTCATTTCTTATTCAGGTGATTTGGCTCCTCTTGTTTTTCTTTTGTCAATTTGCCCAATGGTTTATCAATTTTGTTAATTTTTTCAAAAAAACCAGCTTTTGGCCTTGTTAATTCTTTCAATTGTTTTTCTGTTTTCTATTTCATTTAACTCTGCTCTAATGTTTATTACTACTTCCTTCTGTTTCCTGAGGGGTTCTTTTGTCATTCTCTTTCTGTTTGTTCAAGTTGTAGGGATAATTCTTTGATTTTGGTCCTTTCTTCTTTTTGTATGTGTGCGTTTACTAATATAAATTGACTTCTGAGCACTGCCTTCGCTGTGTCCAGAAGGTTCTGATAGGAAGTGTTTTCATTCTCATTGGATTCTCTAAATTTCTTTAATCCATTCTTCATGTCTTCTGTAACCCAGTCATTTTTGAGCAGGGCATTGTTCAGTTTCCAAATGTTAGATTTCTTTTCCCTGCTTTTCCTGTTATTGATTTCTACTTTTATGGCCTTATGGTTAGAGAAGATGCTTTGTAATATTTTGATGTTTTGGATTCTGCTAAGGCTTGCTCTATGACCTAATATGTGGTCTATTCTAGAGAATGGTCCATGTCACTAGAAAAGTATACTTGGCTACTGTTGGATGGAGTGTTCTGTATATGTCTATGAGGTCAAATTGGTTGATTGTGGCATTTAGATCTTCTGTGTTCTGTCCTGCACTGAAAGTGGTGCGTTGAAGTCTCCTACTATTATTGTGGCGCTGTCTATCTCACTTTTCAAAGCTAATGGAGTTTGTTTAATGTATCTTGGAGCCCTGTCATTGAGTGCATAAATATTTAATATAGTTATATCCTCCTTGTCTATTGTCCCTTTAATCATTATATAGTGTCATTCCTTGTCCTTTGTGGTGGATTTAACTTCAAAGTCTATTTTGTCAGAAATTAATATTGCCATACCAGCTCTTTTTTGAATCTTGTTTGCTCGATACATTTTTTTCCATCCTTTAAGCTTTGGTTTGTTTGTGTCTCTAAGTCTAAGGTGTTTCTCTTGTAGGCAGGATATAGACGGATGGTGTTTTTTAGTCCATTCTGCCACTCTCTGTCTCTTTATTGGTGCATTTAGTACATTTACATTCAGTGTAATTATGGATAGAGGTATGAATTTAGTGCTGTCATCTTGATGTCTTTTTTTGTGTGTTGTTGACAGTTTCTTTTTCCCACTTAATTTTTTGTGCTGAATAGTTTATCTTTATATATTGTGTTTTCCTCATATTCGTTGTTGATTTTGTTGCTGCTAAGTTGCTATTTTTTTATTGTGTTTTATTTTGATGTGTAGGATAGGTAGTCTCCTTGGTGGTTTCCTTATTATTTACCCCTTTTTTCTAAATTTAAACCTAACTTTTATTTCTTTGTATTGCCTTGTCTTCCTCTCTATATGAAAGATCTATGACTATATTTCTTTGTACCTCTTTATTGTTTTAATGTTGTCTTCTTTTACATAATAACATTGCTATTCCCCTATTTTTAACTTTTTTTTATCTTGATTCATTTTTGTGTTTTCCCTGTCTAGGTTGACATCTGATCACTCTGCCCATTGTTTTAGTCCTGAGTTTATACCTGATATTATTGATTTTCTAACCAAAGAACTCCCTTTAGTATTTCTTGTAGTTTTGGTTTAGTTTTATGAATTCCCTAAACTTCTGTTTATCTGGAATTATCCTAATTTCACCTTCATATTTGAGAGAGTTTTGCTGGATATATGATTCTTGGCCAGCAATTTTTTTCCTTCAGTGCTTTGTATAGTCATTCTGTTGCTTTCTTGCCTGCATGGTTTCTGCCGAGTAGTCCGAGTTTATTCTTATGGACTCTCTTTGGTAGGTGACCTCTTGTTTATCCTTAGCTGCCCTTAAAATTCTGTCTTTATCTTTGGTTTTGGCAAGTTTGGTTATAATATGTCTTAGTGACTTTCTTTTAAAATCTACGTTATGTGGAGTTTGATGAGCATCTTGGATAGATATCTTCTCATCTTTCACAATATCAGGGAAGTTTTCTACTAACAAATCTTCAACAATTCTCTTTGTATTTTCTGTTATCCCTCCCTGTTCTGGTACTCCAATGACTCATAGGTTATTTCTCTTGATAGATTCCCACATGATTCTTATGGTTTCTTCATTTTGTTTTTTAATTTCTTTATCTGATTTTTCTTCAAATATATTGGTGCCAAGTTCTTTATCTTCAAGTTCACAAATTCTGCTTCCAGTTGCTTAATTCTCCTCCTCTCACTTTCTATTGATTTGTCTACTTCTGTAATTTTATTGTTAATCTTCCAAATTTCTGATTGCTGTCTGTCTATGGATTTTTCCAGCTTATTAAATTTTTCATTACGTTCCTGAATAATCTTTTTAGTTTCTTCAACTGCTTTATCTGTGTGTTCCTTGGCTTGTTCTGCATATTGTCTGATTTCCTTCTTGATGTCTTGAAGGGTTCTGTATATTAATCTTTTGTATTGTGCCTCTGGTAATTCCAGGGAGGCACTTTCATCTAGAAGATCCCTTGATTCTTTGTTTTGAGAGCTTGTTGAGGCTATCATGGTCTGTGTCTTTACGTGACTTGATATTGACTGTTGTCTCTGAGCCATCTGTAAGTTATTTTATTAGTTTATTTTTATGTTAGCTTACTGTGTCGTAGCTTCTTGCTTTGTTTTGTTTTGATATGCCCAAATGGGTTGTTTGAGTGAGCTAGCTTGATTATTTTCCCTTTTGGAGCTCTGACATCCTGTCCCCAGATGGCTAGATCTGTTATCAGTCAGCCTAGGAGTTTTTTCACTTTTCTTGTATGAATTCAGCTTAAGTGTCCAGGTAGCTGATCTTCATGTGTGTGGTACTGGCTCTGTACTACAGTCTTAGAGGGCAGGGGTGATTGGTGTAGGTACCGGTGTCTGGTTGCAGCAGGGGGTCACATTCTGAACAAGGCAGGGGTTGAGAATCTTCCCCCAAGTGTCTATTACAGAACTGTGTCCTTCTTCTCTAGAGAGTACAGGTGGGTGTGTTCTGTAGATTTACCATGGATATGCAATGTTTTTGGTTGTAAGGACTGGGAGGTACTAGTTATCTTTGGACCCCCATTGCTGGTGTCTGGCTGACCTGAATGGAGCCACCAGTCCTTAGTCCCCTGATGTGGGTAGGTGAGCTCCCTGTTTAATAGGCAAAGTGGTGTCAAATATCAAACACCCACCTCTCCACCGCACAGCTGAAACAGTTGTAGTCTGTCAACGGGGGCCTATTCTCCTGACATAGTTGCACACAGGTCCATGCAGGGCAAAATGTACTCAGAGACTTAGTACTGTTTATGCCTGGATAGGAGCTGCTCCTTTCCTGAGCTCTCCCATTTAGTGGAGCTGGCAAATTATCTTTTTCCTGAATTGCAAATTTATTCCTTCTCCAAGGCTGGGAGGATGGCTCTATGTGCTCAACAGGGCCTATGTCAGGCCCAAGGAAATCGATATCTGCTGATGCCGGCATGGGGGCAGGGGATGTGGTAAAATATACGCAAGTACTTGGCTTTTGCTGAAAGTCCCTTGCATGTCTGGTTCTGGTGCCATGAATAGGCTGTGTGGCTGGCTGCTTTTCCCTAAGGAAACTCGGCCAAAAGCTAGTATTAGCCCTTCACAGGCACTCCCGGGAATGATGCTTGAGGTCTAGTAACTCCTGTCTGCTTCTGAACCATCTCTTCCTCCCCGTGCCCCTCAGTTCATTTTCTATCTTTGCCTTTGATGTTCAGGACTCTTGTCCTAAATATGCTTGTTTCCCTTGTTTTTTGGGGTCTTTGTTGTAAGAGGGCTTGCCTGAATCTATTCCGTCATCTTGGCCCCACCTCAAATTAAGCAATTTCTGCTCTGGTGCAGTGGGGCCATGACCTGCGAAGCGGCGGCTGTTGCAGCAGAACAACCAACACTTTTGATCTTCATATTTGTTGTTCTTAGGTGCCGTCAAGTCACTTCTGACTCATAGTGACCCTACACACTATAGAACGAAACCATGCCTGGTCCTGCCCCCTCCACACAATCATTTTGCTTGAGTCCATTATTGCAGCCACTGTGACAATCCATCTCATTGAGAGTCTTCCTCTTCTTCCCTGACCCTCTACTTTACCAAGCATGATGTCCTTCTCTAGGAATTGATCCATCCTGACCACACTTCCAATGTGAGATACAGTCTTGCCATCTTTGCTTCTAAGGAGCATTCTGGTTGTACTTCTTCCAAGATAAATTTGTTTGTTTTTTTGGCAATCCATTGTATATTCAGTGTTCTTCTCCAACACCACAATTCAAAGACTTTAATTCTACCCTGGTCTCCTTTATTCACTGTTCAGCCTTCAGATGCATATGAGACAATTGGAAACCCCATTGCTTGGGTCAGGCGCACCTTAGTCCCCAAGTGACTTCATTGCTTTTTAACACATTAAAGAGGTCTCTTGCAGCCAATTTGCTCAATGTAATGCATCTTTTGATTTCTTGACTGCTGCCTCCATGGGTGTTGATTGTGGATCCAAGTAAAATGAAATCCTTGACAGTCTCGGTCTTTTGTCTATTTATCATGAAGTTGCTTATTGCTCCAGATGTGAGGAGTTTTGCTTTCTTTATGCTGAAGTATAATCCAAACTGAAGTTTATGGTCTTTGATCTTCATCTGTAAGTGCTTCAAGACCTCTTCACTTTCAGCAAGCAAGGATGTGTCGTCTACATAACGCATGTTGTTAATAAGTCTTCCACCAATCTTCTTCATATAGTCCAGGTTCTCAGATTATTTGCTCAGTATAGAGACTGAATAAATATGATCAAAGGATACTACCCTGACGCACACCTTTCCTGACATTAAACCACACAGTATCTCCTGTTCTGTTCGAATGACTGCCTGTTGATCCATGTACAGATTTCTAATGAGCACAATTAAGTGTTCCGGAATTCTCATTCTCTGCAATGTCATCTATAATTCGTTATGATCCACACGGTTGAATGCCTTAGCATAGGAAATAAAACACAGGTAAACATCTTCCTGGTATTCTCTGCTTTTATCCAGGATCCATCTGACATCAGCGATGGTACCTCGAGCCGCCCTTTGAAATATTCCATTCAGCTCTTTTACTTCATCATTTTTTTCCTTTTGCTTTAGCTACTTGACACTCAAAAGCAAGTTTCGAAGTCTCTTCTGACATATAGTTTGGTCTTTTCTTTCTCTCCTGTCTTTTTAATGACCTCTTGCTTTCTTCACGCATGATGTCCTTGATGTCATTCCACAACTCTTCTGGTCTTTAGTCATTAGTGTTCAAAGTGTCAAATCTATTCTTGAGATGGTCTCTAAATTCAGGTGGGATATACTCAAGCGTGTACTTTGGGTCTCGTGGACTTGTTCTAATTTTCATCAGTTGCAATTTAAACTTGCATATGAGTAATTGATGGCCTGTTTTGCAGTCAGTCCCTGGCCTTGTTCTGACTGATGATATTGAGTTTTCCATCATCTCTTTCCACAGCTGTAGTCGATTTGATTCCTGTTGTATTCCATCTGGCAAGGACCATGTGTATAGTCACCATTTATGTTGGCGAAAAAAGGTATTTGTAATGAAGACGGCATTGGTCTTGCAAAATTCAATCATTTGATCTCCAGCATAATTTCTATGACCAAGGCCATATTTCCCAGCTACCAATCTTTCTTCTTTGTTTCCAACTTTTGCATTCCAATCACCAGTAATTATCAGTTCACTCTGATTGCACGTTCAGACAATTTCAGACTTCAGTTATTGGTAAAAATCTTCAGTTTCTTCATCTTTGGCCATAGTGATTGGTGGGTAAATTTGAATACTAGTCATATTAACTGGTCTTCCTTGTAGACATATGGGTATTATCCTGTCACTAATAGGGCTGTACTTCAGAATAGATCTTAAAATGTTCTTTTTGATGATGAATGCAATGGCATTCCTCTTTAAGTTGTCATTCCAAGTATAGTAGATCACACAATTGCCTGATTCAAAAAGACCAATACCAGTCCATTTCAGCTCGCTAATGCCTAGGATACTGATGTTTATGTGTTCCATTTCATTTTTGACCATTTCCAATTTTCCTAGACTCATACTTTGTACATTCCAAGTTCTGATTATTAATGTATGTTTGCAGTTGTTTTTTCTCATTTTGAGTCGTGCCACATCAGCAAATGAAGGTGCCAAAAGCTTGACTCTATCTATGTTATTAAGGTCGACTCTACTTTGAAGGGACAGCTCTTCTCCAGTGGTATTTTGAGTGCCTTCCAACCTGAGGAGCTTATCTTCTGGGACTAAATCAGACAATGTTCCACTGCTATTTACAAGGTTTTCACTGGCTAATTCTCTTCAGAAGTGTATGACCAGGTCCTTCTTCCTACTCTGTCTAAGTCTGGAAGCTCAGTTGAAACCTATCTGCCATGGGTGATGCTTCTGGTGTTTGAATATTGGTGGCATAGCTTCCAGCATTATAGCAACATACAAGTCCCAAAGTACAACAAACTGACAGATCTTCAACCCTTCGCCTAGCTCCATGCACATACACAAATGGTCTTCCAGTATTCCCCATCATAAACTCATTGCCACCTACTTGATTCCAGCTTGTAGTGATCCCATAGGTCAGAGTAGAGTTGCCCCATAGAGTTTCCAAGGAGATCCTGGTGGATTTAAACTGCTGACCTTTTGGTTAGCAGTCGTAGCACTTAATCACTACGCCACCAGGGTTTCCTTTCCCATCATAGCAAACTAGAAATCCTTTATCTAGTGGGTGAAACTAGAAATCTAGAAATTTTGGTTGACATAACATTCTCCCACATCCCCCTCATAATTAACCCATCACTAAATCCATTTCATTTAACCCTCTAATATTCTTCAGGTCCCTTCTTATCCCTCCATCTTTTCCGCTACCACTATGGCAACGTAACCATTATAGATTATTGCTTCCTAATTCATCTCCTTGCATCAATTCCTCTAATTAAGTTTATTGTTCATACAGCAGCAGCCAGGCTTATTTTCTCAGAATGGGAATCTGATCACATTAACACTTCTTAACGGGTCTCATTGTTCTTAGGAGACAGGTGGAACTCCTTAACTCTGGCATCCTACCCAGGGAAATTTAAGTGCACACAGAGTAAAAGGGAGTGGGCTTAATTGCACCAAGCTGACAGGCATAAACCAAGATTATATTAAGGAATTAGGAATATATGATCATTCTACACACAAGTCCATTGGTTGTCTGACCTCTAACTTATTTCCCCAGGATCCTTTACACCATATACCCTATATCACTCAGCTCCAGCCACACACCCTCTTTTACGGTCTCCTCACTGTATTTCTTGAGCCATAAAGCTTTTATACATGCTATTTCTCTCTCTCTTTTTTATTTCTCTGCCTAGAAAACCCTCAGCCTCAGTTTCTTATCTATAAAATGGAGATAATAATAGCACCTATCTTGAAGAGTTATTTTAAGGATTAAAAGTTAATATTTAAAGTTAATAAGGTAATTGCCACTACTGTCACTGCTGCTCTCTTTATTTCTTTCTCTCTTTGCTTAGTTAACTTCACAGATCCTTCAAGTTATCAGTTCCTCAGAGATTCTCTCCTAACCTCCCAATGAACTTATTTATTCAACAAATATTTATTGTGGATATATTATGTGGCAAGCAGGTCCTATGCTAGGAAAAGGGATAAAAGAAAATATTTGGAATAAAAAAGGAGGTGAGGTGAAGATGGCGGAGTGGACAGACACTTCCAGCAAGTTCTCTTACAACAAAGACCTGAAAAACAAGTGAAATGAGTATACTTATGACAAGCGAGGAGCACTGAACATCAAAGGCAAGGTTAGAAAATGAACTGAGGGGCAGGGTGAAGAAGAGATAGTTCAGAAGCTGAGAGGAGTTATTGGACCTGAATCATTGGGAGCTCTCAGGCACCATTCCCAGGAGTGGCACCGGCAGGCTGGTTCTAGTGTTTGGCCGCAGTTTCCTCAGGGAAAAGCAGCCAGCCACACAGCCTACTCACGCATCCAGAACCAGAGAAGAACGGCGCTCTCGGCAAAACCTAAGTGCTTGCATATACTTTACCCTGCCTCCCGCCCCCTGCTTCTGAGCCACCTTCAGTGGCTGATTTCCCTGGGCCTAAGATATGCCCTGTTGAATGCCTAGAGCCATTCTCCCGGCCTTGGGGAAGGAATAAATTTGCAAGTGGGGGAAAAGATAATTAGCCAGCTACAACAACTGGGAGAGCCCAGGACAGAAGTGACTTCTTTCCAGGCATAAATTGTCCATGAACTTTGAGTACCTTTTGCCTCTGCATGGACTCTGTGGGCCTATTTCAGGAGAATAGGACCTTGTTGGTAGACTACAACTAACTGTTTCAGCAGTGCAGTGGAGAGGTGGGTGATTGATGTTTGACATTGCTTTGCCTATTAAACAGGGAGCTCACCTACCCACATCAGGGGACTAAGGACTGGTGGCTCCATTCAGGTCAGCCAGACACCCGCGATGGGGGTCCAAGGATAACTGGTACCTCCCAGTCCTTAAAACCAAAAACATTGCGTGTCCATGGTCAATCTACAGAACACACCCACCCATACTCTCTAGAGAAGAAGGACACAGTTCTGTAATAGACACTTGGGGGAAGATTCTCAACCCCTGTCTTGTTCAGAGTGTGACCCCCTGCTGCAACCAGACACTGGTACCTACACCAATCGCCCCTGCCCTCTAAGACTGTAGTACAGAGCCAGTACCACACACGTGATGATCAGCTACCTGGACACTTAAGCTGAATTCATACAAGAAAAATGAAAAAACTCCTAGACTGACATAGCTGATAACAGGCCTAGCCATCTGGGGACAGGATGTCAGAGCTCCAAAAGGGAAAATAATCAAGCTAGCTCACTCAAACAACCCATTTGGGCATATCAAAACAAAACAAAGCAAGAAGCTACGACACAGTAAGCTAACATAAAAATAAACTAATAAAATAACTTACAGATGGCTCAGAGACAACAGTCAATATCAAGTCACGTAAAGACACAGACCATGATAGCCTCAACAAGCTCTCAAAACAAAGAATCAAGGGATCTTCTAGATGAAAGTGCCTCCCTGGAATTACCAGAGGCACAATACAAAAGATTAATATACAGAACCCTTCAAGACATCAAGAAGGAAATCAGGCAATATGCAGAACAAGCCAAGGAACACACAGATAAAGCAGTTGAAGAAACTAAAAAGATTATTCAGGAACATAATGAAAAATTTAATAAGCTGGAAAAATCCATAGACAGACAGCAATCAGAAATTCAGATGATTAACAATAAAATTACAGAAGTAGACAACTCAGTAGAAAGTCAGAGAAGCAGAATTGAGCAAGTGGAAGGCAGAATTTGTGAACTTGAAGGTAAAGAACTTGGCACCAATATATATGAAGAAAAATCAGATAAAAGAATTAAAGAAAATGAAGAAACTGTAAGAATCATGTGGGAATCTATCAAGAGAAATAACCTATGAGTCATTGGAGTACCAGAACAGGGAGGGATATAAGAAAATACAGAGAAAATTGTTGAAGATTTGTTGGCAGAAAACATCCCTGATATTGTGAAAGATGAGAAGATATCTATCCAAGATGCTCATTGAACTCCACACAAGGTAGATTTTAAAAGAAAGTCACCAAGACATATTATAGTCAATCTTGCCAAAACCAAAGAAAAGAGAGAATTTTAGGAGCAGCCAGGGATAAACAAAAAGTCATCTACAAAGGAGAGTCAATAAGAATAAGCTTGGACTACTCGGCCAAAACCATCTAGGCAAGAAGGCAATGGGACTACTTATATGAAGCATTGATGGAAAAAAAATAGCCAGCCAGGAATCATATATCCAGCAAAACTGTCTCTCAAATATGAAGGTGAAATTAGGACATTTCCAGATAAAAAAACTTTAGGGAACTTGTAAAAACCAAACCAAAAGTACAAGAAATACTAAATACCAAAAGGAGTTCCTTGGTTAGAAAATCAATAATATCAGATATCAAACCAAGACTAGAACACTGGGCAGAGTAAACAGAAGTCAAGGCAGACAGGGAAATCACAAAAATAAATCAAGATTAAAAAAAATGCTCAAAACAGGGAAACAGCCATGTCATTGCGTAAAAGAATACAACATTAAATCAATAAAGAGAGACTAAAAAAAAAACAAAAAAAAAAAATTTTTTTTTTTTTTTTTTTAAGACATGTAGTCATAGATCTTCCATATGGAAAGGACGACAAGGTAATACAAAAAAACAAAAGTTAGGTTTAAATTTAGAAAAATAGGGGTAAATAATAAGGTAACCACAAAGGAGACAAACTATTCTACACATCAAAATAAAATACAAGAAAAAAGTACTCAGCAGAAACAAAATCAACAACAACAAATATGAGGAAAGGACAATAAATAAAAATAATCTACTCAGCACATAAAATTAAGTGGGAAAAAGAAACTGTCAACAACACACAAAAAAAGGCATCAAAACGACAGCACTGAATGCATACCTATCCATAATTACGCTGAATGTAAGGAGACTAAATGCAGCAATAAAGAGACAGAGCGTGGCAGAATGGATTTAAAAACACAATCCGACTATATGCTGCCTACAAGAGACACGTCTTAGACTTAGAGACACAAACTAACACTCAAAGGATGGAAAAAAGTATATTAAGCAAACAACTATCAAAAAAAAGCAATATTTATTTCTGACAAAATGTACTTGAAAGTTAAATCCATCATAAAGGATGAGGAAGGACACTATACAATGATTAAAGGGACAGTACACCAAGAAGACATTTTTTTATACCAAGAAGATATTACCATATTAAATATTTATGCATTCAATGACAGGGCTGCAAGATACATAAAACAAACTCTATCAGCTTTGAAAAGTGACATAGACAGCTCCACAATAGTAGTAGGAGACTTCAACACACCACTTTTGGTGGAGGACAGGAAATCCAGAAAGAAGTTCAATAAAGACACGGAAGATCTAAATGCCACAATCAACCAACTTGACCTCATAGACATATACAGAACACTCCACCCAAGAGCAATCAAGTATACTTTCTTTTCTAGTGCACATTGAACATTCTTGTAGAATAGACCACATATTAGGCCATAAAGCAAGCCTTAGCAGAATCCAAAACATTGAAATATTACAAAGCATCTTCTCTAACCATAAGGCCATAAAAGTAGAAATCAGTAACAGAAGAAGCAGGGAGAAGAAATCAAACACTCGGAAACTAAAAAAATACCCTGTTCAAAAAGACTGGATTATAGAAGTTATTAAGGCTGGATTAAAGGGATTCATAGAACCCAATGAGAATGAAAACACTTCCTATAAGAAACTTTGGGACACAGTGAAGGCAGTGCTCAGGGATCAATTTATATCATTAAATGCAGACACAGTGAAAGAAGAAAGGGCCAAAACCAAAGAATTATCCCTACAACTTCAACAAATAGAGCAACAAAAGAAACCCTTAAGCACCAGAAGAAAACAAATAAAAAACATTAAAATAAAACTAAATGAAATAGAAAACAGAAAAACAATTGGAAGAATTACCAAGACCAAAAGTTGTTTCTTTGAAAAAATCAACAAAATTGATAAGCCATTGGTCAAACTGACAAAAGAAACACAGGAGAGGAAGTGAATAACCCAAATAAGAAATGAGATGGGTGATATTACAACAGACCCAACTGAAATTAAATGAATCATATCAGATTGCTATTGAAAATTGTATTCAAACAAATTTGAAAACCTAGAAGAAATGGATGAATTCCTAGAAACACACTACCTACCCAAACTAACACAATCAGAAGTAGAACAACTAAATAGACCCATAACCAAAAAAGAGATTGAAAAGGTAATCAAAAAACTCCCAACAACAACAAAAAAAGCCCTGGCCCTATCTCTTCACTGCAGAGTTCTACCAAACTTTCAGAGAAGAGTTAACACCACTACTACTAAATGTATTCCAGAGCATAGAAAAGGACAGAATACTCCCACACCCATTCTCTGAAGCCAGCATATCCCTGATACCAAAGCCAGGTAAAAAAAGACTCCACAAAAGAAGAAAATTACAGACCTATATCCCTCATGAACTTAGATGCAAAGATCCTCAACAAAATTGTAGCCAATAGAACTCAACAACATATCAAAAGAAATAATTCACCATGACCTAGTGGGATTCATACCAGGTATGCAGGGATGGTTCAACATTAGAAAAACAATTAATATAATCCATTATATAAGTAAAACAAAAGACAAGAATCACATGATCTTATCAATTGTTGCAGAAAAGGCATTTGACAAAGTTCAACACCCATTCATGATAAAAACTCTCAGCAAAATAGGAATAGAAGGAAAATTCCTCAACGTAATAAAGGGCATTTATACAAAGCCAATAGGCAACATCATCCTAAATGGAGAAAGCCCGAAAACATTTCTCTTGAGGTCGGGAATCAGAGATGGATGCCCCTTATCACTACTCTTATTCAACATTGTGCTGGAGGTCCTAGCCAGAGCAATTAGGCTAAATAAAGAAATAAAGGGCATCCAGACTGGCAAGGGAGAAGTAAAAGTATTTCCATTTGCAGATGACATGGTCTTATACACAGAAAACCCTAAGGACTCCTCAAGAAAACTACTGAAACTAATAGAAGAGTTCAGCAAAGTATCGGGATACAAGATAAACATACAAAAATCAGTTGAATTCCTCTACACCAACAAAAACAACATCGAAGAGGAAATCACCAAATCAATACCATTTACAGTAACCCCCAAGAAGATAAAATACTCAGGAATAAATCTTACCACAGATATAAAAGTCTTATACAAAGAAAACTACAAAACACTTCTGCAAGAAACCAAAAGAGACCTACTTAAATGGAAAAACATCCTTGCCCATGGATAGGAAGAGTTAACATTATAAATACTTCTATTCTACCAAAAGCGATCTATACATTTAATGCAATTCTGATCCAAATTCCAATGACATTTTTTAATGAGACGGGGAAACAAAACACCAACTTCATATGGAAGGGGAGGAGGCCCCGTGTAAGTAAACCATTACTGAAAAAGAAGAACAAAGTTGGGGGCCTCACTCTGATTTTAGAACCTATTATACCACTGCAGTATTCAAAAGAGCCTGGTACTGGTACAACAACATATGCATAGACCAATGGAACAGAATTGAGAACCCAGACATAAATCCATCCACATATGAGCAGTTGATATTTGACAAAGGCCCCAAAGCAGTTAAATGGGGAAAAGATAGTCTTTTTAACAAATGGTGTTGGCATAACTGGATATCCATCTGCAAAAAAATGAAACAAGACCCATACCTCACACCTGTCACAAAAACTAACTCAAAATGGACCAAAGACCTAAATATAAAATCTAAAATGATAAAGATCAGGAAGAAAAAATAGGGACAATGTTAGGAGCCCTAATGTATGATATAAACAGTATACAAAACATTATTAACAAAGCAGAAGAAAAACTAGATAACTGGGAGCTCCTAAAAATCAAACACCTATGCTCATCCAAAGACTTCACCAAAATAGTAAAAAGTATCTACAGACTAGGAAAAAGTTTTTAGTTATGACATTTCCGATCAGCGCGTGATCTCTAAAATCTACATGATACTGCAAGAACTCAACTACAAAAAGATAAATAACCCAGTTAAAAAACAGGCAAAAGATATGAACAGATAATTCACTAAAGAAGACATTCGGGTAGCTCACAGATATATGAGGAAATGCTCACGATCATTAGCCTTTAGCGAAATGCAAATCAAAACTGCAATGAGATTCCATCTCACTCTAACAAGGCTGGCATTAATCCAAGAAACACAAAATAATAAATGTTGGAGAGGTTGTGGAGAGACTGGAACACTTACACACTGCTGGTGGGAATGTAAAATGGTACAACCACTTTGGAAATCGATTTGGCGATTCCTTAAAAAGCTAGAAATAGAACTACCATACGATCCAGCAACCCCACTCCTTGGAATATATCCTAGAGAAGTAAGAGCCTCTACACGAACAGATATATGCACACCCATGTTCACTGCAGCACAGTTTACAATAGCAAAAAGATGAAGCAACCAAGGTGCCCATCAAGAGATGAATGGATAAATAAATTATGGTATATTCACACAATGGAATACTACGCATCGATAAAGAACAGTGATGAATGCGTGAAACATTTCATAACATGGAGGAATCTGGAAGGCATTATGCTAAGTGAAATTAGTTGCAAAAGGAGAAGTACTATATAAGACCACTATTATAAGAACTCGAGAAATAGTTTAAACAGCAAAGAAAATATTCTTTGATTTTTATGAGAGGGGGGAGGGCAGGACAGTGGGAGAGAGGTATTCACTAATTAGATAGTAGATAAGAACTATTTTAGGTGAAGAGAAAGACAACACACGATACAGGCGAGGCAACGCAACTGGACTAAACCAAAAACAAAGAAGTTTACTGAATAAACTGAATGCTTTGAAGGCCAGTGTAGCAGGGGTGGGGGTTTGGGGACCACGGTTTCAGGAGACACCTAAGTAAATTGGCATAATAAAATCTATTAAGAAACATTGTATATTCCACTTTGGAGAGTGGTGTCTGGGTTCTTAAATGCTAGCTAGCGGTCATCTAAGATTCATCAATTAATCTCAACCCACCTGGACCAAAGGAGAATGAAGAACACCAAGGACACAAGGTAATTACAGGCCCAAGACACGGAAAGGGCCACATAAACCAGAGACTACATCAGCCTTAGACCAGAAGAACTAGATGATGCCCAGCTATAACTGATGACTGTCCTGACAGGGAACCCATCAGAGAACCCCTGAGGGAGCAGGAGAGCAGTGGGATGCAGACTCCAAATTCTTGTAAAAAGACCAGACTTAATGGTCTGACTGAGACTGGAAGGACCCAGGTGGTCATGGCCCCCAGATCTTCTGTTGGCCCAGGACTGGAACCATTCCCAAAGCCAACTCTTCAGACAGGGATTGGACTGGACAATGGGTTGGAGAGGGATGCTGGTGAGGAGTGAGCTTCTTGGATCAGGTGGACACTTGAGACTATGTTGGCATCTCCTGTCTGGAGGGGAGATGAGAGGGTAGAGGAGGTTAGAAGCTGGCAGAAAAGACATGAAAAGAGAGAGTGGATGGAGGGAGCGGGCTGTCTCGTTAGAGGGAGAGCAATTGGGAGTATGTAGCAAGGTGTATATAAGTTTTTGTGTGAGAGACTGACTTGATTTGTAAACTTTCACTTAAAGCACAATAAAAATTAAAAAAAAAAATCTGTGTCCTTGTGGAGCTGATATTTTAACGGTAAAAATAAGTAAACAATAGACTATGTTATGTGGCAATCAGTGCTGGAGTAAAACCAAGGAGGAAAAAGGATTTGAGAATACCAGATATTTGATATTTCGATTTAAAATAGGATGATCTGGAAAGGCCTTACTGAGAAGATTGTATTTGAACATGGGCCTTAAGAAGGCAAGAGGGAAAGCTATTCAGTAATTGGGAAAGACAGTTAAGGTAAAGAGAAGAGCAGCGCAAAGGCCCTGAGGCAGGAACATGTCTAACGTGTTCAAGGAATTTAAAATTGAAGAAAAATGAGTGGAGAAAAAGAATGGGAGTTAGGTCGGAGAGGAAATAAATATTTTTGTCTCTGTGTGATAAGGAAAGCCTTAGGAGCAGAAGAGTACCTGATCTGATTTCTAAAGGCTCTCTCTGGGTATAGTTTCAAGAGTAGGCTAATCGGGAAAGGACTGAAGATGGAAGACCGAATCCCCCTCTTTTCAGCATAACACCATGGAAATCTTCTTCAAAGTGCTTGTCATATTGGTAATTTACATTTGTTTGTATGATTATTTGATTGCCTGTCTTTTTCACCAGACCATAAACTCTGTGAAGGTAGGAATCATCTATGTTTTTACTGACCATTATATTATCAGGGTTAAATACATATCCTGAAAACAGTTGCCCAAAAAATATTTGTTCAATTGAGTGAATGAATGTCCGTAGAGTAGTATATTCTAACTTTGATTACTTTAACAGATTACAAACTCCTAGATAGCATTTGCAGAGAAAATATTGAAGTTTTCAAAGATTTCATTTCACTTGGGTCCACGATTAACACCCATAGAAGCAGCAGGCAAGAAATCATACAATGTATTGCCTCTGTCAAATCTGCTGCAAAAGACCTTTTGAAAGTGTTAAAAAGCAAAGATGTCACTTTGAGGACTAAGGTGTGCCTGATCCAAGCCATGGTATTTTCAATTGCTTTTTTTTTTCTTTCCATATGCATGGGAAAACTGGACAATGAATAAGGAAGACTGAAGAAGAAATGATGCCTTTGAATTATGGTGTTGGTGAAAAATACTGAATATACCATGAACTGCCAGAAGAACAAACAAATGTGTCTTGGAAGAAGTACAGCCAGAATGCTCCTTAGAAGCGAGGATGAGGAGACTTTGTCTCGTGTACTTTGGACATATTATCAAGAGGAATCAATCCCTGGAAAAGGACATCATGCTGGGTAAAGCTCAAGTTCTGGGTTCAGGCCCAGTGTGACTTTTGCCAATAAAGGCAAGGTAAGAAACAAACAAACAAAAAAGAAACAAAGAGAGGATTTATTCCAAGCTTGTGCCCAAGCTGAGGAGGAGAAGAATGGAGTCCTCAGCTTCTGCTGTCTTGGGTTACACAAATCAGATCTTTTATACTCTGAGGAAGGAGGAAGTCCTTAACAAATCATACAACTACAGGTTTCTACTTTTTCTAACATACTATGGAAGCACTTGGAAACTCTGTGGGGCAGTTCTACTCTGTCTTATAGGGTCGCTGTGAGTCGGAATCAACTCCATGGCACTAGGTGGGTGGGTGCGGAAGCACAATACAATCCTAACCTCATTATAATGTTAGCATGTCTGATTATCCTGTTAAATCTCTGCCTAGGGGAGTGATTTTTACTATGTTAATAAGTCCTTTTTTCTGATCTTTGGGCTCAAGGTTCTGGAGCAAGGGTTGTTAATACTTGACACCTGGCCTCTTGTGGTTAATGTTCTCAAAGTTTAACGGGGAGTTGCTGTTTTGTTCTTAGCAAGTTTCGTGTAAACTACGCTTTTGCAGGATGGTATCAGACCCTCAACAAGGTAGATTGACACAGGGCTGCAACAGTGTCTCAAGTACAGCAATGATTGTGAGGATGGCACAGGACTGGGCAGAGTTTCCTTTGTTGTACATGGGGTTGTTACGAATCAACTCGATTGCACCTAACAACAACAACAGGTAATGTTTGAAACTATATTTTTTCATTCTTTCAATTTCCACCACACCTAGGTTATGGTCTTGTGCATCATAAGCACTCAATATACCTTTGCTAACTTGATTTGCTCTTCCCTAGTCAATTGTTACATCTTCTATAACTTTTCTTGAAGAAAAATCCTCTAATAATAAAAGAAAACTTCCAGAAAGTCAAGATAAGCTTTAAAAAGTCTAAACAGGGGAACATGAACTCTTAAGGTTTACATATTGCCAGAAACTATGAAATTCACACAAGGGAGAACCAATGATGGATTTTTTTCTCCTGTCTTTTGGGAAATAAAACTCAATAATAGAAGTTTATTTATAATCATAGCTGCAAAATTGCCTCTAGGAAAGCAATAATAATAGGGCAAGCTATCTTGTTTTCTTACAAATCTAATTAAAAGAAAGAAAGAAACAAAGAAAACTCAATCAGATTTGCCAAAAATACATTGTGAAAACCAAACCTACACTTTTACCAAATGGAATTTTAGTCCAGGTTACTAACTTCTCAGCATTATACTATACAAATGCATGCATTAATTGGTTGGCTGAAATATACAATAATAATACATTTTCTGCATGCAAATACTTGATAAATTTTAAAAGCACAATAAATGTATTATTTATTCTTCTCTGGTTTTTCACTGGGCTGAAAATATGTTATCTTTTTATATGCGAGGCTTAGGAATACCATCTAAACTAGACCAAGAATGGAATCTTCACTGTCTCTGATTATTTTTTCCTCTCTAAAGATACATTTACTTTAAAATTGCTGATGTGAGTTCTCTTTCACTATGTGATGAATTTCCTTGACTAAATCAAAACAAATCCTAATTTCTTTCCATGAACAATTTGTATGCAAATCATGAAGCATATGCAGCTTTCCTATAACTGAGAGGTTCCAACGAGTTGTTATGCTTCCTTTTCAGAAATGTCCTTCAATACGCTTTCATCTTGGTTACAATTAGTGGAGGTTTAATAGAACGCATGTAGTGATTCTTTCATGATTGGACAAGCAGTGAGATAGACTTAAAACAAAATTTTCAAATCACTTCCCTTTGACCTGTTTTCTGAGCATAAACTATAAATGGATCAAAACAATTTTCCTAGGCACTAACAAAATCAAACATATAGTTTATAAAGCTATGGAGTTTTAGCACTATCACTTAACTAAATACGCTCCCCACTCCCAAATCTATCCAAATTAGAGAGAACAGAGACAATTTCATTTATCTTTCATTCTCAGTCTTTCATTTCATTGATTTTGATTATTTTTCCACTAAGAACATTTTCAGAAATATTTATGAAATCATATGAAAGCAGCGCTAGCACCCTGGGTATGTGACCTGTGCAGTCACACAGAGTCTTGTACTTAGAAGGGCCCCAAATACAATTTAATTCTCTGCTGTTGCCATTGTGAAGGTGTTACCGATTTTTTAACAAGAGGCTCTACATTTTTATTTTGCACTGAGATCCACAAATTATGTAGCCAGTTCAGACAAGAAGTAAATTGGTTACTCCATTACTTAAGCCAGCAGATAATATGAAAATGTCTGAACAAAGAGGAAAGCAAAAGTTGGAGTGATAAACCTTCAGGTTCCAAGTCAGTAGCGGAAAGAAATGAGATATATAATGCAACCCTTTGTGCAAATATTTTTAACAAAATATTCTTTGTTACTAAGTTTTTAAGAAAAGAAAATTTTTCAGTGTTACAGAAAATGGATCCTAAACAGACTCAATCGAGAACATATCCTGAAAAGTTTCAAAAAAAAACTATTTTGCTTTCTTCTATAGTTCTTCTGAAGTATTCCCTTACCTTAACATTCTAGATTTTTACCAAAGACAAATGAAGAAAGACAGTAGACAGTATAATTCTCAAAAGATTTGTCAATGAGGAATCTTGGGAATACTCTTTTAAACAAAAACAAAATAAAGTTAGAAATGTAAATACTACAGAATATATATAAGCAAAAGACTTTCTCCTATTAGCTTCTCTGAGGTCACCTTTCCAAAAGTCCTTTCTCTGGGACTATTCAGAACATTAGTTAAGAGTTCAGGCTTCGCAATCAGACAACTTGGGCTGGTATTTGACTCTTATAGTTAATAGATGTGTCATTTGAGGCGAATTCATTTATCCTTGGCAGACTCAGTTTTCTCATCAATAAAGCTTTTGTGAAGATTAAATGATACAGTATAATAATAAAATAAGCAAAAGAACTGACTAAAATAAATTCTTCCTAAATGTTCATTCCCTCAGATCTAGGGTTAAAGCGATTAACCCAGGGTACAGGGAGCAGTCACCCATCAGAACTCAGCAGGGGCTGAGAGGCTGGCCCTGCCAATAAAACCAAAACCAAATCCATTGCCGTTGAGTCTATTCTGACTCATAGTGACCCCATAAGACAGAGCAGAACTGCCACATACAGTTTCCAAGGAATGCCTAGTGGATTTGAACTGGTGACCTTTTGATTTGGAGGTGTAGCCTTAACTACTACGCCACCAGGGTTTCAGAGGTTTTAAATCATGCAAGGTGCTATGTCTAAAGATAAGTGTAGTTGTGGCTCAGGCAACCCTGAGTGTCTAATCAGTGAAGGAACCCAATAGCTAGGAGCCCTGGGGGCACTACTCAAGAATGAAGCAGGCAGGTGATTATCTTCTGGGCAATCTGGACTCCACATTTAAGAAGTCTAACAAAATGAAGAAGGGAAAGAAAGGAAGAGACTAAACAAAGCCCATATCTGGAAATTTTTTATGAGGAAATTATAATTCCAAGATGGCTTCAGATTGAGTCAGCCAGCCATTCATTTACAATGCCTACTCTGAGCCAAGCACAGGAGACAAAGAGAGAGGCCTCGTCCTTGGATTTAAGATTTCTGCCTAAGGTGAGAGACAAATAAATAAATACATGATATCAGCGTAGGAAGAGAATATCAACATTACCCAGAGATAAATCTGGTATTACGGGCATAAACAGGAGCGGCTAGATGCGGGGAGCAACTTCTTAAGGTGAGGATGAAGATAGAAATGGCCTAAAGGACCATTTGGTAAGGTTTAGCTTAGATACTTTGCCAATTAGAAAATAGTCCAGAATAATCAGGAATTGACCGCTTGTTTGAAACTGTCCCTGCTACAATAACTCAAATTCTATTCTCACTTGTGTTTTATTTGGAGTGAAAATGTACAAGACCTCCTGGCCATGTTACTTCTAGTAAGCCTGCAGCAGCTAGTAGTCTAGTCATAAATAACCTTCGTAGAAGATACTGTTTTTTTTTTTTTCCTTATATTTTGTTAGAAGTCAACTCATTTCTGTTGCAATTTCTTGAACACATTCTGTGATAAGCCCTGTATCGTACACAAATGCGGCACCCTGAACCCAAACAGGCCAATGCAAAAATACTGTTGGAGATGTATGTCTTAGGATGGAGGATCAATAAGGAGCCAGAAAGACCTCTAGCCACAAATGTCTAGACAGGTAACTGCTTATATTAATTGAGACTGATGGTGATTTATCCTATTTCTAATGATCACTAGGAAAGAAGTTCCACAATTTCTCTGTATTTATGCAGCCTTCATGACTTTCTTCTTATAGCCATATGCTTCATAAATTAAAAATACATAAACATATATAATTCCATAGATTTGACACATTGAACACTAATGACTGAAGACCGGAATAATTGTGGAATGATATCATACATGAAGAAAGTAAAAAGTCATTAAAAAGACGGGAAAGAAAGAAAAGACCACAGTGGGTGTCAGAAGACACTCTGTAAGTTGTTTTTAAACTAGAGTAGCTAAAGAGAAAAGAAGAAATGTTGAAGTAAAACAGCTAAACAAAAGATTTCAAAGAGGGGCTTGAGAAAATGAAGTATTATAGTGACATGCGCAAAGATCTGGAGATAGAAAACCAAAAGGGAAGAACACACTTGGGATTTCTCAAGTTAAAAGAACTGAAGAAAAAATTCAAACCTCGAGTTGATATAGTGAAGGATTTTATGGGGAAAATATTAAACAATGCAAGAAGTATCAAAAGAAGATGGAAGGAATACACAGAGTCACTGTACCAAAAAGAACTGATCAATGTTCAATCATTTCAGGAGATAGCATATGATCAAGAACCATACTGAAGGAAGAGGTCCAAGTTGCACTGAAGGAAAAAACAAAGCTTCAGGAATTGACAGAATATAAATTGAGATGTTTCAACAAATCGATGCTGCACTGGAGGTGCTTTCTTATGTATGCCAAGAAATTTGGAAGAAAGCTACCTGGCCAACCGACTGGAAGAAATCCATACTTCTACCCATCTCAAAGAGAAGTGATCCAACAGAATGTGGAAATTATCAAACAATATCATACACAAGTAAAATATTGCTGAAGATCATTCAAAAGTGGTTGTAGCAGTACATTGGCAGGGAACTGCCAGAAATTCAGGATGGATTCAGAAGAGGAGGTGGAACAAGGGATATCATTGCTGAAGTCAGATGTATTATGGCTGAAAGCAGAGACTACCAAAAAGATGTTTACCTGTGTTTGATTGACTTTGCAAAGGCATTCGACTGTGTGGATTATAACAAATCATGTATAACGTTGTGAAGAATGATAATTTCAGAACACTTAATTGTGCTCATGGGGAACCTGTACATAGACCAAAGGGCAGTAGTTCCAACAGAACAAGAGGATATTGCATAAAGTCAAGAAAGGTGTGCATCAGGAATGTATCCTTTCACCATATTTATTCAGTCTGTATGCTGAGCAAATAATCCAAGAAGCTGTACTATATGAAAAAGAAAATGGCATCAAGATTGGAGGAAGACTCATTAACAACCTGCAATATAGAGATGACACAACCTTGCTTGCTGAAAGTGAAGAAGATTTGAAGTATTTACTCATGAGGATCAAAGACCACAGGCTTCAGTATGGATTACACCTTAACATAAAGAAAACAAAACCCTTCACAACCTGACCAATAAGCAACATCATGATAAACGGAGAAAAGATTGAAGTTGTGAAGGACTTCATTTTACTTGGATCCACAATCAACACCCATGGAAGCAGCAGTCAAGAAATCAAACCATGCATTGCATTGGGCAAATCTGCTGCAAAACACCTCTTAAAAGTGTTAAAAAGCAAACACATCACTTTAAGGACTAAGGTGCACCTGACTCAAGCCATGGTGTTTTCAATTGCATCATATGCACGTGAAAAAGCTGGACAATGCACAAGGAAGACTGAAGAAGAATTGATGCCTTTGAATTATGGTGTTGGTGAAAAATATCGAATATACCATGGACTGCCAGAAGAACAAACAAATCTTGGAAGAAGTACAGCCAGAATGCTCCTTAGAAGCAATGATGGCAAGACTTCATCTCACATGTTTTGTACATGTTATTGGGAGGGACCAGTCTCTGGAGAAGGACATAATGCTTGATAAAGTACAGGGTCAGAGAAAAAGAGGAAGACCCTTAATGAGATGGACTGACACAGTGGCTGCAACAATAGGCTCAAGCATAGCAAGGATTGTGAGGATGGTGTAGAATTGGGCGGCGCTTCATTCTGCTGTACATAACATTTCTATGAGTCAGAATTGACTCCATAGCACTTCACAACAATAAAACAAAAGAAGTACTATCATCAGATATCCCTAGAACAGCTATTTATCTCTTAAAAGAACAAGGTAACCTGGAACCATAGAATCTCAATGTATATATAACATGAAACAGTAATCACAGAGTTTATCAAATTTAAAGACTGTTAATTCTTTAAGAGTAGAGAGAGAGCTATAATGCGAAGATGTACAGTTTCTATGTTGCTCACTCATAATTAGGCCAGAATGCTGTGAAGTTTGCAAATTCCTTTGCAACACACACCTACATATAATATATTGCATTAGTCATTTAGCAAAGATATTTATATAAAATTTTCTGTGTACAGACTATCAGTATTCAAAGGAGAGACCCAAAGAGACCAAAATTACATTTGTAGACCAATGGCAAGGCTCCCTTCTATTAACATGATAAAATGTCCTCAAGAACAGAAATCTCAAATTTGGCCCAGATCACATTATTTCCCTAATTACATTAAAAACAATTTACTGCTTTTTATATTTTCATAAAATATGCCAAGGGATTTTATTGTAGAAAGAAGTACTTGCATCTGTTTTTGTCATGTTTCAGGTATTACTGTTTATATATTTCAAGCTATTTTAATAGAAAAAAAATAGGAAGTTAATATATCTAACTTAGTTCACTGAAATCTAAGGGGACTAATAATTGGACTGATGTTTTTTCCAATAAGGAAGAAACTAATTAGGTAGTAATAATAATAACAATAATAAAACTCCTTTGGATATGACAGATTTTCCTCCTGACAGACAAGGAAGCTACAAGTTTGAATAATTTAACTGGTTATGCGAAATGAAAACTTATTAGTACAACTCAGACTAACTCCTAAATTGCGCTACATCTGTGACAGAACAATGATTAAAAGTCATGCTTTCAAGTATCAAACAGTTCTAAATTTAGCATGTGGTATAGTTAAAAGGTAATGATTTCTGTATCTGGAGATCAATTGTTAAAAAAAAGTCCAAAATGAACTCTTCCAACAATAAGCTGACCATCAAATTGAAATCCTTTCCTGACAAGAAATGTTATTTAACTGAGGGCCAAGTGTAATTAGAGCTATATCTAAAAGTTATCCACTCATCTGTCAGTTTGTCTTACTATGATGGCTTGGGTGTTGCTCTGATGTTGGAAGCTATGCCACTGGTATTTCAAACACCAGCAGGGTTACTCATGATAGACAGGTTTCAGAGGAGCTTCAAGATTAAGACAGACTAGGAAGAAGGATCTGGCAGTCTACTTCTGAAAAGATTGGCCAGTGAAAACATGAATAGCCGTGAAAAATTGCCTGATATAGTGCCAGAAAATGAGTCCCTCAGGTTGGAAGACAATCGAAATAAGACCAGGGAAGAACAGCCTCCTCAAAGTAGCTGTTGTTCTTGGTAGGGGCTGTCAAGTCGGTTCCAACTCATGGCAACCCTATGTACAACAAAACATGCCCAGTCCCACACCATCCTCACAATCATTGCTATGCTTCAGGCCATTGTTAGAGCCACTGTGTCAATTCATCTCATTGAGGGTCTTCCTCTCTTTAGCTGACGCTGCATTTTGCCAAGCATGATGTCCTCCTCTAGGGACTGGTCCCTTCTGATAACATTCCCAAAGTACATGAAATGAAGTCTTACCATCCTCACTTCTAAGGAGCATTCTGGCTGTACATCTTCCAAGACAAGTTTGTTTGTTCTTCTTGCAGTCTAGGGTATATTTGGTGTTCTTCACCAATGCCATAATACAAAGGCATCAATTTGTCTTCCTTATGAATTCTTCAATTTTTGCATGCATATGAGATGATTGAAAACACCATGGCTTGGGTCAGGTGCACTTTAGCCCTCAAAGTGACATCTTTGCTTTTGAAAACTTTAAAGTGTTCTTTTAAAGCAGGTTTGCCCAGTGAAATACATTATTTGATTTCTTGACTGCTGCTTCCATGCACACTGATTGTGGATCCAAGTAAAATGAAATTCTTAACAACTTCAATTTTTTCTCCGTTTATCATGATGTTGATTATCGGTCCAGTTGTGTGGATTTTCGTTTTCTTTATGTTGAGGTGTAATCCATACTGAAGGCCGTGGTCTTTGATCTTCATCAGTAAATGCTTCAAGTCCTCTTTGCTTTCAGCAAGCAAGGTTGTGTCATCTGCATAACGCAGGCTGTTAATGAGTCTTCCTTCAATCTTCATGCTGTTTTCTTCTTCATACAGTCCATCTTCTTGAATTATTTGCTCAGCATACAGATTGAATAAGTACAGTGAAAGAACACAACCCTGACACACACCTTTCCTGATATTAAACCAGCCAGTATCCTCTTGTTCTGTTCAAAAGATTGTTTTTTGATCTGTGTACAGGTTCCTCATGAGCACAATTAACTGTTCTGGAATTCCCATTCTTCGAAATTTTATCCAAAATTTATTATGATTCTTACAGTAGAATGTCTTTGCATGTTCAATAAAACATAGGTAAACATCTTTCTAGTATTCTCTGCTTTCAGCCAGGACCCATCCAACATCAGCAATGATATCTCTGTCCCATCTCCTTTTCTAAATCCTGCTTGAATTTCTGGAAATTCCCTGTCAATGTACTGCTGCAACTGCTTTTGAATTATCTTCAGCAATGTTTTACTTGTGTGTAATATTAATGATATTGTTTGATAATTTCTGCATTCTGTTAGATCACCTTTCTCTGGAATGGGCACAAATATGGTTCTCTTCCACTTGGTTGGCCAAGTAGCTTTCTTCCAAATTTCTTGGCATAGATGAGTGAGCACCTCCAGTACTGCATCTGTTTGTTGAAACATCTCAGTTGGTATTTGTTGTATCCTGGAGCCTTGTTTTTCACCAATGCCTTTTGGAATTCCTGTTACATGTAAATTAATCCGTTTGGATGGTGTTCAAAATTCCTCTTAGACTTTCTTCATTCTTTTTTTTCTGATTTTTCCTCAAACAAATTAGTATTATGAGATTTATTCTCTATTTTGCTGATTCTTTCTTCCACTGACTCATTTCTACTTCTATGTTCTTCCACTGAGTTATTCATTTCTGATATTTTGTTGTTGATCTTCTGGATTTCTAGTTATTGTTTTTGTGTGCTTTCTAACTGTATTTATTTCGTCATTTTGTTCTTGTATTGTTTTCATGAATTATTTTAGGGTTTTGTCTGTGTTTTCCTTGATCTCTTTGGACTCTTAAAATAAGCCACTTGAATTCTTTATCAGGTAGTTCTATTACCATTTCTTCTTCAGGTAGTTTTTCTGTCACTTTATTTTGCTCAATGATTTGAGCCATCTTATCACATCTCTTCATATTATTTGTTATTGTTTGCTGTCTCCTAGGCATTGTGTTGTAAAATTTTTTATTTAGGTATTTCTCTTTTGAGTACATATATGTTTGGTGATGATATTTTTGTTTTATTTTGATATATCAGGAGTTTTGTGTCTCTCTAGAATGTCTTCCTTTCTATTATTTTAAGTGTTGTTGTTTTGTGATGCTGGTCTATGTGTGACTTTGGTGGTGTTGGTTGGCTGGACATGATTTCCTCTCACTAATGGTTGTGGTGAGTCACACTCACATGAGAGACTTCTGTGGTTAAGCTTATATGTCTTCCCTTACCATATTGAGTGGAGGTAGGGGGGCAGGTTCTTTCCCTGACATTGTGTGACAAGTGTTGGATTGTCAGGGTGCCTCCACAGCCCTTGTGGGACCATAGGGTCCTTCCATGTCGGTACCCACCGTTATCTGGTGGGCCAGGCAGGACACCTCCATATCTGCTGTGAGGGAGTGCTACCCAAATGGATGGGGCAGGCCCACTATGCATGCACAAATTGGTATCTCAATAGGTGGTAGAGGGTCAAGAGATTTCAGTGCACGTACAGCCAACCTCCAGGAACTGTCTGGGTGTGGGAAGTGTGACGTTGCATCTGGATGGATGTTTGATGAGGACACTAAGTTCTGCTGCTTGTCATTTGACAGAGGTGCAGATGGCTCTTGTCGGAATGGGACTGGCATTGCTGATGAGTTGGCGTGCCTGGCTAGTCACCAGGCATGGGAGCAGGGAGTATTCTCGCTGATCACTGGGTTAGGCACTGTGTGTATACATCACTGGTTGCTGGGTGATGGGGTGAGGATGGATGAGTCACCAGTCACTTGGTAGGTGGCATAGGAGCTTGCACTGCTGGTTTCTGGGTGCAGGAATGGGGGGAGCTCATGTCACTGGTCGCTGATCTGGCAGCATGGGAGTGCGCACTGCTGACCACTGTGTGGTGCAGTGGCAGGGGGTGACGGGTGAGGTGACTTTGTTCTGCCAATTCCCAGTTTGGTGCTGTGGGTAATGCACACCACTGAGTGCCAAGGGAGCAGGATGGGGGGGCAGACAGTGTGGGTGTGCTGTGCTGGCTGCCAGTCTGGTGGTGCAGGGTGTGAGCCGCCTATCACTGGGTGATCAGGGTAGTGGGGAAGGGAGAGTGGGGAGGGTGCACAGTTCTGGCCATTGATCTGGCAGCATGGGTGTATGCCACATGTCACTGAGTGGGGGATGCACTGACAGTCGCTGGGTGGGTGGGTAGGTACTCATCAATGGTTGCAGGTGGGATGAGGGGGCACATTGCTCATCACTGGGAAGGTGGATGGGAGGCAGTATGTGCCTCTGGTCAGTGGCATGGGTGCCAAGGTGCTCCCCATAAAGTGCAGCTGGCAATCAGGACCTGGCCTCAACCAAATATGAGGAGGAGGGAGGCTGTCCAGAGTCCAGTTGTGTGGGGGATTTTCAGCTACCACAAAACCTTCAGAAAACTAAAGTTATAATATAGCTATTTAATATATGATTTTGTGAACATGCTTGGGTCTATTTAAAGTTAATTTATCAGACAAAAACAAGTCTTATGGTCGTCAACCTGAACCTCTGCATCTCTGGACAAGTAAAATTTGATGTAGAGATGTTTCTTTTCCTTATGTTCCTAGACCATTAATGGGTTGCTTAGGCTTCTTTTTCTTAAAAATTGTGACAGATTCCATTCAACCCTGTCTCCAAAATTGATAGGGTAAAGAAGATAATTCTACTGTCAAAAGAACTGATTCAAAATGGAAGGAAATGCATGGAATTCTAAGTTATAAAAATTAGGTAGAATGTTTAGAAAACTTTTTTTTTTTATTGTACTTTAGATGAAGGTTTACAGAACAAACTAGATTCTCATTAAACAATTAGTACATGTATTTTTTTGTGACATCGGTTACCAACCCCATGACAAGTCAACACGCTCCCTTTCTGTACTCTGGCTTCCCTATTACCAGCTTTCCTGCCCCCCATGCCTTCTTGTCAATGCCCCTGAGCTGGTGTGCGCATTTAGTCTCATTTTGTTTTATGGGACTGTCTAATCTTTGGTTGAAGGTTGAACCTCAGGAGTGACTTCATTACTGAGCTATATAAGGGTCTCTGGGGCCATACTCTCAGGGTTTCTTCAATCTCTGTGAGACCAGTAAGTCTGGTCTTTTTTGTGTGTGCATGAGTTAGAATTTTGTTCCACATTTTTCTCCAGCTCTGTCCAGGACCCTTCATTGTGATCTCAGTCAGAGTAGTCAGTGGTGGTAGTCAGGCAACATCTGGTTGTATTGGACTCAGTCTGGTAGAGGTTGTAGTACTTATGGTCCATTAGTCCTTTGGACTAATCTTTCCCTTGTTTCTTTGGTTTTCTTCATTCTCTCTTGCACCAGAAGGGGTGAGACCAGTGAAGTATCTTAGATGGCCACCCACAGGCTTTTAAGACCCCAGACGCTATTCACCAAAGTGGAATGGAGAACACCTTTATAAAATATGCTATTCCAATTGAGCTAGATGTTCCCCTAGACCATGGTCCCCACAGCCTTCGGCTCAGTAATTTTGTCCTTCAGAGAATTTACATGTGTGGATGGAGCTTCCATGACTTTCCCTTGGACAAATTAAGCTGACTTCCCCAGTATTGTGTACTGTCTTACCTGTCACCAAAGTTACCACTTATCTATTGTCTGTGTAATGTTTTTCCATTTCCCCCTTCTCCTCCCTAGTAACCATTAAAAATTGTTTCTTTGTGTGTGTAAAGCTTTTCATGAATTTTTATAGTAGTGGTCTCATAGAATATTTGTCTTTTTGTGATTGACTCATTTCAATCAGCATAATTTCCTCCAGAGAATATTTAGAAAACTTTTTGATGGTAAGGAAAAGCAGTGAAGTTTAAAATTATGTGTCCTTGCCCTGGTGGCACACTTTAAAAGCGCGGCTGCTAACTGAAAGGTCAGCAGTTCAAATCCATCAGCTGCTCCTTGGAAACCCTACGGGGCAGTTCTACTCTGTCCTATAGGGTCGCTTTGAGTCAGAATCGACTTGACGGCAACAGGTTTGGTTTTTAGGTACTCTTTTATGCCTATATATTTGTTTATAAGTCAGTATCAGCAAATCATTTATTTTTCCATTTCATGCAGTATAATATTGGCTTCCCGTTTCATAGATGTCATGTAAATCTCATGACAAAAAAGCCTCTACCTGCCTCTCCAGCATCATCTCTCCAAATTCCCTTATCTTAAACTTTGAGATTCAGCCACATAGAACTACCCACATTCCTCCACATACACCATGATTTCTTGCCTCTGTTTTTGTTTATGCTACTTTTTACACCTGGAATATTCCCACCTTACTAGAGTTCCTTGATTTCCTCACATATACAATGAGGGTAATAATATCACTTGTTTTGTGGAGCTAATACAAAACTATGAAGAAATAATCAATATGAAGTGCTTAGAAAATACCAGGCATATTGAAAACATTCAATAAAGTTGTTTTCATATAGGTGGCTTGATCTGTGTTATATTTTACTTCACAGTAGTTAAGCCCACGATATAGAGTTAGTATGAGAATTTATTGTATCAAAAAAGGTCTTTCAAGTTGGTTAAAGTCTACTTATTTGATACAGAAGTTTGAAAACTATGGACACTCACTAGTAACATGATAAAATAGCAACAGAAGCAGAATTGCACACACACATATTGATAAAGTATTTAAAAGAAAAATAAACATCAGTGCTCTATCATAAAGACGCAAGAGCCAGTAATCATGGGCAACCAAACACATAAGGTCGTCACCGGTCACAGACCTCTGGTTAGAGGCTGCTACTTTATGATGGCAAATAATTGGGCACATTTCAAGAAATCAGTGATTCAGGAGGTTCTTTATTTCTGAATGCTTTCCTTTCTGAAGAACAGAAACTTGCACTCCCTCTTTCCACCACTGATATAATTCAGAAAGAATAATGTCAAGTCTTAATTTAAGATGAGTGATGTAGTACAGAATTTCAGACCATATATCTCTTCAAAGCTGTCAGTTTCCTTTCACCACTTCTCCTATGTTCCAAAAACAAGTTTAAATTAAACATAGATCAACAATTAATCTGCCAATCGCTATCTTATTTATGACATTGTTAGAAGAGACACTGATATTCTTTTATAGACCAAGATGGACACTTTCTGATTCCTTCAGAATTAAAATTAAAGCAACCAAAATATCTGATGGAATTTTATGAGTATGAGATGGCTACTATTTTGATGATCATAGATATTATTCCCCATTTCCCACATAAGGTTCAGCGAAGCATATTTCACATAGTATGTGGGAGAAAGTCACAGTTTTCATGACCTAAAATTGATAAGTATAAAATTATAATATGATTTGTGGATTTAAAAGAAGAGAGAAAGCTATAGGACAGCATGATATAGCCAGTATACCTAAGACCTGATCTGTTCCAGATTAATGGTATCTTTAAAATCCAGATGATTTAACTCCCAAAAGTTGAAAAATAAAAATTAGTATAATATATTGTTGTTAGGTGCCATTGAGTTGGTTCTGACTCATAGCGATTCTATGTACAACAAAAGGAAACGTTACCAAGTCCTGTGCCATCCTCACAATAGCCCATTGTTGCAACCACTGCATCAGTCTATCTCACTGAGGGTCTTCTTCTTTTTCACTGACTCTGTTTACTTTACCTAGCATGATGCCTTCTCCAGGGACTGGTCCCTCCCAAAAACATGTCCAAAGTAAGTGAGACAAATTCTCGCCATCCTTGCTTTTAAGGAACATTCTGTCTGTTCCTCTTCCAAGACAGATTTTATATAGCTTGATAAAATTTTAATCACCAATATGCATCTGTAAATATTTAAATGTACAAATATTTATATACAATATACATATAAACATACACATGCAAATACATATATATGACACTTTATTACCTTAAAATGCTTATATATAAAATTTTATAAATGGCCAAAAGTCCTCACAACTCACTACAATCATTTGTTGCTATTTTTACACTACATTACCTGTGCTTGTGTTTTTCTGACACCAATAACACATTATCTGCTGTGTGCCTGTCAGTTTTCATTTTTCAAATAGGTATGTCTATTTCAATTTTCCATGCCTGATCTGCTGTTGTACGCATATATGTGGGAGGCAAATAATCCATCTTTTTAGCTCACAGGGATTCAGATTGACAAATTCATAGCAGAAGAACTGAACTCAAGGATCCTCAAAAACACCTTACCTAAAGAGGCCTCTGAATCATCCCAGCCTAGGCAACAAATACATGTGAAGAAACCTCCAAAAATTCTAGCCCCCAGTAATTCCTGTTACCCTCATCCATTTGACTTTTCTCAGCTGAGGCACCAGACAGCCTGGAGCAGAGACAACCATTTCCAATGCACCCTGTGTGAATTCTTGACCCACAATATCCATGAGCATAAAAGTTTTGGGTGTGGTTTATTGGCAACAATAGACAACTAGAACAAAAGAGCGACCCACAGAGATAAGTCCAATTTTGGTGCTGATTTTCTTCTGGTGGTGTTGGCTAATTTGAAAGCCGTAGCTGAGAAACTGAGGAGCTGAGCAGAAAGTATAGTCTGAATACAGCTAAGATGCTAAGTACAGCTAAGATGCTAAGCAGAGGTTTTCATCATCTCATGAATTTATAGGGAGAAGAATTGGATTCAGGGCCTGCTGAGGAAGAGATATATTCAGAAATTAGATGGCATGGTGTTAAATTTTGGCCCAAACCTAGAAGCTATAAAAAGAGAATCAAATGGAAATTCTAAAACTAAAAAATATAGTAAATAAAATTCAAACCTCAATAAATAGTTTTAACAGCAGATTTGGTCCAATAAAATTAATGAACTAGGAAATAGATCAGAAGACAACATCTAGGCCTGTGTGTCTAACACAGTAACCACTAGCCAAAAACACTAATTGAATTTAAATTTATGTCAATTAAAATGAAATAAAATTAGTAATTCAGTATTACTAGCTATATCTGAAGTGCTCAGCATGTGACTACGAGTGTCACATTGAACAGTGCACAATTTCCAGCACCACAGAAATTTTTATTGAACAGTGTTGATCTGTATTGAAGTACAGAAGAATAAAAGAATAGAAAACACAGAAAAGATGTTCATGTGAAAAAGTTCTAATATTTTTGTAATTTGTCTCTAAAGGAAAGAAGAGAGAAAATGGGGCCAAAGCAATATTTAATGACATACTGCTTGGGAATTTTCCAAAACTGATGAAATACCTGAAGCCATGTGTTCAATTAATATTACATACCTCAAGCATTCCAAATGCAAAGAAAATTGCACCTAGGCAAATCATAGTAAAGTTTATAAAGCCAAAGAAAAAGAAAGAAAATAATTTCAAAATAGTAAGACAAAATACTGTCAAAAGGAGCAACGAAAAATTTTTTAAATTTTTTATTGTGCTTTAAGTGAAAGTTTACAAATCAAGTCAGTCTCTCATACAAAACCTTATATACATCTTGCTATATACTCCTAGCTGCTCTCCCTCTAATGAGACAGCACATTTCTTCTCTCCACCCTGTGTTTCTGTGTCCATTCAGCCAGCTTCTGTCCCCCTTGACCTTCACATCTCCCTTTCAGACAGGAGCTGCTCAGATCATCTCATGTGTCTACTTGATCCAAGAAGCCCACTCCTCACCAGCATCATTTTCTGTCTTATAGTCCAGTCCAATCCCTGTCTGAAGAGTTGGTTGCAAGAATAGTTCCTGTCTTGGGCTAACAGAAAGTCTGGGGACCATGACCTCCGGGATCCCTCTAGTTTCAGTCAGACCATTAAGTCTTGTCTTTTTACTAGAATTTGGGGTCTGCATCCCACTGCTCTCCTGCTCCTTCAGGGATTCTCTGTTGTGCTCCCTGTCATGGTAGTCACCAGTTATAGCTGGACACCATCTAGTTCTTCTGGTCTCAGGCTGATGTGGTCTTTGATTTATGTGGCCCATTCTGACTCTTGGGCTCATACTTACCTTGTGCCTTGGTGTTCTTCATTCCCCTTTGTTCCAGGTGGGTTGAGACCAATTGCTGCATCTTAGATGGCCACTTGCTAACTTTTAAGGCCCCAGACACCACTCTCCAAAATGGGATAGGAGCAACAATTTTTTGATGCAATATTAGAAATCAGAAGATAATGGAATGGTATCTTAAATTGTGGGGGGAAAACCCTCGTAACTAGAATTAAATAATCACTAAAAATATCTTCCAAATTGATAGTGAGTAGAATCATTTTTTCTAACAAAAATTAAGCAGATACATCTGTAGTTTATGTGCACTAAAATAAATATCTTTTTTTAAAATAAACAGTTGCCACTGAATCGATTCCTCCTTGTAGTGACCGCATGTGTGCCACATACAACTTGCTCCATACAGTTTTCAATGGTTAAGTTTTCAGAAGTAAATTGCAGGCCTTTCTCCTAAAGTCCCTCTAGGGGACTTGAACTTCCAACCTTTCAGTTAGCAACTGAGCATATTAACTGTTTATACCATTCAGGGACTCCACAGGAAATATTTAAGGATATATTAAAGGAAATTCTTCAGGCAGAAGGAAAATGACCTTAGACCAAAACACGGAGATACAGGGTGGAAAACATGCCCATATCAAACCAAAAAACAAACCTATTGCCTTAGAGTTGATCCCAGGTCATAGTGAAACAAATGGAGAGAGTAGAACTTCCCCATAGGGTCTCCAAGTCTGTAAATCTTGACAGGAGCAGACTCACACATCTTTCTCCTGCGGAGAAGCTGGTTCGAGCCTCCTACCTTTTGGTTAGCAACTGAGTGCTTAACCACTGCACCACCAGAGCTCCTTAAATGCCCATAGAAAAAATAAATATATGGGTAAACCTAAATGAATATTGACAATATAAAAATAGTAATAATGACCTGTAGTGTTTTAAATGCATAAATTATTCAGATGTAACAACTGTAGAACAAAATATCATGAGAAACATGGAATTATAGCTCTCTAAAGTTTTTTCATTGTTTAGAAGTGGCAAATTTATAGTAGGCCTTAATAAGTAATTTATAGTAGGCTTATAATGAGTGAACTATTCCTGTTGTAAACTCTAGAGTAACTACTAAAAGAATTGTAAAAGCAGTTAATTCGAAAGTAGACAAAAAAGGAAATAAAACAACATAAACTAGGTGAAGCAAACAAAAATAATAAAACAATACATAAAAATTCAAATATATCAGTAATTATATCAAAAACAAAAAAGACAAAATAATATTGAATTGAATTAAAAATACATCTAAGCATTTATTAAAAGAGACACATTAAATAATAGGGACAGGAACGTTAAAAATAAAAGAATTTTTTTAAAATGCCATTCTTATGCTAACCAAAAAAAAAAAAAAGATGAAGTGATAATACTATCTAGTTAAAGTAGAACTTCAGACAATGAACTTTACTAAAGATAAAGGGAAACTTTATAATGAAAAAAGGCTTTTTTCATCATGAAGCTGTTTTTTTTAAAAAAACCAAACCCATTGCTGTCATGTTGATCCCAACTCATAGTGACCTTATAGGATAGCTATACAACTGCCCCATAGAGTTTCCAAGGAGTGCCTGGTGAATTTGAACTGCCGACCCTTTGGTTAGCAGCTGTAGCATTTAAACACTATGCCACCAGGGTTTCCAAGAAGATACAGCAAGTCAAAATTTACATATATACCTCATTAATATAGATTGAAAATATATAAATCAAAAATTGAGAGAAAAATAGACATATCAACACTCAGATTATAAAGCAACTTTCTCATTAACTAATAGAATATAAAAAAGAGTAAATATATAGATGGAAACCCTGGTGTCATAGTGGTTAAGTGCTATGGCTGCTAACCAAAGTGTCGGCAGTTCAAATCCACCAGGCACTCCTTGGAAACTCTATGGGGCAGTTCTACTCTGTCCTATAGGGTCGCTATGAGTCGGAATCGACTCGAAGGCACTGGGTACTGGCAGGATAAATATATAGATATATTAAAAATGCCATTAACAAAAATGATCTAAAGGGAACTGCACCAACAACTGAAGAACCCACATACTTTTCAAGTGTGCAGGGAGTTTTTACCAAAACTGACCCTATGGTGATTTTTAGTATAGTGGGAATAAGATAGGAATCAATGGAAACAAGATGACCAGCACCTCACAAAATGTTTGAAAATTAAGCAATATACAAATAAATAACCCATGGAATAAAGAAGAAATTACAATGTATGTTAGAAAACATTATGAAATGAATGATTGTAAAATATATATCAAGTATATATTCAGGAATGTCATTAACACTGTGTTTTATGGGAAATGTATAAAAAATGCAAATATTAGGAAAAAATGCTGAAAATCAATTATATAATAATCCATCTCAAAAAGTTGAAAAAAGTAACAAGTTAACCACCCAAAAAGTAAAAATAATGATAATAATAATGAGAAAATAATGAAATTGAGAAAAAAAAAAGAAAAGGTCAAAGAACAAAAAAGAGGCTTCTTAAAAATATTAACAAAATTGAAACAATTGGGAAAATAATAATAGGAAAAAAAATACTGAGATGACAAAAATGTTGTTGTTAGGTGCCTTCCAGCTGGTTCTGATTCAAAGCAACTCTATGTACAACAGAATGAAATGCTGCCTGGTCCTGTGCCATCCCCAAAATTATTGCTATGTTTGAGCCCATTGCTGCAGCCACTGTGTCAATCTGTCTTGTTGAGGGTCTTCCTCTTTTCTGTTGACCGTCTACTTTACCAAGCATTATGTCCTTCTGCAGGGACTGGTCTCTCCTGATAACATGTCCAAAGTACTGAGATGAAATCTCACTATCCTCCCTTAAAAGGAGCGTTCTGACTGTACTTCTTCCAAGACAGATTTGTCTGTTTTTTTGGCAGTAGATGGCATATTTAATATTCTTCACCAACACTGTAATCCAAAGGCATCAATTCTTCTTTGTTCTTTCTTATTCATGCAGCTTTCTCATGTATATGATGCAACTGAAAATATCATAGCTGGATCAGGTGCACCTTAGTCCTCAAAGTGGCATCTTTTCTGTTTAACACTTTCAAGAGGTCTTTTGCAGCAGATGTCCCCAATGCAATGTGTCGCTTTAGTTCTTGACCATTGCTTCCATGAGCATGGATTGTGTATCCAAGTGAAATGAAATCTTTGACAACTTCAATGTTTTCTTTGTTTATCATGATATTGCTTATTTGTCCAGTTATGAGAATTTTTGTTTTATGTTAAGGTGTAATCCATACTGAATGCTGTAGTCTTTCATCTCCACCAGTAAGTGCTTCAAGTCCTCTTTGCTCTCAGCAAGCAAGGTTGTGTCATCTGCATATCACAAGTCATTAATGAGTCTTCCTCCAATTCTGATGCCCTGTTCTTTTTCATATATTCCAGCTTCTCTGATTATTTGCTCATCATACAGATTGAATAAATATGGTGAAAGGATACAACCCAGAAGCACATCTTTCTTGATTTTAAACCAGGCAGTATTCTGCGGTTCTGCTCAAACGACTGCCCCTTGGTCTATGTACAGGTTCCTCATGAGCACAATTAAGTGTTCTGGGATTCCCATTATTTGCATTGTTATCCATAATTTGTCATGATCCACACAGTTGAATATATTTGCATAGTCAATAAAACACAGGTAAATATCTTTCTGGCATTTTCTGCTTTCAGCTGAGATACATCTGACATCAGTAACGATATCTCTCAATCCATGTCCTCTTCTGATTTCAGCTTGCATTTCCGGCAGTTCTCTGTTGATGTACTGCTGCAACTGTTTTTTCATTATCTTCAGCAAAATTTTGCTTGCATGTAATATTAATGATATTGTTTGATAATTTCCACATTCTGTCGGTTCGCTATTCTTTGGAATGGGCACAAATATGTATCTCCTCCAGTCATTTGACCAGGTAATTGTCTTCCAAATTTCTTGTCATACACTAGTGAATGCTTCCAGCATTGTGTCTGTTTATGGGAAGATCTCAGTTGGTATTTTGTCAATTCCTGGAGCCCTATTTTTCACTAATGCCTTCACTGTAGCTTGGACTTCTTCCTTGGACTTCTTCTTGATCATATGCTACCTCCTGAATTAGTTGAACATCGACCAATTCTTTTTGGTACTGTGACTGCATATTCCTTCCATCGTCTTTTGATGCTTCCTGTGTTATTCAATATTTTACCAATAGAATTCTTCAATATTGCAACTTGAGACTTGAATTCGTTCTTCAGTTCTTTCAGCTTGAGAAATACTGAGCATGTTCTTCCCTTTTGCTTTTCTAGTTTCAGGTCTTTGCACATTTCATTATAATACTTTATTTCTCAAGCTGTTCTTTGAAATCTTTCAGCTCTTTTACTTCATCATTTCTTCTGTTTGCTTTGGCTACTCTACATACAAATGCAAGTTTCAGAGTCTCTTCTGATATACATTTTGGTCTCTTTTTTTTTTTAGTGACCTTTTGCTTTCTTCATATATGATGTCCTTGATGTTATCCCACAACTCATCTGGTCTTAAGTCTTAGTGTTCAATGTGTCAAATCTATTCTTGAGATGGTCTCTAAATTCAGGTGGGATATACTCAAGGTCATACTTTGGCTCTCATGGACTTGGTCTAATATTCTTTAGCTTCAACTTGAAATTGAACTTAAACTAGGGTAATTGATGGTTTATTCTGCAGTTGGCCCCTGGCCTTGTTTTTACTAATGTTATTGAGCTTCTTCATCATCTCTTTCCATAGATGTAGATGATTTGATTCTTGTGTATTCCATCTTGCAAAAGCCACATGTATTATAGCCATTTATGTTATGGAAAAAGGTTATTTCCAATGAATAGATTGCAAGCCACCAGTAGTCTGTCAATTTGTCGTATTGTGGTGGCTTACATGTTGCTGTGATGCTAGAAGCTATGTTGCTGGTATTTTCAAATACCAGCAGCATTACTCATGGTGGACAGGTTTCAGAAAAGCTTCCAGACTAAGGCAGGCTAGGAAGAAAGTTCTGGCAGTCTACTTCTAAAAAAAAAAAAAAAAAAAAAAAAAACTGACCAGTGAAAGACTTATGAATAGCAGGGAAACATCTGATATAGTGCCAGAAGATGAGCTCCTCAGGTTGGAAGGCACTCAAAATACAACTGGGGAAGAGCTGTCTCCTTAAAGTAGAGTTGACTTTAATGATGTAGATGGAGTAAAGATTTCAGGACCTTCATTTACTGATGTGGCATGACTCAAAATGAGAAGAAACAGCCACAAACATCCATTAATAATTAGAATGTGGAATGTATGATGTATGAATCTAGGAAAACTGGAAGTTGTCAAAAATGAAATGGAATGTTTGAAGATAGGTATCCTAGGTATTAGTGAGCTGAAATGGACTGGTATTGCCGATTTTGAATCACACAATTATATGGTGTACTATGCTGAGAATGTCCAGTGGAAGAGGAATGGCATCATATTCACCATCAAAAAGAACATTTCAAGATCTATCCTGAAGTACAATACTCTAGGTGGTAGGATAATATCCATATGCCTACAAGAAAGACCAGTTAATACGACTATTACTCAAATTTATGCACCAACTACTAATGCCAAAGATGAAGAAATTAAAGATTTTTATCAACTTTTGTAGTCTGAAATTGATCAGACACACAAACAAGATGCATTGAAAATTACCTGTGTTCAGAATGTGAAATTTGGAAAAAAAGAAGGACCGGTAATTGGAAAATATGGTCTTGGTGATAGAAATGAAGCCAGAAACTGCATGATAGATGACATAAATAACCAATATCAAAACTGAAAAGGGCATTATTGTAGATCTTACAAACATGAAATTAAATGAGGAACTTATGAACAATCTTATGCCAATAAATTTGAAAAATTAGATGAAATGGAAAAATGCCTTGAAACTTATAGCCTAAAAAATAAACCCAAGAAATGGAAAGTATTGTATTATATCCCATGATGCACTGATACCACTCAAAAGCATACAAACGACAAAAAAAAAAAAAAAAAAACCCTCCTTACTTGTAACATTTTCTAATTTCTGTGTTGTAAATACTCTCATCATGGCCTATTTCAGTCTACTAACATGACATCAAGGAGCCCTGGTGGCACAGTCATTAGTGTTAGGCTGCAAACCAAGAGGTCAGTGGTTCAAACCCATCAGCTGCTCCATGGAAGAAAGATGAGCCAGTCTGCTCTCATTAAGATTACAGCCTAAGAAACCCTATGGGACAGTTCTAATCTGTCATATAGGGCTGCTATGAGTTGGAAATGACTCAACGGCAATGGGAATAGTTAACATGACATCACTGAGCACAGGGTTGGAAAGAGATGTACAACACTGGCTCCACAAGCCAGGGTCGGCTAACTCCAGTGCACCAATACCCATATTTATTAAAGAAACAAAATCCAGAATTGAAAACCTTTCTACAAATAAAATTTAAATCCCAGAGAAATTCATCATTGAATTCTATAAAACATTTATGGAAGAAATAACATTAACTTTCACAAATTTTTCCAGAGAGTAGAAAAAAATGTTCCCAATTTGCTCTAAAAGATCATAGTTCCTTTGATATCAAAATCTGACAAGAACATTACAAGAAAAGAAATTACAGAACAGTCACTCTCAAAATGTAGTTGCAAAAACTCTCAGCAATACGAATTCAATGAATATAAAATGATTAACATATCACATAGAAGTGGGGTTATGTCAGAAATGCAAGATAAGCTTAATATTCAAAAATCAATATAAATCATCACATTAACAGGTCAAAGAAGGAAATATGATCAGCTCAGAAGATGCAGAAAATGCATTTGATAACATTCCTGATTAAAATTCTTAGCACACTAACAATCAAAGGAAACTTTCTTAATCTGATAAAGACTATACACCTGCACACACACACACACACACTATAGCAAATATCATAATTATGTTGAAATGCAATTTTCCCCTTAAATTAGGAATGAAACAAAGTTATCTTTTGTCATTACTTCTATTCAGCAATGTTCTACAGGTACAGAGAGAAAAGGTAAGAAAAAGGAATACATAATTAAGGATAGGAAAGTAAGAAGTAAAACTATTTGCAGACAACCTGATTGTAGATATGAGAATAATAATAATAAAATACAAATCATCTACAGATAAGATATTAAAATTAATACACAAATTTAACAGTCATAAGGTACAAAGTCAATATAAAAAATGTTAGTATTCATTAGCAAGAAGGAATTTAAACTAAATGAAAAAATTTTTAAAAAGCATCAAGTTGTCATAGAAATTGACTTCTTTTTAAAATTTTACCAAAAAGCAAAAGGCCTAAAATAGCAAAGGAATCTTAAAGTAGAGCAAGATTAGCATATTTATACTCCTGGATATCAAACATATTATAAAGCTTTAGCAATGAAGACAGAGTGATATTGACATAATGACAAATACCAGGAGGACAAAATAGTATAAAAACAGACCATCCATATGCAGAAATTTAATTTTTCACACAAAACAGTATGAGACAAATGTAAAAACAAAATACAAAGGTAGATTTTACTCTAAATATATGTGATAACACTAAATGTAAATGGAATAAATATTTCAATTAAAAGAAAAAGTAAAATAAAATCCAATTTTATGTTGTTTATAAAAGATGCATCTGAAATAAAGCATTCATGGAGAGGAGTGGAGCCAGCATGGCACTATAGATGGAAGCATTATGCCGGCCATCCACAGCAAAGACTCGAAAAACTAAGTAAAACAGAGACAAGCACCAACCCTGGAACCCTAAGCATCAAATGAAGAGATAAAGAACTCAACCAAACACCGAATAGAATTAGAAACTGACAGAGAACAGAAAGCAAAGAGAAATATGAGCGGAGGTCCCCTATCAACTAATGCAGCACTGATTCACCATCTTGGACTCCTTTTGGAGATGGGCAGGTAGGGAGTATGGAAAAGCAGCTTCACGGAGCCTCCAGCAAGAGGCAGAGCACCCAGTAACCAGTGATACACAGTTTTCCACCCCACCCTTCTTTCCCTTGCTTGGCCTCCACTGATTTCCAGCAGGCCAAATGATCGAGGCCTGGGAGGCGCCAGCTCTGTGCTGCCATTGGCTTACTCTCTCTGTGCCATTTTGTTGTCTCTGGTGTTGTTTTTTTTTGGCTTTGTTTGGTTTCTTCCCTGCCTCTCACCTCTTCTCCCTCCTTTCTCTTGAACACTTGGCTCCATGTGCCATCTTTGCTTCTTCTTGACAGGCTGTGAAGCACCACTCAGCTGGAGAACAGCTTCCCCGGTTGACACTGCTGTGTTGATGGGATCCCCGGACCTTTTTTGTTTTGCTTTGTTTTCTTTTTCTTTTCATGGCTTGGGAGCCCCTTCTAGCTGGGCTGTACTGAGCAGCTTGGGAGCCACTTCCCCAGTCTGTGTCGTTGCACCAGTGGGATCACTGGGAGACTTTTGTTTTTTCTTTTTGTCTTTCTTCATTTCTCAGGTTCTCATCTCTCTCTAATTACCTTCTTTTTCTGTCTCCTGAATACCTTGTGCTGTGTGCCTTCTCTGCCCCTTCTACCTGGCTTGGAAGCCACTTCTGCATTCTGCACAACCACACCAGTGGAATCTCTTTGAGAGCTTTCCTTTTTTCTTTTTCTATTTTTTTCTCTTTCTATTTTCCTTTTTGTCTTTATTTCTCAGTTTGTCATCTCTCTCTACTTACCTTCTTTTCTTGTCTCCTGAATACCTGGTGCTGTGTGCCATCTTTGCCCCTTATAGCCAGGCTGCACTGCGTGGCTTGGGAGCAAATTTCCCAGTCTTTGCAGCTGTGCCAGTGGGATCACTGGGTGCTTCCTTTCTTTATTTTTTCTTTTATCTTTTCCTTTTTGTTTTTCTTCACTTTTCAGTTTCTCATCTCTCTCTGCTTTCCTTCTTTTCCTGTCTCCTGAATACCCAGCATGGTGTGCCATTTCGGCCTCTTCTAGACGGGCTGTGCTTTGAGGCCTGGGAGCCACTTCCCTGTTGCCCCTGGGATCCCTGGGGGCATTTTTTTCTCTTTTTCTTTTCTTCATTTCTTGGTTTCTCGTCTCTCTATTTCAATGGCTAGCTCCCTCAGCACTTTTTTTTTTTGTGTGTGTTTTTTTTTTGGTCCCTACTTCTTTCTTCTCTTTCTCTTCTTTCCCATACCCATCTCAGCTCCACACATCACAACCTTCCCCTTCCCTCCTGCCTAACTGCACCATGTGCTGAACATCACACCCTTGAGCAGCACAGGCACAGCCTACAGGAACCTGCTGTGCACTGACACTGGCCCACACTGTTGGCCCTGGTATGTGTCACAAACGGCCCATCCCAGCCTGTCCCCTTCAGCTGGACCTGCCCTGCTGCACTATAGTTGAGTGACTGGCCCTGCACATTGGACAAGGAGGTGGAAAGTATTGTGACCACAGATGAGCAAACAACAAAGAACACACAGGCCACCTGCTCAGACATAAACACATAAAACAAAAAAAGCTGGATGAAGCATAAAAAAATTACGATCAATAAATGAAAAAAATAACTACTGAATGTCCCAAAGACAGCAGACAATATCAAAACATACAAAAAAAAGAACAGTAGGCATCCAAAATAAAACACCAGATGACTTTCCAGTACAAGAAAAGACACTAGAACTCCCTGGTAGGGAATTCAAATCTGTAATATTCAGACCTATCCAAGAGTTGAAGCAAAAAGCAGATGAAAAATCAGGAAAAACAGACAAATTCATGGAAAAGGTAGACAAATTCATAGAAAATATAGACAAAAAAAAAAAGGAATTCAGAAAAATAAAACAAGAACAAAATGTCAAAATAAATCCACAGCTAGAAATCATACAAAAACAAGTTAGAAATCCAAAAGATAAACAAGATTTCAGAAATAGTGTCACAGAAAGTCTGAGGAGCAGGTTTGAAACAAAGGAAGACAAGATCAATGAAATTGAAGACAAATCCTTGGATACAACTTTGAGGAAAAATCAGAAAAAAGAACAAAGAAAAATGAAGAAACTTTGTCTTAGTTATCTAGTGCTGCCATAACATAAATAGCACAAGTGGATGGCTTTAACAAAGAGAAATTTATTTTCTCACAGTCTAGCAGGCTAGAAGTCCAAATTCAGGGCATCATTTCCAGGGGAAGGTTTTCTCTCTCTTTCCAATCTGGAGGAAGGTCCTTGTAATCAATCTTCCCCTGGACTAGGGATTTCTCTGCGTAGGAACCCTGGGTTCAAAGGACTTGCTTTTTTGCTCCCAGCACTACTTTCTTGGTGGTATGAGATTCCCACTCTCTGCTTGATTCCCTTTCCTTTTATGTCTTGTAAGATAAAAGGTGGTGCAGGCCACACTCCAGGGAAACTCTCTTTACATTGGATCAGGGATGTCACCTAGGTAAGGGTGTTACATTCCTATCCTAATCCTCTTTAAGGTAAAATTACAATCACAAAATGGAGGACAACCACACAATACGGAAAATCATGGCTTAACCAAATTGACATATTTTGAAGGACACAAGTCAGTCCATGACATTCTGCTGGGAGCCAGGCTGCAAGGGCGGCCCCTCTGCACCCACTGCCCCCAGCATAAACATCGAAGAATTCCTGAAAAGTCAGGAATATCTCTGTCATCTGTGTTATGTTTCTGTTTCATTTTCAGCCTGTGTATAGCAGAATGTATAAGCATAAAATTCCATTATAAATTTAGGGACCTTTGGAGGGGAGCGTCCTACTCATAATCCCCTGGTAAAATCCCGGGTAGGGACAGCCCGTGTATTACCTGAGGATCAACATGAAGTTGTCTTAGGGGGAAAACGAATAGCTCGACTATGGAAAACAAAAACAGGATGGTGGAATCCTGGTATTTACCGAGGCTCTTTTGTGATTAAACCACCACCCACACATGATCCCATAAAAGTGGAAAAACAAAAGGCAGTGAGTTCTCTCAGCCAATTTCTCAGCCAATTACAGGTCAACCTTCTCGTCTACCCCGCTCACTGCTGCGCTTGACTGGTCTTTGGGTATAGAGATTGGGCTAATTGTCCTTGGCATAATCGTGGACAATATAATGTAACCCAAAGTGGCTGGACTTCAAGAACTTGGCCACCCTGGACAAGACGTACAAAGCCTATGTGGCAATGGTTTTGCAAAAAGATTAATTGTTATAAAAACTGTGGAAGGTATTGCAAGATTAAGCATAAGTGTAAAGCAGTATGAAGTCAATTGTTACTTTAAATCAACTAAAGAAAAACTCATTGTATTTGTGTGCGCATGCAGAACTGTACTATGTGTCACTTGGAAAATTATGTCTCTGGGAAATGATGTTATACTGCCCCTTTGTTGATCATGCGATGTTATGCTTTTGTAAGCTTATGATATAAAAGACCATGTAAAAAATAAAGAGCAGAGGCTTCTTCTTCTGCAAAATGAAAATATAAGACATACTACCTCTCATTCTTTTTCGCCGAACTCTACCCCTCCTCTGGTAACCCTGTTCATTGCTGAGGCTGGCCCCCGGCAACATTCCATAATTTGGCCCCCAAAAATTCATGTCCTTGCCACATGTAAGACACATTCACACCATCACATCATAGCATAAGTCTTAAATCAACTCCAAGTCTAAAATCCAAAAATTCCTCTTCATCTGTGAAATCTAGAATACAAATTATCTGCTTCTAAAGGTACAATGCTAGAACAGGCATAAGCTAGACATTTCCATTACAAATGGAAGAAACTAGAGGAAAAGAATGGATAACAGGCACCAAGCAAGTCAGCAGAACACATTACATTAGCCCTCAAGCCTTGAAAATAACCCTCTGTTCTCTGAGACAATTTACACAATGGCCCTGTCTCCAGACTCTAAGTATTGGCCATACACTCTAGATTCAGAGTGGAGGCCCCTTGGCCCTGGGATTCAGCTCCACCTTCCAGGCCTACTGGGGTGGCAACTCTGCTTCCACAGCTTTACACGCACCATTCTGCTAGTCCATCTTAGTGGAGATTCCATCCTTGGGAACACCAGAGGCTATGGCTCCATGCTTTGAAACCCCAGAGTCCTGGCCACACCTTTTGAGACTAAGGCAGTTTGGCTTCCTATGTTCCTTGTCTCTTCAGTTTCTGTTTCCTGGTTTCTTGGCCTCTCAGCACGTTGGGCCTCTTGCTTGCATTTGCCCTACTGGGGCAAGTGTTCCAAAGCTCTATAGCATCACCGATAAGTGCCTGAAGGCATGCTACTCTGCCAGTAAATTTTGACTGGAAGGCACTCAGCTCTCTCGCTCTGTAGGTTGGCAAGGGTGATTACATCGATAAGTGCCCAGAGGCACCCCATCCTACCAGGAAGCCTCCTGTGCGTGGGCACCCAACATTCTTGCTCCAAGAGTCAGCTCCAGTGCTGTCTGTTGCTGGTCTCCTGGTTCTGCTGTTGCTGCTTCTCTGTTGCTGCCAGTTCTCTGCTACTTCTGGTCCTCTGCTGCTGCTGCTGCCAGTCACCACCCACTGCCACTTCGCTGCTGCTGCAAGTCCTCTGCCACTGCTGGTTCTCAGCCGCTGCTGGTTCTCTATCCTTTCACAGTTTCAAAACTGCTTCCACATTTTATGTATCTGTTAGAGCAGCACCCCACTCCTGGTACCAAAATAAATCCTGAGAATGATGTGGGATACAATCAAAAGAAAAAATTTGCAAATGATTGGAGTTTCAGAACATGGAGAGAAAATGGAAATCACAGAGGATTATTGAAGAATTCTTAACAGAAACCCCCCTTAATACCATGAAAGATGAAAAGCTGACCATCTAAGAAGCTTAACATATCCCATATAGGATAGACTGCAAAAGAAAATCACCAAGGCATATCATAATCACACCTGCTAAAAACAAAGACAAAGAAAGAATCTTGAGAGCAGCTCAAGAAAAACAAAAAGTCACATACAGAGGGGAAACAATAAGACTAAGCTCCGATTACTTGGCAGAAACCATGCAGACAAGAAGGCAATGGGATGACATATATAAAGCCTCTCAAAAAAAAAAAAAAAAAAAAAGGCAACCAAGAATAATATATGCAGCAAAACTCTCATTGAAATATGATAGCGGAATTAGGACATTTCCAGATAAATAAAAATTAAGGGAGTATGTAAAAAATGAAATCAAACTTACAAGAATTATTAAAGGGAGTCCTTTAGTTTGAGAACAAACAACATCAGACCACTGCCTAAATCTAGGATGCAAGATCACCCCAGCCAGATACCAACCTAGGAAATGAACTCTCAAGGATTATTCAAAACAAAAAGATTTACAACAGGAACCAGAGAAGTTCACCTGTAAATGACAACAACATCAGAACAATAAAAAAGGGAATGAATGGTGTAGGTATAGAACTTTCTGATGGAGAGGAAGGCAAAACAATACCAAGTAATAAAAGACTGGTTCAAATCTAGGAAGATAAGGGTAAATTTCAAGATAACCACAAAGTTAACAAACTTACTCATCAAAATAAAGAAGGAAACATAAAGTCTCACATAAAAAAAGAAAAACATAAAAAAACTACAAAAACAAAAGAAATGGAAAAAAAAATCCACAAACCAAAGGAAATCAGCACAGGAGAGTAAGAATAACAAAGAAAACATCACCATCACAAAAAAAGCACTACAAAATGACAACAATAAATTCACATAGCAATAATTGCACTGAAAATAAATGGCCTAAATGCACACATAAAGAGGCAGAGAGTGACAGAATGGATTAAAAAAAAAATCCGTCAATATGCTGTCTACGAGAGACTCACCTTAGAAACAGAGATGTAAATTTATTAAAAATCAAAGATTGGAAAAAATATATTAAGCAAACAGCTACCAAAAAAGAGCAGGAGTGGTAATACTAATCTCAGATAAAATAGACTTTAAAACAAAATCCACCATAAAAGACAAAGAAAGGCACTATATAATGATTAAAGGGATGATCCACCATGAAGGCATAATCATAAAAAATATTTAAGCACCTAATGAGAGGCCTCCAAAATACATAAAACAAACTCTAACAGCACTGAAAACAGAAACTGACAGTTCCACAATAATTAGAGACTTCAACACGCCACTCTTTGTAAAGGACAGAACATCTAGAAAGAAACTCAACAAAGATACAGAAGATCTAAAGGACACAATCAGCCAAACTGACCTCATAGACATATATAGAACACTCCACCCAACAACTGCAAAGTACACATTCTTTTCCAACACACATGGAATTTTCCCCAGAATAGACCATATCTTAGGCCACAGAGCAACCCTCCGCAAAATCCAAAGCATTGAAATAATACAAAGTATCTTTTCTGACAACAATGCCATCAAAGTAGAAATTAATAACAGGAAGAGTGAGGAAAAAAGATCAGTTTCATGGAATTTGAATAACACCCTGCTTAAAAACCACTGGTTAATAGAAGAAATTTGAGATGGAATAAAAAAATTCCTATAATCAAATGAGAATGAAAACACATTATACCAAAACTTTTGAGACACAGCAAAGGCAGTGCTCAGAGGTCAATTTATAGCAATGAAGATACACATCAAAAAAGAAGAAAGGGACAAAATCAAAACAAGAGGAAAGCTACACAACTCAAACAAATAGAAACAAAACAGCAAAAGAAGCCCACAGCCACAAGAAGAAAGGAAATAATATAGATCAGAGCAGAAATAAATGAAATAGAGAATAGAAAACAATAGAAAGAATCAACAAAATCAAAAGTTGGTTCTTTGAAAGGATCAACAAAATCAACAAAACACTGGCTAAACTGACAAAATAAAAACATGAGAAAATGCATATAACCCAAACAAGAAATGAAATGGGGGGCATTATGACAGACCCATCTGAAATAAAAAAGATCATGAAAAACTGTACTCCAACAATTTGAAAACCTAGGGGAAATGGACAAATTTCTAGAAACACACTACCTACACAAACTAACACAGAATGATGTTATAAATCTGAACAGACCCATAGCAAGAGAAGAGACAGAAAAGGTAATAAAAAAAACCCTCCCAATGAAAAAAAGACCCTGGCCCAGGTGGCTTCACTGGAGAATTCTACCAAACAGTCAGAGAACAGCTTACTCCAGTACTACTCAAACTATTTCAGAACATAGAAAAACAAGAAATTCTTCCAAATTCATTCTATGAAGCCAGCATAACCCTGATACCAAAACCAGGTAAAGACAGCACAAAGAAAATTACAGACCAATATCTCTTATGAATATACATGCAAAAATTCTCAACAAAATTCTAGCCAATAGAATTCAATATCATATCAAAAAATAATTCACCAAAACCAAGTAGGATTCATACCAGGCATACAGGGATGGTTCAATACTAGAAACTCAATCAACATAATCAGCCACGTAAATAAAAGACAAGAAAAGAATCATATGATCATCTCAATCGATGCAGAAAAGGCATTTGAAAAAGTCCAGCACCCATTCCTGATAAAACTCTCAATAAAATAGGTATAGAAGGGAAATTCTTCAACATAATAAAGGGCATATGTACAAAACCAACAGCCAATGTCATTCTTAATGGAGAGAGGTTGGAAACATTCCCCCTGAGAACAGAAACAAAAAAAAGGATGCCCTTTATCACAACTCCTATTCAACATTGTGCTGGAAGTCCTACCTAGAGCAATAAGGCAAGAAAAAGAAATAAAGGGAATCCAAATTGGTAAGGAAGAAGTAAAATTATTCTTACTTGTGGGTGATATGATACTATACATAAAGAATCCAAAGGACTATGTGAGAAAACTACTGGAACTAACAGAAAGATTCAGCAGAGTTGCATGATACAAGATAAACACACAAAAATCAGTTGGATTCCTGTACCCCAATAAAGAGAATGATGAAAAGGAAATCAAGAAAACAACACCATTTATAATAGCCCCTTAAAAAACAAAATACTTAGGAATAAATCTAACCAGGGATGTAAAAGACCTATACAAAGAAAACTATAAAACAGCACTGCAAGAAACCAAAAGAGATCTACATAAATAGAAAAACATACCTGCTCATGGATAGGTAGACTCAACACTGTGAAAATGACAATTCTATCCAAAGCAATTTACAAAGACAATGCAATCTCAATCCAAATACCAACGACATTCTTTAAAGAAGTGGAAAAATTAGTCATTAACTTTTTATGGAAAAGGAAGAAGCCCTGGATAAGTACAGCATTAAAAAGAAGAAAAATAACGTAGGAAGACTCTCACTACTTGACCTCAGAACCTATTATACAGCTACGGTAGTCAAAACAGCTTGGTACTGATATAATGACCGATACATTTATCAATGGAATAGAATTGAGAACCCAGATGTAAATCCCATCTACCTATGGTCTTCTGATCTTTGGCAAGGGTCCAAAGTCCATGAAATGGGGAAAAGACAGTCTTTTTAACAAATGATGTTGGCAAAACTGTATGCCCATCTGTAGAAAATGAAACAGGACGCAGACCTCACACCATACACAAAAACTAATTCAAAATGTATCAAAGACCTAAATATAGAGCCAAAAACCATAAAGATCATAGAAGAAACAATAGGATCAATGCTAGAGGCCCTAATACATGGCATTAACAGGATAAAAACTATAACAACATACAAACTCCCGAAGATAAGCTAGATAACTGGATTCTTCTAAAAATTAAACCCTATGCTCATCAAAAGACTTCACCAAAAGAGTAAAAAGAGAACATACAGATTGGGGAAAAAATTTTGGCTATTACAAATCTGACAAAAGTCTAATCTCTAAAATCTACAGGAATATTTAACATTTCTACAACAAAAAAGACAAATAATCCAATTAAAAAATGGGCAAAGAAAATGAACAGATGCTTCACCAAAGAAGACATTCAAACGGCTGACAGACACATGAAGAAATACTCGCAATCACTAGTCGTTAGAGAAATGCAAACCAAAACCATGATGAGATACCATCTCCCCCTGGTATTATGGGCATGAATCAAAAAAAATAGAAAATAACAAATGTTAGAGAGGCTGAGGAGAGACTGGAGCTCTTATGCACTGACGGTGGGAATACAAAATGGTAGAACCATTTTGGAAATCAATATGGTGCTTCCTCAGAAAGCTAGAAATAGAAATACAATATGCTCTTGCAATCCCATTCCTAGGAATATATCCTAGAGAAATAACAGTTGTCACACGAATAGACATACGCATACTCATGTTCATTACAGCATTTCTCACAATAACAAAAAGATGAAAACAACCTAGATGCTCATCAACAGATGCGTGGATAAACAAACTATGGCACATACACACAACGGAGTACTGCGCAACAAGAAAGAACAATGATGACTCTGCAAAGCATCTCATTACACGGATGAATCTGGAGGGCATTATGCTGAGTGAAATAAGTCAATCACAAAAGGACAAATATTGTATGATACCCCTAATATAAAAACTCATGAAAAAGTTTACACAAAGAAACAATCTTTGATGGTTTCGAGGGAGGAGAGGGGTGGGAATGGAAAAACTAGACAATAGATAAGTGGTAACTTTTTTTTTGGTGAAGGGTAAGACGGTACAAATACTGGGGAAGTCAGCACAACTTCTCCAAGGCAAAGTCATGGAAGCTCCATAGACACATCCAAACTCCCTGAGGGACTGAATTGGTGAGCTGAGGGCAGTGGGGACCATGGTCTTGGGAAACATCTAGCTCAATTGGCATAACACAATTTATAAAGAACACGTTCTCCACTCTACTTTGGTGAGTAGCGTCTGGCGTCTTAAAAGCCTGTGAGTGGCCATCTAAGATACTCCACTGGTCTCGTCCCTTCGAGATCAAGGGAGAAATGAGGAAAACTAAAGACACAAGGGAAGGATTAGTCCAAAGGGCTAATGGACTACAACTACGATGGCCTCCACCAGACTGAGTCCAGTACAACTAGATGGTGCCTGGCTACCACCACTGACTACTTTGACAAGGATCACAATAAGTCTCAGAAAGAGCTGGAGAAAAATATAGAACAAAATTCTAACTCACAAAAAAAAAGACCAGAGTTACTGATCTGACAGAGACTGGAGAAACCACGACAATAAGGACCCCAGACACTCTTTTAGCTCAGTGATGAAACCACTCCTAAGGTTCACTCTTTAGCCAAATATAAGACAGGCCCATAAAACAAAATGAGACTAAAGGGGCACACCAGCCCAGGGCAAAGACTAGAAGGTAGGAGGCGACAGGAAAGCTGTTAATAGGATACCCAAAGTCGAGAAGGGGGACTGTTGATATGTCATGGAGTTGTTAACCGATGTCATAAAACAATATGTGTACTAATCGTTTAATGAGAAGCTAGTTTGTTCTCTAAACTTTCATTTAAAGTACAATTAAAAAAAAGGATTCAGGGAGAAGCTCAGAGAGTAGAGCCCTTGGACACCCTTTTAACTCAGTACTGAAGTCACTCCTAAGGTTCACTGCTCAGCCAAAGATTAAATAAAAAAAAAAAAAACCTGTTACCGTCTAGTCAATTCTGACTCGTAGCGACCCTATAGGGCAGAGCAGAACTGCTCCATAGGGTTTCCAAAGAGTGCCTGGTGGATTTGGACTCCTGACCTTTTGGTTAGCAGCTAAGCTCTTAACCACTGTACCTACTAGGGTCCATAACTTGAGATAAAGAAGGTCAATACATTGTAGTGAAAAGATCAATTCCCCCAGGAAACTGTAATCGTGTTCAATGTCTGCACACCTAATGGCATATGACATCAAAATATATTAGGGATACCTTATAAAACTAAAAAACAAAAAAGAAACATATTCACAATCATAGTGGGAGGTTTGAACCTGAAACTGATAGAATAAGTCAGAAGAATCAATAAAAATACAAAAGGTATGAAAGACACAATTAAGCTCCTGACCTAATTGGCACATATAAAACATGTACCAAAAAAACTGTAGAATCTATATTCAAGGACTCATGGAACATTTACAAAATTTACCATATACTGGGCCACATAATAACACTCAATGCATAACAAATACTGAAAAGTCTAATGTCAAAGTTGTCTGATTATGGTGCAACTAATTTAAAATTCATTAAGAAAATTATAGCTAAACAAAGTTTGTAAAGGAGAAAACCTCCTTCTAAATAACTTGTGGGTCAAATAAGAATCCACAGTGGAAGTAAGAAAATATTTTAAGCTGAATAATAACAAAATATAGCATATCAAAATTTAAACAACATTGCCAAAATAGAACTTAAAATGTATATCTTTAAAAGCTCTTTAAAAAAGGCTAAAGATTAATGAGTTTGGGTATGCATCCATCCTAAAAAAAATTAGAAAAGGAAAAGCAAAATTAAATCAAAGAAAGAAGAAAGATATAAGAACGACATGGACAAAAAAAGAAAAAAATATATAAAAGCAAAAATTTAAAAAGCCAGAAGTTGGTTCTTTGCAAAGACTTATAAATTTACTAAAGTTCTGATAAGAATGACAAGAAAAGAGAGAGGCCAAAATAAACAGTATCAGAAATGTGAAGAATATACAACTAAAATGCTGTGGAAACTAAAAGATATTAAGAGGATATTATGAAAAAACTTTATGAAATAAATACTAGCTTTTAGATGGAAGGCCTAAGATTTGCTTTCTAGCTAGTAATTAAGACAGTGTGGTAATATCGCATGAATAGGCAAATATACTAATGGAATGAAATAGAGATCTAAAAACAGATTTCCACTAAAGGGACCCTTTATATATCACATATCCTATATATATCACATTTCATACATATCCTATATATCAAGAAGAGTATAGGGTTTTCAATAAAAAGGTGTTGAGATAACTGAGCATGGAAAAGAAAAAATTAAGCTGGACCTATACCTCACACCATAAACTGGAATCAATTTCTGGTGGGTAAGACACTTAAATGTTGAAGGGAAACCACCAAACTTTAAGAAAATAATATAGGAAAACATCTACATGAACTATAGTCTAAAGAGGATTCTTAAGCAGTGTATAAAATGAGCAAGATATTTGTAACATATTTAACTTTAAGGAATAGACAGCCTAGCATAAAGGGTAAGAGTATGGGCTGTTATGTTAGGCAGTTTAGCATAGAATATCACCACTTACTAGCTGTGTGACTTATGTCAAGTTACTTAGCTTTTTTGGGCCTGAGTTTTCTAATTTGTAAAATGAGACTAATAGTGATAGCTATTCCATTTAGTTGTGAAGACAAACAAGATGATTTGTGTAATGTGCTTAGAACAGTTTCTAGCACATAATAAGCACTGTATAAGTGTATAATTGTTATCATTGCTATTATTATTCCTGATATTATTATTCAGAATGCATTGAAAATAATTACTATGAGTCAATTAAAATAGACAAAAAATTCAATAGGAAAATACACAAAAACACTTAACCAAAGGAAGAAGCTCCAATGGCTAATTGTATATGAAAAGATGTTCAATGACATTAGTAATCAGGGAAATGTAAATTAAAACCACAATTTGATACTATTTTCCACTCACCAAATTAGAAAATCATAAAGTCTGATATACAAATGTTGATGACGATATGAAGAAAAAGAACAATCATACGCTGCTGGTGGGATTGTTAACTGGTTCAATCCCTTTGGAAACGAGGTTGACATTACTTTTTCCAGTTGAACATGTATGTATTCTATAACTCAGCAATTCCAACTGCAGATTTACATCTAAGAGAAACTCTTGTTCAAATATTCCAGGAAAATGGACAAAAATATTCATATAGCATTGCCCATACAACAAAAAATCTGAAGGAATTCAAATGTCCTTCAAAAGTAAATTGAATAAATAAATTGTGGGGAGATAATATAAACCACAGCTACATATGTCAACATTGATGGTTGTTATAAATGTAATATTAACCAAAATAAGTATCATATATCAATATATATATAATTCCATTTATATAAAATTTGAGAAGAGAAAAATATTAAAAATATAATTTACAACATTCATTACATAATTCACACACACATATACATAATACGTTGGAAAGCAAGGGGATAAAAAAAAAAAGCAAAAAACCCAAACCCATTGCTGTTCAGCCAATTCCAATTCAGATTCATAGCAACCTGATAGGCAGGGTAGAACTGCCCCATAGGGTTTCCAAGGCTGTATAATCTTTACAGGAGCAGGCTGCCACATCTTTGTCCCTAGAGCAGCTGGTGGGTTTGAACTGCTGACCTTTCAGTTAGCAGCAGAGTGCTTAACCACTGTGCCACCAGGGCTCCAATATTAAAAAAACAAAACAAAACAAAACAAAACCTGATGCCTTTGAGTTGATTCCAACTCAGCGACCCTATAGGACAGAGTAGAACTGCCCCATAAGGTTTCCAAGGAGCACCTAGTGGATTTGAACTGCTGACCTTTTGGTTAGCAGCCGTAGCACTTAACCACTACCCGCCAGGGTTTCCAACGCTCCTATAAAAAAGAAAATTTTTTTTTTTTTTTTTTTAGGTATCATAAATCAAGAGAGAAAGTGCTTATTCTAAGGGAGGAAGTTAGATGTGAAACTAGAGGGTCAAAAGACGCTCTTCTGAGGAACTGACAATTTTCTACTTCTCTAAATTGGGTGGTGGTTACGTGACTATCCACTTCATAATTATCCCTTAAACTCTCAATGTATACATTTTATATATACTGTTTTGTATGCATACTACTTTTTATAATAAAAAAGTTTTTTAAAAAATGAGGTGCACGTTGGAAAGCTGTCTAAAGTATACTGTTAAATAAGGACAGGATGTTGCAGAAGCATTTAGAGTGATTCCATTTTTGAAAAGAAAATATAAGAAAAAAACGGAAATAATATTCATCAAACTATCAATAGCAGTTACCTTTCGGAAGGGATGAGTTGGGAGATGTATGTAACTATTGACTCCCTTATACATTACTATAAAGTTTAAGTTTTAAGAGAATATATTCACCCTAAGAATAAGAAAAACTACAAAAAAGAAGATTTAAATGTAACAACAATGCTTAAATAGCATTATATGTACTTCACAATATCCTTGTGAGCTTCTACGTCAATGTGTAATATTCTATGATGTCATATTTAATGACTACGAAGTATCCCACTGTACCCATGTACCATTTTGATTTAACCCATATTCATTGCTCAGTATTTAGATTATTTTTACCTTTTTTTTTTTTTGCATGAGTATCCCTGCAATTCAATCTCTTATTATTTTCATAAAATAAATTTCTGCAAGTGAAAATCCTAGGTCAAGAGGTATGCAAATTTTTAAGGCTAAAGACAGAAAATTTTCCTCATAGTTTTATTAGCAATACTTCAAAGGTAAAGCGGTCATGGGTTTTGTTCAGTCACAAATGCCATGTAAGTTCAGAGATATTAAAATGTTTAGTCATTAATTTAGATGCAATTCTGACAATTCTAGAAGCTTAAGTTGGGGCTCAGACATGATCTCTTGCAAAAAAAATGTAGAATGGCAAAATGCATATTAAAGCATGCATCTTATACATCTGTGTAACCCCATACCTGGTATATTTCCTCATATGTAGTAGTTGCTGAGAGTAATTGCTTAGTTAAAAATTTCAAAGTTTGACTGATTCACAGATTTGTACTTTTCCAGTGACACTCAGAAAGTTAGAAAAAATAAGACACTAAGCTATAAAAATCCAGAGGCTTTTACTGAACAATATTAAAATTCCAGAGCTTGTTGGCTGGTTTTCAAGGACTGTATTATCACATTTGCTCATAGGAGTAACCCCATGTAAAACAAATTGACTTTCCCTTATTGGAACAATACATTTCAACCCTTCATAGCATCATTGGTGTGAAATCTGTGAATCCAGTGTAGCAACCCATTAGGCTAAAAGATATAAAATCAAGTTGGAGAAGGAAAAGATATATAGTAATTTTTAAGTATGAAGTTAGTGGGGGGAAAAAGCATGTACAAATAAACCAAAGATTTTTATTTATTCCGACAGTTCATAAATGGATCACAAGCTATCAATGGTAAGACTGAGTGATAGCACAGGACTGTGAGTCAGTAACTGATTTTATGCCAGAGAGCACAATTCTCGTGTTAGATAGGAGATAACATTATTGATTAGAATGGCGATTAAGAAAGTTCAGCCAAGTCATAGAGAGAGATGTGCAGACATAAAAGACTAATGATGTTGACTTATGAATATGGTTTGGATTTCTTTTTTATTGTTGTTGGAATAATTTAAACCGGTTACTCTCTTTTGTTAGAGACAAATTTCATCATTAGGTTAAGTCCAAAAATCCTCCTTTATATTTTAAATAGGTCAAAAGGTATGGATAGAGGAAAGGGAGTATATTTTAAAAAGAAGCTTTAAAAAGAAAACCTGGCCTTATTTTTAAAAAATAGTCTGTGAATTAAATAGTAGACAAGAATAATTTTAGATGAAGAGAAGGACAACTGACAATACAGGGAAAGTCACCACAACTGGACTAATCCAAAACCTAAGAAGTTTCCTGAATACAACCAAACATTTCGTGGGACAGAGTAGCAGGGGTGGGAGTCTGTGGACCATGGTTTCAGGGGACATCTAGGTCAACTGGCATAACAAAGTATATTAAGAAAATGTTCTGCATTCCACTTTAGTGAGTGGCATCTGGGGTCTTAAAAGCTAGCAAGTGGCCATCTAATGCATCAATTGGTCTCAACCCACCTGGAGCAAAGACGAGTGAAGAACACCAAAGACACAAGGAAAATATGAGCCCAAGATAAAGAAAGGGCCACATAAACTAGAGACTCCATTAGACTGAGACCAGAAGAACTAGATGGTGGCTGGCTACCACCAATGATTGCCCTGACAGGGAACACAACAGGGAGTCCCTGACGGCGCAGGAGAAAAGTGTGGTGCAGATCTCAAATTCTAGTAAAAAGACCAGACTTAATGGTCTGACTGAGACTGGAGAGACCCCAGAGGTCTTGGCCCCCTGACTCTCTGTTAGCTCAAAATTAAAACCATCCTGAGGCCAACCCTTCAGACAAAGATTAGACTGGACTATAAGACATAAAATGATACTGGTGAGAAATGTGCTTTTAGCTCAAGTAGACACTTGAGACTAAGTGGGAAGCTGCTGTCTGAAGGTGAGATGAGAAGGCAGAGAGGCACAGGAGTGGGTTGAATGGACACGGGAAATACAGGGTGGAGAGTAATGTGCTGTCACATTGTAGGGAGAGCAACTAGGGTCCTATAATAAAGTGTGTGTAAGTTTTTGTATGAGACTGACTTGAATTGTAAACTTTCACTTAAAGCACAGTAAAAAAAAAAAAAAAGTCTGTGACATTTATTTTCATTTTAAAGGTTTTATAAGACTAGTTGTATGAACTAGGAGCCCTAGTGGTAGAGTGGTTAAGTAGCTTGGTTGCTTACTGAAAGGCTGGTGGATCGAACCTACCAGCCACTCCATGGGAGAAAGATGTGGAAGTCTGCATCTGTAAAGACGACAGCCTTGGAAACCCTGTGGGGTAGTTCTACTCTGTCCCCTAGTGTCGCTAAGAATTGGAATCAACTCAACAATTAGTTGTATGAAACTATTCACGATAATTGCTTGTGATTTTGTAAGCTACTACTTTTTCACCCTCATGAAAGGTATCATTCTGCCTTTATGGGAAAGAGAAATAATTCTCCTCATTCTGTATAACTTCTAAAACACTTGAATAATCATTCATTAAGTTAGTTATTCTGCAAACATCTTTTAAAAACCCACTGTATGCAAAAGCGTACAGTAGATTCCCTATGAGAACTATGAAGATACTTAACAAGCAGTTCCTATGCTCCAGAAACATATAGTAAAATGATCAAATAAAATCATGCTAATGAAACAATTATTAAATCTGCTAGAAAGGAAAAGATAAAATGCCGTGGTTGTTTAGTGCACGAAAACACCTCAAGCAATGAGGATCCAGCAGTTCAGAAAGATTGCATTTTGGCTGGGCTTTGAGGATGGGTGAGAGAGGCAAACTGTAAGGAGACTATAGTGAGATAAAAGCAAAGGACATTTAAATGGGGTGCTGTTCATTTTATTTAGCACGAGGAATGCAAAATGAGGAGCATGAAGACCCATGACTACAAAGGTAGGAGAGCTGGGTCTTTACCACTAAATCCTGAGCTGGTATGTTTTGGAGTCTGCAATGAATTTGGTCAGAGGAATGACTTTATAAAAGTCATGCTTTAGAGAATCCAGCCAATTTTCAGGAGTACGTAGGATGAAGTGAACTTAAAGCATCAGGAGACAGACCTGTAAGTTAAGGTACTGTTACAGGAAGTCCAGGAGGGTAATAACAGTATGTGACTACAGAGATGATCAAAACAACATATTGGCCACTAACTTGGAGTGCCTTTGATAGTTCTGGACAAAAGATTTGCATCCAATGCCCTTAGTTCCAAGTCTCCTGAGTAGTTTAGTATATACCTTTCTAAGAAGGAATGATGAGATCAGTTCTTCAATTGCTAGTAGGACCTTCCTGAGTGTGGAGACTGGTGATAATTATGGGAGAGCAAAGCATGGAGATAAGAAAATTAGTGGCCTATGATCTGCTTCAGGAACAGAACAAGAGGGAGGCAGGACAGCAAGGTTTACAACATTGCAAGGGTTTACACTGAATTGCTTCTCAGAGTGACTCTGGAAGGCTCTGTGCACCTTTCTTAAAAGTTCCATACTTTGTAAGAGCTATATTGGTCTGACATACAGTTGTACAAGAACAAGTGTGCTGATAAGAGGCAGAGGTACCAAGTGCTTTCAGGGGACACTTCAAAAGAAAGATGCCTTGAGAGAGGGCAGCTGCTGAGAGCCAATCATGGACCTTTAGCCTCTCCTCCCACTACCCCAACCTCAGCAAGTTTCTAAAGCATCTTTGGAGATCCACCAAAGGAAGTCACCAAGAACAACTTGCACAGTGATCAAAGGAAAAGATCCAAATATTCAGAGGGCTCTCTACCCTTTAAAGACCATCCCAGAGTAAATCATCCCTGAGAAAAAAATAGATAGCCTCCACCATCTGCTTTACTATTATATATTAGAAAATGGCAAAAAACCAAACTCATTGCCGTAGAGTCAGATAGAGGATATTGATCTTCCAACATATTTCTAATCGAGAGGAAGCACATTAATACTTTACTGCTGAGACATAGGGAGCTTGGAGGCTCAGAAACTCTGGAGCAAGCTATAGGAACCTGGATTCATAACTCAGTCTTCAAATTTCTGGTAGGGTGTATGACGTTGGAAAAGAAGGCTAAGTACAAATCCATTAAAATATGTAACTTTTTCTTATCCGCTGCTACAGATGTGTAACAGAAATTGTTTCCGCTTAACTGTTATATTTTTTAAACGTACAGAGGACCTAGGAGGTTCAAATTCAGTGCACAGAAAGATTGACATTCAAAGCCAAATTCACATGAGACCTTGAATTGTTACAAAGGGATTTCTCATTCAGGTTGATTTGATTAGCAATAATCTTTGAATCTAATTTCTCAGGTAATGTTTCTTTCATCACTTTCTAGGGCAGCAAGTTGATGAACAGCTCATTTACATTTTTATTAGCCTATAAAGCTTTTCCAGCTTGTGTTCTTATACTTCACCCCAAAAGCAATACTTAATGTTTAATAATAGCTAAAAATTTATTTTATTAATAGAATATATGGCGAAAGCTTGAGTGTCAAAAAGAATAAAAAGCAATACTGAAGCTAGTGTCCTCTTACACCATTCCTCACAAACAATACACTGGCATTGCCTTCTGAGGCAGTAAAATTACTGATTATGACACATGATCTATGATCCTGTCTTGCTCTCCAGACCAAAAGCCTAGGCAGGAGGAGACTGCTTCCTTGTCTCTAATAAAGATTATTCTGTAACACAGGAGATACTTAGTAATGGTAGCACAGAGAGTTTCTGGTTTCAACTTCTGAGAAAACCACTTTTGAATGTCACAGAAGATTTACTATTCCTAACAATTCTTGGTTATTTAATACTACGTGCACAAAAAAGGTTTAGTTTCAGAGACATAGCCACTTGACAAAAAGGTACATCAATCTTTGGCATCGTGGGACCACAGGTGACTACTCAGAACAAGTAGAGACACCTATAAAGTTAATGTCAATTAATGGTGATTAAAATATCTATCAATCATTAATGACATACTCTAGAATGATATTTAAACAACATACATAATGATGTATAAAAAACAGACTGGTATATTTGATACGTGCTACAGTTTCTGTACCTGAACTCTAGTAGTCTAGAATATCCATTTTGGTGGACTTCTATAGCCATTTAAGATTTGCTTCCCTCCTGCAAAATTTTGGGAGCCTCATCAGAGCAAAATAACAGTGCTACATAATATGAGATGATATTGGTACACGCACCAGAGTTTCTGAATAGTTATCAGACATGTGTGATTGGGATTTAGATTTCTTCAGGGTAGAAGAAAAGTCTTTTTTACATCTTTACTGGCAGTTAAATTAGTGGGCCTGAATAAGAGATCTCATATTCCTGGAGAAAGCTTGGGACATGATAACACTTAGCTCAATGGGACAAAGAAATGAATCAAAGTTACCACCAGGGGTCAAAAGACTGATTTCAAAGGTGTTAATGAGGCCTGATTCAGAGGAGTGAGCCACTGAAAAAAGGGTTTGGATTTGTTGCTATCTCCATAGTTTTGTACAGAATTGTAGTAATAGGGAATATAATTACCATTACATGAGTACTATAGTATAGGAATACAAGGGAAACTAAAACAAAACCAGGCAGAGGAAAGTCATAAATGCTCTACCTTTAATAGTAAAAAAAAAAAAAATTCAGACAGAGACATGATAAAAGTGGGGTAAAGCTGACAGGGCAGAACTGTTCAGATTGGGAATGCAGAGTAAGTATTTCTTTTATATAAGAAGAGAAAGGCATCAAGTTAATACATTCCAGAGGAATTATACAAGCCTTTCAGATCTCGTGGAGATCAAGAGACAAATCAGGGAAAAAACAAATAAGACTACAGAATGGTTACATTCTTTTGACCACAAAAAAGAAAGAAGCCAGTTACACAGTGGGAAAGATTTGAGGATTCGGTTGAGCAGAAACTACACATACTGTACTCTTGGTTGCTCTGCTAAAGGAACCCCTTCTTGTAGTAATAACATTACAGTTAGAAAAATCACATCCTAATGAAATAGAGGCAGAACCATCCACCATCTAGATAACTCAACCTTGGAGAAATATCTGAGGAGTTTGTGAAGGCTTTGGGCCACAAGGAATGAGTTCATATGAGAATGAACTTGAGTCATGTTTTAAAAGGTGAGTTTAAGTCTATATTATAAAGAAAGCCTCCAGATACTGGAGACCTGTTACATTTCCTGCTGTCTTTAGTCAGGTCTGACTAATGTGATGAAATGTAACAGGTCTCCAGTATCTGGAGTTTTGAGTTAGTCAGGTCAGTGTAGGTCAATAGAAACCACTGAAAAATTTAAAGGTGAGATTTTATAACAAGGCATGAAATTGATGGTGGCCATCTTCATAGCATAAGGTAATAAGAATTTTAAGAAACAAAGATGTAGTGTTCATTATATTTTCTTGAATATGGCCAGAGCAGTGTTTCGAATAGATTCATATTCACTCTTAAATTCCTTAAGTCTCCAAGAAAACAGTGTAATAGGGTGATAATCCTTAAATCAGTCCAAGCAATATTTAATACTATTTTTTGATTTATAATTTTAATTTCCAACTTAAAATTGAATAAATATAATAAATATCCCAAAGAGGTAAAATATTAAATGTTTTGCTCAACTTTATTCAAACACATTTTAAAATCTAAATAAAACATCATTTTCTAGGAAAACATAAATATCAAAATTAATCAAAGAAAACAGAGAAAATTTAAAAGACTACAGAAAGAAAGTTGGAAAACAGAAACCTCCATAAGAAAGGTAGATCCAGATGTTTTGTCTAGTGAACTCTTTCAAATATCAAAGGAAGAAATATTTCTAAAATAAAATTTAAAATGAATCACAGATAGATAAGCACGTGGGTAGACAGAGAGAGAGAAAAAAGTTTCTAAACTCTGTCTACAAAGTCAGCATAACATTTATTTTAAGACCTGACAGAGATAATATAAAAAGTCTGGGAAAAAATTGCTCTGAAAGTATCAGCCAATGCAATGAGACAAGAGAAAAACAAAATGTTTAATTATTGGTAAGGAGATTTAATTGTAAACCAGGAATATACAAAATAATCATCTAAACATCTATTAGAAACAATGAGGTAAATCAGTAAGCTGATGACAAGAATCAACAGGTTTCCTAAGTGTAAACTATTACAAATTAGAAAAAACATAATGCCATTCACATTAGCAACAAAAAGATAAAATAATTAAGGAATACATTTTAGCAAACCCACTTGAAGAATATTTTGCTTAAGGACATAAAAAGAAACGTGAATAAATGGAAAGGAAAACCTTGTTTTTAAACAGGAAGATTCAATATGATGGGGGTATTAATTTTTCCTAATTTTACTTAAATTAATCTTAATTAAGATGTATCCTACCCAGGTTCAAGCACTTTTTTTTTTTTTTCTTTAGGACAGAACAAATAAAAATAATGATAGCAAAATTTTAGCACTTATTATGGGCTAAGCAGTATCTAAGCATTTGACATACATTAAGTCATTTAACACACACATTGATAAGGTTGATATAAATTTAATCCACTTTTTAAAATGACAAATCGGACACAGAGGGGATAAGTAACTTTCTCAAAGGAATACTGCTAGTAAAAATGATAGATACCACCCTTGGATTTAAATGCAGAGTCTGGGCTTCAGAGTCCCTGCTCTTTACTACTCTGCTCTGGTATCTTCCCATGGACTTAAGCTGGCCCAGAAAAATAAAAATGGAAGAGCAACCAGAAAAGTTCTGAAAAAAGAAGAGCCAAGAGAGAGTATTGCACTTTTAGATATTGAAACATAACCCAAATCTACAGTAATTAAAAGAGTTGTATTTAGTATTAACATAGGAATATTCAAAGGACCCAAACAGAAACCAGTGGGGGAAATTAATAAACTAATAAAGTGTTTAATAGAGTATTCAATAAATACTGTTTAAACAACTGGATGGCCTTTTGGGGGAAAAAAATAAAGCTGGTTTCCACTTTATGCCACATTGCTGGTAAATAGATCATAATTTAGGGTGTAAGATAATTTAAGATTTAGGGTATAAACTAATTACTAAGACTTTGACTACCAAAAAGTTAACCTCAAGTATTGGGAAATTAGGCATTTTTACCAAGGAGTCTTAAAGTTCAAACCTGCTTTAGGTTCCCAAGGAGTGAGCCTGTGAAAGGCAGGGAGACAGATCGTCTTCAGCAGAGGCCTTGCCCAGCGCCCACGTAAGAGATGGCATGGACATTCTAAAAGAGGCCTTACTTGGCCACTTCCCTTTAATGGGGATGTTCCTACTCTAGTACATGATTGGGATTACAAAGATAGTTTGGTGACCTGAAGTGTTAGTTGAAAGTTTTCTTCTGGCATCAATTTATAATCGAAATGAAGGCATAGTTGAAAAAAGAACTGCAGTTACTCTGCGGATTGGATTGTATACATTTTGGTGTTTTTCAAAATTAAGTCATATATAATTAAAATGTGATCCTAATACAAACAAACCCTAGTCAACATGAACAAGCTTTGAAAGCATTATGCTAAGTGAAAGAAGCCAGTAACAAAAACCACATCTTATATGACTTCATTATATGAAATGTCCAGAATAAGCAATTAGTGCTTGTCTAGGTCTGGAAAAGCAGAGGGGTGGGTGGCTGCTCATGCACATAGGGTTTGTTTTTTGGGTGACAAAAATGTTCTAAAATTAAATTGTGGTAATGGTAACTCAACTTTGTGAATATACTAAAACCACAGAATTACACATGTAAAATGGGTACGTTATAGGTATCTGAATGTTATCTAAATAAAACTGTTAAAATGTAATGCAGAAATATTAAAGAACAGATCCTAAAAGACAGTGGTTCAAACGAAGAGGCACCAGAATACCTTAATGTGCTTAGTTGTCCTTGAGATAATACAGAGCTGAATATATAGCATGCTTCCCTGACATTTACATCCTAAACTTTTATCTACCGTTTTCAAACTTAAATTCTGGTCAGGTGGGCTGAGAAGCCTTTTGTGTGGATTAGGTGAAGGGCAGTATAGAATCATGGTGAGAGCATAGACGAGGCTACACAGCATGGGTGTGAACACTCTCTCTACCATTTATTAGCTCTGTCACCTTGGAAAAGTTACTGAGCCCCTCTGAGCCTCAATTTTCTCATCTGAAAAATGATGACAAAAATCTCAAAGGAGGATGAAATAAATTGATATGACTGGCACTATTTTATCACTTCCAATGTGTTAACTATTATTGTGTTTCACTATTTTAATTCAAGTGACACAAAAGGAATGATGATTTTTATAACTAAAAGGTACCACATCTGTCCATAGTGTTCAGAATTGCCTCTTTGTAATACTAGAGGCAGATCTGGCACCTTTTAGTTATAAAAATCATCAGTCTATTATTTCTTTTAAAAAATAGAAGCCTCATTTTATAATTCCAAGCACTCTCTTGTTTGAGTCTTTAGGGAGACAGCTAAAGCCATTATAAAAGAAATAACCTAGAGAGAGTCAGAGGCTTCTTGGTAAACAAAACTGTCTCCTGAAAGATTTAAAGATGATTTAGTTGAGAATGTACTAGAACAACATCAATTGCATTTCTTTGAAATCAAAATAAATTCCAAAAAAACTGGGAAGCATTTCTGAAGCAATGCTTGGATAAGTGTTTACAATCTGAAAATGGGATAAGGTGGGATAGAATAAATTCAACTATGAAAATAATACTCTCACTTGCACAAAGCATATATGAAACTATGCCTTTCTGGGAAAACAAAACACTCCACAACCTTTATACATTATATATTGCATCATCTCAGGCATGCTTTTCCATTTGCTCCCCAAACAGTTGTCTACAGCTACAAATAACTGATTTGTGTCTCGATAACGGTAGAAATTATTACACGAAACACCAAGGAGTAATAAGTTTTTAAAGAGTCACTCAACTAAGTACAAAGTGCTTTACACAAGGGGTGTGTGTGTGTATGTGTGTATGTGTGACATGCCTACATATGTCGCCATATATTCATGCACAGATTTGGGAGATAGAAAAAGAAAAAAAAAAGAACTAGGATGGAGAGAAGAGTAGGATGTTTTTAAACTACACTTTATGATTTTATTTTCTAAAAAAAAAATGTATAGCAGTCTTCTAAATTGGCTCTGTATTTTGCAAGGGTCATCGAAAAAGTATGAACGTATAATCATATCTTTAACATAAAATACTTTATACGGTATAGCAATTTATTAGTTTACACGTCCATTGTTCTTACTAGGCAATTCTCAAATAGAAAAACTGGGTGTTGGCATTTTCCTCAGGGTCTAGTGATAGTGCAGGACGCTAAGTGTGTATTTAATAAATGGGCTTTAAATTAATGAAATTTATGAATAAAAGATTCTAGAGTGACTTTTTCAGAGATTTATTTGTAGTGAAAATTAGCAGATTTAACTAGAAAATGTCTTAAAGGAGGATTCTGGGTTAAAAATTATTCAGTGATTCTAATTTTCTCAATTCCAGTCACCCAGAAGATCTTTATCTCAACATCACTGTCTTTTCAGTCTCGAAGGAGTCTGTGGGAAAGGGAGAGTAACAGGTGCCATCTCCCATACTGAGCTGCTAGGCTGCCACAGTGTATGCAATGGGCAGTGTACTAAAGGTGGCCTGAGTGGCCACACTCAGCTTTGTGGTCTCCCTTTGATTTTCTTCAGCTCTGTTCCATCAGAGCATTTTGTACATACATACATTGCAGTTTATTTCCATGCAGCATGCCATGTTCTTATTTGAGCCCCTAATTTTGTGTTGGAGCCCTGGTGGTATAGTGGTTAAAAGTTTGGCTGCTAATCAAAAAGGTCAGCAGTTCGAATCCATGAGCTGCTCCTTGGAAACCCTACGGGGCAGTTCTACTCGGCCCTATTGGGTAGCTATGAGTCAAAACTGACTTGACGGCAACAGGTTTGGTTTTGGGTGGAATTTACTTTTGTATTAGGTAATTTGAAAGGTAGATATTATTGCAGATGAAGCACGTTAGATTGTTCTTGGCCGTTTGTTGACATTGAGCTGGCACCGACTCAAGGTGACCTTACGTATAGGAGGTCTTGCTCCATCTTTATGATCCTTGGTTGTTTGAGTCCTTTGTTTTGGCTATTCTATCAGTCCATCTCATTGAGTGTTTCCCTCATTTTCTTGGCCCTCTACTTTACCAAACATGATGTCTTATACTAGTCATTGGTCTTTCCTGATGATGTGTACAAACTGAAGGATTCAAAGTCTCACCATCCTTCTAAGGAACACTCTAGTTGTATTTCTTCTAAGACTGATTTTTTCTTTGACAGTCCATGGTATATTCAATGTTCGCCACCAACACCATGATTTATATGCATCAATTCTTCTTTTCCCTTTTTCATTGTCCAGCATTCATAATACTATGAGGTGCTTGAGAAGGCCATGGCTTGGGTCAGGAGCACCTTAGTCATCAAAGAGACATTTTTCCTTTTTAAAATTTTAAAGGGATATTTTGCAGCTGATTTGCCCAATTAAATGCATCATTTGATTTCTTGACTGCTCTTTCCATGGATGTTTATTGTTGATCCAAGTAAGAATGAAATTGTTGACTACCTCATTTTTTTTCTCCAATAGACAGATTATACATGTATTAAATGCAGAGTTAAAATTTTAAATTGAGCCAGTCTGGTTTCAAGATCCTTCCTCTACATCAGTCTGATTATTTGACTTTGATATTCTCCAGGGCAGGTAAGATAAATTTTTTTAACTTTGTAACTTCAAGTTCTCATTCAATGCCTGACCCATATATAGTAAGTGCATTTTTTTTTTTTCTGGGTATATAAAGTGTTTTTTTTTAAATTAATTAGTGTTCTTTTAACTGTACAGTTAGCAGTACCTGGGCTTTAGATAGTGATACATCCAGTTTATGTTTTGTTTTCTCAATACTTTTTGTTTGTTTTTTATGGTTGTAAGCCCCATTTCAGCAAAAAATACAAGAGAAGTCACAAGGAAGGACTTTGTCCTTTTTTTACAAGATAACAGATTTGAAGTTAGATGCCTGAGTTTAAGTAGCTCTATCCAGCCCATGTGTTTCTTGTCTGAATGTCCCTGGAAAAGTTACTTAATTTCTTTAATTCTCAATTTGCTCACTGATAAACTGAACTGAACAGTAACAATCACATAGGATTCTTGGGAGAATCAAATCAGATATATGTTAATGTGAAGCACTATCAAATGTTAGCGAATATTTTTCATTTTCCATACCTGAGAAAGCATATAACTTGTTTCCCCCTGGACCCAAAGAGGAGAAGCAGGTTTAATGCATGTTTATTGATTGCTGACATTATCTTAGGACAGCATATGTGTATGTATTGATAGATGGATAAATCAGTCAGAGAGGACTGAGACCCAGGGCAGCCAATATTTGCCTGCTTTTCAAAGCACTGTAAATCTAAATCTGTGTCTCAAATTGCAGTCGGCTTGTCTAAGAACCTGCAGCACTTGTTCTCTTCTATTATTGAAGGAGACAGCTGCCTAGTCAATGTAAATTTTATTGTAAAATTGTTTAATAGAATTCACAATTATGGGAGGACAAACATACTTGAGACACTAATGGAGGGTCTGAATTTGATATGTGCAGACAAAGAGGGCTGTCAGACTTAGCAGCAGTTATTGTTTCACAAAGAAAGGTGGGCAGTAAAAGAAAGTGACTACTAATGAAAGACTACTCCCACCAATCCATTGCCATCATCCTTGCTAACCAAGATAGTAAAAAAATGGGAGTGGAATAAGCACTTAAAAATTTGGTGTAGCAAGCAAATAACATATGTATATTTTATCCTATTGTACTCATCTTCTCTGGACCATTTGATACTCAGGATCCTTTACCTCTTGAAACTGTCTATACCCCTTGCCATTGTGACATTCCAATATCCTTTTATTTCTCCTACCACCCAGAGCAATCCTTTGTTTCCTTCAACGGCTATTCTGCAGTTTCTTAAGTCTCTGTGAATATTCTCTTAGGCTCAGCCCTTGGCCATCTGTTAGGTCCAATTTATAACTTTTAGCTATTGTTATATTTCAAATATCATCATTATATATGTAATTTCCAAAAACTTAAGTTCCAACTTCTACATCCAATGCCAGCTTTATATTTTCAAATGATTGATGAATATTTTCACTTGAAAATTTGAACGTTATCAGAAAATCAGTACATCTAAAGCTAATTAATATACCATGGACTGTAGGGAGAACAAACAAATCTGTCTTGGAGGAAGTACAGCCAGAATGCTCCTTAGAAGTGCGAATGTGTCATCAGGAGGGACCAATTGCTGGAGAAAAACATCATGTTGGTAAAGTAAAGAAAAGGGTCAGCAAAAAAGAGGGAGATCCTCAACGACACAGTGGCTACTACAATGGGCTTAAACATAGCAACGATTATGAGGCTGGCATAGGACTAGGCAAAGCTCTGACTCAATGGTACCTAACAACAAAAGCAAATTGATTTTTCTTCCAATGTGAATCCTATTCCCAAATCTTTATTTCTGTCTTTTTAAGCGTATTATATCATCACCCTGGAATTTATACTAAATACTGTGGTCAAGGAAATCTTTAATATACTACTTATCAAATCTTAAATAATTTCTTTTTCAAAAAAAAAAATCTTGAAGCTTCTCATTATCTATAGAAAAATATCTCATGGGAAGTGCTGTGTTCTATTACTATGGTTATCTATTAAAACATCTAACCTTGTGTTTTGCACATACTAAGCTACAGAAATTGTTTGTTGAATTGAATTAAACTCCTTAGACTTCTACTTTCAAAGTTTCCTGAGATGTCCAATTCTAACCTCTCGAATTTACCTTTAGTGACTCTTCTTCATGAGTCTGTTTTGTGTCATCAGTCTATTCACTCTCCCCTAAATGTGCTAAGCTCATTCTTTCCTCCCTTTTTGAACATGATTCCTCTCCTCTGCTCTGTCTAGTTCTCACCAGCCCAATTTAGAACTCTTTCTCATAAATCCTTCCCTAATTCTTCTAATCCACATTGGTCTCTATTTCCAAGTAAACTTGTGATATTTCTAATCTTGTGTTCTTTTGACATTCCTTTCTATGTAATTATCATATTCCTAATTATTGAACCCATTCTCACTTTGATTCTTTCCCCTCCCTTGTTTTTGACTTTCTTGTTTGCTATTTAACTTTTGAATTGCTTATGTATTTTTTTCTGTATATTCATCTTGTATCCCCAGGTACATCATAGAGTTTTAAGGGGGAAGAACTCTGTCTTTATTTACTTGTATCATTCTCGTCTTTAGTACTATGCAATGGACAAAGTAGAGGTTCAAAAATATTTGTTAAATGAATGTGGCAGAAAATATATTAAAAAAAAAAAAGCGGGTACTTATTACAACTAATAGCTTTGAAACAGGTAATCACTAGCTTTGAAAAGGAAAAATATCCTGCATTGAAGATGTGATGGTTTTAGATAAGCTTTTTTTTTTTTTAATTTTTTTTGGATACCATTTTCCTTCATTATCTGATCAGTAACTTAATTAGTCCATTATGTAAGAAGAGAATAAAAGCTAATGTATCTATACCTGTTTTATGCAGCATTAGTGGCTGACTATAAATGTTACACATCAGCTAATGAGGGAAATGGGAGAACCCATAGAGAATTGTAAGATGAGAGTAGAGACTTATTTGGAATTACGTTGGTAAAATTTGCTGTAAGGGTGGTAGAACTGATACGATATTTCATTCCATACTATGATTTGCAATGCAAGAAAACGGAGCTATTTGAATAGAAGATGAAGAGATCACGCTCTTAACAACCTCATTTTTGACCCTGTCATAATTTTATCACTGACAACGTAACCAGCTCAGCACTGAACAAAAAGGATTTTGTTCTGCAAAAAAGATTCTGTCATTTTCCTGGTACTAATAGGTAGAGTGTGTTTCACAGAATCTTCATGTCTAACTCATCAGTTCTTCCACCCAGGCATCTTAGAGTTTAACAGCCCATTGCTTTACTTGGTCTTAGTATATTTTTTCTTTGGAAAACATTTATATATAAGTGAGTCTAATGGGATTTTCTCCTCCTCATAAGTAACAGAAATTCATTCATATTTATACCAAATAGATTTATTTCCTGGGAAATAAGATATACAGTAATGTGTGGAAATGTCAAAGTGAAGGAAACTGTTTTGCTCTCAATAAGGTATTTAATACTTAACTGAAAGCAAGAGCTCTTTGAAGTGACACTGTTAAGAGAGGATCACATCTACTTTATGTAGGTTTTAATATGATTTTATATGCAGTTATATATGTGTACATTTTTGTATTTTGGTGTGCATATATTAGGAGAGAGAAGCACAATTTAATTTATGGCATGAACGAATGGGGGAAATAAGTAACTGTTTCAAAATGAGGAAGTAAAACTTCTCATATTTTACATTGTTGGTATATATGTTATTATCACAATTAATAGAGTATAAAAATCATGGGATTTTGAGTAAAATAATCAGGACCCTGGCCTGGCATTTTTCTCAATGGTTTGTAATTTGGGAAGACAATCACTATAAAAAAGCCTTGATTTCATATGATCAAATGGCAGTAGTAATGAAAACTATTTCATGAAGATTTGTATCTAATCATCTTTATATTAATTGATGTACGATTACACTGCTACAGAATGGACTGAATTGACTATCAAAAGTACATTTATATAGCTTAACCTGACCCTCTAAAGCAAAGAGTATGTTTAGTGGCTAAAAAATAAACCAACTCCTAGAATCTCAAAAGATACCATATGAAAATAGTTGAGAATAAGAGTCCAAGTAGGCAGGTAACCTTTGTTTTCACAGAGGATAAAGGTGTGACTTACCTCCAGGTGACCAGCTATTGTAGCAATATGCAGGGCAGTGAGGCCACCATACCCAACCTGCTGAATGTCAGCTCCACTGTGAAGCAGGGAAGTGATCAATTCTGCACTGTCCTGTAAGGAAACACATATTTAGTATTACTTTCCCACTAATAGTAGGTTCAAAAGCTGTGCATCAGGATGCATTGATTCCCTGACTGTCAGTCAGGTTAGGTGCTCAAAGAAACCTAAGTGTGATTTCGGGCATAAGAGTACATCAGAGAGCAGACAACAGCTCTCAGGTGGCTCAGTTTAGGACCAAATGACAGCACTGTTCAGTTCCAATCAACCCTCCACCACTTGACCATGAAAGGCAGAAAGGATATTTAGCTATGGTGGAGCTCTTGCAAACTTGACTTAATCTTACATGTAGTCCACTGCAATAAATATGCTTTCTCAATGACTAAAATTAACCCCAAAGGAGGTCAGAAACATTGTAAGAGCAGTTTGAAGACTTAGTTTTTTTTCTTTTAGCTTAAAAGATGAAAGGTGCTATGTCAGAATAGACGGTACGAACCAAGTATTGAACTAACTGCAGTTCAGTAAACTATTTCACTGTGGTTCAGTAATTGGCTTGTCACCAATTCATGGTGCCAAGATCTCTATACATAATTAATCTCTAGTGTATTTCTTAACTTGACACATTTCAACAGTGAGAATATTTGAACCAGTATGTGAGCTTCAAGTCAGCATAATTTATGCAATAACCAAAGTAATCTTTACTTTCTTTATACCACTATTTGTATTTGATATCTATCTTTGGTGAGATGTGGAACTTATTAATAATATTAATGTTGTTGTTGTTGTTAGGCGCCATCGAGTCAGTTCCAACTCATAGCGACCCTATGCCCAATGGAACAAAACACTGCCCGGTCCTGCGTCTTCCTTAACAATGGATATGCTTGAGCCCGTTGTTGCAGCCACTGTGTCAATCCACCTCGTTGAGGGTCTTCCTCTTTTCTGTTGACCCTGTACTTTGCCAAGTATGATGTCCTTCTCCAGGGACTGATCCCTCCTGACAACATGCCCAAGGTATGTAAGATGCAGTCTCACCATCCTTGCTTCTAAGGAGCATTCTGGTTGTACTTCCTCCAAGACAGATTTGTTCATTCTTTTGGCAGTCCATGGTATATTCAATATTCTTCACCAACACCATAATTCGAAGGTGTCTATTCTTCCTTGGTTTTCCTTATTCATTGTCCAGCTTTCACATGCATATGATGTGATTGAAAATACCATGGCTTGGTTCAGGGACACCTTAGTCTTCAAGGTCACATCTTTGTTTTTCAACACTTTGAAGAGGTTCTTTGCTGCAGATTTGCCCAATGCGATGCATGTTTTGATGTCTTGACTGCTGCATCCATGGATGTTGACTGTGGATCCAAGTAAAATGAAATCCTTGACAACTTCAATTTTTCCTCCATTTATCATGATGTTGCTTATTGATCCAGTTGTGAGGATTTTTGTTTTTTTTTATGCTGAGGTGTAACCCATACTGAAGGCTGTGGCCTTTGATCTTCATTAGTAAGTGCTTCAAGTCCTTTTTGCTTTCAGCAAGCAAGGTTGTATCATCTGCATAATGCAGGTTGTTAATGAGTCTTCCTCCAGTCCTGATGCTCTGGTCTTCATATAGCTCAGCCTCTCGGATTATTTGCTCAGCATAAATATTGATAGATATGGTGAAAGGATACAACCGTGACACACACCTTTCCTGACTTTGAACCACTCAGTATCCGCTTGTTCTGTCCGAACAACTGCCTCTTGATCTACATAAAGTTTCCTCATGAGCACCATTAAATGCTCTGGAATTCCCATTCTTCACAATGTCATCCATAATTTGTTATGATCCACACAATTGAATGCCTTCGCATAGTCAATAAAACACACATAAACATCCTTCTGGTATTCTCTGTTTCAGCCAGGATCCATCTGACATCAGCAATGATATAACTGGTTCCACGTTCTCTTCTGAATCCAACCTGAATTTCTGGCAGCTCCCCGTCAATATACCGCTGGAGTTGCTTTTGAATGATCTTCAGCAAAATTTTGCTTGCATGTGATATTAATGATATTGTTCTATAATTTCTGTATTTGGTTGGATCACCTTTCTTGGGAATAGGCATAAATATGGATCTCTTCCAGTCAGTTGGCCAGGAAGTTGTCTTCCATATTTCTTGGCATAGACGAGTGAGCACCTCCAGCACTGCATCTGTGTGTTGAAACACCTCAATTGGTATTCCAATAATTCCTGGAGCCTTGTTTTTCACCAATGCCTTCAGTGCAGCTTGGACTTCTTCCTTAAGTACCATAGGTTCCTGATCATATACTACCTCCTGAAATGGTTGAACATCAACTAATTCTTTTTGGTATAATGACTCTGTGTATTCCTTCCATCTTGTTTTGATGCTTTCTGCGTCATTTAATATTTTCCCCATAGAATCCTTTGCTATTGCAACTCCAGGCTTGAGTTTTTTCTTCAGTTTTTTTCAGCTTGAGAAATGCCAAGCGAGTTCTTCCCTTTTGCTTTTGTATCTCCAGCTCTCTGCACATGTCATTATAATACATGTGCAAAATAATATAAATATATTTATATAAATATAATAATATAAAAATAATATAAATATTAAGTATTATAATGACATGTGCAAAATAATATTAATAGCATTTAATATTTAATAAATGCTTATTATGTAATTAATCTTTCATGTGCATTAGCTTATGTAATTCTGGCATACGGTAGGATTTTAACAAATAATTATTCAATAAAAAAATAATTCTCACAACAACCTTATAACACAGTTACTATTATTAGCTTCATTATATAAATTAGACCCTTAAATGGATGACATGGAGAATCACATATTCACAAACCCAAGATTTGAAAGGAAATTCAAAGATTTTCATTTTTAAACCTATCCCTCAATGTAAGATTTCATACCACAACTTCCCGAAAATTTGTCATTTCAACATGTTCTCAAACATACCTAGTGGCAAGAGACTCAAGTCTTCATGGGATAGGCTATTCCATTTACGAATGGCATACATACAATTTCAGGAACATTTGAATAAGAAAATTTTCCCATTATAAAACAAGGTCTGCTTTCTCCATGCCATCACATATAAGTGAAGGTCTAGAAGAAATTATAAAAAATAAAAAATTTTGGGAGAGAATTTCCAACAGTAAAATTGATGTTATAGTTTCCAAATTTTCCCCTCCATCCACCTGCTCTACCAAGAATGTTAAATAAGGATTGCATTTCAACCTTTCCTGATCTGTTGGCACTTTCTGCTCAGCCTATAAACTTATGCTTTCCCCACATAAACTAAGATACCATTATATCTCTATCTTCTTTGCTTTTATTTTTTAAGCTTCTGGAAAAAAAATATTGACACTCACTGCTGACAGATCCTATCTTATTTCTCTAGCTAGGTACACCCAACTCCTTTGGGACTTTAACTCTACACCACTTATTCATTCTAAATGGCATCTTTGCTAATTCTTATACAATTTCGTAACTTCATCTTTATCTTTGGTCCTGACTTCTCTGCTAAGTCCAAGTCCCACATATTCTGCCTACTATTGGCATTTCAAATTTGAAATTGCTCTTGTAAATACAAATTCATAATTTTTCCAATCTTATCTGTCATCTTTCAGTGCTTGTTTTTTTATTTTAATGGTACTTTCTAATTCCAAATGGCCTAGAGTCCCTTCAAGTCAATCAGTTGCTGAATTCTTCTGGTTTTAATTCTCCAGTACTTTTCACATTTCTTCTGTTTATCTTTATCACCCCCTCCATGTTACATAGCCTCTTAGCTAGACTCTTTGACTAAACTCTTTTCTCATTGCAGTCCATCCTCCACACTGCTGTGAGATAAATTTTCTTATATCTAGCTTTGATCATTTCACCTTCTCTTTTCAGTCTCCTCTCATATACTCAAACACTTATGGAGCATATACAGCCTGCCAAGCACTATCCTGAGCAGTGCAGGAACTAAAATGAATAAGACAATCAAACACCTACTCTCATGGAGCTTACATTTTATAGAGCTCATGTGTATACATGAGAGAAAAGAAAAAAAAATAAATAAGAAAATATTAGACAGTAGCTGAAAGTTACAGGCATACAATTAGGTGGCTACTTTAAGTTTGGAATTCAAAGAAAGTTTCATTGAAGAGGTGATCTTTGAGCTAAATGGAAAATGACAAAAAGGAGAAATACAAGCAAAGATTTTGCAGAAGAGAATTCAATGACAAGGAATAGCCAGTATAAAAGCCCTAAAGTAGAAATGAGTTTGGCGTGTTTGAAGACCAGAAACAAGGCCAGTATTGAGTAGAGAGTAAAAAAAAAAAAATTTAGGAAGGGAAAATTGTTGTTCAAATGAGGTCAAGGAAATCTGATTGTGTTGGGTCTTCACCACCACCCTCCATATTACACAGCCTCCTAATTAAACTCTTTGACTCGACCAAAGTATAATAGGGGTTGACAGGGTACAGATAGGAATAAAGGGAAGAAATAAAATGTTCATTTTTCACATGCTACTTGAGATGCTTAAAATGTTGGGTTAAGATTGTGGGCCTTGGAATTAACTTGCCTTGGTAGAATCCTAGCTGTGCCAATGACTGTGTGAACTGGGACAACTTGTGTAACCCCTCTTCTTAAATTTCCTTGGTTATGAAAAAGGGTGTAATAAGTAGTTATCTACCTTAAAACTGTGTAATAATACATATAAAGCCTTTAGAAAAGTAAGTGGCCCAATAATATTCAATAAAACTCATTATTATTGGACATATGTCTGGGTCTTAGCCCTCAATAGAAACCTCCAAATAAGATAGTGATTTGACTCTGTCATCTAACTCCTCTTTCTCCTTTTTTTTTTTGCCTCTTCCCCACAACTTTATCTGCTTTATTAGTTACCTATTGAAATGATAAAAAGAGTAAAACAGGAAAGCTCTGTAAGAGTACTTGAAATTAGGAAATTTCATACCAGTTTAACAATGGATCAGAAGTCCTCCTCCAGAGAAAATAATACACAGGAGTTAAATATAACCTCACCAATAACCTTTAATTTTGAGTGGTGAGGGCTACAGATATGAGCAGTCTCTGAGATAAGTGAGGAAGATGTCACTTTAAAATATTTTCCTTGTAGATGGAAATGCAGGGAAGTGGGGAAGGTCTTTTTAGATATAAACTCATTTTTAAAATAGAGGAACATATGATAGATTTGAGCAAATGAAAGTGCTAAAAAAAACACAAACAATATTAAAAAATGACAAATTGGAGAAATATTTAGAACATATAAAACTGACAAATGGTTTATATACTTAATATATAAGGAACTCAAAAATCAGTAGAAAGATGGATACTCTTTCATTCGACAAATATTTATTAGCAGACAGCTACCACATGACAAGCAGTATACTAGGCTAAATTAAAATAAATTGTATGTAAATCATGAGCACGTGAAATATTTATCAAGCATAGTCTAGTAAACATACATTTATCCTTTTCTGAAATATCTTTATATTTTATCATTATTTAGCCACAATTAGTGAAATTTAAGAGGAAGCTTGTTATAATTCCATCAGAATAGGTGAACTGCAAGGTCAAAAGTTAGAATAAATTATCACTTCATACCTTGATTTGATTTTTCAAGTTTGACCTCTGATTGATTTAAATACTTCTTTTTTTTTTTTATTTAACACTATCAAAATAGAACTTTTATCTTAAAAGGTTATGCTAAAGAGAATAATAACAAATCAGTAACTGCTACTTATAAGTAACTTACTATGGGCCAAATGCCATGCAGAATGTCTCACTATATTCATTCATTAAACTTCATAACATACCTTTGAGAAAAATATTATTATACTTATTTTATAGTTGATGATACTCAGGCTCAAGGAATTTAAAATAGTTGTCATACCTGAAATTGTTTGAATGTGTTGGAGCTAGATATAAGGCCAGGTCTGTTTGATTTCCAAATCTATGCTTAATTTCTGACCTTCCAAAGTGCTTTAGCTGTGCGTCTAGTATGCCAGTTGCCATGGAGTCAATTCCAACTCATTGTGATCCCATGTGTGTCAGAGTTGAACTGTGCTCCATGCAGTTTTAAATGGCTGATTTTTCAGAAGTAGATTGCCAGGCCTTTCTTCCAAGGCATCTCTTGGTGGACTGGAACATCCAACCTTTCAGTTAGCAGCTGAGCACTTAACCACCTACACCACCCATGGACCACCTCTAGTTTAATATTCATCACCTTCAATCTAATTCAATGGATACTAAGAACTTTTATGTGGGCATTCAACATATGGATAGCGTCCTGAACTGAAACACTTGAATGAATAGTTTAGGGCGTATAAATGGGCTATTGAGAGTACTTTGGGGGTGGGGTATGATATTCCATTAAAAATAGATCTTGAGAAATAGATAAAAACGGAGAAGAACACATACTTTTGTGGTTACAAAGTGGGCAGGGAGGGAGGGAGGGAGAGGGCTTTTTATTGATCAATCAGTAGATAAGAACTGCTTTGGGTGAAGGGAAAGACAACACTCAATACAAGGAAGGTCAGCCTAATTGGACTGGACTAAAAGCAAAGAGGTTTCTGGGATAAAATGAAAGCCTCAAAGGTCAGCGGAGCAGGGGCTTGGGTCTGGGGAACATGGTTTGAGGGGACTTCTAAGTCAATGGGCAAAATAATTCTATTATGAAAACATTCTGCATCCCACTTTGAATTGTGGCGCCTGGGGTCCTAAATGCCAACAAGCGGCCATCTAAGATGCATCAATTGGTCTCAACCCACCTGGAGCAAAGGCAAAGGAAGAACACCAAGGCCACACGACAACTAAGAACCCAAGAGACAGAAAGGGCCACATGAACCAGAGACCTACATTATCCCGAGACCAGAAGAACTAGTTGGTGCCCGGCCATAATCGATGTCTGCCCTGACAGGGAGCACAACAGACAACTCCTGAGGGAGCAGGAGACCAATGGGATACAGTCCCCAAATTCTCATGAAAAGACCATACCTAATGGTATGACTGCGACTAGAGGAATCCCAGAGACAATGCTCCCCAGAACTTCTGATGGCACAGGACAGGAACCATCCCTGAAGACAAATCATCAGGCATGAAAAGGACTGGTCAGTTGGAGGGAGAGAGATGCTGATGAAGAGTGAGCTAATTAAATCAGGTGGACACGGGAGAGTGTGTTGGCAACTCTTGACTGGAGGGGGGATGGGAAGATAGAGAGAGAGGGAATATGGCAAAATTGGCACGAAACGAGAGACTGAAAGGGCTGACTCAATAGGGGGAGAGCAAGTGGGAGAAGGGAGTAAGATGTATGTAAACCTACATGTGACAGACTGATTGGAATGGTAAATGTTCACTTGAAGCTTAATAAAAATTAATTTAAAAAAAAATAGCATCTCCTTTAGGACTTCATTAAGAGAACAATCAAAAAAAATTCTCAAATTCACAGAGTAAGTAGAAACATTATACTTGAATCAAGGAAGCTTACAATTTCTGCATATCTAGCTCTGGTTTCAATCAAGACAAAATCATTTCTTTCAAGGATCCAATGTCTAGTTCTGCCAGTTGCTGAGTATATCTATTTCAATTATGCATTCTGGAACTAGGGAAATCACTACAGGATGGGTTTAGGGACCTACTGGACCCACTGTGAGACAGACATGAGCTAAGACTCAATTAATAACCTGACCTCAATATGCCCCTCCTCTGACTGGCGGGCCACGGTGACATTTTGGGTCTCCTGAAATCAGTGTCAGTTCAGAGCCAGTATCCAGTAATCTTCAAAAAATCTGATTATTTCCTTTTCCCCAATGAACTGTCACTCTCATAAAAGTCCATACATCCATTTGAGGATGACTGGGAGAAAGATTAATAATATAAATTTCTGGAAGTACAGTGGGGTCCTTCCTAAAAGGGACCAGACTCTCCTGTACTCAAGAGGTTGTAGGTTTGTAAACCAGCTCAAGTCTGGGAATTGATTGAAGGGCCATGGCTCTCTTTCTGATGATTCAAATTAGATTGCTGTTTACTTGACCTAGAATTCTTCTGCTTGTACAGATCAAGTAGCTTTTTAGTAGATGTCCTATCTATTTCACTCTTAGGGACACCATGACTAAGTAGCTAACTTCATAAGTCCATATGAGTCAGACTATTCTGATTATTGCTTTGACTCTGCTGTTCATTATGGTAACCACGCCCACCTTGTCTTTGTTGATTGAGTGCCACCACTTGGCCCCTACCACCAAGGAATTGAATCAGCCCCATCATAGTTAGGTGTCTTGATTCAGTTAGGGCATTTACCCATTGTCAAATCTAACATAAATAAAATAGCAATCACAGCAGTCTTCAAGGATGCCGGGGCTCCCTTCACAAATTTGGTAAATGTGTTTCTTGTGGGCACCCCATGTGTGGGTCTGTGCATCTAACCTGGTAAATCTACTCTAACATGTCAATTTTCTAAGCCTTTGGATATCTTCTTCTACAATTTACCAAGGCAGGTCTGGTACTTCAACTTGATTTAGTATAGGCCACCACATAATCCACGCTTCAACAAACCAACCAACCAAATAATTTGATCCTTTCTTAACCTTTCTAGCTGAAACATTAAATGAAGAATCTGTGCTTAGTGGACCCATAACAATAAACTCAGACTGATCCAACTTTATGTTCCTTGCACCATCACCCCATACCCTTAATAACCATTCCCACACCTATTCTCCAGGTTTCTGTTTGTACATATTAGGAAAGTCAAGCAGTTCTTTCAGAACGTAGTGTACCTCCTCTTGGGTCACACATTTTACTTCACCTTTTGGGGCTTGCTGGGACTTAAGCCTAGTTATAGGTCTAGAAGCGAAAATCTGTATTGGGGAAGTGTTTTGAGAACATTCAGCATTGTCCTGTAAGGCATCTGCCTCAGGCAATGCCCCAGATAATGACTTGGACAAAGGCTCTTTAGACACAACTGTGCAAATCTTATTAGATAGGGGTGGATGGGCTAATGGTTTTACTGGGGAGATGGCTTAGCAGACAAAAATAGAGTAATTTCTTCATATGAGAGTAAGAAGTCTGATTCTGTTGGCAGGAGTGATTCGATGGAATTTAGGGGCTCAATGTCCCCAGCTTACTGATTATCTGCACATATGTCCCCATCCCAAGTTTCAAGATTTCATTTCTTCCCAATAAATGCCCTCACTTTGACTTCAGACACCATCTGGGGTTGGGAATTCATTGGCATCATACGTCTACCACTCTTACAATAAAACTCTTGGTTTGGCTTTTATCAGTACCAGCTCTGTTACTACAAGAAATAAGGCTTTCTTTCAGGTCACAAATGGCAACTCTGAGGTCTTTTATGTAGTGCTTGAATGGTGACTTTGAAGTTCTGAACTCATTTCTTTTGTTCACCATTTGTCTAGCAAAGGTAGGACCAACCAACTGGTTTCCTTATACTTCTCATTCTGACAAAATTGTAGAAAAATATCAAACATGTGATGGCCCAGAACCTCGTCTCTCTCCAATACTTGATCTATTGGTGGTGATATTTTGCATATTTATATTGCCACTTTATGTCATGGATCAGCAGTGCCCTCTTTACTACTGGAAGCAGTCATTGACATCTTTAAGACTAACTAGACTTGAGAACCAATTTAGAAAACTCATACTTACAATTTTATTTCTCTAGAACCACTCTTGGTACCAAATGTTTTAGGCTGGGTTCTCTAGAGAAGCAAAACCAGTGAGACATATATGTATATATAGAGAGAGAGAGAGATAAAGAGATTTATCTAAAGAAAATGGCTGAAACGGTTGTAGAAGCTGGCAAATCCCAAGTCCATAAGCCAGGCATTAGGATGAAGGCATCTCCTGACTCACACAGCTTCAGGGGGTGATGGACCCAAGATCGGCAGGTAAGATGGCAAGCTGCTGACTTGGCTCACAGGCTGTGCAGGCTTGCAGGCTAATGAATTCCAAGACTGACAGGTAAGATGGCAGGCCACTAGCTCACAGGCTGCAGAGACCAACTAATCCCAAGATGGACAGGTAAGCTGCTAGCTAAAGTCCCAAGAACTAGAGGTCAAATGATAATGAGTGGATGCAGGATCCAGAGCGAGAGCCTTGCTGGAACATCCATTTATATATTGGAGGCAGGCAACATCCCCAAGGAAACTCCGTTTCAACTGATTGGCTGCTGATATTAGATCTTATCATGGAGTTGATTACATCATTATATAATTGCCAAATTACACCATAACTGCCAAACCACTGAGAATCATGGCCCAACCAAGCTGGTACACAACCTTAACCACCACAAGATAGTTAAGTGAAATCTCAACTTTGCAATCAAATGCATGTGCTAGGGAGGAAAAAAAAAAATCAGGAAAAATGATACAGCAGTTTCCAAGGTTATGACTCACCACTAATAGGAAATACAGAGTTTTCTGATAGGCATCGTTGTATGGTGATAAGAATCTCAATCTAGTGAGTAAGTCAGGTATAGGTTTGAATTAAATTCCTCTTTCTTCTACTCCCTGCCCCTTTATGATAGATAAATACAATTACTTCTTCTAAATTATTGGAACAAGATCTAGAAATCTGTATGAAGTAAATAAGCATTCAACATCTGCTTTTATCATATCAAATGCTAAAAACAAAACAAACAAACAAGAAGCTGACTAGTCAAAATACTAGTTCTTATTCACTAAAAAGAAATTCCATTCAGTGGCTTGTCTGAGTGTTGAAGGAGAGGTATGTGTGAGGTTTAATAAGATGTTCTAAGAATTTTTTGCTCATAACAATTTTTCTTTAAGACCTTCCAAGCTATATTAGAAGTCTCTGCTTTCTTCCCAAAGCATTCTGTTTCATCTTAGGAGCACAAAGTAAATACTACCCAAAGAATTGCACTCCAAAGTGGGACGCAAGCATGCCAGGGATCTTCCAAGACAATTCGTTAGGTGCAAGAGGAAGAATATTGGAAATTCTATTCATATTTATTTATATATAGAGTTAAGTTTTACTAATATTTGACATTTAAATTTACACTGGGGTCTCGATTCATGTATCAGTCAGCCATGTGTCACGTACAGTACCCAAAGTATAATAAAAGAATCCTTGAAATTCCCAAATGGAAAGACTTGAAATTCTAAAATGGAGTCACTGTTTACTTTTTGTTAGCTTTTAATACATGAGGATACTTATAGTTTAAGTAATCCCAGTTAAACAGAGTTAAACAAACTCTTGCAAAATGGGCAGGTATCTTTAAAACATTCCTGTGAAGAAACCACAGATCACAGATATTACTAATGCTAGCAGAGGCAAATTAAAAATGGCAGTGCTTACAGTTGTCTGTCTCTGAATCTGCGCTTTTAGTAAGCCACATGTCCCAGTAAAATTATGAGAATTTAATCATATAAGGAAATAAACTTGTCAAAATATTTTGATGTGTCAAAAGGCTGTTTGATACATAGACTTATATCCACTAACTGTTAACATTGATTGTCCCCCAAAGAGTGTAGTTTTGCCTCAAGCTATTAAATGATGATTTTGGATCATGTATACAATTTATGAACAAATATAGTTGATTTTCAATATCTGTGGAATCCATACTTTTGAGTTTGGCTACACACTAAGATTCATTTATAATCTCAAAAATCAATACTCATAGCATTTTTGCAGTTATTGGCAAACATGAGCAGAGTGGCAAAAAAAAAAAAAAAATGAGTTGCCCAAAGTACATGTTCCCAGCCAAGGTCAAACAAAGTGACACTCCGCCTTCTTATTTCAGCTCTTATATTGTAAAGAAATGCCCTATTTGAGACCTGTTTAGTACCATATTTATCACATTTTTGTGCTTTTTGTTGATGATTTTGCTGTAGTATTGCAGTACTGAAGTGCTGACTAGATCGTTTTGGAAGTAACACAAACTAGATGAGGGCATGATGGAATCATTTGTATGTGCTTGCCCTACTGACAAATAAAACCTATAAAACGGAAGAAAATATATTAAAGAACCATTCTCAGGCACTGAACAACATGAACAAAGAAATGTGATTCTTGGGAAAAGGGAAAAATACAAAGTCCTATCATCTCCCCTGATTACCCTGGCTTTCTACAGGAAGATATTTTTCTACCATAGAAGAGAAGTTGGGAGGGCAGTCTCACTGATTTAAAAGTAGAAATCAGAGCCTGGAATTTGAAATGGCTATAATTTTTGGAACTGAGTTACTGAAAAGAAGAAACTGCACATAAAGAATATTGCAAAAGTCTTCATGGAGATACACCATGGGTTCTTGAGGTGGGCTGCATATGCACAGAGAAAGACTCTGCAAGTTTTGGAAGATATCACTTGATTCATGACTGAAAGATGAATGGTGGTGATAGCAGAGGTCATGCCATGTGGAGAGATTTTGGAGTTCCTGCCCATTCAGAGTGGAAAGACTTCATTTAGTACCTTGGGCATTCAACTGACATACTGAAAAGCCATGCCTTAAGGGTAAGGGCCACATCCTAGAGTAAGAGGCATGCCATGGGGCTAAGTTCAAAACTGAAGTAGACCCACCCACACTAAAAATGTAACTGACTGCCAAAACTAAGGGGAAAAAAAACAAAACAAACAAACAAACAAACAAAAACAACCTCAACAGCTTTTAAAGGAAGATGACATGGTACAAATTTCCTGTAACAAATAATTCATAAATGTCCAGCACACAAAAAAACATTAATAGATATGTGAAGAAACAGATACATGTGACTCATGGTCAAGATAAAAAGCATTCAATAGAAAGAAATGCTGAGATAATCCAGATACTGGAATTAGTAGATAAGACATTTAAAGTGGTTATTTATGAAAGGTTCAATAGAATGGCAAAAATTAAAAAAAAACTAACTATACCAGGTGTTGACAAGTATATGGAGCCCCTGGAACTCTCATATATTGCTGCTGGGAATGAAAAACGGTATAGCCAGTTTGGCAAAGAGTTTGACAGTTTCTTATAAAATTAATCATGTGATATAACACAGTAATTCCACACTGAAACATTGCCCAAGAGAAATAAAAACTTAGGTCCATAAGTCCAAAGATTTGTACGTGAATGTTCATATCAGCTTTTTTTTATAATAGTCAAAACCTGGAAACAACCTAAATACCCAACAATAGGTGAAAGGATAAACAAATTGTGGTATATTCATATTAGGAAATTCAATTCTGCAATAAAAGGAGTGAATTACTGAACACACAACAACATGAATAGTTCTAAATAGCATCATGATAATGGAGAGGATTCATATATAAAAGAATGACTTAATGATTACATTTATATGAAATTACATGCTGAATGATTATATTTATAAGAAATTCTAGAAAAGGAAAAACTGTTGGTAGAAAACCATGAATGGTTTTAGTGGCCAGGTGGAATAAAGGAGGGGATAGAGGAAAATTGGGGTATAATAGAAATGTTCTATATCATGATTGTGATAAGGGTTACGTGACTATGCATTTTTCAAAAGTCATCAAATTTTACATTTAAAATTGTGAATTTTATTGTATGTGAATTATATCTTAAAAAAAAAAAAACCTTATCCCTTTGAAAAGCAAAACAAAAAAGAATGAGAGTCATCCACATAGCATTAAAGAACTAACCACCTTCTTCATTTTTACTATTAGAAGCAGAGAAGACCCTGTTGGTAAAAATATTCATGAGGCAGGCTCAGAATGCCAGGGTATGTAATTGAAAGAGCTATTAATGTAGCCTCTAATGAAATATGAGTGACTTTTTTTTTTCTTTTTTTGCTGAGTGTTGAAAACAAGATAACATCCAATTGCAATGAAAAAATATCTAAAGAAATATAGATATAAATATTTGGTCTGTTATGCATGACAAGGAGGCCTGGGTGGCACAAACCATTAAGTGCTCAGCTACTCACCAAAAGTTTGGCTAACTGAACCACCCAGAGGTATCTTGGAAGAAAGACCTGGCAAACTACTTCCAAAAGATCACAGACATTGAAAATCCTATGGAACACAATTTTACTGTGAAACACAGGGGTTGCTATGAGTCAGAACTGACTTGATGACAACTGGTTTTGTTTTGGTTTGATATGTGTCAAAAATATTAAAATCAAGAAAGACAAGGAAAGGGTGAGAAATTCCTTCAGATTAAAGGAGGTTACAGAAACAAGAAAACTGAAAATGTGTGATTCTGGATTAGATCTTGGATCATAAAAAGTAAGTCACTATAAAAGACCCTATTGGGAACATTAACAAAATTTGGATTTGGACTGTAGATTAGATAACAGTATTATGCAAGTGTTAAAATTTCTGATGTTGATAATTGTGTTATAGTCATATAAGTAAATTTACTAGTTCTTAGAAAATACTGAAATATTTAGAGGTAAAGAGAAATGTCTCTAACTTACTCTCAAATGGCTCAGAAAAAAAAAGAAAAAATCGAATAATAATGGACGACAGTTAGGGAATCTGAATAAATGGTATACAGAAGTTTCTTCTACTCTTCTTGCAAATATATTTTAAGTTTCAAATAATAATTAAAATAAGAATACGTTTAAAAAATATATGGGGAGAAGAGAACAGGAGCTCCAAAATACATTAGATACTTATTGCAATTGTTCAGTAAGGGATATTAGAGCTAGATTTAACACAGTGGTAGTGGAGATGGCTACTTTATATTATTTTCTATTTTAATTTGTTTTTTACCCTTGATAAGGAACAACAAAGTAACCACGCATTCCATTTTGGCCTTTTTAAGAATTGTCGCCTACTTTGTTTCCTGTAGGGTCGCTATGAGTCAAAATCAACTTGATGGAAAAGGGTTTGGTTTTGGGCTTTTTTTGTTTTTTTTTTTACTTGCTTCCTAAGAATATAAATGTGTCTACACTTACTACGAAAAGTTATAGTCCACGCGTTCCTTCTGGAAAATATAAGAAAACAGAAGAAATAGAGGAAAAGGAACTCAAAAATAAAAATTTAGTTTTGATAAACACAGATAGAAGAAATACACCCTCTAAAGATTAAATTTTATAAAGATTGTAGCACTAAATCACTCAAAATCCATTTGTGGGGCTGAGTCATGCTAAATCTTAGCAAAATGAACTAATACAGAAAGCATCTCCCAGCCAGTCAGGTTCAGAATTCATGGTTTCACGCTCTGTCTTGGTTAGCCGTTACCAGCTTCCTATACCTGGAGCTCTTCTGCGTTTACCTTCAGCCTTTCAGCAGCAAAGCTAGCATCAGAAGCTATTTCTTATACCCTGAATTCAGCTCCTCAAGCTTAGCAGGAAGACTCACCAAACCCAAACCCATTGCTGTTGAGTCAATTCCTACTCATAGCAACCCTATAGGATAGAGTAGAACTGCTCCATAGGGTTTGCAAGGAGTTATTGGTGCATTTGAACTGCCAACCGTTTGATTAGCAAATGAGTTTGTAATCATGGTACCACCAGGGCTCTAGCAGGAGGATTTGCAGGTATTAAAGGCAATTTAGCACTTAACTGAGGTTTTCTCCCAGAAGGCATCAAAAGACCTGAAAAGACATTGACTGCACATGAAAAAGGATGATTTTTAGGGATTTTGCTTCTGAATGACAGGAATATGTGAATCTGAACATGGGGAAACATGGCCCTCTTCCCCCGTTGTGAAAAACACTAGAAGTTGGGGAAGGGTTATAGCTTCAAGTAATCCTGATACAAGCACACAATTGCCACTTCCCACACACACGCATACCTACGGGCCCAAAACTGAAATAAAAATCATGTCACAGAATTAAGAAAAGACAAAGTATTGAATGAGAGTCTGGGAATATGAGCCAATTGTATTTGATTCTAATCATGATTCTAACATTTACTAGATATCTAACTTTAAGCCTCAGTTTCTTTATCTGTAAAACAGACATAATGTGAGCTTCACTAAATTATTTTAATGATTAAAGAAATAATGTACATAAAATTAGTGTGATATTTAGTTCATAATAAGTACAGAGTGAATGAAAGCTGTTATTATGATTAGAGAGTGAGCAAACCATGTCAAATATTTATTTACAGAAATCTCAAGGAATATCTCAATTTCTTTTTTTTTATTTTTTAATTTTTATTGTGCTTTAAGCGAAAGTTTACAAATCAAGTCAGTCTCTCACACAAAAATTTATATATACCTTGCTATATATTCTTAGTTGCTCTCCCCTTAATGAGACAGCACACTCCTTCTCTCCACCCTCTATTTTTGTGTCCATTCGACCAGCTACTGACGCCCCTCTGCCCTCTCATCTCCTCTCCAGAAAGGAGCTGCATACATAGTCTCATGTGTCTACTTGGTCCAAGAAGCTCGTACTTCACCAGTATCATTTTCTATCCCATAGTCCTGTCCAAACCCTGTCTGAAGAGTTGGCTTTGGGAATGGTTCCTGTCTTGGGCTGACAGAAGGACTGGGGACCACGACCTCCAGGGTCCTTCTAGTCTCAGTCAGACCATTAAGTCTGGTATTTTTACTAGAATTTGAGGCCAGCATCCCACTGCTTTCCTGCTCCTTCGGGGGTTCTCTGTTGTGTTCCCTTTCAGGGCAGTCATCGATTATAGCTGGGTACCATCTAGTTCTTCTGGTCTCGGGGTGATGTAGTCTTTGATTTATGTGGTCCTTTCTGTCTCTTGGGCTCATAATTACCTTGTGTCTTTGGTGCTCTTCATTCTCCTTTGCTCCAGGTGGGTTGAGACCAATTGATGCATCTTAGATGGCCGCTTGCTAGCATTTAAGACCCCAGGCGCCACTATCCAAAGTAGAATGCACACCGTTTTCTTAATAGATTTTATTATGCCAATTGACTTAGATGTCCCCTGAAACCATGGTTACCAAATCCCTGCCCCTGCTACACTGGCCTTCAAAGCATTCAGTTTATTCAGGAAACTTCTTTGCTTTTGGTTTAATCCAGTTGTTCTGACCTCGCCTCTATTGTGTGTTGTCTTTCCCTTCACCTAAAATAGTTCTTAACTACTATCTAATTAGTGAAAAACCCTCTCCCTCCCTCCCTCCCACTCCTGTAACCATCAAAGGATATTCTCTTCTCTGTTTAAACTATTTTTTGAGTTCTTACAATAATGGTCTTACACAATATTTGTCCTTTTACAACTGACTAATTTCACTCAGCATAATGCCTTCCAGATTCTTCCATGTTATGAAATGTTTCATAGATTCATCATTGTTCTTTACCAATGTGTAGTATTCTATTGTGTGAATATACCATAATTTATCCATTCATCCGTTGATGGGCACTTTGGTTGCTTCCATTTTTTGCTACTGTAAACAATGTTGCAATGAACATGGGTGTGTATATATCTGTTTGTGTACAGGCTCTTATTTCTCTAGGATACATTCCAAGGAGTGGGATTGCTGGATCATATGATAGTTCTATTTCTAGCTTTTTAAGGAAGCGCCAAATTGATTTACAAAGTTGTTGTACCATTTTACATTCCCACCAGCAGTGTATAAGTGTTCCATTCTCTCCACAACCTCTCCAACATTTATTATTTTGTGTTTTTTGGATCAATGCCAGCCTTGTTGGACTGAGGTGGAATCTTATTGTAGTTTTGGTTATCTCAATTTCAAGTATTCAAGTTTGCCCAATTCACTTTTAGATAAACTCTCTTCTCAGTATTGAAATTAGGTATGAGTGAGGCCAGACGTAAGGAAATAAACAACTGAAGCAAAGGTAAGAGAAATAAAGGAAGAAAAATAATAGGGAGCTCCAGAAATATTTTTATCAAGGAAAACTTGCAGAAAAGGAATATGGCCTCAATGTGCTTCTCTCATCTTCAAATACAACCTGATCTCTGCACCCCCAAAAAACCAAATCCAACTCATAGTGACCCTATAGTTAATGTCCTGGTGAGGATCTCTGGTGAGGGAACCAGACTGCCTGGTTTAAATCTTGGTTAACCACTGGCTAACCATGTAACCTGGGGAATAATACCATCCACTCAGGGTTTTTTGGAGAACTAAATGAGTTGAACACAGAAATTGATAAGAGAGCCTGCGTCTAGCATATAGAAGCTACCTACTCAATAAAGACAGAGAAAGCCATTCAATAATGCAATGCCTCTGGTCACTCTGAAAATTTTCTATCAGTACTAACTGGCCAAGAAAAGACTGGAAAGAAGAAAGAAACAAAGAAAGAAACTTAAAGATACACACCATTTCTGGTTCTAATACAGTATTTATGGAAATGAGATGTTGTACCTTGTAAACTGCCAAGTGCAAAGCTGTAAATCCATTTCTTGTCAGTCGAGATGGGCGGAGCCCTTTTAACATAAGGGTTCGAATATGTGACTTATTGCCTTGAAGAGAAAAATGAAAAAAAAAATTGATTAAATCCTCCTGGGGGTGGGCCTGGTGACTTTAAAATCTCTCACTGAGTTAATGGTAAATGCCATACCGATGTGTGAAAGTGTCAAATTGCTGTTCATCAGAACATTTGTAAAGCTTTCTAATTGGCAGCCTTACTAAATAACGAACATTTCTACTCCACTTAGAAAACTTGATCTCACTATTGCATATTTTGATACACTTGTCTTCTGTTTTTATTTAGTGCTCTCATCATCAGATGGTTTTTAAACACAAAAACATGAAATAATTTATCTTAATAAACTATTGGGGATATAAGCTTAGATAAAAATCTGGCTGTAGATGATTCCTCAAAACATCATTAGAAGTAGAGCTGTATTTAGATCAGAGAAATACTGAGAATACAATCAAATTTGGGAAGGCATGTTTATCTTTGGGAGGATGATCAGTTTGATAGAGTTACCTTAATTTGTTTGGGAGGAAAGATTAAGGGATATGGTTAGAGTTGATACTGATACAACAGTGTTCTATGTAAAAAGCTGAGTTCGATGAATACTCGCTTGGAGTAACACCGTTGTTTGTTGTTAGGTGCCATCCAGTCGATTCTCACACGTAGAGATTCTATGTACAGCAGAGCCCAGTCCTGCGCCATCTTCACAATCTTTGCTGTGTTCGAGCCTATTGTTACAGCCACTGTGTCAATCTATCTCATTGAGGGTCTTCCTCTTTTTCAATGACCTTCTATTTTACCAAGCACGATATTCTGTTCCAGGGACCAGTCCCTCCTGATAACATGTCCAAAGTATGTAAGATGAAGTCTTTCCATCCTTGCTTCTAAGAAGAATTCTGGCTGTACTTCGTCCATGACAGATTTGTTCATTCTTCTGGCAATTCATGGTATATTCAATATTCTTCACCCACACCTTAATTCAAAGGCATCAATTCTTCTTTGGTCTTCCTTATTCATTGTCCAGTTTTACATGCGTATGAGGTGATTCAAAACACCATGGCTTGGGTTGGGCATACTTCAGTCCTTAAAATGACATCTTTACTTTTTAACACTTTAAAAAGATCTCTCGCAGCAGATGTGCCCAATGCAATACGTTATTTGGTATCTTGACTGCTGCTTCCATGGGTGTTGATTGTGGATTCAAGTGAAAGGAAATCCTTGACTTCAGTCTTTTCTCCTCTTATCATGATGTTGCTTATTGGTCCAGTTGTGAGGATTTCTGTTTTCTTTATGTTGAGGTGTAATTCATACTGAAGGCTGTAATGTAATATGTGTTAACTATTCAGTCATTAAGTCAATACATTTATTGAGTGCCTACTATATGCCAGACATGGTTCCAGGTGCTAGGGTCACACTAATGAATGAAAGAGAACAAAATATGAGGAAATTAAACTCTTCAGATCAATCTTCACATTGAGATTTTATCTTTGGCATTTATCACCTTCCACATATTCCTACTACATATTGTGAAGAAACTGCTTGATGATATTTTAGGCAGTGCTTTAAAGGCTTCTGAATTTAACTTAACTGCTGACTGACAAGCCCAACATTGAAAATGCTTTTTTGATTTCCAAGCAAACTAAGTGACTTGGTTCAGACAAGAAGCACAATGAAACTTAAATTCAGAGCTAAATCAATTGGAATGTCTGCCTGGTAGTTATTGCTTTGTCTGAAGGTTATCAGGGCTGGAGGGGGCAAAGCAAAAAAGAAAATTGAATATGAACAGAATTATTTTGTAGACTATGAAAGAGCTCGAATCATTGACCATATACACATATAACCAGTTTTAAAAGTAGCAAGTTTCAAATACTCACCTCCACAAATGCAACATAAATGAAGTAGAGACAGCCCATTTTCTGTGCGGTAATTTAAATTGACTTTACTGAAGGCTTCATCAGAGCTGAAAAAAAGATTTTACAGGTGACCACAAAGTTCAGCTTATAGTGTATTTTCTTTCCTTTGGAAAATTACAGAAAGGATTACTGTTACTATAAATTCAGAAATATATATATTTTTTCCAGGATTCTTTTGTACCTCGAGCAAGTGTTTTTAATATATGTCTATAGGAAGAATCAAAATTGAGAAAAATAATATTAAAAATTTGAGAGACCAAGTGTAAATTGAAGACTGTCATTCACACTTCTGTGTTCTATGTATAATTCTAACTTTTTTAGGGCACCTTGATAGATTTAAAATCATTTGTAAATAGAAAGCATAGATATTTAAAAGTAAATTCTTTCTCTCACACTCAAAATTTCACATCACCTCTGTGGAGAAATTCAGGGATGTTTCTTCAAGAGGGAGTAAAATGTAGCATTTGATCAGAGATTGGAGAAAGGAATATAATCCCAATGTATTACAAATTCTGCCTGAAGCAAAGTTTCCTTGTACTCTGACTGGACCAGATTTCACAGATGAAGGACGTCTAAACTGTGGTACAGTACTGTGATAGAGTCCCAGGTGAGAAAAGAAGTGGTGTTAGTGGTTCTATAATGAAATCTTGCCTTTCTCTGAACAAAGTCCATTGCCCCAGGAGGGGCCTAAGGAGTCACAGGTAGCCTTTGAAAAGAAATGTAAAGCTAAAATTCTCAACCTCTTGAGGTCATTGGCACTTGCAGGACATTTTTCAGTGGAAATGAGATCATATCCTTGGCTTCCTAGGTCAATTTCAAGCTGCCTCCTGCCTATTTAAATCTCTAGCAGCCTGAGCTAGATAGCATAGTCTTTGGTGGGGGAGCCTTCCATATCATTTGTAAAGTACTTACACTTGAAAGGTACTATAAATTCAGAACATTATCATCAAAGCGCCTGGTTAAGAACATCAAAAGTGACTGGAATTTTAAAATAGAAAAAGAAAGGGCTCTATTCTCCAGAGCACTGCTAAAAAGAGAAAGCTTCTTAATCTAGAGAGTTTGAAGGACTTCAGTGAAATGTTTTAATCAGCAATGGAAAGTCCAGTGGTTTGTTCTCACAGACCTCAAGATATTTCAGGACTTTTCCGCCATCCTAGTCTTCCTGCTTTCCACGTTCAACTTCACAGCAGCGAAGTCTGAAAACATGCTTACTCATGTTGAGAGACATCTCAGCTTGCTCTGGGATGCCAAATGTAGTACAATAAACTCCAATGAGTCATTTTCATAAATGTTGGTAATGTATCAGGGAGCCTAGGATTTCATGAAAGATAGTTAAGAATTTAACACATTTCAATCTGCACATTAGCAGTGATGCAGTGCAATAAATGATGCAAACAAAATTATTTCTGATGAAAATACAGTGAAACCTGTGAGAGCCAAATGTGACGGAACTGCCTTGCTTTTCTGGGTCTCAGAAATTTTCCATCTTTAATACGGTGCGATCTTATCACTTTTCTCTCATTCCTCTAGTGGAAAGTATTTCAGTTTTTCTTCTTTGACTGGTTTCTACCTTATACAGGTTCCAACTTTCGAAAGTTTTACTGTACCACCGTTTTAAATCTCTACCTAAAATGAACCTAATGGGATAGCAGTTTTATGGTCGGTGCATTAACTTCACAGAGCAACAACCCCTTAGAAATTTGTGGCCTTTGACTGAGCCAGGCTTCTGAACATCCGAAGCCAATTGTATTACAGATATTAGATATAAGGAATTAAACTAAATGGGTAATGCTAAGCCAAGTGCACTCTCAGTGAAGATCAGACTTGGAAATGCATTCACAGAGGTTTCCTCTGTGGTTGTGACTTCAAATAATACGGGTTTTCTGAAGAGCTGAATTCTACTTTTAAAGCTAGCTGGACTAAAATTTCCACTTAAGGTTTGTGGGAAATCAGTGTCCATACATAAGAAGGGAAAGAAAACTGTGACCGGTAACTGAACAGGCTGATGAATAAGGGTTCAGAAGATCTGAGCTGCTCTGGCTTCACTTCCCTTATCCTGCTATTACCCAGGAAACAAAACACACAATAAGACCATAAGACAGCAAAAATTACTGGGGCAGGGAAGGAGAGGGAGCCTCTCATGAAATGTAAAGAACTATACAAACTGCATCCTAAGAGAAAAACAAGGATCCCCAGTGGCACAATGGTTAAGTGCTCAGAGGCCAACCACAAGGTGAGCAGTTTTAACCCGCCCAGTGACTTTGCTGAAGAAAGGCCTGGTGATCTACTGCCTGGTGATCTACTCCCGTTAAGACTGCAGCCTAGGAACCTCTACTGGCGAGTTCTGCTTTGTCACATCGGGTTGCTACGGGTAACAATCAACTCTATGCTACTCAACAACGACAAAGAAAGGAACAGAGAAGAAAATAGCTTCGTTTGAGCTAATGCCAATGAGCTTAATGACAAATTATGAAAGGAAAAAAAAAAAACTTTGAAGCTGTTTTATAGCAGTAAACCTCTTAAGAAAATTAGGTTTTCATTGTGTACCTCTAACATTACACAGAAGTACTTCCCATGTCTTAATGTTTTGAAAAGTGGAAAAAGTCATTTCAGCAGTGCAGGTAGGCCCTGAAAGCTTGATCTTTATAGTTACACTTGGAATTCAAATCCTGATTCTGCCTTTCAAGTAGTTAGCGTGTTTGTATTTTTTACTTTAGGTAAGTTATATTGCCTCTCCGAGCCTCAGGTTTCTTCAGCTGTAAAATAAGTAAAATAATCCATATGCTATTGTATTGTTGTGTGAAATTAATGAGGCAACACAGGTTAAGAGCTTACTCATTACAATGTACGTCGGCACCTGACAGTAGTTTAGGAGCAACTACTGGAATCACACCTTTGTAATACAAGTCTGGTGACATCATTATGGTGGTGAAATTATTCTCAACACTGGAGATATTAAATAACAAAAATATACTGAACACATACTATGTGCCTTACCATTGTTCTTGATGTTCACTTCAGGTTGTTTCCAGCAGTCTCCTTGGTTACAAACTACTCATTAATTCCTGAAACCTTTAAATATATCAGTCCCAGGAACATACATGCTAGAGAGAAACCTGTTGTTCGACTCCGGCATTAGTCCTGGACTCTAGTGCTCCTATCATCTTTGCAAAGAAAGTAAACACTGATACACAGGAAATACAAGATGCCAATATCCACCGGTTTATTAAAAAAAAAAAAAAGAACGCTAAATCAATGTCTATTGTTTACATAAATGAAATCGAAAGCATGAATTATATTAGTGACTTTTTATTCAACAATTATTTGTTAGCTCACTGAATCTTAGAGTAGATGTGAGTAACTCAATAAAGAGTCTTAAAAAATAAATAGTTCCTTGCTCAAAACTGAGCTGCTGCCTGGCACTTCCATCTCGCCTTGAATTCTACCCTCCTTGAACGTTCAATGCAGCTTCCATTACTGTCAACAAAATGAATGAACAGGAGAATAAAATTCTGCATTATTTGAAAGTCAAGTGTGATTTTAATAGTACAATTTTTAGCTTAATTTTAATAACTGGGATGTAATCCTTTTTTTAAAAAAATGAGTTACTTTGGGGGCTATATTTGAATCCTATTTCTCATTTCCCATTAAATTCTCATCAAATGTTTCTGTTTTGATAAATGCAATTAAAATATTCAAGATTTTAAAGCAATCATTTCTAAGAGAGAAATTTTGTTTTCTCTTCTTTAGCCTGTCCTAAAGTAACTGTGTATGTCAAATTCACTGCCAAATGAGCATCACTTATGTATTCTAATATTCTAAACTCAATTTATATTTTTAATTTCCCTTCACATTTTTCATCACTTGCCATACCATACTATAACTTAACATATCCTAATGAGTTCACAGTGCTTGCTGGGGCATGGATGAAGTTCCTAATTAAAATGAAGTCACTATTATGAATATATTTCCTACAAGAAAGAAAGTAACCTTTGGGTACAGACCTACCATTTTTAGTGATTAAGGACAGAATTTACTATGAACTCTTTTATTAGCCTTTACCTAATACCCAGAAAAGTATGAAGTTTTATGATCCAATTAAACTTCTTTCCCATGACCTTATCCTTTGGAGCAGACATCTGACATGACCACAAGAGGGAACTTATTAAAATATAACATTTGAACAGTTGATCAAAAAATAACACACTGCTGTCCAAAATATTCAGAGAGGTACATTGTTTTAACTAACTTATTGGTGGAAATGTAGAAAAAGGTCAAGAAGATAAAAAGAAGATATCCATTTGTTTTTGAATAGTCTATTTTCCCAAATTGATCACTTAGATTTCAAATGACTAGTTGTAATTTCTCATATAGATCTTTGTAGGTGCTGCTGGTTTTCCCCTTAACTTGTTCTAGGATGCCAAATGAAGAAGTACAATAAACTGCAATAAGCCATTTTTATAAATGTTGGTAATATATCAGGGAGCCTAGAATTTCATGAAAGATAGTTAAGAATTTAACTCACTTCTATCTGCAGTGCAATGAATGATGTAAACAAAATTATTTTTGATGAAAATACCACTGTTTTAAATGTCTACCTAAGATTAGCTAAGTTGTAAACAGGATAACAATTTTATAGTCTGTGCATTAGCTTCGCAGAACAACCTGGCTCTTTGAAATTTGTGGCCTTTGCCTGAGCCAGGTTTCTCAACCTCCAAAGCCAATTGTATTATAGATATAAGAAATCAAACTAAATATATAATATTAAGTAAAGTGCACTCTCAAGCATTAGAAACAGAAAACTCATCAATAAGAACAGTATTCCCAAGATTTATCCCCAAGAAATATCTAGAAATGTATTTGTCCAATGTCTCCCAGATCAAACCTGCAAACCAACAATATGAAAGTATATTCATACAATAAATATTTATTGAGATACTATGACAGATATAGCAGGAGTAACTAAAAATTGTAAAATTGGGGTAATAACAATTCTTATAAAGTTATTGATGAAGATCAAAGACCACGGCCTTCAGTATGGATTATACATCAAAATAAGGAAAACAAAAATCCTCACAACTGGACCAATAAGCAACATCATGATAAATGAGGGAAAGACTGAAGTTGTCAAGGATTTCATTTTATTTGGATCAACAATCAACACCCATGGAAGCGGCAGTCAAGAAATCAAAAGATGCATTGCGTTGGGCAAATCTGCTGTGAAAGACCTCTTTAAAGTGTTGAAAAGCAAAGATGTCACCTTGAGGACTAAGATGCACCTGACCCAAGCCATGGTATTTTCAATTGCACCGTAAGCATGCGAAAGCTAGACAGTGAATAAGAAAGACCAAAGAAGAATTGATGCCTTTAAATTGTGGTGTTGGCAAAGAATATTGAATATACCATGGACTGACAAAAGACCAAACAACTCTGTCTTGGAAGAAGCACAACCAGAATGCTCCTTAGAAGCAAGGATGGCAAGAGTACATCTTACATACTTTGGACATGTTATCAGAAGGGATCAGTCCCTAGAGAAGGGCACCATTCTTGGTAAAGTACAAGGTCAGAGGAAAAGAGGAAAACCCTCAATGAGATGGACTGATACAGTGGCTGCAACAATGGGCTCAAGCATAGCAACAATTGTGAGCACGGCACAGGGCTGGGCGGTGTCTCATTCTGTAGTACATAGGGTCGCTGAGTTGGAACAGACTCGACGGCACCTAACAACAACAACAGCAAAGTTTTTGTGAGGCTTAAATGAGTTAGAACTAGTAAGCCTTTTATAAATATTAGCTGCTATGATAATTATTTTTACTAATACACTGATACTGATTTTTTATGTTTTTCATTGTTTTGCTTGAGTAGGAAGATAGGGAAGAAGGAAGAGAAAATGGAGGCAGTAGAGAAGGAAGGACAAAAGAGAAATGAGGAGAGAAAGCGAGAAAGAGAGAGATTGAGATCAAGCTGCTTCATAAGACTTTTATAAGATATCCTTGTAAAATTATCATTCAACAAAAAATAAGAGGTAGACTGTCTTACGTCGATGTGAATTCTATGTCCTTTTTAGTTTGAATTGTTGTTACGGTTTGTTTTGTTGCTAATTGATACAATGCACTACCCAAATATGACAAATAGTATTTTTACTATATTTTAACTTTATAGGATGACATTTACTCCCTCAGTAACCTACTTAGCATCTTGATAGAAAATTTCTGCTGTTCTTAGATAAGGCCAGCCTGCAATGTTTCTGAAGCTTTCCATTCTGTAATAATTAAATTTCATAGTTAGTTATCGTATAGCTCTGAAGAAGCAGCTTTTTGGAAGATGTTTCATTTGGAGGATAAGTATGGTGAAATGAAGCTGTGTCCACCATAAGATTTAAGGGGCAGAATAAGCAGAAAGGTCCATTTTAGAAAGTCTCCTTCATTTTCATTTCCATTTTCCCTGTTTTTCTATTTCCTCCGAATAGCATGACTGCTTTCCCGTAAAACAGTACATTCTTTGGACCATTGGTGTTCATTTATTAAATCTAACCACTTTGAAAGGAAGACACTATTATTACTCACCAAGGTATAGCTAGTCAATGACAAAATACATTAAAAATGAGAAAGTAATAGGTTGATTCTGGATTATGTTGATAATTATGTCATGACATTGGAAATTATAACTCCTCTAGAATCTCCTCATGGAAGTTCAGATTTCATATTATGGATTAATTAGGAAAAAGGAGACTTGACAATCAAATTGTCAAAACATGATTCAAAAATTCCTAATAACTTGGAAATACATTGAAACAGAATAATTTAATTGAAAGTCTTTTAAAAGTTGCAGATGGAGAGTCATCATGTAAGTGGTTTACAAAGAGCATGGAAAGATGCATGTATCATCTGGTGCCAAGGTGAGGGTGGGATGAGGGGTGGTGGTTTGAAGTGGATTATCTTCTAACTCCACCCTGAGAGGTAGTTCTAATACACATGATGCAGCAAATCACAAAGGCATGGGGAAAATGAAACTTTCCTAAAGACAGTTCTGATCCAGCCATCTTTCTTCCTCCTAGGTTGAAAACCAAGATCATAAAGGTCAAGATTTTGAAAGCAAATAAACTTTGGTGTAAATCCTAGCTCAACCACATACAAGTAATATAACCTAGTTCAAACCAGTTTAACTTGATGAGCCTCATTTCTCAGCTATAAAATGGCAATTGCAATGCCCACCTCACATGGTTACTAGCATAGACAATAATGATTTCATTTTTAGATAATATCTTTGAGTGTTTACCTTGTGCTAGACACTGTGCTAAAGCACTTGACATACATACATTTAGGACTACATGAGCTAATGTATATTAAAATACCTCGTAGCAAGAGATGGAGCCAACATGACTCTATAGATAGAAGCACCATGCCGTCTCTCTGCAGCAAAGACCTGAAAAGCTAAGTAAAACAGATACAAGCATCAATCCTGGAACTCTAAGCACCAAATGAAGGAATAAAGACCGCGATCAAACACTGAATGGAATAAGAAACTGACAGAGAACAGAGAACTAGGAGAGCTATGGAATGGATATCCCCTACCAGCTAGCACAGCATGGATTTGCCATTTTAGACCTCAGCCAACAAGGACTGTGGACAGGGAGTACGGGAAGACAACTTCATGGAGCTACCAACAGGAGACAGAACATCTGGTAACCAGGGATAAACACTTTTTCACCCCTCACAGTCTTTCCTCTATGCTGCCTCCACTGCTTTCCAAGGGGTTATGGTTGGTCAGTTGGAGAGACACCAGCTCACTGCCACTGGGGTCCACCCTGTCCCCTACCCCTGTTGGCTGGCCCCTTCAGTATAATTTTTTTGTTTTGATTTGCTTGTTTTTTAGGGTTTTTTTTTTTTTTTTGGTTGTTTCTTTCTCTCTCCCTTCCTTCCTTTCCTTTCTTCCATCCCAGCTAGCCCTGTGTGCTATCCCCTCTCTTCTTGACAGGCTGTGGTTTTTTGATTTGTTTGCTTTTTTTTTTCTTTTCATTTATTTCATTCTCTCTTTCATTTTTTTTCTCTTTTTCTGTTTCTTCCCTCTCTTTCTCCTTTCATTCCTTTCCTTTCTCTCACCCAACAAGTCCTATGCACTGCCCTGCCCCTTCTCAAGGCACTGTGCTGCACCACTTGGCTGGAGAGTCACTGCCCACAGCCTCACCAAGTCTGCACCGCCATCACCAACTGGATCCCTCAGCACCATTTTATTTATTGTTTGTTTGTTTATTATTATTGTTGTTTTTTTCTGTCTCTCTTTCCCTTCCTTCCTTTCCTTTCTCCCACCCACCTAGCCCTGTGCACCACTACCCCCCATTTTGGAGGGCTGTGTCGTACTGCTCTGCAGGAGATCATCTGGCACAGAGCATGCCCAGGTCTACTTTGCCCCCAAATGCCTGCTTCCTCAGTGCCATATTTTTTATTTTTCTTTATCTTTCCCCTTCTCCCTTTTCCTTCTCCTTACTAGGCCTTGTACTGCCTCTGCCCCTTCCTGATGTACCTTGCCTTGCCATCTGGAAAGAAAGACATCAGCTCACTGCCCCTCCAATTCTGTCTCACCCCCAAAGGCTGGCTCCCCACCGCCATATATTTCTTTGTTGTTGTTGTTTTTTATTTATTTTTTATATATTTATTTTGTTTTTGTTTGTCAATTGGTTGGCTTCTTCTCTTTCTTTCCCTTCTTTTCTTTCCTTTCTCCCACCCACCTAGCTCTGCACAATATCTATATCTCTTCTTGCCAGGCCAACTCACACTGCTTGGCTAGAGAGTAACCAGCACATGGCCTCGTCATGTCTGCCCTGCCCCCACCTGCCAAATTATACCTCACTGCCATTTTATTTACCTTTTTCTTCCTTTTTTTTTTTTTGCTTTTGTTTCTCTCTCTTATTTCTCTTGTCTCAACCACCCACTTAGCTCTACACATCACATCCTCTCTGTTCCCTCTTGCTTATTTGCACTGTATGCCAGTCATTGCAGCTCCGAGTAGAACCAATACAGTCCCCTGGATCCTGCCCTGCACTGCCCCCCAGCCCCCCTTCTGTGGCCCAAGTTAATGTCACAAACAATTTATCCTTGCCCTTCCACCCCTGCTGGAACTGCCCTACTGCACCATAGCTTAGTGACCATCCCTGCCCACCTGGACGAGGTGGTGAGAAGTATCATGCCCACAGAGAAACAAGCAACAAAATACACCCAGCCTGCCTGCCCAGACATAACCAAATAAAACAGTAAAGCACGATAAAACAATTAAATTTACAATCAATACATGAAGAAATAATTCCTGAGTGTCTTGGAGACAGCAGGCAAAATCAAAACATATTAAAAGAAAAAAGAAAGAAAGAAAAGGATGGCTCCAGAAAGCAACCAAAATAAAATGCCAGATGACCTTCTAGTAGAAGAAAAGGAACTGGAACTAACTAATAGGGAATTCAAAACTCAAATATTCAGGGTCCTCCAAACAAAAAAACAGCTGACTTTGATTCATAGTGACCCTACAGGACAGAGTAGAACTGGCCCTTAGGGTTTCCAAGGAGTTGCCACTGGATTCAAACTGCCAACTTTTGGTTAGCAGCCATACCTCTTAACCACTGCACCATCAGGGCACAAGTCTCCCAAGAGATGAACAAAATACAGACAGAAATAAAGAAAAGATAGACAAAAGCATGGAAAATTCAGACAAAATCAGTGAAAACACAGACAAAGCAGTGAGAGATTTCAGGAAAATAATACAGGAGCAAAACAGCAAAATAAACAACTAAAAATCATACAAAAAAAAAATTAGAAATCCAAAAGATAAATAATAAGATTTCAGAAATGGACAGTGCAATAGAAGGTTTTAGAAGCAAATCTGAAACAATGCAAGATGGGATCAATGAAGTTAGAGAAAAGAATGAAGAAAAAGTGAAAAAATCCTCAGAATGATGTGGGATAGAATCAAAAGCAAAAATTTGTGTGTCAATGGAGTTCCAGAACTGAAGAAGAAATTGGAAAACACAAAGAAGATCATTGAAGATTTGCTGACAGGAAACTTCCCTAATGTCATGAAAGATGAAAAACCAACCTGCTAAGAAGCTCAACAAGCCCCACAAAGGATAGACCCCAAAAGAAAAACATCAAGACATATCATAATCACACTAGCTAAAACCAAAGACAAAGAAAGAATCCTGGGAGTAGTGTGAGAAAAATGAAAAGTCACATACACAAGGAAAACAATAAGACTAAGCTCTGATTACTTGGCAGAAAGCATGCAGACAAGAAGGCAATGAGATGAAATATAAAAAATCTTGAAAGAAAAGAACTGCCAACCAAGAATGATATATCGCTAACCCTAACTAACCTTAACCCTAATCCTAACTTTTCTAGACGGCAAATATGATGGCAAAATTAGGACATTTCCAGATAAACAGAAATTAAGGGGCTATGTAAAAACCAAACCAAAAATTACAAAAATTATTAAAGTCCTTCAATTAGAGAACTAACAACATCAGACAACACCCTGAATCTAGGATATATGAAAGCACCAACCAGATATCAACCTATATAATGACTCTTAAGGACAAAACAAAACTAAAAAATTTGCATCAAAGAGCCAGAGGTCAATCTGTAAATGACAACATCATAACAATAAAAAAGGGGATAAATGGTATAGAACTTTCAAATGGCGAGGAAATCAAAGTGATATCTAGTAATAAAAGACTAGTTCAAACTTAGTAAGATGGGGTGAATTTCAAGGTAATCACAAAGAAAGTTAACAAACCTACTCATCAAAATAAAGAAGAAAAGCAGAAAGTCTCGGTAAACACAAAACAAAAGAAATGAAAAAAAAAGTCCACAAACAAAATGAATTCAGCACAGAAGGGTAAAGGGAACAAAGAAAACAATAGCACTACAAAAAATAGCACTAAAAAGTGACAGCAAAGAACTCACACCTATAAATAATCACACTGAATATAAATGGCCTAAATGCACCCATAAAGAGACACAGAGTGATAGAATGGATTAAAAAAAAAAAACAGGACCCATCAATATGCTGTCTATAAGAGATGCACCTTAGAAACGAAGACATAAATCTATTAAAAATCAAATGATACAAAACAAAAATCGAGCAAACAGCAACCAAAAAAGAGCAGAAGTAGCAATACTAATCTCAGCTAAAATAGATTTTAAAACAAAATCGACTGTAAAAGACAAAACAAAAACCAGACACGTTGCCACTGAGCCAATTCTGACTCATAGCAACCATATAGTAGAGAGTAGAACTGCTCCATAGTGTTTCCAAGGAGTGCCTGGAGGATTCAAACTATTGATCTTTTGGTTAGCAGCTGTAGCTCTTAATCACTAGACCACCACGGTTTCCAATAAAAGATAAGGAAGGACTTTATATAATGATTAAAGGGACAATCCATCATGAGGATATAACCATAATAAATACACGCCCAATGGCCAAACTCCAAAATACATGAAACGAACTCTAACACCACTGAAAAGAGAAATTGACGGTCCCACAATAATAGTAGGAGACTTCAACACACCACTTTTGGTAGCGGACAGAACATCTAGAAAGAAAATCAGCAAAGATACAGGAGATCTAAAAGCCACAATCAACCAACTTGATCTCTTAGATATATAGAGAACACTCTACCCAACAGCAGCAAAGTACACATTCTTTTTCAATACACAAGGACATTCTCCAAAACAGACCACATCTTAGGCCACAAAGCAACCCTCAGCAAAAACCAAAATATTGAGATAATACAAAGCATCTTCTCTGATCACAATCCCATAAAAGTAGAAATTAATAATAGGAAGAGCAAGGAAAAAAAAATCAAATACATGGAAACTGAATAACACCCTTCTTAAAAAACACTGGGTAATAGAAGAAATCAAAGATGGAATAAAAAAATTTCTATAATCAAATGAGAATGAAAACACATTACACTAAAACCTTTGAAACACAGCAAAGGCAGTGCTCAGATGGCAATTTATATCAATAGATGTACACATCAAAAAAGAAAAAATGAAAACATTAGCTATACCTCTTGAAAAAATAGAAACAGAACAATAAAAGAAGCCCACAGCCACCAGAAGAAAGGAAATAATAAAGATCAGAGAAGACATAAATGAAATAGAGACTAGAAAAACAATAGAAAGAATCAACAAAACCGAAAGCTGTTTTTTTAAAGGGATCAACAAAATCAACAAACCACTGGGCAAATTGAAAAAACAAAAACAAGACAGGACAAAAATAACTCAAATAAGAAATGCAATGGGGGACATTAAAACAGATCCAACTGGAATAAAAAGGATCATAACAGAGTTCTATGAAAAACTATACTCTGTCAAATGCAAAAACCTAGAGGAAATGGACAAATTTCTAGAGACACACTACCTAAACTATCACAAACTGAGGTAAAAATCAAACAGACCCAAAACAAGAGACTGAAAAGGTACAAAAAAAAGAAAAAAAGCCCTGGCCCAGATGGCTTCACTGGAGAATTCTACCAAGCATTCAGAGAAGAGCTTGTGCCAGTAATATACAAAATATTTTAGAATATAGAAAAGGGAAGGGATAATTACAAATTCATTCTATGAAGCCAGCATAACCCTGATACCCAAACCAGGTAAAGACACCACAAAAAAAGAAAATTACAGACCAATATCTCCCGTGAATACAGATGCAAAAATTCTCAAAATTCTGGCCAATAGAATTCATTATCATATCAAAAAAATAATACACCACAACCAAATGGGATTCATACCAGGGAAGCAAGGGTGGTTCATTAGAAAAACGATCAGTATAATTCACCAAAAAAAGAAAATAAAAGAAAAGAATCACATAATCATCTCAGTTGATACAGAAAAGACATTTGATAAAGCCCAATACCCATTCCTGATAAAAACTCTCAATAAAATAGATACAGAAGGGGAATTCCTCAACATAGTAAAGGGCAGCTATACAAAACCAACAGCAAACATCATTCTTAAGGAAGAGAGGCTGAAAACATTCTCCTTGAGAACAGGAACACGACAAGATGTCCTTTATCACCACTCCTAGTTAACATTGTGCTGGAAGTCCTGGCTAGAGCAGTAAGGCAAGAAAAAGAAAAAAAGGGCACGAAAATTGGTCAGGAAGAAGTGAAATTTTCCTTATTTGTGGATGATATGATACTATACATACAGAATCCAAAGGACTGCATGAGAAAACTACTGAAACTAATAGATTCAGAAGATTAGCAGAATACAAGATGAACATACAACAATCAGCTGGATTTCCATACGCAACGAAGAGAACTAAAAAAAAAAAACAAAAAAACCCAGTACCATCGAACTAAGAAATGGAAATCAGAAAAGCAATACTATTTATAACGGCCCCTAAAAAATAAAATGCTGGAGAGGCGGGGCCAAGATGGTGGAATAGCCAGATGCTTCCAGGACTGCCTTTTACAACAAAGACCCGAAAAATCAAATGAAACAATTATATTTATGACAACCTAGAAGCCCTGAACATCAATGGCAAAGTTAGAAAACAGTCTGAGCAGCAGGGGGACGGAGAGTCAGTTCAGAAGCGGAGAGGAGTTACTGGACCTGAATTGCTGGGATCCTCAGGCTCCATTCCTGGGAGTGGCTGCGGTGGGCTAGACATAGGTTTCGGCCACGGTTTCCTCAGGGAGAAGGAGCCAGCCACACAACCTACTCACACCGGCTGACCCAGAGAAGAACGGCACTCTGGGCAAAATCAAAGTACTTGCGTATATTTTACCACGCTCCCCATCCCCAAGCCAGCTTCAGTGGCTGTTGATTTTCCTGGGCCTGAGATAGGCTCATTTGAGTGCCCTGACCTATGCTTCTGGACTTGGAGAAGGATAAATTCACAAGGGGGAAAAGGTAATTTGCCTGCCTGACTAACCCGGGGATCTCAGGACAGAAGCAGCTCCTGTCCAAGCATAAATGGTCCATGGAATTTGAATATCATTCCCCCCTGCATGGACCTGTGTAGGCCTATTTCAGGAGAATAGGCACTTGCTGGCAGATTGCAACTGTTTAAACTGTGCAGTGGAGAGGTAGGTGTTTGATATTTTACACTGCTTTGCCTATTAAACAGTGTCCTCACCTACCCACATCAGGGGCATAAGGACTGGTGCCTCCACTCAGGTCACCCAGCCACCCACGACAGGGGTCCAAGGATAACTGATACCTCCCAGTCCTTACAACCAAAAGCTTTGGGTCCCCATGGTCTGTCTGCAGAACCCACCCACCTGTATGCTTTAGGGAAAAAAGACAACGCTTTTCTCAGAGACACTTGGGGGACAGTTCTCAACCCCCTGCCTTGTTCAGAGCATGACCCCCTGCTACAATCAGATACCGGTACCTACACGAATCACCCCTGCCCCTCTAAGACTGTAGGACAGAGCCTGTACCACACACTTGATGACCAGCTACCTGGATACTTGAACTGCATCCACACAAGAAAAGTGAATGGACTCATAAGCTCTTATACCTGATAACAGCTCTAGCCATCTGGTGACGGGACGTCAGAGCTCCAAAGGCAAAAATAATCACGCTAGCTCACTCAAGCAACCCATCTGGGCATATCAAAACAAAACAAAGCAAGAAGCTATGATACAGTAAGAAAACATAAAATAAACTAATACAATAACGTATAGATGCCTCAGAGGCAAGTCAATATCAAACAACATAAAGAAACAGACCATGATCACTTCAACAAGCTCTCAAAACAGAGAATCAAAGAATCTTTTGGATGAAAGTGCCTTTCTGGAATTACCGGATGCAGAATTCAAAAGATTAATATAAAGAACTCTTAAAGACATCAGGAAGGAGATCAGGCAATATGCAGAAAAAGCCAAGGAACACACAGATAAAACAGCTGAAGAAATTAAAAAGGTTCTTCAGGAACATAATGAAAAATTTAATAAGCTTCAAGAATCCATAGAGAGATAGCAATCAGAAATTCAGAAAATTAGCAATAAAATTACAGAATTAGACAACTCGATAGAAAGTCAGAGGAGCAAAATCAAGCAAGTAGAAGGCAGAATTGGTAACCTTAAAGATAAACCACATGGCACTAATATATCTGAAGAAAACTCAGATAAAAGAATTTAAAAAAATGAAGAAACTTTAAGAATCATGTGGGATTCTATCTAGAGAAATAACCTATGAGTGATTGGAATACAAGAACAGGGAGGGACAACAGAAAATACAGAGAGAATTCTTAAAGATTTCTTGGCAGAAAATTTCCCTGGTATCATGAAAGATGAGAAGATATCAATCCAAGATGCTCATCCAACTCCACATAAAGTAGATTTTAGAAGAAAGTCACCAAGACATAATACATAATATAATCTAACTTACCAATATCAAAGATAAAAAGCAGCAAGGAATAAATGAAAAGTCACCTACAAAAAAAAAATAAAAAGGAGAGTCAATAAGAAAAAGCTCAGACTACTCGTTAGAAATCATGCAGGCAAGAAGGCAATGGGATGGCTTATATAAAGTATTGAAGGAAAAATATCGTCAGGCAAGAATCATATATCCAACAAAACTGTCTCTCAAATATGAAGGTGAAATTAGGACATTTCCAGATAAACAGAAGTTTAGGAATATGTAAACACCAAACCAAAACTACAAGAAATACTAAAGGAAGTTCTTTGTTTAGGAAATCAAAAATATCAGGTATAAACCCAAGTCTAGGACACTGGACAGAGCAATCGGATGTTAACCCAGACAAGGAAATCACAAAAATAAATCAAGTTAAAAAAATGCTCAAAATAGGGAAACAGAGAAGTCATTTTGTAAGACAACATTAAAATAATAAAGAGGGATGAAGAAACATAGTCATAGATCTTTCATACGGAGAAGAAGACAAGACAATATAAAGAAAGAAAAGTTAGGTTTAAACTTAGAAAAATAGGGGTAAATATTAAAGTAACCACAAAGGAGACTAACTATCCTACTCATCAAAATAAAATACAAGAAAAAAATAGAGACTCAGCAGAAACAAAATCAACAACAATGAAGAAGAGGAAAAGACGATATACAAAGATAAACTACTCAGCACAAAAAATTAAATGGGAAAAAGAAAATGTCGACAACACGCAAAAAAAGACATCAAAATTACAGCACTAAACTCATACCTATCCATAATTATGCTGAATGTTAACGGAATAAATGCACCGATAAAGAAACAGAGAGTGGCAGAATGGATTAAAAAACATAATCAGTCTTTATGCTGCCTACAAAGACACACCTTTGTAAGAAACACAAACAAACGAAAACTCAAAGGATGGAAAAAATACGTATCAATGTGGCAGTATTAATTTAATATTAATTAATTAATTAATATTAATTTAATATTAATTTCTGACAAAATAGACTTTGAAGTTAAATCCACCCCAAAGGATAAGGAAGGACACCATATAATGATTAAATGGACAACATACCAGGAGGATATAACCATAGTAAATGTTTATGCAACCAATAACAGGGCTGCAAGATACGTTAAACTCTAACAGCATTGAAAAGTGAGATAAATGGCTCCACAGTAGTAGCAGGAAACTTCAACACACAACTTTTGGTGAAGGACAGGACATCCAGAAAGAAGCTCAATAAAGACACAGAAGATCTTAATGCCACAATCAACCAACTTGACCTTATAGACATATACAGAACACTCCACCCAACAGCAGACAAGTATATTTTCTTTTCTAGTGCACATGGAACATTCTGTACAATAGACCACATATTAGGTCCTAAAGCAAGCCTTAGCAAAATCCAAAACATCGAAATATTACAAAGTATCTTCTCTGACCATAAGGACATGAAAGTAGAAATCATTAACAGAAAAAGCAGGGAAAAGAAATCAAACACTTGGAAACTGAACAATACCCTCCTCAAAAACAACTGAGTTATAGAAGACATTAAGGATGGAATAAAGAAATTCATAGAATCCAATGAGAATGAAAACACTTCCTATCAGAACCTTCGGGACACAGTGAACCGGTGGTCAGAGGTCGATTTATTTCAATAAATGCACACATAAAAAAAGAAGAAAGGGCCAAAATCAAAGAATTATCCCTATGACTTGAACAAATAGAAAGAGAGCAACAAAAGGAACCTTCAGGTACTAGAAGAAAGGAAATAAGAAAAATTAGTGCAGAACTAAATGAAATGGAAAGCAGAAAAACAATTGAAAGAGTTAACAAGACCAATCGCTGGTTCATTGAAAAAATCAACAAAATCGATAAGCCATTGGCCAAACTGACAAAAGAAAACAGGAGAGGAAGCAAATAACCCGAATAAGAAATGAGATGGGCGATATTACAACAGACCCAACTGAAATTAAAAGAATCATATCAGATTACTATGAAATATTGTGCTCTAAAAATTTGAGAACCTAGAAGAAACAGATGAGTTCCCAGGAACACACTACCTACCTAAACTAACACAAAGAGAGGTAGACAACTAAATAGACCCATAACAAAAGAAGAAATTGAAAAGGTAATCAAAAGACTCCCAACAACAACAAAAAAAGCCCTGGTCCAGATGGCTTCACTGAAGAGTTCTACCAAAGTTTCAGAGAAGAGTTAACACCACTACTACTAAAGGTATTACAGAGCAAATAAAAGGACAGAACACTCCCAAACTCATTCTATGAAGCCAGCATATCCCTGATACCAAAGCCAGGTAAAGACTCCACAAAAGAAGAAAATTATAGACCTATATCCCTCATGAACTTAGATGCAAAAATCCTCAACAAAATTCTAGCCAATAGAATTCAACAACATATCAAAAAAATAATTCACCATGACCAAGTGGGATTCATACCAGATATGCCAGGATGGTTCAACATTAGAAAAACTATTAATGTAATCCATCATATAAATAAAACAAAAGACAAGAAACACATGATTTTATCAATTGATGCAGAAAAGGCATTTGATAAAGTTCAACACCTATTCACGATAAAAACTCTCGGCAAAATAGGAATAGAAGGAAAATTCCTCAACGTAATAAAGGGCATCTATACAAACCCAACAGTCAACGTCATCCTAAATGGAGAGAGTCTGGAAGCATTCCCCTTGAGATTGGGAACCAGACAAGGATGCCCTTTATCACCACTCTTATTCGACATTGTGCTGGAAGTCCTAGCCAGAGCAATTAGGCTAGATAAAGAAATAAAGGGCATCCAGATTGGCAAGGGAGAAGCAAAAGTATCTGTATTTGCAGATGACATGATCTTATACACAGAAAATCCTAAAGAATCCTTAAGAAAACTACTGAAATTAATAGAAGAGTTCAGCAGAGTATCAGGCTACAAGATAAACACACAAAAATCATTTGGATTCCTCTACACCAACAAAAAGAACATCAAGGAGGAAATCACCAAATCAATACCATTTACAGTAACCCCCAAGAAGATAAAATACTTAGGAATAAATCATACAAGAGACGTAAAAGACCTGTACATAGAAAATTACCAAACACTACAGCAGGAAACCAAAAGAGCCCTACATAAGTGGAAAAACATACCTTCCCCGTGGATAGGAAGAATTAACATTGTAAAAATGTCTATTCTACCAAAAGCGATATATAGATATAATGCAATCCTGATTCAAATTCCAATGACATTTTTGAATGAGATGGAGAAACAAATCACCAACTTCATATGGAAGGGAAAGAAGCGCTGGATAAGTAAAGTGTTTCGGAAAAAAAGAACAAAGTGGGAGGCCTCACTCTACCTGATTTTAGAACCTATTATACCGCCACAGTAGTCAAAACAGCCTGGCACTGGTACAACAACAGATACAGAGACCAATGGAACAGAATTGAGAATCCAAACATAAATCCATCCATATATGAGCAGTTGATATTTGACAAAGGCCCAAAGTCAGTTAAATGGGGAAAAGACAGTCTTTTTAACAAATGGTGCTGGTATAACAGGACATCCATCTGCAAAAAAATGAAACAAGACCTATACCTCACACCACACACAAAAACTAACTCAAGTGGATCAAAGACCTAAACATAAAATCTACAACGATAAAGATCATGGAAGAAAAAATAGGAACAATGCTGGGACCCTAATATATGGCATAAACAGTGTACAAAACATTACTAACAATGCAGAAGAGAAACCAGATAACTGGGAGCTCCTAAAAATCAAACACCTGTGCTCATCCAAAGACTTCACCAAAAGAGTATAAAGGTTACCTACAGACTGGGAAAAAGTTTTTAGCTATGACATTTCCAATCAGCACCTGACCTCTAAAATCTACACGATACTGCAAAAACTCAACTGCAAAAAGACAAATAACCCAGTTAAAAAATGGGCAAAGGATATGAACAAACACTTCACTAAAGAAGACATTCAGGTAGCTACAAGATACATGAGGAAATGCTCATGATCATTAGAGAAATGCAAATCGAAACTACAATGGGATTCCATCTCACTCCAACGAGGCTGGCATTAATCCAAAAAACACAAAATAATAAATGTTGGAGAGGTTTGGAGAGACTGGAACACTTATACACTGCTGGTTGCAGTGTAAAATAGCACAACCACTTTAGAGATCGATTTGGTGTTTACTTAAAAAAACTAGAAATGGTTAAGTGCTACAGCTGCTAACCAAATGGTCAGCAGTTCGAGTACACTAGGTGCTCCTTGGAAACTCTGTGGGGCAGTTCTACTCTGTTTTATAGGGTCGCTATGAGTCAGAATCAACTCGACGGCACTGGGTTTGGTTTTGGTTTGGTTTTAGAACTACCATATGATCCAGCAGTCCCACTCCTTGGAATATATCCTAGAGAAATAAGAGCCTTTATATGAACAGGTATATGCCTACCCATGTTCATTGCAGCATTGTTTACAATAGCAAAAAGCTGGAAGCAACCATGGTGCCCATCAAGGGATGAATGGATAAATAAATTATGGTGTATTCACAAAATGGAATATTACACGTCGATAACCAACAATGATGAATCCATGAAACATTTCATAACATGGAGGAATCTGGAAGGCATTATGCTGAGTGAAATTAGTCAGCTGCAAAAGGACAAATATTGTATAAGACCACTATTATTAGAACTCAAGAAATAGCTTAAACAGAGGAGAAAATATTCTTTGATGGTTATTAGAGAGGGGAGGGAGGGAGGGAGGGAGGGAGGGAGGGAGAGGATTATTCACTTATTAGATAGTAGATAAGTACTATTTTAGGTGACGGGAAAGACAGCACACAATACAGGAGAGGTCAGCACAACTGGACTAAAACAAAAGCTATGAAGTTACCTGAATAAGCTGAATGCTTTGAAGACCAGCATAGCAGGGGCAGGGGTTTGGGGACCAAGGTTTCAGGGGACTTCTAAGTCAAGTGGCATAATAAAATCTCTTAAGAAAACATTCTGCATCCCACTTTGGAGAGTGGCATCTGGGGTCTTAAACACTAGCAACCAGCCATATAAGATGCATCAATTGGTCTCAATCCACCTGGAGCAAAGGAGAACGAAGAACAACAAAGACCCAAGGTAATTAAGAGCCCAAGAGACAGAAAGGGCCACCTAAATCAGAGACTACTTTAGTCTGAGGCCAGAAGAACTATATGGTGCCCAGCTACAACCAAAATCTATCCTGACAGGGAGCACAACAGAGAACCCCTGAGGGAGCAGGAGAGCAGTGGGATGCAGACCCTAAATTCTGATAAAAAGACCAGATTTAATGGCCTGATTGAGACTAGAATGACCCTGGATGTCATGGCCCCCAGACTTTCTGTCATCCCAAGACAGGAATCTTTTCCAAAGCCAACTCTTCAGACAGAGATTGGGCTCACACTGTGGGATAGACAATGATACTGGTGAAAAATCAGCTTTTTGGATCAAGTAGACACGTGAGACTATGTTGGCATCTCCTTTCTCAATGGGAGATGAGAGGGCAGAGGGAGTCAGAAGCTGGCCAAATGCACACGATAAGAGAGAGTGGAGGGGGAGAGCAATTAGGAGTATATTGCAAGGTGTTTATAAATTTTTGTATGAGAGTCTGACTTGATTTGTAAACTTTCACTTAAAGCACATAAAAATTAAATAAATAAATAAAATGCTTAGGAATAAATCTAACCAAGGATGTTAAAGACCTATACAATGAAAAGTACAAAACGCTATGCAAGAAACGAAAAGAGACCTACATAAATGGAAAAATGTACCATGCTCATGGATAAGTAGACTTAACATCGTGAAAATGTCAAGTCTACTCAAAACAATCTACAAATACATTGCAATCCCAGTCCAAATACCACAAATATTCTTTAACATGATGGAAAAACTAATTGTTAACTTTATATGGAAAGGGAAGAGGCCCCAGATAAGTAAAGTACTATTGAAGAAAAGGAATAAAGTAGGAGCGCTCTCACTACCTGACCTCAGAACCTATCATACAGCTATGGTAGTCAAAACAGCCTGGTATTGGTACAACAACAGACACATTGACCAGTGAGACAGAATGGAGAACCCAGATGTAAATCCATCCACCTATGGTCACCTGATCTTCAACAAAGGCCCAAAGTCCATTAAATTGGGGAAAAGACACTCTTTTTAATAAATGGTGCTGGCAAAACTGCGTGCCCCTTTGAAAAAAAAAATGAAACAGTATGTATATCTCACATCATACACAAAAACTTATTCAAAATGGATCCAAGACCTAAGTATAAAACCAAAAATTATAAAGATCATAGAAGAAAGAATAGGGTCAACAGTAGAGGCCCTAATACATAGCATAAATAGCATATAAAGCATAACTAACAATACATAACACCAAAGACAAGCTAGGTAACTGGGACCTTCTAAAAATTAAACACTTACCAAAAGACTTCACCAAAAGAGTGAAAAGAGAACCTATAAACTGGGGAAAAAATTCGGAATATGACAAATGTAATGAAGGCTAATCTCTAAAATTTATAGGAAAATTCAACTCTATAACAAAAAGAAAAATAATCCAATTACAAAATGGGCAAAGAATATGTACAGACACTACACCAAAGAAGACATTCAGGCAGCTAAAAGACACATGAGGAAATGCTTGAAATCACTAGCCATTAGAGAAATGCAAATCAAAATATTAATGAGATACCCCCTCACCCCAACATTACTGGCACGCACACACACACTGTCACACACACAAAAGAACAGAAAATAACAATTTTGGAGAGGCTTGGAACTCTTATGCCCTGCTGGTAGGAATGTAAAATGGTAAAACCTTTTTGGAAAATGACATGGTGCTTCCTTAAAAAACTAAGAATAGAAATACCATATGATGCAGCAATCCCACTCCTAGGAATATTTCCTAGAAAACAAGAGCCATCACACCGAGGGGACATATGCACACCCACATTAACTGCAGCATTACTCACAATAGCAAGAAGATGGAAACAACCTGAGTACTCATCAACAGATGAATGGATAAACAAACATGATACATGTACACAATGGAATACTACACAACGTTAAAGAACAATGATTATCTTTGAAACATCTCACAACATGGGTGAATCTGGAGGGCATTATGCTGAGTGAAATAAGTCAATCACAAAAGGACAAATACTGTACAAGACCACTATTATAAAAACTCATTAAAAGGTTTACACACAGAAAGAATCTTTGATGGTTACTAGGGAGGGAAGGAGTGAGGAAGGAAAAACACTAAATAGGCAATAGATAAGTGGTAACTTTCGGGAAGGGTAAGATAATAAATACTGTTCTTGTTGTTAGGTGCAGTCACGTCAGTTCCAACTCATAGCAATCCTATGTACAACAGAACAGAACACTGCCTGGTCCTGCGCCATGCTCACAATTGTTGTTATGCTTGAGCCCATTGTTGCAACCACTGTGCCAATCCATCTCATTGCAGGTCTTCCTCTTTTCTCCTGACCCTGTACTTTACCAAGCTTGATGTCCTTCTCCAGGGACTGATCCCTCCTGACAACATGTCCAAAGTATGTAAGACACAGTCTTGCCATTTTTGCTTCTAAGGAACATTCTGATTGTATTTCTTCCAAGACAGATCTGTTTGTTCTTTTGACAGTCCGTGGTACATTCAATATTCTTTGCCAACATCACAATTCAAAGGCGTCAATTCTTCTTTGGTCTTACTTATTCACTGACCAGCTTTCACATGTACTTGAGGTGACTGAAAACATCATAGCTTGGGTTAGATGCACCTTAGTCCTCAAGGTGACGTCTTTGCTTTTTTAGCACTTTAAGGAGATCTCGTGTAGCTGATCTGCCCAGTGCAATGCATCTTTTGATTTCTTGACTGCAGCTTCCATGGGTATTGATTGTGGATCCAAGTAAAATGAAATCCTTGACAACTTCAATCATTTCTCCATTTATCATGATGTTGTTTATTGGTCCCGTTGTGAGGATTTTTGTTTTATGTTCAGGTGTAATCCATACTAAAGAATGCGGTCTTTGATCTTCTTCAGTAAGTGCTTCAAGTCCTTTTTGCTTTCAGCAAGCAAGGTTGTGTCATCTGCATAATGCAGGTTGTTAATGAGTTTTCCTCCAATCCTGATGCACCGTTCTTCTTCATATAGTCCAGCTTCTTGGATTATTTTCTCAGCATACAGATTGGATTGGTATGGTAAAAAGATAAAACCCTGACGCACAACTTTCCTGACTTTAAATCACGCAGTATCCCCTTTTCTGTCTGAAGAACTGCCTCTTGATCTACGTATAGGTGCCTCATAAGCACAATTAAGTGTTCTGGAGTTCCCATTCGTTGAAAGTTATCCATAATTTGTTATGACTCACACAATCGAATGCCTTCACATAGTCAATAAAACATAGGTAAACATCCTTCTGGTATTCTCTGCTTTCAGCCAGGACCCATCTGACATCAGCAATGATATGCCTGGTTCCACATCCTCTTCTGAATCTGGCCTGAATTTCTGTTAGCTTCCTGTTAATATACTCCTGCAGCCACTTTTGAGTGATTCTTAGCAAACTTTTGCTTATGTGTGATATTAATGATATTGTTTGATAATTTCTGCATGTGGTTGGATCACCTTTCTTGAGAATAGGCATAAATATGGACCTCTTCCAGTTGATTGGCCAGGTAGCTGTCTTCCAAATTTCTTGGCATAGATGAACGAGTACTTCCAGTGCTGCATCCTTTGTCAAAACATCTCAATTGATATTCCTTCAATTCCTGGAGTCTTGTTTTTGGCCTTCGGTGCAGCTTGGACTTCTTCCTTCAGTACCATTGGTTCCTGATCGTATACTACCTCTTGAAATGGCTGAACATCGACCAATTCTTTTTGTTATAGTGACTCTGCGTATTTCTTCCATCTTCTTTGATGCTTCCTGCATCGTTTAATATATTCCCCATAGAATCCTTCACTCTTACAACTCGTGGCTTGAATTTTTTCTTCAGTTCTTTTAGATTGAGAAATGCTGGGTGTGTTCATGCCTTTTTGGTCTTCTATCTCCAGGTCTTTGCATGTGTCTTCTAGAGCTGCCCTTTGAAATATTCTGTTCAGTTCTTTTACTTCATCATTTCTTCCTTTTGCTTTAGCTGCTCAAATTTCACAAGCAAGTTTCAGAGTCTCTTCTGACATCCATTTTGGTCTTTTCCTTCTTTCCTATCTTTTTAATGACCTCTTGCTTTCTTCATGGATGATGTCCTTGATGTCATTCCACAGCTCATCTGGTCTTTGGTCATTAGCGTTCCATGCATCAAATCTATTCTTGAGATGGTCTCTAAATTCAGGTGGGATATGCTCAAGGTTGTACTTTGGTTCTCTTGGACTTGTTCTAATTTTCTTCAGTTTCAACTTGAAATTGCATATGAGTAATTGATGATTTATTTCACAGTTGGCCCCGGCCTTGTTCTGTCTGATGATACTGAACTTTCCCATCATCTCTTTCCACAGATGTAGTCAACTTGGTTCCTGTGTATTCCATCTGGCAAGGTATGCATGTATAGTCACTGTTTATATTGGTGAGAAAAGGTATATGAAACAAAGAAGCCTTTGGTCTTGCAAAATTCTATCATGCAATCTCCAGCATCGTTTCTATCACCAAGGCCATGTTTTCCAAATACAGGTCCTTCTTCTTTGTTTCCAACTTTTGTATTCCAATCACAAGTAAATATCAATGCATCCTGATTGCATGTTCAATTGATTTCAGGCTACAGAAGTTGGCACACACAGTACATAGTATTTGGGAAGTCAGCACAACTTGACTAAGGCAAGGTCATGGAAGCTTTATAGACACATTCCAGCTCAGAGGGATGGGATTACTGGGCTGAGGTCTGAGAGGACCATGGTCTCGGGGAACATCTAGCTCAATTGGCATAACGGTTTATAAAGAAAATTTTCTACATCCTACTTTACTGAACAGCATCTAGAGTCTTAAAAGCTTGTGAGCAGCCATCTAAGATATTCTACTGGGCCCACCCCATCTGAAGCAAGGGATAATGAAGAAAACCAAATATACTAGGGAAAGATTAGTCCAAAGGTCTAATGGACCACAACTACTACATCCTCCACCAGACTGAATCCAGCACAACTAGATGGTGCCCTGCTACCACCATGTACTGCTCTGACTGGGATCACAATACCGGGTCCCCTACAGAGCTGGAGAAAAATGTAGAACAAAATTCTAACTCACAAAAAGAGACCAGGCTTACTGGTCTGACAGATATTGAGAGTGTGGTGCCTAGACACTCTTTTAACTAAGTAATGAAGTCACTCCTGAGATTCACCCTTCAGCCAAAGATTAGACAGACCCATAAAACAAAAACAGACTAAATGGGCACCACAGCTCAGGGGTAAGGATGAGAAGGCAGGAGGGGACAGGAAAGCTGATAACTGGGAACCCAAATTCAAGAAGGGGAAAGTGGTGACATGTCATGGGGTTGGCAACCAATGTCACAAAACAATATGTGTATTAATTGTTTAATGAGAAATCAATTTGTTCTGTAAAACTTTATCTAAATTACAATTAAAAAAAATCATGCGTTTAAAAAAAATGCCTAGTAGCATACCTGGCATATGGTAGGTAGACACTAAATTATTAATTTATCTTACTATCAAGTGTTATACCAATATGTGTCACAAATAAACACAAATGTAAAAAGGCTAAATAGGCAAAGAAGCTGCCTTCAGTGAGTACATATACTTGTAAGAGAGATATGAAAACAGAAAATGCCACCACCATATAGCAAGTGTTATTATATTGATAAATATAAAGACCAGAGGCCGAACAGAGGAAGAAATAATTAGTCAGTGGTAGTCCAGTGTACCAGGGCTTCAGCCTGGTTCATTCTGGTTTGACCCCCTGCTGAGAATTTGATTTCTACCCCAGTTTTTAAACTGTAGTTTCTGATTCAGTATTCCTGAGGCGGAAATGCAAATTCTCAGTAGTGAAATGAACCTGTTCGAAACCCTGGAATGTACCTCTTGTCTTTCTTTTTCCTTCTGATTTCTCTTTTTCGCATCTCTTTCTGCCTTTCATCCATTATCTCCACGAATGTCCAAAGTTTAAGTGAATGTAGCTTTATCATGAAAGATAAACGAACATTCCAGTCTCATTTCCCTCTTCTCCCACATCAAGCTCTGATCCCAAAGTTGCTATAAATTGGTGTAAGCAAGATAATGATTTAGCTCTTGTCTTGTTTAAATTTAGTACTGTAGTGTTCTACACTATATTGTGGGTAAAAGCTATGCCAGGGAGGTTGTATATTTCAGCTGACAGAAGAAGTCATGTTGCGTTATATTGTGGAAAATAATGAGTGGAATTAGCATCTATAAGAAATACCATTAAAATCCATCAAAACCCACTGCCGTTGAGTTGATTTTGACTTAGAGAGACCCTACTGGATAGAGTAGAACTGCCCTAGAGTATTTCCAAAGCTGTAAATATTTATTGAAGCCAACTGCCACATCTTTCTTCTGCTAAGCAGCTTGTGGGTTCTAACCACCGACTTTTTGGTTAGCAGCCAAGCACTTTAACCACTGCACCCCCAGGCTCCTCTCCATGAAGACATTTGCTAGCAAATAAAGGGGGAAAAAACCAAAACTGTGTTTACATCAGTGATCTTCCACCTGTGACTCTAGAATTAAATGCTTCTTTTCTAAGCATCTTGTGCAGCTTTCTTGCTATTTACATGTTTAGAGAAAGCCTAATGTCAGGGAGCATAACACAGTTGGCCATCACAGATGTACTTTCAATTAAGTAAGTAAAACATTTCTTATTTTTCCAAACAATAGTGATACCATAAACCTCAAATTAATCAATACCTACTATGTATAGACCCTTTACGTGGCATTTAATTTACATAGTTTTGTAAAAATTCCATTAGTAACCTGATTTTACATATGTAAATGAGGCTCATGGAGATAATATATCTAAGGATTCACAACTTGTAAATAGAAGAATCTGGTTTTAAACCTTGTTTGTCTGAATCCAAAAGCTGGCAGGCATAGTTTTCTTACTCAACTTAGATAAAAACAAGAGTTTTTTTTTTTTTTTTTTCCACTTCCCTAGACTTCCCATGGTTCTCATTTATTCTTGCCTATATGCCTTTTTTTAACTATGCCTTTTTTTCTGGAATATTTTTCAAAATTGATGAATAACTCAAGAACCTTCTTCTTGTATTTGAAAATCATCTTATTCTTCCTTCCATTATAACACTGGTCATAGGCTACCTTCTGTAAGTTTTATTTACATATGTGACTGCCCACTTTACCTGATTGTGAACTCTTGGAGGAAGTAGGGTGTAGTAGGAAAAGCTCTCTTTGGAGTCAGGCAGACCTTGTCACAAATCACAGTTCTGGCACTTACTGATCGCAAAAAGTCACAATGTCTGTTATGGATTGAATTGTGTCCCCCCAAAATGTGTACCAACTTGGCTAGGCCATGATTCCCAGTATTGTGCTATTGTCCACCACTTTGTCATCTGATGTCATTTTCCTATGTGTTGTAAATCCTACCTCTATGATGTTAATAAGGCAGGATTAGGGGAGTTATATTAGTAAGGCAGGACTCAATCTACAAGATTAGGTTGTGTTTTAAGTCAATCTCTTTTGAGCTATAAAAGAGAGAAGCAAGCAGAGAGACATGAGGGACCTCATACCATCAAGAAAGAAGTGCCAGGAGCACAGCAGGTCCTTAGGACCCGGGGTCCCTGAGCGGAGAAGCTCCTAGACCAGGGGAAGATTGATGACAAGGACCTTCCTCCAGAGCCAATAGAGAGAGAAAGCCTTCCCCTGGAGCTGGCACCCTGAATTAGGACTTCTAGTGTCCTAGACTGTGAAAAAATAAAATTCTGTTTGTTAAAGCCATCCACTTGTGATACTTCTGTTACAGCAGCACTAGACAACTAAGACAATGTCCCTAGTCTTAGAGTATATTAGTTGCCAGAATGAATATTATCCACTACACCTAGTCATGGTGAGGATTAAATGATGTCTTGTATGTAATGTGTCTGGAACAACACCTTGTATGTAGCTGGCACTCAAATTCTGAACTATAAACTCCCTGACACTGATATCTACCTCTCACTCCTAATACTAATCAATGAAGTGGAGGTCACGCTTATTGCATATAGTGAAAATGCAGGAAGTCAGCTATAGCAGGCATTGTAGAAACAGCTGATAGTAATTATAAGACATGAGAAAATTTACATCTTAAACCATTGTCTAATTCTTAAAGGGGAATGTCTAATTAAGTTAGCCTTGACATATTTGCACAATGTTTCCTAAAATAAAAAGAAAGAAATGAGGTTTTGGCTTTATAAAGTTGAGGAAAATCTCCATTTATTAATATTTCATTTCAGCATGTTTATCTCTGAGTCAATAAGAGCTGGAGGGCTTATGATTAAGTTCTACATTCACATCTCTTTCTGAACAAAACAAATATGTATGTATAAATCTGCCATACCAAAGAGCCAGTCATGTCTCTACAGGAATGTCAAATATTTTTCCATGCCTGAGCATGGGATACTATTTGCAAAAGTCAGAGCAGTGGTATCTCAGCATGATTGTCAGTGTTGAGTTCATCACCTTGGGCCAAATAACATGGAGAGTCAATTATTTCCCAAACCATAAACTGAACCCTTGCGAAGGCCTTATTGATTCCACTGACAAATTTCATATAATATATATTATACATGGATGATTTTGTCAGATATGTGAGTTTTTACTATATCTGAGTTTTTCGTTCGAAAATATAATGTCATTTGGTCCTTGCTTTACATATGTTTTCCAAGTAAAACAGAGGGAATTCTTTTCCACGAGTGTATTATATGAGTAACACAAGCTCAAAGTGAACATGGATAATTGGCCTGTGTGGAACTTGTTCTCAGTCAGGCAGCTACCTCTGCTGACCCTCCAAAATGCATGTCATCTCTTAATGCCAGATTCAATTTCTCCAGAAAGTTGCTTGTATATATAAGGGTCCTCCCCTCTTTCTGAACATTTAGTGTCTTTTAAGGTTATGACACTATTCTAGATTGTTTTTCTCTTGTTATGATGGGACAAAACCCACTACAAGCCTGAAGGCAATATTACAAGTTGTTGTATGATAGTTCAGGGACAGAATGATACTCAGTTCCATTAAGGGCCAGCCTTTCAGTGTCAAGAGGCCAGAGGGTTTGTTAAAATTAGGCTTACCCTAGTAGTCCAAAGAGAACAATGTGGCCAATTTGCTACCACCACTTGGGAAGATAAGCATTGCTGTTTATTGTTGGTATGGTTTATAAGAATAACATAATCTCAGAGAAGATTGTTTAGATCAGCAACAGCTCGCATTCAAAGATCAGCCTTTAGATTCTTCTCTTTTTATAAACCTTAGCAATGAGAGAATGTATGTCATATTTTAAGAAGATGGGATAATTGCATTTGGGGGTTATATACTCAGTCAAGGAGAAATAACCTTACATTCTAAGCCTTAGAACATGACTGATTACATCTGAGGTTATATCGGTTATTTTTTTTCCCAAAGAGATATATCTAAAAACAGAACAAATGAAGAAGACACTTTGGGGCTACATACAAAGAAATAATAACAACTCTGACAATTTTACCCAAATATATGCCTCAGTTCTGTAAGCTCCTTTTCCTTGATCTGTAGGTCATCTTCTAATCTTTCTATTACGATAACATAAGATTCACTGACTTTCTTCTTCCATTCATCTAGCAAAAAAGAACAAATGGGATTGATTCATAGCTGTGTTTTGCAAAATGTAGACAGAGATCATAATATATAAGTAATCAGAACCCTGGTTTTTTATTTTGAATTTTACAATACTTAATTTAAATTACTGATTGTGAGTTTAAAATGCAGATGTTTACATTTAAAATGCAATCATATCGAATTGTAGCAATTAAGAACCCATTTGATATTGGATGATATATTTATATAGAAGAGTATATTTTGCTTATTTCATTGCATTTTAATTATAGCAATCTCTAGTTGCTAGACACAGTTTTAAGTTTTTAAATACTAGATACTTAGGATATAATTTTAAGATCTTTAATTCAGCAGTCCTCAAAAAATTTTAACACTATATTAAGAGACTATTAAAACATTTTTCAAAAAATTTTGTTTTCTGTAAAGTTCTTTCAGAGAAAAATAATTTGAGATCAGCTAATCTTTACAGCACTTTCATATAACATTATCCTATGTATAAAAATTAACACATATACCAAAAAATGTTAGTTATTTATAACTATAATAGAATCATATTACATTTAAAGAGATAAGAATAATTACCAGTACAAGTCTGTGTAGGTCTAGATTTATAATTCCCCATTTGGTAGAAGTTTCTTCTTTCTCCAGTGCAGTTCTTCAGGTTACAAAATTTTGTGTACAAGTGCAGTGACAGTCCAGTTGAAAAATATTTTGATAGTTGAGCTAAAAATAAGCTGAGTGCCAAATGGAATGTCACGCAACAATGACAAAGAACAAGGGTGTGTGTTTTCAAGGGTGAAATCATAAAGGGAACTAATCAGTCTCTTTAAAAGAGCTGTATCAAAAATAAATAGTAAATGTTTCAGTAGGATTATTTGCTTCCGTCAGTTGATCACCTACCCATGCATACCTTCATGGGTTATTTCTTTAATAGATAAATCTAGAAAGTGGTTCATTTACATCTGAGGTTCACAAAAGACCTATTAAAGCTACCTAGGTTTTCTTTCAGGATCATTACTCCTGAGCCAATGTAATGGCAGTTGCAAGAGTAACTGGTGATGGAATTTATCTATATAAACAAATAATGGAAACCTACATCAAATAAAATGTTACTAATAGAAGTAACTATATATTATGCCTACATAAGGACTACAAAGTTGTGTTTGTGGGAAGACATTCTCAATATATAATAATGATTAATTTAGACCACTTATTATTTATTCTGATCATAAGAATCATAGACAAGAATTCAAGACAATGAGGTTTATAAATAACAATTCATAAAATAATAATGACAAGAATAAGAAAAATAAGAATTAAGATTATATGATTGCTGTGTACCAGATTCTATTCTAAGTACTTTATACACATTTTATCATTTATAACTTACATGGTCCTGCCAGGTAGATATTATTCCCGTATCCTAGATGAGAAATTCAGATTTACTAGTAGGTGGTAGAATTTACAATCAATTCCAGACATATATGACTCTAAAGTCCAAGATAGGCGTTATTGTTATATATTTCTCCCCATAATTCCTCTAGCATTCACATTCCATTTTCTTCATGGGGCATTTCTCTTTGTACATGCATATACAATGGAATGATACAGAAAATCCAGGAAGAAATATTGTATGACTTTTAACTGTGTATTTCGTTTGTATGATCTTAGTATACCTAGAAGATATACATTTCCATCTTCAAATTCAACTCCAGAAGCTATAGTTTCAATGTAACAATATAGATGTCATATTTATATAATTGAATGTTTAAAAACACAAAAACAAAAGCAAAAAACTGTCTTCTTTATGAAGCAACTGCTCAGTCAACTTCAGAGTTCCGGTAGTTTTTTTCTCAGCAAAGATAATCTAAATTCCAGAAGGAGGACTTCCACATTGATTTTACATAGTTCGAGAAGTGGGTATCTAGTTTCATGGCCCTCCTTGTCCTCCCCTGGAATCTGCTTGGATGTTGTTGTGAGGTGCTGTCGAGTTGGCTCAGGCTCACAGTGGCCCTGTGTACAACAGAATGAAACAATGCCCAGTCCTGTGCCATCCTCACAATTGTTACACTTGAGCTCATTGTTGCAGCCACTGTGTCAATCCATCTCCTTGTGGGTCTTCCTCTTCTTTGATGACCCTTTATTTTACCAAGCATGATGTCCTTCTCCAGGAATTGGTCTCTCCTGATAACACGTCCAAAGTATGTGAGACAACGTCTCGCCATCCTTGCGTCTAAGGTCCATTCTAGCTGTACTTCTTCCAAGACAGGACTGTTTGTTCTTCTGTCAGTCCATGATATATTCTATGTTCTTTGACAACACCATAATTCAAAGGCATCAATTATCTTTGATTTTCCTTATTCATTGTCCAGCTTTCTCATGTATGTGAGGTGGCTGAAAGTACCATGGTTTGGATCAGGTGTAACTCAGTCCTTTAAAGTGACATCTGTGCTTTTTAACACTTTAAAGAGGTCTTCTGTTGCAGATTTGCCTAGTGCAATACATTGCTTGATTTCTTTACTGCTGCTTCCATGGAAGGTGACTGTGGATCCAAGTAAAAGGAAAACCTTGACAAGTTCAACCTTTCTCATTTTTCATGATGTTTCTTATCATTCCTGTTGTGAGGACTTTTATTTTTTTTATGCTGAGGTGTAATCCATACTGAAGGCTGTGGTCCTTGATCTTCATCAGTAAATGCTTCAAGTCCTCTTCACTTACAGTAAACAAAGTTGGATATAAGCCTTCTTACCTGCTCCTTATCAGCACAGGTTGGCATGAGTGTTGAAGTCTGCTATCCTGTAGGTACCTCTGGTTACATGGTCCATGTATTCTGCATTCTTCTAGTTCGAAGCTCAGGCACCTTCAGTCCCACCAGCTTTCTTTCTCTCAGCACTGGCATGTCCCTCATTTCCCCTGGGTTACAAAGTATTTTCTTTCCCCAACATGCTGCCCTCAGTTCCATAGGCCTAGCCACCTGGCTTCCTCAATGCTTCTCTGTGCTGTAGACCATACCAGGTAACAGTTTTCTCTATGAGGCTTGCAATCTCCCTGGGCTATACACTGGAAAGCAGTGCACAAGTTCTCTCTCCTCATGGATTTGAGGAAAACAACCCATGTTTTCTAAACTTTGAACTCTGTAGGAACAGGGGGGAAGTGGAGGGGAGGCAGGGCTTTAAGCCTTCTTTTTTTTTAAATAATTTTTATTGTGCTTTAAGTGAAAGTTTACAAATCAAGTCAGTCTCTCACACAAAAACCCATATACACCTTGCTTCACACTCCCAATTACTCTCCCCCTAATGAGACAGCCTGCTCTCTCCCTCCACTCTCTCTTTTGGTGTCCATTTCACCAGCTTCTAACACGCTCCACACTTTCATCTCCCCTCCAGACAGGAGATGCCAACATAGTCTCAAGTGTCCACCTGATCCAAGAAGCTCACTCCTCACCAGCATGCCTCTCCAACTCATTGTCCAGTCCAATCCCTGTCTGAAGAGTTGGCTTTGGGAATGGTTCCTGTCCTGGGCCAACAGAAGGTCTAGGGGCCATGACCACCTCGGTACTTCGGGTCTCAGTCAGACCATTAAGTCTGGTCTTCTCACAAGAATTTGGAGTCTGCATCCCACTGCTCTCCTGCTCCCTCAGGGGTTCTCTGTTGTGTTCCCTGTCAGGGCAGTCATTGGTTGTAGCCGGGCACCATCTGGCTCTTCTGGTCTCAGGATGATGTAGTCACTGGTTCATGTGGACCTTTCTGTCTCTTGGGCTCATAATCACCTTGTGTCCTTGGTGTTTTTCATTTTCCTTTGATCCAGGTGAGATGAGACCAATTCATGCATCTTAGACGGCTGGTTGCTAGCGTTTAAGACCCCAGATGCCACTCTTCAAAGTGGAATGCAGAAAGTTTTCTTACTAGATTTTATTATGCCAATTGACTTAGATGTCCCCTGAAACCATGGTCCCCAGACCTGTGCCCCTGCTACGCTGACCTTCGAAGCATTCAGTTTATTCAGGAAACTTCTTTGCTTTTGGTTTAGTCCAATTGTGCTGACCTCCCCTGTATTGTGTGCTGCCTTTCCCTTCACCTAGAGTAGTTCTTATCTACTATCTAATTAGTGAATGCCCCTCTCCCACCCTTCCTCCCGCCCCCTCTCATAACCACAAAAGAATGTTTTCTTCTCAGTTTAAACTATTTCTCAAGTTCTTATAATAGTGGTCTTATACAATATTTGTCCTTTTGCAACTAATTTCACTCAGCATAATACCTTCCAGGTCCTTCCATGTTAGGAAATGTTTCACAGATTCCTCACTGGTCTTTATCGATGCATAATATTCCATTGTGTGAATATACCATAATTTATTTATACATTCATCCGTTGATGGACACCTTGGTTGCTTCCATCTTTTTGCTATTGTAAACAGTGCTGCAATAAACATGGGTGTGCATATATCTGTTCGTGTAAAGGCTCTTATTTCTCTAGGATACATTCCAAGGAGTGGGATTGGTAGATCGTATGGCAGTTCTATTTCTAGCTTTTTAAGGAAGCACCAAATCGATTTCCAAAGTAGTTGTACCATTTGACATTCCCACCAGCAGTGTAGAAGTGTTCCAGTCTCTCCACAGCCTCTCAAAAATTTATTATTTTGTGTTTTTTGGATTATGCCAGCCTTGTTGGAGTGAGATGAAATCTTACTGAAGTTTTGATTTGCATTTCTCTAATGGCTAATGATCGTGAACATTTCCTCAAGTATCTGTTAGCTACCTGAATGTCTTCTTTAGTGAAGTGTCTATTCATATCTTTTGCCCATTTTTTAACTGGGTTATTTGTCTTTTTGCAGTTGAGGTTTTGCAGTATCATGTAGATTTTAGAGATCAGGTGCTGATCAGAAATGTAATAGCTAAAAACTTTTTCCCAGTCTGTAGGTAGTCTTTTTACTCTTTTGGTGAAGTCTTTGGGTGAGCATAAGTGTTTGATTTTTAGGAGCTCCCAGTTATCTAGTTTTTCTTCTACATTCTTTATAATGTTTTATATACTGTTTATGCCATGTATTAGGGCTTCTAACGCTGTCCCTATGTTTTCATCCATGATCTTTATCGTTTTAGATTTTATATTTAGGTCTTTGATACTTTTTGAGTTAGTTTTTGTGCATGGAGTGAGGTATAGGTCTTGTTTCATTTTTTTGCAGGTGGATATCCAGTTATGCCAGCACCATTTGTTAAAAAGACTGTCTTTTCCCCATTTTAACTGTTTTGAGGCCTCTGTCAAATATCAACTGCTCATATGTGGATGTATTTATGTCTGGATTCTCAATTTTGTTCCATTGGTCCATGTATCTGTGGTTGTACCAGTACCAGGCTGTTTTGACTACTGTGGTGGTATAATAGGTTCTAAAATCAGGTAAGTAAGGCCTCCCACTTTGTTCTTCTTTTTCAGTAATGCCTTATTTATCCGGGGCCTCTTTCCCTTCCATATGACGTTGGTGATTTGTTTCTCCATCTCATTAAAGAATGCCATTGGTATTTGGATCAGAATTGCATTAAATGTATAGATCGCTTTTGGTAGAAGAGACATTTTTATAATGTTGTCTTCCTATCCACGAGCAAGGTATGTTCTTCCACTTATGTAAGTCTCTTTTGGTTTCTTGCAGAAGTGTACTGTAGTTTTCTTTGTATAAGTCTTTTACATCTCTGGTAAGATTTATTCCTAAGTATTTTATCTTCTTGGGGGCTACTGTAAATGGCATTGATTTGGTGATTTCCTCTTCGATGTTCTTTTTGTTCCTGTACAGGAATCCAACTGATTTTTGTATGTTTATCTTGTATCCTGATACTCTGCTGAACTCTTTTATTAGTTTCAGTAGTTTTCTGGAGGATTCCTTAGGGGTATGGTGGCTTCATAGAATGAGTTTGGTAGTATTCTGTCCTCTTCTATGCTCTGAAATACCTTTAGTAATAATGGTGTTATCTCTTCTCCAAAAGTTTGGTAGAACTCTGCAGTGAAGCTTTCTGGACCAGGGTTTTTTTTGTTGTTGATGGGAGTTTTTTGATTACCTTTTCAATCTCTTTTTTTGTTATGGGTATATTTAGTTGTTCTACCTTACCTCTGTTTGTGTTAGTTTAGGTAGGTAGTGTGTTTCTAGGAATTCATCCATTTCTTCTAGGTTTTCAAATTTGTTTGAGTACAGTTTTTCATAGTAATCTGATAGGATTCTTTTAATTTCAGTTGCGTCTGTTGTAATATTGCCCATCTCATTTCTTATTTGCTTCCTCTCCTGTTTTTCTTTTGTCAGTTTGGCCTGTAGTTTATCAATTTTGTTGAGTTTTTCAAAAAAACAGCTTTTGATCTTGTTAATTCTTTCAATTGTTTTTCTGTTTTCTATTTTATTTTGTTTAGCTCTAAATTTATTATTTGTTTTCTTCTGGTGCTTGAGGGTTTCTTTTGTTGCTCTCTTTCTATTTGTTCAAGTTGTAGGGATAATTCTTTGATTTTAGCCCTTTCTTCTTTTTGGATGTGTGCATTTATTGATATAAATTGGCCTTTGAGCACTGCTTTTTGTGTCCCAAAGGTTCTGATAGGAAGTGTTTTCATTCTCATTGGATTCTCTGAATTTCTTTATTCCATCCATAATGTCTTCTATTGTCCAGTCTTTTTGAGCAGGGTATTTTTCAGTTTCCAAGTGTTTGATTTCTTTTCCCTGCTTTTCCTGTTATTGATTTCCACTTTTCTGGCCTTATGGTCAGTGAAGATGCTTTGTAATATTTCAATGTTTTGGATTCTGCTAAGGCTTGCTTTATGACCTATTATGTGGTCTATTCTAGAGAATGTTCCATGTGCACTAGAAAAGAAAGTATACTTGGTTGCCTTTGGGTGGAGTGTTCTGTATATGCTTACAAGGTCAGGTTGGTTGTGGCATTTAGGTCTTCCGTGTCTTTATTGAGCTTCTTTCTGGATGTTCTGTCCTTCACAAAAACTGGTGTGTTGAAGTCTTCTACTATTACTGTGGAGCTGTCTATCTCACTTTTCAATGCTGACAGAGTTTGTTTTATGTATCTTGCAGCCCTGTCATTGGTTGTATAAATATTTAATATGGTTATATCTTCTTGGTGTATTGTCCCTTTAATCATTATATAGTGTCCTTCCTTATCCTTTCCGATGGATTTAACTTTATAGTCTATTTTTTCAGAAATTAATATTGCCACTCCTGCTCTTTTCTGATTGTTGTTTGCTTGATATATTTCTTTTCCATCCTTTGAGTTTTAGTTTATTTGTGTCTCTAAGTCTAAGGTGTGTCTCTTGTAGGCAGCGTATAGATGGATCCTATTTTTTAATCCATTCTGTCACTCTGTCTCTTTATTGGTGCATGTAGTCCATTTACATTTAGGGTAATTATGGATAGGTGTGAACTTAGTGCTATCATTTTGATGTCTTTTTTTGTGTGTTGACAATTTCTTTTTCCCACTTGATTTTATCTGCTGAGTAGATTTTCTTTATATATTGTCCTTTCTTCATATTTGTTGTTGTTGATTTTGTTTCTGCTGAGTCTGTATTTTTCCCTTGTATTTTATTTTGATGAGTAGGATAGATTGTCTCCTTTGTGGTTACCTTATTTTTTACCCCTATTTTTCTAAATTTAAAACTAACTTTTATTTCTTTGTATCGCCACATCTTCCTTTCCATATGGAAGGTGTGTGATTACATTTCTTAGTCCCTCTTTATTATTTTAGTGTTGTCCTCTTTATATAATAACTTCGCCGTTACCCTGTGTTGGGCTTTTTTTTTTTTTAATTTTGCTTTTTTTTTTTTTGTATTTCTCTTTCTGGGTTGACTTCTGATTATTCTGCCCAGTGTTCTAGTCTTGATACCTGATATTATTGATTTTATAACCAAAGAACTCCCTTTAGTATTTCTTGTAGTTTTGGTTTGGTTTTTAAGAGTTCCCTTAACTTGTGTTTATCTGGAAATGTCTTAATTTCACCTTCATATCTAAGAGACAGTTTTGATGGATATATGATTCTTGGCAGGCAATTCTTTTCCTTCAATTTTTTAAATATGCTATCCCATTGCCTTCTTGCCTGCATGGTTTCTGCCGAGTAGTCTGAGTTTATTCTTATTGGCTCTCCTTTGTAGGTGACTTTTCTTTTATCCCTCGCTGCTCTTATAATTATGTCTTTATCTTTGGTTTTGGGAAGCTTGATTATAATATGTCTTGGTGACTTTCTTTTAAGATTTACCTTACATGGAGTTCGATAAGCAGCTTGGACAGATATCTTCTCATCTGTCAAGATATCAGGGAAGTTTTCTGCCAACATATCTTCAACAATTTTCTCTGTATTTTCTGTTATCCCTCCCTGTTCTGGTACTCCAATCACTCGTAGGTTATTTCTCTTGATAGATTCCCACATGATTCTTAAGGTTTCTTCATTTTTTTTTAATTCTTTTATCTGATTTTTCTTCAAATATATTAGTGCCAAGTGATTTATCTTCTAGTTCAGAAATTCTAGCTTCTACTTGCTCAATTCTGCTCCTCTGACTTTCTATTGAGTTATCTAATTCTGTAATTTTATTATTAATCTTCTGAATTTCTGATTGCTGTCTGTCTATGGATTTTTCCAGCTTATTAAACTTTTCATTATGTTCCTGTATAATCTTTCTAATTTCTTCAGTTGCTGTATCTGTGTGTTCCTTGGCTTGTTCTGCGTATTGCCTCATTTCCTTCCTGATGTCTTGAAGGGTTCTGTATATTAAACTTTTGTATTCTGCATCTGTTAATTCCAGGAATGCACTTTCATCTAAAAGATCCCTGGATTCTTTGTTTTGAGAGTCTGTTGAGGTGATCATGGCCTGTTTCTTTATGTGACTTGATATTGACTGTTCTTTCTGAGCCATCTATAAGTTATTGTATTAGTTTATGCTTGCTTACTGTGTTGTAGCTGCTTGCTTCGTTTTGTTTTGGTATACCCCTATGGGTTGCTTGAGTGAGCTAGCTTGATTATTTTTGCCTTTGGAGCTCTGGTGTCCTGTCCCCAGCTGGCTACAGCTGTTATCAGGTATATCAGTCTAGGAGTCCATTCAGTTTCTTTGTATGAAGTCAGCTCAGGTTTCCAGGTAGCTGATATCAAGTGTGTGGTACAGGCTCTGCCCTACAGTCTTAGAGGGGCAGGGGTGATTGGCGTATATACTGGTAACGGATTGCAGCAAGGACTCACGCTTTGAACAAGGCAGGGGGCTGAGAACTGACCCCCAAGTGTCTCTGAGGAAAACGCTTCTCTGTTTCCTAGAGCATGCTATTGGGTTCTGCAGAGGGGCCATGGGTACCCAAGTTTTTTGTTGTTATGACTGGGAGGCACCAGTTATCCTCGGACCCCTGTTGTGGGTGACTGGGTGACCTGAGTGGAGCTACCGGTCCTTAGATCCTTGTTGTGGGTAGGTGAGGACCTTGTTTAATAGTCAAAGCAATGTCAAACTTCAAACACCCACCTCTCTACCGCACAGCTGAAATGGTTGGAGTTTTCCAACAAGGGCCTATTCTCCCGAAGTAGGCCCACAGAGGTCCATGCAGAAGGGAAAGGTGCTCAAGGTCTAGGGATGTTTTATGCCTGGAAAGGAGCCGCTTCTGTCCTGAGCTCCCCCAGTTAATGGAGCTAGCAAATTATCTTTCCCCCAGTTGCAAATTTTTTCCTTCCCCAAGGCCGGCAGGATGGCTCCAGGTGCTCACCAGTGTCTATCTCAGGCCCAGGGATTCAGCCACTGAAGCTGGCTTGGGGGTGGGGGGGAACGTGGTAAAATATACGCAAGTACTTAGCTTTTGTCGAGAGCACGCCATTCTCCTCAGGTTCTGGAGGTGTGAGTAGGCTGTGTGGCTGGCTGCTTCTCCCTGAGGAAACTGCAGCTGAACACTAGGACCAGCCCACCGCTGCCGCCACGGCCACTGCTGCTCACCACCGTGATTCAGGTCTGGTAATTCCTCTCCACTTCTGAACGGCCTCTTCTTCCCCCGCCCCTCAGTTCTTGTCTAAGCTTACCTTTGATACTCAGGGCTCCCAGCTTGTTGCAAATATACTTGTTTCACTTGTTTTTTCGGGTCTTTGTTGTAAAGAGGGCTCGATGGAAGCGTCTGTCTATTCCACCATCTTGGCTCCCTTTAAGCCTTCTTGAAGACAACTAAATATGTCTATTTTTCTTGATCTCCTTTCTTATTTCTCTCTGGGGAAAAAAAAATCCACCCATCTCAGATCCTTTGCGTGTGCATGTGTGTGTGCACGTGTGTCCCTTCTATGAATGAAGGAAAAACTAGCTCTTATACCGCATTGTGTTTCCAATTTCTTGTTTGAAACATCAATTTGATACACTGCTTTTAGGATATTTCTTTTTGAATTTTATCTTCCCAAAAATGTTGGTTCTTATAAATGAAAGCCTTGGTTTTTAAAACTACAATTACTGCTATAGTTTTGAAAATCTTATCATTATTTTAAAAAGAAATGATACCAGAAATAAATTTCACTAGAAAAATGAGAGGATAGCAACCTTAAAAATGGAGGAAACCATAATACTAATAATTACCTAAAACATTAAATATTATTGTACTACAACAATTTCCTAGTTCTGCAGGGGCACTATCTATAAGCCGTTTTTAAGTAGTGATTCTGAGTAATGGGTTAAAAGCAATGAAGTAATCCTTCTGATTATCCTCACAGAGGCAAGGAAAAGGCTGAAATGAAGTAAATGATCCAGGTAACACTCCTCCTTTTCTCTCCTAAATAATGTTGGAGGGAATCTTTACAGAGAATCATTTCCTCCAATACATATCTTCCCTGTTACTCAGTACATTTCCGTAAAAACTACATCTTTCTATCTAGAGTTGGTCACCTGCTCTAGATTGAACCCATTCTTCCCCAGTCCTGAGACTTCCATAAGCATAGAAAACATGTTATGCCACATATTATTGGTAAAACACAATCTGATTACAAAAGGGCTATCTTCTCAAACTTCAGTGAGAACAGACATCACCTGAGGAGCTTTATAAAAACAAAATAGAAGCCTCTTGAATTTCTGACTCAGTAGATCAGAAACAGGGCTAAGGAAAATGAATTAAAATAGGCATCCCTGGTGATTCTAATGTAAATGCTACTTGAGATATACTATGAGAAGCACAACTTTTAAGGTCACTTAAAGTTAGATGCCTACTTATCTAAGGGCTTTTGCGTCTTTGATCACCAAGTAGGAAAAAAAGAGAAGGGAGAAGTGAAGAGCAAAGAAAGAAGGTTGTCTCAGATCCTTAAAGAATTCTTTTCTGTGGCAATCACTAGGACAAGATTTGGCTGTGCATGTGTAGTCTCATATTTTTTAAAAGTAATTCATTAACAAGACCGTTTACACTTTTCAAGAAACTTTTCTAACTTATAAGGACAAACTTCTGTAAGGAATATGTGACTAGTAGCATTTTTTTTCTTTTATACTTGCTTGTTTTTATTCGTCCAAAATGTCAAGGTAGATTTAGGAAATACCTATTTTTTCAACTTCCTTTTTGACCAATCTTCATGTTCTGTTGAATTGCCTGAACCCAACGTTAATGCCTTCACATTTTCATCTGATTTATCAGACTATCAGGCCACTTCTGCACATGCATAGATATGTTGTAATACTCCTTCAATGAGCTTATTTACATTCCTCCTGAATTCCTTTATTTTCAGTTCATATGATTTATTTATCCCAATCTGTACCTGTGCACCTGCTATTTATATTTTTATACTAGTTTCTTCATAAATATTTAAAGGAATGCTTTCAAAATGAAAAAGAAAAAAATTGACCTTGACACCTTCTACCTTTATGATTCCAGTAGAGAGAATGTAAAGGACATGTAGCCCATGAAATCAAACTGATGCACCTGGAACAATTCTTATTACAGTTAGAAAGAGTGTGAGCTTATTTATACTTAAAACCTAGGTCATTCTTTTATTGTGTATGCGATGTTATTAATATGTTCCCAAGTTCTTTGGAAGCCTAGATTTTTGATGTGCTACATCTGGTTGACAAGCAATTAAGAGCATCATTACATTAAACATTATAAACCAGAATTACTAATTGTATATATTTTACTTTTTCTTTCTCTTAATAAGCATTAAACGGCTTATGTTGAAAACAGAGTTATTTAGAAGAGAAATTGAGCATTGTCTAAGATACCTACAACTATTCAAGTTTACAAAATTCTTTAGTTATTTTACTATGGTAAAAATACATACAATGAAACATTTATCAATTCACCATTTTTTACATGTACAGTTCATTGGCCTTGATGATGTTCATCATTTTGTGCAGCCAACTCCACTACCAGTTTCCCAATTATTCCACTACCATTAGCAGACACTTAGTGCCCCCTAAGCAGTGACTCCCCTTTCTCCCTCCCACCCATGTAACCAGTAATAAATTTATGTCTACACATTGATTTAAATATTTCATATAAGTGAGGTTATACAACATTTGTCCTTTTGTGACTGACATGTCACTCAGCATAATGTTTTCCAGGTTCATGCATATTGTAGTATGTATCAGGACTTATTTCTTTTTGTAGCTGAGTAATATTCCGTTGTATGAATGTAACATTTTATTTATCCATTCATCTGTTGATGTGCGTTTAGGCTGTTTTCACCTTTTGGTTCTTGTGAATAGTGCTGTGATGAACATTGATGTACAAGTTTCTGTTTGTGTTCCTGCTTTTAACTCTTTTTGGTATATACCTAGGATTGGAATTGCTGAGTCATATGGCAGTACTACATTTAACTTTTTGAGGAACTTTCAAACTGTTTTCCCTCTGGGTCATACCATTTTTATATGCCCCAGTAACGTGTGAAGGTTCCAATTTCTCCACATCCTCACCAGTACTTATTTTCTGCTTTTTAATTATAGCCATCCTAGAGGGGGTGAAGTGGTATCTCATCGTTGTTTTGATTTACATCTCCCTAATGTGTAATGGGAAACTCTGGTGGGTAGTGGTTAAGTGTTACGGCTCTTAATTAAGAGGTCCGCATGTTCCAATCAGCCAGGCGCTCCTTGGAAACTCTAGGGGGCAGCTCTACTCTGTCCTATAGGGTTGCTATGAGTCGGAATCCACTCGACGGCAGTGGGTGGGAATGTGTAATTGCTGGTTGCTCAGCGGTTAAGCCTTTGACTGCTAACCAAAAGGTCGCCAGCTGCTGGTTGAAAAATCTGTGGGGCAGTTCTGCTCTGTCCTACAGGGTTGCAATGAGTCAGAATCTACTCGAGGGCAGTGGTCTTGGTTTGGTTTGATTTAATGTCTAATGAATCCCTGGTGGTGCAGTGGTTAACAGCTTGGCTGCTAACCAGGAGGCTGGCAGTGTAAATCTACCAGCTGATCCTTGGAAACCCTATAGTGCAGTTCTACTCTGTCCTGTGGGATCGCTGGGAGTCAGAATCGTTTTGTAGGCAGTTTTTTTTTTTTTTAAATGTCTAATGGAGACATAGGTGGTTCAGTAGTAGAATTCTAGCTTTCCATACTGGAGATCGTGGTTCGAATCCAACCAATGCGCCTCATTCGCAGCCACTACCCATCTGTCAATAGGGGCTTACTTACCAAGGCTAACAAATGCCCAGGGGCAATGCCTTAGTTGCTCTCCCCCCTCCCCCATCAAGATGAATAGACCATGATGGTGGTGATGCATTAGCAGAAATACCTTCCACCTTCTTGTCAGGCTGCCTCACTCAGGAACCTTTCAAATTTGTGGTGCCTTGGAATGTTATTCCATTCCTCGTCTGGTGACTCCTTGGACTTTCACCCAGGAGCAAGTGCTCCCCTTTGACCCACCCCCTCACTATGCCTCTGTCTGTCAGTAGAAGCTTGGATGTTGCTATGATGCTCAACACCTTTCGGTGAAGCTTCCAGACTCAGATGGACTAGGAAGAAAAGCCTGGCAATTTACTTCTGAAAATCAGCCAGTGAAAACCTTATGGTCACAACAGTTCAATTTACAACCAATCATGGGGATGGTGCAGCCAATGAAAATCCAATAGATGGCAAAGGTCTAATCCACAATCAATCATAAGGATGGTTTAGGACGAGTCAGTGTTTCACCTGTTGTGCACAGAATCACCATGAGTCAGGGGCCAACTCTATGGCAACCAACAACAACAACAAAATAGCTAGTGACACTGCACACCTTTTCATGTGCTTATTGGCCATTTGTTTATCCTCTTTGCTAAAGTATCTATTCAAGTCTTGTGCCCATTTTTTGATTGAGTTGTCTTTTTGTTGTTAAGTTGTAGGAGTTCTTTAGATTTTCTGGATATTAAACCCTTATTATATACATGATTCCCCAAAATTTTCTCCCAATTTGTAGGTTTTCTTTTAGTTTTGTTGATAAAGCCCTTTGATGCATAAAAGTCTTTAATTTTGATAATGTCCAATATCTCTATTTTTTCTTTTGCTGCTTGTGCTTTTGGTATAATATCTATGAATCAACTGCTAAAAACTAGATGTTTAAGCATTACTCCTATGTTTTCTTCTAAGCCTTTCATTCTTTTGCTTGTGGAAATCCAGTCGTCCCAGCACCATTTATTGATGACAGTAATTCTTTCCTCGTTGAATGAACCTAGCACCCTTATCAAAAACCAATGGGCCGTAGATGTTTGGGTTTATTTCTGGACTCTCAATTCTAGCCAATTGGTCTGTATGTCTGTCATTATACTGGTAGTGGGCTGTTGATTAATTAATTTTTAAACAATATGTCTTTGCATTTAGACGAGCGTAATTTGTAAGATTCTTGTTTGTCAAACAAGTTTTTTTTCTTTTTCTTTTCCACTGTCTTTGTTGTTAAGTGCCGTGGAGTTGATTCTGACTCATAGTGACCCTAGAATATCTAAATTTATGGTATGATGGTTAAAACTATAAATCACCATTGTGAATCTGAACATTGTTGAAATAATATTCAGATTAATCCTCAAAAATGAGTAGGACTTGACAACATATCATAATGAAAATAAATGTGAACAAATCAATAGCACAGTAATTTAAACAGGTGTTCTCAGTACCTCTAACTGTGAGAGTAAATTAAAGAAAAAAAAAAGGAGAAACAATATTGCCATTTGCATTTCAAATGTACTATAGAGGCAAATGCAAAGTTTTTAATCTCCCTTGTGCCTTTCTTTGTTCCTGGATGAACATGAAATGAGGTTTTCTTTTAAAAAAAATTTATTTTGTTATAGTTTTTGAGAATATACACAGCAAAACATACACCAACTCAAGAACTTCAACATCTACAGTTCAGTGATACCGATTATATTCTACAAATTGTGCAACTTTCTCACCCTCGTTTTCTGAGTTGTTCCTTGTTCATTAACATAAACTCACTGCCCCCTAAGTTTTCTATCCCATCTTTTGGGTTACTATTGTCAATTTGATCCCATATAGATAGACTCTAAAAGAACAAAACGCTCAAGGCAGACGTACTAGTTAAGCTAAACTACTGTTTGGTTTTAAGAAGATTTCAGGGGATATTTTTGGTTTAATGTTTAAAGATTTTCTCAGGGTAGTTGTTTCAGGACTTCATCCAGCCTCCATGGCATCACAAAGTCCAGATTCTATGAGAATTCGAAATTCTTTTCTGCATTTTCCCCGTTTTGATCACAGATTCTTCTATAGAATCTGTGATCAAAATATTCAGTAATGGTAGCTGAGTACCGTCCAGTTTCGGTCTCATGGCAAAGGAGACAGTTATTCATGAAGGCAGTTAGCCATACATTCCCTATCTTCCTCATGAAATAAAGTTTATTAAAGAGTGAAAACTATACAGGAACAAGAGTCCTATCTCTGTCATTAGTTACACTTTTTTTTCCTACTTTGAGAGAACTTTAAATTATTAATGTAAGTCTTCATTAATTCCTTTATTCACTCCACAATCATGTACTGTATCAAGCACTCCAAAGAACTCATGGGTACCAGGTATAGACAAGCAAACATGCAATTGCAATAAGAGTATGTCCTATGATAGAGTTTGTACATGACTATTAATAAAAAAAAAAAATTAATGAAAAGGTACACCTAATAAAGCCTAGCAGAATCAGAAAGAGTTCCTTTGAGGCATAGAAACCATCAGAATAATCTAAACCTCATATCTCAGGCTTCCTTTATTCCTCCTCCATCCCACTTCTTCCCGTCCAGAAGAGTCAACTGGCCTGCTAAGGAAACACCACTGCATCATAATCATAATTAAATTAATAACTCATTCTCCACATTTCTCCAAAGGCAGGCTGATGGTAGTTTCTTCTACAGAGTCTGGACACATACTGATCCACAAAATCCATTTGAGACGATTTATCGGAGCAGCATCTTTTATTGGGTACCTGTCAAGGGTGGCTACTAGCACCTGTTTACCTATTTCTTTTTGATGGCCAAACAGATTTATATTTGGCAAGCATGTTTGGAGTGTGTGTGTGTGTGTGTGTGTATATATATATATATATTTCTTGCCTGCTATTGAAATATGTGTGTGCATTTATTTTTTTTTCTTGACTGCACACATATACACACATTTCAACAGCAGGCAAGAAAATAAAACAAACTGAAACACTATAAGTCCTACTCTAAGTTAACCCTGTATGAAGGTAACACCTGCCTCTATCTACATCTATCACAGAAAACAGGATTAACTTAACTTGTTTTTCTTGCTACGCTGTGAGAAACTTGAGAGCAAGGACTAGGTCTTATTAATCTTTGCATTCCCAACAGCCTAGCACAGTGCCTGTCAGATATAGATATAAATTGAATTTTTTTGGATTGAATTGAACTAAACTGAACCAAATTGAATTGGATTTGAATGAATTGAATTGACTGGAATCAATCCCTTCAGTACAGGAAATACTGCTAGGGTCTAGAAAAGAGGTGAAGTGAATGTAGATGAAGCCATTGCCAATTCTGCAGACTAAATACTACATACAGCATTTTAAAATTCTATGCAAGGATAATTCAAACAATTTTTAATATCTCCCCCCCCCCATCTTCCCTCTAAACATTTCCTGATGTCTTAAGGAGTTTTTGCATTATTTGGAATCACCAGCATTAGTCATTTCTATAAAGTATTTGAAGCTATAGCATTAATTTGCAAATCAGAAATTCCTGGGATCTTTTAAAATCTACAATTGCCAGGGCCTTCTCAAGATCAACTAAATCAGTACTGATGGGGTTAAACCCAAAACCCACTGCTGTTGAGTCAATTCCAATCACAGAGACCCTGTAGGAGAGAGATGAACTGCCCCGTGGGGTTTCCAAGCCTGTAATCTTTATGGAAGCTGACTGCCACACCTTTCTACGGATAAGTGGCTGGTGGGTTCGAACAGGTGACCTTTCGTTTGGCAGCCAAGTACTTACCCACTGTGGGGTTAGTCCCTTGATTTAGGGTGGGCGGGGTAGAAAAACAATAAAAACAATTTGGAAGCAGCTTGTCCATAAAAAGTACAAGGTAAGGTCCTTAATTGGGGAGGTGGGGGGGCTTTGATATTAGAAAGTACAGCTTGCCCTATAAAGTAGCTTTTGATGGGTGTCAAAATATTGGTACAAAAGAATGATACATAAATAGGCCTTGCTACCTGTGAAGTTTTAAAAATCTTAGTCAGAGGTAACAGAAATAATTATTTAAAACTAGCATACGAAAATTTTCAGAGTTTGGACACAATTTAGATCATTACATCATTTCAGAGGGTTCAGAGAAATTATTAATATGCTGTTAATTAAAATCTCTACTATTGCCCCACAGAGTAAAACCCATTAAACGAAACTGAAGGGCGCAGAGTAATTTAAACTTCACGTTGGATTTTTTTTTTTTTTTTTTGAGGCTAACAATTGATGAGACTGAGGCAAAGTCGTAAATATCAGAAATGACAGAGAAATCATAGTGACAAAAACAGTGGAAAATATGAACAGGAAAGATAAGAGTTTCAACAGGAAAAAGAGTCAAACCAAGACTGCTTAGGGAAGTTATAAGAAAATCATAACTATTGAAGAAGAGAAGCACCTAGGGCGTATTGTTTTCTTCTATGGCCAGTGTTCTGTGAGAGGAATATGCAAACTATACATGAATTCACTGTACATTGTGCAAGAAAAACACTGAGGAAAGTGAGCTGTTAAAACAGAGGTATCATTTTGTAAAGAGGAACTTAAAAATTTTACTCATAAGTCTACTGAGATTACTTTTGAAACGTAGTGTTCAATCCTGAACACCTACCTAATCATCATGAAAGAAAGTTCAAAGAAAGACAATTTTTCTTGAAAAGAGAGAACTGGATAATAAAGTATATTTGTCCTGGCTAAATAGAGGAATTGTACATAATCTCTAAATGCTCCTTTTAATAAGTCCATTAACTTTTCCTAGATACCATAATTGAATAGGCAGGGCATCTTCACCTACTCAGGTTTTTTTTTTTTTAATTTGCAAAAAGCTTTCTAGTAACATTTGCCAACACATTTCAGTCTCATACTGCCCAGTAGCCCTTGGTATTCACATATGTTGACTTGGTTTCACATAGGTCAGTCGGTTAAAGGCAGATCTGGCAACAGAGTTAAAAGTCTCCAATTTTTATACTTTGCCCTTTGTTGAGCCTTATGCTTTACTAGAAAATTCTATTTGTTTTTATATTTAGTCACTGAAAAACTTTGAAGGTTCTTTTATTGCTTTAGCTAATGTCTAATTATAGGCTATAAAATATACATTTATGTAAGTATTTTAGTTGTTACTGATGTTATTTCTCTACTAAGAGCCATAAAAGAAAGAGTTTATGCAGTGTAGCTAACTACATAAACACATTCTTTTTCTCCTTAAATCAGATTGATATAATAATGTCACATGTGGTGCCATTTCTGTTTCAGTAAAAAAGCCACCCATTTAGTGAATTTTTAGTTAGTTCAATACAGATCATAAAAAGTCTCATAAAGATGAAAGGTAACTTTTAATGTGTAAACAAAAACATTTTGCAGAAATATGCATTTTAAAGAGAACGTGCTAACCAAAAGTTCAGCAGTTTGAATCCACCAGGCGCTCCTTGGAAACTCTATGGGGCAGTTCTACTCTGTCCTATAGGTTCGCTATGAATTGGAGTCAACTCAAGGGAAACTGTTTTTTTTTTTTTTTTTTTTTTTAAGTGGATTATAGGATTAAATACTGAAGTTTTGAAATCCAGTCTAACTTTTATTTATTTTTTTTCAGGTTCAAAGTAAATAAGGTTCTGTGCAAAATTGTGGTATGTTAATTCACTTCTGAATTTTCTCTTGCTTCAGTTTTACACAGTCCAATATGTGCTGCTTAAAGTCAAGCAAAGCTATCACACAAATCACCATTTTCTCTTAAAATGAAGTTTTGACCTATGAGGAAACGGGATTTTTTTTTTTCTTTACTGTTCATCAGAGTCTGGAGTTAACATTCTCATTTAGTAGCCAAATACTAAGACTGTTACCCCTACTACAAACACACACACACACACACACACACACATTACTTCCTCTCCCCTTCTCTGGAAGATATTATTGATCTTAGTTTTGGTTAGAATTTTAATTTCTAAGAAGGTAACTGAGCATTTTTGTAGAAGTCTGTAAATTAACCTGAAGTTTAGACATTTTCCCAATTCAGTCTTACTTTCACACACTGGACTTCTTTTAAATCTCTTATGCACCATGCTCACATAGGGTCACTATGAGTCGGAATAGACTCAACGGCAACGGGTTTAGATTTTTTTGGCTTATGCACCAGGCACTCTCTCCTTCCAGTCTTTACAAATGCTGTCAAAATACTCTCACCTGCTTACTCTGTCTTCTCCCCCCTCCTGCAAAAAACAAAGACCAAAAAATTCTTGATCTTGCTTCAGGTTTCAGTTTACTGGATTCTTTTTTTTTTTTCTTTATATTTATTGTGCTTTAAGTGAAAGTTTACAAATCAAGTCACTCTCATACAAAAACTTATACACACATTGTTATATGACTCTAATGTGACAGCACTCTCCTCCTCTCCACCCTGTATTCCCTGTGTCCATTCAACCAGCTCTTGTCCCCCTCTGCCTTCTTCTCTTGCCTCCAGACAGGAGCTGCCCATATAGTCTCATGTGTCTACTTGAGCCAAGAAGCTCATTCCTTACCACCATCATTTTCTGTCTTATAGTCCAGTCCAATCACTGTCTAAAGAGTTGGCTTCAGGAATGGTTCCAGTCTTTGGCTAACAGAGGGCCTGGGGGCCATGATCTCTGGGGTCCCTCCAGTCTCAGTCAGACCATTAAGTCTGACTGATTTTACAAGAATTTGAGGTCTGCATCCCACTGTTTTCCTGCTCCATCAGAGATTCTCTGTTGTGTTTCCTGTCAGGGCAGTCACTGGTGGTAGCCAGACACCATCTAGTTCTTCCGGTCTCAGGCTGATGGAGTCTCTGGTTTATGAGTCCTTTTCTTCAGGTTTCAGTTTAAATGTAACTTTCCTGAGAGGACTTCCAAATTACATAGCTTTTGTTAGCCTCTTCTGCTGACTGCTCCCATGACACACTGTACTTTCCTTATCATGGCTCCAGTCACAAATTATTGCAATGACTTTTTTTGTCTTTCTTGTTATCTAATAGACTAGAAGATCCTTGAGACCAAATACTGAAAAATTTTCAGTGCCTAGCAAAGTACCTGGCATGTAATTAACTTTCAATGTATATGTATAAATTGAAGTCACACAAGGAGTAACAATGATCTGTCTGTTCTACATAAGGACCTTATTTGCATAAGGGAATTATGGGAACTATGTAGAATCATTTCTCATTTCAGAAAACATTATTAAATATACCCTTTTGTTTGTTTATATATACTCTGATTTTTTCTGTAAAGGATTTGACGTGATTCATCATATCTATAGCATGAAATCCACCACTTATCTGTCAGTTGGTCATACTGTGGTGGCTTGTGTGTTGTTGTTATACTCAAAGCTACACCACAAGTATTTCAAATGCCAGCAGGGTCATCCATGGTGGACAGATATGAACAGAGCTTCCAGACTAAGACAGACTAGGAAGAAGGACCCAGAAGTCTACTTCTGAAAAAATTGACCAGTAAATACCTTTGAAAAGCAGCAGAACATTGTCTGATATAATACCAGAAGATGAGGCCCTCAGTTTGGAAGACACTCAAAATACGGCTGGGGAAGAGCTGCCTCCACAAACTAGAGTTGATCTTAATGACGCAGGTAGAGTAAAGCTTTTGGAACTTTCATTTGCTGACATGACACGACTCAAAATAAGAAGAAACAGCTGCAAACATCCATTAATAATAGGAATGTGGAATGCATAAAGTACGTATTTAGGAAAATTGGAAGATGACAGAAATGAAATGGAAGGCATAAACATCAATATCCTAGGTATTAGTAAGCTGAAATGGACTGGTATTGGCTATTTGGAATCAGACAATCATATAGTCTGCTATGCTGGGAATGACAAATTGAAGAGGAATGGCGTCACATTCATCGTCAAAAAGAATACTTCAAGATCCATCCTGAAGTACAATGGTGTCAATGATAGGATAATATCCATATGCCTACAAGTAAGACCAGGTAATACAAATATTGTCAAAATTTATGCAGCAACCACCAATGCCAAAGATGAAAAAATTGAAGATATTTTCTCTCTTTCTTTTTTATTGTGTTTTAGGTGAAAATTTACAGCACGAAGTAGCTTCCCAATCAAAAATTTACACACAAATTGTTTTGGGACATTGGTAGCACTCCTGAAATGTCAGCACTCTCTCCCTTTCTCTTTTCACCCAAGGTTTCCTATGCCTATTCAGCTAGGTTTCCTGTCCCTTCCTAACTTCTTTTATTTTTCTATTGTACTTTAATTGAAAATTTACAAACCAACTCAGTCTCTCATACAAAAATTCATATACACCTTGCTATTTTTTATATACTCCTAGTTGCTCTCCCTCTAATGAGACAGCACACTTCTTCCCTCAGCTCTCTATTTTCGTGTCCATTGGGCCAGCTTCTGCCCCCCTCTGCCCTCTCATCTCTTCTCCGGACAGGAGCTGCCCACATAGTCTCATGTGTCTACTTAATGCAAGGAGGTCACTTTTCACCAGTATCATTTTCTATCCCATAGTTCAGTCCAATCCCTGTCTGAAGAGTTGGCTTTGGGAATGGTTCCTGTCTTGGGCTAACAGAAGGTCTGGGGACCATGAATTCCAGGGTCATTCTAGTCTCAGTCAGGTCATTAAGTCTAGTCTTTTTATGAGAATTTGATGACTGCATCGCACTGCTCTTCTGCTCCCTCAGGGGTTTTCTGCTGTGTCCTCTGTCAGGGCAGTCATTGGTTATAGCCAGGCACCATCTAGTTCTTCTGGTCTCAGATTGATGTAGTCTCTGGTGTATGAGGCTCTTTCTGTCTCTTGGGCTCATAATTACCTTATGTCCTTGGTGTTCTTCATTCTCCTTTGCTCTAGGTGGGTAGCACTCCTGGCCATGGCCTTCGAAGAGTTAAGTTTATTCAGGAAACTTCTTTGCTTTTGGTTTAGTCCAATTGTGCTGACCTCTCCTGTATTGGGTGTTGTGTTTCCCTTTACCTAAAATAGTTCTTATCTATTATCTAATTAGTGAAAACCCCTCTCCCTCCCTCCTTGCCTGCTCTTGTAACCATCAAAGAATATTTTCTTCTCTGTTTAAACTATCTCTCCAGTTCTTACAATAGTGGTCTCATACAATATTTGTCCTTTTGCAACTGACTAATTTCACTCAGCATAATGCCTTCCAGATTTCTCCATGTTATGAAATGTTTCATGGATTCATCATAGTTCTTTATTGATGCATAGTATTCCACTGTGTGACTATACCATATTTTGTTTATCTATTCATTCTTTGATGTGCATCTTGGTTGCTTCCATCTTTTTGCTATTGTAAATAATGTTGCAATGAACATGGGTGTGCATATGTCTGTTTGTGTAAAGGATCTTATTTCTCTAGGATATATTCCAAGGAGTGGGATTGCTGCATCATATGTTAGTTCTATTTCTAGCTTTTTAAGGACCTGCCAAATCAATTTCCAAAGTGGTTGTGCCATTTTACATTCCCACCGGCAGTGTATAAGTGTTCCAGTCTCTCTACAAGCTCTCCAACATTTATTATTTTGTGTTTTTTGGATTAATGCCAGCTTTATTGGGGTGAGATGGAATCTCATTGTAGGTTTGATTTGCATTTCTCTAATGGCAAATGATTGTGAACACTTCCCCACGTATCTGTTAGCTACCCGAATGTCTTCTTTACTGACGTGCCTGTTCATATCCTTTGCCCATTTTTTAATTGGGTTGTCTGTTTGTAGTTGAGTTTTGCAGTACCATGTAGTTTTTAGAGATCAGGCGCTGATCAGAAATGTCATAGCTAAAAACTTCTTCCCAGTCTGTAGGTAGTCTTTCAACTCTTTTGGTGAAGTCTTTGGATGAGCACAGATGTTTGATTTTTAGGAGCTCCAAGTTATCTAGTTTCTCTTCTGCATTGTTAGTAATGTTTTGTATACTGTTTATGCCATGTATTAGGGCTCCTAGCATTGCCCCTATTTTTTCTTCCATGATCTTTATCATTGTAGATTTTATATTTAGGTCTTTGATCCATTTGAGTTTTTGTGAATGGTGTGAGGTATGGATCTTGTTTCATTTTTTTTTGCAGATGGATATCCAGTTATGCCAGCACCATTTGTTAAACAGACTGTCTTTTCTCCATTTAACTGACTTTGGGCCTTTGTCAAATATCAACTGTTCATATGTGGATGGAATTATGTCTGGATTCTCAATTCTGTCCAATGTTCTATGTATCTGTTGTACCAGTGCCAGGCTGTTTTGACTACTGTGGTGGTATAATAGGTTCTAAAATCAAGTAGAGTGAGGCCTTCCACTTTGTTCTTCTTTTTCAGTAATGCTTTACTTATCCGGGGCCTCTTTCCCTTCCATATGAAGTTGGTGATTTGTTTCCCCACCTCACTAAAAAATGTCATTGGAATTTGGAACAGAATTGTGTTGTATCAATAGATGGCTTTTGGTAGAATAGACATTTTTACAATGTTAAGTCTTCCTGTCCATGAGTAAGGTATGTTTTTCCACTGATGTATGTCTGTTTTGGTTTCTTGCAGAAGTGTACTGTAGTTTTCTTTGATAGGTCTTTACATCTCTGATAAGATTTATTCCTAAGTATTTTATCTTCTTGGGGGCTATTGTAAATGGTATTATTTGGTGATTTCCTCTTCAATGTTCTTTTTGCTGGTGTAGAGGAATCCAACTGATTTTTGTATGTTTATCTTGTATCTTGATACTCTGCTGAGCTCTTCTATTAGTTTCAGTAGTTTTCTTGAAGATTCTTTAGGGTATTCTGTGTATAATATCATGTCATTTCAAATAGAGATAATTTACTTCTTCCTTGCCAATCTAGATGCCCTTTATTTCTTTATCTAGCCTAATTGCTCTGGCTAGGACCTTCAGCACAAGGTTGAATAAGAGTGGTGGTAAAGGATGTCCTTGTCTAGCTCCCAATCTCAAGGGGAATGCTTTTAGGCTCTCTCCATTTAGGATGATGGCTTTGTATAAATGCCCTTTACTATGTTGAGGAATTTTCCTTCTCTTTTGCTGAGAATATTTATCATGAATGGGTGTTGAACTTTGGCAAATGCCTTTTCTGAATCAATTGATAAAATCATGTGGTTCTTGTCTTTTGTTTTATTTATATGATGGATGACATTAATTGTTTTTCTAATGTTGAACCATCCCTACATAACTGGTATGAATCCATTTGGTTGTGGCGAATTATTTTATTGATACGTTGTTGAATTCTATTGGCTAGAATTTTGTTGAGGATTTTTGCAGCTAAGTTCATGATGGATATAGGTCTGTAATTTTCTTTTTTTTTTTAATGAAGTCGTTACCTGCTTTTGGTATCAGGGATATCCTGGCTTCATAGAATGAGTTTGGGAGTATTCTGTCCTTTTCTATGCTCTGAAATACCTTTAGTAGTAGTGGTGTTAACTCTTTGAAAGTTTGGTAGAACTCTGCAGTGAAGCCGTCACGCCAGGGCTTTATTTTGTTGGGAGTTTTTTAATTACCTTTTCAATCTCTTCTTTTGTTATGGGTTTATTTACTTGTTCTACCTCTGTTTGTGTTAGTTTAGGTAGGTAGTGTGTTTGCAGAAGTTCATCCGTTTCTTCTAGGTTTTCAAATTTGTTAGAGTAAAACTTTTCACAGTAATCTGACATGATTCTTTTAATTTCAGTTAGGTCAGTTGTAATATTGCCCATCTCATTTCTTATTCGGGTTATTTTCTTCCTCTCCTATTTTTCTTTTGTCACTTTGGCCAACGATTTATCAATCCTGTAAGTTTTTTAAAAGAACAAGCTTTTCGTCTTGTTAACTCACTTGTTTTTCTGTTCTCTACTTCATTTAATTCTGCTCTAATTTTTATTACTTGCTTTCTTCTGGCACCTGAGGGTTTCTTTTGTTACTCTCTTTCTATTTATTCGAGTTGTAGGGATTATTCTTTGATTTTAGCCCATTCTTCTTTTTGTATGTGTGCATTTATTGATATAAATTGACCTCTAAGCACTTCTTTCACTGTGTCCCAAAGGCTTTGATTGGAAGGGTTTCATTCTCATTGGATTCTATGAATTTTATTCCATTCTTCAGGTCTTCTGTAACCCAGACATTTCTGAGCAGGGTATTGTTCAGTTTCCAAGTGTTTGATTTCTTTCCCCTGCTTTTTCTGTTATTGATTTCTACTTTTATGGCCTTATGGTCAGAGAAGATGTTTTACAATATTTCGAAGTTTTGGATTCTGCTAAGGCTTACTTTATGACCTTAATTGTGGTCTATCTTAGAGAATTTTCCATGTGCATTGGAAAAAAAAGTACACTTGGCTGTTGTTGGGTGGAGTGTTCTGTATATCTCTATGAGGTCAGGTTAGTTGATTGCGGCATTTAGATCTTCCATGTCTTTATTGAACTTCTTTCTGGATGTTCTGTCCTTCACCAAAAGTGGCGTGTTGAAGTCTCCTATTATAATTGTGGTGCTGTCTATCTCACTTTTCAGTGCTGTTAGAGTTTATTTTATGTATCTTGCAGCCCTGTCATTGGGTGCACAATTTATTAATTGCAAATACCTTTTCTTAACAGCAAAAACAGCAACTATACACATGGACTTTGCTGGTTAAAATACACAGGAATCAAATCGACTACATCTGTGGAAAAAGACGATGGAAAAGCTCAATATCATCAGTCAGAACAAGGCCAGGGGCTGACTGTACAAGGACCATTAATTGCTCACATGCAAGTTCAAGATGAAATTGAAGATAATTAAAGAAAGTCCACAAAAGCCATAATACAGCCTTGAGTGTATCCCACCTGAACTTAGGTACCATCTTAAGAACAGATTTGACTCCCTGAACACTAATGACCAAAGACCAGAGGAGTTGTGGAATGACATCAAGGACATCATACACGAAGAAAGCATGAGGTCATTAAAAACACAGGAAAGAAAAGACCAAAACAGGTGTCAGAAAAGACTCAGACACTTGCTCTAGAATGCACAGCAGCTAAAGCAAATAGAAGAAATGATGAAGTAAATCATATGAACAGAAGATTTCAAAGGGTGGCATGAGAAGACAAAGTATTATAATGATATGTGCAAAGACCTGGACAGAGAAAACCAAAAAGGAAGAACACATTTGGCATTTCTCAAGGTGAAAGAAATAAGGAAAAAATTTAAGCCTCGAGTTGCAATTTTGAAAGATTCTCTGGGCAAACTATTGAACGACATAGGAAGCATCAAAAGGAAATGGAAGGAATACATAGAGTCACTGTACCAAACAGAATTTGTTGATATTAAACTATTTCAAGAGGTAGCATATGATCAAGAATTGATTGTATTGAAGGAAGAAGTTCAAGCTGCACTGAAGGCATTGGCGAAAAACAAGGCTCCAGGAATTGATGGAATACCAATTGAGATGATTCAACAAACAGATGCAGCCCTGGAGGTGCTCATTCTTCTATGCCAAGAAATTTGGAAGACAGCTGGCCAAATGATTGAGAAAGACTCATACTTGTACCCATTCCAAAGAAAGGTGATCCAACCAAATGCAGAAATTATTGAACAATATCATTAATGTCACATGTAACTAAAATTTTGCTAATGGTTATTCAAAAGTGGCTGCAGCAGTATATTGACAGGGAACTTCCAGAAATTCAAGCAGGATTCAGAAAAGGAAGTGGGACAAGGGATATCATTGCTGATGTCAGATGGATCCTGGCTGAAAGCAGAGAATACCACAAAGGTGTTTACCTGTGTTTTCCTGACTATGCAAAGGCATTCAAATGTGTGGATCATAACCAATTATGGATAACATTGCAAAGAATGGGGGTTCCAGGATAATTAATTGTGCTCATGAGGAACCTGCACATAGACCAAGAGGCAATTGTTTGAACAGAACAAGGGGATACTGTGTGGCTTAAAGTCAGGAAAGTGTGGATCAGGGTTGCACCTTTTAGCCATATGTACTCAATCTGTATGCTTAGGAAATAATCCGAGATACTGGACTATATAAAGAAGAACGTGGCAACAGGATTTGGAGGAAGACTCATTAATGACCTGGGTTATGCAGATGACATAACCTTGCTTGCCAAAAGGGGAGAGGACTTGAAACACTTACTGATGAAGATCAAAGACTACAGCCTTCAGTATGGATTATACCTCAACATAAGCCAAAAAAAACGAAACCTGTTAACGTTGAGTCGATTCTGACTCATAGCAACCCTATAGGTTTTCCAAAGAGTGCTAGTAGTTTGAACTGCCATAGATTTTCCAAGGAGCGGCTGGTTGTTCGAACTGCTGGCCTCTTGGTTAGCAGCCATAGTTCTTAAGCACTGTGCCAGCAGGGCCCCATACCTCAACATAAAGAAAACAAAAATCCTCACAATTGGAGCAATTAGCAACATCCTGACAAATGGAGAAAATATTGAAGTTGTTGAGGATTTCATTTTACTTGGATCCACAATCAACCCCCATGGAAGCAGCAGTCAAGAAATCAAATGACATATTACATTGGGCATATGCCCTGCAAAAGACCTTTAAAGTGTTCAAAAGCAAAGATATCACTTTGAGGACTAAGGTGCACATGACCCAAGACATGGTGTTTTCAATTGCCTCATACTCATGTGAAAGCTGGACAATGAATAAGGAAGACTGAAGAGGAGTGGATGCCTTTGAATAATGGTATTGGAGAATAACACTGAATATGCCATGAGCTGCCAGAAGAAGGAAGATTATCTGTCTTAGAAGAAGTATAGGCAGAAAGAGCTAGAATGTTCCTGAGAAGCAAAGAAGGCGAGACCTCGTTTCCTATACTTTGGACATGTTATCAGGAGGGAGCAGTCCCTGAAGAAGGACATCATGCTTGTTAAAGTAGAGGGTCAAAGAAAGAGAGGAAGACCCTCAATGAGGTAGACTGACAACAGTTGCTGCAATGATGGGCTTAAGCATAGCAATGATTGTGAGGATGGCACAGGACCAGAATGTGTTTCTTTCTGTTCTACATAGGGTCCCTATGAGTCAGAACTGACTTGAAGCTGCCTAACAACAACATAGCAGGAAATATGCTAAATGCTGTGTTGTTTACCTGTCTTATAACTTCTTTGTTATGGACTAAAAGGGCTTAGGGTCTAGATGTTTACCTTATCCTCATCCCTTATCTCCCCCTCCTCAACTTGACATATCCATGCTCTTGTACTTTATAAAAAATATCCTATCTACTAATACCAGTCCCTCTATTAGTAAAATATACCATATCTAGCAAAAATGTTGATAATTAACAAAATAATACAGGAATATAACTGATGCTTCACAGGAAAGAATAACAGATAGTTTTTAAAATGCTGAATAAAATCATAATTGCTAAAGCTTTGAATAACTAAAAACAATAAGGGAGCATCTGCAAGTCAATTTAATTCGAAAAATCTGAATCCAGACTAATAAGTGGAATATGAAATAAGTTTTTGCCTTGAGGTATTTGCCAAAAGCACACATTTGGGCTTAGGTTCCAAGGAATCACAGTGTAGCCCAGGGCTTCAGGGCAGGAAATTTTTAGAGGAAATATTTGTGACATAAAGCTAGAACACCACCCCCACAAATATGCTTTCTTTGTAAGGATGAACTTAACAACCTTACTCTGCTGATCTTTAGCTGAAACCAAAGGCTACTTTGGTGTTGAGCAGAGTGGGGAAACATACATAAAAAATAAAACAACATAACGTCTCTGATCATTTGAGGCATAAATATGCTTACTATATATAGATTTGTCCACTGGATATGCAGAACCATGCGAACCAGGGAACCTCAAGTCTTGAATTAAGTCTAGGGTTGTTCCCAATTGATAACGACTTTTTAGCCTCCTGGCAGAAGCAATGCAAAGCCTCTGGAAGTGGGCCCATTTATCCTAGGCCAATGTGAACTTCTACAGATATCTTTTCAAAGACAAAGGCCTGCAAACAAAATTAATCAGACACACAAGAAAGCGCACCAACTTAAGACGAAAAACAAGGATCAGGAGCCAACCTGCACAGGCTTCAACAAACGGAATTATGAGACAGTTTACAAAACAACTGTGCTTATTGACCACATTTAAATGTGGGTGGGAGGGGGGAGACAACAATCATAAATATAAGTGCAGAGAACAGGAAACTGTAAAAGGGAATTTAGATTTAAAAGAAAGAACAACTCTATGAATTAAAAAATAAGAAAAAACCAGAAATTATCATTTCATCTCTCCCAAAATATGTTCAAGGAAAATTTCAACGATTAAGTTATGTGTTCATTTCAAATTCACAACTGGGACTTTAACCTGAAAAGGAAAACACACACACACACACGCACACACACACACACACGCACACACACAGAAGGAAATGCATTGATCCCTTTAATAAATATAAAAAGGTTAACAATTCTATTCAGTGTTCTTATTTAGAATTTTTAGAGACCTAAGGAAATTATTAAAAAATCATCTGTGTAAAGCTTAATTCTCTTCTTTCCCAAATGACAGCCATTATTACTGAGTTCTTCTTATTTCAAATTTCTGGTATTTCCTGGTATTCCTGGTATGGTGTCCATGGGTGATGCAAATGATAATGTGTTCAGAAGCTAACTAAAGTTAGAGGTTTGAGTCCATGCAGAGCTACCATGAAAAAAGGCCTGCTCATCTACTTCTAAAAAAATCAGTACTGAAACCCTACAGAATACTGTTCTATGCTGACACACGTGGGGTCTCCATGAGTCAAAATCAACTTGACAGCAACTGGCAATATTTTAGGGACTACTGTGGAGTAATTAGATTTTTGTTAGTAATTTTCAAATACACATGGAATCAAGGCTCAACCCAAAATATAGTTAGTATTAGACACCTGTTACTCCCTGATTCCTTTCCGAATCAAACTTATTAGGAGTTCCCACTATGATGACAGCATATTTTGTGCATTTCTTGGAATAAATAATATACATAAATCATTCAAATGAATATTTAGTAAGAAGCCATCTGGCTTCATGTGAATTTATGAATATTTTAGCTTGCTCAGCTAGTCAAAAGTAAAATCTGGCACTAGGGATTATCATGCAGATTTGTGACAGCATTATATATATATTTATATATATATATTTAAAAAAATTGCTTCTGTAGGTCGGTGATTGACACATACTGAAACAAAGTTCCTTTTTTTCATCATGGATTGAGTTCACCTAAGTATGTGCAATATTGGCATGCTTAGTTTGGAAGCCACCATAATAATTAAACATGCAATATTTTATTAAAATAGTTTGATATAATAAGAGGATCTTGGAATTGGGTTGGAATTTATAGGTTATTCTGGTGAACATTGATACAACACCCAGATCTTTTGTCAATGAAGGGCTTGTTACCCTAACTGCTGGGAATGCAGTCAGCAGACGGAATTTAGCTGTTAGCCCCATTCAGGTATTGCCTCCCTTACAGAGAGCTGTCTTGCTCTAGGTCACTCCCCTTCCCAGGATGCCCATGTCCTATGATGATTGATGTGAGGGTATAAATTTTTGCCACCCAGGTCCAACTCAGGACAACACTGAAGTATCATTCCAGCACCAGAGCTCTTCCTGGAATCAGTCAGTCAAGGCTGTTGTTGGGCATGCACCACAGTTTGACTTTTCCCTCTGCTCGATCCTGCTTATGTCCCCTTTCTTTCACAAGTGTTAGTTCCAAGGGCAGCCTTTAAGAAATACCCTGCACCTTAAATTCTATCTCAGGTTTGGCTTCTAAGGAAGCCCAACCTGTAGCATTTACCTCTTGCCTAAAACAAGAACTTCTTGGGAAAACTCTTGGTAAATTGTCTTCCAGTCACTTTGTTTTAAACATTTCAAGTATTGTTGTTGGAACCCTGGTGGCATAGTGGTTAAGAGTTCGGCTGCTAACCAAAAGGCTGGCAGTTTGAATTCACCAGCTGGAAACCGTATGGGGCAGTTCTACTCTGTCCTATAGGGTCACCATGAGTCGGAATCGACTCAATGGCAATGGGTTTGGCTTTGGTTTTGGTTAGCATTATTAGTTGCTGTTGGGTCAGCTCCAACTCATAGTGACATTATGTATTACAGAACATTACCTAGTCCTGTGCCATCTTCATGATCTTTGATACATTTGAGCCCATTGGTGAGGCTATTGTGCCAATCCTTCTCATTGAGGGTTTCTCCCTGAGTGCAATGAATTGCTATCTTATGGCCCATTCTAGCCATGGCTTTGTAAGTCCCACATGATTGGGCAGGACAATGCAGATAAGGAGCTTGTGGCCCACCAAGGGGATTGGACAGCCTGCTAATGCAAATAAGGTGGATGGAAACTTGTGGGGGTGGGATTATGCAAATAAGGTGTATGGGACCCTTTAGGAGATTGTTTAGTTTTGCTATCCTGCTTGGCTTAAAGGGAGCCAATCCCAGAGGTTGGAGGGGGACCTCACTACCATCAAGAAGAGTCAGAAGTGGGCACCTCCTTTGGACTAGGGTCCCTGCACTGAGAACCTCCTAGACCCAGGAGACAGGAGAGTTGTAACCCTGCAGAGCTGTAACAGTATAGATGGCAGTGATGGGAGATGGTAGGAACTAGGAGGTCAGCACGAGACGGTGCAGTGGGCTTCCTGGACCATGGAATAAGGCAGCTACAGTGGACTTTCTGGCCCACAAAGTGAGAGAGTGAGCCCCAAGTGGAGGACAAGAGTGAAGTTCTGAGGCCAGGAGTGAGAAGACAGGATCATGCAGGCCCTGGAGGCAGAGACCTGCCTGTTGGTGCAGCTGAAGAAACTGTCCTGATCGAAGAAATGTATCCTAAGTTGTTCCTGTTACTTCCAAGTTGATCCTGATCCCAAGTTTTAACTTGTTACTTCCCAAGTAAGTTCCATAATCATAAGTATGGTCTGTGAGTTCTGTGTGACTATTGCATTGAATTATCAAACCCAGCAGAATAAAGAGTGCCTTGGGAAGGATAGCTGGTTTCTGAATTGGTAGAAACGTTGGAGAGTGGAGGTATGTCTGACCTCCATCTCATAGATATCAGCTTTGTGGTGATCTTGATGTTGATCCTCCTCCCTTCTTGTGAAGTTAGATGAGGATGTCTGACGCTGTGCCATTTTTTACACCCCCATTTTCACAGATCCTACTTTACCAAACATGATGTCCTTTTTCTAGTGATTGGTCTTTTCTGATGATGTGTCCAAAGTAATCAAGATAAAGTTTCTCCATCCTTGCATCTAAGTTGCATTCCAGTTTTATTTCTTCTAAGACTGATTTGTTTATTCTTCTGGCAGTTCATGGTATATATATTCTTTCCAACAAATGAATCAATTTCTTTTCTTTTTTTCATTGTCCAGCTTTTACAATTGAAATGGCTTGGGTCAGGTGCATCTTAGTCCTCAAAGTGACATCTTTGCTTTTTAAAACTTTAGAGGTCCTGGGTGGTACAAACTGTTAAGTGCTTGGCTACTAATCAAAAGGTAGGTGGTTCAAATACACCCAGAGGCACCTTAGAAGAAAAACCTGGTGATCTGCTTCCAAAAGGTCACAGCCATTGAGAACATCAGGGATAGTTCTACTTCTAATGTCAGAACATTTATTTTCTCATAAGGCAGCCCACTCTATTATTGGACAAAATTCTTTCTAATATCTTAGAGAAATGTTTCTCCTTGCAATTTCTGGAACAATATAAAACTGGCTTTATCTTTCTAATGTTTTCCTCATTAACAAATTAAAGAACAATTTGATACCTGTTCACAATTTGTAGGAGAATTATATTTTAACATTTTTTGAGAATTATACTTTGTCAATTAAAAATCCACAGTTGAGAGTTGACAACATATAGGTCATATGAGAGTGATTGAGATCCCAAAGGTGTGAATGTTGATAGAGGAATCCAAACAAAATGGGGCTGTAACTTTCCAAAGATATGAGGTAAGAGTGATGATGAGGAACAAACTAAGGAAATTACAAAAGAGTGACCAATAAGGTAGGAAAAGAACCAGGAATGTGGAGCTTATTTGAAGTCAAGTGAGGGATGCATTTCAAAGAAAAATAAGTGATGAACTTAGCATAAGACTGATGAAAGGATTAAGATGAGAACTGAGAATTCAGCACTGGGTTTAGCAAAATGGAGAGCACAGGTAAAGTGCAGAAGAGCTACTTCAGTGGCTTGATGAGGGTAGAAGCCTGAATGACGTGGGGTGAAGAGTGAATAGGAAGATAGGCAATGAAGACTGGAGTACAGACAACTAGTTCTAAGAATTTTACTATAAAGATAGCAGAGACATACAGTAATAGAGAAAAAAAGGGAGCCAAGAAAGGATTTTTTTCTTTATTTTTAGTTGGAATAATAACAGTGTACTTGTATGCTAATGAGAATGACTTGGTAGAGAGGTAAAATGGCCATATCCCCAAACATGGATTGAGTTTTGGAAAACTCATAATATATACTCACTTGAGGGCAAGCAACCACAGGAATCTAGTTTATCCTAGGACTCTTCTCAAAAGTTGTAAACTCCTTGGAGTCAGTCAGCGGACTAATGCGCAAATACAGAGACAAGGTTACAGAATCTTATGACATCCTCTGACATCATGGGAGTAGGCAATAAGATGCCTCAAGTCAACTGATAAGAGTAATCTTTCATGGTATTTGTAGACTAAACATCTCTTCATGTGACACCATGCACACTCTCCATTTAGCTCAGCCTCCTCCCATTACCACAGGAATACTCATCCAGTAATAACCAGTTCAAGCTATCACCAAGAAAAGGTTTGAAATAATAATATGTGACCAGTTAGAAAAAGCCACCAATAATAGGGACAACACTTTGGTTGTACTAGTTTCCCTTATGCTCAACTTTCAAAGTTAAAGAAAACAACACATTGCCACTCAGTTGATTCTGACTCATAGAAACCCTATAGGACTGAGCATAACTGCCCCATAGGGTTTCCAAGGCTGTAAATCTTTATAGAAGCAGACTACCGCATCTTTCTCCCATGGAATGGCTGGTGGGTTTGAACCACTGTCTTTCTGGTTAGCAGCCCAGCAGTTCAACCACTGCCCCACCAGGACTCCTAAGTTAAGGACAGTATTGTATAATACAGGAGTATACATTCATAATTGCTAAGGTATTCTGATGAAAGTGGGCCTTGGTAAATGAGATGCCCTTTGGTACTATTGAGCACCCTGATATACCTAGATATGGGAAGATCAGCCTAGTGTTTGGAATAGAGTCTGGAAAGAGAATAAGTGGGTACCCTATTAGAATGGGAAGGATCCAGGTGCTCAGGGATAATCTAAGGGACTTGTGTGGGGGGAAGGGAGCGGGGTGTGTGGGGGAGGAATTGGTCAGGGATATAGGGAGATATTTGCCAAAGACATAATTTGGGATTACAATAAAACAGCCAGTGAAAAAATTCTTGGTGATGAGGTTGCCAAAGGACTTCTAAGGTCATGAATAATTCTTATTCAATTTCGTGTTTTCATTGCTCTGATATATGTACCTTTCTGCTTCCTCCTACCACTTTCCTCCATAACCCCAATTATTCAGAGAAATTTGTGACACACAAAACTGGTGTGAGAAGAACTTTTGTAAAATTTTTCCCTGGGGGTGGGCAGTGAGGCAGTTGGTGTGTCGAAGAGGAGGATGTTTCAGTCTCACAGTGAGTCACATAGTGAAAAATAGGTACCTAATTCATAGAACTGTGAGAAAATCATACATTAACCCAAATATAATTAAATCACTAGAAATGTAAGCTCAGCCAGAGATGATCATGAAAATATATATACTATTCAGGAGTTCATAGATATTGTGGGGGAAGGGGCATTTTGGCTATCTATGGGGCTTAAAATAGAGGTTGACCTAATACTCTTGAATGTTGAGTAGCTAAAGAAAAAGAAACGCTGAAGTAAAAGGACTGAACAGAAGATTTCAATGGGTGGCTCAAGACGACAAAGTAAAGTATTATAATGAAATGTGCAAAGGCCTGGAGATAGAAAACCAAAAGGGAAGAAAACGCCCGGCATTTCTCAAGCTAAAAGAGCTTAAGAAAAAGTTCAGGCCTCAAGTTGCAGTGTTGAAGGATTCTACAGAGAAAATATTAAGCAATACAGGAAGCATCAAAAGAAGATGAAAGGAATACACAGAGTCACTACCAAAAAAATTGGTCGATGTTCAACCATTTCAGGAGGTAGCATATGATCAGGAACCAATGGTACTGAACGAAGAAGTTCAAGCTGCACCAAAGGAACTGGTGAAAAACAAGGCTCCAGGAATTGACGGAATACCAGCTGAGATGTTTCAACAAACAGATGCAGTGCTGGAAGTGCTCACTTGTCTCTATACCAAGAAATTTGGAAGACAGCTACCTGGCCAACTGACTGGAAGGGATTCATATTTATGCCTATTTCCAAGAAAGATAATCTTACCAAATGTGGAAATTATTAAACAGTATCATTAACATCACATGCAAGCAAAATTTTGCTGAAGATCATTCAAAAGTGGCTGCAGCAGTATATGGACAGGGAACTGCCAGAAATTCAAGTCAGATTTAGAAGAGGACGTGGAACCAGGGATATCTTTGTTCATGTCAGATGGATCCTGGCTGAAAGTAAAGGACAGCAGAAAGATGTTTACCTGTGTTTTATTGAGTATGCAAAGGCATTTGTATGGACCATAACAAATTATGGATAACATTGCACAGAATGGGAATTCTAGAACACTTAACTGTGCTGATGAGGAACCTGTATATAGACCAAAAGGCAATCGTTCAAACAGAACAAGGGAATGCTGCGTGGTTTAAAATCAGGAAAGGTGTGTGTCAGGGTTGTATTTTTTCACCACATGTATTCAGTCTGCATGCTGAAAAAATAATCCAAGAAGCTGGACTATATGAAGAAGAACGGGGCATCGTGATTGGAGGAAGACTCATTAACAGTCTGTGTTATGCAGATGACACAACCTCACTTGCTGAAAGCAAAAAGGACTTGAAGTACTTACTGACGAAGATCAAAGACCATAGCCTTCAGTATGGAGTACACCTCAACATAAAGAAAACAAAAATCTTCACAACTGGACCAACAGGCAACATCATAATAAACGGCGAAAAGATCGAAGTTGTCAAGAATTTCATTTTACTTGGATCCACAATGAATGCCCATGGAAGCAGTAGTGAAGAAATCAAAAGATGCATTACACTGGGCAAATCTGCTGCAAAAGACCTCTTTAAAGTGTTTAAAGCAAAGATGTCATCTTGAAGACTAAGGTGCCCCTGACCCAAGCCATGGTGTTTTCAATCACCTCATTATGTATGTGAAAGGTGGACAATGAATAAGGAAGACCCAAGAAGAACTAATACCACTGAATTGTAGTGTAGGTGAAGAATATTGAATACACCATGGGCTGCCAAAAGAACAACCAAATCTGTCTTGGAAGAAGTACAACCAAAATACTCCTTAGAAGCAAAGATGGCGAGACCACATCTCACATACTTTGGACATAAAATCAGGGAGGCTCAGTCCCTGGAGAAGAACATCACGCTTGGTAGAGGGTCAGCAAAAAAGAGGAAGACCCTCAAGGAGTTGGATTGACACAGTGGCTGCAACAGGCTCAAGCATAACGATTGTGAGGATGGAGCAGGACCAGGCAGTGTTTCATTCTGTTGTACATAGTGACCCTATAAGGCAAGGTAGAACATAGGGTCGTCGTAAGTCGAAACTGACTTGAAGGCACCTAACAACAGCAATAGCATTGGGCTTAAAATAGAGGTCGACCTAATGTCGCCTATATGTAAAGGGAAATGTGTGTTTTAAAGAGATTGCAGGCTATCACTAGGCAAAACCGTAGAATGTTATAAAGTGTTATGAATTATCATCCTAAAAGAGAATCCTCAAGGAAAGCAAAATAGGGTATCAAGCCGTTGCTGTCGACAGTGACCCTGGAGGGCAAGGTAGAACTACCCCATAGGGCTTCCAAGAAGCAGCTGGTGGATTTGAACTGCGAACATTTTGGTTAGCAGCCCTATCACTTAACCACTGCACCACCAGGGCTCCAAAATAGGATATAATGCTGATTAAATCAGTAAAGGAATTTTGAAATGGTCACATTTCTTTTCTCTCAACATCCAATGCAGCTCAATCTTCTAAAATATCTTTTCTTTCCAGTTTTTCCACAACTTCGCCTTCAGCCGCAATTATAAAAGTCAGTTTGTTTTTACTGCATAAAAGAAGGGGCTATGCCACTTAAAAAAATAAAAGGTTATTGCATTAATCTAGGTAACAATGGGTGGTAGCTTGAGTAAGAATTGATGAAGTGGATGGATTCTGGCTATGTTCTCAACGTATAGATGACTTGACGAAATGGAGAGAAATCATGTGAGGAGGCATGGATGATTTCTAAGTTTTTGTCTTGTGGAATTCAGTGGATGGTTGGGTCATTTATTGAGATGCAAAATATCATTGGGTTGATAGAAGATAAGAGCTCTCTAAATGGAGATGCCTATTGAACCTTTCCAGTAAGGGAGAGATATGAAGCAGGCAGGTGTATATACAAACCTAGAATTCAAGGTTGGATACATTATAATGGCAAGTGTAGACAACTTCAAAAATATGTAAATGAAACACATGAAAGTCTGTATCCTGATGAAATAGTATGGCTAAATTCTGTTTGCATTGTTGTTTATTTTTTGTGTTATGGGAAATCACAGCATATTTGTAACTTGGAGCTAGGGAGTGAGAAAAATTCACCTTAAGAAATATGGAGTTTCTCAAATTGCCCCTTCTTTCACTGAACTCATAGCAAATATTCCTTTTGTATTTAAAAACCAGCAGTTGTAACAAATAGAAAAATAATATTTCTCTACAACTCATATTTCTTTCTTTTTTTTTTTTTTATCTGCTAGCTTCCATATACAGCTCTTTGACTGGGTAATAGTTAATTAGAAGCTCTATCAACTTTAACCAATTATAATGAGTGATGATCCTTCTTATTACATTTCATTAAAAATTGATCGAAGTGATATATAAGTAGTGGATTTTATAATTTACGACCTCCTCAGTGTGCCTGTATATTAAAACCTGCACTTGGGTCACTTGTTATTATCATAGTTATTTCTTTGTATAGGAGAAGTTTTCTAGTTAAAGATTTTACTAAAAATGTTTGAAACTTCTCTGAAGAACAGCATATTGGTGGATATAATTTATTTTTTCAAACCTTGAGGCTAAAAATAATAGGAAAGAAACCAATCATGTAAAACTTCATTTAGCAGCACATTTCTCAACCTGCAAATGAAACGAACACTGACTTGATTTCAAGAGTGGCGTCTTAAAAGATTTTTGCCTCAAGATGTAAATATTTTAATTCTTTTCTGAGTGATGCAACACTCCTACAAGGAAGAAGTAAATGAAAACTAACTTGAACCATCTAAATGTTCTGCAAAGAGAGAAGTGTGGATACCAGTGAGAAAAGAAAATTTTGAAAGATCACTCACATGCCTAGGTTACTTAGCTACAAAGTGTTCACTGTGACAAAGATTTTAAAAGCCTTGAAGGAGGCTGGAGATTCAACAAGCAGATCAGTAACACATCATAAAACAGTGCCCAAAGAATACAGACATTAGAGTTTAGATTGTTTCAGCGAAGCACCAAAACACAATTGAAGGAATATAATTCTGGCACAGATAGCTGGGAAATGACAGTAGCAGATGGATTGCACTAGTCTGCAGCAATCAGAAATGAATTGCTCTGTTTGAATGGTTGAATTTTATACTTTGGGAGGCTAAGAGAGGCCCTGTAGCCAGAGGCTTCTAAAAGATAAACTATTTGTCCAAGCAGCCCAGGAGGAAACATTAGCTGTTAGTTTTAATCACTTACTTGAATCGGCAATAACACTCTTGAGATGAACATCTTTAGACACAAATGTCAACAATCAACCTGCTTTACAGGTGGATGATAACAGTGACTAACTGACAAACATCTTCCTCTCAGTTCTCCAAAATATCAATATTGGAATGGAATCAAGGTTTATTATCTGTTCACTAAAGAATTGTAACAAGACCCAAAACTGTGGTTTACTAGCCTACAAATGGGCAAGTTTGAACAATGTGACAAGTATGGTTTGTTGTGGCTCATGTATGTAGCCCTATCAGGCCCAGGAACTAGTACTCTCCCACCAGGGATTAGCATTAACTTGCCCTTTATATATATACATATATAAATATAAAATCAGATATTCCCGTGAAAATAGATAAAAGGGAGCATGAAGAATGCCAGTACACAGAGTTTAGCACACTGGTATTGGAGAATGTAAACCGCCCCTGACAAAGTTCAATACAAGGAATATTAGTAGTACAATTACACCAAGTATAAACAGTAGAAGTTGTGTTCCATTAACCTCAACTGAAATTGGCTTTGTCTTAACACAAATTCTAGAGCGCAAATGATTTAAGTTAAACTAAGAAGATAATGGTTGCTTTATTTCCCTGACACTAATGAATTAAAAAGTTGTCTTCCAAGTGAGTTTAAAAAGTCTTCCTTTCTTTAATAATTTAGTTCCTGATACAGATGAAGACTTGTGTGTTTTTATCTAACTCAACAATATCAACAAAAAGTTCATCTGAAAGTCTTTCAGTTTTTAGCAAACTAATAGCAAGTGCTTTTTATTTTCCTTCTCCCTCTCCCTTTAATTCTGCTATGAGTCAGAATCGACTCGAGCGGACACAAGAAGAACAGAGTAAGATGCCTGGATTCTGGGTCTCCAAGCTGCTCAAGTCCAGGGGGCACTATTCACCTCATGGTGTACTGAATGGCACAGCCGATCTTGTGAGGCGCACAGCCTACCAGCTGTATGCGACAGCAATGCCCACATTTTGCGCCCGGCCAAGTTTTGATCTGGCTCTATTGCTGAATTTGGTAATCTTTATATAATTAGGAGTATTGCTCAGACAGAAGATAAATGGATAACTACAGGTTGTGGAAATTAATTTTGGATATATGGCATCCTATTTTTGTGACTTTCAGTATATCACTTGGGTTTTGAAGCTTCATTTCAAATTAGTATAAACTGATATACTCTATTTCTGCTTTGTGCAGTTAAGAGAATAAATGCCTGGGATTACTATCAATGTTTTAAATTTTTTCCCTTCTTGATCATTATCTTTAGCTCATCAATAAGTTTATGGAATATAGTTAGTTACAAATAATGGGAGTCCTTTACAAACTTTGAGAGTATATGATTGAAATACAGTTATAACGAGGCCTCCTATAAAATCAGGGGAAACATTTAACTTCATACTTATACATGCAGGCCTCAAACATACACGTGCTCAACCATAGCAACCATTTTGAGGATGGCACAGGACCGCGTAGTGTTTCTTTCTGTTATACATATGGTCGCTATGAATTGGAACTGACTTGAGGGCATCTAACAAAAACATGCAGTCCTAAATTGTTTAGTGTTTTTAAAATTCAAAAATAGATAAAACCAAATATGATTTTTTATTGGGAGCCTAAATGGCTGAAAAAAATTGTGATTGTTACTCATCAAAAATACTCTTTTTTTTTTCCTATCATCATGTACACCAAACTTTAAGGTGGAAATTAAGATTGACCTTTTATTTTTTTTTTCTAGAACTTTTTAATAAGATACACTTACCCTGTACCTGTTTCTGTTGATTCCAACTTACAGCTAGATTAGATTTCCTCTAATTCACTGTATTTTTTTCCTCCACATTTTAATATCTCTGAAAAGAGAATGTGTTTTACAATTGATAGTGTTTTACAATAGCTATTGAGTCAGAATCAACTCGATGGCACCGGGTTTGGTTTTTTTGGTTATTAGCCAGGAAGCAATAGTCATTTCAAAGCAACTAGAGTTCATTCATTGTGCAGGGTTATGATTAAAACACTGAGCATTAATTTTTCAGAAACTTCCTGCTGACTTTGAATAGCAGCCACCTACCTTCTAGGGACATGTGATTAAACTGAGTCAAATAATGAAACTAGGTTTTGTTAAAAAATGAAGCCATCAGAATCAAAATTTGCAGAACAGATATCTGCACCTTGCAGGAAAATCTAGATAGTAGCCTGGCGGGTCACTCGTAGGAAATGCAGCCTTACCAATATATCTGGGGCACAGAAGGTGTCACTGGGTGGAAACACATAGCTATCAACAACTCTGAGTATTCAAAAGAGTTCAACTCTGAGTGTGCAGTTTCAGAAATGTCTTGACTATAGATTTCACTTCTTTGTTCCATTATATGTATATGCCATAATGATAATGACAAGGATCTCTATCTAGATACATGTAAAAGAGATCTTCAATATACAATAAATATAAAAATTCCAAGTAACAAAGAAAGCATCACGGTGTATTTTATTGGTAGTTTCCTCTTTCTTAATGGTGAATCATATAATTGATGGCACTTTAAATTAGGTGAAGTACAGTACGGAACATTTAATTAAAGACAAACACATGACACTCCCTGAAAACTCTGCGAATTGGTAATAAATGTTAAACAACTACCATACATTTTTACTTTCTCTTTAAGAAAAACACAGAAAAATGGGGGGGGGGAACCCGCACATAAATAGTTGAGGGCCACAGACAAGTCACTTTAGGTTTACCAAACAATTACTTTCATATTGACAAGTTAATATGTAAATATTTACACATGCAATAAGAACTAGTTCTTATTTTAATTTACACATGTTAATTTAAAACACCAAATACTGACAAATCTTATCTCTAAATAATTATTAGACTTTGTTATGAAGACATTTTACATATGTGCTTTACCAAAGCAGGAACACGTAACTTGGGGGTCTAGCCAATTTTTATTTTCAGATGTTCATCAACTGTGCATTATGTAAGTCTTTCTGTTCTTCTGCCTCCCTCCTGTTTTTTTTAACTTCTAGCCAATTATTGCTCCTCAGCAACATTACCATAATGTGCACAAAAAATAAACAATAAAAAGTAAAGTCAGTCCCTCTGGCAATTTAACAGTTCTGTTAAAGAGGTCAATAGGAGGGAATGAGAGTAATGGCCAAAATGAAGTTATATGATTATCAGTATATCTTGATTATTCCTATCATTTTCCCCACAGAAATAATTGTGTATATGTAAGCGTTTTCCTGTGAAATAGAATTTTAAATAAAATTTGTAAGATATACATACATGTCCAAGTTCATAAGCATAAAATAACATATACATCCTCTTCATTTCATTTTGATAAGATGAATAGGTAAGAGATACAAAATTTAACATTAATTTCAAAACTGTTTGTATCTAGTTATCCACTTAAATAATCACAGTTTGTTAAGCACTGACTTAATCGGAACCTGTCAGCAATGCATTTGTTTCTGAAGACCCTATACCACGCCATTTTTATTAGTTCTTCTAAACAGGACTACATTTCTCATGAAAATTATCAGTAAACACTCAGAACTTTATTAAAATCAAAGGTCAAAAGAAAATGGAAAAACTCTAAAGGTACTTTTAGAAAATTATATTTAAACCTATTATGGTATTATATGAACCAAATAATGCTCCACAAAACCATTCGTTTTAAAAGGAAAAATTAATGACAAATATTCAAAAAAAAAAAAGCACACCTTTTTAATTTATTGTGTTGAAATATTAATTCTTCAAAAATGGCTTATCAATATTTTGGGGTTATTAGTGTTATGCTACAGTAATGGTGTTAAAATAAATTTCATGAGTTTACTTCAGTGAAACAAATAATAAAAAAAGACTACAGAAAGCTTCTATATTTGCTATCTTGCTCAATTAAAGGTAAAGTATATATTTAAGATGTCTCTAAATCTGACTGCTTTTTCTTTAAACTAATTTCTTGAAAAATTTGCTCCCTATAAGCTATCATGTCTTCTACATCTTTATAGCCAAGCATTTCTTCAATGGACAACAGCTGATAGCTATTCAGGTTGAATGCTGACTTGTTCTTTACAGCATTTAACATCTTTAAGGATGTTGTAACTGAATCACTCAAAGAACAACAGACTGGGAAAATGCGAGCAGTCCACAGACTTAAACTTGTCATGTTTCCAGAGAACAGTTTCTCTGTAACTTTAAGATTCCAAGAATCTAAGCATGACAGGAGAGATACTCCAAAGAACTGAAGTAACTTTATATCTGACAATGTTTTAACATTCTTCTTTAAGTTGTCTTGCACTCCAAATGCCATGGTTGAATGCTTTAAGTATCCATTCATCTTTAAACTTAAAGAGCACACAAAAGAATATGCAGGCAGGACAGCTTTTGTTATGATATAAGAACCACTAATAATGCAGTTTTCCCCAACTGAAACATCAGGCCCCAATCTGGAATACTCCACAACTGAGCCAGGTGCCACAGAACATCTTGAATCCAGTATACTCTGAATGACACAGGAAGTTTTACCAAAGCATTCTGGTATTGCTGGAACAATGCTAGAAGCTATGAACCGTAAGCCGAGCTCTGATTTCAAACTGCTATCTGATGCCAAATGAAACAAATACTCTTCAGTTGTTCCAATGTGATAAAACTTGGAATTATTAAGAACAACAACATTTAGTGATGTTCCTTTAAGAAGATGAAATATTCTCTGCCTCATATCTATCAACTCTGACTCTTCCTTAGTGACATTTGATGTGTTTCTGGTGTACTCCATGGTTGCTCCAGGTCCCAAAGCCTGCAGAAAATCTCCGTATGCATCTATTTCACAGTTCAGTGTGCCTATTTTTTCATAAAAAGCAAGTAACTTTTTTGCTGATTTATGATCCATGTAAAATAGGCTATCTGTGTAGACATACTCAGTGTCCAATTTAAGAGAAGGAATATTATCCCCAGCAAAGTCCTGCTGAGAAAAATTTCTAGCTCTAAACACAGCATCACATTGGTGCATTATTTCTATACTGGGCTTATGAAGGAAACGATAGCAGCACCTGTACTCAAGGTCTTTACGTTCTGAGTGATCAAAAGGTTCTAAGACAAATACTCCATGAGTGGTACCTACAGTCAAACTAGATGGATGAGCTAAAGCAGTAAAGCCAGGCTTGTCAAATCTAATAAACCCAGATTCTCCAGGACTATAAAGTTCAATATCATCTGCACAGGTAACCAGAATCCCAGGATTCATATGTGAGGGAAAATCAATGTACATGGCTAGTTTTAATTCTAACATCTGATAAATTGGGTTACCAAGAGGTAAAGCCGTGAAAATTTTCCCCAGAGCACTTGCATTAGGAAGGCGCTGACTGTAGCCACCTATAAAATTAAACAAACAAAATAACCACTTAAAAATTTATTATTGTTTATAAAACTTAAAAAAAACCAGGGGCATAAGTTACAATTCAAAATATCTCAAAACATATATAATATGTACAATGTAACTCAGGAGAGAATAATAAATTCTGGACTATAAATTCAAAGTGCAATTTTACTGTAACCATTTGATATACAGTTTCAAAGATTCTAGAAAAGGAAACAATTGCAATGTACTGTAGAGCCTATGAATTGCTTCAAATCAAATGTATTAACTTGTAAAAATGACCATGAGCTAAAATATGATCTAGTATTTACATTTTAAACAATAAGTTACAACCACATTTAAACTCCTACATTAAGGATCTACTTCACAGGAAAAAAAATTGTTATAAAAACTGATATATCATTCAAAAATATAATTATCTATTAAGTAGTAATTTCAAATACAGTATCTTTACTACAGACACTTAAAGGACATAAAAGTACATTTATTTAAAAGCATTTTAAATTTATGCTTGTTTCTGATTTAGACAACTTTTCTTCCTTTAAAATGAACCTAGTAACCTCTTTATTTTTGAAAAGTGTGTTCTCCTAAATACATTAGATATCTTACATTATCTTAATATAATTATACTGAGAAGCAACATGACATATGAGCCAGACAAAAATGAGTTAAAATCCTGGTTCACCATGTTTTAGTTATTTATCTTTGGATAAGTTACTTATCCATTAAATCTCAATTGCCAAATCAGCAAATGCAGAATAATAGTTAATTTATCATGTTCTGTGAGATTAGTAATATATATAAAACACTTGGCACATACTATATTGTTCAACAAAGGAAAGCTAATATTCCAATTTTACCTGTTGAAAAACTAGTCAATAGTAAAGCTTAGCATTATAAGAATTACTATTTTAAACTGTAAATTTTCTGGTGTTCAATTTAAATTTTGCTAAATTGGTAATAATGCTTTTCTTGGAATAAAATTATACATTTAACTTTTTAGTTAGTCTTAAACCTGAAACTTAGACATTTTAGTTTGACATCATCTTTATAAAGAATTATTGCTCTGTAAAAATATGAACTGAAGAATTGGAAAGTGCCTTTGAAGCCATGTCAATGAGTGGTTCTAAAATATGTCCCTAGACTGGTGCCAGTCCATGACAAAATTTCCATGAGCCCCTAATAATATACAGAGAAAAAGAACAGAGGTTTTCATATAACTGAATTTTCCATACAACTAAATTTATTCAAATTTAAAGACTATCCTTTATTTTGAGAGTATGTTTTCCCCACTTTTTGTTTTAAAATGTCCTCTTCTGTGTGCATTCCCCCCCTTATGTACTTATCTGTCAACTCCACGTTTTGCCACCATCTTTTCATTTTTAAAACTTTACATTTTATTTTTAAAACTCTTTAAGGGTTGTACCTTTTGTCCACTAATAATAAGACAAAACATGCAAGACAGCAACTTTTGGCAAAAGTCTTGTCATCACAGAGGTAAACCAGCCTCATCCCCACAAGAAGAACACTCCCTCTAAAGCATTCTCAAGAAACGGTCATATTTTAATGGATTCCGTCTTAGGAAAATAAATTTTTTTTATATACATACCAAAAACAACCTTCATTAAGTTGATGAACTATGTGATCTACAATTTTAAGGATATTTAAATTTTGTAAATAAAATTATGCTTCTTAAAATCTAAACATACCAAGAAAAGCAGGACGTATTTGTTTTTAAAGCAGAGCAGCTTAAAAGACTGAAGGAAAAAGAAAAGTCTCTAGAGTATCAATGGTGAAATACTCAAAAGAAAATGTAAATTACTAAAGAATAACTTTACCAGAGTGAATTAATAGGATGGTAAAGGAATTCCATTTATCTCCATACAGATTTTCCAAACACTGAAGAGCACAAAGTGTTGATCCTCCATTTCCTTAAAAATAAAGTTAAAAAGCACAATTTCATAGAAAGCTACTAAAATATCATAATTATCATTAGATTTAGGTTTTATCACTTTAAGGACATGGTTTTTGACTACCATTAACCAGGCACAAAGACAGCAAAGGCATTAGCAAAAGAAACACATCTCGTTACAAATAAACAATAATGAAACCTAGAAATCAGCCCAAAGTAATAAATGATGAGCTAATATTCTCCTAAGAATAGTAAATGAAAAAAATAAATATAAATTACCAATCGGCAATACTAGAGACTGCATATATAAACATTCACAGGGAGTTACAAATCACAAAATCCATTTAAATAATTCTCCCATATGACAAAATCATGTATTCGTTAGATTTCTTTCCTATAAAGATTTTTAGGACCCACTTTCCTAAAAAACACCTTAAATGTTGACTATGACTAAGTTTGTACAAGTTCTTTATGTTCCAGTTTCTCATCTATACATGGGAATGATAAAAGTACTGAGCTCATAGTTGTGAGGATTAAAACAAGGTTGCATAATTAGAATAGTGCCAACTGGAAACACAGATTTGATATCTTCTGTATCAAGGGGCTTCAGGTTTAAGTATCACATAGAAAATGACCATAAGGGAAAATATGTATTATATTTGTAATGAAGGTCAAAGGACAAGGCTGACCTAAACTGGGGTTTTTAAGTAAATATTCTATAATACTTAAGCCATTAGACTGTGCTCTTTTGCATTCTACTTTGTGGCCCCAGGGGCCAAGTATGTATTTTTCCTGATTTGCTCTCTTAATGTAAATTTCTTTAGAAACTTGAGGGTGAGGAGGGACCTTAAGAGCGCTACTCCTAAGGTCCAAAAGAATATTTATCATCTGAGTAGAGTAAATGTCACTAAAACTCATAAAATTCTCTTTTAAATAACACTCTGGAAGTTCTCACTATAGATCACAATGTGTATGAAGAGCTGTTATGCCTTTTTTTTTTTTCTAAAAAAAGAGTCAATTTAATTTAAATTAAAATTTAAAGGTTATCAGTAGAGGCTGTATATGGAAGGATATATAGTTTATTACATGGAAACCAAAGAAAGACTTTTGTTCAATGATTGCTCTGCCAAAAACCTGTTACAAACTTTGTCATAAAATGCATACCAATTTTAGCTCCAACAGGATCAACAAAAACATGATATTGAACTCCAAGAGGTAACTCTCTTCTTTTCAGCTTTTCTGAGAGCTGTTGCTTATAAGCAAGTTCCTGTCGTTCGTCAGCAGCTGTTATTGCAACAATGTCCCAGAATTCTCCAGCTGCCACAGGTTTGCCTATTTGGAAAAAGAAATGACAAATGTTTTTAGAATTCTCTAGCTGTTACAAGTTGGCCTAATTGGAAAGAAGGGAAAAAAAAATCGGTAACATTTATTATCATCTTCATGATGTATCTTCCACTTTTGAGAGCTGGGGAATAAGTATGATCCAGGAATCCCTGGGTGGCAAAAATGCCAAAGGTTGGCAGCTCTAACCCAGCATAAATCGTCTCGGAAGACAGACCGGGTAATCTGCTTCCAAAGATCATAGTACTGAAAATCTTATAGAGCACTTCTACTCTGCACACATGGGGTTACCATGAATCAGAATCTACTCCAATGGCAACTAACAAGTATGATCAAAGGTCCCTGGGCGGTGAAAATGGTTTGAGCTCCATTGTTTACTGAGCTTGGCAGTTTGAATCTACCTGGCCATCTACTTCCTAAGATTAAAGCCTCTGAAAACCATATGGAGCACAGTTCTACTCTGATACACATGGGGTTGCTATGAGTAGGAACTGACTCACTCAGCAGCAATGGGTTTTAAGCATGATCGAAATAGTTCTAATGAGGATTCCCTACAGTTTTACTCTTTCTATTTAGTTGACTTGCTCCTTTCATGGTCTAAAATCCCACTTAATAGAAATTCTTAAAGATGCTATATTTCTTGATTAAGTGAGGTCCTTTCGACTAATGCTTCAACTCTTAAAGAAGATGGGACAAAGAAATAAATGAATCTTCAGTTTTGAAAATCAGTTTTCATATATCAGGGCCATTTAATATTTGTTGACTTAGAAAGATTCAACGAAGGATCCATTCCTTCAATGCTGCTGTTTATAAATGTGGTTGCTTTCTTTTTTTCTTATCTTATGTTGAACCATGCAAGATTACAAAGGCTGTTACAATATGACATAAAATTCTGGATAACAGAAAAATCCCGATGAACTCATTAAAAGGCAGACTGTACTTTTGGTAGACAGTTGGATGCTCCTGTTTATTGATAAACTAGATGAATAAGAGTTTTTATTATTTAACAAACAGAACTTGCCAGCTAGAATCTAATAGTTTTGAACAATTTACTGCCTTCCGAGTAGTAGTGTCTGTAATTTTTAACCATTGTATCAACAATATAACCAACTTTTATTAAATAATTGTACAGGGAATGGCAAGCAGTATAGTTTTTTTTTAAACTCTTCATATCAAATTTTGTCTTTTTTTTTTTTTTAATCTGTAATACTTCCATGGTTTCTTGATTTTTCCTTTATTTTTCCACTGGTAAGCATTTACATTACAGAACTGGTGAAAGAGCTGAGGGGCAAGGGAGGGAATAAATCAGATCTATTTTTTAAGGGTCTAAACACTATGCCTCAGAACTTTTAGATTTAAAATAACTTTTGCTAATGAGGTAACCAAATGCATAACCTGGATTTTCAGTTTCACTACGCAGGTTAAGTTTCTTTATTTCCCCCCTTCTTCCTGCTTCCTTATTTTATTTTGATACATGTATTACTAGGAATGGGGCCCCGGTGGTGCAGTGGTTAAGAGCTCGGATGCTAAGCAAGAGGTCGGCAGTTGGAATCCACCAGCAGCTCCTTGGAAACTTACCGGAGAGCTCTACTCTGTTCTATAGAGTCACTACGAGTGGAATCCACTCCACGACAACGAGTTTGTTTATTATTAGCAATAAAGTTAGAAAAAGGAAATAGCAAATATAACGTAAATAAGGTACAGTGAGCATAAAAAGTCAAGAATATCCGCTACTCCTGGTCCACCGTCCTAGGCCCGCAGTTGAGAGGGCAGGAAGTGACAGTCCAGCAAATCTCCTGGAGCGTTAAGCACCCTCCCTCTCCATGCCCAGGAAAGTTCGAGTTCCTCCTTCGGTACCTCTCAGCTCTGAAAACTTCCGCAGCTTTCGCTGGGTGGATTCTCGCAGAGCTACGTCTGGAGGGGCCCTTGCGGCTGCCATAGCCCACTTCCACCGCTCCTGGCCGAAGACTTCCAGGGATTCCCCACCGCAGCACCGCACGCATGCGCTCTGGAGTGTAGCCCGTCCCGTGGTCGCAGGTCCTTTTAGCTTCTGCCCCGCCCCTTCCGTGCGTCACTCCTGTAACCACGCCCCCGGGGCGTCTAGGCCCGCCCAGGGAAAGCCATGGGGTGAATCCAGAGTCTCGCCCCGTTTCCCTAGCAACGGTCTCAAAAGCAGATGGCCACATAGCGATCTGACCGACAGTACCGGGTCCAGGACCCTTGTTCCCAACTCAGAAGGCACTGCAGCCCGGCAGACCCGGTGAGTGGCACAGATTAGGTGGCAAAATTGCTAGACCTGACTCGCCGAGGAGAAGACGGAAACGACAACCTAGCTTTCACCTTTTTCTCAAAAAGCCATTTGTCCTCTCCACCTGGTGGTGTGCTTCAGCCGGAGCAGTTAGTTCCCAAGGACCTCCTGACAGTGATTCCTCCCTAGGGTCATCTAGAGCCAACTGCCCCAACCCCTGATCGACATTCAGAGTATGAATATTTAAAATCTATATTCTCTTCGCAACCTAGGGTTTGTGGTTTTTTTGTCCTTGCACCTCCTGGAGAGCAAATCTTACCACTCCTCTCAGTTTTGAGTCGGCTTCACAGACTGTACAGCTCAGCTTTCACGATGTTGCCTTTGGAAGTTGTATGAGATTCAGGGTCCGCAACCAGGCGCCAAACTTGTGGTATTTTGGTTGTTTTTCTGTCATGCTTTTGTATGTTGCATAACCTACTAGAACTTGAGGTAACGTCCTTGGGAATAAGTAAGCCTTGTTATCTGGAGAGTGGAGACCCCCTAAATCTTACAGGGCTTAGCCACAGTAAGGAAAGCTAGGATCAGGTCCACTTTCCCTTTTCCTTGGTTATGTGATAGAAAAACTGGCACAATAGGTTTCTCTGCTGGTTAGTAAATAAGTGTACCTGGTGGTCCAGTGGTTAAGAGCTTGGCTGGTAACCAAAAGATCGGCAGTTCAAATCCACCAGCTGCTCCTTGGAAACCCTATGGGGCACTTCTACTCTGTCCTGTAGGGTCGCTGTGAGTTGGAATCCACTCGATGGCAATGGGTTATTTAACAGGGTAAGTAAAACAAAGAAAGAAATGCTCCACGACACATGTTATCTGATTTAAGTTAAAGGTTGGGGTCCTGCTATTGTCTTCTAATCACGTTGTGATTATGACTCAGGGTCGCATGATCATGAGTGGATCCCAGCCACCACATAGCCAGGTACTTAAAACCCCAGAACCAGTCCTGTAACCTTTTGTAACCTATAATTATGTACGTTTCATAGTCATGGTTCTTTCCGCGATTCTGCAGTCCCACCTACAGTGATAAATTGACCTGCTACCAATTATGGCCTCGTGATGATTTTCTTTGTCCCCCTTAATATATAACAGACATGGTAACTGTGATTCAGCAAATTCCTTTGGTTCCTCTAGTGTACATGCTTACGGTCTCCCTCATTCAAATAATTGTCTTTGTTTTGGCTTAATAAAATCTCTTTCGATTAAATTTGAGTCTGGAGTCTTTTTCCCCTATGACACATATTAGGTTTGTTTTTGGTAGGTGTATCTCTGGGTATTTCTCTTGTAGAAAACCTAGTTTATAATCAGGTTTACAGATTAATCTCTTCATCATTACATACAAGAAAGCTGTAAATCACCATTAGTAACTGGTGGAAGATTAAGGAGCTCTGCTAGCACAGTGGTTAAGTGCTCACCTGCTAAATGAGTGTTCGAACCCACCAGCTGCTCCATGGGAAAAAGATGTGGCAATCTGCTTCTGTAAAGACTACCACCTTGGAAACCCTGTGGGGTAGCTCTTCTCTGTTGTATAGGGTTGCTGCAAGTTGGAATCCACTCAACGGCAACAGGTTTGGTTTGGGTTTTGGTAATCTTTACAGGAGCAGATCTCCAGCTCTTTTCTCCCGAGGAGCTGCTGATGGGTTCGGGTTCAAACCTGACCTTTCTTTTAGCACCTGAACACTTAAACATTGTGGCCACCAGGGCTCCTTGTAAACATATTCCCCCCCAAAAACAAACCAAACCCATTGCCATACAGTCAATTCGGACTCATAGTGACCCTATAGAACAGAGTAGAACTGCCCCATAGGGTTTCCTAGGAGTGAGTGGTGAATTCAAATTGCAGAGCTTTTGGTTAGCAGCCAAACTCTTAACCACTGAGCTACCAGGGCTCCTGTAAACATACAGAGGGAACTAATTTAAAATCATGAAACTAAATAAGATCCCAGGGGATGAAAGTCAATAGAGCCTGTTTGCTCATGGACTTCACATTCTAATAAGGTGAAGTAGACAATAAAAAGTAACCAAGTAAGAAAACTTCAGTTAGTGATAAGTACTATGAGGGAAATAAAATGGGGTGATATAATAGACTCTATTACAGAAAGTAATAAATAGAACATTTCATGGATCTGGGAAGGGTGGTCATAGACGGTTTCTTTGAGAAAATATTATATAAGCTGAGAATCAAATAATGAGAAAGAGCTAACCTTATAAAAATATGGGGGAAGACTGTTGCAGGTAGGGCAAAGAGCAAGCTCTGAGACACAGCAAATAAAATTTTTATAAGAAACAAAATGAAGACTGATGCTACTTGAGCATAGAGAGGAGCAGGAAGATTGAAGATAGATGAGGTCAGAGGGTTATATCAATTAGGACTCTGTAGCCCAAGTTAAGGAGTTTGGATTTTATTTTAAGGCAAGCCTTACTTTTTATAAAAATCAGATTTATATGTGTATCATGGCCAGAAGGGGGGAATTTAATGGCTTGGACATTGCAAAAATTATTTCAAGTATTTTTCCAGTTTTTACCTTTGTAATTTCAGAAACCTTATGCAGCCTGATTTACAGTTTTTAAAGCCAGGATTATTGCTCTCTATAGGTTTTCTACTTCATTTTAGTTAACTTTGACATATATTTTCATAAAATTATATTTAAGTTTTAAATTTTATTTTTATGTAAATTTAAGATAGTGCAGAATGTACCATTGCCATCAAGTCAATTTCGATTTGTAGCAACTCTGTAGAGCAGAGTAGCATTGTCGGGTAGAGTTTTCAAGGAGTGGCTGGTGGATTTGAACTGCCAACCTTTTCATTAGCAGCCATAGCTCTTACCCACTGTGCCACCAGGGCTCCCATGCAGAATATTGTACTATGATTAGAATCCTAATGAATGGGCATTCTAGAACACTTAATTGTGCACATGAGGAACCTGTACATAGATCAAGAGGCAGTTGTTCAGACAGAACAAGGGGATACTGCATGGTTTCAAGTCAGAAAAAGTCTGCCTCAGGGTTATATCCTTTTACCGTACCTGTTACCTCTGTAGGCTGAGCAAATAACCCAAGAAGCTGGACTATATGAAGAAGAACGCAGTATCAGGATTGGAGGAAGACTCATTAACAACCTGCGATATGTAGATGACACAACTTTGCTTGCAGAAAGTGAAGAGGACTCGAACATGAACTGATGAAGATCAAAGACTACAGCCTTCAATATGGATTGCAACTCAGGATAATAAAAAAATAATAATTTTTTTTTTTAATGAAAATCCTCACAACTGAACCAATAAGTAACATCGTGATAAATGAAAAAAATATTGACATTGTTAAGAATTTCATTTTACTTGGATCCATAATCAATGCCCATGGAAGTAGCAGTCAAGAAATCGATGCTGTGTTGGGCAAATCTGCCCTCTTTAAAGTATTGAAAAGTAAGGCTGGGCCAAGATAGCAGAGTAGGCAGACACTTCCTGTGGTCCCTCTTACAACAAAGACCCAAAAAATAAGTGAATCTATTATATATGACAATCTAGGAGCCCTGAACATCAAAGGCAAAGTTGAAGAATCAGACTCAGCAGCAGGGGGAGGGAAGGACAGTTCAGAAGCAGTGGGGAGTTGCCAGACTTGACCTGGTGGGCTCCAGCATGCCGTAGGCCAGTTCAGCAAATCAGCAAAAAGTAGCACTCAATCAGCAAAAGATATATACATGCATCTAACCTACTACACGGATCAAAAAACACCCCTTTGGGAAAAACTCCTGTCCCACTTACCTGCCCCGTTTCCACTCTGCACTGGGTCTGAGCTGGCTACACAGAGTGCCGTGTCCCCCGGGCTGGAAGGAGGACCCAACATGCACCCTGAGCCATTCTCCTGGCCTTAGAGAGGGAACAAATTAACAAACAGGGAAAAAATAATCTGCCAGCTCCCCTAAGATGGGGACTAAGGGCAGGAACAACTCCTTTTCTTAGACACAGGCATAAGGGGTCTATGGACTTTGAATGTCTTTCACCCCTGCATAGACATGTGTGGGCCTATTTCAACAGCATAGGCCCTCATTAGCACAATATAACAGGGTATATACCTGGGACCTAACTTCACCTGTTTTAGCTATATGGTGGAGAGGTAGGTTCATGACATTTGATACCCCTTTGCCTATTAAACAGGATCCACACCTACCCACATCAATGGCCTGAGGACTGGTGGCTGCACCCATACCATCTTAACTACCTGTGATAGGGGTCCAAGAATAAGTGGTGCTTCCCAGTCCTTACAGCCAACAGCACTGGATGCCCATAGTCCAGCTGCAAAACCAACCCACCTAGACACTGTAGGGAACAGGGACACATTTTCCTCATAGACACTCAGGGGTGGTTTTCAGTCCCCTGTCTTGCTCAGTGTGTGACCCCCTATTACAGCCAGATACCTGTGTCTACACCAATTACCCCTGCTCATCTAGGACTGTGGGTGAGAGCCTGCACCACACATTTGGTGACCAACTACCTAGACACCTGAGCTGAACGCATATAAGAAAAGTAAATGGACTACTGGTCTCACATACCTAGTAAAGCTTTAGCCACTTGGTGACAGGACGTTAGAGCTTCCAAAATGCCAATAATCAAACTATCTCACTTGAGTAGCCTATTTGGGCATATCAAGATAAAACAAGAAGCTAGGAAACAGTAAGCAAACATATAATGAATACAATAACTTATTGATAGCTTGGAGACAACAGTCAATATCAAATCACATAAAGAGGCAGACAATGATGGCTTCAGCAAGCTCCCAAAATGAAGAATCAAGAAATCTGAATGAAGAGAATTTCCTGGAATTACTGGAGGTTAGAATATAAAAGATTAATATATAGAACCCTTCAGGAAATCAGGCAAAATGCAGAGCAAGCCAAGGAACACACAGACAAAGCAATAGAGGAACTTAAGAAGGTTAGAAAAGAGCATAATGACAAATTTAACAGGCTACAAGAATCCATAGAGAGACCGCAAACAGAAATCCAGAACAGTAACAATAAAATTTCAGAATTAGACAACTCAATAGAAAGTCATAGGAGCAAAATTGAGGCAATGGAAGTTAGAATTAGTGAGATTGTAGATAAACCACTTGACACCAACATATCTTGGGAAAAATCAGACAGAAAAAAAGAATTAAAAAATTAAGAAAGCCTAAGAACTATGGGTTTCCATTTTTGTTTTTGTTTTAAGAACTATGTGGGATTCTATCAAAAGGAATAACCTACAAGTGATTGGAGTACCAGAAAAGGGGGGGGTAATAGAAAATACAGAGAGAATTGTTGAAGATTTGTTGGCAGAAAACTTCCCTGATATCATGAAAGATGAGAAGGTATCCATTGAAGATGCTCATTGAACCCCACAAAAGGTAGATCCCAAAAGAAAAGCACCAAGACATAATCAAACTTACCCAAAACAAAGGTAAAATGGAATTTTAAGAGTAGCTAGGTATAAATGAAAGTCACCTACAAGGGAGAGTCAATAAGACTAAGCTTTGGCTACTCAGCAGAAACCATGCAGGCAAGAAGACAATAGGAAGACATACATAAAGCCTTGAAGGAAAAAAAAAAATGCCAGCCAAGAATTATATATCCAGCAAAACTCTCTCAAATATGAAAGCAAAATTAGGACATTTCCAGATAAGCAGAAGTTTATGGAATATGCAAAAACCAAATCAAAATTATAAGAATATTAAAGGGAGTCCCCTGGTTAGAAAATCAATAGCATCAGATAACAACCCAAGACTAGAACACAGGACAGAATAACCAGATATCAACCCCGATAGGGAAATCACAAAAACAAAGCTAAAACACTAAAACAGGGAAACAGAGACATCATTATGTAAAAGATAACAACGTTAAAACAAGAAAGAGGGACTAAAAAATGTAGTCATAGATCTTTCATATTCAGAGGATGTCAAGGCGATATAAAGAAATAAAAGATAGGTTTAAACTTAGAAAAAATAGGGGTAAATATTAAGGTAACCACAAAAGAAACTAACAATCATACACATCAAAATAAAAAACAAGAAAAACATAAAGACTCAGCAAATACAAAAACAACAAAAATGAAAAAGAGGAAAAGAAAATATATAAAGAAAAATGACTCAGCACAGAAAATTATTTGGAACAAAGAAACTGTCAACAACACAAAAAAAGACATCAAAATGACAGCACTAAACTCATACCTGTCAATAATTACCCTGAATGTAAATGGACCAAATGCATCAACAAAGAGACAGTGGCAAAAGGGATTAAAAAACACGACCCGTCGATATGCTGCCTACAAGAGACACACCTTAGACTTAAAAACACAAACAAACTAAAATTCAAAGGATGGAAAAAATATATCAAGCAAACAACAATCAAAAAAGACCAGGAATGACAATATTAATTTTTGACAAAATAGACTTTAAAGTAAAATCCACCACAAAAGATGTGGAAGGACATTATATAATGATTAAAGCATCTATACACCAGGAGGACATAACCATAATAAATATTTATGCACCCAACAACAGGGCTCCGAAATGCATAAATTCTAACAACATTGAAAAAAGAGACAGCTTTAAAAAACAGTAGGAGACTTGAACACACCGCTTTTGGTGAAGGACAGAACGTCGAGAAAGAAGCTCAATAAAGACACGGAAGACCTAAATGCCATAGTCAACCAACCGGACCTCATATACAGAACACTCCACCCAACAGCAGCCAAGTATACTTCCTTTCCCAATCCACATGGAACATTTTCCAGAATAGACGGCATATTAGGACACAAAGCAAGCCTTAACAGAATCCAAAACATCGAAATATTACAGAGCATCTTTTCTGACCATAAAGTCATAAAAATACAAATCAATAACAGAAAAAGCAAGTTAAAAAAGTCAAACACATGGAAACTGAACAACACCTTGCTCAAAAACTACTGGATTATAGAAGAAATTAAGGATGGAATAAAGAAATTCAGAGAATCAAATGAGAATGAAAACATCCTACCAGAACCTTTGGGACACAGCAAAAGCAGAGGGCAGAGGTCAGTTTATAGCAATAAGTGCACACATCCAAAAAGAAGGGCCAAAATCAAAGAATTAACCATACAACTTGAACAAATAGAAATAGTGCAGCAAAAGAAGCCCTCAGGCATTGGAAGAAAGCATATAGTAAAAATTAGAGCAGAATTAAATAGAGAATAGAAAAACAATTGAAAGAGTTAACAAGATCAAAGCTGGTTCTTTGAAGAGATCAACAAAATCAATAAACTACTGGCCAGACTGACAAAAGAAAACAGGAGAGGGAGCGAATAACCCGAATAAGAAATGAGATGGGCGATATCACAACAGACCCAACTGAAATCAAAAGATTCATAACAACACTATGAAAAATTGTACTCTAAGAAATTTGAAAACTTAGAGGAAATGGATAAGTTTCTAGAAACACACTACCTACCTAAGCTAACATAAACCAAGGTAGGACAACTAAATAAACCTATAACAAAAGAAGATATTGAAAAGGTAATAAAAAACTCCGAACAAAATAAAGCCCTGGCCCTGAAGGCTTCACTGGAGAATTCTACCAAACTTTCAGAAAAGAGTTAACACCACTACTACTAAAGGTATTTCAGAGCATAGAAAAGGATGGAATACTCCCAAACTGACTCTATGAAGCCAGCATAACCCTGATACCAAGAGCAAGTAAAAATACCACAAAAAAGGAAATTACAGACCAATATCCTACATGAACTAAGATGCAAAGTTCTTTAACAAAATTCAAGCCAATAAAATTCAACTACATATCAAAAAAATAATTCACCATGACCAAATGGGATTCATATCACGTATACAGGAATGGTTCAGCATTAGAAAAACAATCCATCATAAAAATAAAACAAAAGACAAGAATCACATGATCTGATCAACTGATGCAGGAAAGGCATTTGATAAAGTCCAACATCTATTCATGATAAAGACTCTCAGCAAAATAGGAATAGAAGGAAATTCCTCAACATAATACAGGGCATTTATACAAAGCCAACAGCCAACATCATCCTAAATGGAGAGAGTCTGAAAGCATTCCCCTTGAGAGCAGGAACCAGACAAGGATGCCCTTTATTACCACTCTTATTCAACATTGTGCTGCAGGTCCTAGCCCGAGCAATTAGGCTACAAAAAGAAATAAAGGACATCCAAATAGGTAAGTGAGAAGTAAAAGTATCTCTATTTGCAGATGATAGGATCTTATACACATAAAACCCTAAAGTATCCACAAAAAAACTACAAGACATTACTGCAAGAAACCAAAAGAGACCTACATAAATGGAAAAATATACCTTGTTCATGAATAGGAGGATGCAACTTTGTGAAAATATCTGTTCTACTCAAAGTGATCTATAGGTACAATGTAGTGCTGATCCAAATTCCAATGGCATTTTTTAATGAGATGGAGAAACAAATCACCAACTTCATATGGAAAGGAATGAGGCCCTGGACAAGTAAAACACTATTGAAACAGAAGAAGAAAGTAGGAGCCCTCACACTACCTGATCTTAGAACCTATTATACCGCTGCAGTAGTCAAAACAGCCTGGCACTGATACAGCAACAGATACATAGACCAATGGAAGAGAATTGAGAATCCAGATGTAAATTCATCCATTTTTGAGCAGCTGATATTTGACAAAGGCCCAAATTCCGTTAAATGGGGGAAAAGCAGTCTGTTTAACAAATGGTGCTGGCATACTGGGATATCAATCTGCAAAAAAATGAAACAAGTGCACAAAAACTAACTCAAAATGGAACAAAGACCTGAATATAAAATCTAAAACAATAAAGATCATGGATGAAAAAATAGGGACAATGCTAGGAGCCCTAATACATGGCATAAACAGTATAGAAAACATTACTAACAATGCACAAACACTAGAAGAGAAACTAGATAACTGGGAGCTCCTAAAAATCAAACACCTATGCTTATCCACAGACTTCACCCAAAGAGTAAAAAGACAATGTACAGACTAGGAAAAAGTTTTTGCCTATGACAAATATGATCAGCATCTAATCTCTAAAATCTATAAAATACTGAAAAGCCTCAACAACAAAAAGACAACCCAGTTAAAAAATGGAAGTAGGATATGAACAGGCACTTCACCAAAGAAGACATTCAGGCAGCTAACATATACATGAGGAATTCTCAAGATCATTAGCCATTAGAGAAATGCAAATCAAAACTGCAATGAGATACCATCTCAATTAAGGCTGGCATTAATCCCAGAAACACAAAATAATAAATGTTGGAGAGGTTGTGGAGAGACTGGAACACTTACATACTGCTGGTGGGAATGTAAAATGGTACAACTACTTTAGAAATCAATTTGGTTCTTCCTTAAAAAGCTAGAACTAGAAGTACCATACAGTCCAGCAATCCCACTCCTTGGAATATATCCTAAAGAAATAAGAGCCCTCACATGAATAGATATATGCAAACGCATGTTCATTGCAACGCTGTTTACAATAGCAAAAAGGTGGAAACAACCTAGGTGCCCATCAAGGATGAATGGATAAACCAGTTGTGGTATATTCACAAAATGGAACACTATGCAATGATAAAGAACAATGATAAATCTGTGAAACATAACATGGATCAATCTAGAAGGCATTATGTTGAGTGAAATTAGCCACAAAAAGACAAATATTGTATGAGACCACTATTGTAAGAACTCAAGAAAAAGTTTAAACACAGAAGAAAACATTCTTTGATGGTTACGAGGGTGGGGAGGGAGGGTGAGGGGTATTAACTAACCAGATGGTAGACAAGAATTATTTTAGGTGAAGGAAAGTAGGACACACAATACAGGGGAAGTGAGCACAATTGGGCTAAACCAAAAGCTAAGAAGTTTCCGGAATACAGCCAAACACTTTGAGGGACAGAGTATCAGGGGCGGGGTTCTGGGGACCATGGTTTCAGAGGACATCTAGGTCAATGGCCACAGGAAAGTTTACTAAGGAAACATTCTGCATCCCACTTAGGTGAGTGCTGTCTGGAGTCTTCAAAGCCAGCAAGCGGCCATCTAAGATGCATCAGTTCGTCTCAACCCATGTGGAGCAAAGGAGACTGAAGAACACCAAAGACACAAGGAAAATATGAGCCCAAGAGACAAAAAGGGCCACATAAACCAGAGACTCTATCAGCCTGAGACTGGAAGAACTAGATGGTGCCCAGCTACCAGCAATGACTGCCCTGACAAGGAACACAACAGAGAGTCCCTGATGAAGCAGGAGAAAAGTGGGGTGCAGAACTCAAATTCTAGTAAAAAGATCAGACTTAAATGGTCTGATTGAGACTGGAGGGACTCCAGAAGACACGGGCCCCAGACTCTCTATTATCCCAAAACTAACACCATTCCCGAAGCCAGTGCTTCAGACAAAGATTAGACTGGAGCATAAGACATAAAATGATACTGGTGAGGAATGTGTTTCTTAGCTCAAGTAGACACATGATACTAAGTGAGCAGCTCCTGTCCAGAGGCAAGATGAGCACGCAGAAGGGGGCAGTATCTGGTTGAATGGACATGTGAAATATAGGGTGGAGAGGAAGAGTGTGCTGTTACATTATAGGGAGAGCAACTAGGGTCACATAACAATGTGTGTATACGTTTTTATATGAGAAGCTGACTTGAATTTTAAACTTTCACTTAAAGCACAATTTAAAAAAAATGTTGAAAAGCAAGGATGTCACTTTGAGGACTAAAGTGTGCCTGACCAAAGCCATGGTATTTTCAGTCACCTCATATGCATGCAATAGCTGGAGAGGGAATAATAAGGATAACTGAAAAAGAACTGTTGCCTTTGAATTACAGTATTGTCAAAGAGTATTGAATATACCATGGACTGCCAGAGGAGCAAACAAGTCTGTCTTGGAAGTGGTATAGCCAGAATGCTCCTTAGAAGCAATGATCGCAAGACTTTGTCTCAAGTACTTTGGACATGTTATCAGTAGTGACCGGTCCCTGGAGAAGGACATCATACTTAGTAAAGTGGAGGATCATTGAAAACGAGGAAGACCCTCAAAAAGATGGACTGACACAGTGGCTCCATCAGTGGGCTCGATCATAGCCAACATTGTGAAGATGGCACAGGACTGGGCAGTGTTTCGTTCTGTTGTACTTACGGTCACTACGAGACAGAACCAACTCCATGACATCTAACAACAACATATATATATATATATAAATTATATGTTTATGTTTGTATGTGTGTATATATATATATTGCACATACATAGTCATACATATATAAAATAGTTTTGAGATTTGGTGCTACCTGTAACTTTGGGAATGTTGGTGCTATTGATAGAGTAGCAAAGGGGAAGGCTGAGACAGTTTCTTAGAGAAGATTAGTAGTTGTGTTTGGATTTGTTAAGTGTGAAATGATAGGTGAATATCAACATTGGAAGGTCTTGAAATCAGTTAACTGTAAAGTGGCTAGTATTTTGGTGAGAAGTTGGGGTTACTGGAATCATGTAAATGGAGCAACTCAATTCAGCAAGAGTCAAAGTATAGAAAGATGAGGAAGGTGGCATGATTTGGATATTGAGAAATAACTGCAGGTATTTTATAGGTAAGAGGGCAAAGAATCCTCTAGGAAGAGCCAGAAGTAGTACAGTATTCCAGAGAGGTAGGTGTAGAATATATACATCTGGGTTGTGGCATCTCTGCAAACCCTAAGCAGTGAAGAACTTTCAATAAAGCGAGAATGGAGCCTGAACAAAGGGTTTTGAATTTGATAAACTAGAAATTACTGAAGCTACTCAAGAATACTCAACTTCTGTGAGAGTGGTAGAGATAGCAGTTAGATTATCAGAAGTTAAGTATTTATCTTGGGTGTTATTTACACTTCATTAAAAAAAAAAATTTTTTTATACTTCCCAAAATGGCACCTTTCAATATGAAATTACCAGGGAACAAAATAATTAAAAAATATTGCTTGAGAACCGAATAGAATGAGCAAAATATATTTGAGAAGAATAAATTACTGCTGTATAGCATTGAATTTATGTTTGAGCTTTAGGAGACATAAGGTTAAAAAGGAAATAAATTGGAAAATGTCATCGATCAATAAATAGAGGTTTATGTTAAGAAGCAGATTGTTTATCCTGGCACCAATTTTGAATGCCAACCATAATTTATCTTATGGATCTTTATATGAGGAATAATAGATAAGAAAATTAATGATGTTTCCTACTATGGCTTTGCAAAAAGTAAACTCATTCTTTGTGTGTACATATTATATAATTTATCCCTCTGTAAAGGCAGAAAATATGTTTTTCTCGTACTTGTGGGTGATAAGTTTACTCAGAGCAAGGGACAAATATTTAGTCTCAGGCAAGTAGTGTATAGTTTTATGCAACATTCAGTCCCAGTGGATAACTGGAATGATAAATAAAAAACAGAGCTAGAATCACAGTTGTACAGATGAGCCAAATTCTGATGTTTAGGAGACTGATACTTGGAAGACATCCAGGAGACCAAGGCTTACCTTTATGCCAACCAAACACTAGTCCCAAGGCAAAAAGCAAAAACAAACCAAACCTAGTGCTATTGGATTGATTCTGACTCATAGGAACCTCATAGTTTCCAAGGCTGTGAATGTCTGTAAATGTCTGGAAGCAGACTGCCACACCTTTCTCCCATGGAGCTGCTAGTGGTTTTGAATTGCCGACTTTTAGGTTAGCTATCAGTCGCTTTGGAAGCCCTGGTGGTGTAGTGGTTAAGTGCTATGGCTGCTAATCAAAGGGTCTGCAGTTTGAATCCACCAGGCGCTCCTTGGGAACTCTATGGGGCAGTTCTACTCTGTCCTATAGGGTCACTATGAATCGGAATTGACTCGATGGCACTGGGTTTGGTTTTTTGGTATCAGTCGCTTTACCCATTGCACCACCAGGGTCTGTAGTCTCCAGGCAGCAACATTAATTTCAGTTTCAATGATTCTGTGAGAGTAGAGTGGGAATCTGAATGTATTCTTGTTTTAGTTAGGATTGGTCCAGGGAGAAAGAGCCCTGGTGGTGCAGTGGGTAAAGTGCTCAGTGGCTAACCAAAAGGTTGGTGGTTTGAACCCACCAGCCACTCTGCAGGAGAAAGATGTAGCAGTATGCTTCCATAAAGATTAAAAGTCCTATGGGGCAGTTCTGTGGTGTCATGTAGGGTTGCTATGAGTCAGAATTTACTTGACAACAGTGGGTTTGGCTGTTCCAGAGATTAGTTGAATGGACTTAGAGCTTGTATTGAGTACAGTCAGAGAAAGCAAATACTGAAGAAAAATTTTATTTGCAAGCCTGGTTTCAATGAGTAATGTATTGGCATGAATTTTTTTTTTAAAGCCATATATGTGAACTCTTAAATTGTGCAGATCTTTAGATACCAGAAATTAATTTTGTTTATGGGTTAGAAGAAACCTTTTTTTTCTATCTTAAATGGTTTACTTTTCTGGTCTGTTAGTCTAGTCTGTATGTTCAGACTTGGGTGCAACAATTTTGAGTAGGATCTGGGTAAATTTAAGGATTATAGATCATTTTCACTCATTTCCTCAAATATCCATCTTTAGGATGAATATAAACAAAGAAGAAATGAATTAACTATTTGAAAAAAACAAGAGCAGCAACAACAAAAACGCTTCTTGATTAAAGAGGTAAGTGAAATTCCCTATAAATTTACCATACAGTTTGTCATTTGTCAGCATTCTCCTGTGATGAAAACATTTCACCAGAGATTTTATTTGATTTGATACAGGTAGTTATTTCTTGCACAATGGGATACTGCATGGTGTAAAATCAGGAAAGGTCTGCGTTAGGGTTGTATCCTTTCACCATACTTATTCAATCTGTATGCTGAGCAAATAATCTGAGAAGCCAGAGTATATGGAGAACTCAGCATCGGGATTGGAAGATAATTAACAGCCTGCAATACGTAGATGACACAACCTTGCTTGCTGTATCAAAGAGGACTTGAGGCACTTACTGACAAATATCAAAGACTACAGCTTTCAGTACGGATTACACCTCAACATAAAGAAAACAAAAAGCCTCATAACTGGACCAGTAAGCAACATCATTATAAATGGAGAAAATACTGAAGTTGTCAAGGATTTCATTATGCTTGGATCCACAGTCAACATCCATGGAAGCAGCAGTTAAAAAATCAGACAGTGTATCATGTTGGGCAAATCTGCTGCAAAAGACCTCTTTGAGGTCTAAGGTATAATGTGTGCCTGACCCAAGCCATGGTATTTTCAGTTGCCTCATATGCATGACATTTTGGTCAAAGATTTTATAGAAGAATCCTGATCAAATGGGGGAAAATACAGAACAGACACAATTTTTTGTAGACTCCAGACTTTCTGAAGCCATAGAGGGTGGATGAACCCCTGAAACCATTGTCCTGAGATAATCTTCAAACCTTAAATTAAAAATATTCCCAGAGGAGGCAGGCCGAAGATGGCAGAATAGCCAGATGCTTCCTACAATCCTTCTTACAACAGAGACCCAAAAAAACAAGTTAAATGATTACATTCATGACAAGCTAGGAAACCTGAGGAACATCAAAGGCAAAGTTAGAAAACAGACTGAGCAGCAGGGGGAGGGAGAGATGGTTCAGAAGTGGAGAGGAGTTACCAGAACTGAATTGCCAGGATCCCTCAGGCACCATTCCTGGCAGCGGCTGCAGTGGGCTTGTACTAGCATTCGGCCACAGTTTCCTCAGGAAGAAGCAGCCAGCCACACAGCCTACTCACAAGAGCGGCGCTCTTGGCAAAACTAAGTACTCACATATATTTTACCAAGTCCCCAACCCCCAAGCCAGCTTCAGTGGCAGTTGATTTTCCTGGGCCTGAGATAGGTCCTGTTGAGTATCCTGAGCCTTCCTCCCGATCTTGGAGTAGGAATAATTTTACAATTGGAGGAAAAGATAATTTGCCAGCTCCACTAACTGGGAGAGCTCAGTATGGAATCAGTTCCTGTCCAGGCACAAATGGTCCATGGACTTCGAATATCTTTCTTCCCTGCATGGACCTCTATGGGCCTATTTCAGGAGAACAGGCCCTTGTTGGCAGACTGCTACAATTTCAGCTGTGTGGTGAAGTGGTGCGTGTTTGATATTTGGACCTGCTTTGCCCATTAAACAGGGTCCTTACCTACCGACATCAGGGGCAATAAGGACTCAGGTCACCCAGCCACCCATGACAGGGGTCCAAGGATAACTTGTACCTCCCAGTCCTTACAACCAAAATCATCAGGTGCCCATGGTCTGACTGCAGAACCCACCCACCTGTACGCTCTAGGGAACTGGGATGCGCTGTCCTCACAGATACTTGGGGGATGGTTCTCAGCCCCCTGCCTTGTTCAGAGCATGACCACTGCTGCAACCAGATACCGGTACATACACCAATCACCCCTGCCCCTCTAAGACTGTAAGATGGAGCCTGTATCACACACTTGATGATCAGCTACCTGGACACCTGAGCTGAATTCATACAAGAAAACTGAATGGACTTCTAGACTGATATACCTGATAACAGCTCTAGCCATTTGATGACAGGTATTCAGAGCTCCAAAGGCATAAATAATCAAGCTAGCTCACTCAGGCAACCCATTTGGGCATAACAAAACAAAGCAAGAAGCTAGGATACAGTAAGCAAACATAAAATAAACTAATACAATAACTTATAGATGGACCGGAGACAACAGTCAATATCAAGTCACATAAAGAAACAGACCACGATTGCCTCAACAAGCTCTCAAAACAAAAAATCAATGGATCTTTAGGATGAAGGTGCCTTCCGAGTATGACCGGATGCAGAATTGAAACGATTAATATATAGAACTCTTCAAGACATCAGGAAGGAAATCAGGCAATATGCAGAATAAGCCAAGGAATACACAAGTTGCTGAAGAAATTAAAAAGCTTATTCAAGAACATAATGAAAAATTTAATAACCTTCAAGAATCCATAGAGACAGCAATCAGAAATTCAGAAGATTAACAATAAAATTACAGAATTAGACAACTCAATAGAAAGTCAGAGGAGCAGAATTGAGCAAGTAGAATGCAGAAGTGGTGAGCTTGAAGATAAAGCACTTGGCACCAATATATTTGAAGAAAAATAAGATAAAAGAATTAAAAAAAAAAAGGAAGAAACCTTAAGAATTATGTGGGACTCTATCAAGAGAAATAACCTACGAGTGATTGGAGTACCGGAACACGAAGGGAGAACACAAAATACAGAGAGAATACTTGAAGATTACCTGGCAGAAAACTTCCCTGACATAGTGAAAGATGAGAAGATATCTATCCAAGATGCTCATCGAACTCCACAGAAGGTAGATTTTAAAAGAAAGCCACCAAGACATATCATAATCAAACTTGCCAAAACCAAAGATAAAGAGAGAATTTTAAGAGGGGCTAGGGGTATACAAAAAGTTACCTACAAAGGAGTCAATAAGAATAAGCTCAGACTACTCGGCAGGAACCAAGCAGGTGAAAAGGCAGTGGGATGACTTATATAAAACATTGAAGGAAAAAAAATAGCCAACCAAGAATCGTATATCCAGCAAAACTGTCTCTCAAATATGAAGGTGAAATTAGGACATTTTTAAATAAACAGAAGTTTAGGGAATTTGTAAAAACCAAACCAAAACTACAAGAAATACTAAAGGGAGTTCTTTGGTTAGAAGATCAATAATATCAGGTATTACCCCAAAACACTGGACAGAGCAATCAGATGTCAACCCAGACAGGGAAATGACAAAAATAAATCAAGATAAAAAAATGCTCAAAACAGGGAAAGAGTGATGTTATGTAAAAGAAGACATTAAAACAATAAAGAGGGACTAGGAAGTCATAGATCTTTCATATGGAGAAGAAGACAAGGTGAAATGAAGAAATAATAGTTAGGCTTAAACTCAGAAAAATTGGTAACCACAAAGGAGACTACCTATCCTTCTCACCAAAATAAAATACAAGAAAAAAATAGAGACTCAGCAGAAACACAATCGACAACAATGAATAAGAGGAAAAGATGGTATATAAACTACCTAGCACAAAAAATTAAGTGGGAAAAAGAAACTGTCAACGACACACAAAAACATCAAAATGACAGCATTAAACTCATACCTATCTGTAATTATGCTGAATGTAAGTGGACGAAATGTACCAATAAAGAGACAGAGAGTGGTAGAATTGATTAAAAAAACGTGATCCGTCTATATGCTGCCTATAAGAGACACACGTTAGACTTAGAGACACAAACAAACTAAAACTCAAAGGATGGAAAAAATATATCAAGGAAACAATCAAAAAAGAGCAGGAGTGGCAGTATTAATTCCCGACAAAATAGACTGTAAAGTTAAATCCACCACAAAGGACAAGGAAGGACACTATATAATGATTAAAGGGACAGTGTACCAGGAGGGTATAACCATATTAAATATTTTTGCACCAAATGACAGGGCTGCAAGATACATAAAACAAACTCTAACAGCATTGAAAAGTGAGATAGACAGCTCCACAATTATAGTAGGAGACTTCAACACACCACCTTTGGTAAAGGACAGGACATCCAGAAAGAAGCTCAATAAAGACATGGAAGATCTAAATGCCACAATCAGCTAACTCGACTTCATAGACATATACAGAACACTCCACCTAACAGCAGCCAAGTATACTTTCTTTTCTAGTGCACATGGAACATTCTCTAGAATAGACCACATATTAGGCCATAAAACAAGCCTTAGCAGAATCCAAAAAATCGAATATTACAAAGCATCTTCTCTGACCATAAGGCCATAAAAGTAGAAATCAATAACAGAAAAAACAGGGAAAAGAAATCAAACACTAGGAAACTGAACAATACCCTTCTCAAAACGACTGGATTATAGAAGACATTAAGGATGGAATAAAGAAATTCATAGAATCTAATGAGAATGAAAACACTTCCTTCCTATCAGAACCTTTGGGACACAGCAAAAGCAGTGTTTAGAGCTCAATTTATATCAATAAATACACACATATAAAAAGAAGAAAGGGTCAAAATCAAAGAATTGTCCTTACAACCTGAACAAATAGAGGGCAACAAAAGAAACGCTCAGGCACCAGAAGAAAGGAAATAAGAAAAATTAAACAATTAGAGCAGAATTAAATGAAATAGAAAGCAGACAAACAATTCAAAGAGTTATGAAGACCAAAAGCTGGTTCTTTGAAAAAATTAAGCAAATTGATAAACCATTGGGCAAACTGACAAAAGAAAAACAAGAGACAAAGCAAATAACCTGAAAAGAAATGAGATGGGCAATATTACAACAGACTCAACTGAAATTAAAAGAGTCATATCAGATTACTACAAAAAATTGTACTCTAATAAATAAATTTGAAAACCTAGAAGAAATGGACGAATTCCTAGAAACACACTGCTTACCTAAACTAACACAAACAGAGGTAGAACAAATAAATAGACCATAACAAAAGAAGAGATTGAAAAGGTAATTAAAAAACTCCCAACAAAAAAAAAACCCTGGCTCTGAATGCTTCACTGCAGAGTTTTACCAAACTCTCAGAGAAGAGTTAACACCACTACTACCAAAGGTGTTTCAGAGCGTAGAAAAGGACAGAATACTCCCAAACTCATTCCATGAAGCCAGCATATCCCTGATACCAAAATCAGTAGAGACATCAAAAAAAAAAAAAATTACAGATCTATATCCTTCATGAACTTTGATGCAAAAATCCTCAAGCAAATTCTAGCCAAAAGAATTCAACTACATATCAAAAAAATAATTCACCACGACCAAGTGGGATTCACACCAGGTATGCAGGGATGCTTCAACATTAGAAAAACAATTAATATAATCCATCATATAAATAAAACAAGAGACAAGAACCACATGATTTTATGAATTGATGCAGAAAAGGCATTTGATAAAGTTCAACACCCATTCATGATAAAAACTCAGCAAAATAGGAATTGAAGGAAAATTCCTCAACATAATAAAGGGCATCTTTATACAAAGCCAACAGCCAACATCATCCTAAATGGAGAGAATCTGAAAGCATTCTCCTTGAGAACGGGAACCAGACAAGGATCCCCTGTATCACCTCTCTTATTCAACACTGTGCTGGAGGTCCTAGCCAGAGCAATTAGGCTAGATAAAGAAATAAAGGGCATCTAGATGGGCAAGGAAGAAGTAAAAGTATCTCTATTTGCAGATGACATGAGGGTTGGAGTGGGTATGGTCTTATACACAGAGAACCCTAAAGAATTTTCAAGAAAACTATTGAAACTAATAGAAGAATTCAGCAGAGTATCAGGATACAGGATAAACATATAAAAATCAGTTGGATTCCTCTACACCAACAAAAAGAACATTGAGAAGGAAATCAACAAATCGATACCATTACAGTAGTCCCGAAGAAGATAAAATACTTAGGAATAAATCCTACCAGAGATGTAAAAGACCTATACAAAGAAAACTACAAGACACTACTGCAAGAAACCAAAAGTGACCTACATAAGTGGAAAAACATACCTTGCTTGTGGATAGGAAGAATTAACATTGTAAAAATATCTGTTCTACCAAAAGCGATGTATAGATACAATGCAACCCTGATTCAAATTCCAATGACATTTTTTAATGAGATGGAGAAACAAATCACCAACTTGATATGGAAGGGAAAAAGGCCCCGGATAAGTAAAGCATTACTGAAAAAAAGAATAAAATGGGAGGCCTCACTCTACCTGATTTTAGAACCTATTATACCACCACAGTAGTCACAACAGCCTGGTACTGGTACAACAACAGATGCTTAGACCAATGGAACAGAATTGAGAATCCAGACATAAATCCATCCACATATGAGCAGTTGATATTTGAAAAAGGCCCAAAGTCAGTTAAATGGGAAATGATAGTCTGTTTAACAAATGATGCTGGCTTAACTGGATATCCATCTGCAAAAAAATGAAACAAGAGCCATACCTCATACCGTGCACAAAAACTAACTCAAAATGGATCAAAGACCTGAGTATAAAATCTAAAACGATAAAGATCATGGAAGAAAAAATAGGGACAATGCCAGGAGCCCTAATACATGGTATAAACAGTATACAAAATATTACTAACAACGCAGAAGAAAAACTAGTTAACTGGGAGCTCCTAAAAACCAAACACTGATGCTCATCCAAAGACTTCACCAAAAGAGTAAAAAAATTACCCATAGATTTGGAAAAAGTTTTTACTGAAGACATTTCTGATCAGCGTTTGATCTCTAAAATCTTCATGATACTGCAAAAACTCAACTACTAAAAGACAAATGACCAAATTAAAAAATGGGCAAAGCGTATGAACAGACAGTTCACTAAAGAAGGCATTCAAGTTGCTAACAGATACATGAGGAAATGCTCACGATCATTAGCCATTAAACCAAAACCAAAACCAAACCCAGTGCCATCGAGTTGATTCTGACATATAGAGACCCCATAGGGCAGAGTAGAACTGCCCCATAGAGTTTCCAAGGAGTGCCTGGTGGATTTGAACTGCCGACCCTTTGGTTAGCAGCCGAACTTAACCACTACGCCACCAGGGTTTCCCATTAGCCATTAGACAAATGCAAATCAAAACTACAATGAGATTCTATCTCACTCCAACAAGGCTGGCATTAACCCAAAAAACACAAAATTATAGATGTTGGAGAGGTTGTAGAGAGACTGGAACACTTATACACTGCTGGCGAGAATGTAAAATGGTTCAACCACTTTGGAAATCGATTTGGCACCGCCTTAAAAAAAAAAAAACTAGAAATAGAAGTACCATATGATCCAGCAATCCCACTGCTTGGAATATATCCCAGAGAATTAAGAGCCTTTACAAGAACAGATATACGCACACCTGTGTTCATTGCAGCACTGTTTACAATAGCAAAAAGATGGAAGCAACCAAGGTGCCCATAAATGGATGAATGGATAGATTATGGTATATTCACACAATGGATTGCTGCACATCGATAAAGAACAATGATGAATCCATGAAACATTTCATAACATAGAGGAATCTGGAAGGCATTATGCTGAGGGAAATTAGTTGCAAAAGGACAAATATTGTATAAGACCACTTTTATAATAACTGGAGAAATAGTTTTAAACAGAGAAGAAAATATTCTTTGATGGGTATGAGAGGGGTGAGGCAGGGAGGGACGGAGAGAGGTTTTCACTAATTAGGTAGTAGATGAGAACTGTTTTAGGTGAAGGGAAAGACAACGCACAGTGCAGGCAAGGTCAGCACAACTGGACTAAAGTAAAAGCAAAGAGGTTTCCTGAATAAAGTGAATGCTTCAAAGGCTAGCATAGCAGGGGCGGGGATTTGAGGACCATGGTTTCAGGGGACGTCTAAGTCAGTTGGTATAATAAATTCTCTTAAGAAAACATTCTGCATCCCACTTTGGAGAGTGGCTTCTGGGATCTTAAATGCTAGCAAGCGGCCATCTAAGATGTACCAATGGGTCTGAACCTACCTGGACAAAGGATAATGAAGAATTAAAGAAACAAGGTAATTATGAGCCCAAGAGACCGAAAGGACCGCATAAACCAGAGACTACAGCAGCCTGAGACCAGAAGAACTAAATGGTACTTGGCTACAACCAATGACTGCCTTGACAGGGAACACAACATAGAAACCCTGAAGAAGCAGGAGAGCAATGGGATGTAGACCCCAAATTCTCGTAGAAAGACCAGGTTTAATGGTCTGACTGAGACTAGAAGCACCCTGGTGGTCATGGCCCCCAGGCCTTCTGTTAGCCCAAGACAGGAACCATTCCCAAAGCCAACTCTTCAGACACAGATTGTACTTTACTATAGGATAGAAAATGATACTGGTGAAGAATGAGCTTCTTGGATCAAGTAGACACATGAGGCTATGTTGGCATGTCCTGTCTAGAGGGGAGATGAGAGAGCAGAGGGGGTCAGAAGCTGGCAGAATAGACACGAAAAGAGAGAGTGTAGGGAAGAAGTGTGCTGTCTCATTAGGGGGAGAGCAATTAGAGGTATATAGCAAGGTGCATATCAATTTTTGTATGAAAGACTGACTTGATTTGTAGACTTCCACTTACAGCACAATAAAAATTTAAAAAACAAAATTCCCTGAAGTCTTCATAACACCAAAGATTACTTTTTTAATAAAGCATGTCTGCTTTGAGCATTGCGCTCTTTTAAGATACATCTATATGGCATCAAATTGACAACCACAACTTGAAAGATTAGATAGAAAACTTAGGGGGCAGTGAGTTTATGTTAATGGGGGAGGAGCAACTCAGAAAAGGAGTGTCAGAGTGCTTGCACAACTCAAAGAATGTAATTTAAAAAAAAAAAAATTTTTTTTTTTTTAGTGTCGCTGAATTGTATGTGTACAAACTTGAATTGATGTACGTTCTGCTGTGTGTATGCTCAACAACAAAGAATAAAATAGATTATAAAAAAATAAAGTGGCTCCACATCGCAGATACCCCCCCAAAACAAAACACTTTTACTAAAGAATTCTTGATATACCATAAAATTCATCTGTTTTAAGCATACAATTTCATGAATTTTAATAAATTTTTCCATATGTGTCACCATCATCATAATCCAGGCCTAAAACATTCTCATCACCCAAATAAGGTGCTGTGTGCAGTTTACAGTTAATGCCAGTTAGCTTTTTTTTTTAATTACCATAGGTGTAACTGTGACTTTGTGTTGAAGTTGTAGAGAAGCACAGTTTACCGTTTTTTTTTTTTCCTCTTTCTTTGTAAGAAGCAGTTAAAGCCAAGTGAAGAGGGTCTTGGATTATTGTAGCAAAAGAAACCAGTACTCTCTTCCCCTCTGGGGCATGGGGGGCTGTTCATGTCATGCTAGGACTCTGCTCTCTTCCATCACATGTGCTGCTTCTTTCTGTTTAACCACTGCTCCTCCTCCTACTCTTCCCATACTGCAGCACAAGTCCTATATATACATATACATGTACATATACATGTACGTATACATATACATGGGAGCCCTGGTGGTGCAGTGGTTAAAAGCTATGGCTGTTAACCAAAAGGTTGGCAGTTTGAATCTACCAGGTGCTCACTGGAAACCCTATGGGGCAGTTCTACTCAGTCCTATAGGGTCACTGTGAGTCAGAATTGACAGCAATTTTTTTTGTCTGTTTTATATATATATATATATGTATGTATATTTTACTGTTCCTTTTATTTGAACTTTTTTTAAATTTGAATACATGCACTCAGCTAGCCTGTTCTCGACTTATTAAAAAAAAAAAATTTTTCCCCCCACTGTGCCTGTTGAAGGAGTCCTCATCCCTCTCAGCTCCCTGGGGTACAAGGAAAAACCTTTTTTATTTCTTTGGACCTTTATCTTAGTTTCTCACTGAATTTTTTGTAGAGTATTTACATGCAATGGAAGAGAGCAGAGTATGACAAGACCACCGTATGTAGTCATATCATGATCTACTTTGTCTAGATGTTATAACAAGATTGGCAGGGGGAGGGAGAATATAAATTTGTACTACCAGGAACTAAAATTTAATTAGTATAGTACAATGTTTACTACTTTTAATAAAGTGTATTAATGACCAAACTTCAGGAGATCCAAAATCCATTTTATGAATGCTAACCAAGGATTATCACTCATACTCATAGCGACCCTATAGGACAGAGTAGACTGCCCCATAGAATTTCCAGGGAGCACCTGGTGGATTTGAACTGCTGACCCTTTGGTTAGCAGCCGTAGCACTTAACCACTATGCCGTTTTTTTTTTTTTTTTTTAAACCAAGGATTGGAGCCCTGGTGGCCCAGTGGTTAAGAGTTGTGGGGCAGTTCTACTCTGGCTTATAGGGTCACTATGAGTTGGAATCGACGCGATGGAAGCGGGCTTGGTTTTGTTTTCTTTTTTTAACCGAAGATTCCTTGGGCTGTAAATGTTTGCTGTGTTAGAGTTTCCTTATTAAGAGGTTGTGATTTTTGTGCTATTTTTCTACAGATGCTTCTGTTTGTTTTGATTTCTTTTATATCCATTGTCTGCCTCACCACCTTTTAGTTTTTTTTTTTTAAGTCTATGGTTTTACAGTCTACAAATATGGAATAAAAAGTTGGAATAATAGTGTTTTACTAAAGCCTTCTAAATTTTCACAAAAACCTTCCAAATTTTCCAAAGCAAAATTAAAAAGAAAAAAAAAAGTCCTGATTAAAAATGAATTCTGATTCTTTGCTCCAAATGAGCAATGAAAACCTGTGGTATATGACATGAAAATGCAGTGTTTTAAGCAATCAGGTTTATTTACATTAATTCATATAACCCATTATGTTTCATTTTTATTTGCCAGGGGGTATTATACACTGTTCTGACTATTCTGATAGAATGCTCTCTCCCTAATTTCTGAAATACATTTTGTCTATGATATAAAATTATGGTAAGTATTTATCAAAACAGGACTAACTTCAGTAAATCTGTTCGCCAAATAAAAACATATTAAAAATTTAATTTTTTAATTGTGATAGGCTTAAATATGTTGTAGACATCCTAAACTAAAAAAGTTTGCAACCACAGAATGTGTAAATTAGTACTAATTATAAACCTTACAGATAGATTTTCTAGAAAATAACTGTTTTTTTCTTATTTTGTGGTTTTATGTGCAGAATCTTAGCAGCTGTTATAATTGGGAAATCCATTATCCAGAATTCTGTTTATCTAGTAATATAATTGATGCTTACGAAATAAATCACATGCATATATGCACATAGACTGTCAAACGTAATTTTAATATCCTTTTTATTTAAAGTAATAATATCTGTATTCTTTAAAAAAAGTGTCTAAAAATTCTAGTGAATGATTGTGAAGTCTAGAGGTAAGTTCTGTAGTTTTAAAGTGTTTCTTTGAACATTTATTTTAAATATTTGTTATGTATCATATCTGAAAAGGAAATAAGTATGCAAAATGAAGAATTTTTATTTCTTAATACATCGCCTTTTTTAAATGGAAAAAGTTGGGAAAAAGATGAGACTTTTATAATTGATATATTGTCCTTTGTAAATACATGATTGTTACAGTATGATTAAAAAGGTATAACTTTGAAATTAGTACTTCAGTAGATATAAATTCATTAAAGGTTTACTAACAGTGACACTGATTTCTTATAACTGCAGAACTTTTTTGTAGCTTTAATTGGAGCCCTGATGCTTTGTGTAATGTGTTGTTGTACTTAAATTTGTCTTTTGAACATTGTATTATTATTTAAACTTGAAAATGTACACATTTGTATGTACATTTCACAAAATAGTTAAAAAATTTTTAAAGTCCAAAGGGAACAAAATGGGTGCCACAAACAGTTAAGCACTGGGCTAGTAACCAAAAGGTTAGCAGTTCAAACTCACCCAGAGGAACCTTGGAAGAAAGGCCTGGTGACCTGGTTCTGAAAAGTCACAACCAAGAAGACCCTATGGAGCTCAGTTCTGCTCCGACACACATACTGTGAGTCAGAATCGACTCAACGGCAAGTGGTTAAAAAGGAACAGAAGTGACTGGATCACTTTTTTTTGTGTGTGTGGTTATGCTTAAAATTGTCAGCTCTTGGTAAACAGGCTTTTACCTAGCTAGGGATTTTTGGCTTCCCTTGGTGGGCTGTAGAATCACCTGGCCTGTAGTTGCAGAGATATGATTCAGATGGTAGGCTGGAAAGCCTGGGAAATTTTGTTATTCTAGCTATTTTGGTATACAGTAAAGAATGAGACACAAAACTAGATGTTACATGAGTCAGTATAAAACAAAATATGAAAAATCTCCACTTATCTAAAATAATTGGGAAATGTGACAAAACGATTAGCTGAATTGTCTAAATAACTAAAACATTATGATCTGAATGTAGAATACTAGTTTTTTTAAAAATGGAAAAAGTAGTTAATTATACTTATTTCTATATCTTTTTTTTTTCTATATCTTAGTGATAATAAGTTAATCTTTACTTTGGATAGCAATAGCTAGTACTATATTATAATGTTCTGTTATGGAATCTGTTTTTTAAAGTATGAAGTTTTTTATATATGGCAAATATTGTTGGCAGAGGTGACTATTAATATAATAAATAATATGTAAGTATTAATGTAGTATATGGAAAAGAAAAAGAATGCTTATAAGATTATTTAATTTATTTTAGAATTTATATTGCACCAACTGAAATAATCAATGAAAATAATTTAAAAGATTAGATACAGATAAAACAAAAATTAGTTAAATAGAACTGAAAAATATGTTTCTAGGCACCTGGGATAAGATTCCATATTTGAGTATTAGCTTAACTCTCAATGTCCTGACAGATAAGAAATGGGTAAACTTTGGAGTAAGCTTTCTTATTTAATGGTAAAAGGAACCACAGAGAATTCTTTGGACTTTTTTATTTTTTTCATTCCTGGCACTATAGATCTGGATATGGGGTTAACCACTGGCTTCTTTTTATCATAAGAGAATTTCATACAAACTAGGTAAAGAATTTATTTTTATAGATCCTGTAAATTTTTATAGAACCTCTGCAATGAGAAAACTACAAAATACATCCCCAAATATTTGAGAATATGACCAAAGGTTAAAATATTTTGAAAGCTCACTTACTATATTTATTATTATCAGTATACTTTTGGAAGGTTACTTTTTATCTTAAGTTGTTAATTAAGCTAAATACTTACATTAGTGACACTTTTCCTACAGGGATTACTATGTGCCAGACACTGTATTAAATGCTTTATGCCAACTAATTTATTTAATATTCATAACAATTCTATGAGCTAAATACTATTTACTGTCCTCATTTTCCAAATGAGGAAACTGAGGCACAAAGAAAATATGCAATTTGTTCAAGGTCACATTGCTCAGAACAACATTTTTATTTCAGATTTCTCTCTTTCTCCCTGGTTTCTAAGCTTGAAAAACCAAAACACCTTCAAAACATAGAAGGTTATTTCTTTTAAATATAATAGCTTGTCAGCTCTTTGAGATCAGGATTTTCTTTTTCACAGCAAAAAACCTTGTACTTGGTGATGTTAAATAAATATTAGTTGAATTCAAAGGCTAAATGACAAAAAAAAAAAAAAGCAGAACAGTCTGTTTTAAGAGGATGATAACTTGGAAAGATAAAGAGAATATAAGAAAAATTTGAGAAAGTTGAAGCATTTAGCTATCTTTGTTTCTGGTTAAAAACAAAGAAATATGGTAAAAATAAGCTGGGATAAATGGAAAGCCTGTGAAAAAGAATAAGATGAAACCAAATCGAACTCTACATAGCTTTAATATATTCCATTTGAGGGGAAAACAAATGTGTTCTGTGATAAGTGGCCTGCAAAGATAGCCCCAATGAACTATGCCTTTTCCTGGTATTCATTCACCTCCCAAAGTGAAACTGGGGTTGTGACTGTCTCTAAGCAATAGAATGTGGCTGAGATGAAGTTGTGCTAATTGGATCAAAGCCTTAAGAACATTTACTTGTAAGGTTCTCTTTTTATACTTTTGGAAGCCTTAGTCACCCATGTAGAATGTCTAGCTACCCTGTTACAGATGGATAGATTACATAGAGAGGAATTGTGAAAATAAAGAGATCCTGAGACAACATGGAGAGAGAGAGGCCCATCCATCCCAGTATCCCAGTTGAATTCAACCTTGCAGCTATCCTTGATAAGGCACCAGATATATGAATGAGTCACCTGTATGTGCCACCTCAATTAAGATCACACAAAATGGCAGTTCCAGCCGACATTCCTTGGAGAATGAAATAGGAGAACTTTCTTGGATACCCACTGAAATGATAACCCTTAGGATAAAAGTATCAGGGCAAAGCTGATGCCTATGAGGCGAAGGTCAAATATACTGCCATTCTCTAACTTTTCCACCATTTCTGACACCAGCTGCTCCCCTTATATCACTCTTTAGCCATTAAATTCGATAATTCATTGCAGTGGTCACAGAGAACTCATGGAAACACTATGTCTGCAATAATAGCTTTACTAATAGAAAATGATATAAACAAAGGTGTAAAAAGGAAAATGCACAGTGTAAGGTCTGGAAGGGGTCCCTGGAGCCTCAGTGTCTTAAAACTCCCAAAACCCCAAATCCATTGCTGTCCAGTCGATTCTGACTGCTTTCCTTCTTGGGAACAGATGTTCACTCTCATCAACTAGGAAAACTTCCAACCAGGAAATGTTCTGTGATATCACTTGGTGGGCTCCACTGTCAGCTGCTCCTCTCAAATGACTCCCAGCTCTCTTGACTTGGCTTTGGCCTGTACACTTTGCTGACATTGTCCAGGTTAATCTGGTCTGCAATGTTCTCTGCACAGGGCTCTAAGTCCTGAGGACATGCTTCCCTCTTGGCTTTCCTCAGTTAGGGGGCCCCGTCTTGAGCCCCCGCATTCAAGCATTTTTATTGTTGGGCAGGTCCCCAGCCAATCTGTATAAAGGTGAACTACCAGGGAGGGCCCTTCAGCCCGTCCATGTAAATGTCAACTATAGGATGGGGCTACCAAGTCAATTCCAGTAAAGGTGTAGGGGAAAGGAGGGGGCAGTGAGTCTGGTAAAGGTCAATTCCTTACATCAGTAAAAGAAATAGAAAAAATTTCACTTCTGAATAATATCAGTAGTAGTTCACTGACATCATTGTTCGGGTGACATACAAAACCAAAAACCAAACCCATTGCTATCGTGTGAATTCCGACTCAGAGCGACCCTATTGGACAGATTAGAACTGTCCTGTAGGGTTTCCAAGGATTGGCTGGTGGATTTGAACTGCCGACCTTTTGGGTAATAGCTGAATGCGTAACTAATGTGCCAGTTAGTTAAAAGTACAGTTATTCATTAAATAGAAAATAGATAAGTGGTAACTTTGGTGAAGGGTAAGACAGTACACAATATTGGGAAAGCCAGCACAACTTGTACAAGGCAAGGTCATGGAAGCTCCATAGACACATCCAAACTCCCTGAGGGACCAAATTGCTGGGCTGAGGGCTGTGGGGACCATGATCTTGGGGAACATCTAGCTCAAATGGCATAACATAGTTTATGAAGAAAATGTTTCTACATTCTACTTCAGTGAGTAACGTTTGGGGTCTTAAAAGCCTGTGAGCGACCATCTGGGATACTCCACTGGTCTCATCCCTTCAGGAGCAAGAAAGAATGAAGAAAACTAAAGATACAAGGGAAAGACTAGTTCAAAGGACTAAAGGACCGCATCTACTACAGTCTCCACCAGACTGAATCCAGTACAACTAGATGGTGCCCGGCTACTGCTCTGACTGGGATCACAATAGAGGGTCCTGGACAAAGTTGGAGAAAAATGTGGAACAAAATTCTAACTCAAAAAGACCAGATTTGCTGGCCTGACAGAGATTAGAGAAACCTTAAGAGTATGGCCCCTGGGCACCCTCTCAGCTCAGTAATGAGGTCACTCCAAAGGTTCACCTTTCAGCCAAAAATTGGACAGTTAGAATCTCTGAAAACAAATGTGGAAGAAGGTCTGCAAAAAATTATCAAAACAGAGTATCAGAGATGAAATAGCTCGTGTGAGAAGTAAATACATTGAAACAAAATATGTCACGTATGATAAATTCGTGTATTGATGCAATGATGAAAGGTGTAATGTCAGGCTTCAGCTTTATGTAAAGAAAGGAGATCTCCGCAGTCCCATACTGATTTGTGTTTGTTGTCCAAAGGTTTTGTTATCACCTTATGAACAAAAAAATGAAAGGGAAAAAAGTATCTTTGGTGTCTTACTCTCATTTTGCAGATTCTTTGCAGGATAGTTACTGGCTTCAAAAGCTTGATTCTATAGCTGAAACTTTTGAGCACACCATTGTTTGTCTTGAAACATCCTCGTTCATTCCATAGATGTGGTCTCTCATAAGCCCTTGTTACAGACTGTTCTGGAATTAGCCTATCTTCAGGCTGAACTGGAAAAATAGGTCTTTGAAAGGCTATCTTAAGAAAAGACTAAGGCCTTTTCTACTTTGGGGGCTGTCTTAGGCTGGATTCTCCAGAGAAGCAAAACCAGTAAAGCATATAAATATATGTAGAGAGAAATTTATATTAAGGAAACAGCTCATGCGAATGTAGGGGTTGGAATGTCCCAAGTCTGTGGATCAGGATATGAGCCTTTCCGAATTCATGGAACTGCAGAAGCTGGTGAGCCCAAGATCGGCAGGTTGAAGAGCTGCTGGCTCAAGTCCCAAGAACCAGAGGTCAGACAAGAGGCAGCTGCTGGATCCAGAACAAGCCCAAAACCTTGGCAAGGTGAGCAGGAAGGAAATAGGTGGTGGAAGACAAAGAGATGAAGACTGAGGGGGCAGTGAGCCACCATAGGCCTCGCCTCCACTCATACTGCTCAGCAGCTTCCATCATGGGGGTGACCACATATCAGATTTCAACAGGGAAGTGGTTACATTATATAACTGCCAAAACACTGAAAATCATGGCCCAGTCAAGTTGACACATGATCTTAACCATCACAGGGCCTAAATGATGGGATACAGGGTGGACATTGCCCATATTGAAGCTTACCATTCAATGCCTTTCTTCATTTAACAGTATTTTTTAACCAAAATTATTATACCAGCTATGCTAAGATATACTTAGGTTTATTTTTAGTTGTCTAGAGGTGATATTTTTATCTCACCTATTTCACTGAATTCCATGTCCTCTAAGTATTCTAGAAAAGGAAAGTTTCGCTCTTTACTGATTAGTGGAAATCCTGGTGGCGTAGTGGTTAAGAGCTATGGCTGCTAACCAAAAGGTTGGCAGTTAGAATCTTCCAGGCGCTCCTTGGAGATTCTACGGGGCAGTTCTACTCTGTCCTATAGGATCGCTGTGAGTTGGAATTAACTGGACGGCAGTGGGTTTTTGAGTTCTACCGATTAGTTTCATTGGTGAGGGCAGTGATACCTATTTGAGTAGTAGTTATACAAACCAAAAAAAAAAAAAAAAAACACCATTGCTGTCGAGTTAATTCTGACTCATAGAAACCCTATAGTACAGAGTAGAACTGCCCCATAGGGTTTCCAAGGAGTTGCTGGTGAATTCAAACTGTCGACCTTTTGGTTAGCAGCTGTAGCTCTTAACCACTGTGCCACCAGGGCTCCTGTAGTTATATAAATGTTAGATATTTAAGATGCTTTGGGATAGAAAGTGCTATGGGAATTAAATATTCTGTTTTTTTTTTTTTTAATTTTAACTTTTCTACCTATTTTTATTCTTACTATATTTTAGGAAATCTTGTTTTGTTTTTCAGATAGATGTATTTTGAAAGTTGAAAAAAATAACTTTTTCATGGAATTTTCCATTTTTCATAGATGTTTCATGGAACAATTACAAAAGAGCTAACCATCCATGAAGAATGGAGTCACTACAACGAAAGCATGATAGAAGATCAAAAAGACTTTGTTTTTGTGAAGTTCAATGGCCTTCTTTTAAAATCCATGGAAAATTTACAATCCTGTATCTCTCTTAGAGTATGCATCTTCTCAAACAATTTTATTACAGATATACAGCCGCTTGAAAATTGTTTAAAATTAATCAAACTTGATCTCCATGGAAATCAGGTAACCAATAGTCATTTCAGATATTTGCACATAAGTCATATTTATATGATAGTAAGAACTTATCTCTCTACAACATTTCTCCCAGAAAATCTTTTATCTAAAATGTAAATAAAAATTAAATATAAATACAAAATGTATAAAAACAGAAAAACGTAAGCGAAATTAAAATATATAAACAAATTGAATTATTTGATATATTTTACTCCTTCAAATTTGTAGTTTGAATTAAGCTTGCTTTTGACCCCTTAATTCTATATGTAAGAAAACTATTTTAGAAAAATTTAAAGAGTCACCTTATTACAAAGGAGATTTTATTAAATGGAAGTTGTTGTTGTTAGGTGCCATTGAGTTGATTCCAACTCGTAGCAACACTACGTACAACAGAATGAAACATTGCCTGGTGCTAAGCCATGCTCACAGTTGTTGCAATATTTGAGCCCATTGTTGCAGTCACTGTGTCAGTCCATCTCGCAGAGGGTCTTCCTCTTTTTCGATGACTCCTCTACTTTATCAAATGTGATGTCCTTCTCTAGAATCATTGTTTATTCCAAATGCCCAATGTATCGTATTTTTCCCCCAGTTATTTTATGAATAATTGGAAATTCCCTCTGTTTATTAGTTAAAAATTTGCTATTTGAGAAAATCAGAAGATGTTGAATGTCCATTTTCCATGAAACTTTTAAGAATTTAATATTTAAACTTAAAGTGTTATTATTAATACTATTTCAGATAAAGAATCTACCAGGAACCAAATTTTGGATTGGATTGAAGAACCTAAAACTCCTCTATCTCCATGACAATGCATTTGTGAAGTTAAAGAATATAAGCGTGCTATCTGCTTGTTCTAATCTCATTGCCCTCACTTTGTTTGATTGTCCAGTAAGCCTTAAAAAAGGATATAGACATGTCCTTGTTAATAGTATATGGTCTCTCAAGGCACTGGATCATCATGTGGTTTCTGATGAAGAAATAATTCAGAACTGGCATCTTCCTGAAAGATTCAGAACATGTAACCACCGACTTTTCTTGAATTTCTGCCCTGCTTTGAGAAAGGTAATTGGCTTTGTTAGGGTTTCATTTGAAATAAATTTATAGATGTAAGATTTTAGCTTCTAAGTTTTATACCTAAATTCTGTAAGTTCATTCATATTTTTGCATCATTTTTTATAAAATATCATAAACACATGAACATATTAATAATAGCCTTATATCAGAACACTTAAAAAAGCTTGTATGTCTACTTCATAAAAAAATTTGGCCTAAGAGTATCAAATTGTAGAGGAACTATATATATGTGTGTGTGCGTTTAACTGAAAGTGGTATCTCTAACTTATATAGATTTTTGGTATTCGGATGATTCCATTGGGAAATATTTGTTGACTTTTTGAAGTGACTTAATGAACTATTTGATTATTATTGGAAAAGAATAAAAATACTGAATTCATACACAATTAATTTGATGACATAATGGCATGATGAAACCATAATTATATGTGACTTCAAATCTTGGAAGAAGTGATTGGAAAACTTGACATCCAGTTGTAAGTTACAGAATACTTAAATGGACAGGTAAAAATGTAAGAAAACATGCTTCATGACAAATTACTGTTTGTCAAATAAATAAGAGTTAAAAGAAGGTAAAAACATCAGGTGCTAAAAAATGCAAAAAAAAATCTTGTAGAACAGATATGTATGTTAAATTTATGTATAAGTTCATATACATATATATGCATAGAACATTTGAGACGAGTAGAAAATCATTTGAGCAGTTATCACATCTAAAAAGTTAAATGGTGAACAATGATTATGCATGAGAAAGCTGGAGATTAGGAAGTTGGGAGACTTCTGCATTATAAAAAATTATAAATATGTTAATGATTTTGTAGTAATACTAAAAAACAAACAAAAATATTCCTATGAAGAGAAAAAAAGGAGGCAGTATTTAAGTATTTTATCCTGGGCCTTAAAGGAAGCAATTCATTTAGGTATTACAGATCTATGGTATGGTGTAATCAAAGGTGGGAATATACATAACCTTTTTAAAGATAATCAAAATGATGCTCATGTAAGAAAGTAATGGGCTATTAGGGGAGTGGGTGTTGAGAAGGAACTTGGATTACTAAGGAGTTTAAACTTCTTTCTGAATGTAATGAAGATCTGTTGAAGTTATTTGAGTAAAAAAAATTGGAATGATTTTTTCATAATAGGTGCACTATGAATAAATGGTATGGACAAATTTTTTTTCAAAAGATTAATCCAGTATTTATATAGCAGATTAATGGGTGGGGGGGTTAAGACAAATGAGGGCAGGGAGATCAGTTACTACAGGGCAAAAATGATGTAATTAGGGTTCCTATGGGCAGATAGCAGTGATAGTGAAGAAAGAAGACAGTGCAAAGTAGATGACAGTAACAGCCATTGTGGTAGCCACTTTATGTATTTTATTCATTCATTTATTCACTAATTATATATTGACTACATAAATGACCAAAGACCAGATGCTTTGTGGGATGACATCAAGGACAGCATACACGAAGAAAGCAAGGTCATTAAAAAGACAAGAAAGCAAGAAAGTAGAACAGCTAAAGCGAATGGATGAAGTAAATGATGAAGTAAAAGCTGAACGGAAGATTTCAAAGGGTGGCTCGAGAAGTCAAAGTAAAGTATTACTACGAAATGTGCAAAGACATGGAGTTAGAAAATCAAAAGGGAAGAACATGCTCTGCATTCCTCAAACTGAAAGAACTGAAGAAAAAATTCAAGCCTCGAGTTGCAATTCTGAAGGAAAAATATTGAACAACACAGGAAGCATCAAAAGAAGATGGAAGGAATACAGAATCACTGTACCAAAAAGAATTGGTTGAAATTCAACCATTTCAGGAGGTGACATATGATCAAGAGCTAATGGTACTGAAGAAAGAAGCCCAAGACGCACTGAAGGCATTGGTGAAACATAAGGCTCTAGGAATTGATGGAATACCAATTGAGAAACTTCAACAAATGGATGCAGCACCAGAGGCGCTTACTCATCTGTGCCAAGAAATTTGGAAGATAGTAACCAGCCAGCTGACTGGAAGAGACTCCTATTTGTGTCCATTCCAAAGAAAGGTGATCCAACAGAATGCAGAAATTATCAAACAATATCATTAATATCACACGCAAGTAAAATTTTGCTGAAGATCATTCAAAAGTGTTTGTAGCGGTACATAGACAGAGAACTGCTAGAAATTCAAGCCAGATTCAGAAACGGATGTGGAACCAGGGATATCATTGCTGATATCAGATGGATCCTGGCTAAAAGCAGAGAATACCAGAAAGATGTTTACCTGTGTTTTATTAACTATAAAAAGGCGTTCGACTCTGTGGGTCATAACAAATTATGGATAACATTGGGAAGAATGAGAATTCCAGAGCACTCACTTGTGCTCTTGAGGAACCTGTACACAGACCAGGAGGCAGTTATTCAAAGAGAACAAGAGGACACTGTGGTTGAAAGTCAAGAAATGTGTGCATCAGGGTTGTGTCCTTTCATCACACTTGTTCAGTTTGTATGTTGAGCAAATAATGGGAGGAGGTGGACTATATGAAGAAGATTGCCGCATCAGGATTGGAGAAAGACTCACTAACAGCCTGCGTTATACAGATGATACAACCTTGCTTACTGTAAGTGAAGAGGACTTGAAGCACTTATGATGAAGATCAAAGGCTACAGCTTTCAGTATGGATTACACCTCAACATAAAGAAAACAAAAATCCTCACAACTGGACCTATAAGGAACATCATGATAAATGAAGAAAATATTGAAGTTATCAAGGATTTCATTTTACTTGGTTCCACAGTCAACACCCATGATACAGCAGTCAAGAAATCATAACGGCAAATTGCATGGGGCAAATCTGATGATGGAGACCTCTTGGAAATGTTAAAAAGCAAAGACGTCACTTTAAGAGCTAGGTTGTGCCTGACCCAAGCCATGGTATTTTCAGTCACCTCATATACATGCAAAAGCTGGACAGTGAATAAAGAAGACTAAAGAAGAAGAATTGTTGCATTTGAATTATGGTGTTGGTGAAGAATATTTAACGTACCATGGGCTGCCAGAAGAACAAACAAATCTGTCTTGGAAGAAGTACAGCCAGAACGTTCCTTGGAAGCGAGGATGGTGAGACTTCATCTCGCCTACTTGGGAGATGTTATCAGGAGGGGCCAGTCCCTGTAGAAGGACATCATGCTTGGTAAAATAGAGGGTCAGTGTAAAAGACAAAGACCCTCAATGAGATGGAGGACACAGTGATTACAGCAATGGGCTCGAACATAGCCATGATTGTGAGGAAGGTGCAGGACTGGATACTGTTTTGTTCTGTTGTACATGGGGTTGCTATGAGTCAGAATGAACTGGACAGCACCTGATGACAACAATAACGACAGCAACCTAATACGTGAGAAGGATTAGTCTGAGCCTTGAGGATTAAGTGGTGAAACAATACTGTAAAATTCTTGCCCCTCTGAAGTCCACTGGGAAGAGGCACATAAACTGAAAAAAACAAAACAAAAAAGCACAGTACGAAACCATAGAAGTTTATAAAGTGTTAATTGCTAAAGAAAGAAAATAAGGCAATAACACAGCGTGAACGGGGTAGAGATTTGGGCTATTTTATCTAAGGCCATTCAGAAAAAATGTATTTACTCTTTTTTGTATCCTTTAATGTGTAAGACTATTATTACTCTTATTTCAAGTGAAGATAATGAAGCTTAGTGACGTGTAAGATCTTCCATAGTATCCAACAGTCAATGAGTTGTGAAACTGGAATTGCAACTAGTTTCTTGGTTTCAAAGTCCTGCAATACACATTGCATCATAATAGTGCAGAAATTTACAGAAGTTTTTTACCAATTGAATGTGAGATAAAAAGAATATATGAGGTCATTATATGTGTTGGATATAGTGTAATCTTTATAGAAACAGATTGCCAGGCCTTTCTTCAGTGGCACCACCAGGGGGTTCAAACTACCAACCTTTAGGTTAGTTGTTGTTAGGTGCTGTTGAATCGGTTCTGACTCATAGTGACCTCCTCTATATGGGAAAAGAATATACGAGGTCACTATATATATAAAACTCTTCTAATATGTTTCAGTAACTGGGACAAAGAATAACTTAGTTAACAGGGTGGCATTTAAAAGGTTTTGGTGGAAAGATGAGTTTGGTCATGTTTATTTGGGGCAGTTTATTGATGTAGATACATCAACGAGGCAATGGAAATGAAGAATTGTCATTCAGAAGTAGCGTTCTGGGCTTGAGATGTAAATTTGTTAGCCATTTGCTTGAGGTCGTAGTTGAAGCCAGCCTCTCTCAGGATGATATAAAAAACCTAACTCTTTGCAGTGAAGTCGATTCCGACTCATGGTGACCCTACAGGACAGAGTAGAACTGCCCCGTAGTTTCCAAGGAGCACCTGGTAGATTTGAACTTCTGACCTTTTGGTTAGCAGGCATTGCATTAACCACTACACCACCAGGGTTTCCTCAGGATAATATAGGGATCAAAAAATATAGGGATGCCAAGCGGTGGGCAACAAATTGAGATAGATATTTATTTAATATATTTGAAACTTATCTTTCAGAGCAAGTCATTGCACTTATTATTAATGAGTTATAAATATATCAGGAAAACTGAAAATAATAATGAACTTTGTAATTGACCATACCATTTTTAAAGTATTGTAATTTTTTTTTTTTTTTAATCAGGAGGGCAAGGATGCGGAAATTTAAAAGAGTGTTACATATATATATATATATGTACATTCATTTTAAAAGAAACAAATCTAGTAGTGTAACCAAAACTTGAACCCTATAACACAACAAAAATATCCTCAAGGAGTTTTTTTTATCTTCAATTTTGACATAAAATTATTTCTGGGCCTTAAGAGCAAAATTGGAGATTTCCTGAGGAAGGATTCATCCTCCAGACCATCAGAAGACATCCTATCATGGTAACCCCATGTGTTACAGAATAGAACTACTTCATATGTTTTTATTGGCTGTAATCTTTATGGAAACAGATTGCCAGGCCTTTCTTTGGTAGCACCACTGGGGGGTTCAAACCACCAATCTTTTGGTTAGCTATTGTTAGGTGCTATTGAATTGGTTATGACTCATAGTGACCTTATGTACAAAAGAACAAAACACTGCCTGGTCCTGTGCCATCCTCACAATCATTTGTACTTAATCAAATAATTAGTATTGATGTGCAAAGTATTTGCACCATCCAGGGTTATATGTATCTCTGCCTATATTCACTTCTTAAACTGAACACATTACTTCTTAAACAAAATTAAAATCTATTATTAAGGAAGGAGATGTTTGTGCCCACCCTAGTAGTAATGACACATTCTTCCTTCTACCCCTGGTGTGTTGACAGAGGAGGCCTCATGGTGATCAGGACTTTCACCATTGCCCAGTTGTATTGAACCCACCCCAAAAGAAGTGCCAGTGAAGGCCATATGGGGACTAAAACTCCCACCCCTGCCCGGTAGTAACAGGAACATTCCTTCCATTGGGAATCAGTGGAGGCCAAGTGGGGAACCTGGACTTCTGCTTCTACCTAGCATTAACAAGATGATGACCCTATTTCCTTTGAGGGAATATTGTCAAAGAAAACCAGCTAAAACAGAAGGTTTAAATAAGATTCACAATTTGTAATAATACAGAAGTGTCTAGATCGCAATAAAAAATTACTCATCAGACCAACAGCTAGGAAGATCTCAAACTGAATGATACAAAGCAATCAATAGGTGCCAACACTGAGATGACAGAGATGTTAACAATTAGCTAATAAAGATTTTAAAGAAGCTATGACAAAAATGCGTCAGCGAGCACTTACAAACACACAGAAAGGTAATGAAAAGAAGAAGGAACTTTGAAACATGAGGAAGGAAGAAAGAACACAATAAGCAAACGTGGGTAAATACAACAGACTTTCTCTTCTTGAGTCTTCTAAATTATGTTTGATAGCTGAAGCAAAAATTAAAACATTGTCTTAGGTGGTTCTAAATACATGTAGAGGAAATACTTAAAATTATAAACTGGGATGGTAAAGGGATATAAAGGGAAGTAAGTTTTCTATACTTGAGCTGATAAACTCTAGTAGCCTGTCAGTACAAACACACATACACATACACGTGCATATATATTGCATATATGATTATATATGTAATTGTAACTATATTTATATATATACACACACATACACACAAACCCATCGCCTTTGAGTTGATGCCAACTCATAGCAACCCTATAGAACAGAACTCAACTACTCCACAGGGTTTCCAAGGCTGTAAATCTTTAGGGAAGCAGACTACCACATCTTTCTCCTACAGAGTGGCTGGTAGGTTCAAACTGCAGACCTTTCAGTTAGCAGCTGAATACTTAACCACTCCACCACTGTATCTCCTTTAGGTGTGTGTGTGTGTGTGTGTGTAAATTTATAAAATGTAGTAAAGAGAAACCACAAAGACAGCAATACAAAGAAATAGTCTTAAAAACATGTAAGTAAATCAAAATGGAATTCTAAAATATGTTCAACTTACCCACAGGAAGCAGGAATAAGAAAACGGAGAAATTAAGAGCAGAGAACAAACAAAAACAAAACAAAATGACAGACTTAAGACCTAGCATATCAATAATTACATTAAATACAAGTGGTCTAAATATACCAGCTAGAAGACAGAGGTTGACAAAGTATATTAAAAACATGACCCAATCATATGTTGTCTATAAGAAACCCTCTTTGTATAAAATAATATGGGAAGTTGAAAGTAAATGGTTGGAAAATTATAGATCATATAAAAATTAATCAATGGAAAGCAGAAGTGGCTACATTAATATTGGATAAAGTAGACTTTGGAGCAAAAAAGTTACCAGAGACAGAGAGGGACATTTTATGTAGCTATAGTAATCAAAGAAAAGGAACCCTGGTATCACAGTGGTTAAGCACTCAGCTGCTAAACAAAAGGTGCTGCTCCACGGGAGAAAGATGTAGCAGCCTGCTTTCATAAAGATTGCAGGCTTGGAAACCCTATTGGGCAGCTCTGCTCTCTCCGATAGGGTGGCTACGAGTTGGCCTCTGACTCAACAGTAACTATCAACTCAAAAGCAACAGATCATAGTAATCAAGACTGTGTTTATTGGCTGAATACTAGATGTGCAGATAAATGGAATAGAACAGAAAACTTAAAAATAGATTCACACAAATATGCCCAATTGAATTTTGACAGAGGTAGAGAAGCAGTTCAGTGGAGGAAATATGGCCTTTTCAATAAATGGTGCTGGAGCAATTAGAAATCCAAATTAGAAAAAAAATAAAATCTTGACCTAAGTCTCACACCGAATACACAAATTAACCCAAAATAAATAATGGAGTTAAGTGTAAAATGTAAAACTATAAAACTTTTAGGAAAAAAAAAAAAGTAGAAGAAAACCTTTAGAATTCAGGACTAGGCAACTAGTTCTTGGATCTGACACCATAAACACAGTCGATAAAAAGAAAAATTAATAATTGGAGTTCATCAAAAATAAAAAACTTACACTTTGCAAAAGACTCTGTTACAAAGATGAAAAGATAAGTTACAGAGTGGGAGAAAATATTTTCAAACCACGTATTGGGAAAAGGATTACCATTTACAATGTATAAAGATCTCTCAAAATTTAGCAATAAAAAATCTAAAAAAAGAGCAAAATCATAAGGAGACATTTTGACACAGAGGATATATAGACGGTAAATAAGTACTTGAAGAACTGTTAAACATTATTAGCCATTAACACAAAACAAAAAACAAACAAACAAGAAAAACAAACCTGTTGCCATCAAATAGATTTTGACCGTATAGAATAGGGTAGAACTGCCCCACAGGGTTTCCAAGGCTGTAATCTTTACAGAAGCAGACTGCCATGTCTTTCTCCCATGGAGCTACTTGGTAGGTTTGAATTGCTGACTTTTCAGTTAGCAGCTGAGCATTTAACCACTGCACTACAAGGGTTCCTTCATTAGCCATTAGGGAAATGAAAATTAAAACCACAGTGAGATATCTCTGTATATCTATCAGATTGATTAAATTAAAAAAAAAATACAACATCAAGTTCTGACAAGTGTACAGAGAAACTGTATCATTCATACATTGCAGGTTGAAATATAAAACGGTACAGTCACTCTCGAAAAGAGTTTGACAGTTTCTTAAAAATAACTAGACATTCAACTACCATATGATCCAGAAATTGTATTCCTAGGCATGTATCCCAGAGAAATGAAGACTTACATTCACACAAAAACCAGTACACAAACGTTTATAGCAGATTTTTCATAACAGCAAAAAACCCAGATGTCCTTTTGTGGGTGAATGGTTAAACAAACTGGTATATCCATACCATAAAATAATATTCAGCAATAAAAAGGAACAAACTATTGATACATGCAACAATCTGATGAATCTCCAGAGAATTATACTATTTTTGCAAAATGATTTAAACAACAGAAAAATTGTATTCTCACTGCCTAGTACAGTTAGTGTACAAATTTTTATTTTATAACTACTATGTTACATTTTTACTCTTTGCACTGGGCTTTCATTGTTGAAGAAAATAAAATTCCTGCCCTCTGGGAGCTTATATTCTTAGCTGAGGGGCAGTAAACATTTGGAAGATATGTATAAAGTAGGTAATTTTCAGGTAACAACTTTTGTGAAGGAAGTGGAATAGGGTAAATAGAGAGTTTCTGGGGCCCGGGGAGGAGAGAGTAGGAGAATCATCATGAAAAACTTTTATGAGAGTGGGACATTTGAATTGAGACATAAACGATGAAGAGGAAGCAGTTACTCAAAAGATAAGATTATTCTAGGCAGAACAGACAACAAATGTGAAGTCCCTGAAATGGGATGCTTCAAAGGGTCAGAAAAACAGTAAATTTGGCTAGAGCATAGTGAATAAAGGGAGTAAAAGAAGGATATGATGTAGAGACTTGTGCAGACTGGCCACTGTATAGACACTATGGACAGGAGAAGCCAGAAGACCACTCAGAGTTTGTTACAGTAGAGGAGGCAGGAAATGGTGGTGGCATGAACTTGTATCTTGTTGATGAAGATGGTGAAATATGGTCACATTGAAGATACTCTTTGGAAGCAGAACCAAAAGGGCTTACTAGTGAATGGACTGAGAATTGTGAGTGAAGGGGGAAGATCCAAGGATGACTTTTAGCAGAGGAATATAATTAGAGCAAGTCTACAAGAGCTAAAATAGAAACTTGAATATATCCACCTGAATTTAGAGACCATCTCAAGAATAGATTTGACTAATGACCTAAGATCAGAAGAACTGTGGAATGACATCAAAGACATTATATGAAGAAAGCAAAAGGTCATTGAAAAGACAGGAAATCAAAAGGTCATTAAAAAGACCAAAACGGGCGTCAGCAGAGACTCTGAAACTTGCTCTTGAACGTCAAGTAGTTAAAGCAAATGGAAGAAATAATGAACTACAGGACATAAAAAGATTTCAAAGGGTGGCTCCAGAAGACAAAGTAAAGTATTATAATGACATATGCAAAGACCTGGAGTTAGAAAACCAAAAAGGAAGAACACGCTCAGCATTTTTCAAGCTGAAAGAACTGAAGAAAAAATTCAAGCCTCGAATTGCAATAATGAAGGATTCTAAGGGGAAAATATTAAATGACACAGGAAGTATCCAAAGATGGAAAGAATACATGGAGTCGCTCTACCAAAAAGAACTGGTTAATGTTCAACCACTTCAGGAGGGAGCATATAATCGGGAACTAATGGTACTGAAGAAAGAGGTCCAAGCTGCACTGGAGGCATTGGTCAAAAACAAGTTCCAGGAACTGACGGAATACCAATTGAGATGTTTCAACAAATGAATGCAGTGCTGGAGGAGCTTACTAGTCTATGCCGAGAAATTTGGAAGACAGCTACCTGGCCATCCAACTGAAGAGATCCATATATATGCCTATTCTAAAAGAAAGGTGATCTAACTGAATGTGGAAGTAATCAAACAACATCATGAATACCACATCTACATAAAATTCTGCTGAAGATTATTCAAAAATGGCTATAGCAATACATTGACAGGGAGCTTCCAGAAATTCAAGCCAATTATTCAGAAGAGGATGTGGAGCCAGGGATATAATTGCTGACGTCATATGGATCCTGGCTGAAAGCAGAGAATACCAGAAAGATATTTACCTGTGTTTTATTGACTATGCAAAGGCATTCGACTTTTGTGGATCATAATGAATTACTGGTAACATTGCAAAGAATGAGAATTCCAGAACTCTTAATTGTGCTCATGAGGAACCTGTACATAGATCAAGAGGCAGTCGTTCAAACAGAACAAGGGGATAGTGCATAGTTTAAAGTCGGGAAAGATGTGCATCAGGGTTGTATCCCCTTTCACCATACTTATTCAATCTGTGTGTTGAGCAAATAATCTGAGAAGCTGGACTATGAGAAGAAGAATGGGGCATCAGGATTGGAGGAAGACTCATTAGCAGTCTGCATTATGCAGATGTCACAACATTGCTTGCTGAAAGTGAAGAGGACTTGAGCACTTACTGATGAAGGTCAAAGACCACAGCTCTCAGTATGTATTACACCTCAACATAAAGAAAACAAAAATCCTCACAACTGGACTAATAAGCAACACCATGATAAATAGAGAACAGATTGAAGTTGTGAAGGATTTCATTTTACTTGGATCCACAATCAACTACTAAGGAAGCAGCAGTCAAGAAATCAAAAGGTGCATTGCGTTGGACAAATCTGCTGCAAAAGACCTTTTTAAAGCAATAAAAAAGCAAAGATGTCACCTTGAAGACTAAGGTGTACCTGACCCAAGCCATGGTGTTGTCAATCACCTCATATGGCTGTGAACACTGGACAATGAATAAGGAAGACCAAAGAAGAATTGACGCCTTTGAATTATGGTGTTGGTGAAGAATATTGAATATACCATGGACTGCCAGTAGAATGAACAAATCTGTCTTGGAAGAAGTACAAGAATGCTCCTTAAAAGCAAGGATGGCAAGACTTTGTCTCACATACAATGCACATGTTATCAGGAGGTGTCAGTCCCTGGAGAAGGATCTCATGCTTGGTAAAGTAGAGGGTCAGCGAAGAAGAGAAAGTCCCTCAAATAGATGGATCGATACAGTGGCTGCAACAGTGGGCTCAAGCATAACAATGATTGTGAGGATGGTGCAAGACTGGTCAGTGTTTTGTTCTGTTGTACATAGGGTTGCTATGAGTCAGAACTGACTTAAAGGCACCTACCAACAACAGCTTGTCTCCAGAGCCATAACTCCTATAGTGGAGGAGATGCATTACTTTCCCATGTAAAGAGGATACTTCATTTGTTTCAGATATCAAATGGTTTATAGCAATTACATAAGTTTGCAAAGATATTTTTATTAACAATTTGCAAGGTAGTTTTTTTAGGACATCAGAAGGCTCAAATATTCTTGGAGCATTGCTTGTTCTGCAATACGGACACTAACCATGCCCCTAGGTGATGATTATTCTGTTTATCTCCTTGAAGAGAAGAAATTATTTATGCCTCAGTGGATAGTACGATTCTGCTATAAACTACAATGTGGGCTGAATGGTTCTCTACTGTTGAGAACACTATGCCTGACCAGAACTACTTGCGTTTAGTCCTCTAAATTCTCTCCTCTATTGTTCTTTGTTCTGTTTCACTGCTCTCTCTTTTGCACTTACCCATTTTCATATATTTGTGTATAATCTTACACCCTACACACACACACACACACACACAGATAACACACCATGAACCCAAATGCAATAAACAAAGACTAAAGGAACATAAAGACTAGAGGAAATAATATCTATACTAGAAACCAGTAAAGAATGGCATTTAAATACAATATTAAATCCCAGAGTTGTTCTCGATAAAGATTTTTTTTTTTTTCTTTTTTGGTAGCTATGATGAAAATGGTACTAAATTAAAAGAAGAAACTTGGAAAATCTGACATTAAGCTTTTATTCCTGATAAATACAACAAAATGACAGGAACTAGAGGAGATACTGCAAATCCCTCTAATTAGAGGGATAATATTTACCGAAGTGACAGATAGGATCCATTGCTACTGATCACAGAATAAGCTTCATGGAGAGGTCCAAGTGCAGACAGGGTTATAATAAATAACAAGTCCTAGTGTGTGGCAGAACTCATCTCTGACAGAGCAGTCAGAAAGGAGATTAGACTCAACCACATGACTTATCTGACCTGGAGCAGTTGACAAGCCAAATAGAAAAGTCAATATAGAAGTCTGGCCTTTGACAGAGTGCTTCACAAAACAGAAAAAAAATTCTTAGGTAAAATTTCCCTGTTAGGATTGCCTATATCCTCAGTTCATTCACCATTCCTTTCTGGCACCTGGTTAATGTATATTTACTTCAATATTTTTTCCAGCTTTAGATGTGGACAGACAAGTATAGCACCATTAAGAAGTTTAGCAAATTGAGTGTACATATTAGGAGAATATAAAAAGAATATGTTCACATGGTCATTGGGTAAATACTAAACTTGTTTAGAATTTTCCTAATTAAAAGATAATTCAGCATTGAAGAGAAACAAATAAGGGGCATATGAAAACATTCTGTAGCTCTAAAAAAGAAAGGTATCCTTCAGATGGAAGAAGATCATTTTAGAGAAAAATTTTCTAAAAGAAAAAGAAAATATTAGACTATTTGATTTATACATTAATATCATTCAGCAGAATATGAGCTCTGTAAAATAAAAACAGATGAAATGTGAGGTAGCTACATTGAATAAAAATATAAGGACACCAGCTTGGACATAGTAGAATTAAGAATATAATGATGCACACAAAAAAACAAATTGTTATATGACATAAACTTAAGAAGTTCAGCCAGAATACAGAGGAAACGGATGAATACATGAAAATGATGAGAAAAAATACAAGACGTGGAGGTCAGATCCAGGGTATCTAATGTATGTGCATAGGAATTACGAAACCAGAACCAGTTGTTGTCTAGCTGACTCCAGCTCATGGTGACACCATGTTTGTCAGAGTAGAACCATGCTCCATAGGGTTTTCAGTGAGTAAGTTTTCCGAAGTTGATCATGAGATCTTTCTTCTGAGGCACCTCTGGGTGGACTTGAACCTCAAACCTTTCAGTTAGCAGCCAAGTGAGCTAACTGTTTATACCACCCAGGTACTCTGAATAGGAATTACAGTAGAGAAAATGAAAGCAAATACATGAGATGCAATAATCAAAGAAATAATGGGAAAATTTCATGGAGTTGATTACCAGAGGAAATCTGTGAAAGAACTACATGTATTTTCTTTAAAAATCTTTCAAATTCACTTCCCTAGTCAGGAAAGAAAAGCATAAGTATTTATATTTCCGATATGTCTTTGAATATAAGAAATCATTAGGCAAATGGAAGTATTGGCAAGAGTGTAGGGCATGTGAGGCAAAGTAGAAAGCATTTGCAAAGGCACAAATGTATTGATAGAGTTTGGCACATTCAAGTAACAACAAGTAGCTTGGTATTTTTGAAGTTTCGAGAGACAAAAAAGCATTAAAGTAGCAAAGAATATTATGTATAGTAGGTCCCTGTGTGGCACAAATGGTTTTTTGAGGTTTACAGAGACAAAAAAAAAAAATTAGAGTAGCAAAGAATATTATGTGTAGTATGTCCCTGTGTGACACAAATGGTTTGCCCTTGACTACTAACTTAAAAACTGGCGAACTTAAGACACCTAGAGGTGCCATGGAAGAAAGGCCTGGTGATCTGCTTCAATAAAGATCACAGCAAAGAAAACCCCAT